>NC_064931.1:395683182-400683182 GCF_023897955.1 Schistocerca gregaria | reverse complement strand
CATTTGAGTACGCATGGCTGTACGAGTTTCTTTGGCGCTTCAGTGTATGTTATTTAACAACTGTATGACCCTTATTGTGAAACCTTGTTGTAATTTTACAATTAATATACGGCCCCTGTATCCCGTAACTTGATAAGAAATATTTTTGAAGTAACCTTCTACAGACATTTATAGATAAAAGAAAAAGTGCCGGCCGCGGTGGTCTAGCGGTTCTAGGCGCGCAGTCCGGAACCGCGCGACTGCTGCGGTCGCAGGTTCGAATCCTGCCTCGGGCGTGGATGTGTGTGATGTCCTTAGGTTAGTTAGGTTTAAGTAGTTCTAAGTTGTAGGGGACTGATGACCACAGATGTTAAGTCCCATAGTGCTCAGAGCCATTTGAACCATTTTTGAAAAGAAAAAGTAAAATAAATGGAATAACATGGTTTCGAACACGGGGTGCTGAAGGGTGAAGCCGGGAGGCTATCACTGTACCGCTACTCAGGTCTACGTTATTGTGCGCTAAAAGACGTCTAAATTACGTCAAGAACTTTGACCCTTTCTACGGATAAGCCGAAACACGTGTTCGCCTATTTTGACCCCTCTTCCACGGAGCGAAGTTTCTGGGGAATCGGGTTGTGGCACTTGTCGTGCGTACTCGTTAGATTTGTTGGCAGGTTTCTGGGAAGGTGCAGTGTATTTGTATAGTAAACTGCATACAAAACGCTATTGCGACCAATTCTTTTTAATTTTTCCAGTGCTTGCGTCGTTATTATGTAAGCGTGAAAATAGATACGCTGTTAGTATCATGACTAGTTATAGTAAATACCAAAGTGTAACAGAAATCCTCTGGCAAATTAAATAGGATTCTATTGGAACAAATAAGCCCTCGGTCACAAATATTAAGTCAAAATCGACCAGGTTTCGACGCTACTATGAGCGTCGTCTTCAGAATTAAACTAACAGTTCTAAAACATATTAGGTATAGAATACATTAATAAAATTAAAGTTTGTACTGACTGGAAAGAGATGCAGTACTTGCAAGTCACATTTAAAAAAAATCTAAGCCGGAAAGGTGACGTCATGAATAGTTGTAAATAAGATGGCGAGCCGCTACGGGCTGCTCGTGCTTGACTGAACAAGGGTTGCAAGATTTTTTAAAAATGTGACTTGTAAGTACTGCATATCTTTCCACTCAGAACAAACTTTAATTTTATTAATGTATTATATACCTAATATGTTTTAGAACAGTTAGTTAGTTTAATTCTGAAGACGACGCTCATAGTAGCGTCGAAACCTGGTCAATTTTTACTTAATATTTGTGACCGATGACTTATTTGTTCTAATATAATTCTGACACGGTCACTGAACCTTAGCAAAATGGTTCAAATGGCTCTGATCACTATGGTACTTAACTGCTGTGGTCGTCACTCCCCTAGAACTTAGAACTACCTAAACCTAACTAACCTAAGGACATCACATACATCCATGCGCGAAACAGGATTCGAACCTGCGACCGTAGCGGTCGTACAGTTCCGGACTGAGCGCCTAGAACCGCTCGGCCACTGGGGCCGGCGAACCTTAGCAGCTATGTTCAAAGTTAAATAGGATTCCTTAGGAGTAAGATGACGTAGTTGTCGCAAAACTCTGTTGGGTAATTTTAGACAACTTGTGCTGGAAGAAGACTGCGCGCCTATTATGCTGCCACTATCGTGCGAAGCCGGCCGGAGTGGCCGAGCGGTTCTAGGCGCTACTGTCTGGAACCGCGCGACCGCTACGGTCGCAGGTTCGAATCCTGTTTCGGGCATGGATGTGTGTGATGTCCTTAGGTTAGTTAGGTTTAAGTGGTTCTAAGTTGTAGGGGACTGATGACCACAGCAGTTAACTCCCATAGTGCTCAGAGCCATTTGAACCATTTTTGATCGTGCGAATAAGGCAAGAGATTAGGACACGTACATAGGCGTACGGACAGAATTTTTTTCCCTCGCTGTGTACGTGAATGGAATAGTGCAGGAAAGCGATAATGCTGGTACGGTGTACGTCGCGACTCACGCTGCAGTGTGTCTAGCGGAGTGTATAGGTATACAGTGTCCCGTGCAGCGATTACGACAGTGGCGGCGCCGTGGGACGGCTGCGTGCGACCATACTCGTAAATCTGTGTGTGAGCGTCGTGGGCGCAGCTACGGCTGGTGGGCGAGGCGTCTTGTGGGCAGAGCGCCTCCATTCATGGCGGCAGGCAAGCTCATTCACGGCCGCTCGCCCTTCACAAAAAATGTCGCCTCTTTGGGCGACTTCCCAGCCAATTCGTGACTTGGTGGCCGGCGGCTTCCACCTATCGAAACAGGGGCCATCGCACGCTCTACGTTCGCTACAGTGAGTCCTTTGGACATTAATGACGCTCTCGTACAAGTCAGCGTTCATCTATTGATAAAACGCTAGAGTCGTCCCCACACTGAGCGTATAAGCTAACCTGATTTTTCATATATTAATTGAATGTGCTAAATACAATCATCCAACACATATACAAGTACGTTTGTTTCTGGAGGGGATTTGCTTGGGCAAAACAAAATGTTTTTCTTTTCTTCTATTATCCACACCTGCTTCGCTGAAGTTCCAGCATCATCGGTGAGCTTTTATTTTGTCAGCTAAGCAGTAAAAATTACTCTTTTCTACTTGTACACATACAAATTTGAGTTTTTTAAAAAAGTATTTATAAATCTGAAAAACAGAGAAAACTTTGTATGTATTTACCTTGTTACCATACGCTGTGTTTCTCCTGATTTTTAAAAAAAATATTTTGTGTAACAGTTGTTTTCCTTCCACTTTCTGTCACATGCAACCGTAGAGAATTTAACATAGAAAATTTTACCTCAAAATTTTTACCATTGTGAATGTTGTGGTTGGGCCCAATATTAATTAATTATGTGTGGTAGTTCGTGTGTGTGGCTGTGGTTAGACCCACTATTAATTAATTCCTGCCGGCCTTAGTGGCCGAGCGGTTCTAGGCGCTTCAGTCTGGAACCGCGCGACCGCTACGGTCGCAGGTTCGAATCCTGCCTCGGGCATGGATGTGTGTGATGTCCTTAGGTTAGTTAGGTTTAAGTAGTTCTAAGTTCTAGGGGACTGATGACCAGAGATGTTAAGTCCCATAGTGCTCAGAGCCATTTGAACCAATTAATTCTGTGTGTGTGTGTGTGTGTGTGTGTGTGTGTGTGTGTGGTGTGTGTGTGGCTGTACTTCACTTACTTTTTCTGGTTTCCTTATTGTGGGAGACTGGGTTCAAATGGTTCTGAGCACTACAGGACTTAACTTCTCCGCTAGAACTTAGAACTACTTAAACCTAACTAACATAAGGACATCACACACATCCATGCCCGACGCAGGAGTCGAACCTGCGACCGTAGCGGTCAAGCGGTTCCAGACTGTGAAAGGAAAACAACTGTAATGCAAGATATGAAAAATCAGGAGAAGCACAGCATGTGGAAACAAGAGATATGAACAAAACAGTTTTTGAGATCTGTAAATACTTCCTTAAAAACTCAAATTCATATGCGTGTAAGTAGTAAAAGCATTTTTTCCTGTTTAATTGAAAGAAAGTAAATGCCTACCAATGATGCTGAAACTTCAGAAAAAGATGTCAGAGTAATAGAAGAAAATAAAATAGAATTGTGTTTTTGTCAAGACGGGCATCCTCCAAATACAAATTTATTTATGAGCAAACACGAACAGAAGAGATTCATCCTCAAGTTGTATATGTCGTTTGACCAAGCATTGTTGAGGGAGAAAACGTGGACTGTATAACATGTGCATTGCTTCACATCTTAACAGCTACCATAGAAGAAAATCAACGGAGCAAACGCAACACACTTATGGTAGCATAATAACAAACGATTTTTTACAACTTTTTAAGCCTGCTGTGATACGCTATAACTGTACTTCCATACATTTATACTGGAAGTAACCAGTTCATGATGCCAATCTTGCGCTAATCACGTCCATATTATCCGAGATACCAAATGCTGAGATGGTCCCCAGTCTCCACTTCGGAACATACGATGCAAAAAGTAGTTAACATACAGTAACATTTAGAGAAAAGTTTGCAAGTTTCACAGAGAAATGACGCGCGCAGATTCCCTCCTTTGGGCTAACTGACGAACGTAGAAGCGAGAAAAGCATACGGCCACAAAGTTAAATAAGTTTGCCAAATCATGAAAAAATAGGCCTCGAACGAAGCGATAACGCTAGGGAAAAAGAGAGAGGGAAATTGTCTGTACGACTGACCACTGATTAAATGAACAGTTGGTTTGAGATAACGTGGCAGGCTTGGGAGCAAATAACGATTGGAAAAAAAATTCGCAGTGAGCTTGACAAGGAGATATGGGGAAGTATTGTACCTGGAGGATAGTGCAGCTAGGAGCACGTGATGTTTCCCTATTTACAGCTTTAGATGTTTCCTGGTCCGTGGTGCAGTTTAGTGACAGATTTTAGAATTACACGAAGGAATGCGCACTAGAAATCGCCATAAACATTTTCCGGCATTTTCTAATGTTGTGTGACATGAGGTTATGTTTTGTGCAGCGTTTGTAAATATTACGGGTTCTACATGTGCTAAATAATATAGTAAAGCTATTTGGAGGATACTGTTAATTTTTCAGTTACAAAGTTTTACGGCAAATAAAATTCTATGTATTTTTAAAACCATTTACACAACGTGTGGACGGTTAAGGCACACTTGGTCAATCATGCACCATCTTGCCCCTTGAAACGTAAGGTAGTTATGCAATGACATACTTACATTTGTAAACTTGAATGAATTTCTTTTATGTCTTAACAATGTCGCAGCCGTGAAAACGGAAATTTGTGTTGGTTGCCAATATCTAAATTTCAAAACGTTTTTGAAAAAAAAAGTTCAAATGTAAGTGAAATTTATGGGACGTACCTGCTAAGGTCATTAGTCCCTAAGCTTACACACTAATTAACCTAAATTATCCTAAGGACAAACACACACACCCATGCCCGAGGGAGGACTCGAATCTTCGCCGGGACCAGCCGCACAGTCCATGACTGCAGCGCCTGAGACCGCTCGGCTAATCCCGCGCGGCAACGTTTTTGAAATTACGTCTTCTCTATTATTGGTGTGCAGTAGAATAATAATGTAACATGTGAGCTATTAAAGCCGGCCGCAGTGGCCGAGCGATTCTCGGCGCTTCAGTCGGAACTGCGCGACTGCTACGGTCGCAAGTTCGAATCCTGCCCCGGGCATGGATGTGTGTTATGTCCTTAGGTTAGTTGGTTTAAGTAGTTCTAAGTTCTAGAGGACTGATGACCACAGATGTTAAGTCCAATACTGCTCAGAGCCATTTTTAACCATTTGAGCTATTACATACATTATTGACAAGATTCAGTCGACTCCAAGACATTTAAATTAAATATAATATTTCTTACTATGCACATGTTGTACGTTGGAACAGTTTGTCACAATTAGAAAAAACTTACTTTTCGGGGAACTTTTTGTAATTTCAGAAAAAGACTGCAACACACATTCTGTGAAAGCTATCGTTTCAAAATGGAATGAGAATATGTATTAAACTTCTGTTACAGGGAGAAAGTCTGGAAAGTGCTGCCAGATATAAGTTTCCCCTGTTTGGTGGAGTGTATCTTTAACAATGTGGGAACATTTTCGAGTCCCCTTTAAATACACAAATTTCTTATTTCTTAGAAATCTCGAAACGTTGCTTACTTCTTCAAAATATGTTTGCGATGTGGACTGTATTTTCTCATGGGGAAAATGGAACACTTCTTACATTCACTTTTCAACTGTTTCAGTGTGTTTGCTTAGTTATTCGAAATACATTATAATATCACTTTATCTTATCATGGCAGAAATAGTGGCAGATACTCGTGGCTTAACTTCTAAAATTTGCTCTGTGTTATTTTAATGGGTATAATACTAATGAGCACAGAACGTCACTAAAAGACGCCTGTACCACTTTCTAAGGGTAAAGTTCGGCATGTGTTTCAGTTCTTCTGTGTACACACTGCTTTATGCACTTGACCCTTTAAAGAATATGTAGAACTGCTAATTAACCCCCCGTCTTTCGTTTGTTGCTTATTTTCCCAAAATTTTTCGTCTTCTCATTATAGGCCTATCGTCTTTGAAGTGCCCTGGCGTTTTTGAGTTCCAGTCTCAGTTTTGTAAGTTGCTTGTCCAGGAACTTCAGACAATCGGTTTTCTGTCAGTATATAGTGCTTGCAGTTGTCTGAGACAACAGCGCCTTTCGTGACGTACTTTTGACTATCGGCTAGCCATTGTACCGTGGTTTGTGGAGCACTATGTTGTGGAAGACTTTCTAGGGCAAGCGATAGTTGATTGATTTGGGGGAGGGGATCAAACAGCGAGGTCATCGGTCCCATCGGTTGAGGAAAGGATGGGGCAGGAAATCGGCCGTGCCCTTTCATAGGAACCATCCCGGCATTTGCCTCAAGCTATTTAGGGAAATAAAGAAAAAACTGAATCAGGATGGCCGTACGCGTGTTTGAACCCTCGTCCTCCCGAATGCGAGTCCAGTGTGTTAAACACCGCGCCACCTCAATCGGTAGCAATATTTGTCCGTTCGTGTTGCATATCAGTAAAATTTCCTATACCTTTGCGTGAAGTGGAACTGAACTGTCCAGTCATGTGATACAGTTATTGTCTGCTTTTGCGCAACGAGATCTTATTTCTTCTACGTCTGTGGTTCCTCTTTCTTAACGACATTTATTTACTTTTTAAAAATATTCCTTAGCTGATGTTATCCTTATGCCATTTTCAGAGAAAGATCAAGGTCATAAACGGCATCAGAATCGGACTAAGTGGAATCGTTAAAACACACGGAAATTAGAAGACTTTATATATATCACAGCTGCAACCTAATGGTTTCCGACATATTGAAGTGTTACAGCGCTTATGATTCTTTGAAGACATACTCGAAGAGCAAATAACTATTTAAATGCAAGGCTATGTCCGTATGGTGGAAGTCCTGCTTTCATATCACCCAGTTAGCAGTATTTCTTACTCTTTGAAAAGACAATAAAAGTACTGTGAGCAATGGGAAAAGATTAATTAACGAACATGCCCGCAAACTTTCACGCCGTTGACTAGGTAGAAAATAAGATGTTTAGGTATGATGTCGAACGTACTGCTACTGAAAATGCTCTATGCCATGTTCTGAAACTTTGGGCGTCTGATAATACATAAAAAATAGCTCGATGCGGTTACGTTAATAAGTGATAACATAAAGTAAACATTTGAACGACAGTTATAATAATGATATTTTGTGAGTTAGTGATTCTCGGTTATCAGTGCCTAAAAGCAAAGGCGATTCTACAGTTACGAGAAACAGCCTTGCGAAGCAATGCAGCATGACAAAATGAAGCAAAATATATTGAAAGCCGATTGAGAGTGAGTCAAAGTGATGACAAGCGTGAAACAGATGATGCACATACAGCGTTTTTCACTATTAGCTGATAATATGCCAGGAAAAGAATAAAGGAATTGTTTTCTGTTTACATAAAAAAGTGCGATTTCTCAAATACTTTTCGTTTTCCGCTTTTCTTATGACAATAGAAGTGGAAGGATATTAGAAAAAAGCTGACCGAACGAAGCAGGTCAATGCTAGATCCTGATTGAGGAAAAAAAAGAAACTTTAGCTATGGGGGTGTCTCAGCTAGTGGCTGGCTGTGTGTATGGGGCAGGTGTACAGTTACCTGCGGCGGGTTTCTGAGAGGCTGCAGGCGTTCGGAGTTGAATGGGGCGGCATGAATGGCCGGTCAAAAGCGCTTACCTGGCCACCTCCAGCGCTTTGTGCTGCTCCCCCTCACACACTTCCCTCAAACGGCGCCAAATTGCAATATATGACCAGGCACAGCACGCCGAGTGACCGCCGCCGGCCGATCTTTAACAGCCATCTTTACCCAAGGAGCACAAGTGAATCGGCGTAAAAATAATTAACTGAAATACAAATCGCGACCTGACACACAAACAAAATTTAATAAAGTAAAACGTATCGTAATCATTTTCTTTACACGTATTATTTTTTTTTTTTAAGTGTGGTCCTTTCTTGCACTACAGATCACATTACAGTACCAGACAATTTTATTTTGACACGTGAACGTAAAAAGTATTGTGACATCTATATGTGTGTCTCGGTAGCTCAGTGACTGCTTTGAATATGAAGACAAATGCATCCCAATAAATATGGATTATGATATTGTGAAGCATATTTACCATGGTAGTAATTGAATGGAGAAGGGGAGCGGTAGGTATTGGACTTAGCAGAGACAGGTTGTAACACAATAATTTCTTTTATTTTCCTGGGGTCTCCACAGGTGAAATTTCGCACAATCATTTAAAAGACATATCCAGTTGTTGGCAATTTATCTGCTAATAAATATGCAACCAGTCGCTTTTATACGATTTATTTAACCAAGAACATGTTTTCGAGCCAGTGCAGGTTCATCATCAGATGAAGGTGTTACAAGAACATTATGTTGTGGGCGAAGTGTAGCTAGATGCAGTGCTGGCGCTGCTGATGGAAATGACTGTAATTTAGTAGTCGGGGCGAAACATTTACGAGCCCGGAAGCTTTTTATGTTTTAGGTACTTACAGTGCACTGCGTCGTGGTATCCATGTCAGATCGCTTCTTATAACGTATGTTATTAAGCTATGTACACAAATATACGTAGTATTCAGCTACACTTGGTTTTACACTGATTCATAGAATATAAATACTTGATGTTTTTAGAAAGAATGTGGATCTGATAGATATTACCTTTACTGCGTAATGGTCCTTGGCAGGAGATACATTGTATTATGGTACAAATATTACTGGTAGAGATTTCACGTTTTAGTAAGTGTTGCTAGCTGCAGGAGAGTCGTTATGTTGGAAGCAAAATTTTTAAATATTGGTTAACATTTATACAGAAGTTACACAGACGGAGTGGAATATTTAGTACACAATTAAAAACTTTTTGTAAGTTACAGAATACGATAGTCGTTACATGCCAAGAAGAACAAGATTTATGCAGGAAGATGAATATGTGTTATTATTGTCATTTTTGTTGTTTCGGTGATGGATATCCTGGAAATTCTGGAGGAAATGGTTTTGTGTTGACTCAGTTTGCTTATTTAGGATTTTTTGGAGTGATTTTAGTTTGTGGATGTAATCTCTAATTGTTCTAGGAGGTCCATCTGTATTCCTTTCTCAGCAATGTGTAGCACAGAAAAATTGTCAATGATGTCATCAACAGAGAGTAAATGAACAAACTGAGTCAGCATAAAACCTTTTCTTCCAGAATTTCCAGGATATCCATCACCGAAACAACAAAAATGACAATAATAACACATATTCATCTTCCTGCATAAATCTTGTTCTTCTTGGCATGTAATGACTATGGTATTCTGTAACCTACAAAAAGTTTTTAATTATGTATTAAATATTCCACTCTGTCTGTGTACCTTCTGTATAGTTGTTAACCCATATGCAAAAATTTTGTTGCCGACATAACGACACTCCAGCAGCTAGCAACATTACTGAAATGTAAAATATGTACTAGTAACATTTGTACCATAATACAATGTATCTCTTGTCAAAGACCATTATGTAGTAAAGTGTACTATCTACCATATCCCCATTTTTTTGTAAAAACAGAGTGTTTACATTCTGTGAATCATTGTAAAACCAAGTGTAGCTACATAGCTTAATAATGTACGTTATAAGAAGCGATCTGACATCGATACCACAAGGCTGTGCACTGTAAGTACCAAAACATAAACTTTCGGGTTTGTAAATGTTTCGTCACGGCTTACTAAATCTCCGTCATTTCCACCAACAGCTCCAGCACTGCATCTAGCTACACTTGGTCCACAACATAATGTTCTTGTAACACCTTCATCTGATGATGAGCCTGCAGTGGTTCGAAAACATGTTCATGGTTGTATAAAACGTAAAAAAGCGACTGGTTTCATATTTATTACCAGATAAATCGCCAATTTAGATCACAGTCGCAGTTCGCCATCCGCAATGGAGATTCTGAAAATATTCCAGTTAATTTCATACAGTTTAAACCATGCACTCTGGACCAACCATCAGTTTAAATTAAATTAGAAACATTAAATTAAAGATCTTGACCATTAAGGTTACAGTTTGAACTAAGCAGTTACAATTATCAAATCAGCTTTACAACCAATAAAAGACTAGTGTTACGAAATTCAATTACAGCTTTAAAAATTGAGCAACTGTCAAGACTGATGGACAAGTTTCAAAAGCAATAACAATATGTAATTACCTCCGCTGTAGCAAGGACACCCAATCAACACACAAGTTAAGCTCGTAAAAACTTCAATTACAGCTTTAAAAACTCGACAGCTACCAAGACTGATAGACAGGTTTCAAAAGCCATAACTGTACGTAATCACCTCCACTATAGCAAGGACACCCAATCAACACAACAATTAAGCTGGGCTCCGTACAGGTGGTTTGTGTGCCTTACAAATTACGAATACAACTAGCGCAATGGGCCACTTGACTTAAACACACAGACAGCCAAGTTACACACATACCATACACCTGAACTAAGAATAATTACCACTCGACGTAATAATCCTAAGGCACAAATATCGTCAGTTTATGTAACATCAGTGCCCAGCTGTCTCGTACTTTATGTTAATAGACTTCTGGGAACTAACCAGAAGACAAATTGATTTCACCTCAGTAAAAAGCACTTAAAATAATGTTCAAGATAAATACTTCTAACATCGCCAAAGCGCGGCTAGATACAGAGCGATGAAACTGAGTGTCCCACGGCAAGAGACGCACTCGATCAGATTAACAAATGAAGGGTTGCCAGATCCAACACGAACCTGCTGCGCAGACGAGTTGGACGAAAATCACCAGCGAATATGGATCAGAAACCTGTAACCGAGTTTCAAAACTTGCCTCGCAAAAATTTCCAATAAACGCCAGGTACCACCCCTCCACTGAAATGCGTGGCGCATTTGCCCTCTTCCGCACCTGACAGTGTACCAAACGAGAGCTCTAGCGCATTACGAAGCGAGCAAGAAATCTTTTTCTATCCGCCGTGCAGTGTTAAATCCTCATTTTCCTCTTCCCGCGCCTCCTATCGACCCGCGGCGGAGATCATAGTGCCGCGGTGCAGCAACACGGTCTTCGACCGCTCACATCAGGTATCGATGGGAAACTCCGCACGACTCAGATTGCGCGAGAAAGTATTACACTGGACTCAGTTATAGTGAATCTAAGCTAACGAGTGTATGCAAAATTAGCATTACATAGATATACGACATACTCAAGGAGATCGGTTGTCTGAATCTCATTACTGACAGATAATCCAAAAATACACAGACGGAAAAAAACGCAACAACAAAAAATAATTAATGTAGAGTAATGAAATTTCGGGAACACATTTGTCTAGGTAACATATTCAAGTGATTAACACTGGAAGATAATACGTTAATGTAAGCGCGAGATAAGCCATTGCAAATGTGAAATGCTTGTACATTAATAACCAGTGTAACCGCCAGAATGGTGAATTCAAGCAAGTAACCGTGCATGCATTGTGTTGTACAGGTGCTGGATGTCAGTTTGTGGGATTGAGCTCCGTGCCTGTTGCACTTGGTCGGTCAATGCAGGAATTGTCAATATTGGTGTTGGATGACGCTGGAGTTGTACGATGAAGTCGAATATGTACTCGACTGGAGACAGATTTGGTGATTGAGTAGGCCAAGGCAACATGTCGGCTCACTGTAGATCATGTTGGGTTACAAAAGCGGTATGTGAGTGAGCGTTATGCTGTTGGAAAACACCCCAGAAATGCTGTTCACCAATGGCGGCACAACAGGTCGAACATCTGACTGAAGTACAAATCTGCTGTCAGGACGCGATGGATAACCACGAAGGTACTCCTGCTATCATACGAAATCGCACCCCTGACCATAACTCTAGGTGTGGGTCCAATGTGTCAAGCGCACAGATAGGTTGGTTGCAGGCTCTCAATGGGCTCCTTCTAACCAACACACGGCCATCATTCGCACCGAGGCAGAACCAACTTTCATCAGAAAAAGCAACACACCACCATCCTGCCCTCCAAAGATGTCTCGCTTGACACCACTGAAGTCGCAAATGGCGGTTGTTTGGGGTCAGTGGAATTCATGCCACAGTGATCTGGTTCAGAGGTATCCTTGAAGTAACCGATTTGTAACAGTTCGTTGTGTCACTATGGTGAGAACTGCTGCTCATACCGCTGCTGCAGATGCGGTACGATGCACCAGGGGTATACGCCGAACACGACAGTATTCCCTCTCGGTAGTGCTACATGGCCGTCCAGGGCCCGGTCTTCTTGCGACTGTACATTCCCGTGACAACCGCTGCCATCCCTGCCAAGTCTTTCTGCAGTATTGCAGAAGAAACATGCAGCTTCTCGTTGCCCCACTTCACGACCTCGTTAAAACTCAGTGAGATGCTTATAATGGGGTCTTCGTCGCCTTAAAGGCATTCTTGACAAACGTCAGCTCACCACGTCCAGTCCCAAAGGTAGCTAACGCTCACGACTTTTTTTTCCTTTATTGAATTTCGATTCCCCCCAAAGGGGTCGGGCTGACAGCAGCTTAGTACGCTGCTCTTCAGCCTAAAGAATTTTTAAAACACAGGAAGAAGATAAGAAACAATAAAAGCGGACGATAAAACAGTGACTTAAATTGTAGAACGGCGGAAAATTGTGGTAAGTTGAAACATAAAACAAAGGGTTGGTGATGCTAATAAAATACAGAGGAAACAGACAGGTAAAATAGTAGACAGACAGTTAAAAAGCACGGCAGAAGTCTGGTTTCTGTTTGCAAGAGATGTAAAACGCACTCCCAGGGACAGTATGATTTCCCTTCGGGAAATACGCGCAACACTTAACACTCACTGGAAACACTGCACTAAAAGGTCGGCACGAAGATGAGACACCACAGTCAAGGGCAGATGGGGGGGGGGACCTGGACAGATGAGGGGGGGATAGGGGGTGAGGAGAGGAAAAACTAAGAGGGGGGAACCAATGAAGGGAGAGGACTCATGAGGGGGGGGGGGGCAGGTCAGACACGAGAGGGAATGGGGAAAGACAGAGGAGGGAAATGCAAAAGGACTCGTTGGAGAGCAGGGAGGCAGAGAGAGAGTAGGCAGGGAAAAAACAGGATGGAAGGGGGGGAGAGGGAGCCCAGGAAAAGGACAGAGGAAGGGAGGGGGAGGTGAGGATCAGAGTTAATAGGAGGGATAAATGGAGGGAGAGAGGGCATCATTTGCAAGGGGGACTCGGCGGAAGCCACCTTGGGAAAGGAGATGAAGGGTGTAGAGATGGAGGGTAAGGGGGACACAATGGTGAAGGTGCGGCAGAGGGCAGGGGTTGGAGAGGAGAGAAGCAACCAGGGGATGAGGGGGATCAAGGCGGCGGGAGGTGCAGGCTATTCAGATGTGTTCGAGGAATAGAAGTAGATGGGGGAAAGGAATTAGGTTGTAGATGATCTGCATGGGGGATGGGAAACGTATACGGAAGGCGAGGTGGAGTGCATGGCGCTCGAGGATCTGGAGGGACTTACAGAATTTAGGGGGTGGGGGGTGGGTGGGTATTTAGGCGGGACTGGCATAACAAAGGATGTGATGGATTAAGGATTTGTAAGTGTGGAGGATGGTAGAGGGGTTCAACCCCCATGTCCGACCAGAGAGGAGTTTGAGGAGTCGGAGGCAGTTGTGGGCTTTGGATTGGATGGAGTGGAGATGAGGGATCCAGGTAAGGTGAGGGTCAATGGTGAGGCCAATGCAGGTGAGAGAGGGGGAGACGCTCACGAACGTTACAGCGTGTATTTAAAGCAATCCTGATTTGTATCATCATAGTGATGCTACTAACAGCACTCATACGCGAATGGCGCGATATTTGAACAGACATTATCTTCCAGATTTAGAAGCATGCCTATCAACTTTGTTTTATATCGAGCAATTCCTTCCCAGTGTTTCGACTTCTTTTTCGTCATTGTTTATGGCAAAACATCAATAACCCAACACTGCCAACGAGTATTTGCTCAGTCTGTTAAGATTCGGTAAACAACATCATACCGACTGGCTAAAAGCTATACTACATAAAACTATGACCCACTGCACAAGCTGCAAAATGATGGACACTTTCAGGCACTTATTCGCATGCAGAAACCACATAGCAGTAAAAAAAACTGGGCCAGAAAAAACTGACAATAATGAACAGAATAGGGGAGCAAGCAATTACAAAAAAACACATACACTCCTGGAAATTGAAATAAGAACACCGTGAATTCATTGTCCCAAGAAGGGGAAACTTTATTGACACATTCCTGGGGTCAGATACATCACATGATCACACTGACAGAACCACAGGCACATAGACACAGGCAACAGAGCATGCACAATGTCTGCACTAGTACAGTGTATATCCACCTTTCGCAGCAATGCAGGCTGCTATTCTCCCATGGAGACGATCGTAGAGATGCTGGATGTAGTCCTGTGGAACGGCTTGCCATACCATTTCCACCTGGCGCCTCAGTTGGACCAGCGTTCGTGCTGGACGTGCAGACCGCGTGAGACGACGCTTCATCCAGTCCCAAACATGCTCAATGGGGGACAGATCCGGAGATCTAGCTGGCCAGGGTAGTTGCCTTACAACTTCTAGAGCACGTTGTGTGGCACGGGATACATGCGGACGTGCATTGTACTGTTGGAACAGCAAGTTCCCTTGCCGGTCTAGGAATGGTAGAACGATGGGTTCGATGACGGTTTGGATGTACCGTGCACTATTCAGTCTCCCCTCGACGATCACCAGAGGTGTACGGCCAGTTTAGGAGATCGCTCCCCACACCATGATGCCGGGTGTTGGCCCTGTGTGCCTCGGTC
Source organism: Schistocerca gregaria (assembly GCF_023897955.1). Classification (NCBI taxonomy): domain Eukaryota; kingdom Metazoa; phylum Arthropoda; class Insecta; order Orthoptera; family Acrididae; genus Schistocerca; species Schistocerca gregaria. The sequence goes on along the minus strand of NC_064931.1, from coordinate 400,668,251 downwards.
GTATGCAGTCCTGATTGTGGCGCTCACCTGCACGGCGCCAAACACGCATACGACCATCATTGACACCAAGGCAGAAGCGACTCTCATCGCTGAAGACGACACGTCTCCATTCGTCCCTCCATTCACGCCTGTCGCGACACCACTGGAGGCGGGCTGCACGATGTTGGGGCGTGAGCGGAAGACGGCCTAACGGTGTGCGGGACCGTAGCCCAGCTTCATGGAGACGGTTGCGAATGGTCCTCGCCGATACCCCAGGAGCAACAGTGTCCCTAATTTGCTGGGAAGTGGCGGTGCAGTCCCCTACGGCACTGCGTAGGATCCTACGGTCTTGGCGTGCATCCGTGCGTCGCTGCGGTCCGGTCCCAGGTCGACGGGCACGTGCACCTTCCGCCGACCACTGGCGACAACATCGATGTACTGTGGAGACCTCACGCCCCACGTGTTGAGCAATTCGGCGGTACGTCCACCCGGCCTCCCGCATGCCCACTATACGCCCTCGCTCAAAGTCCGTCAACTGTACATACGGTTCACGTCCACGCTGTCGCGGCATGCTACCAGTGTTAAAGACTGCGATGGAGCTCCGTATGCCACGGCAAACTGGCTGACACTGACGGCGGCGGTGCACAAATGCTGCGCGGCTAGCGCCATTCGACGGCCAACACCGCGGTTCCTGGTGTGTCCGCTGTGCCGTGCGTGTGATCATTGCTTGTACAGCCCTCTCGCAGTGTCCGGACCAAGTATGGTGGGTCTGACACACCGGTGTCAATGTGTTCTTTTTTCCATTTCCAGGAGTGTAGTACGATGGGATTGTAAGCTGTTTCACAAAACCAGAAAAAACAGCTATACCTGGCAAATGGGGCAATGCCTATATTTTGTTATACATAACTTAATTACGTTATTAGAAGTATATGTAATACACAGAGTGACCCAAAAGTCCGTTAACATTTGAAAATGCACTAATTCACCGAGTAATATAGGTAGAGGGGTAAAAATTCACACACGTGCCAGTAACAGCATAGTGTTTTATTGAAAGCAAGAACAAGTGCATAAACTGTCCATCTGATGGCGCTGGACAGCAACAAGTCAATGATGCCGCATGAGATTCGTGTCTAAAATGAGTTGTAGTGAGAGAATGAGTCAGATGCACCAGCAATCGCGGTACTTTGACTTTACTTGAAAAGGCAATGTTAGTAAAACTGTACTATCACACTGGAGAACCCCTAAACGTGTGAGAGACCTCTTGCACACACCGTGTCACTATCGATTGTCGGGTTTATCTGAAGTCGCCAGGCTTTCTTGTCTTCCGACCTCGTTAAAATACAACATCCGACAGCAATTTCTCACCATACTTGCTGATGTTCTGCACAGTGCTGTTCACAACATTGTCTCAGAACTACAGGTATTGTTGATGAATGACGACTGACGTGTTGCACATTTGGTATAAAGAACATAGTCTTTGCTAACAATCAGTTGTTATGATAATTAGTGCTTTTGTATCATATGAAGCGCCATCTGTTGGTCATTTTGTATCCTTTTTTGGGTTTCACTAAAAGGCCATGTCACTTAAAGCATGTTTGTTAATTTTTACACCTCTACCTACACTATTCCGTGAATTAGTGCATTTTAAAATGTTAACGGACTTTTGGGTCACCCTGTATATTACATACCTTCTAATAACGTCATTAAGTGCAACAAAATGTACGCATTGCCCCGCCACTGTACAAATTTCACGGCACTTAAGTCGGCTATTCGAAGAACATGTTTATTTGACGAGATATTTCAAAAGCAAGGTATTTCGGTTGAATTTAGTTAGCCTCCCTGCTACGTACATGATCATACCGTCGGCAAATCCGCAAACGCTGACGCGGTACGCACTCAAGAATGAAACGTATTTGTAAACTGTGTTGTGACTCATATGCAAGCTGACATAAGCACTTGAGGCTTCCTTTGAAGCGGAAGCCAGAGTGGGCTATAGTTACGCGGGGAGGTTTTTGGGGTCTGTGCGTGGCAGCGTACTTGGCTCTGTTACAGCTGTCCTGCCGAGCTTTTCCCAGAACATGTCGTCATTGTCTGCTGTACTTACGAAGCAAGTGTGCTTGTTAAAAGCGGGCGTTTGATTTTTACCTTTACCAGCTCCCCTCGAAGAGGTGGTCTGATAGCAGGACAAATTCAGCTCCTCAGCCGAGGATGTACGTGACGAAATTAGACTTATTTACGCTGTAAGAGGACGGACATTAAAAGGAGACATCATCAAGAAAGCAGAAGCTTTCTTGATGTGCATCTACGGCACAGATACCGTGAATGGTGAGAAAGAGAGGTGAAGAAGTCCTTTAGCGAGTTACCAGGGAATTATACAGTTTAACCAAGAGGAAAAAGACGCGTTATTTAATACATATATACGAGGGTAGACTGATGTACACATGCTTGTAGAACACGCACAAAGACAACTGGGAAGACAGGATACAAAGTACATTAAAGTAAAATTCTGAAGCTTCAAAATCATTTTCTTATTTTTTAACATACTCACTGTTGAAATTAAGACATTTCTATCAAAGTGTAATAAGTTTTTACACTCGGTCCCTGAAAAATTCTTCTGACTTTTCTCGATTCCGAGACTTGACAGCTGTCTTCACTTCATCGTCCGAGGTTTAATGATCATCCTTGATGTTTATCTTGACTAGAGAAGTAAAAAATAAAAATCGCAAGGCCCAAGACTGAGGGAATAAAGGAGCGTGTGGAATCTGTTTAACCTTCCTGTTCTGCAGAACTACTTCAGTTGCTCGCGAGAAGTGTGGAGGAGCGTTTTTGTGTTGTAAGATTATTGACGCCAGCTTGCCTCTAGCACGACAAACTCGACTGGGGTGTGCGAGACGTTTTTGAGTGATTCGCCGGTCATTTTGAATGAAATCGTTGACGAGTTTGAGATATTTATCTTCTGTGGCAGTGATCTGACGTCCGATGCGTGTTTCATCAACAATTATGGCTTTTACAGGCTCGCAACCACGAAATTTTTTTACCCATCGATTTAAAATAGACCTGTCAACAGCATCGTCACCATAAACAGCCTTTAAACGAAGATGAATCTCGCTAGGAGTCGCTTTTTCAGCAGTTAAAAATTCGGTAACACCACGCTGTTTACGTCGCGTTGACATAGCACTGGAAATCAAATGGCTCTGAGTACTATGGGACTTAACATCTGTGGTCATCAGTCCCCTAGACCTTAGAACTACTTAAACCTAACTAATCTAAGGACATCACACACATCCATGCCCGAGGCAAGATTAGAACCTGCGACGGTAGCGGTCACGCGGTTCCGGACTGAAGCGCCTAGAACCGCACGGCCAGACTGGCCGGCCATGGCACTGGAACTCGCCTCCTTACTTTCGCTACTCAAAATACGCTGTGTTCTACAACACTGCCTACGCCTTCAGGTAATTAACCCGTTTCGGTGCGTAGATGCTCAATGAAGATTGTAAACTATCATCAGTTACGCAAGGGCTTCTTACTAACAGCAGCACTGGCATACAACACAACGACGCTGTTAAAAGAAATGGTGAAATCTGCAATAAAAAAAACAAAACAGGAAGGATAGCGAATAACGAATTTTTACATATTATGTACACAGAGTAGGAAGGATACAAAATTAAATAGAGTAGACAATGTACGATTAGTATTTGCAAATTTGCTTTGACGAAAACGTATAGTACCGGCCGCGGTGGCCGAACGCTTCTAGGTGCTACAGTCCGGAACCACGCGGCTGCTACGGTCGTAGGTTCGAATCCTGCCTCGGGCATGGATGTGTGTGATGTCCTTAGGTTAGTTAACTTTACGTAGTTCTAACTTTGGGGGACTGATGTCCTCAGCTGTTAAGTCCCATAGTGCTTAGAGTCATTTGAACCATTTGAAAACGTATATTTGGTATATGTGACTGTAGGCTTTCCCCGCGTAAACTATTGATGAAGATTTCTCGGGTCTCCAGCCGGGTGGTAGCGTTGATATCTCGCGACGTTTCGGGAAGTGTCATACTACCTATGTTCTGGCGAAGTCGCGAGATATCAACGCTACCACCCGGCTGGAGACTCGAGAAATCTTCATCAGTACGTATATTTGAGCTTACCAAGAGGTGTTTACACAAATTCTGCCCCTCTTATTTATTTTTAAGTTTCCTGTTTTCGCTTGTAACTTATATTGAAATTCATAGACGTCGTTTAATTTGATGGTACGTGCACTGGTGAAAACAATATTCTGTTACGTCCATAGTGTTCGTAAGATATCACCAATGTGCTTCCAATGACAGGTTCACAATATTAACAAAAAAAGAAAATATATCAGTACGAATAGCGAAAGAGAGAACACATCAAAACAGAACAAATGTGCACACTAAATATACACTCCTGGAAATTGAAATAAGAACACCGTGAATTCATTCTCCCAAGAAGGGGATTCTTTATTGACACATTCCTGGGGTCAGATACATCACATGATCACACTGACAGAACCACAGGCACATAGACACAGGCAACAGAGCATGCACAATGTCTGCACTAGTACAGTGTATATCCACCTTTCGCAGCAATGCAGGCTGCTATTCTCCCATGGAGACGATCGTAGAGATGCTGGATGTAGTCCTGTGGAACGGCTTGCCATACCATTTCCACCTGGCGCCTCAGTTGGACCAGCGTTCGTGCTGGACGTGCAGACCGCGTGAGACGACGCTTCATCCAGTCCCAAACATGCTCAATGGGGGACAGATCCGGAGATCTAGCTGGCCAGGGTAGTTGCCTTACAACTTCTAGAGCACGTTGTGTGGCACGGGATACATGCGGACGTGCATTGTACTGTTGGAACAGCAAGTTCCCTTGCCGGTCTAGGAATGGTAGAACGATGGGTTCGATGACGGTTTGGATGTACCGTGCACTATTCAGTCTCCCCTCGACGATCACCAGAGGTGTACGGCCAGTTTAGGAGATCGCTCCCCACACCATGATGCCGGGTGTTGGCCCTGTGTGCCTCGGTCGTATGCAGTCCTGATTGTGGCGCTCACCTGCACGGCGCCAAACACGCATACGACCATCATTGACACCAAGGCAGAAGCGACTCTCATCGCTGAAGACGACACGTCTCCATTCGTCCCTCCATTCACGCCTGTCGCGACACCACTGGAGGCGGGCTGCACGATGTTGGGGCGTGAGCGGAAGACGGCCTAACGGTGTGCGGGACCGTAGCCCAGCTTCATGGAGACGGTTGCGAATGGTCCTCGCCGATACCCCAGGAGCAACAGTGTCCCTAATTTGCTGGGAAGTGGCGGTGCAGTCCCCTACGGCACTGCGTAGGATCCTACGGTCTTGGCGTGCATCCGTGCGTCGCTGCGGTCCGGTCCCAGGTCGACGGGCACGTGCACCTTCCGCCGACCACTGGCGACAACATCGATGTACTGTGGAGACCTCACGCCCCACGTGTTGAGCAATTCGGCGGTACGTCCACCCGGCCTCCCGCATGCCCACTATACGCCCTCGCTCAAAGTCCGTCAACTGCACATACGGTTCACGTCCACGCTGTCGCGGCATGTTACCAGTGTTAAAGACTGCGATGGAGCTCCGTATGCCACGGCAAACTGGCTGACACTGACGGCGGCGGTGCACAAATGCTGCGCAGCTAGCGCCATTCGACGGCCAACACCGCGGTTCCTGGTGTGTCCGCTGTGCCGTGCGTGTGATCATTGCTTGTACAGCGCTCTCGCAGTGTCCGGAGCAAGTATGGTGGGTCTGCCACACCGGTATCAATGTGTTCTTTTTTCCATTTCCAGGACTGTATTTTGTGAAGACACTTTAGTCTGTGATACAGAGGCATTACAAAAACAGCATAATATGGGGGATCCATAATCTTCTATTCTTTGTGCCATGCCGTTGTTTTCCATATATTTATTTATTTTAGCTTATTACGTAATACTCTAAAATAGGCAGTCTTTACTGCACAAATTTTGTTTCTACGTTCACTTTAAATAAAATAATATTGGCTCTGTGGTTAAAAATATAGCAAATCTCTTATTACTATCACTAGCACTGTTACTACTGTTAAAACTACCACCATTAGTGTTACTACTATTTTAGTACGAAGTCCTAAAAACTGTCTCAGGCAGGGGATATTGAAATGAACTGAGCGCAACCACAGAATTCTACTTTCCACCTGTAATTCCCAAGCTGGTAATGGTGCTGGCCATATCCAAGTTTACCATCTATATACTCGGCTACCTATTAAATTTTTAACATGAAAAATGATGCCATATTACAAAATTTTACTTTTTGTACATTCATAGTACAGTAGGAAGACTGCATACTTAAATTTTCAGGTGATTTGGGAGTCACCACTGCCAGCTACAATGGCTGTAAGCCGTCGAGGCATCGAGTCCAATTGAGCTTGGATGAAAGATACGAGGTACTTCATGCCATACACCACACAGCTAAAAGTGTTTAATGGCTGTTTTTGTAAAGGCCTCGTCGTCACTGCTCTAACGGTAGGCCGAGTTTGTGAGTTCGTGAAACGGCTTCTGGCGCAGTACACCGCTAAGACAATTTCTCCCTGCAACTGTTACACAGCTATTTCCCAGGGTCAGGTAATAGGATAGGAGAACGAAGGTTCTACAACACTCTAACAAATTAGTAACAAAGTCACACAAATGATTTAAAAAGGTCTACTTATCTTTGTGACTAGTTGAATCATGCAGGCCGGCCGCTGTGACCGAGCGGTTTTAGGCGCTTCAGTCCGGAACCGCGCTGCTGCTACGGTCGCAGGTTCGAATCCTGCCTCGGGCATCGATGTGTGTGATGTCCTTAGTTAGGTTTCAGTAGTTCTAAGTCTAGGGAACTGATGATCTCAGATGTTAAGTCCCATAGTGCTTAGAGCCATTTGAACCATTTGAATCATACAGTTTGCAACACTGCTTGTAATATAACACAAAAAAGGCCCTCAATCGCTGTGTGCAGATAATAGTAGGTAAACTTGACAGTACATAGCAAATGCAATTTACAACTGTCTGTTCACTTCTAAAGAGCTAACTAAACGACGTTCCCTGTATAAGTCAGCACTGGACGATGATCTATAACCAAGTGGGCAAGAGCTGCTCTTCTATCTTCCTAGTAGATTTCTGTCCGTTGTCGTCCGGTCATTGGCGGATTGTACTCGGCCGGCAACTGGCCGAGGCGAAGTCGATATCTTCATCCTCAGCGCCGCCTGTGGCCCATGTGGAACCAGCGCAAGTGGCGAGTCGCTATGACATTGGTGCCAGCTCGCATCTTTGCGCCTATGGTGCTTTTGCCCTGGCTATGTCTTGTTGGGACGACACAGCTATTGTTACGAGAAAGAAGATATTTACTTTTCTCTTTGAGTGGCCGTGCGTAAAATCCGCGTTCTGACCTGATGACCCAAGGGGGACTGACTGATCACCGTGTCATCCTGTGGCAATGACGTCATTCTTCTGTCTTTCAGTTTATTGGCTTTCGGGACGTGCCCATTCAGCAAGCGGTTCTATGCGCTACAGTCTGGAACCGCGCGACCGCTACGGTCACAGGTTCGAATCCTGCCTCAGGCATGGATGTGTGTGATGTCCTTAGGTTAGTTAGGTTTAAGTAGTTCTAAGTTCTAGGGGACTGATGGCCTCAGCAGCAAAGTTTCCATAGTGCACAGAGCCATTTGAACCATTTGAATCATTCAGAAATCTCAATAGAGGTATGTCAATTAGGACGATCCGAACCTAAGAACAACACAACACCCAGTTCCCGAGCGGAGAAAATCATCGACCCGGTCGGGAATCCAACACATGCCCCTTCGCTTAGCAGTCCGCCGCGCTGACGGCATCATTCGTATGCGATATGGACTGGCGTGGAGTCAGCAGTCAGCACACCGCTCTCCCCGCCATTGTCGGCTTTCTGACCTAGAAGCCGCTTGTTCTCACTAAGTGGCTCCTCACGAGGTTTAAGGCACCCCGTACTCGTCATCCCACGAAGGTAAAATCTCTGTCAGTACCGTTAATCGAACCCGAGTCCTCCACATAGCAACCAGAGACGCTGACCAGTCAGATACGGGTAGGACAACGTTTCACTGCAATCAGTACACAGGCGTGCTTGTGTGTAATTGAGCTGTTAGATATGTCTTGTTACCGTTCTTTTCTTCTCAAATCTTCGCTAAGTGTGTACCAGAATATTATTGCATGTGCGTCAAGTACTGTGCTGCAGGGCGTGTATATATTTTTGATAGAAAAAAGAGAAAAATCTGTGCCAGATATCCTCGGTGTTGACAGGTAAATTAACTCTCTCACCTGTGCTTCAAAATAAAATAACAAAAGAGAAAAGCCGAAGATAATAATGGCACTTTTCACGGCTCGGCACATTTGACACGAGTCACGCTATAATAGCGATTTAGTTCAGGCAGCAGTCGACTTTCACGAGCAACGCTCTAACGCGGAATTTTTACATAATTTGGACCGGTCTGAGGACTTGTGCGGCTGGCAGAGTTTTCTTGTCCCCCAGCTGTGTGCGCGCACCGTGGCACAAGCGGAGCAGCTACACATTCCTGTCTACTGCGTATATCACCTACCTGGCGGTGGCTATACTTTAACTAAGAGAGTGGAGCGCGACCAAACTTGACCAGTTACCCTTGAGCTGCGGGTAGATAAACTCATTCCAGCCACTCTCTTGAAAAAGTACATTAGGCGCTTTGAAACTCCTTGTTATTAAGAGGTCATGTGACCCTCCACCACTGAGGTGACAAAAGTGATGGGGTTCCTCCTAATATCGTGTCGGATCTCCTTTTGCAGTAACGCGATATGGAATGGACTCAACAAACCCCTGGAGATGTATGGAGCCATGCTGCCTCAGTAGCCATCCTTAATTGCAAAAGTGTTGCCAGTGCAGGATTTTGTGCACAAGCTGACCTCTCGATTATGTCCCATAAATGTTCGATGAGATTCATGTTTTCGATCTCGGTGGTCAAATCATTTACTCGAAATGTCCAAAATGTTCTTCAAACCAATCGCGCCATGTGATGTGGAGCAGTGTTATCCACAAAAATTCCCTCTTTGTTTAGGAACATGAGGACCATGAATGGCTGCAAATGACCTCCAAGTAGCTGAAAATAACCAGGACCCAATCCATTCCATGTAAACACAGCGCACACCATTATGGAGCCACCACCAGCTTACACAGTGGCTTGTTGATAACTTGGCCACATGGCCTCGTGCGGTATGTGCCACACTCTACACTTACCACCAGCTCCCACCAACTGAAATCGGGACTCATTGGACCAGGTCACGGGTTTCCATTAGTCTGGGATTCAGTCGTCATGGTCACGATATCAGGAGAGGAGCTGCAAGCGATGCCGTACTGTTAGCTAAGGCAATCGCGTCGGTTGTCTGCTGCCATAGTCCATTAACGCCAAATTTTGCTGCACTGTCCTAACGGATACGTTCGTAGTTCAAAAAATGGCTCTGAGCACTGTCGGACTTAACATCTGAGGTCACCAGTCCCCTAGAACTTAGAATTACTTAAACCCAACAAACCTAAGGTCAGCACACACATCCATGCCCGAGGCAGGATTTGAACCTGAGACCATAGTAGTCGCGCGGTTACGGACTGAAGCGCCTAGAACCGCTCGGCTACCGCGGCCGGCGGTATGTTCGTAGTACATCTCACATTGATGTCTGTGATTAATTCACGTAGTGCTGCTTGTCTTTTAGCACTGACAACTCTACGCAACGCCGCTGATCTCGGTCGTTAAGTAAAGGCCGTCGGCCACTGCGTAATCCGTGTTGAGAGAGGTAACGCCTGAAATTTGACATTCTCGGCACACTCTTGACATTGCGGATTTCGGAATATTGAATTCCCTAACGATTTCCGAAGTGGAATTAACCATGCTTCTAGCTGCAATTACCATTCTGTGTTCTAAGTCTGTTAATTCCAATCGGCCGGCCGTTGTGGCCGAGCGGTTCCAGGCGCTTCAGTCCGGAACCGCGCTGCTGCTATTGTCGCAGGTTCGAATCCTGCCTCGGGGATGGATGTGTGTGATGTCCTTAGGTTAGTTAGGTTTAAGTAGTTCTAAGTCCAGGGGACTGTCAGATGTTAAGTTCCATAGTGCTTAGTCATTTGAACCATTTTTTTGAATTCCCGTCGTCCTGCCATAATTGTGTCGGCAACTTTTTCACATGAATCCCCTGAGTTGAAATGACAGCTCCCCCAATACACTGTCCTTTCATATCTTTTGTGAGCGATACTACCGCCATGGCTATAAGTTCATATCGCTATCACATGACTTTTGTCAGCTCAATAGTATGTCATGGGAGTGAAGTCGTGTCCCTGTCGTATGGAATCAGCGCAGAAAGATAGGTCGACGTGGAGGCGTGACAGAATGGCAAAAAGAAGTTATTGTGTTTGGAGGTGCTCATGACCACCCCGTGAATAAAGTTGTCCGGTTTGTTGGTGTATCAGTGCAGACTGTCCAACGAGTCTGCAGCGATTGGTGCATCAATCGCAGACACGTTACCCGGCGTTAGAGCAGACCTTAACCGAAACGGCCGAAGACGATTGTCCCGGTTTGTCAATTATAATCGACTTCGAACCTGACAGGAACTGCATCTGTCAGTGAATGCGTGTCAGGATATTGCGAAGGGAAGTAGTTGGAATGGACATTTGAAGACGGCTAACTCACAGAATGCTATAGCTCGCAGCAACACGTAGAATTGCACGACTTTCATGTACCAAACTGGACAACAGGTAAATAGAAGCGTGAAGTGTGGTCCGATAAGTCGCGATTTTCCGATAAGTCGAGATGTTTTATTTTCTCAAATGATGTAAGGCGTCGAGTGGACCGACGGCCAAATGAGACGTTTAACCCTCACAGTGTGGAGGATGTAGTTAGGCCAGAGACGGATTTTTGAAGTTTTGGAGGTGTTTTATGTACCATTACTTGGCCCGACTTATTCTGGTTACCGTAAACAAAAAACTAAAATGTTTATTTGGACTTTCTGGGTGACCAAGTATTTTCCTTTCTTCTGCATCATCATGATGGGTATGCTGTGGACAGTCGCGTCTTCCAAGACGGCAGTAGCCGCGTTCAATGCGTAGAACGCTTCCGTTCCGAGTTTGGCGAACTCTCATGCACTGTATTACCAATTGACCTTTTGTATCACGCCAGATTAATGCTGTGGAATATGTCTGGGGCTATTTGGAACAATGGATGAACGCAGCAGTGAATATCCCCTCAGGCTTGTAGCTCCACGGGATCGAATCATTCGTTAGTGCCTTCGGCTGGATGTGGCATACCTGAAGAAGCTTGTAAACACCTATCCAGCGCCGAAACGAGACCATTATGAAGGGTAGAGTCGATGTTATACTGTATTGGCGTGGTTAATTTTTTCTCTGCTACGCTTTTTTTCATGGTGTGTAAACCATGCTCCCATTTCTCTCGCACAGGTGTAACAGATTCGAGTCCAGCTAGTGAAAGGAGTTTTTGTCGTCGGTGTTTAGTGGACAAGGAGAGACAAGCTGGTGGCATTTAAAGTCTCTGTAGGTGAGGACGAATGACTATTAATGTTGATCCGTTTCTCGAATTGGGGCGTTCAGCTCGGCTGCACAACATGGGTAGCATAATTTTTGTCTACATAACTTAGATCAGCACTTAATAATATTGCTCGTCACTTGTCTAATTTTTAAAAAATCCTAATTTAACCATTTGTTCTAAATGAACCATCCTAATTTAACCATTACGCCAATTTAATCCTACCCTTATTTAACCATTTCTTCGATTGTTCTGTCTGCAGTATCAGTTGTATGAAATTCAATGCTTTCAACGCATATAAAAATAAATGTTTTGGATGACAGTTAACTTATATTAGAGAGAGAGAATTTACAGTCAGCGCGGATACTGTTTCAATTCTCATCGCCAGCACCGTTGTGGTAGGTTACGTCTCTCACGCAGCTGAATCGCCCAGGGTTGCCGATAACTCTATCCATCTGCCAGCTTGCGATCTTCTGTCACCATCCTCTGTTTATTATTTTACAGTCATACATTAGTATTATTTAAATAAGCAATTACCTTCTTGTTATATAATGGCTTAATGTGTCTTTAAGGCGAATTTCCTTCATTAGTAAGTATTTTAGGTAATGCTACGCACATAGAAGTAAAAAAAAAAATAATAAAACACCACCCTGTGCATTGTCTTGGGGTGCCCACGTCGCAGTTCACACATTACATACACATTTGCAGGGTATAACCGAAAATGATGCTATATTGAGTGCACGTTGCTTATCGTTGCTGGATCCACACCTCACCCCATGGGCCTGGGATATCCACATCTCAGCACGCAAACAAAATAGTGTAATTGAATTGCATGCCCAGTCACATATGGAAGGTGTGATCAGAAGATCACGTGACTGGTAATGTTGTCATCATGACCTTCAGCCGAAGGTTTTTGTTATTGGAGTGAATAATCGTCATAAGTAAACAGCATTTTCTGTTGCTGGTCGTTTCGATCATATCGTCATGCTAAGACGCATTTCAGTGTTTTTCCTACACGTTTACGAGTACAAAGGCAGACTGACATTTGGTCTAAACACCGATCTTCTGGACAATTAAAGTAAATACTGTGACTTGTGAGGATATACATACATTCCAGGTAACCAGTGCCGATAATTGGTTATAAATGTATTCTCATGCTGTTGTTGTGTTTGTATAAAGTAATGAATGCTGAGATGTCTACTACTATTACAGAGGGTGCATAATTGCGGGACTAATGACCTAAGTCTACAATGTGTGTATTATTTGATCAGAATACAATCTTAGTTGTACTTAAAACGATTTCAAGGTGCTTGGTTAGCACTAATCACATTCTTCCACGTGGTTGTCGGGCTTGGGAGCGGCAACTCGCATTTTTTATAGACACCGAAGCTGATGCTTTAATAAATAAACACCGCCAATTATGCGTTTTTGGTTGCGCAGAGCAGCACTCCACATGGTGTTTGTCGCTGTTGGATCCCTGGCCCGGTGTCCATGTCGATGCGCACACAAAATAGTGTGACTGGATTGCGAGTCTAACTACTTTTAGACGGTATGACTAGAAGATCATGTGCCTAGAAGTGTTGTCATCATGACCATCACCAGGAGGTTTCTGCTACTAGTTGAATAATCATCATCAGTTAAAAAAGCATTTGCTGTTTGTGGTCATATTACTAAGCAAAGACGCCTTTCAGTGTTCGTCGTATACATTTACCATCACTAAGACAGACTAACGTAGGATCTAAGCTAGCATCTTGCAGGGAATTAAATTAAATACTCTTGACTACCTGTCACGGACTGTGCGGCCTCTCTCGCCGGAGGTTCGGGTCCTCCGTCGCGCATGGGTGTGTGTGTGTTGTTCTTAGCATAAATTAGTTTGAGCAGTGCATAAGTCTAGGAACCGATGACCTCAGCAGTTTGGTCCCTTAGGAATTCACACAAACATGTTGTGCGCAGAAACTCTTTTATTCTCTGTCAGCAAACTTCTCGTGATTTCGTCTATAATAATGTTAATATGCGATCCATATGTATAGCTTCACACTGCATCTAAATATTTTTACGAGCCCAAATACATATTACTTGCAACTTGTGTGTATGATGGAGGAGAACGCCACAGCATACAGAATAAAATTACATTACCATTACCTCTTGCACACGGAACCTGTGGCAGTATGACATATGTCGTCTTGTGTTACCATCTCTCACTCTCTCTCTCTCTCTCTCTCTCTCTCTCTCTCTCTCTCTCTCTTTCACCCTTTCTCGTTCTCCTTCTATCTCTAGAGTGCACTGTCTTTCAGTTGTTTAAGCACATGTGATGTCACAACCTCTCTTACTCGTATATCTACTCGTTACAGTCCCTATCTACCGATTGCCCCGTCTGTGTAGTAATGTTTTTATTTCTAAATATATGTGTGATGCCATGTCTCTCCCTCCCTCTATATACAAAAGAAAGTCCATTTTCTCCGAAGGTGTCTGCAAACTCTCTCTCAACCTTTAGCATAGGTCTCCTAGTCAGTTTGGGAACAGATGATGCTGTGAGTTTAATAGTTGGCACTTTGCTCGAGTGCGTATGCTAAAAAAATTTCAGCTACTTCCTAAGAATAAATACAGATATCTTGTATGACTATCTCGTATGTGGATTTTACCGAATTTTTGACATTTTCCATGTTTTTCCGTTTTTTCGGTAATTTTCGATATTTTTCCATATTCCATATGAAAATGGACAAGCGTGTATATGTTCTTAATGTTTACATCACCAGGCGTCGCTTGCTATTTTTTTTACCATCCAGCAGTGACACTGAGTCCCAACCCAAATCTACAAACTACAATTCTTTCTCCAAATATCAACATTTAGTGCCGAAGCCAGTGCTAATTCACACACGCATGTACATGGATAGCTGTGGGGGTAGAGTGTTGACGTTATTCTGTTGTAAACACACACACACACACACACACAAATAAACAAATGTAAACACACCATTTATGTTGTTTGGGCATCTAGGCGTGTGTGGCGTGCATGTGTGAGTCGGGGGCAGGGAGGTGGGGGTTAAGCATCCCTACAAGATGGCAATGCAAGCCAGTGGTATGTCAGGCTTGGTGGTGTAGTGGAAAATCGATAATCTGGAAACCGCCATTACCATTATCTCATGCACACAGAAGCAGTGGTAGTATGAGAATGATCGCCCGCTCTGGTCGAGTAATTCTAGGCGCTTCAGCCTGGAACCACGCGACTGCTACGGTCGCAGGTTCGAATCCTGCCTCGGGCATGGCTCTGTGTGATGTCCTTAGGTTAGTTAGGTTTAAGTAGTTCTAAGTTCTATGGGACTGATGACCTCAGATGTTAAGTCCCATAATGCTCAGAGCCATTTGAACCATTTGGGTATGACAATGTCGTCTTGTGTCACGGGATCGAATCCTTATCACGCACCGGAATTTTCCGCCCCAAATTTACGCTAGCCTTCACTTCTCAATGATGTAAAGGTATGCCAGTTACGACACGTTGTACGAATTCGACGTTAAACCGTAGGTCGCCTTTTCAAGGTAGGGTTAAGTGTGTGCCCGTCACCAAAGTGTCATCCAACTGAAAGGACTTGCAAACTGGTGACTGGACACCCTATCATGAGGCGCTCCCAGCCAATCATGCCACATCAGGGATTTTTCGGTAGTTTCTTCAGATGCGTGTCAAAATAGGATGCGTCTAGAAATGGACGGCCACGAAAAATCAATATTAAGAAAGACGAACGGAAGTCTTAGACGTTTTAGAATGGTTCTACGCATCCGAAAAGGTAATTGCATACAAAACGATAGAGAGGCCAATTCTAGAGTTCCAGGGTTTGGAGACCTCATTATCGAACTGTGACAACAGATATACAACAAATTCAGAGATGTCGATAGGATCGTAATGCGTCTGTATAGCCTATACAAAAGTGTTAACAAAGATGAAAGATGGCAGTTACAGTGATGTGTAATGGAAACAGTGAACTGAAAGTGAACTGTAAGATGTCCACCTGGTTGCCAGATGAGAAAAAGCAAGCAGTTTGCTTAGATGCAGTGAATTAAATGTTACCTGACACCTACTGAAGATGCCTTGTAAAAAAGGCGAAACGCGCCTGGGTAAATAAAATAAAAATTTTATGTGCAACATGCGAAAGGCATTTTCTTTGAAAAAACCGCAGTTTATATACAGCTGCTGCGAAAATGGCCATTACAACAAACGTGTAACAGAGATGTCCGGCGAACTTAAATTGGAGTCCTTGGAAAAGAGATGATGTTCCTGCGAAACCCTGTTGGGCAAAGTTAGAGGACCGGTATTTGAGAAGGGCCACACTGCCATTCTCCTGCCAACAACGTGTAGCTCGCGTAGGTTCAAAAAATGGTTCAAATGGCTCTGAGAACTATGAGACTTAACTTATGAGGTCATCAGTCCCCTAGAACTTAGAACTACTTAAACCTAACTAACCTAAGGACATCACACACATCCATGCCCGAGGCAGGATTCGAACCTGCCACCGTAGCAGGCCGCTCGGCCACCCTGACCGGCCTCGCGTAGGGATTATGAGAATAAGATAATATGGGTTAGGGCACCTACAATGGTAAACAGAAAATCAGTTTTCTCTAGCAGAGCGCGGAAGCGGAATAGAACAGAAAATCCAAAATACTAGCGCTATGTGCCCTCCGCCAGGCACTGTAAAGTGGATTGCCGTTAATGGAGGTAGATGTAGATCGTCGGGCTGATTGTTGTACAGAACATACTCGTGCTCAGCCACGTTTCTGTTTCACGTCGTACTCCGCCCACGCTTCTGAGAGACTCACTCCACCGCCGTAGCGCATTCGCAAGGCAGCAGAGTAGTCCAATTTTCCAGTACTGCTCGACAGAGTTTTACGCTACGCCACTCAAGCGGCGTGATTCAATAAGGAATATCTGCTTGGAGTGCAGCCGCGCGCGGCGAGTTACCGGAAGCGATTGTACAGTGTGCTGCGCGGCTGTCTCAATGGAAGTGGGTGAGTGTGGGGAGGGGGAGGGGGAGGGGGAGGGAGGGAAGGAGTGGCGAAATGTGCCGCAGATAACCGCTTCCGCCCAGGCCGTTCGACGCTCTCGTTGCTTTCACACCTCTATACGCGCTGCGGAGCGAGATTCAAAACGGAGATGTAGTCACGAGCAGTTCTGTCAAGCCAAGGAAATTGGTCGCTTGTACACTGCTTAGAGGCAAAAACGCGTCTCGTCGATCAACATTACACGTCTCCAGTAAGCAATAGTCCAGTTTACGTGTTGTTTGGCCCACCGACTTGCACGTAGTATGCCACGGTGGGTGCGCAGTCGGCGTGGTGGGCTGCTAAGCAAACGGGCCTAGTTTCGATCTCCGGCCTGGTCAGAGATTTTTCTCCTCTCGGGGACTGGGTGTTGTGTTGTCGCTAAGTTAGTCAACATAGCTGAATGGGCACGTCACCAAAGTCAATAAACTGAGAGAAAAGAGGTGCATCTTTAGGCACTACCATCAACAATGGTTTTCCGCAAGAAACCGAGTCCGAATGAGCATTACATTGCCATCAACAGAAAGTTTTCAACTAACGAAGTCTCTGTCGTCCGGTCCTTATTTGCCGTCAGCTTACCTATGATTTGAGCTTTTATCAAACTTGTGAAGAAGACCGATTGATCTGACGAAACAGCTAAACTGAAGTTTTGAAAAAGGTAGCTGTATACATACTGAATTAAACGAAGGTAAGAGGAGGGAAAGGGAAACAACTTAATTGACAACTGATGGTGGAATGTGAAGACTCTGGGATAAGAAAGAGAATTTCTAAAACGTGAAGAGAGTAAAAAAGTGAGGTTCGAAGGGAAGGCCAAGGAGAATTTGAAGTTGGAGATGCTAGAATGGAAAAGCAGGAAAATGAGGGTGGGATTCTATACAAGAAACATAGACACAAAAATATAGTGAGGGTTATAGCAGTTAGTGACAGAGTGTTGGCACTGAAATTAAACAGTACCTTGTGGATATGTTGATTATTCGAGATTACATGCCAACATCAGATGCAAACGAAGAGGAAGAGGACAAAATATTCGAGATTACATGCCAACATCGGATGCAAACGAAGAGGAAGAGGACAAAATATTCGAGTAGCTTGAGAAATGTAGAAAAATTTTCGCTACGTCAAAATAAAAGGTTATTTATTTGTCACACCACCAGTTTCGGGCTTGTGACCATCTTCAGGTGTTTATACACTCCTGGAAATTGAAATAAGAACACCGTGAATTCATTGTCCCAGGAAGGTGAAACTTTATTGACACATTCCTGGGGTCAGATACATCACTTGATCACACTGACATAACCACAGGCACATAGACACAGGCAACAGAGCATGCACAATGTTGGCACTAGTACAGTGTATATCCACGTTTTGCAGCAATGCAGGCTGCTATTCTCCCATGGAGACAATCGTAGAGATGCTGGATGTAGTCCTGTGGAGTGGCTTACCATGCCATTTCCACCTGGCGCCTCAGTTGGACCAGCAATCATGCTGGACGTGCAGACCGCGTGAGACGACGCTTCATCCAGTCCCAAACATGTTCAATGGGGGACAGATCCGGAGATCTTACTGGCCAGGGTAGTTGACTTACACCTTCTAGAGCACGTTGGAAGGCACGGGATACATGCGGACGTGCATTGTCCTGTTGGAACAGGAAGTTCCCTTGCCGATCTAGGAATGGTAGAACGATGGGTTTAATGACGGTTTGGATGTACCGTGCACTATTCAGTGTCCCCTCGACGATCACCAGAGGTGTACGGCCAGTGTAGGAGATCGCTCCCCACACCATGATGCCAGGTGTTGGCCCTGTGTGCCTCGGTCATATGCAGTGCTGATTGTGGCGCTCACCTGCACGGCGCCAAACACGCATACGACCATCATTGGCACCAAGGCAGAAGCGACTCTCACTGCTGAAGACGACACGTCTCCATTCGTCCCTCCATTCACGCCTGTCGCGACACCACTGGAGGCGGGCCGCACGATGTTGGGGCGTGAGCGGAAGATGGCCTAACGGTGTGCGGGACCATAGCCCAGCTTCATGGAGACAGTTGCGAATGGTCCTCGCCGATACCCCATGAGCAACAGTGTCCCTAATTTGCTGGGAAGTGGAGGTGCGGTCCCCTACGGCACTGCGTAGGATCCTACAGTCTTGGCGTGCATCCCTGCGTCGCTGCGGTCCGGTCCCAGGTCGACGGGCACGTGCACCTTCTGCCGACCACTGGCGACAACATCGATGTACCGTGGAGACCTCACGCCCCACGTGTTGAGCATTTCGGCGGAACGTCCACCCGGCCTCCCGCATGCCCACTATACGCCCTTGCTCAAAGTCTGTCAACTGCACATACGGTTCACGTCCACGCTGTCACGGCATGCTACCAGTGTTAAAGACTGTGATGGAGCTCCGTATGCCACGGCAAACTGGCTGACACTGACGGCAGCGGTGCACAAATGCTGCGCAGCTAGCGCCATTCGACGGCCAACACCACGGTTCCTGGTGTGTCCGCTGTGCCGTGCGTGTGATCATTGCTTGTACAGCCCTCTCGCAGTCTGCGGAGCAAGTATGGTGGGTCTGAACACCGGTGTCAATGTGTTCTTTTTTCCATTTCCAGGAGTGTACATTCATGTACATGTTTATTTGCTGGAGATCACTGCATAAATACAAAAAAAATATTTACTGGTGACTAAACAGGTACAAGTGGGACAATTATAAGAGGAAAGGCAGCATTTGTCGAAAACATATATCTCTACTTACATAAAGCTGAAGCATCATTATTATAGTTACGCTGTGGTGACCGTTTTTCCACTTAGTTACACACTCATTATCATTTTCACGTCCATATTTCAGTTTCATAAAGTTTAGGTGCATGTTTCACTATTACGATGTGCACTCGTGAAATACACTGTGTTTACATACAAACATGTGGGCTGTGGTCAGAGAACTTAGATGTAGCAGGTGTAAAGATGTTGCTCATACAGAAACATGTAGGTTATGGTCAAAGAACTTAGCCACAGGAATTGCAAGGGTGTTTTACATATAGAAACTTGAAAAGCTATTATAGACTGCGAAGTTTTTTGATACATATTATGAAATTTTTTGATCCACATTTTCGTTGGAGAACTTAGAGCTAGAAAATACAATGAAATTACTAAAAACTCTTACAAATTAAAAAATTACAGCTAGAACTGTTTTGAGCCACACTGTTGTCAGAGAAGTCTGAGAAGAAAATGGGAAAAAGAAAAGTAACAATTGTAAAGTTGGGAGGGTGGAATAGTATATTTGGGAAAACAAGAAACAACGTAATTAGAGACTATCGACTTGGAGAAACCATTGAAAAGGCGAAAAGTGATAGCCTTCTGTGAACGATTTGATCTCTGGATTGCTAATACATGTTTCAAGTACCATCAACGAAGATTATACACATGGAAAGTTCCAGGTGATATTGTTAGATATCAAATAGACTTTGTTGTAATCAGTCAGAGAGTCAAAAACAACATGAATATGGCACAAACGAATCCAGTTACAGACGCTAATGCTTATCATAATGTACTTGTAGCAAATATTAGGGAAAAATTAGATCATATTAATAAAAGGCGAGAGATAAGGAAATGGAATGTTGAGAAATTGAATAACGAGAACTTTAAGAAAGAGTACAGACACTATATCGAAAACAAATAGCAAAAAGTAAGGAGAAGTGCATACTTTGTACGTTAGTGAAGAGTGGGATACTATTAGAAATATAATGTTGGAAGGATTAGAGACAGAAACTGGAGATGTGAGAAGAACATGAATTAATAAGGAATACACATTAGCAGTGTTAAAAAAAACTGTTCAGCTTTAATACTGCATCTTTCCTGTCCATGAAAATATTAAGATGACAAATGCACTTAAATGTGTAATCAGCTACATTGATGGATGTTTTGCGAGAATATTAAGAAGAGAGATGCACTTAAATGTGTGGTCAGCTACATTGATGTGGGTTTCTCTTTCCTCCACGAGCAGTCTTCATTTATTCCTCATTACGCCAAATGTGCATACAATAATTTTTCCATCTCTGGTATGCAGACTCGCCTCATTAAACAAACATTTCCAAGTAAAAGGTCTCTTCCCATTCTCTACCAACGGATAAGCTTCATTTCCCAAAATTACGTATGTTGGTTCCTTGAGCTGTTGTTGGTGGTCGTAGTGGCAGTTCCCCGCTTACACAACACACTTCGCATGAGCGCACCTTCGTCAGTTTCTTTATTGTAAACTCCAACATCTATGGCTACAAGTGTGTAGTGGTCATCAGCAAATGCTTAGAATAAAGTAGAATACTATTGCTTGTTATTACAGAAAATGGTAACAGAACCTTTATAAGACACAGGATATGTATGTTCTTGCGAGTTATAAATCACATGCAGTTTGGGAAGCAGCCAGCGTTGATAAATGAATTGGAACAAGTTATTCCCAAATAGCCATTCATACTACTTCACCACTAATGGTACAACAGACAATACCATTTGGAATGATGTACTCCCATTTGATAGGATATCCCAGGAGACAGGTACATGAACAGAAAATTGGTTAAATTCACTATTGAAACACGATGACACGCGAAGTTCTTTATTACAGTTCTTTTAGTATAACAGATATTTACTTAGCCTAACTATTTTCATATTTCCCTAGTACCACGGAAGGAAAGAGCCATATTTTCTTACACACTTTTATCAGTCTTTCAGTTAAAAGTATTCTACTGTTTGTAAAATAATATCAATCCTGACAGGATCGAACAAACAAAAGGTAACTACTGTGAACAAAATAATGTATCCTGTGAGTCAGTCAAATAAAAGTAACCTATTACTATCCTCTCCCTATTCTAGGCTGGGCTGTGAAAGTAAAAGACTAATATTGTGGCAGGGAGCAGCAAATGAAAAGTTACTACCAACTGTGAATTGTAGGATCGTGGAAGGGTTCGTCAAATAAAAGTACACCATTACGGCAGAACACATCAAATGGAAGAAATCCATTAATCAAAAGGTTACGTTATGGTCTTGTGAGAAGGAGGCGTCTAGTAAGGTCATCCGAAGACCAGTATCAGCTGCAAAGCGATTTAGAAAAGATTGCTGTATGGTGTGTCAGGTGGCAGTTGACGCTAAATAACGAAAAGTGAGATGATCCACATGAGTTCCAAAAGAAATCCGTTGGAATTCGATTACTCGATAAATAGTACAATTCTCAAGGCTGTCAATTCAACTAAGTACCTGGGTGTTAAAATTACGAACAACTTCAGGTGGAAGGACCACATAGATAATATTGTCGGGAAGGCGAGCCAAAGGTTGCGTTTCATTGGCAGGACACTTAGAAGATGCAACAAGTCCACTAAAGAGACAGCTTACACTACACTCGTCCGTCCTCTGTTAGAATATTGCTGCGCGGTGTGGGATCCTTACCAGGTGGGATTGACGGAGGACATCGAAAGGGTGCAAAAAAGGGCAGCTCGTTTTGTATTATCGCGTTATAGGGGAGAGAGTGTGGCAGATATGATACACGAGTTGGGATGGAAGTCATTACAGCATAGACGTTTTTCGTCGCGGCGAGAGCTTTTTACGAAATTTCAGTCACCAACTTTCTCTTCCGAATGCGAAAATATTTTGTTGAGCCCAACGTACATAGGTAGGAATGATCATCAAAATAAAATAAGAGAAATCAGAGCTCGAACAGAAAGGTTTAGGTGTTCGTTTTTCCCGCTCGCTGTTCGGGAGTGGAATAGTAGAGAGATAGTATGATTGTGGTTCGATGAACCCTCTGCCAAGCACTTAAATGTGAATTGCAGAGTAGTCATGTAGATGTAGATGTAAATAAACGTTCACTGGTATGTATAACATAACTATGCTGTGACAGGATTACCAAATAAGTGTGGGTATATTGTTAATAAAAAAACTATGGTTTTGGCAAAGATCACCAATTAAAAGTGTCCAACTCTTGATACAACAGAATTTTGTCAGAACTAGCAAAATAAAAGATCTCTGTTGCATTTATCTTGGCAGGATTAGCATACCCAGTTTTACTAATAATATGTTTTATCTCATTCCTAAATATAATTCCTAATGTTTTATCTCATTCCCCCCCCCCCCCCCCCCCCCCCCCCCATGAACCATGGACCTTGCCGTTGGTGGGGAGGCTTGCGCGCCTCAGCGATACAGATAGCCGTACAGTAAGTGCAACCACAACGGAGGGGTATCTGTTGAGAGGTCAGACAAACGTGTGGTTTCTGAAGAGGGGCAGCAGCCTTTTCAGTAGTTGCAAGGGCAACAGTCTGGATGATTCACTGATCTGGCCTTGTAACACTAACCAAAACAGCCTTGCTGTGCTGGTACTGCGAACGGCTGAAAGCAAGGGGAAACTACAGCCGTAATTTTTCCCGAGGGCATGCAGCTTTAATGTATGATTAAACGATGATGGCGTCCTCTTGGGTAAATATTCCGGATGTAAAATAGTTCTCCATTCGATCTCCGGGCGGGGACTACTCAAGAGGACATCGTTATCAGGAGAAAGAAAACTGGCGTTCTACGGATCGGAGCTTGGAATGTCAGACCCCTTAATCGGGCAGGTAGGTTAGGAAATTTAAAAAGGGAAATGGATAGGTTAAAGTTAGATATAGTGGGAATGAGTGAAATTCGGTGGCAGGAGGAACAAGACATCTGGTCAGGTGAATACAGGGTTATAAATACAAAATTAAATAGGGATAATGCAGGAGAAGGTTTAATAATGAATAAAAAAAATAGGAGTGCGGGTAAGCTACTACATACAGCATAGTGAACGCATTATTGTGGCCAAGGTAGAGACGAAGCCCACGCCTACTACAGTAGTACAAGTTTATATGCCAACTAGCTCTGCAGATGACGAAGAAATTGATGAAATGTATGATGAGACAAAAGAAATTATTCGGGTAGTGAAGGGAGACGAAAATTTAATAGTCATCGGTGACTGGAATTCGACAGTAGGAAAAGGGAGAGAAGGAAACATAGTAGGTGAATATGGACTGGGGCTAAGAATTAAAAGAGGAAGCCGCCTGGTAGAATTTTACTCAGAACATAACTTAATAATAGCTAATACTTGGTTAAACAATCATGAAAGAAGGTTGTATACATGGAAGAACCCTGGAGATACTAGAAGGTATCAGATAGATTATATAATGTTAAGACAGTGATTTAGGAACCAGGTTTTAAATTGTAAGACATTTCCAGAGGCAGATGTGGATGGTTCAAATGAGCACTATAGGGTTTAACTTCTAAGGTCATCGGTCCCCTAGAACTTAGAACTACTTAAACCAGCTAACCTAAGGACATCAAACACATCCATGCCCGAGGCAGGATTCGAACCTGCGACCGTAGCGGTCGCTCGGTTCCAGACCTTAGCGCCTAGAACCGCACGGCCACCCTGGCTGGCCGCAGATGTGGACCCTGATCACAATCTATTGGTTATGACCGGTAGATTAAAACTAAAGAAACTGCAAAAGGTGGGAATTTAAGGAGATGGGACCTGGATAAACTAAAAGAACCAGAGGTTGTACAGAGTTTCAGGGAGAGCATAAGGGAGCAATTGGCAGGAATCAGGGAAAGAAATACAGTAGAAGTAGACTGAGTGGCTTTGAGGGATGAAGTAGTGAAGGTAACAGAGGGTCAAGTAAGTAAAGAGACGAGGGCTAATAGAAACCCTTGGCTAACAGAAGAAATATTGAATTTAATTGACGATAGGAGAAAATACACTCCTGGAAATTGAAATAAGAACACCGTGAATTCATTGTCCCAAGAAGGGGAAACTTTATTGACACATTCCTGGGGTCACACTGACAGAACCACAGGCACATAGACACAGGCAACAGAGCATGCACAATGTCGGCACTAGTACAGTGTATATCCACCTTTCGCAGCAATGCAGGCTGCTATTCTCCCATGGAGACGATCGTAGAGATGCTGGATGTAGTCCTGTGGAACGGCTTGCCATGCCATTTCCACCTGGCGCCTCAGTTGGACCAGCATTCATGCTGGACGTGCAGACCGCGTGAGACGACGCTTCATCCGGTCTCAAACATGCTCAATGGGGGACAGATCCGGAGATCTTGCTGGCCAGGGTAGTTGACTTACACCTTCTAGAGCACATTGGGTGGCACGGGATACATGCGGACGTGCATTGTCCTGCTGGAACAGCAAGTTCCCTTGCCGGTCTAGGAATGGTAGAACGATGGGTTCGATGACAGTTTGGATGTACTGTGCACTATTCAGTGTCCCCTCGACGATCACCAGAGGTGTACGGCCAGTGTAGGAGATCGCTCCCCACACCATGATGCCGGGTGTTGGCCCTGTGTGCCTCGGTCGTATGCAGTCCTGATTGTGGCGCTCACCTGCACGGCGCCTAACACGCATACGACCATCATTGGCACCAAGGCAGAAGCGACTCTCATCGCTGAAGACGACACGTCTCCATTCGTCCCTCCATTCACGCCTGTCGCGACACCACTGGAGGCGGGCTGCACGATGTTGGGGTGTGAGCGGAAGACGGCCTAACGGTGTGCGGGACCGTAGTCCAGCTTCATGGAGACAGTTGCGAATGGTCCTCGCCGATACCCCAGGAGCAACAGTGTCCCTAATTTGCTGGGAAGTGGCGGTGCGGTCCCCTACGGCACCGCGTAGGATCCTACGGTCTTGGCGTGCATCCGTGCGTCGCTGCGGTCCGGTCCCAGGTCGACGGGCACGTGCACCTTCCGCCGACCACTGGCGACAACATCGATGTACTGTGGAGACCTCACGCCCCACGTGTTGAGCAATTCGGCGGTACGTCCACCCAGCCTCCCGCATGCCCACTATACGTCCTCGCGCAAAGTCCGTCAACTGTACATACGGTTCACGTCCACGCTGTTGCGGCATGCTACCAGTGTTAAAGACTGCGATGGAGCTCCGTATGCCACGGCCAACTGGCTGACACTGACGGCGGCGGTGCACAAATGCTGCGCAGCTAGCGCCACTCGACGGCCAACACCACGGTTCCTGGTGTGTCCGCTGTGCCGTGCGTGTGATCATTGCTTCTACTGCCCTCTCGCAGTGTCCGGAGCACGTATGGTGGGTCTGACACACCGGTGTCAATGTGTTCTTTTTTCCATTTCCAGGAGTGTATAAAAATGCGGTAAATGAAGCAGGCGAAAAGGAATACAAACCTCTCACAAATGAGATCGACAGGAAGTGCAAATTGGCTAAGCAGGGATGGCTAGAGGACAAATGTAAGGATGTAGAGGATTATCGCACTAGGGGTAAGATAGATACTGCCTACAGGAAAATTAAAGAGACCTTTGGATAAAAGAGAACCACATTCATGAATATCAAGAGCTCAGATGGAAACCCAGTTCTAAGTAAAGAAGGGAAAGCAGAAAGGTGGAAGGAGTATATAGAGGGTCTATACAAGGGCGATGTACTTGAGGACAATATTATGGAAATGGAAGAGGATGTACATGAAGATGAAATGGGAGATATGACACTCCGTGAAGTGTTTTACACAGCACTGAAAGACCTGAGTCGAAACAACGACCTGGGAGTAGACAACATTCCATTAGAACTACTGATAGCCTTGGGAGAGCCAGTCCTGACAAAAGTCTACCATCTGGTAAGGAAGATGTATGAGACAGGCGAAATACCCTCAGACGTCAAGAAGAATATAATAATTTCAATCCCAAAAAAGCAGGTGTTGACAGATGTGAAAATTAGCGAACTATCAGTTTAATAAGTCACAGCTGCAAAATACTAACACGAATTATTTACAGACGAATGGAAAAACTGGTAGAAGCCGACCTCGTGGAAGATCAGTATGGATTCCGCAGAAATATTGGAACACGTGAGGTAATACTGACCCTACGACTTATCTTGGAAGCTAGGTTAGGGAAAGGCAAACCTACTTTTCTAGCATTTGTAGACTTAGAGAAAGCTTTTGACAATATTGACTGGAATACTCTCTTTCAAATTCTAAGGGTGGCAGGGGTAAAATACAGGGAGCGAAAGGCTATTTACAATTTGTACAGAAACCAGATGGCAGTTATAAGAGTCGAGGGACATGAAAGGGAAGCAGTGATTGGGAAGGGAGTAAGACAGGGTTCTAACCTATTCCCGATATTATTCAATCTATATATTGAGCAAGCTGTAAAGGAAACAAGAGAAAAGTTCGGAGTAGGTATCAAAATCCATGGAGAAGAAATAAAAACTTTGAGGTTCGCCGATGACTTTGTAATTCTGTTAGAGACAGCAAAGGACTCGGAAGAGCAGTTGAACGGAATGGACAGTGTCTTGAAAGGAGGGTATAAGATGAATATCAACAAAAGCAAAACGAGGATAATGGAATGTAGTCGAATTAAGTCGGGTGATGCTGAGGGAATTAGATTAGGAAATAAGACACTTAAAGTAGTAAAGGAGTTTTGCTATTTTGGGAGCAAAATAACTGATGATGGTCGAAGTAGAGAGGATGTAAAATGTAGACGGGCAATGGCAAGGAAAGCGTTTCAGAAGAAGAAAAATTTGTTAACGTTGAGTATCGATTTAAATGAGAGGAAGTCGTTTCTGAAAGTATTTGTATGGAGTGTAGCCATGTATGGAAGTGAAATGTGGACGATAAATAGTTTGGACAAGAAGAGAATAGAAGCTTTCGAAATGTGGTGCTACAGAAGAATACTGAAGATTAGATGGGTAGATCACATAGCTAATGAGGAGGTACTGAATAGAACTGGGGAGAAGAGGAATTTGTGGGACAACTTGACTAGAAGAAGGGATCGGTTGGTAGGACATGTTCTGAGACATCAAGGGATCACCCATTTAGTACTGGAGGGCAGCATGGAGGTTATAAATCGTAGAGGGTGACCAAGAGATGAATACACTAAGCAGATTCAGAAGGATGTAGGCTGGGAGATGAAGATGCTTGCACAGGCTAGAGTTGCATCGAGAGCTGCACCAAACCAGTCTCAGGACTGAAGACCACAACAACAACAACATCTTATTCCTCCACAAATGCATTAAGAATGGCAACAGGATTGTAATACGAAAATCGTTATTCTAATTAAACAATCGGTCCAAATGATTTGTTAGGTACAGATTAAATATCCACAACGAAAGCACACTCATTAACGCATTACATCAACATGGTCTCTGCTTCCTAAGAAATTTAATTTAAATATGTCGATAGACTAAACTGCGTTGTGATAGACGATATTCGGGATAATAAAAGGACACCTGAATTAGGATATCAGTATCTTAGTCACAAACTCGTTCATAACTCAAGAAATGAAATGTTGTGTGACGAGGGCCTCCCGTCGGGTAGACCGTTCGCCTAGTGCAAGTCTTTCGATTTGACTCCACTTCGGCGACTTGAACGTCGATGGGGATGAAATGATGATGATTAGGCCAACACAACACCCAGTCCTTGAGTGGAGAAAATCACCGACTCGGGAATCGAACCCGGACCCTTAGAATTGACAGTCTGTCGCGCTGACCACTCAGCTACCGGAGGCGTACCATAATTCAATTTTCCAACACAAATAACTCCAACAAAGCCCACTATGTTCTCAGCGGAGATATTTTAACTCTATCCCAAGCAGGCTGCAAACCACAAAAAATCTATTACATTTCACAAGGCGAACATTAAGAAAAATAATGCTTAGCATGTAGATATTTTGAATAACACAACTGAATATCATCATCCGCTGCACAACACATGGTTGAAACATGTTACTAAACATGCAAAGAAACCCCACCTCTTCCTTGATAAAAATGATCTTGAATTTAATATTATGCACAAATATCCCACGAATGCTGAAGGTGTGAGGGTTTGCCGAAAAACTAATGAAGGGATGAACTCAATTTGAGCAAGTCCGTCAACTGTGAAACTCTATTAAATTACCCAAGTCCAAAAGAATGAAAAATGGTTTGGTCATGTAAGCATTCATTCTACTTTACAAATTGCGATCCGTCAGATGATGAACAAGGAACTGTGATGTGCTGTACTCTGAACAACATGTGGTTGAGCATATAGTGATTCACACAAACAAAAACCCATCTATTTCTAATAGAAGAATAAGCTTTGACCTTGAAACACTCTGGACATCACTCAAACATTGAAGGTGTAAACATTTACTAAGAAATAACATGGAACTGACTCAAACTCTACGACAGTCTACATAGTACTGGAGCTGACCAAAGCCATCGACCTTCAAGTCTTGAAAACTCATGAAAATTATAAAATTCAATCTTGCACATCTCTCAGTTACATTTAGTGAATTCATCTTACATACTGAGAAAGATTTCACCATACTAACTATATAGAAGTGTGAAGTTTCTTTGCCCTGCGCCACCGATGGAACCTAACTCACACACACACACACACACACACATGACGTATTCCCTAGCAAAGCTCAAGAATAATGTGAAATACACACACGAAATGACTCCTATGATAAGTAACATAATTTGCCCTTAATATCCAAAAATACTGTAATAAAAAACGGCTAAAAATTAGAATATAAATTATTCTAACATCTCCATCCATGGACTGTCGTAAGATGTGCCCATTCATACCCAATTCTTCCAGCAAAGTGTGCCTAGAACAGACCGAGCACTAACTGCTTTCACTCACCGCATTGAGGAGGTACCTATAAAAAATGTATATGGCAGCAACCTGCCAACGTAACTCTGTCTATCGTCTATATACTTGACGTCCTACTAAAGGAGGACATCGCTTCTCACTTGATAGATAAGAAGCATGCGGTCTGCCGCCATCTGACTTTGGAAGTAACGGATGTTTACAGTTAGGCAGAATTCCATGTGCCGCGAAAAGTCATCAGCTGATATGTGTTGCTCCTTCTGATACTTGAGTGGATGCATGCCCGTCTAGTGCTGGA
Source organism: Schistocerca gregaria (assembly GCF_023897955.1). NCBI lineage: Eukaryota > Metazoa > Arthropoda > Insecta > Orthoptera > Acrididae > Schistocerca > Schistocerca gregaria. Next base: position 400,638,771 of record NC_064931.1, on the reverse strand, counting down.
TGTTTCACACACTGGCTTGAGGTGTATTTAGTGGCTTGGCCATCGATAGTGTGCTGACGCTGGGGTTGTCCTCAGTTCACAGTAACACAGCTTCCTGAAACTGAAAATTTGGCACACTGTGAGGTCTACCAATTTAACTTCGGTCATGTCTAAGGGATTCTGTTTCACGAAGACGGCCTTCAAGACTTTGTAATTTGTCATGGTTTGGTAACCTCCTCCCTGTAATGTAATTCTTTATCCAGGGATTTGGAACTGGTAACAGTAATGAAAACTTACTCTTCCTTGCAGTCAGACGTACGGTAACTGTGCTGTAAATCAGATGCTAGTGTCAACGTGTTGCATACTAAGCAGTTAAAACAACTGCGAACATTATATTCTAGAATTCGAATCAAGAACAGCTGCCAGCGTAAGTATCGTAGAAGTAGAAATCCCCAGAGCAGTGAAGCAACTTAAATCACTTAATAAAAGCAAGTCTTCTGGTCCATACAAAGTACCAATTAGTTTCCTTTCAGAGTATGCCGATGCAACAGCTCCATACTTAACAATGATATACGATTAACAATCATATACAAACGTTCGCTCGACGAAAGGCCCGTACCCAAAGACTGGAAAGTTGCACAGGTCACACCAATATTCAAGAAAGTTAGTAGAAGTAATCCACTAAGTTATAGACCCATATCATTGACGTCGATACGCAGCAAGATTTTGGAACATATATTGTGTTCGAACATTATGAATTACCTCGAAGAAAACGGTCTATTGACATACAGTCAACACGGATTTAGAAAACATCGTTCTTGTCAAACACATCTACTCGCACGAAATGCTGAGCGCTATTGACAAGGGATTTCAGATCGATTTCGTATTTCTGGATTTTAGGAAGGCTTTTGACACTATACCACACAAGCGGCTTGCAGTGAAATTGCGTGCTTATGGACTATCGTCTCAGTTATGTGACAGGATTTGTGATTTTCTGTCAGAGAGGTCACAGTTCGTTGTAACTGACGGAAAGTCAGCGAGTAACACAGAAGTGATTTCTGGCGTTCTCCAAGGTAGTGTTATAGGCTCATTGCTGTTCCTTATCTATATAAACGATTTGGGAGACAATCTAAGCAGCCGTCTTAGGTTGTTTGCAGATGACGCTGTCGTTTATCGACTAGTAAAGTCAACAGAAGACCAAAACGATTTAGAAAAGATATCTGTATGGTGTGAAAATGGGCAGTTGACCCTGAATAACGAAAAGTGTGAGATAATCCACATAATTGCTAAAAGGAATCAGTTAAACTTCGGTTACACGATAAATTAGTCAAATCTCTATGACCGTAAATTCAACTAAATATCTAGGAATCACATTTACGAACAACTTGAATTGGAAGCAACACATAGAAAATTTTGAGGGGAAGGCTACCCAAAGACTGCGTTTTATTGGTAGGGCATTTAGAAAATGTAACAGATGTACTAAGGAGATTGCCTACACTTCGCTTGTCCGTTCTCTTTTAGAACACTGCTGCGCTGTGTGGGACCCTTACCATATAGGATTGACGGAGAACATCGAAAAAGTTCAAAGAAGGGCAGCACATTTTGTATTATACCGAAATAGGGGAGAGAGTGTCACTGAGGATTTGTGATGTAGATCATTAAAACCAAGGCGTTTTTCGTTGCGGAGAAATCTACAAACAAAGTTCCAATCACTAACTCTCTCCTCCGAATGCGAAAATATTTTGTTAACTTCGACCTAATATGGAGAAACGATCACCATGATAAAATAAGAGAAATCATAGCTCGTATGGGAAGATACAGGTGTTCTTTCCGCGCGCTATGCAAGATTGGAAATTAGAGAATTGTAAATGTGGTTCGATGAACCCTCTTCCAGGCACTTAAATGTGATTTGCAGAGTATCCATGTAGATGTAGATGTAGATTGATCTAAGGAAAGTCCAGCGTCACATCTTTCACGGACCCCTAGTGGGAAAACTGTGTCATAAAAAAGTGTTTCTTCGTAAGCGAATCTTCTCTAATAACTGCACTCTCTGTGTATTACGTGCCGAACTTTGCAGACTTTTATCATTTGTCCTCCGCGTTTAACTTTAAAACTCAGTGCCGACAAGTGAAAACCTAACCTGATCAACTCTCATTACATTTAATTTAACCACAGTTTACTAAAAAAAGGAAAGAAACCGTACTCAGTGCTATAACATTACCTCTACCGGCACCATGGCGACAGAAAGAGCTTCTCACTAAGCCTTGCATTCTTGTTACATCAATGGGCATTGGTATTTTTCTTATACTGTCATCATTAATAATATGATTTAGCTGAACTGAGGTATTAATCCAATGAACAAAAACTAAAAAAAAAAGACGATCCTCTAGCGAATCTTTTTTAAAGAAAAGAACGTAATCAGGAAAGAACAGACCAACTGAAAGCGTATGTGCCTACGCCTTTGCCCTGGTTATGTTAAACTTATAGATATCTTCCATCTGTTCTAATATCACCCTTTATTGCATATCTGTAAGATATTCGCACAGGCCAGAAAGAATAGTGTTTAGACACGTAATTCACTTGTCAGGACTACATCATAAAAACTGACTAGTTGAAGGAGTATATAAGCAACACGATAAATTTAAATCACTTGATGCCCCATATAAGTAACAGCGTCGCTTGTGATGTGCACTTTCAAATACCAATATGCTATGTGGAACGTAATAATGCCAAACCTCTCAGTCCATACATCAAGTGCTCTGCTCAACCAGTTCAGTTCAGCTGCTTCGGCTGTTCGTATAATTGCAAATCTTGGAAACAAAAGAATTATCATCCTAACATATTTTGCGTATTTCCACTCAATAACGTATTAAGGAAAATTTGCTGGGGTAATTATACACTTAGAAAGAGAGCAATGATTGCACAAATCAAAAAATACCGTTCTTCTGAAACACAACAGCTCTTTATTGTCACGAAGTAATGGAGTGCAGTTGAAAGGGGATGTCGCACTGATTGCAAATTTTTATATTTCCAAAACGCTTTTGACACCATACCTCAGAAGCGATTTATGATCAGATTGCGTGCCTATAGACTATCGTCTCTGGTGTGCGACTGGATTCGTAACTTCCTCTCAGAAAAGTCACAGTTCGTCGTAACTGACAGAAAGTTATCGAGTAAAACATACGTAATATCTGGCGTTCTCCAAGGAAGTGTTACAGTCCCTCTGCTGTTCCTGATCTAAATAAACGATTTAGGAGACAACATGAGTAGCAATCTTGGATTGTTTGCAAATGATACTGGCATTTACCGTCTTAGAAAGTCATCAGATAATCAGATCAAATTGCAAAACGATTTGGACAAGATATCTGTATGGTGCAAAAAGTGGCAATTGACACTAAATAATGAAAAGCGTGAAGTCATCCGCATGAATACCAAAAGAAATCACTTAAATTTCGGTTACACGATAAATCACAAAAATATAAAGCCCGTAAATTCAACTAAATACTTAGGGACTACAGTTACCAATAACTTAAGCTGGAACGATGACATATATAATATTGAGGGTAAAGCAAACCAAAGACTGCGATTTATTAGCAGAACACTGAGAAAATGCAACAGGTCTGCTAAAGACACTGCCTACACTACACTTGTTCGCCCTCTGCTGGAGTGTTGCTGTGCGCTGTGGGATACACATCAGACAGGATCGACGGAGGACACCGAAAAAGTTCAAAGAAGGGCAGCTCGTTTTGTACTGTCGCGAAATAGGGGAGATAGTGCCACGGATATGACACGTGAATTGGGATGGCAGTCATCAAAACAAAGAGGTTCTTCGTTGCGGCAGGATCTTCTCATGAAATTTCAATCACGAACTTACACCTCAGCTTGTGAAAATAGTTTGTTGGCGCCCACCTACACAGGGAGGAATGATCATCCTAATAAAATAAGGAAAATCAGAGCTCACATAAGAAGATTTAAACGTTCGTTTTACCTTTTCGCTCTTCGAGAGCGGAACGGTGCAGAAATAACTTGAAGGTGGTTCGATGAATACTCTGCCAGGCACTTAATTGTGAATTGCAACGTAATCATGTAGATGTAGATGTAGACTTTCGCTGATGAAACTCGTGAGAAATAATCCAGCACAATTTGAAAAGAATAACGATGTCCATCGATACTACAGTAGAAGGAAAAAAAGACCTTCATTACGCATCATTAAAGCTGTCAGTGGAGAAGAGATAAGTTCAATATGCATCAACAAATTTTTTTAATAATTTGCTCAATAGCATTAAACGTCTGACACCTACTAAAAACCTAAAATCATTTTTTCTGTACCACTCCTATTCCATAGACCAACTTTTATTTAAAAACTTGTAGCCTCTGAAAAACAACTCGTTTTAAGAATAGTTGCATGAATAGGACCGCACTTGCACGAGAAGTACTTATATTAGTTACCATAATGTATTCACTACCTTTAAATGAAGGTCAGTGGGCCATTTAGGAATTTATAAATGACCAGTATGTACATGTCCACAGAAACTAACTGTGCATATATTTTATACAAATTGACTCATTCCACATCTGTCCGATGTAAAATGTTTCAGATGATCTGTGGACCATCTAATTAAGTATATAACCAACTAATTAACTACGTGATAGTGCAAGCTACATTCTCATAAAGAAAACACACACACACACACATACACACACACAACCTCATTCCGATCAACGAAAAACACTGGAAGGCCTCAAAATACCGGTAATATTTTGAAGAAAAGTTGCAATTCACTTTTACGGAAGGTTGAGAAATAGTTTTCAGTGGATCACGACACTAGTGATAAATTGTCCTAGTGACTTAAATGAGAATCGTGTAGGCGCTGTCGCCGAGTGACGCACTTTGTTCTCACGCTATCTGCCAACATTCCACTCTGATCTCAGACAACAAAGGATGGTAAAAATTCGCGATAGCGTCTCATACGGGTTAAAGAATCCACACCGTGCGGGAGATAAACTCTTATCTGACACCTGGGCGATCGCATTACATGTACGAGCCCACGCAGTCTGTGGAGGCATTTTCCGATTCACAGCGCAAGTCACGTCGTTGTGTGCTGCCTACGTGTATTTACCAACTAGCTGACTAACCCGGCACTGCTGGGTGTCCTTTTTGCCTTTTTTATCAGAAACGAAAAGAAAAAAAAAAGAACTTCGGTTGTGGCGAAGTATCGAAAAAGTTTCATTTCCATGAATTTGTGAGAACAGCTTTGACATTATGAAACAGTCGCACAAAGAAGTATGCCTAGTGTATAAATGTATGCACATTAAGAAACATGATCCCGGACAGTTTCTGTGCGCTGTCCGCAACTGCTTCGCGTGTCTACAAAGCGATTTTGGAAACGTCGCTATGGCAGCGTCTCTTTATAGCTCTACAGACGGCTATAGTTTTTGTCTACAGCTGTTTGCGCTACGCAGTTGAAAGTTGTCAAAGACGTTACCAGGTGTCAGAGATTTCCTTAAGTTGTCTCGACTGTAGGAGTGTCTTAGTAGTAAATAATAGATGTATTAAAACATTGTGAATTTTTTTACGTATGTCAATGTTTCTGACATCATATCTCCTCAACCATGATAGGTTGGTGGCTCTTACCAGCATACTGTTGCCTGACAGTAAGGTGTATGTGTAGTTAAGTTTGGTTGAAATCGGTACAGTGGTTTAGGAGGAATGTGGAAATCACACACACACACACACACACACACACACACACACATACATAAATAAATTTTTATAATATCTGTGGATATTTTCTCAAAAAATTGGTTCAAATGGCTCCGAGCACTATGGGACATAACTTCAGAGGTCATCAGTCCCCTAGAACTTAGAACTACTTAAACCTAACTAACCTAAGGACATCACACACATCCATGCCCAAGGCAGGATTCGAACCTGCGACCGTAGCGGTCGCGCGGTTCCAGACTGTAGCGCCTAGAACCGCTCGGCCACCCCGGCCGGCATAGTTTCTCAAAAACTTTGTATAGCCTCTAAGGCTTTCCACACCACCTTAACGCTAACTGTCTTAATTACAAATTGGTAGTTAATGTTACCTAACAGATAACGTAAATCTTCTCATGTGAATCTATGATATGGTCGCACAAATAGTCTCCCATATTCAAGGCATTAATACTCCCATTAGCGCATCGGACGAAATATTAATCACCCCCTTAAAAGAGCAAACTGGTCGCTTTGGACCACTATAGATGATGTAAAACTGGTACGTGGAGGTCATATAATCCTCCGCAGATGACGTAATTCATGACAGTGAAGTGATGCGTGTATGCCAGTCGGTTCTCTGGTTTCATCACAGTAAGATGGGCAGATATCGAGACTTGACAGAGTGGCATGAAGGAGCTATAGTGTTTGGATGGGCCCACGACCGCACAGTGAATTAAGTTGTCCGATGTGTTAGTGTATCAGTACGTACTGTCTGACGGTTCTGAAACTTTGGGTGTATCACTCGCAGCCATGTAACACGACTTAAGGACAGGTCATAATCGACAGTGATGGAGATGAGAGTTACACTTCGTCAATGACAATCGGATCCAGACCTGTCAGAAATCGCTGCCGTTAATAAATGCAAGCCCATCTCATACAGTTTCCGAATAAAAAATGCGAAGGGAACTGCATGCAGTGGGTGGTAAGCATTCGAAAACAAGTAATCAGACATTAGGTTAGATTAAAGACAGCATGAAAATCATCCCCGCCGTGGATGAAGGAACTTTACTAAACATCTTGGCAGAATTAGGAATTTTCATGGAAGGAACGAAAAACTCGCAAAAGTTATTGAATGAAGATAAGGAATTTAACTTGCTTGAATTCTTCCGGTTATTAGGAGCGTTCAAGACATAGTCTCAAGTACCTGCCATATATTCTCAACAGAAATATTTTTCATTGTGTATTTTGGTGATATATTTGTAAAGATATTTTGACAGATACAGCACAACGAAATTGTGTCCAGTGCCGAAATGACATGCTTTACATGCACTCGTAAAAGCGACGATTTAAATGTAAGTTTCTACACTCAAGCGCCAAAGAAACTGGCATAGGCATGTGTATTCAAAAATGGTTCAAATGGCTCTGAGCACTATGCGACTTAACTTCTGAGGTCATCAGTCCCCTAGAACGTAGAACTACCTAATCCAGCCCGAGGCAGGGTTCGAACCTGCGACCGTAGCGGTCGCGCGGTTCCAGACTGTAGCGCCTAGAACCACTCTGCCACTCCGGCCGGCGATGTGTATTCAAATACAGAGATATGTAAACAGACAGAATACGGCGCTGCGGTCGGGATCGCCTATATAAGACAACTAGTGTCTGGCGCATTTGTTAAATTGGACCAACGGCGACAGACGAGAATCGTTCAACGTGACAGAAGTGCAACCCTTCCGCAGACTGCTGCAGATATCAATGCTGGACCATCAACAAATGTCAGCGAGCGAACCATTCAACGGAACATCATCGATATGCGCTTTCGGAGCCGAAGGCCCGTTCGTGTCCCCTCGATGACTGCACGAAACACAACTTTACGCCTCGACTGGCCCGTCCGCACCGACATCGGACTGTTGATACCTGGAAACATTTTGCCTGGTCGAACGAGTTTCGTTTCAAATTGTATCGAGCGGATGTACGTGTACGAGTATGGAGACAACCTCATGAATCGCTGACCCTGCATGTCAGCAAGGGACTATTCAAGTTGGTGAAGGCTGTGTAATGTTGTGAGGCGTGTGCAGTTGGATTGATATGGGACCCCTGGTACGTCTAGATACGACTCTCAAAGGCGAGACGTACGTAAGTATCCTTTCTGTTCAACTGCATCCATTCGTGATCATTGTGCATTCGACAGAGTTGGGCATTCCAGCAGGACAATGCGACACCCCATACGTCCAGATTGCTACAGAGTGGCTCCAGCAACACTTTTCTGAGTTTAAACCCTCCCGTTGGCCACCAGACTCCCCAGACATGAACATTATTGAGCATATCGGGGATGCCTTGTAAAGTGCTGTTTAGAAGTGATCTCCACCCCCTCGTGCTCTTACGAATTTATGGACAGCCCTGCTGTATTCATGGTGTCAGTTCCCTGCAGCACTCCTTCAAATATTAGTCAAGTGTATGCCACGTCGTGTTGCGGCACTTCAGTGTGCTCTCCGGGTCCCTATAAGATATTAGGCAGGTGTACCAGTTTCTTTGGCTCATCAGTGTATTTCCTGTAGCAATAAGAATTTTGTAACAGATAACACCAATTTACCATATTTCTAAATGCACTGTTTTTTCGTGCAGTAGATTCGATCTAATAGGTGTATATATAGCTCGCTCAGTAAGTATACTACATTACTTTTGAATACACATTGCCATAGTCGTAGCAACCACTGTTGTACAGCCAACTTAATCTCTGGTGCCGGCAACGTAATCAGCCAATTACCGTATTTTAAACGTAGATTACCGTCTTGTAAATGGTGTAATAATAACAATGTCAATGTAAGATTCAATATTGTCACACTTAATTGCATAAAATTCCGGAGATTCTGGCGACGGTCTTGTAAAACTATAGAGCGAAGCCGGAGTCTGGTACGTCGCGATATGTGTAATCCGCGTTGTTACGAGGGTATAGTTCTGCGACGATTTGACCTTATTTTTAGTACTTTGCTAGGTGCCCGCTCATTCAGGCTATCGTGAACAAGGATCGGGATATTTACGTCAACATTATCGTTGACTAAGTGTTGTCGTTTCTTCTACATCTTCGGGATGAGTAAGTTGTCGACGCTGCCTTCTTCCATAATGACAGCAGCCGTGTTCACAAGTCAGCATACACACGTTCTAGGTTAAACGAACAGTCACCTCGAATGGCGCTCTAAATCTCTCCATCTAAGTACGGTAGAAAATGTCTGAGACAAGTTACAACAACCGGTGGAGCGTAGTAATCAGCTTATGAGTACCTGTTCAGCCATAGAACCGAAGCAGATCAGACACGGAAGGCCAAAATACTGAAATCAGTGTTGTGAAACAGTTTCACTGCGGGATATCGCAATTCGGTGCCCCCTACAATTATTGCATAAATGTAAATGTAAATGTCGTGTGACTAGGACCTCCCATCTGGTAGACCGTTCGCCGGGTGGAAGTCTTTCGATTTGACGCCACTATGGCGACCTGCGCGTCGATGGGAATGAAATGATGGTGATTAGGACAGCACAACACCCAGTCCCTGACCGGGAAAATCTCCGATCCAGCCGAGAATCGAACCCGGACCCTTAGGATTGACATTCTGTCGCGCTGACCACTTTTCTTTTTAGTATATACTTCTATTAAACTGATAATAAAGCATCAGAACCTAATAACGACGCAGATGTAAGGGAAAACAATTAGTTGTGGCAAAACGCTAACCATCGCCGTATTACTCGTTTCGGCAGAGATGAGTGACGCTACTCACTACACTTTTTTTGTTTTTTATTTTTCTGCCATTTTTTCTCTTTTTCATTTTTTATTGTTTTTTTAATTTAATTATTTTACAAAGAAAATAAAAATCTCGGGTGTTCTAAAATAAATGACAGCCTTCTGCATAAAATAAAAAAAATTCTTGAAAATGTAAATAAGTATAAGTGACTCTTGAAGTTTTCTCGGCGTATCGAATATTCCACAAGATTTAGGGATTGCAGCCGGATCTCGTCGACTTCTTTCCACGATATTTCGGCTGAAAACCTTACAGCCATCTTCAGGCGAGTGTTTGACACTGGAGATCGCTAGTTTTTTTTTTCTTTATTGTGATTTCATTCCACTGCCTCATATGGGCAGGGGAGGGCCGTCAGCGGCACAATCCGCCGCTCTTCAGCCGAGTGACACTACAACTAAAACAAGAATAAAATGATACATACATAAGGAGATAAAAAAAGGGAACATAAAACAGAGTAAGGGGAGAAAATGGAGGTAAAATATACACTGACATGGAGACGTTCATGGGGGACAGTTAAAAAACGTCATCAGAAAGTTAAAAAACACAATTGGCGATTCTTAAAACACAGAGAAGACAGTGAATGCGCAGGCACAGGTTAAAAGTCAGCCTCAGTAGTAAAAACACTCCGGAACAACAGACTTAAAAACGCACTTGGAGCACACATGGCGAACAATAAAACTGCCAGGTGAGACCTTCCGAGGGAAAAGGTCAGAGAGTATGGAAAAGGAGGGGAGAGCAAGGGGCAGCTGGGGAAGCGGCGGGATGAAGAGAGGAGGGGCATCAGTGGGTTCACGAAGAGGAAGGAGACACGTGGGGCGGGAGAGGAAGAGGGAAGACAGGGCAGGAGGTAGTGCAGAGACACTGGAAGGAGGCACAAGAGATGGAGGGGGAATAGGATGGGGAAGCCGCTCAGGAGGAGGGAGGGGGAGGAAAGGGAGCCCAGAGGAGGAGGCAGGAAGAAGGGGTTAGAGTTGGTAGGAAGGGTAGATGTCAGGACGAAGCTCATCATCTGGGAGGGGTAGACGGTGGAAGTTGTGTTGGGAAAGGAGATGGAGGGTGCAGAGATTGAGAGAGGGTGGGACACAATAGAAAATGTGCGGCAACTGGTTGGGGGTTGAGAGGATGGGAGAAACCAGGGGGTGAGGGGGATCGAGGCGGCGGACAGTATAGAGTGTGCAGATGTGTTCAAGAAAAAGGAGAAGGTGGGGGAAGGGTATGAAGCCATAGAGGATGCGCGTGGGGGATGGAAGGCGTATGTGGAAGGCGAGGTGGAGCGATGGTGTTCGAGGATTTGGAGGGCTTGATAGAACAAGGGAGGGGCGGAAATCCAAGCGACACTGGCATAACAGAGGATGGGGCAGATCAAGGGTTTGTAGGTGTGAAGGATGGTGGAAGGATGCAGACCTCACGTCTGGCGGGACAGGAGTTTCAGGAGGTGGAGGCGGTTGTGAGCTTTGTTTTGGATGGTAAGGAGATGGGGAGTCCAGGTGAGGTGTCTGTCAAGTGTTAGGCCAAGGCATTTGAGGGTAGGAGTGAGGTGGATAGGACGGCCATAAATGGTGAGGTAGAAATCATGGAGGGGGAAGAGCGGGTGGTGTGGCCTATGATGATTGCCTGGGTCTTGGAGCGATTAACACAGAGGAACCACTGGTTGCACCAAGCGGTGAATTGGTCAAGGTGTGTTTGGAGGGTACGTTGGGACCGTTGAAGGGTAGGATAAATGGCTAGGAAGGTGGTGTCGTCAGGGAACTGGAGAAGATGAACAGGAGGGGGAGGTTTGGGCAGATCAGCAGTGTACAGGAGATAGAGGAGAGGGCAAAGGACAGAACCTTGGGGCACGACGGCAGAAGGGTAGAAAGTACGGGAGTTGGAATTGTGGATAGTCACATAGGAGGGATGATGGGAGAGGAAAGAAGCAACGAGAGGGACGAAGTTTATGGGGAGACATAGGTCTGGAGTTTGAAGAGGAGCCCGGGATGCCAGACACGGTCATAGGCGTTCTGGAGATCAAGGGAAACAAAGATAGTGGAGCGACGGGAGTTAAGCTGGAAGGAAGGAAGATTGGTAAGGTTAAGGATCTGGTCGTCGGTGGAGAAGGAAGGCCGGAAGCCACATTGGGTAAGAGGAAGGAGGCGGTGCTGGTTAAGGTGGCGGTGAATACGGCGAGAGAGGATGGCCTTGAAGACCTTACTGAACACGGAGGTAAGGCAGATTGGACTATAGCAAGAGGTATCAGAGAGGGTTTGTTAGGTTTAGGGAACAGCAGGACACGAGAAGTCTTCCACAGGTTGGGGTAAAATCCAGTGGAGAGGAGGACATTGTACAGGGTAGCAAGGACAGACAGGAAGGATGGAGGGGATTCCTTGAGGTGACGCCATCATGACCAGGGGCGGTTTTTGCGTTTGGAGTGGAGGACAAGTGTGATATCTTGTGCGGTGATGGGAGTGTTGATGTCAGAGGGGGGCAACCAATCCAAGTATTGGAAGCTAGGGGCGAGTGGGGGGACAGAGGTGTCAGTGCGGTCAAGGACGGTGGGGAAGAGGGAATAATCAGAATGGGGATCGTCAGGAATGGAGAGGACCTCAGATAGGTGGGAGGCAAAATGGTTAGCCTTACTGAGGTTGTCAGGAAAGGGTCGATCGTCATGGAGGATGGGGCAATGCAGGGTGGGATGGCTGCCAGTAAGGCAGTGGAAGGCTGACCAGTACTTGGAGGAGTTGACAGGGAGGGTGGAGTTGAGGCGTGTGCATGTCTGGCGCCAGTCCCGGCGTTTCTTGGTTGTAAGGAGGTTCCGGATGTGTCGCTGTAATTGCCAGTGGCGGGTGAGAGTATCCCGGTCACGAGTGCGGAGGAAGGAGTGGTAGAGCCTGAGGGATTCATGCAGAAGAAGGACGGCCTGTGGAGGAAGCGAAGGGCGGTGAGGGTGGATGAGTTTGGTACGGACATGAGCCTCCACAGCGTCAGTGATGGCCTTCTGAAGGAAGGAAGAGGCATGGGTGATGTCATCAGGGTGGTGAAAGGAGAGGGGGTGGCTTTCGACCTGTAGGCATCCCAATTGGCACGGTGGTAGTCATGGACAGACTTTGGAGGGGCAGCTGGGCGGGTGGCTGCAGTGGCGGGACGGGTAGAGGAGATGGTGAGAAGGACAGGAAGATGGTCAATACCGACAGGATCGAGGACATCAACGGCGATGCGACCAAGGAGGTTGGGGGAAGTGAGGATAACATCGGGGGTGGAGTTACTTTCAGGACAGTTGTGCTGTGGGAGAGGAACAAGGTCACCATGGAGGGTGGGAAGGAACTGAGAGATTGCTGGTGCATGTCGCTCTGTTTATACGTAAAAGTGCCGCAAGACGCGCATGCGCAAGTTACCGTTGCATGCGCGCCACCTGTCGATTCCAAGGCCCTCTACAATATTACTGCATCTATGGAGCGCAAGCGAATGCATGGTACAAGTAAAACATGCACGCCCCCTGTTGGCAGACGTGTCCAAAACAGTAAAATGCAAAATATGTATTTCAACATAATGGATATTCTGCACATCAGGTCAGTACTGCTTTAAGGATGAAAAAACGTGACCACCCACAAGATCAAGAGGATGAGGAGGTGTTTAAGTCCAGAGCATTTCTCCCATATATCGGTAAACATTTCATCGAAAGTAGGCAGAATTTTAAAGAAACATCGTGTGAAAGCAATCTTTCGGCCTCCTACAAGGACTCGTGCTGTTCTGGGCTCAGCCAAGGATGATCTGGGATTACGGAAGGCTGGAATTTATAAAATACCTTGCGAGTGTGGGAAAGCCTACATTGGTCAGCCCACACGCACAGTACACGACCGCTGCGTTGAACATGAGCGCCACACTCGCCTTTTACAGCCCAGTAAGTCTGCCATAGCCGAACATTTTATTTCCACAGGACATACCATGGATTATTCTGCCACGAAAATCTTGGCCCCATCGAGATCCTTTTGGGATTCAGTTGTTAAGGAATCCGTGCAAATGCATTTGGCGGAAAATCTCATTAATCGTGATGGCGGATTTCAATTGAATAAGGCCTGGGACCCGTTGATTTCTTTAATATCAACCAAAAGAAAACTTATTATGCCTTCTGACATGCCGAGCGACAAGTAATTTTAATTTTAATACTGAAATTTTGCATTTTATTGTTTTGGACACGTCTGCCAACAGGGGGCGTGCATGTTTTACTTGTACCATGCATTTCCCTGCGCTCCATAGATGCAGTAATATTGTAGAGGGCCTTGGAATCGACAGGTGGCGCGCATGCAACGGTAACTTGCGCATGCGCGTCTTGCGGCACTTTTACGTATAATTAGAGCGACATGCACTAGCAATCTTCAGTGTCGAACACTCGCCTGAAGATGGCTGTAAGGTTGTCAGCCGAACTATCGTGGAAAGAAGTCGACGAGATCCGGCTGCAATCCCGAAATCTTGTGGAATAAATAAGTAAACTTTTTCGATATCAGGTTTTCATTTTCAGACCATGTATCATATATTATTTACTTATTTTTATATACACTCCTGGAAATGGAAAAAAAGAACACATTGACACCGGTGTGTCAGACCCACCATACTTGCTCCGGACACTGCGAGAGGGCTGTACCAGCAATGATCACACGCAAGGCACAGCGGACACACCAGGAACGGCAGTGTTGGCCGTCGAATGGCGCTAGCTGCGCAGCAACTGTGCACCGCCGCCGTCAGTGTCAGCCAGTTTGCCGTGGCATACGGAGCTCCATCGCAGTCTTTAACACTGGTAGCATGCCGCGACAGCGTGGACGTGAACCGTATGTGCAGTTGACGGACTTTGAGCGAGGGCGTATAGTGGGCATGCGGGAGGCCGGGTGGACGTACCGCCGAATTGCTCAACACGTGGGGCGTGAGGTCTCCACAGTACATCGATGTTGTCGCCAGTGGTCGGCGGAAGGTGCACGTGCCCGTCGACCTGGGACCGGACCGCAGAGACGCACGGATGCACGCCAAGACCGTAGGATCCTACGCAGTGCCGTAGGGGACCGCACCGCCACTTCCCAGCAAATTAGGGACACTGTTGCTCCTGGGGTATCGGCGAGGACCATTCGCAACCGTCTCCATGAAGCTGGGCTACGGTCCCGCACACCGTTAGGCCGTCTTCCGCTCACGCCCCAACATCGTGCAGCCCGCCTCCAGTGGTGTCGCGACAGGCGTGAATGGAGGGACGAACGGAGACGTGTTGTCTTCAGCGATGAGAGTCGCTTCTGCCTTGGTGCCAATGATGGTCGTATGCGTGTTTGGCGCCGTGCAGGTGAGCGCCACAATCAGGACTGCATACGACCGAGGCACACAGGGCCAACACCCGGCATCATGGTGTGGGGAGCGATCTCCTACACTGGACGTACACCTCTGGTGATCGTCGAGGGGACACTGAATAGTGCACGGTACATCCAAACCGTCATCGAACCCATCGTTCTACCATTCCTAGACCGGCAAGGGAACTTGCTGTTCCAACAGGACAATGCACGTCCGCATGTATCCCGTGCCACCCAACGTGCTCTAGAAGGTGTAAGTCAACTACCCTGGCCAGCAAGATCTCCGGATCTGTCCCCCATTGAGCATGTTTGGGACTGGTTGAAACGTCGTCTCACGCGGTCTGCACGTCCAGCACGAATGCTGGTCCAACTGAGGCGCCAGGTGGAAATGGCATGGCAAGCCGTTCCACAGGACTACATCCAGCATCTCTACGATCGTCTCCATGGGAGAATAGCAGCCTGCATTGCTGCGAAAGGTGGATATACACTGTACTAGTGCCGACATTGTGCATGTTCTGTTGCCTGTGTCTATGTGCCTATGGTTGTGGCAGTGTGATCATGTGATGTATCTGACCCCAGGAATGTGTCAATAAAGTTTCCCCTTCCTGGGACAATGAATTCACGGTGTTCTTATTTCAATTTCCAGGAGTGTATTTGTTGAGATCACATAGGACGCCCTTCAGGCGAAAATCGATTATGTGCATTTGCCATCAATAACAAACAAAATAAAAAGGGAATTATAGAATTTAAAGAAAACACCCTCCTGGTAGAACAGAGAAAATGGCATCCACGTCCCGTCAACTTGTGGGTAGACGCACACTGAATTCCAAGGCAGTCAGGCCTGTTTCAGGCACGTCTCCACGAAGAATATTACATTTGCCGATATATTGGATCGACTCCTGGTATTACGCAATCTCACTGAAATCACCTTCTCACACCTGGGACACCCCAGCTGCAGGAGGGAGCCGGCCGGAGTGGCAGAGCGGTTTTAGGCGCGACAGTCTGGAACCGCGCGACCGCTGCGGTCGCAGGATCGAATCCTGCCTCGGGCATGGGTGTTTGTGATGTCCTTAGGTTAGTTAGGTTTAAGTAGTTATATGCTCTAGGGGACTGATGACCACAGCAGTTAAGTCCCATAGTGCTCAGAGCCATTTGAACCATTTTGCAGGGGGGATCGAAGAAGGTACTACCCAAAAAGTTGACATAGTACTGACGGTATCGCCGATGGTGCACGAGAAAACTAAAGCGATCTTGCAGGAACGTCCAAAAATCAAGAACAATCCTATCACCTTCATGGAACAAAGAAGAGATCGAGAGGCCTTTTATCCAGACCACAGCGTTGGTCTTCGTGCGTGAGAAGTATGTCTCATCTGGGAACAGAAGAGATTGCGGTTTAATGGCATGGGGAGCCGCACGCAGAAGAAAGGCAAGATCACAGCTGCCACAGCTCTCCGTACCCTGGATGAGGCTGCTGCGGAGATCCTCACAACGACAATTACGTCTGATGACGTCGCCGATACTCTTCATAATGGTGCAGCGAACAAAGCCCCAGATCCAGAGGACACAGCGGTAAATCTGTCATTTTTATGGCATGTAGGCGAAGTTGTCTCATGTATTTTCCATTAACGACCAGATACCAGGTCGTGTGAGCGCTCGTCCCGAGGAGGATATGCTGCACAGAACGCCAAACCACGGGTCATGCGATCGTAAGATGTCGGCTGTCCACAACATTCCTAGTATGTATTTCTCATCATTAGGCGGTAAACGTCACGTGCGGTAGTGTTTCTGGTACTGGGCAAGTCGGCATGGACATAACTGTATTCGATGAAAAAGGTCCTGACATGCGAGAGCGAGGAAGAAATATGGGCTACAGCAACAGGTGCCACTAGAGAGGGAGGGGCCAGATCGTCAAACAGACTTCCCGATAATCCGGTTCGGGGCGGGTCCACGACTTAACCATCGTACTTACATAAAGGGCAGCTGCTCTCGCTTGGACGTTGAGAAGGTCGAGGCCGCCATCTCCAGGATGGAGTGTCAGCGTGTCGTAGCGGACTTTGAGGATAAGACCCACGCTCACGAAGTAGCCGAACGCCGCCTGAAGTCTGTGCGCCATTGCCTTTGGCATCGGTAAAATCTGTGCTAACTGGGGCATTCGCGAGACTAGATGAGTGTTAACAAAATTCACCCTTTGTAACCTGTCCAATGCTCTCAGGAGGTTGACGCGAGCGTTCGCTCAGATAGCTTGAAGCAGGCGTTTATAGTTAAATGAGATCGTGCGCTGTATATCAGGCGTGAAGATGATCCCCAAACATTTGAGCTTGTCCACTAATGGCAATGGAGTCGCACTCTCTGCTGGAAGGCCTCTACCGACGGACATAGCACTAGATTTCGTCAGGTTCACACAGCTGCCCGCAGCAGTCCCGTACTGGTTGATCCATGCCAGTGCCTCTCGCACATAATTCTCCGATAGAACCAAGTACACCACACCACGTCATCTGCATAGGCGCGGCAGATTGAAGCATTCCCCCTCATTGTTATCCCTGTGAGCTGGCTCCACAAACCGTGTAACAGTGACTCAAGGGCGATGGCGAAAAGCAGCATCGACAGCGGACAGCCTTGACGAACTGAGCGCATGACATTAATAGGGCCCGCCACACGGCCATTGACCAGCACTCGCGACGTGGCACCTCGTAGGAGCCGCAAGACGATGTGTGGGGAAAGGCCATCCGTCTGAGTACGTTTTCTAGAAAGGCATGACTCACTCTATCATAGACGTGGTCGAAGTCCACTGTCACTAAGGCACCGCGACGGCGGCAGGTCGTAGCCAGTGCTATGACGTCACGGTAATCGCTGAGTGTCGTCTGAATGTTAGTATCACCACCAAAGCACGTTTGATCCAGAGTGATAACGCGCCGAAAGCGAGCGGCAAGAATCCGGGTAGAAATCTTGAAGTCACAATAATGTCTAACTCTCCGACCTCCCAATGGCTTGGGGGCCGGGATAAGCAAGCCTTCTACGAATTCAGGCGGGAGAGGAAGGTCAGGGTTCATCAGTTGTTCATACATCGCAGTCCAACGTGATTCCATGATGTCGTGGAATGTGCGGTAAAACTCCAGCGGGAACCCATCTGGATCTGGGGCTTTATTCGCTGCACCATTATGAAGAGCATCGGCGACGTAATTGTCGCTGTGAGAATCTCCGCAACAGCCTCATCCAGGGTACCCGTCAAGGAACGGAGGTCGCCAGTCGTTAAATGTTCAGGTCCTCTGCTGCATAGAACTGGTTGTAGTGATCTACAAAGACTTTTACAATGTTATTCTGTGACGTCAATCGTCGACCATCTGGCATGTCGAGAGCGTTGACCAGCTTTCTCCGATACCGCTTGTAACACCATAGCTCTAATGCTGTACTGATTTAGTTTGCTTGTGTTTTATTTAATGTTACATCATTGAGCTTCTGTAAATGCGTTTGTTTGAATCGATAACATAAAATTGTATACTCCTTTCTTTGTAAGAACTTTGATCTCATGATATGATTCTGAGCAACGTAGTGTATCTGTCATTTAAATTCTTTGTCCCATTTGGAGGGAACAAAACTTACTGTATATAATTGTAATTTTGTGTGAATAACTTTTTGTAGCAATCTCAATATGTGCAAATATTCTGTTTTATTTAATGTATTTGATTATTGTTACGTAAACTGCTGATCCTCAGTTAGGGTTCTTAGTTCTTTAGTATATAAAAGGTGTAGTGGTTCCCCTCGGGAACGGAACTATGTAGCGCGCGCAAATTATGGTTGGCATAGGTAGAAAAGGTGGAACAAGAGTCAGTCGGGGACGAGCTACCAAATTGTGCACTGCCATGTAATAGTTGCATATTGTGCTGGTTCCGAGAGAGGTTTTTTTCTGCCACTTTCCAATGCCTCGGATGGATGGATAAATAGCTGGAACTATTCTGGAATTTGTATCTATCATCGCCACCAAGAAATGACAGAGTCCAGCAATTCTACCTGTAATTCCACCTACCGACATGCAATCGCCACCACATTGCGCAATCACTGTAATGGAGCACTATAGCAATTTTCAGTTAACGATCAGCTTAATGGATGTGTTAGTGTGCTCAAATATAAGGTAATTTATAACTGAGTTTATGTACCTACCTTGATTTTTCTCCTTATCATAACACCTCTCAGGTTCCTCTCCGTTTGAACTAAAGTGATTTCCGAGTGTCCCTACTGAAATAACATTAAAGACCAGTGTTTTTGCTAATTAATGCCTCTTGAACATAGTAAAAAGAAAGTTAACGATGCTTGCTGAAAGTAATTTTCCTAATAAAACTGCTTATTAATGTATTGTTGCCAACTTCAAATTAAAAGTTCTTAAGACTGAGGCTTATAAAGTTTTGCTTAGTAAATGATCACATTACTGCCTGTTGTAAATCTCAGAAGGTGAGTCAGTGTCTTACATATATGTTAATTTTATCTCTCAATGTAGTAAAAGTGGAAAACTGCAGTGTGAAACGTTATATACTCGTGTTTGTTAAGTGTTTGTCTCTCCTGTGTATTAGAAGTGCTTATTAATAATATAACAGGACCCACAGTTTGTCTATTGGGTTAATGCTCGGTAACAAGTAACGGAAAGACCACTAATTAGGAAAACCTTAATTTCTTTATTCAAATGATAGTGAGAAGCAACCTGTTAGTGGATTCCAATTAACTTTCATTTTAAATAGTAAAGTATTTAACTGAGAGAGACTTAACCTATATCCAATTAATGATTCTGCGGTGAATAGTAATAATAACGTTACAAAGACCATTCAGTTTGTGTAAGCCCTGAAAGTAATAGTGTGCTTCGGTATCTGTTATAATTTTGCAAAATAGTTTGTGCTGCTCTAACTGTTAGTTTCAATCATATAAACATATGTATGTGTCAAGAGTTAACTGCACTCGCGTGTGACAAAGTATAGGTTGTGTTTATCCATTAAAGTTATTAATAACTATTTTCTTGACCGAGAATGTTAATCATTCTCTTGCCTAGTTAGGCTGGCGACCGTTTTCTTTATCCGTTGAACAGAGCAGATAGGCAACATTTTGTTTGTTACTGTTCAAATATTTACGTAATTCTGACTTTCATTTCCGATAAGCCACCTCCGTTGGGTACAACACGGTCAACATATCAAAATTCCTCCCGGAGGGTAACACTGCTCTGTTGCGTTGTACCATAATTGCTTTAATAAAATAGTTTTATTTCACAACCTGCTTCCAGCTTTAAGGTTATAGTGCAGCGGTAGCAGACGGTAGTGTTATACGCTGCTTCTCTCGGATAATATGATACATAGACGGGGGCTCTCCTAGTACACAGTCGTGACATCTTGCGCATACTATTGTGCCTTCAAGGCGGTGACGCATCAGAGAAATCATCTTCGCCTTAATATGTTGAATTTCAATCTGTCTTTGAACAGAGGGGGCATGGTTTGAGAGTTCCCGGAGAACTGTGAAATAGTATTACATGGTATGTCGTTGCCACAGCATTTTGTCACGAACGTAATTCATCATCGATCGACGTGAAGCAGGCTTGGTGTAGTCGAGCAACCACAGGAGTGTTGAAGGATACGCTGGAAGGCGTCTCACACAGTTGTTCCACGTCGTTTCTACGACCTGCCTGCATTCCGGATCCTTGATATGGGTGACATTCAGCTTCCACAGGCCTCGACCGCGCCACGCCATCTGTCTCTGGAGCGAAATAGTGCAAATGTAGGCGATATGGTGGGAAAAGGAGCTAAGCCATAACTCAGCGTCGAGCGTGGCAGTTACGACTCCTTGGGAAACGTAGACACGGTCAAACCAACTTGCTGAATGGCTGGTGACGCACGTATATCCAGGTCGATCACCATGCACGCGGTCCCAAATGTCGATGAGGTTCCGTTCATGCACGAGCAGCTTGAGTTCCTAGCATCTAGTGAAATGGGGATGTTGGTCCTTCTGGGATAACACACAATTGAAGTCGCCGCCAAGAATAATATGGCAGCAGCGGTCTACAAACAAAGGAGCGACCTGTTCTGAATAAAATCGCGACCGTTCCCATCGCTTGGTCGTGCCCGAGTGTAAACATTGATGACTCGGACACCGTGGAAGGTCACAGCAAGACCCCTAGCCGATGGTAGGTAAATCACGTCGTCTACCTCAATGCCTTCCTTCTAAAGAATAGATGTCCCACTGCCTCCGTCAGCACACAGCGTGAGGTAGGATACATAGCCATAGATATTAGGAAACGTCGCCAGGCGAACTTTCTGCAAAAGGGCAACATCGAGGTTCGACGCCCTCAACATTTCACGGAGCAATTGTAGTTTGACAGGGGTGCCAATGGTGTTGACATTGATGGAGCCAATCCTGTAAGCTTGTCGTGGAATTGGGACTACAGGGACGCTCATGGAGGCACGAAGAGCAGCAGCGAACAAGAATGTTGTCCCAGTAGGCTGCACATCCCCATACAGCAACCCTGTCGTGGGTTGGAGAAGCAGCATTCGCTGCTGTCTCAATGGTGGGTGTTTCGTCGTCTACATCGTCAGACCACGCAAAAGTGCGTGGATGGTGCGCGTCCGGTAGAGTATCTGTGGAGTCCGAAGGCGGCGTCACGTCGGCGGTGGAAGAGTGGTACTGGCTCAGCTGCTGTTCAACGTCCATAGGTACTGCGCCTGGTGCATGCAGAGATGGTTTTACTTCCGACGGGGTGCAGATTGATGCTTCCATAGGGGCAACATCTTGATAGGTGTGATCCCCATCGTCTTGAGACTGCGTCCTGCAGGTGTCTGACGAGGCGATCCGCGGTTTTCGACGTCTCTTCGGCGACCGTTGCTTGCGCATGTGATCTTCAGTGTCCAAAGACGCCTGGGAATCAAGATGTTCGGGCACAAAAGCATCGGTATGCACAACCGTGGAGTCAAGGGCCGTACCCTGTCCCAGAGGTTGCTCACCAATGCACATGTCGGGAGGAGGAGGCAAAGGCGCCGGTCCTTCGGCAACAGCCTGAGTCATTAGCGGAGACGAGGATGTGGCCGTAGTAGGAGCCAGTGGAGATCATCGCGGTCGGGGGTCGTTATGGAGAACTTCGACAAACGTCAGCGGTCGTGGTCGGCAGGTCCCCAGGCGGTAACTGTGTGACTCTGCGTTGCAGACAGCTGGAACGGAGGTGTCCTTTTCCACATCCCGAGAATCTCTTCGGCTGGCCATCATAAATAATAATTGCACGGCAGCCACCAATATATAAGTAGAAGGGCACATATTTGGTTAGCTCTATGTGGATCTGCCGTACTCCATTGAGAACCAGGTATGTTGTGAACTGAACCCACTTTTCAGCTGTATGACTAATCACCTTTCCATATGGGCGGAATGTAGATACCACTACCTCTCAAGGCACCTCGAAAGGGAGTTCAAATACACGTATCGTCCGCAGTCCAAGTACCGCATGTTCCATAGTTACGTCACCAATGTATCCATCAGAGTGACGGAACTTAAGACCAACTCGAGTTGCACTTAGAATTTTGTCACATATGTCTTCGTTAACCAATTTCACGTATACCACACTGCTCACTATAGACAGGTGGATGCCAACAAGATAGTTGCAATCAATCTTGACTTCATCTCTGATAAACTGTTCGATTTCCAGTGCTTTTGGTCGGGCATATTCAGGTGCAAAGGTAATCTTCAGTGTCGATTTTCTGTAGGCATCAGCCATTCTCTGTCGAAGAAAAGATTGCGCGCGAAGACTGCAGAATCACCTAAATAACTCTGCGAGCGAGCTGCGCGGCGAGGACGTAAAGAAGACGTCCGTGCCGCTAGCGTGATCTCCGACCCAGGCGAGAATCGAACCCGGACCCTTAGGATTACCTTCTGTCGCGCTGACCACTCAGCTACTGTGGCGTACATCGCATAAATGGCAAAATGTAAGATATTGTGGTAAGAGACAGAAGAGTGGAAAATCAGCTAAAATCGCTCAACCGTGGACGAAAATCTGGACCTGTTGAGATACTTGTGAGATTTTATACAGGCTCTGCGAAGAAAACTGTGCTACTTCTATCAGCGGTTCATCACAGGTCGCTGAGGCAACAAAAAGTTTCGAGTAATTGGAAAATAGCGCAGGCCATTTCCTAGAAGTGTCGTCAGACATATGCATATAGTTTTAGACCTATACTGACGATCCAAGACATTATGACCACTGCCACCACGAGACTGAATGACGCCTGGTAACGTTGCAGGCACGTAATGTGGTAAGGAAAGTACACGGTCCAGTCATATTAATGTAACCTCCGCCTATGTTCGATTTCAACGTGCATATGTCACTCACAGAAAGCAGGTTAGAGCACTAGCAATGAAGGGGACGTAAAGCGTGTTGGAGGATGCGGCAAACAATGCAGCTGTTTTTTTGAAAAATTTCGTGATGTTTTCAGCTGCCGTTGTTTTTGTTTCAAGTACGATTGCACAATTACGGCCTTAGGCCATTTTCAGATATCTAAAACGAAAGCATTACGCATTGGATACATTAGTGACACTTGTGATTTTGATGTAGGAACAAGTTGTATCTATAGATATACTACGTGCATTGTAACTTACTTTTTATGCCATGTATGTCGTTGCTCCTATGATTCCATGTTATGCTCATAAAATAAATCCGAGATGTTTTACGCTAGTTTAGGAGCACTTTACTTTCGAGCAGTCGTTGCAAAGCTCTTATATAGAAGGCCCATGTATTAACTAGGAAGATTATAATTATTTTACAGAAATTTGTTAATTATCCTGCGCATTGTTTTGTTCTCAATTATATTTAATTATGGATAATCATTTGTGTAAATATGACGGTATGTAATTTCTTTAAAATAACTTATTGTGGTCGAACGTCATTGTTGAATAGTTGGTACGAAGATCTTATATATGAACTCTCTCACAGTGCTCTATTGAAACAGTACTGAAAACTGAGAGTCGAGTAAAAATTCCTTTGCGGTTGCGTGGTGTTTCGCATTACAATCATTTTTATTAATGAATATAGCGATAAGTTTACATTCTATAGTTCTGTAATGCCTCGTCGTAAAACTGGTGAAAAGTAATCTAGTAATTTCCCATGTCGCAGGTCTTTTTGCTCATTTAACTCTATGTGGCTGATCTTTTAGATCTATGTAAATTTCAATTTCTTCCGTTACGTCCATGATTTTTCCTTTCTGTAACTTATGTAGTATTTGAAGTGATTCATTTATATTAGGTATTTTGTGGTTGGTGCCTTTGAAGTGAGCAACAAATGTGAATTGGTTATTGTCGTGTGTTCTTTAAATCGTGTACTAGCTTTCCTTCTTGTTCGTCCAATGTAAAATTCTGGGCATTCTTCACAGTTAATTATGTTGATTCCTAATTGTGAAACGGATCTCATTTACGAGGTAAGTGTCTCAATAATCATTGTAGAGTGTTAGTGGTTCTGTAATTGGTGTATAATTTTGCTTTCTTGAAACATCGAGCAATTTTGTCGGAAATAATACCTGGATATGGCCATACAAGAACTTTATTTTTCTGTGGTTCATGTTTGTCTTTGGTTAAAGTTATTTCATCTATGGGACTGGCATCTGTTTGATTGGTTTTCTTTTTGAATAATGTGTCTAAGCTTTTAGTATAACCATTTCTTATTGCTACATTTTGGAGAAGATCTAGTTCTTTCTCATTTTTTTCTTTTTTTAGCGATAGGCTGTTTAGTCTGTGTAACATAGAATGAAAATCTGCAAGCTTGCGTGCTCTCGGTGGCATCACTGGTTGTCGATAACTACGACAGACAAAATTTTCCATAACTAAAAAAAGAACGACAGCTGAAGGCATCATGAAATCTTTCAAAAAATTCATCGCAGCTGCGTATCCTATGGCATTGAAAATTATAGTGTAGTCGTTATAGTGATGCGGAAACGGAGCGATTTATCTGACGTTCAAAAGGGCATGATCATTGGCTTTCGGGCCAACGGTGGAAACATTTCCGAAACGACAAAGTGTTCACTTGTGTCCGTGGCTGACGTATGCCCTATATGGCAAAATGGCGCTGTCCAAAACCGGCGCCGAGACAATTGTGGTACACAGCGGGCCATAGATGGCAGGGGCGAACGACAATTACGGAGATTTGTACGGGCCAACAGACGAGTAACTATTAAGCAGCTGACCTCCCAGACGAACGAAGAGGCTACCAACAGTGACTCCTTAGCCACCGTTCAGCGAACGTTGCTGCGTGTGGGCTTCCACAGCAGGCGTCCGTTTCCTGCACCCATGCTGACTGTTGTTCAAAAATGGTTCAAATGGCTCTGAGCACTATGGGACTTAACTTATGAGGTCATCAGTCCTCTAGACTTAGAACTACTTAAACCTAACTAACCTAAGGACATCACACACATCCATGCCCGAGGCAGGATTCGAACCTGCAACCTATAGCATATAAGTACGAAGTGTGCTATTACATGAAATATGCGTGTGGAATAAAGTACTGTTATAATTTTTAAATTTTCTTACATACCTGCGGTCGCGCAGTTACAGACTGTAGCGCCTAGAACCGCTCGGCCACCGAGGCCGGCGCTGACTGCTGTTCATCGCCGACGAAGGCTGCAATTTGCACGCCAATACCGCAACTGAACATCCACTGGATGATAACAGATGGCTTTTCATATGAATCATGTTTCATTCTCCGTCGGACGGATGGGCGTTGGTTGGTACGGCGTGAATCGTCTGAAAGCAAATACGTTGCACACAGGTGGGAGCGTTACAGTCTGGAGACTGATCGACATTCCCTGGGTGATCCTGTTATTCCGGAAGATACAACGGACCAACACAAGTATTTGTCTATCCTTGGGGACCATATCCACCCTTACACGCAGTTCGTTTATTCCTCGTCACTATGGCATCTACCAGCAGGACAATGTAACGTGTCACATAGCTCGCAGTGTACATACGTAATTCGAAGAGAATTACGATGAGTTACCGTACTCCTCTGGCCACAAAATTCCCCGGATTTAAATCCAATTAAGAATCTGTGGGAACACCTTGTGACACTTGAGCGGTGGCCATTTATTCGGCAATGACAACTCTCACTTATATTCTTAATAATGTAACAATATTTAATGCAACCTATCGTCGAGTTCTTCTGAGAACACGAGTTTGATCGTAATAATCATTTCTTGGTCGTAAACATATCATTTATTTTACTTAGCACAGACTTACGGTCGGTGTCTGCAAACCAACACCAAGTTATGAAAGAATGACCAGCGGATTCTAACTGTTTTTATTGATTGAATAAGTTAAGAATGCCCACTGTTTCCTATATTTCCTTATCCTACTGAGTCCACAGCAGGAGGGAGAAAGAAATGAATGTATGAAAGTAGTTGCAGGGAGAATGTTTGGGAGAGAACAAGGATCGAACGACA
Organism: Schistocerca gregaria; assembly: GCF_023897955.1. Taxonomy (NCBI): domain Eukaryota; kingdom Metazoa; phylum Arthropoda; class Insecta; order Orthoptera; family Acrididae; genus Schistocerca; species Schistocerca gregaria. Next base: position 400,612,569 of record NC_064931.1, on the reverse strand, counting down.
TTTAGCGATTGTGGGTGTGCGATAGGGAACAACTAGTCGATTGGCAGCGATTATGGAAGCTAAGACTCGTTTGAGCAGTTAACATATAGCGCCAGGCAACAGGCTGTACTGCGCATGCGCAGCTACGATGACGTAGGCAGCCCGTGCTTGGTGCTCGCTCTGCTCCTACGCTTTTCGTCGCATTTCTGGTGGAATTTCGTGGTGGGGCATCACTTGACCATGTGCAGCCCTGCAGCATGTTGTTGAGAGGACATCCAGAGTTGTACTTAGAGCAATTGTTTTATCGTATCCCACCCAGATAAAAGATGCAAATAAGGAAGCAGTTCTTTGCAAAAAATCATTTCAAAATTAGACTACACAGCTCGAAGTACCATAACATTTTGCAATGGGGTGAATTAATTTGACTGATTTCTTTTTTTTGCAATATTGTTATGTAGCATTTTCAACAGGTTTACATCTACAAAGCACTGCAAAAAGCTAGTAGGATGGAATACAAATTTCTTGCAAAATAAATAAATAAATGAAAGTTTCTTGTGTAGCTTACACCAGAATAAAGAACAATAAATTTCATGACTATTTCAAAATGTGCCAAAAATTAACAAGGTTGTCTGTGAGACAAAGAAACTGTACTGATGACAGTTTATATTCTACTCTAGGATTAAATATGAAGCCATGTGCGGAGTTAAAACGATAAAACACGGTATGCTGCCAGTCAACAATTTACCATAGAATGGCATTCTATAAATTTAAGACGTAAACACAAATTAAGAAATAACTTCAGGCCTAGAGGAAGTACTAGACAAGTGCCGTGTGATCGAAAAACACTTTCACAGAAGGCAGATTTGTAAAATTTTGTGTTGTGTGATGTCCTTAGGTTAGTTAGGTTTAAGTAGTTCTAAGTTCTAGGGGACTGATGACCATAGATGTTAAGTCCCGTAGTGCTGAGAGCCATCTTTTTTGTAAAATTCTGCTACAGCTATCATTATATTTGAAACAAAATATTTGGTTCAAAACTACCGACCAAAAAATGTTTACTTATGTTCGTACAAATATAGCAGCAAGAGATCTTAAAGTGTCATAAAAGGAACAGGACATCAGAGACTACTCCAGCCAGCATCGGAATTTCATAAACCACAGAAAAATTTTTCATTCCGCTTTAACTGCACATTTCTATCTCCAGATGCACTCTGGAGTACCTGATATTCAGCTTTTCATGTGGTTTTCGTAATACCAGTTTTCTCGGAGGTCCAATACTGTATTCTCATGTTTGATTATTTATTATGGTATAATGTCATTCGTTCCAGAAAATGAAAATTTGCACTTGAAATTGAACAAAGTTGAAAGTATCCAATAGTGCGGGATGAAACACTTCGTTACAAATAAGCTAACTGTCTCAGCGGAAAAGAATTAATAGAAGCAAATTTCTCTACAAAACAGACAGAAATAGCTTCATTAAGACATCAATGGTTGATTGCAAATAACGTGGAAATAATATATAATCTAAAAATTGAAACTACTAACTTATTTTGGTCTTTCATGGTTATGAGAATGTATATTAATTCACTCGATGATTCCCGGCATCTATTTTGATTTCATTTGATGTGGGAGATGTATACGAAGAGATCAGCAATATTACGAAGATACGAAACATATACACTGGTCACGTGGGGGAAGGACTCCCCCCCACTATAACCGAACTTGATTTGCGCATGCGCGAATCTGGCAGCTTGGGCGTGCCAGAAAAATTTTTCCGGGTAGCATCTGGCTACTTGCTGCTACTGCTCATACAACTAACAGCCACGCTTCAAATAGCTAGAAGCGGGAGGGAAGGCACTGCTCATACGCTAATTCAGCTCCGCGCATACGCACGAGCCCGCTGGCAACTGCTCATACGAACCTGAAACTTCAGCCTTTGGCTGTAGCGAGGTGTAGGAAGGTTGGATAGTTTGCAAAACTTACGTTTCAGTATTTGGGAGGAAAAGCACGGGATCTTTCCCACTGCGTAGAAGGGACGTTTGATCGGGAACCTTACACCGGGGAAATTCTGAGCTGATGATTGGCTGGGAGCCGCCCCCACCATGAGCGGTCAGGCGAGCGGAACTGTAGCGTGGGTCCGAGTCGTGGAGCTGCTGCTGAAGACTTGGACGAGACAGGCCGCTTTTCTGAGACGGGTCGAGCGATGCTCGATTTGAGTGTGGGAAATGTGCTATATTTATGATTAATGGTTTCACATTAGGTGAACAACCCTCTTTTTGCAGCTAGACGTAATGTAATATTAATATTTTGAGGGAACGAAATTTATTTAGGTAGGTAATGTGCAACAGTAGGTGGTATAGAAATGTTGCTTTGTTTTGTGATAGAAATTCACAAATTTGGGGTTTTATAACAATTTCGCGGTGAATAATTTAATCTTAATTTGTTGAGCAATTAAGTTCATTAGGAAAAATAAAATATTTAAGTGCGTGTGGCAATTTACTTTGTTTTACACCTGACAATCACCACATGGGGCTGATCAAGAATCTTATAACTAGTGGAGGTACGAGTGCTAATGACCTATAACATGTAAGTACAAAGTGTGCTATTACATGAAATATGCGTGTGGAATTAAGTACTGTTATAATTTTTCAATTTTATTACATACCTGCAGTCTTGAAAGATTTAGTAACGTGGATCCTTTGTTAAGGACACGTGGTATCTCATGTGAAAGCGTGTGTCGAATTTTAGCAAACCAAATGAAGATAATGCTTGCTTATTCATGTTCATTGGAATGTAGAGTCACATGGGGAAATTTTCTGAATAATTAATATTGCAAAGCGGGGAAAGAGATTAGTAAACTGATAAAGTAGCCATGAACATTGGCTTTAACAAAGTAAGTAGTTCAACTTGAGTGTGTGTATTTTGTGTGTGTAATCTGGGAAGGGTTTTCATATTTCAATGGGTGAATTTGTGTCGGGAATAGGCCGCAGTACAGTAGTGGCTATTAAATTGAATGATCAAATAGGCGCGGAATTTATGTGATAATTTTGGTTTTCAAAAAATGTTCAGTTGTGTGTGAAATCTTATGGGACTTAACTGTTAAGATCATCAGTCCATAACCTTACACACCACTTAACCTAAATAATCCAAAGGACAAACACACACACCCATGCCCGAGGGAGGACTCGAACCTCTGCCGGGACCAGCCGCTTTGGTTTTCGGTGGGATAATTTTGAGTAGAGATATTTACTGAATCGTCAATATCGAAACAGCTAACGGCTCGACCCTTACGTTTATCCTGTGCATATGCTGGTGCAGTAATTGTGAATGCATGCTGCTTAATGGATACAGTTGTAGAATATCCTTTTCTTCCGATCCAAAAGTGAGCATTTGTGGTAATGAGAGATACCATTCTGTAGGAGACCATAGTTTTACTAAAAAAGTTAGATGTGTTAACAATAAATTTAAATACAAAGTCAGATTCGTTAAATTTTACATTGTTAATAAGAAAGTCAGATGCGTTTAATTTACATTGTGGAATCTGATGCAAATTTGATCCTGTGGAAAGATGAGTTAAGATTTGTTTAAAGAAGTGATTTTTTTTGTTCTTATAATTATCTGAATTGTTTAATGAATAAACCATTTCTTATATAAAATTCATATTTGAGTCGGAACATGCTTTCTATAAGAGCAGACAAACCTTTCATTATTTTATTTTATTATCTGTTACAATGGAAATTTTATTTAATGATTTTACTATATGTTTGAATGTCAATCATTGGGCCAAGTAGAATTGACATAGCTTTCAAGTTAGGGCATTCATGCAAAGGTCCCACAAATAAATCCGTTGTGCATAGTGTTAAACTGAAGTAGTAGAGGGAACCTTTCACACTACATAATGGTTACTGCTGGAGTAGTTGCTCTTCGAAACAGCAGTCCATACGAGCAAACCAATTGTGTCTTTAACCTGCGGTTACTCGGACTTCAGGTACAGTGGCTATACATGGCTCTGTTTAAAAATAATAGCTCGATTTAGTCATAGGGTCTAGACGCCCATGTCTCCTTTCATGCCCCCCACCTAATTCGCTGCAAATAATAACCTGTAGCTGTGATCCTACAGTCAAATAGTCTATGCGTTGGCTAAAATTACGTGTTAATAAAATACATAGTAAAAGTTAAACGAATAATTTAAAAACAAGGGTATGTAATTGATGTAGGCCACAGAGAATTATGTTGAACAATGTTTATTCAAGAAAGGACATCTAAAAAAAACGGGAAGTGGTCCTACGACAGTCGGTTGAAATACAGAGAGAAAATACATTTATCAAATGCAGTAAAGTTACATGGCGGGCGTTACCAGAAAGGTAGCAAAATCCCCAAACTAGATAATCATCAAAGATACGCGAAAACTAAGTCCATTTCGTGATAACAATGCAGGAAGAAACTGCAAAAAGGTGGGAATTTAAGGAGGTGAGAACTGGATAAACTGAAAGAAGCAGAGGTTGTACAGAGTTTCACGGAGAGCATAAGGGAACAATTGACAGGAATGGGGAAAAGAAATACAGTAGAAGAAGAATGGGTAGCATTGAGGGATGAAGTAGTGAAGGCAGCAGAGGATCAAGTAGGTAAAAAGACGAGTGCTAGTAGAAATCCTTGGGTAACAGAAGAAATATTGAATTTAATTGATGAAAGGAGAAATTTTAAAAATGCAGTAAATGAAGCAGGCAAAAAGGAATACAAACGTCTCAAAAATGAGATCGAAAGGAGGTGCAAAATGGCTAAGCCGGGATGCCTAGAGGACAAATGTAAGGATGTAGAGGCTTATCTCACTAGGGGTAAGATAGATACTGCCTACAGGAAAATTAAAGAGACCTGTGGTGAAAAGAGAACCACTTGTATGAATATCAAGAGCTCAGATGGAAACCCAGTTCTAAGCAAAGAAGGGAAAGCAGAAATGTGGAAGGAGTATATAGAGGGTCTATACAAAGGCGATGCACTTGAGGACAATATTATGGAAATGGAAGAGGATCTAGATGAAGATGAAATAGGAGATATGATACTGTGTGAAGAGTTTGACAGAGCACTGAAAGACCTAAGTCGAAACAAGGCTCCCGGGAGTAGACAGCATTCCAGTAGAACTACTGATAGCCTTGGGAGAGCAAGTCTTGAGAAAACTCTACCATCTGGTGAGCAAGATATATGAGACAGGCGAAATTCCCTCAGACTTAAAGAAAAATATAATAATTCGCATGCCAAAGAAAGCAGGTGTTGACAGATGTGAAAATTACCGAACTGTCAGTTTAATAAGTCACAGCTGCAAAATACTAACACGAATTCTTTACAGTCGCATGGAAAAACTGGTAGAAGCCGACCTCGGGGAATATCAGTTTGGATTCCCTAGAAATATTGGAACACGTGAGGCAATACTGACCCTACGACTTATCTTGGAAGCTAGGTTAAGGAAACGTAAACCTACGTTTCTAGCATTTGTAGACTTAGAGAAAGCTTTTGACAATGTTGACTGGAATACTCTCTTTCAGATTCTGAAGGTGGCAGGGGTAAAATACAGGGAGCGAAAGGCTATTTACAGTTTGTACAGAAACCAAATGGCAGTTATAAGAGTTGAGGGGCATGAAAGGGAAGCAGTGGTGGGGAAGGGAGTAAGACAGGGTTGTAGCCTCTCCCCAATGTGATTCAATCTGTATATTGAGCAAGCAGTGAAGGAAACGAAAGAAAAATTCGGAGTAGGTATCAAAATTCATGGAGAAGAAATAAAGACCTTGAGGTTCGCCGATGACTTTGTAATTCTGTCAGAGACAGCAAAGGACTTGGAAGAGCAGTTGAACGGAATTGACATGTTCTGAGGCGTCATGGGATCACTAATTTAGCATTGGAGGGCAGCGTGGAGGGTAAAAATCGTAGAGGGAGACCAAGAGATGAATACACCAAGCAGATTCAGAAGGATGTAGGTTGCAGTAGGCACTGGGAGATGAAGAAGCTTGCACAGGATAGAGTAGCATGGAGAGCTGCATCAAACCAGTCTCAGGACTGAAGACCACAACAACAACAACAACAACAATATAGGAAATATTCATCAGCTCAAAACAGTTCAGAGTTTAACTTCGTGATTGACAAATAAACGTGCACGATACAAAGAATAGTAATCCATACTCTCTGTGTCCTCAGTTCCGTAATATATGCGGAGCACATTCATATCTCCCGTGAGTTAGAGTTCCATCAAAACTTAGTGTATTGCAGAGGCCGTTCACCGCCCAGAAATAATTACCTGTACTACTGAATTACACACATTCCCATAGGCAGACTGATTTCTTCCAGCACTCGATACAAAGTGTCTCAACTCGCCCCCCTGGGGTCTTCCATCGAGAAATCCCAGTCTCTACTTGATCCAGCAGTGTTCCGCCACTGTCCAACGCTCATTGGCTGAAGGCCGTCCCCACCAAAAATACATCATTCTCGAGCTCTATAGACATGATTTGACTCACTTGACCACTTTCCCGCACTATACTAATATATTACAAATATTACAACAATATTTAAATAAAAGAGACTTTATAAACATCCTCTTACATTCAGATCATTTACAGATAAGAGTGATAGTTCGTTCATAAATAAATAAAAGAATATTCTTGCACAACTGCGTTCTCATTAAATGGCTACAGATCATCTCTAATATTATTTAAACAATTATTTATGCCTTCTTGACAGAGGCGTCTTTTGATTCTCGTTTGAGTTGTGGTGTCCGCTAACACATGCGATTGACCGCTGTTAAATTAGTACAGCTTTTAAAAGCACTTTCAGTCAGAATTTAAATAAAGTTACTGTCAATGTAGTAAAATGTTCATTCAATATATACTCAAGTATGACAAAATTTGAGGTACTTGCACGTGTTCATTTGCTGTGTAAATGTGGGGAATACGATGTTCTTACAAATATTTGCATAATAAAAAAATTTAAAAGACGAAATAAATCAATAAGTAAAATAGATACAGATACGTAGCTTTCAGTGATGATAGCTGTAGTGCAGTGCTATCGTCTGAAATCTTGTCTGTTGAAATCGCATGAAGCGATTAAAAGTCGTTAATTCAGAGTTTCATTGTGTAAATCTTTTTACTCATTGTAAATATTACCTTTGGTTGTTTTAAAGATACTGATACGTTGTTCTGTCATTGGACACGGAGCGGATGGGCGTGTACTGGTATGGAGACATTTATCTGAGATCACTAATGTATCCTGATTTGCATTAATATTTGACGAGAGCTATTTACTCAATCTCAAAGAGCTGTAACTTGTTCATCTTTAGAGCGTCTGACACTGCCGTTTCCTAGAGCAGATTTTGCACAAAGGCAATGCGAGGATCAGCCGTCGAAATTCCTATCTCTGGGATTTACCTGTTTCCGGCGACGCACTCATTATCTCTGCATCTGAGCTCGCCTGGGGCAGAAACGGTCAACTACCAGGCTGCAAACAGGGCCCGCTAGCCTTCAGGCGTGCAAAAAATTCATCTCTCCACAATATCAAGCCTAGGTTTACAAATAACTCGCCCGCATGCTCGCAATGTTACAACCTCGATCGAGCTGTTCGCGCCATGGATTCTCAGCCGAGAAACCTAGTGCTGCTGGCCGCTGCAATTGAGTCGGCATAGCTCCACAACCCTGTCACTACCTTCAGAACCTGACCCTCTTACTGCAACACTCGCACTGCAGAAGGTGGTTACACAGGCTTTTGACAGATGGTCACATTATTGTGACAGGACAATGTATATAACCGTAGCAGGGACGAACGAGGAAGCATCCTAATGATGATACAGGCCGCAAATAGTAACATTAGCGACTTTTACAAAGAACTGATTGTTATGATCCGGTGCCTGTCAGCGAGCACCTAGGAAAAGGTGAAGCTGATCGGCTGTTCGCTGCTACTTTCGCGAGCATTTATGGGAAACGGTTGAAGGACTGTGAAACCACGAGTAGCAAACAAGGTGTTAGACGTTCACACGGCAACACAGAATGTTAAGAGCGGAGGCTTTCCTACTCTGTAAAGCAGAATAGGTGGCGGTCTGTGGCAGGTGTGAAGACAGAGAAAAATGCTGATGCAGACACAAGTGTTTCGGAACACACTGTTCAGCACACATCGCTGAACATGGAGCTAACATTTACTACGAAATTACACGTTGAGCCAATATCGTCGTCAATTAGACTGAAGAGCCTGAAACGTCCCCTTAGAAAAATTATACAAGACTGTGATTAAACTGACACACAATATTTTTAGCGCAACGCAATCTGACTTTCAATAATCCCTACAAAAGAATGGCCCTGACTAACATTAACCTATACCTTTCACAAATCACTTACCTCACCAAAAATCTTCGTTACTCGAACTATTGCAATACAGCGAGCGCCACTACTGCGAGCAAAATAAAAGATTCAAACTACTGAAGGCACTAACTACTGATAAGCAGAGTCAGCAAATGAAAGATTTTAATATAGAACAAACAATATATTTACCTTAATAGTCATAATATATATATATATCCGTTCATGAAATCCATTCTTACAAATTTCAAAACTCCGCCATCTCTCTCCCCACGTCTACCACTGCTGGCGGCTCACCTCCAACTGCCCAACGCTACGCGCTGTTAGCATCCAGCTGCCGCTGCCCAACACTACAATGGCAGACAACAATGCAAACCAGCCACAGACTCCACACGGCACAGCCAGTGATTTTCATACAGAGCGCTACGTGGCGGCGGCGTTACCAATAAAAAATCCTAAACAGCCTACTTACAAGCCAAAGAAACTGATACACCTGCCTAATATTGTGTAGGGCCTCCGCGAGCACGCAGAAGTACCACAACACGACATCACATGGACTCGAATTATGTCTAGGGTAGTGCTGGATGGAAGTAACACAATGAATCCTGCAGGGCTGTTCATAAATTCGTATGAGTACGAGGGGGTGGTGATCTCTTGTGAACAGCACATTGCAAGGTATCCCAGATATGCTCAGTAATGTTCATACCTGGGGAGTCTGGTGGCCAGCGGAAGTGTTCAAACTCAGAAGAGTGTTCCTGGAGCCACTCTGTAGCAATTCTGGGCGTGTGGGGTGTCGCATTGTCCTGCTGGAATTGCCCAAGCGCATCGGTATGCACAATGGACATGAATGGACGAAGGTGATCAGCCAGGATGCTTAGGTACGTGTCACTAATCAGAATCGAATCTAAATGTATCAGGGGTCCCATATCACTCCAACTGTACACGCCCCACACCAATACAGAGCCTCCACCAACTTGAACAGTCCCTTGCTGACGTGCAGGATCATGGATTCATGAGGTTGTCACCATACACGCCCATTCGCTCGATACAATTTGAAATGAGATTCGTCAGACCAGGCAACATGTTTCCGGCTATCGACAGTGCAATGTCGCGCAGTCATGAAGAGTACACGAGTGGGCCATCGGCTCCGAAAGCGCATATCCACAATGTTTCGTTGAATGGTTCGCTCGCTGACACTTGTTCATGGTCCAGCATTACATTCTGCAGCAGTTTGCGGAAAAGTTGCACTTTTGTTACGTTGAACGCTTCTCATCAGTCGTCGTTGGTCCTGTTCTTGCAGGATCTTTGTCCGGCCGCAGCGATGTCGGAGATTTGATGTTTTGCCGGATTCCTGATATTCGCGGTACACTCGCAATATCGTCGTATGGGAAGATGCTGTATTCCATCGCTCGTGCGCTAACTATAACACCACGTTCAGACTCACTTAAATCTTGATAACCTGCCATTGTAGCAGCAGTAACCGATGTAACAACTGTCCTATATGAGCGTCACCGACCTCAGCCCCATATTCTGCCTGTTTACATATCGCTGTATTTGAATGCCCATGCCTATACCAGTTTCTTTAGCGCTTCAGTGTACGACTACAGCGCGCACGGGATCAGCTAGACTGGCCGTGTGTCAACGAAAACTTGTCGTCACGGACACAAACCAGTGGGGGCAGTATTACGCTATGGGAGATATTCACCTTGTCTTCCACGCAACCCGTGGTAGTATTTAAACGCATCATTACAGTTGTGGACTATGTGTGTATCTCCCACGCTTGATGTGTTCTCTTACAATGGTGGCACCTTCCAGCACGTCAACTGTCTCTCTCACAAAGGCAGATTCGTCTTCTGATATACTTATGTTGATGTCTTAGCCACCAGATTCGCCTGATCTTAACCGGATGGGACGTACATGGGATGCTATGGGCGTCAGTCGGCTCCTACAGATCACCGACTTTAATTTGCTGGAACTTAGTGATCTGTGTGCAGGCACCTGGTGACACATACCTCCGGAAATTTGCAAGGGACTTGTCGAATCCATACACGCAGTATCTCTGCTGTACTTCTTTCTAAAGGTGGACCAACACGCTGTTAAGTAGGTGGTCGTAGTGTTTTACCTCACTGGTAAATGTCTGGAATATAACCTTAAATGGATGAAAAACCTGGAAGATAAACAGTACAGGAGAACAGGAACCTTTGAAGTGTAGTATTGAAGAAGAAAGTTCAGTATGAGATTATTAGATTGAAAAATTAAGGACGAGGAAATGTGTGGAGTGGAGGAGAGAAGAACATTGTGGCAGAACTTGACTAAAAGAAGGGATCACTTTTTAGAATACCTTGTTCCAGTTGATACAGCTAGTAGTATCTTTTAATAGGCCATTACCAAGTATACGGTGAAATTTTCAGCAATGTATTAGGGGAAGAAGAAAACCTTCAGTATGGCGTGTATAGTTGAAAGAGTACCCGATTCCTTCTGAGAATGATGAAGTTCATAAACAGAACGTCGTTTTGCCCTTGGACATACATATTCCATAAAGGTGGATGAGCCAATTTCAGTATTGGGACCTGATAACTTTAACCAAGTTGTCTGACAGCAGCTGACTTTTCTGAACTCCTTCAAAGAAAGATTAATCGTAGATGTATAATCTTGTACCGTAAGAAATCAAGAGAGAGGATGCTGTTATAGGTGGCGGTATCCTCTTTCTACACCACAAATGCACACATGGATTAATACAGTTGTTTATTCATAGATACTGGAATATTACTTAACTTCAATAGAGTCCACGTGTTGTGGTACAAGTCTAAACATTCATGGTGGTGTCTGATTGTACTATATCGTGTCTCCCTACCACTTTCGCGCAACGACGCTCTGAGCGTGTTTTTTTAGGGAATTAACTAGTTTGAACCTGGGACCTGTTGCTGGTAAGGAGACGCCAGACCACACATGACATGTAGAATTCAGAAGAGTTCAGTGAGGCTATCGATGATATAACCAAATACTTAATGATCTCAGCGTCAGCTCCACTGCACTCCCTGTAAAAGAATCTCAATACTAACTAAATTTAGTGGAAAGGGTTCAAGGCTTTCCTATTTTTAGTTAGCTGGTAAAATAACGTCGAAAAAGCAGTTAAGTTTACCATTGGAAATTTATTCTAATCACAAAACATCGTTTATAAATTGCACTATTGATAAAAGGATATGTTTTAATACAGGATGGTAAAAACCAACTGCGTTCAGCAAAAAATGTGAACGAATATTCCCTGAATGGGTTTCCAAGTTCTACAATCGATCGAAGGATGACCTATGCCATATCACATCTATAATCTAGGTTTAAGTTAAGTTTCACAAAAGAGAAATCTATCAAAATGGTCTACAGTCACCCTCAATTATCTTTAATTACTTATCTAACCTGTCGTAAATTAGAGTGGCTGATGTGGCTTCTCAATAACTATAAAATAGAAAAATCATCGCGTTTCAGATCTTTACTTCAAGTGGCAAATGTGAACACCATGAGTTTTAATTAACGATCGACACTAGTATTACGCAAAAAGGGGTGTTACAGATGAGACTTCTGCAGTTCTGAGTGAAGCCTTATGCGCTCAAAAATGCGGCATCGCGTGCGTTCATTACCTTGTCGGTGTTTAAGCAGCGTCAGGGCGGCAGCGGCCGGCGGCACAGCTCCGCTCACATCGCCATCTCGGAAGCAACTCTCGTAACTTCTCCTTACTACAATTTACCGAAGTTAGTTTAAAAAAAGCTATTTGGCTGTGTTTTCATCTGACCAATCAGGGTCTCAATGTTAACCTTAAGCTCCGCCAACAAAAATTCTGCCTATCCAATGAGAAACGTTGTACTTTTTGTGGTGGGGCAATGTTTTTTAAAGTTTGCAACGTAACAGAGACGCTAAAAAATCTCACGCTAAAACCTGCAGCTAGTGTGGTCCTTTTAGCGTTATCATAAGATCTATACTGTTCTTCTGGAGGGCTCTAGCTTTTAACATGGGCTGGGGGTGATCCTTGACGTACCTGAGACGCGAAAAAGCCTCACGCTAAAACGTGCGGGTTGTATAGTCGTACAGGTAGGCTCGCGGCGTGGGTGCCCAGCCCCTCCCTTATCTAGCTTAACACGGTTCTGCTCTCGGCTTCTGTCCTCGTTTCTCCCCTCGGAACTGCGTCTGCCTCACGGTGGGAAGGTACGACATGCATTTAGGCATTCTTGTGTTAGTCTGTGGTATTCCATTTGCTCACTCGCTACTCGTATTACTTTGGTTAATTTAATGTCACGATTTATTCCGAGCTATGTGACATACTACTGGATTTGCTTATCATGTCAGGGTTTTCATGTAAGGTGTTGGATTTGCGTGACACCTTACATATCACCACCCTTCGAACTTAATTTTTGCACTGAATTTGGCAATGATTGAATCGTTGTCTAAGTCAGTCAAAAATTTTCTAATTTATCTAAATTTTGTTGCGTATTGTTCAGCCACGTAATTCTGTTCTATGCTAGATTGTATTACTAATTTATATTTTTATATTCTTCCACATTATAATTAAAAATGACAAGGGAAGAATATTTTTATGCTATTATTAATATTTAATTATTTTCTTTCTTTATTTAAGTGTGAAGTTTTTTTTTAAGAAGTTTGTTTTCGAAAGTGAGGAGTCTTTCACATCGATTTTCTTATAAATATTTTTTTTTATAAATGTAGTAATTAAGTAAAATCTGTTCCTAACACATTTCGTAAATATCATGTGCAAGTAAAAATGTTTTTGTTTCTAGACACTCATTTCAGTATTGTTACACTAACAAATAAGAATTATTTCCAAGAATTGCTTTGACAAACAAATATACATACACAAGTATTGACATATTATCCTTACAAATTTTACAAATGCTAAAAAAATTGCTTTGACAAAGAAATATACATACACACGTATTGAGGGATTATCCTAATAAAGGGTACAAATGTTAAAGAAAAGGAAAACATCCAACAAGATAATTTTTTATTCTTTGTTTTTAAAAAGAGAAAATGAATAAAATATAGTTATTCTTTCATTTTTATGAGGAGAAAATAGGTGGCATATTGTTTCATTATATACTGTCAATTTCAGAACTAATGACTTGTTTTTATCGACAGTCTATTTTTTTTATTTAAGTCCATAGTCAATGACTTATTTTTTAGTTTATTAGCTGTCTGGTGTGGTTAACTTATTTAGTTTTTCACACGTTTCTTTTGCACAATTCCTACATCACATAATTTGATTTCACGCATTCACACAATCCTATGAATGTTCAAGCATGAGGTTGGCGGGATGTATCTGGGCAAATATTTGATGTACAGCTTCGTTCATCGTTCCTTGTTGGCTTTGCAAGTGTGTGTTGCTGTTGTGAAGGTCCCATAATGGAATGGAGCTGTGAGTGCAAAATCTCGTGGTTTACTGGCTTTGTATGCGTGAACGTCATCGTTATGTGTCGCTGAATGCGGTCGATTTTCGTTGTAATACTTCGCAGACGACTAGCTTACAATAGGATAGGGATTTGGGAAGGTATGTCGTCTATTCTTCACCCATCTTCTTTCTTCGTCTCAATCTTGCGAATCTTCAACTTCTGTTCTTCCCGCTTTTTCTCTGCTTCTTACTTGCTTCTTGGTTCTTCTCTGGGCAGGATATGGAAATATTTATTGATAACTAGTCGCTTTGAAGCTCTCCTCCTAGTAACAGTTTGATAAATTGTTTGGGCGCGTCCTTTTTACTTTGTGGAAGTTCTTCTTCAGTTTCGTGCATCAGCGTGCTGTTTAATAGCAGTAGTGTGACTTTTACGCATATTTTTTTGCCAGCGGTGGCTTGCCCAAGCGGTCCTCTCGTCGGGCCGTTTTTTGCTCGCTCCGCTGACTAGGGGGCGCCCCGGGGTTTACGAGCGGTGAAAATCCGGTGTCCTGGCGTCCCGTGGCGCCTCTGCAGGGCTGTCACTGTGCGGCTTCCTGTTCCATCCCAGCAAGGTTCTACCTAGCAGGCACATTTATTGCCCACTTTCGCTACAAGGGCCGTCTGTTAGTTTCGCCTTTCCCTTCTCTCGACGCTCCTGCTATGTAGGAATCGAGTCTTGCTGATTACGTCCTTTTCTTTCCTGATACATCTCGCGTTGCAACTTGTGGGTCGTTGCATCTCTTCCTTGCTGGAGTTTTTTACAATGGTTCTTACAAAAAGTTTTACTTATAATCATCTAACATATATCTACTATCTACTTGTTTTGCGCCTACTTAAAAAGCTTTACAAATTTCGGCGCCCTTTCCATGTTACAATTCTAAGATATTTGGAGTCTTAACGTCTACTCAAGAATCCTCAAATTGGTTTTTTATTTTTGTGTAGTGTCGTGGTGTATAGTATTTTAGTATTTCATGCTGTTAGACTATCTACGCTTTATCCCTTCACCTTAATCTATCGTACTATTGGTGTTATTATTGAAACTACTTTCTTTTTCCCACCTTCCTCTCTCTTCATTCTTCTTTCTCCTGACGATCTTATCTGCAACATAATCTGGAAATATTGTGCTGATTATTTACGAGTAATAAAATTAATCTTCAAACTTGTACTGAAAGTGTTTAATACTGCCAGTCTTAGGTAAAAATACCTCTGCTTTATCTCGTAAAATACCTTCTAATTCTCTTTTACTGTGTTCTGAAATACCTTGAACTTCTTGCAATTTTTCGTCGATTCCTTTATGGACTTCTAACATGAGCTGAGGCGATTCCCCCTTTTGTGCATACCATTCTAATTCTTCATCCTCTTTATCTCGCATCATTCTTAATTGTTTGTTTATAACTGGTATTTCTTCTAATTTTAGCTTTTGCTCAAAGAGAAGTGTGACATTCCCGAATGTTACGCTACCTTTCCCCATATCTATTATCGCTCGTCTCTCATTTAAAAAAATCTGCACCTATAACCAAATCTACAGTTAGTTTAGGTATAATCACGAAGTTGGCTTCGATCTTTTGACCTTGGCACGAAAGAGTTAACCTTGTTTGTCTCGTAACTTCCGCAGCATTGTTTCTAATAGGACCTCTTACATTAATCTTACGTGTTTTCAGAACTGGCAATTCCTCATTGGCATTGCACTGCATGAATAAATTTTCTGAGATCGCAGTCAGTTCACTTCCGCTATCAATTACAATATTGACTGGGATATTCTTTACCATGGCCTTCACAACTGGTTGAATTTGAAAGGGTTGGTTCTGTTCTTCTTCTTCTTGCATCAACGAATCCTCCACTGAATCGTATATGAGTCTTTTTAGGAATTTCCCTTGTGAATTTGAACTTTCTGTAGGATAAGCTTCGACTGCTACTTCTCTCTCTTTTATTTCCTCTTCTCTATTTCTTCCTTCTTTTATGCTTTCTTCTGCATCCTCTACTTTTTCCTCATCCTCGTCTATCTTCTCCTTCTCCATCGCTACTTCCACATAATCGCATCTAAATGCTCTAATTATCGCTTCATAACTTCCTTCATTATATACGTTGGGTTGTGTGCCCACTCGTAACTTATTTTCAACTTCTGTCGACTGCGCATTATCCTCATTGAATTCGCTTTCCCTGGTTTTCATCTCAAATAGCTCTGCAATACTCATTACTTCGTCCTTTCCTCCTACATTCGTTGTGCATGCCTCTGGTAATTCATCTTCCTCGTCAGTATTCTCCCAATTAATTTCGTCCCAACACAATATTGTTATTTTCCTGTCTTCGTTTTCATCTGGTCCCTGCGGATTTGTTTCTTCCTTCTTCTCTTCTCGTGATAATATTTTTACTTCTCTGTTCAAGGTGCTGCAATTGTCCTGGGTCGGTGCGTCATTCTCTTTGGCATGGGCGCTTAGCTGTCAACTCGAACGTTTATTGGGATTTGGTGGTCTTACCTCCACGTCTTCTATCTGTATTCGCTTTTCTTGTTCAGCTTGTTGATAGTGGTTTCTTTGTTGATAATTTGTCGGTCTATTGGTTCTCCAGTACCTGTTCCGGTTGTCGTTATTTCCTCTGTAATAGTTGTTGCCGTTCCTGGGTGAATTATAGTTATTCCCATATTCTCTTCTAAATCCATAACCGGTTCTTTGCTGAAATCTATTTTCGTTTCTTGGTGCAAAGCTATCACGTGGTTCGTAGTTACTGTTTCTTCGTACTGTGTCTTGTGGATTCCACAGCTTTTTGCTTTCGTTTTCACGTGCGCTTCGTCTTTTTCTTGCGTCATCTTCCGAAAATATGAACTCTAGTTCCCTTAGAATACCTTTAAATGCTTCGACGTCATTGCCTCCGCGACCTACTAATGATTGCTGGTATTTCAATGGTAGCTTCATCGCGCATAATTTAATCAACTCTCCGTCACTGTATGGTACATCTAAGAATTGATTTTTGTTTGCCATTGCTTCGAAAAATTTCACGGGACTCTTCTCTCCTGAATTTTCAAAATATGGGTTCTGTAATAATTCGTACTTCACTCTATTCTGTGCTTCGCTGGACCAATATCGTGAGAGAAACTTCTCTCTGAAATCTTCGTACAATCGGCATGTAGCTGCAACATTCTGCATGGTTTCTACGACTGCTCCTGACATGTGTGCACATATAAAGTCTAATTTGTATGCTAGCGTCTAGTGTTCTGGTAATCCTACTCGGAATTGATCAATAAAAGTTCGTGGATGTAATGAGTTTCCTTCTCGAAAGTGTTGAAATTTTCTGACTGTGAGGAAATGATCGTTGTCGTACTTCGTCATAGATCCATATGAAATTTTTTTTGCCTTGTCATGATTTCCGTAATTTGTTGTAATAATTCTGCCAGATTGGTGGATCCTATTGGGTTTTCTTCCGACGTCCTACGCTCTGTGTTTTCGCCCAAGTGTTGGTTCGCAACCGATTGCAATGACCTGTGCTGTGACACGTTTCTGCTCGCATTCCTCCTACATTGTGGTGAGGGATCTCTGATTACTTGTACTATGGGTTCTACGTATTCAAGACGCAAGTTAGAATCCTCATCGACTGTCTCTCTACGTTCCTGCTCCTCTGTCGTATGCTGACCTAGGTTTTCTGTGCCTTGGCGTACATTATCCTCGTTATGGTGCGTTATCTGTCCTATTTCTAGCGATACTGCATCGTCTGTTGTACTGTACTCTATTCTCTGTCCATTTTCATACTGGGTCTCTATCTCAATTCGGTCAAGGTCTCGATCTGCCATAGCTAATCTTTCCGAATCCCTTATTATCTGTTTTAAAAGCAATTCAGGCGCCCTACTTCGCGTCAAAATGCGCTCATACGATCTCACGCGTTTCATAAATTTTTTTGTTCACAAGACTTGACACTACCAAGACTGACAATCCATTCACTTACTTGTTGGGTCAGAACCAACTTGTCAACGACGTATCCGCCACCTGTGCGCTTGCATTGGAGAGAAAACTTAATTCTAACAATATTCAAATTTCATAACTTAATAATGCTATTGCCTCTGTTAGACTTCTGACTTTTTCTTGAACACTGTTACTATCTATCGTTGCAGCTACTGTTTTCGACTATGTATAACTTTAAAGGAAAAAAAAAATTTTTTTTTACTACGAAAATTTTTTTAGCAGGATATTTTTCTGACCTAGTTAGGCATGTGGTCGACCTTCAATCATGGTATTTTACCATCCTGGCAGGGTCGCCATTTTCTAAACATTCATGGTGGTGTCTGATTGTACTATATCGTGTCTCCCTACCACTTTCGCGCAACGACGCTCTGAGCGTGTTTTTTTAGGGAATTAACTAGTTTGAACCTGGGACCTGTTGCTGGTAAGGAGACGCCAGACCACACATGACATGTAGAATTCAGAAGAGTTCAGTGAGGCTATCGATGATATAACCAAATACTTAATGATCTCAGCGTCAGCTCCACTGCACTCCCTGTAAAAGAATCTCAATACTAACTAAATTTAGTGGAAAGGGTTCAAGGCTTTCCTATTTTTAGTTAGCTGGTAAAATAACGTCGAAAAAGCAGTTAAGTTTACCATTGGAAATTTATTCTAATCACAAAACATCGTTTATAAATTGCACTATTGATAAAAGGATATGTTTTAATACAGGATGGTAAAAACCAACTGCGTTCAGCAAAAAATGTGAACGAATATTCCCTGAATGGGTTTCCAAGTTCTACAATCGATCGAAGGATGACCTATGCCATATCACATCTATAATCTAGGTTTAAGTTAAGTTTCACAAAAGAGAAATCTATCAAAATGGTCTACAGTCACCCTCAATTATCTTTAATTACTTATCTAACCTGTCGTAAATTAGAGTGGCTGATGTGGCTTCTCAATAACTATAAAATAGAAAAATCATCGCGTTTCAGATCTTTACTTCAAGTGGCAAATGTGAACACCATGAGTTTTAATTAACGATCGACACTAGTATTACGCAAAAAGGGGTGTTACAGATGAGACTTCTGCAGTTCTGAGTGAAGCCTTATGCGCTCAAAAATGCGGCATCGCGTGCGTTCATTACCTTGTCGGTGTTTAAGCAGCGTCAGGGCGGCAGCGGCCGGCGGCACAGCTCCGCTCACATCGCCATCTCGGAAGCAACTCTCGTAACTTCTCCTTACTACAATTTACCGAAGTTAGTTTAAAAAAAGCTATTTGGCTGTGTTTTCATCTGACCAATCAGGGTCTCAATGTTAACCTTAAGCTCCGCCAACAAAAATTCTGCCTATCCAATGAGAAACGTTGTACTTTTCGTGGTGGGGCAATGTTTTTTAAAGTTTGCAACGTAACAGAGACGCTAAAAAATCTCACGCTAAAACCTGCAGCTAGTGTGGTCCTTTTAGCGTTATCATAAGATCTATACTGTTCTTCTGGAGGGCTCTAGCTTTTAACATGGGCTGGGGGTGATCCTTGACGTACCTGAGACGCGAAAAAGCCTCACGCTAAAACGTGCGGGTTGTATAGTCGTACAGGTAGGCTCGCGGCGTGGGTGCCCAGCCCCTCCCTTATCTAGCTTAACACGGTTCTGCTCTCGGCTTCTGTCCTCGTTTCTCCCCTCGGAACTGCGTCTGCCTCACGGTGGGAAGGTACGACATGCATTTAGGCATTCTTGTGTTAGTCTGTGGTATTCCATTTGCTCACTCGCTACTCGTATTACTTTGGTTAATTTAATGTCACGATTTATTCCGAGCTATGTGACATACTACTGGATTTGCTTATCATGTCAGGGTTTTCATGTAAGGTGTTGGATTTGCGTGACACCTTACACAAGCTCATCAGTAATAGTCTTCTTGAAGACTGAAGTAAGGTCAATATTCACTACTAGTAAAGTACAACACTGGTTGAGGTAACTAGTCCCGCTATAATCACTAATCTGGTCGCTATGTACCGTCGTAGCATGTGACAAACTAAACCCACTCCGCAAGTAAACTGACAGACGCCAAACTGGATGATTGAGTGAGTGAGTGAGGCCCTCCGGTCAGAGACGGCGGCCTATATAGATGCTGTCTAGAGGGCGTTGATGGCCTGTTGATTGTGTGTCTCTGGTCTCTCTTGTGATAGGCGCGCTTGATCCAGCGCCTACTATTCGATCTTCGCGCTTCATCTTTGCTGACTGGTGTGCTGGCGACAGCTTACACTAGCACCATAAACACACAAACTTTTTGCGAAATTCAATATAAAGTCAGTTATGCAAGTGAGGAGGCTAAAGTAACTGTCTGATGTGATAAAGTACCAATAAAACACGGGGGTGAACGAAAGAAAATAATTTTCAATCAGGTAGACACAGACACTCAGGGAAAAACTGGTATGCTAGCAGCGAAAACTGTATTACTGCTGAGAGCTGTTTTCATAGTCAATTGTAAAATGCTAGGCTCAGTAATGCGCTTCAGACCTAAAAATAGTGGAAAACCCATACTTGCATTTAAATCAACAAATAAATTATGCACAATGATAAGTGTTCATGAAGTAATAAAGAAGAAATAGACAGATGCTATGAGGTACTGGAAGAGATAACCACTGATAATCCGAAGAAACACACAGTATTACTACTAGGTGATTTTAATCCAGAATTGGGCAAAGAAAAGAAATTTAAAAACGTTATCAGCAGTTACTGGTTCAAACGGCTCTGAGCACTATGCGACTTAACTTCTGAGGTCATCAGTCCCCTAGAACATAGAACTAATTAAACCTAACTAACCTAAGGACATCACACACATCCATGCCCGAGGCAGGATTTGAACCTGCGACCGTAGCGGTCGCTCGGTTCCAGACTGGTGCGCCTAGAACCGCACGGCTACTCCAGCCGGCAGCAGTTACTGGCCAGCATACAAAGGAGCTAACAAAAACATCGGAAGACTAAAAGAACTGTACAAATCAGTTAACTTAATGATGTAGTTAACCGTATTTAAACATCTTCCAGGAAACCAAAGAACTTGAATATACCAACGTGAATCTGAAATAGAGAACGTTATGATTCGTACATAATCTGCCGAAGAGATTGAATGTCAGAGTAATAAAAAATGATAACTGGGCTCAAATCATTATCTGTCTAAAATTGCAACTGTTACAGAATATGATGAACTACTCCTTCATTCCACTCACCTATTTAAATAAATGCACATGATGAAAAATAAAACGATATAGCGCACAGATGAAAATTACGTTTTTTAGGTAGAGTGAAAAGTGGAACTAGCAGATTATTTGGCAACCCTTACACACACAAAACAAACAGACATACGTTTAACCATGAGCACGTGAATAAGTATTAGTGGTGAAGTATTTAGTCAAGTTTAATGTCATGAAAAGTGTAGTGCTGCTAGCCAAAGGGAAGTCAGGCCAAGAACACGAGTTCAAAATGGCTCTAAGCACTATGGGACTTAACATCTGAGGTCATCAGTCCCCTAGACTTAGAACTACTTAAACCTAACTAATCTAAGGACATCACACACATCCATGCCCGAGGCAGGATTCCAACCTGCGACCGTAGCAGCCCTGTGGTTCCGGACTGAAGCGCCTAGAACCGGTCTACCACAGCGGTCGGCCAAGAACACGAGTGTCAAATGCAGAATTACCCAGGAAGTGGGAATGCTGACAACACTTCCAAATGTAAACGAAATGCAACAAAAATATTGTAAGTAAAAATATTACTTAGGTACCAATGGATACTAATTGTTCTTAGATGTAGAACAAACCAGACTTGTAAATATGCTTGATTACAAACCTCTGACTATATTTTAAATGGATAAATCGAAACACATACGGTAAAATAAATATGCATTTTTTTAGTACTGGTAGTTGCAAAGACGGAAGCACTCACACTATGACCAGACTATGGACATATAAATGAAGAATTTCTACGAGAAGTGAACGCAGCACGGTGAAACGGCCAGTAATTATATATCTGGCCGCCAAACGTAATACATTGTTGCATAGGATGCTGGGGTGATGATAGGAAGTACTCATTTTCAGCGCAGGCATGACCTCCGCTACCAAGACACGCCTAGTCTGCTATTACGATGTTAGACGCAGTCTACCTGCGATCGCTCTCAATCTCATATCCACGGCTTGATATTGATAGCTAGGTCGTTCAGCTCGTACCGTTTCGCTTAATTTGGCCGACTGGAAATGAGAAATATTTTACGTGCTTTAAAAGCGAACGATTTCGTTATTCTAAAACGAAAACAGTGTGCAGGTGACCGAAAATACTTCAGCATCTATAGCTGTAATTTTATATTGTGGCTAAAGTCAGGCCGGTTTAGCAAGGGGCCGGTAGCCATACGAAGAGGAACTACCGAAATACAGGGTGATCCATAGGTGTTGAGCTCCTCTTCTGAAGCAAAAAAATGTGGATCAAATAAATTTGAAATCCATACGTATGAGATGGGTGAGGTGGAGGGGGGAGACCTGTCATGCTATCTTACCAACATAGTCGCCATTTTGGAAGTTACCATCTTGGATGCGAATCATAATTTTCTAAGGAACACAGGAGTCATACGACACTTCAAACAGGTTGACGATTACAAGAGAAAACAATGCTGCATTCTATTTGAGCATAGCTTTATTCGTCCTCGTGCTATTGCTGACGTTCCTTCCTTACCGGTAACCGGAAATCTGATGGTGGTAACAAAAGGTGAACGGATTGAGATCGTACTGATATCAGGACAGTTTAGTATCTGTTGTTATCACAGGGAATTTCAGCCAAAGCTACCAAGACAAAGCATCCGGTGGCGTGAAATTCAGTAAAAGTTGATCAGTCTCAGACAAACCATAAGCTAGACGATCGAAAACACTTACAGATGAAGCAACATCAACCGGTGTCCTGACATCGTTCAGTTAGTACTGTCTGTATCTCAGAACATTCTGGGGTCAGCCGAACATCAATAATGGGATGTATGTCGAGAATGAATAAAGATATGCTCAAATGAAAAGCTGGAAGATGTTACTCCTTTTTACACGCCCTCCTCACAAACAAACAAAATTCAGGTGTGGTTTCCCCGAATGCGAAACCCGCTGCGTAATCTTTAAGAATGTAGATGGCGTTACTCCTACCTACTCAAGGCATGTAACACGCTTCACGCCAGTTTGATATTTGTTGCATGTCATCTTCGTTGTGTTGCAACTGTAGTGACAGTCAATGCGGGCCTATACGGTAGAATAAGATTTACTTTCCGCTAAGCACTTCGCACAGTATAGATTTAAATGCAGTTGCGGGAGATAACATGCAGTAACGTAGTGATCTTGGAAAGGATTAAAATTGCTACACCAACGAGAATGCAGATGATAAGCGGATATTCATTGGACAAATATATAATACTAGAACTGACATGTGATTACATTTTCATGCAATTTGGGTGCATAGATCCTGAGAAATCAGTACCCAGAACAACCACCTCTGGCCGTAATAACGGCCTTGATACGCCTGGGCATTGAGTCAAACAGAGCTTGGATGGTGTGTACGGGTACAGCTGCCCATGCAGCTTCAACACTATACCACAGTTCATCAAGAGTAGTGACTGGCGTATTGTGGCGTTTGACGCTTTGCCATTGGTGCACCCAGGTTCGTCGTTGAGAACACCATTGCAGGCGCTCCTGTCTGTGATGCAGCGTCAAGGGTAACAGCAGCCATGGTCTCCGAGCTGACAGTCCATGCTGCTGCAAACGTCGTCGAACTGTTCGTGCAGATGGTTGTTGTGTTGCAAACGACCCCATCTGTTGACTCAGGGATCGAGACGGGGCTGCACGATCCGTTACAGCCATGCGGATAAGATGCCTGTCATCTCGACTGCTAGTGATACGAGGCCATTGGGATCCAGCACGGCGTTCCGTATTACCATCCTGAACCCACCGATTCCTTGTTCTGCTAACAGTCATTGGATCTCGACCAACGTGAGCAGCAACATCGCGATATGATACACCGCAATCGCGATAGGCGACAATACGACCTTTATCAAAGTCGGAAACGTGATGGTACGCATTTCTCCTCCTTATACGAGGCATCACAACAACGTTTCACCAGGCAACGCCGGTCAACTGCTGTTTGTGTATGAGAAATCGGTTGGAAACTTTCCTCATGTCAGCACGTTGTAGGTGTCGCCACCGGCGCCAACCTTGTGTGAATGCTCAGGAAAGCTAATCATTTGCATATCACAGCATCTTCTTCCTGTCGGTTAAATTTCGCGTCTGTAGCACGTCATCTTCGTGGTGTAGCAATTTTAATGGCCAGTAGTGTATATGCATGTGAACTCAAATCGCTCCTACTTCGAAGGCGACAGGAAATAGTGGCCTAACTGAAGAAATTTGGTTAATACACAAATTTACAGAAAATTCCGTTATCTGGTGTAAGAGTCGAACACGTCGTTTTCTTGTAGCAAACCTCTCAGTTCGGGCGGAGCAGGGGAATACGTCTGCCACTGAAATAAACATTTTTTACAGAATTTGTCATAGGGCAAGGACGCAGTCAAACACCGACAATGAGGCTCGGCCTGACATACAACCAAATGGAACGGTGTGAATTAATTGCGTACACACTCAAACTGATGAAACGTCAGACATGGAAACGGATGTGGATAACGTTGGTAGTGTCAACTTAGGTGAGTTAGAACAGGTCGCGTTCGACTTTTTAGTCAACATTAACAATATTATAAAAAGGGTAGATTGCTACTCACTACAAAAATGGTATGTTGGGCTTCAGTCAGCCAACATTAGTCACGTAAAGTCCGTAGTCAGATTAAAAACAGCAGCATAAACAAATTTCAGTAACGAAATTGCAAGGACGGCGTTCCACACGTTCCCTGTCAAGAAGGTACGGCACCCACAACGGGTGCGTTATATAGAGTATTCGGAAATCCCCTTTACAAACTTCCAGCACTTGTAGAGAGGAGTGAGTACATAATATTATGAATAGGAATCTATGTCCGAAAACGTACCGCATCCGTTCTACGACGGTTTCAATTCAGGTGTATAATTCATCCAGTTTTGATTGAGGAACTGAATTAGGCCTGACACAGCGCAGTTATGAGGTAACAATTCGAAAGGAAAAACAACGAAACATCCAGTTATCACTTAAGCATATTTGTTTGTATTAACACTTAAGCATTACGTTCTGTATGCACAGTATGCTTGGTTCTCTTTTGTTTTGGAATAATGTAAACACATAAAGTTTAAGTGTTAATACACCAAAAGTGCTTACGTGATAAATGGATATTTCGTTATGTTTCCTTTAGAATTGTTACCAGAAAATGTCTTCTGTTCAAAATATTATGTACTCATCCCATCCCCACAAGCCCTAGAAGTTTGTAACAGGAATTTTCGAAGACCCAGTATTTTAGATTATTATATTACATTATTTGCATTAGAAAATTAGCATAGATACGCTCTAGTACCGGAATAGCAGCAGAAGGGTATGGGTGGAAGCCTTGTCGGCTTCTGTGGCAAGAACCTCTTTGTATTGTCTTTTCTAGTCTGTTTTCTTACTAAACAATAACTTTGCTTAGAATACGTTAATTTCATTTTATTACGTAAAGTTAATGTTTGCTATTATCTTTCCTATCGCCTTTCTTTTTCTTCTTAGAGAATAACTTTGGTTACAGTAACTAAAGATTAACCTCATTTTAATAAGTAATTTTAATGTTGCAGACTTCATCAATTTTATGCTATTAAGCAGTACAAATATGCAGTTGCAAAAAGAGATTAATTCTATCTTATATGTAAATAGTAACGAATAACTGACTAAATAAATAAAAGTAAAACTACTCGTCCAACTTTTTTATTGAAGTTCTGTTTTCCTTGCAACGTTTATACTCGTTATTTCTTCATTTTGGTTTTTCTTCTCTATAATCCTTCATCCACTACGGTTAGGCTAGATAATTTTGATCGGTATACTGCCAATATTACAATAACTTTGGGTAATCTCCGACGGCACATAGCAACAACAGGGAATTCAATAACTCCAGATAGTCTCGCGGAAGTATGGACGAGTTTGACTGTCGTCTGGATGTTCTTCGGGTTCCGTGGGGAGAGTATTAGACTTAATGAAAGGTAAATGAGAACTTTCATCCTAATGCGTAGATTAAAGTTTACCGAGAGACTATCTGCTTGTCTAGTCTTGTGAAATCGGATGAATCTTTTTGTGACCTCTCGCAATTTCTGTTAATGTATGCAACAACAGAATACTGAGGAAAAAAGAAAAGAGGCACTTTTAATTCTGAAGTCTTGCACTTGACCATCCAAGAAGGGCTTCTGATCATACACTAACTGTGCCAGCTCCGCTATCCTTAGTACTCCAGAAAGTAGCCTGTCTGCATCTGTTCAACCTTACTCTCCTTTATCTGGTCGATACTGATTTCACGGTATGCTGTTCTTCAGATTTCCAACGAAGGCCTTCAGAAAAGACAACTTGCTTATCTTGCGAGATTATGTCAAACGAATCCACTTTTCTAGGAATGCTTGCCATGTATTTGTGAGAAAAATCACATTGCGTGGTGCTGTACCAAACCTGCCGTCAGCTTTATTGGTAGAACACTTAGAAGATCCAATAAATCTACGAAAGATATTGCCTACACTACGCTCTTTCGCCGTCTTCTGGGCTACCGCTGCGCAGTATAGGATCTTAGCCAGATGTGACTGACGTAAGATACTAATAACGTTCAATGGAGGGCAGATCGCTTTGTATCATCGCTAAATAACGGAGAGTTGTTTTTAATTGTACCAACTTTCTCTTCCGAATGCAAAAATAAATATTGACGCTCACATACATATTTAGAAATTACCATTGTGATAAAACAGCAGAAATCAGAGCTTGCGCTGGAAGATTTAGGCGTTCATGTTTCGCACGTGCTGTTAGAGATCGGAACGGTAGAGAATTAGTGTGAAAGTGGCTCTGTAAAAACTCTGCTAAACGGTTAGGTATGAACTGCAAAGTGATCATGTAAATGTGTGTGAATCTTCGTACACGATTATAGCTAAGCTGTGAATCAAGCAGTCGAAGGTACACTGAATAATCAAATTTAGTAATAGAGAGGTAGGTTAAACTGAAGGGTCACACACCGGGAAGAGCACAAATCTTCTTCTTCTTCTTAAGCACTTGTACTCCTGGGTGGCAGGGTCTGATGAGTGGATTCGTTGTCTCCATTTTGTTCGATAGTGGCCCATGTCTGCATAAAGATTTACAGGATTCAGATTGTTGTGCAGAGTGTCGGCCCATCGCTGGCTAGGTGATCCCTCGGATCTGTTTCCCATGACTTCCACTGTGTACTCTGCCTTTGCAATGGTATCGTCCTCTAAGCGCAGCACATGTCCATACCATCGCAGATGGCTTTCTCGCATTTTCTCGGTGCGATCCCGAAGTGTTCCTAATAGTATCATTCGAAACGAGATCCATTCCAGCGATGCCACCTGTCCATCTGGCCATCTAAGTCTCGATGACCCCTAATCGTCGTTATGCCTCTTTTTTAGCTCACTAACACTCGATGCCGCAGAGAGCAACGGGTGGATAACGGTCCGGTAGGTCTTTGACTTCAGATGATCCTTAATCCGACGATCACAAGTGACGCCTGACTTCATCCAGGCTGCTTGCGTCCTTGCACTGACCGCGTCTGTAAGTTGGCAGTCGTTAGAGACTGTAGAGCAGAAATACTTAAATTTTTCCACTCGTGGCAGATCTATTCTGTTAACGTTGATGTTCCCAGCTTCTCGCCATTCTGATCTCATGTACTCAGTTTTCTATTTGTTGAGCCGAAGGCCATATCGCGCTATTCCTTCGTTCCACTGCCGAGTTGGATGTTGGAGATCAAACTTGTTTTCCGCAGCCAACATGACATCATCAGCATAGAGGTGATGTGACCAGTGTCCATCTGAAGAATAAGCAGCACTGGTGATGCTTTTTTGGTTTCCTTTCAAGTTTGAGGAAGTTGTACCCAGAGATATGCACTTCAACTGGTAGCTTATCGAGAACACTGCTGCCACCTCTAACGCGCTTCCTAGATATCATGTTGAGCTACTGCACAGTCTGGGGTTTTCACAGCCTGTTATACACCAAATATGAGTGATCACTCAACTGTTTTACAATGAGGGAAAACTGAGATATGTAACTAAAGCCTTGTTCGCTCTACAAGAAATGTGCCCAGTTCAGAATTTCTCTATAACTCCACTGTGTTAAAACTACCAGGTTCTCCTTCTCTGTTCTTTAAGGTGTAAGTTCTCAGGTTTGTGCGCTGGACTTACGAAACTGTACAGATCTCTGCTGACCAGTTCAGTAAGTAAGACTTCTCAAATACAGTTTTGTATTTCGAAATACGTGCCAAATAGCCTAAACCGCATTTCTGCTAGTGTGGATGCACCATCTTAAAACAATTGCACATTTATGTAGAAGCCCATTGTTATGAAGATCAATAGGTCTCATTTTGACCATATGATACTGAACTCGATTAAACGTTCAAATGGCTCTAAGCACTATGGGATTTAACATATGTCCCCTAGACTTAGAACTACTTAAACCTAACTAACCTAAGGATATCACACACATCCATGCCCGCGGCAGGATTCGAACCTGCAACCATAGCAGCAGCGCGGTTCCGAACTGAAGCGCCTAGAACCGCTCGGCCACAACGCCAGACGAACTCGCAAATTTTGATAATGTATTTCGTACGGTTTTGACCTTTTTAATTGTCTTTTTATAGCATTTGCTTTTTTCTTCTAGATATATTTTCTTAAGATACAACTTGAATGACTAGAGATAGGATGTTCATATTTACAGACCATGTACATTAGTATGTTCTGCAGAAATGATTAGCATTTGAACCACGTCGGCCCGCGGGTTCAAGATCAGCAACGAGATCGCGGCGCAACACCACCTACCCGTAAAATGTGCCTGCGGCTGTCGTTGTCGCTATGAACCGAAGATAATTGATTAGTGTGTCTTGAGCAGACGTGCACATGTATGCGCGAAACGTAGCGTCAAATCAGTGAGTTTGAAGGGGGTGCTTTACTGGCATGAGAGAATGTGATGCATGCATCCGGAGACAAAGTGTTTTGGCAGTGCAACGGGTGTGTGCAGAATGGTTCGAGGAAGGCTGTAGAACACGACGAGATGGGTAAGGTTGAGAAGATCGACACCTCATTGGAATGTCAATGCAGGACAGATCTACGTTCACCTCGGCTCCGGTGCAACAGTGGAACAGTGGAACAGTATCAGGGGTGACAGTCTGTCGCAGTTTATTACGGCATGCGTTATGTGTGCGTCATCCACTTTTCCTCCTACCTTTGAAGAATGTGCAGGAACATGCTAGACGGCAATGGTGTATGGAAAAACGTCGCTGGGGACAGGAATGGTATCAGATAGTGTTTTCGGTCGAATCCAGGTTCTGTTTGTTTGAAAATTATGGCCGCATTTTGGTTCGCCATAGACAGGGGGAGAGGCATCACAGTGACTGCGTCCACACAAGACATACAGCGCCAACTCATGGCCTTATGGTGTGGGGAGCTATTGGGTACAACCACAAATCACAGGTGGTGCGTGTCCAGGGCACTGTGACCAGTGTCACCTACGTAAATGATATCCTGTGACCTGTAACCATACCGTTTCTACACAACACCCCAGACGCCATTTTTCAGCAAGACAATGCACGACCACATGTTGGTGCATCAACACATGTCTTCTTTGTGTTACAGGATGTCAACTTTATGTCCTGGCACGCCACATCACCAGCCTTGTTGCCAATCAAAAATGTGTGGGATATAGTGAAACTATGGGTGCAACACTGTGACCCAGTGCCAACCACCACAGACGAACTTTAGAACCAGGTGAATCCAGCATGGATGGCTATACCACAGGACGCCATTCACGCCTTATACGTGCACTATGCATGGAACAAGTTAACAGGGCCCATGGCGGACCCTGTGCCTACTAGGCGACAGGACACATGCTAAACCGAGGTGGCTCAAATGCTAATCATGTCTGAGGAACATAGTAATACAGGATACATGTCCTGTGAATATGAAAGTCTTATCTCTAGTCGTTCAAGGTGTTCTGTTCTTTTTCTGCACAAAAGTGTAATAATATGTCTACACATATTGTTACACTCAGCTCAGCAAATAGGTTGGATTATGGTAACGGTTGGGAATCAAAGACACTACTCACTTAGCTCACAGTTTCATACTTCAGAGCAGCTGCCGGAGGAGGAGGGCCCAACACAACTGTGTGTGTCGGTCTGTGAATTACAAAGCTATGTACGCTTGGGTAGCTGCTTATCAGGTCCGAGGTGAAAAGTTAATATTACGAAAGGGGACATCTGTCTGTGCTACAACTTGCCATCTCCCCCCCCCCTCCCCCCCCCCCCCCCCCCACCTGCCTGGGCGGGGTCAGCTTTATATTTTCAGACGAGAATCCGCTATTCTCATTGCATATTCGGATTCTATGTCAGGGTGCTGTAACTGAAAAAAATCAAGTGTTCTTGTTTTTGCATTAAAGAATAGATGCATTTGATTCTACATTTAATTTACAGTGTAAATGTAAACCTCTGTGTTCTAATGCTCTACTGAATTGGAAAAGGGGGAAAAGCTAACAGTTGTACAGAGTGAATACCAGGAACTGAAGTTTTCCTAAGACAAGCTTCGGGCTCAGGTGCAGCAGATCACAGACATAATTGCAGAAACGCTAGTGTGAAAGAACAGGGGTTAGTTAGATGCTGGTGGGAAATTATTGAAAACGATATTAGCTACAGTAAATAACGATGACATCGCAGATTTAATTAGTATGATAGGGATAGTACAAGAAATGGCAAGGAACACAGAAATAACATTTGGCGGATGACGCATTGCACCACTAGTGAAAAGTAATAGAACATTCTGCTTTCATGCTTCTACAGTTCATGTTTATTCAGATCGAGTTAAGATATATATTAACATACGTTTTACAGTTTCAGGTTGAAATTCTCGTTACCAATGGTCACGGTCCATCCGTATCCGATCAAACGGTTCAAAAAAAAGGTTCAAATGGCTCTGAGCACTACGGGACTCAACATCTTAGGTCATAAGTCCCCTAGAACTTAGAACGACTTAAACCTAACTGACCTAAGGACATCACACACACCCATGCCCGAGGCAGGATTCGAACCTGCGATCAAACGGAAAATCATCAATAAGTGAGGACAAGTGCAAGGTAGTATCAATGCTGCAACCACATTTTCACTTGAGTGGCATGCACTGGCTGCATACTATACTTTCGCCATAGACAGTGATAGTGAACTGCAAAAATAATAATATATTTATAGGGATAACAAAACTAGAGGTGAAACAAATAAATGGAACCAAGTGTGATACAGCCTGTACAAAATTTCACCTTTCTACTACTACTCGTATTACAGGTACCACGAGGAGAACTGGAAGTCGGCGAGTGTCGCATTGGCCGGAGAAACCTTTTTGTGTGTCATCCACGCAAACCCTAACCTTCCGGAATAACACTGCAGATCTTGCTTTACTACCGGCAACAAATGAGTTAGTAATTGCAGGAAAAGGACAAATTTTGGTAGATCAAATATTACAGCATGCGCAGAAATATCAATAGCAATATAAACAAAATGTCTTTAGAATCAGTGTATCAACAACTAGTGTTTGGTGATACTATTTTTTATTTGTGCAGTCCAGCTTTGTTTCAGAAAGAGAATGAATCTTGCAAAAGAAACAACCGTCCACGAAATTCCTTTCGAATGCATTCATACTAGTAAGAAAGAGATTTTAGAGCAAAATGTGGAAAGAAGCAAGCTATAAAAATAATGTTGAGTTAAGATAAGATTTTCTTTGTGCTTGGGGAAGAAAAGATTCAAAGGAGATGTAAATATGTTAGATAGTTAACCAATCACATAGAAAAGGGTAAAAATCGGAACAAATTTTCTTAACGCGGAAGGGAATGTTATGCCAAAAATTAGTAATGGGAGAATAAAACCTTCTAAGTTCGAACAACCAGTGTTACAAGGGAAACTCCCCATCGCAGCCCTTCAGATTTAGTGGTAATATGGCTCAGCGGATAGCCTGAAAAAACTGAACACATAAAAACAGGAAGAAGGTGTAGTGAACTATGAAAAAAGAACCAAAACTGAAACAGGGAACTGTCCAAGCACAAGATCTAGCGAATTCGAATAATCACGGCGTCGTGACTATGTGGTCACGGTGTTAGATTCCGGAAGAGGAGCTCCGTGTTCAGATCTCTCTCGTGCCCCTTTTTCTTCCCAAAATTATGAACTATCCTTTCGGTTATCTCTCTCGTGCCCCTTTTTCTTCCCAAAATTTCGGTTATTGGCGTGTCTGCTCGCTGTATTCAGGTTTGTGTCTGTGTCGTGGTGTAACGTCCGTTTGCAACAGTGAGATGTAAGGCAGGAGTCTCCAGACGGACGTACCTCCTATTTATTCTACACTTGCGTCCCGTTTTGGATGTTTTAACTCTTGAATTTCTTTGTTGTAACATATCTCACACCCCTTTATTTGCTGTTTCAATTTCTGTGAGAGATCTATGCGGCATCTCGCCTGCTCTCACTATTCATCACATTTACTTGCCACATGTATAGTATGACAATGGCCTAGACTACAGAAGGAGAACAGACACGCCAATGGCCGGACGGAAAGTTCATAATTTTGTGAAGCGAAAGGGGCCAGTAGGGAGATCTGAACACGCATCCCCTGGTTTGAAGTCCAAAACCGTGACCACACAACCACGACGTCGACGTTTTTTTTTTTTTTTAATTCGCTCAATATGGCACAGCCTGAGCTTGGACCGTTCACTCGTTCTGTTTTGCTTCTTCTTTTCACAGTTCAGTACACCTTCTTCCTGTTTTCATGCACAACCTTTGTTCAGTTTCCGACGGGCTATCCACTAGATAATTTTACCACTACATCTGAGTGGGTTGCGCTGGGGAGTTTCCCTTGTCAGTGACACGGAAGTATCAACAGCTGCCAGCCGGGAAGCGTAAACATTTCATCATTATTACTCGGACAAGAACACAGCTACCTCGTCACTCCTGAGCGTGCGAGCTCAGCAAAAATTCATTAGAAAAGTGCAGAGCGAACTGCCTTCGTAACGTTATACACGGAAGAGTTAAAGAAATTGGAAAAGGCATGAGTATTCAAATACAGAGCGCTACCCTTCCGCAAATTGCTGCAAGTTTCAATGTTTCAATGCTGGGATCGAACGGGGTGGCCGAGCGGTTCTAGACGCTACAATCTGGAACCACGCGACCGCTACGGTCGCAGGTTCCAATCCTGCCTCAGGCATGGATGTGTGTGATGTCCTTAGGCTCGTTAGGTTTAAGTAGTTCTACGTTCTAGGGGACTGATGACCTCAGAAGTTAAGTCCCATAGTGCTCAGAGCCATTTGAACCATTTTTTCAAGGTTGGGCCATCAATAAGTGCCCGCGCGCGAACCATTTAGCGAAACATAATCGATATGGGCTTTCGGAGCTGAAGGCCCACTCCTGCACCCTTGATGACTGCATGACACATAGCTCTACGCGCCAGCCGCTGTGGCCGAGCGGTTCCAGGCGCTTCAGTCCGAAACCACCCGACCGGTCGCAGGTTCGAATCCTGCCTTCGGCATGGATATGTGTGATGTCCTTAGGTTAGTTAGGTTTAAGTAGTTCTAGGGGACTGATGACCTCAGATGTTAAGTCCCATAGTATTCAGAGCCATCTGAAAGCTCTACGTCTCGCCTGGTCCCCGTCAACACCGACATTGGACTGTTGATGACTGGAAACATTTTGCCCGATCGGATGAGTCTCATTTCAAATTATGTTGAGCGGATGGGCGTGCACGGGTATGGAGACAACCTCATGGAGCCATTGACCCTGAATATTAGCAGGGGATGGTTCAAGCTGGTGGAAGCCCTGTGATGACGTGAGGCGTGTGTAGTTGGGGCGATATGGGACTACTGATACGTCTAGCTACGACCCTGACAGGTGACACGTACGTAAGCGTCCTGTCTGATCACCTGCATCCATTCGTGTCCATTGTGCATTCCGACGGACTTGGGCAATTCCAGGAGGACAATGCGACACCCCACACGCCCAGAATTGCTACAGAGTGGCTCCAGGAACACTCTTCTGAGTTTGAACATTTCCGCTGGCCACCAATGTCCGAGGGCATGAACATTATTGAGAATGTCTGGGCTGCCTTGCAACGTGCTGTTCAGAAGAGATCTCCACCCACTCGTACTCATACGGATTTATGGACAGCCCTGCAGGATTCATGGTGTTAGTTCCCTCCAGCAGTATTTCGGACATTAGTCGAGTTCATGCCACGTGGTGTTGCGGCACTTCTGCGTGCTCACGAGGGCCCTACGTGATATTAGGCAGG
Organism: Schistocerca gregaria; assembly: GCF_023897955.1. Lineage (NCBI taxonomy): Eukaryota > Metazoa > Arthropoda > Insecta > Orthoptera > Acrididae > Schistocerca > Schistocerca gregaria. Next base: position 400,578,433 of record NC_064931.1, on the reverse strand, counting down.
TGTGCCTTTTTTTGGCTCTTCAGTGCTTAAAAGACACCAGTTAGGGCGCAAAATAGCACAGCAGGTGTTCGATTAAGCAGTGAAGACATTGCAACAAATTCGTTAAGAAAGTATTGCAGAACTGAAGACTGCTGATGACTTTAAAAGAGCTGACCCGATTTGGTCACTAGAAATAGCGTCGTAGAGTGTAGCCTCTCTTTGGTTGGTTGGTTGATTTGGGGGAGGGGACCAAACAGCGAGGTCATTGGTTCATCGAATGACAGAAGGATGGGGAAGGAATTCAGCTGTGCCCTTTCAAAGGATCCATCCCGGCATTTACCTGAAGCGATTTGGGGGACTTACGGAAAACCTAAATCAGGATGGCCGGCCGGGTTTTGAAACATCGTCCTCCTGAATGCGAGTATATGTGCTAACAACTGCGCCACTTCGCTCAGTGGTCTAGTCTCTCCTCGATGACGTAAATACTCAATTCCCACTAACTTAGAGCATTCTATTAATAGGATCTATGGTGTTCTTGTCGCTTGCACTCGATTCTCTGGTTATGATGTAGTAACATCTTGTGAATGTGATTTTTGTAGCGTTTGTGTTACATTTGCTGCCTTACGAGTAGTTCAGCGATCCGTAGCCGCTGATAATGAACTTCTGAATCCAGTAATGAAGTTTGCACAGCAGCCAGCACTGATGGGTAGTCCGGGGGTCTACCAACATGCCTCCTTTCCGGGGCAGAAGCTGTCCTAAAACTCCAGCGAAGTACAGGTCTGCCGGGCTACCGTAATGGCGGGCCGGATACAGCATGACATCACGGCATCCGACATGGCGGTCCAGCTGATGAGACGTGGGCAGTGATCAGGGAGGGATTCAGTACTCTTACAAACGGCTTGTGAATCAAACACACACGCCGCGGCGCGGTCACCGACATCGCCAAGCGGGACTACCGACGGGTGTGGCTACCTTCCCAGCGGGCGGCAAACACTGCACCAGGGTGTCATTGACTTCCACTGCGAGCTGATGCAGCGTCTTCGGCAGACCTGAGTCCGCCGTTGGATTCAGCAGATTCCTCTCCAGATTACGTAGCCACCAGCCCTCGCAGAAGAGACGGCAACGACTCGTATTCTGATTAATAAATGCAAGAATCTCGAATACTGTTTTAATGAGTGTAACGACGCCAAACAGATCCTCGTTCTGCATGCTGACAAAATTGTAGTGGTTTCCAGCGCGGCAGTAGGGACCCGTACGGTGGGTTTAGTATCCGATGGTGGGGCCCTCACACGCTGAATATAATACTGTGTCAGTGTATTGCCCGAAAGTATGAGGTCAAGTACAGCACAATATTACTGCGTAATATTTATGGGCGAGGCGCATCAGTTAGCAGTTTGCATTCTTAGCGAAAATGTCTGCGCTCGATGATGTAGAAATCGCATGTATTGCAGTTATGAGGGGCGTTCAGTAAATAAAAAAATGGTTCAAATGGCTCTGAGCGCTATGGGACTTAACATCTGAGGTCATCAGTCCCCTAGAACTTATAACTACTTAAACCTAACTAACCTAAGGACATCACACACATCCATGCCCGAGGCAGCATTCGAACCTGCGACCGTAGCGGTCGTGCGGTTGTAGACTGCAGCGCCTAGAGCCGCTCGGCCACAACGGCCGGCGTTCAGTAAGTAAAGCAACACTTTTTTCTCGGCTATGTGTCGCTCAAAAAATGCGAAATTTGTTGTGGGCCATCGTAGAATGTTCGCGCTTCAGCCCCTATAGTTTTATGAAGTTCCGATAGGCGGCGAAGCTACACATAGCCTTGAAAATGGCGTCTGTAAGGGAGGCGCGTTCCAAACAGAGAGCTGTGACTGAGTTTCTTTGGTGGAAAATCCAAGCATCACAGGTATTCATAGGCGCTTGAAGAATATCTACGGAGATCTGGCAGTGAACAAAAGCATGGTGAGTCGTTGATTGAGGCATCTGTCACTGTCGCAACAAGGTCGCTCAAACCTGTCCGATCTCCAGAGTGACGGCCAGCCGCACACAACTGTGACTCCTGCAGTGTTGGAACGTGCGGACACTCTCATTCGAGGTGGTCGACGGATCACAACCAGACACCTCGATGCTAAACTGGATGTCTCTGTCTGTAGTATTCACACACTCCTCCACCATTTGGGGTACCCCAATTATGTGCTCCCTGTGCTCCTCACAGCCTAACAAGAGCCCATAAGAGCAGCGACGAACCATCTGTGGGGAACTGCTTGCGCTTCACGAGGCTGGTCTTAACAACTCTTCGTTGAACACCGTCACAGTCGATGAAAGATAGGTTCATCATTTCAAACCGGAAACAAAACAGCAATCCATAGCGTTGCGCCCCACCACCTCTCCTTCGACGAAAAAGTTCAAAGCCGTACCTTCAGCCGGTAAAGTCACGGCGACTGTCTTCTGGGACTCTGAAGGGATTATTCTCTTTGATGTACTCCCTCTGGTACAAAGATCAACTATGGTATGTATTGTGATACCCTCAGGAAATTGAAGAAATGACTTCAGCGTGTTCGTCGCTACAAAAATGCAAACGGAACTTCTCCTCCACGACAACGCAAGGCCTCACACAAATCACACCCGACAGGAGCCCACAAAACTTCGCTGGGCTGTTCTTCCTCATCCGCCCTACAGCCCGGATCTCGCACCTTCCGACTTCCGTCTGTTTGGCCAAATGAGAGATGCACCCTTCGGAAGCAGTGCGTGAATTTCTTTAAAGTCAGGACCGGCATTAGACTGTTTTTTATTTGCAGTGTTACATTTACACGATCATGATTTCGGCTTAAAACGCCATTATTAAGTGTTTTAATGTTATATTGTGCCTAAGATGGCATACTGTCTTATTTAAAATACACTATTAGACACATTGTCTAAGGGTCAATATTTATGATAAAAGCCTACTGCTTTGTTTTATCACTGAGTATACCGTCTTGACTGAATTACCATTGCTCAGACGTGGATTTGTGGAGTGCTACCATACGGGCTTATACCGCAGGCCCTCCCACAACTGTGGCGCAAGGCCGTCGCATTGAACGGAGATTTGGTGGTAAGTTCCTGTGGGACCAAACTGCTGAGGTGATCGGTCCCTATCCTTACGCACTACTTAATCTAACTTAAACTAACTTATGCTAACGACAACACAGACGTCCATGCGCGAGGGAGGACTCGAATCTCCGACGGGGGACTGAACGGAGAGTATGATGAAAAATAGGGCTTTGTACGCGAGGGAGGACTCGAATCTCCGACGGGGGACTGAACGGAGAGTATGATGAAAAATAGGGCTTTGTAGCCCAAAGAGAGTGGGGAATAATATGGTACACTGGAATGCTGAATGAGACGAACGTGCTCTCAGAAAAAAAGTTGCATTACTTATTGTACGCCCTTCGTACAATCGCTACGTGTTGCGAAGAGAAAAGCAAGAGGAAGCGGCGATGGACGAAAAGTGGCTACAAAGCTGTTCTACACACGGCAATACTAACATGATAAGAGAACTTGCAGCAGAGCTAGACGACTATCGAATTTTTTAAATGATGAACGAGGAATATTTCAACGAGCTGGTGAACCTTGTTACAACGTATGCGTATAGAAAAGATACTGTTCCTATTTCGTTTTCCATAATGCTGGAAGCAATCTGTGAACCTGAAAGGGGTAAGATTCCTTATTGTAGAGGTCCGTTAGCTAGTACTGTTATTTATTTCTGCAATAAATAATTCAAGCTTCTGAAACGAACAAATAAGCAGTTACAGCGTTATTTCCATGCACTTGAACACTTTTGTCGAATGTTTCTACAGCTAATTATTGAAACGTAATGAAACTACTCCTCTGCATGTACTTCTGCAGATGATTCCTTTTCTTTTGTACTTCCCAATGTATTCATATTCATATGGTGTCGCTGTTCCACTTGTTTACACTCCCGTAAATCACACAGTCTCGTCAGAAACTACCGTGTATTGCACTGTATCATTTTTATACAGTACAAAATATTGCGCAGTACATTGATCGAGCGTCAATATTGTTAAAGCTCGACAGTCTTCTTCCGGATACGTGCAAATCGTCAATACTATTTGAGTCCATAAAAATTATTGCGAAACGCTCAGTATTGCGCAATAAACATTCAGACTCGGAGAGCCGTTTTAGTCTCTTGCCAGTACCACTGTACAGTCTAGTCTTGAAACTGTCTCATTAACGTTGGTAATTTGGATTGCTCTTTGCACTTTTGTATACGCTTAAGATGACTGTGCTACGTTCAGGACTTGTTTCGTTCACCCGTTCGCTTACTGACTTCCGCTGCCATTGACATTAGAAACCGCCAGTTCGTTCCTCCGGTCTCCGCGTTACCACCAGCGCGAATGATTATAAACTGTGTTCTACCTAAGCCGAGTGAGACAGGAAAACGAGGCCTAACTTGGTCACGTGTCTCTGTACGGCCACCTTACAGTACCAAGTAGAGTGCGTAGTCTTCTCACACTGCAAGCACGGAACTTATCACTGACAATGCTTTCGCTCGCAGCCACGACTGCTTGCTGTTAACTACAATTAATTTATTGGCTTTGAGAAGGGGATAGCAATAATCGTGATGAACGAAAAAGTAATGTACTGCTCAAGCAAAATGTTAAAGCTAAGTAATTGGATTCATATCAGCGCACACTCCGCTGCAGAGTGAAAATCTCATTCTGGAAACATCCCCCAGGCTGTGGCTAAGCCATGTCTCCGCAGTATCCTTTCTTTCAGGAGTGCTAGTTCTGCAAGGTTCGCAGAAGAGCTTCTGTAAAGTTTGGAAGGTAGGAGACGGATACTGGCAGAAGTACAGCTGTGAGTACCGGACGTGAGTCGTGCTTCGGTAGCTCAGTTGGTAGAGCACTTGCCCGCGAAAGGCAAAGGTCCCGAGTTCGAGTCTCGGTCGGGCACACAGTTTTAATCTGCCAGGAAGTTTCATATCAGCGCACACTCCGCTGCAGAGTGAAAATCTCATTCTGGAAACATCCCCCAGGCTGTGGCTAAGCCATGTCTCCGCAGTATCCTTTCTTTCAGGAGTGCTAGTTCTGCAAGGTTCGCAGAAGAGCTTCTGTAAAGTTTGGAAGGTAGGAGACGGATACTGGCAGAAGTAAAGCTGTGAGTACCGGACGTGAGTCGTGCTCCGGTAGCTCAGTTGGTAGAGCACTTGCCCGCGAAAGGCAAAGGTCCCGAGTTCGAGTCTCGGTCGGGCACACAGTTTTAATCTGCCAGGAAGATTCATATCAGCGCACACTCCGCTGCAGAGTGAAAATCTCATTCTGGAAACATCCCCCAGGCTGTGGCTAAGCCATGTCTCCGCAGTATCCTTTCTTTCAGGAGTGCTAGTTCTGCAAGGTTTGCAGAAGAGATTCTGTAAAGTTTGGAAGGTAGGAGACGGATACTGGCAGAAGTAAAGCTGTGAGTACCGGACGTGAGTCGTGCTTCGGTAGCTCAGTTGGTAGAGCACTTGCCCGCGAAAGGCAAAGGTCCCGAGTTCGAGTCTCGGTCGGGCACACAGTTTTAATCTGCCAGGAAGTTTCATATCAGCACACACTCCGCTGCAGAGTGAAAATCTCATTCTCATACATCTTGCTCACCAGATGTAAGAGTTTCCTCATGTCTGGCTCTCCCAACGCTATCAGTAGCTCTAACGGAATGTTGTCTACTCCCGGGGCCTGGTTTCGACTTAAGTCTTTCAGTGATCTATCAATTTTTTCTCGCAGTATCATATCTTCCTCCTCATCTTCCGTAAGTCATCTTCCATTTCCATAACATTGCCCGCAAGTACATCTCCCTTGTATAGCCCCGCTATATAGTTCTTCCACCTTTCTGCATTCCTTTATATGCTTAGTACTGGTTTTCAATCAGAGCTCCTGATATTCATACAGGTGCTACCTTTTTCTCCAAAAGTCTCTTTAATTTTCCTGTAGGCAGTATCTATCTTACCCCTAGTGATATATGCTTTTAAAACCTTACAGTTGTCCTCTAGATATTCCTGCTTAGCCATTTTGCACTTCCTGTCTATCTCATTTTTTAGACGTTTGTATTCCCTTTCGCCTGCTTCCTTTATTGCATTTTTATATTTCCTCGATTAAATTTGGTGTCTCTTGTGTTACCAAAGGGCGGCCGCGGTGGTCTAGCGGTTCTAGGCGCGCAATCCGGAACCGCGCGACTGCTACGGTCGCAGGTTCGAATCCTGCCTCGGGCATGGATGTGTATGATGTCCTTAGGTTCGTTAGGTTTAAGTAGTTCTAAGTCCTAGGGGACTGATGACCGCAGATGTTAAGTCCCATAGTGCTCAGAGCCATTTTTGTGTAACCAAAGGATTTCGACTTGCCCTCATCTTTTTATCTACTTGATCCTCTGATGCCTTTACTTTTTCATCTTTCAGAGGAACGCATTCTTCTTCCATTGTATTCCTTTCCCCTGTTCTTGCCAATCGTTCTCTAACGCTCCCTCTGAAACCCTCTGCTACCTCTGGTTCTTTCAGTTTATCCAGATCCCATCTCTTTAAATTCATACCTTTTTGCAGTTTCTTCAGTTGTAATTTGCATTTTATAACCGACAAATTGTGGACAGAGTTCACATCTGCCTCTGGAAATACCTTACAATTTAAAATCTGGTTCCTAAATCTCTGTCTAACCATTATATAATCAATCTGAAACCCTCAAGTGTCTTGACGTCTCTTCCACGTATACAGCCTTCTTTCTGTTTTGTTACAGCTCCTAGAAACAGAAACTGGCAGAAGTGCTATTGCCTACCCATTTTATAGTAGATGAAATTTCCCTCATTGCTTAGGCAGTTTCAATAGCAAACACATACAAATATTAGCTCCAGATCATAGTGGGAGCTGGAATTTTAATCACAAAAGCACATTCCGCGTTGTGCAGCTTGGAGCTACAGACAGTAACTACAAGTTCATTTCCGCTTCTCATTATCTACTTACATGATGAAGGCATATCCAGGTCACAAGCCAGGATCATCGACATCAGAAAGAGTTTACAACTACCGACTGTGCAAAGCCCATCATATCAACAAAATTTCGAGTGCTACTAAAATCGATAACTCTAGCTCCAGAAAAAAAGGCCATTGTTTTATCTTGCATTTATTTGCAGATTTTTTTTTACACAGAATCAGCGTGTCCAAAAGTAATTACATTCCAGGTGGTATTTTTGATTCGTATGAGACAGATGGAAACTTGATTGAGGCGTCTGGGAGAAAGAAACTACATGAGAATACTACCAAAACCTACCCCGAAAGTCAACAACAAACTTGCACGAGATTCGAAATCAATTCAGAGATTATTGCCTTACTCTCGAAGGAGAGGTTCTACGGCACTATGATGTTTACTAAATCTTGAGTCCAGATAGCTTACAATATTTGAAACAATCAATCATTTTGAAAATATTTTCACAAACATCCTAAATAATATTTTGTAGCCATTACCATATTATCATTAATAAATTAATTACTGTATTATCATAGCAATTTTTCTGTTTTATATCCATTAAAAAATTAAACAAGATATATTCGTAAGGTACTTACGTTGTCTTCAGTGCTTCCTAATTCACTTTTCTTTCCTGTCAGTGTTTCTGCTGCCTCTCGATTCTGAACCTTGCAGTAGAAATAACATGTGTTGGTACGCAAACCAAACATTGTTTGCAGATGGCTCCCTCTTCTTCGCCTGATTAATTGTTTTTATGCTCCCGACGGAAAGCTGTTTTCGAATTGTGGATTTTTTCCGACTTCATTCAATGATAAGTCACATTTTTTTGCCAGCTCTTCGAAAAGCAACCACTTCTTGTAGCGAATTTTATAGTCGGAATTACTAATTCCCACAAACACGGTGCCGCGTGCAAAACTTTAGTCAGCTGCAACACCTTCCTGTTGTTCACATCTTGATAGGTGATGTTTAACAATAAGAAACACAAAAATAATAAAAAACCGACGAAGCCTGGAGGCCATATCTACCAATACATCCACACTGCGAAATGTTGAGCATCACTGTCTAAAAATAATGTCATGTGTCCCATTTTAAACTGGAGTGAAAAGTTCTGCGATCGTGTTGCAAAAATGTGTCTATAGACAATAATTGTCTCTCAATTCTCTGTATATAAAATCACGCAATTGCCTATAGATACTGTCTAGTTACAAAAGACGCTCGACTTTCTTTACAAGTCCTCTGCTTTCCCTTCTTGCATGAGGCATACCACACTTTTCACACAAAAAGTAACATTCAAATGCGATTTCCGAATAAGTAACCCGCTACGGTCTTCTTTTCTTGTGCCTTTGCTCCGCATCGTCGCAGTGTTAATAAGGCTACTAACGGATTTCCTATCGGTATTTTAATGGGTGGCCGGACGTCATTTCTGTCGCCATCCTGTTACCCCCCGGGACGGAGTATGTGTACCTCAACTCTCTGGGTGTAATATTACTCATGTGAAAGTAAGCGAAAGTTTTCTAAATTTTTGCGACCGTGTAACTTACGCGAGTACTGCGTACCAACCAGGTATGCACTTAGTGGGATGTGAGAAACCGCCGAAAAACCACTTCTAGGCTAGCAGGCCTCTCGTCATTAATCTCGTCATTAATTCGCAGCTCTCGTCATTAATCCTCCCCAACTGATTCGATGCTGGAAGCGGTGCTGTAACATGCGCGGTTGTCCGGAATGACTCGCTGTAGTGCTTAATCTTTCCTTGTATACTGAATGTAGGTGGCTATTCCTGCCTATTTGCCACGGTTGCGCTGAAAGCACGTACTGCACGTCGTGCCAATTTGACGCGTGTTGCACGCTGTCTTCGTGAATCTGCAATTTTAAAGACCAGCAGTGTCCGTTCACGGCGTACAGCGCCTAAAATTACAAGTCTGAGCTCCTACTCATTAATGCCGTCTGTACCTAAAAAGTCTGTGAACAGGAGCAGCGGGTTTTTCTAGAGCTTAGTCAGCTGTCCACTGCGCATGCGCGACGGCGGTGACTCAAGCGCCGAGTACGACGATTTCCGTCGACGCTCGGGGCTGCGCCAGACGCTGGCCTTCTGACACACAGCGGCCACACCTTACCTCACCTTTTATCCGCTGCTATGCTGAAGTGACTGCATTCTTATGTTCACTTTCTCTAATATCGGCTCTCTCCTCACTGACATTTGGACTGAGGATTTCTTGACAGGCAGTTAATTATTCTGAACGGTTTCCTACCAAAACAGTAAAGCCGGTCAGCCGACCACGTCAACTTAACGAGTGTTACCTGACAAAGAGAACTAAATACCTGACCAGGGTGGCAGCACCGTCGTGTTTACCCCGGAGAAACAAGGAGGGGAGGAGGTAACAGCTTACAGGCCACCATCCTTGCAAATGGAGAGCCGCCAGACGCTGCACGCGTATACGTCAGTTATCTGCATTATACAGCAATTAAAAGCTCACCAGCACTTATTTTATTTTACGCGTCTCGTTCCGTAGGACCATATTGAGGAGCAAATCTGCAAAGTCACGGAACGTGTCAGTACATGAAATTACAACACAAAAGTAATAACACATAAAATAAAATGTTAATGAACCCAAAAGAGGACAAGCCATAAGTTTATGTAAACGCAACCAGCAATATAACAAACGAATCAGCTTAATTTTGCAAAGAACTCCTCGACAGAATAGGAGTGACCTAGGAGTAAGCTCTTCAGTTTCGATCTGAAAGCTCGTGGAGTTTGTCAACAAGAAACGACAGTAAACAGTATATATATTAAGATGCCAATGTCAGAATACCCAGGCTAACGAACAGGGGTCGACAAGAGGTTCGAGCGCTTACAACACTTATTGCCCACGCCGCCCGTTTCTGAGCCAAAAATATCCTTGATAATCGGAAGGCTTACCCCAAAATATAATACCATACGTCATACGCGCATGAAAATTAGCAAAATGGATTACGTTTCGTGTCGAACTATCACTTACTTTAGATACCGTTAGAGTAAAAATGACAGCATTACCCGCCTTGTGTGGCCGTGAGGTTCTAGGCACTTCAGTCTGGAACCGCGTTCCCGCTACGGTCGCAGGTTCGAATCCTGACTCGGGGATGGATGTGTGTGATATCCTGAGGTTAGTTAGGTTTAAGTAGTTCTACGTTCTATGGGACTGATGACGTCAGATGTTAAGACCCATAGTGCTCAGAGCTATTTGAACCATTTGACAGCATTAAGTCTTTGAACAAGATCCTGAAGGCGGACTTTCCACGACAGTTTGGTATCTATCTGAACACTTATAACTCGGAACTGTTCAGTTTCACTAATCATATGCCCATTCTGTGAAATTAAAACGTCAGGTTTTGTTGAACTGCTTCTCAGAAACTGTAAAAACTTAGTCTTACTCTGATTTAGCGTTAGTTTATTTTCTACAAGCCACGAACTTGTGTCATGAACTGCACTAATTGAAACAGTACCAATGTTGCACACAAGATCCTTTACTAACAATATAGTGTCATCGGCAAACAGAAATATTTTAGAATCACTTGTAATACTAGAGGGCATAACATTCATATACAGGGCGTTACAAAAAGGTACGGCCAAACTTTCAGGAAACATTCCGCACACACAAAGAAAGAATATATGTTATGTGGAGATGTGTCCGGAAACGCTTACTTTCCAAGTTAGAGCTCATTTTATTACTTCTCTTCAAATGACATTAATCATGGAGTGGAAACACACAGCAACAGAACGTACCAGCGTAACTTCAAACACTTTGTTCCAGGAAATGTTCAAAATGTCCTCCGTTAGCGAGGATACATGCATCCACCCTCCGCCGCATGGAATCCCTGATGCGCTGATGCAGCCCTGGAGAATGGCGTATTGTATCACAGCTGTCCACAATACGAGCACGAAGAGTCTCTACATTTGGTACCGGGGTTGCGTAGACAAGAGCTTTCAAATGCCCCCATAAATGAAAGTCAAGAGGGTTGAGGTCAGGAGAGCATGGAGGCCATGGAATTGGTCCGCCTCTACCAATCCATCGGTCACCGAATCTGTTGTTGAGAAGCGTACGACTGAAATGTGCAGGAGCTCCATCGTGCATGAACCACATGCTGTGTCGTACTTGTAAAGGCACATGTTCTAGCAGCACAGGTAGAGTATTCCGTATGAAATCATGATAACGTGCTCCATTGAGCATAGATGGAAGAAACTAAAATGAGCTCTAACATGGAAATTAAGCGTTTCCGGACACATGTCCACATAACATATTTTCTTTCTTTGTGTGTGAGGAATATTTCCTGAAAGTTTGGTCGTACCTTTTTGTAACACCCTGTATATAGCTGTGACAATACTTATTCTCGGCGTAGCATTCCTTTACCTAGCGTTTACCCTTCTAGTTCTTGGTCTATTTTTTCAGGTTGGACAAACTGTATTCCGTTATTTCATTTTGTGGTTGGATGCCCTTCATGACGCTGCTCTCGTTAAGGAAATCTAAGGGAGAGAAGTCGTGTGTGCCATCTGTGTGTATATAGTGTGAACTTAGGTCTGTATTTTAATTGGTTCAAATGGCTCTGAGCACTATGGGACTTAACATCTGAGGTCGTCAGTCCCCTAGAACTTAGAACTAATTAAACCTAACTAACCTAAGGACATCACACACAACCATGCCCGAGGCAGGATTCGAACCTGCGGCCGTAGCAGTCGCGCGGTTCCGGACTGAAGCGCCTAGAACCGCTTGGCCACAACGGCCGGCGTATTTTAATTGTTTGGGTATCGAGTCATAGGGGAATGTTTTGGGAACGAGGCCAGCATTTGCCTAAATGAACATGAGAAGTCGCCTAAACCCTCGCTCACTCGTTAATCCGCGGCACGGATTCGATGCTGGTCAGGCTCGTCTGCCTGTCTTGCAGGCTAGCGCGCAGCACGTTACGCTATACTAGCAGGTTGTTCAAATAAAACACAGACCATGCTAACTGTGGTGGTTCACTTTTTGTATAAATTTAATAAGCTCACCGTCTAAAAAATTGTCTCCCCTACAGAAGTGATTACAAGCATCATTTATTACCGCCTAATTCCGCCGCTGGACTTGACAACCGCCTTGATTCTGTTAGGAAGTGAGTCCATAATGTAGTAACGTTGTACAGGCACGTCGCATCCAGGTTAAGCCACTTGCTGAGGATTTTATCACGCAGTTCCACCAAACTGAGAGGATTTTACACGCTGTTCCAGCATGTCCCACAGATTTTATACTGGTTTCAATTGAGGTGATTTTGAAAACCAGTCGAGATGTAATAGGATGGGGGAGTGTTCAGAAGAGTAGCAAACAACTGAGGAACAGCTCCCGACCAAAATTTCAGGTGCCTCTTTCTCACTGCAACACACACAGAGCTATACTTCATTTAGAAATAGGATTGCATGCTGGCAATTTGCTAGCATTCTTTCTACAGCAGCTTCCTCTTCCTCTACGACTAGCGAGTCCAGAAGTTCGGGAAGTTCTTGCACTTATGCTTCCTCACCTCCATCTGAAGGAAATCACTGAAACACCGATCACTGCGCCCCTGAGAATATATATAACTACCTACATACTCTGACTGATTTATGGTACTCTTTAAGACTTTGTAAGCATTTTTTAATTTGATTAATTAATAATTAACTACAAATTTTTGGTGCCATAAATAAATGTCCGTTTTCATCTTTATATGTGTCATACTCCATTTATATGATATTTCATACATATAAGTGTTTATCTGTAATTAGTTTATGATTATGCATACCGTCACAAATCTCTTCGGAGATTGTATCATGGCTTCACAGACAAACTGTGATACAGCTTGCATCGAGATCCTGGTGAATGATTCTCCAGTTCCCAGATATCGCAATGTCACTGCCAGCCTCAGAGAAGATGGAATGACTTCTCTAAATCTATTTTCCTTTTTCTTTATTTCTCCGCCTAAAAGTTGAAGTAGTTCTTCAGACTCACTTGGACTCAAGCGGATGAAATTTCGGAAACCCACGCTGTCTTCTTTCAAAGTCGAAAGGAAATTACAGCCGTAATGAGGTCCCTCCGCAAACAGTTGACATTTTCATCAACGTATCTTCTTTAGGTTTCTGTCACTATCCATTACTGTCATTGCAAAAGCCGCGATACCAACAAGGTCAGCCATATTTACCGAGGAAGAAGGCTTTCAGATGTGTGCACAGGGCAAAGTGTTTGTATTTTAGGGATATAAGTGCAGATATTGTGATCATTATTACCTCAAAATGTACTCACTTCATTGTGTTTGTTGTTTCTTTTTTGTCTGCATCTAAAAGTCTTCCTGCAACAACATCACATAATGTAGTACCTGATGTTTTCTGTACAGTCGTAACTGCACCACTAAGTGGACTACGCCTGTGAGTATAGACTAACCGTTTTATGTCCACGCATCGACACTTCAGCTCCTGACCTGCTGCCCAGGGGAAAATGAGCGTTCAAAAATGGTTCAAATGGCTCTGAGCACTATGGGACTTAACTTCTGAGGTCATCAGTCCCGTAGAACTTAGAACTACTTAAACCCAACTAACCTAAGGACATCATACTCACCCATGCCCCAGGCAGGACTCAAACATGCGACCGTAGCGGTCACGCGGTACCAGGCTGTAGCGCTCAGAACCGCTCGGCCACCCCGGCCGGCAGATAAGCGTTAATGGCTTGCTGTTGCCAGATCTACTTGGAGGTACTAGCCCATTTTATTGTTGTTCAATACATCGCCCTCAGCCACCAAAAAAATATCTGCACCTAGACCTCTAGCGTCCTGTGTATACTCTGTCTAGCTACATGTCTGTAGGCAGTACTACTGCAATGTCTAGAGGCAATCGCTCGATTTTGTGTTAATGTCTGTACTTACCAGCATGAGTCAGAATGCGACGGTGGCAGGATTGTGGCCTATCAAGAGTGGGGTTTATAGTTCCATGATACTGCTTTGGTCGGGATCCCATCACTGTCATGCGAAAATGGATCGATGAGTTTATGGGGACCATACTCAAAGACATGCATGGTATCAAAGACCAAGAGGTCCCATTGTTTGCTCGACTGTCCAGGATCACACAGCCATGACACCTTGTTCGCAGGAACACAAGTATCCATACATACGGTGATACAGCGTCTGTAGCACCACGAACTGTAGCTTCCTTTGACTCGGCAGCAGAAAGGGACGTGCTGAAAGTGGTGAACTTAATAACTGCAGTGAAAACAGGAATGGCGCGACGTTGTCTTTTCAGAATAGTTCCAGGTCTGTTACAACACCAAGATAGACATACTCACGTGTGGAGGCTCTGAGGAGAAAAAGGTTACCAGACTGCATTCGTCATTGTCATATGGGCCCAGCACCTGCTGTGATGCAGTGGGGTGACGTGGGAACACAACACGATCACCTTTGGGTTTCATAGTCGAAAACCGCACATCAGTAGCACTTTACGCAATATTGTTGGTGCAAATTTTTTGCCATTCTCATTGTATATAAATGATCCAGTGACTAACTCCGACAGGGCGGAGAGGCTGTCGACATACAACGCTGTTTTAAATAGGTGGGTTAAAATGCCAGAAAACAGTAATGTTCCATAATTCTACAACAGACTGATGTCAGCGATGTAGGCCTATAATTATGTACATATGTTCGAGAGGAGAAAAGATTATGGCTTTACTTCCCGTCGAGGCAGAGTACTTACTCTGAGTGGGAGAGAATAGGGAACGCAATGGGCTTTGAAGGGAACCACCTGGGAAATTGGTTCAAATGGCTCTGAGCACTATGGGACTCAACTACTGTGGTCATTAGTCCCCTAGAACTTAGAACTACTTAAACCTAACTAACCTAAGGACATCACACACATCCATGCCCGAGGCAGGATTCGAACCTGCGACCGTAGCAGTCGCGCGGTTCCGGACTGCGCGCCTAGAACTGCGAGACCACCGCGGCCGGCCACCTGGGAAATTGCTTAAGACTTTGCTCACAAGCGGTTTCTGCCTAAAACTACAATTTTATTAACTTTGTTTTTAAGTACCAGTGCCTTTAGCATGAAACCACCGATGCTGTAGCAAGACAGATACATCTAGTGGTACACTGAGGTACTCATATGATTGTAGTGCATTGTAGCTGTCACTTTACAGGATGCAAAGCAACAGTCGATACGTAGAATGTGCTACATAATAGTAGCAGATTATGACATGCGTTTTTTTTATAATGCTGTATTGAGATATCATTTACATTATATCTAAAGTTACTATAACTTAAATTTGAGTTTGTACTACGGCTTGTATGAGTGGTTTCGAAATATAAGTATTGGGGCTTTTTGTAGTTTCGACACAAAATTTATTGAATTTTAGGACCTTTTTTGCTTGTTATTTAGGACTATGATTTGTTTTAGGGATTATGATTTTATGTAAGTTTCAAGATGTGGCATTATGTCGAAGAAAAACGCGAATTTGCGTTCAGATATATCACGTGAAATGATTGGTGGTTGAAAACAATATATCCTAGTGGTTCCAAGGTGAAACCACCTCCTTAAAACAATTGATTGTTTACTTTTTGCTAATTTCTTCTCCTGCTCTTTACTTACTATAATAATAAACGTTAATTTTGTGAAAATTTTTCAAGTTGTGTTCCAGAGTGAAAACACCTCCTTAAAACAATTGAGTGTTTATTTTTTCCCAGTTTCTTCTTGTATTTGTTTCTTGATATGGTAATAAAGATTGATTTTGTGAAAAAATTTTAAATTATGTATTTTTTCATATTGTTGGGCCTCAAAGGGTTAAGGTATTTATGGAAATTATTTTCTTCTTTCTTTTTGTTCTCAATCCATAGATTAGTCGGTAGCGCTTCTCGTGTTCCATTTTTCCTGTCTTATGCATGTCTCTTCAGTTCAGAGTGTGTTGTCAATTTCAGATCTTCTTTTATCTGCCTGAAATACTTAAATCTTGGTCTTTTTCGTGCATTCCTTCAGGCATTTTTCGTTCTGATAATTTCACAATGTCTGTATAGCTGTCCAACCCATAGGTCGCTCCGTTCCTTGATAGTCCTCCGCAACGATCTTTTCTCTCCTATGCTGTTAAAGGCTGCTTCATTAGTTATTCTCTCTGTTCATTAAATCATGAGGATGCTTCTCCAACACAACGTCTAAAAACCCTTTAGTCTTCTCTCTTCCACCATTCCAACTGTTCATGTCTTTGAGCCATAGAGGGCAACATTCCAAACGAAAGTTTTTACATACTGGCTCCTAATGTTTAATGCGATATTTTTCGGTGTTAGTAGCTTCTTTTTCTTGTTGGATGCCGTTTCAGTTTGTGTAAGGCTGCATTTTATCTGCTGGCATGTTCTACGGTCATCTATTATTCTACGAAAGTGTGCTAAAAAGTAAAGCCTCCGAATTTTTAATGTGAAAACTCTTACAGATTTTCAAATAAAACAAACGTTATTAACATTTAGCATCCTTATTCTTAATGTCTACATGTTAATTTCTCAACATAGTCAATTTGGCGAAGAACACATTTCTCCCAACGAAAGAACAGTTTATTGATACCGCTACTGTAGACTGTTTGACTTTTTTTTAACGGAACCACAACTTCACCTATACTTGCACCGCTTCATCCTCATCAAACTCAAGTCTTCGGAGGTATTCTCGAAATTTTGGAAACAGACGAAAATCAGATGGGGGCATATCGGGAATATATGGAGGATAATCGATGACAGTGAGCCCAAGGCGTCAGATTGCTGCGAAAGTGGCAGCGCTCGTGTGTGGTCTGCCATTGCCATACGGAAGGAGCGAGTGCTCCCTGTGTGGCCGAACTTCTCTAATTCGAAACTCGATTACAGTACCCTGTTTCTCACACAACGGCAGTTACATTACATGTTACTCGCTACAGTTCGGAACTCCGTAGCAGCAGAGGGCTGCAAGTATGTAGACATGAAGAATAAAGACATACTCGTAGAATGTTAGTAACGTTTGTTTTATTTGAAAAGCTTTGAGTTTTCACATGAAAAAATTGTGAGGCATTATTTGCTAGCAGTCTTTCGTACTACACTGTTACCTGCAACTCGTGGCTTGTTTCTGATTCTTAGCATCCAAACGTAGGTTGGACGCTATTGGAACTTTACTACAAACAAGTATTTGAACCACCGTCCTCCCAAATACAAATCCTATGTCTTACCTCTTCGTTGGCTCAGCGCGGCAAAACTTCTAGAAAAGGAATTCATCCGTACCTTTTTCCAATAGTTTGGTACCATCCGTTGCTATAGCGACCTACGATAAATTGCTTGATGAAATCCTGAACAAAAATTAGAGAGTATGAGTGGTGTGGGACGAACAGTCAGATCTGTTGGGTCGCTGTCAGCAGCCGGCTCTGTGCTGACAGTGAGATGTTTGAAATGGAGCTGTGAGGCCTTTTTAGGAGAGCGGACGGCAGCTATTTTGGATGCGATATCAGGAGTCGCGCAGAGGCTGCTGTTTGGAGACAGGGCGCTGTTTGCACTGCTGGCCGCAGGGAGGTGCTGATACTCTTATCACCAAATACTGGCAGCCAGCCTTGACGTGCCGGCTGCTCCTGCGCTGTTTGTTGACGGACCGGATTGCCACTTACCTTTGCCCCGCTGCATCAAAGGCACAAGTTCTCCACCCACGAAAGGAATGTCAAGAGCTCTTTAAGGTGGAAACTACACTACTGGCCAATACAATTGCTACACCAAGAAGAAATGCAGATGATAAACGGGTATTCATTGGACTAATATATAATACTAGAACTGACATGTGATTACATTTTCACGCAATTTGGGTGCATAGTTCCTGAGAAATCAGTATCCAGAACAACCACCTCTGGCCGTAATAACGGCCTTCATACGCCTGGGCTTTGAGTCAAACACAGCTTGGATGACGTGTACAGGTACAGCTGCACATACAGCTTCAACACGATACCACAGTTCATCAAGAGTAGTGACTGGCGTATTGTGACGAGCCGTTTGCTCGGCCACCAGACTTTTCAGTTGGTGAGAGATCTGGAGAATGTGTTGGCCAGGGCAGCAGTCGAACATTTTCTGTATCCAAAAAGGCCCATACAGGATCTGCAACATGCGGTCGTGCATTATCCTGCTGAAATGTAGGGTTTCGCAGGTATTGAATGAAGGGTACAGCCATGGGTCGTAACACATCTGAAATGTAACGTCCACTGTTCAAAGTGCCGTGAATGCGAACAACAGGTGACCTGAGACGTGTAACCAATGGCACCCCATGGCATCACGCCGGGTGATACGCCAGTATGGCGAAGACGAATGCACGCTTCCAATGTGCGTTCACCGCAATGTCGCCAAACACGGATGCGACCATCATGATTCCGTAAACAGAACCTGGACTCATGCGAAAAAAATGACGTTTTGCCATTCGTGCACCCAGGTTCGTCGTTGAGTACACCATCGCTGGCGCTCCTGTCTGTGATGCAGCGTCAAGGGTAATCGCAGCCATGGTCTCCGAGATGATAGTCCACACTGCTGCAAACGTCGTCGAACTGTTCGTGCAGATGGTTGTTGTCTTGCAAACGTCCCGTTCTGTTGACTCTGGGATCGACACGTGGCTGCAGGATCCGTTACAGTCAAGCGGAAAAGATGCCTGTCATCTGGACTGCTAGTGATACGAGGCCGTTGGGATCCAGCACGGCGTTCCGTATTACCCTCCTGAACCCACCGATTCCATATTCTGCTAACAGTCATTGGATGTCGACCAACGCGAGCAGCAATGTCGCGATACGATAAATCTCAATCGCGACCTTTATCAAAGTCGGAAACGTGATGGTACGCATTTATCCTTCTTACACGGGGCACCACAACAACGTTTCACCAGGCAACGCCGGTCGACTGCTGTTCGTGTATGAGAAATCGGTTGGAAACATTCCTCATGGCAGCATGTTTTAGGTGTCGCCACCGGCGCCAACGTTGTGTGAATGCTCTGAAAAGCTAATCATCTACATCTACATGACTACTCTGCAATTCACATTTAAGTGCTTGGCAGAGGGTTCATCAAACCACAATCATACTATCTCTCTACTATTCCACTCCCGAACAGCGAGCGGGAAAAACGAACACCTAAACCTTTCTGTTCGAGCTCTGATTTCTCTTATTTTATTTTGATGATCATTCCTACCTATGTAGGTTGGGCTCAACAAAATATTTTCGCATTCGGAAGAGAAAGTTGGTGACTGAAATTTCGTAAAAAGGTCTCGCCGCGACGAAAAACGTCTATGCTTTAATGACTTCCATCCCAACTCGTGTATCATATCTGCCACACTCTCTCCCCTATAACGTGATAATACAAAACGAGCTGCCCTTTTTTGCACCCTTTCGATGTCCTCCGTCAATCCAACCTGGTAAGGATTCCACACTGCGCAGCAATATTCTAACAGAGGACGAACGAGTGTAGTGTAAGCTGTCTCTTTAGTGGACTTGTTGCATCTTCTAAGTGTCCTGCCAATGAAACGCAACCTTTGGCTCGCCTTCCCCACAATATTATCTATGTGGTCCTTCCAACTGAAGTTGTTCGTAATTTTAACACCCAGGTACTTTGTTGAATTGACAGCCTTGAGAATTGTACTATTTATCGAATAATCGAATTCCAACGGATTTCTTTTTGAACTCATGTGGATCATCTCACACTTTTCGTTATTTAGCGTCAACTGCCACCTGACACACCATACAGCAATCTTTTCTAAATCGCTTTGCAACTGATACTGGTCTTCGGATGACCTTACTAGACGGTAAATTACAGCATCATCTGCGAACAGTCTAAGAGAACTGCTCAGACTGTCACCCAGGTCATTTATATAGATCAGGAACAGTAGAGGTACCAGGACGCTTCCCTGGGGAACACCTGATATCACTTTAGTTTTACTCGATGATTTGCCGTCTATTACTACGAACTGCGACCTTCCTGACAGGAAATCACGAATCCAGTCGCACAACTGAGACGATACCCCATAGCTCCGCAGCATATCACAGCATCTTCTTTCTGTTGGTTAAATTTCGCTTCTGTAGCACGTCATCTTTGTTGTGTAGCAATTTTAATGGCCAGTAGTGTACCCAGGGTGGGCTAATTCGCCTATTACTGCTACATTATGTTTCCAATAGTGCAATAAATGCTTCTCCTCATATACTGAGGCGACAAAAGTCATGGGGTAACTCACAATATCGTGTCGGACCTCCGTTCCCGGGCTAGTGCAGCAGCTCGACGTGGCATGTACTAAAGAAGACAATGTATGTCACCTGCAGAAATATTGAGCCATGTTGCCTTTATAGCCGTCCATAATTGCGAAAGTGCTGCCAGCGCAGGACATTGTGCACAAGCTGACCCTTCGAGTACGTCCCAATTTCCCATGGGATTCATGTCGGGCGATCTGGGTGGCCAAATCATACGCTCGAATTTTCTGGAATGTTCTTCAAACCAATCGCAAACAAATGTGGCTGGGTGATATGGCGCATTTTCATCCACACAAATTCCACCGTTGTTTGGGAACATGGAGTACATGAAAGACTGCAAATGAGCTCCAACTAGCCGAACTTCCAAATGCCCAGTCCATTCCATGTAAACACAGCCTACAACATTATGGGGCCACTATCGGCATGCACAGTGCCTTGTTATCCATGGTTTAGAGGGAACTGAGCCACACTTAAACCCTACCATCAGCTCTTACCAAATTAAATCGGGTCGCATCGGACCTGCCCACGGTTAGGGTCCAAAAGATACGGTCACGAGCGCAAGAGGGGCGCTGCATTGGATGTCGTGCTTTCAGCAAAGGCACTCGTGCCGATCGTCTGCTGTCATAACTCATTAACGCAAGATTTCGTCACACTGCCGTAACGGATACGTGCTCGTACGTCATTTATTGATTTATGGGATATTTCACGCAGCGCTACTTGTCTGCTAGCTACGCAATCTACGCAAAAGCCGCTGCTCTCGGTCGTTAAGTGACTGTCATCGGCCACTGCTTTGTCCATGGTGCGAGGTAACGCCCGAAATTTGGTATTCTCAGCACTCTCTGGACGCTGTGGCTGTCTTGAATTCCCTAACGATTTCCGAAACGGAACGTCCTCTGCGTCTAGCTCCAATTGCCATTCCCAGTTAAAAGTCTGTCAATTCCCGTCGTGCAGCCATAAACAGATCGAAAGCCTTTTCATATGAATCTCCTGAGTACAAATCACAGCCCCGCGAATGCACTGCCCTTTTATACCTTGTGTACTCCATACTATCGCCATCTGTGTACGTGCATATCGCTATCCCTCGAAAGTCACGTGTCGGCCACTGTGGTCGAGCGGTTCTAGGCGCTTCAGTCTGGAACCGCGCTGCTGCTACGGTCGCAGGTTCTAATCCTGTCTCGGGCATGGATGTGTGTGATGTCCTTAGTAGTCTAAGTAGTTCTAAGTCTAGGGGACTGATGACCTCAGATGTTAACTCCCATAGTGCTTAGAGCCATTTGAACCATTTGAAAGTCACGCCAGTGTAAATCACATACAGAAAGATTGCTAGCGTCTCATTACACTATCGCCGATCGTTAGGTGCCCATCGTTAAGGCAATCAGATAAACTGCTAAAAAAGACCGCGCTTACTGACGTGTGCGGCTCCTGTTACTTTTTTTATTAGCCTCCCTTTCAGTATAGTGTGATCCGTAGATGTAAAACCACCTTCCTAAAACAAAAACACTTGGCTAAACAGAAATTTAAAGTCAAATGGCATGAAAAGGGGATGGCGAAAACCTCTAAGGCTATGTTTCCAACGAGGCAACCAGTTTAGGAGTCGCTATCAGCGATACATCACGTAATTCTCAAGTGGAAATGGGTCATCTGATGTATCAAATAGATGGAGGATTACACGAGAAACAAAATGATGCCTTTCATTTGAATGTTCATTCTTGAGTTTCCTTATAGGTGACACGAGAGCTGCTGGCGTTGACACAAGTGAAACGCATTGAAACCGTTCTGATGAGTGGAAAAGAGACCACCAGTGTTAACGCCACGCACACAGACGATCTATCACCCACAGTGCGGTAATGAAACTTTTCGCGAAAATCCGTGAAACTGATTCTGTCGCAGATAAACATTTTACAGCGACTTCCCAGGCTTGGTCCAATTACATGTGGTGTGCCCTTCCCTTCCTCCAACCGTAGAACTGACTTACGTCCCTCTTATAGGGGAGCCTACAGTTTAAAGTGGATTCAGAACTGCACTTCAATTCGGCATTTTTCACGTTATTAATGGTTTCCAGATGTGACAGTAGTGAAAATAGGCACCAAAAATTACATGACTTACCAGACAACGAACCCAAGACCTCTTCATCCACAGTCCAACGCTTTAATCACTTTACAGCATTTCTCTTTTTCCTTTTCACCACTGATCCTCCGTACCCAACTTCCTGTCTGCCAAGGGTTCAGTACTTAAATACCGGTCGAACTCGTAGATGTAGAGTATTGCAACAGCTTCTGGGCTCATCGTCATGCAGGCGTGACAGAAAACATCGAAAGAATTCAGAGACGCGCTACTGATGTCCGTATGGCGAAAGAAGATCCATAACAGTTAAAGAGGAATTGGGACACCTGCTTCGGGCGCCTACCATGGCCATTGACCTAACGCAATTTTGCTTATGTTTCTATGGCAGTATCTCAAGTGGAGTATTAACTCGTAGACATAAAATGTATTCTCAGTTACGAATACGAACAACGATCAGCCGTATGAGGGAATGACGACAATGAAAATTTGTGCCGCACCTGGTTTCAAACCCGTATTTCCCGCTTTACGCAACCACTCGCCTTAACCGATGGCTATTCGTGCACGATTCATGGCCAGATCCAAAATTCTATATGTTATCGGTCCTTCTTCACAACCTGTATCGTACATACACGGCGTAAATCCCGTAAAGGAGAGGACATTTTTAAATGAGGGAGGTATTCCATCGTTCTAATTACCAATGCAGGCACTGCAATATCATATTTGTCCGCCGATACGAGGCAGGTACTTTCAATTAAAAATGTTCTCCTATCAACGGGAATTACGTAATGTGTGTACAAGCATAGGTTGCACGCAGGAACGACGACATATTATAGATGTTTGAGTCCTGCTAATTTCAGTGACACTCTCTCCCTTATTTCGCGATAATACAAAACGTGCTGCCCTTCTTTAAACTTTCTCGAGGTACTCCGTCAATCCTATCTGGTAAGGATCCTACATCGCACAGCAGTATTCTAAAAGAGGGCGCACAAGCTTAGTGTAGGCAGTCTCTTTAGTGGTCTGTTACACTTTCTAAGTGTCCTGCCAATAAAACACAGTCTTTGGTTAGTCTTTCTAAGTGTTCCTTTCAATTTGAGTTACCTTTCTAAGTGTTCCTTTCAATTTAAGTTATTTATAATTGTAGTTCCTAGGGATTTAGTTGAATGTACGGTTTTAGATCTGACTGATGTACCGTGTAACCCAAGTTTCCTTTTAGCCCTCATGTGGATGGTCTCACACTTTTCGTTGTTTAGGGCCAATTGCCAATTTTTGCGCCCTACAGACATGTTTTCTAAATCGCTTTGGAATTTTGTTTTGATCTTCTGATGACTTTACTAGTCGATAAACGACAGCATCATCTGCAAACAACCTAAGACGGTTGCTCAGATTGTCTCCTGAACCGTTTGTATAGTAAGGAACAGCAAAGGGCCTATAACACTACCTTGGGGAACGCCATAAATCACTTTTGTTTTACTCGATGACTTTCCGTCTGTTTTTACGAACTGTGTCCTCTCTGACAGGAAATCACGAATCCAGTCGCATAATTGAGACGACATTCAATAAGCACGCAATTTCACTACAAGCCGGTTGTGTGGCACAGTGACAAAAGCCTTCTGGAAATAAGGAAATACTTAATAAATTACAAATCCCTTGTCAATAGCACTCAACACTTCGTGTGTGTAAAGAGCTAGTTGTGTTTCACAAGAACAATGTTTTCTAAATCCATGTTGACTATGTGTCAATAGACCGATTTCTTCGAGTTAATTCATAATGTTCGAACATAATATATGTTCCAAAATCCTGCTGCATATCGACGTTAATGGCACGGGCCTGTAATTTAGTGGAATACTCCTACTACCCTTCTTGAATATTGGTGTGACCTGTGCAGCTTTCCAGTCTTTGGGTAAGTATCTTTCGTCGAGCGAACGGTAGTATATGCTTGTTAAGTATGGAGCTATTGTATCAGCAAAAGCGGTTAAGGCGACAGCTCGCGTAAAGCGGGAAACCCGGT
Organism: Schistocerca gregaria; assembly: GCF_023897955.1. NCBI lineage: Eukaryota > Metazoa > Arthropoda > Insecta > Orthoptera > Acrididae > Schistocerca > Schistocerca gregaria. The sequence goes on along the minus strand of NC_064931.1, from coordinate 400,554,182 downwards.
TTAGAGTCCCGGTACAGCACAAATTTTCGCTGTCGTCATTCTCTTATACAGCTGACAGTTGTTCTTATTCACAACTGCGAATATATTTCATGGCTGTAGTCGCGTCAGTGTTTGCTCCTTCGCACTTGCATTCTTGTCCGTAGGAGCACTGCGTCGTTCTTCTTAACGTCGCAGACACTGCAATATCGTATTGAATTGTAATTGAGACATTCATTTGAATCTGATTCAATACACGGCCACACGTTGGTATGTCCTCTCAGCTGACAGTGAGGCAAGAAGTACACTACTAGCCATTACAATTGCTACATCACGAAGATGACGTGCAACAGACGCGAAATTTAACCGACACGAAGAAGATGCAGTGATGCAAATGATTAGCTTTTCACACCATTCACACAAGGTTGGCGGAGGTGGCGACACCTAAAACGTGCTGACATGAGGAAAGTTTCCAACCGATTTCTCATACACAAACAGCAGTTGACAGGCGTTGCCTGGTGAAACCTTGTTGTGAGGCCTCGTGAAAGAAGAAATGCGTACCATCACGTTTCCGACTTTGATAAAGGTCGGATTGTAGCCTATCGCGATTGCGGTTTATCGTATCGCGACATTGCTTCTCGCGTTGGTTGAGATCCAATGACTGTTAGCAAAATATGGAATCGGTGGGTTCAGGAAGGTAATACGGAACGCCGTGCTGGATCCCAACGGTCTCCTATCACTAGCAGTCGAGATAACAGGCATCTTCTCCTCATGGCTGTAACGGATCGTGCAGCCACGTCTCGATCCCTGAGTCAACAGATGGGGACGTTTGCAAGACAAAAACCATCTGCACGAACAGTTCGACGACGTTTGCAGCAGCATGGACTATCAGCTCGGAGACCGTGGCTGCGGTTACCCTTGAAACTGAATCACGTATAGGAGCGCCTGCGACGGTGTACTCAACGACGAACCTGGGTGCACGAATGGCAAAACGTCGTTTTTGTCCGATGAATCCAGGTTCTTTTTACAGCATCGTGATGGTCGCATCCGTGTTTGGCGACATCGCGGCGAGCGCACATTGAAAGCGTGTATTCGGCATCGCCATACTGGTGTATCACCCGGCGTGATGCCATGGGGTGCCATTGGTTACACGTCTCGGTCACCTCTTGTTCGCATTGACGGCACTTTGAACAGTGGACGTTACATTTTAGATGTGTTACAACCCGTGGCTCTACCCTTCATTCGATACCTGCGAAACCCTACATTTCAGCAGGATAATGCACGACCGCATGTTGCAGCTCCTGTACGGGCCTTTCTGGATACAGAAAATGTTCGACTGCTGCCCTGGCCAGCACATTCTCCAGATCTCTCACCAATTGAAAACGTCTGGTCAATGGTGGCCGAGCAACTGGCTCTTCACAATACGTCAGTCACTACTCCTGATTAACTGTGGTATCGTGTTGAAGCTGCATGGGCAGCTGTACCTGTACACGCCATCCAGGCTCTGTATGACGCAATGCCCAGGCGTATGAAGGCCGTTATTACGGCCAGAGGTGGTTGTTCTGGGTACTGATTTCTCAGGATCTACGCATTCAAATTGCGTGAAAATGTAATCACATGTCAGTTCTAGTGTAATATATTAGTCCAATGAATTCCCGTTTATCATCTACATTTCTTCTTGGTGTAGAAATTTTAATGGCCAATCGTGTACTTGTTGTATGTGACGAAAATGTAAAAATCTGTAATTATAATTCCGTTTATTTATATGAATGTGAACAATACGCAGTACTCACGAATGCAATTTACGCTGTGCCTTACTGATTACTATAGTATTACAGTACACTGTGAGGTTCATCCTCAAGCTGTCAATCACTAATAATGCGATTCAAAAACCGCCTTATACTGAGAAAATGAGCACTCAACGTCACCAATGTCAGTCTGGCAAATTTATAGCACACCACGTCACTCACACTCACATTGATATCCTTTTCTGGTTCAAACACCGGTCTGGATCGGTATTATATCATTGCCACTTTAGATCAACTATGACTGTTAAGTTTTATTTCTAGGTCATGAACGCGCTGAACTGTATTTCACCTTTCGAAGTTCGTGAAATGTGCTGCCAAGTATTTAGCAGGTATACGAGATGCGATAAAAAATACGCTGACTAATTTAGTAGCGTGATGACTGGGTGTTGTGTGATGTCCTTAGTTTAGTTAGGTTTAAGTAGTTCTAAGTTCTAGGGGACTGATGACCATAGATGTTAAGTCCCATAGTGCTCAGAGCCATTTGAACCATTTGAACTAATTTACTAGAAACAAAGTAACGAGCTTACATGGGATTTCATTTAATCTAATTCAAAGTATTTTGCTTCGCTACCAATTCACTTATCCCAACGCTGAATCCATGACAGGAAGCATTTCTGGAACGCTTCTTTTGGAAAAGCATTCAGCTGCTCTGACGTGTCCCTCTCAATGTCAAGAATGGTGTCAAAATGTTTTCCTTTAAGCACGGTTTTAATTTTTGGGAAGAGCCAAAAGTCGTATGGTGTTAAATGCGGTGAGAAACGTGGATATGGACAGATAGGAACACTCCAGCCAAAAATCCCGGCCGGGTTGAGATTTTCTCTGCCCGGGGACTGGGTGCTTACGTTGTCCTCATCATTTCATCATTACTCGTGAAAGTGGCTAGACTGGACTGTGTAAAGATTGGGACTTTGTAAGGGCGCTGGTGACCGCACGTTTGAGCGCCCCACAAACCAAACATCCTCATCATCCAGCCAAAAAACGAGGTGTGGTATGGCGCGTTGTCGTGATAAAGAAGGAAGCCACTGGCAAATTTTTCTGGTCTCTTTCTTGGTATCCCGTTTCGCAAACCTTTCAGTACGCCATTGTAAAATTTCGACATTTACAGTAGTTCCTCTTGGAATGAATCCTGATTTCACTACCCTCAATATCGAAAAAAAAAAATCAGTGAGCGTGACTTCGATATGCTATTTTAATTGACGTGCCTTTCTAAGGCGAGGAGATTCACTGATTTTCCATTGGGAATCTTCGTCTCAGAATCATACCCGTAGACGCAAGTTTCACCTCCAGTTACTATTTTGGAAATGAAGTCCGTATCTGATGAAGACGATCCTTCAACTCCATGCAAACTGACACACGATTTTCTCTTTGTTCATCGCTCAAAAGTCTGGGAACAAATTTTGCACTCACTTGTCTCATTTGCAAATGATCGGTTAGAATGCTATTCACAGACCTCTACAATATGTTACGATCTTCGGTTGTTGTTGTTGTTGTCTTCAGTCCTGAGACTGGTTTGATGCAGCTCTCCATGCTACTCTATCCTGTGCAAGCTGCTTCATCTCCCAGTACCTACTGCAACCTACATCCTTCTGAATCTGCTTAGTGTACTCATCTCTCGGTCTCCCTCTACGATTTTTACCCTCCACGCTGCCCTCCAATGCTAAATTTGTGATCCCTTGATGCCTCAAAACATGTCCTACCAACCGATCCCTTCTTCTAGTCAAGTTGTGCCACAAACTTCTCTTCTCCCCAATCCTATTCAATACCTCCTCATTAGTTACGTGATCTATCCACCTTATCTTCAGTATTCTTCTGTAGCACCACATTTCGAAAGCTTCTATTCTCTTCTTGTCCAAACTAGTTATCGTCCATGTTTCACTTCCATACATGGCTACACTCCAAACAAATACTTTCAGAAACGACTTCCTGATACATAAATCTATATTCGATGTTAACAAATTTCTCTTCTTCAGAAACGCTTTCCTTGCCATTGCCAGTCTACATTTTATATCCTCTCTACTGCGACCATCATGAGTTACTATACTTCCTAAATAGCAAAACTCCTTTACTACTTTAAGTGTCTCATTTCCTAATCTAATTCCCTCAGCATCACCCAATTTAATTTGACTACATTCCATTATTCTCGTTTTGCTTTTGTTAATTTTCATCTTATATCCTCCTTTCAAGACACAGTCCATTCCGTTCAACTGCTCTTCCAAGTCCTTTGCCGTCTCTGACAGAATTACAATGTCATCGGCGAACCTCAAAGTTTTTACTTCGTCTCCATGAATTTTAATACCTACTCCAAATTTTTCTTTTGTTTCCTTTACTGCTTGCTCAATATACAGATTGAATAACATCGGGGAGAGGCTACAACCCTGTCTCACTCCTTTCCCAACCACTGCTTCCCTTTCATGCCCCTCGACTCTTATTACTGCCATCTGGTTTCTGTACAAATTATAAATAGCCTTTCGCTCCCTGTATTTTACCCCTGCCACCCTTAGAATTTGAAAAAGAGTATTCCAGTCAACATTGTCAAAAGCTTTCTCTAAGTCTACAAATGCTAGAAACGTAGGTTTGCCTTTTCTTAATCTTTCTTCTAAGATAAGTCGTAAGGTCAGTATTGCCTCACGTGTTCCAACATTTCGACGGAATCCAAACTGATCCTCCCCGAGGTCTGCACCTACCAGTTTTTCCATTCGTCTGTAAAGAATTCGCGTTAGTATTTTGCAGCCGTTGCTTATTAAACTGATAGTTCGGTAATTTTCACATCTGTCAGCACCTGCTTTCTTTGGGATTGGAATTATTATATTCTTCTTGAAGTCTGAGGGTATTTCGCCTGTCTCATACATCTTGCTCACCAGCTGGTAGAGTTTTGTCATGACTGGCTCTCCCAAGGCCGTCAGTAGTTCTAATGGAATGTTGTCTACTCCGGGGGCCTTGTTTCGACCCAGGTCTTTCAGTGCTCTGTCAAACTCTTCACGCAGTAACGTATCTCCCATTTCGTCTTCATCTACATCCTCTTCTATTTCCATAATATTGTCCTCAAGTACATCGCCCTTGTATAAACCTTCTATATACTCCTTCCACCTTTCTGCCTTCCCTTCTTTGCTTAGAACTGGGCTGCCATCTGAGCTCTTGATATTCATACACGTGGTTCTCTTCTCTCCAAAGGTCTCTTTAATTTTCCTGTAGGCAGTATCTATCTTACCCCTAGTGAGATAAGCTTCTACATCGTTACATTTGTCCTCTAGCCATCCCTGTTTAGCCATTTTGCGCTTCCTGTCGATCTCATTTTTGAGACGTTTGTATTCCTTTTTGCCTGCTTCATTTACTGCATTTTTATATTTTCTCCTTTCATCAATTAAATTCAATATTTCTTCTGTTACCCAAGGATTTCTAGCAGCCCTCGTCTTTGTACCTACTTTATCCTCTGCTGCCTTCACTACTACATCCCTCAGAGCTACCCATTCTTCTTCTACTGTATTTCTTTCCCCTATTCCTGTCAATTGTTCCCTTATGCTCTCTCTGAAACTCTGTACAACCTCTGGTTCTTTCAGTTTATCCAGGTCCCATCTCCTAAATTTCCCACATTTTTGCAGTTTCTTCAGTTTTAATCTACAGGTCATAACCAATAGATTGTGGTCAGAGTCCACATCTGCCCCTGGAAATGTCTTACAACTTAAGACCTGGTTCCTAAATCTCTGTCTTACCATTATATAATCTATCTGATACCTTTTAGTATCTCCAGGGTTCTTCCACGTATACAACCTTCTTTCATGATTCTTAAACCAAGTGTTAGCTATGATTAAGTTGTGCTCTGTGCAAAATTCTACTAGGCGGCTTCCTCTTTCATTTCTTAGCCCCAATCCATATTCACCTACTATGTTTCCTTCTCTCCCTTTTCCTACACTCGAATTCCAGTCACCCATTACTATTAAATTTTCGTCTCCCTTCACTATCTGAATAATTTCTTTTATTTCATCGTACATTTCTTCAATTTCTTCATCATCTGCAGAGCTAGTTGGCATATAAACTTGTACTACTGTAGTAGGTGTGGGCTTCGTATCTATCTTGGCCACAATAATGCGTTCACTATGCTGTTTGTAGTAGCTTACCCGCATTCCTATTTTCCTATTCATTATTAAACCTACTCCTGCATTACCCCTATTTGATTTTGTGTTTATAACCCTGTAGTCACCTGACCAGAAGTCTTGTTCCTCCTGCCACCGGACTTCACTAATTCCCACTATATCTAACTTTAACCTATCCATTTCCCTTTTTAAATTTTCTAACCTACCTGCCCGATTAAGGGATCTGAAATTCCACGCTCCGATCCGTAGGACGCCAGTTTTCTTTCTCCTGATAACGACATCCTCCTGAGTAGTCCCCGCCCGGAGATCCGAATGGGGGACTATTTTACCTCCGGAATATTTTACCCAAAAGGATGCCATCATCATTTAATCATACAGTAAAGCTGCATGTCCTCGGGAAAAATTACGGCCGTAGTTTCCCCTTGCTTTCAGCCGTTCGCAGTACCAGCACAGCAAGGCCGTTTTGGTTAATGTTGCAAGGCCAGATCAGTCAATCATCCAGACTGTTGCCCCTGCAACTACTGAAAAGGCTGCTGCCCCTCTTCAGGAACCACACGTTTGTCTGGCCTCTCAACAGATACCCCTCCGTTGTGGTTGCACCTACGGTACGGCCATCTGTATCGCTGAGGCACGCAAGCCTCCCCACCAACGGCAAGGTCCATGGTTCATGGGGGGGGGGGGGGGGGGGGGGGGGCGATCTTCGGTAAGAACTCGAATACTTATTCGCCTGTTTCAACGAAGAAATTTTGCTACTTTTTGCGTGTTTTCTGCTGTTTTTGAGGTCAATAGACATTCCAAACATTGCTCTTCTTCTGCCGACACATTTCTGCTATTAAATCGCTCACACGATTTGCAAACAGCCTTGAGAATTACAGAATTATCGCCATACACAAATTTCATGAGTTTCTTTGACACTTTTTTGCAACTTGATACACAACTTAATATTCACGCGTTGTTCGAATTCCACGACGCTCGACAGACACGCTAAACTGCGAACCAGAGCTGCTTGGCGCAGAATTAAAACACGTCACCAATGCATTGCTCAAAAATGGTTATTAGTTCGCTGAGGTACTAAAAACAGCGTTAAGACCACCACGTAGAAATCATAGCGATGCTCAAGCGCCGGTGAAATCGAAAGTGTTCCTGCCTTTCATTAAGAACGTTATTGACAGCTTAGGAAAAGTCTTGAAAAAGCGGATAATCGCCGTAATCGAAAATCCCACCCGGAAGATACAAGATCTCCTAAAATCGGCAAACGATGCTTGCCAACCGCTGGAAAAAGTAGGAATTTATAGGCTTCCATGTAGTTGTGGGGGGGTGTACGTGGATATTACAAAAAAGAATGGTCAAAAAACGGCGAGAAAGGCACAAAGGCAATTTCAGTAAGGGGAGATTGGTAGCTCAGCTGTTACGAAACATGCTTTGCAACCAGAAGACAGACACAAGCGGATGTCATGAAAGGATATACAGAAAGGCCATAGAGATTGTAAAACACCCAGGAATTTCAGTAGGAAAGGTGAGTGCGTGAAACTGAATGACAGCTGGATCCCGCTGCCGAAAAAGATGTGTATGAGTCTTCCACCACGGGGTGATAGCTACAGCGGAGGACGGCAGTCGACAACGGACAATTGAGCTCGTGTATTCAAAACATTTGACTTCACGCTACTGTGCGGAAGCGGAATGTTGCTGCAGTCAGTAGCGAGTCAGTGTGTGAATCGTACATTGAAAGAAGCCACGATTCCCGTTTAAAATGTCCTCCGCAGATGGGGACAAAACGTTGGGTTTTAAGGTGAAATTCATTCGACCAAGGCATAATAGCCCGGAGCATTCTATTAATTCTGTTATTTCCGGCGTTGGAAGTTTACGTTTTATAATTAGAAGTTGTTCTGTTTCATCAAGCGCGATATGTTTCTTTCCCTCCAGGTTTGTATAATTTGAGATCATTGTTCAGCCTTTATTGCTTTCCCACATGACTGTCAGAAGAGGACGAGTCCATTTGAACTAAAATCATCCTTAAATTCTGCAACATACTGCTGCAGAGGATAACATGTTTTTTGGTTTTACTATGGGCATTATAGTATTGCACGGCACTTCAAGGCAACAAAAATGCACTGCATGTGAGTGGGTTGGGAGGAAGGTGAGAGCGTGGTGCAACATGACTATAGAAAAGGCAATCCCCAGCTTCCATGGCGAGTGCGACCGGTGAGATGAGATGATAACACACAGCTGCAAGCTGATGCGCAAATATAGAAAAACACACACTCTGGTTTTAGGGAACCGGAAGTTTATATGCAGATTAAATAGCTCACAGGCTCTTTCTTGTTTATGCAACACAAAGCAAAACTGAAGTAAACTGAAAACTCTAGTATATCGATAAAATGTGTTCTGATGAATGAAAAACAGGGATTTAGAACAACAGAAAAAGTTTAGATATGTACCACTGAAATCAGCATCGCTACCAGAGTTCCTCAGCCATGGACATCGACATTATCTCTGGTAGCACATGGAAATGATTTGGTGATGTCTCCATGACATAATCCGACCAGCTAAGTTAAGTACCTAAGGCCCTACTGAAATTTGCTGACGATGACGACGGAGAAAGTCGTCGGAAGCTCGAGGCTGAATACGAATGTAAGGCGGAAAGAACTCCGTGAAGCAGTTATTCAAGAACGTCTCCGCGAAAAGCTACGTTTCAGCTCAAGGACCAGTTTTTGCATTTAGGACTGTTTCGCAGAATTGTTTCTACAGCAGAGGAAATAAACAGAAGCGTGAACTAGGACTATTATGCTGTTGGTAAACTAAATAATGTTTTTTCGAATATGTCAGAAGCAGAATATTTACAAAGCTTATCACATGTCGCGATTTATGACTGTGAGATATGGACATTTAAATGCGAAAAATATAACAGCTCTTCAAGGAGCAATTTAATAATGGGAATCAGTAGCGGAAATAACAGAAGTAGGAAGGAACAAACTGGAGTGGGGGACGTAATTGTTACAATGATAGTGAAATGGAGATAGGTGGGAAAATATTCTAGCGAATGGATGGTAGATGGAACAAGGAAGTTCGTTGATGGATTCCAAGAGATAAATATCGAAACTGCAGCCTAGTAGAAGATGTATATGTGATTAAAACGTATGGCGTAATAATGTGGATACATACAGCGTGTTTAAAAAAGGACTTTGCAACTTTTAAAATTCATATAAATCAATTCATAGTGCTTACAGATATGATTGTACTGTCAATTTGTAGAAAAAGTACATCAAGTTTTATCTTGTATAGTTCGCTAGTGCCGAATCGCATCGTAAGGAGCGCTAGCGGCAGTTGCGTTAGAAATGGCTGCGTTCACTGGACTGAGCGCTATAGCTGTGTGTTTTGGTTTGAAGAATCGAAGTAGGAGACAACAGCTGAGCGTAATTTCCGTACCAAGTACGCTAAGGATCCTCCTAGTAAGCCTACAATTTACGACTGGTATTAATGTTTCCTAGAAACAGGGTGCTCGGTATGAAATGGGAAATCCAGGTCGTCCAAGCACATCTGATGACGTTGAGCAAGTGAGACAACGTTGCGTCAACAGCCCTACAATTTTTTGGTACCACTGATCGATGAGGATGCCCAAGAACGAAATATTTACTTCATGCAAGATGGTGCACCGCCCCGCTACCTGGCAGACGTCCGGGATTTTCTCAGTGACCGCTTTGCTGATGAATGGATAGGCCATGATGCGCCAACTGGATGGTCCAAACGTTTCCCAGACCTGACACCACTCGATTTTTGTTAATGAAGGTTCATCAAGGACATCGTGTTTGTACCTCCTGTCCTAGCTTCTCTACTGGAACTTAACGCAAGAATATACGCCACCACTGAGCAAGTTACTCCTGGAATGCTGCAGGGAGTTTCGGAAGAATTGACTTCCGATGGGATGTGTGTAGGACAATCAACGGAAGCCACATACAACATCTTTAGTTTAAGCGAAAAAACTAAACCTAGCTCAGTATCTTCTTTCAATAAATTTATATGACTTTTTAAAGTTGTAAAGTCGTTTTTGAAACACCCTGTACAACTAAAGACTGGGAACCATGGAGAAGTCTGAAAGAGGTCTTTATTCAACCCTGAATGTAAGCTGAATAGTGGTGAAGTAAATATAGTAACTTTAGACTCTGCTGGTGGTTCTGCGGAATCTTAACAATGTCTACAAATTCTAGTATCCTTTATACAAATGACCACACGTTCTGTTTCGATGCGGTAGAACCTTGTAAATAATTTATCATAGAGGTAGTTTCCGCCTGCCTAGCGGACACCAAGGATGTGGACACAAAAAGGTAGTCAGCTTACACATTTATTTGGCCTCTAGCTGACTAGCTGTTTAGCCAACAAAGGTAGTTAGCGGAGCGTGCAGCTGTCGCTGGGTAAGTGCTGCGAGTAGTTGGTGTACCGTCCACCTGTCAAGTGTTGTCAGTGTCAACCTGCTGACTTGGTTAAATGAGCCTGCAGGCGCAGGTGCGCCCAGCTGACCCTGAAACGCACCAGCGCCTCCAACAAGCCGTGCGTGAAGCGGCCGAGGACTTGGACTGTGATTTCTCTGTGCCCACAGAATACACCAGAGCCTCGCTCCAATATCTTTTCGAATACACCTTTTTCTGTAGCTACACTGAACATGCATTCACGAGACCCCTGAGTGCCTTATCGCCTATCGGGCACTATCGGCGCTCGAAACAGACGTACATCTCTATCTACAATTGCACATATTAATGTGGGTAAATGCAATATAATGCCTTTAATAAAAATAAATAACTCGACAGGATTACAAGATCAGTGATGAATGCCTCGACCACGCCACATTATATACGTTTTTAGGGTAGTGATATGACATGGGACGCTCGCGTAAAATTGATATTAGGAAAATTTTTGGAAGGTTCTGAAAAAAGAGCATTGCATCTATAAAGGAAATTGCGCACAAGGCGCTAGTTGGATCAATTTTAGAGTACTGTTCCATCGTTTACAGTCGTTATGAAATAGACATGGCAACAGAAGTTGAACGAATTCAGGAGACGCACTCCTAAGATCGTAACAAGTCGGTGTAGCGCATACGATAGTGTAACAGAGGTGCTCGGAGTATTTCTACTGGAATCCTTGGAAGAAGGACGACGTAATTCTCATGATACACTGTTGTGTAAATTTAGGTAACCTATACTTGAAAACCACTGTGTGAACATCGTATATCTCGCGCGGGGATTATGAAAATAAGATACGAAAACATTTGAAGTGAAACGATTTGTACTTGAAGAAATTAAAATTGAACCGTAAGATACGATTGGAATCCACTTCTCTATCTCAAGCAGTGTGGTTTACGTCAAAATGATCAACGCCCCAGTGTGTGACAAGATTGTACGTGACCACAAAGATGGACTGAAATTTAAACTTTCTGACGGCGATGTTAGAGTGGCAGCTATTGATCGTGCGGGGCTTGGGTTAAAAACTATCAGAGTAATCGAGCTACCATTTGAGGTTCCGGCTGACATCGAGGTTGCTGCGGTATGGTAGGGTGCTCAGTCATATAGCAATAAAATGAACAGCCCTCTAGCACTACCCAGTATCTAATGGTTTGCGACAAATGCAGATCGATCTATCATAACATGTGCTGTCGTATCTCACAATTCAAGGCTGTAGAGCGATAGTCATTTACGATGATCAGCCGAAAATATGTTCAGATTGTGGTCAGGAAGACCACGTTTGCTCAGAATGTCTCCAACGAAGAATTGCACAAGTACCGACACGGAAAGCTGTAGCAACACCAATGCCGACGTCTCTCCCTCTCACATATGCAAATGTGTTCCTGAAGTACGCCCCACTGAACAGACCTCACTCAACAGCTAGACACGGAAAGCCGACGTGAGCATGGTGGCGGCGGCGACGCCCCCCACTGAGCGGCGCCGACAGATATCTGCAATACAGAGATCGGAAAAGAAAATGGTCATCGACAGTCGGATATGGGCAACGGCTGCCTTCATCTCAGACTGCACTGGGTACAGAGACACACAGTCAGATTAGGATACAGAAACGCACACGCGTAAGCAACGACCTCCGAAACGGCACAAAAAACGAGACCTCACCCCGTCGGACGTCTGCTTAATACGTACCCAGGGCGACGATAAAGAAATGACCGAGGAAGACGACCACCTTATAGAGGCTACCGGGACTTCACATCCAGAACACCACCGTCTCGACAGCAGCATACGTCAAAGCGACCTGCAAGGCTCAACAAGGCAGAGCTAGCAGCAATCTGCTGCTAATTCAAGTAGTAGAAGAAGAGGCGACACAGAGAGGCGGTGATGGAAATTTCTGGCCGATGGCAAACTTGTCCCTCGGAGAATGGGATGATGACTGTGAAGAGGACCCACTGACGGTCGCAACAGGTGACACGGCGGCAGCGGCTCCCCTCAAAAACTGGAAATATAACGATGGAAAGGACGGAGCCACGTAACGTGTCAGTACAACGATAGATGGCGTAAGCTCCCATGGCAGATACACATGTGATGGAGCGAAGACAAGCATATGGGCTTGCCTCTGTCAATATCAATACCGTAAAGTCGCAGATTAATATATCTTTACTCAAAGGTATGCTACAAGCGGCGGACATCCATATCGTCTTCCTACAAGAAGTATATGTCCATGAATTTCCAGTCGTGTTTGGGTACGAATCCGACGAGTAGCGTTTGGAAAGTCCGTGCAAAATTAAAAACTACTTACGTGTTTGGGGCAAACATTTATTACTTTTCGACATAGTCTACTTTTAGACTTATACACTTCGTCCAACGCTGTTCTAATTTGTTGATCTCTTCCGAATAATAGGAACTGTACAAGTCTGCAAAGTAGCTATCAGTTGCTGCAATCACCTCCTCGTTTGAATAAAATCTGTATGCCGCCAGCCATTTCTTCAAATTGGGGAACAAATAGTAGTCCGAAGGAGCCAAGTCTGGAGAATAGGAGAGATGTGAAACGAGTTGGAATCTTTTACCATTAATTTTGCGACCACAACTGCTTAGGTGTGTGCTGGTGCATTGTCGTGATGGAAAAGGACTTTTTGCGGTCCAATCGCCGGCGTTTTTCTTGCAACTCGGTTTTCAAACGGTCCAATAACAATTAATAATATGCACCTGTAATAGTTTTACCCTTTTCCAGACAGTCGATGGGGATTATCCCTTACGAATCCCAAAACACAGTCGTCATAACCTTTCCCGCCGAAGGACTGGTCTTCGCCTTTTTTGGTGCAGATTCTCCCTTGGTAACCCATTGTTTAGATTGTCGTTTGGTCTCAGGAGTATAGTAATGTATCCATGTTTCATCCACAGTGACGAAACGATGCTTAAAGTACTGCGGACTCTTCCTGAACAACTGCAAACCATCATTGCAACACTTCACATGATTCTGTTTTTGGTGAAGCGTGAGCAGTCTGGAACCCATTTGTGGATTGCTTTCTCATGTTCAAATGTTTATGGAAAATATTATGTACCGGCCCATTCGAGATACCCACAGCACTAGTAATCTCACGCACCTTAACTCTTCTGTCATCCATCACCATATCATGGATTTTATCAATGATTTCTGGAGTTGTAACCTCCACAGGGTGTCTAGAACGTTCAGCATCACTTGTACCCACATGGCCACTCCGAAAATTTTGAACCCACTTATAAACTGTTCTAATCGAAGGTGCAGAGTCACCATAATGTTTATCAAGCTTCTCTTTAGTCTCCTGGGGCGTTTTGCCTTTCATAAAGTAGTGTTTAATCACCATACGAAATTCTTCTTCGTCCATTTTTTGACAATCACTCGACTTCCTTGATTCACACGAATGCCAAACACAAAGAAATAGACCAATATGGCTGAAACTTGGTGTGCGTTCTTTCCAAAGATACTACTAACTAAACATGACCTCGATACGCGCCGGTGGTGCCATCTCTCGGACTTTGCACGGACTTTTCAAACTCCCATCATACGTATCACACGCCTCAGAAACTGGCAGCGGTATAGCAATACTTTAAGGCATCGCAGCAGAGGATGTACTGTACCTACCACGGTGTGGAGATTACCAGTGACAGTGCTTGATGTGCGACTCATAAACCGCTATGGACCATCCGGTACACACATGAGACGAGAGCGTTCCTGCTTCTTTGCAGAGGAAATTGGTCCGCTGTTTCAAGGTCGACACGACTGTTTAATCATAGGCAGCGATTTTAATGGTGTACTTGCACCCAAAGGTCAATTCCTTCAATATACCTCCTGCCCAGAGCTGCGAATTTTGGTGAAGAATATGCCTCCGGCTGTCATATGGGAGGATATCCATGGCCTCTGTCGTGGATACACCCAAATGACGAGTCATTCCGCTAGTCGTATCGAGCTAAAAATGTTACACGAAACCTTAACACCGATGCTCTCGAAGCGGAACTGTGGCCTCCAGCCCACAATGACTATACGGCATTAATATGTGCGATCTCCCTCCGGCAGCAGCAGGTGTGGCGTAGCTGCGGTCCTTGTAAAACTAATTTCGCCCACCTGAGAGGCCCAGCTTGTCATGACGCCACTGAAGATTTTTGGAGATCTTGCGAACGACAGCTTCGGGCGTATTCCACGGTCCTACGTTGCTGGAAGGGGATGGACTGCGCCAGACTGGCGTTACATCGTGAAATGGTGACATACGGTCGCGAGCAGGCATTGCGGCGACGTCAGACTTTGGACTTCTATTTCACGGTGCTACGGGAATGCGCCGACCATGTGCCTTCTCCGGAGCTACAACGAGCTAAGGCCAAAATTATATCCACCATGCGAAGCCACTTCGACTGTACATTGGTCAGGGTACGGACACTAGACCGTGTCACAGGAGAACGCCAATCAATGTATCACATCATCAACGAAAGCAAAAGACAACGAAGGGCTCTGGTACATGTCGTGGACACGGATGACGGCAGAACCTAAAATAACAACAATAAATAGGCAATGCCTTTGTAGAACATTGCACTCAACTTTCAACTGCAATGGATACTAATATGTCGGCAATTAGGTGAAGTTACACTTACGATTTTCGGAAACATTGAACCAGGGGTGGAAGCACAACTAATGGAGATTACAGAGGAGGAAGTGATGGAGGCCATTGGTAGGGCAGCGGTGAATTAATCGCCGGGACCGGATGGCCTCCCTTAGGAACCTTATATGACCTTTAGCTATATGATAGCACCATCATGGACTGCTATCTGTCGCTAATTAGCGTCTCCTGAGGTGCCCTTACTGCCGGCTTTTGTGGAGGGGCTAATTATCACGATACACAAACCCTTGGGTGGTACACGGATACGGGATTACCGACCACTCATGCTCTTTAACTGCGAATTTCAGATATTCGCCAGATTATTAGCAGCACGCCTCCGAAGAGTGTTGCACCAAAACATCTCACTCGATCAAACGTAGCTCCGCAGAGATAACAGCATCCAGAGGGCGCTTGGTGAGTATAGCTATTTTATCGCTCTAGCAAAGTCGTGCCGCCTCCGTGAAGCTCTAGCGTCGATATATTTTGATCAGGCCTTTGATAGAGTGAGCCTTTCCTATCTTGCAGAAGTCCTGAAGGACATGCGGTTTTCACGACCATTGATCACTGTCGTGATGCGGCTACTCCGCAACACCTTCTCCAAGGTGCTCGTCAGTAGACATATGACGAAATCTCGTCGTATCGAGATCGGCAAGACAAGGATGTCCCTTGTCTACGATAGTATATGCACTGGCGCTCGACTCGTTACTCTGTGGCCTTCGACTTTGCGAGGATATACATTTAAGTGCAAGTAGTATGCGGATGACATGGTCCTGGTAGTAAGAAATGAAAACGTGGCTTTAGACTGGCTCCACGAATACGGAAGTGCCACTAGCAGCCGGATAAATGGAGGCAAGTCTACAGCGATTAATACTGGTGTTGAACTAACGGAAGAATGTGTAGCACCTTCACGGCTCATCGATATCTTGACATGCCTAGGGATTGCTTTTACCAACGACATACGTTGCACAGCAGCGCATAACTATAAGACACTGCTACAGTAAGTCCGGATGGCTGTAGCCGGCCGGAGTGGCCGAGTGCTTCTAAGCGCTACAGTCTGGAACTGCCCAACCGCTACGGTCGCAGGTTCGAATCCTGCCTCGGGCATGGATGTGTGTGATGTCCTTAGGTTAGTTAGGGTTAAGTAGTTCTGAGTTCTAGGGGACTGATGACCTCAGAAGTTAAGTCCCATAGTGCTCAGAGCCATTTGAACCGGATGGGTGTTGAAGGGAACATCACACGGGCATTCGACATGATTGTTAAGACCTATCTAGCGCCATGAACTCCGCACTTTACCCAAATGCTCCCGATCCCAGTGATGGTAGCACGACGCATGCTGGTGGCATTTGGTGAGTGGAGGTCTACTATTTAAAGTAAGATATGACACCCCTACCCTCCTTCTTCGTAAGGGTGGACTAGGTGTTGCTCGTGTTTACGATCGAGTGGTGGCTCTATGTATCAGCACGATAACGTAACTGTGGAGACGACGTCAGATATGTCTGACAGGAATCTTAATAGAAGAACTAGCACCAGAGTCTAGAATGTCGCCAGAGGCGGTCCAGCACATTCCCCAGTAAATTCATCACATACGCGCTTTTTTGTTGTCAAGTACAGTTACGTTCAGATGGCTCCGCCGGATACTAGATCTGCAACGGCGCGCGGCATCTATCGGATGCTAACGACTGGACGATGCAGCAATCCTACTGAGAAGAAGAATCCACAAATCAGTTGGCATGTAGTATGACTATCGATACACCATGTTTCCTTATACACCGAGATACATGCAATGTGGTACTTAACAGTTAATGGTAAAAACGTTATTCCATCCAGACTCCATGCCATTCATATGGTGGATTCACCATTGTACCCTCAGTGCCAAACTGTGGACAACGATGAACACCGTCGCAAATGCGGCCTCTCGGCAGAAGTGTGTCGTTTGGCGCTTTCTTTCTTCGAATGGGACAACATAACATTGCACCGGGCACAGTATTCTTCTCGGACGGGAAGTGCTATCCACGTGCTAAAACGAATACAGTAATGTGACCTCAAGGTCAGATGGCGCTCTATTTCTTCAGAGACGGTCCAAGGAATATGATGGACTTTTGGACATATTTACAGAAACGATATACCGAAATTCGGACAGTATTTCTCTTAGTATAGAGTGCGCTTCAAGACCCCCTCCCATGGCTGGAACATCCGTAGTAAGTGAAATTAAGTTATCGATGCGATGAAAGAATGGATGGAAAATAAGTATTGGTGAATACCATATGCATACGGGAGACATACACGGATGAAAGAGCAGCGCGGGGATTGGAAATCAAATTCTTCATTGTGCTGTGTGTTTTTTTCCTTATGTTATACGAGAACAGTGTTAAGTTTATATAGCTTTCAAGCAGTACAGAAATATCTTTTGTGGTATGACAGTGAAATGGTTGTCACTGAAATTTTAACTTTACTTAAATGTTATATGTGTAACAAGATTTTCTTTAATATGTGAGAGATATTCATTAAAATTTGAAGCATAGTTGGACAAGTACTTTTTATACTTTTTCCTTTTAATTTTATTCTGTTTTTCACTTTCTGGTGTATTATTTTGCTGCAGTAGTAGCTTTATGTCACTCTGGTTTTTTATGATACTGTTCAGCTCATCATCATCATCATTTAAGATTGATTATGTCTTTCAGCGTTCAGTCTGGAGCATAGCCCCCTTATAAAATTCCTCCACGATCCCCTATTCAGTGCTAACATTGGTGCCTCTTCTGATGTTAAACCTATTACTTGAAAATCATTCTTAACCGAATCCAGGTGCCTTCTCCTTGGTCTTCTCCGACTCCTCCTACTCTCTACTGCTGAACCCATGAGTCTCTTAGGTAACCTTGCTTCTCCCATGCGTGTAACATGACCCCACCATCTAAGCCTGCTCATCCTGACTGCTACATCTATAGAGTTCATTCCCAGTTTTTCTTTGATTTCCTCATTGTGGACACCCTCCTGCCATTGTTCCTATCTACTAGTACCTGCAATCATCCTAGCTACTTTCATATCCATAACCTCAACCTTGTTGATAAGGTAACCTGAATCCACCCAGCTTTCGCTCCCATACAACAAAGTTGGTCGAAAGATTGAACGGTGCACAGATAACTTAGTCTTGGTACTGACTTCCTTCTTACAGAAGAGATTAGATCACAGCTGAGCGCTCACTGCATTAGCTTTGCTACACCTCGCTTCCAGTTCTTTCACTATGTTGCCATCCTGTGAGAATATGCATCCTAAATACTTGAAACTGTCCACCTGTTCTAACTTTGTTCCTTCTAGGAACCCGGTCATATGCCTTTTCTAGATCTATAAAGTATAGATAAAGTTCCCTGTTCCACTCATAACACTTCTCCATTATTTGCCGTAAGCTGAAGACCTGGTCCTGACAACCTCTAAGAAGCCTAAACCCACACTGATTTTCATCCAACTGGTCCTTACTCGCACTTTCCTTACAACAATACCTGAGAAGATTTTACCCACAACTGTTCAGCTTATATAAAAAAATATTAATCTTATTCTGTAAAGTACAACTTAAATGCAGTTTTATTGTTTTCTTTTTTCCCTGTTTAAATGTTGATGTAATTTTCTGAAGAACGAAAAAAAAAATTCCAAAGATGAGTAAAAATTCTGTCTCTAGTTTAAATAAAAGCGTTTGAGAGGTATTCTTCTCTTGGAATGACATGTGAACAGAATGATGTTTTGTACCAAAAAAAAAAAAAAAAGACTGGCTTCATCACTTGTCTTTTGTTCCTTGTTCGCTCTCTCGAATGGAGGTGCAAAAAGAGATCCTGTGTTTAATTTTTTGTAATGTTGTTGTTGTTGTTGTCTTCAGTCCTGAGACTGGTTTGATGCAGCTCTCCATGCTACTCTATCCTGTGCAAGCTGCTTCATCTCCCAGTACCTACTGCAACCTACATCCTTCTGAATCTGCTTAGTGTACTCATCTCTCGGTCTCCCTCTACGATTTTTACCCTCCACGCTGCCCTCCAATGCTAAATTTGTGATCCCTTGATGCCTCAAAACATGTCCTACCAACCGATCCCTTCTTCTAGTCAAGTTGTGCCACAAACTTCTCTTCTCCCCAATCCTATTCAATACCTCCTCATTAGTTACGTGATCTATCCACCTTATCTTCAGTATTCTTCTGTAGCACCACATTTCGAAAGCTTCTATTCTCTTCTTGTCCAAACTAATTATCGTCCATGTTTCACTTCTGTACATGGCTACACTCCAAACAAATACTTTCAGAAACGACTTCCTGATACATAAATCTATATTCGATGTTAACAAATTTCTCTTCTTCAGAAACGCTTTCCTTGCCATTGCCAGTCTACATTTTATATCCTCTCTACTTCGACCATCATCAGTTATTTTACTTCCTAAATAGCAAAACTCCTTTACTACTTTAAGTGTCTCATTTCCTAATCTAATTCCCTCAGCATCACCCGATTTAATTTGACTACATTCCATTATCCTCGTTTTGCTTTTGTTAATTTTCATCTTATATCCTCCTTTCAAGACACAGTCCATTCCGTTCAACTGCTCTTCCAAGTCCTTTGCTGTCTCTGACAGAATTACAATGTCATCGGCGAACATCAAAGTTTTTACTTCGTCTCCATGAATTTTAATACCTACTCCAAATTTTTCTTTTGTTTCCTTTACTGCTTGCTCAATATACAGATTGAATAACATCGGGGAGAGGCAACAACCCTGTCTCACTCCTTTCCCAACCACTGCTTCCCTTTCATGCCCCTCGACTCTTTTGACTGCCATCTGGTTTCTGTACAAATTATAAATAGCCTTTCGCTCCCTGTATTTTACCCCTGCCACCTTTAGAATTTGAAGAAGGGTATTCCAGTCAACATTGTCAAAAGCTTTCTCTAAGTCTACAAATGCTAGAAACGTAGGTTTGCCTTTTCTTAACCTTTCTTCTAAGATAAGCCGTAAGGTCAGTATTGCCTCACGTGTTCCAACATTTCGACGGAATCCAAACTGATCCTCCCCGAGGTCTGCATCTACCAGTTTCTCCATTCGTCTGTAAAGAATTCGCGTTAGTATTTTGCAGCCGTGGCTTATTAAACTAATAGTTCGGTAATTTTCACATCTGTCAGCACCTGCTTTCTTTGGGATTGGAATTATTATATTCTTCTTGAAGTCTGAGGGTATTTCGCCTGTCTCATACATCTTGCTCACCAGCTGGTAGAGTTTTGTCAGGACTGGTTGTCCCAAGGCCGTCAGTAGTTCTAATGGAATGTTGTCTACTCCGGGGGCCTTGTTTCGACTCAGGTCTTTCAGTGCTCTGTCAAACTCTTCACGCAGTATCGTATCTCCCATTTCGTCTTCATCTACATCCTCTTCCATTTCCATAATATTGTCCTCAAGTTCATCGCCCTTGTATAAACCTTTTATATACTCCTTCCACCTTTCTGCCTTCCCTTCTTTGCTTAGAACTGGGCTGCCATCTGAGCTCTTGATATTCATACACGTGGTTCTCTTCTCTCCAAAGGTCTCTTTAATTTTCCTGTAGGCAGTATCTATCTTACCCCTAGTGAGATAAGCTTCTACATCGTTACATTTGTCCTCTAGCCATCCCTGTTTAGCCATTTTGCACTTCCTGTCGATCTCATTTTTGAGACGTTTGTATTCCTTTTTGCCTGCTTCATTTACTGCATTTTTATATTTTCTCCTTTCATCAATTAAATTCAATATTTCTTCTGTTACCTAAGGATTTCTAGCAGCCCTCGTCTTTGTACCTACTTTATCCTCTGCTGCCTTCACTACTACATCCCTCAGAGCTACCCATTCTTCTTCTACTGTATTTCTTTCCCCTATTCCTGTCAATTGTTCCCTTATGCTCTCTCTGAACCTCTGTACAACCTCTGGTTCTTTCAGTTTATCCAGGTCCCATCTCCTTAATTTCCCACAGTTTTGCAGTTTCTTCAGTTTTAATCTACAGGTCATAACCAATAGATTGTGGTCAGAGTCCACATCTGCCCCTGGAAATGTCTTACAATTTAAAACCTGGTTCCTAAATCTCTGTCTTACCATTATATAATCTATCTGATACCTTTTAGTATCTCCAGGGTTCTTCCACGTATACAACTTTTTTGTAATATATTTTGTAAATTAAACCGTATTCCTTTCATTCATTTCGTAATCATTGTGAACTTGTCCTACTAGCTGTGAACCATTTATATGGTTTCAGTAATTAGGCCGTTGGAAGTGGTCGGGTTGATGACGAAACGATCGTGCACCATCAGCTCCATGCCAAGTGTATATTTACATTTTCACAAGTCGACCCAGGAAAGAGAAGGCTTGGTTTCGATTAGCGGCGGGATCGCAGACTTTCTCCGCTCTGGAACTGGGTGTTATGTTGTCCCTACGTTCGTATCGTCATAATTGACATCCCACCATTGAGATTCCTGTATGGGCACGTCCCGAAAGTCAATAAATTGAAAAGGAAGACCCCCAACTGTTAAGAAAGAGAATTCACAGCACAAGAATCAAGTAGGGTTCCTCCCAGCTATGTTGTTTCTGTAGAATCCTGGATGTCTTCACAAAATGAAACTCGAAACTCTAGTGTTCCGTGATGTAGCTTTCAATTCAGGCAAAAAATGTTCTACAGTACTTTATGAGGTCAAAACTCAGATTGTTAACCCCATACTTCTGCCATTTCCATTAAGGGTAATTTTCTACTTTGTTGCCGATCTACCGACACTTCCCTATTTCTTGTTCAAACCTCATAGCTACTTAG
Organism: Schistocerca gregaria; assembly: GCF_023897955.1. Classification (NCBI taxonomy): domain Eukaryota; kingdom Metazoa; phylum Arthropoda; class Insecta; order Orthoptera; family Acrididae; genus Schistocerca; species Schistocerca gregaria. Next base: position 400,532,441 of record NC_064931.1, on the reverse strand, counting down.
CATGTTTATTCTTTTATTCACACCCAATACTTCCTAACATTTAAATTTATATTCGATGTTAACAAATGTACTCTTTCAGAAATGTTTCTCTTGCTATTGCTAGTCTAGTTACACATTTGATTACTTATTTTTTGTATTATTCAATTGAAAACAAGGAACAACATGCGATCCAAAGCTGAACTGGTTGCAACAACAGCGGCCTTTCTTTTTCATTGTTTCACTGCCGGTCATTGCAAAGCCATAACAAACCAGACAACAAGTACAAAATAATACTGTTTGCGCTTCCGTTACGCTGGCTCAGAGTGGCTCCAGCTATTATCCGAAAACAAAACACACTCGTCTCCGTACCAGGGTAGATCTTATGGAGCTGTTGCACAACACAACCCAATCCGAATTTCGCGACGATTTCCTTTCACACATTTCCACCCACTTCACGTTTTAGTGTCCATCGCCGTTTTCCTTTCTCCTCCTGCTCCGACTCCTTTTCCTTATTCCGCTTCTTCTTCATCTTCTCCTTCTTCTTTCTCTCCCTCCTGTTTCGACATCCCTCTCACTCTCTTCTTTCGCCCTCCCTCATTTCTTCGCTTCTCGCGAAACTACCCCCTTGTATGTGGCGCCTAGAGCACGTGTCTCAGATGCCACAGTCTAGGTACGCCACTGCGCCCAAACTGCCTAGAGTCTCAGGCAGAGAAAGTAGAGGCATTTACCTTCTGGTAGACCAGTGTGTGTACACGTTCTATGAAACCCAAGTCAGCGCCAGTAATATACTGTGGTAGACTGTCAGGAAGGCCTGACGAATTGACGGCTCGACAGAACAAGGACCGTTACAAATGTCAGCACACTACACGGTGTAAGGTTGCTACTTGTTCTCTGGAGACACAAGACGATGTGAAGCCTAGTTACTACGCATCTGACTTTGCTTGATTCTTGATAACTACGTTTCTCAAAGAGAAGAACTGTTCAACATATTTTTCATCAGACTACCTCACATTATATTGGGATATACCAAGTAAACCTCAGACCACTACATATATGAATGGTTAGGCCCTGAAAATGTGTAGCATGCAGCTCAAAACTGTAACTGCATTCTTCCTTGTAGGAATCAATGCAACGCACACGTTTATGATTCTGTATGACATGCAAGTCTGTATTAATCGACTGAAACTTCAACAAAAGTAAGGATGCGCTAGTGACTGCAAGATGTAAGCTTGCTAATTCAGCACTTGATAAGAGGCGATTTCTTTTCAATTTGAAGAAACTATTCGTGAACATTGGATGCACTGCTCATCGACTCTCCTTGTAACACTGAAAATTACAGAGGATCAAAAGAATTTGCTGCGCAAGGCCTCTGGAGACGAGAGTACAGTTAATATGGTCATATGCATAGCACTGCCTGGAGACCTGTATCAGATTAATATTCGAACTGAGAAATACAACAACAATAATTGTCAAAAAGGATACACTATCTGCAAAAAGGAGCTATATGTTACAGTAACTAATAAAATAATAAATAACGTTAATTTTAGAGAACAATGCTTTCCTTAAATCGTTAAGGTAAATGAAAAGTTGATTATATTGTTTGCACATGGGTCCACATTCTCGATGTGTTTACCACGAAAACATTGCATGTGTAGGCTGTACAATTTTTCAGATTTGTTTTCTATTCCCCAATTTCGACATTTTAGTCTTTACCAATCAAATTAAAAATATGCCAAAACACAGGTAGAATGAAAAATGCGACGCACACCAAAAATTTAAAAAAAAATATACAACCGACAAAGGGTGAGGTTTACATTTGAAAAGTGAGAAATTAAATTCTAGCAAGTTTCCTTTCCCATTATTTTCCAGATCATCATATGTGTACTTTGTCTGTAATGATCTCGTCTTCGACTGGATGTTAAACCCTGATATCCCTCCCATATGTGGCGGCATCATTACAAACAAACTGCTGTGGAGCTACTCCAGCGTTGGTCAAAAAGGCAGAGGTTCAGCTACTGGAAACACACACACACATACGAGTGTAGCAGTTCATAACAGTAAAACATACACGGGGGCCGAGAATAAATACTTAGTCAGTAGACAGAAAGAGCGGCCGTGTCTATTTTTCCTCGCGGCAGTCCAGACAGCAAGCCAACTAGGTTCGCAGTAGCGAATCCCCCACTGATGATGACTCTCATCAGGAAATTAATCTCTAGCCGATGTTGTTGGCGTACTATAGAGGTCTCTTGAATTTGCGCACTACGGACTGAATATCTAACTTAAATACTAATTAACTCGGAAATGGAGCAACGTACCCACCGACTTCCATGTCTTCCGTTACCTGAAGTCACATCTTGGTGGAAAATCATTCCACGACGATGAAGAGATCAAAGATGAAGTTGAAATGTGGTTCCGACTACAGGCGGCAACCTTCTACGATTGTGGGATACAAAAGCCTGTGCACCGACTTAACAAATGTGTGGACAACGGGGGTGATTATGTCGAAAAATAACAAGTAATACAGTTAATAAGATGTAACTACGTTTTCTAAATAAATGTTCTATTTAAGGACTGCGAGCCATTGTATCTTTGTCAGCAGCTCGTGGTCGTGCGGTAGCTTTCTCGCTTCCCGCGCCCGGCTTCCCGGGTTCGATTCTCGGCGGGGTCAGGGATTTTCTCTGCCTCGTGATGACTGGATGTTGTGCGATGTCCTTAGGTTAGTTAGGTTTAAGTCGTTCTAAGGGACTGTTGACCATAGCTGTTAAGTCCCATCGTGCTCAGAGCCATTTGAACCATTGTATCTTTACTTTTCGAAATGCCCCCGTACATCTCTACGTTTTTGTACACACTGAAATGAGTTTAACTCATTAAGACGAATGCTGAGCCGCTGTTATTTATGCCACATAAGGCCAACGTTGAGAGTTAAACAGGTCTGATAAAACGTGATACGCCTCCACGAGATGGCTGCAGCACGACAAATAGTGACGTATTGCTAACGCAGCTACTTCTGGCCGCTCGCTACTTACGCAATCAGCATTTCTCCAGTCCGCAGTAGTCGGTACGGGTCAAGTAGATTACTCGTTATTGCGGAAGTCCGCGTCACAGCTCATTCATATGGAGATCGCACCGGTGTCCGGTGGCCGCCATTTGAAATTCAACGCACTCGATTACTGCCTCTCTGAAAACTCAATGATGTGCTCCCGATAGCGGGAGGCAGTAGCGCCAGCTGCTCGCCTTCTGGCCACACTTCCTCCTCCGGAGTTTCTGACGCTCCGCTCCACAATTTGAGCTGAAACTGTTTAGAATTCTAGGAAGCACACGTAAGAACTGATTAAATGAAAAGGGCAAGTTGTTCAACCAAATCATTTCTAACAAAATTTGCACCCCTAGAAATAGAAAATTTAGACACTACACTCCAGTGGTAAAGTCGGAGTGGTCAACTACACTGATGAGCCCACCGCGAGATTGAATGCCTCCTGGTTGTGCCGCGAGCACGTGACGTGTAAGGAAAGTTCTCTGCGCAATACAATTAAAGATCAGAGGTAAACTTTTTCTAAACCCTGTAAATACCTCCCATTTCGTCTACAGACGTTAAAGTGACCTCTGGCGTACCACAGGGGAGTGTTATGGGACCATTGCTTTTCACAATATATATAAATGACCTAGTAGATAGTGTCGGAAGTTCCATGCGGCTTTTCTCGGATGATGCTGTAGTCTACAGAGAAGTTGCAGCATTAGAAAATTCAGCGAAATGCAGGAAGATCTGCAGCGGATAGGCACTTGGTGCAGGGAGTGGCAACTGATCCTTAACATAGACAAATGTAATGTATTGCGAATACATAGAAAGAAGGACCCTTTATTGTATGATTATATGATAGCGGAAGAAACACTGGTAGCAGTTACTTCTGTAAAATATCTGAGAGTATGCGTGCAAACGATTTGAAATGGAATGATCATTTAAAATTAATTGTTGGTAGGGCGGGTGCCAGGCTGAGATTCATTGGGAGAGTCCTTAGAAAATGTAGTCCATCAACAACGCAGGTGGCTTACGAAACACTCGTTCGGCCTATACTTGAATATTGCTCATCAGTGTCTGATCCGTACCAGGTTGGGTTGACAGAGGAGATACAGAAGATCCAAAGAAGAGCGGCGCGTTTCGTCACAAGGTTATTTGGTAAGCGTGATAGCGTTACGGAGATGTTTAGCAAACTCAAGTAGCAGACTCTTCAAGACAGGCACTCTGCATCGAGGTGTAGCTCGCTGTCCAGGTTTCGAGAGGGTGCGTTTCTGGATGAGGTATCGAATACATTGCTTCCCCCACTTATACCTCCCGAGGAGATCACGAAATTAGAGAGATTCGAGCGCGCACGGAGACTTTCCGGCAGTCATTCTTCCCGCGAACCATACGCGAGTGGAACAGGAAAGAGAGGTAATGACAGTAGCACGTAAAGTGCTCTCCGCCACACACAGTTGGGTGGCTTGCGGAGTACAGATGTAGATGTAGATGTATATGTAGACGTAGATGTAGATTGCAATGCATAGATTTGAAATTTGGCTCAAAGGTGTCGACAACTTTCCTCTGCAACGTGTGGCGCCCTGCGACGCCACCCTCTGGTTCGGATGCGCTTCAAAAACAAGGTGTCGACACATGCGAAATAAAGGCCACAGCTCAGAAGTTCATGTGAGGTGCAAGGTAGGATAATGACGTCACATTTGCACCAAATTTCACCACAATTCTGACAAACGCCACTCTGGAAATGTCGTATGGTGGGAAGGCCGCCCGGCCAGGGTGTCCGAGAGGTTCTAGGCGCTACAGTCTGGAACCGCGCGACCGCTACGGTCGCAGGTTCGAATCCTGCCTCGGGCATGGATGTGTGTGATGTCCGTAGGTTAGTTAGGTTTAAGTAGTTGTAAGTTATAGGGGACTGCTGACCTCAGAAGTTAAGTCCTATAGTGCTCAGAGCCATTTGAACCGTTTGGGAAGACCGTCATACCCACTCTTACCCACATTTCAGCCCTTCTTTTGACGCCTCTTTGTTGGCGCTCAGGACCGCGACGCCCAGCATTGAAATCACACTGTGTCATTATGGGTGGCCGAGGAAAACATATCAGATACACAGAGGCACAGGTCGACGCGAAAAGACCTTCGTGTCTTGACAAGCTTTGAGCCTGCTCACACCCCCGGACGATTCAACTCTTCCCTATGGACACTGTGGACCAGCAACTCCATTGAAGGAGACTGCCCCAGTACAGTGCGACAGCAATTAATCTCTGGTGTAGATGGTGGAACCAGTAAGACCCATTCAAAACCATTCAACGAAATCTGAACGCGATTCCAAGCAGCCGACGGTCCGTATTCTCGTTCAGCCCTTTATTTCGCACACTCCTGCGATGTGTTCACGGACTGGGGGAGACGGGGGGAGGGGATTGCGACATTGGCACATTCGTGAAGAAAACAGCAAATGGTTCCTCAAAGACCACATAGCTCGGCAAAACCCTCGGTGCCACACGTCCACCTTTGCTGAACATCTTAAAATTGTACATGTAGAGACGCAACCCATGACAACAGTCCTAGGCCACTGCAGGCAGGCTACGCTACTGTTCTTGCACCTGTTAGAAGGTCTTCCAGAATAGTATGGGTGTAGAATTAGTTGTGTTGACGGACCCAATCAGGTAATACAGCTTCTTCGCATTCTGCGGGATTGTCTTTACTTGTTGAACAATATTCCTCCTAGCTGCCGTCAGACGCTCCTCCGTTATCATGCCTTTCCATTCTTGATGCAGAAAGCTGTGAGCACACTTCTCTGATAAATATTTACAACAAATATAGTTGTTTAAGGCTTCTTTGCCCAACACAAGCATCTCGTCAACACATGAGGCCTAAGCGGACATACAGAGAGTAAATGGCAGCACTTGTGCAATCGACACATAAAACCTAACATTGATCGAATGGTGCTCGCACACCATTGGTGCCCTGCGGCCCCTCCACGTTTTCGTAAAAATGCGTAGCCATTGTCCATAGGTGAGCGGGGGGAGGGGAGAGAAGGAGGGGGAGGGGAGAAGGAATTCTGAGAATGATGCCATTGCCCGAATACTGGATGCTAACTTTACACAGACCATATGTTCGTTGACACATAATTCTCTTCGCCCTTAAAACAAATAAATAGTTAAAATAAAAAGCATTCTATTGTTCTTTTTATTTTCGTGTGGCATAGGTTTCGGGTTCTTTGCCTACTTTCTATATATTAGGCAATAATGTAGAGAACATTGCACAACCATTCGAAGATAACTTTAAATGGTTTTATGCCGCAAGATACGGATCAAACACTTAGATGGTTAATAATAAAGATAATGATTTTCCAGTAATAGTTCCGTATGATGGATACAAAGACATCTGATGTATGATTAAATCAGGGGGACTACATGTTACTGGGTTTCAATAAAAATAATTGAAGTTGGACGCTCTGTAATGCAAAACAAACTCACAAAATTATTTACATCATAATTGTGCAGGAGGACAACTGCAGAAACTGTAAAGATGTTATAGTTGATCTGTATCAGAAGACAGAATACGAACAAGACTTTAACTGTGCCGGCCGGGGTGGCCGAGCGGTTCTAGGCGCTTCAGTATGAAACCGCGCGACCGCTACGCTCGCAGGTTCGAATCGTGCTTCGGGCATGGATGTGTGTGATGTCCTTAGGTTAGTTAGGTTTAAGTAGTTCTAAGTCCAGGGGACTGTCAGATGTTAAGTTCCACAGTGCTCAGAGCCACTTAAACTGTAGACCTATCAGCTTCCTCGCTAAAATTTAGAAAATGTTAGCTGAAATTACAACCAACCTTAGAGAAAAACAGGAACGGGTTGGCTTCAGAAGTGCATATAGCTTGACTGGATCATTTTCATGTTGTGGTCGAAATTGTAGAATGAGGCAGTGGGTATGAATTACCACTTCGGCTACGGAAAAAAGGAGAAATATTTGAGTTAAACGTCCCATCGGCAGCGAGGTGATCAGAGACGGCACACAAGCTCGGACGGGAGAAAGATGGGGTAGAAAGTACGCCATGTTCTTTTCAAAGGAACCACCCCACCATTATCCTTAATTGATCTAGCACCTAGGGAAACAACTGAAATCCTAAATCTTGATGGCCAGACGGGGATTCCAATTGTCCTCCTCCCGAATGCGTGTCCAGTGTCTTACTACTGCGCCACCTCGCTCTGTTTTGCCGAAGAGTCACAGAGTTTCAAAAAGAATAAGTGTATACCAATGCCTTAGGAAAAAAGGCGCCGCTTGAACTTACGCAGGTGTAATGATCGATATACAAGGTGGACACAAAGTCAACCGACAAAATTTCGGAGACTGCTCAGGGATACTCGGGGATAGTTACCTTTTTCCGTGTAAGGAGCATCATAACAGTGAAATATACAGTTTACTTCTCATTTCATTGTGCTGCCAATCAAAGTTGTTCTTGCGTTTACTTCATGAGTGCACGTAACTGAGCAGCTAGAACAGAAATTGTTGAGCGATGAACAAAAGAAGTGACTGATTCCTTGCTGAAGTTACTTTGCTTGGCATATCATAGTGTTATATCATACTATAATACGTTTCTACTATAGTGTTATGAATTATGTACTGTCTATAAGGCAGGGGAAGAGTAACTGGCTGGTCATTTGTTACCTCAAGTACCCCCTCACTGGTGACACTTTAATTGCGTAGAAAATATTACTTGTAGGCACTTATTACGACATGGAATGAGAAAGAACGTGGAACTAACTGTTCTCTCGAAATGTCGCTATATGTGAGCTGCCCTCAAATGGGGCCCTGAACCCTTGTAGAGGCAGTCCATGTGCTGTATTCCTCATCCATCCCTTAACTCTAGCTATACAAAACAGTTTTTCATAACGCACATTACGGGGGCAGGATGGGGGTGCTTAACGCACAACCTAAAAAGTTAAATAAATGTAAATTCCTTAATTGTTGTTGACTAATGTTATTTTTAAAGAGGTACATATATGTTATCAGGGCCCAAAACATGAAAATATCTTTTATCATACTCTTAGCGATATCAAAACACTTTCAGTAACGTGTAATTCAAAGAGGGGGGGGATGTACTTTATGGCCACATTAAAGAAATTTAAAAATGCAAGTTTTGTTAACTGTTGTTGACTTCTGCTCACAACATACTTTTTAAAGAGACGCTGATATGTAAGTAGGCTCCTGGACTTGAAAATCTGGAGTATGACGTTTATTGTGGAGAGTGACGTCTGCTAATGAGACTTAATTTTTTTTGTTAAGTTTAGCTGAAAAATTTTAAACATTTATGAAATCTGGTACAAGAATTCATTAGAAAGAATAAATGTTGTTTTCAGAACTTTAAAATTACAACTAGATTACAAAACTTTCCGAAGGTGGACACAAAGTAGCTCGCCCTCACTGGGTATATTGCATGGTTAGCCTAATACAAAGGTCTTTACGAGTACTGCAGTACAGTTCTTTGTAGCACCGTTGCAAGAGAAGCAATTGTGGGCGATTTTGAAGCCTAGTTAAACTCGTCCTTGAAAAAGACAAACAGAAAGAATTTTTCCCAAGTGTACGTTCAATGCGTCTAAAAATTCTGAACAATTCATTCAGCCCATTATGTTTATAATTTCCGGACAATTTTCCTGTAGACTTATCTTGTCCATGTTTCTTATTGTTCAAAGACAACCGAAGGTTCCCGGAAAAATTACGTCACAAGCGCACGGAGATAAGCGCAAGAGCTTACGTGTATTGCAGCAACAAAAACCTGACTAATAACTTCGAGTTCCGTGAGGCTAGAAAAAGTCTCAGCGTTGGGCCATCTCGCCTCGTATGATGGGAAAGCGAAAATCGAGACAAATGTTTTCTTGTCTCGCACAGATGAGCAGAGCAGGAGTGACGTGTAGCGCAGTACTGGCCGTGCTTTGTAATTTTTACGGCGCTGACGTCACGCACTGTCTTGCTGGCTGTTGTGCCTACACCTGGCAGCGGCGCCTGTGATCTGGCAAGCGTTAACTCACATCCGCTTCATCGCCACTCTAGCACTTCTTTACTGCGAAGCCTCATCCACAATACGTCACAGTTACTGTCTAATAACGAAAAACACTGACCTTCAGCTGCTAACTGCGGAAAACATCACATTCTGCTCGACTGGCTGCGTGGTTTGCGGACTTATCTCGGAGTCTCACGTGTCCATTCAAACTGTAGACAGCAGCCGTGGCTCCGCTAAGAATGTGTCGTGACTAAGCAGTAAATGCATGCGAATTCCTGCTATTATTATGCACCGGAACTGTCCGAATGGTTCGTGACCGGAAATCGTGAAAAGGAGACGGAGGAGAGAAGAGGAATGAATTGTGTGAGAACGTTTAGACTAGAGTTGGCCAGTGTATCCGGTTAACCGATGAGTAAGTCTTGAGCAACGAGAAATGCGCACCCACCGGTTATTTACGGTAGTACCGTAGGTACCGACAAGGAATCGGAACTCAGCCGGAGCAAACAGAGTGACCGGGCGGGGTGAACTGCGGTCAGGACACTAGACATGTATTCGGGAGAAAGACGGTTCAAATCCGCTGCCCGCCATCCATTTTACGTGATTTCCCTACATCGCTCTAGGCACATTCTAAAGTTGTTCCTTTGAAAGCTCACAGCCAATTTAATTTCCCATCCGTGAAACAGTCCCAGACAGTGCTCCGTCTCTAATGACCTCTATGTCGACGGTACGTTAAACACTAATCTTCCTTCAAATGGAGGGATGATGATGTTTGCGGTCGTTAGCGCTCAGACAAAGTCACAATTTTTACACAGTCCAGTTTCTTTCACTGTCCAATCGAGGCACTGTTACGAATGATGATGATAATGATGATGAAATGATGAGGATAACACAAACACCCAGTCCCCGAGAGGAGAAAATCCCCATCCCGGCCGGGAATCAAACCCGGGAACCAATGATCCAGCAAACGGAGGGAGCAATCATTTGCTTGACTGTAGCGGCTCTGGTTGTGTAGCGAGTAAATCGCAGCTTCCGACTAATGCTTTCCTTCCGGCTACGTACAGTGGTAACGTAGGAGGCAATGTAGAAACGTATGAGGCGGTCATTTGACTAAAGACAGCAGACTAACAATGACGCTATGTTTACGGGGAAGTATCATCGTTGAGTGGCTACACCGAGGATACAGGATGACTAAATATTCGTATTTAGTGTAATAAATGGAAGCGTGGTCTAAATACAGAAAAATGTAAAGTAATGCAGCTGAGAAGGAAAAACAATCCTGTGATGTTCGAATATAGTATTAGTAATGTGCTGCTTGACACGATCACGAATATTAAATATCCAAGCGGGAGCTTGCAGAACGATATGAAATGGAACGAGTACGTAACGTCTGTAGCGACAGGTCGACTTCGATTTATTGGGAGAATTGTAGGAAAGCGTAGCTCATCAATAAAGGAGACCGCGTGTAGAATAATATTGCGACCCATTCTCCAGTAATGGTCGATTGTTTGGTATGTCCATCAAGTCAGATTGAAGGATACAACGAAACAATTCAACAGCGTGCCGCTAGATTTGTTACCGTTAGATTCGAACAAATCGCGGGTATAACGGAAATGTTCCGTGGATTCAAATGGGAATTCCCGGACGGAAGCGGCATTCGAGCCTGACTGGAGAACGATGTACTGGCGCGGACGTACATCTCGATTAATGACCCCAAAAACAAGATAGGAGAAATTATAGGGCTCGTACAGAGGCATTGAGACAGTCCGTTTTTCCCTAGCTCCATTTACGAGAGTAACAGGAAATGGAAAGAGTAGTAGTGGTACAAGGTACCCTTCGCCGTGCAGCGTGTGGTGGCTTTCACTACGTACGTACAGGAAGGTTATAATTAAAGTGCAGCTACTCACAGAGCTTCAGAGTGGGTTGCAATTATCTTATGGCAGTGAAACTTGGTAGATATTCTAGTGCATTAACGGGGAACCGATTTACGCTGAAAAAAAAGGTCCAATTTTGGCCACCAGGTGCAAACCTAGCGCTGCGAATGCAAGAAAGACATATCGAAAAGTTTCCATATGTAATAGATGAGAAACGGTACGTGGACAGAAAAGGCAAAACAAGTGAGACAGGCGTTATGTTAATTTTATTATAAACCAACCCTTACACAGTTTGTTCGATATGGACACCGGAGACGTCAACGAGATGTTACATCCGTGAAACGACGTGATCAACAGTTCCTTTAGATATCTCCAGAGCCAAAAGTCACATGAGTTCAAATCAGCTGATCTTGCAGGCAATGCATGTGGAACACCTCTGGAGCTAACACGTTCGTGGAAGGTTGCATTACATAGGTCTTTCACTTGGTTAACTATATGAGGCGTTGCCCTATCTCACATGAAAACAGTGGTTTTCACACAGCTGTGCTCTTACAAAGTAGGAATTACATGCTGTACAAGGAGGTCTCCACAACGTGCAGACGTCATGATACACCTGACAAGCCCTCTGGGTGTATTCTCTTCAAAGAAGAACGGACTGGGGATGAAGATGCTTGTGAATCCACACCAGACAGCACACAGGGCAAGTGCAATGGCTCTTCGTGCACAACAAGCGGTTTAAGAGTACCCCAAATTCGGCACTGCTATGTATTCACTGCAACCTGAAGCTTAAAAGGTGCCTCGTCACTACATAGAATATTTCCCAGTAACTAGTCATCAACTTCGATCTGTGTCAGAAACCGAAGACCAAGTTGGGAACGTTGCTGCATGTCATGATGTTTCAGTTGCTGCAGGTACTTCGTTTTCTACAAGAATGTAGAAATGAGCAAACAAAAAACCATGAATTTCGTACATGCGGTATGTACATACACTGATCATCCAGGACATTATGACTACAGACCTAGTTCAAAATGGCTCTAAGCACTATGCGACTTTAGATCTGAGGTCTTCAGTTCCCTAGAACTTAGAACTACTTAAACCTAACTAAAAGGACATCACACACGTCCATGCCCGAGGCAGGATTCGAACCTGCGACCGTAGCAGCAGCATTGGTTCAAGGACTGAAACGCCTAGAACCGCTCGACCACAGCGGCCGACCACAGATATAAACCCGTCCAGGCGAGAGTAGCATCGCCTGGCAAGGAATGACTGCTAGCAGACACACCCACGGTGCATGTAGTGTCAGTGTCAGTGAACATGCTGTCCGTGTGTAGAATGGGGAAGGTGCGCTATCTATCTGAGTTTGACCGAGGGCAGATTATGATGGCACTGAGGCGCGGCATGAGCGTTTCGAAAACTGAAAGACCTGTCGGGTGTTCGAGGAGTGCTGTGGCGAGTGTCTTCAGCACATGACGAAACCAGGGTGAAACCACTTGTAGACGTCGTGGGGTTGGGCGACAACCCCTCAATACAGATATCGGACGTCGTTGCTGGGCAGATTAGTAAAACAGGACATGCGGAGAACTGTGGTGTAGCCAACATCAGACTTTAATGCTGTGCAGGGCTCAAGTGTGTCTGAACATACGGTGCACCGAACGCTCCTAACGATAGACCTCTGCAGCCGACGACCCATGCTTATGCCAATGTTAACACGACATCAGCAACTACGACTGAAATGGGCACGTGACCATCGGCACTGGAGGTTGGCGCAGCGGCAGAGCATTGCATGGCGTGATGAATCCCGATACCTTCTTCATCATGCCGATGGGAGGTCGCGAAACCGTCGTCTTTCAGTGGAACAACTCCTTGATAAATGTACTGCAGGACGTAGTCAAGCTAGCGGCGGCTCCATTATTCTCTGGGGAACATTCACGTGGGCATTCGTGGGACCAGTAGAGTTCGTGCTAAGCACTATGAGGAGCAAAGGAGTATCGTACACTGATCGCAGACAACGTACACTCCTTCATGACGATCATGTTTCCCGGAGGCAGTGGCAGTTTTCAGCGAGATAATGCGCCATGTCACAAGGCCAGGAATGTGATGGAATGATTCGACGAACACAGTGACGAGTTCCAGTTGATGTGCTGGCTCCCCATCTCACCATATCTCATCCCTATCGAACACATCAGAGATGTAATTGAACGTGGCGTGAGATCTAATCGCCCCCCTCCCCGGAATTTACGGGAATTGGGAGACTTGTGAGTGTGCAGATGCGATGCTAATTCCTCCAGCGACCTAGCAAGGCATCACTGCTTCCATGCCAAGACGCGTTGCCGCTGTTATCCGTGCCACATGTGGACATACCGGGCGGCCGGTGTGGCCGAGAGTCTCTAGGCACTTCAGTCCGGAAACGCGCTGCTGCTACGGTCGCAGGTTCGAATCCTGCCTCGGGCATGGATGTGTGTGATGTCCTTAGGTTTAAGTAATTCTAAGTCTAGGGGACTGATGACCTCAGATGTTAAGTCCCATAGTGCTTAGAGCCATTTGTGGACATACCGGTTATAGGTAGGTGGTCAAGACGTTCTGGCTGACCAGTATATGTGGCCATGCCTTTGGGACGTAGAAAGTAACAGGCCTATATAGCCCTACTAGGACCGAAATGCGATAAAAGACGTTCTCTACACTACCATTGTGTTAGATCTACAGCAGTAAGCCACAATTGGCTTCCACATATATTCTTAAAACTTCTAAACTTCAGTCAGCTACGTTACATGTGAGTTCGTGTTCATTGGCACCAAAGTGGTAACTGTACATTTAAAAAAAATGTTTGTATGGATTACATTCCACGTCCCATCACTCTGGTCGATGACGCACTGCATTTATGAAATACGTAGTTCTATCACTGTTCTGGTAAACCACAATAAAATACACTCCTGGAAATTGAAATAAGAACACTGTGAATTCATTGTCCCAGGAAGGGGAAACTTTATTGACACATTCCTGGGGTCACATACATCACATGATCACACTGACAGAACCACAGGCACATAGACACAGGCAACAGAGCATGCACAATGTTGGCACTAGTACAGTCTATATCCACTTTTCGCAGCAATGCAGGCTGCTATTCTCCCATGCAGATGATCGTAGAGATGCTGGATGTAGTCCTGTGGAACGGCTTGCCATGCCATTTCCACCTGGCGCCTCAGTTGGACCAGCGTTCGTGCTGGACGTGCAGACCGCGAGAGACGACGCTTCATCCCGTCCCAAACATGCTCAATGGGGGACAGATCCGGAGATCTTGCTGGCCAGGGTAGTTGACTTACACCTTCTAGAGCACGTTGGGTGGCACGGGATACATGCGGACGTGTATTGTCCTGTTGGAACAGCAAGTTCCCTTGCCAGTCTAGGAATGGTAGAACGATGGGTTCGATGACTGTTTGGATGTACCGTGCACTATTCAGTGTCCCCTCGACGATCACCAGAGGTGTAGGGCCAGTGTAGGAGATCGCTCCCCACACCATGATGCCGGGTGTTGGCCCTGTGTGCCTCGATCGTAAGCAGTCCTGATTGTGGCGCTCACCTGCATGGCGCCAAACACGCATACGACCATCATTGGCACCAAGGCAGAAGCGACTCTCATCGCTGAAGACGACACGTCTCCTTTCGTCCCTTCATTCACGCCTGTCGCGACACCACTGGAGGCGGGCTGCACGATGTTGGGGCGTGAGCGGAAGACGGCCTAACGGTGTGCTGGACCGTAGCCCAGTTTCATGGAGATGGTTGCGAATGGTCCTCGCCGATACCCCAGAAGCAACAGTGTCCCTAATTTGCTGGGAAGTGGCGGTGCGGTCCCCTACGGCACTGCGTAGGATCCTACGGTCTTGGCGTGCATCCGTGCGTCGCTGCGGTCCGGTCCCAGGTCGACGGGCACGTGCACCTTCCGCCGACCACTGGCGACAACATCGATGTACTGTGGAGACCTCACGCCCCACGTGTTGAGCAATTCGGCGGTACGTCCACCCGGCCTCCCGCATGCCCACTATACGCCCTCGCTCAAAGTCCGTCAACTGCACATACGGTTCACGTCCACGCTGTCGCGGCATGCTACCGGTGTTGAAGACTGTGATGGAGCTCCGTATGCCACGGCAAACTGGCTGACACTGACGGCGGCGGTGCACAAATGCTGCGCAGCTAGCGCCATTCGACGGCCAACACCGCGGTTCCTGGTGTGTCCGCTGTGCCGTGCGTGTGATCATTGCTTGTACAGCCCTCTCGCAGTGTCCGGAGCAAGTATGGTGGGTCTGACACACCGGTGTCAATGTGTTCTTTTTTCCATTTCCAGGAGTGTATCACAAGCATTTCTTCCATCAAAGCTTTGCAAACCTCTGGTACCATCTCCCGGTTTAGGGAATTAGGAATACTAACTACTGCTTCCCAATACATTTATTCCTTTATGCAAGTTATCATTAAAAATATATCTCTTTCAAACCAACAATTCGGTTCACGGATTCAATACTAGAAATAAGAATAATCTTCATAATGATTCAAAATCAATTACCTTGATCCAAAAAGGTATCCTTTATTCAGAAACGCACATTCTCAATAACTTGCCAGCAGCAATAAAAATTTTAACTGCTAACGAAGTTCAGTTTAAGAGGAGCGTTAAGGATTTATTGGTGGCCAACTCCTACTACACTGATGGATTTTGAAGTAGAACCAATAGCTGTGCATATGCTACTAATAGCATCAAATAACGAGAGTATTAGTATACTCTGATTTCTCTACGAATTCAGTGCAGTAATGCGATCATCGTGAATAAGTGTCCTAAAAAGAGTTTTCTATTTGACACACTTGACTATTAAGCCTAAGAATTATGATATGCATCTCAGTAAATTGAGTATTTACATGTTTCGTAACAATTTATTTATCACTGTTTAAATTAAAATGTACTTAAGACTTTTTTCACATATTCCGCATCCATGAGGACCATTTCACTTGGGATATGTGGAGGGTACAGTACCACATTTTTTTCTATTTTGGAAATATATATTGTGTATTCTTGTTTTTGTGACACGTTCTACATCTTGGAGGATCTCCTCCTTATGGATCTATTGGAATGAAAAGTGCATCTAATTTAATCTACTGTAACGAAATGGTATATGACCAAGAACTGCACTTTAACAAGGTAGCTTCTTTACGATAGTATCGGTTCACGAGTTAATAGTTCTGAAAGAAGCTCGCTTTCTTAACAGTACGATTTGTCAATTTCTCGCTAACTTTTATTCCTTGTGAAGTTCAAAAGCAGGCACGCCGCACTCACTTCCATTACTTCCAGTCTATACTGTTGCCTGTATGAACGTTTCTGGCCTTTAGAAATGTAATGCCACAAACAATGTTGGCAATGGTGCTGAAGGTGTGCATGCAATGAGAGTGGCCGGAAACTCTGCCGGGACATACTGTCGGCAATATGCAATCTCTATCGCTCGTGTGAACACCACCTTAATCCATTATTTCGTCATTAAGGACCAAAAGACCAAAATTTAGACTAGCAAGAAGATCAGTCTACTATCTTGATTACCTGAGACTTCAGCATTTTCAAAGCCAACGGCATCAAGAATATAAGGTAAAATATCAGAATTGCCTGCTTGTAGCCGTATCACACGAGGAAGTTAATAAATACAGTTCACTGGCTCGAACCTACGGAATATTTATAGGCAGAGACGAACTTCAATAGCCATTAATCTTAAAGCATAGTTTCATTCACCAAAGAAGAATACATAATTAGCAAAGGAAGCTTTAAAAATCTACTAATCTTTCGCAGAAAGACTAAATGTTTAGTTTAATGATTAACTAAAGTAAGGCCGTATTTCTTTTAGTTCCCTTACGTTTCTTCTTCGTTTTCAAGAAGGACATTTTTTTTTAAATTAATGTGTTTTGTTTTAGTGGCAAGTGCGTCAGATTAAAACTCAATTTTCCAATAGCCATTAGTTGTAAGAAAACGTCTTACTTTCGGATATAGGAAGAAGAAATTTGATGACTGAAGAGCTAACGCCGACGAAGGCGTTAAGGGTGAAGTAAATAAATAAATTGTTAAGGTGAAAACAATTGTTAAGAGGACAAAAATGGTTAAGGCGATTGCTTGCGGTAACCGAGAAATTCAGTTTCGAGTCCCGGTGTGGTATAAATTTTCGGTTCCATGTTCAGCATATCTGAACAGTTTATGTCCACGCATCTTCACTGACTTCATCCCCATCTATCTGTTCGTTTCATTCCAGAGCATTTAATTAATTTCATAGATGCTGTTATCTTGAATAGGGGGTAGCTGGAAGTCGGAATTAATGCCTGAATATGTGCTACCGGCATGGAGTGACTGGCGGGGCGTTTGACACAAGGTAAAAAGAAGAAATCAATACATTGAAATACAATGCAAGTCACTCAACATTTGTAAACCACTTTAGATCGGTATATCATACGCTAAGAACAATAGAAAAATATATATGCATCATAAAATAAATGAAAACGAACATCTCCTCACTTTTGTAGAAAACTACCGTAAACCCAAAGCACCGACAGACAGTAAACAGCTACTTAGTGACCAGAAAATATTGGAAGCCAGACACTATACAAAATCGTTGAACAGATTACATAAAAAAATTTACTCTCTCCTCCGCCCACTCTCTCTCTCTCGGCCCCCCTCTCTATCTCTGTCTTTCTTTCCCTCCCATTCTCCCCTAGATTTCTTCTCTACCTCCTCCATCTCTTTTCATCTCATTACCAACTCACTTTCCTTTCCCAACTTCGCATTCACCGTTGACTATCTTCACTCGCCTTCGCTCCCTCTCCTCTACCACCTGCTCCCGATTTATATCTTCAACTCCCTCACTGCTCCTTCATTTCACTTACATATTAAATAAATACTTATTAACATAAATAACACAATATAATACACGTATGACACACTACAGATGAAACGAACATTTTTCGATCAATTGGAAACCAAAACTCTCGCTTACATTGGCAACACTACACACACAACACACAAAGACACCTTTAGTCTGGAGTATGCAAACAAACGGCAGTAGTCGTATACAGTGTCGTATTTCACGCCAAGACATGTGTAGTGCTGCATATCAACCTCAGATTAGGCAAAAAACATCTGTGCCAAACGAAGCAATACCTTAACAGTGTGCAAGCGGACGACACTTCCTGATGTAAGCTAAAATTGTACATAAAATTCCGTAAGTAAAACCACACCCTAACGTCTTTTCTAACGACCTTTTTTAGATCAAGAAAGCAACCAACAACGAAAATATTTTTCATTCCGTACCACTGACGGTGGCTTATACAACTAAGATTAAACGTAAATGGTTTTATAAATTCGTACTTTCTTGTAAATGCAGAGGCGGATTTGGAATACCTTCTATAATATGTTTATAAGGATTTCTGAGGCAGTACTGACCTGTAACATATTAGCTAAGCTGTAATCTGTCCTCGGGCATCTATAAAAAAAAGTGCTTCTAACTGCGATTGCCACATTTCGGACATTAAAATATGCAGCCAATATAAAATGGTGTCAATCGCTAATTCAAGGCCGTTCGTCATACTCGTGCATGCACTGCATTCAGCATCTGAAGCCTTTTCAAACACGAGCAGGCAGGAAAGAAGCACAGCGGCGCCTTCCGTGATCCGGCATGTGCGTGAGAGTGTGAAATGCGCCGTGGGACAGTGGAGGTGTGCTACTAATTACTATGACTGAAAAATGCCGCAGGTGTTGCGCGATAGTCGCTAGTGGAGGCCGCTAAGAACACCTGCAGCGCTACGGTAGCGACCTCTCTCTGGCCGTCATGTCAAACAGCGCCGCAGCAGACAACCTGCGCCATGACATGGCCGAGCTGTGCTACATATTCCTAGCGTTACACCATCTCCCTTCATTAAACAACCTGGCATTCGCCTAGAAGCTAAAGTGTTTTGGATCGATGATGTGAGACAAACTGCCAGTTGGCTACTATTCTAAGTTTTTAGATGTATAAGTAAGGTGACAGATTACGAATCCCAAGGTCGCGGATTCGATCTCTGTTCAGATTTAGGATTTTTATCGGTCACGTGGAGTTTATTTCGCCTAAAGCAATGTTTATTAATGTGAAAATGCCTAGTTGTCCTCTTAGATTGTTTGAAGATGATGATGTCATTTACCGTCTCGGAAAGTCATCAAATAATCAAAACCTATTTCCAAAGACTTAGTCAAGATATCTGTATGATGCGAAATGTGACTAGAAATTCTAAATAAATTTTCTATGGCACGGCAAATCACAAAAATCTAAAGGCTATAAATCAACTAAATACACTACTGGCCATTAAAATTGCTATACCAACAACAAGAAATGCAGATTATAAACAGGTATTCATTGGACAAATATATTATACTAGAACTGACATGTGATTCCATTTTCACGCAATTTGGGTGCATAGATCCTGAGAAATCAGTACCCAGAACAACCACCTCTGGGCGTAATAACGGCCTTGATACGCCTGGGCATTGAGTCAAACAGAGCTTGGATGACATGTACAGGTACAGCTGCCCATGCAGTTTCAACACAGATCCACAGTTCATCAAGAGTAGTGACTGGCGTATTGTTACGACCAAATTGCTCGGCCACCACTGACCAGACGTTTTCAATTAGTGAGAGATCTGGAGAATGTGCTGGCCAGCGCAGCAGTCGAACATTTTCTGTATCCAGAAAGACCCGTACAGAACCTGCAACATGCGGTCGTGCATTATCCTGCTGAAATGTAAAGTTTCGCAGGGTACGAATGAAGGGTGGGGCCACGGGTCGTAACACATCTGAAATGTAACGTCCACTGTTCAAAGTGCCGTCAATGCGAACAAGAGGTGACCGAGACGTGTAACCAATGGTAGCCAATAGCATCAAGCCGGGTGATGCGCCAGTATGGCGATGACGAATACACAATTCCAATGTGCGTTCACCACAATATCGCCAAACACGGATGCGACCCTCATAATGCTGTAAACAGAACCTGGATTCATCCGAAAAAATGACGTTTTGCCATTCGTGCACCCAGGTTTGTCATTGAGTACACCATCGCAGGCGCTCCTGTCTGTGATGCAGCGTCAAGGGTAACCGCAGCCATGGTACCCAAGCTGATAGTCCATGCTGCTGCATACGTCGTCGAACTGTTCGTGCAATTGGTTGTTGTCTTGCAAACGTCCCCATCTGTTGACTCAGGGATCGAGACGTGGCCTCACGACCCGTTACAGCCATGCGGATAAGATGCCTGTCATCTCGACTGCTAGTGATACAAGGCCGTTGGGATCCAGCACGGCGTTCCGTATTACCCTCCTGAGCCCACCGATTCCATATTCTGCTAATAGTCATTGGATCTCGACCAACGCGAGCAGCAATGTCGCGATACCATAAACCGCAATCGCGGTAGGCAACAATCCGACCTTTATCAAAGTCGGAAACGTGATGGTACGCATTTCTCCTCCTTATACATGGCATCACAACAACGTTTCACCAGGCAACGCCCGTCAACTGCTGTTTGTGAGTGAGAAATCAGTTGGAAACTTTCCTCATGTTAGCACGTTGTAGGTGTCGCCCCCGGCGCCCACCTTGCGCGAATGCTCTGAAAAGCTAATCATTTGCATATCACAGCATCTTCTTCCTGTCGGTTAAATTTCGCATCTGTAGCACGTTATCTTCATGGTGTAGCAATTTTAATGGCCAGTATTGTATTTAGGGATTACAGTTACAAATAACTTAAACTTTAACTATCACATGCACAATGTTGAGGGGGAAACCTAACCAAAGAAGGCGATTTATTCACAGAACACTTAAAACTTGCGTCAGGTCTACTAAAAAACTGCCAACAAATGGTTCAAATGGCTCTGTGCATTATGGGACTCAACATCTATGGTCATCAGTCCCCTAGAACTTAAAACTACTTAAACCTAACTAACTTAAGGACATCACACAACACCCAGTCATCACGAGGCAGAGAAAATCCCCGAGCCCGCCGGGAATCGAACCCGGGAACCCGGGCGCGGGAAGCGAGAACGCTACCGAAACTGCCAACAATATGCGTGGCCTTCCTCTTGAGTATTGCTGTATGCTGTGGGATCCGTATGAGACAGGATTGACGGGCAACAGTGAGAAAGTTAAAAGACGGGCAGCTCGTTTCGTATTATCGTGAAATGGGGAAGAGAGTGTCACGGATATGATACGAGAGTTGGCGTGGCAATCATTAAAACAAAAGTAATTTCACTCGCCATCTTCCTCCTCCGAATGCGAAAATTTCTTGTTGCGTCAACCTACATATAGTGAAATGATCACAACGACAATATAAGAGGAATCAGAGCTTCCATTGGAATGTTTAAGTGTTGGTTTTTCCTGTGCGCTTTTTCAGAGTGAAATGGTGGAGAAACAGCTTGAAGGTGTTTCGATGAACCCTCTGTCAGACTATTAATTGTGCATTACATAGTAGTTATGTAAATGTAGGTGCAGATGTAAATGGTTCGGAGACCACGTTAAACTATGTCGGATGAAGCAAGTGTCATACCACCTCCGAAAGGATCATGCTTAGTACATTGAGGTGACGAAAGTCATGGGACAGCGATATGCAGATACATGTACGTCGCTAGTATCGCGTACACAAGGTACAAAAGGACAGCAGATTACCGGACCTGTCATTTGTACATAGATGATTCCTTTAAAAAGGTTGCCGGCGTGCTTATGGCCTCACCACGGAAATTAACAGACGTTGAAAGTGGAATAGTAGTTGGATCTAGACTCGTAGAACATTCTTTCTCGGAAATAGTTAGGGAATTCAATATTCGGTCATCCACAGTGCCAAGAGTATGCCGAGAACACCAAATTTCAGGTATTGCCTTTCACCATGGATAATGCAGCGGCTGACGGCCTTCATTTAACGACAGAGAACAGCGGCGTTTGCGTAGAGATGTCAGTACCATCAGACAAGTAACACTTGGTGAAATAACCGCATAAATCAATGTGGGACGTACGACGAACGTTGACAGGCTGTGCCAGGAAACGACCGTTGCAACTGCCTCTGCTAGCAGCACGGCATCGCGTGCAGCGGCTATCCTGGCCTCGTGACCATTTCGGTTGGCCTGCAAACGACTGGAAAACTGTGGCCTGGTCAGATGACTCCGACGTCAGTTGGTAAGAGCTGATGTTAAGGTTCGAGTGTGGCACAGACCCTACGAAGCCGTTGATGCAAGTTGTCAAGAAGACACTGTGCAAGATTTTGGTGGCTCCTTAATAGAATGGGATTCCACATGGAATGGACTGCGTCCTCTAGTCCAACCAGCCCATCGTGGAGTGGGAATGGTTATGTGCGGCTACTTGAAGACCATTTGTAGCCATTCATAGACTTCACGTTCCCAAACAACGATGGAATTTTTCTATGGATGACAATGCGCAATGTCACTACGCCACAGTTGTTCACGAATCATTTGTTAGAGAAACATTCTGGACAATTTGAGTGAATGATTTTACCACCCAGATTGCCCGACATGAATCTCATCGAACATTTATGAGATACAATCGGGATGCTAGTACGTGCACAAAAGCCTGCAGCGGCAACACTTTCGCAGTTATGGACGGCAATAGAGGCAGCATAGCTCAATGTTTCTGCAAGGGATTTCCAACTACTTGTTGAGTCCATGCCACGTGGAGTTGCTGGACTACGCCTGGCAAAGGAGATCCGAATGACCGACACGATATCAGAAGATATGCAATGACTCTTTCCACCTCAGTGTAAAGCGCTTTGGTCTTCAAGCCAACTTCTGGGTTGGTGGCAGTTATACTTATTTATAGGCAGGTGCGGATATAGGGTTTGTTTCTGAGGAGGGGGAGTTACAATTTTGTACTGCCTCTCTCATCCTCCTCCCGCTCCAGATATAACTTGTCACAAGTACAACTTTAATTCATAACAATACATGGCTAAATTACAATAAAATATAGTAAATATTATAACATAATAATAATCATAATAAAATGTTTACGTTAGTACATTGGACATTGCTTCAGCAAAACCTTAAGAAATACATATGTCATGAAAAGTCATAGCGTGCACTTGCTGCTACGAGTATTTCACTTAGTACTGCAGTTGTGAACTCAAATTTACGGGCTGTTTGTATACGACGGTGTAGGGTGTAGAAGGAATGGCGGTGGAAGGGGTGGGGGTGGGGGTATTTCTAACAGTCGTTTTTTCTTAGTTTGAGGGGGCGGGGAGTGTAAGGATTATGCTTTTTTTGTCCTGTCTTGCTCAACTTTCTGTGGTTTGCCGGTTCCACCTGTGGACTCACGAAGCGTGTCGGATTTGTTGTTGACAGCAGATATGGTCAGCGTGTGAATGAGCGGCTTTCGCTGGCTAGAATGTTCTCCGAACGAGGCCAGGTCGCAAACCCAACCTCGTGGGCTAGTCCTCAGGAAAGCAACTCTTAGTGTGTCCTGTGTCCAGCATAGTTTGTAATTTCTATAATCATTCCACGCAGAATTGTATTGCGTTTCTGGGGTAGATCAACACGCCATTAAGCAGGTGGTTAACGCTCTTGGCCGGCCTGTGTGGCCGACAGGTTCTCGGCGCTTCAGTCTGTAACCGGGCGACCGCTACGGTCGCAGGTTCGAATCCTGCCTCGGGCATGGATGTGTGTGATGTCCTTAGGTTAGTTAGGTTTAAGTAGTTCTAAGTTCTAGGGGACTGATGACCTCAGATGTTAAGTCCCATAGTCCTCAGAGCCATTTGAACCAATTTTTTTTAACGCTCTTGGTAGCTATAGGAGGAGGAGACTAGTGTTTAACGACCCGTCGACAATGTGGACATTGGAGACGGAGCACAGGTTTGGATTAGGGAACGATGGGGAGGGAAATCGGTCGTGCCCTCTCAAATGAACCATCCCGACATTTGTTTTAGCGATTTAGGGAGAGCACGTAAAACCTAAATTAAGATGGCGGGACGCTTGTTTGCACCGTCGTCAGTGTGCTAACCAGAGCGCCACCTCGCCCGGTTTCGTTGTTGTAAGGCTCCACTTTTGCTACTGCCAACTGCCCAGACACGTGACATGCCTGCTACTACTGTGCATATAGTGTATGTCCTGTACATATACTTTCATTACAACTCCAACTCTCGACAATACTTTAAACAAGTTCACGTTGGGGACCGTGACTTGTGCGCAATCAATAAAGCAAAATGAATATAGTGGCAGTTCGTAACCACACATTCTCAATTACTTTGCATACCGCTCGTTTGCGGACCCTCGCTTAGGGCCTACTGAAACGTTCTACGAGGGCGTGCAAAAAGTAACGCCTCCGACTTTTATATTCTGTTCTCAATATCGATTGAGGTATTACATGTCATGCAAATTACTCGGTCCACTTTCCCGCTTCGCTGAGGCAAGTTGCAATCCCCTGCCGCTAGAGGGCTCCGAATTGCAGCGTGTAACATGGCGGTGTGTAACATAACTGTGTCGGTGCGTGAGATACAGCATGCTGTAATCGTGTTTCGAATTTGAAGAGTTGTTCCACACACGGAGTACCCTCCTCTTCAGCATGACAATGCCAGACCACACACGAGCGTTGCGACATCTGATACAAGAAGCTTTGGGTTCCGTGCTACCGACCATCGCTCATACAGTCTCGACTTATCCCCATCCGATTTCCGTCTGTTTCCAGAACTTAAAGGACACTTTGAAAGTGATGAAGCGGTGCAACAGAAATGTGGTTGTGGTTCTGTAAAAAGATTCAAACCTCCTACAGTGACAGTATCAACAAACTGCTCTCTTGTTGGCAGAAATATGTTCGTTTGGCTGTATGGCCTTCAGGCCTAAAGTCAAAATTAAATAAATTAAAGGAAATGTGTTGGTTGCCAGGGTGACTATCTTGAGAAGTAAATATGTAGGCATGTAGAATAACGATTTAGAGTCTTAATAAAGTTCGTTTTATTTAAACATCTTTAAGAGTTTTCACATAAAAGATTCGGAGGCCTTACTTTTAACCACGCCTTTGTATTGTCGTGTACCTCACGCGTGTCAGTTTTCGCTATTAATTATGTTGCATCATATGCATATTTAGATTTCATTCTCTTATCACCCTCAAATAGATAGTGTCACCTAGTGATTCTTTTCCTTCCCTTGCCAGACTATTTTCCTGTCTCTCTTGTCAAGTCAGCTTTAAACCACGACATATTAAACACTGATCAGACTCAGACTCGTTTCTACGAATGTAACAATGTAACTCTGAAACAAATATACCATGAGTTCATTTTTGTCCTAGTTTTGCCTCTCTCTGATCACAGATGCGTGATCACTTTCATTCGAAGCTGCTCACGTTTCAGGTGTCGATGTATGTTCGTTTGAAGTCGACGTCGCTTCATTGTTAGCGCAGGTCTGTTAATTACATCAGCTGAAGTAGGGGGCAGGGGGGGGGGGCAAAATTTCACCAAACCTCATTTAAAGGGGCGAGGCAATGAAAATCTCACGTCAAATTTTTTAATTCATAGAATATGCATCATTATAACACAGAACATTTTGTTTTGTATAATTAACCCCGAGCAGTATTAAAATACCGACCAGTTGTAATGGCCTCTCTGAACTGAAATGCATGCTTGACACGTGTGTGTGCCTGGGATTCCCCGTTTTGAAACAAGAGCCGCACAAGTGTTAGATTTTATTCGAAGGGTCCTCTGTCGCGTCGGTCCAAATCACTGCGTGTCAGCCAATGAATCAGTCGCGATGTTCTATCACGTATGTAAGGTCAATGCTATTGTGTTCTACATGAATTTGTATGAAAACGTACACAATACGTATGTTAAGCGGCACGCCGATAAGTCGAAACGCACGTCCGAGCAAGAAGTTAATCCTTTGTGTAAGGAAGCTAAGGTGAAGTTCACCGACAGGAATTTTCTTATGTTTGCATAAATCAAGAGATTGAAAAGCTACGTAATCATACAGTCCAAAGGAAGGCACAAATAATGTTGTCTTACATCTGCAAAGTACGTAAAATTTCAATGACATTTATGGATAAACTCTTTTACTACATTAAATGTCTCATTTCCTAATCTAATTCCCTCAGCATCACTCGACTTATTTCGACTACATTCCATTATCCTCATTTTGCTTTTGTTGATGTTCATCTTATACCCTCCTTTCAAGGCTCTGTCCATTCCGTTCAACTGCTTTTCCAAGTCCTTTGCTGTCTCCGACAGAATTAGAATGTCATCGGCGAACCTCAAAGTTTATATTTCTTCTCCATGGATTTTAATACCTACTCCGAATTTTTCTTTTGTTTCCTTCACTGCTTGCTCAATATACAGATTGAATAGCATCGGGGAGAGGCTACAACCCTGTCTCGCTCCCTTCCCAACCACTGCTGCCCTTTCTTGTCCTTCGACACGTATAACTACCATCTGTTTTCTGTACAAATTGTAAATAGCCTTTCACTCCCTGTATTTTACCCCTGCCACCTTCAGAATTTGAAAGAGAGTATTCCAGTCAACATTGTCAAAAGCTTTCTCTAAGTCTACAAATGCTAGAAACGTAGGTTTACGTTTCCTTAACCTAGCTTCCAAGATAAGTCGTAGGGTCAGTATTGCCTCACGTGTTCCAATATTTCTAGGGAATCCAAACTGATATTCCCCGAGGTCGGCTTCTACCAGTTTTTCCATTCGACTGTAAAGAATCCGTGTTAGTATTTTGCAGCTGTGACTTATTAAACTGACAGTTCGGTAATTTTCACATCTGTCAACACCTGCTTTCTTTGGCATGGGAATTATTATATTTTTCTTTAAGTCTGAGGGAATTTCGCCTGTCTCATATATCTTGCTCACCAGATGGTAGAGTTTTCTCAAGACTTGCTCTCCCAAGGCTATCAGTAGTTCTATTGGAATGCTGTCTACTCCCGGGAGCCTTGTTTCGACTTAGGTCTTTCAGTGCTCTGTCAAACTCTTCACGCAGTATCATATCTCCTATTTCATCTTCATCTACATCCTCTTCCATTTCCATAGTATTGTCCTCAAGAACATCGCTCCTGTTTAGACCGTCTATATACTCCTTCCACCTTTCTGCTTTCCCTTCTTTGCTTAGAACTGGGTTCCCATCTGAACTCTTGATATTCACGCAAGTAGTTCTTTCTCCAAAGGTCTCTTTAATTTTCCTGTAGGCAGTATCTATCTTACCCCTAGTGAGATAAGCCTCTACATCCTTAGATTTGTCCTCTAGCCATCCCTGCTTAGCCATTTTGCACTTCCTTTCGATCTCATTTTTGAGACGTTTGTATTCCTTTTTGCCTGCTTCACTTACAGCATTTTTATATTTTCTCCTTTCATCAGTTAAATTCAGTATCTCTTCTGTTACCCAAGGATTTCTACTAGCCCTCGTCTTTTTACTTACTTGCTCCTCTGCTGCCTTCACTATTTCATTCCTCAAAGCTACCCATTCTTCTTCTACTGTATTTCTCTCCCCCATTCCTGTTAATTGTTCCCTTATGCTCTCCCTGAAACTCTGTACAACCTCTGGTTCTTTCAGTTTATCCAGGTCCCATCTCCTTAAATTCCCACCTTTTTGCAGTTTCTTCAGTTTTAACCTACAATTCATAGCAAATATAGTGTGGTCAGAGTCTACATCTGGCCCTGGAAATATCTTACAATTTAAAACCTGGTTCCTAAATCTCTGTCTTACCATTATATAATGTATCTGAAACCTTCTAGTATCTCCAGGGTTCTTCCATATATACAACCTTCTTTTATGATTCTTGAACCAAGTGTTAGCTATGATTAAGTTATGCTCTGTGCAAAATTCTACCAGGCGGCTTCCTCTTTCATTTCTTAGCCCCAACCCATATTCACCTACTACGTTTCCTTCTCTTTCTTTTCCTACTGTCGAATTCCAGCCACCCATGACTATTAAATTTTCGTCTCCCTTCACTACCTGAATAACTTCTTTTATCTCATCATACATTCCATCAATTTATTCATCATCTGCAGAGCTAGTTGGCATATAAACTTGTACTACTGTAGTAGGGGTGCGCATCGTGTCTATCTTGGCCACAATAATGCGTTCACTATGCTGTTTGTAGTAGCTTACCCGCTCTCCTATTTTTTTATTCATTATTAAACCTACTCCTGCATTACCCCTATTTGATTTTGTATTTATAACCCTGTATTCACCTGACCAAAAGTCTTGTTCCTCCTGCCAGCGAACTTCACTAATTCCCACTATATCTAACCTATCCATTTCCCTTTTTAAATTTTCTAACCTATCTGACCGATTAAAGGACCTGACATTCCACGCCCCGATCCTTAGAACGCCAGCTTTCTTTCTCCTGATAATGACGTCCTCTTGAGTAGTCCCCGCCCGGAGATCCGAATGGGGGACTATTTTACCTACGGAATATTTTACCCAAGAGGACGTCATCATCATTTAATCATTCAGTAAAGCTGCATGCCCTCGGGAAAAATTACGGCCGTAGTTTCCCCTTGGTTTCAGCCGCTCGCAGTACCAGAACAGCAAGGCCGTTTTGGTTACTACTGAACTACTGAAAAGGCTGCTGCCCCTCTTCAGGAACCACATGTTTGTCTGGCCTCTCAACAGATACCCCTCCGTTGTGGTTGCACCTACGGTACGGCTATCTGTGTTGTTGAGGCACGCAAGCCTCTCCACCAACGGCAAGGTCCATGGTTCATGGGGAGTTAATGGATATAATATATCAATAAAATATCAATTTTTTAGGGGAACGTCAAAATGGTTAATACTATTTTGGTGGAGCCTTTTTGTGCTCCTGTCTCTATCTGTTGGTCTGGATACAATTCTGGGTTGGCATGTTTAAAGTGTTTTTAATCTCGTGTTTAAAACACTATTTAATACACTTTATAAGTAAAACATGGTTTTCTTGAAGTGTTTAATCAATGTTTAAAACAAATAAAAAATTTCATTTTTGTGTATTTTGAGCCGAGTACGGGGTAAACCTCGCAAAACCTCACATGAGGGTAGGAGCGGTGGCGGGGTGAAGGGGTGGGGGAGCGGGAGGCACCACATCTCACCAAGGGGAGAGGGGATATAAGGTTATACATTTTAAAGAAAACCCCTCACGTAATTAATGGTCGTCCCCTTAGATGGCAGCACTGGTACACTCTGTTTAACGTTCTTCTTCGTTTCAAAATAAAATTTGTGTCGTTCCGCAGTCTTCTTTAATGCAATAGGGTGACTGCATTGTTACGGACATAACATTTGTGCAGTTGAAAGTGAAGCATTAACATGAAAATAAAACCGATCAGTTAATTTTTTTTTTTTTTTTTTTTTGTAGACACGCCTTAACAGGAACAAAATACAGTCCATGTTTTATGTCTTCGGAGTTCTTGTAATATCCCTGAGATTCTTCAGTACATAGGGAACTTGTAGTATTGATATATAGTACAAGAGACAGCATTTATGAGAATATATGAAACATCGCATAAATTTATCCTAACTAATACAAAATAAGACAAATTGATGTTACGGTTGTAATGTTAACAGACGTAACACATCTGCTGCAGCTCCTACTGCAACTGAATATGGGTTAACGAGACTAAACATATAAGGTCATTAGTCTTCCATTCACCCCCCCCCCCCAAAAAAAAGACGGATTCAGTGTACCCCATCTGTCCGCATCTAGAGTAAATTCTGTGTTCTGTGCTCAAATGTGAGCAACTTTCTAAATTCTTATGTAGCGCCTATGTGAGACGGGACGTGAGTACCAGTCCAGTATTCATCAAGTGAGATGTGGGAGACCGTCAAAAACCACATCCATTCTCGCTGGCACACCGGGCTCAGTCGTTAATCCGCTGAACGGATTCGAACCGAGGCCGGCGCGTCTCCCCGTATACGGTTATCTGGGTTGGTATGTAACACTTCCATTTAATGTAGAGTGAAGGACTGAAATTATATTTCTAACAATGTTAAAATAATTATGTAGTGACATATTTATGAATAAATGAAGAGCATTCAGGTAGTAGGCGACTAATTTAGTTAAACAGATTTCTCGAGAATCTGTGGTAGACTCTTGTAAAGAAAACAACTCTTATTAAATGTCAGCTTCACGAGGACCATCCTTTTCAAACGATGAAAATTTATTCCCCTTAAGGAATTTAACTAATATGACTTGTTCTTCATTTTCATCACCGACAACTTGTCCAACAAATTTGTGCAAATGTCTTAGTTCAAATTCTAATTTAACAGCTACCTAATGCCAGAAAGGCAGTGGAAAGTTTTCATCATAGCAGCTGGTTATGAAAGAATTTATCAGTGCATCTTGTTGAACACTCTGGTTTGCAATAGATTTGAAATGGATGCGTCTGTCATTTTCCGCGGTCAAAACACCTATTTTATATGTATATTTTCCAATGCCGCGAACACTGTGGATTTGATGAGTGTTTGGAAGAGATATGATATGACTCCAGCGCTGCTGTTTCTGGGCAACATGGTTTTTTACGTACTCTGCTGGAACTGTTGTTATATTACCTTTATCGGTTATAGGTTTCACACTTTGTACAAAAACTGTGCAACCCATAACGAGAGCTTCTGCAGCTTTCACATACTGCTACACATGATGCTTTAGAATTCCTCCAACACCATCACAAGGTCCTTTTCCGTGGGATGTACAGCAGAAATGCCAATTTAACATACGATCACAATCTTCTTTGCTGAAAGTTGTAGCGGCTAATGCGTACCACTGTTTGAATGTTGACTAGCTCCATCAAAGAGTATTTGCGTCACTTTAAGAATAGAAAATTTATTTTTTGTTTTCAAAAGGATTTTCTGCTTCAAAGTACGAGCACCTAGCTTACCGTCGTGCAGATAATAAGATATAACAGCATATCCTGTTTGGACTAATAACTGTGTTAGTCGATTCTGTGTATACAGCGATTTTCCAGTAAGTGTCCTGCACATTAATCTCATTAGTAGTTCTCACTGAAATTAAACTGTAGAACACAAAAACTTTATGTCAAACATTTTCAGCGTTTGTCATTTCAAAGAATAAACTTTGCTGTTTTTGACAATACAGTGGATAAGAAACCTTGGTAATTTACTCTCTGACACTGAAATCATTGTTTATACAACAACCCTGGAACCAATTTAACTAATTTTTCTCCTCGTTATTGTTTCATTGAAACCAGCTGATGAGTTCATCTGACCAGGGAGGCACTGAATTTTTCACAATTCCGTAAATTTCCACTTTCCTCGAATGGGTCGAACATCGTTTTTAAAATTATTTGAGAACTCCTTGAGTCATTAGAGTAACGTCTCATTAGAGTGCTACGAATGTAACACGAGTTTTGTCAACTGTGATAAGCTGTGAAATATTTTTTCAGCAGAATTTTATCTGTCATAACTAACTAAAAGAACAAAGCATTTTTGTTTCATTAAATATAAAATTATAGGTTTGGAGAAAATTTGTCCATTTAATTTGGTACATATGTGACAGTAAACGAGTTCCTTAAACTATGTTATTATTTGGTTTCTAAAATGTAAAATTTGTTTCCAAATGTTATTTGCTGTTGTTTGGAGATACCAAATTGACTTATGGGAAACAACGCAATAGCAAAGAAACACATAAGTGCACCAAAAGTCGTGAATGGTTCTCCACTTTGTTGAGTAAATCTTCCTCAGTTCTTTTTCAGTAAAAATATAATCTATGCATCAGTGTAAGGTTTTGAAGACAGAACAAGCTGAAAACATTTTTGGTTTAATGTTGCAATCTTATCACAGAAATACACGCATTTACACAGCTTACAATGTGACAATGTTACAACAGTTGTCAAATGAAAGCATCTCATCCTCAGAAAGTGAAATAATCCTAATCACAACAATAGTAATATTTAACTAGAAATTTCTTTACAAAATTATTCTTACGACTACGTCATGATGTTGGCCAGTACTACGATAAATGATCCGATTCTGGCTCAAAGTTCAGTACTATTTAGGATGACAATCAAGTCTATGCAGGATGGTTAGTTTTGTGACAAGTTGAGCAAACGATTACCCAAGGTCGCTCGAGTTTACAGTGGACACAAGCTGGTGAACCAACAAGTTTACGCCTCAGCTCGTGGTATTTACCTTAGCTGCGGTGAGCTGTTCTCTGCATGGCTACTCTTGCCCTCTGAACTTCCTATAAAAACTAATTAAGCCTTTCCTGATTTTACAAGCAGAAACTCTCCCTATGTTTCTCGTTATGCTAGAAAACATGTAGTCAACCCTAGTCTTGGAATATGGTGATAAGCATGAGCATGACTGGAACAGTCTCCATATTACAATGCCCTCTCAGTAGTTGCACGAACAATTAACTAACTGCCTGGTTCGTTTCTTCACAGTTGGAGCTCAACGACACTACAGCTAATATCCAGCTGAATGTCGGCTGCAGTGAACGCAGTGTTCACACAAATTTCTCCTCTCGGTCGTACAGAGCGTTATGCGCTCCGTTCTGCACTTGACACCAGTTCAGAGAAGAGTCCCCCGAAAATTTCGCTCTTGTCTTTCTCGTAGCCGAACTGTCTCCCCACATGGGTTCTTTCATTCTTCACGTCACGGCTTTTTTCGACCAATAGGAGCGTTCCTCTTATTTTTGTGGAAACTCTCTCTGCCAGTCGCAAGGGCCCTACCATTGAAATGCGTCGAAACCTCGGAACTTTGATCCTTCCTAGTTCGTTTCCGCCAATCTGACGTTTGTGCCCGATCCAGACGCCTAAAAATTACAAGCGTACATTACATGTGTACCGTTCACTATTTACGTTATTAACTACGTCACTGGTTTTGATCTTATCCATTTGGAATTCCGAAAAAGCTTCTCTCTATCCTACTTCTGGTGGGCCATTACTTGCTCTCCAGTATGCGTCACCTATCCAGTCGCTGACTCCCACCGCGGGACGCCCCCAAGAGGTTTTCGTGGTGTCTCCCGTGGTGAGGCCTCCGCTTCTGCCCGCGCCAGCTCCCACACATAACGTTTCCTCTCGCTGCTTGTTTCACCGATGTATAAAACTCTTACGTAAGGTGCGAAATTGACCTTCATTTATTCTGCCACCTTGCATCAGTAATGTGTAAAGTATTGTAAAGCTTCAGAGATTCCACATTCTGGATTCTGAATTTATGTAAATGGAGACAAAATCTGTTTAATTTCAAAATTTTCCTGTTTGGTTTCACCTTTCATTGGTAACTAGTAAAGTTGCCATCATTACTTTTATCTAACTCAGCACCATTCATATATTATTCATTATTGTGGACGATGTTTTACCTAATACATAATCAAAATATCAAAAACTGTTTAATACGTTTAGTTGTTCTGTCGCTTCAGAATGAACTAAGCACACATTATTGTGTCAGATCGTGTTCTTTTAGTGGGCAGGGTAACGGCTTGTTGTAAAAGGTGCAGTGGGGGCTGTTAGTTCGGACATTGAGCTACAAAATTATATAAGAAGATTGCGTGTATCGTTTAAGAACTTGCAGTTTACCAGGATTGACATACTACGTAATATGGTAAAACAAATTTGTGAACGCATTCCTTGGAGCGACAGTTAGAAATAGATGTATTTAATGTCTTGAATATGACACTATCTCATACGTGAACTTGTTGTTGTGATATTATCTACTTTTATTACAGGTGTCTGTTACAGCTCCTCTTATAGCTGAGCTTCAACACACTGTTGTAGTAGACTAATTACTAATGACCCGACCAACAACCCTTCCCTCCCCCCCCCCCCCTCATTCCCCTCCGCCCCTCTCCCGTTTTCACAACTATTGACGTTCTGATATATTTGTTACATATAGTTATTGATACTTCTATGTCAGTATCTACATAGATCCCAAGTATTTGATAATTCCATAGCATCGTAAGAAAAATCAAAGTATTTGTATAGGAAGTACCGAATGGGGTAAGGGAAAATAGTAACTTTAATTATTGGTTTAATGATAAATGCAATGTATGTACTGTCCAGAAAACACAAACGCCCCATCAAAAACTACATACGATGTCTTGTCTATAATGAAGATCTCAGATTTTTAGGAACAGATCTCGGTAACGACAGTATAAGAACTCAAAAAGAGTATTACCAGCTATTGAAAACCCGAAATGGGCAGTAAATCGGTATTCAATACAGGAAATTATGTTGCCATAAATAAACAATGAGTTATGAGAAACTCCTTTTTATGCGCCGCGGCTCATGTAGGACTGGTTTACAACAAGGTCCAACAGATGGCGAAGGTGGCCTGTAATGAAGATCATCTACCATCTTTCCATTTCAAGTTTTGGATACGGAAACTGGCCGAAGAAGAATAAACAAAGGATTGGCGCCTTGCTGCTCTATCTCTGCTGCGTAATTTTTTTGTATTATATTTTGTTCATAGTTGAAACCATATCAAGAATATTTAGCCATAAGTATTGTGCTTCTGTGTACACTGTAAATTAATCTTAAATCATTGTTCCACTTCTTTTGTGATTTCTTTGTGTATATGATTTTATATTCGTACCAAGCTGTTGCCAGTAAGGTTCAATAAACCGAAGTTTAATTACAAAATGTTCGGTAAATGTATCTACCCAATACCCTCGAAAAGTGGGTCGCGTACTCAAACTATGTGTTCCAAATGTAGGTAAAGGAAGCCGTTAATAATTCAAAAGAATTTTCCGAAAGTAGATACGACTTTTTACTACAAATTGTTTTGCTTTATAAAATGGCACTTACTTGTAGTATCAAACAATGCCGAAAGTTTTGTTTGTGTTTGGAATATTTATATTTCCCTGCTCACGTTGTGTTTGACTTTGTACTCTGGTAGGTTCACTCAAACATAACATAACCTTCGTGTGAAAGAAAGCTTAAAATGCACAAGAAACCAATACATTGCTATGTTGGCGGTACGAATACTTTCGTTCCGATGTTATTAGGTATCGATACAAATTCAAGTATTGGTATCGATACGAAATAATATAATATCGAATCCTACATTGTTGGACAGGAGGATGAACATATTTTCGTAGTCTATTACCACACCAGAAACAAGATAAACAGGCTGATATGATACTAATAAATACAAAAACCAAGTTTTCGACTTTAGGTACCTCGTTATCTTTACCTTAAAGCTAATAAGTAATGTGCGTTAGTCGGACCAGGTGATTCGGTATCATGTCATAAATTTCGATTAATTGTTGTTTACAGTTGCTTTCCTGGCAAAATATTTCGGGTTCCGTTTCACAATATCGTGAGTGACTACGTTGCCTGTACCCTGGAAATATTTCAGTGACGCAAGCAAATTAGCCGTGAAACCTAATGACCAATCAATATTTCGAAACTGTTAGGAGAGAACGGCGGATAACAGGACGATCAGACGTTATCTTCAGAATTAAGAGCATCCTACTACTAAAAACGTTCCTTTGTTGTCACAGATGCCTCGTAGTTTCTTTCTTTTTTTTGCGTTCTGCAGCAAGTTCAAGAATTCTTGAATACTCTTGTCTTGCATAAAGTTTATTTCATTGTGAATCTCAATTTAATTTAAATTCTTACATACAACGTCCGTCCAAAAAGTTCCCAGACTGATTTCATTCCTTTTGTATGAGCGACGCTAGCGCTGTGACCCCAGTGGCAGCTGAAACTATCAACTGTAAACAACAAATGTCCATTCGATCAGCCAAGTGTGAGCAAGCAGAATTAAGTAGCAGACGTGAAGCCGTAATGTGTCAACATTTTTGTGTCACAAATTGCAATGGATAGACAGTCCTTGAAAATGGAGTTGTAGCTCCGAAACGTGTTAGAGAGTAATCAGAAAATAAAAATATTGCGACTGAAGACGGAACATTGTTAGTAAAATATATCTCTAACCTAGAAGTTACAGTCACGGACAGTCCACGAGTTATTGTCTGTTGTTAAAGTTGCTCAACCTGTTTCACTTCCGTTGTATTCAACTAGGTCAAGTTACTAAGTGCGAAAAGGTGAATGATAAAGTTGAGACAAGCATGCAGAATACAGAAGCGAATTTTACAGTCTATATTACATCTGAGATGAGAAGTATGGAGCCGCGCGGAGTGGCCGCAGGGTTTGCGGCGCCATGACACGGATTGTGCGGCCCCTCCCGCCGAAGGTTCGAGTCCTCCCTCAGGCGTGTGTGTGTGTTGTTCTTAGCATAAGTTAAAGTAGTGTGTAAGTCTAGGGACCGATGACCTAAGCAGTTTGGTTCATTAGGAAACACACACACACACACACACACACACACACACACACACACACATCAGAAGTATTGAAAACGTGTTTAAACTGGACCAATGCAGCTGTCTGATGAGGGCTAAAGGTAATGGTGCCCGATTAGTGAGACAATGCCTCTTAATCAAGAGTAAAATGACAAGAAAATCAGTTTGGAGAGGGTGCTGCATAAACTTTGGTGGGTCATTCGCGAACTATGAGGTCCAAAGGAATGGTTCACCAAGGTGAACGGAACGAGTGAGGAACGAATTCTAAGGAACGGTCGTTCATAGTTCACTTTGGTAGCGGCTTCCTACTCAATAGTTCCCGGGAACGGGAAAAGGTCGGTCTCGTTCCTGCAACGGCACGTCGGCCGGTCTCGTTCCAGCCTCGGTCCCGTTCCCATCTGTCTCCGTCTCGGTTGCGACTCTCTACTTATAGTTCCTAGGAATGGGGAAAGGTCGGTCTCGTTCCCGCAACGGCACGTCGGCCGGTCTCGTTCCAGTCTCTGTACCGTTCCCATGTCTCGGTCTCACTCGGCCGGACTCGTCCTTCTTCGCGTTGCCACTCGTCGCAGTTCCACTGTCGACTGCTCGTAGTTAGTTCAGTATCGAATTGTTCATTTCGTTCACTGCGCACGGGCATTCTACATCTGTTTCAAACCTTTTTTTAACTCTGAACTTCTGGTTCTTTTCGTATTCTATTCAGCGTCCACGACCGGTAATTAAAATGTATTCTATTATTACGTAAATTACATAAAAAATACGTATTATGTAATACATATAGCTTTTCAGGTAACAAAACGGCGTATCATCTTACTTTACTATTTCGATAAACAGCAGAAAAAATACTTGTTAAAAGGCAAGTTTTTTTGTTATTACACATGCAAAGACGTCTGCACGGCACACAGTAATCTTTTTTTGATCCAAGGTAAAAGAGAATGTTCATTGTTATGGAAGGCAGACCGACTTACAACCGAATGAACCCCTCGCTTCGTAATCGAGTGTGTGGTGTCACATTTTGTGAAGAGAATACCTGTATGATAACTCCTACAATATTATTTCAGTGGTACAGGGTGGCGCACGAAAAATCGGCCCCGAGTACTAGCTGCTCATAGTCGCTTACCAATCGTCATCTATTGTTTCGAAGTTCTTTGCATTAGCTTATTTGTTATTTCTTTACTGCCTAATTATTACATGTTTATCTATTCTGCTCGGAGAGGTCAACAAATCTTGGTAATTGGCGAGCAGTCTGTACTTGGTGCTGGTTGATTCTTGCGCCAACTTATATTATTTCACTGCGATCAGCCACATAACGCAACATTTGGCCAAACGAGAGGTTTTTGCAGAATCAGGAAAATTACAAGTGTGTGAGAATTTTGTTGTGAATAAAAACTCTGTACTCTAGGGGGGAAGCAAGTACCCCCTCTTGGCGCCTTCCATCTTCAGTCACCTATGCTACTAATTTTCAATTTTTCATAAGAACCACATACCAAGCACAAACGCTGAACGAGTGAAAATGAACTTTTCCCAAAAAAGAGCGATCACAGTGAATTAGTTCCCAAGGATGAACGAGTTTGCCCATCTCTACGTGCATACATCGCTGGACTAGCATCACACGAAAGGAGGATATCAACAACGGATGGCTTCGACACAGCCTAGGGACTGCTTCCAGAATGAAGTTGTAACAGATGCTCGCGAGACATACGTGACTAGCTAAACCATTAAGAGCATTGCCAGCTAAAGACGAGCGCCTACATGGTGTACAGATTTAACATGCTAGCAGATTTTGCGACAGTGCACATCCAAGAGCGAAAGGTTCATTTTGACAAAAGAAATGTAGATTGCCATTAGTATTGTCACATGTTATTTGGCGAAGTTCTTTTGTACCATCTGTTTTCTTTAGCTTTCTCTGACCGCGAATGCAACTCCCTATAATAATACTTCGCTGTGCGGGCTAAGAAGAGGAAGGAAGTTGAGGGTTTAGCTTCCCGCCGACATCGAGGTCATTAGAGACGGAGCACGAACTCGGACTTTTACAGTGATGGGGAAGGAAATTGGCCGTCCCCATCGAAAGGAACCATCCCGGCATTTACCTCGAAAGATTTGGGGAAATTGCGGAAAACCTAAATCACGATGGTCGTCCTCCCGAAATTCAGTCCAGTATACCACCTCCCGCGATTACGCGGACGATCAGTCCTGTATCTCTCTTTCTCTTTTTTTTCCTGGAAAGCCGCTCGTGTTCACAAACACGTCAACAGCCGCAATAGATAAAATTTCAGAATCAAACGGTTATAAATTCCTCAGGCACGACACTCTGCATCTCTGCGATAAGGAGAGCGGAGGTCTCTGTCATGCTCCGATTACAGTATGTAGCAAGAATGTATCCAGTACATGGGGAAGGGGGGATACGTTAGTCACGAGCTGAATGACGACATTATTTTGAGATTTCACTAGAAATAGTTCGAGGTACGCTTGCCACTAGCCAATATCCAATTGTGAAGAGAACGTAGGGGAAGAGCAATTTGGTTCCGTGACAGAGAGAGCTACAAGAGATGCTGTTCAACAAAACAGAATAACTGTTGAAATGCATATAGAAAGAGAAAAAGGAATAATCTGCGTACATCGATAGTTGAAATGGAGGACAGTGGGACGTCAGCTGGTATAAATTTATATTAAAAATAAAGAAATTCCTCCAGCTGTATTTAAGGTGTCGATTTTATCTTGGGAACTAGTTTCAACGTTGTAACAACGTCATCTTCAGTACCATAAACTTGTTGACGTCAACTGCGTGGGACTGATACTAGAAGTCAGTGGTGAGATATGGACGTGCTCCGTGTGGAAGTTGGTAAGTTACTAACGACCCTCCACACGCGGCACGTCCATATCTCACCACTGACTTCTAGTATCAGCCCCACGCAGTTGACGTCAACAAGTGTATGGGGCTGAAGATGACTTTGTTACAACGCTGAAACTAGTTGCCAAAATAAAATCGACAACCTTAAATACATCTAGAGGATTTTCTTCATTTTTAATATAAAAAAAAGGAATAAGGTTGTGGTTCATGGATCTAGAAAAGGGCCGTGACTGAGTGAAATTGAACAAGACAATGGAAATTCTCAAACTTAAGAAGGGGAAATGGAAGGGATGGGGGACTAATTAATCTTTTGAGTCCCAAAAATATAAAAAAATTCAAAATTTTATTCCTAAAATTGACCTTGATCATCATAGAAGCAACGAGTATAAGAAGAAGTTGGGAAAAAGTAAATAATCAGTTTGTTGTTTTAAGGAGGTGGTTTCAATCTGTAATTTAATTTGAAAATTTTTCACAAAATAAACCTTTATTATCATATTAAGCAATCAACACAGGAAGAAAATGGAATAGTTAACAATAAATTGTTTTAAGGAGGTAGTTTCACTTTGGAACCAAAAAATTAAGAACTCCGTCCGACCAGGCCTTGGAAGGCCCGATGGTACCGACCGCGCGCCGTGTCATCCTCAACCCACAGGCGTCACTGGATGCGGATATGGAAGGGCATGTGGTTAACACACCGCTCTCCCGGCCGTATGTCAGTTTACGAGACCGGGGCCGCTACATCTTAGTCAAGCAGCTCCTCAGTTTGCCTCACAAGGGCTGAGTGTACCCCGCTTATCCGCTTGTCAACAGCGCTCAGCAGACCGGATGGTTACCCATCCAAGTGTTAGCCCAGCACGACAGCCCTTAACTTCGGTGATCTGACGGGAAGCGATGTTGCCACTGCGGCAAGGTCATCGGCTACTTTGGTACCACTGGGACAAATTTACGTTACAGTAACTTTAGATATACTTACTTTTACTGTCAATAATATCCTCAATATGATCACTATAAATAAAAAGCACATGGCACAATCGTAGACAATGACGTAGCACCATCTCCGTACTGACTGTTGCTTTGAACGGTGTGACTGCTACAGGGTACTACATTGGTAGAAGTACCTCAATGCATCACTAGATGTGTCTGTACTGCAATAATGTTGCTGGTTTCATGCGAATGGCATAGGCACTTTGAAACAAAATTAATAAAATGGTGGATTCAATCAGAAACACCTGGTA
Source organism: Schistocerca gregaria (assembly GCF_023897955.1). Lineage (NCBI taxonomy): Eukaryota > Metazoa > Arthropoda > Insecta > Orthoptera > Acrididae > Schistocerca > Schistocerca gregaria. Next base: position 400,492,260 of record NC_064931.1, on the reverse strand, counting down.
CACAAGGCAGAAAGCAACAATGAAGCTAAAGATACGTTCATATGGGCCATAAAAATGGCATACTGTCGACAATAACAGCTAGCAATGTTGTCTGACAACACTGCGCCCACACGAAATGCAGCTACTTATATAGGATGCCAATTATTGAACTATATGAAAAAAAAACCTAAATTAGTTACAAACTGCTGGGTGCACACACTTTATTCAACACATAAACGTCACTACAGATATTTAGGTTATGACACGCTCGATATGTCTGTCATCATTGGCGATGACATGGCGCAGAAGAATAGCGAAATTCTGCATGAACTGCCGAAGTGTCGGAACATCGATGCTGTTGGATGACCTCCTGAATGGCTGTTTTTAGCTCCGCAATGGTTCTGGTTTTATTGCTGTACACCTTGTCTTTAATATAGCCCCACGAAAAGGAGTCCCAGGAGTTCAGATCCGGAGAATATGGTGGCCAATCGAGGCCAATTCCAGTGGCCTCTGGATACCCCAGAGCCAGAATGCGGTCCCCAAAGTTCTGCTCCAGGACATCAAACATTCTCCTGCTTCGATGGGGTCGAGCTCCGTCTTACATAAATTACATCTTGCCGAAATCGGGGTCACTTTGGATATACGCTGCATCACATTCTGAAAGAAACTTCTTGAACTTTCGGTGTTAAAGAGAAGCATGAGATCTTATAAAATTAATCAACTGCACCAAGCTGTCCATTACTTCTTTCAGTGTAGCACTGAGATTTCCACAAAGGGCAGTCTGATGAATTATACACTGATACGATATTAGACCTGGATCCTGATCCCTGATTTTCTTTACTATACTTTTGTCTTTGCCAATCATCGCTGGGTGGCCGTCAGTTGAAAGCGACAATATTTTATCATAACGGACGTTGGAATTATAAATAAATCCGTCAATAGCTTTGCATAAATCTTCTCTTCGAGTGTTACCTTTCAAAGGCAATATTGCGAGCAATTCTTCCCTGAATATCTTATTTTCAATGTCGAATAATCTTACGAAACTCGATATATGTTCATTGTCAACCATGTCACATGATTCGTTAAGTGCAATAACATAGCATGGTGCCTTTTCCAAAGGTTCAAGCAGAGTGCTTTTAATATCAGTAGTAAAACGTCCGTTCTTCTTGTATTACTTCTTGCCGACATTGGAATACTTTGAATTGCAGCGACAACATCCTTTTTTTCTTCAAAAAGTACCGAGACTACTTCCAGCATACATTCTTTCATTATTTCAGAATCTGAAAATGGTTTTTGGTGTTTACTAAGTATCCAGCACACACGTAACGCTGCTTCTGCCGATTTTTCTTGCTCATTCATGCAGCGAACCAGCAATTTCGTGCTTTTTTCGTAAGAAGTGAGATATTCCTGTAATTTAAATTTAAATTTTATCGGGATAAGTTTACAAAGCAGATATACATATCACATTTATACATTATCTATTACAATTATGTTCCTGTAGTTTTTCTTTACAAGACTCACTGCCAAGAGGAAAGTTTTCGTGGAATTGGTGATGAGTTGTTTCATAGTGTCGTTTTAAATTGCCACTTTTAATAACAGCGACAGTTTTATTACATTTTAAGCAAACTGGAAACGCTTGAGGCCTATCAGGCAGCGTAAAACAATATTATTCAGTCCATTCAGTCAAAAACCTCCTGTTTTCAGTGTCCACTTTTCGCTTTTTAGGACCTATTATTAATATACGAAAAGGTTTTTCACACGACAAATTGTAAAACAAATGAATAATTGCTCTGCGGCCTGCGTGCGATTGATGAAACGAAGTAAAGGCCGCCCGCCAACTGTGCTCTCTTTGACTAAAACGACAGGTTCGGACTTGTTTAACAAGTGAACGAGTGAACAGTGACGGGTGGTGGGAGGCGCTACTCGCCGAGAAAAATAGAATGAAACGGATATACTCGACTAAATGATTTGCTAGTCTACTCGACAAATTTTTTGTTTTTCAGACACGTTTAGTTATTAAATTACTCAGTACTCGACTAAATTACTAGTCTAGTGCGAACCAGGCGTCGGTATACTTAGTTGGACGTCGGACTGTATGTAAGAATATTTGGCGGTCCGAGGTTCGACCTTTCGCGGTCCGTATAAAGACCACGGTCGGCTTGTTGCCGATCTCTGCCCTAGGCAATATGTCGGCAGCTACCTGCAACAGCAATATTGCCTGTCTAGATCTCTAAATTTCCGTGTGTTGCAGCCATATTGCAGAAATGTTGACGACAACTCTATTGCAGCCACATGATGACGTAAAAATGACCTGAATAAGCGTATCTTAGTGAGGTGACAGATTGGCTAGAAATCGTAAAACAGTCAAGACAGGGTTGTCTTCCACTAACACTATCTACCACATATACAGAAGAGTTGATAACGAAGACTACCCAAACTTGATTGCAAGGGTACAGATTGAATATTAAAACAAAGAATACTAAATTGATGAGAGTTCATCACACAGAAGGTATGAAAATGAAAACAGCAGAAGGTCAATTTGAACAGGTTGAACAGTATAGATCTTTGGGGAGCATACTGACCTTTTAACTAGGCGAATGAAATAAAATAAAGAATCAAAATGACAAATCTAGCTTTCGGGAAAAAGAAACGGTTATTATGCAGGAAAAGATTGGTTAAATGCTTCATGTTGAGTACTTTTCTGTACGGCTGTGAAAGCTGGATGCTGAAGAAGAGCTGGCCTGGTTCTAGGAGGGTGGGGGGGGGGGGGGGGGCGGCAATTTTCGGGGGCGCCAAATTCATATTCTTGAAGAAAAAAACCGTGTTCCACAAAATGCCTAGTATCCAGCGCACGTTGGTCTATCTGTTATTCACATGATTTTGAAATGCATTCCAATTGGTTTTTGAACATTTTGGAACACATTTTAAGTTGATTTCTGAACGAATCATAATTCGATTTTTGAATGTGTCCATAGTGTACGTTATGTCTCTGCCAGGGGAATCCCAGTCGGATCTAGAAATTAAAAACAAACTAAAGGGGACGGGACTATAAGAGCCGTGCTGCATAAACCCGAACGGGTGAATGCCAATCGCTGTTTGTTCATGTGGTTGATTGGGTCTGCGAATGATCAGCGTTGTTATAATTATTACCGACATCCATATATTCAGATTACCAGAGTGATAATAAACGGCCAGCTGGTAAGAAAGGTTACATATTATCTTCTCGGTGTACCTAAAAAAATCAAATTTTAACAGAAAATTTTCGAGCATCGACACACTACCAGTTTTACAGTCCCCAGTTAGCAGTCGCTTTAGATTCTATTCTCGGAATAGCGAGGAAAATGCCTTTTACGAACACGTAATAGCGCCTAACCGGAGAATAAAAGCGGGTTAACTGAACCGTTGATTCTGTTAGTGTGAGCGAAGATAACCAGAGGATAAGTTTCGACAATGGTAGGAGTAGTTACAGAATTAGTGACGACAAGATTGTTTGTTAGAACAAGGAAGGAGAAGAAACGGGCACATCACACAAATTATATGGATGAATACGACGATTCGAAACTCATATAGGGACTTCGCATTACTACTTCTCGATCTCTTACTTGAGAAACTGTAGCATATGAATGAAATGTGAAACTATTTCCTTACATAAAACTTTTTGCTTGTAGTACGCCCAATAGTAATTTAATATTAGTAATAAGTGAACTACGTTCTGTCTTGTTATTTAAGTAAGTGAGGTACGTAAAAATGACCATTTTTGCCAAAACAGTCTCTCTTGTTTCGCGCATGTTGGAATTGCTGTAGTATTAGGAAGGCCTATTTCTTTTTATCTAGCAGACAGCGACAAAATAGACGTAATATGATCGAGAAACCGCGCCAGTCTTGCTAGTATTTGTATTAACAGCTGTTTCAGTATTAGACAACGACATTTTAATTGTTCATGTAGAAAACGTTTGACGAACTTCGATGAAGTAATTGATTCTTTTGCACGCCCTGTAATGTTGTAGCAAGATTATAGGGGGAAAAAAACTGCTGAGATGTAAGGATTGAAGAAATGTGTAGTGTCTTGATTGTCTCTTGTTTTTACTGGTTTTAAGTTTCTTATATTTAATTTTATGTCACACAAAAGAGAAAGTTATTAGCTAATAGGCAATAAAGAGTTCACATTATCTGAAGAGCACTGATTGTCCCCGTAAAAAATAATCCCATCCAGTATTAACTGTGAGTTTTGGTGAGGAGTGTAGGATGTCAAACCGGCCGACTGGGAGCAGGAGGCACAACAGGACACTTTCCACTGTCCTGATTATAGACTTGATGGATTAGAGCGAAATATAATGACGTGCGATAACAGAATGCTGCGTGGAGAGGCGTGGCACTGCACTTTGACACACTTAAGACCGAATAACATGTCTTTTTCCTCGAAGATATCAAAAGAGGTGCGCTACAAAATGAACATATTTTTGAAAAATCGATTTTTTTTGCGTCCTCTCTCAAACGCACGATAGGGGGTGGGGGAGGGGGAAGGGAGGCATCACTGTCAAGTGTTTGCCCCGGTTCGGAAATGTCGTAGACCTGAAGAAGAGAGAAAGAGACGAAACAGAAGCATTCGACATTTCGGTTTGGGTGGATAAAGTGGAGAACAGAGAATCAATTGAAAATGTACTGGAACAAAGATCTGTCTCCTATACCTGGTTAACAAAACGAAAGCAAATGGTGTGGAACATATACCGAGAGGAAAAGAAATCTAACGACAGCTATCGAAGGAACAATGGAAGGACAGAAGAAAATAGGAAGGAGAAGAATAAAAATACTGGATGAAGTGTAAAGAGGAAGATACCAGACTATGTAACAATTGGCATGGAACAGGATTAGGTGGAGATAGCAACGGCGTTATGAACCTTCCGATAGCCAGAACTCCTTATGATGATGTTTTATCTTCCTTCAAATTGAGTTCCTTTGCGATAATTTTTTTCTTGTTTGTTTTCTAAGTGGGGAAGTTGGGTATGCGCTTCTTCGGTGCGCCTGTACACAACGCACTGTCAATAAAGAAAGATGTTAATGTTTCGAGAAGCCCCGTCTGCGTCTCTTACATCTCAAAAATCTCGCATGCATCTATCGCAATTGTTACATTGTGTGACATTTCACTGCTGAAAGTCCCTTACGTAAATAGTGCGATGGTCAACTGACGTAAGTTCTATGCACTCTCGGAAATTTTTTATTGAATTTTTCAAGGTCGGTTCAGACAAACTAGTTCCATTACCGGTTCCGCTTCTTAGCAAGTTCTCATTCTATGTTCTCAATACGTTATTCGCCAACTTTACAGGCAGTAGATAAACTCTCAGGAAAAGGGGACTGCTCAATTGAATAATTACGAAGTAACAAATTGAAAACATTTGATGATGAGTTGCTAAGCAGTGGAAAGCGGAATGAAACAAACTGTGTGACTCGAGGCTGAAAAATGCAATAAAAAGTGTCGTCACAAGACGGTGTTTCCGTACAGTCTACTCAGCTTTTGTGAAGTTTTCGGGGAGGAGACGATTTCTTTTTCGAAAGTATCGGCGTTTATGTGGAGAATGGAAAGGAAGGAAGATTAGTGTTTAACATCTCAGAAATGTCAAGGTCGTTAAAGACCGCGCGTAACCTCAGACTGGATAAAGTCAGGGAGAAAACTGACCACTTCTATTTCAAAACAAGCATCATGGCACTCGCCTTAATTAATTTAGGCAAATGACAGAGAACCTGAATTAGGTTTTGACCGGACCGGACTCTGGGCCTCATTTCTCCTAAATGAATCTTAACCACGACGGCACCGCGCCGGAAAGACTAAAAATTGCACATGAGTTATTGGTCACGGCGGAAATGAGTCGAAGCCCTGAATGTCAGGTTTGAAACGACCGCTTCATCGTCGGGCAAAACGTCAATTGTAAATGTTGACTAAATTGCGGAGGAAGACATAAAAGCTGCGACGTCTTTTGTTTGCGTTGGAGAATATAGTTACACTTGTGTTTTTCTTGCCGTTCCCATTACTTGCTGCCAGCCGCTAACGCAATAGTCGTAAAGCGCTTGCGTCTAGAAGGGGAAAATCACGGCATCGAAATGTGGCCTTAGCTGACGGTAGAGGCAGCGCAGGTGAGCTCCGTTGTCTTGTGGCGTGATCAAGACTCGGGAGCTGCCCTGCAGAGATGTGGCAGCGCCGCGCACCGGAGTTTTTCTCGTCCCCGCCGCGCCAGACAGGTCGGCGCCTTGCCCGCTTGGGGAGGGGGAAGGGGCGGGAAGGGAGGGGCCGGTGGGTCAGTGGAGGGGCGGGAGGGGGAGCGCCTCACGCACCTGGCATTCCTCGCTAGCTATTACCGCCATACATTCTTTCGATACAGCTCCCCCTCCCCACATCCCGCCATCCTTCTTACGAGGCAACAAACATTTCCGTTATCTTTAACACGTCGACAAACGCAATTACTATCTAAGTGAATGGCATCTGCAAGTGCGCTACGGCCGTTATGTGGATCGTATACGATCCGCGTTATTACAAACCGTATGCAGTAATCGCTGTTAGCAACTGAGACTCATTCTCAAAGAATTACTCGTCAAACTTAAGTATGGTCAGAAAATTACGCTACTTTCATAGACGTTAACTTTTCGAAAGGTACTTTTCTCGTCCTCCATCCCGAGATTCATTTAACTCTGACGAGTAACAGAACAACGAAAGGTATAATACAGTTTAATTATCTACTCGAAAAAATGAAATTACTTACATAATTTTTTTGTTTGTTGCTATTTAGATGTCTGGCGCCGCGGTACACATTGAAACACGCCGCAGCGTCGTGGCACGCAGTCACAGCATGAGTTCGTAGAAGTGTACGGCGAGATTACGCCATCATATGACACAGATAGGTGGCGCAGAACCTTCCAGTGTCGTCAAACAATTCTGAATGGCGGAGGAGCGAACTAAGAGACCATCTACATGAGGAGAATCGGGAATGGCTGAAGAAGTGGATGTCATGGTGCTCCGATACTCTTCTATAATCAGTCGTGGACCGCTTTTCAGCATATTGCATGGCATTTTGACCATAGCAATGGTCGACGGCCGCTGGGTTTCGCGACTGATTACACCATTCAAAGAGCCCACCGAAAACAGGCAGCGGGGGAAGTGTGGCAGCTGTGTCAGTCAGATCCAGATGTCTTGTTTAGCTGTTTAATCGTCATGGACGAGTGCTGTGTTATCACTGTGATACCGAGACAAATGATCAGAGCAAGCAGTGGAAACATGTGGATTCCTCACCGCCGAAAAAGAGGAAGACCCCAACCGTCATGGCGCAAGGTGATGCTGAACGGATTTTGGGACTTCCATGGTGTGTTGCCAACAGGTTATGTTCGTAAAGGGCAAACCGTCACGGGAGCATACTACCGAAATCTCCTGCAAATTTTGCGGTAGTTTTGTCGAGACGAGAAGTCGTGAAAAGGTGCCCAAAGGGTATTTTTGCTTAACGAAACGCTCCACCTTTTCGTGCACAGGACACATGCCGCTCCTTTGGGTAATTATACGATGCCTCACCCGAGAATTCTCATGAGACGGCGCCCAGTGACTTGTTCCTCTTTCCTCGGATGGAGAAACCATTACGTGGCTGACATTCCCAGAGTAAGGAGAAGGTGATTTTTGAAACGGAACGTGTCCTGAACAGCCTAAAATGTAGGCTTGTATAATCATGGTCTCCAACCAAGTTATCCAGCGTTAGGAAAAGGATGTCGCATTGAAGAGTGAATCTGTGGAGAAGGGCTAAAACCCTCACAAAGTCTCGTGTTCATAGCTTGACTTTTTCGAGGTGATAATTACATCTCTATGACTACTGTTCACAAAATGTAATGTGGTATCCTATCCGAGGAACAGATGGTGCGATCCCTCACAGCCTCCTACAGTTCAGTAATGTTGTGGGACGATTAGTACGAGCAGTGATCTGTAGATAAATTGGCTGTTCAGCTGCAGCTGGACGAGCAGTTGCGAATGTCCACGAAGTGTTGTGACAGTACAGTCGCGATACTAATTAAATTTCGCAGGTGCATTTTCCTGAGTTTACACGAGGGACATACAGGGTGGCACAAAAAAGGTATTATTAAGTTTTTGTCTCTGCGGCATAGCATGGCGTAATAGATTCTTGTTATGATATTTATGCTATAGCGGACAACCTGAAATTTAATGCAGAAGGTTTTGAAAGAGCTTTTCTTCTGCAGCTATGAGTGTGTAAAGAGCCTTGAACTGGATTCGCCGGCCGGTGTGGCCGAGCGGTGCTAGGCGCTTCAGTCTGAAACCGCGCTACCACTACGGCCGCAGGTTCGAATTCTGCCTCGGGCATAGATTTGTGCGACGTCCTTAGGTTAGTTAGGTTTAAGTAGTTCTAAGTCTAGGGGACTGATGACCTCAGATGTTAAGCCCTATAGTGCTCAGAGCTATTTGAACCAGTTTGAACTGGATTCCGTGGTGACTTTTTGAAGAGCATTGTTTTACATTGCACGAATCTCTCGGGAAATTGCAGTACCAACATCCTGGAGTGCATCTTTATAGACTCTCTCCGTCACATAACCCCATAAGAAATAATCACACGGGTTGAGATCGGGACTATAAGGGGGCCATTCCACAACATGTTTAGTGAATGCTAAGGTGTTCAAGGCAATGATCGGATCTCTGAATGTCTCTTGAAAACAATCGATGTTTGCAGCATGGTGTGGATTTGCTCCATTCTGCATGAACCAGTAGTTTCGGAGCAGTCGACGGCGTCGTGCAACCGGTACAAATTCATGTTCCAGCACCTGTCTGTGTTTGCCTTCTGTGACAGGCCCCTCAATAGATATGTGCACAGTAATACATTATGCACTGGCTGCGCGCAAAACAGTGATGTTTTGTTGACGAGGTGGAGTAGCAGCTGGAACGTGTAAAGTCTCAGTAGCCCAGTGGTGCGAGTCTTGTTTGTTGACGTAGCCATGGAGATGAAAGTGTGCCCCATCACTAAGCCATATCTGATCCGTATCGACTGCTCCTATTTTAAACGCCTCAGTCATCTCGTTTCCAAAAGAAGATTATCGTTCCACATGCATGTCCTTCAAAGGCTGGCACCTTTAAGTTGTCTTACATTATCTTTTGAAAAGAGCGTCCTCATATGCTGAGTTGCTGTGTTGCATGCCTTGTTGATGTAGTGGACTCCTCACTCAATAAGGTTCCACTCGGTCCACATTCTGCAGGGTTACAACTGAACGTGGTCGTCCTGACTGGCCCTTCTTGGAATCATGCACGAATCCGCTATTTTTAAAACACTTCATCAACCTGTTGAAAACAGGGAAGTCACTACACAAAATCTATATCAGAGGATGCTTAAATTTTGTTGTCACGTTTTGACTCCAGTTTCGTATTGTAATCTCACCGAGAAATGGTCGTTCCGGATGTTGCTGTTATAGATCAAATGTGCTGTTGAACGCGCGCATCATCGCAACAAAGCAGGATATATCGAAAAGAATCATCCGATTTGGCACGTTTATATTTCTGACACTACTAAACATATACAATGAATATTGTTTTTTGGTGAACGGAAAACTCAAAAAGCTTTTTTTTCATACCTTTTCATAGGTGATCAATATGTCCCGCTTCAGATGTAAAACATATGTCAATTCGGTGTGTGTGAATTGCTAAGGGACCAAACTGCTGAGGACATGCGGTATTCAAATTCTTCCCACGCTACAGCGAGCATATCTTGAGTTACAGCTTCCACAGCTGCTGTTATGTGATGTCTCAGTTCATTCATAAACAGTCTTTTATAAACCACCATAAGAAATAATCACATACAGTTAGGTCCGGTGATACTGGGGGACAGTAATGTAACACTGAATCATTTGGTCCAGTGCGACCGATCCATCGTTCAGTAATACTTTAATTTTTGAAATTCCCGTATTTCCAGACGCCAGTGTGGTGGTGGTGCCCAATCCTACTGGGAAATGGAGTCGTTTGAGTCAGTCTGCAACTGTGGAAAAAGGAAGTTCTGAAGCATATCGAGATATATGCTTCCTGTAACAGTGTTCTCGGCAAAGAAAAATGTACCATACACCTTTTCCTGTGAAACTGCACAAAAAACATTAAATTTTGGAGAGTCCCTCTCATGTTTTACAGCTTCACATCGTTGTTCCGTACCCCATATTCTCACTATATGACGATTCATCTTTCCATTTACATGGAATGTTGCCCCGTCAGTAACACTAAGCGTGGAATACAACTGTCATCTTCTGTCTTGTCAAGAACGAAATTACAGAACTCCACACGTTGTTATTTGTCACTTTCACGAAGAGCTTGCAGTAGCTGAATTTTGTACAGTTTCCTGTGTAAATGTCGACGCAACACACGTCAGACGGACGTCGGGGGCATGTTGAGCAGTCGAGCTGCACTTCAAACGGATTTCTGCGAACTACTACTGAAACTATAGCGGATGCGTTCGACGTCTGTGTCAGACGCACGGGGGCGGCCCAGCTATTTGCCTTTACATAAACAAACTGTTTCTCGGAATTGTTCATGCAATCGTCTAACGCTCTGTGCTGTAGGAGGATCCACATTATACCTAGTACAAAAGTCACGCTGAATAGTTATTACTGACCCGCACTCCGCAAAACGTAGAACACAAAACGCTTTCTGTTGTCCCGACACCATTTTTACTAGAACTGAAGTGGGCGCACACTGCTGTTACCTAGAGGGAAACATGTAAAACTCGACAATTTGCTCTTTCCAACAGTACACTGTTCACGTACATACCTCAGATAACATAGTTATTATTATTATTATTATTATTATTATTATTATTATTATTATTTTAAATCGGATGACACTTTTTGATACACCCTGTATATCCAGAATAAGTGTAAAATGTCTTAAAGATCAACAAACGCTTTACCAGTGTTAGTGTTTCCATTCTGAAATGTGAATTGAGACATCGGTGAGTAGGCTATAGAATTTGCAGAGCTGCAACACGACGATATCACAAGGAGTATCATTTACGGCATACATTTAAATCACAGTAGACAAATACTTTCTAGCACCAATTGTGCGCTACCCTGCACTTAGCTAGTGTGTCGTGGAGTAAGATTATTGAATTTCTCTTCCCTGAGACATGCCAGAGCGGATGTGTTGCGAGAAGCCTGGGTGGTCCTGGCGCTTTTAATGCGGGGTGGCTAAACCCCCTGCTGGGCTGTGGGTTCGCAGAGTTGCTCCGGCGAATGCTGGCTTGTTTTCAGTGTCCGTGCGTCGGTATGGTCTTTTGAAATTAGAGTATAGTGGCTACTGGTCTCCTGAGTATTGCTGGCTTGACAAATCTGCACATCATGTAGGATGATGCATACACACGAAAGCGTTATTTTGCTGCATTCAGTATGGGAAAATTTCTGAACCTTACACGCGAGATGTCAGTCAGTGAAATGGGTGAGCGGCACGGGCGCTCTGACGCCAATGTCTCGAGCCGAAGACCGGTGACGCAGCAAGTGCTGTGTACCAACCTCTAGTTAGTACAGTAAGTGATAGCAGAGACGTTTTCGCAAGTTTTGCTCTCTGTTGTAAATATATAAATTCTTCCACATTATTTTGGCGAAAGTCGTGAATTCTTCCCTCCAAGTTGAGGGTTTCTGAGAGCGGAGAGCGACTTAGAGAAGACCGGAAGACGGTGTGGAGACGTCGCCATGAGGTCGTAGCGAGAGAGGCGCCCGCTCGCCGTACTTCGCTGAGTCTTTAGTAAGCTTTCAGCTTTAGCGCTGCCTTTGCTCTGAGCAAAACACACAATTTGCGAGGTTAATTCCACAACTTGTGTCGCTTCTTCAATGATTTCATTTATCTGGATCTTCGATCTTTTTTAACTTGCGTTTGCGAGCTGCTCAAATTTGGAAAGCCAATTGCAGTTCTGTGGCAATCTTCCATATAGTTTGAGGTGCGTACCAGTTGGAGACATTACATTCTGTTTTGTAAACAATTGACATAAAAGTTTTCCGAGTATCGTACCGCTTCATAATGTAATCAGTAGACCCAAAAGAATTCAACTGTAACCGTGGCCGAACCGTTTGTTTCACCAGTATAGTTTTTACGTTAAGACGCAGTACGATAGTCAGAAAACATGTATGTCAACTGACTGTGGCCGCGGAAGCCTACGCAACAATAATTTTGAGATAGAATGCTTGTTTTTAGATTGAAGTCAGCGATCATCTTTGTCATAATTAAGTGAACTGATATTCACCTTTTGGTTCAAATAAGTTATTATAAATCTTTTAATTCTGATATGAACTACTGACAGCCTTGGGAGGGCCAGTCATGACAAAACACTACCATCTGGTGAGCAAAATGTATGAGACGGGCGAAATAACCTCAGACTTCATAAGAATATAATAATTCCAATCCCAAAAAAAGCAGGTGTTGACAGATATGAAAATTACTGAACTATCAGTTTAATAAGTGACGGCTGCAAAATACTAACGCGAATTCTGTACAGACGAATGGAAAAACTGGTACAAGCCGTCCTCGGGGAAGATCAGTTTGGATTCCGTTGAAATATGGGAACACGTGAGGCAATACGACTTATCTTAGAAGCTAGATTAAGAAAAGGCAAACCTAAGTTTCTAGCATTTATAGACATAGAGAAAGCTTTTCACAATGTTGACTGGGATACACTCTTTCAAATTCTGAAGGTGTCAGGGGTAAAATACAGGGAGCGAAAGGCTATTTACAATTTGTACAGAAACCAGATGGCAGTTATAAGAGTCGAGGGACATGAAAGGGAAGCAGTGGTTGGGAAGGGAATGAGACAGGGTTGTAGCCTCTCCCCGAAGTTATTCAATCTGTATATTGAGCAAGTAGTAAAGGAAACAAAAGAAAAATTCGGAGTAGGAATTAAAACCTATGGAGAAGAAATAAAACCTTTAAGGTTCGCCGATGACATTCTAATTCTGTCACAGACAGCAAATAACTTGGAAGAGCAGTTGAACGGAATGGACAGTGTCTTGAAAGGAGGATATAAGATGAACATCAACAAAAGCAAAACGCGGATAATGGAATTTAGTCGAATTAAGTCGGGTGATGCTCAGGGAATTAGATCAGGAAATGAGACACTTAAAGTAGTAAAGGAGTTTTGCTATTTGGGGAGCAAAATAACTGATGATGGTCGAAGTAGAGAGGACATAAAATGTAGACTGGCAATGGCAAGGAAAGCGTTTCTGAAGAATTTGTTAACATCGAGTATAGATTTAAGTGTCAGGAAGTCGTTCCTAAAATTATTTGTATGGAGCGTAGCCATGTATGTAAGTGAAACGTGAACGATAAATAGTGTGGACAAGAAGAGAACAGAAGCTTTCGAAACGTGGTGCTACAAAGAATGCTAAAGATTATATGGATAGATCACATAACTAATGAGGAGGTATTGAATAGGATTGGGGAGAAGAGGAGTTTGTGGCACAACTTGACGAGAAGAAGGGATCGGTTGGTAGGACATGTTCTGAGGCATCAAGGGATCACCAATTTAGTATTGGAGGGCAGCGTGGAGGGTAAAAATTGTAGAGGCAGACCAAGAGATGAATACACTAAGCAGATTCAGAAGGATGTAGGCTGCAGTACGTACTGGGAGATGGAGAAGCTTGCACAGGATAGAGTAGCATGGAGAGCTGCATCAAACCAGTCTCAGGACTGAAGACCACAACAACAACAACATGAAGTTAAGAAAATAAACTGAACGAGTGCAGCCTAGGATCGTATTCTCTTCTGTCGTACAACAGTTCTAGTCAGGTGACTCTAATTAAAATATAAATATGACCGGCTACTTTTGCAGAACTAAAGTGTGCTCTCACTGTGGTGGCATTCCATTGTAAACCAGGCGTCTCTACACGGAATATTTAATGTTCGATGTAGGAAATTTACTTCATTTGCATCACTAAAGACTAATAAGAATTGATGTCATTTATATTTGGCACAGTGCTGAGTTCACAGCGATTTTCAATTATTGTAACAAGCAGTTTGTTGGTTTCAAGTTATACAAGGCACTCACCATCTTGCGGAACGTTTCTGTGTTGAGCGCGGAAGTGCTGCAGGCAGTTTGCACGTTTCACTGCCAAGCCCCAGCGCGTCACAACGACATGCGAACCAGAATTATCAATATTTCATGTCGACCCTGATCCAGGACCCCTACCTCTGAAATGGTCTGATAAACGCAGTTAGAAACGGCACAGAGAGACGCAATTTGGTGTGCAGAATACTGTTGTAGCGACCACTTTTGCGGTCACCGCTTCGCTTGCTTGCATTCTTTTCAGCAGCGATAGCTTCGCCAGCGAGAAATGTATGTCTCACTTTTATTTTGAGGTATTTTGTTTTCTTGTCGTTTTATTATGTTGCAAGTGAAAATAAATTCAACTGCGTGCGAAGATATTTTATATGTATAGGATGTTTCTTTGTTTATTGTATTTTTGTAGTCCTTTTACAGTATGGAAAGGGCAAACAGTTAATATGCCTGAAACTCCACCGGAAGTGAACAAGTTAAGGAGCAATGTGGGTGCAGTCAGGTTGACGGAAGCAAAACATACGCTGCGCCGAAGAGTTGGATTTTTGGAGCTAGGGGGAAGTGCCATTATGGATGTAAACATATGCTACAGGCGCAAGAGGTAGACAGGCGAAAAGCGTATAACATGTCGTGCCGTAATCTAGTTTCTAACCGCAAAAATCTTGTCTCCAATTGAGAGCCACAGAAGAATGAAAGCTGTGTACGTTGATGATTGTATCAACATCGGGAACGTGCGGCGTTGGGTTTTTTGTGCTCGTAATGAAGGAAACAGTGGTGATAACCTCAAAGTGAGTGACAGAACTTCGTCCGTTTCCAGAACTTAAAGAACTCCTTCAAGAACTTCGATTTGATAGTGATGTACCAGCGCAGGCAGGGGTGAGATTGTGGCTCCGTCTGCAAAGTCAAGCATTCTACAGTGACGGTCTCAACAAACTGGTCTCTCGTAGGGAGAAATATGTTCGCTGCCAGGGTGACTATGTTGAGAAATAAATACGTGGACGTGAAGAATAAAGATAAACTAGTTACTACATTATTCAAACATTTGAGTATGTGCAATTCGTAGAATCTATTGTTGCAAACAATGCTGACACCTCTTGAAGAAAGGTTACTTTGCTCAGACGTGTCACTGCTGATAACGAAAACTACGAATGAGCTAAGCACGTACTAATTAAGTATGAACTGCTACTAAAATTATAAAGGACTTATTTAAAGCGAAATACATCTTTATATACTTGATATTTAAAGTTATACATTGCCTACCAGTATTTACGTTTTCACTGAACGTCATAGATGACACACTAGAAATGCGACAGTACTTTTCTCTCTATAAGAAATTAAACGTACTGTTTTCTGTATTTCTGAATGCTACGTGTCGTCTGTCTTGAATATAGGAATCCATATACAAGGTGACAGGCAACGGATACAATTATTTGTGTGCTTCCTACAGAATAAACGCGGTAAAGATGCAAACCACATGAAATAGTTCCAAAACACTAAGGTTTCTGTTACGATCGGCAAGGACAACACCAAAAGAACGATTAAAAAATTCGTAACCTATGTGAAGATTATGGCAGAGCCATACTGAGGATGTGGCGAGATAGGCCTCCGCCAAGGAAGCAGACACAGAGAAGACGCAAGATCTGACCAGATGGTCTAAGAATAAACCGGGAGATGCACTCGAGTTCTCCTGATACACGTGTTTCTGTGGTAAAATTGGAAATTTGTGGTAAGTTGTATGGAACCAAACTGCTGAGTTCATCGGTCCCTAGGCTTACACACTACTTAATTTAACTTAAATTAACGTAAAGGAACTTACGCTAAGGACAACATGCACACCCATGCCCAAGGGAGGACTCGAACTTCCGACGGGCGTGTTTCTGTCTTCTGATAAGGTTAGTGAACTGCTTATAGATGTTGACTCTGAAATTATTGCTATGTCGTAGCAACACTTAAATAATTCGACATTTCAGAGGCTTCCTTTACCAGGAAACGGATTAGCTTTCTGTTTTTCAAGGAGTTCCTTGCGGGGTGGGGGAGTGGCCACGTACGTAAAAAACAGTATTGCATTTGAGTCCATAGATGTAGCACGGCACTGCACTGAACAAATATTTGAATGTTGTGCAGGGGCAGTTGAATTTAGTGAAACTAAACTTCTAATTGTCGTCGTTTATAGGTCCCCTAACTCTGACTTCAGAGCATTTCTGCTCAAGCTACAGAGGGTCCTTCATTCACTTTGTAGGAAGTACTAGAAACTGGCGACTTCAATATAAATTTTGTATATGATGGTGCAAGAAAAAGGATGTTGCTAGATCTCCTAAATTCATATGATCTGATGCAGACTCTGTTTTTTCCACCTAGGGTACAGGGGAACAGTAGCACAGCCATAGACAATATTTTTATTCATTCTTCATTACTAGATGGGCGTTATGTTAGTAAAAGGGTGAATGGCCTTTCAGACCATGATGCACAAATTTTAACACTAAAAGGCTTTTGTTCTCAAACAGTTGTCACATGTAACTACAAACTGTATATGACAGTTAATCCAAAAGCAACAGAGAGTTTTTTAAACCTTGTTAAGGAAGAAGAGTGGCAGGGTGTTTATAGTGCCGATAACATAGATAATAAATATAATGCTTTCCTTAACACATTTCTCATGTACTTTGAGAGTTTCTTTGTATTAGAACGTTCTAAACGGGGGTACTAGCAGTAGTAGGCACCCTGGGTTGCTGACTAGTGGGATAAGAGTATTATGTAGAACAAAGTAGCGGTTAAAGCGCTCAGTCCGGAACCGCGCGACTGCTACGGTCGCAGGTTCGAATCCTGCCTCGGGCATGGATGTGTGTGATGTCATTAGGTTAGTTAGGTTTAAGTAGTTCTAAGTTCTAGGGGACTGATGACCACAGATGTTAAGTCCTACAGTGCTCAGAGCCATTTGAACCATTTTTTTTTTTTTTTTTTTTTTGTAGAACAAAGCGGGAATTGTATCAAAAAGTTAGAAGTAGTCACAATCAAGCTACAGTAGCCCATTACAGACGGTACTGTAAGGTGCTTAAAAATGTTATTAGGAAGGCAAAGAGTATGTGGTATGCAAATAGAATAGCTAATTCACAGGATAAAATTAAAACCATATGGTCAGTTGTGAAGGAAGTGTCTGATCAGCAGCGCAAGGTCGATGCTATAAAGTCAGTTCGTAGTAAAAATATTCATTTTACTCATAAATCAGATATATGTACAGTATTTAACAATCATTTTCTGAGCATTGCTGTCGAATTAAATAAAAAATTAATTTCTATAGGGAATCATAAAACTTTCTTGGCAAATGCCTTTCCGAGATTGATGTCTGAAATACTCCTCTGTGATACAGACAAGGGGGAGACTTAGTCAATAATTAAATCACTGAAGACTAAGGACTCTCGTGGTTATGATGGAGTGCCTAGCAGATTATTAAAGTACTGTGCTGCACATGTTAGCCCTGTATTTAGCTATATTTATAATTTTTCATTTAGTTTCCTAAACGATTAAAGTACTCAGTAGTAAAGCCGCTTTATAAAAAGGGAGAAAGGGATAATGTAGGTAATTTTAGACCTATTTCTATGCCATCACTGTTTGCTAAAGTTATTGAAAAGCCTGTTTATGTAAGGATAATTGATCATTTGCTATCAAATGTACAGTTCGGATTTAGAAGTTTAACAACTGAAAATGCTAGATTCTCTGTTCTCTGTGAGGTACTGGATGGGTTAAACAAAAGGTTTCGAACGATACGCATATTTTTTGATTTAACTAAGCCGTTTGATTTTGTTGATCACAAAATGTTGCTCCAGAAGTTGGACCATTACAGAATACGGGGAGTAGCTCACAATTGGTTCAACTCTTACTTTAGCAACAGACAGCAAAATTTCATTATTCACGATGTTGAGAACGGCTATGATGTGGGATATGGGTGGAGAACGGTCAAGGGGGGGGGGGGGGGGATGCACTAGGGATCAGTGTTGGGGTCACTCCTGTTCCTTATTTATATAAATGATATGCCCTCTAGTATTACGAGTAACTCTAAAATATTTCTGTTTGCTGATGACACTAGCTTGGTAATAAAGGATGTTGTGTACAACATTAGCTCGGTTTCAAATAGTGCAGTTCATGACATAGCTTCATGGTACGTAGAAAACAAACTAACGCTAAATCACTGTAAGACTCAGTCCTCAGTCTGTACAGTTTCTAACACACAATTCAACAAAACCTGACGTTTCACAGAACGGACATATGACTAGTGAAACTGAACTGTTCAAATTTCGAGGTGTTCAGATACATAGTAAATTGTCGTGAAAAGCCCACGTTCAGGATCTTGTTCGAAGATTTAGTGCTGCAACTTTTATTATTCGAACGGTATCTGAAGTGACTGATCGTTCGACACGAAAATTAATCTACTTTGCTTATTTTCTTTCGCTTATGTCATATGGTATTATATTTTGGGGTAACTCTTCCCATTCTAAAATGATTTTTTTTGGCTCAGAAACGGGCGGTTCGGGCAATAAGTGGTGCAAGTTCACGAACCTCTCGTCGACCCCTGTTCAAGAGTCTGGGTATTTTGACATAGGCCTCTCAGTATATATATATATATATATCTTACTGTCATTTCTTGTTAACAATATTAGCTTATTCCCAAGAATAAGCACCTTTCACTCAGTCAATACTCGGCAGAAATCAAACCTGCATTTGGACCAGACTTCCTTGACTCTTGTGCAGAAAGGTGTGCAGTATACTGCTGAATCCACTTTCAATAAACTACCCCTCGAATTAAAAAATCTTAGCAGTAACCCATGCGCTTTCAAATCTAAACT
The DNA here is from genome assembly GCF_023897955.1 of Schistocerca gregaria. Lineage (NCBI taxonomy): Eukaryota > Metazoa > Arthropoda > Insecta > Orthoptera > Acrididae > Schistocerca > Schistocerca gregaria. Next base: position 400,473,389 of record NC_064931.1, on the reverse strand, counting down.
GAACAGTTTCCTCATAGATCACTCCTACTATTCTGTCCAGGAGTTCCTTGAAAAATTAAGCTGATTCTTATTGTATTGTTGACTGAGTTTACTTAAACTTATGAGCTGACTTTTTTGGATTAATAAACATTTTATTTTTATCTGTTATTAGATTTATGTTGTAATTTCATGCATTGACACGTTTCATGGCCTTGGAGATTTGCTCCTCGATTTGATTCTACGGAACTTGAGGTGTAAATAAATTTATAAGAGCAAGCCTTTCCCTCGGTACGAGACTGAAAATGCTCGCTGTTATTACATGTCATTTGGCCAGGTGGCACATAAAGAAATGACTACTATCGAACATGTTTCACTTGGGCTATGTGCCAACACTGCGCTTGGTTCATATAGCTGTAACCCGTACAGCGACTTCATGTTCAACAATGGAGTTTTTGCTGCTACATCGCTACAGTATTGTAGGAACTGAAAGGCTTACCACCGGGTCTTGAAGCAAGTAATATGCTGTTTAACCGAAGACTTTCCATTTTTGCCGGTTTCTGCCAAATGAGAAACGGTGTGAAACTGTTAAAGCTAGCCTGCTTCCATACAGTTGATGGAATAATAAGTGAAATGGGAAACAGATCTCATATATAACGCACCACTTCATCTCACTTTAATTTCCTGTCACGGAAACGTTAAATGAGAACTCTGTATCTTAGTTCGGAAAATATGCAGAAGCTTTTTTTGCCTAAAAACAACAGAAACATCGATACGCAGAACTATTTAACGAAACAACTGCTTTCAAATTCCAGTAGAAAGACCTGACGAAGAGCACTCAGACAGATTCCCATTTGGACATTTTGAATTTTTTTTTTTCAAATTTTCGAGATGCATATCCAAACACCGTGATAGCTTCGGTGATATTTATGACAATTTCAACGCAGTTTAAGCACATTAAACATAAAGATAAACTAGCTACTTCAGGTCGAGTATAGGTAAAGCAGACTACCAAATTGAGCTATCTTGTCGATAAAATCCCACACAGCTACTAAATTTGAATTCAGTGATATTATAAATGAATTAACCGTGCTCAAAGCAAGGAAATCGGAAGTTGAATTATAATAAGAATACAGTTCGTGGAAAGGAATTTGTTCTCAACATTTAATTGTAACCCATCTTCAAATAAAATATGTTCTTTATTATTCATAACGATAAAATCAAAGTTCAGTAACTGTCACAAACAATAAGACATAGATTTTGTTTTATTTTCAATTCCTTTAGCAAGTTTTTTTGCGTGCAATATTTTTCGTCTATGTGGCTCATTTAAGTAATATTTTTCAATAACGCTTCATTTTTATTAAAACTACCTCAAAAATTACAAAATTTACTACACCTGTACAAAAAATATTGCAATAATGTAGTGTTTCTCGGGCAGCGAAAGGAGTCGTTGTTACAGTTCTGCCAGGGGCTCAAGATTACCTCGGTACCGCTCTCTCACGGCTCATTACTGTATTCTTTCTGTGTCATTTCGTCGAAGTAAATCATAAAGAAAGGACTGCTACTAAACAGACGTCTATCGCTAACGTAGTTTAAGTGGCGACATTCTGCTTGGTGTACACGTCTGGAGCCTGCGAAGCTCGCTTATGTTCAACTGCTCAGTTCTTGGTGCCACTTCGCTGCTCGCTGTAAGATCTCAGAAGTCGGCGAGCGGATGGCGCAGCAAATATGCTACTTGACCGATGCTTCCGACTTCTCCGATTGCTGCTGACTGAGGACTGGGTTGAGAAGCGACGGTGGAGGAAGGAAGCAAAGAAGATGGTGGGGATAGGTCGCCCCATCAGCCAGTTCTGCTGCCACCAACGGTACGACCTGCTACGCAAGTAAAAAAATTGACTAATAGCGAGTAGGGCTTGCCCACTAAGGGTTCCGAACAAACTTATTTACGACGGTTCTGGGATGCGAGTTCGTATGACGGCAGGAGCAATCTTGCGGTTATCCCACGCACCCTGACTGCAAATTTGTACGCCAGTCTGGTGATACGGCTTGTTGTGCTGCCATTCATGAACAGCAGCCCAGGGGGTGTTTTCCAACAGGATAACGGTTTCCCACATGCTCTACAGAGTGTCGACAAGTTGTCTTGGCCTGCTCAGTCACCAGATCTGTCTCCAATCGAGCACATATGAGACATCATCGGACGACAACTCCAGCGTCATCCACAAGCAGCAGTAACCGTCCCTGTACTGACCGACCAAGTGCAACAGGCGTGGAACTCCGTGCAACAAACTGACATCCGCAACTTGTACAACACAATGCATGCACATTTGTATTCTTGAATTCAACATTCTGGCGGCTGCACCGGTTATTAATGTAGCAGCATTTGACATTTGCAGTGGCTTATCTCACGCTTATATTAACTTGTGATCTTGCAATGTTAATCACTTAAATATGTTCCCTTAGCAAATGTACGAGGTGCATTCAAGTTCTAAGGCCTCCGATTTTTTTTCTAATTAACTACTCACCCGAAATCGATGAAACTGGCGTTAATTCTCGACGTAATCGCCCTGCAGACGTACACATTTTTCACAACGCTGACGCCATGATTCCATGACAGCGGCGAAGGCTTCTTTAGCAGTCTGTTTTGATCACTGGAAAATCACTGAGGCAATAGCAGCACGGCTGGTGAATGTGCGGCCACGGAGAGTGTCTTTCATTGCTGGAAAAAGCCAAAAGTCACTAGGAGCCAGGTCAGGTGAGTAGGGAGCATGAGGAATCACTTCAAAGTTGTTATCACGAAGAAACTCTTGCGTAACGTTATCTGGATGTGCGGGTGCGTTGTCTTGGTGAAACAGCACACGCGCAGCCCTTCCCGGACGTTTTTGTTGCAGTGCAGGAAGGAATTTGTTCTTCAAAACATTTTCGTAGGATGCACCTGTTACCGTAGTGCCCTTTGGAACGAAATGGGTAAGGATTACGCCCTCACTGTCCCAGAACATGGACACCATTATTTTTTCAGCACTGGCGGTTACCCGAAATTTTTTTGGTGGCGGTGAATCTGTGTGATTCCATTGAGCTGACTTGCTCTTTGTCTCTGGATTGAAAAATGGCATCCACGTCTCATCCATTGTCACAACCGACGAAAAGAAAGTCCCATTCATGCTGTCATTGCGCGTCAACATTGCTTGGCAACATGCCACACGGGCAGCCATGTGGTCGTCCGTCAGCATTCGTGGCACCCACCTGGATGACACTTTTCGCATTTTCAGGTCGTCATGCAGGATTGTGTGCACAGAACCCACAGAAATGCCAACTCTGGAGGCGATCTGTTCAACAGTCATTCGGCGATCCCCCAAAACAATTCTCTCCACTTTCTCGATCATGTCGTCAGACCGGCTTGTGCGAACTCGAGGTTGTTTTGGTTTGTTGTCACATGATGTTCTGCCTCCATTAAACTGTCGCACCCACGAACGAACTTTCGACACATCCATAACTCCATCACCACATGTCTCCTTCAACTGTCAATGAATTTCAACCACGCAAATTCAGAAAACGAATGATTGCACGCTGTTCAAATAAGGAAAACGTCTCCATTTTAAGTTTTTAAAACAGTTCTCATTCTCGCCGCTGGCGGTAAAATTCCATCTGCCCTACGGTGCTGCCATCTCTGGGACGTATTGACAATGAACGCGGTCTCATTTTAAAACAATGCGCATGTTTCTATCTCTTTCCAGTCCGGAGAAAAAACATCGGAGGCCTTAGAACTTGAATGCACCTCGTATTCTCGAAATGTCATTACTCTACAGTAATTAATTTTTGATGCTGCGATTTTTTCCGAAGGATTATGTACAGACAGTCATGCAAAACCAGTTTCACTGTTATTAATTTCATCTCTTTTTGCGGCTCAAGATTTATGTACGATCCAAAGTCATTTAGATTCTTGATGTATGAATATATTTTACATTTCTATAAAGGTTAGATGTATATTTCTTACAATGAAATGAATACCCCTAGCTGCATACAGGCGTTGATATATGTCAACAGGGACAGTTGAAAATGTGTGCCCCGATCGGAACTCGAACCCGGGATCTCCTGCTTACATGGCAGACGCTCTATCCATCATTTTTTTGTTTTCTTTTTTTTTCATTCTGTTCAATATAGTTCGTTGCGTTTGGTCTGGGCGGACGTCACAAGACATCCGTTCAAGTTGATCGTTGATGCCTTGACTCAGTTTTTTTTTTTTATTACAGAGAGCATGCAGCCCTCTGACCGAACACGCTGAGCTACCGTGCCGGCATTCTATCCATCTGAGCCACCGGAGGACACAGAAGATATTGCGATTGCAGAGACTTATCTGTGGCACGCCTCTCGAGAGACCCACATTCCCAACTTATTGTCCCGCACTATATTCATAGTGCCCATTATACTCATTACTTGTGGCTTTTTGCCGATTTCCGTAAGAGTTCTGGCACTGTTTGTGCATCCGCATAGAAGAAGATGGTCAAATGGCCGGTGAGCCTTAACGATAATTATATGAAGGTGGTATCTGCTCTCTCTGTCCGAAAGAACAGATACCATCTTCAGATATATATATTTGTAAACAGTGGCGTGGCCATTAGACTGATAAATATCATGTATGTGCAAACAAACGCTATAACAAACTTCAAATTATACATACGTATGTAAATTTTTACCAAATGTCCATATAGGATAGTTTTTACCATCTTATCACTATTATTAATTTCATCGCTGCTTGCAACTAAAATCTACCTCAATACGGAATCAAGTGCATCCTTGATGTATGTATGTATCTTACGCTAATATAAAGTGGCTGTATGTCTTGCTGTATGTCTTGTAATCCATGCTTCAGATCTGTATTTTCCTTGTAAGCAGTAATTCGGCAGTCTTAACAAAGAACAGTTACATATGGGCATTCCTAACGACATAATGAGCAGCTAATTTACGTAAAATATTCATTACATAATTGTATTACAATAGCTGCAGATGGTTACGTATATCTGTTGGCAGATGACGGTACTTATCGATTCCACATCGTTTCCATGGTTACTAGCTTGCATCCTTCTTGCCAGTGGGAATTCATAAAGACTTTGATTAATGGCGAAAGGTATACCGTCACCTTAGTTACAAAGCTGGTATCCTACCGACCACCTTTGCCACTTTTATGTTTACCAGAAGGTCTTGTAGACGGCAGTCCACGTTTAAATGAGCCCTGTCATTGGGCGGTGGGATAGTGACTGTTTCTTTTTATTTCGTCGCTTTTTATAACCTATGTCCTTCTTTGTAAATTCTAAATATCTTTCGTTGTTTTCTTAAGGATCACTCTCCTAATAATTGTGCTTCTAATACATGTTCTTCGCCCAGTATAATCAAGTCTCACGGCCATCGCCTACCAATGATGTTATGCTAGAGACAATGGGCGTGGCTTCCGCTATTTAACTACAGGTATTCGAGTGGTATTTCCCGCTGTTCTCCACTCCTGCACAGAGGAATCTGCTCCACGCCAGCGGTTCCAACGCTCATCAAGGGTATATAGTTTCGCTTTTTTACAACATTATTTTATCTTAGTGTCGTTTCCGATTGTAACTGCAGCATTATGTTTTATTTATCCTTACAGAATGTAAGATCCGGAAAAAATTTTCTTAGAAGATCGAAACCGGGCATCTGTAAATAAAAATGAACTATTTGAATTCGATCACGACTGTGTGTGTTAAAGTGAGTCCTATTATTCGCATGAGGCTGGGACACAGGTGTTACATCGTTCATTTCCATCGGTTGAAAATTATCTCCTTTGGGCACTGCGATAAGGGCCTAACGACAATGGCGTGTCTGAACCAAGTCATATTGGCGTCTACCATGTACTCGGCCGCTTAATTAGTCTTATACATGAGGTCGATTGCGATGGATTACCATCTACCTACAAGTGTAATTGCTTTACTTTATCGATTTGATATATACATCAACTGATATCCGCCATAAAACTAGACTTTGCTGTGGATATCATCCCCATATGGTACCAGCTTGGTTCGAAAACTGGGTCGTAATTTTGTTCCTTTTTACATCCTTGTTTTATTGTGAAATCCACAATTCTGCTAACTTAACACTATTTAGGATAATTAAGGTTATGTAGTGTGTAAGCTTAGGGACTGATGACCGTAGCAGTTAAGTCCCATAAGGTTTCACACACGTCTCATTTCATTTCTTGCTGTTATACTATAACGTTTGCAATTCTATTGACATAACACTATGTTAACAATTGCTGGCTGTATGGCCGGTGATTACTGCTAAAAGTCTAAATAAATTAAGAAAATCTGCTTATGGAGTCATAATTTCTTCAGAGTGTTTGACTGCCGCGTCACATGGTTGGTGCGGTCACACTGATCGCGTGTCCGTTGGCTGCCGCTGCGGTGTAGACATTCGTCGTCCGACCACTGCAGCGAGTCAGCTGATGCATGAGTCTGCTAATGGTTCCAAATAAATGCCAGGCCTTCTTGCAAAGACGTATTAGTTAAGCTAAGGAGGTATTTCATTGATTTATTGTCTGGGGTGTGTGATAAGCATATCTCGAATGAGAGACTTTGCACATAAACTTTTGCAATCGACATTTTCGCCCTAAAATTTACATTCTTTAGTTGAGCCCTGTAGTTGTGCTATGCATTCTTTATAGCACTGGTTTGGTTTCTTCAATCATCGAAAAAATTTATGCCTGACGGCTGCAGCATGCATTTCGTCTCAAAATGATTCCAATTTATCTTTTATTTCTGAATTGGACGGTCATTAGGTAAACTCCAAAGAAATTCTTCACTAACTGAAAGACGTCTGCACCAGGATTAGCAAAAAGGAAAGCTTTGAACTCATTACCTGATGCATGATAAGTGATGAAATTCTCGCAGTCTGGAGACATACTTCAGTCAAGCTTTAAGTTTTCGGTCGAACGCCAGAAATGGTGGTGGTATCTTAAAAACATGTCTTGAACATCTTGCTTCATACTAGCTTGCCCATCAGCGCCACTGCATTGGATAGTTGTAAAAGCGGCAGCGCTGACTGCAACAGTTGAGGTTGGGCCATGTGTGAATGATGTCAGAACCGTATGCAGTATTCTCTGAATATTCCTGAAAAGGAATTGTCGTTGCAGTTTGCACACAGATCAGAAACTAAATGATGGCCACGTTGTAATTTAGTGTTTCCACAATGTATGTATCAATGCACTTGCCCAAAATTTTGTTCGCGAGTTATAGTGGCAGGAATTACCCTTTGGATCCGTACAGACTCGTCGCCAGCTTACGTTGTAATGTCACTTTTGAATACTATTTTGTTTTTGGAGGTGAACAGTATTATTGATAAGAGTAATTTTTCATGTAAGAATAAGGCCTTTCGCATGTCTGTGTCAAATTTTAATTTATTTTATACCGCCAATAAGTAATATTTATTAAAAATAATTATTCAGTATTTGTTCAATACTCTTTTTAATGTCGTAATAAACAAAGGATTTAAATTTTCGTTTCCTTGCCGTTAGCCATCAGCTCATTTAGTTATGGTCTTCACTGTGTGTGTGTATGGAACTGGGGACCTAGAAACGACGGAGAGGCTTCGTCCCACCGCAGCCCTCAGTACTTCACAACCCCACAACAATATCCACCCCACAGCCGCCCCACACCGAACCCAGGGTTATTGTGCGGTTCGGCCACCAGTAGATGCGGGTCTGGCTGTGTTCGTAGGCGTTACGCTATGCTACGAACAACAATCGATCCAGAGATGCCATCTTGAACAGACTTGAACGCTACGTTCTTAGCTAGCAACGACTTCACTACTAATAAGCTCCAGACCTTTTTCCTTTTGTCTCCTGCCTTAGGACTTCGATGTCCAGGCAATGAACTGCAGCTCCTATGAATATGAGGAAAATTGAAGAGGACCAGTCTGTTATCCCCCTCGTAAGCTCGAAGTGACCCCGGAGGCTTGTTGACAGGCTGAACAAAGTATTCAACCCTCACAGTCGTGACACACATTGGCCTCTACGAATACTGAATGGCTCAGAAAATGCAGGTTCACTTTCTAGCCTCTATCACATGCGCAGCGTTTTTGTGTGATCAAAAGTGTATTGAAAAGATGATGTCGATAAAAAAATGCAGGTCATAACAGACCGCCGCGCGGGATTAGCCGAGCGGCCTAAGACGCTGCAGTCATGGACTGTGCGGCTGGTTCCGGCGGAGGTTCGAGTCCTCCGTCGGGCATGGGTGTGTGTGTTGGTTCTTAGGATAATTTAGGTTAAGTAGTGTGTAAGCTTAGGGAGTGGTGACCTTAGCAGTTAAGTCCCATAAGATTTCACACATAACAGACCATAATCAGGGAAAACTGATTTAATGACGCATACTTGACCAGTTTCATACTAGATTTCAAAAAAAATGGTCCTTGGCTACCCCGCGCTGTCTAGATTTCAAGTGAAGTACTCGATTCATGAAGCTTAATTGTCAAATTACGCTCATTTCTGGTTCTACAACCGAACATAAACTTATACATTAAAACAGTCACAAAACATAATTTTAAAGAATATTAGCATTCCAAAAACACGTAATTTTCAATTTAATGATGTTGATTCTCAAAGAAAACATGTGTTTTTACGAATTTTGAAATCTGGTACATGATGTATTCAGAGAAATTTTATTACTAATTAGCATTTTATTACCTGATAGTGAACACGTACGTAACTTCATTGTAAGTTTTGACACATGCATGAAAATTGCAATTTTGTAAAACGTAACCAACTTTTCCAAGTCAAATATTTCCGATACTTTTGTTGTTATTATGGTATCATTTACACTTCTTACCATCACAGGTATAATTTACAGACTTCTTAAGAACTAATACTACACTTAGTTAATTTCTTTTCACTGTTTGTAAGTATCAGATATTAAACACGAGCTCAATATAATAGCGTTATTCCAGAATGCCTAAAGTCTCTCAGTCGTATTCACATTTATCAGAGTAACAATGTTTGGTATATTGTTATGGTTATAAGCTCTTTGATTAGCAGCTGTTTTATTGTTTGAAAGTTTTTTTGGAAGTGATTTGGAAAAAGATGGCTCCATTGTTTACTACATTTTCATATGCAGAGTTAAATAAATCCTGAAAATAATAAAATACTTGTTTTCTCATTTTCTATTAAAACAACTGGAGAACTTCAAGAACCACTCTTCATCGTATGCACAAATTCACGAAATCTTATTTATATACTGAGGAAGTGCAAGAGAGTCAACGATTTAACTTACTTTATTTATACACACTCTGATAGGCCCATTTAAAGGTCATGAACGCGATGGAAAATCTTTTCTTTTCGAGCTGTTTACCTATTCCTTAAAAATATTCCACTTAAGTAACATGTCCGTCTACTGGTTCGGAAACAAACTTCGAACTTCCTACTGCAGAGTGAGTTACAAGTTCGCGTGCGTTTCGCCGTGGACACAAAGGAGAGATACTGTCGGTGAGAGGAAGAGGACGTGACGCGATGCTAGATAATCCGGGAACTGTCGCCGAACGGCAGACGAAACCGCAACCGAGTATTCCGGGAAGCTGTAGCGAGGTGCGTCATCCTGCGTTTGTCGCTGCTACCTCCCACTGCTGACTCCAATGTCCTCTGTCGCATGCTTTGTTCACGTTCCCCATAAGTGTTCTAATAGATGTAAAAGTAACGACTAAATTTCGTACCGTATCCACTCGGTATTGTCGAGACAAGAACTACTGGCGCCGCCCGAGTCGGACAGGAATTGCATGCTGGGAAAGAAAATATAAGGAGTAACGTAATGTATTCGGGCGGAAACCAATGTGGTAGAGACAATAAGTGGTCTAGCATAGAGTACAATCAAAGTCGGCCTCAAAATGAATGTTGAGAAGACGGAAGTGATGGTACTAGCTGGAAGTGTAATGTAGAGAATACTATTGCATGTTGTACATCTGAGTTTGGGCGAAGTACTTCGACTCCTGGCTTAACAGCCATGACAGCTTCAAACTGGAGATTAACGAGCGAACAATTAATGCATATGATGGGTATTCAGTAATTCAAATCATTTTTTTTCAGAAAATTTCGGTTGAAAAAGTGAGATTTTTTTGGGGGACATCGTGGAATATTCCCCCTTCTATCCCTATAGTTTCATGAAGTTCTGATAGATTACGCCGTTATACGATAGCCTTCAAAATGGCGTCTGTGACGAAGTTGCGTTCCAAGCAGAGAGCTGTCATTGAGTGTGTTTTGGCAGAAAATCGGAGCATCGCAGGTATTCATAAGCGCTTGCAGAGTGTCAGCGGAGATCTGGCAGTGAACAAAAGCACGGTGAGTCGCTGGGCGAGGGGTCTGACATCATCGCAACAAGGTCGCTCAAACCTGTCCGATCTCCCTCGTGCCGGCCGGCAGTACACAGCTGTGACTGTGATCGACGTATCACAACCGAACACCTCGCTGCTCAACTGGACGTCTCTGTTGATAGTGCCGACACACTCGTCCACCTGTTGGGGTACTCAAAGGTGTGCGCCCGCTGGGTTCCTAGCCCCCTAACGGAAGACCATAAACAGCATCTGTCTGGTCCAATGAACGATGCATGCACTACGCAGGAAGCAGTTTGTGAATGATGGGGAAGTTATTGATGCAGTAAGGCGTTGAATCCGACGTCGACCAGTAGATTGGTGTTACGAGGGGCGTTTGAAAAGTCAGTGCAAAAATAAAAACTACTTAAGTGTTTGGGGTAAACCTTTTATATTTTTGGACATAGTCTCCTTTTAGACTTATACAGTTCGTCCAACGCTGTTCTAGTTTGTTCATTCCTTCCGAATGTCCAAGTCTGCAAAATAGCTACTAGTTGCTGCAATCACCTCGTCATTTGAATAAACTCTTCGTTCCACCAGCCATTTCTTCAAACTGGGGAACAAATAGTTGTCCGAGGGAGCCAAGTCTGGAGAATAGGGGGGATGTGAAACGAGTTGGAATCCTATTTCCATTAATTTTGCGACTACAACTACTGAGGTGTGTGCTGGTGCATTGACGTGATGGAAAAGGACTTTTTGCAGTCCAATCGCCGGCGTTTTTCTTGCAGCTCGGTTTTCAAACGGTCCAATAACGATGAATAATTTGCACCTGTAATAGTTTTACCCTTTTCCAGATAGTCGATGAGGATTATCCCTTGCGAATCCCAAAAGACAGTCGCCATAACCTTTCTGGCCGAAGGAATGGTCTTCGCCTTTTTTGGTGCAGATTCTCCCTTGGTAACCCATTGTTTAGTTTGTTCTTTGGTCTCAGCAGTATAGTAATGTATCCATGTTTCATTTACAGTGACGAAAGGACGCTTAGAGTCTTGCAGATTCTTCCTGAACAGCTGCAAACCATCCTTGCAACACTTCACACGATTCCGTTTTTGGTCAAGTGTGAGCAATCGCGGAACCCATCTTGCAGATAGCTTTCTCATATCCAAATGTTTATGCAAAATATTATGTACCCGTTCATTCGAGATGGTCACAGCACTAGCAATCTCACGCACCTTAACTCTTCTGTCATCCATCACCATACCATGGATTCTATCATTGATTTCTGGAGTCTTAACCCCCACAGGGCGTCCAGAACGTTAAGTATCACTTGTGCCCATGTGGCCACTCCGAAAATTTTGAAACTACTTATAAACAGTTCTAATTGAAGGCGCAGTCACCGTAATGTTTACCAAGCTTCTCTTTAGTCTCCTGATGCGTTTTGCCTTTCATAAAGTAATGTTCAATCACTACACGAAATTCTTTTTCCTCCATTTTTTGACAATCACTCGACTTCCTTTATTCACACGAATGCCAAACATAAAGAAATAGACCAATGTGGCTGAAACTTGGCGTGCGTCCTTTCCAAAGATGCTACTAACAAAACATGACCTCGACACGCGCCGGTGGTGCCATTTCTCGGACTTTGCAGGGACTTTTCAGGCGCCCCTAGTATGCTAGCATGCAGGCCCTGCCGGTAAGGTGGCGTCAGTCGGTCGCATTCAACGGAGATTATGTTGAAAAGTAGTTTTGTTCCCAAAAGAATGGGGAGTAATATGGTGTATCGCAATCTGCTTTCAGAAAAAAAGTGTTGTATAACTTACTGAACCCCCCTCGTACTTTAGCACGAAGCAGAGATTGACATCATACACTCTTTCCATGAAAAGCAAACTCAAGGCATATAATGGAGTAATAGTTCCAGTGGTTTTATGTGGATTTTGAGTGTAACCAAGGCGGACGATGATGAAAGGCTGTTTGGTTTTGAGCAGAAAATCGTGAGGATAATTTTAGGCTGGAGAAAAAGGAGGAATCAAGGAAAGTATGAAATGATGAGCAACCGACCATTGTGCGGAAAATGAAGGCTAGAATGGGGCACTGGGCAGGAGATGTCGCTCACGTACCTGATCGTCGTTGGACCATAGCAGTGGCTGTAGAAAGCTCTGAAGGAATACGTCTGCTTGGCAGACACAGAAAGCAATGCATAGACGAAGTCGTAAAAGGTCTGAGATAGCTGTGGGGTTGAATAAAACCGGATGGAAATATCTCAAAAGCGCAGTTATTGGAGGTCGGCACATAGCTTTCAAGGTACAGAAACGCCGGATAAGTAAGCAAGTCATACCTTATAGCAACAGCTTAAGCTCTCAATAATCGTTTGAAGTGACACGGTGCGCAACAATATTAAGGAATCACTTTTTCGATACCCCGTAGTTGTCTTCCATTGCTACGCTCAAATTCGAAAAAATGGTTCAAATGGTTCTGAGCACTATGGGACTCAACTGCTGTGGTCATCAGTCTCCTAGAACTTAGAACTACTGAAACGTAACTAACCTAAGGACATCACACACATCCATTCCCGAGGCAGGATTCGAACCTGCGACCGTAGCAGTCACACGGTTCCGGACTGCGCGCCTAGAACCGCGAGACCACCGCGGCCGGCGCTCAGATTCGAAATTTGGCTGAAAGATGCCTATAACCTTCGTCTATTCATTCTGGAAACCACTGGATTCCTTAACTCCAATGTCGATTAAAAATCTAATGGTGTATGCTGTTTTTGAAAATATGTCGTCTCGTTCGCATATGACATGCTTATTATGGAACCTTCTAAAACCAAATCCCATTGACAGCACAAATTTTTCTGACATTTCTCTGGGCAGCCTCTAAGAGGGCCCAGAAGTTGGATGTATCAAATTCAGGAATTTTCCCTTGCGCAATAGAAGTGCAACATTTTCTGTAGCCTCGTGGTCTTTAAATTGAGCAAGTGTGTCTATAATTAATTTTATTACAATCATCTCATCATATATTAGGGATTTTGATACGGTTTTCGCAGATAGTTGAACTGATTTACGACGGTAGTTTGTGTGTGTAATTTATAAATATTGTTTGCAAATTGGTTGGACTATGAGGAACTCAAGTTGAGCGCCGCTGTGAGAAGGATGCCATTGCCATCTGGCGGTGATTTGCAGAACTCGCAGCTCGACTTGTTGCTGGGTGATAAAGAACGTCTGTTTCATCTCCGCCGCTTCCTGCAGACGCAGTGGTTCTCCGCCAGCGCCGAGACACAATTGTCGCAGTTGTGTGACCTATTGTCGTTTTCCTTGCTGGGATTTGTACGTTTTACTGCCCGCGCATCTTCAGGGATCAAGTCCATGTTGTCCAGTCCAGTAAGCGGCGTTTAGTTTGAAAGAGTTGCACTAGCCCATTGAGCCACTCAAAACTATTGTTACCACAATCAATACATCTAATATTTTATAAGCTGAAACCCGACGCCGCGTTATTCTGTCCATATGCGAGGGCTAATCTCCGGAACTACTGTAGGGATTTTGTTATGGTTTTCACTAATACGTAGGCCTACATGGTAGCTCGCATATCCCATCACTGCCACGATATGTCACTCTGAACACCAATTAAATATGGAGCACACAACATTCGCGGCTCCTAAGAACATTTCTGACGTGCGCTGCTGAAATCCGTTTAGTTATATGGGAGGACGTTATCAGTAGCCTGACTTTAACCTACCGAACGGGCTAGCGCGTTGGTTATCAAACTGGACTCGCCTTCGGGCGGGGAGCGGTTCAAACAAGCGTCCAGTATTTAGGTTTTCCGTGATTTACCGAAATCGCTTAACGCAAATGGCAGAATGGTTCCTTCGATAGGGCAAGGCCGCGTTCCCTCTCCATCCTCCACTAATCCGAGCTTGTACCCCGTCTCTAATGACCCCGTTGTCAATGGGATGTTAAAAATTAATCTTCTCCTCCTCCTTATAACGTTGATCTTTGAAGTTTAATCATAATCTATGCAGTGGCCTGTAAATAAAATTATCACTATGCGAACGAAGTTCTCTGTCCAAGGATCCTTAACACTAACTGTGCGAATCCTGGGTCGGTCTCTTTTTTTATGATAATGCACGGAAAGCCTTATTTGATGTAAATGATATCCTGTATATGTTCCAATACTTGATTTGCGTTTTATTATTTGTTTGAGATAGTCCTTGGGAGGGGTGACGTCAGCAGACATTGCTACGTCGCAGCAAGTGCTGCATGGAGCTACCAGCGCCTTACGGAGTGTCAAAAGAGGCCTTCGGGACATCAGGAGATTCGTCATCGAAGACCAAAGACAACAATTTCAGTACGAAAATATGTATTTAGAACTCTTATGAAACGTTTAGGCGGGTTCGACCTTAGCCTTTTGTCACAGGTTATACCTACACTCAATCAATGGGTAATTAAAAAAGAAAGAACAGGTTTCAGTTGTGTATTACAAACTATAAGAGACAGAAGCACACTACGCATGTCACTGGATAGAGGGAGGTTCAAAGTTTTGACGCAGCTGCGTTGTTGCTTGTTTGTAGCAACATTACGAAATCATTTTGTGTGTTGAAATTTCGCGAAGTCAATCCATTGTTGAAGTGCAAAGTGCATTCCGCCGTCGATTCAGCAAGAAGCCGCCTCTGCACAAACAGAGTTACGACTAGAACGAAAAATTCTCGGAAGTAGGTTGCATGTGCAAAGAAAAGAGACTTGTCGGCCACGCACGTCTGATGAAAATGTCGAGCGCATCCGAGATGCGTTCACACGGAGCCCTCAAGACGGGCAGGCCAGCAACTTCCTCAAACACATTGTAGCGTCTTCTGAAATGACGCCTGAATATGAAGTCTAACAAGCTGCAGTTACTGCAGCAATTTTGTGCCGACGACCATAATAGAAGGTACAAATTTTGCATTTCAATTTTCCAGGGTATGGCAAAGGACACTTTTGCAGAACGACTCATCTTTTTGGACGAATGGACGTTTCATCTATGGGGCACAGTAAAGCACCATAATGTAAGAATTTGGGAGTCACAGAATCCTGGCGTCGTCGAATATGAAAGAAAGTCACCGAAACCGAACGTATTTTGTGCCGTTTTTGTTCACAAAGTTTATGGCCCTTTCTTTTTGCGAAGGAAACTGTGACAGGAACGCCGTACGTAGACATGCTGCAAATTTGATATTTTCCAATAATTTCATTTTTCTGCATAAAGGCTTTCACCTTGAGATGCAGCGTTATGTGAACACCACCATCCTACAACGTTGGATTGGAAGGGGTGTACAATAAGGTCCTGTAAATCGATTCCGGCCTCCCAGGTCACCAGACGTCACACGGTGCGATTTTTTTTTTCTGTGGGGGTGCGTAAAAGACTGTGTCTTTGTTCCACCTATGGCAGCTGCTCTTCAAGATCTGAGATACCGAACTGTTCAAGGTGCGATTCAATAAACAGGGATCTGTTGATTTGTGTGTGTGGAATGAAATCGACTGCCGTTTCGATGTTTCCCTAGCAGTGCATGGTGCTGATATTGAGTGTATGGTAGAGTGTTTGTGTGAACATAAAACTTCGAACCTTCCTCTATGCAGTGACCTGTACAATGTGTTCCTATCTTGAACAGTTTGTCTGTAATAAACTGAAATCTGTCCTTTCTTCAACGTTAATTGTAGGTAATGGAGGTTGATTCAAAAGATAGTAGCAGAAGATTTTTAATTTTAAGAGCAGAACGATATGCCAGAATTTGTGTCACAACCTTCCTCCATGACGTCCAATTCCGCGCAACAAAAGCTGTGGCATTTTTACAAACTAGGCATTTGTTTATACTGTCCATAAGACCGCAGGAACTGTTATCTAATAATACATTCATTTACATTTACATCTACATCTACATCATACTCCACAACCCACCTAACAGTGTGTGTGGTAGAGGGTTCTTCTGGTATCCTAACTGATCCCTTCTTTTCCTGTTTCACTCGCGAATGACGCGTTGGAAGAATATGTGTAGGTTCTGTATTAACTCCAATTTCTCGCATTTTCTCGCCGTGGTCATTTCGCAAGATGTATGTGGCAGGAAGTAATACTTATGAAGAAGCAGTCACGATCGCAAAATATCATTTATTTAAAATGAACGGTTTTGACACATAATGTTTCTTGTCAAGTAGTTATCACAAGTAAGATCGCTGACACTACCAACCATATTGGTTAAAATGAAAGAAGTAATATACAGGGTGATTCAAAAGAATCTGTACACACCTCGTGAGTGTAATGTATGGGTCAAAATAAGAGTAAAATGTTAAATAAAGTTTTGTCTGAAACTGCTTTATTTCCGAGCTATGATGCATAATGTCATTTTTGGGAGGCATTACATCATGGGTCAGTACAGGCTTGTGGCATGTCGTGTTCGCCTGCATATCGACTGATATTGCTTTGTTGACGGCTAAGCTGCACATTTCAGTCGGGAGGCAAAAGAGTATCTCAAAGTTGCTTATACCGATAAGCAGACACTTCATCCGCCCCCGGTAGCTGATGGATCAAATCTGTGGGCCCTGGTTCGATCCTCGGCTTGGTCGGAGATTTTTTCCGCTCAGGAAGTGGATGTCGTGTTGTCCTGATCATCATCATTTCATCCCCATCGACGCGCAAGTCGCCGAAGTGGCGTCAGATCGAAAGACTTGCACCCGGCGAACGGTCTATCCTGCGGGAAGTCCCAGTGACACGACATTTTTAGCAGACACGTGCAAATCTCCAGATCTTAACCACTGGACTTCTACCTCTGGGGCCGCCTCATGGAGCTCTTAAATGGTATTGCAGTTGCGAATGTAGCACAACTACAGCAGCGAATTTCAAATAGCTAGCTGTGCAACTGCGCAGAATGAGGTAAACGGAACCTGCGAGATTCCGAGAACGATAATACAACGAGCATGTCACTGTCTTCATCTACATGGACATCATTTTGAACATGTCCTGGGGTAAATGAACAATACGTAGTTGAGTTGAATTTAGGGTCGCTTTGTGTCGTTGATTTAGAAGAAGAATTAATTTTGTGTTGTTTGTGTAGCACTTGTGATCCCTACTCTGCTGCATAACTCTGAAATGAAGCATTTCATACAAAACTTATTTGACGTTTTACTTTTATTCTGATGCATAAATTCCACCTAAGACGTGTGTACAGTTACTTTTGAATCGCCCTGTACTGTCCGTCTCTCTTCACGGAAAGCGCTCTTCGAAATTTTGGCAATAAACCTCTGCGTGATGCACGACGCCTCTCTTACAACGTCTGCTACTGGTTTTTGTTGAGCGTCTATGTAACGCTCTCACGCTGACCAAACGGTCCAGTGACGAAACGCGCCGCTCTTCATTGACTCTTCTCTGCCTCTTTTTTTCAGTCCTAGCTAGTAATATTCCCAGATCAATGAACAATACTCAAGACTCGGTCGAAGAAGTGCCTTGTAAGCCACATTTATCGCTATTGTCAGCGGTATTACTGAATGGCCGGCCCCTGTGAGCGAGCGGTTCTAGGCGCTTCAGTCCGGAACCGCGCTGCTGCTACGGTCGCAGGTTCGAAACTTCCTCGGGCATGGATGAGTGTGATGTCCTTAGGTTAGCTAGGTTTAAGTAGTTCTAAGTCTAGGGGACTGATGGCCTCAGATGTTGAGTCCAATAGTGCTTCGAGCCATTTGAACCATTTTACTGAAGGCCTCTTTTCTTTGGGACAGACACGTCGCTACGTATTGTGTTCCTCCTCCTGTCATTTGTACATCAGGTTAACATTTTGCTTCCACGTACCTCAGCTTTTCCTTTCTCCTTATCGTCAACAGATTTCATGTTGTTAAGAGCAAGACATGGCTGTAGCCTGAGAAGGCATTTTCCGCCATCACTTTCAGTGCTCGCACGGCGAGGCAACAACACGCCAGACTTTGAGCTGGAATCTGACTGTGCCCAGTCATCTGCTCAAGTTATTTCCCGCGACGCCCGAGTCCACTGTCCGCTTTGTCGTGTAATACGAGACATATTTGATAACAAAATGGCTCTAAGCACTATGGGACATAACATCTGCGGTCATCAGTCCCCTAGACTTAGAACTACTTAACCCTAACTAACCTAAGGACATGACACACATCTATGCCCGAGGCAGGATTCGAACCTGCGACCGCAACGGTCACACGGTTCCGGACAGCGCCTAGAAGCGCTCGGCCACAACGGCCGGCTACTTGATTACAAATGCTGGTGTCACACAGTTGGTTATATCAAGACATCGTACGGACCAAAATATTTTTTTGTAACAAATGATTCCTGATCACTAAACACTCAGTTCAGGATCGGCTAGCGTCCGTAGAATTTTGAGCACAGAGGTTTTAAGACACCCCGTTCGAGCAGCAACTCTACGTCAGGTCTGTATTTATCCTCACGTTTTGTGCAGCACAGCTCGAACGAAATCTGAGACGAGTAATAACACGAGCTGCAGTGCCCCGGTAGCGTCTTCTGCCAGTATGACACACTCTACTTCTCGTTTCTCAAAATAATGAGCAATTAATTTCGAAGTTAATTCTGGCGCACGGTTGCAGCAGAAGCGCTATCAGCTGCGACGCGGCCATAAACACGTCGTTTGAAGAGTGCTCATCAGCACACAGCGGCAGCAAACAGTTCCGAGAAGCCCGGCCAGAGCGCAACGGGCGTAGGCTTTCACAGCCTTGGCCAGCTGGGCGCCTACCAAGGCCCCTCATACATAACTGACATAACGAGAGGCGCGGCTCAGCTACCGTTTGGCCAGGTTTCTACATTTTTACCTTAAATTATTTGTCCTCCGTGAGTCACGTAGAGAGGGGTCTGCGGAGTACGGAAATAAGTTAGAGATTTGATTTAAGTTCAATAAACGTAATAACTTAATACAGGGTGCTTCAAAATGAATATACCGGTTTACAATTATAACTAATACACTGAAGAGCGAAACAAATTGGTAAACCTGCCTAATATCATGTCGGACCCTCGCGAGACGCAGAAGTGCTGCAAGACGACATGGCATGGACTCGAATAATGTGTCAAGTATTGCTGGAGGAGCTGACACCAAGAATCGTGCAGGGCTACCCATAAATCCGTAAGAGCACAAGGGGATGGAGATCTCTTCTGAACAGTACGTTGCAAAGCATCCCAAACATGTTCAATAATGTTGATGCCTGGGGAGTTTGGTGGTCAGCGAAAGTGTTTAAATTTAGAAGTGTGTTCCTGTAGCCACTTTGGAGCAATTATGGACGTGTGG
Organism: Schistocerca gregaria; assembly: GCF_023897955.1. NCBI lineage: Eukaryota > Metazoa > Arthropoda > Insecta > Orthoptera > Acrididae > Schistocerca > Schistocerca gregaria. The sequence continues at coordinate 400,453,837 of NC_064931.1, read as the reverse complement.
GGTGTTGCATTGTCTTGCTGGAATTGCCCAAGGCCGTCGGAATGCACAATGGACATGAATGGATGGTCACGCGGGGTAGCCGAGCTGTCTAAGGTGTCTTGTCACGGTTCCCGCGGCTCCCCCCGTCGGAGGTTCGAGTCCTCCCTTGGTCATGGGTGTGTGTGTGTTGTCCTTAGTGTAAGTTAGTTTGAGTTAGATTAAGTAATGTGTAACTTTGGGACCGATGACCACAATAGTTTGGTCCCACAGAACTTACCACATATTTCCAATATTCCATGAATGGGTGCAGGTGATCAGACAGGATGCTTATGTACATGCCACCTGTCAGTCGTATCTAGACGTATCACTAGCCCCATATCACTCCAACTTCACACGCCCACACCATTACAGAGCCTCCACCAGCTTAAACAGTCTCCTGATGACACGCAGGGTCCATGGATTCATGAAGTTGCCTCCATATCTGTACACGTCCATCCGCTCGATACAATTTGGAACGAGACTCGTCCGACCAGGCAACATGTTTCCAGTCATAGAAAGTCCAATGTCAGCGTTGACGGGCCCAGGCGAGGAGTAAAGCTTTGTGTCGTGCACTCATCTAGGGTATACGTCCGCCCGCTTAGCTGGGTGGTAACGTGCTCGCTGCCCATGCATGCGGGCCCGGGTTCGACTCCCGGCCGGGTTGGAGATTTCTCCGCTCGGGGATTGGGTGTTGTGTTGTCCTTGTCATCATTTCATCCTCATCACCGCTGCGCAAGTCGCCCAGGGTGGCGTCGAAAGACATAAAACTTGCACTTGGCGGCCGAACTTCCCCGAATAGGGGCCTCCCGGCCAAAGATGCCATATGCTCATTTCCATTTTATCAAGGGTACACGGGTGGGCCTTTGGCTCCGGAAGCCCATATCGATGATGTTTCGTTGAATAGTTCGCACGCTGACACTTGCTGATGGTCCAGCATTGAAATCTGCAGCAATTTATGCAAGGGTTGCACTTCTATCACGTTGAACGATTCTCCTGCGTTGTCGTTGGTCCCGTTCTTGCAGCATCTTTTTCCGACCACGGAGATTTGATATTTTACCGGATTCGTGATATTCACGGTACACTCGTGAAATGGTCGTACAGAAAAATCCCCATTTCATCGCTGCGTCGGAGATGCTGTATCCCACCGCTAGTACGCTGACTGTAACACCACGTTGAAGCTGACTAACCCTTGATAACCTCCATTGCAGCAGCAGTAACCGATCTAACAACTGTACCAGACACTTGACTTATATAGGCGTTGTCTACCGCAGCGCCGTATTATACCTGTTTATATATCTCTGTATTTGAATAGGCATGCCTAAACCAGTTTCTTTGGCACTTCAGCGTATATCAAATCAACGAACAAATTAAACTCTTTTGTTTGTATACCTGTGCCAAAGAGAAAGAGTATGTAACGACCAAGAATGACTGTAGAACGTATTGAACGAGTGAGAATCTTTCACCCATTGCCCCCAAGAGATCGGTTCATAAGGCTAGTCGTGGGCCAGGAATTCCAATTAATTCTGTGTGGAGACTTTTAACGAGATATTTCCAACCACATCGATTGTTGTTTACAAGCGCTGAAGCTTACAGACTAATGTTTTCGTGCCAACTTTGCAAAGGAAATGTTGCCGTATCGCTATGACGATTTTCCGGATGTTGTCGACTTCAGTGATGAATGGACAAGCGGAAACGTGAATACACATGCTGTGCGCATCTGGGGGTCAGCAAATCCCCACGAGATGATACAGTTGCAACGAGGCTCCCATAAATTGAATGGTTTTTAAAATTTTTCTTTTAATTTTTACTTTTTTTAGATCATATCCCGACGGAGAGTTTATGGGCCTTCTTTCTTTTTTGGCAAAAGAGCTTCTTTTCTTGATGCCTTAGAACTATAGCTCTTTACTCAATTTGAAAAATCTGAACCACAGAACTGTATTTGTGAGCAAGATGGTGCGCTGGCATAGCTCAGTACGTGACTGGTTGAACGGCGTTGTAGTCGGCCGCTGGATTGGCCGCAAGAGGCCGGACGACAGAGCTTGTTTTGCATGAACTCCACGTTCACACACAATCTAACATCATGCGATTTTTACATTTGTGGGTGTTTGAGTGATCATATGTATGGGTCTCTGCTATCAGCTGGTCTCTGCAAGATTCGCAGAAGAGCTTCTGTAAAGTTTGGAAGGTAGGAGACGGATACTGGCAGAAGTAAAGCTGTGAGTACCGGACGTGCGTCGTGCTTCGGTAGCTCAGGTGGTAGAGCACTTGCCCGCGAAAGGCAAAGGTCCCGAGTTCGAGTCTTGGTCGGGCACACAGTTTTAATCTGCCAGGAAGTTTCATATTAGCGCACACTCCGCTGCAGAGTGAAAATCTCATTCTGGAACAGGATAAAATTGTTTACATTTCTGACTCCCGTGTAAATATAACTTACCCAAGGTGCTTTATTAATACACTGCGTGGTTTTCCAATTAAGATCGTAATATTTCTGCAGTCATAAACACTTAACAGTTTCTATTTCTTGTCTTTTATTCTTTCAGCAAATGGTTTTTATGCTATGTGAAGTTTTATGAAAGGTACTGAAACGTATGTACCATCTCTTGTAAAATTTAATGAGAATCCAGTAGCCCTGAACGGTCTTCTGATTTTTCAAATATTTCATAATTTGCTATTTTCAGCAAGAAGAATAGGGGGCTTAGAATTTTTATTCATATATTTCTGTCGTCTGCATACTGAAAAAAATTGCACCTTCTAATAGAGCAAATGGATGATATTTTATGTATATGGGAAATCTCGAAGGATACAAAATGGAACCCTGTCACACACAATGCCGGAGCCACTCCATTTGTGCAAGCTTATTGCTGTGTGGTGGGCACTGAATTGAAACACTCTGCCTTCTCTCATGCAGACAGGATAAAAACCAGAACCTGTGGTCTGTATTACTCCGTAATATATTAATTTTCACATGAACAAGTCGTGGTTCACACAATCAAAAGCCTTAACCAATTCACAAAATATCCAGATGACAATACTTTCTGATTTATTGATGTAATACATTATCATCTGCCAGGACAAATACAGCTTACTCTGTCGACAGTCCTTTTCGAAATGCAAACTATTTGCATCCTGTACAAACGTTAAGTCTAATGTACAAGATCATCTCGAGAATTGCTGAAATCACTGTCAGAAATTAGATGGACTGGTAATTTCTTGCCGATGTCTTATCTCAGTGTCTGTGAAGTTGTTGGGCAACAGATATGTAAGCCTATCTGGGAAAATATCACTACGAAGAGATTCGTTGCACAAGTAGCTTGATATATTACGAAGTTCAGCTGCACAAAATAGGATTAATTTACGACCGAGTTTATCGTAACTACTTGAGCATTTGTTTTTAAAAGAGAAAACTTCTTTTGGAGATGTACAGCTGAATTTTATCAGTCTTGTTTTTGAACGCTTTACGTACAGAATGTGAGCAATCTGTTACGTAAGAACAAAATTATCTGCTGCTGGTAGAAAACGTTATTACAGATGCCTACAATTTATAGTGACCGAAGTAATGTAATGAGATGAATAGGATTAGAAGCTAGATTACAGCATATATTGTTAAATCCACAGTCAACTCAATATTGGAAATTGAAAGAACTTAATAAAAGTTTTATCAACTGGAAATAAAACAAACATTACAGCCAAGAAAGAAAACCTATACAGAGCTGCTTGTCCCACTGTAAATACCGCGTAGCTAGCGGGTTCTCAAAATGTCGTGTAACAGGCGATCTTCCAGTGACTTTAAAAAGCAGCTGAGAGAAGTGTAACGTCTGCTGATGACTCAAACACACTAACCAAAGGTACAAACCCAAATTTGGCAGACCCAGCTTGAATGATAGCCGAACATGAGTACAAGTAGTTCACAGCTAACAGTTTAAGTCTTAAAATTTCCTAAACGCTCATATGCCACTTCAAATAATGCATAGTGACCTGTAGCATCAGAAGTAGACATTAATGATCATACACTGAATGAAGCACAGTATCTAACATTCCTTGGACTCCAGATAGCCCACAAGTTGCATAGAGTCAACGCATAGGTAAATTAATAAACAAGCTTAGCTCAGTGTGTTATACCTTAAGAGCCATATTTCATTGTGTGTACCTAAAGACAAATAGTATTGGCGTGTTTTGCATATTTTAACTCTCTTGTCTTTTGAGGCATACATTTAAAGTAAATAAAGTGTTTAGACAGCAGAGGTGGTCAGAAAGAATATCGTGTAAAATAGATAACTGAGCATCCTGCAGAAGCCTCCTACCCTCACTTCGTAGCACATTTACTCGTTAATGGATTTTTTTGCTGGCCGTAAAAATCATCTTCAGGTCAATCGCGACTTAAATAGTCGCAATACAACATCCAAAGGTAGTGGTCATGTAGACTTCGTCTCCTTGTCTAGGGTTTAGAATGAAGATATTTATCAAGCTCCCATCTAACAAAAGCAAGAAATTGGAAGCGCCTACCATTTCAAAAGAGAATTAGAAACATACCCAATTAGCCATTCTTTCTACAAAGTATCTCGATTCAAGGATTAAAAATTTCTGTTAGCTATTTAGCAACAAGTAGCAGAGTTCGTTGAAAAGCTGTATGATCAGTAATAATATACTATAAATAGGACTTAGGAGCTATAAACATAAATATTTTTATTAGAAAATACAATTATAATGAAGTAAACATTAACCTGCCAATAGCACATAAACAGCATCTATCTAGTATAAATGACGAGTCAGTGGTTTTTTCAAAGAAGCAGCTGTATTTCTAATTTACTTAATTAAATATAGCTGACTTAAGAGTGAATAAGATTAAGCAGTACAGTCATAAGTTATCGCCAGCAGAATACATAAATTAACTTCTTATAAATTTGTTGCCTTATCTTTATGTATGACTGGATTTACCCTAAATGCTTGAAGGTTCTTCTTGATGAAAGCAATGGTTCAAAATGAATGAATGACTGGCAATCGAAGGTGATCTAGATTCCCTGACCCTATAAACAAATCACTTGTGTTTGACGATCTGACGGGATACTGTCTAGTAGCCCAGTGCCATGGGGCACATGTTAGTATAGGAAACAAACGCAGCTACTTGTCCTCCTCTTGCCTGCCAAATTGCAGATGAGCATTTCTTCAACTGTCTTGCTTTGGACCAACAATATGCTCATCAAACGTTTCCTGCACGTTGCACCAATTATCGGAATGATGTTGGGTAGGCGTGTATCCCAGCTCCCCTCTATAGGTTCTGGGTGCTAGACTGTTGCACATGTAGTGAGTATAGAGGGGCCGACAGACATGTTAAACATAACGGATTTGGATGCAGTAAATACCACAATAAATTGTGGCAAACCTGGTGAAAATGCCGTTTCCGTTATCAACATACCTTAAAACCCTAAAGGATCAGAACAGTATCGACACATTACATAAATGACTGACTCATCAGAAACTGAAGTTTGAGAATTTATTGACGAATACAATAATTACGTACTTGGTTTAACTGTCTTAACTAACCATAAAAATGGACTGTTAACGGTTACGGATAACCTTGTTGAAATCTGTAACGAATGTTTCTTTGAGAGCTATATTTGAATGATTTATCGCCTCTCTAGTTTCAAGCGCGTTGAGTTGGAATTTTATATTAAAATATTTGATAGAAATAGTTGCATGTTTTCATTTTTATTTCTGAATGACCATAGAATGTTAATATGTGAATGTTAATTTGCGCTTGTAAGTGGCTGTACATTTCCAGCGAAGGGCCAATGAAAAATGTTCAACCGACGGAGGAACGCAACTTTAGCGCGTAAAACTCGTTTTCTCAGACCACGCAACGTCCATCTGTCATGAGACGGAGAGAGACGCAGTCAGATACTTACAACACTTAACCCTAGTTTGTAGAGTTCCTCGCAAATAGAACACAGCACGTCATAAACGGGCGGGAAGAACCGTTATTCTATTATCATAGAATGCATGTTTTAACGGCTGTTATTTTCGTTATTGCTGGTATTTGTATTAAGGCTATAAGACCTTGGTCCAACGCTTGATTCTCTGCGTATCGTTTTGTTTTCCAATGCTGCAGATATCTTCAGACGTTTTAACGACGCAGAAAGCAGTTACAGTCTCAAACAAGTTCAGCAAGCCGAACTGTCTATATGTATCCACGCAACTGTCGGTTCGTGACATCATCTGACCACTGCCTAAGATCGCAGACTCGCGCTGACCTATGTCGTGGAGCTTGCAGTGGGGAAGATCGGGCTAAGTTTGCCTGATTTAGCACTAAGGTCCAAAACTTAACTAATTTTAAACCTTCCTCTTTTTTGTTGAATTTGCTTTTGTGCTTCTGAATTTCTATGGCAACTTTTCCTAACACAGTAATGATTATATCTTGCTAAATGCCCAATGTCAGAGAAACGAATTTGGTTGTTTCCAGGTCCTAGTGCATCATTTGCTACTGCTGTTATATTCGCCTTACCCAGGCGACAATTTCTCTTGTGTTGGTTACGGCAGGTGTTAATACTTCGTATGTATACTTCAACGCAAGTGTAACGAATTGTATACAGGGTGGTCCATTGATCGTGACCGGGCCATATATCTCACGAAATAAGCGTCAAACGAAAAAACTACAAAGAACGAAACTCGCCTAGCTTGAAGGGGGAAAGCAGATTGCGCTATGGTTGGCCCGCTAGATGGATTTTTTCGTGAGATATTTGGCTCGGTCACTATCGATGGACCACCCTGTATACTTCGGCTGTGGCAAGTGGAGGACGTACCAATTTTGCAGCACTCTGGAAGACTATACTGATCTTGCGATTTGACATGAAAGGCTACAGGCGATATAAGTTTACGCCTTGACAGCAATCACTTTAACTTGGAAGCCTCCCACTTGTCTACCTGGCCATGCATTTGCTAAATGTTTCTGCCCTCTGAGAACGGTTGTTGTTGCTAGCCTGCATTGGAGGTTTTCATTTTTGTTAGAATCTAAATAAAACTTGACTGCTGAAATAATTTAATAGAATGGTGTCCCTGTCATTACTGTAGTCAATTATTAATGAGTGATTAATATATCAACATGGGATTAATCTTTTTTAAAAAAATTTATAGCAAAATTTCATTGATCATAAAATACGACAACAACACAAGTTAAGCGTGACAACAAATAAATCATGAACTGTTGGCAACACAAGTAGACACAGCAAATGGTTAGCAGTCTACTGGGTTTATCTGCTTGACTCAAAACATGGATAACACAATCTGAAATTATCTAACGCCGAATTAACTTTGATGGATTTATTCTGCACAGAAGTTATACTACGTTGGTGCAGTAGAGAACAAGTGGAGAGACTGTCGTTCTGTTTGCCCTAACAAGTCAGAGTAGCAATACTACACCTGATTCTCGATGCGTCACCTTGTCTCAGGAGGCGGTTGTGGTGCAAGCGTCTGCAGAGTAGCTACCTACGGCGCCTGTAATTCGTTAGTGCGGCCACAAAAATGCAAATTCGCGGGGTGGCCATCTGTTAGTCTAATGGAGCCCTGGAATCTCAACACATTCCAGCACGTGACACTCCCGTCCGCCGGTCATACCATGGGCCAATTTGACTTACGCGTATGGCAGTGCGCATGAGGAAATCAACGTCAAGGTGACACACCTGATACGAATGTGACTGCCCTCGGCACGCTGCATTGTCTGAGATGACTGAGGTCTAAACTGTCGGTACAGCCGAGACTTCACTACAGGCTGCCCAGTCAAGACCAGTGCCAGTGTGAAGTCTCACTCAGGACGAGTGCTCCAAGAGCAACACACTCATAACAAGAGTCAACACCAGAACTCCTCTCAAGACTACAGTCTGAATCTGAAGACAACGTTTCACCAGTCTTCCCTTTCTATCAAACATGAGTAAACTCGAAAAAAAAAACAACCAAACAAGCAAACTTGCGGGACTGCCCCCACAAGGGTTTCATGCAAATCACAACACTCCATAAGCTCCATGTCTCCCCTCTAACTCGTCTGCTCCACCCACTGGCCAATCCAAATCAAAGTTAATAATATCCTTTTCTTTGCAGGAGAGACAGCCAATTCCTGTCTTGTAAATTCCTACACAGGGAGGACAAGAATTTACACTCCTGACTTGTTTATCCCACGGCCACTTTTGGCAGCATGTTTTGAGTTTCTCTTTAGGCCTAAAGTGAACAACACATTTATCACATACACTCCTGGAAATGGAAAAAAGAACACATTGACACCGGTGTGTCAGACCCACCATACTTGCTCCGGACACTGCGAGAGGGCTGTACAAGCAATGATCACACGCACGGCACAGCGGACACACCAGGAACCGCGGTGTTGGCCGTCGAATGGCGCTAGCTGCGCAGCATTTGTGCACCGCCGCCGTCAGTGTCAGGCAGTTTGCCGTGGCATACGGAGCTCCATCGCAGTCTTTAACACTGGTAGCATGCCGCGACAGCGTTGACGTGAACCGTATGTGCAGTTGACGGACTTTGAGCGAGGGCGTATAGTTGGCATGCGGGAGGCGGGTGGACGTACCGCCGAATTGCTCAACACGTGGGGCGTGAGGTCTCCACAGTACATCGATGTTGTCGCCAGTGGTCGGCGGAAGGTGCACGTGCCCGTCGACCTGGGACCGGACCGCAGCGACGCACGGATGCACGCCAAGACCGTAGGATCCTACGCAGTGCCGTAGGGGACCGCACCACCACTTCCCAGCAAATTAGGGACGCTGTTGCTCCTGTGGTATCGGCGAGGACCATTCGCAACCGTCTCCATGAAGCTGGGCTACGGTCCCGCACACCGTTAGGCCGTCTTCCGCTCACGCCCCAACATTGTGCAGCCCGCCTCCAGTGGTTTCGCGACAGGCGTGAATGGAGGGACGAATGGAGACGTGTCGTCTTCAGCGATGAGAGTCGCTTCTGCCTTGGTGCCAATGATGGTCGTATGCGTGTTTGGCGCCGTGAAGGTGAGCGCCACAATCAGGACTACATACGACCGAGGCACACAGGGCCAACACCCGGCATCATGGTGTGGGGAGCGATCTCCTACACTTGCCGTACACCTCTGGTGATCGTCGAGGGGACACTGAATAGTGCACGGTACATCCAAACCGTCATCGAACCCATCGTTCTACCATTCCTAGACCGGCAAGGGAACTTGCTGTTCCAACAGGACAATGCACGTCCGCATGTATCCCGTGCCACCCAACGTGCTCTAGAAGGTGTAAGTCAACTACCCTGGCCAGCAAGATCTCCGGATCTGTCCCCCATTGAGCATGTTTGGGACTGGATGAAGCGTCGTCTCACGCGGTCTGCACGTCCAGCACGAACGCTGGTCCAACTGAGGCGCCAGGTGGAAATGGCATGGCAAGCCGTTCCACAGGACTACATCCAGCATGTCTACGATCGTCTCCATGGGAGAATAGCAGCCTGCATTGCTGCGAAAGGTGGATATACACTGTACTAGTGCCGACATTGTGCATGCTCTGTTGCCTGTGTCTATGTGCCTGTGGTTCTGTCAGTGTGATGATGTGATGTATCTGACCCCAGGAATGTGTCAATAAAGTTTCCCCTTCCTGGGACAATGAATTCACGGTGTTCTTATTTCAATTTCCAGGAGTGTAGATCATTATCTGGACGGGCCGAGCGTTACAGCGTGTCAAACTAGGGGCCTCGGTTAAAGTAAGAGAATTCCTTTTGTGTCCCAACATCGACCATTTTAGAGCCACCATAAATGTTGCATACCATTCGAAAATTCTTGCAAAGGCTTGAGGCTTCCCAAAAAAACTCAGCAGGCCGTGGGACAACACCACCTATGCCTCCCTCGATAGCGTCCGGTCCACAGTGAACATGTAAACTGACGAATTTTTAAGGCTACCATCCCTTTACACAATGGGCGCTCACAACACGGTCGCCGACCGCTGTGGCCGAGCCGTTTTAGGCGCTTCAGTCCGGAACCGCGTGACTGCTACGGTCAGAGGTCCGAATTCTGCCTCGGGCATGGATGTGTGTGATGTCCTTAGGATAGTTAGGTTTAAGGAGTTCTAAATCTAGGGGACTGATGACCTCAGATCTCAAGTGCCATAGTGCTCAGAGCCGTTTTTCCTAAAGTGTTGTCCATTTTTCTGCTATATGCCTGAGGACCCTACCATAGCGTTCTAGCGCAGCAACCTCGATGTCAGCCGAAGGCTCAAATGGTAGCTTGATTACTCTGATGTTTTTAATGCAATCCCCGCACAATCAATAGCTACCACTCTGACATCGCCGTCAGAAAGTTTAAATTTCAGCCCATCTTTGTGGTCACGTACGATCTTGTCACACTCTGGGGCGTTGATCATTTCGACGTAAACGACACTGCTTGTGACAGAGAAGTGGATACCAATCATATCTTACGCTTCAATTTTAATTTCTTCAAGTACAAATCGTTTCACTTCAAATGCCTTCGGTCGTGCAAATTAAGTCCCATAGTGCTTAGAGTCATTTGAACCATTTTGAACAACACTGTCGAAACGGTTCTGTTTGGCTACCTACTTTTCTCGTGTGTCCTTGTCTGTGTCACAGTCAGAGGTGCCTAACAGGTAAATCAAAGTAGGCAGTTTTTTCGCCTCTTTGGCCAAAAGCATTGTCTGCACACAGGTGCGGAAAATATTTGAGATCAGTGTTCTGTCCCAGGTAAGAGCTTTGAGATGTTCCTCTCCCTAATAACTGGATGTGGCTACCAAGCCCCAGATGTCCATTGCAAGATTTGCTTTTGAATGACTAAACTGCCTGCTTGTTCTCGACTCTAGAAAGTACTGTTCGAAGGAGAGTCATCAGAAAGCTCCCATATGCATTAACAATGTATATAGTCCCATCAATGGCAGCTCATGTTGATAACTTCCTGTCGTCTATGATGTAATAACAACATTAAAGAGTATAAGGAGTAACCCTGAATATGAAAGTAAGTGAGAGAGTGGCTTATCCTTCTTGTGGCTTTAAACACTGTATCAGTACCATCTTTCCGAGTACTCTAATGATACGACCTATGACAGATTTTACAAATGGAAGGAGAACTTTTCCTTTAGTTGATTGTTTTTCATTAGAATCTCTAGGCCTTTATCAGTGTAGTGCCCTATTTATATCTTTATCAAAGTAGTCCTTTCTTCTGAAGGCAGTTTATAAATGATCGAGCTCGTACTCCAAGCAATGTCGCTCACAGGTTCTTTTAGCTCGGTCCATCAATGTTATGGTAGCTCCTTAATAATTTAGCAATAACGTTAGTGTGTCGTTACACGAGTGCCGAAAAGTCAGTGGAAGAAGTCGCATCCGTTACATATTTCGGAGTATGCCTACAGAGCAGTTTAAAGTAGGGCAGTAACGTAAAATTATTCGTGGGAAGGCAGAGGTTAGACAGATTAGTTCAAGGGTGTATTTACACGTAGAGCCAGCGACAAAACTTATGGAGCACGTCAGAAAATATACCGAAAGTATTTTCATGCACAGCTGTTTTTGTTTATGACTGCATCAGTTGCGTACCCGAAGCTACCATCTGTTAGACAATAGACATTCTGTCCTGTCATAAGATACCGAGAAGAAATGGAAGATTTTGTAAATCGGAATGGTTTGTCTTATCCATGGCTACATTACGAAAAAACGAGTGACAGTGTTCTCTTTTCTGCTATGGCCGCGTTATGTTTATCCAGAAAGTGAGCAATAGAAGATCACAGTTTTACTTAAAGAAGATTTCTGCAACAGAAAAAAGCTACAGAAAAGTTAAAAATATACGAGAATAGTCTTTTTCATCGATAGTCTGTCGTGATTATCCAACAGCGTGAAAATAGTACACCTGTTATCGACCAAACCGCGCATCATGTGCTGGGCTGTGCAGGAAAAAGGTAGAAACGCGTTATCAGGAATTATCGGTTCACACATGTTCTTGGGTCGAACAGGAAACGCACACTAAGAGTCATGACGCTTCTCGATCAGAGGAAGAACAATGTACCAGAACTGAAGATCTGGCTGAAGCACCACAGCACTTTGTTGACGACAACGACACAAAACGAAATACTGGAAACTGCGACTCGCATAAACCAGCGAGACGATGTACAGCAAGCTAATAAATAAAAAAAAAAACCCGCGTTTTCCAGAATGATGGAAATTTCAATGAGGTACGTGGTTGGCCACGAACTGTTAATTCTTCGTGTATGTTGCTTCATCCCTGGATTTATCGAAATAAAAGATTTTTTTATTTAAACAGTCCGCTGAACTTCAGAGCACTAATGCTGACAACTACGATAAGACAGCCTTGTAATACTCTCACTAGGAATAGAGTTTCTACGCACCCAGTGATTCGGTGTTGCAGCTAATACGTCTGGGCCAAGAAAATCTTTCTTTAAGACCGGAAAAAGAGGTGCAGTAATCATTTTATGGACGTTGCACTACAGGAAGTTCCAAGTTTACAAGTTTCTTCGTAACTGGGAAAGAGGTCTCAAATATAATTCTAGAATTCTCAAGAAGGAAAATGTGTATGTCGACGAAAGAATCCAGATCCGAAACTTCAAGGGCTGATATCAATGTGTCCGACCTGATGGACTGTAAGAGTAAGATATTTGAAACGTTTCATGGACAGGTATGATCGCGTCCAGAAAAATTTTATTTCAGGCTGAGCAAAATGCCCTGTGGGCGTTTTAAAAGCAGCTCTGTCAAGTCTCATGCCTGTACAAGCATTTGTTTCACTGTTAGAATAACCCAAAGGTTATTCTAAGAACCTAAATCTGAAAGACCACAAACACATCACGACCAAGAAAAATATCAGCGAGATCGAAACACACGGAAACTTCATCTGTTCCTGTAGAACTGTTCCATGAAGAAACAGTTGAGGAAAACGTGTTTGAAATTCGTGACCTTTGTTGCTGAATGAGGCTGATCACAGGTTCAACCGAGAGGATCTAAAGCGACTATCCCACCTTGAGAAGATTACTGTTACGGCCTCCCCGTCATATCAATGATCTACACGACGTCTGAATGACTTACTTCGAATACACACATTAGACATTAACCCGAACAGGCTTCATGCCATAGCTCAAGATGCTCCGTACCGTTGAATGATATACAACTATTTTAATGTATCCGCTATTGAAAGAAAGCTTATTTCAGAGCATGGGTGGATTAAGGAACCGCTTTAGGAAGTTGTTCTCCTGGTAATTTCGACTATGACAGTTCCAGTATCGTCACCATCCTCTGAGAAATCATTCAGCGCCGTGCGAAGACTAAATAACTTGCCTCAGATGAACGACACAATCGAGACTCTCGCATTTACTCCTCCTCCAAGTGCATCAAGACAGGGCTAAGAACATTAATCGTGTGGATGTCATCAAAAATGGTTCAAATGGCTCTGAGCACTATGGGACTTAACTTCTGAGGTCACCAGTCCCATAGAACTTAGAACTACTTAAACCTAACTAACCTAAGGACATCACACATCCATGCCCGAGGCAGGATTGGAACTTGCGACCGTAGCGATCGCGCGGTTAAAGACTGTAGCGCCTAGAACCGCTCGGCCACCACGGTCGGCCTCGTAATTGGTCTTAGAGCAAAGTAGAACTAAAGTCTTTCCAGTTATATAATGTCTTTTTCAAAATTAAGAGAACAAAACTGTTTCTAGAAAGCTGTACCTTTAAAATTGGGCACAGATTTACGACTTCTAGTATTAATGAATAACCGTTTCTCTTCGTAGAACAACATATCAGGACTGCATAACGCATCTTCAAACACTAACGATATACATTCATGTTTAACGGTTTTGCTGAAATATTAATTCTTATTACACGTAACAAGAGACTACATTCGATCTCCCCCATTAACACGCCCCCCGTCCCCAAGAAATATGTGAATTGGTTTGTCCGTTCAGCCCCACGCCACTAAAAGAGTAACTGATGTGCCACTGGAATTGTTGGAAGAATCCTCAAGAACTCTAGTCAGCCCACGAAGCAGGTAGCTTGCAAACCCTCGCTGACAGATACCTGAGTATCTGTAAACCTGGAACCCTTACCAGATAAAACTGACAGATTAAATAGAGGGGATACAAAGAAGAGCAGCACGTTCCTTCACAGGTCCGTTTAGAAAGAGCGAAAGCGTCAAAGAGATACCCTACTCTACCAGCAGACGCACCAATAGAGGCGTTGTGTATTACTATGTGATTTACTGTTAAGATTCCGAGAGCTAGTAATCTAATTTCTATGCGTCACATTCACAGCAAAATAGCTCAAACACTGGCACAGAAAAGTTGTAAAATACACACATCAGGCTCTTTCAGTTGTTGGTTCTATAGAATTAATGCTGATACACAGGCATAGATTGTCGCATGTCCGTCTTCTATTAGATCTCACTAAATACTAAATTTACATTGGTAAAAGCTGTACCTCCGCGTCGTGCAACGTAGGTTCAATTAAAATTTGCTATATCAGAATGATATAGGTGTACATCTGTTGGGCTAAGCGTCACTTTGTTTCTGTACATAACAGGAGAACAAAATTCCTGGTAGGCTTTTTAAACAGCTCACAATCGATTCTTTCCCCACTTCTGTCTAAACAAGTTCGTCTTCCATCTCCAATGATCACTCCCTCCAGGAGAGAAGCACCATAATTTGAGTGGCTGGATTCTGAAAGGTGCGGAAGGCGAAAAGACGAACGACCAGCATACAGCACTCTTATCTGCGGCCTGTCCCACCCGAGCCCATCTGTTGTTTATCCGTGACCTTTGCAAGGTCCTCTTATCGCTATCTGTAGCTTATTGTGTGACACAGAGAGCGCCCGGGTGTTTCGTAAGCGAGTGCGAAGTCGAGGGCAGAGAGCCAAGCTACGAGCTGCGCATGCGCAGCAGCTACTGCGCAGGTGGCTGCGCCGTGAGAGAAAGCAGCGCCAAGCTGTCTGGCTCTGTGGCACCAAAGCGACAAAACAAACCGCAGCTGCCGCCCTCCCACTGCCTAATGAAACACAGCGCTTGACTCACGCAAACAATGATAAATCTGACACTCGGCAGGCGTACGCAAGCTGCTCCCACATGGCTGCCTTTCGATCGTGACTGTTGGTTAAAATTAATGAATACACATTTCCATTGTTTATATGTTACTTCAGTTTTTCTTTTCGCCATTTGTTTTGGAATATGAAAGTCTTCATTAAATAAAGGTGTCCATACCCGGGGGCAAGGAAAGACCGCCGACCATCCCCCTTTCCCCGGCTGTCAGGGAAAGGAAAATATCGTATCCGGTAATATATATGGGCTGTCTGTTCTTTCGGCCATGTCCAAAAGATCAGACACCACATATATATCACAGGATAGGACGGCAAATGATTCTTTCAGTGCGGATGCACACGTAGCTCGAACTCTTATGTGACACTGCGAAATGTCGCAAGTAATGTGGATAATGGGCAAAGGACACTACATCGTTAGTGTGAGGGAAAGCTGAGAATTTGGGTCTGACGGGAGACGTGCTAGGTTAGTCCGTGCAAATACGATAACAACTGTGTTCGGATGACGCAGTGGTCAGCACATCTGGCTGGTAAGTAGGAAACCCAGGTTCGAATCCAAGTCCGGCAGGAATTTTCAGCTTTACCCATTGATTTAAATCAATACTCCCTGGCAGCTAATGTCTTCAATTCCTTTGTGTCTTGGAAAAATATAGTGAGGCCAGGTGTTTTTCTTTCAAGGAAATGATTTAGAAATCGATATTACGCAGCTCTTTTAACATGATCGGTACGGGAACTTTTTTATAGGTAACTACAAGTCGGCATTCGTCTTCTAAAATACTAAAAATACTCCGTACCCCAGGTGTAGTCCCCCCACCCCCCCACCCCCTCCTCTCTCCACAAACAATCCTATCATGAGAAGAAAAGAACGTTTGACACACACAATTATCATCCATTGCTGTATAAAGTTCCTTATCTAAACGTTTCCGTTTCTTACGTTGTGCAGTTTTACGACCGAATTATGACACTTAAGAGTTCGCATTCAAGCCAGTAATTCCATAACCTCATGGAAAGAGACAGGGCAAAAAATCTCTGATGGAATAACAAAGAAAGCAGACTTAAAATGCAGACTGCTCTCAAATGACATATGAAAATGCAGAGGAAACAAAAGTATTACTTTGGAAAATGTTGAACAACCTTTTTACGAACATAACGAGCACATGCGTTGTATTTCATTTCTTAATATTGTTATACGGGATATTTTAGAGGCTTAGTAAATACTTTAGGAGATGGTAGTATATTCTGACTCGGATAAAACTTTCTATCGTTAATGAGGACATCACTGTCGACAGTCCCAAAAATCAATTCACATATTAAGTTTCCTGTTTGATTGTGGACTTCGTCATTCAGTTACCCACACAGGCAAAAATCTAAGGGGGTACGGTACTAGGACGTTCGCAGCGAAGAAAAGTGACCATTTCAGGGCATCCATCTTCCGGCTAATTTTGGGCTTGTATTGTGTTGTACGAGGGTGAGTCAAACGAAAACCTTAAATTTGTAATAACGAATCGAAATTTCTCACCGTTATCCTGTAAGTAGGTAAGCGTGCTACAAGACGCGTGCAGAATAGTCTGTAGGTGCCAGCATAGTGCAGATGCACACATATCGTCGCAATATCAGTATAAAGATGGCTGCCCCACTTGCGACTTGCACCAGGGAAGAACAGCGTCCTTTTATTCGGTTTTTGCGTAGTGAAGGTGTGAAACCTATTGAAATTCATCGACGAATGAAGGTTGAGTACGGTGATGCATGTTTGTCACAGCAGCAAGTCTACGAATGGAGTAGAAAGTTCGCAAATTGTATGACTTCAGTGGAAGATGCCAGGTCAGGGACAACGAGGTGTGACTCCACAGAGCATTGCAGCAGTTGAAGCCATAGTGAAGGAAAACCACTGAGTGACACTGAATGGCATTGCAGCAGGTTTACAGATTAGTCCTGGGTCAGAACATCACATTGTGCATGATGTGCTCCAGTTTCACAAAGTGTCTGCAAGATGCAGCTGACTCCTGAAATGAGAGAACGACGTGTTGATGCTTGTGAAGAACTTCTTCGGCCCTTTGAACGAGAAGGTGATGGCTTCCTTGCAAGGAACGTCACTGGGGACTAAACCTGGGTTCACTTCCACCAACCGGAAACGAAGAGAGCGAGCAAGGAATGGCGCCATCCCTCATCACCAGACCTCACCCCAAGTGATTTCCATATGTTTGGACCACTCAAAGACGCAATGGTAGGAAACAATTTCCGTTCTGATGAAGAGGTACGCCACGCGGTGCATAAGTGGTTGCGCGGACTGCCAAAAGATTTTTTTTTCCAAAGGAATTTATGCACTTCGTAAGCACTGGAGGACTTGCATTGAGCGTGGGGGAGATTATGTTGAAAAGTGATACACCTTTGTACCACTTCTGCACAATAAATAATATTTAGAAAGTGTTTAATGTTTTCATTTGACTCACCCTCGTATTGTATGGAACCGGGAACCTAGAAACGACGGAGAGGCTCCGTCCCCGCCGTACCCGTCAGTGGTTCACAACCCCACAACGGGCTACAGCAGTCCACTCACCCCACCGCCGCCCCACACCGAACCCAGGTTTATTGTGCGGTTCGGCCGCCAGTGGATCCCCCCGGGAACGTCGCACACCAGACGAATGTAACCCTAATGTTTGCGTGGTGGAGTGATTATGGTGTACGCGTACGTAGAGATAGTGTTTACGCAGCAATCGCCGACATAGTGTAACTGAGGCGGAATAAGGGGAACCAGCCCGCATTCGCCAAGATAGATGGAAAACGGCCTTAAAAACCATCCACAGACTGGCCGGCACACCGGACGTAGTAGACACTATCCGCCGGTCGGATTCGTGCCGGGAACTGGCACGCCTTCCCGCCCGGAAAGCAGTGCGTTATACAGCACGGCTAACCGGGCGGGCTTCATTTTAGGGTTACATGACGTGTCTCTTAACGTCTAAAATGTGCAAAAACTGCTTGGTGCTGGGAGAACATAACCATCCTAGCAACCAAAGGAATCTTTTACAGCTATTCTGAAAGCTCATTTTCAAGACAATTTAGATATTGGGGCCTTATAAGACAAAATGGTTCAAATGGCTCTGAGAACTATGGAGGACACTACATCTTTAGTGTGTGGGTAAGCTGAGAATTTGGGTCTAACGGGAGACGTGATAGGTTAGTCCGTGCAAATACGATAACAACTGTGTTCGGATGACGCAGGGGTCAGCACATCTGGCTGGTAAGTAGGAAACCCACGTTCGAATCCCAGTCCGGCAGGAATTTTCAGCTTTCCCCATTGATTTAAATCAATACTCCCTGGCAGCTAATGCCTTCAATTCCTTTGTGTCTTGGAAAAATATAGTGAAGTCAGGTGAACTACTTAAACCTAACTAACCTAAGGACATCACACACATCGATGCCCGAGGCAGGATTCGAACCTGCGACCGTAGCGGCTGCGCGGTTCCAAACTGTAGCGCCTAGAACCGCTCGGCCACCCCGGCCGGCCCTTCTAAGACAATGCAGTACTGTTCCTAGGCGTAGGGGTGGTTTACAGTTTGTTGGTGATTAGTCGTCTTTTGAAAATACGTTTCGTGTTTGGCGTCCTTGTTGGGTTCAGAGGTAAGGGGGATGCGAGCGACGTCTTAATCTCCTTTAGAGTTTGTGTTTGTTTTTAGCAGGCTTCATTTACTGATGATTATCCATGTCCGCATCTACTGTCTTCAGGCGTCCCAATACAAATATAAATTTTCCTTACAACAAGTTTTAACAATAAAATATGAAAATGCTTTAATAATTATATAGTTGCGTCAGTGCTTAGTATGTGGCTACAGCACGACATAAAAGAAACTGCAACTCGCTCAACAATTGAGAAATACGTATATCACGCAATTGATTTAAGAACTATGACAGCAAAAAACTGTCACAAATTTTACGGCATAACTTACACGACATGAAGTATAAATGGTTTAAATAAATTGTATACATTATACCGGAAATCTACGGCCGCCATAACAGTCGATTTAAATTTAAAATCTAAATGATGCTTGCCATCCCGGCCTCTCTAGTGGGAATGTGAACAAGAGATACACATTATGTAGTACTTGGCGTTAAAACGTTTAGATCAGATTTTGCATTAGAAACTTCTACGGTCTACAAATTTGAGCGAATCTTCCGAATCAGAGCGTGTTCATATCGCCACACAGGTCTACAGTGTCACTACGATGATGCATTACAAAGTTGATCTCATTCATCATTCTTCACGGATACCATCACAATCAGAAAGATTGTTTGACTGCAGCTGTTCGTTTCTGCCGAGCCGGGTTCAGTAGCAAGTCACGTATGTCGGCATTGATGTAGTTCGTCACACAGCTGATGAAGAAGAGCTGTTTCAGGAAAATTATGAACAGTGAGCAAAATTAAAGGAGGCCTTAATGCCAGCGATACGAGTGGTCGTAAACATGGTAACGACCTGATCGCTATAATTCAAGTGTGATGTCAGAGGTCCATATACGGGCGGAGGCCGATAATGATTGCGAGATTGCAGTTGCACAAAGCATCCGCCTTATCTCGCGCGGGCTACGTGCCGACTGGAGCATGGGCGCCCAGCTGTCTGACACGCTTATCTCACTCGTCGCCTGTAACCTTATATGGTTACAACTATCACACCGCCTCGAAACCTTTTGTCTTTTTAACACGTCACAAACTCAGCTGACGACTCCTTTTGTAGATATAACAACAACAACAGGGATGACATAGTTTCCACCAAGCGTCTGTGTTAAAACGGTACTTTATTAAGCACTGCTAGCTAGTACATAATAGCACACAAGAATTAAGAAGCCAAAATATAAAACGCAGTAAAACTAAAGTGGCTGTATCTTTTTTAGAAACAGTGTGATTACTTATAATAGGGATCCACACATAATCCCATAAGTTGTATCAAATGAGTCCCACGACAGGCATAGTTCATGCATAGCACGTTTCTCAGTGTCCACAAATTCAAATATAACATATATGAAATGGACCCGTTGTTGTTGTTGTGGTCTTCAGTCCTGAGACTGGTTTGATGCAGCCTCCATCCTATTCTATTCTGCTCAAGCTTCTTCATCTCACAGTACCTACTGCAACCTACATCCTTCTGAATCTGCTTAGTGTATTCATCTATTGGTCTCCCTCTACGATTTTTCCCCTCCACGCTGCCCTCCAATACTAAATTTATTATCCTTTGATGCCTCAGAACATGTCCTACCAACCGATCCCTTCTTCTTGTCAAGTTGTGACACAAATTTCTCTTCTCCCCAATACTATTCAGTTCCTCGTTATTAGTTATGTGATCTACCCATTTAATCTTCAGCATTCTTCTGTAGCACCACATTTCGAAAGCTTCTATTCTTTTCTTGTCTAAACTATTTATCGTCCATGTTTCACTCCCATACATGGCTACACTCCATACAAATACTTTCAGAAACGACTGACACTTAAATCTACACTCGATGTTAAAAAAATTCAATTCTTTAGAAACACTTTTCTTGCCATTGCCAGTCTGCATTTTATATCCTCTCTACTTCGACCATCATCAGTTATTTTGCTCCCCAAATAGCAAAACTCATCTACTACTCTAACGGTCTCATTTCCTAATCTAATTCTCTCAGCATCACCCGACTTAATTCGACTACATTACATTATCCTCGTTTTGCTTTTGTTGATGTTCATCTTATATCCTCACTTCAAGACACTATCCATTCCGTTCAACTACTCTTCCAAGTCCTTTGCTGTCTCTGACAGAATTACAATGTCATCGGCAAACCTGAGAGTTTTTATTTCTTCTCCATGGATTTTAATTCCTACTCCGAATTTTTCTTTTGTTTCCTTCACTGCTTGCTCAATATACAGATTGAATAACATCAGGGAAAGGCTACAACCCTGTCTCACT
The DNA here is from genome assembly GCF_023897955.1 of Schistocerca gregaria. NCBI lineage: Eukaryota > Metazoa > Arthropoda > Insecta > Orthoptera > Acrididae > Schistocerca > Schistocerca gregaria. The sequence continues at coordinate 400,432,852 of NC_064931.1, read as the reverse complement.
CCCTTTCCAATCACTGCTTCCCTTTCGTGCCCCTGACTCTTATAACTGCCATCTGGTTTCTGCACAAATTGTAAATAGCCTTTCGCTCCCTGTATTTTACCCTTGCCACCTTCAGAATTTGAAAGAGAGTATTCCAGTCAACATTGTCAAAAGCTTTCTCTAAGCCTACAAATGCTAAAAACGTAGGTTTGCCTTTCCTTAATCTAGCTTCTAAGATAAGTCGCAGGGTCAGTATTGCCTCACGTGTTCCAATTTCTACGGAATCCAAACTGATCTTCCCCGAGGTCGGCTTCTGCTAGTTTTTCCATTCGTCTGTAAAGAATTCGCGTTAGTATTATGCAGCTGTGGCTTATTAAACTGATTGTTTGGTAATTTTCACATCTGTCAACACCTGCTTTCTTTGGGATTGAAATTATTGTATTCTTCTTGAAGTCTGAGGGTATTTCGCCTGTCTCATATATCTTGCTCACCAGATGGTAGAGTTTTGTCAGGACTGGCTCTCCCAAGGCCGTCAGTAGTTCTAATGGAACGTTGTCTACTCCCGGGGCCTTGCTTCGACTCAGGTATTTCAGTGCTCTGTCAAACACTTCACGCAGTATCATATCTCCCATTTCATCTTCATCTACATCTTCTCCTATTTCCATGATATTGTCCCCAAGTACATCGCCCTTATATAGACCCTCTATATACTCCTTCCACCTTTCTGCTGTCCCTTCTTTGCTTAGAATTGGGTTTCCATCGGAGCTCTTGATATTCATACAAGTGGTTCTCTTTTCTGAAATGGACCCAAAACATATTATTAGTGTATGTTCGATGATCGACAGCAACAAAATATAGAAGTTTGACTTCAAACACCGCAGCTGGTTGTATACTACAACTGAGTATGTATTACACGTGACATGTGCATTATGTAATTTCCTGCTGAGCGTCTTAGTAGTCGACACTTCGCTTTTATGCTGTTGCTGTTTTCTACCCTTTGCATTTTATTCGTTCTTGTTTATACCTGCTTCCTTTTTTTATGCTAAATTGAGGGGATCTTTCATACCTTCAGTCGATTTTATCTTCCAGTTGTGCAATTCAAATATGATATATTATTGTACGTTCTGTTGCTGGAGGTTTTGACTTTTTACTGTCTTGTACTTTGAATAGTTATGCTATCTACATTTGAGATGTATGTGAAATCGTGTAGCTATATGTACCATTTACAATCTACTTTACTGCTCATATTCTAAGTTTTTAGTGATATTCACTCTACGCTGTACAATTTTATTCCACTTTTATAATTTTATTTCATTTGCCTTTATACTGACGTTCTGTTATTTATTCAGGTTTAATAAAATATAAATTCCCTCAAATGTGTTTAAGTACTGATGAACTACCGCAATAGAAAGATATATTGTGAGGTTGGTATTAGCTTTCATTTAATATTTTCGGAACAATAGCTACCATAGTAATTTCAACCATTATACACTGAAGAGCCGAATAAACTGGTACACCTGCTTCATATCTTGTAAGTCTCCCGCGAGCATGCAGAACTGTCGCAACGCGACATGGCATGGACTCGACTAATATCTGAAGTAGTGCTGGAGGGGGCTGACACCATGAATCCTTCAGGGCTGTCCATAAATGCGTATGAGAACGAGGGGGTGGAGATATCTTCTGAAGAGCACGCTGCAAGGCATCCCAAACAAACTCAATAATGTTCATGTCGAACTCGAGTCTCGGTCCGGCACACAGTTTTAATCTGCCAGGAAGTTTCATATCAGCGCACACTCGGCTGAAGAGTGAAAATCTCATTCTGAAAATATTAGATCACAATTTCTCATTTACTATCACCTGCATCTCTCCTGTTCCGCATCACTTTCAATAGTTTCCCTGGAAACTGTTAAGAACAGTACATATGCTCATATGACGTTGATTTCCACAGTCATTAATACTATCATCCCTCAAAGGATGCCTGTTTGCTCCTGACTCACCCTTTTGACACTCCACTCCTTTTCACATTCGTCAGACATCAGCAAAAACACCCTGTGAGTGCGTTAGCGTCACTAGAATAAATAGGAGTGACCCTAATGCTATGATGGAGCACATCGTTCTTTAGCTGTAGAAAATTTGTTTAACTTCTGTATAGCTGTCAAAGAAGGACATAGGTTTACATAGATTGTGACATGACAATTTCAGGACAGTTATCAAGATAACGTATTACGTCCTGATTAGCAGAAATGACACTGAATACAACAATATCAAATTTAAATAGAAGGTTCTCTATAATACTTTTCTTACATCTAGACAGTGAAGCACTGTCTCAGTTGGCCAATCCGAGAAACAACAGAACGATACACGTTAAGCCATTGAACCACGTGAGTTTGTGACTTTCCTGCTTCGATTCTTCCTAAGTCCCTCCATCAGAGTGTGCCTATTGCGTTTGATAGGTGCCCTGACGTCATCGTTGGCGTGATTTACAGTTTACCAAAATGCCATCATCCGTGCAGAAAATGATTGTACGGACGTCTGTTGACAGTCTGTATGATTATAGCGTGAATTATGCACAGGAAGGGAGAATAGCGGTTTGTTACTTTAATTTTTGATACCAGTGTATTAATAGACAGAAGCCTGTGACGTTGCGCCAGGTTAGGAAACATATGGGGAAAAAGGGAAACGACAAGTTGTATGGTGAAGCAGTCGAGAGCCATTTGACCACACAGCAAGTGAGCACCAGAACTACCTTTCTCAGCCGTAGGTACACTAGCATGTATTGCCGGCGAGGTAACAAACCCCTCACTGCCGCCGTACCACACCTGATGACTGGGTGTTGTGTGATGTCCTTAGGTTAGTTAGGTTTAAGTAGTTCTACGTTCTAGGGGACTGATGACCATAGATGTTAAGTCCCATAGTGCTCAGAGCCATTTGAACAATTTTTTTTGTTAAGGTTGTATAGTTATGGTTCAAGGCTCATTCAATATACACTCTGACGGAAACAAATCGCAGCACCAAGAAGGAGTTGTGCGACGTAAATGAAAGTTACTAGGCGCGTTTGTACATCTGTAAGATGATGTCAGTTCACATTTCACACCAGTCGCACAAGAGTGGCGCAAGTATCGCCACTATGAGGATGCAAGTCAGGTTTGCTTTAAATACGCGCTGTAACGTTCGTGAGCGTTAGTTACCTTTAGACTAGACAAGGTGTGTTGGTTTGTCAAGAACGCCTCTAAGGTGACAAAGACACCATTATGAGCACCCCATTAAGTTTGAACGAGGTCATATAAATAGGGCCACGAGGAGCTGAATGTTCCTTCTGCGATATTGCAGAAAGATTTGGTAGGAATGTACATGATTGATGGCAGCGCTGCTAATGGGAATGTACGGTCGCAGTGACACAACGAACTGCTACGAAGCGGTTACTTTACTTCAAGAGCATCTCCGAGCCAGACACCCTGCAGCGTGCATTCCGCTGATGCCAAACCACCGCCATTTGCAGATTCAGTGGCGTCAAGCTCATTTCAGGGCATGGTGGAGGACTGTTGTGTTTTCTGATGAAAACTGGTTCTGCCTCAGTGTCAATGATGGCCGTGTGTTGGCTAAGAGGAGGCCAGGTGAGAGCCTGCAACGAACCTGTCTGTATGCTAGCCGGCCACTGTGGCCGAGCGGTTCTAGGCGCTTCAGTCCGGAACCGCGCGACCGCTACGATCGCAGGTTCGAATCCTGCCTCGAGCATGGACGTGTGTGATGTCCTTAGGTTAGTTAGGTTTAAGTAGTTCTAAGTTCTAGGGGACTGATGACCTCAGTTGTAAAGTCCCATAGTGCTCAGAGCCATTTGAACCATCTGTGTGCTAGACACACTGGACCTACACGCGAAGTTATGGTCTAGGATGCGATTTTGGGTGACAACAGGAGCACTCTCGTCGTTATCCCACGCACCCTGGCTGCAAACTTTTACCTCAGTCTGTTGATTAGACCTGTTTTGCTGACATTCATGAACACTATTTTGTTTTCTAACAGGATAACGCTCGCCCGTATACTACTGTTGTAACTCAACATGCTCTACAGGGTGTCGACATGTTGCCACGGCCTGCTCGATCACTAGGTCTGTCTACAATCGAGTATATGTTGGACATCATCGGACGACAACTCAGGCGTCGTCCACAAACTGCATTAACCGCCCTTGTACCGACCAAGTGCAACAGGTGGGTAACTCCATACCACAAACTACCATCCGGCACCTGTACAACACAATGCATGCACATTTGCATGTTTGCATTCGTCATTCAGGAGGTTTTACCAGTTGCAATAGCTTATCTCGCATTTACATTAACCTGTCGTCTTGCAATGTTAATCACTTAAATACGTTACGTAGATAAATATATTCCTGAAATTTCAATACTACACGCTTCAGTAGCGTACTCATTTCGACCCGTGGTGAGCAGGAACTTTCGCCACCAGCCTTTGGACGGTGAGACGGAAATATGTCAAGGTTTACGGATCAAGTAAACGGGTTATGGGACAACGCTACAGATGTCTCTGTAGCGAGCTGTAGAGTGAGAAGCGTGATTAAGAGTTGAAGGCTTCATCAACATTGAGAACGTTAAAAGATGAAGAAATACCTCATTTGGATAATGTTGACAAACAAAATCTTAAAAGAATCATTCTGCACCTTATTTAAGAAAAAAAGATTAGCATTTAACACACATTCAATGTCAAGGTCATTAGCGAAGGAGTGCAAGCTCAGTATGTTAGGGTTATGAAGGAAATCAACCGCGTCCTTCCCAAGTGTACCAGTCCTACATTTGACTTAAGTGGTTTAGAAAAACCACACAAAAATCTAAGTCTAGAGCGTCTAGCGGGAACTGTACCCAACTCCTCCCCAAACGAAAAAAATGTTCAAATGTGTGTGAACTCTTATGGGACTCAACTGCTAAGGTCACCAGTCCCTAAGCTTACACACTACTTAACTTAAACTATCCTGAGGACAAACACACACATCCATGCCCGAGGGAGGACTCGAACCTCCGCCGGGACCAGCTGCACAGTCCATGACTGCAGCGCCCAAGACCGGTCGGCTAATCCCGCGCGGCTCCGCAAACCATTCTACTTTGTTAGCCACTATGCCCTGACGTCATGTCAAAATAATGAAAGTAGATCAGGTTTTAAATCCCCATCGACAGCGGGAATCTCGTTTGATAACCCCAAGTTGAAGATATGTTTGTTCCAAAGACCTTGTCTGCGATGCTTTGGGTTGTAGTTTACATATTACTGGAACGATTTAAATGCTTAATATAAAACAGATAAGGAGATAAATTTGGTTTTTAAAAGAGTGGATTGCGATGGTATTAGTTGGAAGTAGTATTAAAGGGTATGGAAATGGAAATGAGCGTTTGGCGTCATTGGCCGGGAGGCCCATTACAGGGCAGGTCCGACCGCCTTGGTGCAGGTCTTATTACATTCGACGCCACATTGGGTGACCTGCGCGCCGGATGGGGATGAAATGATGATGAAGACAGCACAACACCCAGTCCCTGAGCGGAGAAAATCCCCGCCCCAGCCGGGAATCGAACTCGGGCCCCTTAGGACGGCAGTCCGTCACGCTGACCATTTTTTAAAAATCTCATTTTTGTTCGCTTTTGTTCGTTGCATCTGCTCGGGGAACCATTCGGCTATCGGGGCGGACATTAAGGAGTAGGAAATTCTGTTACTGATTTGTGTTGGCGCATGTAGATATCATCACAGTGGAATCCAGAGGACAGAGATCGGCTTTATAATATTCCATCACAAATGCTAATAACCTGCACTTCCACCTCTGTGGCGTGCCGCACAATAAAAACAGTCAACACTCTGCATACAGCAGGCGCAACAAGATCAGTGTGAATTAATAAAACACCACGCAGTGCTAGTCCAGAGTAAACAAAAGCTAAGTCAAGATAAAATGATATTACGATATTGCAGTGCCTGTCTTGTTGAGAAGAACGATGCTGTGCAGTTCTGAAGCAACGACTACACACCGACCAGCGCAGCCCGGCGAAACGGTGTCGAAAAGGTGCTGACTCGCGCTCCATAGGAAAGAGCGGGCAGCGCCACACCTCCAGGAAGACAGAGTTCAAAAATGGTTCAAATGGCTCTGAGCACTATGGGACTCAACATCTGAGGTCATCAGTCGCCTAGACTTAGAACTACTTCAACCTAACTAACCTAAGGACATCACACACATCCATGCCCGAGGCAGGATTCGAACCTGCGACCGTAGCAGTCACGGGTTTCCAGACTGAAGTGCCTAGAACCGCACGGGCACCACGGCTGGCAGACAGTGTTCAGCGCCCCTTCTCAACGCTGACTCAACCAGCAGCCATTGCCTGTCGGCGCCAGTTCGGTCGCGGACTTCTACAGGAACCGTAGTGAGTAATAGCAAGACGATACTTAGCCTGTGTTCTGCGAGTAGTAATAGACTGGCTAACGTAATTGCTTGTAGGAGGCACAAGAAGTACATCAAGCCACTTCATAACGAGAAGTTAAGTTACGTTTCTTCCCTTTTTAGAAATAAAGTATTCTTTTAATTTGAAAGTGTTATGTACAGATCTGAATTCCTGCCATCGCAACTTCTCTCCTTCCTTGTCTGTGTCGGTGCTGACCCCCACAGTAGCCGACACGACAGGTGCAATGTTCCTTTGGACACGCATGTACACTGATCAGCCGAAATATGACCATTGCCTACCGCGAATTGGATGTGCCTGATGGTGTTGAGGGCACGTGACGCAGTAATAAAAGTACGTAAGAGGAGTAATCTGTGTGGCCGAGCGGTTCTAGGCTCTTGAGTCTGGAACCGCGCGACCGCTCCGGTCGCAGGTTCGAATCCTGCCTCGGGCATGGATGTGGGTGATGTCCTTAGGTTAGTAAGGTTTAAGTAGTTTTAAGTTCTAGGGGACTGATGACCTCAGATGTTAAGTCCCATAGTGCGCAGAGCCATTTGTAAGAGGAGTAAACACGGACGGGGGATCGATCATCCTAGCGAAGGTGTGGGCTAGACGGGGAAATCCATTGAGATAAGCGACTTCGACAAAGAGCAGATTGCTACTACGCAGAGCGTGTGAACGAGTATCTCGAAATCGGCGAAGCTGGTAGAATGTTCCCATTGCAGTATTAAAACTAAGCAGCTAATCACAGTGTAGTATGTTAGTAATCATTGAAATGAAACATCCAATCGCAATGTAGCTCCAGAACAGCCATCTTGGCTGTGTTCAAAAGTATCCAAACTATCTAAATTTGCCTCGTGATGACTGGGTGTTGTGTGATGTCCTTAAGTTAGTTAGGTTTAAGTAGTTCTAAGTTCTAGGGGACTGATGACCATAGATGTTAAGTCCCATAGTGCCCCTCATGTTAAGCAAAACTCTCTCTCTCTCTCTCTCTCTCTCTCTCTCTCTCTCAAACACACACACACACACACACATATATATATATATATATATATATATATATATATATATATATATACTCAAATACGATGTTTATGTCATGAACTCTTTACGGCCTAATCAGCACTAGAAAATGAGCAAATTTGTTCGATTTCTGTACCGTACATGGCATAAGGCACAACAAAGTCACGAATTAAATATTTTCCACATCTAAATTGTTCTCTGATGTTTCCCAAGTGTCACAATGTGAATTCAATGTCTAAAATGTCTGCAAAAATAAGTCGGCTATACAAAGAATGCTGTCTTTTCATCTAGTGTCACAATGATATTTTCCACACAAACACAAAATCCGTAACTTCGAACCCTAAAAATGATTGTGAACTCTCAAATTAAGTGCCTGAATGTTATATCCATCTGAAACTATGTTGGCTAAAACATAACGTGCTAAACGGACAGTTAAATTGCATGTTTAGGCCCTTAATGGGGTGATGTACCAAAACTAACCTGCCCAAGCTTAAAACTTAAGAAAACGCACGTCCGCTAAACCGCTGTGCTAAGCAGGCAAACACACAAAGAAATAGACAATCTGAATTAATATTAGCTGCTGGAAGATTGCAGTTAATTCGATTTTTTTAGGCCCAGTCATGGTTTAAGGCATAATCGAGTTCAGATTAAATATTTCCACATCTAAATTGTTCAATGGTGCTCATCAGATGTTACAATTCTCTTGCAATGACCAAAATACTCAAAAGGAGTTGTAATTTCAATATGATGCTGTTTTATTGGTGGTTAATGTAAAGAGCAGTGATCATCTGATGTTTTTACAAGTTTATCAGTAAAGTTTCACTTTACCAAGCAACAGTTTAGGAGGGAAAGAAAGTGTTACATCATTTCTACGGTAGGGAAATGTAATAGAATATATTGGCAGACTAATATTGCTTTTATTTGCATTTGAACCACATCTGCTAAAGGTTATGCACAAAACAAACTTTCACGGGATGCTGCAATATTTACTGACAGAACTGCAAAGGCGCTCTAAAGCGTTTACGAAGTGTATTTCCCATAATTAACAAATAAATAATACCAAAAGCTAATCAAAATATGTTGTGTGTGTGTTATTACATCACCTAAGTAAAAGACAAACTGATCAAACATCATTTTAGGAAGGAAGGAAGAAGGTTTTTTCATGAGATTTTTATTATCATGCATATTTACGTAATACGCTGGGAGAACTTCTGTAATGTTTACATTCTACACAGCACAGCTCTAAAGATGGTGGTGGAACAAAACAGAAACAAAGCATGTCCAAAAATAGTGCTGGAACAAGACATGGAGAAAGTTCTATCTCTCGAAAATACAATCTTTGTCTTGTATTATTTCTCAAAAATGTAAGACGTAGAGCACATGACATACCTGGCGCTACAGCCACACGTTAATGATTCTATAAAGTTTTTAAAAGATACACTTAGCTATACATGTAGACACTGCTGATAAAACCCTTAACTTAAGCAACACTTGGTGATGACCAACATTCGATTGATGTACTGCAGTTTACAAGCGGAATGGACCTTCAGGTGAAATATTTCCACATCTAAATTGTCTGTATTACTTATTGATATGTGGCTTACTAATTAACACTACTGCACGAAATAGTAGATGAGTATACTTAAAAGTTGAAATATGAGCGTACTTTTGTCTTTGCACTACACATGAATACCATGCGTTAAACGTATCGAAATAAATGACAATTGATTCTACAACACTGCAAAACACACATTAACACTTCTACTGGTCTAACTTACACCTTAAAGTTCACTTGTCGATGAGAATCACCAAAGTAGGCATGTTATTTCCACATCTAAATTACTCAAAAACTCCTCTAAAATCGTTATCAAAGTCAACCGAACATTATAGTAGCTCCATTAAAGAGTAATAATTTCGTCTTGCAGCTAAAAAGTTGTGTTTCTCTGGCACGCAGCAGAAACTATGTGATACTTCGATGAAACTTCGTACTGAAGAGCAGTAACACATATTCATATAGGTAAGAAACGAGGATTACTATGTCTTCAAAGTCATCCAAACATTATGGTGAATCAGTACTAAGATATTAACAGTATCTTGAAGTACTAAAAAGCGTGCCTCTCTGTTGACGATGACAATCATTACAGTAACCCTCATGCTACCGTATTAACTTTTTCTTGCAATACAAGATGTTTGTCATCTTCTGCTGCTAATGCTGACATGTGCTGTCAGATATTGGAAACTACATGATACTTCGATGAAACAGTATGTTAAACAGTAGCAATGCTCATTAATGTAGGTAAGAAATGAGGATTCTTGTGCTTTCAAAGTCACCCAAACATTACAGCAGCTCCATGCTGAGGTATTAATTTTATCTTGCAGTACAAAAAATTCATCATCTTAGGCCGTTAATTCTAAACAAACAAGTCATTGATAGCTGACAGAAACAAATAGCCATTCATAAAAGAAATTGTATTCTAAAACCGGAAGCTGACAGTGTATGTGCAATAGCTATCAGCTACTGAGGTATCAGTTACTAAGGGTGTCAGCTGCTGGGGGTGGGGTTGGGGGGTGAGGGGATGATGGTGGTGGTGTCAGATACTGAGGTCGCACTTTGTGTTACACAGAACTGTAGCAAATTACCTCCATGTTACAACAAAACTGCAGCACGCTGGCTGGCATGTTACCGCAAATCTGTAAGAAGTTGCCCTATGTTAGAACGAAACTGTAACAACTACTGGATGCCAACGACTGTATCTTAAGTAGTGTTCTATGACCAGATGCTTACAGTTTGCATATGCAGTGGCAGTCAGTTATTGGGGGGATGTGAGCTATTGCGCACTATCAGGTACTTTAGATGCCAGCTATTCTAGATGTCAGCCATTGGACCTTGGTACTAGCATTACCGTGTACGTGATTGTACCTCAACACAAAGAAACATGACGTCCTTGGAGATTACGTCAATGTGTAGGCAGAAACGTCTGCATGTCTAAACACGATATAGACCAAAAAAGTTGACTTGTTCCAGCAAGTTACAACTTGCTTCAACAAGCAAAAGCGATTAGTCGAAAAGTTAAGACTGTTCTATGGCAGCTGTCTGTAGCTGACCGGTCAGCGTGGCTGACTGCCATACGGAGGACCTGGGTTCGATTCCCAGAACTGTCAGGAAACATCTATGAAAACAAAATTGTTCAGCTGTTTATTTATGTTAGTGAATATGTTCAAATGTTCAAATGTGTGTGAAGTCTTATGGGACTTAACTTCTAAGGTCATCAGTCCCTAAGCTTACACAATACTTAACCTAAATTATCCTAAGGACAAACACACACATCCATGCCCGAGGGAGGACTCGAACCTCCGCCGGGACCAGCAGCACAGTCCATGACTACAGCGTCTTAGACCGCTAGGCTAATCCCGCTTGGCAATAAATATGAAGAGTCTTATACAGTACCGTACTCACAAAAAACGTTTAATCAAAAGGTATTGCAGAGTGTATAGTCCTGCATAAAACACTTTGTCTTAAGAAGGACTGTTTTGGGCAAGTTGTCACAGGTTTTGGTAAAGTTGTTACAGTTTTGAGGCAAGCTGTTACAGTCTGTGGGCAACTTGTTTCATTTCAGGCCAAGCTGTTACTGTTTTGGGGCTTCCTGTTACAGTTTTGTGACAAGTTGTTACATTTTTGCTGCATTATGGGGAAACTGTTGGAACAAGTCGCAGATTGTCAGAACAAATCTTAACAGGCCCATAATTTTCGGAATTTGCTTGACCTGTGAGTGGTATCTGGGGCTCCACATTTCTGGAAACCTACCAAGAGCTTGGTGAATCCAAGTCCTGCAGGACTACTGCGCTATTCTCGTACCAAAGATGGACCATGACACTATTAGGCAGATGGTCATAATATTTTGACCCGTCAGTGTAGAGGGTGAATTTAATTTTCCTAACATCGACGACCAAAATTCACGCATTGTTGCTGGAAAAGACAAGCAGTATTGGAAAGTAATTCGAGGGTTAGAACTTAAATAGTGGCAAATATTTATTCACAACCAATACAAAAGAGTTACATGTTTGCACCTGTTCCTGTCCTTCAAAGTAATCACCAGTGTTGTATAGAACCCGTTGCCAGCTATGTGGAAGGCGTAGTATACCGTTAGCAGAGTCTGTGCTGTTGATGGGGGAATGGAGCGGTCTAAAGTTATGGTGATTCTCGTGGACAACTGTGATGGTGTTATCCTAATGCATTACTTTCCTCCACGGCAGACGGTCAATGCCCAGTATTACTGTTCTTTTTTGGAGCATCACCTGCTACCAGTTTTGCGAAAGAAGCGGTGACACTTACTGCGCAACCCACCCATCATTTTGCACGACAATGCGCGGGTGGATACAGCACAAGCTGTGGTTGCTCTGTTCGGTCGATGGGACTGAGAGGTACTGCACCATCCACCATACTCCCCGGACTTAAGTCCTTGTGACTTTGATTTGATTCCGAAGATGAAGGAACCACAAAGTGTCATTCGCTTCAGAACTGTTCCAGAGATTCGTCAGGCAGTACACCCCTCCATTCGCACCACCAACGGAACAGGCTCTGCTAACGGTATACTAAGTCTTGCACATCGCTGGCAACGGGTTCTACACAACGCTGGTGACTACTTTGAAGGATAGTAACAGGTGCAAACATGTGACTCTTTTTGTATCGGTTGTCAATAAATAGTTGCCGCTATTTAAGTTCCAACCCTCGCATTAACTACGATATCAAATAACTATCGGGAAAGGTCGGCCAGAGTAGCCCAGCGGTTCTAGGCGCTTCAGTCTGGAACCGCGCGACCGCTACAATCGCAGGTTCGAATCCTGCCCCGGGCATGGATGTGTGTAATGTCCTTAGGTTAGTTAGGTTTAAGTAGTTTTAAGTTCTAGGGGACTGATGACCTCAGAAGTTAAGTCCCATAGTGCTCAGAGCCATTTGAACCATTTTGAACTATCAGGAAAAATTAGGGGAGTGATCCATGGGCGAGAGATGTACATTAGTCGTCAAGTTATCAATATTTTTATCAGAAAGACAATGGTTAATGGCCATGATACAATTAAAACGATAATGAAGATAAAATGTTTATCAAGAAAACTATCTGAATATTTGTTTTTGAAACTGATACAGACAGCCATTAACATTCTTAAAAGAAGACAAATATAGAGGAGTTGCGATCAAAGCTCAAGTATCTCTTAGCTCGATCTACAAGTGAAACTATAATTAGCGACCGGAATAAAGCATCTTTTCGACAATCCTGCCATCTTTCCAGATCATAGTGTAACATTTTATTGAAATACGTAAAAAATTATGGTAATAATTTTGGTTTAGTGGTATCATTCAGAGAATTTTCTGAAAACATACTGCTCAACTGTCGCTATAACAGAGAATGTAGGGAAATTAATGTAGAAAATTGAATGTAAAATCGTGCACACATAAGAAGGGCTATGTGTGAAGCTCTCAACTAATTTTAAATCAGATCTTGGTGATGAGTTTTCAGAAAATGCTGTGAATTTCAGGTACTGCGTATAGCAAATGAATGAATCCCAAGATTTCATCGAGCCCCCCATACATCAATATGATGTCGAAACTGAAAACAACAAACAGAGGATCGAAATATAGTCTCTGTATTTCACAGTCCACTCATGCATGACGCTTCAACTACTGTACCAACAACGGACAGCTACCTATTCACAAATAGGTAATTCTGAAATAACTATTCCTGGTATTGTAAAAGCAGCTGAAACTGCTTAAAGAGAATAAGGCACCAGGCCCTGGCGACAAGTTTGTAGAATTTTACACTGGGAATGTTGTGGTAGTAGCCTCCCTTATTACTCCCATTTATCGAGAATTTCTTGTGCATAGTCGAAAGTAAGACTTCATGCATCAATAAAACTATTCACTCAGTCAAAAACGTGGTTTTCACAGTTGAAACAACCTTGACGACACACCAGAACTACAATTCATGTCATGTTGAGTCACAGTCGTTTTCCTTCTCACCTACATAGGATTAAACTTGAGTCACCTAATTACTGTGAAGAACAACCAAATGAGACCGAAGACCTCAGTCGTGTGTTGCTATGGTGCTCGCTGTACGAAAGGCAACGCCGTAACCTTCTCGTGGAAGGTACCTTTTTAACGGATCTGTTTCGGCAGAGGTCCACGGCAAATTACGTCAGCATTGCATGGATTTTGAAAGAAGCAAAAATCCAGATGCAGCAGACATAAAATCAGAATAAAATTAACATCAGAGGCATTTCCTTGCCAAACAAGCTATCTCATGGATTCTTGCCCCCTCCATTAGAACCCAATTGGAGAAGTTGTGGCCGATGCATAGGTGTGAGCAATCAGTGGTAAACAAGAGGGATACCGTTGAGATACACACTTGATGTCGTTGGATAAGCAGCTATCTGCCTCTGAAATACTCGGGGGATATGGTATTGTAGGCGCCCCGGTGGGAATAAGATATTCCGTAACGATGTTTACGGTGGTCTGCATACAGTGGCTGCAACAATTATTCCACACTGTTAGTGTGAAACGCCTATACAGTATAAGACAGGCATCTGGCGCAGTTGTTATATTGATCGGTTACTGCTGCTACAATGACAGGTTATCAACGTTTAAGTGAGTTTGGCGTGGTGTTATAGTCGGCGCACGAGCGATGGAACACAGCATTTCCGAGGTAGCGATGAAGTGGGGATTTTCCCATACAACCATTTCACGAGTGTATCGTGAATATCAGGAATCCGGTAAAATATCAAATCTCCGACGCTGCTGTGGCCGGCAAAAATCCCGCAAGAACAGGACCAACGACGATTGAAGAGAATCATTCAGCGTGACAGAAGTGCAACCCTTCCGCAAATTGCTGCAGATTTTAATACTGGGCTACCAACGAGCGTCAGCGTGCGAACCATTCAACGAAACACCGATATGGGCTTTCGGTGCCGAAGGCTCACTCGTGAACCCTTGCTGACTGCACGATACGAAGCTTTACGCCCCACCTGGGCCTGTCAACATCGAGATTGGACTGTTGATGACTGGAAACATGTTACCTGGACGAACGAGTCTCGTTTCAAATTGTAAATATGCTGTAAAATGTCTCCGTCATCATCAAAAGGGTTTCAAAAACTCCAACTTGTTGTGGTGTAGATGCACATGCAGAATATTTCTGCAGATAAACTCTGGTTTGAGGTGTAAAATTATATGCTTTTCTGTTATTTCAGTTTCACATAAGTAAACTACCAAAATTATACTCACCCGTAAACTTCTTTTCATACGAGTGATATGCCCTGTTGTAGCAGGGGAAAGAAGGGAATCAGCGGAAAAATGCTTCTACCGGAGCACAAAAAAGGCAAACATGCTCTTCTTTACTGAAAGACTGACTGAAAAGTGCGTTACGAGCTGCCTCATTGTATCTTCCTCAACACTTTTAAAAATATGCCCTAAAATTTTGGACGTGTGAACATGTTCCCGCTTTTTTATGCCGAGAGAGGGGTCAGTGGCAGAGGTAAAGAGACGGAAAAGTAATAAATACTGCAAGACAATAGGCGATGGTAGTAGTACAGAAAGAACGAAGGAGGCAATGACAGTGTGAGAGAAAGAGAGAGAGACAGTGGCGTTGGGACATAGTTGTCAATGACAGAACAGTGTGAGGAAGAAGCTGAAGGAGTCAGTGCAGTGGGAAAGGAATCTAGAGAAGGAGAAAGTGGAAATGGGTGAGACCCAGTGATAATGAGAAGTAGAGTCAATGACAAAGAGGGCGGAAAAGAGAGAGATCGTGACACTGAGAAGACATAGCAGCTGTGGGAAGGAATGAATGAGATAGTAGCAGGAAGAGAGAGCACGAGGAAGATAGTGGCATTGAGAGGAGACAGTATCAGAAGGACAGAACGGAGAAGACTGTCACTGTGAGATACAAAGCCATAATGAGTATGAATTCGGCTCAATGACTGTGTGAGAAAACGTAGCCGGCAGTTGGGGCCGAGCGGTTCTAGGCGCTTCAAAAAGTGGTTCAAATGGCTCTGAGCACTATGGGACTCAACTGCTGTGGTCATCAGTCCCCTAGAACTTAGAACTACTTAAACCTAACTAACCTAAGGACATCACACACAGCCATGCCCGAGGCAGGATTCGGACCTGCGACCGTAGCGGTCACGCGGTTCCAGACTGAAGCGCCTAGAACCGCAAGGCCACACCGACCGGCTAGGCGCTTCAGTCTGGAACTTCAGTCAGGAACTACGCGACGCTACGGTCACAGGTTCGAATCATGCCTCGGGCATGTATGTGTGTGATCTCCTTAGCTTAGTTAGGTTTCATTAGTTCTAAGTCTAGGGGACTGATGACTTCAGATGTTAAGTCCCGTAGTGTTCAGAGCAATTTCAACCATTTGAGAGACGCAAGTGGATTGGATGAGTATGAGCGACTTATAGCGACGGACTAGTGTGTGTGTGTGTGTGACTGTGAGCGAGTTTCAGTTAGGTGAGCCTGCTGGAGTGGTAGGTTAGTTGTATGTTAGCAAGAGCACCAATATGTTCACATGCTAAACTTTTTGGGAAAATTTTTAAAGATGCTGAGCAAGGCAGAATGAGGCAGCTGGTACCACACTTTTTAGTTAGTTTTTTAATACACAGGAGCGTATTCACCGTTTTTAGGGTCCGATAGCACGATTTTCCCTCTCGTATCACATGGAACATCATACATACTTCGTAAACGCTGGAGTCTCGAATCTACTAGCTGCAAAGAACGTACGAAATAATGATGCTACTAACAGTGGCAAAAATAAAATACTATTTTAGTGCAAATCGCAAAATTTTGTGGAGATCCTTGATTACATAGAAGAACAAATATTTAAATATCTCCAGTGATTAGAGATTATTTTTCAGTCTTGTTTATAATTTCAATAATAAAAAAATGTAAATGTCGTGTGACTATGGCTTCCCGTCGGGTATACCTTTCGCAGGGTGCAAGTCTTTCGATTTGACTCCACTTCGGCTAGGCGCGTCGATGAGGATGAAATGATGATGATTAAGACAACACAGCACCCAATCCCTGAGCGGAGAAAGTCTCCGACCCAGCTGGGAATCGAACCCATGCCGTGAGGATTCTTAATCATTTTATATGTTCTTTAAACATTTTTTTTGTAATACGACATCTTTGTTTTTTCAATATGTATAGTACAAACGTAACAGAAAAAGAATCTGCGACCACAGGAGATATTTTCTTTTATAATTCTGTTCATCTATGCAACCAAACATTTCCACAGTACTTTTAGAGAAGTATCAAAATAGTGTCTTCTTTGCCACAGTTGGCTACATTATTATTTTATACATCACTTGCACTTATTAGAGTCTATACACCATATGTGGACACTTCAGTGTTTACAAAGTGTATATGATGCTGTATGTGTTATAAATGCGATAGGATATGGAGCCTGTAACCACTAAAGGTGTTTCTACACATATATTTTTATTCAGCTTTATAGTTAAAGATTTGCACGAAAGTCTGAGCCATATATGCTGAAATAGTGTTCTGTTTTTGCCTTTTCCTACTAGACAATGCCACAGGCTTCCCCACAGTTGTACACATGAAACACAGACATGGCTTATTATTTATAAATCTACCCGATACTTTAAGCCTCTGAAAATCGTACTGAAATTAAAATAAATTGTGACTGGTAACAGTAACCTTGTAGTTTCAATTGATAACGGCGTACGATATTGCATAGAGCCACATCTAGCGGCGGTGTTACCAACTGCTTCCTTCTTAGCCGTGTGGTGAGCTGGCGATTGGCGCAGCCTTATCTGTGATTAGGTACCCTCCGGCGCCAAAGGTCAGTGTTACGCCCGCCGCTGTCTATCAGACCACACGTCGCCTTGTTTTTCTTGTAAACCCGAGATAACCACCAGTGGAACTTACCACTCCTGTTGTGGCCGAGAGAGTTGGCATGGAGGTACAGGTTACATAGGACAGGAAGTCGGATTTACATCTCTTTCTTCTTCCTCTTCAGTGCTCAGTCCGAGAAGTTGCTGGTCGGAGTCTGGTTTAAAGTAGATTTCCGGTCTGCACGTACTTCTGCCTCCTTCATTTCTGTATAGGATTTAAAGCCTACGTATTTTATACGTGATGGTACCCAAAATTTCTCGATAGACGTTAATCAAAATTATTACGTCTTACGTATATATTATCCTGCACCATTAATTTAGAGCAATTCCTTTGGGAGTGAAGATGCAGATGTCGAAGTCTGTTGCCATTTTTAAAATGCATCCTGGAAATCTTTCTTTCTTATGGTGTTTGGTACAGTCTGTATTTGCGCTTGAATCTCCTTCACTGTTTCAAATCTTCGCCCCTACAACTTGATTTTCGTCTTGGGGATGAGGAAAAAGCCACACGGAGCTAAATCTGACTAGTATGGTGTATGGAGCTGTCATCTTGTTTTTTTGTCAAAAATGTGTTAATAATTGTTCTTATGGAGAAGTATCCAGTCGTTCATACATTACTTCCGCATAGCATAGCTCATTTCGAATAAAACACTCATTATAGCATGCGTCCAGTTTTTATCGGTTTAAGAGAAGTTTTCATTTCCCCTGTTGGTACTCCAGACGCTAGAACCTATTTATCGACTGTCATTTTTGTTTGAAGTTCAAGTCATTGAGATGTGCTTGAGTTTACATAACTGAACTTCTCAACTGTGGCGTGATATGACAGAAAGTCACTTCACTGAGCCTGTTCTATTACTGTATCGTCTTAAGGGCCCACTTATCTAGAATACCTTGAAAACGAGTTGCCAGTATTATTGGAACAGGTTCTTTCCGTTACAAAAGTGGGGACGTTCTTCTAACATGACGGGGCACCCACACATTTTAGTCGTCATGTGGCATATTATGTAAACCTAACATTCCCCAGAAGACGGATTAGATTTCTGCCTGTGTACACATGAAAGCCAAAGTTTTTTTTCCCACTTGAAGAATTGTTCGTTTGGATCTCGAATAGTGATACTTACATGCAAGAACAGTGAGATGATCTCAGAACAACTACACGTGGTGCTGTCAACAAATTAGAAAGAGCACTGAAGTCGGAGATGGAATTTATATAAATCAGCTTTGAACTTCATCATTTGCGTTTGTTTAACATCTTCTGTGAGCGTTTTGTTTGGCTTACACTCTAATAGCTCGATCTCTGTAACCAATAAAGTCTGGATACATGTTATGTGACACGTTGTATTAGAATTAGTCCATACTATCATCTCTTTAAACATTTACTATATACTATTCCTCCTAAAACAGTATGTATACACGGTCCAGTTACATTAATGTGGACGGCGGCTGTGCCCGAACGGTTCTAGGCGCTTCAGTCTGGGACCGCGCGACCGCTACGGTCGCAGGTTCGAATCCTGCCCCGGGCATGGATGTGTGTGATGTGCTTAGGTTTGTTAGGTTTAATTAGTTCTAAGTTCTAGGCGACTGATGACCTCAGATGTTAAGTCCCATAGCGCTCAGAGCCATTTGAACAATTTTTTTACATATGTGATTACAGCCTATGTCTGACATCAACGTGCAGTAACCACTCACAGACGGTGGGTAGAAGTACTATCAGTGCAGGGTACATAACGTGATTCGGGGGGAATGCGAGAAACTGCACATTCGTTGTCGTAATGCGGAAATGGAGTGATTTATCTGCCGTCCAAAAGCGCATGGTTCAAATGGCTCTGAGCACTATGGCACTTAACATCTGTGGTCATCAGTCCCCTAGAACTTAGAACTACTTAAACCTAACTAACCTAAGGACACCACACACAGCCATGCCCGAGGCAGGATTCGAACCTGCGACCGTAGCAGTCGAGTGGTTCCGGACTGAAGCGCCTAGAACTACACGGCCACCGCGCATGATCATTGGCTTTCGGGCCAAGGGTGAAAGAATTTCCGAAACGGCTAAGTCTGTAAACTGTTTTCGTGCCGTCGTGGTTAAAGTATACCATGCACGGAAAAATGGCGCTATCGAAAACCGGCGTCGAGGCAACTACGGTGTACCACGAGGCGTAGAAGACAGGCGTGAATGACGCCTGCAGAGACGTGTGCCGGCGAATAGGCATGCAGCAGCTGTTCAGCAACTGACTGCCCAGTTCAACGAAGGGGCTACCGACAGTATCTTTAAAGACTGTTCAGCGAACATTGCTGCCTATGAGCCTCCGCAGCAGGTGCCTAGTTCATGCACCCATCTGACAGCTGTTCATCTGTAGCGAAGGCTGGAATTTGCACTCCAGTACCAAAACTGGACCTCCACTAAGTTGCGACAGGTTGCGTCTTCAGATGACTCTCGTTTTATCCGCCATCAGATGGCCGTTGATATTTACGACCCTGCATCAATAGGCGGAAGTGTCCAGCCCAGACTAGGAGCATAATGGTCTGGTGAATGTTTTCGTGGCATTCTCTGGGTTATCTCGTCATTCTGGAAAGCGCAATAGATCAATACAGATACCCATCTATCCTTGGGGGCCGTGTCCACCATTAGATGCAGTTTGTTTTCTCATGGAGACAGTGGCATCTAACAGCAGAAAAAGCCAACATTTCAGGCAGCTCGCGGTGTACGTACGTTGTTCAAAGAACACCAGGATGAGTTTCGCGTGCAGCCCTGTCCACCAAACTCCCCAGATTTGAACCCAGTTGAGAACCTGTGGGACCCCTTCGATCGGGCTGTTAGCGCCATGGATCCTCAACCGAGAATCCTAGCTCAGCCAGCCACAGCACTGGAGTCGCCATGGCTCTACATTCTTTTTGGAACATTCCAGAATCTCGCTAACTCTCTTCCTGCATGTCCGCTCTGCAAATTGTGGTCACTCAGGCTATGACTGCTGCGTAGTGAATGTCAGGCTTGAAACAGTTGTTAAGCTGTCTGCAGACTTCCGTGTGATAGTGCTTGTAATCGTCTTGAAGTAGCCGTGGCACGAACTTCGCCGCAGTCCGTAAGATGTGCCACTTTTCTGAATTTTCTCATAAAGGACGTTCATATGCACGTGACGTATTCCCAGATCTCTGCAGATGTCTTGAATGGCCTGTCTATGAACAGAATCAGATCCCTCACTTACTGAGCATTCTCTTGTGTGATGCCAGACACACCCGATCGGTAGTGCCGCTGATTTTGAAATGCTTGTAAAAGTCATAAGTCTGTGACTGACCCAATTCATTTCTCCCGAAGCTTGCTTCAGTATTTGGGGTTCCCCGTAGACGTTTTTCAACGTTTAAAACATAATTTTACAGGCATTGCTACTATTTCAAGTCAGTCATCACAAACACGCAAACTTAAGTAAACTTACCAACAATCAGATCAATCATTTCACAGCCATTTGCTACACTCACTCGAAAAGGTTCTATGGGAAGATACCTAGCAATGTTTCATTGCTCCCATAGCCACTTGCCGGTAAAATCCGTATTTCGCGAAATTTGCATTCTACCTTATATTTTAATCTAAACTGCCGGAAAAAATCAGTAATCCTCGAAAGACTACGTCGATTTTGATCTGATGACCGAGCGAGGTGGCGCAGTGGTTAGCACACTGGACTCGCAGTCGGGAGGACGACGGTTCGATCCCGCTTCCGGCCATCCTGATTTAGGTTTTTCGTGATTTCCCTAAATAGCTTCAGGCAAATGCCGGGATGGTTCCTTTGACAGGGCACGGCCGAATTCCTTTCCCATCTTTCCCTAAACCGACGAGACCGATGACCTCGCTGTTTGGTCACTTCCTGCAAATCAACCAACCTTGATCTGATGACGGCATATACCACCGGGGATAGTAGATGTACTGATAATGGTTCGAACGTCGTCCCCAACAGATAGCGCAGCGGCATACCTACCAGAGCGCCGCATGTGCCTACCCTTTAATAGAGAATGCTCACATCCAGAAGCCTCAGTGTGGTATAAACGTCTGAAGTTAGCAGGCAGTCCTGCCACGTAGACGCGTTTGTATTTTCCACACCCAAATGAGCGGTCAAATTGTGGCCTTCCGAGTGGCGAAATGGTCCTTCCGGAGAACTGTCACGCAAGTTGAACTTGCTGCGCCAGTTTTGCAATGATGATGGTATCAGTGGTCACGTGAACATTGTCACACCTGTAGACGAGGTTCTGGACGTCCACATAGAACAGACGCTCGCCAGTATCGCCGTACTGTAAGAGCAACGGTGGCAGATCGTGCAGGTACGACAGCACAGCTAAAAGGGCTTCTGAGCCTTAACGTGTCAACATGAACTATTGCGAATATATCATTAGCAGTGGGACTACAGGCATGCTCACCTCTAGCGTGTTTTCCTCTCACGCCTCAGCATCGACGAGCACGGCCCGACTGGTACCGTCAGAAGATCACTTGGAAGATGGAATGGTGTGCTGTGGTCTTCAGCGAAGAAAGCAGATTCCGCCTGGACGACAGTGATGGTCGTCTGCGCACACGACGAAGACCTGGTGAGCTCTGTCTCGTAGGATGCATTCGTCCAAGTGGCACTGGCCCCACAGCAGGTCCTACGGTCTGGAGTGCGATAAGCTGCAACTCTCTTTCACTTTTGGTGTTTCTGGAGGGGCGCTAACCAGCACTTGGTACGTGCAGTTTGTTATTAGATCCGTTCTTTTGCCATTCTTACTACAGGAAGGAAATGTGTTGTTCCAATAAGATAAGGCTCGCCCACACACTACCCGTGAAATTCAATGTGCTGTGCAGCGCGTGCAGCAACTTCCCCGGCCATCACGATCTCCGTCCGTCTCCAATCGAGCACGTGTGGGATATTACCTGATGACAAGTGACTCGTGCGACTCGTCAGCCAACGACTCTTGTCTAACTACAAGAACAGGTCGAGCAGGCGTGGCATACAGTAGCCCAGGGCAGTATTCGCTTTCTGTACGATCGACTGCACTGGATGCCAGAGTCAGCGCCTGCGTTGCCGCGCGTGGTGGAGTGTTTCAGCGTGGGTCGATGCCTGCTATCTCAGAACAACTTTCTCTAGTTCCTCTAGTTCTCTAGCTCTTTTTCCATTGACGGATACGTCTGTTATTGTTTTTAGAAGCCCTTCGTCTCTCAACAGATGACTACTAATCGAAACTCTTCATTATACTATAGTGTTGTACAAACACCCCTTATCTCTCAATCTTTTAAGGGCTTCATCGTTCATGGTTTTATATGTCCAGAGACTGGCAGAAATTCATGTTTGACATATATACACCTACACACAGTTCCACATACAAACACAAATTTCTGACTGTATATACGATATACAGGGTGGTCCATTGATAGTGACCGGGCGAGATGTCTCACGAAATAAGCATCAAACGAAAAAACTAAAAAGAACGAAACTCGTCTAGCTTGAAGGGGGATTCCAGATGGCGCTATGGTTGACCCGCTAGATGGCGGTGCCATAGATCAAACTGATGTCAACAGCGTTTTTAAAAAATAGGAGCCCCCATTTTTATTACATATTCGTGTAGTATGAGTAATAGGGCAGCACGTCCTCAGACCACAGGCCCATAATTTACGGAAAATGCGTGACCTCTGCGTATACACCTAATGTCACATAACTCCTTAAATATCCTAAGGATTTGCTGAACCCATGTAATGCAGAATTGTTGTTACATTGCATTTCAGAGCTAGACCAACACGAAATAAAGCGAATAGTCATAACATTCTTGCTCATTTGTGTATGTTAATTAATGCAGAATGTGATCCCTAATTATCTCATTTTGTACAGAAATAACTGTGATGAAAAATTCACGTAACCCCCAAAAGATCTTATCATATAATAAAGTTCAGACAAAAATATAAATAAAAACCTGAATGATGGCACATAAAGTGCTGAATTATAATTGGGTGAAGCAAAATAAATAAAATGTGTCTTACTCAATGCGAAATTCCTCTCCAATTTGTCTTTGTAAGCTCAGAGTTAAGAAGAACTATAACATCCAAAAGATGATGATACTGATGATGCTGTTAATGTTGATGATGGATTCTGCCCATTAGGCAGGTAAATCACTGCAAGATCAGCATTCTGTAGTGGTCCTGGTTTTCCGTCATCCTTTTCAGAACTGCGTGTGATGCATTTATCTTTATCAGTCAACTGGTATTCTCTTCTTTCTCTGGTCCTCTTCCCAGCCACCATTCCTTCTACTGAATCCTTCATTACACAGTCTTTTCTCATCCAGTGTCGTAGCTAACATCTTTACCTTCTCTTAATTTTTCCATTTTTGGTCTTATCTCACTAACACTTTGTAACACAACGTCATTTCTTATTATATCTGCACATTTCCCAATTTCCATTTTTCTCCATTTCATATTTCAGCACCACAAAAGGCAACACTCTGTACAAAACATTTCACTAAACGCTTCCTTAATTATTCACTTGACGGACCACAGAGAATACTGTTCTTTCCGTAAAATATTTCTTTTGCAGTAGCTAGCATTGTTTTTATTTCATGATAACATGTCACGTTATTGGGTATCTTTGATCCTGGGTATCTGAAGTCGTCAAGTTATTCCACTAACTCAAGACAAATTTTCACTTTTGACTTCCTTCTCTCCCTTATAAAAATCATTGTCTTAGACTTTTTCACATTGATTTTCATTCCATATTCCTCACAGCTGGTGTTCAGTTCTTCTTACATATTGTTAGTTGCATCCTTGTTTACATTCAATGAAACCATGTCATCAGCAAACCTTATGCATTTGATTGTCCTACGCCGCGCAGAGTGGCCGCGCAGTCAGAGGCGCCATGCCAGGAATTGCACGGCTGCTCCCGCCGGAGGTTCGAGTCCTCCCTCGGGCATGGGCGCGTGTGTTGTTCTTAGCATAAGTTAGTTTGGTAAGTGTAGGCACTGATGACCACAGAAGTTTGGTCCCTTAGGAATTCACACACATTTGAACGTTTTTTTGATTGTCCTTCCTTCTACTGTCACATTACTTGTTGTCGGAAGAAGTATTTGATTAATCGATCGCAATAGATTATGCAAAAAATAGTTAATATTCAAAAGGAAAAACACTTTCGAATATTCCGCAGAAGATTAGGAAGTGTTTTTCCTTTTAAGTATTATTATCGTGTTCTGCGAGGCAGCGATGTAAAATACAGTTAATGTTCAGACAACAGTTGTTTATACAGGGTCAATCACGTGTCAGATCTTTGTGCTATCAACAGCGGGTAACTTTATTCTGTTCTGTAAAAGTACTAATTATTCTAACGAAATTAAGCTTCAGAAATTGTGGTTTAAACCTTTATAGGACCCTCTTTACATTATTGTGTATCGATAGCTTGTCATCTGCAAATAAATGATGTTACTGAGAGTTTTGTTGGTGAGTTAACAAATCGCTTTACCTACACACCTAATTTTAATGTGCGAAAATATTTAGCGTCTATGTTTTCTAATTTTGGAATTTTCGAAGTATCCCTACTCATCTGCTCCTCTGTCGTGGAAACCCTTGCACTTCACAAAACACAGTGTTTATGTTACTGTTGTGTGCCTCGTCCTTCTTGACGATCAGTTTTTTTCTTGTCAGTCTGACGCCAAACCTGACATTTGTTTACTTTCTCCCTCCCTCTGTTTGTGGACGAATATGTGTGTGTATGTTTGTGTGAGTGTGTATGCGTGTGTGTGTGTGTGTGTGTGTGTGTGTGTGTGTGTGGGTATGTGTTTGTGTGTGTGTGTGTGTGTGTGTGTGTGTGTGTGTGTGTGTGTGTGTGTGTGTGTATGTGTGTGTGTGTGCGTGTGCGTGGGTGGGCAGGTGCGCGGGAGGATGGGCGGGTGGCTGTACCTGCTTGTATGTATGGTTGTTAATCTCTTTATGTCGTCTTTTTGTGTAGTTCCTTCAATTTGATAAGCAGTATGCGATTGCATTTTGTAGTGTAGTCGTTTATGATGTGTTTTCCTTCTTCTAATGCCTTCTATATGTTGAAGTTTACTTCTGTTTTTGATATAGACTGTGGCTGGATTTCAATATTCTTAAATCTATTTCTGATGAGTGGCGGTTTGTGGGCTTTTAATTGGTCACCAGTGTGCTATAGAGGGCCGGTCCGTGAGTATTTTTGTACACAAGTGACATATTATTTGGCGCGCCTTGCACATCCACCCCTCCCTCACTACCACATTTTGTTACCATTCCTTGGGCTCTTGGTAGAACATTTAAAAATAAATTTAAATCTGGTGACCGCGAAAATCGTTTGTTTTCGCTACAAATAAAGACTCACCTTGTGTACAAATTTTGAATTAGGGCAGCTATCGGCATCCCTCTGAGCTTGGCACCCCAAGGCCCTGCTTGTGTCACTTGGGACATAAACCGGCTATGGGAGCTACTACTTTTTAGGGTTCTGAGGTGTTCTGAGTAACAGTTTAGACGTTTATGCAAGTCTGCCCTACGTATACTAACATTTATAAGCAATGGTTATTTGCTTAGTACGCAGACCTGAGTTCTCTCAATTTAGTACGCAAATGTGGCTGCTTTCGAACTTCAAAACCAAACAATGAGTAGAACGTCCAACTTGATATTAAAACGGAATACGTTGGAGTCATCAACCTCGTGTAAACCCTCCCCCAGTTTTAATTCCTTCTGTCACCTGTTCTTAATTTTACTCTTTCTGTGATGTATAAATTGCTTATTAGCTTCCTTTCCTTCCGATATTCTTCAGGACATCCACTGAAGTTTATGAAATACTGCATTACGAACACGCTGTATTTGCACTCGACTCTCCCGTTTCCTGCACTGCGCCAGCGGAGCGAGCAGGCCGGTGAAAGCGATCAGAGTGCGTGGGCGTGAGTTGGTCGGCGGCCCGGGAGCCGGGAGGTGCCCATTTGTGTCGCGGAGCGGTTTTAGCGCCGCTTTGGCTGCGGACTGCTCGGCAGCCGCCAGCTGGCCGCGGGAGCTGGCTGCGCCCGCTGACTCACGGCCCGCCCTTTGTGTTGGCGGCCTCGCTAAATTTATCGTTTATTTATCCCGACATGTATTTTCCTTACACGACGGATGTATGAACTTGGCCTCCGACTCAGAACTTCTGACTCTAATTTTACCTCTACGTCTACATTGGTGTGTATCCAGGTAAGGGAAAGAGGTGTGTGTGTGTGGGGGGGGGGGGGGGGGGGGGAGGTCATTACAACCCCAAAAGAATAGTAGAACTGTTTATGTAGGTATAATTTACAAGTAGTCACTTTTAGAATTTAATTCATTTTATTGTACTGAGAGTTATAATTAGACTTTTCCTATTTAACACGTTATAACACAGTAATTTTGTCTTGGAACTCTCCTCTTTGGTCCGTGTTTGCATAGAAAAACAACAATATGGAAACTGTGAGTCCGCCTTATTGAGAAACACTTTTTATTGTTTGTTTGCTTTGTTATTCCCCAAACTAGGTTCACTGATAAATATCGCCATGATCAGTGGGTTCTTTAAATCTAGAACAGGCAGAAAATAGCATAGTTATACAAATACTGTAACATATTATTATATCTTTACTGTTTGTTTTTTGAATATGGTTTTCTGTGGATACTTTCATACTACCTTACTTATTGTACGTTATAGCAAATTTTTAGTCGCTGTCTGCACCGTATTTTCTGAATTTTTTCTGTTGCCGTTTTTCTCTCGTCATACATCATGTCATCTGCAACAGTGTGA
The DNA here is from genome assembly GCF_023897955.1 of Schistocerca gregaria. NCBI lineage: Eukaryota > Metazoa > Arthropoda > Insecta > Orthoptera > Acrididae > Schistocerca > Schistocerca gregaria. The sequence continues at coordinate 400,405,788 of NC_064931.1, read as the reverse complement.
CCGGCTGTTAGCAACCAAAGTTCACCTTTTAGTATCCGACAGCCGATCAGCTCCAGTCATTCCACCAGGAAGGAGGTACACGGCTCGTGTTGTCAGTAGTTCAACCATGCGTAGTCAATATCGTGGTTCGATCGCGTCCGCATTGTTACTTTGTGTCAGGAAGGGCTCTCAACAAGGGAAGTGTCCAGGCGTCTCGGCTTGAACAAAAGCGATGTTGTTCGGACATGGAGGAGATACAGAGAGACAGGAAGTGTCGATGACGTGCCTCATTCAAGTCGTCCAAGGGCTACTACTGGAGTGGATGACCGCCACCTACGGATTGTGGCTAGGAGGAACCCTGACAGCAATGCCACCATTTTGAATAATGCTTTTCGTGCAGCCACAGGACGTCGTGTTACGACTAAAACTGTGCGGCGAGGTCCATCTTTGCAAACACGACACCATGCAGCGCGGAACAGATGGTCCCAACAACATGCCGAATGGACCGCTCAGGATTGGCATCACGTTCTCTTCACCGATGAGTGTCGCATATGCCTTCAACCAGACAAGCGTCGGAGACGTGTTTGGAGGCAACACGGTCAGGCTGAACGCCTCAGACACACTGTCCAGCTAGTGTAGCAAGGTGGAGGTTCCCTGCTGTTTTGGGGTGGCATTATGTGGAGCCGACGTACGCCGCTGGTGGTCATGGAAAGCGCCGTAACGGCTGTACTATACGTGAATGCCATCCTTCGACAGATAGTGCAACCATATCGGCAGCGATGCATTCGTCTTCATGGACGACAATTCGCGTCCCCTGTGCGGCTGGTCCCGGCGGAGGTTCGAGTCCTCCCCCGGGCATGTGTGTGTGTGTGTTGTTTAAGTTTCATTAAGTAGTGTGTAAGCTTAGGGACCGATGACCTAAGCGGTTTGGTCCCATAAGATCTTACCACAAAAAAACTTCTACGTTACAATGTTGGGAGCTGTACCTGATTCGAATTCTGGAATATTTAGTTCGTCTTCTTTTGTGAAGGAATTTCGGAAGGTTGTGTTTAGTAAGTCTGCTTTGGCATCACTGTCTTCGATAGTATCTCCGTTGCTAATACGCAGAGAAGTTATTGATTGTTTCTTCCTGCTAACATACTTCACATACGACCAGAGTCTCTCTGGATTTTCAGCCAGGTTTGGAGACAAAGTTTCACTGTGGAAATTGTTATAAGCATCTCGCATTGAAGTCCGCGCTAAATTTCGTGCTTCTGTAAAATATCGCCAATCTTGAGGATTTTGTGTTTAAATTTGGCATGTCTCTTTCGTTGTTTCTGCAACAGTGTTCTGACCCGTTTTGTGACCAAAGAGGGTCAGCTCCGTCGTTTGTTAATTTATTTGGTATAAATCTGTCAATTGCTGCCGATACTATTTCTTTGAATTCAAACCACATCTGATATAAACTTATATTATTAATTTAGAAGGAGTAGATATTGTCTCTCAGGATGGCGTCAAGTGAATTTTCATCTGCTTTTTTGAATAGGTATATTTTTCGTTTATTTTTGGAGGATTTCGGTGATACAATGTTCAATCTCTCTTCGACAGCCCTGTGTTCACTAATCTCTGTGTCCCTTTTGATGCTCGTTATTAATTCAGGACTATTTGTTGCTAAGAGGTGAAGTGTGTTTTCACAACCGTTTACTATTCGCATGGGCTCATGAACCAACTGTTCGAAATAATTTTCAGAGAATGCGTTTAGCACAATTTCGGATGATGTTTTATGCGTATCTCCGGAATTAAACATCTGTTTTCACCGACATACCGAGGGTAAATTATAGTGACCACCAACTACACTCCTGGAAATTGAAATAAGAACACCGTGAATTCATTGTCCCAGGAAGGGGAAACTTTATTGACACATTCCTGGGGTCAGATACATCACATGATCACACTGACAGAACCACAGGCACATAGACACAGGCAACAGAGCATGCACAATGTCCGCCTTTCGCAGCAATGCAGGGTGCTATTCTCCCATGGAGACGATCGTAGACATGCTGGATGTAGTCCTGTGGAACGGCTTGCCATGCCATTTCCACCTGGCGCCTCAGTTGGACCAGCGTTCGTGCTGGACGTGCAGAGACGACGCTTCATCCAGTCCCAAACATGCTCAATGGGGGACAGATCCGGAGATCTTGCTGGCCAGGGTAGTTGACTTACACCTTCTAGAGCACGTTGGGTGGCACGGGATACATGCGGACGTGCATTGTCCTGTTGGAGCAGCAAGTTCCCTTGCCGGTCTAGGAATGGTAGAACGATGGGTTCGATGACGGTTTGGATGTACTGTGCACTATCCAGTGTCCCCTCAACGATCACCAGAGGTGTACGGCCAGTGTAGGAGATCGCTTCCCACACCATGATGCCAGGTGTTGGCCCTGTGTGCCTCAGTCGTATGCAGTCCTGAGTGTGGCGCTCACCTTCACGGAGCCAAACACGCATACGACCATCATTGGCACCAAGGCAGAAACGACTCTCATCGCTAAAGACGACACGTCTCCATTTGTCCCTCCATTCACGCCTGTCGCGAGCGGAAGACGGCCTAACGGTGTGCGGGACCGTAGCCCAGCTTCATGGAGACGGTTGCGAATGGTCCTCGCCGATACCCCAGGAGCAACGGTGTCCCTAATTTGCTGGGAAGTGGCGGTGCGGTCCCCTACGGCACTGCGTAGGATCCTACGGTCTTGGCGTGCATCCGTGCGTCGCTGCGGTCCGGTCCCAGGTCGACGGGCACGTGCACCTTCCGCCGACCACTGGCGACAACATCGATGTGCTGTGGAGACCTCACGCCCCACGTGTTGAGCAATTCGGCGGTACGTCCACCCGGCCTCCCGCATGCCCACTATACGCCCTCGCTCAAAGTCCGTCAACTGCACATACGGTTCACGTCCACGCTGTCGCGGCATGCTACCAGTGTTGAAGACTGCGATGGAGCTCCGTATGCCACGGCAAACTGGCTGACACTGTTGGCGGCGGTGCACAAATGCTGCGCAGCTAGCGCCATCCGACGGCCAACACCGCGGTTCCTGGTGTGTCCGCTGTGCCGTGCCTGTGATCATTGCTTGTACAGCCCTCTCGCAGTGTCCGGAGCAAGTATGGTGGGTCTGACACACCGGTGTCAATGTGTTCTTTTTTCCATTTTCAGGAGTGTATAATGGTATGAGTCGGGTACGTGTTTGAAATCAAACTCAAGTTTTCTTTTAACCTTTCAGCAACTCTATCATCTGAATTGGGAAGTCGGTAAAATGATCCAATTAAAATTTTATTCCGGTTGCCAACAATAACCTCTGTTGTCTGTAGGACGCATTAAACGCCGAATAACCATAGCAAAATACAGGAAGACGTGCAGAGGATCGCCGATTGGTACATGGAGCTGCAGTTGACCATGAAAGGAAATAAACAAAACGTATTTTGATTACGCTATTGGCGTCAAGTGACTGGAGACAGGAACTATAGTAAAATCCTTTACCAAAACATACATATTTTTCCGCAGAACCTATTTCGCTCGCAATGCGAGGGATGGAAGACGATTGTCTTTCTGCCTCTGCATGAGACCTAAGGACTCTTATTTTGTCTCTGCGATCATTGTGTGACATGGATCACTGTTTATTATTATTGCTATTGTTTAGTCTTATTTGCTTATATCAGTTTGCTCTAAAGTTGTACGGAAATCTGATAATCTGGGAAGGAAATAATTATTCCATGTGACTGTTAGAGACTGTTTGTATTTTGCTCTCTGTATTTACGAGGGCGTACAGAAAAGTAATGCCTCCGAATTTTGTTATGTGAAACAGTAGAACCGTTCAGACCTCTGACACAAACAATGTTTCTCTAAACATCGTCATTGTTATTTCGGGAAAATCTCTTCATCTCTCCAAGATTTCCCAATTAAGCTCACAGAGCACTGCCGCAACACTCTTTTACTGATCGCACCTGCCGTTGACGAATATGGCTGCACGCCGTTGAATTTGTCCGGCGTCTTCCTTTAATCCAAGCTTGTGATGATCCGAAGTACTCGAGCAGTACTCAGAAGCAAGAAAGCGTCCGGTGCGTGGTTTTCGTATACACTGCATCGTATATGTACGCAGCCGGCCGTTCGACTGCTGGCGGATTAAGGAAGTGTGACGGACAATGTAACACAGCGCCTCAGATGATAGCAGTGCTATAGCGCCTACTGCACACATGATGTCATTTAATATTTAAAATTGGTTATTGATATTTGAGATTGTTTATTCTTATTCGGTCAGCAGCTCGTGGTCTTGCGGCAGCGTTCTCGCTTCCCGCGTACGGGGTCCCGGGTTCGATTTTTTTTTCATTATTTGTACTATATTGTCTAGGATACAAGCATTACTTAGTGAAAAGTGCCAACTACTCATAATTTTTTTTGAATGATTTCTTTCACTATCAGCCCTATAAAATTTATATTGTTTACCCACACTTCCCTCTCTGCTTCTCCCATATAACATAACATACTTTTTCTTTCTTCTTGAATTTTATGTATAATATGTAGTATATGTAAAAAAGTTTTCCTCCATTTCTGCTCCATCTATCCTGCTGATGTTTTCCCTCATACTGTCCCACCTAAGAATGCAAACTAGAGGAAGAGACCAAACCAGCATGCACAATGTGCCTGTGGCATCACAAGTGCATGACATACACAAATTTGAACTCAAAATCAATGTGTCGATGCTACAAATAAATTATTATGCCTATCCTGCAATTTATTACCCAAAAAAGACGACAAATCGCCACGTAAAAGGGTTCAAGGAACAGCAATAAGAGAAAAACGAAAAAGAAATGAATATACAAACGAAATACTATAAAACGACAGTAATGTTAACCAACTCTAGGAATATAATAGGTTAATAGAACGAAAAGTTTTTTTAAATGTATTGTTGTTAATATATATATATATATATATATATATATATATATATATATATTTATATATATATATATATATATATATGGTTACAAAGAAAAAACAGATTCCCGGTGGGGTCAGGGATATTTCGTGCCTCGAGATGACTGGGTGTTGTGTCGTCTTCATCACCATTCATCCACATTACGATCGGAGGAAGGCCATGGCAGCCACCTCCGCTACGACCTTACCAAGTACGGCGGTGCGAGTCTCCCCCATCCCCTACGCTCCTCGGAGTATGGGACCTCATCATCATTCTTATTTGCTTGTATTAGTTTTCTCTAAAGTCATACGGAAATCTGATAATCTGAGAAGGAAATAATTATTCCATCAGATTGTTAGAGACAATCTGTATTTTGCTCTTTGTATTTACAGGGGCGTACAGAAAAGTAATGCCTCCGAATTTTGTTATCTGAAAACTATAGAGGCATTTTAAATGAAACTAATCTAATTTAAGGTCTACATCTTTATCTTTCATGTGTAAGTATCTGTTTCTCAACATAGGCACCGTGGCGAAGAATACATTCCTCCCAACAAGAGACCAGTTTATTGATAGCGTCATTCTAGAATGTTTGACTTCGTTGACGCAGCCACAACCTTACCTCTGCTTTCACCGCTACATCACTATGAAAGTGAAGTCCTTGTAGGTGTTCTTTAAGTTTTGGAAACAGGTGAAGATCGGATGGGGTCAAGACGGAACTGTATTGAGAGTGATCGATGACGCTGAACCCAAGGCGTCGGATCGTTGCAGATTTCGCAGCCCTCATGTGTGGTCTGGCATTGTCAAGCTGAAGGAGAGGGTGCTTATGTGTGGACGAACTCTTGGAAGTCGAAACTCGATTACAGCGCGCTGTTTCTCACACACCAACATAGTTACGTCACACACCCCATGCTACCCGCAACAATTCGGTGCGGTCTAGCGGCAGAGGGCAGCAAATAGGGAACCATGAAGAATGAGGCCGTTCACTGAGGTGACAAAAGTCATGGGATACGTATTAATATCGCGTCGCGCCTCCTTTAGCCCGGCGCGGCATAGACTCAACGTGTCATTGGAAGTCCCCTGCAAAAATATTGAGACATACTGACTCTATAGCCGTCCATGAAGGTATATGTGGGAAGTGTCGCCGATGCAGGGTTTTGTGCACGAATTGACCTTTGCATTACATCCCATAAATGTTCGCTTGACATTGTAATTCTGTCAGAGACAGCAAATGACACCAACAAAAGCAAAACGAGGATAATGGAATTCAGTCGAGTTAACTCGAGTGATTCTGAGGTAATTAGATTAGGGAATGAGACACTTAAAGTAGTAAAGGAGTTTTTCTATTTGGAGAGCAAAATAACTGATGATGGTCGAAGTAGAGAGGATATAAAATGTAGACTGGCAATGCCAACGAAAGCGTTTCTGAAGAAGAAAAATTTGTTAACATCGAGTATAGACTTAAGAGTCAAAAAGTCGTTTCTGAGAGTATTTGTATGGAGTGTAGCCATGTAAGGAAGTGAAACGTGGACGATAATTATTTCGGATAAGAAGAGAATAGAAGCTTTCGAAATGTGGTTCTACAGAAGAATGCTGAAGATTAGATGGGTAGATCACATAACAAATGAGGAGGTATTGAAGAGAATTGGGGAGAAGAGGCGTTTGTGGCACAACTTGATTAGAAGAAGAGATCGGTTAGTAGGACATGTTCTGAGGCATCAAGGGATCACCAATGTAGTATTGGAGGACAGCATGGAGGCTAAAAATCGTAGAGGGAGACCAAAAGATGAATATACTAGGCAGATTCAGAAGGATGTAGGCTGCATTAGGTACTGGCAGATGAAACAGCTTGCACAGGATAGAGTAGCAAGGAGAGCTGCATCAAACCAGTCTCAGGACTGAAAACCACAACAACAACAAATGTTCGCTGGAATTCGTGTCGGATGATCTGGGTGTCGAAACGATTCGCACGAACTGTCCAGAATGTTCTTCAAACCTGGCGCGAACAATTGCGGTCCAGTGTTATGGCGCATTGTCATCCACAAAAATTCAGTCTTTGTTTGGGAACATGACGTCCACGAATAGCTGCAGATAGTTTCCACGTAGTCGAAAATCCAGAGGACCGAGTCCACTCGATGTAAACATTGCCCACATCATTATGGAGCCACCACCAAACAGCACAGTGCCTTGTTGATGAGTTGGGTCCATGGCTTCGTGGTGTCTGAGCCTCTCTCGAACACTACAGTCTGCTCTTACCATCTGAAATCTGGACTCAGATGACCAAGCCAAGATTTACCAGTCGCGTAAGGCGACTATGGAGAAGTTGACGTAGAATTAATTCTTGACCAAGGCCAAGACGAAGGTGAAAATAAAGATGAATACACAGCAAGCGTGCAAGTAGTTTCAAATAACGAAACGCGTCATGTCGGTGTAGCTGGATTCGATTTAGTGCCCGCTAACGAGGCAGAGATATTTGTCGCAGAAAGAAAGATCAGACTAGGCCGTAGCAACCACAACCTAGGAAATTGTTCTTCAGATCGTAGTCAAAGGAGCAGCAATAATGACGTCGTGGAAATGGACCGCCCAAACGATGCATCAGTGCAAACCGTCCGAGTCGATGTTCAAATTGATCAGCCACAGCAAATTCCCAAGGGAGCAGGAAAGACAATCTACGTTGTAGTTAAGTCACCCCGATGCAAGGAAGGAACTTTGTTATTAATTGAGCGATCCGAGGAAAGTGAGTTACTGGATACAATGAACTGTTATGTTTCTAGAAGTGTAGGTATCGCTACAATGGTGAGACAGAATGTCGAAAAAGTCTGGGTTACAATTAACGAATATGAGCAATTATGATGTTATTTTGCCACGAGGGACAAAAGTTGCTGAAGTGTCGAGCGTAAGTAACAGTGACATAATACAGATTCAAGACGAGGTAACAAGTACTGCAGTTATAAACACAGATTTTCGTAACAGTACCGCAAAACAACGAGGAGACGAAGTTAATAATGAACTGAAGCGCAATATTTGGAAAAACATTTAACAGCTGATGAACAGAAGATTTTAGCACCTGTGTTGTTGGAGTATGCAGATTCATTCAGCGAACGTGCAAATTTACCTGTCACTCATTTAGTTCAGCATCGTATTCATACAGGGAATGCAGCCCCAATCACACAGAAACCTTACCGAATACCATTCAGTCATAGAGAGTTGGTAGAAGACATGGTTAAAGAATAATTAGAAGACGGAATTATAAAACCAAGAGATCCTTCAGACCCACCATGGTGTTCGCCTGTTGTAATTGTAAAGAAGAAATCAATTTCTGGAGAACCACAGTTCCGTTTTTGTGTTGATTACCGATTTTTGAATGCTGTGACCACACCCGTCATTTACCCCTTACAAAATTTAGTGGAAGCTTTGGATTACTTGGACAGATGTCGAATTTTTTCAGTACGTGCTTTAACAAGTGATTATCACCAGTTAACAGTGCATGCACATGATCAAGCAAAAACTTCAATTGCAACAGCAACAGGAGTATACAGGTATAATCGTATGCCATTTGGACTTCATAATGCTCCAGCTACATTTCAACGCCTGATGGATTCAGTTTTACGGGGGCTCACCCCAACATAAGCACTTGTTTACCTTGTTGATGTAATAATTTTTGGTGAAAACGTGAAGCAGCATACTGAAAGACTAAAAGTTGTTTTTCAGCATATAAAAAGCAAAAAACCCATCTTTATCAATAGATAAATGTCATTTTGCACAAAGTAAATTTAACTATCTCGGTCATGTTATAACCAGTGAAGGTGTTAGACCTTATCCAAAATTAATTGAAGATGTAAAGAATTTTCCTGAACCACAGAATTTGTAAGAACTACAATAATTCTTGGGATTGTCAAATTTCTACAGACGATTTATAGCCGGTTATGCGAATGTCCAATGACACAGCTACTGAAGAAAGGAGCCACATTTAATTGGTCAACAGAGTGCAAAAAGGCAATGGAAGAACTTAAAACTACTCTAACCACAGCCCCAGTGTTAGCCTATCCGGATTTCAGTAAATCTTTCATTCTTTCAACAGATTCATCCGACTTTGCCATAGGTGCAACCTTGTCTCAAGAAGTTGATGGTCACGAACATTCAATCTCATTTGCTTCCAGACAATTAAACAAAGCAGAATGTAGTTATACTACTACTGAGAAGGAGCTTTGTGATTTGGTTTTTGGTGTAACACATAACAGATGTTTCTTAACAGGAAGAGAATTTACAGTTATTATAGATAATGCCACACTTAAATGGTTATTGATCTTAAAGGATCCAAGTTCGAGATTAACAAGATGGGCATTAAGATTGAGTGAGTACCAATTTAAGGTTATCCACCAACCTGGTAAACAACATGTGAATGCTGATGCAATTAGTCGCAAAGTGAATGTTTGTGTTACAATAAGTCAAGAAGATGAGTTAAAGGCAGCTCATGAAGAAGATCCACAATGAAAATTATGGAAAAATGATCAACGTTTTGTCGAAGTAGATGGGTTACTGTACAAAATCACCAGTAAAGAAAACCGCCTAGTTATTTCAGAAAGCATGAATGGGCAAACCATGAGAGAGGTTTTATTATCAGGACACTGCAGTAAAAAAGCTCGAATGTTTTGGTGGTCGAGCAGCAAAGCTGACGCTTTCGAGCTTGTTTCACAATGTGACTCCTGACGGAATGATGTAGGAAAAAGTAGAGCACCATTGGAACTGCCAGAAACAAGTGAACCATTTGAACGAGTAGGATTAGATGTTGTAGGACCTAAGACTAAAGATGGAAACAAATACATATTGACAATGTTAGATCATTTCTCTAGACACCTTCTTGTGATACCAGTACCTGAACAGAGCGCTGAGACTATAGTAAAGTTTTTATAAAAGAATGGATTCTTAAGATTGGATCACCATTAAGTATAATTAGTGATCGAGGAACGAATTACTTGAACAGACTTGTAAGCTCATGCAAATAACTGAGTTAAGGACTACATCAGCACACCCTGAAGGAAATGGAAGAGTCAAGCGAGTCCCCAGAAAAATGATTAAAATGGTTAGCCATTATGTGAGCAGCAAATACGACAGTTGGTATGTCTGTTCACCATACTTGGTAAGATGTTACAATGCCAAAATGCACAGTACAACTGGCCTAAGTCCATATGAGATCATCTATGGAAGATGAATGCATTCACCCTTGGACTTTGCATAATCGACTGCCGGAATCAGCAATGAACAAGTAAGGGATCTAGCACACAAGCTAAAGGAAGCATGGAGAGGATGTGAAACACCGAAATCATCAGTCCTTTCTTCAGCAAGCAAGACAGCACGACCGCCAAGCAGAAGTGCCATAGTATTAAGTTGGAGATCTTGTGGATCTCAGCAATGTGGTGTTAAGGGAGAGTCAAGTCAAAAAGCTCAAGAAGTTTTGGAAAGGATCATATCCAATCTTGCAGGTGTTGTCGCCCAGTCACTCTTAAGCTCCAACTGTCCTTTGGTTCGATTGTCGTTCATGACAATCGTGTAAAGCCATTTCTGGTTAGATTTCCTGTAGTATCGCAAGACGACGAGAACCGACCAAGAGGCAGACCTGCTGTTCTCAAAACCAGGAAGCGAGAATCGCGAGCTCGCAGTCCAGACTTCGAGGCCAAGGCATCGCCATGTTCCGAGCGATCCTGTTCCAGACATCCCTACAATCTGTGTAAAGGTGTGTAGTGTGTGAGAGTGCATGCGTGTGTGTGTATGCATGTGTGTGCACCAGTGAAACTAAATCTTTTATTCCACAGGTTACCACAAGAAGCTCATTTATTTTATGTTCATTGTTAACTCTAGTATTTAGAACTAATTTATCATGTTCATTTTTATTTCAATGTTTGCTTTGATAGCGTATTCTACTAATGCTGTAGTAATAGTACCACAGAGTACAGGTGTTTTGTTTGAACCACGTTCAGACATGGTAGTTTCAACAACTAATGCAAAACTTGCCCTGAAGTGCAATTTGAGTGAAATCCAGCAACAGTTCAATTCTGTAAAGAAGCAAATTGATCTAATTCTTACTGTTAAGGGTAAGGATACAAATTTGGAAATGGGTACACCTTGGTATAATAACTGTATCACAGCCAAAATGCACGTAGAGTCTACATTTGATAATTATGAAAAAGAGATTTACTCTTTTTTATAGCTTTTGCCACACAAAACTTTAATTAGGCAAAAACGTGCGTGGTTAGATCTTGGAGAGAGTATCCTTCGTAATGTATTTGGTACTTTAACTAGTCGAGATCTACTGGAAGTTAAAGGCAAAACATTAGCTCTTGAACAACAGTCCAGTACAGATTCGACTAACCTCTCTATTGAAATTATCGTATTAAAGCATATGCAAAGAACCATTACTAACCACACAGTTTTCATTGAACAGATTGTAAAGCAATTTATCTCACATTTCTACGTGATTCGTAATGAAACGAAAGCAAATATCCAAGAACTATTCCAAGGATTAAATGGCGTGAGAGCACACTTAAATTTAAATACTCTATTGTTAAGGATTACTGATAGTTTACCAAATGCTAGAATTGATGCCCTCAATTTACGAATAGCCTTAGAATGTCGTTAAAATGATTGTTTGAGCAGTGGACTACTACATCCAGAACAATTTTTATAGATCCTGCTATCAATTGAACGAAAGCTAGATGCAACATATACTTTGATTTACCATGTTAACTCTTACACTTTATATACTTACTATAAGTTAACCACCACATACTCTTTAATGATTGAAGATGAATTAACTGTTATTGTTTCTGTTCTCATTGCTAGATCAAAGCATAATTTTTAAATATATAAGATTTATACTTACCCTGTGAAATGGAGACAGCCAGGTATTCATGTAAAGTGTGTACTGAATGATTATCTACTGATTAGCAAGTATCGAAGATATTTTGTGTCCCTAAATGAAAATGATTTTCATATGTCAAAATGTAGTCATAAGTTAATTTTCCCTGAATCGGCAGTATTCTTAGATAGTAGAGTGTAGAGCTGTCAGAAAGAATTGTTTATGAATAATCCCCCAAGAGATCATTGTCCTAGAATTTTTTAACGCATCTTTATCATCGATTTATTAAACGATGTTCTGAAGGTATAATTTTCTCATTTAACTCCACCCTTGATGTCACACTTACATGTAAAAACTATGATACACCTGAGCTACCCTTTACACTCAAACTGAATAATAGGGATTACTCTTGAATGCCACTAATTGTGATTTATCATGTGAACTATTTGATATGCCTAGTGTATTGCCAACTACATTTCATGCAACTGGACATTTACCATTAACGAGGATGTTATCTGTTTATTACAAAGATTCATACATATTAACATATGGATAGCGTTCCTTATCAAGTTTTTCTGAAGACAATAATTTAATTAAGGCCATCCACGAAAATGTAATCTCCTCCAATAATTAGTTAAACTTCATTGAAGCAGCAAATAGAATTAAGTCATTCGATTCATCCAGTAATGTTAATGCATACTTGATTGTCGGTATTGTGTTTTTATTGATTTGTCTTTGGTCAACAGCATTTGTCATGCTGAAGGCACGATTCTCTGTACTGAATGTTACTGTGCCTGCAAATGAAATACATGTTGCAATGCCTTCTGACACCACAAATGGCAAAATAGATTCATAACGCCCAGGATGGCTTATTGAGCCACCTATGGTTTCTCTTTTTCTTTGGGGAGAGTGATGTAAGGGTCTATGGATTGCGCGCAGTCGTACGGTACGTAACACGCGCTCTCCAGTCGACTGTCTGAAATGCTGACAATTTGCTTGGTCAGTAGAGGCCGTCCGGCCGCACTGCAATGGGGAGTACGCCACTGGCCGCCATCCGCAGCGCGCAGTATTAACTAACGCGGCCTCTGGCGCGAATGTGTCTCTTTCCTTAGCTCACCATGGACCCTTTCGATACGATCGTAATTAGCCGGTGTTAGGGTGTTAGACACAGTGATGATGGGTGTGCGTAGAGTGCAAGTTTCATAATCAGCCTTTGTTGATAAAACTGTTTAAACTTACTTTTCGTGTTCGCGTATTGCCGTACCTCTAGGACCCACATTTGCAAATCCTGACAAATATTTCGCCTAATTATCATCTGAGGCAACAACTCAAACTACCCCCTTATACTAGTACACATGCTTCATATCGTGTAGGGCCCTCACAAGCACGCAGAAGTGCTACAAAACGACGTGACATGGACTCGACTAATGTAGTGCTCGAGAGAATTAACACCATGAAACTTGCAGGGCTGTCAATAAATCAGTAAGAGTACGAGGGGGTGGAGATATCTTCTGAGCAGCATGTTGCAAGGCATCTCAGATATGCTCAATAATGTTCATGTCTGGAGAGTTTGGTGGCCATCAGAAGTGTTTAAACCGAGAAGAGTGATCCTGGAGCCACTCTGTAAGTCTGTAGCAATTGTGGACATGTGTGGTATCACATTGTCCTGCTGGAAATTCCCTAGTCTGTCGGAATGCACAGTGGACATGAATGGATGTAGGTGATCAGACAGGATGCTTACGTAAGTGTCTCCTGTCAGAGTCATATCTAGATGTATCAGGGATTCCATATCACTTCAACTGTACATGTCCTACACCATTACAGAGCCTCCACCAGCTTGAACAGTCTCCTGCTGACATGCAGGTCCATGAATTCATGAGGTTATCTCCAGACATGTACACATCCATCCGCTTGATACAACTTGAAATGAGACTTGTCCGACCAGGTAACATGTTTCCAGTCATCAACAGTCCAATGTCAGTGTTGACAGGCCCAGGCGAGGCGTAAAGCTTTGTGTCATGCAGTCATCAAGGGTACACGAGTGGGCCTTCGGTTCTGAAAGCCCATATCGATGATGTTTCGTTAAATGGTTCACACGCTGACACTTGTTAATGGCCGAGAATTGAAATCTGCACAATATGTGGAAGGCTTGCACTTCAGTCACGTTGACCGATCTCTTCAGTCGTCGTTGGTCCTGTTCTTGCTCTATCGTATTCCGTGGACAGCGATGTCGGAGATTTGATGTTTTACTGGATTCCTGATATTCACGGTACACTCTTGAAATGGTCGTAGGTGAAAATCCCCACTCCATCACTACCTCAGAGATGCTGTGTACCATCGCTCGTGAGCCGACTATAACACCACGTACAGACTCATTTAAATCTTAATAACGTGCCATTGTAGCAGCAGTAACCGATCTAACAACTGTGCCAAACAGTTGTTGCCTTATATAGGCGTTGCCAGTCGCAGCGCCGTATTCTGCCTTTTTACGTATCTCTGCATTTGAATACGCATGCCTATACCAGTTCCTTTGGTTCTTCAGAGTAGAGAGGCATGTAGGTGAGTTTCTGTTTTATTTGGAAAGTAGGGGAGAGGACCTAGCAGAAGTGAAGCCCTATGGGCGGATCGTGTTCTGCCTGGATAGCTCCGCCAGTAAAAATATTGCTTAAGAAACGCACGGTTTCAAAAAATTGCTCTGTGCACTATGGGACTTAACATAGATGGTCATCAGTCCCCTAGAAATTAGAACTACTTAAACCTAACTAATCTAAGGACATCACACAACACCCAGTCATCACGAGGCAGAGAAAATCCCTGACCACGTGACGCACGGTTTCTGCAGTAAGTATCGTAATGAAGTATTCCATCGAATAAAAGGGCCGTATTGCAAAGCTTGACTAAAAGGATGCGTAGATTGACTGAACTCAAAGTCGAGGATTTTTTAATTTAGTAATGGAAGGATGTGATGGGTCGGTGGAGGGGGAAATTATAGGACGTATAGTCTTCACTTCGGTTTTGTCATTCTGATTTGGCACCTCATACGTTGTGTTACGTTACTGCCGTGTGGAATTTCGCTGTGTACCAGGCTTGGAGATATGCACCTGCAAAATGAAAACCAAATTTCGTGGCTTTATTGTTTCTGGATGATAATTAAAACATCCCTCTAGTAGATGGAGACAGTCGCTGGAATATGGTAAGGGACGTCCATTAATTACGTGAACACAGAATTGTGGGGCAGGGGATGGTGGAGCGGGGAGAACGGGTTTCGGCAAAATTTCACCAAATCTCATTTAAGGGCGAGCGGCGGGAGCCAATGAAAATCTCAAGTCAACGTTTTTATTCAGACATTATACATTATTATAACGGATAATATTTTGTTTTATAAAATTAATCCCGAGCACAGACAATATCGTAGAATCCAAAAATCCTTATGGCCTCTCTGAACTGAACTGAATGCTTTACACTTGTGCATGCCCGGGACTTTCCGATTTCGAACAAGTTCCACCTAAGTTGCAGACTTCATGCAAGGTCTCGCAATCGAAACCACTGCGCGTCAGTGAGTCAGTCGTGATATAAAGCCGATGCTACTCTGTTCAACATCAAACTTTTACAATGTGTATGTTAGGTGGCATGCGAAGTCGAAACACACGTGCGAGGACCAAGTTTGTGGAACGGAGCTAAGATGAAGTTCACCAAAAAGACTTCTCTTATTGCTCGTGTATATCAAGAGACTGAAAAGCTACATAAACATACGTTGAAAGGAAGGTACATACAATGGCGTCTTTCGTCTGAAAACTAAGTAAGGGTTCAATAACGTTTAATGTATGAAATACAGTGTGGTTTTAATTAGACTTTCTCTATATGAGCCAGTGTAGGTGCAAAACTATCTACCCTAAGATTACCCAAATTTACACAAATGATATTCAGACAGTGCGCTGCAGGATTTGTGCTGTTCGTAGTGTTAGTGCCAGGACTGCCGTTAGGTGCCGGTACTGGTATGGTGGCATAGGGCTACAACACAATACTCAATGTGCGTTACAATGTGAGTCTGTAAAAATTGAACGGGGCATTATTTGTACAGCTGTTTTATCAAAACAGCAAGGAACATGGAGTGGCGCTCTTTCCGCACAGGGGTTGAAGAACATGATTCGGAAGTTCGAATTACCGGCCGTTCGAAATTGCGTGACCACCCAGATCACCAGATCTGAACCCCTGTGATTTCTGCCTGTGGGCACTAGCACACATTAGAGGCTGAAGATGAGCTTAGTGAGGGAGGTGGCCAACATTCCACCTGAGATGTTTCCGACAGCAATAGAGCAATCTCTAGTGCGATTCCAGGCTGTCGTGGATGCAAATCGTCGTCACAGTGAGAAAATTTTGTAACCTGGAACGAAACATGGCACGAAATTAAACATTGTTACCCTCTCGTGTGGAAACTAAACATATTTCTTTCAATAATTTATTTATTTCTGTTCCGCATGTCCTTACAAATATTTTAACAAGTTTTATTGTCTTACGATCACTTGTTTTTCGCGGGGACCCTCTCAAGTAGCAGAAGTTTAATTATAACCGCCCTACGAATCAGTAAAATCTAATTTTTTAGGTATTTGTCAAAACGTTTAATATTATTTGAATGGAGCCTTTTTGCTTGTCTGTCTTCGTCTGTCTATCTCTCCGTCCGAATACTACTCAGCGTTGGCATGTTTAAAATAAAGTGTTTTTAACACGCGTTAAAAACACTGTTAAACACACTTTCCAGATAAAAAATATTTTATTGAAGAGCTGTAACCAATATTTAAAACAAATAAAAAAATCAGTTTTACTCATCCTTACGCGAAAATGTGGTAAACCTCGCGTGAGGGGAGGGAGGGGGGAACCTGTTACATCGCACCTGATCTCACCAAAGGGAAGGCGAAGCCCAAATTAAAAAAAAAGGAAGTCTTCACGTAATTAATGGATGTCCACTGAGCAGGTTCGCGTGTATGTGGAAGGAAGATTAGGGTTTAACGTGTAATCTTACCCTCCGATATGTCACTATTAAAATTCTCTGTCTCTGCACAAGTTTTCAAAGCTTCGTGAGGCGTAAGATATACAAAAGAAAACTTTTTTACTTATCTTCATTTCCTCTTGTTGTTGGCTCCAGTCATTGCGCCGGCCGCGGTGGGCTCGCTGTTCTAGGCGCGCAGTCTGGAATCGTGCGACTGCTACGGTCGCAGGTTCGAATCCTGCCTCGGGCATGGATGTGTGTGATGTCCTTAGGTTAGTTAGGTTTAAGTAGTTCTAAGTTCTAGGGGACTAATGACCACAGCAGTTGAGTCCCATAGTGCTCAGAGCCATTTTTTTTCCAGTCATTCCGTCTTGGGGTACATTCTTGCGGCTGCAATTTTGACTTACTGGGTTCAAGATGACTAAATAACTGAGGAAGTACTGTCTATTGCTATGATTTCCTTTTATTTTATCCCTTTCTTCTGTATCACACTGACTTCACAATCTCCAATTTCATAAAACCATCAATTACATTGTTGTAGACGAAATTAAAAAAACACGTGCGTTTGTTTCCATCAGAGGCATGCCCACTGCTACTCACATTCTGCGGTACTCACAATATTCCAAAGAGTTTACAAAGCGAAAGAGTTTACATACTTTCTTGACAAAAGAACAATCACCATCAAATTATAACATTATTTTATAAATGAATCCAGAAATAAATTTAATAATGAGCGTTACATTGAGAAATTACTAATATGAATTTTAAGTATGCCAGATATTTCTACAATAAGAATAATTTTAGCTGCATCGATTGTAACAACTTAATTTCCTTTTATACATTTTATCCTAAAATATAATACATTCTGTACAAAATCAAATGAAATTTTTGCAGCGAAACAGCTGAGAATGTTCAGCTGTACCAGATTCAGGGTTTATCCTGGTATCGGCTACTTCTATAAAAAAAGGAAAGGTAATGTTAGAAAAGGGTGTGGCATTACAAACGTCCCATCGACATCAAACTCCTTAGAGGTGGAGCATAAGCTCGGACTATGCCAAGAATGGTTGCATTCAAAGGAACAATCGCAGCATTTGCCTGGAGCGATTTTGGGGGAATCATGGAAAACCTAAATCTGTCTGACCGAACGCGGATTTAAACCGTCTTCCTCCCGACTTAATGATATACAGATTTAACGCTATGTATATCAGCGTTCTTCTCAAACTGTGAGGAGGGATCATTTATGACAAATTTCGTTAGCGAGTATATGTATTGTCACGACGCAGCTAAAAAAAAAAAAAAAAAAGCGTAGCTCCTTGAAGAGGTACCTACATGACGGCCGTGGGTAAACACCACTTATTACTCTTACTGCTCGCTTTTGTACAACCAACACATTGTTTCTAAGTTATGAGTTAATCCCAGAAAATTATTCAGTATGACATTAATGAGCGGAAATATGCAAAATACGTCAGGTGACTGATACGTTTGTTTCCAAATTCAAATGGTTCAAATGGCTCTGAGCACTATGGGACTTAACATCTGAGGTCATCCATCAGTCCCCTAGAACGTAGAACTACTTAAACCTAGCTAACCCAAGGACATCACAACACATCCATGCCCGAGGCAGGATTCGAACCTGCGACCGTAGCCGTCTCGTGGTTCCAGACTGAAGCTCCTAGAACAGCTCGGCCACCACGGCCGGCGTTTGTTTCCAAGATTAGCAGTTATACGAAGAGCAAAAGTAGCTGAAATTAATTGTTTGACAAGTTCAGTAATAAGCTTCTTCCATTTCAAGTTTTCAACAATATATACACCCACAACTTTGGAGCATTCTACCCTACTTACGGACTCCTGTTCATGTGTTACATCAGTCGCTGTTATGACTCTATTTGTAGTACGTAATTGAATGTAGCGTGTTTTCTTCAAAATTTATAATGATTCCATTTTCAGGAAACCTCTAAATAATTCTTTGGAAGACATCATTTACCAATTATTTTGTTGCTTTCTCTCTAGTAAAATTTATTGTAACACTAGTATCGTCTGCACAAATTGTCAGTTCTTCCCGTTGAATATTAAGTATTAGGTCATTCATACACAGAAGGAATAGGAGTGGATCCAAAATTGAATCCTGTAGGACTCCCTTTGTGATTGTAATAGTTATGTTTGAGACGGAAATACTTGTACGGGATAGATCGGCGTGGGGAATGCATCAGACGCAAGCTCCTGCAAATGTCTGTAAAACAGCCATGTGTGACCTTTGATTCAGCCTAGATTTGTGAGGTACAAGTTGACCGTTGTCAATATGGTGTGACATCTGGGGTCACTGACATTCACTTTAAATTGTGCCAAGGCACGTCCTAGCATGTAAACGAGCGTCGAAGCGTCTAGACAAAATGTTTCTCTAGCAGATGGCATTCGCCGGTCGCTTACGATACACAGAGGGTAGATTTTTTTTTTTCCCGCGGCGTTACGCGGAAGGCGGGGACGACGCCACGTGCTCGCCGCTAGCTGCCGGAAGTGTCACGTGTTACTTTCTGAGAAGCGTGCAGCGCAAGCGCGGCGCTGCGGAGACTCTGGCCGCTGCCAAGTTGGACGACTGCATTCGGCGTTAGCGTACACGCCTGCATCTACATACAGCGCGTTCAGATAAGGTATTTTGCTCTGCAGCTTACAAAAAATAAGTGACATGCATATTTATTCAGACAGGTAGACGTAAGAAACGTTTCGCTTTCTGCGGGGTTATGAACATAGTTTATTTAGTTTATTTTCCAGAGCTCCTTCAACAAGTTACAGTGTTTTACACTGAGTTCTTCCTGGCGTAGTACAGCAACTCGAATTGGTATGGACTCAACAAGTTGGTGGAAATCCCCTGCAGAAATACTGAGCCATGCCGCCTCTATAGACGTCCATAATTGCGAAAGTGTTACCGGTACAGGATCTTCTGCACGAGCTGACCTCTGGGTTATTCCCTATCAGTGTTCGAAGAGATTCATGTTGGGTCGTCTGGGTGGCCAAATCATTCGCTCGAATTATCAAGAATGTTCTTCAAATCAATCCAGTGTTATGGCGCACTGTCATCCATAAAAATTCCGTCGTTGTTTGGGACCATGAAGTCCATGTACGGCCTCAGATGGTCACAAGGTAGCCGAACATAACCACTTCCTGTCAATGATCGATTCAGTTGGACCAGAGGGCACAGTCCGTTCCATGTAAGCATGGTCCAAACTATAATGGAGCCATCAACAGCTTACACATTGCCTAGTTGGTCCATGACTTCGTGGGGTCTGCACCACACTCGAAACCTACCGTCAGCTCTTACCAACTGAAATCGGGACTCATCCAACCAGACCATGGCATTCCAGTCGTCTAGGGTCCAACCAACGCTGTGACGTAGCTGCAGAACACTAGCGTGTCAGACGATGGAGTACAATGAAGTGATGTTTGCATTTTGAGCCCTTGAATTCGCTAAATGTGAGTCATTTCGTAGAAAATATTAGGTGAAAGCTCCAACAGAAGAAACAATGCCTGGATGGAACAACACTGGCTATTTATATGGTGCGAAGGAAACATGCTGGCCGCGACCGCCAACACAGAGATCAAAGATTTTGTATTACAGTCAAAACTTGGACAGGTGCTCTGCCCACTGATGTGTGTCTATTTTCTTCTGAAATCACAGATGTACCTATGAATAACCGTGTATAAGGTAACGCATCTCATTCTCTATAGATATTTTTTGATACAGTTAAATATTGATAATACGTTGGACGTTCAATAAGTAATGCAACAATTTTTTTCTCGCCCAATTTGTGTTGAAAAAATGCGGAATGTGTTGTGGGACATCGTGAAATATTCCAGATTCAGCCCCTATAGTTTCATGTAGTTACAGAGGGTGGCGGCATTGAGCATAAATCTTCAAACTGGCCGCTGCAACGAAGGCGCGTTCCAATCAGAGAGCTGCATTGAGTTTCTTTTGGCGAAAAACCAGAGAATGACAGGTATTCATAACAGCTTACAGAATGTCTACAGAGACCTGCCAGTGAACAAAAGCATGGTGAGTCGTTGGGCGGGGCCTCTGTCATCACAGCAATAAGGTCGCGCAAACCTGTCCGATCTGACTGTGACTCCTGCAGTGTTAGAACGTGCGGACACTCTCATTCGAGGTAATCGACGAATCATAATCGAACACCTCGCTGCACAACTGGACGTCTCTGTTGTTAGTGCTGACACACTCGTCCACCAGTTGGGGTACGCATAGGTGTGTGCCCTCTGGGTTCCTTGCCGCCTGACAGAAAATCATAAGCAGCAATGAAGGACCATCTCTGTGGAACTGCATGCGCGTTACAACGCTCATCGTGACAGGTTTTGTCGAACAACGTCACAGGGGTGTAACATGGGTTCATCAATCCCTGGAGTGGCGCCGTGCCACCTCTCCTCCGAAACAAAAGTTCAAAGCCGCTCCCTGAGATGGTAAAGTCCTGGCGTCGTTCTTCTGGGACTCTGAAGGAGTTATTCTGTTCGATGTTCTCCCTAATTGTGCAGCGATCAACTCTGAAGTGTATTATGGTAGCCTCAGGTAACTGAAGAAACACCTTCGGCTTTATCGTCTCCACAAAAACGCAAACTAACTTCTCCGTGACAACATAAGCACTCCGACTTCAGGCCAAAAGTGGCCCATCGGGACCATCCGACCGCCGTGTCATCCTCAGATGAGGATGCGGATAGGAGGGGCGTGTGGCCAGCACACCGCTCTCCCAGTCGTTATGATGGTTTTCTTTGACCGGAGCAGCTACTACTCGGTCGAGCAGCTCCTCAATTGGCAACACGAGGCTGAGTGCACCCCGAAAAATGGCAACAGCGTATGACGGCCCGGATGGTCACTCACCCAAGTGCCGGCCACGCCCGACAGCGCTTAACTTCGCTGATCTGGCGGGAACCGGGTTATCCATTGCGACAAGGCAGTCTTGACAACAGAAGACCTCACACAATTCTGCGCACATGAGAAGAGCTCATAAAACTTCATTGGATTGTTCTTCCTCATCCACCCTACACCGTGGATCTCACACTTTCGCACCGATGTTCATCTGATCAGATGCAGCATACTTTCATTGGGAAGCAGTACGTTGATGGTGGGGAGGTTACTGATGCAGCAAGACGTTGACTCCAACGTCACCAGTAGAGTGGTACCATGTGGGCATAAGGGCACTCCTAGTAAATGGAGCAAGGCCGACGAATTGAACGGAGATTATGTTGTCAAATAGGGTTTTGTAGCCAAAAGTGAGGGGCATAATATGGTGCTTTGGAATCCTGAATAAAATCAATTTGATTTCAGAATAAAAAGTGTTTCATTACTTATTGAACCCCCCTCGCATAGCCGGCCGCGGTGGTCTCGCGGTTCTAGGCGCGCAGTCAGGAACCGTGCGACTGCTACGGTCGCAGGTTCGAATCCTGCCTCGGGCATGGATGTGTGTGATGTCCTTAGGTTAGTTAGGTTTAAGTAGTTCTAAGTTCTAGGGGACTGATAACCACAGCAGTTGAGTCCCATAGTGCTCAGAGCCATTTGAACCATTTGAACCCCCTCGCATATTTTCACTCTCACGACCAGCGTGTTGTGCTCTTAGTAAGCACCGACATGCAGGTATCAAATACCTTTTCACTTTTTTATCCACAATTGCAGTTCTCAGTGGATGTTGCAGCTCTTTATGATTTTGATGACGAATGACAGTCAGTCATCATTAAAAATAATTGTAGACGTAACGTACATTTATAAATTAAGAACGATTCAACACCTTAAGTATTTTACGAGCAGTGTAAATAAAATTAACTGCGCTGTATCTCCCAGTATACTTGATCCACGCAGACTTTGATTCCAATGTACTTCACTCAGATCTTCAAAAAGGCAACACACGATTAGTTGAGTATATTCTGACTAGCCGTGTTCTAGGGCGCCGGGACGGTAGCTCAGCGTGTTCGGTCAGAGGGTTACGTGCCCTCTGTAATAAAAAAACTGAGTCAATCGATCAACAACGAACGTAAATGGATGTCTTACGACGTCCGCCCCGAGCAGATGCAACGAACACATGCGAACAAAATGAAAAAAAGGGGTAGCGTCTTTGATTCATAATCAAAAACGTCTACGGTCCCGAGTTCGATCCCCGCCATTGCCTAAATTTTGATAAATAATCAGCATTGGCGGCAGAAGACTTCCGACATAAGAAGTCAGCCTCATTCCTGCCAACGGCCTTGTCAAAGAGGGCGGAGGAGCGGACAGAGGTTCAGGGCACTCTCTTGTCCTAGGGTTGGGAAATTGCCCCTAAAGGCGGAAGAATCAGCAATGATCAACGACATGAGGATGCAGAAGGCAATGGAAACCACTGCATTAAAGACACGTAACGTGTATCCACAGGACATGTGGCCTGTAGTTGAAGAAGTGTCATGATGATCTCTCCATTGGCAAAAGATTCCGGAATAGTCACCCATTCGGATCTCCGGGAGGGGACTGCCAAGGGGGAGGTTACCATGAGAATAAGATTTAATAATCAACGAAAGGAATGTTCGACGAGTCGGGGCGTGGAATTTCAGAAGCTTGAACGTGGTAGGGAAGCTAGAAAATCTGAAAAGGGAAATGCAAAGGCTCAATCTAGATATAGTAGGGGTCAGTGTAGTGAAGTGGAAGGAAGACAAGGGTTTCTGGTCAGATGAGTATCGGGTAATATCAACAGCAGCAGAAAATGGTACAGCAGGTGTAGGATTCGTTATGAATAGGAAGGTAGGGCAGAGGGTGTGTTACTGTGAACAGTTCAGTGACCGGGTTGTTCTAATCAGAATCGACAGCAGACCAACACCGACAACGATAGTTCAGGTATACATGCCGACGTCGCAAGCTGAAGATGAACAGATAGAGAAAGTGTATGAGGATATTGAAAGGGTAATGCAGTGTGAAAAGGGGGACGAAATTCTAATAGTCATGGGCGACTGGAATGCAGTTGTAGTGGAAGGAGTAGAAGAAAAGGTTACAGGAGAATATGGGCTTGGGACAAGGAATGAAAGAGGAGAAAGACTAATTGAGTTCTGTAACAAGTTTCAGCTAGTAATAGCGAATACCCTGTTCAAGAGTTACGCGAGGAGGAGGTATACTTGGAAAAGGCCGGGAGATACGGGAAGATTTCAATTAGATTACATCATGGTCAGACAGGGATTCCGAAATCAGAGACTGGATTGTAAGGCGTACCCAGGAGCAGATATAGACTCAGATCACAATATAGTAGTGATGAAGAGTAGGCTGAAGTTCAAGACATTAGTCAGGAAGAATCAATACGCAAAGAAGTGGGATACGGAAGTTCTAAGGAATGACGAGATACGTTTGAAGTTCTCTAACGCTGTAGATACAGCAATAAGGAATAGCGCAGTAGGCAACACAGTTGGAGAGGAATGGACGTCTCTAAAAAGGGCCATCACAGAAGTTGGGAAGGAAAACATAGGTACAAAGAAGATAGCTGCGAAGAAACCATGGGTAACAGAAGAAATACTTCAGTTGATTGATGAAAGGAGGAAGTACAAACATGTTCCGGGAAAATCAGGAATACAGAAATACAAGTCGCTGAGGAATGAAATAAATAGGAAGTGCGGGGAAGCTAAGACGAAATGGCTGCAGGAAAAATGTGAAGACATCGAAAAAGATATGATTGTCGGAAGGACAGACTCAGAATACAGGAAAGTCAAAACAACCTTTGGTGACATTAAAAGCAACGGAGGTAACATTTAGAGTGCAACGGGAATTCCACTGTTAAATGTAGAGGAGAGAGCAGATAGGTGGAAAGAATACATTGAAAGCCTCTATGAGGGGGAAGATTTACTGATGTGATAGAAGAAGAAACAGAAGTCGATTTAGAAGAGATAGGGTATCCAGTATTAGAATCGGAATTTAAAAGAGCTTTGGAGGACTTACGGTCAAATAAGGCAGAAGAGATAGATAACATTCCATCAGAATTTCTAAAATCATTAGGGGAAGTGGCAACAAAACGACTATTCACGTTGCTGTGTAGAATATGTGAGTCTGGCGACATACCATCTGACTTTCGGAAAAGCATCATCCACACAATTCCGAAGACGGCAAGAGCTGACAAGTGCGAGAATTATCGCACAATCAGCTTAACAGCTCATGCATCGAAGCTGCTTACAAGAATAATATACAGAAGAATGGAAAAGAAAATTGAGAATGCGCTAGGTGACGATCAGTTTGGCTTTAGGAAAAGTAAAGGCACGAGAGAGGCAATTCTGACGTTACGGCTAATAATGGAAGCAAGGCTAAAGAAAAATCAAGACACGTTCATAGGATTTGTCTACCTGGAAAAAGCGTTCGACAATATAAAATGGTGCAAGCTGTTCAAGATTCTGAAAAAAGTAGGGGTAAGCTATAGGGAGAGACGGGTCATATACAATATGTACAACAACCAAGAGGGAATAGTATGAGTGGACGATCAAGAACGAAGTGCTCGTATTAAGAAGGGAGTAAGACAAGGCTGTAGCCTTTCACCCCTACTCTTCAATCTGTACATCGAGGAAGCAATGATGGAAATAAAAGAAAGGTTCAGGAGTGGAATTAAAATACAAGGTGAAAGGATATCAATGATACGATTCGCTGATGACATTGCTATCCTGAGTGAAAGTGAAGAAGAATTAAATGATCTGCTGAACGGAATGAACAGTCTAATGAGTACACAGTATGGTTTGAGAGTAAATCGGAGAAAGACGAAGGTAATGAGAAGTAGTAGAAATGAGAACAGCGAGAAACTTAACATCAGGATTGATGGTCACGAAGTCGATGAAGTTAAGGAATTCTGCTACCTAGGCAGTAAAATAACCAATGACGGACGGAGCAAGGAGGACATCAAAAGCAGACTCGCTATGGCAAAAAAGGCATTTCTGGCCAAGAGAAGTCTACTAATATCAAATACCGGCCTTAATTTGAGGATGAAATTTCTGAGGATGTACGTCTGGAGTACAGCATTCTATGGTAGTGAAACATGGACTGTGGGAAAACCGGAACAGAAGAGAATCGAAGCATTTGAGATGTGGTGCTATAGACGAATGTTGAAAATTAGGTGGACTGATAAGGTAAGGAATGAGGAGGTTCTACACAGAATCGGAGAGGAAAGGAATATGTGGAAAACACTGATAAGGAGAAGGGACAGGATGATAGGACATCTGCTAAGACATGAGGGAATGACTTCCATGGTACTAGAGGGAGACAGAGAGTGGAATACGTCAAGCAAATAATGGTGCACTTAGGTTGCAAGTGCTACTCTGAGATGAAGAGGTTAGCACAGGAAAGGAATTCGTGGCGGGCCGCATCAAACCAGTCAGTAGAATGGTGACCCAAAAAAAAAGCAAAGGCATTTTACTGTCGAGAAAAAATTCCAGATGGTACGTAATCTTGACTATTTGGCCAAACCAGATTTGTAAAGAACAGTTAAATTAGAGCTGTGCTTAGAATGCCAGGACTGTTTCCGTCTTGCTTCAAAAGAAAATAGGCGGACGTTGTTTCATAAAAATTAACTTATGGATATCTTCCAGACCTGACGTTATAGTGCAAAACGGTTTTGAGCTCAGCACGAAAAACTGCGCTCTAAAAAGTAAACACAATAACATTCGCGTCAAATATCTACAGCTTGTTTCTCAGTATTCTTCATGATATGAAAAAATATATACTTCTGCTTCACTCACGAAGTTTTATTTCATCCAATACACTTCTCGATGGTTCACCATTATCTCCAGGTGTAAGGCGTTTTTTCTACTAATGTTTTTTCGGTAAGCGTAGGGGATTCCCTGCAACAGCATGTGAGAAGACAGCGAGCGAGGTGGCGCAGTGGTTAGCACACTGGAGTCGCATTCGGAAAGACGACGATTCAATCCCGCATCCGGCCATCCTGATTTAGGTTTTCCGTGATTTCCCTAAATTGCTCCAGGCAAATGCCGGGATGATTCCTTTGAAACGGCACCGCCGACGTCCTTCCCCGTCCTTCCCTAATCCGATGAGACCGATGACCTCGCTGTCTGGTCTCCTCCCCCACAACAATCCAACTCCATGTGAAGCGGCCGACAACTTATGTTGCGACTTGAACTATTAATAATTAAATGAACTTGTCACAGAACTTGAAGAGTTGACATATCACAAGGTTTAAAGCTGTCAGTTTTACTTCAAAAGTTTCGACATAGTATTTGATACATTTTCAGCTACACTACTGGAAATTAAAATAAGAACACCGTGAATTCATTGTCCCAGGAAGGAGAAACTTTATTGACACATTCCTGGGGTCAGATACATCACATGATCACACTGACAGAACCACAGGCACATAGACACAGGCAACAGAGCATGCACAATGTCGGCACTAGTACAGTGTATATCCACCTTTCGCAGCAATGCAGGCTGCTATTCTCCCATGGAGACGATCGTAGAGATGCTGGATGTAGTCCTGTGGAACGGCTTGCCATGCCATTTCCACCTGGCGCCTCAGTTGGACCAGCGTTCGTGCTGGACGTGCAGACTGTGTGAGACGACGCTTCATCCAGTCCCAAACATGCTCAATGGGGGACAGATCCGGAGATCTTGCTGGCCAGGGTAGTTGACTTACACCTTCTAGAGCACGTTGGGTGGCACTGGATACATGCGGACGTGCATTGTCCTGTTGGAACAGAAAGTTCCCTTGCCGGTCTAGGAATGGTAGAACGATGGGTTCGATGACGGTTTGGATGTACCGTTCACTATTCAGTGTCCCCTCGACGATCACCAGAGGTGTACGGCCAGTGTAGGAGATCGCTCCCCACACCATGATGCCGGGTGTTGGCCCTGTGTGCCTCGGTCGTATGCAGTCCTGATGGTGGCGCTCACCTGCACGGCGCCAAACACGCATACGACCATCATTGGCACCAAGGTAGAAGCGACTCTCATCGCTGAAGACGACACGTCTCCATTTGTCCCTCCATTCACGCCTGTCGCGAGCGGAAGACGGCCTAACGGTGTGCGGGACCGTAGCCCAGCTTCATGGAGACGGTTGCGAATGGTCCTCGCCGATACCCCAGGAGCAACGGTGTCCCTAATTTGCTGGGAAGTGGCGGTGCGGTCCCCTACGGCACTGCGTAGGATCCTACGGTCTTGGCGTGCATCCGTGCGTCGCTGCGGTCCGGTCCCAGGTCGACGGGCACGTGCACCTTCCGCCGACCACTGGCGACAACATCGATGTGCTGTGGAGACCTCACGCCCCACGTGTTGAGCAATTCGGCGGTACGTCCACCCGGCCTCCCGCATGCCCACTATACGCCCTCGCTCAAAGTCCGTCAACTGCACATACGGTTCACGTCCACGCTGTCGCGGCATGCTACCAGTGTTGAAGACTGCGATGGAGCTCCGTATGCCACGGCAAACTGGCTGACACTGTTGGCGGCGGTGCACAAATGCTGCGCAGCTAGCGCCATCCGACGGCCAACACCGCGGTTCCTGGTGTGTCCGCTGTG
This sequence comes from Schistocerca gregaria, assembly GCF_023897955.1. NCBI lineage: Eukaryota > Metazoa > Arthropoda > Insecta > Orthoptera > Acrididae > Schistocerca > Schistocerca gregaria. Next base: position 400,377,515 of record NC_064931.1, on the reverse strand, counting down.
CCGTGCCTGTGATCATTGCTTGTACAGCCCTCTCGCAATGTCCGGAGCAAGTATGGTGGGTCTGACACACCGGTGTCAATGTGTTCTTTTTTCCATTTCCAGGAGTGTATTAACTTATTCCCACGTGATCATCGCGAGTGTAATTATTTCGTCGTACGCATCTTAGCTCTCAGTTTAATCATAAATGTTATCACGTAGGAAATAACTCTAGAACACTGTGCTTACAAAAAATGCTTCTATTATGTCTCATACATCCTATCGCTGGTAGCCGAGCGGCTCTAGGCGCTTCAGTCTGGAAGCGTGCGATCGCTACGGTCGCAGGTTAGAATCCTGCCTCGGGCATGGATGTGTGTGATGTCCTTAGGTTAGTTACGTTTAAGTAGTTCTAAGTTCTAGGGACCGTTAACCTCAGATGTTAAGTCCCATAGTGTTTAGAGCCATTTGAACCATTTGAACCTATCGCCGATTATCTAATAGAGACAAACATTATAATGTAGACAACATATTAGAGTCTTTTTCGTGTACATTTAAAGAGTTTTACAATTTATGTAGCTGTTTCATCTTAATTATCTCTACCAGTGAAACTGGGCTACATTCAAAAGTTGTTCAAACAGTTCTTATGTTGTTAAATGCATATACAAAATCCTCCTTGTCATCTGTGCCACAGTAAAACAATACATTATCGTACATTTCTTAATCAATCTTCTGTTTGGTACGATTCTGCTATGTATACTCTTTGGTTTTAAACTAACTGTCGAAAAGATGTATCTTCTTTGCTACATAGCAACATAGCGAGAATGAAGTACATGCAGTTAGCAGCGCGAGCAAATTCAGTCTCAGAATGAGCACACGTACTGATCTTCTTGCACTGGAAGTACTATTTATAGCTTGAAGCCAACTGCTACGTAACATCTGAAAGTTCTGTGAGGAGTTCATTTAATTATTAACAGGATAAGTTGGAATCCACCCTCTCGTCTCACATGCTGCTCTATAAACTCGCCTATGTTTACCAGTAAGACGCTTTCCACCTGATGATGATGGTTAACCAGTGAAAAGCATAGTTGACAAAAAACGTTTGTGAGAGACGTAGAAAGATGTTTTGTTTTTCATTCTAATTAATAGCCGCAATGCTCACAACATACTTCGTAATGGATGTAACTGATAGTTATTGACCGTAGAGCCCATATGTTCATTTTGATTACGCAAAATACATAGAAGCATGATGGGTAAGCTAGTTGCAAGACTTCTATGCTGCCGTACCAGAAGAGCTGTCTGCTACGAGGTGCTCTGGGGAGTGGGAACAGCTTTTTTGCGCAGTAGGAGTTTCTACACAGCAAACACACACTCCGTGTAGCCTCCAGCTGCTTCAACAACTTGTGGTTTGTTTTCGTTTAACGTCACTGTAAACTGTAAACCACTGTGTGGCCAGAAATTAACACAGCAATTATTGCGTCTGAGAACTAAGTGATATTCAACCTTAATCTTGCTGTGGAACCTGAGAAACGAACTGTTTGAACTACTTTTGAATGTAGCTCAATTTTACTGGTAGAAATAATTAAATTGTAAAACTCTTTAAATGTACACAAAAAGACTCTAATATGTTGTCTACATTATAATGTTTGTTGTCCGAGAACTACATCAGTAACAAAAACGTGTAGTGGTTCAAGGCAATGACGGTCCGCCTCTACACCTACGTAATTACTTTGCATTTCACACTTAAATGTTTGGCAGAAATTACATAGAAACAGTTTTAGACCCGATTTCTCTTATTTTGTCACTATGGTCATTCATCCATATATTGATGAGAGTCAACAAAGTATTACAGCATTCGGAGGGCCGGCCGGTGTGGCCGTGCGGTTCAGTCTGGAACCGCGTGACCGCTACGGTCGCAGGTTCGAATTCTGCGTCGGGCATGGATGTGTGTGATGTCCTTAGGTTGGTTAGGTTTAAGTAGTTCTAAGTTCTAGGGGACTGATGACCAGAGATGTTAAGTCCCACAGTGCTCAGAGCCATTTGAACCAGCCAGCATTTGGAGGAGAAAGTTGGTGACTGAAATTTCGTGGAAAAATCTCGCCTTAACGAAACACGTTTTTGTTTTAATGATTGCCAATCCAACTCCATGCAGCTCCTGAGCCTCACTGCATACCGCCGTATAGCGTGGGAACTCCTGGTGTCTTCCGTAATTGGTCAAATCCATTGGGGATATGCTCCTTCTGAACATCAACATTGGGTACCAGGTTGAAAACACAAATGATTTGAATTGTCCTCGAAGGAAAAAAATTCATTGGATTCAAATCTGACGATCGGGTAGACCATGCAATTGATCCCCCTCGACCAGTCCACCTGTTCGGAAGCTGGTTATCGGTATACTGACGAACTATTCGAGTAAAGTGAAGTGAAACGCCATCGTGCATAAGCCACATTCGTTGGATGACATATAAAGCTACAGCATCAAGTAAATGAAGCAACTCATGTCTGAGAAACTGTATACAGGTTTGTCCAATAAGACGTCGTGGGAAGAAGCAGGTGCCAATGGGATGATCATGACTTTTCTGTTAGCTGATGCATGGGTACAATAGCCTAAGAATTATCATATGCACCCAAGTATATTGGACATTTACATGTTTTTGACAAAATTTTTATTACCTTTCAAATGATAACATGGTTAAGAATTTTTAACTGTGAGGAAATATACTTGAAATCTGTGGAAGGTCCTAGGTTTTTCAAAGAGTACCCTACGTCATCGGCCCCTTACTTAGCTTACATTTATCGTGAATCTCTAGCCTGGCACTAAGTGCCAAGCGACTGGAAAAAAAGCACAGATGACTCCTGTGTATAAGAAGGGAGAAAGAACGGACCCGCAAAACTACAGACCAATGTCCCTAACATCGATTTGCTGTAGAATCTTTGAATATATTCTCATTTCGAATATAAAAATTTTTCTTTAGACCAAGAAGCTTATGTCCACGAATCAACGTAGTTTTAGACAACATCGTTCGTTTGAATGTCAGCTTTCCCTTTTCTCACGTGATATACTGAGAACTATGGATGAAGGGCAACAGGCAGAGCCCATATTTCTAGATTTCCGGAAAGCGTTTGACACGATGCCTCACTGCAGGCTGTTGAAGAAGGTATGGGCGTATGGAACAGGTTCACAAAGATGTGAGTGGCTCGAAGACTTCTCAAGTCATAGAACACAGTATTTTGTCCTCGAGAGCAAATGTTCATTAGAGACGAGGGAATCGTCAGGAGTGCTCCATGGCAGTGTGACAGGACCGCTGTTGTTCTCTAGATACAAAAATGATTTGGCTATCAGAGTGGGCAGCAATCTGCTTTTGTTTCCTGATGACGCTGTGGTGTATGGTAAGGTGTCGAAGTTAAGTGACTGAAGGAGGATACAAGGTGACTTCGACAATATTTCTAGTTGGTGTGATGTATGGCAGGTAGCTCTAAATCTAGAAAAACGTAAGTTAATGCTGATGAGTAGGAAAAACAAACCTGTAATGTTCGGATACAGCATTAGTAGCGTCGTGCTCGACACAGTCAGGTCGTTTACATATCTGAGCATAGCGTTGCAAAGCGATATGAAATGGAACGTGCATGTTAGGATTGTGGTAGGAAAGGCGAATGGTCGACTTCGGTTTATTGGGAGAATTCTAGGAAAGTGTGGTTCATCTGTAAAGGACACCACATATAGGACGCTGGTGCGACTCATTCTTGGGTAGGCCTACTGTCGAATGGTTGGGATCCGTACCAGTTCGGATTAAATGGAGACATCGAGGCAATTCAGAGGCGGGCTGCTAGATTTGTTACTGATAGGTTCGAACAACATGCAGGTGTTACGGAGATGCTTCGGGAATTCAATTGGGAATTCCTGGAGGGAAGGTGACGTTCTTTTCGAGGAACACTATTGAGAAAATTCAGAGAATCGGTATTTGAAGCTGACTGCAGAACGATTCTGTTGCCTCAAACATACATTGCGCATAAGAACCAATAAGATAACATACAAGAAATTAGGTTAACAAAATGGCCCTGAGCACTATGGGACTTAACTTCTGAGGTCATCAGTCCCCTATAACTTAGAAGTACTTAAACCTAACTGACCTAAGGACATCACACACATCCATGACCGAGGCAGGATTCGAACCTGCGACCGTAGCGGTCACGCGGTTCCGGACTGAAGCGCCTAGAACCGCTCGGTCACTCCGGCCTGCGAGAAATTAGGGCTCATACGAAGGCGTATAGATAGTCGTTTTTCCCTCGTTCTGTTTGTGAGTGGGACGGGAAATGAAATGACTATTAGTGGTACAGGGTACCCTCCGCCACGCGCCATAAGGTGGATTATGGAGTATCGATGTAGATGTAGGTTTAGACTGTGTATTCTTTTTTTCTGACGTGTTCTGCATCCTGGAGAATCTCCTCACTGTGGATCAATTGGAACGAAAGGTACATCTAATCTAATAATGAATTATTATACCCCACACGTTGAGGCTGAACCTCTATAGATGTTGTGGCGTACTGTGGTAACATACAAGGAGAAGTTGCGACAGTTGGTACCAGACCAATCACGCAGCCCGCGAGAATCTAGTCCCGTGGAGTGGCAGGGCCACCAAGAAGGGAGACGCGCGCTAAAGTAACCGAGCTTGAGCAGAATTAGTCAGTTGCAAGTCAGTCCGAGTATTACTAGGGAGTTACTGCAGACTGTTCGTCGTGTCTTCAAGTCTTCAGGTTGTCGAGTGAGATAGAAATAGTGGCCGATAGATAGATAGGGGTAATCAATCTTCAGTAGAAACCGAACAGTGGACAGAATTATCGTGCATGTGCAGAGAACGTCTGTCTAGTGATATAACTGAGTACTGTTAGATTGGAACCGTTCTTCGAGTAGGACATCAAGACAGAAGATTAGTTTTCTACCGACTATAGTTCAGACAACATTATTTAGTTAGTGTTCCTGGAATTGAAGTCAATGCAGGACAGATAGGCTAAGCCTACACTCTACAGTTGCCGTAACCAGTGTTACCAAAGCTGAGTAATGTATTTTACTATTCCCTATTCAGTGATACTTTCATTGTGGGCCATAGAGCCCCCGCATCCGTCCTTCCAGGAAATCTTTATTGGTGTTTTTCAGCGGCAGCAAAATTTTCATCAAAGTGGAAGCCCACAGTCCACAACAGGTGTCCGTCTTGCCATGTTTCTTGAAGCCCAGAAGTCACTGTTTGATAACTGAAGATCCCATCACTAGAAAAACCAGACTCATAACTGATTAAGGTACATGCTAGGAACCACAGACCCACAGCACGCTGCTCTAACACTCGTCAATAGAAAGTAATTAAGGAGCTGAGATCAAAAAGGGGATATGTCACTCAGTTGATGTTTTGAGAAAACTGTATAGCTCTGAATAGCATTATTTCCAAACCTTATAGTTAGTCCCACAGACTCGTGAGGAAGAATGCAATGTTACACCAATAATCTGTAATCATAGGATGAAGGCAACTAATAGAAAATAGTAATACAAAATGACTGACATATTACCTTTTTGATTTAAGCAACAGTCATTGTACTGAAATGTTGGATAACGAAACAAAATACCACATCTACTAGCAAAATATTAATTTTAATCATTTCAACATGGTCATACACATGTAACATGGGAGAGTTAATTCCACATGTTTTACTTATTAAACAACCCTTTTTATATTGACAGAGATATATGTTCAGAAATTTGTCACTCTTGGTCGCTGTCCCAAACTTCACTTCCAGATGCATTAGCGTCCTCTCCACCAGTCAGTTTATTAATGTTGCATTGCTTTAGAAGGCTATCAAAATACGCACGAAACTGCAAAGGGATAACGTCAATCATGCGTGCAATATCGTTCAGTTTCTCGGGTTTCAGTGGAATGACGTCCATGTATGCTCTCGGCACATTATGGAAATGAGGGACTGTCCCAGCCTTAACCAGAAGAAAATCATATTTCACCCCTCCACTGCTATTGGGTGAAAGAGAAACGTATTTTGACAGGTCAGTGTACTCAACTTGTTTGTAACGTGTAACAGCTCATTTTTCTCCTTTCACAGTTACAGATTTCTTAAAAAATTAATCTAGATGTTTCTGATAGTCACGAAATGCGTCTTGTGTGCATAGTTCAATATACATTCGTTTCCTTGCTTTCTGTAGATTGTGAACCACTAGTGGGGAGTATATACCCTGTCCTGTTTCCTTTTCCGTAATTCCAGACTTGTAAAGTCCCTATCACAGGCATTGTAGGAATACCCACGGGTTTGGAACATGTGGAGAACGTTGCAAAATCTACCATTATGAACTAAAGTGTACCAAAATTGAACCATTGTGCTATTCTTATTCTGTCCTGTACAGGCATCTGACAATGCAACAACATTTTCACACTAGAGGCCAAATGTTTAGTTATGAAATCCATAAGGAGAGGAATCACTGCGTTAGGGCCCTTCTTAGCGGTTACTTCATCAAACATATAAATAAAAGCTTTGTTATCAGAAAATCTATGAATACCAAAAATAAATACCCGTGGCTGCCGCGAATAGAACATATCACTTATTGGTACGTGTGGAACAGGCACGTTCTGCATGAAATCGAATGTGATCATTTCTGATTTTCCCACCTCTTCTCCTTGTACAAGTTTTTCACAACGTGCCCTTGACCTTCTTTTGTTTAATCACATTCCACTTCCACAATTCGGGGCGTCTTTTCTTCCTTCTAAATTCACTTAAATCGTCTTCGGACTCGTGTGACGGTTCCATCACCGAAGCCGTTTTAAAATATCACAGCAGATTACTGCAAACCATTACAGTGCTGCCCTCACGTTTCACGTTCTTTCGTGCTATATAGGGACTTGTCTTTGTGACAAGTCCTCTTTCTTCACGAAACGTAATTTCAACACTGGTTCTGAAAGGGAAAAATATACTGAACAAGTCCCAATTTAGAACCAACAGATGCTGAATCGTGTGAAAATACCAACTACAGTAATAACTCATATACCCCAAAAACGATGAAAAGTCCCGTTTCTGATCTCAATGCCTCAAGTGTTGTCTGAAACTCTGCCTCATTTAATTCTTATATCCGTTGAGGGTGATACGGGTACAGAGGGTTTTCTTGCAGAATGTTCCAGACCGTCATGCGATTAACGCCTTCCCTTCCCTGTGTTCTGCTTGTGCTAGTTCATCCACAGTTCGAAGGACCCGTTGTTCAGGCCGTGGCGTTTGCACATCGCATGGTCTCCCACCATCTGCACCTCTCGTCTCAGATGAGTGTCTGTCTGTCGCAAGCGTTGGTGGAGTCGTAAAACCGTTCTCGCACAAGGTAACTGCCCTCCAGGGTAACGATCAGCATAAACCTGAGGTGCTGTGTCCGCATGCCATCTGCTAGGCCGTAAAATGTTGTGCATATCCGTCATTTCAGACACTGAATACGTCGTTGTGATGTGTTGTAATGGAAGTTACTCTAAAACAGAACAAAAAACGATCAAACAAAGCAAAATATATTTGAATTCTTGTGGTAGCCTATTGAAAATGTATGCAGCAAATTTTGCACGCCTTTCTTCACTAGAGTCGAAGAGGTGCAATCAGAATGTAGATTATATTTCGGCCTAGTATTAACTGAGTGTAAGCTGCTATTTCTTGGGAATAAGCTGATATTGTCAACACTATACATACTGAGAGGCCAAAGTCAGAATATCCAGGAACAGGATTCGACAAGAGGTTCGCGAACTGGCGCCAGGTGTTACCTCAACCGCCCGTTTCTGAGCCAAAAATACCCTTTGAGTATGGGAAGAGTTACCCAAAAATATAATAGCATACGTGAAAAGCCAATGAAAATAAGCGAAGTAGACTACTTTTCGTGTCGAGCTGTCACTTATTTGAGATACTGTTTTAAAAGCAAAAATGGCAGTATTAAGTCTTTGAACAAGAACCTGAATATGGGCTTCCCACGACAGTTTATTATCTACCTGAACACCTAGAAACTTCAGCAGTTCAGCCTCACTAATCATATGCCCATTCTGTGTAATGAGAAGGTCAGGTTTTGGTGAATTGTGGGTTAGAAACTGTAAAAACTTTGTCTTACTGTGATTTAGCGGTAATTTATTTTCTACAAGCCATAAACTTTCGTCTTGAACGGCACTATTTTCAACACGGTCAACGTTGCACACAACATCCTTTACTACCAAGCAAACCGAAATATTTTAGAATTACCTGTAATATTAGAAGGCATATTACTTATACACTCGAAATAAGGTACAGGATTCCCCCCCTCCCCCTTCTCCATTTTACCATTCACCACTCGGACCCCACACCATAGCCATGCCCAAGGCAGGATTCGAACCTGCGACCGTAGCGGTCGCGCTGTTCCAGACTGTAGTGCCTAGAACCGCTCGGCCACCACGGCCGGCTGGAAGAAGAGTCTGATGTCCCGTCGACAATGTGGTGGTTACGGACAGAGCACAAGCTCAGGATGGGGAATGATAGGAAAGAAAATGTGCTGTTCTCTTTCAAAGGAACCATTCACACATTTGCCTTAAGCTATTCATGGAAATCACAGAAAACCTAAAACTGAATAGCCGGACGGAGATTTGAACCTTCACTCTCCAGAATGCAAGTCCAGTGTCTTACCACTGAACTAACCCCTGGATAGGCCTGTATGGTAACGGTATACCGGAAATATTGATATTTATAAGTAATAAATCGATGTTTATTCATCGATATTACACTGTCGATACATCTAAAATACTGATACATTTCCCTGATATATCGTGCTTTTTTATTCGATTTTCTATAAATTTTTCTTGGTTTTTGATATAGATAATGCCTAGTTTTCACGCTACCAGTCGAATAAACTTCACAAAACTAAGGTTTTTAAATCTTTCTGGTACCATATGGCAAGTGATACGTAAGAAAGAAGATACTGGTATTATTAATTTCACAAAAGGCTCAGTATGTCCCAGTAGCCGTTTAAGACAAGAACAAAAATAAGAAGAGTTCTTGAAAGAGTAGCTTTGAAAATGGAACTGAACGTGATAACTCGTTAGAATTTCACAAGACAAGATCTACGACGCAAACTTCCGTTTTCAATTTTGCTACCTCAGACATAATGGAAGAAAGCATATTTAATTTTTAGTACAAAGCACTATATTTGCTAAAAATCAAATTACTTGCGCAGAGAAAAAAAGGATGTCTGTAGAAGAAAGAGATGCAAATGAAGAATGAGTCTGTTCAGAAACTGATCATTTTTTGTTAGGTTTTGAATTTTGAATATCATTCCCTTGAGCTTTGAGGTATTAAGTAGAGCCCCTCACGAACATTGGATCTTGCCGCGATGGACTGGATTGCGTGCCTTGTCGATATAGACAAATGTAATGTGGGTGCAACCACATTGGGGAGGTATCTATGGAGAGGCCAAACTAACTTATGGATCCTGAAGAAGGGCAGTAGCCTTTCCAATACTATCAGGGGCAACAGTCTGGATGATTGACTGATGTGGCCTTCAAACATTAGTCAACATTGCCTTATTATGCTGATACACCTAAGAGCTGAAAACAAGGGGAAACTAAAGCTGTTATGTTTCCTGTTGGTGCCATCCTCTTATGCAAAATATTCCAGATATAAAGCAGTCCCTCACTTGGGTCGCTGGGCGAGGATTACTCAGGAACAGATTGTCACGAGGAAAGCAAGTCTAGCAGACTACGAGTCAGAGTGTGGATTGTTAGTTCACTTAAGCGGGTGCGTAGGTTAGGGAATTTAAAACGGAAAATGGATGGACTGAAGTTAGTTATAGTGGGCGTTCGGGAAGTGGTGTGGCAGAAATAACAGGATTTCTGGTAAGGTGAGTACAGGATTAACAACACATAATCCATAAGGAGTATTGCAGGAGTAGGTCTAATAGCGAAAAAATGGAATGTGGGTAATCTACTCTGAAGAGCACAATGAATGCTTTATCGCACCCAAGACAGATACGTAGCAGATATCCATCACAGCAGTACAGTTTTATACGCCTAGTAACTCTGCAGATGATGAAGAGATTGAATCAATGTACGATGAGATAAAAGAAAATATTCACATCTTTAGTATCGCTACGAAGATAGACACACAGCAAAGCCCCTCGACAGTGGTTCACCAGCATGCCTAGTAGCGCCGCAGATGATGAAGAGATTCAAAAATGTGGTATGAGATAAGAAAAATTATTCAAATACTGTAATAGTGATGGGGGATGCAATTAAGTAGTAGAAAAAGGAAGGGAAGAACAAAATAGTTGAACATGGCCTGGAGAAATGGAACGAAATGGGAACGCGCCTTGTAGAAAATTGCACGGACCACAATTTAATCATTGCCAAACTTACGTTCAGGAATCATGAAAGGAAGCTGGATATGTAGAAGAGGCCTGGAGACAACAGAAGCTTTCACACTGATTATATAGTGGTAAGATGGAGATTTCGAAACTAGATTTTAAACTAGAAGACATTTTTAGGGATGTGGACACTCACCATAATTTATTGGTTATGAAGTGTAGGTTAAAATTGAAAAAAATTGTAGAACGATATGGAATTAAGGTAGTGGAACCTGGATAAGCTGAAAGAATTAGAGGCTTTTGAAAGCTTCAGAGGAAACTTTGGGAAACGACTCACTGAAACAGAGGAAATGAATACAACACAAGAAGAATGGGTAGCTTTGAGGGGTCAAACGGTGAAAGAAACGGAGAGGCAACTAGCCATAAATAAAGACCCGATAGCAATTCTTGAATAACACGTAAGATATTGAATTTAATTGACAACAGAAGGTATCATAAAAATTCGGTAAATAAAGCAGGCAAAAGTCGATACAGATGTTGAAAAAATGATACTGAAAGAAGGTGCGAGGGAAAGCAGAATTAACTGGAGGAGAAACGTAAAGCTATAGAAGCATGCATGACAATGAAAAAGATAGATAGGAAAAGTAAAGAGATGTTTATAGAAAAGAAAAACACCATTATTAATTGTAAAAGATCACAGGGCAAATAAGGAAGGAAGGTTGAAAGGTGGATGGAATTTAAAGCAAGAGGCTGTATAAAGGAAATAAATTTGAAGAAGCAAAAAGAAAAGGGATGAAGATGAGACAAGGCGCACGATACAGCAAGAAAAGTTCACAGATGCGTGAAAGGCGCAGTTCGAAACAAAGCGCCTGGAAAACAGCATTCCGTCAGAATCAATATGATCCTTGGGAAAACATCCAAAAGCAAAATTATTTCCCCTGTTGGAAAAGGCAAATGAGACAGGTGTCATACACCCAGAAATAAATATGGCTGATGCTGACAAGTGCAGATAACACCGATCCATCAGTTCAATAAGTCATAGTTGCAAAATACTAAAAGGAATTATTTGGAGAAAAATAGAAAGACTGATAAAAAGACTGACAGAAGCCGACCTAGAGAAAGATCAATTTGCATTCCGGACGAAAACGGAAATACCGTCTCTGTGACCTGTCTTAGAGGAAAAGTTGAAGAAAAGCAATCCTACGTTTATAGCATTTGTACATTTGGAGAAAGCGTTTGACAATGTACACTCTTTGACATTCTGAAGGGGTAACACATAGAGAGCTAAAGGCTGTTTAAAACGTATTACAGAAGTCAGACTGTAGGTAAGAGAGTCGAAGGACATGCGCGGGAAACGGGGGCTGAGAAAAAAGCGTGACAGGGTTGTAGCCTACACCTGATATTACTGAATCTGTACACTGAGCAAGTTACGAGAGAAAACAATTAAGGTTCCAGGAGAAAAAATAAAAACTTTCAGTTATACACGACGATAGTATATGTTCCCGCAAGAACAGTTACCGTAGATGACCACGCAGCATTGCTAGAAATAAACGATAATTAAATGGACATCCTAGCTGCAAACAGGCGTCGATGTACTTCATTAGGGAGATGTTGAAGATGTGTGCCCCGACCGGGACTCGAACCCGGGGTGTCCTGCTTACATGGCAGACGCTCTATCCATCTGAGCCACCGAGGGCACAGAGGATAGCTCGACTGCAGGGAATTATCCCTTGCACGCTCCCCGTGAGACCCACATTCCCAACATGTCCACACCACTACATTCGTAGTGCGCCTAAGAGATGTTTGCCCATCATACTCATTACTCGTGGCAGATTAATCTACCAAGTCCCGTACGAGTTCGGGCATAGTGTGTGCATTTGCACAAGAGGGTCACTGTCCGGGAAGCCATATTTTAACTTGCACTGACGAGGAAGTAATGAATCGAACTGAAGAAAATGAGAAATGTATGGTGCATTTTCACTAAAAGAAGGAATCCCATAACAGGACACAGCCATTTGGTTTGAGAGATCATGAATTTCAGACGGAGGGAGTACATGAGGTAAAAATTAGAGAGGGAGGTCAAGGCTTGACTTCAGTGGTTGAAATGGATGTGGGCTGCAGTAGTTATGCAGAGACGAAGAGGCTTGCACACTATAGATTATCGTCGGCGGTGTATCAAGAGGGGTGCTGCAGTACTGCAGTAGCCTCCCCCCCCCCCTCCACCCCGAGACAGAGACGTATTGTTCCCCACTCTCCCAAAAAAGGAGGGTAACATGATGACATAGCTTACTGACGTGACAAGCTCTTACGATCGCCGCTCATCTGCCGAGGGAGTATTTGCATACGTGACGGATAAATAAGGATCACGGCAGTATACTTCGTCCACGGCCGCCTCTAATGCAGGTGCCTGTGGTCTGCCCCATCGACTTGTTGCTCAGCCCATAGTTCACCTCGACACGTATCAGTAAAAGTCTGTAGTCTTCGTGATTTTGACTGCTGCACACCATAACAATGTAACTTTTATTGTGTTATACTAGACTTAATTTAATTTCATATGTTGTACAAAATTACGATTTTTCCTAATTACAGACTTAAATGCTTCAACCATATATTTTTTATTTCAAATTCACTATACATTTTCATTTAAAATTCCGCAGACTTCAGAGCATCTTCCGCTGCTGACATTATCAGTAATCAAATGAGTTATTATCAGTGTCACAACAAGCTTAAATTAACTTTGCGGTATATTGATAATTTTTACTTTTTGGTCCGACTGACTACAACTGAATGAAACACTATTTTCCTGCCATACGCGTTTCGCCTTTATTCTCTGCAAGGCGTCTTCAGTGGCCTGGAATATATGCAAATTTTCAGTTTACATTTTGAGGCAATGAACCTATTGGTTATAAACAGTTCTGGTGGTTGGTTTCTACTTACAGGTTGCGTGGACGGTTGTCTGCATATTATATTTCTGTTCCATTTTTGGTGCCGTTCCTCTTCTTATAATTACCACTTAGGTTTTTTTTCCACATTTCACAGTACTACGAACTGAACACTTGTTTTGACGCAATGTTTTGGTTTGTGTTGCCGGCTGTCGGATGTTATTGCCAAAGATCGAATGTTATTCCAACGTCTGAGTCTAATTTTTGAAGTATATGTGATCTGTTTGTCTATGCATGCGTGTGTATCTGTATGTGTATGGATGTGTGTGTGTGTGTGTGTGTGTGGGGGGGGGGGGGGTTAGATGTGAAACAATATTTATTTTGTTTAGTTTTTTAGTGTGTGCGTCCAGAAGGTGAAGGAACGTATATATATATATATATATATATATATATATATATATATATATATATATATATATAGTGAGTCACTAACTATTGCCACCCAGAATAATAGCTCCGAAAGTTTGATAGTAGCTGAAAAGTTTGTGGGACAAATGTTGCATGGGACAACGGGGGCCATAATATGACGTTGGTTTTTTGTTGCTACGTGGGGTCGCGTCAGAGATATGAAGGTCAACTTTGTTTTTTTTAAAAAAGGGATGCTATACAGGGTGTTACAAAAAGGTACTGCCAAACATTCAGGAAACATTCCTCACACACAAAGAAAGAAAATATGTTATGTGGAGATGTGTCCGGAAACGCTTACTTTCCATGATAGAGCTCATTTTATTACTTCTCTTCAAATCACATTAATCATGGAATGGAAACACACAGCAACAGAACGTACCAGCGTGACTTCAAACACTTTGTTACAGGAAATGTTTAAAATGTCCTCCGTTAGCGAGGATACATGCATCCACCCTCCGTCTCATGCAATCCCTGATGCGCTCATGCAGCCCTGGAGAATGGCGTATTGTATCACAGCCGTCCACAATACGAGCACGAAGAGTCTCTACATTTGGTACCGGGGTTGCGTAGACAAGAGCTTTCAAATGCCCCCATAAATGAAAGTCAAGAGGGTTGAGGACAGGAGAGCGTGGAGGCCATGGAATTGGTCCGCCTCTACCAATCCATCGGTCACCGAATCTGTTGTTGATAAGCGTACGAACACTTCGACTGAAATGTGCAGGAGCTCCATCGTGCATGAATCACATGTTGTGTCGCAGTTGTAAAGGCACATGTTGTAGCAGCACAGGTAGAGTATCCCGTATGAAATCATAATAACGTGCTCCATTGAGTGTAGGTGGACGAAACTAAAATGAGCTCTAACATGGAAATTAAGCGTTTCCGGACACATGTCCACATAACATCTTTTCTATATTTGTGTGTGGGGAATGTTTCCTGAAAGCTTGTCCGTACCTTTTTGTAACACCCTGTAGTTTGGTACTTATTTTCTGATAGCGGCTATCGAGACGAATCCAATGATGTGTTACAGTAAGGTCTTTCAAGGTCAAAGGTCACAAAGGTGGCATGAACGTCCATTTGCAGAACGTGTTCGAAGTGGCATCTAAGGTGCCATTGACATGTAAACACCATTCGATGGTTTCGCTATACGACGATAATAGGAACGGTAAGACTAGTATCGTCGAATCAAGCGTTGGGAATGATGTACTCCTTCGAAGAACAAGTCGATATGCTTCTCATTTACGGAGAAAGCCAACCAAATTCTGTGAGAGCTAGAGACTTAGATACCCTCAGCGTACTCACCCTACACGTCGCACGTTTAAATATGTGTATGATAAAATGAGAACAACTGGATCTTAATCGTATCGGAAACATAACCGGCAAAGGAAAGTTACTAACGAGGAAACGGAAATTGATACTTTCGCCACTGTGGTTCGACATCCTTGTGTTCGTTCGCGTCAAATCGCAAGAGAATCTGGCATGAGCCGGAGTAGTGTTAATCGTTTTCTGTATTGACATAAATATCATCCTTACCGTATTAGTCTCCACCAAGAATTAACTGGTAAGGATTGTATCCGTCGCATTGTATTCTGCCGATGGGCTCAACTTCAGATTCAGAGGGATGACACATATATTAATTTGATTTTATTTACTGACGAGGCTACATTCACGAACCATGGAAATGTTAATTTGCATAACATGCATTATTGTGCAACTGAAAATCCATGTTGGCTGCGGCAAGTTGCACGCTAAAAAACCGAGCCGCGCTGGGTAGCCGCGGGGTCTTAGGCGCCTTGTCACAGAACGAGTGGCTGCCCCCGTCGGAGGTTCGAGTCCTCCCTTGGGCATGGGTGTGTGTGTTGTCCCTAGCGTAAATTAGTTTAACTTAGATTAAGTAGTGTGTAAGTCTAGGGACCGATGACCTCAGCAGTTTGGTACCATGGGAGCTTCCTACAAATTTCCAAATTTTCAAAAACCGTGGTCGGTGAATGTATGGTGTGGGATTCTGGAGGACAGAATTATAGGCCCTTATTTCATCTAAGGAATTCTTAATGGTAGGAAGTACATCACATTCCTGAAAGAAACATTAGGTCTGTTATTGGAAGAAATACCTTTAGGAACAAGGAACAGAATGTGGTATTATCAAGATGGATGTCTGGCAAATGTTTCGCTGATGGCTAGAAATGAGTTGCAGAGACAATTCCCAAATAGTTGGACTGGACGCGGAGGAGATGTGTCGTGGCTGGCTCGTACGCCAGACTTGACGCCTCTGGATTTTTTTCTTGTAGGGTTTCGTGAAAGACATTGTTTATAAAGGCGTTCAGACTACACCTGAAGATATGTGAGATAGAATTGTCAGAGCATGTGCTTCGATAAGTGCCGACGTGATGAGGGATACCATTTAATCCATGATAAGAAGATTGCAGCATTGCATTGATACCTATGGTCATCACTTCGACAAGCTTCTGTAAATGGACTTTCATGCCACCTTTGTGACCTTCACTGACCTTCGTTGTCCCAGGCAACTTTTGTCTCACAAACTTTTCAGCTCCTATCATACTTTCGGAGTTATTCTTGGTGGCAATAGTTAGTGACTCATCGTGTATATTGTGCCTACTTGTGTGAGAGGGACAATTTTCATTTTATCATTTCTTTTACTAAGTGTAGTAGGGAGTCCGTAATGGTGTGTGTTTGCTCATTTATCACACGTTTGTTTCCAGCGATGGCTTTCTGAATGTGGGAGTTTTCTTGCATTTCTATAAAGTATTTGTCACGGCTGTTTATTATCATTATTCTTATTCCTTGTTCCACGTTTGTAGGATGGTGGTTATGGTGTTTTAAATGGTCTGCAATTGTGGAATTGTTTGTTTCGTACCTCCAACACCTGATATGTTCTTTGTACCTTGTTTTAAAATTCCTGCATGTCACGCCTATGTATACTGCATCAGACGGTCCAAAAAGTAAAAATCATCAATATACCGTAATACCGTAATATTACACCAAACTGAGGAAGACAGGAGTACAAAAGGCTTAATTTAACATCATTGCTGGAAATAAACACCTCATTTTAACATGAACGCCATTATATCGTGCTTAATTCCTATCATAGCAGCTAATCGATATGTGGCGCCTCAGCTGCCACCAGTGCGCGAGTGAGAAACTAACCCACATAGCTCGTCGTGGCGGCTATAGCGGAGCATGTAAATTATGTCTTTATTCTTGCGGTCATCGCCTCATGTAACGGTTCGACTGGAGCAATCTGCTGTTATTCCGTTGTGGTTTTACTGTAGTATCGAACATATTTTGGTGTCCTTTCTGATTTTTGTCGGAAGGTGGATAAACAGTATGCAATTAAAGTGTTTTACAAGTTTTGTTGGTTGTTTCCACAGGAGATGCTTTGATTAATCAGTTCATTATTACAGAGCACCAGGCGAAACTGCAAATAAAAGTGGTGGTTTTGACCAGATGCGTTTCGCTTTTATTGAAAAAACATTGAGTAGTCACACTGAATAATGTGGTACAGTATTCTACGATCGGTATAAAATTTGTATACACAATAAACATTTGGTAAAATTTTAATGAAAGTTCATGAATACAAAATGGAAAACATGTGAATTTAAATTTATAAAAGTATCTTTCTGTTTTGCTTTAAGGACTCTATTTGCTCTAACTCTCAATAATAAATATTTTGCGAAGATTTAAACCATCCACAGAAGCCAGGCGGCAGTGGAGGGCATTCAAAGAGTGTCAGGGCACACGGAAAACAGTGCACTCGTTATCGTAATGCGGAAACGTAGCGATTTCTCTGACGTCCAAAAGGGCACGATAAAAAAAAAAAATGGTTCAAATGGCTCTGAGCACTATGGGACTCAACTTCTAAGGTCATTAGTCCCCTAGAACTTAGAACTAGTTAAACCTAACTAACCTAAGGACATCACACACATCCATGCCCGAGGCAGGATTCGAACCTGCGACTGTAGCGGTTCCAGACTGCAGCGCCTAGAACCGCACGGCCACTTCGGCCGGCAGGGCACGATCATTGGCTTTTGGGACAAGGGTGGAAGCATTTCCGAAGCGGCCGCCGGGGTTAAAGCATACCGTGGGTGACAAAATGGCACTATCCAAAACCAGATCCGTGGCACTACGGACTATAGATGACAAGGGTGAACGACGGCTTCAGAGATCTGTACGGGTGAGCAGACTTCCAAATGTTGAGCAACTGACCGTCCAGATGAACCAAGTGGCTACCAACAGTATCTCTTCAGCGACCGTTCAGTGAACGTTGCAACGTGCCGGCCTCCGCAGCACACGCCTGGTTAACACACCCGTGCTGACTAGGGCTCGATTTTGCACTGCCCTACCACAAACTGGGCGTCCAGTGAGTGGCAGAATGTGGCCTTTACGGATGAATCACATTTTATGCTCCATCGGACAGATGGCCGTTGGCGAGTATGGCATGAAAAGTCCGAAAGCAAACACAGGAGGGAGCATTATGGTCTGTGGAATGTTTCCGTGGCATTCAATGGGTGACCTCATCGTTCTGAAAGGCAGAATCGATCAACACAAGTATTTATCTATCCTTGGAGACCATGTCCAGCGCTACATGCAATTTTTTTCCCTTGCCACGGTGGTATCAACCAGGAGGGCAACGCAACGTGTCACACAGTGCACGTGCGTAGTTCCAAGAGACTGAGAGTACCTTGTATTGTATGCTAACTGGGGGCCTAGAAACGACGGAGAGGTTCCGTCCCCGCCACAGCCGCAGTGGTCCACAACCCCACGTCGACTATCGCAGTCCACTTCACACCTCCGCCGACCCACACCGAGCCAATCTTTCAGGGTTATTGTGCGGTTCGGCCCTCGGTGGACCCCCCAGGGAACGCCTCACACCAGACGAGTGTAACCCCTATGTTTGCGTGGTAGAGTAATGGTGGCGTACGCGTACGTGGAGAACTTGTTTGCGCAGCAATCACCGACATAGTGTAGCTGAGGCGGAATAAGGGGAACCAACCCGCATTCGCCGAGGCAGATGGAAAAACGCCTAAAAACCGTCCACAGACAGGCCGGCTCACCGGACGTCGACACAAGTCCGCTGGGCGGATTCGTGCCGGGAACCAGGCGCTCCTTCCCAATCCGGAAAGCCGTGCGTTAGACTGCACGGCTAACCAGGCAGGCGAGTTTACCGTACTCCCCTGGCCACCAAACACCCCGGATTTAAACCCAGTCGAGAATCTGTGAGACCATACCGATTGGGCTGTTTGCGCCATGGATCCTCTGCCGAGAAACGAAGCGCTGTTGACCACGGCACTGGAGTCAGCATTGCTCCATATCCTTGTCGGTGCCTTCCAGAACCTAGTTGGATCTCTTCCTGCACATCTCGCAGTGGACCTGTACTGCAAGAGGTGGTTACGCAGATTTCTGACATATGGTCACATTAATGTCACTGGACAATATATCACTTAGATTTTTCCAGTTATCTTAAGCACTGTGATAATAAATGAACCCTCTGGATGTCAGACTCACTATCATGATCCCATATTGATGCTAGCATTGCCAGGGTTTCGCTTTGTTGGTATACTGTTTGGTTTCATTTAGCTTTTAAAGTTTGCCATTAGATGGTGCTAGCATGCTGAGTATTCAAAAATGGTTCAAATGGCTCTGAGCACTATGGGACTTAACATCTATGGTCATCAGTCCGCTAGAAGTTAGAACTACTTAAACCTAACTAACCTAAGGACATCACACAACACCCAGCCTTCACGAGGCAGAGAAAATCGCTGACCCCGCCGGGAATCGACCCCGGGAACCCGGGCGTGAGAAGCGAGAACGATGCTGAGTATTGATACTCAACATTTCAGTCTGTGTGTAAATCGGTAGTAATCGAATTTTGAGCATAATTTTAGTATAATATTGACGACCGAGAATTCTGCTACGTGCTGACATTGTGCTCCGTAATATTTGTTTATATGCTGTTATTTCATATATTTGTGTAGTGTTGTCAATATCAATATTTTAGTGGTTTTTTTTTAAATCTAGTGTTTTCAGTGTTTATTTTATCCAAGCCCAGGTAGAGGACTTAGACCACAAAATTCATGAGCTGAGTGGTTCAACTACTGAGAGCTTTAAAGAAAACACGAGCAGTTCAGGAAGTTACGATGATGTTCTTCTTGAAATTTCAAACTGGGTACTAACGTTATGTAACACAGAAGTGCATGCTTGGGACAGTCTGTAATGTACTCTCCACATATTATGTTTACTGCCTCTCTAAAAAGTAATAATAATTACACTTTTCTTATGTCGCTCTACGCAGAAAATTATGTTGATTTTATGGACATCAGTGATTCTTCCTGAAATGTAATGTTAGGTATAGGGAAAAATCAAATTTATGTTTTTGAAGAGAAACTTTTTATTTGTTGTGTCATGAACAATTGAAAGTGATGAAGTACAAAGATCCGTCTATATCATAACAAATTACATACTTATTATGCAGGTAAGTTGTATTTTGTCAGATTTCTAAACTGAGTACAGTGTGATCTAGAGCGATTTAAAGAGAATGTTGCATGACTATATAAAAATGTATTACTTTTTAGCACTCATAACTATAAAATGGCAGACAGCAAAAGGATTAAGAAAATACCTTTATTCGCTCAATAAAATTTTGATGTGCCTCTGTGATGCAACATTTTTAATACTTCAAACCATCCCCCCCCCCCCCCTCCCGCCACCGAACAAAATCTTGGATCCGCCCCTGATTTCCGTCAAGAGCTGTATCAAACCAGTCTTCGGACTGGAGCCCACACCAACGTGTTCTGGAGACTTTGTGTAGTTTCTATTTCCTGCTAAACATGGAGCGTAAGATGCAATGTTTAAATATTTCGTAGGCTACGGTGCACTTCCTTTTAGGTAACAGAGTGAAACTGAGTCACGAACAGAAAAAGAAGAAGAGGGGATATTGACTACGAACATAAGAGTTAATAAGTGAAACACTTCAAATATATAATTGTATACCCGGAGTGAGAAGATTCGAAGAGGGAGGCAACTAAAACAGGGAGATTAGATACGGTTTAAAAAGCATCACTTTCGAATAGACGGTGATCAGAGGTTGCAGCGGCGTTTCGCTCGGACGTGATAATCCCGGTTAGTGGACAAGAGGCGAACGCTGCTCTGTGATGGCGAGAAAGCACGCAGCACACACCGCAGGCAGCGGCAGTGAACCGTGGATAACAGCCGGCGTGTTGCAAGAGAGAGGCCCGCGGGGAGTCGGCCCACGCCTTCGATTTCCAGCAGCAGGTGCCGCCGCGTCGCCAACGCTGCCCTCTTAAGACCTTACTGCCGAGCTGCAAGTAATCCAGATTAGCAACAGAGCAACTTGAGTTGCTTACCAAGGAATTAAGAGAGCTAAGACAACTGAGTGGACTCGATAGAAACCATTTAATGTTCATGGCTAATTAACCCTAGGTGTCCGCCCCGATAGCTGAATGGTCAGCGTGACGGACTGTCGTCCTAAGGGGCCCGGGTTCGATTCCCGGCTGGCTCGGGGTTTTGGGCGCTCAGGGACTGGGTGTTGTGTTGTCTTCATCATCATTTCATCCCCATCCGGAGCGCAGGTCGCCCAGTGTGGCGTCGAATGTAATAAGACCTGCACCGTAAGGGGCCTGCCGGCCAATGACGCCAATAGCTCATATCCCTTTCGGCCCTAGGTGGGCTTAGATTCACTGCTACAGCTGTGTGTATCGGAAGAAAAAAGTGTCTGTGAACAATATGGGACTTAACTTGTCCCCTAGAACTTATAACTACTTAAACCTAACTAACCTAAGGACATCACACACATCGATGCAGGATTCGAACCTGCGACCGTAGGTATCGGAAGAGATGGCTAGGTTACTCACTCCACTACGACAGATAGTCAAGACATTTCGATCCAGAGTGTGGCAAATTTTCAGGCGTGGGCGGCGTTATCATTGAGCTAAGGCAGGCCACAAAATCCCTTACAAAATTGGATGCACTTTTAATTTTAATAATCAATAAATAACTTAATTACTTTTGAATACATTATGGGAGTGGCAGTGATCAGTGTCTTACAAATATTTACTATTGAAAACAGTCTTGATCACGATTTATTTATCAAGGTGACCGGTTTCGACCACTACTGTGTTTCATCTTCAGACAATTGAGCTTCCTACTCAATGGTCTGAAGATGACCACAGTAGTGGTCGAAACCGGTCACCTTGAAAAATAAATCCTGATCAAGACTGTTTTCAATAGTAAATAAATAACTTAGTAACGACCCAGTATGACCGTATTACAATAATCTCTCGTATTTTCAGTATTATTCACTAAAAAGGTGAAAAAATGAGTCAAATTAACGTACGAACTTGGGCGGAGATGGCCAATCTCTAACAAATTGCATCCTGTGTGTGCAAGTGAGAAGCGGTAAGGGGTGATCATTAAGCAGTAGCTCTCGGTGTTCGCTGATGTCGACACATAGTTTGTTATCCAATGAGCAAGTTATGATTTTGTATTTGAACTCCGTCCACAGGCCCTGGTGGAGCCAACGGTAAAGACCGGCCGCCGTGTCATCCTCAGCCCCCAGGCTTCACTGGATGCGGATATGGAGGAGCATGTAGTCAGCACACGGCTCTCCAGGCCGCATGTCAGTTTCGGAGACCGGAGGCAATACGTCTCAATCAAGTAGCTCCTCAGTTTCCATCACAAGGGCTGAGTGCACCCCGCTCGCCAACAGCGCTCGGCAGACCGGATGATCACCCATCCAAGTGCTAGCCCAGCCCGACAGTGCTTAACTGCGGTGTTACCACTGCGGCAAGGCCGTTGGCATGACTTTTTATTTGAAAACTATAAAAGTGTTACAAGTGCCGCAGGCGTTATCTGCAATATAAAGCGACTTTCAGTAAGAAAAGATTGTAATATTAGTCATAAAATTTGCGCATCTCGATATTATGTTGAGACAACGTGATTGCAACATAGAGTTACGGATTTTTATTGGCTTTCAAGAGATACTGATTTGACTGCACCGACAAATATAGGGGAACCCGGGGCAGGACTCTAACGCTAAGATTAAAATGATCACAGTTCGATTAACATAGCAAAGATGAAGTTAAAAATATTTCAGCGTGACATTTAACATATACTTTAAACAATGAAAAAAATTTAAAAAGGCTGACAATTTTTACGTTGTGCCCCTAGGCGTGGGGTAGGACGGAATCACATTTATAACTTTAATATAGTGAAGGGCTATTACTAACTTAAATTTCCTTACAGGTTTAACATATTTCTCAAAATATACGAATACACAAGAAGCATATGAGGTTACAAGTGGCAGAATGTTAGTGATTTCGGGCATAAAATTCACAGATGAGTTCAGTCTCATCGTCTTCACTGTAATTTCGTGCTCAAGAGTTGGGTGCCCATTTATAACTCGAAACGGAATCCACCCAACCTGCAGTCGACTTCGAATATAAATCGCTGCAGTATAGACACTCAGAGTCAGTTCCTTTTCCCATAAATGAATTTCTGTCTCTTTTTGGCCTTTTGGTTCTGCTCCTGCTTTTGTTTGTTAGAAATTTCCGCAGATGCCTGAAGTTCACTCTTGCAGGGAGACGAAGTCAGAATCGCGGCACACCTTCCTTTCCTTTTGTAGCTCTCCCTATTGTCGCATCAACTTTTGAAATGTCAACAATGTGTTGTAGAGAAACATGAGATATGTTGAACTTGAAGGGGAAGCTGCTTCTTCAAAAGACCTACTTCTGTTTTCTGGTGTAGTCTGTTTCGGCAAATTATCAGAGACAGGAGTCATTGCTGCTTCTGTGGCAGTGTCAGACGAAGGTGATGGGACTGACGTCTTGTCTTCCATAGGCCGATCAGTTGACGCTACATCTACATCTACATCCACACTCCGCAAGCGGAGGGTACCTTGAGTACCTCTATCGGTTCTCCCTTCTATTCCAGTCTCGTACTGTTCGTGGAAAGAAGGATTGTTGGTATGCCTCTGTGTGGGCTCTAATCTCTCTGATTTTATCCTCAGGGTCTTTTCGCGAGATATACGTAGGAGGGAGCAATATACTGCTTGACTCTTCGGTGAAAGTATGTTCTCGAAACTTTAACAAAAGCCCGTGCCGAGCTACTGAGCGTCTCTCCTGCAGAGTTTTCCACTGGAGTTTAGCTATCATCTCCGTAACGCTTTCGCGATTACTAAATGATTCTGTAACGAAGCGCGCTGCTCTCCGTTGGATCTTCTCTCTATCTTCTATCAACCCTATCTGGTACGGATCCCACACTGTTGAGCAGTATTCAAGCGGTGGGCGAACAAGCGTACTGTAACCTACTTCCTTTGTTTCCGGATTGCATTTCCTTAGGATTCTTCCAATGAATCTCAGTCTGGCTTCTGCTTTACCGACGATCAACTTTATATGATCATTCCATTTTAAATCACTCCTAATGCGTACTCCCAGATAATTTATGGAATTAACTGCTTCCAGTTGCTGACCTGCTATTTTGTAGCTAAATGATAAGGGATCTATCTTTCTAAGTATTCGCAGCACATTACACTTGTCTACATTGAGATTCAATTGCCATTCCCTGCACCATGCGTCAATTCGCTGCAGATCCTCCTGCATTTCAGTACAATTTTTCATTGTTGCAACCTCCCGATACACCACAGCATCATCTGCAAAAAGCCTCAGTGAACTTCCGATGTCATCCACCAGGTCATTTATGTATATTGTGAATAACAACGGTCCTACGACACTCCCCGGCGGCACACCTGAAATCACTCTTACTTCGGAAGACTTCTCTTCATTGAGAATGACATGCTGCGTTCTGTTATCTAGGAACTCCTCAATCCAATCACACAATTGTTCATTAAACGACTGTGGGGAACTGTGTCAAACGCCTTGCGAACCCGTGTCTATGGCCCTCTGAGTCTCGTTGACGAATAGCGCGAGCAGGGTTTCACACGACCGTCTTTTTCGAAACGCATACTGATTCCTACAGAGTTGATTTCTAGTCTCCAGAAAAGTCATTATACTCGAACATAATACGTGTTCCAAAATTCTACAACTGATCGACGTCAGAGATATAGGTCTATAGTTCTGCACATCTGTCCGACGTCCCTTCTTGAAAACGGGGATGACCTGTGCCCTTTTCCAATCCTTTGGAACGCTTCGCTCTTCTAGAGACCTACGGTACGCCGCTGCAAGAAAGGGGGGGGGGGGGGGGGGAAGTTCCTTCGCGTACTCTGTGTAAAATCGAACTGGTATCCCATCAGGTCCAGCAGCCTTTCCTCTTTTGAGCGATTTTAATTGTTTCTCTATCTTTCTGTGCGACAATCTAGAGAAGGAACTACAGAGTAGTCTTCCTCTGTGAAACAGCTTTGGAAGAAGACATTTAGTATTTCGGCCTTTAGTCTGTCATCCTCTGTTTCAGTACCATTTTGGTCACAGAGTGTCTGGACATTTTGTTTTGATCCACCTACCGCTTTGACATAAGACCAAAATTTCTTAGGATTTTCTGCCAAGTCAGTACATAGAACTTTACTTTCGAATTCATTGAACGCCTCTCGCATAGCCCTCCTCACACAACATTTCGCTTCGCGTAATTTTTGTTTGTCTGCAAGGCTTTGGCTATGTTTATGTTTGCTGTGAAGTTCCCTTTGCTTCCGCAGCAGTCTTCTAACTCGGTTGTTGTACCACGGTGGCTCTTTTCCATCTCTTACGAACTTCATTGGCACATACTCATCTAACGCACATTGTACGATGGTTTTGAACTTTGTCCACTGATCCTCAACACTATCTGTACTTGAGACAAAACTTTTGTGTTGAGCCATCAAGTACTCTGAAATCTGCTTTTTGTCACTATTGCTAAACAGAAAAATCTTCCTACCTTTTTTAATATTTCTATTTACGGCTGAAATTGTCAATGCAGTAACCGCTTTATGATCTCTGATTCCCTGTTCTCCATTAACTGATTCAAATAGTTCGGGTCTGTTTGTCACCAGAAGGTCTAATATGTTATCGCCACGAGTCGGTTCTCTGTTTAACTGCTCAAGGTAGTTTTCAGATAAAGCACTTAAAAAAATATCACTGGATTCTTTTTCCCTGCCACCCGTTATGAACTTTTGAGTCTCCCAGTCTATATCCGGCAAATTAAAATCTCCACCCAGAACTATAACATGGTGGGGAAATCTACTCGAAATATTTTCCAAATTATTCTTCAGGTGCTCAGCCACAACAGTTGCTGAGCCCGGGGGCCTATAGAGACATCCAATTACCATGTCTGGGTCTGCTTTAACCGTGACCTTCACCCAAATCATATCACAATTCGGATCTCCGTGAATTTCCTTCGATACTATTGCACTTCTTATCGCTACAAACACACCTCCCCCTTCGCTGTCCAGCCTGTCTCTGCGGTATACATTCCAATCTGAGTTTAGGATTTCATTACTGTTTACGTCTGGTTTCAGCCAACTTTCTGTCCCTAGTACTATATGGGCGTTGTGACGCTGATGGTAAGAAGTCTGCGTCAGTGAAGAAATCCATGTCAACAGGCGATTTTCTTGTAGCCTAAAACCTTTTGACTGTCTCAAACCCTTTGACTGCAGATCTCACGGTCGCAGCATTTAGAAGTGCTGAGCCAAAAGGAGATGCGACTTTCCATAGCGTGGTAACTTTTCCAGGGTGTGTTTTGAACCACTTTTGAGCTTCTTCCTCATAGGATGAATTATGGGGCTTCATTAGGGACACATAAACGGGTCTCAGGCTATGAGGAGAATAGGGCGGAAGACGTAACACAACCATACCATGTTGTCTCGCCACGTCAGTGACATGGAGATCCCTTGTGTGCACTGAGTGGCTATCTGGCATCACCACCAACACATTTGTTTGGTTGACCTGGAAAACACTACAAAATTCTTGAACCAGCCTGATTCAGGGCATTCTGCACAACCATCCGCAGGAAGACCCAACTATAACTACGTCTGCATCCGTTTCCTGGGGAAAAGGCACGTAGGTACCGGCATCTGACACACATATTGCTTCTGTTACTCTCCTTTCTGATGATGTAGGAACGCCTACTTAATGCTTTCCTGCAGGGAGCAATTGTCTTCGAATAACCCTTAGGATTGACAGAAACCCCAATCTCGTCGCAGTTATAAATGAGATCTGCAGACAGCTTGTACTTATCAATAATTCCTACCAGAAGCTCAAAAAACTGTGAAACGTTTGTAAGGCTAAAGCCTCTTGCACCAGAGGTATCCTCCAGATTTCCAATGCTCAAGTCCGGATGCCTCGAAAGAAACTGAGTCATCCACTTTTCGCCCGCCACGTTCATTTCTTTATTAAAGGCGTGCTTCAGGTTGTTTCTCTGCCAACTGTCAAGCTAAAGCTCTGACCTCCTTCATTGTCAATCCAAAAAATCCACCTTCCCTATCTTTTAAATAACCGATAAGCTTTAACTCTTGCACATTCCAGATAACACGACAGAATTTTCTTCTTTGACTTGCCAATTTGTAAAGTCTCATTTTGAAGTCTATTCTGAACTGCTTTCTGAAGAGTTGTTTAAGTAATGTTGAACTGAATGTTGGCTTTTTAAAGTCTCATTTCGTTTTTAACATCAGCTGTCACTGCCTCTCTCATGTTTCCTATAAATCAAATTTGATGATTAGTTTTGCGTTCGTACCTTATAACCACCTATGAAAAAAGAAGAACTGTCGCTAGCAACAATATCAAAAACTTGATAAAATAGTAATGTATCTTAGAAGTGTTAGAATAAATATGAATACTAAAAAGTAAACACTAGGAAAAATGGTACGCTACCTGTCCGTTCCGCCCGACCTGAGAGGTTAGGTGCAGAGATTTTCGCTTACCTTGCAGATAAAGAGTTACTAATGTTGCCATATGCACTCGAAAAACACGCTACGGGCACAACAATCAAAGACAAACTCTTCTGCAATGGCTTCATGTCATGCTTGGCCCTTGAATAATAGTGCCTGAAACTGATTCTAGAGTGCACTACGTTGCAGCCAAAATAAATCTCTAGTTCCCTTCTGCCTCGTGGTTCCATCCGGCACCGGCTTCCCGCAAGTGTTTTTCAGATGTAACACGGCCGTTCCCTTGAAAGAAACTGGGAACATTTACTCTTGTAGTTCATCCAGCTTTGCCCTCTATATGCAACTTCACGTAGGTAGCAAGTTAACGAAGTTAGCACATTCCGATGCATTAATGAGTAGTAGTAGCAATATTCCTTTTCTTACGAACCAGGAGTTGCTACAACTATACGTCAACAAGAGCAAATAGGCTATCTCAGGAGTATGCCTTTTTAAGATGGAATATTGTGGGCAGCGAACTGCACTCACAGTAATTCGCTTGCATCGTGGTGAGACTTGCCTTATAAGGTAACATCACACTTCTTTTTCTTCCATTAGTGGTGCCACCCTCACCGTTTCAGAGTAGGACTTACACCGAACGTCCTTAAATTATTTTTTGTATATATTCCAGTCTCCGTCTTACTCTACAGTTTTAGTGCTCTGCAGCTTCCCGTGTAGTGGTATGCATGTGGGTGATGGGTTCTGCGCAAATAGAGACGGAGAATAATTAATGAGGTGGCAGTGTGCACTCTGTCTGTGTTCCACACCACACTCTCCAGGCGTTACCTACTCTGGTGACTGGCAATGCCACATTGGACCTCTGTTTCTGCTTCGAGTCACAATTTTAAAATTTATTTGCTCAGAAAACTAGCGCAGTCGCATGTCCACATAACATTTGACATGTTTGCTTTATTCCACTCATGATGGACAATACATTGGATAAGAGCAGGAGAAGTACGTTCGATATGCAAATTGACCTTTCACCTTTGGGTTGCCTAAATGCTAGGGGCGGGGCAAAAGCGTGACGTCACTTGTGAGAGTTCCCTGTGCAACGGGTGAGATCCTCCGTCAGCACTAA
This sequence comes from Schistocerca gregaria, assembly GCF_023897955.1. NCBI lineage: Eukaryota > Metazoa > Arthropoda > Insecta > Orthoptera > Acrididae > Schistocerca > Schistocerca gregaria. The sequence continues at coordinate 400,348,899 of NC_064931.1, read as the reverse complement.
GCTGATACACAGATACGTCGTAAAAAATTCTACTTCGTCAGCAGAAATTCTATCTTGTCATCAGCAGTGACATTCCATGTGTCCATGCACACACACGCACACACACACACACACACACACACATATATATATATATATATATATATATATATATATATATATATATATATTCCTGGAAATGGAAAAAAGAACACATTGACACCGATGTGTCAGACCCACCATACTTGCTCCGGACACTGCGAGAGGGCTGTACAAGCAATGATCACACGCACGGCACAGCGGACACACCAGGAACCGCGGTGTTGGCCGTCGAATGGCGCTAGTTGCGCAACATTTGTGCACCGCCACCGTCAGTGTCAGCCAGTTTGCCGTGGCATACGGAGCTCCATCGCAGTCTTTAACACTGGTAGCATGCCGCGACAGCGTGGACGTGAACCGTATGTGCAGTTGACGGACTTTGAGCGAGGGCGTATAGTGGGCATGCGGGAGGCCGGGTGGACGTACCGCCGAATTGCTCAACACGTGGGGCGTGAGGTCTCCACAGCACATCGATGTTGTCGCCAGTGGTCGGCCGAAGGTGCACGTGCCCGTCGACCTGGGACCGGACCGCAGCGACGCACGGATGCACGCCAAGACCGTAGGATCCTACGCAGTGCCGTAGGGGACCACACCGCCACTTCCCAGCAAATTAGGGACACTGTTGCTCCTGGGGTATCGGCGAGGACCATTCGCAACCGTCTCCATGAAGCTGGGCTACGGTCCCGCACACCGTTAGGCCGTCTTCCGCTCACGCCCCAACATCGTGCAGCCCGCCTCCAGTGGTGTCACGACAGGCGTGAATGGAGGGACGAATGGAGACGTGTCGTCTTCAGCGATGAGAGTCGCTTCTGCCTTGGTGCCAATGATGGTCGTATGCGTGTTTAGCGCCATGCAGGTGAGCGCCACAATCAGGACTGCATACGACCGAGGCACACAGGGCCAACACCCGGCATCATGGTGTGGGGAGCGATGTCCTACACTGGCCGTAAACCTCTGGTGATCGTCGAGGGGACACTGAATATTGCACGGTACATGCAAACCGTCATCGAACCCATCGTTCTACCATTCCTAGACCGGCAAGGGAACTTGCTGTTCCAACAGGACAATGCACGTCCGCATGTATCCCGTGCCCCCCAACGTGCTCTAGAAGGTGTAAGTCAACTACCCTGGCCAGCAAGGTCTCCGAATCTGTCCCCCATTGAGCATGTTTGGGACTGGATGAAGCGTCGTCTCACGCGGTCTGCACGTCCAGCACGAACGCTGGTCCAACTGAGGCGCCAGGTGGAAATGGCATGGCAAGCCGTTCCACAGGACTACATCCAGCATCTCTACGATCGTCTCCATGGGAGAATAGCAGCCTGCATTGCTGCGAAAGGTGGATATACACTGTACTAGTGGCGACATTGTGCATGCTCTGTTGCCTGTGTGTATGTGCCTGTGGTTCTGTCAGTGTGATCATGTGATGTATCTGACCCCAGGAATGTGTCAATAAAGTTTCCCCTTCCTGGGACAATGAATTCACGGTGTTCGTATTTCAATTTCCAGGAGTGTATATATATATATATATATATATATATTCCGGAAATTGCTGCAGATTTCAATGCTGGGCCACGAACAAGTGTCAGCGTACGAACCATTCAACGAAACATCATCGAAATCGGTTAATATCACGAATACTGAAAGATTAATAAAAATAGTAAATAACAACTTACAGCGATGAGCGAGCACTCATTAAAAACGTTCCGTCACAGCGGATCGATTGACGTAGTCATATGTTAAGATTCATAAATAATTAAGCCCGTTAAGAGCAATAAACAAACTTAGAGGGAAAATTGTTTATAAAATTCAAAAGAAAATTCATGACGTAAAGAACGGCACTATATAATATTTTGGGCGGCATCACTTGTATTTTAAACTAGTTAAGTTATACTATACACTCAACTTGCAATAGTTTTCATTGTTCGCAAATTATTGTTGACATTTATCGCCTATAATTAATTATTATAGATATGAAGATTTTGAACAGCGCTATGTGTAAATCGCTATAGATTATGTCTAAAAACGGTGTTATATGTTCTATGTTAAAACTTTGCAGCACAGATGTAAACAAACAAATTTGCGCTAAGTGGCGAAATTTTGCAAAAACTAAAACTTGATTTACGGGCGATAGGATAATCATAGAAATTAATGTAACATAGTAAATCAGATGTACCGGTTCCGATGGTATACTTATTTCTGTCGAGGTATGTATGTATCAAAATTTGTAACCTTAACTGGTGTGACTGGTACTTACATAACCATGGGGAAGGACATCCGAGTCCATGTAAGCGAGCGGCCATCTTGGCCAGGGGTCAGTCGTTGGTCAGTCGTTTTGGAGGGTGGGTGGCGAGCAAGCCCCGCTTGAGGGTGGCCCATGTGATCGTTTGAGAATTCGTTTTCGCGCCGATTTATTTCGACAAAGAGTATTGTTTAATAGTGAACGTGTGCAAGCATGTATTTGGTGAACTGGAAGTGCTACGATTATTTGTGCCCGGGTTCCCGGGTTCGATTCCCGGCGGGGTCAGGGATTTTCTCTGCCTCGTGATGGATGGTTGTTGTGTGTTGTCCTTAGGTTAGTTAGGTTTAACTAGGCTACAAGATTCGACATTAGACACTTTACTTAGAAACGCCGGGAAAGAGACGTCGATGATGGCCTTCTTGAGCCTTGGCTTCAGAGCATCGCGCCGCTTATGACGCCGCATGTTCAGCTCTGGCTGCAGCCGAGAAAGATGCACCACCCGCCGCATCCACGCACCACAACCGTGACAGTGCAGCGCGCTGCCAGCCGTGCCGCCTGCAGACCGACCATCACTTGGAAAACGACTTGCTGTATGAATGCGAGGTGCCTGTTCGTTCTGACACGTCCGAAAACCAGTCGGAATCCGCAGCTCTGATACGCATTACGTAAATTGAAGGTGGACAGGAGAGAAAGGAAAGGAAAAGAACTGTCGATTATAGCTACATCGGGACTTTATGTAGAATCAGGGGCGACGAGTGAAAAGGAGTCTCGCATCTGGATTCGAACTCTAGATTTCCGGTTTATTAGGCAGTTGCGTTAACCACTGTGCCATCCAGACAGAGATTATCAGAATTGCGTGAACTATCTGGGCACGCCTCTCGGACATGTCGGAAATAACAGATATCACGGAATCTATGATTCGCCTCGACGGGCAATAAATCCACCACCTTCAGTGTGGATGCACAGTTACGTTCGAAATCTCAAAGTAGTGAGCATGGAGGACGAGGACTGCGGACAGGTGGGACCGTGAGTCAGCCGAGAGGCGTGCCGAGACAGACAGCTCAGTTACCGTAATCACTATGTCTGCATGGCGCAGTGCTTAATACAACTGCCTTGTAAGCAAGAGGTCTCGGGTTCGAGCCCCGGCACTTTTTCATTCGTCGCCACAGATTCCGCATAAACTGCCGATGCAGCTGACATCAACAGTTCCTTCTCTTTCTCTCCCCTCAACCTTCAATTCATATAATAAATTACTTGCACTACAGCACCTCCATCAAAGTCCGCCTGCCAGTTTCTTTTCTCCTTGCAACCACGATTGAAACCTCTGGTAATGACCATTTGATATCCTTTTTATTTGTTAATGGGTGCATCATTACGAGGGGCGTTTGAAGAAAAGTCCGTGCAAAAATAAAAGCTACTCATGTGTTTGGGGTAAACCTTTTTTTCTACATTGTCTCCTTTTAGACTTACACACTTCGTCCAACACTGTTCTAATTTGTTGATCCCTTCCGAATAATAGGAATCGTCCAAGTCTGTAAAATAGCTATTAGTTGCTGCAGTCACCTCCTCGTTTGAATAAAATCTTTGTCCTGCCAGCCATTTCTTCAAATTGGGGAACAAATAGTAGTCCGAGGGAGCCAAGTCTGGAAAATAGGGGGGGGGGGGGATGTGAAACGAGTTGGAATCCTATTTCCATTAATTTTGCGATCACATCTGCTGAGGTGTGTGCTGGTGCATTGTCGTGATGGAAAAGGACTTTTTGCGGTCCAATCGCCGGCGTTTTTCTTGCAACTCGGTTTTCAAACGGTCCAATAACAATTAATAATATGCACCTGTAATAGTTTTACCCTTTTCCAGATAGTCGATGAGGATTATCCCTTGCCAATCCCAAAAGACCGTCGGCATAGCCTTTCCAGCCGAAGGAGTGGTCTTCGCCATATTTGGTGCAGATTTTCCCTTGGTAACCTATTGTTTAGATTGTTCTTTGGTCTCAGGAGTATAGTAATGTATCCATGTTTCACCACAGCGACGAAACGACACTTAAAGTCCATCGGTTTCTTCCTGAACAACTGCAAACCATCCTTGCAATACTTCACACGATTCCGTTTATTGTCAAGCGTGAGCAATAGCGGAACCCATCTTGCGGATAGCTTTCTCGTGTCCAAATTTTTATGCAAAATACTATGCACCCATTCATTCTAGATGCCCACAGCACTAGCAATGTCACGAACCTTAACTCTTCTGTCATCCATCGCCATATCATGGATTTTATCAATGATTTCTGCAGTCGTAACCTCCACAGGGCGTCCAGAATGTTCAGCACCACTTGTGCCCATATGCCCACTCCGAAAATTTTGAAACCACTTTTAAACTGATCTAATCGAAGGTGCAGAGTCACCATAACGTTTATCTAGCTTCTCTTTAGTCTCCTGAGGCGTTTTGCCTTTCATAAAGTAATGTTTACGCACCACACAAAATTCTTTTTCGTCAATTTTTTGACAACCACTAGACTTCCTTGAGTCACACGAATGCCAAACACAAAGAAAGAGACCAATATTGCTGAAACTTGGTGTGCGTTCTTTCCAAAGATGCTACTAACTAAACATGATCTCGATACGCGCCGGTGGTGCCATCTCTCGGACTTTGCACGGACTTTTTAAACGCCCCTCGTATTTTATTTCATTGTTAGTAATGGAAAAATTCTAGTATTTTGTAACAAATGCGAGGGAGTGGTGAAAAGTAATGCCTCCAAATGTTTCATGTGAAAACTCTTGATGCTTTTCAAATAAAACAATTTTATTTCCATAGTACATCTTTATTCTCCATGCACACATATTTAGTTCTCAACGTAGTTACCATGCGGTGAATAAATTTCTCCCAACGAGAGACCAGTTTGTTGATGTCATCACTGTATAATGTCTGACTTTGTTGACGGAGCCACGACCGCACTTCTGCTTGTACCACTTCGTCACTATCAAAGTGAAGTAGTGGAAGGTCATCTCTAATTTTGGAAACAGATGAAAATGGCATAGGACCATGTCGGGACTGTATTGAGAATGATGTAGACAGTGAATTCAAAGCGTGGAATTGTTGCAGATGTCGCAGCGCTCGTTTTTGGTCTTTGATTGTCATGTTGAAGGAGACAGTGGACGAACTCTTAGAATTCGTCCTTTCAGTTTTCTGAGGGTCTCGCAGTACTTTGCAGAGTTTATGGTGGCGCTTTTAGGCGTTAATTCCAAATGCACGACGTCTTGAACATCCCAGAGTCGTTCGTTACTGAGGTCGATACAATCATCATCGTACACAGCTTTCACGCTTCTATGGATTTCAGTTGGGATGACGTTTTCTGTGGCTAGACACTCTATTACAGTATGCTGTTTCTCACGCAGTGACGTAGTTACGTTACACACAGCCATGGTACACGCTACAATTCAAAGCTCTCTGGCGGCAGAGCGTTGCAACTTGCATCAGCGAAGCGGGAAGTCGACATATAATACCTCAACCGATACAGAGAACAGAATATAAAATTCGGAGGAATTAGTTTTCACCAGGCTCTCGTATTTGTTAAGTAGTTATAGCTGTGGTCTAAAACTATTTTGTTTGTCAGTATAAATGTTTGTGACAAATTAATTACTTTCTTGGAGCTCGCACTTCCAACTCCTTCTATTTATTATGAAAATGCCACACTTAAGTTCAAAACTAAATCATAAGAAATAAATATCAGCCCAGACTCCAGTCTCACTACGAACTGTAGGTTGACAGGTGTCAGCTTTAATCAGTCATCTTTCATATGTTCCATTTACATTCATGTCGATAATTCGCACGCCCTTTTGTTTTTGTGTCGGTAACACGTTGATCGATTTCCGCTTTTTCTCTGCTACACCGGCTATACTTATGTCTTTGCCTGTGGTCTTCCGAGAGGGCTTGACTCAACCAATGAACAGCAAGGACGCGATTGCCATACTTGGATAGGCTAGTTTTCGAAACGAGGAGTGGCAGCTGGAGCGTGACAAGTAGGTGAGTGTATTTGTTGTTGTGGTTGTGAGCAGGTGGACAGCGCTGGCCAGGAAGTGGTCGTTGGAAGTTGTATGTGGTGCTCAGGCAGTTGTCTAATGTATTCTATTTTTGGAACTGTTGTGCATAGAAGGCGTGACATTGGTATGAAGCGATAGTGGAATCAGTTTTCAAACCCCGTCAAACATTCTTTTTGATAATTCAGTTTTATGTCACAAAATCTTCGGACGATAACCATGTCAGTGTCAAACAGAAAAAAAATGAATTAGAGGTACATATGTATGTAAGTGTAACATAATAAAAACAGCAGGAATGAAACGAAGGAATGGAAATCTCGTTCTGGAAATATCCCCCAGGCTGTGGCTAAGCCTTGTCTCCGCAATATCCTTTCTTCCAGGAGTGTTAGTTCTGCAAGGTTCGCAGGAGAACTTCTGCAAAGTTTTGGAAGGTAGGAGACGAGGTACTGGCAGAAATTGAAGCTGTGAGGACGGATCGTGAGTCGTGCTTGGATAGCTCAGATGGGCGGGTGTAGGTGTAGGGAAAGGATTTGGGAGATAGGTTTTTCGAATAAGTCAGCCGAAAAGGATTTCGGGCGAGTTTTCTTCATGAGATGTGTAAAGTTAAGAAAGGATCTTTTTTTGAAAAAGTTCGGTGTTGAATTGTACCGGCAGTATTAAAATAACTTTGTGGTTGAGATGATACTGTTGTAAATTTACTAATTATGAGTGACCGTAGCAGGAATTTATTTATGTACGAGACACTTGTCCATGCTATGGCAGGTGCAGCTGGCAGTGTTGTTGCGATGGGGACATTTTATCCATTGGACACAGTGAGAGCGAGGTTACAGTTGGAGGACACCCGAGAAGCAAAGAATACACTTTCAGTATTGCGTGAATTGGTAGCAGAAGAAGGCTAGAAGGCTTTTGTACGTTGTATCGTGGCATGGTTCCTGTCTTGGAGAGCCTGTGTGCCTTAAATTCTGTGTATTTTTACACATTCCATGGCATGGCCTTAAGGGAACAAATGTTCATCCTGTACAGCACAGTGCAGTGAGAGACTTGCTTCTTGGATCCGTAGCTGGTGTTGTTAATGTTCTTCTGACAACTCCATTATGGGTTGTTAACAAACGACTAAAAATGAAAGGTGTACAGCCAAAGAACTCGCATGAAAGTAACGGTGTTGAATTCACTGGCCTCACTGATGGCCTCGTGAGAGTAGCTCGTAGTAAAGGTGTGGGGTCGTTATGGAGTGGTACTCTGCATTCATTATTACTTGTTGTGATCCCTGCTCTTCAGTTTATGGTGTATGAGTCGTTGAAAAGGCACATGAGAGCTGTATACGTACCAATAGAAACAAGTGGTTGCGTCTATTTTCTTATGGGAGCAGTGGCAAAAGCTGTTGCTACAATATTGACTTACCCACTTCAGATTGTGCAGACAAAACTTAGGCATGGGCACAATTTCAGAGATTTGACTTCTGATGCTGAGATAATTAAAATGACTTTATACTTACTCAGGAAACATGGGGTTGGTGGACTCTTCAAGGGAATGGAATCTAAACTGCTTCAGACTGTTTTAACTGCTGCACTTATGTTTGCAACATATGAGAAGATTGCAGCATTTGTCTTCAAGTTGATGTTAAGAATTCAGCAAACGGTAATTAAAAGAAATCATTAGGAAAATGGTTTATAAAGAGCAGAATTCGGTGTAGATACTAGTCTGTCTTACCTAAGAATACCAAAGGCCAGTAATCTTTAAAATGAATAACACTCAAAGAGTAGACATTTCACGTAAGACATCCTCTTGTATGTATGACACTGCTAAGCAGTCATTATTTCTTTTGGTGGTGTATGAGTGTAGTAATCAGAAAAGTACTTGTGACACTTGCCTATGAAATTTTAATGATTTATATTTCTTATAGATAATATTGTGATAATTGAAAGTTATGGTATTTCCTGGTCATTAGCTCTCTTATTGTACGTGTCATACTATGTTTTTGTCTGTCATACAATACTCTTGCCTATCTGTTCACTGGAGGATTTTGTATTGGTTATATTAATTTTGTATATGAATTTCCTTTTTACCTCTGTCATTAAGAGAAATCAAAGAAAGTAGAACGTCCTCTTCTGTCAAAAATTAAGTATTATTCTCAAAAGTAGAACCCAGTAGCATAGATATGAGATTATTTTGAAGAAGTGCATTACAAGAAACAAGAAAATGTCAGAGATAAAGTTATAAAAATGATTAACATGAAATTAATTTCTCAGTAATGACAAATACTAAGACTAACCTCGTTAGTGTTCTCCATGTCTGTGTTGGCCAAATCAGACTAGTGGAGTTTCATTGCCCATTCTACACTGCAGTGCAGAATATTGCTGTTGATTTTGTTGGGTAGGATAATACATGCATTCCCTACAAATGAAATGGAGGTAAAAATCCAAAGTGTCAAATGTTCATTCACTTACTTGCAGAAAAAAAACTAATGTGGTAGACGGAGAGTTTGGAGCTATGTAATTAACGAGGAGGGCTTCAAAGATCTGAAGGGACTTGCTGATGCCATAAGTAGAATATTTGTGATGGGAACAGAGTGTGAGATGAAGGGACTTGCTGATGCCATAAGTAGAATATTTGTGATGGGAACAGAGTGTGAGGTGAAGCATGACATCTTAGAACATAAAAATAGGAATTGTATGAATTATTAGTGATGATGTCGAGTAAGAGTTTGTTAAATGTATGATTCAGCATTTTGTTATTTCCAGTGACACTTGAAGCTCACACAAACCAATAATTAACCATTCAACATGCCCTGCATCATACATTTTAATGCCTGCCAAAGTTTCATCTCTGTATGATCATTCCATAATACATGAAAGGTTGGTATTTGTGGCTCTGTTACAGATATATAATCTATTTTTAGCAGAAATGTGCACTAAATGTATATTCAGAACCACTCATTCTTATATATATATATATGCCGGCCGCGGTGGTCTCGCGGTTCTAGGCGCGCAGTCCGGAACCGTGCGACTGCTACGGTCGCAGGTTCGAATCCTGCCTCGGGCATGGATGTGTGTGATGTCCTTAGGTTAGTTAGGCTTAAGTAGTTCTAAGTTCTAGGGGACTAATGACCACAGCAGTTGAGTCCCATAGTACTCAGAGCCATATATATATATATATATATATATATATATATATATATATATATATATATATATATATATATATATACTTCCTCCTTACAGCAGATGGAGATTGCTCTCTAAAAAATTCCCCTTCCCACTGGTATTTCATATGCTTTATGTGATCAAAACTACCTTGTTTTTTATTCCTCAAATTGAAAAATTGAATGTCGTTTATGGCAATTGCGCGGATTATCTCGTAACGCCTCGCGGCAGACCCACGCTACCACTTAACGCCACCTATCCGCAGTCCCAGCCCCCCAGCCCATGTTCTCCACGCTCGCTACTGTGAGATTCAAACAGGAGGTCGGCTGGAATTGTGCATCCGCACTCAAAGTGGCGGGTTCATTGCCCATCGAAGCAAATCAATCATAGGAATGCTTGGTGTCTGTTCTTTCGGACAATTCATATAAACAGTCTGTTTGTCAGTCTACAGGCTCGCCTTCAATCTTTTCTCCACCTCCCGTCCTGAAAGTGGTCCTTATGAAGAATAACTGCTTCGCTAGATAGTACTTTCAGTGAACAGATTAATGCGGCAACTGCGCATTACGAATTCCTTCGTTTGCGTAGGCAACCTAATCAGACTCATAACAGTGGCCAACAGACTTACAAGGGCTTACACACCATTGAAAATTTAAGTGTGAGAGTGGACGTTATTACAGTGATGCCACGATCAGAGACGCCATTCCTCAAAATCTGTCACATCCCCACATACGAGAACAGATTATGAAGTATCCTGATCATAGTTTTCAACAGATTTGGCAATTAGTGGAGTACCTGGACTCGTGCGGCACTGTATTTTGATTCCGCTCCTTTTCGTGCCGTAAACAGTAGTGGTAAAATAACTTGTGCCCTTCGCTCGTGCACTGCCGCACGCAATGTCTCAGCCAGGGCAGTGACGTAAACAGAACCAGTAACAGTAGCAGACTAGCGGTGTTAAATCTTCCCCTCGGCGTTTCACAGCTCACAAGCGCCAGGTGTGCCCTTGTCGTGCCGCTAAGTGGCATCGTTGTGGCAAGCACTGACACGTTCAAGCTGTCGGTTTGCAAAAACGCAAGTCGAACACGCACTTAGCACGTTCTCAAAAGTTCCATGAATGTTAATGCAGTTTCTTTAAACTGGTTCCATTCCATGTTAGCTACCGTATACAGCAACTAGTTAGGAATTTCTTGAAATAACACACGTCTTGGTTGCAAACTGTTTTTTTCTGTTTATTGGTAATGACGCGTTTCGCCCTTGTGAGGCATCTTCAGATTAACCTAGGGGTGTGAAATGACACTGTGAGGCTTAGGTACATTAAAATCGGGGGTTGGGGGTAGTATGAGGCAAAGTTCCAGGCCGTGTAGTCGCCTCAACAACTAACTATAACTGTGAACTTACGTAAGAAGTAATGTGGTGGACCAACATCCGTCCGTTAACTCCAGCACATGGCATTAGCATAAAAATTATTAGAAAACAGCGTTCTGTCATTATTAGGCAAATGAAAGCATAAGGGACCTGAAACCGAGAATAAAATGCCGAAGTATAACAACAATATCTACTGGAAAGAAGAATTATGGCAAACCAGAAAAATATTTAAAAGAGCTCACATAATACGAAGCAAACCACGTCCGACGCACACATCATGGAGCGTAGTGTACAGTGAACAAAATTTAAATACAATGTGATACAAAACATAAGATACGTCAGAGTTCGCAGGCAGCCACTCAGATTTACAAGGGAAACTCCACATCACACTCCCCTCAGAGTTACTGGTAAGATGACCCATTGGAGAGTCCGTCAAAAATTGAATAAGGATCAAACATGAAAACAAGAAGCAGGTATCCCGAACTGTAAATAAAAAAAAAGAAGAAGCAAAATAGAAACAGTGAACGGTCCAAGCTCAAGATCTGCAACGTAGAGGGAACGGGAAGAACCGCGGGGTCGTAATTGTGTGGTCACAGTACTGGAGTGCAAAGCGGGAGATCCGTGTTCAAACCTCTTTCGTATTCCATATTTTTCACAAAGTATGAACTGTCCGTCCGCTCATTGACGTGTCTATTCTCCTCTTGAAATCTTGGCAATTGTCATACTACTCATTGGTTATAGAATATAAGACATGCGGTAAGAATATGTTACTGTCGTAAATAAGCCGGCCTCTGTGGCCGAGCAGTTCTAGGCGCTAAAGTCCGGAACCGCGCTGCTGCTGCGGTCGCAGGTTCGAATCCTGCCTGGGACATAAATGTGTGTGATATCCTTAGGTTAGTTAGGTTTAAGTAGTTCTAAGTCTAGGGGACTGATGACCTTAGATGTTAAGTCCAATGGTGCTTAGAGCCATTTGAACCATCTTCGCAAATAAGTGCGATGAATAGTGAGAGCAGGCGAGATGCAGCATAGACCTCTCACCTAAACGAAAATAACAAATAAGCGAGTGTAAACTGCGTTACCAAAAAAGAATTCAAGAATCAAAATTTCTATAATGGAACGCAAAGTCATAACATGTGGTACTTGTGCAGAACAAATTGTAGGTACGTACGTCTGTAGGTCTCTTCCTTACACCTCACTGTTGCAAACGGTCCTTACACCGCGACACAGGCATAAATTTGAATTCAGTGAGCAGATGTGTCAATGACAAGACGGAAGATTCATAATTTTGTGAAAAACAAGTGACACGAGAAAGATTTGAACGTGGATCTCCCCCTTCACAGTCCAGCACCGTGGCCATATATCCACGACGCCGTGGCAATTCAAATTCGCTCGACGTTGCATATCCTGAGCTTGGAACGTTCACTGTTTCTTTTTTGCTTCTTTTTTCACAGGTTATACAGCCGTAGTAACAGACATTAACGGTTGATAGCATTGGTTCACCGACGTACTGAAGAAAAGCTGTTGCAGAGCTAAGTTACATATGTGGAAAACAGTAAGTTGGTAAACAGTATAATTATTAAATTCAATTAGAGCAGGCATAGTGATAGAATAAGTGCAAAGACACAAGTTCACAGAAAGAGTGGAAAATTGCTCAAGTCACACCAACACCCAAAAGGGAAGTAGGAGTAATCAGCTGCATTACAGGCCCATATCACTAACGTCAATTTACAGTAGGGATTTGGAACATATACTGTGTTCGAACATTATGAATTTCCTCGAGGAAAACGCTTTCTTGACACTTAGTCAGTACGGATTCATAAAATATCGTTCTTGTGAAACACAGCTATATCTTTATACTCACGAAATAATGAGTGCTATCGACAGGGGATGTCAAATTGATTCCATATTTTTAGCTTTCCAGAGGGCTTTCGAGACCGTTCCTCGCAAGCGTCTTCTAACCAAACTGCGTGCCTTTGGAATATCGCCTCAGTTGTGCCACTGGATTCGTGATTTCCTGTCAGAAAGGCCACAGTTCGCAGTAATGCATGGAAAATCATCGAGTAAAACAGAAGTAATATCCGGCGTTCCCCAAGGAAGTGTTATAGACCTTCTATTGTTCCTGATCTGAATTAACGACATAGGAGACAATCTGAGTAGCCCTCTTAGATTGTTTGCAGATGATGCTGTCACTTACCGTCTTGTAAAGTCATCAGATGACAAAAACGAATTGCAGAGTGATTTAGATAAGGTATCTGTATGGGGAGAAAACTGTCAATTGACCCTGAATAAAGAAAAGAGTGAAATTATTCACATGGGCATTAAAAGAAATCCGCTAAATTTCGATTACGCGATAAGTCACACAAATCTGAAGGTTGTAAATTAAACTAAATATTTAGGGATTACAATTACAAATAACTTAAATTGGATCGATCACGTGGATAATGTTATGGATAGAGCAAACCAAAGACTGCGATTCATTGGCAGAACACCTATAAGGTGCAGCAGGTCTACTAAAGAGTCTGTTTACACTACGCTTGTCCGCCCTATTCTGGAGTATTGATGTGCGGTGTGGGATCCGCATCAGGTGGGACTGACGGATGACACCGAAAAAGTTCGAAGAAGGGCAGCTCGTTTCGTATTATCCCGAAACAGGGGAGGTAGTGCCACAGACGTACTACGTGAATTGGAGGGGCAATCATTAAAACAAAGGTGTTTTTCGTTGCGGCGGGATCTTCTCATGAAATTTCAATCACCAATTTTCTCCTGCGATTGCGAAAACATTCTATTCGCGCCCACCTACATAGGAGGATATGATCGTCACGATAAAATAAGAGAAATCAGGGCTCGCACAGTAAAATTTAAGTGCTCGTTTTACCCACGCGCATTTCGAGAGTGGACCGATTGAGAGACAGCTTGAAGGTGGTACATTGAACCCTCTGCCAGGCACTTTATTGCCAATAGCAGAGTAATCACGTGGACGTAGACGTAGATGTAAAATGACCTCTATAAAGTATGAGACTGTTAGAACCCGTCTAACAATAAAACTTAGAATGAGAGTCAAACTTAGTCGAAACATAAAAACCAGTTAGAAGATAAAGGAATGCATAAGGTAGCGTCCCATTCACGACAAAGACCTATTGGTAGGTTAGTATTGTGGGTATCATATTAGTATAATAAAACTGGTTTCTGCTGACCAAATTATCATTCAACAATCTACCTTTCTTTGCACCGGACTGCTTAAGAATTTCCATTTTCGCTAAAAAGTTTACCTTTTTTCCGTTTACAGGCAGTATGGAATACACGTAAACTTTTTAACGTCGGGGGCCACAGGCCACTAGATTTTAGGTGCTGAGCAGAAATCTGTCTTTCCTTGTTAAGTAAATGTTCACCAAATCTCGTTCGAAGTTTCCTATCATTCTGGCCCCCATGTGAAGTTTCGCTGTCGACGCTCTCAGTTCAATTAGGGGCAGTCAAATGAAGACGAAACAGGTAGAACAATGCGTGAACTGTTTATTATTTCAAAAGTAATCGCTATAATTGTTAAAGCATTTATCCCACTGTGAGACAAGAGTGTTAGTGCCTTCACAGAGAAAATGTTTGCGGTTCCTTATGGAACCATGATTGTACCCAGGTGCGCACCTCTTCGCCCGGAGCAAATACACAGCTAAGAAAGTCTTTTTTCAGGGTTCAGAAATATATGGAAATCCCGATGAGGCCTTTACATATCGTCAACACAGTCCTGATCTCTCCTCATGCGACTTCCATATGTTTGGAGTCCTGAAGAAACATATTCATGGCTTCGACTTGCTTCGGATGAAGAGGTGCACCTATCAGTACAATCATGATTCCGTATGCAAATGCAAACACTTTTTAATGCAGACATTGGCAGTCTTATCCCACAGTGGGATAAATGTCTTAATAATTATTGTGATTACTTTTGAAATACGGAACAGTTTACTTATTTTTTTCCATCTGTCTCGGTTGCATTTGACTGCCCCTTATCTAATCCCCAGAATGGGTGTATTTGTCTTTGGTAGATAGCTTACTGTTGATGTACCGATGCTTGAATTTATTTGTCGACGAAAGGGCGACGTCCACATCTTATTTTCCAAATAGTTCAGCTAGGTCATCTGACAGAGTGCCTGCAAAAGAGATTTTTGACAAATATAGTATTTGTGGGTAACAGACCTAAAGGAAATTTAGATTCCTCAGGATTGGTTTTCTGTTGATAAAGATCATATATAATATTAGGATTGTATTCGTTGGTGATTTGAATTTATTTAAGGTTTGCTAATTTTTTGACGATGGAAGATTGACTTAGGGGGAGTTCTGTGAAATGGTGAATCACTGATCTGAAAAAAGCTCATCTTGTGGCAATATGAATGACAAGAAGAGGAGTGAATGATGGAATCACTTGGTTTTGGTTTGCGAAAGACGCAGAATTTGACACTGCGTATCTCTACTTGTAACTGTGAATCTAAATAATTGAGAATCTTGTTGTGATCTATTAACTCGTGAGTGAGGGCGATCTAAGGGTGTAGTGAATTAAAATCTTCAACTATCCCCAGGACCTCTTCCACAGCAACATCAAAGAAAATAAAAATGCCATCGACTTAACGCCTACAGATAAGGCTCTGCTTGGATCTATCTGTGCCATTCTAAAAATAACGACATTCTACATAATTAACGAAAATATTGGCAATGAAGCCTGCTAGACATGTATCCATGGATAGGCCATTGAGTTGCTTATAAAACTGATTGTTGAGGAAAAATAATTGTATGAAGTGAGTAATTTAAGAAGTGAAATGGTTTCAGTTTGTTGATCAGATTGCAAGTCCATTGAATTGTCTTTCATGAAAGAACGTTCAGTCTGAGTGGAATAGAGTGTTAAGTCGCATTTCAGAATCTGAAAGATGCTTTACTGAGATATTGTCGTTTAGTAAATTCTGATCCCAATAAGCTGGTCGTATTTGTGGTTGACGCATCTTGGTATGGGATTAGCGCTGTTCTCTTGCACAGAGTTGGATCATTGGACATCCTAGCTGCCTTCATATCCAAACTCCTCAACAAAGCACAGAGCAACTACTCGCAGTTTTAGAAGGAAGCTCTGGCTATCGTGTATGAGGTGAACCAATTCCACCAATACTTATATGACAGAAAATTTTATGTGATGGTAGACCGCAAGCCTTTCAGCCTGAAAATCCTGCACCACCAAGGTAGCTGTTGAGACACTTTCCTCAGACAGTATGAATTTTCAAGTGAACAGCTGTGCATATTGCGAAGCATGTTTCGTCCGTGGTTTATGAACGATGCTTCATCTGTAAACAAAATCGTGCTCAGTACTCCTGCATCACTGAGCATTTTTCTTAGATGCAATTTGCAGAACTGTGAACAATTTTGAAAGTTGCCGTAGTGAAGCTGTCGATGGAACGAAATGCGGGAAGGATGAAACGCATTGGAATGCAGTATTCGTAAAACGCTCCTTTCTCTGATCCCACAAGCATATTATGCTTCCTCGAGTGATATTTGTGTAGTTTGTTACCGCTGCTAAAACGTTAGTTGCATTTCGGTCACAGCGTGCTGTACTTTTTCGTTACTCTATGTTATTCTTCATGTTTTTTTTGTTTAATGTCTATTTGGCACTATCAGGATACCTTTCAAAGTACAGACACACCGCTGATCTAATAATTAAGCATCATTCATCGTGAACGGTAACCATACCCAATTTTTCGACTGTTATCATACGTAAAGATTAAAACTGTGTGCCGGACCGGGACTGGAACTCGGGACCTTTGCCTTTCGCGGGCAAGTGCTCTACCAACTGAGCTATCCAAGCACGACTCACGCCCCGTCCTCACAGCTTCTCTCCTGCCAGGTCCCGAGGTCGAGTTCCGGTCCGGCACACAGTTTTAATCTGCCAGGAAGTTTCATATCAGTGCACACTCCGCTACAGAGTGAAAATCTGATTCTGTTATCATAGGTAGTGGAAATCGGAGTAACTTCACGAGGAAGTTGTCTTGTCGCTGCAACTACAGGGTACAGACTGTTGAGCTTCAGACACACAGATAAAGAAGCGATGTGTGCAGTGTTAAGTCTTCGCGCTTATATTTGGTACAGCAGTGCAAATGTAGGTGGATCTCCTGTATTTGGGGGCCTTCCCCTACTCTGCCAGCAACCCACACAACAGTGAAGTTATGTGAGCAGCTTGAATGCTAGCAGGCGACTTTCGAGGGCTGCGAAGCTATACATGGCCACAACACTACGACCGAAGAGCCAGCATACGTCGCTGGCTCCACACACCTCTCGCCCACGCCAGCCACGTGGCAGGAAGCGAGACTGTCGGTATCCTGGCTCCGAGGGCTGTACTTAGGCTGGTGCACGGGCCCCGAGAGGAAAATCCACACCGAGTGAGCTTCGTGGGTCAGGTGCCGAATGCTTATGCGTTTCTTAACTCGGGAGCTCACTCCGCAGTCTGTGCCAGCCTTCACGACCCACAACCTACAACGTAGCCTTCCAGAAGAAGACGTGGCCCCGACGTGGTGACCGACAATCGGACTTGTAATACACTACTGGCCATTAAAATTGCTACACCACGAAGATGACGTACTACAGACGCGAAATTTAACCGACAGGAAGAAGATGCTGTGATATGCAAATGATTAGCTTTTCAGAGCATTCACACAACACACCTATAACGTACTGACATGAGGAAAGTTTCCAACCGATACACAAACAGCAGTTGACCGGCGTTGCCTGGTGATAAGTAGTTGTGATGCCTCGTGTAAGGAGGAGAAATGCGTACCATCTCGTTCCCGACTTTGATAAGAATATCGAATCATTGGGTTCAGGAGGGTAATACGGAACGCCGCGCTGGATCCCAACGGCCTCGTATCACTTGCAGTGTAAATGACAGGCATCTTATCCGCATGGGTGTAACGGATCGTGCAGTCATGTCTCGATCCCTGAGTCAACAACGGGAACATTTGCAAGACAACAATCATCTGCACGAACAGTTCGACGACGTTTGCAGCAGCATGAACTATCATCTCGGAGACCGTGGCTGCGGTTACCCTTGACGCTCCATCACAGACAGGAGCGCCTGCGATGGTGTACTCAACGACGAACCTGGGTGCACGAATGGCAAAACGTCAGTTTTTCGGATGAATCGAGGTTCTGTTTACAGCATCATGATAGTCGCATCCGTGTTTGGCGACATCGCGGTGAACGCACATTGGAAGCGTGTATTCGCCATCGCCATACTAGCGTATCAACCGGCGTGATGGTATGGGGTGCCATTGGTTACACGTCTCGGTCACCTCTTGTTCGCATTGACGGCACCTTGAACAGTGGACGTTACATTTCAGATGTGTTCCGACCCGTGTCTCTACCCTTCATGCGATCTCTGCGAAACCCTACATTTGAGCAGGATAATGCACGACCGCATGTTGTAGGTCCTGGATTGGCCTTTTTGGATACAGAAAATGTTCGACTGCTGCCCTGGCCAGCACATTCTCCAGATCTCTCGCCATTGCAAACGTCTGGTCAATGGTGGCCGAGCAACTGGCTCGTCACAATACGCCAGTCACTTTTCTTGATGAACTGTGGTATCGTGTTGAAGCTGCATGGGCAGCTGTACCTGTACACGCCATCCAAGCTGTGTTTGACTCAATGCCCAAGCGTATCAAGGCCGTTATTACGGCCAGATTTGGTTGTTCTGGGTACTGATTTCTCAGGATCTATGCACCCAAATTGTGTGAAAATGTAATCACATGTCAGTTCTAGTATAATATAGTTGTCCAATGAATACCAGTTTATCATCTGCATTTATTCTTGGTGTAGCAATTTTAATGGCCCGTAGTGTATTTCTGTGTTGTCCTCTAGCTCGGCGTCACTGGACTTGGAGTGAAAGTTTACAGTAAGACCTTCTGCCTGAAATACTGTTTTGTGTTCAAATCAGAAGAATTTTTGTTTGGTCACGACTATTTCAAGAGTCGTTTCGAAGAAGGAAGATTGTGCTCTGTCAGCTAAAGTAAACATAGCGTTCCTTGTATACCTGGTCCATTACTTTTGACGCCTGTGGCGGATTCTTTAGAGCCTCTTCTCCTAATGGCGGTGTAATTGTTTGCGGCGCCGTTGTCTTGTTAGCATTTAACTAAGTTGCACAATGTTAGTGGCCGCGGAGGTCCAACAGGTAGAAAGGCAGACTGTTGCCTTGCAGGTCCCGGGATCCGTCCTGGATAAGGGCACGGAAATTTCGCTCCAGGACTGCCCCAGATCAATGAGTACCGGAGATCTTTCCCAAAGATAAAGGGCGGCCAGTGCGATGGGCTCGCCACCCTCGGCCTCCTACTGGAGCATTGAAGAAAGGCTGGACGCTACCTGCAGTCAAACCACTAGGCTGGTCACGGGACTGTGCCACATAATTCACATTTACACACATTCTGTGCTGTTGAAGCCGTCTCCTAAACCTCTGTCCAGTGCCATAGAAAATGTACTTAGTTCCATTAATTAGAAACAAAATCTGTGTCACAATTCAGCAGCTGTAATCGTTAAAAACTAATCGTGTACGTCAGAAAATTCACCACATTGTCTGCTATAACATAGCGAAAACCGCACGTCGGCATATTCTAGATACCTTCGGAGTGAACTGCGTTAGCAGTCTCAACCTATATATGATTAAGTCCGAGTATTTTCTCAATACTGAAGGTTAACTGTAAAAACTGGCGAGTAACACTGGTTTTTTATGTAACCGTGTTAGGATTCAGCACACTAACTACCACAGAAAAGCCACTTTCATCCAAAGAGCTTTATCTTCGTTTCCCTGCGTAATAGCCCGCAGACCCATTATGCCATCAAAAGTATCCAGACAACCCCGAAAAACACGTTTTTCATATTAGGGGCAGTGTGCTGCCACCTACTGCCAGGTACTCCATATCAGCGACCTCAGTAGTCATAAGATATCGCGAGAGAACAGAATGTGGCGCTCCGCGGAACTCACGGACTTCGAACGTGGTTAGGTGATTTGGTGGCACTTGTGTCATACGTTTGTAAGCGAGATTTCCACACCCCTAAACATCTCTAGGTCCACTGTTTCTGATGTGATAGTGAAGTGGAAACGTGAAGGGACACGTACAGCACAAAAGCGTACAGGCCGACCTCGTCTGTTGACTAACAGACACTGTCGACAGTTTAAGAGGATCGTAATGTGTAATAGCCGGAGACATCTATCCAGACCATCACACAGGAATTCCAAACCGCATTAGGATCCACTGTAAGTACTGTGACAGTTAGGCGGGAGGTGAGAAAACGTGGATTTTATGGTCGAGCGGCTGCTCATAAGCCACACATCACGCCGGTAAATGGCAAACGACATCTCACTTCGTGAAAGGAGCGTCAACATTGGACGATTGAACAGTGGAAAAACGTTATGTTGAGTGATGAATCATGGTACACAATGTGGCAATCCGATGGTAGGGTGTGGGTATGGCGAATGCCCGGTGAACATCTGCCAGCGTATGTAGTGCCAACAGTAAAATTCGGAGCCTGTGGTGTTATGGTGTGATCGTTTTTATCAAGGAGAGGGCTTGCACCCCTTGTTGTTTTGCGTGGCACTATCATAGCACAGGCCTACACAGATGTTTTAAGCACCTTCTTGCTTCCCACTGTTGAAGAGTAATTCGGGAATGGCGATTGTATCTTTCAAACACGACCGATCACCTCTTCATAATGCACGGCCTGTAGCGGAGTGGGTACACGACAGTAACATCTCTGTAATGGACTGGCCTCCTCAGAGTAAAAAAAAAAAAGGTTCAAATAGCTCTAAGCACTATGGGACTTAACATCTGAGGTCGTCAGTTCCCTAGAACTTAGAACTAATTAAACCTAACTAACCTAAGGACATCACACACATCCATGCCCAAGGCAGGATTCGAGCCTGCTACCGTAGCAGTCGCGTGGTTCCGGACTGCAGCGCTTAGAACCGCACGGCCATCTCGCCCGGCTCCTCAGAGTCTTGACGTGAACACCTTTGAGATGTTTTGGAACGCCGACTTCGTGCCAGGCCTCACCGACCGACATCGATACCTCTCCTCCGTGCAGCACTCCGTCAAGAATGGGCTGCCATTCCCCAAGAAACCTTCCAGCACCTGATTGAACGTATGTCAGCGAGAGTGGAAGATGTCATCAAGGATAAGGGTTGGCCAACACCATACTGAATTCCAGCATTACCGATGGAGTGCGCCGCGAACTTGTAAGTCATTTTAGCCAGGTGTCCGGATGCTTTCGATCACATAGTGTAGATGTACAAGTACTTACGCTTCCTACATTCCATCCGTGAATGAAACGATAAGGAATCATAATGTACGGTGTAGTTAACAGTACGTCACAGGCATTAAAAGAGGAGTCTTACCTGTTCTAGAAGGGTAGGTCCGTTTGCTTTAGAGAAGGAGTTTTGTTGATTAGAAGAGAAATCTTTTTTTTTTTCTCTGGAGGAAAAGCCTTGCATGACTTGTAGCAGAAGCCATGTTGGTTTTGGAAGAGAAGCCTGGTTTGCTTTAAAATTTATTTGCTTTAGAAGAGAAGCCAGTATTATTTTACGAGATGTGACTTACCTGTTTAGAAGGAATAAAGTTCACTTTAGCAAGGAAGTTAATTTGTTTATATTCGAAGAAGAGGCCTGTTTGTTTCAAAAATAGAGCCGCGTTGCCCTAAAGCAGAAGTCTCGGTTGATCTATAAAGTAAATCTTCGTTCGTTTTAGAAGAGGAGGTGAAGCTCAGCCTGTATTAGGAGAGGAGCCTTGTTTGTATTATATGAGAAGCAATAATTATTTTAGAAGTAGATTGTTCTTTTCAGAAAGGAGCCTTGTTTGTTTCAGACGAGGACACTTCGTGAGTTAACGACCATTGCGCTCTCATTTAAATATGTGGCCGAAAGAGTCAGCCTTCAGGAATTGTGAAACGAACCGTATCGTCCAGGATCGCGTGCCACAAAGGGCGCAGATTCACCACGAGATTGGGAAATTCACAGGTGTCTATTGTCTATTGAGGCCTAAGCGCTGTAGTGTGCGAGTGAGACAGACGAGAATCTACGTCATAGGGAAACCCAGTAGAAGCCGTTTGCGGCAAAGGAGACGCAGCAGTGTTAAATATGGCATACCTAAGATTGGCCATAAAGGGAAACACTTATGAATTTTTTTTAATTCTGTAGTAGTGCAGGGAATGAAGCCACAGTAATTTTAATCCGCCATCCTCCATAAATATTCATGGTGATCCCAATAAAACTTGAACATTGACCAAATCTATAATAGTTTAGGATTTACTGTTAAAGTGAAATTAACAACTTTTGTAACAAAGACCTAAATGCTAAAATCTGAACGCTTTGATCGATCTTAACGATTGACGTTTCATATACACTACTGGTCATTAAAATTGCTACACCACGAAGATGACGTGCTACAGACGCGAAATTTAACCAACAGGAAGAAGGTGCTGTGATACTCAAATGATTAGCTTTTCAGGGCATTCACACACTGTTGGCGCCGGTGGCCACATCTACAACGTGCAGACATGAGGAAAGTTTCCAACCGATTTCTCATATACAAACAGGATTTGTTCGGCGTTACCTGGTGAAACGTTGTTGTGATTCCTCGTGTATGGAGGAGAAATGCGTACCATCACGTTGCCGACTTTGATAGAGGTCGGTTTGTAGCCTATCGCAATTGCGGTTTATCGTATCGCGACATTGCTGCTCGCGTTGGTCGAGGTCCAGTAATTGTTAGCAGAATATGGAATCGGTGAGTTCAGGAGGGTAATACGGAACGTCGTACAGGATCCCAACGGTCTCTTATCACTAGTAGTCGAGATGACAGGCCTCTTTTCCGCATGGCTGTAACGGATCGTGCAGCCACGTCTCGATCCCTGAGTCAACAGATGGGGACGTTTGCAAGACAACAACCATCTACACGAACAGTTCCACGACGTTTGCAGCAGCATGGACTATCATCTCGGAGACCATGGCTGCGGTTATCCTTGACGCTGCATCACAGACAGGAGCGCCTGCGATGGTGTACGCAACGACGAATCTGGGTGCACGAATGGCAAAACGTCAGTTTTTCGGATGAATCTAGGTTCTGTTTACAGCATCATGATGGTCGAATCCGTGTTCGGTGACCTCGCGGTGAACGTACATTGGTAGCGTGTATTCATCACCATACTGGCGTATCACCCGGCATGATGGTATGGGGTGCCATTGGTTACACGTCTCGGTCACATCTTGTTCGCATTTGCGGCACTTTGAACAGTGGATGTTACATTTCAGATGTGTTACGACACGTGCCTCTACTCTTCATTAGATCCCTGCGAAACCCTACATTTCAGCAGGATAATGCACGACCGCATGTTGTAGGTCCTGGATTGGCCTTTCTGGATACAGAAAATGTTCGACTGCTGCCCTGGCCAGCACATTCTCCAGATCTCTCGCCAATTGCAAACGTCTGGTCAATGGTGGCCGAGCAACTGGCTCGTCACAATACGCCAGTCACTACTCTTGATGAACATTGGTATCGTGTTGAAGCTGCATGGACAGCTGTTCCTGTACACGCGATCCAAGATCTGTTTGACTCAATGCCCAGGCGTATCAAGGCCATTATCACGGCCAAAGGTGCTTGTTCTGGGTACTGATTTCTCAGGATAGATGCACCCAAATTGCGTGAAAATGTAATCACATGTCAGTTCTGGTATAATACATTTGTCCAATGAATACCCGTTTATCATCCACATTTCTTCTTGGTGTAGCAATTTTAATGGCCAGTAGTGTACAAGCGCATCTTCAATGTGACAAACGTTGATATCAGCACTGTAATTTTTGTGTTTAAAAGATATAGTAAATTTAAATTATCAGTATTTTCAGTTAAACATCAGATCATCATTTCCTGCTCACAAAACACGGCATGACACCTTATTGAATCATTAGGCAATAGAATATTTGTTGTAAAGTTTAGTGCATAATAATTACTTGTGTTCTTTACTTATTTATCAGAAACCACATTGGTGCAGGTTTACTGGCCGTGGCATTCAAAGCTAAGATTGAAATTATATTTGTTTTATGTAAAAGAATTTAATGTTTATTATATAATGGATATTATTGTCACATTATTTAGAGCGTGAAATCTTTGGTTATTTAAATATGTTAAAATGTAAAAAATGTAGAATAAGCTGCAGCCAATCATATGGACGGCTTCAGGAAGGGAACTGCACTAGTGAGTTGAGCGATTATGTTGGGCGCGCGGAAACGCGGCCGGGGACGGGTAGAGGAGTAGTGATGGTGCAGACGCGATAGCGGACAGTTCGACTGGAGACACCAAGGGGTACAGTTCGGATTGAGACGCGACAGCGGATAGTCGGTCTTTAGGCAGCTACGAGGTGAAACGACTTAGAAAATTTCGCGTTGTGTGGTATCGCGGGACTTAGTCTCTAAGCGGCGAGCAGCCACGCGCCTGGTGTGATCTCTAACATTTCGAGTAGTTAACGAGTTGGACTTCTATCTCACAATGAGATTGTGAATGATTGAACTGTGTCAAATGAAAGTCAAGTCCTCGGATGTGTTCTTTAAGTTTTGGAGACAGATGAAAATCGGATGAGGCCAAGTCAGCACTGTATGGAGCATGGTTGGTGACAGTGAAACCAAGGATTGTAGGAAATTTCGCAGAACTCGTGTGTGGTCTGTTATTGTCATGCTAAGGAAGAGGGTGATGCATGTGTGGACAAACTCTTCGAATTCGAAACTAGATTACCGCATGTTGTTTCTCACGTACCGAAAATAGTAACATCACAAAAATGGTTCAAATGGTTCTGAGCACTATGGGTCTTAACTTCTCAGGTCATCAGTCCCCTAGAACTTAGAACTACTTAAACATAACTAACCTAAGGACATCACACACATCCATTCCCGAGGCAGGATTCGAACCTGCGACCGTAACAGTCGCGCGGTTCCAGACTGTAGCGCCTAGAACCGCTCGGCCACTCCGGCCGGCAGTTACATTACACACCGCCATGTTACACTTGCACAGAGAGCTGCAAATATGTAGACATGAAGCTTAAATATGTTGAATGTTAATAGTGTTTGTTTCATTTGAAAAGCTTTAAGAGTTTTCTCACAAAGAATTCACTTCTCAGCACGCCCTCGTATGTGATGTAAGTGGCCGTATCTTTTGACTACAGCAAGCCGCTGTGGCCGTGCTGTTCTAAGCGCTTCAGTCCAGAACCGCGCTGCTGCTACGGTCGCAGGTTCGAATTCTGCCTCGGGCATGGATGAGTGTGATGTCCTTAGGTTAGTTAGGTTTAAGTAGTTCTAAGTCTAGGGAACTGATGACCTCAGATATTAAGTCCCATAGTGCTTAGAGCCAATTGAATCCTGTCTTTGTGCCTACATTGACATAGAAGCTTACACTGTTTACATCGGCAAGGAAGTATAGACTTCGTATTTGACGTAAATATCGGCTTGATACATCTACCCGCTCCTGAGAGAAACGGGCCATAAAGAACGGATAGACAGACGGACAACAAAGTGATCGTGTAACGATTCCTTTTTTACCGACTGAGGTTGTTGTTGTGTTATTCAGTCCAGAGACTGGTTTGATGAGCTCTCCATACTGCTGTATCCT
Source organism: Schistocerca gregaria (assembly GCF_023897955.1). Lineage (NCBI taxonomy): Eukaryota > Metazoa > Arthropoda > Insecta > Orthoptera > Acrididae > Schistocerca > Schistocerca gregaria. The sequence continues at coordinate 400,323,386 of NC_064931.1, read as the reverse complement.
GTGCTAGCTCCTTCATCTCCGGGCAACCACTGCAAGCTACCTCTCTCTGAACCTACTTTGAGCATTAATTTCTTGGTCACCCTCTACAATTTTTGCGCTCAACGCCTCCCTCCAGCAGTGAATTGGTGATCCCTTGATGCCTCAAAACGTGTCTTACCAACCGATCCCTTCTCCTAGTCGAGTTGTGCTACATATTCTTCTTCTCTCCAATTCTGTTCAGTACCTCCTCGTTAGTTACTTGATCTACCCATCTAATCTTCAACATTCTTCTGTAGCATCACATTTCGAAAGCTTCTATTCTCTTCTTATCCAAACTATTTATCGTCTGTGTTTCACTTTCATACATGGCTACACTCCATACAAATACTTTCGAAAACGACTTTCTGACATTTAAATCTGCACTCGATATTAACAAATTTCCATTCTTCAGAAACGCTTTCCTTGCCGTAGCCAGTCTACACTTTATATCTTCTCTACTTCGACCACCCTCAGTTATTTTGCTGCCCAAATAACAAAACTCATTTACTACTTTAAGTGTCTCATTTCCTAATCTAATTCCCTCAGTGCCAGATAATTCAATTAGACTAAATTCCATTATCCTCGATTTGATTTTGTTGATGTTCATCTTATATCTTCCTTTCAAGACACGGTCCGTTCCGTTCAACTGTTTTTCCAAGTGCTTTGCTGTTCTGCAACCGGTGTATGCGGATCACACAGATATCGTGAGGCCAGAAATAACGCCTCTGCGGTCGCACGAGAGAGCGCGGTTTCCTCGCGGACGCTCACAGCCAACCACATTTCATTTTCGCATTAAGTCCAACTCGCGTAGGTCAAAGCTGTGTGGATTGGGCCCCGGTGCCCCGGAGCTACTACCTATCGCCTCTCTGCGCGAGAGAAAGCTACGCGCGCAGAACGCGCAGCCAGCTTTTTTCTTTGCGCGGCTGCTCCGGGCTGCCGCAGCAATTACGCGCGCGGCTGGTGTGTGTGTGTGTGTGTGTGTGTGAGCGAGGCCAGGTGCGCTCCGCAGAAGCTGGGCCCCACAGCTCCACAGCTCTGCCTTCACGTCTCCCAAGGCCGCACGCACCTCTCTCTCGCCCACGCAGACTTCTGCACCGCTCCGCGCTGCCGTCTGTCATCTCGCACGTGCATACCACTCCCAGACGGAGAGTTCGACGTATAATCTTTTACATATATTACGGATGCACAATATACTTCGCTGTATTAAAAACGCTCAAAGTGTTTCAATAAGGATTACGAAATCAGCGCACCGTATTTTAATTCTGTACTCACTCATCTGTGCAATGTGTCTTTCATATAAGGTACATTTCCTGTGCAGATTGAAATACTGTTTCCAAAAGCTTTTTAATGAAGCAGTGTATATGAGAATAGTGACACACAATAGTACACATAATTTACGGTCAAACTCGTAGTTTGGTTTCAGGCAGGGCTTGATTTGTGTCGGTACACAGCGGTACACAACGGTACTCCGTACCTGTACTTTTGAGGAAAAAAAATCAGAATCTCAGATTTTGAGACGTGATACCATAGAAATTTTTCTGCGGTTAGTTAGTGAGAAATTAGAGTGTACTTTAGACGTTTGCAGTGAGAGTTTTTACCAGTACAAATGTCAAATGTACTCGCAGTTTTAAAGTGCTCAGAAAAGCGTTAAAATAACGTTCTATGAAGTCTGAATATCAAACAAACTCCCTGGGAGTTGATTTTTTATCTTTGCAAATCAAGCACTAGTTTAAGGAAAGGAGTATCCACAGCAAATGCAATTTATTCTTTTGTGTGTGAGGCTCTAGCAGCGTTAAACGATAGTCTGAGGACAGTATGTATTTCCTGTGATGTAACAAAAGCAACTGATTGCGTCGACAGTGCCATTCTTTTGCTTAAATTACAGCATTAACGAAGTAGAGGAAAATGCTCTTGCTCATAAACGGGTCATTTATGCTCAAGGCAAAAGACAAAAATATGCAAATACGTAAACATAGAATATAACGAATCGCTCAACACATCCATTGCGCAAATTATGACTAAATAGAGTTGTAACATTACAAAAACTTGATTACTTATGTTTGCCCATTTACTTCTGTCTCGGGCATCCTTATTTCTGGTTGTTGGACTTTATTTTCCTGGGTCACTAAAGTTCTGTCTTTCCACATCGTCTGCGAACGAACTCTTGGACGCCTACCAGTTGGATGATGTGCTAATACTTTGTTACAGAATGCGCCCTCTGCTCAGAACATGTGCTGTCCACTGCAGTCTTCTTCTTGCAATCATTCACTCAGTATGAGCTTTCTTAAACCGCCGATGCAGATCTTCATTTGCGTCTTCTTTCCCTTCTCCCAGTTTCTGAATTGTACACCGGACCAAAAATTTTCCTTAAAATCTTCCTCTCAAATGCACGGTTGTGCTCATTTATTGTCTTTGTACTTGCCGGGAACTCACAATCATACGCTATGATCTTTTTCACTTCGCCATGTACACCTGTATCTTGCTTTCCTCGTATGCAGTGCATAACAGATATATGTTTAAAATGTAGTACACACTGCTCACATTTATTAATCTTTGTCGAATTTATTCTCTTTCACTTCTATTCGAAAATACACACCCCAGATCTTGAGTGTTTCGACTCTTTCAAAATTGTGACCATCTATACTCATGACATCCATATCATTTTGTCGCCGAGACACTAAGACACTATCACATACTTTGTTTTCTCATCGTTGAGCAGTAAACCTAATTTGCCCTCTTCTAGCATAAATCGAGACGTATCTGTTGTCACCTCATTGAGAGTTTGACCAACAATCACCACATCATCTGCAAATCAAAGGATCGTCTCACTTCTAACCATATATAATATAATCGATTTTTTGTGCTTTATAATTTCAACTGTCTTTTACAATAAGCCATAGCGTACACTTAAATCTTGAGTTTATTGTCACAACCATTCCCATTCAATGATAAATATTACGTCAATCCCCCTCAACTTCAGACTCGTTGCGTACATTACATTCAGTAATGACTCTCAATGGTGTGGATGATTCATGATTAATCCATATTCAATTGAATATCACTTTCACATAGCGTGGTTTTGCACATTATTGTGTGAAAAGCACATTAATTACATGCGTGGTTTATTCTGCTCGTGGATTTTAAATCCTTTATCGATATGAACACGCGGAGTTGTATTGGCTGTAGCTTTGTTATTTTAACCAAAGTTAACTTCCTTTTGAAAACTCGGTTATGTGACTTAATAGTCCATCTGAGCTTAAAGGTCTGGGTCACAGCCAGTAGCAGTCGATTTTAACCAGTGGCACCTGACGAAGATCCGACGCCTTCGCTTTGACTGCGCTGGATGAAGACATTTCAACACAGATTAGAAAACTTTGCAATCTTTCCCAGAGCATTGAGATCCAGCTGCGATCCCACACAAATTGTAGTTTTAGCATAAATGAGGCCATTAGCGTAGACGCAGTGGTACCATTTGTTGGGGAGACGTAGAGAGAGAGAGAGAGAGAGAGAGAGAGAGAGAGTGAGAGAGAGAGAGAAAGAGAGAGAGAGAGACAGAGATAGAGAGAGTGCATGTGCACTAAAACTAATGTTAGTGCTCTAAACTGCTTCTTATCTCTCACCCACCAACCATGATTCTACTTTCTCTCTTAATCTAACAAATAATGACTACAACCTTCATGAATCTGTGGCACACGCTGTATCAGTCGCGATAGGTTTAATGGTTCAAATGGCTCTGAGCACTATGGGACTCAACTGCTGTGGTCATTAGTCCCCTAGAACTTAGAACTACTTAAACCTAACTAACCTAAAGACATCACACACATCCATGCCCGAGGCAGGATTCGAACCTGCGACCGTAGCAGTCGCACGGTTCCGGACTGCGCGCCTAGAACCGCGAGACCACCGCGGCCGGCGCGATAGGTTTATCTCTGACACTTCGAACCGCCGGTATCACCACTATGCAAGCTATGCAGCCATACATATTACAAAAATTTATGTATGTTTGCATGTTCCGTACCTCCTCCTGAAGCACTGGACAGATTTTAACCAAACTTCGTACACATGTGACTCACTATCTGGAAAGAATCGCTGTCGGTGGAGGACCCATCTACCTATCAAAGGCAATTGGATGGGGGTGAAAAAGAAGTGTAATACATGGCGCACAAATACTTAGACATTATTCATCCAGTGTTTCAGAATGAGAGCACTTGCTAACTTGCAACAAATTTTGTACATAATTTAAAGCCTTAACCAAACCTTTTACCGCCACAAAAGTATCAAAGGAAAAAAGTTCAGCGCTTACTACATTATTGCTCTTCATGCAGAAAAACTGCCGCATCAGGTATGACACTTTAATTTGTTCTACATCTACATTTATACTCCGCAAGCCATCCAACGGTGTGTGGCGGAGGGCACTTTACGTGCCACTGTCATTACCTCCCTTTTCTGTTCCAGTCGCGTATGGTTCGCGGGAAGAACGACTGTCTGAAAGTCTCTGTACGCGCTCGAATCTCTCTAATTTTACATTCGTGATGTCCTCGGGAGGTACAAGTAGGGGGAAGCAATATATTCGATACCTCATCCAGAAACGCACCCTCTCGAAACCTGGCGAGCAAGCTACAGAACGATGCAGAGCGCCTCTCTTGCAGAGTCTGCCACTTGAGTTTGCTAAACATCTTCGTAACGCTATCACGGTTACCAAATAACCCTGTGACAAAACGCGCCGCTCTTCTTTGGATCTTCTCTATCTCCTCCGTCAACCCGATCTGGTACGGATCCCACACTGATGAGCAATACTCAGGTATAGGTCGAACGAGTGTTTTGTAAGCCACCTCCTTTGTTCATGGACTACATTTTCTAAGGACTCTCCAATGAATCTAAACCTGGTACCCGCCTTACCAACAATTAATTTTATATGATCATTCCACTTCAAATCGTTCCGCACGTATACTCCCAGGTATTTTATAGAAGTAACTGCTACCAGTGTTTGTTCCGCTATCATATAATCATACAATAAAGGATCCTTTTTCTATGTATTCGTAATACATTACATTTATCTATGTTAAGGGTCAGTTGCCACTCCCTGCACCAAGTGCCTATCCGCTGCAGATCTTCCTGCATTTCGCTACAATTTTCTAATGCTGCAACTTCTCTGTATACTACAGCATCATCCGCGAAAAGCCGCATGGAACTTCCGACACTATCTACTAGGTCATTTATATATATTGTGAAAAACAATGGTCCCATAACACTCCCCTGTGGCACGCCAGAGGTTACCTTAACGTCTGTAGCCGTCTCTCCATTGATAACAACACGCTGTGTTCTGTTTGCTAAAAACTCTTCAATCCAGCCACACAGCTGGTCCGATATTCCGTAGGCTCTTACTTTGTTTATCAGGCGACAGTGCGGAACTGTATCGAACGCCTTCCGGAAGTCAAGGAAAATAGCATCTACCTGCAACCCTGTATCTAATATTTTCTGGGTCTCATGAACAAATAAAGCGAGTTGGGTCTCACACGATCGCTGTTTCCGGAATCCGTGTTGATTCCTACAGAGTAGAATCTGGGTTTCCAAAAACGACATGATACGCGAGCAAAAAACATGTTCTAAATTCTACAACAGATCGACGTCAGAGATATAGGTCTATAGTTTTGCGCATCTGCTCGACGACCCTTCTTGAAGACTGGGACTACCTGTGCTCTTTTCCAATCATTTGGAACCTTCCATTCCTCTAGAGACTTGCGGTACACGGCTGTTAGAAGGGTGGCAAGTTCTTTCGCGTACTCTGTGTAGAATCGAATTGGTATCCCGTCAGGTCCAGTGGACTTTCCTCTGTTGAGTGATTCCAGTTGCTTTTCTATTCCTTGGACACTTATTTCGATGTCAGCCATTTTTTCGTTTGTGCGAGGATTTAGAGAAGGAACTGCAGTGCGGGCTTCCTCTGTGAAACAGCTTTGGAAAAGGTGTTTAGTATTTCAGCTTTACGCGTGTCATCCTCTGTTTCAATGTCATCATCATGCAGGAGTGTCTGGATATGCTGTTTCGAGCCACTTACTGATTTAACGTAAGACCAGAACTTCCTAGGATTTTCTGTCAAGTCGGTACATAGAATTTTACTTTCGAGTTCACTGAACACTTCACGCATAGCCCTACTTACGCTAACTTTGACATTATTTAGCTTCTGTTTGTCTGAGAGGTTTTGGCTGCGTTTAAACTTGGAGTGAAGCTCTCTTTGCTTTCGCAGTAGTTTCCTAACTTTGTTGTTGAACCACAGTGGGTTTTTCCCGTCCGTCACAGTTTTACTCGGCACGTACCTGTCTAAAACGCATTTTACGATTCCCTTGAACTTTTTCCATAAACACTCAACATTGTCAGTGTCGGAACAGAAATTTTCGTTTTGCTCTGTTAGGTAGTCTGAAATCTGCCTTCTATTCCTCTTGCTAAACAGATAAACCTTCCTCCCCTTTTTTTAAATATTCCTATTAACTTCCATATTCAGGGACGTTGCAACGGCCTTGTGATCACTGATTCCCTGTTCTGCACTTACAGAGTCGAAAAGTTCGGGTCTGTTTGTTAGCAGTAGGTCTAAGATGTCATCTCCACGAGTCGGTGCTCTGTTTAATTGCTCGAGGTAATTTTCGGGGAGTGCACTCAGTATAATGTCACTCGATGCTCTGTCCCTACCACCCGTCCTAAACATCTGAGTGTCCCAGTCTATATCTGGTAAATTGAAATCTCCACCTAAGACTATAACATGCTGAAAAAATTTATGTGAAATGTATTCCAAATTTTCTCTCAGTTGTTCTGCCACTAATGCTGCTGTGTCGGGAGGTCGGTAAAAGGAACCAACTACTAACCTAGCTCGGTTGTTGAGTGTAACCTCCACCCATAATAATTCACAGGAACTATCCACTTCTACTTCACTACAGGATAAACTACTACTAACAGCGACAAACATCCCACCACCGGTTGCATGCAATCTATCCTTTCTAAACACCGTCTGTGCCTTTGTAAAAATTTCGGCAGAATTTATCTCTGGCTTCAGCCAGCTTTCTGTGCCTATAACGATTTCAGCTTCGGTGCTTTCTATCAGCGCTTGAAGTTCCGGTACTTTACCAATGCAGCTTCGACAGTTTACAATTACAATACCGATTGCTGCTTGGTCCCCGCATGTCCTGACTTTGCCCCTCACACTTTGAGGCTGTTGCCCTTTCTGTACTTGCCCGAGGCCATCTAACCTAAAAAACCGCCCAGTCCACGCCACACAAACCCTGCTACCCGTGAAGTCGCTTGCTGCGTGTAGTGGACTCCTGACCTATCCAGCGGAACCCGAAACCCCACCACCCTATGGCGCAAGTCGAGGAACCTGCAGCCCACACGGTCGCAGAACCGTCTCAGCCTCTGATTCAGACCCTCCACTCGGCTCTGTACCAAAGGTCCGCAGTCAGTCCTGTCGACGATGCTGCAGATAGTGAGCTCTGCTTTCATTCCGCTAGCGAGACTGGCAGTCTTCACCAAATCAGATAGCCGCCGGAAGCCAGAGAGGATTTCCTCCGATCCACAGCGACACACATCATTGGTGCCGACATGAGCGACCACCTGCAGATGGGTGCACCCTGTACACTTCATGGCATCCGGAAGGACCCTTTCCACATCTGGAATGACTCCCCCCGGTATGCACACGGAGTGCACATTGGTTTTCTTCCCCTCTCTTGCTGCCATATCCCTAAGGGGCCTCATTACGCGCCTGACGTTGGAGCTCCCAACTACCAGTATGCCCACCCTCTGTGACCGCCTGGATCTTGCAGACTGAGGGGCAACCTCTGGAACAGGACAAGCAGCCATGTCAGGCCGAAGATCAGTGTCAGCCTGAGACAGAGCCTGAAACCGGTTCGTCAGACAAACTGGAGAGGCCTTCCGTTCAGCCCTCCGGAATGTCTTTCGCCCCCTGCCACACCTTGAGACGACCTCCCACTCTACCACAGGTGAGGGATCAGCCTCAATGTGGGCAGTATCCCGGGCAGCCACAGTCTTAGTCCGATCGGGGGATGCGTGGGACGAGCTGGCCGTCCCTGTCAAACCCCCATCCGGACCCCCACAGTGATGCCCATTGGCAACAGCCTCAAGCTGTGTGACCGAAGCCAACATTGCCTGAAGCTGGGCGCGAGGGGATGTCAACTCAGCCTGCATCCGAACACAGCAGTTGCAGTCCCTATCCATGCTAAAAACTGTTGCGCAAAGAACGTCTGCACTAATCTACAGAGAGCACAAACAATTCGACACAAAATTTAAACGGTTATTAAAATACAAGACTGCCTAATAGATGCAGTAATGCTGCTACTTGCGCTCTGCTGATACACTGCTCGGCTGCGGAAGGAGACTACGCGATTTTACACTATTCAGGTACTAAAACGCGATGCTAGACTCTCAAATACTATAATACGCCCGAAATTTATGAATTAAACAATGCAAGTACCAAAAACACGCAAAGAAATTAAGAATTAAACTATGTAACAAATAAGTGAGCTAGGAGTACACGACTTGCTGCTGGAGCTGCTTATCCACTTGTTACTTCTCTATTACTTACTATATTCAAGACACATTTCGCAGACGCTATTCAAATATACCACTGAATGTACGTGTAAAAATGTCATTGTGCGACGCATACGTCAGAAGGTATGACGTCATAAACACTGAGATGCGTGAAAAACTGTCGCATCATGCGTGACGTTTAAATTAATTACTTCTTTGTTACGCTCTCTATTCATAACAAATTTCGCAGGTGGTATCCACATATGCCGCTGAATGTACCTACGGTATTATATCACTGTACCACACATAGTTCAAGAGATATGACGTAATAAACATTGAAATGTGTGAAAAACTGTCACATTATGCAGGACGTTTTAATTCAGTACCTTTTTACCTCTTATTCCGATCGCAACACATTTCGCTAACGATATCCGAATATACCACTGAATGTACTTGCAAAATTATATTATCATACGATACACTGTTCAGGAGATATCACGTCATAAATATTAAGCTGAAGGGTGAGATTCTCTGGAGATACAGGTAAAATACTTATGTAAATATGTGTGAAATATGTTAAATATGCGTGACGCGTGCGTCCTCTTGCAGCCCCTCCTAAAACCCTGCATCGATTTCTACCAAACTTGGTGCATATATTATTTACTATATGGAAATAAATACTGTGGAGGTAAGAAACAGCAACCTCCTATTGGGGTGAGGCTGATAACGTGGAGAGAAGGAGGTAGGAGGACATGGACAGACAGAGAGGGGAAAGAAGGTGAAGGAAAGAAAGAGGGGGAGAGGGAAACGGACAGAAAAGGAAGAAGAGGAGAGTAACAGGGAGAGGTGAGGAGAAGATGGATAGAGAAAGGCAAGAGGAGGAAAAAAATGGTTCAGATGGCTCTGAGCACTATGAGACTTAACATCTGAGGTCATCAGTCCTCTAGAACTCAGAAGTACTTAAACCTAACTAACCTAAGGACATCCCATACTTCCAAGCCCGAAACAGGATTCGAACCTGCTACCGTAGCAGTCGCTCGGTTCCGGACTGAAGCGCCTAGAACCGCTAGGAAAGATGAGTAAATGGACAGAGAGAGGAGGGAGGAAGAGATGGGCAGCAAGAGGGGGAGCAGGAGATGGACATAGGGAAGGGGGAGGAGATTGGCGGAGAGGAGGGGGAGTAGGAAATAGACACAGGAAGAGGGGGGCAGATAGACAAATAGAGAGGGGAAGAGGAGATGGAGGAGAAGGAGATGGACTGGGAGAGGGAGAAGGAGGAGATAGGCTAAAAGAGGAGTCGAATAAGTATATACTCCAGCAACGCTGGGTACTCAGCTAGTAAACAAAATGTGGAAACAATAATATATACAACTTACATGACTGTCCCAAACAAAAAATTTACAGACCACGCAAATATAATTGTAGGATATTTGAACAGGTACAGCTGATGAAACATCAGCATGAAACATGCAAGCATCAGAACATCAGCATTTGTGTGTGTGTGTGTGTGTGTGTGTGAGAGAGAGAGAGAGAGAGAGAGAGAGAGAGAGAGAGAGAGAGAGAGAGAATCTGGTTTCATTCGTTTCTCTTCAGTTTCAGAACTGTCGAGAAGGATGGCTAGAAGCTGTGGATGATATCGCTGTGGATGGCAAAATGCTTTTAGTTCACCAGTGCTGATAACTTGTCACTCTGTCTGGCATGACTGCTAATAGTTTTCTGCCAGGCCATGCCTCTTCCCCAACTCCAGTGGAGGTGATACGTCCATAGAGGAACCGGTGCGACACATGTTTAGATGAGGGGCGTCAGAAGGAGACTCCTCTCCTCTCCTCTCCTCTTCTCTCCTCTCCTCTCCTCTCCTCTCCCCCATTCTTATGTCGTCTTCTCACATGTCGTGCGGAGCAAATACACTGCATAGTCTTCAGCAGCCGACGACCGAAATCAAATCCAATGCCTTCCTATAACTTCTGGCTCCTCAGAGTAATTATATGATAATACTTGTTATATTCGCCAACGCCGGTAGATGAGTGCAGCGTGCGTCGGCCTCTCACGTCCAGAGTTAAATGATCAAAACCACTCAAAGTCGATGACATTTATTTTTCAGACTCAGAAAGATCTACGTGCTATCGCCTATCCAAATTTTTAATGGCGACGTGGAGACTAAAATAGATATTGGTACTACACCGATATCAGCATTTTACATTGATTATAACAGTTTATTGGCATCGCATAATGGCAACAGTTCTTTAATTTATGCTTCTTAAAAACTTAATATCTTAAAATTTAAAACAATCGTTTCCTGACATACTGTATTTGTTTTGTTATCTAAACAATATACTACTACAAGTTACGGTTGTATTGTATGTGTGAGTCTTGAAATTTTCTTGATTTAGTGAGTTTTACATGAGATTACTTAATTACAGTTGACTGTAATGGTACAAGGCACAAGATACCCTCCTTCATGCGGTGTCTTGCGGAGTATATATGTAGATGTAGACTTATTGTCTCAATATTTCGGTTTACAACCAAGCATTGATCTGAATTTGTGGAAAGACTGCCAAAACATTAAAACCACTGCCCACCGCGAGAATGAATGCCGCTTGGTCGTATTGTACGGTAACAAAAATATAGGCCTACAAGCGGAAAAGAATGAACGGGGAATCGCTTTACCGACGATAATGGCCACAAATGTAGAAGTCCATTGACGTAAGTAACTTTGACGGAGGACAGATAGTCATCACCTTGCATCTGAGGAAGAGCATCTGAAAATCGGCGACGCTGGTCGGCTGTTTGCTTTGCCAGTTTCGCGCGCATTTATGGAAAGTAACTGAAGGACCGTGAAACCAATCGTTGCTCCCATGTTTACTTATTCATTTAGCGTATGGATTACAGCAATACATTTTACAAATACAAATAGTTCAACTGCTAAAGATAAAATGATACGAATCAGTACAAGGATGTGGTGGTGGTGGTTAGTGTTTAACGTCCCGTCGACAACGAGGTCACGCTCAGTGCCTCTTCAAACGACAATTAACTTTGTTAATTTGATTACCGAACTTTTACACGCTTTGATTGTCGGAAGACAGCAGGGAGGAAAAACAAGGAAAACAGGGAGAAAAACCAGGGAGCGAGAAGTTACCTGAAACTTTTACAGAAACCATATTCCTGTTATAAATGTCGGAGGACATAAAAAAGGAAGCAGTAGCTGAGAAGGGAGTGAGACAGTCTCCCCCACGTCTCATTCAGTCTGTGCACGGAGCAATCGGTAGAGATAACTAAGGAGAAATTTCTAGTTCAGAGACAAGAAATAAAGATTTTGATGTTTGTGGATGACATTGTAATTCTGTCAGAGATGGAAAATGACTGTGAAGAGCAGCTGAACGGAATGAGGATTATCTTGTAAAGAAGTTTTATGGTATCAACAAAAGCAGAACAAGTTAATCGAAAGTAGTCGAATTTAATCAGGCGATGCTAATAGAATTAGATTAGAAAATGAGATACGAAAAGTAATAGTTTAGTTTTGTTATTTGAGCAGCGAACTAACTGGCGATGGTTGAAGTATAGAGGATATAAAATGCAGGCTGGCAATAGCAAGAAAAAATTCTGAAAAAGAGAAATTTGTTAACACCGAATATAAGCTTAAAGGTACGAAAATCTTTTCTGAAGGTATTTGTGTCGACTGCAGTATAACACAGAAGGTAATTGTGGACGATAAGCAGTTCAGATAAGAAGAGAACAGAAGCTTTCTAACTGTGTTGCTACAGAATAATTCTGAAAATTAGATGGGTAAATCGAATAACTGTCAGGAAAATAGTGAACAGATTTGGGGAAAGAAGAACTTTATGGCACGACTTGACTAAAATTTGGTATGGTCGATGTGGTGTCACCGCCAGACACCACACTTGCTAAGTGGCAGCCTTTAAATCGGCCGCGGTCCGTTACTATACGTCGGACCCGCGTGTCGCCACTATCGGTGATTGCAGACCGAGCGCCGCCACACGGCAGGTCTAGTCTAGAGACACTCCCTAGCACTCGCCCCAGTTGTACAGCCGACTTTGCTAGCGATGGTTCACTGTCTACATACGCGCTCATTTGCAGAGACGACAGTTCAGCATAGCCTTCAGCTACGTCATTTGCTACGACCTAGCAAGCCGCCATATTCTTCAAGAATGTACTCTGAACAGATAATATTGTGAATCATGCACCGTCAAGAGCGACGTTCATCATTAATGGATTAAAGTTAAGTATCAAACTAATTACGTCCGCTTTCTGAATTCTAATTCCTTGTCATGTTCCAGACCTCACGTCAGTATAGTCCTTCCCTCCTCACGCCAGCCTGTGTGAGCTAAAACGCGTGCATTTCGGCCTTCAGTAGTAACACGGTGTTGGCTCTTCTGCCAACACAAAAGTCGATAGGACACATCGTGCGGTATGAAGGAAACACAAGTTTGGTAATTAAAGGAAGAGTGATGTTGAGGGGGGGGTGGTTAAAATTGTAGAGGAGGGACCAAGGTTTGAATACGGTAAGCAGCTTCAAAAGGATGGAGGCTGTGTAGTTACACAGGGATGAAGAGGCTGGCACAGTATAGAGTAATGGACTAACGTGAAGAGCTGCATCAAACCTATCTTCGGACTGAAGACCGCAACAACAATAACCGAGTTTTAACTCTGCAATTCGACAAGGGCGAGTCGTGCAACCCACATATTTATGCGCGTGTCACCAAGATAATTGTTATGTATAAATATGACGACGCACTCTATTAATTCCGATCCTCCTAAGTTTTATTGCTTTGTTTCAGATCACTGAGCAACTTGCACTGTGTCTCGTTTTCTGTATACCACTTCCTTCTCCCGCGAGCGTCCTGTATGAGGTCAGAAAGTGATCGCACCTTCGCCTCTCTTGCACCTATTATAAAACTGAGTCCCTCTCGTCATTGAGAATCCTTGCATGCTGCTGCACGTCTAACGAAAGTCACCACGACTGACCTCCAAAAATTTCTCGTCATTTCATAGCGGTATTTAAATCGCTTCTTATCTCTCAGAACATGAACCCACCCTTAAAATCCACCCTTCATTCCAGCCGTAGCAGATCCTACCCATCATGTCTCAAATGAAGGCTCCATGCCACTCTTTCCTCGCCTATCTGGCTTCCTACTCATCTAACATGAGTACCGCACTTCTCAGTTCCTTTAGATATATATCTCATATCCTTTTCCACAAAATATCCTCCCTAATACTTCCAACGACCAAATCTGTACCCACAGTTACCAGGAGCACCCACCGTACAAGTCCTATTTTTTATTCAACTTCCGATCGGTGGCGAAAATGTAAAGCAAACTGAAAATGAAAAATGTCTTTTTCGCAACATTTAGCTACACCATCCAGGTACTGCAGCTCGTTGTCTGTGCCAAAATGCTGTCATAGACAGTGGTCCACGTGAGCAAATAAATGAAAATCAGACGAAGCCAAGTATGGGTTGTATGGTTGGTGATCAAACACATTCCAATTAAAACGCTGCAGGAGCGTCTTCCCTGCACCTGCAGGTTTTGGCTGTGCATTGTCTTGAAGACGAAGACCACGTCATTAACGTTGTGTGAGCTGCATACAATCATGCTGAACCTCTCAGCAAGGCCTTCACACTTGGCGGAAGACGTTACCGATCTAAGCATCTTTACCTTTTCATTGAGCCCGCAGAAATGAAAAGTGCAACGTGACACCACTCACGGGCATACTCGAAATACTGCACAACACGTCTTTCAAAGATTCATCGGATTTTCACTATAACTGTAATTTTGCGATCGATCGGAGGTTGAAAAAAATAGCCCTCGTATGATACTCATAATGAAGTGAATGTACGTCACATCACCATCATCTTGTCATAAACATCACCTGTCTTTTAAATGCTATGAATTATTTTATATAACTCCACAAATTTTATGTAGACCAATTTCTAAAAAGTGGAGATATGGCCCCTGTCAGCCCTCTCCCAACAGGTGGAATGTAAGGAACTTGTAAATAAATAAAAAAAAACACTAACCATCTCCAGTCGTAAAATTCAAATGCAGGTCACTGACTGTTCGTCTTCATCTTCTTCTTCCTCTTCTTCTTTTCGATGAGTAAGCCACTCGCCTGTTTCGATCTCAGTCTCTTCCACAGTCTTCTGATATCTCGTTTCTTTTGTGTTTTTTTTTCAATATTAGTTCCGTTATTCTTCCTTCTGGCATCTTTTCGATATGTTCTAGCTGTTTTACTATTTTCAGTTAATTAAGTGGTTAACTGAATAAATTGTCTGCTCAATTTTGATGATTTTCTTTCTTATTTATCTCTGAGACTGCTACAATCCATGTGTCTCTCAAAATTCATTGCAATGGCTTGTATAGGAATTTTGCCTTGTTTTCCTACTGTCCACGACTGTTTCTTTTTTTTCGCATTACTGCCCTTAGTGTTCTTTGTATTGTAACACACGCCATCTGCTCTGTGTTTAGTTGATTGCATGTGTCACTGTCAAGCTGGTAGCTTACATCATAACCTAAGAAGTTAAAATCTGATGCATGTTCTGAAATACAACCATGTAGCACTATTTTGGAAGTTATGAGATCTTTTCCTGACCGATTTTCAGTCGAAATATAGAGGACAAAGTCAAAACCATTAGGCTCCAACATGAAAGTGTCATTGAGTGGGGCTTTTTTGAGGGGTGAGAATTAGAATGAAACGATTTTGCTGATGGGGAAGTAGGCGCGTGTATAAAAGCACTGTACAAATAACTGCTGTACACAAATTATTACGATTACATTAAAATATTTCATCAATTTTATTGTTATTATTATTAAAATCGTGGACTCCAATGACACGTTAAACGTCATGTGAGAGCTAATTATATTTGAGGGAGAGGGCGTAGAAACAGCGAAAAACCCTGGATCTGCAACTAAGTGATAAGCGGATAGACGATGCGGAAGGGTAGAGGAAGAAAATTCATTACTCCCTTTAGCCCAAACGGATTTTAATCATTACCAAGAAATCCGTTGGAATTCGATTACTCGATAAATAGTACAATTCTCAAGGCTGTCAATTCAACTAAGTACCTGGGTGTTAAAAATACGAACAACTTCAGTTGGAAGGACCACATAGACAATATTGTCGGGAAGGCGAGCCAAAGGTTGCGTTTCATTGGCAGGACACTTAGAAGATGCAACAAGTCCACTAAAGAGACAGCTTACACTACACTCGTTCGTCCTCTGTTAGAATATTGCTGCGCGGTGTGGGATCCTTACCAGGTGGGACTGACGGAGGACATCGAAAGGGTGCAAAAAAAGGGCAGCTCGTTTTGTATTATCGCGTTATAGCGGAGAGAGCGTGGCAGATATGATACACGAGTTGGGATGGAAGTCATTACAGCATAGACGTTTTTCGTCGCGGCGAGACCTTTTTACGAAATTTCAGTCACCAACTTTCTCTTCCGAATGCGAAAATATTTTGTTGAGCCCAACGTACATAGGTAGGAATGATCATCAAAATAAAATAAGAGAAATCAGAGCTCGAACAGAAAGGTTTAGGTGTTCGTTTTTCCCGCTCGCTGTTCGGGAGTGGAATAGTAGAGAGATAGTATGATTGTGGTTCGATGAACCCTCTGCCAAGCACTTAATTGTGAATTGCAGAGTAGTTATGTAGACTACTGGCCATTAAAATTGCTAGACCAAGAAGAAATGCAGATGATAAACGGGTATTCATTGGACAAATATAGTATACTAGAACTGACATATGATTACATTTTCACCCAATTTGGGTGCATAGATCCTGAGAAATCAGTACCCAGAACAACCACCTCTGGGCGTAATAACGGCCTTCATACGCCTGGGCATTGAGTCAAACAGAGCTTGGATGGCGTGTACAGGTACAGCTGCCCATGGAGCTTCAACACGATACCACAGTTCATCAAGAGTAGTGACTGGCGTATTGTGACGAGCCAGTTGCTCGGTCACCATTGACCAGACGTTTTCAGTTGGTGAGAGATCTGGAGAATGTGCAGGCCAGGGCAGCAGTCGAACATTTTCTGTACCCAGAAAGGCCCGTACAGGACCTGCAACATGCGCTCATGCATTATCCTGCTGAAATGTAGGGTTTCGCAGAGATCGAATGAAGGGTAGAGACACGGGTCGTAACATATCTGAAATGTAACGCCCACTGTTCAAAGTGCCGTCAATGCGAACAAGAGGTGACCGAGACGTGTAACCAATGGCACCCCATACCATCACGACGGGTGATACGCCAGGACGGCGATGACGAATACACGCTTCCAATGTGCGTTCACCGCGATGTCGCCAAACACGGACGCGACAATCAGGATGCTGTAAACAGAACCTGGATTCATCCGAAAATATGACGTTTTGCCATTCTTGCACCCATGTTCGTCGTTGAGTACATCATCGCAGGCACTCCTGTCTTTGATGCAGCGTCAAGGGTAACCGCAGCCATGGTCTCCGAGCTGATAGTCCATGCTGCTGCAAACGTCGTCGAATTGTTCGTGCAGAAGGTTGTTGTCTTGCAAACATCCCCATCTATTGACTCAGGAATGGAGACGTGTCTCCACGATCCGTTACAGCCATGCGGACAAGATGCCTGTCATCTCGACTGCTTGTGATACGAGGCCGTTGGGATCCAGCACGGCGTTCCGTATTACGCTCCTGAATCCACCGACTCCATATTATGCTAACAGTCACTGGATCTCGACCAACACGAGCAGTAATGTCGCGATACTATAAGCCGCAATCGCGATAGGCTACAATCCTACCTTTATCAAAGTCGGAAACGTGATGATACGCATTTCTCCTCCTTACACGAGGCATTACAACTTTTCACCAGGCAACGCCGGTCAACTACTGTTTGTGTATGAGAAATCGATTGGAAACTTTCCTCATGTCAGCACGTTTGTAGGTGTCGCCACTAGCGCCAACCTTGTGTGAATGCTCTGAAAAGCTAATCATTTGCATATCACAGCATCTTCTTCCTGTCGGTTAAATTTCGCGTCTGTAGCACGTCATCTTCGTGGTGTAGCGATTTTAATGGCCAGTAGTGTACCTTGCATAGCTGAGAGGGAAACTGAGAGAGGAGTTGGGATACAGATGGATACCTATAATCATCTATTCTCTCACTCCACATCCGCAAATTGAGCAATAGTGGTGGGGGAGGGCTGTCGATATTTGTTCGCAATCACCTCCAACCCACCGGCAAACTAGGGCGGCCGATCGCGCGGATATTGTCGTTTTATAAGGAGCGGCAGCGTCGCGCGCCGGGGAAGCTGAGGTGTGGGATGTTTATTAGTGATATTCCGAAAGCGTCGAAGGCTTCCGCCTGCCAGCGCGTGGCTTCTGGGAACAGGTGGGGGCTGGACAAGTGACAGCTCTGCTCCATTAATAAAACAGCCCGCGGCCGTCTGTCCAGCAGCGCTGCCACATACACACCCTGCCGATACCATTGCCTGCTTTGTCCTATGACGCCAGCAAAATGGCAGGCAGGTCCCATTCATCGAAATCCAGCGGAGTGTACGTGCTATTAACAACAATCACGTTATTTTTTAAAAGAGTAGACCGCTTTTGACTGTGTATTGCTGTATTTATCTTTTGTACTCCCTATGTTTCGGCTTTTATGCCAAGTACAATGCTAGAAGTTTTTAGACCATTACTACGTCATATGTGCTAAGACAGTTCAAAGCGGGCAAACAAGACTAAAACATATCTTTAAGATGTAACTTTGGCAGTTGTGTCTTAAAGACATGTGTTAGCCTTGTTTACCTGCTTTGGTGTGCCTTAGCACATATGACATAGTAATGGTCTAAAAACTTTTAGCATTGTATTTGAGAAAGGCATAAAAACTGAAATATAGATAGTAAAAAAGATAAATACAGTAATACACAGTCAAATGGCCGTTTATTCTTTTAAACGGTATTGCCTGACTGTTACTCAACATCATCAAAAACTTTTTAATTACATTATTTTATCCATGATGGTTTGAGAACACCACGCCTGTTTTCTTTAATATCACTAAAGGTAAGCGAGTACAGCTGAATTTGTTGGAAGCGTCAGAAAGATGCAGCCATATTCGCAATTAATCTAAGTGCATCTGGAATGACTATGCAGGGTTCAGAAGCCAAATGTATCTACAAAATTTCATCTACCTTCTATAATTTTTTAAATAATGTACATTGCCCTGATAAACATTTTAGTTAATGAAAAGAAACGTAGCAAATGTAATTTAGAGAAAAAGGAATAAACTTCAGCAGATGTGTTGCCACTCTTCTTAAAAATAAAAAAAAAAAAATTAGAATTAAATCCGTAGCTTTCATAAAGATCTGCACTCAGGAAAATAATCTTTGTAATAACAGACATCATAGCTGCAGCGCGTGGCCGGCAAACTTTTGGCAGGCAAAGGCCAAATGAAATAAATTTTCCCCAGCAGTCATTGCTTTCAAACTGCATAACTACCCCGATTATATAAAGAAATGCGAGAACACAAATATTTATTTTTACCTTGTATTCGTCATCATTTAATTAATAAGTAGAAACAATGATAAAAATAAAATGAGAAGACATAGACAAATTAAAGGAAAACTTCGAAATAATTATATTTGCAAGTCGAATCAAAATTTAATGTGATTTTAAGGCTATATTTGACTGGCTATTTGTGGAATTTTTGCTCTCATTTCTGTCCAGAAATTCGCAGAATGGCATTCAAATACTCATACGTGAGACGAGAACAATATTTTTTTGTGTAATTGAGAACAGAGAAAGGCTGCTCACATAAATATGTGCAGCCAAAAATTGTAATCAGTTCATGAGGAAATTTTTTCGAATATTCAGCATTAGATGGCAAACTGCCATAATATTTAATAAAATCACAGAAAGCTTTCTAGAGTGTCATTAGACTGAATATGAGTCACATTCATTCGTAAATTAATCGGTAAATCTACAATATCACATGAAAAAGGATTGGCCAAAATCTTCAGATTAGTAGAAACTTTCTCGAAGTCACAAAATCTCTCATTCAACCGATTTTGTAGCTGCATAAAGATGCATTTCATTTTATCACTTTTCCAATGAAAATTTTTACTACTATGTCCTCTTCAGCTTTTTTACAATTTGGGAAATGATACAACTTTTTCTTGTCAGTATGTTTTATGAAGAGTTTTTTTTTATTTGGGCTGCCTTTACGTCTGTGTCATATCAGATATTAATTTTTTTCCACCTTGAAGCCTCATACTCAGCATCTTTGACTCATTAGTTAAATCTCTCAAAAATCCAAAGTGTATTAACTATTCACGATTCACGAAATCTTGGGACACATTTTCCCTTTGCTATCTAAATGTGTTGATGTCTTTTATAAAGAAAACCTTTTCAGTATTATTATCTGGAGCGCGTTCTGGATAGATAGACAAATATCTTATTTTTTAAAAATCTGGACACTCCTTCTCAACCATAACTAAGCCATATTCTTTACTAGTTCGCCGTGAATAAACGGTAACCAGAGTTCACTAGTAGTTCGCCTAATCTTAAACTCGCAAGTACATTCGGATCATTACTTTGAACTGTAAGCGTATTAACACTATGTTGGTTCTTAACAGATGAACTGAGCGGATTAATTTTATTTTTTCCAGAAATCGCCAACAAGATGTGGTAATTTTGCTTTATGGTAGCTATCATAATGGCATGTGAGATTATTTGCTTCTCGAACATCAATTGTTTTTTGACATATTCAACATAGGCACTTCATTTACAATCAGTAAAGAAGTATAAATCTGTCCATGCATCGGTAAACACTCTATTTCGTCCAGTAACTTTTTTTTTAGTTATTAATCTCACAACACAAAGTAAGCGTTGCAACAACAGGAGTATTATTGTGCTGCATACACTTTATTTAGATTTGTAAATTAAGGTGCGGCAAATGAAAATTTTTCACATTTGCCGAAATTCAAACCAAAATATTTGCCGCTTTCGTGGAGCGTCTTGGATACACAACCATTCGTTTTCGTTCGTTCGTCCAGCACTGGAGGCACTTGGCCGGCGTTTCGTTCGGTCGTCACTAGTAGCCTACTCGGATTTCAGTTTTGGTGCGATATTAAAATAATTCCGAATGGTAGCACCCTTACTTGTAAAACAGTCAGCGGCCGCATGAGAATGCATGCGAGCCCTATTCGGCTCGCCGGCTGCGGCTTGCTCACCGCAACTCTAGAGGTATTTCATTACTGTACTCTGTTATTCTCTGGCACATTCAATTAAATCACTAGCTGACATCAAGTCAGACAAATGCCTACGTGCGCTATCTTGACTTCAGTCTAACTCATGGCTCAACATGTCACATATTAATGAAGCAGACCCCTAGACTGTTGTGCATACAGCAAAAGTTTTCCCACAGTAAATAAAACGTATAGACATTGCACATAATTTTTATTTATTTATTAACATTACGGAGTGACCCACCACCTTGGCAACTATGATGGGCCGTTTGCTACTAAAATATAGTAACAAAGCCGAAGAGATGGCCTCTTCGTCTTTTTCTGCAGCTTCTCTCAGTGCTTTTACTTTTCCTCTCTTTTACATAATTACATCGTTAGTTAGAAAAACACATTATGAATAAACTAAATTTTTAAAAAGGAAAACAAATTTTACTGTGTCATTAAGAAGAGAAGAACAGCCGATGGTGAAGACTTAGATAGAAAAAGAGGTGCTTTTACGTGGCTAGTTCAAATGGGACAGCTTTAATAAACACTGAGAGGCCGCGTCACCCAAATGAGAGTATTCTAGTCTACTATGGTTACTACTCTACAAATGTATGTTATGAGATTAGCTCTACATGGTTTACGTATGAGGTATGAAAGTATTATTAGTCACTGGAATTATATATAAAGTTGACAGGTTTTACAGTTTTGTTCTTATATAGTTTACATATTACACAATTATATATTTGAAAACTAGGATCCAAACAACTCGAGAATTATATGTTTTGCTTTGTACAAACAAGAAACTTCGTAGTTTTGTTTCTTGTTGCTAACTTACTTTAGCTCCAAGTGTATGTTACTGGCAACGTTGTTGCAGTCGTGTGATATGTTACTGTATCGTATGTGTATCTGTATTTGGTGATATGGGCGTGTTCACTGTTCGTGTCATCATCTGTGTCTGTATGTTTATCTAGTTCCATATCAGTGTGACTCTGTGTTGCCTCATGTATCTTGTTGTGGCGTGGTGTGTGTGTGTGTGTGTCTGGTCATGATCTTGTATATGGTCGTTCTTGTTTATAAGTATTTTGTAGCGCTTTAAGACAAGCACAACGACGTACCATGAAGGAATTATCCGAATGGGACGGAAACCAGTAGATGTGATGTGCATGTACAAACAGGTGGCTATAATTTCAGAAAATGTCTATGATTTATTCAAAAGAAAGAGCTTCACAAACTGAGCTAGTCAATAATGTGTTGATCTACCTCTGGTCCTTATGCAAGCAGTTATTCAACTTGGCACTCATTGACAGAGTTGTTGGAAGTCCTAATGAGGGATATCGTGCCAAATTCTGTCCAACTGGCTCGCAGGTTTGCAAAATGAAATCACGGACTGGTTGGAGGGCTCTGCTCATAAAGCTCCAAACGTTCTCAATTGCGGAGAGATCCGGCGACGTTGTTGACCAAGGCAGGGTCTGGCAAGCACGAAGACAAGAAGTAGAAACTCTCATCGTGTATGGGCGGGCGTTATTTTACTAAAATGTACGACCAGCATGACTTGTCGTGAAGGACAACAAAACGGGTTATCGAATATCATTGTCGTATCGCTGTGCTGCAAGGGTGCCCTGGGCGACAACTCCAGGGGTCCTACTACGAAAAGATGCGGCATACCATACCATTACTCTTCGTCGTTGAGTTGTATGGCGGGCAACAGTCAGGTTGGTACCCCACCACTGTGCGGGTCGTCTACAGACACATTTTCGTTAGTCACCAGGACTCAGTTCGAAGCGGGACTCATCACTATAGACAATTCTACTCCAGTCAAAGAGATTCCAGGCCAGAGACATGTCTGAAGATGACCCGGATAGCGGTGGTGTACCAACCTGACTGTCGCCCCCCATAAGGCCCAACAGGTCTGAGGTGCCATTTCTTTTCATAGCAGGAATCCTTTTGCTGTCATCCGTGGCACTCTGGTTCCTCCACCACTGCTGCAGTATCTAAGTGTCTGCAATGCTTTGCCGCCCGGTGTGGCCGAACGGTTCTAGGCGCTACAGTCTGGAACCGCGCGACCGCTACGGTCGCAGTTTCGAATCCTGCCTCGGGCTTGGATGTGTGTGATGTCCGTAGGTTAGTTAGGTTTAAGTAGTTCTAAGTTCTAGGGGACTAATGACCCCAGAAGTTAAGTCCCATAGTGCTCAGAGCCATTTTTCTGCATTGCTTTGTTTCAGTGGTGAACTCTTCAGAGGCTTTTCAGGCTTGGCCTATCCACAAATTTGGAGGAATCTTACAATTACAGTTAAAATATAGTAACCCCTTGAAATCTGTGTAAGTTCGTTTAGTATCTTAGTACAGTTTCATTCGATCCATCCATCAGTTGGAAGGACATTGCGTTATGCATGCTATCCATTTAAACATTCCAGGATGGCAGGCAGTCACTCGTGTCACATGAGTGTGGCAGTGAGGCTTGCCTCTGCTGTGGAACTGCATGTTATTAGCGCTCAGTTAGTGAATGCATGTAATAACTTATTATATTATGAGCATCTTGACACTGAAGCTCTTTTGCCCGCGCTTAGTTACAAATATATTTGTTTTTGGAGAGGGTCCGCCTCGAACAAAACACAATTTTTATTTTTATTCCCCAGACATGTTTCACTGAAGTTTCAGTATCGTGAGTGGGTTCTTTATCTTCTATAAAACGGGAAGAATGCCTTTCACTACTTGTACCCATATAAATTTTAGTTTTTAAGACAGTATGTACGTATTTAAAAAAAAAACAGTTGTATATACACTCCTGGAAATGGAAAAAAGAACACATTGACACCGGTGTGTCAGACCCACCATACTTGCTCCGGACACTGCGAGAGGGCTGTACAAGCAATGATCACACGCACGGCACAGCGGACACACCAGGAACCGCGGTGTTGGCCGTCGAATGGCGGTAGCTGTGCAGCATTTGTGCACAGCCGCCGTCAGTGTCAGCCAGTTTGCCGTGGCATAAGGAGCTCCATCGCAGTCTTTAACACTGGTAGCATGCCGCGACATCGTGGACGTGAACCTTATGTGCAGTTGACGGACTTTGAGCGAGGGCGTATAGTGGGTGTAAGTCAACTACCCTGGCCAGCAAGATCTCCGGATCTGTCCCACATTGAGCATGTTTGGGACTGGATGAAGCGTCGTCTCACGCGGTCTGCACGTCCAGCACGAACGCTGGTCCAACTGAGGCGCCAGGTGGAAATGGCATGGCAAGCCGTTCCACAGGACTACATCCAGCATCTCTACGATCGTCTTCATGGGAGAATAGCAGCGTGCATTGCTGCGAAAGGTGGATATACACTGTACTAGTGCCGACATTGTGCATGCTCTGTTGCCTGTGTCTATGTGCCTGTGGTTCTGTCAGTGTGATCATGTGATGTATCTGACCCCAGGAATGTGTCAATAAAGTTTCCCCTTCCTGGGACAATGAATTCACGGTGTTCTTATTTCAATTTCCAGGAGTGTATATCAAACGCTGCGGATTTTCTTGATTTAATAAAGTTTAATACAGTTGTTGTGTTTCACAATTTGTCATCTACAACCATAGAGAACTTAATGCAGAACAGTAATTTACTTCGAAACTTTACGAATGAGCATGTTATGGTTATGCCTACAATTAACTAATGCTATGTGGGAGATTGTGTGTGTGTGTGTGTGTGTGTGTGTGTGTGTGTGTGCGTGTGTGAGTGTGTGTTTGTCTGTGGTTGAAAGGGGGTTTGGGGTGTTTATAGGTTGGAATTGTCTGATAGTTCTTTGATGGAAGAAAACAGAGTTGCAGTGCTGAGAACTCTATTCATGTATTACTTGTTTTCTTTCAATTATGGATTTTTGTATTTGATAGTTTTCTTCAATTATTAGTTTCTGTGGGAGGCTGTTGCTGTATTTGAGAATTTTCAAGTCGGTGTTGATGTCTGTTTCGCTGTGTATGTTGTCCATAAGGCGTTCAGAACACAGAACAGCATTAAAAAGTAACTGATGTCTTGTACATTTGCTGAACACCTTACGGACAAGAAAAACGGCCCAACAAACATCAACATTGACTTGTAAATTCTGAAATGCTGCAATAGCCCTACACAAAAACTAATAACTGAAGAAAACAATGAAATACAAAAAACCGTAATTGAGAGAAAGCAAGTAACAGAGGAATACACAATTCTCTGCAATGGAACTCTGTTCTCTTTCCTTACAGAATTATCAGACAATGCCAACCAATAAACACACCCAAAATCCCCTTCCCAACACACATACACACACACAGAATAACGGAACATCCCTCAAAGATTCAAAACTCCCACCCAGAAAGCATTCAACTGTTCAGTTGTCCACCATCTTGTTTCTGTTGATTGTAACTAGCGACACGAAAAGTTACTTTGTGCACGCCTTAACAGTGAAGATAATGAGGAAACCAGCAAAAGTAAGTGAAACATATTGCAAACACACACACACAAACACACACACACACACACACACACACACACAATCTCCCACGCAGCATTAGTTAATGGTAGGCATAAACAAAAGATAACCAATCTTAAATTTTCGAAGTAAATAACTGTTCCATATTAAGTTCTGTGCGGCTGCAGTTGAAAAACTGTGAAACACAACAAATGTATTAAATTTTATAAAATCCAGGAAATCTACAACATGTGGTAACAAGGTATATATACAAAATTTTATCTGTTTTCTCAGATACGTAAATACTATCTTAAAAACTCAAACTTCTATATGTACAAGTAGTAAAAGGCATTTTTCCTGTTTTATAGAAGGTAACAGAAAACCCGCTGATGTCCGAGGAATAAGAATAAAAATTGTGTTTTGCTCAAGGTGGACTCTCTCCGAAAACAAATTTGGTTATATTGTAGCTTGGGCAGAGTGAACACTTGTGTCTTTATTTCGAGAATTAAATGACAAACCATTTTCAAATTGGCCTTAGGAAGCAAAGTGCGCGTATAAAGACAAGCGATTCGCACCACACTTAAACTTTAAAACAGAAAATTCCATTGTTTTTTGTATAAGAAATATCCTTGGCTTACAGGTTGCTCTGTTGCTGGTCGGTCTGGGATTGGGGTCCAAAAATAATTAACATCAGCTCCTTTCAGATTATGTGTGACAAAAATTTTTGGAGAAAAGCCGAGAAACTCCAGAAGTAAAGCAGTCACATTCAGAATCAAGACAGTTTTCAGTTGTTGGGTCATTGATATCCAGTTTCTGAAGGAGTCAAATTTCTAGCCATAAAACACAATGCTATCGTGAGACAAAATAGATTCGTAATCGAGCAACTTATTGATATTGCTTCTTTCTTTCTTGGACACACAAGGGCTTGCATTCAGAGGACCCTCTGAAGTTGAAAGTTAAGACAACAAAGGGAGGTATCAAAAATTTTTTTAAACAAAAATGTCTGCGAGCTATATTTTTGAACTGTTGTGCTCATAAACTTTATATGGTGCTGTTACATTTTATAAAAATATCGAAGCAGTTAGGCTTTTCATTTACAGTGTCGTAACATTCTACATATTTTTAGCAAGTCCTCAAAGAGAACAGAACTCTTACTACATGCTAGAATTCAATCCTGTAGCTGGTCAGACAATATATTTTAAATACCATGAGTTGAAAGACACTTTCCAAAACATCACCACAGATGATTAAGACTGCATTCCAGAGTCGTTCAACAATGTCCCTGGCTTGCTTAGGAATTATTAACAAAACACATTTCCTTTTCCCGCTTTGCCTTTACAAAGCAATATTGATATACGTTGACCATGCACTTCTTCAACACAAAACTGAATGTGATATTAGTATACAGTGCTGAATGCAATAAGATCATCGCTTTGTTAAAGGATATGAGATCACAAAAAACTATGATTTCATGAACTGGAAGCTGCAACGAGAAATTTCGGAGTGTAGTAAGTGTTAGTGAGCTTGACTTTCAGTCAATTAAGGTGTTATCTCACAAGACCTTAGATAACGTGATGGTGCAAATGAAAATGCGTTTGGAGATTTTTAGAATCTTCAGTTTATAGTCATGCTTGATAAGGATCAGTTTGGAAACTATAACTCAAATTTCCCAACAATGAAACTGAATGGCCTTCTCGCAACTTAACCACTCTTCAACAAAGAATGACTGAAAAATGAATTAGGAAATATAAATATTAACCATCTGTAAACCTTCTTAAATTAATAATGGGCAATGGTCTTCAAAATATTCACAACGAAGTACCAAAGCTTATCAGATTGATTCTTACATTTTCTGTCACAACATCGTCTTCTGAAAGAAGTGTGAGCACCGTTAAGAGAATTAAAAATTGCCTTCGAAATTCAGTGACAAATAATAGGTTAAGTTCTCTGCGCAATTTTCCGAAGAAAAGACCTGGTTAAATAAAGCACAAGTGATTAAAAATTGAACTTTGCTACCAAGAAGAATCGACGCATGGATCTACTGTATAAAAAGATATTAGGTAGGCCTATCCACAGTTAAACATTACCTTTGACACTGCTTTGTTTATAACAAAGAGACTGCATTCATTTATTGTGTGAACTAAGACTTGCCCCCTATTGCCTGTTCTGTCTGCATGCAGTAGCGGCGATCGCGCATTGATGTCACTAAGTATGAGTAGTCTATTGTCGCAGGAAAATTGTGCTATGTCTCGTATTTTGTCAGCAAAAGACTAAACGTCTTGCGAATATTGTGCATACACGGATGAGATAATCCAGGTTTCTTGTCCATGCGTAATTTGAGCTACGGTTACATGTTCACAACAGAGCTGTGTTATTTTTGTTATTGTGTAATTCATATTCGCTACTTCAATCGCGGCCTTGGCATCCCATCAATTATTATAAGATATTTGTGAACGAGTGGAAGATTCCCGAAACGCGTGTACGGCTCTCAGAGACAGGCTTTATCTGCCTGCGCATCGTCCAGGAGCTTACCCAGTTCTATGCGAACGAAAGTGCTCCTATTGTAGTTAAGTTGCATAATCTTCACAGCGGGTATCTAGTGAAGGCAAAGCATCTAGGTGTTTTGTCTTTAGGTTCGAAATAAAGACGCCAATGCGCACCATAGTAAGCCTAATAAATTTTATCTAAGTTTAGACACCTACCTCTTCGTACACATGCTTGTCCAAGAGTCCGCGAGGGTCGGTTAGCAGGTTCTGTGTCCGAAGTATCATCTTCTCTGTCTGCTCTGTTGTCGGGTATTATATACTTCCCCCATTAATGTGACTGAGGTGTATTACCAGAAGCAGAGCAGTCTGAAAAATTTCCCTATTTTCTAACCTACTTGTACGTAAGTTACTCTCAAGATTATCATCAGTTACGTTGTTCTTGTGTTGGTTTGGGGTTTCTGCTTGTGTCCTGTGATGCAGCCTGACGTTTATCTTCATCTGTTGTTGTGTATACTGGGACTTATGTGTGGATGTAGTATTTTAATTGTACTGTTAAGTAGATTGCTTGTATTTTGCATTGGGCTTTAGATGACTGTGTTATTGGAATATTGTTTGCGTACCTCGAGCTTATTTGGCAACTGAGTGTCTTCTTTGTGGCTATTTCCTTGCATATCTGTGCTGTGTCTACTGCCAAAAGTACTGGGTGTTTCAAAATGAATGTAGCGGTTTTAAGGGTTTGTAAAATTTATTATATTCAACTTACAACTATAAATAATACATTAAATGAAAGAACAACCCGAACAGTTTTTCTTACAAGGGCCCATTGTGGGGACCATTCGTCACATGGCATACATCGAGTCGATTGGCGAGTTCTTCCCAAATCTTGATCAGTATGTCTGGAGTAATTGTTACAACAACTGCTTCAGCCCTGTTTCTGGTTTTCACTGACATTAATAAATGGCTTACAGCTGATTCACTGTCATTAAACTTTGAGAAGATGCACTATATGCAATTCAGAACCTGTAAGAGATTTCCTTCCAGCATGTGTATAACGTATGAAGACATGCAGATCGAAGAAGTTGACAGTGTCAAATTTCTGAGATTACAACTCGATAATAAATTCAGCAGGGAAGGGCAACCACAGAATTGTCTAAGTGCCTAAAACATGTCTGTATTTGCAGTGAGAATGAGGTCAGATGTAGGAGATACAAATATAAAAAAAACTTGCATACTTTGTTTACATTCATTCTATTATGTCATATGGAATCATGTTTGGGGTAACTCATCAAACCGAGCAAAAGTTTTTAGGGTGCAAAAGCTTGTGAGAAGAATCACTTGTGGTGCAAATTCAAGAACGTCATGTAGAAACCTGTTCAAGGAACATTTCAATCTAACCAGTGCTTCTCAGTGTATTTATTCCGTAGTGAAATTTGTTGCAAGTAATATATCCCTATTTCTAACCAATAGCCCAATACACACTAGGAATAAGAACAGTCTACATAAAGATCTAAAATCAACATACGTTGGTCCAAAATAGGGTCCAATATTCAGGAATACACATTTTCAATAAATTGCCGGCAGCAATTAAAAACTTGGTATCAGATAAAGCACAGTTTAAACAGAGTCTGGAAGACTTTTTGACAGGCAACTCCTTCTACTCTGTAGATGAATATCTTCACAGAGACTGTTAACCCAGCTTAAGTAAAAATGTCTGTTAGACTTCGGTTTTGACAGCACTTGGGCACAACAGTCAAGATTAGGTATTTTTTGTATGATAAATTTATTAATAATGCATAACAATGTTTCATTCTGACAGCGAGTTAATTCTGTAAATATTAGCTGTTCCAGTTTACCGCATGGTATTCACCTGTTTCGACAATCTCGTGACAAATGATCAGGGTAGTAAGTATTATATTCAAACGTTTTATGTTTTTATTTGATACTTTCTGACATGTTCCACACCCACGAGAATCATCACATTTTTGGGGTATATGGAACGAAAACTGACTCTAATCTAATGTAATGGTTTTCAGATTGTGGAGTTTCCAAGACTCAGGTCGAAAATGTACGCGTACTGTAGAGATGCAGGTGCCACCCAGAGGCGGGTGAAGGGTGAGCATCATGAGGCCTCAAAGGCTCTCACGATCGAGGAATACAAGAGGTGCCCGCTCGAGGGCGTTGGCGCAGCTCTACATATGGTGCGATTCCGAGGGTATGAGGTACATACTGCACTGTAGCTGAAAGTAGGGCTGTAGTAACATGATGACGAATGGTTGATCTGTGGGAACGGCTTCGGAACAATCCTGCACTCCTGATAATACACTCCTGGAAATGGAAAAAAGAACACATTGACACCGGTGTGTCAGCCCCACCATACTTGCTCCGGACACTGCGAGTGGGCTGTACAAGCAATGATCACACGCACGGCACAGCGGACACACCAGGAACCGCGGTGTTGGCCGTCGAATGGCGCTAGCTGCGCAGCATTTGTACACCGCCGCCGTCAGTGTCAGCCAGTTTGCCGTGGCATACGGAGCTCCATCGCGGTCTTTAACACTGGTAGCATGCCGAGACATCGTGGACGTGAACCGTATGTGCAGTTGACGGACTTTGAGCGAGGGCGTGTAGTGGGCATGCTGGAGGCCGGGTGGACGTACCGCCGAATTGCTCAACACGTGGGGCGTGAGGTCTCCACAGTACATCGATGTTGTCGCCAGTGGTCGGCGGAAGGTGCACGTGCCCTTCGACCTGGGACCGGACCGCAGCGACGCACGGATGCACGCCAAGACCGTAGGATCCTACGCAGTGCCGTAGGGGACCGCACCGCCACTTCCCAGCAAATTAGGGACACTGTTGCTCCTGGGGTATCGGCGAGGACCATTCGCAACCGTCTCCATGAAGCTGGGCTACGGTCCCGCACACCGTTAGGCCGTCTTCCGCTCACGCCCCAACATCGTGCAGCCCGCCTCCAGTGGTGTCGCGACAGGCGTGAATGGAGGGACGAATGGAGACGTGTCGTCTTCAGCGATGAGAGTCGCTTCTGCCTTGGTGCCAATGATGGTCGTATGCGTGTTTGGCGCCGTGCAGGTGAGCGCCACAATCAGGACTGCATACGACCGAGACACACAGGGCCAACACCCGGCATCATGGTGTGGGGAGTGATCTCCTACACTGGCCGTACACCTCTGGTGATCGTCGAGGAGACACTGCATAGTGCACGGTACATCCAAACCGTCATCGAACCCATCGTTCTACCATTCCTAGACCGGCAAGGGAACTTGCTGTTCCAACTGGACAATGCACGTCCGCATGTATCCCGTGCCACCCAACGTGCTCTAGAAGGTGTAAGTCAACTACCCTGGCCAGCAAGATCTCCGGATCTGTCCCCCATTGAGCATGTTTGGGACTGGATGAAGCGTCGTCTCACGCGGTCTGCACGTCCTGCACGAACGCTGGTCCAACTGAGGCGCCAGGTGGAAATGGCATGGCAAGCCGTTCCACAGGACTACATCCAGCATCTCTAGGATCGTCTCCATGGGAGAATAGCAGCCTGCATTGCTGCGAAAGGTGGATATACACTGTACTAGTGCCGACATTGTGCATGCTCTGTTGCCTGTATCTACGTGCCTGTGGTTCTGTCAGTGTGATCATGTGATGTATCTGACCCCAGGAATGTGTCAATAAAGTTTCCTCTTCCTGGGACAATGAATTCACGGTGTTCTTATTTCAATTTCGAGGAGTGTATTTATTGACTGATTTAGTGCATGGATCGTTATTTATTTGTAAATAGTGGATGAATGTGCGAGTGTGTGCTGAATAGTTGGATGAGCCGCTTATCATAGCTGTCATAGAGAAAACACATTTAACAGACTTACCAATGTTTATCACACCCTGATTATGAACCAGATGTCAGAACTTAGTACGTTGATGGCTTCAGTTAATAAAAATACTAAGTTATGTAGCCGTTGTTGTATCAGTGTGTTTGGCAGAGAAAGAGCGTGGATTTACGACTTGTAAAGAAAAAATAGCATTACGAAAGGTAAGTCGTTGCAATAATTTCTGAAAACTTATATTTATCGTATTCACGCTGTTTCAAATTCATAATAGATAATAGTTTTATCAGATTTTTAATTCAATCGGATATGAGTGGTTTGCTTTGAAAAGTGTGTAAAGTAAGACTAGAGGTAGAGGGGGGAGGGGGTCCTACTATTCACGTGGGGGAGTTGATGTAGCTATAGTGAGTCTTCAAAGGAACTACTCTGCGGTATATGCAGCCTACTGCCAGCTACTGCCAACCACGCCTTTCAGCAGTGAGCCTTTTAGTTGTTTGAGTCTGTAAGTGTTGAACTTCCGCAGCACCAACAACGAGCTGCCAAACGACGAGTATGCGTTAATTACACTGTTGACATCGCGAGTTGCTAAGATGTGAGGATGAATGGGAACAGACTTAGCTGCCCACTTGGAGCTTCCATGCTGATTGCTGCGTCACGAAGCGAATGCTACTACAACGAGATGTATGTATGTATGTATGTGTGTGTGTGTGTGTGTGTGTGTGTGTGTGTGTAAATTACGTGCACACAACGTGTGCATATAAATATTGTAAGCATTTTTGTGTGGTTTTTCTTCACCTGCTGCTGCTAGCCCTCGTTTCCCATGTAAGTACATGGTAAAAGGAAATAATTAAAATATAAGTACTCTATACAAGTGTGACAAGTGTACATGGAATTAAAGGGAAACAATTACAAAGAGGAAATTCATTTGGAAACTTAGTATTTATGTGCTTCTCCCCTTATTAGCCCTGGTGTAAGTAAATGTACGTGACGTTATTGGTAATGAATACAGGGTCAGGCAGCTGAAACAGGCCACCCCAAATACATCCAGAATGAATAAATATAACGAGATGCGGTTTCCGTCGAGTTACAGCGGACAATATGGTGAATTTCCTGACATTCGTAAGTAGTTTTTATCGTTTATAGTCGCCAAATTATGGCACCGACTTAGTTCCTTCCTTAATGGAACTATATAGTTTATTCTGTGGCATACGAAACAAGCTTGTAAGAGAACTTCAGCGACGTGACATGTTTGACTCGATGAAATAGTATCAAGATAAGAGTGCCGCAAACCACTGTACTACCGTCAGGGGAAGAACTTGCACAAACGTGTGTCCTATTACACAACATGTGGGCAAGAAGGTATCCCAGGTACGGTTCCTGTTTTTATTATCACAAGCTGTCATATCAAGTGTCCAAACGGTGACCCTGAACATTGCTACACGCTATGAAGTTATTCTGGAGAAACGATACTGCACGCTGTATTTCATCTGGAGTTAACGTTATAATGCATTTCAACCTTCGAAAGGCATCGGTGTTTCCTAGTACACCTGTTGTTTTAATTTTCACCAGAGATGAAATTATAGAAAAGTTAAGTTTGGTGACTGTGCAGACCATTTTGCGTTTACTGAATGTTCGCTCCAGTGTTATCTACATGTTTCCTTATGAGGGTCTGTCAATACGTGCGTGGAATGGGAGGGACATCCGTCATGTTGGTATCACACTGACTCCCTTATACCCAGTGCCATGTCTTCCAGTAACTGCGGCAGCAGTTTAGGGACTCGAGATACTTTAGTGTATTTAGATTACCATCGATAAAGCAAGGATCAATGATGCAGGTCTTGAAAAACACGTACCAAACGTTGAAAGACCAACAGAGTCTTTTTCATCTACTAATTTGAGTCAGCGTGCATTTTCAGATGACGAT
Source organism: Schistocerca gregaria (assembly GCF_023897955.1). Lineage (NCBI taxonomy): Eukaryota > Metazoa > Arthropoda > Insecta > Orthoptera > Acrididae > Schistocerca > Schistocerca gregaria. The sequence goes on along the minus strand of NC_064931.1, from coordinate 400,289,963 downwards.
TAGCGCATGATGCGAAAATTTACCTGTTCATAGTTTGTAAACGATGCTTCCTTTCTAAACAAAATTCTGCATAGATATGCCGCATCACTTTGCACTATTCGTAGATAACGGCGGTGGAGTGACCTCATCCAGGCACTAGATAGCTACTATTGTTGCCCCCAGTGCATGGTTTGGCGTAAAAAGCTCCGTAATGAATTTGACTTGAAGTGTCACGAGTTTTCAGTGTAGGAGAAGCAATAAAATTGCCATTAACTTGGGATTACACTGACGTGTCGGACCTCCTTTTTCCCGGCGTAGTGCAGCAACACTGTGTGCCATGGACTGAAAAAGTCGTTCGAAGTCCCCCGCAGAAATACTGAGCCATGTTGCCTCCATAGCCAATCATGAATGCGAAGATGTTGCCGATGCAGGATTTTGTGCATGAACTAACCTCACCATTATGTCCCATAAATGTTCGATTGGGTACATGTCGGGCGATCTGTGGGGCCTATCATTCGCTCAAACTATCCAGAATGTTCTTTAAACCAGTCGCAAATAACTGTGGTGCGGGGACATGGCGCACTGTCATCCATAAAAATTCCACCTTTGTTCCGGAAGATCAGTGCTGCAAACGGTCTCCAAGTAGCCGAGCATAACAATTATCAGTCAATGATAGGTTCAATTGGACCAGAGGACCCAACCCATTCCATGTAAAATACAGCCCACACCATTATGCACACACCACCATCTTGCACAGCACCTTGTAGACAACTTGGGTCCATGGCTTCTTAGGGTCTGCCCCAAACTCGAAGCCTACTACTAGCTCTTACCGACTGAAATCGGGACTCACGTGTCCAGTCAAATAGCTCTGAGCACTATGCGACTTAACATCTGTGGTCATCAGTCGCCTAGAACTTAGAACTACTTTAACCTAACTAACCTAAGGACATCACACACATCCATGCCCGAGGCAGGATTCGAACCTGCGACCGTAGTAGTCTCACGGTTTCGGACTGCGCGCCTAGAACCGCGAGACCACCGTGGCCGGCTCGTGACCAGTCGTGTAGGGTCCCACCGATATTGCCACGAGCCCAGGGGCCCTATTCTTTATCGTTCATAGCGATTGGTGTAGTAGGTTAGTCTCGGTGGAGATGTCATTTTCGGTTCTTTGTCGAAATATCCTATTCAGTAAGCTTCTGAGACCTTTCACCGAAAGGTCCTCCCACCGATTTTACGACAATTGTACCGAGAGCTTTTGGATTTCGGTGTGGCCCTGTCGACCGGTAAGTTGTGGTTTATGTACACTTATAATTTGTTATTTTAAACATATTTAGCTGTTTCAGCTTTGAATTTAGTGGTTGTGTTACTAAAGAATCGCCAGAGGACGTATCCGGTTAGAAAGTGAGTTCATAATAGACTATTTTCCTTTGTTAGAAATATGGTTAGGTTAGGTTGTTACTGTGAATGATTACATGCATAAAAAAACGTTTTATGTCAATATTCTCTCAAAATACGTGTTATTGTTATGCAAATAAGAGTTCAAAGATCATTAAATATCAAGACATTGGCTCTGCTTACTTACGTTACATGAGTGTGATCTGACGTTACTAGTGACTTTGTGTACTTTTTCCCAAAAATGGTTCAGTTAGTAATTATCGAAACGTGTTTACAACTTTCAATTAACAATGGAATACAATTATGTGAAGCATGATATTGGAAACCTTCCAAACTATCAAGCATTTATGACTTACACAGCATCATTTGGCAACGAAGACAGCCTACGTACCTCTGCAGAATAGTACAGGAATTGAGCACTGCATTTCTGTTGTTTGGCGTGGTCAAGTGGTTAGCCCCCATCTCGTGGTCGCGTGGTAGCGTTCTCGCTTCCCGCGCCCGGGTTCCCGGGTTCGATTCCCGGCGGGCTGAGGGATTTTCTCTGCCTCGTGATGGCTGGATGTTGAGTGTTGTCCTTAGGTTACTTAGGTTTTGCCGGCACGGTAGCTCAGCGTGTTCGGTCGGAGGGTTAGCTGCCCTCTGCAATAAAAAAAAACTGAGTTCATCGATCAACAACAAACTTAAACGGATGTCACACGTAGTCCGTCCCAAGCGGAACAACGAACGAAAGCGAACAAAATGAGATTAAAAAAAAGTTGTTAGCACGAGGGAATGTCATACTAAATGACATAGGTTCGCCCACAGATGGGTGACAAATTTTTTTTTTCTCTTCAAATATGCAGCACTTTGAGACATTGTTATTCGTGTAAGTTAAGATTTTTCTGCAATATTCGTTATTACTTACATGTAAGACCGCATTTCCTCAGTAATGATTTCGTGATTTCTGTGTGTTTAAAAAAAACGAAATATGAAATTCCTGGAGATGAAATTGCTGTGAGTGAAACAACCGACAGTGACCTTTATATTTTTTCTTGTTATACAGGAATCTAAGAACACAAATTACTGGGAATATACCTAGCAGCAGTCATCTTCATAATCTTGCTTGTCACAACTGTTTATCTGCGATCGAATCCTCAACAACAGTAGACAGAGCTGAAAGATCTCCGCCGTAGTATTTTTAGACTGTAGCACCATATACGAAGCATTTTCATTCATGAGATGCATGTTATAAACTTCGACGAGCCGCAGGATCTCTCGAAAATGTGATTTTTCAGTTTTGTTTTTAAGACCCAAATCGTTGACGTATCGTGTAGGGAAGTGGGCTACTTAATCATTTGGATTTCTAGGAGCGAGTTATAACCACATTCTGTTTACCTCCTTATTCTTTGAAACTCTGAGAATAAATTTTTCGAGTGTTTCTATAGATGTATTAGTAAAACGTGGTACTACACACTATTCCTAACTCATTTTCCGAAACGTAAAATCCAAAACACGATGTCAGTGTGAATGAGAATAAGATGACGTAATGCGGCATTCACGACAATCTGCAGAATACTGTCAAATACGCTATTGTTATTATGCATCCATGGAAACATGCGGTCAGGGAAACTGTAAAAATTTCTATACATTTCAACTGAGAATCAAGGAAATGGATATACTGCACCTGACATTGTTAAGGAGGAGGCAAGAGCGTTGAAGGCGGGCACGTCAGCTCGATGGAATGCAGAGTCATGCATTATGACAAAGTAAACGAAGTTTTCGGTACTTGGAAGAATAGCGCGCCTTTGTCGTCTGCTAGTCACTTTGTGTTCGTGGCGCTGTGAGCGCTGCATTGCGCATGCGCGATTCTGCTTCCGCTTGGTTTTGATTGGCTTGCGCCACGCGAACCGACAACAGCGCTTCGCTTTTCTAGACCCGAATGGTATCGCTACCGAAGTGCATACTGAATAATATAGGGGCTTTAATTCGAGTACTAGACCGTTCGGTGCTCTTGAGTACCGAAAGAATCGGCACAATGGCGGAAAGATACAGAATATACACCCAGGAGAGGCGCTGCAGGCGATGTCGTGCTATTAGGAAATACACTCGGTCGCCTCCTATCATACCTCATTAACGCCAAATTTCAACGCAGTGTCCTAACGTATACGTTGCTTGTGTCTACGCAAACCCAGCTGCTCTCGGTGGTTAAGTGAAGGCCGTCAGCAGCTGCTTTGTCCATGGTTCAAAAATGGTTCAAATGGCTCTGAGCACTATGGAACTTAACTTCTGAGGTCATCAGTCCCCTAGAACGTAGAACTACTTGAACCTAACTAACCTAAGGACTTCACACATATCCATCTAATAATTCCCATTGAGCGGCCATAATCACGTCGAAACCTCTTCACAAGAATCTTTTGAGTACAAAACACAGCTCTGCCAGTGTACTGCCATTTTATACCTAGAGTATGCGATGGTACCGACATCTGTACATGTGCTTATCGCTATCGTATGGATTTTGTCAGCTCAGTGTTATCATAGAACAACCTTACAAAAACGGTAGACACAAACTGCAAAGGAAACTGACCCAGGTTTGTAAATCAGCATGCTCCAAGAGCTACCACAGACTTCGTGTATAACGTAGGTTGCTCACAAAACTCTCGAGCGTCTCGTCTTTGAACACTGCTCGAGTATATGGTACCAACATAAAATTAGAATCACAGGGGATACAAACCTAATCGTAGACCTGGCTTATCCAGTTGAACATGGGCTCCACACCATTGTGAAACTTGGCATTTTTCTCATTAAAACCATTGCCGTACCAGAAAGAATCGATAAATGAAAAGAATCTTATCACCAATGCAGGGTTTAACTGCAGATCCTTATGTTTGTAGCCAAGTATTTACTAACTAAGAACCGGATTTAACTGCAAATCCTTATGTTTGTAGCCAAGTATTTACTAACTAAGAACCGAACCTAACAGGTAATTTATTACCTGCTGAACCTATACAATTGTTTATTAGTGGAAAATTTGTCACTTTTTATGAACTTATGTAAGTTCCTCGAATTAAGTTGGCAGTTACTCAGTTACGAAGTAGGACAAGCAGTGATAGCGTCAAAAATTTCTATGAAAGTGTCACATGAAGATTAACCAGCTGTTGTTTTATTTTGTTTGCTGGAATGAATGTCTCCGCGTGGGATATTGATACCTAGGGAGACTATATCTCTAAGCAGACTCTATGACGATGCCCTTACCCATCGGCGCTTTCGGTAGTGTAGGATCCACAGCCTGTATTACCCTGCGCTCGACATGGCCAATGTGAGGCCATGTAACACGCCACTACATTCCACTGGCCATGCCAAGAGGCTAGTTCTTTCTTAATACAGAGTTTATAAATGTTTTCCAGAATGACTGCAACCAGTCACCTTTCATAACGACAGAATTTCTGTTTCCTCATTGTTAGTTTCAAGTCGCCTAGTGGCTGATCAACAGATGATACAGTTCTTGGTAGCAGTTTAAAATATTGTTGGGGTCGTTGTGTACCGGTGATAAGGCAGAAAAACAACGAAACAAATAGGCACTGTATGGGCAAAGAATCTGAATTATTTACATCATAAAATCAACTTTCATGGCATACCTTATAATTATTCAATACGACTGGCGCATAAAACTTCGGTTTTTATTAAAAAAAAACATTGTTTATGTTCTCCAGTACACATACCACTATAAACATTTTGCCACAGGTAACAACTCCCATGTGCTTTACAGGCTACGAAGTAAGCATCTCGTGATCTTGTAAGTGTTGCTGACACTCGATCACGGGGCCTCGTGTTCGATTTCCGGCCAGGTCAGTATGGAATAGGTGTGTGTGTGTGTGTGTGTGTTTTTCTTTTTTTCGTCTTCATCATCATCGACGCGCAAATCGCCGGACTGGCAACAAATAAAAAAAAACTTGCACCAGTCGGCCGAACTACCCATAAGGGAACGCCCTATTACAAAAGCCATACACATTTCATCAACAAGTTTGTTTGTGTGACAATCTTCCGCAGCAAGCAGATAAATACTTGTTTTGTAAATAAAACTGCCTTTTCCTGCTGCCACTTAATGTATCTATCCCGGACGTGTTTCGCCTTTTTCTTGTTCTAAGGTATCATCAGTGGGATCTATAATGATACAGTTTTGGAACTTTTAGATTATTAAACATTTCACGTCACGATTTTTTTTTTTTTTTTTGTAAAAGAAGTAATTATTTACGATTTGCTGGTCTGTGTTTCCTCACATCTGGTCTGGAGATTGCACTACCACTATATTACTGACATATAAGCACAGCTTTGCGTTCTGACTTTCTCCACACTGTTCACCATGTTCCTCCTTCCTTTTTGCAGTGTACTATTGTTCTTTTGCCGCTCGATATAACTATTCTGCCGGACACTGCTTTTCACAACGAAAATATTGCAAATCCATCAAATGGCATCAGAAACAGACAGTTTTATTTAGAAAACAAGTATTTATATGCTTGCTGTGGAGGATGGCCACACTAACAAATTTGTTATTCACGCCATGCCAGGCATTTCAATGTGGTCTACACCAGAAATTCAGAACACTTCATCTGAACATCCATTAAACCGTACAACACATAAAATTAAGCAACATATGCAAATGTAACGCTTTTGTACCTAAATATATCAATGTAAAGATTAAAAAGAGTTCACCCAGAGCCCAAAAAGCAATGAATATTGCTCAAAAAATTTGGTTAAAATACGAAATCAAATCCCTATACTCTAAAAAACAAGAGCTAAATTACGAGTTGTATGAGACACATTTACATCTCGCACACATCATTAACAATATGACAGTTTTCTCCCATCTGGTCAACAAGGTCGAAAGCACACAAAAACTGCTATACAAAGAATGGAAACAGTTCCTAGAAGAAAGATCAACCAACTCAAAAACTCCAGTAACAACGCAATACCTTTACACACAGCCAAGAAAAACGCACGCACAAATTCTACCCAAGGTAGTGATTCTTACTGACACACAGTTAAACAGTTAAGAAAGACAGCTGTTGGAGAAAGGATTAACATACAATGTAAATTCAGAAATAGACGAAGATTACTCAGAAAATCTAGTTGTAGAAGCAGAAAGTATATTGACAAGGCAAGATAGGAATCTAAACACCAGTGTCAACATTCGATTAACTAGAGAACTAGTAAAAAAAGAAATTCAGAATATAATAACCAGTATAAAAACACAACATAAAAACAACACAAACACAGAATCTGCAACACTCAGAAATCTTAGGACAAAACTTCAAAAATGAAAATGTTAGCATTTCAAAAGCAGACAACAGGAACGCAGTAGTACTGGTAGACAAAGAACAACAGATTGAGAAAACACAAGAATTCATCTCACAAAATAAGATTACAAAACTAAAATCAGACCCAACAAACAAATTCCAGACAAAAGTAAAAAACACACTGAAAAATATTGACATCGTACTGGATAACATAGACAAAAGAAAGTTGACACAGATCAATCCCACTGAACCTGTCCTCGAAAGCCAACCAAAAATCCACAAACCGAATCTTCCTGTGAAGTCAATACTGGATTTCAGAAAGTCCGCCACTTACAAGCTTGCAGGATACATGGTATAATTACTGTCTGAAAATTTCAAAGCACAGGAAGACAGAACCATTAAAAACACTACACATCTAATACAACAAATAAAAGATATAAAAGTCCCAGACACAGCAACACTCCTCCCATTTGATACAGAAAGCATGTATTTCAACATACCGATACCAGAAACAAAAGAAATCATAAATAAGAACCTGAAAACTTATAGTCAACTCCCTGACGAACAGATTAAGGAAATAGGTACATTAATAAAGCTCATAACAGACAAAATTACTTCCAATTCAATAATAAATTTTATTTACAAGAAGATGGATTACCAATGGGGCCCCCAGTTTCAGGACCCTTTGCAAATATTTTTGTAAACCACATTGAACAGATCATTTACACAAAAATAGTAGGAAAGGAGTACAACATATTATGTTGGTTCAAGTATATGGATGACATCCTTTGCTTAACAGATGAACAACAAACAAAAATTGAAAAGCTACATACTGACATCAACAAGATACATAAAAATATAAAATTCACAACTTAAAGAGAACAGAACAACCAAATTAACTTTATGGATATAACAATCAAAAACCAAAACAATAAGCATACGTTTGAAATGTACTGTAAACCAACAGCAACGGACATTATCATTCCCCAATCCTCGAACCACACACACTCCAAAAAGCAAGTATCACTTCGACACATGCTCCATACACTACACAGTGCCACTTACAAAAGAAAGCTACGAAAAAGAACTGGACATAATAATGCGGATAGCACAAAATAATGATTACAATAATAACACAGTCAGAAAACTAAACAACAAAACTGAAAGTAAAATAAAAGGGGAAAGCACCAAACCACGGACAACAACGCAACTGAACCAAACACAAACACGCAATCCCATAACAACTACACAAAAGAATCAGAAAAAGATGAGAGAAAACACAAGATGGTGCACAATAACATACAAACACAAACTCACCCATAAAATCACCTACATTTTCAAAAGACAGGGAATGAACATGGGATATACAACAGCCAATTCTATACAAAAATACACTCCAAAATTGACAAAAAACAGAGAGATGTACGAGGAAGCAGGTATATATCAATTAAAGTGCAATACTTGTGAAAGCAGATACATAGGAGAAACAGGTCGAAGATTTGATGTCAGATACAAAGAACACATGAGAGCCTGGATATATGGGACAAACCCCTCCACATCTGCACAACACCTGAGAGAACATGACCACAAACCAAGCACTGGAGAAGATGACATGAAAATAATTAGAATCAACAAAAAAACACCTCCTAACCCAACAAGAAAATTACCACATACAGAAAACCAAAGGTGAAAGGAAAACCCTGTTGAATGATGAATTACACATACCAAGTCATTCATTATTTACACAAATAGATAAAATAATAGAATAACGCTCCCAAAGGGGATTAATACAATAGTACTATCCAATATAATAATAATACCACCCAACACCTTTACACTCAATTATCAATGAACCCCTCCACACAATACTGAAACGAAAAGTCAAATCAGCTGTCACCAAAGCTTTCAACCACTCACTAACAGCTAGTACAACACCATACAATTCAAACCACCAACCACCCCCCACCCCCAAAAAAACCATTCTTCGGCTCTCTCTCTCTCTCTCTCTCTCTCTCTCTCTCTCTCTCTCTCTCTCTCTCTCTCTCTCCCTCTTACACACACACGGTATAAACACCATAAATAGAAGTTAGTCTTGAGCATATACTTCGTTAGGTTGGAAACAATTAGGTAAACATGCCAAAGACGAAGAAACACGTAATCGAGTTGCAATATTTACGTTGTGAAAAAACAGCGTCCGGCGAAATAGTTATATCGAGTGGCAAAAGAACAATAGTACACCACAAAAAAGGAGGAGAAACATGGTGAACAGTGTGAAGGTGGTCATAACGCGAAGTTGTGCTTATACGTCAGTAATAAAGTGGTAGTGCGACCTCCAGACCAGATGTGAGGAAACACAGATCAGCAAATCGTAAATGATTACTTTTTTACAAAAAAATCGAGACGTGAAATGTTTAATAATCGTAAACTAACAAAACTGTATCATTATAGATCCCACTGATGATGCCGTAGAACAAGAAAGAGATGAAACGCGTCTGGGATAAATAAATTAAGTGGCAGCAGGAAAAAGCAGTTTTATTTACAAAACAAGTATATATACACATTTCATTTTTCACTCTATATCACAAACTAGAGTGCCTGACTTAAACGAATGCACAATGGTTACACGTGGGATCAGAAATTTTATTTAGTCATCACTTATATTTTCAGACGTTGCCCACTGATCTTGATTGATAGTATACTGCCGGAAAAAATTACTACACCTGGAAAGACGTCGATTTTGATTCGATAACGGCATATGCAACCTAGGAGAAGTGGGAGGGATGTAGATGTACTGATAATGGTTTCAACGTCGTCCGAAAACAGAGCAGCCAGAGCGCCATCTGTGTCTACTCTTTAATAGGAAATGCTCACAGCCAGAAGGCGCTGCGTGCTAAAAACGTGTGAAGGAAGCAGGGAACTAGGCCACGGTGCTTCCTACAGCTAGATGGCCGTGTTTGAAAGGGATCAGATTGTGGCGTTCCGAGTGGTGTGATGTTCCGTTCGGAGAATTGCCACACAAGTTGGTCGTGCTGCGTCAGTTCTGCAGACGAGTTTCTGGGCGTCCACGCAACCAAGACAGCCGCCGGGATCGTCGTATTGTAAGGGCAATAGTGCAGATCGCACAGCTACCACAGCACAGATAAAAGCGCTTGCGAGTTCAAACGTAGGGCTACAGGCACGCACACCTCTAGCCCGTCTTCCTGGCGCCAACAGAGAATCATTTGGAAGATGGAATGGTGCGTCGTGGTCTTCAGCGATGAAAGCGATTCTGCCTGCACGCAAGTGATAGTCGTTTGCGCTTACGACTTTGACCTGGTGAGCGCGTTAGTCCAAGACAAACTTGCCCCACCGCAGGCCTTACGGTGTGGGATGCCATGAGCTTAGCTCTCGTTCACCTTTGGTGTTTCCGGAGGGGACACTAACCAGCTTTAGGTACGTGCAGATTGTTATTAGACTCATTCTATTGCCGTTCTTACAACGGGAAGGTGATGTGTTGCTCCGACGGAATAATGCTCGCCCATACACTGCCCTTGAAACATGACACACTCTGCAAGCCGTACAGCAACTTTCTGGCCAGCACAATACCCGAACTTGTCTTTAATCGGGCACATGTGGGATAAGATAGGACGAGAAAACACACGTGTGACTCGTCAACCAACTGCTGTTGTACAGCAGGTCGATCAGGTGTGGGATAACGTATCCCAGAACAGTATTCGCTACCTGCACAATCGATTGGATGCCACAGTCTGCGCCTACATTGCCGCCTGTGGAGACTGCACCACAAACTAAGATAGGTCTTTCAGCATGGGTGGAAACTTGGTACCTAAGAACCGCTTGTGCTATTGATCTATAACTTTAATCGTTTCATGCACTGCACATGCACTGTTCCAACAATAAATCTTGAACCTCTAAAAGGACGTACTAATGTTTTTCTGGCAGTGTATATGTTTGTAGATTTAAATTACATTCGTTTTTACAATATTTAACATATTTTATTTACAATGTCTATAAAGTCTGAGTTCAGAATGTCTTTTCTTCTACATTCATTGGTATTGTATTGTATGTTAACAGGAAACCTAGAAACGACGCAGCCGCAGCCGCAGTGGTTCACAACCTCATAACGACTACCGCAGTCCACTTCACCCCTCCGCCGCCCCACACTGAATCACTCTTTCAGGGTTACTGTGCTGTTCGGCACACACACACACACACACACACACACACACACACACGACCCACAGCATCGCCCTCCTGAAGTCCACATAACTTAGGATTTTTATTAAGTGAAGCCGTCAATGTAGTAAGCTCTGATGTTCGTTGCCCCCCCCCCCCCCTTCCCGGGGAACGTCTCACACCAGACGAGTGTAACCCCTATGTTTGCGTGGTAGAGTAATGGTGGTGTACGCGTACGTGGAGAACTTGTTTGCGCAGCAATCACCGACATAGTGTAACTGAGGCGGAATAAGGGGAACCAGCCCGCATTCGCCGAGGCAGATGGAAAACCGCCTAAAAATCATCCACAGACTAGCCGGCTCACTGGAACTCGACACAAGTCCGCCGGGCGGATTCGTGCCGGGGACCAGGCGCTCCTTCCCAATCCGCAAAGCCGTGCGTGAGACAGCACGGCTAACCGGGCGGGCACATTTATTGGTACTGGAAACCACATACAGCAGACTTACTACTGCTTATCGCATTATGAACTACACATCAAAGCTTAGTACGTTGACTGCTTCACTTAATAAAAATCCTAATTTTTGTGGACTTCAGGAGGGCGATGTTGTGGGTCATGTGTGTGTGTGTGTGTGTGTGTGTGTGTGTGTGTGTGTACGCGTGCGAAAGTGCTTGGATTTACCATTGGTAATAGAAAAACGTTTTGGAAGGTGACTGGTTGCAATAATTTCTGAAAACCTATATTTATCTCAGTCATTTGTTTCAAATTCATAATAGATTAAAGTTTTACTAGATTTTTAATTCAGTTGGTCGCGACTGGGTTGTTCTGGAAAGTGTGGAAGTGATTCTACTATTCACGTGGGGGAGTTGATGTAGCTATAGTGAGGGTCTTCAAAGGAACTACTCAGTCGATACATGCAGCCTACTACCAGCCACTTCCAACCATGCCTTTCAGCAGTGATCCATTTAGCTATTAGAGTCTGTAAGTGTTGAACTTAGGCAGTGCCAACACTGAGCTGCGAAGCGACGAGTATGCGCTAATTAGACTGATGACATCGCGAGCTGCCAGTGAGTGAGGATGAATGGAAACAGGCTCAGCTGGAGCTTGCAAGCTGATAGCTACGGCACGAAACGAATGTACTACAGTGAGGTGTGGTGTCTGTGTCTGTGTCTGTGTGTGTGTACGCAGCTTCTCTCATTCCCTAACGTCAAGAGATAGATTTCATTTCAGCTGTAAATCTGTATGACATTAGTCCACAGCTGTTTAAGCTAACCGTTTTATAACATCTTGAGTTTTCATTTGCAACACAACTCAATGAAAAAATAAATAACAAAATCAGTAAGAAGCAAACCGAAATCCTTGTATGCAGCGTAGTTCCAGTCGAAACTGACTTATGTCTGAATGGAGGGAATCTGAAGCAAGTCACCAGCTTTAGAAATCTGGGTAGAAGAATAACAGAGGATGTTAAATAAATGATGTTCGCAAAAGCTAAAACAGCATCCAATAAGATGACGCTACTAACATGGAAAAATATTAATTTAAACGCCATCGTACTGGAGAAGAGTCCAGAAGATTTCATGGACAGAGAGAATGACCAACTAAGAAGTTTTCAACAACATAGGAGAGAAAAGATCATTGGGTAGGACCATTAAGGAACGATGGGATCGACGGCTTGTACAACTATACAGACATTGACCCTTCATTATGAAATTACTAGAATGAAAAATTCCTGGATAGAATGCACTAGCAACGCCAAGACTTCAGTGCATCAGGCAGATAAAACAAATTCTGAACTTGACAACATACTGAAAACTGAAGAGAGTAGAGGGAGGTTTCCTGCCGTATGAGACAATAACACCAAAATTGATTCATTACGTACTTATTTCTTAGAATAGATGAAATCGGATACAGCAGTTTCGGGTTCCACTATGTGCTCGCAGTGCTTAGAGAAAATATTACTTACTGTTCTTCTGGTATCATATCTGAATACTGGTTTGATTCTGCTCTCCACGTTAGTTTCTCCTGTACAATCCGCATCATCTCTGCATAACAACTGCAATCTACGTCAACTTGAACCTGCTTACTGTAGTCATACCTGTACTCTACCTCAAAAAATTGTATTGTCCATACTTTCCTCCATTTTTACTTTACTTGTGGCATCAAGATCTGTTCTTCCTGTTTCGATGTAACAGGCCTACTTATTGATCAGTTACTCAATCTATTCATCTAATCTTCAGCACCGTTCTCTAACACCCCATTCCAAATGCTTCTATTCTCCTCTTGTGTGTCCTGGTTTATCGTCCACTTTTTTAAATCCAAATAGGACAGCACTACGGACAAATACATTTAGAAAATAAGAAACGCTTTTCTTGATATTGCCAGTCTGCATTTTACATCTAGAAAAAAAATGTAAATACAATTTGTGCTTTTCCTCTTTCTGTGTGGAACCATTGTTTGTCTCGCGTAATTCTCTACCTGTTTGGTATATCAGCTGAACCCTTCTCCGTTTGAAAATTACGAGTTACATCCAAAATGGGGGCATCCAAAACGGCCACCGTGTTGATAACATAGCCTTACGACTTTTCCCCTTCTCCCATCTCACACTACTTTACTTTACATTTCTGTTTTTGTTTTAGAAATTTGGTCCAAGAGCTATCGACCACCCCATATATTATACTTAAAGTGTCAACTTGAGCTGTTGTATCGTTTTCTTTAAAAGGGTTCGTAAAGTACTCATTGCGAATTACATCTGTTGTTGGTCATTGATGCACCGTAGAATTGCTCTGGTGGATATACCGCACAAGGAGCTGTTGTTTAGAACTTACATGTTCTAAACCCTGAGCTGGCATCAGTGTGTTCTCAGCGATAAACGTACCGCTCTGCTGCTTTTTGTCTCTCGCATATGTAACGCACATTGCTTATTTGCATTTGGCTGACAATATGACTCGTGGTTTGTGGTGCACTCGTCTTGCATACTAATAATGGATGCTATTAACTGATATGTAATCGAGGAAAACACATGTATTGTCCTGAATAGAAAAAAAAGCTGTGCAAACTATCATTTCTTCAACTGTGCTTATCATCACTCCAGAACATATATTACACAAAAATTGCTCGTGATATGGCATAATTCAAAATTCTCCAGCGTCTGTCTCGACTACTGCTTAGCTCAGCTTCTCACTAAATCGAAACCTGAGGGAAGACTGACTTTCTACCACACTATATTCCAATACTAGAATTTCGACAATATGCGTGCCTCCCTTTCTGTACCCGTCTCAATAACATGCTGGCATTCTGGCAACTTTCCAGGTAATAAAAACTAGAATTAACGTAGGAAATTTATAAGGAGATTTATCCTCGGTTCGTATATTGGCGTCGGGTAAGTTAATATTTCTTTTCGAAGTTTTCCATTCTGAGCTCAAACTACAAATGCGTTTCGCTGAATCGTTGTTAGCTGCACCTGATATTCCTAGTAAGACAGATGTCCCCCTCCCCCCGGCCACTACGCTCTGCTTCGGTAATAGCTGGTGCAACAGATTAAATGATTACCTATGGGAGTTCTCGTAAGACTTTATAACTCGTGGCTATTACCTAACAACAAAACTTTCCTTATACTTTCTATTTTTTTAAACAATTGGTTTCCTGGTGAAAGTTTGTTGAGTGTTGACTACACTTGCATCTACCTGCACCTGTTCCTTACTTAACTGATTTAGTAAGGAGGATCTGTTCTTTGTGCCAACGATGAAACTGTCAGACTCTGTTCTCTTTCTGTGGCCCCTGTTCCTTGCTACCACTTCCCACCTGTCTTCACACTTTTCCCCCTTACCCTCATCAGTTCTACCCTAGCACTGTCCAGTACGGCCTTAAGGGCTCTAATCCTCCCTTCCTGTTCTGCTATTTTTCTATCCCTTGAACGTACTCTGCAATACCATGGAAGAGACCCATTTACTTCCTCAATTCCCGTGCCACTACATTCCCCCCCAATGTAACCATCTGTCACAACAGCTGCGTAGAACCCAAATCATGGCAACAGTTACTTGTTCAACAATTTGTTGCGGACGTGGCCGTCGTCGTCTCCCAGCAGCAATTCCCAAATCGTGAGTTAATTCGAACTTCCGAATCATATTCTTCAACCCTGGTGCGGAAGGAAGACGTCTCCGTATTTCCTTAATGCGTCGCTGCTCGCGAAGAGCAACAGAGCTGCTCCCGTTGTTTTGATACAACAGCTTACGAGTAAAGCCCTGCTCCCGTATTCCAGACCCGTGCTCACTGTCTCCAACTCTAGGGCTGGATCCAACCTGCGTACAACGTCGCGTTAATGTTGGTGACGTTATACACTGTCAAAAACCCTCGTGCTTTCCCACTGGACCGAACGTTAAGAGGCGGAAAAATTTCAAGCACCATTTGGCGCGTAGTTGGAAACTCGCAGTAGTGGCAAACGTTAAATTTAGTGTTGAAGAACTAGCTATGTTTGCGGTTGCCTTGGATGATGAGGAAAGAGAGCAGAAATTGGCAAGGCGATTAAGACGAACGTGAGTTGATCGTAATTTTTTAATTTACTGCCTCTGTTAACCTGGAGTATCAAGAAAGGAGATGCAAACATGCAACAGGCAAGTTCTCCAAGAGGTAAACTGATGGATTGTTTGAGGTGAGTGTGATGTTTCAGCTTACCAGTCCCTGTACGGGCTTCCAGTTCGGTACCTTTATGTATTTTATAGAACAGAATTTCTATTTTAAGCAGCACGCTATCAAAAAACTAATCTATTAACATTGGCAATTTGTCAATTGTAAGTTTAAGGACCTAACAAGCGTCAGCTTTATAAATAGCTGTTTATAGTGTTTAAGATACTGTAAATACGTGAAATAAGACAACAGTACATCAGTGATGATGATATGTAGGCCTATATCTGCTGCAGTTCGTCCTGCGTAAACTGGTGTCTGCTGTAATAACAAAGTTTGAAATATTTTTCGAAGCTTAAGTTGCGTCATTTACAATTCCTCAAGATTTTATTGAAACGTATAAGCTCTTACGATATAGAGTATTTTCAAGTTTCTTATGTAGACCTGTATAAGTTGGTGGACAATATAGTCTGACTTAAGTGTTGGTTCATATCCTATTCAGAGAAAGCTACCTTAAAAGAAAGTTGTATCCCTTGACTTAGCACACTTCTATTAGAGAATATACAAGGCTCTAGAACAATATTAACACATGTTAGTCCCCGAGTTAACTAAGATAGTCCTTTGCGTAGTATGAACGCTTGGAAGCATGTTTTTTCGCACCCCAGGTATTCATGTCATATCCAATTACTGACTACATTTAAATTATACTTACCGTAACTAAAAATTATTTGACAGTCAATTCAGTGACAATAATTTCAATTTCCATATTGCAAAAAATACTGTCTAACTGATTTAACATATTCCACATTATCATTATATTGTTGCTGTTGTGGTCTTCAGTCCTAAGACTGGTTTGATGCAGCTCTCCATCCTACTCTATCCTGTGCAAGGTTCTTCATCTTCCAGTACTTACTGCAACTTAAATCCTTCTGAATATGCTTAGTGTATTCATCTCTTGGTCTCCCTCTACGATTTTTACCCTCCACGCTGCCCTCCAATGCTAAATTTGTGATCCGTTGATGCCTCAGAACATGTCCTACCAATCGGTCCCTTCTTCTTGTCAAGTTTTGCCACAAACTCCTCTTCTCCCCAGTTCTATTCAGTACCTGCTCATTAGTTATGTGATCTACCCATCTTATCTTCAACATTATTCTGTAGCACCACATTTCGAAAGATCCTATTCTCTTCTTGTCCAAACTATTTATCGTCCATGATTCACTTCCATACATGGCTACACTCCATACAAATACTTTCAGAAGCGTCGTCCTGACACTTAAATCTGTACTCGATGTTAGGCAATTTCTTTTCTTCAGAAACGTTATCCTTGCCATTGCCAGTCTACATTTTATATCCTCTCTACTTCGACCATCATCAGTTATTTTTCTCCCCAAATAGCAAAACTCCTTTACTACTTTAAGTTTCTCATTTCCTAATCTAATTCCCTCAGCATCACCCGACTTAATTTGACTACATCCCATTAACCTCGTGTTGCTTTTGTCGATGTTCATCTTATATCCTCCTTTCAAGACACTGTCCATTCCGTTCAACTGCTCTTCCAAGTCCTTCGCTATCTCTGACAGAATTACGATGTCATCGCCGAACCTCAAAGTTTTTATTTCTTCTCCATGGATTTTAATACCTAATCTGAATTTTTCTTTTGTTTCCTTTACTGCTTGCTCAATATACAGATTGAATAACATCAGGGAGAGGCTACAAGCCTGTCTCACTCCCTTCCCAACCACTGCTTCCGTTTCATGCCCCTCGACTCTAATAACTGCCATCTGGTTTCTGTACAGATTGTAAGTAGCCTTTCGCTCCCTATATTTTACCCCTGCCACCTTCAGAATTTGAAAGAGAGTATTCCAGTCAACATTGTCAAAAGCTTTCTCTAAGTCTACAAATGCTAGAAACTTAAGTTTGCCTTTCCTTAATCTATTTTCTAATATAAGTCGTAGGGTCAGTATTGCCTCACGTGTTCAAACATTTCTACGGAATCCAAACTGATCTTCCCTGAGGTCGGCTTCTACTAGTTTTTCCATTCGTCTGTACAGAATTCGTGTAAGTATTTTGCAGCTGTGACTTTTTAAACTGATAGTTCGGTAATTTTCACATCTGTCAACACCTGCTTTCTTTGGGATTGGAATTATTATATTCTTCTTGAAGTCTGAGGGTATTCGTCTGTCTCATACATCTTGCTCATCAGATGGTGGAGTTGTGTCAGGACTGGCTATCCTAAGGCCGTCAGTAGTTCTAATGGAATGTTGTCTACTCCCGGGGCCTTGTTTCGACTTAGGTTTTTCAGTGCTCTGTCAAACTCTTCACGCAGTATTATATCTCCCATTTCATCTTCATCTACCTCCTCTTCCATTTCCATAACATTGTCCTCAAAAACATCGCCCCTGTATGGACCCTCTATATACTTCTTCCACCTTTCTGCTTTCCCTTCTTTGTTTAGAACTGGGTTTCCATCTGAGCTGTTGATATTCATGCAAGTGGTTCTCTTTTCTCCAAAGGTCTCTTTAATTTTCCTTTAGGTAATATTTATCTTATCCCTAGTGAGATAAGCCTCTACATCCTTACATTTGTCTTATAGTCATCCCTGCTTAGCCATTTTGCAGTTCCTGTCGATCTCATTTTTGAGACGTTTGTATTCCTTTTTGTCTGCTTCATTTACTGCGTTTTTATATTTTCTCCTTTCATCAATTAAATTCAATATTTCTTCTGTTACCCAAGGATTTCTACTAACCCTCGTCTTTTTACCTACTTGATCCTCTGTTGCCTTCACTACTACATCCCTCAGAGCTACCCATTCTTCTTCTACTGTATTTCTTTCCCCCATCCCTGTCAATTGTTACCTTATGCTCCCATTGAAACTCTGTACAACCTCTGGCATAGCCAGTTTATCCAGGACCCATCTCCTTAAATTCCCACCTTTTTGTTGTTCTTCAGTTTAAGTCTACAGTTCATTACCAATAGATTGTGGTCAGAGTCCACATCTGTCCTTAGAAAGTCTTACAATTTAAAACCTGGTTCCTAAATCTATGTCTTACCATTATATAATCTATCTGATATCTTCTAGTATCTCCAGCATTCTTCCATGCATACAACCTTCTTTCATGATTCTTGAACCAAGTGTTAGCTATGATCAAGTTATGCTCTGTGCAAAATTCTACCAGACGGCTTCCTCTTTCATATCTTACCCCCAATCCATATTCACCTACTATGTTTCCTTCTCTCCCTTTTCCTACTCTCTAATTCCAGTCACCCATGACTATTAAATTTTAGTCTCCCTTCACTATCTGAATAATTTCTTTTATCTCATCATACATTTCATTAATTTATTCATCATCTCCAGAGTTAGTTGGCATATAAACTTGTACTACTGTAGTAGGCGTCGGCTTAGTGTGTCTATCTTGGCCACAATAATGCGTTCCCTATGCTGTTTGTAGTAGCTTACCCGCACTCCTATTTTTTTTAATTCATTATTAAACCTACTCCTGCATTCCCCCTATTTGATTTTGTATTCATAACCCTGTATTCACCTGACCAAAAGCCTTGTTCCTCCTGCCACCGAACTTCACTAATTCCCACTATATCTAACTTTAACCTATCCATTTACCTTTTTAAATTTTCTAACCTACAGGCCCGATTAAAGGATCTGACATTCCACGCGCTCCGATCATTCTATTACAATTTCTTATTTATATTAACACCAAGAAGTTTGACAAATTACGCAATAATAAGTTCTCTATTTGTATTAATTTATTTTCATGTAGTCCCTGCACGTTATTTCTTGGCCTAAAATTTAATCCTATCATTTGCAATTTTATGCATTTTATTTTCAAAATAATTTCAGACTCTGTGTGTGGATTTTACACTTATTTATTGCTGTTGATTGTGTCTGAATGTATTTTATATGGCATGTAGTATAGTCAACATAGGAGCAGTAAGAGGCAAAGTACCACTCCTTGTTTCGGCAAAGACAGGCCATTACACATGTTGCATCATCCCCTTTTTCTGCATAAGCTTATAAAGTCGCAGAATTCTATCAAACTGACCAAAAATTAATGACTGGAGATTGTATTAGTTTTTTTGTTTTTCAGTTAGTAATTTCAGATGTCATTTATTATTTATGTTAATTCTCCTTTCCTTTCTGAGAGGGTCCTGGCTACAGGGGCTTCTTCGCAGACAACGACCTCCAGCTTTTGCCTAGGGCACTCTACAGTGCACAGGATTGACTATGAAGTGTGCAAAGCAATTATTGATACCATGCTCAATACTGTAATGCCTCAACCCATAAGGAACCAGTGGCTCACGATTGGTGAAAAATTTTGGAAATCATGGAATTTCTCCTTTTGCAAAGGTACAATTGATGGAAAGGATAGTTGCACCTGCAAATAGTGGCTCACTTTCCCACAGTTACCAGCACACCTTGTCTGTGGTGTTGCTAGAACTTGTAGATGTAAATTATAAGTTCATAGCAGTGGATATAGGACCATACGGCAAAAACAGTAATGTTGAGATTTATGCTTGGTCAAGTCTGGGCAAAGTACTGGAAAGCAACAGCTTAGGTGTGCAAGCTGACAGAGGCCTGCCAGCTACAGACACGTTGGTGTCCTTTGTGATTGTGGGAACGAGGCTTCCCACTTACGAAATATTTGATTAGGCTGTTTTCTCGAGTACAGCGAAGTGACAGTCCAGAAAAACAAAAATTTTATTGTATGCTTTCTCTAGCCAGGCTGGTTTCAGAAAGTGCTTCTTGTCAGCACAAAAGTTCAGAATATATTTTAGGAAAATTAATGCACTTCCCGAAAATGTAGACAATAACTTTGAGTACATGTATTCTGTATCATTATCTTATAAACTGCCATACTTATGCACCGAATGGAGAATTAATATTGTATCACCTTGGAAGGCAGGGATGAAACGCTGGTGATGCAGTATTTTAGATACACCAAAAATTCACATAATTTTTTAATTCTCCAAATGACTCAGTTCCATAGAAGTAACATATAATTATTTTTTAAAGTACAACACACACAAAATATACCCGACACTGCAGTTATTACTACTCTAGAACTACCAAACAAAACACTTTGTTCATGTTTCAGAGTGCTTATATGCAGCTGTATGTAATTTTTAACAGACCATTCTCATACTTGCGGTTGTGCGTTATGTATAGGCTTCATTTAGAAAACAAACACCAGAATTCAAAGAAAGCATGAAAACACATTTACTAGTGTCTCAGTAAATTGCGAAATAAGTGACCTGCTGTGAAATGACTTTCCTGGGATTCTTGAATATAAACAGATGTAAGTATATGAATATAAACAGATGTAAGTATAATGGTAACTCATCTTTCCCTTGTTGCAAAAATGAAAATATTTCTGTGAAAATACAGTTTCGTATATGCAGTTAAATGAACTACAACCCAATTGTAGAAACAGTTATCATCAGATCTTCAACAAAATTTAAAAAGATTCTAATTTTTCAGACAGCTGAGTACAACACTTTATTTTTTAAGAATGGTGAGGTAGAAAGAAGTGTGATATAGAACAGCAGTCCAGGTAAAAGTTTTCTTCAACAAGTATTACCTGTTTCTAAAACTTTTCAGTAGTTGCAGGGGCAACAGTCTGGATGATTGACTGATCTGGCCTTGCAACATTAACCAAAACGGCGTTGCTGTGCTGGTACTGCGAACGGCTGAAAGCAAGGGGAAACTACAGCCGTAATTTTTCCCGAGGACATGCAGCTTTACTGTATGATTAAATGATGATGGCATCCTCTTGGGTAAAATATTCCGGAGGTAAAATAGTCCCCCATTCGGATCTCCGGGCGGGGACTACTCAGGAGGATGTCGTTATCAGGAGAAAGAAAACTGGCGTTCTACGGATCGGAGCGTGGAATGTCAGATCCCTTAATCGGGCAGGTAGGTTAGAAAATTTAAAAAGGGAAATGGATAGGTTAAAGTTAGATATAGTGGGAATTAGTGAAGTTCGGTGGCAGGAGGAACAAGACTTCTGGTCAGGTGATTACAGGGTTATAAACACAAAATCAAATAGGGGTAATGCAGGAGTAGGTTTAATAATGAATAGGAAAATAGGAATGCGGGTAAGCTACTACAAAAAGCATAGTGAACGCATTATTGTGGCCAAGATAGATACGAAGCCCACACCTACTACAGTAGTACAAGTTTATATGCCAACTAGCTCTGCAGATGACGAAGAAATTGAAGAAATGTACGATGAAATAAAAGAAATTATTCAGATAGTGAAGGGAGACGAAAATTTAATAGTGATGGGTGACTGGAATTCGAGTGTAGGAAAAGGGAGAGAAGGAAACATAGTAGGTGAATATGGATTGGGGCTAAGAAATGAAAGAGGAAGCCGCCTAGTAGAATTTTGTACAGAGCACAACTTAGTCATAGGTAACACTTGGTTTAAGAATCATGAAAGAAGGTTGTATACGTGGAAGAACCCTGGAGATACTAAAAGGTATCAGATAGATTATATAATGGTTAGACAGAGATTTAGGAACCAGGTTTTAAGTTGTAAGACATTTCCAGGGGCAGATGTGGACTCTGACCACAATCTATTGGTTATGACCTGTAGATTAAAACTGAAGAAACTGCAAAAATGTGGGAAATTAAGGAGATGGGACCTGGATAAACTGAAAGAACCAGAGGTTGTACAGAGTTTCAGGGAGAGCATAAGGGAACAATTGACAGGAATAGGGGAAAGAAATACAGTAGAAGAAGAATGGGTAGCTCTGAGGGATGAAGTAGTGAAGGCAGCAGAGGATAAAGTAGGTAAAAAGACGAGGGCTGCTAGAAATCCTTGGGTAACAGAAGAAATATTGAATTTAATTGATGAAAGGAGAAAATATAAAAATGCAGTAAATGAAGCAGGCAAAAAGGAATACAAACGTCTCAAAAATGAGATCGAGAGGAAGTGCAAAATGGCTAAACAGGGATGGCTAGAGGATAAATGTAAGGATGTAGAGGCTTATCTCACTAGGGGTAAGATAGATACTGCCTACAGGAAAATTAAAGAGACCTTTGGAGAGAAGAGAACCACGTGTATGAATATCAAGAGCTCAGATGGCAACCCAGTTCTAAGCAAAGAAGGGAAGGCAGAAAGGTGGAAGGAGTATATAGAAGGTTTATACAAGGGTGATGTACTTGAGGACAATATTATGGAAATGGAAGAGGATGTAGATGAAGACGAAATGGGTGATACGATATTGCGTGAAGAGTTTGACAGAGCACTGAAAGACCTGAGTCGGAACAAGGCCCCCGGAGTAGACAACATTCCATTAGAACTACTGACGGCCTTGGGAGAGCCAGTCATGACAAAACTCTACCAGCTGGTGAGCAAGATGTATGAGACAGGCCAAATACCCTCAGACTTCAAGAAGAATATAATAATTCCAATCCCAAAGAAAGCAGGTGCTGACAGATGTGAAAATTACCGAACTATCAGTTTAATAAGTCACAGCTGCAAAATACTAACCCGAATTCTTTACAGACGAATGGAAAAACTGATAGATGCGGACCTCGGGGAGGATCAGTTTGGATTCCGTCGAAATGTTGGAACACGTGAGGCAATACTGACCTTACGACTTATCTTAGAAGAAAGATTAAGAAAAGGCAAACCTACGTTTCTAGCATTTGTAGACTTAGAGAAAGCTTTTGACAATGTTGACTGGAATACTCTTTTTCAAATTCTAAAGGTGGCAGGGGTAAAATACAGGGAGCGAAAGGCTATTTACAATTTGTACAGAAACCAGATGGCAGTCATAAGAGTCGAGGGGCATGAAAGGGAAGCAGTGGTTGGGAAAGGAGTGAGACAGGGTTGTAGCCTCTCCCCGATGTTATTCAATCTGTATATTGAGCAAGCAGTAAAGGAAACAAAAGAAAAATTTGGAGTAGGTATTAAAATTCATGGAGACGAAGTAAAAACTTTGAGGTTCGCCGATGACATTGTAATTCTGTCACAGACGGCAAAGGACTTGGAAGAGCAGTTGAACGGAATGGACAGTGTCTTGAAAGGAGGATATAAGATGAACATCAACAAAAGCAAAACGAGGATAATGGAATGTAGTCCAATTAAATCGGGTGATGCTGAGGGAATTAGATTAGGAAATGAGACACTTAAAGTAGTAAAGGAGTTTTGCTATTTAGGAAGTAAAATAACTGATGATGGTCGAAGTAGAGAGGATATAAAATGTAGACTGGCAATGGCAAGGAAAGCGTTTCTGAAGAAGAGAAATTTGTTAACATCGAATATAGATTTAAGTGTCAGGAAGTCATTTCTGAAAATATTTGTTTGGAGTGTAGCCATGTATGGAAGTGAAACATGGACGATAACTAGTTTGGACAGGAAGAGAATAGAAGCTTTCGAAATGTGGTGCTACAGAAGAATACTGAAGATAAGGTGGATAGATCACGTAACTAATGAGGAGGTATTGAATAGGATTGGGGAGAAGAGAAGTTTGTGGCACAACTTGACTAGAAGAAGGGATCGGTTGGTAGGACATGTTTTGAGGCATCAAGGGATCACAAATTTAGCATTGGAGGGCAGTGTGGAGGGTAAAAATCGTAGAGGGAGACCGAGAGATGAGTACACTAAGCAGATTCAGAAGGATGTGGGTTGCGGTGGGTACTGGGAGATGAAGAGGCTTGCACAGGATAGAGTAGCATGGAGAGCTGCATCAAACCAGTCTCAGGACTGAAGACCACAACAACAACATAGGTATTGTTGTTCACTGAGGAAGAACCCCCGAGTATCAGACTGAAAACCACGTAAGTTTCATGTACTCCAAATACGGCACTGTCTGATTTTGTGTATACTTTCAATAGTACATTACTGCACTATAGTACTCCATTTTACTATGACATTTTAACACTTCATATTCTTACTACACAAATTACTGCACGTGCCCCATGTGCAACGTTATCTTCTACTATTTGTGACACCTTAATACAGTTTTGTTCCAGATATTCTTCTGACTTTGTACGTAATTTCTTTTTCCCTAAAACATATGAAGAATCAATGGTTCAAATGGCTCTGAGCACTATGGGACTTAACATCTGTGGTCATCAGTCCCCTAGAACTTAGAACTACTTAAACCTAACTAATCTAAGGACATCACACACATCCATGACCGAGGCAGGATTCGAACCTGCGACCGTAGCAGTCCCGCGGTTCCGGACTGAGCGCCTGAACCGCTAGACCACTGCGGCCGGCTATGAAGAATCATGTCAGCCAATACCGCAGTCCTTTGCCCAGTAGATATCCATGAACGGCCGTTTGATGGGACAAGTTATCTTCATTCTAATAAACTGCACTGATAAACTGTACAAGTTTTGGTTTTCAGATAGCTTGAAAATGTTCCTTTCTTTCGAGTAACATGCATTTGACTGTAACAGAGGAGTCGGAATGCAAATATGAATGTCCAGTACAAAGTCCTTAGTATATTCAAAGAAGTATTGTAAATGAATATTCAATTTTTACTGTATCTTGCCATCTCTCCTCTGAAAATTGCACAAGCTACTAATGGAATCGCATATGAGCTAACGAATTTGGCTCTGAGCACTATGCGACTTAACTTCAGAGGTCATCAGTCACCTAGAACTTAGAACTAATTAAACCTAACTAACCTAAGGACATTACACACATCCATGCCAGAGGCAGGATTCGAACCTGCGACCGTAGCGGTCACGCGGGTCCCGACTGAAGCGCCCAGAACCGCACGGCCACACCGGCCGGCAGCTAACGAATTTCCAACTTTTATTTTCATAATAAGACTTGTAGGGCAACACCAATTAGTACAAAACGTGTTAATAACCAAGTACATGTTTTTGTTACTTGTTACGAAAGTATCAAGCAGGCTAACAGTAGCCTATCTTCATTGCCGGTGGACTGCTTGTAAGTGCTTTAATTTTCTTTTAACATTGTTTCCCACTTCCAAATTTGAGCATAAAGTTTCCCTACAAACTGATGTCCTGTAGGAATAGGCATTAAGTTCTTAACTTTCGTCTAATTCTAAATGAGTGCAAAACACGCCACTTCTGTAACTTTTACACTATGTAATCCACCTACATAGAATAAGAAGATATTTTTACAGTGCTAAAGCACCGTGCCTCTCTTACCCATAACGAATTCTGCATAAAGCATGGCAAACAAACACTTCTTAACTTAGAGTTTAAACTGGAGAGAGAGACCCCTTACATGCTGACATCTGGCATCACAATACCTATAGTCTGAATTTCTGCAATGTCTTTGTTGACGTGGAAGTAAATCCCTTATCTATGATCAAAGTTGTTCGACACATTTTGATTGCCTCTCACTTATTGGGTTTCCAGATCACCTGTGTTCTGGAAAACTTTATTTTTTGCTTCTGATTGCCGTAATGGCGAAAATTGTGCTGCAGTCTCTCCTATGCTCAAGAAAAACTATTTTAGTCCCGCTGTATAGTTTTCTTCATTTTTTTTCAGAAAGTATTGCATAGGCAAGCTTGAGGCACTTTCTTCTTCAAGTTGTTTGCCCATTTTTTTCCTACCCGTAGGGGTCCCCACAACTGTTTCTGAAGTGTTATGTGTAGGACTAGGATTACAGCAGTCATCATCATCGAATGTCTTCTTCTCTTGTACGAATGACACAAAGAATGAGTGTCACGCTCTTTGAAATGTGGATTCCGAAAGCACATATATTTCTTCACTTTTCCTGAAGCAACAGCCTGCCCACCCTGTCTTGTTTCGAATGACCTTCCTGAATGGAGAGACTCCTAGCAGAGTCTACATTCACTTCCTGTAATCACAAATAAAATATAATTCTGGATTTAATGAAGCAGAATACATGCATTTTCATTTACACACATTGACAGCAGAATAAAGGAACAGTTGATGCCTGTTGTCATAAAACAGTACAAATGTCTACTGATGTAACATAATACAAATGTCTGTTATAAGATACTGCTACACGCAGGTTCTATACTTCTTTTTAGATAAGTACATGGAATTTGAGTTCGTTGGTAACACTACTTTATCTTCTCAGGTTTTGTGGCTGCTTGGGATACCGCTGTATAATAAAGTGTGTAGCTACAGGCTGGGACATAAACAGTTCAAGTAATTGACAGCCAGTGATTCATGTTCTGTTGCATTTCAATTAGAAACTATTTTTGGTTTTGTATTGCTGGTACTTCGAGGTGAAAATTGATGATTACGCTCACAGTAATAGATACCAGGACTCTTTCTCGAAACAGCAGTGGTGGTAGCACTTGCACTATAAGCTATCTTGACAAAGCAAATGTAGCTTGCCTGGTACCGTAGAGCCAACTATATACTGTATACGAATGGGGAACATCGAACTTATTCCTGCACTTGTATTTTAATAAGCTGTTTCCGTACGTAATCGTGAATGAGACCCAATAACAGCCGGCCGAAGTGGCCGAGCGGTTCTAGGCGCTTCAGTCTGGAACTGCGTGACCGCTATGGTCGCAGGTTCGAATCCTGCCTCGGGCATGGATGTGTGTGATGTCCTTAGGTTAGTTAGGTTTAAGTAGTTCTACGTTCTAGGGGACTGATGACCTCAGATGTTAAGTCCCATAGTGCTCAGAGCCATGTGATCCATTTGAACTCAATAACAGCAAATATCTAAACAAATACAATACGCATGTAAACGAATAGCCAAAATGACTATGTGGGGTAGAAAATTCATATTTGCTTCGGAATGATAAGTATTACTCTCATACGCGATCGAAATAAAAGTTCACGACTCGTGAAATGAGGAAAATAACTGTGAAATTGGAAAGCAGAGAGGCTGTACCATCTAGCCGCTAAGCACTTTCATCCCATAACAGTCACCGATTTTTCGATTTCACAACGTGCTTCTTTTATTTTATTCTCTTCACGGCAGTTACAATCAGAACTAACAACCGCACTGTATTTTTCATTTTGTTGTATCTAATTTCTTCGTTATGGAGGGTGGAGGAGCGGAGTGGGAAACTGTCCCTAAAGGCGGAAGAATCAGCCATGATCAACGGCATGAGAAAGCAGAAGCCAATGGAAAACCCTGTATTAAGGACACATAACGTGTATCCACAGGACAAGTGGCCTGTAATTGAAAAAGTGTCATGATGAGCTCTCCTTTGGCAGAAGATCCCGGAGAAGCTCCCCATTCCGATCTCCTGGAGGGGACTGCCAATAGAGAGGGGACCATGAGAAAAAGATTGAATAACCAACGAAGGGATAACGTTCTACGAATCGGAGCGTGGAATATGTGGTAGGGGAGCTATAAAATCTGAAAAGGGAAATACTAAGGCTAAATCTAGATATAGTGGGGGTCAGTGAAGTGAAATGGAGGATCACATGCCTTTCTGGACAAACGAGTGTAGGGTAATATCAACAGCTACAGAAAATGGTACAACAGGAGTAGGATTCATTACGAATAGGAAGGTAGAGCAGAGAGTGAGTTACCGAGAACAGTTCAGTGTCAGGGTTGTTCCCATCAGAAATGACAGAAATTCAACACTGACAACAATAGTTTAGGTATACATGCCGACGTCGCAAGAAGAGGATGAATAAATAGGGAAATTATAAGAGGATATCGAACGAGTAATTCAATAAGTAAAGGGAGCTGAAAATGTCATAGTCGTGGGGGATTAGAACGCAATTGTAGATGAGGGAGTAGAAGAAAGGGTTACGGGGGAATATGGACTTGGTAGTAGAAACGAGAGAGGAGAAAGACTAATTGATTTCTGCAATAAATATCAGTTAGTAAAGGCGAATACTCCGTTCCAGAGTTACAACAGGAGAAGGTGTAATTGGAAACGGCTGGGAGAAAGGGGAAGATTTCAGTTAGATTACATCATGCTTAGGCAGAGGTTCCGAAATCCGATATTGGATTGTAAGCCGTATAAGGGAGCAGATATAGACTAAGATCCCAGTTTAGTGTGAATGTGTGTGAAATCTTACGGGACGTAACTGCTAAGATCATCAGTCCCTAAGCTTACACACTACTTAACCTAAATTATCCTAAGGACAAACACACACACTCATGCCCGAGGAAGGACTCAAACCTGCGCCGGGACCAGCCGCACAGTCCATGACTGCAGCACCTTTGACCGCTCGGCTAATCCGGCGCTCCCAATTTAGTATTGATGAAGAGTAGGCTTAAGCTTAACGGACTACTGTACTCAGGAAGAATCAGTGCGCAAAGAAGTGGAGCCGGCCGGAGTGCCGTGAGGTTCTAGGCGCTACAGTCTGGAACCGCTTGACCGCTACGGTCGCAGGTTCGAATCCTGCCTCGGGCATGGATGTGTGTATGTCCTTAGGTAAGTTAGATTTAAGTAGTTCTATGTTCTAGGGGACTGATGACCTGAGAAGTAGAGTCCCATTGTGCTCAGAGCCATTTGAACCAAAGAAGTGGAATACGGAAGAACTGAGGAACGAAGAGATAGGCTTGACGTTCCCTACGGCTAGAGATACTGCATTAAGGAATATAAAAAAAAGAAGTTCAAATGGCTCTGAGCACTATGGGACTTAACATCTGAGGTCATTAGTCCCCTAGAACTTAGAACTACTGAAACCTAACGAACCTAAGGACATCACACACATCGATGCCCGAGGCAGGATTCGAACCTGCGACCGTAACGGTGGCGCGTTTCCAGACTGAAGCGCCTAGAACCACTCGGCCACTCCGGCCGGCGCATTAAGGAATAACTCAGTGAGAAGTCTAGCTGAAGAAGAATGGATATTTCTAAAGAGGGCAGTTACAGAAGCTGAAAAGAGAACCGTACGTCCAAGGAAGGCAACTGCGAAGAAACCATGGATAACAGGTGAAATACTCCTGATGATCTTTGAAAGAAGGAAGTACAAAAACGTTCAGGGAACTGCAGGAATTCGAAAATAAAAGTCAGTTACGAACGAAATACATAGGAAGTGCAGGAAAGATAAGGCAAAATGGCTGCACGAAAAATGTGAATAAATCGAAAAGGAAATGATTGTCAGAAGTACAAATCTGGAAATTAGTGGTAAAGGTCTTATGGGACCAAACTGCTGAGGTCATCGGTGCCCAAGCTGACGCACTACTTAATCTAACTTAAACTAACTTACGCTAAGGAAACACACACACACACACACACATGCCCGAGGGAGGACTCGAAGCTCCGACGGGGGGAGCCGCGAGGACCGTGACAAGGCGCCTTGGACAGCGCGGCTACCCCGCGCGGCTCGGAGCAACAGATTCAGCATATAGAAAAGACAAAACAGTCTTCCGTGAAATTAAAATCAAGGGCTGTAACATTAAGAGTTCAATGGGAATTCCACTGTTAAATTGCAGAGGAGAGAGCGGACACGTGGAAAGAGTACACTGAAAGCTTCTATGAGGGGGAAGATTTGCCTGATGACTTGATAGAGGAAGAAACAGGAGTCGAGAGGGAGGAGATAGGGGAACCAATATTAGAATTAGAAATTAAAAGAGCTTCGGAAGACTTAAGATCAAATGAGGCACAAGGGATAGATAACATTCCATCGTAATTTCTAAAATCATTGGGGCAAGTGACAACAAAACGACTATTTATGTTGGTGTGTAGACTGTACGAGACTGGCGATATACCATCAGACTTTCGGAAAAACAACAACCAAATTCCGAAGGTATCAAGAGCCGCTAAGTGCGAGAATTATTGCACAATCAGCTTAACAGCTCATGTATTCGTGTTACTGACAAACATAATGTAACGAAGAAAGGAAAAGAAAATTGAGGATCTGTTAGACGACGATTAGTTTGGCTTCAGGAGAGGTAAAGGCACCAGAGAGGCAGTCTGACGTTGCGGTTGGTAATGGAAGTAAGACTGAAGAAAAATCGAGACTCGTCCATAGGATTTGTCGACCTGGCAAAAGCATTCGGCAAGGTAAAATGGTCCAAGATGTTCGAAATTCTGAGAAGAAAGGGGTAAGGTACACGGAAAGGCAGGTGATATACAATATGTACAAGAACCAAGTCGGAACAATAAGCCTGGAAGACCAAGAACGAAGTTATCGGATTAAAAAGGGTGTAAGACAGGGATGTAATCTTTCGCCCCAACTATTAAGCCAACACATCGAAGAAGCAATAAGGGAAATAAAAGAAAGTTCAAGAGTGGGATTAAAATTGAGGATGAAAAATAACACTGTTACCCCCCAATGAAACTGAAGAACTGCAGGATGCACTGAATGGAATGAACAATGCAATGAGTACAGAATATGGATGGGGAGTAAATCGAAGAAAGACCAAAATAATGACAAGTAGCAGAAACGAGAACAGCGAGAAACTTAACATTACAACTGAGGATCACGAAATAGACGAAGTTAAGGAATTCTACTACCTAGGCAACAGAATAACCTATGACGGACGGAGCAAGGAGGAGATAAAAAGCAGACTAATCAGCGAAAAAAGCATTCCTGGCAGAAAGAAGTCTGCTAGTGTCAAACACGGGTCTTAGCTTGACGAAGAAATTTCTGAAATGTCCGTCTGAACCACAGCGTTGCATGATAGTGAGAGATGGTCTGTGGGAAAACCAGAACAGAAGAGAATCTAAGACATTGACCTGTAGTGTTACAAAAGTATGTTGAACATTAGGTGGACCGATAAAGTAAGGAATGAGAAGGTTCTCCGCAGAATCGGCGAGGAAAGGAGCACATGGAAAACACTGACAAGAAGAAGGAACGTGATGATACACATCTGTTTAGATATCATGGGTTAGCTTCCATAGTACTAGTGGGAGCTGTAGAGGGTAAAAACTGAAGAGGAAGACAGAGATTGGAAGACATCCAGCAAATAACTGAGGACGCAGGGTGCAACTGCTACTCCAAGATTAAAATAGTGGGACAGAAGAAGAATTCGTAGCGGACTGCCTCAAACCAGTCAGAAGGCTAACGAATCTTCCACGTTAACTTTTGTTCCTGGTGAGTATGTAAATGTACGCAGGTGCCATACTATGCATCTAAATTCGTTACACACCATTATTAATATAATCTGCAGTAGGCTTACCGCATTAATAAAGTGATTTACCTGAGCGACCGAAAACTGCACAGTTTCCTTCCACATTTCTTCTTTCAGCAAAAGTGTCGCTGTACTTTTGCTACTCATATTATAGAGTTCCACATGGTGGTGAACAAGCTCAGACTGTAGCGCCTAGAACCGCTCGGCCACTCCGGCCGGAAATCCGTTTATCCTTGGAAGGAATAAGAAGAAAATAATTTCAAACCAAACTTGACACGTTTCTAAACAACATTTAAATTAATTATTACTAAGAGTATTATAATTATATAAAAAATTAGTACTCACTGTGGCCTAAGCAATTATTGTTCTTATTTCTATAGAGAAGTTTCGAAACATGATAAATACGGTACCTTAAGGAACGGCAATGGAAAGTGCCATCGCTGCCAACGGAAAATGTGACAGAGTTTTGAATGATACAGTACGCACCTACATCTACATGACTACTTTGCAATTCAAAATTAAGTTGCTGGCAGAGGGTTCGTCGAATCACCTTCAAGCTATTTCTCTGCCGTTCCACTCTCGAACAGTACGCGGGAAAACGAACACTTAAATCTATCGTGCGAGTTCTCATTTATATTGTTTTATTACAATGATAATTCCTCCGTGTGCAGGTGGGCGCCAACAAAATATTTTCGTATTTGGAGGAGAAAGTTGGTGGTTGAAATTCCGTGTAAAGATCGTGCTACGCCTTTGTTTTAATTATTGCCACCCGAACTTGCGTACCATATCCGTGACACTCTCTCCCCTGTTTCACGATAGTACAAAACGAGCTGCTCTTATACGACCTTTTTCGGTGTCCTCCGTCAATCATGTCTGATGCGGATCCCACACCTCGCACCAGTACTCCAGAAGAAGACGGACAAGAATAGTGTAGGCAATCTCTTCAGTACACCTATTATATTTTCTGAGTGTTCTGCCAAAAAATCGCAATCTTTGGATAGCTTTCCGCAGAACATTATCTATTTAAATGATTAATAGTTGTAACCCCTAAGAATTTAGTTACCTTCACAGCCTTTAGATTCATGTGATTTATTTTGTAACCGAAATTTGGAGGATTCCTTTTAATACTTATGTGGATGACTTCACACTTTTCACTATTTAAAGTTAACTGTTGCTTTTCACACCATACAGATATCTTGTTTAAATCATTTTACATTTGGTTTTGATCTTATGATAACAAGACGGTAAAAGACAGCATCATCTGCAAACAGTCTAAAAGGGCCGCTCATATTGTCTCCAGAATTACTTATGTTGATTAGGAACAGCAAAGGCCCTGTAACACTTCCATGAGGATGCCAGATATCAGTTTTGATGACTTTCCTTCAGTTACTACACCTACTGAAAAGTTATGTTGATGGTGAAGATATTAAGACGGTAAGAAGTAAACAGTCATTAGGAAGAAGTGCTGACCTTCCAGATGAGTTAGGAAGAGACTTGATAGGACACATATTAACGTTGGAAGAAAAAATTTTCGATCCAGCAAGAATGCATCTATGATGTCTTACGTTTGAAGTAGCGAAAGGTCCAACCAAGAGGAGACAATGACTGACGACAAATGATACTACAACTTTGTCTCGTCAACCTGAAGTATCTCGGCAGTAGCCTGAGGCGATCTCAGTGGCCAGAGTTTATAAGCCAAAAATCTGCAAGAAGATAATTGATGAATTATTTAAAATATAACGAAACGTTGTAGACGAAAATAAATTGGTTGCGACACGAATACTCAACGTGAATGAAACTGCACTTTCAACCTTTCAGAAAGCTCAGAAAATATCAACAGGGAAGGACAAGCGTCAAGTAGGTGGGGTTACAGTTGCTGTAAGAGGAAACAAGGCTACGGCAACTTTTTGCACCAGTGCTGCCGGGATGTATGCGCTGTCCATGCTTATACACGTACTTAAGATACTGCGGGTTAAGTTTGAGTTTCTTCCAGGAAATAAGTTTGCACACTTCGAAAGTGACTGGATCA
The DNA here is from genome assembly GCF_023897955.1 of Schistocerca gregaria. NCBI lineage: Eukaryota > Metazoa > Arthropoda > Insecta > Orthoptera > Acrididae > Schistocerca > Schistocerca gregaria. The sequence continues at coordinate 400,256,513 of NC_064931.1, read as the reverse complement.
TGAGTGAATTTTTGTGCTGCATCTCGAACACTTTATAGAAATAAACTGTTGATGGTGTACAGCAATCAGCCACACATTGGTTTTAGGTTACTTTTTTCAAAAAGTATCGTTACTGGTTTCGAATTTTTCGCAGTTTATCAGACGGTTTTTTCATGCTTTCATCAAATCAAATTAGACATTGTCTTCCTGTCAGTTACCCTAGAGTAAATAATAAATCACCGTTACAAACTTATAACAAAAATGGTTGTACTACATATTTGTGTTGGAATGCAACTTGCGTGAAATAGCCACCTGGTGCATTTGTTTTTGCAGATTTCTTGCAATGAAATACCGTCTCAAGGATGTTTGTATTTTCACAGTCACAAACGTTGTACTACATTGTAAATCACTTTCGTTCGGTCACAAAACGAGTATTCAATGCGCACCACATGTTTTGATTTTACAGTTTCCAAAGCACATGAGTGTAGAAGATGCCGCAATGAAATGGAACAAATATATGTTTTTTTTTGGGGGGGGGGGGGGAGGGAAGGAAGCGTAAGTGACTGTTATTTTAGATTGAAAAAGTGTTTTACATTAAATATATAACATTAAATGCAAACAGATACGATAAATACATGGGATTTTGTGAATTATATCACTGCAAACTTATTTTATATAACGACAGAGATACAAATGTGGGCAAGAACTGTACGAAGTCCTTACTTGCTATCTGAACATCGGTGGTGATAATACCTTAAAATTTATTAGTGCTTAGTACCATAAATAATATCGACTATTGTAGGTACATATTATATTATAATATCAGTTACGTGATCTGCAGACAGGTGTATAAATATTATTTACAGTATACTGAGGTACAGAAAGTGCTTTCCGGGAGTTTTTCAGGAAAGGACTGGCTCAAATGGCTCTGATCGCTATGGGACTCAACTTCTGAGGTCATCAGTCCCCTAGAACTTAGAACTACTTAAACCTAACTAGCCTAAGGACATCACACACATCCATGCCCAGGCAGGATTCGAACCTGCGACCGTAGCGGTGTCGCGGTTCCAGACTGTAGCGCCTAGAAACGCACGGCCACTCCGGCCGGCCAGGAAAGGACTGTTAGCTAACTCAGTCTGCTCATTAAGGATATTATCAGCGGAAGTTTTCTGTGTGGACATATTTCTATTTCCTCTAACATATTCACAGTGGCTCCTTTGCCGCTAAATGTAATATTTTCATTTTGCTTTCAATGTTTGTCACTGAATATTTTTTTCTGCAATATGGTCTGCAAATGTAGATTTGTTCAAGTTTCCAAGCATTAAGCCACAGAGGTGTTCTTTGTACCTAATCTCATAACTTCTGTCTGTCTGAACAATGTAGAATTCTGGAGGCTAATCGCATTGGACCTTTTATACTACTGATTTACTCTAGGGAGCCTTGGAAAAAATTATATCATGAATCATTTTTTGCTGTAATTTACTATTAGTAAAGAAGCTGCTGTTAACATTCTTCTCTTTAAGTAAGTTAGGAATTCGGTATGATATGGGGCCTGTGTGACGGATAACGGTATATTTTGCATTGGCTTCAGCAGGAGGCTAATTTGTTTACGATTGAATGCTGTGTGAACTGCTGTTATGTGGAGCTGTGGCTTTTGTTTTTATTTTTTGTGGAGTCTGTCTATTATTGTAGGATTATAACCATTATTGTGAGAAACTGTTTTGTTTAAACAGGGATATTATTCCAGAATGAGATTTTCATTCTGCAGCGGAGTGTGCGTTGATATTAAACTTCCTGGCAGAGAGTTCGAGTCTCGGTCTGGCACACAGTTTTAATCTGCCAGGAAGTTTCAGGGATATTATTGATTTATCAGCAACAGACATCAGTAAAATGCATAAAAATATTTAATTCGAAGTTCAGCATGAAACAAATAAGAGTATAAATTTTCTTCAACTTAAAATCTGTAACATTAATTATAAGCATCAGTCTGGCATATACAGGAAACCCACCACCAACTCCTCGTGTCATCCCAGCAAACACGACCATGACCACTCCGTCTACAGACCACAAGTGGCCCATCGGGACCATCCGACCGCCGTGTCTTCCTCAGTGGAGGATGCGGATAGGATGGGCATGGGGTCAGTACACCGCTCTCCCAGTCGTTATGATGGTATTCTTGACCGAAGCCGCTACTATCCGATCGAGTAGCTCCTCAACTGGCATCACGAGGCTGAGTGCACCCCGAAAAATAGCAACAGCGCATGACAGCCTGGATGGTGACCCTTGCAAGTGCCGACCACGTCCGACAGCGCTTAACTTCGGTGATCTCAAGAGAACCGGTGTATCCACTGTGGCAAGGCCGTTGCCCAGCAGACACAAAATGTCGTATTTCTGAGCCACGGTACAACGACTGCAAAAAGTACTTATGAATCACACAGATCAACAAAATGATATATCTGGTCTGTGTATGAGAGTTGTGTTTATACCATTTCCCGTCCTGCATACCTATATGATAGGCTGGCACTGCATCCACTCTTCACCCAACACGCACTTTCCGCACAACACTTAGTATTAACGTATTTTCTTTATCCAACACCTAACAACTTTACCTCTAAGCCCTCTCTACTCTTAGAATCTGACTACGCTACATATGCTCCTCTAGTTCTTAGTGCTTCTGGCGGCATTGTCACCCAATGACAAAGTGGTCTGCAACCACACTCCCATTCGTCTGCACTGATTTATGACAACTGCTCCTGAATGCTCTCATCTGAAACATGCAAATATCATAACTACCCGCTTAGTTGTTGCTTAACATGTTAAAAAAAAAAGCCTCCAATTTCCTCTTATTGTATCGCCACTGTACTAAAAGACAAGTTGTAAATTCGTTCCCCGATGTAGGTTGACCTTCATTCTCTCTAATGCTCCCCTTCTTATGGCTGTCCTCCTTTTCCTGGCCACGGGGGGTAGCTGCTCGGTCCAGGGTGTCTTGACACGGTTCGCGTGGCTCCCCCCGTCGGAGGTTCGAGTCTTCCCTTACGCATGGGTGTTTTGGCCTTAGCGTAAGTTAGGTTAAGTTAGATTAAGAAGTGAGTAAGCCTAAGGACCGATGACCTCAGCAGTTTTGTCCCATAGGAATTTACCATAAAATTAAAAAGAAATCCTTTTCCTGAACCGGAGGTACACCACACGACTCTGGCTCACGCTGTATGTGCTCATGTCTCAACGTGTTTTGCTTACGGCATTCCCATGGCGCCAGCAAAATACAAAGACATGGAGAAAGGCTTCATCGCATGACTGGCAATGGCCCAGAATCCAAGCAAACTTGCCCCTAATGTGTGGGCAGCTAATCCAACTCACCACACCTTAAAATCGAGACAAACATGCGCAGTAACATGCCGCAATCTCGTCATCACTAAACAGCGGAAAACTATGTACACTTACCTCTTGGGCAGTGCATAAGATATCGCGAAAAAAAGAAAAAATACTCTTATAGGCCAATGTGATATTATGGAAAACACTGCTACGAGAATTATACAGCTGAATTAGATATTCATAGTGCGATAGTTTCTTGACTAATATTCTTATACTCCTTAGAGCGTGATAATGGATAACGACTATGCGGTCCAAAGACATATGGCAATTTGTCATCAGGTAAATGCAGGTTGGACCCTGAGCTTAGTTCAGTCAGCGTCCAGGGGTTATCATGTCCCAGAAAAGGTGCCAGTTAACACGAGGAGCTGTCACTTACGACGAATTTCTATTCAATACTGACTTTCATTTTCAAGCAGGCAGTGAACGTAACAACCACTTTACTCATTAGACTACTTTCCTCAAGGAGTCGAACCGTAAGCTAATAAATGAGTTACAAATACAGTACATCAATTATAGAAATTAAATAAATGGATAATCTAGACTGCGCTACACAATGTCACCTAGAATTTGCTTATACATTGAAGTTCTACTTACAAGTTTATTCTAACATAACTGTACACCTATTCTACAAATTTGTGTCTTCATGTACGAGGATGTATTAACAAGATTATGTTGCTCGTTCCAATAGTTCGTGCAACTTTGTTTCGAGCTGTATCCACAGCAGCCGAGCGTCAATTTCTATTTAAGATTTATGGTACGTCCGCAGCTCGTGGTCGTGCGGTAGCGTTCTCGCTTCCCACGCCCGGGTTCGATTCTCGGTGGGGTCAGGGATTTTTCTCTGCCTCGTGATGACTGGGTGTTGTGTGCTATCCTTAGGTTAGTTAGGTATAAGTAGTTCTAAGTTCTAGGGGACTGATGACCATAGATGTTAAGTCGCATAGTGCTCAGAGCCATTTGAACCATTCCTTGTACGTTTCCCCTGTGACGGCGTGGGTGGCCTAATCTGGATATGATGATCACGTTGGCTTTCCTTCTGACATCGACTGTTGTTCTTCCAGTTGTTTCTGTGGTGCTTCAGTATCCTTCTGGTACTGGTTTGGATTTCGTTGTTCTCTTCCGTTTCCGTTTAGTCGTTCGCTGCAAATTATTGTTGTAACTGCCTCGTCTATCTCCGTTCTCCCACGATGGCTGTTTACTCCCCCACTTCGTCTCTCGCTTCTTTTTGACGAGCCTTGCCAACTGCGGTCATTGTTTCTGTTTCTGTCTCTTGAGTTTTGTATTTCGTTGACACAGTCTAATTCGCGTAGCGCGCTCTTCAATGAGTTAGTGGAATCGTCGCACACTCCGATGAGGAGCTGTTGATAGTGCAAAGGTAATTTCACGTAACAGTGGCTCACAATTTCCTTGGGACTGTACGGCCGGTCCAAAAACTGATTCTTCTTAACTAGCGACACAAAGAACTTCACCAGACTACGGAATCCTGACGCTTCTAAATCTTTGCCTGGCATAGTCTTCTGCTTGATTCTCTCTTGCATGTACCGCTACCAATATGTGTAAAGGAACGCATCGATGAACTCTTTATATGAGCGGCAGCTCTCAGCAGCACTGCGCATACATTCCGAAACCAATCCCTCTAAAAATCCGCAGATAAAAAACTACAGCTTGTATTTCAGCGGCCACGATTCCGATAGCACTTTATCGTTCTGAGCTATCTAACTTTTTGCATGTAATGTATTGTTATTCTCTTTGTACATTAGTAAATTTTGAATGGATAAAAAAATGTTTGTAGTCGAATTGTTCATTTCCTGCGAACGAATTTTCCCTTGTTTCTACAGCACGTGTCTCCGTAAATCGATGTCCAAACGATCCTTGGGCACTGTTGAGGCCTCCTCTTCCGTCGTCAGATTTACGGAGCAATATTTCGTCCGCCGTTCTGGTTCAGTTTGTGCCATACTTTGCGTCACCGGCGGCGCGCATTCTGAAGTGCGCCTTATGGCGGCTGGTGTGTTCTCCTGCTGGTGATGTAGCCTCATGCTGCCCAGCGAAATGTTGTAATACATGCTCTTCTCTCCTTCCTTCATCATGCAGTGGTGCTGCCTTACCAGACCGTGATTCTAATTGATCAACCCGCTGACGCGCTTACTGGACATCTTGCTAGCTCGTTGTGCTGTGAGGTGATCCGAATCTGCTCTTGTTTAACTTCTGATATTTCTACTGTTTGTTCTCGATCTGTTCAGTGCGCTTCACGTTCTCGCTAATTTTTTCTTGCGTTTCCTGGAGGATCTTTCTCCCCGTTTTTGGAGGGCGGCAAGAACGTTTTTTGTTTCACACATTTCGGTTTTGGCCTCTGTTGCTCGTTCTTTAGCTAACAAAGCGCTCTTGTGTGCACCTTGAACTACAAATTTTGTCGTTGTGGCATCGCGTTTTGCCTCTTTCGCCACCTCTCGCGCCTCTGTTGACGTTTTCTTGACGCTTTTATTCTTCTTTGACACTCGCAATTTCCTGCTGAACCTGCTTTATACTTACAACAATATATTCAGCTACCCTCCGTATCTCCTTCGTCTCCTTAATCATTATGTCACCCATCTCGTTCGTGGCTATCCTATCTCTCTCCTGCCTCTTCATCTCCGCTTTCTGCATAAATCGCGCGAGGGCCTAAAACTGAGATCCTCCGCCAACCCCCAGGACTAGACGAACGCGATTCCATCGCTCTGTGACGCTTTGCTCGTGAGTCTGATCCGCCACTCTCACTAACGGCACGTCTTGCCATGCCTGCAAATTCTACATGGCGCTCTGCTACGATTCACTTTCGCCCTCATTGTCTGACTGAATTTCCTCCTCGCAATCAGAAAATTCCGCATTCGACATATCCGCAAGGTCATTCGGCTGAGAATTCTCCGCAACTTTCTCTTGATCAGTGCTACCTGTCTGATGGAAATGGAAATGAGCGTTTGGCGTCATTGACCGGGAGGCCTCTTACGGGGAGATAATCTGCCTCACGTTACACGTTAACACAACGCCGTCAGGAATAATCAGCAAATAACACAGAAATCACAACAAATGAATGAAAACGCAAACAAACAACACACACAGATTTACAAATCATCAATGTATTTAGCGCCAGAAATTCTTATGGTTACGCCAAACTAATTTACCTCAGTCCACCAACTGCAGGGCCCGCATCTCGTTGTCGTGCGGTAGCGTTCTCGCTTCCCACGGCTGGGTTCCCGGGTTCGATTCCCGGTGGGGTCAGGGATTTTCTCTGCCTCGTGATGGCTGGGTGTTGTGTGATGTTCTTCGGTTAGTTAGGTTTAAGTAGTTCTAAGTCCCATAGTGCTGAGAACCATTTGAACCAACTGCAGGTCTTATTACATTCGAGGCCACATTGGGTGACCTGCGGGCCGGATGGGGATTAATGACGAATAAGACAACACAACACCCAGTCCCTGAGTGGAGAAAATCCCCGATCTAGCAGGGAATCGAACCCGGGCCCCTCAGGATGGCAGTCTGTCACACTGACCATTCAGCTAACGGGGCGGACACCTGTCTGACGTTGATGCGTTTGTGATGGGATTCGAATATTCTCAATACTTTGGAGCAAACGTTCCTTGCTTCTAGTCAGCATGCATTCAGGTTTCTGCTACCGAGATGTTTCTATCGCTCCTCGTCACAGTGCCACACAAATCTACCCTGAAATTTGGTCTGGAGAGCCACAAATTCTAAATCCCTGACAGCATATATCAAATGAAAACACCCCTAATCTACGATAAAATGCAAGAGCCACAGATAACCTGCCTCACGTTACACGTTAACACAACGCCGTCATGAATAATTAGCAAATAACACAGAAATCACAACAAATGAATGAAAACACAAACAAACAACACACACAGATTTACAAATCATCAATGTATTTATCACCAGAAATTTTTATGGTTACGGCAAACTAATTTAACTCAGTGCACCAACTGAATTTCAACATGGGAAAACAGAAACATTTTAGCGAAAATCGTTCTGACGGTCGTGGAAGGTGCCATCAGTTCAGGATCCTGGGAGAGATCACGAAATTGCAAGACTACACTGGTCTTGCGGTATGGTTTGAAAGGCTACAGGCCTGACAGCAATCACTTTAACTAGTATGCCTTCCACTTGACTACCTGGCGCATGCATCCGCTACGTTGGTTTTGCCCTTTGACCCGCATTAGAGGTTATCACTTTTATCGGAATATAAATGAACTTGAATGCTGAAATAATTTAATGAAATGGAGGCCCTGTCATTATTGTAGCCAATTTTTGATGTGTGATTAATATATCAACACGGGATTGATGTTTAATAAAAGTTACGGCACTTGTTTATTGATCATAAAATAGGATAAACAACCCAAGTTAAGAGAGGTGACAAGTAAGTCATGAACTGTTGGCAACACAAATAGACGCAACAAATATTTAACACTCCACTGGGTGGCGATTGATTGGGTAAGTCTAAGGCTTGTCTAATTAAACTATTTACTCTGGCTCAAAACATAGATAACGCAATGTGAAATTAACTAACACTGAATAGACTTTGATCGATTTATTCTATACAGAAGTTATACTATCTTGGTGCAGCTGAGAACAAGTAGTGAGGCTGTGATTATGTTTGCCCTAAGAAGCCAGAGCAGCAACACTATATCCCTTTCCTGAAGTCCCAGAGCTGTCTCAGGTTACGGTCGTGGTTCAAACGTCTGCAGAACAGCGATGTGCGGCCCCTGAAATTCGTTATCCCAGTCGCGAAATGTGCAAAGTCGCGGCAAGCGGTTTGTTAGACGTATTGCAGTTACTCTCTAATGAAGTCCTGAAATCTCGCCAGATTCCGGCGTGCGACACTCCTGTTCGCCTGTCGTATCATGGACCAATTTGACTCACTTATGTGGCCACGCGCACAAGGAGATCAAACGTCAAGGCGGCAGAACTGAAACGAATAAGATTGCCCTCGGCACAGAGAGTTGTCCGAGATGACTGAGGTCTAAACTGTCAGTACATTAGCTGTACTGACCACAGGCTCCCCAAGATCGACGATAGTGCAAAGTCACGCTCAGCACATATGTCCCAAGTGCAACCCACTCATAGCAAGAATCCTCTCCAGACCAGAATCTGAATCAGAAGACGAAGTTTCTTCTCCTCTCGCTTTCCTTCAAATCTCAGTAAACTCCAGAAAAGCACACATGCAACCCCCCCCCCCCCCCACAAGGGTTTTGAGCCACTGGCGAGACTCTACGAGTTCCATGTCTCCCCTGTAACTCATCTGCTCTACCCATCGGCCAATCCTAATCAAAGTTAATCTAGTACCTTCCGCCGCGGAAGTCGAACACGCGGCAGAACAAATGGACGTGGTCAGCCCATAGAGGGCTCTGCCTCCGCGGCGGCTATTCCGTGCAGCGGCTCTCGCGTAGCGAGGGCGCCACTGCTAAGCCACGTGCAGAAGCGGCCAATAGCCACACCCTTCGGTTTCGTATATAGGGACCCGCTCTGCCCTAGTCCAGGAATTCGAGGGTTGGATTCCGTCACTTCCTCATCGAGGACTCGCACTGCCTGGGCTACTCTCAGGGTGTATCTTCGACGTGGAAGAGCCCCAACCGTGCCTGTCGTGTTGTTGCCCGTCTGCACGCCGACACTGCTGCCCGCCTCCGCCGCCGCCGTCTGGTCGCCGTCGCCCGGTGCTTGCCGCCGCCGCCGCTACCGCCGCCGCCGCCCCCCGGTGCTTTCCGCCACAGCCACCGCCGCCGCCGCCTTCTCTCGGTGCTCGCCGCTTCTGCCGCCGCCGCTGCCGCCGTCTCTCGGTGTTCGCTGTCGCCTGCAGTCATGGACGCCCCAACTACCACCATCATCTACACCTCCCCTTCACCTGCCCCCACTGTAACGTCATGGAGTGCTTCCTCTGGGATTAACCCGTCACATCCATCTCCCCATCTAACTCCTCTCCATCATTGTATCCCCACACGTATGTCACTACCGCTCCTAACCCTGCTACTGCATCTGCTGCTGTTCCTGCTCCTGCCTCAGCCCCTGCTCCCACCCCCTGTCCAGCTCCTGTCGCCCGCCGAGACGACTTTCCCCTTCTCCCCCCTACAACTACCACTGCTTCCCCTGCCCAAGTCACCGCCCGCCAAGCCACAGTCGCCGCCACAGAGAGCCCTACCCTCTCATCCAGTGCTACTGCCTCACAGGAGGGCCCTGCCTCCCACCACCTCCCCATCTATCCAGCCCCTCATCCCTTCTCCCAGGCCACACCCGCCAAAAGAATCTTCCAAACGGCCCAGTGGCGACCTCTCCTCTACTCCCTCATCCAAAAAGCCACTGCCCACCCCACCTCCCACTGACCCCGCTATGGATACCATCCCACCTCCCTCCTCTCCAGCCCCCTCCCTGTATACCTTTGTGCTAGCCAACCCTGGTCCGAAATTCCTGGATGCCCACACCCTTACCCTTGAAATCCGGAAGTACATCCCCAGTGCACCCCTCACCCAACGTATCCCTCCCAGAGACTGTTCTTATCAAGTCTTCCTCTCCATCCTTCCATACTGATCTCCTCCGGCGCCTTCCCCACATCACCTTTGGGCCCCACTTATCCCTCACCCCCTTCCTTACATCCTCCTCCTCCTCCTCGTCAGCCCCAACCGCCTCGTCGTCCACCAACCCTCACAGCCGTCATCACGAAAGTCAGCCCTGTAGTCACGGAGGATGAGGTGTTGGCAGAACTGAATACCCACCCTGCCTGGGAAGTCCGCTCCGCCTGCCATATTTACAACTCCTCTGGCCCTACTTTCCTTATGTGTATCTTTACAGAGTCTGCCTCCTCCATCGACCACCTCCTCACGCAGGGAGCCCTGATTTTCAACTGCCGCCACCCTGTCGACCCATCCCGTTCCCCCTCCTCAATCCTACTGCTGCCAGCACTGCGTTCTGTACAACGACCACCTCACCCAAAACTGCAAGAACCCACCCATCTGCCCCCATTGTAAAGCCTCCCACTTCCTTAAACAGTGTCCCAACCTCGCCCCCCCCCTGTCCTGCAACACCTGCAATGAACCTCACCCCACCTATTCCTCCAAATGCAAAGCCAAGCCCCCTCCTACCAACCCTGAACTCACTGTCCCCGTTCGCCCCATTGACTCACCCATCCACCATAACAATTCCCTCCGCCCTCTCCCTACAGCAGAAGACATCATCCGGTTCCTAACCATCATCCTGCAGAACATCCACCCCTTCCAGCGCCCCCACACACTCCAGCAGATTTCCCTTGCTGCCCCCTCTGTTTTCCACTTAAACACCTACGCCATGTACTCCCACAACCAGGCCCACTTTACCTTCACCCGCCTAGACACCCTCATTTAAGCCCCTCTCTCCCCTTCCCGCACCCTTCCCACCTCCAACCTCCTGGCTCGTCAACAGTATTGTCTCCTCTACCTCAACATTCGCTCCCTCCCTGCAAACAAATACCTCTTCATGCATACCCTCTCCCAGCACCAGGTTGACTCCTTCATCCTGAATGAAACCTTCCTCCAACCCTACCATGTTGTCCGCACCTCCCCTTATCTCCTTCACCACACTGACAATCCCCTTCCCCTCGCCCGAGGTGGGGTCACTATAGGCCACCTCCGGCATCTCCCTGTCCGGCCACAGCCCCTCCTCAATGACCCGACCAAACACCTTCTCCTCAGCCTATTTTTCCCTCCCTCACTGTCACCTGTACCACTATCTATATGTGCCCCACAGCTCCTCTCCCCTTTGACTTCATTTTCCCATCACCTATGTGATCGCCGCTGACCTCAACATCCACAGCCGTGTCCCTGCCACCCTTCAGCGGTGGCATCAGTTCCTTGCCACCCTCCATGGTGAACTTGTTCCTCTCCAACAGCACACCCGCCCTGAATGTAACTCCACCCCCGATGTTATCCTCGCACCGCCGTTGATGTCCTCGATCCTGTCGGTAGTGACCATCTTCCTGTCCTTCTCACCATCTCCTCTACCTGTCCCGCCACTGCAGCCACCCACCCAGCTGCCCCACCAAAGTCTGTCCATGACTACCACCATGCCAATTGGGATGCCTACCAGGAACCCATTGCCTTACAGGTCGAAAGCCACTCCCCTCTCCTTAGATCACCCATGCCTCTTCCTTCCTTCAGAAGACCATCACTGACGCTGTGGAGGCTCATGTCTGTACCAAACTCATTCACCCTCACTGCCCTACACTTCCTCCACACGCCGTCCTTCTTCTGTGTGAATCCTGCAGGCTCTATTGCTCCTTCCTCCGCACTCGTGACCGAGATACTCTCACCCGCCACTGGCAATTACAGCGACATATCCGAAACCTCGTCACAGCAAAGAAACGTTGGGACTGGCGCCAGACATGCACATGCCTCAACTCCACCCTCCATGTCAACTCCTCCAAGTACTGGTCAGCCCTCGACCGCCTTACTGGTAGCCATCCCACCCCTTATTGCCCCATCCTCCATGACGATCGTCCCTTTCCTGACAACCTCAGTAAGGCTCACCATTTTACTTCCCACCTATCCGAGGTCTTCTCCATTCCTGATGATCCCCATTTTGATTACTCCCTCTTCCCCACCGTCTTTGACCACACTGACACCTCTGTCCCCCCACTCGCCCCTAGCTTCCAGTACTTGGATCGGTTACCCCCCCTCAGATATCAACACTCCCATCACCACACAAGACATCACACTTGTCCACCCTCCAAATGCAACACCACCCCTGGTCATGATGGCGTCACCTACTGTCAACTCAAGGAATCCCCTCTATCCTTCCTGTCTGTCCTTGCTACCCTGTACAATGTCCTCCTCTCCACTGGATTTTACCCCGACCTGTGGAAGACTTCCCGTGTCCTGCTGTTCCCTAAACCTAACAAACCCCCCTCTGATACCTCTTACTATCGTCCAATCTGTTCAGTAAGGTCTTCAAGGCTATCCTCTCTCGCCGTATTCACAGCCACCTTAACCAGCACCGCGTCCTTCCTCTTATCCAATGTGGCTTCCTGCCTTCCTTCTCCACCCACGACCAGCTCCTTAACCTTACCAATCTTCTTTCCCTCCAGCTTAACTCCCGTCGCTCTGCTATCTTTGTTTCCCTTGATCTCCAGAACGCCTATGACCATGTCTGGCATCCCAGGCTCCTCTTCAAACTTCAGACCTATGCTCTCCCCATCAACTTCGTCCGTCTCGTTGCTTCCTTCCTCTCCCATCATCGCTTCTATGTGACTATCCACAATTCCAACTCCCTTACTTTCTACACTTCTGCCGGCGTGCCCCAAGGTTCTGTCCTTTGCCCTCTCCTCTACCTCCTGTACACTGCTGATATGCTCAAACCTCCCCCTGCTGTTCATCTTCTCCAGTTCGCTGATGACACCGCCTTCCTGGCCCTTTATCCTAGCCATCAACGGTCCCAACGTAACCTCCAAACCCACCTTGACCAATTCACCACTTGGTGCAACCAGTGATTCCTCCGTGTTAATCCCTCCAAGACCCAGGCGATCATCATAGACCGCACCACCCACTCCTTCCACCTCCATGATTTCTACCTCACCATTTATGGCCATCCTATCCACCTCACTCCTACCCTCAAATACCTTGGCCTCACACTCGACCGCCACCTCACCTGGACACCCCATCTCCTTACCATCCAAAACAAAGCTCACAACTGCCTCCGCCTCCTGAAACTCCTGTCCGGCCGGTCGTGGGGTGTGCATCCTTCCACCATCCTTCACACCTACAAATCCTTGATCCGCCGCATCCTCTGTTATGCCAGCATTGCTTGGATTTCCGCCCCTCCCCGGTTCTGTAAAGCCCACCAAATCCTCGAACGCCATGCGCTCTGCCTTGCCTTCCGCATTCGCCTTCCATCCCCCACGTGCATCCTCTATGACCTCATCCCCTTCCCCCACCTTCTCCTTTTCCTTGAACACATCCGGAGTGTTTTTACTACTGTGGCCAACTTTTAACCTGTGCCTGCGCATTCAGTGTCTTCTCTGTGTTTTAAGAATTGCCAACTGAGTTTTTTAACTTTGTGGTGACTTTTTTTTTAACTGCCCTCCATGAACGTCTCCACGTCAGTGTATATTTTACCTCCATTTTCTCCCCTTACTCTGTTTTATGTTCCTATTTTTATCTCCTTATATGTGTATCATTTTATTCTTGTTTTAGTTGTAGTGTCACTCGGCTGAAGAGCGGCGAATTGTGCCGCTGACAGCCCTCCCATGCCCATATGGGGCTGGGGAATGAAATCACAATAAAGGGAAAAAAAACCTAGTCCAGCCAGTCTGGTACTCACTCAGGATTTCGTTTCTGTCTCGACGGTACTGCGTTCTGGCCGTTGCTCATTGTTGACATTTGCCTGGCTCTGGTTCCGAGTGGATTTACGTTTGGTGTTTGGTGTTGTGGTTTCCACAAGCCTCCGTTGCTTATCTCTTCCTCATTGTGTCGCTCATAGTAGGTCGTGGTCCGTTGTTGTCAGTCGTCATTGGTCTGTCGTCCGACTCGTCCTGTGTTTACCCGGCGGTGAGTGCTCCACCGCCGGCGGTTTCCCCGCCTGGCGGTTCCGATCCGCAGCCCAAGGCGATCCCGCTGTTGATTTTGGTTACTACAGTTAACAATATCCTTCTCTTTTCTGGAGAGGCACCCACTCTTCCTTTTTTCTTTTTTTTTTTGGCCACTTTACGCATCATGTTTTTGAGTTTCCACATAGTCCTAAAGTGAGCATCACATTTATCACAGAGATCAATATGTGGATGACCCAAACGTTGCAGTGTGTCCGACCAGGGGCCTTGGCTAAACCAACAAAAGTGCTTTTGTATCTCAACATAGACCATTTCAGAACCACCATAAATGTTGCGTTCCATTCCAAAAATTTTTTGAAGGCCTGAGGCTTCCCAAAAACTTGGCAGGCAGGGGAATGACACCAGCTGACAGCCCCATTGATAGCGTGCAGTCCACGGTGAACAAGGAAACTTGCGAATTTTTATGGACGCGCTTTCCTGTTCAGAAAGGGCGTTAACGGCACTATCGAAACGCCTTGGCCTGGCGACCTGAAGTTCTCTTGTGCACCTACCCCTGCCATGGCAAGAGGCGCCCAACACGGAGATCCTGGTAGGTTTTTCCACCTCTTTTGCCGAAGGCAATGTCTGCACACCGGTGCGAGAAATTCTTGGGACCAGCATTCTGTCTCCAGTAATTGTTTGAGGATGTTCCTTTCCTTAACAGCTGTACGTGGCTTCCAAGCCCCAAACGTTCACTGGACGATTTACTGTTAAATGACAAAACTGCCTGTTTGTTCTTTACTCCAGAAAAAAAAAACTATTCGCAGGATTGCTCCCGTAAAGGTCCCGCACGCATTAACAAAGTACATACTCCTATCAGTGCCTGCTCATGCTGATCATCTCACAAAAATGATGTGGTAGGTGTAAAATCAACATTAAAGAGTAGCCTTGATATGAAAAAATAGTGAGAGAGTGATTCGTTCTCTCTCAACCTAAAACCAATATGTAGCTGGTTGCTGTACACTATCAACAATTTATTTCGTATGACAGCCATGGTCTCCAAGCATGTCTTTTTTTTTGTTGACAAAATTGCACTTATAGAAATTCTGAAGCTGAGAAGAGAGTAGCGCTTTTGCTGCATAGGCACACCATCCACAGTAATAAAACTATTGCGATTAAAAATGCAGGAGTTACCGTCAGGAAAATGTTCTCTCTTCCAGTACAAATTGCCGATCCCATGCAACCTTTATATTAGACATTTTTAAGCTTTTCTCTGTGCTATAATCAGCGTTTCGACGCTTGGGTGAGAGAACACATTCTGTGCTCTATTAGCCAGTTTCTGATAAGTGAAATTATCATGGGACAGCAGCAGCTGCAGCCAATACGGTAATAAACGGATTCGAGAGAAATGCAGTTTGGGCTTTTAACAGAACGGTTTTGGATGACAGCGATTTTAAAGTAGTGACAGATTAACAAGATGCTTCAGCTGTATTTTCAGCAGAAACATTAAAAGCAGTTTTATCAGAAACTTTAACAGCAGCTCTCTAATTTGACGCAGGAACACCTACTACTGCAGAAAGTAATACCAATCGCCATCAGCATCAGAGTTCTTCAGCGTCTAAACCTTATATAAGAGAACACGAAGTGTCCTGGGCACCTGAATGGAAACAAGTGAGAAAGAGGAACATCGCGAACTGTATAGTTTCGACTTCGTCGTCGTGTAAGAAAAAACTGGAAAACATGGACATGAAGAATGCGTTCACTGCCAAGGAATGATGGTCTCCTGGTTTTTGTAAAATATGCCAGAAATAAGAAGAGAACGACATGTCCCAGTGTATAAAGTGTAGGGAGGGGGCACATAAAAATAATGCTAGAATGGGGCCAACGAAGATAACATATTAGTGTTCTGGTTAGATGTTGCTAAAACTTAAATTTCGGAACGATCTCCATTTTTGTGTTTTAATAGGGATAGGACACATTCAGATTTTCTCGAGTGGGGCCAACGAAAAAAGAAGTTATTGTTATGACTGCAGTTAGTTTTTTCAAAAATTCAATTTCAGTGTTATCGTGATTTCCTTCGTAGTTCAAAAAAACTAAAGGCCTCGTTGAATACTGTGGATTCCTAAATCGGATCAATTAATATATTTTAAGTCCTTTCTAATTAACTGATAAATGCTCCTTTGACTCGCAGTATGCAAATGTTCGACATGGCGCACAGAGGCATCCAAGCAGTATTTCTTTCTGTGAATCCTTACGTGAATGGGACGGGAAGAAAGACTAACATGCACCTCACAGCGGTTTGCAGAGTATGGACGTAGAGGAAGACGTAAAAGTTTTCAAGCCTCTTCATATTTCCAAAAAACTTCAGTACTATTATTTTCGACCAGTGGCACCATTTCAACAACAAGTGTGATGTAGGCGGGTGTGATAAAACGCATTAATTGGCGTGGATAAGCTCTTTTTAAAAAATCTCCTCCTCCTCCTCCTCCTTACAAGGCCACCCTAATGGAAGTGCTCTTGGTCACTCTGGATACTCTTTTGATATCGTTATCATCATGGTAGGGTGTTCTGTCTACTGGAAGGTTCCTGACACTATTGTTGTCTCCATCTGATTTTGTTCTAGGCCAACTGCTTCATAGTGATGTACGAGTGCATTTTCTTTTTAAATTGCGATAGGCCGCAAACGCAAACCGCAGTGAATGTCAAAAATGTTTTATTTGCAACATTTACCAACACCTTCCAGTTACTTCACCACATTTTCGCCGCTCCAACTCAGACATCTGTAGTAGCGTGGTACCAACTTTCCAATACCCTCGTTATAGGAGGCAGCCACGTGTGACTTCCACCAATTCCCTACGCTGGTCTGCAACTCGGTGTCTGTGCCAAAACGCTGTCCTCGTAGGCAACGGTTCATGTGAACGAGGAAATGAAAGTGTGAGGGGATATATGGCGCGTGATCAAACACTTCGATTCGAAAACGGTGCAGGTGCGTCTAAGTTGCACCTGAAGTATGTCGCCGAGAATTTTCATGAAGAAGGAAACGAATGACAGTTGCGTTATTTGGGCTGTGTGAAACCCGGTGAAAACCCTCAGCATGACTTCACACTTGGCGGGAGACATTATTTTCTAGTCACTGCGCAAAACATTTGCGCAAAGCTTCACCTGATTTTCACTGTGGGTTTAATTTCGTCACCGATCAGAAGCTCTTCACTTCATCCAAAATTTTTATTCGTCTCCTTCCTATTTTCTTCTGTCCTTCCTCTGGACCTTGTCAGAATCCCTTTTCCTCACAATATATGCCCCAACCAGTTGGCTTTCATTTTGTTACCCCGACTTAAGAGAGTTCCTAGTTCCTTTACCCTTTCCATTGCTTCACTATTCTTCACTTCATTCACCCATTTTATTTTCTCCATTGCCCTACAAACCCACGTCTCGGATACCTCAATTTTGTCTCTTTCTCTCTTCTTCAACGCACAGCTTTTACAGCCACACAGAAAAGCACTTCACTAGAAACATTTGTCGAATTTTTTCCTTAATTCCATCTCCATTTTGCTACATAAGAAGCGTTCTCTCTTCTGAAAAGCTTTCTTTGCCATTTCAGCTTGTGATCTTACTCCCTTCTCGGTCGTTTGGTTATCATGTTCCCCAAATATCTGCACTGTGCTACCTGTATAATTTGACCCGCAGTTTTCATTTTCATACCTTCTTTTCGTATTCTCTCATCATTTTAGTTTTCTGTGTGCTAATTTTCATTCTGTACTCTTGCAATACTTCTTATACTCTGAATATTGTTCTTTGAAGAGATAACAATTTTTAAAAACTTGCAGATGCTCAATCCGGGGGCGAGTACTGGCTTCGTTAGGGATACACAAATCAAGTGCATCTGATCGCAGGGTACAGGCTGGGTAACAGGTTGGAAGCAAAAAGTTGGCTAGATAGAGTGTGGCATTCTGGTTGTAATATTATTACCACAGATAGAAGGACTTAATATTTTTTCCGAATGTTGGTGAGTGGCACATGCTGTGGATTAATACGTATCTTGACAAGTCACAGAGCTTATGTCAGTTATATATACAGAATAAATAGGAGAACAGACGGAAGATGCGTGTTTGGTACAGAAGGAAAGCAAGAGCTCGTAGTTCTGAAGTGTGGTGATCTGTACGCAATTAGACACGATGAAAAAGATTTCCTGAGTTACTATAGCCTATGCTATGTAGCATTTGCTTCGGTGCTGGACTGGCTATCAAGTCATTTCTGACAAAAGGAAAATGTGGCGTACTTAAAAAAACAGCCTTATAGGTAGTCAGCCGAGTAATAAGGAATCGTGATTTAACGAACGTTTATTAGCAACACATTCATGCCCGTAACGCAGTGAAGTCATACCGGGATATACCTGCCTGGATTAATTATTCTACATTCGCGATACGTGAATGGTTGTATCGGTATACAAATATTCAGTCTATCACGATTCTTTATTGTATCTCGATCTGACCTACTCGCGAATGCATAATTACGTTTATTCACATTGTCATCATAATTGTTATTTCTGTCTTAAAAATGTCATTCGTTATACAGATACAAGTGGTTGATGGAAAACTGGGAAGAAAAAGAAAATGACGAGACTCAAACGCAATACGGAGAGACTTCTGGTCTGCCGCCTTAGTCTTTGGCGCTGGTGGCACTTTTGGACGAATGCCGCTCTCGTGTGGTGCACAACAGGTTCGTAAAACGTTGAACCTCGATATCTCGAAAACGTTTGGGAAATGCGTTGAACTAGAGCAGCACTAATTACAGCTAAGTATGAACCACAATCATGCAAAACATGAACAATCCGGTGACCCGTGGGTGTATGATTCTCTCGTAAAATCTAAGCACAATAGCGAAATTCGACTTTTGTGTTCTACAAATAGAGACATACGTATACGTGATGAATGGGAAATGAGAAACTTACTCAGCTGGTTTGTCTGTCTTACCAATGCATCCACGTCACGAGCCGTCTCGGGTGTGTTGTCGGCAGCAGCTATGGTCAGCCTGCAGATGCGTGCCTCTACTTGCCTGGAGGTTTTTTTTTTAATTTTATTTGGTTTCCGGCAGAGCTCATTTGATTAGATACAATTATTGCACATAATGACAAAAGGCAAGACATTGGTCTGGAGTGTTCTACGTTGCCGGTAAGCTCGCATCTACGTCCAATTGGGCTAGCCCACAAATGAGCGCAAAAAAAAGGTGTCCTTGCAATTCGCTACATGATGATGAGGTCCCATACTCCGAGGAGCGTAGCGAACGACGCGGGAGACCCGCTCCGCCGACTAGGCAAGGTCGTAGCTGAGGTGGTTTGCCATCGCCTTTCCACGACCGTAATGGGGATGAATGATGATGATGACGACAACACAACAACACCCAGTCATCTCGAGGCAGGGAAAAATCCCTGACCCCGCCGGGAATCGAACCCGGGACCCCGTGCGCAGGAAGCGAGAACGCTACCGCAAGACCACGAGCTGCGGACAATTCGCTAGAATTTCTTGTCATTTATAAAATGTTTTTGAGGTACTTCATTTTCGAAAATCATCTAAGAACCTTGGAAATTGATATACACAAAAATACACTGCCGCAAAGAACTTAGTATACCCTCTCAGTGGTTTCCAACTCACTCAAGATTTATTGTTGCAACAATGCATATTGTGTACATGAAATGATTACATTTACAGATCAATAGCAAAAGCGGTACCAAATAACGACCCATGCTGAAACGCCCATATTAACAGGCGGTGTAGCCTCCCCAGTAGGCAATGCAGGTGCTGACTCTGGTATCTGGTCGAACCTACAGATGACAAATACTGTCCTAGGATATGTTATTCCACGCCTGCTCGACCTGTTCACGTAGTTCCGTAACAGTCATTTGCTGGCGAGTTGCACGAGTTTCTTCTCGTCCACATCATATCCCACACGACCTTGATTGGAGACAAGTTTGGAGACCGTGCTGTTCAGGGAAGTTGCTACACGTCTTGCACAGCACGTTCAGTTTCACGGGCAGTGTGTGGGCGAGCGTGGCAAAAGAAGACGAAATAAATATTCCAGAATTAGAATCGAGCTGACAACATCAGTAACGTAGAAGTAAATATCCTCGGAGTAGTGAAGCAACTCAAATCACTTAATAAAAGAAAGTCTTCTGGTCCAGACTGTATACCAATTAGGTTCCTTTCGGAGAATGCTGATGCATTAGCTCCATACTTAACAATCATATACAACCGTTCGCTCGACGAAAGATCCGTACCCAAAGACTGGAAAGTTGCACACGTCACACCAATATTCAACAAACGTAGTAGGTGTAATCCACTAAATTACAGGCCCATATCGTTAACGTATATATGCAGCAGGATTTTAGAACATATATTGTGTTCGAACACTATGAATTACCTCGAAGAAAACGGTCTGTTGACACAGTCAACATGGGTTTAGAAAACATCGTTCCTGTGAAACACAACTAGCTCTTTATTCACATGAAGTGCTGAGTGCTATTGACAAGGGATTTTAGATCGATTCCGTATCTCTGGATTTTCGGAAGGCTTTTGACACTGTACCACACAAGCGGCTCGTAGTGAAATTGCGTCCTTGTGGAATATCGTCTCAGTTATGTGACTGGATCTGTGATTTCCTGTCAAAGAGGTCACAGTTAGTAGCAACTGACGGAAAGTCAGCGAGTAACACAGAAGTGATTTCTGGTGTTCCCCAAGGTAGTGTTATAGGCTCTTTGCTGTTCCTTATCTATATAAACGATTTGTGCGACAATTTGAGCAGCCGTCTTCGGTTGTTTGGAGATGCCGCTGTCGTTTATAGACTAACAAAGTCATAAGAAGATCAAAACAAAATTGCAAAACGATTTAGAAGAAATATCGGAATGGTGCGATAAGTGGCAGTTGACCCTAAATAACGAAAAGTGTGAGGTCATCCACATGAGTGCTAAGTGGTTCAAATGGCTCTGCGCACTATGGGACTTAACATCTGTGGTCATCAGTCCCCTAGAACTTAGAACTACTTAAACCTAATTAACCTAAGGACATCACACACATCCATGCCCGAGGCAGGATTCGGACCTGCGACCGTAGCGGTCACGCGGTTCCAGACTGAAGCGCCTAGAACCGCACGGCCACACCGGCCGGCGAAGAGTGCTAAAAGGAACTCGTTAAACTTCGGTTACACGATAAATCAGTCATATCTAAAGGCCGTAAATTCAACTAAGTAGTTATGAATTACAATCACGAACAACTTAAATTGGAAGTAACACATAGAAAATGTTGTGGGGGAGGCTAACCAAAGACTGCGTTTTATTGGCAGGACACTTAGAAAATGTAACAGATCTACTAAGGACACTGCCTACACTACGCTTGTCCGTCCTCTTTATAATACTGCTGCGCGGTGTGGGATCCTTACCAGATAGGACTCACCGAGTACATTGAAAAACTTGAAAGAAATGCAGCACGTTTTGTATTATCGCAAAATATGGGAGAGAGTGCCAGAGAAATGATACAGGATTTGGGCTGGAAATCATTAAAAGAAAGGCGTTTTTCGTTGCGACGGAATCTTCTCACGAAATTCCGATCACCAATTTCTCCTCAGAATGCGAAAATATTTCGTTGATACCGACTTACATAGGAAGGAACGATCGTCAAGATAAAATATGGGAAATCAGAGCTCGTACGGAAAGATATAGGTGTTCATTCTTTCCGCGCGCTATACGAGATTGGAATAATAGAGAATTGTGAAGGTAGTTTGATGAACCCTCTGCCAAGCACTTAAATGTGATTTGCAGAGTATCCATGTAGATGTATTGGAACCACACATAATCTTCCTCTTGCGAGAACGGCAAAACAATGGGTCTAACAATATTCTGCGTGTACCAAGTGCTGGTTAGTGTCCACTCCAGTAACACCAAAGGTTGACAAGAGTTGTAACTCATTGCACCCCAGATCGTGAGGCCTAGGGTGGGCTCAGTGTGTCTTGGACGAGACTCGCCTACGTCGTACGTGCAAATGACTATCACTTGCATGCAGGTAGAATATGCTTTCATCACTGAACACCACTGCGCGCCATTCCGTCTTTCAAATGATTCTCTGACGGCACCAGACGAGCCGTGTCTGTCGATGCTGTGGCGTGAATGGAAGAATGGCTGCAGGTGTGCGTGCCTGTAGTCACACCGGTTCGCAACAGTTCGTACTGACACGTCTGGGCTCACGAGCCCTCTTATCTGCCGCGCGGGATTAGCCGAACGGTCTGTGGCGCTGCAGTCATGGACTGTGCGGCTGGTCCCGGCGGAGGTTCGAGTCCCACCTCGGGCACGGGTGCGTGTGTTTGTCCTTAGGATAATTCAGGTTAAGTAGTGTGTAAGCGTAGAGACTGATGACCTTACCAGTTAAGTCCCATAGGATTTCACACACATTTGAACATTTTGAACCCTCTTATCTGTGCTACGGTAGCTATACGGTCCGGCACTGGTGCCCTTGCACTAAGACCATCCTAGCGAGTGTTTGCGCTGCGTGAACGTCCAGAATGTCGTCTACGGGTGTGAGAATGTTCACGTGACCACTGATACCAGCACTGTTGTGCAACTGACGCAGCACGTCCAACTGGCGTGGTAATCACTCGTTTGCACCGCACTGAAGCTTCTGGCTGTAGGCATTCTCTACTTAGGCACTCTGGTAGCTATACCACTACGCTATCTGTTGTCGGAAGACAAACCATTATCAGAGCAGCTACTGTCCCACAGTTGGCATATGCCGTCATCGGAAAAAAATCGACTTAGTCTTTCCACGTGTACTACTTTTTCTTTGTTCCAGCGGTGTATAAGTGCTTTTAATACAGGCAGGTTGTTTGGCAACAGATGGGTCCAACGGAACCAGAATGGTTCAAGTGGCCCTAAGCACTATGGGACTTAACGTCTGAGGATATCAGCCCCCTAGACTTAGAACTACTTAAACCCAACTAACCTAATGACATCACACACAGCCATGCCCGAGGTAGGATTTGACCCTGCGACCGTAGCAGCAGCGCGGTTCCGGACTGGAACGCCTAGAACCGCTCTTCCACAGCGGCCGGCGACAACGGAACCGTTCACTAAACTGAACGGAGGGGTCGAAGAACGACTTCTAAGGAACAGCCGCTCGCCGTTCCCTTCAGGTCGGCTTCATTCTCGCCTCGGTCTCGTTCGGTCGGTCTCGTTCCTCGTTCCTCGATCCAGTTCCGCCTGTTCCCCTTCCTGCCTCGGTCTCGTTCTTTACCGGTAGTCACTCGTTCCTCGTTCTCCGTTCAGTACTGACTTGCAGCTCGTGTCGTTCATTGCACTTGCTTCTTCTTGTTGAATTTCAAACTGTTCTCGAAATCTTGACTTCTAGTTCGTTGCGTACGCCGTTCAGCTGCCACGACTGGAAGTTTTGTAGCTTTTTCATAATTATATTTACATTAAAATTAAAACAAGAAGTCCCTATTCATTGGAACTCGATTTGTGATATGTCAGTCTGTTCCTTTGAAAACAAAGTGCCCATAATTACCAGTCTGACTGTTCTCGGATGTTACGAAAGAAGTTCTACATTTAAAAATGGGGAAGCGCTGTTCATGGTAATAATTTTAGTGATCTAGACTATGATGAAAGCTACAGATGCACAACTTGACAAAAAAGAAACAGTTTAAGGCCAGTAGAACGAAATGTGTGCATGTGTGAAGGTGTGTGATTGAATTGTGTATAAAGATAGGCATCATATCCTGACACCCACAATTTGAAGCAAGGCGGAACACCTAATGGATACTGTCTAATAGCAAGTGAACCCAGAACCATTGTCTCGAAATATCAAAACGATTTTGCCATTCACCGTGAAACTAATATGAGTTGTCCGCACTTCCTAGCTCCGATCCTGGGTGCACTCTTGTTACTGGGTACAGTACTTCTAGTTTTCCTTTTTGACGTTTTTAAATCTCATGCAGCATTACACAACACATAAAAAAGGAACGACGAAAGAGTAAAAATGAACGGATCTCAGAAAGGATGTGTCTCCTGTGCTGTCGGAGAACCTTACACTTGAAGAAAGACAGCGACGGTGGTTTATGCACGACGGGGCACCACCATATTTTCCACGGCTCAGGCGGCAGCACCTTACGTAACGTTTTATGCGCGGTGGGTTAGTGGAGGCGGTCCGGTAGTATGGCCTTCCCGTTCACTGGACATGACTCAGTCTGATTTCCAAAGATGAACAAGTTTGCCCATCTCTAGATTTAGTAAAATGTTTTGTGTGGGGGTAGGGGGGGAGGGGTATGGCGGGAGGTCATGAGTCCATGACACACCTCTTTCGCACCTTGGACCCGCGCCAGTGCTCACTGTCAAGTTGTGTGACCTACATGTTATGTTGAGTGTGTATATATATGTTTGTGTATGTGTGTGTGTGTGTGTGTGTGTGTGTGTGTGTGTGTGTGTGTGTGTGTGTGTGAGAGAGAGAGAGAGAGAGAGAGAGAGAGAGAGAGTGGGGGGGGGGGGGGGGAAGAGAGAGAGATAGAGAGAGAGAGAGAAATCCTGCATAAGAACCGGAAATCGCGGCGAGCTCTAGCGCAGTGTCACACGAATCCACGGCCATTAATTAGCCTAAGTGGTGGCCCGCAAAGAACGCGAGGGAAAGGCAGCGGCCTGGTGAGTAAGCGTCGGAGCCCGACCTGCGCCATGGGCCTTAACAGCGGCGGCGGCGGCGACGCCATAAAAGTCGAGACTCTGCGTCGCCAAACAGGTTCCACCGTCTTTCTGCCGGCATTCTTTTAGCTGGCCGCTGCACAGTGCCGAGCCAACGACCTTACTGGGAAAATGTTTTTACCCGGCGGAAATGTAATAATTACGTTACTGGAAGCGTCTTTTGAAATACGCGGGGCCTATTTCGTCTTTTTTCACCCCCAGGAAACGGAGGTAGATAGCATTCTCGTCTTTGAAGCAAACTGATAACCACAACTGGTCAAAAGCCGTCTGCTCACTCCTTTAGTCCATCTAGACTGTCGGTCCTTAAAACAGTAACACCAGGAAGGTTACCAAATAACGAAATTTGATTTATTTTGCATATACAAGGAGTTTTAAAAGACGTCATACACTGAGGTGACGAAAGTCATAGGATACCTCCTAATATAGTGTCGGACCTTCTTTTGTCCGGCATAGTACAGTAACTCGACGAGGCATCGACTCAAGAAGCTGTTGGAAGTCTCCTTCACAAATATTGACCCATGCTGCCTCTATAGACGTCCAGGATTTAGATCACAAATTACTTCTCGATTACTTCCCATAATTGTCAGATGGGATTCATGTCGGACGATGTGGCTGGTCAAATCATTCGCTTGCATTGTCCAAAATGTTCTTCAACCCAATCCTGAACAAGTGTAACCGTGAGACATAGCGCATTGCCATCCATAAAAATTCCATCGTTGTTTGAGAATATGAAGTCCATGAATGGATGCAAATGGTCTCCATGTAGTCGAACGTAACCATTTCTCATCTGACCATGCTACAATTTTCAAAGCTCCTAGACTGCAGCCGATATGGTCACACGCCCAGGAGAGGAGCTTCAGGCGATGTCTGCTGTTAGCAAAGGCACTCTCGTCGATCGTCTGCTGCCATAGCCCCTAACGTCAGATTTCGCCACACTGTCGAACGGATACGTTCGTCGTACGTCCCATATTGATTTCGGTGGTCACGCGTTGTTGCTTGTCTCTTAGCACTGTTCTAAATGCAACTCCTCAACAATCACGGGTGTGAGTCGTCGGGATCGCTTCGGTATCTTACTATGGACATTAACTGTCGGTGACAGTGTCATTGGGCCGTACAGTGTACCAAACATAATAACAGGTTTGTGCATCACCGATTTCTGCGCGATGGATTACCATCGATGTTGGAGAACGTTACCTTTGAACAAAGACAGCGACGGTGGTTTATGTACGACAGGGCACTATCCCATTTTCCACGGCTCGTGAGGGAGTATCCTACTGAAGCGTTTCGCGGTTGATGGATTAATTGAGAAGGTCTGGGAGCAAAGCCTCCCCGTTCACAGGACAGGAGCGTTCAGTTTCTGTATATGGCCACATATGACGTCATTGGTGTAGGCCCAACCCATTGGCAACGTGCAGACGTTGCAGGAGAGTGTGATCAATGCACGTGTCACAATCCGAATGGAGCCAGGTATATTTGAAAGAGTACCTGATTCACTGTGAAGAAGGGCTCAAGGAAGTGCCAGGATTCGTGGTAACCACATGCAGAATTGCGTACAGTGTCGACTCCTACGTAACAAACAAATGAGAATGAGAGGACAGATTGGCCCATGTCTCAACAGATATTGGTCTCCGGTCGTATCATTACAGGAACTTTTTCCTACTTTTGACCAATACTATCTCCTGTAGGAACATGTGACAGTTTTCTCTAAACATGTTATACAGTGTGGTAGGAAGAATACGTGACTAAATTTGTAGATGGTTTGGAGGTATACAATGTGTACAAATTAGTGCAGAGAGCTGCCGCCTTTGACAAGAACAGTGGATCTGTCCCAGCTGGACATAGACTTGAACTGTACTTAGATTACAGATACCGAGACATCGTATCTTGCTGCATCTTAGTGGCTGACGAGTGGTGTCATGCCAGTATCTCGGCAATCCATGAGCAGGTGTCTTCAGTGGGTGACAGTTCTGGAAAACGTGCTGACCAGGGCACCAGTCCTTAACAAGTAGGTCAGGACAGCATGTCCAACAAGTGGTCTTGCGTAATCTTGTTGAAACGTAGCATCACGAAACCTCGAAATAAAGGCACAACCATCGGATGCCGCATGTCAGAATTGTAATAGCCACTGTCCATGTTACAGGTTATGCGAACCAGGTACGATCGTGCTGCCTACCTAATGAAACTTCATTCCATCTCGCTAGTTGGCAACAACGATCATGTGATACTCAGCTCACTCTGTTCGCCCAAGAGACCCAGAAACCAGTATATCTAGGCGCCAAGGTAAATTCTGTGTTCCTAGACTTTCGGAAGGCATTCCATACAGTTCCGCACTGACGTCTAATGAACAGCATTCTAACGTATGGAATAACAGACCAACTGCGTGATTAGACTGAAGAGTTTATAGCACACAGAACACAGCATGTTATTCTGAATAGAGAGAAGTCTTCAGATGTAAAAGTAACTTCAGGCGTGACCGAAGGGAGTGCTGTAGGATTATTATTTTTAAGAATAAGTAGGGTCTTAGTGGTATAAGTGCAGATATTTTTATTGGTGACTGAGGACAGTGTACTGACCAACATTACATCGCTATTTATTTCATTTGCAGATTAATAATTAAAGCTATTGAAGGTAGTACGTTTTTAGGTTAGTTAGTACCTTGAAGTACATGTGGCAAGAGCAAGCCATCAATGTTTCTTTTCCTCTAGACCAGGTGTTGAAGGATGGACACGTGGACGAAATAGATAATTTGTACTGACAGGGGTAGTCCACTTAGTGGTTGCAGTTACGAATGTGCAGAAAACATCATGTAATAAATTAAGTGACGTGTTTGTGGAATGACTGTTAGACACAGAGAAACAAAAACAGCTAACATATTGAAGTGGGTACATATTAAGGACCAATGATCACAATATCTGCACTTGTGCCACTAAGACCCTGTGTATAAATGACGTTGTAGATAACGACGGAAGTTACGTGAATCTTTTCGCGGATGATGCTGTCGTATGTTAAGTCGCGGAGCTGGAAAATTGTAGCGAAATGCTGAAGGACCTGCACAGGATCGACGCTTAGTGCACTAAGTGGCTATTGACTATCAACATAAACAAATATAACGTACTGCGAATACACAGACAGAAAGACTCGGTAATTTATTATTACGCGATTGCAGAGAAGCAGCAACTTCCATGAAATATCTAGGAGTATGAGTACAGAGCCATTTGAAGTGGGACGACCACACAAAATTAATCGCGAGTAAGGTAAGTGCCAGAATGAGATTTATTTGAAGAATACTCAGGAAACGTAGTCCATCAACAATGAATGTAGGTTATAAAACACTAGTTCCAGCAATACTTGAATATTCCTCGTGAGTATGGGATCCATACCAAGTACGACTGATAAAGGACACAGAGAAATTCAAAGAAGACCAGCACGTTTTGTTACAGATTCATTTAGCAAACGCGAAAGATTCACGGAGATGCTCAGCCAACTCCAGTGGCAGGGGCTGCAAAAGAGGCGTTCCTAGAAGAGACAACAATATATTAGTTCCTCTTACACTACTGGCGATTAAAATTGCTACACCAAGAAGAAATGCAGATGATAAACGAGTATTCATTGGACAAATATATTACAATAGAACTGACATGTGATTACATTTTCACGCAATTTGGGCGCATAGATCCCGATAAATCAGTACCCAGAACAACCACCTCTGGCCGTAATAACGGCCTTGATACACCTGGGCATTGAGTCAGAGCTTGGATGGCGTGTACAGATACAGCTGCCCATGCAGCTTCAGCACGATACTACAGTTCATCAAGAGTAGTGACTGGCGTATTGTGACGAGCCAGTTGCTCGGCCAACATTGACCAGACATTTTCAATTGGCGAGAGATCTGGAGAATGTGCTGACCAGGGCAGCAGTCGACCATAATCTGTATCCAGAAAGGCCCGTACAGGACCTGCAACATGCGGTCGTGCATTATCCTGCTGAAATGTAGGGTTTTGCAGGGATCGAATCAAGGGTAGAGCGACGGGTCGTAACACATCTGAAATGTAACGTCCACTGTTCAACGTGCCGTCAATGCGAACAAGAGGTGACCGAGACGTGTAACGAATGGCACCCCATACAATCACGCCGGGTGATACGCCAGTATGGCGATGACGAATACACGCTTCCAATGTGCGTTCACCGCGATGTCGCCAAACACGGGTGCGACCATCATGATGCTGTAAACAGAACCTGGATTCATCAGAAAAAATGACGTTTTGCCACTCTTGCATCCAGGTTCGTCGTTGAGTACACCACCGCAGGAGCTCCTGTCTGTGATGCAGAGTCAAGGGTAACCGCAGCCATGATCTCCGAGCTGATAGTCCATGCTGCTGCAAACGTCGTCGAACTATTCGTGCGGATGGTTGTTGTCTTGCAAACGTCCCCATCTGTTGACTCAGGGGCCGAGACGTGGCTGTGAAGCTGCCTCTCGAAATTTCAGTAGTAAACTTCTCCGTGATGCCCAACGCCTCTCTTGTAGCTTCTGCCTCTGGAGTTTGTTGAACATGTCTGTAGCTTTCTCGCGCCGCCTAAAGGATTCTGTAACGAAAGGCACCCCTCTTCGTTGGATCTTCTCTGCATCTTCTATCAGTCCCACCTGGTAAGGGTCCCAGATTGATGAACAATACTCAAGAACCGGTCGAACAAGTGCCATGTAAGCCAATTCTTCGCTAGATGAATTACGTCTACGTAAGACTCTTCCTATGAATATCAGTCGACATCCGACCTGTCACGGTTCGCGCGGCTCATCCCATCGCTGGTTCGAGTCCTCCCTCGGGCATGGGTGTGTGTGTTTAGTGTAAGTTAATTTAAGTAGTGTGTAAGCTTAGGGACCGGTGACCTCAGCAGTTTGGTCCTATAAGATCTAACTACAAATTTTTCAGTCGGCATCTGTTTCACCTACAATTTGTTTTATGTGGTCGTTCCACTTAAGGCCGCTCCGGACAGATACTCCAAGATATTTTACGGTGGTTATTGTTTCCAGAAATTTGTCATCAAAAGTGTAGTAGCACGGTAGTTGATTTCTTTTAGTATGCATGCGTAATATGCTGCACTTATTTACGTTCAGGCTCAGCTGCCAGTGACTGCACCATTAATCAATCCTCTGTGGTCCCTTCTACAAATCGTTTGTCGTGTAACCTTGCTACTTTCTTATGGGGAGCCGCATCACCTACAAACAGCCTTTAAGAGCTTCCAACGCATAGTACTAGATTATCTATATACACTGTAAACTGTTAAGGTCCTCTCACACTTCCTTGGGATACCCAGGAAACTATCTTTACATCTGTTGATTTTGTTCCGTTAAGAGCGACGTATTGAGTTCTGTCTGCAAGAAAGTATTCAGTCCAGTCACAGATCTGGCCCAATAGTCTATAAGCTCGTATTTTTTTTTTCACTAAACGGCAGAGCAGTGCAGTCGAGGAATACGGCATCAACCTGAAAGACGCTATCTACAGCGTTGTGGATCTCATGGAGGAACAAAGCGAGCTGAGTTTGACACGATCTCTGTTCACGGAATACCTGTTGATTTTTATATAGGAGCTTTTCGTTCACCAAAAACATCGTAACACCTGAGCATAAGACATGTCCCATAATTCCACAACAGACTCACGTAAATGATATTGACATACAATTATGTCCAACTATTCTACGATACTTCGAGAAAACACGAATGCCCTGCGCTTTATTCCAATCACTAGGTACTCTTCGTTGCTCCAGCGACATATGATAAGCTACTGCTAGAAAGGAAGCACGTTCTTTCGCATAATCGCTGTAGAATCTTACAGATCTCTCATGTGGTCCTGACGCCTTTCCTCTACTAACTGATTGTAGTTTTTTTTCTATCCCGCCATCAGTTATCTCAGTAAAGGCCACTTCGAAGTTCGTACGATGATTGAAATGAGGGACCATGTTGCGATCTTCCTTGGTGAAACAGTTTCTCTCTGTCATTGTCCATTTCGGTGCCACTCTGATCACTCGATTTTACGTAAAATCAAAGCTTCTCAATGCTTTTAGTCAGATTGGTTGACAACATTTTACTTTCAATGTCACTGAAGGCTTTTCTCATTGCTCCCTTTCTGCTTATTTTCATTTCGTTCAGCTTTTGTTCGTCAGCCAGGTTCCGACTTCTCTTGAATCTAAGATGAGGCTCTCTTCGTTAATGCAGAAAATTTCTAACGCGGCTATTAAACCACGGTGGGTGTTTGCCATCCCTTAATACCCTGATCGGGATATACTTGTCTAAAGCATATTGTACGATGTTTCTGATTCTTTTTTGATTTGTGCTCCACGTCATTGCCCTCAGCAATCAACATTTAATGTGACTAGTCAGGTACTGTGCATTTGTATCATATCACTCTTGCAAAAAGAAATACACTCTTATCTTTCTTAACAATACTTGTAATAACAGCACTCATCGATGCAATCACAGCCTTATGCTTACTGAAACCGTCATCTACGTTAACTGATATCAGAAGTTCAAGTCTGTTTGTTGCTATGAGATGTAAGACGTTATTTCCACGAGTTGTTTCTCTAAATAACCGCTCGAAGTAACTTTCCGACAAAATAATCAAAATAACGTCAGACGAACTCCTGTCTCTGGCACCAGTTTCTATAGCACGACTCTCCCAATCCATATCTAGCAAGATGAAGTCAACTTGCTTACAACGACATGATCAAGAAACATATTCACGAAATTTGTTCTTTCTGAAGCTCTCTACCGCTACAGCTCCTGACGCGGGTGGTCTATAGAAGCATCCAATTGCGATTTTGTATCCATTTTTGATGCTGCCGCATGCCGGTTTTCTGGAAGGCTCTTAGAACAGATGGACATAATGATATGTCTAAATCTACATGATTACTCTGCAATTCACATTTAAGTAATTGGCAGAGGGTTCATAGAACCATAATCATACTATCTCCCTGCCATTGCACTCCCGAATAGCGCGCGGGAAAAACGAACACGTAAAACTTTCTGTTCGAGCTCTGATTTCTCTTATTTTATTTTGATGATCATTCCTACCTATGTAGGCTGGGCTCAGCAAAATATTTCAGCATTCGGAAGAGAAAGTTGGCGACGAAAATTTCGTAAATACACTCCTGGAAATGGAAAAAAGAACACATTGACACCTGTGTGTCAGACCCACCATACTTGCTCCGGACACTGCGAGAGGGCTGTACAAGCAATGATCACACGCACGGCACAGCGGACACACCAGGAACCGCGGTGTTGGCCGTCGAATGGCGCTAGCTGCGCAGCATTTTTGCACCGCCGCCGTCAGTGTCAGCCAATTTGCCGTACCATACGGAGCTCCATCGCAGTCCTTAACACTGGTAGCATGCCGCGACAGCGTGGACGTGAACCGTATGTGCAGTTGACGGATTTTGAGCGAGGGCGTATAGTGGGCATGCGGGAGGCCGGGTGGACGTACCGCCGAATTGCTCAACACGTGAGGCGTGAGGTCTCCACAGTACATCGATGTTGTCGCCAGTGGTCGGCGGAAGGTGCACGTGCCCGTCGACCTGGGACCGGACCGCAGCGACGCACGGATGCACGCCAAGACCGTAGGATCCTACGCAGTGCCGTAGGGGACCGCACCGCCACTTCCCAGCAAAATAGGGACACTGTTGCTCCTGGGGTATCGGCGAGGACCATTCGCAACCGTCTCCATGAAGCTGGGCTACGGTCCCGCACACCGTTAGGCCGTCTTCCGCTCACGCCCCAACATCGTGCAGCCCGCCTCCAGTGGTGTCGTGACAGGCGTGAATGGAGGGACGAATGGAGACGTGTCGTCTTCAGCGATGAGAGTCGCTTCTGCCTTGCTGCCAATGATGGTCGTATGCGTGTTTGGCGCCGTGCAGGTGAGCGCCACAATCAGGACTGCATACGACCGAGGCACACAGGGCCAACACCCGGCATCATGGTGTGGGGAGCGATCTCCTACACTGGCCGTACACCTCTGGTGATCGTCGAGGGGACACTGAATAGTGCACGGTACATCCAAACCGTCATCGAACCCATCGTTCTACCATTCCTAGACCGGCAAGGGAACTTGCAGTTCCAACAGGACAATGCACGTCCGCATGTATCCCGTGCCACCCAACGTGCTCTAGAAGGTGTAAGTCAACTAACCTGGCCAGCAAGATCTCCGGATCTGTCCCTCATTGAGCATGTTTGGGACTGGATGAAGCGTCGTCTCACGCGGTCTGCACGTCCAGCACGAACGCTGGTCCAATTGAGGCGCCAGGTGGAAATGGCATGGCAAGCCGTTCCACAGGACTACATCCAGCATCTCTACGATCGTCTCCATGGGAGAATAGCAGCCTGCATTGCTGCGAAAGGTGGATATACACTGTACTAGTGCCGACATTGTGCATGCTCTGTTGCCTGTATCTATGTGCCTGTGGTTCTGTCAGTGTGATCATGTGATGTATCTGACCCCAGGAATGTGTCAATAAAGTTTCCCTTTCCTGGGACAATGAATTCACGGTGTTCTTATTTCAATTTCCAGGAGTGTAGATCTCGCCGCGACGAAAAACGTCTTTGCTTTAATGACTTCCATCCCAACTCGCGTATCATAACTGCCACACTCTCTCCCTTATTACGTGATAATACAAAACGAGCTGCCCTTTTTTGCACCCTTTCGATGTCCTCCGTCAATCCCATCTGGTAAGGATCCCACACTGCGGAACAATATTCTAATACAGGACGAACGAGTGTAGTGTAAGCTGTCTCTTTAGTGGACTTGTTGCATCTTCTAAGTGTCCTGCCAATGAAACGCAACCTTTGGCTCGCCTTCCCCACAATATTATCTATGTGGTCTTTGCAACTGAAGTTGTTCGTAATTATTACACCCAGGTACTTAGTTGAATTGACAGCCTTGAGAATTGTACTATTTATCGAGTAATCGAATTCCACCGGATTTCTTTTGGAACTCATGTGTATCACCTCACACTTTTCGTTATTTAGCGTCTACTGCCACCTGCCACACCATACAGCAATCTTTTCTAAATCGCTTTGCAACTGATACTGGTCTTCGGATGACCTTACTAGACGGTAAATTACAGCATCCTCTGCGAACAACCTATGAGAACTGCTCAGATTGTCACCCAGGTCATTTATATAGATCAGGAACAGCAGAGGTCCCATGACTCTTCCCTGGGGAACACCTGATATCACTTCAGTTTTACTCGATGATTTGCCGTCTATTACTACGAAGTGCGACCTTTCTGACAGGAAATCACGAATCCAGTCGCACAACTGAGATGATACCCCATAGGCCTGCAGCTTGATTAGAAGTCGCTTGTGAGTAGCGGTGTCAAAAGCCTTCCGGAAATCTAGAAATACAGAATCAACTTGTGATCCCCTGTCGATAGCGGCTATTACTTCGTGCTGCGTTGCACAAGAACGATGTTTCATGAAAGCATGCTATTTACGTATCAATAGATCGTTCCCTTCGATTCGTAATGCCTGAATACAGTATATGCTCCAAATCCATACTGCAAACCGATGTCAAAGATATAGGTCTGTAGTTCGATGGATTACTCCTACTACCCTTCTTAAACACTGGTGCGACCTGCGCAATTTTCCAATCTGTAGATACAGATCTATCTGTATATGCTTGTTAAGTAGGGAGCTATTGTATCAGCATAACCTGAAAGGAACCTAATCGGTATACAATTGGACCTGAAGACTTGCCCGTACCAAGCGATTTGAGTTGCTTCGCAACCCCAAAGTTATCTACTTCTAAGAAACTCATGCTAGCAGCTGTTCGTGTTTCAAATTCTGGAATATTTCACTCGTCTTCCCTGGTGAAGGAATTTCGGAAAACTGCGTTCAATAACTCCGCTTTAGCGGCACAGTCGTCGGTAACAGTACCATCGGCACTGCGCAGCAAAGATATTGATTGCGTCTTGCCGCTTGTGTACTTTACATACGCCCAGAATTTCTTCGGATTTTCTACCAAATTTCGAGACAATGTTTGTTGTGGAACCTATTAAAGGCATCTCGCATTGAAGTCCGTGCCAAATTTCGCGCGTCTGTAAATTTTAGCCAATCTCGTCAATATCGTTGACGTCAATCTGTTGTGGAATTACGGGAAATGTCTTACGCTCAGGTGTTATGACGTTTTTGGAGAACGAAAAACTCCTATATAAAAATCACAGGTATTCCGCGAACAGAGATGGTAAGAAATTCAGCTCGCTTTTTTCCTCCGTGAGATCCACAACGCTGTAAATAGCGGCGTTCAGGTTGATGCCGTATACCTCGACTGCACTGTACTGCCGTTTAGGGGAAGAAAATACGAGCTTATAGAATATTGGGCCAGATATGTGACTGGACTGAATACTTTCTTGCAGACAGAACTCAATACGTCGCTCTTAACGGAACAAAATCAACAGATGTAAAGATAGTTTCTTGGGTATCCCAAGGAAGTGTGAGAGGACCTTTACAGTTTGCAGCGAATATAAACGATCTAGTACAATGCGTCGGAAGCTCTTCAAGGCTGTTTGTAGATAATGCGGCTCCCCATAAGAAAGTAGCAACGCCACAGGAGTAACTATTTGCAAAAAGGACTATAGAGGATTGATTAATGGTGCAGTCAGTGGCAGCTGGTCCTGAACGCAGGAAGTGGAACGACCACATAAAACAAATTGTAGGTGAAACAGATGCCGACTGAAATTGGAAATTTGTGGTAAGTTCTTACGGGACCAAACTGCTGAGGTTACCGGTCCCTAAGCTTACACACTACTTAACTTAAATTAACTTACACTAAACACACACACCCATGCCCGAGGGAGGACTCGAACCAGCGATGGGATGAGCCGCGCGAACCGTGACAGGTCGGATGTCGACTGATATTCATAGGAAGAGTCTTACGTAGACGTAATTCATCTAGCGAAGAATTGGCTTACATGGCACTTGTTCGACCGGTTCTTGAGTATTGTTCATCAATCTGGGACCCTTAGCAGGTGGGACTGATAGAAGATGCAGAGAAGATCCAACGAAGAGGGGTGCCTTTCGTTACAGAATCCTTTAGGCGGCGCGAGAAAGCTACAGACATGTTCAACAAACTCCAGAGGCAGAAGCTACAAGAGAGGCGTTGGGCATCACGGAGAAGTTTACTACTGAAATTTCGAGAGAATACTTCCCGATAAGAGTAGAACAACATATTACTTCCTCTCTCGTACGTCTCGTGGAATGACCAGGAAGAGGAAATTCGAAGAATCAGAACCAGTAAAGACGCTTACCGACAAATATTCATGCAATAAAGACATGTATCCAAATACCAACCACCTTCTGAAGATATTGGCCACACTAGCAGAGAGGTCATTACCCACTTTAAATAAAATCAAAATATACCTGCGAAATTCAACAGGACAAGCAAGTTCGAAAGTTTATTGTCTCTTATTAAGTCACATAACAGTTATTAGATTCACATTTATTAATATTTACAAGTTTTAATAATAAATTATTTATGCCGCTGTATCATTTGAATTAAGTTGAAAATTTAGTTTTATCCTTTTGGAGAAGACTAAATGGATTAACCTTCTTGTTCATTCGTCATTCAGTATCTAGTACACCACTGAGGGTGACAGACAACCTCGGCGAGAGAAAGAAGAAACTGGGTATGTCATTACAGAGAATATGCTTATTACGTGCCGGTACCTTTGTTTCACTTTTAATTACTTTGAGTCATGGTTTAGAACGATACTTGGCACAATGCTTCTTATATTTAGTCTTAACACTTTCGAAAACACTAAGGCTCAGGTTGACTAATGATTTACCCCTTTATTCAGATGCATGCCATCTTTTGTGAAGTGGGACCACTGGGTCCATATGCAGATCTACATCTACATCTACATCCATACTCCGCAAGCCACCTGACGGTGTGTGGCGGAGGGTACCCTGAGTACCTCTATCAGTTCTCTCTTCTATTCCAGTCTTGTATTGTTCGTGGAATGAAGGATTGTCGGTATGCCTCTGTGTGGACTCTAATCTCTCTGACTTTATCCTCATGGTCTCTTGGCGAGATATATGTAGGAGGGAGCAATATACTGCTTGACTCTTCGGTGAAAGCCCGAAAAACTTCAACAAAAGCCCGTACCGAGCTACTGAGCGTCTCTCCTGCAGAGTTTTCCACTGGAGTTTATCTATCATCTCCGTAACGCTTTCGCGATTACTAAATGATCCTGTAACGAAGCGCGCTGCTCTCCGTTGGATCTTCTCTATCTCTTCAATCACCCCTATCTGGTACGGATCCCACACTGCTGAGCAGTAATCAAGCAGTGGGCGAACAAGCGTACTGTAACCTACTTCCTTTGTTTTCGGATTGCATTTCCTTAGGATTCTTCCAATGAATCTCAGTCTGGCATCTGCTTTACCGACGATCATCTTTATATGATCATTCCATTTTAAATCACTCCTAATGCGTACTCCCAGATAATTTATGGAATTAACTGCTTCCAGTTGCTGACCTGCTATATTGTGGCTAAATGATAAGGGATCTATCTTTCTGTGTATTCGCAGCACATTACACTTGTCTACATTGAGATTCAATTGCCATTCCCTGCACCATGCGTCAATTCGCTGCAGATCCTCCTGCATTTCACTACAATTTTCCATTGTTTCAACCACTCGATACACCACAGCATCATCTGCAAAAAGCCTCAGTGAACTTCCGATGTCATCCACCAGGTCATTTATGTATATTGTGAATAGCAACGGTCCTATGACACTCCCCTGCGGCACACCTGAAATCAGTCTTACTTCGGAAGACTTTTCTCCATTGAGAATGACATGCACGTGTAAATGATTATTCTGAAACGTAATTCTCGTTTTAAAGAGAAATCTTTCTACGTTAAAAGTGTCCGCGACGCCTTGTCCGTTTTCCTCAGGTGGAGTTCCCACGAGTCCATGATAGGATTGCAAAAATCTACAATATTTCAGTCAACGTACGTGTGTGGAAGAAATTTTTCCATTATGAAACTATATAACTCACAATTGCGTGGCAACTTGAGTGCAAAAATCTGTAAAATTGTCTGCGTCTGTCCTATGCCAACAATTTCTACCACATAAAAGTTATATGTATTATGTCTGAAGTGCACCAAAAATAATTAAATAATACTGAAAATTTGTCTCGTTGTATTGATCTATTGCACATTACTGAGAAATATGAAATAGGAAACCAAGTCATTTGCTGAGTGACTACATTGCCATCTAAATACGGCGGGTTCGCAGTTTCTCCCTCTTCCTCCCACGTAGACAACGTGGCGTGGCAGTGGGGGAAGCGCGCACCCAGGAAGGGCACTACGGCATGCGAGCCAGGCCACAGCTCGTGAGCCGAATTCTTGGCCGCCTGTGTCGTACTTGAATACAAATGAGCCCCCCACCCCCGGAAGAAAAAATTATCTACACCCCCGGCCACTATAAATGGCTGAACATCGTTTTTGCGCTTACTAAATGACCCTGTGGCGAAACACGTTAATATTCTTGGTACTTTCTACATTTCCTCTGTCAAATCTGTCCGGTACAGATCCTACACTGACGAACAGCATTCAGGTACTGGTTGAACGAAGGTTTTGTAAACTACCGCCATTTTCGAAGATCTAAATTTCAGAAAAACAGCCACCGGATGGTCATAATACCGGTACCTTTTGTTTAAAAATGAAGCACTCTTGCGTTTGTTTGTGTTGAGTGTCAGGTGCCAGTCTTTGCACTAAGCTTCGATCCTCTGCAGATCTTCCTGCATTTAGCAACAATCTCTCATTCCGATGCCTCTGTATACAACAGCATCATCCACGAATATCCTCAGATCATTGGGAGATTGCTGGTCCTTATTTATTCTTATTTATTTTTTACATATATATGAAGTAAGGACCAGCAATCTTATATATGTATATTGCTTAAAGCCCTGGTGTAAGTGGGGGACTGATGACCTTAGCTGTTTAGTCCCCCTTAAACATCCCAACAACCACCACCACCTGGCGCAAGTCTTTTAATTGGCCGCGACTTCAGCGGTCTGCATATCCCTAACCTACCTCACTAGAACTACCGAGGATAAGCGACCTATAGTTTAACATGGAAACCGAACCAGAAGTTACTTTTAAGTCTGGATATTTGTCTCTGTTAAGAAATATATATCCTGTTCTGTTTAACAGGATCGCTTCAATTCAGTAAGAAAGCTAGTCTGATACTCTCCGAGCAAGAGACGAAAGGGATGTTTCAGATTGTACCCTGAGGACTCTCGGTGTCGTTTGCTGAGCTTTTCTTCTTCCTGTACTCTATGCTTGTGCGTGTGTGTGTGTGTTTTGGCAAGAGTTGGGGTTGGCGAGACGGTTCAGTTCAGTTCGGTAGATTACGTAAGATAACTGACCTCACACAACTGGAAGCCATTCCCTCGTCGCCAGCATTTCAACGAAGCGTCGATCAATGGGCGCGCAGGCAGCAGAACGTGTTTTGTTTCCCGCGGGCTGCACAAAAGACTATTTGCCGGCATGTCGGGCGGCGCGAGCGCTGGCCCGCCGTACGTCAGCCGGCCAGGAATGTGCGCACGCGCTCACGAATAATGGATGAGCGGGGATCTGCTTTCTCGCTGGCATGCCGTCAGCTCCGCGATGGGGATGCAGCGCAGCGCACATTCCCACCGCCGCGCTACGCCAAATGCTGCGTGCACCACTTAAAAGCAGGCACCGATCCAAGGCGGGGGTCATAAACAACACCACCCTCCCTCCCGCACAGACCCCCCCCCCCCCAAAAAAAAATAGTAAAAGTGTTTATAGTTTTACATCAATGGAGTTCCACATTTGTCAGCTAGATTTCGGAGAATAAACTGGCGTGAAAATAAAATGCCTGTTCACACTGGACGTCAACAGAATGGCAGACAACGTCACCGTCAATGGAACCTCAATATAACGTCACGTTGCTTGGCCCAGCACTAGTGTTAAGGGGAGACAAGATGAAACACTTTTTTATGTGACAAAAATATCACAGGTGCACCACTTCACTATAAGAGTTCATTAAGGTTCTGCTGCTGGTGACGTTCAGAGACGCTGTTCAGACTTTCGGGTAATGAATATTGCTTTAGAGATGTTAGTAATAATGTGACCCGCCAGGATAGCCTAGAGCTCTCACGCGCTGCTTCCTGGACTCGGGTAGGCGCGCCGGCCCCGGAACGAATCCGCCCGGCGGATTGACGTCGAGGGCTGGTGTGCCGGCCAGCCTGGAATATCGTGCTTGTCCCCACATTCCACCTCAGTTACACGACTCGCCGACATCTGAACATACTCGCACTATTCCATGGATTACACTAGACGCAGACAGCTGGGGTACACTAATTCCGTCCCGGTGTTACGGGGTGGCGGCAGTAAGGGCATTTGGCGGGACATGGGGGGGACATTGCACCAGTGAAAGAAAGAAAGATGTTAATGATAATGTCGACGGTGTACATTACCTCAGAACTGTCCGCCTGCTTAGCTGGGTGGTATTAGTGCTGGCCTCCTGTGCAGCAGGCCTGAATTTGATTGCTGGCCAGGTTGGAGATTTTCTCCACTCGTGGGCTGGGTGCTGTGTTGTCCTCATCATCATTTCATTCTAATCACCGGCACGGAAGTCGCCCAATGTGGCGTCGGCTGGAATAAGACTTGCACTTTGCGGCCGAACTTCCCCGGATGGGGCCTCTCGACCAACGATGCCATACGCTCACTTCACTTTCATTGCAGAACTAGCACCTGTAGGCGCTATGTGTGGCCTCATATTGTTCACCTTATTGGGCCGTATCTTCTGCCTAACACGCTCGGTGGAGGAAATTACCGTATCTTTCTCCGTAAAGTACAACCGGAAATGTTTCAGAATGTCCCGCTAGCAATAAGACAGCTATTGTGGCTTCAGCATGACGGAGTCTCATACACTTTACTAGTGATGTCACAGAACATCCAGACTACGTTTTCCTATATTGTTGGATTGGAAGGGGTGGACCAGCAGCTTGTCCATCGAAACTCGTTCTCCCTACCTCGAGATTTCTTTTCAGGGGGAGATGAAGCCTTTGGTTCGCGAGACCAGAAGCATCAGTTGCCTGTTTGGCTTAAGCCGCAACTGTTATTCGTAAAGCACCTGGTTGTTTGGAGCGTGTTAGACAATTATTAGCACAGAGATGCCAACTGTGCATCAATGTAAACGGATGACATTTCCTCCCAAAAGCAATGTTTATCACAAGGCAGTTTGAAAATCGATTTCGAAAATCAGTAACATCAAAATCTTCACGGATCCCTAACAGGAAATCAACGCACTTGCGACATTTTCGTCACGTAAAAAAGTGTTTTATTTTATCTCCTCTATACACTAAAAATTTTATTCCAAACTTTTTACACCCTATAGTATCAGAATTACGGAACTAGAATGATAAAGACTACTAAAGGCCAACTGAAAGTTTATAATGTATTCTAGACAATGTTTGTTTGTTAAACTGCTGAGAATTGAAAGAGCGGGAAAACTGTCCTCCAGACAGTTCAGAAGGTAAATATTTATTTGCTAGAGTATATATATATATATATATATATATATATATATATATATATATATATATATATATATATACATACATGAAAACACAACAAACAATATTTAGAAGGTAATACAGGGTGTCCCACTCAAACCTCCGTGATTTCAAGGACCCAGGAGAGATACGACAATGAAAAATGCACCACATTGTACAGCATCTCAAAGAGTTTATATCCCCGCATCAGAAGTGCCAAGTAACGTCGCCAGAGTGCAGTATGATCGCATGAAAATGGAGACTCCACAGCAGTGTGCACAAGCAGTAATGTGGTTTGCAGAAACAAAATCGCCGATTACTGTGCAAATAAATTATCATCATGTGTATGAATCTGATCCACCTGATGTGAAAACAATTAAGGAATGGTATAATAAGTTTCTGGCACCAGGAAGTGTTCTGAAACATTCTGGTGGTGCACGTTACAGAGTTTCAGAAGAGACAGTGGAAGACATCAGACGAACATTCCTCAGAAGCCCATGTAAGCCAATTCGTCAAGCATCTATGATGTTGAAACAGCCAAACATTCTCCAAGTTTCACCCTCTGACTATGTAGTTCATGGTGCATAAAAAAGTATTTTATTATATCACAGTGTCCTTTCAGATGAATATTCACTCGTGTTCAGCACAGAGATTCACTTTTAATGACATAAATGATTACTGTTTATAGAGAGTGGTGTACACACACCCACTTTTCTGATTTAAGTTCGACTGTAAATTGGTTGCCAGTAATATGTAGTGATATCAACATTCTAAAGATGAGATATATTATTGGCTTAACGTTTGGTGTTGGATATGGGTGATCATAATTTCTTGTATATCCTAGCTTAAGCAAAGAACTTTAACCGGATTTTATAATCGATAGGCTTGACAAATTGTAACATATGCTATACGAGAAATGCTGTTACATTGTGTATGTTTTGATGTAAAATAATTTTTGTTAACTATTGGTGTGTGTACAAGTGGATCTGAAGATGGGACCAGCAGTCCATAAATCGATCACGTATTAAAGACATTATAATTAATAATATCCAGGGGCTGTTTTATTTATTTGTGCTCCCAGCCGTTGTGGCCGAGCGGTTCTAGGCGCTACAGTCTGGAACCACGCGACCGATAGGGTCGCAGGTTCGAATCCTGCCTCGGGCATAGATGTGTGTGACCTCCTTAGGTTAGTTAGGTTTAAGTAGTTCTAAGTTCTAGGGGACTGATGACCTCAGAAGTTAGGTCCTATAGTGTTCAGAGCCATTTGAACCATTTGTCTCTCACCAAAACACACAAGCCACCTATTCCTGCTACCAGGTCCACTTTCTTTTCACCCATTTCGACACCCTAATTTAAACCCACTCCAGCCACCCACCCACAACAACCCTTCTCTCCCTAAATCATAGTGCGACAGCAGTACAATGTCCTATTCCGCTCCTTGCCAGTCAACAAACCCGTCTTCGGGCACACACTATCCCAACACCATATCGATACTTTGGTCCTGAAGGAAATATTCCTCCAACCCCATCATACTACCCAGACTTCGTCATATATCCTTGACCATACGTATAACCCTCTCCTAGTGGCCAGAGGTGAAGCTGCTGCTGGCCACCAAAAGCACATCCCTGTTCGGTCACAACCCCTCTAAAATACTGCTAATAACACCTCATCCTCGCTCTCTTCGTGGGAACCAGACCTTTAAACAGTGTCACTATCTATATCCGAACGCATCATCCCATCCCATACGATTTCTCACCTCCATAGACCATGCCTTCTTGATGTAAGTTGTTGCAGCTCCCTCCATGCTGGTACAGTCCCCCTCCCACAGCATACCCACCCTGAAAGCAGTTCCACTCCTAATGTTATCTGTGCATCTCCTAATCTTCTTGGAAGGATTACAGCAGCAGTCATAAACCCCATAAGAAGTGGCCATCTCCCTGTCCTACTCACCATCTCCTACACAAGACGTTGTACCCATATACCTACTCCTCGTGCCTTTGCCAAAAACACTCAGGACTACTCGCATACCACCTGGGATGCCTATAGCAATTCAATTACTACCCAAATTGGAAGCCATCCCGCCTCTTTCCAACACCTCAGTGACATCCACTGTGCTGCCACCTTCCTCCAGTAAACCTTGTGAAACTCCATAACCAACAACTTTCCGACAAAGCCCATCTATCAATATGGTCCCACACTCCTTACACGTGCTTTCTTCCTCCTCCTCTGTGAATTCCGTCGCTTATGCTGATTCTTCCTGGAGAACCATGACCGACACACACACAACACTGGCAACTACAATGACACATTAGAAATCAATCTGCTAAACGCAAAGGAACGATGAGTTTGTCGCCAAACGTTCACCAACCTCAACACCACACTGACCATATACTCTACCACGTACTACAAGGCATTTTATCGCCTTACTGGCAACAAAACTGCTCCCTCGTACCCCCCTCATGCACGATAATCACCCTGTAATCAATAACCTAAGTATAGCCAGCCACTTCGCGTCCTGCCTCTCTGACATCTTCACCTTTCCTGATGACCACCACTTCGATTACCTGTTTTTCCCGCCAACTGATGAATGCACCAACACCTCCCTCCTACCCCTCACTCCTAGTTTCCAGTACCTCCACAGCATGCCACAGACAGAACTCAATAGTCCAATAATAACATAAGGCAGTCAACAGACACTCCTTAACAAACGCAACACCACTACGAGTAACGACTGCATAACCTAACGAAACCTGAAAGAATCCCCTCTCTTCTTCGTGGAAATCGTAGCCATCCTTAACAGTATAATCCATCACACGGGTTACTATCCTGAGCCATGGGAAAACTCTCGAAACCTCTTCTTCCTCAAAGCTAAAAAACCTACCAGTGACACCTTCTCCTACTGTCCCATCAGCGTCACCCCTGCGTTTAGCAAGGTTTTTGACTTTATCCCGACACAACCATAAACACCAACACCAACACCTACCCATTCCTGTTTATCAGTGTGGCTTTTGTCCCAATTTCTCCTCCGATGACCAACCAACACCTGTACTTTACTCATATCCGTCCCACCAAATCAACAACTGCAAATCCGGCATATGTATTTCACTTGATCTCAAAAAAGCATATGTTCATGTATGGCATTCTGCGCTTCTCCTTAAGCTCCAGACCCATGCACTTCCCACAAATTATGTCTACCTTATCACATCCTTTCTCTCTAACAGCTCGCTTTTGTCATCAGCAACTCCGTTATCTTTAATCCTACTGCAGGTATACCTCAAGGATTTGTCCTTCCTCCGCTCCTATATGCTGTCTATACCGCCATGCACCAGCGCCACCTTCTCCTGTTCACCTCTTCCAGTATGTGATGACACAGCCTTCCTTTCCTTATACCTCAACATCCAGAAATGCCAAATATCCCTCCAGCTCTATTACAGTCAGTTTACCTCCTGGTGCAACCAGTGACCCCTCAGAATGAACCCTACCAAAATTCAGGCTATAATTATAGATCGAACCACCCACAGTTTCCGCCCTCACAGCTTTTACCTTACCGTTTACGACCGCCCTATCCAGCTAACCAACATACTAACATACTTCGGACTGACACCCGATCGGCCACTAACATGGAAGCCCCATAAATTAACCATTCAACAGAAAGCCTACAATAGACCAAAATTACTAAAACTACTAAAAGGCAACATGAGGATTACACCCTTCCATAATCCTCCACATT
The DNA here is from genome assembly GCF_023897955.1 of Schistocerca gregaria. NCBI lineage: Eukaryota > Metazoa > Arthropoda > Insecta > Orthoptera > Acrididae > Schistocerca > Schistocerca gregaria. The sequence goes on along the minus strand of NC_064931.1, from coordinate 400,211,601 downwards.
TTTAAATCCGTGATCCGATCCATCCTCTAATATGAAAAGAATGAAATGATCGTATGGCACTGTTGGTCGGGAGGTCCCATTCGGGTTCGGCCGCCAAGTGTAAGTTTTATTTCAGTCAGGCGACTTGCGGCCAATGTTGTTGTTGTTGTGGTCTTCAGTCCTGAGACTAGTTTGATGCAGCTCTCCAGGCTACTTTATCCTGTGAAAGCTTCTTCATCTCCCAGTACCTACTGCAACCTACATCCTTCCGAATCTGCTTAGTCTATTCATCTCTTGGTCTCCCTCTACGATTTTTACACTCCACGCTGCCCTCCAATGCTAATTTTGTGATCCCTTGATCCCTCAGAACATGTCCTACCAACCGATCCCTTCTAGTCAAGTTGTGACACAAATTTCTCTTCTCCCCAATTCAATTCAGTACCTCGTTATTAGATGTGATCTACCCATTTAATCTTCAGCATTCTTCTGTAGTACCACATTTCGAAAGCTTCTATTCTTTTCTTGTCTAAACTATTTATCGTCCATGTTTCACTTCCATACATGGCTACACGCCATACAAATACTTTCAGAAACGACTTCCTGACACTTAAATCTATAGTCGATGTTAAAAAACTTCTCTTCTTCAGAAACGCTTTCCTTGCCATTGCCAGTGTACATTTTATATCCTCTCTACCTCGACCATCATCGGTTATTTTGCTCCCCAAATAGCAAAACTCCTTTACCACTTTCAGTGTCTCATTTCATAATCTAATTCCCTCAGCATCACCCAACTTAATTTGACTACATTCCATTATCCTCGTTTTGCTTTTGCTAATGTTCATCTTATACCCTCCTTTCAAGACACTGTCCATTCCGTTCAGCTGCTCTTCCAAGTCCTTTGCTGTCTCTGACAGAATTACAATGTCATCGGCGAACCTCAAAGTTCTTATTTTTTCTCCATGGATTTTAATACATACTCCATTTTTTTTGTTTCCTTTACTGCTTGCTCAATATACAGATTGAATAACATCGGGGAGAGGCTACAATCTTGTCTCACTCCCTTTCCAACCGCTGCTTCCCTTTCATGCCCCTCGACTCTTATAACTGCCATCTGGTTTCTGTACAAATTGTAAATAGCCTGTCGCTCCCTGTATTTTACCCCTGCCACCTTTAAAATTTGAAATAGAGAATTCCAGTCAACATTTTCAATAGCTTTCTCTAAGTCTACAAATGCTAGAACTGTAGGTTTGCCTTTCCTTAGTCTATTTTCTAAGGTAAGCCAATGATGAGGATGTAATGATGATGAGGACAACAGAACATCCAGTCCACGAGCGGAGAAAATCTCCAACCCGCCCGGGAATCGAACGCGGGCCCAGTGCATGGGAGACAAGCACGTTATCACCCAGCCAAGCAGGTGGACTTTCTGCTATGTAAATGTGGCATATACTTCTTCTCCTTCCTCCTTTTATGACGCCCTAAAGATCCTCAAACTACACGCATTCCACTTAGCCTTTCAGAGTCTCTTACCCTCCGCTATCCGAATCATCTATCGACTTAAAGAATTCCTCGTATTACTCTTCCATCTTAAACACCTCGCAGTATAGTATGCACCCACCTGCTCTGTGTTCCTGGCACTCTGGCGCACCTCTACCACCACATTCCCGCAATACTACACCTTCACACTTTTGACGTCCTCTCCCAATTTATAGGTTTAGAGAAATCTTTTGGCTATGTTCACTGTAATTCACTGTTTAAAATTTTGAACTATGGGGGTTAAGATATAGGGAGCGGAAAGTTATTTACAACTTGCACAAAAACCATACTGCAGCTATAAGAGTGAAAAAGCATGATAGGGAAGCAGCAGCTGAGAAGCGAGTGAGTCAGGCTTGTAGCCTATTCCCAATGGTATTCGATCTGTACATTAAGCAACCAGTCAAGGAAACCAAGGAGAAATTTGGAAGAGGAATTTAAGTTGAGGAAGAAGCTTTCAGGTATGCTGATTAAATTGTAATTCTGTAAGAGATGACAAACGAAATGGATAATACTTTGAAAAGATGATATAAGATAAACATTAATAAAATTGAAAGAAAGGTAATGGAATGAAGTCGACGTAAATCAGACGATGTTGAGGGAACAACTTTATGAAATAAGACCTCAAAAGTAGTTGACGGGTTTTGTCGCTTAAGCAACAAAATAATTGGGAACGGCCGAATTAGAAAAGATATACACTGAAGAGCCAAAGAGACTAGTACTAATATGGCGAAGGGCCCCCGCGAGCACAAAGAAATGCCGATACACGACTTGGCATGGACTCGACTAATCTCTGAAGTAGTGCTGGAGGGAATTGACGCCATGGATGCTGCAGGGCTGTCCAGCAATCCGTAAGAGTACGAGTGGGTGGAGATCTCTTCTGAACAGCACACTGCAAGTCGTTGCAGGTATGCTCAATAATGTTGATGGCCGGCCGCGGTGGCCGTGCGGTTCTAGGCGCTCCAGTCCGGAGCCGCGCTGCTGCTACGGTCGCAGGTTCGAATCCTGCCTCGGGCATGGGTGTGTGTGATGTCCTTAGGTTAGTTAGGTTTAAGTAGTTCTAAGTTCTAGGGGACTGATGACCACAGCAGTTGAGTCCCATAGTGCTCAGAGCTATTTGAACCATTTTTTTGAATGTTGATGTCTGGCGAGTTTGGTGGCCTGAGGAAGTGTTTAAACTCAGAAGAGTGTTCCTGGAGCCACTCTGTAGCAATTCTGGATGTGTGAAGTGTCGAATTGTCCTGCTACAATTGTCAAAGCTCGTCGGAATGCACAATGGACATGAATGGATGCAGGTGATCAGACAAGATGCTTACGTACGTGTCATCAGTCAGAGTCGTATCTAGACGTATCAGGGGTCGCATATCACTCCAACTGCACACGCCTCACACCATTACAGAGCCACCACCAGCTTGAACAGTCCCCTGCTGCCATACAGGGCCATGGATTCATGAGGTTGTCTCCATACCCACAAACTTCCATTCGCTAGGTACAATTCGAAACGAGACTCGTCGGACCAGGAAACATGTTTCCAGTCAATAACAGTCCAATGTTGGTGTTGACGGGCCCAGGCGAGGCGTAAAGCTTTGTGACGTGCAGACATCAAGGGTGCACGAGTGGGCCTTCGGTTCTGGAAGGCCATATCGATAATGTTCCGTTGAGTGGTTCGCACACTGACACTTGTTGATGGCTCAGCATTGAAATCTGCAGCAATATGCGAAGGAGTTGCCACGTTGAACCATTCTCTTCAGTCAGCGTTGGTCCCGTTCTTGGAGGATCTCTTTCCGGCCGCAGCGATGTCGGAGATTTGACGTTTCACCGTATTCCTGATATTCACGGTACACTCATGAATGGTCACACGGGAAAATCCCCACTTCATCGCTACCTTGGAGATGCAGTGTCCCGTCGCTCGTGCGCCGATTATAACACCACATTAAAACTCACTTAAATCTTGACAACCTGCCATCGTAGCAGCAGTAACCGATCTAACAATTGCACCAAACACGTGTTGTCTTATATAGGCGTTGCCGACTGCGGCGTCGTATTCTGCCTGTTTACGTATCTCTGTCTTTAAATACGCATGCCTATACCAGTTTCTTTGATGCTTCAGTGGACAACGCCGACTAGCATTAGCAACAAAAGCATTTATCAAAAAAGAAAAATTTTTCGTGTCGAATATAACTTTAAATATTAGGAAGGCCTTTATGAAAATACGTTTCTGAGGTGTAGACTAGTAGAAAAGTGAAACGTGGACGATAAACAGTGCTCACAATAAGACAAGCTTTTGAAATATGGTTATGAAGAAAATTGGGGAAATAAGACAGTTGTGCCAAAACTTGACTAAGAGAAGAGGTTCTTTGATGTGACACATCCTGAAGCGTCAAGGAATAATCAGTTTTACAGTGGAAGGAAGTGAGGAGCAGGTTAAAAGCTGTAAAAGGAGAAGAAGGCTTGAGTTCGCTAAGCAAGTTTAAAGGGATAAAAGTTGCAGTAGTTACGAATAGATAAAGAGGCTTGCCCAGGATAGTATAGCGTGGGCAGCTCCATCAAAGCAGTGTTCGGAGCGAAGGCCACAATGACAACAGGAGAGACCTACACCTAGGCATCATTCAAACGCGTAAGGATGAAGTGCATGAAGGACTTTAGTCGTTGACATGGGATAGGTAGTAAGGGCCAAAAACTATTTTTTTTTCTTGGATAAGGTAGTAGCAAGCAAGACCAACATCATAGAGAACGTTGTTAGTTAATCGCAATTAGAACAGCTTGAATCCGTTCCCCCTAGATGGCTCCCGTAGCAAGTACTGGGTTCATGGCGCGAAGAAGGTAGTGAGTTCACTTAGCGCCAAAGAACTTCATATGTGTGTTGCTTAAAGTGATATTTAATATATAGGTGCAAATAACATGCCTCCAAAGACAGTTCCTTTCAAAATTTATATTATTACTTTATTATTGCTGATATTGTTGATGTGGATACAAGGAAACACTTTACACAACAAACCTAATCTAACCAATAGTTTCAACTTTTCCAGACGACATATACCAGGTGTAGAAGTACGAAACCGGAATTTGGTTGCAATAATTACAGGTTTGTTGTTTGAAATTGATAAACAAAATTTTTTTAAAATAATCTCCATTGCTATTTATACATGTCTCTCGCCTCTCCGGCACGCTATAGATGACACGCCAAAAAAAAAAAAAAAAAAAAAAGAGTTCTTCTTTTGAAGCGAACCAGTCAGCGAAACATTTTCGTATATTTTCATACGAATTGAAGCGTTTTTCAGCGAGAGCGTGTCCCAGTGATGCAAATAGATGACAATCGGACGGAGCCAAGTCTGGAGAATAAGCTGCAAGCCCTAGTATTTCCCAACTAAGCGCCTCGATCGTTTCCCTGACCTGTTTTGAGCTGTGTGATGGGCGTTATCATGGAGCAGTACGACCTTGCTGTCGTTTTTCATATTCCGGTCGTTTTTCAAGTAATGCTCGATTTAAATCGATCATTTGCTGTTGGTAGCGATCAGTGTTAACGGTTTCACCAGGTTTTAGCTGTTCATAATAGATGACATCCTGGATTCACCCATGATTTACGATGCTTAGGATTCTCAAAATTTATGCATTTTTCAACACCTGTCACTATTCGATGGAGAAACGACTTTCTTTTGTATCTAGCAAGCAGCATTTCGTAAGTGGTCTTTTGATTTGCTTGCTCTCTTTCATTCAGTTCATGCGGAACACTTTTTCCCACTTTCTAAACCTTTCCCATAGCCTTCAACCGAAGAAAAACGGCTTCTGCGTCACATTCAACTGTTCCGTGAATTCCTGTTGAGTCTGAGTATCATCTTCATCCAATAAGGCCTGCAATTTGTTATCTTAGAACTTTTTCGGCGGTTTCCTGCGCTCATTGTTTCTCATGTCAAAATCACAACTTTTGAATTTTCCCAAGAGCGTGTTCGCCGAAAGCTTCGTCTAGAATTCGATGCGATGCGATGCGATTCTACTTCACATGTTCACAAGGTGAAATACACGAAAAACGTCAAAGAACATGTAAAATCTCATATCAAGTCATTTTGTACTGAAGAAAGCCGCTATTCCTGGCATAAATCTTCAAAACACTAGATTAGTCCCGACCTTAACATTCACATGATATTCAATGCGTTCAAGATGCGGTATCCTAATAAAAACATTTTACTGTAGGATTTTTAAGGCAGAGCTCCCTAGCTTATTTTTTCATAGTTCCCGTGCTGACATTTGCACGATTTGTGACTGACTACAGAAGTAAATCAGTTGCACGGTTAGGTAGAATTTTCTTTCGTGTCCTAGAAAGGACTTTACGTACCCAAACTGAAAAGGCTACAAAAACTCTGAGCTGTGGCAACACCGAATCACGTGCCACGTATGCTCTAGAGTAAACCATCCACTTGGGGTGTTGCCTTACATTCTCATTCCTACACTAACAAATTCAAATATATTTTACTGTCGGAAACTTTCAAATTGTAACTTGTGCGTTCACCTTGGTGACACAGGGCAACGATTCATGTGCTTGTTGTATTAGGGCGTTTCCGGACATGGTGGGAACGAGGTTACTTCTTGCGTGCTGAAAATTTTTCGCTCCTGTACAACAGCGACATTAAATTTGCAAATATATTGCGATAACAGCGCAGGGTGGAGTGAGAATCAAATGATGTTACTGGTTATGATATATGACGTTGAAAAAAAAAATAGTTCGATTCTGCGGAGTTAAAATTCCTTGCTTCTGGACATTCTACATGGCCTGTGACAGAGTCTTTGGTATAACTGAAAAGAGAAAAAAAACAGTGTATCACTATGGTTGCAAAAGAAGTAGCTGAAATGATCTGCAGTGCTGAATTCTTCAAGCCCTACGAAGCAATTACAATGATCCCTAAAGGTATTCTTGCAGCATGCTGGATGTTATGTGACAACAACTCTTATTGAATGATGATGCTAAAAGACAGCCAGAGTTGCGTATAAAATATATGTTTATGCAGCAGATGACCAGTTTCGGGTTAATACCCGTTTTCGAATGACCCCCGACTTTCAAAGTTAAATATACGTCCGAAATCACATTAAATAATGCCGATACATATATTTTCGGTCCTACGTGAATGTCTCACGAGTGATGTTTACTTGGAACCGGAGATATACGTATCGGAATAATTTAATGTTATGTCGGACGTATATTTATTTTTGCAAGCCTTGGTTAGTCCTAAAATGGGTATTAAACCGAAACCGGTTAAAAGCTGGCAGACATCTATTACATTCGCTACTCTGACTATCTTTTTGCATCAGAAACCTGAAAACATTTTTGATTTTGCTGCTGAAGCTGATAAATGTTTAGGTGTGACTTCTTTTAGTAATCAGCACGTTGAACTGACCATTAGAACGGGGCAATCGTTCAGTGATCTTGAAGTGTGGATAGAATACAATACATTCAAAGGGCATTAGTCATTGAAGGCCATCGCCAATCTTCAGAGTTTGCAGCTCCTGCGGAGAAGAGTGGTTCTCAACGAATTAGAAAAAAATAAAGACTTATTAGCAGTGATGGACTTTCTGGATGAATATTACCATGCTTTTTCAAGAAAATTTGTGCCTAACAAAAAGAGTTTCATACAGGAGTAGTGATCGTGTTGAACTTTCTGTTCCGATAAAGTAATAACAGCTAATTAACCAACCATACAATGAATAATCCTTAAAATTTAGTTTACATTATATTAAATGAGAGGATTTCTTCAATTTGTAACTATCTTTTTGTAGTAAAGCAAATATGAGAGTCATCACAAATCTTTTCTGCTTCTCTCGAAAAATTTAGATTTTGGTACTTACTACCTTTCCCATGTCATTGCCTCAATTCTAGAAAGATATAAACCTCAGGCTCGGCCATTTAGCAAATTTAGTCACCAGACTGGCTGCCTTCTTCTGCGCTTCGGGAATAAAATGGCGATGCTCCCGTGGCGTGCGGCGAGCGTTGGTGGACGTCTAGAGCGGTGGCTTTACTACTGTGCAGCGGCTGTTACTCTCTGCGATAAGGCGGATGCTGACTGCTGTTGACTCTGCCGCCGACGATTTCCCCGAATCACCAATCTCGCGGTACATCTTTGACATGGAGGCACATGTACAGCCCAGAGCTTGCACCAACACAAACGCTGAGTGTTCCGCGACCACGTGTTTCTTATTATTATTTTATTTATTTATTTCGTGTTCCGTAGATCATGGAAGTGAGTGAATCGCAAGGATATAGAACGTGTCAAATTGTACATAGTTGAAGAATAACTTGTATAAATACATACAATAAAGGTACAATGTAAATAAAATCAGTAGACAACAGCACAATTAATAAACAGAAAATTGTTTTTCACATATTAAGGATAAGTAATATATATATATATATATATATATATATATATATATATATATATATATATATATATATATATATATATATATATATGATGTGGAATGTGTCTGATTGTACACACCTGAAAGATATCTTACATAAATGCAACAAAAATATACAATGTAAATAAGATACCAACTAAACAACAGCACATTCAGTTAACAGGAAGTTTTTGTTTCACATGTTAAGGATGAGTAATATATACAGCAATCAATATAAGTTCACTATTCCAAGGGAAATGCAGAAATATCAATTAACAATTTTCATATGCCTATTCAAAACAAAATTAATTACACTCTTTATACAACACTTGCAAGTTTAGTGATTATATACATTTTCTTTCACATATTCATCAATTGTATAAAAAGATTTCTCTATCAGGTACTCCTTGAGAGTTTGTTTGAATGCTGGCAATCTATTGTTAAGGCATTTGATGTGTGGTGGGAGAGCATTAAACAGCTTAATACTGGAGTAGTAAGCTCCTTTTTGAAACCATAGTGAGACTTTTCAATTTAATGTGCAGACTGTTTTTGGTCCTTGTGTTATAGTCATGAAATTGGCTGTTATCTTTATAGATAGAAGGGTTATTACAGACAAAGATCAACAAAGAAAAGACATTCTGTGAGGCGGTGGTAAGGATCCCCATCTTTCGAAACAAGCATCTACAAGAGTGTCTGTGATGGACACCACTAATTATTCTGATGGCTTTTTTTGTGCAGTAAAAAATTTCTTTGCGAGAGTTTGGTTCCCCCAGAATATAATAGCATATGACATTGATGAACGAAAATAGCCGAAGTAAGAAGCCTTACTGGTAACTACGTCAGCCACTGAAGCAATAACCCGTAGTGCAAATACTGCTGAGCTAAGTGTTTTGTAAAGATGAAGAATGTGTGTCGACCAATTACATTTGCTGTCTATATAAGCACCCAGGAAATTTGTAACCTCAACTTCTTGTATTGCTTGATCTCTACACTTAATGCTAATTTCTTCCAGATTTCTTTGCGGAGTATGGAGTCTCATATAAAGAGTTTTATCTACATTGAGTGAGAGACCGTTTGAAGCAAACCAATTTACTATATCATCCAAAACTTCGTTTGTAGTTTGTTCAATATTGTTGTCTGTAAAATCTTCAATTAGAATTGTAGTGTCATCTACAAAAAGAGTAAACGTACTCTTTGTATAAGAACAAAGTGGGAGATCCTTAATGAAGATGAGAAACAGCGGTGGACCCAAAACAGAGCCTTGTGGCACACCACAATTTACTGTGCCCTACTCAGATGAGGCAGGTTCTCCGAATGTGCCATTCAGCTATACAGTCTGCTTTCTGTCCTTTGGGTATGACTGGAGCCACGAACCAATGGTACCACCCAAACCATAATATTCTGAGAATGTGATTTTCACTCTGCAGCGGAGTGTGCGCTGATATGAAACTTCCTGGCAGATTAACACTGTGTGCCGGACCGAGACTCGGACTCGGGACCTTTGCCTTTCGCGCGCAAGTGTTCTACCATCTGAGCTACCCAAGCACGACTCACGCCCAGTCCTTACAGCTTTACTTCTGCCAGTACCTCGACCCCTACTTTCCAAACTTTACAGAAGCTCTCCTGCGAACCTTGCACCTGAAATATATCCAGCTATCGAGCCGTCGGTACTATAAGGCAGTTAAAATGACTTTCAAATAACGTGGCAAGTCACAGAGGTATAAAGGGTTTCACCTTCAGTGGTAACCGAAAGAACATAGTAAGTCGCTCTTCTCACCGAAAGAGTGGGGCAAGTACAATGTTTGCTTCCACTGTTTACTTGCACAGGTTAGATCGGTTTGGTTGCGACTACAAACTTAATGGATTGAGTTTCTTACTTTGCGTTGTTTCCTTATGGTAATAATGTTTAGTCTGAAGTGCGATAATAGTGTGGTCCTCTTAGCATTTTTAAAATGTATGGATCATCACAAGATGAAGGTGAGAAGCCATCTGTTAATCAGTCAGCCAAAAGGATAAAAATTTAAGGCAGACTGAGTCATGTTTGTAGGAGCCTAAGGGCAATGTCTCATGAGTTTAGCAATGACTGCTAGTGTTCACTGTTTGAGTTTTCAATCGTATCAGACCCACGAAAGAGAAGAGTTTACCACGAATTTTAATTTTTTATTTAACTGTAATGATCAGTCTTCCTATTTAACCAGCTCAATTTGTGTGACATTAATTGCTCGTTGAAGGCATAGGCATGATGATTCCGTTGCCAGAGATGCCTATATCGAGGCAAAAAGCCTTCATTGTTTGCATGGAATAACCATGCGCAGACTGCAGACTACACAGTCGAGTATGAAGGGTACTGGATTGTCTCCCAAAGCCAAAAGTAAACCTGCCTTGGAAACTTTCCAAAGAAAAGGAGGCAGCCGTTATAAACTACATGACTACATTAAAGCGAACAAAGAGCTACTATCGCAAGGAAAAGACAGAATTTACCTTCCAGAAAAACTATCAATAGAAAATACCGTGAACTTCCTGTTTAATATGAGACGTAGCGGAAAATATTTAACAGAAAATTCAACTTATCATTTGGTACCCGTGTACCGATACCCGCTGAGCATGTGACAAAACCGAGCGAGGTGGCGCAGTGGTTGGCACACAGGACTCGGATTCTGGAGGCCATCCAGATTTAAGTTTTCCGTGATTTCCCTAAATGGCTTCAGGCAAATACTGGGATGGTTCCTTTGAAAGGGCACGGCCGACTTCCTTCCCGATCCTTCACCAAACAGATGGGAAAGATGACATAGCTGTTTGGCCCCCTCCTCCAAATCAACCAACCATGTGACAAATTTCAACCAGAATTAAAAGGTATGAATGCAAAGCTTTCACAAAATGATCCTGGAAAAGAAGACGTTATAAATTATAAATAAAATTAAAGTACTGAGTTCAGAAGACTATATATACAAGTAAGGGCTCTTACATTTTATGCAAGGAAGCTACAGGCCAGACAAGAAAGTAAAAATATAGCGGAAAATGAAGCAATATGCATGGATATTAAGAAATACCCTACCCTTACAAGGTATCAGCACCATGTTGTTCATTACAAGTGGCAATTATCTTTTCACAGTTTCAACGTTTGTCAGATGCAATATTTTATACTTAAACTGAAGATGTAGGGAATAAAGAACTGGATTAGTTTTTTTACTCAATACGTGAGTGAAATCGTTGGTCCAAAAGTAATGGTTCTTGGAATATTCTGTGATTCGTGTTCAGGACAGAATAAGAACTACGCCGTGTTGTTATATCTTCACTGTGTCGTTCCTACCCTTAAGTAGTCCGCCTGCTTAGCTGGGTGGTACCTTCCATGCGAGCGGGCACGGATTCGATTCCCGGCCGTGTTGGAGATTTTCTCTGCTCGTTGATTGGGTGTTCTGTTGCCCTCATCATCATTTCATCCCCATCACCGGCGCACATGTCGCCCAATGTGGCGTCGAATGAAATAAGACTTGTACTTGGCGGCCGAACTTCCCAGAGTATGGGTTTGCCGGCCAACAATGCCATACTCTCATGTCCATTTTTACCATTAAGAGATTAGACAGTGTCAGAATAATATTTCCAATAATAGGACACTCTTACGTGGAATTTGATAAAAAGTGGGGAGAGTTACCAAAAGACTGGTTAAACTCTTTTTGCTATCGCAAGAGTGTAATGAAAGCCTTAAAAAGTAATTCCTGTTCAACAAGAAATTGTACTATATTGGACGACCTTTTTAAAAGCAAATTACAAACCTAGGTGTTTGCTCAAGACAAGATCGCTTAGATAAGCTCTGGATGTGAAGGAAGAAAAGCTAATCAAATGCAGGATTACTAATAATGGAGACAGGACACCAGTAACTTTGGAACGCTGTCGTGGTATACCAGCAGACGTCGAACCTGAGTATCAACCGCAAGAATCTGACAAATTCTCGTGGCCTCACAAGGTGCATAATGGTAAGTGTTTTGTAATATGAAACTTTTTGTCCGGTAAATCGAGACTTTTTTGTAAATAACAAATTTTATCGGTATATTTTCAGAGCTTTTGCTAATGACTTCTGAAAAATATGTAGACTTTCAAGAAATTAAACAGTTTAGTGATCAAGAAACAAGAAATTTCTATTCCATTCTACCACATAATAAACCAAAATCCAAGACCAGCAAAAAAGAAACTTTCATAGCTCAACAACATAAAATAGGGATAAAGACTACTAAAAGACGTACTTTCTTTGCATGTTTTTTTATCGTAAAATTTCAATTGTCTTTTATACTTCCTCCACAATCACAAAAGTTTTGCCGGACGAGGTGGCCGAGCGGTTCTAGGCGCTACAATCTGGAACCGCGCGACCGCTACGGTCGTAGGTTCGAATCATGCTACGAGCATGGATGTGTGTGATGTCCTTAGGTTAGTTAGGTTTAAGCAGTTTTATGTTCTAGGGGACTGATGACCTCAGAAGTTAAGTCCCATATTGCTCAGAGCCATTTGAACCATTTGAACAAAATTTTTCATCATAAGTATATTTGTTACACTCGACCAGAGTGTTTCAAGTATTATTTTGTGATCTTGTCGGGAAAAAGTATTAATCGAAGTGGTGGTCATCAGGGACGGTCAAGATGTCAGAGAGGCAGGACGCGAAGTGGCTGGTTATAGTTAGGTTATTGGTTAGGGGGTGATTATCGGGCATGAGAGCGGTACGAGGGAGTAGGGTTGTTGCCAGTAAGACGATAAAATGCCTTCCAGTACCTGGCAGAGTCAATGGTCAGTGTGGTGTTGAGGAATAGCTAAAAACAATCTGTTTGCGTCTAGGCATCCCGTTTACGGAATACAGTCAGTGGTGACCAAACAAAGCGCGATGTGCCCAAAGCCAATGCCGTTACAGCCCACGACACTAAAACAAAGGGCAGGGGGGACTGCCATATTAAGTAAACTAAACCAAAAGAATGAGCAATTTGCAACAAGAGTAGCTTCCCATACTAATTTAAAAAATCTTAACGAAATTTACAAACATATTACACTGTTAAACCAAGGGGTACCGAACTGGCATTGAATTACTCGCCGCTTAGGCTCTTAGAATGAGAGAAACAGCAGTTACATGAAAGAGCTACTACAGTGCAAGTAAGTAAATTAGCGAGCGGCACCCTCTCCTGACTGCTTAGGCCCTCAGTGAAGACAGTGAGTGTAGAAGCACAGCTGCAAAGGCACTACGGTCCTCGAGTCCCATAAGATGGCATACTGTACTGTCCGAGACGCCGGAACAGACTCAATGCGCGCCGAAGTCTGGGCAACCACTGCACGCTCAACACTGCCGCAGTTTCACCGCTCAGCGAGATGGCTAAGCTGAGTAAACGTATTATATACACATCAAAAAAGGTTTCGCATCACCTCCGTTCCGAGAGTTCCGGAAGCTATACAGAAAACTAGAACAGATATCAACATAAACATCATTTCCGTCCTTTTTATTGCTCATGGAAACCACGCATTGCATGTTGCACCACCATACAGCGAGACCTTCAGAGGTGGTGGTCCAGATTGCTGTACACACCGGTACCTCTACCAGTAGCACGTCCTGTTGCACTGATGCATGCCTGTATTCGTCGTGGCATACTACCCACTAGTTCATCAAGGCTCTGTTGGTCCAAATTGTCCCACTCTTTAGCGGCGATTCTGCGTAGATCCCTCAGAGTGGTTGGTGGATGACGTCGTCCATAAACAGCCCTTCTCAGTCTATCCCAGGCATATTCGATAGGTTTCATGTCTGGAGAACATGCTGGCCACTCTAGTCGAACGATGTCGTTATCCTAAAGGAAGTCATTCACAAGATGTGCAAGATGGTGGTATGAATTGTTGGCCATGAAGACGAATGTCCCGCTAATATGCTACCGATATGGTTGCACTATTGGTCGGAGGATGGCATTCACGTATCGTACAGCCGTTATGGCGCCTTCCATGGCCACCAACGGCGTACGTCAGCCCCACATAAGACTACCCCCCCCCCCCCCCTCAACAACAACAGGGAACCTCCACCATGTTGCACTTGCTGGACAGTGTGTTTAAAGTGGTCAGCCGGACGGGGTTGCCTCCAAACACGTCTCCGACGATTGTCTGGTTGAAAGCATATGCGACACTCATCGATGAACAGAACGTGATGCCAATGCTGAGCGGTCCATTTGGCATGTTGTTGAGTCCATCTGTACCGCGGTGCATGGTGTCGTGGTTGCAAAAATGGACCTTGCCATGGACGTTGGGAGTGAATCTGCGCATCATGCACCCTATTGCACACAGTTTGAGTCGTAACACGACGTCCTTTGGCTGCAACGCAAAGCATTAGTCAACATAGTGGCTTTGCTGTCAGGGTTCCTCCGAGTCATAATCCGTAGGTAGTGGTCACCCAATGCAGTAGTAGCCCTTGGACGGCCTGAGCGATTCATGTCATCGACAGTTTCTGTCTCTCTGTATATCCTCCAGGTCCGAACAAGAACGCTTTGATTCACTCCAAGACGCCTGAACACTTCCCTTCTTGAGCGCCCTTCCTGACACAAAGTAACAATGCGGGCGCGATCGAACCGCGGTATTGACCGTCTAGGCATGGTTAAACTACAAACAACACGAGCCGTGTACCTCCTTTCTGGTGGAAAGACTGGAACGGGTTGGCTGTCAAACCCCCTCCGTCTAACAGGCGCTGCTCATGCATGGTTGTTTACATCTTTGGGCGGCTTTAGTGACATCTCTGAACAGTCAAAAGGACTGTGTCTCTGATACAATATCCACAGTCAACGTCTGTCTACAGGAGTTCTGGGAACCGAGGTGATGCAAAACCTTTTTTTGATGTATGTAATACACACGTACTGTTGGTATCACAAAACAAGATGGTAGAACAGAAAAATAATTCCAGAAGTACTGCCGAACGTGGACTATGAAACATAAACATGCTGAAATTTTGAGCCCAACTCGGCTACTCGGCTCCTCTCCGATTTAGAAAGGTACCGGGAACGAGACAGACGGAGCAGTGAGACGGTTATACGGCCGGAACAATCACGCTCATTTGCTAAAGTTCGATCTACGCTTACAGACACTACGTGAGTTTCTCGGAGCAAAATTCACACTAGGCTAGCAAGCAACAAGTGGGCTCAATTTCGCGGTCACGAACTACACTACTGGACTTTAAAATTGCTACTCCAAGAAGAAATGCAGATGATAAACGGGTATTCATTGGACAAATAGATCATACCAGAACTGATATGTGATAACATTTTCACGCAGTTTAAGTGCATAAATTCTGAGAAATCAGTACCCACCTCTGTCCGTAATAACGGCCTTGATACACCTGGGCATTCAGTCAGAGCTTGGATGGCGTGTACAGGTACAGCTGCACATACAGCTTCAACACGATACCACAGTTCATCAAGAGTAGTGACTGGCGTATTGTGACGAGCCAGTTGCTCGGCCACCATTGACCAGACGTTTTCAATTGGAGAGAGATCTGGAGAATGCGCTGGCCAGGGCAGCAGTCCAACATTTTCTGTAGCCAGAAAGGCCTGTACAGGACCTGCAACATGCAGTCGTGCATTATCCTGCTGAAATGTAGAGTTTCGCAGATATCGTATGAAGGGTAGAGCCACGGGTCGTAACACATCTGAAATGTAAAGTCCATTGTTCAAAGTGCCGTCAGTGCGGACAAGACAAGAGGCTACCGAGACGTGTAACCAATGGCACCCCATACCATCACGACGGGTGATACGCCAGGACGGTGATGACGAATACACGCTTCCAATGTGCGTTCACCGCGATGTCGCCAAACACGGACGCGACCATCAGGATGCTGTAAACAGAACCTGGATTCATCCGAAAATATGAGGTTTTGCCATTCGTGCACCCATGTTCGTCGTTGAGTCCATCATCGCAGGCACTCCTGTCTTTGATGCAGCGTCAAGGGTAACCGCAGCCATGGTCTCCGAGCTGATAGTTCATGTTGTTGCAAACGTCCTGGAACTGTTCATGCAGATGGTTGTTGTCTTGCAAACGTCCCCATCTGTTGACTCAGGGATGAACAGCACACACTGTACGGCGGCCGCGAACTCGTCTGTTCGGGAAGTTTGTAAAAGGAAAGGCTCAGACCTCATCAGCCAAAATGGTCACATTATCCTTGGCAGTAACGCGACCTCGCAGAGCAACCACACGGCCCGTGGAATACCACGATAGGGCCGTCCAAACCGTCACCGAATCTGCCGGCCGTAGTGGCCGAGCGGTTCTCGGCTCTACAGTCTGGAACCGCGCGACCGCTACGGTCGCAGGTTCGAATCCTGCCTCGGGCATGGATGTTTGTGATGCCCTTAGGTTAGTTAGGTTTAAGTAGTTCTAAGTTCTAGGGGACTGATGATCTCAGAAGTTAAGTCCCATAGTGCTCAGAGCCATTTGAACCATTTTGAACCGTCATGTTTCAATCTTGGGACGAAAACTAGGCCAGAAGTTTTGAAACAGTGTGAAACCAGACTCGTCGACCAACTGCCATCCTTCCATCGCCCAATACCTCACGTTTTATGGCTTCGGCATCACGTTCTGCTGCTACTGGTATGAATGGTTTTGGAATTCCAGCTCGCCGTGCAGTTCCCAGCTTATGGAGCTCCCTTCGTTTCTTCTTTTTTTTTGCGCTGATAGTGTTTTCGTGTGCGACATTCAGGTCTGAAGTGATCTTCGCAGCTGTCCTCTTTTTTGCCACAATCCCCTTCAATAACCGTCCGTCACTCCTGCTTAACACACACCCTCTTCAATGACCGTCCGTCACGATTGCTTAACACATACTTTCGTCCGAGTTGTAATTTGTCGTATGATGTTTTTTCGCTTTACCTGTAGGTGGTATAAATCGTCGATACGGTGCCTCTTAAAACACGAAACACTTAGGCTGCCTTGGTAGCGCAAGCAACCACCATATGAACACCACCAGTTTTCTTGTTCGAATTCACTTACCTCAGGCATAACGCACCTCACAGCTACACTGAACAGTGCTGTGGCCAAAGTGACACTTGCAACTCAAATGTTCAAATGTGTGTGAATTCCTCAGGGAGCAAACTGCTGAGGTCATCGGTCCCTAGACTTACACGCTAATTAAAGTAACTTATGCTAAGAACAACACACACACCCATGCCCAAGGCAGGACTGGAACCTCCGGCGGGAGGGGCCGCGCAGTCCGTGACATGACGTCTCATACCGCGCGGTCACTTCGAGCGGCCACTTGCAACTATTTGAGGACATTACACAGGTGCCGTTGGCCTTCAAATACAGCAGTGCAAGCGACAGGCTTGGCTAGCATTTACGTTTATGTTCAACCATCCCTTCCTCGCGGTGTTTCCATATTTTGTCCACCCCCTTTACATACACTGTTGAGCCAAAACATTAAGAGCACCTGCTTAATAGAGTTCCGATGCAGGTGTGGAACGCTAAACAGCAACGATTCTGTGTGCCATGGATTTACAAATTCTTGGTAGGTATGTCGCATCTACCCACATGTAATTATGGGCTAGTCGCTTGCAGGCGCAGAGCTCGTGCCGACAGCGGGCCACGACTTCCATCGGGTCCAGATTAGGAAAATCAGATGGCCAAGACATCAGCTCGCGTTAACTATCATGCTCGTCACACCACTGCAGCACGATTCTCGCCTTATGATTCGAACAGTTTCTATACTGGAAAATGTCATCGCCTTCGAGGGAGAAATTAAGCTGGATCTGCAATGTTGTTCGAGTAGTCCACAGCTGTCATGCTGCTTTCAATTACTACTATGTGTCTCGCGTAGGCCTAGGTGAGTAGCACAATACTGTCTGTCCCTGCCCGCCTGCTCCCCTGGCGCGGTGCATATATCGAGCCGCCGTTCGCCTCAATGGCGGTATATCCGGTCACGTCCATTGACCCACCGTAAATGCTTTATATAGCGCGCAAACCTTCGACCACGTCCTGTGATAAAGCGTGGACGTCCAAGACCTAGTCGCTAATCGTGGTTTCACCGTCCTTGAACTACCTTCCACATATGCTCCAAACAGTAGAATGTTATTTTCCGCATACGTAAAAGATCTGGTGGACTGGGTGAGCAGGAATCTGCGCTTGTTTACTGATGATGGTGTCGTGTACTGGAAGGTGTAGTTGTTGCTGGACTCGCATTCGGGAGGACGACGGTTCAATCCGTCGTCCGGCCATCCTGATTTAGGTTTTCCGTGATTTCCCTAGATCACTCCACGCAAATGCGGGGATGGTTCCTTTGAAAGGGCACGGCCGACTTACTTCCCTAACCCGAGCTTGTGCTCCGTCTCCAATGACCTCGTTGTCGACGGGACGTTAAACACCAATATCCTGCTCCTGTAGTTGTTGAGTGACTGTAGGAGGGTACAAGATGACTTAGACAAAATGTCTAGTTGCTTTGATGAGCGTTTGGGGTCATTGGCCGTGAGACCCCTTGCCGGGCAGGTCCGATCGCCTTGGTGCAGGTCTTATTACAGTCGACCCCACACTGGGCGACCTGTGCGCCGGATGATGATGAAGGCAACACAACACCCAATCCCTGAGCGGAGAAAATCCCTGACCCAGCCGAGAATCGAACCCGGGCCCGTACGACGGCGATCCGTCACGCTGACCACTCAGCTATCGGGGCGGACGTTGCTGTGATGTATGACAGTTGGTCCTAAATGTAGAAATACCAAAAGTTCGAATATAGCGTTAGCAACAAGCTGCTTGACACGGTCATGTCGATTAAATATCTAGGCGTAACGTTGCAAACCGATATGAAATGTAATGAGTATGTAAGTGTTACAGTAGAGAAGGCGAATGGTCGACTTCCGATTATTACGAGACTTTTAGGAGAGTATGATTACGTGTAAGCCAACGGCCTAGAAGCAGTTGTAACACCGGTTCCCGTCTGATCACCGAAGTTAAGCGCTGTCGGGCTGGGCTAACACTTGGATGGGTGACCATCCGATCTGCCAGCGCTGAATGCAAGCGGGGTGCACTCATCCCTTGTGAGGCAAACGGAGGAGCTACTTGATTCAGAAATAGGGGCTCCGGTCTCGTAAACTAACATACGGCCGGGAGAGCGGTGTGCTGACCACATGCCTCTCCTTATCCGCATCTCCGCATCCAGTGATGCCTGCGGGCTGGGGATGACACGGCGGCCGTTCGGCACCGTTGGGCCTTTTAATGTCTGTTCGGATGGAGTTTAGATGGGTACCTTTAAAGGAGATCGCATGTTAGACTCTAATATGACCCATTCTTGAGTACTGCTCTAGTTTTTTGGATTCGACCCAGGTCTGATTGAAGGAAGACATCGAAGTCATTCAGAAGCGGGCTGCTAGATTTGTTTCTGGTAGGTTCAGATATTCACGTATTACGAAAATGCTTCGGGAAATCAAATGGGAATCCTTGGAGAGTGTAACACCATAGATTAGACACTACATACCTTTTGTTGATTCATTTAGCTTTCTATTTTGTTCAACATTCCATCGTTGAACTTGTGTAATTAGTGTATGATTAATTTTATGCCGTAATGAAGTGTAGTCTCTGTAATATGCACAATATGAGCAAATGATGTTTTATCTTCCTCATATAATCTATAATATGTTTGGTTGCTGTTATATAAACTGCTGACCTTCACTTAGAGTTCTTAGTTATTTTGTTTGTAAAAGGTGTTGCGGTTCCTCTCCGGAACGGAACTTAGCAACGCAGGCAAATTGTGGTTGGCGTAGGTAGAAGAACCAAGAGTCAGTCGGGAACGAGCTAGCAAACTGTCTACTGCTCATGTAAAAGTTGTATATCGTGCTGGTGTCGAGAGAGGCCCTCCGTGCCGCTTTCCAATGCCTCGGATGAATGGATAAAGATCTGGACCTATTCTGGAATTGATATCACCAGCAAGAAATGACAGAGTCCAGCAATTCTACCTGCAAATCCACCTACCAACATGCAATCGCCACCACATTGCGCAGTCACTGAAAAGGAACCAAGGAATAGTAGAAATGTATTGTGAAGGATCAGCTCATTGGATGTTTTAGTGTGCACAAATATAAGGTAACTTATACTCGAACTCTTATACCCACCTTGAGTTTTTATCCCTAGTCACACAACAACTTAGGGTCCTTCCCATGCTAAAGTGACTACCGAGTGCCCTTACTGAAAGAACATTAAAGCTCAGTGATTTAGCAAAACTGAGTAATATAGTAAAAATGCTTGCTGTAAATAACTTTTCTATTAAAACTGCTTATTAATATGTTGTTACCAACTTTAAAATTAAAAGTTCTTAAAACCGGGGCTTATAAAGTTTTCCTTAGTAAATGATCACAGTGCAGTCTGTTGAAAATCAACCAAAGATGAGCTATTGTCTTATAACCACATCAAGCTGTGTTCTATTGCAGTAAAAGTTGAAAACTGCAATTGTGGAAAGTTATAGACTCATGCTTGCTAAGCACTTGCTTCTCTTGTGTATTGAAAATGCATATTAATAGTGTATTAGGATCCACAGTTTATCCTTTATGCTCATGATAAATAACAACTAACCACTATCTATGAAAACAGTAACTTCTTTTATTCAAAATTCAGTGAGAAATTGTTTGTTAGTGAAACACATTTAACTTTCATTCTAAACAGAAAAGTATTTAGCTGAGAGAGACTTAACCTATGACCAGTTCATAATTTTGCAGTGAACTACATTTACAATTTTTTGTCAGATAGAAAAATGTTTGAAAAGTAATATTGAATCTATGCCCATTTTATGATTCTACAATGAATATTAATAGTAATGTTATTGAGACCATTCAGTTTGACTAAGTCCTCAAGGTAATAGTGTGTTTTGTTATCTGTTATATTTATGCAAATAGTTTGTTTTGATCAGTTAGCTCCAACCTTAACGTGAACATACTGTATTCAGGTGCCAGAGTTCACTGCACTCGCGTGTGTCAAAGTTTAGGTTGTATTTGACCGTTAGAGTTACTCACACCTATTTTCTTGATCAAGAATGTCAATCATTCTCTTGCCTAATTAGGTTGGAGACCGTTTTCTTTATTCTTTGAACAGTGTCGATAGGTAAAATATTGTTTGTTGCTGTTTAAATATTTACGTAATTCTGACTTTCACTTCCCATAAGCCACCTCCGTTAGGTACAACACGGTCAACATAACGAAATTCCTCTCAGGGGGTAACACTGCTCTGTTGCTTTATACCATAATTGTTTGAATAAAAATAATTTCATTATACGAACTGCAACCAACTTTAAGGTTATAGTATAACAGTAGTGGACGTTAGTGTTATAAGAGAAGGCGACGATATTTTCGAGGAGCACTATTCAGTAAATGTCCGCCCCTGGTAGCTGAGCGGTCAGCGCAACAGAATGTCATACCTACCGGCCCGGGTTCGATTCCCGGCTGGGTCGGAGACTTTCAGGGACTGGTTGTTGTGTTGTCCTTGTCATCAATATTTCATCCTCATCGACACGAAAATGGCCGAAGTGGCGTCAACTCGAAAGACTTGCACCAGGCGAACGGTCGACCCGACGGGAGGCTCTAGCCATACGGCATTTCCATTTCCATTATTCTGTTAATTAAGAGAATCAGCACCTGAAGCTGACCATAGAATGATTCTGCTGCTGCCAACGTACATTTCGCTTAAGGACCACGAAAATGAGAGAAATTAGGACTCTACGGAGGCATATAAATAGTCGTTTTTTCCTCATTCTATTTGCGAATGAAATGGCAAAGGAAATGATTTTTAGTGGTACAGAATACCCTCTGCCACGCACCGAACAGTTGTTGTGGAGTATCTATGTTGATATAGGTGTAGATGTAGAACAGTCTACGATTTTCGACGTTGGCGAGATGTTCGTTCCCAAGCTCCGTGCCATGACAACCCGTCCCTTGCCAAAGTTGCTCATGTCAGTGGATTTCCAATTTGCAGCCCTTGTCGCCGGTAGAATTCCCCATTCGTCTCATCTCCGGATTTACACTTTCGTTCCCGCATCATGTGCCCGTCACAGAACCAGGTAGCATTTAGTCTCGCGGTGGGCAGTGGCGATAATGTTTTGTCTCACTAGTGTAGGAGGACACCGTCGACTCGTAACTTAGTTGTTATATTATGGCTTGTAAAATAGCAAATAACTCTCCGACAGCTATTGGTATTCGTGCAAATGATGTGGGAGGAGATCTGCATTATTAGCAGCCACCAAGAAACCATTTAAACTACAGTACGCGCCACTCATGAAAGTGGTCTTTGTCGGAGTAGCTTCGGCAAGAGGGTCACGAGGAAACAACGGCGTGACCACTTTCGCAAACGCGTGTCAACGTCAAGCGCCATTTGAAGCTGGTTACATACACGGGATGCTTTGCAACGCGGATGTCAGATGTCACGTACAACCCGCGGTAAATGCTAGACAGTCATAGCTACAGGTATGTGGCTGGGATAGGTCCTACTGAGAGCAGATGGAATCCAGCCTAAATACTTTTCAGCGTATCAGTTGCCAACACTATCGATAGCTCAATAAATATCCATAATAAATTAACACAGTGGAACCCTCACGCCCTCAGTAACTCATGAAGTCCCAGCTACATCTAATTCAGAAGTCCGGGGGATACGTTTCAGTTTGCAGTGGACGGTAGTTTTTATTCCTGGATCATCATTTTCCCCTATTTGATGCTCCATTCGCAAGTGACGTCTGGGAAGAACTTCACTGCTTATCCCGTTGCACTTTGCATGTACGTGCAGTCCTAGTACATACTCAAATCACTGTGCTGCCTACCATACCGTACTACCCGGCTTTACAGTATTGGGAATCAGTATAAAGGGACGGATGGTTATGGTAAAATTAACATTGCCGGCTGGAACAGTTGTGTACAACGTATATGCAATAGCATGAGGTCCAGTATACTGACAACTGCAGTCAGATGGTACCGCGTTTGATGCCAGTAGAACAGCGTATAATAAAGACATCAAATATTCAGGTGGTACAAGGTGGAACTCAGTATAAAGTCAGTCGTCTCTTTGGGATGTTACGACTATGCGCAAGTGCCTTTACTGCAAATAGGAACCAGTGACAGTGCGTGTTAAGTACATAAACCATGATTGTGACAATGTCACGCGGAAGACAGCTATCATTAGATGAAAAAGCGACAATTGGTGCATACAAGGAAATGGGACACTATAATCGTCAAAGTGCCAAGACGTTAAACCTTTCAAGTACAGTGATTGATAATTTCGTTAGATTGGGCGCACGACATGGACAGAACGAAAATATGGGCTAAGCAGAAAATTATTTGAGGTATGGAAACAGTTCTTTTAGGGCAAAGCAAGAGCCACAAACCGTTATTCTTCTCAACTTGTTGCTGATTTACAGTTGTCAATAGCCACTAAACGTGTGCAATAAATTTTCTCAAATGACAAACATCTTGTATTCAAGAAACGACTGAAGAAACCTACTCTAACACCCAAACACAAGTAGGCTAGATTGTAGTTTTCTCAAAAACGTATGTCATGGACTTCAGAATTGTATAAATTAATCTTCAGCGATGAGAAGATGTTTAATTTAGATGGCCATGATGGATTTCAGTATTATTGGCATGACCTGAGAACAGAGCAGCAGGTAGGCGTGAGTAGAAATTTTGTTGGTGGAACTGCTATGATTTGGGTAGTCTTGTGTGCTAAAGTTAAGTCACGCTTTGCTTGGCTGAACACTGCAATGAACTCTAACATGTACACTGAGTTGTTTGAAACAGAACTGATTAGAATATATGAGAATATAGGGGACGAAAGAGTAATGTTTCAACAAGGTGATGCATTCATGCATGTTTCTGCTACAACCAAGAGTGGTATCGATGTCTTGCCTTGGCTTGCACGTAGCCCAGATATAAACCTCCTCGAAAACCATTGGGGAATACTTGTAAGAAATGTTTATCGCAATGGAAGGCAATTTGAGGTGGTATGTGAGCTGAAAAGTGCGATACGAGAAGAATAGGCGAAAATTTCACTGCAAGAAATGGAAACCCTAACAAAATCAATGCCAAAGAGAATACTTGAGGTAATTACGAAGAACGAAGCTTGGACAAACTACTAAAAATGCAATAACACAACAGGACAGTGGCTGTATACTATTTTCCTCCTAAGAAATGCGAACGCCTTATTTTGTTACTCATGTTATGATAGAAACAATGTAATTCCGTCATGATTGTTTATATCTTATATGTATCTACTACTTTCATAATAAATTCGATACAGTATGTTACAGACATTGTATAAGGAGCATTCAAATGAATCCCGGTCACTGGTGAAAAGTGACGGTAACGATTTTATTACCTCAAAAATACACAGTGCACATATTCAAAGATAGTCGCCAAAATTGTTGGCACATTTATACCATTGCGACACTAGCCGGTCGATTCCATCCTTGAAGAAGCTAGTAGGCTGCTGTCGGATCCAGGCCTGGAGCCAGTCACACACTTCTTCGGCCGTCACGAATCGATGTCCGCGAATAGCTTGTTTTAGAAGTGCAAACACATGAAAGTCACACGGTGGAAGGTCGGGACTGTACGGTGGACGTTCCAGCGATTTCCACAGAAACCGCTGCAATGTCATCTTCACTGCATTGGCCGTGTGTAGACAGGCATTATCATGCAGGAGTATAACGCCATTGGGCAACATGTCTCTGCTTTCGGCTTGATGCCTCGTCTAAGGTTCTGTAAAGTGGCTTGATAACGCTGGGCGTTGATCGTGGTTCCCAGTTCCAGGGACTCGACAAGCAGTGGACCTTTGTGGTCCAAAAAGAAGGACTTCATGACCTTACCAGAACTGGTGTGCACGGCCTTTGATTTCTTTGGAGGTGGTGAAGCCGCATGTTTCCACTGCTTGCTCTGACGCTTGCTTTCTTGTTCAAAATGGTGTCACCATGTTTCGTCACCAGTGACAAATCGCGACAGAATTCCGTATTGTTCCTCACGATACCGTTGGAGATCACTCAAAGACAGCGCCATTCGAAAATTGTGATTTTCGGCGGTCAGTTGGTGGGGAACGCACTGCGCACAGATTTTTCGAAAGTTCAAGTGTTGATGCTTTATAGCGTGCACGGTGCCCACGCCAATACCCAGTAACCGACGGATCTCCTCCATGATGATTCTGCGGTTGTCCAAGACTAAAGCATTCACTTCCACAACCATTTCCGCTGTGATGACACGATGAGCCTGTCCAGGACGATCATCGTCTTCTAGTGACTCACGTCTCTCAAGGAATCGTTTGCGCCATTCCACAGCACTTTAACGACTCAGAGTGTACTCACAGTACACAGCCTTCATCCATCGATACATTTCACAGCCTGCAACTCCATCCGCCTCCTAAAATCGAAACACTCCTCGTTGTTCCTCCTAACTCGCCTGCGTGTTCGGCAGTGTACAATAAATTGTGTGACCACCTTGTCTTCGGCGTGAAACCACACTGGCGCTGTGAAACATCAAACGGTGCGCACGCGTCCTTCTCTCTACAAATATTTGACGCCACCATACCCGCAGTTACGTGGTGCCACCTCACGTGTAAGGCAAAGGTTGACGCACTAACTAAGTTTCATTTGAATGAACTTCATACTTTTACTTTCGTAGGATACCTGCCTTTATACTGATTTCCACTACTGTAGGACCGAAAACTACGGGCGTATTTACGACTTTTCTTTGGTGGAGAGGGGAGCGGGGTAGTGGGTTTCCGTCTAAATTTTATTAGGATGCGCTGCGATGCACAAGGGACAGAGCAAGACCACTCAGTCTATTTTGATTTTTACTGTTCCATAGGTAGGTTTTTAAACGTTTTAAAGTCTAAACTGCTTTCTGGCGTTCTGTTGTCATTGGGAAAGTGACTAGAATTCGGGACAGAGTTGCAGTATCGGAGAAAGTTTTCAATTACATATATCTAACGCCGCAAAAGCGTTGTCAGGTCTTTGCTCTTCGTTATTCTTTGAATCAGGTTTTTTTCAGACAAAGAATTGTATAGCTGCAAAAAAATGTTTTGGCAGTATTGATTGATAAAATTTGGCAATATTGATTGATAAAATTTGACAGACTCCACTTTATCTTCTTTGTTGTAATTAATGTGTTTTCTACTAATCATGCTCTGAAAGAATTTTATTAAATTTTGATATCTATGAAACCAGTAGCGGAGTGATGAAAGGTAAGTAAGGTTTCGTTTAGTCGGTATATATACTCTGGACTGCTAGCTGGATTATCGTCTCAATATTTCATTGTGAACACCGACTTCTGTACTGTGATTGTTACCTTGACTACTTCTTCGAGTTTTGAGGCCTCATTAAACAGGTTTTTGAATTATTTATCATTAAATATTTTAAAGAACGTAGTTATTATAGGAAACGGCGATCTATAATTATTATAAATAAATGGGGAACAGTCTTTATCGCATAATTTTTTTTAAAGTGGTGACATACACCAACAGCCTCAAGCAAGAGGGTTGCCATGCGCCACCGTCTCTGGCAGACATCCACGGTCTGAAGATGATCTTATAATAAGATCGAAAACGGTTACCACATTAAAAAATTTATGCGATCAAGACTGTTTCCCGCTTACATATTTATCATTAACCTAAATCATTTCTTCTAAGCCACTGGACACATTGATGTTGTACTGTAATTCAACATCAAGAACACAGCTATCTTGAAACGTTCTGAAAAATGAAGGGGTTAATTAGAAGATTTTCCAGCAGCACAGGAAAAATAATGAGCTTGCTTTTTGAACAGTTTCTTTGTTAGTACACGCTTCTAACTACTGACGAGCATGCGCTGTGGCTAAAAAAATTACTTTAAATGGCAGACTGGCCTCATGTTTGTAAATACACCATGTTTCACACAGTACCGCAAATGGTGAATGTTTAGCCATCGGCAATAAATCTTTGACAGACTGTTTCAGATTATGTTCTGGAGAACTTCTAAAGAAGTTTCTGAAGTACTGTACTGCCCCCATACAATCGTTGATAGCCTGCATATAACAGCAATCAGATAAGACTTGATTTAAAGAGAGGGTACCACTATGTATATAAACAGCCACTGGGTATTATTTTCTAATGAAAGCTTGTTGGTCGTGTATATTATCGCTAACCGCCGCTGCTCCATTGTACCCCACACCTACCAAAAATGCACACCTAACACTTATTAGTTTTCCGTGCTGGCACATAGCAGGCCTAGTCATGCATGTGTACCCTTTGCATATCCATTTCAATCACACACCACCTTATGAATTAATAAAGTCATTTCCCATATACCACCACAATGTCGTGTAGCCTTTCAGAAAACAACAGTTCACTTCTTTACTAGTTCCAGTTGCACACCTGAAATAACTTCAAAAGCATTAAAAATTGGCGCAAACATAAATTGTGTAGCTTGCCATTAGGAGCAAGACATTAAAATGTTTTTGTAAATACATCAGAAGATAAATGAATCTAAACACTGAGTCGTTAAGTAATTAATTAAACAGTATTTTTTCATAACAGTGTATATTATGTAATGTTTTCTGTGATCATAATATTTAGTAGTTTTATGTTATTACTTACATTTATTGTGCTGTCAGAGTAACAGTGGGGCTGAATCCAGCAAGTATGTGATTATGACTCTTGAAATAAGCAACAATGATTGAACATGTGCATGCCATTGTGTAATCCCGCAGTGAGTCACACCACTGATATGAAATGCTTAATGTAAGGTAGCCACGTTCAGGTTTCTAGAAACAATGTGTTTGCTTCTGTCCTTAAGAAAAGAATATGTCGGATTGTTCTGAGTCTATCTGTCTTTCGAAAAATACAAAGTTTGGGAAATAATTTAGTTAAATTCGAAGTTGGGGATTGATCAAGAAGAGAAATTACTGTGCTGTCCGTGAAAAGCTGTGAAGGTTTTTGGCTAAATTATATTCCAGCCAGTCAGATAGGAGAATAGTAATTTGTTTTAGAAATAGGAGAGATTTGGCTTTGCTCGTGTCAAGGAGTAATGATTGAATTTTCTAGTTCGACGTTCATAAAAATGTTGTAATTTACTTTTCATCAGACGATTAGTGGTTCAGTAAGTTATTATATCTGTTATAAATTATGTTTCTGGATTTTTAGATAGAATTACGACTTTCTTACGATGGGCTCAAGAATTCCGTTTGGCTTGCTATCTAGTCGTATTTCAGAAACATCAGATTAGTCAACGCTGGTGAAGTGTGTACTACTGTTCAAGCATATTAAATGATAACCACCGTGTGAAGTTCCCAACCGTTTATTGACTGGTAAAAGTTGCGGTACATTGGACAGCAGGCTCCGAATTCTATACTACAGAGAGAATGTACTATGTGAGTCAAGGAAATAGTATAAACTACATGGAGCTGACAAAAGTCATGGGATACCTCCTAATACCTGTCGGATATTCTTTACCCGGATTAGTACAGCAGCTCAACATGGCATGGAGCATGGAGTAAACAAGCCGTTGGAAGTCCACTCTGAAGTACTGCGCCATGCTGTTTCTATTACTGTCCACCGTTGCAAAAGTGTTGGTGATGCAAGATTTTTTGCACGAACACACCTCTCGATTATGTTCCAAAAACGTACAATGGGTCTGCCCCCAGTAGCTGAGTGGTCAGCGCAACAAAATGTCAATCCCAAGGGCATGGGTTCGATTCCCGGCTGGGTCGCAGATTTTCTCCCCTTAGGGACTGGATATTGTGTTGTCCTAATCATCATCATTTCATCCCCATCGATGCAGAAGTCGCCGCGGTGGCGTCAAATCGAAAGACTTACACCCAGTGAATGGTCTACCCGATGGTAGGTCCTAGTCACACGACTTACGTAACATATGATGGAAGTCATGTCGGGAGCTCTGGGTGACCAAATTATTGGCACAAACTGTCCAAAATGTTCTTCTAACCAGTTGCGAACAATTGTGGCATGGGGACAAGGCGCTTTGTCATCCATAAAAATTCCATCGTTCTTTGGGAACATGAAGTCCATAAACGGGCGCAAATGGTCTCCAGGCAACCGAACATAAGTATTTCTAGTAATTATCGGTAAAGCTGAACAACAGGACCCATTCCATTCCATGTAAACACAGATGACACAATTCTGGAAACACCAACAGCTTGCACAGAGCGTTATTGACAACTTGGGCCCATGACTTCGTGGGGTCTACGCCACACTCGAACCGTACCGTCAGCTCTTACCAACTGAAATCGGGACTCTTAAGACCAGGTCAAGGTTTCCCATCATCTAGGTTCCAAGCAATATGGTCCCAAACACAGGACAATAGAATATATTTGTAGGTTCTGTTACATTAATCAACATTAAAATAAATTCTGTATTTATATATAAAACAACCGACTTTTACAAATAAAAATAAAAATTAAGTATATTTAATTAAATCAACCGATTTCATTAACATTAATTAAATCACCTATTTTTACATTAAAAAAACTAACAATAAACAACTCATTTCTAACTTCATTATTTAATTTACTACATGATTGCAGCACAATAATGTGTATTAGTTAATAAATGTACGTAATTTGTAAGAAATCACATTATGAAAACAAGTAAATTAATTAAACTGTATTAGTCAACAAAGTACATTATTATTTAAAATGACGTTATGGAGATAATTAATCAATTAAAATGTATCATGAATTACTGTTAAGCTATTAATTAATTGTCTAACAATATGTAACCAAAAATATTAAATTGATTTATCTGTATAGTTTTTAAATTAAACCTTCACCTATTTTTTTGTTTTTGATGAGTACTAAAATCTGAAGAATCTATGGTTTGTCTTCTTAAAATTGGAAAGCAATCATTAACAATTGATTTCATTAAATATAAATATTTATTACCTTTACTTGATGTTATTTTATTGTGCCAAATAAAAGCAATCTATATCTTTGTGCCTATTTCAGGTAAAATTGAATCTTACAATATCTTGATTTTCTAAAATAAAATCATCAAATACAACAACTGCATTATCTTCACATTCATCTAATGGAATAAGTTCTTCATCATTTTCAATAATACTAACAATCTTTTCATTAACTTCACCTTCAATTTTTTACATTGTTTTATAAATTCTTGATATTTTGGTTGTTCTAAGCATTTTGAATAAACATTCAAGTGTTAAATTTTATTCCAATTTAACCATCCTGGAGCTACAATATATCAATTTTTAATGTTGTTTTTCCATAACCACTTGGTCCAATTATTTTACATCTTGTAGAATTTGGTAGAAGTTTACCATGTTTGTTTTTTTGTATTGTTTTCTGGAATTCTTACTTCAGGTTCCAAATCTGTTTTGTTCTTTTATTAATAACTTTAACATTTATTTATATTTTTTTATTTATTAATAATTTTTACATTTATCAATAAGTTTTCTGTAGCAAATGAGTAGATTATATCAACTTAATGTTAAATCTTCTGTAGTTAGAAAAAGATGAACTGTTCCAATACGTGATAACTATACTAATGTTCCATTAGTTGGTTTTTATTCAACTTTTTTAACACCAAATATTGACATGTTGGTCAACATAGTTTCAAAATTTTTTTAAAAATTATACATTTGAAAAACCCAAGATACACATTAAAGCAGATGAAATTTTAAACAGAATTGTTATTGAATGTGAAGTAAAATTATATATGGATATAGAAGATACTGTTGCAATATTAGTTGACTGTAATAATCAGATTGTTCAGGCTAATGAAACAGCTATAGTTTAAGATGTTCCTAAAATAATTCCTATTGAATTAATAAATATAAATTATAATCTTACTGATGTAAAACATAATGATCATTTTCATGAAGAAACTAATATTATTGCGTCCTTTAAACATAATGCAGAATTTGGTGGAACAATAATTTATGTACCAAATTGTTCTGTAAATGTTCCTATTTTAATAGAATTCAAGATTAACAAGCAACTATAACTGATGATAAATGATGATTTAACTGACTTTAACGGTGCTACTGTAACAGTTATTTAAAAAATACCTTAATAATTTTTTTCCTTAGTAAATAAATAATTGCTAAAACAATCATGAATAAAATTGAAAGTTATCAGTTTTGTTCATTGAAAAATTTAAAAATAATTACGATTTTCCTAACAAAGATACAGAAATTGAAATAAATATTGGTGAAGGTTGGCTACATCCAAATCATGCACAATTATACATGAATTTTAGTATTGTTGGAAATGATGGTACAGATTATCCTACTTATGATGGAAAATCACATATAAAATTAATTTTTAATTATGTAACTAAATTGTTTGACTTTATAACAATAATAAAGAAATAATATATTATCCAGAATTGGACATCCTTTTATTTCATCAAGAGTTTTACTACATTTAACTTCATCTGTTACTGACAAAATAACTTTAGAAGGACATATTCTTAATACAGGACAAGTAAATAGTAAAACAAATGATGTTCTTTATCCATTATCATTCTTTGGTGAATTTTTTTGTAGATTATATAGAAATTATGTTTGAAGGAAGCCTAACTGTAGTTTTGACACATAGTTCATCTTCTGGAGAATGTAAATGATCATGGCCAGTTCTAGACATTACACACCATCTTCAGACCTTAATTGATTGGTTACATTGCAACGTTTATTTAAGGCTGTCGGAAAAAATATTAAGCTTTTTCCACACGATGGTAAAAATTAAAGGATCCTCATGCAATGCGTCATCTGGCGTGCTGCAGTGTGCCCTCATCCAGATATAAGTAAATCATACACTAGTCTGTGTTTCCTCTTTTATTCGTTTCTATGGCCCAGTATTCATGAAGCTCGTATTCGCCATATAAATGTCAAGTAAATCTCTTTCGTGGTTTTAGAGATACATAAATTTTACCAACACATAAAATTACCAATATTTAAAGACAAATTATAGTTTGCATGTTATTACTTAGATTGTGTGTGGTGCAAATGGGAAGAGTATGTAAAGAACTTCTTTTGAATTGCACTCATAGTTTCTACAGCTTTTCTTGGTGCCCTACATCAGGCAACGGAATGTGTGAAGAGGGTGATCAACATAATGTTTCAGCAATTGGAGGCGAAAGTAGGTGATTGAAATTTCGCGAAATTGCCTCATCACAAGAAGGGAATGCCTTTGTTCTAATGTTTGTCAAACCAACGCACTTATAGCCGCAGTAGTCTCTCTCTTGTTTTACTATAATACGAAACGAGCTGCCCTTCTATAAACCTTTTCGATGTCCACAGTCAATCCTACTTGGTAAGAATCCCTCGTCTTGAAGCAATACTCCTGGACAAGCGTTCTGTAGGCAGTCTCTTTCCTAAATTTCCTGCATCTTCTTAGTGTTCTGCCTTCTGCACCACATCTTCTACGTAGTGGCTCCAATTTAAGTTGTTCCTAATTGTATTTTTTAAAATTTAAGTATTTTTAAGTGAATAGATAATCATTTAATTTGTGAGACGTGTTACTGAAATTTAACGTAGTTTTTTAGTACTCATGTGAAAAACGTCACTTTTTTAATTCAGTGTCAACTGCCGTTTTCACGCCATGTATAAATGATTTGGCATATCGTTTCATCTACTGATGACTTTGCTAGATGGTAAAGGATGGCTGCTCAGATTTTTTTTTTTTTTTGTATTTCAGTGACCCATATGGGACGGACTTGGTAGCATAAGCGCCGCTCATCAGCCGAGAGACAGTACATAACAGGGAGACACTGAAAACAACATAAAGGAGGAAATATGGCAAAACAGACATATAAAAGGGGAAACATAGTGGAAGATAGCGTAAAAAGAGGGTGCCTGTAAAACTGGCGATAAAAATCTAAGAAATTTACATAAAAAACCACACACTCTGACGATTAAGAGACACACCAGGTGAAGTACAGCCAGAGCATAAAAGTTGCGATGAGTGGCGTAGCACATAACAATCACTGACAGCAACACTATGTACAAGTCCAGCACATGATTAAAATCACAGTTCTTGATATCACTAGAGAAAAACACCAAACACAACACTGACGTAGCACACCAACAATGACGAACAAACTGAGAGGATCTTCCAGAGTTATGGAGACGAGGGAGAAGTGAAGAAAGGGGGAACTGGCAGTGTTAGAGGGGGAAGAGATGGGGATACTGGAGTGAGGTGTGCGAAAGGGGGCTGAGGAGGGGGTGCAGAGACTCGGAGGGGAAGGAGGAAAAGCTGCTCTGGGAGAGGGAGAGTAAAGGATAAAGGGGGGACCATAGAGAAGGGGAGGGGGGCAAGGCCAGCCTACAGTTGGTAGGATGGGTAGATGTCATATGGAGTTCATCATCTGGGAGTGGGAGGTGCTGGAAATTGCCATGATGAAGGAGATGGAGGGTGTGGAGGAGGACTGAGAGAGAGGAAGTGATACAGCAAGAGAGGTGTGGCAATGGGCAGGGGGTGGAGAGGAAGGAGGACACCATGGGGTGGGGGGGGGGATCAAGCCTTCAGACACTGTAAAGGATGTGGATATGTTGGAAGAAAAGGAGAAGGTGGGGTAAGGGGATGAGATCGTACAGGAGTTGGAGATTCAGGCAATGCTGGCATAACAGAGTTTAGGACAGATGAGGGATTTGTAGGTGTGAGGGGTGGTGGAAGGATGCAGTAAGCATTCCTGGCCAGACAGGAGTTTCAGGGGGTGGAGGCAGGCATGGCCTTTCTGCTGGATGGTCAGGAGATGAGGGGTCCAGGTGAGATGACGGTCAAGAGCGAGGCCAAGGTATTGCAGGCTGAAGATGAGGTGGATGGGACAACCATAAATGGTTAGGTAGAAATCATGGAGACAGAAGGAGCAGGTGGTGCGGCCTGTAATGATTGCCGGGGTTTTGGAGGGGTTGTACAAAAGAATCACTGGTTACAGAAGGTGGTTAACTGGTCAAGGTGGGTTTGGAGGGTGTGTTGGGACTATTGGAGGGGAGGATATAGAGCCAGGAAGGAGGTGTCATCAGCATATTTGAGGAGATTGACAGGTGGGGGTGGTTTGGGCATATCTGCAGTGTACAGGAGATAGAGGAGATGGGATAGGTATTGTGGAGGGTGACATAGGAAGGATGGCATGAGAGGGAGGAAGTTAACAGATCGACAAAATTGATAGACCAAGCATAGGTTTGGAGTTTAAAGAGGAGAC
Source organism: Schistocerca gregaria (assembly GCF_023897955.1). Lineage (NCBI taxonomy): Eukaryota > Metazoa > Arthropoda > Insecta > Orthoptera > Acrididae > Schistocerca > Schistocerca gregaria. Next base: position 400,177,551 of record NC_064931.1, on the reverse strand, counting down.
CGGGATGCCATACCCAGTAGTAGGCATTTTGGATGTCGAGGGAAACAAAAATGGTGTAGCTACGGGAGTTAAGTTGGAGGAAGAGAATGTGGATGAGGTTAACGGTTTTGGGGGAGAAGGAGGGTCAGAAACCACACTGGATAAGAGGGAGGAGATGGTGTTGATTAAGGTGGTGATGGATATCATGGGAGAGGATGGATTCCATGACCTTACTGAAGACAGGTGAGGGAGATGGGGCAATAGGAAGAGGCAACAGAAGAGGGTTTGCTAGGTTTGAAAAGTAAGAGGGCATGGGAGGCCTTCCACAGGTCAGAGTAGAAGCCAGTAGAGAGGATGATGTTGTACAAATTGGCAACAACAGTCAAGAAGGAGAAGGGGCATTCCCTGAGGTGGAGGTAGGTGACACAGTCGTGACCAGGGGCCATGTTGCATTTTGACTGAAGGATAAGTTTACTGTCTTGTGCTGTGACTGGACTGTTTATGTCAAAGGGGGACAACTGCCCCAAGTACTGGAGACTGGGAGCAAGAGGAGCGACCAAGGGATCGGTGGGGAAAAGGGAATAATCAAAGTGGGGATCATCAGGGCTGGAGAATACCTCAGAATAATGGGAAGCGAAGTGTTTGGCCTTATTGAGGTTGTTGGGAAGGGGTGGTTGTTACGGCGAGGGGGTAATGGGGTGCAGAATGGGAGCCAGTATGGCAATTGAAGGCTGACCAGTACTTGGAGGAGTTTACAGGGGAGGTGGCGTTGAGTCACGTACAGGTCTGGCGCCAGTTCCAGCGTTTCTTTGCTGTAATGTGGTTCTGAATATGTCGCTGTATTTGCTGGTGGTGTTGGAGTGTATGGCTGTCACACATGTGCAGGAAGAGTGATTGAGGAGGCAGGATTCCTAGAGAAGGAGGACAGGCCATGGAGGGAGAGTGTGATGGTGGGGGTGGACTGTTTTAGTATGAGCATGGGCCTCTACAGCATCAGTAATGGCCTTCTGAAAGAAGGATGGGGCGTGGATGATGTCATCAGGATGGTGATAGGTAAGAGGGTGGCTTTCGACCTGGGTGGCGATGGATTACAGATAGGCATCCCAGTTGGTGCTACAATAGTTATTGACTACCTTTGGAGGGGGTATAGGGTGGGGAGCCATAGGCTGGTGGTGAGCAGACGTTATGTTTGGATAGACACAGAGGTGATTAATACCTGTAGGGTCAAGGATGTCGACGGCCCTAGGAGGTTGACAGAGGCAATGACAACATTGGTAGTGGTGCTGCTTTCAGGATGGGGTCAAGGATGTCGACGGCCCTAGGAGGTTGATAGAGGCAATGACAACATTGGTAGTGGTGCTGCTTTCAGGATGGGTGTGTTGGGGAAAGGGAACAAGGCCACCTTGGATCGTGAGGAGGAACTGATGCCACAGCCAAAGGGTGGCAGGTGAACAGGTATGGAAGTTGATGTCGGTGGCAATCACATAGGTGGAGAAGGTGCGGTTAGTGTGGAAGATAAATTTATAGGGAATAGAAGCAGTGGAGCAGACATAGATGGTGGCGAAGGTGATGGCAAAGGAGGGGATGAAGACACTGAGGATAAGGTGTTTGGTAGGGTCATTAAGGAGGAGCTGTGGCCATATAGGGATGTGCTTCAGGTGGCTGATGGCGACTCCACCCTGCACTTAGGGACCAGGAGCATCAGTTCGGTGGAGGATATAAGGAGAGGTGCAGAAAGTATGGTGTTGCTGGAGAAAGATTCCATTCACAAGGAAGGTGTCAACCCAGTGTTTGGAGAGTGTGTGCATGAGGAGGTATTTGTTGGAGCAGATGTTTTGGGAGAGGATGCGACACTTGTTCCATGCCACGATGGGAAGAGGGGGGGGGGCGTGAAGGGAGAGGAGAGGAGAGGCTTAAACGAGGGTGTCGAGACACATGAAGGTGAAGTGGGCTTGGTGGTGGGAGTAAGTGGTGAAGGTGTTGAGGTGAAAAACGGAGCAGATGGCAAGGGAGATTGGTTGGAGGGTGTGGGGGCGTTGCAAAGGGTGAATGTTTTGGAGGGCTATGGTTAGGAAACGGATGATGTCTTCAGGCAAGATGGGTGGATGGAGGGAATTGTTGGGGTGGATGGGGGCGTCTATGGGACATATGGGGACAGTAAGCTTGGGGGTGGCAGGAGGGGGTTTAGCCTTACATTTGTGGGAGTAGGTAGAGTGGGGTTCATTGCAGGTGTTACAGGAAGTTCGGGTGGCAAGTTTGGGGCAGTTTTTGAGAAAATGGGAGGCATTGCAATGGGAAGGGGGTCGATGGAGGGGCGGACCCCAGAAAGACCTGCATGCGATAAGTGGGACTGGAGGCATTGTGGATAGGGCAGATTTCAAGGTTGGGGTGTGAGTTCTGTTCAGCCAGCACCTCATCCTCCACGATCACCAGGCTGAGCTTGGTGATGATGGCTGTGTAGGTTGGGGGCGATTGGGGGGCCTAGAGCTGGTGAGGAGAGGAAGGGGAGAGAAAGGGTGTCAGTGATGCATGGGGGTCAAACACGACGTGTGGGAGTTTACGGAGGAGGTCCGTATGAAAGGTGGGGAAACAGTTGGGAGATGGGAGCACATGGGAAATACTTTCGTATCTCCACAGTGATGAAACAGGCATCAAGGAAGTTGGGGTCCAGAGTTGACAGGACAAAGGTGTGGAGGGTGGGGACTGGGGGTATTGGTGACAGGAGGAGGGAGGCATCCATAGAGGTGGAGGCAGGAGGGGAAAGGGGTGGTGACTTTTTGTGGGAAGTGGCAGGAGCAAAGTCGGAATTGATGCATTTCTGGTTTTTTTTGGAGAATGTAGGCTGGGACGAGGGGAGAGGGATGGGAAAGAGAGAGAGGTGGCAGGTGGCAGATCTGGTGGGTGCAGTGGAGGTGCTGGGCAGGTGCGGTCGGTTCTGTTGTGGCAGTTGTGGCTCAGTGTAATGTGATGCGGGCAGGGGCAGGGGAGGCAAATGCTGATTTGACCTGGGGGGGGGGGGGGTTGAGATGGGGGAAGCCGACCACCTGAGGGGTTGGAGGGGCTTACTGCAGAACAGAGGTGGCAGTGGAGGCATATGTGAGGGTGGGGGCAGGAGTGGAAGCTGTTGTGGGTGTGGAGGCTGGAAGAAGGGTGTAGATGTGAGAGTAAATAGCAGGGAGGAGTTGAGGAAATGGGCGAGTGAGGGGAGGGGAGGAGAGGTGTGAGGGGGGAGGCCAGAGGCGTCACTCCAGGAAGTGATAGTGGGGGAGGTGTAGAAGACAGTGGAGGTGGGAAGGATCATGATGGATGGACGGCGACGCACGGACGGATGGACAGAGGCGATGGACGGCGGCGGACGGTGGCAGACGGGCGGACAGCAGGCGGCGGCGAGCTCCGGGCGGCGGCGAGCAGGCAGGCAGGCAGGAAGGCCGGCGGACGGACAGGCGGGTGGCAGCAGGGGCAGGCGGCGGCGGCTGGCAGACAGGCGGAGGGCCAACAGCGGCGGCCGGCCGACAGGCAGCAGGCACATGGGTGGGACGGACGGATGGACAGGCAGACGGCAACGGGCTCTTCCAAAGCGTAGATTGCACCCTGACTGTAGCCCGGGCAGCGTAAGCCTTCCAACCCTAGAGATGTGCTCACATTATCTCCTAAGTCGCTTATACAGATCCTTTGATGCTTCCTTGGAGAATCCTAGACATAGCTACAGTTTCTCCACACGAGTTCCCGTCAGCCACCACGAACTGTGTCCTTTCTGGAAGGAAATTGCTAATCCACTCGCACGACTGAGACGATTCTCGATATGCAAGCAATTCGATTAGAAGCAGCTCATCAGGAAAGGTGTGAACAGCCTTCCGGAATACAGATACGGAATCAACTTGAGTTGCCTGCCGATGACACTCAGATTTGCACGAAGGATGAGCCACTTGTGTATCACAAGAAGGATGTTTCCTGAGTCCATACTGGTTATCTGTGAATTGATCGTTTTCTTCGATGTATTTCCTAATGTTGGATAACAGTACAGTTCCTTTTCAGAGCTCTGTAGAAAGAGAACCAATGCTCAGAATGACGTCAAATCTGAGTAGCGTATTATTGACACAGGTGAAAACGTCATAAAAACGGTAACAAAAATTTTGCCAGTAGATGGCGCTGTGGACGTCAGAATACGTACTCCCAACACACGCGTGGCACAAGGCTGTTTTTCAGTTTGCATTCGAGATGCTCAACACGACTGTCTCCATGAATGATCGCGCGCTGCTGGTAAAGCTCCTTTACAAATGGTTCAAATGGCTCTGAGCACTATGGGACTTAACATCTGAGGTCATCAGTCCCTTAGAACTTAGAACTACTTAAACCTAACTAAGTTAAGGACATCACACACATCCATGCCCGAGGCAGGATTCGAACCTGCGACCGTAGCAGTAGCGCAGTTCCAGACTGTAGCGCCCAGAACTGCTCGGCCACTCCGGCTGGCGCTCCTTTAAAAGAACGCTGACTGTGAGTGAGTAGTTCTGCATTATTTGTGGTCACTCAGTCATAAGAAGAAAGGTATTGGTCAGATATCTGCTAAGGGTCTAGAGACCATAATTACAAAATTCGAAAAGGCAGGTTCTTTAGAAGTGCAATTTGGCAGAGGGGGCAGGGGGGGGGGGGGGGGGAAGCAGTTTGTCGGACGTCTGTCGAAGATGGGGCCACGGCATTGCAGGAGGGGTCGAGTAATGGTGTGCAAACATGCATAGCACAGGGAATTGTCAGAATGTAGGACATGTCTGTAACCACGGTGTATAAAATCTTACGAAACACCCTGCATTGCTTTCCATACAAAAGAAGCCGTGTTCAGGAGTTGCTTCCTGCTGATCTGCCAGTAAGACAAAAGTTAGCCCTAGAATTTCTTGCTCAGAGCATGTCCTACCAACCGCCCCCTTCTTCTTGTCAAGTTGTGCCACAAACTCCTCTTCTCCCCAATTCTATTCAATGGAAGTGGACAATGAATGGCCATGGAATATTCTGTGGATAGTCGAAAGCGATTTGCCGCGCGGAGTGGTCGCGCGGTTAGAGGAACCATGTCACGGACTGCGCGGCCCCTTCCGCCGGAGTTTCGAGTCCTCCCTCAGGCATGGCACGTGTGTTGTTCTTAGCATAACTTATTTTAAGTAGTGTGTAAGTCTAGGGACCGATGACCTAAGCAGTTTGGTGCCTTAGACAGTCACACACACACCCTCGAAACCGATTTTCACCTCTAAGGACATCTCTATACGCTGAATTGCACAACATGGGCCACGGAAAATCCACCACATTAATCGGTACCACTTCATTCCGCAAAGATGACTGTGTGGTGCAGGTTGACAGCATCGTTTATAGTAGGGCAGTATTTTTTCAAGGAGGAGAGTGCTGCGGATCCTGTTACCTGAACCGTTACTGGTCAACGCCAAGAGAGTCTTCTCTGCACCAACGTCATTCCAACTCTTCAACAGCATGTATGCGCGCATAGGATTATTTTTATCGAAGTGGCGCTCCTCCGTACATTGCGCAGCCAGTGAAGCGGCACTTTGGAAATGCTAGCATTATCAGCCATCATTTCCCTTCATCCTTGTCGTCGAGATCACCTATTCTTAACCCGCGTGACTTCTGACTGTGGGGTTATCTGAAAGATGTTGTGTTGAGTGATCCACTAAAGTAGCTGAATTGAAGGCATGCTTTGCGTAAGGCATTCTCAACGTGATCACTGAGACACTCCGATAGACTGTGGAAGCAGCTGTTTGTCGATTTCAACTTGTGGCAAGAAACAGTGGACAGCATACTGAACATGTCTTGCACCAGTTTCACGACAGTTAGAAACCGATGTCATTTTGCTTTTTATGCAGTTTTTTGCTCCAGGACAGTTAAAAAAGCGATGTTATTTTGCCTTTTGTGTGTTTTCTCCCCCGGGAAAATTAAAATCCGATGTCATTTGGCTTTTATGCGGTTTTTGGCCTCAGGACAACTGAAGACCGAATTTTCCCGTCCTGTGTCGTGGATCGGCTTACCGAGCTAACAATGCAACATCTGTTGACTGCAGTCAGGCACATTGAACAGTAAGTATGGTGTATTGTCCAACTCATACAAAAGCGCCAATGCCGTCGTATTGTGATTCATCTGTCATTTGTGGCCGACCCCCTTTAAGTTAAGTCGCTTATAGCCCCATCGGTTGGTAAAATTTTCGTTAATTTTTTTTGTTCCATGACGTTTCCTCCTGCGTCAAAAATGTACTGTCCAAATTTGACGTCATTTTTATGTAAACTAAATGGGAGTTTTGTAAGGTGTCAGGCAAATCCAACACCTTCCATGAAAACCTTGACATAATAAGCAAATCTACTAGTATGTCACATAGCTCCGAATAAATCGTGACATTAAATTAACCAAAGTAATACGAGTAACGAGTGAGCAAATGGAATACCACAGACTAACACAAGAATGTCTAAATGCATGTCGTACCTTCCCACCGTGAGGCAGACGCAGTTCCGAGGGGAGAAACGAGGACAGAAGCAGAGAGCAGAACCGTGTTAAGCTAGAAGGCCCTAAGATAAGGGAGGGGCTGGACACCCACGTCGCCAGCTAACCACTAGGGCTCACCACCCGCACGTTTTAGCGTGAGACTTTTTCGCGTCTCAGATACGTCAAGGACAATCTCCCAGCCCATGTTAAAAGCTAGAGCCCTGCAGAAAAACAGTATAGATCTTACGATAACACAAAAAGGGCCACTACCACCCGCAAGTTTTAGCGTGAGCCTTTTCGCGTGTCTGTTACATTAGGATCACTCCCCAGCCCATGTTAAAAGATAGAGCCCTCCAGAAGAACAGTATAGATCTCACGATAACGCTAAAAGGACCACACCAGCTGCAGGTTTTAGCGTGAGACTTTTTAGCGTCTCTGTTACGTTACAAACTTTAAAAACATTGCCCCACCACGAAAAGTATAACGTTTCTCATTGGATAGACAGAATTTTTGTAGGCGGAGCTTAAGGTTAACATTGAGACCCTAATTGGTCAGATGAAAACACAGCCAGATAGTTTTTTTTAAACCAACTTCGGTACAGGAGAAGTTAAGAGAGTTAGTTCCGAGATGGCGAGCTGGATGGCTGGTGCGCCGGCCGCTGTCGCCCTGACGCTGCCTAAACACCGACAAGGTAATGAACGCACGCGATGCCGCATTTTTGAGCGCATAAGGCTTCACTCAGAACTGCAGAAGACTCATCTGTTACACCCCTTTTTTGCGTAATACTAGTGTCGATCGTTAATTAAAACTCATGGTGTTCACATTTGCCACTTGAAGTTAAAATCTGAAACGCGATGATTTTTCTTTTATATAGTTATTGAGAAGCCACATCAGCCACTGTAATTTACGACAAGTAAAATAAGTAATTAAAGATAATTGAGGGTCACTGTAGACCATTTTGATAGTTTTCTCTTTTGTGAAACTTAAATTAAACCTAGATTACAGATGTGATACGGCATAGGTCATCCTTCGATCGATTGTAGAACTTGGAAACCCATTCAGGGAATATTCGTTCACTTTTATGTTGAACGCAGTTGGTTTTTACCATCCTGTATTAAAACGTTTCCTTCTATCAATAGTGCAATTTATAAACGATGTTTTGTGAGTAGAATAAAATTTCCAATGGTAAACTTAACTGCTTTTTCGACGTTATTTTACCAGCTAACTAAAAATAGGAAAGCCTTGAACCCTTTCCACTAAATTCAGTTAGTATTAAGATTCTTTTACAGGAAGTGCAGTGGAGCTGACGCTGAGATCATTTAGTATTTGGTTATATCATCGCTAGTCTCACTGAACTCTTCTGAATTCTACATGTCATGTGTGGTCTGGCGTTTCCTTACCAGCAACAGGTCCCAGGTTCAAACCAGTTAATTCCCTAAAAAACACGCTCAGAGCGTCGTTGCGCGAAAGTGGTAGGGAGACACGATATAGAACAAACAGACACCACCATGAATGTTTAGAGTTTAATATAAGAAACACGCAGTTGCCATAGGATCTGAGACTTACTAGGTGCTTTTCAGTGCTTGCACGTGTTGAATACGGAGGGATATGCGAATGGCAGCGTTTCTTAATGGGATGACACTTCCGTACTTGAAAATGTAAAGTCAAAACACATTCAGCTGTCTATATTTCGTTTTATTTTATTTTTCTACAAATTTCAGCGTTACACTATGCCATCTTCAGGCCCCCTGACCGACTTGTAGGAAAAATCCTAAACATTATCGAATGGATGGTGCTGTTAAAAAAGTCTACGGATATCAGTGACTATACAGTGTGGTCAGAAAATGTCTCAAACGCTTGTAGGGGTGTTGTAGGGCAAAAAAAATTAGATACTTTGCTCCGTTTCCAAGTTATTTAGCATTGAAGTTAGCCAATCAGATCGTCACGCGCGTAAATTCAAGTTTCAGCTAAAGAGACAAAGCACTCGTTGGGTAACACCGCCCCTGGCAGGACGCGTGAATGTGAGCGCGTGACCCCGATTGGCTAAATTCTATGCTAAATAACTTGGAAACGGAGCAACGTATCGAATTTCTTTTTTAACATTTATGTCTCAGTACAACCTGACCTGTAACATCGCTACAAGCATTTCACACATTTTCTGACCACCCTGTATACTGCCCACTATTTCGATTGTACTGCACGTCAGTCAGGGGGCCTGAAAATTGCGTGGTGTAACGCTGAAACTGATAGCAAAATAAAATAAAACTGGAAATACAGACGACTGAAGGTGTTCTGATTTGACATTTTTATTGAATAGCCGAGGTCCTGCAACCATCCAGTATAAAAATGGGCCTACTGAGACATTTCATACTTCTGCCAGATGGCACGCAAACTTGTCGTTCAAGGAACAGTGGAATTTTTAGGACGTGGTTGGAGAACAGACGCGCCCTGTAGTTCTGAACGGAGGAACAAGTCAGTGGCACAATTTCTGTGCTATAATTTATAAACAGCTGGTGACACTAAAAGGCACTGGTGTGAGGTAAAAACAGATGGTGCCAAGAGTTGGGAGACGGTCGTGAAAGTCCACTCGATGATATAAGAACCGGACGCTCTTCAACAGGTAATATGAGATTCGATGTTGTAGTGGAAAGTATTTCATGTTGTCCTGCTTTCTGGACGCATTTTATTTTATAGAAACATACGTTAACTCGTATGTCTGGGAACTCTTCCGCGCTGCAAGGAACGAATTGTTGGTTCAAATGGCTCTGAGCACTATGGGACTCAACTTCTGAGGTCATAAGTCCCCTAGAACTTAGAACTACTTAAACCTAACTAACCTAAGGACATCACACACATCCATGCCCGAGGCAGGATTCGAACCTGCGACCGTAGCGGTCTCGCGGTTCCAGACTGCAGCGCCTAGAACCGCACGGCCACTCCGGCCGGCGGAACGAATTATTGCTACCTAACATTTCCTCTCCTGCTGCAGGGCACATAATAAGAGATTTTTCGATTTTGGCGCAGTATTTAAGAGACTGTTTAATGTTTCTTAAATTTACCACCTCGTTTATTTTCTCGAACACCTCCTCTAATCGGGACAACAAAAAGAATCACACGAAACATACAAACTGCAGACTATTATTTGTCTCCTTCCATAGACTTCGAATTGGGACCGCCAACCCAACTTTGTACTAAAGGGCTTCAAGCCCCTCTCAGGTAGTCCGGCTACTTCAGTCGCGAATATCTGCAGTTCGTCCATCGGATCGGTAAAATGTAGGGACATTATTAACTGGACAAGCCTGGTCGCAGTAATACATATGAGAATACTTACGACAGCACTGAGAAGGGAACACTTAGGTAGCATGACTATAAACTAATACTTGTTGTTGTTGTGGTCTTCAGTCCTGAGACTGGCTTGATGCAGCTCTCCATGCTACTCTATCCTGTGCAAGCTTCTTCATCTCCCAGTACCTACTACAACCTACATCCTTCTGAATCTGCTTAGTGTATTCATCTCTTGGTCTCCCTCTACGATTTTTACACTCCACGCTGCCCTCCAATGCTAAATTTGTGATCCCTTGATGCCTCAGAACATGTCCTACCAACCGGTCCCTTCTTCTTGTCAAGTTGTGCCACAAACTGCTCCTCTCCCCAGTTCTATTCAATACCTACTCATTAGTTATGTGATCTACCCATATAATCTTCAGCATTCTTCTGTAGCACCACATTTCGAAAGCTTCTATTCTCTTCTTGTCCAAACTATTTATCGTCCATGTTTCACTTCCATACATGGCTACACTCCATACAAATACTTTCAGAAACGACTTCCTGACACTTAAATCTATACTCGATGTTAACAAATTTCTCTTCTTCAGAACCACTTCCCTTGCGATTGCCAGTCTATATTTTATATCCTCCCTACTTCGAACATCATCAGTAATTTTGCTCCCCAAATAGCAAAACGCATCTACTACTTAAAGCATCTCATTTCCTAATGTAATTCTCTCAGCATCGCCCGATTTAATTCGACTACATTCCATTATCATCGTTTTGCTTTTGTTGATGTTCATCTTATACCCTCCCTTCAAGACACTGTCCATTCCGTTCAACTGCTCTTCCAGGTCCTTTGCTGTCCCTAACAGAACTACAATATCATCGGCAAACCTCAAAGTTCTTATTTCTTCTCCATGGATATTAATTCCTACTCCAAAGTTTTCTTTTGTCTCCTTTACTGCTCACTCAATATATAGATTTAATAATATCGGGAATAGGCCACAACCCTGTCTCACTCCCTTCCCAACCACTGCTTCCCTTTCATGTCCCTCGACTCTTGTAGCTGCCATCTGGTTTCTGTACAAATTGTAAATAGCATTTCGCTCCCTTATGCACTTTAAATTAACTGGATTCAATCTCCAATGAGCAAAATACAGTATGAGACAACTAAGACAGAGCATAAAAATGTATCTAGAACGAGTAAATATGTCGAGGAGTTGTTTTCGCTAAGCTGTAACGGACAACGTAGAGAATTTTCTGACGTATGCAAGTAATCTTTAGCGTTAATAACTGTCGAATTTTAAGGCAGAATATGTTGTTTTTCTAATCCAGCTATGCAGGACGTTTTAGGGTTCAAAAATGGTTCAAATGGCTCTGAGCACTATGGGACTTAACTTCAGAGGTCATCAGTCCCCTAGAACTTAGAACTACTTAAACCTAACTAACCTAAGGACAACACACACATCCATGCCCGAGGCAAGATTCGAACCTGCGACCATAGCGGTCGCGCGGTTCCAGACTGTAGCGCCTAGAACCGCTTGGCCAGTCCGGCCGGCGACTTTTTAGAGAAAATAGTAAATATTTTAAGAGATGGTAGTATAAACTGATTCTGGTAACACATATGCGCAGTTTGTCTTGGTTACAGAATACAGCTAGTCACAGAGATACGTTTTCATTTCTCATGTTGGTACGCCAAATGCTAAGGTTTATTTATTGAATGTCACTTTTTAAAAAAAAACTCAAATACAGTTTTTTTTTTAAATGAAACAGTCACGGTTACAAAATTCCATTTAAGGATATCAAATACGCGTTTCGCTCGTGCAAGGCATCATCAAATTATGCGAAAATGGAGTAGGATAAGCTTCATTCGTTAACTGCCAGTGAAGGGCATAATACGAATAAGAATTGTCTGGATGTAACATGCGATCGTCAAATGTCTTATGAGCTACGCAAAGCACGTGTACTAAATCAGGCTCAGCATGGTGTACACAGCTCTCAGCCACGCGTACAACTTGCCGTTGTTGAGCAGGAAACAGTCGGCTAAGCAGTTCCACCCAACACAAGGCCAGAATTAACTATGAGGTGTGCGGTCGGATATGCGAAACTGACATACGGCCGGGAGAGCGGTGTGCTGACCTCATGCCCCTCCACATCCGCATACAGTGACGCCTGTGGGCTAAGGATGATACGGCGGCCGGTCGGTATCGTTGGGTCTTCATGGTCTGTTCGGGAGGAGTTTAGTTAGATCTCATATGCTGCGATAAGGCCGCGGGAATGGGCTAGATGACACAAAAACGAAACAGATTATGCTAGTTGTATTGCTTAATGCCAACAATTTAAAACTTACTATAGTCTGATTTAAAGCAGTTGTCACTTGACGTTTGCGCTGCGAAGTTGCGGCGATGTCACGTCAAGCACTGGCTGGAGGCAGCCGCCTCAGCGCATCGCTGCCCCCGGCGACAGAAAATCGTTTTAAGGCCTGTATCTTCTAACAAAAAGTAAGTAAAAATATAGATAGAGATATACATATGATGTATATCTCTACAATGTCTCTCAATCTGTCAAATATCTATTCTTAATTTTAATTAGGACAAGACTTATGTTACTTTGTTTGAAACCATTTAAATTCTCGATTTCGCAAACAGCTTCTACCTTATCACGTCATTACTGAAAAACTATTGGTGTCACAGCAAAATATTTTTTTCATTCATTACCAAAATAATGTACTCGGCAAAGAATCCTTAAAAGTTTTCTGAAAACAGCATTTTTAAGCAACCCTATCAGTAATGAACTCGAAACAAGTATGACGTTTAAAATCTCTATCTCTTATAAATACTATGTAAATATTTTGAAATTTACGTACAGTATCGGTCTCAGTGGTATCTATAAGCAAATCAAATATCTTTTCTTAATTTTTATTAGGGCCGTTGTTACATTAACTATTGAAGTGTGAGAAATTTTCGCGTCCGGAAAAGTTTTCTTCTTTAGATTGCAAATGTTGAAATCTATTACACACATTGAATAATATCTTGGTGTATATACAAAATGAAATAGAATTAAAATTCAGTCTAACTTACCGTAAGGAGATGATGAGAGCTGGCCAAACAGTATTTCTTAGTCTCACAACAAAAATAAGAATTAATCGAAATAAATTCACAAACACAATATTTAATGGCAGTAAGTACACTACACGCTAATCAGACAATGCGAAAACACCGCTTAATTCAGAGTCAGAGTCAGTGGAACTATCCGTCTCGCTGCTCGTATTGACAGATATAATCAAGTCTTCGACACTTTGTTGTAAGATACCTTCATTGTTCCATGCGTCCTGTATCACTCCTTTCACGTGATGCACTACCTTCTGCCAGTCTTCCGAGGTCACAATTTCAACCGCCTCTTTCAAAAGGCATTACACTTCGGTTAATGTGAATTTATTATTTTCTGCAGCAATATGCCGTTTAACCTGAGCCCAAATCTGCTCTATTGCGTTGAAATGGCAATGGTAAGGAGGCAATCTGAGCACTTTATGCCCGTATTTTTTTGCTACTTCATCCACAATATGAATCGGGTTCTTTGGCTTGTGTTGCGATACAAGTTCTAATAATTCTGCCCTTGTAAAATTACTGTCGAACTGCACCTTATGTTTCTGTAACCAGCTAACAATGTCGTTTTTCCTCGTTGCCTTTGTGGGTGCTTTGTCTTGTATTACTGAATGATATGGAGCGCTATCCATAACAATGATAGAGTTTTTTGTTAAGTTCTGGAGCATACAGTCTTCAAACCATTTCACAAAAGTATTGTGGTTCATCTCTTCGTGGTAGTCGGAGGTCTTATTTGAACTGAATACCAGCAGACAATTTGGAATGAAAGCTTTTGAATTTCCGGCATGTGCTACAATTATCCTTTTTCCTCTGCCGATCCGAGCTGTCATACTTCCGCTGATGGTGCCGTCTGTCCAGCCTTTTTTTAAACTGTGTCCTGCATTCACCCACGTTTCATCAAGCCAAACGATATCATCAAAATTTGTCCCCACTAATTCTCTAAGAAAGCGGCATCTCCAGGCTGCAATATCTTGGCGTTCCATTGGTAACTTTCTGCCAGAGACGGATTTATAGCGCAATCCTAAGATTTTAACGACTCGTAACAAAGACGATTTACTACCCTGAAACAGGTCAGCCGCTGTGAGGGTAGCATGTAGTTATTTGAGTGTTGGATACTCCTTCCTCGAATAAAATGCGTATATTTGACGGCGAATGGCATCTTTCTGAAAAGAGTTAAGTTTTGTGACCCTCTTCTCTAGTCGCCTCGTTTTCCCAGGTGTATCCAATTTAGATGATTCACTTGAGCCTTCTTTCGTGAATTTCTCCTTGCAGATTCTTATCACAGATCGTTCGCTAATTTGCAGAGCAGCTGCAGTTCGCACCACCACCTTATCCAAAGGAACGAAGGGCCGTCCTGCATCCCTCTCTCACTCTCAAAATACTCCCTTAAGGAACATACGTATTCACGCGCCTGACTGCGTATAACGACGCTATGTCCGCCACTTTTTGGAGGTTTCCGAGGAGTGTGCAGCCTCGGCCTCCCTCTCTTGCGACTGCTTTCATCAGACATCGTAAACACGCGAAGCTACAAGTCACTCAAATCTCTCACCCGCACGTCTACAACGGCTCGCTGAGGACTGCCTGGCACAATGCCTTAGTCAGCTCAGCAGAGCGAAGCGGCAACGCAGTGGCAGCCGACAGCACCGGATGCCATTGGTTTATTGGTGGCGGGAGCCCTGCAGCCCGTTGCCTGTCAAGTGACAACTACTTTAAATCAGACTATAAAACACATGAGATACCAAGTTAAAAAGAGTACAAATCACATTGTAATTACATAACTGTAACGAAGTAACGGAAACTTGCTAATTACAGTTAAAAATACACAGAGAATGTAATACTCCAAGGTGAATCAGTGCAGCATCCAAGAGGGTTCATAATAGCAAGACAAACATAAATAATGCGATATTAATAAAACAGTGGCAGATGCAAAAGGGAGTCTTATGATGTGACCGAAGAAATAACTTTCGTGACGATGTGTCTCCAATTTCAAATGGTTCAAATGGCTCTAAGCACTATGGGGCTTTAAGCCAGTTACTGGTTCTCTCACGCCGGCCTCTGTAGCCGAGCGGTTCTAGGCGCTTCAGTCTGGAACCGTGCGACTGCTACAGTCGCAGGCTCGAATCCTGCCTCGGGCATGGATGTGTGTGATGTCCTTAGATTAGTTAGGTTTTAGCAATTCTAAGTTCTAGGGTACTGATGACCTCATATGTTGAGTCCCATAGTGCTCAGAGCCATTTTTTTTTAATCTCTCACGCAGCTCTCAGCAAGAACAAAACCACACCATAACGATGGTGTTGCCATTGACGAATGGGTTTTCTGTCACGCATGTAACTGGTGACACAACTCAGATCGGTGATAAGACAATTCGAGGGAACTCTTGGCTTAATGAATCTTATTTTCCTAAGACCCACGAAAAAAACCATAAATTATTCGGTTAATGATAGTCAACTGTACCGTGAACTACTGCATTTGACTGATATACTTAAGATCGCAAAAATCCAGAGCAACAAGAGATTCAAAACCATTATGAAACCAATACTCCAATACATGATGGTGTAAGCAGCAGCAGCGGTGATGGTATTAACGTTGAGCCTAAAGCAGTAACCAATCGAATCCTGTGATATATATATATATATATATATATATATATATATATATATATATATATATGCTCCTGGAAATTGAAATAAGAACACCGTGAATTCATTGTCCCAGGAAGGGGAAACTTTATTGACACATTCCTGGGGTTAGATACATCACATGATCACACTGACAGAGCCACAGGCACATAGACACAGGCAACAGAGCATGCACAATGTCGGCACTAGTACAGTGTATATCCACCTTTCGCAGCAATGCAGGCTGCTATTCTCCCATGGAGACGATCGTAGAGATGCTGGATGTAGTCCTGTGGAACGGCTTGCCATGCCATTTCCACCTGGCGCCTCAGTTGGACCAGCGTTCGCGCTGGACGTGCAGACCGCGTGAGACGACGCTTCATCCAGTCCCAAACATGCTCAATGGTGGACAGATCCGGAGATCTTGCTGGCCAGGGTAGTTGACTTACACCTTCTAGAGCACGTTGGGTGGCACGGGATACATGCGGACGTGCATTGTCCTGTTGGAACAGCAAGTTCCCTTGCCGGTCTAGGAATGGTAGAACGATGGGTTCGATGACGGTTTGGATGTACCGTGCACTATTCAGTGTCCCCTCGACGACCACCAGAGGTGTACGGCCAGTGTAGGAGATCGCTCCCCACAACATGATGCCGGTTGTTGGCCCTGTGTGCCTCGGTCGTATGCAGTCCTGATTGTGTCGCTCACCTGCACAGCGCCAAACACGCAGACGACCATCATTGGCACCAAGGCAGAAGCGACTCTCATCGCTGAAGACCACACGTCTCCATTCGTCCCTCCATTCACGCCTGTCGCGACACCACTGGAGGCGGGCTGCACGATGTTGGGGCGTGAGAGGAAGACGGCCTAACGGTGAGCGGGACCGTAGCCCAGCTTCATGGAGACGGTTGCGAATGGTCCTCGCCGATACCCCAGGAGCAACAGTGTCCCTAATTTGCTGGGAAGTGGCGGTGCGGTCCCCTACGGCACTGCGTAGGATCCTACGGTCTTGGCGTGCATCTGTGCGTCGCTGCGGTCCGGTCCCAGGTCGACGGGCACGTGCACCTTCCGCCGACCACTGGCGACAACATCGATGTACTGTGGAGACCTCACGCCCCACGTGTTGAGCAATTCGGCGGTACGTCCACCTGGCCTCCCACATGCCCACTATACGCCCTCGCTCAAAGTCCGTCAACTGCACATACGGTTCACGTCCACGCTGTCGCGGCATGCTACCAGTGTTAAAGACTGCGATGGAGCTCCGTATGCCACGGCAAACTGGCTGACACTGACGGCGGCGGTGCACAAATGCTGCGCAGCTAGCGCCATTCGACGGCCAACACCGCGGTTCCTGGTGTGTCCGCTGTGCCGTGCGTGTGATCATTGCTTGTACAGCCCTCTCGCAGTGTCCGGAGCAAGTATGGTGGGTCTGACACACCGGTGTCAATGTGTTCTTTTTTCCATTTCCAGGAGTATATATATATATATATATATATATATATATATATATATATATATTATGACAACCTCAACGATCTACTAGATCGCCTACGCCTGCTCATGGCATCAGCTGCTGCAGGTAATACAGCTCATTCGAATGAGGTTGTTTCAATAATCTCCGAGCTTAGAGAGAGGGGTATCACCTAATAAGTATGGAGATAGTAGTTCGAGAACTGCACAAACCAGCACTCAAAATATAGCCTTATAAGCATGTTATGATTGAGGTTTGGGTGACTTATGGCAGGCTGGTCTTGTAGATATGAGGTAATATTCACATGGGAATAATGTATTCAAATATTTTAATGGTTATTGATACATACTCCAAATTTGCATGGGTATTAACCGTTAAAACAAAAACGGCGAGAAATGTTGCGGATGTGTTTCAGCATTCGTTGCAGGCAAGGACGAATCGATGCCCGGACAACCTCCAAACCGATCACGGTGGAGAGTTTTCAAGACCGTGATGCAGCGCTATGAAATACATCACTACTCAAAATTTACCCACCTGAAGGTGAGTATCTTGGAACATCTGAACAGAACAATAAAAGATCAAACGTTGATACGTTTTAACCTTCGCGGCTCATACAATTGGACAGATATCCTCCTGTCCGCAGCTCGTGGTCGTGCGGTAGCGTTCTCGCTTCCCACGCCCGGGTTCCCGGGTTTGATTCCCGGCAGGTCAGGGATTTTGTCTGCCTCGTGATGACTGGGTGTTGTGTGCTGTCCTTAGGGTAGTTAGGTTTAAGTAGTTCTAAGTTCTAGGGGACTGATGACCATAGATGTTAAGTCCCATAGTCCTCAGAGCCATTTGAACCATTTTGAATCAAGATATCCTCCCATAAATAATTTCTCAATGTAATCGAACCAAACATAGAACAATAAAAATAGACCAATCGATTTTCGTGATAATGGACTCATGGATATGGTGTACTATCGCATTAAAATGCTGGATCCACGCAAACAGAAGTTTAATGTCGATGGTTTGGTACGTATCTCAATACACAAGACAGCATTTGAGAAATCGTACCTTCCAAACTGGTCAACAGAGACATATATAGTTTCAAATGTGTAGTGTACGAATCCTCGAACTTATACCTTGAATGACAGAAAATGTGAAGAACTTGCAGGTTGCTTCTACACCAAAGAGTTGCATAAAAGATTAGAACCGGATGTGTTTCTCTTGGAGAGAGTCATACGACGTCGGCGAAATGGAGTGCTAGTCAAATGGCTTGGTTTTCCTGCAACAGAAAACAGTTGGATTGATGCTAACGATCTGCTGTATAACGGGATGCGCAGTCCACAATCACCGCAGTAGCCTAACATGCATGCTAGGAGATGCATTAGAGGAGGTGGTGGTATTCTAGACAAACTGCCAGTGGAATTACACAGTCCGGGATATAACTACTGCTAACCTGGAACAAAGCTTCAAAACACTTGACACGGGGTTATGCTGTCATTGTGGTCTTCAGCCAAAACAACAACACGACTGGTTTGATGCAGCTCTCCATGCTACTCTATCCTGTGCAAGCCCCCACTGCTGAAACCTACATCCCTCTGCGTCTGCTCACTGTATTCGTCTCTTGGTCTCCCTCTAAGAGTTTTACCCCCCTCGCTTACCTCTAGTACTAAATTGGTGATCCCTTGATGCCTCAGAATGTGCCCTACCAACCGAACGCTTCTTTTAGTCAGGTTGTACCACAAACTACTCTTCTCTCCAATTCTGCACGAGATGAAAAGGGGATTAATCTGCTCGACGAAGCGAGTATGGAACACAACATTGCATATGTTGCAAATAAGGATCTACCGAGTCGTCGCATTGCAGACAGGTTTTAACTGATAATGCTAAGGCTATATGCTGATGAAAGGATATTGGTATACGCCAAGGCATTGCGGCATTTGCTTTTGATAAAACCATGCGTGGAAAAATTGAGTTGGGTTTAAGAGTGAAGAATTTCAGAATTATGAATGCTGCACGTCGGCACTAAAGAAGAAGAAGAAGAGTGGGAAGCAAAGGTGTTTGAGAAACTGTATCCTGACAGCGATGCATGCAGCTAAAAACGCTCAGAAGCAGAAGGGTGCGGAAAGAAGAAGACGATAAGTTGAAGCAACCCGTTCTCTCGGCAGTAGGGTCTCTAGCTGGTGGTACTACAACTATTGTTCAAACAGTCAAGAACGCGCAAAACTCCCAAGCGCAGTTAGAAGGAACAAGAAGACATAATGGCGTAATGGAATCCGCAGCCATCGGAAAAGGGTTATACACTCCTGGAAATGGAAAAAAGAACACATTGACACCGATGTGTCAGACCCACCACACTTGCTCCGGACACTGCGAGAGGCCTGTACAAGCAATGATCACACGCACGGCACAGCGGACACACCAGGAACCGCGGTGTTGGCCGTCGAATGGCGCTAGCTGCGCACCATTTGTGCACCGCCGCCGTCAGTGTCAGCCAGTTTGCCGTGGCATACGGAGCTCCATCGCAGTCTTTAACACTGGTAGCATGCCGCGACATCGTGGACGTGAACCGTATGTGCAGTTGACGGACTTTGAGCGAGGGCGTATAGTGGGCATGCGGGAGGCCGGGTGGACGTACCGCCGAATTGCTCAACACGTGGGGCGTGAGGTCTCCACAGTACATCGATGTTGTCGCCAGTGGTCGGCGGAAGGTGCACGTGCCCGTCGACCTGGGACCGGACCGCAGCGACGCACAGATGCACGCCAAGACCGTAGGATCCTACGCAGTGCCATAGGGGACCGCACCGCCACTTCCCAGCAAATTAGGGACACTGTTGCTCCTGGGGTATCGGCGAGGACCATTCGCAACCGTCTCCATGAAGCTGGGCTACGGTCCCGCTCACCGTTAGGCCGTTTTCCTCTCACGCCCCAACATCGTGCAGCCCGCCTCCAGTGGTGTCGCGACAGGCGTGAATGGAGGGACGAATGGAGACATGTCGTCTTCAGCGATGAGAGTCGCTTCTGCCTTGGTGCCAATGGTGGTCGTCTGCGTGTTTGGCGCCGTGCAGGTGAGCGCCACAATCAGGACTGCATACGACTGAGGCACACAGGGCCAACACCCAGCATCATGGTGTGGGGAGCGATCTTCTACACTGGCCGTACACCTCTGGTGATCGTCGAGGGGACACTGAATAGTGCACGGGACATCCAAACCGTCATCGAACCCATCGTTCTACCATTCCTAGACCGGCAAGGGAACTTGCTGTTCCAACAGGACAATGCACGTCCGCATGTATCCCGTGCCACCCAACGTGCTCTAGAAGGTGTAAGTCAACTACCCTGGCCAGCAAGATCTCCGGATCTGTCCCCCATTGAGCATGTTTGGGACTGGATGAAGCGTCGTCTCACGCGGTCTGCACGTCCAGCGCGAACGCTGGTCCAACTGAGGCGCCAGGTGGAAATGGCATGGCAAGCCGTTCCACAGGACTACATCCAGCATCTCTACGATCGTCTCCATGGGAGAATAGCAGCCTGCATTGCTGCGAAAGGTGGATATACACTGTACTAGTGCCGACATTGTGCATGCTCTGTTGCTTGTGTCTATGTGCCTGTGGTTCCGTCAGTGTGATCATGTGATGTATCTGACCCCAGGAATGTGTCAATAAAGTTTCCTCTTCCTGGGACAATGAATTCACGGTGTTCTTATTTCAATTTCGAGGAGTGTATTTTAAAGCATTCCAGATATGCCAAATCGGATTCAAACGGGGTGGGGGGGAAGGCAGGGGCAGTGAGCAGGCCAAGCCATCCATGCAATATCTTACGTTTTCAAGGAAACACCAACCACCTGCGCTTTATGAGGTCGAGCATTATCGTCCATCAGTACAAAGTTTGGACCCACAGTACCTAGCAATAACCGCAAATGAGGTTCCAAGGCCTTGACACGATTCCTGACAGCTCTTAAACCTTGCCGAGTCACCCGTACAATTTCATGAAGAGGTGTCCAAGTGGTCAGCATAGTCCCTGCCAATACCATTAGTGATCCTCAACCCAGGGTCCTGAAATCATATTCCACATGTACTCCAGATACGAATCCATTAAGAATCAATCTCCAGACCAAATCGGGGTTCATCTGTGAAACTATCATTTTCCAATGTTCAACTGTCCAAGCGGCATTTTGACTACGCCACTCTAGAGGTTCCCTTCTGTGAAGACGTATGAGAGGTGCACTTACAGCAGGTCTCCAACAATAAAGGCCACTCTGCCAAAGCCTTGTGTACACCGTTTGCCTCGATCCAAAACGTCCAGTGGGTGCTGCGAGGTCAGATGCCAATAGCTGGGCAGTGCTAACACGATATTGTCGTGCCCTTACAGCCAAATAACGGTCCTCTCTTTCTGATGTCACACGTGGTCGGCCCTGCCCTTGTCTTCGGCACACACTTTAAGTCTCTATAAACTGTTGCGACACCCAAGAAACAACAAAACGATTCATTTGCGACTGTCCTGGTCCCATGCTTCCTATGGCCCTCCATCACAAAGAGTCTGGCAGGCGTCTTCTCTGTGCCATACTGGACTGTTTGTGACTGTGTACATAGTGATTGTGGATGTGGGACTACCCAGCAAACACCACCTCGTTTGGTAGGTGCCCTGATGCCATCATTGGCGTGGTTGCCATCTCCCATCGATCGTACGAACATCTGTTGACCGTTTGTATGATTATATAGTGAATTAAACACAGGACGGAGAAATAGTGCCCCGCGTGATTAGGCGAGCGGTCTTAGAGCGCTGCAGTCATCGACTGTGCGGCTGGTCCCGGCGGAGGTTCCAGTCCTCCCTCGGGCATGGGTGTGTGTGTGTTTGTCATTAGGATAATTTAGGGACTGATGACCTTAGGAGTTAAGTCCCATACGATTTCACACACATTTGAACGTTTGAACATTTTGGAGAAATAGTGGTTTGTTGCTGTAATGTTGGACGACAGTGCATTATCTGCAATGTGTGTATCATCATACGATACAATTTCAACAACTGTATTCACGGGAGCTAACATGAAAATTGCATGAAAATGTTGCATGGGAGTTGTTGATACGATGTGGACTAGCCATTGTCCTTATTGCTGTTTTCTCTTCAAGGCAAGCGAAAATGACACCAAACAAAATGCTTCCTTTATTTTAGAGTGTAAGTTGCGTATCGAAAATTCACAGTGATCAGAGATGGAAATTTATATTGTTTGTGGCGAATTATACTTCAACATTGTTCAATAAACATCTTCAGTAGTCAGGAATACTTAATTACTTAATTGAAGATTGTTTCACAGCTTTCACTCTGCACATTGAACTCTGTGTTTCACTTGTTCATCTTCGAGGTCGTACATTTTTTCTCTAATTTTATATCTATTATTTTCGGAAAAACTGTGTAACACAACGAACTTGGCCAGGCTCGTCACAAGTCATGGTACGTACATGTGTGTTCGTGAGAAGCCAATAACAAAGGAAAAAAACCCCAAACTATTAATAATCAATACATAGCAGTGTAGATTTGGAAATTATTCCTGATGACTGATTCGCTAGTGAAATTAAGTGTTTACCATCTTCATTTCGAGGTTCCCAAACATTACATCTACATCTACATTTATACTCCGCAAGCCACAAAACGGTGTGTGGCGGAGGACACTTTACGTGCCACTGTCATTACCTCCCTTTCCTGTTCCAGTCGCGTATGGTTCGCGGGAAGAAAGACTGTCTGAAAGCCTCCGTGCGCTCTCTAATCTCTCCAATTTTACATTCATGATCTCCTCGGGAGGTATAAGTAGGGGGAAGCAATATATTCGATACCTCATCCAGAAACGCACCCTCTCGAAATCTGACGAGCAAGCTACACCGCGATGAAGAGCGGCTCTCTTGCAGAGCCTGGCACTTGAGTTTGTCAAACATCTCCGTAACGCTATCACGGTTACCAAATAACCCTGTGATGAAACGCGCCGCTCTTCTTTGGATCTTCTCTATCCCCTCCGCAAACCCGATCTGGCACGGATCCCACACTGATGAGCAATACTCAAGTATAGGACGAACGAGTGTTTTGTAAGCCACCTCCTTCGTTGATGAACTACAGTTTCTAAGGACTCTCCCAATGGATCTCAACCTGGTACGCGCCTTACCAACAGTTAATTTTATATGATCATTCCACTTCAAATCGTTCCGCACGCATACTCCGAGATATTTTACAGAAGTAACTGCTACCAGTGTTTGTTCCGCTATCATATAATCATACAATAAAGGATCCTTCTTTCTATGTATTCGCAATACATTACATTTGTCTATGTTAAAGGTCAGTTGCCACTCCCTGCACCAAACAGACAGTTCCTTGACATACTAACGAACCGTATTCCCGAATTTGATTTCGGAGCCAATCATTTCGAGAAGATTTCATTATTTGCTGAAGATGGCGGCATCCGTTAAATTCATATAAAACTTAGAACGGCTCTTCTTCTTTGAGGACGACCGGGTTTCAACGAATAGAGTGAAGGCAATGTGTTAAACTTAAGTGAATAGAAAAGATTGTCTATTATCTAAGTCCGAGCAAGCGGTCTTTGGCTAACGTCGCTCTCAGCAGTTGATACTAGCCCTGTTTTCTGAGATCGAAAGCTGACCGAAGTGCAGGCAGTTCGAGGTAATAAAACCTCAGAGCGCCGCCACAGCTAGAGTTTTCCACGATCTCATTAGATCAACGGTAGCAGCGAGACGCCTGCAACGCAGTCGCGATATATTCTTGGCGCTTGACGTCGTGACTGAAATTTCATTTTCCCTATTCATTACTCTGAGCAGACGGTAGTAATGTCAGTCACGTATACTCGTGAAGACAATTGCAAGCCGGCCGCGGTGGTCTCGTGGTTCTAGGCGCGCAGTACGGAACCGTGCGATTGCTACGGTCGCAGGTTCGAATCCTGCCTCGAGCATGGATGTGTGTGATGTCCTTAGGTTAGTTAGGTTTAAGTAGTTCTAAGTTCTAGGGGACTGATGATCACAGCAGTTGAGTCCCATAGTGCCCAGAGCCATTTGAACCATTTTTGACAATTACAAAAAATTGCCCCTCCCACATTAATGCAGAAAAGGGAAGATGGCAAAATGGCACATAATGACAAGGAAAACGCCGAAATGATGGCAAAAGCATTAAGTAAACTTTTGAATTGTGAAGAACCCCAGGAATTTTTAGCAATTAATAGAGACACACCCATAAAGACTCCACCTGATCTCAAAAATTCTCCAACAATCCAAGAGGTGGAAACGGCACTCAGGGAGATGAAAAATTATGAGGCATGCGGAGAAGACCAAGTTTTTGCAGAAATGTGGAAATATGCCAGTAATACAGTTCGAACATCCTTACACATAGCCCTAAAAAAAATCTGAATAACAGAAAAGTTTCCCGAACATTGGACCACAGCCATAATCCACCCACTCCACGAAAAGGAGGTAAAAGCAACCCAGATAATAACAAAGGCATCTCTCTCTTTGACTGCACATACAAGATTTTCTCCAGAATCCTATACAAGAGGATCAAAGAGCAACTAGAGAAAGAATTAGGTGAATACTAAGGAGGCTTCAGACCTTGGAGAAACTGTGCAGAACAGATCATCACTTTAAAATTAGCCATAGCATATTACAAGAAACGAAATAAACCTCTAGTAATAACCTTTGTTGACTTTAAAAAGCATATGACTGTATCCATAGACCTTCAATGTTAAAAATCTTAAGAAATTTCGGGCTCCATACAAAATTAATTAGATTGATAGAACTCACTTTAACCAACACTGTATCAAACGTCAAGTTCTGGGGGGAACTCTCTGAGCCATTCATCATAAAAACAGGTTTAAGACAAGGAAATTGCTTGGCACCCCTGCTGTTCAACTGTGCTTTAGAAAACATAATGAGGGAATGGTACAAGACTAATCCAAAGAGCATCCAAATTGGAAGACCCAAAGACAACATAAGTTTAAATTGTCTAGGATTTGCTGATGACCTTGCTCTCTTGTCCAACAGTATTCAGGAAACCAAACAAGTTATCTCACTACAGGAAATAGCACAGAAAATTGGTCTTGCGATATCCTTTGAAAAAACGGTCATCATGTTAACTGACCCACCAATCATAAACAAAATTGCCATAGGAAACCAAGAAATCGAAATTGTAGATAAATTTAAATATCTGGGAGAAATCATAACTTATAACGTCAATGAAAAGCCAACATGGCATAACAGAATAAACAAACTGACTAGAGCACAATATATCACCAAGAACACATACAACAAAAAGAGCCTGTCAATAGCAACAAAACTAAAAGACTACAAAACAGTCACTCAACCAGAAATAACATACGCAAGTGAAACCATCTTCAAAACAACTAACACTGCACAAATAGACAAAATACTCAGAACAGAGAGAAGAATCATCAGAACGTGCATCAACAAATAGTACCAGAAAGATGTAAACTGGAGAGTAGCCACAAATGAAACAGTCTACAAGGAAATAGACCCGGTAATGAGTACAATCAGGAAGAAACGCATTTCATTTTTCCGACATCTAATCAAAACACCAGAGAACAGGATAATCAGGAGAATAACAGAAAAAATTGTGGAATAGTAAGTGCAACATTAAGTGGATTATAGACATCAAGTAAGATATGGATGAGCTACAGATTACATTGGAAGACCTAAGAAACAAAACTGACAGAATCAGGAAACCCACAGACTAAGAAAACAGACTGCAAACGAGAATCAACAAACAGACTGTAAGAAGGGTGATTTCCGATGAAGAAAGAAGGACGAGATCCGTGAGAGTGAAGAGTACTGGACTGACAGGAAACTGAAAAATTCTTTGTATAAAGTTGACTAGAGTGGCCCAATGAAGTCCAGAAACGTAAATAATAATAATAATAATAGTAATAGTAATAGTAATACGTATCACTAGTTTTCAGTTGACATACACGATTATGCCACGCATTTTCCGTGAGGCAACACCCACTGACACGCGAAAACAGTCATCGCAACTACCTCCTTTTTGTCGCCTTCATGACTATCTCGTGGGTTCAGCTCCCTCTCTAGTACGTTAGGATTATCTTGCGGGAATTCAGCTCTCTGCAGCACGTTAATAAAGTCGGTGTCGTTTTCTAAATTAGATAGGTTGATTCCTGCAGTTACTGACTGCTATCTAAGTGTGTAAGTAGTATAAATATGTCAGTGAAGGCTGCTCAAGGGTATACGTTTATAAATCTTTAATCTGTTTTGTGTTGAATTCCTTATCCACATTTCTCACTCTCGTAATTAGTAGGAAAAACTGATCGCCGTCCACGATCGAGGCTGAGTTAGATCTCAAATTCCCGGCACCTTGCATATTTCTGCTCCAAAAGGCAGAGCCAGTTGATCGAAACAGGAAATTCTGTGGCGAGCAGTTTAAGGCGGGCTGCCTGGTCTTTAGGATTCATTAGGAGGGTTACAACTCGAAATGTAAAACCGCCTATACATACCCCTTTTAAAAATCGAGAATATGCGAGGTAGTTATAAGACATATTAATCTGCCGGTATCTGCGTGAAGCACTTTTTGCATTTTTTCGTTTGATATTTTGTAGTATATGCCCAGACTGAATAAGCGTCAGAAATTTTATAAAAAGTCTAAAGCTTTGGGTTTGTCTAAAACAATACAAGCCTATTTCATTAAAAATCAACGGGAAAAGATCCAAAACTAAGAAATAATTAATGTAGAATAATTAAATTTCGGCAATACATTTTTTAGGTAACGTATTTAATCCTTTCAGACCTAAATTATTTCTAGTGAAAGGGAAATTTTTCTTTATGCTTTAATGCTCTGAGGTGATTTTTTAATGATTTTTGATGCAAGATGTATGTAATAATATATACCCGTTCTCAAAATATACTTCGTACACATGCCTTCTTCTTCTGGGTTAAAATAACTAATTTTGAAATATTTGCTCTTGTAATAGGTAAACGGACGATTCAGTGATTATTCAGTAATCATCATTCAAAATAACATTAGTAATAATGTTCGTTTATACAGTAAAATATAAATAACCAACCACTTCCCTGTACACTGGCGGTCTCAAGCTGGTGGTCACTGCTACACTGATTTGTTGATATTTATATAGTGAAGCCCAACAGTTGGTAGTACTTGTACATAATAAAAAGATGGGGCATCCACGAATGTGTAAATAAGCTTTCCACTGTGGAAGAATATTTCTATTTCAACTAAGAGACAGTAAAATTTAATGTACACAATTGTGACCAAAGGGTGTGAAAGGGTTAAGTAATTAAAGTTGCACGAACACAGGTTACTATAAGAGCGGGAGAAGCCATTACAAATGTGCAATGCTGGTACATTAATAAGCGGTGTAACCGCCAGAATGTTGAATTCAGACATGCAAACGTGTCGTACAGATGCCTGATCTCACTTTGTGGGATGGAGTTCCATGCCTGTTACACTTGGTCGGTCAATACAGGGAAGATTAATGCTATTTGTGGATGACGCTGGAGCTGCCGTCCGATGATGACCCTTATGTACTTTATTGGAGACAGGCAACTTGTCGGCACCCTACAGCGGTATGTGGGCGAGCGTTGTGCTGTTGGAAAACACACCCTGGAATATTGTTCATGAATGGTAACACAATAGGTCGAATCATCAGACTGACGTACAGATGTGCAGTGAGGGTGCGTGGAGTAACCACGAGAGTGCTCCTGCTGTCATACGAAATCGCACCCCAGACCATAACTTGAGGTGCAGGTCTGTGTGTCTAGGGCACTGACAGCTTAGTTGCAGGCCCTCAACTGTCCTTTTTCTAACCAACACACAGCCTTCACTGGCTCCGAGGAAGAACCAGCTTTAATCAGCAAACACAATAGACGTTCATCGTGCCCTCCAACGAACTCTCGCTTTACCCTACTGAAGTCGAAAACATTGTTGGTTTGGGGTAAGTGTAATGCACGCTATAGGGCGTCTGGCGCGGAGCTGTCCTTGAAGCGACTGTTCTGTAACAATTATTTGTGTCACTGTGGTGCCAACGGCTGCACGAACTGCTGCTGCAGACGCTGTCCGATGCGCCACAGTCACACGCCGAACACGATGGCCTTCTCTTTCGGCAGTGCTATGTGGCCGTGTGGAGAGCCCGGTCTTCTTGTGACCATAACTTTCCGCGACCACCGCTGCCAGCAGTCATGTACAGTGACTAGATACCTGGTAAGTCTTTCTCCAATATCGCGGAAAAAACACCCAGATTCGCGTAATCCGAATACAAGACTTCTTTCAAACTCAGAGAGCTGTTGATTACTGTCTCTTCGTCGTCTCATAGACACATTCTAAACTAACATCAGCTCACTGAGCCCAAGCTTAAAGGTAATTAACGCTCTCGACCGTTACAGCAAGTATTTAAAGCAAACCTGATTTGTGTCCTCATATTGGCGCTGCAAGTGTCACTCGTATGCGACTGGAGTGAAAGTCACCTTTCCGATGTAGAAACACATTTACCAACTTTCGTTTATGTAGTACAACTTCTTTTTGATGATGCGATTTTTTTCCGTCCGTGTATTTTTATAAATGCGACTATTATTTGAAATTAGCTGCTACTCTTGTCATCGATGAGGTACATAAGCTCGGACTGGGGGAAGGTTGGGGAAGGGAGTTCGTCGGGTTCTTTCCATAGGAACTATTCACGCGCTTGCTATGAGTTATTTAGAGAAACTACTAATAAATTAAATCAAGATTTCTGTAGGGGGATCTCAAATGACTTTCGCACAAATGAGAGTCTAGTTCTTTACCACTCCACCATTACAGTTCGGTCTCTCTTCTAAAAAACTTCGTCCACGCTTCCTATCCGATACAGCCCGTTTCCCTCGCTCCTTTCTTACTCCCGTACCCTGATCTTCATTCCGTGCACAACTGAGATTTCTGTCTGTAGGGCCACGCGAAGGTAGTTGTGAATATAATGAAGATCAGAAACCTTGCACGGCTCAGAGAACGGGTTGTTGACGCATGTGATCGCATTCAGGTAGATTTGTTTATTAAAAGCAATGAGGAATGAGCGAGGCAAGTATTAACAACATTACAACGTGGTGGACGCCACCGCCGGGAAAATTCTGTAACTTTTATGTGTTATCACCAGTATTTGCCTTGTTCTGTGCAAAAGGCGACATAGCTCGAGAATGAACAAATGAATGCTCCAATGAAAGGCACAGCTGTTTTATCCGCGCACTCTCACTTTCTTTGAACTAACACGCGACCCAATATATACGGCGTCTTTTACACACCACAAAAAAACATCTCATACCGTAAGATCAGGCAATGTTGGAGGTCAATGCCAAAATGTGAGCCGGTCGGAGTGGCCGAGCGGTTCTGGGCGCTGCAGTCTGAAACCGCACGACCGCTACGGTCGCAGGTTCAAATCCTGCCTCGGGCATGGATGTGTGTGATGTCCTTAGGTTAGCTAGGTTTAAGTAGTTCTAAGTTCTAGGGGGCTGATGACCCCAGAAGTTAAGTCCCATAGTGCTCAGAGCCATTTGAACTAAAATGTGAGATGCATCCGCTCCTTACAGCCGATCCGTGGCTGGGGCCGTACTCTCGACGAAAATCACGCAGCACCATTGTAACTGAAATACACCCGTCGAAACGTTGAACGCAAGACGCCTTTTGCCTCTGCTTTATTGGCATCTCGACTCGGCGCAAACTGGAAGTGAGAGACGGAGCCAGCGAGATTGCCGCGCCAGGTAGATTGCTGCTGGCAACCACCTGAACAGCCAACATTCAACTGACGCCATAGCAAACTTTTAATTTCGACGCGTCAGCCTCTCTTTGTAGCGTGAAAACCATTGAAGATGTTTGTAAACAGGTGCGCAGACGCCAGAGGCGGCGTGTTTATAAACAAGCGGTGCGAGGTGTGCGGACGGAGGGCGGGCCACTGAATTACGCTTTGTGTCCGAGACTATCGGGAGAGCCATCAAGGCGCGGGCTAAGCCAAACAGTCGTAAAGATAAAGCCGTCTTATTTAGGACCGGTCTGGAAGCCGCAGCCTGAATGAATCTCCGGCCTTGAATGGCGACGCGACACGGCTACGTGGGAACACCTGTGACGTTCTGGCTCGCTTACCGACCTCTGGTAGGCGTCGGCTCTCTGCAAGCAGGGCCGCAGTTATGTACCGCCTACGGGTCCGCTTCACAAACATTTAAAACGGCAAGGAAATGGGAGTGGCTTATCAGTTAACAAAAAACGTCCATAGGGTGTTTCACAGTTGATGTTACACACTTCTAGAGGTTGTAGGAGGGACTTAGTGAAGAAGTTTTACATAGGAATCCATGTCCTGAAAAGTCATCCAACGGCACTGCAGAGCGTCTAAGTTATACGCGCCTCCGCTTGTAAACGTATGTACGAGGCGTGTTTTTTAAGTAAGTACAATTTTGAAATTAAAAAAAAGTGCTAAAATATCTCAGTAATTTTATTTTTACATGAAAGCCTGTACCTTAATCTACTTTTCTACATAATTTCCGTCAATATTGAGGCACTTGTCATAACGTTGAACCAGTTTTTGAATGCCCTCCTCATAGAAGTCTGCCGCCTGACTTGTTAACCACTGTATCACCACAGTTTTGACTTCGTCATCGTCTTCAAGACGCTGACCGCCCAGGTGTTTCTTCAAATGCAGGAACAGATGGTAGTCACTGGACGCAAGATCGGGGCTGTACGGAGAATGATCTAGAGTTTCCCATCGAAAATATGTGATGAGATCTTTGGTCTGATTCGCCACATGCTGATGGGCATTGTCTAGCAGCAAAACGATGCCCTTGATCAACTTCCATGGACTGTTGCTTTGATTCTGGTGTTACGTAGGCCACCCATGTTTCATCTCCCGTAACAATTTGGCATAAGAAATCATTACCGTCGTTGTGGTACCGCTCAAGGAAAGTCAACGCACTGTCTAAACGTTTGGTTTTGTGCACAACCGTCAACAATTTCGGTACTCAACGTGAGCACAATTTACGGAAATTCAAGTGCTCGGTCACAATGACATACAAAACACTACGAGAATCATTAAGACAGTCATCCCTCAAGGAGGAAATGTAAAGCGTCTGTTTTCTCTCACCTTATTGTCCACTTCCTGCACCAAACTTTCATTAACGACCGAAGGACACACGCTCCGTTGTTCATCATGCACATTTGTGCGGCCATCTTTAAATGCTCTCACTCACCTTCTTACCATTCCATAATGTTTTCTCCGTAAACTGCACAGATCTCACGATGAATGTCGACCGCTTTTAGGCCTTTAACACTAAGAAATCTTATAATAGCCCGTACTTCACAGTCGGCGGGACTCACGATTATCGGAGGCATCTTAAACACTCAGTACACAAAGTAAACAAGGAAGAATCAGACTGTAATGGTACAGGCTTTCATGTAAAAATAAAATTATTGAGATATCTTAGCACGTCTTTTTTTAATTTCAAAACGGTACGTACTTAAAAAACACGACTCGTATATACAGGGTGATTCCATGATGATGTTACAAACTTTCAGTGATGATGGAGTAGGATAAATGTATCAATTTGAGATAAGGGTCCCTGTACCGGAAACAAACGAGTCGAAAGGTATAAACGAAAACCATTCTGACACCTCTAAAAGTGGAATACATGTACCGGTATTGTTGTCGCAAAGAATGTAGGGCATGCAACTTTCAGAGGTGTTAGTACAGTCCAAGACAAGAAAAAAGCCTAGTACACATGGGCTGTAAAATGTATACCTGAGGAGCTATGAGCACTTGTTCATCTTCACTATTGTGAAACACATCTCTATTGAGCAAGTGCTCATAGTTCTTAGGATATACATTTTAGACGCCATATTTCGACTTTTTCTTGTTTTGCCCCGTACTACCACCTGGGAAAGTGGCCCACCCTACAATATTAACAACAGTAGCACCAATACATGTATTTCACTGACAGTGATACCAGCACGGTTTTCACTTATAATTTTCAACTCTTTCGTTTCCGGTGTCGATACATTTATCCTCCTGCATCATCCTTGAAAGTTTGTAACATCATCAGGGAATCACACTGTGTATACATATACATTTACAGGCGCCGGGACTAGAACTTTCAGCTCTGTAGCGTCGGTAAATGATGTTTCCGGACATGGGTTCCTATGTAAAACTTGTTTACTAAGTCCCCTCTACAACCTCTAGAAGAGTGCAACTTGAATTGTGAAACACCCTGTGTAACTAGGAATCTTTATGCATGAATGCAAAATTCTTGCGCTTCAACAGCGTCGTTAGAATAGAATGCCCTTATGCTTCATAATGCGTTTCGTTGAATACAGTCAATTACGTAAGTAAAAAACTAAGAAAGAAATAGTCAGAAAAATTTTGGGACCAAAATATGACAATGGTAAACAGAAGTATTAAAGAAGTTTATGAAAGAACTGAACGAATATTAGACACAGTGAGGAAGAGAATGAATGTATTCTATGAATGCCTAAATAGGATAGATGAGAAAGGGACAACAAAAATAATTTTTAACTTTCTTGAAACGAACCCAAAATCATCAATGACGTGGATCAAAGAAGTTAAAGCAGACCTGAGGAAAATGGAATGGGAGGAAGAAATAGAAACAGGAGAAAGATTCGGCGCAAAAGTAAAAAGTTTCAAGGGCTTTCCGGGGAAAATAAAGAAAAATAAAGACACAATATGGACAGAAGAATGAAGAGAACAATACATGGAACGAACTTATATGAAAGAAAATAGTAAAGGAAGAAGACATAAGTCATTTCATGTAGTCCACAGTATGTCAAACCAATAAAAAGCTGTTTGTTCTAATACAGGGTGGCCAATAATTATTTATATGATGTTTCAAAGACTGCAGTAAAGGAACCAGCAACATAACGTCGTAAACATAAAATCGAATAAAAATACATTACTCTCATACCTTTCCTTACAAGACTTTTAAACTCTCTGCCGGCCGTGGTGGTCTAGCGGTTCTAGGCGCTCAGTCCGGAACCGCGGGACTGCTACGGTCGCAGGTTGGAATCCTGCCTCGGGCACGGATGTGTGTGATGTCCTTAGGTTAGTTAGGTTTAAGTAGTTCTAAGTTCTAGGGAACTGATGACCACAGATGTTAAGTTCCATAGTGCTCAGAGTCATTTGAACCATTTTTTTTTAAACTCTCTTCTCCACGGTATGGTCCAATAAAGCACTATCCAAACTGATACATCCCTGGGGACGAAGAGCAGCGCTGTCACAAGCAGACTGACAGATCCGTACTGTTATCCTGTGGAACTCTTCTGTGATAGCTTCCCGTAGTTCGGACCCGTTGTGCATGTGATGCTGACACACTTTGTCCTTTGAAAGATCCCATATGAAAAGGTCAGCTGCTGTCACTTCGGGAGGTCGAGCTGGCCACTCGACAGACCCACATCGACGGATCGGGCGGCTAGGGAATGTTCCGTTCAACCATTCTCACACTGGTATGACATGGTATGGCGGTGCTCCAACTCACTGCCACCACATGTCATTCATGTCCGCTCGCGCACACAGCAAAGACCGCCTTTGAGATTTCGGTTTCCCAGCGGGCGAGTTAACGGCTTCCAACACACGAGCTCTGTCATCATCGGTGTGCATACTCTGGGGCATGCCCACTCCCTTCGCATGCAAAACACTACAATTAGCATCAAATTTTTGCGAATGTTGACAGGTCGACAGCCACCCTCCGTGTCACCTCCAGGTAATTGTTTGTTTCAGAATACAAACGCACACGCTGTTTCAGAGTCAAGCGTTCCGCCACGGTGTCTGGCATACACTAACAGTTTTAAGCACAGTGGCGCCACTCTCAGGATAAACAGTGCTGCCATATCGAAACTCTTTGTTCAGATGTACAAATATTGGTCAATGAAACATCGTACACATAAGTATGTGCCACCCTGTAGTGTATTATGGGCCTTCGTAAGAGAAGCAGACGTAATTATTTTGTATGGAATTACAGGGCGTATATACAACCACTTCGGTTGCACAAAATTTTGACGCCTGACCACGGTTTCGATTGCACTATGGTAATCTTCACCAGAATAAAAAGTTACATGGGATTTGTATTTCATAACAGCCTTAGATACCTGAGCAGGTAGGAATCTTGAGATTTTAAACAAGTGATTGGTTGTGATCCAGCAACCATATGCTACTGTGCTTCCGAAGTGGCTGTACATACGTCCTGTAATTAAAAAGCGTACGGTTACTGGATCACAGCCAATCACATGTTTAATATTTTGTATGGGCTTTTATATAAGAAAGGGAAATTTAAGAGAAACGACAGTTCTTTCCATTTTTAATCTTATCACATCATTAAATCATAAGTTACTAGCGGTCGGCCCCGGTTTCGCGTATGTAACACTAAGTATCTGCTGCAGTTGCTGGAAGAAGTACGACAGTAACTATACTCCAAACCGAGGCTGCATTCAGCTACCTCTTCTGGTCTTACCAGGCACCGGCAGAAGATCGTAGCGGTGGTCGCGTCGCCTAATACTTAAAACTAGCAAAACTAGACAGTTTGAAGACTGGACAAATGATGTAAAAGTTGATGTTTTATTTGAACATTCGCCGCGCGGAGTGGTCGCGCGGTTTGAGGCGCCATGTCACTTATTGCGCGACCCCTCACGCCGGAGGTTCAAGTCCTCCCTCGGGCATGTGTGTTGTTCTTAGCATAAGTTAGTTTACGTTAGTTCAAGTAGTGTGTAAGTCTAGGGACCGATGACCTCAGCAGTTTGGTCCCTTAGGAATTCACACACATTTGAACATTTTTGTGAACATTCGTTTGTCGGAAATCTGTTTATTAATAAGGCAAACCTTCAGTTATAGCATTTGTAGATTTAAAGGAACATCTTGACAATGTTGAATGGAACACAATCATTAAAATTCTGGAGGTAGCATCAATGACATAGATGGAGCACAAGGTTACCTTACCTACAACTTGTACGCAAAGCAGACTGCAGCTAGAGCAGTGGAACGGCATGAAAGGAAAACAGCAATTGAGAAGCGAGTTAGGCAGAGTTGTAGCTTCTCGCACTGTTATTCAATCTACACATTGAGCAAGAAGTAAGGGAAATCTAGGAGAAATTTGGAAATGGAGATAAAGTTCAAGGACAGGAAAGAAAAAACTTTGACGTTTGCCGATGGAATTGTATGTGTCTCAGAGACTTGACTTCGACTTGGAAGAGCAGTCGAACGGAATATACACTGTCTTGGAAAGAGGTTATAAGATGAATATCAACAAGAGGAAAACAAGAGTAATGGAAAGTAGCCTAATCAAATGAGGTTATGCTGAGGAAAATAGATTAGGAAATAGACACAAGAATTAGTAGACGAGGTTTTCCTTTTGGGCAGCAAAGTAACTGATTATGGCGGAAGCAAAGAGTATATAAAATGTAGACTGGCAATAGCAAGGAAAATGTTTCTGAAACAGGAAAGGTTATTAACATAAAATATAAATTTCAGTGACATTACGTCTTTTGTAAAATTATTTTTCTGAAGTGTAGCCTTCTATGAAACCGAAAAGTGGACGATAAACATATCAGATAAGACCAGAACAGAATATTTTAAAATGTGATGCTGTAGAAGAATTTTGAAGATTAGATGGGTAGCTCTGATAACTAATGAAGATGTGCTGAATCAAAATTGTGAAAAATATGTGGTACATTTTGACTCAAAGAAGGCATCGGTTGATAGGGAATATCCTGAGACGTCAAAGAGTCATCAGTTTGGTAATGCATGGAGACCAAGGTTGAAATTGATGCAGATTGCAGCCTTTATGCAGAGTCGCAGAGCCTTGAAAAAGTGAAAATTGTGTGGAGAACCGCTTCAAACCAGTCTCAGGACGCAAGACCACAACAACAAAAAAGTCAAGTTATTGCAAACACATTGGTCACGAGAGTGAGTTGTGGGCTGTCAAGAACAGGCCCAGATGATACCGGGACGAGAGGTCATGCTGACACTATAAGGAAAAGAGAGAAGTATTAGTACTGAGCTTCCCTCAAGCGAATTCGGATGAAAACTAAAAAGAGGAGCACAGGACACATAGCTGTGGCTTGAGTACACTCACTTATACACAGAATTCTGGGCCCCTTGTCCTAGCCACCTTCTATCAAGAAATTAAGGAAGCCATGATCGGTACCGAAAACTCTGCTTGTCCTTTTCTCACATTTCCTGCTAGTCATAGATGAAGAGCAACAGGCAGGCTCCACATTCCTAGATTTCCGGAAAACGTTTGACATGTTGCCCTACTGCAGGTTGTTAAAGAAGGAGCATAAGATTTATGTTCCCTGATACTTGAGTTGACCTCGACGCTGGGTGGTCCTCAGAGACACAGGTACTGTCAGGAATGCTCTAGGAAAGTGTGAAAGGACCACACATCTTCTCTGTATACATAAATGATCTGACAGACAGGTTCAGCACCAAATTGCGGTTGGTTGATGATGTGGCTGTAGTGCATGGAAAGATGTCGGTATTGAGTGACTGTAGGAGGATACAAGATGACTTAGAGAAAATTTCTAGTTGGTGAGATGAATGGCACCTTGATCAAAATGTAGAAAAATGTACGTTAATGGCTGTCTCTGCTTGACACAGTCAAGTCGCACATAGGGATATTTCATGCAAATAGTCGGCCAAAATTAGTGTTTGGTGAAAGTAAATCTCCGTCTATGTGGCAGTCGCCTGGTAGGATTCATTCACAAGGTGTCGGCTTTTCAGCCTCTTTAAGGATACTGTAATAAGGATAAACCTTGTTATCAGCTGTTTGGATTATTTCATGTAGTTTTCTTGTCAACGAGGCTTCCACAGAGATTGAAGAGGCTTGAATGTATGTATGAAAATCGTTGTTTTGCTTGTAAATCTCTACGACTCTGATCTAATGCTTTCCCCTCGTGTAGAAGATGAAGTAAAATATTTAAACACGATGGAATCCTTAACATCTCCAGATTCTCGGAGCTTCATTTGACTGGCATGCGTTAATCCTGCATCTCCAAAACTGTTCCTCAGTAGCTCTGTCTTACGTCATTTACTGCGTTAGCTTAACTCTGCGAACGTCTTTGGTGGCCGCTCGAGTTTTGCAACATCGAATTTTAATGGCACTTTTCAGGTAAATATCGTTAATTTTTAAGAAGGTTTTTAAAAATTTGTATTAAATAGTCTATCGTTTCTCGTTTCTTTAGTTGTGACTTTATACAACACAGTTTATCTCGTGGAAATGTCATCAAATGTCATCAAATCGCCGGGAAAGTCTAAGAAATTACAACACAGTTTATGTTTAAAACATTTCTTTTGTTCAACAGGGAAAGTAGGATTTGATAGTATATAATTTTCCATAAGTTCAATCTTATTACAAACTCGTTTTCAGAACGTCTCTTCGCAAGGTCCTGGAGGCCTCTCTTTTCTTGTCATAATTTTGACTTTCGAATTATCTAGAATAAAAACAAGATTCTTTCAGAATTGATTTCGGAGATGACTTTTTATAGCTCACAACTCATTAATTTAAAATAATCGAACAAAACCAAACTGCGGTATTCAGCCGTTACTTTAAAAAAAATTCCGGTAGAGGAATAAGTTTTCTATCACACCGCAATAAAAAATATGCAGGAAAACTTCCTCAACTATGACAAAGAGAATGATTACTACTAAAAGTAGTAAATAACATGAATGAAAATAATTGTAAATAACGGTAAATACCCGGATCTTCGAAATCCACATTACTTTTCACCTCACGTCAAGTAAAAACACACTTTAACACATTCAAAAAAGCCGAGTGATTTCAGGCCAGGAGAGAAGCTTGAGGTCCACTGCAAGCGAGACATGAATACGGACTAGTGTATCAGTGTACAATAGGCAAATAACACACTGCACCAGTAATGCCGCATCTATCAGACTATCGCAGCAGGTTATGCATTTCGCGAATTACTCGCATTTGCAAAATAGACTTTTGGACGTCTTTTAGGGCAAAATAACTCTATGTGCGTCGACTAAATATAAGTAGGCGTGACACTGTAGAGCGATATGAAACTGAACGAACAGGTAAGGACGGTACCAGGGAAGTAGAATGGTAGACTTTGTTTCATTGGGAAAAATTTAGTAATGGCCCGTTATGCGGCTCGTGATTGCTGTGTACACCTTAAAATTGAGGAAGAAATTTCTGAGAATGTACATTTGGAGCACAGCACTGTATAGTGATGAATCATGGACAGTGAGGAAACCGGAACAGAAGAGAATTTAAAGCGTGTAAAATACGCTGCTACGGAAAAATGTTGAAAAGTAGGTGGACTGATCAGAGAAAGAACGAGAATGTTCTCCGCAGAATCGGCACAGAAAGGAACATACTGAAAATATTGACAAGAAGAAAGGACAGAATGATAGGACATGCGTAACAATAAGAGAAATAACCTCTTTGGTACAACAGGGAGCTGTAGAGGGTAAGCACTGTAAGGTAAGACAGAGATTTCAATACTTCCAACAAATAATTGAGGAAGTATGGTGCAAGTGCTCCTCTGAGATGAAGAGGTTGGCACAGGAACGGAATTCATGGAGGGAGGGAGGGGGCTGCATAAAATCAGCCTAAAGACTAATGGCAGAGAGTCTTCACTGACGCTGTAGTTACCAGAAGTAGTTGCCCGATTTACTCCAAATTTCTTAACGACACACTGAAAAACATTCATCCGGATATAGGCTATTATATTCAAACAAAAGTTGTATATACAGTAGCTGCTGTTTTGTTTTCTTCCTCGCTGTCAGTTTTACAGAATACAGAAAAGTTGTATTTATGGCTTATCGGTTTATGATTAGAACACTACTATTGAACGTTTGTAATCCTACCTATCATCATCATCACCATCATTTATTGCACATGCACAGTCCATTTAAGCCCATTGCAGAATATAAAAAATATAAAAATACAAGACATACATGGAACATAATGAAATTGCTAACACATCAAGTCCACGAAGCATGACAAAATAGTTGCAACATCACAGAAATTTATTACATATGTTTGCCCATTTACTTCTGTCTCGGGCATCTTCAGTGTTGGCTGTGGGATATGCTCCTTCCAGGGTCACTTAGATCCTGTCTCTCCACCCTGTTCGTAGACGACCTCTTGTACGTCTACCAGTTAGCTGGTGTAAAAATACACTGTTAGGAAAAGTACCCACTGCTCGTAGAGTATGTCTTGCCCACTGTAGCCTTCTTCTTGCAATTACTTTCGTAATATCAGTTTTCTTAAACCGCATTCGTGCGACTAAGATGAAGATTTTAAGGAAAATTTATGGCCAGAAACTGAAAGATGGGGAAGAAGGCACAATCCTACGTATTCACAGATAAAAAATCCTAACTGACTTACCCATTAATTCAGTTTCCAATCAAGGTTTCGATTGCAATAACAATAAACAAACCTGATGGTCAGAGTGAGGATTGAGAAGACAGGGGGGGGGGGGGGGGGAAGGAGTTTAGGATGTATATCCAATTCATGTTTAGCAATTGCGAAGCATTGACGGATTCATTAGTATACCGTAAACAAGATTTTCATTCGAACAGAAACAGAAACCTGTGAGGGTCTTCGAATTTTACAATGGCAGGCTGAAAAGTAATGCCTCCGAATTTCTATGTGAAAACTCTTAAAGATTTTTAAATAAAACAAACTTTGTTAGCATTCTACACTGAAGAGCCAAAGAAACTGGACACCTACCTAATATCATGTAGGGCCCCCACGGGCACGTCCAAGTGCCGCAACACGACGTGGCATGGACTCGAATAATATCTCAAGTAGTGCTGGAGGGAACTGACACCATGAATCCTGCAGGGCTGCCCATAAATCCGTAGTAATACGAGGAGGTGGAGATCTCTTCTGAACAGCACGTTGCAAGGCGTCCGAGCCATGCTCAATAATGTTCATGTCTGGGGAGTCTGGTGAACAGCGAAAGTGTTTAAACTCAGGAGAGTGTTCCTGGAGCCACTCTGTAGCAATTCTGGACGTTTGGGGTGTCGCATTGTCCTGCTGGAATTGCCCGAGTCCGTCGGAATTCACAATTGACGTGAATGGATGCATGTGATGAGACAGGATGCTTACGTATGTGTTCTCTGTTAGAAGTATCAGGTGTCCCATATCAATCCAACTGCACACGCCCCACAACATTACAGAGCCTCCACCAGCTTGAACAGTACCTGCTGACATGCAGGGTCCATGGATACAAGTCTCGTCCGACCAGGCAACATGTTTCCAGTCATCAACAGTCCAATGCCGGTGTTAACGGGCCCAGGCGAGGCGTAAAGCTCTCTGTTGTGCAGCCATCAAGGGTACATGAGTGGGCCTTCGGGTCCGAAAGCCGATATCAATGATGTTTCTTTGAATGTTTCGTTGACAGTTGTTGATGGCCCAGCATTGAAATCCGCCGCAATTTGCGGAAGAGTGGCACTTCTGTCACGCTGTAAGATTCTCTTCAGTAGTCGTTGGCCCCGTTCTTGAAGGATCCTTCTCCGGCCGCAGCAATGTCGGAGATTTGATGTTATACCAGATTCCTGATATTCACGGTACACTTGTGTAATAGTTGTACGGGAAAATCCCCATTTCATCCCTACGTCGGAGATGCTGTGTCCCATCGCTTGTGCGCCGACTATAACACCATGTTAAAACTCACTTAAATCTTGACAATCTGTCATTGTAGCAGCAGCAACCGATCTAACAAGTGCGTCAGACACTTGTTGTCATTTATATGCATTGCCGCAGCGCCCTATTCTGCCTGTTTACATATCTCTGTATTTGAATACGCGTGCCTATACCAGTTTCTTTGGCGTTTCAGTGTAAACGTTTATATTTCATGTCTACGTATTTATTTCTTAACATAAATTTCTTGTAAAGAGAGATTAGTTTGTTGATACCATCTCTGTCGAATGTGTGACCTGTTGACGGATCCACAACCTCATCTCTGCTTGCATCGTTTCATCACTTGCAAAGTGAAGTCCTCGAAACTGTGCTGTATGTTCTGGATACAATGAAATCGGATGGAGTCAAGTCGGGACTGTATGGAGGATGATCGAAGACAGATGTCGCAGCGCTCGTGTGTGGTCTGGTATTGTCATGCTGAAGTAGACATTGCTCCATGTGTGGACAACATTTTCGAATTCGAAATTCGATTACAGCAGCCTTTTTCTCACGCACCGACATAGTTACCTTAGAAAACTCCATGTCATACGCTACAATTCGGAGCTCACTAGCGACAAAACGCTGCCAATGTGTAGACATGAAGAACAGGGGTGTAGAATGCTAGCACCTTTTGTTTTATTTCAAAAGGTTTGAGAGTTTTCACATAACAAATTCGAGGGCATTGCTTTTCAGCACTCCAGCATATTTCGAACCATTGAATCATACTGAAATTCAGCCTTTAATGTCATTTGAAATCGTGTAAGTGATAAATTGATTCCTTATTCTGACATTTTGCATTGTTGACACCATAGGTGACGAAGAAATTGAAGAAATGTATGATGAAATAAAAGAAATTATTCAGATAGTGAAGGGAGACGAAAATTTAATAGTCATGGGTGACTGCAGTTCGAGTGTAGGAAAAGGGAGAGAAGGAAACATAGGTGAATATGGACTGGGACTAAGAAATGAATGAAGAAGCCGCCTGGTAGAATTTTGCACATAGCACAACTTAATCATAGCTAACACTTGGTTTAAGAATCATGAAAGAAGGTTGTATACATGGAAGAACCCTGGAGATACTAAAAGGTACCAGATAGATTATATAATGGTAAGACAGGGATTTAGGAACCAGGTTTTAAATTGAAAGATATTTCCAGGGGCACATGTGGACCACAATCTATTGGTTATGACCTGTAGATTAAAACTGAAGAAACTGCAAAAAGGTGGGAAATTAAGGAGATGGGACCTGGATAAACTGAAAGAACCAGAGGTTGTACAGAGTTTCAGGGAGAGCATAAGGGAACAATTGACAGGAATGGGGAAAAGAAATACAGTAGAAGAAGAATGGGTAGCTTTGAGGAATGAAGTAGTGAAGGCAGCAGAGGATCAAGTAGGTAAAAAGACGAGGGCTAGTAGAAATTCTTGGGTAACAGAAGAAATACTGAATTTAATTGATGAAAGGAGAAAATATAAAAATGCAGTAAATGAAGCAGGCAAAAAGGAATACAAACGTCTCAAAAATGAGATCGACAGGAAGTGCAAAATGGCTAAGCAGGGATGGCTAGAGGACAAATGTAAGGATATAGAGGCTTATCTCACTAGGGGTAAGATAGATACTGCCTACAGGAAAATTAAAGAGACCTTTGGAGATAAGAGAATCACTTGTATGAACATCAAGAGCTCAGATGGAAACCCAGTTCTAAGCAAAGAAGGAAAAGCAGAAAGGTGGAAGGAGTATATAGAGGGTCTATACAAGGGCGATGTACTTTACGACAATATTATGGAAATGGAAGAGGATGTAGATGAAGATGAAATGGGAGATATGATATTGCGTGAAGAATTTGACAGAGCACTGAAAGATCTGAGTCGAAACAAGGCCCCGGGAGTAGACAACATTCCATTGCCATTCCACTGACGGCCTTGGGAGAGCCAGTCCTGACAAAACTCTACCATCTGGTGAGCAAGATGTATGAAACAGGCGAAATACCCTCAGACTTCAAGAAGAATATAATAATTCCAATCCGAAAGAAAGCAGGTGTTGACAGATGTGAAAATTACCGAACAATCAGTTTAATAAACCACAGCTGCAAAATATTAACACGAATTCTTTACAGACGAATGGGAAAACTGGTAGATGCGGACCTCGGGGAGGATCAGTTTGGATTCCGTCGAAATGTTGGAACACGTGAGGCAATACTGACTTTACGACTTATCTTAGAAGAAAGATTAAGGAAAGGCAAACCTACATTTCTAGCATTTGTAGACTTAGAGAAAGATTTTGACAATGTTGGCTGGAATGCTCTCTTTCAAATTCTAAAGGTGGCAGGGGTAAAATACAGGGAGCGAAAGGCTATTTACAATTTGTACAGAAACCAGATGGCAGTTATAAGAGTCGAGGGACATGAAAGGGAGGCAGTGGTTGGGAAGGGAGTGAGACAGGGTTGTAACCTCTCCCCGATGTTATTCAACCTGTATATGGAGCAATCAGTAAAGGAAACAAAAGAAAATTTCAGAGTAGGTATTAAAATCCATGGAGAAGAAATAAAAACTTTGAGGTTCGCCGATGACATTGTAATTCTGTCAGAGACAGCAAAGGACTTGGAAGAGCAGTTGAATGGAATGGACAGTGTCCTGAAAGGAGGATATAAGATGAACATCAACAAAAGCAAAACGAGGATAATGGAATGTAGTCGAATTAAGTCGGGTGATGCTGAGGGAATTAGATTAGGAAATGAGACACTTAAAGTAGTAAAGGAGTTTTGCTATTTGGGGAGCAAAATAACTGATGATGGTCGAAGTAGAGAGGATATAAAATGTAGACTGGCAATGGGAAGGAAAGCGTTTCTGAAGAAGAGAAATTTGTTAACATCGAGTACAGATTTAAGTGTCAGGAAGTCATTCCTGAAAGTATTTGTATGGAGTGTAGCCATGTATGGAAGTGAAACATGGACGATAAATAGTTTGAACAAGAAGAGAATAGAAGCTTTCGAAATGTGGTGCTACAGAAGAATGCTGAAGATTAGATGGGTAGATCACATAACTAATGAGGGGGCATTGAATAGGATTGGGGAGAAGAGGAGCTTGTGGCACAACTTGGCCAGAAGAAGGGATCGGTTGGTAGGACATGTTCTGAGGCATCAAGGGATCACCAATTTAGCATTGGAGGGCAGTGTGGAGGGTAAAAATTGTAGAGGGAGACCGAGAGATGAATACACTAAGCAGATTCAGAAGGATGTAGGTTGCAGTAGGTACTGGGAGATGAAGAAGCTTGCACAGGATAGAGTAGCATGGAGAGCTGCATCAAACCAGTCTCAGGACTGAAGACCACAACAACAACAACGACACCATAGGAATGACGTCACAAACCACAATACTAAAGCTGCCTCAGCTCGAAGTTGGCAGTCTCTCAAGAGTTACAGATTGGGAGCGACAGCTTTAGCAGACGCTGGGCATCTGTGACCCTGATACGCAGTGTGGTGCCAACATTGACAGCTGCTATGTTGAAGTAGTGCAGTGTTTTTGTTTCTCTCTCAGTGATAGTAAATAAACACCGGAGAAAGATTTAGTTAGTTTTTAAGTCCTCAGCATAATCTAAAACAGCAAATGGAGCTGTAAACCTGCAGACCTTAACAAATCAACCTTTACAAGTACAGAGGATCCATAGATGTATGTGGTGAAG
This sequence comes from Schistocerca gregaria, assembly GCF_023897955.1. Taxonomy (NCBI): domain Eukaryota; kingdom Metazoa; phylum Arthropoda; class Insecta; order Orthoptera; family Acrididae; genus Schistocerca; species Schistocerca gregaria. The sequence goes on along the minus strand of NC_064931.1, from coordinate 400,133,274 downwards.
ATAAAGAACGTTATCGCCTTCCGCAGCCGATGTCGCTAACGGACACGTGTGTGGTCACGCTCAGCTTTGAATTAAGCCGGTTCGAATCCTCGCGGTGGGTGAAATTTTCACTTACAGCATTTGGTCGGCAAGGGGAGAAGAAGTTGTGACGTAAAGGTACTGACACCAGTCTTCTAAATTAAATTCTAGGCCTCTCCGCAGTGTCTCATGAAATGAGGACATTGACGCTGTTGATTGTGGTCTGTCTGTCTCGTGCTCCCCTTACTGCAGTTCGAGAGGAATAAGCTATGTGCTGGCATCGGGTTTCCCTTCTCTCATCGTCATCATCATAAAGCGTAAACCTAACACGAAACTATATACGCATCGATTTACACTCAACAATTGCACAAATGATACTTCCTTGCAGATTAGAACTGTGTGCCAGACCGAGACTGGAACTCGGGACCCTTGAAAAGGCAAAGGTCCTGAGTTAGAGTCTCCGTTTGGCACACAGTTTTAATCTGCCAGGATGTTTCATATCAGCGCACACTCCGCTGCAGAGTGAAAATCTCATTCTGGAATTGCACAAATAACACAACTCACATACCCGCATGGAGGGATGAAAATGTGCACAGAGGAAGAACATTCTTTCCCACATGTGGCTGAACACAACACTGTGGAATATCCCAGACAACAACGCCATACAACATTTACAGTTTATCAGAAAACTTGCACACTTTAAGGAGCCATTGTTGATGTTTGTATTCATATTTCGATACTTGTCTTTTTCAAATGTGTGTGAAATCTTATGGGACTCAACTGCTAAGGTCATCAGTCCATAAGCTTACACACTACTTAACCTAAACTATACTAAGGACAAACACACACACTCATGCCCGGCTTAGACCGCTCGGCTAAGATACTTGTCTTGGTTAGATGTCCTTGAGGAGTCGATGTAATGCAAAACAACAACCTTATTACGTGATGGAGAACAGGTCGAACACAGCCTGTTGCCTCTGCTTGTTATCACCAGCATTTGCCTTGTTCTGTAAGAAATGTAACGTAACTCGAGAATGCTCCAATCAAAGATAGCATTGTTTTTTCTCGTGTAGCGCTCTATCTGTTTACTGTGTCGCATGAACAGCTTTCCATTTGAAAATTTCCTGTTGCATCCAAGATGGCGACTTCCAGAATGCCGCCACGTTGGTAACACAGCTCCACAGGCTTCTCCCGATGTCGTATTTCACATTAATTAACTTTAAATTTCTGTTGATCCACCTGTTTTTGTTTTGAAAGTATAGTTCTATACTTATTGACTACTCGGTATATCCACAGAAATTATGGATTTGAGAGACTGCTATGTGGGGGAACCGACCTTTATGCCAAAATATTAGACAATCTCAAGTAGGACCAAATTATTATTTAGCGTGTTATAATACACACATACACACACACACACACACACACACACACACACACACACACACACAGAGAGAGAGAGAGAGAGAGAGAGAGAGAGAGAGAGAGAGAGATGTTTCTGTGAACAATGAAGCTTGACGTGGCGCTCGAAGACACCGATTACGGGAAACGGTAATAGGAAATGCGCCTCGTTGTGTCGGCGTGGTCGTAATGTTGCGTGGGGTGCGTAGAGTGTGTGGGTTGCAGCAGACACGGCTCTGTTGTGCGACAAACCGGAAGGCGTCAAGGCTACGGCATAACACACTGCATCATTCTCAGCGTGCTTTGCGTCTACAGACCGCGGGGCGGTTTCGAATGAGGAAATAGGGATGGGCTAAACCGTTATTTTCCGATCTCAATTATCGCGGTTAACCTTATTTTTCGGTAACCGATATTTTCAATTAAGGTTCATAACAGGTCACAATCTGTGCCCCTCCGAGCTTGTTACAGCTGTTGCATCCCACCTGACAGCTGAAATTCGTACTTTTGTAAACTTCGTGACCCACGCTGTATATAGCAGTTCTCCTCATAATTAAAAGAGATATGCACAACACCCATCTGGTACGTGGTAAACTCGAAATAGTTTTAGATAAACAAACTCTAAACTAGAAGACATGCCACATCACAATTTTTAAGGAGAGTTTATTTCATAAAACTGAAAGTATTGGTGTTTTAGAGGTAAAATAAGTCTTGTTCGACGTAAATCATTCCTCGAAATAAGTTATTAAGAAAGCGTGAGATATCATTAACAAAAGGAAAGGGATTTTGTGTTTCTGTTTCTGATTGTATTCCGTAAATGCTATAATCTGAATATTTTAAATTGAGTGACATTTTTCTTTCAAAGCGCCATTCATTAAATTTGTACCGTTGTCCATTAACATGTTGACAGAGCAGTATACACAATGTGTAGCATTTCTGCCTCTCTGAGCCACTACTTTATTCCCAAAGATAACATCAGAGTTGAGCAAGGCTATAATAAAAGACGTATGACGCCGCAGGTTCGACGAACCAAATACGACTTTGATGCACCGCACGTGTGAAATGGTGCCAACAGAAGCTACTTGCTCTCTGATTGGCTGCTGTAGTGAAGTGCGCCAAGCCACCTACGTTCATTTGTTAACAATAACTAAAGAACTCTTCAGATATAGTCCAAAATGGCATGCGCAACCCTGATCGTCCACCGAGTCACCCTCCGATTCACGTCATTCAGATGCGGTGTAGAGGACAATGGGGTCAGCATACCACCTCTGTACCGTCCTCGGATTTCTACACTTGGGAGCCGCTACTTCTCATTCTACTAGTTGCTCAATTGACTTTACGAGGCTGAGAGGACCCTGTTCTAGTTCTCTCAGCGATACAAAATCCCTAGCAGTACCAGAAACTGAATCCGGGACTTGGGCAGTCATGCTCACTGACCATTGAGCTACAGAGCTGGATAAATTTCATTCTCATTTTGTCGACTACATTGTGGAGCAATATGATCTGTGTCACATGATATTTACGTCTGATATGAGAAATTTACTAAAATAATGATACTGGCTGGATTTCCTTCGAGACGCAGAAAAGACAAGAATGACTAAATAGGGAAAGAAGTGGTAGTGGGAGGTGCAATCTTCCAATGACCTCATAGAAGAACTCTTCGTTCATGGAGACCACAAATGAACAGACAAGCAACAACTGTGTGTCAGTGTATCTTCATTAATCCAAAGATAGCATGGAATGCTTCTACGGGGACTCGATCATTTCAGACTCAAAGAGTGTTATTGTGTCAGTGCTCCAAAATACCAGCTAAGTCATCACATTAAGTAGCCCCTAGCCTTTTCAAATGGGTCACTTCTTACTGGTCCACTAAAGCTACCTATTCCCTGGAAAGGACGACATGGTGAGCATTACGGGGATTTCAGACAGTAAGTCATCTTACGCTTTCCCTGTAGATACAGTTCTGCTGCTGTACGGATGAAAGGTGCATCATAGAGTGCGTGAAATTGCGCGGTAAATGGAAATTTACTCAAAAGTTTAAGTACGCGTGACGGTATGATTCTAATAGCGAAAACGTCTGAAGTGTCGACAGATTCACCTGTGAAATTCTGGCGATATGTATATCAAATGCAACGCCGCGTCCAGCAGTAATCAAAAGGAGCCACATCTTTTGACCAGGGACGCATAGACCTGGGTGACGCTGAGCCGCAATACAGTGCAGTCTTGCACCATGAGATCTGCATCTTACTTGTCAGCTTCAAGAACATCTGTGGCGACAGTGATTTGATGAGGAAGTTCACATAGCGATTCTCCAATTGGTCCGTGTCCAATGAGAAGATTTCTATCGCCGAGGACTTGAACAGCTGGTAAAATGTTTAGACCGTTGACTATAGAGACTTGGCGACTGTTGAAAAGTAGTATCAGCTATCTGTATCACTTTGATGGGTAGTGCACCATTGAATAAGAGTTATTTGGTCTGCCGCAAATATGTGTAACATACTTTTTTAGTAACTCGTGTTACCTGCTGGAAATGGCCGGGACAGCTCGCTGAAATTTTATACTCTTCTTATATGTCAATGACCCTCCGAATTCAGTGAACATATGAGGGCTCGTCGCGGTAAAAGTGTTAGATTAAGATTTAGCGATCACTTTTCCGTCACAGTTCCATATATATTGTATGTGACAAATTTCGCCCAAAGTTGATCATCATCATTTCTGCATAGATATGATCGTCATTGGCCTAAACTGCTCATACAAAAGAAAAAGTGCATCTGAGACAGAAAAATAAACGGTACATTTTAAATATCAAAACGTTTGCTTAATCTCTCGCGACGTATATGTCGGCAATAGTGAGCTAGCTTAAGAGTCCAGAAGCCTGTAATAGGAACATTGTAATGGTTCCTACATTTAGAATGACGTATGTCAAAGATTGCATCCAGCGTTTCAATAAACATCTCTTTGTTAACTCTGTAAAATAATTTTTCACTCAAGTTTCAAGAAAAGAGATCACCTACTACAAAGCAGTTGGATGCAGAGCAGTAGTATTGTGACAATAATTTCTGAAAATTTCTGTGTGATAGTAAAAAAAAATGGGTTTGTGTAATACATCACCGTGTAAAGAAAGGATGTATGAATACTTCTTGTTAAGAACTGCCGCGATTTTTTTTTCGAACTGTTAGTATAGTGTAAGAAAAGCCTTACAATCTGCCACAAAGCAGTCCCGTCTCACGGTTCGTATCTGGGCTTTCCAACGGAAATAACAGAACATCATCAAGGAAACGACGGTTTTCGTCCAGCTGGCGGCTACCTTCGTAAAAATTAGCAACTAAATCTGTTTTTGATATCATTCTTCGCCCTTTTCGTGGATCATTTGTGGTTTAGGCTTAATAAGATAATCTGTTGCACATTTTGTAGTCTGTCAGTATGTCATCTGCAAAGTAACGAAAAATAGTCGGTGATTTTGACGAAAAACAATTACTTTTGAAGAGATTATTTCAGTGAATAAAAGTGGTGGATTTATAGAAATCTTTTCTGCGATATTGTGATTTCTTGACATAGTTGTAATCTTAAGATAATACTGTCTGTACACCTTTTGTTACTACAGTATTATCTCGTTTCGTCAGCTTGCAACTCCAAAATAAATCGAGAAAAATAATAAGCAAATTGCTTATTCAGAAAATCATACTTATCTCGCATACACAGGAAAAAGCACATCATGAGCATCAAAATTGAACAATATGATTAGTATACAGAAAGTTGAAAGTATTCAGCAAGTATTTTCATTACTGATTAAATAGGTTTTTCTCCATCTTAAGTCATTTATCCATTGCCTCAGGTGCCAAATAAAGTAATCCTTTATATAATAAATATCTTGGTGCCATTATCATCCCTATAAATAATTTCCTTGTCATATCAGCTATTTAAATTTACATAAAACAGAATAAAAACAATTTTAATCATTCAGAGTGTAGTATATGGAAGGTACCCGTCGGGAAATATCTACAGAACTGATAACAGCTGGAAGTCATGTAAACCACTATATGCCACATTATCTCCGACATCTTTACTATTGTCTCTCTATTCTCTGCGCCCATGCAAGGTAACGACATGCAGATTTGTTGCCTGCGTATAGTACAGATAAGCTCTAAACCAAAATTACTCTCCCCCCTTTTTTTTTCAAGCAGTTTTGAGACGAAGTCTTTGAAAAGCAAACAGTGTGGGGACGATCTGTCTTGTTATACACAGAAGCATGAGTACTATCCGCAGAATTGCATGCCGTTCATGAAGTTATACTTTACATAGTCGACTTACTAGTGGATAAAATCGCAGTATGTACTTACTCCACGAGTGTATGATGGTCTCTTACCAGGGAAATTGTAAGTACCTTGGCACACAATATACTTGGAAGTCTTGTAATTATTAATCGGCTACAGGCAGGTCATATGAATAATAGTAAAACGAGACATTTGTTAAAACTGATACCCTCTCCAAGCTGTGATTGCGGCCTCATTGACGAGGACATTGTACATATATTAATATAGTTATCCAAGAACAATTACACTTTACAATGTTTAAAAAATTTATGTCTTTTTTTCTTCAAGGAACTCTTAGTTCTATAGATAGGTTCGTTACCAAATGTACTTGGTATATAGCTTTAAAATTTGAGGAGCTTTCATAGTGGGTGTTTATAATTATACTTCATATTAAACAGTTGTAGCTTTTGCTGTAATGGTGCAGTCACACTAATTTACTCTGTAGACTAGCAAAATTGTGTTTTGTAATGAAGTCAGACAAATGTCGTGTTTTGCCATTATTCGACAAAATTGTATCTGGTGAAGACCAATAAAAAATGAAAAAAAAAATACTCACATAGGAAGAAAAGTATAGTGTTCCCAGTTCCGTCTCCAGGAAGTAATGTGTTACCTGTCCTCTTTCACTGGGTACACAGCTGGAAGTTTTCTTTCTTTTTGCGGCAAGTACGCTTCGTTTATACTAAGCGCCCCATAAAATTTTTTGTAATGTGATCATTTTACGTATGAATCAGTTTGTTAATTATGTTCTTTTGACTTGTCGCCTATGAGCTACAGAAAAGTAGCGGTAGTTCCATAAATATTGATTTGTACGTCAGATGGTACATAACATTTGATTCCTTTTAGCACTATGAGTGGGTCGTTTTCGGTACATATCGACACGTTACCGAGTGTGTATATCACTGGCAATCGTGGCTACATGAAGAGTATATACAATATTTGGCCCAAACTTTATCCATAAAACAATATTGCTTTAATTTTCACTAATGCGGCTAATGAAGAATAGTGTAATTTCTGTAAGCGCACACCATTGTCAGAAAAACGTTAGAGTCGCTGGTGTGCACTTTGTGCTAGTCTCCCATCTTCGCAATTTCTGGTATGTTGAAACCTAACAAGAAAGCAACTCGCCTCTCTCCATAGTTTCCCTTTATTTACGTGACAGGTGACAGACGCCATCTTTTCAGCTTTCACAGCCTTTCTAACTACTAGACAATTTCTCATGCTTCCTGTATGTAGTCTTTCACGCGAAAACTGGCTTCCATGTCCAGATACTGTTCTCCAGTATCAACTTCCGCGTGATTGCCTCGCAACCTGGAGGTAACTGACAAGTGCAAGCAGCTCCTTTGTTGCAGGAGGAAGTTATATATAAATTGTTCTTGATTTTGGTAGTGCAGGGTGTGCGTCCTTCTCTGTTTTTAGCTCACTGCAATTATTAGTTTAGTTGCAACTAACGGGGGAAGAAATTAAACAGTTGTGGTAGTTTTGGAATCCAGAAGGGTTGCTCGACTGAGAATGCTGTTTCTACGTTTAGTCATCAAATATTACAAGCCTTCTGTAGTAAAATACCGCCCGTTGGTATTTTCTGTTACCTTTCCAAGGCATTTGATTCTGTGGATCATGTTACAGACTTGTAAAAACGTAACTTTCGTGGAATTGATGGCTTTACACATAACTGGTTTCAGTCATACTTAACAAACAGAATGTAAAAAGTTGTACTCTATAATTCAGACGATGTTGGAAAGGTAGAAAATTTTAGTGACTGGGGAGAAATCACAATTGGCGTCTCACAGGGTACAGCATGCTGTACCCACGGAAAATAGGAGAGGAATGTGTCTGCGATCGCCTATACCCACACTGAAGGCAAAAGCCAGGTCATTTCTCAGCGTTCAATAGCGCCGTGGAGATCCAGAGAGCTGCACGTCGAATGCCACGGCTCGTGTCACGACGACCCGTCTCATGAGTGTGAAAGAACCGACATGCGACACGGGCTGATAAAGAGTCGTGCTCCTCCCGTTCTTTAATGCCACTGTATCTGCCACATTAAAGGCGTGTCTTTGTGATTTATGCTCTGTATTTTGTCTGTCTTCATTCTATCCCTGATAACTTGGAAACAACCTAAAAACCTGGAACAATAAATAAAATAATGAATGCAACCACGTGAACAGAACGACATCATGGTTGGCACTCAGATGCTTTGTTAGTTGCCGTAATAAACGGCGTGCAGTGTATAGAGCGCACAATTACTGCCCCAAGGGCGTTTAGCTAAATAAGGTCTGTACTGGTGGCGCGCCTGTTCACTCCAGTCCGGTTGTCCGCTGCTTTGTTCATGACTTCAGTTCCATTCCCAGTTACATTGCGCCATCAGCCTCAGCACCAGCAATCTGAAATACAGGCCTCCTCCAGCGTCCACGTGCATTACGGTCTTCAACCGCACACGTCCGTGTGCTTCTTTCATAAACGATTACCGTAGGAAAGTTGATCGTCACACCTAACAACAAAATCTTTGAACCTAGCTAAGCAACAAAATCTTTGAACCTAACCAAGAGTGTAACACCATGTAAAAGCCATTTTTATACATAAGTCTTATTTACGACAACAGTACAATATTGCTGATCGATTGCTGCATCCAGTTCCAGAGTACAATCCCCCTGAAACTGTATTTCAGTTTTTTTTATAAGAAATCCACATTTCAGATGTTCAAACCAGTTTAATTCGTCAGCCTATCTTTTGCTACCATAAATTGAGGACTGATAGCAACTTTAGACCACAATAAGTTGTATTACACATGAGTAAAGGAAGTTGTTGTATAATATTCACATTGAATTAATTTAATCTTTTGGAAAGCAACATTTATTTAGAATGTGTTGGAGGACAAAATATCACGATTTACACGTACAACTGTAATGCAAACGCATCCGCTGAATTATTATTTCTAAGACATAAATCAGAATATTAAATCTTCCTCAACTTCCATAACGTTACAGACTCGCAAAATCTAACAGAAGGTTACCAATAAGCTCAAAAAGTCCTTTAAGATGAGACTTTTATGCACTGTTTCCCAGTCCTTTTTAAATTTATTAAAAATTTCAGATTCTTGCTCAGTTGGCAGACAGATCTGAGGCTGCAATATCGGATTCCAGTATGGCTGCTATCACATTAATGAACATTCAGTCAATGTAGCGTGCAACAGAAAAACTCCAAGTTCATGCTAATATAAATGAGAATAGAGCTATCCACCAGCCAGCCACCACTTAATTCTATTATTAAGTGTATTTTTATACTTCGTTTTGTGACATTACATTCTCAAAAAAATTGGTATGGAGGGAGGTGTCTTTAAATACATTTTGTATAGACGCCAAGCGTCACTTGAGTGTGAACTGACATTGTGACAGACCACGACGACCAGCAATCCTTTTAAATTTAGTGAATCTCACTAAATGTAGGTTGACTGCGGTATATAAACATGATGTCAGATACACTTCTATCGTCCGTTTATAAAATAAATGCTGAGCCATTAAGACACATTTCATTTATCAGTATTTACATTGGACATAGTTACAAAACCTGTCAGCACAAGTAAACTTTGGAATCCCAAGACCTAGGACGACTGCAGCCATCATATTACATAGATGAAATTCGCAATCTGGATTTGTGGAATACTGGTTGTTGTGTTGGCAGAAGAGCCAACACCGTGTTACTACTGGAGGCCGAGATGCACGCGTTTTAGCTCACGCAGGCTAACGTGAGGAGGGAAGGACTACACTGACGTGAGGTCTGGAACATGACAAGGAATTAGAATTCAGAAAGCAGACGTAATTAGTTTGATACTTAACTTTAATCCATTAATGATGAACGTCGCTCTTGCCGGTGCATGATTCACAATATTATCTGTTCAGAATACATTCTTGAAGAATATGGCGCCTTGCTAGGTCGTAGCAAATGACGTAGCTGAAGGCTATGCTAAACTGTCGTCTCTGCAAATGAGAGCGTATGTAGATAGCGAACCATCGTTGGCAAAGTCGGCTGCACAACTGGGGCGAGTGCTAGGGAGTCTCTCTAGACTAGACCTGCCGTGTGGCGGCGCTCGGTCTGCAATCACTGATAGTGGCGACACGCGGGCCCGACGTATAGTAGCGGACCGCGGCCGATTTAAAGGCTACCACCTAACAAGTGTGGTGTCTGGCGGTGACATCATACTGGTGCTGTATCGAGTGAGTGATCAGAGTTTTTTTAATGGACCTCCATGCATATGTAACACCACATTCTTCGTGTTTACTAGTGTCATCTACTATCTTCCACTAGATCATTGTCTCGGTCTTTTCTTTTGCATTACAACACAGCAAAAAGCTTTTTTAGTTGGTTTACGACTTATTCACCTAGCTACACGTAACGCCTACTTATGTTTCACTTTCACTACAGTCGAAAGTACGTCTTCCACTGCAGCTTGTTTGCGCCTGTTCGTTTTATTATCTCTTAGTAATTCTTAACATACATATCCCTATTGGTCGTTGAATAACTCTCATAGATTGATTTTGACGTTAAGAGTCACAGTATTATTGCTATAAGTCAAAACTAGTAATATGTAATTATAAACATTCTGTTTAAGATTCATCGGAAACCAAGATCTGTGAACTGTACTTAGTTCATAACAAGCACTACAAGTCATTCTTATTAGTCTACTTATTTTATTTCCTGCCCATCTAATCGTCTTTATCTGACCTAAATTAAAAATCTCATGGATTTTTTGTGACTTCATTATTAATTTTTACTGTTCTATTCAGTCAGTTGATTAGACATTATTTACATCTTATTATATTTGACTTTCGGAATTCTGCAATTATTTTATTCCATTATGTGTTAAATTTATCTACACTAGAGTCAAACAGTTCACTGCCATCCGCAGAACTGAGGTGGTTTAGGTACGTTCTATTAACGCTAAAATTTTATTTTCCTTTCTCAGTTGGGCAATCTGAAAACTTTCTCTAGGGCTGTTGTAAATATGATTTGCTAATACAAAGGCTTCTCATCTGAGTCCTCTTTCCATTTGGAATTTCCCTTTATCCTGCTGAATTTTAATGGAAGTCGTAACATTAACATGCACATTTCCCAGCATATTAAGATATACTGAATTACTCAATATTTCCCAAGGGCTGTGTGAATTTTTTTTTTCTTTAAGTCAAAACCGTTGTAAAAACCTATTATCTTCAAGCCAAGTGGTAATTCGTTCTCGTAGCTCGGTTTTGTGATTTCATTCATGTCTTGCAAATACTAAAACTAAAACTAAACTAAACTCTGTCCGAACAGGCCATGAAGGCCCAACGGTACCGACCGGCCGCCGTGTCATCCTCAGCCCACAGGCGTCACTGGATGTGGATATGGAAGAACATGTGGTCAGCTCACCGCTCTCACGGCCGTATGTCAGACCGGAGCCGCTACTTCTCAATCAAGTAGCTCCTCAGTTTGCCTCACAAAGGCTGAGTCCAGCCCGCTTGCCAACAGCGCTCGGCAGACCGGGTCGTCACCCATCCAAGTGCTAGCCCAGCCCAACAGAGCTTAACTTCGGTCATCTGACGGGACTTTCAAATACACCGAAGGAAAAAAAAAAACTTGCAGCACCAGAAAATTATTAATGTAGAGCAATGAAATTTCAGGAATTCATTCGTCTAGGTAACATATTTAAGAGATTAACATTTCAAGATCACAAGTTAATGCCATTGTAAATTTGAAATGCTAATACATTAATAGCCTATGTAACGGCCAGACTGTTGAATGCAAGCAAGCGAACGTGCATGCATTGTGTTGTACAGGTACCGTATTTAACTTTTTGTGATGAGGTTCCATGCCTGTTGCGCTTGGTCGGTCAATACAGGGAAGGTTAATGCTGGTTGCAGATGACGCTCGATTGGAGACAGATCTGGTGATCGAGCGGGCCAAGGCAACATGTTAACACTCTGTAGAGCATGTGGGGTTACAACAGCGGTATGTGGGCGAGCGGTATCTTGTTGGAAAACACCCACTGGGATACTGTTCACGAATCGCAGCACAACAGGCTGAATCACCAGACTGACGTACACTTCTGCAGTAGGGGTGCGTGTGATAACCACGAGAATCCTTTGGCTGTCATACGAAATCGCACCTCAGACCACAACTCGAGGTCCAGGTCAGGCGTGTCTAGCGTGCAGACAGGCTGGCTGCAGACCCTCCACTGTCCTCCTAACCAAAACACGGTTATCACTGACACTGAGGCAGAACGAGCTTTCATCAGAAAACACAACAGACCTCCATCCTGCCCTGCAATGAGATCTAGCTTGACACCACTGAAGTCGCAAATTGCCGTAGTTTGGGGTCGGTGGAATGAACGCTACAGGGCGTCGCGCTCGGAGCTGTACTTGAAGTAACCGATTTGTAACAGTCGATGTGTGACTGTGGTGCTAACTGCTTCTCAAATTGTTGCTTCAAATGCTATATGATGCACCACAGCCATACGCCGAACACGATTATCTTCCCTCTCGGTGACCGTATGGTGCCCAGTCTGCTTGCGACTGTATATGCTCGTAACCACCGCCGCCAGCAATAATGTACAGAGTGAACATGCTTGCCAAGTCTTTCTGCGACATCGCAGAAGGAACATCCAACTTCTCATAGCCCTATTACACGACTTCGTTCAGACTCAGTGAGGTGTTGATAATGGCATTTTTGTCGCCTTAAAGACATTCTTGACTAACATCAAATCATAACGTCCAATCTCAAAGGTAACTAGCGCCCGCGATATTTACAGCGTGTATTTAAAGCTGATCTGATTTGCATCCTCATAGTGGCGCTAGTAGCGCCACTGTTGTGCGACTGGTGCGAAATTTTAGAAGACATCATCGTATAGACGTAGAAACACGATTGCCAACTTTCGTTTATGTTGCACAACTCCTTGGTGTTGTGATTTTTTCCCGTCATAGTTAAATGTAGATGTGCTAATAAAATCGGTTTCCTCTGTAGTCTGATTAAAATCCTATGATGCCCTTATGCCACAGATGATAATTTTAGTGACTAATACGAACAGTACAGAAAAGAAGACTGACAGGTGTGTAGTTTCTTATGCCGCGTTTGTTTCTCGTCCATCAGAACAACTGCAGCCTCATTTTAGTTTTAAGGTACCTATTTTTATCTAGAGACATTTCAAAAATACACTGATGAACCACTGCACTTCACGAGACTGGATGGGTCGCAAATGGAGATATCAATTGACAAATGCGACTTTATCAAATGGCAGATTGTTATGGGCCGGTGTCCGGGAACGGGCGTCTCGCAAATGGCGAAGCTGGTCTGCTGTTCGTGTGATACTGTCGTGGGTATTTGTGGAAAGGGATTGAAGGACCGTGAAACCACAAGCAAGCGATAATATTTTGAATATCCACTCATTACGGAACGAGGAGGTCTGAAGCTCATCCGCTCTGTGAACTATGATAGACGGCGACCGATGGCAGATCTGACGACAGACTACAAGTCTGGTGCAGGCACAAGTGTTTCGGAGCACATCATTCAGCGCACATTGATGATCTTGGGGCTTCGCATCAGACGACCTCTATGTGTTACCATGCTGACCCAATAGCATCGTCAGTTACATTTGCAGCTGGCACAGGACCATCGAGATTGGACCGTGAATCATTGGAAACGCGTCGTCTGGTCGGATGAATTACATTTCTTGTTACACCAGGTCGACGGTCCCATCTCGCTAGCTGTCATCCAGATGAACGACTGCTTGGAACATGCACCGCGCTACAGTTGTTTCAGGAGCATATAATCAACTCGGATGTATTTAGACACCAAATTCGCCTGACCTGATTCTTATGGAGCACATCCACAAACCAACAGCCCATACTTTACGGGCGTTACGTAGTATATGCATAGGTATCTTGGGCTACGTCTCTCCAGAAACCTGCGAAGTACGTGTCGAATCTATGTCACTCAGAATCGCTGCTGTAGTGCGTTCCAATTCACTATCAGATTGATGGTCATGATGTTTTGCTCATGAGTGTATAGAGGGGTTTATTAGGCCCAATGTTAAAAGAACCAGAGAGGGTCACGAATTGTTTCACAGCCACCACAGGAATAAAAAAGTTAAAAAAATAGGCAATAGTACCATATGAGAGAGAAAGCATGTTTAAAGACCTGCTCTGTAGGAGCAATAGTGAAATTATTCTTCGCTCAAACTGGGTTTAGTTTTTCTTATTTTAGGCAACGTGTTGGTTGAATAGTAACTCAGAGCAGATGTTGCGGTGAATAAACGGGAAACGCCGCCATTTAAAGCCACGTAGTCATACTTGCGAATGTTGATTTAGCGCGCGTTACAACAATGTTTGAACCTGCGACAGATGTGGCTAACCGATACGCGTCAACCGCATTCCTAATGGATAGTTCCTACGCTAACAGCACCTTGACATGTACACCCGATCATGAGAACAGGCACAGTTCAATAGTTCTCGATATGAAATTAAAATTGTATATTAATACCTTCAGTTGCTGACGGGCGAGGATGTATATCAATGGGGACAGGTGAAAGTGTGTGCCCCGACCGGGACTCGAACACGGGATCTCCTGCTCATATGGCAGACGCTCTATCCATCTGAGCCACCGAGGGCACAGAGGATAGTGCGACTGCACGGAGTATCTCCCGCACGCCTCCCACGAGACCCTCATTCTCACCTTAAATATCCACGCACTGCATTCGTAGTGTCCCTACTCAGCACACTCATTACTCGTGGAAGACATTCTTACCAAGTCCCGTAAGAGTTCGGGTAATATGTGTGCATCCCCAGAGAAGAAGAAGGTCATGGCCGGTATAGTCAGACCTACACTACTGGCCAGTAAAATTGCTACACCACGAAGATGACGTGCTACAGACACGAAATTTAACCGACAGGAAGAAAATGCTGTGATATGCAAATGATTAGCTTTTCAGAGCATTCACACAAGGTTGGCGCCGGTGGCGACACCTACAACGTGCTGACATGAGGAAAGTTTCCTACCGATTTCTCATACACAAACAGCAGTTGACCGGCGTTGCCGGGTGAAACGTTGTTGTGATGCCTCGTGTAAGGGGGAGACTTTGATAAATGTCGGACTGTAGCCTATCGTGATTGCGGTTCATCGTATCGCGACATTGCTGCTCGCGTTGGTCGAAATCCAATGACTGTTAGCAGAATATGGAGTCGGTGGGTTCAGGAGGGTAATACGGAACGTCGTGCTGGATGCCAACCATCTCGTGTCACTAGCAGTCGAGATGACAGGCTTCTTATCGGCATGCCTGTAGCGGATCGTGCAGCCACGTCTCGATCCCTGAGTCAACACATGGGGACGTTTGTAAGACAACAACCATCTGCACGAACAGTTCGACGACGTTTGCAGCAGCATGGACAATCAGCTCGGAGACCATGGGTGCGGTTACCCTTGACGCTACATCACAGACAAGAGCGCCTACGATGGTGTACTCAACGACGAACCTGGGTCCACGAATGGCAAAACGTCATTTTTTCAGATGAATCCAGGTTCTCTTGACAGCATCATGGTGGTCGCATCCGTGTTTGGCGACATCGCGGTGAACGCACATTGGAAGCGTGTATTCGTCATCGCCATGCTGGCGTATCACCCAGCGTGATATCATGGGGTGCCATTGGTTACACGTCCCGGTCGCCTCTTGTTCGCACTGACGGCACTTTGAACAGTGGACGTTATATTTCAGATGTTTTACGACCTGTGGCTCTACCCTTCATTCGATATTCGATCCCTGCGAAACCCTACATTTCAGCAGGATAATATACGACCGCATGTTACAGGTCCTGTACGGGCCTTTCTGGATACAGAAAATGTTCGACTGCTGCCCTGGCCAGCACATTCTCCAGATCTCTCACCAACTGAAAACGCCTGGTCAATGGTGCCGAGCAACTGGCTCGACACAACACGCCAACCAACACTCTTGATGAACTGTGGTATCGTGTTGAAGCTGGATGGGCAGCTGTACCTGTACACGCCATCCAAGCTCTGTTTGACTCAATGTCCAGGAGTATCAACGCCGTTGTTCAGGCCAGAGGTGGTTGTTCTGGGTACTGATTTCTCAGGTTCTATGCACCCAAATTGCGTGAAAATGTAATCACATGTCAGTTGTAGTATAATATATTTGTCCACAGAATACCCGTTTATCGTCTGCATTTCTTGTTGGTGTAGCAGTTTTAATGGTCAGTAGTGTATATACTTAATTGGAAATGGTGTCTGTTCTTTCGGACATATCATGAATGTACAGCGACATAAAAGAAACACAGTGTCTCCCATTGTTACATCGATAATGCATTATACACTTTCAATTGACATTTGTATGTAACATAATTTACATAGTTCATTCGTAAGTTACATCTACATCTACATCTACATGACTACTCTGCAATTCACATTTAAGTGCTTGGCAGAGGGTTCATCGAACCACAATCATACTATCTCTCTACTATTCCACTCCCGAACAGCGAGCGGGAAAAACGAACACCTAAACCTTTCTGTTCGAGCTCTGATTTCTCTTATTTTATTTTGATGATCATTCCTACCTATGTAGGTTGGGCTCAACAAAATATTTTCGCATTCGGAAGAGAAAGTTGGTGACTGAAATTTCGTAAAAAGGTCTCGCCGCGACGAAAAACGTCTATGCTGTAATGACTTCCATCCCAACTCGTGTATCATATCTGCCACACTCTCTCCCCTATAACGCGATAATACAAAACGAGCTGCCCTTCTTTGCACCCTCTCGATGTCCTCTGTCAATCCCACCTGGTAAGGATCCCACACAGCGCAGCAATATTCTAACAGAGGACGAACGAGTGTAGTGTAAGCTGTCTCTTTAGTGGACTTGTTGCATCTTCTAAGTGTCCTGCCAATGAAACGCAACCTTTGGCTCGCCTTCCCGACAATATTATCTATGTGGTCCTTCCAACTGAAGTTGTTCGTAATTTTAACACCCAGGTACTTAGTTGAATTGACAGCCTTGAGAATTGTACTATTTATCGAGTAATCGAATTCAAACGGATTTCTTTTCGAACTCATGTGGATCATCTCACACTTTTCGTTATTTAGCGTCAACTGCCACCTGACACACCATACAGCAATCTTTTCTAAATCGCTTTGCAGCTGATACTGGTCTTCGGATGACCTTACTAGACGGTAAATTACAGCATCATCTGCGAACAGTCTAAGAGAACTGCTCAGATTGTCACCCAGGTCATTTATATAGATCAGGAACAGTAGAGGTCCCAGGACGCTTCCCTGGGGAACACCTGATATCACTTCAGTTTTACTCGATGATTTGCCGTCTATTACTACGAACTGCGACCTTCCTGACAGGAAATCACGAATCCAGTCGCACAACTGAGACGATACCCCATAGCTCCGCAGCTTGATTAGAAGTCGCTTGTGAGGAACGGTGTCAAAAGCTTTCCGGAAATCTAGAAATGCGGAATCAACTTGAGATCCCCTGTCGATAGCGGCCATTACTTCGTGCGAATAAAGAGCTAGCTGCGTTGCACAAGAGCGATGTTTTCTGAAGCCATGCTGATTACGTGTCAATAGATCGTTCCCTTCGAGGTGATTCATAATGTTTGAATACAGTATATGCTCCAAAACCCTACCGCAAACCGACGTCAATGATATAGGTCTGTAGTTAAATGGATTACTCCTACTACCCTTCTTGAACACATGTGCGACCTGCGCAATTTTCCAATCTGTAGGTACAGATCTATCGGTGAGCGAGCGGTTGTATATGAGTGCTAAGTAGGGAGCTATAGTATCAGCGTAATCTGAAAGGAACCTAATCGGTATACAATCTGGACCTGAAGACTTGCCCGTATCAAGCGATTTGAGTTGCTTCGCAACCCCTAAGGTATCTACTTCTAAGAAACTCATGCTAGCAGATGTTCGTGTTTCAAATTCTGGAATATTCCATTCGTCTTCCCTGGTGAAGGAATTTCGGAAAACTGCATTCAATAACTCCGCTTTAGCGGCACAGTCGTCGATAACAGTACCATCGGCACTGCGCAGCGAAGGTATTGACTGCGTCTTGCCGCTTGTGTACTTTACATACGACCAGGATTTCTTCGGATTTTCTACCAAATTTCGAGACAATGTTTCGTTGTGGAACCTATTAAAGGCATCTCGCATCGAAGTACGTGCCAAATTTCGCGCGTCTGTAAATTTTAGCCCATCTTCAGGATTTCGCGTTCTTCTGAACTTCGCATGCTTTTTCCGTTGCCTCTGCAACAGCGTTCGGACCTTTTTTGTGTACCACGGGGGATCCGTTCCATCTCTTACCAATTTATGAGGTATGAATATCTCAATTGCTGTTGCTACTATGTCTTTGAATTTGAGCCACATCTCGTCTACATTCGCATAGTCAGTTCGGAAGGAATGGAAATTGTCTTTTAGGAAGGCTTCTAGTGACACTTTATCCGCTTTTTTAAATAAAATTATTTTGCGTTTGTTTCAGATGGATTTGGGAGAAATGGTATTGAGCCTAGCTGCAATGACCTTGTGATCACTAATCCTTGTATCAGTCATGATGCTCTCTATCAGCTCTGGATTGTTTGTGGCCAAGAGGTCAAGTGTGTTTTCGCAACCATTTACAATTCGCGTGGGTTCGTGGACTAACTGCTCTAAATAATTTTCGGAGAATGCATTTAGGACAATCTCGGAAGACGTTTTCTGCCTACCACCGGTTTTGAACAAGTATTTTTGCCAACATACCGAGGGTAGGTTGAAGTCCCCACCAACTATAACCGTATGAGTGGGGTATTTATTTGTTACGAGACTCAAACTTTCTCTGAACTGTTCCGCAACTGTATCATCGGAGTCTGGGGGTCGGTAGAAGGAGCCAATTATTAACTTAATTCGGCTGTTAAGTATAACCTCCACCCACACCAATTCGCACGGAGTATCTATTTCGACTTCACTACAAGATAAACCACTACTGACAGACACCAACACTCCACCACCAATTCTACCTAATCTATCTTTCCTGAACACCGTCTGAGACTTCGTAAAAATTTCTGCAGAACTTATTTCAGGCTTTAGCCAGCTTTCTGTACCTATAACGATATCAGCTTCTGTGCTTTCTATTATCGCTTGAAGCTCAGGGACTTTTCCAGCGCAACTACAACAGTTTACAACTATAATTCCGACTGTTCCTTGATCCAAGCACGTCCTGTAATTGGCAAGCACCCTTTGACATTGCAGCCCATCCCGCACTTTCCCGAGGCCTTCTAACCTAAAAAACCGCCCAGTCCACGCCACACAGCCTCCGCTACCCGTGTAGCCGCCAGCTGAGTGTAGTGAACTCCTGACCTATTCAGCGGAACCCGAAACCCCACCACCCTATGGCGCAAGTCAAGGAATCTGCAGCCAATACGGTCGCAAAACCGTCTGAGCCTCTGATTCAGACCCTCCACCCGGCTCTGCACCAAAGGTCCGCAGTCGGTTCTGTCAACGATGCTGCAGATGGTGAGCTCTGCCTTCATCTCGTAAGCAAGACCGGCAGCCTTCACCAAATCAGATAGCCGCTGGAATCCAGAGAGAATTTCCTCAGATCCAAAGTGACACACGTCATTAGTGCCGACATGTGCCACCACCTGCAGCTGGCTGCACCCTGTGCTCTTCATGGCATCCGGAAGGACCCTTTCCACATCAGGAATGACTCCTCCCGGAATGCACACGGAGTGCACACTGGATTTCTTCCCCTCCTTAGCCGCCATATCCCTAAGGGGCCCCATTACGCGCCTAACATTGGAGCTCCCAACTACGTTACAGTTAGATGTTATTACAAAGCCATTTCCAATCGAACCACAATTCATCCTTCTGTTCTCTACTGTTTATCCCGTCTAGTAAGAGGTCCTTTTTTTTGGAAATTGGGGAATTGGCAAATTTTGTTTTATTATCCTTTTTCTTACTAGGAGTGGACTGGTGGGGGCTCCGGGGCCAGAGTGGGCAGAGGCAAAACCCAAGGCCTGGCCAGTGTCCCCCGAGCCTGTGGAGCACAGGAAAGTGGGAGACACAGGAATCGGCAGAAGTGGAAGGCTGTATGTTTTTTATTTGCATTTTTAAAATTTTCGCTATTATTATGAAATTATGTGGAACATACAGCACCGACACAGAAAAAAACACTGGGTAAGGGAAAAAAGAAGAAAAAAAAGGAATTAAATCCGGGGATCTGTGGTGCACGTTCCCATCTTAAACCCAGATTGTATTCTCTAATGTTATGTCACGTGTCTGAAATGTCTGTAATGCACATATGCAGAACAGTTTATTTACAGACACTGATTTTATCGAGAGAGAGACGCTCTCAGGTCGTGTAATTTGTCCATAAAGCTGAAAGAAATTGCTTAGTATATATGTTTTTTTTTTATTTGTAGATTTAATTCTCGCTTTTTCTTTTCTCTGATTACGGTTTCGAAATAACTAGAACATTCTGCAGTAATCGGTAATTTACACAGAAAAATTGTCGAAGTTTTCTTTCCTGATTTTACGCAGGGTGGACATGTCTCTGCCGATCATTTGCGATCGGTGGTGTTGCATCTCGTTGGATGCCACAAAGTAATGAGATGACAATTGTATCCTTCAGTCGAACGTAAAATCTATACCGATTTTGATCATAAAACTAAAAGAAAATAAACTCCTCATATTTTCTGGAAAGAGGACATTTATTATCATCGCGATTAAGTTTTCCGTTTTTAATACATGCTCGGTTATAAGAGATCTGTTCACTTTAAATACAATTGTTCTACATCAAATAATTGTGGTGTGCGAGATGGTACAGCGCGTGCGCGCGCTTGTTTGTGTGTGTGTGTGTGGGGGGGGGGGGGGGGGGTTTGGCTCTGAGCACTATGGGACTTAACTGCTGAGGTCATCAGTCCCCTAGAAATTAGAACTACTTAAACCTAACTAACCTAAGGACATCACACACATCCGTGCCCGAGGCACGATTCGAACCACGACCGTAGCGGTCGCGTGGTTCCAGTCTGTAGTGCCTAGAACCGCTCGGCCACCCCGGCCGGCTGTGAGTGGGTGTGTGGGTGAGTAGGTGGTCGTGCTAGGTAGATGTGCCCACGGTCTGTGGGGTGTTGCTGTGTTGCCATATTTAGAGCCACTTCGGGTGGCTCATCATTTATCCCCTATTGTTTAGCTGGCTATACCTGCTTTTGTGTTTGGTTGAATATACCTGCTTTTGTGGAAAGAGGACATTTATTATCATCGCAGTTGTGTTTTCCTATCTTGATTTTGAGAGTTCCGTTGACATTAAATAAAGGTGTTCTCCATCCCAAAATGACAGAACTATTGGAGGCGTTGGTGGGCGTGCCTAGTCTGTGTGACGTCGCCTCTAACCAGTGGGGCAACGGGTGGTGGCAGGGCTGCGTCACTATATTTTAGATGAACAAGTTGCACTTGTAGCGGCTGTCCTTTTATCCCCTATTCTTTAGTTGACTATACATGCTTTTACGCTGGTGATGGACCTTAGCCGCAAGGCGGTCAGCGACTGCGGCCAGCTTGTGCTGCTAGGCGCTCGACGGAGCAGCTGGCCATTTGAAAAAGCCACGTGGAGTGTTTTCCAGAATTTCGTTGTTGTTCCAGAGGGGTGCAGTCTTCCCTATAAATGGCTCTGAGCACTATGGGACTTAACATCTGAGGTCACCAGTCCCCTAGAACTTAGAACTACTTAAACCTAACTAACATAGGAACATCACACACATCCATACCCGAGGCAGGATTCGAACCTGCGACCGTAGCGGTCGCGTGGTTCCAGACTGAAGCGCCTAGAACCGCTCGGCTACTGCGGCGGGCGTGGATGAAGAAGAGGAAAAGCGTGTTGGCGAAGGCTGAGGCCGGAGAGCTCGGTTGTCAGGCCCCAAAGAGGGGCTCTAGGGCAATGCCATGCTGGAGGGTAGAGAGTTGCCACCCTTGCCGTTTGGAACGATGGCTGGGTATCGGCCCTGCTAGACGTCCTTTGACTTGGACTTGTGAACTTGCACTGTTCTGAAGACGCCAAAGGACATTGATGAATGGAGGGGAATACCCATCCAGGCTGCCAACGAAAACAGGAAATGGTCGAAGGCGCTATCGAAGTCGATAGTGACGACCGATGCAAGGAATCCGCAGGCTGCCGCCATCACAATTAAGTCTCGACATTCTCCTGTCGCTGTCTGTATTTTAACCTGTCGCCCAGGTGTCGATTCCTCTGGGGAGAGGACATGAGGGAGAATCGCCTGGAGACGCATTGCCAGTAAGCGGTCGAAAATCTTGTAATCGGCGTTCAGTAGGGTGAGTGGTCTATAGTTCATGACCGTCGAACCACGGTCTGTGTTGTGGTTGGCAGGAGAACCAAACACTTGGTACTAAAAGAGGCCGAAATGCACGCGTCTCAGCGCACGCAGGCTGGCGTGAGGTCTGGAACATGACAAGGGAACTAGAATTGAGAAAAACGGACGTAGTTGGTGGAATACTTAACTTTAATCCATTCATGAAGAACGTCGCTCTTTATGGTACATGATTCACAATATCAATAGTACGGATACTGGCGCCTTGCTAGGTCGTAGCAAATAACGTAGCTGAAGGCTATGCTAACTATCGTCTCGGCAAATGAGAGCGTGGAAATCAGTGAACCACCGCTAGCAAAGTCGGCTGTGCAACTGGGGCGAGTGCTAGGAAGTCTCTCTAGACCTGCCGTGTGGCGGCGCTCGGTCTGCAATCATTGATAGTAGCAACACGTGGGTCCGACGTATACTACCGGACCGCGGCCGATTTAAAGGCTACCACCTAGCAAGTGTGGTGTCTGGCGGTGACACCACAGTCTGGTTTGTGGATCGGACTGATGATGCCCTCAACAAAGGCGGGTGGGATTGCCTGGTCACGTGTCATCAGTTCTTGAAACATTGTCGTGTACCACGTTGCCATGTGGCCCAAGAAGGTTCGGTAAATCTCAATCAGTAAACCGTCAATGATGGGCGATCTGTTGACTGCACCCTTGTCGATTGCGTTGTCTACTTTATCTCCTGTAACCGCCACTGTCAAAGTATCCGCCTTAGTGTGGGGAAGGGTGGGCAAGAAGTAATGCAAAATGGAGTCGTCTGCTTTAGTATCAGCATCTCCTTCATCTCCTTCCCTGTAAATACGACGGTGGCGTTCGACACATGCGTGAACGTTGTCTTTCTGACTTGTCTGCTGTGGGTCATGGGGCGTGACAAGAGTGTCGATGATCTTCCGAAGATGCTGTCGTTCCTCAGACACTGTATGATGCGTGGATGGAATTTCCTAACCCGCATGACCGGGGCTCCGCGTCTGTATCACCACTCCTTGCAATTTGTAGTGTTCCAATACAATTATCCTCGCCTTAGTTCTTTACCATTCGTACTGGTTGTCTGGGGTTGGCGGCTGAGTATCCAGATCTCGGAGAATCGCATAGTAGAATTTGACGGTGTTGCGATGCCAGTCGGCCAAGTCCTACCTGTATCTCGTCAGTGTCCTCCAGAAAGCTGGTTTGGCGCAGTACATCCACCATGTCAATGTCGAGCGGTTGTGTCGTTCGCAGTCTTGGTGATTTGCTGGTGACACATCAGGTCATGCAGATGAGAAATATTTAGTTTCCATGGTGCACAGCTGCGCCATACAGATTGGGGCTGAAGGAGGACCGTGCAGATGTAAGCGCAATGCTCGGAAAAGGCCAGTGGCCAGCGTACAGCAGCATATATCCTGTCTCCTGTTTAAACAGCTTTCCAAATGACTGATAAGAAAGATATGGCCAGAACGGTCGCCATGTGGGACTTCCAAGGTACCTTGTAGCAGGAGGTCCCAGACTAGTATACGTAGTTCCTGGCATGTAGTATAGTGTGGAACTTGATATTTGGGGTACAGAACGTAGTTAAAATCACCTCCTAGTAGCCAGTGGTCGTATCGCCCTAAAAACAGGGGGGGCGACGTCTTCAGAATAAAACTGAACCTGTTGAGGTCGTTGATCGGTGCCAGAAAGGGCGTAGACATTAACGGAACCTGCCTCCATGGCAGTGAGTGCCATGGCCTGAGCAGATGGAAGGAAGGCGGCACCGGTGACAGAAATCCCATGGCGGACGTAGATGCAACTCCACAGCCCATAGGATAACTAGCGGAGGCGTGGGTGGTATAGCCATTGATACCCGGGAGACCGGCCAAGTGAACTTCCTGCAGGAGGGCGAAATCAATATCCGAAGCGCAGAACATCTCCTGCTCAAGGCGGATTTTCACTCTGCCACGGATGTTGTTGGTGTTAATGGTTGCTATTCGGTGGGCCTCGTGACGGACCGCTGTAGGCTGGTCCACTCTGGCGTCAGAGGAAGGGCGTGGGTATCGCCGTGGAAGGTCATCCCGCTCGGCCCTAGCGGTTTCTGGAGAGAGTATGATTAGTGGAGTGCCGCCGACAGCGCAGGGTGCCGTAACGGATCCTGCTCCACGCAGCGGAGGCGGGAACGGTGCATCGTCCATTTTGTCTTCAAAAAGTAGTGGTTCTTGGTGTAGCTTCGGCTGTACTATGTCCATTAAATAGTTCATCGTCCTCATGGTGCGGGGGGGGGGGGGGATGTATGCACGCCGGTGGATGTCGCCGGGTTCACATCGTACTAGCGGATTCATTGGCGTCGCTCGGGTCGACAGTGGCCTCTTCCTCGCCCTGCAACGTCTCCTCTTGGGCTGAAATGGTGCAGCGCCTTCTCTTACGACGTTTCGGAGAACGTAGTTTCCTTACGCGACCTTCCATCCTTCCATGTCCGACGACGGAATGGACTCGCGTCGCTCTGGCAGGAAGGCCGCCGTGGGAACGATGAGCGGGTCAATCTCCATCGTATTGCCGAGGGTTCGGTCAGCGGCCGGTCGCGTCGGCACTGTCGGAGCGGGGTCGATAGCCGACCGAGGCGGCGGGCCGTCCGAGGCGCACTCCGTCGGTGTCTGGTCGGGCTCGTTTGTGGCGTCGTTTTTGGCGTCCGGGTGGAGTTGTGAAGCGGTAGGAGAAGCAAGAGCAACGGCATAAGTCACCCGCAGCACTGTAGGTTGCGACATGGGTGGCCCTTCGGCTGCTGGAAGTTGTGTAATACGTCATTGTACGCATTCGGATCTAAGGTGGCCTTCTTTGCCGCACCCGGAACAGGTGGCCGTCATACATAATACTTGCATGGCATCCGCCGATCTGTAAGTATGACGAGACGTGGCTTCGGAGATCAATGGTGACTGTCGGACGCCGTTTAGGACAGGATGGTAACCCCCGCACATTGCCATCAGCATGAGACAAGCTGAAGCCCTGTTTGGTCTCACGTAGGATGCTTTCCACGCCTTGCCGTTAATGATTTTAACACAGACCGTGCTGCTCACGACCGATAAATGTATTCCGATAATATCGCTCGCCGGGATCTTCACTTCTTCTCGCAGAAAACCCTCTACCTCGAGTGCTTTGGGTCGGGCATAATCGCTGCAACGGAGTGTAGATTTACAGTAACGGTTCGCCATATATCGTAGACGGTAAGCCAGCATATAAGCAACGGCCGTCAGAATGTAAACAAGGCGAGCTCGCACTCCACACACGGAAACACTGGCGTGTCCGCTCTGTTGCCTGCCAAAGGCAGACTCGTGCTTTAAGCTATACGAGCATGTCCTAATGTGACTTCACTATCGGATGCAGCTCTAGTGCATTCTCCGGGCGTAGCAGTTGATTAAAAGCTTTCGGAGTTATAAGGCTACATAGCACAAGTATGCAAGGTAACCTCTCAGCGAGGGCTTCATAGTATGTGTTTAAATTAGCCTGTTACACACCAATAACTGTTTATATGAAATCACCCCGCTACTGTTGGCGCAGTATGTAAAGGCCACACCGAGGGCGTGGTGAGATAGGCAACTGCCAAGGGCTCAGGTAAAGATGTGGGCGCAGAAACTGACACAAAGATACATATTAAGTATTAACTGGGGGAGGTATGTGAGTTTTCTTATCTCTTGTGTTCCTTTCCCTCGCTTCGAGACTGTAAACGTAGGCTATGGTTGGTGGCGATTTTTCTTTTATGGGCATTAGGCCAATGCATATTTCTCATCCAAGTAGGAACATAAAGAAACGACTACGACCGAAGAGACGCCTATTTATGTGGAAAAGTGTGCACGAGTCACACAGCTGCCGCCTACACAACACTGGAGTTCGCGCACCTACTTAGCTACAGTGCTGTAGGAGCTCGAAGATCGGCGAGCAGTTGCTGAAACAAAAACGCTATTTGATAGAAAGCTTCGATTTATGTCTGCTGAGAACTGGAACTAGAGGTAACAATGCAGGGAACAAGCCAAAAATTTGGAAGTGTTTTGTTCACTTAGTCCTCCAATCAGGACTTTTGCTGCTACCGGGTGTTGACTGGTATGATCTGCTGTGTAAATAAAAAAAATTAATCTAATCCTCTATACTAATAATAAAACCGTAAAAGCATCATGTCTGTGTCTAATCCTCTATACTAATAATTAAACCGTAAAAGCATCATGTCTGTGTTTGTCAGTTTGAGTGCGCTAATCTCCAAATTTACTTGACGGATTTTCATGAGATTTTCACGGTTAACTTGAGCGTATCTTGGAGCAACGTGTAGGTTTTATTTCAACAGAATTGAATAACGAAAAAACAAGATATCGTAATTGAAAGTCTTATCTAAAACCATCGTGTCTGTCTGTTTGTCTATCTGAACACGCTTATCTCCAAAATTACTAGACGAATTTCCATGGAATTTTTCAGGTGACTTGATAGTACCTTGGAGCAACATATAGGCTTTATTTCATCAAAATCGGAACATGGAAAAAAAGATATCATAATTTAAAGTTTCATCTAAAGTCGTTTGCTCAGGTTAGTAAAATGGTTCAAATGGCTCTGAGCACTATGCGACTTAACATCTGTGGTCATCAGTCGCCTAGAACTTAGAACTAATTAAACCTAACTAACCTAAGGACATCACACACATCCATGGCCGAGGCAGGATTCGAACCTGCGACCGTAGCAGTCGCGCGGTTCCAGACTGAGCGCCCAGAACCGCGAGACCACCGCGGCCGGCGCAAGTTAGTAGTTCGGATGTTTAATTATCAGGCGTAGTACCCCAAACTATCTATAGATGGAGACTTTAGTTTCTTAGTACACCAAAGAGTCAATAAATGGCGCTGTTATTTTTTTTAATTCAGTGACAGATGTATATTCGGGCGTTTACCTTAGTGACAGACTTAAGTTCAAAAATGGTTCAAATGGCTCTGAGCACTATGTGACTTAACTGCTGAGGTCAACAGTCCCCGAGAACTTAGAACTACTTAAACCTAACTAATCTAAGGACTTCACACACATCCATGCCCGGGGCAGGATTCGAACCTGTAGCGCCCAGAACCGATCGGCCACTCCAGCCGGCCAGACTTAAGTGCTGCATCCTTATCTTTACGATTACAAACTAACAGCGACTTTATTTGCCTAGGATATAGGCATTTATTGATTTCGCTTTCTGTATTAAAACCTTAACGACATTGCTTTCCTTCTTTCGATTGGTTTTATTTATGTTCTTTGATAGAAAATAAGGATTTATTAAGTTCTGTTTGTGATTTGGGTGCATCCCCATTACATTTTTGTTTCGTTTTGTTTACGAATAAAACTCCCTATAAAATGGTCGAGTCTTTCTGAACATATCAGAATGGCTAAAAGACTGGGGGCTATGCAGTCTCAAGACTTCAATGAAGATGGTCGGGCGAAACATGCTTCGGTTAGAGAACATCAGGCTTCAGCTCGCTCTTTGGATACTCCTTCAGAAGGTGGGTGCAAGGTAACTCTGATCGAGAGCGTCATGCATTACCTCGCATCCCAGAAAATTTTCACCCATACAGCATTAAACCTACTTCTCTCTAACGTAACATCATAGAAGCAAAAATTTGACAGGAAGTAGCACTGGCAAACCAGTTTTTATACTCGGAATCCCACTTATACCAGATTGCTCCAAACATGTAAAATTCCCAGTGAGTTTATGTTATGCTATGACCCTGAACAAAGCACAAGGGCAGATGCTGCGTTGTGCAGGCGTGGAACTTAGTATCAGTTGCCTTCCACATAGCCAGATCAATATCGCTCTCTCCCACGTTAGTGAAGAAAACAAGCTGTTCATTCATGTCCACAATCACATTACTTCAAACACTGCGGACAAAGAAGCTTTATAAGTAAAAAATGAAATCAGCGTGTACGAAGTCTCGTACGCAACTATCAATAAATACCAGGGCAACGTCAGGTTTCTCAGCTAGTTCAAGAATAAAACTTCTGTGGGTGATAGTAATATCACGGGAATTATTATTCGTTGTACCTATATACAGATGTACTCTGTTCATCCAACAATAAGGTGAAATCTTGTGCAAAGAAATGCATCTTGTTCCATTGTTCTTCAGCTGCCATCTGGTCCCACAAGACCATTGGAAGTAGGCCTTGTTTAAGTATCAGATATTTTTGTTTATTCTAGCGCGAATGTAACTCTGAGATACGCTAAAGCATCAGAAGCCTTAAGTTTCTTTGCCAAACACTGTGCTAAACGTTCTCCAGGTATGGAACCTATCGAACATGCCTGGGATAGAATGAAAAGGGCTGTTTATGGGCGATCACCTGATGAACCTACGCGGAATCGCCGTTGAAAGAGTGGGACAATCTGTACCAACGATGCCTTTATGGACTTGTGGATAGCATGCCACAACGAATACAGGCATGCATCAACGCAAGAGGACGTGCTACTGGGTATTAGAGGTACCGATGTGTACAGGAATCTGGACCACCACCTCTGAAGGTCTCACTGTATGGTGGTACAACATACGACGTGTGGTTTTCATGAGCAGTAAAAAGGGCGGAAATGATATTTATGCTGATCTCTATTACAGTTTTCTGTACAGGTTTCGGAACTCCCTGAACCGAGATTATGCAAAACTTTTCTGTTGTGCGTAGTATCCCACCGCAGTATCCCAGGGTTTCACTGAAATTTAAGAAATCACAGGTCGTCCTCGTAGCACACTGAAAATCGATCGGAGCATTGGTTCCTCCTGTACTATATGGTGGTATTCAGTAAACCTGTTAAAAACAGAAAAAGATCTCGGCGTTATGTTGAATGAGCATGTGAATTAGAATGATAAAAGTGCAAGAAATCAATCTTTTGCCGACATGCAACCCAGAAATTTAGAATAATTATTTCTGTCCAAAATAAAACAAAAATGTTTAGTACAGTGATGTAGTGCAATACGGCATAAAACTCTGGCCTTGAGTTAGCTATGAATGGTTGCGTAAGATATGTGTGTGACATCCTGTTGTTTGATCACGGTAGTTCTTACAGTTCTCAGTTACGGTGGGTGTGATCCCACTGGCTCCGTTTTCTTCGTCGGTTTCTTTGCGACTGATATCCTCAAGACCTACCGCCATTCAGTAACTGCAAATCACAGAGTCCAAAATCTTGGTTGTGCTTACGCGTAACTCTAAATCTGTCTTCATTTCAGCCATATGACTCTGGAACAAAGTACCTAGTAAACGGCGTCACACCCAAAAAAAACCAGTCTTCCTCTAAAATGATAACTGATTCTCGTCTAATACACCGTCCACAGACATTAGTCTGACCACCGTCAACGTGCAGTAACCATTCACAGACGGCGGGTTACAACACCAGCAGTGGAATGTAAATAAGGTCTGCCGGGGGACGCGACAAACAGAGTAGTCGTCGTAAGACGGAAACGGAGCGATTTATCTGACGTCCCTAAGGTTATAAATGGTTCAAATGGCTCTGAGCACTATGGGACTTAACATCTGAGGTCATCAGTCCCCTAGAACTACTTAAGCCTAACTAACCTAAGGACATCAAACGCATCCATGCCCGAGGCAGGATTCGAACCTTCTACCGTAGTGGTAGCGTGGGTCCAGAATGAAGCGCCTAGAACCGCTCGACCACAGCGGCCGGCCGTCCCTAAGGGCATGATCATTAGCTTTCAGGCCAAGAGTGGGGGCATTTAGGAAACGGCCAAATCTGTAAACTGTTCGCGTGCCGCCATGCTTAAAGTATACAATCCACAACAAAATGGCGCTATCCGAAACCGGCTCAGAGTCAACTGTGGTGCACCACAGGCAATACACGCTGAGGTGAGGCATGTCACGGGAGACCCCTTCATATCGTGTCGGACCTTCTTTTCCCTGCGTAGTACAGCAACTCGACGTGGTATGGACTCAACAAGACTTTGGAAGTCTCCAGCAGAAATATTAAGACACGCTGTCCATAACCGCGAGTGTTGCCGCTGCAGAAGATTGTGCACGAACTGACGTCTCGATTATGTCCTATAAGCGTTCACCGGTATTCATGTCAGGCGAAGTGAGTGGCCAAACCATTTGCTCGAACTGTCCAGAATGTTCTTCAAGCCAATCGCGAACAATTGTAGCCAAGTGACATGGCACATAGACATACATAAAAATTCCATCGTTGTTTGGGATAAAATTGTCTCCATGGTGCCACCACCAACTTGCACAGTGCGTTGATGGCAACTTGAGTCCATGGCGCCGGCCGCGGTGGCCGAGCGGTTCTAGGCGCTTCAGTCCGGAACTGCGCGACTGCTACGGTCGCAGGTTCGAATCCTGCCTCAGGCATGGATATGTGTGATGTCCTTAGGTTAGTTAGGTTTAAGTAGTTCTAACCTGTAGGGGACTGATGACCTCAGATGTTAAGTCCCATAGTGCTCAGACCCATTTTTGAGTCCATGGCCTCGTCGGGTCTACGCCACACCTTCAACACCTGAAATTGGGACTCATCTGACCAGACCACGGTTTTCTAGCCGTCTGGGATTCAACCGATATGGTCTCGAGCCCAGGAGAGGGGTTGCTGGTGATGTGCTGCTGTTATTAAATGCATTCGCGTAGGTCGTCTGATGCCGAAGCCCATTAACGCCAAATTTCGCCTCACTGTCCTAACCGACTTGTTCGTCTTATGTCCTACATTGATTTCTGCGATTATCCCACGCAGTGGTGCTTGTCTGGTAGCACTGACAACTATACACAAACGCTGTTGCTCTCGGTATTTAAGTATAGGCCATCGGTCACTGTGCGTTCTCCATAGTGAGAGGTAATCAATACTGTCGTTGTTCTTGTGTTTTGTACTATATTTTTCTAAATAAATTTACGTTTGTGTGAAAGCTGAATTTGAAGTCCTCCTTTGTCGGCGGCCTGCCTGAACCTGGACCTTGTTTATTTGGCCCTCGTCAGATTTGAGATTCACACCCTTGATCTGGAGTGTAGCCTTGTATGGAAGTTAAACGTGGACGATACAAAGATCAAACAATAAGAGATCAGAAGCTTTTGAGTTGTTGTTGTTGTTGTTGTGATCTTCAGTCCTGAGACTGGTTTAATGCAGCTCTCCATGCTACTCTATCCTGTGCAAGCTTCTTCATCTCCCAGTACCTACTGCAACCTACATCCTTCTGAATCTGCTTAGTGTATTCATCTCTTGGTCTCCCTCTACAATTTTTACCCTCCACACTGCCCTCCAATGCTAAATTGGTGATCCCTTGATGCCTCAGAACATGTCCTACCAACCGATCCCTTCTTCTGGTCAAGTTGTGCCACAAACTTCTCTTCTCCCAAATCCGATTCAATGCCTCCTCATTAGTTATGTGATCTACCCATCTAATCTTCAGCATTCTTCTATAGCACCACATTTCGAAAGCTTCTATTCTCTTCTTATCCAAACTATTTATCGTCCATGATTCACTTCCATACATGGCTACACTCCATACAAATGCTTTCAGAAATGACTTCCTGACACTTAAATCTATACTCGATGTTAACAAATTTCTCTTCTTCAGAAACACTTCCCTTGCGATTGCCAGTCTATATTTTATATCCTCCCTACTTCGAACATCATCAGTAATTTTGCTCCCCAAATAGCAAAACTCATCTACTACTTTAAGCATCTCATTTCCTAATGTAATTCTCTCAGCATCGCCCGATTTAATTCGACTACATTCCATTATCATCGTTTTGCTTTTGTTGATGTTCATATTATAACCTCCTTTCAAGACACTGTCCATTCCGTTCAACTGCTCTTCCAGGTCCTTTGCTGTCCCTAACAGAACTACAATATCATCGGTAAACCTCAAAGTTCTTATTTCTTCTCCATGGATATTAATTCCTACTCCAAAGTTTTCTTTTGTCTCCTTTACTGCTCACTCAATATATAGATTTAATAATATCGGGAATAGGCCACAACCCTGTCTCACTCCCTTCCCAACCACTGCTTCCCTTTCATGTCCCTCGACTCTTGTAGCTGCCATCTGGTTTCTGTACAAATTGTAAATAGCCTTTCGCTCCCTGTATTTTACCCCTGCCACTTTCAGAATTTGAAAGAGAGTATTCCAGTCAGCATTGTCAAAAGCGTTCTCTAAGTCTACAAATGCTAGAAACGTAGATTTGCCTTTTCCTAATCTTTCTTCCAAGATAAGTCGTAGTGTCAGTATTGCCTCACGTATTTTGAGTTGTAGGTCAACAGAAAAATGCTGAATGTTAGGTGGGTAAGTCGAAGTGGACAAGAAAGAAATTTATGGTGCAACTTGACTAAAAGCAGCCATCACGGAATTCTGTTTCGGGGTAAAAACTGTGGGTCTAGATCATGGCTCGAATATAGTGAACAGGTTCAATTGGATGTAGATCGCAGTACTTATTCAGATACGTTGAAGCGTGCACAAGATAGACTGGTGTGGAGAGCTGCGTCAGTTCAGTCTTTGGACCGAAGAACACCAAAATAACAACATTAAAACATGCGTAGAACATTAACAGTACCCAACAATAACACAAACAACAACAACAATGATGGTATTTCAGAAATGTCTGTTTCAGAAATGTCTGTTAAAATTGAATTAAGTAATATCCTTATTACCTTCTTGTGAAAAGAAATGACATATAATATAAATATATGGCACCAGTACAGAAGGAGACAGATCTGCAAAAGAAATTGACTGCTCTAGGGAAGACCAATAAATAATAGAGAAAGGTTAGGGGACGGTGTGGGAGGAAGCACAAAGAAATAGATAAGCATGAGGAAAGCATCATAGTGTCGACAGTGTGATGTAGGGACTGACTTTTAAATTAAATAAATCACACATTTGGACAACTGGTGCTTTACATCTCCGTACTGTTAGCTCCACTATGGCTTCACAACTCATAAAATGTTACACTGTTAGACACAAGGAAAACAGCTGAGATATACCCAGAAGGCCGGAGGGGTGGGGAGGAGGGGAGGGGGTGAAGGGACGGGGAGCATCATTCTTACACATATTGTACATTATATAAGAAACTGTCAGCCTCGATTGCGGTAATCTAGGTTTCAGCCCAAGTAATTGAGCCTTCTTCAGAAGATATACCTGAATCTATAATATGTCTAAGTAGGACTTACTTAGTTTCACGTGAGCTCCCGACGCCCACA
The DNA here is from genome assembly GCF_023897955.1 of Schistocerca gregaria. Classification (NCBI taxonomy): domain Eukaryota; kingdom Metazoa; phylum Arthropoda; class Insecta; order Orthoptera; family Acrididae; genus Schistocerca; species Schistocerca gregaria. The sequence continues at coordinate 400,100,039 of NC_064931.1, read as the reverse complement.
GCACGGCGTCTACGGAGACGGGCGCAAGCCAGAGCTTCAGTTAAGTTTGGTGTTGACTTACTATTTATGTACAGCATTTTTAAAATGTGACTACGCCTATTGAGCCTGTTTTAGTTTTATTTCTAGACCATGCACTCTTAGAAATATTATAGATTCAGGTATCTTCTGAAGAAGGCTCAATTACTTGGGATGAAACCTAGGTAAAGGTTGGTTTCATTACTGAAATCGAGGCTGATAGTTCTTTATATATTAGATTATCACGCTTTCTGGCCGTGCTGCAATGTTGAAAATTGAAAAATATTGTACATTAGATGTATTTCCTTATACCTACCTGAATAACCACTCTCTGCAGCGCGAGATGTCGGGAAATAGGGTTAATGAGGTTCTGGAAGATACCGACAGCGATGTGTAGCCATGCATCCTCCAGTGCCGTGGTCAGCTGCACTCGAGTGAGGATCTATGGCGTGAACAGCCCGATGAAGGGGGTCCCACAGATTCTCGATTGGGTTAAAATCCGGAGTGTTTGGTGGCCAAGGGGGTACGGTAAACTGATCATGGTGCTCTTCGAGCCATGTATGTACGCTGCGAGCTGTGAGACAGGTTGAAGTTCCACTGGTAGATGCTATCGTTCCGAGGGAAAATCAACTGCATGTAGGAGTGTACATGGTCCCCAAGGATAGATACATACTTGTGTTGACCCATTCTGCCTTCCAGAACGACGATATCACCTAGGGAAGGCCACAGAAACTTTGCCCGACCATAACGCTCCCTCCTCCGGCCTGGATTCTTCCAACGATTCATAGGCCGCCTATACGACGGAGCGTAAAACGTGATTCATCTGAAACGTCCACCTGTCGCCACTCAGCGGACGTCCAGTTGCGGTATTGATGTGCAAATTCCAGCGTAATTGCCAGTGAACGGCAGTCACCATAGGTGCATGGAACAGACGCCTGCAACAAAGGACCATACGCAGCTGCATTCACTGAACGGTTGTTGAGGAGACACTCTTGGTAGCCCCCTGGCTCATCTGGGCGGTCAGTTGCTCAAGAGTTCAACATTTATTCGCCCGTACCCATCTCTGCAGCCGTCGTTAACCCTGTCATACATTGAGATGACAAAAGTCATGGGATAGCGATATGCATATATACGGATGGCGGTACTATCACACTTACACAAGGTATAAAAGAGCAGTACATTGGCGGAGCTGTCATTTTTATTCGGGTAATTCATCTGAAAAGGTTTCCGACACGATTACGACCGCACGACGGGCATTAACAGATTTTGAACGCTTAATGGTAGTTGGTGCTACACTCATGGGACATTCCATTTCGTAAATCTTTACGAAATTCAGTATTCCGAGATCCACAGTGTCAAGAGTGTATCGTGAATGCCAAATTACCACGAGAAGTTGGACTTTTCTTCTGTGATATTGCAGAAATACTTGGCAAGAATGTGATCACTGTACGTGACAGCTGGTAGCAGTGATCACGAGAATCTACGGACGCAAGAAGTCCGGTCTCCGGACGACCTCATGTCCGGCATATGGCTCTGGCGCATGGTACACTTCAAGAACGACTCCGAGCCGCACGCCCTGTAGCGTGTATTCCACTGACACAAAACCACAGTCATTTGCGACTTCAGTGGTGTCAAGCGAAAGCTCATTGGGGGGCAGGCTGGAGGACTGTTGTATTTTCTTCTGAACGCTGGTTCTGCCTCGGTGCCAGTGACGGCCGTGTGTTGGTTAGGAGGAGGCCAACAGACTGCCTGCAACCAGCCTGTCTGCGTGCTAGACGCACTGGACCTACACCTGGACTTATGGTCTGGGGTGCAGTTTCGTATGACAGAACGAGCACTCTCGTGGTTACCCCACGCACCCAGACTGTAAATTTGTACGTCAATCTCAATTCCAGCGCCTGTTTTTCAGCAGGATAACGCTCGCCCACATACCGCTGTTGTAACCCAACACGCTCTACAGTGTGTCGACATGTTTTATTGGCCTGTTCGATCACCGGATTTGTCTCCAATCGAGCACATATGCGAGATAATCAGACGATAACTCAGCGACACCGACAATCCGTCCCTTTATCGACCGACTAAGTGCAACAGGCTTGGAACGCCATCCCACAAACTGACATTTAGCACCTGTACAAAAAAATGTAGGCTTTTTTTATATGCTTGCATTCAACAGTCTGGCGTTTACATCGGTTAGTACTGTAGCAGCATTTCACATTTGCAGTGGCATATCTCGCCTATGATTTTGCAATTTTAATCCCGAAAACTTCATTACTCCACATTGATTATTTTCTGGTTTTACGGTTTTTTCGTCAGCGTAGATAAATTTAAGTCACTGACAGAAACATATTGTCATCGCCAAACCTTAAAGTTTTGATTCTTACTCCTGCGACCTTAAATCGTTTTCCAGATTTCTTGATTTCCTTCAAATCTTGTTCAGTGTACAGACTGAACAACATACTTGATAGACTACAACCTTGCCAGCCGCGCGAGATTAGCAGAGCGGTCTCAAGCGCTGCAGTCATGGACTGTGCGGCTGGTCCCGGCGGAGGTTCGAGTCCTCCCTCGGGCATGGGTGTGTGTGTTTGTCCTTAGGATAATTTAGGTTAAGTAGTGGGTAAGCTTAGGAACTGGTGGCCTTATCAGTTAAGTCCCATAAGATTTCACACACATTTTACAACCTTGTCCCACATCTTTCTCAACTGCTGCTTCTTTCTGACATCTTTCGACTCTTATAACTACAGTATGGTTTTTTACGTGTTGAAAATAATCTCTCGCTCCCGTTATTTCATCCCTGCAGCTTTCAGAATTTCATAGACTGAGTTCCATTCGACATTGTCTGAAACTTACTCTAAATCTAAAAATTCCTTTATTGAAACAATCTTTTTTAAAACGCATCGTATATTCTGTAGTGCGCATTCTGCAATATTAACTCATTAATTATCCCTGGTGAGATGTAAGAGGTGAAATAACGGTAAAATGAAAATTAAACAGCAAAATCTTACTACAGTGTTTCCTATTGCTTTTTTGATCTAGCATCAGAACTGACAATCTCATTAAGCGTGTAAAGTGCGTTACATAGTGTAGAGCCCGGCCAATGACAGAGGGAACTCGTCGCTGCAGTGTGGGACCGCACTGCCCGAGGACACACCACTACCGCAGTCATGGGCTGCGGAAGCGTGGCGTCGTTGGCGGCCCACACCCGTCCACCACTTCCTGCGGGCTCGGCCTTTTGACGGCGCTGACAAATTGTGTCGGCGCAACCGTTAGCTCAGCTCTCAGCACACGATTTCTAAGGTGCAGACAATGTGTTCCGACCCAGAGTGGAAAGATGAGGACTTACAATAGGACACCGTTTTTTTTACTGTCGTTTATTGGCTCTTGGTTTCACGACCATACAATCATTTTTGGTCTTCGTATTGACCAAATAGAACCAGTTAACAATGTCAGCTCCCCACTTTATATATTGTTTTTTGCAGTACTGCATCATTTCCCCTAGATATCATTTCCTTTCTTCTGTTCGTATTGTTCCCGATTTCTTATTTCTTCTGCCTTTAAGCATTCTAAACTTAGTATTCTATCCTTAGAAAGAAATCTTTCTGTTATTTCCAATTTTTTGATGTAGTAATTTTCTAGTTTTTCCTTATTTCTGTAATCCAAAGTATTGTCGATTTATTTTTCCAGAAATACAGGAATGTTTGTTTCTTTAGTCTGTTCTCATTCATACGGCAGAGGCGTTCAAGGAAGACTAATCTTCGTTTTCCCATTACTTACGATATTTGTCTACATTTTTGTAGATCTACTCGTTACTTCTCATTTTCCAACCAACTGTAGTTTATATTGCACTCACTATTTTTGTAATAATCGGTCTTTCAGGTACGTCTATTCTATTCGGCTCACACTTCGTCGTTAAGCATTCACCTGCATATAAACGTTCTGGTCTTATCACTGTGGTACAGTGTTTTGGTTATGTTTCCAAATATTAGTGTCTTGTAGATGTTTTATGTCAAACCACATGCTCTTTCATTTTATGAAGTCTCACATCTATTTAAAATTTTTCTCGACAATTTTGATACCAGCGGAAAAATGCTCCAACCGGAGCACAAAACATGTGACTACTTTCTTGTTTATTGATAAGTCTCTGAACGGAAAGTGGGGTACCAGCTGCCCCCATCTACTTTCCTCAGCACCTTTAAAATTTTTCCCAAACATTTCGGTATCCGAATCTATTCGCGCTTTTTTTGACAGGAACTTACCTCCAACTGCCACAAGCTTCCCTAACCGTAACTCACTCATGCCCACTAATCCATCGCTGTACGTTGCTCATACCCATTCGCTCCCAGTTGCTATTTCTCACGCACTCACTCATTCAACCAGGCGCATTGTTATCTCTTAGCGTCTTTCTTTCACTGTCTCGTGCGTCATAGCCAAAGTCCCCTCGTTTTTTCCTACTACTATAGTCTCCTCTCAGGGTCACTGTCTTCCTCACGCTCTCTCTTACTACTAATATCTAATTTCGTCCTTCCTACTGCTGATTTCCCTTCTCCCTGCCACTATCCCTCTCTTCCTCGTTGTCATTGTCATATACTCTGTCTCTCATTATCACTTGCTCACGCCCACTTCCACTTTCTCTTTCACTTCATTCCTCTTCCATTGGCACTGTCTCCTGTACAAGCCTCGCGAGGTATCCGCGCGGCCTAAGGGTCCCTTGTCACGGTTCGCGAGGCGTCCCCGTCGGAGATTCGAGTCCTCCTTCGGGCACGGGTGTTGGTGTTGTCCTTAGCCTAAGTTAGTTTAACTTAGATTAAGTAGTGTGTAAGCAGAGTGACCAATGACCTCAGCAGTTTGGTCTCATAGGAACTTGCTACAAATTCTCAAATTCTCCTGTGCTATTGTCCTAGCACTGTTCTGCCACTGTCAACTGATATCCACTGCCACTGTGTCCGTCCCATTCTCTCACACTGCCACTGTCGCCTTCGCTCTTTTTATAGCACAACCACTGTCTACCATTTTCCAGTATTTATTACTTTTCTGGCTCTTTGCCACTGCCACTGTCTTCTCTCTAAGCATAAAAAATGGAGAATATGTACGCGTGCCGGAATTTTTAGGAAAATTTATAAAGGTGCTGAGGAAGGGAGAATGAGGCAGCTGTACCCACTTTTCAGTCAAGGTCTTTTACATAAACAGAAATATATTCGCATTTTTTGTGCTCCACTATGAACATTTTCTGGTGATTGCCTCCTTTTCCCTGCTGCTATAGGGTGTGTACCTCATACGAAAAGAAATACGTTAGTAAAATTTAGACAGTGTACTTACGTGAAATTGAAATAACGCAAAACCAATTTTACGCATTAGACCGGATTCCGCGTGCAAAAATAAATAAATAAATAAATAAATAAAATAATAAATAAATAAATAAAATACATGTACTTCAGTAATAGAAGATGGGGTTCCAAGATGATTACGGAGACACTTTACAGCATATTTCTCCATATTACGTCACTTTATAAACTACGTTTCCACCTCACACCGGATCCTATGTGCGTATTTCATGTGCACAAGTAAGATAGCGTTGATCCTCTGTATCTAGGAAACGGATAAAGATATGCAAATAATTTTACAGGTTGTTCGATATCTGAAGCTTAGGAATACATCGTAAAAATTAGTCATTTTCTATGCGTAGTCACCTCGGAAACCAAAAAACAAGTTTCTGGGGTGTTTCTCTATAACGGGTAAATATTTTTGAAAATGGGGGTCGTTTCTTCTAGATAAATGCCTAGAGGATATATCATTAAATTTTGAGCCATTATCTGTTCAAAAAATGGCTCTGAGCACTATGGGACTTAACAGCTGAGGTCATCAGTCCCCTAGAACTTAGAACTACTGAAACCTAACTAACCTAAGGACATTACACACATCCATTCCCGAAGCAGGATTCGAACCTGCGACCGCAGCGGTCGCGCGGGTCCAGACTGTAGCGCCTAGAACCGCTCGGCCACCCACGCCGGCGCCATTTTCTGCGTTTATTTATTTTTAAGATTTCACTTCGTACCGAATTTTACGTGTAGACGTAGGTTAACTTTGAACCTCTGTATCTTGGAAACGGATAAAGATAACAAGAAAATGTTTAAGGTTGTCCGATATCGGTATCTCAGGAATATTTTGTAAAAATTCCAGCTATTTTCTCTTAATAGCCGTCTAGGTATTCGCGGTTCGGTTTTGGCATCCCAGAAGCTATCTTTTACGAGTTTTCTCAGCAACCGCCTATGAAGTACATGGTGCCCCCATAAGTCCCATCAAACCCACCGTGGACCACATCAGAAGCAAAAAGAACCAGCCGATTCGCTCCATTTGCCTAAGCCTAAGGAAGTGTGTAATATTCATGCTTTCACCCTGCACTGTAGGATAATGAGACTAAGACGATCCTTCTGTTGGGTTAATAAATGGGCCCTAGCCCATGGGCTAGCCAAAACACTTGACCCTACCTTTTTATCAGCAACAGACCCCGAGGTACAAGCATTTGGAAAATTCCATTTTTATGCGCTGCATTTTGGAACATATTAAGTAGGAATGCTGCCACATACATACCGATACAAGTGTTTCTGGGTTAAACTGGCAATGTCCCAACCCCCCCACCAATAAATGGCTTTTGTGTCCTATGCTATCCCCGTTGTGTATTGCAATGGCTGCGCATTGTTATCTATTGTGATTGTCGAGATACGAGTGTTGGAAGTGGTCACCATCACATCGTGGTGGTCACTAGGTTATCTTCTGTCTCGTTTGCATCAATGCAATTTTCAAAGCAAAAAATTGTAGATAGTTTGTAAGAGGTCCATGACTAAGGAATTTGTTGCTAGCGCACTCGAGCAGATGTTATTTCGATGGACTGCTCACGCGCTGCCTGCGATATGTAAGCTATAAGAGAATCTCAGACCAGAGAGCAGTGTTGGCTGCAGTAAGAGCAGTGGCAGTAGTGGTATTAGCTAGCAGTCTGGTGTATGGAGTTGGCGGGACCGGTCGTGGGAAGCGATGGCGGTGCCTGAGCAATTTAATATACGATAAAAGCAGCCGCGCGCATATTTAGTTTGTTAAACTAAATTTGTACTATTGTTATATCAAGTCCCATGTAAATGTTTCAAAAATCTTTTGATAATTATCCTTTTTATATAATTAACTTTTTGGCAATCATTCATCAGAATTTAAAGAATTTGATAATTTCTCCAATCCATTGTCATCCCGATTATCCCAAACAAAAATCAGTTGTTTCTTTCTATACATGACAAATCTAGTGGCCAGCATTTCAATGGGCTGTGCCAAAAAAGTTTCTTATAGGAGCGTAATCCAGCGACTTCATTGAGGTAAGAATTTTCAATTTATTCAGTATGATCTTTCAGGGCCATGACGCAGTACTGCTGACGTCCAAATTTACCAGTTTAGATTCACAGACAGTTAATTATTGAAAGGTTACATATGAGTCACATTTTTTATTAGTAGGTTAGCCATGTTATTATTGCGAGGTTACGGAATGTTATACTTTTTTTTTTGTTGGGAGGCTACACTGAATGTGAATGCTATACCTATTTTATCTGTTGGGAGGTTACAAGTTCTATAATGTGCTCAAGCTGTTACGAAGATTCTCAGCGAAAACAGTGTATGCCCTTTATTGTGAGAAACTACGTAAACGTGGAATAGTTATGTGAACGACTGGTTTTAGGAGCAAAAAATGGCGTAGTTCAACAAACAAATCAGTGAATATAGAATATGATACAAGGGGAAGGAAAAATATTTAAATACATTGATACAGTGGTGAACCAAGATGGAAGCGTAACATCCCAACAGAATATCTAAATTCGCTCATTGTTTCCGATACCTCGTCGCCAAGAAAGTTCTGAACATCATGAAAGTGGAAATATTAACAGGGAAGGTCAAGTCAGAATTTATACCACCATTTCTTTTCATTTCAGCTAACTTATCCTTCAGTTTTAAAAGGTTCCAGTTTCCAGTAAGACTAGCGTACAGTAGTACTATCAGTGAAGAGCAAGGGATAACAGTCAAATGCAGTGGAGAAAATTCACAAGAATCTTTTACTTTTCAGCAGGTTTATACGTTCTAATACATTATAATATATTAATATACACTCCTGGAAATGGAAAAAAGAACACATTGACACCGGTGTGTCAGACCCACCATACTTGCTCCGGACACTGCGAGAGGGCTGTACAAGCAATGATCACACGCACGGCACAGCGGACACACCAGGAACCGCGGTGTTGGCCGTCGAATGGCGCTAGCTGCGCAGCATTTGTGCACCGCCGCCGTCAGTGTCAGCCAGTTTGCCGTGGCATACGGAGCTCCATCGCAATCTTTAACACTGGTAGCATGCCGCGACAGCGTGGACGTGAACCGTATGTGCAGTCGACGGACTTTGAGCGAGGGCGTATAGCGGGCATGCGGGAGGCCGGGTGGACGTACCGCCGAATTGCTCAACACGTGGGGCGTGAGGTCTCCACAGTACATCGATGTTGTCGTCAGTGGTCGGCGGAAGGTGCACGTGCCCGTCGACCTGGGACCGGACCGCAGCGACGCACGGATGCACGCCAAGACCGTAGGATCCTACGCAGTGCCGTAGGGGACCGCACCGCCACTTCCCAGCAAATTAGGGACACAGTTGCTCCTGGGTTATCGGCGAGGACCATTCGCAACCGTCTCCATGAAGCTGGGCTTCGGTCCCGCACACCGTTAGGCCGTCTTCCGCTCACGCCCCAACATCGTGCAGCCCGCCTCCAGTGGTGTCGCGACAGGCGTGAATGGAGGGACGAATGGAGACGTGTCGTCTTCAGCAATGAGAGTCGCTTCTGCCTTGGTGCCAATGATGGTCGTATGCGTGTTTGGCGTCGTGTAGGTGAGCGCCACAATCAGGACTGCATACGAACGAGGCACACAGGGCCAACACCCGGCATCATGGTGTGGGGAGCGATCTCCTACACTGGCCGTACACCTCTGGTGATCGTCGAGGGGACACTGAATAGTTCACGGTACATCCAAACCGTCATCGAATCCATCGTTCTACCATTCCTAGACCGGGAAGGGAACTTGCTGTTCCAACAGGACAATGCACGTCCGCATGTATCCCGTGCCACCCAACGTGCTCTAGAAGGTGTAAGTCAACTACCGTGGCCAGCAAGATCTCCGGATCTGTTCCCCATTGAGCATGTTTGGGACTGGATGAAGCGTCGTCTCACGCGGTCTGCACGTCCAGCACGAACGCTGGTCCAACTGAGGCGCCAGGTGGAAATGGCATGGCAAGCCGTTCCACAGGACTACACCCAGCATCTCTACGATTGTCTCCATGGGAGAATAGCAGCCTGCATTGCTGCGAAAGGTGGATATACACTGTACTAGTGCCGATATTGTGCATGCTCTGTTGCCTGTGTCTATGTGCCTGTGGTTCTGTCAGTGTGATCATGTGATGTATCTGCCCCCAGGAATGTGTCAATAAAGTTTCCCCTTCCTGGGACAATGAATTCACGGTGTTCTTATTTCAATTTCCAGGAGTGTATCTAAGAAGACAGAAGGTTGAAATACTAAATTCGGTGTTCCGAAACTGTTTCACCGCGGAAGATCGTAATCTGCTTCCACTCACAGCACGAACGACGAAATGGTAGCTATTCACATAAATGGCAGTGTAACTGAAAAGCAGCTACAATCGCTTAGAAGTGGAAAGGCACCTGGACCAGATGAAATACCTGTAAAACAACTTGCTCCACTTCTATCAGCAGTCTGTCTTAGGTCGGTGGAATAGCGAAAGGTACCCAGTGGCTAGAAAAAAGCGCAGGTCATTCCCGTTTTTAAGAAAGGTGATAGGACAAATGTACATAATCACAGACTTACATCGGTGACCTCAATCTGTTGTAGAATTATGTAACATGTTTTTTGCTCAAAAGGCATGAGGTTTTTGGAGAACGGAAATCTCCTCTGTAAAAATTCAGCACGGATTCTACAAGCAGAGATCTTGTGAAATTCAGATCACCCTGTTCATCCATTACATCCGAAGCGTCATAGCCATGCCGTGTTCTTTGACATCAGAAAGGCATCTGATAAAGTTCCGCACTGTCGTTTATTTAAAAAAGTACTAGCGTACTGAGTATCGGACCAGATTTGTGACTGTATCCAAATGTTCCCTATATACAGAACTCAGTATGTTGCTGTCAACGGAACGAAATAAACAGATGTAAAGGTAATTTTAGAAGTTTCCCAGGGACCGTTACTGTTTACAAGATGTACAAATGATGTCGATAGCGTCGGAAGCTCCATAACGCAGTTCACAGATGATGCGGTTCTGCATCTGCATGGATACTCTGCAAATCACATTTAAGTGCCTGGCAGAGAGTTCATCGAACCACCTTCACAATTCTCTATTATTCCAATCTCGTATAGCGCGCGGAAAGAATGAGCACTTATATCTTTCCATACGAGCTTTTATTTCCCTTATTTTATTGTGGTGATCGATCCTCCCTAGACTGGAATTTCGTGAGAAGATTCCGTCGCAACGAGAAATGCCTTTCTTTTAACGATTTCCAGCCCAAATCCTTTATCATTTCTGTGACACTTTTTTCCCATATTTCGCGATAACACAAAACGTGCTGCCTTTCTTTGAACTTTTTCGATATACTCCGTAAGTCCTATTTGGTAAGGATCTCACACTGCGCAGCAGTATTCTAAAAGAGAACGGACAAGCGTAGTGTAGGCAGTGTTCGTATTAGGTCTGTTACATTATCTAAGTGTCCTGCCAATAAAACGCAGTCTTTGGTTAGCCTTCCCCACAACATTTTCTCATTTTCTAAGTGTTACTTCCAATTTAAGTTGTTCGTAATTGCAATACCTAGGTATTTAGCTGAATTTACGGCTTTTAGATTAGACTGATTTATCGTGTAACCGAAGTTTAATGAATTCCTTTTAGCACTCATGTGGATAACCTCACACTTTTCGTTATTCATGGTCAACTGCCACTTTTCGCACCATTCAGATATTTTTTCTAAATCGTTTTGCAGTTTGTTTCGATCTTCTGATGACTTTTTTTAGTCGATAAACGACAGCGTCATCTGCAAACAACCGACGACGGCTGCTCAGATTGTCTCCCAAATCGTTTGTATAGATAAGTAACAGCAAAGGTCCTATAACACTACCTAGGGGAACGCCTATTTTCACTTCTGTTTTACACGATGACTTTCCGTCAGTTACTACCAACTGTGACCTCTCTGACAGGAAATCACAAATCCAGTCACATAACTGAGACGATATTCCACAAGCACGCAATTTCAATACGAGCCGGTTGTGTAGAACAGTGTCAAAAGCCTTCCGGAAATAGAGGAATACGGAATCGATCTGAAATCCCTCGTCAATAGCACTCAACACTTCATACGAATAAAGAGCTAGTTGTGTTTCACAGCAACGATGTTATCTAAACCCATGTTGACTGTGTGTCAATAGACAGTTTTCTTCGAGGTAATTCATAATGTTCGAACACTATATATGTTCCAAAGTCCTGTTACATATCGACGTTAACGATATGGGCCTGTAATTTAGTGGATTACTCATACTACCTTTCTTGAATATTGGTGTGACCTGTGCAACTTTCCAGTCTTTGGGTACGGATATTGTCTGTAAAAAAGTAGAAACGTCATCAGCTGAACGAAACAACAGCAAGACCAGCAGAGGGCTGATGGATGTTGGTCAGAGACACGCGGCCGCATTTTGTAGATGTACAGGCTCACATAGCTGCTCCACACGTGATATGCTGTGTAAACAGCTGTCTCAGTAAATTGCTGACGGTCTCCCACTATCACTGAGGAATGCGGCTACGCCTTTGTGACTTCCGACAGCCGTTCAGCGCTATGCTCTGCCTGCATCAGAACGAATGGCAGCTGCTCAGTAATACTGGACCACGTTGGAGTAATACATCAATAATTTTTTATACTCGATTTGCAGCGAAGATGAACCAGGCCACAGAAACATTCACGTGTAAATCACAGATGCTTTTTACTAAAATATGTAATCACAGCTTCACAAGAAATTGTGAGGTATGGTTCATGTCGTGTCTCTCTAACAGGTAACAAAGAGTAACGATAGGATGGAGACTCCTATTAAACTATCAGGGAACTAACTACACGTGATGCCCCACAGGGTCGCGTCCTTAATGTTTCTTGCGTTCATTGATGGCTTTTCATCAGCAATGTCATCAGATGGTTTCGTTTGCACATGATTTGAGCACTGTGATAAATAGCAAAATGGGTACAATATACTTTTAATCTTGATGGGTTTCTGTATTTGCGGGCCAATTTCAGTTTTCGAAACTCCACCTTCTGCTAAACACAATCTGTTTCTTTTCCTATTCTTTGAATATTTCGTCCATAAGGGACGGCATTATGAGAGCTAAAACTGTTGATAAATAAAAATAAAACAGTTTCTTTGTCAGTCACTTGTTTATCTTGCCACTACGCGTTTCGATGATTCACACCATCATCTTCCGATGGAGAATAGTTAGTTTACTTGCGTGTCTGGTGCTGGTGAAGAGTACATGCGTCTTTACAGGGTAGCAGACCAAGGGCAGAGTAGGTTATTTTGCGTCTTTTGCTAAAGACAAAAATTGTTTATTTAGAAAAAGCACTTCAAAAGTTGAAAAACATGAATTTATGACAGTTAATTATACTTATAGGGAGGATAGAGTTGTGAAATGTCTGCATACTGTTGACTGATGTATGTCCTTTCCACTGCAAATTCATTTACAGTCACTTCAAAGATGTTGTACATGTTACAGATATGTTACTTTACATTGGGTACAGAGATAAAAGAATAAATAGTTTCTACATAAATATGTTTTTCTTTTTCAAAAATATATGACTGGGCTGCACCAGGATACTGATATGTTCACATCTCTGTTATTATATTAAGTAGTTATATACACCTCTTTAAAAAAACGTGAATGGGTTGCAGCATTTGATACAAAAATAAATTAAGGTGGCACACAGATTCCAAAGAGGAAATTTCTCTCTGGAGGAATCTGAGAGGACGGAAACCCCATGAACATCAGTTACGGAGGAAAACATTGATGCTGTAAGGAAAACGCTAAGCGAAGACAAGCGAGTGACCTATAAGCAGATAGAGGATACCTTAAGGCTAAGTGCGCCAGAAATTCGTTCGATTCTGCATGGTCATTTGAGATAAAGAAAATTTGTTGTCTGTGGGTGGGGGTAGACTGACGAAAGAGCAGACGACACGACGTGTGACTTGATGCCGGGAGACGTTGACGTTTTCTAAGGGACAATCTCAGTATGTGAATAACATCTTGAGAGGAGACGAGACTTGGCTGTACTGTTATGGCGTGCCGGCTAAGACTCAAAACAAAGTTTGGGTTTTTGAAGATGACGACACACCCGTGGCTGTCAGAAAATCCCGATCAGTAATGAAGAAAACGATAGCTCTTTTTTTTTTTTCAAGTCGAGTGGAATCGTGGAACGTGTTGTTTTGGACACACAGAAGACAGTGACATTTAAGTGGTACACTGAGCAATGCCTGTCCAAAGTCGTTCAATCTTTGAAGAACCTGCAACCAAAGTCAAAAATGGACACTTGGTTCCTCCATCACACATCGCTCTAGCTCACCGCCCCAAAGCATGCACCGAATAGAAACTTCTTGAGCATCCTTCTTACAGTGCAGACCTTGCTCTTTGTGACTTTACATTGCTCCCGTATGTGAAAATGAAGCTGAAAGGAGGGCAGTTTTCAAGTGATGAGGACCTCCTAAGGGATTGGGACAAAGAGTATGCCTTACTCCCTATAGAAAGAACTGGTTTAGGGATTAGTTTCGAAGGATGGAGAGATGTAGACGGAAATTACTTCGAAAAAATTAAATAAAGCTGTATTGCAAAACGTCCTTAGTACCCGTACTATCACATTGTAATACACATACTAGCAACCAACTGGAATAAAGAAAATGAGGAATAATATTCAATTTAATATAAAAACTGTCCCGAACTTTGAGAAAAAATGTCTTTGTATATGCCTGCTTGGTTACATCACTTACTCTCATACTATGTCGGAGAACAGTGTACAGACGTCACAGATTCGCGTTCATACTCTATCGTGGCACAATTCCGTTGACAAAATTAGTATTTCTGTTGGTGCACAAATCGCCGTTGAACTGAGCCATCGGCATTTCAAATGGCTCTGAGTACTATGGGACTTAACATCTGAGGCTTAGAACTACTTAAACCTAACTAACCTAAGGACATCACACACATCCATGCCCGAGGCAGGATTCGAACCTACGACCGTAGCAGTAGCGCGGTTCCGGACTTGAGCGCAGCGGCCGGCCCATCAGCACTCATCTGCTCCACCTCCACTTTCCGGTACCTTCACTTATACCTATTCAAATTCATTTATTTCAATACTTGGGGTAGAAAAAGAGTTTTATTTGCCACTGAGAATAAATCAAGGTGCACCCATGAAACTGAGTGATGTTAATCCTTCTCTGCGTATTTATACTTTAACGGGAGACTATATCTTCCAAAGATAGACGACTTGGGGACTTCTGGCTTGTTGAAGTTTGCATTTAGGATGTTCATGAAATGCTTCACCTCGAAAACTGCCTCACGCCATTCTGGAAAATCTTGCTACTCAAAGAGCAATACGACGCACTCTTCGTTCGACCTCGTGCGAGAATCAGGTGAGGCTGCGAGCACTGAGGATAATGGGCAGAGGCACTACGTGTGTAGTGTGTGGCATATGAGCATTTTGGAAGAACAGGAAGCGCTCTGGAATAGCCGAACTTGATTCGGTAACCTCTCACGATAAGCGGAAAATCCGAATTCGAGTCTCAGTAAGGCACAAACTTTCACTTATCGCCATCAGATTTATTTCAGTGCCGGCTTGCGCTAGATATCTGAATTTCTCTTTCGTCAAGCCTCTAAATTACATGCCTGTAGAATCTGATAGCCAAAGAAGCAGCATGTGTCACTGTCCAGCCCAAAATGGAGTTCTTTGTGAAGCAAAAATATCTTTTGGACAACTTCCCGTGACGTTTCGCCTTGACTACCTCTCGTAACCACTTTCTTCCCCATTTTCCTAGTCTTGTACCGCGTCTTCACGAGGTCGGCATATATTCTGGGGTTGGTAATATTGGTGGTCGCCAATTATTCCCCCCCCCCCTCTTCCAATCGCCCCCCACCCTCCCCCTCGTCAATCGCCCCTTCCCCGGAGGGAATGTGTGCACTCGATCTGTCTTCGTCTAGTGTTATCCATGTGAAAGTGAGAAAACGTTTTCGAAACGTTTGTGAATCGTGTAACTGACGCGGTACGTGAGAAACAACCCTATGTTCACCTACTCTGATGTGGTAAACCATCCAAAAACTGCATCCAGGCTGGCCAGAGTACTGTTCCTCATCAATAACCCCCCGGGCCGAATCGATTCGAATCAGGCACTCCTTCCCGAATCCCTGAAGCAACGCGCTAGTAGCCGGCCGGCGTGGCCGAGCGGCTCTAGACGCTACAGTCTGAAACCGCGCGACCGCTACGGTCGCAGGTTCGAATCCTGCCTCGGGCATGGATGTGTGTGATGTCCTTAGGTTAGTTAGGTTTAAGTAGTTTTAAGTTCTAGGGGACTGATGACCTCAGAAGTTAAGTCCCATAGTGCTCAGAGCCAACATGCTAATGCGCGCGGCTGCACGGACACTTCGCAGCCTCCAGTAACGTAGTGGGCAGATGTTCATAGTGTGCTGCTGTGACGGTCTGCCTTTTACGAATTTAGTCAGTTAGCACCACACCATGACAGTCTCAAAAAACACTCAGCTTCACTTAGCACTTTGACGGTTGAGTTTTCTCCTTTTTCGGCGTCGATGAGTCCACACGTTTCCACTATTTAGTTCACTCCTTTGTCCCGCGCTTGTTGACAAAGTCTCCTGCATAAATATTGAACCATGCTACCCCTATTGCCGATCATAATTACGAAAGTGTGCTAGTACAGAATTTTGTGAACCGAGCTGGACACTCCATGTCTCATAGATATTCGACGGGTTCCACTTCGGACGATCTGGGTGGTCAAATCATTCGCTCGAATTGCCCAGAATGTTCTTCAAACTAATCGGTTAAGCTGGACCGGAGGACCCAGTCCATTCCACGTAAACACAGTCCACATCATTATACACACATCAAGAAACGTTTTGCATCATCCCGGTTCCCAGAACTCCTGAAGATAGACGTTGACCGTGAATATTGCATCACACACAGTCCTTTTGACTGTTCAGAGATGTCACTAAACTCGACCAAATGGGTAAACAACCATACATGAGCAGCGCGTATTAAACGGAGGCGGCCCGATAGCTGATCAGTTCCTGTCATTCCACCAGGAACGAGGTATACCGCTCGTGTTGTCTGTAGTTCAACCATGCGTATACAGTCAATACCGCGGTTCGATAGCGTTGGTATTGTTACTTTGTGCGAGGAAGGGCTCTCAACAAAGGAAGTATCCAGGTGTCTGGGAGAGAACCCAAGCGATGTTGTTCGGACATAGAGGAGATATAGAGAGAGAGGAACTGTCGATGACATGCCTCGCTCAGGCCGCCCAAGGACTACTACTGCAGTGGATGACCGCTACCTTCGAATTATGGCTCGGGGGATCCCTAACAGCAACACCACCATGTTGAATAATGTTTTTCGTGCAGCCACAGGACGTCGTGTTACGACTCAAACTGTGCGCAAAAGGCTGCAGGATCGCGACTTCACTGCCGACGTCCAAGGCGAGATCCATCTTTCCAACCACGACACCATGCAGCGCAGTACAGATGGGCCCAACAATATGCCGAATGGACCGCTCGCCACTGGCATCACGTTCTCTTCACCGATGAGTGTCGCATATGCCTTCAACCAGACAATCGTCGGAGTCGTATTTTGACGCAAACCGGTCAGCCTTAAACATACTGCACAGCGAGTGCAGTAAGGTGGAGGTTCCCTGCTGTTCTGGGGTGGCATTATGTGGGGTCTACGTACGCCGCTGGTGGTCATGGAAGGCGCCGACCGGCTGTACGATGCGTGAATGCCATCCTCCGACCGATAGTGCAACCATATCGGCAGCATATCGGCGAGGCATTCGTCTTCGTGGACGACAATTCGCGCCCCCATCGTGCACATATTATGAATGGCTTTCTTCAGGATAATGAAATAGCTTGACTAGAGTGGCCAGCATGTTCTCCAAATATGAACTCTATCGAACATGCAGTAGTAGCCCTTGCGCGGCCTGAGAGAGGCATGTCATCGAACATGGGATGGATTGAAAAGGGCTGTTTATGGAGGACGTGACCCACCAACCACTCTGAGGGATCTACTCCGAATCGCCGTTGAAGAGTGGAACAATCTGCACCAACAGTGCCTTGATGGACTTGTGGATAGTATGCCACGACGAATACAGGCATGCCTCAATGCAAGAGACTTGCTACTGGGTAATGTACCGGTGTGTACAGCAATCTGGACCACCACCTCTCGAGGTCTCGCTGTATGGTGGTGCAACATGCAATGTGTGGTTTTCATGAGGAATAAAAAGGGCAGAAATGTTTATGTTGATCTTTATTCCAGGTTTCTGTTATAGGCTCCGGAACTCTCGGAACCGAGTTGGTGTAAACCTTTTTTTCATGTGTGTACAACCACCACCAGATTGTGCAGTGCCTTGTTGATAACTTGGGACTAGAGCTTCGTGGGGTGTGCACCGCACTCGAATCCTACCATCCGCTCTTAGAAACTGAAATCAGGATTCATCTGACCAGGCCACGGTTTCCTTATATGATCGCGATCACAGCACAGGCGCTGCAGGCTATGTCGTGCTGTTCGCAAAGACACTCCCGTCAGTCGTCTGCTGCCGTAGCCCATTAACCCCAAATTTCGTCGCACTGTCCAAAGGGATACGTTAGTCTTACGTTCCACATTAATTTCTGCGATTATTTCACACAGTGTAGCTTGTATATTAGCACTGACAACTCTACATAAACTCTGCTGCTCCCGGCCGTTGGAACCTGCGTTGTCCGGGATGAGGGGTAGTACCTGAATTTGGTATTGTCGACACACGTTTGACACTGTGGATCTCGGAATGTTGAACTTCCTAACGATTTCAAAAATGGCTCTAAGCACTAAAGGACTTAACGTCTGAGGTCATCAGTCCCCTAGACATAGAACTACTTAAAATGGCTCTGAGCACTATGGGACTCAACTGCTGTGGTCATTAGTCCCCTAGAACTTAGAACTACTTAAACCTAACTAACCTAAGGAAATCACACACATCCATGCCCGAGGCAGGATTCGAACCTGCGACCGTAGCAGAAGTGCGGTTCCGGACTGATGCACCTAGGACCGCTCGGCCACAACCGTCGGGTCCTAACGATTTCCGAAATGGAATGCACCATGCGTGTAGCTCGAATTACAACCCCACATTCAAAGTCTGTCAATTCCCGTGGACCATAATCACATCGGAAACCTTTTCACATGAATCATCTGAGGATGAATGACATGCACTGCCCTTCTATACCTTGTGTACGCGATACTACTATCATTGTATACGTTCATATCGCTGTCCCATGACTTTTGTCACCTCAGTTTATGCGTGTTCCAGGAGAAGGCGTGAAGGGGAGTAGACATATCGTGGCTACAGCCTGAACCGCCAACATTGGCCCACTTATCACTCTAATAATAAGGCTGCGATCACCGTAGCACCGAGATCGGGGGATGCTGCTGATGACAGACATCGTCCGAGGATGGTAATATTTTCAAATCTGTACAGCAGTATGTGCGCGGTCTCAGCATAACGGATGTTAGCTCCTGAACTTACGGACTTCGGACAACTGTTGGCGAAACTGAAACAGTTCGTCTTCTTCGGCCCAGTTGGGTGACGTTCAGACATGCCAATCATGAATTGTGAGAAAATTGTAAGTGTAGTACAAGAAAGAAGTAGATTGGGACAACATGAGGATGAGAAATATCGAAACCGGTTACTATCTGGACACGTATTAGTCGACTTTACGACAGCTTGAACTCTGGTGGATAAATTAACAATCAAGTGTCAATGTCTGGAGGGTTAGCGGCCCATTTTGCCTGAAGAGCCGAAACCACAGAAGATACCGATGTTGCACGCTGGTGTCTGGAAAGAAGTCGACGTTCCACCTCATGCCAAAGGTGATCCGTTGGATTCAGACGACGACTCTGGGTGGCCGGGCCATTTCAGGTCTGCTGTTGTCCAAAAACTATGGCATCACACATGCTGCTTTATAACGGGGTGCAGTATCAAGATGATACAAAAAGTCGTCGTCTCCGAACTTTTCCTCTAGTGTATGCAGTACACAGCGCTGTCAATGTGTTCATATGCTCCCGCACTTAGTGTAGACCTGAGTGACTTCCAACGTGAACTAGTCATTGATTGTCACCTGATTAACAAATCCATCACGGACGTTTCGACCCGTCTAAAGCCGCTCAAGTCGATTGTTGGTGATGTGACTGAAGTGGAAAAGCGAATGAACAACCACAACTAAACCAATACTACTCAGACCGAATGCACTGATGGATAGGGACGGTCGATCATTGCAGAGGATGGACGTAAAAATCGCATGAAATCAGTGTAAAGAATCAGTCGTGATTTCCACAGTGCAACCAGCAGTCCAGTTAGCACAATCATTCTGCATACGGAGTTGAAAAGAATAGGATACAACGGTCGAGCATCTCCTCCTATGACACATTTGTGTAGTCAGTCTTATGCGACGCTTGAGGTGGTGTAAAAGGGCGACGCCACTGGACAGTGGATGACTGTAAACGAGTGATTTAGACTGATGAATCACGCTATACCCTGTGGCAGTCAGATGGAAGGGTCTGGCTCTCGTGGTCCATGGAGAACATTACCTGCCATCCAGTGATGGTAAGGAAAGTGAAAAACGGAGGAGGAGGAGGAGGAGGAGGAGGAGGTGGTGGTGGTGAACGACAGGACCACACCTCCATACCGTGCAACTTCCTCTGTGTCTCACTTTTGGCCTTACACGTGACGGCAGGTAAAGTTCTCCAGGCATCGGTCAAACCCAAACCCTTCCATCATACAGCCACAGGGTACAGACTGATTTATAACTAAATCACGTGTCCAGGCATAGGCCAAACCCAAACCCTTCCATCGGATAGCCACAGGGTACAGAGTGATTTATCACTGAATCACGCGTTTCCAATCGTCCATTGTCCACCAGTGTTGCTCTTCACGCCACCCCAAGCGTCGCTTAGGATTGGCTACGGAAATGTGTCTTATGAGGAGGTACTTGAGCGTTGTAGCCTATTTTTTTAACACCCCACGCACAGTGATTGTGCTAACGGCACTGCTGGTAGCACTTCGGAACTCACGAGTAATTCTTTCCATTGTTCTTTTAATCGTAACGCCACGGCGCTACGATATTTAGTTTACAGTATTCACATGTTGCATCTGTCTTAGCATCAACTTGTCTTACACAGAAGAGATCTGATAGCCACATTCCACTAACTAAACTTCCCGATTTGACTGCGGGCGATAGCCCAGATTTCCGTCTACTGAGGCGTATCAGGTCCGCCTATATATCCATGAAGACCTGTGCGCTATGACCCTAGTTCTCAACGTTGCTTCATTCGTGTTTATTACAGTATGACAGCCCCTGATGAGTATGCAGTACATGGTGCTGGATGGTACAGCAGGTTGCGAGACAACGGGGGTGAAAAGAACCATCTGTACCATTCTTACAGAATTCTAACCCTAGCAGTACCAAGGCATTTAACCAAAGGGGGAGGGGGTTACCTCATGTCCACATTTAATAAAATTAAAAAAAATTCTTTAACAGTTGCTTAATATTAACAACATACTTACAGCCGTATATTCACGGTGTAGAAACTGAAAATACTTTTTAATACACTCGTAGCAATATCAACGCACTTTCAATAATACGTACTACCGACTTCATGACTGACACTAGAAATATACTAAACATCTACACCTACATCTACATTTATACTCCGCAAGCTACCCAACGGTGTGTGGCGGAGGGCACTTTACGTGCCACTGTCATTATCTCGCCGGCCGTGGTGGCCGAGCGGTTCTAGGCGCTACAGTCTGGAATCGCGTGACCGTTACGGCCGCAGGTTCGAATCCTGCCTCGGGCATAGATGTGTGTGATGTCCTTAGGTTAGTTAGGTTTACGTAGTTCTAGGTTCTAGGGGACTGATGACCTCAGAAGTTAAGTCCCATACTGCTCAGAGCCATTTGACCCATTTTGTCATTATCTCCCTTTCCTGTTCCAGTCGCGTATGGTTCGCGGGAAGAAGACTGCCGGAAAGCCTCCGTGCGCGCTCAAATCTCTCTAATTTTACATTCGTGATCTCCTCGGGAGGTATAAGCAGGGGGAAGCAATATATTCGATACCTCATCCAGAAACGCACCCTATCGAAACCTGGACAGCAAGCTACACAGCGATGCACAACGCCTCTCTTGCAGAGTCTCCCATTTGAGTTTGCTTAACATCTCCGTAACGCTATCACGCTTACCAAATAGCCCTGTGACGAAACGCGCCGCTCTTCTTTGAATCTTCTCTATCTCCTCTGTCAACCCGACCTGGTACGGTTCCCCCACTGATGAGCAATACTCAAGTATAGGTCGAACGAGTGTTTTGTAAGCCACCTCCTTTGTTGATGGACTACAGTTTCTAAGGACTCTCCCAATGAATCTCAACCTGGCACCCGCCTTACCAACAATTAATTTAAATGAACATTCCACTTCAAATCGTTCCGCACGCATACTCGCAGACATTTCACAGAAGTAACTGCTACTAGTGTTTGTTCCGCTATTATACGTATAATCATACAATAAAGGATTCTTCTTTCTATGTATTCGCAATACATTACATTTGTCTATGATAAGGGTCAGTTGCCACTCCCTGCACCAAGTGCCTATCCGCTGCAGATCTTCCTGCATTTCGCTGCAATTTTCTAATGCTGCAACTTCTCTGTATACTACAGCATCATCCGCGAAAAGCCGCATGGAACTTCCAACACTATCTACTAGGTTCTTTATATATATTGTGAAAAGCAATGGTCCCATAACACTCCCCTGTGGCACGCCAGAGGTCACTTTTACGTCTGTAGACGTCTCTCCATTGAGAACAACATGCTGTGTTCTGTTTGCTAAAAACTCTTCAATCCAGCCACACAGCTGGTCTGATATTCCGTAGGCTCTTACTTTGTTTATCAGGCGACAGTGCGGAACTGTATGATCGCCTTCCGTAAGTCAAGGAAAATGGCATCTACCTGGGAGCCTTTACCTAGTATTTTCTGGGTCTCATGAACAAATAAATCGACTTGGGTCTCACACGATCGCTGTTTCCGGAATCCATGTTGATATCTACAGAGTAGATTCTGGGCTTCCAGAAATTACATGATACGCGAGAAAAAAAAACATGTTCTAAAATTCAACAACAGATCGACGTCAGAGATATTGGTCTATAGTTTTGCGCATCTGCTCGACGACCCTTCTTGAAGACTGGGACTACCTGTGCTCTTTTCCAATCATTTGGAACCTTCCGTTCCTCTAGAGACTTGCGGTATACGGCTGTTAGAAGGGGGGGGGGGGGGGAGGGCAAGTTCTTTCGCGTACTCTTTGTAGAATCCAATTGGTATCCCGTCAGGTCCAGTGGACTTCCCTGTGTTGAGTGATTTCAGTTGCTTTTCTATTCCTTGAACACTTATTTCGATGTCAGCCATTTTTTCGTTTGTGCGAGGATTTAGAGAAGGAACTGCAGTGCGGTCTTCCTCTGCGAAACAGCTTTGAAAAAAGGTGTTTAGTATTTCTGCTTTACGCGTGTCATCCTCTGTTTCAATGCCATCATCATCCCAGAGTGTCTGGATATGCTGTTTCGAGCCGCTTACTGATTTAACGTAAACCAGAACTTCTTAGGATTTTCTGTCAAATCGGTACATAGAATTTTACTTTCGAATTCACTGAACGCTTCACGCCTAGCCCTTCTTACTCTAACTTTGACATCGTTTAGCTTCTGTTTGTCTGAGAGGTTTTAGCTGCGTTTAAACTTGGAGTGAAGCTCTCTTTGCTTTCGCAGTAGCTTCCTAACTTTGTTGTTGAAGCACGGTGGGTTTTTCCCGTCCCTCACAGTTTTACTCGGCACGTACCTGTCTAAAACGCATTTTACGATTGCCTTGAACTTTTTCCATAAATTCTCTACATTGTCAGTGTCGGAACAAGAATTTTCGTTTTGATCTGTTAGGTAGTCTGAAATCTGCCTTGTATTACTCTTGCTAAACAGTTAAACCTTCCTCCCTTTTTTATATTGCTATTAACTTCCATATTCAGGGATGCTGCAACGGCCTTATGATCACTGATTCTCTGTTCTGCGCCTACAGAGTCGAAAAGTTCGGGTATGTTTGTTATCAACAAGTCCAAGATGTTAGCTCCACGGGTCGGTTCTCTGTTTAATTGCTCGAGGTAATTTTCGGATAGTGCACTCAGTATAAAAATGCTGAGTTAGTTCATTGATGTTGACATTTACCCTCAATGTATTTTTTAAAGAGATATTGATTTTTAAGCAAGGTCCTGAGCCTGGAACCATTGAATACGACTTTCGCTGGGGAGAGTGGCACCTACTAATGAGACTTAAGTTTTTGAGTTAAGTTTAACTGAAATGTTTAAAACATACACAGAATTTGGTAGCAGATTTCTTAAAAAACATATTTTTTTCAAAAATTTATAACTTAAAGAAACTGACTATATTACAATACTTTCGAAAGGTGAGCATTAAATACCCACCCCTTTAAATCTCTGGTATTGCTCATTGATTGTCGCTTTAGTGACAAAAGCCGCAATTCAGAACTCGTTTCTAAGTTAAGTTAGGTCTAAGGCGCTGCAGTTGTGGACTGTGCGGCTGGTCCCGACGAAGGTTCGAGTCCTCCCTCGCGCATGGGTGTGTGTGCTTGTCCTTAGGGTAATTTAGGTTAAGTAGTGTCGAAGCTTAGGGACTGACGAATGGTTCAAATGGCTCTGAGCACTATGCGACTTAACTTCTGAGGTCATCAGTCGTCTAGAACTTAGAACTAATTAAACCTAACTAACCTAAGGACATCACACACATCCATGCCCGAGGCAGGATTCAAACCTGCGGCCATACCGGGGACTGATGAACTTCGCAGTTAAGTCCCGTAAGATTACAAACACATTTGATTTTTGAAGTTAAGTTAGTGAAACAAAATTTTATTAAAGGTTCTCTTAAATTAAAGTAAAATAAAATATTTTAAAAAGATACAAGAACTATTAGCTCGTGCGCAGAGTTTGTGTTATGCTTGTTGGGTTTCCGGTGTCTATGGGTTTATTATCGATTGTCAGTTTTTATTTGTAGTTCACTGTTGCTATCTGAGTTTACATGTTGTCATTTTGTCATTTGGAGATAGTGAGTGGAGTGACGGACGCTAGAAAATGGACTGCCAAGTGTAGAAACCAGAACATTTCCGACGTATTCCTCTGAGTTCAGTAGAAGGGTCACAGCAATGGAGGTAGCCACAAACATTTGTGCCGTATATTGGGATAATGCCATTTGACAGAGCACGGCAAGAAAATGGTTTGCACGTTTCAACGAGGATCGTTTTGATATTAGCGATTCTCGACGTACAGGTAGACCTTCAGGGTTTGATGAAGACCGTTTAAACGCTTTAACCCGCAATGATCCATGTAACTCTACACGAGAACTGCCAAACTTTATGAACTGTCACGACCATCGTGTGACATTAGTATGCAGTGAGGAAGGTTAAGAAATCGGGTGTATGGATATGGCATGATCTTAGCCAAAATCACAAAAAACAGCTGGTGGCCTGATGTGTGTCTGCTTGCATGTCATCAATTGGCTCGTGAACAACACCGACCATTCCTATCTTGTATAGTTACTGGTGACGAGAAATGGTGTCTTTAGGCCAAAATAAGGAAGAGAAAGGAATAATTGAGCCCAAACACAGGAGAAACTCCCGTACAGAAACCTGGGCGCAGCCACAAAACATAATGTTGGAACAGCGACCGTGGGGTGTACTACAAGTTGCTTCTCCAAGGTGTAACTATCACTGCTGACAATTACTGTGAACAACTGAGACGTCTTGCAGACGCAGTCAAAGAGCGTCGACCAGGAAGATTGTGTGAAGTGATACTACTCCACGGTAACGCCCACCCGTATTCTGCTAGACCTGGTTGGAAATCATTCCGCATCCACCTTATCCACCTGATCTTGCGCCCTCAGATTTTTACCTTTTCCGCTGTCTATCAAACAACCTTTAAGGAACCTCCTTTCCGGAAGAAAATGCACTCCGAACATGGCACGATGCGTTCTTGGCCGCAGAACAAATTTCTACACTCACGGAATGGAAAAGTTACCCTACGGTTGGCAGACTGTTGTGAATAGCGACGGAGAATA
Source organism: Schistocerca gregaria (assembly GCF_023897955.1). Taxonomy (NCBI): domain Eukaryota; kingdom Metazoa; phylum Arthropoda; class Insecta; order Orthoptera; family Acrididae; genus Schistocerca; species Schistocerca gregaria. Next base: position 400,074,535 of record NC_064931.1, on the reverse strand, counting down.
TTTTAGTGATGACTTAAATCTGTTATGTGTATCTGTTGTGTTTATTAAACTTACATAAAAACGCTAAGAACTAAAGCCTAGTTTACACGACGACATTGGGTTGCGCCACTCGTTGCGTCGAATGAGTTGGACGCAAATGGTTTCATATTTGACTTTACAGACGGCGAAACCAGTATACACATCAGTTTCGTCGTTTTGTGGGTTCCTGTGTCGTGTCTGAAATGAAAGTTTTGGTAGCTGCACGTCGCACGAGTTGTGATGGAGTTAAAGCTTGTTACGTGGAATTGCTGCATAAGAAAAGAGTAAGAAACGTGTTTCGATTCATGATTGGATAAAGAAAAGACGTCAGGTCGGTTGCTCAGCATCCTTGCTGAAATAATTTATAATGGGGGACCCAAGAAGTTCTTTTAATTATCATAGAATGTCACCAGAACTGTTCATGTTTCTTCTAAATAGAGTTAATTATGCTATAAGGAATAAAGGTACTATAATGCATGAAGCACTGTTGCCAGAACTGAAACTACATATCATATTGCGTGGATTACAATAGAGAACACTCGGCATGCTATAAGATACGATTTTAGTTGATGACACTATTTCATTAACGCCAATAATTTTTAACATTAAGAAGTATTAATTATTAACATTAGCAACAATAATTATTCGAAGCAGGCCACATTGAGAAAAGAATGGCTTGCAAACTAATCTCTTGAAGATAGATCTGTACAGTGGCAACATTTCAAAATTCTAGCATATGTGAATGGGGAGCACTGCAGCGACGTTTTAAATAGATGAATATTTAAGAAAGAATGCAGCTTCTTGAATTTATATAACCTTCCTTCATGTCAACTATATTCCTTAACAAAGAGTTGGCCAACTCGAACGATGGGATTTTAGTCTTGTATACGAGAGCATTTCCACAGCTAGAATTACACTTGCTTGTATTTTTCTTAATTCAGTTGTAAATGTGCTCCTAACTCAATATATTTTGCCCCGCAGCACAGATATTGTCACACCATCTATAGGTTATGATCGCACATGACGGTCTCAGCGGCTGCAATATGTTGGTTATTTTTGTAATTAGCGTCACCGAAATCCCACAAACACCTATGCAAAGTATAGATATCCAAAAAGCGAAATCATTTTCCGTTCCCCACTTCATATTTCAGTTTGTTTACAGTCTACGAACACACATAACCTCAAAACTCATGCAACTAATGTCGCCAAAGTAGAAACACGCCGAAAGTGTTTAGATTGCCCAACGAGTGCGAAAACGCGCGGCGTGCATGCGCAGTGGCCGGTAGTGTATTTGCCTGCAACCTAGTGTCGTGTAAACCAAGCCGTAGCGGAGAAGCGAGGCAACTGTCCCCCAACTGAAGCAGCTGATCGCCGCCATTTGCAGGGATGAATCCTAGTACTGGGGTTGTGATTTGAAGTATGAGACGCAACAAGAGCAAATTGAAGCACAAATTAAACACATGTCTTTTTTTAAAAAAATACTGAGCATTCGAGTCTATTTTAAAAGTATACTTAAATGAATGAAGTTTCCTAATTTCCGAATACGTCTGCATAGAGACGCCAAATTTAATAATGTAAGGCTCTTTTCTGACAAGATGGAGCGAGTTTACATCGAGTTATTTGCATTAGATAATTACATCAAACTTTGAAAGTAGCAGCCAGTACGATTATTATTTAATTCACATATTTTTCCTGTGAGGTCCTGGTTGCTTTTTGCCGACTACTGTGTACATTTTGCACCCTTACTTTCGTTTAGCACAGTATTGTCTAAAGTTATAGCAAAAGCTTTTAACCTATCCGAATATTGCTGTGATCTGTTTTTGCTTCTGTATAGGACCTCCAATAACATGTCACTGTGAGTAGCGTTAATAAGCGAGATTACTTTATCGTTAACTAAGTTTTTAGGTTTTAGTTTTTCTAAAATATTTGCTAATTTGCAAATCTGCGTCTGCACAATTTTTATTTCCTTCCTTTCTTCAATTTTGTCGAACTTTTCCTTCAGCTTACTTGGACTTGCTGGAAATGAATAATTGCGGTCTCCAGTGTAACCAGAAACGTGCACATCCACACACACGTTTTCTGCTGTCTCAAAATTTCTTGGCTTTGGCTTTGGAGGTTTCCTTGCCTTGTAACTTGGAAAAGGAACATTCAAAATTATACACTGACAGTATTTCCACACTATTTAACCTAGGCCTATATTGCACGATTTCCAGGACACTCCGCCTTTTTCAAATGAGTTGGAAATCCAAAATGCTGTCGGTATAGCATCGTTCTTCAGTTGACGTCTATTGCCGGCCGGTGTGGCCGAGCGGTTCTAGGCGCTACAGTCTAGAACCGTGAGACCGCTACGGTCGCAGGTTCGAATCCTTCTTTGGGCATGGATGTGTGTGATGTCCTTAGGTTAGTTAGGTTTAAGTAGTTCTAAGTTCTAGGGGACTGATGACCTCGGAAGTGAAGTCTCATAGTGCTCAGAGCCATCAGAACTATTTTTTGACGTCTATTTACATCAATTTCCATGTAACAATTCTCTTCAAAATGAAGAGAGCAAATGATTTGCTGTCGGTTGGAAGTTCTCTCTCCGAGTAGCAACCATCCATTTCCGATTTAGTAAATCATTTGTAAGGGGAAACCTTAATAAAAACAAACGCTCATGATGTATTATTTCTCCATGAAAATACTATATATAAGTAATAGAAAGCAACAGACAACCAGAAATGACTGACCTGTGAAATGTAACATTGTTTCCGTCTTAGTCTTTGCTTCCATTCTTACTGTTACAATTAAAAGCAGCACACGAACGAACCATGTTTAGCCGGCCGGTGTGGCCGAGCGGGTCTAGGCGCTTCAGTCTGGATCCGCGCGACCGCTGCGGTCGCAGGTTCGAATCCTGCCTCGGCCATGGATGTGTGTGATGTCCTTAGGTTAGTTAGGTTTAAGTAGTTCTAAGTTCTAGGGGACTGATGACCTCGGAAGTGAAGTCTCATAGTGCTCAGAGCCATCTGAACTATTTTTTGACGTCTATTTACATCAATTTCCATGTAACAATTCTCTTCAAAATGAAGAGAGCAAATGATTTGCTGTCGGTTGGAAGTTCTCTCTCCGAGTAGCAACCATCCATTTCCGATTTAGTAAATCATTTGTAAGGGGAAACCTTAATAAAAACAAACGCTCATGATGTATTATTTCTCCATGAAAATACTATATATAAGTAATAGAAAGCAACAGACAACCAGAAATGACTGACCTGTGAAATGTAACATTGTTTCCGTCTTAGTCTTTGCTTCCATTCTTACTGTTACAATTAAAAGCAGCACACGAACGAACCATGTTTAGCCGGCCGGTGTGGCCGAGCGGGTCTAGGCGCTTCAGTCTGGATCCGCGCGACCGCTGCGGTCGCAGGTTCGAATCCTGCCTCGGCCATGGATGTGTGTGATGTCCTTAGGTTAGTTAGGTTTAAGTAGTTCTAAGTTGTAGGGGACTGATGACCTCCGATGTTGAGTCCCATAGTGCTCAGAGCCATTTGAACTATTTTTTTTGAACCATGTTTACGCACTTGTTTCCCTGCAAACGGCGGCTTCTATCATGTTCAATGTGGGGACGCGACACTAGCGCCAATGCGCGGTCTAGTTTTTATTTAGTAAGTTTATGGTGTAAACAAGGCTTAACGCACGAATGCAGTATATTGGTGCAATGCTGTTTACCAGTGCTACGGGCCCCGCACAAACTTAAACCGCGCCTGAAAACAGTAGTGACATTATACCGGCGCACGACTGCGCCTAAGTGTTGTTGGCCTGCTGCTGCTCACAGCTTACGCGGCCGCTGCAGCCTCGCGCCACATTTGACCTTGGGCGCGGCCGCCGGCTGGCGTCGAGCAGTCTGCCCCGACCGCCGCGGCTGCTACGGCTGCGCCAGCTGTTAGCGGAGAAGGCGTTGCTGCACGTGCGCCAAGCAGGCACTCCCAGCGAGATACCGACCGGCTTACGACACGCCTCGCCTATCTGCTATCTTGCAGCGAGCAACGGCACTGTTTCTTCTTTCCCGTGGCAACTGCTGCCTTTGGTACTGTTAAGTACAGTAGGTATTTCACTATTAAAAAACATTTCTATGGCTAAAAAGGATTGGGGGAGGGAATCTGGGAAAGGAGGGAGGGAGAACGAAGAACTGTTCGTTAAGAAACAAAACTCGCAACTATTGAATAACTGTGTTGTAGCCGGCCGTAGTGGCGATGCGGTTCGAGGCGCTACAGTCTGGAACCGCGCGACCGCTACGGTCACAGGTTCGAGTCCTGCCTCGGGCATGGATTTGTGTGATGTCCTTATGTTACTTAGGTTTAAGTAGTTCTAAGTTCTAGGGGACTGATGACCTAAGAAGTTAAGTCCCATAGTGCTCAGAGCCATTTTTTTTAACTGTGTTGTAATCCTACCACTTTATGATAAGTGTATACAACATACGAATTAATCTTAATTCGCTGACACAGTATTGTTTGTACGAAATATTTTCACTTCGAATAAGAGATTCTGACGCGCACTTCCAGTTGAGACGACCTTCCCCTCAACTATTGTACAAAACAACCAAAAACAAAAGTTCTGACCAAGAGCGCTTTTCTAGCTTACATCGACACGTGTGTGCAGCTACTAAATAAGCCAGCACCTGCTTCTCGTTGTTCCTCATTGAAATTGAACTTATTGAAAACATGGAAAGCTGAGGAGAGTAAATTCATTACGTCTAGGTGGTACGATCTGGATTACACTTTTAAATTTGAACACTGCTAGCTTTGATTCCTTCATATATTACTTAAACAGCCGGCAACTTTCTCACGCCATGACAACGTAACTAGACAACAACTACTGACTCAAAGAACAAAGACAGTACAAGATTAATACACAGTTATTTCTTTTAAAAAATACACTGAAGGGCCAAAGAAACTGGTACACCTTTCTGACATCGTGTAGGGCCTCCGCAAGCACGCAGAAGTGTCGCAACACTACGTCGCATGGACTCGACTAATGTTTCAAGTAGTGCTGGAGGGAATTAACACCACGAATCCTGCAGGGCTGTCCATAAATCCGTAAGAGTACGAGGGAGTGGAGATCTCCTCTGAACAGCACGTTGCAAGGCACCCCAGAAGTGCTCAATAATGTTCACGTCTGGCGAGTTTGGTGGCCAGCGGAAGTGTTTAAACTCAGAATACTGTTCCTGCTGCCACCCTGTAGCAATTCTGGGGTGTCGCATTGTCCTGCTGGAATTTACCAAGTCCGTCGGAATGCACTATGGACATGAATCGATGCAAGTGATCACACAGGATGCTTACCTACATCTCATCTGTCAGAATCCTATCACAGAATCTCCACCAACTTGAAGGGTTCCCTGCTGACATGCAGCGACCATAGATTTATGAGGTTGTCTCCAGCGACTCTAGCAATTCTCGAAGTGTGAGGTATCGAATTATCCTGCTGGAATTGTCCAAGCCCGTCTGAATGCATACTGGACATGAATGGGTGCCAGTGATCGGACAGAATGCTTACATACGAGCCACCTGTCAGAGTATACGCTTGGGGATATGGAGAACTTTTAATATTTTGGAAGATTAATGGCGACTTCTAGGCAGCCATAATAAAGCTGCAGTTCCGACTGTTAAAAACCTACGTAATACCGACTTCCAAATCATTTTATTGAAAGAAATTCACCTGACTGTAATATACAGGATGTATCAAAAAGAACCATCTGATTCAGCACGTCTGTATTTCTGAAAATGATAAACATATACAATGAATTTTGTTATTCGATGAAGGGAAACTCAAAAGCTTTTTTTCATACCTTTTCATAGATGTGCAATATGCCCCCCTTGAGATGCACGGCATATGTCAATGGGGTATTCAAGTTGTTCCCACACTGCAGCTAGCATGCCTCGAGGTACAGCTTCCACAGCTGCTGTTATGCGATGTCTCAGTTCATTCATTGTTGTTCGTAACGGAGGCACATAAACACAGAAATAATCTCATACAGCCAGGTCCGGTGACGTTGGAGGCCAGTAATGTAAGGCTGAATGCCACACTTCCAGATGCCAGTGTGGCGGTACCCAATCCTGTTGGTAAATGAAATCGTTCGAATCATCCTCCAATCATGTCGATATATGTACCTCCTTTAACAGTGTTCTCGGCAAAGAACAACGCACCGTACACCTTTTCTCGTGAAAATGCACAAAACACATTAAATTTTGGAGAACCTAGCGGGAACAATGCAAAACTCGAGAGTTTGCTCTTTCCAACAGTACGTTGTTCATGCACATATCTCAAATAACATAATAGTTGTGATTTTTTTTAAAAATCGGATGATTATTTTTGACATTTTTTTTTTTTTTTTTTTTTTTTTTTTTTTTTTTTTTTTTTTTGTAGCGGGCCGCGGTGGCCGTGCGGTTCTAGGCGCTTCAGTCCGGAACCGCGAGACTGCTACGGTCGCAGGTTCGTACCCTGCCTCGGGCATGGATCTGTGTGATGTCCTTAGGTTAGTTAGGTTTAAGTAGTTCTAAGTTCTAGGGGACTGATGACCTCAGATGTTAAGTCCCATAGTGCTCAGAGACATTTGAACCATTTTTGTCTTAATTACAGAAAATCACAAAGTTACTGGTGCTGCAATAAGCAGTTGGTACAAACACGTGCAGCCCTCTGCAATTCGCTCTCAACGTACCCACGACCACGGCTTAAGCATGCAGGAAGAATGAGCCGGTATTTTTAGAGTTCTAATAGCAGTGAAGGTGGGTAAGGCGCATAAGCAGACAGTGACACACTGCTGAAAACAATAGAAAGGAATATTTTGCGAACCTCATACCGTCCACAAATTTACTCGACAAAAGTAAGGTATCTCACCACAGTTCTAAGACGCCACGCTTCCATCTTAACCAAGACGCCACAACCACCGACTTCCACAGCAGGAATAACTCCAGCCGCCTTGTTTTCTCCACAGCCGCCGGGATGAAAATTTATTCTCGGACACGCGGCCCCAGGCGGAATACTGTCCAGTCGTCCGATAAAGGAATCACATGGCTCTGCCGCGTGCCGCCGTACCACAGATTTTTCAGACTGCCACTTTTGTACGTCAAAACGGCTCGTCCTCCGCTAGAGCAAAGATGGCATATGAAAGACGTACCGCGACCTATCGACACGGTACGGCTCATCTTGTACACATGATAACAAATATCTAGGGAGGCAAGTGGACTATTTTATTCCAGGTCATGACCTAACTCGATACCAGTCACGTGATACACAATTGATGGGAAACCCCTGGACAAATGGGAGCACATTAAAATGGCGGGAAACCCCTCAGCATCCTGTGGACCAATAAGACTCGACCTCGTAGTTTGTAATCGCTCCATACCACTCTAAGCGTTTAGTATCTGCTCCTCCCCCCCCCCCTCCCCCCCCCCCCCCCCCCCCCGCTCCCCACCTTTTCCCTTTTCCCTTCTTGCGAGTGGAGAGCTCGGTGCAAGTATCTTTGGATTGTAGGTCAAGCTAGTTGGTAACAGAGCAGTTGCAGACCCGAAGTGAGGAACGCTGAAAAGTAAAGTAAAAGAAGTAAGAAAACGGTAAAAAAAATTCGTGCCAGATTCACACTGAAAATCATTTTATTCCAGGAAAGCAAATTATAACAGTTTCACATCATTTGTAGTGTCTGACATAATAAGATGCTGCAAAGAATAATAATTTTGCAACTAAACCAAAATACAATTGAATATTTAGATGAAGATGTAAGTGCCATGCTTCAACCTCCAAAGAATCTCTGTAAGTTCATAGTATCTGGTCATTTATTTCTAAAGCTGTAACAAAGAATATGTGTAGTATTGACATCCATGTCAGAATAAGAAATGAAATTCCCTGCATTTCACTTCGAGAAAGTCGATCATGGATAATAGATCCCCCCCCACACACACCTTTTTTTCCCCTTAATTTGATGATCAATGGAAAGTGAGCAACATCTTTTGAGACTGGGAGATCATGCAGTTTGAAACCTAAAAATACACGATATTTAGCTTTATTTCATTATGATAAACAACAGGCAGTTAAATTTTAATGATTGCAGCTTACACTGCGTTGAGGTGGTTCTTTCCGAGCAACAACTACCTCTTTGTATACTACGAGCGGCTTTCCTTGAATACTTAGCTCAGTAATCTGCTTTACGTTTCCTTTCATCGCATAAAGTGTAGGCCACAAAAATATATGTGGAAGATAACTGGATGAAGTAAAATGTTCTATTGCTTGTAGGAAATCGAGCAAGTAGCAGGCTATAACACATTTATCACCGCTGTGAAACACGCTCGCCACATTCAACGTTCCTCATGTGACGAACAAAGGAACATAACGATACACACCATTAAATCTAGTGAAGGTATTCTGACGTACAAGGAAGTTTTTCTGATACTTTCAATCTACCTCAAGTTATAAATCATAGCACATTCAGTGGTTTACTGAAAAAACATCAAATTCTGGCACTTTCAGCGTTTCCTATTTCCTATCTTCAAATACGGAGTAACCATTTGTATAGGATATTCTACTGCTAGGTAATTACGTCTGTTTTGCAACAAATGACAGGTAGAAACAAGAAGTAGTCTCATTTTGTTGTTTACGTATGCTGACTGCCGCGCAACTAACACAAGTGAAATCTGATGCTGAGAACAATACGTACCCAACAACTAGTAATCATCAACAGAGCCGTGAATATGGACTGAAATAACTGAATGAATACTCGAATAGTTTGTATTTGTGAGCAAAGCATAAGTACCTGTTGAAGATCAGGGGCTGGGGAGAATAGGAAACCCCCCATGTCTGGCGATGTACACTCCTGGAAATGGAAAAAAGAACACATTGACACCGGTGTGTCAGACCCACCATACTTGCTCCGGACACTGCGAGAGGGCTGTACAAGCAATGATCACACGAACGGCACAGCGGACACACCAGGAACCGCGGTGTTGGCCGTCGAATGGCGCTAGCTGCGCAGCATTTGTGCACCGCTGCCGTCAGTGTCAGCCAGTTTGCCGTGGCATACGGAGCTCCATCGCAGTCTTTAACACTGGTAGCATGCCGCGACAGCGTGGACGTGAACCGTATGTGCAGTTGACGGACTTTGAGCGAGGGCGTATAGTGGGCATGCGGGAGGCCGGGTGGACGTACCGCCGAATTGCTCAACACGTGGGGCGTGAGGTCTCCACAGTACATCGATGTTGTCGCCAGTGGTCGGCGGAAGGTGCACGTGCCCGTCGACCTGGGACCGGACCGCAGCGACGCACGGATGCACGCCAAGACCGTAGGATCCTACGCAGTGCCGTAGGGGATCGCACCGCCACTTCCCAGCAAATTAGGGACACTGTTGCTCCTGGGGTATCGGCGAGGACCATTCGCCACCGTCTCCATGAAGCTGGGCTACGGTCCCGCACACCGTTAGGCCGTCTTCCGCTCACGCCCCAACATCGTGCAGCCCGCCTCCAGTGGTGTCGCGACAGGCGTGAATGGAGGGACGAATGGAGACGTGTCGTCTTCAGCGATGAGAGTCGCTTCTGCCTTGGTGCCAATGATGGTCGTATGCGTGTTTGGCGCCGTGCAGGTGAGCGCCACACTCAGGACTGCATACGAACGAGGCACACAGGGCCAACACCCGGCATCATGGTGTGGGGAGCGATCTCCTACACTGGCCGTACACGTCCGGTGATCGTCGAGGGGACACTGAATAGTGCACGGTACATCCAAACCGTCATCGATCCCATCGTTCTACCATTCCTAGACCGACAAGGGAACTTGCTGTTAGACAGGACAATGCACGTTCGCATGTATCCCGTGCCACCCAACGTGCTCTAGAAGGTGTAAGTCAACTACCCTGGCCAGCAAGATCTCCGGATCTGTCCCCCATTGAGCATGTTTGGGACTGGATGAAGCGTTGTCTCACGCGGTCTGCACGTCCAGCACGAACGCTGGTCCAACTGAGGCGCCAGGTGGAAATGGCATGGCAAGCCGTTCCACAGGACTACATCCAGCATCTCTACGATCGTCTCCATGGGAGAATAGCAGCCTGCATTGCTGCGAAAGGTGGATATACACTGTACTAGTGCCGACATTGTGCATGCTCTGTTGCCTGTGTGTATGTGCCTGTGGTTCTGTCAGTGTGATCATGTGATGTATCTGACCCCAGGAATGTGTCAATAAAGTTTCCCCTTCCTGGGACAATGAATTCACGGTGTTCTTATTTCAATTTCCAGGAGTGTTTTTGATAAGCAGTAGGTTGTCGTTGCCGGTTCTGGCTCAAATAACGATCTTAACTCAATGTCACTGATTGGGGTTTCCTGTTTCCTGTTACTCGCTTGGGTGACATATTCACGATCACCCCCTCCCTCTTCCCCCCTTCCCTCTTCCCTCGTGGAATCACTAGAAATTGATCGAGGTAATCTAGAGAGGCAAGTAGACTATTTTATTCCAGGTCATGACCTAACTCGATACCAGTCACGTGATACACAATTGATGGGAAATCCCTGGACAAATGGGAGCACATTAAAATGGCGTGAAACCCCTCAGCATCCTGTGGACCAATAAGACTCGAGCTCTTCGTTAGAGGTCTATACATTTTGGGGAGACATTGAGTTTTTTTTGTAAACAAATTAACCATAATTCTATTGTGAATTGGTTTGGAAATAATAACAATGATATAACAAATTAACTAACAGTTTATAATCAACAATTTCTTTTTTGGTAATGCATTTTCTCAATAATTTTTGTTGAGTATTAATAATTTTTTTTGAGAATGAAGTCTTTCGCTACGGCACTGTTGTAAAAAGACGAGTTGTGAGACCTATTTTCCGACCTCCTAAGAAGAAAATGGAGATGATCCACCATGCACATAATAAAATGCTGCAAAAGAATAATAAGTTTGCAACTAAAACAAAATACAATTGAATATTTAGATGAAGATGTAAGTGCCATGCTTCAACCTCCAAAGAATCTCTGTAAGTGCATAGTATCCGGTCATTTATTTCTAAAACTGTAACAAAGAATATGTGTAGTATTGATATCCATGTCAGAATGAAAAATGAAGGTTAGAGAATTCCCTCCCTAGGCCCGACAAGACGCCTCCTGAGACGCGGCAAGGCAGTAGGCAAAATGCAACAAGGAATAACAATATTAATGTGCTTATAGTAAACTGCAGGAGCGTCTATAGAAAGGTCCCAGAACTGCTCTCATTAATAAACGGTCACAACGCCCATATAGTACTAGGAACAGAAAGTTGGCTGAAACCAGACGTAAACAGTAATGAAATGCTAAACTCGGATTGGAATGTATACCGCAGAGATAGGCTGGACAGTGAAGGGGGAGGCGTGTTTATAGCGATAAGAAGTGCAATAGTATCGAAGGAAATTGACGGAGATTCGAATTGTGAAATGATTTGGGTGAAGGTCACGGTTAAAGCAGGCTCAGACATGGTAATTGGATGTCTCTATAGGCCCCCGGGCTCAGCAGCTGTTGTGGCTCAGCACCTGAAGAATAATTTGGAAAATATTTCGAGTAGATTTCCCCACCATGTTATAGTTCTGGGTGGAGATTTTAATTTGCCGGATATAGACTGGGAGACTCAGACGTTCATAACGGGTGGCAGGGACAAAGAATCTAGTGAAACATTTTTAAGTGCTTTATCTGAAAACTACCTTGAGCAGTTAAACAGAAAACCGACTCGTGGCGATAACATATTAGACCTTCTGGTGACAAACAGACCCGAACTATTTGAATCAGTTAATGCAGAACAGGGAATCAGCGATCATAAAGCGGTTACTGCATCGATGATTTCAGCCGTAAATAGAAATATTAAAAAAGGTAGGAAGATTTTTCTGTTTAGCAAAAGTGACAAAAAGCAGATTTCAGAGTACTTGGTGGCTCAACACAAAAGTTTTGTCTCAAGTACAGACAGTGTTGAGGATCAGTGGACAAAGTTCAAAACCATGGTACAATATGCGTTAGATGAGTATGTGCCAAGCAGGATCGTAAGAGATGGGAAAGAGCCACCGTGGTACAACAACCGAGTTAGAAAACTGCTGCGGAAGCAAAGGGAACTTCACAGCAAACATAAACATAGCCAAAGCCTTGCAGACAAACAAAAATTACGCGAAGCGAAATGCAGTGTGAGGAGGGCTATGCGAGAGGCTTTCAATGAATTCGAAAGTAAAGTTCTATGTACTGACTTGGCAGAAAATCCTAAGAAATTTTGGTCCTATGTCAAAGCGGTAGGTGGATCAAAACAAAATGTCCAGACACTCTGTGATCAAAATGGTACTGAAACAGAGGATGACAGACTAAAGGCCGAATTACTAAATGTCTTCTTCCAAAGCTGTTTCACAGAGGAAGACTGCACTGTAGTTCCTTCTCTAGATTGTCGCACAGTTGACAAAATGGTAGATATCGAAATAGACGACAGAGGGATAGAGAAACAATTAAAATCGCTCAAAAGAGGAAAGGCCGCTGGTCCTGATGGAATACCAGTTCGATTTTACACAGAGTACGCGAAGGAACTTGCCCCCCTTCTTGCAGCGGTGTACCGTAGGTCTCTAGAAGAGCGAAGCGTTCCAAAGGATTGGAAAAGGGCACAGGTCATCCCCGTTTTCAAGAAGGGACGTCAAACAGATGTGCAGAACTATAGACCTATATCTCTAACGGCGATCAGTTGTAGAATTTTGGAACACGTATTATGTTCGAGTATAATGTCTTTTCTGGAGACTAGAAGTCTACTCTGTAGGAATCAGCATGGGTTTCGAAAAAGACGGTCGTGTGAAACCCAGCTCTCGCTATTCGTCCACGAGACTCAGAGGGCCTTAGACGCGGGTTCACAGGTAGATGCCGTGTTTCTTGACTTCCGCAAGGCGTTTGACACAGTTCCCCACAGTCGTTTAATGAACAAAGTAAGAGCATACGGACTATCAGATCAATTGTGTGATTGGATTGAGGAGTTCCTAGATAACAGAACGCAGCATGTCATTCTCAATGGAGAGAAGTCTTCCGAAGTAAGAGTGATTTCAGGTGTGCCGCAGGGGAGTGTCATAGGACCGTTGCTATTCACAATATACATAAATGACCTGGTGGATGACATCGGAAGTTCACTGAGGCTTTTTGCAGATGATGCTGTGGTGTATCGAGAGGTTGCAACAATGGAAAATTGTACTGAAATGCAGGAGGATCTGCAGCGAATTGACGCATGGTGCACGGAATGGCAATTGAATCTCAATGTAGACAAGTGTAATGTGATGCGAATACATAGAAAGATAGGTCCCTTATCATTTAGCTACAAAATAGCAGGTCAGCAACTGGAAGCAGTTAATTCCATAAATTATCTGGGAGTACTCATTAGGAGTGATTTAAAATGGAATGATCATATAAAGTTGATCGTCGGTAAAGCAGATGCCAGACTGAGATTCATTGGAAGAATCTTAAGGAAATGCAATCCGACAACAAAGGAAGTAGGTTACAGTACGCTTGTTCGCCCAATGCTTGAGTACTGCTCAGCAGTGTGGGATCCGCACCAGGTAGGGTTGATAGAAGAGATAGAGAAGATCCAACGGAGAGCAGCGCGCTTCGTTACAGGATCATTTAGTAATTGCGAAAGCGTTACGGAGATGATAGATAAACTCCAGTGGAAGACTCTGCAGGAGAGACGCTCAGTAGCTCGGTACGGGCTTTTGTTAAAGTTTCGAGAACATACCTTCACCGATGAGTCAAGCAGTATATTGCTCCCTCCTACGTATATCTCGCGAAGAGACCATGAGGATAAAATCAGAGAGATTAGAGCCCACACAGAAGCATACCGACAATCCTTCTTTCCACGTACAATACGAGACTGGAATAGAAGGGAGAACCGATAGAGGTACTCAGGGTACCCTCCGCCACACACCGTCAGGTGGCTTGCGGAGTATGGATGTAGATGTAGATGTAGATGTTAACAACAGTCTCGGCCTCAGGGTCGCTGGGATTTATAACAACCCTCACGAGTGCAGACATAATTATATTGGTCAGTCTATCCGCACCATTCCCGATCGCTGTGGACGACATCAACGGCATATTAAAAATCGAGAACTGTAGAAACTTACAGCCTCACAAATAAACAAAAAATACTGTTTCACAAAGCAAAAATTTTGCTCTAGGCCCCTACAAAAGCGGATTCTGTAATTAACCAGACTGTAGAATTAAAAACGTGTAAGAAGAACTTCAACTGGGATAGCATATATGATCTTGGCGGTGCATGGCAGCAAGCTGTCGATGCACAGAAGAGGCAGAGATATTTGTCGCAGTGTTTACACTACAACAGTAGTGGTGGCGCTACAGTCGCAGACGTTGACACCATCTGCGATAGCATTACATAAATACTGACCAATTAGAAGTCGTCTATGGGCTATATAAGACCACCACAGTAGCAATTTTGACAGTTAGTTGCTGCTGACGAAAACGATGGCGGTAGCTGTCAAAAGCTTAAGGTTTTACTCTGAACTGATACGGCAAGAAGTCCGAGAATGGTTTTACAATATTCTTTTTCTTTTATGGCTTTACTTACAAGGCTACTTATTCTTATATACAATAATTTACCATTTTTTGTTGCTGGTGTATTTACATAGCCATTTGTTCTTACTTGTATACATCGGTTTATCTATAAAGTTATTACTTTTTTCTGAAGAATTGTGGATGAGAGTATGTGGAAAAGTAATGCCTTCGAAACATTTAGCTGAAATTTTTTAATGTTTAGTGTTAATAATTTTCTGGTTTGTTCACTTTTTGTTTATTTGCTGTTTATTTGTAACATTTTAGTGATATTTCCATGGCACTGTCAAAGATGGTTTTTATTCTGTGGTTACACATCACTCTGCGTGTATATTATCTTTTTCTATGTTGTTCACCAGTACTATAGCCTCTTTGATGACAATAGTCATTTAAAGATATGTGATGGCACTGTAAGCCGAAAAATGATTAACCAATAAGTTAATTCTGTAGAACATCACAATTTTGTGCTTTCCATCTACAATTACTTAGCTCAATCCTTAGTCCTTCTTGGGAAGCAAGGATTGCGAGTTTAATTATTCTTATATGCAGATGCCATTATGTAAAAAATGCATGTCCCATCTTACATTTAATTTAAGATTCAGGAGAGTTGTCGGTGACCAGTAAATTGCTTAAATGACCTTACCATTTCACAGAAATTGCGAAGGTTGAATTAAACATTAGGGACTGTGAGAAGAATGCAGTGTAGGATACGTCTTTCCGGATTCAAGAACAATACAGGGAAAAAACCTATTTGCAAAGGTAGAGTCTATTTACAGTACATGCAATATCAGGATTTGTTGTTAATTCATGTTATATTCTGCAAGTGAATGATATGGCTCAGAAATGGCCCATCTTGACTAAAGCACCACGTTTCTAGTGCCCTAGCCGCAATATTAAATTAATTTGTTCCCATTTGACCTACAGTTTTGTGTTTTTGAGAATGAAAACTCCATGGTTCGTAATTAAAATTTACCTACACTTGCCGTTACAATTAAGAAAAAAAAAAAAAAAAACAGGGCCCATGACCCATCTGACAAAAGTTTCTGTGCTGCTTAATATTAAACGTTGCGGATTTTTAGTGAAATTACTTCTTTTTCTTTGAGGTATAATGAGTAGTTCCAATTTGCGGATATTTAAGGGAAAAAAGAAAGACACGGTGCAGGGTTCAAGCAAGAAAAACTTACATGAAATCCCTGTTTCGTATATTGTCCATACATGGTCAAGATATGATGCTCATCCAAAGATGCTCTGCAGGTGCCTAGTTGTTTCATAATTCGAATTTATTTTTTAGAAATGGTAGTAATTAATAAAGACAGTAAATTTTTAGTTTTCGTGGTATTAAAGTATCAATTTGTACAAATTACACTTTGATTCCGTCTCTTAGCGTGTTCGGAAAGCTCTGAAGGTCTTGGTGACATTAAATCGATTTATTTTATGTTTCTCTCACTAAAGCCGTTATGAATATTGTGGAGTTCAGCGCTTTGATAAACATATTTAGGTTGTCCATTCGTCTGATATTACGCCGCGTGCAGAGGGAGTTTGAATGCTTCTGTTTAGCAAGCAAACAACAAGCTTGTTGCGCAGTACAGGAAACAACAGTCAGATTAGCAGTTACTTTGCAAATTGACAGTTAGTATTAACAGCGTTTCGTGCACTGAGGCTAATTGCACAGCCGCATACCACACGTCCGGTGGAGCATGTATACTTTGCAGGTCATTACGTAACGTGCTCTGACCCAGTAGTGATCATGAAACAAAAATAATTTTCATGAGTGGTACTACAGAGAGAAAAAAAGAAAAACGATGTGAAACTGAGAATTGTAATAACAACGAGATATTTGTTTTATTCGTTGCGGAACATCGTCTTTCCTAGTAACGTAACTAACTTTAATTATTCGGATCGATCCTTATAATGCTGATAAAATTGGACTTATTCCCCAATAAATCTGTGCCCATTTCGTTTCCGTCTTACGGTTAAGGCGGGTGCAAATTTCAGACGGGAATCACTTTCCCATTTTATCGAAGTTCCCTTGTGACCGCTCGAGAGCGCAAGTTATGATATTGTTATCTGTCCTGGCGGGTTAAGTAAAGTTTCAGCTTGTAATGAATACATTTATTGAAACACACTGGTTACTATCCTGTACAATAGAAGTTGTCCTCCAAAAACATAGTAGCAAGCTCCTTGTTCTGCCGAGCACTTTCCGTACTCACTCACAGCATGACGCCACGTCTTTCAAAAACAGCCTGTGCTATCATGACCCTACTGCAACTTGAAATACGCCTCTGATCGCATACTTCACTACTTATTACATTTAAATGGAGGTGGTGCCTCATATTGTCACGGAGTCACTCCTCTTTACAAAAGGGGTAAGAGATCGTACGAGCAGAGCAGAATTGCAGCTCAATAACGTTAATGTTTCCCTTTTGCACGCTCCTAGAGC
This sequence comes from Schistocerca gregaria, assembly GCF_023897955.1. Classification (NCBI taxonomy): domain Eukaryota; kingdom Metazoa; phylum Arthropoda; class Insecta; order Orthoptera; family Acrididae; genus Schistocerca; species Schistocerca gregaria. The sequence goes on along the minus strand of NC_064931.1, from coordinate 400,057,522 downwards.
GTATTCTAAGCTCACAAATTATGAAATTCCTGGAAGAAATCGAATTTCTGTCAGTCATCGCGGTTTAAGTTAACTCCGTTCCAATCATTAGATGCAGGTGAATTGGTCACTGTCGTCATCCTAGAATTCCGAAAGGCTTTCGACGCTGTACAACACTGAACTGAAAAATTTAAGAAAGAAAGTAACTTTCGGATGCCCGATAATGCTGGACTTACCCTCATATGGCGAGAAGAGGGAACACGTAATGCATCTTGGAACATTGTCGAACGTGATCGTTTCGGTGGCGAAGGTTTTATGGTGCGGGAAGGCATAATGTTGTTTGGGCGAACTGACCTCCAAATCTTTGAATACCAATAAACCACCGTTTCTTTATAGAATGGAACTCTCATGTAAAAAAGTAGCTTTAAACATCTGATTACGTTACAAATGAGCTAACGTGTTTAACATTTGACAACGCACGTAAGCGAGAAAAGGTTTGGAAAAGGTCTGGAATGTTGGAAGTCGCTAAGTGTTATTATGAAACACTGAATGCATCGACTGGCTAATCTGCGTTCCCTTTTAAGCAAAAGCTAGTTTTCCACACAGCTAAATACGTCTGACATCATATCTTCTTAACTACGTGTTGTACGATGATGTAATTCTGCAAGTATATTCGATAGTATGTGCGGATACTGTCTGCAAACTGTGTTACGAATAGAGTCAGTTGTAAGGAAATAATAAGTTAAAACGTCATGTGTGACGCTGAAGTTGTACTGCACGAACAGCGAAAATGTAAGTGATAACCATTTTTCCTTTCATCGGTTTGTGACAGGTGTCAGCAACAAATGTTTCGTACGGGTTTTAAATTAAATGTAATACTTGTTGGAAAGAGCTAAATTCTCTTTTTGTGAATTAATGGATGAATAAAACCCGGGTATTTGTGCGCATCGCCAGTTATGCTACCTCAACAGAAACACAAAGTTTCTTAACTGTAATACTTCTCTTATGATGTGCAACTTTTAACTGAAGTACTTAATGAATACATTATGGCAGAATTTAAAATTTTTCAATTCTCAGTGATTATGCGAAATGCAAGGTTATTCTAAATTATGGACCCATTTTCAAAACTTCGTATTTATACAAGTACAAATCCAAATTGAACAAGCTTTACCAATGAAAAGAGGAAGTTTCAAAGTTTTTTCATAATGTTTGACATCAGTTGCTAAGTTTAATACTTTGTAATAATTTTAATTAATTAGTTTTTAATAATTATTTAATAATTAGAAATGTGATAAACGTCATAAATGTTCAATGTGGCCACGGTTGGCTGCACACCAAACATCGACGCGGTAGCCAAACTCGTCTCACACACCTGAAGGCATATCTGCAGTTACTGACTGCATGGCAGCAAATCCGGTTCTGCAGATCGTTCGAAGAGGCTGGTAAAGGCGGGACGTAAACAGCTTCCTTCACATAACCCCATAAGAAATAGCCGCAGGGTGTGAGATCACGAGATCTCGGTGGCCAGAAGTGCAGAGCCAGGTCCTCAAGTCCCCTACGACCGATCCAGCGCTGAGGAAGGGAGTCATTCAAAAAGCCTCATACATCACGGTGCCAATGGGGCGGAGCTTCATCCTGTTGGAAAATGAAGTCCTGGGAATCTTACATAACTTGAGGGAACAGCCATTGTTACAACATGTAAAAGTACGTGATTCCTGTTACAGTTATTTCTGCAAAGAAAAATGGCCCATAAACATTTGTACAAGATTTGGCACAGAACATGTTTATCTTTGGTGAGTCTCTTTTGTGTTGCTATGGTGAATGTGGATTTCCCAAACTCTATTTGCGAACATTGTGTCTCATGACTTTTCCAGTAGGGTGTAACGTCTCTTCATCGCTAAAAATTATACGCTGTAGAAATGCGTCATCCTGCATTTTTGCTACCTCATAACCACAAAATGCCAGACGCATCTCTTTTTCACTGGGTTTGAGAGCCTACACAAGTTGTAATCGGTAGGGCTCGTACAGCAAACGCCGTCTTAGAACTTTCCATACAGTTGGTTGGGGTATTTTAAGTTCTCGACTGGGTCTATTAGCAGACTTGCTTTGACCACGCACAAAACTTTCTTGGATCCGTCGGACATCATTCTCTGACATACACGGTCGGCTTGTGCTTTTTTCTTTGCACACACTTCTAGTCTGTTTAAATGGCTTAAATCAACAGCTAATGCTTCTGCGAGTTGGTGGTTGAATACCGAATCTGGTATGAAATGCCCGGTGCATTGCAATTTGCGACTCACTTTTCGCGAGCTCAAAAACGCAGAAAACCTTGTGCTGCACAGTCGCCATTTAATTCACAACTGACAGTGAAACGGAATGACGGCCCTATTGCCGCACGACCTCTACCGACCGCTTCTGAAACCATCACCGCCCGCCCACCCTCACCCGCCAAACACTTGGAAACTTCCTCTTTCAATTGGTAAAGCTTGTTAAATTTGGATTTGTACTTGAGACACACGAATTTTTGAAAATGGGTCCATCATTTAGAATACCCCTGTATTAAAAATCAATTTTTTGTTGGCCCTGGGAGCCGCTAGATAGCAGACTGAAGCTGGTACAAACGTACAGGATTCGGAGTTTGGAGATAATAATATAGATGGTACGCTCGCCTGTCTCTGCCGCCCCCCCCCCCTCCCCAAATTCTATAAGTCCCCCAAATCTTCGAGCGCCATGCACTCTGCCTCGCCTTCCGTATACACCACCCGTCCCCCACACGGATTCTCTACGACCTGATTCCTTTCCCCCATCTGCTCCTATTCCTCGAACATATCGATATCCTCTACACCTCCCGCCCTCATCCCCTGGTTGCTTCTCTCCTCTCCAACCCCCGCCCTCTGTTGTGCCTTCACCGTTGTGTCCCCCCTACCCTCCACCTCTCCACCCTTCATTTCCTTTCCCAAGGTGACTTCTGTCGACTCCTCCTCCCGGATGATGCCGTCTCTCCCTCCATTTATACCTCCCATCAACTCTGATCCTCACCTGCCCCTTCCTTCCTCTGTCCTTTCCCCAGGCTCCCTCTCCCCCCCCCCCCCTTCCATCCTGTTTTTTCCCTGCCTACCCTCCTCTCTGCCTCCCATCTCTCGCCCAAGTCCTTTTGCATTCCCCTCCTCTACCTTTCCCCACACCCTCTCGTGTCTGCACTGCCCCCCTCCCCCCTTATGAGTCGTCTCCCTCCGTCGGTTCCCCCTCCCCCACTTCGTTTCTCCTCTCCTCCCTCCTTTTTTCCCCTTGTCTGTCTAGATCCCCCCCCCCCCCCCCAACTGCCCATGGCTGTGGTGTGTCATCTTCCAACCAGCTTTTTAGTGCAGTGTTTCAAGTGAGTGTTAAGTAATGTGCGTCTTTTCAGAAGTGCTGCGAACGGAAATTATACTGTCGCTGGGTGTGATTTTTATATCTCTTGCGAACAGAAACCAGACTGTCGCCGTGTTTTTTTAATTGTCTGTCTACTATTTTCCCTGTCTGCTTCCTGTGTATTTTATTAGCATCGCCAACCCTTTATTTTATGTTTTAACTTCCACAATTTTCCGCCATTTCACAATTTAAGTCACCGATTTTATCGCCTGCTTTTATTGTTTATTATCTTCTTCTTATGTTTTAAAAATTCTGTAGGCTGAAGAGCGGCGTACTAAGCTGCTGCCACCCGCCCCCTTCGGGGGTAATCGCAACTCAATAAAGGAAAAAAAAAAAAAACTCGCCGGCCAACGTTATTGTGACAGTGTACTTCTCGATGTGCGTCTTTCCAGCAATGCATTCGAAAATGACTTCGGCAACTCGCGACCGTATTTAACAGCGCAAGTACAGGAAATCTAAGAACAAGAGGATACCTGGCAAATGGACTGGCCTGCCTTTCCCCCTAATTGGCACCAGCTAGCACGCGTGGGATGCATTGTTGAGACGTACTGCAGTGCGTCCATATGCACCAACGACCATCCTGCACTTGTCAACCGCGCCGGTGGAGGAGTGGAACTCCCTACGACGGAGAGTCAGGTACTCCTTACCAGACTTGTGGCCAGTACGGGAACACGTTGCGTGGCATGCATTGCTGCCTGTGGTGATTACATACCACGTCAAGAATCGCGTCCCTCTTTTTGTAGTGTAACTGACTTTGAAAAAAAAAGCTTCTTTTCTGTTCGTATCATTGTGCATTTCTTTCAGTTACCTTTTGTACTCCACTGTAACACTTCTTTCATTGTGTGGCTCAAGTTGCATCGAGCTATGTTACTTGGCACCGGCACATTATGAGAAAGTTACTTTCGTCCTTAAGGTTTGTACATCAGCGCTTACTGTCGGCTGCTAACCAAGATACCATGATACGGCGCTGCTAAGGTGGTCTCCAGTCCTACGACTGGATTTCTGCACCTCTGCACGCTAGACTACTCTGTGCCAGCCGCTTCATCTCTAAAAAAACGATCACAACTATATCCGTTTCAACCTACTTATTGTACGACGGGCGTTTGAAAAGTCCGTGCAAAGTCTGAGAGATGGCAACACCGGCGCGTATCGAGGTTATATTTAGTTAGTAGCATCTTTGGAAAGAACGCACACCAATTTTCAACATATTGGTCTATTTCTATGTCAAAAAATGGACGAAAAAGAATTTCGTGTGGTGATAAAACATTACTTTATGAAAGGCAAAACGCCTCAGGAGACTAAAGAGAAGCTTGGCAAACGTTACGGTGGCTCTGCACCTTCAGTTAGAATAGTTTATAAGTGGTTTCAAAATTTCGGAGTGGCCATATGGGCACAAGTGTTGGTGAACGTTCTGGACGCCCTGTGGAGGTTACGACTCCAGAAATCATTGATAAACTCCGTGATATGGTGACGGATGACAGAAGAGTTAAGGTGCGTGAGATTGCTAGTGCTGTGGACATCTCGAATGAACGGGTACATAATATTTTGCATAAACATTTGGACATGAGAAAGCTTTGCGCAAGATGGGTTCCGCGATTGCTCACACTTGACTAAAAACGGAATCGTGTGAAGTGCTGCAAGGATGGTTTGCAGCTGTTCAGGAAGAATCCGCAGGACTTTAAGCGTCGTTTCGTCACTGTGGATGAAACATGGATACATTATTATTCTCCTGAGACCGAACAACAATCTAAACAATGGGTTACCAAGGGAGAATCTGCACCAAAAATGCGAAGACTATTCCTTCGGCCGGACAGATTATGATGACTGTCTTTTGGGATTTGCAATGGATAATCCTCATCGACTCTCCGGAAAAGGGTAAAACTATTACAGGTGCATATTATTCATCATTATTGGACCGTTTGAAAACCGAGGTGCAAGAAAAACGCCGTGAATTGGACCGCAAAAAAGTCCTTTCCCAACACGACAATGCACCAGCACACACATCAGCAGTTGTAGTCGCAATATTAATGGAAATAGGATTCCAACTCGTTTCACATCCCCCCTATTCTCCAGACTTGGCTCCCTCGGACTACTAATTGTTCCCCAATTCGAAGAAACGGCTGGCGGGACAAAGCTTTTATTCAAACGAGGAGGTGATTACAGCAACTAATAGCTATTTTGCAGACGTGGACAATTCATATCATTCGGAAGAGATCAACAAATTAGAACAGCGTTGGACGAAGTGTATAAGTCTAAAAGGAGACTATGTCGAAAAATAAAAAAGGTTTACCCCAAACACATAACTAGTTTTTATTTTTGCATGGACTTTTCAAACACCACTCGTAGTCAATCCTTGGCTTTCCTCTAGAATTTTTACTCCTCCCCCCCCCCCCCCACCCCACCCACCCTTTCTTCCATTACAGAGTACAAAGTCGACGATTCTTTTATATCTCATGATTTCTTCTTTCAACCTTTTTTATTAACAAACAAAATTACTTAAGTATTATTCGAAAGGAATTTTGAGTAAGTGATAGTTCGACGCGAGAAGTAATCCACTTTGCTTATTTTCAATACTTGTAATGTATGATATTATATTTTTGAGTAACTCTTCCCGTTCTGGAAGGGTATTTTTGGCTCAGAAACTGGCTGTTTGGGCAATAAGTGTGTGAGTTCGCAAACCTCTTGTCGACCTATGTTCATTGGTCTGGGTATTCTGATATTGGCCTCTCAATGTGCATATTCTTTACTGTCGTTGGACTGATGACCTAAGCAGTTCGGTCCCATAAGATCTCACCACTACTGTCGTTTCTTGTTAACAATATCAGCTTATTCCCAAAAATGAGCAGTTTTCACTCAGTTAATACTAGGCAGAAATCCAATCTGCATTTGGATCTAACTTCCTTGACTCTTGTCGATGAAGCACAAAATAGTAGCCAAAATACCTCACTGATGTGGACTCACTGATGGGAGCGAACATTTGGGAAGCTACTCGTTATATAAACGGTCCGAATGCAGGGGGATTTATTTGCAGTACTGCGTGCAAAACCACATAGCTTCCATCTGCGTTAGCATTATCATCTAGCTTGTGTAAAGTAATAATATTTTGTTGTTGTAAGTCAGTGTAATCTAAAGTACTTCGACAAGATAGTTGCCGGCCGCGGTGGTCTAGCGGTTCTAGTCGCTCAGTCCGAAACCGCGCGACTGCTACGGTCGCAGGTTCGAATCCTGCCACGGGAATGGATGTGTGTGATGTCCTTAGGTTAGTTAGGTTTAAATAGTTCTAAGTTCTAGGGGACTGATGACCACAGATGTTAAGTCCCATAGTGCTCAGAGCCATGTGAACCATTTTTGACAAGATAGTTTATGGAGATTTAAACCTCTTATCATTTACATTATTTGTGTGCAAATTAAGTATGCCAAGGGTTTATGATAGATGGTCCGATAGTGCATTCGCAATTAACATAAATGAGAAAATCCTGAGGCACTAAGCAGAAGACTAAAGATCAGTCCTCAGTAAAAAGATAGTATAATATTTCGGCTAAAAGCATGAAATGCTTTTCTTGTCTTAAAGTTCTTAAAACATGAAATATCCAGGAATTAAGCTGTAATTCTGTCTGAAACGTTAGAGGAACGCTAAACGAGATAAGCGTTATGTTATCTTAATACAGCTACAGAGATTTACTAGGGCACGTCTTTGTTATAGGAACTGGCAAAAAAGCATCGATATATCAATGTATCGATATTTCTTCAGTATAACTACATACATAACATGGATATTTGCATAATTGAATGGTGATTAATCGATGTTTGTTAGTGGATATCGAAAGTGATATTTTTATTGACTATCTTTTCGTGATGTAGTCACTATAGTTCTCATCAGCAGATTTCTTGCCCACTTTAAGCACTACCAATCTTAGCAGTCTGATGGTAAATGTCTTACAGTGGGCTTAATTTAATTTCATATCCAGTACTACAAATGAGCACCCTACACGGTATTAGGTTGGTGTAACAGTTTCTTTGGGTCATCAATGTGTATTGATATCTTTAAAGGCTTGTCCTTCCCTGTCTTGTTACAAATCCATTGCAGTTTTTTTGAATTTGTAAATAATTAATAAATGTGTTAATGGTGACTGCTACAGGCAGTATGAGAACTGCCAGCATCCCGTTGATGGGTCTGAGGCCAGCCAACCGTGTGGTCTTATCTCAGCCTTTCATGCTGTCCACTGCAGCTATCTACGGCCTCAGCTGACTGCTGCTGTGTAACACCAGTCACCAGAAACAGGTAGCACACCTGTGGCTGCAGTGAAGGGGCTGTTGTGCTGCACGTGAGACCTGCTTCGGTTCGGCAATTGCACGTACTTTTCGCCTTACTACGAGTGAAATGTGGCGACAGTTATTAATATTCTCAGTATCATAAAATAGGAGTAACCCATTGAATTGCAGACCCATATCACTGACCTCAATTTGCGGTAGGATTTTGGAGCATATACTGTACTCGAACATTATGAATGGCCTTGAAGAAAATGACTTATTGATACATAACCAACACCGATTCAGAAAATATCGTTCTTGTGCAACACAGCTAGCTCTTTATTCCCATGAAGTAATGAGTGCTGTCGACAAGGGATCTCAGATCCATTCCATTTTCCTAGAGTTCCAGATGGCTTTTGATACCGTTCCTCACAAACCACCATAAATCAAATTGATTGCATATGGTGAAAGGGTACAGTGCCGCCCGACATTGAAAATAGGTACAACATTCTTCGTTATTCTTGTCAGTACAACATTTTTTTCTAATAATAACTCAATTTCAATTAATACAGCGAATCCGGATACTAGTGTGGGAAAGAATGACAATTTATTTATTTAATTGATCACATGTGCACTCCCAAAAAATAAATCCCTACACCCAGTTTGGTGAGATCTGTGAAATGAATGAATGTATGGTCGTCTTCTAACTGCAGATAGTGAATGTGAATATATGATCATCTTTGAGACGATCTTTTGGTCACCTTTGGTGGAACCAAAGAGATGAAATTTACCGGAGCTTTGAGCGCCTGAAATGTGGCTGACCAATGGGTAGCATGGTCTTCCCCCACGTCGACGGAGGTGCGAGATGACCTGAAGAATGGCCATGTTTCAGCACTCTGCCGCTGGATCTAGTGTTGGTAAGACCTGTCTTAGGTGTGCTCCGTAAAGACAAAAGAGTGGAGACATGGTATGCATGTGAAATACTTAAGAGTAGTTTGGAATAATAATTTCTCTATTTCAGGAACTTTTGTGGGGAGAATTAAATGTCAGGCAGTTAATATTAAGGGGATCGTAGTAATATTCGGAAGTGACCAACGGTCACAATGAAACCACGTGTAGCAATAAGTTGAAATACTTCCGAGTGCTTAAGTTAAGCTGAATTACTAGCGTGTGTACTATAAGTTGGAAATATTTAAGAAATGGCGTGTGCAGGACTTCAAATTAGAGACGAGTACTTCCACGTGGTGAGTACTGTGTGAGTCTTAATCTGTGTATGAGACAAAGGATAAAGAGAAGTACTCGTTCGTGGTATCAGTTGAGGACTCGAGTGGGTGATGAATATGTTCTTAATATTACTTTGCGTGTTATGTTTCCGTGTGACGCTTAATTCAAACTATAATACTCTGTGAGAGAAGCAAGGTGAGTCAGCGTCTATCCAGCAACGCCACTTGGCTTGCATTGCACAGGAAGACGTGCAATATCCTCCAGAGTTCATAGTAGGAAAGAAAAGTTACGAAGTGGGGCAGTGTCGTGTGAAACTGGAATAAATACTGATTGAAGTGGGAAAGCTGACAGTGATGTGATTATAACGTTGTGACTATTCTTTGTATTGTATGTTGCCAGTATGATGTATTTCATGAAATTTAAGTATGTGTGGTTGGCATGGGAGAGTAACAAGGTAGTTTCAGAGGCAGTGGGTTATGCATGTTCCTTTTTGTACCACTCGGTCTGGAGGAAATTTTCGTGATGATGGCTGTCAGAGTCGAAGTGTGAGATATAGCAAAAGATCCACCATCCTATCCATAAAGTGCACTGTAGCGTTAAATAATTACGAGACCATAAGACAGAGAATCATCAATGTAATGCCATGCCCACTGGGCGGAATTTCTCATGTGTTATTGTTGTAGGTTATAGAATTTTTGTGTTCAGGTTATAGAATTTATCAGAATAAATAAGATACTGAACAGAAAAAGATTGATGGCCATTTCCTTCGAATAGTATGTTGTCATGATATCCAGAATTTATAATGTGTGCGCCATTCATACTCAGTGCGATGGCCACGTGTTGATCAAAGCCGTTAAATAAGTGAACAGTCAGAGTTGTGTAAATTACTAATAGTCAGATGTGCGTTTCCGTTGCGTAATATTCAAACAGGAGAATAACTTGTAACTTAATTGTGAGTACTAGAGTTCATGTTACTCGATAAATTAGAATGAGTCCACTCGCTTGGCAGACGACTCATCTTGCAGGCCTGACTGCTTGCTGCCACAGTATGAGCAAGGCATGTGGGTGCCTCTCAATGGAGTATCGTCTCAGGTATGCGACTGGATTCGTGATTTCCTCTCAGACACGTCACAGTTCGTAGTGATAGACGGTAAATCATCGAGTAGAACAGAAGTGATATCTGGCGTTTCCCAAGGTAGTGTCATAGGCCCCCTGCTGTTCCTGATTTACATAAATGATCTACGTGATAATCTGAGCAGCCTCCTTAGATTGTTTGCAGATGACGCTGTAATTTACCGTCTAGTACAATCATCAGACGATCAATTCCAATTAAAAAGTGATCTGGAGAGAATACTGTATTGTGCGAAAAGTGGCAATTAGCACTAAACAAAGAAAAGTGCGAGGTCATCCACATGGGAACTAAAAGAAATCCGATACATTTTGGGTATACGATAAATCGCACGAATCTAAGGGCTGTCAATTCGACTAAATACCTAGGAATTAGAATTACGAGCAACTTAAATTGGAAAGACCACATAGATAATATTGTGGGGAAGGCGAAGCAAAGACTGCGCTTTGTTGGCAGAACACTTAGAAGATGCGACAAGCCCACTAAAGACACAACCTACATTGCACTTGTCCGTCCTCTGCTGGAATATTGCTGCGCAATGTGGGATCCTTACGAAGTAGGATTGATGGAGGACATCGAAAAAGTACAAAGAAGGGCAGCTCGTTTCGTGTTATCGCACAATAGGGGTGGGAAAATGGCTCTGTGCACTATGGGACATAACTTCTAAGGTCATCAGTCCCCTAGAACTTAGAACTACTTAAACCTAAGGATATAACACACATCCAAGCCCGAGTCAGGATTCGAACCTGCGACCGTATCGATCGCACGGTTCCAGACTGTAGCGACTAGAACCGTCCGGCCATCCCGGTCTGCAATAGGGGTGAGAGTCTCACTGATATGATACGCGAGTTGGGGCAGCAGTCACTGAAACAAAGGCGATTTTCTTTGCGGCGAGACCTATTTACGAAATTTCAACCACCAACTTTCTCTTCCGAATGCGAAATGATTTCGTTGACACACACCAACGCACGGAGAAATGATGATCATAATAAAATAAGAGAAATCAGAGCTGGAACGGAAAGATTAAGGTGTTCCTCTTTCCCATACGCCATTCGAGACTGCAATGGTAGTGAAGTAGTATGAAAATTGTTTGATGAACCCTCTGGCAGGCACTTAAGTGTGAATTGCAGAGTAACCATGTAGATGTAGATGTAATGACATTTTTCACATTAAAGAAGAAAAATAAGAAAGTTTATAATTTTTTTCATATTTGGTATGATGATACGTAAGTAAGAAAGGGTTAGAGGCCTCGAAAGTTCACTGAAAACGTACACTATCGGAAAAAAATCGCAACACCAAAAAATAATTAATGCAGAATAATCAAATTTCGGGAATACATTTGTCTACGTTGCATATGGAAGTGATTAACATTGCAAAATAACAGTTTACTGTAAGCGCGAGGTAAGCCATCGCAAATGTGATTGCTGGTACATTAATAACCGGCGTAACCGCCAGAATGTTGAATGCAAGCATGCAAACGTGCATGCACTGTGTTGTACAGGTGCCGGATGTCAGTTTGTGGGATGGAGTTCTATGCTTGTTGCACTTGGTCGGTCAATGTAGAGAGAGTTAATGCTGTTTGTGGATGATACTGGAGTTGTCGTCCGACGAGTTCCATATGTGCTCCATAGGAGACAGATCTTTTGATCTAGAAGGCCAAGGCAACATGTCGACACTCTGTAGAGCATGTTGGGTTACAACAGTGGCATATGGACAAGCGTTAACCTGTTGGAAAACACTCCCTGAATTGCTATTCGTGAAATTTAGCACATCAGATCGAATCACTAGTTTGACGTACATATTTTCGGTCAGAGTACGTTGTATTACCACGAGAGTATTCCTGCTGTCACCCTAGACCATAACTCCGGGTGTAGGTCCGGTGTGTCTATCACACACTCAAGTTGGTTGCACGCCCTCAACTGGCCTCCATCTAAGCAACAAACGGCCATCACTGACATCGAGGAAGAACCAGCTTTCATCAGAAAATACAACCGACCTCCATCATGCCTTCGAATGAGCTCTTGCTTGATACTACTAAAGTCACAAATGGCTGTGGTTTTGGGTCAGTGGAATGCACGCTACAGGGCGTCTGGTTCGGAGCCGTCAGTGAAGTAAACGATTTGTAATAGTTCGTTGTGTCACTTTGGTGTTAACTGTTACGCAGATTGCTGCTGTAAATGCAGTACGATGCGCTAGAGCCATATGCCGAACACGTTGGTCTTCCTTCTCGGTAGTGTCACGATGCCGCCAGGACCCCGCTATTCTTGCGACTGTACATTCTCGTGAGCACTGCTGCCAGCAGTCATGAACAGTGGCTACATTCCTGAGAGCTCTTTAGAGCTCTTTCTGCAGTATCATAGAAAGAATGACCAGTTTCTCGTATACATATTAAATGACCTTGTTCAAATTCAGTGATGTGTTGATAATGGCGTCCTTGTCGCGTTAAAGGCATTCTTGACTAACATCAACTCATCACATCTGATCCCAAACGTAACTAACGCTCACGATGGTTACAGCGTGTATCTGAAACGAACCAGATTTGTATCCTCATGGTGGCCGTATTAGAGCCATTCTGGTGCGACTGGCGCGGAATCTGGATAGACTTCATCTTTCAGACGTAGAAGCACACCTACAAACTTCCGTTTATGTCGCAGAACTCGTTGGTGTTGCGATTTTTTTTTTGCCCCTCAGTGTATAATGTGAATAAGTAGCGATGTAAGTGGCTAAATGGTTGACAGCTAGTAGCCAAATAAATGCGATATGAAGAAAATACTTAGAGTCGTAGTGCTTGCGGCACACGTTTTCCGGCATACCGCGTGTATAAGAGGCAGTCATATGAAAACGAGACAGATGAAAAAAAGTAAACAATCCTTTTATTATTTCAAAAGCAATAACTGCTGATACATTTATGCCACTGTGAGACAAGACGGTCAGTGCCTTCATGGAAAAATGTTTACTTGTGCCTAGAGAATCAGAATTGCACCCAGGCCTGCACCTCTTTGTCCGAAGCAAATCGACGGCCAGGAATATGTTACTCCAGGGCTCCAACAACATGGAAATCGAATAAGGAGAAATTGGGAATCTATGGAGCGTGTGTAAAGACTTTCCAGAGAAGCTTCTGCAGCGTGGTCGAAACAATCTTGGCAACATGTGGGCTGGTATTATCCTGTAGCCGAGTTATGCATGCATCAACATTCCGGGCGCCTAGACCTGACGGTGCGCTTCAGTTTTTGCAAGGTGCCCACGTATCACTATGCGTTAATTGCAGCACCGTGATCCAGAAAGTCAGTGAGCAGTGGGCCCTTGTAATCAAAGACAAAGGACGCCATCACTTTCCGGAGTTGGCGTACCTGTTGTTTCGTCTACGCTGCAGAAGTTTCGCTGGGAAGTCCTTATGTATCCTGGATACAGTCCCAACCTCTCTCGAAGCAGTTTCCATGTTCTTGGATCCCTCCAGAAATTTCCATCAGCAACCGCAAACGTTTCTCCATCAAGACATTGGCCGTCTTGTCTCACAATGTGAAACGTCCCCTTAGAACAATTATACAAAACTGGTCTATGTGAAACGTCCTCTTTGTACAATTATACACGAATGTGCTTAAACTGACACACAATAGTTTTTAGCGCAACGCAATCTGACTTTCAAAAATCCCTAAAAAGAATGGCCCTGACTAACATTAACCTACACCTTTCACAAATCACTTACCTCACCAAAAATCTTCGTTACTCAAACTACTGCAATACAGCGATCGCCACTACTGCCAGCTAAATAAAAGATTCATACTACAGAAGGCACTAACTACTTATAGGCATAGTTAGCAAATGAAAGATTTTAATAGAGAACAAACAATGTATTTACCTTAATAGTCATAATATATATATATCAGTTCATGACATCCATTCTTACAAATTTCAAAACTCCGCCATCTCTCTCCCCACGTCCACCACTGCTGGCGGCTCACCTCCAACTGCGCAATGCTACGCGCTGTTCACATCCAGCTGCCGCTGCCCAACACAACAATGGCAGACAACAATGCAAACCAGCCACAGACGGCACACAGCACAGCCAGTGATTTTCATACAGAGCGCTACATGGCGTTACCAATAAGAAAACCTAAACAGCCTACTTACATAGCCCCCATGCTCCCCACAAAGAAATTTTACAAATTGTTTTGGGCAGTGGCCAATACAGATTTGAAAAACTTTTTCATAATTACAATAACAAAGAAATGAAATGCACACACTTATCGATGCAATGTTGGTCAAAATCTAAAATTTTCTCACAGTCCATAAAGACAGTCCTGATCATTCATCAAAGTAAAATTGCAGTGTTTTTCTCAAAGTCTGAGTAGTAAAAGAAAATGCACATGGAAGTGGTGGATTTCCATGCAGTCTTGAAGAAGTAATGTTGTCCTTCCAAGGGAAAGACAGTGCTGACTCTTGACATGCAGACAGGTAATGGGCCAAAACAGAGCAAACCCACAGCAGAGTCAGTTGTAGTTGAAGACTACTGGTAGGTAGGTCATCACAGAGCAGACCCACTGTAGTCCTGGTAGAGATTATGGTATTGGTGGGCCACCAGAGGTGCATACCCACTGCATTCCTTGTAGAGATAGCCAGCAGCCACCTGTTGCGACTGTGCAGGTGCACAATCACCATCGAAGAGTTTTGCGGAGAATATAGCAAGTCCATCAACCACCACTTGTGCACACACAAAGTTTTTGCAATTGTCCTTAGAACCAGCAATGCTGTTAACCAGTCCCTTGCTAAATTATCAACACATGTGCAAACACTAACAGTCCCTACTTCTCACATATTATCCATATACTATGACCAACAGAAATGTGTGCAGTGAAATGATACTTAATTTGAAGAAATGGTGTCTATACAATTATAAATTGAAAACATAAAAATACAATTACAAAGGCACAAAATACATCATTAAAGAACATAACAGTACAGATAACTTTTGTAGTAAAACAGGCTTTACAAAAGAATAGAAATAAACATGCACATCAGTGTTACAAAACTTATGACATAAGTACATACATAAAGATCAGAATAACTTTTGAAACATCAATTTCACACACGAGCATGAGAACAAAACAGAATAAACAATGTGTAAACATCTTTACGAAGTAAATAACATGTTATTAAATGCAGTGGTAGCTGAACGTAAATGTTCGTGTTGCAGAGAGACTTTCTTATCTATTTTTATTATATTAATTAAAGGTGGAAAGGAGGAAAGGAAAATAAAGGGAAGGAGCTATGTGAGCTGCATCGGGACTTATGCGGATTCAGCGGCGACGAGTGAAAATTTGTGCTGGACCGGAATTCGAACTCTGGATCTCCTGCTTACTATCTTTTCTGCACCATCTTTTTCTAAAACAAAAGGTGGGGGGGGGGGGGGGGGGAATGGTCCCGGTGGGAAGGTGGGCAGAGATCATTTTACGAGGCCTGGCCACAATCTTTCTGTCATTTATTTAGTGACGAAATATAAATCCGCCTCTTCCATAACTTGTCTCTCTCGCCAAGATTTTAAAACAAAAAAAAGGATACGTACTAATTACGCGAGAAAAAAGTAAACAAACACAAGTTAACACTTCTGGAACACGAACATTCTATGAACACCGCCGCCCCATATTTATGGCTTTTGTTCTCGTATTATTGTCTAGATACCGTTACCTGTTCAATCATTTATGTATCGATATATCAAAATCATCTCTTGTCGTGAATGACCCAGCTGCGGGGCGGATCGCGGAAGATGCTCCGCAATAAGTACTGGTTGTACTTAAGATTCTTCACAATAGCACAATGACGATCATTGAAACAGTTCCAATAATCCATGAGACCTGTGACACCACCTCCAAACAAATAATAAATCGCTTGATCTCTGATCCACATGACGGCGTGGTGTTTCGTCCTCGGGTAATAAACAGCGTCCGGGCAGAGTAGAGTCAATGAGTCAACATAAGCGGACGACATCCGTAAAAAGAGATCCAAAATTAGACGCACAAGATACCAGATCTCTTCCGCCGACCTAAAATGTAGCCGGTGTTCGCCTGTATCCTGATCGTTGCAGTTCACTCATGAAGGCGGATCGGCAAGATGGATCCTAAGTATTCTCTCCCGAGCACTCTGGATATGTTGCAAGAAGCTCCGATAATTAAGGATCTTCGTGCGTGGGATGTCGCTCGTGAAGTCGATACCAAGACAACGGATTGTATCGCACAGTCTGAGTGGGGCAACGCTTGCAGATGTCATCCAATCACCATAAGTGGCTAACCAATCCATGGCTCTGTGGACATCGTATCCGTCACTAAGAGCTAACGTCAGATCATCTGCATAGGTAGTGCACTTAAAACCGACATCATCGAGAGATAATGCCGCGAGGCGGTATCGCAGACAGCACAACGGTTCGATTGCTAAAGCGTACAGCATCGCCAGTAAGGGGCATCCTTGTGTAACAGAGCGGCGAATCTGCAAAGTGTTCGACAGTCTACCATTGACAAGCACTTTCGACATTGCGACAGGTAGCAGACGTGGTACCACGTCGACGAAAGCGTGCGGGTAATGCGTATTCTGAAGGACAGTCGTTAAGTTCATATTACTGACGTGATCAAATGCTTGACTGAAGTTTATCGCCGCCAGTGCTCCCGGTACGCGATGCACCTAAAGCCCTCGGCACACGGACCGTGCAATCGAACGTTGAGCGTTGAACGTGCCGAGTTTCTGACGTCATAGCGTGGAATAGCACGTTCGGCAGACTTCCCGAACTTGCAGGGCAATATCTAGCAGGTCAGATATTCTGAGCGTGTGTCTGAGGGTTGACCAATGAGATGGCATAACGACACCTACGTCACTAGCACGCCATCTCCCTTCAGCACAGAGTTGTGAGGCACCATATTGGCATTTATTTCAAGCCTATACGTAAATATGCCGTTTCTGAGCACCAGCAAATTGAGAATCACTCGAAAATCCGTTGTTAACTGTATGATTCGTTGCAAAAAAATAATGAGAAACATCTGATTCTTGGCAAAAGTATTATTGTAACTTGCGTGTTATGAGACTATGCCATTTGAAGGCAACGACACACTGACGCTCCACCAAAATAGTATTTTTCTTGGAACACTTTGTTGTAATTAAATTGCAACTGGTAACATAGCTACGATTAAAGCTTTTAGCAAGTAGCAATATATTAGGAATGGCTACGTGTAGGTTGTTGTCAGATTAGCGTTGTCGGAACGGTAGCTCAGCGTGTTCAGTCAGAGGGTTGCGTGCTCTCTGTAATAACAAAAGTGAGACAAGGGATCAACGATCAATTTGAACGGATGTCTCCTGACGTCCGCCCAGACCAAACGCAACGAACTATATTGAAAAAAATGAAAAATAAATAACGTAGTCAGTAGAGTAACCGACTTATATCAATTTCCATGACATGCCGAGGGTTCGCGTCTGGCCAGCTCTAAATATATTTTTTACCCCTATCATTCGCGTAATAGGTTCTGACGCATTATTGGGTTGTTTTGCAGGAGGAGACCAGACGGCGAGGTCATCGATCTCATCGGATTAGGGAAGGACGAGTAAGGAAATCGGCCGTGCCCTTTGAAAGGAACCATCCCGGCATTTGCCTGGAGCGATTTAGGGAAATCATGGAAAACCTAAATCAGGATGGCCAGACGCGGGATTGAACCGTCGTCCTCCCGAATGCGAGTCCAGTGTGTTAGCCACTGCGCCACCTCGCTCGGTAAAACATTATTATTAGTTTAATATAAGTATATACTACAGTATTTGATGTTATGTAAATTTAAGTTCACCTTTTTTTGAGGAGTGAATTTGTTCGATTGACTTAATCTACAGGACAGCTTGCGCTACTTGTATAACGATATTTTGCTCCTTTTTCTTTTACGTTTCGTAATTCACATGTTACAAAAATTCTTCTACTGGGTAGAAACAGTGATTAAGTAAGAATGACACTAGGGTTTTAGTAAAATGTGGGAATGGTGAAATAATGCTTATCTTATGTGGAGTACTATTGCAAATTTGTATCGCACTGTTTGTAATAGAAGTTTTATAAGCCTGTGTCCTCACTTATTGGACATGGTACTTTTCTTTTTGTCTTAAAACATGTACATGGATACTGATGTTTTTATTTGTGTATATTACATATAGAACAACGTGACTAGCCTATGAGCAATGGAGTAAATGTGCGTTTTGATAGAGTTAATGTGGGAATTTTGCGAACACCCGTTTAGTAAACAGTATGATTTACGAGGTAGCGCCATCCCGCAACTGCCGCTGGAGTGCGTTGTGATCGCGTATAGCACTTTGGGGAGCACGTACCGTATGCAAAAGTCGCATAGTTCCTGAGCTTTCAGCACGTTGAACTCAGCACGCTCGACGTTGGCGTTCGATGGTACGGTCGGTGTGCCGACGGCTTTAGCGAGATTAGTCAGGTCCGCGTAGCGACACAGGTCGGCACGGATATTATGCGTCCCACGCCGAATTCGAGCTGCCAATAGGCGTGTCAAGCTTTTGATATTACAGTTCAACAGAGTTAGAGGTCGCTAGTCCGCAATACGTGATCCTCTGCAAAGTTTACGAATTAGGATGATGACACCTTCCACGGAGGCAACCGGAAGTTGCACCTCTGGCGTTTGAACTCTTGACATGTAATCTTTCAATAGGGTACGAGAAGCCTCTGGAACGTCCTATAAAATTCCAGGACTAACCGATCCTATCCTGGTATTTAACTAGGTGCCCCTTTTCCTATGGCATTCAATACTTCTTCTTCAGCCACCGGTTCAAAAAAATTGTTCAAATGGCTCTAAGCACTATGGGACTTAACATCTGAGGTCATCAGTCCCGTAGACTTAGAACTAATTAAACCTAACTAACCTAAGGACATCACAGACATCCATGCCCGAAGCAGGAGTCGAACCTGCGACCGTAGCAGCGGCGCGGTTCCGGACTGGAGTGCCTAGAACCGCTCGGCCACAGCGGCCGGCAGCCACCGGGTCTAGCAGTTCCTGTTGGAGTTCCGGAGTAACCGCAGCGTGCGTGAAATCAGTGACAGCAGCAATGATCTCTAAAAAAATGGTTCAAATGGCTCTGAGCAGTATGGGACTTAACATCTGAGGCCATCAGCCCCTAAACTTAGAACTAATTACACCTAACTAACTTAAGGACATCACACACATCCATGCCGAGGCAGGATTCGAACCTGCCACCCTAGCGGTCGCGCGATTCCAGACTGAAGCGCCTAGAACCACCCGGCCACGCCGGCCGGTCAATGATCTCTCGATCCGATCTCATCTCCACGTACAGCTGAGAAAAATGTGTAAAGTATGCATTGCTTAGGTACCTTTGCGCGATATCTGTTATCACTTCCTGGATAAAAGTCCCGTGCCTGCACTTTCGTCCCAAGGCAATATTGTAAACGGAGGGTCGTTCCTTGGCGATTCCGACCGATTGGCATACTCGAATGATCGACCCTTCCAAATGTTGACACGTTAATGTCACAATCTCCCCTTTCGCTCAGTTAACGACCATCTGGTGGTCCGGTGATGAGGGCATAACGGGGTATTCCCGGAGGATGGCGTAGTAGAACTCAGTAGTACTGTGCCTCCTCGCCGCAGCTTCCTTACTAAATGTCTTCAAGGTGCGGCGGAGGCTCGGCTTGGCACAGTCCAGCCACCACTGTAATACTGACGTATATATTCCTCGTCGTCGTAGGAACAGTCTCGGCGTGTCGTCCGCCGCCGTCTGACTTTCTTGTAAAGTCACGTGAGCGGTGTTAAATTTTCACCGGCTGCGCCTTCGCCACACCCGTTGGCGTCCAAGCGTGATGGAAAAGATATGAGCAGCGTGGTCAGTAAATGCTGCCGGCCACAACTTGCTTGCCGCGACGTCGTCCCTGAGAGAGCGGGAGGGATATATTATGTCAGTTCTACTAGACGAATGTTCCGTGAAGTGCGTGAAACCCGGACGGTCAGCATAGATGATGTCCCGAGTGTCTACCAAACCGAGTTCACGAATGGCAGTGTCGAGTGCTGGACGTGGTGAATGGTGAGGAATTTGGTCCTCTGGAGATTTTGTACAATTTAAGTAGCCCCGGATCACCATATCATCTATCCTTGCTTGGCATAATTGCGTTAATTCCCCAGAAAATAATAGCGTGCGTTCACGCCTCTTGCAGGCACCCGATGGTGCGTAAACATTGAAGAGGTGTATCCCTTGGACAGTAAGCGCCATGCCCCTGGCACTCGGTAGTTAACGTTCATCGGTGGCTGCTAAACATTCTTGTGAAGAATTGCGACGCCACTGTCCATGTCCGACGCATAAGGTATGCGTGTCGCGTATCCAAAGATCTCCAAGAAGCCAAAAATGTATATCTCTTGCAATAGGGTCACGCCAATGTTGGTAGCACAAAGTGTATGGTGTAAAATGACAGCTTCGCGCGCGTCCAGATGGCGTTGATGTTGAGATTTTGATATGACTCTTGTTCGCCTTCTAAGGTAGTGGTAGCTGTCAGTGTGAGCACTGGCGACGAGTTGTGTCACCGCAACGACACCTGCCGTCTCTATTATCATGCCGTCCACGGGTGACAGGGGCGGGGCAGCGGTTAGTGCAACTGCCCCTCTTTTACAAGTGCTGTGCCCGCCAAAGAGTCTTCTTCCACGTCGCCGCCCTCGAGTCACTGGAGAGACGCTGCCGGTGCGTTACAGCGGCTATCAAAGAGGCCCTCGTCGTGTTTCCATCGCCTCTGCATCTCCAAACGGACATCCAGGAGAAGAGGAATCCATCGTCTCTGTTCCGACAGGGGGACCAGTGTCTGTCGACGCCTCCGCAACAGCTGCGTCAACGAAACGACCGAGTTGAAGACGACAGTGTGCATCCGTCCGCAAGAGACAGTCGTCAGACGGCGTCCGTCGGAGTTTCTCGTGCTTGAGGAGCGAACGCTGCTCCACTCCCGTTTGGATGTGTATCTCTGTGTCAGAGTGTGTATGTAGATACGACTCCTCTGAACCTTCCGAGTTGAAAGTCGTGGAGCAACATCCACCCTCAGGTTGCAGTCAGAGCCATCTCACTATAGTGGCAGTTGCTGTTCGTGGCTATCTGTTGTCTTCCTCTGAAGTGAGCTGGCTGTATGTGCCTCGTCAGTAACGTGTCCGTCTGTCTGCAGTGGTGACCTGTGCCGATCCCCACCTTCAGACGTCGGTGGCGTCGTCGCTTGTGTATAAGTAATTGGTAGAATCTAGGAAGGAAAATGGTGCACCGCTTCGCCTGATGGAATCTGGGTGATCCGCCACTGCAAACAATCGGAGCGGACATGACCTTCTTGTCCACATCCTGAGTAGGTGTGGGGTTGTCAGTCATAGATGATAATTGCGTAACAAGCGGCTATGTTTAAGTTGAAGGAACATGCTCCGCGAGTTCGGGTATGGCCTGTGTTACTCCACTGCATGCGGGATACGTTGTAGAAGTCTGCCACTTCTAAACCGCAAGACTAATGAAAGTCCCGTGCAGCGTAAGAGCGGAGGTAAAGGAATCGGCAAGTATCACAAGAGGTAGCTATTAAACAGAGAGTATCCTCTTGCCAAGGCCTGCCTGTTCAACGGTAACAGCGGAATAATGTGCTTTTGGATCGCGTTCAGTTTGCGTTAATGTGCAATTGAATTAGAGGCTCCAATAAAGGAATGAGTGTGCCTTACGTTCTGCTGGACTCCACGAAATGAGAAAGCATTGGAGGAGCCGACCAAGAATCCCAAAATCAGCAGAGATTGGCCGGACCTGGTACCAAGTCGCTCACATCAGAAGATAGCATAAATATCAAATTAAGTATTCAAAAAGTTATTCATTCATGACTATACTGGCGTACAAACTTTTCTCCATACCACACACACACAGATTGGATATAATGATGTAAAGATCCCTGTTATTGAATAGGAAATTACTGTTCAAAGCGTGACGGAATTCCAGTTTTACACTGAATACACTAATAAATTTTCCCGTATTCTAGCTCATATTTATCTATTACCGAGACTCTCCTGTCCAAGGAATTTTCCCGTTTGATGGGATAATTGCACACATCAATTCTGTTTACAAAAATGTTAGAAGAACAGATGTACAAACCTTTATCGCTGACGGCGATCTGATGTAGGGTCCTACAATATATTCTAAGCTCAAACGTTTTGAAAATGCTAGAAGAAAACAAGTTTCTCTTCCAGTATCACCATCGATTTAAGACAACCAACTCAGGTGAAACAAAGCTTCTATTATTCACACACAATATCAAGTAAAGGGTAGAAAGAGATCAACAGATTGTTTTCATCTTTCCAGATTTTCGAATGGATCAGATAATGTATCTACCACGTCTACTACTAACAAACATGCGATAAGACGGAGTATCTTTCACAGATATGCGATTGGCTCAATGAATACTTGACCGATAGACGCTAGTATATTGTCCTAGACTACCAGTGTTCAACAAAAACTTTACATTGTGTATTTTTATAACAAAGAAAACGAATCCAATAGGAACCAGTTAAACGACGTGGCGAACATCTGGACAACGTCATATAGTTTAAACATTTATGGGTTATGCCAAGAGTCGGTATGAAATGGGACAAACACGTAAAATGATTATTATGGAAGGTGAACGTAAGATTTTATTTGTTTGAAGAGCTCTGGAATTTTGCAGTGCACAT
This sequence comes from Schistocerca gregaria, assembly GCF_023897955.1. Classification (NCBI taxonomy): domain Eukaryota; kingdom Metazoa; phylum Arthropoda; class Insecta; order Orthoptera; family Acrididae; genus Schistocerca; species Schistocerca gregaria. The sequence continues at coordinate 400,034,818 of NC_064931.1, read as the reverse complement.
GCAAAGCAAATAGTCTACAAGAGGCTAGTGCGACCAATTCTTAAGTACGAGTACTACTCCAGTGTTTGAAGTCCTTCTCAAGCAGGCAACACAAATGTAATCCAACAAATTCGGAGATGCACTGCTAGAATGAAAGCAGGTCGGTATAGTCCATACCAAAGTGTTTCGAAGTTAGGGTTGCCAGGTGTCCCGTTTTAGCAGGACGTGGCCGGCTTTTTATAATCGTGTACGGCCAAATATCCGAGTATACAAGCCCGACAACAACCACATCGTCAATTACGACTGCAGTGGGTAGGAGATCATCGAGATTGGACCGTGGATCAGTGGAAACGTGCTAATGGGGCGGAGAAGCCACGCTTCTTGTTACACCAAGTCTACGGTCGTTTCCGGATACACCGTCATCCAGCTGAACAACTGCTCGAAACATGCACAGCGCCACGGACACAGGCCAGAGGGGCTGTATTATACAAGGGGGGGGCATTCACCTGGGCTTCTATGGCATCTATGGTAGTAATCGAAGATACCACGACAGCTGTGAACTACGTGGACGTTATTAGGTACCACCTGTACCCATTCATGCTTGACGTATTTCCCGACGACAATGTCATCTTCCACCACGGTAACTGTCCGTGACGCGTGCTAAAGTGTTAGGAGCATGAAAATGAACTCACGTTCATTTGGTTACCAAATTTGCCTGTTGTTAACCCGCTGACACATATCTGGGACACTACCGGGCGCAAGATTGCAGTTACAAACCACGGGAATTGCGTAACCTGTACGTAGACATCTGCTGTCCCATACCTCAGAAAACCTACCAAATAAGTGTCGAATGCAGGACACGCAGAATCACTGCTGTTTTGCTCAACAGAAGTCGAACTACATGCTACTGTGCAAGTGGTAGTAATATTTCGGCTCGGCATTGTGCTCGGTGGTTAAAATAAAAGTGCAGCTACTCACGGATGTCAGTGTGGGCTGCAATTATCATACAGAAGCTAAACTTGGCAGATATGCCAATGCGTTAATGCGAAACCAATGAACGCTGGAAAAATTGGTCTAATGCTCATATTCAACTAATTGCGTTAGTGGCGGTTAATAATAAAATCAACATTATGCCTTTCTCACCTGTTTGACCGTTTCTGCCAACGTCTCGTTCCTAATCCGTTACATATGGTAATATTTATATACATCTTTCTTGTACTAAGAGGGACAGATTTGCACCTGATGGCCAAAAGTGAAACTAATTTTTCTCCAGCGTAAATCGGTTCCGCATTAACACATTAGAATATCTATGAAGTTTCCAAACCATACGACAATTACAGCCTATAGTGGACCTCTGTGAGTAGTTGCCCTTCTGTAGTGTCTAGGAAGCCTACATACTCAGTTCTCTAGACAAAAAATAAAACAAGTCGTATTAATGAGTTTTATTACAAAAATAAAATTGCAGTACTTAACTTTGACAGTTACACAGATGTGTCGCAAGCAAAGGGCGACATACGAAATAATCAATCTTCTTCAGTATAGACAATTCCAAGTCTGTGCTACATAGAGAGTACAAGTGAAGTGACTAGCGTTGACGCTCGGATCCAAGTCGCTAAGCTGCTATTGAACTGGGTCGTCGCTAGTCCGTCGCCGCGCTAATGTCCTCTTCTACACCTACGTGATTACTCTGCTATTCACAATTAAGTGCCTAGCAGAAGGTTCAACGAACCACCTTCACGCTGTCTCTCTACCCTTCCACTCTCCAACGGCGCGCGGGGGGGAGGGGGGGGGGCGGAACGAGCACTTAATTTTTTCTGTGCGAGCCCTGATTTCTCTTATTTTATCGTGATAATCATTTCTCCCTTTGGAGGTGGGTGCCAACAGAATTTTTTCGCAATCGGAGGAGAAAACTGGTGATTGAAATTACATTATAAGATCCCGTCGCAACGAAAAACGCATTTGTTTAATGATTGCCACTGCAACTCACGTATCATGTCTGTGGCACTATGGGACTACCTCCATATTTCCCGATAATACAAAACGAGCCGCCCTTCTTTGAACTTTTTCGATGTGATCCGTCAGTCCCACCTGATGCAGATCCCACACTACACAGCAATACTACAGAATTGGGAGGACAAGTGAAGTGTAAGCAGTCTCTTTAGTAGACCTATTGCACCTTCTAAGTGTTCTGCCAATGAATCGCAGTCTTCACATAGGAGCCGCTGCTGTCGCGTTGTCGTCCTGGAGAGAGATCCGGTCAGCGTGCGATTGGCTGACTTCTTCTCACAGCCTTCCCTACTGGCTTCCGGCGCTTGCGCCGTAACAACTTCAATTATAAATCACCCGCCAATGTGTGGTATTGTACCGCTTGATTGCATTGTTATTGTGTTCAAGATCTCTGTGAGTAAAAGAAAGGAAGTGAATGTCTGCATGGAAACCATTTTTAGTATCTGAAAGGGAACGTTTTAAATGTACTTGAAATTATGGTGACGGTTTGTTACAGTGAAGTACGGGAAAAGAGGGAGAAAAAACTGTCAAGTCATACACTACCATAGGAGCAAGTGACGTACTTCAAAATTAGAAAAACAATGATAGTTTTAATATGGAAAAAATGGAAATGAGCGTCTGGCGTCATTGGCCGGGAGACCCCTTACTGGGCAGGTCCAGCCGCTTTGGTGCAGGTCTTATCACATTCGACGCTACATGGGCGACCTGCGCGCCGGATGGGGATGAAATGATGATGAAGACACCAGAACACCCGGTCCCTGAGCGCAGATAATCCCTGACAAACCCGGGAATAGAACCTGGGCCCCTCAGGACAGCAGTCCGTCACGCTGACCATTCAACTATCGGGGGGAAGCAATATGAAAAAGTAACCGAAGCACTGTTTCTTTGGTTCATTCAAAAGCGGGAAGATAGCTTATTAATAATTGACCAAAAGTGGAACGTAATTTTAGTGGTTTTCGGGTGACTTGATCGCTGTAGGAAACGCTACGATATTAGGACGCTTAATATTTGTGGTGAGAAACTCTTAACTAGTACATCTACATCTACATCTACATTTATACTCAGCAAGCCACCCAACGGTGTGTGGCGGAGGGCACTTTACGTGCCACTGTCATTACCTCCCTTTCCTGTTCCAGTCGCGTATGGTTCGCGGGAAGAACGACTGTCTGAAAGCCTCCGTGCGCGCTCGAATCTCTCTAATTTTACATTCGTGATCTCCTCGGGAGGTATAAGTAGGGGGAAGCAATATATTCGATACCTCATCCAGAAACGCACCCTCTCGAAACCTGGCGAGCAAGCTACACCGCGATGCACAGCGCCTCTCTTGCAGAGTCTGCCACTTGAGTTTGTTAAACATCTCCGTACCGCTATCACAGTTACCAAATAACCCTGTGACGAAACGCGCCGCTCTTCTTTGGATCTTCTCTATCTCCTCCGTCAACTCGATCTGGTACGGATCCCACACTGATGACCAATACTCAAGTATAGGTCGAACCAGTGTTTTGTAAGCCACCTCCTTTGTTGATGGTCTACATTTTCTAAGGACTCTCCCAATGAATCTCAACCTGGTACCCGCCTTACCAACAATTAATTTTATATGATCATTCCGCCGGCCGCGGTGGTCTCGCGGTTCTAGGCGACACTATCTACTAGGTTCTTTATATATATTGTGAAAAGCAATGGTCCCATAACACTCCCCTGTGGCACGCCAGAGGTTACTTTAACGTCTGTAGACGTCTCTCCATTGATAACAGCATGCTGTATTCTGTTTGCTAAAAATTCTTCTATCGAGCCACACAGCTGGTCTGATATTCCGTAGGCTCTTACTTTGTTTATCAGGAGACAGTGCGGAACTGTACCGAACGCCTTCCGGAAGTCAAGGAAAATAGCATCTACCTGGGAGCCTGTATCGAATATTTTCTGGGTCTCATGAACAAATAAAGCGTGTTGGGTCTCACACGATCGCTGTTTCCGGAATCCATGTTGATTCCTACAGAGTAGATTCTGGGTTTCCAAAAACGACATGATACTCGATCAAAAAACATGTTCTAAAATTCTACAGCAGATCGACGTCAGAGATATAGGTCTATAGTTTTGCGCATCTGCTCGACGACCCTTCTTGAAGACTGGAACTATCTGTGCTCTTTTCCAATCATTTGGAACCTTCCGTTCCTCTAGAGACTTGCGGTACACGGCTGTTAGAAGAGGGGCAAGTTCTTTGGCGTACTCTGTGTAGAATCGAATTGGTATCCCTTCAGGTCCAGTGGACTTTCCTCTGTTGAGTGATTCCAGTTGCTTTTCTATTTCGATGTCAGCCATTTTTTCGTTTGTGCGAGGATTTAGAGAAGGAACTGCAGTGCGGTCTTCCTCTGCGAAACAGCTTTGAAAAAAGGTGTTTAGTATTTCAGCTTTACGAGTGTCATCCTCTGTTTCAATGCCATCATCATCCCGGAGTGTCTGGATATGCTGTTTCGAGCCACTTACTGATTTAACGTAAGACCAGAACTTCCTACGATTTTCTGTCAAGTCGGTACATAGAATTTTACTTTCGAATTCACTGAACGCTTCACGCATAGCCCTCCTTACGCTAACTTTGACATCGCTTAGCTTCTGTTTTTCTGAGAGGTTTTGGCTGCCTTTAAACTTGGAGTGAAGCTCTCTTTGCTTTCGCAGTAGCTTCCTAACTTTGTTGTTGAACCACGGTGGGTTTTTCCCGTCCCTCACAGTTTTACTCGGCACGTACCTGTCTAAAACGCATTTACAATTGTCTTAAACTTTTTCCATGAACACTCAACATTGTCAGTCTCGGAACGGAAATTTTCGTTTTGATCTGTTAGGTAGTTGAAATCTGCCTTCTATTACTCTTGCTTAACAGATAAACCTTCCTCCCTTTTTTTTATATTCCTATTAACTTACATATTCAGGGATGCTGCAACGTCCTTATGATCACTGATTCCCTGTTCTGCACTTACAGAGTCGAAAAGTTCGAGTCTGTTTGTTATCAGTAGGTCCAAGATGTTATCTCCACGAGTCGGTTTTCTGTTTAATTGCTCGAGGTAATTTTCGGATAGTGCACTCAGTATAATATCACGCGATGCTCTGTCCCTACCACCCTTCCTAAACATCTGAGTGTCCCAGTCTATATCTGGTAAATTGAAATCTCCACTTAAGACTAAAACATGCTGAGAAAATTTATGTGAAATGTATTCCAAATTTTCTCTCAGTTGTTCTGCCACTTATACTGCTGAGTCGGGAGGTCGGTAAAAGGAGCCAATTATTAACCTAGCTCGGTTGTTGAGTGTAACCTCCACCCATAATAATGCCCAGGAACTATCCACTTCTACTTCACTACATGATAAACTACTACTAACAGCGACAAACACGCCACCACCAGTTGCATGCAATCTATCCTTTCTAAACACCGTCTGTGCCTTTGTAAAAATTTCGGCAGAATTTATCTCTGACTTCAGCCAGCTTTCTGTACCTATAACGATTTCAGCTTCGGTGCTTTCTATCAGCGCTTGAAGTTCCGGTACTTTGCCAATGCAGCTTCGACAGTTTACAATTAGAATACCGATTGCTGCTTGGTCCCCGCATGTCCTGACTTTGCCCCGCACCCTTTCGAGGCTGTTGCCCTTTCTGTACTTGCCCGAGGCCATCTAACCTAAAAAACCGCCCAGTCCACGCCACACAACCCCTGCTACCCGTGTAGCCGCTTGCTGCGTGTAGTGGACTCCTGACCTATCCAGCAGCACCCAAAACCCCACCACCCTATGCCGCAAGTCGAGGAATCTGCAGCCCACACAGTCTCAGAACCGTCTCAGCCTCTGATTCAGACCCTCCACGCGGCTCTGTACCAAAGATCCGCCGTCAGTCCTGTCGACGATGCTGCAGATGGTAAGCTCTGCTTTCATCCTGCTAGCGAGACTGGCAGTCTTCACCAAATCAGATAGCTGCCGGAAGCCAGAGAAGATTTCCTCCGTTCCATAGCGACACACATCATTGGTGCCGACATGAGCGACCACCTGCAGATGGGTGCACCCTGTACCCTTCATGGCATCCGGAAGGACCCTTTCCACATCTGGAATGACTCCCCCCGGTATGCACAGGGAGTGCACATTGGTTTTCTTCCCCTCTCTTGCTGCCATATTCCTAAGGGGCCCCATTATGCGCCTGACGTTGGAGCTCCCAACAACCAGTAAGCCCACCCTCTGCGACCGCTCGGATCTCGCAGACTGAGGGGCAACCTCTGGAACAGGACAAGCAGACATCTCCGGCCGAACATCAGAATCAGCCTGAGACAGAGCCTGAAACCGGTTCGTCAGACAAACTGGAGAGGCCTTCCGTTCAGCCCTCCAGAATGTCTTTTGCCCCCTGCCACACCTCGAGACGACCTCCAAGTCTACCACAGATGAGGGATCAACCTCAATGTGGGCAGTATCCCGGGCAGCCACAGTCTTAGTCCGATTGGGGGATGCGTGGGACGAGCTGGCCGTCCCCGACAAATCCCCATCCGGACCCCCACAGTGATGCCCATTGGCAACAGCCTCAAGCTGTGTGACCGAAGCCAACACTGCCTGAAGCTGGCAGCGAATGGATGCCAACTCATCCTGCATCCGAACACAGCAGTTGCAGTCCCTATCCATGCTAAAAACTGTTGTGCAAAGAACGTCTGAACTAATCTACAGAGAGCGCAAACAAATCGACACAAAATTTAAACGGTTATTAAAATACAAGGTTGCCTAGTAAATGCAGTAATGCTGCTACTTGCGCTCTGCTGACACACTGCTCGGCGGCGGAAGGAGACTAACCGATTTCACACTATTCAGGTACTAAAACGCGATGCTACAACTCTCAAATACTATAATACGCCCGAAATTTATGAATTAAACAATGCAAGTACCAAAAACACGCAAAGAAATTAAGAATGAAACTATGTAACGAATGAGTGAGCTAGGAGTATACGACTTGCTGCTGCAGCTGCTTATCCAACGGCGGCAGGGAGTACTGATGGTATTTTAAAAAGTAGAAAGAAATTTCAAGAATTAATTCTTACTGTGTGGTTAATTGGTATCAGGTTTTTAACTGTTACGAAAAAGTCTGTGAGACACAACGAATCTTTGCAAAAAAAGAAAAGAAAGAGAAAAAGATGATTCCCATTGAAGGATTACGCGTACTTGATATAGTATTTCCCAACACGGAGCAACTATTAAAAGCAAGCGCAACGGAAGTACGTCGACGGCCAAAGCTCTAGGCAGAAAAACGCCATTCCGTAGACACGTTTGAAAAGTTTTCTTTATTAAGACATTTGGAGAGTCTTCTTGCTGGATGTTGCATACGCAGTTGAACTGGTAACCCAATAAATAAAGGTCGCATGTTTCTTATATATTACAGTAAAGTCAACGAAATTAAGCAGACTGTCACACATCGACAACATCACATAGAAACGGCATAACAAACACAAAAAAAACACTTGAAAATGGGAATCATTTCCCGAAACTCGTCGTGTGAAAAGTAAAATAAAGAAAATCGTGACTGGTATCAGAAGAATTATTTATAAGCAAACCTGTTGTGCCTGACTCTGTTCACCTGTAAATTTTTAAACCCATGTTACACCTAAAAAGCCGACATATGGACACACCTCCAGCCTGCAACGTCCGCTTGCGTCCATTATCTATGATGGTAAATATTTTAATCTGGAATCTGATGCGTGTCGCGTCAAATACCACGAGTGGCAACATGTAATAGCAAGCATCCTTGTGCTCTCTGTATTTACGTTTATTGTATGTTTACTGTAAAACCAAGTGCACCTAAATCTGTGTCTGTGAGTGTATGCCGGCTAAAATGTAAATGATCAAAAGAATTTGTTCTGGATACCACAATGCTATATAAGGTAAGTATCCAAAAACACAGTGATATTATCGTTTCGTACACATTTCGTCAACTTATGCCTGAATTTCCGTTATTTTCGCCCGTACACGACCCTTGCGTCTTGTAGCACATGGTACCGAAAATAATGTTTCTGTATTAGAGCCATCTTATAGCAAACTACTGCATACCATGCCTACATTAACTGCCAATTTAAATGACATTTGCAGTTCGTCATCTACAATGGATGCGATGAATTTAAAGCATTCGGCCCGGTTTCTTTATGCATGCCGCACGATAGTAGTGCGCTCTTTCGAACGATCCTCATGCTCGCAAGAGGAAACACGCTGAGAATACGATATAAATGACTGCTTGCGAATGCTACTCCGCTGCCACATCGGGAACACCCAAGGCGACGGAACGCATCCGGAAGTGGCCGACAAGTCTGGCAGTTAGCAGCGAGCGACTGGAACCTCTCGACTCAGCTTCCCCGGACCGTACCTACCGTTTTCAACATTTTGATGGTAGTTTCAATTTTACGTTAATTTACTTATTAAATGGAATTAGGATGCGGAAACAACACAATTTTAAAGAAAGTAAACTGAGTTCTGTCTCAAATCAGTTTTAAACAAATATTTAAAAAAATTGTATAAAAATTTGACGTAAAGAACCGAGCAGACAAATGGAAGTTTTGTCGGTTGTTTATCGTTCTTAGTTAATAAGTGAGACACTGGGACCTAATTTTCAGTTGTAAATTTAATGAGAACCAACAAGACGAGTAAACTTATAAAGTTCGTCACACCCGTTAAACATTCTATTGTTCTGAATCCGAAGATTAGTAGTTCTCCATCTGTCACTATCTTCCTTCAAGTACCTTCGGTGCGGACTTTGTTGTCAGTTCCATATTTCGTTTTATCTGCATAATGTACGGGAGTCTTGCACTTCCTCGTGCGTTCTTCCCTGGCACTTAACCTTTCCTTGATAGTTCTCCACAATGATCTTTCCTCGTCTACCTTCTCTAAAACATCTTCGTTGGTCATTTTCTCTGTCCATGAAACTTTTTAGATTCTTCGCCAAAATCACGCCTCAACCGCCTGTAGTTTTTTTTCCGTCGTGGCTTACCAGTTTCCTCGTCTCCGAGCCACCTTGGGTAAAGCTCTAAACAAGATTTAACACACTGTTTTCTAGAGTTTAAACTAATATTTTACGATGTTAGTAGATTATTCTTGTTGTTGAATGCTGTTTTAGCTTGCGTAAAACAACTTTTACTCTACTGGCCTGATCCACCCTCCACCGTTATTCTACTACCCAGATATGTAAAGCTAGTGACTTATTTAAGATTATCTCCCTCGACATTTAGGCTCACTGTTATTGAAACTCCACTACGTACAGGCATTTCGGTTTTCTTCTTATTTCTTTTCATATCATATTTTTGTAAAAATACTTACTTCATTCTTCTGTGGACTTTTGCGAACTGTTTTCAGATTCGGTTAACATTACTATATCATCTGCAAATCTAAGAATTTTTATTTCAACATTTGTATCTTTATATTCGTTTATTACATCCCCATTGTATATGTAGAAGCGCAGTAGAGAAAGCCTGCCACTCTGCTGGACGCCTTTATTTCCTGCTGAAAATTTTGCGTCACTATCGTCTGATTCTTAAAAATTGCAGGGTAATTTTTTCCTTCCTCATGGTGGCCCAACTTAATGCTTATTAAAATTTGCATTATTTTAGACCAGTCTACGGTGCAGAAAGCCTTATCCAACACAAAAGGGCCTGACAACAGCGAGTTATTAATTCTGAACTTTTTTCCACGGTATTTAATGTTCACCGTCATTTCGATCTATTCTGTTTAGACTGGCCATTAGGTTATTGGTATATTTTTCGTTCCAGTTGATCCGTAGTGAGGAGACCGTACAGGTCGTAGAACACGCCAGAAAAACAACAATATACAATGAACATTTACAGTGAAAACCAAATATGCTTATCTAACTTCCACAGATCCCAAGTGAAATGATCGACATGGATGCCGAAGGGCTCAAAAAAATCTGACATATTTTCATTTAAAAAGTAATAAATACTTGTCATAAAACACGTAAATGTTCAATATATTCAGGTGCATGTGATAACTTTTAGACTATTTTAGCCATACATCATCAAGGAGAAAAAACATTTTACAATACTTATGTACAATGATCACCTTACTGCACTGAATTTGTACTGAAGTCACATTGTGCTAATACTGACATTATTTGATATTATTAGTAACATACACACATCAGTTCGTTCTACTATGAAATTCTTCAATGGAACTGAAGGAGATGGCCACCAATAAATCCTTTTAAGATACATATGAACTGAACTTTATTAGTAGTTAAACTTTTTATGGCTTCTGGCAAGTTTTTGGAAGTATCTTGTCCTGAATAATGCGCATCTTGTGGGCCAAAGGAAGTGACTTCAAATTTTTGTGAAGATTATTCTTATTTCTAGTACTGATACCATGAACTGATCTCTTAGTTTGAAAAGGAGATATATTTTTAATGACAAATTTCATTAATGAATAGATATAGTGGACAGCAGTAGTTAATATCCCTAGTTCCCTAAACATTCCTCTGCAGGATGTTCCTGAATTCACACCAAAAATAACTCTTATTACACTTATTTGAACTCGTGAAACTTGAGCTTTTCTTGATGTGTTACCCCAAAAATAATCGCGTATGATATTATGGAATGTAAGTAAGCATAGTAACCAGCTTTTTCATTTTCATATCTCCAATGTCTGACAACATTCGCATCGCAAATAGAAATTTGTTTAGGTGTTTCAGCAGTTCTGTGGCGTGCTCCTTCAAGCTGAATTTATCATCAAGCTGTAATCGAAATAATTTAAGACTGTCCACTTCTTCTATCTGTTGGTCATCGTATTTTAGGCATATACTGGCGAGAAACCTCTTACAAGTTCTGAACTGCGTGTAGTGTGTGTTTTCGAAGACTTCGAACCATTTATTGATGTCCATGAAAATTTCATTAACAGGTCTTTCTAAGACTACACTTGATTTTCTATTTATTCTAATGTGTGTATTTTCAGCAAGCAAAACAAACTAGGCGTCTGGTAATGTTACTGAAAGGCCATTGACATACACAAGAAAATGTAAGGGCCCAAAGATCAAACCTTGTGGAGTATCACATGTAATTAGTACCCAGTTTCATGATGCCTGATAGCTTAAAACATGTCCCTTTCATAATGACACCGTTTGTTTCTTATCTGGAATATAGGATCTGAACCATTCTGAGGCATTTTCTGTTACAACATAATATTCTAATTTACATAAAAAGATGTAGTGTTTTACAGACTCACGTAGGTTTGACAGACCATAAATTATATTGTCTAATGATTTTAATATATTTTCAATGTATGTGTAGATAGCCTTCTGGATGTCAGAACCCGTTAGAAATACGAACTGCAACTTTGAGAATATCTTACTTGCTGTCAGATGGTTACGAAGCCGATTGTGTATTATCTTTCCTAAAACTTTTAAGAATACTGGGAAAATTGGAATTGGACGGAAATTTGACGGCATTTCTTTATCTCCTTTCTTAAACAAAGGCTTAAATTCCACATATTTCAGTCAGTCAGGAAATGTGCCACTGACAAACGTTTGGTTACACAAACAGCTTAATATGTTACTAAATTCAGAAGCACAATCTTTAATTAACATCGTTGATATTTTATCATACTTTTTTTTTAATTTTAAAGATTTTTTGGCGAACATTACTGATACTAGGGAAGTGGGGTTATATTCACATTAGTGAGGTAGTGTCTGGTGTTAGAAACTCCATGGCAGCATCTACTGAACCTCACAACCCCACATTTTCAGTAATAGCTGTGAAATGCTTGTTGAAAGATTTTGCAACACTGCAAACTTCTGTTACCTATGTATCATTTACTCTTAATGCTACCTGCCCCTATTCATGACTGGCTCTACCGGATTCCTACTTCGTTGTATCCCATATTGTGTTTCATTTGTTACCTGATATAGTTACATTTTTTTCGTAATGCATTTGCTTTGATATCCGTATTACTATTTTTAATATGTTGCTGTATGTCTTGTAATTTGCTGTAACATCAACAGAGCTGTTCTGACTGACACACACAATTCCCTATTTGTCTTACAAGACACCTTTACTCCTTGTGTAACCCATGGCTTCTTTGTACACTTTGGTCTAATCTGGGCTATTTTTGCGGGAAAACGGTTCAAATGGCTCTCAGCGCTATGGGACTTAACATCTATGGTCATCAGTCCCCTAGAACGTAGAACTACTTAAACCTAACTAACCTAAGGACATCACACAACACCCAGGCATCACGAGGCAGAGAAAATCCCTGGCCCCGCAGGGAATCGAACCCGGGAACCCGGGCGTGGGCAGCGAGAACGCTACCGCACGACAACGAGCTGCGGACGGGGGAAAACAGTGATCAAATAAAGTAAATATTTTATCAACAAAAGTGCTGTGTTTTTCATTCACTCCATGAGCGCTGTTTTTGGCTTACTGACTATCCTCTTGAATTCAGATTTAATATATTTCGTGTACTGTTGTCTACAATATCTGTTGGTGTCTTGGAGCTAGATTACAATTTGATATTTTTCACACTTGTCTCATGTGGTGTTCTTAGGTGCTGGTATGAGAACTGACTTTTGGAAAACTTCACGGATTTCTCCTTTTCATGGATCTCATTGATGAGCTCATTTAAACAACTATTGATAATTCTACTGTGATATGTGTAACGAGATGACAACCAGAAATGAAAGAATATTACTCTCGTGATCATTTTGTGAGATGAAATTTGTAGGGGTAATACGTTTCTTGACTCCTGTTGTAATTTAAGATCACGAAACGATGAGAGTAAAGTCTACGCTGTTGTGGCTTTTCTTGATTATCTCCGTGATTCTCTCTTACTGACTAAATAAAACTTAGATGCTCTGCGTAACTCTTCTTGGACTCTTCTCAATCTTTTCCGTTAATCCACCTTGGTAAGAATGGCAGGCCAAAGAAATAAAGAATCAAAACACATTCTGTCTTTTCATACATGACATGATGTAAACAACAGAAGCATGTGAACAGCTAGATTCTGTGTTCTTAGACTTCCGAAAGGCGTTCGACGTAGTGGCATATCTTCTACTACCAACCAAGATAGATCGAACGGAGTATCTTTGCAAATATGTGACTGTATCGATAAATATTTGAGTAATAGGACCTAGTACGTTGTACTGGATGTCGAATGTTCCATGATCCATAGTGACGAACTACTATGTGTATTTTGCACAAACAGAATAACAAATGGATGCCCCTTTGGTACACAAAACAATTTTAGTTGCAAAACATGAATTTTATACACACACTGCATACTCCTCAAGCCACCGTAGAATGTGTGCTGCAGAGTACTTCGTACTGATATTAGCGATTTTCTGTCCTATTCCATTCGCGTATGGAGTGGGGTTTATTAACAGCTCATTTCCGATGGTTGCGATATCGCTCATCTTGTAGAAGGATCTGGAAGTTACCGCTTCCATCTAGCGGTCGTGGAATCTCAGGTACAGTGGGCGCACTTTCGAGACGTTAGAGTGTCTGTCGGTGATTAGTGGTCGCCGGTAACGGTTGGGCGGCAATCTACAAGTGCGGACATATATTAAGTTTGAAGTATAAGTAATGCGAAAGTGAAAAGACGTAATATTTGAGTTAAAAGTAAATAATTTTTGTGAAGCTAATTGTGAATAATCGCCGGCCGATGTGGCCGAGCGGTTCTTGACGCTTCAGTCTGGAACCGCGGGACCGCTACGGTCACAGGTTCGAATCCTGCCTCGGGCGTGGATGTGTGTGATGTCCTTAGGTTAGTTAGGTTTAAGTAGTTCTAAGCTCTAGGGGACTGATGACCTCAGATGTTAAGTCCCATAGTGCTCAGAGCCATATGGACCATTTTTGTGAAGAATCATGGGTTATGAGCAGTTTGGAGGTCACATGTGTTTTGCAACAATTAGAAGCACAAGGCAAACTAATTTCTTTGTTGGTAGCCGTGTCTGAAATTTGGATTTCAGAAGGCGTCTTAAACGATTTCAGGAGAAGTAAAAAAACAAATGAAATGTTTTGAATGTGAACTAGATGGAGGCCTTGTAATGGCTCAGGAGGATGAATTATGTTAGAGTGATAGAGACTGTTAATGGCCCATAAACATTCTCTATATGAAATAAAACTACTTAAATTGTATGGATTTTATAATTTCAGGACAACCTGTTAGTACAAGCTGCAGTGCGCAGGTTGGTCCAGACACACGGATCAATTCAATGGCCACCTGTGTATCTGATGTAACTAACCACTTTCACTCGTTCAGTTGCTGCAGATTTGAGTGGACGTTAGTATTTAAAAATATAGGAAAAAAGAGTTTTACAAACTGCAAGTAATTAAACCAATCGCAAATAAACTTCAAATCTTACCGCATATAGTAACAATTTTCCATCGACGTGTCCTCCCCTTACACAACTGCATCGTCTGCAGACAGCCTTAGGAAAGTAGAGACGTTGTTAGCCCTCAGTCTTGCATATGCCGTATATGAGAATTAGTACCGGCCCTGTCACATTTCCTTGAGGTAAATCGGATGCCACTTCCCTTCTGGTGATTCTTCCCAAAAAGTGCTGAGTACATCGTTCTTTTAACTGGGTAATATCGAATCCAATTCCATATCTATTCTGATATTTCTTAGCAATTTATTGAATTTATAAGACGGAGGTGTAGAACCGACTCGAAGACTTTCCATAAGTCAAGAAAACGGACGTCAACCTGTTCTTCAATGTCTACGGGTATCGGGAACTGGAGATCATAATTTGGAAGCCATTAAAAATAAAATGAAACGACCAACATAAAGATTCATGTATTTGATTCAATGTTTTACATCTACTTTTAATGGTAGACCCACGCACGTGTTTTCCAGTCAGACCTAAATACGCGTGGGCAAGGGTTAATGAGTCAATTCAAGAGATCTTAACAGCTGTGATATGTATCTCACTCACTCACTCTCTCTCTCTCTCTCTCTCTCACACACACATAATACCTAAAGCTTAGATCTACACATGCCCAAAATTTTCAACAGCTAAAAGAAAAAATTCTAAGTAAGCCTACCATCTTAGTACAATAATGCGAGTACAGAATATAAAGGTCTGGCATTCCGTCTATGACAGGGTTATTATGGCGGAGCTTAAGCTCGGAAGATTGGCCGTGTCCTTCTCAAAGGAGCCATTCTAGCAACTGCCTGAACCTACATGTAAATGGACGTCTACATCACGTAACAGCTATTTTTTTATTTTAGCAGAATTGCTACCAGGAAATCAGTTCTGTCGAAATTTATACAATCCTGTGTCTCTGCATTGCGTATTTCCCTCGAAAACTCGGCATTCGAGCTTTACACACTCACTGATAAAAAATCGTACCAGATATACCAATTATTTCCAAAACTAACACACTAATGATAGACCAAAGCCTATAAAATGCATCATAACTGAGGAATCCGAATTTAGTGACTGGTTACATTATCTTTGCTTATTTATATCATACACATACAGTCACCAAAGCAGACAATAAAACATGTTTATGTGAACAATTTAAATCATATTTTGATGTTATGAATGAGTGTACGTCTATATTTAGATCGACACTTACATATGCTCCACACGCCGTGACGCGGTGTGTGGTGCAGGTTATTTCTGGAATCACTATAATTTCTCCCCTCCCTTGTTCCATTGTGGACTAGTGTGAGAGAAACGACTGTTGTAAGGCTCTGTATGAGCTCTAATTTCCCTTATTTTGTCGTCATGGTTACTTCGCGAGAGACATATGGGAGGAAATAATATGTTGCCCGACTCTTCTTCAAATATACGCTCGAGAAATCTTAAGGGCAAACTTCTCCGTGATACATAATGCCTCTCTATTAGCGACTGCTACGTGAGTTTGATGAGCATCTCATTTAACGCTCTCGTAGCTCAGACCACGAAGAATGGCATGGGAGTCCCTTGCCACACACGCAAGAGCGGCTCGCCGTAGCAACTACTGCTGCGTCAATTGTCACACAGTAGAAGCGGCTAAAGTCTCATTAGGGAACGTCCGTTAATTACGTGATCTCAAAATAGGGGAGGGGGGAATCCGGTAAAATCTTACTAAATCTCATTTAAGGGATTGGGGAGAGGTGGGGTAATGAAAATCTCACGATTCAAAGAACAGACCTTATTATAACAGATAACATTTGTTATATTCGGTGAAGCGTCAAAGAAACTGGTAGGAACGCGTAATCAGATCCAGAGATATGTAAATTGGCAGAATACGGCGTTGCGGTCGGCAACGCCTATATAAGACAGCAAGTGTCTGGCGCAGTTGTTAGATCCCTTACTGCTGCTACAACGGCAGGTTATCATTAAGTGAGATTGAACATGCTGTTGTGGTGGGCGCACGAGCGATGGGACACAGCGTCTCCGAGGAAGCGATGAAGTAGGAATTTTCCCGTACGACCATTTCACGAGTGTACCGTGAATGTCAGGAATACGGTAAAACGTCAAATCTCCGACATCGCTGAGGCCGGAAAAAGATCCTGCAAGGATCGGACCAACGACGACTGAAGAGAATCGTAAACGCTATAGAAGTGCAACCCTTACGCAAATTGCTGCAGATTTCAATGCTGGGCCATCAAAAAGTAACAGCGTGCGAACCATTCAACGAAACGTCATCAATATGGGCTTTCGGTGCCGTAGACCCACTCGCGTACCCCTGACGACTGCACGTCACAAAGCTTTACGCCAAGCCTGGGCCCGTCAACACCGATATTAGACTGTTGCTGGAAACGTGTTTCCTGGTCGGACGAGTCTCGTTTCAAATTTTATCGAGCGGATGAACGTGCACGTGTATAAAGACAAACTCATGAATCCCTGGACCCTACATGTCAGCAGGGGAATGTACAAGCTGGTGGAGGCTCTGTAATGGTGTGGGGCGTGTGCAGTTGGAGTGATATGGGACCCCTGATAAGTCTAGATGCGAATCTGAGAGGAGACACATACGTAAGTACCCTGTATGATCACCTGCATCCATTCATGTCCACTGTACATTCCGACGGACTTGGGAAATTTCAGCAGAACAGTGCGACACCCCACACGTCCAGAATTGCTACAGAGTGGCTCCAGGAACACTCTTGTGAGTTTAAACACTTCCACGCTACCATATTCCCCAGACATGAACATTATTGAGCGTATCTGGGATGCCTTGCAACGTGCTGTTCAGAAGAGATCTCCACCCCCTCGTACTCTATTATGGACACCCCTACAGAATTGATGGTGTCAGTTCCCTCCAGCACTACTTCAGACATTAGTCGAGTCCATGTCACGTCGTGTTACGCATTTCTGTGTGCTCGCGGGGGTCGTACGCGATATTAAGCACGTTTCTTTGGCTCTTCAGTGTATATTCCGAACATAGAAAATATTAGGCAACGGCCTTGCCACAGTGGATACACCGGTTCCCGTGAGATCACCGAAGTTAAGCGCTGTCGGACGTGGCCGGCACTTGGATGGGTGACCATCCAGCTTCCAAACGCTGCTGCCATTTTTCGGGGTGCACTCAGCCTCGTGATGCCAAATGAGGAGCTACTGGACCGAATAGTAGCGCCTCCGGTCAAAGAAAACCATCATAACGACCGGGAGAGCGGTGTGCTGACCACATGCCCCTCCTATCCGCATCCTCAACTGAGGATGACACGGCGGGCGGATGGTCCCGAGGGGCCACTTGTAGCCTGAATACGGAGTGCTACAGACAATAATAAGGTGCCCACCAATCATTACGGCCTCTCTGAACTGAACTGAATACTTTACACGTGTAATCTCACATTAATCCCTGGCTTTGAATACGTGGCTCTCCCTTTGTATTATTGGCATATTGAAATTATTTCCTATTATAATACTACGATCAGAAATACGTACTCGCAAAATTCCCAAAGGTTTCTCGCAAGCGCTCTGGAACCACAATTCCTGAACCAGGTGGTCTATAAAAGCATACTATTACATAATTGTGTCACCTTTGATGCTTACCTTCACGTAGATTATATGACATTCGGAACCTTTAATAACTTTAGTAGATACTACCAATTTCTTTACGGTAGTTAACATGCCGATAAATTTTTAAAAAGCGACACTCTTTTACAGAA
The DNA here is from genome assembly GCF_023897955.1 of Schistocerca gregaria. Taxonomy (NCBI): domain Eukaryota; kingdom Metazoa; phylum Arthropoda; class Insecta; order Orthoptera; family Acrididae; genus Schistocerca; species Schistocerca gregaria. The sequence goes on along the minus strand of NC_064931.1, from coordinate 400,016,732 downwards.
ACCCACGAAAAATTGTTTTTTTTTTAATTTTGTCTAAAGTGAGGAACATACATTTACAGGTACAATCAATGTCTTTGACAATTTACAAGCGTAATTTTAAGAACTGACACAACATTTCTATCTCTTCAAGTAAAGTAACTGCAAGAGCACTACTATTTTGAGAGAAGTCCACTTCGTCTCCGTAATGGACTTACAATACAATCGCCACGTGAATAATACCTTATGGTACAGCTAAAACTACTAATATAGACGTTATTGCGAACAAGTGCTCACAGACTATTAAAATGCTGAAGTATATGACAATTTGTAGGTCTAATGGACTGCAAACAAAACCAACATTCGAGGGAGGAGGAGATTGGTGATCAACGCCCCGTCGACAACGAGATAATTAGAGATAGAGCACGAGCTCCGATCAGAGAAGGATGGAGAAAGAAAGCGGCCGTGCCGTTTCGGAGGAACCATCGCTGCATTTGCCTTAAACAATTTAGGAAAATCACGGAAAACCTTACTCAGGATGGCCTGACGCGGGTTTGAACCGTCGTCCCCTCGAACACGAATCTAGTGTGCTAACCACTGCATCACCACGCGCGGTGCAAACATTCCATGCCAGTGGTTTTGCCTTTCATCCACCGTCCATGTCGACCATCTCAGAGCAATGCTGTGCCGTAAAATTTCGAGTACTTCTTTCCCAGTCAGTATAGAGGACCAATAGCTGACGGGCAAATTCAGTAGGTGAGTGTGTTGAACCTGGAGGACAGTGAACCTAGGAGCATATAATGCTTCATCATCACTTTTTCGGTCTAGTGACTGACTTTATAATCACATCAAGGAATGAGCTCTAGAAACCGCCATAAGTAATTTCCGGCATTTTCCACTGTTTTGTTGTTGTGATGTATGAGGTTGTATTTTCTGCAGGGTTTGCTAATGTTACGAGTTCTACATATTTAAGTGCTGTGGAATATGTTGAAGCTTTGAAGCTGCCTGGAAGATATTGTTCACTCCTTCTGTCGTACACCATCTTGTACCTTGAAACGGATGCTCTTCTATTACGGAACACGCGATATTTGGAAATGAACTGAGTTTATTTAACGTCTTAACAGTTTTCACTGTCTTGAAACTGGAAATTTGTGCTAGTTGCCAACAGATACTGTTCCAAAATGTTTTTAACTTTTAACTGATTTTTGGTGATACTTCTTAATTTGATTTTACTTACTCATAATTGGTGTGTAGTAGAATAATAATAAAACACAAAGACATTAAACACAGCACTGACAAAATTTTCTCGATTGCAACATTTTTAATTTTGAACAGAATTTTTGTTCTTAGGTACACAACCTTGTTGTACCTTGGAACAGTTTTTCATATTTTCAAAAACTTTATTTTTTTGGAATATTTTTTGTAATTTAAGAAAAAACGGTAGCACACATATAGCGAATGCTATCATTTCAAAATGAAATAAGAAAATATATTAAACTTGTATTATAGGGCTGGACAGAGACCAAAGTATTATTAGTGCTCCTAGGTACAACACTCTCGCCTACGCCTGGCATTTGTGATGTGGTAGACATACCGGTTACTGATTTTTCGACAGAGGAGTAATGGCGTGATAATTAGAAGGGGGTAATGGGAGGAAGAAGTACTGGCGCTTTAGGTTTCCTAGTCGGTCTGTGAAGCGTGTCTCGATCGCTCAAGTGGTAGAACTCTGCTGGTGAAAGTAGATATCCGGGTTCAACTCCTAGTCTGGCACATTTTCAAACTGACATCACTGTTCAGTCCAGTGAATACAAAGTCCACGTTGGATAGAACTCGGCGTAAATTTAGTTCAGTTTCTCAAGCCAGCACTTCTCAGTAACGCCTCTCTAAAGGAAGAAGGAATATTAGCAGTAAACGTCCGTCGACGGGGAGGGGGGGGGTCGTTATAGATGAAGTTCAAGTTCGGACTGGGAAGCAAAGGAACCATAGCAGCAAGTGCTTTTAGCATTTTAGCGAAAGTGCAGAAAACCTAAATCTGCGGGGTTGGAAAGGAAATGATTTTCTGTTCAATGTAGAAAATACCTGCGTCGAAACTTAACGGGTGGTTATAAATAAAGTGCGGTTACTCACGAAGGTGCAGTGTGCGCTGTAATTATCGTATGGCAGCGAAACGTGGTAGATATGCTAATGTGTTGCTGCAGAACCGATTTACACTGGGAAAAAATTGGTTCCAGCTTCGGCCACCAGATGCAAATCGGGCACTGTACACTGTATGACATTATGAGATCCACGCAGTCATTTGACAAGCCATAACCTAAGTGGACAGCATGGGTGTTGAGAAGAGAGCCTGTACACTGTTAGTGAAACTGTTTTGAGGCAATTACAGCGCAGCATTAGCAGATTTCCGTCGACTGAAAAATCTGAGGAGCTGCCGATGTCACTCAGTGGTTTAAAGATGATGACAAATTCTAAGACAGAGGTCAGCTTCGTGTGGATCCAGGAAGAGGAAGGCGTCCTATCCCTGTGGACGTTGCTGTTGCTGTAGCTGACTCTGCAGCCCTTGCCCAGGCCGTGCTAGTGCCCGTGCAGTGACACGATAATTGTCTATCTCACGGTCAACATTACGGCAGAGTTTGTCCCTATTTTACTCCGGTACGGACGAGATCTAGACGTGCACCAACTGAAACCTCACGATCTGCAGCAACATTCTGAATTTACTCTTCTGTTTCTGGCACGGACTGAAGCTGATGACATGCGATCGGGAAATATTCTGTGTAGTGACGAGGCACATTTTACACAACAGGGAGCAGTATTTTAGTTCTATTTTTTATTTTATCGTATGTCTAAGGCCCCCCGTCGGGCACACCGTTCGCCGGGTGCCGGTCTTCCAATGTGACGCCACTTCGGCGACCTGCAGTCGATGAGGATGATAGGATAATGATGAGGACAGCACAACACCCAGTCCCTGGGAGGAGAAAATTCCCCGATCCAGCCGGGAATAGATCAGAAATGTAAGGACTATGGTATGAAGATTAGCATTTCCAAAACGAAAGTAATGTCAGTGGGAAAGAAATATAAGCGGATTGAGTGCCAAATAGGAGGAACAAAGTTAGAACAGGTGGAAAGTTTCAAGTACTTAGGATGCATATTCTCACAGGATGGCAACATAGTGAAAGAACTGGAAGCGTGGTGTAGCAAAGGTAATGCAGTGAGCGCTCAGCTACGATCTACTCTCTTCTGCAAGAAGACTAAGTTATCTGTGCACCGTTCAATCTTTCGACCAACTTTGTTGTATGGGTGCGAAAGCTGGGTGGATTCAGGTTACCTTATCAACAAGGTTGAGGTTACGGATATGAAAGTAGCTAGGATGATTGCAGGTACCAGCAGATGGGAACAATGGCAGGAGGGTGTCGACAATGAGGAAATCAAAGAAAAACTGGGAATGAACCCTATAGATGTAGCAGTCAGGATGAACAGGCTTAGATGGTGGGGTCATGTTACACGCATGGGAGAAGCAAAGTTACCCAAGAGACTCATGGGTTCAGCAGTAGAGGGTAGGAGGAGTCGGGGCAGACCAAGGAGAAGGTACCTGGATTCGGTTAAGAATGATTTTGAAGTAATAGGTTTAACATCAGAAGAGGCACCAATGTTAGCACTGAATAGGGGATCATGGAGGAATTTTATAAGGGGGCTGTGCTCCAGACTGAACGCTGAAAGGCATAATCAGTCTTAAATGATGATGATGAGCCGGGAATCGAACCCAGGCCCAGAGGATTGACAGTCCGTCACGCTGACCATTCAGCTACCCGGGGCGGACAACAGAGAGCACTGAATACACAGAACTGCCGAATTAGAGCACTGCTAAACCGCGTGTTGTGCACGAAGAGCCACTGCACCGTCGTATGTGACTGTGTGGTGTGGATTCGCAAGCACCTTTGTTATCGGTCCGTTTTTCTTTGAAGCTAATGCACTCAGGGAGTATTCATTTGTCGTCATGTCTGCGCGTTATCGAGACCTCCTTGCAGATCATGTGATTCCTGCTTTGGAAGAGCGCAAGTGTATGGAAACCACTGCTTTCATGCGAGATGGGGCAACACCTCACATCGGTCGGCCAGTGAAAGATATGCATCATGCAACCTTTCACGAACGTGTAATATCCAGAGGTTTCTCAGATTCGTGATCTGCAACATTAATTCGAATCCGTGTGACTTTTGGCTCTCAAGATATCTGAAATAATGCGTTTACGAGGAACACTTTCGGTCTCTACCCAGTCTGAAGGCCAATATACAGAAATATGCTGCTCAGATTCCACCGGAACTGCAGCGTGTAACTGTTGGTTACGTCGTATTACGAATACAGCATTTCGTCGATGTCTCCGGTGCTCGTACTGAACAACGCCAGGAGTGACCCCGTGGTTTTAGGAGCCATGTCACGGATTGCGCAGCCCCTCCCACCGGAGGTTCGAGTCCTTCCTCGGGCATGGGTGTGTGTGTTGTTCTTAGCCTAAGTTAGTGTTGTGGTTGGCAGGAGAGCCAACATCGTGTTACTAGAGGAGGCAGAAAGGCACGCGATTTAGCTCACGCACGCTGGCGTGAGGTCTGGAACAGGACAAGGAAATTAGAATCTAGAAACAACGGACGTAGCTGATGGAATACTTAACTTTAATCCATTAATGATGAACGTCGGTCTTGACAGGTACATGATTCACAATATCAATAGTAACTGATAATGGCGCCTTGCTAGGTCGTAGCAAATGACGTAGCTGAAGGCTATGCTAAACTATAGTCTCGGCAAATGAGAACGTAAGTAGGCAGGGAACCATCGCTAGCAAAGTCGGCTGTACAACTGAGGCGAGTGCTTGGAAGTCTCTCTAGGCCTGCCGTGTGGCGGCGCTCGGTCTGCAATCACTGATAGTGGCGACACGCGGGTCCGACGTATACTACCGGACCGCGGCCGATTTAAAGGCTACCACCTAGCAAGTGTGGTGTCTGGTGGTGACACCACAGTTAGTTTAAATAATGTGTAACTCTAGGGACCTATGACCTCAGCGGTTTGGTCCTTTAGGAACTGACACACATTTGAACAATGTAAGCTCCGGTTAATAATAAAACCAGCACTATATTTTCTCATTTGTTTGACCTTTTCTGTCTACGTCCCTTTCCTAATCCATTACATATGGAAACTTTTCTATACGTCTTCTTGCAATCACAGCGCCAGATTTGCACCTGGTGACCAAAATTGGAACTAATTTTTTCCAACGGAAATCGATTCCTCATTAAAGCATTAGCATATCTATTAAGTTTCGCTGGCATACGATAATTACAACCCACAGTGGATCTCTGTATGTAGCTGCACTTTCAATATAATCACCTGGTAGTTAAAACTGACGTATGTGAAAATATTACACTTGACAAAAATGCAACACCAGAGAGATAAGAATCAACGAAACTTTACATGTAGCGCTTATAGAGCATAGTAGGGAGGAGACATGATTAAATTTTTAGGTGAATTGTGGGTACACAGGGTGCAACATCTAGTACACTAGGGTGCCACTTCTGGCAGCAACAAATGGTTCTAGCCCATCTGAGCAACATGTCGAATTGAGCGTAGATGACAGATACAGATGTCATTCCATGTTGCTTCAACTCTGTGCCAGAGTTCGTCAATGGTAGTTGCGGACAAATGGTCACGTGCCTCTCTCGTGGCAACCCGCGAACAGATATTTCCAAAGCACGAAATATCTGGAGACAGTGTTGGCCAGGTTAGCAGTCGAACATTCTGTGTATTGAGGCAGGTCAAATTAGCCTGGTCAACATACAGGCTTGTGTTGTCTTGTTGAAAGATACGGCAAAGGCATCGATCTTAACACGTCAGCAATGTATTACCTGCTGTCCAAATTACAAGCTATGTGACCCAGAGGTGATCGAGTATTGTACCCAATAGCGCCCCACTGACGATACCGAATGTAACCTGACAACGCTCGTTCTCTTGAGAGAGTCTACACACTCATGCATCCGTTGTGACAGTCTCCAGAGAACCGGAACTCGTCCGAAAAGGCGAATTTGTGCTATTCCTGTGTCCAATGTTGCCATCGGGCGAACACTGTCAGCACGCCTCTCTCTGCAGCCACATCAGAGGAAACCGCTGACAGTTCATGAAGCTGAAGACGTTGTCATACTGTTCATGTGGATATTTTTCTTCCTACAAACAAGTCCATTTCCTCACTCAAGGTATGTTACGGGGCTATAGGATCCTGCATGGCCGAGCGAACAACATGTCTCTCCTCTCTGGCGCTAGTTGCGTGGGGTCGTTAAGGTCCTGCATGGCGTTGGATATTGCCCTCCTGAACGATCGAGTCCATATTCGCTTTGCAGTCTGAGTTCTCAACCAACAGGAACAGTAATATTGCGGGACAATAAACCATTGAGTCGATAATCGACGATCCTACCACTGTCGAATTCTGACGCATGCCATTAATTACTTCTTCATCTTACACGAAGCCTAACTCGATCTTGTCACAAATAACCAACATTAAAATGCGCTTTCTGAATGAGGAACAAGCTGCGTAATATCTCCGTACATATAGTGCAGTCACTTTAATGTGACTACCTCCTATGTTAATTAAATGTCGTGTGACTAGGGCCTCCCATCGGGTAGATCGTTCGCCAGGTGCAGGTCTTTCGATTTGATGCCACTTTGGTGACTTGCGAGTTGATGGGGATGAAATGATGATGATTAGGACAACACAAAACCCAGTCCCTGAGCGGAGAAAATTCCCCACCCAGCCACGAATCGAACCCGGGCCCTTAGGATTGACAGTCTGTAGCGCTGACTACTCTGCTACCGGAGACGGACACCGCCTATGTTCACCGTCAATGTGCAATAACAACTCACAGGCGGCAGGTGGCAGCACTAGCAGTAGAGGGTATAGGAAGCGTTTCAGAGGAGGGGGAGGGGACGACGGAGGAAGCGCAGTGGTTATTGTAATCAGAAAACGGAGCAATTTTTCTGACGTCCAAAAGGGCATGAGCACTGACTTTCGGGCCAAGGGTGGAAGCATTTCATAAATGTCTAAGTTCGTAAACTTTTCGCGTGCCTCCGTGGTTAAAATACACCATGCATGATATCACGGCGATACCCAAAACTGATGCCAAGGAAAACTATGGGCTGTAGATGACAGGGATGAAAGACAGCTGTGGAGATAGACGTGCAACTGCTGAGCAAATCATCACCCAGATGAACCAAGTGGCTACCAACAGTGTCTCCTTAACAACTGTTCACCCAAAGTTGTTACGTATGGGCCTCCACAGCCGGTGCCTGGCTCATTCACCCATGCTGACTGCTGTTCATTGGTGATGAAGGCTGGAATTTGCACGCCAGTAATGAAACTGGACTTCAGCTGAGTGGCGACAGGTGGCCTTTTCAAATGAATCACGTTGTAAGCTCCATCAGACGGATGGCCGTTGGCGTGTTCGGCGTGAAATGTCTGAAAGCAAACACCCTGCAACAACCGTGCAGAAGTGTGCAGGCTGGAGGGCATTCCCTGGGTGACCTCGCCAGTCTGGAAGGCACAATGGATCAACACAAGTATGTATCTACCATTGAGGACCACGTTCATCCCTAGATGCAGTTTGTTTTTCCTTGTCAGGATGCCATCTTCCAGCAGGACAATGAAACATTGGCCACAGATTGTAGTTTACATGTGTTGTTCAAAGAGGACCAGGATGAGTTCACAGTACTCCCCTGGTCACCAAACCCCCTCGATTTAAACCCAATCGAGAATCTATGGAACAACATCGATTGGGTTGTTCTCACCATGGATTCTTAACTGAGGAACGTAGCACAGCTGGTCACAACACTGGTGTCGGCATGGCTCGACATCCATGTCGGTATCTTCCAGGACCTCACTGACTCCCTTGCAGCACACCCGCGCTGCAAAAGGTGGTTATTCCTGCTTTTGACAGGTGGTCACATTAGCGTGACTGGGCAATGTACGAGGTGCGACAATAAAGTAATGAGACTGATTTTCTTTGCAAGATGTGTCAACCCTGCAGGCTTGTTAGGCACAATATCTTTGACCTGGGTCTATAAGCTGCTTCTAGTCCAAGTGGCACATCGATGCAACTGCTCAGTCGTGATTTGTGCTGTAATAAATTTAACACGTGTTTGTGTCTCTCCTCACGGAGATGGAACCGCATAATATTGCGCAATGGTATGCCATTTCTTTTTGCGTTAAATTGGGTGAAAACGCGGTGACAACTTACTATAAACTTCAGAAGGATTTTGGAGAGGAGGTGCTCAAAGGGATCACCCAGACCAAAAAAAGCTCACAGGTCAAAGTCAAAAGTGAAATGCATGCTTGTGTGCTTCTTTGATTCCAAATGAATTGTTCATAAAGAGTGGGTGCCTCCTGGACAAACAGTTAACGTATATTACCACAAAGAAATTTTAGAAAGATTTCGCAAAAGAGTTCTTTGTGTCTGTGCCAACATTGTTGATATTTGGATTCTGCATCACGATAATGCACCATCCCATACTGCTCTGTCAGTACAGCAATTATTAACCTCAAAACAAATTTCAGTACTACCACAACAACCTTATTCACCAGACACCGCTCCGTGCGACTTTTCTATATTTGCAAGAGTCAAAACGGTGGTCAAGGGACACCATTTTCAAACAACACAATATGTCCAAGAAACTGTGACGAGGGTGTTCGAGGATATTACAGAAGATGAGTTCCAAAAATGTTACCATCAATGGCAGAAGCACTGGAAAAAGCGTGTGCAATCAAAAGGGAACTACTTTGAAGTAGACAACACTAAACTTGACTAAAACGCTAAGCAACATTTTTTTTCACATCAGTCTCATTACTTTATTGTCGCACCTTGTATAATGAATGTAGACGGCACAACTCATATCCACTTTCTGCGGTTTTGCTGAAACGCTTACCATCTGCATATCTAAGCACGTATTCACTTCATGCCACAGTTTATTGCATGCCGTCTTTACGATGTTTCAATTTTAGGAGCCAGCAATATGTTTTATCAGTTCCGTTTGCAATTTCGACGGTTTGTCATTTTCAGGAATGTATGTCGAATGTCTTAACACAGCTTAGCAATATTAAAAGCGGACGAAATCGACAGGATCCCATTTCTTGGCAGCAGAAACAATCTTTACCAGTGACTGAAATATATGACTTGTATTTCTTCGTTTAGCAGTAGGATTGCAAACTCAACTGTGGGAAGGCACATAAACATTTCTGGTCTCCATACTACCCGATGCTTACACATCGTGTGTCGTTCATAGGTAAAATCTTTTAGGGAAATGTTGTTGGTAATTTTATATGCTCTCTCTGATGTACTTGCATAATTGGATCTCACATTTCAGGTTCGTATTTACTCATTTTTATAATTGCCGATCAGGTAATTAAGGACGGAAAAGATCTTCCGTGGTTTAATAATCAAATTCGGAAAATTCTGAAGAAACGGAGATTGTTGCACTCTCCGTTCAGAACAGAACGCACAAATTTAGACAGGTAAAACTTAGTAAAAATCCGTGCGCCCGTAAAAATATCAATGCGTAAAGCATACAACTTCCACCATCATACCCTAGCGAAAGATCTTGCCCGAGAAAATTCTGGTCATTCGGAAAATCAATAACCGGGGCGAACGCTTCTATCTAGTGACTCGTCGACCAGCCTGGGGCGGCAAGAGAATACAGCAAAAGGAAAGTTCAAGTTTTAAATTTCTCGTTTAGGAAATCATTTACGTAGGAGGATCGTACAAATGTACCGTTGTTTGACTTTCGTACAGACTGCTTGATGGAGAACATAGAAATTGGCATCCATGGCGTAGAGAAGCAACTGAAAGACTTGAAAACACGTTAGTCGCCAGGTCCACATGGAATCCCAGTTCGGTTTCACAGAGAGTACTCTGCAGCACTGGCCCCTTACTTAGTTTGCATTTCTCCCGATTCTCTCGTCCAGCGTGCCGGCCTTGGTGGCCGAGCGGTTCTAGGCGCATCGGTCCGGAACCGCGCGACTACTACGGTCGCAGGTTCTTATCCTGCCTCGGGCATGGATGTGTGTGATGTCCTTAGGCTAGTTAGGTTTAAGTAGTTCTAAGTTCTAGGAGACTGATGACCTCAGATGTTAAGTCCCTCAGTGCTAAGAGCCATTTGATCCATTTTTGATCTCTCGTCCAGCGCAAATTACCAAGCGACGGGAAAAAAGCGCAAGTGGCTCCTGTGTATAAGAAAGGTAGTGAACCTCGTATAATTATAGACCAGCATTCTTAACATCAGTTTACAGCAGAAATATTGAACCCATTCTCAGTTCGAATATAATAAATTTCCGTGAGACAGATAGCTTCTATCCAAAAATTGGCACGGATTTAGGAAGCATTGCTAGTGTGAAACTCAGCTGACCCCGAAACGTCCCCTTAGAAAAATTTATACTAGACTGGTCTATGTGGAACGTCCTCTTTGAACACTTATACACGAATGTGCTTAAACTGACACACAATATTTTTTTTTTTAGCGCAACGCAATCTGACTTTCAGTAATCCCTACAAAGGAATGGCCCTGACTAACATTAACCTACACGTTTCACAATTCACTTACCTCACAAAAATCTTCGTTACTCAAGCTACTGCAATACATTGAGCGCCACTACTGCCAGCTAAATAAAAGATTCAAACTACTGAAGGCACTAACTACTGACAGGCATAGTTAGCAAATGAAAGATTTTAATAGAGAACAAACAATGTATTTCCCCTAGTAGTCGTAATATATATATATCACTTCATGACACCAGTTCTTACAAATTTCAAAACTCCGCCATCTCTCTACCTACGTCCACCACTGCTGGCGGCTCACCTCCAACTGCACAACGCTACGCGCTGTTAGCATCCAGCTGCCGCTGCCCAACACTACAATGGCAGACAACAATGCAAACCAGCCACAGACTGCACAGGGCACAGCCAGTGATTTTTACACAGAGCGCTACATGGCGGCGGCGTTACCAATAAGAAAACGTAAACAGCCTACTTACATAGCCCCCATGCTCCCCACAAAAAAATTTACAAATTGTTTTGGGCAGTGGCCAATACAGATTTGAAAATTTTTTTCATAATTACAATAACAAAGAAATGAAATGCACATACTTATCTATACAATGTTGGTCAAAAGCTAAAATTTTCTCACAGTCCATAAAGACAGTCCTGATCGTTCATCAAAGTAAAATTGCAGTGTTTTTCTCAAAGTCTGAGTAGTAAAAGAAAATGCACACGGAAGTAGTGGATTTCCATGCAGAGTAAACCCACAGCAGAGTCAGTCGAAGTTTTAAAGAATATTGGTAGGTAGGTCGTCATAGAGTAGACCCATTGTAGTCCTGGTAGAGATTGCGGTATTGGTGGGCCACCAGAGGTGCAGACCCACTGCAGTCCATGTAGAAATAATGGTATTGGTGAGTCATCAAAGGTGTAGACCCACTGTAGTCCTTGTAGAGATAGCCAGCATCCATCTGTTGCGACTGTGCAGGCGCACAATCACCATTGAAGAGTCTTGCGGATAATATAGCAAGTCCATAACCACCACTTGTGCACTCACAAAAATTGGTTTTGAAATGTCCTTACAACCAGCAATGCTGTTATCCAGTCCCTTACTGAATTATTAACACACGTGCAAACACTATCAGTCCCTACTTCTCACATATTGTCCATATACTATGACCAACAGAAACGTGTGCAGTGAAATGTAATTTACAAGTTGCTTAATTTGATGAACTGGTGTCAATTACAACTTTATAACATAAGAATACAATAACAAAGGTACAAAATATATCATTAAAGAACATAACAATACAGATAACATTTGTAGTAGTACAGGCTTTACAAAAGAATCGAAATAGCAAATACATCAGTGTTACAAAAATTACGACATAAGTACATACATAAAAGATCAGAATAACTTTTGAAACATCAACTTCACACATGAGCATTAGAACAAAACAGAATAAATAATGTGTAAACATCTTTACAAAGTAAATAACATGTTATTAATGCAAATTATATTTGACGATAACAGTATTCCTCATCATAGTGAATGTAGCTTAGTATTAGAAAAATTCTGCAACATAAGTCTTATCAGATAAACATATAAAGACAGGAAGAACATAAATACACAAGGGTACACAAACACGTAGTGGGATAACACAAGGAAAGGGCAGGGTTTGTTTTACTGCAGTATTTTGCAAACAAAACTTTCTTTACTTCTCGGAGATCTCCCTTCATTCTTCATTATTTCCAAAAAGTCCTATCTATACCTGCTTTCTGTACTTTTCTCATATAACCTCTCAGTGCATTTCTTCAAATCCTACGCAACTCATTCTCTTTTATATGCTACCCCCTCTTAAGCTAACTTAAATCTACTGAGCTCAGATGCTTAACTAAGGGACGAGGCAATGCAGCAGCACAAAACAATTAATGCAAACAGCAATGACCCAAAAAAATGGAAATTGGTAAAGCATTTGCAATATTACAACTAATATAAGGCGCTGTGCAGCAAACAAGAGAAACAAATCCGTAGTAAAACTGGCTTAACAGAGTAATACAAAGCGAAATTCAGCAGCACTATGCCTGGCACACAGTAGAAGCAAATGCAACAGCTTATAACTAAACATGACAAAGCTCAAGCAGAAAAAATATTACAGTAAAGACAACAATGCAGAAAAGGGAGATGTCGATTCACATCTTAATGTCTATATAATTAAAGTGGTGCACCACAACTTATTCTACCATAAAAATTACCAAGTACTTGAAAAGAAAATTATGTATGCAGTTCCTGTGAAGGGAAGTCTTTTTGTGCTCCTTCGTTTTTTTGTAAGTACATCATAATTATTTACTGGATCTGTAGGCATGAAATATCTATATTAGTACATCCATTAAATTTTATTGTAACCAATGCTGCAGTGCAGCTAGAAACTAGATATTAAACAAAATAGGCAATCTCTCAGCTAGAAAGACAACAGACATAAAATGTTTCTCATCATTTCATTTCAGTAAATATCATAAATTAAGAACTCCAAAGTGTAATCATATGTTTTCAAGTTTGAGTGTGTCGTATTTGCGACGCTTTCTACAAAGAAATGTCAATAGCGAGGATAATGGCACTCTTTTTTTTTTTACCTGTGCCTCTGAAAGGCACACACTAATGGCTCTCTCTTGTCAGGTGGTTGTCGCGCAGCTGGGTGCCCACGACGCATTACGTGCAGGTGGTCACTTAACTGTCTTATCGAAATATTTACGACACCAGTTTCCGCTACAGTGGCAGTCTCATATAAAAAATATTCACAGGTCAAGAATTTTCGTTACAAATCTGTAGACATAAAATCATTTAAATATAATAGTGTCCAAAAAAATTTCGCCAGCATAGTGATACATTCACGCATATACACTCATTTCATAACTCTTAAAGTACGATTCTCGGTTTCCAACATCCTTTTCCACAAACCAGAGTTCCTAACCACTACCCATTATTCCTTACCTTATTCGTCGACACTTCTTCAATATTTCATCATAACAGATACGTAGAATAATCAAATAACTCATACAGCATCAGCTTATTGATCATAAACATACCTCAGCAACATAATACACATAGTCATCGTAATAATATCATAACACCTCAGTCAACTCTCAAAATCGTCGTAGCTTCCTGCAATAATTTCAAAACCTAAAAAAAATTCTCTGGTCATGTCAAAAGAGTCATCTACCTCAAACGTACTTTAAAAATCGTGATCCCATACCAAATACGCCATTCAAAGCTCTCATAGTATCACAATGGTTCCGAAAATGTATGAACAGTTCACAAAGTGCAGACAAAATACAATTTCGTAAGTGTGAAGTTATCCAACAGCGTAATTACGTAAACATGTGTCACTGATGTAGTAAAAAAAAAAATGTTTGTCTCTCAGTTAAATGATCAGATAGTTGTGTAATTTATGTGTTAGAGAAATATGGTACCGATGTGTAAAGTTGTATATTAGCTAGGGCTCCTTGTGCTTGCCAAACACATGGTACACAAAGTAAGCGTGTACCCCCCTGAGGATTAATGTAATTATATCCTCAGATGTTACAGATTACAGCAATGGAATGAAATGTATCACGGAAAACCTTTGTATCATTGTATTTCAAATATCTTTAAAAATAAATGTTTTAAGTACAAAATTAGTCACTCAAATACGCGTACTGTAGCGCTAAAATGTGCGTCGTGTTGTAAGATAATCTCTGTGGAAGTGTCGTAGTTATCGTCCTCCGAAAGCTAAGTTCTACAGAAGTCAATGTACTTACCTCATGATAAACAAAAGTGAAATGCTTTGCGTATAGATATAGTAGTTACTACGCGTATTGCCGTGATGAAGTAAGTACTGTACTGTAACGTATTGTTGTGCTACAGAAAAGGCTGTCTCATTGTAGCTATACCACAAAGTTACTACTAAAACATGTTTTACTTTCCAGAATAATACAGAAAAACTGTGCAGATATAAAACAGATACAGTGCAAAAGCAACATTGTAAATTGTCACTCATTAGTAGCGTCGTGATAAAATCGTGTAGCTGTCACATAAACTAACCACTGAGTCATCTGGTATCTCACAGAAAGTACTTTAAATCTAGAATTTATTTTCAAGTAAACCAAAATGTTGCATTAAAATCTCATTAGCAGTACTGGTAACTGTTCTAAGTCGTTACGTAATCGTGCCACTAACAAGCAAGTATGCAGACTGCACAGAGCGCTACATGGCGGCGGCGTTACCAATAAGAAAACGTAAACAGCCTACTTACAACCCTTTTACCACATGATATCCTACAAAAAATGGATGGAGGACAACAGCCAGATTCCATATTCCCAGATATCGAGAAGGCGTTTCACACGGTGCTCCACTGCAGACTGTTGACGAACGTCCGAGTATAAGGTTTAAGGTCCCAGTTATGTGAGTGGCTCGAAGACTATTTAAGTAATAGAACCCGGTACGTTCTCCTAGACAGCTAGTGATCATCAGAGACCAGGGTATCGTCAGGAGTGACCCAGAGAAGAGTGATAGGACCACTCTTAATCATTATATACATAAATGATGTGAGGGACAGGGTGAGCAGCAATTTGGGGCTATTTGCTGATGATACTGTGGTATACGGAGATGTCTCGTCGTTGAGTGACTGTAGGAGTATACAAGATGACTTCGAATTTCTGGTTGTTGCAATGAATGGCAACTAGCTGAAATTGTAAATATTCCAGAATTAGAAACCAGAACAGCTGTTAGCATGACTGACAAAAAAGTAGATATCTTAGGTGTTGCGAAACAACGCAGATCACTTAAGAAAGGCAAGTCTTCCGGTCCAGATGGTATAAGAATCAGGTTCCTTTCAGAGTATGCAGACACAATAACGCCTTTCTTAGCAATCATATACAACCGCTCACTCAACTAACAGCTCCAATGATCAGAGATAAAGTTAAACAAATTGGCTATACATGCAGAAAGAAAAGAAGGAAAACACTGACCCAAACATGCAGATACGCAAAAACGTAACGATGGAAAAGCGAATCCAAACTAACAACTCCAGACTCGGAATTATAGGAACAAAATACTGAGAAAAATACCAAACACGCGAAGAAAAATCAAAGCACCAAGTAAACGGTACTCAAGTAACACAACTGGGCTGATGAAAATATAATTGCTTAGACGAAGAATATCAAAGCTTTAGCTGCAAAAAGTACCAAAATGAACAGAAGAACCAGGTTCAAGCTTATAAAATGGTAACGCTAAATCTAAATAAGATCTAGGGGGCTATGAAACTAGGAGACCGTAAATATTTTCTATATGCGCCTCTATTTGGACCCCACCACGAACACATAATAACAGGGGGAGATTTCAACTGTGTACTGAATATCAAATACCAGACAACCCGGTCTCTCCCACAGGAGGTTCGAATCCCCCCTCGGGCATGGGTGTGAGTGTTGTCCTTAGCGTTAAGTTAATTTAAGTAGTGTGCAAGTCTAGGGACCGATGACCTCAGCAGTTTGGTCCCTTAGGAATTCACACACATTTGCACATTTAAGCCAGACAACCAGCTGTAGTCCATCAAGATAGCTGGTGCAGATAACAACAGAAATGCAGCTAAAAGATGGGTGGCCTGATTCGCTCACATCACCAAACATGGCGGCCAGTCTCCTTGACAGAATATATGTGTCACGGAACGTAGCGAGCCACGTACTACAGTGTGAAGTGTCGCTCTCAATACTTTCACATTTGCTATAAATCTTCCGAATCAAATGGCTTGCAGTGTAAAACTACCAAGTAAACCCAATATAACATACTTACATGACGAAGGATGGCGCAAAATGCTCAATAGCGTTTGGGAAGAATGTGTACGGAGATTTTATTTCATATAATATTGCAACAGAAAGGTGTCTAAAATGCTCTGAGTCTGGTATAAAGAAAATGTTATTAATCTACTGAAGACATAGTGCGATCTGACCAAAGAAAAACAAAATCGATTGAGGTGGCGCAGGACTTTGCGATATTCTGAAACCTGGAAGCCAAAATATACGATTCAACCAACTGTACATTTTAAACGAAACATTTCAGCTCTAAAATACAATTACTCAAAAGGCCGTTATTTATAGACACACTGAAGCGCCGAAGAAACTGGTATAGGCGCGCGTATTCAAATTCAGAGATATGTAAACAGGCAGAATACGGTGCTGCGGTCGGCAACGTCTATATAAGACAACAAGCGTCTGGTGCAGTTGTTAGATCGATTACTGCTGCTATAATGGCAGGTTATCAAGATTCAAGTGAGTTTGAACGTGTTGTTACAGTTGGCGCACGGGCGATGGGACATAGCATCTAGGAGGTAGCAACCATTTCACGAATGTATCGTGAATATCAGGAATCCGATAGATCATCAAATCTCCGACATCATTGCGGCCGGAAAACGATCCCGAAAGAACAGGACCAACAACGACTGAAGAGAATCGTTCAACGTGGCACAAGTACAACCCTTCCACAAATTGTTGCAGATTTCAATACTAGACCATCAACAAGTGTCAGCGTGCGAACTTTTCGAACAAACATAATCGATATGGGCTTTCGGAGTCAAAGGCCCACTCGTGTACCCTTGATGACTGCATAGCACAAAGCTTTACGCCTCGCCTGGGATCGTCAACACCGACACTGGACTGTTGATGACTGGAAACATGTTGTCTGGTCGGACGAGTCTTCTTTCAAATTGTATCGAGCGGATGGACGTGTACGGGTATGGAGACAACCTCATGAATCCATGGACCCTTCATGTCAACAGGGAACTGTTCAAGTTGGTGGAGGTTCTGTGATACGACTCTGACAGGTGAGGTGTAGGTAAGCATCGTGTCTGATCACCGGCATCGATTCATGTCATTGTCCATTCCGACGGACTTGGTCAATTCCAGTAGGACAATGCGACACCCAGAATTGCTACAGATTGGCTGCAGGAACACTCTTATAAGCTGAAACATTTCTGCTGGCCACCAAACTCCCCAGACATGAACATTATTGAGCTTGTTTGAGGTGCCTTGCAACGTGATGTTCAGAAAACATCTCCAACTCCTCGTACTTTGAACGATTTATGGACAGCCCTGCAGAATTCAAGGTGTCAACTCCCTCGAGCACTACTTCAGACATTAGTCGAGTCCATGCCACGTCGTGTTGCAGCACTTCTGCGTGCTCGCGTGGGCCCTACAAGGTATTAGTCAGGTGTACCAGTTTCTTTGGCTTTTCAGTGTATTATTTCCCGTAAATTTTTACCCTGTTGCAGATGATGTTTCCAACATATTTTCGTGAATAAGTATAACTTTATTTCCTTTCTAGAAAAGATGCGAGACTAAAACGTAGAAATATTTTAATTTTCAACAGGATAAGTCACATTTAATTTACGTCGATAAGAAGTAATTAGTTTCTTTATTAGTACAGTTTCTAAAAGGACTTAGATTTGGAAAAAGATTCCTAGTCGGGAAAAATAAACAGTAGATAACTTAATAAACAATCAGGGGAATTAATGACGTAGTGGAAACCTCCTCGACGAAGGAAAGCTGGAGAGAGTAGAAAAGGGTTAGCGCTGTGGACCAGGGTTCAATTCTCAGTACTGACAGAGAATTTTTCTTAGTGGGTGGGCTGGAACTGGGTCAACACTGCTTCGTGATGCCAGCTGAGGAGCTATTTGAATTGGAAGTAGCGATTCCAAGATGTAGAAAGCCGACTACGGGCGAGAGAGCGGCGTGCTGACCCTAAGGCCCTCCATTCCGCATCCGAATGACGCCATTTGGCATATGATGGAACGGAGGTCGGTCAGCATGGCGCAGACCTATGGGCTGAGTTAAGAGTATTTAATTATGTCCAAACCATCCTTCTGCTTCTTCTATTGTCATACAGACTTTCTACAGTTAATCAGTGGACGATAAATTCTTTGATACACGGTGACACCGTGTTAGTTCTTGTACGAAAGGAACAGCATACAGTTTCTTTCTTTTTTCTTCTCATTTTTAAACCCAAAATTGTATCCACTCTATCACTGTGGAGCACTATACTTCCACTGGTAACAGTTGATGAAAAAGAGAAAAGAAAATATACTGAATCATTCGCACGTACAAACAGTACAATTATAGTGAACACAAAAGCGAAATCGGTTGGGTAAGTATGTAAGCTACAATAACACATATCCACATTTTCGAGTGATTTTCTGTCCAGTAATAGACTTTAACACTACTGAAATTAATGGTATAACAAAACTCTACCGCACAACTGACTTCAACCAACCTAACGCTCAAGCTAGGGTACTGTGGTACAGAAAGACATAGTCCTATTGACGGAGCGCCAGTTTGTCGGTGCACACATCCACAACCAAACGTCTTTGGACCGCTCCTATCAACAAATTTTCAAATCTCAGACCAAATATATTCTTTTTCCATGTTTATGAGAGTTCTTTTTCTCGCTTCTTGCGACAGCCAGCCATGACGAAACTACTCCAACTGGTGAGCAAGACACCGCATCTGTCCAAAAAGTTGAGAAACTGAATTAGTAACAAAATAGAGAAAAACTTAAGATATTGGTTTCAGTGTTTCAAGTATTGTACATAGTCTTCCCCCACTTGGTTCCAACTCACTGAACATTCATACAACCATGTGAAACTATTAGACAGTCCTTCTTCGGATGTTGTTCATCCTGACCCTTCATGTGAATTTCTGCACTTCATCATTTTGTGGTACGTTCGTATTGATAACACCAAGTCTCGTCACCCTTGATTATATTTTCCAGAAAAGAACTGTCCACGTTTTGCATTCCAGTCAAGTAACGGCAGGCGTCAAAGCGTAATTCTTTTTGCTCGGGAGTCAAGGCGTGCGAAACAAAATTTGCTCACACTTTTCTCTTCTTCAAAACATTCTGGAAAATGTATGGAACACCTGATTTAGAGATGTGGCTCTACTGAATTTTGTGACACAACAACGTTGACACACCACAGTAGCACGTCTGCTACTTAAAGACTGCCTGCCTGGGCGAATGCACACCTGTTGTTTAAAGTTGTTTGTTCAAGCTGCCACCGTACTTACCGCGTTCACATCGCTTATACATCAGAAATAAAATAATTCTTGGAACATTTTGGACGGACGATGTATATGTGAAAGGCGGAAATCCCTCACATTTCAAGAAATTATAAGTTTCAGTTGTAGGTGTGAATATTACCAAACTGTCAGTTGATAAGTCATGGTTCTAAGATACTGCACGAATTATTTGAAGAAAAATGGGAAAAAACTAGTAGAGGTGGACCTAGGGAAGGATCATTTTGGGTTCCTGAAAAATGTGGGAACACCCCAGGCGATACTGTCCCTACGACTTATTTTAGAAGATTACTTGAGGAAAGACAAATCTACGTTTATAGCAATTATAGATTCAGAGGCAGCCTTAGGCAGTGTTGACTAGAAATTATGAAGGGAACGGAAATAAAATACACGAAGCAAAAGGTTATTTACAACTTGTGCAGGAGGGAGACTACAGTTATAAGAGTCGAAGGACGTGAAAGTGAAGCGGCCATTGTGAAGGGAGTAAGACACGGTCGCAGTTTATCTCCGATGTTATTCCATCTGTATATTGAGCAAGCCAGAAAACCAAGCAGAAATTTGAGCAGAAATTAAAATTTTGATATTTGAAAATGATAATGCTATTCTGACAGAGATAGCCAAGGACTGGAAGATCAGTTGAACGGAATGGACAGTATCTTGGAGAGATATTATAAGATGAAGATCAGAAAACGCAATTAGATTAGGGAATGAACATTAAAAGTAGTAGATAACTTTTGTTATTTGGGCAACAACAGAACTAACAATGGCTGAAATAATGAGAGCATAATATGCTGATTGGCAGTAGCATGAAAAAGAGAAATTGGTTAACATAGGATATGACCTTAAATGTGAGGATATCATTACTGAAGGCATCTTCCTGTACTGAAACCTATTATAAATGACAAACGTGAATGAGAAACAGTTCGCACAACAGGAGATGAGAAGCTTTTGAAGTACGTATGTATAGGAAAATGGTGAAGATTAGAAAGGTAGATCGGATAACTAATAAGGATATACTGAAAAAAAATTGGGAGAAAAGGAATGTATGGCACAATTTGACTGAAAGAAGTAATCGGTTGGTGGATATTTAGTTCAAATGGCTCTGAGCACTATGGGACTTAACAGCTGAGGTCATCAGTCCCCTAGAACTTGGAACTACTTAAATCTAACTAACCTGAGGACATCACACACACATCCATGCCCGAGCCAGGATTCGAACCTGCGACTTAGCGGCTGCACGGTTCCAGACTGAAGCGCCTCGAACCGCTCGGCCACACTGGCCGACGGTGGATATATCCTGAGGCATCAAGGAGCCATCAGTTTTTACTGGAAGGAAGTGTGAACAATTGTAGATGGAAACCAATATTTGACTAGTGTAAGCAGCCTCAAATGGATATCAGTTGCTGTATTTATGCAGATATGGAGAGGCTTGCACAGGATACACACTGTTCAGTGACATTAACGTCACCAAGTGTTAAAATCCTGTATAAACACCTTTTGCAGCGCGGTCCAATGCAAGACGTGCGGGAGGAGAGTCAAGGTTCTGGAAGGTATCGACAGGGATGTGGAGCCATGCTTACTGCGGCGTCAGGTTTCTCGGTCGAGGGTCCAAGGCGTGAGTAGACCTATCGAGATAGTCCCATAGATTCTCTGGCATTAAATCCAGCGAGTTTGGTGGCTTGGGGAGTCCGGTAAATTCATCCAGGTGCTCTTCGAACCATGTAATTACACTGCGAGCTGCATGACACACTGCATTGTCCTGCTGGTAAAAGCCATCGTGCTGAGGAAAAACAAACTTGACGATAGGTCTGTTCTTAAAGAATGGAAAGCAGCACAAATCACACCAATATTCAAGAAAGGAAATAAGAGAAACCCATTGAATTACAGACCCATATCACTGACCTCAACTTGCAGTAGGATTTTGGAGCATATACTGTACTCGAACATTACGAATCTTCTTGAAGAAAATGATTTATTGAGACATAACCAACACGGATTCAGAAAATATCGTTCTCGTGCTACGCAGCTAGCTCTTTATTCCCATGAAGTAATGAGTGCTGTCGACATGGGACCTCAGATTGATTCCATATTCATAGATCTCTGGAAGGCTTTTGATATCGTTCCGCACAAGCGACTATTAATCAAACTGCTTGCATATGAAGTATCGTCTCAATTGTGTGACTGGATTTTTGATTTCCTCTCAGACAGGTCACCGTACGTAATGATAGACGGTAAATCATCGAGTAGAACAGGAGTGATATCTGGCGTTCCGCAAGGTAGTGTCACGGGCCCTCTGCTATACCTGATTTACATAACTGACCTAGGTGATAATCTGAGCAGCCCCCTTAAATTGTTTGCAGATGACGCTGTAATTTACCATCTAGTAAAATCATCAGACGACCAATTCCAGTTACAAAATGATCTAGAGATAATTTCTGTTTGATGCGAAAAGTGGCAATTGGCACTAAACAAAGAAAGGGCGAGGTCATCCACATGGGTTCTAAAAGAAATCCGATAAATTTTGGGTATACGATAAATCGCACAAATGTAAGGGCTGTCAATTCCACTAAATATCTAGGAATTGCAATTATGAGCAACTTAAATTGGAAAGACCACATAGATAATATTGTGGGGAAGGTGAAACAAAGACTGCGCTTTGTTGGCAGAACACTTAGAAGATGCGACAAACCCACTAAAGAGACAGCCTACATTACACTTGTCCGTCCTCTGCTGGAATATTGCTGCGCAATATGGGA
This sequence comes from Schistocerca gregaria, assembly GCF_023897955.1. Lineage (NCBI taxonomy): Eukaryota > Metazoa > Arthropoda > Insecta > Orthoptera > Acrididae > Schistocerca > Schistocerca gregaria. The sequence continues at coordinate 399,994,354 of NC_064931.1, read as the reverse complement.
TCCTTATCAGGTAGGATTGATGGAGGACATCGAAAAGGTGCAAAGAAGGGCAGCTCGTTTCGTGCTATCGCGGAACAGGAGTGAGAGTGTCACTGATATGATACGCGAGTTGGGATGGCAGTCACTGAAACAAAGGCGGTTTTCTTTGCGGCGAGATCTATTTACGAAATTTCTATCAACAACTTTGTCTTCCGAATGTGTAAATATTTTGTTGACATCTGAAACGTCCCCTTAGAAAAATTGTACAAGACTGTGCTTAAACTGACACACAATATTCTTTTAGCGCAACGCAATCTGACTTTCAGTAATCCCTACAAAAGAATGGTCCTGACTACCATTAACCTATACGTTTCACAAATCACTTACCTCACAAAATTCTTGGTTACTCGAACTACTGCAATACAGCGAGCACCACTACTGCCAGCTAAATAAAAGATACAAACTACGGAAGGCACTAACTACTGATAAGTATAGTTAGCAAATGAATGATTTTAGTAGAGAACAAACAATGTATTTACCTTAATAGTCATAATATATATGGCAGTTCATGACATCCATTCTTACAAATTTCAAAACTCCGCCACCTCTCTCCCCACATCCACCACTGCTGGCGGCTCACGTCCAACTGAGCAACGCATCCAGCTGCCCAACACTACAATGGCGAGTATTACAACAATGCCAACCAGCCACTGACTGCACACAGCACAGCCAGTGATTTTTCATACAGAGCGCTATGTGGCGTTACCAATAAAAAAACCTGAACAGCCTACTTACACATCCACCTACCTAGGGAGAAATGATCATCATAATAAAATAAGAGAAATCAGAGCTCGAACGGAAAGATTTAGGTGTCACTTTTTTCCAGGCACCATTCGATGGTGGAATGGTAGAGAAGTAGTATGAAAATTGTTCGATGAACCCTCTACCAGGCACTTAACTGTGAATTGCAGAGTAACCATGTAGATGTAGCTGCAGATGCAGATGTAGGGGGGGACATGGTCCCTAAGGATAGATGCATACTTGTGCTGGTCCACTGTGACTTCCAGAATGACGAGTTCACCCAGGGAATGCCACGAATACATTCCCCAGACCACAGTGCCTGGAGCGTGTTTCCTTTCGGTCGTTTCACGCCGTATACGCCAACGACCGTCAGTCCGAAGGCCATCTGTCGTCAGTCAATGGACGTCCAGTTACGGTACGCCGTCCAGATCGTCGCCTTCGTAGTCGATGAGCAGCAGTGAGCAAGGGTGCATGAACGAGGCGCCTGCTGTGGAGGCTCTCACGTTCGCTGAACGGTCGTTGAGCAGAAACTGTTTGCAGCCGCTTGGTTCATCTGGACGGTCAGTTGCTCAACAGTCTGGTCGTCCACAGCCGTCGTTAACGCCTGTCTTTTATAGGCTGTGGTGCACCACAGTACCCTCTCCACCGTTTTTGGATAGCACCATTTTGCTATGCACGGTAAACTTCTTAAAAACTTAGCTGTTTCGGAAATACTCCCACCCTTGGACGAAAGCCAGTGATCATGCTCTTTTGAACGTCAGATCTGCTTTCGCATTACGACGAGGACTGCACTCTTTTGGTGTCCACCCGACTTTCTTTATACGGTGTATTCAAAAAGTCTCTCCGCAGTGCCGTATGATTGTTGGCCGCGCGTGCCGTATGCCGCAGTGAATATACCGAAATGAAACTCAGTGAAATACTAGTGTAAAAGGCATTACAGTTGCGTAAATGAATTTATGATCCTTTCCATACAAAGGACATCATCGTCAAATGTTACGATACATCATTGCATCTTTGATACTCATATGTTTGTAAGCTCTTTGTATGTATCAAAACATGTGATGCGTGGTAGAAATCTTCTCAGTGACAAATCTAAAGTGTTCAGTGAGAAATGTTTATGTGTGCAACAATAAGAATGCACTGGGAAGGTATTCACATTTGTTGCTCGAATATTATGGAAAAAAACACTAAAAATCGACGTTTCACGTAAGTCACATGCAACGAAAATCTGTAACGCAACCATCTGTGTGTGGAATATTTATAATTATGTATTATTTATATTTTAGGACAATTAATCAGTAAAAAACATACCACATGTCATAAAGAAATCGTATAAACCGTCTGAGGATGAATCACAACGATTCGAAACCGGTAACGGTACCCTTTGAATAAAGGAACTGAAAGTAAATTTGTGGCTGGTTGCTGTCATAACACCATCAACACAAGTTATTAATTTATTGAATATTCATTTTTACTTACCGATTTTCACATTAAATGTTGAAAGTATCCCCCTGTTGTTGAATACACAATTCAATTCGACTAATCATGTTTCCAAACACAAGCTGTAACATTTCTTCTGTAACAGAAGCAGTATAAGTGGATATTGCAGTTTTCAATTCATCGATGGATTTTGGACGATTTTTATAGACAGCTGCTTTCGCTGCACCCCAGAAGAAAAAGTGAGATGGTGTTAGATTAAGCGATCGTGGAGGCCAAAGTCCCTCTGAAATTATGCGATCACCCAAAACCTCAGCAAGTAGTGACATTGAAATGCGAGCTGTATGCGCGGTTGCACCATCTTGTTGAAAATAACCGTTCAGTATTTCACTTAACACAAGTTCTCCTATGAATGGGTACAGAATATCACTGCAGTATCGTTGCGGGTTTATTGTTTCGTTGAAAAATATGGGACCCACAATCCGACATATAGAAATTGCAGCCGGCCGTTGTGACCGATGAACTCAGATGTTAAGTCCCACAGTGCTCAGAGCCATTTGAAACATTTTTTTCATCTGAAGGGAGTGGATAGTGTTTCGAACAATGTTTATAATATTAATATCAAGAAAAATAAAATAAGGGTAATGGAGTGTACTAGTATTGAATAATGCATTGCTGAGGAAATTAGATTAGTAAACGAACGACTAAAAGCAGTCGACGAGTTTTTCTATATGAGTTAAAAAATAACTGACGGTGATCAAAGTAGAAAGTATATAAAATAAAGACTCCCGTAACAAGAAAAGATCTACTGAATAAGAGAATTCTGTTAACTTCGAACATTATTTTAAATGTCAGAAAGACTTTTCTTAAGGCATTAGTATGGAGTGCTGCCTTCTACAGAAGTGACACGTGAACAGTGGGCAATTTAGACAAAAAGAGAACTGAAGCTTTTGAAATGTGAGGCTAGAGTTGACTGCAGAAGCTTAGATTGGTACAGCGATCGAATGACAAGTGAAGAGACACTCAGTCACATGGAGGAAAAAATTTTTGGACAAACTTGATGAAAAGAGGCGATTTGTTGATAGCACACGTACTGAGACATCAAGGAATTCTCAATTTCGTAATGGAAGTAAGTGTGTGGGTTACGAAAGGTCGAGGCTGATCAAGCCTTGTGTACAGTGAGCAGGTTCAATAGGAAGTATGTTATGCAGAGATGAGGAGGCTCTCACATCATAGATTAGCGTCGAGAAGTGCATCAAATCAGTCTTCGGGACACAACAACACAATGAAACTTGACGAGACCAGAAATATAGTATTATTCCTTTTTTTCATGCGTCGTTTAGTGTAAAATTCGTCTAAAACGGAAAAAAGTATTTCGTCCCCCTCAGTATCGCGTTAAACATTTTTCATTGCACTTTACTTTGATTTGTGCCACGAACAATAGCGGCCTCCTAAACGAATGTCCAGCGAGGGCGGAATAACGTAGCTTTACGGCGTTGCTTGGTGGAAATAAATGAAAGGTATATAATGCCGCTGTATTTTTCGTCCACTGGCAGCAAGGCTAAGGGAACGATGGGAAGTTTTTTTTAAAAAAAGAAATACGAAGGCAGGTGGTGGTTGCGGCCAGGCACGCCAATGACAGCAGACCCCGCCCTTGGCGGCCATCCAGACCCGGCCTTTCCTTTAGGCTGCCTACACGAGAGGCTTCTGGTTTCCTGCCGCAAATGCTGGCAACGCGTTTGCGATGGCCCGGCTATTCACCTGACACAAAGGAGTGGAGAAAGTCTTACTTGCTCCACTTGCGATAGTTTGTTTGAACACCACAGTGCTTTACTATACTGGGTCGTCCACAGCAATGGAATCACTCTGCTAAAACAAAAACAGGCGTATAAACAGATGTTTAAAGTCAAACAGCATGAGATGGGAGAGGGTGAAAATCTATGAGGATATGTTACCAGCATCGCGGCCGTTTTGTAAGTCACCATCTGGGATGCAACTGGTAATTTTCAGATGCAAAATGGGGGCGTGCAACATATCAAACGGGTAGATAATTATACGAGAACAACATTTGTGTCCTTCATTTGAGAATGGCCTTATTCGGTCTGCAGTTGTATCATATTTTGTACAGAAAATGGCAAATGCTGGTCTTGGCACATGATTGTGCTCGGCAGCAAAATGACTGCTTATAGCGCAAGCAGAGTGTATACAAAATGTAGACTGGCCGGTGCAGTCAAAACATTTGAGAAAGAGAGAAATTTGTTTACATAAAATATACAGGGCAGCAGACGGGAAAAATTTGTAGTGGTAGGTAGAACTGGAATACGTTGAGCAAATACGCTACCGGCAAAAAATTTAGTACTCCCGTTTAGAGGCTTCTAGTTCATTCAAGATTTATTGTTGCTACAGTGCATATGGAGTACATGAAATGATTATATTTACAAATCAATAGCACAAGCGGTCCAAGGATACCATGTATCGACCCATGCTAAAACGCCCAAATTAGTATGTGGCGTAACCTCCGCAGACGACAATGGAGGCACTGACTCTAGCGTTCAGTCGATCGTACAGGTGGCGAATACTGTTTGGGGCTACGTTATTCCAGGCCTGCTCGACGTGTTCACTTAATTTTGTAAGAGCTGTTGGTTAACAAGTGGCACGAGTCAAATCTCGTCCCATCATATCCCACACTTGCCGAATTGGAAACAAGTATGGAGGTCGTGCTGCCCAGCGAAATTGCTGCGCGTCTTGCAGAGCGCGTTGAGTTTCACGGGCAGTGCGTGGGCGAGTATTATTCTGTTGGAACAACACATCACCTTCCTGTTGCAAGAACGGGTCTAACAACATTCTGTACATACCGAGCACTGGTTAGTGCTCCATCCAGAAACACCAAAGATGATCGATAGTTGTAGTTTGTCGCACCCCAGACCATAAGGCCATGGGTGGGGCCAGTGTGTCTTGGACGAATGCACTCTGTGAGACAGCGGTCACCAGATCTATGTAATATGCACAAGCGACCAACACTTGCGTGCAGGCAGAATCTGCTTTGATCGCCGAAGACCACAGTGCGCCATTCCAGTGATCCTCTGACGGCGCTAGTCGAGCGGTGCTCGTCGATGTTGGGGCGTGAGTGGAAAATGGACTAAGGTGTGCGTGCCCATAGTCCCACTGTTTATAACCAGTTGGCAACAGTTCGTGTTGATTCATATGTGCTCACAAGACCTCTTATTTGTCTGTGGTAGCTGTACAATCTTCCACGGCTGCCATCACAATACGAAGATCCTAGTGGGCGTCATTGCTGCATGGACGTCGAGAACATAGTCTATGTGTGTGAGAATGTTCACGGGACCACTGACACCACCATCACTGTACAACTGTCGCAGTACATCCCATGTGTGTGGCAGTCCTCCGAAAGGAACAACCCGCTACTCGAAAGTCACAATTTGACCCCCTTCAAACTTGCGCAGTTGGCTGCAGGAACCACAAGTGGGTCTCAAAAGTGGTTCAAATGGCTCTGAGCACTACGGGACTTAACTACTGAGGTCATCAGTCCCCTAGAGTTAGAACTACTTAAAACTAGCTAACCTAAGAACATCACACACATCCATGCCCGAGACAGGATTGGAACCTGCGACCGTAGCGGTCCTGCGGTTCAAGACTGTAGCGCCTAGAACCACTCGGCCACCAGTGTCGGCCAAGTGCGTCTCGGTGGCAGGGTTGCCTGTTTGTCTCAGACGTTTGCACAACAGTGAGACTTTTGGCTGTGAGCATTTCCTATTAAAGGTTGGGGCTTTGGCAGCTATGCCACTACGCTGTCTGTTGGTGGACGATCTGTTATCCTCCACGTGGAATATTCTACCATCGGATCAAAATCGACGTCGTCTTTCCAGGTGTACTATTTTTTTTAACCGGCAGTTGAGATTTATATATTAGGGTGTATTTTGAGAAGGTGTTTATGAGGAGTGCAGCATCCTAAGGAAGTGAAACGTGGACGGTAAACAGTTCACTCAAGAAGAGAATCGAAACCTTTAAGAGTGTTGCTTCAGAAGAATGTCGAAGATTACACACGTAGCTCGAATAAATAATGAAGAGTTCCGAACCGAATTGAGGAAAAAACAAAATTATTGCACAACCTGACTACAAGGGGGCATTGTTCGACATGACTCATCCTGAATCATCACAGAATTGTCAATTCGGTAATGGAGGGAAATGTGGAAGATGGGAGTGAAATTTGTCTTGAATACAGTAGAGAAGCTCAAGTGGACATAGGGTGCACAACGTACGCAGAGATGAAGAGGCTTGCACATAATAGACTAGCATGGAGAGCTGTATCAAATTAGTCGTCGGGCTGAACAACATCTAAAGCGCATCTTTCTACATTATTAATATGAATATACGAGGGTTAGAACTTAAATAGTGGCACCTATTTATTCACAATCAATACAAAAGAGATAAATGTTTGCACCTATTACTGTCCTTAACAGAGTAGTCACCAGCGTTGTGTAGAGCCCGTTGCCAGCGATGTGGAAGGCGTTGTACTCGTATACCGTTAGCAGAGCCTGTTATGTTGGTGGTGCGAATGGAGCGGTCTACTGCCTGTCGAATCTCTGGAACAGTTCTGAAGCGAATACCTCGAAGTGGTTCCTTCATCTTTGGAATCAAATCTACGTCACAAGGACTTAAGTCCGGGGAGAATGGTGGATGGTACAGCACTTCCCAGCCCTGTCGACAGAACAGAGCAGCCACAGATTGCCCGCGAATTGTCGTGAAGTTTCGCCGCTTCTTTTCCAAAGCTGGTCGCAGGTTGTGCTCCAAAAAAGAACAGTAATACTGTGCATTGAAGGTCTGCCGTGGAGGAACGTAATATCTTAGGATAACACCATCACAGTCGTACACGAGAATCAGCATCACTTTAGACCGCTCCATTCGCCCCATCAAGAGAACAGGCTCTGCTAACGGTATACTACGCCTTCCACATCGCTGGCAACGAGTTCTACACAACGCTGGTGACTACTTTGAAGGACAGTAACAGGTGCAAACATGTAACTCTTTTGTATCGGTTGTGAATAAATAGTTGCCACTATTTAAGTTCCAACCCTCATAAATGTCACCTTTTTGATTCAGTTATCTGAAGTCATATCTTTACATGGTTAACTCTAGTGTGTCCAATGAATTTTAAAATACAGCTAGAAAATATTCGCAATTTTTTTATGTTAGCTTTACAATGAAAACTAAATACCTCAAATACAAATAAAATCAGTATGATTGGGGAAATGCTATGCAATATTAACTAAAATAACCGACCAAAAGTGCTCCTCATAGTGGAAAAACAAGAAATAATTTTAAAAAACGCTTACTTAGTTTTGATGAAGTCGTTAACCCTTCGACAGAACTACGTAGGTTCAAATGGCTGTAAGCATGTAAGTAGGATGTTTAGGTTTTTTTATTGGTAACGCCGCCGCCACGTAGCGCTCTGTATGAAAATCACTGGCTGTGCCGTGTGCAGTCTGTGGCTGGTTTGCATTGTTGTCTGCCATTGTAGTGTTGGGCAGCGGCAGCTGGATGCTAACAGCGCGTAGCGTTGCGCAGTTGGAGGTGAGCCGCCAGCAGTGGTGGACGTGGGGAGAGAGATGGCGGAGTTTTGAAATTTGTAAGAATTGATGTCATGAACTGATATATATATGTATTATGACTATAAAGGTAAATACATTGTTTGTTCTCTATTAAAATCTTTCATTTGCTGACTCTGCTTATCAGTAGTTAGTGCCTTCAGTAGTTTGAATCTTTTATTTAGCTGGCAGTAGTGGCGCTCGTTGTATTGCAGTAGCTTGAGTAACGAAGATTTTTGTGAGGTAAGTGATTTGTGAAACGTATAGGTTAATGTTAGTCAGGCCCATTCTTCCGTAGGGATTTTTGGAAGTCAGATTGCGTTGCGCCAAAAATATTGTGTTTCAGTTTAAGCACAGTCTTGTATAAATTTTTCTGAGGGGACATTTCATATGTCGACTCTTAGCCGAGGATACCTCACTGGATTTCTTCTGATTTTTTCTTGGAGTTTGTGTAATTAGAGTAGATTTTGTTTATTGCTAGCGCGTAATTGTAGAGAGAATCTCCTTTGTGGTTGTAGTCTTTCATTGTTGTACAGTAAAACAGTTGTGGCATGCATGTAGAGTTGCACCAAGTATTTCGCAGCTGCGCTTGCAATTAACTAGATATTATTTTCAGTGCTACGTTAATGTGTTCTCTTATTTTTCCTCTTCAAATTGTGCTTTCCTGTTTTATCGTGTGAAATATTGTGACAATAATGGCGTGTGAAAAACGTAATACTAGGCTTCAAAGTAAACTGAGAAATGACAGTGAAGACGAAAGCAGTGTGTTAACGCCACCGAGTAATGAATTAACTAATGTTCAAAGGAGTAATTTGGTAATTGTACATAGGGAAATGGAGCGGGCTGCAAACAACGGTGTAGACAGTGAAACAATTAGTGAACAGGGAAGCATTATCGATCGATCGGTCGGCATCAGCTCGCGTCAGGAATGTGAAATGATAGGACACAATCTTGCAAATACTGTACATTCAGGTTTTGCGTCCTCACCGTTTTCTCAAATAAATCAAGACCCATTTTTTGCTTGTCAAAATGTGAATGTTGCCGGTGCATATGCACTGCCGAAAAGCATAGAGGAACAGATTCCAGACACTAATACATTATTATTGCAATTAATGCAACAAATGAAACAAAATCAGAAACAAACACAGCAACAGTTAGACACAATGGAACAAAATCAGAGACAAACACAGCAAAATCTTCAAAAGTTAGACACAACGCTTGAACAAAATCAGAAACAAATGGGACAAAATCTTCAAAAGTTACACAATGGAACAAAATCTTCAAAAGTTAGACACAATAGAACAAAAGCTTCAAAAGTTAGACTCAGTGGAACATACACATGAACAAACACGTGAAGATTTAACTACTGAGTTGCATAAAATCAAATCAAAATGTCAAAAAGTCTGTAATGACGTAAAAACACAAATTTGTGAGCATTTCCACCCTATTTTTTCGCGGCATGAAAATACATTACAGAATCACGAATCAGCCATAAAAGAACTGCAAACTATTGTTCATGAAAATAATGAGACGTTGCAAGCTAAAATTGACTCAGTTGTATCTACCGATTTGGTTACGCAACTTGCAAAAACTCAGCAAAACTTAAAGGATACAGTAGATACGATTTCAACACAAATGGACACTCAGAAACGTGGTTCAGAAAAACACACAGAGGAAATAATTTCACTATCGGATAAAGTAGCCGAACTTTCAGATCAGTTCACTAACTTATCTACAACGGTAGATGATGATCTGAATGACACAAAACCTGTAGGCTTCACTGACACTGAAGAGTATGAACAAATTAGAAAATTCAAACAGAATAAAAATCAAATCAAACACACAGTACAAAAGAGAAATGCGGGAAGTACAAGATCAGTTGGCTCAAGTAATACAAGAATTACATATTTCAGAGGACGCTCGCGCTCCAGTACGGTAAGAGGGACATAGAAATACAGAACAACCACAAACTAATAACACAGGACACTTCGGAAATTATGAAAGAAATTGGCAAGGTACATCGAGTTTTGAGATGGAACCGCCGAAATGACGTAACAATGACCGACATGCGACTCGCCAACATGATGATTTTGACTATAAGCTGTTCATTACTACACGTAAATTCAAAACATTTAAGAATTCTGACAACGACATTCATCCACAAGCATGGCTTCATCAATTCTCTCATTGTTTCCCCCCCCCCCCCCCCAACTGGTCATTAGAGCACAGATTAGAATTTATGTGTGGCTACTTAGAGAATGAACCAGCTGTAAGAATGCGGTCGGTCATTCACGATTGTCACAGTGAAGGAGAATTTTATCATGCCTTCCTCTCAGCATACTGGTCTCAAGCCACACAAGACCGAGTAAAACATGGCATCATAATGATGAAACATTTCGAACAATCTGAATTTTCCAGTCTTGTGAAATATTTTGAAGACATGTTGCACAAGAATCAGTACCTGTCAAACCCATACAGCCCCTCAGAAGTAATCCGCATTTGCTTAGTCAAATTACCTGAACATTTACGACATATTATTTTGGCAGGACGTTGCAAAGACGACATTGAAGCTTTTCAGGGACTCTTACAAGAATTAGAAATTGACACTGACAATCGCGCAACGCGAAAACAGGAACACAACAATTATAGGTCACATCCGTCGCAATTCCGCGATGAAAGAAATAATAATTGGACACGACAAGGCTATTCTCACAACACAAATCGTGACCAAAACAGACACCGCCCGTATGATAACCGTTGGCAGAGTAAAAATTATTACAGGGAAAGATCACCTCTCTGCGGTAGTGACTATCACAGAGACAATCAGAGAAACAGACAATATGGGGAGGAAGAAATTTCTGAGAATGTATGTTTGGAGCGCAGCATTGTATGACAGTGAATCATGTACAGTTGGAAAACCGGAACAGAGGAGAATCGAAGCGTTTGAGATGTGGTGCTACAGAAGAATGTAGAACATTAAGATGTACTAATAGGGTAAGGAATGAGGAGGTTCTCCGAAGAAGCGGCGAAGAAAGGAACATATGGACCAAAACGCTGACACGAAGAAGAGACAAGGTGAGGATATATGTTAAGACATCAGGGAAAAGTCAAAACAAAGTCTCTATAGTACTACATGGAGCTGTACGGGGTAAAAACTACAGGGGAGGACAGAGATTGGAATACATCCGATAAATAACAGAGGACGTAAGGTGCAAGTGCTACTCTGAGATGAAGATGTTAGCGCAAGACAGGAATTCGTCGAGGACTGCATCAAACCAGTCAGTAGTCTGACGAAGCAAAAAAATTGAAACCTATTTTTACATTCCCAGATTTTAAGTCTTCCCGCCACTTACATTAATTTCTGTTGGTTTCACCATAGGCCCTATTCCTTAAATAAATCATTTTCCTGGCATTAAAAATTGTTTGAACGTGTAAAAACAAATTTTAATATTTACTTTTATGGTATTCACTACTCATGAAGCATAGTAAACGTCAATATAAGGCATAATGAAAATCAATGCTCGAAAACCAGCTGCAATAATGTAATATATTTTTTAAATGTATTTTACACAACAGTCCTGTTTCGGGTTATTGCCGTTATCAAGCGACGTACAAAAATAACACTGGTAAGGTTATCTACACGTAAATCGTGGCTGTTTTATGTTTGGTACCATACTGCATCTGTAGCATTTCTTTTTTCTGTCGTGTCCAGGTAAGTGTATTACTTTTCGTACTCGCGAAACGTAAAATACGAGTTTGTCAAATATTTTGACAGTTTGATTTTAACTGTTTTTTCTACGATGCTGTATGTTTATAAAGTATATACAACTTACCAAAGATCATGTTACATTTCGTAGCTTTTGTTTCCCTTTATATTTTGTCTGTGGTCTGTGAAAGTTTTGTTTACCATATGACTTTCTTTTTGAATTCTGTAATGTCAATAAAGTTTTCGAGATAGTGTTTATGTTTGAAACCTATGGGTTCATTTAGAATTTCGCGTGACTATATTTATAATCCTCCAAGGAATATCCTCACGAAATTCTAAATGAACACACAGATTTCAAGACGTTCTGATTCTAAGAATAACTGAACTAACTGACTGATGGAATTTTACTTATTTAACTGCACCCTCCCAATTTCTTTGCCTGCGTCTCGCAAGATTATGTATTACGACCTTGGTCGCCCTTCATTGTGCTTTTAACATAGATAGTGTCTTCGTCCAGTTGATTTTTAATACAAATTCATGTTTTTGATGTTCACTATTGATTCTGTTCAATGCAAATTCACTTGCATTTAAGATTTGAACGATTCGAAAACGGTTGTCATATACAACCAAAATTAGTCCTCATGTTTTAATTGCCTAATGTAAATTGTGATCTAGGGAGCAAAGATTTGTGTATAATAATTTTTTCAGTTTTAATAAATTTACTTTCATTGCAGTGAAAGCTCCGTTGTTTAACAACTAAATTGAATAGTAACTGTGAATAATTGTGCTATTACTATATCCTACTAATTCGTCAGGGCGCAGATCGAGAATATGTGGAGCGTCGTTAGACGCAGTAACACAGTATTCAAAATCATGCCATTTATTACTGTAAACACAAGTCGTTGCTGCTTCTTCTGCGCCGATTGGCGGCTACATGACGCGGGAATCCGCTGAATCCAGCAGCGGACCCACGGTTACCAAGGGCGCTGCATCACCATGGAGTGGAAATCGATGACTCCCTGATGCGGCAGTTTTGCTGCCCGTTGGCGAGGTAGGCACGCCCCGTCGGTAGCCCTGCTTTTGAAGATGGCGGTGACTACGACGCACGCCATTTCAGGGAGTTCTCGATTCCTCCCTCCCACACCACTGCCTGCATTTTTTTCTCAGGTGGACCGCTATGTCGGATGCCGTGTAGTTGAGCTGAATGGTGAACCAGGCCCACCGATGCTGTAGGCCTTCAGACCTGAGCGACACTGGCGTTTCGGGGAGCGTGTTGGTAGACCCCCGGTCTACCTGTCAGCGCTGGCTGCTGTGCTGACGATAGAACTGGATGCTGGAGTACATCAGCCTTGGCTTCGTTCAAAGTCGTTCAAATGGCTCTAACCACTATGGGACTTAACATCTGAGATCATTAGTCCTCTAGACTTAGAACTTCTTAAACCTACACTACTGGCCGTTGAAATTGCTACACCAAGAAGAAATGCAGATGATACACGAGAATTCATTGGACAAATATATTATACTAGAACTGACATGTGATTACATTTTCACGCAATTTGGGTGCATAGACCCGGAGAAATCAGTACCCAGAAAAACCACCTTGTGCAGATTGTTGTTGTCTTGCAAACGTCCCCGTCTGTTGGGAACGAGTCGTGGCTGCACGACCCGTTACAGCCATGCGAATAAGATGCCTGTCATCTCGACTGCTAGTGATACGAGGCCATTGGGATCGAGCACGGCGTTCCATATTACCCTCCTGAACTCACCGATTCCATATTCTGCTAACAGCTATTGGATCTCGACCTACGCGAGCAGCAGTGTCGCGATACGATAAACCACAATCACGATAGGCTACAATCCAACCTTTATCAAAGTCGGAAACGTGATGGTACGCATTTCTCCTCCTTACACGAGGCATCACAACAACGTTCGAGTCGCTACAGTCCGGAACTGCCCGACCGCTACGGTCGCACGTTTGAATACTGCCTCGGGCATGGATGTGTGTGATGTCCTTAGGTTAGTTAGGTTTAGGTAGTTCTAAGTTCTGACCTCAGAAGTTAAGTCCCATAGTGCTCAGAGCCATTTGAACCATTTGAACAACAACGTTTCACCAGGCAACGCCTGTCAACTGCTGTTTGTGTATCAGAAAGCGGTTGGAAACGTTCCTCATGTCAGCGCGTTGTAGGTATCGCCACCGGCGCCAACCCCTTGTGAATGCTCTGAAAAGCTAATCATTTGCATATCACAGCATCTTCTTCCTGGCGGTTACACTTCGCGTCTGTAGCACGTCATCTTCGTTGTGTAGCAATTTTAATGGCCAGTAATGTAACTAATCTAACGACATCACGCACATCCATTCCCGAGGCAGGATTCGAACCTGCAACCGTAGCGGTCTCTCAGCTCCAGACTGTAGCGCCTAGAACCCCACGGCCACTACGGCCGTCAAATGTTTACGCTTCCCGTTTGGCGACTCGGAACACTTCCACAAGACTAAGTAACGCCGGCTGTTAGAAGTTAGAAAAATTTTTACTCTCATGTCACAGAAAATTGTTTCAATATCGCCACATTTAGGAGTGTGTGTGTATCCCAAGTGGGCCTACGCTGCTTCAGACAAGTTACAGAAGTGGCCAGTGCTACAGAACATAGCCTTGCTGTGAGTGTTGCATGTATCACACTTCATTAGGGCCTTTGTGTTGCCTGCGAAGCGGGCTTCCCACCTAGCTCTAGGAACGTAGATTTTATTTTGTATTTTTCGTCATTTAGATACCGAACTGCATTTAAGTTTTCAAAGATGATGTAATTTTTAGTGCTCGTATGTTGAAAATACACTGTTGTGCAAAATTTAAGGACGAAAATAACTTTCCTATGATGTGTCACTACTAAGTATCGTACCTCGATTAAACTTGGAATGTACATAGAAAGAACTACTGCCTTATAGTATAGATGGTAACTGAAAGAAATATCAAATGACACAAACAGAAATTACACTTGCATTCAAAGACAATAATTACAATGAAATCCCTGCTATTCGTGATGGTCCCCTGGACACTGCAAAAATCGGAAAATTTGGAAATTTGTCGTAAGGGCTTATGAGACCAAATAGCTGAGGTCATCCGTCCCTAAGGGTACGCACTACTTAATCTAACTTAAACTAACTTACACTAAGGACAACACACACACCCATGCCTGAGGGAGGACTCGAACCTCCGAGGGGGGCACCTGCGCGGACCGTGACAAAGCGCCCTAAAGAGACTGCTTGCGCCACACTTGTCCGCCCTGTTCTGGAGTATTGCTGTGCCGTGTGGGATCCGCATCAGGTCGGACTGACAGATGACATTGAAAAAGCACAAAGAAGGGCAGCTCGTTTTGTATTATCGCGAAATAGGAGAGATAGTGTCACAGGCATCATACGTGAATTGGAGTGGCACCATTAAAACAAAGGCGTTTTTCGTTGCACGGCATCTTCTCGTGAAATTTCAACACCAGTTTTCTCCTCCGATTGCGAAAACATTCTGTTGGCACCCACCTACATAGGGATAAATGATCATCACGATAAAATAAAAGAAATCAGGGCTCGCACAGAAAAATTTAAGTGCTCTTTTTCCAGCGTGCCGTTCGAGGGTGGAACGGTAGAGAGACAGCTTGAATGTGGTTCATTGAACCTTCTGCCAGGCACTTTATTTTGAATAGCAGAGTAATCACGTAGATGTAGACGTAGGTGTAGACCGCACGGCTATCCTGCGTGGCCCAAAAATCGGGACAGGGCTCTCAATAGGTTCTGTCATCATCGCGGACGGCAGTGTTTTTTTTTTCAATGTGGTCCTATGCTGGCCACAAGGTTCGTAAGGAGTTTTTGAGGCAGGGCGTCACATATCTCCATCAGCCCAGCTAACAGCTGCTCGGTGGTCGTTGCTGCATGTGGGAGTGATGCAGTACATCTCCGCAAAGCTTCCCACACGTAGTCGATGGAATTTAAGTAGGGGTAACTGGCAAACCACTCCGTGTGCCGAATGTCCTCTCGTTTCAAGAGTTCCTCCAAATGCGCTGTTCCATGCGGTGGCGGATTGTCATGTGTAAAAAATGAAGTCAGGAGCGAATACACACTTGGAAAGACGCACATGGGAAAGGAGTAAAGTGTCACAATAACATAGACCGGCGAGTGTACGGTATTCAGAATTTTGGTCAATATGCCCATGCAACATTAAACCTCCCAACGTCATATCACCTGGACAACCAAACGATTATGTTCGAAAAATCAGGACGTACTCTCATACGGCGAGAGGTGGCTACGCGTAATGCACATAAGACATAGTCGAACATTATCGTTTAGGTAGTCGAAGAGTTATGGTGTCGGCAGGCATAATGTTACATGGACGGACTGACCTCCAAATCTCTGAACATTGTACACTCATCCATCAAAGTTATTGTAACAGTGTTTCCTTCCTCAATTATGTCTTTTCAGAGTGGCGTTCGACTCTGACTTCATGTTTATGGATGACAAGGCACATCCGCATCAAACAGCGAAGGTGGAAGAGCTCTTGAAACGAGAGGACATTTGGCAACTCGAGTGGCTTGCCAGTTGCCCCTACTTAAATTCTATCGGGTAAGTGTATAATGCAATGGGGAGACGTATAGCAGCATGTCCACATGTAGCAACGATCATCCAGCAAACTGCGCTGGTTGGCGAATGGAACGCCCTACCACAACTCCTCACGAAGCTTGGGTCCAGCATGGGAATACATTGCAGAGCATTCACTGCCGTCCGCGATTACCACAGACCATATTAAGAACCACGTCCCAATTTTTGCAATATCTAGCGACCATCATGAATAGCGGTGACGACAGTGTAAATATTGTCTTTCAATAAAAGTGTCATTTCTGTTTGTCAAATTGTGTATTTCTTTCAGTTATCACCTGTATTGCACTGCACTGTAGTAGTTCTTTCTACGCATGGTCCAAGTTTCATCGAGCTCTATTACTTAGCAGCGACACATCACGCGAAAGTAAATTTCGTCGTTAAGTTTTGCGCACCACTGTAAGTTCATAGTTAATCTACGCATCGCCGGCCGCGGTGGTCTCGCGGTTCTAGGCGCGCAGTCCGGAACCGCGCGACTGCTACGGCCGCAGGTTCGAATCCTGCCTCGGGCACGGATGTGTGTGATGTCCTTAGGTTAGTTAGGTTTAAGTTCTAGGGGACTGATGACCACAGCTGTTAAGCCCCATAGTGCTCAGAGCCATTTGAACCATTTTTTTGAATCTACTTATCATCATCGTCGCGTCACTTACTGTTGTTAACTTTTACCCCTTTTGAGTACTGAAATACACTACTGGCCATTAAAATTGCTACACCACGAAGCTGACGTCCTAGAGACGCGAAATTTAACCGACAGGAAGAAGATGCTGTGATATGCAAATGACTAGCTTTTCAGAGCATTCACACAAGGTTGGCGCCGGTGGCGAGACCTACAACGTGCTGACATGAGGAAAGTTTCCAACCGATTTCTCATACACAAACAGCGGTTGACCGGCGTTGCCTGGTGAAACGTTGTTGTGATGCCTCGTGTAAGGAGGAGAAATGCGTACCATCACGTTTCCGACTTTGATAAAGGTCGGATTGTAGCCTATCGCGATTGCGGTTTACCGTATCGCGACATTGCTGCTCGCGTTGGTCGAGATCCAATGACTGTTAACAGAATATGGAATCGGTGGGTTCAGGAGGGTAATACGGAACGCCGTGCTGGATCCTAACGGCCTCGAATCACTAGCAGTTGAGATGACAGGCATCTTATCCGCATGGCTCTAACGGATCGTGCAGCAACGTCTCGATCACTGAGTCAACAGATGCGGACGTTTGCAAGACAACAATCATCTGCACGAACAGTTCGACGACGTTTGCAGCAGCATGGACTATCAGCTCGGAGACCGTGGCTGCGGTTACCGTTGACGCTGCATCAAAGACTGGACCGCCTTCCATGGTGTACTCAACGACGAACCTGGGTTGCACGAATGACAAAACGTCATTTTTTCCGATGAATCCAGGTTCTGTTTACAGCATCATGATGGTCGCATCGGAGTTTGGCGACATCGCGGTGAATGCTCAATGGAAGCGTCATCGCCATACTGGCGTATCACCCGGCGTGATAGTATGGGGTTACACATCTCGGTCACCTCTTGTTCGCATTGACGGCACTTTGAACAGTGGACATTACATTTAAGATGTGTTACGACCAGTAGCTCTACCCTTCATTCGATCCCTACGAAATCCTACATTTCAGCAGGATAATGCACGACCGCATGTTTCAGGTCCTGTACGGGCCTTTTTGGATACAGAAAATGTTCGACGGCTGCCCTGGCCAGCACATTCTCCAGATCTCTCACCAATTGAAAACGTCTGGTCAATGGTGGCCGAGCAACTGGCTCGTCACAATACGCCAGTCACTACTCTTGATGAACTGTGGTATCGTGTTGAAGCTGCATGGGCAGCTGTACCTGTACACGCCATCCAAGCTCTGTTTGACTAAATGCCCAGGCGTATCAAGGCCGTTATTACGGCTAGAGGTGGTTGTTGTGGGTACTGATTTCTGAGGATTTATGCATCCAAATTGCGTGAAAATGTAATCACATGTCAGTTCTAGTATAATATATTTGTCCAATGAATACCCGTTTACCATCTGCATTTCTTCTTGATGTAGCAATTTTAATGGCCAGTAGTGTAAAAATACTGATGTTTTGAGACATAGTACTGAACGTAATGTCCATTTCTGAAACATCGATATTCAAGCAGCGATTGTTTATTTTTTACTTTTTTTTAACTAAAGAAAATATCTAAGGCCACACTCCAGTTGTTGGAGCAAATCTTGCAAGATTTTCTAA
Organism: Schistocerca gregaria; assembly: GCF_023897955.1. Taxonomy (NCBI): domain Eukaryota; kingdom Metazoa; phylum Arthropoda; class Insecta; order Orthoptera; family Acrididae; genus Schistocerca; species Schistocerca gregaria. The sequence continues at coordinate 399,975,952 of NC_064931.1, read as the reverse complement.
CTGCAAGCATGTGTTGTCTGACATCAAAAGTTCACTCACTTTCGAGGACGTCTGGATGCTGCAATAGCTCTATTATGGCCATACCACCATTTTCCGTACAGCTTTAAAATTGAGATTTCTTAAAGAAAAACATAGTGATTTTAAATTGGTAATTCGTTTTATAATTTCAGTCCAACCGCCTATGAAGTTTTCACTACTCTCATTCATTTAACAACTCACATTACACGTAGTGAACAGAATTTTTAACTAGTCTTCTCGATATTTTCAGGTTATTTACTGATACTTTTCAAGGTATTGTAGGTCATTAAAATATGGGCACTACGGTTACAAACCTTTTTTTATATTCATAAACGAAATTATCTCTCACTAGGGGCAAATGCACGCCCCCCCCCCCCCCTCCCCGCCTTTGTTGCTGGCGCCCATCCAACTAGGTGATACCGCGACATCGCTGCACTGAATTTCGCCCGACAGACAACCATGACACCTAAGACATTGGACTCACGTTAGAGAAGACGGTGGTTTAAATCCCCAAAATCCCCATCCAACTTTCCATATTTGGATATCTTGTGGTTTCCCTAAATATCTTTATGCAAATTCTGGGATGGTTCCTTTGTAACGAATACAGACATTTGCATCCACATCCTTCCGCAAAGCGAGCAGATGCTCCGTTTCTAAAGATATTGTTTTCGACTGGACGTTACGCCCTAACCTTCCTTTCTGCCTTCGAGAACAACAAGGGGAGTGCACAATTCAAACGGTCTCTTCCATTGTGTTGCATGCATAATATTCCGTCATTGTGTGGAAGATCTTACGGCTACTGTCAGTGGCATTTGTGATTACACTACCAGGAGAAATAACTGATAAGTTCATTTAAACCATTTTAGGTTATCATGTTAATTCAATAACAGATTAAATGTCTCTTAGAGGGTATTGTGTCTTTGATGATGGTAACAACCTCACTCACATGGCCGTTATGCCAGGTTTGATTCCCCGACCTCACCATATTTGAATATTATCCACTCAATTTGTTTTGGGTTGGAAAATAACAGAGGGCCCTACACCCTCCAACAGAAACTCTCAAGAAAGTTGGACAGTTTCTTTACCAGGAACAGAATTGTTCACTACCATTCAATATTCGCAGTTTGGTGGCAAAGTCATGGGATAGTGATATGCACATTTACAGAAAGCGACAGTATCGCGTACACAAGGGATAAAAAGACAGTGCTTTGGCGGAGCTGTCATTTGTTCTCAGGTGATTTATGTGTAAATGTTTCCGACGTGATTATAGCCGCAGTGCGGTGATTAACAGACTTTGGACGCGGAATGGTAGGTGGAGCTAGACGCACGGGACATTCCATTTCGGAAATCGTTAGGGAGTTCAATATTCCAAGACCCACAGTGTGAAAAATGTGCTGAGAATTACCTCTCACCACGGACAACGCACGGGTCGACAGCCTTCACTTAATTACCGAAAGCAGCGCCGTTTGCGTAGCTTTGTAAGTGGTAACAGACCAACAAGGCTGCGTAAATAATCGAACATTGTGCCGAAATTTGGTGTTAATGGGCTACGGCAGCCCACGACCGACACGAGTGCCTTTGCTTACAGCACGACATCGTCTGCAGCGTTTCTCGTTGGCTCATGACAATATCGGTTGAACCCTAGACGACTCGAAAACCGTGGCCTGGTCAGATGAGTACCGATTGAAGCTGGTAAGAGCTGATGGTGCGTTTTGAGTGCGGCGCAGACCCCATAAAGCCATTGACCCAAGTTGTCTACAAGGCACTGTGCAAGCTGATGGTGGCTCCATAATGGTGTTTACATGGAATGGGCTGGGTCTTCTGGTCCAAATGAACCGGCCATTGACTCTAAATGGTAACTTTCGGCTACTGGGACCCATTACGATGGTATTCTTATGAATGACAATGCGCCATGTCACCAGGCCGCAGTTGTTCGGGATTGGTTTGAAGAACTTTCTGGGAAGCTCAAGAGAGTGGTTTGGCCATCCAGATCGCTTGACATGAACCCCATCAAACGTTTACGGGATGTAATCGAGAGGTCAGCTCATGCACAAAATCCTGCTCCAGCCACACTTTAGCATTTGTGGGCGGTTATAGAGGAGGCACTGCTCAATATTTCTGCATAGGACATGGGACAACATGTTGAGTCCATGCCACGTCGAGTTGCTGCAGTACACAAGGGAAAAGGAGGTCCGACACGATATTAGGAGGTATCCGAGACTTTTGTCAACTCATTGTATGTGCTCGATACCCAAGAGAAATCAGCTCGCCCGAATGGCTGCGTGCGTTAGAACGCCGCTTCCGGAATCTGGTAAGAGCAAAAATGGCTCTGAGCACTATGAGACTTAACATCTCAGGTCATCAGTCCCCTAGAACTTAAAACTACTTAAACCTAACTAACCTAAGGACATCACACACATCCATGCCCGATTCAGGATTCGAACCTGCGACCGTAGCGGTCGCGCGGTTCCAGACTGAAGCGCCTAGAACCGTGGTAAGAGCAATGTGTATCTTTGTTTCTTATTTATAATAACATACAGTACAGTCACCAACCATTTTTACATATTTACAAACCCCTTTACCTTTTATGCATACATGTGCACTTCTGTAACAATTATTCTTACGTTTATTACGTATATGTAGGACCAAGGGAGAGGTTGAGGCATAATAGTATCTTCCAAAACCTTCATTAGTTACTTCACCAAAATGGAAGGTACAATAAGCTATAACATCTTATCCGTTCAGCGTATCAACGACGAGTCCCGTTGCGACGACCAGCCTGGATGTGGATTTTTAGGCGGTTTCCCACATCAGGGAAGGTGATTACTGGGTTGTTCGATAGCGATCACACAATTTCGCTTGTGTACGTGTAAGGTGGGTGGAAGAGGAATGGAGACAAGAAGGACATGCGGCTACCGTTCACCACTGATATTGCCAAATCCAGATTAAGATACCGACCCTGTGAAGACACGGGATAATGCCAGAAAAAAAAGAAGGCCCAGGAGAAATCAGGCAGTTTTGAACCCCACAAGTAGCCCTACCCATTCTTAGAGGTGTGTTCATAGCTAGCACTGCACGTGAAGTGTGACAACTTCCGCTGTCTGGCTCACTGCGTAGACAGTACGTAAGTGTGGCTGGCATGTCGTTGGAGCCGGCGTCACTGTAACGAGCGCTAGGGACGTGACCCCACGAGGCGCGGCAGGCAATTCGCGGGACGTGGAGTGATTGGCTAGCCTTCCCGCGCTTGCCATTGGCCACTCGACCATTTGCTTCCCGCCGCTGCCTGCTCAGGACCACAACGTACGCCTCGGGACATTTAAACGCGTGTACACAAAAACCCCAAGAGACATAATGTAAGCCATTCCCTTCTCTTGTAAGCCATCACTTACCGGTCGGATTTTCGTGTATAATATTCCAACGTGGGAATCGGGAAGTATGTTACACGGTCACGAAAGGAGAACGGACATTCTTGTCGACTTAGGTGTTATTAGCGAGGAGATATTTCTATTATAATCAGATGTAAACTGATTGGCATCTAACGTTATCGCGACAAGTATTGGCTGCAGACAGCCATCTCAGCCCTCCCATCTCCATCACGATAGAAAATCGCTTATAGTCTCTATCTCCTACAAAAATCACGTAAAAATCTTAAATCTGCGTGTTGTGTGGATCCTCATAGTGTCGAATGACACACCAAGTTTACTGTTTCCGGTCACTGTTTATTTACATCCACAACGCGTTTCGAAGGTTTAAACCTCCATCATCCGATGGACTTCATGTGTTACTACAACGTGTGTGTGTGTGTGTGTGTGTGTGTGTGTGTGTGTGTGTGGGAGGCGGGGGGGGGGGGGGAGGGGAAGGTGTTACGGCTTTGGAGTAATCTGTGGCACTGTCTACTGGAACATGGTTTTAAGGAGGTTTTTGACTAAGAATTAAATGTGTATCTAAGTGTGGAAATAAAACAACTAAAATAGAACACATCCAGTGGTCACAGACTCCTTTCTATGTCCTAATACATCACAAGCAAACTGCCATATTTTGTAAACAAAGATAATGTCTGGGAACTACTGGGTGCAAAGAACATATACCAAAGAATATATAGCAAATCAACATTATTATTTATGAATGAGTTTTAAAGGATTGTGGAGATCTTTGTGTGAGCTGATGAATACATGCTTTAGAATAAATATTCAAAGCAGTATACAAATCATTTTCTGTCAAGTTTATATATCTTAAATTTCATACTCATTCTACATACGTCAATCTATATAAGGTATATAAACTTGACGGCAAATGGTTGTTATACCCTCGAAATATTTATTCTAACGCACGTATTCATCAGCTCAAACAAAGCTCTCCGACATCCTTCAAAACTTATTCAGAAATAATGGTGTTGTTTTGCTACATAGTCTTTGTACTTGTTTCTGTTTTGGTATATGTTCTTTAAACCTTATAGTTTCCTGAAATCACCTTTGTTTACAAAATATGACGGTTTACATGTGGTGTATTACGACAGAGAAAAGAGCCTGTGACCACTGGAGGTATTGTATTTTAGTTGTTTTATTTTCACATTTAGGTAGTCCTTTAATTTTTAGTCAAAAACCTTCACAGAACCATGTTCTGAAATAGTGTTTTTGTTTCTCCACTAGAGAGTGCAGAGGTTACCATACAATCGTAACACAACCCACATACACGTCGTACTAACACATGTAAATCCACCTGATGATGAGATTTAAACCTTCGAAACGCATTGTGGATATAAATAAACAGTAAATGGTAACAGCAAAATGGTTGTTTCATTCTACATTAATAACAGTCACGTTAAAACCTAATCTAAAATGGTTGCATTTAAGGTCTGCAAGCATGTCAAAAACTGTTCTCAAATCGAATTAACGTCAGAGTTTTGTAATTTTGTTTTTTTCACAAGTGAAGTTCTCCCATCTGAGGAACGGCTTGAAACTTATCAGGAAGTATCTCGGAAAATACTACACTTTCTAAAGTGCTTTTCATTTATTGATTAACAGAATGGCTCGTTCGGCAACGGATCTTTCCAATGTTGCGTATCGCATTCAGTGTGCTATATATGACCTGTGGAAGGTGGAATTTTTTTGTTGTTGCAGTTCTGTCAACATAGATAACTTGTATTCGTGAAATACACTTATTGTCTAACAAAAATGCGGAGGGGGGAGAATTCAATACCGCGGAAAGTAGTTGCTGTTATTGAGGTGGCTTGCTCGCACGCAACATCTATACAGTCGCGTATCAGGACCAAATAGGTTCAGGCGAAATACAGCAAAAGTTATGGCAACGTGTATTAGAACAATTAACAATAATTTATTAAAATAAATTGTACATTACGTGTCTTGAGTGTTACGAAGGTGCGTGGCGATTTTGTAAAATGTTCATTTGCACTGATGAATCATTGAACACTGGTCTCATACTGTAGCCAGTGAACAACGGCTAAAATAACTTGTGGAATGTCCACTTGGGTTCTTGTGAGCAGAGACTGCAGAGAATCCCTGGTGCTGCGTTTAGACATGGCGTTGATACTGTCGAACTAACGGTTGATACACTCCGGCTGAGTGGTGCCGTGTCTCCCTTTACAACTGCTTTTGGCGGAACGGCTGTCCATTTGGGATCAACCCTGACGAAAAAAAAAAAAAAATCTTAGCTCCGAGAAGAAATTGTGCAACGTAAACGAAAGTTCGTAAGCACGTTTCTAGAAGGGTCGTTCCGAAACTAATGCCTACTATTTTTTTGTGGTGGCTTTGGATGTCCGCGCCAGATGTAGCTGGCGTAGTGCTAATGCTTTAACCATCGTATTTCATTTGCAGGTGGTTCCGTTGTTATGCGGTAGTTGATGCCAGCAGTGGAATGTTACAATATGGAGTCTGATATGAACGCGCGTATAAAGCAGCGAGCCGGCCGGGTTGGCCGAGCGGTTCTGGGCGCTACAGTCTGGAACCGTGCTACCACTACGGTCGCTGGTTCGAATCCTGCCTCGGGCATGGATGTATGTGATGTCATTAGGTTGGTTACGTTTAAGTAGTTCTAAGTTCTAGGGGACTGATGACATCAGATGTTAAATCCCATAGTGCTCAGAGCCTTTATAAAGCAGCGATGTGTGAGTGAATTCCTCGCTGCTGAAAAAATTGCTCTGATTGAAATCCTTGCTGAAGGTGTATGGAGACGATAAAATAGACGTGAGCAATATGAGGCGATGGGTACGGCATTCTCAAGGTGGTGAAAAGGGTGTGCATGGCTAGCTACAGCCCGGTCGACCCTGCACAGCTGTCATCCCTCGCAATGAAGAGCGTCTTGGTCAACTCAACCGTGCTAGTCGGCGGATAACGACCAGAGAGTTGTGTGCAAAGCTGAATGTCGGCTGTAATTCCTTGGAAAACATGTTCGATCATTTTGGTTATCACAATATCTGTGCGAGATGGGTCGCGCGGATGCTTACAGATGAACCAAATACTCATCGAATGGAAAACTGTCGGGAGCTGCTGGACAAATATGAAGCTGACGATGACAATTTTCTGAACAGCATCGTCACCAGAGATGAGACATGATGTCACCACTACGAACCGGAATCAAGAAGACAGTCCGTGGAATGGTGACATGCGAATTCTCTGTCAAAGAAGAAATTCAAGACACAGCCCTCGGCAGGCAAAGTGATGCACATAGTCTTCTGGGAGAGCCTGCGTGTGGTTCGTTTGGATGACTTGGAGCCTGCAGAAAGTGTCAATCCAGCACGCTACAAGACGACACTCACTAAGCTGAAAGCCCAAATTCCCAAGTAAGGTCAGGAAAAAAGAACAACTTTCACCTGCAATATGGTAACGCCAGGCCCCACATCAGTTTTGCGACCATGCAACCCATTGCAAAATACGGCTGGATTGTCTTACCATGTCCATCGTACAGTCCCGATTTAGCGCCTTCAGACTTTCACCTCTTTCGGCATCTAGTGTTGGACTACATGCCGAACATTTTCAAGACTCGGATGCTGTTCTCAAAGCTGTAAGGGAGTGGTTAGCCACAGCTAGTTCCGATTTTTGCAAGCTCGGCATGCAGACAAAAGTGCATGACGAATGGTGGTGACCATGTGAAAAAATGAGAGTCTGTAGCTGAAATATTAGCTGTGCTGTTGTGATCTATGTATCTCTTGTAGTTTCCATGAATAAAAATAGGAGCCATTACTTTCGGAACGCCCCTCGTATAACCGAAAGATGACGTCTGTTGAAATTTGGCGCCAGTCGGATAAGAGGGGCGCTAGTGACGCCACTATGAGCATGCAAATCTGGTTGGCTTTAAATATTCACTGTAACTGTCATGAGCATTTGTTAAGTTTGAGATTAGACGTACAGAGTTGATGTTAGTGAACAATGTCTTTAAGACACCGATGAGTCCATTATCAGTAGTTCACTGAGATTGAACGAGGTCTTGCAATAGGGCTACGAGATGCTGAATTTTCCTTCCACGATATTGCAGAAAGACTTGGCAGGAATACAGCCGCTGTACGTGATTACCAGCAGCGGTAGTCTGACGAAGGTACGACAGTAAGAAGACCGGGCTACGGACGGCCTCGTGGCACTACCGAGATGGAAGACCGTCATGATTAGCACATGCCGTGGCACAGTGCTGTATCTGCAAAACAGCGATTCAAACAGCAGTCGGCTACAACAGTGACACAATTAACTGTTAAAAATCGGTTAATTCAAGGACAGCTCCGAGCTAGGCGCTATGTAGCATGCATTCCACTGACCAATAACCAACACAGTTTATGACTTCAATAGTGTCACGTGAGAGCTCAGTCGAGGGTGACGTGAAGGTATTTTGTGTTCTTTGATGAAAGCTAGTTCTTCCTCGTTGCCTTTGGAGGAGGACAGATGGACACCTGCAACCATCCTGGCTGCAGCGTAGACACACTGGACCTACATATGGTGTTATGGTCTGGGGTGAGGTTTTATATGACGGCAAGAGCACTCTCGTTGTCCCATGCATCCTGACTGCAAATCTGTATGTCAATCTAGTAATTCTACCTGTTGTGCAGCTATGCCTGGACAGCATTTCAGGGGGTGTTTTCCAACAGGATAACGCTCGCTCACATACCACTGTTGTAGCCCAACATGCTCTACTGAGTGTGGTCATGTTGCCTTGGCCTGCTCGAACACCAGATCTGTCTCCAACTGAGTACATATGCAACATTGTCAGACAACTCCAGTGTCATCCACAACCAGCCTTAACCGTGAAACTTCCTGCCAAATTAAAACTGTGTGCCGGACCGAGACTCGAACTCGGGTCTTTTGCCTTTCGCGGGGAAGTGCTCTACCATATGAGCTACCCAAGCACGACTCACGACCCGTCCCCACAGCTTCGATTCTGCCAGTACCTCGTCTCCTACCTTCCAAACTTCACAGAAGCTCTTCTGCGAACCTTGCAGAACTACACTCCTGGAAGAAAGGATATTGTGGAGACTTGACTTAGCCACAGCCTGGGGGGTGTCTCCAGAATGAGAGTTTCACTCTCCAGCAGAGTGTACGCTGATAGGAAACTTCCTGGCAGATTAAAACTGTGTGTCAGACCGAGACTCGAACTTGGGACCTTTACCTTTCCGGGGCACGTGCTCTACTCCGCTGCAGAGTGAAAATGTCATTCTGGAAGCATTAACCATTGAACTGATCGGCGAAGTGCAAAAGCCACGGAACTCCATCGCATAAACTGAAATCCAGCAGCTGTGTGACACAATGCATGCACGTTTGAATGCTTGCATTCAACATTTTGTCAGTTACATCAGTTATTAATGTACTAGAATTTCACATTTGCAATGGCTTATCTCACCTTTACATTAACCTGTGATTTTGCAACGTTAATCACTTAAACATGTTAGCTAGACAAATCTGTTCCAGAAATTTCATTACTGTGCCTTACTTGTTTCTATATATTGCGACTTCTTGAATCAGTGTATTTACATTGTGTGCCTCTTATGGCATCTGACCATAAATTATGTTGCATTCTTCTGGAGGCTGGCCTCGCAGCATGGCGCTCTCTCTGTGTATAACTGTCTCACGTATTCTCTGGCGGACACAGCATAACTCCTAACAAGTACGAAGTTTAGAGTATTCATCTTCCACAAAAATCATGTAAAAATACTGCAATTCACATACAGTGTAGATCTTTATGGGTCTCCCCTATTCGAATGCTTAATGTCACATCGTCAGATACGTGAAACTGAATGCTACACGAATCTCGTACTGAGATTAAGCAGACACAATACTTCTGTGTGGTAAAAGCGATAGCCGAGTCTGCCAGTACTGCTCGATGTGAATGAGAACAAAATGACAAAATGTGACATTCATGACAGTTTCCAGAACACAGTCAATATCCTATTGTTATCATACATTCATGGAATCATGTTGTCAGCGAAATTTGAACAGTATTACGTACTCTAACCACCCTTCTCAGTACTGTGAAGAATAGCGTGCCTGTGTCAGCCGCTAGCCGCTTCGAGTTCGTGCCACTGCGGCGCTGCAGTGCGCATCCGAGGATCTGAGGCAGATTGCTTTTGATTGGTTGGCACGAGGAGAACTGACAACAGCGTCTCCTCACGCCAACCAATCAATAGCGTCTTGGTTTGCTAAAACCGTTCGGCATCGTTTCCGAAATGCTTACAGAATAATGTTGGGGCTCTCCTTCGAAAACTAGACCATTCGGTGCGCTAGTGTACCGAACCGATCGGCCAAATGGCGGAAAGATACAGAATAGGGCCCCAGGCACAGTCTACGAGCTGAAATCTTGGCCACCCTTGCTGTAGGCATTTCACTCGTTGTTGGCGACGCCAGTACTGGTTAGTTCTGGAGGTACATGTTTTGTAGCACTGTGTTATTCTTGTACATACCGTATTTACGAGCATTGTTGGCTGACAATCACGAAAATTTGTGAAACTACAATGCTTACAGAATTTTGCTATGACATCACGCTCTAGTGTCTCACATAATTCATTTTGTTAATATTTACCAAGATGTTGTGGAACATGCAATGACATAATTATTTCTACTATTGAACATCACACTCATTTTAACACATACATACAGCGTTAAACACACTGGTTCCATATTTGTTGTTAAATAATGCACTGCTGTAATTTGTTTATACATCCCATTGTGGTGTTTCGTTAGCATTTAAAGGCAAGGGCGTTGTGGTAGTTTCTTTACATATTTCACTGTGGTTTTTCTTTAACATTTAAAGTCTCTGCAAGAGCATATTTGTTGTTAAATAATGTGTTGCAGTAAATGTTTGCCATCATATTCAGGGTTAGGTTGTCAGTGTTTGGAAAATAGCCGGCCGAGGTGGCCGAGCGGTTCTAGCAGCTCAGTCCGGAACCGCGCGACGGCTACGGTCGCAGGTTCGAATCCTGCCTCGGTCATGGATGTATGTGATGTCCTTAGGTTGGTTAGGTTTAAGTAGTTCTAAGTTCTAGGGGACTGATGACCACAGATGTTGAGTCCCATAGTGCTCAGAGCCATTTGAACCATTTGCGACAACTTAACTCAGAATAACAATTAATCGTGATATTACTTACATGTCTGGGGTGGTAGCTGGCTCCTCGAATGACGAAATTCGCGTAGTTAGAGTAATAATTAAATTAATTTGTTACTTATAACAAATATCTATATCCTGACCCTGTCAATACAGAGCACATACTTCGAATGGCGGGCAACAGTGCATGAATGATAAATAATTCAGATCGTTCGAATACTTTTGAGTACGGGCTGCGCTCTGATAAGTTGACAGCATCATGACTTCAACGCAACGCGAAGTTGATGTGAAGTAATGTTGACGTGACGAGACACTGAAGTGATGTGACACTGGAGTGACGTCGAGAGCAGTGGGAAGAACTTCGCACAACTGGAATATTGAAAAATTGTTATTACTTTTATATGTTACAAATACCCACACCCTGACAACAAACAAGCATGATGCTCTCTATAAAAAGTAGTTCAAATGGCTCTGAGCACTATGGAACTTAACATCTGAGGTCATCAGTCCCCTAGAACTTAGAACTACTTAAACCTAACTAACCTAAGGACATCACACACATCCACGCCCAAGGCAGGATTCGAACCTGCGACCGTAGCGGTCGCCCGGTTCCAGACTGAAGCGCCTAGAACCGCTCGGCCACACTGGTCGGCCCTCTCGCTATGGCACACAGAATTAGACTGACATCGCCCACTCAGTTAACTCTAGTTATAAAGGATGGGGAAGGGGAAAGGGGGTTGAATTTTATTGGTCTATGGGGAGGGGGTAATGGATGGTTTCGTGGGCAGAATGGTGCTTTCCTGAGGGCCTAGAATATAACTCGCACAATTGCCACAGACGTATTTGGCTGCATGGTATTTCTGCGAGGGAAGGGGAGTAATCTTGCCCAGTAGCGTCAGGTTTATCATGATAGCCCTCATCTTGAAATAATAAATCGGTCATAACGAGGTTTTGAGCTCGTGTCAATACTGATAACCTATTATCGGGTAACTGAAATTTAACAGATTGCTTTTGGTACTCATATGAATGGCCTCACACTTTTAATTATTTGGAGTCAAATTGAATGTAATCTAACTATTTTCATAACACAGAAACTAGAACAAAAACGAATTGCGTACAGTGATGAACCAATGTTTTATAACCACTGTCCTCCGCGAGACCGAATGGCTCCTGGCAGTGTTGAGTATACGAGACACAGTAAAAAAAGTGTAAGGGACTACCAAATGAAAAGGAGACAGGTGGAGAAAAAGTAAGTAAACTCTTTATTATTTCGGAAGGAATCGTCATCACTGTTAATACATTTATCCCAAGGTGGCCAATGCCTTCGTGAAAATATGTTTGCAGTTGCCCACAGAACCACATGTGCACTTCTTCGTCCAAAGCAGATCGACGGCCTCGGAGTTATTTCTTCAGGGCTCCAAAAATGTGGTAGACACATGGGGAGAGGTCGGAACTGTATGAAGGATGTGTAAGGGCTTCCCAGCGGAAGTTCTGCAGCCTGGTCGAAACTACCTTGACACCGTGCGGGCCCGGTAAGGACGTTTTGCTGGTAGGGTCGCACACATCTCCCATACAGTCCCACTCTCTCCCCATACGATTTCCATATTTTTGGAGCCCTACAGAAAATAATTCGTGGCCTTCGATTTGCTTCAGTCGAAGAGGTTAACGCCTAGATACGATGATGTTTCTGTAGGCAACTGAAAACATTTTTTTCATTAATGCACTGACCATCTCGTCTCACGTTGGGAGAAATGTACGAGGGCGATTACGTTTCAAATAATAAACAGTTTACATACTTTTTTTTCATCTGTTTTCTCTTCATTTGACTGCCTCAAATATATAAGCGTAGAAGAAACAAATGGGACGAGTTCTAGCAATGATACGGGGCGCAAACGGGGATATCCACTGATATAAGGGACTTTGAGAAATTGTTATGACACGATCCCTGGGAACGAGGGTCTCGAAATGGCGACGCTGGTCGGCAGTTCGCGTCCAGTGCTAAGAGAATCTATGGCAAGTGGAAACAACAGGTGTTAGGCAAAATTGTCTTATCACAGAAAGTGGAGGACGGAGGCGAGCACCTGCTTGAAAGTGTAAGTAGGCTGTTTAGGGTTTTATGTTGGTAATGCCACGTAGCGCTCTGTATGAAAATCGCTGACTATGCTGTGTGCAGTCTGTGGTTGGTTGGCATTGTTGGAATATTCGTTCGTGTACTGTTGGGCAGTTGGATGTGAACGGCGCGTAGCGTTGCGCAGTTGGAGGTGAGCAGCCAGCAGTCGTGGATGTGGGGAGAGAGATGGCAGAATTTTGAGAGGGGACCATCTGGACGTGTGTCCGTCAGAAAAAGATTTGTAAGACTGGATGTCATGCAATGATATATATATATATATTATGACTTCTGAACACTATTAAGGTAAATACACTGTTTGTTCTATATCAAAATCTTTCGTTTGCTAACTATATACCTATCAGTATTTAGTGCCTTCAGTAGTTACACTACTGGCCATTAAAATTGATACACCACGAAGAGGACGTTCTACAACCGGGAAATTTAACGGACAGGAGGAAGATGCTGTGATATGCAAATGATTAGCTTTTCAGAGCATTCACACAAGGTTGGCGCCGGTGGCCATACCTACAACGTGCTGACATGAGGAACGTTTCAAATCGATTCCTCATACACAAACAACAGTTGACCGGCATTGCCTGGTGAAACGTTGTTGTGATGCCTCGTGTAAGGAGGAGAAATGCGTACCATCATGTTTCCGACTTTGATAAAGGTCTGATTGTAGCCTACCGCGATTGCGGTTTATCGTATCGCGACATTGCTGCTCGCGTTGGTCGAGATCCAATGACTGTCAGCAGAATATGGAATCGGTAGGTTCAAGAGGGTAATACGGAACGCCGTGCTGGATCCCAACGGCCTCGTATCACTGGCTGTCGAGATGACAGGCATCTTATGCGCATGGCTGTAACGGATCGTGCAGCCACGTCTCGATCCCTGAGCAACAGATGGGGACGTTTGCAAGACAACAACCATCTGCACGAACAGTTCGATGACGTTATCAGCAGCATGGCTATCAGCTCGGAGACCGTGGTTGCGGTTACCCTTGACGCTGCATCACAGATGGTGTACTCAACGACGAACCTGGGTGCACGAATAGCAAAACGTCAGCATTGGAAGCGTGTATTGGTCATCGCCATACTGGCGTATCACTCTGCGTGATGGTATGGGGTGCCATTGGTTACACGTCTCGGTCACCTCTTGTTCACATTGACAGCACTTTGAACAGTGGACGTTACATTTCAGATGTGTTACGACTCGTAGCTCTACCCTTCATTCGATGCCTGCGAAACTTTACATTTCAGCAGGTCCTCTACGGGCCTTTCAGGAAACAGAAAATGTTCTAATGCTGCCCTGGACAGCACATTCTCTAGATCTCTCACCAATTGAAAACGTCTGGTCAATGGTGGCCGAGCAACTGGCTCGTCACAATACGCCAGTCACTACTCTTGATGAACTGTAGTATCGTGTTGAAGCTGCATGGGCAACTGTACCTGTACACGCCATCCAAGCTCTGTTTGACTCAATGCCCAGGCGTATCAACGCCGTTATTACGGCCAGAGGTGGTTGTTCTGGGTACTGATTTCTCAGGGTCTATGCACCCAAATTGCGTGAAAATGTAATCACATGTCAGTTCTAGTATAATATATTTGTCCAATGAATACCCGTTTATCATCTGCATTTCTTCTAGTGTAGCAATTTTAATGGCCAGTAGTGTAGAATCTTTTATTTAGCTGGCAGTATTGACGTTCGCTGTATTGCAGTAGTTCGAGTAACGAAGATTTTTGTGAGGTAAGTGATTCATGAAAGGTACAGGTTATTGTTAGTCAGGGCCATTCTTTTGTAGGGATTATTGAAAGTCAGATTGCGTTGCGCTAAAAATATTGTATATCAGTTTAGTACTGATCACAATAAGTAGAGAGAGAAATGTCTGAGTACGTTCAGTTTTGCTTAGCTGTTTGAAAATCAAATAACGTAAGAGGTTTACCAGCACAGTCATTTTTAAATATTTCTATGGGGATGATTCAAAAGAAGGACAGACGGTGATCCGTGGCATATCTGATTACTCAGTACAGTACTTGGGCTCTTACAAGTCTATTGGAGAACACTGTTCAGCGTAAGTTGTCGAATACTGAGCACTGCAGCTGAGGACTCCTACAAGTTTCCATGTTGATCCAACGACATTAACTGTGCACAGGATCTTAGAGACCGGACCGTGAAGCTATGAAAACGTGTAGCCAGGTCGGAATCACGTTCCTAGTTGCACCAGGACGCTGGTAGTGTCTGGACTCGTCGACATCGAGGCGAGCAACTGCTCCAAACCGCCAGCGCACCCCGGGTGCACGCCAATGATGGCGGTATCATACTACGGGGAACATTCACTTGGGCCCCCATGATATCTGCTGTAGCAATCGAAGCCGTCTTGACAGCAGTGGACATTGTGAACTTTACTGAGGACCACCTTCGGATCCTTCATGCTTCATGTATTCTCCCATGGCGATGGCATTTTCCAGTAGGATAACTACTCGTGGTACAGGAACAGAATCGTGGTTTTTGGACCATGAAAGTGAACTCACGTTGATGTCTTGGCCACCAAATGGGCTTGGCGTTCCGTCGTAAAGTAAGGCTGTGGCACAACGGGCAAGAACGTTAGAACACAGAGGGCTGTGAGACGACGTCAGCAAATAGTACACTGACAGACCCCTCTCTAGGACGACATAGAGACAGTAGCGCCATCTACACGAAGAGCAGATAAGCGCCACGCCACCTGGCCGTGGCTCAGTTGAAGACGAGTCGACCTACGAACGCTATAGCAGTGCCTTAGGAACTATACTGTTTCGCTTGTATCACGGATTGTATATACTGGAGAGCTAGTTTATGTTTGTCTGTCGGCCATTGCTTGCGACACTTCTGAATGTCACAAAGTTAAACTAAAACTAAACTAAACTTCTACCGAACAGGCTATGAAGGCCCAACGGTACCGATCGGCCACCGTGTCTTCCTCACCCCATAGGAGTCACTGGATGATATGGAGGGGCATGTGGTCAGCACACCGTTCTCCCACCCGTAGGTCAGTTTCCGAGACCGGAGCCGCTACCTCGCAATCAAGTAGCTCCTTAGTTTGCCTCACAAGGGGTGACTGCACCCCGCTTGCCAACAGCACAACAGCAACCGGCAGACCGGATGGTCACCCATCCAAGTGCTAGCCGAGCCCGACAGCTCGTAACTTCGGTGATCTGACGGGAACCGGTGTTACCACTGCAGCAATGCCGTTGGCTCTTCACAAAGTTGTTGTTGTTGTTGTTGTGGTCTTCAGTCCTGAGACTGGTTTGATGCAGCTCTCCATGCTACTCTATCTTGTGCAAGCTTCTTCATCTCCCAGTACCTACTGCAACCTACATCCTTCTGAATCTGCTTAGTGTACTCATCTCTCGGTCTCCCTCTACGATTTTTACCCTCCACACTGCCCTCCAATGCTAAATTTGTGATCCCTTGATGCCTCAAAACATGTCCTACCAACCGATCCCTTCTTCTAGTCAAGTTGTGCCACAAAATTCTCTTCTCCCCAATCCTATTCAATACCTCCTCATTAGTTACGTGATCTATCCACCTTATCTTCAGTATTCTTCTGTAGCACCACATTTCGAAAGCTTCTATTCTCTTCTTGTCCAAACTAGTTATCGTCCATGTTTCACTTCCATACATGGCTACACTCCAAACAAATATTTTCAGAAATGACTTCCTGACACTTAAATCTATATTCGATGTTAACAAATTTCTCTTCTTCAGAAACGCTTTCCTTGCCATTGCCAGTCTACATTTTATATCCTCTCTACTTCGACCATCATCAGTTATTTTGCTCCCCAAATAGCAAAACTCCTTTACTACTTTAATTGTCTCATTTCCTAATCTAATTCCCTCAGCATCACCCGACTTTATTCGACTACATTCCATTATCCTCGTTTTGCTTTTGTTGATGTTCATCTTATATCCTCCTTTCAAGACACTATCCATTCCGTTCAACTGCTCTTCCAAGTCCTTTGCTGTCTCTGACAGAATTACAATGTCATCGGCAAACCTCAACATTTTTTATTTCTTCTCCATGGATTTTAATACCTACTCCGAATTTTTCTTTTGTTTCCTTCAGTGCTTGCTCAATATACAGATTGAATAACATCGGGGAGAGACTACAACCCTGTCTCACTCCCTTCCCAACCACTGCTTCCCTTTCATGCCCCTCGACTCTAATAACTGCCATCTGGTTTCTGTACAAATTGTATATAGCCTTTCGCTCCCTGTATTTTACCCCTGCTACCTTCAGAATTTGAAAGAGAGTATTCCAATCAACATTGTCAAAAGCTTTCTCTAAGTCTACAAATGCTAGAAACGTAGGTTTGCCCTTCCTTAATCTAGCTTCTAAGATAAGTCGTAGGGACAGTATTGCCTCACGTGTTCCAACATTTCTACGGAATCCAAACTGATCTTCCCCGAGGTCGACTTCTACTAGTTTTTCCATTCGTCTGTAAAGAATTCGCGTTAGTATTTTGCAGCTGTGACTTTTAAAACTGATAGTTCGGTAATTTTTACATCTGTCAACACCTGTTTTCTTTGGGATTGGAATTATTATATTCTTCTTGAAGTCTGAGGGTATTTCGCCTGTGTCATACATCTTGCTCAGCAGATGGTAGAGATTTGTCAGGACTGGCTCTCCCAAGGCCGTCAGTAGTTCCAATGGAATGTTGTCTACTCCCGGGGCCTTGTTTCGACTCAGGTCTTTCAGTGCTCTGTCAAACTCTTCACGCAGTATCGTATCTCCCATTTCATCTTCATCTACATCCTCTTCCATTTCCATAATATTGTCCTCAAGTACATCACCCTTGTATAGACCCTCTATATACTCCTGCCACCTTTCTGCTTTCCCTTCTTTGCTTAGAACTGGGTTTCCATCTGAGCTCTTGATGTTCATGCAAGTGGTTCTCTTATCTCCAAAGGTCTCTTTAATTTTCCTGTAGGCAGTATCTATCTTATCCCTGGTGAGATAAGCCTCTACATCCTTACATTTGTCCTCTAGCGATCCCTGCTTAGCCATTTTGCACTTCCTGTCGATCTCATTTTTAGACGTCTGTATTCCTTTTTGCCTGCTTCATTTACTGCATTTTTATATTTTCTCCTTTCATCAATTAAATTCAATATTTCTTCTGTTACCCAAGGATTTCTACTAGCCCTTGTCTTTTTACCTACTTGATCCTCTGCTGCCTTCACTACTTCATCCCTCAAAGCTACCCATTCTTCTTCTACTGTATTTCTTTCCCCCATTCTTGTCAATTGCTCCCTTATGCTCTCCCTGAAACTCTGTACAACCTCTGGTTCTTTTAGTTTATCCAGGTCCCATCTCCTTAAATTCTCGCCTTTTTGCAGTTACATTAGTTTTAATCTACAGGTCATAACCAATAGATTGTGGTCAGAGTCCACATCTGCCCCAGGAAATGTCTTACAATTTAAAACCTGGTTCCTAAATCTCTGTCTTACCATTATATAAACTATCTGATGACTTCTTGTATCTCCAGGCTTCTTCCATGTATACAGCCTTCTTTTATGGTTCTTGAACCAAGTATTAGCTATGATTAAGTTGTGCTCTGTGCAAAATTCTAGCGGGCGGCTTCCTCTTTCATTTCTTAGCCCCAATCCATATTCATCTACTACGTTTCCTTCTCTCCCTTTTCCTACTACCGAATTTTCGTCACCCTTCACTATCTGAATAATTTCTTTTATTTGATCATACAATTCTTCAATTTCTTCGTCATCTGCAGAGCTAGTTGGCATACAAACTTGTACTACTGTAGTAGGCGTGGGCTTCGTATCTATCTTGGCCACAATAATGCGTTCACTATGCTGTTTGTAGTAGCTTACCCGCATTACTATTTTCCTATTCATTATTAAACCTACTCCTGCATTACCCCTATTTGATTTTGTGTTTATAACCCTGTAGTCACTTGACCAAAAGCCTTGTTCCTCCTGCCACCGAACTTCACTAATTCCCACTATATCTAACTTTAACCTATCCATTTCCCTTTTTAAATTTTCTAACCTACCTGCCCGATTAAGGGATCTGACATTCCACGCTCCGATCCGTAGAACGTCAGTTTTCTTTCTCCTGATAACGACATCCTCTTGAGTAGTCTCCGCCCGGAGATCCGAATGGGGGGCTATTTTACCTCCGGAATATTTTACCCAAGAGGACGCCATCATCAATTAATCATACAGTAAAGCTGCATGCCCTCGGGAAAGATTACGGCTGTAGTTTCCCCTTGCTTTCAGCCGTTCGCAGTACCAGCACAGCAAGGCCGTTTTGGTTATTGTTACAAGGCCAGATCAGTCAATCATCCAGACTGTTGCCCCTGCAACTACTGAAAAGGCTGCTGCCCCTCTTCAGGAACCACACGTTTGTTTGGCCTCTCAACAGACACCCCGCCGTTGTGGTTGCACCTACGGTACGGGTATCTGTATCGCTGAGGCACGCAAGCCTCCCCACCAACGGCAAGGTCCATAGTTCACAAAGTTAAGTATTGCAATAATTTCCTTTTGTAATAAAAATTTCATTAATACGATTTGCTTGAATTGTTGTCTAGAGATCAGAGTAAGCGGTTTCCTAGGCACCCTATATGAGACGAGTGGGCAGGACACAACACTTTATCTGGACCCACTGGAGCACATCTCTGTAGCTATCGGGAGCCAGTTCTCTACCCACATTTCTCGGCCCGTAATTTACGCGAATTTGGCCCCCTTTGGTTAGACATCTGGCGCCACTTGTCTGTGGAAACCTGCCAACGTCTTGTCGAATCGTGCTGTGCTGCCTTCCAGGCGTGAACCAAAATATCGTTAGGTATTTGCTCATAATGTTTTTGCTTATCTGTGTTGGAAAATTGTTTACAGTTTTTATTAACTGAACATTAGGTCCAGCAATCGCACTTCAAGGTAGGTCCATGGAGTTAATCAAAGAAGTGTAAAAGATGAAACGCTGTCTTCTGTAGAATGTCTTCTATAGAATAACAAGGAACTGTAGCGTCGGAAGAGCGTCGGATTCATGAGGTGAAGGACTCTGAATACCTAATAAAGATGCTTCAGGTTGTGGAATCATGCTTCGTCTAGCGTAAATGCCAGAGACTGAATATGACAGTGCAGCTGCAGTTTGAATGCTACCCGCTAGGAAGCACAGGAGCTCGCTTGTAATCGCACGCGACTGCACTCGTCAGCGCGTGCTTTATGTCGACGGAAACGAGAATCCACTGTCGTAATAAGAAGCTAGATGAAATACGTAGCGCAAAGTTTGTTCCCATGATAAACTTACGATGAACAGAGTGTAGCAAATTCCAAAAATTATGTCGAAAAATTAGAGGTTTTACTGTTGCATCAATAAACAATCTGTTTGCGATGGCTACATTGAGACCAGAGAAATACATTGCTAGGCATTAATATTGCAACATGTCGAAGGCGGCATGCGAGAGACTGATTAGCATGAAGTGTACTGCATTCTCAGGTAAGAAAAAGCTTAGCACTCAGCGCAACTGCACAGAGTATTTAGGAGTAACGCGATCTACATTCAGGAGGGCCATTCTCTACACTTATTCTGGATCTCAATGGTCCCGCAGATCTGGCGCTAGAGAATACAACTATATACTGAGGTGACAAAATTTATATGATACATACACTATGTGACCAAAAGTATCCTGACAACTGGCTGAAAATGACTTACAAGTTGATGGCGCACTCTATCGGTATGCTGTAACTCAGTATCGTGTTGGCCCACCCTTAGCCTTGATGACAGCTTCCACTCTCGCAGGCCTACGTTCAATCAGGTGCTGGTAGGTTACTTGGAGAATGGCAGACCATTCTTCACGGAGTACTGCACTGAGGAGAGGTATCGATGTCGGCCAGTGAGGCCTGGCACGAAGTCGGCGTTCCAAAAGATCCCAAAGGTGTTCTATAGGATTCAGGTCAGGACTCTGTGCAGACCAGTCCATTACAGGAATGTTACTGTCGTCTAACCAGTCCGCCACAGACCGTCCATTATGACCATATCCTCGATCGTGTTGAAAGATGCAATCGCCATCCCCGAATTGCTCTTCAACAGTGGGAAACAAGAAAGTGCTTAAAACATCAATATAGGCCTGTGCTGTGATAGTGCCACGAAAAACAACAAGGGATACAAGCCCTCTGCATGAAAAACACGACCACACTATAACACCACCGCCTCCGAATTTTACTGTTGGCACTACACACGCTGGTAGATGACGTTCACCGGGCATTCGCCATACCCACACCCTGCCATCGGATCACCACATTGTGTACCGATTCGTCACTCCACACAATGTTTTTCCCCTGTTCAATCGTCCAGTGTTTATGCTCCTTACACCAAGCGAGGCGTCGTTTCGCATTTACCGTCGTAATGTGTGGCTTATGTGCAGCCGCTCGACCATGAAATCCAAGTTTTCCCATCTCCCGCCTAACTGTCATAGTACCTGTAGTGGATCCTGATGCAGTTTGGAATTTCTGTGTGATGGTCTGGATAGATGTCTGCCTATTACACATTACGACCCACTTCAACTGTCGGCGGTCTCTGTCAATCAACAGACGAGGTCGGCCTGTACGCTTTTGTACTGTTCTTGTCCCTTCACGTTTACACATCACTATCACATTGGAAGCAGTGGACCTAGATATGTTTAGGAGTGTGGAAATCTCACGTACAGACGTATGACACAAGTGACACCCAATCACCTGATCATGTTCGAATTCCGTAAGTTCCGCGGAGCGCCCCCATTCTGCTCTATTACGATGTCTAATGACTACTGTGGTCGCTGATGTGGAGTACCTGGCAGTAGGTGGCAGCACAGTGCACCTAATATGAAAAACGTATGTTTTTGGTGGTGTCCGGATACTTTTGATTACATAGTGTATCTGGCGTTCGAAGTGTTATAGGTCCTTTGCTATTCCTGATCTACATAAATGATTTAGGTGACAATCTGAGGAGAACTCTTAGACTGTTTGCAGATGTCGCTGTCATTTACCGTGTTATAAGTCGTCAGATGACTGAAACAAATTGAAAAACGATTTAGACAAGATACCTGTATGGTGCGAGAAGTGGCTGTTGACTCTAAATAATGAAAAGTATGAAATCATCCACAGGAGTAGCAAAGGGGACTACGGTAAATTTCGGTTACGCGATAAATCAGAGAAATCTAAAGGCTGTAATTTCAGATAAATACTTAGGGATTAGACTTAAGGATGACTTAACTTGAAACGAACACATAGATATTGTTGTGACTAAAGCAAACCAAATACTACGACTTCTTGGCAGAACACTGAGAACATACAAATGAGTACATGGAACTCCCAAAAACGGATTTCGTAAACCGATTTCCTTTTAAGGACAGAGGTTCTAGTTGAAATAATCGGTTTTCTGTTATATCGGTTTTTACAACGCCAGTTTAAACTGAATGTTAAAACAGCTCAAAATAACCAGTTTCTGAATTAACCGTTATTCAGTTTTTCATGCCTGTTATTTCCTGTCATGAATGTGGAAATCAAATAAAGACTGAAAAATTTTGACTCCCTCAGGTTCATATTGCTTCCTGTAATAAATGCAGCAGTAGAACAAAGATCGAAAAAATTTGACTCCCTCAGTTTCAAGAATCATATAATCAAAGTACTAAATTAAATAGGCAAATAAAAGTAACATACCATTCGTCCGTCCACCAGTCGCTGCTTTTCGCGAATACTACAATAAAACACCGGTATTATCCTAGTGATTATAATTTTTTGAAACTCTGAACAAATATCATGACAAAATTTGGGCATCAGAAGTGGTTAGTGCTAAAGAGTGAAAACTGAGGACGAAGAATTCTATTTTTCGTGTTGTCCGTTTTCAAGGCGTACAAGCAGATAAATGCATATTACTTAGTCACAAGCAATAGATCAGCTGCTTTTAGTTTTCATTGTAAACTGTGAATGAATTGTTAAGTGATAATTTTTCTCTTTATATGACTATGCAAGTTTGTGGTGGCTCCTCCCGTTCTTAATCTTTTAAAGGAAATGGAGCACTGTACTTCATTGGTAGCACACTTTGTAAAACACTTGCAGACTAGAGATGGCGCCATCCTGTAATACAACTATGTCCGACGACGACAGCGTGAAACTACCATATAGATCAGATGGGGCAAGTCACGCACATTGCATGTACCTAACTACCATCCAAGGGGTCACGCCATATTGTAACAGGTATTTTATTGTCTCAGCAATGCTGTGTCAATTCTTATGATGTATGGCTCTTCTTCGCTTCTATCGCCATTGTTATAAAAACACTACTGATCGCTTTTTCCGTCTTCTATGATAACGTAATATTTCAAAGCAATATCAATTTTACGATTAAAAATTACTCGTTTTTTAAAAATGTTTGTTTAAAAACAAAACATTTTAGAGCTATAGCTGTGGCTAATTGATATTTCGGTTTTTTACCAAGTTAGTAGTAAAAAAATTAAAAAAACACTTGTTATAATTGAGACCAAACAAATACCGAAAAATACCGTTTATTTAGAACTAAAATACTGGTTTCGGTTTTAGCTGGTCGGTTTTCCCCATCCCTGTTTCCCTCTGGTTGCTCAATACTGATTCTGTAAATGCGGTTCTAGATGCCGGATTTCGACTTCGACAATCGATTTTCGCTGCCATGTAAACAAACAAGCGTCTTCGAAACAAGCTCGAATTGACATGTGGCTGTTCTTAAAAATGTTGGGTAATCTGGACGCAGTGACCTTTTGTGCAGTGAAGTACATAAGACTGAGCAAAAATTTGTATACCTGTAGTTCTTAAACTAAGAGCAACCTCTATTGTACTGAATAAATAGGAATCCGGAAAAACTACCTCCCAGGCGCCGTATTTGATCGGTGTAGCAAAACAGCTTCAGGCTGTCATGTAAACACGACAGCGAAACACGCTTTCTGAAATTTTGCATTGTTTTTCTGGAAGTTTTGTCGCATGTAAACGTAGTGAGGCAGCAGCTCTTTGTACGGAATTCATCACCCTGTACGCCCCAAATCCTCGAGAAATTAGATCGTTTATACCTTCTGCTGTACCGTATACTTCAGGGTTGTCGAACCGGCCGCATGCTGCCCAAACCAAGTACCAATGCGGCCCAAGAAGTGAGCGTCTGTCACACAATCGGTTAAAAAACTTCCATAAAATTCCGTTCACGTAAAGTTATGAAAAACTGTTTTCAATCTGAAACTCTCATCGCAGTATGGTATCCTCTAATTGATCCATCCCGTTCTTTCTTTTCTCAGTCTCTCTCTCTCCCTCTCTTTTTCTTTTTTCTCTCGGCGTTTATTGTTAACTGCGTTAAGCATATTACGTGGCCCAGGTAAGCTAGAAAGGTTGAACACATTAGGTATATGCATTATAAGTACAGTTTCGTTATTTGCTATTCTTTCCGATGTTGCAGATTTAACGGCCAGCAATTTACCTAAGTAACCTTTACGCTGAAACGATTATATCCAAACATAGGCCCTTTTCGTACCGTGTGAGCAGCGAGAAAAAGAAAATAACAATTTTGATACCTTTGCGCCGCAGAATTACGTTGTAAGGTATGTGCCGCAAGTGCCTCTGTTTGCAGAGGATGCAGTTTTATGAACACTAGTGTATGTAGTCTTCTGTCCTTAATGACCTCGGTATTTACGGAACATTAATCCCTAATTACCAACAAAAAACCTTCGTAAGTACAAAAATTATACGCAGTCTCCCTTAAATAGTTACGGCATCGATGGAAAAAACAGACATAAAACCGTTCGTGTGTTACACAGTTAAACTAATAATAGAAGTGAGGAGAAGCTAATACTTGCGTGATTCTCAATTAGAAAAAAAGAACCTCGTGGTAGGTGCGTTGACCGATTTACGAGACTAGACCGTTTTATTACCTGTTAAGAGTCGAAGCCGTGTTTTGTTAGACCTTTGTAGAGGGAAGCAGTTAACTGCTGAACAGTTTAATGGGAATCGAAACTCCACTTTCTCACAATTGTTCTGCATTAACGATACTGTCGAGCAGATAATAAAAGCTCGAAATAACATCGTGTAACTTTATTAGCGTCGCTAGTGCTATTTTATTTTTAGGCGATTTACTCTGGTCTTGTTACGACCTGAAGTGCAGTTCAGTAACCCGCTTTTTAGAAACCAAGTCAGCCAAAGTATTGAGCTTATATTACACCATCTACACTTTTGAACGCAGTGTTTATCTTTCAACGCCCACCATTAATGTATGTAATAATGAGCTACTGTACGCAGTAACGATAAAAGAGCACGAGTAAAGAATTTTTTTCTAGGCAATATCATTTCAGGGATCGAGCTGTTATTATTAGATGGGCTTTTCTCATATTTTTCTTTTTATATCGCACAAGCATTTTGTAGCAATAGCCTGTAAAGCGACGATATGACATATGAGCATTTTGTCTTTATATTGCAAGATACTCTGCATCACGAACATCAACTACTAATTTATTTTCTTGTTCGCCGAACCTCACCTAAATAGTGCAAGTATGGTAAAAGATGGAATAGTTGTTTTACAAGAAATCGTCCTTGTCAGGGAGTAAAATTTCTAAAATTGGATGCACTTGCTTTTGGGGAACCGGTACAGTGGGACCATATAAGTCAATATTGCTCAGCCGTAAAAGGTGTCACTACGTAAATAATGCACAGGCGGCTGATAGAACGTAAAACAAGAAATTTCTTGAAACTTCCTGGCACGGTGAAACTTCGTGTAGGATTAGTATTCGACCATTGGAACTTTACATTGAGTAGTGCTGGGCTATTCATGTATTACAGCACTCTGTTTCAGCTTGCGCCAGTTAACTCCCTTTTACCTTCGAAACTTCACAGAAATTCTCCAGCCATGAAGTTTCAAATGAGCGCATACTCCGCTGCTGAGAGAAAATTCATTCTGAAAGAAATTTGTTGAAAGACGTACGCAGGCCATACAGGAAAATGTAACGAACTACAGGTAGGAGTTGCAAGCTGTGCATGGCATTAATTCCACGTTATGTTCAATGGTGTGGACCTGACGGGAAAGGGTGGTACAAGAGATACCCCACCTCCTCCACGCTTCTGTAAGGAACACCCAAATGAAATCGAGACAGGTGGGGAAAAGTAAGTAAACTGTGTATTGTTTTAAAAGTATCAGTCATAACTATTAATATAGTTATCCTACTGTGAAACAAGATGGTCAGTGTCTCCATGCAACAATGTGTGATATAAAGAAAAACACGTGAGAAGCCCATCTAATAATAACACCTCGATCCATGAGATGATATTACCTACAAAAAAATTCGTTACTTGTTTTCTTTTATCATTACTGCACCCAGTACCATTACTCTATCGAGGGGTGCATCTCTTAGTCCCAAGCAAATTCAAGGCTAAGAGCGTCTTCCTTCAGGTCTCCAAAAATATGGAAGTCGCATGGGGAGAGATCGACACTGTATGGAGGATATGTAAGGACTTTCCAGCGAAACTTCTACAGGTCATTCGAAACAGCCTGTCAACGTGTGGGGTGGCTCGTATGGTGCCAAGATTGTTTCGACTGTACAGAAGTACACCATGGTTACAGTCAAGTACAGATGATCTTTTGCTATTTCAGAATGAAGAAGCTGTAAAAATTACACTGGACGATATTGCTGGCATTGCAGTGAAACATGGCCTCAATGTAGCCTACAATAAGGCTACGGCCGGCCGCTGGTGGCCGAGCGGTTCTAGGCGCTTCAGTCTGGAACCGCGCGACCGCTACGGCAGAGCTTCGAATCCTGCCTCGTGCATGGATGTGTGTGATGTTCTTAGGTTAGTTAGGTTTAAGCAGTTCTAAGTTCTAGGGGACTGATGGCCTGAGATGTTAAGTCCAATAGTGCTCAGAGCCATTTTGAATAAGGCTACGTCATTAAATTCGTAAACGAGCTGAAAGTGGAGAGTGCAGGCACATCTGGTATCTTATGGAGAACATAACAAGTTAACTGCAGACGAACACGAGCATGACTGATCCCAATTGCTGCATAAAGTACGATTATTTTCAAAGAGAATCTATACAGGGTGTTTCACAATTATGTTATACACTTCTAGGGGTTGTAGAGGGGACTTAGTAGATCAAGTTTTACATAGTTACCCATATCCGGAAATGTCGTCCAACTGCGCTACAGAGCCTCAAAGTTATAGGCGCCGCCTATATCCACTGAAGAGTCAAAGAAACTGCTATAGGCATGCGTATTCAAATACAGAGAAATGTAAACAGGCAGATTATGGAGCTGCGGTCGGCAACGCCTATACAAGACAACAAGTGTCCGGCGCTTTTGTTAAATCAGTTACTGCTGCTATAATGGCAGGATATCGTGAGTTTGAGCGTGGTGTTATAGTCGGCGCACGAGCGATGGGACATGACATCTCCGAAGTAGTGATGAAGAGAGAAATTTTCCGTACGTCCATTTCACGAGTGTTCCGTGAATATCAGGAATCCAGTAAAAATTTCCGTCATCGCTGCGCCGGAAAAATATCCTGCAAGAGCGGGACCAACGACGACTGAAGAGAATCGTTCAACGTTGCACAAATACAACCCTTCCACATATTGCTGCAGATTTCACTGCTGGGCCATCAACACGTGTCAGCGTGCGAACCATTCAACGAAACATCATCGACATGGGCTTTCGGAGCCGATGGCCCACTCGTGTACCCTTGATGACTGCTCGACACAAAGCTATAGCCTCGCCTGGGCCCAACAACACCGACATTGGACTGTGGGTGGTTGGAAACATGTTGCCTGGTCGGACGAGTCTCGTTTTCAAATTGTATCGACCGGATGGACGTGTAAGGGTGTGGAGACAACCACATGAATCCATGGACCCTGCATGTCAACAGGGGACTGTTCAAGCTGCTGGAGGCTCTGTAATAGTGTGGGGTATGTGCAGTTGGAGTGATATGGGATCCCTGACGCGTCCAGATACGACTGTGACAGGTGACACGTACGTAAGTATCCTGTCTAATCACCTGCATCCATTCATATCGATTGTGCATTCCAACGGACTTGCGAAATTCCAGCAGGACAATGCGACACGCCACACGTCCAGAATTGCTGCAGAGTGGCTCCAGTAACACTCTTATGAGTTTAAGCACTTCCGCTGGCCACCAAACTCCCCAGAAACGAACATAACTGAGCATATCTGGGATGCCTTGCAACGTGCTGTTCAGAAGAGATCTCCACCTCCTCGTACTCTTACGGATTTATGGACAGCCCTGCAGGATTCTTGGTGTCAGTTCCCTCCAGCACTACTTCAGGCATTAGTCGAGGTCATGCCATGTCGTGTTGAGTACTTCTGCGTGCTCACGGGGGCCCTACACGATATTAGGCAGGTGTACCAGTCTCTCTGACTCTTCTTTATATATATACGCATTCCGTGATGATGTTACAAACTTTCTAAGATGATGCAGAAGGACATATGAGTCAATCTACCGGCAACCGTTCTGATACCTCTGACAGTGGAATACGTGTATTGGTGCTGTTGTTGCTAGGACAGTAGGGCAGTCAACTTTCAGAGGTGGTAGTATGGACCAAAACAAGAAAAAGACGTCTAGTCAACATGGTTCTAAAATGCGTACCTTAAGAGCTATCAGCATTTTTTCAATAGAGGAGATGTGTTTCACAGTAGGGAAGATGACCAAGTGGTCATAGATTTCAGGTATGCATTTTAGAGCTCATATTTGCTGGACATCTTTCCATGTTGTAGTCCATACTACCACCTCTGAGCATTGCTTGCCTTACTATCTTAGCAACAGCAGAACTTGTGCATGTATTCTACTGTCAGAGGTATCAGAAAAATTTTCGCTTGTAACTTTCGACTCGTTCATTTCCGGTGCAGGGAGCGTCACGTCAAATTGATACATTTATTCTTTTCCATTATTCTAGAGAGTTTGTAAAACCATCAGGAATCCCCCTGTATATAGGTACACTCACAGGCGCCGGTGCATATACACTCCTGGAAATTGAAATAAGAACACCGTGAATTCATTGTCCCAGGAAGGGGAAACTTTATTGACACATTCCTGGGGTCAGATACATCACATTATCACACTGACAGAACCACAGGCACATAGACACAGGCAACAGAGCATGCACAATGTCGGCACTAGGACAGTGTATATCCACCTTTCGCAGCAATTCAAGCTCTTATTCTCCCATGGAGACGATCGTAGAGATGCTGGATGCAGTCCTGTGGAACGGCTTGCCATGCCATTTCCACCTGGCGCCTCAGTTGGACCAGCGTTCGTGCTGGACGTGCAGACCGCGTGAGACGACGCTTCATCCAGTCCCAAACATGCTCAATGAGGGACAGATCCGGAGATCTTGCTGGCCAGGGTAGTTAACTTACATCTTCTAGAGCACGTTGGGTGGCACGGGAAACATGCGGACGTGCATTGTCCTGTTGGAACAGCAAGTTCCCTTGCCGGTCTAGGAATGGTAGAACGATGGGTTCGATGACGGTTTGGATGTACCGTGCATTATTCAGTGTCCCCTTGACGATCACCAGAGGTGTACGTCCAGTGTAGGAGATCGCTCCCCACACCATGATGCCGGGTGTTGGCCCTGTGTGCCTCGGTTGTATGCAGTCTTGATTGTGGCGCTCACCTGCACGGCGCCAAACACGCATACGACCATCATTGGCACCAAGGCAGAAGCGACTCTCATCGCTGAAGACGACACATCTCCATTCGTCCCTCCATTCGCGCCTGTCGCGACACCACTGGAGGCGGGCTGCACGATGTTGGGGCGTGAGCGGAAGACGGCCTAACGGTGTGCGGGACCTTAGCGCAGCTTCATGGAGACGGTTGCGAATGGTCCTCGCCGATACCCCAGGAGCAACAGTGTCCCTAATTTGCTGGGAAGTGGTGGTGCGGTCCCCTACGGCACTGCATAGGATCCTACGGTCTTGGCGTGCATCCGTGCGTCGCTGCGGTCCGGTCCCAGGTCGACGGGCACGTGCACCTTCCGCCGACCACTGGCGACAACGTCGATGTACTGTGGAGACCTCACGCCCCACGTGTTGAGCAATTCGGCGGTACGTCCACCCGGCCTCCCGCATGCCCACTATACGCCCTCGCTCAAAGTCCGTCAACTGCACATACGGTTCACGTCCACGCTGTCGCGGCATGCTACCAGTGTTAAAGACTGCGATGGAGCTCCGTATGCCACGGCAAACTGGCTGACACTGACGGCGGCGGTGCACAAATGGTGCGCAGCTAGCGCCATTCGACGGTCAACACCGCGGTTCCTGGTGTGTCCGCTGTGCCGTGCGTGTGATCATTGCTTGTGCAGCCCTCTCGCAGTGTCCGGAGCAAGTATGGTGGGTCTGACACACCGGTGTCAATGTGTTCTTTTTTCCATTTCCAGGAGTGTAATTTAGAGGCTCTTTAGTGTCATCAGATGACGCTTACGGACATCTAGAGGTGTGTATCATGAATTGTGGCATGTCCTGTAGGAAGAAAAACCTATCGAGAAATTTCTTGCAGCATTATTGCACCGCTTTATATACAAAAGAGACTACCACATTCAGCAAGAGTGTCAATAATCAGCCTGGACAGAGGGAACAAAAGATTTTGAGACATGTGCACCACGAAAATAAAAAAGAGAAGATGGGCGCTCTATGAGAGGAGCGTGTGTATCCTATTTTAAGAATGATGAGAAAAAGAAGACTGAGATTTGCCTGGCACATCATGTAGATGGAAGGCAGCATCTTGACCAAGAGATATGGAACGTAACTTGCCTAACAGAGGACAGTTGGATGAAAGAATTCAGAAAGGATTTGAAAGCAAGTGCAATAAGGGAAAATCCAAACACAGCAATGGAAGTTCGAATCGGTTACTGGAAAGCGGTGGAACATTATAAGTGATCGGATATCATCATCACTATTATAAGGATAGAAGCAGAGAGAATGAAGAGAGGCGTAAGAATGAAAGGGTTTTAGAATCAAGAAGACATACTTAACCAGTTACTTGTGATCGTAATTGTTTGAAACGAACTAAACAAATTGGTAACTAAGTGATCAGACTGTCCATGGGTATAGACCCTTCTGCCGACGTAATATTTCGGCGATTAAACAAGTGTCGTCATACTCAGGTACACTAACGAACGGCCTCCTGGAGGCGCAAGGTAGACTTATATTCGGCTGGTAGCGTGAATGTAGGCACACCTGGCCGTCAACGTGCTGTATTTTTTTAGTCTCTTCTTAACACTTGGATGCATAGCAGGGGTCTTTTAAACTCCATAGTAAACCAGATGCCTTTTCGACACATTTACATTTTACCAGAACGACAATCAAAGTAGCTAGATTACTAATAACTGTTATCAATTTGGCACAATTATACTCTTTATTGAGGGCTCAGAAGCAATGTGAAAGCTACATCCCAGTACTCAATTGAAGTTAAGTGTATTTCTCAATCCCATATCACATTAAAATGAAAATGAGTTTTATGCCATAAACATAATAAGTATTCATGATACTATTATTCCTTACTTAGAACATAATTATATACCATACTGCCTGAAAACGCAGAACAACATCTCATGACAGTACAAGTAATCAGAAGATCGAATCAGTTATTACTGAATGGATCGAAGATGAAGCTGTCTTTGATCAAGAAGACAGCTGAGAATCAGATGCTGATACTCATCATATAATGAACCCTTGTCTTCTAGTATCCCACGCCGGCCGTTGGTGGCCGAGCGGTTCTAGGCGCTTCAATCTGCAACCGCGCTACCGCTACGGTAGCAGGTTCGAATCCTGCCTCGGGCATGGATGTGTGTGATGTCCTTAGGTTAGCTAGGTTTCTAAGTTCTAGGGGACTGATGACCTGAGATGTTAAGTCCCATAGTGCTCAGAGCCATTTTAGTATCCCACGTGAAACAAGCTGTGAAGATTTAGATGATACAGACTACGAAAAATGGTTCAAATGGCTCTGTGCACTATGGGACTTAACATCTGAGGTCATCAGTCCCCTAGAAGTTAGAACTACTTAAACCTAACGAACCTAAGAACATCACAAACATCCATGCCCGAGGCAGGATTCGATCCTGCGACCGTAGCGGGCGCGCGGTTCCAGACTGAAGCGCTTAAAACCGCTCGGTCACAGCGGCCGGCTACAGGCTACAGAAATGATGATTTCCTTATAGGTCATGATGGAATTCAGTAGAGTAAAACACTACCAGCAGTGAGTAGAGCACGAGTAGAGTGTATCACGAAAATTCCTCCTCGTCCAGTCAGCGGAAAATCCTCTCGAAATAAAGGCTTCCGTGATCTGAGAACTTTGATAATC
This sequence comes from Schistocerca gregaria, assembly GCF_023897955.1. Taxonomy (NCBI): domain Eukaryota; kingdom Metazoa; phylum Arthropoda; class Insecta; order Orthoptera; family Acrididae; genus Schistocerca; species Schistocerca gregaria. Next base: position 399,943,944 of record NC_064931.1, on the reverse strand, counting down.
ATCATTTCCGTCTGAAAGAAAAGTACGTTGTGTGGCCAAAATGAACAAATGTGTGATGTTGCTATGTCTCTGCAAAACAACACCACTGTAAATGAAAGACGTAAAAACAACATTATTCTGTAATAAATGTACAGGGTGGGGCAAATAAAAGCGGCCCGGACGAGAGGATGCGACTGGATGTGAATGTATGCCTATAACCAGACCTGCTTGACCTTCTAACAGGATGGACCAACTGTCTGTACAATCGGCCGAACCTTGCAGCACATCTACACAATCTTGACGCCTGACTGAGTTGTTAGCAGAGATCAGTCTGGACGCCACCCAGGTGACCTGATCTGTCTAAGGTGTATCGCAACAACCCTCATAGTCTTTAAAAACTGCAACAGAACATTTCGGATGAGACTGCAGCAACTTCAGGACTCTAGCTTCGATCCACCTTCAGCAACTTGCTGACTAGGTCGCAAAAATGGCAAGAGATGAATGGTGGTCACTTTCAACATCTGCTATAGTCAAGCTAGTGTTGTATGTCCTTTCCTCTGCTGTCTTTCTTTGTACCTTGGAATTCTGTTCTCTGCCCCATCCAGTACGTAAGCAGTCGATTCTCTTGAGAAGAAGGCAAGTACATCCATCTGGAAGAGACAGTCAAGAAGCTGGTATTTTGTCTTACGGAAAAAAAGTATTGCATCTAGTAACAATAAATATCTTGTGCTTATTTTCACGGTGACATCCCTGCTACATGATAGATACGTGTGATAAAAAAAGAACTTTTCTCATATGGAGAGGAGAATCAACAAGCCACACCTCCTAAATAAAGTTCTACAAGCCACGGCACATTGTAGAAATAGTAGCCAACGACCGAAGATTGGGGCATCTTGATGATCACCAAAAAGAAAATTTTTCACGTGTCCCCATCTATAAGAGAGAAAGCTGCCAATCACTCTGCAAATACACAAAAAATATATGCAAAGAACATAGTGAAATTATTTGTGAAGAGTATTACTTCTGATGAGCAAATATTCTGGCGTGGATGACTAAAACTGACAGTTAGTTATTCAATTATGGAAGATTATAACACAATTTATAGTATTATTAAGTTTCACATTAAATATTTTCTTATTTATTCTGTACCACCACCCCTTCAATATGTCTTTTAAAACAAACTTTTAATACCTGTTTTGTCGTAGAGGTTACACAAACCCCTCTCATGCATTTTTGACAGTCCAGCCACTCATGCATCCAAGGGTTAATTAGACCCAGAACTGAAACTTCCTGGCAGATTAAAACTGTGTGCAGGACCGAGACTCGAACTCGGGACCTTTACCTTTCGTGGGCACGTGCGAGTTGGTGGAGCACTTGCCTGCGAAAGGCAAAGGTCTCGAGTCCGAGTCTCGGTCCTGCACACGGTTTTAATCTGCCAGGAAGTTTCATATCAGCGCACACTCCACTGCAGAGTGAAAATTTCATTCTTGACCCGGAGCTAATTCCGAAACATTCATGAGACTGTAGCTACAGACCTAGCTGATGAGATTGTTCCTGGTTTGTATTCCGATTGCCTCTCTAACTACACTGTTCCAACATTTCGACGACTATACTAAAATAAATAAATGTTTTTGCCGTTGAACGATTAACAGAAAAAACAAGGAATTTAACCTTGCTACTCAAATGTCGGTTTTACAAGGTGTTCTGTCCTAAGAATCGACAGGCGCATTTTCTATGATGTTTCGGGAGATATTTGGAATACCGTTTTTGCAACGTGTAGCTTGAGTCACCTCAAACGAGTACTGTTCATCATGTCCTTCATGCGACACCCAAAGCAGAAGGCAAGCGTCGGTTTGTTTCCCGTTACAAACAAAATAATTCTTTAAATGAAATTTTTTGTGTCCATTCGACAAAGCGGTCACGAGTTAGACTAGTGCGATATTCTTTTTATTGATGTGTATTAACAGGGACAGTAAAACACGAAGAACAAGCATCGACAGCACTGCCCCGACCCACGCTGACTGCTACTACGCCCATGTAGAAGAGCTGCTGTCACCGCTGGAGCACTGATTATTCTTTCTGTTTTACTTTTCCTGTTAACACAGAAATAAAACGAATAATGCACTAGACTAACTTGGGACGGTTCTATCGAATGTATAGGTACGTAAAATTCTTATTTAAAAATCATTTTGTTTGTAATGGGAAACAAAACAAAACTGCCCGTCGATGCTGGGTGTCTTATGAAAGACGAGATAGGCAGGATTTGTTTGGGATGACTCCGACTAAAAGTTCCAAAAACGCAATTGCAAATACCTGCTAACAAACCAGAGAAAATGCGCCTGACAACCCACAGGCGAGACACCCGGTATATTTCGAAAAGGCCTTCGATCGAGTGAATTTAATACGCCTACTTCATATCCTTCAGGAACACGGATATCCATAATACGGTATTAATTGTAATACAATATTATATAACAATATAAAAATGTGACTAATCTGCAAATTCAACTAATGAACAAATAATTACGAATCAAGTTAATCAAAAGTATCCGGACACCCCCAAAAACATACGTTTATGATATTAGGTGCATTGTGCTGCCACCTACTGCTAGGTTCTCCACATCAGCGACCTCAGTAGTCATTAGACATCGTGAAAGAGCAGAATGCGGCGGTCAGCAGAACTCACGGACTTCGAACGTGGTCAAGTGACTGGGTGTCACTTGTGTCATAAGTGTGTACGCGAGATTTCCACACTCCTAAACATCCCTAGGTCCACTGTTTCCGATGTGATAGAGAAGAGCAAACGTGAAGGGAGACGTGCAGCACAAAAGCATACAGACAGACCTCGTCTATTGACTGACAGAGACCGGCGACATTTGAAGAGGGTCGTAATGTGTAATAGGCAGACATCTGTCCAAACCATCACACAGGAAATCCAAACTACATCAGGAGTACGAGTACTATGACAGTTAGGCGGGAGGTGAGAAAACTTGGATTTCATGGTCGAGAGGCTGCTCATAAGCCACACATCATGCCGGTAAATGCCAAACGACGCCTCGCTTGGTATAAGGAGCGTTAACATTGAACGACTGAATAGTGGAAAAACGTTGTGTGGAGTGACGAATCACGGTATACAATGTGGCGATCCGATGGCAGGGTGCAGGTATGGCGAAAGCCCGGTGAACGTAATCTGCCAGCGTGTGTACTGCCAACAGTAAAATTCGCATGTAGTGGTTTTATGGTGTCGTCGTGCTTTTCATGATGAGGGCTTGTACCCCTTGTTGTTTTGCGTAGCACTATCACAGCACAGGCCTACACTGACGGTTTAAGCACCTTCTTGTTTCCCACAGTTGAAGAGCAATTCGGGGATGGCGAATGCATCTTTCAATACGATTAAGCACCTGTTCGTAATGCACGGCTTATGCCGGAGTGGTTACACGACAATAACATTCCTGTAATGGACTGGCCTTCACAGTGTCCTGACCTGAATCCTATAGAACACCTGTGGGATGTTTTGGAAAGCCGACTTCGTGCCAGGCCTCACCGACCGACATCGATACCTCTCCTCAATGCAGCACTCCGTGAAGAATGGGCTGTAGTTCCCCAATAAACCTTCCAGCACCTGACTGAACGTATGCCTGCGAGAGCTGAAGCTGTCATCAAGGCTAAGGATGAGCCAACACCACACTAAATTCCATCATTATCGATGGAGGCGCCACGAACTTGTAAGTAATTTTTAGCCGGGTGTCCGGATACTTTTGATCACATAGTGTATCTAGATGATGCCTATCAAAGTGGGAAAAACCAAGTGGAGTGAGAAATCGAGGACAGCTATACATTACAGACACTTATTTTTGCTAATGACTCTTCAATTGTTGAAGACACCGATGATTAGCTGCAGTTTGCCATACATGGACTGAGCCTGGTTTGCTCTGACTATAATTCACTGAAGTAATAAAATTAAAACCAAACACAGTCATTGTGTTAACTAGGCTGTTGGTAGCTCTTTGGAACTCACGAGTGATTCCTTGTGCTACATTATGTGATGTTTTACAATCATCTTACTCAATGCTCGACAGTCCCTGTCCATCACAACATCTCGTCTGCTGGACTTGATTTAGCTGTGGTTGTCCCTTCGCATTTCCACTTCAAGGCCACATCACCAATAGTCTACCTGAGCAGCTTTTGAAGGGTTGAAGTGCCGTGATGTAATTTTACTCAGGTGGAATCCAAAGACTAGTCCATGTTCGAATACACTGAGCTCTCGTAACAGACCCATTCTGCACAGTACTCCCTGCCACGTTTTTCTACAGATGGCCCCATGACATCTAGTAGTCAATTCTGCATGGCATATGTGTGTCCGGATGTTTTTGATCAAATTGGTGAATAGTTTTGTCATGACTGGATGGACAGATATGACTATCCATAGAATGATGAAGCACAATCTGAAGGGGAAAAATGAAATAGAAACTCAAATCATATTTTATAAACTTAAATGGCACCAGTTCCTGTTTATGAGAGCGAAGCTTGGGTTATGACCAAAAAGAACGAGAAGGATATAGCGATGACAGAGCTGAAATGACTTAGATCGAACAAAGGGTATACACTACGGTATAAAATAAAGAGAAAAGTGGTCAGAGAAAGTCTAAGGTTTTTAGCATCAACTAGATAATAAAACGTGGCAGGAGAAAATGGTATGAGAATGTACACCGAGTTGCAAAAAATCATGTGAAACCGACAGGAGTCGTTCGTTGGCTGCTGAAGCCCATGCATTGTATTTGTCTCTGTACAGTCCCGGTAGAAATGGATTCCTGATGCTCCAGATTGAAATCGGTGGCGGTCTAAATCTCACTTGACTGGGACTGATATGGCTCTGCGGAGGCGACATGATGTCTGTTGGTTAAACAATTGTGGTCGCTCTGTGCGGCGGTTTACTCGTGTGAAAATTGTGTTCGTCCAATCCCTAAACACTGTTGACCTCGGAAACACGAATTCTTGGGTAATATCCGATATGCTATGACCTACGCGTTTCGCGTCGATTTAAGGCGAGGTTTACCATCTATAGGTGCAAAAAATCGATTTTTTAATTGCATTTTTGGATCCATAAAGGTATTTAGAATCCACCCCGAAACGGTTTTTCCGAATACGGAATGGAAATGGTTGTTATGCGCGGTTGAACAAAAAAAATGCACCTGCCTGAAATCGGCCTCTTGCACGCACCAGTTTTTTTTTTCAGAGGACGAGTTGTTTTACCGGTGCTTGTGAGGGAACACACAAAATTCAAATTGAAGTTTGAACGCGTGTTTTTGGAAGTTAGCTCCCAAGCATTTGCAATCTGGTGCAAAGACTGTGGAGATTGCTACTTCCCTGGCAGTGAGCAGCTTCAACAAATGGTATTCAGCAATTCTGAAGGCCATGACAACGATGGAAGTCACCCTGGGACTCTATTCTACGCAGTTCGCAAAGCATTCGGACGACCACCGGATTCAAGCGGCCGAAAACCGCTTGTCACCGGCCGTACGAGCGGCTCTGGAGCAGCGCAGGGTGGCCCAGATCGAGCAGAGCGCCCTCTTTGAGGAAGAGGAAGGACTAGTTTATGGACCCGGAATAGCAGAGTGAACGTAAGTTGCATAATATCGTATTTATATGTAGTCAAAACTTCAAACACGTTTTTCTCGAAATGACTTTTTTTGCCATGCGGTGTGGTATCTTCAAATCTACTGAACCGATTGGCATAATTCTTTGTTTCCGACGAAGCTAACTAAATTTTCTAGGAGTTATACCACTTTTATTCCGATCTATAAACATTAATACTTGGCTGACGAAGTCGAAAAATCGATGAAAAAACCCATTTTTTTCAAATGGCCGCCATTTTATTTCCTATGGTCCAAATAACTTAAACGAGGTACAACTTCTAAAGAATCATATAGACTTCGCTAACGTCAACTCAGTTTTGATTTCAGACGAGCCGGCTGATCTGCGACATACCGCTAGTGGAGGTATACATCGAAATTTTGTTTCTACCCAACGGCACTTCCGCCTTTGCTCTTCGACATTTCCAGTTTGTAAAGGTAATATCAATAAACATTTTGGCCAAATTTGACACTGATATCTATAACACATACCGAGAAAACAATTCTCAAAGAACATGCTTTTTTCCGGCCAAAGATAGTGAACCTCCCTTAATCCCACGCCCATAGCCGATTAAGTCACGCCATTTTCCCATGTTCATCACTACACAACTGTCGTAACAGACTGCTCAGATATCTTGTCCACACCCTTCAAATGGATCGACACTTCAAAAAATGGTTCAAATGGCTCTGAGCACTATGGGACTTAACTTCTATGGTCATCAGTCCCCTAGAACTTAGAACTACTTAAACCTAACTAACCTAAGGACGTCACACAACACCCAGCCAACACGAGGCAGAGAAAATCCCTGACCCCGCCGGGAATCGAACCCGGGAACCCGAGCGTGGGAAGCGAGAACGCTACCGCACGACCACGAGATGCGGGCATTGACACTTCTAGCGACTTCCACCCGCACAGATGAAATAGGGTGGGAAATAGCAGAGTAACGAAAATAGCTTCGGCTAAAAGCCAGTGGGTTGAAGAATTGCTGGCGGACCCTGAAAAAAATGGAAATGATGCGAGCTGCACAGGATCGTTTGGCCTAATATTCGTTGCAAGGAAAGAAAAAGGAATCTCGAGAGAATAGTACAATAAAAAGTGAAAAGAAAGAAATGAAAGAGGAGAAATACCTAACGAAGCATCCCATTATCTGTATTTTATTTTTTATTACACTGAACAGTGCTGGTGTCCTAGAGGAAGGTGAAGAGGAAGGGGGGGGGGGGGGGAAGGGTAGGGAGCCATGAGCAATGCATGGGCGAGACTTTTATGTATTTCCAACTTATTTTGTAACTCGTCAAGAATGTTTCATTGTCTCTTCTAAGCATCTTGCCATATGCTGAGAGATTACGTTACATAGTTTTCGACAAAAGTTTTAAGAGTTCGCAACTGACTAGATGTTTGCCTGATTAACAACATGAAAGCGTGACATTTTGTCTAAGAAGAAGACATCAAAATTTGAAAAACCCTTAAGAATAAATCATTAAAAGCTACAGCAAGGATATATCATCTGCAGTAGATCCAAACATATACAGAAGCATAAGTTAACGTTATGTGATAGGTCGCACAAATGAGTTCTCGATGTCAATAACACTCAAGAAAGTTATCGCTACAGCAAATGCTTAAAAGAAAGGCGCCTTGCAGTCACAAATAATAAAACATATACCGTTGTGAAAATGATACATTGTTATGCCTATTAAGTTGTTTATACGCATTGTAATGCCAAAAACAGCAGACGGCAACACAGCAACAGAGCTGTCAAATCGATACTTACAGCGACCAGAGTCGCTCCGAAACTAACAGCTGGAGCAGGTGATATCTGTTTACGCTAGAAGTCTAGCCATAATTATTCGGTTAATTAGCCTGCTAGAGGCTACATACATATTGCATTTGAGTACGAATCTGTAACCACACAACAGGATACCTGTAAATGGAAGTATTGCCATATGGGTCTTTACAAATTATACACAAAAACCAAGCGTGCCCTATCAGCGACTATTGAGCTTAATAAAATAATCTAATGACGCGAACCGTGTTACACATATGAATTATCGTGTCACAACATAAGGTAAATCATATGTTTGAAACATACCTTATAATACGTATCTGTGATGGAGTATTGGTTAGATCAGTCAGCAACCTGGAGAAATTTCTCGCAGTACACTGACAGCATCTGTATTAAATTAAATTGATCGTTATCTAAATCCACCATTATAAAAACATCAGTTTCTGTTTTTCTCTTCTACGTCAGAGTTAAAAATGGTGAACAACAATTTCCACTTCTACCTTAATGTCGGATTTGAAATGATAAATTAGCCAATATACCAGAACAACGATAATCACAGTCTAATATTCTGAGGAAAAAAGGAGTAAGCTACAGGGAAAGACAGATAATATACATTCTCTACAAGAATCAAGAGGGAGCAATTAGATTGGAAGACCAAGAACTAAGTGCTCGGAGTAAAATGGATGTAAGACGGGTATTCGATCTTTCGCCCTTACTGCTCAATGTATACATCGAAGAAGCTAAGTAGGAAATAAAAGAAAGGTTCGAGAGCGGAATTAAAATAAAGGGTGAAAGGATATCAGTGACAAGTTTTGCCGACGACATTGCTATCCTCAGCGAAAGTGAAGTAGAAGTACAGAGCCTGTTGAATGGAATGAGCAATCTAAAGAGTACAGAATGTCGACTGAGAGTAAACCGAAAAAAGTTATGAAAAGTAAAAAAGAATAAAAAAGTAATGACAAGTAGCACAAATGAGAATAGCGAGAAATTGTTGATTATGAAGTCGACGAAGCTAAGGAATTATGCTACCTTGAACACTAAACAACCCATGACGGACGAAGCAAGAACGACAAGAAAAAGCAAAGAGGCAAAGAGGGCATCTTGCCCAAGATAAGTCTTCTGGTATCAAATATAGACCCTAAGTTGAGGCAGAAATTTCCGAGAATGTACGCCTGGAGCACAGAATTGTATGACAGTGAAGCATGGGAAGTAGAAAAACCAGAGCAGGAGAGAATCGAAGCATTTGAGATTTGGTGCTACAGAAGAATGTCTAAAATTAGATGGACTGATAAGGTAAAGAGTGAGGAAGTTCTCCGAACAACCGGCGAAGATATAAAATGAAGAGGTTGGCAGACGCAAGGAATTGGTGGCGGGCTGCATCAAACCAGTCAGAAGACTTCTCTCTGATACGTCACAAGGTCAATGTGCCAATACCTCCACTTCTTTCACAACCTCTTACACAGATGTATTGTCTATGTGTCTTCATGTTATGGCCGATTACCCGAAAGTCTTTCACATCGCAGAATGGTTATCGCTGGGTTCCTTCTGCAAACAGACGTCAGCTGATCCAGCAGTCAGTTTCGTTGTGACTCTGACCACTGTAAGTACACGAGCGATAGATCTGTTGCTATGATTTCGTTTGCTACAACGCAATCATATAAGACGTGATACATGACAAGGCGTTATGTTCACACCAGTTAGGACATTTCCACAGGGCTCCCGGTACAGTTGTTGCAAATCATTTTCCCAATACCGTTTCTGGTTGATCATATAAAAAATCCAATACTGATTGTGGAAATACGGCCATAGCTGCTGGATTTCCCATTGCATAGTCGAATTTCGCGCCGATGTAAATGCTCAACCGTGTTTTAAATGTTCTGGGGTTGTCGTGTAAGTTCTTTTTTTTAATTTTGTCTAATCTGAACGGAGTGGCATTTTGTGCGGTAAAGGGGAAGGAGAAATATTAGCCCGAGCGCGAAGTTTTGCGTTTCCTATATTTAATTGTAGCGAAACAGCAAATGTACTGACTAAATCAGGAACTGCAGCAGTTGGTTTCTGGTGGCCATTTGTGCGAAACAACTGACGGTCGGAAAACCAATATTTGAAAGGTCTAGTAAACCCGACTCAGACCTTAAAATGTAAATACGACGGGGAAAAACGGTTTCCGAAATTCGGTTTTCGTCTTCTGGAAGTTGTGCAGCATGTAAACGTAGCAAATATGTTGTGTCCATCTTTTGGCCATAAGCAATATCCTCAGTAAGCATTTGCAGTAATGATAACTTTTGTATTCCCGACGTCAGGAACTTATTTTTGCAAACTCTGAAATGATGTTGACTCATGTTGCCTCATCTTTTGATCGAAACTAGTCTCGACAATAAGTAATATACGAGTGTTTTTTAAGTAAGTACCGTTTTGAAATTTAAAAAAAAAAGACGTGCTAAGAGATATCTCAATAATTTTATTTTTACATGAAAGCCTGTACCTTAATCTACTTTTTTACATAATTTCCGTCAATATCGTCTTGAAGACGCTGATCGCCCAGGTGTTGCTTCAAGTGCAGGAACAGATGGTAGTCACTGAACGCAAGATCGGGGCTGTACGGAGAATGATCTAGAGTTTCTCATCGAAAAGATGTGATGAGATCTTTAGTCTGGTTCGCCACATGCGGACGGGCATTGTCTTGCAGCAAAACGATGCCTTTGCTCCACTTCCATTGACTATTGCTTTGATTCTGGTGTGACGTAGGCCACCCATGTTTCATCGCCCGTAACAATTTTGCTTAAGAAATCATCACCGTCGTTGTGGTAACGCTCAAGGAAAGTCAATGCACTGTCTAAATGTTTGGTTTTGTGCACATCCGTCAATATTTTCGGTACCCAACGTGCACACAATTTTCGGTAATTCAAGTGCTCGATCACAATGCCATACGAAGCACTACGAGAAACATTAGAAAAGTCATCCCGCAAGGGGAAAATCGTAAAGCGTCTGTTTTCTCTCACCTTATTGTCCACTTTCTGCACCAAGCTTTCATTAACAACCGAAGGACGCCCACTCCGTTGTTCATCATGCACATTTGTGCGGTCATCTTTAAATGCTCTCACCCACCTTCTTACCGTTCCGTAATGTTTTCTCCGTAAACTGCACAGATCTCACGATGAATATCGGTCGCTTTTAGGCCTTTGGCACTAAGAAATCTTACAACAGCCCGTACTTCACAGTCGGCGGGACTTACGATTATTGAAGGCATCTTAAACACTCAGTACACGACGTAAACAAGGAAGAATCAGACTGTACTGGCGTCAATGCGTACATTATGGTACCGGCTTTCATGTAAAAATAAAATTATTGAGGTATCTTAGCACGTCTGTTTTTAATTTCAAAACGGTACTTACTTTAAAAAGACGCCTCGTATTTTGGTAGTAGTTTTTTGATGGATAACAACGACATTTTTCACATGTTCAGAAGCTGTAGAACACTGCTTGCAGAAACGCGACGAGAGCCGGTGAGGCAGTTAGTGAGATGTGAGAGTGCGGTTTCGGTGTTGCGAGTCAGAAGGACTTGTCGCTGGGCCCAGCGGTCAGGCGGTCAAGGTTGGCAAGCAGCCGGGGTTCCGCTCCACATGAGGCCAGCCTCGAGCCGTTATGACTGGGGGCAGCAGTCTGCGCTTTGCAAACTGCGTCGCCATCGCATGCCCAGATATACCACGATGTGCCTCTGTCTCTAAACGTTTGTGTAAACTGCTTACAGGGTGGTCCACAGCTGTGGAACCACTCTTCTAAACCAAAAACTGGCGGAGAAACAGAAATTTAAAATCGAGCCCTATGAAATAGTAGAGCGGAAAAACTGAGGCTACGTCACCAACGTAGCGGCCGTTTTAGAAGCCACCATCTTGGATATAACTCATAAGTTTCATACGTAAAAGGGATCATGCGACATATGAAACAGATGGGGTATTACAATAGAAATACAATAATGTCTACAATTTGAGCACAGCTTTATTCATTCTCAGTTTATGTGGCAATTTGTTCAGAACAATAATACAAATGCTAGTGATAATACATAATGGCTACAGGGCGTGTCCGACGTGTTGTTCATCACGTTGTAAGGTTGTTTTTATCCACTTCACTCATTCTCATAGACTTTAACTAGCATAGATTCGTTTTCGGAGACGGTCCGCCTTGAGCAAAACACAATTCTTCTTTTTTTCCACAGACATGTTTCGGCATCATCAGTGGTTTCTTTATCTCTTGTAGCCACATGTTGTGGATTTCCTAGATTTTATGTAATTTAATGCAGACGTTTTGTTTCACAGATAGTTATTTTGGCCGGTTTCCCCATTTTCTTCACTGTGAAGGACTGCACTAAGTAACTTTTGCTGTCATTGTTTACAAACAACAGAAACATGTCTGAGGAATTAAAAAAAAATGTTGCTCGGCCACCATTGACCAGACGTTTTCAATTGGTGAGAGATCTGGAGAATGTGCTGGCCAGGGCAGCAGTCGAACATTTTCTGTACAGGAACTGCAACATGTGGTCGTGCATTATCCTGCTGAAATGTAGGGTTTCTCAGGGATCGAATGAAGGGTAGAGTCACGGGTCGTAACACATCTGAAATGAAACATCCACTGTTCAAAGTGCCGTCAATGCGAACAAGAGGTGACCGAGACGTGTAACAAATGGCACCCCATACCATCACGCCGGGTGATACGCCAGTATAGCGATGACGAATACACGCTTCCAATGTGCGTTCACCGCGATGTCACCAAACACGGATGCGACCATCATGATGCTGTAAACAGAACCTGGATTCATCCGAAAAAATGACGTTTTGCCATTCGTTCACCCAGGTTCGTCGTTGAGTGCACCATCGCAGGCGCTCCTGTCTCTGATGCAGCGTCAAGGGTAACCGCAGCCATGGTCTCCGAGCTGATAGTCCATGCTGCTGCAAACGTCGTCGAACTGTTCGTGCAGATGGTTGTTGTCTTGCAAACGTCCCCATGTGGTGACTGAGGGACCGAGACGTGGCAGCACGATCCGTTACAGCCATGCGGATAAGATGCCTGTCATCTCGACTGCTAGTGATACGAGGCCGTTGGGATCCAGCACGGCGTTCCGTATTACCCTCCTGAACCCACCGATTCTATACTTTGCTAACAGTCATTGGATCTCGACCAACGCGAGCAGCAATGTCGCGATACGGTAAACCGCAATCCCGATAGACTACAATCAGACCTTTATCAAAGTCGGAAACGTGATGGTACGCATTTCTCCTCCTTACACGAGGCATCACAACAACGTTTCACCTGGCAACGCCGGTCAACTACAGTTTGTGTATCAGAAATCGGTTGGAAACTTTCCTCATGTCAGCAAGTTGTAGGTGTCGCCACCGGCGCCAACCTTCTGTGAATGTTCTGAAAAGCTAATCATTTGCATACCACAGTATCATCTTCCTGTCGGTTAAATTTCGCGCCTGTAGCACGTCATCTTCGTGGTGTAGCAATTTTAATGGCCAGTGTGTAGATACCGCCTACAGTAAAGTTAAAGAGACCTTTGGAGTAAAGGAAAGCAGCCGTATGAATGTCAGGAGGTCAGATGGCAAACCAGTACGAAGCAAAGAAGGGAAAGCTGAAGAGTGGAAGGAGTATATAGAGGGTCTATATAAGGGAGATAAACTCGAAGGCGATATTATAGAAATGGAAGAGGATGTAATGAAGATGAGATGGGAGGTATGATACTACGAAAAAAATCTGAAAGAGCACTTAAGACCTAAATCGAAAGAAGGCTGCTGGAGTAGACGGCATTCCGAGAGCAGCGGCGTTTGCGTAGAGTTCTCAGTGGTAACAGACGACCAACACTGCGTGAAATAACCGCAGAAATAAATGTGGGATGTACGACGAACTCTTCCGTTAGGACAGTGAGGCGGAATTTGGCGTTTATGTGCTGTGGCAGCAGACGATCGACGCGAGTGCCTTTGCTAAGAACACGACATTTCATTTATATTACTTTACACGTCTAGTTCCGTAGGGACAAATTGAGGAGCAAATATCCAAGGTCATGGAACGATTCAGTGCATGAAATTACAACATGAAAATGATAACAGATAAATTAGTATGTTTGTTGTTGTGGTCTTCAGTCCAGAGACTGGTTTGATACAGCTCCCCATACTGCTCTATCCTGTGCAAGCTTCTTCATCTCCAATTACCTACTGCAACCTACAGCCTTCTGCATCTGCTTAGTGTATTCATCTCTTTGTCTCCCTCTACGATTTTTACACTCGACGCTGCCCTCCTATACTAAATTGGTGATCCCTTGATGTCTCAGAACATGTCCTACCAACTGATCCCTTCTTCTAGTCATGGTGTGCCACAAATTTCTCTTCTCCCTAATTCCATTCAATACCTCTTAATTAGTTATGTGATCTACCCATCTAACTTTCAGCATTCTTCTGTAGCACCACATTTCAAAAGCTTCTATTTTCTTCTTGTCCAAACTATTTATCGTCCATGTTTCACTTCCATACATGGCTTCACTCCATACAAATACTTACAGAAACGACTTCCTGACACTTAAATCAATACTCGATGTTAACAAATTTCTCTTCTTCAGAAACGCTTTCCTTGCCAGTCTACATTTTAAATCCTCTCTACTTCGACCATCATCAGTTATTTTGCTCCCCAAATAGCAAAACTCCTTTACTACTTTAATTGTCTCATTTCCTAATCTAATTCCCTCAGCATCACCCGACTTTATTCGACTACATTCCATTATCCTCGTTTTGCTTTTGTTGATGTTCATCTTATATCCTCCTTTCAAGACACTATCCTTTCCGTTCAACTGCTCTTCCAAGTCCTTTTGCTGTCTCTGACAGAATTACAATGTCATCGGCAAACCTCAACATTTTTATTTCTTTTCCATGGATTTTAATACCTACTCCGAATTTTTCTTTTGTTTCTTTCAGTGCTTGCTCAATATACATGTTGAATAACATCAGGGAGAGATTACAACCCTGTCTCCCTCCCTTCCCAACCACTGCTTCCTTTTCATGTCCCTCGACTCTTATAACTGCCATCTGGTTTCTGTACAAATTGTATATAGCCTTTCGCTCCCTGTATTTTACCCCTGCTACCTTCAGAATTTGAAAGAGAGTATTCCAATCAACATTGTCAAAAGCTTTCTCTAAGTCTACAAATGCTAGAAACGTAGATTTGCCTTTCCTTAATCTATTTTCTAAGATAAGTCGTAGGGTTAGTAGTGCTTCACGTGTTCCAATATTTCTACAGAAGCCAAACTGATCTTCCTCGAGGTCGGATTCTACCAGTTTTTTCATTCGTCTGTAAAGAATTCGTGTTAGTATTTTGCAGCCGTGGCCTTGTTAAACTGATAGTTCGATAATTTTCACATCTGTCAGCACCTGTTTTCTTTGGGATTGGAATTATTCTATTGTTCTTGAAGTCTGAGGGAATTTACCTGTTTCATACTTGTTGCTCACCAGATGGTAGAGTTTTGTCAGGGCTGGCTCTCCCAAGGCTATGAGTAGTTCTAATGGAATGTTGTCTACTCCCGGGGCCTTCTTTCGACTTAGGTCTTTCAGTGCCCTGTCAAACTCTTCGCGCAGTATCATACGAGGGTCAGTCAAAAAGTAATGCCTCCTATTTTTTTTCTACGTTTAATTGTCAGGAAATTTAAATGCAATTACATAGGTTGAAAAGCACAACATTGAGGATCATTTTGTCATTTTTCAATGTAATCTCCGCCCATCTCTACAGTTTTGGTCCATCTTTGAACAAGGGCATGTATCCCAGCACGGTAAAAATCACAGCTCTGCTTCCTAAGCCATTGACGCACCGATGTTTTGACGGCCTCCTCATCTTCAAAATGAATCCCACGATGAGCTTCTTTTAGTGGCCTGAACAGATGGAAGTCTGATGGTGCCAGGTCAGGGCTGTATGGGGGATGAGGCAAAACTTCCCATCCAATTTTGACAATCTCGTCAGAGGTGTGACGACTGGTGTGTGGTCTTGCATTGTCATGCAAAAGAAGAACATCTGCCATTGATTTTGTTGGGCGAACTCGCTGAAGACGTGCTTTAAGTTTTTTGAGGGTTGTGACGTATTGAACAGAATTTATTGTGCATCCCTGCTCCAAAAAATCAACCAGAATCACACCCTCTGTATCCCAGAAAACTGTTGCCATAACTTTCCCTGCCGATCGCACAGTTTTGAATTTTTTCTTCCTCGGCGAGCTTGTGTGACGCCACTTCATTGACTGCCTCTTTGATTCGGGTTCAAAAAAATGCACCCATGTTTCGTCCCCGGTCACAATTTTTTTCAGAAACTCATCTCCCTCCAAACGGAAGAGCTGCAAGTGTTGGGAGGCTATTGTTTTCCTTGCCTCTTTATTCTGATCGGTTAACATTCTTGGAACCCACCGTGCACAAACTTTTGAGTACCCCAATTGTTTAATAATCGTGATCACACTGCCTTTACTAAGAGAAATAATGCGACACACTTCATCTGCAGTCACCCGACGGTCACCACGAATGATGTCATCAACTTGCTGAATGTTGTGTGGAGTCACTGCACTCACCGGCCTGCCGCTCCGCTTTTCGTCAGTCAACGGTGTTTGCCCTTCAGCTTCCTTACAACGACGAACCCATCGTCTAACAGTGCTGACATCCACTGTCACAACACCATACACCTTCTTCAGTCTTTCATGAATGCGTATGGGCGTTTCACCTTCTGCATTCAAGAATTCAATCACACAACGCTGTCTCAAACGAACATCGATGTCGGCCATCTTACAAACTTCTGCTGTGCTGCCACCTGTTGACACAGAAAGTTACTACTGCAGTGGATTGCAGAAGAAGGTTTGAGGAATGGCGCCAAATTCAAATTTTTCACTTAACTTAATTTTTTTAAGTAGAAAAAAAATGGGAGGCATTACTTTTTGACCGACCCTCGTATCTACCATTTCGTCTTCATCTATATCCTCTTCCATTTCCATAATATTGTCCTCAAGTACATCACCCTTGTACAGACCCTCCATGTACTCCTTCCACCTTTCTGCTTTCCATTCTTTGCTTAGAACTGGGTTTCCATCTGAGCTCTTGATATTCATACAAGTGGTTCTGTTTTCTCCAAAAGTCTCTTTAATTTTCCTGTAGGCAGTGTCTATCTTACCGTTAGTGAGATATGCCGCTTCATCCTTACATTTGTCCTCTAGCCATCCCTGCTTAGCCATATTGCACTTCCTGTCGATCTCATTTTTGAGACGATTGTATTCCTTTTTGCCTGCTTCATTTATTGCATTTTTATATTTTCTCCTATCATCAATTAAATTCAATATATCTTCTGTTACCCAAAGATTTCTACTAGCCCTCATCTTTTTACCTACTTGATTCTCTGCTTCCTTCACTATTCCATGCCTCAAAGCTACCCATTATTCTTCTACTGTATTTCTTTCCCCCATTTCTCTTAATCGTTCCGTAATGCTCTTCCTGAAACTCTCGATAACCTCTGGTTTAGTCATTTTATCCAGGTCCCATGTTCTTAAATTCCCACCTTTTTGCAGTCTCTTTAGTTTTAATCTACATTTCATAACCAATAGATTGTGGTCAGAGTCCACATCTTCTCCTGGAAATGTCTTACAATTTAAAACCTGGTTTGTAAATCTCTGTCTTACCATTATATAATCTGTCCGAAACCTTCGAGTATCTCCAGGCCTCTTCCATGTGCACAACCTTCTTTTATGATTCTTGAAATGATTCTTGAACCGAGTGTTAGCTATGATTAAGTTATGCGCTGTGCAAAATTCTACTAGGTGGCTTCCTCTTTCATTTCTTATCCCCATTTCATATTCACCTACTACGTTTCCTTCTCTTCCTTTTCCTACTCTCGAATTCCAGTCACCCATGACTATTAAATTTTCGTCTCACTTCACTATCTGAACAATTTCTTTTATCTCATCATACATTTCATCAATCTCTTCGTCATCTGCGGAGCTAGTTGGCATAATAATATGTTTATAAACCCCAAAAAAGACAAGCCATTAGTTTTTGTAAACGCTGTCAACAATATAACACAGGGATCAGCTTAATTTTCCAAGTAACCCCTCGACAAAGTAGGAGTGACCCATTAGAAAACTCTTCAGTTTCGATCTGAAAGCGTGTGGATTAATGCCAAGATTTTTCAATTCTTGTGGTATCATATCGAAAATGGATGCAGCCGTGTGTAAGGTGTCAGGCAAATCCAACACCTTACATGAAAACCCTGACATGATAAGCAAATCCAGTAGTATGTCACATAGCTCCGAATAAATCGTGACATTAAATTAACCAAAGTAATACGAGTAACGAGTGAGCAAATGGAATACCACAGACTAGCACAAGAATGCCTAAATGCATGTCGTACCTTCCCACCGTGAGGCAGACGCAGTTCCGAGGGGAGAAACAAGGACAGAAGCCGAGAGCAGAACCGTGTTAAGCTAGATAAGGGGGGGGGGGGCTGGGCACCCACGCTGCGAGCCTACCTGTACGACGACTATACAACCCGCACGTTTTAGCGTGAGGCTTTTTCGCGTCTCAGGTATGTCAAGGACAACCCCCAGCCCATGTTAAAAGCTAGAGCCCTCCAGAAAAGCAGTATAGATCTTACGATAACACAAAAAGGGCCACTACCACCCGCAAGTTTTAGCGTGAGACTTTTTCACGTGTCTGTTACATTAGGATCACTCCCCAGCCCATGTTAAAAGATAGAGCCCTCCAGAAGAGCAGTATAGATCTTACGATAACGCTAAAAGGACCACACTAGCTGCAGGTTTTAGCGTGAGACTTTTTAGCGTCTCTGTTACGTTGCTAACTTTAAAAACATTGCCCCACCACGAAAAGTATAACGTTTCTTATTGGATAGACAGAATTTTTGTAGGCGGAGCTTAAGGTTAACATTGAGACCCTGATTGGTCAGATGAAAACATAGCCAGATAGTTTTTTTAAACTAACTTCGGTAAATTGTAGTAAGGAGAAGTTGAAGAGTTAGTTCCGAGACGGCGGGCTGGATGGCTGCTGCGCCGGCCGCTGCCGCCCTGACGCTGCTTAGACACCGACAAGGTAATGAACGCACGCGATGCCGCATTTTTTGAGCGCATAAGGCTTCACTCAGAACTGCAGAAGTCTCATCTGTTACACCCCTTTTTTCCGTAATACTAATGGTGTACGTTAAATAAAACTCATGGTGTTCACATTTGCCACTTGAAGAACAGATCTGAAACGCGATGATTTTTCTTTTATATAGTTATTGAGAAGCCACATCAGCCACTGTAATTTACGACAAGTTAGATAAGTAATTAAAGATAATTGAGCGTCACTGTAGATCATTTTGATAGTTTTCTCTTTTGTGAAACTTAAATTAAACCTAGATTATAGATGTGATATGGCATAGGTCATCCTTCGATCGCTTGTAGAACTTGGAAACCCATTTAGGGAATATTCGTTCACATTTTTGTTGAACGCTGTTGGTTTTTACCATCCTGTATTAAAACATTTCCTTTTATCAATAGTGCAATTTATAAACGATGTTTTGTGATTAGAATAAATTTCCAATGGTAAACTTAACTGCTTTTTCGACGTTATTTTACCAGCTAACTAAAAATAGGAAGGCCTTGAACCCTTTCCACTATATTTAGTTAGAATTAAGATTCTTTTACAGGGAGTGCAGTAGAGCTGACGCTGAGATCATTTAGTATTTGGTTATATCATCGCTAGTCTCACTGAACTCTTCTGAATTCTACATGTCATTTGTGGTCTGGCGTCTCCTTACCAGCAACAGGTCCCAGGTTCAAACTAGTTCCCTAAAAAACACGCTCAGAGCGTCGTTGCGCGAAAGTGGTTGGGAGACACGATGTAGTACAATCAGACACCACCATGAATGTTCAGACGTGTACTGCACACCTTTCTGCACCAGTTAAGGAAGTGCGATCCAAATGCAGACTGGATTTGTGTCTAGTATTAACTGAGTGAAAACTGCTAATTCTTGCGATTAAGCTACTATTTATAAGAAGAAACAACAGTAAACATATATATATTGAGAGGCCAAGTCAGAATACCCAGACTAATGAACAGGGGTCGATAGGAGGTTCACGAACTTACATCACTTATTGCCCGATCTTTCCGTTGCTGAGCCAAAAATATCTTTTGAGTATGGGAAGATTTGCCTCAAAATATAGTACCAGACCTCATAAGCGAATGAAAATAAGCACAGTATACTATCTATCTGAACACCTGGAAATTTTAATTTTTCAGTTTCACAAATCATACGCACATTCAGTAAAATTAAAAAGTCTGATTTTTTTAATAGTGTGTTAGAAACTGTGAAAACTGAGCCTTGCTGTGATTTAGCGTTAGTTTATTTTCTACAAGCCATAAAGTTATGTCATGAACTGCACTATTTGAAACTGCGCCGACGTTGCACACAACATCCTTTACTTCCTAGCTAGAGTCATCAGCAAATAGAAATGTTTTAGGATGTCAAGTCGGCAGTTGGGACTCTGTGACATCGCGAGTTGCAGTCCATAAAAATACCATCATTGTTTTGGAACATGAAGTCCATAAATGGGTGGAAATGGTCCCCAAGTAGGCGAACATACCCAGACAACCATTCGATCCCATGTCAACATAGCCCACACCCCTCTGGAGCTACCGTCAGCTTGCACAGTTCCTTGTTGACAACCTTAGATCAGTGGCTTCGTCGGATCTGTGCCACACTCGAACCCTATCATTTGCCCTTATCAACTGAAATCCGAGATCATCTGACCAGGCCACTGTTTTCCAGTCATCTAGGGTCCAACCGATATGGTCACGAGCCCAGGATGTACACTGCAGGCGAGGTCGTGCTGTTAGTAAAGGCACTCGCGTCCGTCGTCTGCTGCCATAACCCATTAATACCACTGTCCTAACGGATACGTTCGTCGTACGTCTCACATCCATTTCTGTGGTTATTTCACGCAGTGTTGTTTGTTTGTTAGCACTGACAACTCTACGCAAACCCCGCTGCTCTCGGTCGTTAGGTGAAGGTCGGGGTCACTGCGTTGTCCGTGGTGACAGGAAGTGTCTGAAATTTGGTATTCTTGGCACACTCTTGACACCGTTGATCTTGGAATATTGAATTCCCTGACGATTTCTGAAATGGAGTGTCCCATGCGTCTAGCTCCACCTACCATTCATGATTCAGAGTCTGTTAATTTCCGTTGTGCAGCCGTAATCACGTTGGATTGGAAACGTTTTCACATGAATCAACTGAGTACAAATGACAGCTCCGCGAGTGCATTGCCCTTGCCTCGTGTACACGATGCTACCGGAATCTGTATATGTTCATACAGTTGTACCATGACTTTTGTCACCTCAGTGTACAGTTATTGATACAATGTGGTAAATACTATGATCCTAGAGCATCCACACTGAACAATATTTCAAAAATTGAGGACAATTTTTCTCTTGAGGTAGCTCGTAGTTCTGTGAATATGTCCGTCGCCAAATGTATGTGCCATTCCATTCGTCTTAGTAAAAGGGAACACCAAAATTTGAGGATATCTTCATCATATATACACTCCTGGAAATTGAAATAAGAACACCGTGAATTCATTGTCCCAGGAAGGGGAAACTTTATTGACACATTCCTGGGGTCAGATACATCACATGATCACACTGACAGAACCACAGGCACATAGACACAAGCAACACAGCATGCACAATGTCGGCACTAGTACAGTGTATATCCACCTTTCGCGGCAATGCAGGCTGCTATTCTCCCATGGAGACGATCGTAGAGATGCTGGATGTAGTCCTGTGGAACGGCTTGCCATGCCATTTCCACCTGGCGCCTCAGTTGGACCAGCGTTCGTGCTGGACGTGCAGACCGCGTGTGACGACGCTTCATCCAGTCCCAAACATGCTCAATGGGGGACAGATCCGGAGATCTTGCTGGCCAGGGTAGTTGACTTACACCTTCTAGAGCACGTTGAGTGGCACGGGATACATGCGGACGTGCATTGTCCTGTTGGAACAGCAAGTTCCCTTGCCGGTCTAGGAATGGTATAACGATGGGTTCGATGACGGTTTGGATGTACCGTGCACTATTCAGTGTCCCCTCGACGATCACCAGAGGTGTGCGGCCAGTGTAGGAGATCGCTCCCCACACCATGATGCCGGGTGTTGGCCCTGTGTGCCTCGGTCGTATGCAGTCCTGATTGTGGCGCTCACCTGCACGGCGCCAAACACGCATACGACCATCATTGGCACCAAGGCAGAAGCGACTCTCATCGCTGAAGACGACACGTCTCCATTCGTCCCTCCATTCACGCCTGTCGCGACACCACTGGAGGCGGGCTGCACGATGTTGGGGCGTGAGCGGAAGACGGCCTAACGGTGTGCGGGACCATAGCCAAGCGTCATGGAGACGGTTGCGAATGGTCCTCGCCGATACCCCAGGAGCAACAGTATCCCTAATTTGCTGGGAAGTGGCGGTGCGGTCCCCTACGGCACTGCGTAGGATCCTACGGTCTTGGCGTGCATCCGTGCGTCGCTGCGGTCCGGTCCCAGGTCGACGGGCACGTGCACCTTCCGCCGACCACTGGCGACAACATCGATGTACTGTGGAGACCTCACGCCCGACGTGTTGAGCAATTCGGCGGTACGTCCACCCGGCCTCCCGCATGCCCACTATACGCCCTCGCTCAAAGTCCGTCAACTGCACATACAGTTCACGTCCACGCTGTCGCGGCATGCTACCAGTGTTAAAGACTGCGATGGAGCTCCGTATGCCACGGCAAACTGGCTGACACTGACGGCGGCGGTGCACAAATGCTGCGCAGCTAGCGCCATTCGTCGGCCAACACCGCGGTTCCTGGTGTGTCCGCTGTGCCGTGCGTGTGATCATTGCTTGTACAGCCCTCTCGCAGTGTCAGTAGCAAGTATGGTGTGTCTGACACACCGGTGTCAATGTGTTCTTTTTTCCATTTTCAGGAGTGTATGTATATAATTGGATTTTGAGATAAATTCTCGTGGCTTTTATTGAGATGATGCAGTACTTGTTGACTCATTATCTCGTTTAATTATACTTTACATTTGTAATAAAATCAGACCACTTTCCTTTTTGTATCGACCTGCCAGGTTAGCCGAGAGCGCTAATGCGCTGCTTCCTGGACTCGGGTAGGCGCGCCGGCCCTGGATCGAATCCGCCCAGCGGCTTAACGACTGAGACCGGTGTGCAGGCCAGCCTGGATGTGGTTTTTAGGTGGTTTTCCACATTCCACTAAGTTAATACCGGGCTGGTCCGCACGTTCTGCCTCAGTTACACGGCTTGCAGACATCTAAACACTTTCGCACTATTCCATGGATTACACTAGACACAGACAGTTGGGGTACACTAATTCCGTCCCGGGGGTTACAGGGTGGCGGAAGGAAGGGCATCCCTTAAATTAACGTTGCCAATTCCGATTAATCATGCCGACCCTGCGTCATTGCGGGAAAAAGGCTCAAGCACAAGCACTGTCCTGTTTGTATCATTACGTGCAATAATTGTTTCTGGTGAAAAGGGCTTCGCCCCAAAGCAAATAAAATAAAACGACTGGTACTTGGCAGCGATCGCTGCTATACAGCTGTCGTTGTGGGGGAGTCACGCCAAGTACTTGTGTTCGCTAACCTAACTGTCGTCAGCCTCGAATAGATTCAATCATCAATGAAATTCATAGAGGGTGTTTCTAAGTAGTCTAATTATAAGAAGTTAGGTAAAGGACAATATTAGACCTTCTCACGTGTTTCAAGCTAAAAAGGTTGGAGTTACTGAATGCTTCCCGTTGATGTTCTGCAGCAATATTGCTAAACATCAAAATAGAGTCCACAGATTTTCACATACCGTGCTTCACTCGCTTACTTGTATATTTTATCCATACATAAGCACTGGTTTATATCTTTTTCCCCTTTGGAATCCGAGATTACGTCATTTCTACGAATGCAGAATTGCTAACAAAACCATCTCTGAAGAACTGCCACCAATAGACGAATACGTAAGACTCGAGTAGTGATGATGGAAATTCAAGGGTGCGATCACCAGCCAATCGAGATATGCACAGAAACGTTTAATTTTTGCAGTGTTTGTTCAAATAGCACTCGAAAACGTGCTACGGCCTGGCTACGACGCGTTTGCTCTTCGCGTACACTTCATGGAGGCTTCCCTACCTAAAGGCGTCGACTGACACGAGGCATCCGGCGAGCACAGAATGACTGCTCACCGAATGCCAAATAGGAGACGTGTTCGCCATGTTTGCATGTGAACTGCGTACACCGGATTCCGCCTCATTATGACGCCATGTGCACACTTGTGAACTGCGGGCAGTCATTTACTCACGTTCATCTACATCTACAAGTACATGGGCACCCTGCAAATCACATTTAAGTGCCTGGCAGAGGGCTCATCGAACCACCTTCACAATTCTCTATTATTCCTATTCGTATAGCCCGCGGAAAGAACGAAAACCTATATCTTTCCGTACGAGCTCTTATTTCCCTTATTTTATCGCGGTGATCGTTCCTCCCTATGTAGGTCGGTGACATCAAAATATTTTTGCATTCGAAGGAGAAAGTCGGTGATTCGAATTTCGGAAGAAGATTCCGTCGCAACGAAAAACGTCTTTCTTTTCAAATGGCTCTGAGCACTATGGGACTTAACATCTGAGGTCATCAGTCCCCTAGAACTTAGAACTACTTAAACCTAACTAACCTAAGGACATCACAAACATCCATGCCCGAGGCAGGATTCGAACCTGCGAGCGTAGCAGCAGCGCGGCTCCGGACTGGAGCGCCTAGAACCGCACGGCCACAGCGGCCGGCGCTGCCCAATCGCTGGACAAGGAAGTACCACGTTTGTGCGGGAAAAGCCACCACAAAATCACAAACCAAATGTGTAAGAGACCGCCGATAAGGCTGCAAGAGACAGTTTATCGGGAGCACCGTTATCGTGTGGGCAGCAGGCAAGTGTAAACACAAATACTAACATTAATATCGATATCTACATCCAACTATGTCTAAATAACTTAAAATAATTATGAAAGTAACTTATAAGTAACTACTCAAGTAGGTGTTTCACATTTTTTTCTAATCACAGCGTTATGGAAGTAGCCATAGATTTCATGGACAATGAAAGATCGCATTGACTGTTTTTCGTAGGCGGACTAAGTTTAGGGTTCACAGGGAGTTTAAGATTGGTACGGTGAAATGTGCTTGTACTAAGATATCTTGTAACACCTACTTGAAGTTGTCGAGTGCCCAAAAAGCTATAGCCAGCAGTGTCAACCATAACCACGAAAAACCAACAAGATAAGAGCTGAACTAACAGAAGTTGAGCAACTCATTGAAAAGAAAAGCACTCGAAGATATTTCGTGTAGGCCGAGTAAGTTGATACGTCAGGAGCTGATGAAGACTGGTGCTATCGATACTTTCACACAGGAAGACGACAGTCACATTCGGTACAACATACACCGTGGACGATATGCAGTCCACCCATAATTGCCCAGTAGCTAACAAGGAACGCATGACATCATTAGGTTCCTCACTCTGAAGATGAACCGCGACCAACAGTTTTTTTTATGACGAACACCGATGTGAACTACGTCATTACATCGCTCATCCACAAGAAAAGTTACACAACGTAAAACACTATATTTTATAGGAGACGCAAATGAAAATTGACTTTTTTTCTGCAGCATAAGCCTATATCATTTAACTCTTTATGTAGCTGTAAAATCGGACATAAAAGCGTACAGATGACCTCAGAAGTTAAGTCCCATAGTGCTCAGAGCCATTTTAACCATTTTTTCCACTGTTGTGTACTATATTCAGTGCAATACAGATAGAAAGCTAATTGCAGCAAGAAACCAAAAGAAATGCATTAACTTTGTAACGAGCCGCAGGAGACCGTAGGTCACTTATGCTTAAATATACAGGAGGTATATGTTATGCACGAAGACTTTTCCATCTATATATGTATATTTATATCTTTATTTATAGTTATGTTTGTATTATTCTTTGCATATTTGTAGCCGCCCGGAGTGGCCGTGCGGTTCTAGGCGCTACAGTCTGGAGCCGAGCGACAGCTACGGTCGCAGGTTCGAATCCTGCCTCGGGCATGGATGTGTGTGATGTCCTTAGGTTAGTTAGGTTTAATTAGTTCTAAGTTCTAGGTGACTGATGACCTCAGAAGTTAAATCACATAGTGCTCAGAGCCATTTGAGCCATATTTGTAATATGTCTGTAACTTTTATTTGTATTCTTCTTGCGCATTTACGGTTTTATTTACTTCACTGGTGTCCTTTACAATTTTTGATTTGTGCCATACGCAAAATAAATCAGAAGTGAACAGCAGAACTCTCAGACCGCCTGTTGGCGATGGAGTGGCGGATTCAGTACTTCGATTCTTGTTTAATTAACGAGACCGGATGCACCGCTGTGATTGTGGCAGCAAGAATCTGTGGCAAACGTGGGATGCTGAGTGCAATTGCTTAACAGCTTCGGGCAATAAAAATCCAAGATAAGGAAAATCAGATTTTATTGACATCTGTGGTTATAGACACTATGAATTATCAGTATGGTATTTTAGGACTATAAGACGAAACTTAATTTTTTCAACATTTTTTTAAAGTAAGATTTTACCATTTTTATTATTAGACTGCAAAGCCAGACTAAAAGCCTTTTTAGTTTGTAAAACTGAACTCACCTTTAAAATTCCTGAATATCGTCGTCTGAACTTTCTTCTTCTTTTGCATCATCATTGTCCTCTTCATATACAAGTGTGCTCCCTGCCGTCGTTGGATAAGCAGCTGCCAGCAGAAAGTCGTATACTCCTACCTCGCCGGCCGCGGTGGTCTCGCGATTCTAGGCGCGCAGTCCAGAACCGTGCGACTGCTACGGTCGCAGGTTCGAATCCTGCCTCGGGCATGGATGTGTGTGATGTCCTTAGGTTAGTTAGGTTTAAGTAGTTCTACGTCCTAGGGGACTAATGACCACAGCAGTTGAGTCCCATAGTGCTCAGAGCCATTTGAACCATTTTTGAACTCCTAGCTCACTCATTTGTTACATAGTTTAACTCTTAATTTCTTTGTGTGTTTTTGGTACTTGCTTGTTTAATTCATAAATTTCAGGCGTATTACAGTATTTGAGAGTTGTAACATCGCGTTTTAGTACCTGAATAGTGTGAAATCGCGTAGTCTTCTTCCGCCACCGAGCAGAGTGTCAGAAGTGCGCAAGTAGCAGCATTACTGCACTTACTAGGCAGTCTTGTATTTTAATAACCGTTTAAATTTTGTGTCAATTTGTTTGTGCTATTTGTAGATTAGTTCAGACGTTCTTTGCACAACAGTTTTAGCATGGATAGGGACAGGAACTGCTGTGTTGGGATGCAGGCTGAGTTGACATCCCTTCGCTCCCAGCTTCAGGCAGTGTTGGCTTCGGTCACACGGCTTGAGGCTGTTGCCAATGGGCATCACTGTGGAGGCTTGTCCTGTTCCAGTCTGCAAGATCCGGGCGGTCGCAAAGGGTGGACTTACTGGTAGTTGGGAGCTCCAACGTCAGGCGCGTAATGGGGCCCCTTAGGGATAAGGCAGCAAGAGAGGGGAAGAAAACCAATGTGCGCTCCGTGTGCATACCAGGGGGAGTCATTCCAAATATGGAAAGGGTCCTTCAGGATGCCATGAATGATACAGGGTGCACCCATCTGCAGGTGGTCGCTCATGTCGGCACCAATGATGTGTGTCGCTATGGATCGGAGGAAATCCTCTCTGGCTTCCGGCGGCTATCTGATTTGGTGAAGACTGCCAGTCTCGCTAGGGGGATGAAAGCAGAGCTCACCATCTGCAACATCGTCGACAGGACTGACGGCGGATCTTTGGTACAGAGCCGCGTGGAGGGTCTGAATCAGCGGCTGAGACGGTTCTGCGACCGTGTGGGTTGCAGATTCCTCGACTTGCGCTATAGGGTGGTGGGGTTTCGGGTTCCGCTGGATAGGTCAGGAGTCCACTACACGCAGCAAGCGGCTACACGGGTAGCAGGGGTTGTGTGGCGTGGACTGGGCGGTTTTTTAGGTTAGATGGCCTCGGGCAAGTACAGAAAGGGCAACAGCCTCAAAGGGTGCGGGGCAAAGTCAGGACATGCGGGGACCAAGCAGCAATCGGTATTCTAATTGTAAACTGTCGAAGCTGCATTGGCAAAGTACCGGAACTTCAAGCGCTGATAGAAAGCACCGAAGCTGAAATCGTTATAGGTACAGAAAGCTGGCTGAAACCAGAGATAAATTCTGCCGAAATTTTTACAATGGCACAGACGGTGTTTAGAAAGGATAGATTGTATGCAACTGGTGGTGGCGTGTTTGTTGCTGTTAGTAGTAGTTTATCCTGTAGTGAAGTAGAAGTGGATAGTTCCTGTGAATTATTATGGGTGGAGGTCACACTCAACAACCGAGCTAGGTTAATAATTGGCTCCTTTTACCGACCTTCCGACTCAGCAGCATTAGTGGCAACACAACTGAGAGAAAATTTGGAATACATTTCACATAAATTTTCTCAGCATGTTGTAGTCTTAAGTGGAGATTTCAATTTGCCAGATATAGACTGGGGCACTCAGATGTTTAGGACGAGTGGTAGGGACAGAGCATCGAGTGACATTATACTGAGTGCACTATCCGAAAATTACCTCGAGCAATTAAACAGAGAACCGACTCGTGGAGATAACATCTTGGACCTACTGATAACAAACACACTCGAACTTCTCGACTCTGTAAGTGCAGAACAGGGAATCAATTATCATAAGGCCGTTGCAGCACCCCTGAATATGGAAGTTAATAGGAATATAAAAAAGGGAGGAAGGTTTATCTGTTTAGCAAGAGTAATAGAAGGCAGATTTCAGACTACCTAACAGATCAAAACGAAAATTTCTGTTCCGACACTGACAATGTTGAGTGTTTATGGAAAAAGTTTAAGACAATCGCAAAATGGGTTTTAGACAGGTACGTGCCGAGTAAAATTGTGAGGGACGGGAAAAACCCACCGTGCTTCAACAACAAAGTTAGGAAGCTACTGCGAAAGCAAAGAGAGCTTCGCTCCAAGTTTAAAGGCAGCCAAAACCTCTCAGAAAAACAGAAGCTAAGCGATGTCAAAGTTAGCGTAAGGAGGGCTATGCGTGAAGCGTTCAGTAAATTCGAAAGTAAAATTCTATGTACCGATTTGACAGAAAATCCTAGGAAGTCCTGGTCTTACGTTACATCAGTAAGTGGCTCGAAACAGCATATCCAGACACTCCTGGATGATGATGGCATTGAAACAGAGGATGACACGCGTAAAGCTGAAATACTAAACACCTTTTTCCAAAGCTGTTTCACAGAGAAAGACTTCACTGCAGTTACTGCTGTAAATCATTACAAAAATAGCTGACATCGAAATAAGTGTCCAAGGAATAGAAAAGCAACTGGAATCACTCAGCAGTGGAAAGTCCACTGGACCTGAAGGGATACCAATTCGATTCTATACAGAGTAAGCGAAAGAACTTGCCCCTCTTCTAACAGCCGTGTACCGCAAGTCTCTAGAGGAACGGAAGGTTCCAAATGATTGGAAAAGAGCACAGGTAGTCCCAGTCTTCAAGAAGGGTCGTCGAGCAGATGCGCAAAACTATAGACCTATATCTCTGACGTCGATCTGTTGTAGAATTTTAGAGCATTTTTTTTTTGCTCGAGTATCATGTCGTTTTTGGAAACCCAGAATCTACTCTGTAGGAATCAACATGGATTCCGGAAACAGCGATCTTGTGAGACCCAACTCACTTTATTTGTTCATGAGACCCAGAAAATATTAGATACAGGCTCCCAGATAGATGCTATTTTCCTTGACTTCCGGAAGGCGTTCGGTACAGTTCCGCACTGTCGCCTGATAAACAAAGTAAGAGCCTACGGAATATCAGACCAGCTGTGTGGCTGGATTGAAGAGTTTTAAGCAAACAGAACACAGCATGTTGTTATCAATGGAGAGACGTCTACAGACGTTAAAGTAACCTCTGGCGTGCCACAGGGGAGTGTTATGGGACCATTGCTTTCACAATATATGTAAATGGCCTAGTAGATAGTGTCGGAAGTTCCATGCGGCTTTTCACGGATGATGCTGTAGTATACAGAGAAGTTGCAGCATTAGAAAATTGTAGAGAAATGCAGGAAGATCTGCAGCGGATAGGCACTTGGTGCAGGGAGTGGCAACTGACCCTTAACATAGAGAAATGCAATGTATTGCGAATACATAGAAAGAAGGATCCTTTATTGTATGATTATATGATAGCGGAACAAACACTGGTAGCAGTTAGTTCTGTAAAATATCTGGGAGTATGCGTGCGGAACGATTTGAAGTGGAATGATCATATAAAATTAATTGTTGGTAAGGCGGGTACCAGGTTGAGATTCATTGGGAGAGTCCTTAGAAAATGTAGTCCATGAACAAAGGAGGTGGCTTACAAAACACTCGTTCGACCTATACTTGAGTATTGCTCATCAGTGTAGGATCCGTACCAGATCCGGGTGACGGACGAGATAGAGAAGATCCAAAGAAGAGCGTCGCGTTTCGTCACAGGGTTATTTGGTAACCTTGATAGCGTTACGGAGATGTTTAGCAAACTCAAGTGGCAGACTCTGCAAGAGAGGCGCTCTGCATCGCGTTGTAGCATGCTCGCCAGATTTGGAGAGGGTGCGTTTCTGGATGAGGTATCGAATATATTGCTTCCCCCTACTTATACGAATGTAAAATCAGAGAGGCTTTCAGACAGTCGTTCATCCCGCGAACCATATGCGACTGGAACAAAAAATAGAGGTAATGACAGTGGCATGTTAAGTGCCCTCCGCCACACACCGTTGGGTGGCTTGCGGAGTATAAATGTAGATGTAGATGTAGATGATCTTCACTGCCATCGAGAGCGTTACTTAATCTGCACTTCTTGAAAGATTTAACCACAATGTTTTCTCTCACTCTAGACCACAATTCTTTTGTCCAGTGACAACTTGTTTGATTGTGTGTCGTTTTAAAGCTCCCTTCGCCTTAAATTGATGTTGGGTTTCATTCATTTGTTCCATTCCTTTCTCATATGCACTTTAAATGATTTATTTATTGATACATCAAGAGGTTGTGAAGTACGTCCTTCCGGAATAACACCAAGCTCTGTATTTCCCTGACTCTATTTCTCTTTCACATAATTTTTCAAATGACTGCTAAACTCATGTAACTCAAGAAGAGAACTCTTCTTCAACAAAGCACTTTTCCTTCTCTCCCACACTCTGTTAATCCATAATTACATACCAGCCTCGTCCTTCCAACCCTTGTCATACACACCTGGCGTTATTTCAGAAGGTTTTGGCATTGCCTCGTCCTTGCAAATGATTATTGGATTAAGTTTAGTACCGTCAGCACAACATGAAAGGACAACAGTGTAGTGAATTTTTTAATTCCCACTTGTTTTTATAGTTACAGTTTTAGCACCTTCCCATGGCAACAGTTCTGTTACTCGGCACATCAAATACCAGAGGAGTTTCGTCCATATTTTCTATTGGCCTTAGTTCCACACTGATTTTCTTTCGATGTTGAACAACAAAGCGATGGAAAGATAATATTTTCTCTTTATACTGCTGCGGCATTTCCTGAGATACTTTGGTTTTGATCCGCAAGCAAAGTCCATGACGCTTCACAAACTTGTAGCACCAGCCAGTTCCACCCTCAAAATTTGTTAGTTTCAATTTAGCGTTAACTTACGAGCGTGTATTTGAATCATTTTTGTACTAATTCCAGTGCCATTTTGACGGTGTCCTTGAATCCATTTCAATAAGTCATATTCCAGTTTTGGCCATTTTACATTCAGTCCTCTATTTGCACATTTAGTCTTCCTCATTTTTATCAGTACTTCCTTACTAGCCCGCCAGTAACGAATGGTCTCTTCTGTTGGCGGAGATCCGAAATACCGCTCAGCTGCTCTGTTTCGATGTTCTTCTGCATATGCTATTAATTTCAGTTTATAGCTCGGATCATCTGGATACGAAACTAGCTACTAAGAAATACGCAGTACTGTTACCGATAAGACAAATCACTTTCAGTTCATGTTCACTGGCACCGTAAACTGCAATGACGCATCATAAGCTAGACAGTGTTCTGGTCTTGTGATGCCGGGCGCCTTCTCACGGTCCGCGCGGCTCTCCCCCCCCCCCCCCCCCCCAACCGCCGCGGAGATTCGAGCCCTCCCTCGGGCACGGGTGTGTGTATTGTCCTTAGCCTAAGCTAGTTTAAGTTAGATTAAGTATTGTGTAACCCTAGAGACCGATTACCTCAGCAGTTTGGTCCCATAGGAACTTACCACAAATTTCTAAAAAAAAATTCTCGGCGACTCCTGTTCGTCGCATCGGTTTATTGTTGCTGCTAGTTGAATCCATTGTTGACAGATAGAAAGAGGTTTCCCGCGGCATCGAATATATGACCATTTTTAAGACTGGCGGGAATTTTAAATCAAACACTGGACATTTTTATATCAGCTGCGAGGGTAAGGCACACATCAGTTTTGGAGGCACTTTTTCTAAGAAAAAAGTGTGTCTTATAGTCCGTAAAATACGACCGTAATACCTTCGCGTTAAGAATCAAATTATAGATACTTTGACACTAGGTGAAATGAAACAAGGCTCATTGGTATGCTGTTAATTTTTTAATCCAGACCAATGATTTGCTCAGAAAATGTTCTTTTCCAAACTTTTTCTAAGTTACTGCGAATAAGTACTCACACGAAGGGATGCTCGACGAACTCTTTTGTTCGATCCATATCTGATTACAACAGAAGAGGCTCCCACAGGCAGGCACTTTATGGTGGCTTGCGACTTAGATATATGTAAATGTAGAAACAGATCAGTGATTAAAATGAATGCATATCAGATGTGAATCATAATTTCAAAATTCAAAGAAAATACTAGTGAGAGAAAATGAAGATAAAAGAAAGCAGAAAGGAAAACACTGTTGAATGATTAAGTACAAATGCCAAACAATTCATTGTTTACACTAATACATAAAATAATAGAATAACGCTGCTAAAGAGGATTAATATAATAATACCATCCAACATCTTTACACTCACTTATCCATGAACCTCTCCACAGAACACTGAAACGAAAAGTCAAATCAGCTGTCACCAAAGCTTTCAACCACTCGCTAACAGATAGTACATTCATATTCAACACCATACAATTCAAACCACCAGCTACCCTTCCTAACACACACACACACACACACACACACACACAAACATATATAAACACTCTTCAGCTCACACGCTCTCTCTCATAAACACACGCGATATAAACATCATGAATGGAGTTGGTTTTGAACATATACTTCGTTAGGCTGGCAACAAGTAGGTAAACACGCCAAAGAGAAGGAAACACATAATGAAGTTACAATATTTACGTTGTTAAAAGCACAGTGTCCGAAGTAATAGTTATATCGAGAGGCAAAAGAATAACAATACACCACAAAAAAGATGGAGAAATATGGTGAACAGTGTGAAAAGGTCGGAACTCAAAATTGTGCTTATATGTCGGTAATAAAGTGGTAGTGTGACCTCCAGACCAGATGAGAGGAAACATAAATCACAGCAAATTGTAAGTAATTACTATTTTACATAAAAAATCACGACGTGAAACGTTTGATAATGTAAAAATAGCAAAACTGTATAGATCCCAATGATGACGCATTAGAACAAGAAAAAGGTGAAACGCTTCTGGGAAAAATAAATTAAATGGCAGCAGGAAAAGGCGGTTTTATTTACAAAACAAGTATTACCCACATTGCACTGCATAAAACTGGAAGAAAAGACGGCAGGAATAAATAATAAGAAGAAATACAGAACCCTGTGCCCCCATGCCCCACGCAAGCTATTTTAACTATTATTTCTGTCACACTTAGAGTGGAATTGGAAGGCAGTATTCAGGAATTTAAATTTCAATATCGTGTAGTAAATTAGCATCCAGTAAAATTTGTTTCGCAGTTTTGATCGCTTTCGCGTACGTCCCCCCTTAACCAGAGCGTATTAAGATGTATACACATCCACGTGTAATTTCGTGATGAAAATCTATCTACGAAGAAATTCCAGCGCCGGCCGCGGTGGTCTCGCGGTTCTGGGCGCGCAGTCCGGAGCCGTGCGACTGCTACGGTCGCAGGTTCGAATCCTGCCTCGGGCATGGATGTGTGTGATGTCCTTGGGTTAGTTAGGTTTAAGTAGTTCTAAGTTCTAGGGGACTGATGACCACAGCAGTTGAGTCCCATAGTGCTCAGAGCCATTTGAACCATTTTTTTTGAAGAAATTCCAGAACCAACAGAAAATGAAGTTAACAGGAATCACAATATAATGAGTGTGAAATTTATTAACAATGCACTTTCAACAAGCAAACAATTACGCCTTTCCCTTGTTGACCGTAGTAACTTTATCAGATGTTTTTCATTCTGTTGTGCTTTTATATTGACCCTATACGATTCGCAGCAACAAACCTTTTTTGTATGGGGAGAAGTTTCGACAGCAGTCCTTTACTTTCCTCCATCTTTATACGACACCTTCAATAATAAATACGTGCATCTGCGATGTACGATTAACAGCTGCGTTCGAAGCTCGATAATGGTATCGATAACTTTGAACAACACTGAACCTCCCTTGGTGGAACCAAGTTTAGTGTTATACTGTAAAACCAAGTGCTAAACAGAGTTCAGTTTCTAAATTAACGTCAAAATTGACCTCCAGTCAGTGATGTTTATACAATCGGCCCTCACAGATGTAGTATGCGTAGGGAAGGGAACTGAGGAAACGCGACGAACAGAGCGTGTTGTGACTGCAGCTCGTATCGTTCCAAATAGGGCCGCGAGAACAGAAGCCGTGATGAAGCCACACCTTGAACCACACAATGGGCGGACGTGGCCTCGTCGTGTGACAGTGAGCGACGGCGCGCGCATGCGCGGCAGAGCAAACGTCACATGCCGCGTCGATTGACGGCTCCCACACCGGCATATCTCGCTTCCCGCTGCTGCAGCATAAACCCCACACGCCCACACTGCATGCAACGTAAAATCGAACGTCCCCCACCTAAACCCAACCCACCCACAGTCCCTTTTCTTTCCCACTCTCAATCTATAACGGGCGTCCGTAACTTTAGGGAACAAAATTTTACAGATGGCTGAATAACATAGCTAGTCAGTGGAATAGCAATTCAGGAGAGAAAGGCTATGGATTTGGATTGCCGAAGGCACCGATAGATGTCTCTGCGGCCAAGGCCTCTGGCGATGGCCATTTTATCAGACTGAGTAAAGGGTAGGTTTGTTATATCTCCAAATGGTAATTGCATTGCAATTTTAGTAGCTACTGCTAGTTTTTTTGCTTTTGTAACTGAGAATCTGCCAGCCTCATTTTTCTTAGTTTACATGAGTTTTATAAAAGAAAATCTTCCCCACTAATAAACGACTTGTATGGCTCAGTAATTATATTCTGGACTGCTAACCTAATAGTCAATGTTTCAGTCTTGCGTCGGCAGATCCTTTTTCTTTTTTTTTCGCTTATCGCTAATTTCACCTCTGACAACGATCGGGTAAAGTGAAAAATAGTAAGTTCCTCAGTTGTACAGGCCCCACGTTAAACTGAGTAAGTTAGTTCTAAAGTAGGATTAGTAATTACTAATAGTCCTATATGGTACGGGTCCCACATGCTTGAGAAATATTCACAGACGGGATGCACGAATGTTTTGTAAGCCGTTTCCTACTTAGACACCCTTTAATTCTTGGAGCAGGCTGCTTTATAAACCTGATTAGTTTCTCTTCTGTTTGCATCTTCCATTTTTTCGACTGTTACACTGTCTAATCTCAAAGTTGCGGTTTCGTATTAATGGAATGTTACCCGGAAACGCTTAGGAGTGTTTGTCTTCGAGCCATCCCTGCTTAGCCATTTTGCACTTCCTGTGGATCTCATTTTTGAGACGTTTGTATTCCTTTCTGCCTGCTTCATTTACTGCATTTTTATATTTTCTCCTTTCGACAATTAAATTCAATATATCTCCTGTTACCCAAGGATTTCTACTAGCCCTCGTCTTTTTACCTACTTGATCCTCTGCTGCCTTCACTATTTCATTCCTCAAAGCTACTCATTCTTCTTCTACTGGATTTCTTTCCCCCATTCCTGTCAATCGTTCCCTAATGCTCTTCCTGAAACTCCCTACAACCTCTGGTTCTGCCAGTTTAGCCAGGTCCCATCTCCTGAAATTACCACCTTTCTGCAGTTTCTTCAGTTTTAATCTACAGTTTATAACCAATAGATTGTGGTCAGAGTCCACATTTGTCCCTGGAAATGTCTTACAATTTAAAACCTGGTTCCTAAATCTCAGTCTTATCATTATATAATCTTTCTGAAACCTTCCAGTATCTCCAGGCCTCTTCAATGTATACAACCTTCTTTCATGATTATTGAGCCAAGTGTTAGCTATGATCAAGTTATGCTCTGTGCAAAATTCTACCAGGCAGCTTCCTCTTTCATTTCTTACCCCCATTCCATAATCACCTACTACGTTTCCTTCTCTTCCTTTTCCTACTATCGAATTCCAGTCGCCCAAGACTACTAAACTTTGGTCTCCCTTCACTACCTGAATAATTTCTTTTATCTGATCATACATTTCATCGACGGAGCTAGTCGGCATATAAACTTGTACTACTGTGTTAGGCGTGGGCATCGTGCTTATCTTGGCCACAATAACGCGTTCACTTTGCACTCCTATTTTTTTTATTCACTATTAAACCTACTCTTGTATTACCCCTATTTGATTTTGTATTTATAACCCTGTTTTCACCTGACCAGAAGTCTTGTTCCTCCTGCCACCGAACTTCACTAAATCCCACTTTATCTAACTTTAACCTATTCATTTCCCTTTTTAAATTTTCTAACCTACCTGCCCGATTAAGGGATCTGACATTCCACGCTCCCATTCGTAGAACGCCAGTTTTCTTTCTGCTGATAACGAATAGTCCCCGCCCGGAGATCCGAATGGGGGACTATTTTACCTCCGGAGTATTTTACCCAAGAGGAAGCCGTCATCATTTAACCATACAGTAAAGCTGCATGCCCTCGGGAAAAATTACGGCTGTAGTTTGCCTTGCTTTCAGCCGTTCGCAGTACGAGCATAGCAAGGCCATTTTGGTTAGTGTTACAAGGCCAGATCAGTCAATCATCCAGACTGTTGCCCCTGCAACTACTGAAAAGGCTGCTGCCCCTCTTCAGGAACCACATGTTTGTCTGGCCTCTCAACAGATACTCCTTCATTGTGGCTGCACCTACGGTACGCTGTATCGCTTTGACACGCAAGCCTACCCACCAACGGCAAGGTCCACGGTTCATGGGGAACTAATATTATTGATTACTGAAATACGTGTAAACATAAATAAAAAATATAGGGTGTCTATAATTAAAGTTCCAGTTTAAACACGCTGTAGAGAGAGAATGACGTCAAATTTGAACAGCATATTACATGGTCCAAAAAAAATGCCGAAAATTTAAGCAATAGAGGGCGCTGTAAGCGTCTTAACGTAAATGCAGTCGGCTACAAATGACAGATGATTCGCAATGCGACAGCTATGATTTGAATTGCACGTTACACCGTATGTACTGTTCAATGTGCACGACTGCACATGATACACAGTAAGCCCATCCGCCACGCCAAAGTCGCACCACATCGATAAAAATCGTATTTTAATCATCCCGAGGACAGAAGCCACATAAAATGCAAAATGTCATCGACTTTTAGTTGTGCTGGGACCAAAAACCGCATAAAAAGCAAAACGATGTCAGTTTGTAAGCGTCGTGAGACCGGCGAAAGCCATGTTCAATACGCTGTTCACCGTTCTCTGTCACAAGTTGAAATCGAGAAACAACATGTTCGACAACAGATCGGAGTGTCTAAGGAGTCACGTTCAGACAACCACACGACCAGACATCACGTGGATTAAGATGAGGTGATGTGGACGGCCAACCTGTAAGGAAAAGATGGCTTATAATTATAACAGTTCGGAAGCGCCTCTGCAGCAGCAACTTCACTGGCTTCGCAATGTACGGAAGAGCGTCATGCTGTATAAAAATGATCCGACTCATATATACACGCTGTTGAAGAACTGGAATGACATTGGTGAGCAGAACAGTCCTTAGACATGCCTGCGAGCACGGTGCATAAAATCCTACGAAACATTTTGCGTTGCTATCCCTACAAAATCAACCATGTCCAGGAGCTGTTTCCTGCTGACCTGCTAGCAAGACAAACGTTCGCTCTGGAATTTCTTGCTTGCATGGAAGTGGACAATGATTAGCCTTGGAACATTCTGTGAACATACGAAGCCCATTTCCATCTCTACAGACATTTAAATACGCAGAACTGCAGGATATACGCAAAGGAAAATACGCACGCCCGTCTACAGGTACCACTTCATTTTGCAAAGGTGCCCTGTGGGGCGGGTTGACGGCATTATTTATTGTAGGACCGTAATTTTGACAAGAAAAGAGTCCCGGGGTCTTGTTACCTGTGCTGTCACTGGTAAATGTTACGAGATTCTTTCGCGCACAAACGACGTTTCAACCCTTCAACAGCGTGACTATGTAGGTAGCATCATTTTTAAGCAACATGGCGCACTTCCGCACATTGCACAGCCAGTGAAACGACTGCTGGAGAGGCATTTCGGAAATACTAGAGCTGTAGGAAAATGTTCCTACAGCCTCTCAATCCAGATCACATGACCTTAATGAACGTGACTTCTCGCTGTGGGGTTATAAGAAATATATTGTGTTTAGTGCTCTAATTCTCAACGTGACCCCCGAACACTCCTGTCTGTTGTGGAACTTGCAGTTTTTCGATTTCAACTTGTGACAGAAAACGGTGGACAGCGTGTTCAACATGTCTTGCAGCAGCTTCACCACAATTAGAAACAGGTGTCATTTTGCTTTTTATACAGTTTTTGGCTACAAGAAAATTAAATGGGGAGAAAAGCGATGGACTCTGCAGCATCAAAATCACTGTGGTTTAAGTCGCAGATTCCTCTTGCAACAGAGAAGCTACTTGTGCCTACCAGATAGCTTTAATTTAGGAGACAGTCAAGCGGCAGTATATATTGGATAATGGAGCCCTTACATGGGAACCCGTTTTCATATAAGCATCCAAAGACAGAAAGTATTCTAAAATGTCTATGCTGTGAAATCTGCAGAGGTGGCGATTTTCTGCTGTACGTGAATTAAGAAATGAAGAATCATACGGAATTTTTGGCTGGAAGACCCCGAGAGGTAGGTCCAGGTTTTTCCTCCGCACACAATGCCTCTTTACAGAAGCTGAGTGACAGTTGTGTCTTAAGTGTATCTGCTGAGTGTAAGATTCGGGGAGAAGTGGGGGGAGGGTGGTTGGTGAGTCTAGACAATTTCACATATGTATATGTTTATGTAACGGAATAATCGAATTGATCCCAAAATTAAGTTAAATATGCATCTAAGATAAGACACCTGTGATGAAAGTTAAATATGAAATGAATTTCCAACCGATTATCTCACTTCAGTTTTATGACTTGTGAAAAAAAATTAAATTAAGTGATACACTGGGAAGCTGGCTTTGGCTGTGGTATTGTCTTCAATAAATTTAAGGGATAAATTTTAGTTATATTTGTTTGAAGCGTTTTTGGTTAAAGAATAGGCACAGAATTTGACTAGGAGGCATCATACTATGATTAACCATAGTTTTAAAGAAATGCTTTTGATGAAAAAATTAATTAGTGATGGTTTTTCAGAAGCGTTAATAAAGCAACTTTCCTAACGTAAGTCTCAAACAACATAACAGAAAAGTCTAAACAGCAACATAAGTAAAACACATAACAATGGGCAGAAACGTATGTGAAGAAGGTTTGTTACCTTTGTTACTTATTAAAAGCAGTACTATCTGTCTAACCTAGTCTGTTCCCTCAGAGACACAATTCCGATGAGTGAAGTTAGTACGAATCGGAAAGCAATGCTGAATACATTACAAAAATATGTTTTTCAGCTGGCTGAATTTCCACAAAAAAGAAAAAAACAGAAGATATTTATTTAGTGAAACACGCATCCTGCAGACCATCCTCGTTCACAAGTTGCGTCTTCTCATCCCAAACATTCCAGTCAGGGTGATGAGCAGAACAGCCGTATCAACACTTAAGCCATTTCTCCCAAAATGCCGACCACAGGTAGCTTTGTTTGACGCTTTCTCCACACATCACGTGGAGGTTAAGAGAGAAAGCCACCACACTTCAACTGGCGGAAGGGCAGTCTTTGGCAAGGTGTGTCTGAATCAATCGTTGAAGGTCAAGTTACTTGCAAGCGAAAGCAGATGACACACAATCCTTAATACACTGAGCTGTTTTACTTGAGATGCCACAACGCACTTAGAAATTGGAAATGACACCCCATGATTCTTGAAAGAGCGTAGGGATGCGGGAAACCCGAACCATCGTACTAGGCAAGGTCCTAACGGAGGTAGTTTGCCATTGCCTTCCTCCGACCGAAATCTGTATGAATGATGATGATGAAGACGACACAACAACACCCAGTTGAGATGCAGGTGAAAATCCCTTAACACTACCGCGAGACCACGAGCTGCGGACTCTTCGAAATTGATCACTTAAAAATTTGCTGTTAGGTTTGTGTTTTTTGATGATGGGGAAAGGGATAGGGCGAAACGCGTTGCTGGCACATGCTCAACTCCTCTCAAATACAGGGTGTCCGAGAGGAATGGTTAGTATTCAAGCATATGACAATAACGATCAATCGAAGCAAAAAGTCTAGTACACATTGGCTCTGAAATACGTGCCGTAAGAGCTATGAGCACTTGAACAGTAAAAGGGATGTGTTTCACAGTAGCGAAGATGAATAAGGGCTCATAGCTTTTAAGGCATGCTCTTTAATGCCCATGTTTACTGTAAATTATTTTCGTGTTTTTGTCCGTACAACCACCTCTCAAAATATGGGAAACAAAGAGCTTCCAGTAGAAGAGATTTGTTTCACACTATCTAAAATAAAAAAGTGCCTATAGTTCTTAACGTATGCATTTTAGAACCCATGTCTGCTAGACTTTTCTGCTTCGAATGATGGTTCCTCTCATATCCCTACATACTGGTCATTCCTCCTAGGACACCCCATGTACTATGGGGGCCGGCTAGCTTAGTGTTCCTATCTGAAGGGCAGATCACCAATCAGCAGAATCATATTCTATCCCACTGTGTGAAGAAAGGAGGATGAGAGTTTAATGTCCGGTCGACATCGAGGTCAGTAGAGACGGAGCACAATCTCGGACTGTTCCAAGGTGCAAGAAATTTTTAACATCAGTACGGGGGGGGGGGGGGGGGGCGGTAGCATGAAGGTCATGATCGCCAGACACTTCGTGCCTTTTTGTGTATTAGATCATGAACTATTCCACAGTGTCACATAGAGTGACTGAGCGAGGAGGCGCAGTGGTTGGTGTACTGCATTCTTGCTTGGGAGGACGACGGTTCAAATTCGCGTCTGTCCATCCAGATTTAGGTTTTCCTTGATTTCCCTAAATCGCTCCAGGAAATGCCGGGATGCTTCCTTAGGAAGGGAACGGCCGATTTCCTTCCCCATCCCTGACACAATCCGAGCTCGTGCTCTGTCTCTAATGACCTCGATGTCGACGGGACTTTAGCCCCAATCTTCCTTTGTTCCTTCGACATTTCAGGTGTCGAATCTCGACATGCACTGGTAACCGTTTCTCCTTGTTTCACGAGGCATAACACGGCCTTCTTCAAAACGAAGAAGTTAAAATGCGGTGTCTGAATAATAAATCCGCTTTGTAGCTTTCCCCTTTCCATCCTCCCCCCCTCCTCCCCGTCAGCCCAGAGAGTTTCGAGACTGGATTAATAAAATATAGAGAAAAGTTAATATGGTGATTTTAATGCTTCAGGTGTTCTACATAGTCTCCCCCCACCCGAGTAAAACGTAATAGAGCCATGTGCAACTGTCATAAACGTCCTTTCGGACGTCGTTCAACTAATGTGTCACATTGACTTTAATGCCAGTTATGTCATCGAAGCCTTGACCCTTCATGTAAATATCCGCACTTTGTCGTTTTTTGGTAGGTTCGTACTGATAAGACCGAGTCTCGTCACCTGTGATGATTCTTTCCAGCAAAGAACTGTCTACATTTTGCATACCAAATCAAGATGCAGGCAACCAGGCGTCGTTATTTT
This sequence comes from Schistocerca gregaria, assembly GCF_023897955.1. Classification (NCBI taxonomy): domain Eukaryota; kingdom Metazoa; phylum Arthropoda; class Insecta; order Orthoptera; family Acrididae; genus Schistocerca; species Schistocerca gregaria. The sequence continues at coordinate 399,902,218 of NC_064931.1, read as the reverse complement.
CTTTGCGAGTCAAGGCGTGCAGGACAAACTTTTCACATATTTTCCTCTTCCTCAAAACATACTGGAGAATGTCTTCAGCTCTTGATTACGATGTTGACACACCACGAACGCACGTTAATACAACTTGTTCACAACTGACAGTGAGTGGTCGAACGCACATCTGTTGTTTCCACTCATTATTTTCAAGCTGCCACCATAGTTATTGCGCTGACGTTGCTAATTCGCCAGGAATAAAATCCGTCTCAGGACTTTTGCTACTGACAACGAAATTTTAGCTTGTATACAAAATGTAGACTGCGTTGCTCACACCTACTTCGTGCAGCGTGCACGGATTTTCGCATTCATGCATTTCCTACAGTTCGTGCCAGTTTGACTTATTTTACACGCCACCTTCATTGTGTTATTTTAATAGCCAGAAATGTACTTCTTTTTTCAGTCTTCGGCTGTAAAGATTTTATCATGTTCTATGGCTTATTAACAATGTTTCAATACATTTACTTACCAGTATAAAGTTTCATTGCGTGGTACCCCACATTTTCGTATCACAATACTATGAGTTCTCTTTCAGTATTGTATGTATAGTTTATTATGTTTTAAGTGACTTGTAGTAACCAGCCTGGCGCCGTTCTCAATGGATTACTTAAACCCTTTACGCGCAAGCTTCTCCAACACAAATTAATTATTCTAGCGTTCAATCCCCAATCCGCATTTTATTAAATCTTTATATGAGAGATACTGTATAACAAATGCTATATCATCTGCGAAACGTAACATCCGTTTTCGACAATGGCATTGAACTCCTGCTTCCATTATGTTTTCCTTGGTTGCGTCTAATGGTCGCTGTATGTACATTTTTAATTGCTCACGTGACAGTGAGCATCCCTTTTTCACTTTTTTTCTGCACCTAGTCTCACATTCATCTTGTCCTTATGTCAGAACTACAGTTTCTTTTCTACACAGTTATCATAGAATTCTCCTCTTATTACAACTGATATTTGGCTCTTTCAGTATCCAGCTTCTAGCATACTGTCAAAAGCTTTTTCTAGATTACCAAATGTTATGTAAGTGAATAACAAGTTTGTTTGTGTGGACATCATTCGTAGAAAGCACAGAAATATTTGTTCTGTAAATAAAAACCGTCTTTTCTTGTTGAAATGTATTTTATTTTTTCCAGACGCGTTCCACCTTTTACTTGAAGACATTTTCCGTGGAATAATATAGTTTCGTTTTGATATGCGATATTTGTAAATTGTAAAACAATTCACGTCTTGTTTTTTACGTTTCCCCTCATCTTGTCACATACAGGAACTCGCACTGTAACTTCACTTACGAAACATAATAACGTTTTCACGTTACGGACTTTTTTTTTCATAACATGAAAACTTCTTTATGTTTCGTAAGTGAAGTTATAGTGCGACATCTAGTATGTGAGCAGATGAGAGGAAAAGTAGATACCAACCAAAAAAGCGAATAACTGTAAATAATCACTTATTTCCGTAAAAAACAAGTCGTGGACTGTTTAATAATCTAAAAATATCACATATTAAAACAAAACTGTATCATTCTAGATTTCACTGGAGTTGCCTTAAAGTAAAGGCGAAAGGCCTATGGAAGAAATAAAATATATTGCAGCAAGTAAAAACCAGGTTTTACTTACAAAACGAATAAGTTATGTAAGTGATTTTATTTGTACTCAGTTTTTGTCCAGTTATTTCCTAGTAACTTTGTTTTTTTTCCTATATACAAACTGATTCTCGCTGAGAAGAGATTCATCCTTTTTTTTCATAACTACCCAGTATAAAGTATGTCAACACTTCAAATGCAAGTTAGACAAGGCTATACAAACTGTGCTGTTCTGTTGGCTCATTGTTTATTATGTGTTGGTATCATGACACATTTCTCGCTGTCTGAGGGAATATCACCAGATTCATAAATCTTATTCGTAGTTGGCACATTATACAATGTATTTCCTCTCCAGTCATCTACACATTGACACCGGTGTGTCAGACCCACCATACTTGCTCCGGACACTGCGAGAGGGCTGTACAAGCAATGATCACACGCACGGCACAGCGGACACACCAGGAACCGCGGTGTTGGCCGTCGAATGGCGCTAGCTGCGCAGCATTTGTGCACCGCCGCCGTCAGTGTCAGCCAGTTTGCCGTGGCATACGGAGCTCCATCGCAGTCTTTAACACTGGTAGCATGCCGCGACAGCGTAGACGTGAACCGTATGTGCAGTTGACGGACTTTGAGCGAGGGCGTATAGTGGGCATGCGGGAGGCCGGGTGGACGTACCGCCGAATTGCTCAACACGTGGGGCGAGAGGTCTCCACAGTACATCGATGTTGTCGCCAGTGGTCGGCGGAAGGTGCACGTGCCCGTCGACCTGGGACCGGACCGCAGCGACGCACGGATGCACGCCAAGACCGTAGGATCCTACGCAGTGCCGTAGGGGACCGCACCGCCACTTCCCAGCAAATTAGGGACACTGTTGCTCCTGGGGTATCGGCGAAGACCATTCGCAACCGTCTCCATGAAGCTGGGCTACGGTCCCGCACACCGTTAGGCTGTCTTCCGCTCACGCCCCAACATCGTGCAGCCCGCCTCCAGTGGTGTCGCGACAGGCGTGAATGGAGGGACGAATGGAGACGTGTCGTCTTCAGCGATGAGAGTCGCTTCTGCCTTGGTGCCAATGATAGTCGTATGCGTGTTTGGCGCCGTGCAGGTGAGCGCTACAATCAGGACTGCATACGACCGAGGCACACAGGGCCAGCACCCGGCATCATGGTGTGGGGAGCGATCTTCTACACTGGCCGTACACGTCTGGTGATCGTCGAGGGGACACTGAATAGTGCACGGTACATCCAAACCGTCATCGAACCCATCGTTCTACCATTCCTAGACCGGCAAGGGAACTTACTGTTCCAACAGGACAATGCACGTCCGCATGTATCCCGTGCCACCCAACGTGCTCTAGAAGGTGTAAGTCAACTACCCTGACCAGCAAGATCTCCGGATCTGTCCCCCATTGAGCATGTTTGGGACTGGATGAAGCGTCGTGTCACGCGGTCTGCACGTCCAGCACGAACGGTGGTCCAACTGTGGCGCCAGGTGGAAATGGCATGGCAAGCCGTTCCACAGGACTACATCCAGCATCTCTACGATCGTCTCCATGGGAGAATAGCAGCCTGCATTGCTGCGAAAGGTGGATATACACTGTACTAGTGCCGACATTGTGCATGCTCTGTTGCCTGTGTCTATGTGCCTGTGGTTCTGTCAGTGTGATCATGTGATGTATCTGACCCCAGGAATGTGTCAATAAAGTTTCCCCTTCCTGGGACAATGAATTCACGGTGTTCTTATTTCAATTTCCAGAAGTGTAATATAGGGGAAATTTCGTAAATACATATGTGTAGGTAACATATTTAAGTGAGGGCGAGATAATCCATTGCAAATGCGAAATGCTGGTACATTAATAACCGGCGTAACTGCCAGAATATTGAATTCAAGCGTGCAAACGTGCATGCCTTGTGCTGTACAGACACCAGATGTCAGTTTGTGGGATGGAGTTCTACGCGTGCTGCTCTTGGTCGGTCAATACAGGAACAGTTGATACTGGTCGAGGATGACGTTGGAGTTGGCGTTCGATGATATCTCAGATGTGCTCGATTGCAGACAGATCTCGTGACCGATCAGGTCAAGGCAACGTGTCAACACTCCGTACAGAATTTTGGATAACAACAGCGGTAAGTGGGCGGGCGTTATCCAGTTGGAAAACACCCTCTATGATGCTGTTCATCAATGGCAGCAAAACTGGTCGAATCACCATTTGACGTACAAATATTCAGTCAGGGTGAATGGTATAACCACTAGAGTGTTCCTGCTATCATACGAAATCGCACCCCAGATCATAAGTCCTGGTGTGGGTCCCTAGTGTCTGACATGCAGTCAGGTTGATTGCAAGTCCTCAATTGATCTCCTTTTAATCAACACACGGCCATCATTGGCATCGAGGAAGAACCAGGTTTCATCGGACAACACAACAGGTCTCCAACCTCCAACCAATGAGCTCTTGATTGACACCAGTGAAGTCGTAAACAGCGATGGTTTTGTGTCAGTGGAAATGTGCTCCACTAGTCAGCCATCATCTTGTCATGCCACTGAGGTCTAGCATCCTATTCTTAGTCGCTTTAATGATTATAAGAGCAGATATTTCTACTGCCGACGGAAGACGGTGTACTGAACAACATTACATCTGTATTTACGTCATTTTCAGACTAATAGTCATTACAAATCGTATGTTTTTGGGTTGGTTAACCTCTCCAGGTACATGTGGCAAGAGCAAGCCATTAATGCTTATTTTCCTCTGGGGAGCAGGTCAGGTGATGAAGCTTAGACACGTCTACGCAAAACGGTTAGTCTATACTGACAGGCATATTCCACTTAGTGGTGCAGTACGATCATGCAGATAACGTGAAGTCGTAAAGGTTGTGACGAGTATGTGAGAAGATTATTCTGCACAGAGAGAAAATAACCGTTTTTTTTGAAACGGTCGAGGGAGACGGAGACATTGGCATAGCGTTTGTTCACGCCTAGGGACAAAAGATAGATGCAACTGAGGAGTTAATCGTCTGTGGAGTATTTCGTATGGAAGCTACACTGGGTGTTATCAAGGAGGTAATACAATGGAGACAAACAAAAAAAATCGCAACGCCAAGAAGGAGTTGTGCGACACAACGAAAGTTGGTATGGATTATGTCTATTCAAATTTCGCGGTAGTAGCGCCACTATGAGGATGCAGATCATGTATGCCTTAAGTACACGCTGCGATGGTCGTGAGCGTTAGTTACCTCTGAGACTGGACGTGGTGACTTGATATTAGCCTCAAGAAGGCCTTTAAGGCAACAAAGACGCCATTATCAAAAAGTCACTGACTTTGAACGAGACTGTGGAACAGGTCTACCAGAAGCTGAATGTTCCTTCTACAGTATTGCAAGTAAGACGGCAAGAATACAGCCACTGTTCATGAGTTTTGGCAGGAGTCAACACAAGATTGTATGGTCCCAAGAAGACGGGGCACTGGACGAACAAGTGGCACTATCAAGAGGGAAAACCATCGTATTCGGCGTATGGTTCTGGGGCATGGTACTGCACCTGCAACAGCAATTTGAGCAGCAGTTGACGTCATAAGTAGTGGGAGACAGCCGGTTGCATCCCAGATTTGATATCAGACTGATATCAAATTAATTAATTGATCAATTAATTACCCCATACACACCCTTCATGACAGCATGCACTTTTCCCAGCTGGCACGTTCTAAACATTCATGGTGGTGTCTGTTTGTTCTATATCGTGTCTCCCTACCACTTTCGCGCAACGACGCTCTGAGCGTGTTTTTTAGGGAATTTACTAGTTTGAACCTGGGACCTGTTGATGGTAAGGAGACGCCAGACCACACATGACATGTAGAATTCAGAAGAGTTCAGTGAGACTAGCGATGATATAACCAAATACTAAATGATCTCAGTGTCAGCTCCACTGCACTCCCTGTAAAAGAATCTTAATACTAACTAAATTTAGTGGAAGGAGTTCAAGGCTTTCCTATTTTTAGTTAGTTGGTAAAATAACGTCGAAAAAGCAGTTAAGTTTACCATTGGAAATTTTATTCTACTCACAAAACATCGTTTATAAATTGCACTATTGATAAAAGGAAATGTTTTAATACAGGATGGTAAAAACCAATTGCGTTCAACAAAAATGTGAACGAATATTCCCTGAATGGGTTTCCAAGTTCTACAATCGATCGAAGGATGACCTATGCCATATCACATATATAATCTAGGTTTAATTTAAGTTTCACAAAAGAAAAAAAACTATCAAAATGGTCTACAGTGACCCTCAATTATCTTTAATTACTTATCTAACTTGTCGTAAATTACAGTGGCTGATGTGGCTTCCCAATAACTATATAACTATATCGCGTTTCAGATGTGTTCTTCAAGTGGCAAATGTGAACACCATGAGTTTTAATTAACGATCGACACTAGTATTACGCAAAAAGGGGGTGTAACAGATGAGACTTCTGCAGTTCTGAGTGAAGCCTTATGCGCTAAAAAATGCGGCATCGCGTGCGTTCATTACCTTGTCGGTGTTTAGGCAGCGCCAGGGCAGCGGCGGACAGCACAGCTCTGCTCACCTCGCCATCTCGGAAGCAACTCTTCTCTAACTTCTCCTTACTACAATTTACCGAAGTTGGTTTAAAAAAACCATCTGGCTGTGTTTTCATCTGACCAATCAGGGTCTCAATGTTAACGTTAAGCTCCGCCTACAAAAGTTCTGTCTATCCAATGAGCAACGTTATACTTTTCGTGTTGGGGCAATGCTTTTAAAGTTTGCAACGTAACAGGGACGCGAAGAAGTCTCACACCAAAACCTGCAGCTGGTGTGGTCCTTTTAGCGTTATCGTAAGATCTATACTGGGGGGGGGGGGGGGGGGGGTGGTCCTTGACGTAACAGAGACGAGAAAAAGTCTCACGCTAAAACTGCGGGTGGTGTGCCATAGTGGTTAGCTGGCGACGTGGGTGTCCAGTCTGTCCCTTATCGTAGGGCCTTCTAGCTTAACACAGTTCTGCTCTCGGCTTCTGTTCTCGTTTCTCCCCTCGGAACTGCATCGGTCTCACGGTGCGAAGGTATGACATGCATTTAGGCATTCTTGTGTTAGTCTGTGGTATTCCATTTGCTCACTCGTTACTCGTATTACTTTGGTTAATTTAATGTCATGATTTATTCGGAGCTATGTGACATACTACTGGATTTGCTTATCATGTCAAGGTTTTCATGGCAGGTGTTGGATTTGCCTGACACCTTACATAGCACCACCCTTCGAACTTAATTTTTGCACTGAATTTAGGCTATGATTGAATCGTTGTCTAAGTCAGTAAAAAATTTTCTAATTTATCTAAATTTTGTTGCGCACTGTCCAGCCACATTATTCAGTTCTATGCTAGTTTGTATTACTAATTTATATTATATATTCTTCCACATTATAATTAAAAATGACAAGAGAAGAATAATTTTATGCTATTATTAATTTTTAATTATTTTCTTTCTTTATTTAAGTGTGAAGTATGTTTTTTTAAGAAGTTTATTATCGAAAGTGAGGTGTCTTTCACATCAATTTTCTTAGAAATATTGTTTTTATAAATGTAGTAATTAAGTAAAATCTATTCCTAACACATTTTCTAAATATCATGTTCAACTAAAATGTTTTTGTTTCTAGACACTCATTTCAACATTGTTACACTAACAAATAAGAATTATTTCCAAGAATTGCTTTGACAAAGAAATATACATACACAAGTATTGAGATATTATTCTAATAAATGGTACAAATGTTAAAAAAAAGAGAAAACATCCAACAAGATAATTTTTTATTCTTTGTTTTTATAAGGAGAAAATAAGTAAAATATAGTTATTCTTTTATTTTTATGAGGAGAAAAGAAGTGGCATATTGTTTCTTTGTATACTGTTTATCGATAATCTACTTTTTTACTTAAGTCAATGACTGTTATTTTGTAGTTTATTAGCTGTCTGGTGTGCTTAACTTATTTAGTTTTTCACATGTTTCTTTTGCACAATTCCTACATCACATAATTTGATTTTACACATTCACACAATCCTATGAATGTTCAAGCATCAGGTTGGCGAATGTTTTTGCATGAACGTGATGGACTTGAGCGAGATGGATGTGGGCAAGTATTTGATGTATAGCTTCGTTCGTCATTCCTTGTTGGATTTGCAAGTGTGTGGCTGTTGTGGAGGTCCCATAATGGAATGGAGCTGTGAGTGCAGAATCTCGTGGTTTACTGTTTTTGTATGCGTGAAAGTCATCGTTATGTGTCGCTAAATGCGGTCGTTTTTCGTTGTAACACTTCGCAGACGACTAGTTTACAATAGGATAGGGATTTGGGAAGGTATGTCGTCTATTGTTCACCCATCTTCTTTCTTGGTCTCAATCTTGCGAATCTTCAACTTCTATTCTTCCTGCTTCTTCTCTGCTTCTTATTTGCTTCTTGGTTCTTCTCTGGGCAGGATATGGAAATATTTATTGATAACTAGTCGCTTTGAAGTTCTCCTCCTAGTAACACTTTGATAAATTGTTTGGGCGCTTCATTTATATTTTGTGGAAGTTTTCTTCAGTTTCGTGGATCAGCGTGCTGTTTAATACCAGTAGTGTGACTTTTACTCATATTTTTTGCCAGTGGTGGCTTGCCCAAGCGGTCTTCTCGTCGGGCCGTTTTTTGCTCGCTCCGCTGAGTCGGGGGCGCCCCGGGGTTTACGAGCGGCGAAAGTCGGGTGTCTGCTTGTCTGTCCAGCACCCTTCTGACGTTCCGCATCCCGTCGTTCGGCGTCCCGTCGCTACAGGGCTCAGGCACTCTATGGTTCCGCTTGGCAGATATACAGCAGCCCATTTCAGCTACAAGGGCCTTCTGTTGGTCTCGCTGTCCTCATGTCTTGCTAATTACGTCCTTTTCTTTCTTAATACTTCTCGTGTTGCAACTTGTGGGTCGTTGCATCTCTTCCTTGCTGGAGTTTTTACAATGGTTCTTACAAAAAGTTTTACTTACAATCATGTAACATATGTCTAGTACGTACATTGTTTTGCGCCTTCTTAAAAAGCTTTACAAATTTCGGCGCCCTTTCCATGTTACAATTCTAAGTTATTTGAAGTCTTAACGTCTACTCAAGAATCCTCAAATTCGTTTTTTATTTTTGTCTAGTGTCATGGTGTATAGCATTTTAGTATTTCATGCTGTTAGACTATCTACGCTTTATCCCTTCACCTTAACCTATGGTACTATTGGTGTTATTATTGAAACTACTTTCTTTTTCCCACCTTCCTCTCTCTTCATTCTTCTTTCTCCTGACGATCTTATCTGCAACATAATCTTGAAATATTGTGCTGATTATTTACGAGTAATAAAATTAATCTTCAAACTTGTACTGAAAGTGTTTAATACTGCCAGTCTTAGGTAAATGCACCTCTGCTTTAGCTCGTAAAATACCCTCTGATTCTCTTTTACTGTATTCCGAAATACCGTGAACTTCTTGCAATTTTTCGTCGAGTTCTTTATGGACTTCTAACATGAGTTGAGGCGATTCCTTCTTTTGTGCATACCATTCTAATTCTTCATCCTCTTTATCTCGCATCATTCTTAATTGTTTGTTTATAACTGGTATTTCTTCTAATTTTAGCTTTTGCTCAAAGAGAAGTGTGACATTCCCGAATATTACGCTACCTTTCCCCATATCTACTATCACTCGTCTCTCATTTAAAAATCTGCACCTATAATCAAATCTACATTTAGTTTAGGTATAATCAAGTAGTTGGCTTCGACCTTTTGACCTTGGCACGAAAGAGTTAACCTTGTTTGTCTCGTAACTTCCGCAGCATTGTTTCTAATAGGACCTCTTACTTTAATCTTACGTGTTTTCAGAACTGGCAATTCCTCATTGGCATTACACTGCATGAATAAATTTTCTGAGATCGTAGTCAGTTCACTTCCGCTATCAATTACAATATTGACTGGGATATGCTTTACCATGGCCTTCACAATTGGTTGAATTTGAAAGGGTTGGTTCTGTTCTTCTTCTTCTTTCATCAACAAATCCTCCACTGAATCATACATGAGTCTTTTTAGGAATTTCCCTTGTGAATTCGAACTTCCTGTTTTATTTCCTCTTCTCTATTTCTTCCTTCATTTACGCTTTCTTCTGCATCCTCTACTTTTTCCTCATCCTTGTCTATCTTCTCCTTCTTCGTCGCTACTTCTACATAATCGCATCTAATTGCTCTAATTATCGCTTCATAACTTCCTTCATTATATACGTTGGGTTGCATGCCCACTTGTAACTTATTTTCAACTTCTGTCGACTGCGCATTATCCTCATTGAATTCGCTTTCCCTTTTTCCATCTCAAATAGCTCTGCAATACTCATTACTTCGTCCTTTCCTCCTACATTCTTTGTGCATGTTTCTGGTAATTCATCTTCCTCATCAGTATTCTCCCAATTAATTTCGTCCCAACACGATATTGTTATTTTCTTGTCTTCGTTTTCATCTGGTCCCTGCGGATTTGTTTCTTCCTTCTTCTCTTCTCGTGATAAGATTTTTACTTTTCTGTACAAGGTGCTGCAATTGTCCTGGGACGGTGCGTCATTCTCTTTGGCATGGGCGCTTAGCTATCAATTCGAACGTTTATCGGGGTTTGGTGGTTTTACCTCCAACTCTTCTATCTGTATTCGCTTTTCTTGTTCAGCTTGTTGATAGTGGTTTCTTTGTTGATAATTTGTCGGTCTATTGGTTCTCCAGTACCCATTCCAGTTGTCGTTATTCCCTCTGTAATAGTTGTTGCCGTTCCTAGGTGAATTATAGTTATTGCCATATTCTCCTCTAAATCCATAACCGGTTCTTTGTTGAAATCTATTGTCGTTTCTTGGTGCGAAATTATCACGTGGTTCGTAATTATTGTTTCTTCGTACTATGTCTTGTGGATTCCACTGTTTTTTGCTTTCCTTTTCACGTGCGCTTCGTCTTTTTCTTGCGTCATCTTCCGAAAATATGAACTCTAGTTCCCTTAGAATACCTTTAAATGCTTCAACGTCATTGCCTCCGCGACCTACTAATGATTGCTGGTATTTCAATGGTAGCTTCATCGCGCATAATTTAATCAACTCTCCGTCACTGTATGGTACATCTAAGCATTGATTTTTGTTTGCCGTTAATTCGAAAATTTTCACGGGACTCTTCTCTCCTGAATTTTCAAAATATGGGTTCTGTAATAATTCGTACTTCACTCTGTTCTGTGCTTCGCTGGACCAATATCGTGAGAGAAACTTCTTTCTGAAATCTTCGTACGATCGGCATGTCGCTGCAACATTCTGCATGGTTTCTGAGACTGTTCCTGACACGTGTGCACATATAAAGTCTAATTTGTGTGCTAGCGTCCAGTGTTCTGGTAATCCTACTCGGAATTGATCAATAAAAGTTCGTGGGTGTAATGAGTTTCCTTCTCGAAAGTGTTGAAATTTTTTGACTGTGAGGAAATGATCGTTGTCGTACTTCGTCATAGTTCCATATGAAATTCGCGATTCTTCGCCACTTTTGTTTCTGATCATTTCTCCCGTCGTTCTTTCCGGTTGTGGTAGATCCATTGAATATTGTCCACTGTAACTTTCGCCTACCCTTGCGTAGTATCGTTGGTGTGGTACGCAATAATTTTCTTCCATCGGTTGTGAACGTGTAGCTGAATATATTGCACTGTACTCTACGCGACCTGGCTTTCCATTATCACCTATGTTACTTTCCGTCTGTGATTGGAATTGCAAATGCGTAATATCTTCGTTAATTGCTTGTTTTTCGGGTGCTGTTACAGATACGGATGTGGTTGCAGACTCTGTGCTTGTTCGATCCTGTTCACTACGCTCTTCAATGGTTTGCAACAACTCTGTTCGTAATTTCTGAAATTGTCGCTTCGTTTACGCTTCTATTTTGACTTTGCGGTTATCATATCTTTTCAGCGCTGCTTTTGTGATACGTTTGTGTAACACACTGTTTTCAACAATTTCACGCACTGTACCTGCTGCTTGTCTAGTAATTTCGTTTATCTGTTTCTCTACTTTCTTGACTTCTCAGTGGGTGTTGTTACGTAATGTTTTGATCTCGTCCTGAATGTCATTACGCAATGTTTGTACGTCCACTTGTACCTTGTCAATGTCTGTTCTCAATTGATTGTAACCTGTTATTAAGTTTCCTATCACTTCTCGAGATTCTTTTGCCTCGTCTAAAATATGACTCAGCTGTAACTGATTTTTTTTTGTTTTGGTCTTTAATCTCACGCATTGCTTTCGTGGTTTCTGCATTTTGTTTCGTCATTTCTGCATTCTGAATTTTAATTTGCTTCGCAATTTCTTTATTTTGCCTTGTCATGGTTTCCGTAATTTGTTGTAATAATTCTGCCTGATTGATGGGTCCTATTGCGTTTTCTTCCGACGTCCTACGCTCTGTGTTTTCGCCCAAGTGTTGGTTCGCAACCGATTGCATTGAACTGTGCTGTGACACGTTTCCTTCCGACGTCCTACGCTCTGTGTTTTCGCCCAAGTGTTGGTTCGCAACCGATTGCATTGAACTGTGCTGTGACACGTTTCTGCTCGCATTCCTTGTACTCTGTGGTGAGGGAGCTCTGATTACTTGTACTATGGGTTCTACGTATTCAAGACGCAAGTTAGAATCCTCATCGACTGTACCTCTACTTTCATGCTCCTCTGCCGTATGCTGGCCTAGGTTTTCTGTGCCTTGGCGTACATTATCCTCGTTATGGTGCGTTATATGTCCTATTTCTCGCGATACTGCATCCTCTGTTGTACTATCCTCTATTCTCTGTCCATTTTCATACTGGGTGTCTACCTCAATTCGGTCAAAGTCTCGATCTGCTATTGCTAATCTTTCTGAATGCCTTATTTTCTGTTTTAAAAGCAATTCACGCGCCCTACTTCGCGTCAACATGCGCTCATACGATCTCACGCGTTTCAAAAACTTTTGGTTCACACGACTTGACACTACCAAGACTGACAATCCATTTACTTACTGGTTGGGTCAGAACCAACTTGTCAACGATGTATCCGCCACCTGTGCGCTTGCATTGGAGAGAAAACGTAATTCTAACAATATTAAAATTCATAATTATGCTATTGTTTCTGCCAGACTTATTTCTATTGAATACTTTTACTATCTATAGCTACAGCTACTGTTTTCGACTATGTATAACTTAAAAAAAATTTTTTACAACGAAAATTTCTCAACAGGTATTATTCTGACCTAGTTAGGCATGTGGTCGACCTTCACTCATGGTATTTTACCATCCTGGCAGGGTCGCCATTTTCTAAACATTCATGGTGATGTCTGTTTTTTCTATATCGTGTCTCCCTACCACTTTCACGCAACGACGCTCTGAGCGTGTTTTTTAGGGAATTTACTAGTTTGAACCTGGGACCTGTTGATGGTAAGGAGACGCCAGATCACACATGACATGTAGAATTCAGAAGAGTTCAGTGAGACTAGCGATGATATAACCAAATACTAAATGATCTCAGTGTCAGCTCCACTGCACTCCCTGTAAAAGAATCTTAATACTAACTAAATTTAGTGGAAGGAGTTCAAGGCTTTCCTATTTTTAGTTAGTTGGTAAAATAACGTCGAAAAAGCAGTTAAGTTTACCATTGGAAATTTTATTCTACTCACAAAACATCGTTTATAAATTGCACTATTAATAAAAGGAAATGTTTTAATACAGGATGGTAAAAACCAATTGCGTTCAACAAAATGTGAACGAATATTCCCTGAATGGGTTTCCAAGTTCTACAATCGATCGAAGGATGACCTATGCCATATCACATCTATAATCTAGGTTTAATTTAAGTTTCACAAAAGAAAAAAAACTATCAAAATGGTCTGCAGTGACCCTCAATTATCTTTAATTACTTATCTAACTTGTCGTAAATTACAGTGGCTGATGTGGCTTCCCAATAACTATATAACTATATCGCGTTTCAGATGTGTTCTTCAAGTGGCAAATGTGAACACCATGAGTTTTAATTAACGATCGACACTAGTATTACGCAAAAAAGGGGTGTAACAGATGAGACTTCTGCAGTTCTGAGTGAAGCCTTATGCGCTAAAAAATGCGGCATCGCGTGCGTTCATTACCTTGTCGGTGTTTAGGCAGCGCCAGGGCAGCGGCGGACAGCACAGCTCTGCTCACCTCGCCATCTCGGAAGCAACTCTTCTCTAACTTCTCCTTACTACAATTTACCGAAGTTGGTTTAAAAAAACCATCTGGCTGTGTTTTCATCTGACCAATCAGGGTCTCAATGTTAACGTTAAGCTCCGCCTACAAAAGTTCTGTCTATCCAATGAGCAACGTTATACTTTTCGTGTTGGGGCAATGCTTTTAAAGTTTGCAATGTAACAGGGACGCGAAGAAGTCTCACGCTAAAACCTGCAGCTGGTGTGGTCCTTTTAGCGTTATCATAAGATCTATACTGTTCCTCTGGAGGGCTCCAGCTTTTAACATGGGCTGGGAGGGGGGGGGGGGGGGGTGGGGGGTGGTCCTTGACATAACAGAGACGCGAAAAAGTCTCACGCTAAAACTGCGGGTGGTGTGCCATAGTGGTTAGCTGGCGACGTGGGTGTCCAGTCCGTCCCTTATCGAAGGGCCTTCTAGCTTAATACAGTTCTGCTCTCGGCTTCTGTTCTCGTTTCTCCCCTCGGAACTGCGTCGGTCTCACGGTGGAAAGGTACGACGTGCATTTAGGCATTCTTGTGCTAGTCTGTGGAATTCCATTTGCTCACTCGTTACTCGTATTACTTTGGTTAATTTAATGTCACGATTTATTCGGAGCTATGTGACATACTACTGGATTTGCTTATCATGTCATGGTTTTCATGGAAGGTGTTGGATTTGCCTGACACCTTACAACGTGATACCCCTCCCCTCGTCTCCCAGTCCCCATTTCCCATCTGTGAATTTCGAAATTTAGTGGGAATTTGGAGTTTTGGCAGTAAATGCAAAAAATCGTGAGACTTTCAAAAAAAGCGGGAATTTCTTTGCCCCAAGGCTTTGATGGCGTCCCATCACCTCCACCTCACCATGCGGAAGTTGGTGGGAAAAGCAAAATGTCGAGTGCCTTGTCTGGGACTCAAATGCCACTTCTTCTAGTTGGAGACCCAAAGTGCACCCCTCTACGAAGGGAAACTGTGCAGCTGCAGGAGAGGTAGGTTAGGTTAATGTACTTTATTTATTTTGGGAGAGGAACTGAAGTAAAGATTGGTCCTAATTACATAAGTAATCATTAAGACTGGGCCCAATTACACATCTATATGCATTGCGCTACGCAAGGGAAGCTAAAAAATTGACGATTTCATATAACTGGTGTTATCCTCCTGGGGAAAAAAGATTCACAATACCACTCGAAACTAGTAGCAGACGTACTCAAAATATTCTCTACATAATATGATCCCTTCACCTACAAGCTGGAGGCAAAAAGGCTGAAGTGGAAGGTACTATTTTTATTTAGAGCGGGAAACGTTTTCAACTGACTAGACGTTGGTGTAGGACAGAGAGGAGTTTAATAAGTGTATTACCTGTATGTTTACAGCTGAAGACGGTGTCTGTTGCTGTTTTGAAGTCGGAGTTCGTTACAGACGCCTCCCGCTTCACTGTTCGTCTAACACCCTGTGATCATGGTGCTCTAAATTCAAATAAACGGCGTTCTATTTACTTCTCGAGAATTACACCCTATTCCATACCCCTGAGAGGTCACTTTTGTATAGCTTCTGAGTAACTTGTATGTAGTACGAAGGGATAGGGCGGCAAACTATCACTGAAGAGTAGGAAAGCTGACACACGCTACGACAGATGTTGGAAATTGCGTCACTGTTCTAATTACTCATCGAAATTGTCATGAAAAAACCAGCACTTGCAAACGACAGATCATAATGCAATACATGTTCCGGGAATTGAGAAAGATCATTGTAAAAACACAACTACTGCAAAAAAACCGACCCCCAAGTATCGCGCCAGGAAAGATGGGCGGCAGCTGAATGTGTGGTCACATGTGCGGTCACAGACTATTCAGTTTAGGACCAGTCTTACCTCCTCTTCCACCACCCCTCATCCCTCCCTCTTCTCACCATTGGTAGGGATACAGGCCTTTTCTATCCTGTCACAGATGGCCCACAAAGAGATCCATCTGGTAGCAGTGATGCACTGTCTCCAGTCTCTGGAAATCTGTCACAGTTGGACAGAAGACTCAACAACAGGAGGCTTCCTGCAAACTGTTCAGCGTATTTCTCAGAAAGACTGATCCCCGTCAAACAATAATAAAATTCTGGAGAACTCTCTAGAACACTTTTCTAACGCCCACTGTTGCCCGCCACAGCCATCCATCACCCATCACCAACTGCTGTAGGTGAGAGTGTAGTCTTCGTCCTGCCACCATCCAACCCACCCCAGCAAGCAGAGCCTTTGGTCAGGTGCTGTTGGAGCCTCCCCAGCAGAGCACAACGTGGTCCGCCTGATCACCGGTCACACAACAATGCGATATAAATGACGGCTATATTGACCGCATGTTGTTTGTCTAAAAGTGCAGCTGCATTGCACTCCCCCTGCTGCGATCGACTGCGTCTGTTGGCTTTCACCATTCTGCAAGGGAAGACATTTCAGTGTAACTATTGTATGTAACGTCAATGCACCTCTTTTAAACGAGTATCTATTAGAAAACACAATCGCGACAACAATAAAAGTCTTATTTCCACGAAAATAGGCACAGTCCATTTTCTTTTAGTTTTATGAGCAAAATCAGTATAGTCTGAGAGAATTACCAGTGCTCAAATTATAAATTGTTGTGCGCAAGGGCATTACACTCTTTTCAGACAATTCAATTATCAATACAGATAGCATCTACACTGTATAGTCATTATTTTATGTTTGACTGCAGGATACAATTCATATCTGTCGCAGAGATATCGTAAGTTCACTATAATGCCCTCAATCTTCTGCAGCGTGGTTCTGGAGACACGGGCAATTATACTGCTGCAAGACATCGCTATTGGGGAGGACATCAAGCATGAAGGGATGCAGGTGGTTCGCAGCTGTGAGCGTGTCTTCTATGGTACCACAGGCCATATGCAAGTGCTGCAGAATGTCTCCCATACTCCTCCCACTAGCCTGCGTCCGTGGGGCGCTGCACGTTTCGAGTCGCCGTTCACCTCGATCACTGCGTTTGTGGAGACGACCAGCGACCTAGTGTAGCAAAAATACAGGGTGTTTCAAAAATGACCGGTATATTTGAAACGGCAATACAAACTAAACGAGCAGCGATAGAAATACACCGTTTGTTGCAATATGCTTGGGACAACAGTACATTTTCAGGCAGACAAACTTTCAAAATTACAGTAGTTACAATTGTCAACAACAGATGCCGCTGCGGTCTGGGAAACTCTATAGTACGATATTTTCCACATATCCACCATGCGTAGCAATAATATGGCGTAGTCTCTGAATGAAATTACCCGAAACCTTTGACAACGTGTCTGGCGGAATGGCTTCACATGCAGATGAGATGTACTGCTTCAGGTGTTCAATTGCTTCTGGATTCTGGCGGTACACCTGGTCTTTCAAGTGTCCCCACAGAAAGAAGTCACAGGGGTTCATGTCTGGCGAATAGAGAGGCCAATCCACGCCGCCTCCTGTATGTTTCAGATAGCCCAAAGCAATCACTCGATCATCGAAATATTCATTCAGGAAATTAAAGACGTCGGCCGTGCGATGTGGCCGGGCACCATCTTGCATAAACCACGAGGTGTTCGCAGTGTCGTCTAAGGCAGTTTGTACCGCCACAAATTCACGAAGAATGTCCAGATAGCGTGATGCAGTAATCGTTTTGGATCTGAAAAATGGGCCAATGATTCCTTTGGAAGAAATGGCGGCCCAGACCAGTACTTTTTGAGGATGCAGGGACGATGGGACTGCAACATGGGGCTTTTCGGTTCCCCATATGCGCCAGTTCTGTTTATTGACGAAGCCGTCCAGGTAAAAATAAGCTTCGTCAGTAAACCAAATGCTGCCCACATGCATATCGCCGTCATCAATCCTGTGCACTATATCGTTAGCGAATGTCTCTCGTGCAGCAATGGTAGCGGCGCTGAGGGATTGCCGCGTTTGAATTTTGTACGGATAGAGGTTTAAACTCTGGCACATGAGACGATATGTGGACGTTGGCGTCATTTGGACCGCAGCTGCAACACGGCGAACGGAAACCCGAGGCCGCTGTTGGATCACCTGCTGCACTAGCTGCTCGTTGCCCTCTGTGGTTGCCGTACGTGGTCGCCCTACCTTTCCAGCACGTTCATCCGTCATGTTCCCAGTCCGTTGAAATTTTTCCAACAGATCCTTTGTTGTATCGCTTTTCGGTCCTTTGGTTACATAAAACCTCCGTTGAAAACTTCGTCTTGTTGCAACAACACTGTGTTCTAGGCGGTGGAATTCCAACGCCAGAAAAATCCTCTGTTCTAAGGAATAAACCATGTTGTCCACAGCACACCTGCACGTTGTGAACAGCACATGCTTACAGCAGAAAGACGACGTACAGAATGGCGCACCCACAGACTGCGTTGTCTTCTATATCTTTCACATCACTTGCAGCACCATCTGTTGTTGAAAATTGTAACTACTGTAATTTCGAAAGTTTGTCCGCCTGAAAATGTACAGTTGTCCCAAGCATATTGCAACAAACGGTGTATTTCTATCGCTGCTCGTTTAGTTTTTATTGCCGTTTCAAATATACCGGTCATTTTTGAAACACCCTGTATGAAGAGCCGACACGTTTCCATTGATCGACGGTCTAGTCCCGATGGCCCAGTCTCCATTGCAGTCGTAACTGAGGATGTCGTTGGGTCTACATATGAACACGTAAGGGTGGTCTGCTGCAGAGCTCCATGTTTAACAAAGTACGATGAACGGTGTGCTCCGAAACACTTGTGCAAGCAGCAGCAGTGTGTTAATTCGACAGAGATGCCACAAATCACCATCTATCGTACTTTACAGAGCAGACAAGTGTCCTAACCGAACGTTCTGTGAAGAGTCGTGGACTTCCAACCATTTAGCGCCTAGTGATATTTTCACTGTCCTACCTCTTTCCATAGATACTCACGACAGTATCAAGTGAACATTCGACCAGCTTAGCCGTTTTCGAGATACTCGTTCAGTCTCTACGTAATAATAATCTGGTCTTCATCAAAGTCGCTTATCTCAATTGATTTCCTTATTTGCAGATCATATCTTCGCTAGGATGATCCCCCGTCTGTATACGCTCTGCTTACATACTTCGGTTACGGCATCATTTGCCCACAGCGCCACCAGGCGACATCCAACGTCGCGATGGGCAGTGATCATAATGTTTTGGCTGATCAGTGTAATTTCTTTCTGAAATAAGACAAAAGAACACTTTACATTCAGAGTATCTCACATTTGTCTCTTGCAGTGTCTGCATCAAGGCATCCACATAAAATCTCGCATATGAAAGCTGTACAATTTATGGTACCTATCAACAAGAATTGGATTTTCTTTTTTATTTATGCCTCCAACATTTCAGCTTTACAGCTTAGCTCCCGTCGCTCTGCCATTTTTGTTTCCCTCAATCTCCAACATGCCTATGACCGTGTATGGAATCCCAGACTCCCCTTTAAACTCCAAACCTACGCCCTGCCTATCAGTTTCGTCCATCTGGTCACTTCCTTCCTCTCGCGCCGTCCTTCCTATGTCACCCTCCACAACACCAACTCCCGTATCTTTTATTCCTGCTGGCGTCCCCCAGAGCTCTGTCCTCTCCCCTCTCCTTTATCTCTTGTATGCGACTGACATGCCCAAGCCACCCCCCACCTGTTCACCTCCAGTATGCTGATGACACCGCCTTCCTGGTTCTCTATCCTACCCTCCAATGGTCCCAATGCACCCTCCAAACCCACCCTGACCAGTTCACCTCATGGTGTAACCAGTGGCTCCTCCGTCTCAACCCCTTCAAAACCCAGGCAATCATCATAGGCTGCATCACCCACTCCTTCTGTCTCCATGATTTCTACCTCACCCTTTATGGCCATACCATCCAGCTCACCCCCACCCTGAGATACCGTGGCCTCACCCTCGACCTTCACCTCACCTGGTCCCCTCACCTCCTGACCATCCAGCAGAAAGCCCATTCCCGCCTCCACCTCCTGAAACTCTTGCCTGACCAAACATGGGGATTGCATCTTTCCACCATCCTCCACACCTACAAATCCCTCATCTGTCCTATCCTCTATTACGCTAGCGTTGCCTGGATCCCCGCACCCACCCACTTGTACAAGGCCCTCCAAATCCTCGAATGCCATGCGCTCCACGTTAACTTCCGTATCTGCCTTCCTTCTCCCACATGGCTCCTGTGTGAACTCATCCCCTCCCCCCACCTTCTCCTTTTCCTCCAACATCTCTGAATCCTTACACTGTCTGCTGGCTTGATCTCCCCCATCCCCTGTTTTCCTCCTTCCTCTCCACCCCCGCCTGTTGCTGTGTCTCTATTGCTGTATCCCTCCCTCTCTCCACCTCCACACCTTCCATCTCCTTCATCAGGGCAATTTCCAGCGCCTCCCCCTTCCAGATGATGAACTTCGCCATGACACACACACTTCCTTCCAACTATAACCTGGCCTTGTTCCACCCTTTCCCCAGGGCCCCCTTTTCCTCTCCCCTTCTTCCCCCACTGAGAACCTACACCCCATCCTCGCCTCTCTCCCTCCCACGTCCCTCCCGCCCTGGCCCTCTTCGGCGCGCCCCCCCCCCCCCACCCATCTCCTCCCTTCTCTTCCCTCCCTCCCTTCTTCCCTTCTCCCTCATCTCCTTGTGCTTGACAGATCCTCCATTTTGATCATCAGTGTGCCACGTCAGTGTTGTGTTTGGTGCTGTTCTCCTGTGTGTTGAGAGGTGTGATTTTAATTGTGTGCTGGCCTTGTACTTAGTGTTACTGTCAGTGACTGTTATGTGGTACGCCACCCGTCGATACTTTTATGCTCTGGTCATACTGCGCGTTGTGTTCCTTTAATTGTCCCAGTGTGTAGTTTTTTGTGTGCGATACTTTTTCGTGGTTTTTATCTCTGTTTTACAGTCGCCTCTTTTTGTCTATTGTCTTCCATAATGTTGCCCCCTTTTTTATATCTCTGTACACTATGTTTTCTCCTTTGTTATTTTTAAATGTCTTCTATTGTATGTTCTATGTCTTTCGGCTGCTGCCAGCCCACCCCGATGGGGAACTGAAATACAATAAAGAAAAAAAATTAGCTTTACAGAAGGTATTACACACGTCCATTACGTTATTGAAGTAAATATATACATTATAAGTGCAGTTCAATATTCTTGAAACTGAAAATGAGCAGAGTGAAATGGAATCGGCTGACAATTGCTCAAATATATATGGAAAACTGTAGTCGCAGTAACCCAATGTGTGATATATGGTATATACGAAAACACGATTTTGAGGACATAAAGTCAACTTTTACTCGATTTTCTCCGGTAGATGCGGGTTGAGATTCTATTAATAGTATTTTTACCTCGCTCTCGAAAGGAATTTCTCCTAAACCAGCATTATTGAACTTTCCATCATGAAACTATGCCCCTCTGTTTAGAGTCCAAATGTTACCACTTGTTTCTGATACTGCAAATCCTAGTAGTTATTCTGAGATGGCAAATAGTAGACGTTGTCAACAGGCTGGATGGAATAAAATACATTCGACTCCCACTTGAAATGAATGAATGGATGAACTTAATTTGGAGTGGACAGAGATCCAGAGTTGCTTCTTTGTTTATTGAGTCTACAAGTCACATTTCCTGTTTAATTTTAAAAGATGGCAACGAACAGAACTGATTTATTTCCCTTTCGGCTCTTGCGCAGGTATTTCGATATGAACTCATATTGAAGGTGCTTAATATGTAAGACTAAGTCGATAAATATTTTCTATACACTGTTGCAGTGACCTCTACACCACCTGATTACAGACCTCTTGTGTCTGACCATACAACTGCAGCGTGCCTATACAATCCTATTGTCTGCATCGTCCGGCACACTTTTAAGTAGGCTAAAAAATTTTATGTGTTATTAAAATTTCTGTACTTATTTGTGGTTATGAACCTTATGTCACTGACTGTAACACTACCCAAAGTAGGGAACTATCAGATCAGTATGAGGCACAATATTTCATTAGACAACGCCAAAATAAGCAGTATAATTCATTCTTGCATATAAGCTAAGAAGAATTTTACAATCTCTTTTTGTGGTTATGTTCTTGCAAATGAAAACAGAAAATGTAATGTCCTAGAATATCTTGTTCTTTGCATTTTTATTGTGTACTTCCAGCAATAAAACAGTATCATATGTAATGCTCTTCAATAAATCCATTGCCTTTCGCCTTGTTCTCTCTTGCCAAAACAGATCATGTGTAGTACCCAGAAGTGCAGATAACCCTCTCCAATACTTGGTACTGAATAAAGTAATTTTAAGAGAAATACGTTGATTTGTATATGTCTCTCCATGCCGTTATCTGATTTGCAGTAATTCTCTCCATGGCATATAACTGCTTGTAGTCAATGAACTAGTTCAGATATAAAGTAAATAAAAATGAAATTCTATTTAGATTCAGAAGTTGTTGCCCTTGCATATGTTAATATCAGTTTATACTTCGTAAGTATTTATTTAGGTCATCCGTAATGATCTTTAGTAGTAACATATCTCATCAAACTATGTTCACGAGGTGCTTACAAATTACCCGTACTAAGAGATCTGACTAATGTAGTTTC
The DNA here is from genome assembly GCF_023897955.1 of Schistocerca gregaria. Lineage (NCBI taxonomy): Eukaryota > Metazoa > Arthropoda > Insecta > Orthoptera > Acrididae > Schistocerca > Schistocerca gregaria. The sequence continues at coordinate 399,879,773 of NC_064931.1, read as the reverse complement.
TAATTTATCGATTTCTGTTGCACCTCGTCTAGTTCTTATGCCTGACGAAGGAATATTCGAGAAGAAAGTAAGTGAAATGAATCAGAATCAATTTTTAATCAACCTGCCAGTGTCCATATCACACAAGAGTTTTGAAACGCTGCAATAGGACTATCACGGTCTTTCTGCTCACATGCTCTTGCAGAGTGAAACAAGACTCCCTTGAAATAACAAAACGAATTTTTTATCAGAATTTTTGTAGCTGAACTAAAAGTCGGAAGTGAACAAATGGTGTATCAAATTGACCAATGTGAGGACTAGCTAAGAAAAAAAAGTTTAACTGCTTGCAAATAAAGTAGTTACTAAAATCTTTGCCCACGTTTTCATCGCCAAAGAAAGAGTGGGAAGTAGACAAATGCGATTTCAGGTAGACCAGAGTGAGATCTAGTTTCGCAAAAAAAAAAGTTAATTGCTTGGGAGTAATCAGGGTAATTAAGAAAAACTTAGTGATTTCAGAGAAAATTGAAATATTTCACGAATAGCAGTAAGTTACTCTCTTGAAGGCCTAGATATTTTACATAGAAAAGATTAAATTGGCGTGGAAACTGTGCAATCCTTTCTTTCATGTTGAGAAAATAAAATATACATCAAATTACAACATAAACTGAAACTTCTCTGCTTTTTCTTGATCACTACATTCTTAATAATAATAGAATACCGTTCGATGCTTCAGTAAATTATATTTCAAGTTTTCTGAACAAAACCTGAAAAATTTTTGAAGATAAAAAGGTCAAACGTTAGTCTAAATTTAAGAAATAAAATAGACTAGAGAAACATTTGATGTGAATTATTTACTGCATGTGTTTTCCAACATCAGTCAAAGGTACTTCAAATGTTTCTCTAATCTCTTTGCTTCTTACACAAATCACTTGAGTAGGTTAGAAGCATAACTCACATCCTCCAAAAACATAAATTTTCACAAATGACTAAAAACGTGTTTTACATTTGTCGTGCACATGTCTCATATATTGACATCAGTATGTGCAAGAACAATGGCTATAAATCATTATGTATATTTCAGATTATGTTTGCTTATTGAGAAATTACAATTACTTGAGGTTATATTACGGATCATGTGATTTTTTGTTAATGAGCTATGGAACATGTAAGTTTTTACAATCTCCATTTTGGGTCGTGTGAGTTTTGGTACTGAGCTGTTTGGACAATGTTGGTTTCATGGGAACTATCGTGTTGTGGCCCGATATGCAACACTTTTTGGTTCCAACTGCAAGCCACTTTCTCTTCTACAGTGTATATTTAATATTAATTCCGATGTTAATCGTGATAAATCATCTTTTATGGCCTTTGCTTGAGTTAGTTTACAAAATATATTCTCTAGTTTGGAATACCGTTTGCAATTTCATAAAAGAAATGTCTACCGTGCACATTTCTTCAGTTTAATGATCAAAGAAATTTACAAATTTTCCATTCATGAGAACTAATTATTGATCACAAAGAAAAGTAGAATATTATAATCAGGAAAATAATTCAGACTTGTTTAGCATTCTTTGAGAAGAAACTATCAAATGCCAAAAGAAAATAAGCTACTAAAATAAAACTGAATATCTGAAGGAGATTCACTTCTAAAACTGAAAATAATGCTACTCTTCTATGTCTATACCACAACATTAAGTTCCTTTTGAATCATGTCACACATACACTCATGATCAGTTTGACCTGATGTATTCTCATCAATGACATGCTTATAGAACTTGAGCTCCTCAATTTCTCTCCAGTTTTCCCCATAATGGGCAGTCAGAAGTTTTTCAATATCCCTCCTTTTCTATAAAGAGATTGAATTCTTTCGTTGGATGGGTTCGGGATGTGTAAGTGCATTTACTCCAGATTTAAACACAGATCTAAACACTCCAAGGCCATTTCTGTACGTTTGTTTACCATGCACAAGAATTTTATTTCCCACTCCGCTCTTTATGTAAATGCGCTTACATTTTGAAATTGAAAAATGTCATGATCCTGGATTTCGTAATGCAATTTTCACACAATTCTTGAAGTCGGCAACACTGGAGTCTCTTCCTACCAATTTCAATGTTGCTGATTCGAAATTATCTCATACACTTGTTCGTGCTGTACTATTACTTCCATTGTTGTCATTTTCCTTTCTATATTTCCAAACACACGGTCTGGAGGTATGTACCTATGACCGGTGACTGGAAAAATCATTTCAATTCCATCGACATGTGGGGAGACTTTACAGAAAGCCAAAACATACACATCGCAACCAAAGTAGATTTCTTATTTTGTGCAGCACACCCATGACATATCAATCGAATTTGTTTGTAATGGGACATGTCTAGGGAGTTTAATGTATCAAACACACATGAGGCTATAGTGTTTGAATCTCGACTGAATTCATTTTCTGTCCAACAATAAGAAGTGACAGTGGAACGGTTTAACTCAGATTTACTGTGACCTTTAACATTGGTAAAATTCTGGACATAAATTTGTCTGCTGTATTAGCATGACTGATCTGGAACTTTGGGTAATGGAATATTCTTCTCACAATCAAATGAAAGAATTTACGTTTCAACGTCTTTGTTCTTCAGGGTGTTACTTTAACTTGTGAACCCTTTTTTCAGTAACTGAGTTTCCTTGTTAGGGTCTCTCTCATGTTTTAACTTTTCAGCTTGGCTTAAGCATGAAGAACACACATCAGTCTCGGTATACCAAAGCCTACGTTGTATTTTGTGTAAAAGATGTACCTGAAGTAAGATAGCTTCACAGGGATGTTTTCGGGCTTGGAAGAATAAATTTTCCATAACATTTTACAGTTCATATTCGCAGGCAGATACCGTCTTTCTGTTCGTCCCCTACAGTAATGTGTCCCTACACACTTTAGACTATTGATAAACTTCATGACACAGTCTCTCTTGGGTTCATATTCTGCCGCCCTCCTGAAGCCGCCTCTCCAGTCCTGTACAAAACCTTGCTGATGAAACTGTTTAGTGATATTATTTATTCTGAATTGTGACACATTACATGCACATTTATAAACATTTATACATATACATTTATAAAGGTTGACATGCAAACTGGAACTTTATTTTTCTGTGTCATCGTTCTAAGCAGCTGCGACTTGGTTTTGACTTGATTTGTCTTTTCTAGGTCGACGTCTAATGACGTTGCGAACTTCCACATACTTCAATATGAACTGATTCTGATAATCTCTTTCCGGTGTTTTATAAAACATATCATGAAAATTTTTATATCGTTCATAGAAAGTGAACAGCAATTAAATGCTCCTCCATGGTGTTGACATGTCGGATACTGGGTCAGCACTGAAGGTTTGTTCCTATAGTGATAGAACAAACTACACTGTGAGGTTCTGTTTATTTTTCAAAAATGGACTTAAAATATTGAATTTGCGATTCCTCACTGTTAAGTTCCAAAGAAAGAGTCCTATACATTCTTACGTGGAGGAACAAATCAAGCCAATAACAAGAATCAGTTTAATTTGAAAACAATGAAGAAAACAGGAAATTCTAACCTCATTCGTCGGGCTTCCTGACTTTTCCACATTTCTGGATGCTGTGAACGTTTCCTTGGCCTTCCTCTTTCTCCAACGGGTGAAACGTTTTCTTCCATGACTTGTCTCAAATCAGTTTTATTCCAACCACTATATTGAATTATATTCCCCAAAATAACTGAACAGAACAGAAAACACACTCCACTGGCATCAATATTTACTACTACACAAGAAATTGGCCCCGAGTGAGCTAATCACTGATTGGTCAAGATGAGGTACGGGACAAAACTCACAAGATCCCGCGGATCATGAGACTTTTGAAACCAACCATGCAGTTTAACACCAGTTTTCTCAAGGATCTTGTGCCAAATGTTAATAACTGTTTCGTGAATTATGTTCCATGTATAAAGCTATATGGGAATATGTCGGCATCTCAATTTTCATTATTTTGGAGCATGTGAGTTATGACTATAACCTACATATTTAACAAAAAATTCACTTTTTCAACTTTTTCACTAGTTCTGGAACAATTCATTTCGTATTCGTCCACAGCTCGTGGTCGTGCGGTTGCGTTCTCGCTTCCCACGCCCGGGTTCCCGGGCTCGATTCCCGGCGGGGCGGGGATTTTCTCTGCCTCGTGATGACTGGGTGTTGTGTGATGTCCTTAGGTTAGTTAGGTTTAAGTAGTTCTAAGTTCTAGGGGACTGATGACCATCGATGTTATGTCCCATAGTGCTCAGAGCCATTTGAACCATTTCGTATTCAAGAAATCTAGAACATCCGATATTACAGACTCATGTGTTAGCATAATCGAAAAATATAGTCTTTCGCACTCTAGTTACGCTTTTTGGCCGCTGTGTTGTTGTTGTTGTTGTTGGCAAGAGACTATGTACAAGATCTTCAGATGGCACGATCACACAGCTGTAGTTAGACTTCCAGATCCTATATGGATCACTGAACAATTCATACAGTCCACTGTGACTTTGCAGATAGTGTGTAGCGTTTGTATCTACCAGGAGTGTCGCTTCTGTCTATGGTGGTTCACGTAGAAAAACCCTCGCGAGCTGGAACCCTGCTGGCCATGCTTGGTGGGAGGGGGAAGTAGGCCACATAATACCTTGACCATAAACTGCTGCGTACAGCTGACTTCTTATTAGCCTTTCCATTTGCCCTTTTGTATTCCTTTTTGTGCTGACGTGCTTTGTGCAGGGCCCCACTGCACATCGCGCAATTAAAAGAACCGTTACATACAGCCCCAGCGCTGACCGAAAGATAACACACCTCTTGCGCCGAGTACCGCCGATCGGTTGCATTCTCCACGTACTTGTTTTTGATGTTGGCACACATTCAGAACTAATCCTAGCGTTGTGGACTTCCAATATGTCCCCGACCTCTCCCTTTTTGTAGATTAACCTAAGGAATCAATCAAGAATTGGGCAAAGACTTTTTTTTAATTATAAATCTCGCCTAATTCCATTACAGCACCTGTCAACCAGTCTGGTTTCACAATTAAATTGATTTGAAAAATGTCTTTTAATATCCTTCGTCCTGTTTTGTCTTGTCAGTAATTCCCTGTAGTGGCTTACTCTCCTCTGGCATTCGCTGCAGATAGTGACAAGTCTTTGTGCGTTTTGTTTCCCTTTTCTTTGTGCCACGCTCTTTCTAGGTCTATCATTACTGACACGGAACTATATTTTTGACTGTGAGCTGTATGTGATACCCCAGCTTACCGCCATAGGACATTGCTCACCATCAAAAATGTATTTTCAGGCCACTGTTTGATATTTGTACCAGCCACGTTCTTTAGTGTGATGGATGGTCTTAGTTTATTTAATTTAGTTTTAGCATGAGATTCTATTTATTTCACATCATTCGCTACAGAAAGGTGTGAAAAATGTGGACTGGAGTTGGAATCTACTCCCATACAGTCGAATAAATTGTTTGCATTTTGTGTGGCATCATTTGTTGGAAGCGTCTAGTTGTATCGCTAGCGGGCGGTCGAGAGCGACACTAAAAACTTGTAAAAACAGTAGTAGAGAGCCATTGCTAACACCGTGAAGTCATAGGACGGCTGTCTTGAATTAAAAATTCTCATATAAAAACTTTCTTCAAGGTTGAGATATATTAATGGAAATTATATTTATTATTATTACTACTATTATTGTTATTATTATTACTTGGCTTTTAACCACATGAATATTGAGCCCATTAAATTATTACACTGTGTAGTGCACCAATTATAAAAAAACGCCAGACAAAAATTATTATTTACAAACCAAATTGAAAACATTACCTTCAGTAAATCAGGATCGTAAGTGCCAAAAAGCCATCTTGTACATACATAAAACTCGAAAATGTGTAAACAAATATTCCACGTTAAATGGCACAACAAGTAATCAAATAAACTAGTTTGGCTGTCTGAATTGGTTTTTGGTCTTCTGGTGATTTAGCCCTTCTCCAAAATGTACAACTCGCGATTAGAAGAAGGTGTTTAAGATCACTTTAGCATTAACAGTAAAAGACTAATGTTCATGTTAAGAAAATTCGTTTTACCGTTTCATAAAAACATTTAATTCATTAAATGGAGCAAATACTGATCATTCATGAGGTATGTGTGTTACTTTCAGATATTAGTAGCAGACACATAGTGAATTATACTCAAAGTTTTGGTATTACTAAATAACTTTCTCATATGGTTAAAGCAGCCATCAGCTGTAGAAGATGCGCAGAAAGTTACTCATTGTGATAACACATGAATGGTGCGTCTGACTTGAATGTTTTTTGCTATTTGATACGGTTTGCCGACATGAGATTTTGTGCAATCATGTCAGCACCAAAGTCGTTCTTCAGCATTAAACATGCAGACATCGAAACCGTCTACAAAACGACTGGACATCAATATTTTGTACCTGTTTATCACATTTTACACTGTGAGATATAAGTAAGTCAAATAAAGTAGTTTTCAATGACGAATATTGTCGCTTTACAAAATATGGTCCTCCCAGCCAGTCAGTTATGACAGGACTTACCATGTAACTCTCATCTGGTGCTCTGCCTGAACATCTGTGCTCACTTTCTTAATTTTATTATATGTTAAATTCTTTCCATCATCCAGTAAGTAGTCAAAAATTTTTTGATACCTGTAAATCTCGCACCTTTCTGTGCCACACTAACGCTGCGTGATGGATTCTGCAAATCATTTCTTCTTCTAATGCTACACAAGGTGATTCTAAAATGACAGACCTGGTTTTGGTGTCATTTTTAGAAAATTGCATTACGTTCTTTTGCGTTATCAATAAACAGGTTGAAAGCGACTTTCAGTGGTATTGTGGCCCGCAAAATGGTTTGTTGACTTCTTGCCAAACTTGCTGCTGCTTGTCTGGTGTAGCTTGTTTAATTCCAGAGTACATTATTGCCCTTATCTCTGTTAGATAAGCAGGTAATTTTTCAAAGAAAATGGTAAGGATAGTACAAATACCTTCCCCCATGAACCATGGATCTTGGCTTTGGTAGGGAGGCTTGCATGCCTCAGAGATACAGACAGCCGTACCGTAGGTGCAACCACAATGGAGGGGTATCTGTTGAAAGGGCCATGGCCAGGACCAAGGACCAGAATCTGTGGCTAGGCGAAACTATCACCAGCGACCATTCCCGCGACCACCGGCGGGACGAGGTAGCAAATAAATGGCGTTCCACCAGGCATCGCATCGCCGATGCTATCTCAACTGCCACACAGAAATCCACAGACCGGGCGCAATAGCGCGTCTTGCCACAAGTCACCAGCTATCAGTTATTACAGACCGCAGTGACACCGACGCACCTGAGCACCACTAAACATGGCGACTGTGTGAACGATCATCCGACTTCTCCTCATCGCCCGCATCTCGTGGTCGTGCGGTAGCGTTCTCGCTTCCCACGCCCGGGTTCGATTCCCGGCGGGGTCAGGGATTTTCTCTGCCTCGTGATGGCTGGGTGTTGTGTGATGTCCTTAGGTTAGTTAGGTTTAAGTAGTTATAAGTTCTAGGGGACTGATGACCATCGATGTTAAGTCCCATAGTGCTCAGAGCCATTTTTTCTCCTCATCATCTGATTTGTCGTCCAACTACTCGGGGGCCGACAACTGGCACATCGACTCTCAAGCCATGACTGCTCAATAAATCGTCATCGACAATTACCTGCCAGGCGCACCAACGTGAATTACAGTACAAAGCTGGCCTCACTCCACTCTCCACTGTTGTCAAATTTATTCCAGATGGCGGATCCAAGATGGTGGCCTTGATGTGGAACATCACACTGACATCCCTGTGGGAAGTTCAAATGTTGCCACTAACCTAACTCTACAACCCCTCCCTCTACTGCCACAATCTTGTCGAGACCTGCACTGACCTCTGGACCTGTGGCAGCAGCAACCTCTAACATGTCCAAACCTGTAGCTAGCTCCACTCTCCACTGTTGTCAAATTTATTCCAGATGGCGGATCCAAGATGGTGGCCTTAGATGTGGAACATCACACTGACATCACTGTGGGAAGTTCAAATGTTGCCACTAACCTAACTCTACAACCCTCTACTGCCACAATCTTGTCGAGACCTGCACTGACCTCTGGACCTGTGGCAGCAGCAACCTCTAACATGTCCAAACCTGTAGCTACCATGTGTGATCCTGCAGCACACATAGCCCGCTTGCTGGAGCAGGACACAGAGCTGTAATTGTCTGTCCCACTCATAGATTTGTGTGATGAGGACACATGGTCTGCTCCCAACACCTCGAATGCTGCTTGTGGTCCTAAACAGCCGCAGGATGGAGGACAGTATTGGCCACTGACACATGACCCATCCCAGCACAACACCCTTGCACTAGCGCAGCAGTCCAGATGCTGTGGATAAGAAGGCATCAAGAGTGTCCATGCTTTTCAGTTGTACATAAAATTTAACTTCTAATGGAACAAAACGTGTAAACGTGGGTATAGAAGCACATCATGAGTGGGTCTTGTATGTGAGGATATAAACTGAAAATGCATCGAAAGGTGTTTAAGTACCTAGTTCTGAGTACGACTAGAACGAAATATGTTGTGCACAGCGCAACATCAATCAGCAGATGACTATAAAGTATTATCTTACTCGTACCCCTCCCGACTGTTTATTAAGACCGTGTATGATGACTCCGCACTGTGTGAAATCGGGTGACAAGTCTGTTTGTCTACAGTACGCCTCAGTTATGAATTTAATGTGACGTGGATACTGCGCTACACTTTGCATTGGAGAAACTGAGCCGCTGGGTGCCAAGCATAGACCCTGCTTACAGTGGTCGTGTAAACTTTCTACGTTTGCACAATGTACACGTTGACGATTTGGCGCAGTACCTCTACTTGCGCATGAACACTGAGACAAAAGAGAAACAGGATAAATGTGTGTGTGAAAAACCAGAATATTGCGAGGTACCCATCAGTTTGAAGGACATACATGGGGAATTTATTGTGCATCAAAAAGCTCTACATGGGAAATATTGTACAGGTGCAAAGAAGATAAACAAAGAGCTTGATGATATTTTCAAATTACTGCATCCAATGTTTAGTATTTAAAAAAAATGTGTATGTACAATCTCAAACTGAGTATGTGTTTTACTTCATATCTCTCTCTTTATAGCCCAAGTATTACACTTCTTAATATCATTATTTTCAATGCTGCACCTATAATCATGCAGCAGCAGACAATTACCTCAAACACCTGAAACGTCAAAGAAACTGGTATAGGCATGGGTATTCAATAACAGAGATATGTAAACAGGCAGAATTCGGCATTACGGTTGGCGATGCCTGTATAACACAAGTTGTTGTGCAGTTCATAGATCGGTTTCTGCTGCTACAATGACAGGTTATCAAGATTTAATTGAGTCTGAACGTGGTACTACAGTCGGCGCACGAGCGATGGGTCACAGCATCTCCGAGGTAGTGATGAAGTGGGGAATCTTCCGAACGACCATTGCACGAGTACCATGAACATCAGTAATCCGTTAAAACATCAAATCTCCGACATCACTGCGGCCGGAAAAAGATCCTGCAGCAATGGGACCAACGATGACTGAAAGGAATTGTTCAGTGTGACAGAAGTGCAACCCTTCCGCAAATTCCTGCAGTTTTCAATGCTACCCTTGAGGACTGCAGGACACAAAGCTGTACGCCTCACCTGGGCCCTTCGACACTGACGTTGGATTGTTGTTGACTGGAAACATGTTACCTGGTCGAACGAGTCTCGTTTCAAATTGTATCGAGCGGATGGACGTGTATGGGCATGGAGACAACCTCATGAATACATGGGCCCTGCATGTCAGCAGGGGACTGCTCAAGCTGGTGGAGGCTCTGTAATGGTGTCCATTGGGCATTCCGACGGACTTGGGCAATTCCAGCAGGACATTGCCACACCCCACCTGCCCAGAATTGCTACAGAGTGGATCCAGGAACACTCCTCTGTGTTTAATAACTTCCGCGTGCCCACCAAACACTCCAGACAAGAGCATTATTGAGCATATCTGGGATCAGCAACGTGCTGTTCAGAAGAGATCTCCACCCCCTCGTACTCTTACGGATTTATAGACAGGTCTACAGGATTCATGGTGTCAGTTCCCTCCAGCACTACTTCAGACAGTAATAGAGGCCATGCCATGCTATGTCATGTCGCGGCACTTCTGCTTGTCCGAGGGGCCCTAAGGAGAAGAAAAATAGAGTACTCCCTTCCGATAATATACGAGAAATTAGTGTAGGTCCATCCAACAGTGGCAAGACTAGTGTCCTGATAACGCAGCTGACACACGTACATGGAATCCCATTTGCACATGTTTGTGTATTTTCAAAACACTGTTCTAGTCCAAGTATTAGCTATTACAGAAGAAAAATCAAATGGCTCTGAACACTTTGGGATTTAACATCTGTGGTCAGCAGTCCCCTAGAACTTAGAACTACTTAAACCTAACTAACCTAAGGACATCACGCACATCCACGCCCGAGGCAGGATTCGAACCTGCGACCGTAGCAGTCGCGCGGTTCCGGACTGAGCGCCTAGAACCGCTAGACCACCACGGCCGGCTATTACAGAAGATATTGTGCGACGTAAAAGGCGTTATTTACATGACATGCAGTGAAAGCGCTGATACCTTCCCACCTGAAAAAATGAAGCCAACCACTGTGTTCATATCTGACGACGTTTCCGTGGAAAACTAAGACCAAATTCGAAAATAACTGTTTCGGTCGTTATATGGGTGCTGATGTATTTTACCTAACCCAAGGATATTCCAGAATCCCGATACAGTTGGCTAGGGGTAATGCTAACCTCATTATAGCCTTCAGACAAGACAATCTGAATTTAAAACACATTTACCAAGCACATGTAGGAACTTAAATGTCATTCAACGATTTTGTAAAGACATGTACCGATTGCTGGAATCATTCACAGTATGGGTTTCTCGTTATTGATAAAACAAGAAAACTGAACGGTGGTAGGTACAGGCGAAACCTCAAAGAGTTTCTGTATTTATAGCCTGGTAAGAGAAATGAGTACATCAGTATACGTTGCACCATGGACAAATTCGCGCGCATGTCTGACTCTTTAGCGTAAAGAATAGGTGTACATAGACAAAACATTCGCTTGTAGGTGGATGCGAAAATTCAGGCTATCGACCATCGTTGGAGGTATGCGCAGTGAACTAGAGATGTATTACCAGACTCTTCTGAGAATGATCAACGCATTAAATGAGTTAGTAAAATGAGTTAGTAAATTAAATCGGTAAGAAAGTAACACTTTTCTGGGAAGATTGAGGCTATTGCGGGGGAAATAGATGAGAGGCCCTTGTTATTGAGAATGGGGAGTAGGCACATAAGAGGAAGAAGATCGCATATATAAAGCTTCACGCTGCATGAGACGTCTGGTTAGTATACAGGTGAGATATCAACGAAACACAAAGTCATTCAGGTGTAGAAAGCCGTTCGAGATAAATTATAGTTGCTGAGGTTAGAGCATATGGATCGATAGCAAACACTAAGAGAGGCCTCTAAGCCGGTTAGTAAATCTCTCAGGCAGCTCTCAGCAGAAACAAAACCACACGATAACGATTGTTTTTGCCATTGACGAATGCATTACCCGTCATGACCCTGACCCGATAGACATTCGGTGTCAGCAGGGGAAGGCCATACATGCTGGATACTTAGCCTGTAAACGTAACTGGAAGCGCAATACAGATTTGTGATAGGCAGTTTGAGAGAACAATTGGCTAAATCTTAGTTTCCTAAGACCCACCAAAAAAAAAAAAAAAAAAATTATTCACTTAATGATACAGTGATACAGCGAAATATTGCATTTGACTGATTTACGTAAGATCCAAAAGGCCAGAGCAACAAGAAATACAAAACCATTGTACAACCAATACTTGGTAGTGAAAACAACAACAGCAGCAGCAGTGGTGGTACTGACATTGAACACAAAGCAGTGAACAATAGAATCCCGCAGTATATATATTACGACGATCCACCAGGCTAATAGAGCCACCACGTCTGCTCACGGCACCAGCTGCTGCAGGTAATACAGCTCGTTCTAATGAGGTTGTTTCAGTAACCTCTGAGCTTAGAGACAGATGTGTCATCGAATAAGTATGGAGACAGTAGGTCGAGAACTGCACAAACCAGTGTGCAAAACATACACTTATAGGAATGTTTCGATTAAAGGTCTGGATGACTTACGACAGGCTGACCTTGTAAATATGAGGGAATTTTCACTCGAGAATAATGGATTCAAATATATTTTAAAGGTTATTGTCAAATACTCCAAATTTGTATGGGCATTACCTGTTAAAACCAAATTTGGGAGAAATGTTGTAGATGCATTTGAGTGTTAGCTGCAGACAGGGATGAATTGATGCCCGGACAACCTCCTAACCGATCACGTTGGAGAGCTTTACAATAGTTATTTCAAGACTGCGATGCAGTGGTATCGAATATATCAATACTAAACATTCACCCGCCTGTAGGCGAGTGTCGTGGAACTACTGAACAGAACAGTAAAAGGTCAAATGTGGATGTGTTTTAATCTTTGCGACTCACAGAAATGGACAGATATCCTCCCAGAAATTGCTCAGTGCAATCGAACCAAAAATAGCACAATAAAAACAGACCAACTGATGATCGTGATAATGGACTCATGGATATGGTGTACTATTGCATTAAAATGATGGATCCACGCAAACAGAAATTTTATGTAGATGATTTGGTACGCATCTTAAAAGACAAGGCAGTATTTGAAAAATCATACCTACCAAACCGATCAACAGATATATTTACAGTTTCAAAGGTTCAGAGAACAAATCCTAGAACTTATGTCTTGAAGGATAGTAAAGGTGAAGATATTGCAGGTTGCTTTATACGGAGGAGCGGCAAAAAAGTTCAGAACCGGATGTGTTTCTCGTCGAGAGTCATAAGACGTCGGGCGGAATAGCGCTAATCAAATGGCTTGGTTGCCTGCGGCACAAAACAGTTGGATTGATGCTAACAATCTGCTATATAATGGGATGCGCAATCCACAACCACCGCAGTAGCATAACATGCATGCTAGGAGACGCATTTGAGGAGGTGGTGGTATTCCAGGCAAACTGCCAGTGGAAGCACACATTCCGGGATATAACTGCTGTAGATCTGGAACAAAGGTTCAAAAACGCTTGGCAGCAGGTGATAAAGGGATTAATGTGCTCGGCGAAGCGTTTATAGAACACGACAATGCATACGCTGCAAATAAAAATCTCCCAAGCCGTAACATTGCAGACAGGATTTTAGCTGATAGAGCTAAGGTGACAAGCAGAAAAAAGGATATTGGTAAAGGTCAACGCATTGCGGCATTTTCAGTTGATAACACCATGCGTGGAAAAATTAAGTTGGGTTTCGGAATGATGAATTTCAAGTGAGTTATGAATGCTGCACATTATGCACTAAACAAGAAGGATGGGAAACAGAGGTGTTTGAAGAACTGTATCCTGACAGCAATGTATGCAGCTAAAAATGCACTGAAGCAGAAGGATGAGGAAGAAGAGGATAAGATAAAGCACCTAGAGTTCTACGAATACCCGAGACGTCTAGTGGTTTTCTCCCACTCCTTATCACAGCGGCCGCGGGGATTAGCCGAGCGGTCTTAGGCGCTGCAATCATGGATTGTGGGGCTGGTCCCGGCGGAGGTTCGAGTCCTCCCTCGGGCATGGGTGTGTGTGTATCTCCTTAGGATAATTTAGGTTAAGTAGAGTGTAAGCTTAGGGACTGATGACCATAGCAGTTAAGTCCCATAAGATTTGACACACATTTGAACATGTTTATCACAGCGCTCTCTGTTCTCTCCCCGGTAGCGTCCCTCGCTGATGGTGCTGCAACTATTGCACGAACAGCCAAGAACGAGCAGAACTGTGAAGTGCAGTTAGAAGAAGCACGATGGAAGCTGTAGCCATCAGGAAAGGACTATATTTGAAACCGTATAGGAAAGAGCTTGGTCTAATCACAAATTACAAAAAAAAAAAAAAAAAAAAAAAAACGATTAGCAGTCCTACCAAATCGGCCTCTCACAAATACTGATCTTAAGTTTGTTAGGAATAAATCCAACATACCAAGACTCCATGGTATGTTTATGATGTTTATGCGGGATACATTACGGAAGACTATGTGGAAAATTGGTGAATATGGTATTGTGAATTCAGATGTTGCTGGAGGTCCTGACACCCACTGGGTGTCATATGTTGTGAAAAATGCAAGTACTGTCCACTATTTTGACTCATTTGGTGGCCTGCAATCCCCAGAAGAATTACCACGATACTTCACTCGCAGAAGACCTGTGTTTTACAATATCGGCGCTATCAGGATTTAAATACACACCTCTGTGGACATCTATGCATTATGTTGCTCTTCACATTTATGAAGAAGAATAAGAAGAATATATAAGGAACAGCTTTAAACATTCCTTCGTGACTTGATGCTCAGACTTAATGTCATACACTTAGACTTTGAAAGAGCGATCATCTGCATAACGTGCAAATTACTTCCCGCCATTTGATTTGAGCATTGGTGAATGGGGTACTGCATTGACTGGACTGGTGACCCCAACAGCATCCCAAATATCACCGAGGCTAACAGCAAACTGCATCTGGATATTCATGGTGAAAAAGACCTTGTGGGAATAGAACTTGGTGCATACGATATCGACGATGTAAACGAAGTCTTAAAACAGTCTGGAAAGGTATTGAGCGACGTGCAGCCACCAATACTCTTAAATCTGAAATAAGGACTGTGAATGTAACGACTGACGTTAACCAGAAAGGTACAGTAGGGCGCCTACTGGGTTTCAGAAAAGGACAGGTTTTGAAGAAGGATCCTAGTAAATTTTTCAAGTCAGATTAGACTGTGGACATACTATCTGCCAGCACAATCGGAGCCGGGTGTAACCTTGCAACGAAGTTTTATCTCAACGACAGTCTGATTCATACTATTTACGGATTCTTCCCCTCAGTTGCAATAGGTTATATGTCTTCTGAAGCTCCCACCAATGCACCATACCTCCCAGTGTCAGTTCAGACATTAGACTATTTGGAGTTGGGGAATTGTGGACCAGAATAATCAACTTGTTGACTTTCGTCGTGAGGAAATCATTGTACGATTGCATCTAAAGCAGGATGGGCATACGGTATAAAACCAGTGTGCACAGTCCACAGTACGTCACTTCGTTGCTGAACCGCAAAGTCACAACACGTGTGAACTACGAGTTTCTTAAATCAGTTGGCTTGAAACCTTACAATGACGTCCTCACTCAATATAGCCAGTCCAGTAGAGTATGATGAGCGAATTATATGTCGGGAATACTTCTCGCATAAACCTTACACCTCAACCACAATAATAAAGAATGATGAAATTAGGATTCTCATCCAGCACCAAGACGCGCTGATGCTTCGGTTCAAGAGTTTCATATTTGAAGGGATCATTAAAGAAAACCGATGACAGAGCTACAGTGAGATCAAAGTTTACACATAATGCTTTAGTATTTCTGTTTCAAGAGATGCGCTATGAACTCAGTGGGTCTGAGATCGACCGTGCACGCAATGTCGGCATAACATGAACCCTTAAAACATATGTCTCTGCATCAGCCACGTATTTCAATGGTTTAGAAAATGCGGGATAGTTCATAGACAGTCGGTGGATAGAATAGTTGCAGAGCACAAACGATTTGCTGCATCCATACCTCTAAAAATGTTTATGGGCTACTTTGTTGACATAAAACAGTTTATTATGAATGTTAATCAGGAACTCATTCTGGTGCGGAGGGCGACGGACAATAGCTCATACATTCAATGAGCTCAAGAGGAGAATATGATCACCATTAGCAAGATAATACAGAAAATCACTCACATCAATTATCAGATGAAGAGAATTTGGAGCTTTTCAAAGTTCTCAAATCCGGTACATGTCTATCACCAACATTCCGCTTTTGGGAGGTTTTCGAGTACCCAGTGCTACCGACTGCAAGCAGACAAACAGTATCTCTTCGCAGCTAGAGATGCCTAGATTCTTCATACTTGCATTTCAACTGACAGAAGAGGGAACATATCAACTGATTCCACTGTATTTGACAACTGCAAGTGAACTAATGCCAGAGTCTACCTGAATTCAGAATTCTACCAATATGACAACTTACACATACAGTGGGATGAAAATGTCTACAGTCTAGTATGACATGTATGCAAGGTTTCGTGCTTCTTACTATGAAAGTGCTGAAGAAATAGAAGGGTGTGTACTCAGTTCATGGAAATTCAAGGAGCTATTACCGATTATTATAATGGACTGCTCGAAACAGAACGAGATAATTAAGTATGGACCTACAGATGTACAAATTGAATCTGAATCTTCAGCAAATTTCTCAGAACAACCTGTTGTGTATGTCCTAGCTGTACATGACCATGTGATTAACTGCTGCTCCCACGCCGGTGTTGTACAGAAAGCTGTGCAAATGAACAAAGCGTTCCACAGTGGAATCTCAAGGTGTGAACATCATTGTAGATGCTCAGGGTTTCTGTGATTATGTGCGTAGGCAGTTCGTATTTAAAGATGTTGCAATCATAGCGTAGACAGAAGATGTCGGAATAATAGAGACTTTCTCAGAAAACATTGCATCACTGAGGTCTTTCAAGGATGCGAAGTGCGCTAAGACATGGGAGAGTGAAAAGTGGTTAACACATTTCTACCATGGAATTCACTAGGATGATCCTGGCATACCCTGTAAAGATACGGTACGTCACTTCGATTATTCGACCACACAGATACCATCATCTACGTGAAGGGGAAGGAGGAAATCGCATGGATGCGTCGAATCTTCCAGTTTGCTGCTAGTCAAGACCTGGAATTCTATGGGTGTCCTGCACTACATAGACTCAAAAAGAAGATGTGTGAAAACAGTGTTGTTGTACAGGCTTATGAAAATGTAAAATTGCTTTTTACCTCATAATAAGTGTATGATTTCTCTTCGCCCTGTTTGCGCTTTGATAGTGTATAGTTTTGTCCAGATTCTATGTCTTTGGTTTTCTTCAAGCAAAGGAGATGTAATTTTAGATATGTTTGCGGGTGCAGTAACGTGCCTCCTGATCCTATTTAACACAGTTCGTGATATATGATATGCGCAATTCCACGCAACCCTTCTATATATTTTGTTATTCTTTGTTTTAAACTTTACCTCCTTAATAGCACTCATCTTCAGAAAACTAATGTCATTTGTATCCTGTACAGCCTTCGTATATACATACATAATGCAATAGGGAATAGGTTTTTTGTAAATAAGAGCAACAACAATGACGTCTAGTAACGAATTATTTTGTTTATTCAGTTCACACAAATACAATTGATTTCTTGAGATTACAGTACAGTTCTTGAGGTACAGTTCAGTTCTTGAGGTACAATATAGTTCTTGAGGTACAACTTGATTATGATATTCGAATACAGAGATACTTTACAACAGTAACACTGGTTGACAATACTCTTTCTTACAATTTTTACCAGTGCCACTGGATGAGATTGTTTACAATTTTTCAAAACATATAAATATTCGCTAGAAACTAAGGTGGCGAAAGTTTTTTTACTACTGCGACTAAATTCCACAGTCCCAGTATCATAGCTTTTACCATAATTCTGGAGGACTGTGTACACTTGGAAACTAATTTCCACAGCCCTAATAGCAAGGGTTTATGATTTTTAACCTTTTTTAACTTCTTTTACTTTTTCACAAACATAGCGTGTATCCTTTCTTCTTAAATAAATAAATGTTTACATGACGCACACACAGAATTACTTACGCTATGATAAAAGTAGTATGACATACTACTACTGTGCACTCTGTCTCTGTCTCTCCCTCTCACTCAGTCCCTCTCCTCTTATCTCGCTACAAGTGAGTAGTGTGAGTACGGTATAGTTTCAGTCCCGTCATCAGAAATGGCCCTTTCATCGTCATGAGGTGGCAGGCCGATTTTAGACTGTAGCACAGAGTACACTTCATGTCGTCTTGATCGAATACTAGTTTTCCGTACCATACGCGGCGGCTGCGGTGCAGCATCGCGAACACCGCTGTATAGGCACTGCAAATAGTCTTCGATAGAGAGGGGACCTGATGCCATACGAAGCGCACAGTAAGCTAGCCTCTGGATGGCACCTTCCAAAGTGAGATACGCGTATGTTTTAGATCGCAGACCAACAAACACCATAATCGGTAATCCATTCGCCTCGCCTTTCGTAAGGCCCAAAACCTTATTGTTCTGTGAAACAAGACCACAAGGATTATCGGCCGTCTATGAGGACATGTCGGATTCATTACTGCGGTACCTCATTACTCCATATGGATTTCAGTTCTTCACCCAATAGATGAAGTTATCTGTATCCATATATAGCAGTTTAGGATCTGCAAAATGAGTTTTCGCAAACTCATAATGGAATCGATACATGTGGAATTTGGATAGGTCTAGTGTGCACATCTCCACATAAATAGGTCTCGTAAAATCTACTGTAGTCTTTGCCATCTCCATAGCAACAAATTCCGATGGAATATGGTGGGTTCAAATGCCTCTGAGAACCATGCGACTTAACTTCTGAGGTCATCAGTCGCCTAGAACTTAGAACTAATGAAACCTAACTAACCTAGAGACATCACACACATCCATGCCCGAAGCAGGATTCGAACCTACGACCTGGAATATGGTGGTCTGCTTAAAGTTTGGCTTGGCGATGCATTTTCTTAACCCATAATGCCCATACCATTCACTTCTAGTCAAAATTTCACGACAATCTCTCAAATATTCTATTGCATTGCCGAAAATTGAACTGTTCAATTTTTTATAAAAAGGTTTTTCGGAGTCACATGTCGTGGAAGCTCTCTGTCTCGTATTCAGCAAGGGGAACTGCTTCAAGGAGATAGCCAGGGTGATTCTAACCAGCTCCATCCTCAAGCTGAGACACTGCTGGAGATCACGACAGCCAGCGTTGTCATCAGTTTTGGGGTGAAATCTCCTCACAGAACCAGTTGCTCCGAACGCAGCGGTAAATCGGCAGGAGTATCATGCAAACATATAGGCTACATGAGTTCTGCCTCCACCACATACCCTATATCATCAACCGCTATACCCTTGATTTTTCCACTTTAATCCCTTGCAATCGTCTTCGGCCACCCATCGAAACTCTCCAATCGCCAGTGATTGTTGTATGGAATACCTGTGTAAGTTATGTACGTCAAAATACATTATGTAATTCGAACCGAGGGATGCGTTGAACCTGTCACCCATCCGTGGGTTATTTGCCTTCACTTGGCAAAGTCCCACATGGATTCCTGCCTGAAAGAAAAGAAGCATGTCGGGATCGGTAAATAATTCGATGCTGCAGTTCATTTTCTTGAGCATTGCATCCCAAGACAACCGAGGTGCTGTGTAATGAAAGGCATAATCCAGAGAATAGCCCTAAAAGTGCATTTATGAGTTTTTACTCTCAAGAGTGACACACACACTCTCAAGAGCAGAACTCGGCCAAGTGCGAAAGCCACTGGGACTTCTCGCCAAAACTAAACGGGGAGCTGTCGGGGAGGTGCAGTGTTGCGTTATTCTCGCTAGTGTAAACATTTTCCCCACGCTCACGGCGAGTGCTCTCATTTCAAAAACCTTTGAATTTGCCGAGTGTTGAGTATGGCCGAGTTCAATAAAAATGTACACACGGGGATGTGTGCAAACTCAGTGAAGCACACGAATTGAAGTCAATCCCCTACGACATGCGGAACCCAGATTTAAAAAAAAATAAAATAAAATAAAATAAAATAACTGGTGATGAAGAAATAAACGACAGACTTCAGTTGTGAGCTTTCTGAAATTAGTATAAAACTACACAATTTACGAAATCTGCTAAGTTTATTTCATAAACAATTTTGCATTGCTTATCAACAATACGACATTATCAATACATCGGTATCTACGTACATTATCAATCCTTTCTAATAATCATGTACAAAAATGAAAAACAAAGAGTGGAAGTGAAGCGGAAGACTTCAAAAGATAGCACTATTTTTCGGCAGGAAGTTTTATTGTGCCTTCTCTACAGGCTGCTGGTACTGGTATGTTTCTCGTCAGATTTTTATCAGAAAAAAGTATATTTATCCGTTCAATATGAACTAACTTATTATACCTTGATATGAGCGTACTGCCGGGGCAATTCCTCTAGAGTAGTCATCAAATAATTCGCAAACTCACTCCTCATTTGCTTTTGGGAGGCCTAAAAGTTGTTTCTCCGGCCACCTGGTAAAGAAAAAAATGTGTTGTTTACTTCTTCATTACCCGACTGCCCAGATGTTACAAATGATTCAAATGACTCTGAGAACTATGGGACTTAACTTCTGAGGTCATCAGTCCCCTAGAAACTTAGAACTACTTAAACCTAACTAACCTAAGGACATCACAAACATCCATGCCCGAGGCAGGATTCGAACCTGCGACCGTAGCGGTCACGTGGTTCCAGACTGTAGCGCCTAGAACCGCTGGGCTCCCTGATATTACAGTCTGTATACATAAATCTTCTGTATCTATCATTCCATTGGCTAAATAGCCTTTCTGATTCTGGTCTACTAAAAAATTATGAAGCGCACATATTGACAGTACAGTGTCAGTTGAGGTATCGGTTTTCAAAAGTATGGGTTTTCTAAGGCCTCGATATCTATTTGCTAAGACCCCAAATGTGTTTTCAACAGTTAGACTTGTCCTTGATGGCGGTAATCAAATATTGCATTGGGCGCCGATTGGTCACGAAATGATCAAGATATTTGATTTCATAGTAAACGCGTCATCATCAACAATCCAATAAGGAATTGGCATTTCTCTCCCTGGCTGAGGCTGCGGTAGTGGCAGAGGACCTTTTTTTGTTCCGGCTGGTTATACAAATTGCAGAAGCAAAATATGCCTATATCTGAGATTCGCCCATTGCAGCCAACGACTATGTAGATAAAGCTATAGTTTGCAGCTACGACTCGTAATAAAGCGGTGCTGTGTGTCCCTTTATACTTATAAAATGTACTCTCGCAGTTCTGAGGGTTGCTCTCCATCGATGGCGCCAATGCAAAGGGGTAAATTCCCCCTTTTTCAAAACCTGCGTCTATATTAAATTCTTCTTTGGTCTGAGGAAACTGAAAAGAATAAAACAAGTCAATACATAATAAATAGTGAAATAAATAAGTAAATAAATGAAATTTGCACATAACAAACCTCATTGTTGTTTAAATGGACATTAATTTTGTATATAAAATTTTCGGATGCTAACATCTCCAAATTGCGCTGGTGAAGTGAGCAGATTACCAGACGATAATAGAGAAGGCAAGGAAGCAACTCAGATGGACGAAATAAACCATAAGTATCTCGTATAAGGCAACACTAGAAATACTCGCTAAAAAAAAACACGAACACGCAAATTTGGAAAGCACGTTGCTTGTGAATTCCGGTCTCTCACTTAGGAGACTGAAAACGCAAATAAGAAAATCAGTACCGAGTTCAGTTGAAAAAGATGGATATTTCATACATGGATTATCTGCCAGCAGCTCATGTGCTCTAACCCCACCTACATTCACACATCCCACTTTGCCTGAAACTCCGAATGCCAAGAGTTGTTCATTAGCCAAGGAGTTTGTCGAGTCGTATGAGTACGCTGTATTTCATGTACCATAATTTCGTATTTTTCATTTGTTTCCTGATGTATTTACTTTGTAATATATCTGCAATTATTTCTAATCTTCGTGCCACAATAAATAAATAAATAAATAATATATAGAAAATCAGTACCTTCCGATAGGTCTCTCTGAGAACGTTGAAAATTGCAGGATCCATTTCCTTTATCACCTGGCTATTGTATATACAGGTATGCGGAAGAGATACTGTATACTGCCATAAGAATCATCTGTAATAACACATGTTTAGCTTTTAATATAAATTAATGCATTTCAACTAATGGACTGTTAGGATATTGCCACTAATGCTACCAGCAATTCGGATTCAACAGTTGATGATCTGCAAATACTCCTAAATTGCTGGGCATCTTCAAGCTCAAGTTCGTGTGCTAAAGCCTGGTACACCCCCAAATGCATTCTCCTTTGTATCTATGACTTGAACCACTTCTTTTGTTTCGAACAGTTTTTTTTTTTTTCGATAAGCACAGTACAGATAACGCTGCCGCTACTTCTTATAAACATCTTATAAACTTAAAATCACTATGATAACAGACAGTTTGTGTGTGTGTGTGTGTGTGTGTGTGTGTGTGTGTGTGTGTGTGTGTGTGTGTGTGTGCGTATAGTGTAATGTTTGTGTTCTCCTCACGAATAGCATAAAGGGGGCCACCTAGCTTAATGACCATCTCCCAAGATATTGACACAAGGTCTACCCTCCACCCTCCCCCTATGGCCTAAGACATCATCGGGTTCCTGACCATCGTCTTCCAGAATATCCACCCCTTCCAACGCTCCCAAACACTCCAGCAGATCTCCCTTGGCACCCACTCTGTCTTCCATTTGAATACCTACGCCAAATACCCCCACAACCTGGGCCACTTCACCTTCACCCGCCTAGACACCCACGTTTAAGCCTCTCTCCTTTTCAATCTGCTCCCTTCCCCCCTCCTCCCTGGCGCACTAACAGTACCGTCTGCTCCACCTAGAGATTCGCTCCCTCCCTGCCAACAAATACCTCTGTCCCAGCACCATGTCGACTCCTTCACCTTGAACAAAACCTTCCTCCAACCTCACCATATTGTCCGCACACGTCCCTACCTACTTCACCACACCGACAATCCCCTTCCCCATGCATCGCTATTGGCCAACTCAAACATATCCCTGTCTCACCACAACCCCTGCTCAATGACCTGACTGAAAACCTCATCCTCAGCGTCTTTTTTGCCCTCCATCACGGTCACCTTTGCCACTATCTATGTCCAGCCCACAGCTTCTCTCCCCTATGACTTCATCTCTCATGTTGACCACGCCTTCTCGACGTATGTGACTGCTGCAGACGTCAGCATCCACAGCTGTGATCTTGCCACCCTACAGCGGTGGCATCAGTCCTCACCACCCTCCACGGTGACCTTGTTCCGCTCCCACAGCACACCCATCTCAAAAGTAACTCCACCCCGGATGTCGTCCTTGCTTCCCCCAACCTCCGTGATCGTATCGTCTCGATGCCCTCAACCCATTGGTAGTGACCACCTCCCAGTCCTTCTCACTATCTCCTCTGCCCATCGTTCCCTCCTGCCTCCCATTCTGCTGCCCCTCCAAAGTCTGTTCATGACTACCGCCATGCCAACTGGGATGCCTACCAGGAATCCATTGACTCCCAGGCCGAAAGCTACACAGTTCGTTTTCACCACTCTGCTGATGTCACCCATGCCTCATCCTTCCGCCAGAAGACCAGCACTGACACTATCGAGGCCCACGTTCCTATCAAACTTATCCACCCTCACCGCCCTACTCTTGGTCTACATGCCGTCCTTCTCTGTGAATCTCATAGGCTCTTCTGCTGCTTCCTCAACACTCATGACCGGGATACACTCAGCATCCCCTAAATAAAGAAATCCTGTACCCATCGTTCGTGACGTCACAACATGACGAGTGCAGTAGTCTGTGGCAGCTTGTAAACATCGCCCTGTATATTATTGTATCGTAATTCAGCTAGTTCGTGAGTGGAGTTACCATGTGTTGAAGGTAAATTCTTTTTGTTTCCTTGGTGTACACTAGACTGGACGATTCATGTGTTCTGGGAAGTCTCGTTATTAATATAATGCCGTTTCGTTGTTGTGTGCCAAACTGTAGAGGCAACTATGATGGAGGCCCTAAAGTTTTTGTAATTAAATTTCTGGAGAATGAAGCAACGAGGAAGAAATAGTTACCAAGAATTCACAAGAATAACTATACTCGTTCTGCAAATTCAAGGGTGTGTTTTATTTAAGTTTTTAAAAGAGTTTAATTCTAATGAGGAAGAGTACTGTTTATCGTGATTCATTTTCTTGAAATGATGGCCCTCCTTCTCAGCTGACGACCAGCTCCTTGACATTACCAATCTTCTTTCCCTCCAACTTAACTCCCGTCGCTCTGCCAGTTTTGTTTCCCCTCCAGAACACCTATGACCGTGTCTGGCATCCCGAGCTCCTCTCTTAACTCCAGACTCACGCTCTTCCCATCAATTTCGTCCATCTCGTTGCTTCCTTCTTCTCCAGTCTTCCCATCTATGTCACTATCCGCAATACCAATTCCCATACTTTCTATCCCACCGTCAGCATTCCCTCCTTCACCCCCTCCCTTTCACATGCACCCCTTCTGCGTCTCTGCACTTCCTCCTGACTTGCCTTCCCTCTCCATCTCCCATCCCGCTCGTCTCCTATCCATTGGTGCGCCTCCCAACCCCCTTGTTTTTCTCCCACCCTCTCCAGCCCCCTTCTCCCCCTGCCCCCTCCTATCACATCTTTTCCCTCTTCTCAGGCCTCCCCTCCCTCGACGGGTCTCTTCCGGCAGGTTTTACTCTGTCGTCTGCACTCTGTCGCATCCAGTGGATTTTAACCCTCGCATTACCAAGGGGGGGGGGGGTACATTATGCCCACCTTTTGAAAATATTGAAATCTACTCAGGTACTTTACTTTTTAAATGCGACTTTTCACAACAATCGTCTTACACCACAAATAATACCATTACGTGACCTTAGAACACAAGGACATTATATTTCTCTGGGTTGACAGTAACAATCGTCTCAACAATGATTCATTTCCCTTTGGTTCTTTATTGTTTCGTGTTCAGTGGCACTTAGTCCAGTGTTGGATTCAACTGTGATTGAAAATGTGTCAACAGTCACTTACTGACAGAGAAGTATCGCGTATTTGGAAAGAATCTACAGATTCTCAAACTGAATTTGATGAAACTGACGATGTAGTGAGTAAATCTGAAGGGGAATGTGTTTTGCACGAGGACGTGGACAGTGATGGAGTACCTACAGACGCTGAAGATGAACTATGGGCACCTGAAACTGTAGCTTGCTAGGTTAGTGACAAGTATATTACAAACACTGTAAAAATTTATAGCTCCAAATCTCCTCACATAAGAGGACGTGAAGCACAAAATGTAATGACAGAAAGAGAAGGCATAACAGACGAAGGTAAAGTAGGAACAAAGTAAAGTAGGTAAAGTAGGAACAAGGTAAAGCAGGAACAATAAGAGAATCATTTAAAAAACTTTTGTCTCCGGGAGCTGTCTTGAAATCAGGGCATATATAGGTCTACTTATCATTATGAGGAAGGAAAACGACAGTAAGTCATGTGTTACAGATTTATGGTCCTACACTTCATTAAGGTTTGTTTATACCGCTGCCATGAGCCGAACCAGATTCCAACAGCTTACTTCCCCCATGAACCATGGACCTTGCCGTTGGTGGGGAGGCTTGCGTGCCGCAACAGTACAGATGGCCGTACCGTAGGTGTAACCACAACCGGAGGGGGGGGGGGGGGGGCTATCTGTTGAGAGGCCAGACAAACATGTGGTTCCTGAAGAGGGGCAGCAGCCTTTTCCGTAGTTGCAGGGGCAACAGTCTGGATGATTAACTGATCTGGCCTTGTAACACTAACCAAAACGGCCTTGCTGTGCTGGTACTGCGAACGGCTGAAAACAAGGGGAAACTACAGCCGTAATTTTTCCCGAGGGCATGCAGATTTACTGTATGGGGGTCCTCTTGGGTAAAATAGTCCGGAGGTAAAATAGTCCCCCATTCGGATCTCCGGGCGGAGACTACTCCGGAGGACGCCGTTATCAGGAGAAAGAAAATTGGCGTTCTACGGATCGGAGCGTGGAATGTCAGATCCCTTAATCGGGCAGATAGGTTTGAAACTTTAAAAAGGGAAATGGATAGGTTAAAGTTAGATATAGTGGGAGTTAGTGATGTTCGGTGGCAGGAGGAACAAGACTTTTCGTCAGGTGAATACAGGGTTATAAATACAAAATCAAATAGGGGTAATGCAGGAGTAGGTTTAATAATGAATAAAAAAATACGAATGCGGGTAAGGTACTACAAACAGCATAGTGAACACACTATTGTTGCCCAGATAGATACGAAGCCCACGCCTACCACAGTAGTACAAGTTTATATGCCAACTAGCTCCGCAGATGATGAAGAGACTGATGAAATGTATAATGAGATAAAAGAAATTATTCAGATAGTGAAGGGAGACGAAAATTTAATAGTCATGGGTGACTGGAAATCGATAATAAGAAAAGGAAGAGAAGGAAATGTAGTAGGTGAATATGGAATGGGGCTAAGGAGTGAAAGAGGAAGCCGCCTGGTAGAATTTTGCACAGAGCACAACTTAATCATAGCTAACACTTGGTTCAAGAATCATGAAAGAAGGTTGTATACATGGAAGAACGCTGGAGATACAAAAAGTTATCAGATAGTTTATATAATGGTAAGACAGAGATTTAGGAACCAGGTTTTAAATTGTAAGACATTTCCAGGGGCAAATGTGGACTCTGACCACAATCTATTGGCTATGACCTGTAGATTAAAACTAAAGAAACTGCAAAAAGGTGGAAACTTAAGGAGATGGGACCTGGATAACCTGAAAGAAACAGAGGTTGTAAAGAGTTTCAGGGCTAGCATAAGGGAACAATTGACAGGAATGGGGGAAAGAAATACAGAAGAAGAAGAACGGGTAGCTTTCAGGGATGAAGTAGTGAAGACAGCAGAGGATCAAGTAGGTAAAAAGACGAGGGCTAGTAGAAATCCTTGGGTAACAGAAGAAATATTGAATTTAATTGATGAAAGGAGAAAATATAAAAATGCAGTAAATGAAGCAGGCAAAAAGGAATACAAACGTCTCAAAAATGAGATCGACAGGAAGTGCAAAATGACTACGGAGGGATGGCTAGAGGACGAATGTAAGGATGTAGAGGCTTATCTCACTAGGGGTAAGATAGATACTGCCTACAGGAAAATTAAAGAGACCTTTGGAGAAAAGAGAACCACTTGCATGATTATCAAGAGCTGAGATGGAAACACAGTTCTAAGCAAAGAAGAGAAAGCGGAAAGGTGGAAGGAGTATATAGAGGGCCTATATAAGGGCGATGTACTTGAGGACAGTATTATGGAAATGGAAGAGGATGTAGATGAAGATGAAATGGGAGATATGATACAGCGTGAAGAGTTTGACCAAGCACTGAAAGACCTGAGTCGAAACAAGACCCCGGGAGTAGACAACATTCCATTAGAACTACTGACGGCCTTGGGAGAGCCAGTCCTGACAAAACTCTACCATCTGGTAAGCAAGATGTATGAGACAGGCGAAATACCCTCGGACTTCACGAAGAATATAATAATTCCAATCCCAAAGAAAGCACGTGTTGACAGACGTGAAAATTACCGAACTATCAGTTTAATAAGTCACAGCTGCAAAATACTAACGCGAATTCTTTTACAGACGAATGGAAAAACTGGTAGAAGCCGACCTCGGGGAAGATCGGTTTGGATTCCGTAGAAATATTGGAACACGTGAGGCAATACTGACCCTACGACTTAGAAGAAAGATTAAGGAAATGCAAACCTACGTTTCTAGCATTTGTAGACTTAGAGAAAGCTTTCAACAATGTTGACTGGAATACTCTCTTTCAAACCCTGAAGGTGAAAGGGGTAAAATACACGGAGCGAAACGCTATTGACAATTTGTACAGAAACCAGATGGCAGTTATTAGAGTCGAGGGGCATGAAAGGGAAGCAGTGGTTGGGAATAGAGTGAGTTGTAGCCTCTCCCCGATGTTATTCAGTCTGTATATTGAGCAAGCAGTAAAGGAAACAAAAGAAAAATTCTGAGTAGGTATTAAAATCTATGGAGAAGAAATAAAAACATTGAGGTTCGCCGATGGCATCATTCTATCAGTGACAGCAAAGGCCTTGGAAGAACAGTTGAACGAAATTGACAGTGTCTTGAAAGGAGGATATAAGATGAACATCAACAAAAGCAAAACGAGGATAATGGCATGTCGTCGAATTAAGTCGGGTGGTGCTGAGGGAATTAGATTAGGAAATGAGACACTTAAAGTAGTAAAGGAGTTTTGCTATTTGGGGAGCGAAAGAACTGATGATGGTGGAAGTAGAGAGAACATAAAATGTAGACTGTCAATGGCAAGGAATGCGTTTCTGAAGAAGAGAAGTTTGTTAACATCCAGTATAGATTTAAGTGTCATGAAGTCGTTTCTGAAAGTATTTGTATGGAGTGTATGTATGGAAGTGAAACATGGACGATAAATAGTTTGAACAAGAAGAGAATAGAAGCTTTCGAAATGTGGTGTTACAGAAGAATGCTGAAGATTACATGGGTAGGTCACATAACTAATGAGGAGGGATTGAACAGAATTGTGGAGAAGAGGAGTTTGTGGCACAGCTTGACAAGAAGAAGGGACCGGTTGGTAGGACATGTTCTGAGGCATCAAGGGATCACAAATTTAGCATTGGAGTGCAGCGTGGAGGGTAAAAATCGTAGAGGGAGACCAAGAGATAAATACACTAAGCAGATTCAGAAGGATGTAGGTTGTAGTAAGTACTGGGAGATGAAGAAGCTTGCACAGGATAGAGTACCATGGAGAGTTGCATCAAACCAGTCTCTGCGCTGAAGACCACCACCACAACAACAACAACTAAAATAATGAGATATGATGATAGAGAGTCGCGAAGTGATTGCAAGAAACGTGATAAGTTTGTGGCAATGCGAGAAGTTTTTGATAAAAAGAATGCATTACTGCCAAAATATTATTCTGTTGGGATGCACACTGTTACAGATGAAATGTTGTCATTGTTCCGTGGTAGGTGTCCCTTCAAGGTCTTCATGAAGGAAAAACCTGGTAAATATGGTATACTTATACGCATGCTCACCGACGCCAAAACGAGATATATTATCAGCATGGAGCCTATGCTGGGAAACGAAATGGTGGTACACAACAATCAAATGCCGCTGCAGCTGTGGTCAAACGCCCAATGGTTCCTACACATAACTCAGGGCAAAATGTCACCACAGACTGATATTACACTTCAATTGATTTGGCCGAAGATCTATGGAGGAACCACAAGCTAACATTACAAGCTAACAGGAAACATGCACCTCAAGAACTGAAAGCTATCTCAAAACGGGAATTATATTCTAGTAAATTTGCTTTCAGTGATACTAATACTGGAAATATTACAATCACAATTGTCTGTTATATCCTCCGCGAAAAACCCAAAAGAAATCTGCTGTTTCTATAATCTCACCATTATGACGCTGCTGTTGGTTCACCGACTGACACTAACAAGGGGACCCTCCATACTGTATATCACGGATTTTGATGCTCTTCAAATATGTTGTAGAGGCACTTACCCTGAGTACCTGGCTATCCGTTTTTTTTTAGCGACGGGCCTTGGGCTTTGAGAAGATAGATTTTGAAGTTCATTGCCCGTTTTGTATACCCGTAACATTACATATATTCCGAGCAAGTCACCGTAGATAACGGTAAATCTTTTTGCATTCTGTAATTCTTCCGTACGTGAGATAGAAATTTTTTTGTACATAATTGATTCTTGGGGAGGGCAAACCGATTCATCTTTATACTATCGTCTACTGACTGATGAACGGAAAGCGAGCACCTGCACCAAAGTTGTCCCACCAAAGTGCACTCCTTATTGCCAGCCCTGCGATGTTTATTTTTACCAACAGGTAAAAATCTTCACGAAAATTATTCAGAATGCTCCCCACTTGATGAAAGACAATAGAGAGATCACTTCTAGGGAAGATTCGATAAAATTACATTCGCTAATCTTAGACCAATTCAGCGCACCTAATTTTGAAAGCATAATTAGATAAGCATGGTTCGCATCGAAATTAGCTGTCATATTGTATGACAGAAAAAATTAATAACTGAATACATTTTTATAATTTGACACATCTTAAACTGTGTTGATATTGTCTGAAATAAAATTGAAAAATTCGGTCGATTCTGAAAAAGAAAAAAACACGTGCAGGATTCGAGCACGGTATCTCCAGCATAGCAGCTGAAAAACCTTTAGCGCTGCGCTACGCTAACACGCTTGTAATATGTCTAGTGATATAGGTATACAAGCACGCAATAAACTTCAAAATCGATTTTCTCACAAACCAATGCCTGTCGCTAAAAAACCGGATAGCCAGGCAGTCAGGGTAAGTGCCTCTACAACATATTTGAAGCTCATCAAAATCCGTGATTTACAGTACGGAGGGTCTCCTTGTAAGAAGAAAACCGTTTTAAATTTGTATTATAACGAGACTAAAGGTGACTTTGACACGTTATATCAAATGGTAAGTAAATATTCAACTAACAAGGGAACCTCCCCATCGCATCCCCCTCAGATTTAGTTATAAGTTGGCACAGTGGATAGGCCTTCAAAAACTGAATACAGATCAATCGAGAAAGCAGGAAGAAGTTGTGTGGAACTATGAAAAATTAAGCAAAATATACAAACTGAGTAGTCCATGCGCAAGATAGGCAACATCAAGGATAATGTGAGCTCAGGAGCGCCGTGGTCCCGTGGTTAGCGTGAGCAGCTGCCTCCAGTGAAAAGTTTACTTCCTTTATTTTCGCAAAGTTAAGATCTGTCCGTTCGTTCATTGACGTCTCTGTTCACCGCAAAACCGTGCGATTAATAGACGAAAGGACGTTCCTCTCCAATGGGAACCGAAAACATTCGATCGCAAGGTCATACGTCAACCGATTCCTGCACAGGAAAACACGTCTGATATATTCTATACGACACTGGTGACGGCATGTGCGTCACATGACAAGAATATGTTGTCGACCCACCTAACTTGTACACTGGGCGAATGGGTAAAAAGATTCTTCTACCTTGCCCGATTTAGGTTTTCTTGTGGATGTGATAATCACTCCCAAAAAACTGATGAAAACATAAGAGTTTGTCACATAAACTGCAACAAATGAATGCATTAGTTTCACAGTCGCACAGTTTTCCCTGGGCTTTGTCAAAACATATGTTTTTAACATTTTCAAATTTTCCTTGTGTAGACCGTCAAATCTTGCATATGTCCAAGCAAATCTGGACATGTCCTGGAATTCTGGAGAGCGAAGTTGATTATGTGTGAGTGCCTGAACTTTGATAATTGTCTGAAAATAAAAAATTTAAGTTTTCATTTGAGCGGAAATTTGAACCAATGATCTCTCGTTCCGCAGCTGCTAACGCGAACCACGGGACCACGTCAGTCGTGGGCTAACGCTATCCTTGATGTTGCTTATCTTGCGCATGGACTACTCCGTTTGGATATTTTGGTTATTTTTTTCATAGTTCCACACAACTTCTTCCTGTTTTCTCGATTGATCTGTGTTCAGTTTTTCAAGGCCTATCCACTGTGCCAACTTATAACTAAATCTGAGAGGGGGTGCGATGGGGAGGTTCCCTTGTAAGGGGGCTACAAGAAGATGGCCGCTGTCTGTTTTCTATACTCTTGTGGACATAGCAGTGGCAAATAGTTATACACTATTTTTGTTGAACTTCCTGGACTGGAATAAGAAAACCTAATAAGCGAAACCAAATATTGAAGAAAGTACTACAAATCTTTCAGGACTGTCAAAGCCTGTAGTTCCAAGTATGGAGACTATTCTCGGACAGAAAGTTAAGCAGAATTTCAGTGCAAAGTAAGCTCTTGGGGGTAAAGGTAGATGTCATTTGTGAGTTAATGAAAGCCGTCCAAGAGTAGAAAAATACAACAAAGTGAACAAAACAACAATAATTTGCAAAAATTGTAAGAGATACACATGTCGTAAACACAGCAAAAAAACTATTGTACGTTCCAAGTGTGAAGTAGATTCCGAAGAAAGTGGTGAGTAATTTTTCTCACAAAACTATGTTATGTTCCTAAGCTATTTGTATATTACCTCAAGGTTTTGTAATATTTCTTAATTATAGTAAAGTGTGCTTCAACAGTACTATAACGACTTTTACTACTAACTTTTCTCAAGGTAATTAGACTTAGTAAAGTAAGTGAAAGCTCTAAAATGCATTTTTGAAAACAGTTTTAAAAGAAATATTCAGGTTCTTTATCCTGATCATGCATCAACAGATCTTTCAAAAGTATGTTATTAATGTGATTCAAGAACAATTAATGAATTTTACTTACTTTTTAATTTTTTTTATGTTGGGTAGAAAGAAACCTCCCCATCCACGGTAATACGCGTTACTGAAAATGGCTTGGTAGTGCGAGGGTGAAGTGTCGTCGTTCTGGTGTAGTTTAATACTGTGGCCGACCTTTAAGTTGTGCGTGTGACTTGAGTGTTTTTTATGTGCTACGCAAATCGCCAACTGTGTTTTTAACTTTATGTGGGCTTTTTTTAACTGTCCCGCATGAACATGTATATTCCAAACCCCACTGTCTGCCCTTACTATGTTCTTATGTCCCCCTTTCTCACCTTTTATGTGTCTCGTTTTCATTTTTTTTTTAATGTACCACTCCGTTGAAGAGTGGCGGATTACGCCGCTAGAAATCACAATAAAGAAACAAAAACACATACATACACACAAACTCTAGCGATCAGGAACTTTACGCCACTGCCTCTCCCCCCATTGCAGGCCAAATATCCTCCCTTTGCCGGCCATATACCGGCAGTGGAAGTTTTTTCCTCTACCAGGATTCGAACCGACTTGCTCCCGGATCTAGCGCTACCGCACAACCGTGCGGTAACAGCCTCGGTCAAGTAGACTGCGTGTCTGACTGTAAAAGGTCTGGAGTGGGCTCGCGATAATTACCATGAGAATTTCTCTCTGAGAAAGAACATGGGTGAACTTGCCTCTCACGGCAAAATGCAACGATTTAAACAACATCGACGATCTCAGTTTTGAGATAGTTTAGCGTGACCAATTATAAATATAAGACCTACGTTTCTATAGAGTCAATTGGCTCAAATCAATTACAATCCAAGCCTTCCAAAGTTTATAATATGATGACTTAGCATAAAACTACCATTCGTGCCCATGGGCAGCTTGATATAACTAACAGCGCCAGTTGTGTAGCCGCAAGTGAATTTATTCTCGCTACATAGGACAAACGTTTACTTGCAGTTTTATAGCCAATGTTTATCAATTAGTACGGAATGGGCAATAACATAAAGAAATATATATTTTTTCATATGTTGTCCTGACTATTCTGCAAATTAATACCGTGTGAAGCATGTCGATCGTACTGCCATCAAACGGCAACGTTATACAAGTGACTGGATGTTATGAGCTCCCGTCGGTAGATGTCAGTAGCGGTGGTACGTGGCTACACGGCCACGTACCTACAGCGCTGCGCCTGACATCTATCGATGCAATCACACAACATCCCGTTGGCTGCGCAGCGCAGCCGTTTGCCAGCAGTACTATCAACGTGTTCTATATGTAACATAGTTGTGGAATATTGAGGGCAATATATGAAACTGCTTTCATTTCTTTATATTATTACATGTTTCGCAATAGTTGATAAAACATGTGAATATAACTGCAAACAGATGTTAGTTAGCCTTAAGATGTGAAATTAAATTCAGTCGCGTTACAGTCAATCGGGGTAACTTGGTACCACTTTTTCCCATGTTTCTCAAAATAATGGACACAAAATAAGTTACACACCACGATAAAACATCTTATATCTGTAGTTATTGAGTTCTTAGGAAAGTCAAAATGTACACTGCTCTACACTAACTATGCCCTCCTCCTTTCGTGTCACCTTACTTTGGGGTACGCAAAATCAATTAATTTTTAATGTTCTTTCCCTTTCTATTAGCTCAGTATTGTTTAATTCTTTCTGATCTTGCTTTCCTTTCTTCTTCAGAGATTTGGATTGTTCGTTTGGTTTTCATTTTGACTTGGACTTAAGCATATTTTCTGTGATTTGTAGCTCTCTTAAGTCCTTCTCCGTTTCCTTAAACCAATTTGAATTTTTGGTTGCGGAATTAGTAAACAACTTTTTGTGTTCATTCTGAGGATATGTCCATAAAAATCAATTCTTCTTTTCCTCCTTGTGTCTGAGATTTTTCGGTAGGGTTTCATTTTTTATGTGAATTAGTTCGTTTTTCATAATATTATAACTGCCGTAACGTAATATTTGCGGCAGTTCCCAAAAGATGTTGCTTGACGATATTTAGTCTAATTTTAAATCACCAAGAACACACGCCAGTTTGCGTACTTAAGACTTCATTGACTTCTTACTTAGCAGCTATCCCAGAATCATCACATCTTTGCTACCAAAGAATAAACAAAAAATAAATAAAATTTTAAAGATATTACATCATGTTATCAGTAATGAACTATAACTATTAACGGTCTTGCAACTTCATAAAATATAAAAATTCCATTTAGATTCATCACTGTTGCCTTTACAATATCTTCCTTTCTCTGATCCCCAGCCATTCAACTGCGCCATGGTTGGTGCTGGACAATGTGTCGGCTGCATACAGGGCAGCTTCCGGTTTGATTAATGTATTGTAACGTCTTATTTTTTAATTCCGTGAGAGGTACTTTTTGCTGTATGTGTTTTTGGTGGACAGGAAGGCCAGTAGGCCAGTTCAACTTTACTTCTTCTACATTCCATTGCTTTTTTTTTTTTCGAAGGCATTCCAGCTGATCCATTCTCCATGATATTTGAATTCTTTGAAGATCTATATTTTTCGTTCTTTGATTTTAGTATGTTTTGTAGTTTTTTATGTTTTTCAGTGGCTTGATCCTTTCAGAGGAGATTTTAAGACCCAATTTTTCTGTTCTTCGGCTTCTTCCTAGGAGTAAGCTAGTAGGGCCATATCGTCTGCAGGGGCTAGAGAATTGACTTTGGTGCCTTAGTTTTCTGCTTCCAATCGGATTCCACTATGGATCTTCGTGCTCCACTCTCTGACCACTTTTTCTATGTGGCAGTTAAATAGCTGTGAGGAGAGTTCGTCTCCTCGCCATACATCAGCTATTATCTCAAAAGGGCCACAGAATTC
The DNA here is from genome assembly GCF_023897955.1 of Schistocerca gregaria. Taxonomy (NCBI): domain Eukaryota; kingdom Metazoa; phylum Arthropoda; class Insecta; order Orthoptera; family Acrididae; genus Schistocerca; species Schistocerca gregaria. The sequence goes on along the minus strand of NC_064931.1, from coordinate 399,844,691 downwards.
TCCCATGAATTTGATTTTGGAGTATATGGGTTTCTCTGATCAGGTTTGTGGTTTTGTCGTTTAATTTTTTTTTACTATATAGATGAGGGATTCCCTGTAATTGAGTCGTATGCTTTCTGATTTTTTGATAATATGTGTGGATTTTAAGGTTTAGGTTTTATTCTGGGCAGGATCTTCCTTTCCTGAAATCCGCTTGGTATTCCCCAAGTTGATGGTGTAATTGGGGCTCTTGCCCTGCAGTACTTCAGAGAATCGCTCAAATGGCTCTGAGCGCTATGGGACTTACCAGCTGAGGTCATCACTTCCCTAGAACTTAGAACTACTTAAACCTAACTAACCTAAGGACATTACACACATCCATGCCCGCGGCAGGATTCTAACCTGCGACCGTAGAGGTCGCGCGGTTCGAGACTGAAGCGCCTAGAACCGCTCGGCCACTTCGGCCGGCTTCAGAGAATGTCTTGTACATTATGTATAGGAGTGAGATGCCTCTGTAGTTGGGGTCAGTTTTGGACACTTTCTTAAGGAGTGGGTGGATGAGAGCCGTCTTCCATTCATCCGGGATTCCTTCATTTATCCATATTTCTTCAAAACTGTTTTCGAGAGAGTCTGTGTCATTTCTGTTGACATTTTTCCGAAGTTCAGCAGTCATTTAGTTTTCTTTCTGAAGTTTTATAGTTTTTGAGATTTGAAATGACTGTCTGTAGTTCCTCAGGAGAGAATGGTTCAGAGTTAGCGCCAGCTGAGGTCTTAAAACCCATTTATTCTATGGGTTCTTCACAGCTGAGAAGGTTTCTGAAATAATCTGCCAGTATTTTGTAATTATTACTGTTATTGTGGGCAATATTACCGTTTTTTTCTTGAAGTAGTAGGGTCGGTGGGCTGTATTGTTTTGTTTAAAAGTCTTATAAAGGTTGATTGTATTGTTTTTGATGAAGTCTACGTTGATCGGAAAGAGGAATTGCTCTTCTTGGGCTTTTTTTTATTCTTTGGTAATTTTGCTCACTAATTTTCTTTCGTTTAAGAAGCTTTGTCTGTTATACTCATTCTTCTGTGACTGCCACTTCGTAGTTCAAGGAGTCTGTCACATTCTTCTGTCTAGCAGGCATGTTTCTTGGCTTTTTTATGGGAGCTAATTGTTTTCCTTTTCGGGATGACAACTGGACAAACCAGTCTTATGCCTTACAATGGTACGATACCACTGCAAAATCTTGTACCACAACATCTGCTTCCTCCCTATCAATAAACATCTTTTAACGCATATTCTATCTCAACACAACGCCTGTGCCTTCATCTTTAATGAAACGTTCCTCTAACATTATCACACCATCTGAACCTCTCCCTATATTGTCCACCGCACAGATAACCCCCTTCTCCTGGCTAGAGCCAGAGTTACTATAGGCTACCAGAAGAAGATCCTTGTTTGGCGACAACCCTTATACAATACTCCCACGAAACACCTTATCCTCACCTTCTTTCTCCAAACCCTAATAATTACCTGTGCCACCGTCTCCATCAGACCCAATCACACTAACCCCTATGTCTTCCTCACCAACATAGACCATACCTTTTCCACCTGTATTATTGTCACTGACCTTAACATCCATAGTAGATCCCCTACAGAATTCCAGCGGTGGGGTCAGTTTACTGGCTCCCTGCAAGGTGATATTATTCCCATCCCACACCACATCCATCCTGAAAGCAACCCCCCCCCCCCCCCCCGCCAAACATCATCCTACTATCTCCCAACTTCCTTGGACGGCTCACTGCAGAAGTCTTCAATCTAACTGGAAGTGATCACCTACCTGTACTCCTCACTATCTCCTACACACTACCTCATCCACATGCACCGCATCCCAGTCTCCATCCAAGAGAAGTTATCTAAGACTACTCCCACGCCAACTGGAGTGCCTACTGGAACTCCACATAAACCCAGACTGGAAGCCATCCCATGACCTTCCAGCAACCTGACGCTATCTCTCATGTCATATCCTTCCTGCAGCAGGCATTGTCAGACACTCCTACCAACATTTCTACGAATACCACATATCCTCACTGGACCATCCTTCCCCCTCACCCCCTCTCCCCCACAAGCTCTACTACTCCTCTGGCAATATCATCACATGAACCACTCCTTCTTGCAGACTTATGACTAGGATATACTCACACGCCATTGGCAAATGCACAGACACATCAGGACTTTATTAAATGCAATAAAACGCTGGGACTGACGCCAGACATGCATCAGACTCAACACAACACTCCCCATTAACTCTTCCAAGTACTGGAAAGCATTCCATTGACCCACTGCCGATAACCCCATACCTCACTACCTGATTCTCCACAATAACCATCCCTTACCTGACTACATTAGCTAAGCTAACCATTTTTTCATTCTATCTCTCTGACATTTTCTCCTTCTCCAATGTCCCACATTTTGATTACTCACTTTTTCTTACCATCCACAAATGCACAAGCATTGCTGCCTCAGTCCTGGCACCCAGCACTTGGACAACAGACAATGAGCAGAACTAAATACACAAATTATAAGACATGACATAAAATAAGTACTCCAGAAAAAAACGCAACGCTTCCCCTGGTCATGACTAAATTACTTATCGACCCCTTAAAGAATGCCCCCCCCCCCTCCTTCATAGTCACCTTTGCAACCCTCTACACTACTATCCTATCCTTAGGTTACTACCCTCAACAATGGAAAACATCCAAGATCCTACTTATCCTCACATCACAGAGACCTCCTAATGATACCTCCTCCTACCGCCACATCTGTCTCACCTCAATGTTTAGCGAGGTCTTCGAATACATTCTCTCCTGACGCATCCATCACCACTTGAAACACCACCACCTTCTCGTTAATCAGTGTGGCTTCCGTCCCAATTTCTCCTCTGATGACCAACTCATAACACTTCACCCATCTCCTCAAACCCCGTAAATTCGATATTTTTGCCGCGTCGATCTAGAGAGAGTCCAGGACTTCAGTCTCCTTTTCAAACTCCAGACACATGCACTTTCGGTTAACTATATACACCTTATTGAGCCCTTGCTGTGTAACCTCCCCTCATTTCATCACAGTTAACAATACCAATTCCTGTCCCTTCCATCCCACTGCAGTAGTGCCCCAAAGTTATGTTCTCTCTCCTCCCTTTATTTCCTCTATAGTGCATATATGCCCAAACCACCTCAACCAGACTATCTCCTTCAGTATGCTGATGACATTACTTTCCTCGCACTCTTCCCTACACTCCATGAATCCCAATAGTCCCTTCAAATCTACCTTAATCAGTTTACCTCCTGGTGGAACCAATCGCTCCTCAAGATCAACCCTTCTAAACCCTGTCAATAATTATAGGACAAACCATCCGCGTCTCACACCTCCATGACTTTTACCTTACCATTTTCTACCGTCCTACCCAGTTAACTAACACACTAAAATAAAGTGATGGAAAACAATCGCAACAGCACGGAGCTGTGCAACATAAACGAAAGTTGGTAGGTGTGTTTCTACATCTGAAAAATGGTGTCTATTCAAATTTCGCGCCAGTCGCATAAGAGTGGCCTTAGTAGCGCCACTACGAGGATTAAAATCATGTTTGCTTTAAATGCACGCTGCAACGGTCTTGAGTTTTAGTCATCTTGGAAATTGGACGTGGAGAGTTGATGTTAGCCGAGAATACCTTTAAGGCGACAGAGATGCCATTACCAACACCTCACTCGGTTTGGATGAAGTCGTGTAATAGGGCTATGAGAACGTGGCTGCTCCTTCTGCAATATTGCAGAAAAACTTGGCAGGAATGTAGACACTGTACATGACTTCTGGCCGCGGTGGTCACGAGAATGTATGGTAGCAAGAAGACAGCCGTGTGGCACTACCGAGAGTGAACACCATCCTGTTTACTGATTAAAGCTTGTTCTGCCTCGGTGCCAGCGATGGTTAGAAGGAGGCCAACTAAGGGCCTGCAACCAAGTTGTCTATGTGCTAGACACACAGGACCTATACCAGGAGTTATGGCCGGGGGTGCTATTTTGTATGACACCAGGAGCACTCTCGTTGCTGTCCCATGCACCCTGACTGCAAATTTGTATGTCAGTATAGTGATTCCATCTGTTGTGTTGCCACTCATGAAGAGCATCCAAAAATGTTCAAATGTGTGTGAAATCTTATGGGACTTAACTGCTAAGGTCATCAGTCCCTAAGCTTACACACTACTTAACCTATATTATCCTGAGGACAAACACACACACCCATGCCCGAGGGAGGACTCGAACCTCCGCCGTGACCAGCCACACAGTCCAGGACTGTAGTGCCTCAGACCGCTCGGCTAATCCCGCGCGGCTGAACAGCATCCCAGAGGTTGTTTAGCAACAGGATAACACCGCTATTGTAACCCAACATGATCTACAGAATGTCGACATGTTGTCTTAGCCTGCTCGATCACCAGATCTGTCTCCACTCACGCATATACAGGACACCATCAGACGACAAATCCAGTGTCATCCACAAACAGCACAAACTGTCCCTGCACTGACCGACCAAGTGCAACAGGCACGGAATTCCATCCCACAAGCTGACATCCAGCACATGTAAATCTACATCTACGTCTATACTACGCAAGCCCCCTGACGGTGTGTGGCGGAGAGTACCTTGAGTACAACTTCCGGTTCTCCCTTCTATTCCAGTTTCGTATTCTTCGTGGAAAGAAAGATTGTCAGTATGCCTCTGTGTGGGCTCTAATCTCTCTGATTTTATCCTCATGGTCTCTTCGCGAGATATACATAGGAGGGAGCAATATACTGCTTGACTCCTCGATGAAGGTATGTTCTCGAAACTTCAAGAAAAGCCCATACCGAGCTACTGAACGTCTCTCTTGCAGAGACTTATAACACCACACGCAGAATTCAAAGTTCTACGGGCCTCGACACAAACAGAGTAGCTGTGGACAAGCGAGGCGGCAAGCTTGAGAATCAGAAGTAGTCTCCAAAAGCAAAGCGCAATTCTGGAAATGAGAGCACGATTTCACAGGGCCGCCAATTGCATCAACACTTTTCTGAATAATAAACGGATTTACTGTGGCGAAGGACTGGCCGTCTTCAGGACGTGAGACCACGAGGAACCGTGGGGCAGCGGGAAGGGTCTTTGAATCATTAGCCTCATTACTTTTATGTTTTGTAGACATCGATTGTGGAGATGAGTGACTCATTGCGAGGAAATCCCCCATGATGGCCAGCGTCTCCGATGGCGCACTCCTTCCAACTGGGGGCCCCCTTCACAAGGGGGCGCACCTCCCGAACACCTGATAGAGCGACCAATTGGCAATTTGGGAAGGTTGCAGCTCAGGAAATCTCCCCTCCCTGGACCTGGCCTGTATCACGGGGTACGTGCGAACCCTACCTGTCGATTCGGGGCCGGGAATCACGCGTTACCCAGTCAGATGTGTGGGCAGGCCTTCACGAGCGCACAGGGAGGAAGAAGAAAAAGATGAGCCTCAAACGCTGAAGCGGAGGATGTTTTTTGTCGTTTTAGCACAGTTGCGACTTGTATCGTGCACCTGAATTAAATGATTTAGGTTATATACGTCATGAGACTAACAGTGCCTCTGGACTAATTTATCGCACTTGGCAACACTACGTGATAGCGTCAGCACCTTAGCTGCGCTAACATCTAGGCTGCAAGGGAAAAGAAAGAGCTATCTGTCGGTACCGCTGGAACTAGCAGCCACTGGTTGCGCCTCGTTGTCTCATTGAGTGCTTTATCGCTTTGCGCAAATGTATTGCTGCTACAGATTTACTCTCTGCGCCAGATATCTGAAAGCACTGGTTCCGCTGAAAGCGTGGGTGACGTCACGGAGAGATCTGCCGCGGAGCTCGCCACAAGTGTACGCACGCTGAACAGAAAATATTGATTGCAAGTACTCGTCTTCAGTCACTATCAGGCTGCTCAGTTACTCCTTCCAGTTCTTCATCATCTTCTTCTTGAGAGTGAGAATCACCGTAATCACGTTCGCTAACACTATCTACGCCACCTAAACGTATTATTATTTTATCTGTTTCGTCGTCAAAAAAGATTTCTTGCTGCATATATTCTCGCTCAACTTTTAACGTAGTTTGTGCAATAGAATCCAATTTTCTTTAGTTAAAAAAAAAATGGTTCAAATGCCTCTAAGCACTATGGGACTTAACATCTGAGGTCATCAGTCCCCTAGACTTAGAACTACTTATACCTAACTAACCTAAGGACATCATACACATCAATGCCCAACGCAGGTTTTGAACCTGCGACCGTAGCAGGCGCGCGGTTCCGGACTGAAGCGCCTAGAAGCGTTCAGCCACAGCGGCCGGCTCTTCTTTAGTCTTTGAATTAAATTTCTACTCACACAAAAGCTCCACAGGTGTTACGTCGCATAGAACGTTCCTAGTAGGTACTCTTCTTTCACAACGGACCAAATATTAGTTATTGAATTTAATTCAGGGTAGTAAGGAGGAAGGTGTAAGGCAACGTCACCAGCAGCTTGTAGAATTTTGTTGACGGAATGCCTGACGCTCCTTGGCTCGGTTCTTCGAGCAAACTCATACAGAGTAGGTTGCAGCACGTCATCCGAGAATGGGATACGTTGCTTTGGTAGCCGCTTTCTGATATCGTATTTAGTAGAATTAGACGTTAGAGGTAAGTTTATTTTAACGTTGTGATAAGGGGTATTGTCGAGTTCGGTTTTACTTGGGAATCACCTTTTCTGTCAATCACTTTTCATAATTTCGTTGGTTCATGAGGTTCTGGTAATCTCCCGCTGCTTTATTTGACTTCCACATGGCAAGCGCACTAGGAATAAAGCAGTTTTCAGTGCCTGCACGAGTTATTATTAGGCGCTGTCGCTTCTATCCCGGTCTGAGGAGACTGAATTGTATTATCACTTCATGATTTCACACTTACGTGTGACGATAAAATGAAAGTTTCATCAACGTAAGCAATGTCCCTGTTTTCTTCACTAATTTTTTTAATTGTTTCAAATATGCAGTCATTTTAGTCGCGGATGTCGCTTCTCTCTAACCATAGGAGCCTTCTTGGCCCTTTTTTTTCAGCGAAAACCTAATTTCTTTACATTAGTGCTGCTACTTTGAAAGTCTATGGCTTCCTTCAAGTTCTGTTAAATTTCTTTCGCTGTAGTCTGTAATATTTCTGGCTTTACAGTCGTCATATTCAGGTCCAAGAAGCTCTTCTTAGAGCAGCAGAGAAGGCTGCGGTGGGAAGATGACGTGATATGGTGATTAGAAAAACTAAACAACGTATTTACTTGCACTTCATATTAAAGCATCTCGCAATAGCGTGCTATCATTCCATTGTTTGACAAGTATTGATAACCAGCACAATAATAAACAACTGCTAAATGAAAAGGCAGACGAAGCACTTCGGAGATCTTCGGATCGCGTCTAAACTTGACGGCGGGCGATGTGTTTCGGCTGTTAAGATCAGAGCTGGACTGGCAGTCTCGGAACACAGACATGTTGTCTGCTGCGGTCGACATTAGGTTAAAACTTTATTATCAATGTATGGTTATGTGGACATATTAAATTGAGAACAATTTGATAGTAATTATGCAAATAGGCAGTTCATTGTTTTGTTTTTGTGAAATTATGAAGGGTGGAGATTATTTATGATTCATAAAGTGGAATATAATTGTGCAGTTTCTCGTATTCTGTTAATAAAAAGCGAATGGCACCACGTGTAAACAAACTAATTGGAAATTCAATTACTTATAAAATACCAGTTCCTCGCTAAGAGTTTATTACAGCCAAAAGACAACGGATTCAATAACTGTGTGCTGTTTTATGCGCAGGGGACAACTACAGAAGACTACAGGTTGGCGAACATTAATTAGAGAGTATGCATTCCACTCAGGGAGGTTGAAACAAATAGGCGCCGAGCGGTCTAGGGCGCTACAGTCCTGGACTGTGCGGCTGGTCCCGGCGGAGGTTCGAGTCCTCCCTCGGGCATGGGTGTGTGTGTTTGTCTTTAGGATAATTTAGGTTAAGTAGTGTGTAAGCTTAGGGACTGATGACCTTAGCAGTTAAGTTCAATAAGATTTCACACACATTTGAATATTTTGAAACAAATAGGCACCTCGCGTGTACTGCGATCTTAGTACAAATGAGATCAGTGACGCGTCATTTGTGGTAACACAGAGGAGGTATGAAGGAGACAAATTTTCGAGGGAAGGTGTTTATCACACGAACGTGTATAACACCCTCTCTCTCGCTCTGTTTTTTTGTCGTTAAGGCGCTCGTTTTTCGGCGAGATAAAATTTGTAGTGTGCAACTGTTTTGTGTTTACGTTTTCTTCTGGAATTGCAAATTTCCTTCTTCCGACGGATACCGATACCAGCCTTCCCTTATAGTTTTCTGGCTAGTGCTACGCGAAACGGCTGTGGCCACTTGGGGCTCTCAACTGAACTTGCTGCACCGGAACGTTCCTTCCCTCAGTGGACTTATCTTCCACAAACATTAAAATGTTATGTACAATCTCCCGAGACTGACTATTCAGTTTTCTGTCTTTAAAGTTTGACGTGCTAATAGGCGTTGTGATTTCAACCTGAAGTCACTGCGCACTAGTAATATAAATTCGGAAAAACGCACAACGGACGCACGTGGCAAAAGGCAGCCAAATGTGTTAGCGCACGCGCAGTGGCTGCCCGGCAGTTTCACTCTAACGGCCGCGAAGCTTTCAGATACTTGGAGCGGAGTGTACTGCGCCTTGTAAGGGCGCACCTGCGTTACTGGTGAGTACATATTGGGAATTTCCTGGAGGCTTTGTCCAGCGGCTGACTCACAAGAGCGGGGCGTGCCGCCGCTTTCATATAAACTCTCAACGGTGGGCGCGATAGCTCAGATAATTTACTCTGCCCTAACTGGCAATTTCGTTAAGGCTGCGGGCCAGGTTTCTCGCTCCGACATCATGGACAACAAGTTATCTTTTTCTCGCGCGGAACAATATTTATAGCGAACATTGTTACGGCGAGGATGTCTCGTCGTCGAATTATTCACCCGATTTAATTTTTTTTAGTCATTTATATTTTTTCATAGTTTTTAGTTAAATTGTGAGACAGTATACCACGGATCTGTCAGAATACTGACATTATTTCTTTCCTTAACAATGGTGTATGACGATGTAATTCTTCTATCTGATTTAGGCAGTTTAACATTTCGTCCATTTTTTGACAATTGTAAATTTGGTTGGAATAGTCCTGAAACGAGCGAAGTGGCACAGTAAAGGTACAACATACTTGAGAAAGGACAGGATTCAAATCCCCGTGCGCCCTTGTGATTAATGTTTCCGATAGTTTCTGTAAATAACTTCTGTGACGACATTTACGATAATTCTCATTTGTTGTCCCGACTTGGTTTCACACATTTTTCTCGATAACTAGTTTCGATCATTTTGTATCATCTTCAGATCTAAGTAACTGGAACCCGTCTTGTCTACTCTATTCTATCAGAATACAATAATACGGCTTGCTGATACAGTTACTTAGATCTGAAGATGATCCACAGTGATCGAAACATGTAATACAATTAGAAAAGTGTGCAACTGAGACGTAACAATAAATGAGAATTATCCTAAATACACTACTGGCCATTAAAATTGCTAAACCACGAAGATGGCGCGCTACAGACGCGAAATTTAACCGTCAGAAAGAAGATGCTGTGATATGCAAATGATTAGCTTTTCTGAGCATTCACACAACGTTGGCGCCGGTGGCGACACCTACAACGTGCTGACATGAGGAAAGTTTCCAACCGATTTCTCATACACAAACAGCAGCTGACCGGCGTTGCCTGGTGAAACGTTGTTGTGATACCTTGTGTAAGGAGGAGAAATACATACCATCACGTTTCCGACTTTGATAAAGGTCGGATATTAGCCTATCGCGATTGCGGTTTATCGTATCGCGACATTGCTGTTCGCGTTGGTCAAGATCCAATGACTGCTAGCAGAATATGGAATCGGTGCGTTCAGCAGGGTAATACGGAATGCCGTGCTGGATCCCAACGGCCTCGTATCACTAGCAGTCGAGATGACAGGCATTTTATCCGCATGGCTGTAACGGATCGTGCAGCCACATCTCGATTCCTGAGTCAACAGATGGGGACGTTTGCAAGACAACAACCATCTGCACGAACAGTTCGACGACGTTTGCAGCAGCATGGACTATCAGCTCGGAGACCATGGCTGCGGTTACCCTTGACGCTGCATCACAGACAGGAGCGCCTGCAATGGTATACTCGACGACGAACCTGGGTGCATGAATGGCAAAACGTCATTTTTTTGGAAGAATCCAGGTTCTGTTTACAGCATCATGATGTTCGCATCCGTGTTTGGCCACATCGCGGTGAACGCACATTGGAAACGTGTATTCGTCATCGCCATACTGGCGTATCAACCGGCTTGATGGTATGGGGTGACATTGGTTACATGTCTCGGTCACCTCTTGTTCGCATTTACGGCACTTTGAACAGTGGACGTTACATTTCAGATGTGTTACGACCAGTGGCTCCACCCTTCATTCGTACCCTGCGAAACTTTACATTTCAGCAGGATAATGCACGAACGCATGTTGTAGGTCCTGTACGGGGCTTTCTGGATACAGAAAATGTTCGACTGCTGCGCTGGCGAGCACATTCTCCAGATCTCTCACTAATTGAAAACGTCTGGTCAGTGGTGGCCGAGCAATTTGGTCGTAACAATACGCCAGTCACTACTCATGATGAACTGTGGATCTGTGTTGAAACTGCATGGGCAGCTGTACCTGTACACGCCATCCAAGCTCTGTTTGACTCAATGCCCAGGCGTATCAAGGCCGTCATTATGGCCAGAGGTGGTTGTTCTGGGTACTGATTTCTCAGGATCTATGCACACAAATTGCGTGAAAATGAAATCACATGTCAGTTCTAGTATAATATATTTGTCCAATGGATACCCGTTTATCATCTGCATTTCTTTTTGGTGTAGCAATTTTAATGGCCAGTAGTGTATCTACTCTAATACAGTTGCCATGTCTCTTACGACGATTATATCGACTATAGTGAACTTCTGTGACGTTTCTACTATCTGGAATATGTTTGTCCCTACTTATTCTTCTTCTCTATAGTCACCGCTCCGAGGAATAGTTGGCAGCAAGTCTCTCTTCCCGTCTTTCCGACTGCCTCTTCGTTTCTCCTTAGGCTGTATATCCCAAAGATTTCGTAATTTGGACTATGAAACTTAGTCGCCAGTTTCCTTTAGGTCTCTTTTTCATCAACATATCCCTCTGTCGTTACATTTAGTAGTCCATCATCTCTCATTAGATGCCCAATAAGTTGCACTCTTCTTTTGGCAACTGACTTCCACAGGTTCCTCTCCCCATCCATTCTTTTAAGAAGCTTTTTGTTTGTAGCCGTAGCAGTCCACATTCTTTTCTGCGTGTGTCTCTAACATCACATCTCGAAATAATTTAGTTTCTACTCTTCCTCACCCCTTAGTCCAGTTTTCACAGCAGTAACATACCAGACTCCAAACATAATCTTTTCGAAACCTTTTCCTGACTTCTTCCTGGTACTCAATACAAATGGCATGCTTGGAACTAGAGTACCATAAGGCACTTTAGCCAACAATCCTGTAGTCTCCGATATACTCCATGTCTTCCAAGTCAGAATATTAGCATCAGGAAAAGCTTCAAGGCCACCATAATCTGCTTGATTGCCCCACACAACAGCAAGTGTGAGCCAAGTACTACCTCCAAACAATGCCTGTACATCACAGGTAAAGTTCAGATGCAGTCCACGAAACACATTGGGGCCTCCAATTAATTGCTGTTTATTAAATTGACCAGAAAGATCAATATCAATAGCCTTCAAGCCCCAATGTGTTTCGTGGACTGCATCTGAACTTTACCTGTGATGTACAGGCATTGTTTGGAGGTAGTACCTGGCTCACACTTGCTGTTGTGTTGGGCAATCAAGCAGATTATGGTGGCCTTGAAGCTTTTCCTGATGCTAATATTCTGACTTGGAAGACATGGAGTATATCGGAGACTACAGGATTGTTGGCTAAAGTGCCTTATGGTACTCTAGTTCCAAGCATGCCATTTGTATTGAGTACCAGGAAGAAGAAGAAATTAAATGCTGATGAGTACCTGTTTATATGGGCCAAAGTTGGTAATGGCAATTGTAAAATTTTACATCTTCTTCTTCCCCTCTCTCTTCTTGAAGGCACTAGTGGCTTGGGTAGTTTTACTTCTGACTTCCCCTTTGCTACTTCTATCCATAGTAATATTGCTCCTTGAACAAGTAAACGAGTCAACTTGCTCACATAGCTTGTTGCCTTCTTAAATTCGGACTTTACCTTCCTTACCTTACCATCACTATTTTTTGGACTTATTTATTTTCATATTGTATTCTTCCCCCATAATACCATCCATTTTACACTGCAGTGACAGAACTCATGCAATACCTCCCAATATTGTGCCGGACCTCCTTTTGCCCGGTGTAGTGGAGCAACCCGATATGGCATGGACTCAACAACTCGTTGAAAGTTACCTGCAGAAATATTGAGTCGTGCTGCTCTATAGTCGTCCACAACTGCGAAAGTGTGGCCAGTGCAGGATTTCGTACACAAACTGACCTCTCCATGAGGTCCCATTAACGTTCGATGGGATTCGTGCAATTACATCGTTGAATGGTTGCAAATAGTCTCCGAGTAGCCGAACATAACCATCTTCAGTCAATGCTCGGTTCAGTTGCATCAGGGGACCCAATCCATTGCATGTAAACACAGCCCACACCATTATGGAACCGCTACTAGCTTGCACAATGCCTAGTTGACAGCTTCGGTCGGCCGGCCGGGGTGGCAGAGCGTTTCTAGGCGCTACAGTCTGGAACCGCGCGACCGCTACGTTCGCAGGTTCGAATCCTGCCTCGGGCATAGATGTTTGTGATGTCCTTAGGTTAGTTAGGTTTAAGTAGTTCTAAGTTCTAGGGGACTGATGACCTCAGAGGTTAAGTCCCATAGTGCTCAGAGCCATTTGAACCATTTTTTGAACAGCTTCGGTCCATGGCTTCGTGAGGTCTGCGCCACACTCGTACCCTACCATCAGGTATTATCAACCAAAATCACGACTCGTCTGATAAGGTAAAGGTTTCCAATCATCTAGGGTCCAAGTTATTTAATAACGAGCCCAAGAGAGGCGCCGCAAGTGATGTCGTGCTGTTAGTAAAGCCACTCGCGACGGTCATCTGCTGACAAAGCTCATTAACGCCAAATTTTGCCGCACTCTAGTAACGGATACGTTCGTCTTACGTCCCACATTGATTTCTGCGGTTATCTCATACAGTGTTCCTTGTCTGTCAGCACTGATAACAATGCGCAAACGCCGCTGCTCTCGGCCGTTAACAGAAGACGATGGGTCACCGCGTTCTCCCTAGTGAGAGGTTATGCCTGAAATTTTGTATTCTCGGTAAGCTCTTGAGACAGTGGATCTCTAAATATTGGATATCCTAACGATTTCCGATGTGGGATGTCCCACTGGTCTAGCTCCAACTACCATTCCGCGTTCAATGTTTGTTAATGCCCGTCAAGCGGCAGAATCACGTCGGAAAGCTTTTCATTTGAATCATCAGAGCACAAGTGACAGCTCCTTCAATGCGCTGGCTTTTATGCCTTTCGTATGCGATGCTACCGCTATCTATATATCTGCATATCGCTATCTCGTATCTTTTGTCACCTCATTGTAACTGACATGGCTTTAAGAGCTACTGCACTCTCAACCAGGACAGCTTCATCATCGACATATTTTAACATACCTATTCTGTGGTCGTCTTTTAGTATACCTGTCTGCGAGTCTTCTCTGACTTTTGAAATGATTTTTTTGTGTGCAGCATCTGGGGATGGAACAGATTCTGGTGTTTATGCTGCATCCCTGCCCACATTTGTTACATGTTGTTGCTACGTTTTAATGCACAGTATACGAAGATTTTGTTACGGGAAGCTAGCAAGTAGGTAGGCCCACAAAGCAGGCTGATTGTACGACGTGCCAGATGGACAACAACGTGGGAACGGCCGGGCGAGCATGAACCGTATCGTACTGGAGCAGAGACTTGCACTGAGAACTTGTTAATAATAATTTCAATATTACACAATCCATCAGGAAATGATAGTTACAAATTTTAGTTACACTACTGGCCATTACAATTGCTACACCAAGAAGAAATGCAGATGATAAAGGGGTATTCATTGGACAAATATATTATACTAGAGCTGACGTGTGATTATATTTTCACGAAATTTGGGTGCACAGATGCTGAGAAATCAGTACCTAGAACAACCACCTCTGGCAGTAATAACGGCCTTGAGTCAAACAGAGCTTGGATGGCGTGTACAGGTACAGCTGCCCATGCAGCTTCCACACGATACCACAGTTCATCAAGAGCAGTGTCTGGCGTATTGTGACGAGCCAGTTGCTCGACCACCATTGACCAGACGTTTTCGATTGGTGAGAGATCTGAAGAATGTGCTGGCCAGCGCAGCAGTCGAACATTTTCTGTATAGAAAGGCCCGTACAGGACGTGCAACATGCGGTCGTGCATTATCCTGCTGAAATGTAGGGTCTCGCAGGGATCGAATGAAGGGTAGAGCCACGGGTCGTAACACATCTGAAATGTAACGTCCACTGTTCAAAGTGCCGTAAATGCGAACAAGAGGTGACCGACACGTGTAAACAATGGCACCCCATACCATCGCGCTGGGTGATACGCCAGTATGGCGATGAGGAATACATGCTTCCAATGTGCGTTAACCGCGATGTCGCCGAACACGGATGCGAACATCATGATGCTGTAAACAGAACCTGGATTCATCCGAAAAATGACGTTTTGCCATTCGTGCACCCAGGTTCGTCGTTGAGTACACCATCGCACGCGCTCCTGTTTGTGATGCAGCGTCAAGGGTAGCCGCAGCCATGGTCTCCGAGCTGATAGTCCATGCTGCTGCAAACGTCGTCCAACTGTTCGTGCAGATGGTTGTTGTCTTGAAAACGTCCCCATCTGTTGACTCAGGGATCGAGATGTGGCTGCACGATCCGTTACAGCCATGCGGATAAAATGCCTGTCATCTCGACTGCTAGAGATACGAGGTCGTTGGGATCCAGCACGGCGTTCCGTGTTACCCTCCTGAACCCACCGATTCCATATTCTGCTAACAGTCATTGGATCTCGACCAACGCTAGCAGCAATGTCGCGATACGATAAACCACAATCGCTATAGGCTACAATCCGACCTTTATCAAAATAGGAAACTTGATGGTACGCATTTCTCTTCCTTACACGAGCCATCACAACAACGTTTCACCAGGCAACGCCGGTCAACTGCTGTTTGTGTATGGGAAATCAGTTGGAAACTTTCCTCATATCAGCACGTTGTAGGTGTCGCCACCGACGCCAACGTTGTGTGAATGCCCTGAAAAGCTAATCACTTGCATATCACAGCATCTCCTTCCTGTCCGTTAAATTTCGTGCTGTAGCACGTCATCTTCGTGGTGTAGCAATTTTAATGGCCAGTAGTGGACTTTCAGTGTTCATTCATGGAAAGGATGGGCCAATCACAAGTTCAGTGTGAGACGGCATGCGCCGCCAATCTGCTAAGATAGCGCACTTCCAACGATGTAATGCATGAATCCATGTAAAGACGGGGCAGTTTATTACAAATGCCTCATATGTCATTCTCGTGCGATGTTGTATTAATACAAGGCAGTCAACGATCGGTATTGAAATCTCTCTAAGCACTATGGGACTTAAAATCTGAGGCCATCAATCCCCTAGACTTAGAACTACTTAAACCTAACTAACCTAAGGACATCACACACATCCATGCCCGAGGCAGGATTCGAACCTGCGACAGTAGCGGTCGCGTGGTTCCAGACTGAAGCGCCTAGAACCTTTCGGCCACACCGGCCGGCGATCGGTATTCGAGGTGGCCATACGCGAACTAGACTGTGAAGTGCAATCCCGCGTAAAGACGGAAATAATTGCTGAAGTTGCTTAGGAAAACATTTGTGCGATCTCATGTTCATTCTAAGATCGTGTCAAGCATTTTTGTGATTTCTGCAGTGCTCGGGAGCTAATGACTACTGACAGGGAATCTTGCTATGAGTATTAACAATAGACTAGCTCTAAAAATCGTTTTACTAATTTTGCGACTGGTGAAATAAAAGCAAACCAACCCACCTATCATATTATTATGCACTTTTTATGGCACACACGTAAGAGGTCGTGACTGACGGAGAGGAAAACAATTGGGGCAAAATCTACGAGACGTGAGGGAAACAAGTTCGCTGCAATTCAGTTTCGAGAAGCAGGGAACAGACACACTAGACGTCCATCTGTAAATCACACGTAGCATCACTTGTACATACTGTGGCAGACGATAATTCGAACATTCATTCCCCTGTCTGCTGTGACAATTGTTACACTTGACATCCCTTGTGCGGGGAAACATGCGTTTAAACATTGGTTTGTTTTAATTGGAAGCATGAAACCGTCATTATAGTGGCATCCCTAACTGCAGAAAAAAGGCCTGTAGGCGGTGTGTAATCGATGTGACAGGAAATATTCTTGGACAATAGACTTGCGCAATGGAAATCACACGTGATTAATTGAAGTGCGAGGCATTTTGAACAGTGCATACTTGAAGAGGACTGTAAATTTTAATTTTGTTATAGATTATGACATTGTGACCAGAGAATGTAAAGATTCCTGTGCGACTATTGAAAAAGTGTGATATTGTCACAAACGACGGACATCGGAGAACATTGCTTTTCAACTGTAGATGTAAAATAGGTTTCATGAACTATACATGGATGGTCATTGTCACGATCTTAATCTGATGGTGGTGTGTATACTGAGAGTGGAGATGGGCAAGTAAAGGCGACTGCAAACTCGCAAGGGGTGTGCGACTTCGAGTGTTGCGGCAACAAATGGTTCAAATGGCTATAAACACTATGGGACTTAACATCTGAGGTCATAAGTCCCCTTCACTTAGAACTACTTAAATCTAGGACTTAAAACTAGGACATCACAGACATCCATGCTCGAGGCACGATTCGAACCTGGGACCGAAGCAGCCGCGCGGCGCCGGACTGAAGCGCCTAGAACCGCTCGACCACAGCGGCCAGCCCTGCGGCAACAGAGACTCCGAACCGTCGACTGTAAGCGGAACATGGAGGATGTGGAGTGGGACACCAGATAGGTGGCGTTACATTTACACTCGTCGCCCCCGATTCTGCATGAAGTCGACTTGCAGCTGATATCATCAGTTGCTTCTCTTTCCTTTTCGTTCTGCCCCCTCCACCTTCAGTTCACATAATGGAAACTTGCTATTGGAAGAGCACTGGAATGCTAAGCAAAGTGTAAGGAGCAAACCTGCAAAAAGCGGAGCCGAGAAATATATTATGTCCTTGCAACTGTTACTCATTACCCACATGTTAACACCAGAGCAACTGCAGATGTCTCTGGAATCATGCAAAAGCGCCAGGAGCAGCAGGATTTTCTGTTTATATTGAGGATTTCGTTTAATTTTTGTTCTCGCGTGTTCTGGGTTGAAGTAAACACTAGGACATGCTGAAAAGTAATGGCTCCAAATTTTTTATGTGAAAACTCGTAAGGCTCTGTTTGCACGGTTTCATCACTACCAAAGTGAAGTCCTCGAAGGTGTTCTTTAAGGTTTGGAAACAGATGAAAATCAGATTGTATGGAGGATGATCGATGACGGTGAATTCGAGGCGTCGGAGTGCTGCAGATGTTGCAGCGCTCGTGTGTGGTCTGTTTTTGGATTTAGATTAGATTAGATTAGATTAGTTTTTCGTAGTTTTTGGTAGTGACACGCTCCAAGTTTGGGGAAGGAGATGGTGCTCCAAGTTTTGGAAAATGTAAGTTAATGCACGTGAGTAGGAAAAAGAAATCTGTAATGTTCGAATACAGCATGAGTAGTGTCCTACTTGACTCTATTACGTCGTTTCAATACCTGTGGTAGGGAAGGCAAATGGTCGACTTCAGTTTATTGGGAGAATTTTAGGAAAGTTTGGTTCATCTATAAAGGAGGCCACATGTTAGTCATTGGCGCGATGTATTCTTGAGTACTGCTCGAGTGTTTGGAATCCATACCAGGTTGGATAAAAAGAAGACATTGAAACAACTCAGAGGTAGACTGAGATTCGTTACCAGTAGGTTCGAACAATACGTAAGTGTTACGGAGATGTTTCGGGAACTCAAATGGGAATCCCTGGAGGGTAGGCGACGTTCTCTTCGAGGAGCACTATTAAGAAAATTTAGAGGACTAGCATTTGAAGCTGACGCCCAACGATTCTACTGCCGCGAACATAGATGGCGCATAGGGACCACTAAGGTAAAATACGAGGAATTAGGGCTCATACAGAGGCACATAGATGTTCACTTTTCCCTCCCTCTGCAAATGGTAGGGAACCCTCCGCCACGCGCCGTTCAGTGGCTTGCGAAGTACACTGCTGGCCATTAAAATTGCTACACCACGAAGATGACGTGCTACAGACGCGAAATTTAACCGACAGGAAGAAGATGCTGTGATATGCAAATCATTAGCTTTTCAGAGCATTCACACAACGTTGGCGCCGGAGGCGACACCTACAACGTGCTGACATGAGGAAAGTTTCCAACCGATTTCTCATACACAAACAGCAATTGACCGGCGTTGCCTGGTGAAACGTTGTTGTGATGCCTCGTATAAGGAGGAGAAATGCGTACCATCACGTTTCCGACTTTTATAAAGGTCGGATTTTAGCCTATAGCGATTGCGGTTTATCGTATCGCGACATTGCTGCTCGCGTTGGTCGAGATCCAATGACTGTTAGCAGAATATGGAATCGGCGGGTTCAGGAGGGTAATACGGAACGCCGTGCTGGATTCCAACGACCTCTTATCTCCAGCAGTCGAGATGACAGGCATCTTATCAGCATGGCTGTAACGGATGGTGGAGCCACGTCTCGATTCCTGAGTCAACAGATGCGGACGTTTGCAAGACAACAACCATCTGCACGAACAGTCCGACGACGTTTGCAGCAGCATGGACTATCGGTTCTGAGACCATGGTTGCGGTTACCCTTGACGTTGCATCACAGACAGAAGCGCCTGCGATGGTGCACTCAACTCCGAACCTGGGTGCACGAATGGCAAAACGCCATTTTTTCGGATGAATACAGGTTCTGTTTACAGCATCATGATGGTTGCATCCGTGTTTGGCCACATCGCGGTGAACGCACATTGGAAGTGTGTATTCGTCATCGCCATACTGGCGTATCACTCGGCGTGATGGTATGGGGTGCCATTGGTTACATATCTCGGTCACCTCTTGTTCGCATTTACGGCACTTTGAACAGTGCACGTCACATTTCAGATGTGTTACAGCCCGTGGCTTTACCCTTCATCCGATCCCTTCGAAACCCTACATTTCAGCAGGATAATGCAAAACGCATGTTGTAGGTCCTGTACGGGCCTTTCTGGATACAGAAAATGGTAGACTGCTGCTCTGGCCAGATCTCTCACTAATCGAAAACGTCACAACACGCCAGTCACTACTCTTGATGAACTGTGGTATCGTGTTGAAGATGCATGAACAGCTGTACTTGTACACGCCATCCAAGCTCCTTTTGACTCAATGCCCAGGCGTATCAAGGCCGTTATTACGGCTAGAGGTGGTTGTTCTGGGTACTTATTTCTCAAGATCTATGCACCCGGACGGCGTGAAAATGTAATCACATGTCAGTTCTAGTATAATATATTTGTCCAATGAATACCCGTTTATCATCTGCATTTCTTTTTGGTGTAGCAGTTTTAATGGCCGGTAGTGTATCTGTGTAGACGTAGATCTAGCAACTCTTCGAATTCGAGACTCGATTACTGCACACTGTTTCTCACGCATTGACATAGTTACGCTAGGCACCACCATGTTACACAGCACAATTCGGAGCCCTCTGGTGGCAGAGGGTTGCGACTTGCGTCAGCAAAGCAGCACAATCGACTGAGTAATATGCATGATATGCAATATCTCAACAAATATTGAGAACGGAACAAAAAAAATGTGTATTTTACTGTGTTGAACAGTGTGTACTAAGTTATTCTACATTTTTGCATAAAAATTAGTGTATTTGCATTGTGTGAGATCACTTTGGATTTTGGCATTAACCAAAAGTAGTGTAGCAGAAGCGCTTAGACTGCATCCAGCCGCTCTTTATCTTTGTGTTTTATTCCTTGGGATATAGGCAAATACTGATTAAAGATAGCTTGGCGCTGCCCTTGTTGCGTAAGGGAGAAGGAGGAACTGGCCGCTGTCCGTAAACAATTGCAGGCTCTGTTAGCCACAGCCGACAGCCTTCAGGCCGTTGCCCTAGGCTGTGGTGGCGTTAGGACACTTGAGGCGAATGCTTTGGCACCTCTGATCCCTGAGGCCCCTGTTGTCACAGCGCCTTCTGATTTGTCCATGCTCGCCAGTCGACACTTGCCTGACGCTGAATGGCGCACAGCAATGGGGCGCGAATCTGTGATTGGAAGGAGAAAGGGGATACTGCTCGCACAACCGTACCCTGACGCTTCAAATACGTGGTTGAGGTATTGCCCACTGCTGAAAGTACTCCTGAGCCAGCACTTGATGCCTGAGATGCTGGGACTGGGGCCGGTCTTCCTGAAACGTCCGAACAGTTGGGGATTGCTTGCTATAGAGAGTTTCAACAGCAGGTGGGTGAGGTAGCCGCTTGGTGAAATAGCGGGCAGTTCGGGATGAAAGGCTGGTGTCGACTCATTTCACTTACTAGGGGTCACGTCCGAGATGTGGAGGAGGCTCTGCCAGCAGCGATTGCACGCACTTGCTATGCTGCAAATTGTGGCTCATGTCGGCACGAATGACGCCTGCCGCATGGGATCAGAGACCATCCTCGGTTCCTGCAGGCGGCTGGCTGACTTGGTGAAGACAGCTAGCCTCGCTTGTGGTGTGGAAGCAGAACTGTCATTCTGCAGTACCATCCACAGACATGATTGTGGTTCTCTGCTTTTGTGCTGAGTGGAAGGCTTAAACCAGAGGTTTCTGTAAAGATTTAGGGTGTGGATTTCTCGACATCTACTGTTGGTTAGAGAATTGTAGAACCCCCCTTAATACGTCACAGGTGCCCTACCCGCAGGAAGCTACTACTAGAGTACTGCAATACATGTGGCATGTATATGTTCGTTTCTTAGGATAAATAAATCCCTACACAGACCAGATACGTTATATTTTAAGTACAGAAAGGGAAGAATACTATCCTTATTAATTAAAGAGAGTGGCATTCGTCATGGGAGACCGCAGAAAAATAATGTTAATATACTATAAATTAACTGCAGGATCATCTATGGAAAGTTCCCATAACTAGGTCTCGCTTGTAACCAATAATGAGACCTACATAGAACTAGAGTCGGAAAGCTGGCTGAAGCCAGATGTTTATAGCAGCGAAATTCTAACTGGAATGTATACTGCAAAGGTAGGTCGAAAGCCCGTCGTTGTGGTGTGTTTACAGCTATAAATAATACTATAATATCTAGTGAGCATAGTGCACATTCTGATGCAAAATGATTTGGTTGAAGATGAGTGTTAAAGGAGGATCAAACATGGTCATTGGATGCTTTTATAGACCCCTATCTCAGGAGCAGTAGTGGCGGAACATTTGAAGCAAAATTTGTCGAAGATTTCGCGTAAATTTCCTGCTCCTCAAGTGAGGTTAGGAACCTCATACTTCTGATAGGTTGAAGACAAGATACATTCAATACCTTCACTGCGCGATAACAACGGTGAAGTAACTGATGACTAAAGCAGAGTTATTAAACACAGTTTTCCGAAACTCCTCCTCCAAAGAAGTCGAAGTAAATATTCTGAATTCCAATCAAGAACAACTGCCAAGATGAGAAACATAGAAGCAGATAACCTCGTTGTAACAAAGCAGCTTAAATCACTTATTAAAGGCGAGGCCTCCGGTCGAGATTGTATACCAGTCAGGTTCCTCTCAGAGTATGCTGATAAAATAGCTCCATATTTAGCAATTATATACAACCACTCTCTCACATAAAGATACGCACCTAAAGACTGGAAAATTGCTCAAGTCACACCAATACCCAAAAAGGGAAGTAGGAGTAATCTGCTGAATTATCATTAACGTCGATTTGCAGTGGGGTTTTAGAACATATACTGTATTCGAGCATTATGAAGTAGCTCAAAGAAAACTATTTATTGACATATAGTGAGCAGGGATTCAGAAAATATCGTTTTTGTGAAACACAACTAGCTCTTTATACTCATGAAGTAATATGTGCTATCGACAGGGGATGTCAAATTGATTCCATATTATTAGATTTCCATAAGACTTTCGACACCGTTCCTCACAAGTGTCTTCTAATCAAACAGCGTGCCTACTATTCATCGTATGTCCCACAGTGATTTCTGCAGTCATTTCACACATAGTTGCTTGTCTGTTAGCACTGTTGATTCCATGCAGACACCACTGCTCTTGGTCTTTAAGTAAGGCCTTTGGCCACTATTTTGTCTCTGGTAAGAGACGACACCTGAAAGTTGGTATTCTTGGCACACGTTTGACCCTATGGATCTTCGAATATGCAATTCCATAATGATTTCCGAAATGGAATGTCCCATGTGTGTTGCTGCAACTACTATTCCAAATTAAAAGTTGTTTAATTCCCATCATGTGACCATAATCACATCAGAAATCTTTTCACATGAAACACCTAAGTACAAATGACAGCTGTGTTAACGCACTGCCCTTTTATACCTTTTGTATATTTCCATATTACTATCCTATGACTTTTGTCGCCCCAGTGGAGTATGTGTATGGAGCTATTTAAAGTGAAATGACCACATAAAACTGTTTGCAGGTAAGGCAGATACAGACTGAGATTCATTGGTAGTATCCTGTGGAAGTGTAGTCCATGCACGAAGGAGGTAGCTTACTTGAAAACTGCTCTTCAGTCTATGATCTGTACCAGATAGGATTGATAGAGGAAATAAAGAAGATTCAAAGAAGAGTAGTGCATTTCATTGAAGTTCATTTAGCAAGTGCAAAAGCATCTTGTAGATGCTCAGCCAACACCAGTGGCAAACACTGCAGGAGAGGTGTTCTGCATTGCAGTGTTGCTTATTGGTAAAATTGCTAGAAGAATCAACCAACAGACTGCTTCCACCTACTTTCAGGGTGAATCAGGAAGAGAGGTACATGCTTTGAGTGTGGTAGTATCAGTGATTCTTTGTATCAACATATGCCCTATTCCGAATAGTTTCCAAGATAGAACACATGTAATGTGCAGTACATATTGCTGAGTATTTCAAATGAAAAAAAAAAAAGGGAATTGGAGTGTCTTAAACAGTTCAGTTCAGCCACAAATCAGAAACTTACCATACGAGAACTTTACTTATTTTCATTTGGTACTGTCACATGGAATTGTATTCTTGGGCACTTAACTATTGAAATGATATTAGATGACTTACAAGTATCAAAGTTAAATTTGAAAGGAAGCTGAAAACGTTCATTCTGGGCAGTTATTTCAGTGAACAATTTTTACTTAGAAACTTGTAATTTACCTAATGCATTAGTATTGCATACTTACTTTTTTTTTATTAAATTAAATATTGTTTTCTGTTACATGAACTCATCTGCAAATAGTCACCATATGGTCACATTTAAATACCAGTTATGTTAACATTCTTTAAACTGACATGTTACACATCATTTTGATATATTGTGCAAAATGACACATGGAACTAAATAAATAATAAGTTTCAATACAAAACAAAAGTAACTAAAAGGAAATCTTTTCCTGACCAGAATTTCCCAGTTATAAATGAGATAAGTGAAGTGTTGGATTTCAAGTTAGAGGTTCAAGAATTGATACTGTTCCACACATTTCCAGAGCAACTAAGCAACGTCCATTTAAAATTGCAATTTGATTTTCTTTATGGAAATGACCATAAGTAAAAATACTTGGGAACACCACTGCATAACTACATACAATATGCATCCCTTAGCTATACTGGGATGCTACTATAAGTAGTGTATTCAAAGAAGGGTAATATGGATGAAATTTGGCTTTTCCAGCTCTCTTCAGTGTTTGCACTAAGGGGAATTTGCTGAACATATGTAGAAAAGGTACCCAGACAGCAACATATCTGGCAAAATGGCAGCTTGAAGAGGAAACAATTTGTGTTTTGTCTGCTTTACCATGCAGTAAGGTGTTTACCAAAGAAAAAGTATTGCTCTAGTGACTAGAGTCTTCTTGGTGTAATGTATGCTGCTGGACTATTTACAGTTTGCATCAGTAATGGTAGTTAATAAAGAGTTATTATGTCCATATTCTAATGGTTGCTGAATGTCCTGTTAGTACAGAATCCTGGAAAATTGCTTTGAATCAACCACTCTATAACCATTATGCTCCCAAGCTATGAGAGGTATTGGACATCAGTGTGCGATATCAGCCAAAACATGACTGACCCACCTCTCTACCTGGACATCAGTGAAGGGAACCAGACACCATTTATCAAGGTACTGTTCCAGGCGTTCATTTCCCCATCTTTTGGTGCACCTTAATGCTGAGGGGTTTGTAGTGTTTTCCTTAATTGGAGCCTAGAGGCCAAATTTATCGTAAGGAGACAATAGCCCACTGTCTGATTTGACACAGCTCTCCCAGCTGCCCTCAAAAATGCAGGGTGCAATTCCTACTGCTTTCTTCAATGTTTTGTGTCTCATTATAGTGGTTGAATGTCCAAATGATGTTGCTTTGTGGTATATCAGTTTGGTGTGAAATTTCCTGTGCTGACAAGCCTTCTTGCATAAAACAGCAACACATGTGGTCCAAGCTTTAAATAACCCTTCAAGGCATGTAGACAGACTGTAATATCTATGCAAACTGCATTGTTCAGGTTCCAGTTGGATCTACTGAACTACACTGTCAATGAAGTTTTACTTTTATCTTCATTACATTAGGATTTTCTCTGTTCAACGGAGTATTGATCAAGAAGTTTACGACAGAAAAAAAACATGATCTGTGCATGTCTTGATGTTGGTATACAAATTTTATTGAGTAGTTTATGTATCAATATATCTGAGAAATACATCCACAAATCCCCTAAATGTCCTATGAAGTCATCCTGAAAAAAAAAGCTAAAAAATTCTAGCTGACATTGTACATTAACACATGCAGTGGGCAGTGGGTGGAAAAGAGTATGGTAAAAACAAAAACACAATACATTATCACGAAACTTGTTGGCATTCAAAACAGCTTCCAGTCATATCACCCTGGATAATTACAGGTCCTGTAAGGTTTTAAAGGGAATCTTACACGATTCTTCCTGCAAAATAATGGCAAGTTCAGGTAACAATAATGGAGATTGATAGCATTCACACACTCCTCTCTCCAAAGTAGACCACAAAGGATCAATAATATTGAGATCTGGTGATTGTGGTGACCAGAGGAGATGAGACAATTCATACCCATTGTTGTTGTTGTGGTCTTCAGTCCAGAGACTGGTTTGATGCAGCTCTCCATGCTACTCTATCCTGTGCAAGCTTATTCATCTCCCAGTACCTACTGCAACCTACATCCTTCTGAATCTGTTTAATGTAGTCATACCTTTGTCTCCCTCTACATTTTTTACCTTCCACACTGCCCTCCAATATTAAATTGGTGATCCCTTGATGCCTTGGAATATGACGCACCAAGCGATCCCTTCTTCTAGTCAATTTGTGCCACAAATTTCTCTTCTCCCCAATTCTATTCCATACCTCCTCATTAGTTATGTGATCTACCCATCTAATCTGCAGCATTCTTCTGTAGCACCACATTTTGAAAGCTTCTATTCTCTTCTTGTCTAAACTATTTATCATCCCCGTTTCACTTCCATACATAGCTACACTACAAACAAATACTTTCAGAAACAACTTCCTGACACTTAATCTACACTTAATGTCAACAAATTTCTCTTCATTAGAAACACATTCCTTGCCATTGCCAGTCTACATTTTATATCACCTGTACTTCCACCATCATCAGTTATTTTGCTCCCCAAATAGCAAAAAACATTTACTACTTTAAGCGCCTCACTTCGTAATCTAATTCCCTCAGCATCACCTGATTTAATTCGACTACATTCCATTATACTCGTTTTGCTGTTGTTGATGTTCATCTTATATCCTGCTTTCAAGACACTGTCCATTCCGTTCAGCTGCTCTTCTATGTCCTTTGCTGTCTCTGACAGAATTATAATGTCACTGGCGAACCTCAAAGTTTTTACTTCTTCTCCATGGATTTTAATGCCTACTCTCAATTTTTCTTTTCTTTCCTTTACTGCTTGCTCAATATACAGATTGTATAACATCAGGGGTAGTCTACAATGTCTCACTCCCTTCCCAACCACTGCTTCCCTTGATTCTTATAACTGCCATATGGTTTCTGTACAAATTATAAATAGCCTTTTGCTCCCAGTATTTTACCCCTGTCACCTTCAGAATTTGAAAGAGAGTATTCCAGTCAACACTGTCAAAAGCTTTCTCTAAGTCTACAAATGCTAGAAATTTAGGTTTGCCTTTCCTTAATCTATTTTCTAAGATAAGTCATAGGGTCAGCATTGCCTCACGTGTTCCAACATTTCTACAGAATCCAAACTGATCTTCCCCAAGGTCAGCTTCTACCTGTTTTTCCATTCGCCTGTAATGAATTCATGTTAGTATTTTGCAGCCATGGCTTATAAACTGATAGTTTGGTAATTTTCACATCTGTCATAACCTGTTTTCTTTGGGATTGGAATTATTATATTCTTCTTGAAGTCTGGGGGTATTATACCTGTCTCATATATCTTGCTCACCAGATGGTAGAGTTTTTTCAGGGCTGGCTCTCCCAAGGCTGTCAGCAGTTCCAATGGAATGTTGTCTACTTCCTGGGTCTTGTTTCGACTTAGTGCTCTGTCAAACTCTTCATGCAGTGTCGTATTTCCCATTTCATCTCCATCTACCTCCTCTTCCATTTCCATAATATAGTCCTCAAGTACATCACCCTTGTATAGACCCCTTATATACTCCTTCCACCTTTCTGCTTTCTCTTCTTTGCTTAGAACTGGGTTCCCATCTGAGCTCTTGATATTCATGCAAGTGGTTCTCTTTTCCCCGAAGATCTCTTTAATTTTCCTGTAGGCAGTATCTCTCTTACCATTAGTGATATATGCCTCTACATCCTTAGATTTGTCCTCTAGCCATCCCTACTTAGCCATTTTGCACTTCCTTTCGATCTGATTTTTGAGACTTTCGTATTACTTTTTGCCTGCTTCATTTACTGTATGTTTGTATTTTCTCCTTTTGTCAATTAAATTCAATATTTTCTTTGTTACCCAAGGATTTTTACTAGCCCTCATCTTTTTACCTATTTGATCCTCTCCTGCCTTCACTATTTCATCTCTCAAAGCTACCCATTCTTCTTCTACTGTATTTATTTAACCAATCATTGGTAATTGTTCCCTAATGCTCTGCCTGAAACACTCTACAACTTCTGGTTCTGTCAGTTTATCCAGGTCCCATCTCCTTAAATTCCCACCTTTTTGCAGTTTCTTCAGTTTTAATCTACAGTTCATAACCAATAGATTTTGGTCAGAGCCCACATCTCCCCCTGGAAATGCCTTACAATTTAAAACCTGGTTCCTAAATCTCTGTCTTACCTTTATATAATATACCCGAAACCTTCCAGTATCTCCAGGCTTCTTTCACTTATACAACCTTCTTTCATGATTTTTGAACCATATGTTAGCTATGATTAAGTTATGCTCTGTGCAAAATTCTGCCAAGCGGCTTCCTCTTTCACTCCTTAGCCCCATTCCATATTCACCTACTACATTTCCTTCTCTTCCTTTTCTTATTATCGATTTCCAGTCACCCATGACTATTAAATTTTCGTCTCCCTTCACTATCTGAATAATTTCTTTTATCTCATTATACATTTCATCAGTCTCTTCATCATCTGCGGAGCTAGTTGGCATATAAACTTGTACTACTGTGGTAGGCGTGGGCTTCGTATCTATCTGGGCAACAATAATGTGTTCACTATGCTGTTTGTAGTACCTTACCCGCATTCATATTTTTTTATTCATTATTAAACCTACTCCTGCATTACCCCTATTTGATTTTGTATTTATAACCCTGTAATCACCTGACCAGAAGTCTTGTTCCTCCTGTCACCGAACTTCACTAATTCCCACTATATCTAACTTTATCCTATCCATTTCCCTTTTTAAATTTTCTGACCTATCTGCCCAATTCAGGGATCTGAGATTCTATGCTCTGACCCGTAAAATGCCAGTTTTTTTCTCCTGATAACAACATCCTCCTGAGTAGTCCCCACCCAGAGATCTGAATGGGGAACTATTTTACCTCCAGAATATTTTACCCAAGAAGCCACCATCGTCGTTTAACCATACAGTAAAGCTGCATGCCCTCAGGAAAAATTACGGCTGTAGTTTCTCCTTGCTTTCAGCTGTTCGCAGTACCTGCTCAGCAAGGCCTTTTTGGTTAGTGTTACAAGGCCAGATCAGTCAATCACCCAGACTGTTGCCCCTGCAACTACTGAAAAGGCTGCTACCCCTCTTCAGGTACCACATATTTGTCTGGCCTCTCAACACATACCCCTCTATTTTAGTTGCACCTATGGTGTGGCTATGTGCATTGCTGAGGCACGCAAATCTCCCCACCAACAGCCAGGTCCATGATTCATGGGGATTCATACCCATACTCACAAAATCAGTCCTAGATTATGCAAGTTGTGCATACAGGGACCCTGTCATCTTGAAGCACGGCATAACTACCAGGAAATGAACATTGCACCATGGCATGGACCTGATCAGCCAGAATGGTCACATAATCCTTGGCTGTAATGAGGTCTTACGGAGTAACCATGGGGCCATTGGAATACCATGATATGACTGACCAAATCATCACTGACTCACAACCCTGTTTGACTATTAGGAGAAAACTCAGTCATAATTGGAAACAGCAGGTAACAAGACTAAGCCAACCAAATCACTTTCCTCCAATGCTCCAAAGTACAGGATTTATGGCTTTGGCACCACATTTTCCTGTTGCGTGCATTTGCATCACTGACGAGTGGCTTTGGAATTCCAGCCCGCCCTGCAGCTCCCCGCTTATGGTGTGTCCTTCGTGTTGTTTTGGTGTTAACAATGTTTGCAATTGCAACATTGAGTTCTGCAGTGATTCTGCAACTGTTGTCTTATATTTCATCACAATCCTCCTCAGTGACCATTTGTAATAATCACTCAACACACACTTTCCACATTATGACTTAGCAGATGATGTTTTTCTGCTGTCTCTGTGTGCAGTATAAATCTTCGATGTGGATCCTCTTGAAACACCAAACACTTTGACTACCTTGGTTACAAAAGTACCCATCATATGAACACCAACAATTTGCCCATGCTCAAATTCACTTAGCTCCAACATAATGCACTTACAGCTACACAGAACATATTGGGGAAATTGCACATGTGCCATTCATCATTAAATACAGCAGCACATGTTTCTTGCAGTGTTTCCATATTTTTTGACTCCTGTACACGTACTCATGTATCTATACTTCACAAGCCATCTTATGGTGTACGGCAGATGATGCTTCATCTAACTGATTATTTGTCACCATCTCTTTTCCATTCACAAATAGTATGCTGGAAGAATGACTGTTGACAAGCTTCTATGTGCACTCAAATATATCTGATTTTACCATAATGATCAATTCATAACATGTAAAATGAATGAATACATTTTTGGTGGCATTTGCCATCATGACATAGAGCACTGTTAAGTGGTCAGAATGCAGTATGTAGCACTCAGTCTCACTTGCACATTAAAAAGTAATTACAACTGGTATAAATGGCAAGCATCCATTAGGAAGTCTCAAATAATGATAGAGTGGTAACTTTATTGCTATTTTGAACTTGATAATGGATGCTTACCATCTGAATCTGGATTTTAATATGCAACTTTGAGAACTACATACAATAATATAAGCTTCATTCTTCTTGGGATCTTATTTGAATGTATGTTTTCCTAATTGTTATGGTAAACCTCACTGTGATATGCAGTACTTCTCTTTTAGTGTCATTCATTGGTATTCAATGAGTACATTCATCACATTATCATACTTACTATACAAACTGACAATTAAATGCTCTGCTCTCCTTCATTATTCTTATGTGCCTTATGCAGCCAATAAGTACTCTAAAATCTTATAATGCAGTTCTTTATTACTATAGTTCCTACAAAGTGGTGAGCTTTACATGTGAGGTTCAGACACAATTTTTGTTTTGAGGATTATTTTCTAAAATTACAGAGAAATGGCTGAATAGATAAAAAAAATTAATTTTACTTGTGCCTGTGATACAACTGTGAAGCTTCTGTTATTATGGAAATATTCAATTTTTTATTGTTGTCCACATGCCCAAACTCACTGATATTGCCTGTAGAACCCACTCAGAAAATCTTTCATAAACATTTTAAGAATTTATGATATTGTGGAAGCAGAAGAGAAGAAATTCTGAGTTTCATTTTTTACTTTCATTTCATCTGTATTATAGGTGGATAAGATGTTGAAATATCAGTGTGTTAGGTAGAAATCACTGATAAGTTAAAATTCACCAGACATAACATTAGTCATTCCCTTTACAAAGCAGACTGGTTGTTTTTGATCATGGTACATAGTGTATAATTGATACAAAGTCATGTGATTCTCCACCTTGCTGATGATTTGTAAATCATGACAGTGATGTGGTATATCTGCACCTGTCAGTCAGCACACTGAGATAGGTTATTGTGGAGACACAATGGCAAAAAGGAGCTTTTGATTTGGACATGCCCATGAGCACTCCATCAACAAAGTAGCCTGATTTGTGGGTGTACTAATGGGGACTGTCCGACATGTCTACAAGGGGTTTGTACCATTCACAGCCATGCATCACAGCATGATAATGGTGGCTGTAAAAAGATCTTGACAGAAAGAAGAGTGTCATAATTTTTCAACAACAGTTGGTTTCAAATCCAACAGGAGTTGTTGCTCACAGTGAATATAGGCACATATCAGCCAGTTATCAAGCAAACATTTCAAAGGGAATTATCTGTGATAGACATTTGGAGTCATGCCCCTCACAGAAGGTCATTTCTCACAGAGGCACGTGAAGCTGTATGCCTTCAATGGGCCAAACAACACAGAAACTGGACAAAATGGAATGTGCATGTGGCATTACTGTCTGGGAGCCCTCCTCTGGGGAGTTCAGCTATTTGGTGTAAGTTTTTTTGTGAGGTTGGTGCATAAGTTCATAAAGTTTTTGTTTATCATGTTGGTATTGTGGTTGGTATGGCTTTATTTATCAATTGTAACTTTTTATTTGTAGCTCACTATTGTTATTTGAGTTTATGTATTGTCATTTGGAGATGGTGAGTGAAGATGGAAAAGCCAGAAACTGGAGTGCCAAGTGGAGAAATTGGAACATTTCTGACATATTGCTCTGTTTGAGTTCTGTATATGGGTGGCAGCTGTGGAGACAGCCAAAAACATTTGTTCCATGTATGGGAATAATTCCACTGGAAAGAGCACAGCAATAAACTTGTTTTCACATTTTAAGGAGGATCATTTTGACATTGGTGACTTTGCACATTGAGGAAGACCTTTGAGGTTTCAAGAAGATTGTTTAAATGCATTAATCTACAATCTAACATGTCAGTGTACTCAAGAACTGGTAAATGTGATGAACTGTGATCATTCCACCACTGTGTGACATCTGCATGCAAAGGGGAAGGTTTAAAAATTGTGTGTATGGCTACTGCATGCTGTAAGCCAAAACCACAAAAATCACTGGGTCAACATATGTGCATCTCTGCTTGATTATGAACAACACCAACCTTTCCTACCCTGTATCATTGTTGGTGACAAGAAATAGTGTCTTTATGCTAACATAAGGAAAAGAAAAGAAGTACAAAAAATGAGCAACTCCTCTTACAAAGACGTGCATACATCCACAAAAGAGAATGTTATGCATCTAGTGGGACAGTGACAGTGTGGTGTACTACAAATTGCTTCACCCAAGATGTAATCATCACTGCTGACATTTACTGTCAACAGTTCAGACATCTTGCAGATGCAGTCCAAGAACAATAACCAGGAAGACTTTGTGAAGTGATGATGCTCCACGATAATGCCTATCCGCATGCTGCTAGACTGACAAAAAATACTATACAGGCATTGCGTTGGGAAGTCATTCCACACCCTCCTTAGTCACCTGATCTTGTTCCCTCACATTTTCCCCTTTTCTGGTCAGGGCCCCGTGATTTCAGGGGCAGCACTGATAAACTCAAGACCACAAGCTGCTGACAGAAACTGGACAGTGGTCCAGCAAGTCATGGTTTTGCATTTTTTCATTGATGCAGGGCACTCGGCGGACTGACAGCCCAATTAGGTGTTTATAGAGGGTGTAGTTTGTCCACCCCCTTAGCTGAGTGGTTAG
Organism: Schistocerca gregaria; assembly: GCF_023897955.1. NCBI lineage: Eukaryota > Metazoa > Arthropoda > Insecta > Orthoptera > Acrididae > Schistocerca > Schistocerca gregaria. The sequence goes on along the minus strand of NC_064931.1, from coordinate 399,812,044 downwards.
CGCATCTGACTCCATACATGTGGCCCAGGTTCAATTCCCAGCCAGACTGGAGATTTGCATCTCTCAGGAACTCGGTGTTGTGTTGTCTTCATTACCATTTCATCATCATTGACATGCTTGTCACCCAATGTGGCATCAACTGGAAAGACTTGCAACTTGGCAGACAAATTACCTCAGGTGGAGACTCCTCGCCGTCACTGCCATATGAGCATCATCAGAGTGTTTAGTTCAGACAAGAGGTGGTTGTGTGACATTTTGGGAGTGTTTTTTGTACAATAAATTCAGCCCAGTCATTCAGCTTAATGTGAACATGAACCAGAATGTTCATTTCAACATTCTTGTTGGCCAAATGTTGCTGTCTCTTCCATGTCTTTGATGAGTGTTCTTTCTGGTTTGAAAAACACTCAAACATTCTATCACACTTTGCTCTGGGACAGGCTTTAGCTGGTGTGGCATACTTGAAGAATTTTGTGGACTCTCTCCTTCTTCAGATTGAGGCCATTATCAAAACTAGTGGATCTTTTACATGAGATTGGTGTGGTTTCTCATGTGGGTGGCTAATTTTTTTGTCCAGAGTGATTATATGACAAATTGAAAGTTATCAGTGCAGAAATGTTGCCGAGGTACATATATCTGTATGCAGCACTTGACAAGGCCAAGCCAAAACAAGTGTATAGTAAATGTAAATACATTTTTAATTTTGTCAAAACATTTACAGCTACTGTGGAATCATGCCTTTAACCTGTAAGATGTTGTTGTTGTTGTTGTTGTCTTCAGTCCTGAGACTGGTTTGATGCAGCTCTCCATGCTACTCTATCCTCCTGCAAGATATCAATCAGAAATTTTCAAGAAACACACTTGTGTTGCCATCTGGAAACTTATACAACATAACAAGAGGCCTGTTCATGTGAACAAATGCAGCTAAGCATTTCTTGTAATTTGGATTATAAATTTTAAACTATACCTCATAAAAAATCCCCAACTGTAATGTTTTATTTGTATTTTATATGATATAAGGTGTTTGAAGACACCTCCACAAGATGTTTGGTTACTTCCTTCATACAGTATGTGTACTGCTCATTTTTCCTTTATTTTAGCTGTATTGTCCCAGAACATAGTCCTGTAAGGCAACGGGGAGTCAAAGTATACAAAATAAGCCAGCACTCTAACCTTCAAGTTAACGGAATGGGGTGTATCTCTAAGTGCATTGATTTCATTTTACCTTATTATTCGATTTGATAAAAGAAACTTTACATACTATGTTTCATTTGTTGTGTGATTATCGATGTCTATTTCTGTAACCATTGGGTCATTTTAATTTGTTTTAAACTGCATGGAATGAGTCTTTGTGGTATCACCACTAAAACTCTTGCTGTGAACTAATTGTAGGTCACTTCAGGTAGCATCTGGACTGTGTCTTGCATGATTGTTTCACTCCTTGGTTAGTGTGGTTCTCTCAGTCTTACAAGACTTCATGTATTGTTCCCTAATTCTCCAATTAATTTTATACCTATCGTGAATTTCCTCAGTTTCAGTCTGTTTCTTGGAGCCTCCAACCATCCAAGAGGGATACTGCCAAAAGAGATCAAAAACATAAAGGAGGTTTTTAAATTTAAAACTTATCCTAAAGAATATTAACTGAAAATAGTTTTTACTCCATTAAAGAGTTCGTGCAACATAACATTTTTACAAATAAATAGTCAGGTTGACCAATTACAACATAGACAAATTGGATGGAATATACATTGTAGTTTGTAATTTACTCTATGCAGTTCGAAACCAAAGTACATTGTTGAAAAAGTCTTAAGATATCCTCTTGTTTGAAGCAAGCTTGTCCTGTCATGTAATCTTATGTATGTCTATTGTAAATGATCCAATTTTAGGTCACTTCAGCTATCATCTGGGCTGTGTCTTGCATTATTCAGTTCCACTCCTTCCTTCATATGCTTGTGTCATTAACTAACATAACAGTTTTTTAATAACACTTCAAAGTCATTGCAAGATCATAAAGGCCTTTATAGGTTAGGAATACTAAGAGATCTAAATCTGAATCTTACAAGACTTTGTGTGTTGTTCCCTAATTCTGCGATTAATTTTATTCCTGTCGTGCATTTCCTCAGTTTCAGTCTCTGCTTCATGGAGCCTCCAGCCATCCAAGACAGAGACCATTAATTCAATAAGAACTTAGTTCTCTGGTAGAATTACATGTTCCACACAATCAAACACCTCAGAAAGCTCACAGAAAGTCCAAAAGGCAAGTTTGTGTTATTTACCTCTGTCAGGACGTCTTTTGTGGCAAAACATGGGCCTTTTTGATAGAGACTACTTGGGAAAAGATAAACTCAGAGGCATTTAGCAAATTATATGGTGAAAAATGAGTACTGGTATGTATTCTTGTAGGCTACTGGCTAGAATTAGTACTTATTTGACTTTGTTGTATTTTCCCACAAATACAATACAGAGTTTAGCAAGAAAATTAGAATTGTGTCAGTATATTCGCATTGTGAAGGGACAGATCAAGATAAGATGGATGGTTTTTATGAGGCACTCAGTGATGTAGTTGTTAGAGTAAAGGACAAGGACAGTGTTCTGCTCATGGGTGATTTTAATGCCAGGATTGGAAATCGAACAGTAGGATATGAAAAGGTTATGGGTAAATTTGTAGAGGATATGGAGGCCAACAGGAATGGGAAACAACTCTTGGATTTCTGTGCCAGTATGGGCTTAGTAATCACAAACTCCTTTTTTAAACATAAGAACTTTCACTGGTACACTTGGGAAGGCAGGGGAACCAGATCTGTCATTGACTATATAATAACAGATCAGGAATTCAGGAAGGCTGTGAGGGACACACGTGTGTTCAGGGGATTCTTTGGTGACACTGATCACTATTTAATCTGCAGCGAAATTGGTATTGTGAGGCCGAAAGTGCAGGAGATCCATATGTAGGAGGATAAGAGTGGAGAAACTTCAGGATAAGGAAATCAGGCACAAGTACATAACAGTGATCTCAGAAATGTACCAGTTAGTTGAATGTAGCCAATTACAGTCATTGGAAAAGGAATGGGCAAGGTACAGGGACACAGTACTAGAAGTGGCTAAAGAATGTCTTGGAACAGTAGTGTGTAAATGTAGGATGAAGCAAACAGCTTGGTGGAATGACACAGTCAAGGCAGCCTGTAAAAGGAAAAAGAAAGCGTATCAAAAATGGTTACATACTAAAACTTAGGTAGGCAGAGAATGTTATGTTGAAAAAAGAAACAAAGCCAAACAGATAATTGCAGCATCCAAGAAGAAATCTTGGGAAGACTTTGGAAACAGGTTGGAGACTTTGGGTCAAGCTGCTGGAAAACCATTCTGGAGTGTAATTAGCAGTCTTCGGAAGGGAGGATGTGAAGGAAATGACAAGTATTTTGGACAGGTCAGGAAAACTGCTGGTGAATCCTGTGGATGCTTTGGGCAGATGGAGGGAATATTTTGAAGAGTTGCTCAATGCAGGTGAAAATACGATCAGTAATGTTACAGATTTTGATGTACAGTGGGATAGGAATGATGATGGAAATAGGATCACATCTGAGAAAGTGGAGAAAATGGTCAATAGATTGTAGTGCAATAAAGTGGCTGGGGAGGATGAAATTAAATTGGAACTCATAAATTACAGTGGAATTTCAGGTCTTAAATGGCTACACAGTATAATTGAAATGGCTTGGAAGTCGAGACAGGTTCCATCAGACTGGACGAAAGCAGTAATCACACCAATCTTTAAACACAGAAACAAAAAAGATTGTAACAACTACTGAGGTATCTCTTTAATCAGCGTTGTGGGTAAAATCTTCTCATGTATTGTTGAAAGGAAACTGCGGGTATTAGTTGAGGACAAATTGTATGAAAATCAGTGTGGGTTTAGACCTCTTATGCGTTGTCAGGGCCAGATCTTTATCTTACGTCAAATAATAGAGAAGTGTTACGAGTGGAACAGGGAATTGTATCTATGCTTTATTGATCTAGAAAAGGCATATGACCGGGTTCCTAGGAGGAAGTTATTGTCTGTCCTATGAGATTATGGAACAGGAGGCAAACTTTTTCAAGCAATTAAAGGTCTTTACATAGATAGTCAGGCACCAGTTAGAGTTGACGGTAAATTGAGTTCATGGTTCAGAATAGTTTCAAGGGTAAGACAAGGCTGCAACCTGTCTCCACTGTTGTTCATATTATTTATGGATCATATGTTGAAAACAAGACACTGGCTGGGTGAGATTAAGATATGTGAACACAAAATAAGCTGTCTCGCATATGCGGATGACTTAGTTGTGATGGCAGATTTGATTGAAAGTTTGCAAAGTAATATTTCAGAGCTAGATCAGAAATGTAAGGACTGTGGTATGAAGATTAGCATCTCCAAAACGAAAGTAATGTCAGTGGGAAAGAGATATAAACGGATTGAGTGCCAAATAGGAGGAACAAAGTTGGAACACGTGGACGGTTTCAAGTACTTAGAATGCATATTCTCACAGGATGGCAACATAGTGAAAGAACTGGAAGCGAGGTGTAGCAAAGCTAATGCAGTGAGCACTCAGCTACGATCTACTCTCATCTACAAGAAGGAAGTCAGTACCAGGGCTAAGTTATCTGTGCACCGTTCAATCTTTCGACCAACTTTGTTGTATGGGAGCGAAAGCTGGGTGGATTCAGGTTACCTTATCAATAAGGTTGAGGTTATGGATATGAAAGTAGCTAGGATGGTTGCAGGTACTAGTAAATGGGAACAATGGCAGGAGGGTGTCCACGATGAGGAAATCAAAGAAAAACTGGCAATGAACTCTATAGATGTAGCAGTCAGGGCGAACAGGCTTAGATGGTGGGGTCATGTTACACACATGGGAGAAGCAAGGTTACCCAAGAGACTCATGGGTTCAGCAGTAGAGGGTAGGAGGAGTCGGGGGCAGACCAAGGAGAAGGTACCTGGATTCGGTTAAGAATGATTTTGAAGAAATAGGCTTAACATCAGAAGAGGCACCAATGCTAGCACTGATCATGGAGGAATTTTATGAGGAGGACTACGCTCCAGACTGAACGCTGAAAGGCATAATCAGTCTTAAATGATGGTGGTGATGATTATATCAAGAACAGTATTGAGTAAAAGTATACTATGTGTCTTATCAAGCTTCTCCAGAAAATTATATAAAGAACGGCATTAAGTAAAAATGTATGAAGTATGTTACCAATCCTGCCTACGGGTCAATGCAATGCATGAAGCAGGCAGAACTGAAGTTTTTGGTTAGATGCCAGTACCACCTGCACTCATTATCCAGAAGATGCCTAGGAATTTTAATTCACAGTGGTTCCTTTAGAATGTGCCCATTGATTACATTTATAATACCAGTAAGTCATTTTTATTTATTTGGAGTTACATAATATGAGTTTCTAAGAAATTAAGTGGTAAGGTGTTTGCTGTGATCTATTTACAAGCCTGTTCCACAATTCCCGTGGCTGTATCTGGCATGGATGTGTGTGGAAACTGTATCAGTATGTCTATACTTCTATCTCATTTCTATGAGCATCACAGTTTTTTAAGAGTCCTCCAATGGCTATGGTAACTAATTATATAGATCAATAACAGGAGTAGGCCAAGAACTGCATCTTGAATGACTAACATTTTCCTCCCTTCAAATTTAGTTATAATCCTGTGGTATCATTTTTTATTGTGACTCTCTGTTGTCTGTTGTCAAGACATTATCCAATCCAAGCAAAGGTGGTGGCTTTAGTGCCATAAAGTTTTAGTTAATTATGCAAGCACAATTTTACTAAAGTCGAAAGTCATCACAAGGTCCATAAAATTGCCAACAGGATATTTTTTTTTTCTTCTTTCATTCTAACAAAATTGAGTTTATGAGATCACACATTGCTTTCTCTTAGATAATTTAAGAATAAAGGTGACCATTCACTGAAAATCAGAAGCACCGAGTTGATGTTTGTTGCCTAGTAATGCAGGAGTTAGGGGTGGTGTGCAACTGTGTATTTCGTTCTTTCAGGAAACACACCTTGACTTATTGACTGATTACAAATATAACCCAGGAGGCTGCTATCAAGTCAGTAGTATTTTGATAGAAATGCTGTCATAGTCAGTGAATAATAATTTTTGTGATCTCCTTAACATTTGAGTTGGCAAAACTGATGTTTTTTGTTGGAGTATGCAATGTCCATCTAAGTTAATCAAATCAACCTGCTTTCAGTGGTCCATTTCGTCAACCAACGCCCAGCCCTTGACTGAAGAAAATCTCCAGCTAACCCGAGAATCTAACCCAGCACCCCATGACCTAGACGTAGTGAAGCTAACTGCTTCACCCTGAGCTGCAGACAATAGCCATAGATAAGTTTCCTAGAAGCATAGAAAATGTTCAGTCTAATTTTTGTGAAAAGTGCTAGGTATCTTGGTGTTATTATTGTTTTCTACCTCTATGTTCTCCAAAATTTGATGACATCTTTATTTTTATAATGAACTTATTGTGACTAACGGGAATTTTCATTATACCATGACTCTAAGCCAGATTCCTGCTTTTCGTAAGCATTTTCCTTAATCATTAGGCTATCTGAACGCATTCCTAAGTGTGAATCAGATCATCACTTTTTCTCCTGATAAGTTTGTAGTTTAATTGTAACTTATGGGTTATCAAAGAAAAGTGGCAACAAATTTTAATTAGTCCCAGACGTGGTTTTTATTTATCACCTAACATTTAATGCAAAATTTCAGTTACAATTTTTATTACCAGCTACAGCAGTGGTTTTTTAAGCTAGTTTGTCTGAATAAATGTGTTGGATGAAACACAATTTTTAATGCTTGATGTAACATACACTCCGTAATACTCACAACTGTTGACCTAATTTAATTAATTTTTGTTCTGTGACACATAAATTGGATATGAGTAAGCTATATACAGAGGGAAACAAAAATTTTTGAAGTTTCCAAATTTAGGTTATAAATGCTCAACATATCTCCCCCCGTCCCTTGTCTTGCTGCATGGAAAACATCATCCCACACATGAGGAATGATTGCATGTGGTACTGAGTCAACCTCACTTGTGATACCATTCCACAAACTGGCTAGAGTGTTGGTAGTAGTGGCACATAAACTGCATCTTTTAGAATACTCCATACATCTTTTTGAAAACCCAACAGTATAAAGTTAAATGGCAGGAAACATGTCTAGTTTTGCTATATTTCTCTGATGTTGTAATGTTTCATTGGGACTGTCCAGACCCAATATCTGAACATTGTGTCTCTTTGCCTTTTCACAAAGATGAAACGTCACTTTATTGCTTAAATTTAAGTACAGGAGAAATCCTTCATTCTCCATCTTTATCATGCTGCCACAAAATTCAAAACTTTTCTTCATCATTTTCCAAAAGAGACTACATGAGCTGGAAGTGACAGGGCCTGTACAGCAAATGGTGTCTCAAAACTCACTATATAGTGGACAGAGGTATTCCCGGTTCTGTACTAGCTCTATTGGCTGAGTTGGACTAAGCACTAAACATCCTGAAATTTGTTTCACATTTTCATCTGAGACATGTGATCAGCCTGTGCTTATCCTCTGCAGAGGCATATAGTTTGTTGAAATTGCTTAAACCAATGGTTTATGCTCCTATTAGTTGCTGGTTCAGTGCTGAATCAGAGATGAAATGTTCTCTGTGCTGAAATTGTCAAATCACTTCTTCTGAACTCAAGAATATAGGAAACTTTACGCTTAATGGTACCATCTTACAACTGGCACACTGTGGCTGGTAATCTGTGCAACTGTTGGTGCTCCAGCAGTGGTAACTGAAGCTTTTGACCCTCTCCTTTCTACTGGTGTTTAGATTACTCACATTCAATTTATATTTTTTGAAATAAAAAAATCATTTATTTGGGTATGTCTTTTTGAATAACCTTTTTACAAGTGTTGGATAAAAATATGCAGATACCAAAAACACAACACATTACTATGCCTAATATGGTATAGCAAACCTATTACCATTGAGAGCAGCTTCCAGTCATACAGAATGGATAAATATAGGTCCTGGATCATTTTCACGGGAATCTGATAGCATTCTTCCTGCAAAATAGTGCCACGTTCAAGTTACAATGGTGGAGGTGGATAGTGATCACATACCCTTCTCATCTACGTAGACTACAAGGGCACAATAATAGTGAGATCTGGTGACTGTAGTGGCCAGAGAAGATGCAACAATTCATCCTCATGCTCACAAAATCAGTTCTGGATGGCATGAGCTGCACAAACTGGGATCCTGTCATTTTGGAACACAGCATCACCTTTAGGGAACAAAGGTTGTTCTATCGGATTGATCTGATCAGCCAAAACAGACAAATAATCCTGGGCAGTAATGCGACCTTACAGAGTAACCATGGGGCTGTTGGAATATCATGATATGGCAGTTCAAATCATCACCAAATCCCTACCATTTCTCTCTTATGATGTAAACTCAAGAGAAGTTGGAAACAGTGCGAAACAAGACTAATCCAATCACATTATGTTTTTCAATTGCTCCATAGTCTATGTTTTATGGCTTCAGCACCACATTTTCTTGGTACAAGAATGCCTGTAGCTCGTGATCTAGGGGCTAGCATTGCTGCCTCTTGATCACAGGGTCCTGAGTCTGATTCCCAGCCAGGTTGGGGGATTCTTCTCTGCCCGGGGACTGTGTGTTTGTATTGTCATCATTTGTGAGAGTGACTAGACTGGACTGTGAAGAGAAAATAGACTGTGTAAAAATTGAGACTTTGTATGGGCCCTGATGACTGTGCAGTTGAGTGCCCCACAAACCAATCACCGTCATCATCATCTGGGTACATGAGTTTGCATCACTGATCAGTGGGTCTGGAATTCCATCTTGCCCTGCAGCCCCTCACTTATGAAGCTCTCTTTGTGTTGTTTTGGGAACAACAGGTTTCGTGAATGCAACAGTCAGTTCTGCAGTGACTTTTACAGCTGACATCCTCTTATTTTTTGTCACAATCCTCTTCAATGACCATCCGTCATAATCAATCAAGACCAATTTTGCCCACATTGTGATTCAGTGGATCATATTTTTCTGCTTTGGCTGTATGTGGTATAAATCTTCAATACAGTGCCTCTTGAAACACCAGTCACTTCCCCAACCTTGGTTACAGAAGAACCCACCATATCAGCAGCAACAATTTGCCCAGATTTGAATTCACTTAGCTCTGACATAATGCACTCACAACTACATAGAACACTGTTCTGACTACAACTGATGCTTGCAACATACTGAAGACATTGCACAAATGCTGTTTGTGGTCAAATATAACTGCAAAAGCTGCAGGTTTGGCTAGTATGTGCATTTATGTTCAAGCATATATTTCTGACTGTGTTTCTGTATTTTTGTGCAACTCCTGTATATAGCTGTAGTTTAATTACTAATTATCAAGCAGAATCCATCTTTTTTTTCACATCTCAGCATTTTGTACATTACTGCCTTGAATGAGTTAAGGATTATTCCAAGCCCAGTAAAAGTAATCATATGAGCACCCATGTTTTCAGCTAAAGTTAGGAAGAATTTATTGAATTTACTGTGAGAAACTGTTTTTCTCTTCTTAGCTAAATCTCATTTATAGGATTCTCTTCATTGCTGCCTTTTGACCATCATTGTCAGACAAACCATATATTGTGACACACACATCGTTTTCATGAAAAATATTTTGATTTAGAAATAAACTACCAGTTTCTGTTCTGATATGTCCTATTCTCCTTGCTAAACTTACTGTGAGAACATACCAAAGCTGGACATCATGAACTTCAGGTCCCCTCAGTCAGTAATATCCATACTGAAAATCAGTACTGGTATATCTACATACAATGATTTCCCAGTCGACTACCTGTTGGAGACAAGTAGAGTGTCAGAACTGCTATTTTGTATGTATCCAAGACTACATTAAAGCACAGCACTTAGAGAGCTGTTCAATAAAGTAGGTGCCAAAATGTAATTCCTCTGAATTTTTTAGGTGAAATCTCTTAAAGTTTTTTAAATAAACCAAACTTTATTAATGTTCTACACCTATAATCATCACATCTACATATTTATTTCTCAATGTCACATCTACATACTTCTTTCTCAATGCAGCAACCCTGGCAATGAACACATTTCTTCCAACCAGAGTCCAATTTGTTGATAGTGTCACTGTAGCATGTTTGACTTTGTTGATGGAGCCACAATCTCACCTCTATTTGCACTGCTTCATCACTAACAAGGTGAAGTTCTTAAAGGTGTTCTTTAAGGTTTAGAAACAGATGAAAACCAGATAGGGCCAAGTCACAGCTCTATGCAGAATGAGCGATGACTGTGAACCCATGGCATCAGGTTGTTGTAGATGTCTCAGACCTTGTGTGTAGTCTAACATTTTCACACCTGAAGGAGAGGGAGATCCACGTGTGGATGGAGTCTTCAAAGTCAAAACTTGACAACAGAATGCTGTTTCTCGCACACTGACATAGTTACATTACACACAGCCGTAAAATTTTGAGCCTTCTAAAGGCACAACCTTGCAAATATATAAATGTGATAAATAAAGATGTAGAATGTTAATAGCATTTGTTTTATTTATAAAGCTTTGAGTTTTCACATTAAAAAAATTGGAGATATTAGTAGTCAGCATGCCCTCATATAAATCACTTAAGGTGTTTGGGTTTAAGAAAAAGTCGTTAGTGACTGTTGTACTATGACCTTCAGTCTTTAATGGGAATTTCACAGTGAGAAATGGTCCAAAGCTGCATAATAGAAATTACTTTAACTATGTCACTACTGGAAGTTCTTTCTTTACCCAGCATTCACCATGGCACATTGCAGCTACTTCTTTCACGTCCTCTGATAGAATTGTTTTTGGTTAAATAATATTATGTTTTGGTGAAATACACAAATATTACCTAATGTCAGACATTGTCATATTTATTTGACTAAATATTTTCTTTTTAGGCCAAATTAATTACTTCTGTTCCTTTATAGAGATGAAAGTCTTGAACATTTCTTTTTAATGTCATTATCTCCTCTTGTTGTCACTTCCCCTCCCCTAAAATTACAATTTGCCACTATCCCAAGATTTAACATGCCACAGATGCCTAGGATTTTAATAATAATGACAAAGTACATAAAATGTTTTAATATAATAATACATTTCATCACTCTTAAAAACTGTTTTGATAAATTCCTCAATTGCAAGAAGCCTAAAGAAAAATTACACTTCACAAAAACAGTACCTCACAGATTCAAAAGTGCCTACAATAACAGAGTTAGAAGAGATTACAAAACATCTAAAAACCAACAGACCACAAGTAAAAGATAGCATTATCTCAGAGATCGAATCATCACAAAGAAAGTCCATAAAATTCTCATAGAAATATGGAATACACAGAAAATTGGAAATGTGCGTTGATTCACCTGCTCCACAGAAAGAGTGCGAAGACAGATCATAATAACCAGAGGTATCTCCTTATTACTGGTCACCCACTCTCAACAAAGCCACTGAAAACCAAATATGTCTTACACCAAAACACACAGGAAAAAGTTACCATCAACATCAAAACTTTTCCAGTAAAATTGAGATCCAACCTATATAAAGTTTCGTAAGTTTTCTGACCTTCATTGTTACAGACTTCCAGCATATAATACATTGCACAAATCGTATGATGTTACCTTCTGTAAAATTCAAACCTACTGTAAATATTTTATAATAAAAGGATGGAAGATTACACTTTTACTTCCCATCCACATAAAGATAATTACAGTCAGTGCTTTTTGAAAGAGCTGTACTAGCATTCACATTAAATTATTTAGGGCAACCACAGAACACATAAATCAACATGGTTGGACAGGTATTTGAAGCCAGCTCCTCCTGCATAAGAATGGTACATTAACTATAGCATCTCGTAGCTCAATGAACAAAAACTAACGATATAAATTAGGATCTATGGCTACTCGCCACATAAAGGAGGCACTGAGCAGTAGACAAGCACATTTAGAAGCATACTTTTGGAAAATATCAGCTTTTGGATGAAGTTATCCAAAAACTGACATTTTCAAACAGTCTACTTTTAAATGTGCCTGTCTGCCACTCAATGCTTCCTCTATGTGATGAGCAGCTTTATATCCTAATGCGTATTATTGTCCCATTTTGAATTTTCCATCAAAGAGCAGTAACACCTCCACTCATTCATCCATAAAAAAAAGACAACTACTACATATCTTAAACAATAATGTATTTGATGTTAATATAGACACACTGCCCCCCCTCCCTCTCCATTAACCATAGACCTTGTCATGGTGGGTTGGTAAATGTGCCTCACTTACATGGAAGAGCCAAAGAAACTGGTACGCATCCCTTATATCATGTAGTGTCCCCACGAGCACGCAGAAGTGCCACAAGACGTGGCATGGACTCAACTAATGTCTGAAGTAGCGCGGAGTGAATTGACACTATGAATCCTGCAGGGTTGTCCATAAATCCGCAAGAGGATGAGGGACTGGAGATCTCTTCTGAACAGCATGTTGCAAATCATCCCAGATATGCTGAAAAACGTTCATGTTTGGGGAGTTTGGTGGCCAGCAGAAGTGTTTAAGCTGAGAAGAGTGCATCTGGAGCCTTTGTGTGGCAATTCTGGATGTGTGGAGTGGTACACTGTCCTGCTGGAATTGACCAAGTCTGTTGGAGTGCACAATGGACATCAATGGATGCAGGTTATCAGACAGGTTGCTTACGTGCGTGACACCTGTCAGAGTCATATCTAGACATATCAGGGGTCTCATATCACTCCAACTGTACACATCTCACACCATTACAGAGCTTCCACCAGCTTGAACAGTCCCCTACTGACATGCAGGTTCCATAGATTATTGAGGTTGTCTCCATACCGACACACATCCATCTGCTCGATAGAATTTGCAACCGAGACTCGTACAACAAGACAAAAACATTGTTGCAGTCATCAACAGTACAGTGACAGTGTTGACGGGCTCAGGCGAGGCGTAAAGCTCTGTGTTGCGCAGTCGTCAAGGGTACACGAGTGGGCCATCAGCTCCGAAAGCCCCTATCAATGATGTTTCATTGAATGGTTTGCACACTGACACTTGTTGATGGCAGCAATTTCTGGAAGGGTTGCACTTCTGTCACATTGAACGATTTTCTTCAGTTGTCGTTGGTCCCATTCTTGTAGGATCTTTTTCCGGCCGCAGTGATGTCAGAGATTTGATGTTTTACCGTATTACTGATGTTCATGGTACTCCTGAAATGGTCGTACAGGAAAGTCCCCACTTCATCGCTACCTCGGAGGTGCTGTATCCCATCGCTCATCTGCCTTTTATAACACAACATTCAAACTCACTTAAATCTTGATAACCTGCCATTGTAGCAGCAACTGCTGATCTAACAATTGCACCACAAACTTGTTGCGTTATATAGGCATTGCCAACCACAGCACTGTATTCTGGCTGTTTACATATCTCTGTATTTGAATAGGCATATCTATACCAGTTTCTTTGGCACTTCAGTGTATATAGACAGCCCCACCACAGGTGGGACCAGATTGGAGGGTTATCTGTGGCCAGGCCAGAACAACATACGGTTCCAAAAAAGGGACGGCAGTATTTTCAGTAGATTCATTGAATTACAGATGCTGCTTTATGAAGTAAGCTAAAATAGCCCATATTGTACTGCAAATGGCTGAAAGTGAAGGAGAACTGCAGGTTTTATATTTCCCAAGGAAATTCAGCTGTACCGTATGGCTTAATGCTTGCCTTTTGTGTCAGATGAACTGAACTCTGGCCTTTCTTTGCACGTGTTGATGCCTTACTATTTGAAGTGTCACAGAGGCAGAGGGGTGGAGTCACAGGGTGCCACACTCAGCACCATTACACAAGAAGGTTGTATGCACCTTGGAGAAAAATTTCAAACTTTTGTATCCAATGAGACACAGTTTGTGTGGTGTTGTGGTCTTCAGTCCTGAGACTGCTCTCCATGCTACTCTATCCTGTGCAAGCTTCTTCATCTCCCCAGTACCTACTGCAACCTACATCCTTCTGAATCTGCTTAGTGTAGTCATCTCTTGGTCTCCCTCTACAATTTTTACCCTCCACACTGCCCTCCAATACGAAATTGGTGATCCCTTGATGCCTCAGAACATGTCCTGCCAACCGATCCCTTCTTCTGGTCAAGTTGTGCCACAAACTTCTCTTCTCCCCAATCCTATTCAATACTTCCTCATTAGTTATGTGATCTACCCATCTTATCTTCAGCATTCTTCTGTAGCACCACATTTAGAAAGCTTCTATTCTCTTCTTGTCCAAACTATTTATCGTTCATGTTTCACTTCCATACATGGCTACACTCCATACAAATACTTTCAGGAACGACTTCCTGACACTTAATCCTGTACTCGATGTTAACAGATTTCTCTTCTTCAGAAATGCTTTCCTTGCCATTGCCAGTCAACATTTTATATCCTCTCTACTTCGACCATTATCAGTTATTTTGGTCCCCAAATAGAAAAACTCCTTTACTATTTTAAGTGTCTCATTTCATAATCTAATTCCCTCATCATTACCTGATTTAATTATCCTCATTTTGTTTTCGTTGATGTTCATGTTATATCCTCCTTTCAAGACACTATCCATTCCATTCAACTGCTCTTCCAAGTCCTTTGCTGTCTCTGACAGAATTACAATGTCATCAGCGAACCTCAAAGTTTTTATTTCTTCTCCATGGATTTTAATACCTACTCAGAATTTTTCTTTTGTTTCCTTTACTGCTTGCTCAATATACAGATTGAATAACATCGGGGAGAGGCTACAACCCTGTCTTACTCCCTTCCCAACAACTGCTTCCCTTTCATGTCCCTCAACTCTTGCAACTGCCATCTGGTTTCTGTACAAATTGTAAATAGCCTTTCGCTCCCTGTATTTTACCCCTGCCACCTTTAGAATTTGAAAGAGAGTATTCCAGTCAACATTGTCAAAGGCTTTCTCTAAGTCTACAAATGCTAGAAACGTAGATTTGCCTTTCCTTAATCTTTCTTCTAAGGTAAGTTATAAGGTCAATATTGACTCACATGTACCAATATTTCTACGGAATCCAAACTGATCTTCCCCGAGGTCGGCTTCTACTAGTTTTTCCATTTGTCTGTAAAGAATTCGTGTTAGTATTTTGCAGCTGTGGCTTATTAAACTGATAGTTAGGTAATTTTCACATCTGTCAACACGTGCTTTCTTTGGTATTGGAATTATTATATTCTTCTTAAGGCTGAGGGTATTTCGCCTGGTATTTCACCAGATGGTAAAGTTTTGTCAGGACTGGCTCTCCCATGGCCGTCAGTAGTTCCAATGGAATGTCTACTCCAAGGGCCTTGTTTCGACTCGGGTCTTTCAGTGCTCTGTCAAACTCTGGACGCGGTACCATATCTCCCATTTCATCTTCATCTACATCCTCTTCCATTTCCATAATATTGTCCTCAAGTACATCGCCCTAGTATAGACTCTCTATATACTCCTTCCACCTTTCTGCTTTCCCTTTTTTGCTTAGAACTGGGTTTCCATCTGAGCTCTTGATATTCATACACATGGTTCTCTTCTCTCCAAAGGTCTCTTTAATTTTCCTGTAGGCAGTATCTATCTTACCCCTAGTGAGATAAGCCTCTACATCCTTACATTTGTCCTCTAGCTATCCCTGCTTAGCCATTTTGCACTTCCTGTTGATCTCATTTTTGAGACGTTTGTATTCCTTTTTGCCTGCTTCATTTACTGCATTTTTATATCTTCTCCTTACATCAATTAAATTCAATATTTCTTCTGTTACCCAACGATTTCTACTAGCCCTTGTCTTTTTACCTACTTGATCCTCTGCTGTCTTCACTACTTCATCCCTCAAAGCTACCCATTCTTCTTCTACTGTACATCTTTCCCCCATTCCTATCCATTGTTCCCTTATCCTCTCCCTGAAACTCTGTACAACCTCTGGTTCTTTCAGTTTATCCAGGCCCCATCTCCTTAAATTCCCACCTTTTTGCAGTTTCTTCAATTTTACTCTACAGGTCATAACCAATAGATTGTGGTCAGAGTCCACATCTGCCCCTGGAAATGCCTTACAATTTAACACCTGGTTCCTAAATCTCTGTCTTACCATTATATATTCAATCTGATACCTTTTTGTATCTCCAGGGTTCTTCCATGTATACAACCTTCTTTCATGATTCTTAAACCAAGTGTTAGCTATGATTAAGTTGTGCTCTGTGCAAAATTCTACCAGGCGGCTTCCTCTTTCATTTCTTAGCCCCAATCCATATTCACCTACTACGTTTCCTTCTCTCCTTTTTCCTACTACTGAATTCCAGTCACCCATGACTATTAAATTTTCGTCACCCTTCACTATCTGAACAATTTCTTTTATTTCATCATACATTTCTTCAATTTCTTCGTCATCTGCAGAGCTAAGTAGCATATAAAATTGTACTACTGTAGTAGGTGTGGGCTTCGTATCTATCTTGGCCACAATAATACGTTCACTATGCTGTTTGTAGTAGCTTACCTGCATTCCTATTTTCCTATTCATTATTATACCTACTCCTGCATTACCCCTATTTGATTTTGTGTTTATAACCCTGTAGTCACCTGACCAGAAGTCTTGTTCCCCCTGCCACCGAACTTCACTAATTCCCACTATATCTAACTTTATCCTATCTATTTCCCTTTTTAAATTTTCTAACCTACCTGCCCGATTAAGCGATCTGACATTCCACGCTCCGATCCGTAGAAAGCCAGTGTTCTTTCTCCTGATAACGACATCCTCTTGAGTAGTCCCTGCCCGGAGATCCGAATGGGGGACTATTTTACCCAAGAGGACGCCATCATCATTTAATCATACAGTAAAGCTGCATGCCCTCGGATACACACACACACACATATATACATAACAAAGATGACGTGACTTACCAAACAAAAACGCTGGCAGGTCGATAGACACACAAACGAACACACAAAATTCAAGCTTTCGCAACCAACGGTTGCCTCATCAGGAAAGAGGGAAAGACTAAAGTATGTTGGTTTTACTTAATTGCATTGCACAGTGTAGAAATGACAGCATCACGGGATGGATGACATAGTGATTGATTCCAATTTCATACTTTCAGACAGATATTCAGCAAACAGAGAGAAGCTCTACTCTATATTTATCTGCAGTGGAATAGAGGAAATGATATTAATGATTAAGTTTACAATTTTTTGTTCAGAATGCCTTCTGAAAAATGACCCACACATTTTTCATAACTTGATGTTCACAAAATATAAATTGTCAAAACTGAACTAGTTCATTTTCTGCATCACAGCATCTGTTACATAACTGTGAAAGTAAATCCTTTCCCAAAGATTTTGAAAGATGATTATCAAACTGTCACAAAATGAGGATTAGTTCCACTCGGGCTGCCATTAAGACTACTTGTACCGTCTGTCAAGCACATGTTGACAGACACTGGAGGGATATTTAGTTACCACAGGAAGACTACCAGTGGAGACTTTAAGCACAGAAAAGGGTTGTCAGGACTAAAGAGTAGTAAATTGCGACTGTGCAGAAAAAGCCCAGCTCAACTGACTTTGGGTATAACACCGAAAAATGGAATTATACAATATAAACCTCCTTCCCTGCTGGACGTTTATATAGTATCAAATATGGGCCCTGAAAAGAATGTCACTAACCATGTGTATTCATTTGTTCATCTTCAGCACCCACAGGATACTTACTTTAACAAGAACACTGTACTACACTGTCACTTCCCAATTGTCATCCTAGTGAGAGTGACACTCCGTGTGCCACAAAATAAAACACAGAAGTTACTTCTCTGATCTGCAGTTTCACTTCTTACAAGTTTACTGACTGGCCTTTTACAGCTTCAAAGTTCGTGTATTTTTCAGTCTCCTGAATTTTTATGCTTCTCTCTTCAGTATTTTATAACAAGTAATTTCACTACTATTTGAATGCTTTCCATCACTGCTTGCAATTCAACAATTTCACTTTTACTGTATAACTATAAGAAACAACTGTAAATGCCTGTGTGGAAATCTATTTTGTTGTTTGGGCTGCACACCTCGATGGACTTCAAGCAGTGAACTGTGGCAAGATTTCATAACATAACTGATGTCTGAACAAAAATTTAGTTTCTGTTAGTTTCTGCCCCAGCCTGCACAACTGTCAAAATAAATATTGATTTTTAACCTTTTGCCTGCTAACTTACTTTGAGTTACCCTCATAACATACAACAACCACTGACTTCTGATATTCTTTCCCATATTTACCAAATGGAACCACTATCATCATATGGAAGGTAGTGTATTACTATGGTTTGTTCAAAATTGTTGGGAAATTTAAAGAAAGATGGTTGATGTTAGGAACAGAGGAAGTGATATTTTCATATCAAATGGCATAAAGAGTTACTTTTCAATATATTTTATTAAATGAAATTAGTGAATTTT
Source organism: Schistocerca gregaria (assembly GCF_023897955.1). Lineage (NCBI taxonomy): Eukaryota > Metazoa > Arthropoda > Insecta > Orthoptera > Acrididae > Schistocerca > Schistocerca gregaria. The sequence continues at coordinate 399,793,523 of NC_064931.1, read as the reverse complement.
TTTATAAACTATCAGTCAACAAATTATATAGACAATTTACGAATTATTTGCTATACTGGAATATGAAAATATACCATCATCATTGGCAATTTCTTATATGGCACATGAAACTTGAATTAAAGCGCACAGAAGCATAAAAACATTATGCAAAGGAACAAGTTATTCAAAGACTATTGAATAATACAGCTCATTTACTTTCTGGAGCATTGCTATGTATGATTTTATAAAAATATCTATTGAAATACAAATTACAGTATATCTAATGGAAGACTGACAATCACTGCCATTAAAATGTTCCCAAATCAATGGTCCCAATTAGTAGTTGCACGGCATCGCCTTTAAACCGAGAGCAGACTATTTCCAAATGCTACATATCATTGCACATTGAGATTTCTCATCTTTTTATCTGCAACTTTCAGATTGATGAAGTTCTGCAGCTTCTTCACTCTAAGACGTGACCACACAATGTAGTCACACAAACCGTGAATTTGAGCTGCGGCCAAGGCAGCAGCTTCAGGATACACCACAGTTGTGCACCCTAAGCCTGTAAGAGATAAACAACAAACAATTGTTTACAATAGATATATCAGTATGTAAAACTAAAAAAAAAATCACACGTTTTAAAAGGCTTTACAGAAAATAATGATGCATAATGTGGATTAGAAACAATTCTTTTGTGCTGTAATTTTTTAACACAATGTTCTGCAAACAGGATGTGTCTGAAGAATAGTATTACGATGCAGTCAACGGAAAGGGTTGTCTTAAGTTTTATTGGAACATTTAGGTTCTGTCGTTGATAAGGCATAACAATATTTCTAACTGTATTAAATAACAATTGCAAGGCATGTGTCATGATGCTCCATCCAAGTATTAGGAAATGACAACAGTCGGCACAGAAATGGGTTGCTCAGTGTATATGATTGGGCCTGTTCTGTGGATAAATTTCACATGTGAAACAGGAATAAATGAGTAACAGAATGCATGTTTAGCACTGACCTACGAAAGAGCCATCAAGAGGAAACTTAGTACCTGTTACTAAGCTGTTGGCTCAGAATAATGCTATTCTGTGTGTGTTACTGCTCTGTATGTGAGTGATTACACATCATATTAGTAAAATAAATGCACAATGAGTGTCCACAACAGTAATGATCTTTACATACTACTTAAGTCCAAATCAATTACAGATTTTTTATTATAATATTACATGTTCTATGTCTTGTCAGCTTTGGACACCATAATTATTAACTACAGTAATATAAAAAATGACACATGCATTGCCAGCTAATGCAAGTGCTACCTCACCAACCAAAATTAGAATTTCCACGAAAGTTCAGTGACATATATAGCAAATCAACTACCACAGCAAGACTGCCAATCTGGCTCTAAAGTATACACACGTTAAAGTGTCATTCAAGAAGCAGTGTTAGTGGGATATGTGGTTACGGTTTTTTTTCCCCCTTCTTCTATCCATACATATATAAAAAACCAACATAGTAAGTGTTAAAGACTACAGAAACTGCCAGTTAAATCATGAAGTATTATTTTATAAGAGTACAGTGCTTCAGTAAGTACAATACCTCAATAATGACATGAATATTCCAAATAACAGCAACAAGTACATATGGATGTTTCAGTCAAAGAAATAACTACCTCCAATTTTGCTATTTTTCAGTTATGTTGATATACAGATCTATCAGGCAAAAAACAGAAAATATGCTTAAATGAGTGTTGCGCCACTATCTGTTAACAGATTTGTGTACTTCCAGGAAGTGAAATGCCTTTGTTCAGCAACACAGTGGGCCATGTCCACCAACTGTTGAATGGGGAAGACTGTGATGCAAAGTTTCAAGTTTACAACGATTCAGGGACTGATGTGGAAGTAAGCAAGCACAAGCAAGTAAGTAAAGAAACAACAGTCCACACACATTTGTGTATCTCATGTTTCAAGTTAACATTTATGTGTACTGGTATATGAGGGTTGCTTAAGCACGTAGTTTCATATTCAGATAATTGATATTTAGAATTTTGCAGGGAAAGATAGCATTGGAAATGTAAAGAATGAATCTTTTTCAGGAATTCTTTCACATATTCCAACAGTTGTTGGAAACAGAACAGGAATGTAAGAACTGCCACTGCCGAATGTTATCTTGTTAGTACAGGGAACGAGCAAGCAAGTGACAATTTTGCTGTCACTGAAAAAGCACACCACCAGCATGATAATTAAGTACCTGAACACTGGATGGAATTTGTATAAAAATGTAATTTCAGGTGGTGTGAATGCAGATAAATGACAGTGTCATACACTGAATGGGTCAAAGTCTTTACTGTTAACTGAAAGTATGATACCAATGCGCAAGAAGTAAAATGGCTGTAATTTAAGGGGCTTCTAATAATAGTTTATTAATCATCTGTACTAGAGTTTTAGATCTTTATTTCTGCTACACACCTTTGTGCAAAAGCTCCAGAATACAAATCATAAATAACAATCTCAAAACCAGACTTTTATTCACAATATGTTTGTTCCATTCCAATACTAGTGAAATTCAAAACTCTATAGGTGACACTGAAGACAGGAAAGGAGTCGCCTTCAATAGACAACTGACAACAGGGAACATTAAGATTTCTGGGGCCAACCAAATGTGCAGCTTCATTCAATGAGAGCAGTGAGGCTCGCACAGCCAAATTAGGTTATAACAATGTGCTGGCCACAGTACCCTCCTACGGCAGGGCCCCAGTACCGACCCCTGACAGGGTAAGAGTCTTTGCCTGCAGATTCCTTTCAGGTCACTGACATGCTACTCCACAACTTCATGGAATGTAGGCTGAGCACAACCACTGCTAGGCAGCACCAGGAAGGAGAGAGTGAATGTAAAACTCTTGCTAATAAATTACTTAACTGAATGGTGTCTCATTAACGCCCCAACACTCCACAGGACTCCACTATCACACTGTCCTACACTTATGTAGGAGGCTTCATCTAGAGGGCTCGCACAAATTTCGCATCTGCAAGTGGTCTCCTGATTCCCTGGTGCCTACATTTCTTTCAATGAAGTTTATTGAAGTGGACATAGTTACTTTTTCTCAAAATCTCAGTTACTATAAATAAGAGTACGAACAAACCACTGCAATGCAAATATGTCTGTAACTAATTTCCCAATGTTAATTGTGTATATTTTCATGTGTGCTATTTGTATTATTTGCAGTAAAGAAAGGAAAGCCTGTAAGTATGCTTTTCTCCAAAATAAGAATTAGTATATGGCACACCGAAGTGTCCATCTAAGGACTACATAAATATAAAATCTTTTTCATTAGAGATAGTCTTTTTGCATCCATTTATTTTCCACTTGAAAAAGAGAGAGACCTATGCCACATGTCATTCACATTAATTAATTACTTTTTCATCCAAAGAAAGAATTTTGCATAATACTACTGTATCTGGAAAACAGGTTGTTAAGCATGTCTTCACACCAGCTGTTCTCTCTCTTCTCAATACTTGAACGGAATATCATGACAGATGCCTTATAGTTGTCCTGCAATGCTATTTGAATATTTTGGTTCCAAATGGTTATGGATTCAACACTTGATACTTGTTCAGTGAAATAAAGAAATATTCAGTGTACCTATACTTTGCCACCACCCACATCACAATGTATTTCTTACAAGAATGAAACTTTAAACTGCAATGAAGATTACATTTTAGCATCAATCAATGCATAATTTACAAAGTCTTGCATGCTTATTACACCTCTCCTACTAACTGGTCTCATTCTCCCGTGGGTCTCATAGCAGTTTCCATTCTATGTATCCTTTATTACCCTTTCGTATTTATCACACACACAATCCAGCACTTCAAATGTAAAAGCTCATCAATCTAATAAAAAAATTATCACCACAAAGTAGAAGTTCCATATGAATGACATATTACTCATATTATACAGATTGTGCAAAGCTTATTATCATAAACACAATGTGACACACCTCTAGCTAGAATCACTTACCTGACCATACGTATGTCGAGTGTCATCTTGGGGAAATATGATTCTAAGTTACTTCAATCTGTTGCAATTGGTCGAGAGATGTTGGCAAAGCAGACTGGACCTGATGCCATCACATCATTCTCTCCGCCAATCCAACCTTCCCATTAACTAACATAGCAGCAGGTGAGCTAATGACAGTATCAGAGCGCACTGTGTAATGCATGCAAGAGATGTATGCACATATATTGTTCTACTGGAAGAGCACTTCACCCCAAGCATTCTGGTGTTGAGTGTACCCTGCACTGTTCACTTGTCCCTTTAAAAACAGCGGAGGTGTATGACCATTGTAAGCTATAGCTCAACATAATGCATGTGACTTCCACCAAACAGTTCCTGCTACTCATGGTGATCACTCACAAACCAACACTGACTCCTAAATTGTGCAGCAGTCACTGTGCTATCAGCTACGGCTTCTCATCTTATGTAGCAGTACGAGTTTGAACTGGTATGCTGCAGCCATCATCATGAACCAAGATGAGCGTGTGGCTAACTGGACCACCGACAGCAGCAGTGACACATCTCCCGCAATGGGCAATGCTTTGTGAGGAACAACTGTTATTGAATTCACAATAAGACCTTAATGAAACCCCAACTGCATGAATTCTATTCCCTGACACTCTCCAGGGAGGTAGGGAATGAATGCCTACAATGTTTACTAACTTACACCTTAATGCTCAAAACAAGGCCAGTTTTATTACCCTCCCATGATATTACTGCACTTTGCTTTATGTAGCAGCTATTAGAAACATGCGGTGACATTACAGTAAACAATTACAGTCATAGCTAAGGAAAACACATCACACTGTGATTGTTTAAGACAAATCAGAGATGCTATCAAGTGGTTCAGTGAGTCCTCATGAAACTTCTCAAAAACTCATGATAAGGTGACCACAGTGCTCTCACTCTCAGATCCCATAATATTGGGGTTGACTAAAATCTTGTTAAATTCAGTTTTTATGGGCTCAGTATATTCATGCTCCTGATACAGTTCCTGCTCAATTAACACCACAGCACAATGTTTCGCATCATTGCCTTCACTGCCCTCTTCCAGTGTCCCATGCATGTAGAGCGCCACAGAAAAATATTTTAAGATGATTCTAACAGCCCTGGAGCAGTGGCTGAAGTAGGTAAAAGGTGTCAAACTGTATAGCAATAACAAATGTTTAGTCATTGTAGAGCAGTGCAGAGCGGGCAGTGTCTGTGCTTATAATTTATCAACAAAGTGACAATTTGGAAGCTGCACAACAAGAATTTCAGTACCGCTGTCACATCCTGCCCGGAGATGAAGAGCTTAAAGTATATTCTTATCAAATTCAATTTTATCCATACAATCTTCAGATTGTGCAAGACCCGAATCCTAATGGCTGTGTCCCGTGTCTGCAAATTTGTGAACAATTGTTAGTTAAAGACTGTAACGATATAAACTTAATTCACAATCCTTGTATGCCTCGTGGAACCAATTTTCCTGTATGTAGTTACGTGAATGAGCTGATTTTGTTACTGGGCTAAAAGAAACAATGTTCAGATTAATTAGCATCAATTACACAGTACCTAAGTTACCGTATTGTGTGCCGTGTTGTGGAAATGATAGGTCCCTTCTTTTCTGTCACTGACATCTGAACATTAGAGATTTTTCTCACCAAGATTACATACATTTCCAGAGCCTGATTTTCTGCACATTGAAGTGGATGGTGTTACCTACACATTGAGAGCCATCTGGCAGCAGCAAAACATATGTTCAGGAATATCTTAATTTCAAAGAATGCTAACATTGCCTTGCCACCATAGTCTCCAAATCTTTCAGCCTGCAACTTCTTTTTACTGGGACATTCTTAAAAATATTGCATACCAGATTAAACCAAGAACTTTCTAAGCTGAGCACACTAATTGAGGAGGAAACACCAAATACACCATGTGACACACTGCACTGTGCTATGCAAAACCTATATCAATGACTTACTACAAGAATGTTGCAAAATGGATAGCATCTGTCTGTGTAATGTTTTTTTTATGTACAGAAATAAATTGACAATTTTTTGTTTTGATACTTACCCGATGGTATATTTAATGAAGACCAAATGTCCTGTGCAACATTATCTGCTCTCACAGGTGGGCAATTGATAACTGGGAAAGATGTGTTTCCTGAAAGAACAGGTCCAAGACCATTGCTTCGCCCAGCAACAGCAATGAATACTACTTTCTGGCCACAACCTGCAGTTGTCAAGAAGTACATGTACATTATATATTTGTCCACTACTACAACCTTTTTTATGAAATATTATTTCATCACAATAGAGATACCTTCATAAAATGCAGTTATTTTAAGAGCTTCATCTGTGTTCTTATGTGCGGATGTTACTCTCATTTCACATGGAATACCCATAGCTTTCAAGTTGTCTGCAATAACTGAAGAATGCTTTTCATCTGCTGGAGATCCCATAAGTATAACAACCTGTTTTGGGAAGTAAGAAAAGACATTAGTGAATGAATGTAAGATCAAAATTAAAATGCCTATGTTACAATAAAATGCTGTTTATCATTAGCTTACCAAACACTTTGGAACTGGTATTATAGTTTCTAATTGCTCAGCAATCCAGATGAAATTTCTCTTAACTGTAGCAAGATCCTCATCTGTAACCTTACTCAGATTTCGATACACCTGCTTATCCTTCATCAAGCGTTTGTCTCCTGAGGGCCACAGTCTCCATGAATCACTATCAATTACATCTGATATTAAAATCTGCCCTGCAAAACAGAACAAAAGAAAGCTGCACAAACTTCTCCTCATAATAATAATAAAACAATTACAACAATATGCAAGGTAAATTATTGTTATTTTAGTGCATCGAAATATTACAGGTGGATAAGATGGAAACCTAACTAATAATTGCCACATTTTGCATTTATCATGGTCATATCACAATGTGCACCATATATTCCTCATCACATCTGCCTCTTGGTCCACATTTAAAATACTTAATTTATATCTGAAAAGTGCTAATAATATTAGCTAGTTTCACAATGCTATGTTATCATTATATTCTGTAATATGTTTCTGTAACAGCATCATACAACAATCTACATGTATAGGGCACAGAACTTCATTTTATTTATGTAAATGAGAAATGTTTCTTACCAGAGGAATCAATTCCAAATTCTATTTTCATATCTATGAGAGCACAATCTTTTTCAGCCCATGCTTTTTCTAGAACTTCAAAGACAACAACAGTTGTTTTGCGCATTATATCAACCTCATCCTGGCCAATCACTACACCATTTAAGTTGAAGTTTGCTGATATTATCTGTTCTTCTGACCACTGTGGATCATGATTAGCATCATCCTGCAGAAAACAAAATGACAAATCACAGATCAGTAGAAAGAAGCTCTAAGTAATAATATATGTTATATAAATCAACATTTACGATATACTGAACTCTAATTCGGCATTCAGTAGTCCACTGCCTTATCTATCTCACCCACATCTGGCCTCTCGTCCAACAATCAGAAATGATGTGTACAACAATGAATCATTTACTGCTATAATGGTGTTAATTACAATGTTAAACAATGCTATACATCTCAGAAAAAGGCAAAATTGGAGAAGAATATGTTATTAAGTGGCCAAATGGGGAAAGTGATGAAGAAATAATTGAAAGTGTGCAGAAAAATAATGATAAATGTGAAGAGAAAATAGAAGAGAGAACATGAAGATTTCTCACACTGCTTGTACTGAAGCTGCAGACACCTTCCTGGAGTATATTATGCAACAATCAGATACATGGAGTACTGATGCAACGCTTGCAAAGCAGACGCGTGCTGGCATCACCTGTCCTCATTGCAACAACTAAAAATAGGGGACACGTTTGTGGTGAGCAATCAACAGGACTCTTTATGTACACACTCAAGAACTATGTTTTCTATGAAAATTAATGTATCTTTAGTTTTAATAATGTATAGTGCCTATATATTTAAATTAAATTTGACACACACTCAGTGATCTGGCAGCCATACATGCAAGGAATGGCCAGATTTGCAAGACTCCTGTGTACATCATTTATAAGTACTCAGTCTCATTTTCAACTGAAATTTGAACACTGTCCCAATATATCAATTTATAAGTAAACAACAGCTAACCTTGAAAAAGGTTTCTTGCAGAGGTGGGTTAAAGCGATACCCTTCAGGAACTCCAGGATGCCTCTTCAAAAATGAACCTGTTGCTAATCTTCGTGTTACCCATTCAATTGGCACCATTTCACACTTCTTAGCAATGAATGCCTTTTCACCTGCATGCTTCACAAATGAAGTTTTTAGCCCTGTAAAAATTAAATCAAATTTTACTGACATACACTCACTATGTCTTTACACTCAAACTGCTAAATTTTGCCATTGGTGACTTCACCTTTTCTTGCAGCCTTCCTTAGTGTACTGGACCAATATTTAAACAAACATTATTGCTTAAAGGTATGGAACTTTATACAACAAAACACCACAATTGGCACTTCCATGCAAAAGCTAAGTGATCATATCACCTACCAACTGAATTGAGTAGCTCAAAAACTTTGCAGTTCGTTCTGTTTGATACGGCTGCTTTACCCTCCAAGTCATGAGCTTTTACACCATCTCCTGCTGTGATTCGATCTTTACTTTCAACATAAACCAGATCAGGCGAGTCTTCTAGAGCCCACACTTTCTTAGTCTTTCCTTCAATCACAAGTTTACCCAACTTGTAGTTTCCTGGGAAAAAATAAAGGAAAGAAAAGATGAATCTTCAATAATGAACACAGCAAAATACGTACACAAGGAAGAATACGAGTTAGTAGTGATGACTATCATGTTGAGCCTCTGAAAGCAATGAAATTTAATACGTACATTCGAGTGACTGTATGGATAAAATGCCAACTACTCTATAGGATTAGTTGTTAATCAGTGGTAGAAGTACAAGGAAAGAAGTATACACAAGCTATGATTACAAAATGAGAAAGGAAATCAGCTGTGCCCTCCTCAAAGCAATCATCCCAGCCTGGAGCAATTTAGGGAAATCATGTCAAACCTAAAGCTGGATGGCAGGACAGGGATTTGAACAGTGTCCTTCCAGATGTGAATCCAGTACACTAACCACTAATACTTCGCTAGGTTAGCAATAATTACTATGGACAACTGAATATCTTGAAAGAGTGCAGGGGCTTAATGAGATTACTGGGGAACGACTACTTACTACATTATGATAATGAAAGAAAGAAATTGTACTGACACTGTATTTAAACTATCCTTTGTATCACGGCATTTGAGATTTGAGGTTTTATGTGCTGAGCACATCATGGCTACAACCCCCCTCTCCCCCCCCCCCCCCCCCTTTACCACACATCTTTAATGGTTACAACAAACATGAATAATGAAACTTATTGGAGTAGCCACATATTTGTCATCAGCGTGAAGTGATATTCCCTCATCACTGTATGGATGTCTTACTTGAAGGTATATGAATGTTTACTGTTGTTAGACAGCCCAACGTTCTTTGTGTATTATTTTCCATCACAATTTGCAGATTCCCCTGTCTAGATGTGTGAGAGATATTTCATTCTACCCCGAGTTAAGTGTACTCTTGTGTATCAAACAATTACTACAGCTATGTTATGACACTATTGTTTCTTAATTATATGGAAGTCTAATGACAAATCGTAAGTGAAAGATCACATACTGTAAGCGATACTGTTTCAAAGAAGCCAGAAATAGTCCTTGCTGCACCCCCTCCCCCTTCTAAATCCAGTAACAGTCACTAAACCAACTTTCTTCTGAATTTGCTTTAGGTGTTAACTTTCGTGACCCTTACAGCTAATACAGTGTACAGTCTTCCCTCCTCCTGGGCGTGACCCCCTTTTGTTTTTCCACACAGTCACTCACTGTATTTTTGATGGTAGTCACAAGTATATATTGGTTTGTGTGTTTCTACTACAATCCAATATTTGCTGCATTCGTTGTGCTACCACCCCTATAACCTAGGTAGGTTAAATCACTTTCTGCAAATAAAAAAAGGAAAGAAAGCAAGTGCAAAATTTTTTAAATATATGTTCGATGCTTTTTGAGGTATAGATGACTTGACCCGGCGCCTAGTCAAATGACACAGAAAACTTATCTAACATCAGACCTGATTTGTTAATGGGATTATTATTGTCTACAGATCACTACCTACAGGCAAAGTACCTGTGGCAAACTATCACATTAGGTCAGGTCTAACCAATTAGCTTTCTGAACACTTGACTGATCACTAATGCATCCAATGCTACACTAACAGCATTTTAATTTATAATTATGCTGGTCTTCAAATTTGCCATAATATTTTTTATCACACCACAGCTAAAACCAGCTAAGAACATGCACAGCCACACTAAGCGCCTATCTTACTGAGGTTGGTATTTTGGAAGTAATAAGGCATGCATGCAAAAAGTTTATCTGAAAGCTGTAATCAGACAGCAACAACAAGATCTAATTATTGAAACATTGATGTTCATAGAGCGGAGTATTTGTTATTCGTTCTTCTGCTCTCCAATTTGTATAGTTTAAAAATGGTACAAAATGTTTCAAGAAACAAGTTCTCTTTGGCTGAGAACTAGAGTTTACTACTACTACTACTACTACTACTACTACTACAACAAGAATAGTCAGTATAAAATACCCTATATTTTAGAGGGGTCACTGTCCCCGAAAATAGCTTTATTTCTGGCCACATATGACGATATCACAATCTTACAGTGCTGCACACATTAAAAACAAAATGCACATTTGAAAAGTAAATCTTGAAGAATGTAAAATGATTTCTTTTATAGCCAAACAAACTTTCACTGCCCGTTTGAAAACATGAAAATAAAAGAAACCGAGCAGTGAATTAAAATAATTCTTACAGCTGTGTCACATGTTCCGTTTGCCTTACTCTGCGCCTTACAAGCTGCCGTTGTCGACGCACTCACAGTCTTTCTAATTAAGACCCTAAATGTAGATATTTTTAACGGACTAGTTTAAAGTAAACTGTATCAATCCTCTGGTGATAAGAAATTTGACCCCAGTACACGCAAGTTTCTCCGTACGATAATTAGTATAAAGGACAACAGCGATTAATAATGCGACAAAATTTGCGTCTAATTTAAAGAATAGTATTTTGAATACTTCAGTACATGTTACTCTGTTTATAAACATGCAGCTGTAATGGCGAACATGTGTTCTGTAACCTTAAGTGCGCGGAATAGTTTAGCTTTACCTTCTCCAGCCATTGCTGTAATAGTATTTCAGCCCACAGCCTCAGACACCGTCCGCACACCAAACTAACCGGGAATGGCAGCAAATCTTCAGCAGCTGCTGTACTCGTTTGGCGCTCAAAGTTTCCTCCCCCACCAGAAGCCAGTCACGTGGTACCGATACTCCAACTAATAGTAGCCGGGTCTCAGGATGCAGTGAGTTCTTTGCAACGCACGTGGTGTGTTTGTTTCGTCTCGTGAATTTCCGAGGAACCGCGCGTGTTAAAGGTAAGAAACTTTCATTTCCGAAAGTACTTCAATTTTTAAACATTGTCACCTGGTAAAGACGTCGTTAACGTATAGAAAAACCACACAACAGCTTCACCAATCACTGAAAGTTGACGTCGGAGCTGTGTTTATACTGTGAAGTGAGACCGCTAGCCGGCGTCAACCACCTGTTCCGAGTGAAATAAAGAGCTTGTTGCTCACTGCAAATTGCAGATTTTGCTGAACTATAATCATGCAATGGAAAAAACTTGCGTTAAGGGATCCGCATGGATTCCGTTATGTTGTTATTTGCTGTTCTTACAAAAAAAAAAAAAAAAAAAAAAAAAAAAAAAAAAAGCTTAAAGTTTTGTCTTTCAGTTTTTCCTAGGAAAAAAATAGGAACATGAGTAGTCTTGTAAACTATGCCCAATAAATTAGAGTTGGGTGTTCGCTAAAAAAATCGTGAAAGGTTTTCAAAATATTAAAACTGTGCAAAATCTCCTGGGCTTCTTTCACAGCGAGTTCTCAGAATTTTAACAGATTGAATTGTAAACCCATTTATGTTCATCGTTACGAAAATGGAGAAATTGCTACAGCGGTCACATCTTTTCTTTCCTTTTTTCCTGTGGCATAATGTAAAAACATCTCGTACTTATATAATTTTGTAGCCGGCTTGAATGGCTGAGACTGATCAGTTTGCAGTGGACAATGAATGGAGAAGAAAGGGACATTGACCACTGCAAAACTGTATCATTCCAATCAATACTCAGATATCAAATTTAACTTTCGCTTCAACTAAGCTTAAAGCCTAATCCGCATAGAAACTGAAGCGTCATTGGAGGGAAAAAAATACATTGCACACGGATGAAAACAACCGTTTAAATGGGCTGAAAACTCAAAGTCCTGTTCTTTTAATGGATTCACGAAGAAGTCCGTAAACAGTATTCTTGGGAGGTATTTGCAACTTGGGACGTTGGACTCTGAAGTTAACAATGTCGTCACCCGCGCGAATGATTTTCGTTTTCTGTATACCGTGGAATGACACTTTCCAGCGTAGCTGACATTATGATAAAACACTTGCCTTTAGTTTTGCAGAAGAAAGCGCTGCTGACAGCGGCAGAGTATTCGAAATCGGCGAATATATTAATGGTCTGAACACACAAGATTTTTATTTTTTTCAGTAAGTTTGTTGTTTGTGTTGTTTCATTAATTACTGAGTTCTGGGCGTCTATATGGATTCTCGAAATCCACAAATGTTTGGTGATAACACAAGAATGATTCTTATAAAAATGACTTAGAGGACGTGACAAGGAAATTGATGCGAAAAACACTTCCGTTGGAGCTAGGACGCTGCTTATGTGTATGTCATGGTGAACTTTATAGTGTCCCAAATGGAAACTACACGTTAGATCACAATCGATGGACCAGACTTTGTTATTAATTTACTGCGCGACAGCCGCAATGGAAAGACGTAATTCGTTGCTTTTAGAAGTCTTGTGTGTATAACGGTTGATGTAAACTTAGTAGCATTTTTCTGATAGTAGGCCTATACTTCACATGTTTTGTAAAGGATGAAAAGACAGTTTAGTGCCGCAGCGAGTCATCAAACAATTTTCGGTGCCTACTGTAATTTCACTTTAGGAAGTAACCACCGGTATTAGGGAAACTTTTGGTACTTGTCCCAGATACTTAGCAGGCTGGACGCTAATAGTATTTCTTTAATCTTATCATTATACAAAATTTAATGGACATTACAGTACCCCGATCTTTTGTCTTAGGTGCGCTTAGATTCAGCTGGCACGTTACATCGGATGCGATAAACATAATTATTTATTGCTTGTCTCCAAACACCAGTATTAGTTCTTCATAGTTCGTAGTTAATCGTTGTTCTTTGCCACAATCAATCACTAGATAAGTAATGCTTTATAATTTCTTTAGAATAGTGAGAACGCTCTGTGAAAGCGGGCTAATTCATGTTTTCCTTACTTTGTTTTCAGTGCCCGTCGGCTACACAGTTCTAAAGCTTGAATTGGGTGTCATTGACGTAATGAAGTCGCTATGCGAGTGCACTGTAAATAGGCATGCTTAAGCGGTGGAAAAGTAAACAAAAAAAGGTGAACAGATTGGCGAAAAAAGCAACATTGCAACATTTACCGGCGATCTTTATCTCGAAAATTATCGATCTGATGGGGTCAATATTCTAATTGTTTCTTTTATAGCGGTGATATGTGTACACCGTAAATGTGCTTGAATTCTGGAGGAATTGTAAGCTGCCCTGCTCGGTGCGTGATTGTATCTTACGAAACATTTAGGTGATGTGAATGTTGGCAACTGGTTTGTAATGCAGAGAAGCACAGCCTACGGGCCCTCAAATAAAAATATAGAAAAAATGCATTTGTTTTAGTATTGTGGTGCAGCACCTCTTAAACCGTAGGAGACGTTGGCGTAATTATTTTGTATGTGCTTATTTGGCTGAATTAAGCCAGCATTCACCTTGCAAACACCGCACTTCCCCCGCCTCAAGCTCCCAGTGGCTTCCCGACTAACGCGTGGCACTTCTGATGACAAAATCGCAATTATTTTTAAAAGAATTGCGAACGAAAGTTTGACGGTTTGAAGTGAGTTCGATTTCGTGGAAAAGAGTTATTCCAAATGTCATTTCATCGAGACCAGGAACCACGAAATTTTTACGCCCTTTCCCTCTTAATTAAAAAGTTTCTGTGTTAAGGCCAGCGCCACAGGTTCAGCCTAGGGATCTGTTGTGGTCATCAGTCTGAAGACTGGTTTGATGCAGTTCTCCGTGATACCTTGTGCAAGCATCCACTTGTACCTGTTTACTGAATTCATCCTTCCATTACCACTGACAATTCCTTGATGCCCCTGGATGTGTCCTGTCAAACGTTCCGCTCTTTCAGTCAAATTATGCCACAATTTTTTCTCTCCAGTTCTGTTCCGTACATTCTTATTAGTCAAACGATCTAGCCACCTAATTTTTAGCATTATTCTATGCACCACACTTCAAAAGCTTCTATTCTTTGCTTGTCTTAATTGCCTCATCCACGTTTCACGTCGAGACAAACACTTTCAGAAAATTCTTCCAGGGATGTGTACAAGCTGTCCCAGGAGGAGTAGCCAATCTTCAGAGATACAACAGGAACGATTGTTCGAAGGAAAAAGTCTGGTAAACGTGGGTTCTAAAATGCATAGCGGAAGAGCTTTGAGCACTTGTTCGTCTTCGTTATTGTGAAACACATCTCTTCTACTGACTAAGTGCTCATAGGTTTTGAGGAATGCATTTAAAACCCATGTTTACTAGACTTCTTTGCCTCGAACCATCGTTCCTGAATATTAGTCATTCCTATTGAGACACCCTGTACATCATAAACACGGCTTCCTTAAAAAACTGTAAGACCTACATCGAGCGAGGTAGTGTATTAGCTAAGGCACTGGGAGGATAGTTATCCAGATTTAGGTTCTCCATAGTTTTCCCTAAATCACTTACAGCGAATACCGGAATAGCACCTTTGAAAATGACAGTTTCCTTCCCCAATCAGAGCTTGTGCTCTGTCTCCAGTGCACTCATCGTCGACGGGGCGTTAAACACTATTCTCTCTTCTCTTTTTTAGGCTTATGTGTTCATTGAAAACGAGAAACAAATAGTTTTCTTCCACTGTAGATTTAATAAATTTTGGATTCTACCATGCCATATCTTAGAACAAAGATGCGTGGGCATATGAAATTAAACGAGCACATCAGTTCATTTGTAGGTGAAATTGCACGCGTCTGTTAAGAGGTAGGATAGTTTGTCTATGGCTCGGGCTGGTCATCAAAGGCTTGCGCGACCTCTGCTGGCGACTGTTTGAAAACCGTACTAGATTGGACTAATAGGATGTACAGGCTAACAGCACTGTCGCAGTGGTAACAGCGGTTCCCGCCGGAGCACCGAAGTTAAGAGCTATCGGGCTTGGCTAGCACTTGGATTGGTGACCTTCCAGGTCTGCCGAGCGCTGTTGGCAAGCAGGGTGCACTCAGCCCTTGCGAGGCCAATATTGAGGAGCCACTAGATTGAGAAGTAGCGTCTCCAGTCACGAAAGCTGACAACGGCCGGGAGAACGGTGTGCTAGTACATGTCCTACCATATCAGCATCCAGTGACGTCTATCGACTGAGAATGACACGACAGTCGGTCAGTACCGTTGGGCCTTCCGAGGTCTGTTCGGGCGCAGTTTAGTTTAGTAGGACGTACAGACTCCACCTTTGTTATAGTGACAGACTGATCTGCAGCGTAGCTCAAACTCTAGGTTCGTCTTTGCCACAATTGGTGACCACTACTTTGACTGGTTCAGCAATTTCTAATCTCTGACAGAACCCATCATGCCATTACTTGCTTCATATTTAATTTGATTTTCGTTATAAATAACTAAAATCACAAGGTAAATTCAGAAAATTTGTATTACAAACCGTAATAAAGAAATCCGCGATAAATAATTAGGTGCAAATTACGTACGTATGCCGTACATCACCTAAAGAAAAATACCTTTCTTTAGGGAGGGGGGAGTCGTAACGTAAGTCCGACAGTGTAAGTGACTGTAGTGTTAGAAATCTTAACTGACTAACGCTCAGAGAACCCCTGTTAGCTGGGGATGAGTGAATGAAGGAAGATAGGTAGTTAGGTAAGGTGTTCTGATTCCTTTTTTAAATTTTTTCCGCCTCAGTTGCATGAGTATATAATCTTTGCTGCGGTGATTACCGGTTTCGGGCTGACACACCCATTGTCAAACTACACACCTTGTTATAATCGTAGCAGGTCACATTATATGGTGCCAAAAGACAAGAATAGCTTGTGCACACAAAGTCAAACTGTGAACAACCAGTACTCTCATTGATAAGTTAAGCTATGTATCTACTGTTGCACCTGAATGACACAACCAAACTGATAAAAAAACTAATTATCACATTTCATCAGTACTGAACAGTTGCTGACCTACCATCCCGAAACAGCATGTCCCGAATCAACTAGGTAATATTTTAATGTCCTGTCGACAAGGAAGTCATTAGTGGCGAAACATACTCGTAAGCTCAGGTAGTACAAAGATGAGAATGGAGAAGGAAATCCCACTCTGTCAGTCACCATGCAGTAGTTTGCAGTTTTCATGTGTAGGATCATATTTAACGTCGGTGGTTCTCTGAAACAGCTTACGAACGACACGGTTCCGTCTAAGTGTCATCACAAAAATTAAAAATAAAGATGTTGCAATACGGTGGAAGGCCTCCAGATAATTGTTTTGGGCAATTACTAGCAGCCGATCCCACACACGAGCGTAAGTAACGCAAAGCGAACACACAGTGACAAAGCCTCTATATACACGATAACACCATCACCGATCAATCACTTGGATCGTACGCAACCGTCAAATATGGCTCCTTTCCGCACCAAAGTGCGACTGTTCCCGAACCGTGAAATATTTGGGTTATCAAATGGCTCTGAGCACTATGGGACTTAACATCTGTGGTCATCAGTCCCCTAGAACTTAGAACTACTTAAACCTAACTAAACTAAGGACATCACACACATCCATGCCCGAGGCAGTATTCGAACCTGCGACCGTAGCAGTCGCGCGGTTCCGGGCTGAGCGCCTAGAACCGCTAGAATTTGGGTTATCCTCCCAGGCACTCTACTGTAGAAATACCGAATAAGATTGTCGAGAACCCAAACGTTGGTGAGAATGATTAGAATAATCCGACAGATTCGCAATTAGTACACTAAGGAAGTCGGATACAGGACTCTCGTCCGACCGATTCTGCTGGATTTTTCACAGTATTAGGCCATTATCAAATATGATGACAAGAAGGTCTAGAAAAGAGCTGATCGATTAGTCACAGGTTTCTTTTTTTGGTTTGAGAGAGCGTCACAAAGTTCAACAAATTGGATTGAGGTACATGCCATACATTGTGCACCACAGAAACGATTCCAAGTGCTCCTTAAATTTCAGAGCGCTGACGTTCCATTTAGAAAGGAAAGCCATCCGTAACCCGAAAGTTGGTTTCAACACCGCTAGTGCATTACTATAGTCCTGTTGGACGTAGTATGGTGTTGCTCTCTTTCGACCCTAGAACCGACGTACCCAACCAGTTATATGGGGACCTACCATTTAATGTGAACCCAACTCGAAGTACAACTTGCCATGTTTTCGCGTTAACAAATCCTTTCGAGAGATTAATGGATCGATAAATGATCCCGGGACATAATGATAATCGGACCCTAAATCATTGGCCCTGTTACCTAGCTCTTGCCAATTATAATATTTTATATATTTCTAAAGTTTATCGCCTCCTTCTTTACCTTCAGCCCTGCCTTTCGATCGACATTTTTAACGTCCTGTTCGAAATGGAATCAAACTGACTTCTCCAAAATATTTCCGTTGTGAACTGAAACTGAGGTCCTCTTCTATAAAGTTCAGTTCTGAAAGGGGGGCACGGTTTTTATTCTCTCCTCCCTCCCCCTGTCACCAAATATAATTTGCAGCCACCCCACTCTTAACGCGCCACAGATGCCTGAGAGCTAAATAACAATAATAAAATAAACAATGTTTAATATCGTGATTAGATGTTGTTTAATAACAGTAAAATGTATGTAAATATAATAATAATAATAATAATTTGTTACATTAGTGATTAACACATCGCTTTCGCGTAAAATCCAAGAAATTGCAATTTAGGAAAACGGTGTGCCTCAGGGTTCCGTCCTGAGCACCGTCCTCTTCGATACCGCCATTAACCCTGTAATGGACTGTCTTCTGCCGGCCGTCACCGGGTCCATTTTTGTCGATGATTTTGCCATCTATAGCAGTTCGCCACGGACTTGTCTCATTGGGCGACGTGTTCAGCGATTTTTCGATCTACTTTACTCATGGAGCATCGACAGTGGCTCTCCTTTTTCCATTGACAAAACCGGTTGTATGAATTTCTGGCGGCGCAATATGTTTCTCCCACCATCCTTACACCTTGGGTCTTTTGCTCTTCCGTTCGCTGAAACTACGAAATTCCTGGGGCTCATGCTCGATAGGACACTCTATTGGTCCTCCCATATGTCTTACCTGGCAACCCGCTGTATGCGGTCCCTCAGTCCTGTGTGTCCTCAATGGTACTTCCTGGGGTGTCGATCGAACCACCCTCCTCCGTTTGTGTCGATCCCTTGTCCGCTCGAAACTAGACTATGGGTGTTTCGTATATGGGTCTTCACTTCCATCCCTCTTACGCCGTCTCAACACTGTCCACCACCGTGGCATCCGTTTGGCCACGGACGCCTTTTAAACTAGCCCCGCTGAGAGTCTGTATGCCGAAGTTGCTGAACTACCACTTACCTACTGCCGTGACATTCTCCTCAGCAGGTATGCATGCCGTTTGTCTGCTGTGCGTGGCCACCCATCCTATGCCTCATTCTTCGATGATTCCTTTGATCGCCAGTATGAGCCCGCCCCTCTTCTCGGTTACCTCCTGGAGTCCGGTTTCGGCTCTTGCTTCGGCTGCTTAACTTCATACTACCTGCAATTTTCCCGGTGGGTGTGAACCCTTCACCACTCTGGCTTCGTGCGGCGGCCCGTGTTCACCCAGGCCTTCATTCGCTTCCTAAGGACACTACTCCAGCCTCGCTCTATCGCCTTCAGTTTCACGTCCCTCGCATGGAACTTCGCGATAGTAGACTGATGGCTCTCGGACTGACAGGGTGTGCCTACGTCATTAGCGCTGACGTTTTCGGTATCAGCTTCGGACACACTGCTCAGTTTTTACAGCAGAGCTCTTCGTCCTGTATCAGGCCACGGAGTACATCCGGCGACACAGGCTTTTCAATTGTTTCTTCTGCTCACACTCTATCAGCTCCCTTCAAAGTCTCTGTGCGCACTACACCGACCATCCCGTAGTGCGACGGGTCCAGGAAAATTGTCACTTGCTCACTCTTGATGGAGCCACTGTGATGTTTCTGTTGGTTCCTGGTCATCTCGGTCTGCCAGGAAATGAGTCCGCTGACGCTGCTGTGAAGGCTGCAGTCCTCGTACCTCAGCCCACTGGTTCCTGTATCCCCCCCGTTCACCGATGATCTCCGTGTTGTCGACTGTCAGAAGGTGGTGTCACTTCGTCATTGGCTCTCCCTTCATGGAAATAAGCTCCATATTATTAAGCCTCTCTCATCTGCTTGGACGACCTCCTCTCTGCCGGGAGGAGTTCATTTTAACTAGGTTGCGTATTGGGCACTGCCTTTTTAGCCATCGCCATTTGTCAAGTGGCGATGCCCCACCACTTTGTGCACATTGCGCCCAAGCTTTAAATGTCCGCCGTTTCCTGACGGAATGCCCAAACTTTAAAACCGTTTGCGTTCCTGCTTGGGTTTGCCGTATGATGATGATGATGATGATGATGATTGGTTTATGGGGCGCTCAACTGCGCGGTTATCAGCGCTCGTACAAAGTCCCACATTTTACACAGTCCACTCTAACCACTGTCAAGAATGATAATGGCGGTGAAATGATGAGAACAACACAAACACCCAGTCCCTGAGCGGAGAAAATCGTCAACCCGGCCGGGAATCGAACCTGGAACCCCGATCCAGAGGCAGCAATGCTATCCACTAGACCACGAGCTACGGACTTTGCCGTTTGAGTTATCGACCGTTTTAACGAACGACGCGCGGGCTGTCGACCGCTTTTTACTTTTTATCCGTCTTAGCAATATGGCGAAGGCGATTTAATTTTTAGTTCTGGACCTTCGTTTCTCTATGGTTTATTTTATGGACCTTTCTTCACGTCCCTGTTTTTAACTGTCTTCTCTTGCGTCGATTGTGAATTACGTGTAGTCGTTTTTTAACTCTTCTGTCTTCGTGTTTTATAGTTTTGACTTGAACGCTATGACGCCAGTTGTTTTTGCCCCCTAAAACAAAACAAAAAAAAAAAAAAAAACAGAAATTGCAATGCACAGATATCTATCATTTGAGAAGTATACATCCGAAAATTAGAGAAGTACATGTGCCACGCACACAAACAACGAGGGCATGCTGAAAAGCAGTCCCTCCGAATTTTTATGTTAAAACTCTTGAAGTATTTTAAATAAAACAAAGGTTGTTAGCATTCTACACTCTTCCTCTTCATGCCTACATACAGGGTGACAATTACTGAGATATATGGAAAAAATAGTCATAAAACTCCACGGTTGGCTGCCGGGCATGATGGAAATTAGTATGCGCTTGCGTGGTTTGGTTTAGCGACGAAGCCCACTTTCATTTGGATGGGCTCGTCAATAAGCAAAATTGACACATTTAGGGGACTGAGAATCCGCATTTGGAGATGTACAAGTCTCTTCACCCTCAACGGGTAACTCTGTGGTGTGCAGTGTCCAGTCACGGAATAATCAGTGCGATATTCCTTGATGGCACGGTGACTACCAAACAGTACGTGAAGGTTTTGGAAGATGATTTCATCCCCGTTATCCAAAGCGACCCTGATTTCGACTAGATGTTCATGCAAGATGGAGCTCGACCCCATCGAAGCAGGAGAGTGATGTCGTGGACGTGCACTTTGGGGATCGCATTCTGTCTCTGGGGTACTCAGAGGCCACAGGTATGAGCCTCGATTGGCCGCCGTATTCTCCGGATCTGAACAAATGCGACTCCTTTTTGTGGGGCTATATTAAAGACAAGGTGTACAGCAATAACCCCAGAACCACTGCTGAGCTGAAAATAGCCATTCAGGAAGTCATCGATGTTCCGACACTTCAGCGGGTCATGCAGAATTTCTGTATTCGTCTGTGTCACATCAGCGCCATTGGTGGCAGGCACAACGAATATGACATAATTTAAATCCGAGTATATGTAGTGACATGTCGAATAAAGTGTGTGCACGCCGTAGTCTGTAATTAATTCAAGTTTTTTTTTCATGTAGTTCAGTAATGGGTACCCTGTATTTGTAGCTCTCTACCGCTAAAGAGCTCCGATTGTATCGTGTAACTACGCTGAAGTGACAAGTCACGGGATAATGATAAGCGCCGGCCGGAGTGGCCGTGAGGCGCTACAGTCTGGAGCCGAGCGACCGCTACGGTCACAGGTTCCAATCCTGCCTCGGGCATGGTTGTGTGTGATGTCCATAGTTTAGTTAGGTTTAATTAGTTCTAAGTTCTAGGCGACTGATGACCTCAGAAGTCGCATAGTGCTCAGAGCCAAGCCATTCATTGTATGCACATAGACAAGTGGCCATAGAATAGCGTACACAAGGTATAAAAGGACAGTCTATTGGAGGAGCTGTCATTTGTACTCAGGTGATTCATCGGGTGATTATGGCCGCACGGCGGGAATTATCAGACTTTGAACGTGGAATGGTAGTTGGAGCTAGATGCATGGTACATTCCATTTCGGTTATTGTAAGGAAGTTCAGTATTCTGAGATCCACAGAGTCAAGAGTATGGCCGGCCGTAGTGGGCGAGCGGTTGTAGGCGCTACAGTCTGGAACCGCGCGATCGCTACAGTCGCAGGTTCGAATCCTGCTTCGGGCATGGATGTGTGTGATGTCCTTAGGTTAGTTAGGTTTAAGTAGTTCTACGTTCTAGGGGACTGATGACCTCATAAGTCCCATAATGCTCAGAGCCATTTGAACTATTTTTTCAAGAGTGTCCCGAGAATACCAAATTTCAGGTATTACCTTTCACTACGGACAACGCAGTGGCCGACGACCTTCACTTAAACGACCGAGAGCGGCGTTTCTGTAAATTTATCAGTGCTAACAGACAAGCAACACTACTTGAAATAATAGCAGAAATCATTGTGGACGTACGACGAACGTATCCGTTGGAACAGTGCGACGAAATTCGGCGTCAGTGGGCTATGGCAGCAGACAATCGCCGTGATTCGCTTTGCTAACAGCACGACATCGCTTCTCCTGGGCTCATGACGATATCTGTTGGATCCTAGACGACTGAAAATCCGTGGCGTGGTCAGACGAGTCACTATTTCAGTTGGTAAGAGCTGATGGTAGGGTTCGAGTCTGGTGCAGACCCCACGAAGCCGTCGACTTCAGATGTCAACAAGGCAATGTTCAAACTGGTTGTGGCACCATAATTGTGTGGACTGTGTTTATATGGAATGGACTGGGTCCTGTGTTTCAGCTCAACCGATCGTTGACTAGAAATGGTTATGTTCTGCTACTTTGAGACCATTTGCAGCCATTCATGAACTTCATATTCCCAAACAACCGCATCACGTCACCGGACCACAACTGTTCGCGATTGGTTTGAAGAACATTCTGGGCTATTCGAGCGAATGGTTTGGCTACCCAGATTGTCCGACATTTATGGGATATAGTCTAGAAGCCAGTCGACCCGCCAGGCTAGCCGAGAGCGCTAATGCGCTACTTCCTGGACTTGGGTAGGCGCGCCGGCCCCGGATCGAATCCTCTCGGCGGATTAACGACGACGGCCGGTGTGCCGGCCAGCCTGGATGTGGTTTTTAGGCAGTTTTCCACATCCCCCTAGGTGAATACCGGACTGGTCCCCACATTCCGCCTCAGTTACACGGCTCGCAGACATTTGAACACTTTCGCACTATTCCATGGGTTACTCTAGTCGCAGACAGTTGGAGTACCCGGGGGTTACGGGGTGGCGGCAGGAAGGACATCCGGCCACCATTTAACACTAACATTGCCAAATCCGATTAACCATGCCGACCCTGCCTAACTAGGCGAACAGTCACAAGCGAAACAAAGAAAGAAAGAAAGTCGAGAAGTCAGTTTGCGCAGAAAATCCTGCACCAGGAACACTCCCGTAATTATGGACGTCTATAGAGGCAACATTTCTCAATATTTCTGCAGCGGACTTCCAACGACTTGAGTCCATGTCACGTCGAGTTGCTGCACTACGCCGGGGAAAAGGAGGTCCGACACGATATTGGAAGATATCTCATGGCTTTTGTCACCTCGGTATATGGCGGTGCGTGAGAGACAGCGTACTGTAATCTAGTTTCAAATTCGAAGTGTGGGTTCACACATGAAATACACCCTCCTTCACATGTACAGGGCGAGCTTCGTGACACGTTGCATTGTCTTTCTGGTAGACGCGATCGTGCCGAGGAAAAACAGACTGCTTGTAATGGTGGACGTGGTCCCCAAGGATAGATGGGTGGTTTTGGTCATTTGTGTCTTCAAGAATGACGAGATCATCCAAGGAATGTCACGAAAACATTCTCCAGACCATAACTTCCCCTCCTGTGTTTGCTTTCTGACGTTTCACGACGTACACGCCAACGGTCATCTGTCCGATGGAGGATAAAACACGATTCGTTTGAAAAGGCCATTGTCTCCACTCAGTGGGCATAGTGTTGCGGAATTGCCTTAGTCACTGATGAACAGCAGTCAGCATGAACAATACGCGGCCACATTCGTTTGAGGTTTGGTTCATCATGGCGGTCAGTTACTCAAAGCTGCTCGTGTCTTCGTCCATACACATCTCTGCAGCCGTCATCTGAGGACCGCGGTGCACCGCAATTGCCTCGGCCCCGGTTTTGAATAGCGCGATTTTGCCATGCACGGTGTATTTTATCCACGGCGACCCGCAGACAGGGTAAAGACTTAGCTGTTTCGGAAATGCTTCCACCGTTGACTCGAAAGGCAATGATCGTGCCATTTTGGACATAATACAATCGCTTTGCTTCCACCTTACGTTTTACGCATTCACTCGACACTCTTCGTTGCTAGTGCTGCCGCCTGAGCGTGGTTGTTGCACGTTGACGTCGAACATAGTCGGTGGTCACATTAGTTTAACAAGACCATCTGTTATTGGAGAGTGTTCGGACCCTGTCGTTGAGCAATGAGGATACTGGCGAAGCAAGTTAAGTTTAGGCCAGGAAGTGTAAAAGACGTGATAAATTTGATTGAAGCCAGAGAGCAGTTCTGCCTAAACGATTTCAAGCGATTGCACTTCTCAGTTTCGACGAAACGAACATTGACGGACGTATTACAAATCATCTGGCGATGGTCCAAAGCTTAGACATGGAAGCAGCTTGTACATTATGAATTTGACGTCACAATGACAACAGAGCTGCTGCAGGCGATAATTAATGACCTTGAAGAAGCTGGACTGCACATTGTTGCCGTTACTTGCGATATGGGAGCCACAAATTGAGGGTATGGAAACAACTAAACATAACAATAGACAAAGTGTGGACCATGACCGCAAGATTCGTGTATTCTATGACATGCCTCACTTGTTGAAGCTACTCCGACGAAGGACTTTCGCTGCAGATGGAACAACCATTAACAAAACGTCTAGTACAGGATCTTTTGAATCGTGACACTTGCGATCTTTCAATTGCACGTCACATATCGGACGCGCATGTGAGTGCTACAGGACAAATTCGGCAATATGTCAGAGTGGATGCTCGGTTATTTGCAAGGCCTATTACACAGGCTGTAAGGTTTGCCCTCAAGAATGATCAGGAAGCTAATTTTATAGAGCCGGCCGGTGTGGCCGAGCGGTTCTAGGCGCTTCAGTTTGGAACCGCGCGACCGCTACGGTCGCAGGTTCGAATCCTGCCTCGGGCATGGATGTGTGTGATGTCCCCAGGTTAGTTAGGTTTAAGTAGTTCTAAGTTCTAGGGGACTGATGATCTCATATGTTAAGTCTCATAGTGCTCAGAGCCATTTGAACCATTTTTAATTTTATAGAGTTAGTAAATGATGATTTCGATGTGCGAATATTGAGATTCCCTAATGATGAAAAGACTCTGCTGAGAAGTGGTTATGGGCTCCTTCTTGAAAGTCAAGAAGGTACTCTAAAACATTTTTTGAAATCAAAATTAAATCCAGACCATTATATGCTTACAGGCGGGGACAGTTGAAAATGTGTGCCCCTACAGGGACTCGAACCGGGATCTCCTGCTTATATGGCAGATGCTCTGTTCGACTGAGCCATCGAAGACCCAGAGAATAGCGCGACTGCAGGGACTTATCTCTGGCGCGCTCCCCGTGAGACCCACATTTCCAACTTACCGTCTGCCATTTGCTACTTGAGCGGTGTGAAGAGAGAGCTCATTACAGAGCAGGGGGAGGTCTGTTGTTTTTTTTGATGAAAGCTGGCTCTGCCTCGGTGCCAGTGATGGCCGTTTGGAGGCCAGTCGAGGGCCTGCAACCAACCTGTCTGCGTGCTAGAAACACTGCTCCTACACCTGGAGGTTTGGTCTGGGGTGCGATTTCGTATGATAGCAAGAGCACTCTCGTGGTTATCCCACACACCTTGACTGCAAATGCGTACGTCAGTCTGGTAATTTGACCTGTTGCATTGCCATTTGTGAACAGAATTCCAGTGGGTCTTTTCCAATAGGATAACGCCCGCTCACGTATCGCTGTTGTAACGCAACATGCTCTACAGAGTGTTAACATGTTGCCTTGGTCTGCGCGATCACCAGATCTGTCTCCTATCGAGCACATATGAGACGTCTTCGGACGACTACTCTAGCGTCATCCACAACCATCGTCAACTGTCCCTGTATTGACTGACCAAGTGCAACAGGGATGGAACTCCAGTCCACAAACTGACATCTGGCGTCTGTACAACACACTATATGCACGTTTGATGGCTTGCATTCGGCATTTTGACGGCTACACCGGTTATTAATGTACCAGAATTTCACTTTGCAATGACTTATCTCGGTCTTCATTAACCCGTGATCGTTCATGCTAATCAGTTGAATACGTTACCTAGACAAATGAATTCCGGAAATTTCATTACTCTACATTAACGATTTTTGGGTGTTGCACTTTTTTTCCGCCAGTGTAGTTCTAAGTGCAGATGATCATCTTTGCAGGTACCGTAGGTAAGCTTTGACGAGATATTTCAGAAAGTAGCAGGTCACATTATGGTCACTGCGTAATGCTACGTTCCAAGCCATCCTAAGTTGAGAGAAAATCTGCTGCCATATTAGGTGATAGGGACTCTTTAATATTGAAGTGAATTGTTTGCAATACAGATTGCACTAAAAAAATCGAACATTAATGTTTTGTGGCTGATACCGGCACTGACATATTGGTCGAAAGAACCCTCAGGAAGTTTAGACCACTTTGTCGTAGCTCTTCACTCAGCTGTCGCGTCATTGCTTAATCGTGTTCAGCAACGGACGATTAGAGTCCTTGCAGTGAGGGGCATGTAGACTACCGTTACGTAACGTCCGGGGGCGAGCCGTCAGTTAGGAACACGAGACCAAGGATCGGTATCTGCCCTGATGCCACGACTAAGGTTTCCGATATGAATGGAATGCTACCAAGCAAATTACTGTACCAGCCTTAGTTGGCAGGATAAAAATACCGATTCCTCCGCAGATATAAGATCATGAGTCGGCAGAAAGACACGTTAGTGTCAGATTACACGATCGCAAAACAGTGACTGGAAGCAGACACATCCATAAAATATCCGTGAGTAGACGTACAGGGCGATTTGAAGTGGAACGACCACATAATGCTGATCACAAGGAAGGCAGGCGCATGACATATTGATCGAAAGAACCCTCAGGAAGTTTAGACCACACACGAAGGACGTAGCTTACCAAACCTTCGTTCGACCAATACTTGAATGTTGCCCTTCAGTGAAAATTATAGTTACAAGCAATAGATTTTCCCGCGGACCATTCTGCTACTGGGACAGGAACAGGCGCGATACCACATCTTAAGGTGGCTTGCGGAGTGTAGATGCAGATATTCGGCTTATTTGCGTAGCGCAACAGAAACTGGTGCGTTTTTCACAGTGATTATATAACAAACTTAAGATTGAATGCAGGCTGTCAAGTTTTACTATGAATCCATGTTAAATGTGTGACAGTGTAATTTTTATTCTGTACTATATAATAAGTAATGTTTATTTTTATTGCTACAATAGCGCCGGCCGCGGTGGTCTCGCGGTTCTAGGCGCGCAGTCCGGAACCGTGCGACTGCTACGGTCGCAGGTTCGAATCCTGCCTCGGGCATGGATGTGTGTGATGTCCTTAGGTTAGTTAGGTTTAAGTAGTTCTAAGTTCTAGGGGACTGATGACCACAGCAGTTGAGTCCCATAGTGCTCAGAGCCATTTGAACCATTTTGAGCTACAATAGCACTTCCGTTCATTGCCAAACTGACAATTACTTGATGCTTCAGGGTGTTTCCTATCAACCGACCTCTTCTTTTAGTCAAGTTATGCCATAAATTTGTTATCTGATCAACCGATCTAATAATCTTCCACATTCTTCTGCGGCACCACATTTCGAAAGCTTCTATCACCATCTTGGCTGAAATGCGTATCGCTCGCGTTTCACTCCCCCACAAAAGGGTACACTCCAGACAAGCACGTTCATAAAAGACGCCCTAGCACTTAAATTTATATTACGTGTTAACAGATTCATATTATTCTGAAGTGCTTTTCTTTGTATTGCTGCCGGCATTTTATGTCTTCCCGTATTGGCATGAATTCGATATGAATTATGATATGAAATGCCAAGTCCTTTTATATAGCTAATGAAGACTACTGTTACCTTATGCATACTGCATAAAGTACGTAAATATGTTAGACAGGAATACTGTATTCACTTCACGGGAATGAATATGCATTGGCACACTTCACAGCGAACTATTACTTGCTAATGGCTCAGCGTCCGAAATGTCATTCTTAAATAAATTTAATGAAAGCTCGGTTGTAATATATTGTCATTTCTGATACCTGTTGAAGTTTGGGGCTTATAAATGGGATGGCGTCTCTACTACATCAAAAATTCTATTAGAGCCACATGTCCAATAGTTCAAACATTTCAGTTGCTTGAGATGCAAAATAAGAATTTTACAAAACTGTGATGATATCATGTTTCATGTATGGAAGTCAGACTTGGTACTGACAATATCAGTCGCATCAGAAAGTGTGTAAATACGTTTTCTGAAGAAACATGTCGATGAATATAAGCGTGCATAGCAAAATCAGAAAAACGGTGACATAAGATCATGTAATAAATGGAAAAAACACCCTTCGCCGTAACTGGAAAGAAAATAAAATCAGGATGAAGAACGGCAGATTCTTTCTTTATCTCCGCCTTTTCTCGTTATTCGGGGCCAACATTCCTCAGTATGCGGTGCCATCTGTCCCACTGGTAAGGATTACTTCACAAAGGCTCAGCCTCTTCGTATAACTTTGGATGTTCGTTAACCAGCTGGCTTTGTGGTCTTCCATTCACTTCCATCTGTGTAATCAGGTAAAGGCACCTTTCCACGACGTGGCCGTAAGGTCTTTGTGTTATGTGACTGTACCATCTCGGACTAGATTTTAAGAGTTGTTTGTTTATGAGAGCGAGTTTAAAGCTACGTCTTGTACGTTCATTGCGCGCTTTGTCTTTCGATGTTACAGCCATGTCGTGCCATGAGCATTTCTGTTACATGGAGCTTGTGTTCGAGTGTCCTTTTTGATGGCGAGACTTCACTGCCATACAACAGCACTGGTGGTGGTAGTTAGTGTTTAACGTCCCATCGACAACGAGGTCATTAGAGACGGAGCGCAAGCTCGGGTTAGGGAAGGACTGGGAAGGAAATCTGCCGTGCCATTTCAAAGTAACCATCCCGGCATTTGCCTGAAACGATTTAGGGAAATCACGGAAAACCTAAATCAGGAGGGCCGGAGACGGGATTGAACCGTCGTCCTCCCAACAGCACTGGTCTTGCAGCCGTTTTGTAAATATTGTGTCAGACCTCTTACCTGGCGTAGTACCACAACTCGACGTGGCATAGACTCAGCCATTCGTTTGAGGTCCGTAAGAGATATATTGAACAATGCTGTCTCTATAGTCTACCATAACTACGAAAGTGTTGTCAGTGTAGGATTATGTGGGCGAACTGACCTCTTCATTATGACCCATAAATGTTCGATGGGATTTATGTCAGGCGATCGGGGTGGTCAAACCATTCTCTCGAATTGTCCAGAATGTTCTCCAAATCAATTGTGAACAACTGTAGCTCGGTGACGAGCGCATTGTCATCCATAAAAATTCCATCCTTGTTTGGAAACTTAGTCCATGAATGGCTGCAAATGTTCTCCAAGTAGCCGAACATAATCATATCTAGTCAATGATCGGTTCGGTTGGACCAGAGGCCCCAGTCCATTCCATGTGATTACAGCCGATAACATTATGGAGCCTCCACCAGCTTGCACAGTGCCTGGTTGAAAACTGAGTCTGCGTCACACTCAAAACCTACCATCAGCTGTTACCAACTGAAATCGGGACTCACCGGACCAGGCCGCGGTTTTCCAGTCGTCTATGATCCAACCGATATGGTCACGAGCGCAGGAGAGGCGCTGCAGATGCGCTGTTAGCAAAGCCACTCGCGTCTCTCGTCTACTGCCACAGCCCGTTAACACCAAATTTAGCCGCACAATTCCAACGGATACGTTCGTCGTACGTCTCACGTTGATTTCTGCTGTTATTTCACGCATTGTTGCTTGTCTGTTAGCACTGGCAACTCTACGCAAACGGCGCTGCTCTTGGTCGTTAGGTGAAGGCCGTCGGCCATTGCGTCGTCCGTGGTGCCTGAAATCTGGTATTCTCGGCACACTCTTCACTCTATGGATCTCGGAATACTGAATTTCCTAACTATTTCCGAAATGGAATTTTCCATGCGTCTAGCCCCAACTACGATTGTACGTTAAAGGTCTGTTAATTCCCGCCATGCGTCCATAATCACGACGGAACCCGTTTCACATAACGTATCACCTGAATACAAATGACAGCCCCGCCAATGCACTATATCCTTTTATATCCTTTGTACGCGATAGTACTGCCATCTGTAAGTGCACATATCGTTATCCCTTGACTTTTGTCACCTCGGTGTACCTGCTTCAGTAAATTCGCCCTCTGATATTACTGATCCCAGATAGCTGAAATTTGTAGTTTCTGGAAGTGTGATGTTATCAAGCTTGATAGTGTGATTAATGTGGCATGGGATGTTGAAACAGGTTGTCATGAACTCAATCTTTGTTCTTCCGCTACGTAAGCCATTTTTTTTTTCTAGTGCTTTCCTCCACTCCTCAAGACTGTATAGAATTTCTTGCCAGTTATAAGATATAATGGCTACATCAGCAGCACACACAAGATTCTACGCTATTGTTTTTTGAGTTTGTGCGGTTAGATAATTCAGTACAACAATGAACAATAAGGCTTTCGTCGCAAGTTTGGACGTTGCTGTCCATGTATGTCGTGTTTAGTACTCCGGAACATATATGCATGCAGAGCTTGCCTTGTTATTTTTCTTGGTACTCGGACAAACCTTTTTCTCGATCTATAAACACTAATAAAAGATTTTGCTTGTTTTCTCAAAATTTCCACATCACTAGGGCCGATTACCCAAGATATTTTACGATTGTAGGTAGCAAGAAAGAAGGAACTTGGAACGGATGGTATTATTTATGAAAAGCTTTATTTGTAGGCGTAGCAGGTAGTAAAGCCTGGTGGTGGTGGAGGTCGTCGTCGTCCTGCTGCTTGTAGACTATTGTGAACGTAGACCGAAAAGTTGCTGCATTAGCTATATCACCCGTTTAACAGGTGTGTATTACGAGGTAGCTCAGTTGATGTTGGCAGGATACGAGTTTAACGATGCTGTAGGATTTCGTCCGATTTTAGTTCGATTGCCTTTGTGATACAACAGTGACCGGTAGCTTTCCGAGAGACAATTGCTGCTAGCGTTTCAATATTAAGGCTGTCTCTCTCTGACGCAATAGCGAATCATCCGACGAGACCTTAAGACGTCAGTGGCTGTGTTGTTGACCTTAGCCGCCATGTTTTTTTGCTGTTTATCGAAAGTCGTCCACAGTTGAAGGCTAAGAATTGATGATCTCGTTTGGCAACCTGATGTCTTTCGTAAACTCCTGTTATCTGCCACACAGCGCAATGGAGATTTTGCGTCACTACGTCCTGAGGTTTGTATCAAGCGGCCCCTATACAATCAGTATTACTGGGAAGTAATATTACGCAATATTTTTGAAGTTGTCCTTAGACTTCAATAAAACTGCTTTAATGTTATCCAATATTTTGTCCGGTTCGAAATGTTGGCCGTCACGACGCGGCTGTTGTGGTAATTTGATCTACTTCGTTGCGAATGGAAGAAAGAGGCGGATGGAAAAATTGACATAAGATGATTCAAAATTTCTTATTGAAAGGATTGAGGTCGAACAAGATAAATGATAACCAGAGCTTCTTAAGGATTATTAGTCCACGGTTAGAAACATTACTGGAAATTGTTGCACCTGTGTTTGCTCTTAAACAATTAAATATGTTGAATGATATTCCCGTAGCTGTAGAGTACCGATCCTCGAATTTAATGGGGGATAACTCAAAAGAATCATCTTTAATTTTTTTGTCTTTGTCTTCATCTGCACTAACATCTCATGATGTAGTGTTGTACATTTCTAAGCACTCCAGTGTGGATACTCTTTTTTTTTTTTTTTTTTTTTTTTTTTTTTTCTTCCCCTTGTTCAGATAACTTAAGAGAATGCAGCCGGGTGACGTCTTCGATGATCGCTGACATTTCCACAGGTGACCACCCTGCCATTTTAAAGGCAGAACTGCACCAAATTATCGACAGGAAAATTTCTAAACATCCCAATAGCTGGAAGAGCATGCCGGGATGACCGGGGCCAAGACAATGGTGTGCAATAGCCGATTTGCTTGGCTGTTGGAAACATGTGCGGCGCTTATGCTCAGGACACGGGCAGTCCTGATAGTCTAACATACATATGACATGTAAAAATTGCAAGGAATATGTTAGAAACCCGCCTTAACGCAAACCTGGATCACCATTAATGGCACGTAAAAGGACCCTATTCTTAAATGGAGGTCGGCAACACAGTTATGATCCCAGCGTAAGGCAGAAAGGCTGTAGACTTTGGTACCAACTCGGCATAACTCATCACTCACCCGGTGCATAGCTGGTCGATAGCGCAACACACGTCAGACCAGTCTTTCACTATATTCTGACGTAAGGTGGCCTCAAAATGGGTTAACTGAGCTGACAAACTCTAAAGGTCAAAAATGACGTGCTCCCTGTGAACCATGGTACGAAGTATCCCCCGCTGCGGCATATGGTGACAACTATCAGTCTGTAGATACAAATCAGTGTAACTAGGCTTCCTATAAACAGCATGTCCTAACGTACCATTAACCTTCTTTCTGACCAACACATCATGGAAGGGAAGCTAGCCATCCTATACCACATCCATCGTGAAACGCATATTCGACTGGACTGAATTCAGGAGTTCTAAAAAGTCGTTCAGATACTTACTGCCGTGAGGTCAAACAACAAAAATACGTATCTTAAAAAAAGAGGTGGTCGGTTTCAAAGCCATCACTACAAGGCACGTTCCTCGAAATCTTCAACAAACAAATCTGTAATAATAAGTGAGAATGAGCTTCCTATCGCAACTGCAACTGTCTGCTTACAGCACTGGTCGCTCAATAAAAAGTTGAAGCCAACACTTGATTTACTGTGTGTGTAGCCGGCCGTTGTGGCCGAGCGGTTCTAGGCGCTTCAGTTCTACGTTCTAAGGGACTGGTGACCTCAGATGTTAAGTCCCATAGTGCCCAGAACCATTTGAACTGTGTGTGTGTGTGTGTGTGTGTGTGTGTGTGTGTGTGTGTGTGTGTGTGTGTGCGTGTGCGTGTGCGTGTACACACATTATGACGTCATTAACTTCTATTACGTTACCACAGCCTATATTTCAGTCATACCGAGCGAGGCGGCGCAATGGAAACACACTGGGCTCGTGTTCGGGAGAACGATGGTTCGAATCCCAGTCCGGTCATCAAGATTTAGGATTTTTTGTGATTTCCCTAAAATGCTTGAGGCAAATGCTGGGATAGTTCTTTTGAAAAGGCACGGCCGATTTGTACTTGGCTACTGTGCAATGAACACTCAAGTGCCTGGCAGATGGTTCATCGAACCACTGTTCCTCTACTGCTCCAGTCCGGAACAGCGCGTGGGAAAAATGCACTCTTATTTTTCCGTTGGAGCTCTGATTTCTCTTATTTTATTACGATAATAGTTTCTCCCTATGTATGTGGGCGTCAAAAAAAATATTTTCGCGTTCGGAGAAGTCGGTGGTTGAAATTTCGTGAAAAAGTCTCGCCGCAACGGAAAACACCTTTGTTTTAATGATTGCAACACCAAGTCGTGTAGCTGCGTTGTCTTAGGCGTCTAGTCACGGTTCGCGCGACTCTCTCCGTCGGAGGTTCGAGTCCTCCCTCGGGCATCAGTGTGTGTGTGTGTGTGTGTGTGTGTGTGTGTGTGTGTGTGTGTGTGTGTGTGTGTGTGCTGTCCGTAGCGTAAGGTAGTTTAAGTTATATGAAATAGTGTGTAATGTAAGGGACCGATGACTTCAGCAGTTTGGTCCCGTAAGACCTTACCACAAATTTTTACCAAGTCGTGTATCATAGCCGTGACACTCTCTCCCGGATTTCGCGATAACACAAAACCAGCTCCCCTTCTTTGAATTTTTTCCATGTCCTCAGTCAATCCTACCTGGTAAGGATTCCGTACCGCTCAGCATACTCTGGCAGAGGACGGATAAACGTTGTGTAGGCAGTCCCTTTAGTAGACATGTCGCATCATCCAAGGGTTCTGCCAATAAAATACAATCTTTGATTCGCCTTCCCCACAAATTATCTGTGTGATCATTCATTTAAATTGTTCGTAGCCGTAATCACTAGGTATTTAGTTGAGATGATAGCCTTTAGATTAGTCTGATTTATTATGTAACCGAAATTTAACGGATTCAATTTAGTACTCCTGTGGATGACCTCATGCTTCTCGTTATTTAGAGTCGATCGCCGCTTTTCGCACCATGTAGATATCTCGTCTAAATCGTTTTGCATTTTTTCCTGATCTTCTGATGACTTTACTAGACCATAAATCATAGCATCATGTGCTGGCAGAGTGCTGCTCAGATTGTCTCGTAAATCGTTTATATAGATCAGGAACAGCAGAGGGCCTGTAACACTACCGTGTAGTGCGGCAGATATCACTTCCGTTTTACTCGATAACTTTCCGTCAATTACAGTTAGTGACGGTTCTGACAGGAAACCTCGAATCCATTCGCAAAATTGAGAAGATATTACATAGGCATGCAATTTGATTAGAATACGCTTGTGGGGATCGGTATCAAAAGCCTTCTGGAGACCCAGAAATATGGAATCAATTTGGTAACCCCTGTTTAGAGCGCTCACTACTTCGTCAGAATAAAGAGCTAGTTGTGTAGCACAAGAACGATATTTTCTGAATCCGTGCTGAGTACGTGTCAGTAAATTGTTTTCTTCGAGGTGATTTATGATGTTCGGGCACAGGACACGCTTCAAAATTCTACAGCAGATCGATGTACTATGGGTTTGTAATTAATTAGATAACCCCTGTCTCTTGTACTGAGTATTAGTGTTGCCTGTGTAACTTCCAGTCTTTAGGTACGAGTCTTTAGTCGCGCGAGCTGTTATATATGTTTGCTAAGAATGGGGTTATTGTATCTGCGTACTCTGAAAGGAACCTGCTTGGTATACTTTATCGACCAGAGGCCTAGCAGTTTCTTGATTTAAGCTTCTTCACTACACTGATGATATCTGCTTCTAAGTTACTCATGTTGGCAGTTGTTTTTGATTCGAACTCTGTAATATTTACTACTTCTTGCTTGGTGAAATAATTTCGGAAAATCATGTTTAGTAACTCCTCTGTAGTTGCACTATCATCGGTAACATTACCATTGGTATTGCGCAGTGAAGGTATTGCTTGTATCTTGCCGCCGGTGTGCTTTACGTAAGATCAGGATGTCTTTGGATTTTCCGTCAGATTTCGAGAAAGGGTGTTGTTATGGAAACTATTGAAAACATGTCGCACTGAAGTCTGCGCTATATTTAAAGCTTCTGTAAATCATCAATCTACAGAATGTTGTTCCCGGCGGGGTCAGGGATTTTCTCTGCCTCGTGATGGCTGGGTGTTGCGTGATGTCGTTAGGTTAGTTAGGTTTAAGTAGTTCTAAGTTCTAGGGGACTGATGACCATAGATGTTAAGTCCCATAGTGCTCAGAGCCATTTGAACCATTTTTGAGAATGTTGTTGTGTTTTGAAGGTGGTACATTTTCTTCGTTGCTTCTGCAAATGTGTTACGGCCAGTCTAGTCTCTCCTTAATTTATTTGGTGCAAATTTCTCAATTGCCGTTGACACCATTTCTTCAAATTTAAGCGACATCTGGCCTTCGCTATTATAGTCAGTCTGGAAGGAGTGGAGACTGTCTCTTAGGAAAGCGTCAAGAGAACGTCTATTTACTTTCTTGTATACCTATATTTTGCGTTTATTTTTGGTGGATCTGGATGTTGAGGTATTCAATCTCTCTACAACAACCTTGTGGTCTCTGATCTTTGTATCCATCATGAAGCTCCCTGTCTGCTTAGGATTATTTGTTGCTGAAAGGTAATTCTTGAAATCATGCAAGCGTCAATGGGAACTGTAATCTTCCTACCCTTTCTGTGTTTCATTTAGGCTCTGTGCTGTCATTGAATTCGTTGTCACAGAGGAAAAGGTCAGCTATTGAAATTTGTCTCTGCCGTAATTGTGCATATGTAAATGTGTGCATGGGTGCTACCAATGTTGGAAAATAGGCAGAACACTTAAAAAATGGGAATACAAACACCCAGATGACCCTCGTAGCTGTCGTTCACGAATTGCCTCCACGGTACGCTGTAAGGAAAGAGTTGTCGGTTTCTCTAGGGAAGACAGACACGAAATAAAAGCGGAAGCCAAGTTTATATTCATTGGAAGTACCTTAAGGAAATGTAATTTATCCAGGAAAGACGTGCGTTACAAAACACTTGTTCGACCGATTCTTCAATACTACTCCACTCATTAGTCTGGGGCCCTTCCCAGGTTGGAATAATGGAGGAGATGGACAAGATCCATCGAAGAGCGGCGCGTTTCCTGACGAGATTGTTTAGTCGACGCAAGAGCGTTAAGCCGTCGTCACACGGGACGAGTTAGCTAACGCTGACGTGGACCTCTGCGACTTTTGTGACTTCACTTGCAGCTATTTCACGCTGAGGAGCCATTCCGTCACGTGAAGCACAAAGTTCTGCGATATTTCGGTCACGTGTCACGTATAGTAAAACCAAAAGGAAGCAGGAACGCTCCCTACGTTACAAGAAGAACGCGAGACGCCATATTGTATTTGTAGTGTTTAGTAAAAGCCCATATTCGGTAGGTTTTGTGTTGTACTTTATACTCTGTGATTATATGCTGTTTCTAAGTACCAGCACAGTGAATGTCTCGAGAGAGAATCGTTATTAATAAAATTTGTTGCTGTAAAGTATCGGGAAACGTCATATTGGTGGTCAAACAATTATCGTATTTAGTTATTTTCGGGTTATAGCGCGCGTGTTATGATCTGCCGTTTTAAGGCAACGTCACACTGAAGATTTATGTAAAAACGTGTCGTTCTTATTAGGATATGTTACAAGTAAATGGCTCTGAGCACTATGGGACTTAACATCTGAGGTCATCAGTCCCCTAGAACTTAGAATCACTTAAATCTAACTAACCTACGAACATCACAAACATGCATGCCCGAGGCAGGATTTGAACCTGGAACCATAGCGGTCGCGCGGTTCCAGACTGAAGCGCCTAGAACCGCTCGGCCACACCGGCCGGCTGTTACAATTAAATTCAACTAATATCATTTTGGCAATTAACGCAGTTAGAAGCCCATAACTTAAAATATAATGTCGCTTAAATTGCAAACGTTCAGCATGCTGTATTTGGTAAGGGAACCACGTTACGAAATTGAGAGTAGATAGGTAGAGGGTTCACACCCTGTTGTATCTACTTTTTTCACTTTCGTGTCTTCTGAAAGATTGTGGGACTTCCTCATGAAATTACTAGAAATAATTTGTGTAATATGTGATGTAATGTAAATAAAAGTGCGCTCTCTGTCAGGAGCAAGTTCGATTTGGTGAACTTTTATAAGCTGATGTCCTTACTGACTGGAGGTGTATTTTTTTGTCTTATTACATATTCACAGATATTAAAGTTTTTATTTGTGTATGTCAGAGATAGAACAACACGACTGATGTATGGACAAGGGAGGAAATTTGCATTTTAATAAAGCTAGCGTAGAAATTTTACTCGCTTCCATTTTCGTGAACAAACTGTATGGATTGTGAGCCAAATAAAGCCGACAACTGCCGCTAGAGAGCGCTGAGAGCACAAAATCACGTGAACGACCTCTGCCTGCCGACGACACTCTCTGTCATGACATAAGCATCCCGTCTGCGTGAACGTCAACGTTAGCTGCCTCGTCCTGTGTGACGGCGACATTACGGACATGATTAAGAAACTTTGTCAGACGCTACAAAAGATGCGTTGCCAGTCATGGAGAGGTTTACTATTGAAATTTCGAGAGAGTACGATCCGAGAAGAGAAATGACCACGTCGAGAAAATTGGAGAAATTAGAGCTCATACGGAGGTTTATCGATAGTCATTATCACCACGCGCCAATGTCAGTGGCACCAGAAGTATCATGGGCTTGTGGAGCATAGATGTAGATGGAGATATTTACACTGAGGGGACAAAAGTCATGGGATAGCGATATGCACAAATGCAGATGGTGGTATCGCGCGCAGGATATATAAGGGCAGTGCATTTGTACTCAGGTGATTCATATGAAAAGGTTATCCACGTCATTATGGCCGCACGACGGGAATTAACAGACTTTGAACGCGGAATGGTAGATTGAAGTAGATACGTGGGCCATTCCATTTCGGAAATTGTTAAGGAATTTAATATTCCAGGACCCACAATGCCAGAGTATGCCGAGAATACCAAATTTCAGGCGTTACCTCTCACCACGGACTGTGCAGTGGCTGACGGCCTTGACCGAGAGCAGCTGCGTTTGCGTAGCAACACTGAGTGAAATAAACGCAGAGGTCAATATGGGACGTGCGACGAACGTAGCTGTTAGGATAGTGCAGCGAAATTCGGCGTCGATGGGCTGTGGCAGCAGGCGACCGACTCGTGCTCCTTTGTTAACAGCACGTCAGCGCCTCTCCTAGTGTCGTGAATATGCGGTTGGACCCTTGACGACTGAAAAACCGTGGCCTGGTCACATGAATCCCGATTTCAGATTGGTAAGCGCTGATTGTAAGGCTAGTGTGGCGCAGTTCCCACGAGTCCATGGACCCAAGTTGTCAACAAGGCTCTGTGCAAGCTGGTGGTGGCACCATAATGGTGCGGGCTGTGTTTATATGGAATGGACTGGGTGCTCTGGTCCTATTCTCCGATCATTAACTGGAAATGTTTATGTTCGGCTACTTGGAGACCATTTGTAGCCAATTTTTATGGATGACAATGCGCTATGTCACTGGGCCACAGTTATTTGCGATTGGGTTGAAGAACATTCTGGGAAATTCTAGCGAATGATTCGGCCACTCAGATTGCCCGACATGAATCCCATCGAACATAATCGAGAAGTTAGTTCACTCAAAAAAATTATGCACCTGCAACACTTTCGCAATTATGGACTGTTGTAGAGGCAGCAAGGCTCACTATTTCTGCAGGGGGCTCCCAACGACTTGTTGTCAATGCCACGTTGAGTTGCTGCAGTACTACGGGCGTATTCTATCACTTGTCACTTCAGTGTATATACATGACCTAGTGGATAACGTGGGCGAGCCGGCCGCGGTGGCCTAGCGGTTCTAGGCGCTTCAGTCTGGAACCACGCGACTGCTACCGTCGCAGGTTCGAATCCTGCCTCGGGCAGGGAAGTGTGTGATGTCCTTAGGTTAGTTAGGTTTTAGTAATTCTAAGTTATAGGGGACTGATGACATCAGATGTTACGTCCCATAGTGCTCAGAGCCATTTGAATCTTTTTTTTTCCTTTTTTTTAACGTGGGCGACGCCATGACGCCCTTCGTGGATGGTGGTGGAGTATCTAGAGAAGTCGCAACGGTGGAAAATTGTAGGGAAACGCAGGAAGATCTGTAGACGATCGCCATTTGGTGCAAAGATTGACAGTGGGGTCTCAACATAAAAAACTGTTACGTAATGAGCTTTATTTGTCGGAATGACCAGTTATTACATGATTACGCGATTGCTGAACATTTACTGGAAGG
Organism: Schistocerca gregaria; assembly: GCF_023897955.1. NCBI lineage: Eukaryota > Metazoa > Arthropoda > Insecta > Orthoptera > Acrididae > Schistocerca > Schistocerca gregaria. The sequence goes on along the minus strand of NC_064931.1, from coordinate 399,753,817 downwards.
TATCAGTCAGTCATATATCTGGAAGTACGTATTGACTTGAAGTGGAACGACCTCATAAAACTAATCGTAGGAAAGGCAGACGGTTGACTGTGATTAAGTGAAAGAATCCTCAGGGCGTTCGTCCGACCGATTTCTCGTTAGTCTAGGACTTCTACCAGGTGGGATTTTTACAGAAAGTAGATAAGCTCCAGAAAGAAAGTTCGGAAATTTGTGGTAAGCTGCTATGGGACCAAACTGCTGCGGTCATCGGTCCTTAGGCTTACGCTAAGGACAACACACACATAGACATGCCCGAGGAAGGACTCGAACCTCCGACGGGGACAGAGGCGCGAACCGCGACAAGACGCCCAATACCGCGCAGCTACCTCGGGCGGCTCTAGACAAGAGCGGTACGTTTTGTTACAGGGTCGTTTAGTGTGCACCAAAGCGTAACGGAGATGTTCATCCAACGCTACAAGAGAGGTGTTGCAAATTACTATTAAAATTCCAAGTGTGGATATTTGTAGAGGAGGCAACTGATAAAATATTTCCTCCTATATACATACGAGAAAAGGCCATGAAGATACAATTAGAGAGATTCGAGCTCACAAGACGTCTTACCAATCTTCCTTCCAAAGCGCCTTTAGTGAATTGAACAGGGAAGGGGAGAAATGGAAGTGGTACTAAAAGTACTCTCCACCACAAACAGTAAGGTGGTTTATGAAGTATATTATTCATGGCTGCACTGCCTGTATGTATTGTTTCGGCTGGACCGTCGTGTAGCCTTGAGCGAAATACGGAAGCACTGCGCCTACGGTGCCAGGATGCGTCGGCAAGCGAGGCCACGGCTATGAATGGGGGCTTGACCAAGGTCGCGTGTAGAGTCAACATACGCAGCTCACGCTTGTGCGCCAGCCTGGGTATGTCTGGCCCCACCCTCGTGCTCCTCTCCAAGAAAAACCCACTCCTCGAAATCTCGTCTCACGCTGTACGGACGTTACGCGCTGTTTGTCACCACAGAAATCGATACATGTCATTAGAAACACATTTGTACGATAAGACTTCAACGCGCGCATAACTGTTACGGGTTTCGTGGACACTTGTTGACAAATTGCCTTTTGGTTTCTGTGTCGAGTTCTTCGACCGACGGTTCTTTGGTAATTTTTCTGCTGTTTTGCCAGCCACTCGTACTGGCACAACGTCAGAAAAATTATATCAAACAAACGTCGGTCGAAGAACCGGAGGCAGAAGCCAGCAGGCAATTTGACACCTTCAACATGCCTCCCATAGAATGTTCGCTTGTCCTGGAGTGACGCCGTGGAAGGAGAACCTGAAACAGAGAGAGCACGTCACTGGGAAAACACTTCGCTGCAGACAAATGTATCTGGCGTCCGTCTGTTGCTGGAGTCTAGAGACCATCACACACACACACACACACACACACACACACGAGAGAGAGAGAGAGAGAGAGAGAGAGAGAGAGAGAGAGAGAGAGAGAGAGAGAGGGGGGGGGGGTCCTCCCCGATAGCCGAGTGCTGGCTGGAAGTGGTGGCGTGCTCCTGTAATCCAGCGACCTGGAGGCCGCGTGTGGTGGATAGTCTGAGGATGCGCCGGCACGGTAGCTCATCGTGTTCGGTCAGAGAGCTGGTTGGCCTCTGTAATAAATAGAAAAAAAACCTGAGTGGAAGGATCAACAAAAAAACGAACTTTTAACGGATGGCATGTGATGGCAACGACAGAAAAACGAAAAACAAAAACGGTGATCAGCGTGACGGATTGCCGTCCTATGGGCCCGGGTTCGATTCCCCGCTGGGTCAGAGATTTTCTCCGCTCAGGGACCGGGTGTTGCGTTGTCTTCATCATCATTTCATCCCCATCCGGCGCACAGGTCGCCCAATGTGGCGTCGAATGTAATAAGACCTGCACCAAGACGGCCGGACCTGCCCCGCAAGGGGCCTGCCGGCGAATGACGCCAAACGCTCATTTCAATTTTACCACGAGCTACTGACTCCTGGAGGAAAACAAGCGTCTCTCAAATAATTCTTGGGATCATGGAAAGGCAACACGTGGTGGACACAACTTTGTGTATTTTTACGCGTTTATATACGTCATCCTGCAAACACAGATTCCGTCTTCCTAGACCTTCCAAACGATGTCACTTTATCGATTGCTAACCGGATGGAGCGGAAATCGGTAGATGTGATGTACATGTTCAGACTAACAAATAATTACAATTTTTAAAAATTGGGTGATTCATAAAGAGAAGAGCTTCACGAACCGACAGAGTCAGTAACTCGTTGGTACACCTCTGGCTCTTACGCAAGCAGTTATTCGGCTTGGCATTGATTGATAGTTCTTGCCGGCTGGTGTGGCCGAGCGGTTCTAGGCGCTTCAGTATGCAACCGCGCGACCGCTACGGTCTCAGGTTCGAATCCTGCCTAGGGCGGGCATGGATGTGTGTGATTTCCTTAGGTTGGTGCGGTTTAGGGGGACTGATGACCTCAGCAGTTAAGTCCCATAGTGCTCAGAGCCATTTGAACCATTTGAGCCCAACTACACGTCCCCTCTCAAATGCTGACATCTGCTTATATTGTTCACGCGCCCGTCTGCGAGGCACAGTGTCTGCCCAATAGAGTACACGGAATGAAACTTGCCAAGATTTTACATCCTGGTATCGACATGTCCCCTGTTTACTGCCCTCGCGCGAAATTGTGCTGCAACGTCACACATTCATCCATCGGCTGCCAAAGTTTACAATTTTGCATTTTCTGTCGATACCTGTGTGAATATCAAGTTGTGACGGTGCTGGAGAAGCGACGCATTGTGCAGTGGTTTCGTGGTTTCTATGAAGCACGGGGCTCTGCTTCCGATGCCGGGTTTGTGCTGTACAGAGGTAGGGATGGCGGTTCTCTCTAAATCAAAGGGTTCTCGTTATACTTTTTTTTTAACGTCGGTTTTCCAGAACTGTTAAAACCGCTCAAAATACCGGTTTCTGAAGTAACCGTTTTTCGGTTTTTTATTCCTGTTATTTCCTGCCGTAACGTTGAAATGAAACAAACATTGAAATATTTTGACTCCACCAGTTTCAAGACTCAGAGACTCAAAATATTAAATTGGTAAATAAAATAAAACTTAATCCTCCGCCATTCGCTTCTTTTCCAGCAAAAGTGAAAAGTGGTTGACAACTTCAAAAAATCACCACTATTCTTCTGTTGACTCTAATTTTTTGAAACTCAAGGATTATGTTGTAATCAGGAATTGTACCATTATTTAAACATTACGAATAGTGAGTGCTAAAGGATGAAAAACTGAGGTTGAATAACTATTTTTTTGTGTTGACTTCTCCGTTTTCAATGGCTAAAAATCAGATAGGCACGTTGTGTAGACACAGTAGAACATCAACTCCTTTCCATTTTTATTGTAAGCTATGAATGAGCCGTTTCTCCTTATATTATGTCGCAAGTTTTTTGTGTCTCCTCCCATTTCGAATCTTTTAAAGCGAATGGAGCATCATGTTTTATTGATATCGCACTTCGTAAAAATACTTAGAGACTAGGAACGGTGCCATTCTCTAATACAGCTGATGTTCAACGACGACAGAGAAAAACTACCATATAGACTGGATGAGGCACACTGCATGTGGAAGCATACCATCTAATAGCCTACGCCACACGGTAAATGTCACATTATTGTCTCAGCAATCCTGTACTAATTCTTATGCCACGTGTTTCTCGCTCGCATTGCTATTAAAATAGCACTGACAGCTTTTCCCATTTTCTACACAATAATAACGCAATATTTCAGAGCAATGTTAATTTAAGGGGTAAAAATTTCTCCTCCTTTAAATAGTTTCTTTAAAAACGAAACATTTTAGCACTGCTGGTATGTCTAATGTTTGCTTCGTTTTTTACCTGGTTATTAGTAAAAAATAAAATCTGCTATAACCGAGACAAAACAAATACTGAAAAAACGATTATTCAAACTGAAATACCGGTATCGCTCTTAACTGGCTGGTTTTTCCCATCCCTACACTGAGGTCACCGTCATCTCAGCTATCCGTAGCGTAACCCTGGCGCTATTGTTTCTTCGATTGCTCCCACGCGCGACGGATTTCTATACTTTCCTTTCACCATAGCTCGTGGAAGGTGTTGAGATTATATACCGCTTTCGCCAATAATCCTGCGTATAACTCCTTTGTATAATCATCCCAAGTAATGAATTTTTTGCTTCTCCCACCTATTTTTGCGTCTATGAAGTCAATCCACGGTCACAATATTGCTGTCCAGCCTTACAAGCAGGATCGATTTGATGCCCTTTGATCCTTAGCACTTCTATTTCGTTCAACGTGAGCGGTTACTCTTTCGGAGGAATCATTGAGTAAAATTAATCTGGCGACATGGCTTCCTGTCGTGCAGTGAAGTATAATCGCAGCGGCGCAGCGGCTGAAGCTAAGAGGACCATCGTCGGAAAAATCCCAGGACAGCCTCTGTGCTTCCAACTTCCTCGGTACTTCAAAAATCACTCCAGGCTAGCGCCAAGCTATTTGTCCTCACGCCGCTTGAAAAATGCTAACTATCCGTACGTTCTAAAAGCTTCCAGTAACACAATTATACTTCTTTCTCTTGTTACCAGCTAAAGTAGAAAACTAGTGAAATGAAAATATAGAACGTATTCAGATGTAACTGAAATTTTTTCCTGCCCAACAGCAAAACATGTACGGATCTCTTGGTTCTAGGTACCTATTAATTAGTAAAATTAGTATGATTAGCTATTAATAAACACAGTTTTTTCGGTAGTCTTTAGTTTTATTTTTAAAGAAATAAAGTGGCCGAGCGGTTCTAGACGCTTCAGTTTCGAACCGCGTGACCGTTACGGTCGCAGGTTCGAATCCTGCCTCGGGTATGGATGTGTGTGATGTCCTTAGGTTGGTTAGGTTTAAGTAGTTCTAAGTTCTATGGGACTGATGACCTCAGATGTTGAGTCCCATAGTGATCGGAGCCATTTGAACCAAAGAAATAAAGTTTCATTTCCTTTACCCCTTGCCATTCCACAAAACCCATTTGATCTTCCCGCACCCACCACGTCTCAGATTATAGGTAGGTACATTCGTTCGCGGGCGCGCACGCCTGTGTGTGTGTGTGTGTGTGTGTGTGTGTGTGTGTGTGTGTGTGTGTGTGTGTGTGTGTGTGAAAATCTGAATAATCCAGACACTTAGAAAAAATTATGAGGTATCACTTAAATGCCATAAACATTTGTGACATACGAAAACACTAAAATAAACAATTTTCACATAAATTGTGAACATGTGAATTTTATAGCTGGAAATAATTAGTGTCTATTGAGGCTGATTCATATGTCGATTATGGGCAGCACGATCACGCAAGCTTTCACCCACATGAGTTCGGTCGAGTTATTTCTGTCTGGGGTTAAAAAACCATTACTTTGTTCAGTTTCCTTGTTTGCTTTCTATGTGTCGCAATGTCTTAACATTGAACACCAACTTTACCAGTTAAACCATTTCCCTATTTGCACTAAACGTGAAGTGTGCGTACTCTAGAGAGTTATTCTTTCTTTTTTGGTTTCATGGGACACTCTAAACCATCTTTTACCATCGTTTTGAGACAAATTTTCAATTTTATTAGGTTTTTATTCCAATCTGACACCGCTGAAACTCCCATACCAAATTCAGCAGCAACAGTTCTGCCATAGCCTTGCTATGCAGCTCATCTAACTTCTTTTTCTCTCTTTGAAGTCCTTTTACACTCGAACCACGCGGTGACAGTACACCACTTTCCAACTCATCGTTAACTTTAACAGACTCCCTGCTAGTATGTGTGTAGGCCGGTCCACTAAATTTATATTTAATGATTGTCGTCGTTTATTTTCACCGATATTCCTTCCTTCCTTTAAAGCCAATATGTGTATCTGCCGTTTCTAAGCTCCAGCAAATTGAGGATCTCACGAAACCCCGTCGTAAATTATATGATTTATTGTAATAAAATGACTGGAAACGTCATATTGGAGGTTAAAGAATTCTTTTAACTTGCGTGTTATGAATGTATGCCGTTTGAGTGAAACAGCAAATTGAAGATCTACCAAAAACACATTGGTCACGGTACAGTTTGTTATAATTGAGTCAGTTAACACATGTAGGATAAAGCCTTCAGGAGATGTTAAGACTCAAAGTACGGTTATAAATCACTCATGAAGTGTAAGGTAACAGCTGATATGTTGCCGGTTGGCGCCCCATTGCTTCCAAGCTATTTTTTTTACTCACCTTCGCGTTTTTTTAATAGGTTCTGATACTTTCTTATTAATATTCGATGTTATGTTAATATAAGTGCGCTCTCTCTCTGAGGAGTGAATTTGTTCTATTGGGTTTATCTACACGACAGCTTGCACTGCTTGCAGTAAGATATTTTGCACTTTCTTCTTTCAAGTCTTTTGTTACACATGTTGTAAAGATTCTGCTCGCGAATAGGAACAGCGGTCAAGTAAGAATTACATTAGGGTTGTACAAAGAAGTCAGGATTATGAAATAATTTTTATCTTATTTGGGGAACTGTTGTAAATTTGTCATGCTATTTGCAAAATGTTCATCGATATTGAAGTTTTTTATATATAATACAGTTAGAATAACATGACTAGCATGTTGACAAGGGAGGAAATTTGAAATTTGCGGTATGGTTCTGTGGAACCAGACTGCTGAGGTCATCGGTTCCTAGGCTTACACACTAATTTATGTAACTTAAACTCACTCACGCTAAGGACCACACACACACACACACACACACACACACACACACACACACACACACACACACACACACACGGGAGGACTCGAATCTCTGACGGGGGGGGGGGGGGGAGGGGGGTGCACGTGAACCGCGACAATGCACCCTTAGACAAGGGAGGAAGTATGCGTTTTGATAGCGCTAACGTAGGAATCTTACCCCCGAGGCACATCGTTTCTAAACGTTCAGCGTGAATTCTGCACGATCACCGTTGACGGTCGAAAGCATGGTTGTGTGTCGACGGCTTCAGTTAGGTACAAGTGATGAGATGGGCCTCGGGTGCCTTGGAAGGCGGTGGTAATACACGATGGAGTGGACTGCCCAGTGAAGACGTTATAGACGGAGCCGCCGCTACAGATTAAATTAAATTCAATTCACTGTTAATAGGGGCATCCCAATGGACTGCTTCACGCAGGCGGCCTTACGTAGCAGAGAATACAGCGGCTTTTTCTCTGGATGAATTAAGTCCATCCGACAACGAGGCCGAAGGTACCAACTTTGTTGGACAGGGATGCGGCCCTGACATTCTCCTTCGAACTGGTTAGGGAATCCAAGGAAAACGTTGCGATCATAGTGGCGGCTACCACGACGACGGTCGCTACTTTCAAACCTGTGCGCTGTGAATGCAACAAGCTTTATTTATCTTGCGTTTTTGAACCGTACTGCCAGTAGTTTGGAGCAAATAAAAGCACATCATACAGAGAAATCACAGTATGAATATATTATGTAAACAAAAAGGTGGAGGAGGAGCAAGGAAATGGAAGGAATTATTGATGTTAGCAGTATAGGGACTTTATGCGGAACCAGCGGCGACGAGTGAAAGTGTGTGCCGGACGGGGATTCGAACCCGGGATCAACTGCTTACTAGGCAGTTGCATTCGAATCCAGGTCCGGCACACATTTTCACACGTCGCAGCTGATTCCGCATACAGTCGTGATGCAGCTGACATCAGCTTTTTCTTCCCTTTCCTTTCTCGCACCTCCACCGTCAATTCACGTATTTGTATAACAGATGCGGATTCCTCCTGCTGTCTTCTTTTGGACATGTCAGAAAGAACAGACACCATGCATTCATATAACAATATGAACAATAACTGCGGTCAATTTGTGCTTCACAGATGGTTAATATAATTATCAAGAACACAGCACAGGTATTATTCTAAGTGTATTTACTAAGTCACAACCGGTCTCATTCTATACGAACGTCGTGAGGTGACCTGAAATTCAACAAGACGCAAATTAGGCCAAAAGCTACTAAAATGTGGGTGTATGATATATAGCAGTTAAATCGAGTATTCACCAACAGTCTTCCTAAATAATACGAAATGGCAGAAGTGTGCCGGCGTCGTTACGTAAAAATGCGTAATCGCTCAGTAAAATGTTGAAGAGTACATGTCGCAATGGTTTGTCCACCTTTGACACGGATAACAGCGGCGACGGGTCGTGGCATGGAAGCAATGAGGCCTTGGTAGGTTGCTGGAGGGAGCTGGCATCCCATCTGCACACACGAGGCACCAAATTCTCGTAAATTCTGGCAGGGGAGGGAGGGGGGGTGATATGATGAGCTCTGACGGCATGTTCAGTCACATCCCAGGTGTGCCCGATCGAGTTCAGATCTGGAGAGTTGGGGGCCAGCACGTCAGTTGGAACTCGCCACTGTGTTCCTCGAACCGCTCCATCACACTTCGTGTCCAGGAATATGACCTTGCTGAAAAATCCCACTGCCATCGGGAAACATGATCGTGATGAAGGGATGTTGTGGTCTGCAACCGATGTACGATACTCCCTTGACCGTCATGGTGCTGGACCCTTAGATGACCACGTGAATGTCCCCCGGAGCATACTGGAGTCGCCACCAGCTTGACTCCGTCCTGCATAACAGGTGTCCAGGAGCTCTTCCTCTGGAACACAACGGATTCGCGCCCTCCCATCGGCTAATGAAGGAGGTAACGGGCTTCATCAGACCATACAACGCTTTGCCAGTGTGCCATCGTGCAGTGCCGATGGCCACGTGCCCATTGCAGTCGCAGTTGTCGATGTCGTGGTGTTAACATTGGCGCATGCATGGGTCGTTGGCTGCGGAGGACCATCGATAGGAATGTTCGGTGCACTTTCTGTTCAGACATGCTGATACTCTGCCCAACATTAAAGTCTGATGTGAGTTCCGCCACGCTTCGCCGCCTGTCCTGCTTCGCCAGTCTGCGCAGCCTACTACGTTCGAGATGTGTAATGAGGAGCGGCCGCCCAATGCCACGACGTCTGGACGTGGTTTCACCTTGATATGGCCACACCACGTGTTGAAGACACTCGCCACAGCACGACAGGTTGTGCAGTTTCCGAAATGCTCGAGCCTTCGAGCTATCACAATCTGCCTTCGGTCAAATACGGATAGATCACACGCCTTCCCCATTCTATGCACGGACAGCACTCTCTCACTGATATTACATGAACCGTGTGTGTGTCTGACCAGCAGTCATTCCTCGTCAGGTGATGCTGCTGTCGCCTGGACGGGTTTATATCAATGGTAGGTCGGTGGTTATATTGTTCTGGATGATCAGTGTAGATTGTAAGATATCATGATCATTTCAAACAAACGTAATAACTTTACTGCGAGAGGGTAACCTAATAAATACACGTACCTACAAGCTCTATTTAAAATGTAAACTTACACAATACACTAATTACATAATAAATAAAAAAAACATTTTTTAAGGGAATGGGTAACAAAGAAGACTGTCTAGTGTAGAAGAAACTCTACGCGTATTCTGACATTTTCCAAAAACCCCTTGCGAGCAAAAGTAGATCAGGACAATTATGTACAGCACAAGATAAAAAGAGAATTGTGATAATGCAACATGATTCTGGCTGTTGGATGTAAACAGACGGTGGTTGTTGAACTGCAGATCTCGTGAGGATGAAACAGTTCATGGCTACATAAATGCACCTAAAATAACAGCTGCGCTGGTTTTCTTTCATTCAGTTAGAACAATGATTTAATATTATTTTACAGTATACACAGAAACTTACCATGATACCAACTGTAGAAAAAAAACGGAATATAAAAAAACTCAAGATTTCGGGCAGAATACACCTGAACATTAAAATGTTTCTTGTAACCACTGACAGTACACCAAATTTCAAGTAGTCTGCTACTGTATGTCTATTTTAGTGTCTTCATGAGACAGTAAAACAGAGGTACTTGGAAGGTTTGCAGGTAACGGTTTTGCAGTGATTCGAAAAACTGAAGGAAAACAGCAAGTGATTTGTATCACCTCTCTTCTGACATAGGCGAAAAGGCTTTTCCTGGATGTCTATTCTACACTGAAGAGTCAAAGAAACTGGTACACGTGCCTAATGACGTGTAGGGCCCCCGCGAGCACGCAGAAGTACCGCAGCAGGACGTGTCTGAAGAAGTGCTGGAGGGAATTAACACCATGAATCCTACAGGGCTGTCCATAAATCCATTAGAGTACGAGGGGTTGGTGATCTCTTCTGAAGAGCACGACAAGGAATCCCAGATAATCTCAGTAATGTTCATGTCAGGCGAATTTGGTGGCCATCAGAAGTGTTCGTCAGAAATGTGTTCCTGGATCCACTCTGTAGCAATTTTGGATGTCTGGAGTGTGTATTGTCCTGCTGGAATTGACCAAGTTCGTCGGAATGCACAATGGACATGAATGGTTGCAGGTGATTAGATAGGATGCTTACGTACGTGTCACCTGTCAGAGTCTTACCTAAACGTATCAGGGGTCCCATATCACTTAAACTGCACACGCCCCCACACCATGAAAGAGCCTCCACCAGCTTGAACAGTCCCCTGCTGACATGCAGGGTCTATGGATTCATGAGGTTGTCTCCATACCCGTACACGTCCATCCACTCGATACAAATTGAAACGAGAATCGTCCGATCAGGCAACATCTTTCCGGTTATCAACAGTCAATGTTGGTGTTGACGGGCTTTGTGTCGTGCAGTCATCAATGGTACGCGAGTGGGCCTTCGGCTCCGAGAGCCCATATCAATGGGGTTTCGTTGAATGGTTCACACGTTGACACTTGTTGATGGCCCAGCATTGAAACCTGCAGCAATTTGCGGAAAGGTTTCTCTTCTGTCTCGTGAACGATTTTCTTCAGATGACGTTGGTCCTGTTCTTGCAGGATCTTTTTCCAGCCGCAGCGATGTCGGAGATTCCATGTTTTACCGGACTCCTGATATTCACGGTACACTCGTAAAATGGACGTATGGGAAAATCCCCACTTCATCGCTGTCTCGGAGATCTTCCTCTTGCGTGTCCGTGGGTTAGAATAGGCCTGAGGTATTCCTCCCTGTCGTAAGAGGCGACTAAAAGGAGTCTCACACGTTTCGGCCTTTATGTGATGGCCCCCTGTAGTGTTTGATCTCTCCTTTTCTAAATTTTCCCGAAGAGCAAGTCAATTGGGGAAGGGCGCCTTACATGGTGCATTATGTCCATCATGAGCCGAGATCTATCGCATCCTTCGTCGTCTTCTGCTCATTCTCCAACTGTTGGGCAGGCTTTCCCTCCTGGGTGCGTATTTTCCCATCAACTGTGCAGTATTGTATTCTACGCTGACGATGATAATGGACTTGTTTACTTGGTTGCACCTGATATTCAGCACGGTAGCCAGTCCATTTTGGTAGGGCCGCCATGTACCCTGTTGGCTGTAGCCCCCTGACCACACAGGGATCACTCTGCTGATGCCTGAACTGTTAACTCACCACTTATGCCGAGGAGTAGATGCCTGTCACTTTGGAGCATCGGGATTCCCAGCGACGATCATCCTGCCAGGTGGCCTTTGCTGCAGCTGAATGGCGCCCGTGGGGAGGGCCCCTGGTAGGAGTGAGTGGCATAAGGGCGGATGACATGCAATGAAGCGTAGTACATCTCTTGCTGGTGGTCAAACACCAGCAGTCTCTAAGCATTCACGGGCTCAATTCAATGCACATAAGTATGACCCCAAATCGCTCTCCTCCCTGGCCACACCATGGGAGGAATGTCAGGCTAAGAATGGAAGCAGCTCTTATTCGACCCGGTACCTTGTATGTTAGAGAGCTGACGGGGAATCTTTCATGATGATGAAGCCTCAATTTTTTGTTGGGCATTTAGAGGACAAGTTTGGGGAGGTGGAGGGCTTGTCCAAAATGAGATGTGGGTCAATCGAAACAGAATCCTTTGCCCAGTAACTGGCGTCAATCGCTTCTGACAAGCTGGGGGATGTTTCTGTAACTATCATGCCCCATAAGAGCGTAAATATGGTCCAGGGTATCATATTTCACAAGGACCTTCTTTTCCAGTCTGATGATAAGCTGCGCACCAATTTAGAGCGGCGAGGTGTACATTTCGTCCGCCTTCCATCTGTGTCAATTGTGGAGAGCACCATTCGCCTTACTCGCCTGACTGCAGGATTCTCCAGAAAGAAAGAAAAATAATGGAGTACAAGACTCTGGACCGACTGACCTACACTGAGGCTAAGAGGAAATTTGAACGCCTACATCCTGTACATATGGCCCATCAGCTCCACCAAACCCAGTCATCTCTCAGAGCCAGAAGACTACACCTGCCCCCTTGATGGTGGGGTGCTCTTCCGCCCCTGTTGCTCCTGCACCACCTACTTTGGGGGCAACGCTCCCCATCCCCCCCCCCCCCCCCCCCCCCACCGGAGAAGCGCGAGTCTTCTGTGGTTCATCTCACTAAGAAGGGGTCCCTTGGGTCACTCCCTTCCCAGGTTTCTGCTAGTGGAAAAGATGACACCCGTCAGTGGCTGAAGAGCCCAAAAAGCAGCTGGTCGTAGGGCTTCACGCTCATCCTCTGTCCTGGGGACTTAATCAATGAAGTCCTTCCAGCCAGGGAAACCCAAGGAGCAGCGAGAGAAATTCAGAAAGAAGATTCCCAAGGCCAAGGGCATTGCGGTGGCACCTACACCACCGCTACCTACAAGCTCTGCGTCTGTGGACAAGGTGGAGATTCTGGGGTCCGCTGAGGACCTAGATCGCGCCGGACCCTCAGACACAATAGATACAGACTGCTCAGGCAGTAAGTCGGTGGCAGCAAGTGACCCTGAGGCGTAAACTGCCTCATTGAATGTTCCATGCCTTCCCAGTCTCACGATGACGTCATCCTCCAGTGGAATTGCGGCAGTTTTTTCCACCGCCTGACTGGGCTACGGCAACTGTTAAGCTTTACACTTGCTTTCTGCTTTGCCCTCCAGGAAACCTGGTTCCCGGCATTAGAGGAACCGTAGCCGCTATAAACGAGAGTCAGGTGGAGTTCGCGTTCATGTCCTAAACTCAGTCTGTAGTGAAACAGTGCCCCATCAAATCCCTCTTGAAGCTGTGGCTGTCAGAATAAGGACGATGCAGGAAATAACTGTCTACGATGTATATTTTCCTCCAGATGGAGCAGTACCCCTGATTCTATTAGGTGCATTAATTAATCAACTCCTTAAACCTTTGGGAGATTTTAACGCTCATAACCCCTTGTAGGGTGGCACTGTGCTTACTGGCTGAGGCAGTGATGGCGAAACTGTCCTGTCTCAGTTCGACTTCTGCCTCTTAAATACTGGGGCCACCGCACATTTCAGTGTGGTTCATGGTAGTTACTCGGCCATTGATTTATCAATCTGCAAGCTCAGGACTTCTCCCATTAGCCACTGGAGAGCACGTGGCGACCTGTGTGGTAGTGACTGCTTCCCCATCTTCCTGTCACTGCCCCGGCGTCAGGCCCATGGACGCCTGCCCAGATGGGCTTTAAACAAGTCGTACTGGGAAAGTTTCACCCTTGCTGTCACCGTTGAATCTCCCCCACACGGTAACATCGATGTGATGGTTGAGCAGGTGACTACAACAAGAGTCGTGTGTTATGCACGTCTGTCGGCGTCGTGCCGTTCATCCGGAACCAGAACTTTACCTTAATGACGATCCACCCACTGTAGTGGAGACATATCGATTCTTAGGACTGGTTTCCGACGTCCGATTGACTTGGCTCCCTCACCTTCGTCAGCTTAAGCGGAAATGCTGACAGTCCCTCGATGCCCTCCACTGTCTTATCAACAGCGTCGTTCAGTGGTTTTTGTCTGGACCCCAGGTCACGTCGGAATCCCAGGCAACGAACTTGCCGACAGACTGGCCAAACAGGCTACACGGAAACTGCTTATGGATATCGGCATTCCAATAACTGACCTGCGTTCGTTTTTACGTCGCCAGGTTTTTCGGCTTTGGGAGACAGAATGGCATAGTCTCAGTATGGGCGACCAACGGCTGCCTCCTGCGCCGTGAAGACCAGCCTCAGTGTCGATGCGGCGTCCGGTTGATAGAGGCCCAAATTCTCGTCCGCAGCCCCAATTTGACTGCCCTGCGACGAAATCTTTGGTTACCGGACTCGTTGCCGCTAATTTTATCTGACAACGCCTCATCAGCTGATTGTTTTACGTTTTATTCGTGAGGGTGAGTTGTATCGTTTGATCTAAGTTTTAGCGCTGTCCTTTGTTCCTCTGTGTCCTCCACCCTAGTGCTTTTATGGTGGAGGTTTTAATGTGTTGCAGAGTGGCTGGCTTCTCCTTTTTATTCTCATGGTCAGCCAGCCATGCTAATCTGTTTTGTTGTTTTAATCTGGTCTACCCGTTTCTTGCGCTTCTGTGGTTTTCTTCTCCTATTTTGCCCATTTAGAGACGCGCGGGGTAGCTATGCGGTTTGAGGCGTGCTTTCACGGTTCGTGCGGCTACCCCTGTCGGAGGTTCGAGTCCTCCCTCGGGCATGGGTGTGTGTGTGTGTTGTCCTTAGCGTAAGTTAGATTAAGTAGTGTGTAAGCTTAGGGACCGATGACCTCAGCAGTTTGGTCCCATAGTACTTCCCACAAATTTCCAAAATTTGTCCATTTAAGTGTTTGTTGCCCTTCCGCCGTTCTTGTGTTTTTTTTTTCCTTTCTCTCCGTTTTGTGTTGTCAGTCTCGCTTGTTTGATTTTCACTCTTGTGGTATTGTTTTATTCGGGACAGGGGACCGATGACCTAGCAGTTTGGTCCCTTCCTCCCCCCCCCCTTTAAAATAAAAAAAAACAGCAACCTACATATCTCGGAGCTGCACCGCTCGTGCACCGACAATAAAACCACGATCAAACTCACTTAAATCTTGATAACCTACCATTGAAGCAGCAGTAACCGATCTAATAAATGCACCAGATACTTTTTGTCTTTTACAGGCGCTGCCGACCGCAGCACCGTATTCTGCCTGTTTACATATCTCTGTATTTGAAAACGCATGGCTATAGCAGTTCATTTGAGGCTTCAGTGTATATAAGTGGGAAGGAGTAGAACTATGGTTGACACGAATTCGTACAAAAGTAGTTAAGTTTCCTGCTCGCCTGAGACTCCTGAAACAAAGGAGATTTCATAATTGCTGGATTGCGTTGTAGACGAGACTTCGGTGACCATTGGCGACATAGGGTGGTAGTCTGCATAATTCAGACATGTCTTCCTTCCGCCGATTTCGATGACCTTTTCTGTACGGTAGCAGACGTATTGCTTAAAACCTGTTGCTGCAAAAACATTTTAGGGTATAAGAATACGCTGAAAATAATTTCGTAATTTTTTTTAAATAAATGTTTCAGTTTTCATATGAAGAGAAGAAAGTTTTACTGTCGAGACTCCGTACTGTTAGGCTTCTTATTTTATGTAGTCATTTAGTAGTTGTTTTGAAAGCGAGATATTTCATGTTCGGTTTTTCTGAATTTTATGTGGTATTTCGCTTAAGATAGCGCTCGACGTGTGCTTATAGATATTTTAAACATGATACTGATTCCAGTAATTGATCACCAGCGGTGTGTGTGTGTGTGTGTGTGTGTGTGTGTGTGTGTGTGTGTGTGGGGGGGGGGGGGGGGGGGGGGGGTTCTTTCTTGAAGATTCTCCAGTGGACAGAATATTCCGTGGTGACAGGGACAATTTTATGTTCCGCGTCTGTTTCAGCCAATTATATGAGTTGGTTGGCATATTTGGTGCTGTTTAAGGCATCTTTTACGATTATATTACTATATGTGAAGGGTTTTTTTGTGACTGTTGCGGGGAGAAAGGAATTTGTAAGCAGTTTTCAGGATGATTCGCTGCGACAGTCAACTCAGTACGTATGTATGCTGAATTTGAGTATTGAATAAGTACCTTGCTTTTGCAGCAGTAGTCTAAACAAGAATAATTTTGTTTACCAATCAATGTAAGGCAACAATTACGCGTCTGGATAATATTCGTGGTAGCTTACAAATACCGCGTCACAAAATTAGAAGCAGAAGTTTCTTCGTGCTAAGTTATACATCTTACTAGTTTCTTTGAACCTTAGATAAACTGGTCATTCCAGTCGTCTCAAAAAAAGGCTCAAAGTACTTCAGGCAAATGAGCTTGCTACGTCACTTACTGGAATGGCGTAAACGCGTAAGTCGTTCTCCTTGCGTCGAGGCGATAAACCTGTACTGTTATATAATAAATACGCACAGAGCTGGAGGAATTTACATAACTTTTTCTCCTCCGCAGTTTCACATTTTTATTCATGTGCACATGTAGAGGGATTATTTCGTTACCGAAAAAATCAGCAGCTTTCAAATAGCGCATGCGCTGTTGATGGCCCATACTAACCGTCACCATAAAATGACAAAAGCAGTTAACCACTGTGACGCTTTCGCGCTAACCAAATGAACCTGTAACGAAACACGCTGCCCATCTTTGTACCTTCTCTATTTCCTCCGTCAATCCTAAGTTGCAATGGTGTCCAGCAGACGAGCGACTCCGAAGTATCGGTCGAACGAAGGGTTTGTGAATTACCTCCTTCGTAGTTGGACAATACTTTTTGAGGACTCGTCTAATGAATCTCAATCTGGCATCTACCTGCCTGCCATTAGTTCTATGCGGTCATTCGACTTTAAATCGTTCCTTATGCATACTTTTAGAAGTTGTAAATGCCTCTAGTGATTTTTCTGCACTCGTACAATACAATACAAAACAATACAATACAATAATGGTTCTCTCTACACATTTATTCTCAATATGCTACATTTGTTTATGTTACGGGTCAACCGTGAATCCCTGCACCAAGGGTCAATCCTCTGCAGGTCTTCCAGAATTTCGCTGCAGTTTTCCAGCCTACTACTTATCTATGTAGTGCAGATAACCTACGACGATGAATGGAAAAATATGTACTGGGTCAAACGTATCGAAAAGAAAACTCTAGAAATCAACAGTGAGATAATACAACCTGTTGACTTTTTTTTCTTTAGTGCAGATGAGGG
This sequence comes from Schistocerca gregaria, assembly GCF_023897955.1. Lineage (NCBI taxonomy): Eukaryota > Metazoa > Arthropoda > Insecta > Orthoptera > Acrididae > Schistocerca > Schistocerca gregaria. Next base: position 399,736,761 of record NC_064931.1, on the reverse strand, counting down.
TTATTTTATGGGCAGCGAAGTAAATATACATAATTTCCAAATAAAGTGGAGTAGTTATGGTAAACTTATTGTCATCCTTTGTCAGTGGTGTTATTCAGAATCGACATGAAGGGTTGGGTTCACCACACCGCTCTATTGGCCATTTATGGCTTCTCAGGCCTTAGAGCCACCGTTGCTCAATCAAGTACGTCATCTTTTTTATCAGAAGGAATAGTGCAACCCGTTCCAGTCTTCCATCCGAGGATAAATCCCGGGCTGTATAGAGAATTGGCGGCGGTTCCTCTGCATGATAGACAGACATGCTGACAATTCTGCTACTGAGTCGGGCGTGATCGATTCAACGTAATCCTTTAGCTACTGAACTACCATTCCACCTTACATTTAATGCGAATTTCGTAGATTCAGCCCAGTCAACGAAGAACAGAAAAGTCGATCAGGGGAATTTTTGTGCAGTTCTTAGGAGTCCTTGTGCCATGAACACCATAAAAAACATACTGAAAAGCCTAATCGTTGTATGTGAGCGCTGTGGTGGGAGAGAGAGAGAGGGGGGGGGGGGGGTCAGGGCGACGTAAACACGTCAATATTTTATGTTTTTCTTAAATAACTCGAAAAACCACTGCTTCCAGCGAGAATGTGTTGCAGTACAAAATTAGACTACATTAAATTCCCTACAAAAAAGTTAATATCTTCCTGCAAGAGTGCTTGTTCGGTTTTCAGTTTACAGACTATACCTCCCCAGCATTTCCTGTCCATTTCTCTTACATGAGCAGGCAAAATGACTTAACTGAAGAAAATGGCTCTGAGCACTATGGGACTTAACGTCTGAGGTCATCAGTCCCCTATAACTTAGAACTACATAAACCTAACTAACCTAAGGATATCACAAACATTCATGTCCAGGGCAGGATTCGAACCTGCGACCGTAGCAGTCACGCGGTTCCGGACTGAAGCGCCTAGACCGCTCGGCCACCTTGGCCGGCTAACTTAACTGAGTCCGTGTTTATATAATGGAGTTATTTTCATTTTGTTAAGCGAGTACTTCTTTGCAGTTGTTAAGTGAACTGTAATGTGAAAACGCTAAACACCTGGAGCGGTCAACTGTCTACCACTCTGAAGAGCTGTCCCAAGTGTAAAATTCGGTCAATTTGTATTCAGCGATGTCCGTTTCTTTGTTTCCACTATCACTGGCTAGAATACATTTCACAGCGTGAGAGATATCAAATGCATCATTCCAGTCTCCTCTCTCTCAGTATCTGAGACGCTTAAAGTTTAAATTGTCTCCCTCTGCAACGGAATTAGATCACCTAGGTGTCGTGAAACTTCAGATATTGTAACAAAAGTCAAACAATGCATAGGGGATATTTTTGTTCTAGACTTGAACTTGGTCAGTTACATTCCATCAGACATATTGACGCCCTTCTTGGAAGATGTACTAGAGGGGGAGTGGGGGTGGTAAGTGGACCCATTCTACAAGTGCCAACAGTTCCTGAATGGAAGAGGTGTATCCAGTCTGTCAGAAACCAAAGTGCAGTAACTTTCTAATCATTTAATGACTCACCACATGATTGAAATACAATTACTCGGCTTTGCAGTATGCTGTCGACGATAGACAGCAGCAAGGTACCACATTTACCAACCTAGTCCTATTCCCACAACATTACATAGGTCACTGACAACTTCACACAAATTTATCACTTCTCAGCCACTGTTCACGGGAACGCATTTTAGATAAAAGCTCACTTAGCAACTGCAAACAATGACTCATTTATTAACTGAAAATAACTCCACTGAGCACGTGTTTATATGGTGAATTTCTAGGGAGGTCTAGACTTCCTGTAAACAGAAAAGCGAGCAGCACTCTTGTTGGGGAAGTTGCCTTTCCCTGAAGAACCCTAAAGCCGCATTACAGGCTGAATTAGAATCAGTTCGCCTCTAACTGTGCAGGACAGTATCCAGAGAAACCTACATTCTACCCATATGCGTTTCTTGCATTACTTTCATTTGTAACTGATATGTACACGCCAAATAGCGTTAACGCACTTTGTGGAAAATGACAATCCCTGGGCATTTCTTTACATTACGTCATCGATGACTCATACGGTACACGGCGAAAGATAGTCATAATTTTGTGGAGCTCCTTGTAGTTGTTTCTTGAGACGCAGTGGGGTTGTGGGGAATCACCTGTTCGCTCTTAAGTTTGCAGATCTATGAAGGAGGGGAGGGCATGACCATAATCCGGCGACCTACCTTACCTTGAACTTCTACCTTTCATACCACCACCACCACGTTACACCCCCAGAAAACAATCTGTCCCTCAATAAGGCTCTACCGCACATACACATGGGAAACGCATTTTATATTTGTTTTAAATCCATTTCATTTAATATAAGATATTTTATACAGTTAACACACTATTTTTAATAATCTGCCATATTTCCACCCCCTACTACGCAGAAACTATTAGTCTTAGAGAAAAAAGTGAACAGGAACTTTTTGTAGGAGATTTAATGTATTCATTTTGTACTGGGAAACATTTTCGGCAGAAGCCGCAGCTTTATGGTGATTCAGGAAAAACATAAAAAGTGACATTTAAACGACACCCTCTCCCCCTCCAACGCTCACACCACGCCGGGCAGAGTTTTTCGTATGTTCATGGCATTCATCTCTACAACTGTACAATAATTTACAGCTACATGAATTTTTTTCCCTAATTTTCCATCGTTGACAGGACTAATAATTTCCGAAGGAACTAGGTGAATGAGTCATATCATAGTCCACGATTTCGATGACAAAATTTTGGAGAGTACACATGTGCTTAAAGTGTTTCCCAGTTACATGAAATACTCTATATGCAACCCTGCAAAACACACACGTCCGGCAAACGTAATAAAACATGTCTTAAATCACGCTCTAGGAAAATTCGTACAAGCTAATGGAATAAACGACTGTACAGACTCAACTTCGTTTCATGCACCCATACGGAGATTGTTGCAAAAGCAATGATTACTACTATCTCTCTACAAGATTGCCGGGAAACATAGAGCAGTCTTAATAACAACTCGTGAATCCGTAAGAAATGCAAAGTATCAAGTTAACACTAACATACACAGTCGGAACCCGGTGTTGATGGAGACAGAAAGCTGACATACCCAATTCCAAATTAAAGTATTCAGTGAGGACTCCAGCCTAGAGACCATGTTATTCAGTCAGTAAGTATCACAAGCAGTAAAGCAGTCGCAGGAGCAGTCTGTCTGAAGTTCAGTCCTAGAGAATATAGTAGTCAGACGGAATGGATACGGCTTTGAAAATTGATTATAAGACAAACCTCATGAAAAATCAACAATGGTAATGGAGTGTAGTCGATCAAAGTTAGGTGATGCTGAAGGGATTTAATAATAAGTACAGGTTGGTTATAATGAAACTTCCTCTACTTGAGATTGCTCTGATGATAAACGAGTGGTCGCAGCACAATAAAACTTTGTCGAAACATTTTTAATGACATGCAGAAGAGAAATACGAATAAACCAGTCAAAGAAACACATTTTGATGTACGCACGAGACGCTAACATTTGTTAATTTCGTGGCAGGTTTGCGTTCCAGATTACAAACTTTGCTCAGTGTGACAACTGTCTACATACACGGCATTTTGTAACCCCACTAGAGATTGCTCTGCTGCTGCCCGAAATAACGATGGACCATGGTATGTTCAGTACTCGTGACACAGCTCGTGCACTGCTTGAAGGTCACGCGCAACATAGGGGGTCCAGAAGACGTGTTGTTGTTGTTGTTGTTGTTGTTGTCTTCAGTCCTGAGACTGGTTTGATGCAGCTCTCCATGCTACTCTATCCTGTGCAAGCTGCTTCATCTCCCAGTACCTACTGCAACCTACATCCTTCTGAATCTGCTTAGTGTACTTATCTCTCGGTCTCCCTCTACGATTTTTACCCTCCACGCTGCCCTCCAACGCTAAATTTGTGATCCCTTGATGCCTCAAAACATGTCCTACCAACCGATCCCTTCTTCTAGTCAAGTTGTGCCACAAACTTCTCTTCTCTCCAATCCTATTCAATACCTCCTCATTAGTTAAGTGATCTATCCACCTTATCTTCAGTATTCTTCTGTAGCACCACATTTCGAAAGCTTCTATTCTCTTCTTGTCCAAACTAGTTATTGTCCATGTTTCACTTCCATACATGGCTACACTCCAAACAAATACTTTCAGAAACGACTTCCTGATACATAAATCTATATTCGATGTTAACAAATTTCTCTTCTTCAGAAACGCTTTCCTTGCCATTGCCAGTCTACATTTTATATCCTCTCTACTTCCTGTCGATCTCATTTTTGAGACGTCTGTATTCCTTTTTGCCTGCTTCATTTGCTGCATTTTTATATTTTCTCCTTTCATCAATTAAATTCAGTATTTCTTCTGTTACCCAAGGATTTCTAGCAGCCCTCGTCTTTTTACCTACTTGATCCTCTGCTGCCTTCACTACTTCATCCCTCAGAGCTACCCATTCTTCTTTTACGGTATTTCTTAACCCTATTCCTGTCAATTGTCCCCTTATACTCTCCCTGAAACTCTGTACAACCTCTGGTTCTTTCATTTTATCCAGGTCCCATCTCCTTAATTTCCCACATTTTTGCAGTTTCTTCAGTTTTAATCTACAGGTCATAACCAATAGATTGTGGTCCGAGTCCACATCTGCCCCTGGAAATGTCTTACAACTTAAAACCTGGTTCCTAAATCTCTGTCTTACCATTATATAATCAATCTGATACCTTTTAGTATCTCCAGGGTTCTTCCACGTATACAACCTTCTTTCATGATTCTTAAACCAAGTGTTAGCTATGATTAAGTTGTGCTCTGTGCAAAATTCTACTAGACGGCTTCCTCTTTCATTTCTTAGCCCCAATCCATATTCACCTACTATGTTTCCTTCTCTCCCTTTTCCTACTGCCGAATTCCAGTCACCCATTACTATTAAATTTTCGTCTCCCTTCACTATCTGAACAATTTCTTTTATTTCATCGTACATTTCTTCAATTTCTTCATCTGCAGAGCTAGTTGGCATATAAACTTGTACTACTGTAGTAGGTGTGAGCTTCGTATCTATCTTGGCCACAATAATGAGTTCACTATGCTGTTTGTAGTAGCTTACCCGCATTCCTATTTTCCTATTCATTATTAAACCTACTCCTGCATTACCCCTATTTGATTTTGTGTTTATAACCCTGTAGTCACCTGACCAGAAGTCTTGTTCCCCCTGCCACCGAACTTCACTAATTCCCACTATATCTAACTTTATCCTATCTATTTCCCTTTTTAAATTTTCTAACCTACCTGCCCGATTAAGCGATCTGACATTCCACGCTCCGATCCGTAGAAAGCCAGTGTTCTTTCTCCTGATAACGACATCCTCCTGAGTAGTCCCCGCCCGGAGATCCGAATGGGGGACTATTTTACCTCCGGAATATTTTACCCAAGAGGATGCCATCATCATTTAATCATACAGTAAAGCTGCATGTCCTCGGGAAAAATTACGGCTGTAGTTTCCCCTTGCTTTCAGCCGTTCGCAGTACCAGCACAGCAAGGCCGTTTTGGTTAATGTTGCAAGGCCAGATCAGTCAGTCATCCAGACTGTTGCCCCTGCAACTACTGAAAAGGCTGTGTATGTACAGTTTATCGCAATATTTTGAACTTAGGGATAGCTCGAATCAGTGCATGAGGGAGATCGGAACATCAGACAGACAGATCAGACAGACAGATCAGACGATTCACTGTTATTCTGTAGTGCAGTGAAGGCAGCATTAGTGGTGACGAGATAGCTCTGGACAACAGTGTGGCAAGAAGAGTAGTGGCCACGGGTCCTTCGAGAAGAATTACGCACGAGAATATCGTAGGATTGTTTGACTAGCTTTGACGAATGAACGAGTCACTCAGGGCAGAGGATGCAGGCAGTGTGTCATCACGACCATCAGGAACAAATTACTGGAAGCTGGCTTGAGATCTCGAGTTGTCATGCGTCTTTTACTGCGGACATCATACCACAGACAACAGAGATTCAAATGGTGCAAGGCCAGAGTGAACTAGGACAATAAATGGGATTCTGTGGTGTTGAGCGGCGAGTCTCGTTTTTGTTGTGGCGGGAAGACCGGCGTCAACGTGTCTGTAGACGACCTGGTGAAAGTTCACAGGAAGCAACGATTCACGAGGACCATACGTCCCCAACTGCTGGAATTATTGTTTAAGGAGGTATTGAAAATAACAGAACTGATTTGGTAACTGTCGAACAGAACATGGATGCGGCGTACCTACATAATCTTGTGGACTCACTTCCTAACCGAACCCAGGCGTTTATCAAGTCCAAGGGCGGTATTAAATTGTGCTTGTATTGATTTCTCTAGGGGTCACTAATTTTTGTCTCGTGAGCATATGTTAAGAAGTATTATTTTGAAGTGTAGCCCAAAACGGAAGTGGAAAGTGGACGACCAACAATACAGCCAAGACAAGAATAGAAATTTTTGAAATGTGGTGTTGCGGAAGAACGTTGAAAATTAGATAAATAGATTGGGTAACAAATGAAGTTGTACTGCATCGAATTGGGGAGACAGTCTCACAGCATAATCTGAGTAGAAAAAGGGATAGATTAAGAGGAAACGTCGTGACGCATCAAGAAATTGTTAATTAGGTATTAGCACGGAGAGCTGCGTTAGACGAGTCTTCGGACGTAAGATGACGACAACCTGTGCGAGTTTAGAATTTTTTGTATCATTTCTAAATTTCCTATATATTTCGACATTAAAGTGTGTGTCACTCCGTACCGATCACCATCCGTTAGCTACCTCACTGATAAAATATCAATGCTCTTCATCAGGGAAACTGAATAATTTACTGGGAAACGAACCGGAGACCTCGAGGAATAGCCTGCATTCGCCACTACTGCATACTGATTGGCGTGTGCTCTCGAAGCATCAGTATTCCAGCTTCAGCATCACAAGACGTGAGAAGCAATTTTCTTTCTTCCGCCCAGTCCTCTAGTGCGAGATTTTAATGGGCGCGCGAAGTGCGTGATGAATATTGAAGGTCGTCCGTAACGAGGTCACTTGGCAGGCGTGTGGGGAATAATGAACTCCACTCCCCCAGTCTGCCGCTTTAAAGCTTCAGACACCTGTTGAGCCTGCGCTCTAACGGAGCAAGGAGGGAGCTTCTACGAGAGAGCGCTTCTTTCTCGAGGGCCTCACACACAAGTGACGGGTCGCTAGATCTACATATAGTGACTACTCTGTCAATTCACACTTAAGTCTGTACAGTTCTGCTCTCGAATAACACAGGAAAAATGAACATCTAAATTTTTCTGTGCGAGCTCTGATTTCTCTTAAGATGGCCATTGACACTCGGAGGAGAAAATTTGGTGAATGAAAGTTCGTGGAAAGATCTTACAGCAACGAAAAAAGTCTTTGTTTCATTAATTTCCGCCCGAACTTCTTCATCGTATCCGCGTCACTCTTTTTCTTCACGATAATAAAAACTATGTGTTCTTCTTTGGACGTTGTCGATGTATTCCGTCAATCCTATCTGGTAAGTATATCGAGTAGCAGTACATCAGAAGAGAACGGACAAGCGTAATGTAGGCATTCTCTACTGTAGATTTGTCGAAGTTTTCAGTCAGTAAAACGCAGTCTTCACCACCTTATTTGTAATAGTATCAATTTGTTGTTCATAATAGCAATCCGTAAGTATTTTCTTCAATCGACAACTTTTCAAGTTGTGTAATATGTCGCGTAATCGAAATGAAGCGGTCTTTTTTAAATTACTCACGTGGAGGACGTCACACTTTGAATTTCTCAGGGCCAACTGCCACTTTTGAAACCATGCATATATATTGTCTAAATCATTATTTATTCGTTTTGATCTTCTTCCGACTGTACTAGATGGTTAATGACATAATCTGTGAGCAGTCAAAAAGGGCTGCTCGGATTGCCTCCTAAATCATTTCTACAGATTAGGAACAGCAGAGGGCCTACAACGCTTCTTCGGAAAACCCCACATATAACATAGACTTCACTAGATGACTTCCTGTCAGATACTTAGAGCTGTGACCATTCTGACAGGAAATAAAGTATCAAATTGCATAACTGTGGTGACACTCCACAGGCTTCCAATTTGATTGGAAGGTGCTTATGAAGAGAGGTGTCAAAAGGCATCGTGAATTCTAGAAATAAGGAATCGCAATAGGGATCAACTTGAGCTCTCTTGTCGACAGAACCCATTTTGTGCGAATATAAAGCCAATTGTGACTCACAAGCACGAGATCTTCTGAATTCAATAGATACGTCAGTAGGTATTTCATAATGTTGAAAAACAGTGTACGTTCCAAAATCCTCCGACAAATAGATCTCAGTGATAAGATTCTAAAATCCAGTGGTTTACCTCTATTTCTTTTCTTCTGTTCTTAGACTGCACATGTGTGGACAGATCGCAAACTGCAGTAACCAATCACTGGTCACTCGTAATTCCCAAGCGATCCAACTGCCAAATGCCTCAAATTGACTAAATGATTTTAGGCTTGATCTAAAATTTGGCTTGACGTCTTTCATTTTATGTTGCTGGTAAAATGACAAACTTTTAATGACTGCATATTGAGCTTTTCTCTGAGCTTATGACAGCTTTATTAATGAGTAATCAAGAATTTTTTTCTTCAAATTCTTCTGAAATTTAGATAGATTATTTGAAATATGCCATTTCTTAGTATACGTACTGTGTAGTGGCGGTTGAATGGATAACTTCTTGAAGAGACATCTGAAAGATTATGAGAATAAACACCATATATTTACACTGCTGGTTTTTGTGCGGTCTGTACCTTCTTTTCTAAGTGATGATTTAGCCCAGAAAATTGATGCCATAATACATAAATGTGTGGAAATGTGTTAAGATATTTATTCATTATCAAGACAAGAAATTGTCCGAAATTCGAAAGTTGCTGAATTTGATTTCTTGAGCAGCCCAGTAAAATATTTATTCTTGTTAAAGTTTCCTTCAATATGTACATCCAAAAATGTGGAACAATATTTATTCTATTTTCTGACTATTCATGTGCTATTGGCATTCTGTTTGATGTATATAGCTAATGTGCTGAGGTCATTTTTCTTTTCAAAAATAGTACATTTTCAGAAAAAAATAACTATTTCTTCGTTTGCGTTCTCTCTAAGCGGACTTAATCGTAATGCTTGTGTCCTCTGCAAAAAACTATAAACTTCGCTTGATGTATTTTAAGTTGGTCATTCCATTGTATAAATAATATCAGTGGAAAGCTGTTAATCTTGTTCTCAGAGTTGCTACGGTGCCTGCTTGTTTTTTTGGAAATGTAGCGAAATAAGTAGCTCCTTTGAGCGGCGGCAGTAATCAGTCGGTTTCCAGCACGTGTACCAAGTTTCGTCAAGAAAGATAAGGCAGGTCAGATGTCGTTCAGCAGCGTTGCTAGAGGCCACCGTTCCAAGGACCCAGTGGGATTGGATTTTTATCAGTTAGGAACTACGACTATTTTTCTGAACTTGAGTAATCTGCATGACGAGACAGTTATAAACGTTCGGAAAAGTGCCACAACTTCAGAAACAATGTTTGAAAAGCGTGTACCTCACGAACGTGACTATTTACTTTTATTTGTTGCTGGAAAAGTATGTTCGTAGAAAATATGAAGTCTCTGCGGCAATAAACCTTGTATATCTAGCTCCCTTCTTTCCTAAAAAACCAGATGTGATAATTTCATTATCGATACTAATTATTTCTAATAAACTAAAAGCGCGAACATGTGGATTTTGTGCAAGACTGATTTATTCAGTTAACTAGATTTCACTTTAGACGGCAATCTTGAGGCTGTAACTGAGTATTCTTGTCAAAAAGAGGATACGGTTGCCTTAAGTTCACTCTCCAGATACTTAGTTTCCCTTATATTTAGAAAATGTTCAAAATTGTTTGTGAAATCTTATGGGACTTAACTGCTAAGGTCATCAGTCCCTAAGCTTACACACTACTTAACCTAAATTATCCTAAGGACACCCCCCCCCCCCCCCCCCACACACACACACACACACACACACACACACACACACACACACACACACACACACCCATGCCCGAGGGAGGACTCGAATCTCCGCCGGGACCAGCCGCACAGTTCATGACTGCAGCGCCCATAGACCGCTTGGCTAATCCCGCACGGCCTTTGTATTTAGCCTGAAGCCTTTATTGCTCTAATGATTTTTCGAACTCGGAATTTCGTATCTCGGCGTCTGTGTCGACGACAGATCTCATCAATCAGATGTTTAATTGACGTTAGCCGAATGTGAGCACTGAAATGAATAAGTGGTAACAGGTGAAAATTTGTGCCGGACCGATACTCGAAACCGGACCTTCCGTTTTACGCGAGCGCCTCAACCATCCGAGCACACTTCCCTTCCTGCCTAAATTCCCAATCAGTTACGTACTACTGACGTGGCGTCACCTAACCATGAAACTCTTACTCGTCGATCTCTGATTTCCGCAAGAGACCGGGCATGGTGTGCATCTGCGCTGAAAGAAAAGATCATTAATCTTCGTCACCTTATTGTTATAAATAATCAGCATATCGCACCGTCTTTGGATTGCGTGGCTGTGTTTCTACCGTCACTACACTGATGAAAAATTGTTCAAATGGCTCTGAGCACTATGGGACTTAACTTCTGAGGTCATCAGTCCCCTAGAACTTAGAACAACTTAAACCTAACTAACCTAAGGACATCACATACTGCCCGAGGCAGGATTCGAACCTGCGACCGTTACACTGATGAGCTAAAGCATTATAACCCTCTGCTAAATAATGTATTGTATTGTATGGAACTGGGGACCTAGAAACGACGGAGAGGCTTCGTCCCCGCCGTAGCCCTTAGTGGTTCACAACCCCACAACAGGCTACACAGTACACTCACCCCACCGCCGCCCCACACCGAACCCAGGATTATTGTGCGGTACAGCCCCCAGTGGACCCCCCACCCCACCCCATCCTCCCGAGAAAGTCTCACGCTCACACCAGACGAGTGTAACCCCAGTGTTTGCGTGGTAGAGTAATGATGGTGTACGCGTACGTGGAGAAAGTGTTTGCGCATCAATCGCCGACATAGTGTAATTGAGGTGGAATAAGAGGGACCAGCCCGCATTCGCCGAGGCAGATGGAAAACCGCCTTAAAAACCATCCACAGGTGAACCACTTTTTCCTACAATTCTCCCAATAATGTGAAGTAGGCCATTCGCCTTCCATACCACAGTACTCACATGCTCGTTCCATTTCATATCGCTTTGCAACGTTACGCCCAAATATTTAAACAGCTTGACTCTGTCACGCAGGACACTGGAAATATTGTATCCGAACACTACAGGTTTGTTCTTCCTACTCATCCACATTGACTTACATTTTCCCACATTTAGAGCTACCTGCCATTCATCATACCAACTAGTAAGTTTGTTTAAGTTATCTTGTATCCACCTACAGTCACTCAGCTTTGACACCTTTCCGTACACCTCAGCAACGTCAGCAAACAACTGCAGATTTCTGTGCACCCTGTCCGCCAACAGCGGTCCTACCACACTTTCCTGGGACATTCCTGACAATTCTTCTAATGAGTTCAGGGTATGCAGCCGGAACCCGTCGACATTCTGCCACGATATTTCGGCCCAGAGACGTCCGGCCATCATCAGGTGAGTACACAACTACAACCCGGAAATTATTAGAAGAACAAATACGCCGGGAAAATTTCAGAAGTCACATTCCTGACAATATCCTTGTCTGTAATGAACACTCACCGTCGAGGACAACATACTTGGTTGTATTGTTTACAAAGTCGTCGAGCCACTCGCATATCTGGGGTCCTATTCCATACTCTCGTACTTTCGTTAACAGCCTCCAGTGGGGCACCGTGTCAGATGCTTTCCGGAAATCTACAAATATGGAATGTGCCTTTTGCCCTTCGTCCGTAGTTCTCAAGTACACTCCTGGAAATTGAAATAAGAACACCGTGAATTCATTGTCCCAGGAAGGGCAAACTTTATTGACACATTCATGGGGTCAGATACATCACATGATCACACTGACAGAACCACAGGCACATAGACACAGGCAACACAGCATGCACAATGTCGGCACTAGTACAGTGTATATCCACCTTTCGCAGCAATGCAGGCTGCTATTCTCCCATGGAGACGATCGTAGAGATGCTGGATGTAGTCCTGTGGAACGGCTTGCCATGCCATTTCCACCTGGCGCCTCAGTTGGACCAGCGTTCGTGCTGGACGTGCAGACCGCGTGAGACGACGCTTCATCCAGTCCCAAACATACTCAATGGGGGACAGATCCGGAGATCTTGCTGGCCAGGGTAGTTGACTTAAACCTTCTACAGCACGTTGGGTGGCACGGGATACATGCGGACGTGCATTCTCCTGTTGGAACAGCAAGTTCCCTTGCCGGTCTAGGAATGGTAGAACGATGGGTTAGATGACGGTTTGGATGTACCGTGCACTATTCAGTGTCCCCTCGACGATTACCAGAGGTGTACGGCCAGTGTAGGAGATCGCTCCCCACACTATGATGCCGGGTGTTGGCCCTGTGTGCCTCGGTCGTATGCAGTCATGATTGTGGCGCTCACCTGCACGGCGCCAAACACGCATACGACCATCATTGGCACCAAGGCAGAAGCGACTCTCATCACTGAAGACGACACGTCTCCATTCGTCCCTCCATTCACGCCTGTCGCGACACCACTGGAGGCGGGCTGCACGATGTTGGGGCGTGAGCGGAAGACGGCCTAACGGTGTGCGGGACCGTAGCCCAGCTTCATGGAGACGGTTACGAATGGTCCTCGCCGATACCCCAGGAGCAACAGTGTGCCTAATTTGCTGGGAAGTGGCGGTGCGGTCCCCTACGGCACTGCGTAGGATCCTACGGTCTTGGCGTGCATCCGTGCGTCGCTGCGGTCCGGTCCCAGGTCGACGGGCACGTGCACCTTCCGCCGACCACTGGCGACAACATCGATGTACTGTGGAGACCTCACGCCCCACGTGTTGAGCAATTCGGCGGTACGTCCACCCGGCCTCCCACATGCCCACTATACGCCCTCGCTCGAAGTCCGTCAACTGCACATACGGTTCACGTCCACGCTGTCGCGGCATGCTACCAGTGTTAAAGACTGCGATGGAGCTCCGTATGCCACGGCAAACTGGCTGACACTGTCGGCGGCGGTGCACAAATGCTGCGCAGCTAGCGCTATCCGACGGCCAACACCGTCCTGGTGTGTCCGCTGTGCCGTGCGTGTGATCATTGCTTGTACAGCCCTCTCGCAGTGTCCGGAGCAAGTATGGTGGGTCTGACACACCGGTGTCAATGTGTTCTTTTTTCCATTTCCAGGAGTGTATATCGTGTGAGAAAAGGACAAGTTGAGTTTCGCACAAGCTATGCTTTCTAAAACCATGTTGATTCGGGGACATAAGCTTCTCCGACTCGAGAAAATTTATTGTGTTCGAACTGGGAATATGTTCAAGGCTTTTGCAGGAAACCGATATTAGAAATATTGGTCTGCAATTTTGTTGGTCGGTTCTATAAGCCTTTTTGTGTACAGGAGTCACATGCTTTTTTTCCAGTCGCTTGGGACTTTGCGATGGCAAGAGATTCGCGATAGATGCAAGGAGACAGTGCCGTAGAGTGCTCTGTGTGAAACCGAATTGGAATTGCACCCGGACCTGGTGACTTATTTGTTTGCAACTCTTTCACTTGTTTCTCTGCGTCAGGGATTCCTGTTACTATGTCGTCTACACGGGAGTTCGCTCGATTGTCAAACGACTGTATGTCGTACGATTTTACTGCGCGGAAGATTTCATAAACGCGAAATTTAACATTTGAGCTTTCGTTTTGCTATCTTCAGCTACCACACCAGACTGGTCGACGAGCGACTTGATAGAAGCCTTTGATCCGCACAGCGATTTTACATAGCACCAAAATTTTCTCGGGTTCTGTGCTAGTTGTTTTGCTAAGGTATGACGGTGGTAGTTTTGTGCTTCGTGCATAGAGCTCTTCAGACGCACGAGTCTGTGTTAACCTTTAATTGTCATTTGCGCGTCCTGGTTTGAAGCGAGAGTACAAGAGCCTCTGCTTCCTCAGCATTTTCAGAACTTCGTTTTTAAACCAAAAACAAAGCCAACAAAGTCGCAACCGATGTTCTTCCTTACTCTTTCCCAACAGACAAGGGAAGGGCACACACGTTGAACCACTTATCTTGCTCACATTCCTCACATTTATAGTACTCACTTAGATGTGCTTTTCATGCTGTTTCGTGAAATGTAGGTTCCATGTTTTACGAACATGTTGAACGCCATAGGAGAACACCAGCCTTCGAACGGTGGATTGGCACAGTTGGCCAAGGCGGCAGAGATGAATAATGCTCGTACTGTGTTAGTCACGTCTTTGTTTTTCCTCATCTTATCCGAACACTAGTCGCTACAAACAACTGTTTTTTAAGGAAAGGAACAACAACAACGACTGTTATTGTGGTGCTCTTGCGTGACGTATAATCTATAATAATGAATCGTCGAGACATTGATACGCGTGTCGCAAATAAAGTGTCCATTATTTAAAGCAGGCATAGCTCCGCGTGGTTTAACTGTGATACACACAGGACTACATCAATTAACAAATGATCATTTCATGGAGACTCCTTCACGATTCATGACGACATTGACTACGTCTCGCCACGAATGTACCACAACGAGTGTCATTTTTTTTAATCTTCGTACTGACCAGCTAGGACTGCTTAACAACTTCAATTTCTCCTCTTTGTTGTTTTTCAGTACTCCATCTTCTGCCCATGTGGCCTCCTCTTCTGCGCATGTTGTTACCGATTTCTTCTTCCTTGAAAGCCTTCTAAATTTAGTAGTATATTCTCACAAAGGTTTCTTCCTGTTATTTCCGAATCTACGATATTATTTCCTTCTAGTTCATTCGTCATGTCTGTAATTCGTGCCATTGTCGATTCCTTTTTCCAGAAATACAATAGTAATTTGTATAGTTAGCTTGTCCTCATACATTGGGTAGATGTTTCCAAAGAAGATTAGTCTGCACGTCGCCATTACTTGTGATACTTGTTCTATATTTTTGGACTAATGTTTGAGAGGAGAGAAAACAAGACTCTCGATAAATTACACAATGGTTTTTGTGCGAATGCTGATAGTCAAACGAACAGGGAGAAATCGAAAAATGGGTATCAAATCGACCAGAGTGACGTCTGTTTTTGCAAAAAAAAAAAAAAAAAAAAAATTTAATTCAGTGAACGTTATTATGGTAATTAAGGAAATCGAGACATTTGGCAGAAAATTGAAACATTTCCCGAGCAGCTTTTGCTAGTTACGTAAATGAATTGTCAAATAATTCACCTCTTCAAGGCGTATGTATTACGCGCATACAAACATTCTTTGGTGTGATATTTAACTGTCAAAAACGCTACTTCCAAATAAAGTACCAAGTTTAAGACATTTAGAGAAAAGAAGAAAGTAGACGGGCAAATTAGGTGTGAAAAATTATGAGGTTAACTGAAAAAATTAAAAAATTGAAAAAAGACCTATCGAGTATTTTTGTGACATGAATTCTACAGGCGTAAGAAATAAAATAGACAAACATTTGACATACCTTTGAACAATGCTCGAAATCATGTACAGCAAATCAGCTGTCGACTGAGAATCTAAATTTCAATGCTTAGCTTAGGATCTTAGGATTTTGAAGAGTACTGGAGGATATTTGTCTGATGCACTATGTAGACAGTGCCGTGCAGTCTGCTGTTGTGTGGCCTTGATATATTTGGATCATTTATGCCCGAAGGTATAAAAGAAGTTAAAACAATATTTCAGGCTCACGAACTTTTCGATAGAGAATCCTTCAAATATCACGAAAGACAGTGCACATTTTCAGTATTATATTTTCTCTATGTTTTTGTAGATCTCCTCGTTACTTCTTATTTTCCAGCCATCTGTAGTTCGCAATGAATCCATTGTTTTCTATTAATCCGTCTCCCAAGAAACTCTCCTCTTTTCAACTTAAATTCGTCGTAAAGAACTCACATGCATACAAGTATTTTGGTCTTACGCTGTGGTATCGTGTTTGATTTGTTTGTATAGGTAGACATTTATTGTTGTAGATATTTTTTGTGAAATTATATACATTTTCCATTTCACTAACTCCTGCATATATTGCACGTTTTTCTAATCCATTCTTCTATATAATTTGTCTAAGATCTTTAAATTTGCTAGAAGTATTGTTATTCTTGTTGTTCCTTTCCGACGAAACACAGCGATACAAGTGTTTCGTGGAAGACTAGGAAAAAAATGACGCGACTGGAACACATTAAACCTGCTGCTCGGCGGCTGCTGATATTTTTTAGTATTCTGTTGACACTTAAACTTTGAACATCGATTTCTCGCAAACATTTGAGAAGCCCTTCGTACTAGAGAAGCATTTGTTACATTTAAGTATGAACTACTGTCATGCGAAAGATGAGCAAATTCGGTGACGGTTGGGCGAATGTTTTCCTTGTCAGCCTAGACGGTCTCTTGGAATGAGGTCGACGTCGACGAAATCATAAACTGTAATCCTGTCTTCTGAAGGGAGCGTGGGTGCCTTGTGATCTGGGAACGAGGGTATCGCACTTGGGCGTTCCAGAAACGAGCAGTCAGCACACAGTATCTGTGCTTAGGAAAGGTGCCGGCTTATCTTGGCGGAATGTGCATACAGAGCGGGTAGGCGCCTCTGAGACCGTTTGTACACACTATCGACCCCGTGGGCTGCGCGACCTCTACTCCACGCTCTAACACATGCACTTTTAAACAGTGACAGTCGTACGTGAATGTGGCATGTCTGTAACAGAAAGAACCTCGGTTACAAGATTCGTGCTGAACTTGTCGAACCCTTCAGATTTTGTCATTAGTCTTCTGACTGGTTTGATACGGCCCGCCACGAATTCCTCTTCATTTCAGAGTAGCACTTGCAACCACCGTCCTCAGTTATTTGTTGATTTTGTTCCTGTCTGTGCCTTCCCCTTCAGTCTCGCCCTCTACAGCTCCCACAAGTACCACGGGAATCATTTCTTGATTCGTTAACGCACATCCTATCATCCCGTCCCTCCTCCGTGTCAATGCTTTCTAAATGTTCCTCTACTCACCGGTCCTGCAGACAACCTCCTCGTTTCTCAACTTACCAGCCCATCTCATTTTCTACATCCTTCTGGAAGCCACATCTCAAATTAATCTGGTTTTTCTGACAGTCCATGCTTCACTTGCATACAATTTTGTGCTCCAAACTTACATTTTCAGAAATTTCTTCCTTAAATTAAACAATATGTTTGACGCTAGTCGAGTGCCTGCTTTGCCTGTGTTAAGCTGGTTTTTATGTCGCTCTTGCTTTGCCGCCCTTTTTTCCCCCAAGTTAACGGAATTCTTTTACTTCGTCTGCTTCGTTGTCCCCAATTTTGATATTAAATTATCGCTTGTCTTCATGCTGCCGCTGCTACTGTTACTCCTCCACCACCTCCATACTTTTGTCTTTCTTCTGTCTATTTTCATGCCATGTTCGCGGTCACAAGACTGTAACTCTTCCTCACTTTCACTGAGCATAACGATGTCATCAGCGAATTTGACGATTGATATCCTTGCACGATGAATTTTAATTTCATTTCTCAATATCTCTTTTGTTGTCGCCATTGCTTCTTCGATGCAAAAATTGAGCAATAGGGGCAAAAGACTGCATCCTTGTCTTTCTTACATGAACACTTCGTTTTTGGTCTTCCATTCTAATTTCCCCTCTTAGTCTTTGTACACTTTGTATATTACCTGCTGTTTTCCTATAGCTTACACCTATTTTCGTGAGAATGTCGAACAGATTGCACCATTTTATAATATCATAACGCTTTTTCTGAGTCGACACACCCTATGAACGTCGTTCTAATATTTGCGGGGTAATACTTTCAAGTAAAAGAATTGTTATGTCGAAACTTGAGTTCCTTTTTTTTACCAAATGAGTTAACGTTGGAAAACGACTGTACGCAATATTTTAGCTGCTGCCATGACCTGGAAGTTTGGAAAAAAAATTATGAAGTATGACATTTGTCGCGTGGTTTCCGCGCTTGGAACTGCCTTATTGTGCAGCGGTGACCTCGCTCGCTGTTATGCCAACACATCTAGGGCCAAGGTGGCGTTAGCTACACGCCACTTTCTTGCCCCAGCGATGAAATAGCTGACTCGCCCTGTGAAAGCGATTGTAACCATTCGTTGACAAGTACATCTACAAAGTTCCTTCCAAACTGCTATGGAATACACTAAATACAATTTAGAAAACGTCAAAAATTAATATTATTTTTTGTAACTACCGCAAAAATGCGAAATATTGATCCAGTGTTCCAAAAGACCTGTACTGTGCACCAAGAACACACAAATAAAGACAACATATGACAACCCCACGAGTCACAGACATTATTAGACGTCCTTAGACAAAACTGGTCCGCTCTTAGAAATTAATCAGGCCTGATATCAGTATATTTCAAGAAGTGCCACGCATATTTAATCAAATTTTGAAACCGTGGAGGATAAAATTTAGAATGTACTACTAACTGCAACTTGAGAATATTGTCGTGATAGTAGACTGGAAACTGCAGTGACTTGCACACAGTAATTTTCTGTAAAATGCCTTATACTGACTGAAAAATTGTCTGTCTGACGGTTAACGTGCGTTCGTCTTGCCGGTCGAATAGGAAGTACCACTATTTCTCTGTCAGAGTGAGCCCGAAATACAGCTAAGAGTAACGAGAATTAGCGTCCTTACGATTTGCATTCGTAATAAAAGCTTATATAATTTCGGTTCAAACCACTGCGTTTTCCGATTTGTTTTTTGATATTAATTTTGTTACTTTTTTGCCGCAATTCTATGTGCTCTTTTGAAGCGGTTAATCCAACTTTGAGACGATGTAAATTCCTTAGCGCCTATCGCGTTGGCAATATCTTGCGCCCAATCACATACAGTTGTATCGCTAACAAACTTTTGTCTGCCTTCGGTAAATAACTCAAAAAGTCGCTCATTTAACTCCATCGCAATTTACAGCGATTGGCTTTTTGCATCTTCACAATTCACGTTCAGAACGGCGATAGCTATATTTATTTTGAAGAAAAAAAACTGACACGTAAGCGTTTCCTAGCACTCCCGTTCAACCAATAAATCACCGCTTTTTTATTTTCTGGTGTTGCTTTCGGAGATAACATATGAATATGCGACTACAAAATTAAAGAGGAAGTATAAATTCTCGGTAGCATTAACGTGCTCGGCCTTCGCAGCTACTCTCGGACCTCTTCGTAGGCAGTTTTAGCAATGCTGCCAGCAATTGTCCTTGCAAACTGAAGCGGAATAATGCAAATTTATGAGGCCGATGTGGGCCCGTTATGCATGGCGCAGACAAGTTGCCCACGCGAATTTGAGACGGAACGTACATTACACCAGCGTCACATTCATACCCGGGCCAGATCTCAGGGAAAGGAAAAAGGTGCAGCGCGGGCAGGCTTTTTTTCTTTCAAGAAAATGATTTAAGCCGCGCGGGATTAGCCGAGCGGTCTGGGACGCTGCAATCATGGACTGTCCTGCTAGTCACGGCGGATGTTCGAGTCTTCCCTCGGGCATGGGTGTGTGTGTTTGTCCTTAGGATAATTTAGGCTAAGTATTGTGTAAGCTGAGGTACTGATGACCTTATCAGTAAAGTCCCATAAGATTTCACACACACATTTTAAATGATTTAAAAGTCGTTATTTCACAGGTTTTTAACAGGGTCGGAACTGGCTACGTATAATTCACCGTTCGTCTTCCAAAACATTAAAAATATGACGAGGATTCCCCAGAAAGTAATGCATCGCGTTGTTCCTTCAACAATTGTTTATTGAGCATAATGAGAATTACACACGTAAGAATGGTGTTTTTTCTACACACCCTATTTTTCCACGTAATCTCCATCCCGTTCTATGGCCTTCCTGCAGCGCGAAACAAGAACGTGTACGTCCTGTCGGTGCCAATCCTTGTCCTGTTGGCGGAGCCAGTGCTTCACTGTGTGAATCACCTCCTCATCGTCCTCAAAATGTCTTCCACGAATGGCATCCTTAAAAATGACCCAGTCAAGTGAAAGTCCGAGGGGACTAGGTGAGGGCCATAGGGTGGATGGTGTAACACGGTCCAACCCTGTTTTGCGACGTGTTCAGCAGTCCTCAGACTTGTGTGGGGCCGAGCGTTATCTTGTTGCAGCAAAACATTTCCTGTGCTACTGTGGCTCCAAAGTCGCCGGAAGCGCGTCTTGAGTTTTATTAATGTGTTGACGTATTCTTCTGAATTAATGGTACCGCCTCTTGGCATCACATCAATGAGAATCACACCTTCACAGTCCCAGAACACGGTAATCATGACCTTACCGGCGGAAGCAGTTGCTTTGAATTTTTTCTTGTGTGGGGAGTGGGAATGGCTCCATTCCATCGACTGTTGTTTTGTTTCGGACTCAAAATGATGAACCCAGGTTTCATAGCCTGTCAAAATCGGGGACAAGAATGCCTCCCCCACAGCTTCAAAACGTTGCGACAAATCAAGACAAATGTTTCTTCAGTGCGATTTTTGGTCCAGCGTTAGACACCGTGGGACCCATCTTGCACACAGTTTTGAATATCCAAGACTGCGGATAATTGCATCCACATTTCCTTTGCTGACAGATGCAGCGCCAACTGCCGAGTCGTAGTGCGTCTGTCCTCTTGAATGACATCAGGTCGCTGCGACATGTCAAGTGTGACAGCCGTGGATGGTCGCGACCGCTGCAAATCGTGGAGCTCCGCAGAACCGCCTTCTGATAACCTCACCCTCCGTGCCCAGCGTCTAACTGTACTTCTGTCGACAGCATTGCTCCAAAGACTTCGCACAAGCGTTTGTGAATATTCCCCACAGTTTCTTCTATGCAGTGAGAAATTCAATGACGGCAAGCTGCGTGTCGCGTACATCACCTACAGACGCCATTTTGAAACTCTCCTGCAGATACGCTATCTATCGGAAGTGATGGAAACTTGGCGCCCTCACTCAGGAGACTTCATACATACGTAACGTTTCGCATTCGTAGCATTGTTTTCGGCTAAGAAAAAAAATGCGGTGCATTACTTTCTGGGCAACCCTTGTACATACCCCCAGATCAAGCACCGTACCCCTTTCAAATTATTGGATGGGCGCCCTTGGTTCTGCGTCTCGGTGTGAATGCGTTCTTGGAAGAGTCAACACGTATAGTGCTCCCTCCTACGTGCGAGTGGATTTCGGAAACTCATTGTTATGGCAGGCTGCGCTACCATTCAGAGTGACACAGGTATGACCATATTTTTCAACAAAGTTAACAAACCTCTGTAAAGAACGTTCGAAACGTTCTACCAATCGTTAAATTCCTCGACGGCAGAAGTCCGCTTCTCGGTCACGGAGCCATTCGTGAACCATTGTCTGGACGCCCTCATCGCTGAAAAATCTGTTTCTGTGTCTTACCGGATGTTCTTTCGACTTGCCAAAAAGATGCAAATCGCATGGTGCAAGATGTGCACTGTGTGGCGGATGCTTCCAAATCTCCTATCGAAAACGATGGACCAATGATTGTGTTATGGGCTCCGGATTGAAGGTTGAATTGCGGCAGCAGAACAGTGTCTTTGCTTAGTTCTCTACGCCTCTTGCTCTTCATGACGCTGCGCAGCGATGACACTAGTACACAGTAGGAATCTGCATTAATAGTTTCGTCCATTGTTGTGTGTACATTACTCCTTCACAGTCAAAGGAAACTGTGTCCATGACCTTCCCTGCTGATTGCACAACTTCAGATTTCTTCCGCAGAGGCACGGGAGTGTGTCTCCATTCCATAGATGCTCTCTTTGTTGCAAGCGTCAAATGATGAACCCATGTCTCGTCGTCGGCAATGGCGGGGCCTGGGGTAGACATTGCCTTCCGCGGAGTACCGCTCAAGGAAATCCCGAATAGCTGCGTTTGCGTTCAGCTGACAAAGTTAGCGGTGCCCAACGTGAGCACATTTTCCGCTGCTGCGAACGATCTCGGACGATGGAAATGCCACTGCTTCTTAAGATGCACGTCTGCTGAGCGATAGTCACTTTGCGATTGCTGCAAATGAGTTCGACTGCCTGGATATTGTCTTCTGTGCGATCTGGGTCAAATTGTCGGCACCATTTCACTATGATTGGACGCCACATTCCATACATCGCCAGAATTTCGCCGTGAATCTGTGTGCAGTTCAGACTTTTGCCCACAAGAATCGTACCTTCCCGCGTACTTAAACTTTCGAGTCCCTTCTTATAAGTGAGAGTCCCTTCTTATACGTGAAAACAGTCTAGAATTTCAAGTTACATGAACATAACTTTATCATGTATGTTTATGGGATTTAAACGTTGTCATTTTTTTCCGAATTTCTGGATTTTCCATAATCTGGACTACTTCCTGTCCCAACTAGTTCTAATAAATGAGTTTCCACTGTATTAGGGTTGTGATGCAGAACTGGTAAAATGCGAGATAACATAAAGGCGCTGCCAGCAGACACTGCATGTCTCTTAATAAAATATGTTAAACAAGTATCTTTTTTTTTTAATCGACCGGCGATGATGCCTGATACGAATGGGTGGTTCATGTTTCACTAAAAACAAAATAAACATTTTGTTCTTCTTATGTAAATGATAAATGTAACTGAAATGGCAGCTGAGGAAGAATGGCTGGAAATATTAGCAGCACTATCCAGTATATCTCGAGCTACGCCAGCAAACATCACTAGTGTTGTAAACATATTTTTTTTTCACGACTACATGAAATTGTTTTGGCAGCAACGTAGATATATAAATTATGCGCGAACTTTGTACGTAATGGTTCCTTGCAACATGAATATTCTGCACCTGTTGTTCGCTTTGGTGACAACTGTATTTTTAGTACAAATAAAACTTTTTATATTTGTTGATGACTAGTCGCATGTGAAACGGATTATGAGAATATGTTAACTGCCGTTTGATTACGTATGACAATTTCAGTGCATTTCAGTTTCTAGAACTGCACCAAAAACTGACATTATGTTGAATTGAAGTGAAAAGATTGTTACCTATAGGCAGAGTTAGGTTCATTTACAACATTTATGCAATAAACATGTAAACTCTCTATAAATCTAAAAAGAACATCCATACTTTACTTTGGAATAAACATTTTCATTTTTCATTTCAGGTGAGTTCTGAGGCAGTGCGGAAAAAACACACTTGGAGTATGTGTAAGCCGTCCCTGATGTGGAGAAATGCTAACAACCATCTTGAATGCATCGGTACTTATTGCAAGTAAGAGTGTGCTGAAAAAATTAGACAGTTATTAAATAGGGCAACTACTTTTGTATCAGGTAGGGAATGAATCAAAGCTATATATAGTAAAGAAATAAACCAATTTTATTTACTTTTTTGTGAAATACAAGTTAAATAAGACTTAAATAATTATCGCCCAATGTACTTACTGACATCTTTTTCCAAAATATTCGGAAAAGTAATCTACTCAAGAATATGTACACATTTGTCCAGTTACTCTGTTATTCAATGGGCCTCAGCTCCATATTTATGAATTTTCGCTTTCCTAGATTTTCACAATTACTCGTATCATAAATATGCCAATAAATGTCTCCCTGACTCAGTCTGTGTGACATGTGAGTAGTATAGTTCAATCTTTCATACCAGCGAGCGGTCTAGGGCGCTGCAGTCATAGACTCTGCGGCTGCTCCCGGCGGATGTTCGAGTCCTTCCTCGGGCATGGGTGTGTGTGTTCGTCCTTAGGATAATTTAGGTTAAGTAGTGTGTAAGCTTAGGGACTGATGACTTTAGCAGTCAAGTCCCATAAGATGTCACACACATTTTTTTCATACCAATATGGTATTTTATTATCGAAACCGGTAGTAATAATAAATGAATACGATATAGCTGTCATGCATTTTTCAGAAAATACTCAAGAGTAGTCACATTTAAGTAGAAAAAAATTTACTTAGCATAACACAGTTTGGTTTCCAGAAGGATTGCTTGACGGAGAATGTTATTTATACATTCAATCGCCAAATATCATTTCAGATGGGGACGACCACATAACTCCAGCTATTCCTTAGGATTTTTCCAATGAATCCGAGTTTTCATCTGCCTTCCCCACGGCTGGAGTTATGTGGTCGTCCCCATCTGAAATGATTTCAGACAAAAAAAACCTATATAAGTTGTGTCTCATTCCAGTAAGTGATCGCCGATCATGTAATCAAATGATATCAGATAATTTCGCCTATTTACGGCCATTACGTTACATTTAGTTATATTTAGAATCAGCCACCAAACTTTGCATGAGGCATCTGCTACCCTCTCTCTACACGTGAAGGTATCGTCTTCCTGCACACAAATGCGTGGTTTGTGAAAATCCACACAGAACGCACATATAACCAATCCCAATATTAATAAACACATTACTCCCCGTTCACACTCATGTAACCACACTCAAAAACAATTTTTTTTTTACACGATACCAGTTTTTAAAAGCAAATTCGTCCTCGCAATAGAAGAAGTTGCCCAGAAGAACTGACTGATTGTAAGTTATGATTTAAAGCTTGCCGACAAGTAGTCCGACATTTAAGTTATTCGGCAAATGATCAAACATGATCATGATTTGGCCGCCCAGATCGCCCCACATGAATCCCATCGAATATTTATGGGATATAATCAAGAGGTCAGTTCATGCAGCGAAAACACTTTCGCAATTATGGGCGTCTATAGAGGGAGCATTCCTGCCCTGACGGTCCTATGCAGTCCAAAATCCAGTCAGTCACATCCGAATACCCTGCAAACCTCTATATTCAACGATTTTACCAGCCAGACAAATGGAGATCCAGTATCAGGAACCTTTCAAACTGTCAGGTGCTGATAATGCTGTGTCTCACGAGTACATGGCATCTCCATGTCATTGACAGTTTACAAAAGACTTGTTCGTCGCATTTTTTACTATTGCAAGAAAGCCTCGTACCTTTACCAGCTTAGATTAACGCAGAAGACTGAATCTATTCAAAGAAGAGCTGGTCGATTCGTCACGGGTTTGTTTAGTCAGAGTGAGACAAATGCTCAACATAGTGCAGCCTGCGACGTTACAAGAGAGACGATGTGCACTGCGGAGAGCTTGAGTCGGAAAATCCAAAAGACCACTTTACGTAATATTCGAAACATCCGTACCTCCTTCAGTATAAGTCTCATATTATAACCACGACACTAAAGTTGGACAAACTGGGATCCATACGCAGGGCTTGTAACAGTACCGGTTCTATTCGATCCCTGTTTGTTGTATGCCACATTAACACTCCTAGTACCCAGCAATATTACACGCTGCTTCTATCGTTTCCTAATCGACTGTCTGTCGATGACACTGATATATTTATGCTTTTATGACCGTTGCATGGGACAATAAGGCAATCTATGTTACACTGGCTGACAAGAAAAGTGAAGCACACGAAAGACATGGTCGGATGTCGATGTAACTTCGTGTAAGTACACACCATTGACTCGTATGTAGATGATGACAGATGCAATTCTCTGTGACAGGTAGTGATCACAATAGTGCATTAATGTTGTTCGTACTGTATTGTGTTATCAAGCCATCACTGTCAATGACATGGAGATGCCATGTACTCGTGAGACACAGCATTATCAGCACCTGACAGTTTGAAAGGTTCCTGATACTGGATCTCCATTTGGCTGGCTGGTAAAATCGTTGAATATAGAGGTTTGCAGGGCATTCGGATGTGACTGACTGGATTTTGGACTGCATAGGACCGTCAGGGCAGGAATGCTCCCTCTATAGACGCCCATAATTGCGAAAGTGTTTTCGCTGCATGAACTGACCTCTTGATTATATCCCATAAATATTCGATGGGATTCATGTGGGGCGATCTGGGCGGCCAAATCATTCGCCCCAATTGTTCACTGTTCTTCAAACCAATTGTGAACAACTAAGACCCCGTGACAAAGCGCATTGTCATCCATAAAAATTCCAACGTTGTTTGGGAACAAATAGCTAAACTAACCATTTCCACTCAATGATTGGTTCAAGTAGACCAGAGAACCCAGTCCATTCAAGGTAAACGCAGCCCACACCATTATGGAGCCTCCAGCAGTTTGCACAGCGCCTTGTTGATAACTTGGATCCATGGCTTCGTGGGGTCTGCACCACACTCCAACCCTGCCACCAGCTCTTACCAACTGAAATCGGGACTTATCTGACCAGGTCACGGTTTTTCTGTAGTCTAGGATCCAACCGACATGATCGCGAGCCTAGGAGAGGCGAGGCAGCAAAGCCAGGCGCATCGGTCGTCTGTTGCAATAGCTTATTAACGCCGGTTTTCGCCGTACTGTTCTAACGGATACGTTCGTCGTACGCCCCACATTGATTTCGGCGGTTATTTAACACAGCGTTGCTTGTCTGTTACCACTGACAACACTACGTAAACACTGCTGCTCTTGGTCGTTAAGTGAAAGCCATCGGCCACTGCGTTCCCCAAGTTAATATCTCAAATTTGCTATCCTCAGCATTCTCTTGACACTGTGGATCTCGGAATATTGAATTCTCTAACGATTTCCGAAGTGCATTGTCCGTGCGTCTAGCTGCAACTACCATTCCGCGTTCAAAGTCTCTTCATTCCCGTCGTGCCACTATAATTACGTCGGAATCCTTTACATGAATCACCTGCCATTTTATACATTGTGTACGCTATACTACGGCAATCTGTATATGGGCATATCGCTATCCCATAACTTTTTGTCACCTAAGTGTACATTCCGTGTGGGCCATCTGTTACCCCCAACCATTTTTGCTCATCGTTACACGATTAGCGGCAGCCCGTCCTGTGCGCGGCTTCTAAATTACTCGCTTGCCACCGCTGAAGCGACAAAATTTCTTCCCGCATATCATTGGAAAATGGACGAAGAAGGCGGGAGCTTGTGTGTGTGTGTGTGTGTGTGTGTGTGTGTGTGTGTGTGTGTGTGTGTGAAGGAGGGGGAAGGTCGGTGGCGAAGAAGGTACATTATGTATTCTACATTCACACCGGACAACACACCGGAAGGTGGCTCGTGAGGTACAGATGAGTTATCAAACTAACTTCCTGTTCCCGTTTCCAGCGTAATCGAAGCGTTGTAAACGTCTTTCTCAGATCAAAATGTGTTATGTTTTCATTTCGAATTTCAGTACATCTCAGATTTATATATGTTAGCGTGTGGTTTGCGGCTTTAGGCACCAGACTTCCGGAAACTGATGTGCACGATTTTGTTATACGTACCGTACATATTCTGCCTCCGCGCTTGACGAAATGCATGTGTAATTTTTGACGACGCCCTTAAAAATTATGCGCCCAGTTTGACACCTTGTTTACGATCGCTCCACACCAGACAGATTTACTGCAGAATTCGTTACGACTGGTTGTATGAGTAAATATTCATGAAAGACAGGTTCTGCGAGGTCCGGTGGCCAGCAACGTTTTTCCATTACGTAACACAGTAACATTTTCTTCTGCGAAACGTTCTACCCATCTGTTTTCCGCAAACGATAGGCTCCACCATACTTCATTCATTGCTGTTGATCATGTAGACGATTTTCTCCCTGACAACGCCTTCCTAATTAGTTGTCACCTATACTTGGAGACATTAAGTGTTCACATTTGGCCCCGGTCCGGAATGCAGTCGTGTGTGGTTCGGTGGTTCAGCGGTAAATGTCGCACTACGAATCTACAGGTCTCCGGTTCGATCCCTGATCAGCCCTAGGACTGACTTTCAATCTTTCACCTTTGAAATGGCTCTGAGCACTACGGGACTCAACATCTGAGGTCATAAGTCCACTAGAACTTAGAACTACTTAAACCAAACTAACCTAAGGACATCACACACATCCATGCCCCAGGCAGGATTCGAACCTGCGACCGTAGCAGTCTCACGGTTCCGGACTGCGAGCCTAGAACCGCGAGACCACCGCGGCCGGCTTCACCTGTGAAATGCTGGTTAATGTGAAAAATGCCGAGATAGACGGTGACTAGGAGTCCTCGTTGAACTGTCGTTATCGTCGTCATCTTCATCATCATCAGTAGTTTCTGCTGTGTTTTTGCAGATCATGTGCATTTTCATTTCCTGCGATCGAGTGCGTCCTTCTTAATGCTACTGGATGTACTGCCGTCCAGCACTTCATCCAGAATCAGAAATCTCTTCCTTCCTCACGTCCTGTTGCCGTCCACATCTGTCTTTGACTGTTTTAGTAAGTTCGTTCTTCTTTCTTAACAAATTTCCAATCCAGTTTTTTTCCTTTTTATCATATTCAGAAATTGTTTTGCTCTCCTACTCTTCACAATACCTCATTTTTCACTTTATCCGTCCAAATTATTATTTACATACTCCATGTGTGCATCTCAAAAGCCTCAAGTCTCAGTTTGCATCTTTTAGCACCTTCCAGGAGGACACTCCATTCGGAACATTTTGTTTATCTTTCCCTCAAATATTTGTTCATATTGCGCAGAAAACTCACCTTTTATCATAAAAATGCCTCTTTCACCGTTGCTGTCCTCGTTATAATTTCTGTGCTGGTCTTCCAGTCTTTCTGTCCTGTTTCTGCGGTTTTGAAAGCTTTGCACGTGGTCTAATATTTCTCCACTCAGCAATATCTTTACCCCTTGCTTTTTTTTCCTAATGCCATTACATTTTTGTATTAACTGTCATTCCATAACTCTTTCCTCTAGCTTCAGTGGTATCCACTATATCCTGTACTTCTTTTTCATCTGTTGCCCATTTCGTCTCCAAACCTCAAAAACCATGTTCTCTTCCTCCAGTTTTTACACCCTTATCATGTAACGGGCAGTGAGCAGTCATTTTCTAAGTACAAATTGAAAAGAGAAGGAGACAGCCAGCACCCTTGTCTTGCTCCTTTTGCTGGTTTTTTCCAGCTGGTTCTTTCTTCTCTCACTTTCACTGGCACTTTTTGATTTAAAAATGTAATGACTTTATAAGTCATCTGGCTTTCCAGTCGACTCTCTTGTCCCTCATTACAATGGCAAGCTAATCTCAATCCACATTATCACATGCCTCTTCGAGGCCCATAAAACACACATATACAGGGTGGGGCCAATAAAAGTGACCCAGAGAACAGGGTTCAGGGTACAGAGAAATACAGCCAAGGAAAGGGAATACAGTACTAACCTGACTGTAACATACGTTGAAAGTGACCACTATTCATCTCTTGGCACTTTTGACCCTGATCAGCAGGTTGCTGAAGGCGGATCGAAGCTGGACCGCTGGAATGGCTGCAATCCAATCCGAAATGTTCTGCTGTAGTTCTTGAAGACAATGAGGGTTGTTACTTTATACCTTAGACTTGGGGCTCCTCAAACAAAGTAACCACACGCTGACAGACCAGGTGACCTGGGTGGCCAGTTAGGGCCGCGACCAGACTGACTTCTGTAACAACTCTCTCAGGCGTGAAGATTGTGTAAATGTGCTCCAAGGATTGGCTGGCTGTGTATGGGCAGTTGCTCCATCGTGTTCAAAGTAACTGTAGGTCTTTTCCTCATCTGTTAATGCTGACACAAATGATTTCAAAATGTTGGTAACGTAACGCGCAGAAGTCCAGGCCACTTTTATTTGTCACACCTTGTAGGTTTCTTCCCTTTCCAATAGACCTCGTTCCCAAAATTCGTCTGAGTTCCTTCTAAAACCAAACTGCTCCTCAGCCAATTTCTCCTGCAGCACCAGCCTTCGTTTAATTGATGATCCTTGAACTGAAATGTTGTCTCCTTGTAACTGGCTAGGTAAGGCAGTTCAAAGACTGGTGGAAGACAACGGCATACCACCTCCAGTAGAACCATGTCTAGCAAAGTACTATCATGCTCAAACCAATATGCGGGTCGATAACAGCTTTGTCTTATTCAGTGTGTCCTAAATCTTTGTTATAATTAGACTAATGGTAGAGGGACGTAAGAGGTAATGATATATGGTTAGAAATGGAGATTTAGTTTGTTATTTATAAAAACAGCGTACACGTTATAGCAACAATGTAAATTCAGAAAAACTGTCCAAAATGATGAACGCCATTCTCGGTGAATGCAATACAACATAATCCATGCACAGAACTGGACTATGGGCTCAAAAATCATTTGGTCCCGTTGCTTTCACAATTGATTAATCGTATAGATGTAACTTGGTGCTCCACCGGTACTCTCCCTTCGAAGTGTGTTGACTTGTGGTTATTGATGGAACTTCTCCCACACGATCGAATAGTGTCATTTCCAATTTGCAAACTATTCTGTGTAGAGATACGTGACCATCTGATTGTGGCTTGAACTATCCTGTTTCTAGTACATTTATCCAAGGAAATATATAGCGTGGTCCTTAGATGTGGAACCACCTTTCTGAAGTAAAAAAGAGAAAAAAAGTGAACAAACAGAAATTTAAAGTCAAGTAGTGTGGGAAGTGAGAGGGGGAAATCCAATGTGGGTATGTTACCAACATGGCGGCCATATTGGAGGCGACGCTCTTCGAAACAACTATTGATTTCCAAATGGAAAGCTTGTCATGTGACGTATTAGACTGACAGAGAATTATGAGAAATAACAAGGGCGCCCTTCATCTCTGAAGAGCTTTATTCATTCTCCAGTAATTTCACATTTCGTACTGAATAAGGCAAATGCTGGTGATTTCACAAAACGGCTGTTGGATGTGATAGACATGTTGTCCAGAACATTGTAAAGTGGCTGTTATCCGTTTCATCCGTTCCTCATGGACTTTAACAAACACATGTACTGGAATAGGAGCACAGCTATCAACAGTCCGTTTCCTGAATTGTGGAAGGTTGCTGTTTCTTACCGCATGCCCAGTTGTCTTCACATGTCCCCACACACAGATAATCTACCTGACCTACATCCGGGGAACATGGCTGCCATTCCACCATACATACACGACGTATCCATCTCCGGGGAAGCTGGAGATCTATGTATACCCGGACAACTAGACCATGAGGTGCGGCGCCATAATGTTAAAACAGAGTTGGAAATGTCCCGCATTCAGACAGCAGCGACGACCTCACAGCTTCGTCTAATAACTGCAGATAACGGGGTACTCTTAGTGTCCTTCGTATGAAGAAGGGCCCAATAATACGAGAAAACCCACGTTCCACACCAAACCATCGCTTTCGATCCACCAAATATCATAGATGGTTCTTTCTAGTGAGAGTTGGCATCTGACCAGTATCTACGATTCTGTTAGTTTACCTCTCCGTTCACACAAAAATTAACTTCATCTGTAAAAAGTACATCATAGGCGAAACGATGTTACGTACAAAATGCGACTCAGCTCGAGAATGGATGAATGTACTCTCAAATGGAAGACAATACTGTTTTTCTCGTGTAATTCTCTATACCTGTAGTATGTCTCCGGCCCGCCGCCCCCCTCACCCCTCCACTATTTACATTAGAAAAGTACGATTTGTATCCGAGATAACGGCTTCCAAAATGTCCGCCATGCTGCTAACATAGCCCCACTTGACTTTAAATTTCGGTTTATCCACCAGTTTTTGTTTTAGAACAGTGGTTCCACACCTATGGACCACCCTGTATTTCTTACCATTAAGATGATACCTGCCCTGATAGCCCTCTCTGTACATTCGTTCGAATTTTCGGCTACTACATCCTACTGTACGATGCATTAAATCCATGTCTGCAAGTCGCTGTAACGAGTTAGGCTCTATCTCGGATAACTAGTGATGACCGTTAAATAATGGTAACTCCAACTTAGTAATTAGTGTGTTGCTTCTTAAAGTAGCGCCACTAGCGTCTATGTAACAGGTAGTTGTTTGTTATGGAACAGTGTAGAAACACGTGTCTGTTGGGCAGTGTTAATTCAAGACGTCGGACCGCCTGAAATATTACTTTTCTGCCACTGGTTTTTCTGCAAAGATGCCCAGTTTAGAATGCTGTCCGTCCGCTGTAAATGTGACCCCAAAGGTCTGTAACACTCTGCATTTCCCGGATTCCGGGAAACTCGCAATTTCTCTGTTCGAATGTGGGAGTTATTCCATACGGGATACTGGATAGTGACATTCCAAGCAGCCTGCATACTTTCTACACAGCTCTCTGCTCACACAGTGACACGCAACGGGTTCCACGTAGCTCCACCAATTATATCAGGAAGTAAGAGTCATTATCTTAGGAAACATCTCAGCCTAGGAGGATGGAACACAGGACTCTATAATAGAGTGATAGGGTACAACTGTAAATTAAGACCTCTATGATCAAAATTGTGAATTCACTAACTCGACCTGTACTTTGCCTTTACAAGGTAAATCTTTAATTCTCATGGTCTAGGGAAGATGGTAGTTCATGATGAACTATTCATTATGCTTGTGGAAAATCCTGTAATAGAGTGTGTTAAAACTGTAAGCAACCTCATGGGTAAATGAGGAAACTAAGAGGGTTGGTGACTTTGGCCTCCTTTATGCTAGTCACATAATTGTAGACGACTTAGTGTGATCTTAAAGACATGTTTTAACGTTTGTTGATGAATTTTAGTAACACATCCTTGACTTTACTTGCACAGTTCGGGAATGGCGTCTTTTTTAGGGTTCCGTAGCTCAGTTAGTAAAAACAGAACCTTTATAGCATCGCTTCGTTGGCAGTCTGTCTGGCTGTTAAGACCCATTTTTCCCAGGAACGGGTCGAAGTATCAAGTTGAAATTTATATCG
The DNA here is from genome assembly GCF_023897955.1 of Schistocerca gregaria. Classification (NCBI taxonomy): domain Eukaryota; kingdom Metazoa; phylum Arthropoda; class Insecta; order Orthoptera; family Acrididae; genus Schistocerca; species Schistocerca gregaria. The sequence goes on along the minus strand of NC_064931.1, from coordinate 399,703,893 downwards.
CATACTAAAGTCTACGCGAGCCCTTGGCGATGTGTAAAATTCAAGGTTCTCAGTCGATGCAGTCAAGAGATGCGTTCATTTGTCACATATTTAGATACTCGCAAACTTATTATGCAAAACCTATAGATGAACTAATTACACACACACACACACACACACACACACACACACACACACACACACACACACACAAGTGCGAGGCGTGATGGTTAATTGGTAAAGTGCTTGCTAGGAAATTGAGAAGGCGCGCGATCGAATTACGGTCGGTCCACTTTCAATCATCATTTTAACGTAGCCTTCATCCCTGAACGATGTGAGGACTGGCCAGAAACAACACTTAGTTCGAATTCCACGTTAAACTGTAAGTCTGTTTTCCTCTGTTGGCTAACTGGGGTATATTAAGGTTTTTTATTTTTTTATTTGGGGGGGGGGGGGGGAGATACATTAGCAAAAGAATGAATGGCGCACACCCCGCTTTGAAATCATTTGTTCATGAAAACAATTATCCAGAAAGGTCACGAAGGTCATGATGTTAGCCTTCTGAGCCGTACCATTTTCCTGCTGCAACCATGTGTACTGTAGCTGGTCTTCAGGTATAGTGGTTGTAAACAGTTGCACCATCGGTATGTTGCAATTACTGTTTCCTGGGCCATTAAATAATGTGGTGAACTCACCAGTGTGACACTGCAGACCTGCTAACGTATTCTGGGTAAAGGGGGCTCGTGCAGCTGACGAGGGACTACCGTAGTCCAAATATGCGAATTCTGTGCGTTTATACACCCATCAAGGTGGAACCATGACTCGTCAGACCTGAATCAATCAAGGAGGACTTCACCATCTGACGTTGCAGATGACGTCAACTGTTGGCAGAAAACTACACGTTTTCCATTGTCTTCAGCTAACAAATTTTTAAATACCATTCTGTACTGATGCTTCTTTAATAACTTGTACAAAGCCGTGTGGGTACTGCCAAAAGTGAAACAGACGGTGTAGAGGTCACACAGACTTCATGAGACTCAATGGTTACACACCTTTTCTGCTTGGTAGTGGATTTGCTTGGCGCATCGTCACCGTCCTTTCCTGACAAGGTATTCTGAGTCTCGACATAAACGGCGCATCTAATGTACTGGTTGGTAATTAGTAATCACCACTGTAGTAACATGTTTCTTCGTCAATTTAACGCCGATCATACCTGCAAGAAAAGGGAAACGTGTTTCGATAAGTTTACATCACCATCTGAACACCCTTTACTACCTATTTTAGGCCCTGATGCCTCTTCTGCTTGTTTGGTATCTCTGTTGGTTAGAGTTCAGTGAGCTGTTGATGTCGAGGTCAGGAGACTAAGCTCAAACTCTGATCAGATGAAGCTGTGAAAGAAAATCGTCCGTGTTCATATCAAACGAGCCATCGAGGCTTCCGCCTTACTCGATTGAGGGAAAGTACGGGAAACGTAACTCGAGGTGGTCGGATGGTGATTTGAACCCCTTTCCTCCGGCATGAGAGTCCAGAGTCTTGGAATTGCGCCTCCTAGCTCATTCGATTGACATAGACTTTGCTTCTAGTGCTCAGTGTTCACCATTGGGAGTTGGAGCTGACAGAACAGTGTTCTGTCCTCTGTGGATGACCTCTATAATGGTCAAAAGTTATGGGAAGGCCCTGCTTGTCATGTGGGTTATCGCTAGCTGTAGCCCATGCAGTGCATTTTTCTCCGCACAGTCGTTATAGAAATGGCTTCCTGACATTCATATCGGCGATGATCTGACTCTCAGTAGATTGTCGTAAGTAGCTCTGTAGGATGCGTACGTATTCGTTACTGAGTAACGCAATGGCATGAGACTTGAAGTACCGTTCCGTAACTCGCATGGTTTCTTCCCCTCATGTAATTCATGCCCGACTTAGGGCAAGTCGTTAGTGTTCGTATTCCTCCGGTTCTTTACCATCACAAGGGTACCGTACGATCTTCCTCTCGCCGATTTGATTCATATTGACAGGGTGTGTAGTGCAGGAATAAGACTTCAACATACGAAAACAGGAAGACGCAACTCCTAACCGTTTTCGAGGAAATTGTTTGAACATTTTAGACCTGCTTATACGAGGTGTAACAGAACGACGTTTTAAAAATTTCCGGGATTGTAGATGATGGCATTTTCAACATTTTGATAGTAGGGATAGTAGGGGGAAATGTGAAATAAAGTTTGTACAGCACTATGCGCTTCCTACGCATTTAGGACGCTAAATGAAACACCAGATACTGTAGTCTGAAAACGTGCACTGACAGTAGAGCACAGTCAAATATTTTAAACAGAATCTGTGGTTTCACTACTGTAGAGTAATTGATCAATGTTACGAACATGGATTTTGTTACGTAATGTGAAATGACGAACCATGTTTTGTGTCATTCTCTGTAAGAATCTGCGCTCTCTTGTGGTTGTGTCAAACACTGTGAAGATGCGCTCAATAAGCTGAGGCACTGTTCCTACTGGTGTTGAGTACACAAAGGACTTTACATAATCCTGGAGGACAAAGTGAAGAGGGGTGAGGTCAGGGGAGCGCACAAACCAAAGGACTCGGCATATCCTAATTATTCTCTGTCTGAAGTTGTCTGTGAGATATTCCCTGGCCTGACAAAGTGCGCTGGAGCACCATAGTTCTGAAACCACAAACTAGTGCACGGTTGCAAGGGAACGTCCTCCAGAAGTTCGGGCAAGGCATTGTGCACAAAGTCCAAATACTATGCATTATTCAAACGATCTGGTAATAGGCTATGTGTGTTCCAATAAGGTGATCTCCAAGAATTCCAGCCCAAATGTGTACTGAGAATATCACCCGGTAACTTCTCGTACAAGCCGGCCGCTGTGACCAAGCGGTTCTAGGCGCTTCAGTCCGGACCCGCGCTGCTGCTACGGTCGCAGGTTCGAATCCTGCCTCTGGCATGGATGTGTGTGATGTCCTTAGGTTAGTTCGGTTTAAGTAGTTCCAAGTCCAGGAGACTGATGACCTCAGATGGTTGGTTGGTTTTGGGAAGAAGACCAGACAGCGTGGTCATCGGTCTCATCGGAGTAGGGAAGGATGGGGAAGAAAGTCGGCCGTGGCCTTTCAGAGGAACCATCCCGGCATTTGCCTGGAGTGATTTAGGGAAATCACGGAAAACCTAAATCAGGATGGCCGGACGCGGGATTGAACCGTCGTCCTCCGGAATGCGAGTCCAGTGTCTAACCACTGCGCCACCTCGCTCGGTGATGACCTCAGATGTGAAGTCCCATAGTGCTCAGAGCCATTTGAACCATTTGAACTTCTCGTACAGGTAGCGCGTGCCCCAAAATCCAGACACGTCCGGGTGGTAGCCACCGGTACTCTGGTCAGCGTCTGTTGGCTCTGTGAGCTCGGCTGTGATTGAAGCTTCTGGAACTCAAAACTCCAGTCGGAATTATGTGAGATCCTTCGTTATTTCACCACCAAAACCACAACACAAACCAACAATCATGACAGAACAGTGGGAAAGAATCCACTACCCTGGGCTCCAGTCAGAAAGACTGGATAAGAGACCTGATCATCGTATTCCAGGGATCAGGTATGTCATGAAGAGAAGAATCGGGGCTTCTCAAAAACCTTAAAGACAAAGAGGATATTTTACGTGGGAACACTAAAACACACACACACACACACACACACACACACACACACACACACACACACACACACACACTACTGAAGCCAGGTAAATTGAAACAACAAACACCATGGATAAATTCAACATCAAAATTATGGCAATACATGAAACACGATTCACATATGAGAACGGCATTGATTAGGAAAACTACAGAATATATAAGGGGAAACCAGCCAGAACTATTCCAGGAACTAATCTCAATTTTTTTTGGAACAGGATTTGTAGTACATAAATCTTTATGGACTCTGAAATAGATTTCACCTCAAAATCAGAAAAAATTTCAACATTCACGATACGATCTGGAAACAAAGCCTACACTCTAATTAGTGCACATGCCCCCACAAATAATTATAACAAGAACAACCAAGAGATGGTAGAGGAATTCTGGGAAGATATGGAAGAAGCTACCAGCAAAATCTCCAAGAATCACGTAAAAGTGTTACTAGGGGATTTCAATGCCCAGTTAGGCAAGGAAAGAAAATTCCGAGACGCGACAGGAAAACACACGGTCCACAAGAGAACAAACAAAAATGGAGAGAACTTGATACATTTCTGGATGAATATTGAGCTGAAAGTCATTCCGACGCAATTCCAGAAACCACACAGAAAACTAATAGCTTGGAAATCCCCCAACAATGCTCTAGGAGAATTTCAGATAGACCACGTAGCCGCCACTGATTTCCGGTATCCTTGAGATAAACTACTTTCCTCCTTTTCAGGATAAATATTATAGATATCATTAAAAATTGATGACTTTTGCTGTAATAATAAATCTGCTGTTAGAGCTACATTTTAATTAAAAAAATGTACCACCAGCGAGATTCGATTCAGAGACCTAGCACGTACGAAACTACGTGCTTACTAGCTCAGCTGCAGACCGCTCGAGTATTTGCGACCATACAAAGCACGCCTAGAATTTTCAAACTCGAACTTCTGGAAAACGGTTGAGAGTTGCGTCATACTGTTTACATGAGCTGGAGTCATAGTCGTGCCCTACCCACCCTGTCAGTATGAATCAAATCAGCGAGGGGAAAATCGTACAGTCCTCTTGTCAGCGGACTCGGAGTAACTGAAACGTACTCACTCTTCTTCTTTCCCGTACGTACGTCCCGACTCGGTAGTTATCGTACAGCCCTAAAGTCTTACTCTCAGCAGGTCGGTAGTGATCCGAGGTACCAACTACACTCCTGGAAATTGAAATAAGAACACCATGAATTCATTGTCCCAGGAAGGGGAAACTTTATTGACACATTCATGGGGTCAGATACATCACATGATCACACTGACAGAACCACAGGCACATAGACACAGGCAACAGAGCATGCACAATGTCGGCACTAGTACAGTGTATATCCACCTTTCGCAGCAATGCAGGCTGCTATTCTCCCATGGAGACGATCGTAGAGATGCTGGATGTAGTACTGTAGAACGGCTTGCCATGCCATTTCCCCCTGGCGCCTCAGTTGGACCAGCGTTCGTGCTGGACGTGCAGACCGCGTGAGACGACGCTTCATCCAGTCCCAAACATGCTCAATGGGAGACAGATCCGGAGATCTTGCTGGCCAGGGTAGTTGACTTACACCTTCTAGAGCACGTTGGGTGGCACGGGATACATGCGAACGTGCATTGTCCTGTTGGAACAGCAAGTTCCCTTGCCGGTCTAGGAATGGTAGAACGATGGGTTCGATGACGGTTTGGATGTACCGTGCACTATTCAGTGTCCCCTCGACGATCACCAGAGGTGAACGGCCAGTGTAGGAGATCGCTCCCACACCATGATGCCGGGTGTTGGCCCTGTGTGCCTCGGTCGTATGCAGTCCTGACTGTGGCGCTCACCTGCACGGCGCCAAACACGCATACGAGCATCATTGGCACCAAGGCAGAAGCGACTCTCATCGCTGAAGACGACACGTCTCTATTTGCCTGTCGCGACACCACTGGGGGCGGGCTGCACGATGTTGGGGCGTGAGCGGAAGACGGCCTAACGGTGTGCGGGACCATAGCCCAGCTTCATGGAGACGGTTGCTAATGGTCCTCGCCGATACCCCAGGAGCAACAGTGTCCCTAATTTGCTGGGAAGTGGCGGTGCGGTCCCCTACGGTACTGCGTAGGATCCTACGGTCTTGGCGTGCATCCGTGCGTCGCTGCGGTCCGGTCCCAGGTCGACGGGCACGTGCACCTTCCGCCGACCACTGGCGACAACATCGATGTACTGTGGAGACCTCACGCCCCACGTGTTGAGCAATTCGGCGGTACGTCCACCCGGCCTCCCGCATGCCCACTATACGCCCTCGCTCAAAGTCCGTCAACTGCACATACGGTTCACGTCCACGCTGTCGCGGCATGCTACCAGTGTTAAAGACTGCGATGGAGCTCCGTATGCCACGGCAAACTGGCTGACACTGACGGCGGCGGTGCACAAATGCTGCGCAGCTAGCGCCATCCGACGGCCAACACCGCGGTTCCTGGTGTATCCGCTGTGCCGTGCGTGTGATCATTGCTTGTACAGCCCTCTCGCAGTGTCCGGAGCAAGTATGGTGGGTCTGACACACCGGTGTCAATGTGTTCTTTTTTCCATTTCCAGGAGTGTACATTCTGTCACTCGCCATGTTTTCTTTCCCGCATGCATTCCGTCCAGCTCGGGACAAGTCGGTAGTATTGGAATGCCTCCAGTTCCTTACTCTAAAATACGTTTCGTCAGTCGTACGAATTCTAACGCCGCATGCGAGCAGTAGCATGGTGTGAGTGACTTGTGCGGAAGCCGCGTGTCTCCGACCTACCTGCATGTCGTACTAAGTCTTTCAGTTGGATTACAAAATTAAATAGCGGTATGAGCTGAGCAGTTCTATGTTACAGCGGCTCGTTATACTGCTGATACTAGTTCATATTAACCATAATTTGGTAAACTTTATCACGTTAGTGCAATCATCTTGTAGCGGAAAACACAATGGTACTTTTTCAGAGAAGAGCAAGGAAATGAAGCAAAATATGATTTGTGCCTCATTCACGAGGAGAGGCACAAACCAGTTCAAAAACAATTATACGCAATGGAATTGGATATCGAAAGTAACTAGTATCGACCACTGTGTAACAGGTGTATGTCTCGATAATACCAAATAGATAAGGTAGAAAATTTAGACGTTACTTTCACAGCCCTATTCGCATAGCTCTGCGTGACGTCCTTCGGTCAAACACTTGTGGTCGTCCAGTGCGACGGTTTAGTGACTGGATACACTCTCTCTGCGACATCGAAAATCTGAAATTCAGGATTATGCTCTCATGGCACCTTAAGCAGGCTACTCCAAATTCCTTTCATCATTCTTGCCCAATGCAACCATTTCTCTTGTCTCTAATGACTTAGATCTCGAGGAGATATTAAAATGTAACACAGCTGTTCAATGAATGCTGAATGTTATACAGCGTCAGGTGCAGGGCATCCTATTTGTCCGATAGCTTCTATAAAAGTTTTCTCGTTTCTGTAGTTAGCAGCTTAGTCATCGCTAAATGTAAATAAACTGAAAGAGGTCTGTATATTCGTGAGACAAATGGCTACTTCATAGTTGCGTGATCACAAGTCACGAGGCTGTCTATTTTTGTGGACTTCCCGATTCGACTTCATGAAGTAAAGAAGTCATTGCAGAGATGTCATTAGTGTAAGAATACAAACGCATATAGTGCTGTATTATCGTATTCGTCCTTAATTTATCATATTTTGGGGCTTCGATTGACTCTTTCGCAATGCTTACACTGCATCTTTTGCTTTACTACTATAATTTACAGATAGTGTTAGCGTTTTTGTCTCCTACCAAGACAGAATTCTAACCTGCGGCCCGAGCAGAGCTCCATGTCTGTAATACGGCACCATAGACCACGAAGACATTCGAGCGGGCTGGCACCATGCCTCCTTTGCAGCCACCCGGAAGGCGGCGACGGTCGTCACTTCATCCCGTCCAGTGCACACAACCACCTTTGGCGAATACTGTCCTACATGGCGGCGCGTCATCTTTTACAACCAGCGTTGAGTTAATAGTGCCCGCTTTGATCTGTTGTCTGTCACTGAAATCGCCAGTCCAGCCAAACGTAATTCTCACAGTCACTATCGGATAATAATAATAAAAATAAAGGAATACATTATATTGATAATGTCAAAGTAGACGAAGCCGTCAGTTTCGCCGTGTTTCGAAGGTAAAAAGTAAAAAATCTGAAACTTGTTAAATTGTAATATATCTTTCGCCATTAGAACATACACTGAAGAGCCAAAGAAACTGGTACACCTGCTAATTCGTGTAGGGCCCCTGCGAGCACCCAGAAGTGCCGCAAGACGACGTGGCATGGGCTCGATTAATGCCTGAAGTACCGCTGGAGGGAGCTGACACCATGAATTCTGCAGTGCCGTAAGAGTACGAAGAGCACATTGCAAGGCATCCCGTATATGCTCAATAATGTTCATGTCTGTGGACTTTGGTGGCCAGCGGAACTGTTTAAACTCAGAAGAGTGTTCCTAGAGCCACTCTGTAGCAATTTTAGCCGTGTCGCATTGTCCTGTTGGAATTACCCAAGTCCGACGGAATGCACAATGGACATGAATGGAGGCAGGTGATCAGACACGATGCTTAGGTACGTGTCACCTGTCAGAGTCGTATCTAGACGTATCAGGTATCCCATATCACTCCAACTACACACGCCCCACACCATTACAGAGCCTCCGCTAGCTTGAATAGTCCCCTGCTGACATGCAGGGTTCATGGATTCATGAAGTTGTACACTTCCATCCGCTCGATACAATTTGAAACGAGACTCTTTCGGCGAGCAACACGTTTCCAGTCATAAACAGCCCAATGTCGGTGTTGACGAATGGCTCAGGGGAGTCGTAAAGCTTTGTGCCGTGCAGTCATCAAGGGTACACGAGTGGGCCTTCGGCTCCAAAAGCCCATATCAATTATGTATCGTTGAATAGTTTGCACGCTGACACTTGCTGATGGCCTAGCATTGAAATATGCAGCAGTCTTCGGTGGGGTTGCATTTCTCTCACATTGAACGATTGTCTTCAGTCGTCGTTGGTCCCGTTTTTGTAGGACATTTTCCGGTCTCAGCGATGTCAGAGATTTTATGTTTTACCGGATTCCTGATATTCACAATACACTTGTGAAATGGTCGTACAGGAAAATACCCACTTCATCGCTGCCTCGGAGATGGTGTGTCCCATCGCTCGTGCGCCGGCTATAACACCACGTTCAAGCTCACTTAAATCTTGATAACCTGCCATTTTAGCAGCAGTAACCGATTTAACAACTGCGCCAGACAATTGTTGTCTTACATGTGCGTTGCGGACCGCAGCGGCGTATTCTGCCTTTTTACATATCCCTCTCTCTCTCTCTCTCTCTCTCTCTCTCTCTCTCTCTCTCTCTGCATACATAAACTGAAGTCCCCTGCTCGCTTGTTTTTGTGTGTCCAGGCTAGTCTGAGGAACTACTGTAGAGATTTTGATTCGGTCTTGGAATTCACGGGGCCAATATCTCGCCACTATCGATATTGGTAACAGCAAAAATCGTTTATATTCTTTATTCCCAGGATGGCTGAATTATTTTACGGAACCCTCAGTGCGCTAGTCCTACTCGCACTTGGCAATTTTTTCAGCTTTTTCCACTTAGTAACATCCATAAACGGAAGAAAAACGCTCACACGAATTAATACAGTCAGTCTTATTCACTATGAATTATATTGGAAATGTCCTGATACTCTAATGTGTCATTTAGTCGTTTCATTGTATACTAAATGGGTAGTGTTCAGCTGCAGCTAACTGTACTCTGCAAGCCAACTTGCACACAGAACACGGAAAAACTGATTAGAACTCCACATCCACGTACAAGAAAAGTAAGCTCATCAGACAAAAAAGTCTCCCCAAGACACGTAACGCTAATACCGTTCAGCACCGGCGGAAGTTCCTATAATGGCCTCACGAGAGAGAGAGAGAGAGAGAGAGAGAGAGAGAGAGAGAGAGAGAGAGAGAGAGAGAGAGAGAGAGAGACCGAGACCGAGACCACGACCACAATTTTCTTCAGGTATGCGATAACCAACTGAGGCCGCTTGTTGATTATTAGATACCACAGAACTCTAAATTGCGGGGATGTTGATCGCTGCATTTCTCCCGCTGTTCAGGACAGTCTCTGACATTTTCTATGGGGATAAGATCAGATGATTAAGTGGGCCAGTACCGGTATGACTGAGTGTCTGAAATCTGCCCAAACCAGGGACACGGCTGTTATTATCTTCGAGGACGGTAGTGTCTGCTGAAGTAGAAGAAGCCACAACAGTTGGTCTGGAGAATGTATACGTAATATAACTAATTATGTATGTTACGCGACCTATTTCAGACAGACTTGGTTACATAATTTACTGTCTGGAAAGAATGACTACGGGGATAAGGACCACCCATCTGTCAAAGGGGTGGGAGTGGGTGTGAAAAAACAGTGTAGCCCACGACGAACGATTGCCCAGACTTTACTCGTCCAGTGTTTGAGGTTGAGAGCACTTAGTGACTTACAACAAACTTTGCACGAGATTTCAAACCTTTCTGGATGAAAACCCCCACAGTGTGACGAAAGGAAAAAAGTTTATCGCTTATTAGATTTTCGCTGTTCGTGCAGAGCACTATCGCATCAGGCAGTAAGTTTTTCTTTATTACCACAAACTGTATTCTGCACACATTTTACAGGCATTATTCACATACACCACTGAACGTGCCTGTGAAATTACATCATTATACGACTCGTTGTACAAGAGAAGCTGTGCTAAAACGAAACTACAGAGTGAAATTCGCTAAAGATAAGGGTGAAATATATGTGTGAAATACATGTGATGTGTGTGTACTCTGGCAGAGCTTGGGTAAAAACCTCCTTCTAAACCCTGTATCGACTTCTACCAAACTTTGTACACATATTACCTCCTGTATGGAAAAAGTTGTGTGGGGGTAAGAACCACCAGCCAGCTATTGGGATGGAGGTCATAACTTGATGGAGAGAGAAGGTGGAGAGGCCGAGAAGGCCAGAGGGGTGTGGGAGGAGGTGGTAAAGGCGCATACGGTGAATATGAGGTGGACAGAGAATGAGGATTAGATGGGAGGGGATGGAGATGGACAGCGAGATAGGCGAGGAGGTGAGGATATGAGCAGGGGAAGAGGAGATGTACTTAGAGGGGGAGGAGCAGATGGACAGAGGAGCAAGGAGGAGATTCACTAACAGAAGATTGTAATAAATATATACCCGCGCAGCGCCGGTTATTCAGCTAGTGTTGAAATAAAGATCCTGGTTCATATTCATGGTAAGTTGAATGAGTGGGTGCGCCGAAGCACTGGTACGAAAAACGCCCTGATACCATGGCCTGCACTACGCCCTACACACGCTGCGGGCTAAAAGTCACATCGGGCTGTCAGTGTATTCGAAATCTAGCATTATTTGAGAAGAGAGCAAACTCGCAACTCGTCCGACCACACTACACGCCTCCCGTCATGTCCAAAGGAACAGTGCATCGTACTTCTCAACAACACAGGCACTGTAATATCGTACGCCTATGAGAGTTCTTCCGACAAAGTTTACTGACGTCCCAAAGACTCACCGAGCGAGGTGGCGCAGTGGTTAGCACACTGGACACGCATTCGGGAGGACGACGTTTCAATCCCGCGTCCGGCCATCCTGATTTAGGTTTTCCGTGATTTCCCTAAATCGCTCCAGGCAAATGCTGGGATGGTTCCTTTGAAAGGGCACGACTGGCTTCCTTCCCCGTCCTTTCCTAATCCAGTGAGACCGATGACCTCGCAGTTTGGTCTCTTCCCCCAAACAAACCAACCAACCAACCAACCCTAAACCTCTTCAGGCAAATGTCGGGATGGTTCCTTTGAAAAGGGCACTGCCGACTTTCCTACCCATCCTTCCCTAATCCGATGAGACCGATGACCTCGCAGTTTGGTCTCCTCCCCCAAAACAACTCAACCCCAACCCAGAGGCACGCGTGCATCTTTGCAGTGAATCTGTGAGTTGTTAACACTCGAAATGATTTCAGCAGTGGAAGTTGCTAGTATAACGGGCGACTTTCAAGTTCTCATAAAAAGTCTAGGCCAAACTCGTTTGGAGCTGCCAGCAGATAGCTTGGCGAGTTCGCCGGAAGCCGATAGCCACCGTCTACATACTGAATGAGGCTTGCGCACCGGCCCGACTAGTTATTGCAGTACGCATCCGTCCTTCACGCAGTTGCCATTGGCTGTTCTTCGATTGTGCAGCTCTGTATTTCCAACTAACACTATTTTTTACCCGCAGGTTAATTTTCTCGCGATTTTAGATTGTCGTCTGTTCGTTAGATTGCTAGCGAGATCTTGTGACGGCTACCGGGTTATCAAAGTAGATTGTGTTCTGATGCCAGCGAAACATCATGTAATTGAATAAACGTAATCATTTTCAGTTTCAGGTTCATCAGTGTTACTAAATAGATTCTCATTCAGCTGTACGTACAGATATGAAATCTAGAAAAGTAGGCTCCACTTACCTGTAGTCCGATATATACTAGGAGGCATTTCACAGTAAGCGGCCTGAACCATTCCCTACAGAAATAAGTCAATGAGTGCTTGGAATTGTGAGGTCCTACTCTGTTGCCATTCATAATCTTTGCGCAAAGCACTGCGCCTGCAAGTTCTCAAGTAGGAAACTTTTCCGGACGCGAAACTCATTCCTATTTATAGAAAAACATAACTCTGACTTTAACCCATATTCATAACAGATTTTTCAAATTATGAGAGAATTTCAGATTTTAAGCTAATTTAGATAGGAGATTGAACTTCAAACTTCATATTCCTTAAGATTTAAATATTAACAAAGCAGGAAGAAAAACTTCATTTACCGAAGCTTATACAAAGCACTCGCAGATGATACAAAATTTTGGGAAGATCTGTTGTCGATCGAGGTATTCTTGTACGAATAAAAACATATCATTGAGTTTAATGCTTTTCATGATATCACTTGATGACTCGGAAACTGTTTCCCCGAAAAATTTCATCCATTTCCGAAAAAATTAACCCAACTCCAGATCTATTAAAGTTTCGAACGTATTAAACCTAACTCTAGATCTAATTAAAATTACAAACGTATTAATCTAACCCTAGATGTAATTAGTTTAGATACATTTCGAAGCGTTATAGAGAACTATTCCACATGCGAATTTCAGATTTTTTTATATGGTTTTTGAAGGATACAAGACTTCAAAGCGATTTCGCATCGCCTCAGACAATGGAGCACTGTGTTGACTGCCTGGAGACTGCAACTTGGAGTCAGATGCGAACTACACTATGTGATCAAAAGCACCCGGACACCCCGAAAAACCTACATTTTTCATATTGCATTGTGCTGCCACCTACTGCCAGGTACTCCATATCAGCGACCTCAGTAGCCATTAGACATCGTGAGAGAGCACAATTGGGGCGCTCCGCGAAACTCACGGACTTGGAATTCGAATGTGATCAGGTGATTGGGTGTCACTTGTGTCATACGTCTGTAGCGAGTTTCCACACTCCTAAACATCCCTAGGTCCACTGTTTCCGAACTGATAGTAAAGTGGAAACGTGAAGGGACACGTACAGCACAAAATCATACAGGCCGCCCTCGTCTGTTGACCGACAAAGACCGCCGACAGTTGAAGAGCGTTGTAATGTGTAATAGGCAGACATGTATCCAGACCATCACACAGGAATTTCAAACTGCATCAGGATCCACTGCAAGTGCTATGACAGTTAGGCGGGAGGTGAGGAAACTTGGATTTCATGGTCGAGCGACTGCTCATAAGCCACACATCACGCCGGTAAATACCAAACGATGCCTCGCTTGACGTAAGGAGCGTAAACATTGGACGACTGAACAGTGCAAAAACTTGTGGAGTGACGAATCACGTTACAAAATGTGGCGATCCGATGTCTGGGTGTGGGTATTGCGAATGCCCGGTGAACGTCATCTGCCAGCGTGTGTAGTGCCAATAGTAAAATGCAGAGGCTGTGGTGTTACGGTGTGATCGTGTTTTTCATGGAGGGGGCTTACACCCCTTGTTGTTTTGCGTGGCACTATTACAGCAGATGTTTTGAGCACTTTCTTGCTCCACACTGTTAAAGAACAATTCGGTGATGGCGATTGCATCTTTCAACTCGATCCAGCACCTGTTCATAATGAGCGGCCTGTGGCGGAGCGGTTACACGACAGTAACATCCCTGTAATGGACTGGCGTCCACAGAGTCCTGACCTGAATCCTATAGAACACCTTTGGCGACTTCGTGCCAGGCCTCATCGACCGACATCGATACCTCTCCTCAGTGCAGCACTCCATCAAGAATGGGCTGCCATTCCCCAAGGAACCTTCCAGCCCTTGATTGAACGTATGCCTGCGAGAGTGGAAGCTGTCATAAAGGCTAAGGGTGGGCCAACACCATACTGAATTCCAGCACTACCGATGAAGGGCGCCACGAACTTGTAAGTCATTTCCAGCCAGGTATCAGGATACTTTGGATCATTAGTGTAATTTAAGTCAGACTGTGGTGTGGAAGGACACACATGGGGTCAGCGTAAACGGAATAGCTTCAATACTGCATCTGTAAGCACAACCTCTCTTGTGAATGGGCCTGTAATGTATGTAAGCGAGCGAATGGTCACCCATCACGGAGAGAAGCCGTGTGGAAAGGATACTTCTCTGTTGTATGGGCGAGACACATTCCGCAACAAGCAAGCAGAAATGGGGAATAATTGACATTTTTAGGTTAAGAGAACGTCCCTGACAATGTGCCCTGTGAAACACTTTTCGGAAGCAGAGTAAGATACAGGCAACGAAAGGTTATTCGCGAATTGTGCAGAAACCAGACTGCAGTTAGGCATATGTGACGTAGGACATGAAAGAGAAAGCAATAATTGAGGAGTGAGTGAGAAATGTTGTAGGCTGCTCTATATAGTATTCAATCTGTACATCAAAGAAGACGTAAACCAAACCAAGGTGAAATTTGAATAGAGAATTAAGGTTCAAGGAAAATAAATAAAAGCCGGCCGCGGTGGTCTCGCGGTTCTAGGCGCTCAGTCCGGAACCGCGCGACTGCTACGGTCGCAGGTTCGAATCCTGCCTCGGGCATGGATGTGTGTGATGTCCTTAGGTTAGTTAGGTTTGCCGGCCGCTGTGGCCGTGCGGTTCTCGGCGCTTCAGTCTGGAACCGCGTGACCGCTACGGATGCCGCGTTACCAACCGATGAGCAGGCCTGATTGACACTGGGTTGAAGATTATAGGTGACACAAGCAGATTCCAAACGGAAAATAATGATAGGAAAAATCCAGCAAAAAAGTCAATATGATGATAAAATGACGCCGCAAACTACTAGAAATAAAAAAATTACAGTTGAACCAATTAACTGAATAAAAATGATAGTCAAGAATCTTTTGGTTAGATTTAGAAAAGTAATTTTCGCTGCATTTGACGAATTCGATCCTTCGACCTTCTATACGTCAGGTTATATCGTAACCAAAATGTTCAAATGTGTGTGAAATGTTATGGGACTTCACTTCTAAGGTCATCAGTCCCTAAGCTTACAGACTACTTAACCTAAATTATCCTACGGACAAACACACACATTCATGCCCGAGGGAGGACTGGAACCTCCGCCGGGACCAGCCGCACAGTCCATGACTGCAGCGCCTTAGATCGCTCGGCATACCGTAACCACTACGCTACGCCATTACACTGGAAAAGGTTCCTGTATTTATTATTCGGTGTACCCGTCACAACGATTTATTGGCAGCCTTAAAAAATTTGGCTTCACACAATGTTAGCTTGCCTGATGTAAGCCGATCCCTGTCTAATAACGGCATGAATGACAATGAATAGCGTCTGTGTGTGAGACGTGTGTATTTCTTTAGCATCGTCGTGTGTTCTATTTGGTGCGGTTACCATGTGTGATGAAATACGAAATAATAGGGCCACACCAAGGATTCGGGATACAAACACACCAAGCAAGAAAAAACCGGACAAGGAACTGGAATTGAACAAATTGTTGGCGCAGTTTGGCAGAGGTGATCGGTTGGGGTGTGACGTTGATCACGTTGAGCGCCCTGATTGGAGGAAATAGCTACAATGCGTTAAGTGTTCAAATGGTTCAGATGGCTCTGAGCACTATGGGACTTAACTTCTGAGGTCATCAGTCCCCTAGAACTTAGAACAACTTAAACCTAACTAACCTAAGGACATCACACACAGCCATGCCCGAGGAAGGATTCGAACCTGCGACCGTAGCGGTCGCGCGGTTCCAGACTGTAGCGCCTAGAACCGCACGGCCACAGCGGCCGACGCGTGAAGTGTTGACTGTCAAGTAGATTTAATCCGACTATAGATGGGGCTTGCTATTTCGGTAGCGAAATACATTAAAAAGGATCAGACGGATGTGGGGTCCAGTAGTTAACGCAGAGAGACTTCGGCAGGATCGACTAGCACGGTGAGCTCCATCAAACCAGTATTCGGCCAGAAGACCTGAATAGCCCAGGGTCTCCCAGCCAACAATAATGTACAGCTTTACTTTTTAGTAACCAAGTAAGCTGAATGCGATCCTTGCTCGCATACGAGAACAGAGGCAGCGCGTTTGGTTTTTATTCCAGTTCTCGCCTCTTTCAAGGTCCATTTCTTCGAATGCGGCACACAGCTGCTGTGAGCCGTCCAGCTTCCCACGAGTGCGCGGCGCTTCACCAAAGCGGGCCATGAATATGCGATGGGACAGAATCTGCTCCCGTGGCGTGCGGTGGAACTGGATCCGGCGGGTCCGTGAGAGACCCTCACACGCCTTACGTAACTCGCAGCCTCGGGCTACTAGCGGGTGCGGAACAAGAAGATCGCGTTGGTGGCTATGATGGGCGCTCCTTCTCCCTACACACCGCCACAAAGAAAAGATATTGAAATGAGCACAGCCATTATTGAAAACCTAGTACTGTAAGCGCACCGGAATAAGTCGCAACATTTTGTAGGCGTGTCAGCTACAGCCTGAACTGCTAGCACTGGCACAATTACCACGCAAAAAGACAGTGAGACAGTGGATCTTTGCAGGCTAGGACTTATATACTCGTTATCCACATGTGCTTATACTGTTGGCGAGCTTGCTCACAGGACACCTGCGTATTACCGTGGCCCCAGCGCTGCCAGTTTAGCATTTTTGTGGCTAAATTGAGCATGTTTTCAAGTGATGTAGCATGAAAAAATTCACTTTAGTCTCTAGCATATTTATAGTATTTTTCCAGATAAATCAAAGATTTTTTTTTTTCAAAAACAAAAATGGGTAATCAGGAAGGATTTACTTTCCACCGTTGGATGTCCTACGTCGTTCGTTGTCGTTGGATAGGGCAATTTCGAAAGTTCTGGACCGAAGCTTACATAAAATCCAGATCGAAGATTATTTGTTAATTTTGTTGTCCGTTAGCGAGTAATTCATGTGTGATGGTAATGTCAAATTAGTTATTAGTGTTCACTGGTAATATTTTGACAGTGATCGCGAAATATAGTCAGCATTATGGTTCATAGTGAAAGTTGATGTTCATGTTTACAGAGCGGCTTCGGCCTGTCGAAAAGGGTACCACAAAAGCATACTGCAAGTGTTGCAATTGTAATATTTTAGCTAAAATCTGCTGTTCAAAACAACCTTTCATCTACAAAATACGTCAAAGCTTTGACCACATTAAAAGATCAAACGAAGATTGAGTTCTCGAAAATTAAAAAAAAAAAACCTTGAACACTTAAAAGGCTGAAAGTACAGTAGCTATATATGTGAGCATGCTTCTATTTTGACCACTGACTATTTATCACTACTGTTTAAAAAACATCCGTCGATAGCTAAAGTGCTAACTTACGACTACACAGAACAAAATGCACGGATATAATCAAGAACGTATTGGCACCACATTTTTATCGACATTAACTAGGCGACGTTGGTGATCAGGAATACAGTATATTAATGACTTACTAGGCAGGAATAACATCTGGTAGAATTGTTAATTGATATAGCGTTTTTAGAGTTTTTTCAGCGTTTTCTGTAAACTTTGGCTTGTTTTTCCGCGTTTTCTGAACGTAGATTTGGCATAAAGCATTTTTTAGTGTGGCAGCACTGCCTGCCCCTCGGTGCTCTTCACAGAGGAAAACTTGCGGCGTAACCATAATAAGAGTGCTGCTCGTGCGAACAAGGCCAAGGTCCTATATCATGAAACTGCAAGCGTGGCGGAACCTACTTGCGGTATCACTACATATTCATCCCTTCCCTGGTTGTCCATTTCGCGAATGACGCGTTGGAAGAATGGCTGTCGGCAAAGCTTCGTCTCTGACCTAATTTCTCGGATACCCTCCGTGGTGGTCATTTCGCAATACACACGTTGGAGGAATTTCCCAGTATTTCCCGGAACGCACACTCTCCGAATTTCGACACTAAACAGTTCCATGATGAACAGCGCCTGTAGTAACGTCTGCCATTGGAGTTTATTGAACATGTCTGGAACGCTGTCGCCCTTATTAAACTATCACTTGACGAAACGTGCCACTTTTTTTCGTCCGTCAGTCGCTCTGATCATCCTCTTCTTACTCCGTTTAAAATTGCTTTTAGATTCGGGTAGCCATTTTTTCTGCCCCACACTATAGTACTTTCTTACGAGCGTCTTTTCAGATAGCACTGAGATGAAGGCGAAACCTTAAGCATTGATACTATTTGACGACGAAAGAACAGTTGGACAGGTTTTTACAGTTACTCTGGGAGTGGGTTCTGTTCCCATCATTAACACACTCATTGTAACAGATCGATGGTGGGACAGTTGGTTCAAATGGCTCTGAGCACTATGTGACTTAACATCTGTGGTCATCAGTCCCCTAGAACTTAGAAGTACTTATACCTAACTAACCTAAGGACATCACACACATCCATGCCCGAGGCAGGATTCGAACCTGCGACCGTAGCAGTTGCACGGTTCCGGACTGAGGGCCTAGAACCGCGAGACCACCGCGGCCGGCTGGGACAGTTGGAAAGGCAGTACACTGATCCCCAGGTGACGCTCAGCTGCGCCCGTCCACCTACCGAGCTGATTGTCTCTCTCACTTGATTATACTGTTGTCGGTCCTTCTGATCCGTTTTATTCTTTTAGTTTTTTTGCACTTTTACTACGCCGGCTGGGTTGGTCGAGTGGTTCTAGGCGCTATAGTCTGTAGCCGCGCGACCGCTACGGTCGCAGGTTCGAATCCTGCCTCGGGCATGGATGTGTGTGATCTCCTTAGGTTAGTTAGGTTTAAGTAGTTCTAAGTTCTAGGGGACTGATGACCTTAGAAGTTAAGTCCCATAGTGCTGAGAGCCATTTGAAGTTTAACTACACTGATGGGGAAAAAAATCGCAACACCAAGGAGGAGTTATACGACATAAACGGAAGTTGGTAGGCGTAAAACATGATGTCTATTCCAGTTTCGCGCCAGTCCAATAACAGTGGCGCTAGTAGTCCCACTATGGGGATGAAATTCAGATTTAATTTAAATATACACAGTAACGGTCGTTAGTTACCTTTGCGATTGGATGTGGTGAATTGATGTTAGTCAAAAATATCTTTAAGGCGACAAAGACGCCGTTATCAACACCCCACTGATTTTGAACGAGGACCTTCAATAGGACTACGAGAAGATAGATGTTCCTTCTGCGATAGTGCAGAAAGACGGCAGGAGTGTAGTCGCTGTACATGATTCCTGGCAGTGGTGGTTACGAGAATGTACGGTTGCAAGAAGATTGGGCTGAGCACGGCCACTTGGCACTGGCGAGTGGAAAGACAGAACGAATTGCTACAAATGGGGCAGAGTGGAGATCTGTTATGTTTTCTGATGAAAGCTGGTTCTGCCTCGATGCCAGTGATGGCCGCGTGTTGGTTACGAGGTGGCAAAATGAGGGCCTGCAACCAAACTGTGTGCTAGACACACTGGCTTTCACGTGGAGTTATGGTTTGGGGAGCGATTTCGTATGGCAGCAGCATCATTCTCGTGGTTACCTCACGCACCCTGACTGCAAATGGATACTTCAGTCTGGCGATTCGACTGTTGTGCTGTCATTCATGAACACCATTCTAGGGGGTGTTTTGCAACAGGATAACGCTCTACCTCGTACCGCTGTTGTACTCACCGTGCTCTACAGAGTGACGACATGTTGCCTTGGTCTGCTCGATCACCAGATCTTTCTCCAAACGAGCGCGTATGGGACGTCATCGGACAACTCACAGCGCCATCCACAAACAGCGTTAAGCGTCCCTGTATTGACTGACCAAGTACAACAGGCGTCGAACTCCAGCCCATAAACTTACACCCAGCACCTCTGCAACACAATGCACGCACGCTTGTTTGCTTGCATTCAACATTGTGCTGGTTACACCTGTCATTAATGTACCAGCGGTTCACATTTGCAATGGCTTACCTCGCGCTTACATTAACCTGTGATCGTGCAATGTTAATCACTAAAATATTTTACCTAGACAAATGTATTCCCGAAATTTCACTATTCTACATGAATTACTTTTTCGTGTTGCGGTTTTTTTCCATCAGAGTATTACGGCTCGGCGGGCGGGGCAGGAGCTCGACATGGAGGAGATGCCTCTCACCGTAGATTAGAACGGGGAGTCCTCGTTTCTTCTCTGACTTGCAGACCGACCCGACCCTTATATAGAGTGATTCTTATTAACGTATAAAAGCCTCCGAAGCGACGTAGACTGCGCTGAGACAAGTCATTTAATACAAGACCTATGGGGTCGCAAATGTCGGGAAATACGCCAAAAGGGGATGACAGATGTTGAACATGAGACGTCATCAGATGACGTACGTCATCGCACGTGCAGCAGTTGAGCCTGTCGTACTTGTTCATCCCAACCCAAGTCACGTGGGTGTCGCTCCAGCCCTATGTTCGCGATCATAGCGCGTGGGCCTCAGAGTTCGAGCCTTGCATCTGACGGGCAGTATTTTTTTCATTACTTCAGACGTGTGTGTTTACTTTAAGGTAATATTTATTATTCTATTTACCGGTCTCGCGGTCTCCGCTTGTTTATTTCGGATTACAGTGCAAGAGAAACCTACTGTATTGAATCACAAGTGAGTGACTATAAGCTCGAGCTGCGTCATTGCCAGCAATTGAGGTACATTTTCTTTACTGAATAATGCCTCTACACAAAAAGAAACGAGGAAAGGAAAGCAACACAGAATATTAACAGCTTCTACTTGGTTACAGCGAGTACCATAATTTTGCAGTTTCTATGTTTACAACAGATCGCATTCACCAAAGGTGTCCGAAATGTGTACCGTTTGCTCTAGTGCAAGTATTGCATCGCTCGAGCATCCCTTCACGACCAAGCCCAACCGCTGCTCGTGGGGCGAGGTACGTCATCTGGTGACGTCACGTGCTCAACATTTCTCATCAGTTTTTGGTATATTTTCCTACATTTGCGACCTCAAGTGTTTTGTATTAAATTACTTGTCTCAGCGTCATCGACGTCACTTCGGGGGTTTTTGAACGATAATAAGAATCACCCTGTATTTTAACCAGGCTTTAAATTATTTGTTATGTGTGGCATCAATATTGCTTTCAGTGCCTTGATTTTTAGCACTCCTACAATACTACTCGGTCAAATTTCTGACTGACGTTACTTACTCCAGTTGGACTAGCCCCTGAAGGAGAGACTGATGACCTCGCTGTTTATAGTCCCTTAACTGACCAACAATCTTCTAATAATCCATTTTCGTAAGTGGTGGTGGTGGTGGTTAGTGTTTAACGTCCCGTCGACAACGAGGTCATTAGAGACGGAGCGCAAGCTCGGGTTAGGGAAGGATTTGGAAGGAAATCGGCCGTGCCCTTTCAAAGGAACCATCCCGGCATTTGCCTGAAACGATTTAGGAAAATCACGGAAAACCTAAATCAGGATGGCCGGAGACGGGATTGAACCGTCGTCCTCCCGAATGCGAGTCCAGTGTGCTAACCACTGCGCCACCTCGCTCGGTTTTTGGTAAGTGTTCTCGATTGACGAGATATGCTCAAGACCTGTCACAGGAGGATTTTTAAGCTGTTTCTTCTGTGTATGAATTAAATTTGCTTAATATTCTTCCTGTGAATGTCAGCATCGCATCTGCGTTTTCTACAGTTTGTTATTTTGACTACTGCAGTGAAATATCTTAAGATAGTTCCTGTTTCCCATTATTTGCCTCTAGTATTATAATCGAACAGTAATGGATCTCTTTGCCAATTTATGCGCAATATGTTACACTTTATGCTTTCAGAGTTCAACATAGTTTTGAGTACAACAAATCCTGCGTTAGAAGTATGTTGGTACTCTTCTATTCATCAAACATGTCGATGGTAGGCAGTGAAAACCTCGAATTTGTTAAATTTTGCTGGAAAAGCAAAAGCGGTTGCTTAAAAAGTATACAAAGTGATACAGACAATGCCGCATGTGTAGCTATATAGTAGAAGCCTATTTATTTACAGATTAGAGAACTCCATGCAATTTCAAATCACTCTTTCATAATAGTTACTGGTTAATGGAATTACGAACTTTTCACAGAAAAATGAAGTTAAGAGGTTTTCATTGCCTACCATCGATATATGACAACCGCCCTTTTGTTGGGTTCCCGAGTAGCACTTTTAGAATCCGTTTGATAAGGGATTAAAGATGCTGCAAAGTAAACCTCACGGTATGAGAGAGGTGCCTTGCGGCATTGGCAGAGAACGGCTCATTTGACGCAGCGTTTGCCACGCGAGACGACACGTGCAGTGCCGCATACGCAGCATCTGCGTCAGGAGCAAGCAACCACCGTCGCAACGTCCGTGGCTGGCAACCCTGTTC
Organism: Schistocerca gregaria; assembly: GCF_023897955.1. Classification (NCBI taxonomy): domain Eukaryota; kingdom Metazoa; phylum Arthropoda; class Insecta; order Orthoptera; family Acrididae; genus Schistocerca; species Schistocerca gregaria. The sequence continues at coordinate 399,681,336 of NC_064931.1, read as the reverse complement.
CACTTGCGTTACAGCGGAAATTATGGACTTAATCTTCACTGGGAACTGCTAAGGAGCCTAAATATAACCTTCTCTACCCGTTAACAAACACTACATTTGGATGCGCTTTACACACAGTTCCAGTGTCATTCCATAGACCTAGCAAAAGCCCAGCGAACAATAATACAAAAACTATCGGTGCGTTCTGCACCCACAACCATCCAATTAGCGCAGCTAAAGCACGAAATACCTCGGACACACACTCAATCAAACATTAACTTGTAATCCCTACATGTTAATGATCGAAAACACGTCCGCTGATCATTGGAACATGCGGACGAAAATCCTGTTGTCTTCATGTATAGCTAGCCACAAGGCCCTTAACTGATTCACCCTCGCTGATGCAAATGTTACGTCTGTCTCCGCTCTTCCTAAGTTTCATCACTCCCTCCAAAACATTGAACAATATGTTCTCCCCCTTGAACTCCAGATGAAACTATCTCTTACCGTCCATATCTTGTACCAGCCCTTGAAGTTCCTGCTCAGCATCAGAGTCTCGGAAAACGTTCTGCTGCCGGACGTCTTCTCTTAACTTTAAGATCAACATCCCATTGTATTATCGCCTGCTGCTATGTCCACACCTTCCTTTCCTCCAAACACGTTTCCCAGGACAATTTGAACTTCTACCGACTCTACTGGTCTGCACATCAGCTAAGCTTTTGCTGTATCAAAGAAGAGTCCATCTAAGTTTTGTGATCCCACTTTCGGTGGCCTTGTCTTGTCGTGGAGCAGAAGTGCGCTCGCAATTTTGTGATCATGAACACGCTTTAATTGTTTCTTAGATTTCCTAAGAGTCTCAGAAAAGATTTCGGAATTGATCGCTTGACCATGAGGGATGACATCGTACAGAATAACATTTGACTCGCAGAAGACAAGACTTCAACAGCTGAGGGCACTATGTGGAACTATTTCGAAAGAGACTGTGTGGTGCCACACCATGGATTGCTATTTTGTTTCAGACTCAAAGTGATGAATCCATGTTTCATCGCCAGTGCCTGTGTTAGACTAGATACCGTCACAATCGGCCTCATAACGAGCAAGCAGTTGAGCACAGGTGCCCCTTCTTTATGCTCTTCAATTAGGCTTCTAGGAACACGGCGGGGGCCGGCCGGTGTGACTGCGCCAGACACTTGTTGTCTTATACAGGCTTTGCGGACTACTACGCCGTATTATTCCTGTTTACATATCTCTGTATTTGAATACGCATGCTTATACCAGTTTCTTTGCACTTCAGTGTATTTCTCGTCAGTCTACAGACGGATGACGCACATGACTTCCCTCTCATAGGTTTACTGAGGAAGACAGGATAAACGCGCGCGAGAGAGATATACGAGTGCGTGCTGAAAAGTCGTGCCCCCGAATTTTTTTATTCTGTTCTCAATATCGGTTGAGGTATTATATGTCATGTATATTGGTCGGCTTTCCCGCTTCGCTGATGCAAGGTACAACCCTCTGCCGCTAGAGGGATCCGAATCCTAGCGTGTACCATGGCGGTGTGTAACTTGCCTATGCCGGTGCGAGAGAGATCCTTCGAGATCTGACAGCACCAATTCTAAGAGTTGGTCCACACATGGAGTACCCTCTCCTTCAGCATGACAATGCTACACGACAGACGAGCGCTGCGACATCTGTAACAATCCGACGCCTTGGGTTCACTGTCAAGGATTATTCTCCATACAGTCCCGACTTGACACCCATACGACTTACATCCGTTTCCAAAACGTAAACAACACTTTCGAAGACTTCACTTTCATAGCGATGAAACGGTGCAAGCAAAGGTGAGGTTGTGGCGCCGACAACAAACACTGTTAGGTTTGGCAGTGACGATATGAAGAAACTGGCCTCGTTAGGAGCAATGTGTTCGTCGCCAGGGTGACTATGTTGAGAAATAAATATGTAGACAAGAAGAATAAAGGTGTAGAATGTTAATAACGTGTGTCCTATTAAAAAAGCGTTAAGAGTTTTTAATTTCGGAGGCATTACTTATCAGCTCGCACTCATAGTTTGGTCGTGGATGCATTATCGTATCCATGAAGACACTGTATATTGGTATAATGCACGGTACAGTCACATTAATGTGACCACCGCCTGTGTTCGAGGTCAATGCGCAGTGACCACTCACAGACGGCAGGAGACAGTACTAGCAGTGGAGGGTACCTAAAGCGCGTCGGGAGTGGGGGGGGGGGGGGGGACGCAGAAAACAGTGCAATCGTTGTTGTATTGCGGAAACGAAGCGATTAATTTGACGTCCAATTACGCATGACCACTGGCTTTCGGAAAAAAGAATGGAAGTGCCAGAAAGATTAAGTTTGTAAACTTTTCGCATGCCGCCGTGGCTAAAGCATACCATGGCAAAATGGCTTTATCCAAATGGCACTAAGCACTATGGGACTTAACATCTGCCGGCCAGAGTGGCTGAGCGGTTCTAGGCGCTACAGTTTGGATCCGCGCGACCGCTGCGGTCGCAGGTTCGAATCCTGCTTCGGGCATGGATGTGTGTGATGTCCTTAGATTAGTTAGGTTTAAGTAGTTCGAAGTTTTAGGGGATTGATGACCACAGCAGTTAAATCCCATAGTGCTCAGAGCCATTTGAACCATTCTGAACTTGACATCAAATGTTATCAGTCCCTTAGACTTAGAATTACTTAAACCTAACCAACCTAAGGACATCACAAACATCCATGCCCGAGGCAGCATTCGAACCTGCGACCGTAGCAGCAGCGCGGTTCCGGACTGAAGCGCCTAGAACCGCTGGTCCACAGCGGCCGGCTGGTGCTATCCATCATTCATCGAACGTTGCTGCGCATGCGCCTCCGCAGCGGGCGCCTGGTTCATGTACCCAAGCTGAGTGCTGTTCTTCGGCGACGGAGGCTGGAATTAGCACGCCAGTACCACAACTGGACGTTGACTAAGTGGCGACAGGTAGGCTGTTCAGATGAATCACGTTGTATGCTCTATTGGACAGATGACCCTTGACGTGTACGACTGAAACGTCTGAAAGCAAACACAATGCAAGAATAGTCGAAATGTGCCAGGCCGGAGGAGGGAGCGCTGTGATCTATGGTATGTTTTCGTGGCGTTCCCTGGATGATCTTGTCATCCCGGAGGGCACAGTAGATCAACGCAAGTATGCCTCACCCTTGAGGACCATGATCACCCCCACATGGGCACTATTGCATCTCTACCAGCAAAAGAATACAACGTGTCACATAGCTCGCAGTATACGTGCGTGATTCGAAGAGCAGCAGAAGTCGTTTACTGTACGCCCCTGGCCACCAAACTCTGCGGATTTAAGTCCAGCCGAGAATCTATGGGACCACCGCGGCCGGCCGGTGTGGCCGAGCGGTTCTGGAATCGCGTGACCGCTACGGTCGCAGGTTCGAATCCTGCCTCGGGCATGGAAGTGTGTGATGTTCTTAGGTTAGTTAGGTTTAAATAGTCCTAAGTTCTCGGGGACTGACGACCTCAGATGTTAAGTCCCATAGTGCTCAGAGCCATTTGAACCATCTGGGACCACCTCGATCGAGCTGTTCGCACCATGAATTCTCAAGCGAGAAACATAGCGCAGCTGGCCACGGCGCTGGACTCGTCGGCATCGCTCCGCATCCATGTCGTATCTTCCAGAACCTCACTGACTATCTTCCTGGACATCAGGCAGTGGTTATTCAGGCTTTTGACTGTTGATCACGTTAATGTGACTAGACAGTGTATCTTTTTGATACGATATCTAGAGCAGCAGTTGTGAAGGGTGCCTTAGCCACAGCGATTGGGTTGTTTCCAGAACGAATTTCTCACTCGGCAGCTTAATGCCCTCTTTAATGAAACTTGCTGACATACGCAGATCTCATGCCGGACGGTGACTCAAACCCGGAGCCTTGCCTTTTGCGAGCAGTGCTTCTTAACATCTTTGCGGTCTGACCATGCCTTATACCATGCGAAATACGAGGGTTTGGGTTCCCAGCAGGTTCCTTCATAACATGCACTCTGTTGCAAAGTGAGTTTTGTTCCAGATTGACTTGAAAGTAAGGTAGAGTGCGTCGGATCACTCAGACATTGAAGTGGATTGAAGCAGATTCTATTCTGACAACATTTATCGATACCTTATAGGAAAGTGTGCAAGAAGCTCGCTAGGCGAGGCATCTTCAGAACTTTTGGCGATGCGCGACCTCTTAGCGACTGCTCAGCTTCCGACACAATCTGTCCTCGCCGGAAGCCGCCATCAGCGGAGCGCTGAGTGATTAAATATTTGCTAAGTAGACGTTTCCTTTCGCAGGAGAATTCCTGAGCACAGCTAACGTTGATACAGTCCACATTTTTTATCGGTGTCTCCAGGGCAAACAAATGGCGGTGTCTTGTGAGATCCAGTTCTTAAAATTCCTTCACTCTTTTTGCGCAAAAGTTAATCAAGAACATTCTGCAAGGTTTTTTGACTGGTTTCAGCGAAAGCCCAATTGAGTAGATACAATATGTGACATGATACGAAAAGGACATTTGTCATTCTTGACCACGCAGTATAAAACACTGTATTACATAAAACCAGACTAGTAAAGCTAAGCGAAAGTAATAGATTGTATACACATAAGAGAAGCTCGTAAAGCTTTGCGTTCCTCTTTTACAGAGTTAAGCCGAGCGAGCGACGAAGTTGTTAGCACAGTGCAGTCGCATTCGGAAGACGGTTCAAATCCCCGTCTGGCTATCCAGATTTAGACTTTCCGTGATTTCACAAAGTCACTCCAGGAAAATGTCGGCATGGTTACTTTGAAAGGGCACAGTCGGTTTCCTTCCCCCATTCTTTCGTAACCTGCGCTTGTGCTCAGTCACGAACGACTGCGCTGTCGACCGGACGTTAAACTGTAATCTTACCACCCTTTATACTTTCTTTTACAAAGTTAAATAAAATGGCAAATGGATACTAATGAGCGAAAAAATTCTGACCACCTGCTTGTTAGTCCGTCTTTGGAACGAAATACTGATTGTGCATATCAGGGATTCGACATTTCGTTGGTTGGTTTGTAGAGGTATGTGGCATCAGATGTCTGTGCACAGTCCATGTAATTCTCTTAAATAACGGGCCGCTGATTTGCGTATGCGCTGATGGTGCCCGGTAGCGAAGCAGATAGGTTCCATAGGATTTACATCAGGCGAGACTGGTCGCCGAAACATCAACGTGAGTTTATTATAAAGCTCCTGAAACCACTGCAAACACGGTTCAGGCTTAGAGGCACGAACAGTTATACCACTGAAATATGACATCGCCGTCGGGGAAGACATCATGCATGAAAGGATGTAGGTGGTTCGCAGCTGTCAGCGCGTCTTCGATTACTAACTCAGTTCCCGTACAAACGCAGGAGAATGTCTCCTGTAGTATAATACTAGTTTCACCAGGTTGCGTCAGTGACGCGTTGCACGATTCGAGCCGCCGTTCATCTCGATAACGGCGTTTGTGGAGACGACCAGCGATCTAGTGTAGCAAAAATTTGAATGACTCAAAGAGCCGACACGTTTCCATTGATCGGCGGTCGAATCCCGATGGTCCCGTGCCTTCTACAATCGTAACTGACGATGTCGTTGGGTCAACATGTAAACCCGTAGGGGTGGTCTGTTGCGGAGCTCCATCTTCAACAGTGTACGATAAACGGTGTTTTCCGAAACACTTGTGCGTGCAACATCATTGTGCTGTTTCGGCAGAGATGCTACAGACCACCATCTAACCTACTTCACAGAGCAGACAAGCCTTCGACCCCGCGTTCTATGAAGAGTCGTGGACGTTCAATCATTTAGCGCCTACTGGTAGTTCAACTGTCCTTCTGCCTGTTCTGTAGACATTCGACCAGCTTTGCCGTTTCCGAGATACTTGTTCACAGCGTTTTCGAGATACTCCTTCACAGGCTCTGCGTAATAATAATCAGTCCTCTGTCAAAGTCGCTTATTTCAATGGATTTTCCTATTTGCAGTCAACACCTATGCTAAGGTGATCCTTCCTCCGTGTCTCCTCCGCTTACATACTTTTGTTACCACGTCCTGTGCCCGCAACGTCACCAGGCGGCATCCAACGTCGCGGTGGGCAGTGGTCATAATGTTTCGGCTTATCAGTGTGTATGCCAACGAACCTATTTACGGAGCTAAGAGCTACTCTTAGCCAAAAATAATTCGTATTTTTTAAAGCATTGTGCAATGAAATGCTTGTATTTGTTACGTTCTATTAATATACATAAAATGCCCTCTTCAGTGAGGCAGGAATCACAGTTTGGAGATGGTATTAATTTTAATAAATATGTTTTATTAGTACTCATGATTTATCCTTAGTAAAGAATGTCGTGTGACTAGGGCCTCCCGTCGGTTAGACTGTTCGCCGGGTGCAAGTCTTTCGACTTGACGCCACTTCGGCGACTTGGTTGTGGATGAGGATGAAATGATGATGATTAGGACAATACAACACCCTGTCCCTGTGCAGAGATCATCTCCCAATCATCCGTGAATCGAACCCGCGCTTTTGGGATTGACATTCTGTTGCGCTGACCACTCAGCTACCGGGGGCGGACTTGTCCTTAGTTAATAGTAACATTTTAATTTCTCGTGAGCTCGCGAGTTGAGAAACCAAGGGCAACATGTGATCTGTGGCTTTATCTCACCATGCCATATACCTTTGACGTGATGTTCCACGTCCAGTAACCCTGCCCATTCTGTTTTTGCTTCGTTGGTGAGTGTGCTGTGAAATTCACTGCACGAAAGAAGTGATTCGGTGAAAGTATTTTCTGCGTCTTTTTCGCCGCTTGGTCTGCGCGTTCGTTGCCTCTCGTGATCCGGTGTGCACTGCAAATGAATCTGTTCAGGCAGCTCCTTCTCACTGTAGAGACTTCTCACGTTATCGCCGGCCGCGGTGGTCTAGCGGTTCTAAGCGCGCATTCCGGAACCGCGCGACTGCTGCGGTCGCAGGTTCGAATCCTGCCTCGGGCATGGATGTGTGTGAGGTCCTTAGGTTAGTTAGGTTTAGGTAGTTCTATGTTCTAGGGGACTGATGACCTCAGATGTGAAGTCCCACAGTGCTCAGAGCCATTTGAACCATTTTGAGCGAACGTCCCAACAGTTAATACCAAGGCTTCTGTAACTTACAATATCTCTTTGTCTCCACCCAGTTTGATCACAAAAAATGGCTCCTACAGAGACATACGATATTTTGGAGCCATTCGTACATGTGAAACTGCCTGGCAGATTAAAACTGTGTGCGTCTCGGTCCAGCGTACAGTTTTAATCTGCCAGGAGTTTCGTATCGGCGTACACTCGGCTGCAGTGTGAAAATCTGTTCTGGAAACCTCCCCCAGGCTGCTGCTAAGCTATGTCTGCGCAATATTTTTTTTTTTTTAGGAGAACTTCTGCGAAATTTGGGAAGTTGGCGGTTAGAAACTGACGGAAGTAAAGCTGTGAGATCGCTCGTGAGTCGTGCTTGGGTAGCTCACTTGGGAAAGCACTTGCCCTCGAAAGACAAAGTTCCCGAATTCGAGTCTCGGTGCCGCACACAGTTTTAATCTGCCAGGAAGTTTCATACCAGCGCACACTGCGTTGCAGAGTGAAAATCCATCCTGGAAACATTCGTAAACAGTTTGTAGCAGTTATGCAAGTAACGCGCCGGTTTCGACGGTATTGCTGCTCGCAGTTTACGCGAGGATGCAGACTCCGCTGCTATTCGTTGCAGTGCTGCAACGTTCCGCCCGTCCGTGCATCGGAGCTGCCGTGGCGTCGCACTAAACCACATTTGCGGTCGCGACGTGAACAGATTCCACGCACTATTGGAGACGCGCGACACGCATCGCGCCATGTACTGATCTGCAGATTTAATCGGAAACGTTTATTGCTGGGTCCGAGTTAATTCTGTGCAGTGTTACGTGTATACTATCAATATCAATCAGTGTCGCCAACCTCACTTTAACCCGCTAGGCAGGGTTAAACTTCTCAGTACTCCAGTGTCAATAATTAGAAACCATGTAGCCATCTAACTACCCTCAGGAAAATGCCGAGATTCGACCAATGGAGTGAAATATATACACTGATAAGTTAGTATTCCAGTTGGCCCCTCGTAACTTCCACCTATGATCTCCGCCGCAGTACAACAGGTCAAAAGACACACACACACACACACACACTCAGGCCGGCCGGAGTGGCCGAGCGGTTCTAGGCGCTACAGTCTGCGGTCGCAGGTTCGAATCCTGCCTCGGGCATGGATGTGTGTGATGTCCTTAGGTTAGTTAGGTTTACGTAGTTCTAAGTTCTAGGGGACTGATGACCTCAGCTGTTAAGTCCCATAGTGCTCAGAGCTACACATACTCAAATGTCCATGGAAACAATTGGAATTTATTTCAGTTAAACGGCACAGAGTTCATCTTCTACTTCAGACATCCCCTCCAGCAAGCTAATGGATCTACCCTGTGTTATGACATCTCTTCCTATGAACAAGTTCCCGCTCACTGAACCGTAACAGTCGATTAGAAAAACAAGGAAGTACATAAGCCGAATTCCACGGCCGCGCTCGGGAAAGCACTTTCCAATGCTTTGTAGGACTTTCGTAGTGGGAAGGTAAACTCGTTGACCACGAAGGATCTCCGGCATGGTCAGAAACAGTCTGAAAAGATTGTAAGGGCGTTGCAGCATAGGTTGTGCTGAGAAATAATTGTCAAGAAAAAAAATTCGATACGTTGCACCATTTCAGAGTTAATTAACATTGTAGTTAGTCAGTCAGGTCGTTCCGCGTGCAAATTCAAGCGGCACGCCAGATGCATTTAGTCATTATTATATATTACAATGTCTGCGTTGACAATTCACGTTATACAGTGTTCTTTCAGACATGAACGCGTGTCTGGAGGAACACTGCATAATGTTAATTGTCAACAAAGGCATTGTGCAATAATACAATAAGTATTACGTGCCTCGACGGGTTAAAGCGACGATTACATCCAGTGTGTGTGTGTGTGTGTGTGTGTGTGCGCGTGCGGGAGCGAGCTTTACGAGATGAGAATTGTGACGTATGGAAGGTGGGTCGGTCGGTCCTGGAGGCGTGTTCGGATGGCGGTTAAGGCGACCGCTGCCATAAAGCGGGAAATATGGATTCTACTCCTTTTCCGGCACAAATTTTCATATGTCACCGAAATGGGAGGGGGAGGGGGGCGGCGAAACGTTTCTAGCCTAACAAATAAATAATGACAGAAATTTCATAATACCAACTTATTTTTCAAAATAATAATCGTGTACACTATTGCACTTGCTGGCAAGCTTAGATAACTTCTGCAAACCATTCAAATAAAAGGTCTTCGATTTCGAGTCCAACCAAGCGTTCACAGCATCATCATTGTCAAACCGTCGTCCTTTGAGGTTTGGTAAAAGAAAAAAGTAGGATGGAGCCAAATCTGGACTGTGGCGGAAGTCGAAACAATTCAAACCCACAGTCGACGCAGTGTTTCCAGTGTTGTGAGGGCGTTGTGTGCCGGTGCGTTGTCCTATGCAAATAACTCCGTTCGCCAATTTTCCGCACCCTTTTCTCTTTTTCTCTAAAACGGCGAAGGAGGGTGCAATAGTATAATGCATTGGTCGTTAAGCCCTATTACAAGTAATCCACCATAATTAGTCCTTCTGCATCCCAGAAGACGTTGTTTTGTCTCAGGATCAAAGTGTTGAACCTACATTTCGTCCATTGTCACAATTCTTGCAAGAAAGCTGTCTTCATCCGCTTGAAATTGGTGGACGATTTCTTCACAACACTGCAAACTCTCCCGTCTCCGATCTGCATTCAAGTATTTCAGGACCTACCAAGATGAAACTCTCCGCATTCCCAAAATATCCACAACAATGTCATGAGCACGCCCATGGGAGATCCCAAATGTGGTTTCAATGCGCTGCTACGCCGTTCGACGATCCTGCAAACCTGTATGAATTGCAGTCACTGTTTCACCAGTGGCAACGGCGACAGGCCTTCCGCTCCTAGGCGCATCTCCCACACTCCTTCTTCCACGTTTGAAGGCGAACACCCCGTTTTTCACTGTTGCATAAGACGGAGCACTTTCCTTAAGTGTATTCCGCGCGTCCTCCGCAATTTCCTTGGGCGTCATTCCCTTCAAATGGAGATATTCAGTCACAGCACGGTTCTTGGTTCTCTCGAAATTCGCCAATTGCTTACACTACGTCATACAATGCTGCAGCCGTGAAATTTGACTTGCATACCCAAAAAGGGTCACCATTAAAGCAAGTGGTGGGTGTTTATGCGAGACATTACGGTAACTATCTCGGGCTAGAAACTTTTTGACCGCCACTCGTACAGCTGAGCATTTTGGCTAAATTCGTGCTTGTGTATTAAAAACTTCTTTTTCTTGCGCTTGAAAAATGTAAAATTTACGTTCGTGTAAATTTTACCTCAAAATTTTGTGAACTTTAACAGCATAAAATTAAGAAATAAATCGTTTGGTTTGTCTAGACTTCATAGTACGAAACTACTTTGAATGTTAAGTTTAGACCGAATTGTTAACGTAATCAGTTGGTATATAACGTTTACCAAAGTATTTTCTCTTTCATAACCCTCATGGGAAAGTTTAAATTAACAATGTTACCGAAATAGCTGTCCAAGCCAGTGGCGTAAGAAAGCGAGAAGATATCGAAAACCTCGCGGTGCGCTGTAGGTCAATTTGATATTCCCAGACTGAGATATTCACTGTGCAGCGGAGTGTGCGCTGATATGAAACTTCCTGGCAGATTAAAACTGTGTGCCGGACCGAGACGATGTACTGGCGGAAGTAAAGCTGTGAAGACGGAGCGTGAGTCGTGCTTGGGTAGCTGAGTTGGTAGAGCACTTGCCCGCGAAAGGCAAAGGTCCCGAGTTCGAGTCTCGGTCCGGCACACAGTTTTAATCTGCAAGGAAGTTTCAAATTTCAAATTGATATTATTTTCCGGCTTGATAGACACAAGTGTCCTATATAAAATTGTTCGTCTCTACTTCCCTTACACCACTGTTGTGTGTCGTATACAGTTATGGTGTTAAATACTCCAGCTCCAGCGATTCCACGTATCAGTACTGTTATTTATATAGGTACATGTATAATACGTAGATTTGAGTTTCGTTTTTCTCGCTCGCTGTTAGATACTTGAATGGTTGAGAAATAGCATGAAGGTGGTTCGATGAATCTCCTGCCAGGTACTTAATTGTGAATTACAAGGTGATTATGTACGTGGAAATATATAAAATCTTTGTATAACATTCTAACATCACATGTACAGAAAAGATCTCATACAGCAATTAGTCGTATGCAGCTTCTGTTTTGTTCTACTTTCTCCGTAATTAGATGTTACTCTTGAATAATTTCTGGTTTTAGCTTTTCAAGAAAAAGGAGAAAGAAACATCACCCAAAGTCTTTTTCCCTTGGTTTGCTGCTGTGAAATGGCGTCGGTGCTCTTTACTAATACCAAGAATGTAACTACGTAATTATCGCGAGAAGATAACAGTATGAAACATCGAAACAGGTTGTGGCACAACTAACAAGTGACTGGCACAGAATAACTTTTTATTTACATTTTAGTAATCACAGTTATCATTGTCAACCCTTAGGAACGAAATAATTCTGTGAAGGGAACGTCTACACTGACATTTTTAAAACAGCTGAGAGTGCATGAAGCATTTGTTGGTTCTGTAGCGGCAAGACTATTTAAATACTCATACGTGAGCAAAGAAGTTAAAGGGCAGCCGTGTCACGTCGGAGGCTGTTATAGCGGGCCTGGGTTTTTTGTCCTCGTGCGTTGGGCCTTATTGTCCCGGCCTTGCGGCCTTGGCCCACGGCATCTGTTTTTTCTTCCGCGCAGCTAAACTCAAGTAAGTCTAGCGATTGCATTCGAAGGGCCAAAGATTAGTGGTGCGGTTTTCATGCGTCCCTCGCCACTTGCCAGCTGTGTGATGGCTTGAGAATATATCGTCCCTGTTGGCCATCTGTCGTTGAGCTGAGAGACTGTTTCTTGCAGGGGCGCACATTCACAAACACTATTTACGAGCACTCGTGACGCGTACGCTTCACAATTTGAGTGCCGCGCCAGTGATGCTCTTTTCAGACTATCTCCACATATAAAGGGTGAATAACCTGAAACTTACACCGCATATATTGCGAAAATGGGAATGACTATTGACGTGCGATTTTCACAGAACGGATTGGTAGTCAGGGACTCGTATTATTAGCCAATAATACACTACTGGCCATTAAAATTGCTACACCAAGAAGAAATGCAGATGATAAACGGGGATTCATTGGACAAATATATTATACTACAACTGACCTGTGATTACATTTTCACGCAATTTGGGTGCATAGATCCTGAGAAATCAGTACCTAGAACAACCACCTTTGGCCGTAATAACTGCTTTGATAGGCATGGGCATTGAGTGAAACAGAGCTTGGATAGTGTGTACAGGTACAGCTGCTCATGCAGCCTCAACACGATACCGCAGTTCATCAAGAGTAGTGACTGGCGTCTTGTGACGAGCCAGTTGCTCGGTCACCATTGACCCAAAGTTTTTAATTGGTGAGAGATCTGAAGAATGTGCTGGCCAGGGCAGCAGTCGAACATTTTCTGTATACAGAAAGGCCCGTACAGGACCTGCAACATGCGGTCGTGCATTATCCTGCTGAAATGTAGGGTTTCGCAGGGATCGAATGAAGGGTAGAGCCACGGGTCGTAACACATCTGAAATGTAACGTCCACTGTTCAAAGAGCCGTCAATGCGAACAAGAGGTGACCAAAACGTGTAACCAGTGGCATCCCATACCATCACGCCAGGTGATAAGCCAGTATGGCGATGACGAATACACGCTTCCAATGTGCGTTCACATCGATGTCTCCAAACACCAATGCGACCATCATGATGCTGTAAACAGAACCTGGATTCATCCGAAAAATGACGTTTTGCCATTCGTGCACCCAGGTTCGTCTTTGAGTACACGGTCGCAGGCGTTCCTGTCTGTGGTGCAGTGTCAAGGGTAATCGCAGTCATAGTCTCCGAGCTGATAGTTCATGCTGCTGCAAACGTCGTCGAGCTGTTCGTGCAGATGGTTGTTGTCTTGCAAACGTCCCCATCTGTTGACTCAGGGATCGAGACGTAGCTGCACGATCCGTTACAGCCATGCGGATAAGATGCCTGTCATCTCGACTGCTAGTGATAAGAGGCCGTTGGGATCCAGCACGGCGTTCCGTATTACCCTCCTGAACCCACTGATTCCATATTCTGCTAACAGTCATTGGATCTCAACCAACGCGAGCAGCAATGTCGCGATACGATAAACCGCAATCGCGATAGGCTACAATCCGACCTTTATCAAAATAGGAAACTTGATGGTACGCAATTCTCTTCTTTACACGGGGCATCACAACAACGTTTCACCAGACAACGCCGGTTAACTGCTGTTTGTGTGTGTGTGTGTGTGTGTGTGTGTGTGTGTGTGTGTGAGAGAGAGAGAGAGAGAGAGAGAGAGAGAGAGAGAGAGAGAGAGAGAGAGAGAGAGAGAAATCGGTTGGAAACATTCCTCGTGTCAGCACGTTGTAGCTGTCGCCACCGGTGCCAACCTTGTGTGAATGCTCTGAAAAGCTTATCATTTGCATGTCACAGCATCTTCTTCCTCTCGATTAAATTTCGCGTCTGTAGCACGTCATGTTTGTGGTGTAGCAATTTTAATGGCCAGTAGTGTAGATTGTAGTAATACTTCGAAAGTGCGTTTTTTTCCGAAAACCTACTTTGTAAATGGAACATTGCTATTGATATTAACAAACTAAAAGAACGGTAAATTAGAATATCAGTGGTGTTGCACGATTCTACTGCGAGTCGTTTACGAGGTATCGTACTCTGAAAAGTTTCCACGCCGACACTTGTACAATGCCTGTGGTGTCACACACTAAAGAACAGTACAAATGCATACACTAGTTACGTGGATTCTGACCAATAACGAGACAATTGACGATCACATGTAGTCTTCAAAATAACCACCAGCAGCGGCGATACGCACTTATAGTCTGGTATGGAACGACTACTGCACACGTGTTAACATTCCGTCGGAAGTGTTCGAGCAGGCTGTAGTAATACGTCGTTGCCTATCATCCGGTGTAGTTGGTATGTCCTTGTAGACAGCGTCTTTCAGCTTTCCCCACAGAAAAACGTCTACAGTTCTTCTGCGTCTAATCCGACGATTTGGAAACAATTTGTGAAGGTATGCGTTTAGACTTCTTGCACTACGGGATGGACAGCCATGGTGATGGTATCACAGGTTCCACCTAATCTGCAGCGGAACGTCGACTAACATCCGGGGAAGATGGTCCGTTAGGAGGTTGCTATACTTGCGCGCGTTCAGGCCTATGAGCTGATGGATCACTATCCCACACAACAGGTTCACACTCCGTGGACGCTGACGTTCCACCTGACGGAGCCAACAGGGATCGTCAGCGGACCAGTAGTGCAAGTTTCGGAGGTGTACTTGGCCGTGATTGGTAAATATCGCTTCAGCATTTGGGGTAACCTGCCTTAATGCCCATTTGCAGAAGTTAACACGATTCTCATAATCGTTTCCACATAGCTCTTGATGGAGGGACACGTGATAGTGTTGGAACCTATGTCGGTGGAGAATGCGTAGGACATCAGCCTGACTTGTGCCACTCCCTGTGCTTTTGCGCGGGAGCTAACGTGCGGATCAACTGCAACAGCAACAACAACATTAATTTTCCCCTGTTCTGTCGTCACTTGTTTCCTTCTGTTACATATTTTAGGTGTTCACCACTTTCACGTAACTAGGTGAAGAAGTTAATAAATAATGCCGAGATGGTTGACGTCTACTGGGATACCTTTCCTCATATACCGTATAACGACGACCTGCATTCTTCCTACACCTCTCCATACACCATGAGCATGTCGGCTTTCCCTACGTTGGTAAATTACATCGTCCACACACGGCCTACTGCTTGAAAGTCATACACAAACTGATTAGCAAGTCACAGTGCATTCAAGAAACACACAAGCATACTGAAGCAAACATGTCGACATAGTACGTAGCAAATATGAGATTGAATGGCACGAACAGGTGTCGATGTGTGGAACTTTTCGAAATACGATAGCTCGTAAAGGTCTCGCACTAGAATCCTGCCACGAACACCACTGACACTCTAATATAATGTCAATAGGTATTGTTCCATTTAAAAAGTGTATATTAGCACAAAAATATACTTTCTGAGTATTATTACAATCTGTTTATTGGCTAAAATTATAAGCCCCTGACTACCAACTCATTTTGTGAAAACTGCTCATCAGTTGCACTTTCCATTTTCACAAAATTTGTGGTGCAAATTTTGGGTGATTCACCATGTATACTATGCAAGACACTGTACAGAGCGTGACTAAGGGTAGTTCTTCCAAACTTAGGTATTCTGTCTTAATCCACTTGTGTACTGACTGATCCCTACGCGAGATATGCCACGGTGTTAGCAGAAATGTTAAAAAAATGGCTCTGAGCACTATGGGACTCAACATCTTAGGTCATAAGTCCCCTAGAACTTAGAACTAATTAAACCTAACTAACCTAAGAACAGCACACACACCCATGCCCGAGGCAGGATTCGAACCTGCGACCGTAGCAGCCCCGCGGTTCCGGACTGCAGCGCCAGAACCGCACGGCCACCGCGGCCGGCGCAGAAATGTTGTACCAGTTTTCTAATTAAAGGTTTCGTGAGGATTTCGTATTTCTTCCAAGTGACTTAAGTATGGGTTATGCCGACCTCCGAATTAGTTTACTCTGATCAGGTTAGAAACGGCTGGAACAGTCTGCTAGATACGGTCGCAGTAGCCTTTCGTAGGCGATTTCATTTAGAGATGCAATGCACTTTCGCAGAACCCGTCGGTCAGATGCTTTTCCTATTACATATTTCTTGTGTTAGTCCAATTTCATATAGCTTCTGAGTATCACCCCTAAAAATTTAAAGTAATCGATGTGTCGTGCTCTAGATATTCGCCACTAATTCTGTAATCGGATATTATTCTGTATGTTATAGGCACGCAGTACGGAGAAAATGACGCGACAGTGATACGGATGTGTGTTTTTTTTAAATTTACAAACACAGTTGAAGGCATGAACCCATTGTCAAGTTCTGTAAACAAGGAAAACAAATAATTTCTTCGCATTGTTTCACATACGTGTAATGGTAATCTGCCCATAGGCACAGGCAAATATAAGCGAGCATCATTGTCAAATGTATAACACTCTTAATTATTCGTATCATGGGATAACGTTCGTTATTACTGGTGACCCTTAACACTCTCACAGAGGTATGTTTACAGACTAACGAAAGTCTGCTGTACACCCTTTCCTCAGTTGTTGGAATAACCAGACAAGTTTTATAAATATTTGAGATGCACTGAGTACTTCGTGCTTGGAGACCTCTAAATGTCAGGAAAAGTGAATCGGTTACTATCACTTCTCGTCGCGTGCTCTTTAAACCGGGTGTTAATGTTCCTTCATCTGACCAATGTCACAAAGAAATTTGAAATTTGTGGTAAGGTTCTATGGGACCAAACAGCTGAGGTCATCGGACCCTAGGCTTACACACTAATTAATGTAACTTAAACTAACCTACGCTAGGGACGACACATACACCCATGCCCGAGGGAGGACTCGAACCTCCGACGGGGGGAGCCGCCCGAACCGCGACAAGGCGCCTTAGACAGCACGGCTACTGAACGCGGCAGTTTCCACAATTAATTCTGTTTAGGCTCCCTACTAATGTTCCTGCATTTCGCCGAAAACCAAACTGATCCTCCAAGTGGCCGTTTTCTAATTATTTTTCCATTCTTCTGTAATTAATTCATGTTAGTATATTGCAACCATGGCTTATTAAACTGATAGTCAGGTAATATTCACACCTGTCAGCACCTGCTTTATTCGGAATTGGACTTACCCTCACATCTGAAGAAGAATTATGTATTTCGCTTGTCTCATATATGATGCAAACCAGGTGGATTAGTTTTCTCGTGGCTGGCTCTTTAGCGAATGCTGTATTTATGTTTTCTTTACTTTGTTTTTGGTTGTACGACTAATCTGCGTTTATTCTTGTAGTCATGATAGCTTTAGCTGTTGGGATGGTCGTATCGTCATGTTTGCTCATCGTTGATCATATGTTTTATACTGTTCGTTTGTCTTTCGTGTCAGTGATATCACACGTGATGTACCTTCACTGGACTTCACTGGACCTACTGGGAGTTGTCTAGCCTAACTCCTTTATCGTCTTTGTGTTTAGTTGTGGATATGTCGGCAACAAAAATATTTAGCTTTCTGAAAGGTTGCCAGAAATAACTGCAATTAGTCGCAATTTGTGTTTCTTCAATTTTTATTTACCGTGACTGGTTAAAATCGGCTACCGATTCATCATCCGATGGTACACATTTAACGAATGTTTGGAGCATTATAGGGATCGTACAGCTGTGGCAAAATATAAATACGAAACAAGTAAGCATTGCGTGGGGAGAGAATCCACAATGGAAAATTTTTTATTTAGCTTTGTTCATTTTTTGTGTCTCTGTGATTGTCCGACGTCTTCATGTGTCAACCCGTCGCATAGCAATGGAAGAGTGTATTTCTGGAAACCAACTAATTAATTAAAATACCTAAGTACATATTATGTATCTGTCGCCACGTGTTGTGGCGATCGCCTATGTGAAGGAAAAGTGCTCAAATGCGTTCCATTACTATAACATTAAGTAACGATGTTGCCGATAGTAACACCTGCGTTTGCAGTGTCACTGTAACGCAACTCGAATATCTGTGTTCCTATACCATATACGAGGAGCCGAGGAAACGACAGGCGGACACAGGATGAACATAGCTTGACATTTGAACCCTCAGCGCACACATTGGGAACCAGGACGTTGCTGGCCGTGTGATTTGTTTACAATAGCACTTCATTCATACCCGTGTGAATCCCCATACCGCATTCGTCACGGTTGTACTAGCAATTTCCATTTTTCGGATTCTTATCTAAATCTGTTGAAAATCATAGTGACCTACAGTTATTGATTAAAAACTGAAAGTAACTAGCAGTATGTAGCTAACCGCTTGGTACAGTCAGCTCAGGAGACGCATTGGTGCTCAACAGAATTCAACTCACAATGGTGTTACCTGAGAAAAATAATCACCAAGAATCGAAACCGGTATATCCTAATAATTTTGTTAGGATGGCCATCTTTCACTTTATTGTTTTGATTTTCCTGTCTTCAGCCTGCTGAAAATTATACTAGGGTTTCGCCAGACACGTTTCGCTTTATTGGTAAAGCATAATCATAGAGAGCAATAAACTCCAGTCACCTCTGATGATGCATTACTGATAAAGAGGAGCACTTCTGTTGAAACACACTCTTAATTTGTAGTATGATTAAGACGGGTAAACTAAAATAGTACATGCGTACATCGCATCTTAATAGCCGGCAGCGCTAACACTGCGTCTCAGATACGCTTAGTTTTAGAAAGCATCGCTCGTGTGATACTCCCCTTGACCTTTACTCAGATTAAATACTGCGAACTGTGGATGAAGGGCAACAGGTAGATTACGTATTTCAGGATTACCGGAAAGCATTTGACACGGTGCTCCATTGCAGGCTGTTAACGAAGTTACGAGCATATGGAATAGGTCGTCGGATAAGTGAGGAGCTTGAAGACTTTTTAAGTAGCAGAACCCAGTATGTTGTCCTCGAGGACGAGTGGTCATCAGAGACAAGGGTATCGTCAGGAATACCCCAGGAATGTAGATGTCGTGACTAGGGCCTCCCGTCGGTTAGACCGTTCGCCGGTGCAAGTCATTCGATTTGACGCCACTTCAGTAGCCCCCGGTAGCTGAGTGGTGCCGGCACGGTAGCTCAGCGTGTTCGGTCAGAGAGCTGGTTGGCCTCTGTAATAAAAAACTAAAAACTGAGTGACAGGATCAACAAACGAACTTTAACGGATGTCATGTGTCGTCCGCAACGACAAAATGAAAAAATAAAAAGTGGTCAGTGGGACAGAATGTCAATCCTAAGGGCCCGGGTTCGATTCCCGACTCGGTCGGTGATTTTCTCCACTCAGGGACTGGGTGTTTTGTTGTCCTAATCGTCACCATTTCATCACCACCGACGCGCAAGTCGCCGAAGTGGCGTCAAATCGAAAGACCTGCACCCGGCGAGCGGTCTACCCGACGGGAGGCCCTCGTCACACGACATTTATTTTATTTACCCCAGGAAACTGTGATAGAACCGCTGTTGTTCTCTGTACACATAAATGACTTGGCAGACATGGTGCGCAGCAATCTAAGATTATTTGCTGATGGTGCTGTGGTGACTGTAGAAAGATACTAGAGGACTTAGAGAAAATTTCTAGTTGGTGTGATGAATGGCAGGTAACTCTAAATGTGGAAAAATGTAAGTCACTGCAGAAGAACAAACCTTTAGTGTTCGGATACAATATTGCCAGTGTCCTGCGGGACAGAGTCACATTGTTTAAATATTTGGGCGTAATGCTGCAAAACGACATGAAATGGAACGAGCATGTAAGAACTGTGATAGGGAGGCGAATGGTCGACTTCAGGTTAATGGGAGAATTTTAGGAAAGAGTGGTTCATCTGTGAAGGAGACCCCATATAGGACGCTGGTGCGACCTATTCTTGAGTACTGCTCGAGTGTTTGGGATCCGTACCAGGTCGAATTGAAGGAAGACGTCGAAGCAATTCAGAGGCGGGCTGCTAGATTTGTTACCAGTTAGTTAGAACAACACGTAAGTGTTGCCGAGTTGTTTCGGGAACTGGAATGGGAATCCCCGGAGAGAAGACGACGTTCTGTTCGAGAAACACTATTAAGAAAATTTAGAGAACCAAAATTTGAAGCTGACTGCGAAGCGATTCTACTGTCCAAACACACATTGTGCGTAAGGGTGAATAAGATAAGATACTAGAAATTAGGGCTCATAGGGAGGCATATATTCAGTCGCTTTTCGTCGCTCTATTTGCGAGTTGAACAGGAGAGGAAATGACTAGCAGTGGTACAGGGTACCCTCCGCCACGCACCGTATTGTGTCTTGCGGAGTGTCGATGTAGATGTGGACAGTTTGATCAAAAGTATCCCGACACCCTTATGTATTGTGGAAGTGACCACTAGACGTAAATAGTTGAGGATAAGCCAATATGAAAGCAGACAGGGTGTATTGTGCCGTCAGCACAGAAGCAAAAACAGCAGGAGAGCTCAAGGATTGCGAACGTGGACGTGTCATTTGATGTCATGATGGTAGGAGAGTAGTTTAAAAACGAGCGAGGTGGCGCAGTGGTTAGCACACTGGACTCGCATTCGGGAGGACGACGGTTCAATCCCGTCTGCGGCCATCCTGATTTAGGTTTTCCGTGATTTTCCTAAATCGTTTCAGGCAAATGCCGGGATGGTTCCTTTGAAAGGGCACGGCCGATTTCCT
The DNA here is from genome assembly GCF_023897955.1 of Schistocerca gregaria. Lineage (NCBI taxonomy): Eukaryota > Metazoa > Arthropoda > Insecta > Orthoptera > Acrididae > Schistocerca > Schistocerca gregaria. Next base: position 399,660,817 of record NC_064931.1, on the reverse strand, counting down.
TCCCAATCCTTCCCTAACCCGAGCTTGCGCTCCGTCTCTAATGACCTCGTTGTCGACGGGACGTTAAACACTAACCACAACCACCACCACCACCAGTAGTTTAAAATATCGCATGAGATCAGCAAAAGGAATCATTCGTGAGTTCCAAAGTGCTACCAGCAGTCTAGCTGGCACAATGACTGCGTAGAGAGTTAAAAAGAATAGGCAACACTGGTTGAACAGCTCCTAAATAACCCACACATTTCCGTAGTCAGTGCTAAGCGAAGCTAGAGGTGGTGTGATAAACGACACCATTGGACAGTGGATGATTGGAAACGAGTGATTCGGACCAATAAATCACACTATATCCTGCGGCAATACGATGGAAGCGTTTCGGTTTGAAGAATGTGTGGAAAACGTTACTTTTCACGTGTGGTGCCAGCGGTGAAGAACGCAGAGGTGGTGTTACGGTACTGGTGGCGCTTGGAAAACGCTAAATGCGAAGGATTTTAACACATTTTACAGCATTGTGTACTGCGTACAGTAGAGTAATAGTTCGGAGACGATGATTTATTGTATCAGAGTGACAGTGCACTCTGTCCTAAGGGAACGTTTGTGAGACAAAGGTTTGTGGACAATAACATTTCTGAAATGGCCCGTCCTGCCCACAGTCCCAACCTGAAACCAATGGAAAAACTGCAGGATGTGTCTGAACGTGGACTTCGATTCAGATCCCAACGTCGAACATCAGTACCTTCTCAGGTTTCGGCTCCATTGCTCCAGCGTCATTCAGACATCTCATTGAAAGTGTCTCCAGCAGAGTTCAAGCCTTAATAAAGGCGAAAGGTTGTCCTACCCCGTAGTAATGTCTATTAATGATTGTCCTGATCCGTTTGATAAGATTACTGTACATCTTTCGTGTCTCTGGATGCAGCAAGGTTCAAAATGGTTCAAATGGCTCTGAGCACTATGGGACTCAACTGCTGTGGTTATCAGTCCCCTAGAACTTAGAACTACTTAAACCTAACTAACCTAAGGACATCACACACATCCATGCCCGAGGCAGGATTCGAACCTGCGACCGTAGCAGTCGCACTGTTCCGGACTGCGCGCCTAGAACCGCGAGACCACCGCGGCCGGCCGATGCAGCAAGGGCCGTAGGTAGGAGCTATAGCCCTTTAGGCAGATTGTGTAGTGTGGGCACTGGCAGGGAAAACTTTGTGACAACTAAGCCGCAAAAATGTATTTTAGAAAGACTCTTTTAATTAAAAGCCTGTACTGTAGCATTTAAAGTTTGGCAATTAATTTATAAGATTTTAAGATATAGTTTCTGATTTGAATCGATAGGATTAAAAAACATAATTGATTCCATAAGGTATACAGCACAAATTATGTCCATGCAAAAGTCATTTTCAGTTGCTGTTAATGCTAAGTGATAAGTACATTCTTAGATCTCGATATTAAGGAAAAGCCGTCCAAGTTTTATGGGTCCTGGTTTGGATGGAAAAAATGTGTGGAAGAATTTTTTTCAGAAATCTAACTAATTTTAAACTGCCGAAATTTCGTTACCCAGTCTTTAAAAGTCTTACTAGGTTCGCCAAGTTAAGGGCCACGCTCTTGATTGGGCGCCACAGGGAGTTCGATGCGAGAGTGCGCGGTGTTTGCGAAATGACTGCCCACTTAATTCGTATCAGCTGTCCACTGAAAAACTCAGAGCAATAAGTCTATGCGAAGTCCAGGGCGGCATTAAAATTAAAATGCTTTATATTTTACATTTTCGTGAAGCGGGCCCTAGGCTAAAGACTACGTAGCCTGCGCTTAAATACGGCCTTGCTCGCTGCTGTTCGTGAAGTTAGAGGATGTGGCAAATGCTCTAGAGGGATACGTCGTCGTCTTATCAAAAGAACTATATAGAGTGTAAACAATAGATGTTGACAACATTTCACATTCATGCAGGTAAAGTCGAGATGAACAAACTGGTATAGGATGCGTACGGTGTGTGAAGCCAGAGAATAATCTCAAATTGACCTGCAAAAGCCACCTAAGCTACAGCGCAAGCATTCCACGCGTGATTTTGGCTAAAGTCGTCCTGGAATGTTGAAAATCCCTTGTTTTTGCAGTTACAGAATGTAATATCGACGTTTATTCAGTTGCACCTCAAAACTGTCAAATTTAACCGCATAAAACTAACAATGGAATTGTTTAGCTTGCCTGGGCTTCTTACTACGAAGCTGCTGTGTTTGTAAGGATTAAGTGTAGATCGAATTATTAATATAATTGGTTTTTGCATAACGTTCAAAAAATTGTTCAAATGGCTCTAAGCACTATGGGACTTAACTTCTGAGGTCATCAGCCCCTAGAACTTAGAACTACTTAAACTTAACTAACTTAAGGACATCACACACATCCATGCCCGAGGCAGGATTCAAACCTGCGACCGCAGCGGTCGCGCGGTTCCAGACTGTAGAGTCTAGAACCGCTCTGCCACAACGGCCGGCCATAACGTTAACAAAAGTCTTATTCTTCTGTTACACTCCCGGGAAATTTAATAATGTTAACGAAAAAGCCGACTATGGAGAGCGAAAGGGTGCTGAAAATATCACACGGCGCACACGCGATGTAACAGGTAACTTTTCCGGGCTACTTTTACGTTATTTCCTGGCTTCATAAGCCGCAAGTGTTCTATGTCAAATTGTTTGCCTCGAGTTCACCTACTCGACTGTGGTACGATGGAAAAAGTTGTTTCCACCTAGCAAGTAAAATCGCGGTGTGGATTTAAGGAGACACCAAACGTTATGGGGAGTCATCCTAGTCCATCAGCACTCAATCGTCGTCCATAAGCCACGGATCATAGTTCAAGTCACGCACATAACCTACATCTGTACTTTGCGAATCTCTGACAAGTGCTAGATGGCAGTTCTTATTATTCCGGTTACTAACGTTTCTCCCCGTTCCATTTATGAATAGAGTATGGACAGTACCACTCTTTGTGTACTTCTGTGCCAGCTGCGGTTTCGCTATTTTATCTGCTCCATCTATAGGGAGAAGTACGTAGGGTACTGGCGAATATTCGCAGTTTCTACGACTGCAATAAACATTGGCGGCATAGACTGGAGTTACGTCATGGGATTCCTCCTAATATTACGTCGGGCGTTGTTTTGCCCGGCGTAGTGCAGCAGCTCGACGTGGCATTGACTCAACAAGTCGTTGCAAATCCCCTGCAGAAATAGTGAGTCATGCTGCTCCTGCCCCTATAGCTGTTAGTAATTGCGAAAGTGTTACCGGTGCAGGATTTTGTGCACGAACTGATCTCTCGGTTATGACCAATAAATGTTCGCTGAAATCAGGACACGTCTGACTAGGCCACGGTTTTCAGTCGTCTAAGGTCCAACCGATTTGGTAACAAACCTAGGAGAGGCTTTGCAGGCGATGTCGAGCTTTTGGGAAACGCACTCAAGTCGGTCGTCTGCTGTCAGCTCATTGACGGCATATTTTGCCGCACTGTTCTAACGAATACGTTCGTCGTACGTCCCAGATTGATTTCTACGGTGATTTCACGTAGCGCTGCTTGTCTGTTAGCACTGACAACTCTACGCGAACGTCGCTGCTCTCGGTCGTTAAGTCAAGACCATCGGCCACTGTGTTGTCCGTGGTGAGAGGTAATGCCTAAAATTTGGTATTGTAGGCACACTCTTGATGCTGTGGATGTCGGAATATTGAATTCTTTAACGATTTCCGAAATGGAAAGTCCCATTCGTCTAGCTCCCAACTACCATTCCGCGCTCAGTCTGTTAATTCCCCTCGTGCAGAAGCCTTTTCACATGAATTGCTTGCGTACGAAAGATAGCTCTTCGATTGCATTGCACTATTATACCTTATACACGATATTAACGCCATCTCTATATGTGCATATCGTTATCCCTTGACTTTTGTGAAGTCACTATAGTATCTTGTTTAATGCAGATAAGAACATCCAGACTTGACTTTGAGATGAATAATATGTGTTTTCCTATTTCAGGTGAGTGCTGACTGCCACTCGGAGAAAACACGCTGTGAGTACGCAGGTCGCCTCTAATGCACAGGGAAGCTGACAACCAAACCTGAATGCATCGCTACGTACTGCAAGTGAGATAGTGCTGAGAGAATTTGATTATTAATTCTTAAATAAGGCGACTAGATTTTATCAAACAGGAAATGAAACCTAGCCGTAGTATACCATTACAACAAATTTATTTGTATTTTTGTGAAGTATATATTAAATATGGCAGGAAGTAGTCATGAGGTCGAAACACTCACCAGCTCCACTGTGCACATATTGTGTACTGTTTTGCAATACAGGAAAGAGGAAATAAAGTGGCCCACATCGGGCTCGGAGCGGGAAAACTTACACTCAGGTGGACAACGAGCAATAGGTTTATTAATAACAACCTAAATTCACTCTTCCCCGTCCTGAAGCATTAATGAACAAGAATATAAAATTGTTTAGCTGTTAAAGCAACTGGGTAAGGTTAATACTTTTGGTAAGATTAGCGAGGGCTAGAGCGTTCTCTTAGAATGTCTGGTTCGCTGTCTGATATGAGGGTTGTCCTGAAAGTAAGTTCCGATCGGTCGCGAAATGGAAACCACCGTGAAAACCAGAAATGTTTTATTTGCAACGGTTAGGTACACCTTTCACCTACTTCTCTACATAGTCGCCGCTCCAAATTCGAGTTTTGTCGTAGAGTTGTATCAACTTTCCAATTTCCTCGTCATAGAAAGCAGCCGCCTGTGCTTTCGGCCAGTGAATCTGCACTGATCTGCAGCTAGTTGCCAGTGGAAAAATTTTGCCTCCATAGCGAGCGGTTCACTGTATTGTGGGTGATCAAACACTTCTCATCGGAAACTCTGCAGGAGCGTCTTCATTGCCCCTGCAGTGTGTGGCCGAGAATTGGCATCCTCGACAGCTGCATGATACAGGCGAAACCTCTAACCAGGCCCTCATACTTGGCAGGAGACGCTATTCCCTATGCATCTTTACGTGCTCACTGTTCACTAAAAATTGAAAAGAGCGACGAGACACGCTCGACGGGCGTACTAGACACACTGACCAACACATCTGTGCAAAGCTTTACCGGATTTTCCCAGTGGTTTCCATTTCGCGACCAATCGGAATTTATTTTCTGGACAACCCTCGTATTTTTTTTTTTTTTTTACGGAGCAAGGTGAGACGAGTCACAATACGAAATCGAATACCAAAATCCGGGAGGCCGAACATAGAGGGGCCAAGTCTCAGCATATCAAGAAGCAAGACTTGTTCCAGTTAGTTCCGGTAGTGGCGTACTCCGGTTGGCGAGTTGGCTTGTAAGTGCCGGATACGGGCTGGTTTAAGCAGCGGCTGGCGGATGGTTTGGTCGCGGACTGTTTGCGGCTGTGTGATACGGCGAAAGGAAACAAGTCCTGGGAGCGATGCTGCAGCCAGTGATGCGAGCGCTCTGAGTCGCAGTGGCGGCTTTTTAAATTATCTTCAATAACACGCCCGGTGTTGTCGTACGGACGCGCGCCTGGACTCTTGTTGTCGTTGCCCCTGCAATCGCATGTGTAGGCAACCCGTGGCTCTGTACTGTTATGTTAGTAGGCTATTTCTCAGACATAGCACTAGAAATGTGGAGGCACCTTTCTAACATAAAAAGTCCGTTGATACGAGACGGCAGAGGAGAAAAATCTGTGCGGCTTTTACCATCATCGAATCAATTTTCTGCAGCCGGCATTATGGGTGGTACTCGCTATTTTCAAATGGAAAGGGGGTTATGTGACATATCAAAGAGCTAAATATTTATACGAGAAAAAAATGGTATCTTTCATTGCAGCACAGCTTTATACATTTTCGAGTTATGTCGCAAGTTCTGGTGAAAACAAAAAGACTACATGATGTGTTCGATGCGTTGCCCGGCAAACTGTAAGGTTGTTATCCGCTTCACTCAGTCCTCGTGGACTTCAACCAACGCATGTACCGAAATGCGAGCACGACCATTAATAGTTCGCTCCGTGACCACAGATTGCTGCGAGATGCGGCGAGTGCTACTCTCCGGATTCTTGTACGATGCCAGAATAGTGGTCGATGTTGCTTCATCCTTAGCCATTTCAGATGCTGAAGCTTTCTGTTCGTCTACGACATAGCCAGTTTCACGGAATTTCGCGGTCAGTTGCGCCACCGCGCTCTGAGTAATGAGTAGCCTATCTGCGTGATGTTCGTTGAAATCCCCTGTGATAACACGGATGCTCCTGTCTGCTGATATCAGGACGATCTCAATGCGTTCGGATTATGTTAACGCCATCAGCTTTTACGTCACCTGTTTAAAAAGCAATATCAGTCATATATATTAGCAAGCTGTTAAAATCACCCGGGCCCAGTTGTAGTGTGCTTGTCTAACGGCAACAAAAATTCGACACATAGTTACTGACGGAATTTAAATTTTTTTAAAATCTTGTCATAATCTACTTATTAAAATGTTATTCATTAAAGCTTTAACACAAAAAACTCGTGTCTTACAGTTAGAAACTGTGTATGGCTTGAGGCAACGTAAAGCATGCCGCGCAAATTACCAAGACTGTATTCATCCAGTATTTGAGAATGGGAGCACTTAGAGACTTCCAACAAACCTTACACATAATTTCAGACCTTTTCAAAACATCTTTCTGAAACCCCCACAAAATAATGAAACAGCAAAAGTTTTTCGCTTAATACATTTTTCACTGTTCGTGAAGTAGTTTGTTGCTGCTTTATTACTAATTCTGTTCGCAGCTCATTTTGCAGACGGTATCCACACATACCACTGAATATACCTGCAAAATTATATCACTGTACGACATACAGTTCAAGAGATATGACGTCATAAACATGGCCACGAGTGAAAAATTAGCTTCACTTAAAACGGGCCTGTTTTATACACGACAGTTCTGATTCTACATCTAAATCTACATGGTTACTGTGCAATTCACACTTAAGTGCCTGGCAAGAGGGTTCATCAAACCATTTGCATACTACTTCTGTACCATTCCACTCTCGAATGGCGCGTGGGAAAAAGGAACACCTAAATCTTTCCGTTCGAGCTCTGATTTCTCTTATTTTATTAGGATCATTGCTCCCTACGTAGGTGGGTGTCAGCAAAATATTTTCGTATTTGGAAGAGAAAGTTGGTGATGGATAGTTCGTAAACAGATCTCGCTGCAAAGAAAACCGCGTTTGTTTCAGTGACTACCACCCCAACTCGTGTATCATATCAGTGGCACTCTCACTCCTATTGTGCGATAACACGAAACGAGCTGCCCTTCTTTGCACTCTCTCGATGTCCTCCGTCAATCCTACCTGGTAAGGATCCCACACCGCCGGCAAAATGGTTCAAATGGCTCTGAGCACTATGCGACTTAACTTCTGAGGTCATCAGTCGCCTAGAACTTAGAACTAATTAAATCTAACTAACCTAAGGACATCACACACATCCATGCCCGAAGCAGCATTCGAACTTGCGAACGTAGTGGTCGCTCGGCTCCAGACTGTAGCGCCTAGAACCGCACGGCCACTTCGGCCGTCACCGCGCAGCAATATTGCAGCAGAGGACGGACTAGTGTAATGTAGGCTCTCTCTTTAGTTGGTTTGTCGCAACTTCTAAATGTTCTGCCAACAAAGCGCAGTCTTCGTTTCGCCTTCCCCACAATATTATCTATGTGGTCTTTCCAATTTAAGTTACTCGTAATTGTAATTCCTAGGTATTTAGTCGAATTGACAGCCCTTAGATTTGTGGGATTTATCGTATACCCATAATTTATCGGATTTCTTTTAGTATCCATGTGGATGACCTCGCAATTTTCTTTGTTTAGTGCTAATTGCCACTTTTCGCACCGTATAGAAATTCTCTCTAGATCATTTTGTAATTGGAATTGATCTTCTGATGATTTTACTAGGCGGTAAATTACAGCGTCAGGGGCTGCTCAGATTATCACGTAGATCATTTATGTAAATCAGGAACAGCAGAGGGCCTATGGCACTACCTTGCGAAACGCCATTATCACTTCTGTTCTACTCGATGATGTACCGTCTATCACTACAAACTGTGAACTCTCTGAGAGAAAAGCACTAATCCAGTCACACAACTGAGACGATACTCCATATGCACTCAATTTGATTAATAGTCGCTTGCGAGGAACGATATCAAAAGCGTTCTGGAAATCTAGGAATATGAAATCGACCTGAGATTCCTTGACGGCAGCACTCATTACTTCATGGGAATAAAGAGCTAGCTGTGTTGCACAAGAACGATATTTTCTGAATCCATGTTGGTTATGTATCAATAAGTCATTTTCTTCAAGGTGATTCATAATGTTAGAGTACAGTATATGCTCCAAAATCCTACTGCAAATTGTCAGTGATATGGGTCTGTAATTCAGTGGGTTACTACTATTTCCTTTCTTGAACATTGGTGTGACCTGTGATACTTTCCAGTCTTTAGGAACAGACCTTCCGTCAAGTGAGCGGTTGTATATGATTGCTAAGAAAGGCACTATTGTGTCTGAATACTCTGAAAGGAACCTGATTGATATACCATTTGGACGGGAAGACTTGCCTTTCTTAAGCGATTTGAGTGGTTTCGCAACACCTAAGATATCTACTTTTCTGTCACTCTTGCTAACAGCTGTTCTGGTTTCGAATTCTGGGAAATTTACTTCATCTTCTTTCGTGAAGGAATTACGGAAAGCTGTATTTAGTAACTCCGCTATATTGGCACCATCATCGGTAACATTTCCATTTCCATCGCTATCGCGCAGTGACGGTATTGACTGTTTTGTACCACTGGTGTACTTTACATACGACCAGAATCTCTATGGGTTTTCTACCATATTTTGAGACAATATTTCATTGTAGAAAGTATTAAAAGCATCTCGCATTGACGTCCGCACTAAATTTCGAGCCCCTGTGAAACTTAGCCAGTCTTGGGGATTTTTGTTCTTCTGAATTTGGCGTGCCTTTTTCGTTGCTTCTGCAACAGTGTTCTGATGTGTTTTGCGTACATGGTGGATCATTCCCGTCTCTTATTAACTTATACGGTATGAATCTATCTATTGCTGTCGATACTGTACCTTTGAATTTGAGCCATATCTGGTCTACTCTTACATAATTAGGGAAGGAATGGAGACACTCTTAGCAAGGTCAAGCGAATTTTTATCTGCTGTTTTAAATAGATATATTTTGCGTTTATTTTTAGTGGTTTTGGTTGATATGGTTTTGAGCCTCGCTACAATGACCTTGTGTTCACTAATCCCTGTATCCGTCATGGCGCTCTCTAGTAGATCAAAGTAATTCTCAGAGAAACATTTAGCACAATTTCGGAAGATGTTTTCTGTCTACTACCGTCTTTGAACATGTATTTTCACCAACAAATCGAAAATGGAAAGAAGAGGAAAGATTTCACGTCACGTTGGTGAAGATATCATGTTCTACGGACCCGCACACCTATCTGAAAGGTATTGATGGTCGTGATATTGTTTAAGAGACGGTGGCCACCAAATACAGAAACCTAATCAAGAAAACTAGGGACTATGAACTTTCATAAAGACGTTTCGCTTATGATGGAGTTATCTGTAATGAATTGTTGTCCTAAAAAAGCTCCAAAAATATTCAGTCAGAGTTTGATAAGATTGAAAAGTGGTGCAAGGATTGGCAACTTGCTTTAAATCTACAGAAAAGTAAAACTATGCAATTCACGTAACGGAAAAACATTGTATCCAATGGGTACAACTTCAGTGATTCACAGTTAGTCAGCCAGCTCATACAAACACCTGAGTCTGGTGGGATATGAAAGGGAATTATCACATAGGCTGAGTCGTAGGTAAGGCAGATGGCAGACTTCTGTTCATTGGCAGGATACTGAAAAACTGCAGTCAATCTACAAAGGATCTACTTAAAAATCACTTTGGGGTCCTATTTTAGAATATTGCTCAAGTGTGTGACATCGATACCAGACAGGATGACGGGGGATATTGAACGGATATAAAGTAGGGCGGTACGAGTGGCTACACGTTTGACTCACAGGAGAACGCTAGGTAAATGTTGAGAAACCTAAATTGGCATTCTCTCTTTGCCGATAGACGCAGATTTCCCGGGAAACCTACATACAGAATTCCAAGAACCACTATTAGGTGGAGGAGAGATAGAGATATTCTTACGCCCCCCTTCATATGGATCCCGCATTGAGAACGAAGGCAAGATCAGACAATTACAACACGCACAGAGGTATTCAAGGAGTCATGCTTCCCTCGCTCCGTACCGGATCGAATTGGGTTCAAATAGCTCTGAGCACTATGGGACTTAACATCTGAGGTCATCAGTCCCCTAGAACTTATAACTGCTTAAATCTAACCGACCTAAGGACATCACACACATCCATGCCCGAAGCAGGATTCGAACCTGCGACCGTAGCGGTCGCGCGGTTCCAGACTGAAGCGCCTAGAACCGCGGCCGGTCAATTTTGCTGATCGAAGAGCCCAATGATAACATGGTCTCGAAGACAGTCTCTTTCGAACGTTCCTCCCGTCTTGTGTTCTGAGCTTCTGTGGCGTCTCGTGAAGTGTTCCTCGCGGCCGTGGCTCCAATCCACATGCTGTTGGCGCGCGGCACTACCAGGGGGAGGCCACGACGTTAGGACCACAGATTTACTTAAAGCTTTGTTGTACACCTCTAGTAGACCATTAAAACAGCATAATGTGCAATTAATACGGTGCACTGCTCTGGCAATTTCGAGAAAATCGCAAGACAATGTAACAGATGTATCTGTGCGTAGGCGCCGGCCATTACAGTTCATTGTGGTCAAGTGGTTTGCGTTCGAGCTACGTAAGACGAAAGTGTATAAGGCGACGGTCCGACTCTCACTGAAGCTCAGTCTTCTAATTTTTTTCATCACTGGTCATATTATTTAATGTATATGACATTTGACGAGGTTCGAGTCGTCCCTCGGGCATGGGTGTGTATGTTGTCCATAGCGTAAGTTAGTTTAAGTTAGATTAAGTAGTGTGTAGGCTTAGGGACCGATGACCTCAGCAGTTTGGTCCCATAAGGCATTACCACAAATTTCCAAGGATTATGATCAGCGGTGGTATCGCGGTTCTAGGCGCGCAGTCCGGAATCGTGCGACTGCTACGGTCGCAGGTTCGACTCCAGCCTCGGGCATGGATGTGTGTGATGTCCTTAGGTTAGTTAGGTTTACGTAGTTCTAAGTTCTAGGGGACAGATGACCACAGCAGTTGAGTCCCATAGTGCTCAGAGCCATTTGAACCATTTTTTTTTATTATGATCAGGTGATCTATACTGCCAGAAAAATGACGGCTGATAGTTGTAGCATTTCCGAATGCTTCTGGAGCAGCTGCTCCACTGTCTGTGCAATGTGCGAAGGAGCGTTATTTTGTATAAAAATGATCCTACCCACACATCCACGCTGTTAAAGAGTTGGAATGATTTTTGTGCCTAAAAGACCATCATAGCGTTTACTAGTGACGGCACAGGTGACAGGACCCGCAGGACTCATCTCCTCGAAAAACACTGCCCTACGGTAACCGATGCTGTGAGCCCGCACCCAACAGTCACCTTTGGAGAATGAAAAGACACTGCTCGATATGCGTGCGGATCTTCCGTTACCCATATTGTACAATTATGCGTACTGACGTGTGCTTGGAGATGAAAATGAGCTTCGTCTTTCCACAGAATGTTCCCTGGCTATTCATTTTCCACTTCTATGCCAAGATATTTCAGAGCGAACGTTTGTGTTGCTGGCAAGCCGTCATGAAGCAACAAACGAACAGGAGTGATTTTGAATGGACAGCAATGCAGGGTGTTTCGTAAGATTTTATGCACCGTACTCGCAGCCGGCCGGAGTCGCCGTGCGGTTCTAGGCGCTACAGTCTGGAGCCGAGCGACCGCTACGGCCGCAGGTTCGAATCCTGCCTCGGGCATGGATGTGTGTGCTGTCCTTAGGTTAGTTAGGTTTAATTAGTTGTAAGTTCTAGGCGACTGATGACCTCAGAAGTTAAGTCGCATAGTGCTCAGAGCCATTTGAACCGTACTCGCAGGCATGCCCAACGTTCGGGCAATTCTCCGTGCACTTCATCTTTGCACATCAGCGCTCGATCATACCTGCAGTGCCGTGGCCACATCTTCGACAGACGTCGGATCAACTGCTTTCCTCCCTGTGCCACACTGCACTTCAAAAATATCCGTCTTTTGGAATTTTGAAAAAATTTTCTTCGGTTCTTCAGTAGACATCTGACTAATACTTTTTTTCATATTCTCGAGTATCTGAAACTTCTACAGGGGTACTGGCACGCAGCCGCCGTTCTTGTAAATGAGCTTTACCAGCAGCGCGCGATCGTTCATGGAGATAGCCATGTTGGCGTCTCGGACGCAAAATGAGCAACAGCTGTGCTCCGTGCTTATTCTGACGCTTACAGCGTCATCTATTGGTTAAATTTTCGTCAAAAGTATTGTTTGTTCCATGACGTTTCCGCCTGCGTCAATAATATGCTGTTCAAATTTGGTGTCATTCTGAGCAGTGGTTCTCTTTCTACAGGGTTAAGAAACTGGAAACATAATTATGGACACCCTGTACACCTGGCATTCAGTTCGCTCACACAGGTAAAAATCACAGGGAGAGAGATTAGACGACCGAAGTGACCAGGAGATTGCAATGCGTCTGCCGATTGCCCTCTCCTCGCGCAACACCATATGCATCCTTGACAAGATTGTGACCGCGGTGTGCGTTGTTGCTGCTTCATACCGAAAATGTCAGTACAGTCGTTCATCATCTGTAAATTGATCGCAATATGGATTTAATAGTTTCTGAACATACCGGTTAGCACTAACACTTTCTGGGCCAGTTTAATTTTGGCACTCTGTAGAAGGATTATGGAAGGACGAATTAAAGGTCCATCACCCTGGTTGCAGGAAAATGGCTCTGGCGTTCAGAATAGCCCAAAGGCTCAGCCCCCAGTGCGCCGAGGAATATGTTACACTTTTTGTCAACACCATTGAATGCGCCGATATGGTGCTTCTTGCTCATGCTGTGATCGACCATCACGTTACGGACACGGAATCCCTACAGATAAAGTAAAAAGTGACTTTGTGTTTGTTGTGGGCTGTTTGGGATGGCCTTTTTTTTTTGACCATTGTGGCTGTAATGTTGTGCAACGACAGAACTTTGGCATGGTTCGACGAAGCCGAGAAGACGAAGGCACTTACAGAATAAAACTCGACCGACAAAATTTTGGCGTTTGTTCAGGTATCTTCGCCGATTGTTTAGGTATTAGGGATCCGTGACCTCCAATGGCTTATTATGGAGTAATTGGATGTCGTTTGACTTGTTACCCTCATTAACTGCACTGAAAAAATTTTCACAACAGTGGAAATGTTGACTGTAATGTATTTGGTGGTCTGTCCTAAGAGTCTTTGGGGGCATTTTCAGCAGATATTTGCAGTTCCGTTTTTGCACAGTGTAGCTAGTCAGCGCAAAGAAATAGCGCTCCTCACGTCTTTCACGGGGAGCCCAGTGTGGACGGAAAGCGTCCGTTTGTTTCCCGTTACAAACAGAATGACTTTTAAAGCGGATTTTCCGTGCCCACTCGATAGAGCGGTCCCAGGTTAGTCCAGTTCGATATTTTTTGTTGCTGTGTATTAACAGGAACTGTAAAACTCGAAGAACAACCAGCACTCCCATAAGCGACAACACTGCCCTGGTACGCGCTAACTGCTACCGCCAAGCATGCAGCGCTACTGACTCACTGCTGGAACACTAGTTATTCGTCGTGTTTCACTGTGCCTCTTAATACATATCAATAAAACAGACATCGGGCTAGACTAATTTGGGAACGCTCTATCGAATGGGCGCCCGACTACTCTTATGGGAAACACACCTGCTAGAGAGAGAGAGAGAGAGAGAGAGAGAGAGAGAGAGAGAGAGAGAGTGAGAGTGAGTCTTCTTTGGAAAGAAAACTCCTTGATTCACTCAAGATACCTGTCTTTGACACCAGCCTTACCCACATCACTTTTAGTGCTCTAGTCCTCAAGCTTGCATATGGTACTGCTCGGTTCTGTCCTGGATTCGTTTACCCGACAGGATTAGCTGTAGGTTAACAGTGAAACATAACACTGTGGATAAATTTATGATGAAGAGTTGCCGATATGCACCTCGCATTTGTTTTCACTGAATGCAGTGGAAGAGCGGCTATGCGGAACTTTTCTGCCAGCGACAGTAACCACATCACAGTACTCGTACTTAAGCGTCTGACGATTGTTGCATTACTCTGTGTTTTGCGTTGTACGTTTTCTATTGGCATTACAGGCATTTTCAATGTTGTAAAGGTAATTTTACATAAACATTGTAATAGAATAACAAAAAAATCGTAATTATAATATTATTTTGTAACGACCCACCGGCGACCACGAGTCCCATATACAAAAATATTCATGAAATATTCCCGAATAACCTCCGGAATTTTGTCGGTGGAGTTGGGTTCATCATGCAGAAATAAGAAAGTCTGAAGGTTTAGTATCCTCATTGACGTCTTTGGCAGCTTTCCCACTTCATTCGGAAGATAACAGGCTGACGTACTGTGGCTGGTGGATTACAAAACATTTGAAGCCCAATTTCTTAACGTTTTACGACGCAAACGATGTTTAGGCTTCCGTCAGGCGTTAGGGTGTTTCACGTCTTGCGTGCTGTCTCTCGTAATTTGTTTATGGCGCCTCCCGCAAAAACACATTTTAGTATAATCGTTTATACAGAACGAATGACCTAAAGTTTGGACCGCAAATATTGCGAAAAGGGCTTGTATTGTTAGCCAATCAACAGATTGTAACAATACTTAGAAAGTGTAATTTTTGTTGAAAAATACACGTTCTTAAATGGAACAATGCCTATTAATAAACTAAAAGGAGGGTACGTTAGAATATCAGTGGTACTTGTTGCGGATTTTAGTGCGGGTCGTGTACGAGATATCCTGTTTTCAAAGCTTCTCCACCGACTCTTGTTTGTGCCACTCACCCTGCGTACTTACTAGGTACGATGTTGTTCTGTTGGCTTACAGTGCGCTTGTGTGATCCTTGAGTGCATCGCAACTTGCTAGTTAGTCACTGTGTTACAGTCCAAGCAGTAGGTCTCGAGTGGACGATGTGATTTACAAATGCAGAAAAAGGGCTGTCAATTCGACTAAATACCTAGGAATTACAATTACGAGTAACTTAAAATGGAAATACCACATAGATGATATTGTGGGGAAGATGAAACAAAAACTGCGCTTTGTTGGCAGAACACTTAGAAGCTGCGACAAACCCACTAAAGAGACAGCCTACATTACACTTGTCCGTCCTCTGCTGGAATATTGCTGCGCGGTGTGGGATCCTTACGAGGTAGGATTGACGTAGGACATCGAAAAAGTGCAAAGAAGGGCGGCTCGTTTCGTGTTATCGCTCAATAGGTGTGAGTGTGTCACTGATATGATACGCGAGTTGGGGTGGCAGTCACTGAAACAAAGGCGGTCGTCTTTGCGGTGAGATCTATTTACGAAATTTCAATCACCAACTTTATCTTCTGAATGCGAAAATATTTTGTTGACACCCATCTACGTAGGGAGAAATGATCATCATAATAAAATAAGAGAAATCAGAGCTCGAACGGAAAGATTTAGTTGTTCCTTTTTCCCACGCGCCATTCGAGATTGGAATGTAGAGAAGTAGTGTGAAAATGGTTCGATGAACCCTCTGCCAGGCACTTAAGTGTGAATTGCGGAGTAACCATGTAGATGTAGATGTAGAAAAGTCTCCATGCTCACGATGCATGGAGAGTGTAGGAAGAATGCAGTTATTTCTTGTACGGTGTTTGCGGCAAGATGTCCCAATAGACGTCAGCCATCTCGGCAGTTATTATCAATCTCCTCACCCAGTTCGTGGAAGTGGTAGCGTAACACCTAGGCTATATAACAGAAGGAAACAAGCGACGGGAAGACGAGGGGGAAATTAATGTTCTTGCTGCTGTTGCAGTTGATCGCACGTCAGCTCTCGCGCAAATGGCATGAGCCAGGAAAGTGTCCTAAGCGTTCTCCATCGACATAGGTTCAATTTCTGTCACATTTCTCTCCATCAAGGACTGCATGGAAACGATTGTGAGAACCGTGTTAACTTCTGTACATGGCCATTGAGACAGGGTACTCCACATGTATCGTGTATCTTGTTCAGTGGTCAGGTTACATTTACCAATCATGGCCAAAACTTTTCAGAATCAAATACATGCAGTATTCAAAGAGAAATACGAAAATGTCCTGTTTATGGCCCTACAGCACCTGGAACTTAATAGAATCGGACATGTGGCACCAACTTTAAGTTTCAGCTCAGATGTCAGAGAAGAAGAGAGTTTTACGAAAGTAAGTTTGAAGATTTGCAGAAATCACTCGAGATGATTAAATTTGTAGTTGTATAATTGTGTTTAGTAAGGAGATATTTTATTTGGTTCCCTTGCGTTTCCTATTACTCGTCAAGCTGAGAATTTTTTTTAATTAATTCATTTCGCAATTCAAAGCGTACCGAATTAAGGACAAAGACTTTAGTGTTTCATTTCTAATCAAGATATAAATTTTTAAGGTCTATTAATTCAAGTAAAGGAACTTTACCTCTAAAAATTTGGTGAAAAGACGAATGCTCACAAAAATCAGAAAACTCGTGTTCGAGCCCTAGTCTCGCTCAAATTTCATTTAGTCACGATATGTTCGTTACATTCGATTTCAGCATTTCTGGACATTACTTCACCGATATCATTTCATTTCAGACAAATCAATTCAGCTGATATCTTTACTTGATGTAAGCATTGGCGCCGCGCGAATTGAGTCGCCATGTCACAAATTGCACAACCCCCTCCCCCTCCCCCCCCCCCCTCCCGCCGGAGGTTCGAGTCCTCCCTCGGGCATGTGTGTGTGTGTGTGTGTGTGTGTGTGTGTGTGTGTGTGTGTGTTGTTCTTAGCATAAGTTACCTTAAGTTAATTTAAGTAGTGTGTAAGTCTGGGGATCGATGTAAGCAGTTTGGTCCCTTAGAAATTCACACACATTTTTGTAAGGGTTGGAGTGTTATCCACTTAACCTTTTGAGGACGACTGAAGAGCTACCGTAAAGGGGAGTAGCGGATTATAGTCGGCATTAACTTCCGAGATATCGATGTGCTGACCAAATGCCATTTTGATGTTGCCTTCCAGTCCTTCCCAGTAGAGAAGATGAAGCAATGGTGGTTTAAGCAGCGCGACAGACTGGTTGGTTGGTGCTGGCTCGGAAACAGCGTGGAAATTACGTTAGGCTGTTGGGGCAGGACGTATGTGCCGTGTCGTCTGACAAACAACACTGTTACGTAGATAGTGCCCATGATGTGAGCGACGGGAGGGCAACTAATATTAGTTACGCAGTGCATGGCGGAATAGTTCCGATATTTCACGACAAATGCTTCTGGATGCGCTTTCTACTATTGTTCATAACGAGGTGTGTTCACAAAGTAAGGGAATTTTTGGTTTTAGGGATGAATTCTATTTATTCGTCTATATTAATGTTATCATCTTCAAAATAGTCTCAGTTAGATACTACCTACATGTACCAACGCGTTTTACAATCCCCGAAAAACTCGTGAAACTATCTATGGGAAAGCTTTTAACGTTGTCAATGATGCTTTTTAATTTCAGGTATGCTTGTTAAATCTTTAAAGTTTTCTTTATTTTTGTGAATAGAAAAAGTCGCATGGAGCCGTGTCTGGCGAACATGGAGGCTGGGGCATCGTTACAGTATTGTTTGTGGTCAAAAATTCACGAACAAGCAATGAAGTTTGAGCCGATGCATAAAAGTGGAGGAAAAACCATGAATTGTTAGCTACAAATCAGGGCTTTTTCTCAGATTGTTTCACGTGAACTGCACTGAACTTGTAATGATTGCTCTTTATTGATCGTTCGACCTCAAAGAACCAATGGAGCACAATGTCATTAAAATCGAAGAACGCAGTGAGCATCACCTTCACGTTAGACCGCACCTGTTGAGCATTTTACCGCCTTGGTGATCCAGAATGCTCTCTCTAGACCGACTGAGCCTTCGTTTCGGCGTCGTACAAATGTTTAATCATCCGTTATGACACGTTCCACTAGTTCAGCATAGTTATTAACTTCGACTAGTGGTTCGTGAAAAACTAGCATTCGCCACAGATTTTGGCCGAAGGCCAACACTATCGCAAAAATTTTCATGTGACACATTTCATACCCAAATGATTCTAAAAAAAATCAAGGCATGAGCTAACTGATACGCCATCATCAACGACTTCTCTATTGTGGTTCGCCGTTATCATTCCTTTCACTTTTTTCACGATTTCATCGGTTGATGATGTGCTGGGGCTCACACCTTCAACATCTACACGACCTCTTCCTAAACGCTTTTACCACTTGTAAAACTCTTTTTTGTCATAGCTGATTCACCAAAAGCAATATCTAACATTTCTAAAACTTTTCGTTTTAGTAGCAAATTCTCTAATCTATTTTGAACAAAATAAATAATCGCAGATTTTACCAAAACATATGTTGCGTTTACGACAGCTGACAGTGGACTAAATATCCGCTATAGCTAACACTGTAGAGATGCTTTTCAGACATGGTTACCAACTCAACAACAAAAATATATCAATTTAACACGTAAAATTACAGAATTCCGCGTTATTTTGTGAATACACCTTGTACTTGCCCCGCCGTTACTCAGACTGATACTGTATTGATACGTCTGTCTGTATTTGTGGGACGAAGCGAGTTCGGCTTGTGGAGATCAGTTTTCCTATGCCTTGGCGGTGTAAAAAGTTGAAGCTTCAAAGTTAATGCACTCAAAGGATACGTTCATTTATATCACATATTTTGAGAATTGCAAACTCCTCAAAACCTATACAGTTCTTACCGTTAGCCTACGGTCATGAAATTTGGCAAGAAGCTAGATTTAACAGTACAAGTAAAGAGAAAAACCTAAAATTGTTAATCTGCAATTATATCACACGAAGAAATATTTCTTTTGTCGTACGTTGTCCGACTTGAACTCAAAGTTAAAACATTTTCGAAAGTCTTGGAATTACCAGGTCCGATATCCTGTCAGGGTTGCTGTCTTTAACAGGCAAATATATTCGGGATTATCGATTACCGGGATGGATGAACTGTTTGTATATATAATTATATATACAAATCCTGAGAGCGCCATTTTTTTTTTCATTCTAAGGAGGGGGTCCCACTGACCCACCTCACCCTGTCCCCCTCCCTTTACACTCGTTACGCCCATGAGTATTACGTGAAAACATTGGCTGCGGCAATACTATTTGTAAAGAAGGCCAATAGGTATGTGTATTGAAGTTGCGGGTCCTTTGGTAACATATGCGATACCGACCACACGGGTCGCCACTAGAAAAACAAAGACGCTGGCCGCTGTTAATCGACGGACGCTGGTTTTCGTAATAAAGCGTGAACGGCTGCTGTCAGCCATCTCCCTCCACAGATCGTCACTTCCTCTGGAGCGGCGCGCTCGTGCTTCACTTTTTGAGGGCGCCAAGGCCGGCTGGCAAGCCGTATTAGACGACTCGGAGACTTTCAGGGACAACGGGCGCGTCCGGCAGGCCGTTACGTAACGGTCAGCGCGGAAGGCGAGTTGGCTACACTTTCATCAGAGCCCCCGTTAATGGCTGGAATTTGTCGTCTGACCGACCGTTAGTCCATGAACATCTCATTCTCACTGCCAGCAGCAGTAAGATGCTGCAGAATTCATGATCGATCTCGTAATTCCACGTGCTAACGTGCGGTGATCTCCCCAATGTTGTACAAGCCCATCCAAAGTAAATGTAGCGATTAAAAACGGCCAGAGCTGTTTAATGCGTAGCGATACGTCGATGGGAATTGCAGAGAATATAAAATAAAGTGCAACATTTCGATCGTTGCGAAAGCGCAGTTAGTCGGAGGCAGACGTCAACGTCTTCCAAACCGTTCTGCTCTTGGCTACATCAATTTCCTGACGTGACTCACAGATTTTTTGTGGGGTTATGTGAAAAACCTTGTGTATGTGCCTCCTTTCCCGGAAACAATTTCGGAATTCAAAATACGCGCTGCTAATATTTTCGCGTCGTCGACTCCGCGTTAGCTTTAGAATAAAAAAAAATAGTTCAAATGGCTCTGAGCACTGTTGGACTTAACATCTGATGTCATCAGTCCCCTAGAACTTAGAACTACTTTAACCTAACTAACCTAAGAACGTCACACACATCCATGTCCGGGGCAGGATTCGAACCTGCGACCGTAGCGGTCGCGCGGTTCGAGACTGAAGCGCCTAGAACCGCTAAGCCACACCGGCTGGCATTTTTTTTACAGATTGCCTGAGGATGAACCGATAAGTGTTGCGAAACGGTCGCAGATGTAATGAAAATCATTAATACAGCCAATTCGGAATTTTCTTTGGAAAAATGTCAAAGTTTGGCTGTGGTTGCCCGCACTACAAAAAAACTTTTACAGTTGTTTTGTGTCAGAAACTGTATGCATTGCCTTTCACGGCACTTAAGCGTTAATCTGTTCTCTGACAGCCTCGTGACGATGTTACCGACTAGCCTATTAGTTAGATCATTTTCATTACCCATCGCATTGCACTCGTGAATGGATTACAAGACAATTTTGAAAAAAAAAACAATAGCTATTACAAACGCCTATAATTACTTTTGTACAAAAAATAATATAATAATAACTCGTACAAATTATTCGATCTCCCAATTCTGAGTTATCAATTAAACTTTTAAACAACCAGTTTTTTTAATGTAACAAGAGTGTATTCACATACGCTATTGATAACATAGTAACGTTGAACATTACACTGTACCCACTCCCCACCATTCACGTCCAATATACCGCCATCTGGTGAAAGCGGTAGTTAAAATTTAAAAATCTTTTTTTTTTTTTTAAATTTAAATGATGGGAGCGGCAACGACCTAGAAAATAAAATACGATGCTGATATGAAAGATTTCTCTTGTATGTGTATTTTTGGGCTACAGGTGAATGTAATGGATGCGTATACGGTTCAGTATTGTGTGTGTGCTTTAGAATAAGATGATGAGAGAAGGGCGAAGGCAGCACATTGCTTGCTCCTCTCTAATACCATCAACAGGACCGCCGAACTTAGCGTCCCCATCCGACGGATGGGTCACCATCAACAGTTTCACACGCCGTGCTTCATGGCATAAATGGTAAAGGTTTGGAGTTTAATCTGGGACATTGGCGGGAAGACAGATAGATTTGGAAATTTACGCCACCACCTCTCTTCCTCTTACTGGCCAAATACTGACAGTGAAAATTTCGTCCACCACTAGCACCCCAACGACTTACTTCGAAGACGAACGGCAGTGCACAGGAGTGCATAGTTACCTCGGTAAATGGAGGTGGGTAGGCGATTAGTAAGAGCAGAAAAGGTTTGCTACAGAATGGGCGAGGAAAGGAATATATGCGGAAATAGTAATGACGGGGCAAGATGATGAGACATGTTGTAAGACACCAGGAAACTATTTTCAGAATACTGGGAGGAGCCGTAGAGGGGAAGGCTGAAATTCGGGAATACAGGGTGGCCAGAAACAGTCTGTAAAGCTTGTAAGGGTATTGCAGGGGAGGCTGTGTAGAGAAATAATTAAGAGAAAAAAAAATTCGATACGTTGGCGCTGTTCCGAGTTATTTAGAATTGGAGTTACCCAATCAGGTTGTTGCGCGCGCGAATTCCATCATCCTGCCAGAGGCTGTGTCGCCAAACACGTTCTTCGGTTTGGTCAAACCGAACAAACGTAGCTTATGCTCACCTAGCTTGACTTATCACTTCGAAAATGCGCATTTTAACTGGTAATGATGATTTCAACAAGTGATAACTCACGAGCCCACAGATGTCTGCGCACTGCCGCATTTAAGCTCGTGCAAGTGGTCGAATTTGCGCGCACAACGACCTGATTGATAACTTCAATGCTAAGTAACTCGGAAACAGCGCAACGTATCGAACCTTTTTCTTAACATTTATTTCTCAGCACAATCTCCCCTGCAACGCCCGTAGAAGCTTTCCAGATTGTTTCTGACCATCTTTTACACGCAAAATAGTTGAGGACGTTGGAAACCATATTTTCGTCTTTCATTATGAATTAATTAGCAACTCGGGACAAATAATCCAGAGTGATTCTCGGGCGATAGTTCTTTCGTAGGAAACCTGATAATTTCTGAATTTTTCTTCCCAGATCCTTCACCCCTCCACAGTAGCTAGTTGCCAAGCCTTCACTCGGCGTTAATAATGGTAGGCTAGTTTTGATTGTGTTCTGAAATAGATACTTTCTTGTACTTCAGTGAAGGATTGCGCTAGCGACGCGAAAACATTGTTCGAATATGGTGTCATACAAAGTTGGAGCAATCTTTCATTAACATTTACCATATGTGTTTGTTGTTATCAGTTCGATGACTGGTTTTTGATGTAGCTCTCAACGCTAATCTTCCCTGTGCTAGCCTCGGTATCTCTACACAACTACTGCAGACTACATATCTTAATCTGGTAACTGCATTAAAACCTTGATCTCCATTTACACTTGTTACCCCTCACACTTCTCTCTGTAACCAATCTGACGGTTCCTTCATGCCTACAACCGATCGTTTTTTTACAACAAGTTTACTTTCTCACCATTTCGATTCAATACCTCCACATTAGTAATTCGATATACCCACCTAATGTTAAACATTCTTCTGTTGCACGACATTACAAAAGCTCTTCTATTGTCTGAACAGTTTATCGTCAACGTTTCACTTCCCCGCGAGGCTATACTCCAGAGAAATGCCTTCAGAAGAGAGTAACATTTCAATTTATATTAGAAGTTAAAAAGTTTCTCGTTTCCAGAGTCTCTTTTCCTGCTATTGTCAGTCTGCATTTTATAGCCTGTCTGCTTCGGCCATCATCACTTGGTTTGCTGCCAAAACGACACCACGCATGTCCTACTTATAGTGTTTCATTTGATAACATAATTCCCTCAGCATAGCCAGATTTTAATCAACTACATTTTATTACCCTTGTTATATGCACCTGTAAGAGTAAATTGTAGCTGGAACTGGACCATTGTACTATAAGCTGACGATGTCGAAAATACACTATTAAAAAAAGAAATGAATATATAATCTAGCGCGCGACGTTTGAAACGAAATTCTTTTAATAATAAGAAATATTTCTGTCCGTACAGGTTGCTGTTAAACGTTTTTTAATGCAATTATATAAAACAATGATAAAATTAGGACTCGAATGCTTTGGCTGTCAGTGAGACAGGGATGCAGCCGGTCAGGCAGCATCTCCGTAACCTGAGAAGGCCGCGTGTCATTCACGCATCTCACGCATGGCTGCCATCAGATCCCTCCCTCCCTCCCTCCCCCCCCCCCTTTGCCTCTCCCGCTTTTTCTACACACCCTCCCCTCATGGCTGTATAACTCGCGTGTTGCCCGAAGAGTGGAGCACTAGCCACGTGTAATGCCATCGCGGACACAGCAAGGCGGAGAAAGATCGAAATCAATAGCATTGTATATAGCGAGCTATGTGCAGTTATTTTCAGCGTAAATCAGAAGGTAGACTATAAATCACCTATTCAGAAAAATCACAATACAAATAGTTTGAACAATGATCGTTTTACATTATCTACACACGCAGAATACATACAGCTAGGCAATTTTAACTTCACACCGGCTGTAGCGAAAATAAGACATAAAAAACCTCAGCAGAGATAGACGAGTATATACCTGCAGATTACAGTGTAAATGTAATCACGGTAGTACAGAAAATTTCATAAACACGCGTTGTTGTTGTGGTCTTCAGTCCTGAGACTGGTTTGATGCTGCTCCCATGCTACCCTATCCTGTGCAAGTTTCTTCATCTCCCAGTACCTACTGCAACCTTCATCCTTCTGAATCTGCTTAGTGTATTCATCTCTTGGTCTCCCTCTACGATTTCTACCCTCCACGCTGCCCTCCAATACTAAATTTGTGATCTCTTGATGCCTCAGAACATGTCCTACCAACCGGTCTCTTCTTCTGGCCAAGTTGTGCCACAAGCTCCTCTTCTCCCCAATCCTATTCAATGCCTCCTCATTAGTTATGTGATCTACCCATCTAATCTTCAGCATTCTTCTATAGCACCACATCTCGAAAGCTTCTATTCTCTTCCTATCCAAACTATGTATCTTCAATGTTTCACTTCCATACATGGCTACACTCCATACAAATACTTTCAGAAACGACTTCCTGACACTTAAATCTATACTCGATGTTAACAAATTTCTCTTCTTGAGAAACGCTTTTCTTGCCATTGCCGGTCTACATTTTATATCCTCTCTACTTCGACCATCATCAGTTATTTTCCTCCCCAAATAGCAAAACTCCTTAACTACTTTAAGCATGTCATTTCCTAATCTAATTCCCTCAGCATCACCCGATTTAATTCGACTACATTCCATTATCTTCGTTTTGCTTTTGTTGTTGTTCATCTTATATCCTCCTTTCAAGACACTGTCCATTCCGTTCAACTGCTCTTCCAAGTCCTTTGCTGTCTGACAGAATTACAGTGTCATCGGCAGACCTCAAATTTTTTATTTCTTTTCCAAGGTTTTTAATACCTACTCCGAATTTTTCTTTTGTTTCCTTTACTGCTTGCTCAATATACAGATTAAATAACATTGGGGAGAGGCTACAACCCTGTCTCACTCCCTTCCCAACCACTACTTCCCTTGACTCTTATAACTGCCATCTGGTTTCTGTACAAATTGTAAATAGCCTTTCGCTCCCTGTATTTTACCCATGCCACCTTCAGATGTCGTATTAAACTAAAACGGTTTTGTGTACTTTGTATTTATGAAATGTTATTGATGCAACGTGCGACACACTGAATTAGACTTTTTGGCTGGTTAGCATATTCTTTTTGAAGGTAGTCAGACATAAAACTAACTTCAGACATACTGCATGGAAAATCGGTAGGTTTTAACGGTTTATATAAATGACCTAATGGATAACGTCGGAAGTTAATGATGTTTTTCGCGGGTGATGTTGTTTTATCCATTAATGTATGATAATACGGTTGCAGAATAATCACTGGAGGCAGTCACATCCATTGAATATATGGGAGTATGCGTAAGGGGCTATTTAAAGTGGAACAACCAAATAATATACTAGTCGCAGATAACGCAGATGGCAGATTGAGATTTATCGGAAGAATCCCAAGGAAGTGTAATCCACACACGATGGACGTAGCGTAGGAAACACTCGATCGACCGATATTGCAGTAGTGTTCGTCTGTCGGGGACCCTTACCAGACAGGGCGAACGGAGGAAATAGAGAAGATCCTAAGGAGAGTAGCGCGTTTCGTCACAGGTTCGTTTGTGTAGGTGATATCTTCAGTACGAAAACAGGTTTGACGCAACTCATGCTGCTCTATCCTGTGCAAGCCTCATTATCTCCGAATAACTACTATAACGTACATGCTTCTGAGTCTGCGTACTGTACTCATTCCTTGGTCTCTTTCTACAATTTTTACCCCCACGTTTCCCCCGAATATTAAATTGGTGATCCCTTGATGTCTCAGAATGTGTTCTATCAACCGACCACTTTTTCTAATCAAGTTGTGCCACAAATTTCTGTTCTCCTCAGTTCTATTCAGTACCTCCTCATTAGTTATGTGATGTACCCATCTGATCTTCTGCATCCTTCTGTAGTACCACATTTCAAAAGCTTTAATTCTCTTCTTGTGAAAACTGTTTATCGTCCATATTTCACTTCCGTACAGTAGTTTCAGAACAGAATTCCTAATACTTCAATCTATATTAAATGTTAACCAGTTTCTTCTCTTCAGTAACAGTTTTCTTGCCATTGCCAGTCTACAGATTATATCTTCTCTACTTTGTTCATCATCAGTTACTTTGTTGCCCAAATAGGAAAACTCGACTGCTTTAAGTGTCTCGTTTCTTAATCTAAGCGTCAACTGATTTTATTCTACTTCCTTCCATTATCCTTGTCTTGCTGTTGCTGATGTTCATCTTATATTCACTTTTCAATACACTGTCCATTCCGTTCAGCTTCTCTTCCAAGTCTTTTCCTGTCTCTGACAGAATTACAATGCCATTGGCAAACCTCAAGGTTTTTATTTCTTCTCCCTTAACTTCAATTCCTACTCCAAATTTTTCTTTGATTTTCTGTACCTCTTGCTCAATCAACAGATTGAGTAACATCGGCGGTAGACTATAAACCTGTTTCAATCCCTTCTCAACCAATGCTTCCCTTTCTTGCCCCTCGATTCTTGTATCTGCCGTCTGGTTTTTGTACAAGTTACAAATAGCCATTCGCTCCCTGTTTTGTACCCCAGCAACCTTCAGAATTTCAAAGAGAGTATCCAGTCAACGTTCTCAAAAGCTTTCTCTAAGTCTACAAATGCTAGAAACGTAGGTTTGCCTTTCCTTAACCTATCTTCTAAGTTAAGTCGTAGGGTCAGTATTGCTTCGTGTGTTTCTACATTGCTCCGGAATCCGAACTGGTCTTCCCCGAGGTCGACTTCCACCAATTTCTCCATTCTTCTATGAGGAATTAGTATTAATATTTTGCAACCATGACGTATTAAACTGATAGTTCGGTAATGCTGACACCTGTCATCACATGCTTTCCTTGCATTTGAAATTATTACATTCTTTTCGAATACTGAGGGTATTTCGCCTCATACATTGTGAACATGGGCCTTGTTTCGACATATGTTTTCCATTTCTCTTTCAAAATCTTTTCGCAGTACCCTATCTCCCATCTCATCTTCATCTACGTCCTCTTCCATTTCTATAATTTTGCCTTGAATTTAACATCCTCCTTCCAACTTTCAACTTTCCTTTCATTCAGGCTCGTTTAGTAAGAGCGAAAGCGTTATGGAAATGCTCACCCAAGTACCGTGTCACACGGCAGACGCTTCAAGAGAGGCGCAGTGCTTCGCAGTGCGGTTTACCGTTAAATTTCCGAGAGTCACCCAGTATGTTGCCTCCTCCTACGTGTATATTTCGAAAGGACCATGATTGTAAAATCAGAGTGATTAGAGTTCACATGGAGATATACCAGCAATCGTTCTTCCTGCGCAATCTCTGCGATTAATTTTTTTAAAAAATGGGGGGGGGGGGGAGGGGGTAGTACCACTGCTACACAAAATACCATCCGCAACAAGCCATGAGGTATCTTGCGGATTATGGACCTAGACGAAGGCATTCTCCTGTTATGGGGGAAGGCCCCTGGTCCAAATGGCTGTGAGCACTATGGGACTTAACATCTGAGGTCATCAGTCCCCTGGACTTAGAACTACCTAAACCTAAAAAAACCTAAGGACATAACACACATCCATGCACGAGGCAGGATTCGAACCTGCGACCGTAGCAGTCGCGCGGTTCCGGTCTTGACGCGCCTAGAACCGGAAGGCCCCTGTTACTGCACTCGATGTATGAGGCACGTTCAGTCAGTACCCGGTGATGAGATTGTATAGTATTGAAATCAACAGTACCTAAATTGAACATAAAAATGAAATGTGTGGTGGAGCTGCGTGAAGAAAATATTATGATTGGAATAAATTAAACAAGAAGCAGAAATAGCTTGCTTTCATGTTATACCCACAATGGATTCCAGATAAATAATCTTTGAATTTATAATTCGGAAATTGTCCGTGTCTGTCTCTTCGTCTCGGCTCTCATTTTTGGGCTGCTATCTGCACAAAAAGGCTGAGACGTTTCCAGGCGTTCGGCCGCCGAAGTGAAAGGATTTTGTTGCATGAGATAATACACTTCACTTTACACAAATTCAAGAAAAAAAGGTGTTTCTTGACACAATGACAATAATGTTATTACATGACCCTTTTTACACGTGTCAAACATTATTGTGTCGCATTCTTAATAGAGCAAAATGACGTATGTACATCTTAATAACATCAAATTACGTATAATCTGTCTTTCGTTTTCAATGCAGTAATGTAATCAGTGTAAATAAGCATTGTAAACTGCTTTCCGTTTGATCAGGCGTGGCTACAATATCCTAAGAATTGGCTTCTGCACCTCGTTACCTATAAATTTGTTTATCGCCAGGTTTCTTATTACCCCTTATATGAAAATATATTTCAGATTTGATGACCTATTCAATACCCCTGAGGATCATTTCTCATAAGATCCGCGGAAGGTGCATTAGGATTTTTTGTTGTTGTTGTAAATATGTATTATGTATTGTTTTATGACATCTTCATTACTGAGGATCTCGTCGCCATGGCTCTATGAAACAAATTATTTAATCGAATCGAAATCATCGTGCTCTTAGACTCCCTGAGGACCATACATTGTCGCAATGACCTGCAGATTGCACTTTGATTGCACGAAAAAGGCGATGTTGCCTCTAGGGGTGTGAAGCTAGAGAGGCGAACAACAGGCAAGTGATAGATAACATTACGCCAGAAAAACAATTTTGGCGCGATAAATACGAGAAAGTAGAATCACAGACGTGAATAAATAGTCACAGCAATGTTTGGTCAGACTCGTGGTCCATTAGTCCAACATAGCAATTCTCTAGGAGTTGATGCTTACAATGACAGTCACTTGAATACAGAGAAGATATCCTGCCTAACTGTTCGTCATTGGCAGACTGAAAGTGTGCTATATAGATCGCTTACCAAATAAGTCATCGATGTATTGTCATATCCTATTACGTTCGACCGAATCAACCAACTGTCCGGCTGGTCCTGGCGGACGTTAGTCCTCCCTCGGGCATGGGTGTGTGTGTTTGTCCTTAGGATAATTTAGGTTAAGTAGTGCGTAAGCTTAGGGACTGATGACCTTAGCAGTTAAGTCCCATAAGATTTCACGCACATATGAACTTTTTTTTGAAACAACCAACCAGCTAATGCCTGAATAACATAGGAAAATCGTGTTCTTTATCTACATACACTAATAGGACTAAATATTATGACCACATGCTTATGAGCCTCATGGTCCACATTTGGAACGGAATATAACAGTGATTCTGCGTCGCATGGATTCGTCAAGGCCGGCCGGAGTGGCCGAGCGGTTGTAGGCGCTACATTCTGGAGCCGAGCGACCGCTACGGTCGCAGGTTCAAATCCTGCCTCTGGCATGGATGTGTGTGATGTCCTTAGGTTAGTTAGGTTTAATTAGTTCTAAGTTCTAGGCGACTGATGACCTCAGAAGTTAAGTCGGATAGTGCTCAGAGCTATTTGAACCATTTTTTTGATTCGTCAAGTCCGTGGTAGGTTTTCGCAGGTATGTGTCACCAGATGTGTATTCACAAGTCATGCGATTCCCGTAAATTGTGTGCTGGTGGTAATGCGCAGAGCTGGCGCCCGATAACGTCCCAGATGAGGTTCGTCGAGTTCAGATGTAGCGAATTTGTTGGAAAAGGCACAAACGTGGCGTGTGTCACGATTCTAGCCTTATGACACAGATGGAAGATGCCATCGAATTCAGCCAAGGCATCAAGTATGAAGAGATGCAAATGATCCGGAATAATGTTCACGTAGTCGACGGCCGTCCATCTAGTGTAACAAGAAACTTGATTCATCCAATGAGGCAACATGTTTCCGTTGATCCGCCGTCAATGGGAACACGTAGTTCCGGAGCCCCATGTTCAACAGCGTGCGCGAACAGTGTGCTCCGAAATATTTGTGCCAGCACCAGAATTGTATACTGTCATCAAATCTGTCCATGATCGACACCTGTCTTGCTTTACAGAGCGGGCAAGCGCCAGACATTCACGTTCTATGGTGAGATGTGGCGTCCAACACCTTGCAGCCTACTCGTGGTTTCACCGTCCTTCGACCACTTGCCATAGATGGTCACGACAGTAGCACACGAATAGCCGACCATTTTCGTGGTTTCCGAGATGCTCGTCCGCTGGCGCCCGACCAGAACAGTCGGCGCGGATTTCCCCATTTGCCACCCGTACCGTCGCTTGAACGATTTTCCCCATTCCTCTCTGCTCCACTTTGTACAAGTTGCTCAGAAACAGTCTGAAAAGCTTGAAAGGGTGTTGTAGGTTGTGGTGAGAAATAATTATTAAGAAAACAATTCGAAACGTTGCGCCGTTTCAGAGTTAATTTGCACTGAAGTGAGCCAATCCGACCGTTGCACGAGCAGATTCAAGGTATCCGTCAGAGACGTAGTCCCATTGGTGTTCTTAAACCCGAACAAGAGAGAGATACAAATACTGGAGTGGGACGATAGTAAGGATCGAACCCAAGCCAAAGGCTGATCAGTCTCGTGCGCTATCAGCCACGTTATGAGAACAACTGGCAGTAATTGTAACTGGCAGTATGCTTGAATTTGCACGCGCAACGACCCGCTTCACTAACGTCAATGCTAATTAACTCGGGAACGGCGCAACGTATCAATTTTTTTCTTAATTACTTCTCAGCATAACCTACCCTACAACGCCCTTACCGTCGGCCGCGGTTGCCGAGCGGTTCTAGGCGCTGCAGTCTGGAAACGCACGACCTCTACGGTCGTAGGTTCGAATCCTGCCTTGGGCATGGATGTGTGTGATGTCCTTAGGTTAGTTAGGTTTAAGTAGTTCTAAGTTCTAGGGGACTGATGACCTCAGAAGTTAAATCCCATAGTGCGCAGAGCCATTTGAACCATTTTTGAACACCCTTACAAGCTTTCCAGATTACTCTGCATACTTTCCTTAACGCGTCTAGTGATATCAACGCTTCCAGACGGCATTCAGCCACGCGTTAGGCAGTGGTTATAGTATCCCACAAGTCTGTACTGTCTATAGCAGATTGTGCTAAGTAGCAAATTTAGTGGCCTTCTGTACCTGTCGTTTTTGGACGGGGGAGAAATGGCGGCTGTATGCCTGGATATGTATCTTAATATCTCTAACATTACTTTCATTCTGCAGTCAGTGGCTGTAGATATTAAGACAATGTTCGGAAAATTCTGAAAGTTAGGAAAATGTTTTTGCTTAGCTAGAGTAACAGGATACGAATTGCAGTGTGTCTGAGCAATCAACAGAAAATATTCACCTTCGCTGTCGAGGAAGTGGAGTACAAACGAATAGAATTCAAAAGCAATTTGCAACACGGCTTGATTCCTGTATGTGCCGAGGAATTATACGAGGAACGGCGAAGACCCTCCTTTGGTCAGTAACCACGTTAAAAGTTGCTACGAAAGCAGAGCGCCTCATCAAAAAGCCGAACGAAATCAAAAAAGAAGCATTCAGTGAAATCGAAAGTAAAATATTATCAACCGGTCCGACTAAAAATCCTAAGAAGTTCTGGACTTCGGTAAAGTCAAGCGAGTGCAGATAATCTATTCAGTCGCTCAGTAACAATATTGGCACGGAAAACGAAGATAGAGAGAAGGCTGAAATACTGGGATTTGGTCTTCTAAAATTGTTTCATTGCGGTCGATCCTAATAACGTTCCTCATTTCAAACATAGAAGGAACGCCGAAATGGCGCACGGTTCAGAAGAGTAGGACAACATAACACCGTTTCCCACAAACGTCAGATGCAATAGCCACATCGACAAAATCAAAGACAATTAGATATCACTGACAACCGTTTCCACGCACCTTTCGTTAATGGAACATGGAAGGAGAGATGCTGGTAGCAGTAGTACCCTTTACCGCCAACAGTAAGGTGCCTTGCAGAGTATAGATACAGAATACCGGTTACCTAATCGAGTCAACAAGTGCTAGCAGATTTCCATGTCAGTTCCCTTTGTGATTGTGTAAATGCGTTCTGTGTCTGCTGTTACGCTTCTTCGATGCGGTCTCCAAACGCGCAGCAGTATTCTAGCGAATTGTATGTGATTTCCCTTGCAGATTTATCACAGTTTACTAGTACACTTCTAAGTCTTGCACTCACCTTCACTACAACTGACGTATTCATCAGATTTCATATTGTTTCGTAGTATTTCCCGTAGGTATCGTATTTTAACGATGTGATGGTTTACCACTGGTCTTGTACTTTGAAACTATCGAATTGTTTCCATTTATTATGGGCATTACTTTTCATTTATCTAAATCTAAAGAGAGCTTCCACGAAATACACCAGCTGGAAATAGTGTTCAAGTCATTCTGCAGTACCTCACGATCATCGAGCGATATACTTCCCGCAGCGAAGACTCTGATTGTTCTGCTGACTCCGTCTCATAAATTTTTCAGGTACACGGTGTTTAAAAGAACTGTGTCATTTTCTTGCAGGAGACAGTACTGATCAACGCTAAATGTCTTGATGAGGTATTTCTACCCTTGTCGAGAACGACCAGTACTCGGTCTTCTTGTTCATTCCTCATTTCTCACTGGTTGTTTTTCTCTCTGTTCTTAGTCCTACGCCTGTGATGCTGTTCTCAGTCATAGCACCTAAAACTGTCTCCTACATCTGCCTTTCCGTGTGTATTGTCAGAGATTTTCGTAGCATGATAAAAAGATCAGTGACCAGTAGAGTGTGAACAACGTAATTCCATGCGGAAATGGCAGACTGTATCTTCCTATGGTTTAGCGAAAGGCACGTGTCAGTTACGCCTAAATAAATTCTCAGTGTCACATTCAATCTGAAAAATAAGTTCAGTTGATTGTTCCAGCGGCTTTAAAACACGTGATCATTCGCAACATGGGCAAAGGATCCTGGTAGACCTAGCGGAGTTCACGCACCGGATATCGGCGACGGAGTGTTGAGACAATTTCAAGATGATACTGAAACAGTTGTGCAAAGAAACTGAACTGTTGAAGGGATAAATAACGCTCGTGCGTCAATAGAAAGACAGTCCACATAAATATAGAGTCTTCTCGTCGCAAGTAAAATAGCTCATCTCTCAACAAGTGTGTTTTCTGGCTATGTGTTTGTAGAATTTTTTTCTGCTATTTACCAGTACTATTTGCTGTAACAATATGGGCTGTATTATTTAAACAACCTGAATGTAGGGAACGTTCGTGGGTCTAGTACACTTCCTTCGAAAATATCCGGCATCACTTTCGATTAACTTCGCCGTACTATACCGTGCTGGGTACTGTCAGACGAAATCACATATTTGTGAACCCACCATACCATACTTAGTCAAACGCCATTTGGAACTAAAAAAAGAGGAAATAAGCATGATCTCTCGGTGACCACACCGCGTATCACACGAATGACCTTGCCTTAACCTGCGGTGACTTTTTTGAGATAACCGACAGCGCTCTTTTTTCAGTCACGTGGGCTTTTTCATTCCGTGAGAAACAGTAGACAAATATAAACTTTCAAATGGGCTAATACAATATAACAGCTAATACAAATTCCATCAGAGGATGTTGCTTTCATCGTTGTATTGTAATATACGTCTCAATTTAGCTTGTAATGATGTAACTAACGGACGCGTAAAGTAATGTTATCATATGAAACGACTTTTATATAGATCATGCCCTGTGCGGCACAAATTGTATGCAGATTTACAGGTTATGTTAGGTCTTCTTTTCGGACGCATCTTGGACAGGTAGCGCGGGACAAATTACGATGGAAATATGCCTCCCTTTGGATATGAATATGTGTGGGCTTGGATGATACCAGCAATTTTTTCAGAAGTGGTTGTCGTTTTGGATATTCTTTTTTATATTTATGGTCACCGTTCTATAGAAACTGTTTGAATAATACTAATGGCTACTGTAGAATCGTCAGTTTCGCTTGAGATTGCAGCAGTTTCTAGAGGTTGGTTCTTGCTTGCCGGCAACTGGTCAGACGCTAATGACTGCCTTGAGAGATCCAGTCGTTACAGTTGTGCAAACATTGGGCAGATCTGTTGGGGAGGCTAGCGGCTTAAATAGCCCGTCCCGTTGTTACCTGGTGTGGGGTGCTTTAGGACAGAACGAGAGGTATTTGTTACCACGTTGGAGGGGGATGAGGGAACTAGCCGAGGCCACACGCAGGGAGAAGAGCCAATAGCAGAAAGGCTTTCTTTGTTGTAGCCACCGTAGCTTGTAACCCAAATTCCTATTGGGGACAGTGCCACGAGGTCGACAATCCTTATTGAACTCTGGAGACTATTTTCAGTTTATAGGACGATCGCTGATGGCTGGACAGCCCGAAGGTAAGTCGTTAAGAATTATTTTTCGCGCAGCTTGCGGGCTGAGACTTAATATTTTTCAGCGTTCTCCGACTGGAAATTTGTTGACACCTTGCAGCCTACTAAATTCGTCTTCAGTCACAATATTTAGTATTCCTGGTTTAATCCAACACGTTTCGAAGCTACAACTTCATTTTCAAGGACTACATTGATGTGTTTGGGCGTTACTTGTGTTGCAGTTCATCATTTAGAAGTAGAGGAACGACACAGTTGTTAGTTTTATTTGAAGGGTTTCTCAGATGAACTTGAGGAACAAATAACTATTATTATTAGTTGCCTTCATTTGGCCTATACTTCCCCGTAGTAGGCTACTTCATTTAACTTCATCTGTTTTCATGAATTAAAATGAATTAATATTACTTGATCACCTGTTCAAATGTGTAAATTCCATAATTATCAATGTAAGTAGCAGGTTGTGGCCAGTAATTTGAATCACCCAGTCCGCTAATAACCATGCTAAAGTATGTCTTTCATATTTTTAAGAAAAAATTCCGTATTTTGCAACTGAATATTTTATTTGTGTCTAACAAATATGTTTCGCCGGTTCGTGCTAAGCATCATCAGTGGTCTGTATTATAAATAATTTAATTATACATATCTTGATAGACATGTAGTGATTCTTGGCAAATGTCTTACCAAAATATGTACTGTGAAATTATTTTCTTTATATTACAGACCACTGATGATACTTATCATGATTAGGTGAAACGTATTTAGTAGACGCAAATGATACATTCAGTTGCTGAGGATGGATTTTTTTTTCATACCTATATACTAAAGCATAACTGAAACAAAAACAGAAAAAATGGCTGCAGATATTTACGATATTCAATCATGCTAAATTTTATGCCGTGTAAGAATGCAGAAAAATGTTGACTGCGACTCTCGAAGTAATTTCATTTTATTCCATCTCTTTGTCTAAACGAAGATAATATAGTATTTGCCACTTTAATACGTCATTGAATCACTAATTAAACTGTTTCATATAAGTTATTTAGTTCAGTAATAAAAACGTTAAATCATTAGAAGCGCAAATATGGAAGTATTTCATCAGTGCGAAAGACTAACGTGTGTGGTCAAATGAATGTAGTCACTAACAACAATTTATTTGTTCGATAATCTCATCTGAGTCGCTTTCTCGAAAAACATAGAAATTGTCTCGTTAATTTAGTGCTAGCTGATAAACTGAATCGGATATAGTGCCCTAAAACGTCACTGTAACCGTAGAAAATGCATTGACTTATACAGGAAATTAAAATATCGTCATTGAAGACTCCTTGTTAGCGAAAGTAAAAGCTACGATCGCGGACAACTAATAACCAATTGTGTGTTAGTAACGCTAGGAAAATTTGTTTCACTTGCTATAAAGATAAATAAGAAATTGTTTGTTATTTCCTTTTCGATAATATTTATTCTAGTATACAGTTTAGAGTAACTGGAGTTTCACCACGGAGATTTTGCTGTGCAGATAACTAACGATGGCCTCAGAATGGCAATACCGGGAAAAGCGTTTTTGTAAAACGAAAGAATAGTTAGCAACGAATACAAATTTAAATATTAGGAAGTCTTTACTGAAGGTAATCGTCTGGAGTGTAACTTTAGGTCGAAGTGAAGCATGATGAATAAACTGTTCAGACAAGAAGAGAAGATAAGCTGTTCAGATATGGTTCTCCAGAAGACTGCATAAGATTAGGTAGTTCGAATAACTAATGAAGGTGTATAGAATCGAATTGGGGTAAACAACATGTCGAAGAGAAGGGATCATTGATAGGACTCACCCTGAGGCATCAAAGAATCATTCACGCCAGGCTCACTAATTGTAAAATCCATCACCTTCCCCCAACCGAGTGACTTCACCCATGGCCGACAATGATTAATGTATGTTACGCTTAAAAGTGCGAACGTATTGTTTAATACAGTAACCAAGACGAGCGTTTGGAGTAAATATTTACGCGCCGACGTAAAATTTTTCGACGCTTCGGCACAGCAAACCGTACTAAAAATAAATCTTTAAGTGTAGAAGATGAAATGAGAGTACTCGATAAAATCGAAGCCGCTGCCTCTGCCCAGAATATTATGGGAGAGTTTGGAATTGCTAAGTCTACCTTTAACGACATTAAGCAAAAGACAGTAAAATTTTGGACTTTTTTTCTCAAACAAGACGAACTAGCGGGAAAGCGAAAGCAGGCAAGTGGACCCTCACTGATGATGCGATGTACACCTCATACAAACAATAACGCTCTTTAACTTCTTCCAGTCAGATTCCTAATTCAGATAACTATTTCAGAGAAAATCTCTCTAATTTGGACTTCGAGTTATTGGGATCCTAATTAGTCGGAATTAGTGAGGATTCGCTGTATTAGAAATCAATCCCTGTAATGTTAATGTTGCAATGCGTTCCTCGTACAGCGTCCACTGTTTACGTAAGTAAAAGCCGTTAACGTTTTTGACACACAACAAGAATGAAGAACACTTAATTTGACATTCCCTTTCTAATGACACGACCAAAGATTCAATTCGGTTGTTTCTTTAGTTTATCCGTTTGGTGCCATGCGCACGAGTGTTTTTGTGAACGCTAGACCGTTCTTACCTGACGATGGCGAATGAGCTGAAAACTGGTTAGTAGCAAACAAGTAATAGTGAAACAAAATACAATTTGTTTGATTTTCATGTATGCATATAAAGTTTTTAAATCAAGAATCGACGGAATAATACATTTATGTTGTTTATTTTAGCTGAAGTTTCAGAAAAATTCAAAACCTCTGAGCCTTCATTGCTGAAGTAATGTTTTATTTTCGTGAGTGAAGATGTAGTGTGGTGGCTTTCGAAACCGAGAGTCTTTTGTAGTGCACTTAAATTATCGATCGGAGAAGAAAGACGGGTAACTATTGGGAGATTAGACATTTGGCAGGGAAAAACTTACATTCAGTAAACTGTAGCGTCAAAAGCAACCTTGATTCTCAGTTAACTGCGGGAGTTTACTGGAAGCTGCTGATGAAGCATGCAAACTTGTGAAACACTACCTGTGTGACAACGCTTGGGATGGGGTACGTCCATTACAGGTAAACGTTCCCGCGTCGCTAATGGCTTTCGCCACTACCTGCCACTCAGGCGCAGCGAGTGTAGCGAGCGCTGACGATGTGCTCCCGTGTAATCGACGTCGCCAAGACGCGGGCGAAATTGCTGTTAGAGAGATCCGGAGTTACTCGGTGATAACTGTTCATCGCTCCAGGCAATTTCCGCTCGTTGGAGAAACGTCAAAGTGCGTGTCGACTATGAAGTAAACTTCCGCAAGTCTCTTGCAGAAAGGTACTTCTGCAAATTCTTTGATGTGGAAACACCCCCATCAAGTCGACTTCAGCAAAATTCGTAAATTCCAGAAGCTTCCACAAGTAAGTGTGAAAAGTTTCTTGCATATTGTTGCGAGTACCTGCCGGACTTGACAGTTGCTTAAGTTCTTCTCAGACTTGCAGAAGTATTGTGTTTTCAGTACTGGTACGAAAATGTTAGCGTGGAAAGTAGAATGGCGTATTAACAGATGGGCCGAAACAAATATATCGTTGGACCCCTAAACATATATAAGTGGGCAGTGTCAGCCAAGGAAATGCGATATAAATTTACCCATTACTTTGTTTCTCCAAAAAGGGAAGTAGGTAGTACAGTTGCCTTTAAACTTAAGCAGATTTTTTAAAATATTGGCGTACATATAAATGCATTACATTTGTAATAAAAGTAATAAATACGGATTGGAAAAATCAAATAAAAATTAAAAGGCGATTTCTTGCTAATACAACTTGATGCATTTTGATAATCTGTTTTCAAATATTGGATTGTACAGTAGACAAGGGGTGTTCGAAACTTCCATGCAACATTAGCAGACGGCTTTTAATCTGAACGAAGGTCCCTGATTTCAATTCATTAAGTAGTGTTTCTTGATAAATATATACGCTACCTTATCCATTTCTTCAGCCATACATATCTTCAGCCATACATTTCTTGAGCCATACATTTTTCCTTGACTTGTTGTCCCTCGTTACGATTTTTAATAATAATAATAATAATAATAATAATAATAATAATAATGCAACAACGGGGACGACTGCTGTGGTTTTTAAGCACAACACTGTAAATTTCCACTTGCCTCTCTCGCGATGCCATTCTAGTGGAAACGCATTAAATGAATTCGCAGTTGCGAATAAGGACAACCATCTGCTGCAGAATGGAATGACAACAATGAAAATTTGTGTCGGACCGGGACTCGAATCTGACTTCCCACTTATCGTCTTACCATTTGGCTATCCGTACACGACTAACGGCCACGCCCAAACTTCTATATGTAGTCAACCAAGCGTGTGCGATCTATACTCGTACATCCGTTAGGTATATTCCCGTACAACTTAGACGTTGTACTTGAGTCGCCTGCTCGGTATCGCCAATTTGTATAGTAGTCAGAATAACCCAAGCACTGCAGTATCGTCTAGTGGAAACGCGTCTGCAGGCACTTGCAGTAAATTCCAGAAATTGAACTTTGGCAAGTTTTTATCTAATGTAAACACGTCAGGAAGTGTTTGCAGAAGTTAGTTGCTAGGGGACACACGCCTTTAAAAAGCTGTCTGTCAAAGCACTTACTGCGGTTTTACCTTGTACAGAGTAGTAATTCGGGAGTGTGTCAGGTGTACCATGTGTTTTGAATGACCGACGATCATTAGGGACGCTCTAGGGGACACACGCATGTAAAAACAGACTTGTTCATACTCACGTTTGAATTATGATTAATCCATTATGTTCTAGAAGGAAAGGAAAGAAGGAAGTTTGGGTTTAACGCCCCGTAGACATCGATATCATTAGAGATGGAGCACAAGTTCAAATGGTGTCAAGGATGTGGAAGGAAATTGGCCGCGCCATTTCAAAGGAACCCTCCGAGCATTTGCCTGGAGCGATTTAGGGAAATCACAGGAGACCAAAATCTTGATGGCCGAATGCGAATCCAGTATACTAACCACTGCGCGTCCTCGCTCGGTCATTTTGTTCTAGTTTGTGTTTTTACTCTACATGTTTTTCGTATGACGTGGTAATTGATGGTGTTATTGACGACCTAGCCAGACTTCCTGGTAAAAACTGAATGAAAAATAAAGAAAAAGTATCTCATAGAAATACTGCGTGTAAGAGTGCTCGGTCCTTCCAGTACCTGCACCAATACTAAGTGGAGTGGACTGAACTAATCTACCACCAGATCAACCACAGTGAAGTCAACATTGGCCAGTCGTGAAGTGTAATGTATTTTTTTTCTATTGGGGGAGGGGGGCGGCAAAAGCAAATTAGCAGGATGGTTTGTGGGCTCGTGCAATAATGATAAAAACTGCTAGCATTTCAGTCCAGCAAAAACCCCAGTAGTCGAAGTACGTGATAAAAGTATGCATTGTACGGGGATAGAACCCTGATCTTTGGCTTTTTCGGATAACGATCTACCAGCTGAGCCACGTGAATATATCATTCGGCATGGGTCGCAGCTTCAGGCTGCGCGAGATTTTCTTCCTTTTTTTTGGATCGCGAAAGGCAAAGTTCTGGCTTCAAGTCTGCCTCTACTTTCCACTATTACGTGTGTGGCGGAGGTTACTTTTGTATTGTACAATTACTGTAGTCCCATTCCATTGAAACGTGGAGCGGGAGATAAATGACTGCTTTAGTCCTGTGCGTGCTGTTACTTCCCTACTTTTTTTTCGGTACGATCTCTACGGGATAGATAAGTAAGGAGCTGCGCTGAAAGACGTTTTTCTTATGTTTTCTTGTTATGTCCGCTCGAGATATAAAGCATTTTTCGGCCAGTTCAGATTTTTAAACATTGCTGTTACTATCTCGCTTGACCAGCAAGCCTGCTCCCATTCGTGCCGCCCTTGTTGCTGTACGCTCGATGAGCTCTGATATGGATTCCATAAACTAGAACTATATTCAGATTTGGGCAGTACTATTTTTTTCGTATACAGCCTGTTATATAAACGAACTGAAGGGTAATAGTGTTTTGTCGATGAACCAAAGCCTGCCACTTTTTTTTAACTACAACAAAGCTATTTGGTCGTTCAACTCCATCTCGTTACACATTATAACTCCCAAAAATGTGTGTCAAATTACTGTTTCTAACTAAGTCTCTTTAATCTTGTAGTCAATGTTTAGTGAAGTGCACACCCATGAACTTCTTCATTAACCCTAGCAATACTAACGCATTTTCTTTAACGCGTAATACTAAGGTGAGGTACTTTGTGCCTACCACTAATAAAGCTAAAAACACAAATTCATTAAATGCGCAACTTTTATTAACTACATACTTTTTAAATAGGTACTTATGTATTAGTAGAGTACAGAACCAGAAATTGTGTAGCACAATCTTAGCAACACCAACGCATTGTCCGTGATGTTTACTCCGAGTGGATAGGTACTTTATGAAAATATGAATGCGAATATGACGTTTATTTGCGAAAAATCACATTCACTACTAAGACTCATATTTTTGGGTTAAGTCATACTGAAAATTTAAAACAGTTACGGAATCTGATACGAGAAATCATTAAAAACAATAAATGTCTTTTTAAAATATGAAGTAGAAGTTTTACCGACTAGAACTTTCTCATAGAAAACAGCGTCACCTGGGAAAACAGTGATATTGCAACTGATGCAAGCCGCTGAGTGTTTGCATCATCTCTAGTCATGTTGTATATTAATGACCTGATAGACTATGTTAATAGCAGAAGATGTAGATATTTATAATGAAGAACTTTCTGAAAAAAAAGCTGCAGAATCACTGAATTAGAATTTGATATGATTTGGCTCTGAGCACTATTGTACTCAAAATCCGAGGTCATCAGTCCCCTAGAACTTAGAACTACTTAAACCTAACTAACTTAAGGACATCACACACATCCATGCCCGAGGCAGGATTCGAACCTGCGACCATAGCGGTCGCACGGTCCCAGACTGAAGCTCCTACAACAGCTCGTTCACAATGGCTGGCGATAAGATTTCAAAGATGTGCAAAGATAAACTTTACATGTACACAAAGCCGCTCAGGATTAGCCGAGCGGTCTGGGGTGCTGTAGTCATGGACTGTGCGGCTGGTCCCGGCGGATGTTCGAGTCCTCTCTCGGGCATGGGTGCATGTGTGTGTGTGTGTGTGTGTGTGTGTGTGGTGTGTGTGTGTGTGTGTGTGTGTGTGTGTGTGTGTGTGTGTGTGTGTTTGTCCTTAGGACAATTTAGGTTAATTATTGTGTAAGCTTAGGGACTGATGACCTTAGCAGTTAAATCCCATAAGATTACACACACACACACATATATATATATATATATATATATATATATATATATATATATATATATATATATAGTTACGCACTTCAGAAGAGGAAAAAAAGTGATATCCTCTGACAACAACCTCGATGATGCACAATTTAAATCAGTGAACTCGTAAAAAGTACCTGGGTGTAATAACTTAGTGATATGAAATGGAGTGATCGCATAAGGTCAGTCGTGGCTAAGACAGGTGGCAGACTTCGGTTCATTGATAGGATACTGGGAAAATGCAGT
The DNA here is from genome assembly GCF_023897955.1 of Schistocerca gregaria. Lineage (NCBI taxonomy): Eukaryota > Metazoa > Arthropoda > Insecta > Orthoptera > Acrididae > Schistocerca > Schistocerca gregaria. The sequence goes on along the minus strand of NC_064931.1, from coordinate 399,619,052 downwards.
TAGTCTGGCCGAAAATTATCCCGCGAAGCCTACTTACAAAATTTCAAGAACCAATAATAAGTGAAGAATCTAGAGAGACTCTTCAAAGTCCCTACGTATCGTTCCCGTATATACCGTGAAGTCGAGGATAGACTACAGCACACACGGAGGCATTTAAGCACACTTACTTCACGCATTCCACGCATTACACGCGCGACTGGAACAGGCAGAAATCCAACACGTGCAGTGACAAGTAGTATCCTCTGCCATGCACTTCAGTGTTTTACAGAGTATGCATGTAGCTGTAGGATTCATTAATGTGTACCGTGAACAGCAGCGGGTACACTTATTACTTAGATCTGTAGATGACTACCCTCTCAGGATAACGAGTTTCCTCCTATATGTCTGTGAATTTTCGATCTAGTTGTATGCCTGGTTGCATATCCCAAAGGATCGTATTTCACTTCGAAGGCCTCGTAGTGGTACTAAATGGAAAGCCTATTGAAAATGTAGAAACACATAATCAACCTGGATTCTTCTATCCATGGCGCTGAGTACACCGTGTTTACAGCGAGAGATGAATTTCTCATGATCAGTGTGTTTTCGGAACCCATGCTGACTTCCATGGAGTTCACAGTTCAGTGTGTGTCTAAAATCCGCCAGTGAGGCCAACATTAGCGAACTCTCCGCTTGTGACTACAAGGTTCAGTGCTGAGTACAGTAATTACAGGCCGAGCGAGGTTGAGATTATCTATACTTTGTACATATGTTTATAAAACGCTTCCATAATCAGATCCTCAATCCACAACTCCCTTGGATATACGACTACTTATCTTCTGATCATTAGTTTGTCCAAGGTTGCAGGTCCACCGCTTCATTTTATGTCTGAAGCTATTTTAAATCTATAAATGACAATCAAAATCTTTGCGTGATGCTTTTCTATTTCCGTTCGGCACAAAAAAAGACTTTTTACAAGATCGGAAAACGGCTACTCCTTCCAGTCATCGTACGAACTTGGAAACAGCAGACACTGAGAACTGCTTGCACAGCAGAACAACAACTAATCTCATTTTGTACTGCAAAGGCTCAGGGCCAGGTGAGACCTGTAAGATTATAAATTTATTTATTTATTTATTTTTTACATATGAAGAGCGACTAACAATGGTGGATTACATAATTTTACAAAATTTTCCAAAAATAAATTTCATAATTTATAATTTAAAAAATAAGTCTATAAATTAATATATATTTTGTCGATCCATTCAAGGTCTGCTGCCTCTGTCACTTCAAAGAAATCTTCCAAGTTCCCATGGTAGGCTTTTCTGCTACAGCTTGTTACAATACGATGGACCGTCTGGTGTTCATTTCCACAGTCACTGAGTAGATGAAGCCCCTCCCCATCGGTAGAGGTTTTCAGCATAGATGCCGTGGCCTGTGTGGATCCGATTAATTGTTTTCCAGGCATGTCGCACTAGCTCCAAACCGGCTGGTCTTGTGCCAGATCTTTGAAGAGTCTGATGTTCCTCATGGGCAATAATGTACCATATTTATGTCCACTTTTTGTTGATACTGAAAGTAGCTGCCTGTAGCGATTCTGCCAATAGAACAGATGGCTGCCTGGATTTTAATCGGTTCATTCGGAGTGCAGCAACATCAGAGTGCGTCGGAAGCTCGGGGATTTTAAATAATTTTTGGTATTCCTTGAGGAGGGCGTAAGATTATACAGAGATGTTACGAAAGAACTTTCTGCCCTTGTAGCAGCAGGTTATCCTAGGTCGCTGGATCAACGAAGGGTACCGAGCGACTGGAGAAAAGCGCAGGCCATTCCCGTTTTCAGGAAGGATCGTAGGACAGATACACATAATTACAGGCATTTCTCGTTGACTTCAATCTGTTGTAGAGTTATGAAACATGTTTCATGCTAATGTATTATGACGATGAGAACGAAACTCTTTCTTTCAAAATCAACATAGATTCCGCATAGGCCGGCCGCGGTGGCCGTACGGTTCTAGGCGCTTCAATCCGGAACCGCGAGACTGCTGCGGTCGCAGATTCGAATCCTGCCTCGGGCATGGATGTGTGTGATGTCCTTAGGTTATTTATGTTTAAGTAGTTCTAAGTTCTAGGGGACTGATGACCTCAGATGTTAAGTCCCATAGTGCTCAGAGCCATTTGATTCCGCATACTCAGCTTCCTCTGTTCCTCCATGAGATTCAAAAAAATGGTTCAAATGGCTCTGAGCACTATGAGATTTTTTAACATCTGAGGTCATAAGTCCCCTAGAACTTAGAACTACTTAAACCTAACTAACCTAAGGACATCACACACAGCCATGCCCGAGGCAGGATTCGAACCTGCGACCGTAGCGATCGCGCGGTTCCAGACTGAAGCGCCTAGAACCGCTCGTCCACATCGGCCGGCCGTCCATGAGATCCACAGCGCTGTAGACATCAGCGCTGAGATTGATGCTGTGCTCATCGACTTCAGGAAGGCATTTGACACTTTCCCGTACTATCGTATGTGAAAAAAAAAGAGCTTACCCAGTATCATAGCAGATTTGCAATTGGATCCAAAATTTCCTTGCAAACAGAACCCAATTCGTTGCTCTTAACGGAACAAAATCGGCAGATTTATAGGTAATTTCGGGGATACTCCAAGGAAGTGTGATAGGACGGTTACTGTTTTCAGTGTTTATAAATGATCTAGTACAAAGTGTCGGTTGCTCTTTGACTGTTCAGATGATGCGGTTGTTCATAAGGAGGTATCAGTGCCAGCAGTGTGTTGACCCTGAACGTAAATAAATGTAACATATTGCGCATACATAGGAAAAGAAATCCGCTGTTGTACAACTACTCTACTGATGATAAACTGCTAAAAACAGTAACCAACGTAATGTATTAATGTATCTATACAGTGCAAGATTCAGTTGAATGCCGACATAAAGCAGTAGGTAAAGCTGATGCCATACTGATATTCATTGGAAGAACCTTAAGTAAATGTAATTGACCTATTAAATGAATGGCTTACAAGGCAGCTGTTCGACCGATTCGTGAGTACTGTTCATCAATTTGGGACATGTACCAGGTATAACTAATAGAAGAGATGGAAAAGATCCGCCGAGGAGCTGTGCGTTTTGTCACGGGATCGCTTAGTCAGCGCGAGAGAATTACAGAGATGCTCAACAAACTACAGTGGCAGACGCTGCAAGAGAGGCGTTGTTTATCACGGAGAGGTTTGCTATTGAAATTTCGAGGGAGTACTTTCTGGGAAGAGTCGGAAAACATAACGTCCTCCCACATAAGTATCGCGAAATACGACAAAATTCGAGAAATTAGAGCCAATACAGAGGCTTACCGTCAGTCATATTCTTCCCACGCGTCATTCGCGAATGGAACAGGGATGGAGGGGACAGTTAGTGTTGCCAGAAGTAACCTCCGCCACACACCGTCAGTTGGCTTCCGGAGAATTTATGTGGATGATACAGATGTAGTTTCACCTGACGTGGTCAGTCTCTTCACCATGCTATTTCATAGACTCGAACATGATAACAGGTCTTATTAATTGAATACTGTCCGGAACTTCCACCTACAACTTCTTGTTATGGTGGCTTGCGAAGCTATTCCTACGACGTCAGGCAAGCCCGACGTCGGGATTACTAAGTGTCTTCTGAATCAAATGAACATTTCTACCATTTCCAGTGACACTATAGACCAGCTTTCCATATGATTCAGAGGATCAAAACAGGTTCATTGCTATTCGCGTTTATAATCTGTTGACTGAACCGGACTGACATGGTGATTAAGGGGTAAAAGCATACAAAAAGGAATTCGCTAGAAAAATTTCTAAATCAAAAATACACGGAAAGTAGTAGAGATAGGACATTTCACAATTCCTGTTACAGGCTTCTGGGGGTTGTAGAGGAGATTCGGTTTTGATAGGTAGCCCATGTCCGGAAATTAACCGTTTGGATACAAAATAAATTTGAACATGGCATCACTTTCAAATGTCCCGCATCGCGGTATACACGCAAACTGAGAAGGGGGCGCCATTGTCAGTCCCTGCTGTAGTTATGAGATCACATACTGTTGCGAGCAACTGGTACGATCGCGACTAGGAAGATTGACTGTGGGGCTCCACTGAAGCACCACTATCTCGACTTTAAACAGGAGGTCCTTCGTCACATTGCAGAGAATGTAAAGACGAGTGCTCGAAACATTGCGCGTGCCGTGGGCTCCTGTTGAGCACCCAAGTCGGAGCACATTTTCTCCGCTGCATGCGTACCGTGAAGAGGGAGATTTTAAAGTGATCCGGTATTCAAACACAATTTACATAGGTTCTTTATAGAAATTTTGTCTACAAAGTCCTCTTTACAACCTCTACCAGGAACTCTGAAGCACCCTGTATATCTCAAAAGAATGAATTTAAATGACAGATTACAAATCTCGACACGACAAAGTATCTTTTAACTCATCGATGTACTTGTAGTAAAGTATTAGTATTAATTAAACCATTGTTGTGTGGATAAAACTTATATTAAGGTATTTTGACCTTGTACATTGACTATGTACTTCTAGAACTTCAGAATGCTTTTCTAGGAAACCATCGAAAAGTAAGCAAAGCAGTACTCTCTTACCAGGCTTTGCAGGATTAATTCCTTGAGGTTACCCTCTACAGAATCTGTCACTGCGAATGAGAGGTGATTCTGACTTCCAATACACGTTAAAAATTTGAAGGTAATGTCGAAAACTTGGATTACACAAAGAAAGTTGATGAACGCAAGTAAGATCGACATCGAAAGAAACGGGTAATTTCAGCTAATTTTATGTAAAAGGCAGAAATGATACCTCACAACCAACTCTCATTTCCCCAAGATTTAGATTGCAATGAACAAAGGGCATTCCTTGTGAAGAAATCTCTTAGAAATAGATCGACTAGTCGCAATCGATCTGTGATTTACGAAAATAGCGGAGAATTCAGTAGGATTATATTGCATGGTGTCGTAGTGGCAAGGCACTAGACTTGTATTCATGACACATGTTCAAATCCCAAATAACTTAAGGCAAATGCTAGGATGGTTTCCTTTAAAACGACGCGGCCGGTTTGCGTCACAAACCTTCCCCAATCCGATCTGGTGCTCAGTCTCTAATGACCTCGTCGCCGACTAATCATTGAAGCTTAATCTTCCTTTTTGTATTTGCATGCGATATTTTACATCTTGTGCTCTTCAGAGTCCGATGCTGAGCATAACTCTTTCTTTTAGAAAGACAACTGCTGAAATTCCGCTTAGTCGCTTAGTAGGCAGCCATTACAGCGTTCCATAATGGTTTCGAAAAATTACGCAAGTAAACGAAGTTACTGTGAATGAAGCGGATGTAGAATTGTCGGCGGCCGGGTACATCGACCTATAAATGGAGACTTCAGTGAACTGCGCAGCTGGATTACATCAGAAAGTGAACCAGGCCGATAACACCAATACAAGGATCTTGTTTTCTGCTTGACTATGGGTGATGTAACGACGCCATCACGATAAGGCGTTTTAGTTCGTAGACAGCGTTTTGTATATAAATGAAGAATGGTACAAATTTCCAGTCTTAATTATAGCGCTTTATTTTCATAATTTCTGTGGATCGTAGCTGTTCAGTTTCTTGTAAGGAACATACGGACACCATGTAGATAGTTATTGCTGATAGGACCATGTAATCCTTTCGAAAAAAATGTTGGATGTGATTGTTGGCGCTACCAGCGAAATGGTCTCTTAAGCGATGAAACAAAATACGTATGCTGTGTCTAGTCATGGTCTTCAACGGTTCCTGTCTGGTGCAGACAATATGAAGTAAATGATACAAAGAATGTTCTTGAAACTTCGTTATTGACCTGTGGCGTATGAGGAGAGGAAGTTGATATTTATACTATATAATCTTTTTATGAATGTTGCGCGTAAAGACGAGTGTCGTCTAGTTTCTGTTTGCATCCTGATCCCTTACCGTTTCCCAGAACGGTCTTTGTGCTCTATGCATCGGAGGCACGTATTCCAAAGGAAGACAGGTTACTGATATTAAAAAGAGCAATTCTCGAGTTGCACATCGCCTTCGATGTAGGGCTGCTATTGACATTTGCTGAAACTATCTGTAACGGTGACATGTCGATGAAACACATCCGAATCTACATGAACAGACACACTCTGCAAGCAAATCTGCTGTGCATGGCGGAAGTTAATTTGTACTAATGCTAATCGTTCCGTTTCGTGTTCCTCTCGTTAATGGAGCGAGTGAAAAATGACTGTCTGTATCCCTCTGTACGAGCCATAATCTCTCTTATTTCGCACTTAACGATTCTTAAGTGAGATTTCTGTTAGAGCCAATAGCATCGTTTTACTTTGTGTCGCAAATGCTGGTTCTACAAACATCCTCGATAGCGTTTAGCACATGCAGAATTTCCTTAACGTTCTCGTGCTAATCGAACTGGTCGGTAACAAATACAACATGCCTCCGAATTGCTTCGTTATTTTCGATTAGTTCTACATTGTTGTGACCCTAAACAAATGAACAGTACTCAAGAATGGGTAGTACAGGTGCTTTGCTCGCAGTCTCCTGTGTAGGTGCACTAAACTTCCGTATCTTCTACAACTGATCGTATGTACTTACTACCTTTCATGTAGTTCTGCAACGTTGCGCGTATCTATTTAATTGACGTGAATGAGTCAAGCAGCGTACCATTACCAATGCGTTCGAATATTACAGTCATCTGTGATGCGTCTATTGTGGAGTTACCTATTTACAGTTAATGACTTGCTTAGAATGGACCATAACTCCGTATGAGATCTTGTAAACGTGCATTAAATATGTGATGCAAGCAGATGTAATGTCAGGCAAGCTGAACGAAAATACAGAGAAAAATTTCGCAAAAGGAGTCAGTCTAATTTAGAGAAGTAATTTATCGACGTGGTGAGAAACTGGGTCTTTAAAGTTACAGAGACTTGGTCAGTGTTCCCGACACAATTTTTTTCGTGCAGTGAAATTTAAGGAGATTGTACTGCATCGCGTGGGAGAAGGTCTATCAATAAGCACCCGTGAAATGCACTGTTTGAAGAATGCAGTGGACAGAGGATTGATAGGACAAGAATTACGCGTCCCTATCAGTAACGACATATGTCGTCGATGGGGCCAATTGATTTTGAACTCAGAGATCAGCTCTTTCAGGAGTTTATATTTAATGCATACAATTAGACTGGCAGTCGTCAGTTCGGACGGTTTCTACTAGCTTAAGTTGCTACTATAATATATAAAGCGGGAGATTGTGCGTTTTTGTTGCTGTTGCAGTTTTCAGTCTGCGCGCATTTAAGTGACTACTGTGACTTACACACTCGTACACTTTTACCAGGTTACTGTATTCGAACGTTGGTCTCCTTCTTCAGTTCTTACTCCCCCGCGTTTTCCTCCATTAACAAAATGGCAGTTGCTTCATGCTTCAGTGCATGTTCTGTCAAACGATCCCATCTTTTAGTCCAGTTGTAACAAACTTCTTTTCTGCACTGTTCAGTTAATACCTCTTCATAATTTATGCGATGTAGCCATCTGATATTCAGCATTATTCTGCAGCACAACATTTCAAAACCGTATGTTGTCGCCTTGTGCGAGGTGGTAATCGTCCACATTACACTGATGTATAAGGCTACACCCCAGAAGATTAGCCTCTAAAAAGACTTCCTAACATTTAAATTTGTATTAGATGCTAAATTATTTCTCTTTTTCAGAAACCTTATTCCTATTGTTGCCAGTCTGCACTTCACTACCTCTCTTTCAACCATCATCTGTTATTTTGCAACCCAAGTAACAAAACTCATCCACTGTTTTCGTTGTTTCATTTCCTATTCTAATTCCCTCAGAATCGCCTCCTTTGATTGGACTACATTCCGTCACCCTTGTTTACTTTTGTTGATATTCATCTTTTAATATCTTTTCAGGGACCTGTCCATTCTGTTCAGCTGATATAAAAAGTTATTTACCGTCTCTGACAAAATTACAGTGTCATCGTCAAACTGTTAAGTTTTTCACTCCTTTTCCAATGTTCTCCTTGGTTTCGTTCACAGCTTGCTCAGTTCACAGATTAAATGACGACCTTTGGTCTGGTACATCGGCCAGCCCGGTGGTGATTTTTAGGCGGCTTCCACAGTCGTTTAGGCAACTGATCGGCTGGTTACGAATCTCCGCCTCGGATAGTACGATAAACATACAGATGGTTCAAATGGCTCTAAGCACTATAGGACTTAACATCTGAGGCCATCAGTCCTCTAGACTTAGAACTACTTAAACCTAACTAACCTAAGGACATCACACACATCCATGCCCGAGGCAGGACTCGAACCTGCGACCGTAGCAACAGCGCGGTTCCGGACTGAAGCGCCTAGAACCGCTCGGCCACACGGGCCGGCTGTACACTTCCTAGCCAGAACATTATGACCACCGACCTAATAGCCGGCATGTCCACCTTTGGCACGAAGAACAACGGCAACGCGTCGTGGCATGGAAGGTGTGAGGCCTTGTAGGTCGCTGGAGGGAGTTGCCACGACATCTGCTCACACACACACACATCTCCGAATTACCGTAAATTCCGAGGACGGAAGCGATGAGTTCTGACGCCATGTTTAATCACATCCCAGATGTGTTTCATTGGGTTCAGATCTGGTGAGTTTGGGGGGGGGGGGGGGGAGGAGGACAGCAGCATATCAATTGGAACTCGCCACTGGGTTCCTCGAACAACTCCACAACTCCATCACACTCCGCGCATTGTGTCATGGCGTTGTGTCATGTTCCTCTGGAAGACGACGTATTCGTGTACTCCCACCGGCACGGTGAGAAATGTATCGGAATTTATCAGACCGCATAATGCTCTGCCACTGCACCAACGGCCAGTACCGAAGGCCACGTGCCCATTTGAGTCGTAGTTATCGATGTCTTGGTGTTAACATTGGCTCATGCATGGGTCGTTGGCTGCAGAAACCTGTCGTTAAAAGTGTTCGGTGCGCTGTGAGTTCACAGGCACTTGTACCCTGCCCAGCATTGTAGTCTGATGTTAGTTCCGCCACAGCTCGCCGCCTGTCCTGTTTTACCAGTCTGCTCAGCCTACGACGTCCGACATCTGTAATGAGGGGTGGCCGCCCAAACCCATGACGTCTGGATGTTGTTTCACCGTGGCATCGCCACTTGTTGAAGACACTCACCACAGCATTCTTCGAACAGCCGACAAGTCGCGCAATGTCCGAAATGGTCGTCGCGAGCCTTCGGGCCATCACAATCTGCCCTCGGTCAAACTCAGATCGCGCGCCTTCCCCATCCTCTACGAACGGACACCACGCTCACTGATGCTACATGCACCGTGTATGTGTATGACTAGCAGTCACTCCTCGCCAGGGGACGCTGCTATCGCCTGGATGTGCTTGTGTGTATAGTAATGGTCATAATGTTCTGACTGATCAGTGTAGAAATGAGGTAAGACACAGAACAAAGATGACGCGCAAATTACTTAGAAGGGTCCCCTTACTGTCAAATTACAAAAACTGTTGACCACGTATGATGGGGTCTCTCTCTCTCTCTCTCTCTCTCTCTCTCTCTCTCTCTCTCTCTCTCTATCTCTATCTCTATCTCTATCTCTATCTCTCTCTCTCTCTCTCTCTCTCTCTCTCTCTCTCGCACACACACACACACACACACACACACACGAGAGAGACAGAGAGTGAGCGCACTAATTGGCGAAGTACCATTGAATCTGAGAATTCTAGCGCAGAATACCACACGATAGAGCTACAAAAAGTAACTGTGATAGCAATTTATTGAATGTCTCTTTCGTAGATAGAGGGACGTGTGTTGTCTTGTTTTCCTGCTCTAGTGGGATAACGGAACAGGGAAAAATGGAAGATTAGGCTTTAACGACCCGTAGACGACGAAATCATTAGAGACAGAACACTAATTCGGAGTGGGGAAGGTTGAGGAAAAAAAGTCGACCTTGTTATTTTCTGTGGAAGCATTCCGAAATTTGCGTTAAGCGATTTAAGGAAAACAAATTAAACCTAAATCTTTCTGAACGGTGATGAAAAGCGTCGTTCTCCACAAAATACGAGTCCGCCTAGAGTCTCACAAGCGTGGGCTGTGTAATGTTGTTTGTAAAGGCATCCTTGGTCTAGTCCCATTCGTCGCGTTGTTGACACGGCGTGGGCGAAAAAAGCATAGGTGCTTCCGTGTTGCGCCCAGGAATGCACTACTGTTGTTGTGGTCTTCAGTCCTGAGACTGGTTTGATGCAGCTCTCCATGCTACTCTATCCTGTGCAAGTTTCTGCATCTCCCAGTACCTACTGCAACCTACATCCTTCTGAATCTGCTTAGTGTAGTCATCTCTTGGTCTTCCTCTACGATTTTTACCCTCCACGCTGCCCTCCAATACAAAATTGGTGATCCCTTGATGCCTCAGAACATGTTCTACCAACCGATCCCTTCTTCTGGTCAAGTTCTGCCACAAACTTCTCTTCTCCCCAATCCGATTCAATACTTCCTCATTAGTTAAGTGATCTATCCACCTTATCTTCAGTATTCTTCTGTAGCACCACATTTCGAAAGCTTCTATTCTCCTCTTGTTCAAACTAGTTATCGTCCACATTTCACTTCCATACATGGCTACACTCTAAACAAATACTTTCAGAAACGACTTCCTGATACATAACTCTATACTCAATGTTAACAAATTTCTCTTCTTCAGAAACGCTTTCCTTGCCATTGCCAGTCTACATTTTATATCCTCTACTTCGACCATCATCAGTTATTTTGCTCCCCAAATAGCAAAGCTCCTTTACTACTTTAAATGTCTCATTTCCTAATCAATTTCCCTCTGCATCACCCGACTTAATTCGACTACATTCCATTATCCTCGTTTTGCTTTTGTTGATGTTCATCTTATATCCTCCTTTCAAGACACTGTCCATTCCGTTCAACTGCTCTTCCAAGTCCTTTTCTGTCTCTGACAGAATTAAAATGTCATCGGCGAACCTCAAAGTTTTTTTTTTTCTTCTCCATGGACTTTAATACCTACTCCGAATTTTTCTTTTGTTTCCTTCACTGCTTGCTCAATATACAGATTGAATAACGTCGGAGAGAGACTACAGCCCTGTCTCACTCCCTTCCCAACCACTGCTTCCCTTTCATGTCCCTCGACTCTTATAACTGCCATCTGGTTTTTGTACAAATTGTAATAGTTTCTAAGATAAGTCGTAGGGTCAGTATTGCCTCACGTGTTCCAACATTTCTACGGAATCCAAACTGATCTTCCCCGAGGTCGGCTTCTACTAGTTTTTCCACTCGTCTGCAAAGAATTCGCGTTAGTATTTTGCAGCCGTGGCTTATTAAACTGATAGTTCGGTAATTTTCACATCTGTCAACACGTGCTTTCTTTGGGATTGGAATTATTATATTCTTCTTGAAGTCTGAGGGTATTTTGCCTGTCTCGTATATCTTGCTCACCAGCTGGTAGAGTTTTGTTATGACTGGCTCTCCCAAGGCCGTCAGTAATTCTAATGGAATGTTGTCTACTCCGGGGGCCTTGTTTCGACTCAGGTCTTTCAGTGCTCTGTCAAACTCTGCACGCGGTACCATATCTCCCATTTCATCTTCATCTACATCCTCTTCCATTTCCATAATATTGTCCTCAAGTACATCGCCCTAGTATAGACTCTCTATGTACTCGTTCCATCTTTCGGCTTTCCCTTCTTTGCTTAGAACTGGGTTTCCATCTGAGCTCTTGATTTTCATACACGTGGTTCTCTTCTCTCCAAAGGTCTCTTTAATTTTCCTGTAGGCAGTATCTATCTTACCCCTAGTGAGATAAGCCTCTATATCCTTACATTTGTCCTCTAGCCATCCCTGCTTAGCCATTTTGCACTTTCTGTCGATCTCATTTTTTAGACGTTTGTAAGGAATGCTCTATAACCTTGCCAACAAATTGGAGACATCTTAAATGCATATGCACAAGATGCTGTGCGGTCTTCGTTTAGAAAACAACGGAAAGTTTGTTGGAAAAAACAATTTCAGATTTGAGACTTCGTTCTACAGCAACGGCCGAGAAGGATTTTAGCTTTCTCTCCATAATACACAAAATATTCATTAAAACCTTTACTAACCATACAATGTAACATTGTAATTTAACTGGGCGAAGGAGCAAGCTGTCTTTAGAATTGGACGTAACACAGTGGACTACTTAAATCTTGGAACACTTAGTATGAATTAATGTTTCACTTCGAATTCTTAAATTTTGAGACTGAATTTGAGTCGATGTCAAAGTCTGTACATTTTTATAGACGCCGTGTGTATTACCTTTGACCTTCAACTTTTACATTATTGTTTATACGCTGGAAATGTTGGGAACAATTAGATTATCTTGCGTTTGTAATTCGAGACGATTCTGTAAACTGTCCTTCATTTGTATTTTTATTTTGGACCGGACGATTGTAGATAATGGAGTTGTTTCGAAACATGTCCACTATATGAACAACAAAGCACAAGTTACAGCTCAAAAATAATAAACATGAGGTCTTAAAAAAATGTCAGCTGGGAGGCACCATGTCAACATAACGTTCGATGTTAAGTACTTATAATCTGAGATTCAACTTACGAGATTCATCGTAATTCAGCACAGTGACGAATATGTATGCCAGTGATACTACTTCATTAGATTTTATCTAGATATTGGGATGTTCAGAACAGACAGACTAGACATACGAAGAGATTCCTTATCGCCAAAATAAATCTCTGCCCTCGTAGAGGAAATATTGAAGTACATAAGCTGGGAAAACGACAACATAAAATGTGGGAATGGAACGTAGGTGAACTAGCTTCGTTTTGATGAAGATTTTTCCCCTTTAGTTCAGACAAACGTGAACAAGAAATGGGAGAACTTAATTGATCAGTGTTGAAAGTATACCTGAAAACCAGTTAGAATGCCTAATATAATTTATATCTAACACATACAAAATTAAGTTGTAGAAATAACCAATGAATTCAGTTAACGAGATTTTGCAGTGGAGGATAGTACCTTCAGCAGTGGTTCCCAACCTGGGGTAATTACACGTGAGGCGTAAAGCAGGATTCGATTGTGTTTCAGCCACGAAACTAAGTTATTTTAAAACGATTATAACTGTAATCACTATTACGTAAGACTATAATACTGATTACGTTAGTTAGGAGTAATTGTATTTTTTAAATACTAACATTAACGTGTGACACAATGTGGTGGAGATTACAGCTTGTGAAACGAATATATGAACATCGTCTTCTTCACACAGTCCACCCGCTAAACACATGCTTTGCTCTGTGTATCATGCAATTATGACACGAAACTGGAGACATACATCACACGTATCTCATTAAAATGCCTTCTCAGAGTTGTAGATAGTTCCTAAATGGTTCAAATGGCTCTGAGCACTATGGGACTTAATCTGAGCTCATCAGTCCCCTAGAACTTAGAACTACTTAAACCTAACCGACCTAAGGGCGTCACATACATCCATTCCCTAGGCAGGATTCGAACCTGCGACAGTAGCGGTCGCGCCGTTACAGACTGAAGCGCCTAGAACGGCTCGGTCACTCCGGCCGGCAGAATATACGAAACAATTATAGTGACAATGTCCTTCAGTGCTTTTCGTTAACTAAATGGTTTTCAAAATTTTTCTGAAAAGGGAAGTTTACTATCAGTGTGCGTTTCCAGATTTGACTTAAAGGCAATGACGCATGCTGTTCTCAGCGAGCAATGGAGTGTTACATGATAAGAATCACTGGCTTAGATAGGACAAGAGTCAAATCAGGGAACAAACTAGTCATTATCTTCCACTAACGTATATGCCTTGTTGCAGCCATTCATTTCTCTTCTGGGCACCACTGTTCATTTTAGCGTTGTTTCGGTACCCCATTTCCTTCTTCCTTTCTTCCGAATGATTTTGCCCTGAAAGGTTTTTTCTTTTTTTTTCTTTTTGAAGCTGTTACGCCTTATAATGTGCTTCAAGAGTGGTGATTTTCCGATTTTTTTGAGTTGCATGAAACGTATTCGCCGTTGCAAGTATGAATAGCCATCAGCTGTGCAAGTGAATGACGACAACGAAAATTTGTGCCTGACCGGCCTCGAACTCGGATTTCCCGCATTACGCAAGCATTCTCCCTTACCGCTTTGGCTATTCATGCACGACTCACAGGCAGAAACCAAACTTCGATACATCGTCGTTCCTGCATCACAACCTGTAGTTTTACACACATTATGTAATTCCCGTACAGGGAAGGACACTCTAATTGAAAGTGGCTGCCTCGTATCGGCGGATGAATAAGATATTGCGGGAAATCCTGGTTCGAGACCCGGTCCGGCTCAAATTTTCATTTTTGTCATTCGCTTATAGAGCAGATGGTTGTTCGCATTTGCAACTGCGGGTATATTTCATATATTTCTAACGGCTGTGGACACTGCAGGGCCTGTTCTTGCGGACATGCACGCATGTCCGAAAGAGGATTGCGTCGTTCTTCTTAACAGCAAAGGCACTGCAATATCGAATCGAGTTTTGAGGTGGTTTTTCTGTGTACAAATTCCATTTAATACTATTCCATTTGTCTTCATTACTGTCTAACTGGTTCTGGTCATCGTCCTCTATCACTACGTTCTTTGCTTCTAGACGTTTTAATCATCCTGTAGGAGAGTCGAGCTTTCAAAGCTATACTGCAACATAGTCCAGATCTATGTTTTGAGAAAATATTGTTTTTCTCGTTGTTTGAAATTCTGTTTGATAAAACGTGTGGTTATCAGAATGAAGCTGACTAGTACATGTGGCTATGGGAATGGATGACGGATGAACCAATGAAGTTCTATGTTGTATTCCGCGAGGCAAGAGAAAACAGATAGGACGGCCTGATAAAACATGGATTGAGAAAGTTAGAAAATGTGCATGTACAACATAGATGCATATCGTAATGCAAAGGAATGTTAAGGTCGGAATTCTCACTGTACTGTCAGTGGAATGGAGCGCCAAAACCTAGCTTGTTCGGGAAGAAAATTTCGACATTGACGATGGTCTGACTACTGTGGAGCCGTCCGCTAATATCGGCAGTTAACCCATCTCGCCGCACATAGTCTTAATTTCATTGTTTCCTTTCTTTCCGAGGCACATTCAAAATGTCTCGCTACTGCTTGCATATTTTTCCATAACTGTTCAACAGAAGAGGCCGGCCAGCGAAAAATGATTTAGATTTTACAATCTCAGCAAAAAGAAAAAGCGTACACCGTGCACGGATAAGAACAAAAATTGATGAACAATTTCAGTTAAATAATGTCAGCTCCATTGAAGGAGACAAATTTTTTTTTACATTATTTGGTTACCAGAAAAAAAGAAAAAACAAAATGGACTTGTTAAAAAAGCTCAATGTTATTACCTTCTAAATACTGAGTGACGGATTTCTGTGTGTAAATTTCTTCTAGCAAATACATATAGCTTTTTTAAAATGTTTGGACGATACTTTTCTTATTGTTTAACTTCTCAGCAATTTACCATACAAACTAGTGAAGAATAACCATTATGAAATTTGCTCTAACCATTAATGAACTCAGTCGGTGCTAGTTCCTTAGTTTGGTCTTTTTGTATGACGAATGGTTTTCACCTGGTCTAAGGGTGGAGACGTTCTGTTGTCGTTTCGTCTACCGTAAATACACCTCCAACTGACGATGACGTCGCTTTCCTATCCGTTGACCTGCAGTGTGAATCGACCTTCGTCCTGTAGTGTATGAACTATGGGCCACGAATTTCCTTGTCTGCATCAGGCAAGATATTACTAAGAATTGCTATGTGTATCAGCTAGCGATCTAGAAGAGAAGAAAGCATAGCCAGTGTAGTTGAGTAAAGGTCTTATCGTGTTTACATTACGTCCTAACAGAAAGAAATAGCTGCTGACATATCGATCCTAGCAGGGGGCCGTTTAGCCGAGTTGCTATTAATTAGCGAGATAGCAGAGTGACATCTGTTTTGCAACAGAGTAATATCGTTACTGTGTGTGTGTGTGTGTGTGTGTGTGTGTGTGTGTGTGTGTGTGTGTGTGTGTGTGTGTGTGTGTGTGTGTCGTGTATTGTGGTGATGTGAAGTAGGAGTCGCGGGGGCAAAGTTCATTGACGTTGTAGACGCTTATGCCCCCAGGGGAGCAGGCGATAATACTTACGGGGGGCCTGTCATCTGTGAGGGTCAGGCGGAGATACGAGCAATCGTGTTGCAACAGAAGTATTTGTTCTGTTTACTGTTGCTGTGCCGCACGCGCCGGCTGCAGAAGTCTTCTCTCGCCAGTGATCAGGCTTATAGGGGTTGGCCTAAAGGTGCGTTCACGTGGGCATATTTTACGACAGTATGTGCCCTTAATTAGTGTTGCTGTCAACATGGCTGCACATTGGCTTCAACCTACGACAGTGTTTTCGCATGGCCCGACAATATTGCTGATTGAGCAAGCAGTTGCCAAGGTGTGGTCGAGGTGCTGGCGTTGTTGTCCGCTAGGAGCGAGGGTATTTCTCGTGTCCAAGCCATATCTGCCTCTCTCCTTGTCTATAAATGCATCTCTCTCATTCTCACCCTTACATCCTCATTTTCGCTCGCCGATAGCACTTCAGCGCCAAGTGACGTAATCTGAGCGGTGAAACCGTATTATTTCGCTTATGGACGAGATTTGGTGCACATTCGTAGTTTCACTCGATTTGTTAATTGTCTGCAGGAATGTAGAATTGGACGAAGAAGAGAACCATGAATTTCATGTGATTACACGATCAAAAGTGTTGAACATAAAAAGCAAGATATACAACGATCGTAATCTGAAAAAAAGGACAGTCTCTCTGCTACCGCCATATCAGATTATGATCTGCAAAGTGAGCCATAAATATATTCTACGTAGTTTCTTAAAGCATTTTAATTTTTTGTGAGCTTCATCACGTGCGTTTCCGTGTTCATGGACATAAACTCACCAACTGATCATTTTTTGGTTATGGTCTCTGTTTATATTACTTTCCACGTCCCGTAACTCTGGCCGCAGATGTGTCGCATTTATGAAATTTATCATTCTCTCACTGCACCGGCGAACCATGATAAAGTATTGACATAAGTATTTGATCGTTATATCAAACTTATTCCAATGAATTCTTTGAATGTTTCTACCAAAACGTTGAAAACGTCTGGTGCCAAGATACATATATCGGTCACAAGTCGGCTTTAGAAGTAGGTCAAACTTCAGTATGAATCACCAGTAGCGAAAAACAATGAGTGAGTACCGCTCTGATTGTAAATGGTGGACCGTCTTTTACATTGGTATTCGTTTTACAAACTGTCAGGCGAGTTCTTTTTACGATATGTTCAAAATCGTGTTTCCACATTCTGATGAAATCCTGGAAAATGTATTTATCCACCAAAGTCAGTTCACGAGTTAAACTTTCGGGTTCAGTTCGCTTACTTAGAAATGAAAGACTTACAAAGCCCAGTTTCTCGTTTTATTGATACGATTTCACGTTTTGGAATGCAAAAAACCGGAGAGCCGAACATTTCCATTAACATAATTCGCTTTCGCTTATTTTGCAGCAGTGCAGTGGTCTTTGTAAAGGTATCTGCTCCAGCAATGTCGCGGACATGTGGCTGCAATTCGTATGGCCAGCAACCTTGCCGGACAACGTATCCAGACGATATTGTCGTCAACATGCAGTTTCAATGGCTCCTGTGAACGTTCATTAAAGCTCTGTATGGGAAAAGTGTGGCCAACTTGCCATGGGTTTCCATCTCGGGCGCATCGTGCTGCAGGTTCTACAGTGACCGCTACAGTATATTTTGCCATTTATATTAAAGAAGAGGGCTCAGCTTCCTCATGTATTACTAACGTAGAGCACTAGCTGAACAACTCAATGTCTTGAACCCTCAGCAACAAAAAAGTAAGCAAAAAATATCTTTTGTGTGTAGGATAATCCCCATTTTTCGTGCTGCTATCATTTATCATCAGTGACAGCGAACTCAATAGTGTTGTCGTAGGCAGCTTTAATTTGATTCTTTATAATCCTCAGCAAGAACAGTAGAAAATGGTGACCAACATCAAGTCGGAAAACAACGTTGTCTCCTTCCTTTATGGAGCAGGTGAATAAGGTCCGGCCGGCCGCGGTGGTCTCGCGGTTCTAGGCGCGCAGTCCGGAACCGTGCGGCTGCTACGGTCGCAGGTTCGAATCCTGCCTCGGGCATGGATGTGTGTGATGTCCTTAGGTTAGTTAGGTTTAAGTAGTTCTAAGTTCTAGGGGACTAATGACCACAGCAGTTGAGTCCCATAGTGCTCAGAGCCATTTGAACCATTTTTGAATAAGGTCCAGCTCATCTCTTCCGTGGTCTTCGCCTGTCTTGTCCCTCGTGGTTTGTGGTTCAAATGACTCTGAGAACTATGGGACTTAACATCTGAGGTCATCAGTCCCCTAGACTTAGAACTACTTAAACCTAACTAACCTAAGGACATCACACATATCCGTGCCCGAGACAGGATTCGAACCTGCGACCATAGCAGCAGCGCGGTTCCAGACTGAAGAGCCTAGAACCGCTCGGCCACAACGGCCGGCCGTGGTCTATGCTCAGTAAATTGTTTTGAAGTCAATTTTCGTGCATTATGTCTACGTGTTCCCATCATCTGTCTCTATTTAGGTCTATTTTCTTGTGTATTGACTCAACTTGTTACTAATTCCTAATGTATTCATTCCTGGAGCGATCTTCTCTGGTGCACCCTAAAGCTCTAAGAAGAAATCTTATTTCCGCAACCCGGATCGTGCTCAAATAGTTTTGTGTGGGAACCCGGGTTTCAGATCAATGTAGCGCAATGGGTACTGCCATGACTAGTAAAACTTCATCTCTCTCTCTCTTTCGTGGCTTTTCTTGTAGCGTATTTCCAATTGTTCCACAGATTGCGTTAAATTTTAGGATATTGTTTTCAATTCCGATGTCGAAATTTCTTCCTATGTCAGAACCAAGATACGGAAAGTAGATTACTTGCTCGTGTATTATTGCACTTATTACAGTTTTAGATCTTAAAGGTGATTTTCCCTTGAATGTCATAAACTTTTATTAGAGGTGATGTTCCTTTTATATTTGAACATCTCCACCTATAAAACCAAGGTTTTAGCATTAAAGGGAAAGTCGCCCATGTGATGTAAAACTATAATAAGTAATGCAGTACTGAAACAGATAACCCAGTTTGAGTGTCTCGGCAGTCTTTTTACAAGGAAAAATAAAAGCTGCGGGACAAAAACTGCAGTTACGGAGAAGTTTTTGTCAACGAAATTTAAAATAACTAGCTGAACAAAGTAGTGCAGAAACCATCATTCTTCGACAGCAAGGTTTGTTTAAAACATAATATTAAAAGATATTTTTCTTGCAAAGTTTTTTATTACACTGTTTTCGTAAGCATTCATTCATTAAAGAGACGAAACCACATCTTCTCATGTGCTGCATGTATAATAGTATTGTTGTATTTTCACTTCAAGCTAAAGCTCACTTTTGTTCATGTTTGCTTTCAAATAAAATAGGTTTCAGGAAAGAATTCCGTCTTTAGCAGAGAACGGTTGAATGTTTCGTAAACAGTGATTCTCTCTCTCTCTCTCTCTCTCTCTCTCTCTCTCTCTCTCTCTCTCTCTCTCTCTGTGTGTGTGTGTGTGTGTGTGTGTGTGTGTGTGTGTGTGTGTGTGTGTGTGTGTGTGTGTGTGTGTCCAGCTTCACAGACTCATGACAACTTGGAAACCCCAAAAAATTGCAGATTCAAGTGACCTTGAAAGGCACCTGCATCGCCACATCCATCCTAAGATTGGTAGTATGTTGTTCGTGGCGCTATTGTACAAAAATTTCAGACTACATGAACTAGTCTAGTCCCGATATTTGACCTCCTTTGGTCTCCATCGATTGGGTAGTTACGCCACCGGATATTTCGTTAACGTTATTAATTTAAACGTGCCCATGATGGTAATGAAAGAAAAACGAATTTTGTAAACGTTACGCTAAAACTAATTACTTTGACAATTTCATCCACACCATTACAACTACATTAGTTTCGTAGTCATAAAGCACGACGAATGCAAAGGTGTAATAGTTTATTTTATGCTGTTAAAATTCACAAGATTGTTAGGTAAAATCTACACAGACATAAATTTTACAGTTTGTAAGTTCTCAACTAAGGCGGTGGCGTAATAAAGACAGTCAATGAAGACCAACTGGACTGGATGTGGAAGATATTCGCGCAGTCGCAAATTTTTATACAGCTGTAGGAGGGAGTGCCACGAACTACTGCCTCTAGTGAAAACGTATCGCAGTACAAAATTTAACTACAGTACATTAAATTTTTACAAAGAGTTCCTGTTCATTTTTTCTGCAGGACTAATACGAGAGCTCTTCAATAAAGAATGTTTTTTTATGGTCATAATTTCTCGCTTATAAAATTTAATCTTATGATATTCTGTTAGCTTAATGTGCAAAAAACACGCCGTAGTAGTTTCATTGTTGCAACCCCTGGTTCCCGCCTGTGAGAGGCAGGCAAGGTCCGATATCTTCAGTATCGCGTTCCGCTGCAATGGAGGTAACATGCGAGGAACAACATATGGCTTTGAAATTCTGCTTTCGTCTCAACAAATCTGTGGCTGAGGCCTATCCAATGTTACAGGAGGTCTAAAGAGAGTCTGTTCTTCCCTACAGCTCAGCTCGAAGGTGGTTTAAAACATCTAAAGAGGTGAAACAATCTATTTGAAAGGAAGTTGAGCCCTGTGCTCCAGTTACTGCTCTCACGGAATAAAACATCAACACTGCTGCTGTCATTGTGAGAGAGGATCGACGAATTACCTTAAGATCAGTTTCTGAAATACTGAAGATTTGGTGCCACCCACACGTTGGTGACAGAAAAATTACACATGATAGGTGTTTGTGGGCGATGGGTTCCAAGACTGTTGTTTCACGAACAAAAGGACATTCGTGTGTAGGTCTGCAGTTAACGTTGATGTTAGAGGAAGATCCGGAGTTTCTTTCAAATGTAATCACTGCTGATGAAACTTGGCTACATCGTTTTGATCCTGAGGTCAAACAGCAAAGCTCAGTGTGGAAATGTCCTTCATTACCAACCCCCAAGAAAATCAAAAGTGGTTGCTTCTGCTGGGAAAGTTATGGTCATCTCATTCTTTGATATTCATGGAATGCTTTACCCGCATGTTGTACCTGCACGCACACATCAGTAACTGGGAAATACTACAGGGATGTCCTAAAAATATTGGAAGTTCATATCAAACGCAAAAGACCACATTACCGTGAAGCAGGCTGGATGCTGCACCACGATAACGAGCGGCTGCATATTGCCAATGTTGTTGCTGAAGACCTTGTAAAAATCAACGTGAAGTGCATCCCTCACCCTCCCTATAGTTCGTATTTAGCCCCATGTGACTTTTTTCTATTCCCTAACACGAAGAAACGCCTTCGTGGGAGTCATTATCAATCATCAGAAGCGGTGGTGAAGACTGCTGAGGCGATTTTGAAGGACCTCTCAAAAAATGGTTTCCAGCATGTATTTGAAGACTGGCAGAAACGCTGGGACAAGCGCATCGCATTCATAGGAGACTACTTTGAGAAGCACCATCAAAATTAAGCATGATCATTCTTTATTGAACAGCCCTCTTAATTTGCGCATAGCGAGCGAGAGAATAAGAGAACCCGTTCGTATTTCTTGAAGGTCAGACATAACATTGCGGGTTGCATAAAACACCAGAAGGGGCAGATGTATTGCCCTGTAAAATGAGGCACTATCTGAAAAAAAGCTGCACCAATGTGATTTTAACGTGGCGAAGAGATTGGCAACGCCCTCTAAATGTTCAGAAATGTAAAACTGTGCATTTCGCAAAACGAAAACAAAGAAACATAATGCCCTGTGTCTACTGTATCAGTGAGTCACAAGTGGAATAAGTCAACTCGCACAAATACCTCGATCTGATATTTTGCGAGAGGGGGGGGAGGGGGAAGGGTGGTATGAAATCATCCCATCGGTTTAAGTCATAAGTAAAGCAGGTGTCAGACTCGGTTCATTGGCGGTAGCCGGCCGTAGTGGCCGTGCGGTTCTAGGCGCTACAGTGTGGAGCCGAGCGACCGCTCCGGTCGCAGGTTCGAATCCTGCCTCGGGAATGGATGTGTGTGATGTCCTTAGGCTAGTTAGGTTGTATTAGTTCTAAGTTCTAGGCGACTGATGACCTCAGAAGTTGTCGCATAGTGCTCAGAGCCATTTGAACCATTGGCGGGACACTGGGAACACACAGTCAGTCTGCGAAGGAAACTGTTTACAAATTACTTGTGCGTCCCATCGTAGAATTTCGCGCAAGTACTTGGTACCGATCCATATAGGACCAACAGGAGATATCGATCATGCACAAAGAAGGGCAGCATCAATGGTCACAGGTTTGTTTGAAGCTCGGGAGAGTGTCGTGGAAATGGTGGAAACCTGAAGATGGAATATGTCACGCGGAAGCGTACCTACAAAATTTCAAGAACCAGTATTATGTGAGAGATCTACATGTTTATACTAAAGCTTTTTGCGTATCGCTCCCGTAGGGGCAGCGAAGTCAATATTAGCGTAATTACTGCTTGGAGAGAGGCATTTAAGCAGTCATGCTTCCCGCACTCCACACGCGAAAGGAACGGGAAGACACACTAATGAGTGCTACAATGGGAAGTGCCTCTTGCCATTCACTTGAGAGTGGTTTGCGGAATATGACTATAGCATATCGTATTGGTCCGTAAACGTGTAAACTAACTTGCACAGCCAGTTGTCGACGACCTAAAATTTATTTACTACACGCGCCAAAGCATTAAGTCCCTGTTGCCGTCTTTGGATACACAGAAAACCGCAAGTTAAAAAATCATCCATATTTTATTTCGTTTGTGGCATACGAAAAGTGCATAGTTAAGAAAAATAGAATTCCTTGACCCAAATGGTGTAACTGAATTTGTATGTGGTTCGCAAACGTGCGTCTTGTAGTCACCTGTCTGAGGAGTTCGAAACATTAACTACAGCCTCGTAGTTAATTTATTCACTGATGAAATGTTGCTAACCGTTAGTGCCAATTTCAGAGTGCTGGTAATATACACTATCTTTTATTGAATCTGACTTAGTCTCAGGAAAGATGTTACGAAACCCTTTACCAGTCCACGAAGATTGTTACATTATAATTTCTTAATCTTCGATTGATGTTTGAGTTTAGCGATAATCCTCTTCGCCACAGTGTGATTTTGATGATGAAAGTATCAAAAAGTTGACTGACTTGGCATACATCCATCTTTTGTCATACGGAATAATATTCGGGGTAACATAACTTTTAGGCACAAGATATTCTTTCACAGAAACGTGCTATAATATCTAGTGTGTATTTTAATTTACTCTGATAGGAAGTATGTAGTGAAGAGCTTGTCACAGTTTTTAAATAATAGATTTGATAAACATAACGCCGGCAACAAAACTGGCCACCATTACCTGCAAATTGGCCTTCCTCTTGCACAGAAATGAACAAAGCAATAATAATATTTGATCACTTTATTCTCGAATTAACGGTACTGTCGGACAATGATACTGCTTTTACAAGCAAATATATATATATTTGACACATTCTACTCTTTAGATGATGATGTGAATAGATAAATAGTTGTGTTAAATTCATTAAAATTTATTGTAGCTTAAGATCCTAGTTAAAATCCATCTATGTATACAGTTAGCCATTTTTTACTAATAAATGCGCGATATTTGTAAATCTCTGGCATATTACGCACCATAGAGAGTTTTCATAAGTATGATAGCCGGAGCCTGTAAGTAATAAAATTAAAGGTTTTCTCTCTAACGTCCTGTACAAGATGGCATCCAAATAACGCGTGTAAATTTGATTCAGGATGCCCGACGTAATCACCCATACAGAAGTTTTAAATCGCACGAGTCAAATAATGAAATCGTTTCTAATTTATACCGGGATTGATTGGTTCCGTGCTTGGTCTCTAAGGAAGTTCCTATCGCCGACGTGTTGTAACAAGAAGACGCTATACATTAGATGCCATGAATCTTCTTTCGTTCGGAATGATCTGCCAGATTTGTTTCCTATTTTATGTGAGGAACTCGTAGTGTCTGCGCGAATTTATATGTAAATGTTGGAATAGTAGAACCTGTACAAAATTGAGGTACACTGTTTTCATATCCGAGTGCTTGAGTCAACTTCGCTAGACGTTCGTAAAGCATGGACGACATTCTCAGCAGTGGATGAGAGTTTCGACATTATACCGCACTAAATGATTACGCGTTCGCCGTGTTAGCACAGTTGGGCCGCCAGGTGAACCTGGCCTTGTGAGTTACATACACCACGCTGACGGATCTTAGTAAACCACCAGTCTGCCTCTATCTAGCCATGTATTCTCATCGCCTCAGGAAAATTTTCACGTAAAAATTGTCAGTGTCTGTCCTTGTATAAAAAATCGAGTTCATAAACTCGTGGTTACTATGATACGAATGGTGGCAGTGTCATTTACGTAAGACACAAGCCACTGACGTCTTTACCTAAACATGATTTGGCACTTCTGTGCCACCATCACTGCGTCTTTATTTCATATCTGAAAATGCTTTACACGCAGCGGAGATTAAAAATTACTTTTGGCTAATACCACTGCGATTTGTATTTCTTCTTTTTAACCTTAATTACCATTTTACTTGTTCGTTGAGTATGCGCAGCTTGTCAGCTATAAAAATAAGATTTTTCGCGCAGGTCAATAAAAATTGCTAAAATAACCTTCAGATGAGCGTGTCGTGTGAAAATTTTCGCGAACTCATACTTCGGCGAAGACTGTAAGTGCCTTAAAAAAAGTGCAATACACGCAGTTGAAGTCGAATTTAATTAATAATCGCCTGCTTACTAAAACAGTCATGTTGTAGCAGATGACGAGCTATTTAGACACAGCGAATAAATCGCCCACAACCAAAATAAAACAGTAATTAAATTATGAAGCGAAGTTAAAGTTACAGTAGTAACAGAAATAAGTAGATACCCAATTCTCATCATTACTGCCGTTATTCGAATATATTTTTAAACTTTCATACTGGAAGGGGAAGAAACCTTAATATATGATACAATAAAAAGTACCCCCTGCAATACGCTTTACAGTGGCTCCTGGAATATAGATCTACTTGTAGGAGTAGGTGTGCCAGACGATGGCCACACTACCATCCCTCAAAATACGAAACACTGTTTTTTCGCGCTGTGTAAGATAACATTGCACTTCACAAAAACGAGAACAGTATCTTCAAACATTCACTCAACACACAAATTATGGTAATAATTACTGTCGAATTCATGTTATCTGTGCCCTTAACTTTCACTATACGTTCACTAGCATGACACTTGATGACTAAAATTTCACGAATGTGATACAAGCAAACAGAAAATATGCTTTGAAGGATGTAAGTAGATTCTCTTCTTTTGGTGCAACTGCAGGGTCACTGTCAAACGCTTCTTCCTAGTCTATAAACGGAAGTATAGGCTCCGAAGTATAGACTCCCTCCCTTCTCAGTAAATCTCTTTGCTAGAAGTGGTAAGAGTTCTATTGCATCTCTTGTCCATAAAATTCTTCTAAACCCAATTTCTTCCTCAGCCGGGCTTCCTTCCATTTTTCTCTCCAGTCTCTTGTTTACGATCTTTAACACTATATAGGCAGCATGCGAAATGAGGCTGATGGTTGTGGCAAAGTAGTTCTGCAACGGCTGGTTTAACGACCCTGAGTTTTCTTTCTTTGCCGTCGGGGATTTCACGCCATATTAGCCCTTTGCTTTTGGAAATCGGCAAACTGGAGAGAGAGAGAGAGAGAGAGAGAGAGAGAGAGAGAGAGAGAGAGAGAGAGATACGATTTTCTTCTTTGTTTGTTTAGTTTCATGTATGTGTCGTGTGACCCGGCCGGTAGCGAATACTCAAACTTGCATCATCTTACAGATTCTCGCGCGTGAGAGTTGTGGAAATTTTCAGCTGCCCTGCTAGGGTCAAGATAACAAAGGACGTTCGCTGCGTTATTTATGTCTTCGGCCATAAAATGTATTGCTCACCGCAGCTCGGTTCTGTTAAAACGCGAGTTCGCGCGTAGCGTAGACCCACTTCTACAAGTTTCGCTGCGAACGTAAGAAATTCTACAGCAAACATTCGTATTGCAGAAGGTGAGACTTCCAGGCTTCACGAAAGGCTCTAGATTTTGTATGTGGATATACACTGATGAGTCAAAAAATTATGACCACTGCTCACCTCAAGACTGAATGCTACCTGTTGGCGTTACAGGCACGGGGCACCTGACGCAGTAAGGACAGTGTTGAAGCAGAGCAAAGGCGTATGGGGAATCATTCTGGCGACGTACAGCCGCAAATGAGGAGATCCAATGTCATAAGCGACTCTTACATAGGGCCTCTAAAGGCCAGGAGCCTGAGAACGAGCATCTCGGAAACAGGGAAGGCGGTAGCCTGTTACCGTGCTGCTGTTGTGAGCATCTATAGAAAGTTGTTGAAGAATAGTGAAACAACTAGTAGGAGACAGGTGTTGGACGATCACGCCTTATCACGGGACGTGGAGGTCGGAGGCTCGCCCGACAGGCAGATCTGAAGGCAGAGTACAATCCTTGTCAGGAGCAACTGTTTCGGAGCGCACCGTTGACCGCACACTGCTCAACATGGAGCTCCGCAGCAGTTGACTCTTACTATCCCCATGTTGACCCAACTGCACTGTTGCAGTTGCCACCGGATAATGGAGATTAGACCATGGATCTACATCTACATTTATACTCCGCAAGCCGCCCAACGGTGTGTGGTGGAGGACACTTTACGTGCCACTGTCATTACCTCCCTTTCCTGTTCCAGTTGCGTATGGTTCGCGGGAAGAACGACTGCTGGAAAGCCTCCGTGTGCTCTCGAATCTCTCTAATTTTACATTCGTGATCTCCTCGGGAGGTATAAGTTGGCGGAAGCAATATATTCGATACGTCATCCACAAAACGCACCCTCTCGAAGCCCTGACAGCGAGCTACACCGCGATGCAGAGCGCCTCTCTTGCATAGTCTGCCACTTTTTGCTAAACATCTCTGTAACACTATCACGCTTACCAAATAACCCTGTGACGAAACTTGCCGCTCTTCTTTGGATCTTCTCTATCTCCTCCGTCAACCCGATCTGGTACGGATCCCACACTGATGAGCAATACTCAAGTATAGGTCGAACGAGTGTTTTGTAAGCCACCTCCTTTGTTGATGGACTACGGTTTCTAAGGACTCTCCCAATGAATCTCGACCTGGAACCCGCTGTACCAACAATTTTATATGATCATTCCACTTCAAATCGTTCCGTGCGCACACTCCCAGATATTTTACAGAAGTAACTGCTACCAGTGTTTGTTCCGCTATCATGTAATCATACAGTAAAGGATCAGTGGGAACATGTCGCCTGGCAGGTTGAATCACGTTTCTTGTAACACCAGATCGACGTTCGTGTCCAGATACGCAGTCATTTCAGCGATCGGCCACTCGAAACATACTACTCGCCACGAACGCGGGCGTTGGGGAAGGGTCGGGGCGTGGACTGCTACGGGACACTGACCGGTATGCTATGGAGAACACCCACGAGGACACCTTTGGAACCTGTGACAGTAATTGAAAGAACCATGACGGCTGTGGACAACGTGAAAATCACTGTAGATCACCTGCATCCCTTCGCGTTTGATGTATTCGCCGACGGCGATGGCAATTTCCAGCGTAATAACTGTCTGTGTCGCAGGGCCAGAATCGGGCTGCAGTGGTTTGAGAATTCACTCATCACGTTGAGTGTTGGAGGCCAAAGTCGCCTGATCTGAACTCGATAGAACACATTTGGTTTTCAATCTTCGCCAGTTCCGTGCCAGCAAACCACTGGCCCGCAATTTACGGGAATTGCGTGATCGGTCATAGGAACCTACTGCCACAAAACCCCGGAGACATACCAAGGGCTTGTCGAATCAGCGCCACGCTGAATCGCTGCTGTATTATGTTCCATATGTGGACCGTCAGAAAATTGAACAGTTGGTCAAAATGTTTTGGCTGATCATTGTATTTTGGTGACCACTAGTGAAGATCAGTGTCTGTTAAACGTGTGAGTTTGTTGAAATGCAGTGCATGTTTTGTGTGTTTGAGGGAAGCAGGTAGCGCTAAAGGGTGGCTATCAGCCCACCGATTATGTGAGTACGGGCGACCATTCCGCAAGCATTGCATCCGAATGGAATCGCAATAAGATTTTCTAGTAATTAATCGCTTGCTTTGAAGTGTCTGTTATTATGGTCCTGCATGTACAGTGACTGTCAATTGAAATGACATTCCACGGTGAAATATGATTTAGAGAGTGGTCTTGTAATTGGTGTAGGACGCACGAATACGAAGAGAAAGAATGCGTAGTGTGTGAGAACTACACGGCATAACAGTGTAGTCGACGTAAGTCGGGTGGTGTTGAGGGGATTAGATTACTAAATGAGACGCTGAAAGCAGTAGACGTGATTTGCTATTTGGACAGCAATAGAACTGATAATGGCAGAACTGTAGAGGATATAAAATGTTGACTAGCAGCTGGAAAAAAAGAGCATTACGGTAACATCCAATATAAAGTGTTTGAAACAGTTTTCAGAAAGCGTTTGTCACATAAACAGTCTTATATGTAACTAAAAAATGAACAATAAACAGTTTAGGCAGCAAGAATGTTAATGATTAAATGGGCAGAGCGGGTAACTAATGAAGGGGCACTGCATTCAGATGACTAGAAAAGTGCTTTATGGTTCGACTAAAGCAAGGGGTTGTTGATAGGTCATACTGCTTTGTCATATTGCGACACGAAGGGGTATTCAGTTGGCAATGGAGAGAAGTTTGCGAAAAAATTGTAGGGCTAGACCAAGGGTAAAATTCAATAGGCAGATTAAAATGGATGTTGCTTGCGTAAGTTACGCGAAGATGAAGAGGCGCGCAATTGATAGATTCTCGCGGAGAGCTTCATCAAAACAGTCTTCTGGCAGAAGACGACGACAACGGCGACACGTGGTACAATTAGCTGTCATGTTTTAAGTTGTCATTATAGTCAGTCTGTAGCCGTCCCCAATTTGAGAATGTTCGTATTTATTTGTAAGGAGCTTAATTGTTTAGTATTGCATGTAACTAAGGACCTGAAACGTTAACTGAAATATAATTGCTTTTCCTACAGCAGCATGCTGACATTCCTTATTGAGTTGTTTGCTCGTGTTTCTGTTATTTGCTGTTCTCAGGAAATTGCGCAGTTTCAATTTTTTTCTGTTTTCGCTTACAAAATATCTAATTCATGGTTATATACGGTTTTTTTTTTAATCTCTTTGTCATATTGTTTCTTCTCTCCACTGGGTGTATAAGTCTGTCAGTGGCTCATAATACGATTTATTTTTACCGTTCGTCCAACATTAATTCACTCCAGCAATTATTTGTCAAATTTTAGCAGCTTTCTGCTAAAATTCTCAAATTGTGAATTCATAATAGGGGATACGTGTTACAGACTGTAAGGCAGTTAATTGAAGGAATAGCTATTAGCTTTAAATCGTAATCTGAAATCTTGAGGGGCGAAATCGGGCATTCGCAAAGCCCAATGTGCAAAGTGGGAATCACGCTATGATACTGAATCTTGTAGTACAAATGTACACAAGACGTAGTTTTGTGAAGTATGGATCCTTAGAATCAGCAAATGAGAAACTGAGCAAGGAGAGAGAATTTTTGGTTAGATATCACCTGCAAGAATTTATTATTAATCGGAAACTATATTTAATATCCGACTGAACTGTTGGTTTCGATTATATTGTACCCGACCTGCCACTCAAAGGTTCCGAGTTTGGCCCTTGTATATCACAAACCTCCTTTTTTTTCAGAGAATTTAATGAATATTAACCACGTGCATTCTAGATTTAAATAAAAATAATTTTTTTCTAAGAAGATTTTCTCTTGCTTATCTGTCCTTTTCGGAATATAGTAAATACACAATTCGGTATAATCTGCATTGGATACAATTTTTGTGTAGGAGAGGGTAGACTGAAACAAATAAGGCTGATACTAAATTCTTGCAAATGTCACGCAGATGATTTCGTGTGAGTGGGACAACGGAAAATTTGACTCTGCTTTTACCCTAGCCTTCACATCTGAATGAGCTGAAGATTCGCCTCGAACGACACGCGGTTCGAATAGAGCGTTAAACATTAGGTCCCATTCCCTTGCAGAATTACTGGGGAAGGCATCCAGGTGAAATACTCGCACCGGGCCGTCAAGCCTCATGGAATTATTTTGTGTGTGTGTGTGTGTGTGTGTGTGTGTGTGTGTGTGTGTGTGTGTGTGACCCCGAAGTATACAGTATTTCAAAAAAGAATAGTAAATATTAAGGAGATGGTAGTATAGACTAATTCTAATAATTTTTGTTTGTTGCAGAGATAAAACTAGTTACAGAGCTTGTTGGTGCTCCAATTGCTATAGAATTATTTATAAATTGCCATTTTTGTTTTAAAGTTGTGAAGCTACATGACGAATAATTTTTTTTTAAACAAACGCGTCTCTGTAAATGTGTGGTATGATAGTTAACTAGGCATTTATTGTTACCCCATCGCCTCGTAGGGTTTCAGACCATCCAGACTTGGGTTTTTCCTGACAGCCGATTTCCTTCCCCATCCTTGAAACATTCCGAGCTTATTCTCCGTCTCTAATGACCTCGATGTCGGCGGTATGTTAAACCCTGATCTTTCTTCCTTCTTTTTACAGGGCATCAGTATCTACACGTTGTTGGCAACGAGTTTCTAGTAGTATTGAAAGGGCTTTATTTCGATAAAAGGATGGGTATCGTGAAGGCGGTCCTTACACAGCCAACTATCAATTCGTATATTGTTTTTAATTTTTCTGCTTAGACTTCGCCATTCAGTCGTCCCCACAGGCAAAACTTTAAAGGGGGCAAGGTTTGGGGACTGTGGTTGTCAAGGAACGACCATTTCTACCGATCCATTTTCCGGAAGATGTCAGATTTAGCAACTGAGCTACTACCAAGTCTTCGACTGAAGCACTTGTGAAACGTTTTGAATTCACGAAATCCGGGGATATGTGGCACAGTATATCATTATCGCTCATTTTGAGAGAGGGATATGAGGCCTGAAGGTGGCATAGCGGAGAGCCGAAACTGGTTGTCGTCAAAATAAAATAAAATATCTTAGGTACACGGCTGTTCGAGAATTTCATTGATATTGACAATTACACGTGGTATTGTCAAGATAATTCGAAAGTGCATTAAAGTGTGAGGTGGAATATATGAAAATTAACTTCGAATTCCATCATTTGTTGTTGTTTAACCCTTTTGACTATACTTTCTGACTCGTTGGTTTGTTGGTTGGTTGATTGATTGATTTGGCGGAGGGAACCAAACAGCGAGGTCATCTGTCCCATCGAATTAGGCAAGGATGGGGAAGGAAGTGGCCCGTGCCCTTTCAAAGGAACCATCCCAGCATTTGCTCCGGACTGGTAAGTGGATAGTTAACTATTTATTCGGGGTACAGAATAAAATTTATTTGCTGGAAACAAACTTCACTGGATTCCAAGAGATATGAAAAATCTGAGACGACGACCTGGTGGAGTAGGGTGGATGATATTAGAAAACAAGCAAGAGCAACTTGAGTACGGAGACCCGATGTCGGTAGTGTGTGGAGATTTCAGGAGGGGGCCTTGATCCAACAGTCGATGCCAGATGGCTGATAAATATACAAATTCCGG
Organism: Schistocerca gregaria; assembly: GCF_023897955.1. Classification (NCBI taxonomy): domain Eukaryota; kingdom Metazoa; phylum Arthropoda; class Insecta; order Orthoptera; family Acrididae; genus Schistocerca; species Schistocerca gregaria. The sequence continues at coordinate 399,587,209 of NC_064931.1, read as the reverse complement.
GAAGATTCCTTTGAAAATCAAACTGTCTGATTTTCGTAGCAAGTCACAGTTCGTGCTCCGTCGCTTATGATCGCGTCGTCGACGGGAGGTCAAACCCTGATCTTCTTTCCTTCGTTTTTCTAATACGTATCTGTTGTGCAATTAAAGCAACATAATGCACATACAAGATGATTTCATTAGGTGCTATAATAACTACTGAGAGCTGACCCAGGGAAACAGCGCACTTACAATCTAGACTAGTTACCGAGCATTTTTATTTGCGCGCCTCTAATGTACCAGTCCTCCACTCCCCAGTCGAAACATCGGTCGATCTAACGCAGCAGATGCGGTTAAACTATTCGTAGTTCAAAGATGTAATAATACGAGGGACCTACAAAAATTAAGTTACGGGTTATTATGACAGGCCAAGTAACTTTATTGAATGCTACACTACACTTCAAAGTGATACAAATATATGACACAATTTTTCAGCAGTGACAGTCTCTGTAAACGAAGGTGGGAACGTTCCACCACTCTCCGGTAAAATAAGTTTGGGTATTAGGCCGCGTCATTGCATGCTAGTAAAACATCTAAATTGCCGACGTTTCGACCGACGTACTGGTGTTTTCTTCATGGCAGTTCATCGAAGACAAACCATCTCCTCGGTCACGGAGCTATTCAAGAACCGCTGTGTGAACATCCTCATCGTCGAAGGACCTGCTTATTGCTGCGAATCAGTTCCTCGATTGCTGGAAATTGTTGTCTGTCGTAGAAGTCGACGGCCCTCTTTCCCGATAGGCGTCACCCACGTCTCTGCGGCGCTGTCAAATTACTGGCAACATTTCACTATTGTTTGACACGACATTTCATTTTGTCCATATACCGCCAGAATTTCATTATGAAATTGTGTGCAGTTTGGACGCTCTGCCCACAAGAATAGCAGTGAAGTTTGGAGTAAGTTTCAGTCAAGGGCTCGCAGCGCATATGATAGCTATCGGGGAATTGGGGTATCGAGTATTTTTAATATTTTGGAAGACGAATGGCGACTTGTAAGTGGCCATAAAAATTTTCGTTTCCGAGAACCAGCCTAATCCCAACTTTTAAATCATTTTCTTGGAAGAAAAATACCTGACTGCACTATATTTTTTACTTTCCTCGAGAACTGGTGGAGGGGGGGGGGGGGGCGGGGGCGGCGGCGAGCCCTCCCACGTGACGAGTATGGGCGCCCTTGTTTCTACTTGCCGCGCTGTTTCACTCCTACACTGATGTACTGCAGCAGAACTGTGTCTACTGGAAACCCAAAACATTCTGACAATGCGCCACTTTCGTTGCGCAGTGGTCTCACCGTGGAACGATATGCGGAGTTTACTTTTTCAAGTCCCCTCGTAAATGAAACATTTATCTTAAAATCGGAAGTCTATTACTGAATGGATTTCTAATCAGTATAATTTTCACTGCACAGCTTCTTAGCTATCGCAATCAAACTGGATACAGGTACCCTCTCATTTCCAGTTCCACTTTAATTTTCACACGATATTTACTCTTATTTCAGTGATTCCTGAAATCCCAGCATAACACAAGTATTATGTTGCAAGTAGAATTAATGTTCGTTGAACTTTACCACTGGGCAACATACACTCATGTGTTACTGATATCGAAAATCGCTAAGTTTTATGACGCCAAATTTTGCCTTCAATGGGCTATCGCAAGACTGCTCTTTTTTCTTCTAAATAAGTAAAATTAAATACAGCTTTGGCTCCAAATGGTTCTTTAATCCATGTAGATTTGTCGCTAGTATCTGCTTCAAAGTATTTTTTGAAAGCTTTGATAAGCGTTGATATGTGGTCTTCAAAAGCACATTTTATATTGTAAAACAATCAACTCCATTAGAGTTAATTAACTAGTGCAACAAGGGAAAGCAAGCATTAATACCATCCTCACTAGTTTTTCTTTTCCATAATCGTATTTTTTCTGAAAGGCTGAAATCTTCTCGTTTTATTTTAAAATAGGTATGTTTTGCCATTGCAAGGAAATATCCAACACATTAAAGTTTTCAAAGATGTCACGTAAGGACGGTGTTTAAATAAACTAAAAATCGTTTCCACGAAGTGTTAGGCGAAAGATGCTGTCCGGTTGCGCGGTCGTAGGACGTTGGAAATGTACTAATGAGTTGTCGGCAGATCAACAGTTTCACTCGGCTTATCGAGTCCACCCGATAACGATTCTGAGTGACGATCGGAAGGTTTCCAGGTCAAGTTCCAGAGGGTCTCAACTTCTTTTTGTAAAGATATGTAACATCCTTTAATGTGATACTAGCCTCAGAACATTTTCCACGCTGGCTGGAAGAGCTGATTAGCGTATCGTAGGAAGAGAGCGCTGACCGCTTCCATTACGATCTTGCACGTAAACCACAGTGTCGGCGAGCAACGTGCAATTGGATGCGAAGGTCATTATTCTCACAATACTATCAGCGCTGTGTACAGGCTGAGGCAGCAAAGACAGCCCACCCCAAATATGTCCATAAAAAGTGGAGTGTGTCGAGATGCGGTTTCAGCTGTGTTACAGCAGGCAATGTGGGGATTTTTCTGGCGTACGCAAGTAATTTTTAACATTTATTGATGCCGAATTAAGACAGCGACTATTTTAGTGGAGCTAAATAAATTTTTCATATGGCAATGGAGAGAGAATTTGAACGACATAACGTTTGTGTAACTTGGTCAAATAGTAAAAAGACGACAGCGCCGCAAATAACTTTTGTTAAAAATTGTATCTGTACGGAATGAAGGGGATATCAGACATGTCGTTAACACACGGATTGTCTTCTGTCCAGTTAGATGTCTTCCAATAGCTGCGCCAGCTTATATGTTGGTAACTGGTGATGTTCGCGGCCATTGGTGATATTCGTGGCTATTGAAGTTCCATAAATGAAACAAGAACCAATGATGCGATGGTTGCAATGCCCGCTCCACACATTGACAGACCACGGTCGTTGTTTCTTGACTTCCCTCAGTGAGCGCGGATTTTCAGCACACATGTGGTGCATATTGCGAACATTAATTTGCCCATGGTCTGTAAAAAAATTTTTGCGTAGAAACGCCGCATCACTTAGCAATTTTCGCAGACGCCATTCGCCGCGTGGAGTAGCAGTGTGGTCTCGGGCGCCGTGTCACGGTTCGCGCGGCTGCCCCCGTCGGAGGTTCGAGTCCTCCCTCAGGCACGAGTGTGTGTGTTTGTCCTTAGGATAATTTAGGTTCAGTAGTGTGTAAGATTCGGGACTGATGACCTTAGCAGTTAAGTCGCATAGGATTTCACACACACTCGCATATTCATGCTGCCTCGTATGACATATCGATCGTGTTTTGCTGCTGCTAAAATATTAGTTGCTTTTCTCTGATCAGTTGCTATTTTTTCTCGTTGGCGTATTGTATTCTTCACACTTGCACTTTCTTAAAACTTTTATGATGTTCGCAGAGAAACATCGAGAGGGGATGCAGTCGCAGGCTACTGTCAGCTTGGCGACGTATGCCTCAAACTAAAACCGTATTCACGTTGTCGACTGCGGTGGGGACAGCTTCACGAGTAAGTTGTTTGATAGCAGGAGAGCATAGACTAATGCGCTTAAAGCGCCCAGGTAAACGCAAGAGACGGTGACGTTTTCTCGCATGTGGTGTAATAGGTCGGAAGTTTGTGTGACCTCTTGCCCTGATGACAGGGCCGTGGGTTGGGGCGCTGTTGCCTACTATTTGAACAAGTTCCACACGAGTTACGTCGTTGGCGTCCTGTTCAAAGACTCTTTCCGTAGGAAAAAGCATATAGTACTATTAACAATAACACGTCGCCAACCATTGACATTAAAAGTAACTTGCGTGCGTCATAAAACTCGCCACAGTATGTGCTATAACTTCGCGGAACCGCAGGTAGATATGCAGTGGTGAGCAAAACTTAAGGACGAAAGTAACTTCTAGGTGTAATTGAGCTGCAAATATTTGAACGCGGCCGGCCAGAGTGGCCGTGCGGTTCTAGCGCTAGTCTGGAGCCGAGCGACCGCTACGGTCGCAGGTTCGAATCCTGCCTCGGGCATGGATGTGTGTGACGTCCTTAGGTTAGTTAGGTTTAATTAGTTCTAAGTTCTAGGTGACTGATGACCTCAGAAGTCGAATAGTGCACAGAGCCATTTGAACGCGGTTCGCTCACCGGTCAACTTTATTATAGCACTACACTCCTTCCCCATTTTCGTCTTTTCAGGGGTGCATTCGGCCCTGACTTTATTTTTATGGATGACAATGCGCGACCACATCGAACGGCGCAGGTGGCTGACCTCTTGGAACGAGGGGATATTCGGCGAATGGACTGGCCTGCCCGTTCCCAACCCCCCTCCCCCCTTCACCCCTACCCGATTTAAATCTTATTGAGCATGTGTGGGATGAGTTGGGGGACGTATTGCAGCACACCCACGTGCTCCAACGGCCCTCCAGCAGTTGTCAGCCGTACAGCTGGAGGAATGGTACGCCCTGCCGCAAGAATTCTATACCAGCCTTGTGGTCAGCAAGGGAGCACATTGCAGAGCATGCATTGCCGTCCGTGGTAGTCACACACCCTATTAGGAACGATTTCTCGCCCAGGTGACTTCGCAGTGACTTCAGTGACATTATTGTCTTTGAATAAAAGTACGTGATGACTGGGTGTTGTGTGCTGTCCTTAGGTTAGTTAGGTTTAAGCAGTTCTAAGTTCTAGGGGACTGATGACCATAGATGTTAAGTCCCATAGTGCTCAGATCTATGTGTGTGAATAAAAGTATCATTTCTGTTTATCTCGTTGCGTATTTCTTTCAGTTACTGTAGCGCTTTTTTCTACCTATGGTCTAAGACTGTGTTTTATTGGCAGGACACTTAGAAAATGTAACAGACCTACTAAGGAGACTGCCTACACTACGCTTGTCCGTCCTCTTTTAGAATACTGCTGCGCGGTGTGGGATCCTTACCAGATAAGACTGACGGAGTACATCGAAAAAGTTCAAAGAAAGGCAGCACGTTTTCTATTATCGCGAAGTATGGGAGAGAGTGACACAGAAATGATACAGGATTTGGGCTGGAAATTGTTAACAGAAAGGCGTTTTTCGTCGCGACGGAATCTTCCCACGAAATTCGAATCACCAACTTTCTCCTCCGAATGCGAAAATATTTGGTTGACACCGACCTATATAGGGAGGAACGATCACCACGATAAAATAAGGGAAATCAGAACTCGTTCGGAGAGATATAGGTGTTAATCCTCTCCGCGCGCTGTACGAGATTGGAATAATAGAGAATTGGGAAGGTGGTTCGATGAACCCTCTGGCAGGCACTTAAATGTGATTTGCAGAGTATCCATCTAGGTTTAGATGTGGAGATACACCGAGCTATGTTATTTGGCAGTGACACATGACGCGAAAGTGTGTTTACACGTTTGACTCGTGGGAGAGTGTCACGAAGATGCTAAAAGAAAGGAACTGGCAGACGCTTGGAGATAGACACAAAATATCCCGTAAAAACGTACGAGAAAGTTTCTAGAAGCAACTTCAGTGATGACTCTAGGAGTATATTACAGCCCCCCTCCCCCCATGCATCGCTCACATAGGGATCGCGAAAACAAGATTAGATTAATTACAGCGCGCACAGAGGCGTTTAAGCAGTGAGTGGAACTGGAAAGAACCGTAATAACAGTTGCAGTGGGACATGGCCTCTACCATGCGCTTCACAGTAGTCAGGTTAGGAGTCGTAGGCCCTGTGTGTGTGTGTGTGTGTGTGTGTGTGTGTGTGTGTGTGTGTGTGTCTTCGTTCACTAACGAGTTCCCCGTCCTTTGTTTCCCCATCAGAGTGGAACGGAAAGGAAAGGAATGTCGTCAAGGAATCGGACGTTGACGGGATGGCGATCCCATCTTCTGCTAACATTGTTACTTCAGTGGATCTTATGTCTTCTCAGTCCATATCGAGTGATTTGATTTCGTAGCACATTGCGGAGGTTGCACGAGAGCTTGGATATTTTCCTACGCGTGTTCCCACACAAGTGGCCTAACATATGAAACAGAAGAATTACTTGGGTACTGTAATAACTGGGCAAGAGAAGCCTACACTGTGTGTAAATAAGAAGAAAAATAGGTTAATAGATTTAATTAAACACCCTTGTGTAATACTGAAAAATACAGCTATACTGAAGGCGGCAAACACTGCCATTTTGACGTTATTTAGCACTTAACAAGAGAACAAGTCACAGCCGATAGTAAAAACGGCGCTGCGTTGTGCCAGGTAAATATTGTTTGACACGTTTATTCCTAGCGCCGTCAGGAAGTAAGTTTCACATGTCGTCCCACGTTACGGCCATTGTGCAATAAGAGCGGCACATTGTCACAAGAGAATATTTGCTCTGGCCTTCGGGCAACAGTTGTGCTGCGGCACGGGTAATAGGTGCATCACACAGTGCGAGTGAAATGGCGGGGCAGCTTGAAGCGTACAGCAAAAGTGAAATACACGGGGAAGGACGTAAGAAAGCAGAGCGTGCAAAAGTAAGCGAAGGCCTTTTGCACCTGCACAAGAGTGCGGCATCCCGATACGGCGCGCGCAACACAAGCTCTGCTGCAGCGTTTTCGATGGAAAGTTTCGAAACATTTGTTGTACAGTCCAGATCTTGTACCATGCGATTTCTGTCTTTTAGGTAAACTGAAAGAGCATCTGGTGGAGTTGAGATTTTTCATCAGGCGTTCACACAGCGGTTCTCGAATGACTCCGTGACTAAGGAGCGAATTTTATCTTCGAGGAGTTGAGCGATTGGTAGTACATTACGACCGTTGTTCGCAGAGACTTGGTGACTTTGTTGAAAAATAGTGTCATGCACTACTATAACTTTGAAGTGTAGTTCAGCATACAATAAAAATTACGTGGTCTGCCGTAACGATGTGTAACTTTTTCGAGTCCCCCTCGTATGTTGGCCTACATATTTTCTCGGTTACACATATGTTGACGTTTCGAAATACTAGGACGACACTTGTTCTATTCGTTCATTTATCAGCCACATGGAAAATTCACCATACTATCTAAGTCAAGAAAATCCGTTACGAAATTTGCTTGGGCAATTAACAAATTCTAGTATAATTTTTAGCTCCATAATTCGGATAGTAGGTTCCGACTTAATGTGTAACAGATCATATCTCGAACCTCAGTTTCACTTTCAGCGCTGAACTGAGTGAAGTGACATCTAGTGTAGCTCCATTTGACGGCGACGTTCCGCTGCGTTGACTTCCAGTGTGAATCGACCTACAATCGTACATAACAATAATATTCGTTAGATGTGTTGTTGATCCACAAAGTGCGTCACGTTGTTCTTAGGCTGGTTGTGACTGTGAGCCCACAGATGCCTCGTTGTAGAGGGAGTGTAACGTTCCGCGAAGCGAATCTTGTGAGAGACAGAGTTGCACGGAAGAAAGGAAGCGGGGGCTGGAGATAGATCCCTCTTGGGCAGGTAGCCGCATTCCTGTGTAAGTGGCCGCAGTGAATGGCCAGAGAAACCTGTTCCCGCCCGTCTCTTGGGGATGCAGACAATATTACATAAGCCCACAGCCTTGAGCTCAACAACCAACTACGTCTTATCCTTCGAGATCCCTATGTTTACTGAATTAATGTAGGTAACATGTAATGAATGGAGGCAAATGGGGATGAAATCAATGAAGGTGTAATCAGTCTAGTACCCAGTGTTCGTTTCTGTGCGAGGCTACCGTTTTAGTCCCCCCCCCCCCCCCTTTCTCATATTCTACACAAACATAACTCGTCGTCATTGCCACTTTCATGTGGCTCCTATTCGTAAGATTATTATATTAGGACGTCTCTGAAGAGTATGCTTAACCCAGTGACGTTCCATGACAAACCACTTGAGCTGCGCTACGGACAAAGGAGAGGAACGACACAGCCAGAGGATGCGAAACTATTGGATGAACATCGAAGGTGGTGGCGGTGTTGGTGACGATAATTAGTTCGCATTAGTGTTTAGTACATTTCAGAAGCAGAACTTCTTCCAGGAAATTTCAGTTCAGAGAAATACATGACTTTAAAAGCGTTCATCCAAAAATTTGACATTTATTTAATTTGAGAAGAATAACACAAACAAACACACACTTCTTCGACAAAGTCCTAATTTACACAATATAAAATCGAAGTGATCATTCTCTGTTATCAGTATTTCACTTCGTAGTAGAACTGTGAAAACAAATATGCAGGCTATGTCTACGCAAGCGTTTTTTTTTTCAGTCATTTATACCACAGGAAGTTACTCTTTTTTTGTAGTGGGGACAGGGAACAGGGGTGGGGTAGTCTTTCCCGTGCTATCTTGGCTCACTCATCTTCTTGTGATTTTACCGACTGAGCCTATGTACCTAAGAACTGCGTCAGATTTATATGACTGCGTGGTGTGTGTTCTTCCGGGCATGTCCGAAAGAACAGGCAGCACTCGGAAACCGTAGCTGTGATACATATTAGGGAAATTGAAGTGGAGGGGGAGAGGGGAAAGGAAAGGCAAGTGACTATTGATGTCAGCTGCATCGGGACTATATCCGGAATCAGCGGCGATGAATGAAAATTTGTGACGCACCAGCATTTGAACCGGGGATCTCCTGCTTAATAGATAGTAGTGTTAACTGCTGCATAACCTGAACACAATGTTCATCGCAATTGCGCGGACTGCCCACCTAGCACCACTTGTGTGCAGTGGACACGTCTGAAGAAGAATACATCACACATTCGTATAACTGATTCGCCGCAATGGGCAATGAATCCACCACCTTCAGTGCAAGTGCACAATTACATTCGACCTCCTGCGGAATTCTCAAAGTAGCAGGGATGTAGGACGTTGCTGGGAGCTGCGGATGGGTGATGTCAGGTGGGAGGTTGGATCGACCGTGTCGAGATAGTCAGCGCAGTTGCGACGAACACAGTGTCCGGATGGCGCAGTGGTTAATACAGCTGCCTCAGTTTATGAGTGGGTATCTTTATGTGGTGGTAGTGTTCTACACAAGTGGCCAGGCCGCAAGGGTGTTTTCCAACAGGATAACACTCGCCCACATACCGCTGTTGTAAACTAACAGTGTGTTGACATGTTGCCTTGGCCTGCACAATCACCAGATCCGTCTCCAGTCGAGCACATTTGGGATATTACCAAACGACAACCCTAGCATCACCCGCAAATAACATTAACCATCCCTGTATTCACCGAACAGGTACAACAAGGCTGAAACTCCATCCCACAAACTGACATCCGGCAGCTGTAAAACACAATTCATGGACAGTTACATGCTTGCATTCAACATTCTGGCGGTTATACCAGTTATTAATGTACCAGTGTTTCACATTTGCTATGACTTGTCTCGTGGTTACATTAACCTGTCATCTTGCAATGTTCACTTAAATATGTTAAATAGACGAACATAATCCCAAAATTTCATTACTCTACATTAATCATTAGCTCTGATTTTTTTATTGTCAGTCTTGTAACAACAACAACAACAACAATGATGATGATGATGATGATGATGATGATGATGATGATGATGATGATGATGATGATGATGATAATAATTACTAGATCAATAGCAAATTAACTTTATTGTTATTAATTTCAGATGACAGAGGAAATAACCACAGTTAACAAGGAAGAGACTGGCTTAACACACGAATGTGGTGTGTTTGGCTGTATAGCTGCCGGCGACTGGCCCACACAAGTTGATGTTGCCCAAGTTATTTGCCTAGGGCTTGTGGCACTACAGCACAGGTACTGGACAACTTATAATGACGTTATTTGATTGAAATAGGGTTGAGAGTTCGAGAAAGTTTTTATAATAACCTTGTAGAAACAATAGCATTCCATAACTCAGCTCATGTTCTAGAAGGTATCAGTTCAACTCTGCCAGGTCAATTAATTTGAAATTTGAGTGTGTTTTTGATTCTATTGCACCTTCTTGATATTTCAGTTTCTTTCTATCACTTATATGTTCTGCATTTCACACTTTTTATCTCAGAATGTTTAGCGTGTCAGCTGCTTCTAGAATATGGGCACAGATAATATATGGAGGAAACCATTAACTGGGAAATGTTTAGTTCTTGCACCATTTTTCAAGAGATTTATAATACAGGATGAGTCAGGAGGAAAAGTACATGTTTTGAGGGGTGATAGTACTGGTGGTTATGAACAGCAGTCAGAGGAACATATGCCCTTTTCTTAACCATATCTGACATTCAGTGTTTGAAAATTAAGAGTGTCAGTCGCATGTCCTCCTTCGCCAGCATTTGCATGCAAGTACAATCAAAGCAGCATTAGATTACATAGTGTTGTCTTTACTGACCCTTTCAGTGCACACTTCACTTGAGAAGTGACACAGTAGCTCACTGAAACATCCTGAGCATTGGACTGGTCACCATGTAGTCATTTCGTGGCCTCCATTAGATTACTGTTTGTGGGGTTGGCATAAGAGCAGAGTCTACATATGCAGAGAGGACACAAAGGAGGAACTTGTCACTCATATTTTCTATGTGTGTGTGCTCACATAAAGGACTGCATTAATGAGCTGAGATCAGCTACACAGCAGCTGTCTACAAGAAGTGCAAAATGCATTGCAATTGATGATGAACTTTAGGCCAGTGAGCCATATGAAATTATCATGAGGGGTGCCCAGGTAGTAATGCACCACATTTTTTTTCTTCAACAATTCTTTATTGAACATAATGAGAATTACACATGTGAAAAAAATGGTGATTTATCTACACACCCTATTTTTCCACATAATCTCCATCCCATTCAATGGGCTTTCTCCAGTGCAAAAGGACATGTACGCCCTTTCAGACCAATCGTTGTCCTGGTGGTGGAGCCACTGCTTCACTATGTGAATCACCTCCTCCTCATTCTCGAAAAGTCTTCACGAGTGGCATCCTGTAATGGTGAATGACAACATCAGCTTGTCACAACATGTCAGGTGTGACAGCTATGGATGGTCTCCCGACCACTGCAAATCGTGGAGCTTCGCCGAACCGCCTTCTGATGAACTCACCCTCTGTGCCTGGTGACTAACTGTACTTCTGTAGACTGTAGATGCCACGTAGTATTTTCAGAAGTGTTTGTGAATATTCCCCATAGATTCTTTCTCTGCAGTGAGAAATTCAATGACTGCATGTTTCTTGCAACTTACATCACCTACAAAAGCCATTCTGAAACTGTCCTGTAGCTATGCTATCTGTTTGAAGTGACGGAAACTTCGCGCACTGGCTCAGGAGCTTCAAATAATACATATGTAATGTTTTGCATTCATAACATTGTTTCCGGCTGAGAAAAAAAATGCAGTTCATTACTTTCTGGCAACCTTCGTATTATTTGAACATCTTTTGTGAGGAAATGTACACAGTGGTTAATGTACTGTCACCTACATTTGTCTTGTCCCCCAATGTGTTCATCAGTTTCCTCAGAAACTGTTAAGAACAGGACATATGTTCATATGACTTTTTTTGCCCAGAATCACTAATTCTGTCAACCTGACAAAGCATATACCTTTCCTCCTGACTCATCTTGTAGAAAATATGTGTGTAAGCATTGCAGCGATAATAATCTAAGGCTTTCTCTTTTCAGAGGACAGGAGAGTGCTGGAATTGTTACCAGTGAAGGAAACAATGCCAAATCTTTCAGAGTCCACAAAGGCATGGGCATGATAAATAATGTATTTAATGATGAATCTATGAAGAAATTAAAAGGTACGCATTGATTACATGTAGTGTTGTAGATTTACTGTTGAAAGAAATGGAACAGTGTGGTTGCAGTACGTCTACATCTTCTGTACTATAGTATTAGCTAACTGTGTTAGCGTGAAACTGGTTAGTTGTAAAATATTGCATCATAATAAAAATCTGTGTTATAAAATTTTACCTAAATAGTTTGATGGCTAAATCTATTTTTACAGGCAATTTGGGAATTGGACATACGCGCTACTCAACAAGTGCAGCATCTGAAGAAGTTAATTGCCAACCATTTGTGGTTCATACAACCCATGGTCCTCTTGCAGTTGCTCATAATGGAGAACTTGTTAACTGTGGTTCACTACGTAAGATGGTAATTGAAAAATATAACTCCTTAATGTACCCTTGTCAGTTCTAAGCTGCCCTTTTAAGCTCTGATGAGTAATCACATCACATCACATGCATGATGTCCGTTAAAATTAAAAAGTTATTCACAAAATTAATTATGACTTTAACATCTGTAGGCAGTAGAGAGATGTGCAATTTATATATCACTGGTATCTCCAATACACAATGCTGATTTGTGGGAGGATAATTCTTTTTACATTACCTTTTGTAACAGTGACTCCAGTAAACTGTCTTTTGCAAGTCTACATTATATCCTCCTCCTGCGGCAGTGATATCGGGACTCAGTGTGACAAATTCATGATGCAGTAAAAAATAAAATAAAATAAATCAGCAACAGTCATATCAAGATAAAGTTGTGAGAATGACTATTAATTATTATGGCTGTTAGGTTCTAGGATTAAATTGTCTATGAAAATACTAAAGTCCAATTAGACTTTCACAGCACTTTGTAGCACATGGAAGGTTTGCTAGAGATCATTGCAGAGGATATTATGTTAGGAAATGTAAAAGTTATATGGCATCCTTGGCTGAAATAACCCAAGGGGTGGTTTGAGCAGCCAGTCTGAAAAGGTGTTCTTCCTCTACATGCATTAACCCCTTTCCTTGTGGATATGTGAGAGTTGTATTGAATGGTTATTTGCAGTGTGTATGTAAGTGTAACAGATGCATATATAGTGTAGCATTATGTTGATGTTAGAGGGTGGTGGTGGTAGTGGTAGTGGTATCGGTATCGAGAGAGAGGAGAGGTTGAAATTCGTTGCTGACACAGAGCCTACTTCTCTCAAATAGCATCAAGAGGCTGCCAAGCTTAATGCACCCATCTGGCAATTGGGTCGCCATTGGCAGTGGTACATACCATCACTTCATGAGACACTGCAAAGAGATTTGAAATTTGATTGGGAACACTCTTCCTGTTGCCGACCAAATACTGATGGCAAAAATTTCATTTACCACTAGGATTCAAACTGGCTAACCTCTGAGTCAAGCATGACATCACTGCGATACATGAACAACCTCAGCTACAGAGGCAGTGTTTTTCCTTTCATATAATTTCATTACTATATCTAATATTTATGAAGGTGAGGTACTCAACTATAAAGTAACTTACAAAATGAATTATCGAGTGTTGGATCCACTATTTAAATTGTTGGGATTATTATATCCATTGTTAATATATGAGAAAGAATACCAAGCAGCTTTATTTAGAGCTAATACACTCCTGGAAATTGAAATAAGAACACCGTGAATTCATTGCCCCAGGAAGGGGAAACTTTATTGACACATTCCTGGGGTCAGATACATCACATGATCACACTGACAGAACCACAGGCACATAGACACAGGCAACAGAGCATGCACAATGTCGGCACTAGTGCAGTGTATATCCACCTTTTGCAGCAATGCAGGCTGCTATTCTCCCATGGAGATGATCGTAGAGATGCTGGATGTAGTCCTGTGGAACGGCTTGCCATGCCATTTCCACCTGGCGCCTCAGTTGGACCAGCGTTCGTGCTGGACGTGCAGACCTCGTGAGACGATGCTTCATCCAGTCCCAAACATGCTCAATGGGGGACAGATCCGGAGATCTTTCTGGCCAGGGTAGTTGACTTACACCTTCTAGAGCACGTTGGGTGGCACGGGATACATGCGGACGTGCATTGTCCTGTTGGAACAGCAAGTTCCCTTGCCGGTCTAGCAATGGTAGAACGATGGGTTCGATGACGGTTTGGATGTACCGTGCACTATTCAGTGTCCCCTCGACGATCACCAGAGGTGTACGGCCAGTGTAGGAGATCACTCCCCACACCATGATGCCGGGTGTTGGCCCTGTGTGCCTCGGTCGTATGCAGTCCTGATTGTGGCGCTCACCTGCACGGCGCCAAACACGCATACGACCATCATTGGCACGAAGGCAGAAGCGACTCTCATCGCTGAAGACAACACGTCTCCATTCGTCCCTCCATTCACGCCTGTCGCGACACCACTGGAGGCGGGCTGCACGATGTTGGGGCGTGAGCGGAAGACGGCCTAACGGTGTGTGGGACCGTAGCCCAGCTTCATGGAGACGGTTGCGAATGGTCCTCGCCGATACCCCAGGAGCAACAGTGTCCCTAATTTGCTGGGAAGTGGCGGTGCGGTCCCCTACGGCACTGCGTAGGATCCTACGGTCTTGGCGTGCATCCGTGCGTCGCTGCTGTCCGGTCCCAGGTCGACGGGCACGTGCACCTTCCGCCGACCACTGGCGACAACATCGATGTACTGTGGAGACCTCACGCCCCACGTGTTGAGCAATTCGGTGGTACGTCCACCCGGCCTCCCGCATGCACACTATACGCCCTCGCTCAAAGTCCGTCAACTGCACATACGGTTCACGTCCACGCTGTCGCGGCATGCTACCAGTGTTAAAGACTGCGAAGGAGCTCCGTATGCCACGGCAAACTGGCTGACACTGACGGCGGCGGTGCACAAATGCTGCGCAGCTAGCGCCATTCGACGGCCAACACCGAGGTTCCTGGTGTGTCCGCTGTGCCGTGCATGTGATCGTTGCTTGTACAGCCCTCTCGCAGTGTCCGGAGCAAGTATGGTGGGTCTGACACACCGGTGTCATTGTGTTCTTTTTTCCATTTCCAGGAGTGTATAATTAGATCAACAGCATGATTACAAAATAATCCTTCTGCGGAACACAGTTATTCAGAACTTCCATTAAGTTCTGGTTTCTGATATAAGGTTTTTTGCTGAACTGGGCGATAAAGCGTCTCATTTAGCATACTCTTGGTTGAATGCAAGGAGAAACTGGCAGATCTGCCTATTCAGTCTTTCTCTGTCATCTGTTAATGTAGATATAACTACGTATAACAAAACACTTTAAAGAGGGAGACAAATTCACAAGAAACATAAAGAAAGTACAATGCATTGGTATTTGGTTGATTCAAATTATGTTACAACAGGTATCAAAATCTGACCAGACACTGAAATGATAAAAGTTAATAATTCTTTTAGCAGCCTCTTCATGAAATTTTCAGTAGCTTCTTTATAACACTGTGAACAGTTTCTAGACAAGAGAAAAGTCAATTCTTTCAGTGTGCAGTATCAATACCAAGACAGAAACTATTATCCTACATTTCTTTGATGTTGATGTTTTAATGGCCAGACCCATATTCTAGTGCCTCTCTTTTTCCTCCTTCAGATATGATAACAAGTTTCTGTCATAATTAAGTAACCACGCAGGTTATATTATGTGCATCAAAATGGATCAGGGTGAAACTGTCAATTCCTTGGATGTAACACAAATAATGGAAGCAGAAGAGGTAACGCCATACCATGTAGTTCAGGCCTTGAGCAGTCAACATCCACATGAAATGAAATGTCGTGTGGCTAGAGCCTTCCGTCGGGTAGACCGTTCGTCTGGTGCAAGTCTTTCGATTTGACGCCACTTCGGCGACTTGCGCATCGATGGGGATGAAATGATGATGATTAGGACAAAACACAACACCCAGTCCCTGAGCGGAGAAAATCTCCGACCCAGCAGGGAATCAAACCCGGGCCCTTAGGATTGACAGTCCGTCACGCTGACCACGCAGCTACCGGGGGCGGACAACATCCACATAACAAGATTGGAAGCAAGGAGGACTGATGGCTGGGAGAAAGAGGCAGCAGTGGCATGGGAGAGGAATGTGGTATCAGAGAGACTGGAGAGAGGACAGGGTAAGTGCAGATTAATGTAGTGAAGTGGCAGATAGAGGAATAGGGGACAGATGAAATTGGAGCTGGAAGAACTGCAGGATTGAAGGATGTGTCGTTAGGACCAGCACTATCTATGTATATAGTCCACAGAAGTTCATTTTTGGGGTGGAAAAGGGGGGGGTGGCCTCCAAATGCCAATTGTCTTGGACTGTGAAGCAAGCATTGATGTTTTGCATGTTGTGCTCACTGCCATTATCTGCTGCTAAGTATTAATTTTACTCTTGGTCACAGTTTGGCAGTGATCATTCATTTGTGTGGACATCTGATTAGTGTTCATATGCACATATATCTGTCCACAAGTTACACCATAGTTGGAATATGACATTATTGCTTTCACAGATGGACTTGCCTCTGATAGGGAAAGATAAACATGTGACGAGAGAAGTACGAGGATGGTTTGAAAAGTTCTCGGAATCACCACGAGAGGTCAGAGACTTGAGTTGTTCGTGTAATATTCATTGAACTGTTGCCTGTAAACACATGGACATGTCAGTGCTCTTGGAAGAGAGCTGTGGCAGTGTTGTGGTTTTGTTGTTGTTCCCGCGTAGTGATTTGCAAAGCTGGAAAAAAATAGAGATTCGAGCAGTGATTAAGTGCTCCGTACAGAAAGTTATGAAAGCAAAGGACATTCATGCTGATTTTCAGAATACGTTGGGAGACACTGCTCCTTCATATTAAACTGTTGCCAAGTGGACAAATGAATTTAAATTTGGTCAGGAGAGCTTGGATGGTGATGTGTGCAGTGGTCAGCCAAGATGTGTCACTACTTCAGAAATCATTGCAAAAGTGCACAGAATGGTCATGGAGGATTGCCGATTGAAAGTGTGTGAAATTGCTCATGCTTGCCAGATGTCACCCCAAAGGGTGTATCACATTTTAACTGAAGAATTAGAAAAGGAAAAAGGTATCTGCAAGATGGGTGCTGCGACTCTTGATGCTGGATCAAAAATGCATGAGACTGGACATATTGGAACAATGTTTGACCCATTTTAGGAGAAATGAAAAAGATGAAACTTGGGTGCAGTACTATACCCCAGAGACAAAACAATAGTCAAAACAGTGGAAACATGCTGATTCTCCGCCATCAAAGAAAACAAAGACAATTCCTTCGGCAGGAAAGGTCATAACATCAGTGTTTCGGTATTTGAAGGGGATTCTGTTTGTAGATTATCTCTCCACTGGGCAAACAATTGCTGGAGAATACTATGCTAACCTCCTAAACAAACTGCAACAAAAGATACGCGAAAAAAAGGCCTGGTTTAGCAAGTAAGAAAGTCATCTTCCATCAAGACATTGTGCGCCTGCACACATGTGCCTTCACCATGGCAAAATTATATGAACTAAGGTATAAATTGAAACTTGATGGCAGATTAAAACTGTGTGCCGGACCGAGACTCGAACTGTGGACGTTTCCCTTTCGCGGGAAAGTGCTGTACCAACTGAGTCACCTACGCACGACTCACGCCCTGTCCTCACAGCTTACTTCTGAAAGTACCTCATCTCCTACCTTCTAAACTTTACAGAAGCTCTCCTGCGAACCTTGCAGAACTAGCACTCCTGAAAGAAAGGATACTGTGGAGACACGTCTTAGTCACAGCCTGGGGGATGTTTCCAGAATGAGATTTTCACTTTCCAGCAGAGTGTGTGCTGATATGAAACTTCCTGGCAGATTAAAACTGTGTGCCCGACCGAGACTCGAACTTGGGGCCTTTGGAAGGTAGGAGACGAGATACTGGCAGAAGTGAAGCTGTGAGACCAGGTGTGAGTCGTGCTTCAGTAGCTCAGATGGTAGAGCACTTGCCCGCAAAAGGCAAAGGTCCCGAGTGCGAGTCTCGGTGGGGCACACAGTTTTAATCTGCCAGGAAGTTTCATATCGGCGCACACTCCGCTGCAGAGTGAAAATCGCATTAAGGTATGAATTGTTGCCACACCTACCCTATTCACCTGATAAGGCTTCATCAGACTTCAATCTCTTCCGAAAACTGAAAATTTATTTTGGTGGACGAAGATTCACTTCAAATGAAGACTTGATAGCCGGAGTTGACAACTATTTTGCAGACCTGGAGGAAACTCAATTTTGAGATGAGATTCAAGGCACCTGCACATTGTTGGACCAAGTGCATTAATCTACAAGGAGACCACACTGAAAAATTAAAAAAAGTTTCAGTGATGTAAGTACTTTTTTTTTCTATTCTGTTCCAAGAACTTTCCAAATCACCCTTGTATATGATGCACTAGGTGACTGCACTGGGGGTCTTCCACAGGGTTATGACCCATGTGCCACAATTCTGTCTCATACCGTTGCTACCCATCCAGCCCTGGTGTTGGGCTCTTTTCCCTCCACTGTTCAAATCACTGTCAAGCCATTCAGATTTTTCCATGATTTGCGTAAATCACATGAGGCAAATTCTGGAATGGTTCCCTGGAAAGGTCATGACTGATTTCCTTCTCCCTTCTCACTAAACTGAGCTTCCGTTCCATCCGTAATGACTTCATTATCAATGGGACATTAAGCTCTAGCCTCATTTTTCCCTCCCCTCCCCCCTACCCCCACCACTCCCTTCATCAAAACTCCTTCTTGCTCCTTATACTGCCTACACCTAAAACATCAAGTTACGTGGCACAGTGGTTAGCAGACAGGACTCTCATTCAGGAAGATGATTGTTCAGATCCCATCTGGTCTTCCAGATTTGGTTTTTCTGTGATTTCCTTAAATTGTTCCAGGGAAATGCACAACATATTTCCTTTTATAATCTGAATTTGTGCTTCATCTCTAACGACCCCACTTTTGACGGGACATTAAACTGAATCTTCCTTCCCTCCTCTCTCCACCTGACACAACTGTTCACACCAGTCAGTCTGCAGCTCCAGAACAGTGGTGGTGTGTTATATTTATTTATTTCTTTTAATCACTCACCTGTATGAAAAAAATACATGGCTGTAAGTTAGTAACAATTTAAATTTTGTTTATGTTCTATGTACCCTCTGCCATACACCGTCAGGTGGCTTGCAGAGTATGGATGTAGATGTAGATGTAGATGTAGGTGTAGGTGTAGGTGTATTTGATCTCGTAACAAATCTCCTTCATGCTGAGTGATTTATGTTTACTTTTTCCACTATTTAAAATAGAACAATGGAATGTTATAAAATTGGTATATTCTGAATGTGTCTTTAAAGTCTTTCCTGTTTCTAATTGTCTCTTTTGCTAAATTTTCTAATTGTCTCTTTCGCTAAATAGGTGCTGGCTCGTGGTGTTGGTCTTTCAACACATTCGGACAGTGAACTGATCACACAAGCTCTTTGTTTGAACCCACCTGATGGTGAAACAAATGGCCCTGACTGGCCAGCAAGGATAAAACACCTAATGCAACTTGCTCCACTCTCTTACTCATTGGTGATCATGCAGGATGATCATATATATGGAGTAAGAGATCCTTATGGCAACAGACCACTTTGCATTGGGAAAATAGTACCCATAAAACTTAAAGATAGTAAGTTAGTGTTATACGTTTACTGCAATATACTTAGTAAACTTGTTGCTCATTCAGTTTAATCCAAATTACCTGTAAGAACTGATACACATTGATTCCTTGATTTATGACAGACAAATAATTTTTGAGTTGCATTCAATGTGGCGTAAAGTAATTTAAAACTATTTTTGCAAAGAATTTTGTGTGTTATCATTTTTATATAATTTCTAAAGAATATTATTTGTACATTTTCATGAAATTTTAAAGAGTTGGTAACAAAATGAATGCTATTGTCAGTAATAAGATACAGTGCTAAGGATTATGTGTAAAACCAATTTATTGAGAGAATCATTATGGCATGGCCTTAGTAAGTGATGGAAATTAACATCAGAAAGTGAAATACAGTGGTATTTACGTATATCTCGCTGTTGCAGGTGAGCCATCAGAAGAGGAGGAAGAAGGTGAAGGTTGGGTTATTTCTTCGGAATCCTGTGGCTTTCTTTCAATTGGAGCTCGTTATGTTCGTGAAGTGTATCCTGGTGAAATTGTGGAATTAACTAAACATGGTATCAAGACAATTAGCATTGTTTCCAGACCAAATGCAAAGCCTCAAGCTTTCTGTATCTTTGAATACGTATACTTCGCTCGCTCTGATAGTATTTTTGAAGGTACGTCCACAGAGTGGAGTCTTTGAAAGCTTGGATAACTGTGTATTCAAATGAAATAATAACTCACATTTTTCCAGGCCAAATGGTGTACTCTGTTCGAATGGAGTGTGGCAGAGTTTTGGCAAGGGAAGCTTATGTTGATGCTGATATTGTGAGCTCAGTCCCTGAATCTGGGACAGCAGCAGCACATGGATATTCCCAGGAGGTACTTTTATTTTGTTTATTTATCGTGAAAAAATTGTGAATTTTGCAGCACTCAAGGAAAGAACTAAAGTGGTATATTATCTCCTAATGGGATGAAAGAGTTAAGTAGTGGTTTATTTTGAACTGAAAATAGACTCTACATGGGAACAGTCAGTATTCAAAAATGTCTAAGGGAACACATTGTGATTCTTCCCTTTACATTTAACAGCTTATAATAGCCACCAAAGGTAAAAAAAAAGCTTTCAGACTACAGAAACAAGGTGTTAAAAGGCTGTACTCCACAAGTGAGCAGACGACAGCAAAGTCTGTCAATAAATCAAAACAAAATAATTCCCAAAACTGATATACAGGGTGAGTCAGGAGGAAAGGTATGTGTTGTGAGGGGTGATAGCATTAGTGATTCTGAACAAAAAACTTGACATGGATGTATGACCTATTCCAAATGGTTTCCGAGATAGAACACTTTTAATTTACATTTCTATTTATTTTCTGTATTATTCATTGTCCTTGTCTACAACATACCACAGTAATATAGAGGAAGTTGAGACAAACATTTTGATACAGGGCACTTGTGGTCTATCAAGTTGGAAAACTACCTCCAACTGGCCTACAAAAAGGACCTAAACTACAGCACACTCACGTTGCGCGAGGTTCTCAGTATTCTCGCGATATTTGTACAAACTGTTAGTCCTAGAAGAAAAAAAAATGGCCTTTTTTGTAGCAAATGTAATTTTCTTTAATTGTGTACTGAGACATGTTTTTGTTGGAGTGTGCGGTTTTTGAGTTATTAAAGAAAAACATACAAAAGTGATATTAAACGTGGTCTATGTCAGAAACCATTCGCAATAGGGCATATGTCCACATGAAGTTATTTGGTCAGAATCATTAATACTATTGCATCTCAAAGCACATACCTTTCCTGCTGACTCACTCTGTATAAATGCAAATGTTTTGGATTTAGAGAAATGACTGTGAGGATATTTGAAAAAATTTAGAAGGCAAGGTAACCAGAAACTGAATAAATAATAGCTAGATTACTCATCCATTGCAGAAATAAGAAAGGAGGGGCATGTCATAATGCAGAAGTATGCAGCGTACCCAGGTTGGCAAAAACAGAGAGACTGTCATGGGCTATCGATGTCAGAAGTTACTGAAGTTTGTATTGGTTGTAAGGTCCATAATTCCTTTAGAACAATTATGCCATTCAATTAAGACCCAGAATATGTGTGTTTAGGAGTGATGGTGTTATAACTGCCATGTAAGAACCTTCACTTTTACTATGTTCTTTCTCAGACAAAACTCAGTTTCAAAATGTAGGGGGCTGCTTAAAAAAAGTTCATGTTTTTCTGTATAACACAACATGAGACCACCAAAGTATCCACTCTTGTTAGGAAAACATTAAAAGTAAATATTGGGAGAAACGGTTTGCAGCAACTTTGACTGCATCTTGCCATTATATTTAGGATTACTTGAAGTCTCTGGATAACTCAACAAAAGTTTGTTAGTAAAGCTACCAGAGACTGAGACAGAAATATTTTAAAATTATGAACTTCAAAGTCACATAAATATAGGTATCACTATAAATTACAACCACTAAGTAACAAGAACAGTATGTTACGTCAAAGCATTTTGCAATGCTGCTGTGAAATACTGTCTAATAATTTGCCATCTTTTATTTTGCAAATAATTAAAGATATTTGTGTGCACAAATTTGTATGTTGTTAGAGACAGAGTTGTCATTTTTATCTGAGTATATTAGAGAGCTATTCAGTAAGTCGTAATTGTTCTTTTATAGTACTGGTAGAGATACAAATAAAGGAAGGAGTAAAAGTAACCTCTCACCATATAACAGGTGTTGACCTGTTGACAGGCACATAAACAAATTGAAAAATTTGCTGAACTTCCAGACAATGTCCTCCTTCATAGATAATTAGTAATTAATTCCTTTTTCTTTGAACTTAACAATATTTTTTTCTCACATTCTTCCACATATTGTTTCTGTCATACTAATGTCCTTTCCCTGTGTGTGCCCATCCAGCCCTCTGATTCCTTCACTTTCATAATTTTCTGTGTTGTTTGTGTACATGTTCTACTCATTCTGCATGGGCCAGTCAATGAAAACAAGACAGACGGAAAAAAGTGGGTAAATTGTTTGTTATTTCAAAATCAATTGCCATAACTGTTAATACAGTTACTCACTGAGATACAAGATGCTCAATGCCTTCATGGAAAAATGTTTGCAGTTGCCCATGAAACCATGATTGTACCCTGGTGTGCACCTCTTTGTCCGAAGCAAATCAATGGCACAAATGTCTTTCTTCAAGACTCCAAAATATACACTGCAGAAGTTTCACCGGAGGGCCCTTACATGTCCTCCATATGGTCCTGAACACTCTCCATGTGGTTTCGATATTTTTGGAGCCCTGAAGAAAGGCATTCGCCACTGTCGATTTGCTTCAGACAAAGAGATGCACACCAGGGTACAATCATGGTTCCATAGACAACCACAAAAATTTTTACATGAAGACATTCACCATTTTGTGTCACAGTTACTTTTCTTCCCACCCATCTCATTTTCATCTAACTGCTATTACTATCAGAATTTAAGGCTTTGTTTGTTTTATCTATGTTGAACTATTGCATCCTTCAATTCAGTAATTATAATTTATCTGCATTTAATACAAGGTTTCTAATATTTTCTTTCACATGTGGCAGTATCATGAGAGACATTATTTTCACAGAGTTCTTGAAAACCGTTCTTATGGTATTGTGTGGCATCTGAATTTTTTCCCCCCGACAGTTTTGGTTTCTGTATCTTTAAACTTTAAACATGAATAATGTAAAACTGTTTTTTTTTAGCTTCTTAAACTTTCAATTCATAGCTTCTATATTTGCTGTAAACTATGTTTACTCAGTTGTAATCTGTCAGACTGATAGACAAATACTGCCCAACCTTATTTCTTGCCCGAGCTTGTTTCTTCCCATTATTAATAATTTTTTGTGTTGCATACTATAAATGTTTCAATAAATTTCCAGTATTGTGTTACATTTACCTGAAACTTTTACATTATGTTTTCATCCATTTAGCCTCCATTGTTTCATTGATTAAATTGAATCATTGATAATAACAGAAAAAAACACTTTTTATTAGGTTGGCTTGGTTTTTTCTTTAAATTTTTATTTGTATTACAGTCTGAAATTCCTTTCGCTGAAGTTCTGTGTAAAAACCGGTATGTTGGAAGAACCTTTATCCAGCCGAGTACTCGACTTCGACAGCTTGGTGTAGCAAAGAAATTTGGAGCTTTATCTGAGAATGTGAGAGGAAAGAAAATAGTTTTGATTGATGATTCCATTGTAAGAGGGAATACTATCGGACCAATTATAAAATTACTGAGAGATGCTGGTGCCAGTGAGGTAAAGTTTATGCATTTATAAACATAGTATCTGCTCTGAAAACGGACAAGCCTATATTAAAATAACTTGATTGTTCATTGGCTGACTGTTCCGTAGGTTCTTGGTAGAACAGTTTCTAAATCATGAATGAAAAACACAAAACTCTGGTGTGACATTCTACAATATTTTATTATTTTATAAACTGGCTTTTGGCTGTTACACCGTAATCAGGAACTATTTTAAATACAGAATGTGTAGCTGTGAAATTTTGTGGGATCAAAGATTTTAAACTAGTGCATAACAGTATATCTCAATTTGTTGCCAAATATGACATTTCTTAATATTTGATTTCAGACTAAAAAGGAGAGGAATTATTTCAGTGAAAATGATATGTAAAATTATTGAACTTTGACAGAATATGTAACACGTTAAATAATTGGGCTACGTAACAAATTACAACAACTGTTCTTAGCAGAAAATAAATTGAACAGTGAACTTTGGTGAGATTTACCAAGGGAGTGGTTGAACAAAATAATCTTTTCCTTAACAGGTCCAGTATTACCAATTATATAAATGAGAGTCAGTAGGCAAATGAAACAGCTGTGATGATACAAAGCAAAAATTTTTTACCAGGGCAATTAAACTACAGTAAAAAGTATAAAGGGGGGGGGGGGGGGGGAAATGGGGCATGTGAGTAGGAGGGGTAATTTACAACATTGTCTGGATGGGCTTATGAGTAGTATCTGCAGTTAGAAGATGCCAGTGTGGGAACCATGTTTGATCATTAAGTACGAAGCTTGGTGAAATTGACATATGATTATTAATTTCCATTATTTCAAAGTAGTTTATTTTCTTCCCTTTATGGATGTAATGAAGTACTTCATGTTGCACCTAGTAACTATGGCCTTCTTTAAGCAGGTGGTCTGCACAAAAGTAGGGTCTCCTTTTCTGAGTTTCCAACTTCTTTGGTGTCCGTGTTGCCCTACCAGACTGACCTATATAGAATTTGCCACAGTTACAAGTAACTTAATACACAGAGGAAAAATGCTACTATTAGAGCACAAAAAGGTGAATATGCTCCTGTTTAAAAGACTCATAGCTAGATCATCCTACTGTTCTATATCTTGCATTGAAACTAAAGTAATTTTGTGTTAGGCAAGTATGTCTAGCTAATTTTATGTCATCTGCATCTGGGTTAACTTCTGACTTACCTGGTAAGTCTGTGAGAATGTTTAGGCACTCATGTACTGGTATATTAGTGAATAAATTACTGTCATCAAAAGAAACTAGGGTGACTCTAAGTGGGAATTTGGATATCTTTTAACTTGTTCACCAAGTCAAATGAATTGTACCATAATAGGTTTAAACTTTGTTTTGATTTTGATCAGGACATGAAAACACTGGCTAATTTCCAAAATGGAACTGAGAATGAAGACCCTGAAAGATGGAAACTTAAATCCAGAAACTTCGAAGCATCATTTTATGTACACTGCTTAACCGATCACTTTTTGCCCAGTGGTAAAAAAAAGAGGAGGCACTTCAGCTTTGTAAAAGATTGTAATTGTGGCAAATTCTGTATTGGTTAGTCTGATATGGGAATATGAACTTGTTTGAAGGAAGACTATAGAACTTGGGAACTCAGAAAAGCTACATTTGCAGAACATATGCTTAAAGAAAGCCATAGTTACAAGGTGCAACATGAAGTAATGAGTCATAGATAAAGGGAGAAAGATTAACTCCCTTTGAAATAATGGAAATTAACAAACATGCCAGTTTCATTAAGCTTGATACTTAATGATCAAACACAGTTCCCTCAGTTGCTTCTTCTAAATGCAGGTACTACTCATAATCCCATCCAGACAATGTTGTAAATTACCTCTCCTACTCACATATCCCCATTTTTTTCTTTTATACCATTTACTATGATTTCATTTCCCCTGTTCAAAATTTTTACTTTGTATGATCACTGCTGTTTCACTTATCTACTTAATCTCATTTGCATATCTTACTTACTAGTAATATTGGATCTGTCAAGGACAAGATTATTTTGTTCATCCACTCCCAAAGTTCATTGTTCAGTTTATATTCTGCTCAGAAAAACTGTTTTAATTTGTGTTATAGTACATTGTTTAATGTGTCACACATTTTGTCTAAGTTCAATAATTTTACAGAACATTTTCACTGAAATAAGTCCCCTCCTTTGTAGCCTGAAACCAAATGGTTTAACAGCTAAAAGCCAGTGTGTAAAATAATAAATATTGTAGACTATTACACAAGTGTCACGTATGTTTCATCATAATTTGATTTTATTTTAATGAGCTCTAGTAATAAAATGCCATATATTAATACATTACAAGTAATATCTGTGTTTGTAATATAATAAATTATTGTGTTTGTAATATTCTGCATGGGGAACCTACAATATTTTTCAACTCAATGCAAAATAAGCAAAACTGCTTTCAGTACTAAGGAACTATTGGTCACAGCATGTTAGTGTATGACTTATTTTTGACCTAGAACTCTTTGAATGTTGTGAAATGTTTTACCCAAGAAAATTAGTACAGATCTTAATTTGTTTTTAGTAACTGACAGAAATCTGTTCTGGAGCAATTAAACTTCTATGCTCTCTTCTATGTATGAAAACATAAGCTTAGAGTCTCAGATTCAGTTTGAATATATTCATGTAAACGTTTGAACAAAATAAGTCTCAAAGTTGTTGTCAGTATGCATAATTGGCTCTTAGACTGCCTTGCTGAATGTGCTTTTAAGTTGTTACATAATAGCTAGTAAGATCTGTCTTTAATTTCACAGGATGGTGGCAATAAAATTCAAGTTTGCCAAATGTAGTTTGCATATTAGCTTATAGATACTTGTAAAACATTTAGTTTCAGGAAGGAGAGTAAAATTTAGTTTGTCATTAATTTTTAATTGCTCGTTCAAATGACTCAATCTGCATTTTATAGATATAAGTGCATCTAATGACTTTGAAGAAACTGTATCTTATCACCCTGCTGTTCATCATATCATTCAATTAAAATCTGTGCATTTCTAGGTCCATATCAGAGTGGCTTCACCTCCTGTGAAATATCCTTGTTACATGGGCATCAATATACCAACAAGTGAGGAGTTAATTGCAAACAAGTTAGACTCCTTGAAGCTTGCAAAACATGTTGGTAAGTGAATTTCATGAAAGCAACTGTGATAAATTTTTTAAATGTTTGTAGACCATTGTTCCTGACAGTGAATGATGGTAATTCAGAATAACTGCATCTGGCTGCTTATATTTGATGATTTTTAAATATAATTCTTTACAGTTAAGTATGTACACACTGGTTTAGGGGCTTAGTTGTTAAAGTTTGACTATAAGTACAGAGATAGGTCAGTGATTGGTCCTTTGACGTAATTTTTATTTATTTATTTTCCATTGAATGTGATTTTCACAACTCGGAATGGTGAAAATGCTGAGGCTCAGAATTATAAACTTTCCATATAAAGCTATAGGTCTCTCTATACCTACCTAGATAAACGTAATGAAATATTACCTACAGTAAGACCATGCTTATTAAGGCATTCTGCTATTAAAGCCAGCCTTTGGGATGGTGATTGCTTTGTGTCTTCACACTGACAAGGGAACCTCCCCATCGCATCCCCCTCAGATTTAGTTATAAGTTGGCACAGGGATAGGCCTTGAAAAACTGAACACAGATCAATTGAGAAAACAGGAAGAAGTTGTGTGGAACTATGAAAACAATAAGCAAAATATACAAACTGAGTAGTCCATGTGCAAGGTAGGCAACATCAAGGAGTACGTGAGCTTACGAGCGCCGTGGTCCCATGGTTAGCATGAGCAGCTGCGGAACGAGAGGTCCTTGGTTCAAGTGTTCTCTCGAGTGAAAAGTTTAATTTTTTATTTTCAGACAATTATCAAAGTTCAGGCACTCTCACGTAATCAACTTCACTCTCCGAAATTCCAGGACATGTTCAGATTTGCTTGGACATATGCAGGATTTGACGGTCTACACACGGAAACATTTGAAAACGTAAAAAACTTATGTTTTGACAGAGCACAGGGATAACTGTACGACTGTGAAACTATTGCATTCATTTGTTGCAGTTTATGTGACAAACTCTTATGTTTTCATCACTTTTTTGGGAGTGATTATCACATCCACAATAAAACCTAAATCGGGCAAGGTAGAAGAATCTTTTTACCCATTCGCCAGGTGTGCAAGTTAGGTGGGTCGACAACATATTCCTGTCATATGACGCACATGCCGTCACCAGTGTTGTATAGAATATATCAGACGTGTTTTCCTGTGGAGGAATCGGTTGACCTATGACCTTGCGATCAAATGTTTTTGGTTCATATTGGAGAGGCACGTCCTTTCGTCTACTAATCGCGCGGATTTGCGGTGTGGTTGCAAAACACAGACACTAAACATAATACAGTGAACAGAGATGCCAATGAATGAACGGACACATCGTAACATTGCAAAAATAAAGTAAGTAAAATTTTCACTCGAGGGAAGACTCGAACCAAGGACATCTTGTTCCGCAGCTGCTCACTCTAACCACGGCACTCCTCGCTTCACATTCTCCTTGATGTTGCCTATGTTGCGCATGGACTACTCAGTTTGTATATTTTGCTTATTTTTTCATAGTTCCGTACAACTTCTTCCTGTTTTCTCGATTGATCTGTGTTCAATTTTTCAAGGCCTATCCACTGTGTCAATTTATAACTAAATCTGAGGGGGGTGCGATGGGGAGGTTCCCTTGTGAGTATTTAACTTTATCATCATCCTCCAGTTTCTCCCTCTTGCCCTACATTCGTTCCCCTACACCGAAGATATGAGTAGTAGTTTACATACTTTTGGACTTGTTTCATGATGTTTTTAAGATGAAAATAGTGGGGAACTAAGCAGCTCTCAGTCCAAAACAAAAGGAGTCTTAACATGTCAAGGACTAAGCCAAAGAGCATGGAATCATCATACAAGGTGTTCTGCCTATTGGCAGGTTCCCAACTCCGTTGCTGTCTTTTTGACCCTGTTTGAGACCAGCTGCTTCATAATCTGGTATCTTCCTCTTTGCACTTCATCCCTCATTTTTATTCTTCTCTTCCCTATTTGACTCTGTACCTTCAATAGTTGTTGTTAGAATTTCTTTTCCTTTCAATATGTGTCCCAGTCAGACTATCATTTTCTTAACCAGGTTTAAGAGAGTTATATGTTTCTTTACCCTTTCTGGTACTTCATTTTTCGTATCCACAAGTTTTATTTTCTTAATTCTCTTCCAAACTCATGTCTCAAATTCTTCAGTTTTATCTCTTTCTCGCTCTCCTCCAATGTACTGCTTTCATAGTCATACACAAAAACTCCACATGAAGAATCTAATCACCATTTTTCTTAATTCCAACACCAATTTGCTACATAACAAGTGTTTCTTTTTCTTGAAAGCTTGCTTTGCCATAGCAGTTCTTGATTTTAATCATTTTCCATTCATCTCAGTGTCAGTTAGCATGCTCTGTAAATATCTGAACTGTGGAACATGTTCTTTTTGACCTTTCATTGTTTTCACTTCCATATCTTCGTCATGTACTCTCATTACCTTAGTCGATTTTCATACATACACTTGCAGTTCTCCAAATCTGTAAAATGTTCTTTGAAAAGGGATTACTTTCTATGCAAGCACTACCATGCTTCAGCAGATGTGATGCAGTACATCTTCTGGCCTCTTATGCTTACTCCTTCCTTCTCTACCTCTAGCATCTTCATCATCAAGTCTTTGATATATGTGGTAAATAGAGATTGGTGAGAGACAAACCTATATTTGATAAACCTCTCCTCAGATTTCAAGCCAGTAACATGCTTTCTGCCTTGGTTTTTCACTCCTTAAGTAGACCTTTCAGTTCACATTCCTTCAATTTTAGAATTTCCTTCATCTTGTCGCATTTCACTCTGTCAAGGGCCTTTTCTATGTCTATGATGCACAAACTCATTCCTTTTCTTCATTCTGTATGTATTTCACCTGTCATTGTAATTAGTCCAGTAGTGTCTCTAGTACCTCTCCCTTTTCTGAAACCAAATTCTTCTTCTACTTTCTCTTCCATTACACATATCTATCTCTGATTCAGTACCTTCAATGCAATTTTGGCAGCATGAAACATTATATTTACTGTGCTATATTCTGTGTATTTCGTGGTGCTTGATTATTTTAGGGGTTGAACCATCACTGTCTTGACAAAGTCTTCTGGCCATGTGTCACTTTCTTATACAACATTACACAAAGCTGTCCTTTCAGCTCTGCCCTTTTTGTCCAAACACTGAAATAATTCTAGAGGAAGACCATCCAGTCCAACAGTGGTACCACCCTTTCATTTCCTTTATCACCTTTTCTTCTTCAGAAAGCTGTAAGGCATGTAAATTGGGGAAGCTGCTCATCATTTTAAAGTCATCGTTTTCCACTTCCCAGGTGTAAGATGAAAATGGCAACATTATTTTTTTGGGAGGTGATCAAATCCATTATGTAAGAAAAAAATATTGTTTTTATGTCGTGTTATAAATCCAACAGTCTAAGATATATTTAAACTAGCATGGAAAACTGAAACTTCATACTGATGCAGGTCTATATAACTTTCCCAGGCAGCTTGTTATACTTTTCATATTTGCAGTACTGCGAGTGTGGAACACACCCTCTACTTGTCTAATCCTCTTCTTACCTTTACATATATTTCTTGCTGTAATTACCTTCTGTTGAGAACCTCTTGTCATGCAAGCAGCTAGTTATATTTTTATTCCTCTATTGGCAACATACTGTCTTATTGCTGTGTTGACAGGATTCCTCTTAGTTTCCTTAGTTTTAGACTTCCTAATTGTGCCCCAGGGATAGGAACTTCCTCACCAGCTGTTGCCTCCTACGCAAGCAGTATGACAACTAACTTTTAATAGTTTACTCAATGGGCATTGACACTGTTGCATCATTGAAAGAAATGTTTAATTCCTGTTTTTCACTGTACTGAATTACAAAAATGTTACTTAACTAGAGTTATTTAAAAATATATATATATATATATATGGAGCACTTGGAGTCTGTGCTTTGCTGAGGTGCCCAGATATATTAGTGGACCGGGTGCTGTCAGCCAAAGCCAGAAATTTATATTCAGTTCCTAAGAAATGACATATTTGGACATTTACCCTGTAGTCTACATAATTTACAAATAGCAAAATAATAAAAACATAATATAATAATATAAATTTGATTTCAATTACTGATAGCAGAAAAATGCTGGTAATGATACACACAATTGTAGAACTAAAAATGATGAAAACCTATACATATATTTGTCAAATTGAAGGTAGAGAGAGGAGTGATATAAGGAATGAAGAAAGGAATGGAAAAAAAGATGGGGTAGCTGTATGTTTCACTCTCATACACAGGAAAAAAGGTGTGTTGTATAAAGGGAAGAAATTAGACTACAGTAATTCAGGAAGTGAGTAAAAGGAGGAACAAAATGAGAGATGGTGCCCTAAAATTTGCTTTTAAAACGATATAAGTTGCATGGCCTGTAGTGTGAATGGATCCATTTTTGACATAAAGCATTCCTGTCCTCTAAGATTCCTGTACAGTACTAGATTCAAATGAAAGTAGTCCATTCTTGTCCTCCTGAGGTGTCTTAGCCAGCTTCATCCAGCAGAAGGTGTTTAGATTTACATTTTTATGAGGCATCTAAATAACAATGTCTCATCATTCTTGAATTAGGCTGATGTGAGATCTACTAAATGTGACACCCCTGTAAATATTACATAAAACTTGCAGAACTTTGAATATTTAATTGGATTTCCTGCTCTTGATCCAGCTCAGGCAGTTCAAAGTTTGAACTCCATTATGGCCAACATTTAAAATAACAAGTGGCATGTTAGGTATGATTGTATTTCGATACTGACTGTCTTATTTAGATTAGATCAAAGGCAGTAGGCAGTTTATGTAGGTATAATATGCAACCAGTCCCTTTGTCAATTTCATAAGATCTATTCCACTATTAACTATGTTTTGAGCTGCTGCAGCCTTATCACATCGATGTGTTATAATGTTCTTGTTTTTTTGGACCAAGTGCAGCTAAGCACTAAGGTCATAGTAATTGTGCATTTTGCCACCTTACACATGCACGCGCATATGCAGAGTGATAGGTACCGGACAAGACAGTGCAGTCACCATGTCCCTTGTGGCCAGCTACACTTCATCCAAGATATAATGGTCTTGTAACTCCATCTGACAATGAGCCTACAGTGGCTTGAAAACTAGTTAATGGTACAGTAAATCGCATCAATTTCAAAAAGCATCTGGTTGCACATCATACCTACGTAAACTGCTACTTCCTATTATTTTGAGATTTATACACTGATTGTGAATTCTTTTGTCATTAGCTGTATTGGGTACAGATACACTACCTATTTGTGACACATCAAAATTTGTGCCAGACTGGGACTCAAACTCGAATTTCCTGCTTATCATGAGTGGTCACCTTAACCATTTCAGCTATCTGTACATGCAGCCTGGACTGATCCAGGCCTCCAAATGCCACACCACCTACATCACCTAATGCTCACATTATTTGGATTCCCACAACAGGAAGAATGAGACAACATGTTCGTCATTATTACTATCATTGTTTTGAACATCTGGGCATGTATTACATAGTTTATTTTTACAATATCTGCTCCTTCAGACAGTAACAAATATTTTTAAAGTAAACAATGTGCCACTTTTTAATTGCAGTTGCAGTTTGTCATCCACAATGGATATAATGAAAAAGCAGAATGGTTTCCTTTAAAATATCTAAAGAATAAATTAAAAAGCTTAGAATTATTTAAGTAACACTTCATATAACAAAATTGTTGAGGCTTGCATAGTCACTCGTTAACATATTGCCTGTTGACTTTTGACTCGAGTTCTTTGGCTGATGCTAGTTTGACAATTTTTAGGTGTTTCGCTGGTACAAGTGGTTGCCATTGTCAAAGCTTCACTGTCCATAGCTGATGGTGGAATGGAGGGAGCTTGTGCCTGGAGATAAAATGTACCTGCCATAGCAAAGGACAGAAAGTGGTCTCTTTGCAATGTAGGGGAATATAACGCACACTCAGTACATGTAGAAAAGTCTGTGTGGGAATGATTGGATGATCCATCAACATCTGGGTCGCTGAAAGGAAATGATATTGGAGGTTGGTATAGGGGAAGAAATTAGTCATGGCAGAACACAAGCTGATCACATGATAAAATTTGCTGACATGAAAGTTCTTGCTGGGGAGAAGAGCTATTATACCCACATACCCAGGGAAGCTATAGAAATCCACAAATATGACAACTGGTGCATGGATCCTGGATTACCGTGTTGCAATAAACAACTGTTGTAGGTATCAGGGGGAGGACCACAGCAGTAATGACCAGGGAAAGTCCTCAGATGGTGGTGTGACAGGTACATGTAATCCCTAGCTACGAGCTTGACTCCAGTCCGCAACCAGCAATGGAGGATGAAGCTTTGATAATGCCAACTACTTGTTCTGGTGAAACATCAAAACATTGTCAAACGATTGTCAATTGAAGAATCTGAGACAGAATCCAACAGGAAATATGGCAATTTGTGTAATACTTGACAAAATCGACATCCAAGCTCAGTTTGGTGGGATCTGATGAGAAGAGTAGCCAAGACAGGTCAGCAATGTAAAAAATTAGACAAAAAATACATGAAGCAATCTAAATAGCACTGTTCACAAAATTTCACTTGGATGCTGATACTCGCATTTACTGAATTAGTATTGGCACGGCTTAACATTACACCTTATGTAGAATATAGATAGCTGTCCTCAGTTACAAATATTGTTCAGTCTAAATAAGAAATATGGACACCAAGCAGAAATTATAGGTTTCCTGTAGAACTGAAAGGCAGAGAAAATGAGCAGTTGTGAATAGGGTAACACAGACACTCAACAATAATAGTGTAAACTTCTGATCATATCTGACAACAGTCCCTGAAGAACATTTGTTGCTATAAGAGATTGCCTTCATCTTTGTCTTGTGCCTCCTTCCCTCAACACATTAGATACAGTAGGGAGTTTTCCAGTTGATACCAGTAAGGCCATATTTATCTGTCAGTGAGTCACATTTTTTTATTGTTTACCTTCACAAGAGTGGAAAGTTGCCATTTTCAGATATTTGCGCTGTATGGCCAGATACCTTGTTCCATTTTCTTCTCACAATATTGTAAATTGCAAATAAATACACGTAGATCCAAAGAGTATTGTAAAATACATGACAATTACAGAGAAAACAGAAACTGCAGGGCTAACAGTTGTTTTTTTTTATTGTTAGGGCAATAGGCTCATTACACAGATACCTGGAGAACATGTCAAATGGCAGCCAAAACACTGTTGCATTAAGTGCTAGATGCCAATATTATGTTCTGCAGTTAACACATTGGTGTGCAAAACTTAAGAGAAAATCCAAGAATTCCTGTTTGCATAAGTTATTTCAGTCCTCTGTACAATTTTTAGTTTGTCATTTACTCCAGATATTTAGAAAAACATGTTGGAGGACTTTTCCTCACTGGGTACCCTTGTTCAGCCAAGTAACATAGCACTGGATCATTAATTAATTTACTGGCTTAACTTTACTCCATTCAACCCTATATTTAATGTAATGAACTGTAATAATCCAGGGAGACTGGCAAGAGAAATTTACTAAGCACAGTTATATGTTAAAGACCCACATGTTGAGCCACATACATAAATCTACAACTCTGATCTCAAGATTGATATTAGTATCACCAGTTTCAGCAATGAAGTCCTTCTAGCATCATGGACTCATGAGAAAGAAAGTTCAGGTTTCAGTTGACTGATTTGAAAAATAAATTTGACTACTTCAAATAGTTTGGGTGTAAGACAACATTACCCTTACTATCCCTGCAGATATCATAACATATGTCATCTTCCATGACCACATAACTATTAGAAACCTGCTATATGTAAACATCATTTTACTATGGTAGAAGCGAAAAAGAGATATTCTTTTCATTTCCCCTCTCTAATGCATACTGTCTGTTTGTAGGAGGGGTTAATGAAATAGAGGGAGGGAGGAAGTGATGGGGGGGGGGGGGGGGGGGGAGAGAGAGAGAGAGAGAGAGAGAGAGAGAGAGAGAGAGAGAGAGAGAGAGAGAGAGAGAGAGCACTTCCTTTTCTTCACTCTCACTATTCTTTCTTTTGTAACACTTACATTGGATTACAGGTGCGGACAGTTTGGCGTACTTATCTGTGGAAGGCTTAGTGCAAGCAGTTCGGCACAGAATGAAGAACAAAAGCTCCACAAGCATTGGACACTGCACAGCGTGCCTCACTGGAGTGTATCCAGAAAAACTGGAATGGTGATGTGCTTTACTGCCAGCTGTTAGACACGCAGTTGTCAACATTAGCTGTTGAATTTTACCACAAAATGAAAGTGAAACTATGAAGTAACACAGCTGAGGTCATTTACTGACACAACTAAGTATATTTAATTCAAAATTTAATAAACATGTTATCACTTCAGAATTATACCTCAGATAAGTGTTACATTGCAATCTATCTCAAGTTGTTACACATTTTTGTGGTCAGTATATAATGTCTCTGTATTTTTGATAATTTAATTTTTTACCTCTGGCAATTATCTTAAATGGTTAAATTCTTAATTTATTAAAGAGTACTTCTGAAGTACAATTACATTCCAGTTGTGCTCTTACAAAGTAAAGAGCTATGAGATCCCTTTTTTCTTTCTTTCTGAAAACTTGATAAAACAGGAATCACATAATAAATGTTCTTGTTTTATTATTCAGTTTTTATGTTCATGCCATTACATTCTGATGTAGTGTGCTAATTCTTTTCAGAAAGTAAGGGGTCCTGTGATTTTTTTAAAATCATATTATTCTTTGTAATATATTTTTGATGCTACGTTTTTTTAAAAATAAGAACTACTTTTTGTTCCTTTACAAAGTTCACTGTTATAGTGTCACATTTTTGTGTCTGTACATGAAGTGTACTTCTTCCATGATGTATCCATATCACTAAGCTTTCAATCTGAATTTCACAATGAGCAGGATAAAGGAGATGGTTTGTCTCCTCTTATTTGTGAAAAGTTATTTTTATATTAGAAAAGAACCATTCCATTGTAATATTTCTGTACATATGAAGTTGGAATGTAGATTTGATGCTGCGTATTAATTTTATGTTTTATAATGAAATGTAATGTGCCAATTAACTCTAAAAGAAACCAAGCTCAGTGGTTTTGTAGAGTTTTTGTGCTTGAATCAACGTCAAAATGTTGGTTCAATCTTAGATTACTCTCAACAGATACACCAAGTCCTATGTGTTATAATTTATCATTTTAGCAGACTAAGAGTTAGGTGTAAACACACCTTGCCAGAGCAAAAGCTACATATGGGCTCACATTTGTCATCATTTTAACGTGGAATATATTACTTCCACAATTTATTTTTAACAGTTCCTAGTTCAATTACACATACATGGAGGCTGTATTACTCTTGCTCATTATGGCAATTTCAGATCTGCAACTTAATTTTACTTAATATTTTTAATTTTTGTCAAGCGTTTTATGTGAATAAATTTTTTAAGTAGTTAAAATTGTAGTATTTCATTTTGTGTGGAGTAGGCTTATATTTATCTTTGTCTCCTCTCATATTTACAACAGGTGGTTACTTCACATTCTCAGATCTGTGTGACCTGCCTTTCCTTTTTAAATCCCCCAACTTATCCCGGTTTCCTTCCTCAGGAAGGAGTTAGTAGTTCCAAAAGCCAAGGCAATTTCATGTCTAATGGAAGTACCAAAAATGTTGTCCTGAAGCCGATCACTGGTCAGAAATTCTGTAATGATACCCAAAATGTAACTGAACTGTGTGCAAAAAAGCTGAATTGGATTCACTGTTACTGTAAGGCTTTATAAAGCTGGGCTGAATCAGAAAGTGCAGTCCAGTAAATTAGGAAAATGGCAAAAGGTCATTACAGACTACTGTAGTAAATGATACGCTGAGTCACCAAGGTTAGATTACCCCCACAGTATTTTAGTATTGAAAGGTCACAAAGAACAATTATTTATACACCCATAGGATACATGATGTACTCATGTAAGAATAAATAAGGGAAACAATAAAACATGTGAATGAAAGGATAATAATTAATTACACTTCATGTCATAAATAAAACATGTACGGTAGCTAGCTGTCAGTGTGCTTATGTATGGCCAGGCATTAACAGACAGAGCTACTGCTATCTGTAGAAGAGAGAAAGAAATGAAACTAGCAAATCAGTTTTTCTCACATATGCACAGCCTTGGAATGTAACAGACATTGCTGATTCTGCGCAGCTTGTGGGCCACCGTGCCCATTGGTGCATGCTGAGCATCACATTTGTGACTGTTTCAGACACAAATGCATATTACCAATTGATTTACTGCACTAAGAACCCCTTGATGAATGAGAATATGGTCTGCTATACAATATGTTATGGCACACTGCACTCAGCAGAAGCAGAGCAGAGGCCTGGCAAAGCAACAGTTTCTGTAGGTCAACACACACTGCCCATAGCAGAGGCATGGCAAAACTCTCAGTAGTGGTTCAGTGCTCGTGAAGCACAGAGCACCGTGCAGTGTCCACCCTGAGTCTGTCTATGCAGTTAGACTTAGATTCTGACTCTGATTTGGAACTCAGGAGCCCTTTATGTTCTCATAGGTGATGAGACACTTCTGTTATTAGAAAAAAACTTAATGCAACCTTAACCTAAATTTAAAGTTACTGCTAATGGCAAAAGTAAAGTTTTTAACTACTGTCTTCCTCATCCTTGTCAAACTATAGAGAGTGCATTTGGTATATTGAGTTCCAGATTTATTTTGCGTAAATGGCCTTTTGACTGTAAACTGGAGACTGTAGATAGAATTGTGATGGCTGCAAGTGTACTGCACAATTATTTGAGGACTGAAAACATTATGTCAAAAGATTTCACTGAGGAGGAGGAGGAGGAGAGAATGGGACCACTGAGCACTAACCAGCTTCTGTCACCTACTCCAAGTAGTTGCAGAAACATGAGTAAAGCTTTTCTTAGGAGAGAAAGATTTAATGAATGTTTTAATTCACCTGAACCTTTTGTTCAGTGGCAGTATGCAGCCATAAAAAAGAGACCAGTATGAACGTGAAGAACTTAACATCATTAATATTAAATGTTTATTGCGAAGATGTATATAAAATAAATAAATAAATAATACTAACAACTGATGTAATATAATACCTCTGCAACCTTCTTCCAGTTTCATTCTTCCTTGTTTAATTGGAGAAAAATCTGTACTTGCTTGAATATCTTAGGTATGGAAGTTTCCTACGTTAGTTTTATGATGAAATGTGCTCCTCTTTGTGAGCTATCAATTGCCAAAATCCTGTTTCGGTGTCTCAAACTGTTTACGAGATATGAGTGAGGTATGAATATTTCATTCTGGCTTTTTCCTTGGTGTGCAGGGGATGGACTACTACACATACAATCTGTTTTCTCAAGATTTGAGACACAGTGATCGCCTTCAAAGTTTAAAAAATAATTCAATATGTTAGCTACTGTTCAAACACAACAACGTATGACCTAACATGCACTAAACACAAATTCATGGCAACCACAATTTTCCAATGCAAAGTTTAGGTAAACTGCTAGAAGAAATTCATAATCTTGAAATATCACAACTGTAACCATTAACAAAATGATACACAGTTCACCATGAAGCTCATGAATTAAGCTGAGAGATGTGTGAGAACCAAAGTGTTTTTTTTTTACTACTGTTAAACTGTTTCTTTACAATTATTTGAGAAAGATTGCAGATTGGCCAATTTGTGCACCTTGCCATTCCATAGTGAAGCAAGCCTGCTAGCTACCATGACAAATCAATGGGTCCTGAGGGGATGATGCAGGTGGTTGCAGGTATAGAAAAACCTGTGTGGCTCAGACAACTGGTCAGAGGGCTGCCGCAGCTAATGTCCTGCCCTGGATTTCAGCTGCGTCCACTGTGTAGTGCCTCATTGGAAAGCATGCTTTACAAAAGCCATGCTGCCTCTACTGTGTGCAGTGTGTGGTGGGCATAATTACCCTCAATTTTTCAAACAGAATGCAATCTTATAGCACACCAATTCAGGATACTGCAAATCTGAGACATATCCCTGCAGAACGCCATTGCAGTTGGTCACAATGCGGAGACCCCAATCCTGCATTGTTGGTTACTGACCCTGCCACCCAAGTGTAGGTTACACCAGCTGGACATGTTCAAATTTTTATGCTTGCATCCATGTCTTCTTTATGTAATAAAGGCACCATTTGCAGCTACCTAGCACTGCTGTAATTCACGGTCATCGTGGCCTAAAATTTTATCAGGGTGTGGCACAGTTCTTCTGTACTTTATACGATTAGTTTCTTTCTCTTTCCTTTAAGCAGAACATTCTTAAAATTTGATCTAAAGTTCTAGGGGGCTATCAACTGATCAAGTTGCATTAATTCCATTTACATAATCTAAACGACCATCTAATTATATGCAAATTCCTGATGTCACTTGTTTGTGTTATCCTAATGGTATACTATTATTTGAGGTACATGACTCTTATTGTAAGTGCCCTAGAAAGCTCAAATGATTTTTGAAATGCCCTGTTATTTGAGTTCGTATCAATTTACCTGAAGTATAATTCTGTTTTTGAAGAAATACATTACATGTCCAAAGACAAGGTTAAATAATTTGTCTTCACTGGATATTGAAAAAGTTATCCATGAGGCTTTAGGGATGACACATTGTCCCTGTTACTTTAGAACTTTGGCAATATGGTACTGATCCACTGTTGCTAAAAGTTTGACAGCACTATACTCACGCAACTGATAAAATGTTGTTGAAATATTCATATCAGCAAGACAGAAATACGTTTTTAAACATTTCTTGCTGTTATAAATAAAATTTAAGTGTTACTCATTTAGTGGATGTGTTGGCATTTCATATTAGAGTGAGAGAGAGATGAAGAGAGAGAGAATGACACAAAAGTATGACATTTATTTTGGCACCAGCTGAAGGATTTATAGAACTTCTTTCACACATCATAAATATGTTTTATTTAATTGTAACAACTCTCTAAATTTTTACAAAACTTACTCAGCAATGAGTTGCTTCTGTGAGAAGTTCAAGTTCCACATTGCCAAATAAACAATGTGAAACAAATGAGGATGTTGCCATGGGTTTAACTGAGAATGTTTGGCAAAAACTGAAGTTTGTGACTTAAGTGGCTGAAAGGGCTCACTCTTTCAAGAAATGTTGGTTTATTCCAGGAAGATTAGAAAAATCAGGGAACAAAAGGACAAATGTGACTACCTCAGTTGATCAGTAAAACCAGATAAGCAAGGGGCTTCAAGCAAATGTTATGGAATGTAGGGTGCAATAGATAATTGCTACAAGTCCTACGAATAAGTCATTTCAGCTCACTCAATGTACTGTGCTGAATCAGGACTCTGTTTTATGTATGTGCATTTTGTGAGTAGTGGACTTCCAGTTGAGACATCTGAGTACAATCAATGAGCTAATGGACTTCATTGAAAGCTTCAGTTGGGCACTATTTGCCTTCTGCAGTTCAGTTATATTGGACCTCTCCTATGCTGTAGCTGGATAACAGGTAAATACAGTCTTAAGGGATTCACAAGTACAGTACAATGAAAAACCAGTCCAGAGTTTTAATTTTCACTTTTTTTTATTTTATTCACTCAGTGACTAGTTTTGGGCCAAGACTCATTTTCAGACCAACGTACCATAGTCAAAAATGGTATTTTTGAACATGTGAAAACCATGTCAAAAAGCACATTATTATAACTATGGAGTACTTAAAAAAATGAGGGGACATATGTCAGTGAGCAGTTTCATTTAGTGTTCCTCAGACATGAATAGAATGAGAGAATCAGTATTAAAAAAATGGACCCAAGCTA
This sequence comes from Schistocerca gregaria, assembly GCF_023897955.1. Taxonomy (NCBI): domain Eukaryota; kingdom Metazoa; phylum Arthropoda; class Insecta; order Orthoptera; family Acrididae; genus Schistocerca; species Schistocerca gregaria. The sequence goes on along the minus strand of NC_064931.1, from coordinate 399,546,581 downwards.
TATTAAGAAAATTGTGCTGTTTTTTTTTAGAACTTTTGAAAAAAAGTGATTTCTTATCAGCTCAAGTGGATCACTGCATTCCAGTGTTCCAAATCAAGTGAGAATGACTTAATAATATCTCCATTTACAGTACAATTTTTTCTGTAGCCTGTGAAATATATGTTAAAACATACACTGCAGTGACAAAATTCATGAAATACCTCCTAATATCATGTCAGACCACCTTTTGCCCAGTGGAGTGCAGCAACGCGACATGCCATGGACTCAACAAGTCGTCGGAAGTTCCCTGCAGAAATATTGAGCGATGCTGCCTCTGCAGCCATTCACAATTGTAAAAGTGTTGCTGGTGCAGGATTTTGTGCAGGAACTGACCTTTCAATTATGTCTCACAAATGTTCCATGGGACACATACTGGGTGATCTGGGTGGCCAAATCATTTACTCAAATTGTCCAGAATGTTCTTAAAACCAAACACAAACAATTGTGGCCTGTTGATATGGTGTATTGTCACCCAAAAAATTCCATTGTTGTTTGGGAACATGAATGGCTGCAAATGGTCTCCAAGTAGCCGAACACAACTATTTCCAATCAGTGACCCAGTCCATTTCATGTAAACACAGCCTACACCATTACAGGGCAACCACCAGCCTTGCACCACACACAAACCCTACCATCAGCTCTTACGAACTGAAATCAGGACTCATCTGACGAGGCCACAGCTTTCCAATCTCCGGGGGTCCAACCAATGTGGTCATGAGCCCAGGAGAGCCACTGCAGGTGATGTCATGCTGTTAGCAAAGGCACTTGCATCAGTTGTCTGCTGTCATAGCCCATTAATCCCAAATTTCACCATACTGTCCTAATGGATATGTTCATCATATGTCCCACATTGATTTCTGCAATTATTTCGCACATTGTTGCTTGTCTGTTGTCCCTGACAACTCTACGAAAACACTGCTGCTCTCGGTCATTAAGTGAAGGCCATTGGCCACTACGTTGTCCATGGTGAGAAGTAATGCCTGAAATTTGGTATTCTCAGCACACTCTTGACACTGCGGATCTCTGATTCCTTAACAATTTTCAAAATAGAATATGCTACATCTCTAGCTCCAACTACCATTTCATCTGCAAAGTCTGTTAATTCTCACTGTGCAGCCAAAATCAGACTGGAAATCTTTTCACGTGAGTCCTTGAGTACAAATGACAACTCCCCCACTGCACTGCTCTTTTGTACTTAGTATATGTGATATTACCACCATCTGTGTATGTGCATATCTCTATCCCATGGCTTTTGTCACATCAGTGTATGAGTGTTTGGCGTGTATCAGTCTATGTCTGCGATGATGCAGAGAATTTTCCTTTGCAGTGATTGTAGCATTTTCAGGTGTGGGGTTGTTGCCATAGAGAATCATTGGCAGGACAACATTCCTGTACAACCCAAGTTTTGTATCTGCTGGTGACTCCCCACCCTTTGGGACTAGATGCAACTGGTAGAAAGCAGCACAACCCTTGCTTCTTGCACTGTTTATTTGTTTCATGAATGTCAGGAATCTGTTGAACTGTAGGCCTAGGTATATTGCAAAGGACTCCATTGTACCACTCTATCAAGGATGGAGATGGATCAGGTTGGACGAGTTATTTTGCTTGTAAACATTACGGCAACACAGATTTCTGGGTTTATTTTGATGTTACAGATGTTGCACCATTGGGTGATGGTATCTAGGTGTTGCTGAAGTTTTTGTGCAATGAAGTTTTGGTTTCTGCTGCTCTTATACACTGCTATATTGTCCATGTAGAGGACAAATTCACCTCCAGCCAGTTTTAGCACATCATTGGTGTAGAGCATGTAAAGTACAGAGCCCAGAACCAAGCCCTGCAGGATCCTAGCCACAGCATTCCTGATCTGTTTTGTTTGATCATGTTTTCTGTACCTTCCGACCAGGAATGAATCAGTCATGTTGATCCTGTGTCCTGGAATGTTGAACTGTGTGTTCCACCAGATGCATGGATTGGTGAATGGTGCTATGTTCAGGTCAGAAGCCAAACTCCTCAGGAGTTGTTATGTTGTTGTCTTTAAGAAATCAGGTGAGGGGTTTATGTATAAGACACTCCAGTATCTTCCCTAGAAAGCACAGAAGTGATATGGGCCTGTGACTATGAGGAAGGATGAAGTCCTTTTGTGGTTTGGATAAGGTGATAATCTCAGCAATTTTTAAGTTATTTGGGAAACAGGTTATGGGAGAGGCACTGGTTGTAGGTTGTGGTGATGTAGGTGATTGCAGATGGAGGTAGGCATTTTAGGTGTGGGACGCAGGCCTTAACAGGACTTGGGGATTTGTTGTTCCACAGCCATCTGAAACAGGCACATACAAGGCAGTCGGAAACTGGTGAAAAGTCTTTTTCTGGCCTAGTATCTCAGCTGAGCCACTCGTCCGACTTTTTCTCTCTCCTGCCTTTCACTCTCATTATCTTTGACAATGTGAGTTCAGAATTGTGACTCCAGTGATATCAGCAGTACTTCCACTTTCTCCTGGTCACCATAGGCAAGTCCATTTTTCTTGTCTACTCTGTAACCTTCTGCACTTTCATGAGCTTCCATAATTTGTTCATGTCCTGCTCTGCTTCTTCAAGTCTTTCATTACAAGTAGAAGCCTCTGTGCTCCTGTAATCTCTCTTTCACCTGTACTTCCATTCGTATAACCAGACAATGTCAGTAGGATTGAAGCAACATTGTCAAACCGTCCTCAAGAAACTACCAGGTCCCAGATGTCAGAGGGCAGGTCCCTCACACCAGATTTGGTGGTCATCCTGGTGCTTGCCTCCTTAGTATGGTTCTGTAGGATGGTTGTGAAAAACTCAACAGATGCATCCACCTCCCTTTCATTTCACATTTGCATCATGTCCTCCAGATCATGTCCTATCAGGGTGTTATATTGCTCCCAATCAGTGGTATATTTTGTATCTGCCATCCTCCTGTCTGGCTCTTTGACAATAGCACATTCCAAGACAACTAGGCTGTGGTTGGAGTCCAGCTCATAATGGACTGTGCTCGCGGTTCTCCATGGCAGGCCTTTGGAGAGACAGATATCCAGGATATCTGGCCTGAACTGGGCTTAGTAGGAGATGTGAACAAGCTTCTTGAGAGGGCTTAGCCTCAAGAAGGGATCACCCCCAGACAAACTTCCTCACTCCCCTCCTGCTGGTGTTTATGGAATTGCAATCCCTGTCACTATGTTTAGTTTTCAAGTATTGTGCTGTGATGTGGTGATTGGGAGAATTGTATACAGAAACTACAGTGAAGACATTGTTCCCTATCTTTAACTCTATACCAGCAGCCCCAACTTTGACCAAATTTGGTATATCAATCGTTCAGTGGAGATGTACCATGATGCCAACCCCTCCTCGTCGACAGTTGGGACTATCTGTCTTGTGGACAGACTAGTTGTGCACCTTAAATCAATCAGTTGCTAACAGATGTATCTCTGTGATGCAGCTGATGTCTATAACATGCTGATCAGGAAAGAACTGATGTTGGATAACTTTATCAGAAACTCTGTTCACATTCCAATCTAGGATTTCAAAGTTCCTATATCTAAGGACCACTGAAAGTACATGGTGGCTTCTGCAATTATCGTCGCTTTGGCGAATTTATCTGGCTCCACTCACACCACTGTCATGGTTTCTTTGAGCTTCTTTACTATGCTGCTGAGGTTGAAGCCAGCGAGCAGTGCCCTAATTTCTTTTATTTCATGCAACAGGTTCGCGAATTGCTTCCTGCATTTTTTGACTCTAGTTGCCGTCACTGCAGGTTCTGGGGTGAACTGATTGTTCTACTATCAGTGTCTAGAGCCTAGGGTGGTGATGGGAGTAGTAATGGTGGGGGTGGTCCTGTCCCTGCTACTGCTGGAGGGGGCACTGTGGCAGTAGAGTCGAAGGGGGAGATCCGCACATTCTGTCTTGTCTGGAGCACAGGAAGGTGCAGCATCTGCAATTGGAATTCTGTTTGCCGAAAGCTTGCTGTCCAGACACAGCAGTAACAATGATGGCCACTTTCTGCTGCCTCTGGATGTGCACTAGTTTCTAGTATGCCTCACCACCTTGGTATCTGAGCAGGTGTTTTCCATTAAAAATTAATGCATAGTTTAGTTAAGTGTAGATTGGCACATTTGACACATCCTGGATTCAGATAACAATTCCTGCTTGATTACTGTACCTTTTGCAGTGGCGGCACGGTCGAGGACCTTCAGGCTTGTTGTACACTAAGGTGAAAAAAGTCATGGGATAGTGATACACACACATATAAAGATGGTAGTAGTGTTGTGTACACAAGGAATAAAAGGGCAGTGTATTGGCGGAGCTGTGATTTGTACTCAAGTGAGTCATGTGAAAAGCTTTCCAATGTGATTACGGCTGCACAATGGGAATTAACAAACTTTGAATGTGGGATGGTAGTTGAGGCTAGACAAATGAGACAGACCATTTCAGAAATATTTAGGGAATTCAATATCCTGAGACCCACAATGTCAAGAGTGTGCCAAGAATACCAAATTTCAGGAATTACCACTCACCATTGACAATGCAATGGCTGATGGCATTCACTTAATGTCTGAAAGCAGAAATCAGTGTGGGACATACAACAAAATTATCTGTTAGGAAGGTGTGGCAAAATTTGGGAATAATGGGCTATGGCATCAGACGACTGATGTTAGTGACTTTGCTAATCATACTATATTGCCTGCAGTGTCTCTCCTGGTTTCATGACCACTTTGGTAGGACAACAGATGACAGGAAAATTGTGGCCTGATCAAATGAGTCCTGATTTCAGTTGATAAGAGCTGATGGTAGGGTCTGAGTGTGGCGTAGTCCCCACAAAGCCATGGACCCAGATTGTCACTGTGCAAGCTGTTGGTGGCTCCATAATGGTGTGGGCTATGTTTACATGGAATGGACTGGGTCATTGACTGGCAGTAGTTATGTTGGGCTACTTGGAGACCATTTGCAGTTATTCATGGAGTTTATGTTCCCAAACCACAATGGAATTTTTATGGGTGACAATGCACCATGTCAACGGGCCAAAATTGTTTGTGTTTGGTTTCAAGAGCATTCTGGACAATTTGAATGAATCATTTGCCCACTCAGATCAACCAGCATGAGTCCCATGGGACATTTATGAGACATAATCTAAAGGTCAGTTCCTGTACAAAATCCTTCACCAGTAACACTTTCACAATTATGCTGTAGACACAGCATGGCTCAGTATTTCTGCAGAGAACTTCCAACGACTTTTTGAGTCCATGGCATATCAAGTTGCTGCACTAAACTGGACAAAAGGAGGTCTGATGAGGTATTAGGAGGTATCTCATGACTTTTGTCACCTCTGTTTTGATACGGAAGCCTAGGACAATCTGACTTTTGAATGTTCTTTGTGCTTTCTCACTGTTTTCAATAACCACCAGAAAATTTGGTTCTCTCTTGTAGTCATCTCCTTCTTCTCCCTGCTCTGCTGGTTTCGTGAATTGAACACTGCTTACTTAAAATCAGTGGTGTCGATCTCTTAGCCCATGGACTGCATGTGGCCCAAAGCAAGTTCAATGCTGCCCAATAAGTGAACATCCATCACATAACCAAATAGCGTTTATGTAAAGTTATAAAAGTAATGAAGTCTCATATATAAAGTGTCAAATCAATTCCTTCTTGCTTAAATGTGTGAACCATGTTTTTGTGATCCAAAAATACTCGTCTTCTTCCAATGTTGCCCAGGTAAGCTAAAAGTTTGGACACCCCTGCTTTAAACACTTACAAAGTCAGTTCCCCCTTCCTTTCACCAACTTTGGCATTGATTGGGAGCTTTCTGATTACTACTCTTACACCCTGTTTGGGCTCCACTATGTGGAACTCTAGCCTCTCTTTGTCAGCACCTCCTTCACTTTGTGGTAAACATATAGTGATTCCACTTGCAGCTTACTGGTCCTCGGGTGGTACTCTGCCATGAGCTTGGCCAGTGTTAAGATACCCGAGGTAATACAGGCGACGACTTGCGGTACCCATATCTTTTTTCGCTTTCCCAACTGAATTTCTCCTTCAGCTTCTACATCTCAATTTTCTAGCACAGAAAATGAATTTGCAGTTCTAATGTTCACAAATACCTCCTCTTCCCTTTCCTTTAAGCCTACTACTTTGGCCTGTTCACTCAAGTCAGTGATCCATTTGTGCTCATCATCTGAGCTTCTGTTTTCCTCCTCTGGCATAGATGCTAACCTCACCCTGTGCTGATGACTTTGCCTTAATTTGGTTGGATGCACTGAGGCAACTGCTGCAATGGCCTGTGTTTGAGGATTCCCTTGTAGTCTTCATTGAAGCCTTGCTGTTATTCAAATGTTTTGTAGTACCACCATGGGATACTGGTTGATGCCTGGTTCCCACCTCCAGAACTAACTGGCAGTTATTCACATCAGAGCCAGTTTCTAAGCCTCACAAATGTGGGTTTTGGTGCAGTTGACGCTCCAGCACTGACTCAGTCCTTTTAAACTTGGGGACCATGCCACTGCGCATGTGGCCACAAATAAACAGGCAGTAGAGACTTTGACCAGCAGCAAAGAAGTACATTATGCATGAATTGGATCTGTAGCTGCATGGTCAATCAATGCTGCAATGTCGTATCACTGGAAACAGCACAGTAATGATGTTTTCATAAGTTTATTACAGAAAGTGCTGCACTCCATGACTTATCCCAATGGACGCTGCTGCCTTTCATTGTCAAGTGAATTTCTATGTCACTATCACTACAGAACCCCAAAAAGATGTAGCAAAAGCAAAAGTTTTGACGTTATCATACAACATGGTGACCAGTATCACTACAGTGCTCTGCCACAGTCAGTTTATTGTAGTGTAACAGCCAGGTGTATCTGTGATATTCCATAAATCTTTTGTGAATTGTACAAGTTGTCTGTCCAGTGTATGAAAGGCCATATTTGCAGGGGATCTTGTAAACACCAGCTTTATGGAGCATCAATTCATATATAACAGAGGTCAAGAGTCTTGCTGTTTTTGGTGGAGAATGAAAAATAACCTTTACTTTGTGCCTGAAAAGGATTTGACCTATTTTTAACGATAGACTTCTGACACATGATAGGAAATCCATAGATTTAAACCTTTATGTGTCTTCTCCTGCACTCCTTACAGTCACCTTGGTTTCATTTGTAGTGGATCTGCTGTGGAGAATGGTCATTAGCTTCAGAAACTCTCTTTAAGTGTAGAAGCTTGTCCTACAGACTGCTTTCATCAGCAATTATGTGTGCTCTCTGAACAAAAGTTTTGACAACACTCATAGTCTGGGAAGGATGATGGCAGCTGTTTGCACAGAAATATAAATGTGTACGCATCAGTTTCCAATGTACTGCATGTCCCAAAGTGCCATCATCTTTTCACTGAACCATAACATCCAAAAATGGAAGGCATCCCTGCTTTTCGATTTTTGTTGTAACCTGGATATGCCTATGGATGTAATTCAGATAGTTTAAAAACTTTTTGTAACTTATATTCTTGATGGGGCCACACTACAAACATGTCAACAACATATTTCCAAAACATGGTGTGCTTTAAGCTAGCAGATTCCAGTGCCTATTCCTCCATAAATAAACTGACCACCAAGAGCAATTAGGGATTCACCATAGTGACCAGTCAATCTGTTTAAAAAATTCATTATTAAATAAAAAGTACATTATGGTCATAACATGTTTGAACAAATCTGAAATTTCTTTATCAAACGCCTGCCAATAAGTAATAAGGATTATGAAAGTGGAACCTTTTCAAATAAATACACCATATCAAAGCTGACTAGTAGATCAGTGAAATTTTATTGTCTGTAGGTGGCCAAACAATCAGTTGAAGTTTATCATTTTAAATTCTTAGGACTGAGGGTAGATAAAAGTCGTTCTTGGAAGTCTCACATTCAAGCTCTTGTGCAGAAACAGAATGCTGCTATTTTCACTGTGAGAATGATGTCCACTGTCTCTGACATTGAACCACAAAGGCTTGTTTACTTTTCTTACTTTCACTCTAGTATATCACAAAGTGTTATATTTTGGAGCATGTCTATGCACTTACCAAGAATATTCTAAGTCCAGAAACAGGCAGCTGGACTAATCTGCAGTGTCAGTTCATGAACCTCATGAAGGCTGTTGCTCAAGTGTTTCAGAATTCTTCTTCTGCTGTTCATATACATATATTCCATAATGGAAATTGTCATTGACAATATTAACTCCTTCACAAGAAAATGCAATATTCATCCAGTAAACACTAGATGGAAAAACAATGTATGCTTGTATAACATTTCCAAGCACTGCATAGAAAGGTGCACACTATTCAGCGGGTTCCATTTTCAAGAGGCTTCTAGCAGAAATGAGTCATAAACCCCAAGTATTCAAATACAAGTTGAAAGGTTTCCTTCTCGTACATTCCTATTCTGTAGAGGTGCTCCTCTAAGTAGTTTAGAATTGTCCATTTACAAATTATTTAATTTGCAGAGTACAAACTACAAGCACATGCTGAAAAGTAATTACTCCAAATTTTTTTATGTAAAAACTATTGAAGCTTTATAAATAAAACTAATGCTATTAACATTCTACATCTTTATTCTTCATGTCTACATATTTATTTCTCAACACAATCACCCTGGTGATGAACACATTTCTCCCAATGAGAGACCATTTGTTTATACTGTCACTGTAGAAGGTTTGACTTCATTAATGGAGCCACAACCTCACCTCTGCTTTTACCACTTCATCACTATCAAAGTGAAGTCCTGAAAGATGTTCTTTAAGTTTTGGAAGCAGATGAAAATTGCATGAACCAAGTTGAGAATGTACAGAGGATAATCGACAGTGATTCCAAGGCACAGAATTATTGCAGGTATCGCAGCACTCGTGTATGGTCTGGAATTGTCATGCTGAAGAAGAGGGTGCTCCATGCCTGGACAAACTACCTGGATTCAAATCTTGATTCCAGCACATTGTTTCTCATGCCCTGATATAGATACGTAACACACTGCCATGTTACATGCTAGACATGAAGAATAAAGATCCAGAATGTTAACAATGTTTGATTTATTCAACATGCTTTAAGGGTTTACTTTTCAGCATGCCCTCGTATGTACTGGCTCGTTCTATGACCAAGCAGCTTTGGCTTGCATGACCCCATGGAACATGACAAATAAATACATAAAATGGAAATTACATTTTATTCCTAATCTTTCTTGTCCAATAAGCAATTTAGATTCCTAAAATCATTTTGGGTACCATACACATCTCATAACTCTGCTTAGTTGAATTTTTATTAAATTCCAAAATTCTTATGAGGATATTTTAGGACAGCTAGTGAAATACATTTCCAGTTGTTGATCAAGTCAGTATTTATGCAAGGAAAAGAAGCTTCTGAATTTTAAGGGGAAGGGAAGAGAGGAAGGGAGCTGAGAGTTCAATATTCGGTTACCAATGATGTCATCAGAGCTAGTACTAGGTCAAAATTGGCAAGGAAAGGTTAAGGATTTTTGCAGTCTTGTTGAAGGAATATTTCACCTGAAGTGATTTAGGAAAAGCACAAATAACTAGATGAGACTAAAGCTTACAAACACACCCTCCTGAAAGTTGTAAAAGGTAACTGGTATATACAAAGGATGTCTGACCATTAGTCAAAAGTTACACACTGAGACGTTACATCCCAGAAATTGTGACAAGACACTTTAGAAACAGATGCAGCCATGTGCACCTGTCCTATTGCGATGTTAGAAGCAGGTGCAGGTGAACTGGCAAGTGTCTGACAGCCAGGAGAGTGTCGAGGCCGAGCTGAACCACATGAGACCCGTGATGTTATCAATAGATGGCAGCACCCTTTGAGGTGCAGTGATTGGCAGACATGCTTGAGTATGAGAGTTTTAGAACACAGGTCAAGTAAATGCAGGTTCTGGCTACATTGTCAAGAAAACCTGACCCTTAGTGTGAAAACATGGAGGGGTAGCCACCATTGTTAAATTGCGTGTTGAGAATAAAACAGCAGAGAAGACTAAATCCATTAAAAAATAAACCTAACTAGTGACAGAGAAGCCAGCAACATGGTTACAAAAACAAAAATATGTTGAGAGTGTGGGCGAAAATGTGACCTCAATACGAAGTGTAGTTTTTAAGTTATTTTGTGTTAATATAATGAACTTCAAAAATTAGTATCTCGATGGCACCTTGAGTGATTTTTACAAAAAAAAGCATCTACAGATGGATCTCAGTGGACACTATTGAACTATCACAGTAGATTTTTTATAAACATGACCTATTTTGAATTGCAAGCTCAAACGTACATTCTGTGAATAAAAACCTGAATTTTCACATAAATAAAATATGAAACATTGAAATTAGCGGCAGCATTGCAAAGTAGACATAATTAGATATGTATGAGTGTACTTATTTTTAATTGTTTATATTTATTAGTAACATAACAATACAAAGTAGTACTTACATTGATAAAATTGTTATTTATGAACAAACTATTCAAGTTAGATAAACTGAGAACAGTGCTAGAAACCTTAGGAAATGTATGCCCAAAAATCCTATATGATGCATGTATTCATAGTTCTTAAGTATGTTTTGGAATCCAGAAATGTGTGTGTTTGACACACATCAAGACGAGGGTTTAAACAGTGGGGTCTGTTTTTGTGCAAGGCTTTTTTTGCATACACAAAGCAGTCAGGTGTAAGATCTCAAACAGACAGTACAGCCAAGGGTGAAATGGTTGAAACATTTACTTGTGATATTTACATGTGTTGCTGATGAATACTCTACAAAATTTTCAACATGTGGACTTGCATTGCATGAATAAAGACTGTGGAATACAAAACTAACTGTGTGATGAACCTGAACACTACATAGCAATGACAAGGGAACATTATGATCTCTGCCACACTCAGTGGTAGCATGTAACAAACTCAAAAACTTGATACTGCTTTCAGAAAATTTTTATTAAGTACAAAATTACAGCCACTTGGGATAAAAAATTTCAACAGGTACAATTTGACATCTCTTTTGAAACAGTTAAATGAATGTCATTCAGTAAACATGACTCATGTTCTATGTTACATTGTAAGCTGATAGGGTACAGCACTATGAAGAAGGTATAACTTCCCACAGATTCTGCAATGTCGTTCCAGGTTTCAGAGCTTCAATAGCCAGTCCAAGTTCTTGATTATAAACTGGTTCCCTGTCTTCATGGTTTTCATCAGCAAAGTAAGTAAGGAAAACATTGGACATTTCATCACTTGACTCAACAATTTCCTGTGTATCATCAGCAAACATGGAGCTCTCTTCTTGGTACTGGGCCTGTAAAATGAGATATTTATTTATAAAAATTATGTGGCCATATGTAAGTAAGAACTGACTACAAGCAGAGGATACATCTGTATCCACAAGTTGCCGACATTGATATGTATGAGGGTGTGCTGAAAAGTAATGCCTCCAAACTTTTAATGATAAAACTCTAAGTTCTTTAAATAAAACAAACATTATTAGCACGATACATCTTTATTCTTCATGTCTATAAATTTGTTTCTCAACATAGTTACCCTGATGATGAACACATTTCTTCCGAGAAGCAACCTGTTTCTTGATACTGTCATGGTAGAATGTTTCACTTTGTTGACAGAGCTACAATCTCAACCCTGCTTGCATCGCTTTAACATTATTAAAGTGATGTCCTCAAAGGTGTTATTTATCTATTGGACACCAGTGAGAATTGGATGGGGCCAAATCAGGACTGTGCAGAGGATGATTGGTGCCAGTGACTCTACAGCATTGGATTGTTGCAGATGTCACAGTACTTGTGTGTGGTCTGGCATTGTCATGCTGAAGGAGAGGGCACTCCATGTATGGATTGGCAGGTTCTTTTTCATGCACTGATGTAGTTGCATTACACACCACCATGTTACACATTACAATTTGGAGTCCTCTAGTAGCAGAGGGCTTGCAAATATATAGACATGAAGAATAAAGATGTTGAATGTTAATAACAATTGTTTTATTTAAAAAGCTTTAAGAGTTTTCACATAAACTATTTGGAGCCATTATTTTTCAGCATGCCCTCGTAGAATAAAGTTTGATCCAAGATCACTAGGAGCATGTACATTTTGTTTTAAGCATAATCTGACTAATTTCATGAAAGTGGCAGTTTTTAATTAAATTCACACTGAGGTGACAAAAGTCATGGAATAGTGATATGCACATATAGAGATGGCAGTAGTATCACATACACAAAGTATAAAAGGGTAGTGTATTAGCGGAGCTGTCATTCGTACTGAGGTGATTCATGTGAAAATGTTTTCAACATGATTATGCCTGTCTAAGGGGAATTAATAGACTTTGAATGCAGAATGGTAGTTGGAGCTAGACCTATGGGACATTCCATTATGGAAATCATTAGGGAATTCAATATTCTGACAAGGGAAACTCCCCATTGCACCCTGCTCTAATTTAGTGGTAAGATGGGTCAGTGGATAACCCCTAAAAAACTGAACACAGATCAAGCATGGAAACAGGAAGAAGGCATACCAAACTCTGAAAAAAAGAAGCAAAATAGGAACAACAAGTGGTCTAACTCAAGATGTGCAACATCACATGAGTTTCAATAGTTACAGTGTCATGGTTCTGTGGTCACGGAGCTGGACTGCCCATCAAGAGATATGTGTTCAAATCTCTCTCATGTCTCATATCATTTTTTTTTCATAAAGTTATGAACTGTCCATCCAGTGAATGACATGTCTGTTCTCTGTATTCAAATGTGTGTCTGTGTTGTGGTGTAACATCTGTCTGCAACAGTGAGGTGTAACGAAGGGACCTTCGTATCTACATACCTCCTATCTGTTCTAAACAAATACCACGTTATGACTCTTGTGTTCTGTTTTGGAAGTTTTGACTCTTAAATTCCTTTCTTGTAACATAGTTCACACCCATTAGTTTGTTGTTTTCATTTCTGTGAGAGGTCCATGTGACACCTAGCCTGCCCTCACTATTCATCACATTTACTTGTGACGGTAGTATGTTCTTACCATATTACTCATGTTCTATAACCAATGTGTAGTATGACAATTGTCAAGACTACAGAAGGAGGACAGACATGTCAATAACCAGACAGACAGTTCACAAATTTGTGAAAAAAAAGGGGGGGGGCAGTGGATATGACGGAGATTTGAACACGGATCTCCCACTTTGTAGTCCAACACCGTGACTGGAAAACCATGACACCACGGTTTCCATAATTCACTGAATGTTGCACATCTTGAGCTTGAACCATTCACTGTTTCTATTTTGCTTCATTTTTTCAGAGTTCAGTACACCTTCCTCTTGTTTTCGGGCTTGATCTGTGTTCAGTTTTTGACAGGCTATCTGCTGGGCCATTTTACCACTAAATCTGATGGGGCTGTGATGGAGAGTTCCCCTTGTGAGATCCACAGTGTCAAGAGTAAGTTGAGAATACCAGATTTCAGGAATTAACTCTCACCATTGACAAGGCAGTGGCTGATGGCCTTCGCTTAATGACTGTGAGCAACAGCATTTGCATAGAGTTATCAGTGCTAACAGACAAGCAGTAGTGTGTGAAATAACCACAGAAATCAATGTGGGATGTACAATGAACGTGTCTTTAAGGTCAGTTTGGTGAAATTTGGTGTTAATGGGCTATGGCAGCAGACAACTAATGCGAGTGGCTTTGTTAATAGCACGACATTGCCTGCAGAGGCTCTCTTGGACTCATGACCATATCAGCTAGACCCTAGATGACTGGAAAACTGTGGACTGGTCAGATGTGTCCCAGTTACAGTTGATAAGAGCTAATGATAGGGTTTGAGTGTGGTGCAGATCCCACCCAAGTTGTCAATGAGGCACTGTGCAAGCTCATGGTGACTTCATAATGCTGTGGGCTGTAGTTACATGGAATGGACGGGTCGCTCTAGTCCAACTGAACTGACCATTGACTGGAAATAGTTATGTTCAGCAAATTGGAGACCATTTGCAGCCATTCACAGACTTCATGTTCCCAAACAAGAATGGAATTTTTGTAGATAACAATGCGCCGTGTCACTGGGCCACAATTATTCATGATTGGCATGAAGAAAATTCTCAACAATTCAAGTGAATGATTTGGCTACCTAGATTGCCCGACATGAATCCCATCAAACATCTATGGGATCTAATTGAGAGGTCAGTTGATGCACAACATCCTGCACCGGAAACACTTTCGCAACTGTGGAAGGCAGTGTGGGTCAATATTTCAGCAGTAGACTTCCAACAACTTGTTGAGTTCATGCCAGGTTGAGTTGGTGTACTATGCTGGGCTAAAGGATTAGCATTCTCTCTCATCTTGAGTAAAAGCACCATAAAACTGAAGACAACAGTACACTAACACTGCTACGTTGTGTGGCAATAACTACTTGTTATGAATTATACAAAATGTGTTGAATTTATTTTGTATCTGACACAAAGATAGTCAACAATATTGTTTCATAGGAGGAAACATTAAAGGTATCCACATTTGTGAATGAGTAATCTATTAATACTGGAGACTAACTTATCAGCACCAATAGTTTCAGGTGAAACATATCATTTAAAAAATATAACCATTCAATCAGTGACCTAACTCCAACTACTTATCATTGTCAATAAGAAAGTGTTAAGGTCAGTTTACACTCAATGGCACTCGATGAAAAATCACCAGAGGAGAACATCAACGCCAAATACTTCCCACTGCAGTTGTAGTTCGCATCACTAAGCCTCCACAGTTTGCTATTTCATCTCACTGTGTTAACGTATGTTACTAGATTTTGTTATTTCATTGCTTATTATTCTTCCCTGTCACTTACTAAGACAAAGTTATCATAAAAGAAAATGATATTTTCCTGTTCCTAGGAATCACCTCCAAGACACAATGTACTTACACATATTGTGCCGCACATGTTCAAAAAGAAAGTTAAAAATTGATATTTATTGTACACATGACAAAAGAGGAGATTCTACTTACCAGCTGTCAAAATTGTAACAGCTGAAAATGATAATATTAATAAAAGAAGAACACTGAAAAGGAGACAGTATTGATAAGGAGACAGAGTCAATTTGATTATGTAGACAAAGACAAACTGTCTACACCATAAATGACAGATATCTGGTTACTGAGCAACCTGTACAGTGTACTCTTCTTTTTCAATACAAAACACTGTACAAAACAGACAGTGCAGCAGACATACCACATGTGTGCTCTTTTATATTTCTTTTACCTTGATTGTACATAGTTTTCCACTGGTGGGACTTGAATATGTGGTAAAAAACGCCACTCACTTCTCTAAGAGTCAAGGATAAAAGACGAGTACAGGGTGATTATAATTAAAGTTACAGTTTCAAAATGCTGTAAAGAAGAACCACTACTCAGAATGACATCAAATTCTGACAGAATATTATCAATCAAGGGGGGAACGTTAGGGTGGAAAAAACCCAAGACATAATGTAAATGGATTTAGCTACAAATGACAGATGAATCACATTATGACAGCTATTGTGTGAGTTGTGCAGTAAAGTAACCATACTGTGCAATGTGCATGACTATGCAAGTTTGGCACTCAACATCTGTGGCAATGTTACTTAGGTAAGCCCATCCAACTAGGCAAGGTCGTACCACATCAGGATGAGAAAAATTATTTTTAACTGTCCTGAGGCCAAAAGCCACAAAAAACAACAATGATATCAGTTTTTAAATGCTGTGAGATTGGTGCAAGACATGTTCAACATGCTGTCCACTGTTTTCTGCCACATGTTGAAATCAACAAACAGCATATTCCACAGCAGACTGGACTGTCTCAGGGGTCACTTTCAGAATGCATCACACAATGTGTGCCTTCAATTCAGCTATATTTGTAATTGCAGCACTGAACACAGCACCTTTCAGATAACCCCACAGCCAGAAGGTACAGATTAAGATTGGATGATTTGGACGGCCAAGCTGTAGGAAAATAATAGCTGATAATTCTAGAATTTTCAAAATGCCTCTGCAACAGCTGCTTCACTGGCTGTGCAGTGTGCAGAGGAGCACTATCTTGCTTAAAAATGATGCTACCCACACATCCACACTGTTGAAGGGTTGGAATGATGTTAGTGTGCAAAAGCCTCTTATAGTATTTACCAGTGAAGGTACACGTAACAGGATCTGCAGGACTCATTACCTCCAAAAAATATGGCCCTACAATAAACCATGTCATCAACCTCCACCATACAGTACCTTCACAGAATGAAGCAGTACCAGCTGATGTGGAGCAGATTATCTGTTGCCCATGTTATGCAACTCTTAGTATTGCCATTTTCTTGGAGATGGAAATGGTCTTTGTCTGGCCACAGAATGTCCCATGACCATTCACTGTCTACCTTCATGGAAGAAAAAAATTCTACAGCAAATGTTTATGTTACTTTACAGGTCAGCATGCAGCAACTACTGAACATAGGTAATTTTGTATGGGTAGCAGTATGGGAGGTTTTGTAGAATTTTATGCACCGAGCTCATAGGCATGTCCAAAGCTCAACAGTTCTGTGTGCACTGCATGTTTGCACATCACCACTTCACCCCTCCTGGAATGCTGTGGTCACATCTTCTTATGAAGTTGGATCAACTGTTTCCTCCCTCTGCCCCACTG
This sequence comes from Schistocerca gregaria, assembly GCF_023897955.1. Taxonomy (NCBI): domain Eukaryota; kingdom Metazoa; phylum Arthropoda; class Insecta; order Orthoptera; family Acrididae; genus Schistocerca; species Schistocerca gregaria. The sequence goes on along the minus strand of NC_064931.1, from coordinate 399,529,873 downwards.
CACTTCAAAACAACCAGTCTTTTCAAATTTTGTAATCATTCCCTCCAGACCCTTGGCAGATATCAGACCAATGCCTTTTCTTAATTTCCTTGAGTGTCTAGAACTTTTGCAGAGCTACTGACACACAGTGACAGCTATTGTAAAAGAACTTTTCCACCAGCATGCAATACTGTGCTGAGACAGTCATTCCGAGTGTCTCTGACATAGATGAAGGAAAAGCTGTGTACCTTGCACCTTTTATTTTGCATACTCTGCTACTTACAGAGCTATCTAATGGTAATATTTTCATTATTATTATTATTTTTTTTTTTATTTCCATAGTGTTTCCTGCTACTGCAATAATATTTTGATAAAATTTGATGTCATTCTGAGCAGTAGTACATATTTTACAGTGTTATGAAACTGGAACTTTTATTATAATCACACTGTATATTATGGAGATTGAGCAGATGGTAGAAACTTAGACTACAAAGAAAAAAGTATTCCATTAGTGTGAGCACATATCAGGTTATCACTTCAAGTCATGACCTTGGTATAGCATCTGATTAATAAACTATAGACTACCACAATACTGTATGGTAAGGGAATAGTTTATTCTTTTACTGACGTATGATCATTTTTGTATACTGAGCCACAATTGTTTGAGTTATCTTCTTGTACTGGATGCAAGTGCAATAACAAGTTTGCTTATTTTTTATGACACTTGCAGCCACACTGTGAATCCAAACAACAAAAATATCTATGAGCCTGAACCCTGTCAGACGCTGCTCGTTCTGAGACTCACTAGGTGATACAAGCAGAAGTTCACATGGGAAGAAACTTTCCTGATTTCCATCATTGTATGCCTGCTTGTGAATATGGCTCTCAATTTGGAAATAATTATTAGTGGCAATGTAGTTGACCAAAGAAATTATGTCTCAAACTAGTAATCAGAGGAAATGTGGGAAAATTGGTAACCTTTACCTGCTTATGTCACACCAATATGACCTGAGAGTTTTTTCTTTTGTTGCTAATTTTTCATGAGGTGAAGAATAAAATCCCTCTGTAAATTTCTCTTTTGTGTGGTTATCCCTTGAGCTTCACTTAAAATTCCTGTTACACTCATTGTTTCTTTGTACAGCATGTTCTGACCTGATGCAACTACTTATATTGTTCCGTATTTTAGCAAAATCAGCCAATGCAAACATTTGTGTTATTTAGTATTTCAGTAAGTGACACTATGTGTGTGTTTTAATCACCATCATTGTCTTTCATGTCTATCAGCTTGTAAGTAAATTTCTCATTATCACTTTTCTGACCAGTTACATGTTTTAAGAAGTAGTCATTCTTTATATGGAAGGTTCAAATCTTGTTTCTCATGTCCTTTTAGTAAATGTCCAAGCTTCCATTACCTGAAGGAATTGTGTCAGAGCAGCTACGAACTGATGAACAGTTTCTGTCTGACAAAAGTTCAGAAGATGGAGAAGACAATGCTGAAGTAGCTGAGCATGATCCAGATTCATATGTAGCAAATATTAAGTTCACTTGTTACTATAGATTACTATATGAGTAAAGAAAGGCAGACCAAATGACAGATGAAATCTATTGTCATAGGGAAAGACCCGAAATGTCTTTTCTTATAATCCAGGTGCTATAGTGCTGGCTATGCCACCGAAGGCTCCCACATAAAATTTTTTCTCTTTACTTTGATAAATTGATGGATATCAGAGCTATTTATACTAATGTGTACATGATGAACATTTATGAACACTTGAACAGATATTGTGATGCACAAAATACAGATTGTGTGGAGATGAATGCCTTTCTGGGTCTCCTGCTGTGTGAAGGAACTTGCAAATTTTCCTGCCCCCATTTCAATGACCTGGGGGATACAGATGAACCTAATGTATTGTATTTGCTTTGATGATAAAACCACTAGAGATGAGATGAAAAAGACTAACAAGTAAGCTGTTGTGTGTGATCTTATTACACCATTGCAAGGTAAGTATGAGGAGCACCCAAAAATTTTCTCTTCAAAGGGCGTAAAGCCCAGAATCAAGAGGTTAATTAGGCAAAATCACCATGAGCATTGAGGGGATCATCCCACCAATGCACCACGTTGAAGGTACCTGTTTGGTAAAACACTGTGTCCTACTGCATGAAGAAGTCTATACCTTTCTGCTGCACAGCCTCATCCAACAGGAATCATCAACCCTTCAAGACCTTTCTTACTGGATCAAAGGCATGATAATCACATGGGGAGAGATCAGGGCTGTAGGATGGATGCTCAAGTGTCTCACACTTGAGTTCGCATAACTTCTGCATTGCGACATTTGTGTTATGGGGACATGCAATATCATGTAGCACATATTCCATTCTCCGATGGATGCCTGTGGGTGTTGGTCCTTCAGCAGCCAAGAAAAGAATAACAGCACATTGCTCCTGCATGTAGTAATACCATCACCACAGTTCACATTTCCGCATTTACTGCACTCACACAGGAAAGAGACAAATGCCACACTAGTCCCTTGCCTATGAGTTGGTGCTTATATAACTGCATCAAAGTGGTGGTATGTTGCATATACACTGCATCAACACCCTCAAACAGAAACTTTGTGATCACCTCTTGTATTTGAAATTGCATACTCCTGCAGAATATGTGACAATTGAAAAGCAGCTCCTGAGGAATACAGCATAAAGGCTTTTGCTTTGGTAGACCAAAGAACATTTTATCTAATGAATTTTGAAATACATGTAGCCTCAAAGTCAAGTGGTGGTTTCAACAAACTAAATAAGCCTACAGAAATAATGTAACATCTTGTTATTCCTCAACCACCAAAATGTTTATGTTCGAAAATGTTCGTGGGCGCATTACATACAATCATATGGAGAGAGATGAGAACACCCTGTGAAGATGACAACAATGGAGGAATATATTATATCACGTACTGTATAAAATATTATTCTGAAGGAAAGACCAACACCAGCCCCAATCGGGCATCGACATAATTTGATGGCGAAAGTTCGAAATTGGTACCGGACTAGGACTAGGACTAGGACTAGGACTCGAACCCAGGTCTCTCACTTAATGTGAGGGATTGTCTTAACCACCTCAGCCATCTGGATACGTTCCTTGTCCAACCCAGATTTCCAACTTGTCACATGATAGTAGCATCCACTGTCCTTTCACCTAGTTGCTCGCAGTGAGACTTTTATTCCCACAAGAGGGTTGGATCCTGTTGTGCATCTGCACTGGAGTTATCAAGTCAGTCACGCCTACATATGAGTGGTGTCTGTTTTATTGCAAGCCCAGCAGAACAGACACCACACAAATGTATATAGTATAAAAAATTATGTTTTAAAAGGTTACTGAAACTTCAGGTTAAAAAATCAGCTATTTGGAAATAATAAACATTCAAAATATCACTGAAATTATTATCATCCTTTTAAAGGGGCACAAATATGTATATTTTAAATAATAATCTCTTTGAATGAAGGAGTATTGTTATCTTTTTTGCGTTTCAATTATATGTGGTTGTAGGAGCAGTCAGTCAGATAATGAAAAGCTGTTTTCAAGCAATACATTATAGGTGCTGACTAATAAAGATACAAAAGAGGGAGCTCAAAGGTAGCAGTATGTGCAGGCTCATATATTTGGGCAAGGAGATAGAAAATGCAGATGTTAAATTCAAGTGGATTAAGAAGGTCAGTGCATCCAGAAGTTAAGCTCTGGAATGTGCTAAATAAGTTGAGGCCTTTTTGGATATCTTTTCATTATTTCCCTTTCTCCTCCACATGCCAGAAGTTTTTCTCGTGTTTCAGGGAACAAAGGCATCAAGCTGAGACAGATGGAAAGCAGATGAAATGCCATGACTGGCAGCTCCACTTAACCAACATGTCAGAGAAGATTCATGTGAAAAAGTCCCCTAACCAGACCAGCAGGATAATGAAGTGACACTATGAATAGCTTCTCATTTATGTGTATGCCACTGTACTGTTTACATACCATGTAGAACATAACAACCAGCAGTTGTTCATCTGAATTTTGGATATCTTGGATATTATCACCTCCTGTTGCTTGTATGTTTGGCATTACCTAACACAACGTTTAACTTGTCATAACAACTTCACCATGGGTTGGACTTCAGTATTTCTGTTGGTGGGAATGGTCTGTATAGTAGCGGATCCAGGAGGGTGGGAGGGGATGGGAAGGGGGAGGGTGGAACAGGGCTAAAAGGTTCAAGCCCCCACCTCCATCCCCAGCCCCACTCCCAAAGAAAGACATCTGCATCCATCCTTGACAAATTTGGATGAGTGGGTGTGTTGCGCTGCTGTACACATAGGCCTTTGGTTTACAGCTTGGCAAATCAAATCCAATAGAATATACTATAAAGTGTTTTTTAATTGTTATCATTGTGTGCTTATGTTTTTTTGTCAAATTTTGAAAAAATTACACCAAAATGTAAATAAGGAGTTTTTTTTTTATCTTTTGGTTAGTGTGCTGTGGGTGGCTGTGGAATGTACTGGGCACTCGATCCTTCCTGCCTGCCCCACAAGGGCTAGTGTGAAGTAATGTGTAACATAAATAATGTAATACAATATCAATCATCAGGTTTGTTCAGTTTTGAATTCTTTTTAAAGTAGCTTTCTTTTCATGCCCACTTCTGCTGCCATGAATTTAATAGTTTTATATTGTATTATTTACCTAAAATGAGTCAATAATCTTTAAGGGTTAAAGTACTCATTAATAAGAGCAACTTTTACAGTGAGAATCAACTTTGAAATTGTGAGGAAAAAAGGCAGCTGTTTCATACATTTTGGCTGAGTAGGTTATTAGGTATGTAACTTTTATTGGCAGTAGTTGATTTTTTCATGATTTTGCAGTTGATCTCAAAATAAAAAAAAGTTGTTAATAATGGCTGATGAGTATTATTTTAACCCCTTAAAGGATTATTGGCCTTTTTTAAATAACCCTGTAGAGAAGAAGTTCCAGCACCAGTCATTGGTAAGTTGCTGATTTGATTATGTATGATTCTTTAAATTGTCTAAAAGTTGCAGTCCTTGATTGCTGTTGTTACGGAGTCAGAATGAGTGTTAGTGAGCGTGGCTAGTACATCCACTACTATCGCTGAAAATTGTTTTGGTCTCTCTTGTATAATAGGAAAAGTCCTCAGTGATGAGGAAAAGTATAAACATCTGACACAGTCTTCAGAACCACCTCATAATCATGAATATCCAGAGCAGAAGAAGGTGGGCAAAACAGGAAGTTCCAATCTGAATGGCTAAAGAAATACTCTTGCGTAGTACAATGGTACAGTTTGTTTGCCTTGTGTACTGTTTCCTGGTCCAGATAGAGGGGGCAAGCATTCTGTGGCTTGTCCACTTCACAAATATAAAAAACACTAAAATATTTAGAAACCGTCTCACTACCAATTACCACAAAATGGTGGTGTTGAAAGGTACACATTTCAGAAGTTCATATGAAAATCTTGAAAAGGCCATCATTATTTTAATCAAAACTGAGAAACTGGAAATGATTAAATTAAAGAGAGTGCAGCTGATTCTTATAGTAAAGATATACGATCGAGAGCATTAGGAGGCCACCCATATGATGGTACACTGAATGATGAAACAGGCCATGGAAAATTTTGAGCACTTTCAAAATTTCGCTTTGACTCAGGTGATTCATCTCTTCACAAACATTTAGAGATAGTGTTGAAAAATGCTACATATTTGAGCAAAACAACTTAGGATCAGCTGACTGATTGTTGCCATTCTGTTGTAATGAAAAAGGTACTTGACAAAGTCAAAGAAGCCAACTATCATGCTGTCCTTGGCAAAGAAACAACCAATGCCAATGGTACAGAACAACTCAATGTATGTATCAGGTATATACAAAAGGGTGCAATATACTAAGAGCCCATATGCTTTCTATATGCTACTGACTTGACTGGTGCTGCATTAAGTGGTCAAACCATTCACGCATTAAGTCATTTGGCCTAAAAGTTGAGAATTTGAGAGGTCATGGTTACGACAGAAGTGCCAACATTTCTGGAAACTTTGGTAGCATACAATGCAGTACATAAAAGTCCTGCACTTTGCCTAGTGTTACAATATAATGGAAGTTGTAAGCAGTGTTACTAATTTTGTGCCTGAGTCAGTAAAAAGGCTGGAACTTATCAAGCGAGCTGTCCTCGAAAAACACCCAGAGGTGGAAATCGTTAAGTTGCAAAATCTGAGTGGCACATACTGGCTTGAAAGACACAGTGCACTCATTCAATTCAACGAGTTCTTGACTATTATGAAATTCCTTGAAGAAATAGAGAGAAGTTCTCTGTCATCAGAAAGTGCAAGTCTTCTGGCTTCTGTTAAATTATTCAACTTCATCTTACCTTTAATGGTAACTGCTGTTGTATTTAAGATTACTACACAGACCAAAAAAAGTTTTGTATCACCTTGGTTCCGAAAGTTCTGGAACCTGTACAGAAAATTGGAATAGAGATCAACATAAACATCATTTCCACCCTTTTTATTGCTCATGAAAACCACACACTGCATGTTGCACCACCTTACAGCGAGACCTTCAGAGGTGGTGATCCAGATTGCTGTACACACCAGTACATCTAATACTCAGTAGCATGTCCTCTTAGATTGATGCATGCCTATATTCATTGTGGCATATTATCCACAAGTTCATCAAGGCACTGTTGGTCCAGATTTTACCACTCCTCAACAGCGATTCAGTGTAGATCCCTCAGAGTGGTTGGTGGGTCACATCGTCCATAAACACCCTTTTCAATCTATCTCAGACATGTTCGATAGGGTTCATATCTGGAGAACATGCTGGCCACTCTCGCTGAGCGATGTCTTTATCCTCAAGGGAGTCATTCACAAGATGTGCACAATTGGGGCGTGAATTGTCGTCCATGAAATGAATGCCTCAGCAATATGCTGCCAATATGGTTGCACTATCAGTCGGAGGATGGCATTCACATATTGTACAGCCATTACGGCGCCTTCCATGACCACCAGCGGCATCTGTCAGCCCCACATAATGTCGCTCCAAAACAGCAGGGAATCTCTACCTTGCTGCACTCACTGGACAGTGTGTCTAAGGTGTTCAGCCTCACTGGGTTGCCTCCAAACACGTCTCTGAGGATTGTCTGGTTGAAGGCATATGCAACACTCATCGGTGAAGAGAAAGTGATTCCAATCCAGAGTGGTCCATTTGGCATGTTGTTGGGCTCATCAGTAACGCACTGCATGGTGTTGTGGTTGCAAAGATGGACCTCACCATGGATGTTGGGAATGAAGTTGCACATCATGCAGCCTATTGTACACAGTTTGAGTCATAACACGACATCCTGTGGCTTCAAGAAAAGCATTATTCAACATGGTGATGTTGCTGTCAGATTTCCTCAGAGCCATAATCCGTAGGCAACAGTCATCCACTGCAGTAGTAGCACTTGGGTGGCCTGAGCGAGGCATGTCATCAACAGTTCCTGTCTCTCTGTATCTCCTCCATGTCTGAACAACATTGCTTTGGTTCACTCCGAAACGCCTGGTCACTTCCCTTGTTGAGAGCCCTTCCTGGCACAAAGTAATAATGCAGACATGATCAAATCGTGGTATTGACTGTCTAGGTGTGGTTGAACTACAGACAACACAAGCTGTGTATTGCCTGACTGATGACTGGAACTGATCAGCTGTCGGACCCCCTCCGTCTAGTAGGTGTTGCTCAAGCATGGTTGTTTACATCTTTGGGTGGGTTTAGTGGCATCTCTGAACAGTCAAAGAGACTCTATCTGTGAAACAATATCCACAGTCAATGTTGATCTTCAGGTGTTCTAGGAACTGGGGTGATGCAAAACTTTTTTGATGTGTGTATTTTGCTTTCATGGCATCTTCAGGCTGTTGCATTAGATCGTATACTTTGCTAAGAGATAATAGACAGCATAATAAGAGCTCTGGAAAGATACAGAGAAACTAAATATGAAGAAATTTTCCACAAGGCATGTTGTAGTGGACATCCCAATGCAGGCACCCAGAACTGCCTAACATTCCACTCATCCAGCAAAATATAGAAGCACCTGATGCTAAGGAATATCGCAGGTAAAATAGACCTTTAATACCTACATACACTTTTTGCTTGATGCAGCATTTCTTTCTCTTCTGTTATGTAGTTTTGAGCACAAGAATAATGTCATGTCATGTTTTGTTTCAGATTAAATGCTTTCTTACATTTCACTAATTTTATACTGGGACAGTTGAGGAGCTGATTTTAAGGAGCAGAACACTCTTCCATTCTCTACCTATTCACCCTTATACCATGTGCCATTATAAAAACAGAAAATCTGAACTCAGTCATGGCAGCTGCATGTCCTTGCAGCAGCAACTTGCCTCATCCTCTCTCATTATCAGGAGAAATAACTTCTTGTAAGGAGCTTTGGAGAGGCAGGGAACATCTCCCACAAACAGCAGCTCAGACACATCAAGAGACAAATGAGTTTTTCCCAAATATGAAAATTATTTTACAAACTCTCGCTACATTACCATTATCCACTTGTAGTGTGGAGTGCAGCTCCTCTTTGCTTTAATTAATGAAATCATACCTTTGTACAACAATAACAGAATGCAGGTTGATATGTTTGGCTGCCATGTCTATTCATCAAGATATGCCAGGCAGCCTACAACCTGTTGAGTTCATTGAAGAATCTGCAAAAAGTTATCTGATGAGACTCATGTTGCATTAAACGAGCAAGCTAAAATTTGTGATGCTTTTTTAATGTTTTTGTGTTAACCTTGATAAAGCCTACCCTCAGTTCCAAACCAAAGTCCTGGATCCACCATTGGGTCTGTATTTGTGTGTGGCTAATATCGACCGCGAGGCCCTGATTGAACTTGAATCTTTAGTGTTATTTGATTGTTACTTTGATGTCTCCTGATTAAAGAGTTGTAGCACCTTTCCTTTTCTTCTACATAAATTATTTTGTCTTTTACCTGTTTTCTGCTAGCCCTCAGATGGAATTTTTAAAAGTCCTGAAAGATAAAATCTAGCCAAGGTTTGGAACGTGCTCTCTCTCTCTCTCTCTCTCTCTCTCTCTCTCTCTCTCTCTCTCCCCCTCCCTCTGTGTGTGTGTGTGTGTGTGTGTGTGTGTGTGTGTGTGTGTTTTGGTGGATGGGTGGGTGTTTGTGTGCACACATGTGTGCAAAACCTGCTTCAATTGCTTGTTTCAATTAATTATTTGCAGACTTTGACATTGTTTTAAAAATATTATTAGAATAATCAATAAGGTTATGTTACCTGTTGACCAACTGTATACTGAACGCCGAATACTGGATTCTGACTGTAAACCTTGTGCAGCGAACACAGTTCCTTGTACACAGTCTGCCGTTTCTCTGCAGGATCTATTCGGAAACCGAGCACATATCCTCCACTAGATTCTGCACTTTCTACAACCAAAGCTGTTCCAAATTTTGACTGTCTGATATTTATCTAGACATATTAATGAAATAAATTATTATTGGAAGTAATTCCAGTAATAGTAATAACAGTGGTAATAAAGATGGAGAAAAATAGCAGCTACGTATGTGAAAATGGTTGTTCAGCAAAAATACAAAACCAAAGCACATATAAGCAATAAATTTATATTTAGAATACCATAAAGTTATTGCACAAATGGCAACCCTCTTGCATGTATGCAGAGTGCAGATGGTCGCACTGGCAAAGTGCACTATGTGTGTAAAATTTAATTCAGAAAGGGGAAACATAACAAAGAAAGAGTCCTGTAAGGTTCAGTGCTGGGTCCCCACTCATGTTTTTGACCTACATAAACAACATTCCAGAATCATTAAAGGTCTGTTCAACAACTCATATTTGCTGATGAAGCAAGTGAAATTACTCACTGATTAAACTCAAATATAAAAGATAGACCCAAGACATAATGAACAACTGATTCACAATAAACAGTCCAAGCCTTAGCCTCACAACTATTAATATTAATCACACACATAGAATTTATTGATATCCAGATAGATAACAAGGTAAATTTGTGTCCACATATTTCCAAGCTAATAAAGATGTTCAGTTTGGGATGTTCTGGATTTAGAAACATCTCTCATTACGTTTCCTTGCAGTTGAAATTGATTGCCCCATGAAATTATCTTGTGGAGTAATAGAGTGGACTATTTATTTCACATAACCTGGCAAAATGAATACTATACATATTTAACAAGTTGCCCACAGAGGTATGACAAGACGTAGGAGTCCTTGCAAATTCAAATGACATCATATCGTACTAGTGACTGCTCCTACAAATTGTGTGATTATTTACATTTGAGAACTGAAAACTACTGTTAGTAGATAATAAGTAAGAATGGTCACTTCAAATAGGTTTCAATTTTTACAGCACTCATATTATTGTTATTCTTTCATATTTATTAGACTGTCGGTTAGCCATTTCTCCATAACATCATTTCTGCCATGACTGCTAGCCCTGCAAGGCATTCAGGAGAACATCAGTGAAGTCTAGAGAGTAGGAGATTTCTACCTGAAGATGTAAAGCATGTGTAACTCTGTCAATAGAAAATCTGTCCATGAAAGCCAAAGGATCTATGTTCAAGTCCTGTCTGACATACAGTTTCAATCTGCCAGAATGTTTCAATCTCTTTATAGTATAACTGACAAAACAGCAGTGGTTTCAAAAGCAGTGGTTTTCTGGTAATTCAATAATGCTCCATTATAGTTGGTCTTGTCATGTCATAACCAGAATCAAGTACAAATTTGAAGTGAAAGCATGTTTGAACTGAAAGCATGTTTATTACCGGCACTAACATACAGACACAACAAACAGAACTGAACTCCTGGAGAGAGTGTGCTGCTATTTACACAGACATAAAATATTCCAGAATATACAAATATTACAAAAATAAGAAACATTGTGAACCTCTAGAAATGATTAATACTAAATAACTAATATTTGAACAGGTGACATGCAACATGCCAACCAGCAACACTAGCCACTGCTTCACATCTCCACACAGCACAGCTTATGCAATTGCTCCCTCTTCAGGAGAATCTGTGACCCATTGTTTCAGAAGATCCCATTGGGGCTAACTACAGCATTCTGGATGTAGGACTACCAGAGGCCATCTGTATGGTAGTGCTGTAGGATCCTCACGTTCAGTTCATGTTGTCACACACTCTTCACTGTGATAAAGGGTTGGAGATAGCCCCTTCCGCTTCACAATCACTGAGGCCATCAGTTTCTTTGAATGAGAAGCCCCCACATTGATCTACACCTCATGACTATGCTAGGGCGTCATAAGGAGGACAAGGGTAATGTCTCAGCACTTTTATCTTCTTGACTGCCTTCATATGTGATGGCCAACAAGCTACAAAGAAACAATATGTCCAAAACTAATGTTTTAATAGCTTTTCTGATAGTACCACTTTCTGCAAAGCCATAAAAATCCATACCAAGTCTCCCATGCTGTATCTCACCGGCCAGTGGTTGGCATTATAGCACTCTTGGTCCTTCTCCTGGGCATCCAGGCCCTGATGTTCAGGTGTTTCAGTCATGTTGAGGAGTTCCTGACTAAAATGGGAACAGTGTATCCATTGGTTGTTGGAATAGTTTTGCCAATCTCAAGTTCTGATTTTCTACAGTCTATGGCTGGTAGTGATGCCTGAAAGAAGTCCCATGCCTGAATAACATTAAGATTATGTTCTGTTAAAACAGCACATCTGCAGGGCTGCGTTCTATTAGTGAAATTTATTCTCCCTGTTGGCTGGACGTATTTACCATTTGTGACTCACAGTATAATTGTTTTTGTACTAGGGAGCATAGTCTTCTTTAGGTGGTAAAGATAAGCATCCCAGATTAAAAGGAAGCTCCTGAGTTCATCAGCACCCTGACAAGTTGGCCATTGGTGATGACATCACTGAGGTTTCCTGATATCTTGGTGATTTTTGCCCACGGAGCATTTTCATCTGTGGCATGGTTGCCTAACTTAATTTTCCCAAGTTCAGCGGCCATGTGAGCAATTGGTACCTCTGTCACGGCACTAGGGAGAGGTAATGGTGTATTAGGGAGTGACTTCATCCATGGTACACTGATGCCTTCATCCCACAGGTCGACTGAAATCATCTGCAGTTAACCAGCATCAATAGAATTGTTGTGATGATTGATGTTTGGTAGTGTAGTTGTTGTCAAATCTCACCTTCCTTCTGCGTAGTAGTATATAACATGTCCAGCATGTCTACAGCAAGAACAGACCAGTATGTTGTCCCCTGTCTTCCATATGACTGTTCTTTTGCAGGACATTACACTTGGAGGATAAGTTAATTGTACCTACATTGATCAGGTGCTGAGTGGTTGTTTGAGAGCAGCGACGTAAGTCCAGGTTGGTGCATTTGTTTGGAGCCAACATTCATGGCTGCTGTCCCTGGCTTACTTGGTCTGACAGCTCTGGCTGCCATAAAATGCTGTATTTCTTCTCTCACAACCTGGCATATGAGAGAGGTGAGGTCATGATAGTCTTCCACATTTGGGAGTCGGTCATACCAATTTCACCCGACTTTTTTTTCTGTTGCATTCACTTGATGAATTCCTCTGTTGTTGTGACATCCTTTATCAGGAGGGCTTGGCACATGTCTTCTGTGACTATTTTTATCAAGTGTGAGATTTTGTCAGCTTCTGTTGTATTCGGATTCACAGTTTGGTGTAGCTCCAAAACATTCTATATGTAGGATTCTGCCATTTCCCCATGATGCTGAATCCTGTTCCTAAATTGGTGTTCCACTAAGCAGACTTGCTGCTGATTGTCAGCACATGTTTTCTTCAGTTTGGCTTGGAATTTATCCCAGCAATAGAGTTTCTCTTTGTTGATCTCAAATCACTGTTGGGCTGTGCTGTCCAAGTAAAAGTACAAATTTGCTAAACACATCATGTCATCCCACCTGTTTGTTGTATTTGGCAACATGGCAGAATCCTTTCAGCTATTTCATCTGGTTCTGACAAGTGTCTCCAGGATGGATGGCTGATGAACAGCAGACTTACTACTGTTTTGGAGTGCATGGTCTCCTGAATATAAGGGCTGTGGGAACAATGTACTGCATATATTCTGGCTCTTGTCTGTGTAGGCAACAGCTGATTGGAGCCACAATGATGTAGATGTTTTGAAGTACTGGGTGTCTTTATTAAATAATGTAACATCACAACCAAAATCATGACCAAAAACCGAAAGTAAGGTCATCGATGAAGCACAACACTTAGCACTGAAACCACATTTATTATTAACACCATGCATACTTACAGCTGAACTTGTGGAGAGATTGTGCTGTTATTTGCACAAACATGAGTTATTCCAGAATATACAAACATTACAAACATAAGAAATTTTGAGAACCTTCTAGAAATAATAAATACTAAATTGAAATAGATGTTCGTGATTGCATTTGAGCTGATGACCCACAGGACACCAGCCAGCAACTTTAACATTACAACACATTGGCATGCAGCACAGTTCATGGCAATATTAATGATTATTAATTATTAAAATGACTTCCAGAAAAAAAATTTGCAGCTACTGTACTTAGTTGGTGTTAACCTTTCATTTGTTTCACATCATAGAATTCTAGAATTTATGAAACAGGATATATGAATGGATGTAAATGCTTTGACAATATAATACAAAAACAAAAACTGGAATGGGATATTAAAAAAAAATAATGTGTAACAAAATAAGAGACAAGCACTGTACACAACACCACTGGCAAGAAACATTTACTGTATTTATATTGATGAGAATGTGAAATGGAGTCACAGGTTACAGATATTTTTTAACATCTAAGCTCTGCAAATTCTGAATTTTCGATAATAGCAAACTGTGGACATGAAAATTGAACTATTTTTTTCTGTTTTCGTTCACTAATGTCTTATGTCATCATATTCTGGGGCACTTCTTTATTGAGTAAGAAAGCATTTGTTGCACAGAATGATAATACAAGGTGTCCACTACACAATTTGTTGAAAACTGCACTTTTAAACAGTTGGGCATACAGGTAACATAGTCATGGAGACAGTTGTGATTAATTAACAAACATTTGAAAACAGTAATAAGGATAAATGGCTTACATGATCCCTCAATCAGTTTTAATGTGACACATGGAGGAGTGAGATATTTTTGCAAACTTACAAAGTGATGTGAAGGATCATGGGTGGCAACCAGGGGCTGCAGGGCAGATCCAGCCTGCAACTGGTTTCAGTCCAGCCCACAGAAGCAATATGTGGGAGAGGGAGCAAGGCATGCATTTCAGGTATTTCTGCCATTGGTCATCTTGTCTTGTGTTTCGTAATGCGGAATGGAGAAAGTTTTGCTTACTCCATGCATGTGCAATGTCATTTCACCACTGCTGGATTTTAACAACAAAGATAAACACATTTCCTCTCATTTCCTCTCTGAGTGTGAAGTTACAGCCCACATGCCCATTTGCATGTGGAGAGTGGGGAGATGGGGTGAGAAGTGTTTTTGCTTCTGGATCAGAGCTGACAACAAACACACATTATTTACTACTTATGGTCTACATCTGTGCTATACATCAATAAATTGACGTTTGGGTGTAGGATAGAAATGGCTCATGTGGTGTATCAGGCACCTAGATCTCTAGAGTTACACTGGTGCATGTGCTCTGCCACTGGGTATTAAATATCCAGGAGAGACAGTTTGTCTGTGCCTATTCATGTGCTCAGCCAGTTTGGTAGTTGTCATTCCAATGTACAAGTCGGTGTGGTAAACACATCAGCTGATATATGATGTGTTGATTCACACAGGGCTCTGCCTTTAATGCCATATGTTCTGCCAGTGGTGGGGCTGGAGTGGGTGGTTGTGGAGGAATGCATGGGGCAGGTTTTTCAGCAGGGTTGATTACAAGGGTACGACCTTTAGATAGGGGAAGTATTTTGGGAACGTCGTAGGATTTGACAAGGATGTTATGGAGGTCAGGAGATGTAAACATGTTAACACTGGTCAATATGAGCTCCTTGAGGTGTCATCACTGAATATTAAATAACTCTGATCTTAGTTGCCCTTGTTATTGTTGTGATCTTCAGTCTGAAGACTGGTTTGATGCAGTTGTTCATGCTAGTCTTTCCTATATGAGCCTCTTCATCTCTGCACATTTACTGCAACCTACATGCATTTGAACTTTATTATTGCATTTGAGCCTTGGCCTCCTTCTACAGTGTTTACCTCCTACACTACTCTCCACTACCAAACTGACGATCCCTTGCTTCAGGATTATTGAAGCAACCGATCCCTGTTTTTTAGTCAGCATTCTTCTGTAGCATCACATTTCCGAAGCTTCTAATGTGTTCTTTTGTGAACTGCATATCATCCACATTTCATTTTTGTATAATGCTACACTGTAGACAAACACTTTCAAAAAATTTATGTCCACTGTTAACAAATACCTCTTTCTTCAGAAATGCTTTTTTCGCTATTCCCAGATGGCATTATATATCCTCTCTACTTTAGCCATCATTAATTATTCTGCTGCCCAAATAGCAAAATTGATCTACCACTAATGACTCATTTCCTCATCTAATTTACTCACCATCGTCTGATGTGATTTGACTACATTCCGTTACCCCCATTTTACTTTTGTTGATGTCCATCTTCTAATCTCTTTTCAAGACACTATCCATTCAATTCAATTGTTCTTCCAAGTCCTTTGGTGTCTCTGACAGAATTACCATGTCTTCAGCAAACATCAAACCTTTTGTGATTCTTCACCTTCTTCTGGAATACTTCAGGTTGAAATAGTTCAAAGGTGAACTGCTGGCTGTCAATGCTCAACAGACACAATATTTTGCAAACAACCGCATAGCCAACACAGGTGTGCTGATGAACTGACTGGTGGGGGGGCTGGCACTGCATTTTTATCTCCTCGCCCTCTCCTTGTGATTGGCCTCTCCATCAGCTTTCCACACCCAGCATCACTAACCCCCCCTCTCCCCCCCCCCCCCCAATTCCTCCTGCCAACACAGTGCTGCATCCTAGGTTCGTGCCCAGGTGCATCTTCGGGCAGTACCCAGCTGTTCCTCCACCTGCCCCCGTAGTCAATTCATTGTCTGGATCTCATTCCTCTTCTTGATCAGACTAATAGCAAGGTCCCATACCCTACTAAGGATATACCCACTATCATGATTTATTAATGGTTCCCTTACTCGAATCACCATAAATGCCTTAATGATGCAGTGCCAGAAGTTGGATGTCTGTGTCAGAAACTTGGTGTGGTCATACTCCATTCTATATTCTGCAACTGCCAACTTGTTAGACTGCCGCAATCTGATGTGCCGTTGGTGTTCGTTGCAATGAACTTTGACTGCACACACTGCCTGACCTATGATTTACCACACTGGCAGAGAATCAGCACATACTTCTGTAGTCCAATGTCATCCTTCACACTACCATGCAGTACCTGTGTAATGCCTTGTAGGCGGAAGACTGTCTTCACTTGGTGTTTCTGGAGAATTTGTCCTATCTTCCCAGACAATGTGCCACAAAAAGGAATAAATGCAATGGCTGCATTCTCCTGACTCTCCTCTTCTGATTCCATCAGTTGTACAGAGGCTAAAGGATGTAGGGCTCTCTGAATTTTCCAGTCCTTGCAGCCATTCTTCTGAAAAACTGCTCTTGTATGTTCAGGTTCTTGGTTGATACTTTTGTTGTCAGAGATGGTGTGAACCCTATGTACCAATGTTTTTGACATGCCATTCCTCTGAGCTGTCTGCATGCAATTACAGATCACTTCTGGTAAACACTGTGGCCCAATGTGCTGTCTGCTCACCTTTCAATCAGGATATCCAGAAAAGGGTGTACTCCATCCACTTCGACTTCCATGTTAAAACTGATGTTCAAGTGTATAGAATTGAGGTGGACAAAGAAGTCATTCAACTTGTCTCTTCCATGTGGCTATATAATGAAAGTGCCAGAAGGAACAGGTAGGTTTCCAATGGGCTGATTCCAGGGCTTCCTCTTCAAAACAATCCATATACATATTGGCGACAAACAGTGAAAATGAACTCCCCATGGCTATTCCTTCTGTCTGGTTGTAGCAACCACAATTAAAAAGAAAATATTTTGTCACCATGATATGCCAGAAAAGGATGGCCATCTCTATGTCATTTTTCTGGCCAATAAGATCTAAGGATTCTTGAAAAGGTATTCTCAATGTACTTCTGGTGAGATAGGACCACAGCTGCATTGCCGTTGTTGGTTAGAGACAATGTTGAAATTTGCAAGGATGTCAGTATCTTTAAGCTTAACGTTGTTAAAGGCACCACAAAAATCCACAGAGTTGTGAATGTGATGTGAGTGCTTCCTGACATAACGGCTAAGCAAATCCTTCAGTTACTTAGTGAATGAGCATGTCAGTACACCGATGTTGCTGACAATGGGGCACAAAGGAACCCCGTCCTTGTGAACCTTTGACAGTCTTGGTGTAGCTGATGCTCTCTGTCTTAGCTTCTTCACAACATTGTCTGGTGAGGCAGATTCTTTGAAAAGTGCCATAGTCTTCCTCTCCACCCTCTTGGCAGTTTCAGTGTTGATTTTCGAGTATGCACTATCTTCTAGCAGGCTCCTGGTGAGATAGGACCACAGCTGCATTGCCCTTGTTGACTGGTAAGACCAAGATATCAGGATCTGCTCTTAGTTTCCTTATAGCAGCCTTCTCCCTGCTAGAGATGTTCAGTTCTGTAGGTGTCATTTGCATGAGAACCTGACAGGTTTTATGATGTACC
This sequence comes from Schistocerca gregaria, assembly GCF_023897955.1. NCBI lineage: Eukaryota > Metazoa > Arthropoda > Insecta > Orthoptera > Acrididae > Schistocerca > Schistocerca gregaria. Next base: position 399,512,087 of record NC_064931.1, on the reverse strand, counting down.
TCTTCACCTGTTTCAGGGAGAAGTCATGCAGCTTCCTGTTCCTGTGAGCTGATTATGTACATGACGAGCTCCAATTTAGGTGTGGGTGCAAAATTGAGTCCCTTCTTAAGAACTGCCAGTTTCTTGGCCATGAGATTGATGACAGTTTCGCAGGGAGCATCATAAGGTTACCTCTCTGATATATGCTTCAATTTTGAAATTTTATGTCCGGTGGCCTTTCTTTGTGCGGAGTCCTCTGAGCGCCATGTGACACCATCAGTCCAGTCCCACATTCAAGAACTGAACTGGTTGGCCAGCTGTAGATGTAATTTGAAAGCAACAGTTTTGTCAGCAACATTGGTGCTTCAACATACTCACTCTCTAAATACTTGAGGAATTTGCTTAGCCTTTACATCACAAAGTGCTCACATCATATTCACAACACTGTGGATTTTGTGGGACGCCTTAACAACTTTAAGCTTAAAGATACTGACATCCTTGTGAACTCTGACATTGTCTTTCTTATCACCAGAGTGCCTTTACAAGAATCCTTACGGCTTATTGGCCAGAGATTTGTTTGACGAAGAGGAGACCAACCTTTCCATGGATGTCTTGATGTCAACATACTTTCTTTTTGACAGTGGCTACTATGAGCACATGGAAGTAGTAGCCAGAGGGGATCTGCTTTCACCCATTGTCACCAATTTGTACAAGGAATATTTTGAGAAGGAAATACTGGAATCAGCCCATTGGAAACCTACTTGTTCCTTCCAGTATGTAGACAATAACTTCTTCATATAGGAGATGGGCTACAACCATTCTCAATTACTCATTCCCTTTCATGTCTTCCTACTCTTACAACTGCGGTCTGGTTTCTGTGCAAGTTTTGAATAACTTTTTGCTCCCTGTATTTGCTCTCTGTTACCATCAGAACTTCAGAGAGTGTATTCCTGTACACATTGTCAAAAATGTTCTATAATTTACGAATGTTATAAAGAAAAATAGACCTTCTTTTAACCTATCTTTTAAGATAAATCATATTGTGAGTATTGCCTCAGTTGTTCTTACATTTTTGTGGAATCCACATTCATTTTTCCTGAAGTCAGCCTCTAAAAGCTTTTTCGTTATTCTGTAGTTGTCATTAGAAACAGCAAATGCATGGCAGTGAATTACATGGTTGTCAGAATATTTATTGGAGAGGCTCTTCCTGATGACAACAAGACCCCAGATCACATAAATTTCTTATGCGATCTGGGATCAAATTTCCTACAGTGATTGCTGAATATGTAGTTCAGAGAAACCACTGTCTGGATTTTCCATTTCTCGCAGCCATTTGATCCATCTCTGTGCTGCTGTGTGCCTCTTAGGCTCAACACCCTGAAAACCAAGCTCTCACAAGTCTCTTAAACCTGTCAGTCATGAGACATCTTTCCATGGTCATGGTTTGTTGCCAATTGTGGCTTTCACAGATCCACATTCAAATTCTGTATTCACTATTGACCACATACAGTGGAGTAGTCTTTGTCAGTGATAGTACATTACAGCTGCATTCAAAATATTAAAAATTAATATTCACATTATATGTACAAATTGAATATCCTATTTTGACTAGTTATAAAACTTCAAAATCAATTTCAACATTATATGTATCAAAAAATTCTTTTAAACTGCAGAATGGATTGTGAGCTAACCAGTTTTACATCTTATTTTTGAAATAGTTTAAAATTGTTGTCAGAGCAGAAAGTGACAGTTTATTAAAGAACTTCAGATAGGTCACTTCATATTTCCTGTTTTTGTCAGTATATGCCTGGGTTTGCTGATATTCATTTTGGTGTTATGATAGTATATATTCTCTCTAGTGTCACAAAATCAGTTATGTTGTTCTTAACGTATACCATTGATAGATAGATATAAAGATTTACAACTGTCAATATTTTGGCCTTAGTTTACAGAGAACAACAGTGTTCCTTGGGGTCAGCCTTACACAGTAATTGTAGTACCTCTTACTGTATAAGTAGAACTTCACTGACATGGCATTAGAGTTCCCACATTAACAGTCTGTAAGATACATGAGACTGAAAAATTACAAAGGATGCTGGAATGAGATTTTCATTCTGCAGTGGAGTGTGCTCTGATATGGAGCTTCCTGAAAGATTAAAACTGTGTGCCAGACTGAGACTTGAACTCGGCATCTTTGCCTTTTGCAGACAAGTGCTCTGCCAACTGAGCTACCCAAGCCTGACTCAAGACCTGTCCTCACAGGTGTACTTCCACCAGTATCACATCTCATACTTTCCAATCTTCAGTTCTGCTACAAAGGTTGTCCTCACAGCTATACTTCCACTAGTACCACATCTCCTACTTTCCAAACTTCAGTTCTGCTGCAAAGTTTGGAAGATAGGAGATGAGGTATTGGAGGAAGTAAAGCAGTGAGGACAGGTCATGAGTCATGCTTGAATAGCTCGTTAGGTAGAGCATTTTCCTACAAAAGGCAAAGGTCCGAGTTTGAGACTCAGTTCATAAACAGTTTTAATCTCTTGCGAAGTTACAAAGTACGCTCTTCTTAGCTATTCCTTATTGACTAAAGAAGTTAACTTCCACATGAGATGTGTACAGTGCTTAAAATGTAGGTGAATACAACTACACCCCCCCCTTCCTCCCCCCCCCCCCCCCCCCCAGACATAAAAATCACTGGTTTCAATTTGTGAAAATTTGTGATAAAACTTGCAATGAGAAATCATTTTTTTTACAATATACTGTTCTGAAATGCAGATTATTAAAACATAGTTTCTCATGATAAAAACAATAATAACACAAGGTAAACAACAGCTACTACCATCTATCCCCATAGAAGTTTCACTTTTCTCCAGTTCACCACTTTGGAACCAAGCTTAAGTATCTGAGGTATACTGTAAATATGCGCGCGCGTCCACACACACACACACACACACATACACACACACACAAGGAATATATTGCTCCATACACCTAACAATCACATCACATATGTCACCCACTGTCACTGGTGCTGGCACTGCAGCAGATTATAGTTACATTGTGATTTAATACACATGAACTATTTCAAATATCTGGTGCCATTCTGACATGTTCTGGGCAAAATTAATCCCTGGATGTATCAACATACATCAAATTCAAGAAAAGCTCATAAATGTCATAATCAGCACAATTCACCACATTTTATTGAAATGTACCAGATTTCAGTATTAAATGACTTCACAAAATCACTTCGGGCGAATTCCAGAATGTGTCTTAGAAAGCCACAGCTGAGTGCCTTATCCACACTTGTTAAATTTTAGCTCATGCTCTGTTTCTAACAATATTGGTGTTGATATTGATGATACCGTTTCATGTTGTGAAACACAGACCTGTGCAAGTGCACATTACTGCTTTACTGCTTCTGCTTGGGAGTACAAGATGTTGTTGCTGTTGTGGTCTTCAGTCCTGAGACTGGTTTGATGCATCTCTCCATGCTAATCTATCCTGTGCAAGCTCCTTCATATCCCAGTACTTACTTCAACCTACATCCTTCTGAATCTGCTTAGTGTATTCATCTCTTGGTCTCCCTCTACGATTTTTACCTTCCACGCAGCCCTCCAATGCTAAATTTGTGATCCCTTGATGCCTCAAAACATGTCCTACCAACCGATCCCTTCTTCTAGTCAAGTTGTGCCACAAACTTCTCTTCTCCCCAATCCTATTCAATACCTCCTCATTAGTTACGTGACCTACCCATCTAATCTTCAGCATTCTTCTGTAGCACCACATTTTGAAAGCTTCTATTCTCTTCTTGTCCAAACTATTTATTGTCCATGTTTCACTTCCATACATGGCTACACACCATACAAATACTTTCAGGAACGACTTCCTGACATTTAAATCTATACTCAATGTTAACAAATTTCTCTTATTCAGAAACGCTTTCCTTGCCATTGCCAGTCTACATTTTATATCCTCTCTACGTCGACCATCATCAGTTATTTTGCTCCCCAAATAGCAAAACTCCTTTACTACTTTAAGTGTCTCATTTCCTAATCTAATTCCATCAGCATCACCCGACTTAATTCGACTACATTCCATTATTCTCGTTTTGCTTTTGTTGATGTTCATCTTATACCCTCCTTTCAACACATTGTCCATTCCGTTCAACTGCTCTTCCAGGCCCTTTGCCGTCTCTGACAGAATTACAATGTCATCGGCGAACCTCAAAGTTATTATTTCTTCTCCCTGGATTTTAATACCTACTCCAATTTTTTCTTTTGTTTCCTTTACTGGTTGCTCAATATACCGATTGAATAACATCGGGGAGAGGCTACAACACTGTCTCACTCCCTTCCCAACCACTGCTTCCCTTTCATGCCCCTCAACTCTTATAACTGCCATCTGGTTTCTGTACAAATTGTAAATAGCCTTTCACTCCCTGTATTTTACCCCTGCCACCTTTAGAATTTGAAAGAGAGTATTCCAGTCAACATTGTCAAAAGCTTTCTCTAAGTCTACAAATGCTAGAAACATAGGTTTGCCTTTCCGTAATCTTTCTTCTAAGATAAGTCGTAAGGTCAGTATGGCTTCACGTGTTCCAACATTTCTACGGAATCCAAACTGATCTTCCCTGAGGTTGGTTTCTACCAGTTTTTTTCATTTGTCTGTAAATAATTCACGTTAGTATTTTGCTGCTGTGCCTTATTAAACTGATAGTTCGGTAATTTTCACATCTGTCAACACCTGCTTTCTTGGGGATTGGAATTATTATATTTTTCTTGAAGTCTGAGGGTATTTCGCCTGTCTCGCACATCTTGCTCACCAGATGGTAGAGTTTTGTCAGGACTGGCTCTCCCAAGGCCGTCAGTAGTTCTAATGGAATGTTGTCTATTCCCGGAGCCTTGTTTCAACTCAGGTCTTTCAGTGCTCTATCAAACTCTTCACGCAGTATCGTATCTCCCATTTCATCTTCATCTAGATCCTCTTCCATTTCCATAATATTGTCCTCAAGTACATCGCCCTCTATATACTCCTTCCACCTTTCTGCTTTCCCCTCTTTGCTTAGAACTGGGTTTCCAACTGAGCTCTTGATATTCATACAAGTGGCTCTCTTTTCTCCAAAGGTCTCTTTAATTTTCCCGTAGGCTGTATCTATCTTACCCCTAGTGAGATAAGCCTCCACATCCTTACATTTGTCCTCTAGCCATGCCTGCTTAGCCATTTTGCACTTCCTGACGATCTCATTTCTGAGACGTTTGTATTCCTTTTTGCCTGCTTCATTTACTGCATTTTTATATTTTCTCCTTTCATCAATTAAATTCAATATTTCTTCTGTTACCCAAGGATTTCTAGCAGCCCTCGTCTTTTTACCTACTTTATCCTCTGCTGCCTTCACGACTTCATCCCTCAGAGCTACCCATTCTTCTTCTACTGTATTTCTTTCTCCCATTCCTGTCAATTGTTCCATTATGCTCTCCCTGAAACTCTGTACAACCTCTGGTTTAGTCAGTTTATCCAGATCCCATCTCCTTAAATTCCCACCTTTTTTCAGTTTCTTCAGTTTCAATCTACAGTTTATAACCAATAGATTGTGGTCAGAGTCCACATCTGCCCCAGGAAATGTCCTACAATTTAAAACCTGGTTCTTAAATCTCTGTCTTACCATTATATAATCTATCTGATACCTTTTAGTATCTCCAGGATTCTTCCATGTGTACAACCTTCTTTTATGATTCTTGAACCAAGTGTTAGCTATGATTAAGTTATGCTCTGTGCAAAATTCTAACAGACGGCTTCCTCTTTCATTTCTTAGCCCCAATTCATATTCACCTACTATGTTTCCTTCTCTCCCTTTTCCTACTGTCAAATTCCAATCACCCATGACTATTAAATTTTCGTCTCCCTTCACTACCTGAATAATTTATTTTATCTCATCATACATTTCTTCAATTTCTTCGTCATCTGCAGAGCTAGTCGGCATATAAACTTGTACTACTGTAGTAGGCATGGGCTTCGTGTCTATCTTGGCCACAATAATGCGTTTACTATGCTGTTTGTAGTAGCTTACCCGCACTCCTATTTTTTTATTCATTATTAAACCTTCTCCTGCATTACCCCTATTTGATTTTGTATTTATAACCCTGTATTCACCTGACCAGAAGTCTTGTTCCTCCTGCCACCGAACTTCACTAATTCCCACTATATCTAACTTTAACCTATCCATTTCCCTTCCTAAATTTTCTAACCTACCTGCCCGATTAAGGGATCTGACATTCCACGCTCCGATCCCTAGAACACCAGTTTTCTTTGTCCTGATAACGACGTCCTCTTGAGTAGTCCCCGCCCGGAGATCCGAATGGGGGACTATTTTACCTCCGCAATATTTTACCCAAGAGGACACCATCATCATTTAACCATACAGTAAAGCTGCATGCCCACGGGAAAAATTACGGCTGTAGTTTCCCCTTGCTTTCAGCCGTTCGCAGTACCATAACAGCAAGGCCATTTTGGGTAGTGTTACAAGGCCAGATCAGTCAATCATCCAGACTGTTGCCCCTGCAACTACTGAAAAGGCTGCTGCCCCTCTTCAGGAACCACACGTTTGTCTGGCCTCTCAACAGATACCCCTCCATTGTGGTTGCACCTACGGTACGGCTATCTGCATCGTTGAGTCACGCAAGCCTCCCCACCAACGGCAAGGTCCATGGTTCATGGGGGGGGGGGGGGGGGGAGGGGGGGGGAGGGGGGGAGGGGGGGGAGTACAAAATAAGTAATGTAAAAGGTACTGACATCTGCCCTTCTAATTTTTTATAGTAAGTTTCAACCATTAGATTGCAGAAAAAGTTTTCAGTGGGAACAATCTGAATTGAAAACACTAAACAAAGCATCCAAATAAAAATAAAACTTGCTGTTAAAGGACTTTGCTGTCTTTTACATAGCATATTCATGGCAACATAGTGCAAAGAAGAAAATACCAAGTTTAGTTTTTAAAGTGGGCATAAGAAATAAATTATGGTGAAACTGTAACTGAAATATCACTGTATAAGAGGAGACTGTTTTAACAGATATAAATAATCTCACATATTTACTTACTTTTGCTATCTGAAGGTATGGCAGGGAAATATTGAAATTTTCATTCATATCAGCAAACCACACAAGACGAACATTTGTTATAACAAATGTGCCAAGGTTTCCCTGAAAATATAAAAAAATGCTTCTAAACAGGGCACTTGCATGATGTAATTAAAAATATGTTTGTTACATAATATAACAGAACCTGATCACTTGACAGATTCCATACTCCATTAACAGTTGTAACAACTTGCTCTAGGGGAAGAAGCTTGAGTTGTTTATTATAAATGATGGCACCCCTCAACTTGAGTTCACGGTACATTCTTGATGATGTATAAGCTCTGAAATTTTAATTATTCACATTCATTAGTATGTAACTTTAATGAAACAACTAAGCCAAACAGTTTCAGTTTTATTTTGAATGGACACACACACACACACACACACAAATACTGGCACAAAAAGCTAAATGTAAATTTGAACATTAAATTTAAAAAATGAATACTGAACATCATAGGTACTCTTGGGGGAAATACATGGGTCATGTGACAGTGTTCTGACATTTATATAATACGATGAGGAGAGAAGACCCCATTACTGATTATGGTTTAGATTTCAAGACATCTCGTTACACATAAAGGTAGGGAATACAGATGTTAACAACATTAACTAACCATTTCATTTAATACAAACGAAAAAGAATGACTCAGTGGAATTATCATCCTATTTTTAGGGACTAGTTAATGATACATTCTCTCCTTTTGTCAATTTTTAAAAATCTACAACTAACTTAGCCTTCACTGACTAGAATAAATTCTCTTTGCCACTGGGTTGGGTACAGTCTCAAACACACAATATAGTCTCAAAATTTAGATTTTATACCCAATTATATCATGCATCATTTTTTATTTGTAGTGTGTCAAACAATGACCTCGCAAGCCAACGGCCACTGTACCTTCAATTCTCACTCACATAATCCTAATTTTATGTTATAATTTTACAAAACACATAACACTATGCTGTCTGTGATAATGACATTTACTCTGCTACCTGTTTCAGTCGTAAACCATTTTCAATGGCAGAAAAATTATTACAGAGCACAGCTGAGCAACTTTCCTGCCATTGAAAATGGTTTGAGGCCAAAACTGGTAGCAGAATAAAATACCATTATCACAGACAGCACAGTCCTCTGCATTTTGGAAAATTAGTACATGCTGTTGACCAGCACCTAAACAAGACCCAATTTTATGATTCACTGATTTATAAACTTATGCTTGACACTTCATTGTGAAATTCCATGCAGTAAAGCATGTCAAGTTTACAGAGACATTTATTTTTCTATAAGAGAAAGTACTGAGAATATCGTGCAAAGTGCAAGCCTTCACAGTCATTGTGAATGTTAGCCTACCATTCAGCATTCTAGTGCAAAAATGATTAGCAAGCCTTTAGCAGATGAATGGAAGGAAATTGGGCAAAAAGGAAAGAAAAAAATTAAAGAGATATCTTGATGGCCATACTTGACAGGTGGTGAAGTTTCACACATAATGAGAAGCATAGCAGATAATGTGTATGAAGCACTCATTCTAAAACATATTGTCACAACATGACAATCATGAAAGACAATCATGGTTTAGCATCTTTAATATAATAAATAATATATAATAAATGGTCAGAAATCTCTGACAGATATGAACATTGCACACAGGTAGCAGGACATAGGTGGTGGTGGTAGTTAGTGTTTAACGTCCCGTTGACAACGAGGTCATTAGAGACGGGCAGGACATAGGAGTGGTTATTCAAGAAGAGGTGCATTGATCATTGGCAACTATTCCTACCATCAGACAAGTTCTTCTCAAAGAATGAGATTATGCTTAAGTCACCATCAAAAGTGGCCAAGGGGAACTCAGAGCCACCAGCTGCAATAAGCATCTGTGAATCATCTCTACCAATACGCAAATGGTAACATCCACACCAGACCAAGAAGATCAGCTGAGTGTCAATGATGAATAATGATTCATTAGTACTGTTAAAGGAAGTACTGTGGAGGAGGATACTATCATAACACTAACAGATCCTGGCCTAAACGAGGCATGATGTTGGAGAGTGATGGGCAATTTGCACCAATGCAGGATGGAGATAAGACAGACCAGACAGCACAGGTGAAATATTATAAAAATATTGGGGATTATTTGAGGGATTACCAATCACATGAATTGTCTCCAACTGAGAAAGGAGTAAATTCATACGAAATGTAGAAGATGCTTGGAGATGCACTTGGGTTTATGCAGGGGTTCTCATCAGGAAGACACATGGAATGTAGAATTTCTGCAATATCAGCAAATGAGCAATATCACCAAAAATGATGTCTACACATTGTCATAAAACAATGATGTCTCTGATTGCTTGAAATGAACAAACTATCTCTTCACTATGGATATGCAGGTAAGCTACTGTTGGATTAATACTGTCTAGTCTTGCCACAGTGGTGCCAGAAGGACTTCCACTACACCCTATAAGGTAGCTTTCAGAGTACAGGTATAGATGTAAGACTGCCTTTGTGCATATTAGCTACTGGCAGATTAAAGCTGTCGAGGTTGATCAGCAAACAGCTGAAGTATCAGAAACAGCCTTCGCTACTCACCATGGTTTCTGGAGTATAGGTGTAGATGAAGGGCTGCTTATATAGCACCTGATGACCTCTACAATACCAAAGTTATACTAATTGATCTCTGCAATGTAATAGCCCCCTTTGAACCCATGATGGACAATTTCCTTCACTGTCAAGATGCCATTGCCATTTCTTTGATGACACATAGAAAGTAACATAATTACTCAAGTACTGTGCTAATGTGTGTCAAAGACTCAGGTATTTGTCCCAATGCAAGAAAGTTCTCCTCCATTGCCCAAGAAATAAAAGTTTTCGAGCACCTAGTTAAAGTAGATGAGAAGAAATCATGATACAGAAAAGTAAGGACTATAACACAACACATATTGTTAGAAGAAGGAAGATAGAGTTTGATGTTCTATAGCCAGTTAAATTATCAGAGAAGAATCACAAGGTAGGATAGGGTCAGGATCGAGAAGGAAAGGAACTGTGCACTTTTCTAAGGAACCATCCTACATTCACATTAATTGTCGATTCAGGGAAGCCAAGGGAAACCTAAGTCTGGTTGGCCAGACAGAGATTTGAAACTTCCTCTTCCAAAATGTGAATATAATTAATTTAAGAATTTTCATGGCACTGCAACTGGTCACCTGCAATCTGTGAAAACCATTGTCAAAATCAGGTACAAGAAATGTTGCAGGGATGCATCCCATTTTTAGAATGTGGAGCTAGAAATATCTTTTTCTGACTATAACAAGAGGCTGTATCTTGCTGCTGTCCAATGCTAATTTCAAGATTAATCTCAACAGTGACACTGTTTTAGTGCAAATACAGAAATATGTTGAAAAGGTAACAGTTTAGGTCTCCACCATTCTCAGAAGAATTACTCTAAAACCGACAAAGGGTACCTTATAATTGTTTGGAAAATTAATAAGATCCAATCACATTTATTTAGAAGATCATTCACTATCGTAACACACCACTATTCTTTATGTTGGTTGAAAACATGAAGTATATGCCAAGAACAACTGACACGATACACGATACCGAGTGAGGTTACACAATGGTTAGCACCCTGGACTCACATTCGGTAGGACGATGGTTCAAACACATGTCCGGCCATCCTGGTTTAGGTTTTCCATGATTTCGCTAAATCACTTCAGGAAAATGACGGGATGGTTCCTTTGAAAGGGTATGGCTGACTTCCTTCCTCATCATTACCTCATTTGATGGTCCCCTCCCCCAAATCAACCAACCAACAAACTTGATGAATATAAAGACCTTAGGTGTATGATACTGGCCTGGTAAAGAAAAATGACGAAAAAGGATATTGACTGCATTCTGGGGAATACTGTGAGGGAATACCTTAACCTGTATGACATCTCAATCATTGCCACATTAGCAGACAGTGGTGAAATGACTCTGCGTCATACGAGTTCTTGGACATGCACTATGATAGCCCCCTTTGAGGATGACATTACCATTTCTTCGATTATATATAGAAAGCAAACTCATTACTTAACTAAGACACTTCAACTCGTCACCTGGGATTTGTGGAAACCCTTGTCAGAGCTAGGTACAGGACTCACTGTTTAGACCTCTGCCCATCCGACAAACACTATGCAAGCCGCTGTAAGGAATGCCAATAACAGAAATATGTGACTTGCAAATAATTTGAAAGTAAAGGTAACAACACACCTAATAATGGGGGTGTTAAGGAGACAAAGGAACATAAACAAACTGAAAAAATTAATAGATTTTGGACAAATATTTTTTCAAGCTAGAGTACACATACATGCGCAGCCCCTCCCCCCCCCCCCCCCCTCTCCTACACAGACATATGCACACTTATATGCCTACACTGTGACAGCTGAATACATTGGGCTGGGACTGCAGTTCTGCAGCTCAGCTGAACTGAAGGAAGTTAGGTGGAGAGAGCAAGAGCAGAAAGGAAGTGGAAACTGGGAGTGAAGATCGAGGAAGGGTGGCTGTCGGTTGTTTCACTGTGAGCACGGTAAGCTGCTTCAATGAACCACTTGGATGGCCATGCGTGTTAAAGTGCTGCTTCCAGGATGGGGAGGTGCACCGGCCCTGGATCGAGTCTGAGGATAATGATGAGGGTCAGTGTGCCACCAGTCTGGATGTGGTATTTAGGCAGTTTCCTACATCCCACCACGTGAATACTGGGCTAGTAGCCAAGTCCTGCCTCAGTTGCATGATATACAAACATTTAGAAAATATTCACTCACTTTCACATGAATAACGCTACACTCAGACAGTTGGGGTACAACTATTCCATCCCGGGGTGCAGGTAGCGGGGTGGTAACAGGAAGGGCAACTCGCTACCCCTTAAATTAACCGTGCTAAATCCATTAATAACCACACTGACCCTATACCAATGCAGGACAAAGGTATAAGAAAAAGAAGATAGTAACTAGCTACAATGGGGTGTCCAGGATTGTTAGGTTTATAGATTTTGGGGAGAATGCAGAAGGTGGGTATGCAGCACGTCATTGGGGTGAGATGGCAGATTGATTCAGGGGGACTGATTCTGGGCTGTGCATAAGAATTTAAGTAGGGGTTGGAGATTATGTTGGACTTCTGGAATGGGGGGGTTCATAGGTGGAGGAGCCAAGACAGTTGATGGATGCCTTTTATTAGGTAAAACAGTAGTTCATCATGACAGTGGTGGAGCCTTCGTCTGTTGAGAGGTTCATTATATCAGTGTCTGCACAGCATTTTATGTTGGCATGGCCACTGACTAGCCGTCCAACCAAATGAATGGGCACTCTGGGTACAAGCAGAATTGACCACCCACTGTCAGAACGTCCTGCTGATCACAACACACTCCACTTCAGTGGCTGATTCTCAACCTGTGCCATTTGAATCTTTTTGCCAACTTCAGCTTCTCTGCACTACGCAGATGGGAGTTGCTCTTTCAACATATCCTTCATTTCTGTAATCCTTGTGGCCGCAACCTACGGTAGCCCCCTGCCTCCGTACCCACCTCCACCCTGCTCCAGGACCCTAATTTCACCCATCCTGCACCCACATCATCTTCCATGCTGTCTCCCCTTCCTCTGTTCTGTTTCCATCAACAATCCACTCCACATGAACACCATCATGCACTGCACAAAATCACCAGAGATGGGGGGTGAGGAGCTGGCATTCATATATTGCATTCCTATCCTGTGCACCTGCTGCCCTCCCTCCCATATCTAACCCACACAGATGCTGTCTCTATCCCAACTGTCAGCCACCACTCCCTGTCTCTTCTACCTACTCCTTTCATCCTTCTTCCCCTCAAACAGTCCCTCTGACACAATCCCTCACCTTAGACAAGTTGCAAAACTGCAGTCTTGGAACAGTGTATTGTATTTAGTTGGCACAATAGTGCCATAGGCACATGCCCACATGTGTGTGTGTGTGTGTGTGTGTGTGTGTGTGTGTGTGTGTGTGTGTACTCTACCTCACAGAAGATTAGTCCAAAAGCTGGCACAGTTTTCAGCCTCATTTATGTACCTTTTGAGAACTCAATGCCTCTACTATTTGGTTGAGGGTTACCTCTACTCCTACATTATTTACATTCCACCAGGACTGTCCACTACTATAAATATGTTACTGAATAGTCCTAGATGTATCTGGGTCCTACACACTAATGTAACTCCTCTAGCTCCATCTGGACAGGCCCTGGAAGGCCCAACGGTACCAACCAACTGCAATGTCATCCTCAGCCGACAGGCATCACTGGACGTGGATATTGAGAAGCATGAGGTCAGCATACTGCTCTCCTGACTGTTGTCTGTTTTCATTATTGGAGCCACTGCTTCTCAATCAAGTAGCTCCTCAATAGGTCTCACAAGGCTGAGAGCACCCCAATTACCAGCAGCACTTGGCAGACCCGTACAGCTGCGCATCCAAGGACTAGCCAAGCCCAACAACACTTAACTTCAGTGATTTGATGGGAACTGGTGTTACCACTACAGCAAGGCTGCAGGCTGCACACTGATTTTCCAGTAACTGCATCATCTCACAAGCCTGATTCACTTGCTGTTATTGTTGCCTATGTGTTCCTTGGTCAGTTTTTTTTTAAGGGATGCCATATGTATGTGAACCAGAGTGCTTCATAATTAAAAATGCCTGATCGTGGATAAAAGATGAAACAGATCATATTAATTACAGAACATCAATGAAGATTCTTCAATTACATAATAAATTTATCTTAAATAAGAGTAGTACTGACTATATGTACAGCATCCAGACATCATTAGAGCAAAAAATCACTAAAATATGAGGTATTTGCATTTTATTTTCTATGAATGAGAAAAAACTTAGCAAAGTGCAAATCGGTTTCTCCATAAGCAGTCAGTGAGTTGTTATCAAATTTATTTGTGCATTGCTACGTTTGTGGTACGAAAGCACACAAAACCAAAGTATACTCTTAAAGCAGTGAAAATAATATACTGCACAACAAAATAGTATACAAATACTTGAAAGCTATTACTCACTTAAATACACCCATAATTGATGTAATGTGTCGAGCATTCCCTAAAATGAGGTTTGTAAATATAAATTCGAATCGGACATTGTTTGACTTTGTGAGGATATGAAGTGCCTCTGTTGTACCTCGAAGTTTCTGTTAAATGATAACACTTATAAACCAAGATATAATAGCTTATTATATCAAGTTTATCTTTTGGCTAATGTAATGTACAAAATAAAGTATGCTTAATTTGTGAAATAACATAATTAGGCTACTAAATGAAGTTGACATCCACAATTCTGACTAGGAGAACATGACATTTTGGAAACATTATCCATTTTGTGGCTAGGTCTTCATTATTTACAAATTTCACCTTTCTGCTCTCTGTCTGTCTGTCTGTCTGTCTGTGTGTGTGTGTGTGTGTGTGTGTGTGTGTGTGCTTTTTTCCTTGTATTTGCAGATAAATTGTTCATGACTTTGTGAGGTTATCTACATCTCAAGTAACCACAAATGTCGGATAAGTTTATGAAATAAAACTAAAACATTTTGGCAATACATTTTAAAAAAGCAGTTACTGGCTTATAATTTATTCATCCATTTAAACTTTGAAGAAATATGACATACATGTGATAGTTTGTGCCTGAAACTGTTTACAAATCACAAACTTATTTTAAAGTCAATGTTACATATTACTATCCAAAAGTCTGAAAATCTTAATTTGACAGTGGTGCAGTTAAAGTAAGTATTACAAATTACAATGTTTTGCTGGAACTGTTTGTAATGTATATTATCTTCCATTGAACATGGCTCCACAGCTGAGGTTGCTAGCACATGCCTGTGCAACATTAAACTTGAAGATATCTTAGGTTAAATTTAAACCCCTCTACAGAATCTCACAGAGTGTGAACAGTGTGACACTGCTGTTTATTATCTGTATGTCGGATGGTGATGACAAGAGTGCAATGCACTGGCACTATGTTTAATCCTCTTCCTTCTCTCTCCCATCATCAACATCATCATCACCATCATCATTATCAGCAGCAACACCAAATGCAGTACAAAAACTCCCCACACACGCCGCTCACACACACACACACACACACACACACACACACACACACACACACAAAATCACAGTCACCTATAATCAACTGATCTGATCAAAAGTAACTGTTTATTAATTAATAGGCATTAACATGAGTGTGTCCACCCATTTCCTTTATGACAGCTTAAACTCAGCTGGAAACACTATCAGCACTCCTTGTCCAGGCCTTGAAGGCCCAAGGGATGTCAACCAGCCACAGTATCATCCTCTGCCTTATGACATCATTCAGATGTGGTATGGACACGCATGTAGTCAGCACACCACTCTCCCGGACTTTTGCCAACTTTCCAGACTGTGGAGCTGCTACTTCTCATTCCAACACTGGACACAACTGGAGCTGGTGTGCTGAGACAGTTTCTGATTGGCACCAAGGGCAGCACTTTAAAGTTCTCCACCAACCACAAGCATGGCCCAAACAGCAGCCTCTGTGCCACTGCCAACGAGATGGCCTTCTGCACTGAGATAAGCACTAGCCATAGGCAGCAATGGGTGGTTCACACTCGGAACTGGTTTTAGTACAGAGTTCCAGGGTTGCAGTTCACAGCTACGGTTCATAGTGGAGATCAGCCTACGAGACTTGATCTACAAGTTGAGTTGCCTATAGCCCTTACATATGGACATGTTTTTATTACAGTGACTGACAGTGTGGCACCCAGGACAGTCATAATGTTCTTGACACTGTATTCAGTAAATCATGCCTTGACAGGCCACTGCTTGGTTGTATCTGTCTGCAAGCACATCCAATGAGTTGTTGTATATCTTTAGTTAAGTAATGCAGCACAATAAAGTGTACATGTGTGTGTCACTAATTTGTTTGCACTGTCACAGTACCTCCATCCACCTTGGAGCACCTAAACCTAATATGACATGTGTGAGTCATTCTACTCAGACAACCCATACACATCATCAAGTAGCTCCTCAACTGGCATCACAAAGCTGAGTGCACTCCATACCAGTCCTTCCACTAAGGAAAAATCCTTGACAGCACCGAGAATTGTACCTGAGTCCTCTGAAAAGCAGCCATCAATACCAAGACTCAACTATGAAGGTGGACAACACTTTCAAAGAGGTGTCTGAATTTCTGTGGAGGAATGGCGGTCTACTTTCCCTGAAGCGCCAAAACCAGAGCAGAGAAGATGTTGGATGCTGGGGCCTGATGTGAAGTCCACATTCTAACTCATCTTGAAGGTGCTCCACTGGGTTCAGGTTGGGACTCTTGGGCAGACTAGTCAATTTCAGGTGCGTTTTTGTCCACAAACCATTGCCTCACAGCCGCTGCTTTATGACAGTGTGCACTGTCATGCTGATAAACCAGTCATCATCTCTGAACTGTTCCTCTACTGTAGGCAGTACAAAACACTGTAAAATGTGCTCATATCATTATGCATTTAGCATTTTCTTAAGTCCAATAAGGTGACCACACCTTAACCATGAAAAACACTCCTTCACCATAACACCACATCTTTCTTACTTCACCATTAGCACTACACATGATGACAAATAATATTCTCCAGACATTTGCCAAAGCCAAACTTTTCCATCAGATTGCCACAAGGTATAGCATGATTCACCGATCTAAATCACTTGTTTCCAGCAATCCACTGTCCAGTGCTGTCACTCTTTACACCAACTCAAATATAGCTCAGAACTGACTACAGAAATGTGTAGTTTATGAGGAGCTGTTCCACTAATGTACTCCATTCTTTTTAACTCCCTCAGCACATGATACTAGCTGGACTGCTGGAACTCACAAGTGATTCCTTCCACTGATTTCAAGCAAATTTTTACAACAACCCTCCACAGTAGATGGTACACCCTGTAAATCAGTACATGAAGTCTGCCTGATCTTGGTTTAGCTATGTTTGTTCCTTAATGTTTCCACTTTACAGTCACATTGCCAAAAGTCAAACTGGGCAGCTTTAGAAGGGTTAAAATGTTACTGAAAGATATGTTACACAGGTGAGAGCCAATGACTATAGTCTGATTAAAATTACTTGATAGTTGACACTTCATGTGTTTTAGCTGGCTCCAATCAGAGTGCTCATTGTCACACTCAAACCATTCGCCATTGCCAAACTGCCACAATAATTAGTCAGTCCACTTCCTATTCTGTGTCCAGCTTTCTTTCTTGATGGATTTGCATCCTGAATCCTGGGTCTGGCACTTTTATTTCATATTTCATCACACAAGATAACCACACACACACATACACACACCACACACACACACACACACACACACACACACACACACACACACACACAAACACAAACACAAAAAAATAATGCTGCTCACAAAATACACATTTCACACACAGCACTAACCGAACATTACTGGATTCTTCTGTGCAAGATGCAATTTCACATTACATATAGAATTATTGTGACCATAGAGATTGGCTTACATTACATAAGCTTCACACAACACTGCGTGAAGCAGAATTTTTGAAGGCTGCAATTAATCCTTAAGAGTGGGGCACCGGAGTCATAAATACAAAACCTTCCACAGTGTAAAGGTGTAATACAGTAGTTAGCATATAAACCTGCTGTGTGGGATGTCGTAGGTTCATATCTTGTCAAATGCACTGATTTTTTTTATTTTTATAATCTAATCAAAAGACTTTCATTATTATTTTTATTCAGTTAACTGGTTTAAATGCAATCATTTTATTTAATACATTTACAGACGAATGGAAAAACTGGTAGATGCGGACCTCGGGGAGGATCAGTTTGGATTCCGTAGAAATGTTGGAACACGTGAGGCAATACTGACCTTACGACTTATCTTAGAAGAAAGATTAAGAAAAGGTAAACCTACGTTTCTAGCATTTGTAGACTTAGAGAAAGCTTTTGACAATGTTGACTGGAATACTCTCTTTAAAATTCTAAAGATGGCAGGGGTAAAATACAGGGAGCGAAAGGCTATTTACAATTTGTACAGAAACCAGATAGCAGTCATAAGAGTCGAGGGGCATGAAAGGGAAGCAGTGGTTGGGAAAGGAGTGAGACAGGGTTGTAGCCTCTCCCCGATGTTATTCAATCTGTATATTGAGCAAGCAGTAAAGGAAACAAAAGAAAAATTTGGAGTAGGTATTAAAATTCATGGAGAAGAAGTAAAAACTTTGAGGTTCGCCGATGACATTGTAATTCTGTCAGAGATGGCAAAGGACTTGGAAGAGCAGTTGAACGGAATGGACAGTGTCTTGAAAGGAGGATATAAGATGAACATCAACAAAAGCAAAACGAGAATAATGGAATGTAGTCAAATTAAATCGGGTGATGCTGAGGGAATTAGATTAGGAAATGAGACACTTAAAGTAGTAAAGGAATTTTGCTATTTGGGGAGCAAAATAACTGATGATGGTCGAAGTAGAGAGGATATAAAATGTAGACTGGCAATGGCAAGGAAAGGGTTTCTGAAGAAGAGAAATTTGTTAACATTGAGTATAGAGTTATGTATCAGGAAGTCGTTTCTGAAAGTATTTGTTTGGAGTGTAGCCATGTATGGAAGTGAAATGTGGACGATAACTAGTTTGAACAAGAGGAGAATAGAAGCTTTCGAAATGTGGTGCTACAGAAGAATACTGAAGATAAGGTGGGTAGATCACGTAACTAATGAGGAGGTATTGAATAGGATTGGGGAGAAGAGAAGTTTGTAGCACAACTTGACTAGAAGAAGGGATCGGTTGGTAGGACATGTTTTGAGGCATCAAGGGATCACAAATTTAGCATTGGAGGGCAGCGTGGAGGGTAAAAATCGTCGAGGGAGACCGAGAGATGAGTACACTAAGCAGATTCAGAAGGATGTAGGTTGCAGTAGGTACAGGGAGATGAAGAAGCTTGCACTGGATAGAGTAGCATGGAGAGCTGCATCAAACCAGTCTCAGGACTGAAGACAACAACAACAACAACAACATTACCATATCATTTTTATCATCATATTGACTTTTATTTGGTCCTATTTTTCTTTCTATCATTCTTTTTTTTGTTTGGAATCTGCTTGTGTTATGTATCATCTGCAACCAATTGCCAAACAGGACTGCTTGTCGGTTGGTAAGGCAGCAGCCTGTGCAGCAAAGTGTGTAGGAAGTTTTAGGTAATCAAAGGCAGTCAGAAATTACAGTGTGCTTTTACTACTGCAACTGAAATTTTTATGTCCTGAGTTTGCTCATAGAGGTTAGCCTTAAACACTGTGAACAAAGTGATTTCAATTTTGGTTCTGCTGCTGATTGTTGGCAATCATTTTCTCAGATACATTGCAAATCATGAGGTTGTGGTTAAGTTGGGACATGAGTTTAAATTCAAGTCTATAAAATGTGCTGTCTACTGGAATTCAGTCATGTTGTTGTTGTGGTCTTCAGTCCTGAGACTGGTTTGATGCAGCTCTCCATGCTACTCTATCCTGTGCAAGCTTCTTCATCTCCCAGTACCTACTGCAACCTACATCCTTCTGAATCTGCTTAGTGTACTCATCTCTCGGTCTCCCTCTACGATTTTTACCCTCCACACTGCCCTCCAATGCTAATTTGTGATCCCTTGATGCCTCAAAACATGTCCTACCAACCGATCCCTTCTTCTAGTCAAGTTGTGCCACAAACTTCTCTTCTCCCCAATCCTATTCAATACCTCCTCATTAGTTACGTGATCTATCCACCTTATCTTCAGTATTCTTCTGTAGCACCACATTTCGAAAGCTTCTATTCTCTTCTTGTCCAAACTAGTTATCATCCATGTTTCACTTCCATACATGGCTACACTCCAAACAAATATTTTCAGAAATGACTTCCTGACACTTAAATCTATATTCGATGTTAACAAATTTCTCTTCTTCAGAAACGCTTTCCTTGCCATTGCCAGTCTACATTTTATATCCTCTCTACTTCGACCATCATCAGTTATTTTACTTCCTAAATAACAAAACTCCTTTACTACTTTAAGTGTCTCATTTCCTAATCTAATTCCCTCAGCATCACCCGATTTAATTGGACTACATTCCATTATCCTCGTTTTGCTTTTGTTGATGTTCATCTTATATCCTCCTTTCAAGGCACTGTCCATTCCGTTCAACTGCTCTTCCAAGTCCTTTGCCGTCTCTGACAGAATTACAATGTCATCGGCGAACCTCAAAGTTTTTACTTCGTCTCCATGAATTTTAATACCTACTCCAAATTTTTCTTTTGTTTCCTTTACTGCTTGCTCAATATACAGATTGAATAACATCGGGGAGAGGCTACAACCCTGTCTCACTCCTTTCCCAACCACTGCTTCCCTTTCATGCCCCTCGACTCTTATGACTGCCATCTGGTTTCTGTACAAATTGTAAATAGCCTTTCGCTCCCTGTATTTTACCCCTGCCACCTTTAGAATTTGAAAAAGCGTATTCCAGTCAACATTGTCAAAAGCTTTCTCTAAGTCTACAAATGCTACAAACGTAGGTTTGCCTTTTCTTAATCTTTCTTCTAAGATAAGTCGTAAGGTCAGTATTGCCTCACGTGTTCCAACATTTCGACGGAATCCAAACTGATCCTTCCCGAGGTCCGCATCTACCAGTTTTTCCATTCGTCTGTAAAGAATTCGCGTTAGTATTTTGCAGCTGTGACTTATTAAACTGATAGTTCGGTAATTTTCACATCTGTCAGCACCTGCTTTCTTTGGGATTGGAATTATTATATTCTTCTTGAAGTCTGAGGGTATTTCGCCTGTCTCATACATCTTGCTCACCAGCTGGTAGAGTTTTGTCATGACTGGCTCTCCCAAGGCCGTCAGTAGTTCTAATGGAATGTTGTCTACTCCGTGGGCCTTGTTTCGACTCAGGTCTTTCAGTGCTCTGTCAAACTCTTCACGCAGTATCGTATCTCCCATTTTGTCTTCATCTACATCCTCTTCCATTTCCATAATATTGTCCTCAAGTACATCACCCTTGTATAAACCTTCTATATACTCCTTCCACCTTTCTGCCTTCCCTTCTTTGCTTAGAACTGGGTTGCTATCTGAGCACTTGATATTCATACATGTGGTTCTCTTCTCTCCAAAGGTCTCTTTAATTTTCCTGTAGGCAGTATCTATCTTACCCCTAGTGAGATAAGCCTCTACATCCTTACATTTATCCTCTAGCCATCACTGTTTAGCCATTTTGCACTTCCTCTCGATCTCATTTTTGAGACGTTTGTATTCCTTTTTGCCTGCTTCATTTACTGCATTTTTATATTTTCTCCTTTCATCAATTAAATTCAATATTTCTTCTGTTACCCAAGGATTTCTAGCAGCCCTCGTCTTTTTACCTACTTTATCCTCTGCTGCCTTCACTACTTCATCCCTCAGAGCTACCCATTCTTCTTCTACTGTATTTCTTTCCCCTATTCCTGTCAATTGTTCCCTTATGCTCTCCCTGAAACACTGTACAACCTCTGGTTCTTTCAGTTTATCCAGGTCTCATCTCCTTAATTTCCCACATTTTTGCAGTTTCTTCAGTTTTAATCTACAGGTCATAACCAATAGATTGTGGTCAGAGTCCACATCTGCCCCTGGAAATGTCTTACAACTTAAAACCTGGTTCCTAAATCTCTGTCTTACCATTATATAATCTATCTGATACCTTTTAGTATCTCCAGGGTTCTTCCACTTATACAACCTTCTTTCATGATTCTTAAACCAAGTGTTACCTATGACTAAGTTGTGCTCTGTACAAAATTCTACTAGGCGGCTTCCTCTTTCATTTCTTAGCCCCAATCCATATTCACCTACTATGTTTCCTTCTCTCCCTTTTCCTACACTCGAATTCCAGTCACCCATTACTATTAAATTTTTGTCTCCCTTCACTATCTGAATAATTTCTTTTATTTCATCGTACATTTCTTCAATTTCTTCGTCATCTGCAGAGCTAGTTGGCATATAAACTTGTACTACTGTAGTAGGTGTGGGCTTCGTATCTATCTTGGCCACAATAATGCATTCACTATGCTGTTTGTAGTAGCTTACCCGCATTCCTATTTTCCTATTCATTATTAAACCTACTCCTGCATTACCCCTATTTGATTTTGTGTTTATAACCCTGTAATCACCTGACCAGAAGTCTTGTTCCTCCTGCCACCGAACTTCACTAATTCCCACTATATCTAACTTTAACCTATCCATTTCCATTTTTAAATTTTCTAACCTACCTGCCCGATTAAGGGATCTGACATTCCACGCTCCGATCCGTAGAACGCCAGTTTTCTTTCTCCTGATAACGACATCCTCCTGAGTAGTCCCCGCCCGGAGATCCGAATGGGGGACTATTTTACCTCCGGAATATTTTACCCAAGAGGATGCCATCATCATTTAATCATACAGTAAAGCTGCATGTCCTCGGGAAAAATTACCAGTGAAAGCTTTGCTTTGAGAAACCTTTGGTGATGACCGTGTCATCTCTAGACAGTTTCACGATCTGTGGTCTTCCAGAACCCCTGATCAAAATCCGCGTGACTTCTGGTTGTGGGGATATCTGAAAGATAATGTCTCTCAGGGATGTATTTGGACTCTTCTTGACCTGAAGGATAGCATTCGATGAAATATCACTCTGATTACATCAGATACGTTGCGAGCAACTGTCAACCATGGCATGTTATTGATGCAACACATTACTGAGGTCATATTGAACACATGCTGTAACTTGGGGCCATATCCTAATAAATGTGCCTGAACCACCATTATCATGTGTTTGATCATTCCTGCCCTTTCCTGCACCCACACCACATACTGACTACTTGCAGCACCATCTTTTTCACCTGGTGGCAGAAAGTGAAACTATTGTTTACTTCAACATACTTCATAAATGCACTGATTAATGAACATGCTTACATTGTTTCAATGTCCTGCAATGTATACAGCCTGTACTGCAGCACTCGGAACATTGTCAGTCTAATGATAATCAGCAGATACTTTGCAAAGGAAAGGTGCCAATGTGCATGAAGGAAGAAAACCTTTGCAATTAGGCAGCTGAACTTACCCCTCTGGCTCTCTCAGCTGACAACAATATAAAAATACTTCTGTAATTATTTCCTTTTCATTGTGATTTGGTAGGTCTCTGCTGTTGTGATCTGAGCAGTTTTATAGGCAGCGAATTACAGGGGTGCATACAGATCACAGAACCTATACCTTCACTGTGTCCTTGAGAGGTTGTAGACACAGACGAAACAGAAAATTTATGATGCTTACACACCACAAGGATTTTGTTTGTTAAAGTTACATGGGACCCAGAGCACAGCTCAATTGGAATGTTTAAGTTTTAACACTATTTGATCATATGAATCTTCCATTATTATGAATTCATCAGGATCATTATTTCCACTGTTTACATTTGTGAAAGATTTGTAAGGGGTACTACTATAAATAGTTGTACCCCTTGCACACCACTGGTTCTCTGGTAAATCTGGAGCAGAGCACAACATTGCCAGCAGGAGGTACTACCTCGCTGTTTCATTCTACAATGTCCAAGCACTACCATCATGTGCCTTTACGTGTGGCATGGGCAGTCACTGAAATGTCCTGCTGAGTAGTGGGCTAAGGCAGTGCTAGATTGACACACTTGAAGTAACAATGTTTACTGAACATAAACTCAATTTAGAACAGTTTGAGAATGAAGTCCACACATGCAGTAGAACTAAAAATGCCCCTCTGTGATGACTGAAGACTACAACACAAATGATCTTCTGTGATGATTGAAGAATACAATGGAAATCATCTTCTGTGGTGATTACATAGCTGGTGTCAAAAAGGACAAAGTACTGATCATCAGCAGAAGCAATGAGCAATGGAAGCAGAGTCATTTGGATCAGTGGTCAAAAAGCAGTGCCTGGGAGCCCAGTGATGGCACAAGGTGCAATGTCAGTGCTGTCGGGGTCCGTAGCGCAGTCTCACTGCATGGCTGGTGATGCGTCTGGAAGCCAGAGGTGAAACTGGCCAACAAGGGGCTTAGTGGCAATGTTGGTACTTGTGCAGAAGAACATAGGCACATGAGTATGCCCCTGTGACTGCACTGCTGTGTATCGCGATATGCACACCCTGTAGTATTACAGTCTGCACCTCTGGGCACTGTGGCAGGTACAGGAAACTTGGCAGCAATCAATGCAGCAATGTGTTGATAAACAGCTGCTTTGGGGTGATGTAGGGGCTGTGCCTGGTCCACTAAGTATATCCAAGAAACACGGTAGCCAAGTACGCAGGGGCCCAGCACTACATGTACTATAGTCATAGTCAAGATTTTGTGTGGAATGGTTGTTGCACTCCAGTTGCACCAAAAATATGAACAGTTTGCTGAGGTTGATTAAATAAGAATTTGGAAGTTTTCTGTGGCATGGTAGGATAACAGTGAGTGATTAATCAATTTATTCATGGAGGGTGAGCATATGACATATGAAATCAGTGGAAAAATCGCCTTTCTTAATCAGTAGCATTTGTTGGCAGGCAATACCATTTGAGCAATTATTAAGGATAATGTGAACAGTTATAGCATGATAGTTAAACTTTCCATGTGAAAATGGGACTAATTTGAACTACTAATATGAACATAAATGAAGTACATGGTATGAACTGTTATCCTTTCAAAGCAACCTTTCTCACTTAAAATTGAAGAACTTTAGTAGTCACAAAGAAAATAAATGTGTTTTTATTTCAGGTAACATGGTCAAGCTTTATACAAAGAGTGTTCTCTCTGTTAACAACACCTTACACATGTCCGTGCTGGGAGGGGGGGGGGGGGGGGGACCCTGTTACCATTAAGAATCAAAATATAATGTGAGGGAAGTTGCAGACAACAGTCAGTGAGAAAGTTATTGGTCTTTTCTTTTAAAAATACTGAATGATACAGGGTCAGTCCTCGTATGCCCTATTACCATCCAGTCATGTTATAATTTAACTTCACTTTTGCATACGGCTCTATTTTCTAGCCTTTGTACTCTAGAATTTCTTAAATAGTTTTATTTATGGATGAATATGGAAATTTAATATATAACTACTGGTACTTACTGAATTCACCATCCTTGTTGTGACTGTGACTACACAGTTGTAACCTATCGCTGAAACAAGAGAGAGATCATGAATACTATGGAGCAAAATACTGTGCACTGTCCTAAAATTAAAACTAAAATTAGTATTCATCATGGTAGGAGTACTAACATCTACTCACAAATATGTGAGAAAGATTAACAATAAACTTTATCTACTAACTTATTTACTGAACAAAATGACAAACAAGTAGCTGTTCACTGTTCCACTTCTGAGGTGGCATGGTTCATCACTAGGATATAGAGCTCAAAATAGGAGATAGATACATCCAAAATTTATGCTTTCATTAAAGTAGGGAGATATATTTTACTGCAGTTAATGACTGGGAACCTGTAGGGTAGTAATTATCTGGATTGTTAACTGAACCAAAATGCTACATGCCTGCCCTAAATATACTTTCCATTAGTGCAAATTTGCGGATATTTTCATACATTCTTTCAGCAACATATGAAACAGTTGTACAGCTGTTTTGGGACAGTAGGGTCTGACTGTCATCCAGCACTGTCACTCATTCCATAATTAGGAGAAAAAATCACAAAAATAAACTGAAGATTATTTTAGAAAGTTGGAGATTTGAAGAAATAAAGTGACTCACTGAATGGGAAACTTACTGCCTAAGATAAGGATTTTCCAAATCTGTCATTCAATAAAATACAAAATCATATTTGCAGATGAAGTTTTGATGGCTGAGATTAATATTTTTTATATTGCACAATAACTTATACCAAACATTAAAATTACTAGCATCAGTTAGCTGTATTTTCCATGAATGTTAGGGTACAATAGTATTTGAACTGTGACACAACAGTGTCCCTAAAATTAATCACAAAAACCAGTTTGCCTTCAGCATTAAAGTGATTGATAATAGATATATGTCATAGCAGTTACTTTATTGAGGTGTATGAATCTCTGCCTCTGGACTTACAACTGGATTTACAATGCTAACTTTAAGTTAATGGTTATTAAAGAATCAAAGGTCATTAACAACTATGCAGCAGGAAAAAGATTTGATGTAACAGAAATTAATGTTTTTAAGGGGCATCACATGAAGATTACATTTCACTGCTAGATGCATATGCAAAACACTCGCAGAACCTAAATAGGAAAGGGTTCACATTTTTGGGTACCATGTTCTGCATCATGTGTAAGAGGAACACAATTAATACATCCCCATTCCTCAAAAAGCTATTTGGACATAGCTGTGATGTACAAGGTTGTTGAAGAGGATGGGGCCAATGTTACACTGAGGAACAATTTGGGGAGGTGATACAAAACAAATTGCATTTTTATGTCAGACAATCAGGTTAAGGAAATAACATGCCTATTCACTAGTGTGTGATTAAAATTGCTGGTTATTTGATATTGTGCCTTGGTATTGATTTCTTTTGACCAGAACTCTCAATATCTTGTGCCAATTTTCCACTACTGCCATTGCACCACAAAATGTGGCCAGTTTTGTTGCCCTGTCAAGTAATGTACTACAAGGGTAATCCCAAAAGTAAGGTCTCCTATTTTTTAATAAGTACATAGACATGTTTACTTCTACAATGGTTTACATCAGTTTGCAGCTTGAGCATTTAGCTATTTTTCAACATAATCACCATTTCTGTTGGTGCATTGTTGTAGACGCTGTGGCAGCTTATGTATGCCCATGTCATACCAGCTTGCCGCCATGCTGTTCAGAAAGTTACGAACCTCTTCTTTCACCTCATCATCGAAGCTGAATCGCTTTCCAGCCAAATGTTCTTTTAACCTAGGGAACAGGTGATAGTCAGGACTATAGGGTGGGTGGGTGATTATGTTCCACTGAAACTGTTGCAGCAGAGCAATGGTTTGTTGAGCGATGTGTGGGTGAGCATTGTCATGGAGAATGTGCACACTCTTGCTCAACATTCCTCTTCACCAGTTCTGAATTGCCCATTTGAGTTTTTTCAGAGCCTCACAGCACCTGTCAGCATTAATTGTGGTCCCAGTAATTCAATTGTCTCTAAGCAGGTTGTAGGCTGTGTTGCAAAAATGAACAGCATAGAGAAAGAAGTGATGACACTTTCTGATGGACCTGACCATCATTCTGCAGGACAATGCTCAAGTACATACAGAGCAAGCTGTTACTGATTTGTTTGACTGATAGGGCTGCTAAGTGCTATACCACCTACTGCACTCCTCTGACTTAAGCCCTCGTGAGTTCAACTCGATTTCTAAACTGAATGAAACACTTCATGGCATTTGCTTAAGAACTGCTACAAATTTATCGCGCAATAGACCACGCCACGTGAACTGTCAACACAATTGGCACTGCTAAGAGTATCCTATTACTTCCACATCACTGGCAACTGGTTATACACAATGCTGGTGACTACTTTGAAGGTCAGTAAAACTTTGAAACATGTATCTATTTTGTACGAGCTGTAAATAAATAGTTGCCACTATTAAAGTTCCAACCCTTGTACATGCAGAACCTTGGAGACGAACTGAAGAAGAAAGTGTCGAAAATAGCTTTAAAGTATATCTCGGATTTCATTCAGTTTTAGTGAAAGACTAACAAGTAATGAGGCAGTGTGTGGAATGCAGAGACCTTGATGATCTGGCAAAACAATAAGTAATTTGCAGACACTGTGGGGAAGGGCGCATTCCAAATGACAACAATAAAAGCAGACAAGCAGCAGCGTGCGTGGGACATGCAAATTAACGGGTAAAAAGTGCTCAAAGAACTGAGATGAATGTTACACATATCAAACTCTTCTAACAAGGCAGATTTTACAAACAGATTATAGGTAAGTGTCTCATCACACTAGAAAGTAATGAGGATTCTAATGACACTATTATGTGCTGTACATTTAATAACAGTAATAGTAATAATAATAAAATATAAATCACCATTGAGGAGCAGGAGGAAGAGGAAGAGCAGGGGTGCTGAAAGGGCAAGGAATTTCAGGCAAAAAGTTAGCAGTAAGTGCCACAGAAAAGAGCATGTTACACAGACTGAAGTAGAGCTTTATGCACATATGAAAAAGCAGGAAAAGTTGCATTTGGCAAAATTTCAGAACTATTTAGTATAATAGAGAGACAAGCTTACATGCAGAAGTATGAGTGACATATTATACAGGTGAGCAGGATTTGATGACAGAAACTGGGCAGCTGTGTGTGGAATGTGAGAGCACACAACCTGAGGAGGATACTACACTGCTTACAAGGGTAAAAGATGATTTGTCAATGCAGGATTTCAATCTACAACAAAAACAGTATGATTCAGTTTGTGCAGGAAGGAAGCAGAACACAGATCTGAACAAATTGGTGGCAGATTTATGAAAATGTACTCAAAAGCAGAGTATATTATTTTTTCTCTACCTATTTTCATAGATATAATAAACCTCAAAGTGGACAATCTGCCAACAGAAGTGGAAAACTGGAGAATGCACTGAAACAAGTTTTTGCCAGATAAAATGAATTATTTTCCTGAGATACATTGTAGAAGCACTTTGTGTTGATGTATGGTAGTATAGCATGGAATTACAGATGGGACTGGCCAGACTGTCTAATATGTACCCATTTTCCACTAATAGAGGAAAACAGGACAGCTTAATGCCATGAGAAGTACCAGCACATTACATGAGGCTAGAAAAGTGGCAGAAGAGTTGAGGTTAGATGTACGTGACTCCAAGAACCATTTACTCAGGCACAAATGATTACCAGTATGCCAACAACTGTGCAGATAGTCACCCAAGAGCAACATCCTAAGGCAACAATAATAGTATTTAACAAGGCCATTACAATGAAAAAAATATTGAAGTATTGTTCAGAACACATAATCTGTATGGAAATCTGTATTTCATACTTACTAAACTATGGTCAGTGTCACCGACTACTCTTGTAAATGTTTTCCAGTTTAGAACTGGTTTATAAATCTCTCTCTTACCATTACATAATCTATCTGAAACCATTCCTTGTCTCCATTTCCCTTCCACACATACAGCCCTCTTTCATGATTCTTGAACCATGTGTTTGCAATGATTAAATTGTGCTCTGTGTGAAATTCTTCCAGGTAGCTCATTTCTTACCCCAGTGCATGTTCTACTATTTTTCTTACCTTTCTTTTTCTTCTATTGATATCCAGTTCCCCATCATAATTAAATCTCCATCTCTTTTAATGTAGTGAGTTTGGCTGGGTTGGGTTGGGTTGATTTGGTGGAAGAGACCAAACAGCAAGATCGTCGGTCTCATCGGATTAGGGAAGGATGGGGAAGGAAGTCGGCTGTGCCCTTTCAAAGGAACCATCCTGGCATTCGCCTGGAGCAACTTTAGGAAAATCACAGAAAACCTAAATCAGGATGGCCGGATGTGGGACTGAACCGCTGCCCTCCCAAATGCAAGTCCAGTGTGCTAAATCCCTGCCCAACCTCGCTCGATTTTTAATCTAGTGAATAATTTCTTTTATCTCACAGCACATTTTTTCAACCTATTCCTTATCTAAAAAGCTAGTAGGCATGTA
Source organism: Schistocerca gregaria (assembly GCF_023897955.1). Taxonomy (NCBI): domain Eukaryota; kingdom Metazoa; phylum Arthropoda; class Insecta; order Orthoptera; family Acrididae; genus Schistocerca; species Schistocerca gregaria. Next base: position 399,482,312 of record NC_064931.1, on the reverse strand, counting down.
TACTTGTACTCATAATAATGTAGTAGGTTGTGCCTTGTTTTCAGTATTTGTGATGATAATCTGTTCACTGTTCTGTTCATAGTAATTTACCTACATTCATATTTTCTTGTTTATTATTAGACCTACTCATGAATTACCTCTATTTCATTTGATGTTGATAGCTCTCTACTCTCCTGATCAGACGTCCTACTCATTCTGCACCTCACTTCCCTGATTCCCATTATATCTCACACAAAATATCTTTTTTGCTTTTCAAATTCTCTAACCTACCAACACAATTAAGAGATCTAATACTGAATGATTCAACCCATAGAACCCCAGATTTGTTATTTTTGAAGACAATATCCTTTTGAGTAGTCTCTCCAAAGAGATCCGATTGCAGAATGTCCATGGATGCCTTTTAAGTTTTTATAAAAACAATAGAAGAAGACATTCCTCTGGCTCAAAAAATTTTATTGTTTCTCAAAATATTTGCTGTTAAAATGTGTAGACTTTTGCAAGCATTAAATCAATCTTGGAATAATTTTCTCCACTCTGATATTGGTACCTCAAAAATGTTGTTTTGGAAGGTTTCACAAGCTTCTTGAGGTGAAAAATTGCTGTCTGCACATATTTTGCTTGAAGTAAGGGTACAAAATAAATTTGTTATGCAATAAATCTAGTGAATTCAATTGATGAGATGGTAATACAATTTTTTTATATAAAATATACAAATTAAAAAAAAAGGACAGTTGACAGTTTTAGTGTGTTCAAATGCTTCGGGTGACCACGTGTTGATTCCTTATGTTACTAGAAAGCACAAAAAAGCATCTTAAATTTTCCTGAATTTTGAAGCTCATTCCAGTGCATGGATGACTTCAGAATTGTTTAAGGACTGGTTTTTCCATAATTTTGTACATTCTGAGACAGACAGTTTCAAGAAAGCTTTGTGACAGCTCATAACATCTACTGTATAAACAAAGAAACGACTCACAATTTTTCAAAATAACTCATGAATGAACTATTATTGTTGGTTTCAGTTCACTACTGCTTAGTTTCCAGCTTGTACTAACATATGTCTAAGTCCTGCCTCCTGTTACAATATTGCATATGCATTTTGAATTTGCTTGTGCAAATTTTTTGAGCATTTAATTATACCAGCTGACACATGCCTATTTCGAGATTCAGTCAAATTGTGCTGAATCCAGCGAGAACTGATCTTTTTCACAGCTAAATGTTCATGAAAAATTGTATAGCCAATTTTGGCTGACCTTCAGGGAATTCTTTGCTGATGGAAGCATGACAATGATGAAAGTCTGCAAAACAATTGTAAACAGTTTTATCTGAAAGTGATATATTGTCCACCCAAAGTGAAAACTTTTGTGTGAAATTTTTACTTTTTCACATCACTATTTCTTTAAATACACTGTAAACAAATTCCTTGGATAATTTCTGAGCTGCCATTGTTATAACAATACCAAATGACAAATTTTAAAACAATATAGTAAAAGTCTATTAATATGGCATCTGACCATCAGGCATCTTCAATAATTTGTCATTGCTTTATGCACACTGAATATTTTGGATGCATTCAGCAGAATGCGGCTGCACTCGACAGTGGTCAACAATATCAAGTTGTTTAGTGCCAACAATTGTTTCATTCCACTGTATGGCAGCTTTTGTCATGGATCAATTGTCTACAGTGATTAAAAAGTGGTGGTTTAAAGTGAAATCAGGATTAGTGCTATTCTGTATTACAATTTCAGTAGTGCTGCATACTATTGTAGTAAACCTCTCAAAACAAAGTGGAAGTGAAATGTAAACATGTCATGCTTATGTTACAACAAAAGCTTCACGTCATTAATTAGACTGAGAAAGGTAAGAATAGAAATAAGGTTATGAAAGAATAAAAAGTTTATTCTTCAACAGTCTATGATATTAAAAAAATAAAGGTCAACTTCAAAAGATAGCCTCAGAGACAGCTGCAGTAAAAGACACTGAATCATACAAAACTTTTAAAAAGCACACAGTAGATTAGTTGGATGAAATTTTGTTCAAGTGGTTCTGTGTCAGAACATCTGAAGGAAAACCTGTACACAGTTCCATGATGATCTGGGGTTATCAGAAACTGAACGTGCATTTTCTTATTGTTGGCTACACTGATTCAAAACTCCTCATGGAATTCAGAAGTGTGATATAAGTGGGTAGTTACAATCAGCAGATCAAAATTGTGCTGAAGAATACAAAAAAACTTTTTGCAATTTCGTTAAACACCATGTCTTAACTTCTAGTCAAATCTACAATGCTGATAAAACAGGCCTACTTTGGCATTGTTTGCTTAGTCAACATTGCCAAGTAAAGACGAAAAATGCACTACAAATTAAAAAAAAATAAAAAATAAAAACAAGGACATTTGGCAGTTGTGTTCAAATGCTTCAGGTGACCACATGTTGATTCCTTATGTTACTAGCAAGCACAAAAAAAGCATCTTAAATTTTCCTGTAATTTATGGAGCTCATTCCAGTGCATGGATGACTTCAGAATTATTTAAGGTGTGGTTTTTCCATAATTTTGTACATTCTGAGACAGACAGTTTCAAGAAAACTTGGTTTGTCTGAAAAGAACAGGGTTGTAATGTTGCTACATAACTGTACAGCCCACCCTCCAGAATCTGAATTGGTCCCAGGGAATATATTCACCATTTACATTCCAGGAAATGTTGCTTCCCTGATTTAGCCAATGAATCAGTGAGTAATTCAAAATTTCCAATGATTTCACAGAGCTTCTTTTCTTCAAGAGCTTATCAATTTAGACTGTTCAGTGCTGGGTTAAAAAAAATTAAAGATGTTATTTATGAAACAGCTTTGGCGTTCACAACAATCCTGCTACTCTTTGTAAGTCATGCCAAAAACTAAGAAAAACTAAGAAAAAACTGATTCCTCTATTCCAATAAAAAATGATGCTGTTGTTAAACTATTAAGAGTTGCTCAAATTGAAATAAGAAATTTTCTGTAATATGAAGTTTTGTACTGGATAGGCACTGATAATAAAAAAAACTCGTAGTTGAAGAAATATCAGACGAACTGATAGTAGAGAGTGTGACACGGCCACAAGAAGAACTTCAACCACCAGATATCGAATCTGATGATGAAGAAGAAGAAGGGGCTGACACAACAAACTCAACATTTCCATCTACTTGGAATGAAGCAACTGCCACTATTGATATGTTTATAAGATTTTCTGAAAGCAGCAAATGACACAACACTATGGAACTTGTAAATTTTTGTACTATATATAACCATCTTTTTGAACAAAAAATCAGACACAAAAAAACAAACAGGCAATAGAATGTATTTAAAGTGAATAAAATATGCAAATAATGTATATACTGTAGTATAAAACACACACAGTACACTACTACAGCATAATACTGTTCAGTCCTGAACTTAATGTAAACTCATAAAATTACATTGCAGATTATATAATAAAGTGTTTTCATTTGTTCCTAAAATGTTGCTTTATGCAGTATTATACATTTTTATCACTTTAATGAATGCGGAGAATGTACAATAAACAAGGTTGGTCGCCTATTGTTTACCTTATGCCCTACACTCCATACACTTCTATTTGTAGATGACACTTGGTAATCCACTATTTTCAAAGTCCCGATGGTATCAGATTAGTGGATTTCTACTGTAGTAATATCACATCACCACTACACCATGCAGTGGCACTTAGTAAAGTCTTAAAAGGTGACCATATTATTTTACATTTTGAATACCTTATCCAAAAGGATGCCATCATCATTATAAAAGTGCTGATAAGCCAGTCATCTAGACTGTTGTTGTGCAGGTTGTAAAAAGACTGCTGCCCAGTTTCAAGAAACATTGAGTTAGTTTAGCCGTTCAGCAGGTATTCCTTCAATGTGGTTGCCCATATGATATTACTATCTGTTTTTTTGAGGCATGCCAACCACCCTACCTCAGCCACATTCATGATTCATGAGGAGAGAGATGAAATTACAAAATGCTGAATATCAGCCAAAGTTATCAAGGTATGCAACTTACACTTCTCAAAATGTCTAGTGCATAACAGGAAAACAGTGACAAGACTGCTACAGACAAGGTATTCACAATGTATGGGAACAACAGTGAGGGTTGATATTCACTGAGAGAGAAGGAAGTGAGACGTGTGAGTAGAGAACCAAAGAATGCCAAATGGAAGGGACAGTGTGAATGGACACAATGCTTACAACACTGGACTTTAATCCATGAAGAATTCATACCCATTTATGTTTTCCATGATTTCCTTAAATCACTGGCATGGGCTGCTGATATGGTTCATTTGAAAGAACATTACTAACATTACTGATTTACATCTCCATTATTGTGCAATCTACATCTACATCCATACTCCGCAAGCCACCTGACGGTGTGTGGCGGAGGGTACCCTGAGTACCTCTATCAGTTCTCCCTTCTATTCCAGTCTCGTATTGTTCGTGGAAAGAAGGATTGTTGGTATGCTTCTGTGTGGGCTCTAATCTCTCTGATTTTATCCTCATGGTCTCTTTGCGAGATATACATAGGAGGGAGCAATATACTGCTTGACTCTTCGGTGAAGGTATGTTCTCGAAACTTTAACAAAAGCTCATACCGAGCTACTGAGTGTCTCTCCTGCAGAGTCTTCCACTGGAGTTTATCTATCATCTCCGTAATGCTTTTGCGATTACTAAATGATCCTGTAACAAAGCGCGCTGCTCTCTGTTGGATCTTCTCTATCTCTTCTATGAACCCTATCTGGTGCGGATCCCACACTGCTGAGCAGTATTCAAGCAGTGGGCGAACAAGCATACTGTAACCTACTTCCTTTGTTTTCAGATTGCATTTCCTTAGGATTCTTCCAATGAATCTCAGTCTGGCATCTGCTTCACTGACAATCAACTTTATATGATCATTCCATTTTAAATCACTCCTAATGCGAACTCCGAGCAATCCAAGCTTGTGAACCATCTCTGAAGACCTATTCACCAAATAGATGTCAAGACTCTGATTTTGCTTCCTCCTTTCTTCCAAATAGATTAAAAGAACATACAGAGTCAAGAGGAGAAACAAATGAATGAAAAAAAGAGAAAAAGCATTTAACATGTGGATAAAAGAGAAAAAAAGTTTAAATGTAATAAATTTAAGAAAAGAAAAGGGAAACAGTGGGAAAGAACACAGTGTTAGAAAAATATAGGAGGAAAAGGAGATGGAAAGATTGAGAACACTGACTCTCTGACTAGAATAAGGAAAATCAGAAGCAGTTTTACAGCAGCACACTAAGAGATTTACATAGTGGATTACTTTACTTGAACACAGGTGTGTGTCATTTTGATAATAATCAGTGAATTTTGCAGAAATGTAATATGTAAATAGAACTGAAATAATTATTCCCATCTCATAGAAAAATTATTTAATTTCATGTCTGAACATCAACCAAAACCTGCACCTTCAGAGACAGGTTGGTATTTCCACTATTTCAAGTTCATTCAGAAGTTAATTAAGAATGATGATGACAGTGATAATACCAAAAATAAGCAAGGTTAAATCATGGTGTAGATAGTAACATACACCAACCTTAGATTTATGACAGATATACCATATACACATGCACTCATGAATCAATCCAACATGTCTGTTACTTATAACCCACAAATATACATGAAACTTTTTCAAAGTAATACACTTACATAGGTTAAAATGTGGTGTTGAAAGTGAGTGCCATATTATCCTTAAGTTTGTCACTATTAAACGACCAATATCACCATCATTTCCTTTTGTGTCCTCAATAGAATCTAGCTTGTCTAACACTTTCTCTCCTGGTCGCATCTTCAACTTGCTGAAAATAAAATAGAAAAATATTTATATAACCATAACACTCAACACAGTACCAGTTATTTGTTCAAATGATAGACTTAACAATTCTCAGAGCTAGTGACACAATTTGTTGTGCTAACTTCTCTACAGAATTTTTTAGCTATTTGATGCTACATAGTTCTAAGCAATAATATTTTTTCAATAGTTTGAAATTAGTCTCTGGGCTACAGAGAGCATGTTTTGGTTTGATACATATGTCTAGAACTGGGCAATTCATATACTAACTAAGTTACAAAAAAAGTTTGATTAACAATGAAGAATATTCAAACACTATTTCAATGTCTTCTAACAAAAGCAAAGTACATTAGTTGTTGATGGTATTGTAATGTAGATATTTGTGGTGTAGGAAACTGATAGGCCATGAAATGCACATAAATGTCAACAACATAAAAACCATTTTAGTTTCCTGTTCATGGAGAAAACATATGTTGCAGAGATAATAAAGATATGGAGGGTAGATACATAGAATGTAAAAGTTTCAATGACAACCAAACTGCAAATTCATTTGCCTTCATCTAAATGCACCTAAATTGACTGAGATCCTACCTTTATCTTACAATATGAGTATTTATGACTCACTCAGTTTCAGTGTATGGCAAAATGTAAAAATAAGACATGTTACAATGGGAACTTTACATAACAGTAAAATATTCTTCCTGGCACGCAAAGAATGAAATAAATACACTCTACACTTGCCATATAGTGTATGTGCAGAGCTGTCAGTAAACTCAAAAATAAGAATTTTTCCAGTTATACACAAACATGACCTGCCCAAACATCACATTAAAAATGCTTAGAATGACCACACTCTCAGCAAAAGAATTTCTGCAATAGCCAACTGGCATGCTCATATCACCACCTACAGTCTAACTTAATACATCACAGATGTAAACTTCCAGCATCTCCATAGTTTGTACCACATTATGATCAGGCTCCTTATATGTCACTACTGATACCACATCCCTATAAACCTACATCCCCTCTGCTCATGGCCTTGCTGCCATTGACCACCACATTTCTACACATAATGCCAATTCAAAATTACCACCTCAATTTCACATACATATGACAAACTATAACCTCAACTACAAACAATTAACCTTTTATGGAAGATATAAAAACAAAAACACATCAAAGCACAGCTTTGAAATGTGTAGAACAGTACATGTATCACCTTCAGAAATCAAGCATAAACACTCACAATCCAAAACTTTTGGCTGGTTCAGGTTAATTGACAGTTCCTTTTCTCCTATCTGTTTCACCTGGTTCTATTCAGCTCAGCAATCTACCTTCCTTGTCGACTGCCACCTCTGCTGTACAGGCATTCCACCTGTAGATGATGAGCAACACCTCCTCCAATATGCTAAACATCTTGCTAAGATCTTTCCAGACAAACCCTATCTCCCAATACTGATCCACAAACAGGATCCTCCACTATATCCCCATCATATTCCAAACACACATACTAACTAGCTTTGAAGGAGCATAGCCGTACTGACCAAAACTTGAAGAGCTCATCTGAGGCCACCTATGAAAGCATCTATGTCCATATATAAAGTCTGGTGGCATGTGGCATGACCACCAACAAACTGTTGGTTGGTTGGCTGAATGCTTAAAGGGACCAAACTACTAGATCATCAGTCCCTTTGTCCTTGAACAGACAGGTATATACGACTGTAGATCAGAGACAGCCCACAGTGCAAATCTCAGGGGAGAAAACCCCAAGGTCTACTAATCTCAGCGAAGCTGAGGTAAGGGACAAAAAGAAGAAAAGGAGACAGAGAAAGAAAGGCAATCAAGGTGTCCCAGCTAGAGAGTAGCTGGAAGCCCCTGAAAGCAGAGTGCAATGAGGAGACATAAATCCCCCAGCCACCATTACTTACCAGAGGTACTCTACTCCGGGGTTGCCTTGGAAAGTGTAGCAACACGGACTGGGCAAGAGAAACAGAGAGAGACAAAAGACCACATGAGAGGAAGCAGGGTGGGAAGAAGAGAAAAAGTGCAGATAGGATGAGGACCAGGCTGGACCACCAACCTAAAAGCCTGCTTCATGAATGAATCATAAAACTAAGTCAGCCACTGGGGCATTGTCTCCTAACATCAGCAGTAGTCAGTCAGAGAGATTAAGAGACTGCTGCAGGGTGGCTAGGTTGGGACAGTCTGGCAAAATGTGGACCACCATCAAATGGGTGCAACAATGACAGTGGGGTAAGTCCTTGTTATGGAGAAGATGACCATGAGTCAGCCAAGTATGGCCAATGAGGAGCTGGCAAAGGATTGTAGAGTCCTGCCAACAAATTGTCCGTCCATCTGAAGGGTCACAACAAAACTCTGATCAATGGGAAGACTGACCACAAAGAGGCAAGGAATGCCGTGAGTGTACACTTGATGTTAATGCCTGCTTCACAACTAGTGCCCCCCCCCCCCCCTTCCTGACCAGTTCCAGTGAATTGTGGATTGAGCAAGTGGGAACTGACTTCTCCAACATACTCTTCAGCCCTCTAACTCACTTGGCCTTAATCGTTTCTGGTATATGTCCTTACACCTGCCACCACCAGTCGTGTTCCAAAACCCTATCTCCCACCCCCACAGACAATCAGGCTTTGTTGTCTCACTTAATCACTTTGTTATACCCCTCTGCTCCTCATGTTTCTTTAGTTAGGTATACATACATAATGCTTCTTCTGAAATCTCAGTCTCAATTTTTATTCTATTCTGCTGATTTATACCCTCCCCCCTGTCACTGTCTACATGTAATATGCTCTCACCATTATCAGCACCATAATAAACTTTATGTGGGAACATAACTCTAACCTCTTTGCTAGACCCGTTCTCTTAATAGAGGATTTTCTCGAGATAGCATCTTAGGACTACCACTGTTCTTGATATGCATTAATGACTTTCCAGTCAGTGGTACGTATAGGGGGAAAATTCTCTTTAAAGATGACAGTAGCATTTTCATTACAGATAAAAAAAAACTAGAGTTCATGGTAGAGAAAGCAAATGGAAAAATATGAAATCCTTAGGGATGTTTACAATTTGTCAATCAGCAATAAACTAATGTTGAACACAAATAAAACAAAGAGTATGAATTTTACTTTGAGGAGGGAAAAAATAACTGTCACATTAAATGCAGATGATAAATCCATAGCCTGTCTAACAAAGACAAAATTTTTAGGGACGAATATTGACTATCAGCTGAAGTGTAATTAGTACACAAAAATTTTAGCAAAGAAAATGTCATCAGCATGTAATTCCCTTAGTGTTATGTCATCTGTGTTTAACAGCAAGAGCCTTGTAGCTACACATTAGTTTAATGTTCACTGAGACCTTGGCTTTGGTATTATTTCTTGGAGATCAAGTACACAAAATATGACCACAATATTCAACTAGACTTGTAAGTACTATATGCTTACACATTTGTTGACACAGTTGTGTTTCATTGTTGTATTAATCTGACATATCTGATATCATAGTAACGTAGTGTGTGAATACATAAACAACATGTCTGATATCATAGTAGAGTGATGTGTGAATAAATATTTTTACTGAATTGTAACCTTATCATACATAGCATTTGCATGGATGATCAATCACCAACAATTCATTTACCTTTCACTTTGCAGATATTCATATTTTTATACTCTCATTACTATGAGGCTCTTCTTGAAATTTGCATTACATGCTAATATTACATAGACTGAATTTAAACTCTCAGTATTTCACTTTCCTTCAGCTATTTGTAAGTAACCTGAACAGAAATGACCCTAGTTTTAAGTTTGCTTTACATAACAAGTCATTTTACAGTTATTCTAGCAGTAAAAATATTTAGCATGCAGTGCTGAAAATTACTAGCTGTGACATTAACAAATAGCCACAATCTAAAAAACATCATCATTCATACTTAATACCTTTAACAAAAACAAAAGCTTGATTACAACAATATTTTAGCTTCATATGTAACTGAAAGGAGTAAATTATCTACATACAAAAATATTTGATCATTACCATCTTCAGCAGCCTACTATTCCAGACAGATAACATGAATAAGAATATATTGCAATGTGAGACAAGGGTGGTGGGGAAACCACAGAGCTGCATTTGTGGTGCAATGCTTGTGCATCCTACATTAACAACAAACTATTATAAATGATATGTGGCTGATTTTATTCATTAAGAACCCTTTCATCTTCCCTTTACATTTACAAATGTTACAATTGGGAAATTAGCAGAAAAGCTATAACTTAAAAAGCCAAAACAGAAAAAAAGACAAAAAACAGTCCAATTTTCCAGTTGTACCCGCAAACTGTTGTTCAGCTATGATTACAAATTTATCATTTGCCTAAGTATGGTATAACAAATATTTTCAATAGCAACTATATCCCATAACAATGGAAACTAGTTTATGTGAATTTTGTTTCCTACAGTGATTTAAATTTCAAAATACAATTATTTCACAAACAATCCACAACTGAGCATTATAACAGAGGTTGAAAATACCACTTCAGTTGTAAAGTTATTTTTTTTTTTTTTAACACAACCAGTTTCAGGCTCTTATATGCCCATCAGCAGGTGTTATAACTTTGTGCTATTAAAACATCTGATGATGGCCATATAAGAGCCTGAAACCAGTCATGTTTTAAATAAAAAGAACCTTACAACTGAAGTAGTATTTTCAACCTCTGTGATAAATATTTTGATCTTTTATATGAAATCATGACAAAGCACCATTAAGATGGCCCGTGTAATACACTAACTAATTACCTCTATTAACTATTTATTTTAATTATAATCTAGTCTTTACCATTATTCAGCATGTGAAGCACAAATCACCTATTGTGTAATTTATGTACAATTGACAAGTTAGTATTAAATTTACACAGCTGTAAGAAGTATTAATTATGCTACCATACATATGGATAAAAACTTGTAGTACTAAGGAAAATTTTGTAGAAAAGTTCTAGTAGAAGGTAAATACTTTTGCATTAAAGGATACCGCTCACTGAAAAGCAGAAGCATTAAGTTGTCTGTAGGCACACACAAAAAGGAAGAGACCTTGCTAGCTTTCAATGTAATTATTTTACGAACTAGAGAAAAGTACACAAACACACTCACACACATACACACACAAACCTATGCCCCTACATGATGCCGGCTAACACTGAGGAAATACAGACAACAGCTTTTATAAAGGTAATTGTTTTGGCTCTAGAGAAAGTGTATATAATGTAGCATAAATGGTTACTCCTTTGGTCCTGTATTTTAGCAGCAGTACTGTATGATATATGCCAGTGAGATTTCTGAAACACCTACTCATGCATGTCATATTCATCAGTTTTTGTGTATAGGCACACTATTGTTTCTACATCTATATAGTGTAGTGCAGCACACCATATTTCATAAACATGACTATACTAAGATTTGGGACAGCAAATGAAGGTACACTATGTGGTCAAAAGTATCCGGACACCCCCAAAAACATATGTTTTTCATATTAGGTGCATTCTGCTGCCACCTACTGCCAGGTACTCCATATCAGCGACCTCAGTAGTCACTAAACATAATGAGAGAGCAGAATGGGGTGCTCCGTGGAACTCACGGATTTTGAACATGGTCAGGTGATTGAGTGTCACTTGCATCATACGTCTGCATGTGAGATTTCCACCTTCCTAACCATCCCTAGGTCAACTGTTTCCTATGTGATAGTGAAGTGGAAACGTGAAGGGACACATACAGCACAAAAGCGTACAGGCCGACCTCGTCTCTTGACTGACAGAGACCGCCGACAGTTGAAGAAGGTCGTAATGTGTAATAGGCAGACTTCTATCCAGACCATCACACAGGAATTCCAAACTGCATCAGGATCCACTACAAGTACTATGGCAGTTAGGCAGGAGGTGAGAAAACTTGGATTTCATGGTCGAGTGGCTGCTCATAAGCCACACGTCATGCTGGTAAATGCCAAATGACATCTCGCTTGGTGTAAGGAGCATAAACATTGCCCAACTGAACAGTGGAAAAACGTTTGTGGAGTGACAAATCATGGTACACATTGTGGCAATACGATGGCAGGGTGAGGGTATGGCGAATGCCCAGTGAACATCATCTGCTGGCTTGTGTAGTGCCAACAGTAAAATTCAGTGGTGTTATGGTGTGGCTGTGTTTTTCATGGAGGGGGCTTGCAGCCCTGGTTGTTTTGTGTGGCACTATCACAGCACAGGCCTACATTGATGTTTACCTCATCTTCTTGTTTCCTGCTGTTGAAGAGCAATTCGGGGATGGCAGTTGTATCTTTCAACACGATCAAGCACCTGTTCATAATGTACGGCCTGTGGTGGAGTGGTTACATGACAATAACATCCCTGTAATAGACTGGCCTGCACACATTCCTGACCTGAATCCTATAAAACACCTTTGGGATGTTTTGGAATGCCGACTTTGTGCCAGGCCTCATGGGCCAATGTCAATACTTCTCCTCAGTGCAGCAATCTGTGAAGAATGGATTACCATTCCCCAAGAAACCTTACCATTTTCAGCCAGGTGTTGGGATGATTTTCATCACACAGTGTCAATAGGCTCATAGGTTTTTACCCGTATATCTCATAAGGGTTTCCAGATAAGAAAGCTCATGTATTATAATTTATTAGATTCAATGTTTTCTCTTTGCTACTGTCTGCCTTCTTAGCTGAGTGGTTAAAGCGTCTGCCTACCATGCAGCAGGCCCGGGTTTGGAATTTTCTCCACTCGTGGACTGGGTGTTGTGCTGTCCTCATCATCCCTCATCATCACAGACACTTAGTCACCTAATGTGACATCACCTGCAATAAGACTTGCAACTCAGTGCCAAACTTCCCTGGATGTGGCCTCCCAGCTATCAATGCCTCACGATCATTTCATTTTTTTTTTTTTGTTTGCTACTATCTGCCTTAAACTGTAAGAGTTTCTTTCAAATGGAACAGAGGATCAAATAGTTAAAAAGGTAAGACCTAGTAGAAATCCTTGGATAACACAGGGGATATTGAGTTTAACTGATGAAAGGAGAAAATATAAAAATGCAGCAAATGAAACAGGTGAAAGGGAATACAGACATTTAAAAGTGAGATTGACATAAAGTGCAAAATGGCTAAGCAGGAATGTCTAGAGGACAAATGTAAGGATTTAGATGCATTTTTCTCTAGGGGAAAGATAGATACTGCCTACAGGAAAACTGAAGTGGCCTTTGGAGAAATGAGAAGCAGCTATATGAATATCAAAAGCTCTGATGAAAAACCAACCTTAAGCAAAGAAGGGAAGCTGAAGGGTGGAAGGTGTATATAGAGAGTCTATTCAAGGGAGATGAGCTTGAAGGCAATTTATAGAAATGGAAGAGGAGATAGATGAAGATGAGATTGGAGAAATGACACTGCAAGAAAAATTTGATAGAACACTTAAAGATCTAAGTACAACAAGGCCTCTGAGGCAGATGACATTCTGTCACAATTACTGATAGCCTTCAAAAAGAATGTAATACTTCCAATTCCAAAGAAAGCAGTTGCTGACAGGTGTGAAAATTACTGAACTATCAGTTTAATAAGCCATAGTTGCAAAATACTTAACACACATTCTCTACAGAAGAATGGAAACACTGGTAGAAGCAAACCTCAGAGCAGCTCAGTTTGGATTTCAGAGAAATGTAGGAAAACGCAAGGCAATACTGACCCTACAACTTATCTTAGAAAGCAGGTTAAGGAAAGGCCAACCTACATTTACAGCATCTGTAGACCTAGAGAAAGCTTTTGACAATGTTGATTTGAAAACTCGCTTTGAAATTCTGAAGGTAGCAGAGGTAAAATACAGGAAGCGAGAGACTATTTACAAAAAAATGGTTCAAATGGCTCTGAGCACTATGGGACTTAACATCTATGGTCATCATTCCCCAAGAGCCTAGAACTACTTAAACCTAACTAACCTAAGGACATCACACAACACCCAGTCATCACGAGGCAGAGAAAATCCCTGACCCCACCAGGAATCGAACCCGGGAACCCAGGTGCGGGAAGCAAGAACACTACCGCACGACCACGAGCTGCGGACGACTATTTACAACTTGTATACAAACCAGATGGCAGTTATAAGAGTTGAGGGGCATGAAAAGGCAGCAGTGCTTGAGACAGGTTTGTAACCCACCAAAAATGTTATTCAATCTGAACATTGAGTAAGCAGTAAAGGAAACCAAAGAAAAAAATGGGAATAGTAATTAAAATTCAGGGAAAAGAAGTAAACATCTTGAGATTTGCCAATGGCACTGTAATACTGTCAGAGACTTGGACGAGCAGTTGAACTGAATGGATGGTATCTTGAAAGGGGGATATAAGATGAACATCAACAACAGTAAGATGAGGATAATGGAATGTAGTTGAATTAAATCAGGTGATGCTGAGGGAATTAGGTTAGGAAATTAGACACTCTAAGCAGTAGAGAGGTTTCGCTAGCTATTTGGACAGCAAAATAAATAATGATGCCCGAAGTACAGAGGATATAAAATGGAGACAATATCAAGAACAGTGTTTTTGAAGAAGAGAAAGTTGTTAACATTGGATATAGTGTTAGGCAGTCTTTTCTGAAGGTATTTGTCTGGAGTCTAGCCACATATCGAAGTGAAACATGGACAATAAACAGTTTAGACAAGAAGAGAAGAGAGGATTGGAGAGGAATTTTGCCTTATGCAAGACATTTCTGTAGTTTTGTTTTCACCCATACATGTTTCTACACTTTTTGGACTATCTTCAGTGGGTTTATTTGTTTACTTTCCTTCTGAAAAATTGTTGTTACATGTCATCTTTAAAGAAACTTTTAGTAATAATATTTACATTTGTGAAATGAGTGATTGTTGTCAAATGTTGTACATTGGTTAGCATACAGTACAGAGTTGAGACATGTATCACTGTGTTGAAGCATTCTATGTTGCTTATTTACAAATATGTCTAAAGGTTCTAGTTTTGTAGTACACTTGGAAATAAAATGGATGTATGCACTTGCTTACATACCTCACATGAGGCTATGAACATTTATGCTAGTAGCACATTCTACAGCTTGTCATCTGCAAACACCAAAACATTATTTTATTTTCCATTTATTATGAATTTCTGAGAGAATACTATGTGTTGTGTTAATTAGCATGCTACTTGCAGTTTTTAATGTTATGGTGTTTTTACTTTGTTTGTGTTGAGGTAACACACTCATTTCTTGTGCTTTTGTCAATACACACGCATTTTTTATGATTTATTCACCAAGCACAGAGTTTTTGTCACCATTAAGCGTTATTGTGGCTGTGCAGTGTTCATTTGTTTCGTGACTTGTTTGTTTGGGATGTGGCATTGGATTTGAAGTTTTGGTGGTGTATAGTGTGTGTGTATTTCCAAGACAGGGAGGAAGGTGGGAGGAGGAGAGAGGGAGAGATGGAGGGGAGAGAGGGGGAGGGGGACGGAGGGGGGGAGAGAGAGAGAGAGAGAGAAAGAGAGAGAGAGAGAGAGAGAGAGAGAGAGAGAGAGAGAGAGAGAGAGATTTAATTTTAGAGGCTGGTCACATGCAGTTCTGGTCTGTGTGTTATTTATATAGTTCTTCTATTGTGGCAAAGAGGGTATTATTGCAAAGTGATTTGTTTAGTACTTCCTTACATTGGCTACTGATTTTTGGATGCGACAGTTTTCTTAATTTTTGGTAGAGGCTGTTACTTGTTTTAAGGAGTTTTAAGTTGGTTTCAATGTTTGGTGGATGGTGATTCTGTACTATTAGGTGATCTGCAAATGTTGAGTGTGAGCTATTGCTTTTCAGTGCTCTGAAGTGTTCTGTATACCTGGCTCTAAAATGCCAGCATGTTTGACCCACATAAACAGACTGACAGCAGTTGCAAGTTAGTTGATATATACCAGCTTGGCTGTATTTGTCAGTGTTGGTTGTATTTCTTCCAAGTCTCTTCAGTATTGTATATGCTATGTTAAGTCCTTGTGTCTTTAGTATATTTCCCAGCCTGTGTGTAACTTCATTGTTGTAAGTCATTAAGTGCCATTTATTGTCTATTGATCTGTTGTGACTTGCGTTATATATATACAATCCTGGAAATTGAAATAAGAACACCGTGAATTCATTGTCCCAGGAAGGGGAAACTTCATTGACACATTCCTGGGGTCAGATACATCACATGATCACACTGACAGAACCAAAGGCACATAGACACAGGCAACAGAGCATGCACAATGTCGGCACTAGTACAGTGTATATCCACCTTTCGCAGCAATGCAGGCTGCTATTCTCCCATGGAGACGATCGTAGAGATGCTGGATGTAGTCCTGTGGAACGGCTTGCCATGCCATTTCCACCTGGCGCCTCAGATGAACAAGCGTTCGTGCTGGACGTGCAGACCGCGTGAGACGACGCTTCATCCAGTCCCAAACATGCTCAATGGGGGACAGATCTGGAGATCTTGCTGGCCAGGGTAGTTGACTTACACCTTCTGGAGCATGTTGGGTGGCACGGGATACATGCGGACGTGCATTGTCCTGTTGGAACAGCAAGTTCCCTTGTCGGTCTAGAAATGGTAGAACGATGGGTTCGATGACGGTTTGGATGTACCGTGCACTATTCAGTGTCCCCTCGACGATCACCAGAGGTGTACGGCCAGTGTAGGAGATCGCTCCCTACACCATGATGCCGGGTGTTGGCCTTGTGTGCCTTGGTAGTATGCAGTCCTGATTGTGGCGCTCACCTGCACGGCGCCAAACACGCATACGACCATCATTGGCACCAAGGCAGAAGCGACTCTCATCGCTGAAGACGACACGTCTCCATTCGTCCCTCCATTCACGCCTGTCGCGACACCACTGGAGGCGGGCTGCACGATGTTGGGGCGTGAGCGGAAGACGGCCTAACGGTGTGTGGGACCGTAGCCCAGCTTAATGGAGACAGTTGCGAATGGTCCTCGCCGATACCCCAGGAGCAACAGTGTCCCTAATTTGCTGGGAAGTGGCGGTGCGGTCCCCTACGGCACTGCGTAGGATCCTACGGTCTTGGCGTGCATCCGTGCGTCGCTGCGGTCCGGTCCCAGGTCGACGGGCACGTGCACCTTCCGCCGACCACTGGCGACAACATCGAGGTACTGTGGAGACCTCACGCCCTACGTGTTGAGCAATTCGGCTGTACGTCCACCCAACCTCCCGTATGCCCACTATACGCCCTCGCTCAAAGTCCGTCAACTGCACATACGGATCACATCCACGCTGTCGCGGCATGCTACCAGTGTTAAAGACTGCGATGGAGCTCTGTATGCCACGGCAAACTGGCTGACACTGACGGCGGCGGTGCTCAAATGCTGCACAGCTAGCGCCATTCGACGGCCAACACCGCGGTTCCTGGTGTGTCCGCTGTGCCGTGCGTGTGATCATTGCTTGTACAGCCCTCTCGCAGTGTCCGGAGCAAGTATTGTGGGTCTGACACACCGGTGTCAATGTGTTCTTTTTTCCATTTCCAGGAGTGTATATATATCTGTGTGTGTGTGTACGTTTTGTGATTACGTGTTGCCTGTTTTTGTATTTTGTTGTTTATTTTACCTACAGTCTTTGTATCATACCCATTCTCTTGTGCAGTTTTCTTTTATTGTGTTCAGTTCTTCTGTGTAATAATTTTGTTCATGGGTGTTTTGTTCAGTCTGTGTAGTAAATATCTGGAGCTGGCTTCTTTCTGAGTTATGGCATGATTCAACTGGTTATGAATGATAGTGCTGGTGATTTTGGGTTTCCTATACATTGTGAATTCATGCTTGTTGTTTCTATTGTGAATGGTGAGATCTAAGAAAAAGAGGTTTTTGCCTGTTTGTGTTTCAATGGTGAATTGCATTTGTGGGTGAATGGAGTTTATGTCCTCATGAAGCTGTTTTGTATGAGACTGTGATTCATCATTTAGGCAAATTATACTATCTACATATCTGTACTAATATTTTATTTGGTACTACTTTGGTTTTACTATTTTGTGAAAGAACTGATTTTCTATCTGGCTGATGAAAATGTCAGCTAGAGAGATACTGTTTGAGGATCCCATAGGTAGTCCTTCTTGTGAGAGTAAAATTTTTTGTTGAATGTGAAGTAGTTTTGCTCTGTGATGAGCTTCAATACAGCTGCTAACTGTTGTATGTTCTCTTGTAGTAGGAGATTGCTTCCTATGATGTTGATGGCTTCTTTTGTTGGAATGTGACTGTACATGGAAATTATGTCAAATTAAATTAATGTGGCTCTGTTTGGAATGTTTTCATTTCTTATTTTTTCTATTAAGTCACTTGAGTTCTTTAGAGTTCAGTGTTTGGAGTGTGGGGCAACAGAAGAATGCTGAAGATTAGATGGATAGATCATGTAACTAATAAGGAGGTACTGAATAGAACTGGGAAGACAGGAAATTTGTAGCTCAACTTGACTAAAAGAAGGGATTGGTTGATAGTACACGTTCTTGGACATCAAAGGATCACCAATTTAGTGCTGGAGGGATGTGTAGGTGAGGGGGTGAGGGTAAAAATTGAAGAGGGAGACCAAGAGATGAATACAATAAGCAGATTTAGAAGGATGTCAGTTGGGGTAGTTATTCGGAGATGAAGAGGCTTGTGCAAGATAGAGTAGCATGGAGAGATGCATTAAACCTGTCTTTGGACTGAAGACCACAACAACAACCTATATAGAAGTCTAGTCGGCTAGTGTTTCTGAAATGGCAGTGCTCCTGGCCTCTGAGCCATAACAGGTCTGAGGCACCAGGTGTAATCGGGCAACTGTGACATTTGCTCCAGCTTTCCCGCCATGTCAGTGCCATCAGGAGCCCTGCCAGTGCTGTAACGTTAATGAACACTCGTTCTTGCACCAGGATGCCTAGTTACTGAGTCTTCATGAAATTGCTATGCACAATTGCTTACAAGAGCTGTGCAATAAGCCAGATGGTACTATGACACAATTCCTTCTTATACCTCATGGGTCCCTTTTAACCTGGGTTCTGGGTAACCTGCTTCCCCCTTCTTTTCTAGCCTTCCACCCCTCCCATTCAACATTTTCCTTTTTTGTCACCCTAGAGCAATAACCTGGTGTTCGACAATCTGAAAGTACTTTATTCATGTGTATTCCTATCAAAAGACAAGAACTGTAAGAGACAGAAGTGTAGTACTAAGTAAGTGCTGGGGAAAGGTAGCAAGAGGAGATGCACTGAAATTGTGTATTCTGGTGAGGCTCACGCATCCATTACTTTTTCATTTTTTTCCAGTATTAAAGTGTAGAGAAGTGCTTTCTACTGTGGGACAGTATAATAGTTATTGTTGATGCTTTAGTACTATTGATACACATACATAAAAGTAAAAGAGACAGACTGCCTAATATTTGAACCTAATAATTCGTTTGTAGCAAAGGAAAAAGGGATAAGTTGTGAAAGGTTAAACAGGATGGGCAGCTCAGTCAGACCCCACCATGAGAGTGACCCACCTGTACTGAGGATGAGGGTAGACAGAGTTGAAGGGGGTAGCGTCATGGACAGTAGGCTGGAGATAGTACACCAGTAAGCACTGAGCGAGCTTCAGTAAAAAGATAATGACAGAGTGAGAAGTAAAGATAAATTAGGGAGTAGAGAGGTGAATAGTGCAGTTAAGAATTTGGGACCAAAAAAGTCATAATAAATTTACACAAACATGTATACATTGGGTGTCTCTCCTAGGAGTTGTCAGGCACATTTTCTCTGGTATTTTGGCTTCATTTGTGTAATGTGGAGTCAGTACAAAGAAATACTGCTCATTGTGTCTTTTGTGCAACATCCAGTATCAACAAGAAGTGCCAGTTTGTTTCTTGTTAGAAACAAAATTATTTTTACAGCCATATCTTACATGTCCATTCTTTAGACCCAAAATAATCTAGTGCAATATTTGTTTTAGCAATATGTATTAACAGGGACAGTAAAACAAGAACAACTTGTCCCATCTCATGTACTGCCCTGTCCTGCACTGACTGTCACCGCTATGTACCAGTGCTACACAGCCACTGCTGCAATATTGGTTATTCTTCATGTTTTCCTGTTCCTGTTAACACATATTGCTAAACTGAATATTGCAGGAGATTAATTTTGGACCACTCTATCAAATGGGGGCATAGAATTCCACTTTAAAAATAATTTTGTTTGTAATACTGGGTGCCACATGGACACTGCACAGTGTACTATAGTTGACTGCTATATACACTCCAAGGCAAAAAAAAATTGATGCATCACAAATGATAGCAATTTCAGAAAAATTAGATGAACAACAAACAATGAGACCAGCTCTCTCTGAGGCCTCCCTCTTTCATCTTGTCCACCCTCATCATGAAACGTGAGTGCCCTGTCCTCCCATTTTAACCTTCACCACCCTATATCTGCTTTACCTCATACAATGGGGCAATTAGTCTGAAAGCATGGTATGGGTCTGTTTTACTTTTGAGTGTGTTAATCAGCAATACCATACGTTTTGCTTCCTGGGGGTTAGAACTTGCCAGCAATTCTGTTTGATAATTTATTAGGTTCCTTGACCGAATTTTCCTTTCATAAAATTTTTAATGATCTACACAAAAGAAGGATTACAACAGCCAGTTAATGTTTAAAGTGCTCATTCTAGATATAAGTCAGGAGAGTATTTCCTGTCTAATCAAATGATTTTCACACTGTGAGTCATGTATATTACTAAACATGGTTCTGTACTCTACTTGACTGCTATATATATATAATAGAAAGACACTTCCACATGGGAAAAATATATTAAAAACAAAGATTCCAAGACTTACCAAGCGGGAAAGCGCCGGTAGATAGGCACAATGAATAAAACACACAAACACACACACAGAATTTCGAGCTTTCGCAACCGGCGGCTGCTTCGTCAGGAAAGAGGGAAGGATGTGGGTTTTAAGGGAGAGGGTAAGGAGTCATTCCAATCCCGGGAGCGGAAAGACTTACCTTAGGGGGAAAAAAGGATAGGTATATACTCGCGCACACACACATATCCATCCATACATACACAGACACAAGCAGACATATTTAAAGGCAAAGAGTAAGGGCAGACTTACATCTCTGCCCTTACTCTTTGCCTTTAAATATGTCTGCTTGTGTCTGTGTATGTATGGATGGATATGTGTGTGTGTGTGTGTGTGTGTGTGTGTGCGCGAGTATATACCTATCCTTTTTTCCCCCTAAGGTAAGTCTTTACGCTCCCGGGATTGGAATGACTCCTTACCCTCTCCATTAAAACCCACATCCTTTCATCTTTCCTTTTCCTTTCCTCTTTCCTGACGAAGCAGCCACCGGTTGCGAAAGCTCGAAATTCTGTGTGTGTGTTTGTGTGTTTTATTCATTGTGCCTATCTACCGGCGCTTTCTTGCTTGATAAGTCTTGGAATCTTTGTTTTTAATATATATCTTTCAACAACTTCTTTGCCTCTGTACTTCCGCCTCGACTGACATCTCTGCTCTTACTCTTTGCCTTTAAATATGTCTGCTTGTGTCTGTGTATGTGCGGATGGATATGTGTGTGTGTGTGCGCGCGAGTGTACACCTGTCCTTTTTTTCCCCTAAGGGAAGTCTTTCCGCTCCCGGGATTGGAATGACTCCTTACCCTCTCCCTTAAAACCCACATCCTTTCGTCTTTCCCTCTCCTTCCTGAAGAAGCAACCATCGGTTGCGAAAGCTAACAATTCTGTGTGTGTGTTTGTGTGTCTTGTTCATGTGCCTGTCTGCCGGCGGTTTCCCACTTGGTATATATATATATATATATATATATATATATATATATATATATATATATATATATATACAATTTCTAGCTTTCGCAACCAACGGTTGCTACTTCAGGAAAGAGGGAAGGAGAGGGAAAGATGAAAGGATGTGGGTTTTAAGGGAGAGGGTAAGGAGTCATTCCAATCCAAGGAGCGGAAAGACTTACCTTAGGGGAGAAAAGGATAGGTATATACTCGCGTGTGCGCACGCACACACATATCCATCCGCACATACACAGACACAAGCAGACATATTTAAAGGCAAAGAGTAAGAGCAGAGATGTCAGTCGAGGCGGAAGTACAGAGGCAAAGAAGTTGTTGAAAGATATATATTAAAAACAAAGATTCCAAGACTTATCAAGCAAGAAAGCGCCGGTAGATAGGCACAATGAATAAAACACACAAACACACACACAGAATTTCGAGCTTTCGCAACCGGCGGCTGCTTCGTCAGGAAAGAGGGAAGGATGTGGGTTTTAAGGGAGAGGGTAAGGAGTCATTCCAATCCCGGGAGCGGAAAGACTTACCTTAGGGGGAAAAAAGGATAGGTATATACTCGCGCACACACACATATCCATCCATACATACACAGACACAAGCAGACATATTTAAAGGCAAAGAGTAAGGGCAGACTTACATCTCTGCCCTTACTCTTTGCCTTTAAATATGTCTGCTTGTGTCTGTGTATGTATGGATGGATATGTGTGTGTGTGTGTGTGTGTGTGTGTGCGCGAGTATATACCTATCCTTTTTTCCCCCTAAGGTAAGTCTTTACGCTCCCGGGATTGGAATGACTCCTTACCCTCTCCATTAAAACCCACATCCTTTCATCTTTCCTTTTCCTTTCCTCTTTCCTGACGAAGCAGCCACCGGTTGCGAAAGCTCGAAATTCTGTGTGTGTGTTTGTGTGTTTTATTCATTGTGCCTATCTACCGGCGCTTTCTTGCTTGATAAGTCTTGGAATCTTTGTTTTTAATATATATCTTTCAACAACTTCTTTGCCTCTGTACTTCCGCCTCGACTGACATCTCTGCTCTTACTCTTTGCCTTTAAATATGTCTGCTTGTGTCTGTGTATGTGCGGATGGATATGTGTGTGTGTGTGCGCGCGAGTGTACACCTGTCCTTTTTTTCCCCTAAGGGAAGTCTTTCCGCTCCCGGGATTGGAATGACTCCTTACCCTCTCCCTTAAAACCCACATCCTTTCGTCTTTCCCTCTCCTTCCTGAAGAAGCAACCATCGGTTGCGAAAGCTAACAATTCTGTGTGTGTGTTTGTGTGTCTTGTTCATGTGCCTGTCTGCCGGCGGTTTCCCACTTGGTATATATATATATATATATATATATATATATATACAATTTCTAGCTTTCGCAACCAACGGTTGCTACTTCAGGAAAGAGGGAAGGAGAGGGAAAGATGAAAGGATGTGGGTTTTAAGGGAGAGGGTAAGGAGTCATTCCAATCCAAGGAGCGGAAAGACTTACCTTAGGGGAGAAAAGGATAGGTATATACTCGCGTGTGCGCACGCACACACACACACACACACACACACACACACACACACACACACACATATATCCATCCATACATATACAGACACAAGCAGACATATTTAATATATTTTTCCCGTGTGGAAGTTTCTTTCTATTTTATATATATATAAGATGCACCATGAAGGAATTATCCAAAAGTGACAGAAATCTGCAGATGTGATGTACTATACAGACAAACAAATGATTGCAGTTTCAGAAAAATTAGATGATTTATTCAAGAGAAAGAGCTTCACAAATTGTGCAAGTCAGTGGCACACTGATCACCTCTGGCCTTTATGCAAGCAGTTATTCAGCTTGGCACTGATTTACAGAGCTGTTGGATGTCCTCCTAAGGAATATTGTGCCAAAATCTGTCCAAATTGGCATTTCAGATCATAAAAATCCCAGGCTGGTTGGAGGGTCCTGCCCATAATGTTCCAAATGTTTTCAATTTATGAGAGACCTGGAAACCTTGCTGGCTGAGGTAGGTTTTGACAAGGTCAAAGACAAGCAGTAGAAATTCTTGCTGTAGGTGGGTGGGCATTATCTTGCTGAAATGTCAGCCCAGGATGACTTACCATGGAGAGCAACAAAATGGGGTGTAGAATGTTGTTGATGTAATGCTGTGCTGTAGGGGTGCCACGAATGACAATCAAGTGGGTCCTGCTATGAAAAGAAATGGCACCCCAGACCATCACTTCTGGTTGTCAGGCCATATGGTGGGTGACAGTCAGATTGGGCATCTCCAGACATATCTTTGGCATGGAATCTCTTTGGCTGGATTAGAATTGTCTTCAGTGATGAGCCCCACTTCGAACAGAGCCCCAATGACCATGAAGACGTGTCTGGAGATGCCTTGGACAGCTGTGGGATGTACTGCAAAGAATAACTGCTTGCACAAAGGCCAGAGATGGACCAACACATTATTGACTTGCACAATTTGTGACACTCTTTCTCTTGAATAAATCATTCAATTTTTCTGAAATAGTAATATTTTTTCTGCGCATGTACACACATCTATTGCTGTTCATTCCTTTTGGAGAATTCCTTCATCATGTGTTGTTTTTTGTCTTACGAGTGTAGTTGAAAGGAAAAAACAAAACTGCTTTATGACATAGGCAACATACTACTGACTGTGAGACAAAGGCTGTTTGCTCAATGAGGGAAACCCTATGGTTTGAAAGAAACCTTTGAAATATGTCTTAATCAGATTCTGTGAGACCATGTGAGCCAAAGCTACTTGGTTACATACTTTATAGAATGCTTACCAGAAAATTTTTAACATTTAATTAAAGATTTATTAAAACACAGAAAATTGTCAGTGAGTAAATGACACATTACAGTGAGGAGTTCTGAACTACTGTGAAGACCTCCTGTACATAATATAGGGAATGTGCCACAAGAAAATGTTTCAACTTGGATGTGAATACTTTGGGTTAATCACTCAACTTTTTTCAATTCTGAAGAACCATATCAAAAATGGAACCTGGTGAATAGTGCACACTTTCTATTCAATGCTTAAGAAGTTTAATCCAAATGTATATTGTTTTTTGCATCTAATGTTCACTGAATAAATGTTGCAGTGTCTTTTTAATGAGTCAATGCTGTTAACAACAAATCACATCAAGGAACAAATGCATGTGGATGGCAGAGCTACAATTCTGAGATACTTGAACCACAGTCTACATGAAGTTCACAAACTGGCACTGCAGATCTGTTTGGTCAACCTTTTCTGGGCTAAGTGTGCACAGAATTGCCACAAAATATAACACCACACAAAATAATAGTGTCAAAGTATGAAAAGCAAACAAACATTCACATTTCAGAGTCAGAGGCAGTGGAGATTATTCTTATAGTGAAAATAGCAGCACTCAGTTTCTTCACTGTGTGCCTGACCAATTTGGGACAGTGAAATTTTACTTTGGCAAGAGTTCTGTGTCAGTAACTGTATGCATTACATTTTATTGCAGTTGAACGTTAATCTGTTCTCTGAAAGCCATGTGCTCATTTTACTGACTGCCTTATTATAATAATGCTTGAGGCACCCACAAAGAGATTTTTTAGGCTGGCTGCCAAGTTTAGCAGCAGGTCATTGACATTCATCAAGATAAGTGATGGACCCAGAACAAAGCCCTGTGGCACCCCCCTGTCAGATTTAAACTTCTTCGCTGCTTGTTGACCTTCTGCTTCCTACGTTCCAAATATGAAGTAAATCACTTTGAGAATTTTCACCAATCCCATAATATTTCAAGCTATGGAAACGTACTGCATGGTCCACTCAACCAAATGTTTTTGTTGAATCAAAGAAAATACTTATTGTCCTCAAACTATTGTTTAGCCCTGCTGGTGCCTCACACACAAAAGCATAAATTGCATTCTCCACTGATACTCCTTTCCTGAAGCCAAACTACTTGTCTGACTCTAATTTATGTGTACTGAGACATGGCACTACTCTTTTATTATGTAGTACACTGATCTTCATGATTCTAATTGATACAATAGTCTCAGAACACCAGCTTTCAAGAGTTCTGCATATTCACCTGTATCACTGAAATTTGATTGAACTTGTCAGCTATTGACAGGGAATGGTTATTAAATATTTTATGCAAATCTGGTGGATCAATAACAGTTTCATTTTCACACAAGAGAAGTGTAATAAACTGAAAACCCACATCATACCCTGATGCCTGTTTCACAATTAACCACATATTTTTAATTTTGCTATTCTCTTGGAGTTCTGCATTGTTTTGGCCTATCTGATGAGTTCTTCAGCATTTGTAACCAGGATCTGACTGTTCATCATGTTATGATACAGATTCCGTTTCCTAATGTCATTAGTTATCCAAGTTGATTGCTTATTAGTTTATTTATTTATTTATTCATCCATGGAACAATAAATATTGTATGGATGTCGTCAGTTTACAACACATGAGCACACATTTAGATTTACAATGAAACAGGTTTCTCATAGTAATGCATATCTGCCTGCAATTTTTTAAAGGACACGATTTCAATGAAAGTGACAAAGATCTGAAGAAATATATTATATTTGTCATTCAAGTTGTCTGTATTGAAGGCTGCTTGCTAAGTTTTCCCTTCTACATTGGCTTTAAATGTCTGCAATACAAGGGAACTCACAATATCCCCACATATTTTGTTTACTGCTTTGAGATATGCCTCTGCCTTGATTCCTTTCAATATTCTGTCCCTGCATGATCTGACAGGACATTGCTACTTTTTTTTAACACTGCACTCATCCACTAAAGAACAATATAGGAAGTTATTTTCTATGTTCCTACTGTTTTCCTGAAGTGTAATTGGAATGTACGTGGTCTGTACCAGTTTATAAGATTCTCTGGAGAATCAATGAGAAAGTTTATGCTGACACCTCACGCAAGATCAACTTCATGTATTTCTAAAACAATTAGCCCAGCACAGTTTAAGGTGAGGAAGGAAAAACCATGTAGTCTGTAGAGGCCAGTGGTAAAACAAAAATTTCAATTATTTGGTGTTTATGGTACAGTGTTTTGATATGTTAATTCTTTTGAATGACACATTACATTGGGTAGAAATCACGACTCTTTCCTTCTAAACGAGTTCCTTAAACAGAAATCAGATAAGATGTAACACTCCAAAGGAACGTTATTATTTCCTTCCTATGTAATTGATGCTCCGAGGTATACATAAGGTCAGTGCCAAGTTCTATTAGGAATTCACCGACTTTACTTTTAATTCCTGTAATATTTTGATGAAATATATTTTTAAAACTAAACTCGATTTCTTTAGCGGACATTAGCCTTTGTGCTACTAATTTAGTATTCCAAACATTACACAATTCGCCAGTTGTTATTTTTGGGATAACATTTTGTATTCAACAAGTAAAATTGCAATTCCTGTAATTATTACGACAGCAAAATTGGCTAACAGTTAATAATTCAATGATTACAGCGGATATAATTTAAAATATAATGATTTTGGAAGTGCACTTACTTTAAAGGCAGATCAAATTTAACTTCTTTATCTTCCCACATCGTTTTCTCCATACCGTCACCGCAGCGTCTGTCGTTCGTCCTATACACACTGAACAATGCCATACGCACAAACGTAAATTAACAAGTTGCGTCTGCGTACTATATTTGTTTACCGACTCTGTTACCGTAGCAACCGTGACTGCCTTGAAAGAAGCAGCAGCTGACATCTGCTGGACGAACACTAAACACAAGTAGAGGTAACTAACATACGCCGATGACATCTATTGGGCGTGTGGAACACTATACAAGGGAACAACACGAATAGCGAAACGCCTCATAACATGTGACGGACGCGGCAAACATTAGATACAAGCAGGGCTAATTAATGGAGACAGCCAAACAGGAGAACTGTTGGCTGAACTCTACGCGCGAAACGCAAAATTATTGTTCATGCATCAGTTAGGCGTACAGTTTTAATGCAAGGAAGATTTGCGTCAGTATACACCTTACTGCATGGTGTAACTTCATTCGTGGCCTGAGTCCTAGAGATATTTCATCACATTGGATATGAAGAACCTGTTACGAACCTGAGATAGTGGCCATGTATTACTGGCATTATCAGCGACGTCAATCCTGCTATATTCAACTACAAAATATGTCTCGCCCCTTTCAGAGAACAATGAAGGCAAGTTACTGACTTAATTGCTTGTCAGTCTGATTCTCTCAGCCGTTAAAAACTTATTCCATTCCTGAATCGTTGTAGGAAACAATTATTTTCTTATCGTTTGAATAAATCTGTATTATGTGGCGTACCGTACGTGAATTGATTGATTCCTAATGTTTACAAAGGTTTCTTCCCCTCAAAATGCACATGTAAACTTAACTTATGAGTGAATACATAATACGTCACGTGCAACAATGAAATTCAAATAAACTTTACCATTGCAGCAGACCAGAGTAAAGAGGAGATAAGAAGAGACGCTACTTAAATACGTATTGCAATCAAGTGGACACCACCATGTGAAACGAACTTTTGGTAAGTTTACTGAGTAGCTGAGAACATCTGCTGTCAAAGAGACAGAAAATATATCTATCCCTCTGGCTTCCGTTTTGTTTCCACAACAGCCTCGCGGAGCTTCCGACGTTACTGTTTCCAGAAAAGTAACTGAACAGTAATGTATCTCTTCTATTTATCCGCAGTACTTTAAATCTATTTGCGTTTAGAGTCAATAGGCAGTTCCTGTGCCGACCTCTGATCATCTGCAGGCCTTCCTGCTTTTCGCTAGTCATCTGACGTTGCAACTTTCCTAAAGATAAAAATACCGTTCGCAGTGAGCCTCCCCGAGCTCCCGGAGTTGTCTTAATCATTTAGTAATATTTTAAACATCTTAATCACCTATTTACACCTAATGTAATACGTGTTCAGATACAAAATCTGAACGAAGCTAAAATGGACACATGGGAGCAATGCGAGAAGCTTCTTCCAATGAGTTAGAAAGGAAAAAAGAATTGTGTACCAAACTGGCGAAATCCTGACGAGTTTTGATGTTACTGTACATGACTGGGGGTGACTATGATCGCTAGACGCCAGTAGATTCTCCTCTGTGCTGAAAGCTCCTACTGGACTTTCAAAGTGCCTGGTAGCTCCCTATGCTGCCATGACCAGCTTTCATTTCCTACTGTGTTGCTTAGAAGAAGGCTAGCGGAGAGCCTACAATCAACCTGTCTGTGACCTAGACACACTGGACCTACACCTGGAGCGGTTTCATATGACTCGTGTTTATCCCACGCACCGTGACAGCAAAACCAGTGCCTGGATTCAACATTCTAGCGGTTATACAGGTTATTCATGCAGCAACCTCTCACATTTCCATTGGCTTATCTTGCGCGAACGTTAACCTGTGATCTTGCGATGTTAACCACTTAAATATGTCACGTAAACAAATGTATTCCTCAAATTTTACTACTCTACATTAATTATTTTTTGGTGTTGTGATTGGTTCCCGTCAGTGTACTTTAAACACAACGTATAATGTCTCTGCAAGATATACATCATGTTGCGGGCCCACAAGGATAAAATCAGCCGTTTAAGGTCTGATGTTACCGGCAGCCTACTAATGAGACGGAAATTCCCTAACCAGGCTGCTGCCGGTCTCCGACCAAGGGTGCGAGGCGGCACATAATTGTTGCAGGGAGTCTGTTACCTGTTCTCGTCTCGGATGCCACACGCAAATACACTACTGGCCATTAAAATTGCTACACCAATATTCCGGAGGTAAAATAGTCCCCCAAGCGGATCTCCGGGCGGGAACTATTCAAGAGAACGTCGTTATCAGGAGAAAGAAAACTGGCGTTCTACGGATCGGAGCGTGGAATGTCAGATCCCTTAATCGGGCAGGTAAGCTAGAAAATTTAAAAAGGGAAATGGATAGGTTGAAGATAGATATAGTGGGAATTAGTGAAGTTCGGTGGCAGGAGGAACAAGACTTTTGGTCAGGTGAATACAGGGTTATAAATACAAAATCAAATAGGGGTAATGCAGGAGTAGGTTTAATAATGAATAAAAAAATAGGACTGCGGGTAAGCTACTACAAATAGCATAGTGAACGCATTATTGTGGCCAAGATAGACACGAAGCCCATGCCTACTACAGTAGAACAAGTTTATATGCCAACTTGCTCTGCAGATGATGAAGAAATTGATAAAATGTATGATGAGATAAAATAAATTATTCAGGCAGTCAAGGGAGACGAAAATTTAATAGTCATGGGTGACTGGAATTCGAGAGTAGGAAAAGGGAGAGCAGGAAACATAGTGGGTGAATATGGATTGGGGGAGAGAAATGAAAGAGGAAGCCGTTTGGTAGAATTTTGCACAGAGCATAACTTAATTATAGCTAACACTTGGTTCAAGAATCATAAAAGAAGGTTGTGTACGTGGAAGAAACCTGGAGATACTAGAAGGTATCAGATAGATTATATAATGGTAAGACAGAGATTTAGGAACCAGGTTTTAAATTGTAAGACATTTCCAGGGCCAGATGTGGACTCTGACCACAATCTATTGGTTATGAAATGTAGATTAAAACGGAAGAAACTGCAAAAAGGTGGGAATTAAAGGAGATGGGACCTGGATAAACTGACTAAACCAGAGGTTGTACAGAGGTTCAGGGAGAGCATAAGGGAACAATTGACAGGAATGGGGAAAAGAAAAACAGTAGAAGAAGAATGAGTAGCTCTGAGGGATGAAGTAGTGAAGGCAGCAGAGGATCAAGTAGGTAAAAAGACGGGGGCTAGTAGAAATCCTTAGGCAACAGAAGAAATATTGAATTTAATTGATGAAAGGAGAAAATATAAAAACGCAGTAAATGAAGTAGGCACAAGGGAGTTCAAACGTCTCAAAAATGAGTTCGACAGGAAGTGCAAAATGGCTAAGCAGGGATGGCTAGAGGACAAATGTAAGGATGTAGAGGCTTATCTCACTAGGGGTAAGATAGATACTGCCTAAGGGAAATTAAAGAGACCTTTGGAGAAAAGAGAGCCACTTGTATGAATATCAAGAGCTAAGATGGCAACCCAATTCTGAGCAAAGGAGGGAAAGCAGAAAGGTGGAAGGAGTATATAGAGCGACTATACAAGGACGATATACTTGAGGGAAATGTTATAGAAAGGGAAGAGGATGTAGATGAAGATGAAATGGGAGATACGAAACTGCGTGAAGAGTTTGACAGAGCACTGAAGGACCTAAATAGAAACAAGGCCCCAGAAGTAGACAACATTCCATTAGAACTACAGACAGCCTTGGGGGAGCCAGTCCTGACAAAACTCTACCATCTGGTGAGCAAAATGTATGAGACAGGCCAAATACTCTAAGACTTCAAGAAGAATATAAATATTCCAATTCCAAAGAAAGCAGGCATTGACAGATGTGAAAATTACCGAACTATCAGTTTAATAAGTCACGGCTGCAAAATACTAACGCGAATTCTTTACAGACGAATGGAAAAACTGGTAGAAGCTGACCTCGGGGAAGATCAATTTGGATTCCGTAGAAATATGGGAACACGTGAGGCAATACTGACCCTACGACTTATCTTAGAAGCTAGATCAAGGAAGGGCAAACCTACGCTTCTAGAATCTACATCTTTTG
The DNA here is from genome assembly GCF_023897955.1 of Schistocerca gregaria. Lineage (NCBI taxonomy): Eukaryota > Metazoa > Arthropoda > Insecta > Orthoptera > Acrididae > Schistocerca > Schistocerca gregaria. Next base: position 399,450,978 of record NC_064931.1, on the reverse strand, counting down.
TAGACTTAGAGAAAGCTTTTGACAATGTTCACTGGAATACTCTCTTTCAAATTCTGAAGGTGGCAGGGGTAAAATATAGGGAGCGAAAGCTATTTATAATTTGTACAGAAACCAGATGGCAGTTAAAATAGTCGAGGGACATGAAAGGGAAGCAGTGGTTGGGAAGGGAGTGAGACAGGGATGTAGCCTCTCCCCGATGTTATTGAATCTGTATATTGAGCAAGCAGTAAAGGAAACGAAAGAAAAATTCGGAGTAGCTATTAAAATCCATTTAGAAGAAATAAAAACTTTAAGGTTCGCCGATGACATTGTAATTCTGTCAGAGACAGCGAGGGACTTGGGAGAGCAGTTGAATGGAATGGACAGTTCTTGAAGGAAGGATATACGATGAACGTCACCAAAAGCAAAACGAGAATAATGGAATGTCGTCCAGTTAAGTCAGGTGATGCTGAATGAATTTGATTGGGAAAAGAGACACTTAAAGTAGTAGACGAGTTTTGCTATTTGGGAAACAAAATTACTGATGATGGTCGATGTAGGGAGGATATAAAATGTAGACTGGCAACGGCAAGAAAAGCGTTTCTGTAGAAGAGAAATTTGTTAACATCGAGTATAGATTTAAGTGTCAGGAAGTCGTTTCTGAAAGTATTTGTATGGCGTGTAGCCATATATGGAAGTGAAACATGGACGATAAATAGTTTGACAAGAAGAGAATAGAAGCTTTGGAAATGTGGTGCTACAGAAGAATGCTGAAGATTAGATGGGTAGATCACATAACTAATGAGGAGGCATTGAATAGACTTGGGGAGAAGAGGAGTTTGTGGCACAACTTGACAAGAAGAATGGACCGGTTGGTAGGACATGTTCTGAGGCATCAAGGGATCACAAATTTAGCATTGGAGGGCAGCGTGGAGGGTAAAAATCGTAGAGAGAGACCAAGAGATAAATACACTACGCAGATTCAGAAGGATGTAGGTTGCAGTAAGTACTGGGAGATGAAGAAGCTTGCACAGGATAGAGTAGTATGGAGAGGTGCATCAGACCAGTCTCAGGACTGAAGACAACAACAATAACAACAACACACCAAGAAGATAAGCAGATGATAAACTGGTATTCATTGGACTAGAAGTGACAAGTAATTACATTTTGCCGCGCGGGATTAGCCGAGCGGTCTAGGGCGCTGCAATCACGGACTATGCGCTGATCCCAGCAGAGGTTCGAGTCCTTCCTCGGGCATGGGTGTGTGTGTGTGTGTTTGTACTTAGGATAATTTAGGTTAAGTAGTGTGTAAGTTTAGGGACTGATGACCTTAGCAGTCAAGTTTCATAAGATTTCACACACATTTCAACATTTTTTAAATTACATTTCACGCAATTTGAGTGCATAGATCCTGAGAAATCAATACCCAGAACAATCACCTCTGGTCGTAATAACGGCCTTGATACGCCTGGGCAGTGAGTCAAACAGAGCTTGGTTGGCGTTTACAGGTACAGCTGTCCATGCAGCTTCAACACGATACCACAGTTCATCAAGAGTAGTGACTGGCGTATTGTGACATGCCAGTTGCTCAGCCACCATTGACCAGACGTTTTCAATTGGTGAGAGATCTGGAGAATGTGCTGGCCAGCAGCCGAACATTTTCTGTATCCAGAAAGGCCCGTACAGGATCTTCAACGTGCGGTCGTGGATTATCCTGCTGAAATGTAGGGTTTCGCAGGGATCGAATGAAGGGTAGAGCCACGGATCGTAACACATCTGAAATGTAACGTCCACTGTTCAAAGTGCCGTCAATGCGAACAAGAGGTGTCTGAGATGCCGGCCGGAGTGGCCGTGTTGTTCTGGGCGCTACGGTCTGGAACCGAGCGACCGCTACGGTCGCAGGTTCGAATCCTGCCTCGGGCATGGATGTGTGTGATGTCCTTTGGTTAGTTAGGTTTAATTAGTTCTAAGTTCTAGGCAACTAATGACCTCAGAAGTTAAGTCGCATAGTGCTCAGAGCCATTTGAACCATTTGACTGAGACGTGTAACCAATGGCACCCCATACCATCATGCCGGGTGATACGCCAGTATGGCGATGACGAATACACGCTTACAATGTGCGTTCACCGTGATGTCGCCAAACACGGTTGCGACCATCATTATGCTGTAAACAGAACCTGGATTCATCCGAAAAACTGACGTTTTGCCATTCGTGCACCCAGGTTCGTCGTTGAGTACAACCATCGCAGGCGCTCCTGTCTGTGATGCAGCGTCAAGGGTAACCGCAGCCATGGTGACCGAGCTGATAGTCCATGTTGCTGGAAAAGTCGTCGAACTGTTCGTGCAGATGGTTGTTGTCTTGCAAACGTCCCCATCTGCTGACTCAGGGATCGAGACGTGGTTGCATGATCCGTTATATCCATGCGGATAATATGCCTGTCATCTCGACTGCTAGTGATATGAGGCCGTTGGGATCCAGCACGGCGTTTCGTATTACCCTCCTGAACCCACCGATTCCATATTCTGCTAACAGTCATTGGATATCGACCAACGCGAGCAGCAATGTCTCGATACGATAAACCGCAATCGCGATAGGCTACAACCCGACCGTTATCAAAGTCGGAAACGTGGTGGTACGAATTTCTCCTCTTTACACGAGGCATCACAACAACGTTTCACCAGACAACGCCGGCAACTGCTGTTTGTGTATGAGAAATCTGTTGGAAACTTTCCTCATGTCAGCACGTTGTAGGCGTCGCCACCGGCGCCAACCTTGTGTGAATGCTCTGAAAAGCCAATTATTTACATATCACAGTCTCTTCTTCCTGCCGGTTAAATTTCGCGTATGTAGCGCGTCATTTTCGTGGTGTAGCAGTTTTAATGGCCAGTAGTGTATAAAGGGCTTACGACGTGCTTGGTGCACAATACGGCGATCTACTCTTGTGGCGGTTGGACGTGGTCGACCGGAACCTTCAGGATGAGTATGCCTGCCCTTTCATTCCCATTCAGTCCTAGAGTCCCTGTCCAAATTATTAGACACACTGCAAATTTTTAATGTTATCTGTAATAATTACGTGCTGAGTACTATGTTTAATGCGATTAATCGGAAAATTTATGATAGTTATTCAGGGCACTTATTACGTTGTTGAATTTTGTATCTGTTGTTGCTACATGGTATTGGATTGTTGACTCATTGTAGGTATCAACGTGCAGAATACAGCGTACAGGAAAGGACCTGTTCTGTGGCGTTCTCGTATGTAACTAGTGTAATACCACAGTCTAACATATGTTAGACTGTAGTAATACTTTGTTCGCTTTGATGATCGATTTAGTAATATCGACATCACAACTGATTGTTTAAGAGCCAAATATTACTAATTGTGTCATTTAAAAATGGGTAAAAGAGGGGACATTTCACTACGTAAAATAGCCGATAAAATCTCTTGATGAGGCTAATGTGAATGCAGCTGAATGCACTGTTCGCAGAAAGTTGAAGGATATTGATTTCAAGGCCTGTCGACTCACTAGAAAAGTTAACAGCCACAATAAAAGCAAAGCGTCTGCAGTGATGTAAACAGTGGTGTGATCAGTATGTGGACTTCCGGAGATCGATAATTCAACTTTAAAATTATTATTTACGGTATGATAAAACCTATGTACATTTATTCATAGTATATTAATTATGTTTCTTAATTTTTACAAGTATGCACGTTGAAATATTAACTAAAAAATCTCATTATGTACGCCGTCGAACAGGAGTAAAATTTCATCCCGACTGCATTATTCAGAATGAGCTCTGAATGAGCATTTTCCCCTGAACAGGATTAGTTGCTCATCAACCGCTGCAGAGTTTTGACAGTGATAAGTAAAAGAATCTCATACTTCTCTTCCCTTGTATGTGCCAGCTTGTCATGCATTTTTCTGAAGGCGAGTATTTCCAACATCGTGATATATAAAACATCAAAGAGCATAAAGAGTTCGATACCTATTATGAGATAAAGAATCGTGAAAAACTGATGTTTTGATACAGGAATCATTGCTCGACAGCACGCTGAAAGGCTCCTTCGGAGAATTCAGAGCACCCATTACAAGCAGCACTCCAACAAACGAATACATATCTTCAACAGCAAACCTGTTGCGATATACTTCTTCATTATTTCTTAATTTCCAAACCTCTGTATTTCTTTGTGCACCGAGTATTTTTCGAATGATTTGAGTTTGTGTAATTTGTAATTGAATACTAAACATTCACTTGCATAGAGACATTCTGGTTTTACTGCTGTGTTGTAGTGCTGTATTTTCAAATTTTTAAGCAGAAACCATTTGTTGCAAATGTACTCTATTTTACGTACTCTTTCGTTTACAGCGAATTTTCTAAGCCATTTTCTTGAATCATTTCCCTAAATATTTAAATTTATTAACTCTTTTTATATGTCCAATATCTTTTTCTGGGGCATCTTTGTGTTTATTATAAATTTTGTTTCTTCTACAGAAATTCTTAAACCTGTTTTGTTGACTATTTCTTCTAAGAGATTGATTTGTATTTCTGAATTTGTTAGGTTTTCAAAAAGAATGGCAAAATCATCTGCAAATGCTAGACAATGGATTTCAGTACCTTTGTTCTTAGTCCCCAGTCTTACTGGTGGTAACTTACGTTCTTTTAGTTTTTGTTTCCATCCTCTTATTATTTTCTCTAGGACACAATTGAAGAGAAATGGAGACAGGCCGTCACCTTGCCTTACACCTGCTTTTACTTCGAATGCTTTAGATATTTCACCCAAAATTTTTGTTTTGGTTTCTATGAATGTTTTCTGAATAAAGTTTGCTAGTTTACATTTAACGCCAAATTTTCGGATCACTTTATCTAATGTTTCCTTATAAGCTGAATCAAATGTCTTTTTAAAATCTATAAATGTTACAACTATGTCTTTAGCGTTTGTGAGACTTTGACGGAGTATGGACTTTAGGTTGAAAATCTGTTCTGAGCAAAATCTGTTCTTTCTATATCCACTCTGTTATTCTACCACATGGCTATCATGCTTGTTTCTACCTTGTTTAGTATTATTGTTAAAAATATTTTATAACCGTCTGGCAACAGAGATATACCTCTGTAGTTGTTTACATCATGCTTATCCCCTTTATTGTGCAAAGGATGGATAAGAGCCATTTACAGTTTTCTGGAATCTTTTCAGTTTCCCATGTTTCTTCAAACATGATCTAAAGGTTAGTTATAATTTTTGGTTGAGACCATTTTATAAGTCCAGCTGTAATACAATCTTCTCCTCTGGATTTGTTGTTTTTCAGGGTATTTATTGCTTTTTTAATTTCTTCAGCTGTAGGCGGTGGATCTGCTTCTGTGTTGTCGTGAAGATCTGGAAATTCTAGCTTACAGTTCAGTTCTTCACAGTTCAAGAGTTGTTCAAAGTAATTTCTTGGAAGTTCACAGTTCTGGTATTGTTTAGGCCTATTTTACTATTGTCATCTCTGAAGCAAATACCTGGAGCTTGGTAGCTCTTTAGATAATTTTTAAACATCTGATAGAAACTCCGGGAGTTATTTTTAACAAAACTGTTTTGTATGGTCAGAAGCTGTGACTTTTCAAAAGATTGTTTAGCACTCTTTATTATTTTTGCTGTTTCTTTCCTTTGCATTTTAAATTCATCAAGGTGCTCTGTTTTCCCAAAACATTTCCATAGCTTCGTTTTAATTTTAATCAGGTAATGATCAGAGTTAAATTTCCTGTTTTATGTTACTTTTACATTCATGATTTCTTGAGTATTGCTTTGACAAATAGCCACGTGATCTAATGGGGCGTCCCCTAGTATTACATTTGGATATATACTTGTTTTTGCTTTTCTTCGCAATTTTTTGAAGGAAGTTGACGTTAACTTCAACTAAAAAGTTTTTAAAAGATTAATTAGTCTTGTACATTTTTTTCGTTCTTTCATGGTCTGGATATTCTCCTACTGTTCTCGAAATTTTTTTCTCTCCCTATTTGTGCATTAGAATCCTCTTGTAGTATCACAACGCTTTATCTTGGAGTTTTGATATTTCCTCTTTCAAAAGCTCCCAAAATCCTTCCACTTTGCCCGGATTTTTCTTATTGTCATCATTGGATTTGAATTTTTATGAATATAGAAGGCGGTACCAAGTACTGCCATATCTTTTATAATTTTTTTGAAGGTTTACCTTTGAAAATTATGTGATGTTTATTTTCTGTAACGTTTTCGTCCAAAAACCTTGCTTCTTGTCGTACCAAAATTTGTGTTTCAGGCGTACGTAAGAGAATTTCAAGTTCTTTCCGATTATGGATTTTTGTAATGAGTTTATATTCAAGGTGCGCGCGAAGAATTTCATTTTGAACTTGAGTTTTGAAGGATACCAAGGATGTTTCGACTCATCCTTACTGCGGATGTTGGGACTCTCCAGAACCCAAGGTTCTGATGCCCTGCATAAAGCAATGGCAGAATACTCTTTCGAGTAACCACCTGCGGCAAATGCTTACTTTTAGCGAACTTTCCATTCTACAACTGAAATTGTACATTGTACATGGTAGGAAATAGATTTCTGGATAAGATCGGAATGTTAGTCCCGAATAATTATTTTTTATGGTTTTCTCCATTAGGTTTTTCCGCTCCCTCTGACTATGGAAGCTAGGATTTCTGTTCCTCCTTCGAGACCGTTGACCGGGTTTCGTCCGTAACCCTAGGCAGGGTGCCAGATCGACTCAGGCTTTTTACGAGGTGCTACTCGTCTCCTTCTTCCTTCCTCATCACTTGCGAGATGAGACCCCGGGCTTGAGACAGGCAGTCGCGGAGCTTTTTCTTCCTTCTTTTTCTGACTGTTGGCTCTTAGTTTGTTTTGCATGTTCTGTGTTATTCGCAACGTTATTTCATTAGAGTCACATCTCTAAAATGCGTCTCAAGTGTCGCAAGTCTGCAAGTGTTGTGACGCTCTTCCGCTTTGACCATCTGAGCAAGCTCCCCAGTCAGAACCCAATTTCTATATGTCAGCGTTATGTCAGCGTCCTATACTCGACGACTTCCAGTTAAGAGTGCTGAACTAAAGGGGTAAATTAATACAGGAGTAAATTTTTCGTTTACCCTAACTGCTGGAGAGCAACATATAAGCAGGGATGAGCGAAAGTATCGATGCATCAAAATATCGACATTTCCATAATAATATCGATGTATGTAGCTAACCTGTAGATTATCGATATGCCAATTAATTGATATTAAATACTGACCTTCCAAACTTCACAGAAGCTCTCCTGCGAACCTTGCAGAACTATCACTCCTGAAAGAATACTAGTGCAGAGTGAAAATCTCATTCTGGAAACGTCCCCCAGGCTGTGGCTAAGCCATGTCTCCGCAATATCCTGTCTTTCAGCAGTGTTAGTTCTGCAAGGTTCGCAGGAGAGCTTCTGTAAAGTTTGGAAGGTAGGAGACGAGGTACTGGCAGAAGTAAAGCTGTGAGTACCGGGCGTGATCGTGCTTCGGTAGCTCAGTCGGACAGTCTGCGTTCGGCAGGGCAGCAGTGCGCACCGCGCTCGGCCGTCCACGCCGCTGCGCCCGCGGAGTGTTTTGGTTACATCGTCGTCACAGCGATTCTCAGTCGAACACGCTCTAATGGCCAACTCTTACAGGAAGAACACTCTTAAGTTCACCTTCTCAAATGAATACGCACGACCCAAAGCACTGGCCGTCGAACGCTTCCTACGCGAAGACGTGAAGATCCCCCGTGACGAACTCATCGGCATACACCTATCGATCATTAGCAGCGTCGTTTATGTTAAGATGACTTCTGACGCTGCCTGCAATGAGATTATTCAAAGGACGCGACATGGACTAAAATTTCGGCACTCCGACGGAAACGTCGGGCCTGTGGATGTCGACCATGCAGGACTTGGCCTTCGGACGATCCGTGTATTCGAACTGCCTTTCGAGGTAAATGAAGATGAAGTCATCGCGGCGCTAAGCCCGTTCGGAAAAGTTCAGAGCCACGTAGCCGAGACATGGGCACAGTTTACGACGTATCCGGTGCTTAATGGTGTGAGACAAGTCCGAATCGATCTCGAACGGCACGTTCCATCGTACATTTCTATAGGCGGCTGCTGTGCGGTGGTCATTTACGACGGACAACCTCGAACATGTTCCGGTTGTGGCAAAGAAGGCCACGTCCGTAATGAATGCCTGCAACGCCGCATCATACAACTAAGGCCCGACGATACGAACACCGACAGAACCACGACCACCCTTCCAGTCACCTATGCGGCGACACTGCACGTCCAGCCCACACAAGACGCCGTTCATGAGCGACTCTCTGGTCCGATACACTCGGAGGCGTCCCAGCACCTTGACACCGACGATGCCGCCCGTGAACATGTCCAACAGCCGGACACACCCACGCTAGAAGATCACAAGGATGCCAGTGAGAGTGTTCTGGAGAATGACGACCGCATCATAGCACCCGCGGCTTTTGTACCCGAACGACGTGAATCTCTTCCTTCCTCAGACACCGAAACTCATTGCCGAAAGCAGAAGTCGCCCATACGACGAAAAAAACGCCGCAAGACATCAGAATCAACCATTGAGCCCCCTCCGCAGGACGAAGAGATGGCACATCACTCTGACGGAGAACACGATAACACTTTCTCCTCTGCCACGGAGATGCGTCATCCAAAAGACGGTGAACCGTCCAACAGAGAGCGTGCGCAAGCCCCGCGCCCTGAAGCCATGGAACATAGCACGCCTGTTGTCACCGACGCAACTGAGCCGACTCGGCCGGCGCTGCCACCTCACGCTGATGTCAAACCTGTCGGACATTTTTCATGGGCGGATGACACGGATTTACCACCTCCATCTGATGCGGAAATGAGATCTGTTCCTCCGTTAGACCAACACTAAAATGGGGGAAGTTTCTACGGCGACTCCTGCGACTTCTATGGACTTCCAGCATCCACCACAACAATCTTCACCAGCTACGACCCTATCGGCAGCGCGAATCTCCCATCAGGCGTACCGAATAGCTACTATCAATACTGATAATATCGGCTCCCACGCTAAACTTCAACTGCTCCGTGACACGCTAAGAGCAGCGGACATCGACATCGCCCTGTTACAAGAACTGAGGACAGCAACTTGGGCTGGGTGTTACGGATATGAGACGTACGCCGCCCCTGCAACTATGGAACACACAGGCGGAGCCATCCTCCTCCGAGAAGGGATTGCAGTTTCCGATGTCGCATACCTCCCAACAGCGCGAGGGGTGGCCATCACAGTTGACGGACTCAAAATCATTAATCTGTACGCCCCATCGGACACTGATAAACGGAGGGATCGCTCCCAGTTCTACGCAGAAGATATCACACCTTTATTCCTCGGCCGATACGATCATCTCATCGTAGGTGGAGATTTCAACTGCGTTCTCGAGCGCACAGAGCAATAACACCATTTCACCACATGTCCGGAACTTCGCTTCCTCGTCCGCCGCCTTCGTCTCCTCGACACTTGGCGAGTGGTACACGGCGACCGCCCGGGGTATACACACATTATGAGCCACTCCGCCAGCCGACTTGACAGAATATACATCTCTAACGCTCTAAAATCAGTTCTCCTCGACGCGGAACTTTGGCCGTCTGCCTTCTCGGATCATGACATCTACATCTCTACCATGAACCTACGTCGACAATTTATATGGCGCAGTGTAGGACCTTGGAAACTCAATGTAGCACTACTGCGGGACCCTGAATGTCGACAACAGGTCACCGACACGTGGCACACCTGTGTTCAACGAATTACGCGTTACGAGACCACACTGCAGTGGTGGTTGCTGTGCGCCAAACCGGCCATCCGACGCACATTGACACACTATGGAAGAGCCAAAGCCAGGTGGAATCACCATACAACTGATTTCTACTATAGCGCTCTACGTGAACTCATGGATCAACCTCCATCCCCGGATCGTCTAAAAGAAGCTCAACGCATTAAGGCGAAGATTTTAACCTTGACCAGATGTCCTCTAGAGGGAGCTATTGTACGAGCACGCAGCCAAGATAGGATTAACGGTGAAGAACCTTCTATGCATCATATTATTCAAAATGTTCGTCGACGCCGACAGGCTTTAATGACAACTTTAGACTTACCTGATGGACGCCGGCTGACTTCGCAAGCTACCATTGCGGATGCATTCACAACGCACTATAGACTTTTATATCAAGAGGTACCTGCCGGTGCAGAAGCCATTGCTGAGGTTACCCAGGAGACACTTGGTACTCTAAACGCAGCAGCTGCAACCCTCCTGACTTCTGAAGTGACCAACGACGACGTCCAAGGCGCTGTGGCTAAAGGGTCTCTGAATCGATCTCCCGGCCCGGATGGTTTACCTCTCGAATTTTACAGAACCTTCCAAGATTTGATGATGTCACGATGGAGGGACATGTACTGGGAACTTTTGTCCGGCGCGGCGAACCCGCCACCAATGTTCATGGAAGGCTTACTTGTACCAGTCCCGAAACCCGCAGGAGGAACACGACTCGACAGTTATCGGCCGATCACGTTACTCAATTCCGACTTCAAGATTTTCACACGCCTTCTAGCAGTGCGACTCAAACATGTCTTACGAGACATTGTTTCCCACGAACAAACATCTTTAGGCGGCGATCGTAATATACAGACAGCCCTCAATGAATATCGAGATGTGATCGCTGTGGCAACACACTCGAGGCTGCCAGGCGCTTTAATCTCCATCGACTTCAAACAAGCGTTTGACCGCGTCAATCATGCATTCCTGAACGCAGTGATGAACCGAATGGCAATTCCCCCGACGTTCACGCAAGTGGTTATGCGGCTCCTTCGTGGAGCAACGTCCAGACTTCTCGTCAACGGCAGACTTACAGAACCTATACGGATTGAACGCTCAGTACGGCAGGGTTGCCCCTTGTCGACGGTGCTTTATGCCATTGCGATGGAACCACTCATTTGCGGATTACGGCGACGTTTGACAGGTATTCCACTCCGGGATCATATGTTCCGCTGCCGAGCTTACGCGGACGACTTGGCCCTCGTCGTACGTTCAGCGGCCGACGTACAAGCTGCGATGCAGTGGATTACCCGTTACAGTGAAGGGGCAGGGAGCGCTATGAACGTGGCAAAATCATGCGCCATTTCCCGCAGACAGCGTCGTCCCATTTGAACTGGTGGACACTCTTCGCTGTCTCAGGTTGGTGTACACGCGAGACATTCGCCGCACCTCGGCGATCAATTATCGGGCGCTGCTGCAACGCATCCGGGCCAACATACAAAATCACATTCTACGCCCGCTGAATATGTGCCAGAGAGTCACCTTCGTCAATAACCATCTGGCAACCCGGATACCCCATATAGCGCAGATTCTGCCCATCACTGCGACAATGGCGGCCAGATTACAGGCGGCTTTCGGCTATTTCATTTGTTCTGGACACATATTCAAAGTCCAGTATGAAGCTCTCACCTTACCGAAGCGGGATGGTGGCCTCGACCTGGTTAATGTGAGAGAGAGCCAGGACTACGGCACTTTACACCAATACTATGCTCCGGTTATGGAAAAGCCAAAATGCTAGTTTTACTGGAATGTTGACCACCGACCTCGCACCTGTTTCGAGACGCCCACCGACGTCTTTGGCACACATCCCACCTCCGATGTCACATATCGGCCGTTTCTTTTTGGAGTACAGCTACATATGCACCGAGCTCCCCAGGACCAGGAAGACGACCACCCGCGACATCTACCGCCTTCTCCGAAAGTCTCCACCACGCAGCCCCGCCGAAACACGTCAACCTCAGGTTTCATGGCTTACAGTTTGGAAAACGATCCACCAACCATATCACACCACTGACACCACCTCTATGTGGTACCTTCTCGTCAACGGCAAGTATACTACAAGACAGAAACTGCATCGCATTGCACTGGTGGACTCACCCCTGTGCCTCAAATGCAATGTCGAAGATACAGATTTACATCGTTTCGAGTGTGGGCCAGCAGCAGCTGTCTGGACCCTCGTACAGAAGATTGTGGCTTTCTACCTCCGAGTACCACCACATCACGTTTCTCCTACTATGATGATATATCCCGACACGACCTACTTTCCACCGGCTAAGTGGCACGCCGTCACATGTATCAGTGGCATGGCTGTCAACTACCTCTTCCGGGACGACATCGTCGATCCGGCGGACTTCTGGACACGCCTCCAAGTACGTCACCACACCCTTCGCCGACATCGACACTATCGGGCCACTTTCGCGAACTATTTACAGAGTATTTTCACCAACCTGCCTCAAAGCTGGAATCTCAACGAACATTGCCAGCCAAGACTGGACGATCCCACGTTCCCCTTCAATGCTCAATGATAGAATGCATTTTGTTCTGATGGCGCGCCAAAGTGGAGCATGGCGCGGAAAGTATTCCTATTTTATTTCACTTCTCTTTTCCTCTCCTCTTCTAAGTTTTTTTCTCCTTATACATGTTTATCCCTTTCACACATAGCTCTCTATCTGCAGCCTATTTGTTTTTCTTTCTCCTGTGCTCCCCCAAAACAAAAACAAAAAAAGACTAAAAAAGAGTTTGCTGCTGATGGTGAGACTGTATACTCCTTTATGTTAACAAAAAAAAAAGAATAAAAATAGAAGGCCTTTGCGGAAATATAGCTACCTTTTATGTTTTCCATTTTCAAAGGGTATTGTGTTATTTTATGAAGAACGTCGTCTCTTATTTTCATGCACAAGAGGTTTTTATAAATTTTCTTATTTAAAAAAATGGTAGAGCGCGAAAAAAAAGTCGGTAGAGCACTTGCCCGCGAAAGGCAAAGGTCCCAAGTTCGAGTCTGGGTCGGGCACACAGTTTTAATCTGCCAGGAAGTTGCATATCAGCGCATACTCCGCTGCAGAGTGAAAATCTCATTCTGGAAACGTCCCCCAGGCTGTGGCTAAGCCATGTCTCCTCAATATTCTTTCTTTCAGGAGTGTTAGTTCTGCAAGGTTCGCAGGAGAGCTTCTGTAAAGTTTGGAAGGTAGGAGACGAGGTACTGGCAGAAGTAAAGCTGTGAGTACCGGGCGTGAGTCGTGCTTCGGTAGCTCAGTCGGTAAATTCTCGCTTCGCGCGTCGGGCGACTAGGTCGTGCTCTTAGTTCCGCCTCTACCGTAGCGCAGCGTGTTTTCCTCCTGTCAGTTTAGTGCCGTATTGGTCTCCGTGCGCGTCGCATCGCTGGTTGTCGGCTGGTGTTTGGTGTTCGTGCGGCCCTTCCTGTCGCGGCGTCGTCTCTCGCCGTGATGTCCACCATGGTTCCCACGAAAGTTCCGCGTACAGGTACAGTCAGTTTTACCTTTGACAAATCCACGCGTCACGTCCAGCCCGGTTCTTTGGAGATACATGACTGGTTAGTCGATACAGTTAAGGTCACTACTGATCAGGTGCATACCGCATATTTCGACAGCGAATTATATGTGTTTTTTGTTAAGTTTCTTGACCCGCTCCAGGTTGATAGGCTACTTTCTCGTCATGGTTCTCAGGTACCCTTTACGCACCGTGATGGTTCCACTAGTATGGTTCTCTTGGCAAATGCAGAAGTGATATATACGAATGTTCGGGTATTTAACCTTCCGCCCGAGGTTGACGACTCTTTTCTGAAGTCCGTTTTGCTTCCTTATGGGGACGTACGCCATATTCGAAAGGAACGCTGGTCTGCTCAGCACCGCTTACAGGTATATAGTGGTATTCGGTCGGTGGAAATGGTGGTCAAAAAACCTATTCCTTCTCACCTACAGGTATGTGGTTATAGGGTCCATATCACGTACAGTGGCCAGGAAGGAACATGTTATTATTGTAATGAAACTGGTCATTTCCGTACTAATTGTCCGCGGCGTGTGGTGGTATTAAAACCTACATACGAACAGCGTAAAAAATTGACTTTAGCTGATCTTCTCCCGCAAGGATCTCGGACTGAATCGCTCACTGTTACTGAGGGACGCAGTGATCCGTTGCCCGACAACGGCCGTGATTTTCCCCCGTTGTCCTTGAGTAGGGATGTTGCTGCCCTTAATTCCGATGTTCCCGCGCTGATTTCTCACAACAAGCGTCGGCGAACACAGGATGATGCGGCTGATGAATCTTCCTTATTGGCTCGCCCTTCCGATGGGCCTCCGGTAAAGGACTCTCTTTCCCAGTCGGAAATCGTGGATGAGAAAGCCACAGGTGCTATCACGTCTTTGCAGAAGCTCCCTGACACCATATCTGACGTTGTTCCTGCTACCGCGGCAGCCTCTTCGGAGACGCCCGTGACTGAACCTGCTTCTGGTTGCCACGTGTCTTCTCCGGTGCTCTCTGACACTTCTCCTATTGACTCTGTTTCGCATCCCCCTTCTGGAATTTCTGTCGCCCCCTCTGGGTCACAGCCTCCTCCCATCAAACAACTGATTGATTCTCCAGTGCCAGTGGATCCCGTTGTTATTCACCAACTGTCCCACCGTGAACCCATGTCTGCGGACGAGTGGGATGTAGAGGCCTCTCTCTCGCAATCTGACACGGAATGTCTACATGATGCTCCTACGCAGCCGAACGCTGCAGCGTCGGCACCGCGGAGCCGCAGTCGAATCCGTAAACAGCCACGGAGAGCCGCGTCACGGCCGAAGAAAAAGCAGTGGGAAGATGAGGGTTCTGTTTCGTAGTTTTTCTCTCTGTGGTTCTGCGCTTGTTTCTGGTATGATTACTTGTATGCTGCTCCGTCAGGTGACGGCTCTCTACCGATCTTTGTTTTTCTTTCTAGGTTGAAGTTCCATGCAAGCATATACATTTCTTACTCTGAATATTAACAGAATATGTTCTGAGCTTCGGCTCGCCGCTTTGCGACAGTTTATCTATCAGTCTGGGGCAGATGTTGTTTTTTTACAGGAAGTCCTATTCGACCAGTTTTCCATTCCTGGGTTCTCGACGTTTTTTAATGTCGCTTCCGAACTTTCTACGGGCACTGCCTTGTTTTATAGAGAAGGCATTCCGTTGATGAATTTCGAAGTACTCGACAGTGGAAGGGGGATCGGGTGCACGTTTTATGATCTCAGTTTACTCCTTCTTTATGCCCCTTCTGGTTCGGGTTGTACTACCGCACGCTCGAATTTCTATAAAGAAGAAGTCATTTACCTGCTTCGTAAATCCCCGACAAAGATAATTTTAGGTGGGGACTTCAATTGTGTTCTACGGCCGGTAGATCAGTCTCCTAATTTTAATTTCAGTAAAGAACTCGACGACCTTGTGCGCTCCTTGCACCTGCGTGACGTGTGGGTTTCTCGCTATCCTACACTTGTGCGACATACCTACTTTACTCCCACGTCTAGCAGTCGCCTCGATCGCTTTTACCTTTCCGATTCCTTGTGTGGGCAACTTCTGGCTGTTGATGTGATACCAGCCTGTTTTACTGATCATTGCGCTGTAGCCGTTACGTTTAATTACGAGCGACAACCGGTGAAATTGTTTCGTCCTCCTTGGATGCTCAATATCGCGTATTTGCACGATACCTCCCTTGGTATCGTCCTGGAGGACATTTGGACTCGTTGTTCTCGTACTATGGACCGGTACCCGTCTATCGTGGCATGGTGGACACTGTATGCAAAACCACACATCCGTAGGGCTCTCATGCGTTTTGGGGCTGCGAAGGTGGCAGAAGATCGACGAACGCAAGAATTTTACTATTCTGTCTTACGTCAACTGTACGATAGTGCTACGCATGCTCCCCTCCGGGTTACTGATATACAGCGCATCAAAGCCAAATTGCTGCAGCTCAAACGCATTCAAATGGAGGGCCTGCGGACGAGGTCTCAACCACGTTCCCTTCTACAAGAGGAACTGACGTCACTCTACCATCTAGTCCGTTTACGGTCGCGCCGGAAACGTGGGTGCCTTGCCTCCCTCACAACCGCTGACGGCCGCGTGTTCACCTCTCACCGTGACATTTCTGACTTCGTTTACACATATTTTACTGATCTGTACGATACTCATGTCCCGGCGGAAACCTCTCTTGACGACTTTACCTCCTTGCTGCCTCGCGTCGTCACTCCTCAATTAAATGACGCCTTTCTGCGTCCCTTTCAGAAGGATGACATATATGATGTTGTTGCAGGATCGCAGTCCCGCAAGTCGCCTGGATTAGATGGTATTCCTAAGGAGTTCTATGTTCAATTTTGGCCGCTCATTGGTGACACCTTAACGTCAATGGTAAATGAAGTGATGCGGGGAGTCTCACTTCCTGCTCCTTTTCAGGAAGGCAGAATGGTCCTCCTCCCGAAATCCACAGGTCGACCTGCAATTGATTCCCTCCGTCCTATTACTCTCCTTAACTTTGATTATAAACTTGTCGCTCGAGCAATTAATATCCGTCTCTCTAAGCTGCTCGATACCATTATTGCCGCCCACCAAAGCTGTGTGCCTGGACGCACGATACTGACTTCCGTTCTCGAATGTCGCGATGTAATCTCGGTGGCGGCTGCCGCTAATATCCCAGGGGCTTTGCTTTTTCTTGATTTCCAAAAAGCGTTCGATCGCGTCAGCCATGATTTTTTATCGAGAGTGCTCACCGCTGTCGGCTTTAATAATGATGCTCGACAAGTCTTAACTACTCTTTTTACCGGTATCAGTGTCTCGGTGATTGTGAACGGTCACCCTACCCCCCGGATATCGATCAGACGGGGGTTACCCCAGGGAAGCCCCTTATCCATGTCACTTTTTGTTCTATCCTTAGAGCCGTTACTTCGCCATCTCACCATGCACTTACGTGGCTGGAATATATTGGGGGAAATTTTTGCAGTCCGTGCATACGCCGATGACGTCATGGTTTTAGTACGACATGCCGAGGATATACCGCGGCTTAAGGATACCTTGGATTCATTTTGTGGTCTTGCTGGTGCTCGCATTAATGATCGCAAATGCACGTTCCTGCCGTTGAGAGGCTTTGATCATGTCGTCATTCCTTGGGCGACGGCTGTCGATCGCCATAAGACCTTGGGGATCATAGTGGATCGTAATCCGATCAAAATGGCGGCACTAAATTGGCGTGAGGTTACGAGTCGTGTTCACGGGGCGATCCTTGAACATGACCGCCGTTCCCTTAGCCTCCTTCACAAGGCACGGGTTTTAGAGACCTATGTCTTCAGTAAAATATACTACGTTGCGCAGGTCTTCCCGCTTCCCGCGATGATGGCCCGCAGGCTGAAACAGCTGTCTAGTCGATTTCTGTGGCGCCGCCATGTCTTCCGTGTCCGGTATGAAGTTGTGGCCAGGCCTCGGAAGCTTGGAGGATTGGGTCTTTCAGATATCAAAGTGAAGACGTCCATCTTATTTGCCCGCCGCAATGTTTTAACCTGTACGCGGGCTCCGCATTCAGTCACCTCTCGTTTACTTTCCCGCCTCCGGCCGGCCAGTCTGACCCCTCCTGTTGATGTTGGACGGATTAATCCTAAATTGCGGCACATTCGTGAATACTTTGTACTTGTCGGTATTCTGGGTGCTGATATACTTTCTATGACGCATATTACTACCAACATGTTACAAATCCGTTGGGGTACAGCATGTTTCCCTTCTTCTGTTGAACTTGCTTCTCCGTCAACGTCATGGAAAACGGTCTGGTCTCATCTTAGTCTTCCCATTTTGCCGATGGAGATTGTTTCAACGTGGTATAAGGTCATTTACCATCTGATACCTACTGGTGATCGTCTTTTTCGTATTGGCCTTCGTCCGACTGATCAGTGTGAGGAATGTCATCAAACTGACACCTTACTTCACAGGCTAGTTGATTGCGGACGGGATCATTGGCTCTGGGTCCGCCGTCAATTAGCTTTTCTTACTAGAGGGCCTGAAACCGCATTCCCAGACGACATCTTCTTACATCCGGACATCTCTTATTTTCCTCAGACGAAAACGAACACGATTGTCTGGCTCTTGGGTTACTATGTCCATTACGTCATTGAAGGCGGTAATGACCCAGATCCCCGCGTCTTTCACCATTATTTGTCAACTGCGCATTGGAAATGGCAGCGGTTACCACAATACCGAACGCTTTTTGCGAATATGCTTTTTCTTGTGTTTAACCGTCAAGGGGTTGGTTAAGTTCCCCTGTGATTCCTGTTACTTCCCTGAGCTCGAGTCCCCTCCCTTGTTGTATTTTTTCGTAATTTTTTTTCTCTCTCTCTTTTGCATGTATATATATACACCCAAAATTCATACGGGTGGGGTAACGGGTTGGTCTTCCCCTTCAGAAGAAATGTTTTATTTGTGTTTCACCTAATTTGTTGATTTTCTTTTTGCAGCTAATATTACATGATGATTTGACTATGGTTGTCTGAATTCTCGTGAAATATACCAAGTCAATCTGATAATAAAAAAAAAAAAAAAAAAGTCGGTAGAGCACTTACCCGCGAAAGGCAAAGGTCCCAAGTTCGAGTCTCGGTCGGGCACACAGTTTTAATCTGCCACGAAGTTTCATATCAGCGCACACTCCGCTGCAGAGTGAAAATCTCATTCTGGAAGTTTAGGATATATTTCACCCTGATGCTATGGAGGTGAATCACATCGACCAGTATGTATTTTTTTTTCCTCATTTTGTTCATTTTCGTTCGTTGCATCTGTTTGTGGCGGACGTCGCAAGACACCCGATTCCGTTAGTTGTTGATCCATTACCTCAGTTTTTTTTTTATTACAGAAGGCAGATAACCATCTGATCGAACACGCTGGGTTACCGTGCCGGCTAATCAGGTGTAGTCTGTAGTGTAGGAGCGAGCTCCAAGTGGGATCCGAACTCGGACCCCACGGGGGTTCCCGGCCTGCGCCACATGGCAGGCCAGAGGTGGAGGCTAGCGTTCGGAAGCCTGAAAATTCCAGCGCCGGCTGGGGAGAGGCGCTGGAACGTTCCAGACCTCTTATCACTAGACCATCGAGGACACCTAGCCAGAAACGATGCTGCAGGCCAAGCTGTCAGAAGGTCTATCATATTTATTTATTTTAATTAAAATTTAATTTTCTAGTAAAATGACGAGTTATGTAATGACTTTTCCTCCTTAAATGTGCATGTGTCACTGGATCGTTGCCACTGCTGTGAAATGTGACCCATTTTATTTATGTATAATTTTATAATTAGGTTTCTCTCTCTTTTTACTTTTTCTCTCTCTCCCTCTTTTACTTTTTGTTTTGCAATTAGGGAATCAACACTTTCATTTTATTTCTTACTTCAGTACATAAAGTTATAAAATAACAATGTTTTCATTATTTCTAAGAAAAATAAAATGTCTAGTTTTATAATTTTGGTAATAAAAATAAATTTTAGAATGTGGTAATTAGAAAAATTAAATGTACTGCTGCTGAAATAATGAACACAAATATTATATCGTGTGGAAAGCAAAAACATAGTAGGCTTCACCACTAGAAAAAATATCAAGCAAATAAAATATGTGTTGTGCTATAAAGTATATTCCTATTTCTATACAAGAACCTAAATTTCTCGAACACATTGCCAGAAGAACCGGAACCTGAAGTTTGCTCCATTTCGCTCTTGAACTTATTCATAACCCCTATTTTGAGGTTACGCTCTTCTTCCATGATTTCTCTTTGTCTCTCAATTAATAACAGTTTTCAGTTATATTCCTCTGGCACTAAATGCATTTTTATCGAATGAAACTAGCCTGCTTTTTCGAACAACTGCCTGTTCTTCTCTAGAGCTTTGTGTTCTCTGGCTGTTTTCAAGGGCGCGTCTGCTGATAAAAGCTCCCACCCGAGAACGTAAGCCGCGGATCACGACTATAGGATAATCACCTTCAGCATCTGTTTACTATTAAAATCAGTCTTGATCACGATTTATTTATTAAGATTACCGGTTTCGACCACTGCTGTGGCCATCTTCAGACCATTGAGTAGGAACCTCTTTCTGCTGGAGAATCACTACAGTAGTGATTCTCCAGTAGAAAGAGGTTCCTACTCATTGGTCTGAAGGTGACCACAGCAGTGGTCGAAACCGGTCACCTTAATAAATAAATCGTAATCAAGACTGATTTTAATAGTAAATATTTGTAACAGATTGATCACTGTCACTCCCATAATGAATTCAAAAGTAATAAACCTTCAGCATCGATTTTGCTTGAAAGGACCACATTATCTTCTATTGTGTCGTTATCGTTAAGTTCAGTTTCCTCCTTAAAATTTTGTGGGAGCATATCAAAAAACATTTGGCTTATTCGTCTATCTTAGTCTCAGCGACTTCACTGCCAATTTGGAATTGTCCTCAACTAAATTTGGCTTTTATTTCCCTTGCTTTCGCTTTCACGTCTCTCCAAATTACTTTAATCTGCTGTTGCGATCTTTGTGTAAGAGCTTTTGCATTTATTAACCGTGCATTTTTTCCCCAAGCATCATTCTTCCGTTTTAGCATGTAGACATTGTGTTTTTTTTTTTAATATTCAATACTAGGTACATACTTTTTCATTGTTTCAGCAGACTCCTCTTTTACACTTTCTGGTATGTGTTTCGAACTTTTTTTTTACCCTAAATTGTCCTTGGCTACCCCCACGTTGCTGTTAGCCCGTATCTCAAGCTGATAAAAGAAATTTTTATATGTTGCGTAAGATACCTCTTAACACGTGTCACTCATCAATAATAGACGGTGGTAGCTACAAATGGCGGGGTTAAGGACTGAACGGTAGATTCACAAATTAATAACATGTTTATTTTTCATAATAGACCGATCTTATTATTAATACAAGAGCACTTAGCTTCTTTAAATTTTGATAACCCTTTATAGCATAAATTACGCTGACACGATATTATGAGCTCTCCAACTGTTATTAAAAGAGTATATTACTACGGAAATAGTTTATTAAAGTAGTCCAGACTAAAGAAATAAGAGTTACTGCAAGAGTACTTTGTATTAGTTTGGTGCTTGCCTCCCTAACTCTTGTATCAACCGAGATTTTGAGGAAAATACGTTTATTTACGAGTAAATGGAATAGTGCTCTTTTTCAACGGTATTCAGCATTTCTTGAAAAACGCAATTCAGTTTTACTACGCTTGTTAATGTTGGCATTGAAATTTTTCACAAAAGTATCTAAGAGGCAAGGCGGCCGGAACAACTGCGGCGATGTAAACACCGGCAAGAGAGGCTCTTACGCCAGGCTGCGTCGTCATATGCAGCATAAAGATACGCCGAGGCTGCGAAGATAAACCGTGTTTCCTCTTGGCTTGTCGCTCCGTGACACCAGCAACTTTATATCTCGTCCGTAGGTCGTTTAGAAAGCACACTGAGTTGTGCAATCAGTAAAATGGGTACTCTTTTGGACATCTCGCTGAAACGAACATTACGCCACTAGAACTCCCATCTGAATACAATACGATATTGCAGTGCCTCTGCTGTTGAGAAGAGTGATGCAATGTTCTTTCAGTCATGCTTCGAAAGAGAAATGCATCGTTCTTTTTAACAGCATAGGCACCGCAATGTGGTATTTACCCGCCTGTATCAGGCAGCGACTTTCAATTAAAATGTCCTCCCCTGTACGGGAATTACATAATGTGTGTACGAGTACAGGCTGTGACGCAGGAACGACGACATTTGAAAGTTTGCCTCTGGCCGTGAGGCGTGTCTGGAGAGCCAAAGCTGATGGCACGGTAGCTCATCGTGTGCGGTCAAAGGGCTGGCTTCCGTCTGTTTTAAAATTAAAAAAGAGTCTGAGTGAAAGAATCAACGATGAACTTGAACGTGTGTCATGTGACGTCCGACCCTATCAAACACAACGAATGAATGAAAAAAAACAACAACAAAAAAGCGGTTAAGGCGACCGCTCGCATAAAGCGGGAAATCTGGGTTCGGGTCCCGGTCTGGCATAAAGTTTCATCGTCATTCCCTGATACAGCTGATGGTCATTCGTATTCTCAACTGCGTATACATTTCATGCAGCTGCATACAACCAATTACGTACAGCACGTTGCATTAACCCCTAACACTTTTAATGTTCCTAGCTGTTTCACTGAAATGGATAGGAAATTGATTACAGTTGATTTGTACACGATTGATTTAAATGCAGCAGCAACCTGATAGTCTTCTTAAAAATTACAACTAGTTGCTGCAGCTTTCTGGGAAACAACTAAATGGCACGAGCGAAAAAATGGTTGACATCGAAGTGTCCAAGGAATAGAAAAGCATATGAAATCACTCAACAGAGGAAAGTCCACTGGACCTGACGGGATACCAATTCGATTCTACACAGAGTACGCGAAAGAACTTGCTCCCCTTCCAACAGCCGTGGTCCGCAAGTCTCTAGAGGAACGGAAGGTTCCAAATGATTAGAAAATAGCACAGGTAGTCCCAGTTTTCAAGAAGGGTCGTCGAGCAGATGCGCAAAACTATAGGCCTATATCTCTGACATCGATCTGTTGTAGAATTTTAGAACATGTATTTTGCTCGCGTATCATGTCAATTCTGGAAACCCAGAATCTACTCTTTAGGAATCAACATGGATTCCGGAAACAGCGATCGTCTGAGACCCAACTCGCTTTATTTGTTCATGAAACCCAGAAAATATTAGATACAGGCTCCCAGGTAGATGCCATTTTCCTTGACTTCTGGAAGGCGTTCGATACAGTTCCGCACTGTCACCTGATAAACAAAGTAAGAGCCTACGGAATATCAGACCAGCTGTGTGGCTGGATTGAAGAGTTCTTAGTAAACAGAAAACAGCATGTTGTTATCAATGGAGAGACGTCTACAAACGTTAAAGTGACCTCTGGCGTGCCACAGGGGAGTGTTATGGGACCATAGCTTTTCACAATACATATAAATGACCTAGTAGATAGTGTCGGAAGTTCCATACGGCTTTTCGCGGATGATGCTGTAGTATACAGAGAAGTTGCAGCATTAGAAAATTGTAGCGAAATGCAGGAAGATCTGCAGAGGATAGGCACTTGGTGCAGGGAGTGGCAACTGACACTTAACATAGACGAATGTAATGTATTGCGAATACATAGAAAAAGGATCCTTTATTGTATGATTATATGATAGCGGAACAAACACTGGTAGCAGCTATTTCTGTAAAATGTCTGGGAGTATGCCTACGGAACGATTTGAAGTGGAATGATCATATAAAATTAATTGTTGGTAAGGCGGGTGCCAGGTTGAGATTCATTGGGAGAGCCCTTAGAAAATGTAGTCCATCAACAAAGGAGGTGGCTTACAAAACACTCGTTCGACCTATATTTGAGTATTGCTCATCAGTGCGAGATCCGTACCAGGTCGGGTTGACAGAGGACATGGAGAAGATCCAAAGAAGAGTGGCGCGTTTCGTCACAGAGGTATTTGGTAAGAGTGATATCGTTACGGAGATGTTTAGCAAACTCAAGCGGCAGACTCTGCAAGAGAGGCGCTCTGCATCGCTGTGTAGCTTGCTGTCCAGTTTTCGAGAGGATGCGTTTCTGGATGAGGTCTCGAATATATTACTTCCCCCTACTTATACCTCCCGAGGAGATCACGAATGTAAAATTAGGGAGATTCGAGCGCACACGGAGGCTTTCCAGCAGTCGTTCTTCCCGCGAACCATACACGACTGGAACAGGGAAGGGAGATAATGACAGTGGCACGTAAAGTGCTCTCCGCCACACACCGTTGGGTGGCTTGCGGAGTATAAATGTAGATGTAGATGTAGAAACTATGTTCATAACTCCGGAGGGAAAAGTAACGATTCCTATGGTAACCCACCTAAATGTTCCCACGTAAGATGAACATCGTTCCAAGAGCCATCGAATGCTGTAAGAAAAGTATACTGTTCCATTAAAAGAAATTGTGCTAGCTTCAATATGTCAGTTGATAAAAGTGTTAATACAATTGAACAAATAACAACATGACGTGTGCCACAGTCATACACAGTCATCTGCCGCAAATCTCGTGGGCTACGCACGCTGTATGCAGAGTGGAGAAAACAACGTATCAGTAAAGTCGGAGCAGAGCGAAATTTTCAACATAACCATAGGTCGGAAATATTTGACGAGGGCAATTATCTGCTAACACGTTTTGTATGCTCGATATCCCATGTGCCTAACATCATATAATATCAGCCAATCTAAAAATGCCTGAATCAGGCGAAACGCGTCATTGGTAAATAAATAATAATTATAACGCTGCAACGAAAACTGTTTCTTTCTTCGTCGTATGTTACTGGTTGCTGCACCAACCCCTCTACGTGTTGGAAAAAGTTTTGTGAAAGAAAGAAATCCTCAATTTATAAACAAATGTAACTTTTTACGAACAAGAGATGACTTTTTTGACACTGCATTTACAACCTTTTTTTTTTTGCAAAACGAGATCTCACGTTAGTGAATTTGATATTCCATTTGTCAATTTCGCACTCTTCATTTGGCTATAAAAATTATCTGACAATAATACATTATGCAATATCTAGGGAGTCCGGTTTTCGCTCCGCTCAAACGTTTAACCAAAGAGTCATGTAAAATTTAAGTTCCGTTTTCTATTGCAGCATTGTCTTAATTTACACCTATTAACCAACTGTACTTGGTGGCAGGAAAGAATAACAACATTTTAAAAAAATGGTTCAAATGGCTCTGAGCACTATGGGACTTAACATCTTAGGTCATCAGTCCCCTAGAACTTAGAACTACTTAAACGTAACTAACCTAAGGACATCACACACATCCAGGCCCCAGGCAGGATTCGAACCTGCGACCGTAGCAGTCCCGCGGTTCCGGACTGCAGCGCCTAGAACCGCAAGACCACCGCGGCCGGCAACATTTTAAAGCAAGTAACCCTCCGATTTCATTATTTATGATACTACATGTTACAGTACCACATGTACTGCAGTGCAGCTTATTACCTTCACAGATTAATGGCTTTACGGTACTTTTAGCGTAGTTGGTTTAATAGCCAAGCTTTGCCCAGTAAACACAGAGGAAAATTTGCAAAAAAAGGAAGATTAGGTTTAACGTCCCGTCGACATCGAGGTCATTAAAGACGGAAGAAAATTCGTGTCTAACATAACCAGTATGGACAGGAATTCAAAAGCTATCTAGCTTTGACTGTTCAGCAGAAACCATTATTTGCAGCAAATTTAATTAGTAACTGCGTTCTTTAACACAGCAGGTGTTTTCTGGGACAAGTTAATGTAAAGGTACTCACTTCTGCATGCTCAACACTGATTGGCCGTACCTCCACAATGGCGCGTTTCCAACCTACTGTTATTTAGAGGATTTTCGTCATTTCATTGCCAGGTACTCTGCTGTGACATTATCACCAGGTTGTTTTTCTGCGCACTAACTTCAGAATCTCTGTGAGTTGCTCGTAAATTTATGTTGCATATAAAAAGGTCACAACGCCATGAAATGTAGGGAGGCCTGCGGAGGATCGACTTCTCGTGCTGCAAATGGCAGCTCACACACAGCATTTACGCATGCAGCGTGTATCCCGTATATATGGAGAGAGATACATTGCTCTTCAATTACACGGTTGGTGATCAGTCACTGGAAACAATCACATCGGGTAAATACGGTATGCGCCCAGAGCGATTTGAAATGATACGACAACATGAGATGAGTAATCACCGACTCTTAATTACCATCTCGAGGTGATAATTAAAACCTTAACACCACTCATCGTACGTACTCCATTTTGTTAATGGGTCGCGCCATTTTCATTTGGTTCCTCTAGCGACGTGCTGTGCTACTGTGGCGTGGAGATTTCAATGTATACCAGGGCTGTAGACATGTACCTGCAAACAAACAGAGAAAAATTACGTAAATTTGTTTCTTAAAAGTACGAGCGTTGGAACTTAAATAG
Source organism: Schistocerca gregaria (assembly GCF_023897955.1). Lineage (NCBI taxonomy): Eukaryota > Metazoa > Arthropoda > Insecta > Orthoptera > Acrididae > Schistocerca > Schistocerca gregaria. The sequence continues at coordinate 399,425,161 of NC_064931.1, read as the reverse complement.
TGGCAACTATTTATTCACAACCGATACAAAAGAGTTACATGTTTGCACCTGTTACTGTCCTTCAAAGTAGTCACCAGCGTTGTGTAGAACCCGTTCCCAGCGATGTGGAAGGCATAGTATACCGTTAGCAGAGCCTGTTCTGTTGATGGTGGGAACGGAACGGTCTAAGGTTATGGTGATTCTCGTGTACGACTGTGATGGTGTTCTCCTAGCCCATTACGTACCTTCACGGCAGACCGTCAGTGCACAGTATTACTGTTCGTTTTTGGAGCATCACCTGCGACTAGGTTTGCGAAAAAAGCTGCGACACTTTCTGCACAACCCACCCATCATTTTGCACGACATTGCGCGGGCGCATACAGCGCAAGCTGTAGGTGCTCTGTTCGGTCGATGGGACTGGTAAGTTCTGTATTATCCACCATACTCCCCGGACTTAAGTCCTTGTGACTTTTATCTGATTCCGTGACATTCTCTTCAGAATTGTTCCAGAGATTCGACAGGCAGTGGACCGCTCCATACGCATCAATAGAACAGGCTCTGCTAACGGTATACTACGCCTTCTACATCGCTGGCAACGGGGTCTACACAACGCTGGTGACCACTTTGAAGGACAGTAACAGGTGCAAACATGTAACTGCGCCGGTCGTTGTGGCTGAGCGGTTCTAGGCGCTTCAGTCTGGAACCGCGTTGCTGCTACGGTCGCAGGATCGAATCCTGCCTCGGGCATGAATGTGTGCGATGTCCTTAGGTTAGTTAGATTTAAGTAGTTCTAAGTCTACGGGACTGATGACCTCAGATTTTAAGTCTCATAGTGCTTAGAGCCATTTGAACCACGTAACTCTTTTGTATCGGTTGTGAATAAATAGTTGCCACTATTTAAGTTCCAACCCTCGTATATAACGATCTTTTGCATCGCGGATCGCTGCGAGATGTGCAGGAAGAGAGTCAGGGAGCTACTGGAAGATATCGGCAGGGATGTGGAACCATACCGACTCCAGTGCCTTGGCCATTGACGCTAGGTTTCTTGGCCGAGGATTCGTGGGGTAAACAGCCCGATCGAGGACGTCCCATAGATTCTCGACCGGATTTAATTCCCGGGCTTTTGTTAGCCAGGGAAGGACGGTAAACTCATCCTGTTGCTCTTCAAACTATGCTCGTAGACCGCAACGCCCTGCTGGTAGACGCCATTGTGCTGAGAAAAAAAACAAACTGCAGATAGGGTGGACATGATCCCTCAAGGATAGATGCATACTTGTGTTGATCCGCTGTGCCCTCCAGAGCGACGATATTCCCTAGAGAATGTTACGAAATCGTTCCCCATACCACAACGCTCTCTCCTCCGGCCTGGACCCTTCCGGCGATAGTTGCTGAGGGCTTGCTTTTAGAAGTTCTACGTCGATGGAGCATAAAACGCGAGTCATCTGAAAAGGCCACCTGTTGCCGCTCTGTGGACGTCCAGTTGCGCTTCTGACGTACAAATTGCAGCCTTCGTCGTCGATGAACAGCAGTCAGCACGGGTGCACAAACCAGGCACCAGCTGCAGAGGCCCATACACAGTCATTTACGTTGAACGGTCGTTGAGGAGACACTGTTGGTCGCTCCTTAGTTCATCGGGGCGATAGGGTTGCTCAACAGTTGCACATCTATTAGCCTGTACAGACGTCCGCAGCCGTCGGTCACCCTTGTCATCTGTGGCCTGTTGTGCACCACAGTTCCCTCCGCGCCGATTTTTGATGTCCTCACTTTGCTATGCGCAGTATATTTTAACCACGGCGGCACGCAAACAGTTTACAGACTTAGCCGTTTCGGAAATGCTTCCAGCTTTGGCCCAAAAGCCTACTATCATGCCCAGTTGGACGTCAGATAAGTACTCCGTCTTCAGGCCAGAAGTGGCCCATCAGGACCATCCAACCGCCGTGTCATCCTCAGCTGAGGACGCGGATGGGAGGGACATGTGGTCAGGACACCGCTCTCCCGGTCGTTATGATGGATTTCTTTGACCAAAGCCGCTATTGTTCGGTCGAGTAGCTCCTCAATTGGCATCACGAGGCTGTGTGCGCCCCAAAAATGGCAACAGCGCATGGCCGCCCGGATGTTCACCCATCCAAGTGCTGGCCACGCCCGACAGCGCTTAACTTCAGTGATCTGGCGGGAAGCGGTGTATCCACTGCGGCAAGGCCGTTGCCGGATTTGGTACCGCGCGCCGCGGAATCTGAATCCGCGTCAGACGATATGGAGGTCGAAGACACCTAGAGGTTACTGCACCATTGCGCCATAAGCTGGAGCGGCGGGTGCCTCCTGGGCCGCTTTTAGTGTGAGGGCGCCACAATGGAACACGTGGTCCCAGCGGCCAATACCGTAGCCCCCGATCATGGGTTTAAGCGTCTGCCTCTCGCTCAGCCAGTTCTGCCCCCCCCCCCCCAAATTCTATAAGTCCATAAGTCCCTCCAGATCCTTGAGCGTCATGCACTCCGCCCCGCCTTCCATATACGCCTCCCGTCCCCCATGCGGATCCTTTATGATCTCATTGCTTTCCCCCATCTGCTGCTATTCCTCGAACATATCCGCATCCTCTACATCTCCCACCGCCTTGAACCCCCTCACCCCCTGGTTGCTCCTCTCCTCTCCCATCCCCGCCCCCTGCCACGTCTTCACTGTTGTGTCCCCCCTACCCTCCATCTCTAAACCCTACATTTACTTTCCCAAGGTGGCTTCCATCAACTCCCCCTCCCGGATGATGCCCTCTCTCCCTCCATTTATCCCTCCTGTCAACTCTGATCCTCACTCCCCCTCCTTTCCTCTGTCCTTTTCCCAGGCTCCCTCTCCCCCACTTCCATATTCTTTCTTCCTCACCTCCCCTCTCTTTGCCCCCTTCTCTCCCCCGAGTCCTTTTGCATTTCCCCCCTCTGCGCCTCCTCTCATTCCCTCTCGCGTCTGCCTTTCTCCCCTTTTATTAGTCCTCTCTCTACTTGGTCCCCCCCCCCCCCCCCCTGCTTTTTCATTTTTTTCCTTCCTCCCTCCTTGTTCTTCCCCCTCCTCCAGGTCCCCCCCCCCCCCCCATCTGCCTCTGGCTCGGGAGTGTCATCTTTGTGCCGCCACTTTCGTGCAGTGTTCTACAGTGAGTGTTCCGTGTTGTGTTTTTTGGGAAGTGTGGCGAACGACCATCATACTGTCGCTGGGTGTGCTTTTTATCTCTTGCGAACAGAAACCAGACTGTCGCCGTGTTTTTTACTTGTGTGTGCCCTATGTTACTTGTCTGATTCCTGTGTCTTTTATTAACGTTGCCAACCCCTTTTGCTTTCTGTTTTAACTTTCGGCATTTTTCTGCCATTTTACACTTGACGTCACCGTTTTATCGCCTGTTTTTCTTGTTTATTTTCTTCTTCCGTTTTTTAAAATAAAAGTCTGTAGGCTGTAGAGCAGCGTACTAAGCTGCTGCCAGCCCACCCCCTTCGGGGGGAATTGAAAATCAAAAAAGGAAAAAAAAAGGCTCAGCCAGTCAATCTAATCTTGCGTACGACTCTGGACATATCGCCTCGCCTTAGACAGCGTATTTACTTTCGTGTTCAGTTTACGATGGGACGTGGTTGTCTAGTTAGGTTTTCTTCTGACTCTGTTGTTTCGTTTGGTCCTTCGTTGGTCGTGTCCGTGCTCTCCCGTTTGTGTTACCGTTCGCGGGCCGCGGGCCCCTCCGCGCTTTCCGTCACGTCAACCCCGCGACCGCTCCGGTCGCAGTTACAACACCGGACGTCAGATACATCGTTCCATTTTCGCATTGTGACAACGACTGCACTGTCGTCCGCGTCGCCTCACACGCTTTATATGTCCACCAATGCTAGTGCCGCCAATGCGGCCGTGAGTGTGTATTGCAAAATGGTTCAAATGGTTCAAATGGCTCTGAGCACCATGGGACTTAACTTCTGAGGTCATGAGCCCCATAGAACTTAGAACTACTTCCATATAACTAACCTAAGGACATTCTACACATCCATGCCCGAAACAGGATTCGAACCTGCGACCGTAGCGGTCGCGCGGTTCCAGACTGTAGCGCCTAGAACCGCCCGCCCACCACGGCCGGCTGTGTATTGCATGTTGGGGTCGAACATAGGCGGTGGTCACATAAATGTGACTGGATCGTGTGGCTGTACGAATAGCTGATGACAGATGCTAAAAGTAAAGCTATCGACTCTACGCAGGGCCATATTTGGGATCTGTAGATCCGTAGGCAGAGACTGCTGCGGGTCCTACCAGGGAAACTTCTATGGTACTAGTACTAAAAAAATAGCATTTTACAGAAATTTTCGAGTTAGCCCGTTCATTGCCATTTTTTTCAGAATGAAAGACGTTAATAAACGTTTATTTTAATTAATGTCGCAGTCAAAAGGGACAAAATGGAAAATGTATTTCCAGCTGTTTCCTTTTCCAACGCGGAAGAGATGGCACATAGAGGATCATCTGTAATTAGCTCTGTGCAAAAACTACAAGATGTACAGAAAACAGAGAAACAGTAGTGAATGGAGCATCTCTCCACGTTTTGAACTAAAGTCACAGGTGGTCAATATGGGCACCGTTTGTGGCGTGGCAAACACCAATACATGGGTGCAATTCATTCGCACGATATGTCCTGCTAGATGCAACAGCAGCCCGTCTTGTTAATCTGTTCTTTGTATTTTATACCTGCAGGCGTCAAATAATTCAATGCCACAATATGGAGCGGAGAAGAGGGATAACAATGAAACTTGAAGACAGCGAAACATAAAGGCGATTGTTCTAATTATAAGAATTCTGCAAAACATTAGCAGAGTTCTCTTTAGCATTTGGACACCAATACATAGCTGTAACTTGCAGCAAATTACCACAAGTCCTCTGACAACCTATCTTGGAACACATACTGCCTAGTTGTAATGGAAGGTTAAAAGCAATAACACATTACTTAAGGTTTATTAATGAACTGTATAAGCTTCTACTACTTGTGTATAATGTAATGAATCAATGAGAATAAAAAATGAAAAGAATTAGAGTCAATAATGTTTTAAACATGCTCTGTCAAAGTCACAATGAACAACTATATTTATTAAAATAGAAGCAAAAAGCTGAGATTAAGATTCATGTAACAATTAGTGTTTCAGTATTAAATATAAAAGTAACATACTGTATCTATAAGCATAAATTTTTTTTCGGCAAAAGTAAGACAATAAGAGGAATGTTGGAACAGCTCACAGGAGTGCTCTAGAAAAACTTGTACATCAATCCTAGAACGTGAAAAATTATTTCTTCGATGTACAGGAACTAATCTATCAGTGTATCCGAAAAATCCCAAGGCGTGCAATATTTGTGGCCCCAAGGACATTCCGGAATCATGGAGAACGAAACGGATCATCAGTTAAAAAAAGAGTTCTACCGCGGAAGCAATATTTTGTTTTTTACATCTACCTCATACAGATTTCGTAGTCACTATAACCAAAGGGGCACTGGATGAATTGTACAGATTCTGGGAAACCTCTCAGGTAACGTGAGGACAACACTTTTTAAGGAGTCCAATATTTATTTCTAAAAAAAACATGGCATTCATAGTTAAAAAGTACACCAAGATATAAAACTTCAATAACAAGAACGCGAAGCGGACCCAGTTGTTATCCTGCACATCTCTAACTTCTACATACTGCGAAGATCACACTTCAGAAGCGGCAGATCTAAATCACCTACTACTCCGCTGTTCCCCTTACACCAGTCAGGAGGGAAAATTCATAAAGGCAATCGTTAACTGGGAACTCCCCTACTCACATGTGCTACCAGCCTTGTCCGACAGCCAAAAACTTATGCCCACATGACAAGACATAAGGGTTTGGCAAAAATATTGAATCACCATTAGAATTACACATTTGAACATAAACGCGATGCTACACGACCCTGCAGGTTGCGCTCTTGTGTCTGACCACGAAAGGCACCTGTGCAATGTTCTAAATACGTTCAAGTGTCAGTAATAGTCAGAACACTGTTGTGTTTAGTTGTGAGTGTATTATGTCGGAGCTACACTACTGGCCATTAAAACTGCTACACCAAGAAGAAATGCAGATGATAAACGGGTATTCATTGAACAAATATATTATACTAGAACTGACATGTGATTACATTTTCACGCAATTTGGGTGCATAGATCCTGAGAAATGAGTACCCAGAACAACCACCTCTGGCCGTAATACCGGCCTTGATACGCCTGGGCATTGAGTCAAACAGACCTTGGATGGCGTGTACAGGTACATCTGCCCATGCAGCTTCAACACGATACCACAGTTCATCAAGAGTAGTTACTTGCATATTGTGACGAGCCAGTTGCTCAGCCACCACTGTCCAGACGTTTTCAATTTGTGAGAGATCTGGAGAATGTGCTGGCCAGGGCAGCAGTCGAGCATTTTCTGTATCCAGAAACGCACGTGCAGGACCTGCAACATGCGGTCGTGCATTATCCTGCTGAAATGTAGGGTTTCACGGGGATCGAATGAAGGGTAGAACCACTGGTCGTCACACATCTGAAATGTAACTTCCACTGTTCAGAGTGGCGTCAATGCGAACAAGAGGTGACAGAGACGTGTAACCAATGGCACCCCATACTATCACGCCGGGTGATAAGCCAGTATGGCGATGACGAATACACGCTTACAATGTGCGTTCACCACGATGTCGCCAAACACGGATGCGACCATCATTATGCTGTAAACAGAACCTGGATTCAAACGGAAAAGATGAAGTATTGCCATTCGTGCACCCAGGTTCGTTATTGAGTATACCATCGCAGGCGCTCCTGTCTGTGATGCAGCGTCCAGGGTAACCGCAAACATGGTGTCCGAGCTGATAGTCCATGCTCCTGCAAAAGTCTTCGAACTGTTCGTGCAGATGGTTGTTGTCTTGCAAACGCCCCCATCTGTTGACTCAGGGACCGAGACGTGGCTGCACGATCCGTTGCAGCCATACGGATAAGATGCCTGTCATCTCGACTGCTAGTGATACGAGGCCGTTGGGACCCAGCACGACGTTCCGTATTACCCTCCTGAACCCACCGATTCCATATTCTGCTAACAGTCATTGGACCTCGACCAACGCGAACAGCAATGAATCGATACGATAAACCGCAATCGCGTTAGGCTACAATCCAACCTTTATCAAAGTCGGAAACGTGATGGTACGCACTTCTCCTCGTTACATGAGGCATCACAACAACGTTTCACCAGGCAATGCCGGTCAACTGCTGTTTGTGTATGAGAAACCGGTTGGAAACTTTCCTCATGTCAGCACGTTGTAGGTGTCGCCACCGGCGCCAACCTTGTGTGAATGCTCTGAAAAGCTAATTATTTGCATATCACAGGATGTTCTTCCTGTCGGTTAAATTTCGCGTCTGTAGCACGTCATCTTCGTGGTGTAGCAATTTTAATGTCCAGTAGCGTAAGTGAACTCAAACGTGGGCAAATCGTTGGCGCTCGTATTGTGGGTACTACCGTAACCAAGGTCGCTGAAGTATATGGTGTTTCAAGAGGCACTGGAGTGAAGATTTGTACCGCATTCAGGGAAAACGGAAAAAAACATGATCCGCTAGGTCACAAGGCGGACGAAAAGTGTATATTGTGTGGTCGTGGTAGACGGTCACTGAAGAGGATTGTGACGAAAACTAAGGGAGCGACTGCTGTAATAGTCAGTACAGAACTAAATGTCACACTCGCGAACCCTGTCAGCACCAAATCAACGCCAAGGAAGCTTATGAACAGGGAATTTCAGGGCGAACTGGAATTCCAAAACCACTTATTGAAATGCCCGTAACAGGAAAACGTGATGCCGAAGCCATAAAACGTGGACTATGGAGCAATGGGAGAAGTAATTTGGTCGGATGAGTCTTGTTTCACACTGTTTCCAAACTCTGGCTGTGTTTACGTCCCAACAGTAAAACACGTCAGGTGTTCGGTGAAGATTTGGGCTGTCGTATTGTGGTATTCCACTCTCTGAAAAGTCGCATTACTGCTAAGGATTATGTGGCCATTTTGACTGATAAGGTGAGTCCCATGGTATGGTATTTTTTCCCCAATGGTAATGCCACGTCCAAGTACAACAAGACCCCTGTGCATACAGCTCGTATCGTCCAGGGCTGGAAAAAGAGCATGAGGACAAATTGTCTCCTCTGACCCCCACAGTCACCAAAACTCTATATTATTATCATTTTATACTCTACTTTGGAGAGATGGATGTGTGATCGTATCCACCTCCACCATCATTACCCGAACTTGCCAGTGATTTGCAAGAATAATGGTGTAAGATAACCTTGAAAATGATACAGGAACTGTCATATCGATTCCGAGGCGACTGGAAGTTGTTTTCTGTGCCATTAGTTTTTCTACACCGTATTACGGATGGTAATGTGTTGTGATTTTGGTGTGACAGACATTCATCAATCATGTGATTTTGGTGTGACAGACATTCATCTCTAAATTCTAAGATGTGAGGACACCGGACTACAGCAAATGCATTTAGTGATTGACTCCAAATGTGCACACCAGTAGCTAATATCAGAAGAAGAAGCAGTATGCATACATTTTAGCAACTGCCTGTTTGTCCACAGTGTTAATCTTATGCCGTATTAGCTATTCATTTGGTATTATGAACCCCATAAAACTTACTACAAGTAAACATGATCGCCAATATAACAAATGAATATACAACTGTAAACATAATACGTAACATTGTAACTGAGTAAATAGTTGGGCAGATAGAGTTCAAATAAATGCAGTTAAATACAACGTACGGGTCATTTCGTGGAGCAGTTATATGACCATCCATAGCGGAAGCTCGCAAAAGGATGCTACGAGGCAGACACAGATTATTGCAAGTGCGTATGTGTGAAGTTCGAAGAGAAGACTGGAATGTCACACTCTGTATTATACTTTTATAAAAGACTATATTTTGTTGTCCATTTCGGTGAATTTCTCCAAATTCCGGAAACGAATTCGCCAAGGCTGCTAACTCGCGTATGTCCATTGTGGGGCTGCCTCGTGTAATGGCGAAAGCCGCCGGTAACTGTTGCTCAGCGTGTGCCCGCCCACGCAATAACCCCGGAGAGGACGACCGAACTGTTACGCAACTGAAGTTGGCCGTTTGCGGTAGCTCCATAATCCCCCGCGTGGCAGTTCTACTCATTAATGCGCGTACTAGTTCGCTGTATGTCCGCACGAGGGCAGGAGTTTACACGGCTGTCTTTGTGTGCCATACCGGAGAGCTGCAGGGTTCGGTGTAGCGAGATAGTCACGTAGGGAGAGGCTTTGTTCCGTGGAACTCGTTAGTTAACGGGCCAGCCAGTACCGCGATCGCATTATCCGAAGCCAAGCCAAAAGGCCACTGTAGAGGATCATTGCCGTTATCACTTGTCTTGTAGTAATTTCAATGCAGGGCTGCGAGGGCGCTAGTATTGGTTGACATAGCAACCGCCGGGGATGGGGGACAGTATTGATACGTACTGCTTGAGAACATTATTGACACTGTGGAAGTGGAAGCGAACGTGACATATGCTCTTATTCAGTGTTGTGTACAGTCGTAAATTATTCAGTAAAATATAAAACTGAAAGTTGTGTTTTCATCAGTTCTTTCAGCAGATTCCGCAGCTATGTGATATACTTGAGAGAACATACCATGATAAAACTATTCCACCTGAAATGCAAGATGTATGAGTCAGTCGAAATACTCTCATGCTTCAAGAAAAATGTAATGAATTGAGTTCCAAAGAAGGCAGTTGCCAACAGATATGGATATTCCAGAATAATCAGTCTAATAAGTCATGGGTGTAAATACTGCTGCAAATTACTTACAGAATAATGGAAAGATGGATAGAATTTGACCTTGGGCAAGATAAGTGAACCAACGATATCTCAGGAGATACACTGTAGAAAGGGGTTGAAACTTTAGGGTTTGTATGTATGCATACTTATTAGTAGCATCAACCATATGTAGTTATAACTTTCTCTGTAATGGCGCCTATGTGTAAATGGCATAATCGAAATTTGTGGGCTAGCTGCTGTGGCCGAGCAGTTCTAGGTCCTTCAGTCTGGAACCGCGAGACTGTTACGGTCGCAGGTACGATTCCTGCCTCGGGCATGAATGTGTGTGATGTCCTTAGGCTAATTAGGTTTAAGTAGATCTAAGTTCTAGGGGACTGATGACCTCAGATGTTAAGTCCCATAGTGCTCCTAGCCATTTTCGAAATTCTTGGTCCAGTACAGCAATATTTGCATCAGAAAAATTATAATTTTGACTGCTTATGAGAAGTGGGGTAGCCCAAAATATTATCTACTACTAGAAAAAGAATTCAGTCGAATCCCATTTAAGTAGGCTGTTTAGGTTTTTATGTTGGTAACGCCATGTAGCGCTCTATATCAAAATCACTGACTGTGCTGGCCGGGCGTTCTAGGCGCTACAGTCTGGAACCGCGCGACCGCTACGGTCGCAGGTTCGAGTCCTGCCTCGGGCATGGATGTGGGTGATGACCTTAGGTTAGTTAGGTTTAAGTAGTTCTAAGTTCTAGGGGACTGATTACCTCAGAAGTTAAGTCCCATAGAGCTCAGAGCCATTTGAACCATTTTGAACTGACTGTGCTGTGTGCAGTCTGTGTGGCTGGTTTGCATTGTTGGAATTTGCGATTCTAGTGTTGGGCAGTTGGCTGTTAACAGCGTGTAGCGTTGCGCAGTTGGAGGTGAGCCGCCAGCAGTGGTGGATATATATATATATATATATATATATATATATATATATATATATATATATATATATAATGACTTTTGAACACTATTAAGGTAAATACATTGTTTGTTCTCCATCAAAATCTTTCATTTGCTTAGTATCCCTATGAGTAGTTAGTGCCTTCAGGAGTTTTAATCTTTTATTTAGCTTGTAGTAGTGGCGCTTGCTGTATTGCTGTAGTTCGAGTAACGAAGATTTTTGTGAGGTAAGTGATTTGTGAAAGGTATAGATTAATGTTAGTCAGGGCCATTCTTTTGTAGAGATTATTGAAAGTCAGATTGCGTTGCGCAAAAAATATTGTGTGTCAGTTTAGTGTTGATCAGAATAAATAAAGAAAGTAATGTCTGAGTACGCTCAGTTTTGCGCAGCTGTTTGAAAATCAAATAATGTAGAGGTTTATCAGCACAGTAATTCATAAATTTTTCTAAGGGGATGTTTCACCATGAACAAACATGATTGAAAAGAAATCAGCTAAATTATAAGTTTAGCTAAATGTAAAATGATTTGAAGATCTGTTAATTGTAAACTATAACTGAAAATAATTGAAAATTAATAAAACATATTTTTTTTACTGAATTAAGAATTTTGCATATGAAAAAAGTATGAACATTAAAAATACAAACTTAATAATTTTTTAAAATGTAAACCTAAAATAGAAACCTTAAAAAGCTTATTGTTTTCATTTATTAAAATTTAATAAATTCACATCTTATAAATTAGCTCCCCTAATCCAGTATTCAAATGTTTGGAACCCATATAAAGTAATAATATTTTATATTGTGTACTAGTACTCAGATATTCACAATCCATAGAAAAATATAAACTCGTGTTTTCATTTTTCTAAAAATCTAAGAATTTTTTGCTTTATTTCAATCCATTAATTTTTTATTTTTCATTTTTGAAAGCTATTTGATTTTTTCCTTATATATGAATGAGCAATTAAACAGCTTCACTGTAGCTCAAGCTCATAACTGTTGTAAAAGAAATAATTTATAGGGACATTATAATTAAGAATAAAATTAAATGCATCATCATCGGTCAGAGAAGAACAAAAAAAAAATTGGGAACAGATGCCTTATTCTAATATCGAAAATAGTGATGAAATTTTTAAAAGTGTTAGAGGTAAACAATTAACAGAAATATTTCCTTTCTTACTAGAAAAACAGTAAATCAGTATCTACATAACAAAGCATTAAATAAATATTAGGAACTATAAATTTCGAAAATATGTACTCAGTTGAGACTAATCATTTATTAATTGAATCGATATAACAGATTATGAAAGTAGTTAAAGAAACTGTAAAATTACATAATGGGTTAAATATAAATTTTTAATTTTATTGTTAGTAAGGAATGTAGAGTAGTAATGAAGTTACAGAATTTGGGCATCAAACTCAAAATTATAGGATTACTACATAAAAAGATATACCTGAAAATTTTTAGAAAGAGAAACACTATATTTTAATACAAATGTCTAATTTTGAAAAACAAGGATCTGCATATATATGAAATAGAATTATTCGAATACATTTAGCAATTAACAGATACATTCCATTAAGAGGTTCATCTTACACCGAATTATCATAAAAAATAAAAGAAAAAACTTGTATTAATATAATGTTTTCTGGTCTACAGATTCAGTGTCAAATTCACTAGATACTCAAACTGTAAAAAGGCAGATAGAACATGAAATTTAAAAAATGTTTGTAATAGAGCTTGGGCAAAAATACCTAATGTTTCAGTTCCTGTTACAGTTGATGAAATACCAAAAATTGCATCTATATTTTGTAGTCTTTTGGTAAATTGTTTGTTGCTAAAGTATAGTTCGGTAATATTTTTAATAATTTTTTTAATTATAAATTGTACTGCTCCAATAAATTATGACAGTCATAAAGTTGAAGATTTGCTATTCTTTTAGAAGGCTGGTGCGGCCGAGCGGCGGTTCGAAGCGCTTCAGTCTGGAACCGTGAGACCGCTATGGGTGCAGGATCGAATCCAGCCCTGGGCATGGAGGTGTGTGATGTCCTTAGGTTAGTAAGGTTTAAGCAGTTCTAAGTTCTAGGGGACTGATGACCTCAGAAGTTAAGTCCCATAGTGCTCAGAGACATTTTTTTGCTATTTTTGTACAGTCATAGAAAAGTGTGAGTTTGTTTTTTCAGTTTCTTCACAAACATTTGTATCTCGTTCCTTATAAATAGGAAAAAAACACATTCAAATAAATAGAATACATCTCTGTAAATTCCTTTAAAATAAACAAAGAGCACTTTATATTTTGAACTTGTCAAATATTCTTTCATGAGAGATGATTTACATTTATGTTTGCAAATATTAAATTTTACTTGTTTCTCTCTTGATTTATTATTTCTGTCAACATAAATATTTTTGTCATATCCATATCAGTCCCACAAATTAGTCAAATTTTAGTTGTTATAATTTATAAGGTAATAAATGTATACAAGTTTATATTTTACATAGGCTGTGAATATTTGAATATTGATTTTGGGGAGGTAATTATAAGACAAAAAACTTATTAGTTTTTTAATTATGAATTAAATTTTTATTGTTATTATTATGTATACATTTTTTAATATTATATTTTTAAAAAATTTAACAGGTTTACGTTGTTACAGATTATTTTTTTTACTGAGACATTTTTATTTGGTTAGAAATTATAATTTACAGATTTGCAACCATTTTTTCATATTCAGTTAAAATTTACATCTAACTTATTTTCAAAAAATTTCATTTTCACTTAAATTAGATATTTGGGGCTGCCTCACTTATTATGAAAATATGGAAATGAAGTCGCATGCTTCTTGACAGAGAGTAGGGGAACGATGTGGGCGATCCCCACCGTTGTACTAGGCAAGGTCCTAAAGGAGGTGGCTTGCCGTTGCCTTCCTACGACCATAATGCGGATGAATGGTGATTATGAAGACGACACAACACTACCCAGTCATCTCAGTGCAGGTGAAAATACCTGACCCCACCGGGAATTGTACCCATGACCTCCAGCTTGGGAAGCAAGAATGCCACCGCGAGACCACGAGTGGTTGACTCAATTGTTATTAGATATTTTGCCTGATTATGTCTTATGTGAATGACAGTACTTTCAGTACTGTATTAAACTGTATTGCTGACTGAAAAGTATGAGGAGAGGCCTTCTGTCACTAAATTATTAAAAGAAGATAATAATGAAATTCGAAAACATGGGTGAGGTTGGTTTGGCACCTGGAAGAGGAAAAACTCCTGTCTTGGTGGAAGTTATTGGTGAAGTTCTTGTTGCTATAACTTTCCATGTAGCATGTGCCCAGGTAGTGTTACTGTTCATCACGAGAATTTCGATCCATGGTCAACAGTACGAAAGGTTTTATTGTCTATTTTACACTGGTACCTGTAAAAGATCCAGATGGCGCAGCAACTGAACCCACATGATCCACACCAACATTCTTAATTTCCTCTTCAGTTTTTGGCACAGATCGAAGTTGATGAGAAGTTTCTGGGCAATATTATATATAGTGACGAGGCACATTTTACACTACAAGGTGCGGTGAATACACAAAACTGCCGAATTTGGGGTACTTGTTAGGTGCGTGTTATGCATGCCACTACACTCGTCATATGTGACTGTATAGTGTGGACTTATAAGCTTCTTTATTCTCAGTCCGTTCTTCTTTGAAGAGAATACAGCCAGAGGGCCCGTCATGTCTACCATGATGCCTGCACCTTATCGAGACCTCCTTGTGCAGCATGTGATTCCTGCTTTGGAAGAGCACAACTATGTGGAAACTACTGTGTTCACGCAAGATGGTGCAACACCTCATGTCGCTCGCCCAGTGAAAGATCTACTTAATACAACCTCCACGAACCTGTTATCTCCATAGGTTTTCCAGTTGCAAGGCTTGCAAGATCACCTACTCTGACTCTGTAAGACTTTCGGCTTTGGGGATATCTAAACGAATGCGTTTGCCATGGACACGTTCAGTTTCTACCTGATCTGAAGGCCATTGCAGAGGAACACATTGCCGGGTTACACCTAAACTGCTAGCAACTGTTGATCACATTGTTTTACGGACGCAGCATCTCGACGGCCTCTCTGGTGCACATATTGAACAAACTGTGTAAGGAGTGGTCAATAATAAAATCAACATTATAAGTTTCTCACTTGTTTGACCTTCTCTACTCACATCTCATTCCTAATCCATTAAATACGGAAAAATTTCTGCACATCTTTCTTGCATTCACAGCGCCAGATTTGCACCTGGTGAACACAACTGGAACTATTTTTTCCAGTGTAAACCAGTTCTGCATTACCGCATTAGCATATCTACCAAGTTTCGCTGCTGTACGATAATTGCAGTCAGCCAACCGTGGTGGTATCGCGGTTCTAGGCGCTCAGTCCGGAACCGCGCGACTGCTACGGTCGCAGGTTCGAATCCTGCCTCGGGCATGGATGTGTGTGATGTCCTTAGGGTGGTTAGGTTTAATTAGTTCTAAGTTCTAGGCGACTGATGACCACAGATGTTAAGTCGCATAGTGCTCAGAACCATTTGAATTACAACCAACACTGGAGCTATGTGAGTAGCTGCACTTTCATCATAAACACCCGCTGGTAAAGGAAACGAAGTAGAAATTTGGGTAAGTTTCAGGGAAAAGTAACAACTTTAGTGTTTCGCCGACGACATACTAGGGTCGTTTGAATAGTTCTAGGAACGGAATAGAAAAAAAGTACTTTCATCACGGAAACTTTTTTTATTTTTCAGTATAGTCTCCTTGAAGATTAATGCACTTGGTCCAATGATGTTCCAGTGCCTTGATCCCATTTCGAAAATGAGTTTCCTCCAGATCTGCAAAATAGTTGTCAACTCCGGCTATCAGTTCTTCGTCTGGAGTCAATCTTCGTCAAACAAGAAAAATTTTCAGTTTTTGGAAAAGATGGAAGTCTCACGCAGCCAAATCAGGTGAATAAGGCGGGTGTGGCAACAATTCATACCTTATTTCGTATAATTTTGCCATGGCGACGGCACATGTGTGCGGACGCGAGTCAAGAGTCGCGGCACCCTACTTGCAGATAATATTTTTGTTTCTAATTCTTCAGTTAAAATGTGATATACCCTTTCAGATGTCATCTGACAAGAGTAAACAATTTCACGCACTTTCAATCGGCTATCCTCCATGACCATTTTGTGCACTTATGCAATGATTTCTGCAGTAGTGACACATCTTGGCCTACCACTGCGCTGATCATCATCAAAGCTCTCTCGACCAAATTTTATTTCATTTTTCTACTTCGCAACAGCTGAATATGGAGGAGCAGCGTCCCCCGGCGTATTCTGAAAATCGGCATTAATGTCCTTTGCTTCCATACCTTTCTTTACGAAGTACTTAATCACTGCTCGAATCTCGATGTTTTCCATCTTCGCAAATCACTATGCGAGAACAACAACAGAGCCACGTCACCGCCACAGCTCTTCCAAGAGCACTGACGTGGCACGTGTTTACAGGCAACAGTCCAACAAATATGTGAACAACACGTTGAGCTAGCATTGACCTCTCGTGGTGATTCCGAGAACTTTTCAAACCACTCTCGAAGTACTTGTGTCAGAGACGCCGAATGAGTTGGAAGATCAGTTATAGAGAATGAATGATGTCTTGAAAAGAGATTATAAGATGAATTTGAACAAGAAAGGCTGTAAGATGAACAAAACTCAAGGAAACACACAGGTCATAGAATGTAGTTGAATTACATCAGGCTATATTGAAGAAATCAGACTATGAAATGAGACACTAGTAGTTGAGGACGAGTTCTGCTATTTGGGTAGCCAAGTAACCGAATAGCTGAGATATGGAGGATCTAAAATATAGACTGACACTAGCAAGAAAAGAATTTCTGGGAAAGAGAAATTTGTAAGACATCGAAAATAAATTTAAATGTTAGGAAGCTGAGATGTAGATGACAAACACTTCAGACAAGAAGTGAACAGAAGCTTTTGAAATATGGAGCTACAAAAGAATGCTGAAGATTAGGAACATAGATCGGATAACTGACGAGACACTGAAACGAACTGGGGCAAAAAGAAATTTGTCGCAGAACCTGACACAGAACGGATCGGTAGATAGGACATACCCTGAAGCATTAAGGAATTATCAGTGTGGTAATGGGGGGTGAATTGTTGAGGGATACGAACGTTCGAACACAGTAAGCAGGTTTAAATGGATGTAGGTTGCAGTAATTAGGTTATACGGATATAAATAGTCTTGCATAGAACAGACTAGCTTGATGAGTTGTATCTCATCAGTTTTCAGACTGAAGACCACAACAACAACAGTGTTATCAAATGATAGTGGTTCTCTTCGCCTATTTCTTGGTTCGTTGGTTTATTTGGGGGGGACGGGACCAATCAGCGAGGTCATCGGTCTCACTGGATTAGGGAAGGATGGGGAAGGAAGTCGGCCGTGCCCTTTCAAAGGAACCGTCCTGGCATTTGCCTGAAGTGATTCAGAGAAACCACGGGAAACCTAAATCAGGATGGGAGGACGTGGGTTTGAACCGTCGTTCTTCCGAATGCGAATCCAGTGTGCTAATCACTGCTTTACCTCTAAAAATGGTTCAGATGGCTCTGAGCACTATGGGACTTAACATCTGAGGTCATCAGTGTCCTAGACTTAGACCTACTTAACCCTAACTGACCTAAGGACATCACACACATCCATGATGCCCGAGGCAGGATTCGAACCTGCGACCGTAGCAGCAGCGCGGTTCCAGACTGAAGCGCCTAGAACCGCTCGGCTACAGTGGCCGGCAGGCCACCTCTCTCGGTCTCGCCTGTTAGTGCGCAATACTCTACGTTTAGTTACCTTATGGGTTGAATTGCCAGCTCATACACCAAACACCAGTGCTTTAGAGCTGCATTTCGCTGCAATATTTTGACATTGCGGCCTTGCTATAGACAACAGTCCCGCCTGCCAAGAGCCACGCGCAGCTGATGATGTTATCCACTCGATCATTAACATTCACTGCCGAAAAAACGTTTGTGCACCTGGGAAGACGACGTCGATTTTGATCCGATGATGTGCATATGCCATCTGGGGGACAACAGATGTACTGATAATGGCTACAAAGTTGTCCACCAAAACATATCGTAGACACATAGCTACCAGAGCGCCATCTGTGTCTACCCTTTAATAGGGAATTCTCACAGCCAGAAGGCTCGGTGTGGTGCAAACGTGTGAAGCAAGCAGGCAACCATGCCGTGGAGACACACTCGTGCTTCCTAAAGCCGAGTGAGCTTGAAAGGGGTGGCAGGATGGTCCTTTCGCAGAATTGCCGCACAAGTTGGACACGCTGCGTCAGTTGTGCAACGATGGTGGTATCAGTGGTCACGTGAACATTCTGACACCTGTAGACGATTTTCTGGACGTCCACGAAGCACAGACGCCAGCCAGGATCGTCGTACTGTAAGGGCAGCAACGACAGATAGAACAGCTGCCACAGCACAGCTTGTGAGCCCAGACGTGGCAACACGAACTGTTGCGAACCAGTTATTAGCAGTGGGACTACTGGCACGCACACCTCTAGTCCGTCTTCCAGTCACGCCGCAGCATCGACGTGCACTACTCGACTGGTGATGTCAGAGGATCGCTTGGAAGATGGAATAGCGGCCCGTTGTCCTCAGCGATGAAAGCAGATTCTGTCTGCGATCAAGTGATGGTCCTCTGCGCATACGACGTTGAGCTGACGAGTGCTGTCTTGTGTAATGCATTCGTCCAAGACACACTGGCCTTTACGGTCTGGGATGAAATAAGCTACAACTCTCGTTCACTTTTCATGTTTCTGGACAGGACGCTAACCAGCGCTTGGTATGTGCAAATTGTTGTTAGACCCACTGTTTTCCCGTTTTTGCAACAGGAAAGTGCTGTGTTGTTCCAACAGTATAATGCTCCCCCACACGCTGCCTGTGAAACTCAACGTGCTCTGCAAAACACGCAGCAGCTTCCCCTGCCAGCTTGGTCTATGGACTTCTTTCCACTCGAGCATGTGTGGGATATGATGGGACGAGAAGTGACTAGTGCGACTCGTCAATGAACAACGCTTAGAGAACTACGTGAGCAGATCGAGCAGGCATGGCATAACGTATCCTTACACAGTATTCGCCATCTGTGCCGAAGTGGCCGAGCGGTTCTAGACGCTTGAGTCGCACATTCGAATTCTGCCTCGGGAATGGATGTGTGTGATGTCCTTAGGTTAGTTAGGTTTAAGTAGTTCTAAGTTCTAGGGGACTGATGACCTCAGATGTTAAGTCCCATAGTGCTCAGAGCCATTTTTTTTTTTTTTGTAATATCGATTGGACGCCTGAGTCAGCGCCCGTGGTGGCTACGCCACATACTATTACGGGTGTTTCATCGTAGGTTGATACCTAGTACCTTAGAACCGCTTGTGCTATTGATCTGTAAGTGGGTGTTCATTTCATGTATTCCATACGCAGTGTGACAATCAACAAATCTTGAGTGAGTTAAAAACCTCTAACGGGCTGTACGATTATTTTTTTTGGCAGTATATATCGTGAATAGTAACGGCCCTGCAATCGCTATAGAGATGTCTGTGAAATTATTTTTAAAGCTGCGTATTTTGCCGCGCTTCTGAACGAGAGTCTCATCGTACGGAGCGCAACACCTGCTAAATACTCGATATTCAGTCAGTTTAATTTGCCAATTAAAGCCATTGTAGCAGGATACCATCATGTGAGAGCGAAGTTACTGTTTTACGGACGTAACAATACTCTGGCGAATAGGTTTGCACGGAATCTTGTTAAACTCGTTTTAGAAGAGTTAGTGTACGTGTAAAGTTAAAACGAATTTGCGAACTGTTCCCTGCGAATGCAGTGTGTCAATCACAGAGTTCATTTTCTCCAGCTATACATGCCTCTGTTTAAGATGTGGAGTGTAAGCGTGAAGGCTCACATTTTATTTGCATGTGATCTATTATTATTTTTGTTAGATATTTGCTTTTGAAATATTATATGGTGGGTTATTTTAAGGAATAAAATAGTATTACCCAATTGAGAGAAATTTGTTAACATCGAGTATAGATTTAAGTGTCAGGAAGTCTTTTCTGAAAGTATTTGTATGGAGTGTAGCCATGTATGGAAGTGAAACATGGACGATAAATAGTTTGGACAAGAAGAGAATATAAGCTTTTGATATGTGGTGCTACAGAAGATGAGATGGCTAGACCACATAACTAATGAGGAGGTATTGAATAGAATTGGGGAGAAGAGAAATGTGTGCTACAACGTGGCTAGAAGAAGGGATCGTTTGGTAGGACATATTCTGAGGCATCAAGGAACCACCAATTTAGTATTGGAGGGCAGCGTGGAGGGTAAAAATCGTAGAGGGAGACCAAGAGATGAATACACTAAACAGATTCAGAAGGATGTTGGTTGCAGTAGGTACTGGGAGATGAAAAAGCTTGCACAGGATAGAGTAGCAAGAAGAGTTGCATCAAACCAGCCTCTGGACTGAAGACCACAACAACAACAACAACAACATCAACAACATCCCATTAAGTGCCACAGATTTACGAAGAAAAAAATATAAATCCATGTATACTGTAACTACAATCTTCCACGGTCAACGAACAAGATCACAAGATTATAACAGGTAATTTAAGAAAAATAAAAAAAATATTTAATAAAAAACTTAAGTAAAATCACACAGTTCATATTAATTACCTAGGTGTGGAACACGATGAAAAATAAACTTTGCAGACTTATGATCCAGCTTTAAAACTGTAGTTGTCTTTACTCATCGCCATAATTTTACCTTTTGATCAATTTATATGTTAATCTTTGTTGTTTCCAGTCTTTACAAACTGACCCAGATAATGAAACGCAAACATATCGCCTCATTTCAGCGATCTAATAACTTTCCTTGTTTCTTTGACTCCACTGACGGAAAATCAACCTCCCTACCAAGAAAGAGATGTATGATATAAATGCTAGTTGGTAGGCGCATTTCTACATCTGAAAGATGATGTCTGTCCAAATTTCGCTCCAGTCGCGTACGAGTGGCGCTAGTAACGCCACTATGAGGATGGTAATCAGGTTTTCTTTAAATACACACAGTAGCGGTCGTTAGCGAAAGTTACCTTTGACATTGGACGTGGTAAGTTGATGCTAGGCAAGAATGCCTTTAAGGCGACAAAGACACCATTATCAACACCTCATTGAGTGGGTAATAGTACTACGAGAAGTCGGATGTTTCTTCTGCGATATTCCAGAAAGACCTGGCAGGAATGTAGCCGCTGTACACGAATGCTAGCAACGGTGGTCACGAGGAAGTGCAGTCGTAAGAGGACCAGGCTCCGGACGGCCACGTGGCACTGCCGAGAGGGAGGACCATCTTGTTCGAAGTGTGGCTCTGGTGAATGGTACTGCATCTGCAGCAACAATTTGAGCTGCAGTTGGCACCACAGAGACACAACGATCTGTTACAAATCGGTTGTTTCGATGACAGCTTCGAGTCAGGCGCCCTGTAGCGTTCATTCACCTGACCCCAAATCACCCCAGTTGCGCCCGCCCCGATAGTTGAGTGGTGAGCGTGCGTCCTACGGGCCCGGGTTCCTTCAGACACTTCCTGCAGGTTCCACTGCAGACAGCGATCGCCAGAGTCCTCCCCAGCCTGTGACCTCAGCACCGCCACCAGCCACCTCATCACACTCACCACAAGAAGAACGTGTGCAGTGATAGTCAATACGTGCAACACAAAAGATAAAGTGCTTTCTTCTCTAGCCTCAAATAGTGAAGTGTAGTAGTATAAAGTGTTTCTCCTTAGTGAAATCACTGATACAAAGTGCTTCTCAACAAACATCTGTCATGCTCGCAGCCAAATCAGTGTCAAAAGTGATTTTTTTTCCCTTCTTCATTATTTGTAGTATACTGTCTAGGATAAAAGCATTACTTAGTAGAAAGTGCCAATTACTCATAATTTTTTTAATGATTTCCTATACTATGTACCCCATAAAATTTATATTGTTTACTCACACTTTCCTCTCTGCTTCTCTTATAAAATATGATATAACTTTTTCTTTCTTCTTCAATTTATGTATAATCTGTAGCACATGTAAAAAAATTTTCTTCCCCTTCTGCTCCATGTATCATGCTGATGTTTTCCCTCATACTGTCCCACCTAACAGTGCAAACTAGGGGAAGAGATCAAACCAGAATACACAATGTGAATGTGGCATGACAAATGCATGACATACAGAAATCTGAACTCAAAGTCAATGTGTCGATGCGACGTGTAAATTATTATTCCTGTCCTGCAATGCCTTACCCAGACAAAAAAGACGACAAATGGCTATGTAAAAGGGTTCAAGGAACAACAATTAGAGAAAAACGAAAAACGAAAAGAATATACAAAGGAAAACCTATAAAATGACAGTAATGTTAACCAACTCTAGAAATAGGTTAATAGAATGAAATGTTTCTTTATTTAAATGGATCGTTTGTTAATATATTTAAATAAATATATATGGTTACAAAAGAAAAAGGTTCGGTTCCCGGGTGGGTCAGGGATTTTCTCCGCTCAGGGACTGTGTGTTGTGTTGTCTTAATCATCATTTCATCTCCATCCGGCCCGCAGGTCGCCCAGTGTGGCGTCGAATGTAATAAGACCTGCACTAACGAGGCCTCCCGGCCAGTGACACCAAACGTTCACTTCCATTTACCGCCATTTGCGACATCAGTGGTGTTAAACGAGAGCTCATTGGAGGGTAGGATGAAAGTCTGTTGTGTTCTCTGATGGAAGCTGGATCTGGTTCGGTGCCAGTGATGGCCGTGTGTTGGTTAGTAGGAGGCCAGTTGAGGGCCTGCACCCAACCTGTCTGCATGCTACACACACTGAACCTACACATGAAGTTATGATCTGGGAAGCGATTTCGTATGACAGCAAGAGCACTCTCGTGTTTATCCCACGCACCCTAACAGCAAAACAGTACGACAGTCTGGTGATTCGACATATCGTGCTGCCATTCACGAAAAGCATTCCAGGGGGCGTTTACCGATAGGGTAACGCTTGCCCACATACCGCTGTTTTATACAGAGTGTCGACATGTTGCCTTGACTTGCTTCATCATCAGACATGTCTCCACTCGAGCTCATATGGGACATCATCCGACACCTCCAGCGTCATATACAACCAGCATTAACCGTCCATGAATCGACCGATCAACTGCATTCAACAGTCTGGCGGTTACACCTGTTATTAATGCATCAAAATGTCAAATTTGCAATGACTTATCTCTACATCTACATTTATACTCCGCAAGCCACCCAACTGCGTGTGAAGGAGGGCACATTACGTGCCACTATCATTACCTCCATTTCCTGTTCCAGTTGCGTATGCTTCGCCGGAAGAACGACTGCAGGAAAGCCTCCGTGCGCACTCGAATCTCTCTAATTTTACATTCGTGATCTCCTCGGGAGGTATAAGTAGGGGGAAGCAATATATTCGATGCCTCATCCAGAAACGCATCCTCTCGAAACCTGGACAGCAAGCTACACCGTGATGCAGAGCGCCTCTCTTGCAGAGTCTGCCACTTGAGTTTGCTGAACATCTTCGTAACCAAATCACCCTGTGACGAAACGCGCCGCTCTTCTTTGGATCTTCTCCATCTCCTCTGTCAACCCGACCTGGTACGGATCCCACACTGATGCGCAATACTCAAGTATAGGTCGAACGAGTGTTTTGTAAGCCACATCCTTTCTTGATGGACTAAATTTTCTAAGGACTCTCCCAATGAATCTCAACTTGGCACCCGCCTTACCAACAATTAATTTTATATGATCATTCCACTTCAAATCGTTCCGTTCGCATACTCCCAGATATTTTACAGAAGTAACAGCTACCAGTGTTTGTTCCGCTATCATATAATCATACAATAAAGGATACTTCTTTCTATGTATACGCAATAAATTACATTTGCAGGCCGTGGTAGCCGTGCGGTTCTAGGCGCTTCAGCCGGAACCGCGAGACTGCAACGGTCGCAGGTTCGAATCCTACCTCGGGCATGGATGTGTGTGATGTCCTTAGGTTAGGTAGGTTTAAGTAGTTCTAAGTACTAGGGGCTGATGACCTCAGATGTTAAGTCCGATAGTGCTCAGAGCCACTTTTTAGCCATTACATTTGTCTATGTTATGGTTCAGTTGCCACTCTCTGCAACAAGTGCCTATCCGGTGCAGATCTTCCTGCATTTTGCTGCAATTTTTAATGCTGTAACTTCTCTGTATACTACAGCATCATCCGCGAAATGCCGCATGGAACTTCCGACACTCTGTAGACGTCTTTCCATTGAGAACAACATGCTGTGTTCTGTTTGCTAAAAACTCTTCAATCCAGCCACACAGCTGGTCTGAAATGCCTTAGGCGACAGTGCGGAACTGTATCGAACGCCTTCCGGAAGTCAATGAAAATGGCATCTACTTGGGAGCCTGTATCTAATATTTTATGGGTCTCATGAACAAATAAAGCGAGGTGGGTCTCACACGATCGCTGTTTCCGGAATCCATGTCGATTCCTAAAGAGTACATTCTGGGTTTCGAGAAAGGACATGAGATGCGAGCAAAAAACATGTTCTAAAATTCTACAACAGATCGATGTCAGAGATATAGGCCTCTAGTTTTGCGCATCTGCTCGACGACCCTTCTTGAAAACTGGAACTACCTGTGCTCTTTTCCAATCATTTGGAACCTTCCGCTCCTATAGAGACTTGAGGTACACGGCTGTTAGAAGGGGGGCAAGTTCTTTCGCCTACTCTGTGTAGAATCGAGCTGGTATCCCGTCAGGTCCAGTACACTTACCTCTGTTGAGTAATTTCAGTTGCTTTCCTATTCCTTGGACACTTATTTCGGTGTCAGCCAATTTTTCGTTCGTGCGAGGATTTAGAGATGGAACTGCAGTGCGGTCTTCCTCGCCCTTACATTTACCTGTGACGTAGCAGTGTTAATCACATAAATATGTTACGCAGAAAAATGTATTCTCGAAATTTCAGTACTCTACATTCATTAGTTTTTGGTTTTGCAATTTCTTTCCGTCAGTGTGTTCTTAATGCAAACAGATCTTCTTCTATCTTACATTTCAAATTTTTAGATATTATATGTGCAATAGTCTTCTGTGAACATGACAAAATGCTAACGGTCCTGTGAAAACACAATCTCTTTGGGATTCTAAATTCAGTTTTTCTCATTATTAAGAAACATATACTGTGCAGTGGTGTGCTTTTCTTTGCAAACAGCTTCGCACCACTGACAATACCTTTGGAATTACTGGTTTGTTCTCTTCCGAATCACTCGTTTCCTCAAAAGGTTCGCGTGGAATGTATTAATGAAATACTCTCGTTCCATTAAGCATCTAAAGCCAACTACACCCAGCTAATATCCGAGAACGGCTTCCATATTCGTCACAATAAGTTCTGTTGTCGACTTGTGGAACTTCTGTGCCAGGCCACCTTTATATCAGGGGCAGCTGTGAATGACGTAACTGGGCGGAGCTGGAGAGTTTGGAATTTGCGTAAGCAAAGAGGTAGAGGGGACACGCCGAAGGAGGTGGAAATACAGCCACGAGCTCGGCGGGAAGTGGGGTGGGGAAAAGGGCTGCCGCGCGATGGGGGAGGAGGCGGAGGGAGCTGGGAAGGAAGTTGGAGAGTGGCAGCGCGGGGCTTCCGTACCCCATTTGGAGATCTCGTTACTTGGCGGAATCAGTTCCGCCCTGTGGCTGTCGAGCGCTTGCCCGCGGGTTAAACTCCGTAAATAGGTACAGTCTCTATCAAGGTTTGCGCAGCTGCAGAGGACAGGCCCTTGCCAGACGGAAACAGAATTAGTAGTAGTTGTTTCCAGCAGCGAAGACTGCCAATAGTGATTCAGAGGATGACGAGGACTTCACTATGCCTGGTAAGACCGAAACATATAATCTCTGTCTTGTTTTCGTGGCTTTGTGCAAGGCTCCACTCGTGACTGTGTTCAGAATACACACTCTTTTAGGCCAGACGAACTTTATTACTCAGGCTATGGCAGCACAGAAAAAGCAGTGTGCAGTGTGAGCGAGCTTTGGTTCAGTGGAGGTTGTGACGTTCTACCCCTAACACTCTTCCTCTCCATTTTTAAAACATTGTAGTAGCATCGTTACTGTTTTTGTAAATATTAGGTCTACAACTCTGCTTCCGCCGTTGCGTGTGAGTGTGTGTGTGTGTGTGTGTGTGTGTGTTTGGATCTTACGGGAGCTCAACGGCGAGGTCACCAGCTCCCTTAGATGCATTAAAACAAACGAATGCGGATATAAACTCTAAAATTATTACGCATTCAGACACTTGAAGAAATAAGCACGTAGTTACTCTTTCTCACATGCGGTAAAACAAATTACAAAGAGAGAAAATAGCTATACATGAAATTAAAAACAGGGTAAACAAAATATCTACATCTACATCTACATCCATGCTCCGCAAGCACTTGACGGTGTGTGGCGGAGGGTACCTTGAGTACCTCTATCGGTTCTCCCTTCTATTCCAGTCTCGTATTGTTCGTGGAAAGAAAGATTGTCGGTATGCTTCTGTGTGGGTTCTAATCTCTCTGATTTTATCCTCATGGTCTCTTCGCGAGATATACATGGGAGGGAGCAACATACTGCTTGACTCCTCGGTGAAGGTATGTTCTCGAAACTTCAACAAAAGCCCGTACCGCGCTACCGAGCGTCTCTCTTGCGTAGTCATCCACTGGAGTTTATCTATCATCTCCGCAACGCTTTCGCGAATACTAAATGATCCTGTAACGAAGCGCACTGCTCTCCGTTGGATCTTCTCTGTCTCTTCTATCAACTCTCTCTGTTATGGATGCCACACCGGTGAGCAGTAGGCAAGCAGTGGTCGAACAAGTGTACTGTAGCCTACTTCCTTTGTTTTCGGACTGCATTTCCTTAGGATTCTTCCAATGAATCTCAGTCTGGCATTTGCTTTATCGACGATTAATTTTATATGGTCATTCCATTTTAAATCACTCCTAATGCCTACTCCCAGATAATTTATGGAATTAACTGCTTCCAGTTGCTGACTTGCTATATTGTAGCTAAATGATAAAGGATCTTTCTTTCTATGGATTAGCAGCACATTACAGTTGTCTACATTGACATTCAATTGTCATTCCCTGCACCTTGCGTCACCTCGTTGCAGATCCTCCTGCATTTCAGTACAATTTTCCATTGTTACAACCTCTCGATATACTACAGCATCATCCGTAAAAAACCTCAGTGAGCTTCCGATGTTATCCACAAGGGCATTTATATATATAGTGAATAACAACGGTCCTACGACAATCCTCTGCGGCACACCTGAAATCACTCTTACTTCGGAAGACTTCTCTCCATTGAGAATGACATGCTGCGTTCTGTTATCTAGGAACTCTTCAATCCAATCACACGGTTGGTCTGATAGTCCATAAGCTCTTACTTTGTTCATAAAGGACTGTTGGGAACTGTATCAAACGCCTTGCGGAAGTCAAGAAACACGGCATCTACCTGGGAACCCGTGTCTACGGCCCTCTGAGTCTCGTGGACGAATAGGGCGAGCTGGGTTTCATACGATCGTCTCTTTCGAAACCCATGCTGATTCCTACAGAGTAGATTTCTAGTCTCCAGAAAAGTCATTATACTCGAACATAATACGTGTTCCAAAATTCTACAACTGATCGACGTTAGAGATTTAGGTCTATAGTTCTGCACATCTGTTCAACGTCCCTTCTTGAAAACGGGAATGACCTGTGCTCTTTTCCAATCTTTTGGAACGCTACGCTCTTCTAGAGACCTACGGTACACCGCTGAAAGAAAGGGGACACACAGAAGAGGTAAAAGAAAAGCATAGGGAAATATGACTGACTGTCCGCCGTTTTGGAATAGATGGGAGTAGCGACAAGTGATGGTGTAGGTGGTAGGTCGTAAGTGTCACACAGTGAGCTTAGGCATTTTGTAAACATAATGCCATCAAAATATTAGTCGATTTATGATTGCGCCATAAAGCTATTCTGCCGCTGAAGTTGATAAAATGCTGGCTAAGACCTAAGGTGAGGCACCTGTTAGTGAAAGAACATGCGCAGAGAATAGTTTCAACGGTTCAAGAACAGTGACTTTGACATCGAAGACAGGTATGGCGGTGGAAGAGAAAGTTTTCCAAGCTACTGAAGCCGAGAGAATCAATCACAGGAAACCGTTTTCGAAAAAAGGTTACGCGTTTGAGCCAAGCACTGAAAGACAAACGCCCACAATACACCAATAGACACGAAAAGGCGATTCAGCAGTTTGACGATGCTCGACTCGATGTCGCGAAACGTCAAAACATAGTTGGAAACGTTGAAATCGGAAGTATTACCGCACCCGCCGTATTCTCCATGCATTGTTCCTTCTAATGACCACCTTTTTCAATCAGCGGGCCGCGGCCTGGCTGACCAGCACTTCCGATGATATCACCGTGTGCAAAATTGGATCAATTCGTGGATCTCATCGAAAGATGCCTAATTCTTCCGCCGCCGGATTCGTATGCTGCACGAAAGATTGTAGGAAGTAGTGGTCAGCGATGGCCAATAATTTTAATCGTATTTTTTTTCAAGTGTTTCACAATAAAGCCTCTAACTTCGAGAAAAAAGAACGGAGGAAGCAAAGTTGTAGACTTGGTATCAATTTCCCAATTTCCAAGAAAAAAGTAGAATGAAAACTAAGTGACTCGAAAATTATAAGGAAATACAAACTGCATTTAACACAGATTTCTGTTAGTCGATTCCTTTAGGGCCTATCAACGTGGATGGACTTGCAGCCTGACCGCTGATATTCCAGCCAGGTAAAGGCGCACACTCACAGACTGGAGACGGGTTGTGTGTATAGTCTGGTTAAGATTACTTGATAGTTGTCACTTCACGCGCTGAAGCCGTCTTCCTCCAGTCAGAGTGCTCAACGTCACGCCCAAACTGACACAACAAATAGTTCACTTCTAATTCCTTGTCTGACTTTCCTTCTTGATGTATTTGTACCTCGAATCCCTTTTATCACACACACACACACACACACACACACACACACACACACAAACTGATGGTAAGGAAATACGCACGTTTCGTACACAGCACTAACCAAACACGCTAGTTCCTTTCTCACAAACACTCCTCTCGGCGTCACATATTCATTTACACTACTGGCCATTAAAATTGCTACACCACGAAGATGACGTGCTACAGATGTGAAGTTTAACCGACAGGAAGAAGATGCTGTGATATGCAAATGATTAGCTTTTCAGAGCATTCACACAATGTTGGCGCCGGTGGCGACACCTACAACGTGGTGACATGAGGAAAGTTTCCAACCGACTTCTCGTACACAAACACCAGTTGACTGGCGTTGCCTGGTGAAACGTTGTTTTGATGCCTCGTGTAAGGAGGAGAAATGCGTACCACCACGTTTCCGACTTTGATAACGGTCGGATTGTAGCCTATCGCGATTGCGGTTTATCGTATCGAGACATTGCTGCTCGCGTTGGTCGAGATCCAATGACTGTTAGAATAATATGGAATCGGTGGTTTCAGGAGGGTAATACGAAACGCTGTGCTGGATCGCAACGGCCTCATATCACTAGCAGTCGAGATGACAGGCATATTATCCGCATGGATATAACGGATCATGCAACCACGTCTCGATCCCTGAGTCAGCAGATGGGGACGTTTGCAAGACAACAACCATCTGCACGAACAGTTCGACGACTTTTGCAGTAACATGGACTATCAGCTCGGTCACCATGGCTGCGGTTACCCGTGACGCTGCATCACAGACAGAAGCACCTGCGATGGTGTACTCAATGACGAGCCTAGGTGCACGAATGGAAAAACGTCATTTTTTTCGGATGAATCCAGGTTCTGTTTACAGCATCATGATGTTCGCATCCGTGTTTGGCGACATCGCGGTAAACGGACATTGGAAGCGTGTATTCGTCATCGCCATACTGGCGTATCACCCGGCGTGATGGTATGGGGTGCCATTGGTTACACGTCTCGGTCACCTCTTGTTCGCATTGACGGCACTTTGAACAGTGGACGTTACATTTCAGATGTGTTACTAGCCGTGCCTGTACCCTTCATTCGATCCCGGCGAAACCCTACATTTCAGCAGAATAACGCACGTCCGCATGTCGCAGGTCCTGTACGGGCCTTTCTGGATACAGAAAATGTTCGACTGCTGCCCTGGCCAGCACATTCTCCAGATGTCTCACCAATAGAAAACGTCTGGTCAATGGTGGCCGAGCAACTGGCTCGTTACAATACGCTAGTCACTACTCTTGATGAACTGTGGTATCGTGTTGAAGCTGCACGGGCAGCTTTACCTGTATACGCCATCCAAGCTCTGTTTGACCCAATGCCCAGGCGTATCAAGACCGTTATTACGGCCAGAGGTGGTTGTTCTGGGTACTGATTTCTCAGGATCTATGCACAAAAATTGCGTAAAAATGTAATCACATGTCTGTTCTTGTATAATATATTTGTCCAATGAATACCCGTTTATCATCTGCATTTCTTCTTGGTGTAGCAATTTTAATGGCAAGTAGTGTATTACCATCAGAGAACTCGGCGTAGACTAGATAAGATTCATACAACGTTTCAGCAGGCCGAACGTTCTGAAGACAACGTATCTTCGTTACAACTGGTCCTATAGAAACACAAATAGGGCGCTATACAGTGCAGTGGTCCCGTAGCGCAATATTTCACACGCAGTTCTGACATGCAGAAGCTCAATTAACTAGCTTAAATGTATTTTCTTATTTTTATTCGTTTGTTACATGATTTTCATCAACGTATTGACTTTTACTTGCTCTTATTTTTTCTTCCCATCGTTGTTTTAACGTTTGGAATTACCCTGTGCCGCCTGTAACCCTAACCGACTGCCAACCATGACTGCTCATCGACTGGTATTGCGCAAGCTCGTGTAGCCAATTTGTGCATGGTTTCAGGTAACCGATGAAAGTGAGAAGTTACATTTCGCTTTTAATACTGAAACTTGAATTTTTTCGTCTTGCGTTTGCTCGTAGAGGTCAACTTTAAGCGCCGAGAAGAAAACGAGCGTCGTTAGCAGTTTTGCCGCGGGTTCTGACCGGATACATTGCACATGACGAGGTTGTAGTGAAGTAAGGACACGAGAGTAAGTTGAGGACTACAAAATGCGTCGTCTGTCGCAGTTCAGTCACTGATAACATAAAATCAGATGTGGGCAGAGTATGTCGTGTTCCCACCGTACCTGACAGCGGCCGCTTCCAACAAGTGATGGAAAAAGCCTGCCGGTTAAAACCGATACCGATATTTTAGCTCTGAATAACCGGCATTTTTCGATATTTGTTTCATCTCAATTATAGCAGGTTTTTTTTTTAATTTTTGCTAACAACCAGATAAAAAACGGGCATATCAATTTGCCATAGCAGGAGCGCAAAATGTTTTGGTTTTTAAATGAAACTTTTGATAAAAGACTAATGTTTATTATTTCTAATATTTCCATTGCTTTGAAATACTGAGTTATAACAGAAAACGAGAAAAGCGAACAGCGGTGCTTTTAAGAATGCCGACAATTGGAAACGAGCATTAGACGTATGACATAACAATTGAAACAGCGCTGGTGAGACAATATAGTACGTGGCACGGCCCATTTGACGGTATGCATTTCTGTTTCCAAAACTTGCTCTTACCTGGTCTGTACGGTAATTTCCCACTGACGCCCTAGGATATCAGTTGTATTGCAGAATGTCACCACCCCTAGTGCGGAAGTATTTGACGAAGTGTGGTAGTAACGAAGTGCAATGCTTTATTTGCTTGAAAACGTTAAAAACGAGAGAACGCGCAACAATTTGCGACCTCATGTAAGGACAAAACATTCAGTATTCTTTGGAAGAAAAGGAAAATTTAATTGGTATGCTTATAATTTTATTGATTTGCTATGAACCTGGGGTAATAACTGGAACCTCATTACTGCGATTGCTTCAGGATGAAAAAGAAGTGCAGGGAAGTCATCCACTTACGATCTTTCGCTCTGGCTGTAGCTGCTCTCACCTCCTTCACTTTTCGGCGTCTTTGCTGGAGACAATGAGACTGATTTCCGCCACAGTGTCAACCCCATATTCATTCATTAGAATTTTTTAAATATTTGTTCGAATTCTAAGTTCACTACTTGAAATAACAGCAACAAAAAATCGAAAATCTATTATTTCAGAAATCGGTTATTTTGAGTAGTTGTTGCTCCGATAAGCACTTTCAACACTGCCCTACGTTACATGAACAGCACTTAACTTGTGAAGTAACTCCCCCCCCCCGTGTTTGCGTGACGTCTTTAGCCGAGTGGCAGCCGAAGTGACAATACTGTAGTGAAAAGTGACAGATGTCAACTGTCAAGTAATTTTAACCAGACTATGCAACAAATGTGAAATCGTCTCTGTCTACAACAAATTTGAGACGGTTTTTTCGTCTGCAGGTAGAACCAGCAAACCACAGGAGGTTGTGTGACAGGACATAGAAGGGATAAGACGCTTTACTAAAAAATAAAGAAAATAAAAACCAGAAAGACTGACATACAGAACGACGGTGTAAATAACTGAAATGAACAGCACTTCCCTCATTTCTGCGTTTGCGTATCCATAATCTGTAGATCTGTGTTCACAATCATACCACTTACTTGTTTGTTAAATACTGAAAATGGTGAGTGTACACTTCGATTTTATTTTATGTAAACTATGACTTTGAAGTTGTGAGACTTTGTTGCTGTTATAGTTTTTTAATTTATTGTATGACACATACACTTCTCAGATTTTCAGACGTGTGCTTTTCAAATGATGTGTAGCCTACCTCCTGTCATAAACGTTCCTAGACTGGTCTTATTCCTGATATACAAGTGACGCCAGCGCAGCAACTGCGGTGTCAACTTGAACTAACGACAGTAAACAACAGATGTGCATTGTCAGTCAGTTGTGAGGCAGCATTAAGTAGTGGACGTGCAGTTGTGGTGTGCTAACGTTGTTGAGTCACAAATAACAATGGAGCAACATCTCCAAATCAAGTGTTAAACCCAATCTCCCGAATGTTTTGACGTAGAGATAAGTATGTGCAAAGTCTGTCACGCTCACCTTGACTCCTGAACAAAAACAAAGTCGCGTGGATGCATGCCGCAACTTGACTGAAATGCAAAATACAGACAGTTCTTTACTGGAAAGAATCATCACAGGTGACAAGATTGGTGTTATCAATACGAACCTGACCCAAAACGACAAAGTGCAGAAATTAACAGAACGGTCAACGCCTTGATGACATAACCGACGGTCAAGCCAATATGACACCCAAGTTAAACAAAATCCCATATAACGACTTTCCTGACAACACGTAAAGCGTTAAAGCCTCCATCTTAATGTTTCTCTATTTCTTATCGTCCAGTCTCGAAACTTTTTGGACTGAATCCAAATTTCCTGGGCGTTAAGCAAAATAGATGTACTAAACATAGATGTAACAAATTGTTAGACCATACTGTTACATTAAAATATTTATTATTACCAAACAAGCTTATTTTTATGCCATTCCAACGTTTGTCAATTTTCTTGTTATCATTAAAATCGTAGTCATCTGTGCAATGTTTAAAGAGGGGACGACGGTAAGGTATATTTGGCAGTGGTAAATACAGCCGTAAAAAATAGCAAAGGTACCAGTATTTTAAAAAATTTCCTTAATATCTGATATTTAATTAAATTGGGCATAGATATAACCTAAGTTAATTAATTATCTTACAGAGTAAAATTATAAGATTCAATAAAATTATATTATTGGGTGCAATAACTAACATTTACAGCAAACTAACGCGGTGAAAACTTTTTTATAGCATATCTGTCGATGAGATCATCAGTGAAAGTTTCTGTGTGTTCCTCGTCCCCTTCTGTTGTCTACAACCTCACAAGCTTGACGCGTAATCTGATATATCCTGTTTCTTAAGTTTGTCATTAAAAAAAGTTCAAATGTGTGTGAAGTCTTATGGGACTTCACTGCTAAGGTCATCAGTCCATAAGCTTACACACTACTTAACCTAAATTATCCTAAGGACAAACACACACACCTATGCCCGAGGGAGGACTCGAACCTCCGCCGGGACCAGCCGCCCAGTCCATGACTGCAGCGTCTCAGACCGCTTTTCTTTTTTCCTTTTTTTAAATATTTTGTTCGCTATCGTTCGTCGCATCTGTTCGTGGCGGACGTCGTAAAACATCCGTTTAAGTTCGTTGTTGATCGAGTTGACTCAGTTTTTTGATTACAGAGGGCAACTAACCCTCTGATCGAATACGCTGAGCTACCGTGCCGGCGAAGAACGCAAGTTCGCAATAAAAGCGTCAACATTGTGAGTCCTGACATCAAGCACAGTTCTTTGCAATCGTTAACACTAAATTCTTAAATGTTTCAAAACTTTCAAAATGTGCATTTAGTTCTATCACTTTCACAGCCTTGTCATTGAACAGTTGATCAGTTTCATTAATAATACTTTTAACAAACTTCCTCAGATTTTTCATAGTTTGTTTCTTGTTTTCTGTGAATAGAATACTTTCAATTTCTATTGCGTCCACTTTTTTAAATTTTATTTACTGTTTTATTTTCCGCATTGCGTTCATCGCAACCGCAAATGCAGTCGGTGTATCTCAAATGTTCCAGAGGACAAGAGACAAGTATAGGGAGTGGTCAAATTTTGTGCGATTGTTTTTGGGAAAACTTTGCTTAAGTCTGAGATGGCGTTTAATGAATCGTCCAAAGTCACTAAATCTACAGTGAAATTGTAACATTTTAAACTAGATTCTTCCTAGCAAACTTGCTGCATCTTTGTATATACATTTGCATGCCATCATAATGGGCTTGTAACACAGGAATATGGTATGAACTATGCGATAGGTAGTCAACCAGTGGATGTCAACAGCTTTGCGTATTTTTAAAACACGTTGTTCTAAACCATACTGAATTTCATGCAATACATTTTGCCGTTTAGCAGAAGCATGAAAAAGTTTATAACGTGCATTTTATTATAGGGTGTTTATTTTTACAGTTAGTAGCAGCAACCGACAACACATGCGCTCTGCAGTACGAGTACGGCAACTCGTTCCCCCTTTTCTCTGATAACCGAGCACGGGCCCCATTGACAGATCCATTAAAATTAGCATCACAATCGAAATAGCATGTTACTAGTTTGCCTTAAGAAAGTTTTCATTCTTCAGTATCAACTGCTGTTATTATAGATTCAGCTCTGGTACGCTTCAGTTCAACCACACATAAAAACTTCCCTTCACATCAAAATACGAAGACGGCTCAACAAACTAACTAGTAAATGCAGTTCACTTTGGTTCGAAACTCTAGTACATCCGTCTGCCATTACAGAACAGCATTTACCATGGAGGAGTATTTCATACTGATTGTCTACAATCTCGCCAATACAATTTAATAATTCTGAAGCAGGATATTTGCCAGCATATGTGAACCTTTCACTCCGAAATTTAAGCCGATTTTCAAGGTTACTGCCGCTTTCTAGTACTGTCTTGCGAATTAGAGGTTCATATTTTGTGGGGATTTCTTCCTAAGTAAATACACAATTCGTACTAAAGAGGACTCTGCTTGGCGGTTTAGCACTTTTTCCGGTTTCATTTTGTTTGACTATCTGCACATTAATTGCAGTGTTTTATCCCTGAAATTTACAATTTTCAAGTACAACGGTGTTTTATATCTTTGCATGTTTGCCTGGTTTTCCTGTGGCTCCAGTAGCTTTTGTAAATTTGGCGAAAAAAATGAACATTCTCCCTGTGTTTCCGTATAGCTTCGTTATCATGTTTAAATACATTTCACGCAATTTGCAAAAAAGCCCAACACCGATCGCGGTCAAAGTACTCGTACAACCAATTGTACCTGCACTCTCATTTTTGCTGGTACTGCATCTCGCGTTCAACACTTTGTTTAGGGTGACGACTTAAGGGTGGACAAGAAACAGTAAATTTTTCGTTCGAAGACTGAGGAAGAGTATCTGAAGATTCAGTAAGCAATTCACCCTCACAGTCACTAGCATTCTGCATTCAGCAGTGTGCTGTCTTTTATTAGAAAAGAAAGCATCTAACACTTCTTTTTATACGACGAACTGACGAAGACAGCACGCACACTGAATAACCACATCACTCTTCCTTAGTAAGCTGTTAACTGAGTAACCGTTAAAATAGCTGTATGTAAGAAATTTAAATTTAAAACAAGAATTGAACTTTATTATTGTCGTAGTGTGTAGCAGGTGGCAGCCTTTGTGTTTAGATAGATCCTTTTTGCACGTATCAGTGTTTGGAGACTTGTCACGACTTGTCTGTTGCTGATTGCCGGCCTCAGTGACCGAGCGGTTCTAGGCGCTTCAGTCCGGAACCGCGCGACTGCTACGGCCGCAGGTTTGAATCCTGCCTCGGGCATGGATGTGTGTGATGTCGTTAGGTTAGTTAGGTTTAAGTAGTTCTAAGTTCTAGGGGACTGATGAGCTCACATGTTAAGTCCCATAGTGCTCAGAACCATTTGAACCATTTAGCCTGCTGCTGATTCCAAACTTTGTAAACAATGGCTGGCGGCAGAAGTGAAATTTGTCAAAACAATACAAGCTTATTAGTTATTATATTACACCAGCACAGACGATAATTTAAATTAATACATTATTTTAACTTTTAGTGTTGTATACAAATATATACTATGAATTTCTCGGAGAATTGGAGAGAAAATTTTTAATTTCCGGGTGGAATTTCCCCCCCCCCCCCCCCCCCCCCCCGGACCGCTCCCTGAATTCATCACTGATATTTGGTGAGGGAGCCTGGAGACAAACAGTAATAAATTGTGCCGGTCCCCTTCTTTCCACCAGAACCGGAACCTGAACGAGCGTCTGCCTTATGAAGCAATGGTTCCACAAGTGGACATAAGTTCAGAGATGAAATCTGACGAGGAAATGGAAATGTTGCTGTAGTTATATGGCATTTCAAAACTGAAGAAATCAGAATGGGAAAGCCGATACATAAACAAGAGAAAACTCACGGTGACCTCACATTTATGTCTGGTTTTCTGATGAATGATTCACCAACTACATCCGTCTGGCTAGGAGTCAATTCCAGCAGGTCCATAGAGCTTTTGCGAGAATCTACCTTTTCAGAAGATATAATGCCTAAGTACCAATTGGAAGTGTAGAAAAAATTGGCTCTGTTCTTGAGGTATGTTTTATTTAAATATTTTTCAAAAATAACCTAAGTGTAAATTTAATTATTCTCATAGCTCAGTTGTTGTTGTTGTGGTCTTCAGTCCTGAGACTGGTTTGATGCAGCTCTCCATGCTACTCTATCCTGTGCAAGCTTCTTCATCTCTTAGTACCTAGTGCAACCTACATCCTTCTCAATCTGCTTAGTGTATTCATCTCTTGGTCTCCCTCTACGATTTTTACGCTCCACACTGCTCTCCAATACTGCGCACGGATGCACGCCAAGACCGTAGGATCCTACGCAGTGCCGTAGGGGACCGCACCGCCACTTCCCAGCAAATTAGGTACACTGTTGCTCCTGGGGTATCGGCGAGGACCATTCGCAACCGTCTCCATGAAGCTGGGCTACGGTCCCGCACACCGTTAGGCCGTCTTCCGCTCACGCCCCAACATCGTGCAGCCCGCCTCCAGTGGTGTCGCGATAGGCGTGAATGGAGGGACGAATGGAGACGTGTCGTCTTCAGCGATGAGAGTCGCTTCTGCCTTGGTTCCAATGATGGTCGTATGCGTGTTTGGCGCCGTGCAGGTGAGCGCCACAATCAGGACTGCATACAAACGAGGCAGACAGGGCCAACACCCGGCATCATGGTGTGGGGAGCGATCTCCTACACTGGCCGTACACCTCTGGTGATCGTCGAGGGGACACTGAATAGTGCACGGTACATCCAAACCGTCATCGAACCCATCGTTCTACCATTCCTAGACCGGCAAGGGAATTTGCTGTTCCAACAGGACAATGCACGTCCGCATGTATCGCGTGCCACCCAACGTGCTCTAGGAGGTGTAAGTCAACTACCCTGGCCAGCAAGATCTCCGGATCTGTCCCCCATTGAGCATGTTTGGGACTGGATGAAGCGTCGTCTCACGCGGTCTGCACGTCCAGCACGAACGCTGGTCCAACTGAGGCACCAGGTGGAAATGGCATGGCAAGCCGTTCCACAGGACTACATCCAGCATCTCTACGATCGTCTCCATGGGAGAATAGCAGCCTGCATTGCTGCGAAAGGTGGATATACACTGTACTAGTGCCGACATTGTGCATGCTCTGTTGCCTGTGTCTATGTGCCTGTAGTTCTGTCAGTGTGATCATGTGATGTACCTGACCCCAGGAATGTGTCAATAAAGTTTCCCCTTCCTGGGACAATGAACTCACGGTGTTCTTATTTCAATTTCCAGGAGTGTACTAACACGAATTCTTTACAGACGAATGGAAAAACTAGTAGAAGCCGACCTCGGGGAAGATCAGTTTGGATTCCGTAGAAATGTTGGAACACGTGAGGCAATACTGACCTTACGACTTATCTTAGAAGAAAGATTAAGGAAAGGCAAACCTACGTTTCTAGCATTCGTAGACTTAGAGAAAGCTTTTGACAATGTTGACTGGAATACTCTCTTCCAAATTCTAAAGGTGGCAGGGGTAAAATACAGGTACCAGGTCGACGGGCACGTGCACCTTCCGCCGACCACTGGCGACAACATCGATGTACTGTGGAGACCTCACGCCCCACGTGTTGAGCAATTCGGCGGTACGTCCACCCGGCCTCCCGCATGCGCACTATACGCCCTCGCTCAAAGTCCGTCAACTGCACATACGGTTCACGTCCACGCTGTCGCGGCATGCTACCAGTGTTAAAGACTGCGATGGAGCTCCGTATGCCACGGCAAACTGGCTGACACTGACGGCGGCGGTGCACAAATGCTGCGCAGCTAGCGCCATTCGACGGCGAAGACCGCGGTTCCTGGTGTGTCCGCTGTGCCGTGCGTGTGATCATTGCTTGTACAGCCCTCTCGCAGTGTCCGGAGCAAGTATGGTGGGTCTGACACACCGGTGTCAATGTGTTCTTTTTTCCATTTCCAGGAGTGTATTTTGCAGCTGTGGCTTATTAAACTGATTGTTCGGTAATTTTCACATCTGTCAACACCTGCTTTCTTTGGGATTAGAATTATTATATTCTTCTTGAAGTCTGCGGGTATTTCGCCTGTTTCATACATCTTGTTCACCAGATGGTAGAGTTTTGTCAGGACTGGCTCTCCCAAGGCCGTCAGTAGTTCCAATGGAATGTTGTCTACTCCGGGGGCCTTGTTTCGACTCAGGTCTTTCAATGCTCTGTCAAACTCTTCACGCAGTATCGTATCTCCCAATTCATCTTCATCCACATCCTCTTCCATTTCCATAATATTGTCCTCAGGTACATCGCCCTTGTATAGACCCTCTATATACTCCTTCCACCTTTCTGCTTTCCCTTCTTTGCTTAGAACTGGGTTTCCATCTGAGCTCTTGATGTTCATACAAGTGGTTCTCTTTTCTCCAAAGGTCTCTTTAATTTTCCTGTAGGCAGTATCTATCTTACCCCTAGTGAGATAAGCCTCTACATCCTTACATTTGTCCTCTAGCCATGCCTGCTTAGTCATTTTGCACGTCCTGTCGATCTCATTTTTGAGACGTTTGTATTCCTTTTTGCCTGCTTCATTTACTGCATTTTCATATTTTCTCCTTTCATCAATTAAATTCAATATTTCTTCTGTTACCCAAGGATTTCTACTAGCCCTCGTCTTTTTACGTACTTGATTATCTACTGCCTTCACTACTTCATCCCTGAAAGCTACCCATTCCTCTTTTACTGTATTTGTTTCCCCCATTCCTGTCAATTGTTCCCTTACGCTCTCCCTGAAACTCCGTACAACCTCTTGTTCTTTCAGTTTATCCAGGTCATATCTCCTTAAGTTCCCTCCTTTTTGCAGTTTCTTCAGTTTTAATCTACAGGTCATAACCAATAGATTGTGGTCAGAATCCACATCTGCCCCTGGAAATGTCTCACAATTTAAAACCTGGTTCCTAAATCTCTGTCTTACCATTATATAATCTATCTGACCTTTTAGTATCTCCAGGGTTCTTCCATGTATACAACCATAGCTCAGTATTGGTGAAAAATCCAAGAATTATAGAAGGAGCTTTAGCAAAACTGATTATGAAAATTGTTGACAGTGTTTACGAATTAAGCGTGAGTTGACCTGTGCAGGCGCGAAACCAAATGGTGGATTGGGGTGGGGGAGGGTAATAGATGTCATGACAATCCTCCGCCCCCCCCCCCCCCCCCCTCATGCTCCCCCCTTAAAGAACACCTTAAAGAACTCTTTATTTAAAGCATTTATATTTTTTCATATGCCATTTACCAAATTCCTGAGCCAATATCCGGGAAAGAAGTAGCATGAAAACAACCTAAAGGTGGAACCTTTGAAAATTACAGGCTACATTTAACACAAGGTACATTCATGCGTTTACAGTTCGGTGCCCAGGAGAAAAGAACATTCCAGGCGTCTTTTACCACTCTCGTCATACTTGCTGTCAACAAAAAACCCGATTCGGTTCGCGAGTCCGTAAGTAGAATGGGCAGACGGCTGGGAGATGTTAAAGCAAGACAGAAAGGGAAAGATCCTCCGATAGAAATAAATAAATTTCCCGAACGGAACCGAAAACGACTGAAAGAAATAGCAATCATGCCATTTATACGCTCACATACGCATTTCCTATACGTCGGTGTTCACAATCGTAGTGAAGTACTGGTAATAGTGAGTACACACTTCAGTTGCGTAAATTATGACGTTGTCGAAGTTGTGAGAACTTTTTACTACCATAATTCTTACGTCAATTTCAACTTTTGAAAATTTCGGACGAATGCTACTAAAATGATGCATTCTTCTGAATTACAATTTCTTGCAAATTTCGATAAGGCGGTGTGCTAAGCACTAATGTAAACAAATAGTTATTATTATAATATTAATTTTTTATGTATTGCATAGTTGATGGAATATTCTATCGCCTCTTGCAAGAATATAGACATATTGTAATCTGAAATACACAACATTAATGTTCCACAATATCTAACAGTATTTATTTTTTATTTAATTGTGAAACGACTTTCGGATCTCTAGACCATCACTGAACAGACAGTTCATACAGTATCAGAGAAAGTTTCTGCCTGCGTAAAGATTATTGTTCCCAAAGATATATTGGGTGACAAAAGACATTGGATTACGATATTCACATATAAAGATGGCGGTGGTACCGCGTACACATGGTATGAAAGGGCAGTGCATCGACGATGCTGTCATTTGTGCTCAGGTGCTTCATGTGAAAAGGTTTCCGACGTGATATGGCCGCGCGACGGGAATTAACAGATGTTGAACGCGGAATGATCGTCAGAGGTAGAAGCATGGCATATTCCATTTCGGAAATTGTTAGTTAATCCAATATTCTGAGATCTACAGTGACAAGAATGTGCCGAGAATATCAAATTTCAGGCATTACCTCTCACCACGGAAAACGCAGTGGCCGACGGCCGTCACTTAACTTCCGAGAGCAATGGCATTTGCGTAGAGTTGTCAGTGCTAACATACGAGCGACACTACGTGAAATAACCGCAAAAACAATGTGAGACGTACGACGAAAGTAGCCATTAGGTCACCGAGGCGAAATTAGGTGTTAATGGCCTATGGCAGCAGGTGACCGATGCGAGTGTCTTTGCTAACAGTACGACATCGCCTGCAGCGCCTCTCCTGGGCTCGTGGCCATAGCGGTTGGACCCCAGGCGACTGGAAAATGTGGCCTGTTCTGATGAACCCCGATTTCAGTTGGTAAGAGCTGATGGCAGGTTTCAAGTGTGGCACAGATCCTATGAAGCCATGGACGCAAGTTGTCAACAAGGCATTGTGGAATCTGGTGGTGGCTCCATACTTGTGTGGGCTGTGTTTACATGGAATGGACTGAGTCCTCTGGTCCAACTGAATGGGAGTAGTTATGTTCGATAGTTGGAGACTATTTGCAGCCATTCGTGAACTTCGTCTTCTAAAATAACCATGGAACTTTTATGTCACCGGGCCACAGTTGTTCACTATTGGTTTGAAGAACATTCTGGAAAATTTTAGCGAATGATTTGGCCCATCGAAAATTTATGGGACATAATCGAGATGTTCGCTGGTGCTCAAAATCCTGTGCCTGCAACACTTTTTCCTGTTATGGAAGGCTATAGAGGCAGCATCGGTCAATATTTCTGCAAGGGACTTCCAACGACTTTTTGTGTCCATTCGACTTCGATTTGCTGCACTATGCAAATAAAAAAAATGGTTCGACACGATATTAGGAGATATTCCATGACTTTTATCACCTCAGTGTATGTGACCATTTTACGACGTAAATTACAATGGTTCAGTTTTATATGGGTACAAAACAAGAATTATCCTCTAATGATGTATTAAATGTTTTAAACTCTAAGGATATGAGCGTAAAACCTTAAACACACTGATTGACTGACATAAATTGATTTGTTATAAACACGTGATGCAGATATTTGTTAAAGTCACTGAACTTTTTATAGTTTTTGACGTAAGTCGCTAACCAGTTTGCCACTAGTAAATCGGCAATAAGGAAACTTTTCCGCACATAATCTTCTAAAGATTCAGTGCGCTGCATGGGTTGGACAAAAGTTTCTCTCACTCTCATGTAAACTATCCAATCCTGCTTTACCTAATCTGTTTATAATGAAACCAATTCTTATACTTTCTCCGAAATAGAATTCCTAAACTAAGCTTAGCAAACGGTTTCCTATCTAAGTAGCTACATCTTAGGCAAAACAACCACAAAAACGTATCTTACTAAAAGAACAACTTCTACAAAACAGTTAACAAAATAGGTCAGACAACTTGTTCTACAACTCATCATTAATAAAATGATTTAAGTCCCTCAAAGAACTTGAGATCTTTGTGGGGGTATAAGCCTTTTATTCGTCTTGTTCCTGGACAAATTACCAGATAACTACCCTTATGAAGTATACTGATAATTGTGTATGAACCCGCATATATCATTTGCCACTTTTTATTTTGAGTCTTCAACAATGAGGACTTTGGGTGAGCTCTAAGCAATATCTTTTCAGTGACTTTACCTAAATTCCTGTCGTATTTTATATTATGCTCTTGCACGTTCTGTTTTATCTTTTCTAATGCTACTTTTAGTTTTTTCTTCTTCTACATCTACATGGTTACTCTGCAAGTCACACTTAAGTGCCTGGTAGAGGGTTCTTGATTAATGCTATGATCAATTAATCCCGATAAGGGGTCTATCCATTCATTTGACTCTTTCTCATTTAGCAGGATTGCTGAAGGTATATAACCGATCGAAAAATGGGACAAGTGACTAAAAACATCCTCGAAAATGGGAACATACTGTATCCATTTCATCTGCTTTCTTGAGGCAAATGACCTCATGAAACGATTTTGTTCAGGAAATGTCCTTCCCATGGGACTTGCGTCTGGGTGAAATTTAGTTGTTAAAATTTGTTTAACTGCTTGCATTCTCAAAAATTCTTTCCACTTTTGAGCAGTAAAGTGCAAAGCATTATCCGAAAGAATTGTATTTGTTTTCCCTAATTTAGGAATATAACCCTGCTCGATTTTCCGAACAAGACTGATTGCCCTTGTAGCTCGAGTGGGATATTATTTAAGATATTTACTGAACAGATCACATATACAGCAAACATGAATTTCATTTCACCTCCAGCTGTGGGAAGGGGTCCAGTAACATCACAAGAGACTAACTGGAGTAGTTTTATTGGTACTGTCGGATGTAAGCCAGTCTTATTTCTCCTATTAGTCGACTTAATCTTCTGACATGACATACAGGTTTTCAACGATTTTTGTTCTCTTCTTTTCATATTAGCGATGAAACAATATAGCGTTAACTTATTCGTGATTTGTCAATGCCGAAATGGCCCCAGATGTAATGGGTAAACCTTATAAAGTTCATTACACACTGAGAGGGGTTAAAAATTCGCCACGTCTTATCTGATCTATCACTGTTATAATAAAGCGTATCCTCACACTTTGAAGCGCAAAGAAACTGGTACAGGTATGCATATTCAAATACAGAGGTATGTGAACAGGAAGAATACGGCGCTGCGGTCGGCAACACCTATATAAGACACCAAGTGTATGGCGTAATTGTTAGATCGGTTACTGCTGCTAGAATAGTTGGTTATCATGATTTATGTGCGTCTGAACGTGGTGGTATAGTCGGTGCACGACCGATGGGACACAGCATCTCCGAGGTAGCAATGAAGTGGGGATTTTCCCGTACGTCCATTTCACGAGTGTGCCGTGAATATCAGGAATCCGGTAAAACAACACATCTCCGATATCGCTGCGGCTGGCAAAAGATCCTGGTAGACGACTGAGAGAATCGTTCAACGTGGCAGACGTGTAACCGTTCCGCAGATTGCTACAGATTTCAGTGCTGGGCCATCAACAAGTGTCAGCGTGCGAACCATTCAACGAAACATCATCGATATGGGCTTTCGGAACCGGAGGCCCACTCGTGTACTCTTGATGACTCTACGACACGAAGGTTTATGCCTAACCTGGGCCAGTCAACAGCGACATTGGACTGTTGATGACTGGAAACATGTGGCCTGGTCGGACGAGTCCCGTTTCAAATTGTATCGAGTGGATGGACGTGTACAGGTATGGAGACAACCTCATGAATTCATGGATCCTGCATGTTAGCAGGGGATTGGTGAAGCTGGTGGAGACTCTGTAATGGTGTGGAGCGTGTGCAGTTGGAGTGATATGGGACCCCTGATACGT
Source organism: Schistocerca gregaria (assembly GCF_023897955.1). Classification (NCBI taxonomy): domain Eukaryota; kingdom Metazoa; phylum Arthropoda; class Insecta; order Orthoptera; family Acrididae; genus Schistocerca; species Schistocerca gregaria. Next base: position 399,380,410 of record NC_064931.1, on the reverse strand, counting down.
CCAAATACAGCTCTGGCAGGTGACAAATACGAAAACATCCTGTCTGGTCACCTGCATCCATTCATGTCCATTGTACATTCCGACGAACTTGGGCAAATCCAGCAGGACAATGCGGCACCCCACACGTCGAGATTTGCTACAGAGTGACTCGTGGAACACTCTTCTGAGGTTAAACACTTCCGCAGGCCACCAAACTCCCAAAACATGAACATTATTGAACGTTTCTGGGATACTTGCAACGTGCTGTTCAGAAGTGATCTCCACCCCCTCGTACTGTTACGGATTTATAGACAGCCAGTCAGGCTTAATGGTGTCATTTCTCTCCAGCACTACTTCAGACATTAGTCGAGTTCATGCCACGTCGTGTTGCGGCACTTAAACTGCGTAGTCGCGGGTGGCCTACACGATATTAGGCACGTATACCAGTTTCTTCGGCTCTTCAGTGTATAACCGATACTTTGCCAACTCTCTTCCCTCATCACCCTGTCATAATTGTTGCTTTATACGATCCCACTATGGATCATTGTCCGGCAATTTGGCCATATTATGACACAAATGAATGTAATACTACTTAAGTAGTGTCTCCTTTATTAACAAGATTTTAAATTGTGAATTTTTCTCATTCACGTCCTGACAGTGTTTGCCTTTGGGGAAGCCTAGATAAGGCAACTACAATGATATTGTCAGAACCTTTTACATAGATTAGCTCATTGTCTTAAAACTGCAGTACCAAAGTCCACACGGTTAACCTAGCATGCAACGGCCTACATGACGAAAGAAAACTCACTGACTGATGGTCCACCGGCCGGATTGGCCGAGCGGTTCTAGGCGCTACAGTCTGGAACCGCGCGACCGCTACGGTCGCAGGTTCGAATCCTGCCTCGGACATGGATGTGTGTGATGTCCTTAGGTTAGTTAGGTTTAAGTAGTTCTAAGTTCTAGGGGACTGATGACCTCAGAAGTTAAGTCCCATAGTGCTCAGAGCCATTTCAACCATTTTCTTAATTTTTCAAAAATATGTTTGAGAAAATGTAAGAAATATTATTTGGTCTTAAGTGTGTCGTACCTCTCCTGCTCCCTGTCGGCCTGTTTGACATCCCACCTCCCTTTAAAAAACCACGATTAATACTGAGTGGGAGTATTTATGACAGGGAGAGTAAGAACTCTTCAGAAAATTTGCACTCATTATTGCCTATTAGCAAACCACGGTTTGTTCCTCCCATATCTGGGCCTAGCTTCTGACTCAGTCTCTGTGTTGGTCCGTTCACTTCCTGATAAAATCCTACTAGCGAAACCAATGATTTTTATATCTTATTCGTTACCTGTTTGTTCAATCTGGAACAGACAAGCGCCCAACCCTGCTGAGGAAGCATCCGTGGCCAGGCAAAAATCCTCATTCGTATTTGGACAATGCAGTATCTCAGCATTAACTAATGCGGACTTAATAAATTCGAAATTTTCCTCACACTCATCCGTCCAATGCCAGATATTATTCTTTCTGAATAACCTTAACATATTGTTATTATTTAGTGATTTATTTGGTGCGAATTCACGAAAAAATAATGCAAGGCCCAAGAGGAATTTCAGTAGCTTTTTCGAAGTGAGATGAGGGAAATTTCTAATACCATGTAAAATCCTTGACTCCAGTCGAATTCCTATAGGTGATATAATGGGTCATAAGAATTTAATCTGACGCTTTCCAAATTTGGATTTATTAAGTTTGTAGTACCATCATAATCCAGAAATATCTGAAAAACTTTTTTCCATTTCTCGAGGTGTTCCTTCCAAGTCTAGTTAGCTATTAACAGATTATCTACATAAAAGTGATTGGGTCTAGCAACTCTTGTCCCAAGACAATGCAGAGAGCCGCTATAAAAACACTGTCGCTGACGTTTAATTCAGATGTCATTACTTTAAACTAATAACTTCGACCAGAAATAATAAAGGCCATGTAGAATGAAATTTTCACTCTGCAGCGAAGTGTGCACAGATATGGAACTTCCTTGCAGAATAAAACTGTGTGTCAAACCGAAACTCGAAATCGGGACCTTCGCCTTTCGCGGTCAAGTGCTCTACCAACTGAGCTACAGAAGCATATCTCACGACCAGTCCTCATAGCTTCAATTCCGGCAGTACCTCGTCTCCTATCTTCCATACTTCACAGAAACTCTCCTTGCCCGCGAAAGGCAGAGGTCCCGAGTTCGAGTCTCGGTGTGGCACACAGTGTTAATCTGCCAGGAAATTTCAAAGGCTATGTATTTTCTCGATTTCTCCGCCAACGGGACCTGCCAATATGATTATTTTAAATCTATGGAAGTCAGGATTATTATTCTTATTACCGCTTGGCTGAATGAACTTAATGTTTGTTTATTCCAGCCGATTTCACTGGGATTTCGGGGATGCAATTTAGATCAGGAAGTGTTTCCATTTTCTTAAAGAACTAATACTTTCTTCTGTATGGGGCGTCAGTTTATAATCTAAGTGAGAAAACTATTTCGTTTGCCTTCCTGTTCATTGCACGCATTTACGTATGTTACTGAAGTTGCTTGTGGTAGACATGTATTATTTCACTAACTAGTTAGCTAAAGTCACAGTTCTGCAATAAGTCACATTCAGTTTAAAGTCTAGTCTGGCAAAGTTCTTGAATTTCTCATTAAATAACTTGGATAGTCTTCTTTCATAATTATTTGGAAATGTTTATGATAGCGGTCAGCGATATTATTCCCCTGCAGTCGCTGTCAGTCGACACTCAAGAATGATTGGTACGTCTCTGACTACGTTGCGAATTATTATTCATAAAAAACTTTCAGGTTTGAAGCTATGTTTATCGTTTGCTTTAGCCCATTAAGTTGGGATTTAACTGAAATAATTCCATTTTGTAATTAAGTGCTTCCTTGGAAAGAGATTCTATCTACAAAGATTGCGTTTTCCAATTACTCAGAACACGAAAACACCATGAAATATCGTTCTGCAATATATTTTGTCTTGGAAAGTTCACTTCCCAAGATATTAATAACTCACACGAACATGCACAGTCGTGCTCACAAGTATCCGAACGATCTGAACTGCATTTCGCCTGATTCACATGCAACCCGCATAACGCAGCTGTCCAGCAGGTCCTCTAATCGATCCTAGGTACAGTCGTTTGACTACTGAGAATGTTTCCAACAAGTCACCACTATAAAACACTGCTCCGTATCGCAATAACTCAAGATGTAAAGTAATACCAAGATACTAGGAATATCAGGGAACACCTTATCACAGATAAGACTCTCCTTAAGGCTTGTAAGACCACATTTATTGCAATAAAAGACATACCTGAAATGTTACCACTCTCATTATTGCCTCTGATAGGTAATGCACGTAGTAAGTTCGTCGTATTCATGATTTCCTCTTCAAAGTAGCACATCGTAATTGTTATTTAACACAAAATAACATTAAAACTTCAAGTTATTCATGAGCAGATAGTTGAGAATACGTATGAGCTTCAAATGACACGACGAACCGTCTCGTTCTGCATATTCATCTACATCTACATCTACATGACTACTCTGCAATTCACATTTAAGTGCTTGGCAGAGGGTTCATCGAACCACAATCATACTATCTCTCTACTATTCCACTCCCGAACAGCGAGCGGGAAAAACGAACACCTAAACCTTTCTGTTCGAGCTCTGATTTCTCTTATTTTATTTTGATGATCATTCCTACCTATGTAGGTTGGGCTCAACAAAATATTTTCGCATTCGGAAGAGAAAGTTGGTGACTGAAATTTCGTAAAAAGGTCTCGCCGCGACGAAAAACGTCTATGCTGTAATGACTTCCATCCCAACTCGTGTATCATATCTGCCACACTCTCTCCCCTATAACGCGATAATACAAAACGAGCTGCCCTTCTTTGCACCCTCTCGATGTCCTCCGTCAATCCCACCTGGTAAGGATCCCACACCGCGCAGCAATATTCTAACAGAGGACGAACGAGTGTAGTGTAAGCTGTCTCTTTAGTGGACTTGTTGCATCTTCTAAGTGTCCTGCCAATGAAACGCAACCTTTGGCTCGCCTTCCCGACAATATTATCTATGTGGTCCTTCCAACTGAAGTTGTTTGTAATTTTAACACCCAGGTACTTAGTTAAATTGACAGCCTTGAGATTGATTCAAACCCAGGCCATGCAGAGTAAGATTTCGTGACTGACGGAAACTAACAAAATGGTTCAAATGGCTCTGAGCACTATGGGACATAACATCTGTGGTCATCAGTCCCCTAGAACTTAGAACTAATTAAACCTAACTAACCGAAGGACATCACACACATCCATGCCCGAGGCAGGATTCGAACCTGCGACCGTACCAGTCGAAAACTAACAGTCATTCCTGACTGGGCATACAGAGAGTGATATACCTCGATTTTAGATAATATCAGTTAGTAAATATCAACTTTAAATTACATAACGTAAACATTTTTAACGGACCCGAATTCCTACCCAGCATCTATAGTCCCTGTTAACGAACTACGAGAGATGTCAAATATTGCTTATTCACAAGTAACTTACTTGAAAAGCCGTGAGGTAAGGCTTGGTGTTAGACAGGGATTCGAACCCAGAATCTAATCGGGTTGTTATCGAAGCACAATCAACTGTGACATATCCGATTTTCTCGGCAGTAGCTAGATGTTTTAACTGAAATAACAAGACGAAACATTAATTTTTTGCTTCACAGAACTCCAACACTGCACCTATCGCTGTTATATTCTAGAGAAAACGAATGTTAAATATGGGCTTGTTACACCAGCAGCGATATGTGCGCATGTTTGAACTAGAAATAATATGACGAAGAGTTCAGTGCTGACTGGGAATCGAACCCCACACATATCGTTCTTGACTACACACAAAGAGACGTCAGCTACCGAATTTTTCTACGCCAGCAGCTCGGAATAACATCCTTGAACTTACAGTGATCTCTCAAATAGATCTGTGTCTCACTGGGAGTCAAATACGTCAGACTATGTTAATGTTGACAGCGAATGAAAATGCATTAAAAATAAAATTATTATCCACCAGCAGGTAGGTGTTCTTATGCTAGAGCTTGATAATACATAATGAAAACTTTAGTGCCGGGCCAAGATTCGAACCCATTCACGCGCAATATGTGAAGATGTTGGGGAATCTGCAGTTTTCAACAAACAACAAATAGTAGTCGAGCTGTATTGTCACGAAGGTATCAAATTCCGCTTTAAGGGCAGTCTCAGTTGCATTCCAAGTTCAGAACCAATTTCATCGACATACAGTAGCTCAAGTAAAAGATGGAATAAGTGTCCTGTGGCCCTACATAGCGTTTGTTTCGTCACTAGAAATAAATAACTAGTATAAGAAAGGTTACTGGTGATAGAGTTTCCACATTTCGCCACTCCTGACTTTATTGTGGTTCAACCTAACGTGTACTTGGTAGAGGAGGAATATCATGTTTAATGTGAATTTCAGACCACAATGTCATTATACGAAACAAGGCCCCCGGAGTAGACAACATTCCATTAGAACTACTGACGGCCTTGGGAGAGCCAGTCATGACAAAACTCTACCAGCTGGTGAGCAAGATGTATGAGACAGGCGAAATACCCTCAGACTTCAAGAAGAATATAATAATTCCAATCCCAAAGAAAGCAGGTGCTGACAGATGTGAAAATTACCGAACTATCAGTTTAATAAGTCACAGCTGCAAAATACTAACGCGAATTCTTTACAGACGAATGGAAAAACTGGTAGATGCGGACCTCGTTGAGGATCAGTTTGGATTCCGTCGAAATGCTGGAACACGTGAGGCAATACTGACCTTACGACTTATCTTAGAAGAAAGATTAAGAAAAGGCAAACCTATGTTTCTAGCATTTGTAGACTTAGAGAAAGCTTTTGACAATGTTGACTGGAATACTCTTTTTCAAATTCTAAAGGTGGCAGGGGTAAAATACAGGGAGCGAAAGGCTATTTACAATTTGTACAGAAACCAGATGGCCGTCATAAAAGTCGAGGGGCATGAAAGGGAAGCAGTGGTTGGGAAAGGAGTGAGACAGGGTTGCAGCCTCTCCCCGATGTTATTCAATCTGTATATTGAGCAAGCAGTAAAGGAAACAAAAGAAAAATTTGGAGTAGGTATTAAAATGCATGGAGACGAAGTAAAAACTTTGAGGTTCGCCGATGACATTGTAATTCTGTCAGAGACGGCAAAGGACTTGGAAGAGCAGTTGAACGGAATGGACAGTGTCTTGAAAGGAGGATATAAGATGAACATCAACAAAAGCAAAACGAGGATAATGGAATGTAGTCAAATTAAATCGGGTGATGGTGAGGGAATTAGATTAGGAAATGAGACACTTAAAGTAGTAAAGGAGTTTTGCTATTTAGGAAGTAAAATAACTGATGATGGTCGAAGTAGAGAGGATATAAAATGTAGACTGGCAATGGCAAGGAAAGCGTTTCTGAAGAAGAGAAATTTGTTAACATCGAATATAGATTTATGTATCAGGAAGTCGTTTCTGAAAGTATTTGTTTGGAGTGTAGCCATGTATGGAAGTGAAACATGGACGATAACTAGTTTGGACAAGAAGAGAATAGAAGCTTTCGAAATGTGGTGCTACAGAAGAATACTGAAGATAAGGTGGATAGATCACGTAACTAATGAGGAGGTATTGAATAGGATTGGGGAGAAGAGAAGTTTGTGGCACAACTTGACTAGAAGAAGGGATAGGTTGGTAGGACATGTTTTGAGGCATCAAGGGATCACAAATTTAGCGTTAGAGGGCAGCGTGTAGGGTAAAAATCGTAGAGGGAGACCGAGAGATGAGTACACTAAGCAGATTCAGAAGGATGTAGGTTGCAGTAGGTACTGGGAGATGAAGCAGCTTGCACAGGATAGAGTAGCATGGAGAGCTGCATCAAACCAGTCTCAGGACTGAAGACAACAACAACAACACATGTCATTATACCTTCTTCACTTGGCGTAGCCAGAAGAGAACAGTCTCTCCCTATTAAAAATCATTGGCAGAAGTTGGAATCGAACCCAGACCATCAGCAGAGCAACCTACCACCAATCCAACAGACCACCAAATCCTCTTCCATGCAACACATTTTTCTATCATAACACTATTGCGACACACTCGATGAGAATTCTGACACACAGGCTCCCTGTAGTGGTTTGCAGCATGTTCAGTACATTCATTTACTTGGTTGACCGAATCGCCATGAACTAGCTGCCTCGGTTACCCAGTGCATACATTCGACTCTATTTTATAATCACCGAAATAAAATTACGTAACTGCCACCTACACAGAACTGCCAACAGTGTTCGCTACAGGAGAGGCCGCTCCACTTGCTTATGTGCTGGAGTCAGGGCGCAGGCGCCTGGCCCGCCACCAGCGCTGCGTGAGAATGAATCAATTCCGCATTGTTTCACCAGCTCTTGCGTCTGTTCCTATTGCACTTTCTGTTGTTTCTTCTTGAGCTACAAGTGTTCCTATCAGTATTGCAAAAATTCCGGGTCCATAGTGGCCACAAACGTACACAATGAAAAAAAAGTAAATAAAAGAAGTGTTACACGCAGAAGAACGCCCGCACGACACTTTTGTACCTACACAGTCGTCACGACTGAGAAACCGTCCTGTCGGCCTAAACGCCACTATTATAGCGAACGGTGGGTGCTTAACCCAGAGCTGGACCCCGGAAGAGGGAAAACTCGATGTGAGGGTCAATCCACGGAAAGCAGAGAGACCGACCACCGTGTAGAGACAGACATGGAGAAATGCACCAAACGCGACCAGCGCGAATGACCGAAACAATTAATACGCGAAACCGAGAACACGGTGCGATCCGTAATTCAGGTGAGCGTTAGTTTATGTCAGCATTAGAAGTGACGGGTCCGGCCTATAGGCGTCAGCTAGTAAACACCTGAGTCAGAGATACTGCCAGCAAGACACTGCCAGTGAGACGCTCCGCACGCGTACTGTCTGCCGTGATGCTTACGCCAGGTCATCTGCGTCCGTATGTATGTACACTCCTGCTAAAAAAAAAAAGAAAAAAAAACCAGAACGTATTGAATGCCTAGAGATATGAAATTCATTTTCACAGGACATGTACATTAGTATGTTTTGCAGAAATGATTAGCACTTCAGTCACCTCAGTTCGGCATGTGTACTGTTGCCTAGCAGACACAAGGTCCGTCATTGGCCCTGATAACTTGTTCCATGCGTGATGGCATCGACATGTGTAAGGCAAGAATGGCGTCTTGCGGTATAGCATTCCACGCTGCATTCACCGGGTTCCACAGTTCATCTGTGGTGGTTGGCAGTGGGTCGTTTCACCATATCCGACACATTTTCGATTGTCTGGTGATCTGGCGGGACAGGGCAAAAGGCTGACATCCTGTGACACTAATAAGGCACGTGTCCCTGCAGCAACATATGATCGTGCATTGCCTTGCTGAAAAATGACGCCAGGGGGTTGCGCAGTAACCGGCCGGTGTGGCCGAGCGGTTCTAGGCACTTCAGTCCGGAACCGCGCGACTGCTAAGGTCGCAGGTTCGAATCCTGCCTCGGGCATGGATGTGTGTGATGTCCTTAGGTTAGTTGGGTTTAAGTAGTTCTAAGTTCTAGGGGACTGATGACCTCAGATGTTAAGTCCCATAGTGCTCAGAGCCATTTGAACCATCGTAAAAGTTCACCAGATCGAACAAACTTACTCCTGACAGAGAACGAACGTACATGTACATAACATTAAGTATTAGAGAAATAATTTCTATTAATTTCATAAGAAAGTCCCACAGCCTTTCGGAAAACGCGAAGGTTAAAGAAAAAGTAGATACAATAGGACTCTTACCCTTACCGACCTAATCTCTGCACTGTCACACTACGCTAGGCTGTAGTTTCATTGTAACAGACTTTGGATTTTATTTTATAGGCTTCTATATATGCGCAACATAATACGCTTGTTGAAAGTAGTAGAACTGTTGAGCGATTCCCATAATGCATTTCCTTGTTCCACCCTTCTGCCCCTGTCCGTTTTACTTATTCATCACTTTCACCAGCAATTTTGTCTGTATGACATAGTAGTCTGTGCCAGGATTGGTACTGCTGTACTGTTTTGTCCTTATATTCTTACGGATGTACATTTCATCTTTGAATGTTTTAGTATTTCGGCAGTCGACATACTACACGCGCAAACGAAGTTGACACTCGAAGCGGCGGCTGATGGGAGCGACCATGAAGGCATTTTCTATTTACAGGTGCACCCATCAACCGCGGCACCGAGTGTCACCTTAAGCCGTCAGCACATGGGGCGAGTTAGCTAACGTTGAGGTGGTGCTTTAGGAGTTTTATGATGTCACCTACCGCTATTTCATGTTGTGGAGCCACTTCGTCACGTGAAACACAAAATAACTTCTGCAATATTTCGGCTGCGTGTCACGTACAGTAAGACCAGTAGGAAGCAAGAACGCTTCCTACGTCACAAGCAAGAAACTTGAGGCCCACAGAAAGCAAGCCCCCATATTGTACTTGCCTTGTTGAGTAGAATCCCATGTCCGGTGGTTTTCGTGTCATACCTTACACCCCATAAATATATGCTGTTATAAGCACTAGCATATATATATATATATATATATATATATATATATATATATATATATATATATATATATATACTTTTCTGCTTTTATTTGCTCTATGAAGAACATCGTATTTAATATCACAATTTGTTTTTTCAATGTACACTAATAAGCCAAAATATCATGACCACTGCCCACCACGGCGTTAGATGCCGCCTGGTGGCGAAGCGGGCACATGACGCGATAACGGATCTATGTAAGCGGACCTGACACGGACGGGGGACCATCCTAGCAAAGATACGAGCTGCAAATAGGAAAACCCATTGCGATAAAAAAACTATGACAAAGGACAGGGTATTATTACCCAAAGCCTGTGAAAGAGTATCTCGAAAAGGCGCAGTTGGTCGAATGTTCACTTGCTACTGTCGTGAGCATCTGCGGAAAGAGATAGAAGGACAGTAAAACTACCAGTAGGCGCTAAATGATTGGACGTCCGCGACTCTTCACAGCACGTAGGGATCGGAGGCTTGTCTGCTCAAATGGTTCAAATGGCTCTAAGCACTATGGGACCTAACATCTGAAGTCATCAGTCCCCTAGACTTAGAACTACTTATACCGAACTAACCTAAGGACATCACAAACATCCATGCCTGGGGCAGGATTCGAACCTGCGACCGCAGCAGCCGCGTGGTTCCGAACTGAGGCGCCTAGAACCGCTCGGCCGGCGGGGCCGGCGCTTGTCAGCTCAGTACAGAACGATAGATGGTGATCTGTGGCATCTCTTCCGAAAGAGCATGCTGGTGCACATACAAGTGTTTCGGAGCACACCGTTCATTGCGCAGTGTTGAACGTGGAGCTCTACAGCAGACCACCCCTACGTGTTCATATCTTGACCCAACGACATCGCCAATTACGATTGCAGTGGGCACAAGGCCTTCGGGATTTGACCGTCAATCAATGGAAATGTGTCGGCTCTTCGGGTTGTAACGCCGGAAATGCATATCCTCCTATTTCCATCTATTGTACTATAAATTTTTTCCCTTATTTTGTTACCTGAAGATATGACATTTCTGTGTCTTTATATATGGTAATTGTTTTACTATTTTTTATATGTATATATATTTGCATTTATGTCGATGTATAATTAGTTTGTTTTGTAAATATTATTTGTATTTTTACTCTGGGTCTCGCCTAGGGAAAACTATGGTATCGAACGATTACATCGATAGGACGTGTGAAGAACCAAAGTGTGTAGGATTTTTGGTAGTGAACTCTGCCGCGTGGAGCGCAGGCAGAGCAGAGTCTGGCGGGAGTAGGACGGTGGAGCAGGTGTGTTGAGTGACGCTCCCGCGAGTTGCCACGCTTTCGGGGTTCGGCAGCATGTAATTGCGCTCGACTTGCTATGATAGTTTCTGACACGGTGTTGCGGACGGGAAGCATTAGGCAGCGCACATCAAGAGCCCGTTTCGCCTGGTGACCGTGTCGAGAAGAAGGCGCACCAACATCCAGCTTCTGCAACAGCGACGGCCAACAATGAGTGACTGTCGCCATCTTCTCGATCGACGACTTCAAACCTTCAATCAACCAACAAGGAAGACTGAAAGCACGTAAAGTTTTAGAACTGCATGGCAGCCTAAGCTTTTTAAAGTTGTCCCATTTGTCTCACAAAATTACAGCAACTTAGCATGAACCTTTGTTGCTCATTGTCCCAATTGCATTACGAAGCAGGGTCCCTTCCTTTTCTGGAATGAACCCGAGTGTCGCTGAAATTCAAACGCCAGCATTAAAGTAATATCATTCGATTTTACTGCTTTAATTTCAACGTTCAGTTAAGGTATTCATAGCTGGCTACAATATTTAGATTACACAAGCACAAATTAAGAGCGCGAGTTTTGTTACCATATTTTAGCTTACCTGTGACTGCAGCTCAGCTTGGTACGTACTAAATTTTACTATTGTTAATTGTTCAGAATCATTAAATTCAAGTTCAAAGTTAAATCTCTTATTTCTAAATTGTGTAGATTCAAGTAGCTTTTGAAATGATTGTCGAGGTGGCCCAAGACAAACCTTATTTTATTGAATTTCGCAGTGCTTCAGAAAGAAAGTTCACTATTAATTTCAGTCACTAAATTAACTTTCATTTTTCCGATTTTATTACTTCTTTTGCTACATTGAGTTAGAGTGTAGAGGAATTTATTACTTCTGACAAACATTCAGTTTTCACACAACACGTGTCAACCTTCAGTTGCCACAATTTTAATGCTAATTATATGTGCAATAACCTCTGTTAGAATATTGCTGCGCGGGGTGGGATCCTTACCAGGTGGGATTGAAGGAGGACATCGAAAGGGTGCAAAAAGGGCAGCTCGTTTTGTATTATCACGTAATAGGGGAGAGAGTGTGGCAGATATGATACGCGAATTGGGATGGAAGTCATTAAAGCAAAGACGTTTTTCGTCGCGGCGAGATCTATTTACGAAATTTCAGTCACCAACTTTCTCTTCCGAATGCAAAAATATTTTGTTGAGCCCAACCTACATAGGTAGGAATGATCACCAAAATAAAATAAGAGAAATCAGAGCTCGAACAGAAAGGTTTAGGTGTTCGTTTTTCCCGCGTGCTGTTCGGGAGTGGAATGGTAGAGAGATAGTACTCTCTGCCAGCACTTAAATGTGAATTGCAGAGTAGTCATGTAGATGTAGATGTAGATGAACCTTTCTTTTTCAGTTATTATAGTAGTTGTCCATAGGGCTGGCGACCGTAATTTTCCCCAAATCTCAAACATCTAATTAACGGCAGTTAATTGTTAACGTAACGACCGCACATTTACTTTCTATATTAACTTTACCCCTTCTCAAAATTAATTTCCACCAATTTCATTTGCATTTTTCCTTTCATTTAGATGTAACCCTTTCCTCCCTCTTTACCGACAAATTGACTTTGGTGACGATTGCTTTTCCCAAATTTCCATTAGGTGCACGCGGTTTAATTTGTCACTGCCATTAATGTAGATAAGTGTGGGGGAGGTTTCAGGGTGAATCACATTTTCGCTACGCTAAGTCGATGGTCGTCTCCACAAAGGCCGTCATCGAGGTGAATGGCGGCTCGAAACGTGCAGCGCCCCACGGACGCAGACTTGTGTGAAAAGTATTACGCTATGGGATACATTCTTCTGCCACTGCATGGGACCTGTGGTAGTAATAGATGACACACTGACAGCTGCGAGCAACCCGCATCCAAACATGCCTGATGTCTTCTCCGATGGTGATGTCATCTTTCAGCAGTATAATTGTCCGTGTCTCGGAGCCAGAATCGTGCTCCAGTGGTTTGAGCACCATTATAGTGAACTCGACTACCAAATTAGCCTGATGTAAATCCTATGGAACCCATTTGCGTCGCTATCGGACGCCACCGCCGTCTACGCAAATCAACGTCCCGTTATTTACGCCAATTACATGGCCTGTGTGTGTGTGGACATCTAATGTCCCATACGTCCAAAACCAACCCATAAACCTTCGGATCCCTGATACGCAGAGTCAGTGATGTATTTCCTTCCAAAGACGGACAAACAAGATATTAAGCAGATGGTCATAATGGTTTGGCTCATCATTGTATACAGTCGCAAAATAGCCACATATAATTGGAAGGAATAATATTTGTACAGACAGAAGCTGTCTTCGATGTTTTGTTGACTGTATGTTCAGTCTTAAATTGTGTGATGCTCGCCTAGAAAACAGAAAGGTGGTTCACAACGAAATTCTAAATAAATTTTGTAGAACACTAATACTGTGTATTTCATTTTTTTTATTTTATTGTTACTGTTACTAAAATTCCAGTCAGCTGCGGTATTTTTGGTGTTCTGAAAGTATGAGGCGGAATTTTTTGGGGCTAAAGGGGAAGTAAGAAACTATGACTCATTTCTCCATAGCCGAACCCCGACTCTTCCCTGTGTCCTTGTAATTATTGAAAGAAGTGTTAAGAATGAACCGTTGCTGTCTGTAAAGTAACAATGAAGTGTATCGACGTATGAGCTAGATGTTCCAGATTCTTGAGCTAGCTCACTCTGAATGTTCATGAGTGATGCTTCAGTTCGCGAGGGAACATGCGAGCTACAGGGGCTGCACTGTGGTGAATAGCCTTGAAACATTCTCGAAGGAGTAAGACGGTTATGCAAAAGTACGGTGCTACAGTAAAGATGACTGAATTTAGCGCTTCAGGGGGTAGGATGGATAATTGTTTAAGTGCTCCGTCGTTGGTTGTAACGAATGAACATGTTATATTCACTTTGTTCAACAGCGTCGATTACCAACTGTTTCACAATTGAGTTGGATATAACCTTAGCTTCACTTTCACATTCTTTTCCTAGTATGTGAGAAAAGGCAGATTCAGCCTCTCTTACCTTCTCAAATGTCTCTTGCTTATTAAGAGATTGCTGATCAGTAGCTGCAAATTTAATAGATTGTGTGTGCTTTTTGCCGTGAACCATTTCTTCAACTGTTTCGCGTATTTAGTACAAGCTACAACGAGAACGATCTGCTAGGCACGTAAGTGTGATATGCGGAGTATCCATGTATATGCAAATGTAGATGTAGACGGGGTACCTCCTTGTATGGTGTTGGAGCTCAATTTGTTCGGCAGAAATTAGACGTGGCGTGGACTCAACAATTCGTTGGAAGTCCCATGCTGAAACAATGAGCTACGCTGCCGCTCTAGCCGCCCATAGATGCAGAGGTGTTGCCGGTGCGGGTTTTTGTGCACGAACTGACCACAGCATTATGTCCAATAAATGTTCGATGGGATCCATCTCGGGCGATCTGGATAGCTAAATCATTTGCTCTAATTGTCCAGAACGTTCTTCAAAGAAATCGTGAAAAACTGTGGCCCTGTGACATGACATAGTTGTTTGGGAATATGAAGTCCATGAATGACTGCAAATGGTCTCAAAGTAGCAGAACGTAACCATTTCCAGTCAATGACCAGTTCAGTTGGACAAGATAACCTATTCCATTCCATGTAAACGAAGTCCACGTAATTATGAAGCCTTCCCAATATGCACATTGCCTTGTTGACGACTTGGGTCCATGGTTTTGTGGGTTCCGCGCCACACGCGAACCGTACCATCAGCTCCAAATGAAATCTGGATTCATTTGACCAGGTCACGGTTTCCAATCATGTACGGTCCAGCGTATACGGTTAGTAGCCCAAGTGAGGCTCTCCAGGCGATGTCGTACTGTTAGGAAAGGCACTCCCGTAGGTCGTCTGCTGACACAGTCCATTAATGCCAAATTCTGCCGCACTGTCCTAACAGATACGTTTATCATACGTCCCACATTGATTTATGCGATTATTTCCGATTGTTGCTTGTCTGTTAACACTGACAACTCAACGAAAGCACCGCTGCTCTGAGTCGTTACGTGGAGGTCGTCAGCCACTGCGTTGTCCGTGGTGAGAGGTCATGCCTGAACTTTGGTATTCTCGGCACACTCTTGACACTTTGGTTTCGGAATATTGATTTCCCTAATGATTTCCGAAAAGGAATGTCCCATGCGTCTGGCTCCAACTACCTACCATTCCGCGTTCAAAGCCCTTTAATTTCCGCAGTGGTGCAGTAATCGCGTCGGAAACAGTTTCACATGAATCACCTGAATACAAATGACGTTTCCCTTATGCACTGCCATTTTACAGCTTGTGTACGTGATACTGCCACCATTTGTATGTGTGCATATCCCTATCGCCGGCCTCTGTCGCCGAGCGGTTCTAGGCGCTTCAGTCCGGAACCGCGCGACTGCTACGGTCGCAGATTCTAATCGTGCCTCGGGCATGGATGTGTGTGATGTCCTTAGGTTAGTTAGGTTTAAGTAGGTCTAGGTTCTAGGGGACTGATGACCTCAGATGTTAAGTCCCACAGTGCTCAGAGCCATTTGAACCATTTGAACCATATACCTATCCCATGACTTTTGTCGCTACAGTGTACTATTATGTGTAGACAGCTGACAGCACCGAAAGGAGATTGGAGGACCTGTAAGACAGATATGTCGTGCGGGCTGCGTGCAAGTCAGGCAGCAAACAGTAACCGGCCACACCGTTAAGTTGGAACAAAACTACCTGGTCCTTAATTTGGTAGGAAGTATCCCGTGATTTTTGTCACCATATTGTGCACTCTCCAGCTTGTGAACGAATGCCGCACTGTGCTGCCTGGGCCGCATCTGTGCTTCCTAACACCTACACAGCCAACACAAAAACCTCGTTGTCGAAAGAAGAGTGCCAGGAACTATAAAACTGTCCTCGTCCTCAATTCCGTGTCGTCTCTCCTAAGCCTGTGTGCAGGGGCGTAAACATTTGGGAGCCTCAAGTGCTCAGTCACCGGTCACCTAAAAATATACATTAAAGATTGCTACTCTGTCTTTTTTATAGCAAAGGCCTCACTTTGTTCTAAACAGATTTTACTGTTTTAACGACCTGTATCTACTTTCGTAATTGATGAGTAACTGACTGAAATGTTATTGTAATAGTTGTTTATGGGTTTCACGACTGATAATTGTCTTGTAGACGACGCGCGCATCTACAGCAAAGATTGGGGAAGGAAAAGCACACTTGGTTGTATGTATATAATTCCCTTATTTCTGCTTTTGTGTTAAGCTCACAACGCGTGAACGCTTTTTCATTGAATTCCGCCAATAAGTTTGATCCATACGCATTGTAATAGCACTTTATGAAGCTCACAAGTACATCTAATGAAGATAATTGCACTTGTTCAGGTATTAATGTGTTTTTCTACTATCTATTGTAGCATTTGAAGATGGCCTTTGAAGACCGAAACCGGTTATGTTTGTATCGTACAAAAGTGATTGAGTAAAAAATTTAAAAAAATATCAAAGGCCATTTCATTGTAGGATAAATAGAGGGAGTGACTCAGATATGTTGATGATATGTTGACTGATAGACTCGCAATTATGACCATACGACACCATGGTGGTAGATACAGAGCCATTGCATCTACATTTACATCTACAAGGATACTCTGAAAAGGGTTCATCGAACCATATTCACAATTATCTATTATTTCAATCTCGTGTAGGGCGCGGAAAGAATGAACACTTATATCTTTCCGTACGAGCTCTGATTTCCCTTATTTTATCGTGGTCATCATTCCTCCCTATGTAGGTCGGTGTCAACAATATATTTTCGCATTCGGAGCAGAAAGTTGGTGACTGGAATTTCGTGAGAAGATCCCGTTGCAACGAAAAACGCCTTCATTTTAATGATTTCCAGCCCAAATCCTGTATCATTTCTGTGACACTCTTTCCCGTATTTCGCGATAATACAAAACGTGGTGCCTTTCTTTGAACTTTTTCGATGTATTCCGTCACTCCTATCTGGTAAGGATCCCACAGCGCGCAGCAGTATTCTAAAAGAGGACGGACAAGCGTAATTTAGGCAGTCTACTTAGTACGCCTGTTACATTTTCTAAGTGTCTTGCCAATAAAACGCAGTCTTTGGTTAGCCTTCCCCACAACATTTTCTATGTGTTCCTTCCAATTAAAGAAGTTCGTAATTGTAATACCTAGGCATTTAGTTAAATTTACGGCTTTTAGATTAGACTGACTTATCGTGTAACTGAAGTTTAACGGATTTGTTTTAGTACTCATGTGGATGACCTCACACTTTTCGTTATTTAGGGTCAGTTTACAATTTTTGCATTATATAAATATTGTTTCTAAATCGTTTTGCAGTTTGTTTTGATCTTCTGATGACTTTATTAGTCGATAAACGACAGCGTCTTCCGCAAACAACCGAAGACGGCTGCTCAGATTGTCTCCAAAATCATTTATATAGATGAGGAACCGTTATATAGATAAGAAACACCACAATCGAGATCTAAAGGCAAAGGCTATATAGATGACGTCAAACTGGCAGTAGAAACGTAATTATTCGCTTTATAATGGAATATCAAGGAGCGCATGAAGAACATTGTTGAAGTGTTAAAGAGACAGAAAAATGTTTTTTTCTAACGAGACAGGGATCATAAGGACCGCAGACTGTAAACTACAGGTGAAGGCGAGAAGGCCATTCCTCGTACTACTACGGTCATACCCTGCTCCACAATCGAACTGCGAGGCAGTCGTAAGAGAAATACTGACGATACTAGAATCACGAATACTTGGGAGATCAGTCCTTTAGTATTATAATCCACTATTTGTTGTTGAAAAGAACAGTGATGTAGTGCTAGATGCACGTCCAGCATAGAAAATCATACCGTCATAGAGAGACAGACCAGAAAACCGCGAGGAATTGTTACAAAAATACCGCGTGACGAAAATATTTAGTAGTGTAGAGCAATTGTTAGGGTATTGAAAAGTCCTTTTCCACAAGGATTCCATACCCTATTCTGCATTCACATACGGAGGCAAAAGCTTTCAGTACCGTGTGTTACTATAAGAAAAAGTATTTGCGTATTTCGTTTTAAACGAACGGTTGGAGCGGTGTTACATTTATAATGCATTTGTTACTGTCACCTACTTTCGTAAGAAATGATGATTTTGTTTCGTTCAGCAAGTAATTGTATAACTGTTCACAGGATGACTTTCAAATTTTATTTCACCATAATAACCCCCATAACTGTCTGTGTCAGAAGGTGGTTTCTTTCTATAGTCCACTGAGAAAACCATTTCTACTTTGCATTGTGGCTTGGAATGGAAAAGTAGAACCGGAAATTTTTCAAAAGTTCTCTGAAAGATTAAGCATGTTTAGAATTTCTGCAGCTGAAAAATTTATACCATTATTTATCAAAAGTAAATTCTGTTTCTGTGCAACAATTACCTTAACTGACATAATTCTCTAAATTGCAGAAGTTGGGGGGTTGGGGTTGTTTGGGGGAAGAGACCAAACTGCGAGGTCATTGATCTCATCGGATTAGGGAAGGACGGGGAAGAAACCATCCCTAAATCAGGATGGTCCGACGCAGGATTGAACCATCGTCCTCTCGAATGCGAGTCCAGTCTGGTAACCACTGCGCCACGTCACTCGGCTGCAGAAGTAATTGTATGCATATAAAAATGTAAACACATCTGACACACAAGTTCACTGTTCACTGCAAACACTCCGGCAGAAATTTCACTCGAGAAGTGTGTTACTTGCGGAAAATACTACCCAACAGAAAGAAACATTATGATAACTTTTTCTTCTTTCTGCTATTCATACAACAGTCGGTTTCCAACTGTCCAACAATGAATTGGGTCTTTGATTTAATATTGTGTCGCTTGGAAGCATTTCTTTCACGCTACAAGAAGTGCTGACTATAATACGACACACGTTTGCGATTGACATTATTGGTCATTATTAAAATAACCAGAAGTGCATTTTAGTAACTGCAGAGAAATTAAATAAAACTAATAAAAATCAATCATAACCATCTAAATGTTAAATTCATGTGGAGCAAAATGCTGGATCTTTATGAAATTAGAAAAATCCTGCTTGTCACAACCAACATATGAAAAAAAACATGACTTCTCGTGTCGCCGGATGGAGAGTGACAAGTCAATAGCCGTTCTTCGGACCAAACTCATGTATCACGATGTCGACAGACTTTCAGGCGAACATAAAGCGAAAAAAAATTCAGAACATGACTGTAGCGTATTGGAGCTCCACTGCAGCTGTCCAACTTGTCTTTCACATACTCCAGAAACACGTCGGCTGCCTCTCGCTAGAAAATCAGTTTACGAAAAGTTTGGTGCGTGGGTGGGGACAAACAGTTCACCGAAAATTTTGCGGCCGCTTCAACTTCGTTATCAGCGCAGTTCTCGCGAAAAGAAACCGAGGTCTAAACGTAGCGTTGCGGTCTCTTAAAGCTGATGTCACTGATTTGATTCTCGGCGTGGTTATAGCTGTGTGTTTTAAATGTGCCATTGGAGTTAATCCAAACTAAGACAGAATTTACAATGATAAAAATATGCAATAAAATCTTGTACGGATTTCTTGCCGAATCAATCCGCATTCCGTATGCCACGTTTCGGAAGGCATGTAGTCTCCTACCATCTTCTGCCGAAATGCCAGAGTCTTGTAGTTCCTCTCCCTACATAGTCATAGGTAGTCGCGTACATTTAGAAATATAATTCCAAATTATTCGTTTAACGCAAATTTCATGACATGGGTTGCAGTGTGTATAGATGTGTCACCCAATTGTGACATGTGAAAAATTGTGCCGGACTGTGAATCGAACCCGAATTTCCCGCTTGTTGTGACTGGTCGCCTTAATAATGTCGCCTATCCGCGTACGTTCCCTATCTTCTGTGTGAGAATCAAGTAATGTTGCAAGCTAAAATGGAAAGTACAACAGACTGCGATATAAGGAAGTGGACACTAACACATAGAGGTTTGGATCGGACAGGGGAACATGCATGGACAGCCGATATGGTAAAGGCGACCTCTCGCGATGAGCGGTAAATTCGGGTTCAAGTCCCAGTCCAGCACAAATTTCATACATCACAATTGGATAATACATCGATACCCATTGCAGCTGATGTCATCAATTTCGCAATCAGCGAATAATTAGGATTAATACAATGAAGTGCCGAAGTCATGGTATAGCTATATGCATGTGTACAGATGGCGGCAGTATCGCGTACACAAGATATAAAAGGGTAGTGCATTGGCGGAGCTATCATTTGTACTCAGGTGAATCATGTGAAAAGGTTTACAACGTGATTATAGTTCAAATGGTTCAAATGGCTCTGAGCACTATGGGACTTAACATCTGTGGTCATCAGTCCCCTAGAACTTAGAACTGCTTAAACCTAACTAACCTAAGGACATCACACAACACCCAGCCATCACGAGGCAGAGAAAATCCCTGATCCCGCCGGGAATCGAACCCGGGAACAACGAGATTATGGCCGCACGACGGGAATTAGCAGACTTTGAATGCGGAATGGTGGTTGAACCTCGACCAACGGGACATTCCATTTTGGAAATCGTTATGAAATTCAATATTCCGAGATCAAAAGTATCAAGAGTGTGTCAAGAATTCCAAATTTCAGGTTCAAATGGCTCTGAGCACTATGGGACTTAACATCTGAGGTCATCAGTCCCCTAGAACTTAGAACTACTTAAACCTAACTTACCTAAGGACAACACACACATCCATGCCCGAGGCAGGATTCGAACCTGCGACCGCAGTGGTCGCGCGGTTCCAGACTGAAGCTCCTAGAACCGCTCGGCCATACCGGTCGGCCACCAAATTTCAGGCCTTAACTCTTACCACGGACAACGCAATGGCCGACACCCTTCAATTAACGACGGAGAGCAGCGACGTTTTCGTAATCGTCAGTGCTAACAGACAAGCAACACTGCTTGAGATTACAATAGTAATCAATGTGGAACGTACGAGGAAAGCATCCGTTAAGACAGAGCGGGGAAATTTGTCGATAATGGGCTAAACTAGTAGACGACGGACGCGAGTCACTTTGCTAACAGATCGACATCGCCTGCGACGCATCTCCTGGGCTCGTGACCATATCGGTTGGACCGTAGACGAATGCAAAACCTTTGCGTGGTCAGATGAGTCCCGATTTCAGTTGGTAAGAGCTGATTTTAAGGTTCAAGTGTGGCGAAGATCACTCGAAACTATGGGCCCAAGTTGCCACCAAGGTACGGTGCAAGTTGGTGGTGGTTCCATAATTGTGTGGGCTGTGTTTACATAGAATGGACTCGGTCTTCTGGTCAAACTGAACCAGTTATATATTTAAAAAAGTTATATTCGGCTACTTGGAGCCCGTTTGCAGCTTTTCAAGGACTCATTGCTCTCAAACAACGATGGATGTATTATAGATTACAATATGCCCCAGGTCACTGGGCCACTATTGGTCGCAATTTGTCTGAAGAACATTGTGGACAACTAGAGCTAATTGCTTGGCCTCTCAGATCGCCTGAAGTGAATTCAATTGAATATTTATGGGTAGTAATCGCGAGGGCAGTTCGTCCACAAAATCCCGCACTGACAACAGTTTCGCAATTATGGGCGGCTATAGAGGCAGGATGGCTCAGTATTTTTGCAAGGGACTTCCAAATACTTGTTGAGGCCATACCACGTACTGGCGTGCACTACGCCAGCAAAAGAAAGAGGTCCGGCATGATATTAGAAGGTATCCAATGACTTTTGTCACCTAAATGTATTTAGTAGAGTTTCCGATCGTCAAGTCATAAGTCAGCATTTAGAAGTTTATTAATGATCCATTATGTTTTAACCACTGCCCACAGTGAGACTTAATGCCACCTGGTGGCTTTGCGGGCCTGTGATGAGTTAGAGACGCTATATAAAGTGTTTCAAAATCTTTGCATTAAACGTCTCAGGGTGACAGATCACATCATGGGAAACAGTTTTTGTTACCGGTAAAATATTCACTGACGTTTCCCGGCGGCGCTAGGCGTCCTTTGGCATTTGCCGGTTCTTGGACGTCGAGATTTCACCAAACTAGTAGGGTTTAATAACAAGGTCTGTTGCATACTGCCTACGCCAGTGAACTGATAGAGCAATTTTTAACAAAAATACTGTAACACTGAGTGTCTCTAAGTGAAGAATGGTATTTTAGAAGCGAATCAGGAACTTGAATTGTCTTGTCTACTCCCACCCCTCAACACCCTTTCACAGGGAGCAGATCACTGGATTATAGGCAACACACTTTGAATATGCATGTCAGAGGGTGCCTGCACCCTGCAGCTTTCTAGGGCCAGAACCAATACAAACAGATGCCCACCATCACCGGGAACAATCAGTGAACATTTTGTCTCTATCAAAAATTGTTTCCCGCGACGTGACATATCGCCCCTACACATTTGATACAAAGACTTTGAAACACTCTGTTTCAGAGAAGAAAAAACGAATGGGGAATCATTCTAGGGCGACACGGGCCGTAAACGGGGAAATCCACTGATAGAAGCGAGTTTGACAAAGGGCTGATTGTTGTGGCCTGACGCCTCCGAATGAGTATCTTGGAAACGGCGAAGTTGACCGGCTGTTCTAGTACTACTGCCGTGAGCATCTACGGAAAGATGCTGAAGGATGGCGAAACTACGATCAGACCACGAGGTGTTGGATGTCCACGCCTCACCACAGAATGTGGAGGCTGGAGGGTTGCCCACTCTGTAAATCAGGGTAGGCCGACAACTGCTGGTCATAGCATTTGGCTCACAAGTGTATATTCCCTTCATCTATCTCCATTACCCGTAAGGGCCGCGGTGGTCTCGCGATTCTAGGCGCGCAGTCCGGAACCGTGCGACTGCTACGGTCGCAGGTTCGAATACTGCCTCGGGCATGGATGTGTGTGATATTCTTAGGTTAGTTAGGTTTAAGTAGTTCTAAGTTCTAGGGGACTAATGACCACAGCAGTTGAGTCCCATAGTGCTCAGAGCCGTAAGGACGCACCCTCATTAGCTAACCATTACGCTGTGGACAAAGAAGAACCATGTTGACATGCTAGTTATACACTCAATTTTACCTAGCATAAATATTGTAATAGAATGTGAAGAAGAAGGCCATGTAGGTGTTTACTTTCATTCTTAATCTATAGGCCAAAATGCGTCAATCAAACAGAAGAAACTATCATTTACTGCGCTAGAAGAGAGGGAATACGAGTGAAATCTCAAGGTCAAAGTCGTGTTTCGTTAAGGAATTTCAGTCTCATCAACTTCATGATATGTAACACAACCCCAAATGCTCTCATAGAGGGACGAATTATGCAGTCCAGTTAGCATGGCTGCAGAATAATCTGAGGAAGCGAAGAGAGGAGTACTGCGTTGTTTCAGTCCTAGGCTGTTAATAGACGACTCTACCAGTCAGTTTGGGCCGAAGTTTAGAAGATTTACTACATTAATCTGGCCATGTATTTGCCTTGATCTACGATTTACCTAACCAAACCAACAAATTAGCTTTTGAAACACATTTTGTTCAATGTAGTAAACATTAAAGAATTGAAAGCATGAAAGTAATACAATAAATCCATTAAAATTATCAGATGTGAAATTTTATGTGAAAAAATGTTTCAGATGACAATGAATTTCAACAAATCTTTTTTTAAAGGTTTATTCCCTGTTTCGACACTTCAAGTAGTATCATGTGGCAATTTTACTGGATGTTTTGTTGATGTCCCACAGGGTTTCTACAACCATTCTAGTGTGTTGCTATTTCAGGTTTTCAGTTTTCGCCCCAAAGTTCCTAAGTATGAATAATTTTTTGTGATTATTTTATAGCTTTAGTTCATATCTTACTGGATTTAATCACATGAGGATATGATGTTGAATCAAAAAGTGGCATTTGTTTCATATTAATAACATATAAAGATGAAGTTTACCTATTACTAAAATATGCTTATCATCTAAATATCATAGTAATCTAGCTCAAAAGTACTAAGTGTATAAATATCAATCATTTAATACGTAATAAATTTTGTGAACTTACTCAGATATTTACTTTTTGGCTCACACTGTGTTTGCAGATACACCAGAAACAGTTGCATAAAATCTGGCACTTTATTGTAGAGACTCATCTGCTTTTGGCAAAATTTCTGCTGACACCCATGATCATTCATCAAGTTCCCAGAACACTGTTTTCTTTTGTTAAATTTTTTGATGGTTAGAATCACGTATTTAAAATGCTGTTGAGATAGAGACCGTATGAGGTGCAGTATGTTGTACATAGTTTCAGAATGTATGAAATACTAAAATACGAATATGATGTAAGATATTCATTTTTGAAAGTGTACCTTGCATTTTTTAAGATATGAGTGTCAGAACTTGAATACTGACAACTGTCTATTTACATATCATACAAAATAGATACATGTTTCAAAATTTTGCTATCCTTCAAAGTATTCATCAGCACTATACATAACACGCTGTCAGCATTGTATAAGGCGTAGGACAAACTCAGCACCGACAATTGTGTCAACAGCTCGTGTGGGGCACTCTATTGTCCAATGAATTTTTGTAATAGTTTGGAAGTGCATCTCATGAAGTGCTAACTTCAATTTAGGAATCAAGTCACAAGCCCTTTATTCGGGGAACAGCGCTTCCCAGCCCCATCGGTCGAACACATCACTCACAACTTTTACCAAGTGCGTAGTAGGGCAAGGTTCGAGTCGCCCCACTCTCCATTGTTGCCAAATTTATTCAAAATGTCGGCGATGACGTCATCCAAGATGGCGGCATGTAGACTTGGCAATAGCGCATTACGTCATCCAAGATGGCGAATTTTGGCGGGAAAATAGGTCAATTGGGCTACATCCACTAACCTAAC
The DNA here is from genome assembly GCF_023897955.1 of Schistocerca gregaria. Classification (NCBI taxonomy): domain Eukaryota; kingdom Metazoa; phylum Arthropoda; class Insecta; order Orthoptera; family Acrididae; genus Schistocerca; species Schistocerca gregaria. The sequence goes on along the minus strand of NC_064931.1, from coordinate 399,355,531 downwards.
CCTCCAGAAACAATGGCGCGAAATTTGAATTTTAGCGGGAAAATAGGCCAATTGGGCTACGTCCACTAACCTAACCGTCCAGAAGAAATTGGCGCCAAATTCAAATTCCAACAAGATGATGCATGCAAAACCGTACTTGTCTTTATTATTATTCATTATTATTGTTTATCACTTATTAACATTGATTATCATTTATTTCATTCATTGTCATTTATTATCATTTATTAATATTTATTATTAATTGCCTACCACGGCGAGAAAATTCACGCCAAATTCAAATTCCAAAACGATAATGGCTGCAAAATCATACTTGTCTTTATTATTATTCATTATTATTCATCGTTTATTATTATTTATTATCATTTATTATTTAGTATTATTTATTATAATTTATTATTATTTATTATTATTGGCCGACCTCCACTAACATAGAAAGTAGCGCCATGTTCAAATTCACAGTCCATAATCTCTGGAAAACCGTACTTCTATTTATTATTATTATCATTTACTATTATTTATTAGCATTTATTATGATTTATTATTATTTATTCAAGATGGTCGATTTTTGCGGCAAGAAAGCCAATTCCCTTACATCCATAACAAAAAATCTCTCACAAATTCAAATTCAAACACAATAACCTGTCACACGTACGAAAAAAAAAGAGACCAATTGGGCCATGTGCACTAACCTAAGTCCACCTTATCCTACGAAGTTTGAATTTTTCGCCCTCGCTTATTGTTTCACTCCTAAGCTATGAAAATAGCGTCAAATAGTAATAAAGTGCACTTTTACTAACGTAAGTCACCTCCTGTGAATTCGTGGGAAAAGGACTGAAGTGTTTATTTCAAACAGTACCGTCAACACTTGTTCTCCAACAGAGTTAGTACACATCTTAGAGATCGCAGTCCAGTCGCCACAAGGCCTCCAGTCCAACTGAATTAGTTCAGATGGTCGCCGCCGACCCGCGCCGGCCCGCGAGCCACCGGCAAGCGAGCGGTCGCCTCACGTGACGACCGTCGGATGCGTCTGCGCCCGCTGCTGGTCCAGCGGCCGCTCACATCGATTGTGGTGTGTTGGATACACGCTTGTCTGTCCAAAAATGGCTCTGAGCACTATGGGACTTAACATCTATGGTCATCAGTCCCCTAGAACTTAGAACTACTTAAACCTAACTAACCTAAGGACAGCACACAACACCCAGCCATCACGAGGCTGAGAAAATCACTGACTCCACCGGGAATCGAACCAGGGAACCCGGGCGTGGGAAGCGAGAACGCTACCGCACGACCACGAGATGCGGGCGCTTGTCTGATCTCTAGACCTGGGACAGACGTTAGTTGACGTGTAAAATATAGCCAGGATCTCGAATATGTTACATGACTGAGACCGGTATTCGAGAGTGGAAATATATTTTGTGTAAGTTTTTTTCTAGTTAGTCAGTGGTTCACAGCATGCTACACATAGATAAAGTTCGGTGTTTGTAGAGAATTGATTTGAAGTCTACTATGATGAACTAATGATCGGTAGAGTGTAGCCTAGTGCATGATATTGAGAAGTACAGCTAAAATCATGTAATATTATGGAAAAAGTACATGTGTTCTTGCAGTCTATGAGTCTGAGTATGTTTGTAGAAAAGCGAACAAATAAGGAAGGAGAGACAGTAAGGCGTTTGTGCTGAGGGGGGACGATACCGAATTTGTAAAAAGAGTTCTGAGGGTGACTTAGGTCCGCTGATGTTAGAGGGAAGATTAGCTCTGAGTGTCGGGTCTGTAGGGAGAAAAAACACGTTGACGGTGCTTTCCTAGGATTGGAGAGCATTGCGGTATATAGACGCTGTAGGAATAGGATTTCTTTTTCGCATGCTGTAGAGATATACTGGATAAGTACACTGTTTTGTGTCCAATGTGTATATACTGTATTGTAAAGTTACTGTCGTTTACATTATGTAGCGTTTGTATACATTCCATTGTAAAGTTAATATTGTTTATGTTATGTGATGAGTAGAGAGAAAGTCGTAAGGACGGTACAGATTTTTCCAGAGCAACAGAGGTCAAGAGAGTGTATATCCGATACTTAGCTCATTGTGGAATGCTAATCAATTGAGACCGCGATCTTAATATTAACTGTAAGTATGACATCAATGACTTTGGTATTCGAGAGTGCGAATATCATATTTTGGTCTGTTTGTTTCTAGTTACTCAGTGGTTTACAGGATGCTGTACTTAGAAATATTTTGGTGTGTTCTTGTAGTCTATGAGTCTGGAGGTGTTTGTAGAAAAAAAGCGAGTGAGCAAGGAAGAAGAAGAGATAGTAACGCATTTGTGTTGAAGGGAAGCGATCGCTGAATTTGCGGAACAGTTCTGAGAGAGACTTCGCGTGTGTAGAAGGAAAGAGCAGGTTCACAGTGCTTCTTTAGGAATGGAGAGAACTGGGGCATGTAGTCAGTATTGTAAAGTTACTGTGGCTTACATTGTGTTGGGTTTATATATAAAGGAGTGTAAAGTTACTATTGCTTATGTTATGGGATGAGTAGACAGGATGACAGTGTGTGTGTGTGTGTGTGTGTGTGTGTGTAGATTGGGGGGAGGGGGGCTGTGGAAGTAATTTATCGATCTCTGTAAAAGTAAGCACAGAAAGCCTCAGAAAGAAAAGCAGGATGGTACTTCGATAACGGGTCCTTAGGAAATTAGGCCAGTAAATTCGATAAGAAGGAATAACAATGATTAATCGGTTGTGCTGGGGTATAGGAAGGTTCAGAACATTTGCGTATGTTGAGAGCTGGAAAGGTAGGAGGTTAGGAGCGCATTCAGTATTATTTTCGTGAACAAGTTCTGGTAGGGTAAGAATATGAATTTACAAATAAGCTGAGATAACACGAAAGTGAGCGTTAACTATTTCTGGGAGCACTTTACAATTTCGGAGATTTTTTTTTTTTACTTTGTCAGATGATCGCTTTAGATCGTGAGGGGAGGAAAGCGCTGGGTTATGTGCGGACGGTGTGTGTGTGTGTGTGTGTGTGTGTGTGAACACGCTCTCGGCTATTCTGACAACAGACATGAATGTGGAGATGTGTCGCAAATAGGCCGGCAAACAATGGAATGCAGTCTTAACATGTGTGTTGGACCGCACTGAGTTAGGACAGTGACAGACGACGCGCGCGGCCTGGCTTGGATAGTCATGTTAGGCGTGTAGGTGACATGAATTTCTCAGGTGTTAGGTGTGAATGGGGCTATCATCAAGTCATATTTGAGGGATCGAACAGAGACCTTTGAGCGAATTGTGAGCTGTCGGACGTGCAATTTAGTGTGGGACAGGTTGATTGAGCGCGTCAGCGTCTGTTGAGTTATTTTGCTATGCGTTATTTGGACAGATTACGAGTACTGATGGTGTTTACAGTTATGTGTACTGCATTATTTAGGAGCAGTTTGATATTGTGCACTGAAATTAGGAGCTGTTTGCGTGTCTGCCGATTGTGCAACATGACACCAGGTACAGTCGCGCTCAAAAGTATCCGAACGACCTGAATTGCATTTCACCTGATTCGAATGCAACCCACATAGCGCAGCTGTCTAGCAGGTCCTCTAATCGCCCCTCGGTACAGTCGTTTGACTATTGAAAATGGTTCCAACAAGTCACCACTAGAAAACAGTGCTCTGCCTCGCAATAACTCAAGATGTAAAGTAATACCAAGATACTACAAATATCAGGGAACATCTTATCACAGACAAGACGGTTCTTCAGGCTTGTAAGCTCACATTGATTACATGAAACATTACCACTCTCATTATTACGTCAGATAGGTAATTTACGTAGTAAGTTCGTCGTATTCATGATTTCCTCTTCAAAATAACATACCATACTTATTATTTGACACAAAATGACATTAAAAAATTAAGTTATTCACGAGCAGCTAGTTGAGAATATGTATGAACTTCAAATGACGCGACGAACCGTCTCGTTCTGCATATGGATTCAAACCCAGGTCATGCAGACTAAGAAAAGACATCGTGACATACGCAAACTAACAGTCATTCCTGACTAGAAATATAGAGAGTGATACACCTCGATTTTAGACAGTATTAGTTAGCAAATATCAACTTTAAATTACATAACGTAAACATTGTTAACGTACGCGTATTCCTACCCAGCATCTATTGTCCTTGTTAACGAACTACGAGAGATGTTAAATATTTGCTTCTTCACAAGTAACTTACTTGAAATGCCGTGAGGTAAAGCTTTGTGTTGGACAGGGATTCGAACCCAGAACCTAATTGGATTGTCATCGAAGCACAAACAACTGTGATATATCGGATTTTCTTGGCAGTAGCTAGATGTTTTAACTGAAATTACGAGACGAAACATTAATTTTTTCCTTCTCAGGACTACAACCTGGCACCTATCGCTGTTATATTCTAGACAAAACGAGCGTTAAAAATGGGTTTGTTACACCAGCAGCGACATGTGAGCATGTTTGAACTACTAATAACATGACGAAGAGTTCAGTGCTCACTGGGAATCGAGCCCCACACCTATCGTTGTTGACTGCACACAAAGAGACGTCAGCTACCGAATTTTTCTCCACCAGCAGCTCGGAATAACATCCTTGAATTTACAATGATTTCGCAAACAGTTCTGTGTCTCACTGGGACTCAAACACGCCAGATACCGTTAGTGTTGACAACCAGGAGATAGGTGTTTTCATGCTAAAGCTTCATAATACATAATGAAAGCTTTAGTGCCAGGCCAGGATTCGAACCCTTTCACGCGCAATATGTGGAGATGTTAAGGAATCTGCAGTTTTGAACAAACAACAAGTTGCAGTCGAACTGTATTGTCACGAAGGGATCAAATTCCGCGTTAAGGGCGGTCAGAGTTGCATTCCCAGATCAGAACCAATTTTGTCGACATACAGAAGCTCAAATAAAAGATGGAATAAGTGTCCTGTGACCCTACATAGCGTTTGTATCGTCACTAGAAATAAAAAAAACTAGTAAAAGAAAGGTTACTGTTGACAGAGTTTCTACATGTCACGACTCCTGACTTCATTGTGGTTCAACCTAACGTCTACTTGGTAGAGAAGGGATATCATGTTTAACATGAATGTCAGACCACAATGCCATTATACCTTCTTCACTTGGTGTAGCCAGAAGAGAACAGAATCTGTCTCTCCTTATCAAAAATCATCAGCAGAAGTTGTAATCGAACCCAGACCATAAGTATATGAACCTCGCATTAATCCAAGAGACCACCAAATTTTGTTCTGTAGCACTCATTTTTCTATCATAAAATGTTGCGCCAAAGTGGATGAGAATTCTGATACACTGACTCCCTGTAGTGGTTTGCAGCACGTTCAGTACATTCCCAGCCATGAGCTAGCTGCCTCGGCTACCCAGTGCGTACATTCGACTCTATTTTGTAATCACCGAAATAAAATAACGTAACTGACACGTAAACAGAACTGCCAACAGGGTAGGATGCAGAAATTTAAACAGGAAGTGTTCCTTTCGACTTGAGCTACTCTATTGCACTGTTTGTTAAAAACGTCGTGCATTGCAAAAGAAAAGCTGTAACTGTCTGTCTCCCAGGAGTCTAGATCCGGCCATATGCATTACCTCACAGCACTGTGCAATGCGCAAGTTCTGGAGGAATTGTTGTTAAATTCTGGTGGTGATGTAGCTATATTTCAGCCGGTAGCGTAACGGTAAGCGTCGCGCATTTTCGATAAGACGTCTCGTGTTTGGGTACATTCACTGCTACATTTTTTAAAACGCCATACCGCTTTCTGCTGAAGATATCGATCTAATGGAACTTCGAACATAATGCCCTTCACTTCTCAACAATAAATAGTAGCATGTGGAAAAAGGGCTAACTTCTGCGACATTTTGTTCTTTTCAGGTTTAATAGATGGCCAGGCTGCAGATGTATCTCGAAACTTTTGTATTATGTATGGGGAGGGCGCATCGTGCCAAAATACGCCAGAAAATTATTTTCTACATTAGCTGTCGTGTGGCAGCTTGTTTGACAGCTTGAACTCAGAACAAGTTTTCTACATGCATGTAATCATTAAACTGCATGTGCATTGCCAGACTGTTGTAGATAACATCAGAGAATTCGCATATATCGTTGATGATTAGTTTCTCTGTCATAGTAACTAATGTTTTAACAACACTAAAAGAAACTGTACGAAAATTGTGCACTGTATTATAAGAAATGAAATAAAGCTACCCACGATAACCTTACGACGAAAGTCTGTTTCAATAAAACTGAGTATCTGTACACAAGCGTGCCTCTATCGGCACGAATTAGTAAAATACTAATCACTTAGATTTCGATTGGGTCTGTGTTTGATTGGTATGCTGTGTCATACTCAAGTGGTGTGCAAATGTGGCATTTCATAAATAAAGTTATGTATTCCTAGAAACCCAAAATTCGTTTGTCAGCAGCGGAAAGAGGCGTTACCTGTTGTGCAGCATTGTAAGTTTTTCACCTTTGCACTATGAGCTGAAAGTATTTTCTTGCGATTTCCTTATCGATCTGTGATCTGACTGCTTGTAGCTCTTTCACAGAAGGGATAAAAACGTAACAGTCAGCAAGACTGCAGCCGCAAACAAAGACAGACGCTTCCTCTCGGGTTAGCACGTTTCCACAGAGATACGGAAAAGGCATGCGTCTAGGTCTCCTCTTACGAGGCCAGTCGTGGCTAGAACTCGTAAACCGCTATGTAAAGGACGAGATTAGATGTTATTTTCACGTGCAATGACTTTCCTGGGCAGAAAACCGTAAATTTACAATCTTTTGTTGCAGCTCAAGCGTTAATAATAACTCAGATTATTCAATGGAAATGACAGGAAAAATCAAGTGAACTTTGAGGCTTAATTCCGTGCACACCAGGAAGTAACTCGTCGATCACAGAGTTTCCAAATATACCTTGCCTTGTTGCCACATCTCAGTTACATTACCAGCAGCAAGAAGACGAACCGATGTGATCCTACAGTGACCATAGCTGACGTCTCAAATACGCGGCTGCTACGGCCTGGAATACGTAATCCGTCTGATTCACATTTCTGTAACTGGGTTTAGGGACTAGAGCGTAGTTACTAATAATACTCAGAAATTATTGCAATCTAAGCTTCATAAATCAGTTACTCTCATAGCTGTTTTTATATAACTTTCGTTAGTGTACTCAAAACTAAGAAAATCATTGACTAACGTTTTCGTTTCTCGCCGATAATAGAGCACAACAAACAAATTAAAACAATAAAAAGGCGGTGTGTGTGTGTGTGTGTGTGTGTGTGTGTGTGTGAGCGACAGAAACAGACAGAGAGAGAAGAGAGAGAGAGAGAGAGAGAGAGAGAGAGAGAGAGAGAGAGAGAGAGTGAGGGAGAGAGATAAAAATAAAAAAGAATGAGAGAGAGAGAGTAAAAAATTGTTGCAAAGAAACTGAATGTATGTATGTAAAAAAATCTTTCATTAAAATGACACGTACTACATCATTACGAAATGTCGTATTCATGATCTATGGAACAAGTATTAATCTAATCTAATCTATCATATTGCTGACTAGTCATGAAGAGCCAGGAATTACACAAATTTTCTCCAATATCAGTAACCAAATCTAAACTTAAAAAAAAGACGACAGTTTTGTAATAAACCGGGACTCCTGTAAAGACCCTTTCGTCCCTGTTAACTAGCCACGAAAGATGTGTGATATACCTCCATTCAGAAGGAACAAAGTGTAACTGCATTTAAAGATGAAGCGCATGATGTGAAGTTCCGTGACGGAGATACGAATCCAGCACGCAATCGGATTGTTAACTAAGTAAAATCAAATGTTACGTATCGGTTTTTCTTACCAACTGCTAGATGTTTGAATCTAAAATAAGAATTCAAATTTTTGTGCCTGAGCGACAATCGAACTGCACACCTACTGTACTTAAGCTTAAGTAACACTCGCTTATTCACCAACAGTAAGATGTGTGAGTGTTTGACCAGAAATAACGACACCTATTGCGATTGTTGTCAACACATTAACAGACATTAAAAATGCTCGTTAATTTTCACTAGCAGACTGGTATGCACGTGACAGGGCTTGAAATGAAATTATGAATATTTTTATACTGGATCAGGATTCGGACCCACATACTTACCTTTGGAGGAGACCTAGAGAAGACTGCAGTATTAGGAAAAGGAGGGAAATGATTGAACTATACTGTTCCGAGAGATTCAGATCCTCGAAAGATGAGATACGAATTCGAATTACAGTCCAGCACCAAATTTTTCAATGTCTCTAGTTCAATCAAGTACAAGAAAAATAAGAGCCCTGTTCCTTTCAATGGCTATCGTTTCATCAAATAATATAAAATTTTCTAATGTAAGTAAGTTTACTGGAGACAGTATTTCTGTTTACCATGACTTCCGCCTATGTCATTTCCCAACGTAAACCGGCTCTGCCCAATTGGTAATGAAGGATAGCGATGTTTAATGCGGATTCTGGATTATAACGTCTTTCTCTTGAGGTTGCCAAGGTAAAGTGAATCTGTTTGAGCCTCTTAAAAGTAAATGCCTGAATCCACTCATTTCACCTGTGATAGTCCGTTCCACTAGACCATTGTGGCCACATTTCCCAGCCCCAGGAGTGTGCTGTAACGGATGATGTGCTTAGCTTACAAAATCAGTCACGGTGGAAAAAATGCGAGTCTATTAAATGGTTAAGTAGAAGCAATGTTCTGACGTGGAGATTATGCTATTCTCATGTCAGTAGGATGTAAAGACTCTTCTAGGCATCATAGCCTCGATGTAAAGCCATTTTGAAATCTTCACTAATTCAGCACATTTCTTAGTTCGAGAAAATCCACTGTGAAGTGTGAAGTTACCGGATAATTCGATTATTACCCTCATTGTTACTATCATTTTCTTCATACCGTTGCTGGAACACATGTGCTTGAAGATCATTTAATGCCTTTTGGTCATCATAGAAGTAGTTGCCCAAGAAGAGGTTATTTCCGTGTCTACGGAGTCCTTTTCATGTTAATATCAAATATCAGCATTTACTCGCAGATTACATTAAAACTAAAGTAATTGATGAAGACGTTACTTGATAACAAAAACGCGCTGCCTTTCTTAATTTACTTGGGCCTAGAAATGGCTGTCGAATACTGCCAAACCAAAAGCCAATGGATCTTACTGTCTTCCGTTATACGTCGCTGTCAGTTCTTCCACAAGATTTGGTCGATGTGACCGGTTTCAAGTTGTGTATGGCAGAGAATGTTTTAGAAAATCAATTGTTTTCCTTTGCAATAAACAGAAAGATTTCCAAGTTCAAAATTTTCGCATTATTAGTTCAGATTTAATATTCGCTTCTATAGTGTAGGAAAGTATTTCACAGTTGCAAAACCCGCATCCGACTCATTGACCTTACACACTCCTGGAAATTGAAATAAGAACACCGTGAATTCATTGTCCCAGGAAGGGGAAACTTTATTGACACATTCCTGGGGTCAGATACATCACATAATCACACTGACAGAACCACAGGCACATAGGCACAGGCAACAGAGCATGCACAATGTCGGCACTAGTACAGTGTATATCCACCTTTCGCAGCAATGCAGGCTGCTGTTCTCCCATGGAGACGATCGTAGAGATGCTGGATGTAGTCCTGTGGAATGGCTTGCCATGCCATTTCCACCTGGCGCCTCAGTTGGACCAGCGTTCGTGCTGGACGTGCAGACCGCGTGAGACGACGCTTCATCCAGTCCCAAACATGCTCAATGGGGGACAGATCCGGAGATCTTGCTGGCCAGGGTAGTTGACTTACACCTCCTAGAGCACGTTGGGTGGCACGGGATACATGCGGACGTGCATTGTCCTGTTGGAACAGCAAGTTCCCTTGCCGGTCTAGGAATGGTAGAACGATGGGTTCGATGACGGTTTGGATGTACCGTGCACTATTCAGTGTCCCCTCGACGATCACCAGAGGTGTACGGCCAGTGTAGGAGATTGCTCCCCACACCATGATGCCGGGTGTTGGCCCTGTGTGCCTCGGTCGTATGCAGTCCTGATTGTGGCGCTCACCTGCACGGCGCCAAATACGCATACGACCATCATTGGCACCAAGGCAGAAGCGACTCTCATCGCTGAAGACGACACGTCTCCATTCGTCCCTCCATTCACGCCTGTCGCGACACCACTGGAGGCGGGCTGCACGATGTTGGGGCGTGAGCGGAAGACAGCCTAACGGTGTGCGGGACCGTAGCCCAGCTTCATGGAGACGGTTGCGAATGGTCCTCGCCGATACCCCAGGAGCAACAGTGTCCCTAATTTGCTGGGAAGTGGCGGTGCGGTCCCCTACGGCACTGCGTAGGATCCTACGGTTTTGGCGTGCATCCGTGCGTCGCTGCGGTCCGGTCCCAGGTCGACGGGCACGTGCACCTTCCGCCGACCACTGGCGACAACATCGATGTACTGTGGAAACCTCACGCCCCACGTGTTGAGCAATTCGGCGGTACGTCCACCCGGCCTCCCGCATGACCACTATACGCCCTCGCTCAAAGTCCGTCAACTGCACATACGGTTCACGTCCACGCTGTCGCGGCATGCTACCAGTGTTAAAGACTGCGATGGAGCTCCGTATGTCACCTCAAACTGGCTGACACTGACGGCGGCGGTGCACAAATGCTGCGCAGCTAGCGTCATTCGACGGCCAACACCGCGGTTCCTGGTGTGTCCGCTGTGCCGTGCGTGTGATCATTGCTTGTACAGCCCTCTCGCAGTGTCCGGAGTAAGTATGGTGGGTCTGACACACCGGTGTCAGTGTGTTCTTTTTTCCATTTCCAGGAGTGTACTTAGTCGCCGACCATAAATTCTAGCTCAGAGTGACAGCAGTTTAAGTAACCTAATGTAGCGAAGACTGTTTGCCAGTGCTCTTTTTCACCGGAAATTATGCTATTCACTTATTGGGCTCCAATAGTACACTGTAACAGTAATTTCTGTGTGTATGTAATGCATGCGAATTGTGGAATTTAGTGGTGCTCTTTCTTCCACTTCTGTATACAATATGCCTGACCTAAACGGGCCCTTTATCATTACAGGCCCTGGGCAGTGCAACATCATTCTGACAACAGTAATGTGCTTATACTGACGTCCTCACTGTTCGTTTTAGCTGATTTTGTAATCATTTAAATCGAACAACATAACCTTCCAGTGGAAGACATTTCTTCCCCCTTTTCCTTGTGTGAAATTTGCCAGTAAGCTTTTTGCCTTCCAACCAGCGAAATGCGGCGAAGTACAGCCAGTAAACAATTCACAAACCACGATTTAGTGCCGTTAAGACGATTTCTTTAAACAATGTCGTAGCTGAAGGAATTTAGTTTCTTCTTAAATCGTCTTATGCAGCAACGTTCACAGATATCTCAAATAGGAAAAGCTCTTTATCCAGGTATGAAGGTTGTGAGACAAACTTCCCACTGTTTGTGTCAAGTCGATCTTTTCGTCTAGTAGCACTGCATCCGTATTTTGTATAAGAGGTATCACAAGTAGTGTTCCTGTAGCTGTGGGAATCATTGGTTGAAAACGAGTTTAACACCAATGGGTACAGTACTGTCAAATATTCAAAATGATTATCAACCTAAGTCTGAGTTCATCCACAAACGGAGGCGTATTTATAATACAGTAGCTAGACTGTGTATCCTTGTCTTCTTTGAGTGGGCATTGGAAGACATTTACACACACGTATACAATACTATGAATACTTCGACGCTGTAGCTATCGTTGCTCTCAAATCTAATTTTAGTAGATGGGAGGATACAAAGAAACAATCAGACTCATGGGCAGATGCGGGCACTGTGCAGATCTGCGAGTTTTCTTCTTCCGATCAATACAAATAATGTATGCAAATCAGCGTATGCATTACTTTGATAATGTTTCCCTCTTGTTTAGTCTTATAATGATGAAGTGGATCCACACCTGTGAGTCTGATTGTTTCTTTGTATCCTACCATTTACTATCTTAGTTTCAAGTCAGTTCTGAGTATTATTAGTAACTTCGCTCTAGTCCCTAAACCCAGTTACAGAAATGTTGAAACGTCCCCTTAGAAAAATTATACAGGACTGTGCTTAAGCTGACACACAATATTTTCAATAATCCCTACAAAAGAATGGCCCTATACCTTTCACAAATCACTTACCTTACAAAAATCTTCCTTACTCGAACTACTGCTATACAGCGAGCGCCACTACTGCCAGCTAAATAAAAGATTGAAACTACTGAAGGCACTAATTACTGATAGGCACAGTTAGCAAACGAAAGATTTTAATAGAGAACAAACAATGCATTTACCTCAATAGTGTTCAAAAGTGATTATATACATAGCAGTTCATGACATCCAGTCTTACAAATTTCAAAACTCCGCCATTTCTCTCCCCACATCCACCACTGCTGGCGGCTCACCTCCAACTGCGCAACGCTATGCGCTGTTAACATCCAGCTGCCCAACACTACAATGGCGAGTATTACAACAATGCCAACCTGCCACTGACTGCACACGGCACAGCCAGTGATTTTCATACAGAGCGCTACGTGGCGTTACCAATAAAAAAAACTTAAACAGCCTACTTACAATGTGAATCAAACGGATTACGTATTCCAGGCTGTAGCAGCCGCGTATTTGAGACGTCAGCTATGGTCACTGTAGGATCACATCGGTTCGTCTTCTTGTTGCTGGTAATGTAACTGAGATGTGGCAACAAGGCAAGGTATATTTGGAAACTCTGTGATCGACGAGTTACTTCCTGGTGTGCACGGAATTAAGCCTCAAAGTTCACTTGATTTTTCCTGTCATTTCCATTGAATAATCTGAGTTATTATTAACGCTTGAGCTGCAACAAAAGATTGTAAATTTACGGTTTTCTGCCCAGGAAAGTCATTGCACGTGAAAATAGCATCTAATCTCGTACTTTACATAGCGGTTTACGAGTTCTAGCCACGACTGGCCTCGTAAGAGGAGACCTAGACGCATGCCTTTTCCGTATCTCTGTGGAAACGTGCTAACCCGAGAGGAAGCGTCTGTCTTTGTTTGCGGCTGCAGTCTTGCTGACTGTTACGTTTTTATCCCTTCTGTGAAAGAGCTACAAGCAGTCAGATCACAGATCGATAAGGAAATCGCAAGAAAATACTTTCAGCTCATAGTGCAAAGGTGAAAAACTTACAATGCTGCACAACAGGTAACGCCTCTTTCCGCTGCTGACAAACGAATTTTGGGTTTCTAGGAATACATAACTTTATTTATGAAATGCCACATTTGCACACCACTTGAGTATGACACAGCATACCAATCAAACACAGACCCAATCGAAATCTAAGTGATTAGTATTTTACTAATTCGTGCCGATAGAGGCACGCTTGTGTACAGATACTCAGTTTTATTGAAACAGACTTTCGTCGTAAGGTTATCGTGGGTAGCTTTATTTCATTTCTTATAATACAGTGCACAATTTTCGTACAGTTTCTTTTAGTGTTGTTAAAACATTAGTTACTATGACAGAGAAACTAATCATCAACGATATATGCGAATTCTCTGATGTTATCTACAACAGTCTGGCAATGCACATGCAGTTTAATGATTACATGCATGTAGAAAACTTGTTCTGAGTTCAAGCTGTCAAATAAGGTTTTATGAAGAATAAAATGCCTCTGCCACACGACAGCTATTGTAGAAAATACTTTTCTGACTTATTTTGGCACGATGCGCTCTCACCATACATAATACAAAAGTTTCGAGATGCATCTGCAACCTGGCCATCTATTAAACGTGAAAAGAACTAAATTTCTGCATCCTACACTGTTGGCAGTTCTGTGTACGTGTCAGTTACGTTATTTTATTTCGGTGATTACAAAATAGAGTCGAATGTAAGCACTGGGTAGCTGAGGCAGGTAGCTCATGGCGATTTGTTCAACCAAGTAAATGAATGTACTGAACATGCTGCAAACCACTACAGGAAGTCTGTGTGTCAGAATTCTCATCCACTTTGGCGCAACATTGTTATGATAGAAAAATGAGTGCTAGAGAACAAAATTTGGTGGTCTCTTGGATTAATGCGAGGTTTATATACTTATGGTCTGGGTTCAGTTACAACTTCTGCTGATGATTTTTGATAAGGAGAGACAGATTCTGTTCTCTTCTGGCTACACCAAGTGAAGAAGGTATAATGGCATTGTGGTCTGACATTCATGTTAAACATGATATCCCTTCTCTACCAAGTAGACGTTAGGTTGAACCACAATGAAGTCAGGAGTCGTGACATGTAGAAACTCTGTCAACAGTAACCTTTCTTTTACTAGTTTTTTTTTATTTCTAGTGACGATACAAACGCTATGTAGGGTCACAGGACACTTATTCCATCTTTTATTTGAGCTTCTGTATGTCGACAAAATTGGTTCTGGAATTTGATCCCTTCGTGACAATACAGTTCGACTGCAACTTGTTGTTTGTTCAAAACTGCAGATTCCTTAACATCTCCACATATTGCGCGTGAAAGGGTTCGAATCCTGGCCTGGCACTAAAGCTTTCATTATGTATTATGAAGCTTTAGCAAGAAAACAACTATCTGCTGGTGGGTAATAATTTTGATTTTTAATATATTTTCATTCGTTGTCAACACTAACGGTATCTGGCGTGTTTGAGTCCCAGTGAGACACAGAACTGTTTACGAAATCATTGTAAATTCAAGGATGTTATTCCGAACTGCTGGTGGAGAAAAATTCGGTAGCTGACGTCTCTTTGTGTGCAGTGAACAACAATATGTGTGGGGCTCGATTCCCAGTGAGCACTGAACTCTTCGTCATATTATTAGTAGTTCAAACATGCTCACATGTCGCTGCTGGTGTAACAAACCCATTTTTAACGCTCGTTTTGCCTAGAATATAACAGCGATAGGTGCCAGTTTGTAGTCCTGGGAAGGAAAAAATAAATGTTTCGTCTCGTAATTTCAGTTAAAACATCTAGCTACTGCCGAGAAAATCCGAGATGTCACAGTTGATTGTGCTTCGATGACAATCCAATTAGGTTCTGGGTTCGAATCCCTGTCCAACACAAAGCCTTACCTCACGGCTTTTCAAGTAAGTTACTTGTGAAGAAGCAAATATTTAACATCTCTCGTAGTTCGTTAACAAGGACAATATATGGTGGGTAGGAATACGCGTCCGTTAACAATGTTTACGTTATGCAATTTAAAGTTGATATTTGCTAACTAATACTGTCTAAATTCGAGGTATATTACTCTCTGTATGCCTAGTCAGGAATGACTGTTAGTTTGTGTAAGTCACGATGTCTTTTCTTAGTCTGCATGACCTGGGTTTGAATCCATATGCAGAACGAAACGGTTCGTCGCGTCATTTGAAGTTCATACAAATTCTCAACTAGCTGCTCGTGAATAACTTAAATTTTTAATGTCATTTTGTGTTAAGTAATAAGTACGGTATGTTATTTTGAAGAGGAAATCATGAATACGACGAACTTACTACGTAAATTACCTATCTGACGTAATAATGAGAGTGGTAATGTTTCATGTAATCAATGTGAGCTTACAAGCCTGAAGAACCGTCTTGTCTGTGATAAGATGTTCCCTGATATTTGTAGTATCTTGGTATTACTTTACATCTTGAGTTATTGCGATGCAGTGCAGTGTTTTCTAGTGGTGACTTGTTGGAACCATTTTCAATAGTCAAACGACTATACCAAGGTTCAATTAGAGGACCTGTTAGACAGCTGCACTATGTGGGTTGCATTCGAATCAGGCGAAATGCAATTCAGGTCTTTCGGATACTTTTGAGCACGACTGTACATTAGGGCGAGTGTTTTTTGTATGAGAGTAATAGATTTATTAGATGCCTAAATAAAATGTACTTTAAGTATTTGTGGGACGATAGAGAATATGAGAGAGTTTGAGTTGGTTCTTATTTTTTCCTTCTTGGAGGTTTTGTTAGATCGAATTGTTGAGGCAAGTAGCTACGAGAGCGCGAGGGATGTGATCGCAGCGTAACTCCGTCTCTGAGCGCTTAACTATTAACTACAGTTTGGGGCGAGCGATGTTCTCGGCTTAGGTACTGGGGGGGGGGGGGGGGGGGTGCTCTGGCCATGTCCTAGACCGTGTGGATTGAACAGTATTCGGGCCATAGTTCAGCTAGAACATTTACAGAGGAGTATGTACGACCCGAGTATACAGGTCCAGGCTGTGACGTGGGTTGTCTCGCGCTCGTGGTGTGTGAGAGAAGCAAAACAAACGATTTTGAGTTATCACAGGTGACTTAGGCTAGTGGCTTCGTTTGCCACAATTTTCTTGTGATGGTAGCGAAACACAAACTGACCATCAGAATTCAAACTTGGCTTATTTGTATAGACAAAATGTGATATAAGTTAATGTAGGTTAGTACACGTTAGTGTACGTTAGTAAACGGAAGTACACATTAGTACATGTTAGCCAACGAACATGGGTCGGTAAGGGGACGTGGTGGTCGGTAGGCACTTTAACTACACTCCTGGAAATTGAAATAAGAACACCGTGAATTCATTGTCCCAGGAAGGGGAAACTTTATTGACACATTCCTGGGGTCAGATACATCACATGATCACACTGACAGAACCACAGGCACATAGACACAGGCAACAGAGCATGCACAATGTCGGCACTAGTACAGTGTATATCCACCTTCCGCAGCAATGCAGGCTGCTATTCTCCATGGAGACGATCGTAGAGATGCTGGATGTAGTCCTGTGGAACGGCTTGCCATGCCATTTCCACCTGGCGCCTCAGTTGGACCAGCGTTCGTGCTGGACGTGCAGACCGCGTGAGACGACGCTTCATCCAGTCCCAAACATGCTCAATGGGGGACAGATCCGGAGATCTTGCTGGCCAGGGTAGTTGACTTACACCTTCTAGAGCACGTTGGGTGGCACGGGATACATGCGGACGTGCATTGTCCTGTTGGAACAGCAAGTTCCCTTGCCGGTCTAGGAATGGTAGAACGATGGGTTCGATAACGGTTTGGATGTACCGTGCACTATTCAGTGTCCCCTCGACGATCACCAGAGGTGTACGGCCAGTGTAGGAGATCGCTCCCCACACCATGATGCCGGGTGTTGGCCCTGTGTGCCTCGGTCGTATGCAGTCCTGATTGTGGCGCTCACCTGCACGGCGCCAAACACGCATACGACCATCATTGGCACCAAGGCAGAAGCGACTCTCATCTCTGAAGACGACACGTCTCCATTCGTCCCTCCATTCACGCCTGTCGCGACACCACTGGAGGTGGGCTGCACGATGTTGGGGCGTGAGCGGAAGACGGCCTAACGGTGTGCGGGACTGTAGCCCAGCTTCATGGAGACGGTTGCGAATGGTCCTCGCCGATACCCCAGAAGCAACAGTGTCCCTAATTTGCTGAGAAGTGGCGGTGCGGTCTCCTACATCACTGCATAGGATCCTACGGTCTTGGGGTGCATCTGTGCGTCGCTGCGGTCCGGTCCCAGGTCGACGTGCACGTGCACCTTCCGCCGACCACTGGCGACAACATCGATGTACTGTGGATACCTCACGCCCCACGTGTTGAGCAATTCGGCGGTACGTCCACCCGGCCTCCCGCATGCCCACTATACGCCCTCGCTCAAAGTCCGTCAACTGCACATACGGTTCACGTCCACGCTGTCGCGGCATGCTACCAGTGTTAAAGACTGCGATGGAGCTCCGTATGCCACGGCAAACTGGCTGACACTGACGGCGGCGGTGCACAAATGCTGCGCAGCTAGCGCCATTCGACGGCCAACACCGCGGTCCCTGGTGTGTCCGCTGTGCCGTGCGTGTGATCATTGCTTGTACAGCCCTCTCGCAGTGTCCGGAGCAAGTATGGTGGGTCTGACACACCGGTGTCAATGTGTTCTTTTTTCCATTTCCAGGAGTGTATTTCATTTCAAGTCCTGGTGGGCGTGGCAGTGGCGCAAATTGATTCCAGCTCTAGGTGGACGTGGCACTTTTTCGCATCAGAGAGGCTAATTAATTGATCACTTTAATTAAGTAGTCATGCGAACTTTGTTACATTCACTCGCGGAAGTACTAAGATGGGCGCGTGCGATGGCCCATGTGTGCGGACATGTGTTTTCGCGACGATCTTGGAATAGGTAAGTGCAGAATGTGGATTGAGTAATAAGAGTCGGGTGATCAATTAACTTAGCGAGGGACGTCGTGGCGAGCAGTTGTGCTGGACAACCTGTTGTGACGTCCTGGCTGATTCCACTCTCGAGCAAACTTTGGCGCCTTGGATCAACCGACCTACCTTTATGAAGTCGGAAGGTTCCAACCTGTCCAGCGAACAGCTTTGGCGCCAACTGGTCAGTGGGGGCGGACTCCACTGTCCACGAAAACATGTTTACATCGCCGGAGCAGCGCGGGCCTGCGACGCGAGTCGGCGCCAGTAGGCTGTGATGTGATGGGCTGCTGGACCAGCATCGTGCGCGGACGCACCCGACGGCCGTCACGTGAGGCGACCGCTCGCTTGCCGGTGGCGCGCGGGCCGGCGCGGGTCGGCGGCGACCATATCAACTAATTCAAGTGGACTGGAGGCCTTGTGGCGACTGGATTGCGATCTCTAAGATGTGTACTAACTCTATTGGAGAACAAGTGTTGACGGTACTGTTTGAAATAAAGACTTCAGTCCTTTTCCCACGAATTCACAGGAGGTGACTTACGTTAGTAAAAGTGCACTTTATTACTATTTTACGCGATTTTCATAGCTTAGGACTGAAACAATAAGTGAGGGCGAAAAATTCAAACTTCGTAGGATGAGGTGGACTTAGGTTAGTGCACATGGCCCAATTGGTCTCTTTTTTTTCGTACGTGTGACAGATTATTGCTTTTGAATTTGAATTTGTGAGAGATTTTTTGTTATGGATGTAAGGGAATTGGCTTTCTTGCCGCAAAAATCGACCATCTTGAATAAATAATAATAAATCATAATAAATGCTAATAAATAATAGTAAATGATAATAATAATAAATAGAAGTACGGTTTTCCAGAGATTATGGACTGTGAATTTGAACATGGCGGTATTTTCTATGTTAGTGGAGGTTGGCCAATAATAATAAATAATAATATATTATAATAAATAATACTAAATAATAAATGATAATAAATAATAATAAACGATGAATGATAATGAATAATAATAAAGACAAGTATGATTTTGCAGCCATTATCGTTTTGGAATTTGAATTTGGCGTGAATTTTCTCGTGGTGGTAGGCAATTAATAATAAATAATAATAATAAATGATAATAAATGACAATGAATGAAATAAATGATGATCAATGTTAATAAATGATAATCAATAATAATGAATAATAATAAAGACAAGTACAGTTTTGCATGCATTATCTTGTTTGAATTTGAATTTGGCGCCAATTTCTTCGGGACGGTTAGGTTAGTGGACATAGCCCAACTGACCTATTTTCCCCCCAAAATCCGCCATCTTGGATGATATCATGCACTGATACTAAGTCTACAAGCTACCATGTTGGATGACGTCATCGCCGCCATCTTGAATAAATTTGGCAACAATGGGGTGACACAAACCTTGCCCTACTACTCACGTGCACCGGGTATTGTCCTGCAAAGTGATAGGCGGCTCCTGCAGAAAGCGTCGCTGTTTTTTTTTGTAAGCTGGTTGCAGGTTGTGTTCCAAAAACAAACAGCTAAAAGACAGTAATGGTGATACTTACTGCAAGACCCAACGTTGATTCCTGAATTTAAGGAAGCTCTACATGGCAGTCGCTTCAGAATTGTTACAGAAATTTCTGTCTACTACAACTATCAACAGAACTGGCGCTGCTATGAGTAGGAGTCATACACAGGGGTTGCCTAACAGGCACAGTTAACTGAAGCTCAAGAATATTAAGAATTGTAATTTAGAGTGACAAACTGCATGGCAAATAAAAGATAAAATATTGCATGAGATTATATTGCACCCAGGGATAAAGCGATGAATTAGATGAGTCTTTACTGCCACTATCAGTTGAATTAGCCTACACTCGAGGTAAACGAGCTGTTTTTCATTAAAAAGCACTGAAAGTTTTTATGTACAAAAGTACTGCAAGATTATCATTGTTTATTAAAGTATTTCTAATTTCAAAGCTTTCCTGGCTTTCCAAGTTTATGTTAAGGTATGTATGTTTCTGTTTAATCATCTTGTCCTTGTTCTACGCCCCAGTCGTTTTCCCAGTAGCTTATATTAACTTTGGAATCCTGGTCAACGATGTACCTTTTCAAACAGGTATTGCGAAAAGGTAAATTTCAAAATTTTACAGCTGTATCTCCACACTTAATTAGTAAGGGAGAGTGTACATTGGTACAGTTTTCAGACGTTCACCTCTAACCAGCCTTGTAATAGAAGTTTAATAATGACAGCATTCACGTTTACATCGTTCACTGAAATTACAAAAATTACTCCGAAAAATTAAGGTTTTTACGGATGTGATAACATATTCCAAGGTACAACACGGTCATGTATCTGGGAACAATATTCAACTGAAAATTAAAAGTGTTACAATAGAAATTTTTTTGTCAGTGCTGTATTTAATAGTCTATATTTTACAATACTACTGTACTTCACATAATATTTTTGAAACAGAAGCTGATGGAAACCAACACAAATTCCCATTTTCAAGAAAGGTAAAATTGCTGAGACATTAAAGATCCACAGTTCATTTGCAAAAATCACATGTTCCATGGTGAAAGACCTTCTTCCATTTCAAGGTACAAGATGCTGCATTACCGACGAAGTATGCCTCCACTGTCCGCATATTATATAATTAATTTGTGAGCTGTTGGCCTGGTATGGGCCGCCTCCTCTTCCTGGTTGCCATAAAGTGACTTCGCTTTTGCACTGTTTCATTTCCTTTTTGGTATCAATTTTCCTCTGCTAATAAAAGAGTGAAAAGAGTGATTATGAATTTCAGGTGTAACACAAATGGTTTTTTCCGTTAATTTGACTTCACAGTTTTTCTCACGTTTGAAACTACAGTAGTACATGTGACATTCTGGGTATCCGGCTATTGGTGAAAGGTCAGTTCACTTACTAATGTTGAGCAGGATGAATTTCTGCTTGACTTGGTTTCTGGCAGCTGGTTATACTTTTGGTGTAGATTCAGAACAACCAAAAAAATTATGTTATCTAAATAAAGCTCCACCTCTTGCTCCTAAAAATAAAGAGAGAAGAATTGGTAATTCCTTTATATAATAAATAAATGTCTATTTTGTTCACTATAGCAATCTTAAACAACATGTATCCATAGAGATGAAATTAACAAAGATACATAAAGTCTTAAAATTTAAAGTCAGATAGGTTAAAAAACTATATAGATTTAAGCACAGAAATAAGGACTAAACCTCAAAGTAATTTTCAAAAAGATTTCGCCAAACTGCTGAATAATTCAGTATTTGTGAAATCAATTTAAAATGTAAGAAACCGAGTAGATATAAAATTAGTTTCAAATTCAAATAAATGTGACAAAGGGGTATTGAAAAGAAACTTCAAAGGAAGAATTATACTTCATTAAAATTTACTTACTATTGTTATGAATAAAACTAAAATTTTGTTTAATAAACCATTTATAATGAATTATTAATCGAAAGGATTAATACATAATTTTAACTATAATGTTATGAAACCAAAAATGGAGGAAATATTGAGCTTTGTTATCAATAATATAGAAAGATAGATGTTTATAAAGATACAAAATGAATGACTGATAAATTTGATATTAGCAATTATTCGCAAGATAACATCTATTATATGACTCAAGTAATTAAAAAACTATTTGGAATACTGAATGATGAATGTAATGGAAAATAATAGAAAAAGTTTTGATTTTACAGCAAAAATTTATGTTTATAAATTTGTTGATAGGAAAGAGAAAAAAATCAATAACAGCAAAGAAATATTTTTATTAACAACAATATAAGTTGACAAATTATAAAAATTGTTTATGCAACAATAAAGAATAATATAGAACTATGAATTTAATGTAGAGCTGGAAAAATGGTAATTAAATTCTTGAGACCAATTAAAATTTTCAAGTCCTCTTGGTAATGTAAAATTGTTTTACAAAATAATATAGATATGTTACCAATGGACACTGTAAATCAAAGTCAGTGATAGAATTTTTGTTTTAAATTTTAGTAATAAAATAAGAAAATTAGAATTAAGGGTTATTGTAAATATTCCTTACGTTTCTTATATTCTGGAATAAATATTTAGTAATAAAATGGAAATTAGAATTAGGAACCAATATAAATTTTCTTATATTTGTTATATTCGAGAATACATAGTTTACATTTACACAAATATTTGTCCTTCAATGTTTGATTGTTAATGAACAATTAAAAAAATTTTATCAAAATACTTATATTTTTAATTTAATTTTTCTTCATATATTAAAATTTTATGTTTTCGTGCTTATAATCGAAGGTAATACTTTCACTGTCCTGAAGTTACAATTCGTTTTAAATGCTCTTTGAAATAATAATTATACATATATTTTCCACACACACAATGATTGTGATTCTTATTATCTAGTTTTTTATGATCCTGATTTGTAGAGATCAGCATGTTGTATATTTCTGTGGTGTAGAATTATCATATCACATTTCAACCACAATGTTTACATATTTTTTTAGTGTCCATCAATTGGAAAATGTTTAATAGAAAAAAATAAAAAATTTGAAATATTGGTAACATTTAAAAAATACGAATATAAAAACAAAGTCAAAATATAATTCTTTCTAAAAATGAACAAATAAATTGAAGAAAATAAACTTCTATTTGATAGTAAAGAAGTACTTATTTTATTAGATGAAAATAATATTGTTTGATTTAATGCAAAATGTGTTGCAGAAATATTACAATATTAAGATAAGGGGAAGTCACTGAAAAACATATTGATGAAGACAATGAGGTTACTTATGAAGATTTGAAGGGTGTCTGCCAGATGGACTTAAAAGACAATGCAAAAGCACTATTTTCATTAATAAATCAGCTCCATTTTTATTAATCGTATCCCTATAAAGAGATGAAGTTAAAAACTTTTTAAATGGTTTAATAAATTTCTTTTATCATCTATAATACAATGTTGGAAATGAACAAATAAATTCATCCAGAAAACAAACAGACTAAAAACATTTGTTGTATAGAACGCAGTCATAAAATAAATAAAAATTAAGAAATTAAGAAAAATAATGAAGAATTACTTAAATTGAGGAGGAGAGAAATAGGAAAGTTAAGAGAAAGTGTTAATGTTGCTTTAGAGATAGTAAGGAAAAAATGTAATAATACAATATTGCCGTATATGAGTTTGCAAACAAATAATGATGATTCAAGATTAACATTTGTAATTTTAAGATCAGATGATGATAACTTTTGATATAAAAATTATAAATTAGAATACAAGTAAAACAACAATTAAATGAAATCTGAAATATGTACCCAAATGTTAAGAAATGGTAAGACATAGTCATTATCTCAGTTCAAGAAGTTTATATTAAAAATTTCAAAATAATATAAGAATTGAATAACATCGCAATTATTTTAAGTTATTAGATACACCAGAACACCTTGGTCATCATACAGTATTTGTTTATGATTTTCACTTGAATTTTTAATAGTATCCATTTTCAAAAAAATTATTTTTTTATTTTATTCACTTTTTAAGTATCTTTATATTATAACATAATTTTTTGATGCCTATTATTGTGAGCTAAATAAGAAAAATTTTATGAAAAAGAACAAAAAATCAATTATATATATATATATATATAATCAATTATTTATTTATATATATATATATATATATATATATACATACATATATATATATATATATATATATATATATATATATATATATATATATATATATATATATATATATATATATATAAAAATAATTGATTTTTTGTTCTTTTTCATAAAATTTATTTGTAATTGGGACATATATATACTATCTCAGTTCCTAAAATACTGCAATTAGTGGCACATATTTTTTCCAAAAATTCATTTTTACTTATTGATTTGAACTTTATTTTCTTTTTATAATGTGATTTGTCATTATATGCGGTGGTAACTTCTTTATAATTTTTCACTAACTTCTTTTGATTTCATTTTTGTCATTGAATGTTTTGTATTCTTATATTCTACTAGTTTTTTTGAATAAATCAGCCCATTTATAATTACTTGAAGAGCAATTTTTCTACATTTTTTGTTTTTAATTGTCTATTACATCTTTCAACAACTGAAACCTTTAATTCTGAAATAGTTGTGTAATGATTAATTTTATGTTTTTAATATGTTTTTGAAAGTTTTTCTTACAAGATTCTATTTCATTATCGGTTTTATAAATTTCTCAGCTATCTTACTTTCAAAATTTATCAAGACTTTCTGAAGTATTTTCACTAGTTTTATCATTAACTGGGATAGGCCAAGCAAAGTTTGAAAATACAACAATTCTAATAATTAACTTATTGTATCTATCAACTATTTTTGACACATCTTCAAGTTCCTAGAATCCATTCCTACTTTTGTGCTTTACATTGATTAACTTTACCAAAGCTAATAATATTTCTTTTAATTCTTTTGTTATAGGCTTATATAATTCCATAGTTATTTGTTCATGACTATTATAAGACTGTGTCCGAGCAGCTACCAAATTTTTAGAACAAATAATTTGTTTTACGAATTGTGCAAATACTTTCAGTTATTTGTCTACGATTATTATTGTTCTCCTGTTTGTATGATGTGTGTCAGTAAATGTTTTAAATTTCAGACGTCAGATAGAATTGTTTAAAAGAAAAACTCCATATGACTAAGGTTATCCATTTATATTTGTTTAAAATTAACAAAATAAAATTATTTTTGTATCTATGGGAATAATCTTAATAGAACCTATGAATTGTATACTTAAAAAGTTTTGGTTTATGCTATACTTTATTAAGTGGTCAGCAGTTGTCATTTCGAAAAGAATACCAAACACTCTTAACGAAATATCTAGATTTTTAAATGATTAATCTTTATTTGTATTTTTACCAGTAACAACATCTGTTTTAAGAATAAATTTATGCTCAAAATGATGTGTTTCTTGCTCATTCCCTGTCATGAAAGAAAATTCAAAATATGTGTATAATATACCCTCCCCTCTAATCCATCTACTGATAAGTGCGTCTCTCCTTTGGCTTCATTTAATTTTTCATCAGTGAGAGCAGAGTAAAATTTTCTACTTCAGCTCTGGTGTATCACAAGTTCTACAGCAGCTGGACGTTTCGCTCTTTTGTTGAGATTTGGTGATATAAGCTTCTATTTCAACTCCTCACATGTATCGCAGATGTCAACCCAAATCGATAGTTGAAATTCTTGTTGCTATAATTACAGTGTAAATATTAACTTATTTTCGTATCGGGATACTTCTCTAAGAACTACTTGCCATATGAATCTGCACTAAGATTAAGCACCTTTGTAAAACAGTAGTGTGATTTCTGCAATGGGAAGGACTATGTATTCTCCCTCACATGATCGCTCACAGAGGAGGGAAGTCTACGATTGACTCCTCTGCCCTTCTGGTCTTCTGGTATTTTGCCAGCATGCTTCAGCTGACCTATTCTTCGAACTCGCTTTTCACTGATGTCAAGCCCTGCGAGGAAAGGTTTTAATACATACCTCTTCTCGAAATGCGGCTACTAAAATGTGTTAAGTGACGTTAAAAAACGTACTGCCGAAGGTTGTTCATTTTTTCTGCTTGATAGTTGTACAATCTATTAATCTTTGAAGGAAACGGTGTTCCTCACTGTAGTTGAAATCTCATAAAACGCTGTAAAAATGTCTATGCAGTTGTCTTCTTCAAAATGTTCTAATCATTTTTTCTTGTACATGGGAAATACACAGGGATGCAATTACATTTAGGAGAATATACAAGCAAGGATGTAAAACATGACAGTGTTCACCGACGGTAACATACTATGTAGGTTAATTTGATTTGACAACAGCTACCAGCTGAAACACACATATCTGTAGACGATGCATAAGCAAATTACCAGCTTGTCTGCAAGATAACGCGAGTAGTTTTGACTGAACTGGATTACTACTCTCATTTGCGTAGGCTTCGTCTTTCAGAAAACATTCTTTTAATAAAGAGGATTTCCTCCTATCCTTCTTTTTCGCGTCTTATCTTCAGTATCACTATAAACGCATGCATCATCACACATTTTGCTCCTACTAAACATACCATAAATTCGGAAGACACGAGACACGCGGCAGCCACACGCCAGATCATTGCCAACTATTCCATTTTAAAACGGAACATGTCAGTGATTTACGACCCTTTAAAACAAAATGTTAGTTTGAATACCATGTTACAGGGCAACCGAACGTGATACAGACGCTCTTTTCAACACAAATGATAGATCTACCTTCATAATACAGGAACCACTATAAAACGCGACGTAGCAAAAGTAGTGACTTGTACCCTTTTAAAAAAGGTCGACTCCGTTATGAAAAAATGAAGATGCTTGTACAGGATACACTGGCTAGAGAGCTGCATTACATCCGTCTTCGGACTGTAGACAGCTATATAAGTTATAATACATTCTAATCTGCATGTGAATACACCCAGTTTTGCCTATTTTGCTTGAATGCCTACAGATTTTACTTTGTTTCTTTCAGAGTTTGTTTCGGACATTAGGAAAACAGTAGAACACACTTTTCAGGGGCTATAGAAGCTTCATGGTGCTCGCAGCGCAGTGCTAAACGTATCGTGATTTATTTCCAGGTTGGGACATTCGATCAAATTCTGATCACGAACATTAACTCGTTATGTCATTTAATGAGTTTGATAATACTTCTGCAGTGTCACTTATTGTAATGAAGTTTAATTTACAAGCGTTAAGGACTGTCTCATCTCTAATAACGTGTTTTCTAAGACTTGTTGTTTGACGGCATTGGTCTGACTGCCATAAAGGGCAGTGTTCTCTAGTAGTCCCTTGTGGAACCAAATGTGTATAGTCAAACGACTGTACTGCAGAGACTTTAGAGGACCTGTGGCACTGCTACGCTATGTTGATTACATACAGTCAGGTTTGACCTACATACTGGAATTCAGGGGTGGCCCACTTTCTGTGCTGTCGAGAGTACAAGTTGAAACATGTGGGATACGTAACTTTGAAAATGGTATGAGTCGTTCAGTAATGCTGTTATAGAACAATTTCTGAGCTGTCCTTTAAACAAACTTATTCATTTCCTAACATTTATAACACACAACGTTGGATAGCTGTTAAGACTAGTAGTTCCCCACAGTGGGCGAACTCGCTATAAAACCTGGGCAGAATAGAAGAAGAAAAATTTTCTTGTTATGACTTAAGTCCCACGAAAGCTTGTGCTGATTGCACTGATGCATATTTTTTCAACGCTGTGGTGACATTCGTCACAAGTCAGTAATGATACATGCCGTGACAGTTGCCTGTAAACAGTGAATTGGACAACGATGCATTTTTTAGATATTGTTTGTGTGACCTGTTTAATATATGAGAGCGTTCCTGTCAGGATAAAATAAGATGAGTAGCACTCCAGAAGGTATGTTTATGCCACTTTTGAGTAGTGTAATGACGTATATCGACTTATATTCGAAATCGTTGGTGACAAAATTCCTTCTATCTGGCTCCACTTTTGTAAACAGCTCTCCTACTATGTTAATAGTAAAGCTGCTGAGATGAAATATATTGCATGCACATATTTGCATGTTTCTAGTGGACTGTCGTTTTCCTCCTGTGCGGTAGTGCCACACGGTAGACAATAATTATTGTGCAGTAATGTACAATATTTTGCTCTAATGCCTGATATCAACATCGGTCCACATAGTTTTGATGCACGGGTATTGCATAACCGAAGATGCTCAATTGACGATTATTTTCCTGTCTGAAGATGTGAAGGGAGCTCATAACAAGAAATTACGGCGTCACCGACATTTCACAGGCAAATATTCCAATGAAGAAAACGATGCATGAAGTATCCCATAGGCCTCGGCCATCTTTGGATCCATAAAAACTAAATTCCAGAAAAATGATAAGTAAAGAAGTTAAACAGATACCACCTGCTTCCAGAATGAGATTTTCACTCTGCAGCGGAGTGTGCGCTGATGTGAAACTTCCTGGCAGATTAAAACTGTGTGCCCGACCGAGACTCGAACTCGGGACCTTTGCCTTTCGCGTGCAAGTGCTCTACCATCTGAGCTACCGAAGGACGACTCACTCCCTGTACTCAC
Source organism: Schistocerca gregaria (assembly GCF_023897955.1). NCBI lineage: Eukaryota > Metazoa > Arthropoda > Insecta > Orthoptera > Acrididae > Schistocerca > Schistocerca gregaria. The sequence goes on along the minus strand of NC_064931.1, from coordinate 399,327,189 downwards.
AGCTTTACTTCTGCCAATACCTCGTCTCCTACCTTCCAAACTTTACAGAAGCTCTTCTGCGAACCTTGCAGAACTAGCACTCTTGAAAGAAAGGATATAGCGGAGACATGGCTTAGCCACAGCCTGGGGAAAATGACAGCACATTCTCTATACAACTTCAGGACCATTGACGTACGAGAGGCAGGACACAGATCATTCAGTTAAAATTTACTTCCTAGGGGTAAATGATGATGATGATGTTGATACTGAGCCAGAAGATGACGAGAAGCACACTTTGCAGAACGAAGTAAGGTATAAAGTAGTTGGACTCCTCTACTTTTCACAATTATCTGGACAGTATCCCAAACGTGTACATTTATTACTATTCTTAAAGGATGGGAAAAAACACTACATCTGGATCAAGCACAGGTCCCACCTACTTTTCTCTCAGCTGTCAAAACATCAGAGTGCACCATATTTTTGTTGTAGATGTCTCATCCGTTTTATACCAAGAGTGAGTATCTGGAGAGGCATCTGACTGATTGCCCTACCCAGGAACTGATATGTATGGAAATACCTACCGAGGATAAACAATTCTTATATTTTAATGTTACCCACCACTTGGAGCGATGTCCCTTCATTGCACACACACTGACTTTGAATGCCTCCTGGCTCCTGGTCTTCATAGAACGACATATATCACATGTGGCAGCGTCTCATCTTATATGCTCCAGCCGCAACAAATTCGAATCACACAACAAGGATAATCCTGTGAGATGGATGTTCTCTGAGCACGAAGAGTGCATGTGTCAAATAGATGGGATTTATCACAACAACTCCCCGTGACTGCCTTGCAGGAGAATGATGCCTTATACGAGTAGGCAGTTATATCTCATATTTGTGGCCTGCCGTTACATCACTGTTATCTAATAGTTCAGTTCCATGGTGCAACTCACACTGCATGTAGCTTGAAGTACCAAATGCCACAACACATACCCCTCTTCTTCCATAACTTGAGTGGATATGATGCTCACTTTCTTGTTGAGCACTTGAGTGATTTCATCTAGAAAGATGATAAGGCCAGTGGCGTACCTGACACTGCTGAAAAATACATTTCATTTTCCAAGTCAATCACACTAATGCTCCACTTGCTGGATATGCTACATTTCATCCACACATCTTTTCAGAAACATGCTGAGACAATGCATCAGGAGGATATGCATATCACTAGAGCTGCATATGTCAACGGCCTTGCTGCATTGGTAACACCAGTTCCCATCAGATAACCAAAGTTAAGCACTGTTGAGCTTGGTCATCTCTTGGATGGGTGACCTTCCGGGTCTGCCTAGCGCTGTTGGCAAGCAGGGTGCAGTCAGCTCTTGTGAGCCCAACTGAGGAGCTACCTGAGTGAAAAGTAACGGCTCCAGTCACGAAACTATAGGCTGAGGATGACATGGCGGTCGGTCAGTACTGTTACGCCTTCAGAGAGCTAAGTTTCAGCTTGTGACAAAGAAGGGGGTCTTTCCTTACAGATACCTGGATTCGATGGAGAGACCCCACTACACGACCTTGCCTGACATAACGTCATCTCCAGTAAACTCACTGGCACTGTCATAAAGGATGTAGAGTACAGGCATGCGGTGAATGTTTGGCAGGGGTTCGGTATCCCTGGTTTAGTAGAGTACGCTAGATTGTACATATACATCGACGTCAACAGACATTTTTGAGGAATTTCAGAGTGTAAGCTTGGACAAATACTCTCTGGACCCTATCTTCGTGTTAAAAAGAACATATGTCAGAATCTAACTGTTGACTGATGATGATATATTGTTCTTCTTTGAATGTGGGATTCGTGGGGACTTTGCCAGTGTGGACACAGGTACGCCTATGAGTGAGGAGTGAATAAGCGAGTGGTACAGGCAGTCTGATGATTTCAGTTATATCCTTTACTTGGACGTAGACAATTTCTGCAGGCACACTACGCAACTGTCTCTGCCGATTGGAGGGTTCCGATGGATGTCCAACGGGGAAATCCCCAGACTGAAGAAAAAGATCCATGGTGTGACTGTACGCTGGTGAAGGATATGCCTCGGAGGTACAACTGATATTTCCTATCCATTTGCATTGCATGCACAGCAATTTGCCACTGTCTCCGGAGCGCCTAGTACCACATAACGGCACTGTTCCCTAGCTGATGACAAAGCTGAAGGACAAGCATAGTTATGCTCTGCATCTACAGAAACCACCAGCAATGTCTCAGCTACAGGCTGGAGCTTATTAGAATCACTAGCAGCGTCTCCTTGAAGCAGCATCGCTGGTTCCAGGAGTACGTTAGTGTAAACACCTCACGTGAAGTGTGACTTCGAAAAGAATTTTTATAAATTGATGACTGATTCAGTTTTCTAGAAAACCATAGAAAAGTTTAGAGAATACCTTGAAATTCATTTATATTATCGTTGGAATGAGTGTTACAGGACAAAAGATTACATCGTCAGGACAAATTTCAAGTGGACTACCATCTTCGGTCAAGGAGCAATCGCTGTGGAAATAGCTAAGATTTTGGGGCAGTCTATGTTTTTATGTGCGCTCTGATCCTCTCCACGTCCAGAAGTACTGGTCGATTATCAGTTTGCAAAGCCAAACTTCACTGTTCCAAAATTACTTTGTATGGATAAAGACAATTTCATCTACTGGGTGAAAGGCTGCAATCTATGAAGTAATTAGGTACAATCCCAAAGCATTCTACACGGCTGGCTATGCGGTCAGTAATCCTTATGGAGCAAAGCCTCAAAGCAAGAAAGTTATCTGCCTGATGAAAACGAGGCGAATGGTTCGAGACTGTGTAGCTTGCGGAGGTCACTTCAAAAATGTATGAATATCGAATAGACGCAGTTGGAACCCAAATGTGGGCTTAGGGTGCCCATTGTCCGGCCTGAAGGGCTCTTACAATGGGGAATTACAGGAGGTGGTTGCACAACGCCGCTGGTGTTGCTCCGCATGTGGTGTACCAAGTAGTCTTACTCTTGCGAGGCCAAGAGGTACGTACTGCACTGTAACTGAAAGTCGGGCTGTCGCGTCGTGACGACAAATGATTTGTCTGTGGGAAAGGAATGAGAGCCCCTGTAATTACACTATTCACTTTAGATTTTTATTTACTTGTGGACAGTGAATGTTTGTGCAATTTTATGTGGAATATTTGCATGAATTGTTTGTCATTGGTGTGCGTATGAGAACGTGTGAATGGCTACACACTTCATGTGCGTTTAAATTGTAGATATTGTTTGTACTACGTACACGACTGCACACTGGATGTCCGCATGTTCGTATTGTAGGTAATTAAGGTATAGTGCTTAATGGCAGTTTTCGCAAGCATCGACTACAAACACTCTGAAATAACGTACTTCATCACATTTTTTCGAAGCTGTTAACCACCATTGAAAAAGATACTTACCGGTAAGATACAGGCATGAGCCACTCCATAAACTCAGATACACAGGGTGTAAATCTGAAGTTGACAAACCAGAATAAGTCGAAAAATAAGCTTCACACGAAAAAAATGTGTAGAATCCAAAGTTGAATATTTTCGAGGGGGACATCTGCTGGTGCTAAAATTAGCCCGCCACCCCTGGGGGTGGGGCGGGAGGCAACTTTAAAATATCAAATCGAAATCCCCATTTTTTGTTGCAGAACAGATTCTACATAAAAAACTACGTAGATTTTGTCTTAAGCATTTGTTTTGATTCTTGGTAGTTGGTACTGTAATTCAAGGAAATCCATGTTTTTATTTTTGCGTGGAAAATGGTTACGGATAAAGAAAAAATACTTTGGTCAGCATTTGTAAAACTCTAATTCCTCTCTCTCAAACCCCACCCTATGGGGAGAGTTTTAGTTTTAGCGAATCAAAATTTACGAAGTAAATAAGTATTTTTTATTTATCCGTAACCATTTGCACGCAAAAATGAGAACATGGATTTTCTTGAATTACAGCGCCAACTATTAAGAATCAAAACAAATGTTTAAGACAAAATGTACGTAGTTTTTATGTAGAATCTGATTCTGTAATAACAAATGGGGGTTCCCATTTGAAATTTTAAAGGTACCTCCCGCCTCACCCCCAGGGGGCTGGGGTGGCGGGCTAATTTTAGCACCAGCATATGTCTCTCTCTAAAATAATCAACTTTGGATTCTACACATTTTTTCGTATGAAGCTTATTTTTCGAGTTATTCTGGTTTGTCAACTTAAAATTTACACCCTGTATGTATATATTACAGGAAGTTTCATAATAGCAAAAAATTTCCAGTGTGTAACTTGCGTTTACTTTCATACGTAAACTGGCAGTCACGTTAAGATTTCTAGCCACTGGAGGAACATTCCAGTCTTTGGCCATTGCAACAAGAATTGCAGCAAATTCATTATTTATAATCAATAACGTCGACTTTTGAAATAATACAGCTATTAAATTTTTTAGAAAACAAAAGTGAAAGAAAATATTTGAAAGAGGTAGACGCGTGCCGGACACCTTTCTCTTCATAGTTGGGAGCTCACGACGCTATCAGCTGCACTACAGCTTCGACATTAGACCTGATCTTCGTATATGGCATACACTGTCTGAAGATTGTACCTACAAATCCCATTATTTGAAATTTAATAGGCAAATTTCACCAAAAAGACGCGCTTTTGACAAATCATCATTGCATCGTAACATCGGAACGGTATACTTTCGTAGCACACAAGTTATAACACTAAAAACATGAACTACAGGAATCCTGCATCTACCCGTATGCAGTTTCTTGTCATTTTATTACAATAAATCGTTGCTAGTACGACGGGTTTTCGAGAGATTCTCAATTTGAGACAGCTTATATTCATACCACATAATCTATGAGAAGGAAAACCCACAAAATACGGTGTTTAAAGCCATACAAAATGGCGGCTTCTATGTTTTTCTTGTAACGTAAAACGATGTCGAATTTCATTGCCCACGATCCTCTCCACAAGACAAAAATCTGACTTGCCAGATTCTTTGTTTCATGCCCCGCAGTGTAGTCGAACGTGGAATTCCACGCTGTGACGTGACCAGCTCTCTTCCATGTGCGTTTCACGTCACGTTCGGGGACGGCTTAAGTGGCGCATGAGAAGGGACTGGCAGTGTTACCGCGATCCCGTCGATCGTCGCAGGCGTAGGCGACTAGAAGGCCGGGTAAAGGACAAACTATGAGAGCACAGAGGCCTCTGCTGTGCAGGAAAACTCAGAGAAGACGAACGTAATATGAGCAGCGTACGGAAGATTATGAAATCGCAGAAAGCTACACCCAGGGTAGACGCCAGTCCGAGGAGAACGTGGATTGTTACACGAAGCAGAAGAAGAAAACGGAAGTACTGGTGACATCATTAGAATCACAATTTGTAATTCATGTCCTCGACTATGACGAGAGTGACAGGCAGGAAAGAGAAATAGCCGGACCAGTTGCTCATCTGAGAGAGATTAGGCCAGAGATAGAGTTTACATAAATTTCCGATCGCCTTGCATGTGCCTACATCAGACGTCTAGGCCCCGACAGATACCGTGTTCCCAGCCTAAGACATCTACCTCCTCCTGCAGTCACGTACCTCACCACAGTCTACAATCAGTGCCTCATCCTAACGTACTTTCGAAGCGTTGGGAAAACTGCTCAGGTTATAACCTCACTTAAACCTAATAAGAACCTCGCCCCTCTCGAAAGCTACAGATCCATTGCACTCCTATACTTTGTAGGGAAAGTACTGGAGCTTCTTGTCCCCAGAGCATTCATCCATTCCTCAAAGTCAGCAAGATAATCGCCACTGGGTAGCTTGGCTTCCGTCCGGAGCACAGCCCCATCCACCAACCCCGCGAATCTCTCGGAACATTCTTGCAGAGCGAGTCACAGAAAAACAGTACCGGGACTGCCTTTCTCGAAGTTGAGAAAGCGTTAGATAAAGTGTGGCATTATGGCTTAATTTACAAACTGTCGCCGTTAGACGTACCAGGATACAGGATTAGTATGACTGATTCGTTCTTAGCAGGCAGGTAGTAGCCTGCAAGGTGCGTCAAACATGTCAGCACAGGCAAGAATGCTACGGCCGGGATCCTGCAGGGATCGGTTCTGGACCACGTGTTATACGCGTTTCACACCGACGATGTGCCAAAACTGACGGGTCGCAGCAAGATAACTGCAGGAACATCTCGATGCTTTCAAATTACGCTGCAACATCTGGAAGATAAAAATCAATCCACAAACGATTATCGCAGATAATACTCTCTAATAGGATAATCCCCCAATCGCTAAATTTCTGTGGCCGGCAGAACACTAGAATGGGACAACTCGACGATCCATCTGGACCTTCAGCTCGAACGTTAGTAAAACAAATAAACAATGTAAGACGTTTTCGCAATGTTTTCGGCCGACTGTACCCCTTACTAAATGGTGGGGGGCCGTCAACGACAACCAGTTAAGGATATACATGAGTGTCAATGTGCCAACGATCCTGTACGGATCAGAGGTGTGGTCAATGACAGTGAGCACACATCTCAATAGACTTCAGTGACTTTAGAGCAGAATATTGCGCACCATAGCCGACGCCGAGTGGTACACGCCAAATACACACATCAGGGACCTCCTAGGTGAACCCACATAAATAAGAAGTCTGAAGACCTTTACGAAAAGGCTTCCACTTCGACCCACCACCTTATTCATCAATTAGGTACACATTACCTCGACGCTTCACATAATAGACCCATCTCCACTCTCACCAGTTTAGTCTACAGCAGATTACAAACAATAGTTATACATACAAAAAATCATACAGGTAAATAAAAACAACCACCTTAAATAATCATTAAGCCATGCTAGATGTCTGACGAGCAAAGCCCTGTGGTTCTTCCGTGAAATAAAACCAAATCCCGAGCCGTATCTCGACACTTCGCCTGAAGATGATGAGTCTGAAACTGTTCGAAACGTCGTGATATTTTAACATTGCTATCCGGTTGGAAACCTGAGAAATTTTCGTCAGTAGTATACACCGGGAAAATCTACATTCGCGCATTCCTATTCGATATTAAACAAGATGATAAAGAAGAAGATATTTTGCAGGTAGCTACAGCCGAAAAGGAAGGAAATGTCGGTTTGAAAGTCTCGCTAAGAATCGGCCATGAACTTTTCAACTTTTTCATGCCAGCAGTCATCTTACTCGAGGTAGGGAAATCCTTTCTTCATCGTTGGTTTCCCATTACTCGGGATCGTCTTTCCTAATCGTGCGGTGCCATCTGCCCGGTCGGTAGGCTTAGCTTCTTCACATCACTTTGAATGCTCGGTAACCAGATGCTTTGAGGCCTTTCTCTCCTTCTCGTTTTTGTACACATGGAAAGACACTTTTCTACAGATTGGTAATCATGACTTCGTGTTATGTGACCGTAACATCTCAGAATGGTTTCTAGGAGTTTTTCTTGTATGGGGACGAATTTAAAACTACCTCTTATAAAGTCTTTCCGCACTTTGTCTTTCAGTCATTCCACACTTTGCCCTTCAGTGTTACTCTTCCCGTCCATCGTAACAAGCGCATTTCTGCTGTGATAAAATTATGTTTTAAGTCTTTTTCGATGCCCAGGTATCACTGCCATACAACAGCGCTGGTCTTACAACGATTTTATAAATTTTGCCTTTGGTTTTTATGGGCAGTATTGTTAGTTTTCTCGAGATTTTCCCATCACTAGTCTTGTTGGATAAATATCATTCGTGATTCTCTTTCCTGCCGTGAATCCAAACTGATTTTCTGTCAATGTGATAAGTTGAGCTAGGAGGTCTTGAAGGTCTCTTTCCTAGATTGTAAGGGTATGAGATGTGAGTCGTGTTTCCAAAGCCACTTAACGTCTCTGTTGTTTTTTTTAGAAAGGAATTAGCACACTGTTGCTTCAAACGTTCGGCATGTTCTCGCTTTTCAGCATGTTGTTTAACAATTTTACAGTTCTTAATAATTTTAGGTCCCATTTGTCTATTACTTTGTGTTTTAGATAGCCTGATTTTTGTAAATGATGTGCTGTACCTCCGGCCGGTGTGGCCGAGCGGTTCTAGGCGCTATAGTCTGGAACCGCGTGACCGCTACGGTTGCAGGTTCGAATCCTGCCTCGGGCGTGGATGTGTGATGTCCTTAGGTTAGTTAGGTTTAAGTAGTTCTAAGTTCTAGGGGACTGATGACCTCATAAGTTAAGTCCCATAGTGCTCAGAGCCATTTGAACCATTTTTGTGCTGTACCTTACTTTTGAAACAAATGGTTACTACTGCAAGTGTTTAAGATACTTCTGGTCATTAAAATTGCATCAGCGGTAAGAATAGAAAATAGCGAAATTTTGCATGTTGTCCTTATATTGTATAGCAGGAAGTATATATGACAAATTTGTAGGTTATTTGGGGGTATACAAAGTGCGAAATTTACTACACTGAGCTGCCACCTCTGACATTTACTTGAACTCAGCTGGGCACTAAGTTGAACTGAGCCTGTATGACGTATGGGTACGTCATTCTACACTGCTTCAACTCTACAGGTATGCCAGAGTTCATCAGACGCAGTGGCGTACCAGTTTCTTGACAACCAATGACAGTTTTCAATGGCTGAGAGATCTGGAGTCTGTGCTCGCCAGGGCAACAATCGAACATCCTCTATATCGAGGCAGACGAGTATAGCACGTACACGGCTCAGTCACACTAATGAGACCGGCATCTATGTTCGACGTCAACGTTAAATAACCGCACACCGACGGCAGGTGGCAGCACGAGCAGTGGAGGCTATATAAAGCTTGTCCAGGGGACGCAGAGACAGTGCAGTCGTTGTTGCAATTCGGAAATGGAGCGAATTATGTTACATTCATAAGGCCATGATAATTACCCTTCGGGAAAAGGGTGGAAGCACTTCCAAAACGGCTCAGTCTGTAAACCTTTCGCGTGCCGCCGTGGTTGAAGTCAAAGTGGATGGAAAAATGGTGCTCTCCAAAACTGGCACCCAGGAAACTGCGGTGCATCACGGGCCGTAGATAACAGGCACAAACGACGGTTATGTTGATGTGTCGAATAGACGTGCAACTGTTGAGCAACAGACCGTCCAGGTGAACCAAGGAGCTACGAGCAGTGTCTCCTCAACGGTGTTTCAGCAAACATCGCTGTGTATGGGCCTCCGCAACAGGCTTCTGGTTCATGCACTCTAACTGACTGCTATTCATTGCCGACGATGCCTGGAATTTGCACGGCAGTACCACAACTGGATGTCTACTGAATGGCGACATGTGGCCCTCTCAGATGAATCGCATTTTATGTTCCATCACCGTGAAACGTCTGAAAGCAGGCACCCTGCAAAAATCGGTGAAAGGTCCATGCCGGAGGAAGGAGCATTATGGTCTGGGGAATGTTATCATGACATTCCCTCAGTAATCTCGTAATTCTGGAAGACACAATAGATCATCGCATGTATTCATCTATCTTTGGGGACAACGTGCACCCCTACACAGAGCTTCTTTTAGCACGGTACGATGGCATCTACCAGCAGGACAATGCAACAATGCAACGTGTCACACAGCTCGCAGTGTACGTGCGTGGGTTGAAGAACATCAGGATGACCTTACTGCACTGCCCTGGCTACCAAACTCCCCGGATTAAAATCCAATCGAGAATCTGTGGGACTATCTCGAACGGGCTGTTCGCTCCATGGATCCTCGACCGTGGAACCTAGTGCAACTGGCCACAGTACTGGAGTCGGCTTGTCTCCACATTCCTGCCGATGGTTTCCATAATCTCATTGACTCTCTTGCTTCACCTCTCGCAGTGGTCCGTACTGGTGGTCACATTAAGGTGGCTGGACAGTAAGCCTGACGTTGTGTTGTTGAAAGTGAAGGTCACGGGGACATCCACGATGGAGCATAGTCATTGGTTTTAACATGTCAGAAATATAGTGCCTGCTGCCTAAATTACCAACTATGCGAACCAGAGGTTGTCGTTTTGTGCATCCAAAGGCACTCCCATACCATCACGCCACGTGCTGGGTCAGTATGGCGATGACGGTTACGATTTGGTCATGTTCGTTCTCCTCGGTGTCCCCACACGTGTGAAGTTTTATGCAGAACTGGAATTCATATAAAAAGAGGATGTAATGCCACTCCCATAACCAGAGTTGCTTTTACGCGCACCACTATCGGCACACCTCCCTCTGCTGCTGCGTCAAGGGAAGCCGCAGCAGTGGTCACCGTTCTGACAGTCCGTGGTGCCCCAGACGTCGTCGCACTGTCCGTGTGGGTACCTGTCTTCGTCCAAGACAGCTCAGTTCCTGTCTCAAGGTACGTAATGTAACTGTACGATCGTGCAGGACCATGCAAACAATATTCCTGTCCTCTCGGGCGCTAGTCACGTGTCACCGTTGAGATCTGCATAGCTTTGAGGATGCTCTCAATCCAGATTTGCAGTAGTGGGATCGATATCGAGCAGCAATATCTCGGTACAATAAACCATAGTCTCGTTGATCACGATGCTGTTGCCGTCGAATTGCGACAAATGCTGATACACCTTTATCCTTCGTGGTGCGCCGAGCTAAAATACATTCATCGGTACAGCGGTGGACTCTCTGGTTTGCTTCGAGACGAAACCGAGGGGGGGGGGGGAATACAATAACACACAGAACATCAGTTCACTTTATTAGAAACATAGGTAAGATAAATTGCTTAACTTTGTACTATCCATTTCCACAGGAATGTCATGAGTAATCACAACTGCCTCTGACCGTTGACATATCACTTGATGCACACAAATTACAAGTTTCTCATTCCGAACACATTTAATAGTAACTTTCCCTTAGAGTTCAGTCTAATACATGGATCACACAGCTGGTCTACCACAAGACCATGCTGTCGTCTTACTCAGTGATCGCAGAGTGGGCTGAGTAGTACTGTGTTCAGCCGTAAGAAGACGAGCTTTTGTGGCGGCCTGGTGAAACGTTCTTGGGCGTGGCTACGTCTGTGTCGCTCTTTCGTTGATGCGGCTTGCAGTGACTATCTTTTGTTGAGGTTGCGTTGCGAGGTACCAACTTCGCTTTGGCGCCTCGCTCTTCGGGCGACACCATATTTCTTACACGAGACAAAACACGATATTTTTACAAAAATCTACATCTATACTACGCAAACCACTGTGAAGTGGGTGGCAGAGAGTACTTCCCATTTTAAGAGTAGTTTGGGCTTCTCCCCATTCCATTCACTTACGGAGCGCGGGAAGAATGATTGCTTAAACGCATCTTTGCGAGCTGTTATTAATCTAATCTTGTATTCGCGACTCGTATGGGAGTTATATTGCGTTTTCTCACTTACATCTGGTTTTTGAAACTTTTTTACTAGACTTCTAGGGGAAAATTTGTGTCTGTCTTCAAGCGTCTGCCAGTTCAGGTTTTTCAGCATCGCTTTGACGCTCTCCCACTGGTGAAACAAACCTGTGACTACTCGTCCTGTTGATTTTTGTATACGCTGAATGTTCCCCAACTCTGAAATTGTTTTATAATTGAGAAACCTACTGCGTTATCTTTCCTTATACACTGAATGTAGATGACGCTTAGCCAACCCGTTTTATAGGTTGCTCTGAAACGCCAATCATATGGAAGCATGTTGTATATATTCCGCAAGTTTGACGTTTGTTGCATGCCACCTTCATGGTGTAATTTTTATAACCAGCAGTGTACCTGCTACTGGATTGTTTGAAAGCTTATTTTTCTTTGACACCTCCTTGTTCCCCAAATTGTGTCACACAATTCCGGATTTTAAACTCCCCTGCGACTTATATTCCACTATTTTCTGATTTCTGTTCAACAAGTAATGCAGACAATTTGGTTTCATCTGTACTTGTGTGTGTGTGTGTGTGTGTGTGTGTGTGTGTGTGTGTGTGTGTGTGTGTTGCTCTTAGCATAAGTTAGTTTAAGTACTGTGTAAGTCTAGGGACCGATGACCTCAGCAGTTTGGTCTCTTATGAATTCACACACACACACAGACACACACACGCACACACACAAGTGAGGCTAAACTTGTGGATGCGCTAAGCATTGAGGCTGAATACCATAAGTGTCTGAGTCTCTCTTTAAAGTTGATTGATTCTTGGGTACCCGCTGAAGTCGAGCGAGCTAGTGTAATCCTTCACCAAAGTCAGTTAGCTGTAGTAGTATGAAATTATTTCCCTTGATTGAGGTTTCGCTTTGTGCGCTTGGCTGTTTGCATTTCTCTGTACGCAACTCCCGGGTCAACTATACACAAACTCCAGAGAAGATCCAGGTGACATCTCTTTGTTGAAAAGGTCATAGGTGTACGAGGCATAGTGAGAGCCGCAGAACCCCACTGTAGCGCATACTAAGGTCATCTCGTTTCGTGCTGCCAGTCACCTCGAGCATGGTGCACGCTTAGCTTGAAAATAAAAAGGAAGATGGAGTCTACCGACAGAATTAGTTCAGATTTGCTCTATAGAATAATTATAAGAGCCACCACGAATCTCTTGACTTATGAAGCATACACGTAAAGTTTTAATTATGAACCTCGACAAAATCCAGCTATGACCATGGAATGTTTTGATGGTCTTAATCTCCTCTACATATTTAACCTTTAATGCGACACATTTTTCTGAACGATGGATGACTTGTCGAAGATCTTTGTTGTAGTAGTTTGCATTTTATCCGTTTGGGAATGGTTTTAACTCGAAAGAAGACTTCGTCACCAGCCACTCAATAGTTCCTTCATCAAAGGAAACAGGAGGAAGTCACTGTATATCGTATCAGGAGATACCAGCGGTGAGGTAAAATTTGATTGCCTCAAACAGAAATACGTGTGGCTATGTCCTGTGTAGAATGAACTGGACTTTGCCGTAGGGCAGAAACACCTTCTTTGACAGCTTCCCTTGACAGGCTTCTCATCCTCGTGAAGATATTTCGGTAGTATATTCTGTAACAATTTGCCCCTCACGGACATAGTCTTTTGACATTACAGCTAGGCAGTCCCAAGAGGCCCTCATTATCACCTTTGTCAATGATGATTGGATCCTTGCCTATTTTGGGGTGGTGAATCTCTATGTTTCCACTACTTGCGTTGCTCCTGTGTCTCGGGTTCGTAGTGATACACACAGCACTCATCCATTGTGATTAGGCGGTTAAAGTAGTGATTCAATCAGGGGGATTATTTGGAAAGTAATGTCCCAGTCGTCCTAGGTAATCAAATGTCGCCCGTACGCTGAAACGTGCATGGCATCGATTCCGTGCATGCCGTGTTTCTCAAATGACGCCATTTGCATTGGTGTTGTCGCAGTGTGCTGTTTACAGTGTCAGTTCCAAATATTAAGAACGGTTGATCAGCCAGACGGATGTGAAATATGGTCAGTGCGTCGGAATTTGACAACAAGGAGCGCCGAAGCAACGGAAATTCATCGATAGCTAAGTGAGGTGTATAACTCAATGCGATGGGTGGCAGTAAAGAGCGTAAGTGGGTGAGGGCTTTCAAGGACGAACGGGAAAATTTCCAGATGAACCGCTATCAGGCTAAGGATAAGTGATTTCAGAGGTTTTGGTGAAAGCCGTGGACGAAAACATTCGTGATGAGCGGCGATTCACAATTTTAACTGCACCATTGGGATTTCCGAATGCGGGTAGAACAACTTTGCAAAAAATTGTCCCTGGAAGTTGCAATTTCACAAATTGTGCACACGTTCGGTCCCCAGGCAGCTTTCTGAGGAACACAAAATGGAAAGAAGGGATTGTCCTCTTGGTTTTTTTGACCGATATCATAAGGAAGATGATCAGTTCTTAGAAAACATTGTCGCTGTGGTCAAGACGTGAGTTTCTCACATGACACCAGTATCTAAACGTCAATCAGATGAATTCCACCACACAACTTCACCAGTTAAACTCAAGGCCAAGCAAACAATCTTAACAAGCAAGGTTATGGCGACCATACGTTGGGACAGACATCAAGTGTCGTTAGTCGAGTTCATGGAGCAGGGGACAACAATAAACGCAGCCGCTTACTGCGCTACCCTGACTAAACTTCGACGTGCGATGCAGGATAAGCGATGTGGCCTTCTGACTTCTGGAGCTTTGTTGCTGCATGAAAATGCCAAGCCCCATTCTACCATTCACATCCCAAGTTGATCAGACCTTGTGGAAGGGAACAGATAGCCCACCCACAGTACAGTCCTCACTTGGCGCCGAGCGATTTCCACACATCTGCGCACATCCATCCAGAACGTAAATGCTGACTTACATGCTTTATCAGAATGGTGGCAGAACATAGGTTTGTAACTTAACCCATCTATAACACAAGAAATCTCAGTAGCTCACAAAACACTTCTTACTAAGCAGTTAAGAGAATATCTTCCATCCTTAATCCCAAACAGCATAGAAATCATCTATTCTTCTTCTGCATGAATTTGGGAATAATTCTGGACCACCACCTAGACTGGACTGAACACACAACTGCAGACTGTAAGAAGGTGTCAGCATCACTTCATTCATTGCAGAACCATAAAAATTATTTCCTCTCGAGCTAAACTAATAGATTCACTAATACTCACCATCCTTTATTATGGTGATCCCATTCTCCAAGGACTTTTGCATGAGAACTCACGTCGGCTGGAATTGGCGATGCATTCTTGTGTGCGATGCATATGTTATGTAGGCTATTTCGATCACATCACTCCCGCCTATGAACAATTATCATGGCTATTGCCGATAAGCTTAGAGATTATCATGACCTGTGTTTGCTGTATCGTCTTCTCAGTCATTGCACTCCTTCCTATTTATCTTCAATCCTTACACTGCTATGTGAGCAGAAATACCCATTTCCAACAAAGTAAAATTCTCTATGTTCCACTGCACCACAATGCCATGTTCTCTAAGTCATTTTGTGTATCAGGAACTCGAATTTGGAACAATCTGCCTCAAAATATTAGAGAAATTAAAATCCTTTCAAACTTCAAAAGAAAGCTAATGGCCCACTTTCTACCACAGTAGCTATCTCTTATTTCAGTTCGTGGTCGTGGTCGCGTTCTCGCATCCCACTCCCGGGTTCGATTCCCGGTGGGGTCAGGGATTTTCTCTGCCTCGTGATGACTGGGTGTTGTGTGATGTCCTTAGGTTAGTTAGGTTTAAGTAATTCTAAGTTCTAGGGGACTGATGACCATAGATGTTAAGTCCCATAGTGCTCAGAGCCATTTGAGCCTTATTTCAGTTCACTCTCGTCAATCCTCTCTCCCCTACCACTTTTCCTTCCCTTTGTCTATGTTGTTATCTATTGAAATTCTCTTCTTTCCTAGCAACCACTGCCACTTTCATTTCAATCCTCTCCTCTTTCATTATCCTTTCCACTTCAACTAATACCATTCTTAATGCCTTCGTTATTTTATTTTTGTTGTTATTGTTACGATAATTGTTATCGTTGCAAATTATTGCTTTTGTTAATAATGCAAATTATTATTATTGAGTTTGTTATGTAGTAATAAACTATTATCATTTTTAATTCTTCCATTACTTTGTCATCATTGTTAGTGTTTTTGTTATTATTATTATTATTTCCAATTATTGTTTTATTTATAATGAAAATTATTGTTGTGGTGATTGTTATGTGATGTTCCTGGTCAGATTTAAGAGAGGGCCTTAAGGCGATAATCTGGTCATGCTAAATAAGCAATAAATAAATAAATAAATAAATAAATAAATAAAGGAGTTTCTCGACGCCAAGCTCTTCTTAACAGATAATGAAGTGAAAGAAGCAGTTAAAGACTGGTTATCCTCGCAGGAGGCAGACGTGTATGACTTAGGGGCACAAACGCTTGTAGAGCGTTACGACAAACGTTTAAACAAATATGAGATCTATTTAGAAAAATAGACAAAAATACAAGGAATTAAATAAAACAGTTTTTGTGTTTTGTAAGGAATCAAACCTTACTTTCTGAGTAACCCTCGTAGACCTACTTGACACTGCTGCAATATTTCCGCTACTGCCTCGATTCGGCTCTTTGAATGGATATTAACAATCACGGAACCCAGCGTATGGTCATGTTCAAAAAGTTGTGCAACACGCTGAAAACTGATACACGAGTGATTTTTCACTTTTGCCGCTATCGCCTCGATTGTCATACGATGATATTCGAGCACCAGGGCATCCACTTTTGTCAATCCCACATTCTCACAGAGAGATGATTTGCCATTTCGCCCTTCGTCATTCAGACTTATTTGACAAAGCTGGAAGGGACTGCGCCACCTAAGACTCTGTCATATGATAGTGAATTGTTTCCGTACACTTCTATTAACAGAGCGTGGATTGTAGACTTTCACGGAAGGTGACTGCGATGTTACTGGTATTTTATTTATGAGTATAAGGCATCATTCTCTGCTTAAGGTTTTGTCTTCCACTGCTGGAAACATCGTCAGAGACTTCAACTACTCAGAAAGCTGTTTCAGACTCAAACAAGCTCAACAAGCCGAACTCTTTGTGTATATCAACGCAACGGTCGGTTCGTGACGTCCTCAGAATGCTGCCTAACGTCGAGGAGTCGCATCGACGTATGCTGTGGAGCTTGCAATGGGGAAGAGCTGGCGCTGTTTGTTTTATTTAGCACTAGGGCCCACAGCTTCTCTAATTTCATTCTTTCTTCTTTTGTCTTGAAACTGTTTTTGTGTTTCTGAATTTCTATGGCCTCTCTGTATATCCTAGTATACTAATTATTAGATCTTGCTAAAACCACAGTGGCGTAGAAACGAATTTGGTGGTTTCCTAGTCCTAGTGCGTGATCTGCTAATGCTGATTTATACGTCTTGCCTAGGCGACAGTGTTGTCTTCTCTGCGGCCAAGTGTGCATAGGAGCTGCAAAAAGAAGGATTAATGCCCGCTTCAAGGAACACAAGAGAAACTGTCGCCTGGCAAGATGGATAAATCAGCAGTAGCAGATCACGTACTAGGACTGGGAAACCACCATATTTGTTTCTCTCAGACTGTGGTTTTAGTAATACCTAATAATTACTACGCTAGGAAGTGTGTGATGTTCCTGGCTGTGACCGCCAGTATTTTATCTTGCTAGAAGCTTGCCTTGGTGCAGTTTGATACACATACGAAAGTGGGGATGGCACAGTATGTACCATTAATGTGGGAGAGTCCGCCAGTTGTACTTGGTTCAAATGGCTTTGAGCACTATGGGTCTTAACATCTGGGGTCATCAGTCCCCTAGACTTAGAACTACTTAAACCTAATTAACCTAAGGACATCACACACATCCACGCCCAAGGCAGGAATCGAATCTGCGACCGTAGCGGTCGGGCGGTTCCAGACTGAAGCGCCTAGAACCGCTTGGCCACACCGGCCGGCCAGTTGTACTGAAGTTGCTTCTGATTGGTCGGCACATTCGGATGCTAGGCACCAAAAGGTCTAAATTCTCTTATTAATTATTTATATACTCTTCATTGTATTTAACCCAGTTTTCAGTGTGACAATTTCTCACGGTTACCCTACGAGACTGCCGTTTTTTTTTATTAAATTTCACTATTTTTGAGAAACATAAGAATAACGATATTGCAACCGAAGTGTTTCGGACACCTTCGGGTCGCTTTGGCGCGCCTGGGAGACGAGGTACTTCGGCTGCGTTACTCAGACTGTTTCGGGCATTCTAAAGGGAGGGACATGTAACTGTGCTTTGGTCGTTCAAGAGGAACGGATATGTTGTACTCTGTATCGGAATTGTCAGAAAATTTACCATACAATTAAGAAAGCTATCTGGAGTGTTGTAAAATACAGTGTAAAATGTGTGATTATTTAAATAACAGGAAAACAGGATACATTAATGAGAAGTGTCGCCTACCATCATTGTCTGTACTACAGATTTTGCCCTCTGGGCAAGTGGAATCCCATAAAAAGCACAATCACAGGTTCCAGATGGCATAGCAGCCTCCACCGAAGAAGATCCCACGACCGACGAGCTGTCTTCTGCGCTGCGGGCACAACTTTAGAAGACGACAGGTTGGTGGGAAGAACGGTTAGGGACACTTATTCAATCTCTCCAGCTTCCAGATTTGACTTCTAAAGGAAACGTATGATTTGTGTATACAGAAAGGCCACAGAACTTCAGACGCACAACAACAGTTTCAACAGAAAAGAAGAAGGAATGAAATTAGAGATTCGAGGCCCTAGAGCTAAATAACACAAACAGCACTAACTCTTCCGCTGTACAAGCTGTATAGCATACGTCGACGTGACTCCGCGATGTTAGGCAGCGGTCTGATGATGTCACAAACTGACCGTTGCGTGGATACATGACAACAGTTCGGCTTGCTGAGCTTCTTTTAGTCTGTATCAGCCTTATGAGTCGTTAAAGACTTGGATGAACTCTCCGTCAGTGTACGACGAAACTAGGCAGAGAATTATGCCTTGCACCACAGCCTTATGCCCACTAATCAAATATCACCAATATCACAGTGTGGATAGTTGCAACGCAGTCCCTTTCAAATGCAGAAAACGAATTACTATACGATACTTCACTTTATCAGTAGGCTACACCATTTTATTTTTGGATCCTCTAACGGCGTACTATGGTACTGTTGCACCAGGATTTCAATATCTACCAGGACTGCAGACATTTACCTGCAAAAAAACTGAAAAATATTTATATAACTTTATTTTTTCGATATGATAATTATAACTATACCACTGCCCCTTGTTCTACAGTTGACTTATAAAAATAAATAAGGTTTTAGCGTCCAACTGATATCGATATCAATGAAAACAAAGTACAATCTTGGACTGGCCAAATATGGGACAGCAATATGGCATCGTCCTTTTCTAAGAAACCATTCCAACATTCATCTAAAGACATTCATGTAATCTACCTAAACCACAAATTTGGATTCCCATACAGGATTTAACCGACACTTTTCCTGAACTCGAGTCCAGTGCGTCATGAGTTGTGCCACCCCGACAAGGCTAATTCGTCGCAAATAATTATTATCTGGATGCCATATTTCGAGCAAAACATGCTGTATAACAACTAACATAGCGACACTAGAAAAGGATTCTGAAACGAAAGAAAGTCATGGCGCCTTTGATATGCGCTCTTCAGCAATTGCTCATAGGTATGTAGGCAGAAGGTGTTGTGCTGTCTTTCGCTTTGGTGATGGCTAAGACGAGGTGGAATTAGGACTCCATAACATACCAAACACCATACACGACACTGAGCCAAGCTGTACGTTGTCTACTGTGTTAAAAACCGGTGTACTAACATGAGTAGACAGATAAAGTGAAGCTATGCCTTGTTATATCAGCGTTTATGACCCAATAATCAACCTTAAGTAGCGAGAATAGGAGTAATAATAGTAGAACATAGGTAAAATAAAAAGCGCAACTTGAAATTAATAAGCATAGCTATGTGATGGAAAATTACGAAGCTTCGATGTGGTCGGATTTCAGCCAAACACGGACTTCGTGTCAGGCCTCACCGCCGGCATCGATATCTCTCCTCAGTGCAGCACTCCGCGAAGAAAGGGCTGCCATTCCCCGAGAAACTTTCCAGCACCTGATTGAACGTGTGCCTGCGAGAGTGGAAGCTGTCATCAAGGCTGAGGGTGGGCCAACACAATATTTAATTCCAGCATTACCGATGGAGGGCGCCACGAACTAGTAAGTCATTTTCATCCAGATGTCTGGATACATTTGATCACATAGTGTAAGTATATACACTGCAAAAGTCTGTCACACGAATCTGGACTTCGGAGACATCTGAAAGTAGTACATCGGGATGTTTACTACTAATGACTTGGGAAAGCTGGATACCAGTGAGCTACTTCATCCACTGTACCACGGATAATCTTTGACTAGATAGATGTGGGTGACAAGTGAGCTCAATAGGACGTCACACGAAGCGTGTATCAAAATCATGAACGAATATAAAATAATTAAATAAATACAATGCACTAATACTGAACTGACACGCTGTAAAGTGACCAAACAAGAACATACATTCCGTGGAAATTACTATCCACGTGAACATGAATCGCATTTCTAGCAGTCACGGAAATACAATATATTCCATTCCATTCCATTGGTCGTGAGCTCGACCACTCCCCATTAGATCAATTTATGAAAGTTGCTAGCTCCTTAGTAAGGGAAAGCAACATACCTACATAAGGAAGGCAATCTCAAAATATCTCCCAGCTAAAGAAAACATACCACGCACCACGTATTTGAATTAATAAACAATTACGAGTGTGAGTGAAATGAAAACCTTAAATTTGTAATAACAAATCGAAATTTCCCGCTGTTATCCTGTAAGTTGGTAAGCGTGTACAAACAGCGTGCAGAATGGCCTGTAGGTGGCAGCATAGTGCATATGCACACATACCGTCGCAGTATCAGTATGAAGATGGGCGCCCTACTTGCGACTTGTACCAGGGAAGAACAGCGTTCTGTTATTCGGTTTTTGCGTAGTGAAGGTGTGAAACCTATTGAAATTCATCGACGAATGAAGGTTCAGTACGGTGATGCATGTTTGTCGCAGCAGCAAGCCTACGAATGGAGTAGGAAGTTCGCAAATGGTGTGACTTCAGTGGAAGATTCTCCTCGTCCAGGTCAGGCACAACGAGTGGTAACTCCACAGAACATTGCAGCAGTTGAAGCCATAGTGAAGGAAAACCGACAAGTGACACTGAATGACATTGAATGATATTGCAGCATGTTTACAGATTAGTCATGGGTCAGCACACCACATTGTGCATGATGTGCTCCAGTTTCACGAAGTGTCTGCAAGATGGGTGCCACGGCAGCTGACTCCTGAAATGAGAGAACGACGTGTTGATGCTTGTGAAGAACTTCTTCGGTGCTTTGAACGAGAAGGTGATGGCTTCCTTGCAAGAATCGTTACTGGGGCCGAAACCTGGGTTCACTTCCACCAACGGTTGCAAGAATCACAGACTTGCATTTTGAGTGTCTTCCTCATCCACCATACTCACCAGACAGACCTTCCCCCAAGTGATTTCCATATATTTGGACCACTCAAAGACGCAATGGGAGGAAAGAAGTTCCATTCTGATGAAGGTAAACCACGCGTGCATGAGTGATTGCGAGGACTACCAAAAGAATTTTTTTTCTAAAGGAATTTATACACTTTGTAAGCGCTGGAGCATTTGCATTGAGCGTGGGGAAGATTATGTTGAAAAGTAATGCAGCTTTGTACCACTTCTGCACAATAAATAATATTTAAGGCTTTCATTTGACTCACCCTCGTACATAATTGCAACAGAGACTGGTTTGAATCACCAAAATACAAGTTTTCTATACACGTCTTCCTGTAAGGCACTGAACAGGCTTAAATGCAGAAGAGAATAACAAAACTGAATAAATAACTCATCTTATTGAATAACTATGACATGATCTCGTAATCAGCTTCTAAATTACGAAAAACAAACTGCATCAGTGTCTCTGTAATGCCTCAGGCCGAACTACTAGATCACGTTCACAATTCATCACCAGTTCAGCACGCGAAATGCTAGCAAAGTACATGTGAGAATAGGAATATCATACGATTGAAATGTATTAAACGTTGCCAACTAACAGCCACTACAAACAACAGAAAGTGCCGAATGACATACTTCTTTGAAAAGTGGCATTGTGTAACGACGCATATATCCCCCTATCGTACGCAGGAGGTTATTAAGACGTATGTTTTCTGCAGTTTCCTTAAATCGGTTAAAACAAAATCCAGGACGATTTCCTTGAAGTGAACATGGCTAGTATTCCGCTTCATCCGAAGCCAGCATTTACTCTATCCCTAATAGCCGCGTCACCGACACGACTTCAGATTCTCCCTGTCTTCATTCATGATCGTTCAATCGCCTTCCAGAACTCAACTCACGGAAGTTGGCCACAGTTGGGTCTAAAGGGATGCTACATGACGTCAGCTGAGGGGATATGGAGGAAGGACAGTAGCTTTTTTTTCTCTTTCGCCAGTGAGTAAGCTATTTGCGTGTTCCGTAGATAATAACTGTGACCTCTCGCTATGGCATGGAAGGTGTCAGTTTCAAAATTAGAGTATAGATTATCAGTGGAAAATATGGTAACATTCCGATTATTTACATGACTGTCTTAAGGGGAGCACACAAAAATTTAAATTTTCTTCTACTTTGCCAGTTTCAACCAAATTTTTCAGTCATTTCTATCACGGAAAGATGTTGCAAAGCCCAGTCTTCACAGTCCGTAACTTCATTGGTTTTTTAGTTTTGAATTTGTAATATGATTTTAATGGTATTTTTGAAAACTAACTTTTGGTACACAGACCTCTATCTTCACATTTTAGATTTATTAGGTTAATTCATGAGACATTGTTCAACAGTTTTATGCCTTCATTTTATGATAAATGTTATTAATTAATTTCAGTATTTTTCAAAATTTGAAACTTAAAATTTTTTAACTATCGATAAGTAAATGTCATAATAAAAGAGACAAACTACATTTTCGATCACATTAATGCAGCGAAGTATGCAAATCCCTCAAGACTACTTTCTGCAAAAAATCATTGATATTGTTTAATCTTTAGGATAAAAAAGTAGGCATTGAACTTAGAAAAACAAACTTACAGGAAAACGGATTTTAAAATTTTGTTAGACAAGGAATGTTAGTGCGAGACACATTACCACTAAAATTCACGAGCACCATACGTTCTCCCTTCCAACTCCTGTAAGACATCTTCTTGTAAATTTTTGCCTCTCCAGGCAGCATCTTGTGGACTGCTTGAATCGCCGTTGATCTCTAGATAAGCAAGTAAGGAGGGTGATAAAGGGCGCTTTGGCTCTTGCCTCCTTCTGTCTTCAAAGATTCCACACTGAACTGAGAAACAGCTTCTACAGTGCCCAACAGTATCTTTATTTTCCTTTGGTGAACTTGGACCTAATAACATTGTGCAAACTTTCATTTGAATTTTGTGTCTTGCCATCAGTGCATCTTGGCAATAGCGTGTCAGATGAAAGCCTCTGATGGACAGATATTGTTTTGACCACATGTCAGCTGTCAGTGCTTCACAGCCCATCGCGCAGTCCATATTTCAAATATTTCTTAGAAGCACCTGACATTCGAATACAGCCATGTCGTTTTGGGATCTAAAAGTAAATACTTGAAAGATGTGAAATAGCCATCAATTTTTTTTTGAAAAAAGAGTAAAGTGTTAAGATGGAGTCTGTCCTTAAGCTATATATATTTTTCATACAGTTATTTACGCCTAACTATGATCAAATCGTTCTCCCAAACATAGCCTCCGCCCCCACACACACGCACACACACATAGACACACACACATACATACATACATACACAATACATTATTGCACTTCCAAAAATTGTTCTATAGATTACGAAGGGCACGAAAGATATCCTCTTCCCCATTCTTCCCTAACACGAGCTTGTCCTCCGTCTCTTCCTAACACTAATATTCCTTCCTCTCCATGATACAAAAGTACTTGTCAAGCAGATATGATTTCAGTTTGTGCTTGAAGTTAATTTTCTTATATATTCAATTTTTTTGCATCACTGGGTGAGAGGTCAAAGGCTTTTGTAACTGAATACATCACTCCTTCCTGTGTCATATTACGGCTAAATGAAGGACAGTGTAATTTTTCCTTCTACTGTTGTTTTCAGATTGTGATTAATTGCTGATTACAAACTTCGAAATGGAGTAAATGTGTTGTGAGGCTGTTTTCAGAATGCTCAACCTTTTAAAAAAAGTTGTACAAGCGGTTCTAGAATGAACACACATGTTACCCTTTTTACACCCCTCTACGCAAAAATACTTTCTTCCTCAGTGACGAGTTAGACCACAATACGATGTCATAAGACGTCAGGGAGTAGGAATAGGACAAGTAAGTCAGCTTTTTGACATTTTCATCTCTAAAATCTGATAATACCCGTAAAATAAAAGTCGCAGAGGTTAGACATCTAAGAAGATTTTTAACATGTACGTTTCAATTCAGGTTCTTGTCACTATATAGATCTGCATATTTATAATATTCTGTTTCGTTTATTGATTTACTCTCATGTACTATTTCTAATGACTTGGTCATACCTTGAGCAATAATGAATTGCATACATTGCGTTTTATCTGAATACAGTGACAGTAAATTTGCAGAGAAACAGTTATTAATTTTCAAGAAAATTTGCGTAATATTCTCAACTGTTGAAGTTTGATCCATTAGGCTTGACTGTAATTTTCGCGTTTGCAGATATGACAGAAGATCATTTTTATGTAACGGAACCCGGCAATCAAAAATAAGTTGGTTGATAGCCACCCAAAGTGACCTTACAGAATTCAGTATTGACCCACTGGTGATTACATGGACTACATACAGGCAGAAAATAAATACACATAAATTCACACGCAAGAACCCAACAGAGAGGAATATGAAACCTAAAAATGTGTGGGTGCAAGGAAGGAGACGGGCCCACAGTGAAAGAATAAGGAAGTTATGGGAAGATACGAAAAACAAGAAAGCCAGTGCTAAGTAATGCAACACTCAGCATCCGTTTAGTTAGGTATGATGAAAAATTGAGCTAATGCAGAAGAACAATGTGATCAAAAGCTTTTGACAGTTCTATGAAAATACAAGGGGATAGAAGTCGTATCACCATCCCATTTCACCATGGATGAAGATCAGTTTGGTAGCAGAAAAGCAGTTCTGACTCACAGCAACATGGATTTAGAAAATATCGTTCTTGTGAAACACAACTAGCTGTTTACATACACGAAATGGTGAGTGCTGTTGACAATGGATTTCAAACTAATTCCGTATTTCTATATTTCCAAAAAGCTTTTCAACTGCACCAGTCAAGAAGCTTGCAGTGAAATTGCATGCTTATGGAATATCATCTCAGTTATGTGACCAGATTCGTGATTTCCTGTCAGGGAGGTCACAGTTCGTTGTAATTAACGGAAAATCATTGAGTAAAGCAAAAGTGATTTCTGGAGTTCCGCATTGAATCTGCTGTGCCTAATGTACATAAGCGATTTAGGAGACAATATGAACAGCCGTCTTTGGTTGTTTGCGGATGATGCTGTCGTTTATCGTCTAATAAACTGATCAGAAGATCAAAGCAAACTGCAAAGAGATTTAGATAATATACCTCAATAATGTGTAAATTGGCAGTTGACCCTAAATAATAAAAAGTGTGAGGTCATCCGCGTAAGTGGTAAAAGGAATCTGCAAAACTTCGGTTACACGATACACCAGTGATAAAAGGCCGTAAATTGAACGAAATACCTAAGAATTTAAATAAAGAGTAATTTAAATTGGATAGAACACAATAGAAAATGTTGTGGGGAAGCATAACACGTAGAAAATATAAAAGATCTATTTAAGAGACTGTGTACACTACGCTAGTCCGTCCTCTTTTGGAGTACTGCTGCGCAGTGTGGGATCCTTACCAGATAGAATTAACGGAGTACATCGAGAAAGTATGCAGAAGAGCAGATCGTCTTGTGTTATCGCGAAATATGGGAGAGAGTGTCACTCTCATGATACAGGATTTGAGCTGGACACCGACAAAACAAAGGCGTTTCTCATTGAGGCGGTATCTTCTCACGAAACTTCAATCACCATCTTTCTCCTCCGAATGCGAAAATATTTTGATGACACCGGCCTACATAGGGAGAAACCATCATCATAATAAAATAAGGGAAATCAGAGCTCGCACGAAAACATTCCCGCGCTGTTCGAGATTGGAATAATAGAGAATTGTTATGAAGGTGGTTCGATGAACCCTCTGGCAGGCACTTAAGAGCGATTTACGAAGTATCTATGTAGACGTAGACGTAGATATAGACTTAAGAAAAAACAAGGCATATTCGTTGAATTTTTCGATAAAAAAAAGTGTTCGACAATGTAAAACGATGGGATGTATTAGAACCTCTCAGGAAAATAGAAGTAAGCTACAAGGAAAGAAGTGGAATATAAAATATGTATAAGAAACAGGGGGAAACAATAAGGACGGAAGACCAAGAACGACGTATCATGGTCGCGTTGAGTGACCGCGCGGTTTGAGGCGCCACGTCACGGATTGCACTGCCCCTCCCGCCGGAGGTTCGAGTTCTCCATTAGGCATGGGTCTGTGTGGTTTGCTGTTCTTAGCATAAGGTAGTTTAAGTTAGTTTAAGTAGTGTGTAAGTCTAGAGACCGATGAGCTCAGCAGTTTGGTCCCTTAGAAATTCACACACTTTGAACATTTTGAAGTATCATAATTAAAATGTTTGCATGACAAGGACGTCACCTTTCGCCCCTATTGTTTAGTCTGTGCATTGAAGAAGCAATGACAGAAATAATAGAAAGGTTCAAGTGTGGAATTGAAATCACGAGATTCACTGATGACATTGTTATCCTCAGTGAAACTGAGGAGGACTGCAGGAATATAACGGTCTAATGAGCACATGCTATGGACTGAGGACATACTAAAGAAAGAAGAAAGTAAAGAGGAGTAGCAGAAATGAGATTGGCGACAGACTTAACATGAAAACTGGAGACCACGAAGTAGATGAAGTGAAGGAATTTGCTACGCTGAAAGCACAATAACACATGGCGGACGAGGCAACTAGGACAAAAAAGCAGATTGGCACAGGCAAAAGGGGAATTACTGACCCAAGGAAGTCTGTTGGTATCAAGTCTCTCTTCTGATATTTTGAACGGCACCATAGGACTGAGGCATGCGTCAAAGCGAAATATGAGCAACGAGAAGCGACAATGGAACATTACGGCATGTTACCTATCCAGTAGGCAGTAGCAGCTCCACGTGTTGCTGCACACTGTGTGTCGACAGTTCACCTTCTGATAGTGTAGATCATCATGACGACTCACCACGAAAGGTAAATAAAAAAATAAAAACATTAAATATAAAACCAACCTAGCACCATATCCATGTGAGAGACCAGTACAGTGACAGATAACATTGCCGTAAAAAAGGAAAGTGGTCATGCATATGTGAAAGAAAAAGTGCGCTGAGTTGAAAAAAAAGATGGCGCAGTGGTTAATGCACCTACCTGGTAAGCAGATCTCGGGTTCGAATTCCGGTCGGGTACACATTTTCGCTCGTCACCGCTGGTTGCGCTTAATGTCCCGATGCAGCTGACATCAGTAATCCCTTCCCTTTCCTTTCCTTTCTACCCCCCCTCTCTTCCCCCCTCCCCGCCCACCTTCAGTTAACATATAGATGAGTATAAGCTTCAGAATTCCGTTGTTGTCAGTAAATGACCTACGTTTTATTTGCTAAATGATGACCGTAAGAAGAAGAAAAAAATGGCACGAAAGGAAAGAAACACAAAACGTGAACAGCTTTCACCTGATTACAGCGTGGACTATAGTTTTGTAACTTTTACGTTTACAACAAATCACATCTACAAAAGATGTTCGAAATTGGCACCGTTTGCTCGAATGCAAGTTTTGCATCGCTCAATTATCCTTTCACGCCCAAGCCCAACCGCTGCGCGTGCAGCTAGGTACGTCAACTGGTGACGTCACGTATTCAACATTTCTCATCCCTTTTTGTGGTATTTCCCGACATTTGCGACCCCATGTGTCTTATATTAAATTACTTGTCTCAGCTCTACGTCGCTTTGACAACTTTTAAAAGTTATTAAAAATTACCGTTTATAGATCCAGTGTTCACACTTGTGTTTAATACAAAGCGACTGACGGCGGTAATAGTCACATAGTCCATATATGGATGTAAACAAGACGTGTCACTCCTTCAATTTAACAAGAGCGATTCAGCTCAACAGATGATGACGATGTGTAATGCTTGGTGGCTGATACACACTGAACAAAATAATAGTTTTATTTTAACATGATAATGGCTCGTCAGTGAACTGAAACTAGTTATTGCTAAAGGTATTTTTGCGATCTTGACCTAGGTTTTTTAATCCATACAAGTTAACATAACAGATCGCTTTTCTCCCTTTTCGACAAGGTCAAACAGCAAAGAAAAAAGTGAATTAAATTGTCCAACTTGTCTACAAGGAATGATGTAACACTTGCAGACGTATAACAGTGTAGAAAGTACCGAAAGCCGTTGGACCGAGTGAGGTGACGCAGTGGTTAGTACACTGGACTCGCATTCGCGAGGACGACGGTTCAAACCGACATCCGGCTGTCCAGTATTAGATTTTCCGTGATTTCCCTAAACCGCTCCAGGAAAGTGCCGGAATGGTTCATCTGAAAGGGCACAGCCTATTTCCTTCCCCATCCTGGACACAATCCGAGCTTGTGCTCCGTCTCTAATGACCTCGATGTCGACGGTACGTTAAATCCAATCTGTCTTCCTTCCTTCCTTTCTTATAGCCGTCGGCATACGGACCATGCTTTCCAAAGTCAACGCTGAGCGTGTAGAGTTCTTAGTATTGCTGAACGCCCAGAAACGGCTGGATTTGTGCTTTCGGTTCGTGTACCACAACGTCGTATATGCGGTCGAAGAGCGGTACAGTGGCAGTTAGGTGTATCTGGCTCCCAAACCACACTATTTACGAAATGGACGGACGTAAAATTCCTGTGGTTACGTCGTCTTGGAGGTCATGCACTGCATCCTCCGGAAGAGCGTTCGTAGTAAGCTGAGCGACTTCTGTGATCAGTGCTGCAGAATGCGGTACGGCTGCGTATAGCCTGGCAAAATGAGCATGGAGAGTATGACCGATACTTTGTTAGGTGTCGTGCCGGCGCCCTTCCACATCAGTGAGGACTTGGATCAGAGCTCGTCGTCGTCGTTGTCTTTCGTGAAGGAGGTGGTACATCGACGGACGTTCTTGAGGGATTCGATTAGAAGCTCGAGAACGGACTACAGTGCCTTCCAAGTTACACCGCATGATCAAGGAGATCTGTGCCTTCGTGCGATGGACCATCGACTGCCGGGCTGGCGAGAAAGGCATCGTCGTACAGTCACGTAGAATGGTGTAGTAGAAGTGCAGGGTATTAGTTTGCCACGCCTTTAATTCCTTTCCATAACTCATCAGAGTCTTCCTGAGGGTCGGCTTTGCACAGGAGAGCCACCATGATAAGGTGGAGTCATAGGCTTCTCGACGATGGTGGCAGCGTGCCCACGCTGCTTCGACCATACAGCGACAGTCTGAGGAGGTCAGGTGAGCGACATTGAGTTTCCACAGACCACAACTATGCCACACTTGCTGTCGGGCGAGGGTGATGTCACAGAGGTATGCATCATGGTCTGAAAAAGCCAAGGGCCAGGCTTCCGCATGACGTGTGTCATCAGCAAGGGAGCGGGTAACGTAGATGCGATATATGCGGCTTTACGAGTGAGAGGTGTAGAATGTATAGCCCGGATGAATTCCGTGGAGCTTCTTCCATGTGTCAACAAGTCGTAGACGGTCGATGACCACTAAGAGAGATGCACAAGGGCAATGTCGCGGGAGTTGGTCCGCGAGCTCTTGTGTCGAGTTAAAATCCCCACCGAGTACCAAATCGTCCTGCGGACCGGTGAAGAGGGGTGTGACGCTTTCGGCAAAAAAAAGTTTGTCGGTCATGACGGCGGCCAGTGCCGGACGGAGCGTAGATATTAATATTACGCACGCCGAACAGTGTGAGGGCCATACCTCGCGCAGTGGGGAGGTAGATGACGTCCTCTGCAGGGAGTCCGTCGCGTAGCAGGATGGCGACGCCACTACCGGTGTCGGATGCGGGGGAAACATGGGCATTGTATCCGGTGGGAACTAGGAAGTCAGCCACAAACACCTCTTGTAAGAGTGCTATATCCACATCTGCAGAGTAAATAGTGTCTCTAAACATGGCCAGTTTATGGGAGGCACGAATGGTGGCAAGATTCATCGTGGCGATACGATATTGCTGTGTACGGCCATCGTCAGTATTTGCAGAGCGTGCGGTAGAAGTAGCTGGCAGGTGGAGACCCACCGGTGGTCCCGCAGTGGTGATAATTACTGGCGGGGGCCAGCCCCAGAGTCGCCGAGGTGGACTCTTGTGCAGACACACTGGCAGTCTGTTCCACTTCTTCTTCAACGTCATCGGCCCAGGAAGCTGACGACGTGCACATGTGACGGTTACGTACTTCCGGAACGGGTGTTGTGGATTCCACAACATGAGCGGCAGGGGGACCGCCGTCATCATTCGTTGACAACGGCGAGGACACGTCCCTGGCTGGGAGAGTAGTCGTCACCGGAGGGGCTCCTGTTGCTGCCACATCGCGTGACTGGCCGCAATGTGGAAGATTACCGTCAGACATCGGGTCGACATCTCGCGGGGCCGTCTGAGAAAGGGCGTCATCGGTAGGCGTTCGCCATTGTTTCCTGTGTTTGCGAGGCGACCGCTGTTTTCTGATGTGGCCTTCTGAATCAGAATGTGGTCGCCCGTCGCCTGACGCCGAACCCGTCTGGACAAAGGCAGACGTCCATGGTTCCAACAGGAACATCGGTTTCGGTCTGCAACCCGGACGGTCATGAAGCGAGCACTGGAGGCGACGCCGTGCTGGTGTCGTCGGCGCGTTGTGCTGCGGCGGGTGGCGTTGACGATGCTGCTGGTGCAATCGAGATTGGTACGACGGGGTCATGTGCAACCTTGGCGTAGGTGATGGGTAAGGACGTGACCGTCGAAGCCTGGGTTTCTTCACGTAACGGCGTCTGTATTAAACGGCGGTGTAAACATTCGGAACGTACATGTCCCTCCTGGCCACATCCTGCGCACGTTCGTGGCTGTCCATCGTACATGACGATGGCCCTCACACCGCCAATCAGCAGGTACGATGGGACATGTTTCGTCAGCTCAATTTTTATTTGCCGGACGCCATTTAATACGGGGTAGGTCGTAAATGTTTGCCACTTCTCCGCGACGTGAACCAAGACGGTGCCATATGGTTGGCAAGTGGCAATGACCACATCCTGAGGCACCTCGAACGGGAGCTCAAACACCCGCAATGTCCGGAGACCGAATCCAGCATGGGCGACTATCACTGCACCAATATGTCCATCAGTGTGTTTGAATTTCAGTCCGGTGGCATGACGGTGATTTATGTCATTGCAAATTTCCTCCGTCGACATCTTGATGTAGACAACACTTCCAGTGATGGAGAAATGTATGCCGATTACGTCCTGGGGTTCAAACGTAGATCCTCACGTATGAACTGTTCGACTTCGAAAGCTCTGGGTCGTGGATGGTCAGCCTGAAACGTTACTTTGATCGTTGCACGGCGGTACGAGTGCGCCATGGTGTACGTTAGTACTGGACTTGATTGACACAAACACCGCGACGCGGAAGTAAACACCGCAGAGAGCGGAGCGTCGGACGGCGCACGGAGCCGCTCCGCACGCTAGCACGGCTGCGAGCCGACTGACCACTTAGTCTTCCATCTCATTGGTCTACATTCAAACGCACGATCAGAAGCAGGAAATTCGGGTTCGAATCACGGTCCGGCAAAATTTTCGTTGGCGTCATTCCATTATACACCTGATGGTTGTCAATATTCGGAACTAGGAATATATTTCTCGTATTTCATAGCAGTTGTAGCTGTCGAAGTGCTTGTTGCTTTGGACAAGCATGCATGTCCGAAGGAACATTGCATCCCACTCCTGAACAACACAGGCACTGCAATATTTTAATTAGTTATATGGCTACCAACATTTAATTCACTAGCCTATTACTCTTGTTAAGTCTAACCCAATGAAGTTCATTAAATTCTGACTGCAATTGTACATTGTAGTTCATTCAAGTTTTCTGTATAGATCTGCTCAAGTTTTTATAGTGAATTGGTAAAAAAAGAGTTCAAGAAATAGATCTTCTTCGATACCAGTTTGTGTTTGTTGTACCCGCTGCTCGGTGTCTCGTAGAGCGGAAAATATTAACAACTCGTTCGCCGTAGAATTCTGTATGCTCCACGCCGCTGCAACTGCTATTTCTAGAGATGCTGGAGGTTTAAAAAGGTTTCAGAGGAGCGCTTCAGACAGATTGGAGATAACCATGCTGTGTAGCGCTCTCCGTGGAGTAACGATCGGGTTTCTGCATAAGGAGACAATTGATATTTCATGTAACGACTTTAACAGAGAGAATTCTGCTGTATATAAAGCCGGACCGCAAGCAGACTCGAACCCGCGACCATTCGTCACAGATTCCAACAGCCTCTCTATCTGCACCGGAAATTATCTCCGTAGGTTTTGTGGAAGGAAAGTATTTTACCTTGTTAAATATCTTGCATCTATTCAGAGAAAAACGTTTTTTAACTAACTGAACACTATCACGCCTATAGAACTAAAAAGAACTCAGTCCGAAGAGGCCATGAAAGCCCAACGGTACCGACCGGCCGCCGTGTCATCCTCAGACCACAGGTGCCACTGGATGCGGATATGGAGGGGCATGTGGTCAGCACAACACACTCCCGGCTGTATGTCAGTTTACGAGACCGCAGCCGCTACTTCCCAATCAAGTAGCTCCTCAGTTTGCCTCACAAGGGCTGAGTGCACCCCGCTTGCCAACAGCGCTCGGCAGACCGGATGGTCACCCGTCTAAGAACTAGCCCAGCCAGACAGCGCGTAACTTCGGCTTATAGAATTCCGTACCCATATCCAGAGCAAAAGTAAAATCATACATAATTATTCTTCTCGTTACATACAATGAATCAGGGATAACCTAGCATCTCCGAGTAATGCAGCAATTGCTAAGAGCTTATATATTGTCATTGCTGCTCGCAACTAACACACCATTGGAAAAAAAAAATCTTTTATTTACAAGTGTTGCTCGAAAGGCTCCGTAAATCACATTTAAATAAATTGTCTTTCCGGTCTGTGGCCGGTATTGATACTACTTCATGTCAGTTAGTTTTAACTTATGACAAATTGATATATACACATTCCGTCGTTATATTTGATCCATTATAAACTGGATATGACATTACGGAAGGAACTTATGGACTCTCTTCCTCGCTTAACTGAAGGCAGTATCAAGGCTAGAGGCTGTGTTAGTCGGTACTCGTGTCATATCTGCTGGAAGTAACTGACATTCTGTCCGGTGCGTTTACAAAGAAATCTATCTAACGATCAACGCCATCTCAGTCAAATTTTATGATTACAAATTAACAAAAATTAGGTAAAAATTAAAGTAACCCAAAGCTACGTCGGTACCTACCGAATATAGCTTTCGTCTCTCCCTCGTCTTGGAAATGAACAAGGAGGAGAGAGGAGGAGGAGATTAGTGCTTAACATCCCGTCGACAACGAGATCATTAAGGACGGAATACAAACTCGGGTTAGGGAAAGATGGGGAAGGAAATCGGTCGTGCCTTTACAAAGGAACCATCCCAGCATTTGCCCGAAGGAATTTAGGGAAATCTCGGAAAACCTAAAACAGGATGGCTGGACACTGATTTCAACCAGCTAAACACTGCTCCACCTCTTTGGGTGAAACACACAGAAAATTGCTACTCAAATTACTGAATAAAAAAAAATGGTTCAAATGGCTCTGAGCACTATGGGACTTAACATCTGAGGTCATCAGTCCCCTAGAACTTAGAACGACTTAAACCTAACTAACCTAAGGACATCACACACATCCATGCCCGAGGCAAGATTCGAACCTGAGACCGTAGCGGTCGCACGGTTCTAGGCTGTAGCGTTTAGAACCGCTCGGCCACTCCGGCTGGCAATTACTGAATATTTCAACTGATAACTTATACGCTAAACAAAATATCACACTTAACTTTCAATAAGTATCCTCCACTTTGTGCCATATAGGTATATTAAAATCTCCCTCCTTTTGGCCTCACAATACGTCTTATCCGCTTTGATAATGCAAGTGGTTTGAATTCCGGTTTGCATGTACAACTTCGGTAGGTTTCATGTGTCCAATGCGATGTTTCCAGAGTGCTGTATGTATGATGTGGCAGTAATTTATGGAAAATAGGATACGTTGCCGGCTTTGAAACACACGCACGCAGTACCGCTGCTCTCATACAGTACTCAGCGGGCGGCGCGACCAGCCGTGAAATAGCCTCCGAGGACGCTGCTGGAGGCGTCTGAATAATCGATGGTCGAAAACCAAATTACCTGCGGCCATCGCCGTGAGCCGAGTAGGAACCGCGCAAACCCGATAACGGACCGCAGGCAATGCTATCAGGAGCTCTGTGGAGCCCAACATTTGCAGGTAGCCCTGAGACTCCGAGACGCCCATTTAGCCATAACTTAGAGAAACGGTGATGATCACCATGTGTTTTAGGCGCGCGATAGAAAGGTCTTTAGCACCTGTACTTAAAATTCTATGGAACTAATGTGGACGAAAGAGTCAGAATAATAAAACTCCAACTACGATGACCGTGTAAAAAGTCATTAAAATACACACACACACACACACACAGACAGACAGAAACGCGAAAACCATGCATCTCGCTGGATCTAAAATTTATAACAACAAAAAAAATCAGTGGCTAGAGTTCATTTTTTTCCGTATAGCTGGCACATTACTGGAATGAAAAGAATGAACCAGTCACTCCGCAATTCACTAAAATCTCTAACCTGAATACTTAGATTGGAGTCCAGACACTAAACACAATTTAAGAATCTGTATTACATTCCTCTCGCCGTCAACTAAAATAGATGCCACAGCACCATTTAAATTTGTTTCCACTCTCGTTGTGGTATAAAATACTCTCAGTTGAAATGTGGCGTATAGTGATTTGAACGTCACAGCCATCACAGACAGGGGAATGCTGTCACCGAAGTATGAAACCATGTGTTAGGGGACAGCGTCATTCTCGGAAGCGAGTCAGAGTTACTTTATTCAGTCGGAATCAGCAGTACGATGTACGCCTTGGCCGGGTATTTATCTACAGAGACAGAAACTACGTATTGTTCTTCTAGATGTGATTTTCCTGCTTTTCAAGCCATGATATCAACTACGTGTTAACTTGTTGTATCGAAACGCCTGCATACGCTACTTTCATTCTCGTGCATGGAAACGGAGGAGCCGGCCGCTGTGGCCGAGAGGTTCTAGGCGCTTCCGTCCGGAACCGTGCTGCTGCTACGCTCGCAGGTTCGAATTCTGCCTCGGGGCATGGATGTGTGTGATGTCCTTAGGTTCGTTAGGTTTAAGTAGTTCTAGGTCTAGGGAACTGATGACTTCAGATGGTAAGTCCCATAGTGCTTAGAGCCATTTGAACCATTTTTTGGAAGTAGGGTTTCATGATAACGTAATAGAAATAATTCTCTTGGTTTCCATGCAACGACTTGGAAGAGCACTATGTACTTGTTACATACATTCTTTGGGTTTGTATGCACTAGCTGATGAGACTTAGCTTCTATGTTTTGTGGCTACACCTCTGTTCAGGCGGATGGGGCATTTTCATCTCGCGCCGACAATGCCTGCGGTGGTGAACATGCGGAGACAGTAGTCTCTTTGGATTTAGAAGTTGACGTCTGCTGAGCTAACATCTGCAGATATATTATCGACAAATGGACATGTGATAGTTAAGGCGTGTAGTTTTTAAGCAGTTGTATCGAGAGCTTGAAGAACGTACGGAATATCAGACCAGCTGTGTGGTTTGACTGGAGAGTTTCGAGAAAATAGAAACAGCACCTCATTCTCAACGGACAGAAGTCAAATGGTTCAAATGGCTCTGAGTGTAGTGTCACCGCCAGAAACCACACTTGCTAGGTGGTAGCCTTTAAATTGGCCACTGTCCGTTAGTATACGTCGGACCCGCGTGTCGCCACTATCAGTGATTGCAGACCGAGCGCCGCCACACGGCAGGACTAGAGAGACTTCCTAGCACTCGCCCTAGTTGTACAGCCCACTTTGCTAGCAATGGTTCACTGTCTACATACGCTCTCATTTGCAGAGACGACAGTTGACCATAGCCTTCAGCTACGTCATTTGCTACGACCTAGCAAGGCGCCATATTCAGTTACTATGTCTTCTGAACAGATAATATTGTGAATCAAATACCGTCAAGAGCGACGTTCATCATAATGGATTAAAGTTAAGTATGAAACTAATTACATCCGCTTTCTGAATTCTAATTCCTTGTTATGTTCCAGACCTCACGTCAGTATAGTCCTTCCCCCCTCACGACAGCCTGCGTGGGCTAAAACGCGTGCATTTCGGCCTCCACTAGTAACACGGTGTTGGCTCTTCTCCCAACTACAACACTAAGCACTATGGGACTTAACAGCTGAGGTAATCACTCCCCTAGAACATAGGACTACTTAAACTACACTAACCTAAGGACTAAGGACATCGCACGCGTCCATGCCCGAGGCGGGATTCGAACCTGCGACCGTAGCAGTCGCGCGGTTCCGGACTGAAGCGCCTAGAACCGCTCGGCCACCGCGGCCGGTGGACAGCAGTCTTCAGACATAAAAGTAATTTGGGCCGTACGCAAAGGGAGTGTTATAGGATCATGGAACACTGGAATTTCCATGACAGTTGCCGCGGATGATGCTATTGTATACAGACAAGTAGCATCGCTAGAAAATTGTAGCGAATTGTAGGAATACGTACGAAGGATCGACGCTTGGTGCAAGGAGTGGAAACTTCCCATCAAGGTAAAGAAATGTATCGTACACAGAAAGAGCCATATTGTATAATTACACTATTGCAGAACATTCACTGGAAGCAGTTACTTCCGCAAAATATCTAGGAGTCTGTATACGGAGCGATTTAAAGTGGAGCGGCCACATAAAATTAATCGCGACTGAGACAGATGCCACACATTGGGAGAACCTTTAGGAAAAGTAATCCATCAACAGGGGAGGTAGCTTACAGAATCCTCATTCGACCAGTACTTGAATATTCCTTGGCAGTCTGGAATCTGTACCAGGTAAGATTGTTCGGGAAAGAGAGAAGATCCAAAGAAGAGCTGCACGTTTTGTGACAGGTATATTTAGTAAGTGTTAAAAGGTCACGGAGATACTCAGTCAACTCCATTGACAGGCGCTTGTAAATTACCTGTCCACAGCGGTGTTACTGACACCATGCATCTTCCATTTTAGCGAATCATCGCAATTTTGCAAGATAAAAATAGTCCACTGGAAGGAGGTTACATAATACGTCGATCTTTACTTATCTATTTGTTTGATGGCTTCAGTGGTACAGGGGCTGAAACTCACTTACCAAAATTTTTTTAAATGTTGGTCTTAGTTTTGATTTACAAATGACTGAACGCTAATTTTTTAATGTTACTGATTTATGTCGTCGTTTTCTTGAATGCAAACAATATACGTATCATACTTTTCGTCACGTAGTTCTTCAAACAAGATTCATATCTTTAACAGGTGAAATAAATTTACAAAACAGAGACGAAACAAAACTTAACTGTGTAGAGCCATTACCACAACGACGTATCACACACTGCTACACATGGTAGGCTCTCATACATATGAGATAGTTTTCGAAGAAATCGATCTACACTCCTGGAAATTGAAATAAGAACACGGTGAATTCATTGTCCCAGGAAGGGGAAACTTTATTGACACATTCCTGGGGTCAGATACATCACATGATCACACTGACAGAACCACAGGCACATAGACACAGGCAACAGAGCATGCACAATGTCGGCACTAGTACAGTGTATATCCACCTTTCGCAGCAATGCAGGCTGCTATTCTCCCATGGAGACGATCGTAGAGATGCTGGATGTAGTCCTGTGGAACGGCTTGCCATGCCATTTCCACCTAGCGCCTCAATTGGACCAGCGTTCGTGCTGGACGTGCAGACCGCGTGAGACGACGCTTCATCCAGTCCCAAACATGCTCAATGGGGGACAGATCCGGAGATCTTGCTGGCCAGGGTAGTTGACTTACACCTTCTAGAGCACGTTGGGTGGCACGGGATACATGCGGATGTGCATTGTCCTGTTGGAACAGCAAGTTCCCTTGCCGGTCTAGGAATGGTAGAACGATGGGTTCGGTGACGGTTTGGATGTACCGTGCACTATTCAGTGTCCCCTCGACGATCACCAGAGGTGTACGGCCAGTGTAGGAGATCGCTCCCCACACCATGATGCCGGGTGTTGGCCCTGTGTACCTCGGTCGTATGCAGTCCTGATTGTGGCGCTCACCTGCACGGCGCCAAACACGCATACGACCATCATTGGCACCAAGGCAGAAGCGACTCTCATCGCTGAAGACGACACGTCTCCATTCGTTCCTCCATTCACGCCTGTCGCGACACCACAGGAGGCGGGCTGCACGATGTTGGGGCGTGAGCGGAAGACGGCCTAACGGTGTGCGGAACCGTAGCCCAGCTTAATGGAGACGTTTGCGAATGGTCCTCGCCGATACCCCAGGAGCAACAGTGTCCCTACTTTGCTGGGAAGTGGCGGTGCGGTCCCCTACGGCACTGCGTAGGATCCTACGGTCTTGGCGTGCATCCGTGCGTCGCTGCTGTCCGGTCCCAGGTCGACGGGCACGTGCACCTTCCGCCGACCACTGGCGACAACATCGATGTACTGTGGAGACCTCACGCCCCACGTGTTGAGCAATTCGGCGGTACGTCCACCCGGCCTCCCGCATGCCCACTATACGCCCTCGCTCAAAGTCCGTCAACTGCACATACGGTTCACGTTCACGCTGTCGCGGCATGCTACCAGTGTTAAAGACTGCGATGGAGCTCTGTATGCCGCGGCAAACTGGCTGACACTGACGGCGGCGGTGCACAAATGCTGCGCAGCTAGCGCCATTCGACGGCCAACACCGCGGTTGCTGGTGTGTCCGCTGTGCCGTGCGTGTGATCATTGCTTGTACAGCCCTCTCGCAGTGTCCGGAGCAAGTATGGTGGGTCTGACACACCGGTGTCAATGTGTTCTTTTTTCCATTTCCAGGAGTGTATAATGTGACATAAATTTTGTAACTTAGAAAAATTGTTGTATTGAGATCGGTTATCATTTTTATTCGGTTTTGTTAAAGTTGAATGTAAAAATATCTGGGTCCCTAGTTTCATACAATGCATATCTTTTTTTTACAATAAGCGTACGGAATATTTTCGTAACAATCCAATAATAGAAGAAAATAGAAATAACAGATAAATCAGTTAAAAATAGCTCCCCAGAAAAAGCCGAGAATTACGAAAATAACGACAAAAAATGCTATCGATCGATTGATTACCAGTGACACCGCTATCGATAGAGTCAGTCTGGAGGAGAGAAAATTAGCGTTGGGTTGTTACACGCAGGAAGAGAGACGTTCTACAACACGGTGTGGATTAGTGTTAAAATTCCGAGACCGTATATTCCTAAAAGAGTCAACCAGTATATTGCTTCCTCCTACATGTACCCGCGAAAAAACCATAGAGATAAAATGGAGAAATTGAAGCTCACGCAGTGGTTTACCAGCAATCGTTCTTCCCGCCAACCATTCGCGACTGAAACAGGAAAACGGAGAAAAGACACTGGCAAACAAAGTACCCTCCGCCACACACTATAAGGTGGCTTATGGAGTATAGTTGTACATGCAGATGTAAGAATATTATTTAATATATACGGTGTCAACGATAACTGTTTACAACCTACCACAGTGGTCTAGAGGAAGTTGAGACGAAGAATTTGATATAGGACACTTGTGTCTATCAAGTTGAGAAATTATCCGCATATTCCTAAAGCAAAACACAATGAGAAAAAATGTCTGTTTTAGTCTATAGCCGTATTTTCTTTATTTTGCCCAATGGCTACCAGTTTCGCTACACACCGCCATCCTTAGGTCATTCTATGATCAAAAAATCCCAGGACATATTTAAAGTAACAATGTAAGAGACATTTACAATAACGTATGGTGTAGAGAGCAACCTTAAAGTGTATGGGCAGCCCCTTTCCATTGGTGCGCAGTCGTCACGGTAGTTGCCCAAGTAGGTGTATGAAACACTGAAAGTAAAGGTCAATACTGAGCCAGCAGTGATAAGAGCGTCCCCTATACAGAGAGTTTCATACGTACTTTCTAAAAAAGAGCCGCAGTATAAGCGATATCTAAAAATAAGATGTGCATAAAATACGAAATTTAAGAAATTACATAACAAAAAATGAATAAAACTGCCCCCACTGTAACAAAACGCTAAAAGCATAATAGCAAGCCTATCTAGCCATATTTACATTTGCTGAATTATTTCCCATGTTCGTCATTCTTTTGGTCTTCCTGAGTGGGCTGTTACCCCACCGGCTTAGTCGGCTATTTCATTAACATTATGAATTTAAACTCTCTCTTAAGGGCAATGAAAGAAAACATACGTTTTTGAACGGCATTAAAAAACTAATTGGTTTTACAATTCTGTCTAAACTTAAGCCTTACAGTCGCAGTAGCTTCGTAGTAGGAACGTGGACAATTATTTGCTCTCACTGGGAGACGTACGCACAGTGTGGGCTTAATGAACTTCAAAAAAGAAACCATTCATGATAGAAACCAAAACTACACTATTTTTGAATATGAGCATAACTTCACTTCTAACATTACTATCGTAGATCTGTTCATTAAAGATTTGTATGTATTTGCCTTTTAATCATGTGTGAACAGGTTTTCTAGACAATAATATTTACACAATCTTGCACTGTAATCCTACAGAACTATATTTTATAATAAACTAAGGATACTTTAGCAAATGCCTATCCAACTTCACTTTTGTGGTTTTAGCTTTAACTTTTACTACTCTTTTTAATTTAGACAAAAAATCTTTTTGAAACACTTGAATGCAAGAATCGTTCATTTAAATCTGGATACTCGGTTTTAATAGCACTTAGGTGAGGGCCCTGCGTAGGTTCGTGATCAGGATTGAAAATATGGTTCCGGACACGAATTCAGGTTTTATGTGGTTTTTATTGAAACAACACACAAATATCCATATACATTACTTAACTGAATGTATGAAGTTTGTGAAACTGTGGTGAAGATGGGTGGCAGGCGACATGACAGCTAACTGTACTCACGGCTCTTGATGTTCGAATGCTCTACAAAATCTCTTCTTGGTGTCGGATTTCCAACATATCAGAGCCATTCTATTATGCTGTGAATACCAAATAATAGAAAGATCAACAGCAGAGGCTAATCCTTTATAATGAAACTTCAAATTGCCTCTCTTAGCAGCGTCGAAGTGTAGCGTGCTAAGGGTAGCCATATACTGCGTGTCGTTCACACGAAGGGGTCGCTCAGTTTGACCGCAAATCCCACCTTTTATATCGCTCTATGCCACTTCCGTTGCTGAGGGACTTCCCTACAGCTTTTACATATTACAAATACAATTGCCCTGAGAATGAACTACCTTTTAAGAAACATTTTCTTTTTATAAACATATTCATAGGATAATAATTTACCATATCAACATATTCTTTAGCTTTTTCATATATAGATTACAAAACTCTAATTTTCTTGCGATAGATCAGGGAGTTTCAACAACACAGAATACACACTTCATAAATTGGAGATACACAGTTACATAATATAGACCCCACTCCTAATCGATATAAGTGTAACATTAGGTGAGTCTGCACTCTATCCTAATCGTTCCCATGGTATTCCTCATATACTGTGGCAATTCCGCACTATTCCGGTATCATTCAACAGATCCCGGTCTCAAAAATGGCTCTGAGCACTATGCGACTTAACATCTGTGGTCATCAGTCGCCTAGATCTTAGAACTAATTAAACCTAACTAACCTAAGGACATCACACACATCCATGCCCGAGGCAGGATTCGAACCTGCGACCGTAGCAGTCGCAGATCCCGGTCTAATTTTGTCATGTGTTTGGTACCTCTCGTACGAAAGTACTAACCCTCGATATTCTCCTTGCACTTTTGTTAACACTCCTCCATATTCTACTTCCTGATGCAATTTCGCAAATGATTCCTGCAGCCTACGAACCTCGTTCCTCACCTCCCTCGTATTATAGTCAAACTTAACGTGCCTTGTGACTAAACAACGCGCCGTTCTCTTGTCTGGAAAATAACACTCTTACTTCGAATGGCTAGATCCATAATACGTCCATTGTCTCCCCGCCAAAGAGGTGTAGAGTCATCAGGACGGTCTCGGCAGTACGCTAGATGGAAGAAAGAAATTTGTCATTTCCCCCCCCCCCCCCCTCCTACAGAAATCGTGCGTAAATGATTCATCACCACATTCATACTGACTGACGATGCCCCATTTTGTTCACTTACAACCTACACAGTCACTCGTTTCTTTTTAAGAAAATAGATACCAACGGCCGTAAATTTATTTAATAGTTTTATTTAGCTACCAATTTTGGTGCCTCGTTGGCATCATCTTCAGGCCCCTGTACACGAAGCTAGGTAACTCATCTAGTCATTTGTGCTGTTATAAGATACGCTGTATCCAACTGGTTTCTGTGGACTTCTAAAAACTTCTCGGTCAACTTGGACCTTTCACAATTCTAGCAACTCGTTGGTAAACAAGATTAGTAAATAAAATTACGGCTAGTTTCTTCAAGTCTTGACCAGCCGAAGCCCCATTTGGTGTACACATAATGGAATTACGGAAACTATACAGACATCATCGAAATCCCAAAAATACAACAACACTAAACAATACCG
The DNA here is from genome assembly GCF_023897955.1 of Schistocerca gregaria. Taxonomy (NCBI): domain Eukaryota; kingdom Metazoa; phylum Arthropoda; class Insecta; order Orthoptera; family Acrididae; genus Schistocerca; species Schistocerca gregaria. The sequence continues at coordinate 399,284,655 of NC_064931.1, read as the reverse complement.
AAAACAAACTCGTGCTATATCTAGAATACACTGATCAGCCAGAACATTATGACTCCCTACCTAATAGCTGGTATGTCCACCTCTGTCACAGATAACAGCTGCGATTTGTGGTGGCATGGAAGCAATGAGGGTTTGGTCGATCACAAGAGGGAGTTGGCACCACATCTGCACACTCAAGTCACCTAATTCCCGTAAATTCTGGAGATGGAGGCGCTGAACTCTGAAGCTAGTTCAGTCACATTCTAGATATGTTCAATAGGGTTCAGATCTGGCGAGTTGGGAGGGGGGAGGAGGAGCAGCACATCAACTGGAACTCGTCACTGTGGTCCTCGAAACATTCCACCACACTCCAGGCCTTGCGACATGGCACATTATCTTGTTGAAAGGTGCCACTGCCTGCGGGAAACATGATCGTCATGAAGGGGTGTATGTGGTCTGCAACCAGTGTACAATACTTCTTGACCATCATGGTGCGTTGCATCAACGCCACTAGACCCATGAATGCCCATGTGATTGGTCCCAAGAGCACAATGTAGCTGCCACATGCTTGTCTCCACTCCACATTACAGGTGTCGAGAAACCATTTCCCTGGAAGAAGATCAATTCGTACCCTCCCATCAGCACGATGAAGAAGATATCGAGATTCATCAGACCATGCAACGCTCTGGCACTGTGCTGACGTTCAGTACTGATGTTTCTGGCCCATTTCAGTAGTAGTTGCTGATGTCGTCAATATTGGTTCATGCATAGGTTGTGGGCTGTGGAGACCCATCGTTAGGAGTGTTCGGTGCAACATATGTTCACACACAGTTGTACTTTGCCCACCATTAAAATCTAAAGTTAGTTCTGCCACAGATCAATGCCTGTCCTGTTTTACCAGTCTGCTCAGCCTACAATGTATGATGTCTGTAATTATTGATGACTGCCCAACCCCACAAAATCTGCACGTGGTTTCACCTTGGTTTCCCCACGCGTTGAATACAGTCACCACAGCACTCCTCGAACACCCGACTGGTCTTACAGTTTCCTAAATGCTCGTGCCAAGCCTTCAGGTCATCACAATCAGACCTCAGTCAAATAGATCACATGCCTTCCAAGTTCTACACACGGATACCTCACTCACTGATACTACATGCACTGTGCATGTGTCTGATTAGCGTCATTCCTCATCAGGTGACACTGACATCACCTGGACAGGTTTATATCAGTAGTACGTCTGTGCTCATAATGGTCTGGCTGATCAGTGTATATTATAACAGCGACAAAACTACGTCATATATCATACAAAAAATACTTCATTAACTGTGTTACATTGCTATTTACCGACCCGACCTAACTACATAAGGCACTTTGTGTATACCTCAGGCATCAGTTTCTGCTTTCTTTGTCTCTCTTCTAGGTTTAACATCCCTCACAGACAATGATACAGGTACTTGCAATAAAATGTCCAGAGCTCCATGATATGGCTTAACATGTCTCACATGCACAACGGTAGTTTTTATTGGTAATCACAACTTGATATTGATAGGTAATATCATCTGTATGACCTGACATGGGCCATGCTATTGGGTTAGGAGTTTCTTTGTCTTACCTTGCCTGACCCTATACTGAGGCCTAGTGTGTCCTGTCTGCTTCTGACACTCAGGTATTTGCTTTTTTCACCTTCTGCTCAACATCCTGAAACACCATCACAAGCCTCTTTACTGAGGCCCCATTTTTTCGAGTTTAGGCTTACTTACCTGATAAGGTGAAGGCATCTCTCTACCGCATAGTACCTTGACGGTGCTTTAAAGTTATATGTTGACATGACGTATGGACGGTATAAATTTCAGTCGTTGTGATGGCTGTTCACATAATAACTCAACATTTTTGGTGATTGTATGATGAACACATTCTGTTGCTCCATTAAGCCGATGGTGTAAATGGCTACACGTAATGTGTATCAAATGGCATAGCTGTTTCACCAGATTCGAAATAACATTAGTGTCCTCCTCTGTGACTATTGTGTCAGGTATGCCAGACTTTACCAACCAGTTGGACATCATAGCCTGTGCTACTGAACTTGCTTGTTGATCCAGGATTGCAACTATTGTGATGGAACAGGGAATGTGATCTGTCATGGTTAATATGCAATAGCTACCCACTTGTGTCTGCTTTCATGGCCCTAGAAAGTCCATTCCCACCATTTCGAATGGTTTGGATGCTTTTGGTAACCTTTTCAGTGGTACCCATAGACGATTAAAATTGACATTTTGTGGTCCCAATATAACATTTTTGACATACTGTTCAACATCCTGTAATCTTTTTCTCCTACAGACCTTTTTGACTACTTGTCGCCCAGCTGCTCTATGACCTCCATGATACATTAAAACATGATCATGTGCTTGCTGTAAAACTTCATCCTTGAAAGTTGCAGGTACCACAATACATGGCGTGCACTTTGTCATTCTACACAACTAGCCATTATGTGTTGTGAACTGTGGCTACACATTAAACACTTGGCGATCAATATCAGCAGGATGTGCTTCTTGCCACTCAGCAATGATCCTACCCAACACTCGCAAGACTCCAGCTTTCCTGTTCCAACCATCAACATTGCCATATTTTTTGCCTGGTTTTTTACCACTTCACAGCCAAACTCACCAAATTTCAGAGTCCATCACGTTAATCTACTTGAAGGTTCCGTTAATCCAAGTTACCAATTCGTTGCAGTGTGCTCTGTAACAATTTTATTTTTTTTCTGTACAGGTAACGATGGAAATATGTAACACCATAATTGATAGCCAACATCTCCATCCCAATTTTTGGAATTATTCTGTTCTGATTTGTTTAAGTGCCTCAGTGTAACTTGCTACCCATATCTTGACTGAGAATACATCCAACTGCTAGACTGCTTACCTCAGATGATAAAATAAATTCTTCCTCAATGTCTGGAAACACTAACACCAGACTCATCATCAAGACTAGATTTAACCCTTTATGTGCCCACCCAGTTAGCTGAGTGGTGTAACGCGATTGGCAAGGAGCGCATGGTCCCCGGCACGAATCTGACCGGCGGACTGGAAGACTCCCAAATAATACATTAGCCGCTCTGTTCTGTGCCTCCAGCATAATAACTGTGTTGCTTCTGCGTTCTGCGTCACATCAAAAGTTTTTTTATTGATTTTCCTACTTCTGTGTAAAAATACTCATGTTCAGGAAAAGCAGAACACCTTGAACGACTAGAGGTAGGACGTTCATATTCACAGGACATGTACATTAGTTTGTTCTGCAGAAATAATTAGCATTTCAGTCACCTTGGTTCCATGTGTCCTGTTGCCTAGTAGGCAAATGGTCCGCCGTGGGCCATGATAACTTGTCGATGCTTTATGGCATCGACACGAGTCAGGGCATAAGGCTGCCATCCTGTCACACCAAGAAGGCATATGTTCATGCAGCAACATGTGGTCTTGTGTTGTGTTGCTGAAAATGGCGTCTGGGGTATTGTGAAGAAAGGGTATGGCAACGTGTTGCAGGATGTCAGTCGCGTAGGTATCACTGGTCACAGTGCGCTGGACATGCATCAGCTTTGATTTGTGGTTGTACCCAACAGCACCCCACACCATAAGGCCTGAGTTCGTACTTTATGTCTTGTGCAGTTGCAGTCACTACGATGCCGTTCCACCTGTCTACACCGAACCAAACCCTACCATCATTTTCAAACAAACATAACCTGGATTCATCCGAAAATACTTATTGATGCCATTCGTGTCCTCAGTGACGTTGTACCATACATCATTGCCATTTATCACCTTTCTACACATTCGTCAAAGGTAGGCAGAGAAGCGGACGAGGCGAACGTAACTGATGCCGTAATAAATGGCGACGGATTGTCACTCGTGAGAGTGTACGATGTGTTCCACTGTTGTGCTGGGGCCGCGGAGGAGACAGATGTGTCCTGCAATGCCATTAAATGAGATGTCGATCTTCTCGAGTGGTGGCCTGGTGGTGCGACGTGAAACATCTCGTTGTGTTCTACGGTCTTCCTTGAAGCATTCGGCATACTTCCGCTGCACTACCGCAACGTTTTGTCCCATACGAGTAGAAATTTCCCGAATGAATGCATCACATTCTCTCATGCCAATAATGCGCCCTCCTTCAAACACACTGATTTGACGACACAGTTCGCGCATACGTCTGTGAGGCATCCTGCACGTCTGCTCAAGTAACACTCATCCATTACCTTCGGTTTGTACTGATAACGAGAGCCACAGGCACATTTTACTAGTAGATGGTGTTGCGCCGCGATATCGATGTATCGATGTTGACCTTGAACCCGCGGGCCGATATGGTTCAAATGCTAAACATTTCAGTAGAATATACGTCCATTCTCCAGGCGTTTAAGGTGGTCTGCTTTTTCTGAACGTGACTGTGCTTCTACTGAGTCGTTCCATTTCTGCGACAAACCATTAATCTGTTTTGTAAATGACCTCATGTTGGTTTGCTTGCGGTAATACTGATAGAGTTCCTTTGCAAACTGTTCAGATGTCTGTGCTTTATTCAGTCCTTCGTGACACAATATATAGGGTGACACAGAATAATGGGAATGTTTGAAATGAGTAGTGGCACCCATTGTCAGGTGGCAGCACTGCGGCTTCGTGACAGTTAGTGAGTAAACACTCCGCTATTTCAGTAATCATGGATCAGTGGAAAGGAAAACAGCGTGCGTTAGCCATAAAAGTGTTTTATAAAAACAATGTAGTTTGGTAGCGGCATAGAGGGAGTTTCGATGTTTTTATAATTTAGGACGTCATGATGACGTTCCGTCGAAATACGCGATAAAATGTTAGGTTAATAACACTGAAGAGACTGGATCTGCCCTCAAGAAGAAACCAACAGGACGACCATGTAGTGTGCATTCTCCAGGGCCGAAATGGTTCAAATGGCTCTGAGCACAATGCGACTTAACTTCTGAGGTCATCAGTCGCCTACAACTTAGAACTAATTGAACCTAACTACCTAAGGACATCACACACATCTATGCCCGAGGCAGGATTCGAACCTGCGACCGTAGCGTGCGCTCGGTTCCAGACTGTAGCGCCTAGAACCGCACGGCCACTCCGACCGGCATTTCTCGAGGGAATATTGATGTTGTGCACGAGTATTTCCTACAGAGCCCATTGTGTTCAATTCGTAAGCAAGCAGCAGTGGTTGGAGTGTCCCAGGAGAGTGTTCGCAGAATTCTTCATCTTGATTTAAAATGTCATCCGTTCAGACTACAGATGGTGCAACAACTGAAGGACAACGATTACCGGTTACGATTAGGATTCTGTCAAGAAATTATAACAAAAATAAAGAATGACGATGAATTTCTAAGCAGGCTGTGGATGTCAGATGAGGCACATTTTCATCTCACAGGTTATGTGAATAAACAGAAGTACCGCTACTGGGCAAGCACAAATACTAATGACGCTCATGAGCGCCCTTTACGGGCTAGTAAAGTGACAATATAGTGTGGTGTTTCATCACATGGGATTATTGGACCGTATTGTTTCGCAAATCAACAGGGAAACACAATAACTGTCAATGCCGATCGTTACGTGGAGATGTTATGAACTTTCGTTATACCTACATTGAACAACTTTCCAAATGTTCAAGAAGACTGGTTTCAACAGGACGAAGTGATATCACACACTGCACGGCAATCAATGGCACATGTGCGAGAATTGTTTGGGAATTGTGTGATCTCACGATTCGATAACATTCCCTAGCCCCCTAGATCGCCAGATTTATCCGTTTGTGATTTTTTCTTGTGGGGCTACTCAAGAGCAAAGTCTACACGACTCGACCAAGAACCCTGGATGAGTTAAAACAGAATTCTGGATGCACTTCACAGTATCCCAGCTGAGATGTAGCAGCGGTCAATGCGGAATGTCAACAGTAGATTTCACAAATGTATTCGTACAGGAGGGCGCCATCTAAGAACGTAATTTTTTTAAAAAAATGATAAATGCCATCAATGTTTTTTAAATGGCAAAGTTGTAAGGTTTCAATTACTATGAATGCAATTCCTTTCCTTCATCACTTCTAGTTTTATTCGATTGTGGAAATGTTCCCGTTTTTCTGTGTCACCCTGTACATATTCGCGTTCCCAGTCAATCGTAACTTGGTCATACGCAAGCACGTCTCATATGGCCAATTATCTAACCTAGCGGCAGCTTTCAGATCGTTAATAAACATAGATACATCCTCAGTCGATTTACCCGAAAAAAGAATTACCAAATTAGCTGCAACGTGATCTACATAAGGAATAGGTACATTAAGGAAAGCTTTCGCCTCCACTGACTCGACTTGTCTAAATTCATAGACGGCTTTCAAAGTGTCGACCTATCCTTTTAATGCGGCATTGCTTTCCAAAACTCAGCAGTTTGTCTCCTGAAAGTTTCAGCCACTTTTTGCGTCGTTGCTGTGGACGTTTGTGCGACCTCCATTTAACAGTACAATAAAAAATGATGAATATCAACCGAAAACATACAGACAGGGAAAAAATTGCACTAATCTTTACGACGTATGTTGACTCAAAGTGATTCTGAGCCCAGATGTGCTTATCGGCCAAATCTTCTGCATGTGCTACATATAGCTGGCACTATCAGTATATATGGCAAAAATGCCCAGTTACAATACTGGAAGATGACTGGTCTCAAATGCAAGTCCCTACAATTATCTCTTAATTCTGAGAAATCCGCAGCTTTTTGCGGCTGCATGTGTGTCACCTTCTATGAATGTCTTGCTTACCAACCATGCGATGGGCCACCGCCCCTGTGTGTGGGTGAGTAGTGGCTTGATAAGTGGGTGACTGTCTGTTGCCCAACAATACACACAATGCGACGACGTCACAGGCCGCTCGTGGCACCAGGAGAGTAACAGCAAACACGTAGCCAGGAAGGTGCCGATTTCAGCTCTTGGCCTACACTGTTGCTCCAGAGGCGGCCAAGGCTGTTGAGGTGGCAGGTAGTCCACCGCACGTCAGCTACTCTGCTCAACAGGAGCTGGACAGCACTGTAAGCGCATGCTTACGTACGTTCGTGGTCTCCAGATACGAGAGGCAGCCCACATGAGCAGAGGTAGGCAGCCGGAAGACTGCTCGCTCTTCTCATGGCGAAAGAGTGGCTACACGTCCATATTTGTGCCAGAGGCTGAAAATGGCCTGCTAGTCGAAGGCGCCAAGGTACTACATATCGGACTTGGCAAGAACAGCGGGGCTGCAGCATACAACATCTGGGTCTCCCAAGTGAGACTTGCAGCGACAGGAAACTTGTAGACTGCTTGATGATTAGACGACGGGCCGACAAAGGCCTCTCCTTGTCACAGGTCACAATGCACATCCCTCTACTGAAACTGAGCAATATTCATATGGGCCTGGCCCGCACTTGTGCTACCGCACTGGCTTCTTCAGCAGAGCTCCGTCCTGGCCATGAGGAAATCAAACCTTCCGAGTCGTGGATGCTACGTACGTAATATGGCGCCTCGGACGGCCCGGACTGGCTGCGGTGTGAAGTAACAGGCTGAGTGAAGCGCCCGGAATACTGTGGTATCAGCTGGCTCTTCTTGTTGAAATTCGCTCAGCTTTTACCGCTTAATCTGCTTCCCTCAGCTTCTTCTGTTGCCAGCGAAGGCGCCTGAATTTTACTTGGCTGCATCAAGTACATTATTTTGTAGTGCAACAGTACTTCGAATTTCACTCATTCACTATAGGAAAACTTTTTGAAAGCAATAACACACAGTTAAAATCAAATTTTAAATCCTATCTACAACTACATCTACATCCATACTCCGCAAGCCACTCGAATTTCACTCATTCACTATAGGAAAACTTTTTGAAAGCAATAACACACAGTTAAAATCAAATTTTAAATCCTATCTACAACTACATCTACATCCATACTCCGCAAGCCACCTGACGGTGTGTGGCGGAGGGTACCTTGAGTACCTCTATCGGTTCTCCCGTCTATTCCAGTCTCGTATTGTTCGTGAAGAGGAAGATTGTCAGTATGTCTCTGGGTGGGCTCTAATCTCTCTGATTTTATCCTCATGGTCTCTTCGCGAGATATACGTAGGAGGGAGCAATACACTGCTTGACTCCTTGGTGAAGGTATGTTCTCGAAACTTCAACAAAAGCCCGTACCGAGCTACTGAGCGTCTCTCTTATAGAGTCTTCCACTGGAGTTTATCTATCGTCTCCGTAACGCTTTCGCTATTACTAAATGATCCTGTAACGAAGCGTGCTGCTCTCCGTTGAATCTTCTCTATCTCTTGTATCAACCCTATCTGGTACAGATCCCTCACCGGTGAGCAGTATTCAAGCAGGGGAGAACAAGTGTATTATGTGCTAAATTCGAGGTGGTGCAATTTTTAGAACAACGGACACTTGTTCGCGACGGTACGAGTGTATATGTCTGCATGGCCTCGAGATTAAATTTTTCTGTGGTTTCACTAAATCTCTTGGGACAAACGTCGGTATGGTTGTTTTGAAAAAGACATCAACGATTTCCTTCACAATCCGAGCTTGTGCTTCGTCTCTAATAACTTCCGTGTGGGCTGTGCGTTAAAGCTTAATTTTTCTTCCTTCCATGCTGGTTTTTATGGTTCTGTGCAAAGTTAATGTTAACTAAAATCCACGATACTTTTCATATCAAAATGCGCTGATTTTCTGGGAACATACAACTACCACTGTAAAATTTTGTTGGCTGTTTGCTTGATAATGTACAGGGTGCTTATAATTAAAGTTAAACTTTCAAACCGCTGTAGAAATAACACCACTGGTAAGAATGACGTCAAATTACAAAGGAATGTTATCGGAGAAGGGGGAAAACGTATGGCAGAAGAAAAATAAACAGTTACAAGCTTAGCAACAGATGGCGCTGTAAGCATCGTAATTTAATAGTGATTGACTACAAATGACAAATGAATCATACAACAATGCCTAAGGTGTAGTTTGACATTAAACAAGCTGCGCTACTCAGTGTGCTTGGGTGCACAGGTGTGATACTGTTAGTTACGTAAGCCCATCCATCACAGCAAGGTCATATCACATCGGATGGGTAAAATCGGTTTTTAATTGTTCTGGGGCCAAAAACCATATAAAAAGCATCAATACATCGGTTTTTAATTGTCCTGAGGCCAAAAACCGCATAAAAAGCATCAATCAAAATCAAATCCGATTATTCATTTCCGTGTGACTGGCGTAAAACATCTTCAATATGCTGTCCACCGCTTTCTGAAACAAGTTGAAATCGAGAAACAGCATATTCCACAACTGATCGAAGTGTTTTCGGGGTCACGTCAGAATGTGTTGCACAAAACGTGCCTTCAATGCAGCTAAATTTGCAATCGAAACACTGAACACAACATCTTTCAGATAGCCACACAGCCAGAAGTCACACGGATTAAGATTAGGTGTTCGGGACGGCAAGGCTGTAGGGAAATGGCGGCTGATAATTCTAGCATTTCCGAAATGGCGGCTCTGCAGCTGCTTAACTGTATTTGCAATGTGCGTAGCTACGCCATCTTGCATGGAAATGATCCCATCCACACATCCACGCCGTTGGAGAGCTGGAATGACGTGGTTGCGCAAAAGACACACTCGCGCTTAGTAGTGACGGACTGGAAGCACCTATCTCTTCGAAAAAATATGGTCCTCTGATAAATGACGCCGTAAACCCGCACCACACTACGACGTTTTCAATATGAAGTGGCACTGGTTGATTTGCGTGTGGATTTTCCGTTGCCCATATTCGACAATTCTGTGTATTGACATATCCTGTCAGATGGAAGTGGACTTCGTCTCTTCATAAAATCTTCCGCCGTTGATGATTGTGCACTTCCATGTGAGCAAGAAATTCTAAAGCGAAGGTCTCTCTTGCTGGCAGGTCAACACAAAGCAACTCTTGCATATGGGGAATTTTGAATGGCTAGCAAAGAAGGATGTTTCGTAGGATTTTACGCACCGTGTTCACGGGTATGTCCGATGTTCAAAATGGTTAAAATGGCTCTGAGCTCTATGGGACTTAAATTCTGAGGTCACCAGTCCCCTAGAACTTAGAACTACTTAAACCTAACTAACCTAAGGACATCACACTCATCCATGCCCGAGGCAGGATTCGAATCTGCGACCCTAGCGGTCGCGCGGTTCCAGACTGAAGCGCCTAGAACCGGTCGGCCACTCCGGCCGGCTATGTCCGATGTTCGGGCAATTCTCCGCGCACTACACGTTTGCACACCACCACTTGTCTCCTCCTGCAGTGCTGTGGCCACTGCTTCCAATGACGTCGAATCAATTCGTTTCCTCCCTCTACCAGGTTACACACCAAAAGAACCAGTCTTTTCAAATTACCGAATCATTTTTTCCAGACCCACGGCAGTCATCGGACCAGCGTCTTTTTTTCAAAACCTTCAGTGTCCGGAACTTCTGCAGAGCGACGTGTGCACAGTCATCATTCTTTTAGTACAGCTTCACAAGCAGTGCGCGATCGTGCATTGAGACAGTCCGGCGAACGTCGCAGACGCGAAAGGAGGAAAAGCCGTGTACCCGACGTGTTTATACCAATTTCAATGCGTCGTGCACATGACACCTGTTTTCATTTGCGTATTCTGACACATACAGCGCCATCTATTGATCAATTTTCACACTATTTTTTTTCTTCTGCCTTACTTTTTTCCCCTTCTCCGATAATATACCGTTGCAATTTGACGTTATTCTGACAAATGGTGTTATTTCTACAGCGTTTTGAAAGTTTAACTTTAATCTTAATCACCCTGTATATGCAAGTCTCTATGACATCATCTTCTCTTCTCAGTTGGGCGTCCTGTCCCTGGTACAGAGAGAACGCTATGGATTACCTTTCTGTCCTTTCCGTCTGCATGTAGTTTATTTTACATTTTAACCCGTTACTGTTGGTATCATTGCATGTATAATGACTACAAGTATGGGAGAGTATTGTACCTTGCTACACTTTTCAGACTTCCGCCTCTAGCAGCCTCTGTAATAGAAGGTTATTATATTTTCTTAGTCGCGTTTTTAAGTGACGGCATTCACTTTTTATGTGCGGCAGACGTTTTCTTAAATTGCGAAAATTATTCTGGAAAATTAGGTTTTTTTAAAGCGTGAGAACAGGATCCAAGGTGTTATTTGGTCACATAAGTATGAAGAAATATTCGTATGAAATTTAAAAATGTTGCATTCGAGAAGATCTTGCCAATATTGTATTTAACAGTCCATCCAATGCATTATTACTCTACTACACACCAAATAATCAGTAAGTGAAATCAAATTAAGCAAAAATACTATAAAATCAGTTACAAGCGAAATACATTTTTAAACAGAAGTTGTTGGAAACAACAAATTTTTGCATTTTCAAGACATGTAAAATTGATTAGACATGAATGAAATTTAGTTCATTTGCAAGTATCACATATTCCATGGTAAAAGACCTTCTTCTGTTTCAAGATACAAGATTGTGCACTACTTCAGAAGTATTGTTTAACTGTCTGCGTTTTATATAAATATCTCTAAAAACACATAGCATTGTACTCGCAGTAAAATTTTGTACGTGAAGAATTAACAATATATGCCAAATAACTTCAGTATATCATAGAGGGCTTAAAGTGTGTAGACCGCCATGTATCTACAAGTGCTGCGCAAAACACAAACTCATTTCTAACAACGACAAAAACTGTAGAAGATGGCGGAAAATGCTTATGGCGGGCTCTGCTGCGCATTCCTTCATGTGATTCTAAAATCAGTCACTGGACTGAAGAACCAACGCCAAACCATAGTGTGTTCATAGGCACACTATTCTGTAGGTTGTAAGGGTACATAAGTCAATATTGTACTTGAAGGATCGAATCTGCCCTTACGCTCTTTTGCTACAGCGCAGCGGCATCGCCGACGGGGATGCCCCATCGTTCTAGAAGGGGGAGACTGAAGATCGTTTGGCGCGAAGGAGTAGGTTAATCGAGCGGGAGAAAGCTGACTGGGCAAGTCCAGGCGATGAAAGCACATAAAAGGAAAGTACTGAAATTCGCACCAGGGCTAAAAATAGAGTATGTGTGTGAGCAAAGTGATGATTTTGAAATCAGATTTAAATTTCGTATCAAGAGAGCTGTTATGTAATGAAAAACGATCGCACAGTAATGAACCGGCAATGGAAACTCATACAAGGGCGTGATAAATGAGTGACTGCAGTTTCAGTGTGAATGCAGTCTGAACAATTAGGGACGAGTTACTTGAATCTAAAGCGGAATCAATATCTGTATCGTACAAACGGGTTCAAATATTTCAGCGTCTTCGTTACTAATTGAATATTTTGAAAGGAACAGAATTATAGAACAATGTGGGAGAATAGATAGGACATGCGCCGTAGGCTCGTGGTCTGGACTTAAGCTATCGGCGCCTGTACCATGGGAATAAGTTCGGCCCCTGTAACTGGATTGTTCATATCTGCAATTGCGAATGCATTGAATATACTGCTTGTAAGTTGCCCGGGTGATAGCATCTGCGGGAGGGTAGGAGATGGGAAATTTTAATTAACGATTGTGGTCTAAACTACCTGTATGAATATTCAGTGTGGTCTTTCCTCCCTCCGTGGCACAGTCGTTCGTCGAAATAATCAAATGTTCCAACACAGTACATAAGTTCGACATGGAGAAATTGAGTACTACCATGCTAATCAAGCTGACGAAGATCTGCTAAAATTCACTCTGTTGTGAAAGTTGTTATTGGACAGTGTTGAACTGTTCACACACCATTCTCGTCCATAAATCAGGATCAGTTTCATAGTCAAACCGCACATCGATTCCTTCCTTCTGAAATACTCACTGAATTTGGTCCTAAATATCGCTGTGATACGTTCACGGCCAGCGTATAATACACTGGAGGGTAATTTCATGGTTAACCCTAGCAATACCAACGGATTTTCCATCAATGTGTACTATTAGGAACGCGAGGGCAATGGGTACTTTGTGCCCAACACAAAAAACTAAAAGTTATTAAATGTGTTGAACTGTTATTAACAACATATTTTTTAAATAGTACTGATGTGTAAGTAGGGTACAGAACCAGAAAATATCTTTTAGAAAAATTTTAGCAATACCAACCCAATTTTCGTAATGTTTACACCGACTGGAAGGGTACTTTATACCTGCCACAAAGAATTAAGAAATAATACTAATTTAGTCAATTGTCGTTTCATTCACGACATACTTTTTGGAGTTATATAGAAGTCTAAGAAGGGTATTGAATGTGAAATTTGTTGAGAATAGTCACGTTCACTACTAAGACTTAAATTTTTATGTTAAATTTTACTGAAAGAATTTGAATAATTACTGAATCTGATATAAAAAAATAATTAAAAACAATAAATACTTCTTTCAAAATTTAAAAATATATAGTACCAGATTAGGTTTCGATATTTTGACAAGGTGGGTACGAAGTCCGACCTGGCCCCGCACACGTTTTATTAGGAACATTCTGAGGATTTTGATGACCACGGGAGTACATCGCCATCACGCAGACATTTCTATGCTATTCACATTTCTCTAAGAAAGGCCATTGTCGTACTGAAAAATGGCACCTCGATATTGTCACATTAGAGGTGCAGGATGTCCGTGACACACCATTGTGCTGTCAGAGGTCACTCAATCACCACCAGCCGTTACCTTAAGTCATACCCTATGGTTCCCACACCATAATGCCAGACGTAACACCCCTGTGCCTCTGCAAAACATTGACAGGATAGGACTTCTTCCCAGGTCGCTGCCATATCCGCCGCCGCCGGTCATCTGGAGTAGCGCAGAACTGCGATTCATCGCTTTAAACAAAGCGACGCCGTCCATCAACCATCCACACTCCCCGGTCACGGCACCAGTGCAAACGCACCTGGTCGTGTTATTGTGTTAATGGCAGCCTAACTATGTGATGGTAATTACCAAGTGCAGCTGCTGCTAGTCTCCCACCAATGGTGTGGAATGACACAGAGTGTTGCAAGGAGTCCTTCAGTCGTTTTCGGATAGCAGTCGTAAATGTGAATGCGTTTCGAGATGTATTGGTGTACCATACTACGATCCAGCCTTGTAGTGATCAGACGTGGTCGACCGAACTTGGACGATGAGTATGCCTGCCCTCACATTCCCATGCTGTCCAGCATCGAGCCACTGTCACATCCGAATACCCCATATATCTGGGACGTGCAGGATTCGACTAACTGGTCAAATGGAGACTCACAATGAGGCGTCTTTCAAATTCTGTCAGGTGCTGATAACGCTGTCCCACTGGAGTACGCGGCACCTCCGTGTCTTTCACACTAATCACACAATTTATGATGCTATTAACGCCACTACATACAGTACCAGGACAAATAACAACAGTAAACACGAACAACACTAATGCACTATGGTGGCCGTTCTACCTGCCATAGAGGATTGCAAGTCTAATCACTTACCTACCTGCTGACCGTGTGTACGTGTACGAAGTTACAATAACATCCGACAATTGTCTATTAGGGAATTCACTTTTTTTGTCAGGCACAATAAATATCACATTGACTAAATGGGCAAATCTATTATCAGGCAGCCATTTCTGTAATTTATGGACAACACAGAGAAATACTACACTACTGGCCATTAAAATTCCTACACCATGGAGATGACGTGCTTCCGAAACGAAATTTAACCGACAGGAAGAACATGCTGTGATATGCAAATGATTAGCTTTTCGGAGCATTCACACAAGATTGGCGCTGGTGGCGACACCTACAACATGCTGACATGAGGAAAGTTTCCAACCGATTTCTCATACACAAACAGCAGTTGACCGGCGTTGCCTGCTGAAACGTTGTTGTGATGCTTCGTGTAAGGAGGAGAAATGCGTACCATCACGTTTCCGACTTTGATAAAGGTCGGATTGTAGCCTATTGCGAATGCGGTTTATCGTATCGCGACATTGCTGCTCGCGTTGGTCGAGATCCAATTACTGTTAGCAGAATATGGAATCGGTGGGTTCAGGAGGGTAATACGGAACCCCTTGCTGGATCGCAACGGCCTCGTATTACTAACAGTCGAGATGAAAGGCATCTTATCCACACGGCTGCAACGGATCGTGCAGCCACGTCTCGATCCATGAGTCAACAGATGGAGACGTTTGCAAGACAACAATCATTTGCACGAACAGTTCGTCGATGTTAGCAGCAGCATGGACTATCAGCTCGGAGACCATGTCTGCGGTTACCCTTGACGCTGCATCACAGACAGGAGCGCCTGCGATTGTGTACTCAACGACGAACCTGGGTGCACGAATGGCAAAAGGTCATTTTTTCGGATGAATCCAGGTTCTGAATACAGCATCACGATTGTCGCATCTGTGTTTGGCGACATAGCGGTGAACGCACATTGGAAGCGTGTATTCGTCATCGCCATACTGGCGTATAACCCGGCGTGATGGTATAGGTTGCCACTGATTACACGGCTCGGTCACCTCTTGTTCGCACTGACGGCACTTTGAACAGTGGGCGTTACATTTCAGATGTGTTACGACCCGTGGCTCTACCTTTCATTCGATCACAACGAAACCCTAAATTTCAGCAAGATAATGTGCGACCGTTTGTTGCAGGTCCTGTACGGGCCTTTCTGGATACAGAAAATGTTCGACTGCTGCCCTTGCCAGCACATTCTCCAGATCTCTTATTAATTGAAAACTTCTGGTCAATGGTGGCCGAGCAACTGGCTCGTCACAATACGCCAGCCACTACTCTTGATGAAGTGTGGTATCGTGTTGAAGCTGCATGGGCAGCTGTACCTGTACACGCCATCCAAGCTGTGTATGTTTGACTCAATGCCCAAGCGTATCAAGGCCGTTATTCCGGCCAGAGGTGGTTGTTCTGGGTACTGATTTCTCAGGATCTATGCACCCAAATTACGTGACAATGTAGTCACATATCAGTTCTAGTATAATATATTTGTCCAATGAATACCCGTTTACCATATGCATTTCTTCTTGGTGTAGCAATTTTAATGGCCAGTAGTGTACCTTCACAGATTTTATCGCACAAAACTAGACTTGAAGACTAGCAAGAAGTGTATCTATTTTAATTCCCCTCCCCGTTTCTGGGGGGTAAACAGGACAGTACCGACACCATGCCTAGGTCTTGAGTTCGCTTTGTTGGAAAATACAAGCACAATCCACAAGACGCAGCTCCACACTTGACACTTGATAACAGGGGGAAGAAGGCAAAACCACCTCCAGTAGGATCTTGCACAGGACGGAAATGCTCCCCGCATCTGCCTGCTACATTCCTTTCCTGAGTATGGGATCGACTTTTATTTTAGTTTTTATCTTGGTTTGATCACTGACTCTAAATATACGGTCCAAAAATGTATATCTACATCTATATATATGGCTTAGTGTGTGGCAGAGGGTACTTCTGGTACTGCTATCATTTCCCCTATCCGTGTTGCATTCTGGTGTGCGGGAACAACTGTCGGAGAGCTTCCATATGATCTCTGATCTGTGTGGTGTTTCGTAACGATCGTTTCACGAGACGTATGTGGGAGGGATTATGTTCTTGGAATGTATGCCCTCGAAATTTCAGCAGTAAACATCTCCATGATACACGGTGCCTCTCCTGTAGCGTCTGCCACTGGAGTTAGTTGATTAACTCCGTAATACCCTCGTGCTTTAAAACGGACCCGTGATGAAACGCGGTGCTCTTCATTGGATATTCTCTATCTTCTCTGTTAATCCTACCTGGTAAGTGCCCCAAACTGATGAACAGTAGTCAAAAACGGTCGAACAAGTTTTTTGTGAGCCATTCCTTTCGTGGATGAAATCCGTAACTTGAATATTCTTCCAGTGAATCTCAGCCTGGCATCTGCTTTTCCTACTATCACATACGCTGTGACTAAACTGTTTCTCCACAATATTCTTTCTTCCAGGAATGCTGGTCCCGCGAGATACGCGGCAGAATTTTGGGGCGTTTGGAAGGTAAGAGAAGAGGCACTGTTGTAAGTACAACTGTGAGGGCCGGTCGTGAGTCGTGCTTGGATAGCTCAGTTGGTAGAGCACTGTTAAAGGTAAAGGTCCGAGGTTCGAGCTCGGTCCGACAGGCGTGTGACAGGAAGTTTCAAGTCAGCGCACACTCCGCTGGAGAGTGAAAATTAAATCTGGGGTGCTATGAACATTCTTGCTGCCCTTCTTTGATAGGTTCAATATCCCATGTTAAGCCAGCGGCTAGTGGCCATGCGGTTCTAGGCGCTTCAGTCTGGAACCGCGTGACCGCTACGGTCGCAGCTTCGAATCCTGCCTCGGGCATGGATGTGTGTGATGTCCTTCTGTTAGTTACGTTTAAGTAGTTCTAAGTTCTAGGGGACTGATGACCTCAGATGCTAAGTCCCATAGTGCTCAGAGCCATTTGGACCATTTTATTTGATCCCATGTTAAACCTATTTGGTATGGGCCCCATACGCCTATTCATCATTCTAGGTTGGATTTCGTTTGACCCACGTTTTCGACATCCACATTCCTTGACATGTAGGTCATTCTCTTAAAGAACCCTGAGCATATATGAACTCAGACTATTTTATAAGACCTAAAAAAAAGTAAACGTCAACGATATGGTACTGTAGTTTTGTGTGTCGTACGTGCTACCCTTATCGTTAACGAATGTGGCATGTGCTATCGTCTAAGCACTTGGTGCAGTTTTTTTGTTCGCGTGATCTATAGCATATTGTGATTAAAAGAATGGCTAACTCAGTTGCGAATTCTGTATAGAACCCGATAAGGATTTCATCGGGACCTGGACATTTGTCCAAGTTTTAGCGATTTCACTCTTTTTGAGAACTCTCGTGACACTGATATCTAAAAAACAACGTCCTGGCAATTAAACTAATGCAGTAGATCTAGATTTTTCTAGATAAAGAAAGATTTAAAAAACGAGTTAAGCATTTCTTTTTGTTTGCTACCCACAGTTTCAGTTCCTACGTCTTCTACGAGTGTCTGGACACTAACTTTCGCGCTTTACATATGAACAGAGTTTCACTGGATTTTGTAAGAAGTCTTCAGATAAGATTCTAGGACCGAAGCCGATGCAGGTTTCAAGCGCCGCCCTTCAAACAGGATTACTCATCCCTCACAGCCCTGAGCTGCCTGCATTCCTTTAGTACCGACTGTTAGGCCAAGCGCCCGTGGTACTACTAAGCTTCTTTATTGTTTCCTGGCCTCGACTACTGTCTCTGTCAGGCGGTGTACTGCAGGGGTCGAGTGTCACAGCACACTTTACAACTTTTATAGCGCTCTAGCCTTTATAGCGTCCACGTTATCGTCGCCGCCAGCGGGGTGTGCGCCTTGGGCAGGGTGCGTGAGACAGGGAAAAATTACAACCCGCCGTCACAGCCTCTTAAATCACTCAGCTGGGGGCGTAAAAGAATCGTGCACCTGCTGGCGCCAGATGGCCGCACTGTCCTCCACTCTTGCTAAAAGAAAAGCGCGATGCAAACTTTGCACAAGCCGTAAATTCCATTTCACGTGGTGTGGTTGCGTGACAAACATACACGCTCGTGAGAATTTATTCGCTTTTCTTCATTGTATAGTTCTGCCAGTGAAATGAACTGTAATATAACTCGATAAATTCATATAACGGAGGAGTTATTTTAGTCATGTGTTAACAGAGGGAGTTACATATCTGCGCCATCGAATTTCTATCATACCCTCCAAATCCCTGAAAGTCATACACTCCACTTTCCCTGCGTTACTCGAGTCTTTTGCCAACTCATCAAATTCCCTCTCACTTCAGTCTCATTAAACATCTCTTTATGTTCTATACATCCCGCAAAATAGATTCCAGTCGTTTTACTGTGTACACCAATTTGCAGAAAACATCTACATCTACGTTTATATGCCACTGACCACGATACAGAATGTGGCGGAAGGTAATTAGTACCACAGAACTGATTTTCCGTCCTATTTAATTTGCGTGTTCAAGGAGGGAAAAATGACTGTCTACACTATGTGGTTAAAAGCATCCAGACACCTGGCTGAAAATGACTTGCAAGTTCGTGGCGCCTTCCATCGGTAACGCTGGAATTCAATATGGTATTGGCCCACCCTTAGCCTTGATGACAGCTTCCTCTCTCGCAGGCATACGCACAATCAGGTGCTTGAAGTTTTCTTGGGGAATGGCAGCAATTCTTCAGGAGTGCTGCATTGAGGAGAGGTATCTATGTCGGTCCGTGAGGCCTGGCACGAAGTCGGCGTTCCAAAACATCCCAAACGTGTTCTGTAGGATTTAGGTCAGGACTCTGTGCAGGCCAGTCCATTAGAGGGATGTTATTGTAGTGTAACCACTCCGCCACAGGCCGTGCATTATCAACAGGTGCTTCATTGTGTTGAAAGACGCAATCGCCATCCCTGAATTGCTCTTCAACAGTGGGAAGCAAGTAGGTGCTTAAAACATCATTGTAGGCCTGTGCTTTGATAGTGCCACGCCAAACAACTAGGGTGCAAGCCTGCTCCATGGAAAACATGACCACACGATAACACCACCGCCTCCGAATTTTACTGTTGGTACTTCACACGCAGGCAGATGACGTTCACTGGGCATTCGCCATACCCACACCCGGCTATCGGATCGCCACATTGTGTACCGTGATTTGTCACTCCACACAACGTTTTTTGAGTGGTCAATCGACCAATGTTTACGCTCCCTATACCAAACCAGACGTCTTTTGGCAGTTACTGGTGTGATGTGTGGCTTATGAGCAGCCGCTCGACCACGATATCCAAGCTTTCTCACCTCCCACCTAACTTTCATAGTACTTGCAGTGGATCCTGATGCAGTTTGGGATTCCTATTTAATGGTCTGGATAGATGCCTGCCTGTTACACATTAGGAGACGGCCGCTGTGACCAAGCGGTTCTAGGCGCTTCAGTCCGGAACCGCGATGCTGCTACGGTCGCAGGTTCGAATCCTGCCTCGGGCATGGATGTGTGTAATGTCCTTAGGTTAGTTAGGTTTAAGTAGTTATAAGTCTAGGGGACTGATGATCTCAGTTGTTAAGTCCCATAGTGCTCAGAGCCATTTGAACCATTTTAAACACATTAAGACCTTCTTCAACTGTCAGCAGTCTCTGTCAGTCAGAAGACGAGGTCAGTCTGTACGCTTTTGTGTTGTACGTGTCTCTTCACGTTTCCACTTCACTATCACATCGGAAACAGTGGACCTAGCGATGTTTAGGTGAGTGGTAATCTAGCGTACAGACACAAGTGACACCCAATCACCTGACCACATTAGAAGTTTGTGAGTTCCACAGAGCGCCCCATTCAGATCTCTCACGATGTCTAATGACTATTGAGGTCACTGATATGGAGTACCTGGCAGTAGGTGGCAGCACACTGCACCTAATATGAAAAACGAATGGTTTTGGGAGTGTCCAGATACTTTTGATCACATAGTGTATGTCACCACAGATTACCCTAGCACACATCCTGTCAGACCCAAAGTCTCAACTTATACCACACACTACTGTTGTTCTGCCCCCACTCATTAGCCTCATTTTTGTGGCATCTCACTGATTCCCATAAGAATTAGAGCTTGGTTTGCATCTGCACCGAAGTAATCAGTGACTGTCATTACCTTAATTTACATGTGGTAACTGTTCTTTCAGACAATCTGCACTGAAGGGATCATTGACCGTCATCGCCTTAAATATACATATGGTGTCTGTTCTTCCAGACTTGTCTGAACGAACAGACACCATATATATAATTGAGGCAATGGCGGTCAATGATCTCTTCAGTGCGCATGCACACATAGCTCAAAATCTTGCGGGTATCGACGAGATGCCGCGAGTAACGAGGCTAATGAGCAAGGGCAATACATCAGGTATGTGTGGTATACTTTGAGAATTTGGGTCTAACAGGAGGCGCGCTAGGGTAGTCCGTGCGATGTTGGTGACCAATGAGTCCGGCTGGTCAGTTCAGCTGCATGCTAAGCATGGTGTCATTATAAGGCGGGTGCTATCGAAGAAATCACGCCAGATAATAGTTTCCTAAGTTATGTACCTGTGATACTGGAACCTGGAACCTGGAACAAACAGAGCACAGAGCTTCACATCGTGACGACGTGCTTACACGGCCACCGACACATATGGTGGTCAGTAGTCCTTCTTTGTTCTACTGATGGGTGAGACAGGTAATTCGCATAGAAAAAGACGAAATGAGTTTTAGTTTCCTTTTGGACTAAAATATTCATTTGATACTTGAATGGACACACCATAAGTAAAAATAGTTCAGAACAGTTAATTGAAACACCAATAAAATATCAAGTGAATTTAGGAAGATAATTTTGTGTCACTCCAGGAAGTAATTCTACTATCAGCCATACTTATTCTACAATGTTGCCAAGGCAGAACAGTCCTTGTAGCAGGAAGAAATGCGTTTTCACAGCAGATGTGTTTCGCGAGAGAGTTAAAAAAGCAATCTAGGTGTAAACCTTACATTTCAAAGACAAAATGGAAACTGCGGCAAAACTGACAGATGTTTGAAATACAACAGGTGTCACAGTTCATAACCTGTCACACATTGTAACTCATAACTTGTTCAACGGAGTAATAATGGCAATCTTGTATTCCACATGTAACACAGTCCTCATCTTACGGGACACGTCTTTTTCACTGTTTTATCGGTAGCCAATGATAACAGTCTAACTATTGTTAAAGTTTTATTTATGTGTTTTACGCGAAGCATATCATTACATCACATAAAATGACTTAACACAAAGTTTTTGAGTTGATGATGGCAGTAACCCAAACGATGTAATAAATGTTGAGTTATTTTAAGCAGTCTTGACGCTTTCGGTTACAAAAATGTTGTCTCATATACACAATTTCAATCTTAACTTAGCACCAATGTGAAGATTGAACTCATGTGGCACGATATTGCGTATTAAGTTCTTGTATACGATGTTGTGGTGATTGAAACGTGTAAACAAATAAATTCTTGACAGCAAGCAGTCTGATGTTATTAGTGATCCAATATAATGATGACGAATCACATTCCCAGTTTACAGATAACGATCACAGGGTTCTTGCTTGACATTATGTAACAACTGACACTTACGCTTGTTAATCATCAGAAATATGCTGTGTGCTTAAATCTTTCTGTAGATGACTTGATATCCTTCACAGCAGTCGTCACCTCGTTGAGGCGATAAACAATAGTGACAAATTATTACATGAATGTGCATTAAACCCCCTCCTCCAATACCGTTTTCAATTTGTCATAAGTTATGATCCTGAAAGCAAATTAATATTCTGTTATATGTATGTATTTCCCCATTTTTGCTATGGTGAATGGAAGTTGTAAAGAAGACTTGTCACTGGTAGATAAACAAAATTGCTTGATTATAGCTCTTGGAGTACTCAACATGCTCTCAACCAGTAAAAAAGACTGTTGACTATTGTAAAGGCTTAACAACACCTTCAAGATGACTTTTGAGCCCATTCAGTTGTTCCAGATATTATTGCTCCATCCTTTTTTTACTGGAAAAATTGGATTTGCACAAATAAAGCAAAACCAGAACCATGAACAAACATTCCAACCAATGTCCTCACAGCCTCTTAGTCTCTTTATGAAGACTTCCTACGGCAGCTTCAGTTCGCAGTTATGACCCCGACGTAGTTGTGGTGTGTATATTATCCCTCTGCTGCTATGTTTGGAGATTATCCAGATGCTAATTTACAAAACTTCCACAGTTTTTTAATGGTGATGCATACAGATAGATCTTAGCTTTTGTTCAGTTTGGAATAAGTAATTAAATTAAACTACTTAACACAACGTGTGTAGAGACAACCTTAACGTAGCGAATATTGTATTTTCTATGAACAATAATTTATTTATGCACTTTACATCTTAAATAATAATTTTGCATAACGACTGACACAACTGAATATTAGTCTATTACCACTGCTACCAAAATACTACACAATGAACAATTCACAGGATACCTTTTCAAGTTAGTATCAGATTGAATAATCTGACTTGATGATCATAAATCTCAACTGTTCTACTTTAAATGCGATTAAAATAACAACAAAGTTCAGTGGTGTGCTAAGTATGTTAAATCTACTTTCCAATGCAAATCATATCATCTATTATCATCTGAAATGAGAGTCATTGTTAAGGTTC
The DNA here is from genome assembly GCF_023897955.1 of Schistocerca gregaria. NCBI lineage: Eukaryota > Metazoa > Arthropoda > Insecta > Orthoptera > Acrididae > Schistocerca > Schistocerca gregaria. The sequence goes on along the minus strand of NC_064931.1, from coordinate 399,261,444 downwards.
TTGGGTTACAGTTAGTTTCATAATCAGTTCATTGCAATATTTCTTTCACTGTTCTGAATTTTACTGGCCAGTGGTTATGTGAATGAATAGGTGTTGACTCTGATCCATGCGCAGTTAAAAAAAAGGGTATTCCCATCACAAAACAATGAGCGAGAGTGGATTACATTAAGGTCCTGTTACATGGCAGTTTATACCAAAATTGTCACACATCCTACTTTTTATAACGTAATATGCAGACCCAATAATCAGTAAAGCCAAATCTTTAACTCTGCAGGAAAACGAAATACAGTATTCACTACTGCCAATTGCTGCACTGACAATTATTTCTTCACCTCTTTTCCTCTTAATACAGAGATGGAGCCCTGTTATTTCTGCAGTCCTGGGGTCTTTCCCGCTGTCTCACAATAGAGAAGTTAGCTTAGGAAAACAGGAAGGCTGTAAAGGTGTTTGGAGTTGAAAGGCACCTACAGGCAGGTATAGAACAGGGAATAGCAGTTAACCATGTCTGCATGTTCTGAAGAGGCTGGGCCATGTACCATAAAAACTGCATTGTGCAAGAAGCAAAAAGGAATCCTTTTTAGCTAGATAAGATCTAAGGGCTGTGTTTTCAACTGACCAATCAGGGTCTCAATGTTAACCTTAATCTCCGCCTACAAAAATTCTATCTATCCAATGAGAAACGTTATACTTTTCGTGGTAGGGAAATGTTTTTAATGTTTGCAACGTAACAGAGACGCGTAAGTCTCACGCTAAAACTTGCAGCTGGTGTGGCCCTTTTAGTGTTATCGTAAGATCTATACTGTTCTTCTGGAGGACTCTGTCTTTTAACATGGGCTGGGGGCTGCTCTTGGCGATGTGGGTGTCCGTCCCTTATCGAAGGGCCTTCTAGCTTACACGGCTGTGCTCTCGGCTTCTGTTCTCGTTTCTCCTCTCGGAACTGCGTCTGTTTCACGGTGGGAAGGTATGAGATGCATTTAGGCGTTCTTGTGTTAGTCTGTGGTATTTCATTTGCTCACTTGTTGATCGTATTACTTTTGGTTAATTTAATGTCAGGATTTATTCGGAACTATGTGACATACTGCCGGATTTGCTATCATGTCAGTGTTTTCATGGAATGTGTTGGATTTGCCTGACATTTTACAACCGTTGTGTCAAATTTACAGCTGTTTCATCTCCGTAACTCACGGAGATTAAGCAGATGCGAGGCATCACATTTCTACGAAGAATCATGCCAATAGATTCGCGGTAGCATCGACATCAAAGCTTATTTCTACATTCACGATTAAGAAAAAGATACCCAGGAAGAATTGCTCGTTACTGCTGCAGAACTAACAGCAGCTTATAAAGCTGTCACGCGTCATCAGTCCTTCAGTTCTGTTAACTGTACCGTAAAACTGAATGCCTCGCTGTATCCTGACTCCAAAGTCGCTGCAAAGCACTCTGCAGCCAGGATGAAAGCAAATATTCTCACACCACACTCCATGTCTGAATGCGTAAGATAATTTCAAGAAGTTTCATTTACGGCATAGACACCGACGCAACGAACCACAAGTCTGAAAAGATGTTGTCTTTAGTTGTTCAATACTTCACTGAAACTGACGAAATCCAGCAGAAGCTGTTGAAGTTTGATTCGCTGAGTAACGAAACGTCGGAGAAAATTTTATAAAGTTTTGTCGAGACTCTTTAAGACAACTGCAAATACCATCAGATAAATTAATTGCTTTTTGTGGAGATACCAACTTCGGAGGGCTTCATCGATGTGGGTAGCTGAATGTGTTTCACCAAGTTAAAAAAGAACTAGGAAAAACTGTAGAAGGAATGGGATGCCCCACCCATATTCTCCACAATACTATGTCAAGCACTGTTGGAGTCTTAAATGTGGATATTGATGTAATCGACATAAAACTTTTTAATTATTTTTCAATATACACGGTAAGGACAGAGAAGCTGAAAGAATGCTGCTTATACGTTGATGTCAGTCATCATACTCTTCATGTTTGTCATACAGGAGCACACTTGAGAGAATTCTTAAGCTTTGGGATTCCACCAAAACAATTTATTGATGCCGAGACAGGGAACCTAAACTAATTTCAGATTTTTTCAGTTGTCTGATCAACGAAATTTACGTCACTTTTCTGCACTCAGACTTGGCTCTATTTGAAAAAGAAAGCGAAGAGAAGAATAATGTATAGATAATTGAAACAAGATATATATTAATCGACACTCAAAGATAAGAATGAAAGGAAGAGTACTAATTATATTGGCATGCAAACCCAAGATGAATTTTAACAAATTAAAGAATGACAAACTTAACCAAGAAATAATTAACTTGAGCCCGAAATTTGAGGAAGAGACAATGGCTTTCTATACCATAATATTGGATTACTTGGAGAAATTGGCTATTTCTTTTCATAAATATAAAAATTTGAATAGGTGACGCTATCTGACACCCAAGATTGGCTGATGACTGAAAATACTATTACATATCTAACTAAAAATGGTGTGAAGATTTCAGGCGGAATTTTTTTTCAGGAATGTGTCTCTGGTATATATCCGAAGAGCTGTTTAGAATCAAAGCGTGACTCGAAAGAATGGAAGTCGAAACATGCTGTTGAAGAAAGGTGGATTTACTTTCTTATGGAAACCGAAAAACCGAAACGCAATTGGCAACTGCTAAAATTTTGGGAGTATATGTTTTCTATTCCAGCACACAACGCCACTGTGGTAAGAGATTTTTCGCTGATGACGGACCAGTGGACTAATGACAGAAATCCACTGCTCCCAGTGACTGTTGAATCACTCTTACAGTGCCAGTTTAACTACCAGCAGACTTGCATGGAGTTTTATTGATAGGAAATATGGAAAAATGAATTGCTGAAAACGATAAACTCTTCCGAAAAGCCGGCCGCGGTGGTCTCGCTGTTCTAGGCGCGCAGTACGGAACCGCAGGTTCGAATCCTGCCTCGGGCATGGATGTGTGTGATGTCCTTAGATTAGTTAGGTTTAAGTAGTTCTAAGTTCTAGGGGACTGATGTCCACAGCAGTTGAGTCTCATAGTAATCAGAGCCATTTGAACCATTTTCTTCCAAAAAATATGCTGTACTAGCTACTTCTGGTGCAACAAGTTCCATGTAATTGTGTTTTAAATAAAAATTAATTATATTAAATAACTTTTTACTTCATTTCTACACCCTCATCTCATAGTGTCCCGACTTCATCCCTGCTAGATATGGCAACCCTAGCCGTGTAGAAATTCTGTCACCAGTAACCATCTTACACTGACAATTTTATTTTAGTTAATGAACCAGACACCATATAATGTCACAGGGTACTTACTCCATCTCTTATTTGTGACTGAGATGTTGAATATTTTGGTTTTGAACTGTTATTCGAACGCGGATCTTCCATTCCGCGGGATTCGAACACTTCGTGGCGATAGAGTTTCATCAATTCGCTGTTTGCTCCACGTGAGGCGCGTGTCTGGGTTCGAATCCTGATCCTTCTGCGTTCGAGTCTCGAGCAGGCACGAAAGTTTTGTTTAGTTTGAATCGCCAAAAGCTGCTGAGTTTGAATCCATATCCAGAACGAACAGTTCGTCATGTCATTTGATGTGCAAACAGATTCACAACTAGATGCTCATCAATAAATACATTTTTAATGTCCCTTTACATTAGATAACTAGGGTAGTAGGTGACTTTCAAACTGCACGCATAGCCGCGTGTCATGAAAACGATGATATTACTTGTGGTATGTCGTTTATCGTGGTGCTTGACACTGTTAATTGTGGTGTTCCTATATTGTTAAGTCATTAAACACTTTATACATAACCACTCGCTACGCGGACGACAGTTAATAGCTGCTTGGAAATCTTTTAGGGAATAAGAATACTTCCAATTATCACAGAATTTTTGGAGTGCAGATATTCTTGAAAAATCTTTTATTCTAAACAAATTATTTTTAGTAAGGATTATGACTTATGTGATAGGGTTACGGGATTTAGTTGTCTGAGATGATAATGAGAGCGTTAACATTTTAGAAATGTTGTTTATTTTAATAAATTTGATTACAGAAGCGTTAAGGATTGTCTCATCTCTGACAGGTGTTCTCTGATTTTTGTAGTATCGTGGTGTCAATTCACATCTTGGAATGATTGCCATACAGAGCAGTGTTATCTGTTGGTAAGTTGTGGTAACCGTTTTGTATAGTCAAACGACTGTATCGAAAAATGATTGGAAGATCTGGATGACAGTTACGTTATGTGAGCTGCACGCCAATTAAGCGGAACTCTATTCATGTCGTTCAGATAATTTCGAGCATGATAGAATTTGTTTGGGTTATTTGTTGGTTGTAGCTGCTTTCAGTGTTTTCCCACATTTAACGCTTCACTCTCACTTAGTGTCACACGTTTTCATACACAAAAAGGATAGTTAGGAAAAGCCGCTCAATTCTTAGTTGTTTTGTTTTTGGCCAGCGTTAGTTTTAAGTGTTTGGTGCTAGATTTTGTTGTGTTTATTTGTTGGGAACTTATCTGCTTTACGTGTATATGCGTCTCTCTCTCTCTCTCTGTGTATGTGTGTGTGTGTGTGTGTGTGTGTTTGTGTGTGTGTGCGTGCGCACGCGCGCGTGTGTGTGTGAGGGGGAGGGGGAGGCTGTGAAACAGGTGTTTTTGGGTGACAGGGGATGCTTGAATACTGGTTTTCTTTGAGGAACTTTGTTTCTGTGGTTCACTGAGTTTTGTAAAACGTAGGTTTAACGTACGGTCGGTGCTGAGAATACACGAGAAGCCGTCTTACTCTCCGAATACACCCTTGATGATAATCGCTAGAAGTAGCCATAGCTATCAAATTTCCAGATTTCACTCGGGGTGATTTAAACATCAACCTAGTCGTGTGGAAGATAGAAGTCAGCCTCAGAGTACTTCCTAAGTGTAATTCATTCACGCCGGAGGGACTCATATGTCCCCACAGTTCCAGATTATTTTTCGCACTCGGGTCTGTACAAACCTAAAGCTCGAGTGCACTAAGAAAGACAGAAGATTTCAGGAAATGCTACGAAATTCGTCGCTAGTTTGCTTAGACACCGCAAAAGTGTCACATTACTCCTTAAGAAACATTTTATATGAGAAATATCGTAAATTTGGGATAAGGTTGAGCACAGAATAGAACGGTTTTAAGCAGCAAATGCAAAATACACTCCTGGAAATTGAAATAAGAACACCGTGAATTCATTGTCCCAGGAAGGGGAAACTTGATTGACACATTTCTGGGGTCAGATACATCACATGATCACACTGACAGAACCACAGGCACATAGACACAGGCAACAGAGCATGCACAATGTCGGCACTAGTACAGTGTATATCCACCTTTCGCAGCAATGCAGGCTGCTATTCTCCCATGGAGACGATCGTAGAGATGCTGGAAGTAGTCCTGTGGAACGGCTTGCCATGCCATTTCCACCTGGAGCCTCAGTTGGACCAACGTTCGCGCTGGACGTGCAGACGGCGTGAGACGACGCTTCATCCAGTCCCAAACATGCTCAATGCGGGACAGATCCGGAGATCTTGCTGGCCAGGGTAGTTGACTTACACCTTCTAGAGCACGTTGGGTGGCACGGGATACATGCGGACGTGCATTGTCCTGTTGGAACAGCAAGTTCCCTTGCCGGTCTAGGAATGGTAGAACGACGGGTTCGATGACGGTTTGGATGTACCGTGCACTATTCAGTGTCCCCTCGACGATCACCAGAGGTGTACGGCCAGTGTAGGAGATCGCTCCTCACACCATGATGCCGGGTGTTGGCCCTGTGTGCCTTGGTCGTATGCAGTCCTGATTGTGGCGCTCACCTGCACGGCGCCAAACACGCATACGACCATCATTGGCACCAAGGCAGAAGCGACTCTCATCGCTGAAGACGACACGTCTCCATTCGTCCCTCCATTCACGCCTGTCGCGACACCACTGGAGGCGGGCTGCACAATGTTGGGGCCTGAGCGGAAGACGGCCTAACGGTGTGCGGGACCGTAGCCCAGCTTCATGGAGACGGTTGCGAATGGTCCTCGCCGATACCCCAGGAGCAACAGTGTCCCTAATTTGCTGGGAAGTGGCGGTGCGGTCCCCTACGGAACTGCGTAGGATCCTACGGTCTTGGCGTGCATCCGTGCGTCGCTGCGGTCCGGTCCCAGGTCGACGGGCACGTGCACCTTCCGCCGACCATTGGTGACAACATCGATGTACTGCGAAGACCTCATGCCCCACGTGTTGAGCAATTCGGCGGTACGTCCACCCGGCCTCCCGCATGCCCACTATACGCCCTCGCTCAAAGTCTGTCAACTGCACATATGGTTCACGTCCACGCTGTCGCGGCATGCTACCAGTGTTAAAGACTGCGATGGAGCTCCGTATGCCACAGCAAACTGGCTGACACTGACGGCGGCGGTGCACAAATGGTGCGCAGCTAGCGCCATTCGACGGCTAACACCGCGGTTCCTGGTGTGTCCGCTGTGCCGTGCGTGTGATCATTGCTTGTACAGCCCTCTCGCAGTGTCCGGAGCAAGTATGGTGGGTCTGACACACCGGTGTCAATGTGTTCTTTTTTCCATTTCAAGGAGTGTATATAAAATTTCAATTCTGAAGGTTCGATATTGACTTTTAGAAATTAGATTCTGATTGAATCAGGAAACCTTTGATTTAGGCTCTTTCAGCAGTGACGCTTTCATCTATCGGCGGAACAGTCTGATTGAATGAATGAATGAATAAGACAGTGAATAAATAATTTATGTTAGAGGTCATTTGTTACACAAACATTGATCTTTCTTTCTATGGATGTTTACTCAACGCATGTATTATTATTATTTTATTATTATTGTTTGATCTCTATAAATGATTTCATTATGTAAGTTCTAACGAAGTGTTACTCATTGATCACCACTGCTATTCATGTACTAGTTATTAGTATTATTTTCAATTATTCGGCATTTTCACATTGCTTTAATGAAGCGACAAGTTGAAGAATAGGAAACAAACGACCTGCATACCCTTGGATTTGCTAGGTTTTTGTGTCATCATCGGTAGCGGAATAACGGCTTGCGAGGGAAGTGTGGCATATTAAAATTACGTAAGTCGCAGAGATCAACTTTCTTTCCAAGTTTGAGAACAACCACAGTCGTAATTAGGCACTGCATGTGTTTTAAACAAGAGGCAGGAAATGACAGCACAATCAATACGCTTTGTACTCCTTTTCTTTGATAAATTCTCCAAACGAGCAAAGAATTTTAGTCACACACACGCACACACACACACACACACACACACACACACACACACACACAGAGAGAGAGAGAGAGAGAGAGAGAGAGAGAGAGAGAGAGAAAGGGTGAGAAACAGAAAGAGAGGGGGGGAGGGGGGAGAATGCCCTTTTCTCGTATAAATTCGGCCGACAGCTGAAAACTTTACACTAGAAGGTATGAGAGCTGTGTGTAACTTCGGGAAAGCCATAATCTGTCTTGTAGTTACTCAGTTAGTGGGCGAGACGGTCCTGATTTAAGCAGAAAACCTTTGCTTTCGGCTCTTTCCGCAGTGACACTGTCATCTATCGGCGGAACAGAGTCTGATTTTATATCACTCCTTCAATTCTCAACAGTTACGGTGGTCAGCAAACGGTGAACAAAAGGGATACAACATTTCTCATTTCATAACACACAAATAAATTACACAGCGGTTGATGTTGATCTAGATTTTGGCAAACAACAAGTTATATACAAAATTGTAATACCGATATAGCTCTTTATCGTGTACAGCACCTTAATAATAAATTATGGATGTTTTCCCGAATTAGTACTAGAGTTATCTGCACACGACTCTGTATGTCTGAATCAGAAAATGTAACAACCAGAAAAGAATTACGATGTTTTATTCAGGTTACACGGAAGAGTATCAGTAATTTGTTGCTAACTTAGAAACGAAATTAGGAGAAAATGTCGATTTCAATTTGACACATACGAAGATGCATGTAGTCGCAAACAGTATAACGCTGGAAAGTAACAGGGAGCTTGACAGCGAAATACAGGAAGGCCTGCGTAGGGATTAATGATTGGTGCAGGACAGGCAGTTGACTCTGAACGTAAACTAATAATGCATACTTCATAAATAAGCAGAAATATCCATTACTGTTTAATTGCACAGTAGGCAATAAATCACCAGAAACGACAATAAATGTGAAACAGCTAGTAGTACATGTAAACTGGAAAGGTCACATAAAGCTGGTTGTAGTAAAAGCAGATAATAGACTGATATTCATTGGAAAAATCCTAGGGAAACGTAATTCACCTTCGAATGAAGTGGCCTATAAAGCTCTCGTTCGACTGATTCTTGAGTAATACTTGATAGTCCAGACCATTATCAGGTAGTATTATCAGAAGGGAGAGAGAAGATCCTAAGATGAATGGCGTATTTCGTCACAGGTTCGTTTTGCAAGCCGGAAATGCTCAACAAACTCCAGTGGCAGACACTACGACAGTGACGTGCGTCACAGAGGGGGTTACTATAGAAGTCCGAGAGTGTGCTTACAAGGGAGAGTGAGGCGATCTATTACTTCTCCCACATAAATCTTACGAAATGACCAGTATGAGAAAACTGCAGAAAACGGATCTCGTAAAGACACTTGCAAACTGTTTCCTTCACTCGCACCATTCACTCATATAATAGGAAAGCTGGGCGATTATGATAGAGGCACCTATAATGTGGTAGGATGGGATAATATTACACATCTCAGCTGACGAACAACTGCTATGAACAAAAACAAGATCGTTTTGCAGCTTTACATCTGGCACAGAAATCTCTCATACCATTCATTATACAACCAATTTGAAACCTTCTTCTGTCTCCAGGTCGCTTCCACATATACAACCTTTTTTCTTTAATCTTAAACCAAATGTCTGAAATGATTAAATTGTCCTCCGAGCAAAATTCTGTCAGGTGTCTTTGTCTTTCATTCGTTTCTCCCAATCCATGTCCTTATATTAATATCCCTCTCTTCTTATTTCTACTATCGAATTCCAGTCCTTCATTAGAATTACATTCTTGTCTCTCTTAACTGTCTGAATAATTTCTTCCATCTTGTCACTCATCTCCTTATCACTAGCGGAGCTAGTAAGCATAGATACTTTTATTATTATGGTGAGTGGTGATGACGAGTCTATTCCAGTTACGAAATTCGTTCACTATCCTGTTCATAGTAGTTATGCTGCTTTGCTACTTCCTTATTCTTTATCACACCAACTTCTGCATTACCTCCGCCATATGATGTTGATTTATAAACCCATACTCACTTTACCAGGAATCTTCTTCCGTCTACTGCAGTTCACTAATTTCCACTATATCTAACTTCACTTTACCCATCTCCCTTTTCAAATTCCATAACGTATCCACTCGATTAAGAAATCTAACATCCCAGTTTCTGACTTGTAGAACGTGTCTTACGGCTCCTCATGACGTTTTACTGAGTAGTCCTCAAACAGAGATTAGTATGGGGGACTGTTTTACCTCCGGAATATTTTACGCAAGACAAAACCCATAATCTTGAGGCATTACAGAAGACCTGCATACACTCTGGAATAATAATGGCTGTAGTTTCCCCTAGCTTTCAGCCGTTCGCAGTACCAAACTAGCAAGGGCATATTGGATAATTTTATGAGGCCAGGTCAGTCAGTCATCCAGACTGTTACCCCTGGAACCACCGAAATATCTACTGCCGCTCTACAGGGACCAGTGATTTGTCTGACCACTCCACGGATACTTCTTCGTTGTTGTTGCCGCTATGACACGGCTATCTGTATCACTGCGCACACAAGCCACCCTACCTCGGCAAAATCCACGGTTCATAGCGGGCTCAAACCATTTTTATGGAGAAATGTCATTTCTGTTATAAGCTAATTTAAAAATGTGACCAGAATAACTTAGATATATGATTGTGGAAACTATTAAATACATTTCTCCTACAATTAATACTTTAAGTTCCACAAGCGGTTGGAACGTTAGCATGTGTTTAGTCTTGAAGTCAGTGCGCACACAGTGGGTACACGAGCTCAGGCTAAGACAAAGCTTCGACAAGAGAGTTTGTAAGTGAGCTGCTTCTGTGTTGGCAGCGCTGTGTAGCGCTTTGCATTGGATCTCTGACTGCGCTTTCTTTGTAAGAGACTCTGTGGCTGGTTGGTCTCATTGTTGGAAGTTAATCGCCAGTACTGTCTGGCAGTTGGAAGTTAGTCACCAGCAGTGGTGGAAGTACTGTTGGGCAGTTGGAGGTGAACAGCCAGCAATGATGGATGTTAAATGTGAGAAGTTAGCATTGATGGTGGGTAGAGGACTGAAGCGTTAGCGTAGGCTAACGATTAGGAAGTATCCGACTTGGAGGTTGAAAATTATACATGATTATATATCTTTGTACTAGATGTCAATGGCGATTTATATTCGTGTTTGAACTGGATGTCACATTATTAAGGTAAAAAAATACATTATTTGGTTTGTAACAAAATCTTTCCTTTGCTAACCACATACCTATTAGTAGTTAGTGGCTTTAGTAGTTAGAATATTTTATTTAGATAGCAGTATTCACGCCCGCTGTATTGCAGTAGTTGGCGTAATGAAGATTTTTGTGAGGTAAGTGCTTAATGAAATGTATAGGTTATTGTTAAGATTTCTTTTTAGTCAGGGCCATTGTTTTAAATTAATTATTTGGAGTCAGGTTATCCTCTTTTTTGAGCAGTCAGATTGCATTGCGCTAGAATATTGTGGGTCATTGTTGACATGATAAGAAAAATTAAAGAGAAGGTAGGCTCAGTACATTCAGTTTTACTCAGCTGTTTCAGAATCAAATAACGTAGAAGTTTCATCTTCTCAGTCATTCAGCAATTTAACTACAGACGCACTCATTTAAAGAAAGAAGTGTCGAGTTCCGTGAATCGACTCGGTACTGGCAAGTGCTTCAGATAGCTCGATTTTCTTTACTGTAACTCCTTCCGAACTTGAGGGAGTCCTAAGTGCTGTTCATTCCGTCGTTCGCTGTCCATTTCAATTTCTTTTACTTCAGGTGCCCCTTCTGTTGTCGATATGAAACACACGACAAAAAACTACATTAGTTTGTTACTGGACTATATTGTTCTGTCAACATGTGTGGCCACCTGGTAGTGTTGTGGTGATGCACCCTGGTGCCAATGTCGCAGATGTGTAGGTTCTGTGACGTCCTACATTTCTCGTAGAAATTACTGACCGACTGCCTAAAACCTCTCCCAATAGTAAGGTATTCCGGCTACCTGGTGGAGTTCCGAAGTCGGGAAATCCTGAGGTAGGTACAGGACGAGGTAGTGAGCTCGTTTTGCACCCTCTGTAAGCGGTCAATATGAGTATCGGCCGCGTTTCGCCAGGGAACAGCTGAGTACTGCAGCGTCTTGTGCAGAACAACTCAGAGGTCCTGTGGGAGTGTGGAAGTCACTTTTAACAGTCGATTTAGCTGGCGCAACCGCCCTACTGCTTTCCCTCTGGCAAGGGCACAGCTCCTGCTCGTCACCAATTTCATGTGGCGTGCACATTTTATTTTATTTTATTTTTTTTTTTTTTTTAGGCTAGGCAGTAGTGCGAGGTGGCCTGATGAACACTCACCAGTCGAAGTGTAGGCAGGGAAATCAGGACGCGCTCAATGTAAAGACACTTCAGTTATCAAGATCTTAGCAGTAAATTTTCAGAGTGTTCGGAATAAAGGTCCTGAATTTACTGCCCTCCAGGAAGCGTGTGGCTCGCAAATTATTCTCGGGTCTGAGACCTGGTTGAACCCTAACATAGGAAGTTCTGAAATATTTAGTGAGGGTTGGAACGCGTATCGGAAAGACAGATTAGACACCGTAGGAGGTAGTGTCTTCATTACAGTTGACAAAAATATTGTGTCTACTGAGGTCGAAGTAGAATGTGATTGTGAAGTTATCTGGACACGTTTAACAGGGCTAGGGGAAATAAAGTTAATTGTGGGGTGTTATTACCAGCCATCAGGTTCCCCGTGACAGTTCTAGAATCATTCAAAGAGAATCTACATTCTGTATCGCAGAAGTACCCGGATCATGCTATATTAGTCGGAGGCGACTTCAACCTACCTAGTATAGACTGGGATGTCTATGGATTCATTACAGGTGGTACAGAAAAGCCGTCGTGTGAATTACTTTTGAACACATTATTTGAAAACTGTCTTCAGCAGCTAAATCGACAGCCAACGCGTAATGGAAATATTTTAGATCTGATAGCCACGAACAGACCAGACCTCATTGACGGTGTCAGTGTTGAGACAGGGATTAGTGATCACGATGTTGTCATTACGACTATGATTACGAAAGTTAAAAAGTCGGTCAAGAAGGCTAGGAGAATATTCTTACTAGATAGAGCAGATAAGCAGTTGTTAGCATCCCACATAGTAAATGAATCGAGTTCATTTACTTCCGGCACGATGGACGTGGAAGAATTATTGGCAGATTTTAAACACATTGTAAATCACACATTGGACAAGTATGTGCCGAAAAAGTGGGTTACGGACGGAAAAGACCCACCGTGGTTTAACAGCGAAATTCGAAGAATGCTCAGGCAGCAAAGGCAGTTGCACTCGCGGTACAAGAAAGGTCGGGAGAATGAGAACAGGCAAAAGTTAGTAAAGATTCGTGCTGCTGTAAAAAGAGCGATGCGCGAAGCATTCAAGCACTACCACCGTCATACCTTAGCAAAAGATCTTGCTGAAATCCCAAGGAAATTCTGGTCTTACGTAAAATCGGTAAGCGGGTCGAAGGCTTCCATCCAGTCACTCACTGATCAGTCTGGCCTGGCAACGGAAGACAGCAATATGAAAGCTGAAATTTTAAATTTAGCATTTGAGAAATCTTTCACGCAGGAGGATCGTACAAACATACCGCCGTTTCAGTCTCGTACAGATTCCCGTATGGAGGACACAGTGATATACATCCCTGGGATTATGAAGCAGCTGAATGGGTTGAAAATAAATAAATCGCTAGGTCCTGATGGGATTCCAATTCGGTTTTACAGAGGGTACTCTACTGCATTGGCTCCTTGCTTAGCTTGCATTTATCGCGAATGTCTTGCCCAACGTAAAGTCCCGAGCGACTGGAAAAAACGCACAGGTGACGCCTGTATATAAGAAGGGTAGAAGGACGAATCCTCAAAAATACTGACCAATATCCTTAACATCGGTTTGTTGCAGGATTCTCGAACATATTCTCAGTTCGAATATAATGAATTGCCTTGAGACAGAGAAGTTGCTGTCCATGCATCAGCACGGCTTTAGAAAGCATCGCTCCTGCGAAACGTAGCTCGCCCTTTTTTCACATGATATCTTGCGAACAATGGATGAAGGGTATCAGACGGATGTCATATTCCTTGACTTCTGGAAAGCGTTTGACTCGGTGCCCCACTGCAGACTCCTAACTAAGGCATGAGCATATGGGATTGGTTCCCAAGTGTGTGAGTGGCTCTAAGACTTCTTAAGTAATCGAACCCAGTACGTTGTCCTCCATGGTGAGTGTTCATCGGACGTGAGGGTATCATCTGGAGTGCCCCAGGGAAATGTGGTAGGCCCGCTGTTGTTTTCTATCTACATAAATGATCTTTTGGATAGGGTGGATATCAATGTGCGGCTATTTGCTGATGATGCTGTGGCGTACGGGAAGGTGTCGTCGTTGAATATATGTAGGAGGATACAGGTTGACTTGGACAGGATTTGTGATTGGTGTAAAGAATGGCAGCAAACTCTAAATATAGATAAATGTAAATTAAAGCAGATAAATAGGAAAAAGAATCCTGTAATGTTTGAATACTCCATTAGTAGTGTAGCGCTTGACACAGTCACGTCGATTAAATATTTGGGCGTAACATTGCAGAGCTATATGAAATGTGACAAGCATGTAATGGCAGTTGTGGGGAAGGTGGATGGTCGTCTTCGTAGAATTTTGGGAAGATGTGGTTCATCTGTAAAGGAGATCGCTTATAGAACGCTGGTGCGACCTATTCTTGAGTACTGCTCGAGCGTTTGGGATCCCTATCAGGACGGATAGAAACAATTCAGAGGCGGGCTGCTAGATTTGTTACTGGTAGGTTTTATCATCAAGCGAGTGTTACGGAAATGCTTCAGGAGCTCGGGTGGGAGTCTTTAGAGGAAAGGAGGCGTTCTTTTCGTGAATCGCTACTGGGGAAATTTAGAGAACCAGCATTTGAGGCTACCAATAAAAGAAACCTAAACAGCCTACTTTCAACCTCGCATTCGAAAACTTAAGCCTGTTACGATGGCTCACTCACCTAGCCTACTAATCGTCAGCTGATGTGTGGTAACTAAGAAAATTCGGACAGAAGAGGGCAGAAATAACGACGGTGATTAATGGAAACAGAACTGGGCTCCTACCTTCTGCCATTGGGCGTATACTGTTAATTACAATGATGCAGTTGATAACACACAAAACAGAAACACGAGCTATTCAGTATTTTTGCTCACACCGATCCAGCAGGACTTCGCCGATGGGTTCACTTCAATTGTGCTTTGGCAGGATGGGTTGAATGAAAATGGGAAGGCCACCCTGGACGTCTTGCAGTACGGATCTGCCAGTGTGTATTATGCCTGCACACAGCATAAGAGGTGTAATGGCAGTTGTGGGGAAGGCGGATGGTCGTCTTCGTAGAATTTTGGGAAGATGTGGTTCATCTGTAAAGGAGATCGCTTATAGAACGCTGGTGCGACCTATTCTTGAGTACTGCTCGAGCGTTTGGGATCCCTATCAGGTCGGATAGAAACAATTCAGAGGCGGGCTGCTAGATTTGTTACTGGTAGGTTTTATCATCAAGCGAGTGTTACGGAAATGCTTCAGGAGCTCGGGTGGGAGTCTCTAGAGGAAAGGAGGCGTTCTTTTCGTGAATCGCTACTGGGGAAATTTAGAGAACCAGCATTTGAGGCTACCAATAAAAGAAACCTAAACAGCCTACTTTCAACCTCGCATTCGAAAACTTAAGCCTGTTACGATGGCTCACTCACCTAGCCTACTAATCGTCAGCTGATGTGTGGTAACTAAGAAAATTCGGACAGAAGAGGGCAGAAATAACGACGGTGATTAATGGAAACAGAACTGGGCTCCTATCTTCTGCCATTGGGCGTATACTGTTAATTACAATGATGCAGTTGATAACACACAAAACAGAAACACGAGCTATTCAGTATTTTTGCTCACACCGATCCAGCAGGACTTCGCCGATGGGTTCACTTCAATTGTGCTTTGGCAGGATGGGTTGAATGAAAATGGGAAGGCTACCCTGGACGTCTTGCAGTACGGATCTGCCAGTGTGTATTATGCCTGCACACAGCATAAGAGGTGTAATGGCAGTTGTGGGGAAGGCGGATGGTCGTCTTCGTAGAATTTTGGGAAGATGTGGTTCATCTGTAAAGGAGATCGCTTATAGAACGCTGGTGCGACCTATTCTTGAGTACTGCTCGAGCGTTTGGGATCCCTATCAGGTCGGATAGAAACAATTCAGAGGCGGGCTGCTAGATTTGTTACTGGTAGGTTTTATCATCAAGCGAGTGTTACGGAAATGCTTCAGGAGCTCGGGTGGGAGTCTCTAGAGGAAAGGAGGCGTTCTTTTCGTGAATCGCTACTGAGGAAATTTAGAGAACCAGCATTTGAGGCTGACTGCAATACAATTTTACTGCTGACAACTTACATTTCGCGGAAAGACCACAAAGATAAGATAAGAGAGATTAGGGCTCGTACAGCGGCATATAGGCAGTCATTTTTCCCTCGTTCTGTTTGGGAGTGGAACAGGCAGAGAAGATGCTAGTTGTGGTACGAGGTACCCTCCGCCACGCAACGTATGGTGGATTGCGGAGTATGTATGTAGATGTAGATCGAAGTTTATAGAATAAGCAGGGCTTCGCCAGAAATGAAAGTGACAGAAGTGGGAGTTCCAGACAGCCAAACGTTTGCAAAAAAAGTATCTTTGGCGCGGGCCGGGCAAGGCATGAACCATTTATGTTAATGTAGTTTACAGACAGCGAGTGGTTGGCGCAGCGGACTGAGTTCAGTGCGGTAATCCAAAGGCCGTGGGAGCGACTCTTTATGTGGAGAACCTTTTATTTTCAGTTTTACGTTACTTGCACTACAAATAAACCGAAATAATGATAAATATATTACATTTATTAATATTTTCATAAAAGGAATGAAAATGAATTTTTGAATTGATGTGATGAAGCTCTGTGTACAGGAGAACAAATGTTAATTTACTCATGGGGAGGACAAAGAATTCTACAATTATAGGATGAGATTTTCTTAATGAAGAAGGATTGTTATCGTGCAGAATTAAAGTGATTAAAGTGATTCCTCAAATGCACTCCATCAGAGAAACCCTACGAAGTCTATTTTCATCGCCAGGTAAAGAATTTCATCTAAAAGCTTCAAAAGTGCTCTTATCTCATTGAGAGAGAAACGGAAACCACAACCCAAGAAGACTGCATCAAAGAAGACTGCAAACAATGGAAGTATCTAATATTATGTACTAAATCCTCGTGTGCGCCTTAAAACCGATTCCTGGAAATTTATTTGCTATCGGAAATTTTCCTCTGTCTTTCCTTTTCGTTCCTTTTACAAAAATATTGATAAACACAGTATAAACTACACTAAAACTAAACTCCTTCCAAAGGTTCGACCGACCGCCATGTCATCCTCAAACCACAGGCGTCAAGGGATGCGGATATGGAGGGGCACGTGGTCAGCACACCGCACGTGGCCAGCAGACGGGAGCCGCTACTTCTAAATCAAGCAGTTCCTCAGTTTGCCTCACAAGGGCCGAGTGCATCCCGATAAATACAGCATACTGAGCATTATTTCGCTTTATTTTCAGTGCAAGTAACGTAAAAACTGAACTAGACGGAAGCAAAAAGTTCCAGCGTTAGAAATCGACCCAACAATTCTCAGACTGCCGATCTGCACTCTTCCCGCTGCGTCAACCGCCATCTGCAAAGTGCACTAACATAAATGTTCATGGTTGGTCCCATATGCACCAAAAGTGAATTTTTTTCTAAACGATTGGCCATCTGGAGCTCCCTCTTGTTTCACTTTCATTTCTGGCCAAGCCCTACATGTACTAAAAATTTGTACGAAATCGGTGGTGACGAGTAGGCACGGTCTCGTTGCCAGTTCTTCCACGTGTTGGTGCCATGTAACACTCGGCTGGGCATCACCATTGCACAGCTACGCACAGGATATCTATCTGCCCAAGTCCACGGGGACTGGTTGTCTCGCTACGACGCGTGCTTGACTCTGGATTCTAAATTTTCTAGTTACGTTGTGCAGAAATCCAATAACTATCAGAGGTCAGTATTCATTTTCATTCTTGCCATGAACGGAGATGGCGCATCCTTTTGCGTGTTTAATATGAGGCTCACCCCCGGTACTCTGAGCATGACATTCAGACCTGAATAAAAGCCCGAGCCATTGCACTCCAGGGATTGATTAAGAACAGCTTGCAGCCATCGGCGGAGTAATTTGCTGCGAGATGGATTTCATCTACGTTTGTGTGCCCACTTCTGCTCGGCATCTATGACAAACTTGGTGCCTTATCAAACTAACTTTCAACTCAGATAAGCGTTATCCGATTACAACAATTATTTTGGTGCTGAATTTCAGACTAAAATCATTAGATTTAGACATGTACCTGCACTCACAAAAAATTAAACTTAGCTTCTAACAGCTATTAGTTAGACAGTTAGCCTCGAAAATTTGTGTTTAAATTAAGGAAACGTTTTTTGGATAGAAGCAAAAGTACGTTTACTGCTATGCAGAACTTCTGGCAATGCTAAAAACATAGGATTTGTACACAAAGGGTACTGTGACTGTTTGTACTAGGCAGTGAGGAGGCAGGGTGCTGAGTGGGAAGTCACTAACTAGTAGACTCCTAGTCCAACCGGCTCGCGCAAAAGTTCGGTGAAAGTTAAGGAAACGAGCTTTGCCCCCTCTCCGTGTCCTGTGGCTGTTTTAAAATGCTGAGTGCTTTGAGAGACCGTGATCTAAGATCTGTTAAAAATTTAATACGGTTGTTAGCAACCACAGGAATGACAGGCCGGGGATGCAACAAAGACTCTAAATAATGCATAAATAAAACAATCTTAAGTCACACACGGTTTGATTTTGTATAGAAGTCTGCAAAATTTTGGATGAATAGAGAGAATTCAGTGGAATGGACTTCTTCGCTTGCTCGATTACGTGTTATGGAAGTTTATGCAAGTACGTAGTTTGTACGGGGGCGTGCTGAAAAGTAAGGCTTCCTAATTTGTATGTGAAGACTCTATAAAGTTTTTTAAATAAAATAAACGTTATTAACGTTCTACATGTTTATCCTTCACGTCCACAAGTTTGCAGCCCTCTGCCGCAAGATGGCTACGAATTCTAGAGTGTAACATGGCGGTGTGTAACGTACCTATGGGGATGCGTGAGAAACAGCATGTTCATTTCGTCCACACATGGAACACTCTCTCCTTCAACATGGAAATGCGAGATCACACACGAGCGCTGCGACATCTGCAACAATCCGACGCTTTTGGTTCACTATCGTCGATCATCCTCTCTACATTGCCGACTTTGCCTCATCCGATTTTCATCTGTTTCTAAAACGTATTCGACGACTTTCATGGTGATGAAGCAGTGCAAGCAGGGGTGACGTTCTGGCTCCGCCAACAGAGGCAAACATACGACAGTGACAGTAACAACAAACTGGTCTCTCGTTTGCAGAAATATGTTCGTCGCCGAGGTGACTATGTTGAGAAATAAATATGTAAACATAAAGAATGAAGATGAGGAATGTTAATAATGTTTGTTTTATTTAAAATGCTTTAAGAGTTTTCAGATGAGGTATTCGGGGGCATTACTTTTCAGTACGCCCTCATATCAAAAAGGTTCAAATGTGTGTGAAATCTTATGGGACTTAACTGCTAAGGTCATCAGTCCCTAAGCTTACATACTACTTAACCTAAATTGTCCTAAGGACAAACACACACACCCATGCCAGAGGGAGGACTCGAACCTCTGCCCTCATATCGAAATGTCGTTTCGTTCCCAGCTAAATTTGATAACCACCGTATTTGTGCTTCGCTCACATACCCGACGAATGAGCCTACAACAACCATTACGGAGCCAACACACTCCAGTTTGTGTTCGACTGTGGCAGCCAACAATACTCCTCATCCCCTAACCTGTTGCCACTGGGGCAGCGATTGTAAGTTGTTACTTGGTAAGCAGACTTTTCGTAATTAGATTTGTCTGACTTTATTACTAAATAGTCTGTTTTTTATAGATTTGGTGATGCTTGGGTCTGACGGGCGAAACCGGTCATATAACCAAAAGATGTGCAACCTGTGGCTGTTTTATCCTGGTACTAAAACGGAGACCTTTAGTTTAAGGTTAAGTACATTAAAAATTGTACTCGAATGGTCACAAACGTACCTCTCATTCGAAAACTTAAGCCTGTTACGATGGCTCACTCACGTAGCCTACTAATCGTCAGCTGATGTATGGTAACTAAGAAAATTCGGACAGCAGAGGGCAGAAATAACGACGGTGATTAATGGAAACAGAACTGGGCTCCTACCTTCTGCCATTGGGCGTATACTGTTAATTACAATGATGCAGTTGATAACACACAAAACAGAAACACGAGCTATTCAGTATTTTTGCTCACACCGATCCAGCAGGACTTCGCCGATGGGTTCACTTCAATTGTGCTTTGGCAGGATGGGTTGAATGAAAATGGGAAGGCCACCCTGGACGTCTTGCAGTACGGATCTGCCAGTGTGTATTATGCCTGCACACAGCATCAGAGGTGCTCTTAAGATCTAAAAGGACATCCACCAGATATTGCTTGCCTATGAAAACTTGTTACGGGCTCAGTACTAGAGGTGACAGGTTATCAGTAATGGAATAATGTCCCTCTAGTGACACACTGAAGTACTAAGGGGCTGTTTTAATACGAAAAAATGGAGCTAGTGTGGAATTCTACAGTACCAACTTGGGCATGCAAATTTCCTCCTAAGTTTTTCTTTCCCCGTCACACCTCATAATTAGCCACAATACAAGGAAAGAAGGAAGGAAGGACGATTAGGATTTAACGACCCGTCGACGATTTCATTTTCACCACGACTTGCCTCAAAGGATCCTCTGGCAAAACAATATTATCACTTTTACCACAGTTGCATGTGCATATTATTATTGGGTAGTACATATTACGGCAGTTTCCTCCGTAAAGGACTGCATCATTAAGACCGTGACTGACAAACACAAATAAAACAGTTCTCTGTATCAGTCATTTACTAAACCAGTACGCATTTCGATGATTCCCACCATCATCATCAGGTGAGAAATGCATAGCTCTATTATTGGTATTAGTGTTTACGCCATTTCTTTCAGAAACAGTATTATTGTAGGTAAAAATCTTAATTGCGTAAGAATAATGTCTACTTACATTTAAAGTCGTAAATATACTTCATATCTTTTGTATGTGTACATTAGATGTTAAACCGTTTCTTTACTTTGCACAAAGATGTTATACGTATCAGTGGCAGAGATTGACACTGTTTCTTTACTTTATAAAAAGAGGTATTACACCTATCAGAAACCTGACTATATGTACGTCAAGCCCAAAGATAACTGACAGGTGAAATTGCTGCAACTTGGGTGTTTAATATGCATCACAATCCATTATTAACTTAGATGATTATAAATATTTTCCTTATATACAAGCATATAATAAGTTAATTGAATTCTGATGTACACTAAATTAAATACCCAAGCTCCAGCAATTGAGCCGACCGGCTGTTTTTGAACTTAATATAAATATAGCCCCATCTGTGATAACTATGACATCTTTATAAAAAATAGCACATCAATCCCGTGAAGAGCACATACAACAAATAGCATCTATTTGGTTCTATTTTTCCTATCTTTACTTGTCTTCTATGTTTCGACGTCATCTTCTGTCATGTCCTACAGAACCGTGAAAGATCTGCCTTATGGGATGCAAACTTTTCTTCTCTCACTCTACAGGATGTCGGCTTTAGAACTGAGGATTACTTGCACAGCGTCTTTAAGTGTCTCTCAGTGAAATGTCGATCGAGAAAATAATACGTAAAGGTGGCTCTGCTGGCGTCTGTTAAGTTCACTGCGTCCAATCGGCTGCAAACCTTAGCTCATATCGGTACGAATGACCCTCGCTGCCAAGATTCTGTCACCAACGTCTATTCCTTTAGAGGAATGGCTAAACTGATAAAGACTATTACCTTCAACCGCAATGTGTAGACAATGCACTCTATCTGTAGCATGGTACCCAGACGCGATCATGGACCTCTTGTTTGGAGCCGAGTGGAAGGTGTAAATCAGTGGCTCAGTCGATTTTACACAGAGTACGCGAAGGAACTTGCCCCCCTTCTTGCAGCGGCGTACCGTAGGTCTCTAGAAGAGCGTAGCGTTCCAAACGATTGGAAAAGGGCACAGGTCATCCCCGTTTTCAAGAAAGGACGTCGAACAGACCTATATCTCTAACGTCGATCAGTTGTAGAATTTTGGAACACGTATGATGTTCGAGTATAATGACTTTTCTGGAGACTAGAAATCTACTCTGTAGGAATCAGCATGGGTTTCGAAAGAAACGATCGTATGTAACCCAGCTCGCCCTATTCGTCCACGAGACTCAGAGGGCCGTAGACACGGGTTCCCAGGTAGATGACGTGTTTCTTGACTTCCGCAAGGCGTTCGATGCAGTTTCCCACAGTCGTTTAATGAACAAAGGAAAAGCATATGGACTATCAGACTAATTGTGTGATTGGATTGAAGCGTTTCTAGATAACACAACGCAGCATGACATTCTCAATGGAGAGAAGTCTTCCGAAGTAAGAGTGATTACAGGTGTGCCGCAGGGGAGTGTCGTAGGACCGTTGCTATTCACAATATACACTCCTGGAAATGGAAAAAAGAACACATTGACACCGGTGTGTCAGACCCACCATACTTGCTCCGGACACTGCGAGAGGGCTGTACAAGCAGTGATCACACGCACGGCACAACGGACACACCAGGAACCGCGGTGTTGGCCGTCGAATGGCGCTAGCTGCGCACCATTTGTGCACCGCCGCCGTCAGTGTCAGCCAGTTTGCCGTGGCATACGGAGCTCCATCGCAGTCTTTAACACTGGTAGCATGCCGCGACAGCGTGGACGTGAACCGTATGTGCAGTTGACGGACTTTGAGCGAGGGCGTATAGTGGGCATGCGGGAGGCCGGGTGGATGTACCGCCGAATTACTCAACACGTGGGGCGTGAGGTCTCCACAGTACATCGATGTTGTCGCCAGTGGTCGGCGGAAGGTGCACGTGCCCGTCGACCTGGGACCGGACCGCAGCGACGCACGGATGCACGCCAAGACCGTAGGATCCTACGCAGTGCCGCAGGGGACCGCACCGCCACTTCCCAGCAAATTAGGGACACTGTTGCTCCTGGGGTATCGGCGAGGACCATTCGCAACCGTCTCCATGAAGCTGGGCTACGGTCCCGCACACCGTTAGGCCGTCTTCCGCTCACGCCCCAACATCGTGCAGCCCGCCTCCAGTGGTGTCGCGACAGGCGTGAATTGAGGGACGAATGGAGACGTGTCGTTTTCAGCGATGAGAGTCGCTTCTGCCTTGGTGCCAATGATGGTCGTATGCGTGTTTGGCGCCGTGCAGGTGAGCGCCACAATCAGGACTGCATACGACCGAGGCACACAGGGCCAACACCCGGCATCATGGTGTGGGGAGCGATCTCCTACACTGGCCGAACACCTCTGGTGATCGTCGAGGGGACACTGAATAGTGCACGGTACATCCAAACCGTCATCGAACCCATCGTTCTACCATTCCTAGACCGGCAAGGGAACTTGCTGTTCCAACAGGACAATGCACGTCCGCATGTATCCCGTGCCACCCAACGTGCTCTAGAAGGTGTAAGTCAACTACCCTGGCCAGCAAGATCTCCGGATCTGTCCCCCATTGAGCATGTTTGGGACTGGATGAAGCGTCGTCTCACGCGGTCTGCACGTCCAGCACGAACGCTGGTCCAACTGAGGCGCCAGGTGGAAATGGCATGGCAAGCCGTTCCACAGGACTACATCCAGCATCTCTACGATCGTCTCCACGGGAGAATAGCAGCCTGCACTGCTGCGAAAGGTGGATATACACTGTACTAGTGCCGACATTGTGCATGCTCTGTTGCCTGTGTCTATGTGCCTGTGGTTCTGTCAGTGTGATCATGTGATGTATCTGACCCCAGGAATGTGTCAATAAAGTTTCCCCTTCCTGGGACAATGAATTCACGGTGTTCTCATTTCAATTTCCAGTAGTGTACATAAATGACCTTGGGGATGACATCGGAAGTTCACTGAGGCTTTTTGCGGATGATGCTGTGGTGTGTCGAGATGTTGTAACAATGGAAAATTGTGCTGAAATGCAGGAGGATCTGCAACGAATTGACGCATGGTACAGGGAATGGCAACTGAATCTCAATGTAGACAAGTGTAATGTGCTGCGAATACATAGAAAGATAGATCCCTTATCATTTAGCTACAAAATAGCAGGTCAGCAACTGGAAGCAGTTAATTCCATAAATTATCTGGGAGTAGGCATTAGGAGTGATTTAAAATGGAATGATCATATAAAGTTGATCGTTGGTAGCAGGCCGATGTGGCCGAGCTGTTCTAGGCGCTTCAGTCTGGAACCGTGCGACCGCTACGGTCGCAGGTTCGAATCCTGCCTCGGGCATGGATGTGTGTGATGTCCTTAGGTTAGTTAGGTTTAAGTAGTTGTAAGTTCTAGGGGACTGATGACCTCAGATGTTAAGTCCCATACTGCTCAGAGCCATTAGAACCATTAGATCGTTGGTAAAGCAGATGCCAGACTGAGATTCATTGGAAGAATCCTAAGGAAATGTAATCCGAAAACAAAGGAAGTAGGTTACAGTACGCTTGTTCGCCCACTGTTTGAATACTGCTCAGCAGTGTGGGATCCGAACCAGATAGGGTAGATAGAAGAAATGGAGAAGATCCAACGGAGAGCAGCGCGCTACGTTACAGGATCATTTAGTAATCGCGAAGAGACCATGAAGATAAAATCAGAGAGAATAGATCCCACACAGAAGCATACCGACAATCCTTCTTTCCACGAACAATACGAGACTGGAATAGAAGGGAGAACCGATAGAGGTACTCAAGGTACACTCCGCCACACACCGTCAGGTGTCTTGCGGAGCATGGATGTAGATGTACATGTAGACCTCGGATGCGCAGATTTCCGGGTGGAGAACTGCTGGGCTTTCCTTAATAGGTCAAGCATGTACTGCATAATGGACGCAGCTACTTGGGTAGCGCAGAACAGGTTGCGTGTAGAATTTTTTTGAGGTCACTGATGTCTTATTTACTTGATGAAGAAAATTTGAACGGTTCCAAAATGAGCGTAAGGAGAAACATGCGAGAAACATTAAATGAATTCGAAAGTAAAATTGTACCAGGCTATTTAATGAAAAATCCTAAAAAGTTTTGAAGTTACGTAAGATCGTTAAGCGAATCGAAATCATATATCCAGTCACTCATGACCATACTGGCACCTAAACGGAAGACGAGAGAGAAGGCCAAAGTACTCATTTAGGTCCTCTGAAATTGTTTCACTGTGAAACATCGTAATACGCTTTCTTTTTCAAATCGTCGCAAGAACGTCGAAATGCAGATTTTTAGATGCGTGATAAAAAAATATAAAATCAACTAAAATCGCTCAGAAGTGAAAAGTAGCTTGACTTCAGCGTACTGTTTAACTTTTTGTTTATTTTGTAATTTGTACAACTAGAAATGTAAATAAATAGATAACAGCATGTTTCTCTTTGAGAAGGAAGAAAAGTTTAAAATTAATGTTCGCGCGAATTCCCAGATGTCGCTCGCAAATAAAGTCAAAGATGAACAATCGACGCGTCGTATTGTGAACGACACACGTTGTGCAAAGGGCCCCCGCTTGGACCCTTTCGCATGGATTTCTGTCCTCTCCTGCGAAAACGTGAGTCATTTTCTGACGCCATATTACGGTCCGTCCTGACCCACAACTGTCCTTTAGCACCTAGGACTTGGACGTTGCTGCGCAGTCCCGATTTTTTGGACTTTTGTTTGATAAAAAAATCTGTAATGATTTTCTCATATTCATCAACTGAAGACTGGCTGCATGTAAAAGCTTAATGCTCTGACTCCTTGCCCACACATCGTGGGGTGGGGATCGTGCTACTCTTCCCATATTTACCGGGCTCTGGTTTCGTTTCAAATGGACTGTGGCCTGCCAGGGGTACGGCTCAGCTGTTCCTTCCGACCCAGTCCATCACTGTGCAGTACGACTGGCCACTGCCAGATTCCAGACTATCCCTGTAGAGAGTCTACACTCCGAAACGCAGCTCTTACCTCCTCAATTCATCTACATCTACCTATACATGATTACTCTGCAATTCACATTTAAGTGCTTGGCAGAGGGTTCATCGAACCACAATCATACTATCTCTCTACCACTCCACTCCCGAACAGCGCACGGGATAAACGAACACCTAAACCTTTCTTTTCGAGCTCTGATTTCTCTTACTTTATTTTGATGATCATTCCTACCTATGTAGCTTGGGCTCAACAAAATATTTTCTCATTCGGAAGAGAAAGTTGGTGACTGAAATTTCGTAAACAGATCTCGCCGCGACGAAAAACGTCTTTGCTGCCACACTCTCTCCCCTATTACGTGATAATACAAAACGAGCCGCCCTTTTTTGCACCCTTTCGATGTCCTCCGTCAATCCCACCTGGTAAGGATCCCACACCGCGCAGCAATATTCTAACAGAGGTTATTGCACATATAATTAGCATTAAAAGCGTGGCAACTGAGCGAGAGTAGTGTAAGCTGTCTCTTAGTGGACTTGTTGCATCTTCTAAGTGTCCTGCCAATGAAACGCAACCTTTGGCTCACCTTCCCCATAATATTGTCTATGTGGTCTTTCCAACTGAAGTTGTTCGTAATTTTAACACCCAGGTACTTAGTTGAATGGACAGCCTTGAGAATTGTACTATTTATCAAGTAATCGAATTCCAACGGATTTCTTTTGGAGCTCATGTTGATCATCTCACGCTTTTCGTTATTTAGCGTCAACTGTCACCTGCCACACCATAGAGCAATATTTTCTAAATCTCTTTGCAACTGATACTGGTCTTCGGATGAACTTACTAGACGGTAAATTACAGCATCATCTGCGAACAACTTAAGAGAACTGCTCAGATTGTAGGTCATTTATACAGCGTGTTACAAAAAGGTACGGCCAAACTTTCAGGAAACATTCCTCACACACAAATAAAGAAAAGATGTTATGTGGACATGTGTCCGGAAACGCTTAATTTCCATGTTAGAGCTCATTTTAGTTTCGTCGTCCACCTACGCTCAATGGAGCACGTTATCATGATTTCATACGGGATACTCTACCTGTGCTGCTAGAACATGTGCCTTTACAAGTACGACACAACATGTGGTTCACGCACGATGGAGTTCCTGCACACTTCAGTCAAAGTGTTCGTATGCCTCTCAACAACAGATTCGGTGACCGATGGATTGGTAGAGGCGGATCAATTCCATGGCCTCCACGCTCTCCTGACCTCAACCCTCTTGACTTTCATTTATGGGGGCATTTGAAAGCTCTTGTCTACGCAATCCCGGTACCAAATGTAGACTCTTCGTGCTCATTTTGTGGACGGCTGTGATACAATACGCCATTCTCCAGGGCTGCATCAGCGCATCAGGGATTCCATGCGACGGAGGGTGGATGCATGTATCCTCGCTAACGGAGGACATTTTGAACATTTCCTGTAACAAAATGTTTGAAGTCACGCTGGTACGTGCTGTTGCTGTGTGTTTCCATTCCATGATTAATGTGATTTGAAGAGAAGTAATAAAATGAGCCTCGTCACAGCTTGAAAACTGCCATTTGGTCGAAAATTTCTTTGCCTGTTCCAAAAGTTTTTCTATTCAAGTAACTAGAAATAAATAGGAGAAAGTTTGTAGACAATTGCGGACAGTACGTCTTACACAAGTCTGCTGATTTGTTCTGCAGAGATTCGGAAGGAAAATACTAGAGATGGGAAAGATTCTCCTTTTGTTAAAAACGTGAAAAAAGAATTAACCTAGTACGCTTTTATTTTTATTAAATATGTATTTCATGGCATTTAAGTGATATTTTCAAGAACATTTGGAGAAACATTAGGGACTCATGTCGTGGAAATAGAAGAAAGAGAATACTCGGAACAGAATCAAATGTGTCAATGCAACCAAAGAAATGGGTTCTGTGTGATCACGAGATTTTCCTGGGTGGAGATCAACACGGAAGACAATAAATTAATTTCTTGGTTTTAAACATATTACTTTGCTGCCGGCCGGAGTGGCCAAGCGGTTCTAGGCGCTACAGTCTGGAACCGCGCGACCGCTACCGTCGCAGGTTCGAATCCTGCCTCGGGCATGGATGTGTGTGATGTCCTTAGGTTAGTTAGGTTTAAATAGTTCTAAGTTCTAGAGGACTGATGACCTCAGAAGTTAAGTTCCATAGTGTTCAGAGCCATTTGAACCATATTACTTTGCTCTGCTAGTAATTTCACTTTTTTGCCTTCGGGAAAAATAAATTTCGGCTGTTAAAGCGCTTGCAGGAAATTTAAGGACAAGCCTAAATTTCGCTGAATCCGCGCGAGTCTGTAAAGTAACAGAATTTAAGTCAGTGTTTTATATGATGCTATTAGACATTTTAATTACCGGTTTTGAATTAAATTTCACTGCTGTAGCTCTATTAATGGAATACTTTACCATTTTGTAAACAGAGCTAAAATCATGTTTTTCTAACTAAATGTTACCTTTCTGGAGAACCACTACTCCTACACCCATGAAATTTTAGCTGCTGCTTTATTACAGCATAGAAATCATAGAGATACTAACTACTCATTCGTCGCCTCTCAAACATAATTTTTCCCCGATAAATTCGGTGGCAGAATCAGTTAGTTTCGTTTCGCGATAACTCCCTTCTAGCAACAGTCAGACCCTTTTTGATTGCTGATCCATTACAAACAAGGCACGAAGAAAACAAATGTGTGACCAGTATTCTTCTATGTGTTGTCAATCGGTAGTTGTCGTGGACCGAAACTGACCCATTTCGCCACTGAATTTACTGGAAAAAATAATCTTACTATTTTAGCTATTGAGGTTGGAGAACAACGCAGCTGTTTTCGTAAATTACACTACAGAAAATACTGCAACCAGCCACAAGTTTTCTTGGAAGGTTTTGTTATGCCATTACCAGTTTCGGGCTGGAGTCCGTCCTCAGATTGTAGCGTTGACCTCGTTTACATTGGTGTCATCCTAGAAAGCCCTCCTATAATCTTCTTCTTCTTCTTTTGCTACTGCCTTTATCCCACATTGTGCGCAGGGTCGGCAGGGTTAAGTACGGATTTGGCAATGTTAAGTGGAAGGGGTGGCCGGATGTCCTTCCTGCCGCCACCCCATACCCCCCGGGATGGAATTAGTGTACCCCCAGCTGTCTGCATCTAGTGTAAATCGTGAAATAGTGTAAATGTGTTGCAAATGTCTACGAGTCGTGTATTCACCTAGCAGGATGTGGAAAACCGCCTAAAAACCACATCCAGGCTGGCCGGCCAGTTAATCCGCCGGGCGGATTCGATCCGGGGCCGGCGCGTCTACCCGAGTCCAGGAAAGCAGCGCGTTAGCGCTCTCGGCTATCCTGGCGGGTTACAGCCCTCATATAATACGATGACATAAATGGAAAAGAAGTCAACGCTACCATCTGACGAGAGGCTCAGCTCCGAAACTAGTAAAGGTATAATGAAGTCATTTCAAGACAAATTGTGGTAGTTGCAGTATTTCCTACAGTGTAATTTAGAAATAATCTTGTTTGGCTGGTAACGAAATGAGTAGGAATTTTTTCCCACGTTGTTTTATTATTCTTGTGATTGCTGTGGTGTAATGAAGCGGCATTTAAAATATAACGGCAGTAAAACTAGCAGTTTTAGATAAAGAAAACATTTTAATCGGAAAACAGGGATTTTTAGGTCTGTTTAGAAAACGGAAGAACTTTGAATCACCGAAAGTATTCGAACTAGAGCAGTGAAATTTTAACTATAAACTCGCAACTCAGATCTCTAATAACATAATATAAAACATTGACTCAAATATTGTTACTTACGAGACACGGGTGGATTAAACGAAATTTAGATATGTTCCTAAACTTTCAGCAAGCACTGTATTGATACAGTTGACTGACTAAAACAGGAATACTTTGTTGCAGATCTGTCTCCATTATTTGACCCTTTCAGAAGGAAGAAAAGACCGATCGTATTTTTTCAAACATTGAGTCTGATTCTAGAGGCCATACAGAAGTTGTATCCATACCACTTACCCTGGGAAAGCCTGAAATGAGAGCGAGATACAAGCTTCATTAACTGTTTCAGATGGATATAAACTTCATTGCAGATAAACAAAGGTCTTGATCTCAGTGGCACAAGATTACGTAAGGGGAAGAAAATGAGTGTTGAGGACAGGCTGTATCTCCTGCTCGAAAAAATGACAGACTGAAAGGAAGAAAGCTTCCGCAGATTTGAGAATAAATACCTAGAAGCGCCAGCGAGGGAATACATAAATTTGTTTCTACTGAGCATGGTTATGGCTATGAGAACATCACATCCACTATTTTAGAGTGAGTCAAGAAGGCATAGGGAATTTAGGAATTGAGTGATGGATATAAAACTCAAAAATGAGAAGTTTAAAAGTGTTAAAACAGACTGATATTATTTTAGAATGGTGATCTTAGAGATTTGATGCATTTCGTTTTAAAATAAAATTATAGTTTTGTTAAATTTTTTACTACATTTAGTAATTTCTTAAAAGCAACTTGCCATTTTAATGAATCCAGTTTACATTGTCTTTAATTCTTCGTTGCTGTAAACCTGTCGATGGTGGGAGAGTAAATAACGGCTTTTATCACAGTGATTCAGTGTCATGCAGAAATTATTACCTAACTGATATGCAAGAGTGTTAGTAAATAGCTGTTTTCCAAACATTTCAATTATCATCTGAAAACATTCGTTCTTAATAATAAATGAGGAATTACTTAACGTACCATGATGTGTTAAAGCGTTGCGAGTTGTTAGACTATGTTGTTGTTGTCTTCAGTCCTGAGACTGGTTTGATGCAGCTCTCCATGCTACTCTATCCTGTGCAAGCTGCTTCATCTCCCAGTACCTACTGCAACCTACATCCTTCTGAATCTGCTTAGTGTACTCATCTCTCGGTCTCCCTCTACGATTTTTACCCTCCACGCTGCCCTCCAATGCTAAATTTGTGATCCCTTGATGCCTCAAAACATGTCCTACCAACCGATCCCTTCTTCTAGTCAAGTTGTGCCACAAACTTCTCTTCTCCCCAATCCTATTCAATACCTCCTCATTAGTTACGTGATCTATCCACCTTATCTTCAGCATTCTTCTGTAGCACCACATTTCGAAAGATTCTGTTCTCTTCTTGTCCAAACTAGTAATCGTCCATGTTTCACTTCCATACATGGCTACACTCCAAACAAATACTTTCAGAAACGACTTCCTGATACATAAATCTATATTCGATGTTAACAAATTTCTCTTCTTCAGAAACGCTTTCCTTGCCATTGCCAGTCTACATCTTATATCCTCTCTACTTCGACCATCATCAGTTATTTTACTTCCTAAATAGCAAAACTCCTTTACTACTTTAAGTGTCTCATTTCCTAATCTAATTCCCTCAGCATCACCCGATTTAATTTGACTACATTCCATTATCCTCGTTTTGCTTTTGTTAATGTTCATCTTATATCCTCCTTTCAAGACACTGTCCATTCCGTTCAACTGCTCTTCCAAGTCCTTTGCCGTCTCTGACAGAATTACAATGTCATCGGCGAACCTCAAAGTTTTTACTTCTTCTCCATGAATTTTAATACCTACTCCAAATTTTTCTTTTGTTTCCTTTACTGCTTGCTCAATATACAGATTGAATAACATCGGGGAGAGGCTACAACCCTGTCTCACTCCTTTCCCAACCACTGCTTCCCTTTCATGCCCCTCGACTCTTATTACTGCCATCTGGTTTCTGTACAAATTATTCGCTCCCTGTATTTTACCCCTGCCACCTTTAGAATTTGAAAAAGAGTATTCCAGTCAACATTGTCAAAAGCTTTCTCTAAGTCTACAAATGCTAGAAACGTAGGTTTGCCTTTTCTTAATCTTTCTTCTAAGATAAGTCGTAAGGTCAGTATTGCCTCACGTGTTCCAACATTTCGACGGAATCCAAACTGATCCTCCCCGAGGTCTGCATCTACCAGTTTTTCCATTCGTCTGTAAAGAATTCGCGTTAGTATTTTGCAGCCGTGGCTTATTAAACTGATAGTTCGGTAATTTTCACATCTGTCAGCACCTGCTTTCTTTGGGATTGGAATTATTATATTCTTCTTGAAGTCTGAGGGTATTTCGCCTGTCTCATACATCTTGCTCACCAGCTGGTAGAGTTTTGTCATGACTGGCTCTCCCAAGGCCGTCAGTAGTTCTAATGGAATGTTGTCTACTCCGGGGGCCTTGTTTCGACTCAGGTCTTTCAGTGCTCTGTCAAACTCTTCACGCAGTATCGTATCTCCCATTTCGTCTTCATCTACATCCTCTTCTATTTCCATAATATTGTCCTCAAGTACATCGCCCTTGTATAAACCTTCTATATACTCCTTCCACCTTTCTGCCTTCCCTTCTTTGCTTAGAACTGGGCTGCCATCTGAGCTCTTGATATTCATATACGTGGTTCTCTTCTCTCCAAAGGTCTCTTTAATTTTCCTGTAGGCAGTATCTATCTTACCCCTAGTGAGATAAGCTTTTACATCCTTACATTTGTCCTCTAGCCATCCCTGTTTAGCCATTTTGCACTTCCTGTCGATCTCATTTTTGAGACGTCTGTATTCCTTTTTGCCTGCTTCATTTACTGCATTTTTATATTTTCTCCTTTCATCAATTAAATTCAATATTTCTTCTGTTACCCAAGGATTTCTAGCAGCCCTCGTCTTTGTACCTACTTTATCCTCTGCTGCCTTCACTACTACATCCCTCAGAGCTACCCATTCTTCTTCTACTGTATTTCTTTCCCCTATTCCTGTCAATTGTTCCCTTATGCTCTCTCTGAAACTCTGTACAACCTCTGGTTCTTTCAGTTTATCCAGGTCCCATCTCCTTAATTTCTCACATTTTTGCAGTTTCTTCAGTTTTAATCTACAGGTCATAACCAATAGATTGTGGTCAGAGTCCACATCTGCCCCTGGAAATGTCTTACAACTTAAAACCTGGTTCCTAAATCTCTGTCTTACCATTATATAATCTATCTGATACCTTTTAGTATCTCCAGGGTTCTTCCACGTATACAACCTTCTTTCATGATTCTTAAACCAAGTGTTAGCTATGGTTAAGTTGTGCTCTGTGCAAAATTCTACTAGGCGGCTTCCTCTTCCATTTCTTAGCCCCAATCCATATTCACCTACTATGTTTCCTTCTCTCCCTTTTCCTACACTCGAATTCCAGTCACCCATTACTATTAAATTTTCGTCTCCCTTCACTATCAGAATAATTTCTTTTATTTCATCGTACATTTCTTCAATTTCTTCATCATCTGCAGAGCTAGTTGGCACATAAACTTGTACTACTGTAGTAGGTGTGGGCTTCGTATCTATCTTGGCCACAATAATGCGTTCACTATGCTGTTTGTAGTAGCTTACCCGCATTCCTATTTTCCTATTCATTATTAAACCTACTCCTGCATTACCCCTATTTGATTTTGTGTTTATAACCCTGTAGTCACCTGACCAGAAGTCTTGTTCCTCCTGCCACCGAACTTCACTAATTCCCACTATATCTAACTTTAACCTATCCATTTCCCTTTTTAAATTTTCTAACCTACCTGCCCGATTAAGGGATCTGACATTCCACGCTCCGATCCGTAGAACGCCAGTTTTCTTTCTCCTGATAACGACATCCTCCTGAGTAGTCCCCGCCCGGAGATCCGAATGGGGGACTATTTTACCTCCGGAATATTTTACCCAAGAGGATGCCATCATCATTTAATCATACAGTAAAGCTGCATGTCCTCGGGAAAAATTACGGCTGTAGTTTCCCCTTGCTTTCAGCCGTTCGCAGTACCAGCACAGCAAGGCCGTTTTGGTTAATGTTGCAAGGCCAGATCAGTCAATCATCCAGACTGTTGCCCCTGTAACTACTGAAAAGGCTGCTGCCCCTCTTCAGGAACCACATGTTTGTCTGGCCTCTCAACAGATACCCCTCCGTTGTGGTTGCACCTACGGTACGGCCATCTGTATCGCTGAGGCACGCAAGCCTCCCCACCAACGGCAAGGTCCATGGTTCATGGGGGGAGGTGTTAGACTATTAGAACTGTAAAAAAGAGAAAAATTATTTTAATGACTTTACAGCAAATTGAAAAAGAGAGGATGAGAGAGAAGTGATATATACGTGTGTGTCATATGCTCTTTCCCTCAAAATTATTTCTCTTTTTCATACCTCCTCTATGTTACCACAGACAACGTGTCACTGCTCTCATTCGTACTCAGACTGCAGAACACGCGAGGTGCCTATTTGCTTCCACCGCCCTGAGTGGAATGCATAAGTTCTAATAAATGTTCACCAGCCTGCAGTCTTCTACATATGGTGCCCTGCGCAGAAAACAGCACCTAGGGCGTGAATCCGCAATCCTGAGGCTGTAAGAAACTCGTAGCGAGGAACTATAATTTTAGAAATAATTAAATTTCCAATCAGTTTATTTAGAGGGGATGTCACATGCTATTTTATTGGCAGAACACGAGAAACTGCACAATTACATTCCACATTAGAGGTACAAATGATTTCTACTTTTCAACAAATTTATGAACTGTATATTTTTCGTAATTTCTTTCACACTGTTCTCAGCTTCACGTCCATATACACTCCTGGAAATTGAAATAAGAACACCGTGAATTCATTGTCCCAGGAAGGGGAAACTTTATTGACACATTCCTGGGGTCAGATACATCACATGATCACAATGACAGAACCACAGGCACATAGACACAGGCAACAGAGCATGCACAATGTCGGCACTAGTACAGTGTATATCCACCTTTCGCAGCAATGCAGGCTGCTATTCTCCCGTGGAGACGATCGTAGAGATGCTGGATGTAGTCCTGTGGAACGGCTTGCCATGCCATTTCCACCTGGCGCCTCAGTTGGACCAGCGTTCGTGCTGGACGTGCAGACCGCGTGAGACGACGCTTCATCCAGTCCCAAACATGCTCAATGCGGGACAGATCCGGGGATCTTGTTGGCCAGGGTAGTTGACTTACACCTTCTAGAGCACGTTGGGTGGCACGGGATACATGCGGACGTGCATTGTCCTGTTGGAACAGCAAGTTCCCTTGCGGGTCTAGGAATGGTAGAACGATGGGTTCGATGACGGTTTGGATGTACCGTGCACTATTCAGTGTCCCCTCGACGATCACCAGAGGTGTACGGCCAGTGTAGGAGATCGCTCCCCACACCATGATGCCGGGTGTTGGCCCTGTGTGCCTCGGTCGTATGCAGTCCTGATTGAGGCGCTCACCTGCATGGCGCCAAACACGCATACGACCATCATTGGCACCAAGGCAGAAGCGACTCTCATCGCTGAAGACGACACGTCTCCATTCGTCCCTCCATTCACGCCTGTCGCGACACCACTGGAGGCGGGCTGCACGATGTTGGGGCGTGAGCGGAAGACGGCCTAACGGTGTGCGGAACCGTAGCCCAGCTTCATGGAGACGGTTGCGAATGGTCCTCGCCGATACCCCAGGAGCAACAGTGTCCCTAGTTTGCTGGGAAGTGGCGGTGCGGTTCCCTACGGCACTGCGTAGGATCCTACGGTCTTGGCGTGCATCCGTGCGTCGCTGCGGTCCGGTCCCAGGTCGACCGGCACGTGCACCTTCCGCCGACCACTGGCGACAACATCGATGCTGTGGAGACCTCATGCCCCACGTGTTGAGCAATTCGGCGGTACGTCCACCCGGCCTCCCGCATGCCCACTATACGCCCTCGCTCAAAGTCCGTCAACTGCACATACGGTTCACGTCCACGCTGTCGCGGCATGCTACCAGTGTTAAAGACTGCGATGGAGCTCCGTATGCCACGGCAAACTGGCTGACACTGACGGCGGCGGTGCACAAATGCTGCGCAGCTAGCGCTATTCGACGGCCAACACCGCGGTTCCTGGTGTGTCCGCTGTGCCGTGCGTGTGATCATTGCTTGTACAGCCCTCTCGCAGTGTCCGGAGCAAGTATGGTGGGTCTGACACACTGGTGTCAATGTGTTCTTTTTTCCATTTCCAGGAGTGTAAATATACATTGCTAATAACGTCTAAACCTGACACCGATCGCTGCAGATAACATTTTTACAAACGATGGATTACTAATGAAATCTTAACTGACACTGACCCCGGCAGAAACATGTATTTCACCCGACATTGCCAGCCGATTTGGCCTCGTGCGTGGATGTGAGTGATGTCCTTAGGTTAGTTAGGTTTAAGTAGTTCTAGGAGACTGATGACCTCAGATGTTAAATCCCATAGTGCTCAGAGCGATTTGAACAATTTTTTCCTCCGACATTCGCGAACCAGCTGTGATCTTACAGCCGAACCACTTCGCCCGCCATCCAAGTTTAGGCGCGATCCGAAGATCACCGAAGTGCTTCGCCTGCCTTTTTGTTTACCAATTGTTTATTACTCTGCTGGTTATTAATACTTGTGAAATAGTGGAATGATGGAACGCTATTGAGTGATGCTTTAATCTGAAATTCAACTAAATACGATGTTTAGTTTTTCTAATACTAGTAATAGAATATTACCATTTCGGCGCGCAGCTCCCGAACGCTGCAGCTAATCGCGGAGAAAGAGCACAATTTAGGAGGTCTATCTCACGATACCCATACCGAACAAACCATCTGTCATCTTTACTCACACCATATTACGTCATCTTGCCACAGCTGCCTTCTCATCTGCTCTAAGAAGAGCTTCTAGTGTCTGAATATGATGGCTGCAAAGCCAGAAATATTACAGTTTTTGGCAAAAATATGTGTGTTACAGAATAAAATAGGCGTCACTGCGAGTTTTTCCAGTTGAACTGATGGGATTCTTAAACAGGCTGCAGTTTTCTTTCTGTTAGGTGGAAAATATGTGTAAAATAACGTAAAATATTTTCAGAATTTAGCGTCATCGTTTACAAGGTGTTTGTTAATCAAAATGTTACAACAACCTTCACTGTCATGTGCCACAAAAATACTATTAATCTGTTTCTTCTTCATCAGGTTTGGGGAGCCACTATAATATTACCGCATCATTTTCTTCTTGTAGTAAAATATACAAGTAGTTCAAAGTCAGATTTAGTTCGATCGCCCTTGTCTCCATCCCGTTGCCGCTCGTGCCGCTGCTGCGCCTGAGCCGCGCCTTGGGAAGCAGCGGCGACTACGGACGAAATTCTGTCGCGTCGCCGTATATCTGAGCGATCGGGCAGCCCGTTCCGCCACAGGGGTGTTGTCCCTGGCGCAAACCCGCTGTCGCGTATTGGACACCGCACATTTAGCTACTGTTAGCGCGTTTTCCTGCTGCATTTCATCTTATTTTACGTTTTATGGGTAGCAGTCAGTTCAAGAGAAAGAGCGGTTGAACTGGGTTTTTAAGCATCCTCCGACATAATGAGTGCTACTCTCATGTCAACACTTTGACTGTAAGGGATCTGGGGTCAGGCGGCTGTGGGAGAGAAGGCTCCTGTCGCTTTCAGAGTCCCAGGAGACACTCGCTTGGCCCCAGCCACCTATTGATCCAATTATTACTCTCACTCTTACTTTATTTTGTTATTGTCGGTCCAGCTAATGCTCATTACGTTTCTAGTCTTCTCACTTTTACTGTTACGAAACTCTCGGCTAGTAGGCATTCTTTCCACCACAACTGTCTTTGCCCTTATTTGAGTTGCTGGGGAGGGAGGAATCAGGTTCGGCTAAGGTGTCTCTCGCCCCGGATGAGCAGTGGGGGAGCCCTCGTCTGTTTTCTGCATACCAGCCAGGCCCATATATTTTTATCTCTCTTAAAATTATTTCTCACCTCTGGCATCAATATTGCTTTATATATTTCAACCAAACTTAGTACATATATCATTTACTGGTGGGTAAGAACCAACCACCTATGAAAGTAGTGAAGATATGGGTGAAAAAACAGTGTAGCCCATGACTCGGGGATATCCAGTATTTGAGAATGAATGAGAGCGCTTAGAGAGTTGCAACAAACTTTACACATAATTGCAACTCTCTACGAAACTTTTTCTCGTTGGCGTCCCTCACAAAATGACAAAAGGAAAAAAA
Source organism: Schistocerca gregaria (assembly GCF_023897955.1). Lineage (NCBI taxonomy): Eukaryota > Metazoa > Arthropoda > Insecta > Orthoptera > Acrididae > Schistocerca > Schistocerca gregaria. The sequence continues at coordinate 399,223,854 of NC_064931.1, read as the reverse complement.
AGGTTTATCGCTTACTAAATTTTCGCTGTTTCTGTAGTATAACTACCACATGAAGCTTGACGTTTTAATTTATTACTACCTTACTACTAATTGTATTCGTGACACATTTGCAGATAGTATTCACATATACCACTGAATGTACCAGAAAAATTACAGCATTGTACGAGACTTAGTTCAGAAGATATGACGTAAAAAGCTGAGGGGAGAGAAAAACTGCCACGTCATGTGTGACGTTTTAATTTATAACGTATTTGCTACTAAGGCTATTCGCTACACTTCGCAAACAGTACCCACTAGAGATGGTCAAACTCGTTCATCCTTGGGAACTAGTTCACTGGTGATCGCTTTTTTTTTGAGAACCGTTCATTTTTACTCGTTCACCGTTCATTTGTGCTTGGTATATGGTTCTTATGAAACAATAAAAATTAGTAGAATACGTGACTGAAGTTGGAAGGCGCCAAGAGGGGACACTTGCCTTCGCCCTGGAGCACAGAGTTTTTATTCATAACAAAATTATCACACACTTGTAATTTTCGTGATTGTGCAAAACCTCTCGTTTAGCCAACTGTAGCGTTATGTGGCTGATCGCAGTGAAATAATATGAGGTGGGGCACGAAAAACCGGCCCCTAATATAGACTGAACGTCGATTACGCAGGAGTTGTTGACCGCTACGAGTAGAATAGATAAACATGTAATAATTAGGCGCCGGCCGCGGTGGTCTCGCGGTTCTAGGCGCGCAGTCCGGAACCGTGCGACTGCTACGGTCGCAGGTTCGAATCCTGCCTCGGGCATGGATGTGTGTGATGTCCTTAGGTTAGTTAGGATTAAGTAGTTCTAAGTTCTAGGGGACTGATGACCACAGCAGTTGAGTCCCATAGTGCTCAGAGCCATTTGAACCATTTCTTTGGTAATAATTAGGCAGTGAAGAAATAACAAATAAGCTAATGCAAACAACAACTTCGGAACAATAGATGATGATTGGTAGGCGACAATGAGCAGTCTAGTACTCGGACCCGATTTTTCGTGTGCTGTCCTGTACCACTGAAACAATATTGTAGAAGTTATCATATTCTGTTAACAAAATGTGACACCAGACACTCGATTATGGAACTCGGACTTCATTCGGTTGCAAGTCGGTCTGCCTTACATAACAATTAACATGCTCTTTTAACTTGGTTAAAAAAAGACGGAAAATGGCTACTCGTGTGAGCCGTGCCGACTTCCTCTGCATATGAAATAACAAAAAAATCTTACCTTTTCACAAGTATTTCTTCTGCTGTTTATCGAAATAGTGAGGTAAGCTGATATGCCGTTTTATTACCTGAAAAGATGTATGTATTACATACCACGTAATTTTAGGTAATTTACATAATTATAAAATACATTTTAAATACCGCCCATGGACGCTGAATAGAATACGAAAAGAACCAGAAGTTCAGAGTTCAAAAAAGGTCTGAGACAGATCTAGAATGGGCGTGCGCAGCGAACGAAACGTACAACTCTATACTGAAGTAACTATGAGCAGAAGCAATGGAACTGCGCCGAGTGGCCACGCAAAGAAGGACGAGTCCGGCCGAGCGAGACCGGGACAAATGGGGACGGGACCGAGGCTGGAATGAGACTGGCCGACGTGCCGTTGCGGGAATGAGATCGGCCGTTTCCAGTTCCCGGGAACTATAAGGAGAAAGCCGCGACCGAAGTGAACTATGAAAGATCGTTCCTTAGAATTCGTACATCGCTCGTTCCGTTCATCTTGATGAACCGATCCTTTGGACCCGTTGGTTCACGCACGACCCATCTCTAGTACCCACACATGCTGATGAGTGTACCTAGAAAAACATATAAATTCTTCGACACAAAGTTCAGGAGATACTGACGTCATAAACATTGAGCTGAGTGAAAATGAAGCTGCAGGCCGAAATTCGCAAGACGTAGTGGTGAAATGTGGGCAAATACGCGTAAAATATTTCAGTATGTGTGAAAAATATGTGACATGTGCGTCTCCGAGCAAAGCTTGATGAAAAGCTCATCCTAAGCCGCTGAAACTATTTCAGTGAAATCTGGCACACATCCTAATTGCAGTCTGAAAATAAAAAGAAAAGCTTTGGGGATAAGAAGCACCGTGTGATAACGTGGAGAGTGGAGAGAGAAGGGAGAACGATTGGATGGACAGACACCGAAGGGAAAGGACGAGATAGGCAAAGACAAGAGGAGCAGACATACAAAGGTATGGGAGGGGAAAATGGACAGATAGTGGAGAGAGGAGGAGATGGGCAGAGAGAGGGATTGACAATGAGAGGGGGAGGAGGAGATGGAATTAGAGGGGAAGGAGGAGATGGAATTAGAGGGGAAGGAGGAATGAACAGAAACAGTTACAGGAGGTGTTGGACTAATAGAATATTAGACTAAATACACAGCTGTATTTGGCAAGCCACTTACGGACTTTGGCGATGGATATTCACTATGATTTTTCCACCTGGCGGAGGGTGGCGTCGAATCTCTAGATCGTGTAGTTCGTGAATCCTCTGCACTCTGTCGACGTTTGTTTATCGATATCGACCTTGCTTACTTCGGTATCTGAATTACGTGCACATGACGAAAGATGTTTTTTGTCTTCGTGTTATGGTACTCGTCTGGCCCATGTTACTAGCAGCCGTACACTTCGCTGTCATCAGCCTGAGCGACTCCGGACTTGCCTTACAGTGTTTCCAAACTATCCAATGGTTTCGAGGAAAGTCTCCGTTTCTCAGTGTCGGCAACCGCCTTGAACTTTCCACGTTTACGGTACCTGCAGCTCCGTTCTCAGTTTACTGCTTTCCAGGAACAAATTTATTCTGCAAGACCTCTGCAGCTGTGGGCCCTGAAATTGAATTGCATACTGAACACAAACTTTTCAAAGTTGGACAATTTCGCAGCGAAGAGGTGCATCGTAAAGTCAAAGCGTTTACATGCCCGAGCGGGAATTGTCACTTCTTCTTTCACAGCAACCGCTTTCGAAATTTGTTCGTCCTGTTTTCGTCTCTTCGAAGAATGCAGCATTTTTCTGCACGTGGGAATTTAGCAAATTGTGCTGTCTCATGTATCTTATTCAACGCTTTTCGCTTGCTCTGCTCATTCTGGAACAGTCGATGGACCTCTAATCGTTTTTTGCTACTAACTGTGTCGTGTTTCAAAGGTTCCTCGACTGGTGCGACAGTTACCTGAGATATAGAAATCAGAGTCGTCTCTGGAATGGAGAAGTAATGATAGAAACAAGAACTCTTAAGGATCCCTCAGTGTTTAGTCGCTGACGCGCTGCTTTTCTTCCTGTATATCAGTAACAGCTCAGTTGTGTTCCCCCTGCAACTATCACTAAAATGGTAATGATATCGAGCTATAGTTAACAGGCAGAGAACATTGCTTCTCCCTCTTCAAGCAGGAGAGATGACCTCTGGTATGTATCAAAGTGGGCAAAAATACATAGATACTAAACACAACCGTAGAATATCAAAAGTATTCCTCAAAGATATTTGAATGACATTGAGTTTTTGGTCATGTAAATCCTTCATATAGTCATTTACAGTGGATGTGACGAGGTGAGTGACATGATTTTGGAACACTGTGCATTCTTTGTTGGTCTGTTCCTCATTGCACTTCTCAGTACTTCTCCTCGGGTGTCAAACTCTCATTTCAATACAGAACTGTAATACGGGATCTAACAGATCCCCGAACCATGTCTAGACCTAGGCGTAGCTCCAAATATTTCTCTATCTTGTTATACTATTTGTATAAGTTGGAGCATTGAAGCTCTTACCATCTGAGGGGGGTGGGGGGGGGGGAGGGGGACTTTTCCTTGGACAATGCTGCTTCCAAATAGGCTCTCTGCCCATCCTCAGTTACCATATGTTTTGATGTACAGGATAGGCACTCAGTGCGTGATTTCTTTGTATGTCAAGAATGTATTCCATGGAAGGAGTTGACAATGGCCGTGCGGTTCTAGGCGCTTCAGTCTGGAACCGCGTGACCGCTACGGTCGCAGGTTCCAATCCTGCCTCGGGCATGGATGTGTGTGATGTCCCTAGGTTAGTTAGGTTTAAGTAGTTCTAAGTTCTAGGGGACTGATGACCACAGATGTTAAGTCCCATAGTGCTCAGAGCCATTTGAATTTTTGGAGTTGACAAATCGACCGCTCAACAAGTCATGAAGTTTTCCAGATATGATAAAACTAGATGTAATTAATATCCTTGTAGTGGCTAGATAATTTGTATTAAGTAAAACATCTTTTGCATCTAGCAGCGTAATGTGTTTAATCACCCAGATGCGTTTCGCCCTTATTAATGAGGTATCATCAGTAGGTGCCAGTTAGGTATCTCAGTCCATTACGACTGTACTGCTCTCACTCAAGTGGTAACAGGCTTCAAGTACCACCTTTTCCGTTCTTTTGCGTGTTGTTCACAAGCTGAAGTCGAAATTTCCATGTTTCACTCAATTAATTGCGTACACCGTGGTTGACGCCTTAGATGCAGTGTAACTGATATCATTTTAACAGCAAACACACCAGACGCCGAGAATAACGCATGAATACTATTAAAGGCAGTCTCTTACACTGAAACTATGGTGTCAGCCATAGAATATGCAAATAGTGTAGTGAGACACGGAAATTTCGATTTGAACTTGTTAGTAACATGCAAAAGAACGGAAAGTGCGGCTTTTAGCCAATTATCACTTGTGGTAGAGCCTTTCAGTCGTCAAGAAATGAGAAACTTTAACTGACAGCCACCAGTCATACTTTGTTAATAAAGGCGAAACCGGTCCGTGATTAAATACAGTCCGTGGCTCCATGAAAAAGGCCTTCTAATTGAGCCAGAAAGAAAATATAATGGAATATTACACAGTAATGCTTTCAGAAAGGAACCGTCTTGGCGAACGTCTGTCTCTTTTAGTGAAAAAGGAGGGTATTACATGTCAGCAGCAGAACATGTTAACAAATAATTTTGCTGACAAAGCGAATTCAAAAAATGGTCCAAATGGCCCTGAGCACTATGGAACTTAACTTCTGAGGTCATCAGTCCCCTAGAACATAGAACTACTTAAACCTAAGTAACCTAAGGGCATCACACATGTCCATGCCCGAGGCAGGATTCGAACCTGCGACCGTAGCGGTCGCGCGGTTCCAGACTGTAGCGCCCAGAACCGCACGGGCACTCAGGCCTGCAAAGCGAATTCGAACTGGCCAAACAGTGGATGAACATGCCTATAGAAAATTTCTCAGAACGCAAAGGGACGACGATACTTCTAGGAAGAGCACTTTTTCGCTATTATATTACACATTTCGTCTAAGATGCTTCATGATGTTGTGCAATGATTGTTACTGACAGACCACGTGGTACTGACGCACTGAAGCACCCAACTAAATAGCCACCTGCCAATGTTCTGCTTGTCTAAAAAAATGTCCTGCGTCAGCAGCTGGCCGGATTGGCCGAACGGTTCTAGGCGCTACAGTTTGGAACCGCGCGACTGCTACGGTCGCAGGTTCGAATCCTGCCTCGGGCATGGATGTGTGTGATGTCCTTAGGTTAGTTAGGTTTAAGTAGTTCTAAGTTCTAGGGGACTGATAGTGCTCAGAGCCATTTGAACCATTTTGCAACCTCTAACAGGAACAACGGCGTTATTCCTGCTGGGCGAGAGCTGATCTTGGATGACAGATACGGCACATTATTCCATGCTGATTCACCTGTATGCCAGAGTTCATCAAACGTAGCGGCTGGCGAATGAATGGTGGTGTTACAGTCCCTCAGCAGCCCATAACGCGACGCTTTCAGTAGGCGAGATATCTTGGGAACGTGCCGATCAGGGCAACGGTAGGACATCCTCTGTATCGAGGTTCTTAAGAACAGCATGGGCAACAAGCGGTCTTGTGTTATTTTGTTGAAAGATAGTGTCACAGAGACTTCGAAGATGGGGCGCAGCCACTGGTCTTACCACGTTAGGAACGTAACGGATGATGTTCAAATTACCATTTACATTAACCAGAGGTGATCACCCAATGGCACCACATACATCCATACCAGGTGCTAGGCCCGTGTGACGACTGCTAATGCAGTCTGACAGCGTTCGCTCTCCTCAGAAGCGTCTCACACGGACACGTGCATCGTGATGGTGTTCGTAGAACTGAGATTTGTCGGAAAAGACAATGTCCAGTGTTGTTGTTAGGAGCAGCACTGTCGGTTCGCTCATGTCTGAAGTTGCGGCAAAGGAAGCCGCAACAGTGGCACCTGTGCTGACAGCCCATGGTGCTCCAGGCGTCGCCTACCTGTCCGTTTGAATAGTTGTGTAGCTCAAACAATATCTTTGCCTGACTCAAGGTATGCATCGTGATTATACATCCCTCGCAGCCGAGCGAACAATAAGTCTGTCCTCTCGGGCGCTAGTCGGACGAGACCACTGAGATCCTGCGTGGCATTTAGTACGGGCCTCCTCAATTTATCGTTTCCATATTCGCGTAACAGTCGTGTGATGCTGACCAACGCGAACAGCAGTAATGGGCTGCGATAAAGTGTAGTGTCGATAGTCAACGATCTTACCGCTGACGATCTCCACCATGTGCTGGCAGACATGTCTCCTTACTACACGTGGCATAACATGATTTTCTCACAAACAACCAACATTAAAATATTTTCGTAATTGCAAAACCTACTCCGTAATCTCCCCTTATATAGACAACCTACTATTTTTTGCTACAGTGCAAATCGTTTGCATAACCACTGCCGTCAGTTGCATGCCGTTTTCGTGGTGTTGTCATTTTCATGGCAAACAGTGTATAATTAAAATTAATCACCTTTCCTGTATACCGCTTAATAAACCCAGACTATAATCTCCACCCCTACCTTCATTTAAGCATTAAGTCCGTGGAACAAACTACACTGAATGTGACCCACAACCATGTTAAATTCAAGGGGAGACTAAAGTCTTTTTTTCTGTTGTTATTGGCGTAGCTTCCCTTGCTATACGTATTAGCTCTATTCTTGCAACATAAGTGGAAACCAGCGTCTATGTCCAATTTTCAGCGCTTTGATCTTCCGCGAGGTCGGGTTCTGCAAGTTTTTCCATTCTTCTGCAAAGGATTCATATTAGTATTTTGCAACCGTGACTTATTAAACTAACAGTTCGGTAATTTTCACACCTGTCAGCACCTGCTTTCTTTGGAAATGGAATATTATATTCTTCTGGAATTCTGAGGATATTTTGACTGTCTCAAACATCCTGCTCACCAGACGGAAAAGTTTTGGCATGGGTGGCTCTCCCAAGACTATCAGTAACTCTAACGGAATTTGTCTACTCCCGGGGCCATCTATCACATATACATTTTTATTCTTCTGAACTAGCATCGTTATCTCATTCTGAAGTCAAAGCCCAGATGATTCACAGCAGCACATAGCAAAGCGAAGAGTCTATTACTTTTAATGATTAAATATCCTCTCCCCACGTGTTCAGCTACTATGAGGGACGAATCTCTTGAACGAAGTGAAGTAGACTGCAGATCTTGGGTATGCTGATGAATCGGAGGGTTTGGTGACCAGTATTTTCCTACCACAAACATATATTTACTTCATGACTTGGATGGGAATGTGTGGAAAGGAAGACAAGGAGTCTCGATTGATCTTACGGAGATACTAAAAATGAACTTTGGTTCGTTATGTTGTCTCCCCACTAGTTTTATACGAGTACAAAACTTCTCAGAAGCAAAATAGAGAAATAACAAAACAGACGATCGGGGCGTGGACACAGAACAACTTCAGTAGGTGGAGAGCCACATATATTTTGAGGGATTTTGTTCTGTATTTGTAACTGGTCACAAGTGTTCCATACATCAGTGTTCCAACGTCACACCAAGATATTTTAGGATACGTGTCTTAAATTAAGACTCTGTCTTCACCTTAGATGTCAAGCTCTCTACCTGTGAGTTACTTGTTGAGACGGAAAGCTAACACTCCCTTTGAGGACGCTTCCCTAAGTTAGATGCTCCACCCCAGAGCCCCTCAAACATGGGGAAGTTTTCCCCAAAGCACGCAGAAACTACCGTAAAATATCTAGGAATGTATATCCGGAGTGGTCTTAGGTGGAATGACAAGGTGAAACAAATAGTAAGAAAAGAAGATGCCAGACAGATTCATAGGAAGAATCTTGAGGAAATGTAATTCATCCAGTACAGAGGTGGTTTACAGGGTGCTTGTTCGACGTATTCTTGAGTGTTGTTGATCGGTCCTGGAACCTTACCAGGTAGGACTGATAGAAACGATAGAGAAGATCCAACGAAGAGCGGCGCGTTTCCTCATGGGATCGTTTAGTCCACGCGAGGGCGTTGCAGAGATGCTCAACAAACTCCAGTGGCAGACCGTACAAGAGACGGGTTGTGCATCAAAGGGAGGTTTACTATTGAAATTTCGAGAGAGTACATTTCGGCAAGAGCTGGACAACAGATTACTTCCTCCCACATATGCATCGAGAAATGACCACAACAAGGATACTCGCAAATCAGAGCTGATACAGAGGCTTACCCACAATAGCTCTTCCCACGCGCCATTCGCGAGTGAAAAAGGGAAGGGCGCGCTACGTTAGTGACACCAGAGGTACCCTCCGCCACACACGTTCAGGTCGCTTGCGTAGAACTGATGCAGAAGTAGATTGATGCGGATATTTGAAAATATCGTTTATAATTTAAAGGGGTACCTGGTCAATAGCTAAAATCTGATCACAATCTTGCCTCAAAGTCCTTAACTGTGCGATAGTCATGCCAGTACAGAAACAGTTGGAGAAAATTGGAAAATTGGGGCTGGGCCCGTTCCTATTATTAAACTGCCTTGTGTGACGGATTTCTCTTCGGTAATGCCATTATACATCATATTATTAAGTAATGCATTAAAAAGACATTGTCAGATGCCAATGTAACTTTTGTACAGGGCATTGCTAGAAGTGAAGTATGCCTTGTCAAGGATGGCAGAGGGAGGCGCCGGAATGGAGGAATGGAGGTGGTTTGAAATGATAGAGAGAAATACAAAGAAGATGCGGATATATTCGGAAAGTAAGGTATACATGAGGGCTCCTCCAGGCCGAAGTCTAACTGCGTCTCCCGGTCTAGGTAACAGTTGAATACAAGAATAGAATGGTTTACTTTCTAACTAGCTGGTAGCCGGTCGAAGAGAACAGAGATAGAGGCAGACGGCAGGGCAACGTCTGCTCTGTCTAAATGCTGGAAACCCCGAGAACGTGTGCCCTGTGTTCTGCTCACCAAGGTGCAGCTAGTTGCAACCACATGACTTCTTCCCCACGCCTCGCTATTGCCTAGCAGTCGTGGCGTAAGTAATTAGTTTATTCAGGAGGATTCCCAGCTTCAATTATGAAATAAAATTTTAGTTTACCAATTATGTATAAATGAAATATTCCGCAGGAGTTCATATTGGGTAGGCACCCTTTGCAATCCTGCCCCCTTCCATAAGCCGCACGTTACTGGAAGTTGACCTCCGTGTGGGCTTAACTCTATGTTCTATTGAAGTTATTTGTTTTTAGTGTTGCATAGAGGGGCTTATTGCTTGGAGCCACAAAAAATTTAGTAGATCATAGTTGTCGAAATATATCAGAGTACAGTCCAAAAATCTCTGTCCTCAAAGAAATTTTATAAAAGTCGCAGACTTTCTCGACGCCAGTACTCAACAGCTGACTATCCTTTAGATGATAATATAAATGTGGTATAAAGCCATGCAGGAGCCATGTGACCATTATTATAATAATCAGTAGTTCTGCTTTCACGCTGACTAGGTCACAATGGTAAAAGTCATACGTCAGGCAAGGAATGACTTTATTGCTCATATGACGCGTTTCAAAATTTACCCGTCATCAGATATCCTGGAGCGAGTGCTGGACGTGGTTATGGCGTTTCAAGTTGTATGTGAAACAAGCATCAGCACACTGTGAATGTTTTTCATTTACAACTTGAAGCACCATATCCACGTGCTGCAATCGCTCTTGGGAATCTGATGATGGATAAATTCCGAAACGTTTCATATGAGCAATAAAGTCATTCCTTGTCTGATGTTTGACTTTTACCATAGCTGCTCAGTAGGCCTGAATGACGAACTACTGATTATTTTAGTTAATAATTCAGCAATTTTCAAAATTTCTTAAAAATATACACCAGTTCCCTAAATACAACCAAAATTCACATACATCTGTTTTCAGGTACTCGCCGGATCAAAAACACAAAATACCCACTCTTTATGTACGTAATTCCTGATAGACCCAAAAAAGTCTTTAAAAATACAATATTTCTACAATACTAATGTCATTTTAATAATAAATCATGAATATTCCCTAATGGACCTAACATTTGACCAACACAAGACAGCACTTTTCAAATATAATCAGTGTTCCAGCATATGAACTTTCTTGGCTTCAGACACAATGAAAATACAGAAATACAAAAATTCTTACTTCACGTAGCATATTTTCAGATACAGATATTAAGAAGTACATTCACTGGAAAAATTACCAGAAAAATTCTTCATTAACCACGTTGACTGCCTCAGATACGCTGAGGGATGTTTTACCGCCAAGTATTAGTTTCTGCTGTGGCCGGCTGTAGCCTTGTAGCACTCAAAATGTTAAACAGATAAAACACGTAAATAATTTCCTTATTAAACTCCTAACTTATACCCTAATCTTTATTAAGAATAAATTAAGTTTATGCTAATGGCTCCATTCCTTGAAAAACTGTAGTCAGTGAACACTTCTAATAGTCTGCTAAGTAAATAAGTTATTGTAAGGATAACTGGTTCAAGCACAACCGTTATATCCTGTTTTGAACTGACTTATACTTAATCAAACCATAAGTTAACCAGTTTAATAAATAAGTACACTAACATGCTATATTACGCTAGTGTTTTTATATGGGTGCAATACACATAGTTAAATATTACCTGCTAAATACAAAAGGAGATAAGGAGGTCAGCTTATTCCTGATGGCAGAGGCACGAGAGGGGAGGAGCAATGCCTGAGCTGTTGTTGTTAAAAAGACGAGAGAGAGAAAACTGGTACTGCCGCAAAGATTCAGCGAGAACTATCATTCTTCGAGAGAAGAGGAAAAAGACAACAGTGTTTGTGACACAGCAAGAGATTAGCAAAATTTATCTGAATAGTGGTGGAAACAACCGCCAAATGATATCAGCAGAATGATTGATTGCAATTCCGCTGCCTCAGTAGCATCAAGAAACTGCACCACTGAAAAAATGTTCAAACTACACCCTGCCTGCCATAGGAAAGAGTAAGGCAAGAAGATTCGTAAAAAATACCAACCTTTAACTACCGCAGGAGAAACACATCAGTTTATTGATGATAAAAAAGACGCTATTGAACCCTACAAAAAGTGACATACCACATTTTAGGTATTAAAGAAAATAGTACGTACACCAGCACATTTGTAAACTGGAGAGATACTTATGAATAAAGATTAAGAGACATACAATTAAATTTTACATCTGGATCAGAGTTAATTAACATTGTAACTTCACTGACTAGGGTATATCACTGATAACAGGGATATATAACCAAATATTAGAGAAAATTTCAGGGCGTCAATTTATATTACGCCTGTTATAAACCATCCAGGTACGCGATTAATTTGTAGAGATAATAATTCTGGCGAGAAGTTTCTTGTCGTATTGAAAAAGAATGAACACAATTTCTATATCGAAATCATCAAATAAATTCAGAGTAAAAAAGTAGCAACAGGCCAACTAAATTTAAGTGACAACGGTCCAAAATTAGTGAAATGTAAAGTATACAAAAATAGTCACTACTCAAAACACTAAGACGAGAGAGGGAAACGATGTATTGAGTCTCCAGCACGTCCAGTATGTGGCTCGGTGTGGTTCGGGTATCCGCGTTGCACGTAAACAAATGTCATATTGACAGGAAGCGATCCCGTCAGTTATGTGGTGGGGAAGCAGATAAGGTACGTGACCTCATCAAAAGCATTATGGCTGCTCCATGATAAGTAAGATAACGCTATTTAACGGAAGACCAAGCTCCAACATCGAGTTGTAGAGACGTGCTCGAAACCACAGTAGCCATTAATTGAGATAAAATAATCAACACAACAAAATTTCGTCTTTCAAATAGGGCAAAGAGTAACGACTTAAAATGCAAAACAAAGAATAGAAGAGATCAGTTCGTGGAGTAGCAGGTGACAGAAATAAGACAACATATTGGACACAGTTTAAGATTCTTATGGTGCCTTTGTGCGTCTCTGTGCTGAGTTCCAACATACACAAAATTCTTAAGACGTTGGCCACCACATTAGGAATCTGTTATCTACATGGAAACTACAAAATGGACCCACCAAGATTTGAAAGGAATAATAGAAATATCAGGGTAAAAGAGTCCATATGAACTGTTGAAAATAAAAACAAACTGGATAGACCCAGAAAGAGAGGGGTAGGTTTAGCAACAAAATGTATAGCCGAACTTGAATTGCTGGAGGTACACTTGACACATTCTTCCATTTGCGAAGTAAGTATAACATAAAAAAATGGCTCTCAGCACTATGGGGCTTAACTTCTGAGGTCATCAGTCCCCTAGAACTTAGAACTACTTAAACCTAACTAACCTAAGGACCTAACTAACCTAAGGACATCACACACATCCATGCCCGAGGCAGGATTCGAACCTGCGACCGTAGCGGTGGCGCGGTTCCAGACTGTAGCGCCTAGAACCGCTCGGCCACTCCGGCCGGCGACTTTAAAAACATTCAAAGTAAGGAGAGTACTGCCTTATGTAGTAACATGTCAAAAAACCTGTACAATTAATTCCTTAAAAAAAACCTGCAAACCTAGTCTCATACTTATGAACTTGTTCGTCAAAAGAAAACTACACTCCTGGAAATGGAAAAAAGAACACATTGACACCGGTGTGTCAGACCCACCATACTTGCTCCGGACACTGCGAGAGGGCTGTACAAGCAATGATCACACGCACGGCACAGCGGACACACCAGGAACCGCGGTGTTGGCCGTCGAATGGCGCTAGCTGCGCAGCATTTGTGCACCGCCGCCGTCAATGTCAGCCAGTTTGCCGTGGCATACGGAGCTCCATCGCAGTCTTTAACACTGGTCGCGTGCCGCGACAGCGTGGTCGTGAACCGTATGTGCAGTTGACGGACTTTGAGCGAGGGCGTATAGTGGGCATGCGGGAGGCCGGGTGGACGTACCGCCGAATTGCTCAACACGTGGGGCGTGAGGTCTCCACAGTACATCTAGGTTGTCGCCAGTAGTCGGCGGAAGGTGCACGTGCCCGTCGACCTGGGACCGGACCGCAGCGACGCACGGATGCACGCCAAGACCGTAGGATCCTACGCAGTGCCGTAGGGGACCGCACCGCCATTTCCCAGCAAATTAGGGACACTGTTGCTCCTGGGGTATCGGCGAGGACCATTCGCAACCGTCTCCATGAAGCTGGGCTACGGTCCCGCACACCGTTAGGCCGTCTTCCGCTCACGCCCCAACATCGTGCAGCCCGCCTCCAGTGGTGTCGCGACAGGCGTGAATGGAGGGACGAATGGAGACGTGTCGTCTGCAGCGATGAGAGTCGCTTCTGCCTTGGTGCCAATGATGGTCGTATGCGTGTTTGGCGTCGTGCAGGTGAGCGCCACAATCAGGACTGCATACGACCGAGGCCACAGGGCCAACACCCGGCATCATGGTGTGGGGAGCGATCTCCTACACTGGCCGTACACCTCTGGTGATCGTCGAGGGGACACTGAATAGTGCACGGTACATCCAAACCGTCATCGAACCCATCGTTCTACCATTCCTAGACCGGCAAGGGAACTTGCTGTTCCAACAGGACAATGCACGTCCGCATGTATCCCGTGCCACCCAACGTGCTCTAGAAGGTGTAAGTCAACTACCCTGGCCAGCAAGATCTCCGGATCTGTCCCCCATTGAGCATGTTTGGGACTGGATGAAGCGTCGTCTCACGCGGTCTGCACGTCCAGCACGAACGCTGGTGCAACTGAGGCACCAGGTGGAAATGGCATGGCAACCCGTTCCACATGACTACATCCAGCATCTCTACGATCGTCTCCATGGGAGAATAGCAGCCTGCATTGCTGCGAAAGGTGGATATACACTGTACTAGTGCCGACATTGTGCATGCTCTGTTGCCTGTGTCTATGTGCCTGTGGTTCTGTCAGTGTGATCATGTGATGTATCTGACCCTAGGAATGTGTCAATAAAGTTTCCCCTTCCTGGGACAATGAATTCACGGTGTTCTTATTTCAATTTCCAGGAGTGTAGATTTCTTCTCACAAAGCTAACCACTTGAAACCTAATTAAAACATGAGATTCACTTAAAAAGGAATCAGAGGGACTGAAGGAGTTACAACGACAAAAGTCTGACAAGGGCGTTGACCTACATTGCAGCTAGTTCCTGGCCATTACCAGTTTCGAAATATGAATTAATAATTAACTTCCTACAAAGTTAAACTCTCAACATCGAAAAATAAAAAATGTAACTAAACTGCTACCTAACAGTCCATGAAGGCCCAACGGACCGACCGGCCGCCGTGTCATCCTGAGTCCATAGGCGTCACTCGATGCGGATATGGAAGGGCATATGGCCAGCACACCGCTCTCCCGACTGTATGTAAGTTTCCGAGACCGGAGCCGCTACTTCTCTATGAAGTAGCTCATCCGCGTGCCTCACAAGGGCTGAGTGCACCACGCCTGCCAACAGCGTTCGGCAGACCGGATGGTCTCTCATCAAAGTGCTAGCCCAGCCCGAAAGCGCTTAACTTCGGAGATTTGACGGGAGCCGGTGTCACCACCGTGGCAGGGCCGTTGGCTCTCAACATTAGAAGCAAAATTAATTTGGAAGCAACCACTAGACAAACACAAAGTATTCCAGCTCCTTCCTGACTATTCACAGTTCATTATCAGCCCTACTACAGACGCATTAAAAGCGTAAACTAAGCAAAACTCAAGTCAGTCCTCAGTATCCTCTATACAGGGTATCTCCTGGTGTAAGGCAGACAAAAGCAACAATTACTAATAAAATTTTGACACTGTAGAAAATTCCTGACTTAAGCCTCAGCATAGTAAATATAAGTTCATACAGTGAGTTACATAGCATTACCAATTATTATCTACTACGCAACAAATTACCTTTCCACAGACATTCATCCCTTCTTCAGAAAGACAAGAGGGGTAGAGGAAAAGAGGCTTTATTCAACTGAAACATTGCGATCAGACAAAACTACTCAGAGATGCTGAAAAAGCGTTTTTTATATTATAAACCGATGGACACCAACTGATAAGAACTGGTTCAACAACATAGCCTCATCATATTAACGTACCACATTGTTGCCTTGTGCACTGAAGCAATGCATCATAACTTTCACTGAGTTAACCAAGGAACTAGAGACATAACTGACCGTTGAAATGCAGAAAGAAGAGTAACAAACGATGGACGAGAAGTCAGAAAGGAGAAAATTTAATCCTCTCGTCTCACAGTCTGGTAGGTCATACAGTGTCACAGCGGTTTCGGCGACACAAGTTTTAATTGTATTGCTACAACTTTATATTCACCAGAAGCCTACGGGCGCCTGTTTACATTAGTAGTCTGATATACACAAACAGGACTGAGGAACCTGATGGTAAAGTGGCTTCCCTTTCAAGCCCTAGACACAAGTGCAGTGTCTGTATCTGGCACTGAAACAAAAACTCATTCCAGTCAGGGCAAAAAAGATTGAAGCGATCTTTCGGTAGCGTGTGGTTTTCGTTCCTTGCAGACGCGGTGTTGAGCTACAGAAGAATGCGAAGCACTTGAGGGTCTCGCGCCTATGGGGCAAGGTCGAGCAGAAACGTACTCCCACTGAAGTGCACAACCAGTGGTCGACAGGAAAGATGAGAGAGAAAGCGTAGGTCATAACACGAAAGCGAAAAGGAAGAAAATGCAATGACTTGCTTGGAATTTCTGTGGTCATTAACTCACATCTTCAAAGATGCAAGATTCTGGAGATTATTTTACAACCGCTCCCAAAACAAATCTTGAAAACAAACACTTGATAAATATACATCTACAGGTAATGGTGCCCACAGAGAACTTGTTCCATATTTCTCCTCATATTCCACACCTTAACCATCTCAAAGTATTACAATCATGAGTAGTAGATATCAAAATCAACTTAAAAATTGGCGCGGTGCGTGTAGTACTCGCACACTAAAGGTTCCATATAAACATAACTATGTGTATAGACAGTTTATCCATTCTGGGAATCGAGGATGCTGAAGATTTTTGCCTGCTGCCGACATTGACACTGGGGAGATATTGGTTCCAGGGATTCCAAGACTTTCGAGAATGGTCGGCCGGTGTGGCCGAGCGGTTCTGGAACCGCGTGACCGCTACGGTCGCAGGTTCGAACCCTGCCTCTGGCATGGATGTGTGTGATGTTTTTAGGTTAGTTAGATTTAAGTAGTTCTAAGTTCTAGGGGACTGATGACCTCAGAAGTTAAGTCCCATAGTGATCAGAGCCATTTGAACCATTTGAACTTTCGAGAATGTACCTACGGGATACGTTACTGCGGAAGTCATCGGTCCCTAGGCTTACACACTACTTAATCTAATTTAAACTAACTTACGCTAAGGACAACACACACATTCATGCCCGAGAGAGGACTCGAATCTCCGACGGGGGAGCAGCTCGAACCAAGGCAAGGCACCTAAGACCACGTGGTTTTCGAGAATGTTTTAATTTCAAGTCTGAAGTCGGATAACAAATGTATAAAGAAATATTTTTTTGGTGTGATGTAATGACAAATTAACAATTTAGGACTCTTCCCTTTACTTGTACTGTGAAACTTTGCTTCTTGCCAAATTTCACGATTCTAGGTCAACGGGAATATCCTGTACGTTTTGGTGAGTGAGCTTTCGAGTATCAAAATATGTGACATTAATGGCCATATCGTTTTACTGAATTGACTTAGAATCTTACAATTTTACATCACCACGGGATCATCGACTTTAGTATGTGACATAAATATGAACTTGATACGCCAAACCGTTCTAGAGAAAAACGGTCTTAACAGACGGCCAGACAAACATACGGAAAAAGTTACAAAATATATTTTTAGTGTTATATTCTTACAAATAAAGAAATTTCAGATTTTTCCTTTACTTGTACTGTGAAACCTTTCTTCTTGCCAAATTTCATAATTTTAGGTCAACGCGAAGTGCCCTATGGGTTTTGCTGAGTGAGCTTTCGAGTATCAAAATATGTAACATATACTGAAGTGCCAAAGAAACTGGTATAGGCATGGGTATTCAAATACAGAGATGTGTAAACAGGTAGAATAAGGCTCTGCGGTCGGCAACGCCTATATAAGAAAACAAGTGTCAGGCGCAGTTGTTAGATCGCTTACTGCTGCTACAATGGCAGATTATCAGGATTTAAGTGAGTTTGAACGTGGTGTTATAATCGGCTCACGAGCGATGGGACACAGCATCTCCGAGGTAGAAATGAAGTAGAGATTTTTCATCACGATCATTTCTCGAGTATACCATGTCCGGTAAAATATCGAATCTCCGACATCGCTGCTGCCGGAAAAAGATCCTGTAAGAACGGGACCAACGACGACTGAAGAGAATCGTTCAACGTAACAGACATGCAACCTTGCCGCAAATTGCTATAGATTTCAATGCTGGACCATCAACAAGTGTCAGCTTGCGAACCATTCAACGAAACATCATCGATATGGGCTTTCGGAGCCGAAGACCACTCGTGTACCCTTGATGACTGCAAGACACTAAGCTATACGCCTCGCCTGGGCTAGTCAACACCGACATTGGACTGTTGGCGACTGGAAACATGTTCTTGGTCGGATGAGCCACGTTTTGAAGTGTATCGAGCGGATGAACGTGTACGGGTATGGAGACAACCTTATCAGTTCATGGATCCTGCATGTCAGCAGAGGACTGTTCAATCTGGTGGAGGATCTGCAACAGTGTGGGGCATGTCCATTCTGCATTCCGACGGACTCGGGCAATTCTAGCAGGGCAGTGTGGCACCCAACATGTCCAGAATGGCTACCGAGTGGCTTCAGGAACACTGCTGAGTTGAAACATTTCCGCTGGCCAACGAACTCCCCAGACGTGAACATTATTGAGCAAATCTGGAATGTAACATCGTAGGCTTTCCCGGCCTAATAAGTCTTGAAAGTCTCTTCGGGTTTGCTGTCTGCCTTGCAACGTGCAGTTCAGAAGAGACCTCCACCCCCTCGTACTCTTACGGATTCATCGACAGCCCTGCAGGCCTCAACACAACGTCGTCAATAATGAAAAAGTGCTACATTCCAGTAATATGGAGCGTTTTAAAGCGAGATTCAGAGAGTTGAAGAAACGACAAACGTCTCTGAAAGGTTCCAGTGCTCATAATAAGGGAACCTACCGTATGTCACAGCCAGACAAACCAATGGGCTACCATAATAGTAGCATGGCACATGAGCACTAAGAATCGGAGACAAAGGGTTACGGACAGAGAAAAGTGTAGAACATCAGAAACATAACGGTCAAAGCCATAAACACTTGAGTTAATAAGAAAGTGCACAAATATAGGTAATCCAGAATAATAACTATGAGCCAAAGAAAACAATTAAATAACAAAATAAAATATACTAAATTAAAACCCATAAATGAAATATATTTATTTATTTATGCACTTATTTTAGCTGGCCAGACACTAAATGTTCTCCCAGATCAGCGTAAAAATTGACCAAAACTATAGAGTACCAAATTCATCGTGGGTTTTTCTAGCCAAATGGAACTGGTAGTATAATGTCAAGGACAGAAAACACTCCAGGGGAATTACATGATATAATAGGAGGATGCAGTTGCTTCCTTATGGTTTTATTAGTTGTAGATCTTTAGCGGACTACGTTTTTAGACCAGAACTGACATACTTCCCAGGTCACTTGTGGGTATTCGGTGTTTCTTGACTGCATCTCATGAGTTGGGTTTGGTTGGTTTAGTATAGTTCTAGCTTTGTGACTTTTACTTCATCATATACCTTGCGTGGAATTTTATAACATTCTTATCTTATATGTGTATTTTATGAATTTCATGGATTTTGGATTGACGTCTAGTTGATGATGACTGTGAGTTTTGAGTATTTTATGTGCTACTGCTGTGGGTTACAAGTTTTCTGTGTGGCACGGAACTCCCGGCATGTGTAGGCTTGTGATACTATACTGTACGTTTTATCGCCTTGGTTTTTCTCATTAGTGAGAAGATTTTGATTTAATGTTGTTCCAGTGCGACATTGGTTTACGATATGGGGCCATTTATCAAATCCTTTTTCGCCCACAATTATTTTTCCTATGGCACCAGTATGTTCCTTAACTAGTGAGCTTATAGTTTGGGGTCCTGCTTTCTTCCCTCACTTACCTTCCTCTTATCTGGTTTCATCCCCACAATACCTACAGTGATACAGCTTGCTACGTATCAGTTCCTATTAGGATAGGTTCGTCATTTTATAGATACGTCGGTACTATTGTACCTTATGTTCCAAGGGAAACAGTAATTACACCGTGAATTGAAATTTTGGGGGACATCTCTGACTTGACACGGATTTGAAGTCCTTGTTTGTTCTACTCTAGTATTTTTCCGCCTATTAATTGATGGAAGGGACGTCAAGTCATATCTTTTGTACTGTCTCATTTGGTTTATACCAAATGCGTAGATATTTTATCAGTATTCCTCGAATGTTATTTGCATACCGTTATTCATTTCATATTTTGTCGGCCGTTAGGTTTTGCGTCTAGTTGCATTTTTGATGTTGTGACAATTAATTCTGATATACCAGCGGTATCGATAATACTTGGGCGATAAATATGCACACTACTGTGTACTTCATAGGTTATAGCACTACGTTTTACTTTGAGTAAGGAGAGGTTCTCATAAGAACTAGGTTGTTTCCCACCTATAGGAATTATGTATGTTTTTATGTTTAAAAATATATCAAAATATACATATAAAAAGACAAAAAGAGGAAATTAAGAAGACTAGACAAGCTTTATTCGTTTGTGGTTCTGATTGTATATTGGAATTTTTTTTGGTAATATTTGGGATGTTATGTTATAGCCCTGTGATGTCAAAACAGTTTCAGTGCTAACCAGTATGTGTACACAATCTGCTCTGTAGTGCTGTATGTGCAGAGGTACTTGTCTTAACGCTGAAAATGGCATTTTGTAGGTTTTAAGGACTTTTATTATTCCGCCTCATTTTGTGTATAGACAACTGTGGTATACCTTGATATACTCTACACGTATAGTCGTTTTTAATATGCAGATGAGTGAAGATCGCATTATGGAGGTGCCGAAACTGGTTGTCTAAACAAAATAACTTCTCAAAACATGCGGATGTTTGGTGATTTTCCTTGGTAAATATTTGACCGGCCGCTGTCCTCTACCCACAATGGATCAACAGAGTTTGAAAGTGGTCTGATTGTCGGTCTCCGTTTGGCTGGAGCGTCAAATGGTGCAACATCCAGATTTGTGGGCCATTTGGACGTGACAGTGGCCTGTTGTTGGACAACATGGGAAAGTAAAGGCAGGCATACTCGCCGTAAAGGATCGCCGTATTATGCGTCAAGCATATCGTAACTCCCTCACATCTGCGCCTGCCATCCTAGAATAAGTAGTGGACTCCCTGTAACATTCTGTGCCATTGCGCAACATTGTTCGAAGACTGAAAACAGCCAGACTTGCTCTTACCAGTTCGCATACTGATGTCGTTGATGACCTTCACTCACGAGGTGTGGTCTCTCAGACCGCGCGAGAATTTTCTAACTCGCTCGCTATTATGTTTTATTGTAGATTGCGCTGTCGCATTCTTCGTTTGTTGTTGACACGTTATTGGGTTTCCAAGACCGCGCCCCGTGAACTGCATACCTGGTTTCTTCAGTATAGTACAAAATGTGTTCGCAGGAAAGTGTCAGGTTCAAAGATTCTGAATTTGATAAAATCGTTAGTCGGTGGATGGAGGAAGATGTCAGTGATATAGATCAAGAAACAGACGAAAAAGACGTCGCCATTTCAATAGCCACAGATCACAAATATGCTAACGATCAAAAGGATAATTCAGAGGAAGAACTTCAGAACAGTGGTTAATTAAAATCAAATGTGTGATGGGTGGTGGTAGAGAAATATGTAGATCCCAGGACTGAATGTCAGTTTTGCAAACTTTCTTTTTTTACCTATCCAGTACAATTTTTATGTGCAAGTTTAAAGCCTGGAATTAATTCTTATGAGAAAATTTACTTGCTTCAGAGATACTATAATTTTTATGCATGTCAAACTCAGTTCCCCAACAGCTCGTTTCTGTGTAATATTAAAAAAAAAATGGCACGAAAGTATGTAATTTTTTGGATGTAATGTAAAACACAGCACACTTTACACGGAACCGCCAAAGAAACAGGTATACGCATATGTATTCAAATACAGAGATACGTAAACAAGCAGAATATGGCACTGCCGCCGGAAACGCCTATATAACACAACAAGTGTCTGGCGCAGTTGTCAGATCGGTTACTGCTGCTCCAATGACAGGTTATCAAGATTTAAGTGAGTTTGAACGTGGTGTTATAGTCGGCGCATGAGGGATGGGACACAGCATCTCCGAGGTAGCGATGAAGTAGGGATTTTCCCGTACCATCATTTCACGAGTGTACCGTGAATATCAGGAATCTGGTAAAACATTAAATCTCCGACATCACTGAGGCTGGAAAAAGATCCTACTAGAAAGGAACCAACGACGACTGAAGATACTCTTTCAATGTACCAGAAGTGCAACCCTTTCGCAAATTGCTGCAGATTTCAATGCTGGGCCATCAACAAGAGTCAGCGTGCGAACCATTCAACGAAACATCATCGATATGAGCTTTCGGAGCCGAAGGCCCACTGGTGTACCCTTTATGACTGCAGGTCACGGAGCTATACGCCTCATCTGGGCCAGTGAACACCGACATTGGACTGTTGGCGACTGGGAACATGTTGCCTGGTCGGACGAGACTCGTTTTGAATTGTCTCGAGCGGATGAACGTGTACGGGTATGGAGACAACCTTATCAGTCCATTGATCCTGCATGTCAGCAGAGGACTGTTCAAACTGGTGGAGGGTCTGTAACGGTTTGGGGGATGTGCAGTTGGTGTGATATGGGACCCCTGAGACGTCTAAATACGACTCTGACAGGTGACACGTACGTAAGCTTCCTGTCTGATCACCTGCATCGACTCATGTCCATTGCGCATTCCGACAGACTTGAGCAATTCTAGCAGGACAATGTGACACCCCACATGTCCAGAATGGCTACAGGGTGACTCCAGGAACACTCTACTGAGTTTAAACATTTCTGCTGGCCAACAAACTGCCCAGACGTAAACATTATTGAGCAAATCTGGAAAGTGACATAATAGGCTTTTCTGGCGTAATAAGTCTTGAAAGTCTCTTCAGGTTTGCTGCCTTGCAACGTGCTGTTCAGAAGATATCTCCACCTCCTCGTGCTCTTACGAATTCATCGACAGCACTGCTGGATTCATCACGTCAATTCCCTCCAGCGCTACTTCAGACATTAGTCAAGTCCATCTCACGTCGTGTCGCGGCACTTGTGTGTTCTCGTGGTGCTCTCCACGATATTAGATAGGTGTACCAGTTTCTTTCTCTCTTCAGTGTATTTATTGCAATGAAATCAACTAGAATCATTAAAACCACTTAAATAATTGTAATTATATAACTTACAATTAGATTTTCAATGATTTATGACTTATATCTCAGTTTAAGCTGAGGGGACCCAGATATATACTTCGTAGTATACGATACAGGAAAGTCATCTCGTGAGATAAGGGCTGGGGTATGACCGTCCTATGTATAAGGTGACGTTAACGCCGCAACACAGACGGTTGAATCTGGAGTGATTCCGTGACGGGGGAGCATGGACTGCTGACGAATAGCGTGACATTGTGTTCAGAAATAGATCGCGATTCTGCACTATCCCAAGTGAACATCGACGCCGCGTATAGTTAACGACCTGGGGAGAGGTCCCAATCTTCTATTGTTTTGAAGAGGCAAAACTGTGTCGTGGTGTGGAGACCCAACGGGTGTGACTTCAGGTTACGGCCGTTGCTGATTAAGGGAACTCTGGTGGCACAGCTGTACGGTATGGACATTCTGTGTCCTCGTGTGTTACCTCTCATGCAACAGTACAGTGGTGCCATTTTTCAACAGGCAATGCTCTTCCACACATGACGCATGTCTCTATGAACTGTGTGCATGATGTTAAGTATAGTAAGTAGCTAGAAAGCTCTCCAGATCTGTTTCCGGGAGAACAACTGTGGGACCATCTCAGACATCAACTACATCCGAGTGACAGTACTCAGGATACCAAGGACCGGTTATAACATTTGTCGGCGAGCTTGCCACAGCAGAGGATAAAGCGACATTATGACCACCTCCGGAGCAAAATCCGTGTATGCATCCAGGTCTGAGAGGATGCAACGTCATGCTGATAAGTGCCCTCATACTGTCAAATACCTTGTAAATTTGGCTCGATTTTGAAATCGTAGAAATACACTCCTGGAAATTGAAATAAGAACACCGTGAATTCATTGTCCCAGGAAGGGGAAAATTTATTGACACATTCCTGGGCTCAGATACATCACATGATCACACTGACAGAACCACAGGCACATAGACACAGGCAACAGAGCATGCACAATGTCGGCACTAGTACAGTGTATATCCACCTTTCGCAGCAATGCAGGCTGCTATTCTCCCATGGAGACGATCGTAGAGATGCTGGATGTAGTCGTGTGGAACGGCTTGCCATGCCATTTCCACCTGGCGCCTCAGTTGCACCAGCGTTCGTGCTGGACGTGCAGACCGCGTGAGACGACGCTTCATCCAGTCCCAAACATGCTCAATGCGGGACAGATCCGGGGATCTTGCTGGCCAGGGTAGTTGACTTACACCTTCTAGAGCACGTTGGGTAGCACGGGATACATGCGGACGTGCATTGTCCTGTTGGAACAGCAAGTTCCCTTGCCGGTCTAGGAATGGTAGAACGATGGTTTCGATGACGGTTTGGATGTACCGTGCACTATTCAGTGTCCCCTCGACGATCACCAGAGGTGTACGGCCAGTGTAGGAGATCGCTCCCCACACCATGACGCCAGGTGTTGGCCCTGTGGCCTCGGTCGTATGCAGTCCTGATTGTGGCCCTCACCTGCACGGCGCCAAACACGCATACGACCATCATTGGCACCAAGGCAGAAGCGACTCTCATCGCTGAAGACGACACGTCTCCATTCGTCCCTCCATTCACGCCTGTCGCGACACCACTGGAGGCGGGCTGCACGATGTTGGGGCGTGAACGGAAGACGGCCTAACGGTGTGCGGGACCGTAGCCCAGCTTCATGGAGACGGTTGCGAATGGTCCTCGCCGATACCCCAGGAGCAGCAGTGTCCCTAATTTGCTGGGAAGTGGCGGTGCGGTCCCCTACGGCACTGCGTAGGATCCTACGGTCTTGGCGTGCATCCGTGCGTCCCTGCGGTCCGGTCCCAGGTCGACGGGCACGTGCACCTTCCGCCGACCACTGGCGACAACATCGATGTACTGTGGAGACCTCACGCCCCACGTGTTGAGCAATTCGGCGGTACGTCCACCCGGCCTCCCGCATGCCCACTATACGCCCTCGCTCAAAGTCCATCAACTGCACATACGGTTCACGTCCACGCTGTCGCGGCATGCTACCAGTGTTAAAGACTGCGATGGAGTTCCGTATGCCACGGCAAACTGGCTGACACTGACGGCGGCGGTGCATAAATGCTGCGCAGCTAGCGCCATTCGACGGCCAACACCGCGGTTCCTGGTGTGTCCGCTGTGCCGTGCGTGTGATCATTGCTTGTACAGCCCTCTCGTACTCTGACACACCGGTGTCAATGTGTTCTTTTTTCCATTTCCAGGAGTGTAAAATCACATCCTTCTCAACCCATGATGCATCCTCTTCCACTACTGGTGATCACTTTCTTAGTCAGGCAATGTAGTTGAAACATAATTACAGAGAACACACACACACAATGCACCTTGAAGGAATTATCCAAATGGGACGGAAATCGGTAGATATGATGTATGTGTACAAACAAATGTTCAAAACTACAAAAAAAATGCGGTAAGAGAAAGAGCTTCACAAGTTGAGCAATTATTCGGCGTGACATTGGTTGACGGTATTTTTGGACATCTTCCTGAGGGATATCGTGCCAAATTCTGTCCAACTGACGCGTCATATAGTCAGAACCCCGAGCTGGATGGAGGGCCCCGTCTATAATGCTCCAAATGTACTCAGTTGGAAAGAGATCTAGATACCTTGCTGGCCATGGTAGGGTTTGGCAAACACGAAGACAAGCAGTAGAAAATCTCGCCGTGTGCGGCCTTTAATTATCTTGCTGAAAGGTAAGCCCAGGAAGCTTGCCATGAAGGACAACAAAATGGGGCGCAGAATATCGTTTGTGTACCGCTGTTCTGTAAGGGTGCCGTGGATGGCAACCAAAGGAGTCCTGCTATGAAAAGAAATGCCACCCCAGAACATCGCTCGTGGTTGTGTGCTATATGTCGGGCGACAGTCACGTTGATATCCCATCGCTGTCTGAGGCGTCACCAGATATGTGTTCGGCCTGGAATCGCATTGACTGGAGTAGAATTGTCTTCAGTGAGGAGTCCTGCTTCGAACTGAGCCCCGATGACCAGTGAAGCCGCGTCTGAAGACGTCACAGACAGCGGTAGATCGCCCACCATATGGCCCAACAATGAGGGCTGATGGTCTGGGGTGCCATTTTAATTCATTGCAGGTTCCCTTTGATTGCCAATGGCGGATCCTGACACCACAGCGGTACATCGACGATATTCCACGCACCATTTTGTTGCCCTTCATGGGAAGCCATCCTGGACTTATACACTCCTGGAAATTGAAATAAGAACACCGTGAATTCATTGTCCCAGGAAGGGGAAACTTTATTGACACATTCCTGGGGTGAGATACATCACATGATCACACTGACAGAACCACAGGCACATAGACACAGGCAACAGAGCATGCACAATGTCGGCACTAGTACAGTGTATATCCACCTTTCGCAGCAATGCAGGCTGCTATTCTCCCATGGAGACGATCGTAGAGATGCTGGATGTAGTCGTGTGGAACGGCTTGCCATGCCATTTCCACCTGGCGCCTCAGTTGGACCAGCGTTCGTGCTGGACGTGCAGACCGCGTGAGACGACGCTTCATCCAGTCCCAAACGTGCTCAATGGGGGACAGATCCGGAGATCTTGCTGGCCAGGGTAGTTGACTTACACCTTCTAGAGCACGATGGGTGGCACGGGATACATGCGGACGAGCATTGTCCTGTTGGAACAGCAAGTTCCCTTGCCGGTCTAGGAATGGTAGAACGATGGGTTCGATGACGGTTTGGATGTACCGTGCACTATTCAGTGTCCCCTCGACGATCACCAGAGGTGTACGGCCAGTGTAGGAGATCGCTCCCCACACCATGATGCCGGGTGTTGGCCCTGTGTGCCTCGGTCGTATGCAGTCCTGATTGTGGCGCTCACCTGCACGGCGCCAAACACGCATACGACCATCATTGGCACCAAGGCAGAAGCGACTCTCATCGCTGAAGACGACACGTCTCCATTCGTCCCTCCATTCACGCCTGTCGCGACACCACTGGAGGCGGGCTGCACGATGTTGGGGCGTGAGCGGAAGACGGCCTAACGGTGTGTGGGACCGTAGCCCAGCTTCATGGAGACGGTGGCGAATGGTCCTCGCCGATACCCCAGGAGCAACAGTGTCCCTAATTTGCTGGGAAGTGGCGGTGCGGTCCCCTACGGCACTGCGTAGGATCCTACGGTCTTAGCGTGCATCCGTGCGTTGCTGTGGTCCGGTCCCAGGTCGACGGGCACGTGCACCTTCCGCCGACCACTGGCGACAACATCGATGTACTGTGGAGACCTCACGCCCCACGTGTTGAGCAATTCGGCGGTACGTCCACCCGGCCTCCTGCATGCCCACTATACGCCCTCGCTCAAAGTCCGTCAACTGCACATACGGTTCACGTCCACGCTGTCGCGGCATGCTACCAGTGTTAAAGATTGCGATGGAGCTCCATATGCCACGGCAAACTGGCTGACACTGACGGCGGCGGTGCACAAATGCTGCGCAGCTAGCGCCATTCGACGGCCAACACCTCGGTTCCTGGTGTGTGCGCTGTGCCGTGCGTGTGATCATTGCTTGTACAGCCCTCTCGCAGTGTCCGGAGCAAGTATGGTGGGTCTGACACACCGGTGTCAATGTGTTCTTTTTTCCATTTCCAGGAGTGTATTTCAGCAAGGTAATGCACACCTACACATGGCGAGAGTGCATACTTTGGCCAGCAAGGCCGCTGGATCTCTCCCCAATGGAGAACGTTTGGAGCGTTAGGGGCAGGGACAGAATTTGGCACGGCATCTCTCAGGAGGACATCCAACAAAGCTATCAATCAATGTCAAGCTTAATAACTGCTTGCATAACGGACAGAAGTGGACCATCCCGCAATTGAGTCACTCAATTTGTGAAGTTCTTTCTCTGGAATAAACTGTAATCATTTGTTTGTCTGTTTATCTATACACATCAAAAGAAGCTTTGCATCACCTTGGTTCCAAGAGTTCCGGAACCTGTAAAGAAAATTTGAATAAAGATCAACATAAACATCATTTCAGCCCTTTTTACTGCGTGTTGTACCACCATACAGCAAGACCTTCAGAGGTGGTGGTCCAGATTTCTGTACGCACCGGTACGTCTGATACACAGTAGCACGTCCTCTTGCGTTGATGCATGCCTGTATTCGTCATGCCATGCTATCCACAAGTTCATCAAAGCACTGTTGGTCCTCGACGGCAATTCCGCGTAGATCCCTTAGAATGACTGGTGGGTCACGTCGTCCATAAACAGCCCTTTTCAATCTATCCCAGGCAAGTTCCATAGGGTTCATGTCTGGAGAACATGCTGGTCACTCTAGTCAAGCGATGTCGTTATCCTGAAGAAAGTCATTCACAAGACGTGCACGATGGGGGAGCGAATTGTCGTCCATGAAGACGAATGCCTCGTCAGTATGCTGTCGATATACTCGTAGTTGTACTATCGGTCGGAGGTTGGCATTCAAGTATCGTACAGACGTTACGGCGCCTTCCATGACTACCAGCGGTGTATGCCGGCCCCACATAAAGCCACCCCAAAACAACAGGGAACCTCCACCTTGCTGCTCTCATTGGACAGTGTGTCTAAGGCGTTCAGCCTGGCCGAGATGCCTCCAAACGCGTCTCCGACGTTTGAGAGGTTGAAGGCATGTGCGACACTCATTGGTGAAGGGAACGTGATGCCAAACCTGAGTGGTCCATTCGGTATGTTGTTGGGCCCATCTATACCGCGCTGCATGGTGTCGTGATTGCAAAGATGGACCTCGCCATGGACGTCGGGAGTGAAGTTGCGCATCATGCAGCCTACCGCGCGCAGTCTGAGTCGTTAACACAACGTCCTGTGGCTGCACCAAAAGCATAATTCAACATGGTGGCGTTGCTGTCAGGGTTCCTCCGAGCCATAATTCGTAGGTAGCTGTCGTCCACTGCAGTAGTAGCCCTTGGGTGGCCTGAGCGAGGCATGTCATCGACAGTTCCTATCTCTCTGTATCTCCTCCATGACCGAACAACATCGCTTTGGTTCACTCCGAGACGCCTGGACGCTTCCCTTGTTGAGAGCCCTTCCTGGCACAAAGTAACAATATGCGGACGCGATCGAACCGCGGTATTAACCGTCTAGGCATGGTTGAACTGCAGAGCCGTGTACCTCCTTCCTGGTGGATTGACTGGAACTGATCGGCTATCGGACCCCCTTCGTCTAGTAGGCGCTGCTCATGCGTGCTTGTTTACATCTTTGGGCGGGTTTAGTGACATGTCTGAACAAAGAGACTGTGTCTGTGATATTATATCCACAGTCAACGTCTATCTCCAGAAGTTCTGGGAACCGGGGTGATTCAAAACGTTTTTGATGTGTGTATATCACGTCTACAGACTTCAGTCCCATGCGGATAACTCCTTAGTGGAGCGTCTTTTTGTTTTTGTTTTGGGGTGTATTTATGTCTCATCAGAAGCATTAAACTGATGGATTCTCAGTTCGTTTAAAGACCAGGTAACTAACCTCACACAGGTAAAGTGATTTAGTTTGAGAAGTAATTTGCAAAAGTGCACTTATCTAGCATACTGACAGTATAAGGTACACTCAGACAGGAATGAGACAGATAGCCAAAAGTAAGTAATCCGTTTATTATTTCAAAAGTAATCACCACAACTGGTAATACATTATACTACTGTGAGAATGATGGTAAATGCCTTCATAGAAAAATGTTTGCAGTTGCCGTGTGGCACTTTATTTCTGAACTGTCGCCTAAGCATTTTTACAATGTAATATGCATATCCCAATAATCAGTCAAGTCAGGTATCTAAATCTGCATGAGAACTACAAGAAACATTCACCACTCTCCATGATCGCATTTCTAATTATTTCTATATCTCCTCACCTCTTGGTATGGTGAGGAAGCCTTGTAATTACAATATCCTTTGGGCCTTTAGCAGGTTCATAAGAGCGAAGTTTCACTTAGGGAAACAAATAGTCATAAAGTTGTTTTCTGCTGAAAGCCGTTCTACGTGCAGGTATGGAGCAGGAGAGAACATTCTGCCATCCCAGCCCAGCATGAGCACATGAAGTGAAGATGGGCGGTGTCCTATGAAACTGCATTGTGTGAGAATCAAGAGGAATTAGTGAGGGTTTCTCTTGTTGGCTCATAGTAATTATTTCGGTAGTAGGGGCGAGTTCACACATGTGTATCCACGGACCTCTTTTACTTGACCATGCCCGTGAAACTGTAGTGTAGTTGGAGAGATTCCCCTTGCCATGGAAGAAATATACCTTAATGGTTAATAAAAATTCAGTAGAGGAGGGAATTATTAAGCTTGTTTATTTAATTCTCAGTTTTTGGAGCTCACAAGGTCTGTTACAAATGACCAGCGATATTCCGACGCTGGCAGAATCAGCTAAGTTTCATAGAGAAAATTCAGAAGACCATTCCTTCCGGGAGATGGATGGGAAGACACTTCTCCTTAGGCCGCTACAGACGACACTTGCTCCAGGGCTTGAGGCAGCCTGCTGGGTCTTAGAGCTGCAGAGCGAGCTGCCCCCGACTTGGAACAGAGCGCAGAGGCTGTGCTGAAATTAGAATTTTCAGCCACTACTGCAGTCGTCATCTGCCCTCGCACACCTTAAGAGTGGTAATCATGGGCCGTTGGTGCAGCCATCGAAATGAAGCGAGTGTGAACTCAGTTAAATTACATAGGGGTTTCGTTTCTCAGATCTAGTTTTCCCACCCCCGTAGTTGCACCCATCATGCTCTTAGTGAAGAGTGTTGGTGTTCGTTCATCCTTTCATAGGACTTTTTTTTTTTTAAATCATTAACCTTCTCTGCAGTCATTCGCCTTATTCGTGACATAGTTTTATATAGAAGTTTTATGTACCCACCTACTTGTGCCAAGGCTATAGTTTTTATTTGGTATCCCTTGCTATATGCCGGGGCTAGCAGTGTATTTAGCACTAAATTCTTCTAGAATATTCATATGGAAATGATGCTCTAAGCCCTTCCTTTTCTAACCCCGACTTTTGCTGTTGCACATGGATTAAGAAGAAACGCTAACTGACTGTAATCAACCCAGCTAGTGGAGTAGAAAAGAGTTTGGCACCTGCAATAATTTAATTTGATAGACATTAATTTGATAAAGGAAAGTTTCATTAACGTCGTGAGAAATGAAAGGGTTGCTTTACCGATCCACAGAATGAAAGTTCTGTCCAAAATAACAATTTGATTTATTATCACTAAACTCAAAATAATAAACAAAACACATGAAACATTTACAATACGTCAAATTGGATACTCAAATAAAAGATGTGAAGGTGAAGTTGTCCATAAACTAGATCGTGACATTTATGACCAAGTGGTACGTGGAACCAATTCCTTGCAACTTAAATCTTAAGAGAAACACACAGCCAACCCAACATTGATTGCTGCTACAGTAGTGAGAACTCAGACAATGAACACCCAAGACAGAACCACGTTTGAAAAGACGGGAACAGGCGCGCTCTGATTGTCACATAGCAAAATTCCCTGATTTGCCGGTGCTGCGGACATACATTACCAAGCTGTCTTCTTAACTGCAAGGACACGATCTGGCTTACTGGAGGCGATGGCTGGTTGCTTCGACGTCTCGTCGTGGTGATGATAATGTCACGAATATAGCCCGAAACAAATTATCCTGGTCTGGTTGTTCCCGACTAAAGACTTCCTAGCAACGCAAATGCCCCTCTGAGGGAGACGAAGAAGGCTCGCTACACAATCACTGATGGTACAGTGATTGATTTTAACAAGCGAAATCACACAGTAACTCCGATACAGTCAACTTTAGCCAAAACTGCTCAAGACGGACAACATAGGCCGCTTGTACGCAGAACGCTCAATCGCCAACTGTACTCGGAAAGTTACGTTGAAGTCGAAACTTACGCAACTTCGTCAAACAATTAAAATTAAGTGAAAGTATAGTAGACAGCCAACGGAAGGCAGGCTGTCCAGAGCAGCGAGAGCTCGGTCTTGTAACCTACTCCTACCGAAAGGCGAGAGCCGACTCCACTCAAGAGCACCCGTACAAGCCGAGCACAGAACATTCCCGCCCCCACGACAGCAAATCGAAAACCGGCGGAAAATTCCACTCTATTGCCGAAGCACTACTATTCCACCAATGATGATACCTGACGCCAATTTCTACGCCGTTTTTGCTACTTCACGGAACTATCCCCTGAGAAAGCCAATCACAGTTACGATTTTGCAGAAAACGCCGGAATTTGCCCGCCAAGACTGCCTGGGAACACAAATCATTCCCACGACTCGCTGGTAGCCCATCAGAAAGTGTTTTCAATAAGTTTATGTGAAGTAACGGAATCTCTAGCCCCAGCCGTTCCTTCAGGCCCCTGTGGGCGTGTCGCCCCCGCTCTTATGACAATGTCGGCGTCTGGACAGCATCCACTCGGCTCCCTCACACCCGTTGGCATAACCCTTTCAAGATCAGCAGAACCCGCCTGTCACCGGACCACCCGGGTGACGAGAGACGCTGCGTGGGAAGTCCGCGTGTGAAGGAATAGCAACTTTTCACCGCATGCAATTAGAGAGGAAAATATTCATATCTTCTAAGTTCTCAATACTAGCCTTATAATGACCATACTCGGCTATACTTCCCCAAATTGAATTACTCAGAGTAAGATAGAAATATAAGAGGGGGCTCATGCCACCTCTCACCCTTGTCCACTTGTTAAATATTTTTGCTATAGATTCAGTTGGCAAATCATTTTTGATGTCTTTCAGCAATAAATCATCAGTTTCCTTTTGTAGTTTGACGAATCATATTATCAATATTTCCTTGTGAGGTGTTGTACCCATACTTTCTGCTTAATTGGGCCACTTCTAGTAATTTTGACTTAATGAACCATTACCCATTGTTCTACCTTGTTTATTTTAAATTTGCATGACCTTATGAACTTTCCATCTCTGTAGGTCACCGATGATGATGATGTTTGGGTTGTGGTGTGCTCAGCTGCATGGTCATCAGCCCCCGTACACATTCCCAATCTGTACACAGTCCAATCTACACACTTACATAAATGATGATGGAATGAGGAGGACAACGCAAATACCCAGTCCCCGGGCAGAGAAAATCCCCATCCTGGCCGGGAATCGAGCCTGGGACCCCGTGATCCAGAGAAAACGCTAACCACTAGACTACAAGCTCCAGGAGTAGGTCACTGAGAACAGTATTTGTAGCATCTCAGAGGTATACCAAGCAGCCCATCCAACACCTAACACTACAAACCATGAAAGACTCAGGCGTGCACCTCTTCACCTGAATCAAGTCGATGGCCATAAATGTCTTTCTTCAGGGCACCAAAAATTTGGAAATAGAATGGGGAGAGACCGGAACGGTCTGCAGCGTAGTCGAAGCAACCTCGGTAATAACATGGCCCACTGTGTGAGCTCTGATTTCTCTTCTTTTCTTATGATGATCATTTCTCCTGTGTAGGTGAGCGTCGACAAAATATTTTCTCATTCGGAAGAGAAAGTTTGGTGAAAAGATCTCGCCGCAACGAAAAAAAACTTTGTTTGAATGATTATCGCCCCAACCCACGTCTCATACCCGCAACACGTTCTACCCTAATTGGTGATAATACAAAACAAGCTGCCCTTCGTTCAACTTTTTCGCTGTAATCCATCAACCCTGTCTGGTAAGTATCCCATACAGCATAGCAACACACTAAGAGATGACGGACAAGTGTAGTGTAGGCAGTCTCTTTAGTGTATTTGTCGCATCTAAGTGATCTACCAATAAACTGCAGTGTTTGGTTCGCCTTTCCCACAACGCCATATATGTAATGGTTCCAATTTAAGTTGTTGGTAATTGATAACCCAAGATATTTAAATGAATTAACAGTATTTAGATATGCGTTATTTATCGTATGACCGAAATTTAAAGGATTCCTGTTAGTACTCTGCAAGCGCCGTCGTATATTAGGATCAACTGCCACTTTGCGCACCATATTTTGTCTAAATCTTTTTGAATTTGTTTTGACCTTCTGATGGCGTTACTAGGCGCTAAGTGACAGAATTATCTACAAATAATCTGACATAGCTGCTCAGATTGTCTCCTACATCGTTCAGGTACATCAGGAACAAACAGTGGGCCTATATCACTCCTTTGGGAAAATCAGATGCCACTTCTGTTTTAGTCAATAACTTTTCCGCCAATTACCACGAAGTGTAACCTTTCTTACAGGAAATCACGAATCCAGTCTCACAACTGCACCGGCGCACAATTTGATTAGAAGCAATTTTGGAGGATCGGTATCAAAAGCCTTCTGTAAATCTAGGAATATGGAATCGATTTGACATTCCCTGTCGACAGCACTCAGTACTTTATGAAACTAAAGATCATGTTGTGTTGCACAAGAACGATATTTTCTGAATTTGTGGTGACTACTTGCCAATAGATCGTTTTCTTCGAGGTAAATCATAATGTTAGAGCATAGTATACGATCCAGAATCATTCTACAAACGGAGGGTCTGTAATTCAGCAAATTATTCCTATTTCCTTTCTTGAGTATTTATGTGATCTGTGCAACTCTCCAGTTTTTAGTTACAGACCTTTCGTCGGGCGAGCTGTTGTACTGATTGCTAAGCATGGGGCTATTATATCAGCATGATCTGAAAGGAGCATAATCGGTATACGATATGGAACGGAGGACGTACCTTTATTAATAAATTTCAGTTGCTTGACTACCCTGATGATATCTACTTCTAAGTTACTCATGTTGTCAGCAGTTGTTGATAATAATTCTGGGATATTTACTTCGCCATTTTTGGTGAAGAAATTTCGGAAAACCATGTTAAGTAACTCCATCTTGGTAGCACTCTCATCGGTAACATTACCATCGCTATTAGGCAGTTAAACTATTGATTATATTTTCCTGCTTGCGTACATTATACATGCCCCTAATCTCTTTGGATTTTCTGCCTGGTTTCAAGACAGAGTTTCCGTTGTGGAAAGTATTAAACACATTTCACATTAAAATCCGCGCTCAATTTCAAGCGTTTCTAAAACTTCACCATTCTTGATAGTCTTGAATTGTTTTAAATTTGGCAGGCCTTTTCAGTTGCTTATGCAACAATGCTCTGACCTATTTTGAGTACCATAGAGTATCATTTCTGTCTCTTATTAAATTATTTGGTATAAATCTCTAAATTGTGTCCATACTATTTCTCATAAATTAAGCCACATCTGGTCCACGCTTAGATACTTAGTATGGAAGAAATGGTGACTGTCTCTTAGGAAGGCATAAAACGATTTTTATCTGTTTTTTTAAACAGGTATATTTTGCTTTTATTTTTTGTGAGTTTACATGTTACAGCAGTCAGTCTCGCTACAACGACCTTGTGGTTGCTAATCCTTTTTTTTCGGGATCATTTGTTACTAAGAGTTGAAGTATGTTTCGGTAACCACTTACACTCCGAGCGGATTATTATTTTCATCAATATATCGAGAGTACATTGAATTCACCACCAACTATAACTGTATGAGTGGAATACCTATCTGAAATGATACGCAAGTTTTCTTTGAACCTTTCACCAACTGTATAATCTTATTCTAGAGGTCGTGAAACGGAAGCAATAACTAACTTATTTCGGTTGTCAAGTATATCCTCTACCCATACTAACTCACAGTAACTATTTACTTCAATTTCGCTACAAGAGAAGCTACTGCTAACAGCAACAAACACGCCGCCACCAACTGTCTTTCATCTGTCCGTTCTGAGCACCATTAGGTCCTCTGCGAAAATTTCAGCTGAAGTTATCTCCGGTTTCAGCCAGCTTTCAGTACGTATAACTATTTGAGGTTCAGTGCTTCCTATTAGCGCTTGGAGCCTTGTTTCTTTCCCAACACAGCTACAATTTGCTACTAAGATATCTATGGTTCCTAGGAACCCTCGTCATGTGTTTGACCTGCACCCTTTGAGACCTTTTAATGTAAAAAAAATCCACTTCACCCCCCCCCCCCCCTCCGCCCTCGCTACCCGTATAGATGCCTCCAGTGTGCACTGGAACCCTCACCTATTAAATGAAACCTGATTCCCCACCACCCTATGACGCAAGTCAAGGAATTTGCAACCTATACAGTCGAAGAACCATATGAGCTTCTGATTCAGACCACTCTGTTCTGTACCGAAGTTTCGCAATCGGTCTGAGGATGATACCTTAGATGGTGAGCTCTGCCTTCATCTTGCAAGCAAGACTGGCAGTCTTTATCACTTAAGCTAGCTGCCCGAAGCCAGAGAATCTCTTCCGCTCAAATGCGACAAACATTATTAGTACCGACACGAACCACCACCTGTAATTTGCTACACCCTGTGCTCTTTACGGCTTATGGAACGACTGTTGCACATCTTGGATGGCTCTCTCTCCTGTATGCACACATAAACACATTGGACTTCTTCCTTTCCTTGACAGCCATATCTCTGAGTGTACTCATCAGGCGCCAACTATCAGCAATCCCACCCGCTGTGAATGCCCGAATTTTGCAGGCTGAGAGGCTTCCTGTGAAACAGGACAAGCGACTGCATTGGTCACAGGATGTTTATCAGTCACCGATAGTGAGTGAAACCTGTTTGTCGGACGAACCAGGGAGGCCTTTTGATTGGGACCCGGGGAAGTCTTTCGCTGTCTGCCACATCTTGGGACGACCTCAGACTCGATCACTAGTGTATGGGTCAACCACAGTATGGGCTGTAATAGGGTCGGCCACAATAGAGGATCAATCAACAGATACGGGAGACCTGCTGGACATCCAACTACGTCCAGCGATGCACATTGGTTACAGCCTCAAGCTGCGTGACCGAAGCGGGCAGTGCCTGCAACTATGAGCGAACACCAACTCAGCCTGCATCCGAACACAGCAATCATAGTCCCTATCCATACTAAATACGGCAAAACTAAACACTACACAGTTTTTAAAACGCGAGACTGTATCTAGTAAACTCACAAACAACCAATAATTTTACACACCGAGCGAGTTGGCGCAGTGGTTAGCACACTGGACTCGCATTCGGGAGGACGACGGTTCAATCCCGTCTCCGGCCATCCTGATTTAGGTTTTCCGTGATTTTCCTAAATCGTTTCAGGCAAATGCCGGTATGGTTCCTTTGAAAGGGCACGGCCGATTTCCTTCCCAATCCTTCCTTAACCCGAGCTTGCGCTCCGTCTCTAATGACCTCGTTGTCGACGGGACGTCAAACACTAACCACCACCACCACCACCACCACCAATAAGTTTACAAATTAAATTGCTGAGTACACAAGTAAATTAAAATAAGTCACTTGTGTTCTAAGCTCATAAAAATAGTTCACAACGGACGCTATACTCTCCTGTGGCGCTTCTGGAACAAGAACAGCCACTTTACAGCAGCAACAACAACGACAACGGATTTAAGCTCAAGAGGAGTGGGATCAGCAGCAGACGGCCATGCAACAGTAAGGCCCTCAGCATAGGGAGCAACGCAAATGGAATTCATTGACCATACGAGTTGTTAACTCGTAATCTACAGATCATTTCCAGTGTAGTTGAATAGTAGTCTGTAGAGGCGTGACTGTAGAGCGACTCGACAGCAAATTGTCAACAACGTGTTACAAACCAGTTGGCGGCGACTAGTTGTCCACGTTGTCAAGCGATCTGAGTTTCGTAGTCTTCTCGAACACAGATCTGTACGGTTTTGTTTGCAACATTAGCGAGCAAGGTTTGAGTATCGGCTTCATACGAGAAGTGGAAAAACATACCATTGTATACGACAATGAGCTCCCAGGCTACTGAAGGTGGTATTCGATAGATAAAGCGTGGTGTGAAGTGGGAAACGAAGCTGAAATAAAACCTACCGTATGTAGCATATGGTACAAGTATTTTTTGAAAATAAAGATAATGATTCAGTGGAAGTAATTATATGAAGGCTAATCCGAAAGTAAGGTCCGAGTGGTTGCGAAATGGAAACCACAGTGAAGATAAGAAATGTTTTATTTGTAACAGTTAGGGTCAGCTTCTAGTGGCTTTTCTACATAGTCGCCGTTCCGACTGAGAAATTTGTCGTAGCATTGTACCAACTTCTCATTACCCTCACCATCAAAGGCAGCCGCCTGTGCTTTCTGCCAATTCTCCACGCTGATCTGGATCTTGATGTCTGTTCCAAAATTTTGTCTTTATAGCTAGCAGTTCTTGCGAGCAGAGAAGAAAATCAGGGGTAGATAAGTCCGGACTGTATGGTGGGTGATCATACACTTCCCAGTGAAAACGCTGCGGGAGCGTCCTAATTGCCCCTGCAGTGTGCGGTGGAGAATTGTCATGAAGAAAAAAAATGCATGACAGTTACGTTGTGTGGGCTGCATCAAATCAGGGGAAATTTCTTACCAGCATTCAGACTTGGCGAAGGACACTACTTTCTAGGCATCTTTACTTTCTCAGTGTGTGCTCAAAACTGAAAAGAGCGACGTGACGCGATCAATGGGCATGCTAGAGATACTGTCTAACACCTATGCAAAGCTTCATCGGTTTTTCACTGCGGTTTCCATTTCGCCATCGCTCGGACCTTACTTTCTGAATAGCTCTCATACATGGAAAAGTAAATAATACTAGAGTATTCTTTAGTGTGACTAGTAGAGCCTGTTTCGTTCTGTCAGCTTACATTATCTGGTCTAAACGAGCAATGAAGTGACGAATCTCCGAAAGATGTACGTAAAATGATGTTCACACGCAAATGATTCTATAAAAAACCATAACTTTCAAATTTTTCTGTTGCATTTACTTGGCTGCCACAAACAGCCTGCAGTGCAGGTTTGCCTTGGTGTTCAGATGAATCTAGACTGTTCTTAGTTTTCTCATTTGTGAGCAGTAATAATAAGGTACCACATCTTCCTCTCAGCTTGAATCTGTGCATAACATGCCGAGTGTAACGAAAAGATGCTCGGGTGCAACAAACAGCACTTTCCCTTATCCATTCCCACGCAGAGCAACTGCAGTTTGCTCTTTTAAAGGTACGTTGTGTGCGGAAATGGGTTGCCTCTCATTCAGCTACAGTAACTGATTTACATCGCCAGCCCATTCCATTCCATTTGAATGGCTCTATGTGTGTACGGCCTATCTAACTGCAGCGTTGGCAGCTGCATACTCATCTCTAGCTGCAGTTTGTGAGCGTACCGTTATCGAGACATTACACCTGCTTTCGGTGAATACTGTGCCGTTGGTCTCCTAGAGGGTTCCAGACGGAACAGTTTCATTCCAACAGCTGACGAGTCCCTCAGTAGACTGCTCACAATTGGTCAGACACGGGGGTGGCAGTGCAGACTTGGCCAAGTGGGCGAGGGTGATGTTCGGGGTGCGGACTCAGTGTGGGAGAAAGTTTATGGTGATGTAGAAATATTTACATAATTAAGATTTTCACAAGAGTTGTGAATAATTTTGTTTGTGTGTAGGCTGGATGAGTGCTGTGAGACAGTGTAACGCGCACAAGAGACCATTTTCTTGTCTCAAGGATTAACCAACAGTCAACTGAGTGACTTTTTGTTGGTCAGTGAATATCGTTAAATATCGATCCCTATAAGCATGGGAAGCAACACACAAGTCCGTTTGCGAACATGGTAGAATTCAACACACATCCACCTATTTGGATGTAATAACCTCTCCATTTACAATCAACCGATTGCTAAATAAGCAGCCTGACCGCCGAAAATAAACATTAAAGTAAACAGGGTGCAGCTACAAATGTCAGCGTGTGACATTGCAGAGTTATGCAATCTTCGGGTAAGAGAGAAAAAGTGAAATAACTCTGTTCTTTGGTGGAGAAACTGTATATGTGACCCTGTGTGAAATAACTCTGTTATTCAATAAGGAACTACGGAAAGAAGTAGAGATTAGACGACATTAAACAAAACTCTGTTAAATGTAAATACTGCCAAATTTCAAACTGAGCCAGATTCAACTGTGGTAATGATTTTCTAGTAAGGAGTTTACATATGTTGCATGAAAAGACAGTAAACAGCAGTGAAGAAGTAGCTGTGAACTTCGAACACAGACGAAATACCACAAAATGTGAAATAGGAAGAAGGGAACTGAAAGACACAGAAAATCCTAAAAATCCTCAAAAATATCATCACATAAACTGCAGTCAAATACATGACCCAAAAGAACCCGAAAGTCCACAACCTACATAGTTTACCAAAGATCATAAACATAACTGTCCAATTAGACCAACAACTAACTTAAAAATGCACGATCTTACTACCCAGCTAGACACGCACATACAATACTAAAGAAATTGTACACAGAAATGTACAAAACACCAATGAACTTATAGAAAAGATAAAGGACATACACTATGTGATCAAAAGCATCCGGACACCTGGCTGAAATGACTTACAAGTTCGTGGCGCCCTCCATCGATAATGCTGGAATCCAGTATGGTGTTGGCCCACCCTTAGCCTTGATGACAGGCTCCATTCTCGCAGGCATACGTTCAATCAGGTGCTGGAAGGTTTCTTGGGGAATGGTAGGCCATTCTTCACGGAGTGCTGCACTGAGAAGAGGTATCGATGTCGGTCGGTGAGGCCTGGCACGAAGGCGGCGTTCCAAAACATACCAAAGGTGTTCCATAGGATTCAGGTCAGGACTCTGTACAGACCAGCCCATTACAGGGATGTTATTGTCCAAGTCCCGACCACACCACAACACCACCGCCTCTTAATTTTACTCTTGGCACTACACACGCTGGCAGATGACGTTCGCCGGACATTCGCCATACCACACCCTGCGATCGGATCGCCACATTGTGTACCGTGATTCGTCACTCCACACAACGTTTTATCACTGCTCAATCGTCCGATGTTTACGCTCTTTACACCAAGACAGGCGTCGTTTGGCATTTACCGGCATGACGTATGGCTTATGAGCAGCCACTCGATCATAAAATCCAAGTTTTCTCACCTCCCTCCTAACTGTCATAGTACTTGCAGTGGATCGCGATGAAGTTTGGAATTCCTCTGCAATGTTCTAGATAGATGTCTGCCTATTACATATTACAACCCTCTTCAACTGTCGGCAGTCTCTGTCAGTCAACAGACGAGGTCAGCCTGTACGCTTTTGTGCTGTACGTGTCCCTTCAAGTTTCCACTTCACTATCACATCGGAAACAGTGGACCTAGGGATGTTTGCGAGTGTGGCAATCTCGCATACAGACGTATGACACAAGTGACACCCAATCACCCGATCACGTTCGAAGCCCGTAAGTTCCGCGGAGCGCCCCATTCTGCTCTCTCACGATGTCTAAAGACTACTGAGGTCGCTGATATGGAGTACCTGGTAGTAGGTGGCAGCACAATGCACCTAATATGAAAAACGTACGTTTTTGGGGGTGTCCGGATGCTTTTGATCATATAGTGTAAGTATGCCATCATCAGTAAACCTGATATCTTTGGACATGACTTACATGTATACAGATATTCCAGTGGGAGAAACAGTTAGTGTTGTTAAAGAACACCTGCAGAAACACGGGAACGCACAAATTCACATACAGATGAAACTGAAGCTATCCTAAAGATTATAAAGAACAGAACTACTTCAATTTCAAGAAGGAGTTCTATCTACAAGTAGATGGCCTAACTATGGGCTCACCCATTAGTGGTCTACTATCAAACACAATTCTGAACCACACTGAAAATAAAATATTTAGTGAAATTATGCATCCACAACAATACAATGTTATATACTGGTAGCAGTACGTGAACGACATCATTTGCTTGAGAGACGAAACAGGCACCTTGGCAAAACAACTGCGCAGTGACATAAACACGGTTCACCCAAGTCTCCCTGAAAATCAGTTTCTTAGACACCAGTATCCACAGAAACAACAGAAAACATAATTTTACAAGTTTCAGAAAACCTACAGCCTCAAATACAACCATTCACCGCCATTCCAATTACCCCCAGGCAGAAAAACTCTCAAGTTCCACATACATGATACACAGGCTGAACAGAACTTCACTGAACGAATCCAACTACACACAGGAACTAAACACAGTACACCAGATAACCAGAGAGAATGGGTACAACACACAAATAATAAACAAAATGAACAATAAAATAAGAAAGCAAATTAAAAAAAGCACTTACTATGACCAAATAAACAGCCACAACAGAGAACCAGGAACACAAACACTTGACAAACACAGAGAACCAGGAACGTCTTGTGAAGACCACCGCATGACACATACTAACATAGAGCAACAAAAACGTCCACAGGGTGGGGAACAGCCTGAAGAATCAAGGACTGCATATATCATTTGGCGCTAACATCACAGTACAGAAAAATCTAAACACTAAGAACAACTCCATAGACAAATCCTCCAATGCTGGAATCTAATAGTTAACCTGTAGTTCATGCCAATAGACCAGACATGCAGAAATTTCAAAACGACGTACTCTGAACACCTCAGAACCTTAAAAAGTGACAACGAACACTGCACTTTAGCAGATTACCAGTATTCAAACAACATTGAGACTGATCTCAAGATCCTCCGAGAGAGCAACTGTCTCTATCAAAAACTCGCCCCCCCCCCCCCAACAGACGTACCACCACAATAGATCTCCCGAAAGATTCAAAATTTGCGCTACATTAAACATAAAGCAAAATATGAACAAGTGACCACTGACAATATAGAGCCTCTCAGTGCGTATGGAGACAGAAGTGTCGGTTCAAATCACGTTTTGCAACATTTTGTGGAAAATATGTTTGAAGTGAAGTTCTGAGCGAAATTTTACAAATAACAGTGCGAAAGCAGTGTACTCAACAGCGGTACAAAAATATATCTACCTGAGATACACAACAGGAAAATGTAACTACAGTAACATACATAACAACTATCCACGAAATAGTACTTCAAACATGCATAAAAATTTTCTTCATGACCGCTTCGCAGACAGCATGCGGTCAAAATTAAAAAAGCCACAAAACCCATTCTGCAATAACGCAGTTTCACTAACAATGTAATTTTCAGGTGAACAATAGAAATAAACCTAAAAATATACACACGTTATAATTTTTGGGCCTACCATAGGTAAATGATTATAAAATTTATATTATACGCTGCAGAAATAAAATTGATCCACAGAAGATGATGCATAGGTGGTCTAAACATGTCTGAATGAATAAAAAGATATAAATAGTGTTCTGCTTACAGCCAATTTTAAAAACAACCCAAATTTTCGATCGTAAACACGGGAAAACGTCAAGAGGAACTTGAAACCTGAGAAAGGTGAACGGTAATTGTGCACATGTGGTAAGTGTTTCTTATTGCATTTGGATGTACGCAAAGAAAGAAGAGTGGAATGACCAACGCATAGGGACGCATCACGTTTGCAGTATGACGCAACAGGGGCTGATCATCGCGACAGGCAGACAAACTAAGTGCCGCACAAAATTGGGCAAAGGGTGTAATGTTGCATGGCACTTCACTGGTTCTAAGCACGATTAATAGTGTACTGCAATTATTAAAAATAGTATTGTGTGAGATAGTTTACTGTGCTTTGTATATCGCGTAGCAACAGATCAAGATGGATGTCAAAGCCAACATGACTGATATGGCGAATACTACCTTGAAGTTGCGGATACAAGGAAGTAAGCGTCGGTGAATTCAAGTTATGGGGGATGTAGGAAAACTGAATATAGTTTGGCACGAGTAGTAGCCCAGAGATTGCAGATCAAAATGCCTCCACACCACTACTAAAGACTAGACAACAGGAATAGACGTAGACAATCCCTGTGACAGGAGATGTTTCTAGTATGATGCGATTACTCTTATAGAGCCAAGTTAATCTTGTAATCTTGCTAATAAAATCTGAAAACAGTGAAGTTAACCTTGCTAAATATTTTGCTGTTAGAATGCAAAAAAGTGAAGGTAAACTGCTAAAGATTTTGCCGTTGGAATAGCAGAAAATTTGAAATGCAAAAAACGGGAAGTTGAAAGAAATGCAGAAGAGTCAAA
Source organism: Schistocerca gregaria (assembly GCF_023897955.1). NCBI lineage: Eukaryota > Metazoa > Arthropoda > Insecta > Orthoptera > Acrididae > Schistocerca > Schistocerca gregaria. The sequence goes on along the minus strand of NC_064931.1, from coordinate 399,180,028 downwards.
CTGATCTTGCAAATAACATCAAAGGAAGTCAGACCAGTTCAGGATGTTGTGGGTTTTATAGACGAACTATATAAGAAACACACCGAGTTATCTACAGAAGTAAATAACACCAGGAAAGAGCTTGAGGGACGTATAATTTAATAACTACCGGAAAGGAGCAGGGCACTAAGATTACGAGTCATCATTTGATGGTGCAGGAAGTGGCGATGAAGTAGGGAAAGCTAGTGGTACAAATGACGCTAATGATGGAGCTAGTAATGAAAGAAAATCGTTGCGCGAGCTTGAACGAAAGCAGCGCGTTAATCCCAAATACTGTTACTCAAATACAAGTGTAAATGGTGTGAAACGTAACTCCGAAGCTGACGAAATGTTTCAGCCTGTCGCATGTGCGCAGTGGTGATGTAAGCGATGATGGACGAAGACGGGTCTACTTTTCACACATGCAGACAAATTCAAACCTAAAGGTAGTTTCCATCCTGGTGTGTTTATTACGAGCTACCCCTCTCCTAATTTTGACTGGAATACTCTCTTTCAAATTCTGAAGGTGGCAGGGGTAAAATACAGGGAGCGAAAGGCTATTTACAATTTGTACAGAAACCAGATGGCAGTTATAAGAGTCGAGAGACATGAAAGGGAAGCAGTGGTTGGGAAGGGAGTGAGACAAGGTTGTAGCCTCCCCCCGATGTTATTCAATCTGTATATTGAGCAAGCAGTGAAGGAAACAAAAGAAAAATTCGGAGTAGGAATTAAAATCCATGGAGAAGAAATAAAAACTTTAAGGTTCGCCGATGACATTGTAATTCTGTCAGAGACAGCAAAGGACTTGGAAGAGCAGTTGAACGGAATGAACAGTGTCTTGAAGGGAGGATATAAGATGAACATCAACAAAACCAAAACGAGGATAATGGAATGTAGTCGAATTAAGTCGGGTGATGCTGAGGGAATTAGATTAGGAAATGAGACACTTAAAGTAGTAAAGGAGTTTTGCTATTTGGGGAGCAAAATAACCGATGGTGGTCAAAGTAGAGAGGATTTAGAAAGTAGACTGGCAATGGCAAGGAAAGCCTTTCTGAAGAAGAAAAATTTGTTAACATCGAGAATAGATTTAAGTGTTAGGAAGTTGTTTCTGAAAGTATTTGTATGGAGTGTAGCCATGAATGGAAGTGAAACATGGACGATAAATAGTTTAGAAAAGAAAAGAATAGAACCTTTCGAAATGTGGTGCTACAGAAGAATGCTGAAGATTAGATGGGTAGATCACATAACTATTGAGGAGGTATTGAATACGATTGGGGAGAAGAGAAGTTTGTGGCACAACTTCACAAAAAGAAGGGACCGGTTGGTAGGACATGTTTTGAGGCATCAAGGGATCACCAATTTAGTTTTGGAGGGCAGCGTGGAGGAAAAAATCGTAGAGGGAGACCAAGAGACGAATACACTAAGCAGAGACAGAAACATGTAGGTTGCAGTAGGTACTGGGAGATGTAGAACCTTGCACAGGATAGAGTTGCATGGAGAGCTGCACCAAACCAGTCTCAGGACTGAAGACCACAACAACAACAACCCCTCTCCTGGCCTGCCCATGCACCTGATAAGGACTTCTGCTGTCAGATTACACTTGACCATTGTCGTGCTGGATACAAATGTCCTTGTGAGGGGTATCATATTACAACTAAGACATTTCGGACTATTAGATAACCTTGACTATGAGTATCAGGTTACACATCCTGCCCTGCTCCTCTCCCTCACGCCCTCCTACAATGGACCACTGGTTTAAAACTCCCCTTCTCCTTTCCCCTTTTATAACTAGACCACTTGAGTGGGGGGGCTACATTATTTAGCCAAGCACCAATGAAGAGCACCATTTTTTGTTTGTTTGGTGTCAGGATGACGATATTTGTAATAATTTGATTATTATTATAATTACATAAATAATGTCGTTCGGGGTTAAGGGAGAAGACCAGTGTGTAGGTATTTGTTAATAACAATTTAAATTTATTGTTACTACAAATACGCGTATCTCTTCATTCGAAATATCAGCAGTGATCAAACACCATTCCCAGACAGACACGCAAGCACCCTTATTTCCAATATTTTTCGTATTTTTCCATTTTCCTGACTTTTACCATCTTTTACGTATTTTTGCACATTTTTAGCATTTTTTGTATTTTTGCATACTTCCCACGATGCAACCATTTTGCCATATTTTCCCACGTTTTCCACGTTCTGTATGTAAATCTGCAAGAATACATAGGTTCTATGTTTTAACTTGAAACAACTAAATATTTCAGAAAAGACGCATCACATGAAAATATATGTTCTAGGTGAAAATTCAATATTAGTGAAGGGGACAACCTTCTGTGCTAATGTTACTTAAACATCTATAGCTAACACATGCGATATTATCGATAGTATTTTTCGAAATCATCGAGATATATATTTTGTTTTATAAAAAGTAAGATATTTAAAATCTTGCTCCTTAGTCTGTTGCTTAAAATAAATTACAAGAAATGAAAATTTTGTTTTATAAAAAGTAAGATATTTGAATTCTTTTCGTCTAGTCCGTTGCATTTTTCATTAATTATTTCTCGTGCCTTGGAGAAAAGGCTGGAAAGCATAAATATTTAGTGGCCATTACACGCAACATACTGTTAAATTTTACCCAATATTATAATACACAAGCATGCTTGTCTATTATAGGTTTTTTCAAAATATTGACGTAGGTCAACTACAGAATTAGTGACTGATGTAATGACATCGACATTACGATGTTGCTGATTGGATAAATAAAGTAGAGCATCCGATTTGAAACTGGTAGACGTATCAGTAGATTTATTAGCACTGCTCATGAATGCTTCTGTTTCAGGTATTTTTCTTGGTGCTGATGCGATGATAGCAGCATACTTTTCCTGAAGTGATTGTGCAGAGTTGTCTGCCTCTTGAAATGTCTTGAAACCTATTTTTTTAAACCTAAGATCTAATAATGTCGCAAGCATATTAACAGTCCATATGTTAACTGGTTTCATTCTTTCACTAACTGATTTAATCACGGAATCCAGAACACTTTGTGCTTCATTAGTTGTTAAGGTACTTTCCAAGTCTGACAGTTTTGCAGAAACACCAAGTATAGAGGTATAATTAAGGAAGCAGTGACGTATGACTCCCCTGAGACTATTGTTGTTGCTACTTCAAAAGGTTCAAGAAAACCTGTTATCTCTTGCATAGGTAAGTAATTTTCTGCTGCGAGGGTATGCAGTGCTTTTGAACTTTCATTGATCGAAATCGCAAGCTCACTTCGTACTTCCAAAATGCTCTTGAGCATGTAGTATGAACTGTTCCATTGAGTTGCCACCTTTTGTATGAGTTTCAGCTCATTTTTGTTTCCTCTTGTTTGAGCATTACTCACTTTGTTGCTGGCTAGTGGAGAGTTATGAAAGTAATTCACAATAGCCTTTGTTTTCAATAAAATTTCAGAAAATGATTCCACTTTGAAACAGTATTGCACTGTCAAGTTGATGCAGTGGGCAAAACAGGATGAACGTCGAATCCTTAAGATTTCGTTTTTTTTCCGTAACTGCAGCACTGTTTGTAACTACTAAGACTGTCTTATCACGAGCACTGTATTCTAAATCAGCTGCCAATACATCCGAAATTTTGCGTAATATTCTGAAAAAAAATATTTTTTCATCGTCTTGTTATGTGAAAAATAACTTTCATACATAAAAAAATAATAGTCAAAAACATTGGGCCAATATATTACTTGTCGATGCTAAGTTGAACTTCAGCGTCTTAGAAGCATGGAGAAAGTAGAAAGAGGAACAAGGTGAAGAAAGAGAAGAAGAAGAAGAAGAAGAAGAAGAAGAAGGGGAGGAAGGTCACCACGACGAATAGGTATGCGAGAGGGGAAACGTTTACTAGTCCACCATGCAATGCTGCTACCTTAGGTGTGCCTGCTTGCTGATGAACTGCAGCAGGTTGGTGTAAACTGTACCAAGAAGTAAGAAGGAATAGCGAAAGCCCACTATAGAAGTCAGGGGTGTTACTCAGTTGAGTTGACACTGAATACAAAACAATAAGGACATCACTCTACTGTAGTGCTACAGCTGCTGCATATCTAAGATCGGCAGCACGCGTGATCTCCATGCAGTCGACAAAAGTGTGTAGCTTGTAGATGTTTTCTCGGGAGTATAGCCATTCTCTGAGGGAAGCGCACGGTGCGGTATAAAGAGCACAGTAGTGATTAAGGGCAAGGAAAAGTGAGGGGAGAGACAGCATTGCTGGCACCTTCTCCCATCGTACCGATGTATTCCTATAATACACCCGGGGCGCTCTACGTTCGCACTTAACACATAGTGATAGATAGCTTTTCGTTGGCTTCACTGTCGTTGCGATACAACAGCGTAAAATAGAAATAAATGGTTGTAGCTCCTTCATGAGCTGCATTCAGAAGTATCTATTTTCTATTTCTTGATAAAAAGTCAAGATGCAAACCTATTTTTCACCTGCAGCATGCTGCAAGTTCGTAAACAACAGCTTAAATAACGCAATAGCTGAGAGTTCTCCATTACCATTTAAAAATTCCAATTCAGTTAAAACAGCATAAATTTACAGCTTGCTATAATTACTCTTTTTTGGCAAAAGATATGCATTAATATTGACGACTTTTTATAAGCACCAGAAGTTTCAATTCTGTTCCGTTTTGTTAACGCGATGGAAGCACTTCCTTATAAATGGTTCAAATGGCTCTGAGCTCTATGGGACTCAACTGCTGTGGTCATCAGTCCCCTAGAATTTAGAACTACTTAAACCTATGTGACCTAAGGACAGGCAGGATTCGAACCTGCGACTGTAGCAGCAGCGCGGCTTCGGACTGGAGCGCCTAGAACCGCACGGCCACCGCGACCGACGCACTTCCGTATAAATAGGACACCAAAGCAAGTTGTTTATATACTCAGAACACAGCAACTCGCCACGATCAGCCAATTTTGCGATCCTGTACTGATTTCGGTGCAGGCGGTCTTGGGGTTCGCGTTCGTTTCTCACTTGTTGAGGTTATCGTACTAACTTGAAATGCACCTCTCAATTGTAAACCTTGGGCGGTCCGCTATAAATACCGCGGCAGTAACAATGATTTGAGAAAGCGTATTACAGAGACAGCCACAGCGATGAATAAGAAAATAAGTTTAGCCTGTTGAAACTCAATTATTCAATGCTTTGTTAAGGTTGGCAGTGTCCCTGGACAGAACACAAACGGCACGACGTCTTCAGATATCTATCGATAAGAGGGGTGGACGTGGAGGAGATGAAACTGCCAAGAAAAACTTTACAAGGTACACCGACTTGACTTGTACCGACATGTACCGATCACAAGAATGAACTGAAATTCAGCATGGCATTTTCAAGTTCAAGAAGGAAAACATTTAAGAGGGTTGGGTTGTTTGGGGAAAGAGACTAAACAGCGAGGTCATCGGTATCATCGGATTAGGGAAGGATAGGGAAGGAAGTCGGCCGTGCCCTTTGAAAGGAACCATCTCAGCATTTGCCTGGAGCGATTTAGGGAAATCACGGAAAACCTAAATCAGGATGGCCGGACGCGGGATTGAAAAACATTTAAGAAAATATTACTTACATGAGCCATAGATTCTGCACTGTGATGACCTCCAATTTTTGTCACTTTTAAGGTGGGTGAAACTAGTTTTTCATCCATTGTGAAGTGGCAAGTCCATGCCAGTACGACATCATTTGCGCTGCTTGTCTACATGTCCGTTCATGCAAAAACTTACATTTTGTAAGGACTTTCTCTGATTTGCTTTTTATCTCCTCGTATAGTTATGCGATCTGTGAACATTTAATTATGGTTTTATTTGTCAACTCGGATCTGATTTTTTTCAAACCTTGATGGTCGGAAATTCATTACGGCAGAATATCGACCGTGATCATTTGTGCATAAAGAGAATGAAGTTCTTTCTTTACTTTTGAACTGGCGCCGTACAACTGAATTCTGTTAAAATAATTATTTATAGAGCTTGTAGTTTTTTGTTGTTGCACCTTTTGCACTTGATTTACCTCACTAGTTGATAGCTCACCCTTCAGTTCTATTACTAATCCATGGTTTTCTAGTTTTTCACCATTGTTTCTTTGTAAGTGGTCTCATAAATTAGTTGTATTCTCAGAATGTTTATATTCTTCATTGCAGATGGTACAATTCACAAACTATTATCCCCTGCTTTCTTGAAAAAATTCCTTACAGATGATTGATTTTAACGATTCATTTTCAAAACAATAACAAAAAACTCTATTTAAGCACTTCTCACACAAACAAAGCAATATTGGAAGCGCGGGATTTCCTTGGCCATCAGATACTGTAGGTGGCACGCAAAAAGCACTGATTGTTTCGTGTCGGCAGCATTCTAAACACTTCGTGGCGAATGTGCTCTTGGTCTCAGTGCTGCCAACTACAGCCATTCAACAGTTGTAGTACTATTGTTGCCAGACGAAGAATAATCCTGTGGTTTTGCGGCATTTAAATAACGAAATGAGTTATGAAGAAACCATTGTTGGCACTCTGTGGTCACCTCGTGCGATACCCCGAAGAGCCAGAAGTCTTAGAGGCAGCATTCTTCGTCATGGTGCTCGGAAAGTTATTAATCAGATCTCAGAATTCTGTAAACTCGATAAAAATAAATAAATAAAAATAATGGTAAGCTAATTCAGCCGCTTCACATGTTGCAAACAAGGGATTTCATCATAAATGGGCAAGAGCCTAACAAATATCTACAGGATTAATTTTTATAAAAACGTTCCCGAACATTCACCGTCAACTTTTGGCAAGAAGAGGCTAGTTTTGTCTCACATCCATTGAAACATTCACATTTAGCCCTAATGACTTATGAATAAGCAATGCAGTACTGTGAAAGACATAGTTGTAAATATGGCTGTATAGTTAAATGATTATGTACAGCCACTATATAAATAAAAAACTCGACACTCGACACTCGACAGGTTGTGCTTCTACTATATTCAGTTTTGCGGGAACTGGTGCCTCCTTGAAGGAACAAGCTCCGCTAATCGAACACAGCGCAGGTAACCAACAAATGAACGATATTTGTGCTTCTATAAAGGCAGAAGTGACGCAGGGGCGTTAGGATTGCATCGATGTTTTGTGTTTTTTAATCACCGTATACTTTAACATGTACAATGGAAAACATTTGTAAGTAGAATGTGGACTCAGAAATAGAAGAGGGCAATAGCGGGTGTGTTTGATTAATAACGATAATAATCATATTTATTTTAAAATGCACTATGTAGTACAATCACAAGAGCTTAACAAATCTTTAAACTGTCATTTTTTTTCCTCTAGTAACTGCATTGTATGACAACAGCTTTATTTAAGTTTGTATTCCTTGCTACAAGTAAGTATGCTCACACATTTGAAGATGATTATCTGTATAATACGCACTCATGAACCCATGTTATTCACGAGTGTAATTTTTACTATAATCATCTGATCGGTACAAGATGCGAACGGCCGCTGCTTGTTCTCTCTGAGAGACAAACAAGAAAATTCCCTCTCACACGTCCCTTCTCCCACAGCGGCCAGCCTATTAACAACATACGTTTTTAAACAGTATAGACTGGCTAAGGCGCCACAATACTTGATGTTGACTAAATACCACCACGCAATCTACTGTCCCTCTGCACTCCACACGCCACGGAGGTAATGGGACCAGACAATTTTCCGCACGTCAATTAAAGACGAATTGCATTATAAACGATATGACTATAGATATTTAAGCCAGGCTACCAATATTGACGATAGTGCATACGCTATCGATTACTCAGTAGTTTATCGATGTTTAAGTAACACTAGTCTGTGCTACAACTACCCACCTCCTAACAATGTCTTCTGCGTGAATGGGGTCGGCTTCGTATTTTCAAGTGCATATTTATGGCATATTCGGATTATACGCCAAAAAACGTACAGTTAACTCAAACCATTCTTTCCCTTTCCTGGTAGGTAGCGCTGTAGTTGACAAATATTAAGTGTGCCTGTTTTTGCAATTAAGAACCGACGCATTTGATTCTACATTTCATTTACGATGTAAGTATTAACCTTTGTGTTGTAACGGTTGATATATATGTTTGAAAGTTACTTTAGTGTTACAAATTTGATTGTACAGAACAAATAATATAGCTAGACATTGATATCTCTAGCAAATAAGCTACTTGTATGGCACTGTAGTTTTCTGTTCCCTACGAGCCTGATTGCGGTGAGCCCCCAAACCACTGCAATGATCGATTTCGGTGGCCGTCCTCAGTCCCCGCCATCAGGGTCACTGATTTCGGGGCGTGTTTCCATCCAACCGCCATAAGTCTCACGCTGTCACCGAAATCAAACACCCCCATTATGAAAGGCACTGAAATTAAGCATCCCGGTAAGAACAGAAAACTCTTATATGGACGTCGTCGTTTGTTCCCCGATAACGCTAAACGTAGTTTCTAACCAGAAACAGCTAACCATATAGTTTGTACCGTCAAATTTACAACACTGAAGTAAATATCGAAAACAAATATCAACCGTTAGAACACAAATGTATACATTTACATGGTAAATGAAATGTAGCCTCAAATGCAAAGAGACTGGCAAGAAAACGTACACTCAGCGAGGGCCATCTCGCCCTTTTGAATATCGGAAAACAGATCCTGGTACGCCGGCGGAAATATATGGGCGGGTATGCAGATAAGCACATCTCCTCCCCCACATTCTCTCTGGACAAGTAAGAAACAAGCTACCTCAACCACCGTACTTTTAAGACTAGAGAAACTGTGTGCGCGACATCACACTTCGTCTGACAGCACTCCCAGGTGGAATGAAGACACTTAATTACAATTACGATACTTAAACAAAACAATCCTATAATATTATTAGTGTATGCGAAGTTACTATAAGACCCGTATATAATTACGGAAAATCCGAAGTACGAGGGCTGTTCAAAAAGTAAAGTGACTTTTCAAATCGTGCGGGCAATATACATTCGATTATAGATCCTTTCTTTGTTATGTTGGTACACATGTTCCAAAACAGGTTCACAGTTTGACGTGTACAGCATAATTCCTTTGTTTTTGATAGATAGAAAGGTTAGACGTTTTTTAGTGTGCTGAGCGATTTTCGATTATTATAAAAAATGGATCAAAGAATTTACATCAAATTTCGTGTGAAAAATGGAATCAGGTGGTCTTAAACAAGTGGCTGACAGTGGCATACGGTGAGTCTGCTCTAAGTAAAATGGCCGAGAAGATGCCAATGACGAACCTCGCTCTGGACGCCCTAGCAAATCAACAACAGTTGATAAAGTCGAAGCCGTGAAGAAAATTGTTTTGGGAAATCGTCGAATTACCGTAAGAAACGTTGCTGAGGATGTTGGCATATCGGTCGGCTCGTGTCATGCAGTTTTTCGGATGGTTTGGGCATGAGACGTGTGCAGACGAAGTTTGTTCCAAATGTTCTCAATTTTGATCAGAAGAATCGTCGTGTGAACATTGTTCAGGAGCTCTTGAATGACGTCAATGATGACCCTGATTTGCTCAAAAGGGTCATAACTGGTGACTAAACGTGGTTTTACGGTTATGATGTCGAAACCAAAGCCCAGTCGTCCGAATGGAAGCATCCTGGAGAGCCAAGACCGAAAAAAGCACTCCAAGTTCGATTAAATGTCAAAATTTTGCTTACTGTTTTTTTTCGGTTACCGCGCCGTACTGCAACATGAAGTTTTGACTCAAGGTCGTACTGTCAATAAGGAGTATTACCTTGACGTTATGCGCCGTTTGCGAGAATAAATACGCAAAAAACTTCCAGAATTGTGGAAAACAATTCTTGGCTTTTGCATGACGACAATGCACCAGCTCATTCATCGTTGCTTGTGAGAGATTTTTTGGCCAAAACCAACACGTCAATCATGTCTCAGCCACCATATTCACCAGATTAGGCCCACTGCGACTTTTTTCTGTCCCAAAACTGAAGAGACCTATGAAAGAACGAAGATTTTCAACGATTGAGTAAATAAAAACTGCATCGCTGGAAGTACTCAAAGCTGTAACAAAAAGTGCTTATGAGAAGTGCTTCGAGGATTGGAAGAAGCGTTGCACAAGTGTGTTTTATCTGAGGGGGATTATTTTTAAAGGGACAACATGAATATTGAATAATAAATAAATATTTTTCATAAAAATTTGCAGTCACCATACACACTTCATATATACACGTCCACAACACCCAAATGAAACTGAGCATGACCGAGGTGGAGCAAAACTACTCTAATCATTCGATGACTTAGGATGTTGTCAAGATTCTGATACAAACATCCAGATACTGGAAAGAGTTGTTAAAGAATCTACCGAATAAAGGTAAAATACAATCTTGTCAACTGTGACACAGGATATCAGCTTAGCTCCACCTGGAATACGGTACTCGATCTCCCAAAGACGCAACGGAGGCAACATCCGGAAATGGCGACAGAGCAAACAACCAATAACAGCAAGTCAAGTACCTGAGGCCACTCATTTCAAGAACGAACGGCAGTTTGAACAGCAGCGACCAGAAAATATTCCAACAACCACCCCTAGCGGGCACAGATCTCGGATGGGGCACCTAACGCAGCCGTCTACGGTAATAGAGCACCATAGCTCACAGGAAAGCTTAAATGACGGCAATCAGAAAACTGAACGCCAATTGAAACTTTCAGGTTGGGCAGAACGTCAGAAGACAAAACTGTTAACTCACAACAGCCAAAAAGTACGATCACAGCAGTCGGAACAGCTACGGCTAGAAAATACTACTGACCGGCACGTACTTCGGGCGACGACATAGGCTGCCACACCAACGCTGCGGAAGACAGGCTACAGCTGAAAAATGACACCAGAGTCATAGCTCAGAAAAAAAGACGACGAGGAAACGGCCCAACCCTCTCTTCCCTCCTGCACACAGAGTAAAACGAGGGCGACTGGATAAAGTTTCACGGTGCGTTCTAGACCGACTTGAAATGCCTGGACAACGATAAGCTACTCGAAGTACAGGTGAAAAACTTGTACGACTAAAAGGCTGTCAAGCTCTATCTTGTCAGCCGTAAGTGCATCGTCGCAGCACCGGAGAAGTCGCAGCCGAAGAACAGCAAGAAGAAGACAACCACGTTCAAGAAAATCCTACTCGGGATGCCATGGATATGCACGGAAGAAACAGTCCGGAAAGGACTGTTCACGCCTGGTTCGTCGATATGGTTGTATAACTGCACAACTGGACTAATAAGAAGAAGCCCCCACTGATCATTGTGGCTGCTAACCCGACCGGGAACACGCGTGGGAGAAAAGAACTGGAGCAAGTCTTAGCGCTGAAACGGCTCTTTGGCTTCCAAGTAACAGTGGAGCCCTTTCCTCCAGAAACTGGCACCAAACCACACTGTACTGAATGTCAAGAGGAGGGACACATGATTAAATACAGCCACAATCTGATGAAGTGCGTCAGGTGCGCTGGTAACCACGCCAGCGGGGAATGCACTGCCGCCCGTCACGCTCCCGTTGCAGCGGGCCGCATGTGGCAAGCTGGCGCGGCTGCACGGCCTTTACAGGCCGAAGCAACGCCAGAGCGATGGATGGTAAGAAGACGATGGGTAAGGCAAACTCGGCAACAGCCAAGGAAGCCACTAGAAAACTACGGAAGGGACGCAGACGCGGAAAGGCCACGGCTTCACTGCTACATTCCTGAGACCAGTGCACGCACAGCCGTGTAAAGCTAGCGAAGTGAGGGATGCTCAACTACCTGACCTACTGACAGATGGCTCTAGCGTCAAGCTACCGCTAGCTTTAGACGCCTGTGTCTGTATGCGCCACAGAAATAGGTGCCCATTTAAGACAACAGAAACAGTACGTATCAGTATACCTTAATTTAGCTGCTAACGACTCTTCACTGGCAGTATCCGTCAAAACCACAGTTAACTTATCTTCTCTGGTAATGTAGTTATTTTTCATATTTTTCATTCGTCGCGAATGATAATGCCGATCCTTCGCTTGAATCTATTCCGAGAGATTCTTTTTTTTTTTTTATTCCCTTCCCCGTCAAAGTATTTCTTCTCCAATAGTTATCACATACAATTTTTGTGTATGTGATCTATATTGTACTACTTCAGTTATAATTACAATGCCAAATATGCTTAATGACATTGTAGTGGAACGACTACAGCTTTTGGCTAGTAATGTCAAAGTCCTGCGTTCAATACCCAGTTAGTAATCATTGAAGTTTTTTATCTGGTGGAAAGATCTGGAAGGAGGTTCCTTCTGCCTTGGGAAACCAAGAGAAAAGCTACTCGAATATAAAAGGAGCAAAACTGACGCGCAAATCACTAACGTAACGGTTTGCGTCGTAAGGTTTGCTTCAGGATAGGTGACAGATTTGTTAACAGCAGAAGCATCAGCCTTTATTTTTTCGGGTTAGTGAGTGAGATGCTCTATGCAATACAACTACAGATCTTATTCTTTCCATGATTGTAGACCAGTTCTACAGAATTTAGGTCGAAACTGTGTGGCGGAACTAGGACGGGAACCTTTCCTTGCAAAATTTTTTCCACCATAGTTAGGGTCAAGCCTGTTCTGCGGATCTACGTCACGCATTCTCCGACAACCAATATGCGTTCAGTACTGTTCTCAGATCTCTGCTGTGAAAGTGGTTGCCATCGTGAGCATTAAACGCGACCGTAGCGAGTTCTTCGGTAAACTTTTATTCCATTTCTTGCGAGTTGTCACGGTCGATGGTAGAGATAAGCAACAAATTCGCACAGGCAAATGAGAATCATAATTTGCAGCAAACACGCTTTTTTCTAGCTGAGAGCACGTGTATGCGCTTACGGCAATTGTCGCTTGAGACCGACAAACAGTGCAACTCCGTCCATATCTCGATCAGCGCGAACAGTTATCATTCATAGGTCAGACTATAGAATAAGCAGGAGTTGGAATTTCCTTGACGCTCTGTATTACAGGCGTCGCAAAGGATCATGCTAACGTGACCGTAGAGTCATCTATCGTTGGTCCTGTAGTTGAGCGTGACCCGAGACACCTGGACTCGCAAAGGATCATGGTAGCTTGACGCAAGAGCCATCTATCGGTAGGTCAGGTAGTTGAGCATCCCTCATTTAGCTAGCTTTAGACGCCTTTTTTAATAAAGGATGGGGCCCCTCCACGCCCACACCAACGTGGTGACCAAACCAAAAGTTCTACTGTCACCTCCGTAAACATGTTAGTTTTTTTAATCAGGCGTCACAGGATGCGGGCTGTGATGTTGTCCATGCGTCTGGGTAAGATTACTCATTAACATGGTCCATCGGGAGATAGAAGTGGTCGAAAACGATTGAAGGGTAGCGGTTGTAAGGGCAGAGGAAAAAAAAAGTGCCTAGGCAAGAGCCAAGGGAAAAAAACCTCTGCCACAGTAGGACGGGTAGTAAGGGCAGTTGCGGCTTGCTATCTGCGACAGTGCATGCAAGATGTGGTTGTGTTAGTTCGAGGTATCGTGCATCGTTACCTTTGTCGTTGTTGGAGCTTGCGGCGCTTACTGTGGTTGCTGCGTCCCTGCAACAGTTCAAGGTCGTTGTAGTTTAGTGGGCGATCGGTCATAGATCGGCTCACAGACGGTGTAGGGTGTGTGTGTGGCTGGTTTGCGTGCTGTGTACAGTACGGTTTCCCTGCGGTTGCCTGATTTTCGACTGGTTGCACATCTGGGTTCCCAGTAATAACTGTGTTGCAGAAGGTCGCCAGTACTGTCGTGTTAGCTTTCTATGGACAATAGATGTTTAGTTCCTAGCCAGTAATGTCTTTGGTCTGTTATGCTTCCATCTATGGTTGTGGTCGTAGTTACCCAGAGAAAGAATAAACGGGTTGCGCGAGTGTCTCGTGTTATTGTACAGTCGTGTGGAGAGTTTTTGTAATACCTGCAAGATGGTATCTAGCCGGTATTCCCGGTGAAGGTCCGCGATGCGTGTGTATCGCGGAGCGTTGCTTATGATTTTGAGCACTTTGTTCTGTATGAGCTGCAGACGGCGCAGGCGAGTTGGTGCAGCGTATCCCCAGACAGGTGCTGCGTACGTCATCAACTTTAGACGCCTGTAGTGCATGCCTCCAAAGGTGCTGGGAAGCGATGCTGCCGCAGGTCGATCCGCAGCAAGGCCGGCTGACCCCACCACTAGTGTGAGCGGTAAGGGAGTGGGGGGAAGGGGGGCAGCCGCGCGCTGCAGAGTGCCGTCAGTCTGCGACGGACCGCCGACAGGACCAGTGGCAAGAGGCAGCGCAACCCTGAGGGGCGAAGAAGACGACCCACGCGTCAGCGTCGATACCATCGTGGAAGAAGCGGATCCGTGTTTCAGGACGGCGCTCCATGCTGAAGTGGAGGCCTCCTGCCACGAGAGGCATGCAACGACCGCCGCCAGCAGGAACGCGAGTGACGTTACATACGCGCCTCAGCGATCATACGATCAAGAGCCGCATGCAACACCATCAGACGCAGACTCCGCAAAACTGAGAGCGCGGACCAGAAATGACAAACAAAAGAAACCAGAAAACCGAGTCGTCGGAGCACGAAGGTCATTCGGGAGCTTTGAAGACAGAGAGCAATATGAGTAGGAGTAGGAGAGATGGTGCTCTGACAACAAGCGAAGATAAAAGATGACGAACACAGGTGGCAACCCCAGTGACCTGGCCAGGTTTTGCAAGTTTTTCTTTGGCCGTAAATTGAATATTAGACCTACTCCACAAAGCTCCTGCAAATAAATTTCAAATTGTGAGACATAAACCCCCTTTCCCATTCTTCATGCCAACAGATGAAAATAAACAGTGCCTCAACAACATAACATAAGCATAACAATTGGCTGAGTAGTGCAGTGTAGCACTGAACAGCCCACCTTCCTCTTTCCGCCTGAGAGAGCGAAGGAGCGCGTTGTCTGAGCAGCGCGCTATGCTAGCAAGGTTGGCGGGAGCTGTGGAGGCGTGATTGTGATTTGGCGAGCGAGAAGAGCAGATTAATACGTGCCGTTTTCACGACCCAATGCAAATTTGTTGCGTTTCGCGCCACAGTGTGGTCAGACGCGGTGGACAGCGGAAAGATGACGCAGTGAAGGGGCCTTCGACCGTGCGGCTCATCGAGACAGCCGGTCGACAGCCGACAGAAGACTATCGAACATCTGTCCCTCCGTCTGTACATCAAATGGAGAGGTACAGGTTGGACAGAGGTGTACGAGATAGTCAACTATAGCCAACGCGAGGTCGGCAACGAGTCTGTCGACTCTGAGGCCGCAGTCGTGCTACAAGCGGCGAGCATGGCCGCCCACAGTGCACTCTAAAGCACTGTGACCGCCCACATCGTGGAGGCGCCTGAGAAGAAGGCGCTACCAAAGACGCTCGAAAAGGCGACCAAGGCGCTTCTCCACGGAATGCCCTGAATATGTGACGAGACGACAACCAACGAAAGACTGTCATGCACTGTTTTCAGGAATGCAGCAGTGAAGCTGCACAACCGGACAAACAGGAGGAAGCTGCCGCTGTTTGTGTGGCAGAAGAAACGGTGGAAGACATCTCCCACTTCAGTAGCTCCTAGGCTTCTAGACAGAAGTGTATCATAAGCCCCCGTGCTTAAGGTGCCAGAAAGGTGCTGCAATGCCCTATGGTGCGTGAGGTGTTCAGTAGGACAAGGCATCCGCGCCTGTGACAGGAAACGAGAAGAAACGCCGACATGCGTACGCTGTGGCTGGTCACATGTCGTAAACTGATTCAGTTGCTAGCCTCCGTAGGCCGTAGCGACGTCACGACGATGACGCCCAGTACAGTCCTCGTGATACCGGCGGAAGCCGATTATAAACGAAGCACAACGCCGACGAAGAAGAGGAAGACGCGGAAAAGCCGTTACTTAGCCCTGTTGTTAAGCTGTAGCGGGCCAGCATTGGTCTCCCCTCCTGCGTGGCTGGCAGCCCTCTCCATCAGTGAGAAAGGTGGAGGGGGTAGCCGGCTGCCCGGCGCAGAGTCGAGGCAGTCAGCGCTGGCACGCCGTGGGGGACGAGACGCCGGAATGGCAGTCGGCAGCAAATCAACCATCAAGAAGGAAGACGACTAGCACACGAGCGACGACACCGTCCTAGAAGAGGCCGAATCCCGCTTCAGGGTGGCGCTCCATGCGAAGATGGAGGATGCCTGTCTCCTACTGAGGGTGCCATACCACCGTCGACTACTAACGGAGTCGCGAGCGTGCCAAACCGGCGAACAGCACTTCGTCTCGTTGCCCTTCCGCCGGCCGCGGTGGCCAAGCTGTTCTAGGCGTTTCGGTTCAGTCCAGAGCCGCGTGACTGCTACGGTCGCAGGTTCGAATCCTGCCTCGGGCATGGATGTGTGTGATGTGCTTAGGTTAGTTAGGTTTAAGTAGTTATAAGTTCTAGGGGACTGATGACCTAAGATGTTAACTCCCATAGTGCTCAGAGCCATTTGAATTCGTCGCCATCCCAAACGGTGGGCCACCTTTGACACCGTGAGACTCAAACAACGCCAGACGTCCGCGAGAAACGTCCAGCGATGTCGACCGTAGCAGTCCAGACGTTCGAGGTGTTCAACAGATTCAGTGTCCTGATGAGCCCTCAAAAGATGGAGGAGTTAAACTGAGAAGACGAGATTTATCGCCGGAATCAAAGAGAAATACAACAGGAAACAATTTCAGCATAACGTATAAGATGTCAACAGCAGCATATCTATCCAGGGTTTTCGAAGCTTTCCCCTCGGCCGTAAGGCGAATACCAGAGCTGTGCCCCAAATACCCCCTCCAAATTCATAATTATGAGAAATGCCGTCCCAGACCAAACCCCATCTCAGAATCAAATAAACAGTGACCCAACAGCATAAACCGAACATAACTATTGGCTGAATGGTGCAGTAAAGCATTCAAACAGCTCGCCTTCCTTCCTAAGAGGAGGCAATGAAACAGCGGAAAAAAAACTGGATTGAGCCTCAGGGAAAGGCTGATGAGGATTTCCACCTACGCAATCTCGTGCAGCACGACGCGTATTACCAGCAGAAAACCCAATTTTCCAAGATGACTACCCTGTTTCTACTTACCAAGTCATCAACTCTCCGAGGTCATGGACACATCTGCCTCTACGAGTATACCAGGGCCGTCCAGAAATTCTACACATGCGCGAAGTTGCTGCACATGTGCAACTTCCTGGACAAGGTGTGCATACTTACCAGATGTGTAAACAACAAAACGGAACCGTCACCGCTCATTTAACGTGTGTCTCTGAGCACAGATGTCGCTACTTCGCTTTAACCACTAGCTGGGATACACTGTACCTGGGGCACTCTCGTGCACTTTTCACAGTGTGCAATGCAAATATGAAAAGGTGTTTTGTTATTGCGTCTTCCTGTCAACAAACGTCACGCGTCTAAAACAAAGCATGAAAACAAATTGTGCGTATGCCGGATTGGTTTTACGCCTACGTTAGACACCTAAATACCCTTGATGCCAACGTTATCAAACATGTCTCTCAATAATTCAACAATAATTTTTACGCATACTTAAGTATACCTTGACCAACCGGTTTAATACCAAACTTTCAGATAACTACGTTCGTCTATGTAACATGGAGCAGGACAAGGCACAGATAGTAAATAACAAGTTTAAATTAGAAAAAGAAAAATATCCGAAACATGTTTACCATTGGTGACAATGTGTCGGGAGAAAAAGCACGGCGCATTGATAAACGCAAGCAGATGCGAAGATTTTCGTCGTTAAACCTTGACTTATTCATTTTCATTATGGAGAAATATCATTCACACACATAACTAGATCCGAACATGGTAATAACTCTCGATGATTCGTAATGCAGGCGTGGAAATTCATGCAGTGGGAAATTTTCGTAGAATTCTTTTATACTTCGTAGTGCAAAGACTTTGTTCTTCAGTCGTGTATTGCACTGCAGGTCGATCTATTCCTTCCGTAGATGATTTGGAGCATCTGCAAATCACGTTGAAAGCGGCCATGCAAAGCAGCAAATGATAGGAGACACACCCGTCACAACTACAAATCATGCTCGAAATTGCTTCTTAATGTATTTTACAGTTATTGACACGGATTCTTGAAATCTAGCACTTTCATGGACCAAATCAACGGTAGGGAAACGTGCAGTGTTTTCAGACAATAGTTGGCTCTCCCAGAGAGCAAGATCTCTTTCAACAGCATTTATTTTTTCCCAACATGTCAGAAATTAAATTATTTTCACCTTGCAAATTGATGTCCAGGCTGTTCATGTGAGACGTAATGTCCACGAGAACTGCAAGGTCTGATATCCACCAAGGGTCTTCTAACTTCGGATCACTCTTTCCCTCCTCATGGTAGAAATTCGCTACGACCAAACGTAAATCAAAAAATCTTTTCAGCGTTTTACCTCAACTGAGCCTGCGTACTTCTGTATAGTAAAGTATGTCGCCGTACTCCTCTCCTGATTTCTTCAAGAACTGCCGAAACTGGTGATGCGTAAGAACGTGTTTACAGATATTTTTAGGTACGCACAACAATATTGGCATGACATTTTCTAACGTTACCGATTTTGCACAAAGCGCCTCTCGATGCAGAATGCAGTGAATTCCATACAACGTCTCTTCTGTGCGTCCTAGCCTTTTTCACATCAGTGCTTTGAGTTCTCTCTGATGGCCTCGCATTGCCACAGCTCCATCCACGGTCACTGAGATTAACCGATACCAATTCATACCGACACAATCAATCGCTTGCTCGACAGCTTGGAGTAAGTCTGTAGTATCCCCTTCAAAAGTCCAAAACGTCCTCTGTTATACGCAGAGCGTAATCGACACCTCACATGAGCTGTATCTGTAAGACCTGTTGCTTTACCCAACGCAACAGAGAAAGCAACGAAGTCTTCAGCCTTATTTGTTAACTGGCTGTGCATATCACCGGCCATAGCACTTACACGTCATGTCACTGTATGTCCGGAAAGGCCATCTCTTAAAATCTGCTAACGTTTGTGGAACGCAAAAGTTCTGTTGACAGTCTTTTACAAACTCCCCATCGGATAACCTGTTTCTGAGACCTTGTCATTCTTAATGCGATTTTGAAACTTGCTCAGGGTGCAGATGTACTGTAATAGCTATTCTGGAAAATTGAAAAAGTACGTTGTACGGTAAAAAAGATGTGAATGTAACACAAGAAAGCAGAGGTAAAGAGGCATCAATTATTACGACTTAGATTAAAAGCCTGCTGATGTACCTCATCCTAAGCGCAGTTATTTTGGTTTGCCAACTTCACTGTTCAGTGTACTATACTTGCCCGCCCTCCTAGCCGCCCGGTGTAATGCGCTGCTTCCCGAGCGGGAAGGCGTGCCGGTCCCTGGCACGAATCCACCCGGCGGATTAGTGTCTAGGTTCTTTGTGCTGGCCAGCCTATGGATAATATTTAAGGCGGTTTTCCATCTGCCTCGGCAAATGCGGGCTGGTTCCCCTTATTCCGCCTCAGTTACACTATGTCGGCGATTGCTCCGCAAACACTGTCTCCACGTACGCGTACACCATAATTACTCTACCACGCAAACATTTGGGGCTATACTCGTCTGCTATGCGACGTTCCCGGGGAGGGGTGGGAGGAGGGTCCACTGCGGTCGAACCGCACAATAACCATGGGTTCGGTGTGGAGCGGCGGTGGGGTAAGTGGACTGCCGTAGCCAGTTGTGGAGTTGTGGACCACTGAGGGCTATGGGGGGGGGGGGGGGGGGGGGGACGAAGCCTCTCCGTCGTTTCTAGGTCCCCAATTCAATACACAATATATACTATACTCGTCTTTATGAAATGAGTTGTATTGTTTTTCAGTCGTGAAATTACGCTGGCCGCCTATTATTCGGCGGCGTAGCAAACGCTGTGAGTGGTTACCTACAGCTGTGAAGAATTGCAGTTCCCAGTCGTGTTTAAATGACTGAAAATACAGATCTCCCATTCTTTGCATTTCTGCGATACTCGCCATTTCTCAGTCTGAAAGAACAGATACCATTGGTGATCTTGTTGCTATCGAAGAATGAAATTAAAATTAAATCCAGACCATTAGCTGCTTACAGGCGTTGATAAATATCGACTGGGACAGTTGAAAATGTGTGCCTTGACACGGACACGAACCCGGTATCTTCCGCTTCCATGGCAGACGCTCTATCCAACTGAGGCATCGAGGATACAGAGGATAATGCGACTAGAGAGACTTAGCTCTGGCACACTCCCCGTGAGAGCCACATTTCCAACCTACTGTACACTCACTGCATTTGTAGTGCCCTTGCCCTCTATACTCACTGCTCGCAGCAGTCAATCTACCGACTCCCATAAGAGTTCGAGCAATGTGAGTTGTCCGAAAGAACAGATACCATCTTCATATAGGTAAGGCTTACCTGCCAATGATCTTCTTCAGTGCGGATGCACCCACATTGCTCAAACTCTTACGGAAATAGGTAGACTGACTGCCGCGAGTAATGAGTATAGTGGACAGGGGCACTACAAATGTAGTGTGTGGACAGTAAACTGGAAATGTGAATCTCTCGAGGAGTGTGCCACAGATAAGTCACTGAAGTCGCATTATCATTAGTGTCCTCGGTGGCTCAGTTGGATAGACCGTCTTCCATATGAGCAGGAGATACCGCGTTCAAATCCCGGTCAGGGGACACGTTTTCAACTGTCCCCGTTGATGTTTATCAACTTTTGTAACCAGATAATGGTCTGTATTTCATTGTAGTTTCATTTCTCAGTATGTCCCACGGAAGGCTAGAGTCGCCAGAGGGAAGCAAGACTGGGTGTGCTTCAGTCCTCCAGTTATCGCATAAACAAGAAAGCGGAACCGCCGCTGCTCATTTTGTATACGTGTCGCTGTTCCGCTTTGACCGCTGGCTGGGATGTGCACACCTGTGCCACACTTTTGCACTTTTGCAAAGTGTGCAGCATTTGGCCGGCCCTGCTCTATATGATAAATGAGGTCATAGAGAGTTGCAGCATTCGCGCGCTATCTGACAATAAGCCGAGAAGAATAATAATATGGTCAATTCTTACCAAATGGCATTCCAAAACCTCACGCGTACAAACACGTACAACGAGCGGCTCGTTTCTGTTGGAGCTACAGCCGGCGCTGCCAACGCTACCCCTCCCCTCCTTTGACGCCGCCTCCGGTCTCCCCAATGACACGGCCGCCGCTGCTGCCGCTGCCCACCTCCCACGCTGCCCTCAGGCCGTTCTCATCGCTTCCACCCCACGGACCGCACAAATCTCAGTAGCACAGCAGTATAAGGTGAATCGCCAGGGAGCAAGTGTCGTCTCTCGTACAGAGCGCCCCCATCTCTCTGCGAAACGCAACGCTTCTGTACTTTGAACATATATGGGCCGTTTAGCTGGGGAAGTACCATCCTGCGTACAACGTCCCATTCATTGGCAACAAGTAACTGAGGGAAATCTTCCTACGCGTCAGTGATTCCCTGCCCAGTGTGATGCTTATGGTAACGACCGAATTCCTCATACTGCCTCAGAAGGTAGATGTCCATCCACCAGACACAAATTTCACCACTTCTTAAAGACGCAAGCCCAACTGTACTGCCCCTGTGGCCGAGCGGTTCTAGGCGCTTCCGTACGTAAACGCGCTGCTGCTACGGTCGCAGGTTCGAATCCTGCCTCGGACATGGATGTGTGTGATGTCCTTAGATTGAAGTAGCTCTAAGTCTAGGGGACTGATGACCTCAGATGTTAAGTCCCATAGTGCGAGAGCCATTTGAACCATTTGAATGACACTCTTTTGCTCATGCTGTGTCTTTGCTACTCAGGGTCATGGGACAGGTACTGGTGTGGAGTCCGCAACAACAACATGCATGCGTTGTTTTTGTATGGATAGTGTTACCCTGCACACACCTAAGCGCATACTTGAAGGCATGTATTTGTTGAAGTAACCGACACCAGGTGGCCATGACCAACGGGCAGTGGCAGACCTAGCAATATGATACATATGCTGTTCATGTTGACCACATTGCTGGCCATCTGCCTTCAGTGTGCACTAAGTCACCTTGAAAACAGACAATTGTTTAAGTGACAAAATCTGTAAATTTCCCACCACAGATTCTGCTATTGAGAACAACCGAAAAAAATGGTTAAAATTATGATAAATGGCTTAAAAATTAGACAAACGCCGAGAAATAGTATAAATTGTTAATTTGTGTCATATAGATAAAATGGACAGTGTTTTGAAAGAAGGATATAAGATGAACATCAACAAAAGCAAAACTAGGATAATGGAATGTAGTCGAATTAAGTCGGGTGATGCTGAGGGAATTAAATTAGGAAATGAGACACTTAAAGTAGTAAAGGAGTTTTGCTGTTTGGGGAACAAAGTAACTGATGATGGTCGAAGTAGAGAGGATATAAAATGTAGACTGGCAATGGCAAGGAAAGCGTTTCTGAAGAAGAGAAACTTGTTAACATGGAGTATAGATTTAAGTTGTCAGGAAGTCGTTTCTGAAAGTATTTGTATGGAGTGTAGACATGTATGGAAGTGAAACATGGACAATAAATAGCTTGGACAAGAAGAGAATAGAAGCTTTCGAAATGTGGTGGTACAGAAGAATGTTGAAGATTAGGTGGGTAGATCACGTAACTAATGAGGAGGTATTGAATAGGATTGGGAGAAGAGAAGTTTGTGGCACAACTTGACTAGAAGAAGGGATCGGTTGGTAGGACATGTCCTGAGGCATCAAGGGATCACAAATTTAGCATTGGAGGGCAGCGTGGAGGGTAAAAATCGTAGAGGGAGACCAAGAGATGAATATACTAAGCAGATTCAGAAGGAAGTAGGTTGCAGTAGGTACTGGGAGATGAAGGAGCTTGCACAGGATAGATTAGCATGGAGAGCTGCATCAAACCAGTCTCGGGACTGAAGACCACAACAACAACAAGAAGATAAAATGCATGCTTACCATGTCGTGTACGGAGCTCTTTTATACTCTATTAACGAGCTTCTCATGATTTCATATGTAAATAAAAACGTAAATGTTGTGTGACTAAGGCCTCCCGTCTTGTACACCGTTTGCCGGGTGCAAGTCTTTCGATCTGACGCCACTTCGGCTACTTGTGCGTCGATGGGGATGAAATGATGATGATTAGGATAGCATAACAACAAGTTCCTGAGTGGAGAAAATCTCCGACCCAACAGGGAATCGAACCCGGGTCCTTAGGATTGACATTCTGTCGCGCTGACCACTTTTTTTTTTCGTTCGACGTAGTTCGTTGCGTTTGGTCTGGGCGGACGTCACAAAATATCCGTTCAAGTTGATCGTTGATTCCTTGACTCAGTGTTTTTATTTTTTTATTACACAGATCATGCAGCCCTCTGATCGAACGCGCTGAGCTACCGTGCCGGCTACCACTCAGCTACCGGGGGCGGACACTTCATGTGTAGTAACGCTAATATGTGAGCCATGTATATTCGATTTTCATTTTAGGAGTCATACTACTCCACACTGTATCAAAATATGTAATGCTTCGAAATACATATGACTTGCGTCTCGTATCTATTGAGCGTTCAGCGTCCAAACGAATAACGTTACCGTTTCCTCGCGCACACAGAGCTAGATGCAGTATGACAATTTCATCTTGTCACCATGTCTCTCTAGAATGCACAGACATTCCACTATTCAAGTATAAGCAGAATCATTCTCGCTCTAAGAATCGTTATGTTAAGGACCTATATCCCCTCTCTATCGGATATTCCGATGTATCACAGATCTCTTTCATTTTGGGAGCAGTTTGTTCTGTGATTCTAATAGTTCTCTTCCTTTGTACAAACTTGCAGCTCTCTGGGAAAGTATTCAAGAGATCTACAGACACTTTGACCTAATGCGTATGCCAAAAATTTCGACTGCTTCCTATGTATAAATATACATATCCCACATGACCATTTCGTATCTAAACTTTACATATGTGTTCCATTTTTTAATTTTTGTCACATTTTTTCTTTTGTCTCTTTTGTCATGTTTTTTCATGACTCAGCTGTACTATGATAGCTCTCTCAAGGGCATTTGTATCCAGTATGCCCAAGGTCAACTATAACTTGACACCAGATGTGACATTATTAAATGTCGTTTGTTTCCAGAACAGGCCCTGCTATCCTACGGTTCCTTAGAATCGTGTTATCTGTCCCTTTAAATCATACTTCCTTAAATCTCGTCCCTTTAAATCCAGAACCCATCCTGGATAAATACCAACGAACTACTGAAACAGTTGCTGTGATGAAAACAGTCATAATTATCATATTGTTTGTAGTGATTTGATAATGAACGTTTACCACACTGTTCAAAAAATGGCTCTGAGCACTATGGGACTTAACTGCTGTGGTCATCAGTCCCCTAGAACTTAGAACTACTTAAACCAAACTAATCTAAGGACATCACACACATCCATGCCCGAGGCAGGATTCGAACCTGCGACCGTACTGGTCACGCGGTTTAAGACTGTAGCGCCTAGAACCGCACGGCCACTACGGCCGGCTTACCACACTGTTGCTGAATTCTAATGTATTAAGTTCAAATTTATGCAGGAATATTCAGGCTAAGTATCAAATAGCAGAGGATAGCAGTGTAGTGTGTTGTAAGTAGGCTGTTTAGGTTTTCTTATTGGTAACGCCGCTTAGCGCTCGGTATGAAAAAATCACTGGCTGTGCCGTGTGCAGTCTGTGTTTAGTCTGCATTGTTGTCTGCCATTGTAGTGTTGGGCAGCGGCAGCTGGATGCTAACAGCGCGTAGCGTTGCGCAGTTGGAGGTGAGCCGCCAGCAGTGGTGGACGTGGGGAGAGAGATGGCGGAGTTTTGTAATTTGTAAGACTGGATGTCATGAACTATCATATATATTTTGACTATTAAGGTCAATACACTGTTTGTTCTCTATTAAAATCTTTCATTTGCTAACTGTGGCTATCAGTAGTTAGTGCCTTCCGTAGTTAG
This sequence comes from Schistocerca gregaria, assembly GCF_023897955.1. Taxonomy (NCBI): domain Eukaryota; kingdom Metazoa; phylum Arthropoda; class Insecta; order Orthoptera; family Acrididae; genus Schistocerca; species Schistocerca gregaria. The sequence continues at coordinate 399,155,001 of NC_064931.1, read as the reverse complement.
AATCTTTTATTTAGCTGGCAGTAGTGGTGCTCACTGTATTGCAGTAGTTCGAGTAACGAAGATTTTTTGTGAGGTAAGTGATTTGTGAAAGGTATAGGTTAATGTTAGTCAGGGCCATTCTTTTGTAGGGATTATTGAAAGTCAGATTGCGTTGCGCTAAAAACTATTGTGTGTCAGTTTTAGCACAGTCGTGTATAATTTTTCTAAGGGGACGTTACAGTGTGACACTTCAGTTTGTTTGGGATTCTTTTGTTTGTGCTACAAAAATGCTTAGCGAAAAATGAGCGTTAGTTAGGTATAAGTAGTTCTAAGTTCTAGGGGACTGGTGACCTCAGATGTTAAGTCCAATAGTGCTCAGAGCCATTTAAACCATTTGTTGCATGTGTGGCAATCAACTGCGAGACAACTGGTGAGAGTAGTTGACAAAACTGCGCTGGCGTTGGTGCATATATGGTGAAACGGACGCTAATGTCCGCCAAGGTCAAGGTCAACCTGCAGTGCATGCACAGAGGGCAAGCCGATGCTGGCAGCCGTGGGGAAATAGGTCATCATATCGGGCCAGCTGACGAATCTGTCAGCTGACCGTTCGGCTGGAGAGATGCTCAAGTTTGGCGTGACGACTCATGGGAGTGTTAATTTTTATTTTTAAGTGATTTAGAAAAAAAATGTCTCTGAGCACTATGGGACTTAACATCTGAGGTCATCAGTCCCCTAGAACTTAGAATTACTTAAACCTAACTAACCAAAGGACATCACATACATCTCTGCCCGAAGCAGGATTAGAACCTGCGACCGTAGTGGTCGCGCGGTTCCAGACTGAAGTGCTGAATAATTTTTTTCTTAATTTTTTCTGATTTCTTGCTTGGGATTAGTACTTTGTCGTTGAATTACTTAGTGTATTACGGGTAAAAGAAATAGATTGAAACAATAAATTTATTGCATTTTGTTATGTATATAAACGACTGCCGTATTTGGGTAGTATATTTGAAGTTTGATTGAAGAAAGGGTTTCTTAAAGTGTTAAGTTTCATGACCAAGCAAAATGTTGAGTAAAGGTTTCTATGAAAGGGCTTCATTCACATGAGGACTAGTTTAAAATTCGCAAGTGTCATACTTAGTCAAGTTACATCTTGTGTATTATGTCCATGTACACACAAATGTTAGTGCATTTATATTATATGTTATGTATGTATAACGATCTTTAAAATTGATTAACGTTGTGTTTGTCATTTAACGTTTAGTTTAAAAGAAAATATATATGACTAAATCTGGTGTGTGAATGTGTTACTGTGGCTGCGTATCTTAAAGGATTGTAAAAGTATACGCTCACGAATGAGGACCTCACCTCATCGATTTTCAGGGCAACTCAGTTTTATTATTCTGCAAAATTTTACAGTTTTGCAAAACACAAAAGAGTGGGGTGTAAGAGTACGGCTATTGACAGCCTCACTAATAATAATCGACTGCACCCACCTGTTTGCCGTGAACACTCTACAATTCGGTTCTAGAAGATTTCAGAAGGAACAGTTTCGCGCTACCAGGTGGGTAGCCTCCTAACGGACTGTGTGCTCTTGAGCAGACGTGGTAGTAGTAGTAGTTCAGAGTTGGACGAGTGGGCGATGATGACGGTCATGTTGCCGACCAAATGTCAGGTAAAGCTTATGTCAATGAAGAAATATTTACATCATTAAGATTTTGAGAAGTATCATGAATAGACGAAATCTTTCTGTTAACGTGGAACAGAAGTTGTGGATTTATGAGTGAAGTATCGAAAGCTGTAAATGGAAAAGTGATCGTGGAATATTACATGAATGGCATTCATACTACGGAAATTTGAATATTGTCAAGGTGACCGTTGACATAAATGGATACCAAAAGAAGTTATATTGTGAGCTAGTGAGACAGTTACATTTCCGTGAGCGTAATTTTCAAGCTCAAACTTCCGTTGTGGGTGAACTGAATGCGTGCGATGTGAGATAGGCTAGGGACTTGTCTTAAGCATTAGTAAACTGTGTTTCAAGTGAGTGGCTTCTTATCATTCGAGCTATATATTTAAATATAGAGCCCTGTTAACATAGGAACCAGTACATACAGGGCGAAGAAAATTCGTGCACTCGGACTTTGCAGTGTAATTCCTCACATAATAGCAACACAAAGATGTCTCTCACAAAATTTCGTCCTGCCCATATTTCCGGCCGTAAATGGACGTTAAAAATTGTAAATCTAGCAACACTGTAATCACATGTATGGTATCTATCTCTGTCAGCATGTAGGATTAGAGCCACGCAGTTGGTTTAGTTGACAGCGTTTTGGGTTAGTATGCAGGAGGTCGAAGGGTCGATTCTAGGTCGATGCGTATTTGATTTTATTTGCCTATTTCATTCTCCCATGTAATACTGTAGTACACAACGTCATAAGCCACTTGTATTTTTTGAGTGCACTCAGGGGAGCGATGAGGGACTTTTACATCGAGATCTGGAAGAAGGCAGATCTGCGTAAAGAGTAGCATGGGTTATTCAGTCAGGTAAGTGATAGAGTCTGGCGAACGGCAGTTAGAATACTTTAACTTTCGGAGGGACTTAATCTTTTACGAAGTCTGAATTGTCTCCAATTTAGAACTTTAACTTTTTCTGGTTGAGTTACGGTATTAAAACTAGAAAGAGCATGAGTTTCTACTCCATACTTCTCGTGTATTGATGTACAAATCGTCATGATGAGCTCTGAATTATTTTTAGCTGGTGAATATGTATTGTAATCACGAAATGTAATTAGTTTTTCACATGAACTGGATGACTATTTAGCCTCGGGATTCTGCTAACATTCTTGTAATGCACTTATCGCAAGTTTACTGCATTTTAATACAGTTACATTTCTGTCTGTAGTATAATTATTAATTGTAGGTCCACATACAATTTATTCTAGATTATTTACCTGAATAAACATTATTCAGCATAATTCTCTGGGATCTTAGTTTCAGATGTTAAAATCAAATTCTTTTATTTACTATTCATTTACCTTTTGTGTAATATTTTTGATCATTTTGTTAATTCGCAAATCTAATCAATGCATAGATAATCTTCACGAGTAAGAAGAACAGTGGCACTGCCTTATCCTGGCAAAAATGGCTTGTTTGTTGGAGGATTCTTCATACCGTAAGCTACGGAGCGATCCTACCGATCGGATAAAGCGGAAGACCATCTCTCTTATTAAGAAGAGCTCATTGCCTGAGGATATCATTAAAAAATTTCATCCGGGGGCGGCAGTACCACACAGGTTGTATGGTCTACCCAGGGTACATAAACCTGGGGCACGTCGTCGTCCGATCGTTAGTAATCTGGGCGCTCCTACTTATAATTTGGCCAAATATCTTGCTTCGGTTCTGAGCCCACACATTGTGAAATGTGAACACCACATATCCAACTCGTCCAATTTTATTCAACGCCTGACGTCTCTACGCCCTGGAACATCTGACCTTCTAGTGAGCTTTGATGTTGTTTCACTTTTTGCTCAGGTACCTTTGGAGAAGTCTTTATTGCTAATTGGTCAGCTCTTGGATGACAAAACTAGTGAGCTGTGTCGTCATGTATTGACATCGACATATTTTTTATTTAATGAAGCAATTTTTGAACAAACTGACGGTGTGGCTATGGGGAGTCCTCTTTCCCCTATTGTCGCCAATCTCATTATGGAAGATTTTGAGCATATGGCACTTAGGACATCTTCTCTTAAACAAACGTGTTTTTTGAGATACGTGGATGATATTTTCATCGTTTGGCCACATGGAATGGAATATCTTCATCGATTTTTAGATCATTTTAACTGCCTTCATCCACGAATCAAATTTACGATGGAAATTGAAAAAGATGGAAAATTACCTATTTTGGATGTCTTAGTACACAAGAAAGAAAATGGGACTTTGGGACACAGTGTATACCGAAAACCTACGCATTCGGACCGCTACCTCCATGCCACAAGTTGTCATCCACAACATCAACGCTTGGGAGTTTTACGCACACTGGTCAAGAGGGCTTATGCTGTTTCGGATTCCGATAACTTGAAACAGGAGTTGGACACCTTAAGGTTATTTTCAGGCAGAATGGGTATTCTGACCACCAAATTACTTGTGCTTTTCAATTTGGACCCCACGAGAACCAACGGTGGACACTTCCAAATCAGTTGCTTTTTTACCCTTCGTGGGAAGTATTTCTTCAAAAATTTCAAGAATACTCAGGAAATATTAAAAGCGTCCTTATGCCTTTGGCCAAAACTAGATCCCTTCTTGGATAGCTTAAAGATGATTTGGGACTGAGGAAGCCTGGGGTATACAAGATTCCCTGTCACTGCGGAAAGGCCTACATTGGACAGACTATTCGTACAGTTCAAGATCGATGTGTGGAACATCAACGGCATACACGTCTGCTCCAGCAGGAAAAATCAGTCATTGCTGAACACTGTCTTAATGAAGTGCACAATATGTCATATAATGAGACGCGAATTATTGCCTCGGCTTCCCGTTACTGGGATTGTATATTGAAAGAATCAATTGAAACACATCTGTCTGATGATATTATTAATAGAGATAAGGGTTTCCTTTAAGTAGGACGTGGAATCCTATTTTATCACAGATAAAACAACAACGGTCTGGTTTCCGACCGGGTGCATTTTAATGTTGCGATTCCTCGCTTTTGACAGTTTTCATCGCTGGCGCTGCTGCAATTCTTCGCCTCACAGAGGGCAGCTCTACCGTTGCTCGCGTACGCGCAACGGCCAGTACCCGCGGTATAAAGGAGCCGCCGAATCTGAAGTCTCTTCCGAATCCACCACCACTCCCGATGTGGTCCTTGCCTCACTCAACCTTCTTGGACGCATCACCACAGATGTCCTTGACCTCATTGGCAGTGACCATGCTCCTGTTCTTCTCACTATCTCTACTGGTCACCATCCCCGCAACGCTCCTCGCCCTGACGTCCCTCCTAAACTTGTCCATGATTACTCCCGTGCCAACTGGGATGCCTACCAGGACTCCATTCACACCCAGGTTGCCGGCCACGACCTTACCCTCCAATCTCCTGATGACGTCTCTCGCACTGCTGCCTTCCTGCACCAGACCTTGTCTGACGCCGTCGCAACCCATATCCCCACCAAAGCCATCCACCCTCACCGCCCCGCCCTGCATCCACAGGCCGTCCTCCTCGTTCGAGAGTCCCGCCGCCTCTACCGCTCTTTTCTCCGCATTCGTGACCGGCATACACTTACCCGCCACCGGCAATTACAGCGACACCTCCGCAACCTGCTTACAGCGAAGAAACGCCGTGCCTGGCGCCAGACATGTACACAACTCAACACCACGCTCCCCATAAACTCTTCCAAGTATTGGTCTGCTTTCCACCGCCTTACTGGAAACCGCCCCGCCCCCCGAGTACCCTCTCCTCCTTAATGACCGTCCCTTTCCTGACAACCTCAGTAAGGCCAACCACTTTGCCTCTCACCTCTCCGATGTTTTTTTCCATTCCAGATGATCCCCACATTGATTATTCCCTCTTCCCTGACGTCATGGACCGTACGAAAACCTCTGTTCCTCCCCTTGCTCCTAGCTTCCAGTACTTGGGCCACACACCACCATCTGAACTTAACACTCCCATCACTAGACAGTAAATCGGCCTCACACTCTGCACTAAACGCAACACTACTCCCGCCCACGACTGCATTACCTACCGCCACCTCAAACACTGCCCTCCCTCCTTCCTTTCAATCCTTGCCGCCCTCTACAATGTCATCCTTGCCACTGGCTTCTATCCCGACCTGTGGAACACTTCCCGTATCCTGATGTTCTCCAAACTCAACAAGCCTCCATCTGATGCCTCTTCCTATTGTCCTATCTGTATCACATCGGTGTTCAGCAAGCTCTTGGAATCCATCCTTTCCCGGCGCATCCATTACCACCTCATCCAAAACCATCTCCTCCCCACCACCCAATGTGGCTTTCGACCTTCCTTCTCTGCTGATGACCAACTCCTCCGCCTCACTCATCTCCTCTCCCTCCAGCTTAACTCCTGTCGCTCCGCTATTTTTGTCTCCCTTGACCTCGAATAGGCCTACGACCGTGTCTGGCATCCTGGTCTCCTGTTTAAAGTCCAAACCTATGCCCTTCCTATTAATTACATCTGTCTGATAGCCTCCTTCCTCTCCCACCGCCCCTCCTATGTTACCATCCATAATGCCAATTCCCACATCTTCTACCCCTCTGCAGGTGTGCCCCAGGGCTCTGTCCTCTCCCCTCTCCTCTACCTCCTGTACATGGCAGATATGCCCCAGCCCCCCCCCCCCACCAGTACACCTCTTGCAATATGCTGGTGACACCGCATTCCTCGCCCTTGCTCCTACCCTCCAACGGTCCCAACGCCTTCTCCAGAATCACCTTGACCTTTTTGCTGCATGGTGTAACCAGTGGCTCCTCACAATCAATCCTTCCAAGACCCAGGCAATCATCGTAGGCCGTACCATTCGCTCCTTCCGGCTCCTGGATTTCCCCCTTAGTGTCTGCGCCCGTCCTGTCTGCCTCACCCCCACCCTCACCTACCTTGGCCTCACCATTGACCGTCACCTCACCTGTATCCCTCATCTCCGCTCCATCCAATCCAAAGCCCACCACCACCTCCGACTCCTCAAACTCCTCTCTGGCCAGACATGGGGGTTGCACCCCTCTACCATCCTCCACACTTACAAATCCTTAATCCGTCCCATCCTCTGCTATGCCAGTCCTGCATGGATATCTGCCCCCCCCCCCCCCCCCAAATTCTATAAGTCCCTCCTGATCCTTGAGCATCATGCACTCTGCTTCGCCTTCCGTATACGCCTCCCGTCCCCCACACAGATCCTCTATGTTCTCATCCCTATCCCCCATCTGCTCCTATTCCTCGAACATATCCACATCCTCTACACCTCCCGCCGCCTTGAACCCGCTCACCCCCTGGTTGCTCCTCTCCTCTCCCATCCCCACCCCCTACCACGTCTTCAATGTTGTATCTCCCCTACCCTCCGTCTCTACACCATACATCTCCTTTCCCAAGGTGGCTTTCATCAATTCCCCCTCCCAGATAATGCCCTCTCTTCCTCCATTTCTCCCTCCTATCAACTCTGATCCTCACTCCCCCTCCTTTCCTCTGTCCTTTTCCTGGGCTCCCTCTCCCCCCTTCCTTCCTCTTTTTTCCCCACCTCCCCTCTCACTGCCCCCTTCTCTCCCCCGAGTCCTTTTGCATTTCCCTCCTCTGCCTCTTCTTATTCCCTCTCGCATCTGCCCTGCCCCTCTCCCCCCTTATGAGTCCTCTCCCTCCTTCGTTCCCTCCCTTTCGTTTTCTCCTCTCCTCCCTCCTTGTTTTCCCCCTCCTCCAGGTCCCCCCCATCTGTCTTTGGATCGGGAGTGTCATATTTGTGCCATTATTTTCGTGCAGTGTTTAACAGTGTGTGTTTTCCAGTGAGTGTTCCGTGGTGTGTCTTTAGTGACTTGTAGCGAACAGTCATCATACTGTCGCTGGGTGTGATTTTTTATCTCTTGCGAACAGAAACCATACTGTCGCCATGTTTTTTAATTGTGTGTCTACTATGTTACTTGTCCGATTCCTGTGTATTTTATCGACATTGCCAACCCCTTTTGCTTTCTGTTTTAACTTTCCGCATTTTTACGCCGTTTTACACTTAAAGTCATCATTTTATCGCCTGTTTTTCCTTGTTTCTTTCTTCTTCCTTTTCTTACAAAAAAGTCTGTAGGCTGTAGAGTAGCGTACTAAGCTGCTGCGAGCCTGCCCCCCTTCGGGGGGAATTGAAAATCAATAAATAAAAAAAAATGAGGTCTCTTCAGTTCCGGCGTGATTGTGCACTCAATCTCACCTGAAGATGGCGGCCAGATGGTCCGCCGAAATATCGTGTTGTCGTCAGGACGATGGAACCCGGCTGCAAACCCATGAAAATCATCAGTATTTGATACGCCGGGAAAATCTACGTTACCACAATCAGCATCTCTGCTTTACTTCTTTTGCACTATTGAAAGACTGTGACGACTCTATCTGAGTGTCCCTCACACATGTCTGCATGTCTGAAGGAACAGACACTGCTGAAGGTCGACCTCTGTGTTGAACAATTAAATGTATTCACAAATTTCGAATATGGTACCACAACAGCTACACAATTCACTGGAAACATCAGCAAATTTGTGCTGCACTGAGACTCGAACCAGGGTATCCTGCGTGTCGCGAGCGGTCACCTTAATCACTTCGGCTATCGGAGCATTCTTCTAGGACCGACACAAATCCCTATACGTTGCAGGGTCTGCTTCCCATAGCGCTTGGACACCTTATGTGATTCCCACATAGAGAGAGTTTTATTTGTCTTTCTCATGAAGTTGTCTTGGGTTTGGTATGAAATGCAATGCTGCTGTGTCTATGTTCAACAGTGACAGGTGACCTTGTCATACCAGCTGATGCACTGTCAGTTCAACGACCCAAGCACAATTAAGCACTTCTCAGAACTGCTGTTTCATAGTACAAGGTACGTCCATACACTAAGTCAATTCATTCATTCTTAAATATAAGATAAACACAAACTGTGAATCACGTCACATTATATAAACACAGTATTAAAAAAAATGAACTTAACCTTACTGCTTTCCACTATTTACATTACTTATTGTCCTTTTTTTCTGAATCAGTCAGTCTCCCACCGTAATAATAAAACGAGTTATGCTCTGTTTACAAAAATCTTGGATATATTTGACGATGGATGATGTTTTGTGATGCATATCTGTGTTATCTGCTCTTCCTTTGACATATCCTGCCATACTTTTGACACAAATTGAGGCCCATTATGTCTGAGGATCTTTTGTGGTTTTCCAAAATTTTAAAAGAAATCCTTTCTCGTAACGCATGCTATGGCGTTTCCTGTACATTTTCTCAAAGGATATAGTTTTACATACTTAGATACAATATCAAAGCTACAACAAATAATTGTATTCTTCTATATTTGTAAGAAGACAACCATCCAAATCCACGGCAACTATTTCTAATACAGAACTTGGGATAACACTATACATAAGGCCTTTCATCTCATTATCTGAATCTTTAACGTTCTGGTAAATTTCACATTTCTCCAATACTTTCCTCCCTTTTCCCGTGTTATTAAATATACATGTTTCCTTAAGTCTGTGCACTTTTTGGAACCATAATGACCATGTGTAATATAAGTGTAATGTATAAAATTCTCAATGACAGGTTCTGGCAGACATATTTTAGTCACTTGTTTCTGGATTGGCCATAGAGAATAACAGCTAGTCCTTAATTATGTAATGCTTCCGCAATTTATCCTCGTTTCTCATCCTCCATTTAGTCTTAATCATTTCTAGAACATCATCACCATTCTGTTCTCTCCTCAAATCTTTTAAAACTCTCTTCACAGATCTTTCAAACGGAACATTTTTTTAACGTCAGTATATTGACATCTTTCCGTCTGTTATCTTTAACCCAACTTTGTCCATAACAGATATGAAGTAATGTGCCTGCCACAACATTTTCCTTTCCAGGTTGGTATGTAATTTCAAAATAATATTCTTGTAACAATACAGCCCACCTTATTCATCGACCATGAGTTGACCTACAGTCTTGTAAAAATGAAGTGATCATTTCTAGATTGAGTGTCAAATTAATGTTGGGGATAAACTGGTTAATAGAGTTGTGCTGTGATAGATTGTGCAAAAGAAGTTGTGAAAATAAGTAAAGATAGAGAGGAAGATGAGTTGTTATTCATGGGATGTGTGATTCCAAAGGATAAACAGAGTGAGGTTCATATTTAAAAAAAAGTACTCAAGGGTACAGTTAATGCTTATAGTGTGGATATTGGGAATGGAATAACAGAAGATGTAGGAGATACAAATGGAGAAGATGGGGAGACAATAATTTGTACCATGGTTAGTGAGGAGAAACTGTTACAAAATAATGTAGATGGGAATAGTAGACATGATACTTGTAGGTTGATGTTAAAGTTAATGTCATCTTGAGAAAATATTGACGATGTTATTACTGACAAAGTAGGGCAAGTGGAAAGTATATGAGATGATGAAGGACAGTCACTAAGAATGTTGTTGAGGAAACATGTAAAAGTATTTTCAGATAGACATGGTCTGAGGAGGGAATATGTCTTCTGATTCAAAGTAAAAGAGCATAATCCATTGAAACTGAGACCGTGTTTTACCACCATAGCAAAGCGGTAAGTGGTAGACAAAAAAAGTTTCCATATGTTGGATTTGAATGTCACTGAAAGCTGAAAAAGGTAATACTGTAGTGCATTTGTATTGGTCTTAACGAAAGGTGGATCAATAAGAATAGCCCTGGATGTGAGAGCAATAATAATCGAAATCATTATTCCACAAATGAATAAATCAGAAATATCAGATGAGATTGTTCAAAAGTTTAATAATATTGAGATTATAGCTAGTACTGATATGAAGGCCAGTTTCTGCATTTATAAGAATATTAGATGGCGTATCGGGAGAGAAATTATTTTCGGAGGTGACATGTTATGTGAATGATGTGCTGATTCTGGCAAGTCTGTTGGAACGTCGTCATTTCGCCGCTTTCAAGGTGAACGTTTCTGAGCTACGAATTTTTTTTCCTATTTTTCCTTTTTTGCTTGGCCGTATCTGGACTTAGCTCGTCTTCTTAGAAAACTAAACTCTCTTGACGATCGTGATAAGCTGCCATTCTCCAGGATCTGTGAAGTGCTTTAGAAGTATTATAGACCCACATCTCATACAGTGATTTCCAGGTTGGAATTTTATCACAGTAAGAAACTGCCATCTGAATCGTACCACGACTAGTGTCAGATCTTATATGTTTGTGTCGTCGTTGCAATTCAGTATGTGGAAATGAACACTGCAAACCATGGTATGCTTCTTGAATAACCAGGGAGCAGGTTATTTGCTATACACCTGACAAAGAAATGTGTACACAGACTTCAAAGTTTTCAGAGCTGGCTTTCCACGAAGTTTTCACAATTGTGTAATGTTTCGTATACTCACGAGAGACTGAAGAGCACTGGCAAACACATTCCAAAGTTTTCCCGTAAAGCACGGCTACGAGGGATAAGAGGTGATCAACAAGCGCATCAAGTTCGGTCGTTACAAAGTGTAACCCCTATGTTTGCGTGGTAGAGTAATGGTGGTGTACGCGTATGTGGAACAGCAACCGCCGACATAGTGTAACTGAGGCGGAATCAGGGAAACCAGCCCGCATTGCCGAGGCAGATGGAAAACCGCCTAAAATCCATCCACAGATTGGCCGGTTCACCGGACCTCGACACAAATCCGCCGGGCAGATTCGTGCCGGCGATCAGGCGCTCCTTCCCGCCCGGAAAGCCGTGCGTTAGACCGCACGGCCAACCGGGCAGGCGCCGATTATATTAATACAGTATAGTTTGAAGATAACGTAACACAGTACATGACAGCTGTATGTCTAGAAAGGGAATGCAGTAACCGTAACTACAGAATATTATGTGATTAGAGGCTGTTTACACAGATTCTTTGACTTTCATCTCGTAAAATACGATAATCTTCACAAAGTAATTGACTTGCCCCTTATTGTTATGAATTAACAAAATGTGACTGACGCAATCTGGGTCTCTGATACTACTAAGCTTGTCCTGCCAAAACTTCTTTCACTTTAAGAGTTATTGGCAGTAATACATAGGACTTCTTTTGTCACTGTGAAGAATTTTGGGAAGGCATTGACTTCCCAGCTAGACAATACGTTATTGGAGACATCACCTGTGACATCCGTGTTAAAATATCTCTCAAATTCATCTTCCCGTCTAGCCAGGCCAAATACCGAACATCTTTATAGGAAAGGGAATGGGACGTTCCTTCTCTTCTTCCAAAACTACGATATGTAGCTTCTGACGAACAGTTTGATGTATATTTTCATCCTTTTCCTCATTCAGGACTAAGAGTTCCTTGACACATGGATAAAAATGTCTCTATGTAATGAGAATCCTGCAGCTCGTTAACAGCATTCTCCTTTAGGAGGGTTCCTGTACGCTGTTTCAGCAAACTTAGTTCTGCAGTTTCATCTTCACTTCGACATGAATCTAGAATACTAAACGCCATCCAGGTCATTTGTGTCTTCTTTAAAAGATTCCAGAGATTTAACTATGCTATTTAATAAATCACGCTGATAAGAATATATGATTTTCTGCTTGTTTTTCTATGGCAACAAATTCTCAGTGTCCTTTTCTTACGAATAAAATGAGTTCAGCATCATGTAGGTGTTATTCCATCTAGTTTCAGTATCTTGATGTAATGTTTTATTTTTCATAATCTTGTCACCAAATTGGGGCGTTTCACGTATGTTGCAGTTATACACACTGTCTGGATAGATTTATGAATGCCAAGCAATTCTTCAGTAAGAAACTAAACTCATCAGCCTGAATATTATGACCACCTACCTAATAGCTGGTGCGTCCATCTCTGCGACGGATAAAAGAGGTGACGCGCCGTGGCATGGTAAGTAGCAGGAGAGGTTGGCGCTACATCTGCAAACGCAAGTTACCCAATTCCCACAAATTCCGGGGAGGGGGGAATCACATACCAGATGTCTTCGATGGCGTTCAGATCTGACGAGTTGGGGCGCCAGCACATCAATTGGAACTTGCATTGTTTTCTTCGCACCACTCTATCACACTCATGGCCTTGTAACATGGCGCATTATCTTGCTGAAAAATGCCACTGCTGTTGGGAAACACGATCGTCATAAAGGGGTGTACTTTGTCTGCAACCAGTGTAAGTTACTCTTTGGCCGCCATGGCACCGTGCATTAGCTTCACTGGACCCATGGATACCCATGTGAATGTTCCCCAGAGCATAATGTAGCCGCTGTCAGCTTGTCTCTATACAGTATTACAGACGTCAAGGAGCTGTTTCCCTGGAAGACGACGGATTCATATCCTCCCACTGGAATGATGAAGAAGGAATCGAGATTCATCAGACCATGCAACACTCTGCCGCTACGCCAACGTCCAGTGCCGATGGCCACATACCCATTTCAGTCATAGTTGCCCATGTCGTGGTGTTAAAATTGGCACACGCATAGGTCGTCGGCTGCAGAGGCCCATTGGTCGGTGCACAGTGTGTGCGGACACACTTACACTCTGCCCAGCATCAAAGTCTGATGTTAGTTCCGTCTCAGATCGCAGCCGTCCTGTTTTGCCAGTCTGTCCAGCTCACAACGTCCGACATCTGTAATGAGGGGTGGCCGCCCAACTCCACGACGTCTGGACGTGGTTTCACCACATGTAGAAGACACTCACCACAACAATCCTAGAACACCAAGCAAGTCGTGTAGTTTCCAAAATGCTGATGCCGAGCCTCCGAGCCATTATAATCTGCCATTGGTCAAACTCAGATGGATCGCTCGCCCTCCCCATTCTACACACTAACAGCACGCTCACTGGCACTACATGCTCAGTGCGTGTATCTGACTAGCAGTCATTCCTTGTCATGTCACGCTGCTATATCCTGGACGGGTTTATATCGATAGTAGCTCGGTGATCATAATGTTCTGGCTGATCGGCGTATTCGTCCTATCCGTTTATGCAAAGAACTGCACATGATAGACGTTTGTGGCGTTGAGGAATCTTCTCTATATTCGGACCTTGATCTTATAATTAACACTTTGCTTAGTTCCAGAGGAGCGGAAAATACCATTATTAATCGCAAAATTATCCCAAGCTGGAAACTAATTTACAATTCCTTCAATAAATAAGAAGTATCATTCAAGTAATTCAATGAAATCGAAGGGACACTTTTGCTGATTCCGTTCCCAAAAATTATTTTCTTTTTAATATTATACGTGGTAATATTCCTGAACCAACGTCCATGACTGATCTTTCTAGCATTACGTGTAACCGAGATAACTTCAATTAGACGAATGAAGGAAATGCATAATTTTTTTTATAATTTTAGCCTGCTACTGTTCATAAACTAAAATAAGTATGAAAAGAAAGCTTAGGCATTTTGTTTCATGTGGTTGTAAAAGTAAACGTGGGAAACCCCAGGTAAATCCTATAATATCGTCTTTGTTACCTCGTTTTCCTACATGAAATGACGCAGATCCATACATCTTATAAACATTGATGTACATATACACGGGGTGCTAGAGGTATAGATACAGATATTGTGATAATTAGTACCTTAATATTTCCCACTTCAGTGCATTAGCTGTTTTTTGTCTGAGTGTAAGAGTCTTCCGCAAATACATCACATAAGTTACTACCTGATGTTTTCATCATGGCCGTAACGGCACCGTGTAGTGGACTAAGTCTGTCAGTAAAGATGGACTGACAAAAACGGACAGACATAGGGGGAAAGGAGAGGTGGACACAAATATGGGGGAGGAAGAGAAGGTCAGAGGAATGGGGAGGCAGAAATGGATGAAGAATGGAAAGAGGAGGAGGAGAGGGGCAGAGAGAGACGTAGAGGAGATGGAAAGAGTTAGGGAAGAGCAGGAGATGGACGAAGAGAAGGGGGGAGGAGATGGACAGAGAAAGGAAAGAGGAAATGGACAGAGAGAGAGAGAGAGAGGGGGGGGGTGGAGGAGATTGACAGAAGGGGAAGGAGCAGATGGACAGAGGAGAGAGAACAGATGGTCAGAGAATTGGGTAGGAGGAGATAGGGGAGGAGGAATAGATCGAATTACGAAGGAGAACCCAAAAATAACGAGAATTGGGCTGAGGTGAGGAGGGAGAGTAGGAGAACCAATTGTCCGACCAGATGTCCGGTACGTTCACGCCACCTGAATCATTGTATGAAGGTTCGTCGCAGTGAGTGCATCGGTTCGCCCGTGAGGGTTTTTTCGTAAACCGACTTTTTCCATTTCGGCAAAAACGTGATGGCAGATTGTCGAGAGCAACGCGCAACTGTGAAATTTCGTTTCCTGTTGGAGGAATGGGATGCGGGAACTACTGTAATGCTTAAGACTGCTCATGGGAAGGTTGACCTAAGTAAAACAGAGCCTACGAGTGGTTTTCGCGTTTTAAAAATGGAGAAATGTCAATTGAAGACCAACCTCATTTAGGACGCTCCTCAACGTCAAGATGTGATGAAAACGTCGACAAAATCAATGCCCTCGTTCGTTAAGACCGTTGCCGAATCGTTGATCAGTTCTGTGAGTTGTCTGGAATATCATGGAGTTCAATTCACAGGCTTTTATCCGAAGAGTTGCACACGAGAAGGACTGCAGCCAAATTGGTCCCTCGCCTCTTCACAGACAAACAAAGGGAGCGTCGACTTCAAGCATATGGACAGAGAGAAGGACAAAGGAGATGGACGGAGAGAGGGGGAGGCAGGAGATGGACTAATAGAACTGGAATAAATACATATCCGTGCAACACCTGGCACTCAGACAGTCGTTTATAAAATTGAAAAACTAGTAGCTTGAAATTATCCCAGCTGGAAGTATCCCAACTAGTTCCTGGTCTGTCCAGCAGAATGTACGTCCAGCATTTTAACTCTCATAGAAAGTCCTCTTCGTTGTATAAATGTAAATGTTTTGTGGCATTGTTAGCTGGGATATCCCACACGGTGCGTTCAGCCGCCTATTGGAGAGGATAATCTCCATTTGCACACCTTGGCCGCTTTCCTTGCGCATATATGGGAGTTGTGTGGTATGTGTATTTGCGGAGTATGCGTTTGTGTAATGAGTGCGTGTGCAATGTAGTGTTATTTTTGTTTTGCACGATTATGATGATGGGATTAGGAAGGTAAAAGTCATGGGACTCCTCCTAATATCGTGTAGGATCTCCTTTTGCACGGTGTAATGAAGCAGCTGGCACATAGCTCAAATATCAACATGGAGACCGCCAAGCATAACGTCCCCATCTGGCGGACTGATCACCATAAACAGTTTCACATGCCATCACTTCACAAGACACTGCGGGCAGGTTTGGACTTCAATTCAGGACAGTGACTCGAAGACTGATGATCAGGAACCTTACGCCACGACTTCGCCTCCCTTCGCTCGCCAAATGCTGGCAGTGAAAATTTCATCCACCACCAGGATTCGCGAGGGCGTACCTACAAGTCGAACACAACAAAAAAGGCGCGCGTTAGCGACCGCAATTGCAAAAGCGGATTTGCTTCGTCCTCATGACACTGTGACAAACGGCATACGAGTCTTTACGAGTCTCCCGAGTGTACGCGTTCAATCAGGTGCTGCACTGAGGAGAGGTGTCGATGTCGATCCGTGAGGCATGGCACGAAGTCGGCGTTCCAAAATATCCCAAAGATGTTCTGTAGGCTTCAGGTCAGGCTTCCATGCAGGCCAGTCCATTACAGGGATGTTATTGTCGTTTAACCACTCCGCCACGGGTCGTGGATTATGAACAGGTGTTCGATCGTATTGAAAGATGCAATCGCCATCCCATAATTGCTTTTCAACAGTGGGAACCAAGAAGGTGCAGTCTTCCCATATAATCTTCCCATATAAGTTCTGCTGAATTTAGTTGATGTCCAATTAAAGTGAGGCCTCTAATCTCAGCCAGCCGGAGTGGCCGAGAAGTTCTAGGCGCTACAGTGTCGAACCACGCGACTGCTACGGTCGCAGGTTCGAATACTGCCTCGGGCATGGATGTGTGTGATGTCCGTAGGTTAGTTATGTTTAAGTAGTTCTAAGTTCTAGGGGACTGATGACCTCAGAAGTTAAGTCCCATAGTGCTCTGAGCCATTTGAGTTTGAGCCTCTAATCTCAATTATTTGATTTATGTATCATATGATTATCTCACTCACTGCGTCTCAACAATACAACAGTTTGACTGCAACCTCTTTGTGGCGTGATTATATCACGTGCGTAGTTTATCAGTAAATCCGTTTGTGTCTGTAACTTCTTTTGTACACTGAGAAGATAAAAGCCATGGGACTCATCCTAATATCATGTCGAAATTCATTTTGCACGGTGTAGTGCAGCGGCTCGACGTGGCATGGGCTTAACAAATCGTTGGAAGTCCCCTGCACAAATATTGAGCCATGCTGCCTCTACAGCGGTCCATAATTGCGAAAGAGTGGTCGATGCAGGATTTCGGGCACGACCTGACTTCTCAGTTATGTCCAATTAAATGTTACACGGGATTTCTGTCTGGCCATCTGGGTGGCGAAATCATTCGCTCGAACTGTCGAGAAAGTTCTTCAAATCGATCGCGAACAACTGTGGCCAGGTGACATGACGCATTGTCATCCATAAAAATTCCAGCGTTTTTTGGAACATGAAGTCCATGATTGGTTTCAATGGTCTCTAAGTAGCCGAACATAACAATTTCCAGTCAATGATAGGTTCAGTTCCATGTAAATACAGCCCACACTATTATGGAGCCACCACCAGCTTGCACTGAGCCTTGTTGACAACATAGGTCCATAGATTTGTGGGGTCTGCACCACACTCGAACCCTACCATCAGCTCTTACCAACTGAAATCGGGACTCATCTGAACAGGCATGGTTTTCCAGTCGTCTACGGTCCAACCAATATGGTCGCGAGCGCAGGAGAGGCTCTGCAGGCGATGTCGTGCTGTTAGCAAAGGCACTCGCGTCAATCGTCTGCTGCCATAGACCATCAACGCCAAAATTCACTGCACTGTCATAACGGATACACTCGTCGTGCGTCCCACATTGATTTCTAGGTCTATTTCACGCACTGTTGCCTGTCTGTTAGCACTGACAATTCCACGAAATCGCCGCTGCTCTCGGTCGTTAAGTGAAGGCCAGCGGCCACTGCGTTGTGCGTGGTGAGAGGAAATGCATGGCAGTTGATATTCTGTTCACACACTTCACTCTGCGGATCTCGGAATATTGAGTCCCCCAACGATTTCAGAAATGGAATGCCCCATGCGTCTTTCCCAAACCACCATTCCGCATTCAAAGTATATTAATTCCCATGGTGTGGCCATAATCAAATCGGATTTTTTTTTTCACATGAGTCACCTGGGTACAATTGATAACTCCGCCAATGCACTGTCCTTTTATACCTTGTGTATGCGATACCACCGCCATCTGCATATGTGCATATCGCTGCCTCATGACTCTTTCTCACTTCAGTGTCTGTAACACTCAGATGATACCTTTATATCATTAGATGCGTAATTAAACCCTCTTTCATACGAAATTTCGTGTGTCTCTGTACATAGTATGGGTTGTGTTGCATGTGCGCAAACGCGAAAAGCACTTTTAAACTCCGTAACCGTCAACGGCTTGCTGACGTAACGGGAAAGCGAAATAAACCATAGTGGTTGTCTGAAACAGGCCGACGCCATAGCAGAAGACGCACTCGTTCAGCAGCCGAGACAGTATGCGTGGCCCCTTCCCTTGCATGCCGCGCGGACGTGTAATTAAAACGCCGGGCCCCACCAAATTGCGTTAAAGTTGGCGTACACAGCCTTGTCCTGTAACACAACTTATGATGCAGCTGTAATCTCTTCTTCTCTAGGAGGCATGGATCTATCCCAAGCTATCATTACGGGTTTCAGACATGTATTGGCAGTCTGCTTTATTGAAATTCACCCTGTGCCTTCGATACGACAAATCCAGTATTTCCTCGTCACTGTCGGAAACATTTATTATTTTCGGTATTTTTTACGTCACCGTTAATAAATATCTATGAACTGAATGATGCTCTAGATCAACTTATGTCCGCCGGTCGGGCTGGCCGAGCGGTTCTAGGCGCTACAGTCTGGAACCGCGAGACCGCTACGGTCGCAGGTTCGAATCCTGCCTCGGGCATGGATGTGTGTGATGTCCTTAGGTTAGTTAGGTTTAAGTAGTTCTAAGTTCTAGGGGACTGATGACCTTAGAAGTTAAGTCCCATAGTGCTCAGACCCATCAACTTATGTCCGTTACATTGACTGGGTACGTAAAATTTCACTTTGACATATTTAGTTTGTGATGAGAATCAAAATTAAGTTGTCCACAGGTACTGAGAGTCACATCATAAAGCGGCCATTTTTCTCGGAAACTGTCCACTAACATACTTGCAAGATATGCAAATGCTCTTGACCAAGTAGACATTGACTTGCACCGCTCTGTTATTGCAAATCTGCATTAGCGTGGTCAGTGGCTGCTTTTCCTGTGTAGCTGGTGAAGCTTTCGAAGACCTGAAAGCATAAAAGTTTGATACGTGAGATGAGAGGCTTTTTAAAGGAAATTTGGCGCGATAAAACTGTTGAGCTCTCGGCAGGGGCGCAGCCGCAGGTAGTCAGAGAGGCACTCTCTTTCCCCCAGATCGTTCTAGAGAAGCGATAAGAGACAGGCTTTTTCTGTCGAAAGAAACTTGGAAGTCTTCGCAGAAACAATTTAGCTAGATAAGAGATCTCTAAGCAGACGTGGTTCTCCTCAGGGTGTGTAAATCCTCCTTTCGTTGCCTCGGGGTAACGTCTGTTTAAACTTGCAGATACAGCCTTCTGATTGAGTCATACCCTCATCTACGGAAGAGTCCGCTCTTTTTCTGTGTGTCTAAGAGCACAGCATCCAATAGGCCTTGTACAGTGGAGAGTGATAAGTTTTATGCCATCCTCCACACCTAAGAGGCCTATTGATTCAACAAAGAGAAAGTATACGAGTGCCTTCTGTTCGGCATTCAAAATCTTTACCAACAGTAGCCAGCGAGTTACTCCACTGACCAAAATCAGCAAAGTCCCAGAGTAGCGAGAAGTATAACACTTCGCCGCCAGGATGGCCGAGCGGTTCTAGGCGCTACAGTCTGGAACCGCGCGGCCGTTACGGTCGCCGGTTCGAATGCTGTCAATACTGCCTCGGGCATGGATGTGCGTGATATCCTTAGGTTAGTTAGGTTTAAGTAGTTCTAAGTGCTCAGAGCGATTTGAACCAAATTTTTTTTATTTTTTTAAGTGGAACACTTCACTTTAGGGTTTTGAAGAGTTAGCTCTTCGCTTTAGGCCTTCGTAAAGTTATGACTTCACTTTAGTAGAATAAACGCTTAGTTTTAGGCTTTTGTGGAGTAAAACGTTTTCTTAGGCTTGGGAAGAGTAGACAATTTTTTTAGGCTTGGAAGAGTAAACACCTTTTTTCAGTCATTGGAAGAGCAAACACTGTTTTTAGGCTTTGGGAGAGGAAGAACCTCCCTTTACTCCCTCGTAATGTACACACTTCAGGTTAGGACCGGAGAGATGACTGATGAGAGAAGCCTTGCTGCCACTGGAAGGGTGTCTGTACGTAAGTACTAAGTACAAAGAGAGAACAGAGGTAATATTCTTCAACCGCTGCAGCCGCCGGCCACTTTATTCGCGCTCTGTGTGCTCTGGTAAGATGGACTATTGTCGCAGGGGCGGTCGTTGTTCAGGAGCCGAGTACGCGATCTTGAAGTAATGTATCCAGCTTTTTGCTCTCAACGCACATTTTGGCGATCTTATGGTCTTCGCTGAGTGGCGAGTGGTGTGGCTTGCGGATGTGTTCGGCGAGCGCTCCGCTTGGTTCAAATGGCTCTGAGCACTATGGGACTCAACTGCTGTGGTCATTAGTCCCCTAGAACTTAGAACTACTTAAACCTAACTAACCTAAGGACATTATACACATCCATGCCCGAGGCAGGATTCGAACCTGCGACCGTAGCAGTCGCACGGTTCCGGACTGCGCGCCTAGAACCGCGAGACCACCGCGGCCGGCGCGCTCCGCTTGCTTTCGCGTTTTGTGGTGAGAGCAAGTGGTCGGAGTGCAGTGCAAGTGTCAGCGTGGATGGCTAAAGGCGTAATCTGTCACGTTACTCATTAAAGACTAGTTCGGAGACCGTAGTTTGAGCGTGAGAGGTCATTTTCTTTCGTGATAGTGAATGTATTCTTGCGTGCCGTGTGGCAAGTTTCGCCGGCGGAACGGGAGGCTGTTGTCTACGGAAATCTGGCTGTAGGTACTGTCAGCTGGCGTGTAGCTCTTATTTCGTGCCGTTACCGAGTAACAGGGCGGCAAACTGTGGAACAAATCACATATTGCACTGCACATTTAGAGACAAACTACATGCGCAACGGATCCAGAATTTGGAAATAGGTTGCCGTACAGCAAATTTGATCGAGTGCGCGCTCTATTTACCTCACTCTGTGAAGCATTTGGGACGTGTGCATCGGCTTTTAACTAAGTTAAGCTCCACGTCCTCGAGGATACGCGGACACTGGAGCATACAACCTGGTCCCTGCTGGCGGCAGCCGCTGCTACTTTCGAAAATGCCGAACGTGCTCCCGGAATTAGTGTGAGCTACACATCAGTAGGAGGACGTCGAAACAGTGACGTGACTCCGACGGGCAGAGGCACGGGGGCAATTCGGTGTCCAGCGAAGAGTTAATTCCCAAAAGAAAGGAAATGGAAACTAAAATGATAAGCTCTGTAGATGAGATCTTAGCGGAGTTCCAGAATGAACTAAAACGAAAAAGGGCGTCAACCACAATTACATCGCAGATTAGAGACAAAATTTGGGCACTCGCACTAGGTCAAACAAGGCTTTATGGACAAAATGAAGAGCTTAGAACTGAAAATGCCAGTCTCAGAAAAGAATTAGCGGTCGGAAACGCACCAGATGTCCAGGAACGCATTCAGCACCTGGAACAAGAAATAGCGGAACTCAAATCCGTAAATCAGAGACTAAAGTAAGAAAATAAACCCCTCTCACTGTCATTTTCAGTGGTTGTCGCTGCGGGTCCGATTGCAAGACCTAAAACCAAAGAACAGGGACACATTCAACAAACAAAAGCTAAACAGTCCAGCACACTTTTCTTTAAATCGGAAACCAACCAAGGTGCGAGAACCATTCGAGAAACCATCACTAAAACAATTAACCCCAAGCAAGACAAATTAAAAATAAAATCAATCAGGTCAACAGCAGACGCCGTAATAATTGAAACAGAATCAGAAGTAGACAAGAAAAAGATAATAGAAAAATCAGCACAGCTTAAGGACATTAGGTGTGAAGAATTCAAGAAGTTCTGACCCCAGCTGGCAGTGCATTAATGTCTCAACATATTTAACTGACCAGGAGTTCTTTGAAGAGCTCTGCGAAATAAACCTGAGTGAACACATCACTAAAGACGAGTTCGATAACGAGGTTGAAAATAAAATTTAAAACAGGACCAAAGGGCAAAAGGACAATAAACAATATCCTAGAAGTGTCGGCAAGAGTACGATTACTACTGCTTCAGAAAGAAAGGGTATATCAGCGACTTTCTTGCTGTACAAAAATATTTTAACTGTTGGGGCTTCGGTCACCCATCAAAGCGTTGCGACAAAGATCCAGTTTGCGAGAGATGTGCAAAACCGGGACACAAAAAGTCAGAATGCAAGTAGGAGAACCCTGTACGCTGTATACCATGCAAACACAGAAACAAAACATGCGATAAGGCAGGGGGGCCATACTGTCCTGCATATAAGCAGCTCTTTAGAAAGGCAAATAGAGCTCACCCCGTCCATTAATAAGGAATGCTACCATAATTGTGAGAAACCCTCCCCCCAACACACGCAGGAACAGATGTAACTAATAACACAAACAGGCAAAGGTACAAATCACCATCGTCTAGGATGAGAGGCTGGCCGCGAGCCGTTGTCTGGCGCAAACACATGGGGATATTACAACCCCCAAATCCAATACCAATACTAATGTAATGCCCCACTTCTGGGAGACAACACAGTGTAGGTACTTCAGCACTACCGACTATATAAACGATATGTGCATACAGGGTGCAATTGAATATGAAGTTGCCAGGCACCTGAAACATCACATGTTTGATTGCGCCATCTTCCAGGCTTTACGAGTTGGCGAAATGGAAGACGAAATACTGCGAGATAGCACAGAAAAATATAACGACGTCCTTGAACATCCTGAGAATGGAGATGTCACTGAGTCTACAAAAAATCCAGCACCACAGGCAAACACAAACAAAGACAATTGCACACTACCTGCGCAAAAAGTAGAATATGATACAACCAAATGTACACCTTTTATTACGCCAGTTCGTTTTGTCTACGGGGGTAGCGTACACAGTCACTACGAAAAACAAAACAGTAATTTAGCTGAACAGAAATACACATCCTGCAGTGGCACAACACCAGATATAACCACCCCAGAAACGGACAAAGAACAGTCACCTTTTACGAACAAGTTCCCGGTAGAGGCCAAAAACAACAAGTCACTACCAGGGGAAATGCTCAGCGAAAACATATCAAACTCCATACTACCAGAAACCATAAAGCAGGAAAGATGTGCTGCACTACAAAATTACTCGAAATCGGAGCAACAAACAAACAGTCAAGGACACCAACCAGACACAACCAAGGACCCCAAGCTGAATACCGTTAATTACGTAAATTCCGGAAACTTAGAAGTTAACATACGGCTTAGCAGACTAGAAAACAAGGATATATTTCAAACAGCTCTTCGCTATGTAACACGAACCAAGCATGAAAACGGGGATAAAATCTGCTTCCCAACTACAGAACAAACTGACAGGATGATCCTAAAGTTGAAAATCTGCCAACGAACCCCAAAGAACTATGTAAGCTTTTAGGGGGGGTGCATGTGCGTCAAGGGGAGAGAGCCTAAACCTAGAAAAAGTATACAAGGACTTCGTGAGAGCACATGGACGTGTTTTTCTGGATTTTAAAGCAACCACACCCAAATGCTTTTCCTCACTAGGTATCCCTTCTGAAGGTAATACAACTAAATTGCCAGGGCAGTAGCCGGCCGCTGTGACCGAGCGGTTCTAGGCGCTTCAGTCCGGAACCGCGCTGCTGATACGTTCGCAGGTTCGGATCCTGCCTCGGGCATGGATGTGTGTGATGTCCTTAGGTTAGTTAGGTTTAAGTAGTTCTAAGTCTAGAGGACTAATGACCTCAGATGTTAAATCCCATAGTGCTTAGAGCCATTTGAACCAGGGCAGCAACCTAGTAAACATGGATGTAGGTAGGCTCGTAGAAGAAACAAAAGTAGACATCGCCTGCGTTCAGGAACCTTTTCTACGAGGCGGGAAGATTTAAGGACTTCCCTCACATGACGTCACAATAGCAGGAACACGAAACGCGGAAGCCGCGATAACAGTAGTTAATAAAAACCTCATAGTAACACAGATCACCCAGTTTTGCTCTGAACACATTGCCACAGCAGAAATAACAGACGGACAGGATGTATGGTTCATGTTGTCTATTTACGCTCAGTACTCGTATGATATACTGAAACGTCCCCTTAGAAAAATTTATACAAGACTGTGCTTAAACTGACACACAATATTTTTTAGCGCAACGCAATCTGACTTCCAAAAATCCCTACGAAAGAATGGCCCTGACTAACATTAACCTATACGTTTCACAAATCACTTACCTCACAAAAATCTTCGTTACTCAAGCTACTGCAATACAGCGAGCGCCACTACTGCCAGCTAAATAAAAGATTCAAACTACTGAAGGCACTAACTACTGATAGGCATAGTTAGCAAATGAAAGAATTTAATACAGAACAAACAATGTATTTACCTTAACAGTCATAATATATATATCAGTTCGTGACACCAATTTTAACAAATTTCAAAACTCCGCCATCTCTCTCCCCACGTCCACCACTGCTGGCGGCTCACCTCCAACTGAGCAACGCTTCGCGCTGTTAGCATCCAGCTGCCGTTGCCCGACACTACAATGGCAGACAACAATGCAAACTAGGCACAGACTGCGCACAGCACAGCCAGTGATTTTTCATACAGAGCGCTACGTGGCGTTACCAATAAAAAAAACGTAAACAGCCTACTTACATAGCCCCCATGCTCCCCACAAAAAAATTTACAAATTGTTTTGGGCAGTGGCCAATACAGGTTTGGAAAATTTTTTCATAATTACAACAACAAAGAAATGAAATGCACACACTTATCGATACAATGTTGGTCAAAAGCTAAAATTTTCTCACAGTCCATAAAGACAGTCCTGATCAATCATCAAAGTAAAATTGTAGTGTTTTTCTCAAAGTGTGAGCGGTAAAAGAAAATGCACACGGAAGTGGTGGATTTCCATGCAGTCTTGAAGAAGTGTTGTCCTTCCAACAGAAAGACAGTGCTGACTCTTGACATGCAGACAGGTAATGGGCCACAGCAGAGTCAGTCGACGTTGAAGACTATCGGTAGGTAGGTCATCACAGAGCAGACCCACTGTAGTCCTGGTAGAGATTACGGTATTGGTGGGCCACCAGAGGTGCAGACCCATTGCAGTCCTTGTAGAAATAATGGTATTGGTGGGTCATCAAAGGTGTAGACCCACTGTAGTCCTTGGAGAGATGGCCAGCAGCCATCTGTTTGACTGTGCAGGCGCACAATCACCATTGAAGAGTCTTGATGATAATATAGCAAGTCCATAACCACCACTTGTGCACTCACAAAAATTGTTTTTGAAATGTCCTTACAACCAGCAATGCTGTTATCCAGTCCCTTACTGAATTATGAACACACGTGCAAACACTATCAGTCCCTACTTCTCACATATTGTCCATATACAATGACCAACAGAAACGTGTGCAGTGGAATGTAATTTACAAGTTACTTAATTTGATGAACTGGTGTCAATTACAATTTTATAACATGAAAATACAATAACAAAGGTACAAAATACATCTTTAAATAACATAACAATACAGAGAACATTTGCAGTAGTACAGGCTTTACAAAAGAATCGAAATAGCAAATACATCAGTGTTACAAAAATTACGACATAAGTACATACATAAAAGATCAGAATAACTTTTGAAACATCAACTTCACACATGAGCATTAGAACAAAACAGAATAAATAATGTGTAAACATCTTTACAAAGTAAATAACATGTTATTAATGCAAATTATATTTGAGGATAACAGTACTCCTCATCATAGTGAATGTAGCTTAGTATTACAAAAATTCTGCAACATAAGTCTTATCAGATAAACATATAAAGACAGGAAGAACATAAATACACAAGGGTACACAAACACATAGTGGGATAACACAAGGAAAGGACAGGGTTTGTTTTACTGCAGTATTTTGCCAACATAACTTTCTTTACTTCTCGGAGATCTCCCTTCGTTCTTCATTATTTCCAAAAAGTCCTATCTATACCTGCTTTCTGTACTTTTCTCATATAACCTCTCAGTGCATTTCTTCAAATTCATCGCAACTCATTCTCTTATATAGGTTACCCCCTCTTAAGCTAACTTAAATCTACTGAGCTCAGATGCTTAACTAAGGGACGAGGCAATGCAGCAGCACAAAACAATTTACACAAACAGCAATGATAAAAAAAATGGAAATTGGCAAAAAAGGCAGCAATATTACAACTAATATAAGGCAATGCGCAGCAAACAAGAAAAATAAATCAGTAATAAAATTGGCTTATCCTAGCAATACAAAGTGACATTCAGTAGCACTATGAATGGCAAACAGCCGCAGCAAATGCTATAACTTATACCTAAACATGACAAAGCTACAAGCAGAAAAAAATAGTACACTAAAGACAACAATGCAGATAAGGGAAAGATATAATCACATCTTAATGGCTATGTAATTAAAGTGGTGCACCACAACTTATTCTATGAAATAAATTACCAAGTACTTGAAAAGAAAATTATGTATGCAGTTCCTGTTACTAGTTCCTTCTTATTGTTCTTTCCTTTTTCCTTTCCAAGTGCTCCTTTTTTTTTTCTTTTTGAAGAAAGTGGATCATTAAATTATTATTTAACAGATCTGTTGACAGAAAGTTTTCACATTAGCAAATGCATTTACTTTTATTTTATAAAACCAATGTTGTAACACAGCTGGAAAACAGATATAAACTGAAATAAGCAATAATGCAAAGTAAAGAATAAAAACATCATTCAATAGCTATTTGGCATTTCATAAGTCAGAAGAAGTTCTCTCAACTCTCGTAGAAAGACGTTTGTTATAATCAGGTGTGCAGATGTAAGAATGTTTCCGAGAAATGAGCGTGTCGTATTTGCGGTGCTTTCTGCAAAGGAATGTCAATAGCGAGGATAACGGCATCTTTTTTTTTTTTTCTCCACCTGTGCCTCTGACAGGCACACACTAATGGCTTTCTTTTGTCAGGTGGTTGTCGCGCAGCTGGGTGCCCACGACGCATTACATGCAGGTGGTCACTTAACTGTCTTATCGAAATATTTACGACACCAGTTTCCCCTACAGTGGCAGTCTCATATAAAAAAATTCACAGGTCAAGAATTTGCGTTACAAATATGTAGAAACAAAATCCTTTAAATAGAATAGTGTCCAAATAATTTTCGCCACATAGTGATACATTCACGCATATACACTCATTTCATAACTCTTAAAGTACGATTCTCGGTTTTCAACATCCTTTCTCACAAATCAGAGTCCCTAACCACTACTCTTTATTCCTTACCTTATTCGTCGACACTTCTCCAATATTTCATCATAATAAATAAGTAGCATAATCAAATTCCTCAAATAGCATCAGCTTAAACATACCTCAGCAGTATAATTCACATTGTCGTCGTAATAATAACATCATAACACCTCAGTCAAATTCTCAAAATCGTCGTAGCTTCCTCCAATAATTTCAAAACCTAAAAAAATTCTCTGCTCATGTCAAAAGCGTCATCTACCTCAAACGTACTTTAAAAATCGTGATCCCATACCAAATATGTCATTCAAAGCTCTCATAGTATCACAATGTTTCCGAAAAAATATGAACAGTTCACAAAATACAACTTCGTAAGTGTGAAGTTATCCAACTGTGTAATTACGTAAACATCTGTCACTGATGTAGTATAATAAATGTTTGTTTCTCTCAGTTAATATGAAACGTCCCCTTAGAAAAATTTATACAAGGCTGTGCTTAAACTGACACACAATATTTTTTAGCGCAACGGAATCTGACTTCCAAAAATCCCTACGAAAGAATGGCCCTGACTAACATTAACCTATACGTTTCACAAATCACTTACCTCACAAAAATCTTCGTTACTCAAGCTACTGCAATACAGCGAGCGCCACTACTGCCAGCTAAATAAAAGATTCAAACTACTGAAGGCACTAACTACTGATAGGCATAGTTAGCAAATGAAAGAATTTAATACAGAACAAACAATGTATTTACCTTAACAGTCATAATATATATATCAGTTCGTGACACCAATTTTAACAAATTTCAAAACTCCGCCATCTCTCTCCCCACGTCCACCACTGCTGGTGGCTCACCCCCAACTGCGCAACGCTTCGCGCTGTTAGCATCCAGCTGCCGCTGCCCGACACTACAATGGCAGACAACAATGCAAACTAGGCACAGACTGCGCACAGCACAGCCAGTGATTTTTCATACAGAGCGCTACGTGGCGTTACCAATAAAAAAAAAACGTAAACAGCCTACTTACAATACAACCTTTCTTAGACAAAATAAAAGACATTGCACGACACTCAGAAAGAAAAAGGCTGCTCATTCCAGTAGATATCAACGCAAAATTCCCCTTGTGGAACTCAGATATAACTGACGACAGAGGGCAACTAGTGCTTGACGTGGTAAATGAAGGCATCCTCTTCATACTGAATAGGGAGGGTCAGCCACCTACCTACCGCGGAGACGCCGGTGGTTCAAATAACATAGACCTTTCTCTAGGGACCACAAAACCTCTTCCACTAGTTAATACACGGAGGGTATTAGATAGAGCCACACATAGTGACCACAACGCAGTCGTCATAACCACTGACAGATAAATCAATGCACATAACATGGACCATGAACAACAGCATTTACTCATAGGAAGAGCCGACTGGCAAAAACTTCGAGATATTGTTGAGGCGTCGTCATTACACAATGCTCAAGGCAACATAGATTACAAAGTGCATGTACTGACAGATGTGCTACAAAGAGCACAGGAAGCAGCTACGCCACGGGCAAAAACTGAGTGGGCACAGAAACAACCGTGATCGTCAGAACTGGCAAGACTAAGCAAGAATTCACGGGACAAAAGAAACTACTACCAACAAGCAAAGACAGCTCATGAAAGACAGATAAGAATTTATCTGCATATTGACGCTAAACAGAAATACCAAAATCAACTAAAGACAACAAGGCAAGACTACTGGACCAATTTTGTAAAAATCCAGATACAGAACGACATCTGGGGACAACTATTCAAGATAGAAACAGAGCAAGTTAAGACACCGACAGCTCTGTCAACACTAAAACAAGCTGACGGCACAATGACCAGAGGATGGAGAAGCACAACTGAATATCTTCTGAACAGGTTCCTCCTAGATGACGACCCCACACAAGACGAGCGACATCACGCTGACCTAAGTGAGAGCATGAGGCAATCTTACAACAGTGACAGTGTAACCATGGCATTCGCGCAAGAAGAAGTGGCGACGGCAATCAGCAGGCTTAAAAACCGAAAAGCACCCTGCCCAGACAAAATACTTTCTGAAACATTAAAACAAACAGTAACACAAATCACACCTTTCCTTACTGGCATGCTCAACGAGGCACCACTAACAGGCAGAATTCCAAACCTCTAGAAAACTGCTAATGTAGTAATAATCAGGAAATCACAAGACAAAGAGCCAACAGACCCCAAAACGTACCGACCGATCTGTCTCAAACACTCTCAGCAAGGTACAGGAAAGGCGCTTGTAGGACCGTTTACAATTACACAGACGCCTCCTCGGCCTAACGCCCCATGAATTCGGCTTCAGGGAAGGTAGGTCAATAGAAGACGCCGTCAACCAAGCACTGATAGTTACAAATAGCATCAGTGACAAATACGTGGCTACCATACTAATCGACATAGCCGGGGCTTTTGACAACCTGTGGTGGCCATCATTCTTCGCCAGGTTAATAGAAATGAGGCTATCAGCTTCCCTCTACAATAGTCTCCTCGACTACTGCACAGGCAGAGTGGCGGAGTGGAGGGCTGGTACACGGAAAGTTGTCAAGAGAATAACAAAGGGATGTCCACTGGGCTCGATCTGGGATATCGCAATCGAGCACTTGCTGACTACCTTATACAGTGACGACCGGTTAAGAGGTGTGGTGGCTTACGCAGATGACCTGCTCGTAGTGGTGTCAGCTAATTCGAGAGCAGCACTAGAGACAAAAAACACGCAACTGTTCTGGAAAATTAACAGTTGGTGCAAAGAAAATAAATTAAAAATAGCTCCCAACAAAACTGTATATTTACTGCTCTGAGGGACAAAAGAGAGGAATCCAATTCTAAAATTAGACAATACAAGCATGCAGAGGAAGCAAGCCACACGTTATCTCGGACTGCATCTTGACGGAAAACAGACTTTCAACCATCATATAAAATTGACAATTGACAAAGCCTCCAAAATTATGCACAAACTAGCAACACTAAACACAACTCAGTACAAATTACCTATTAAGACGATAAGGACCTACCACACTGCGGTATTTGAATCCATCACATGCTTCGCTGCAAGTGCTTGGGTCCACAGACTGAACATAAAGACTAACAAGACAAATGTAAGACGAGGTCAACGTAGTGTACTCCTGAGAGTGAGCGGAGCTTTCAACACCAGGTAGCTAGAGGCACTTTGCGTTGTGATGGGGACCTGCTCTATACACTTTACTGGCTTAAGAGGGACAGGCTCGATAAAGTCGCCGAAATTACGGGAACCAACATTATGAACAAAACAAAAATGAAACAATGGTGGATTCAAACATGGCAGAGAGTGTGGGATGCATTCGACAAGGGTCGTCGAGTATACTCTTTTTCCTGATGTACGTGAAAGGCTACAATTGAAACATGTCGACCCAAGCCGGGGGAGGGTCCATTTCCTGACACGTACATTTAAACCGTATGGGACTAACTAACGATGAAGTATGCGTATGCGGGAGAAACTGGCACACCATAACATGCCACACTGCTGTGCAACACGCTAGCACAAGTGAGACCTATACTGAACGACAATGACATCACCAGAATAATACGTAATCCCGACGAGGGGGAACACAATAAATAGCGTAGCCGTAGCTTTCACATTAAACATACCGTTTGTTGCTTTCGTTAGTCTATCTTAGTTTTCGAGATATTTAATTTTGAAGTCAGGGACTCCTTCGCTGGACACCCTGTATGAAGGGCATAGTGACTGCACTATCGTAATCAAGACTGATGCGATGCCAACAGCCACCGCGGTAGTAGAAGTTTACATACCTGCTGGCTTCGCATATGACGAGATTCGTAGAATATATTTTGATATAAAGTAAATTATTCAGATAGTTAAGGGAAGATGGCCAAAATTCAAGGATATAAAGTGAAGACTTGAAAGAGCAAAATAATCATTTTTGAAAAAGGGAAATTTGTTAACATCGAATGTAAATTTAAAAGAAGGAAGCCTTTTCTAAGTGAGTGTAACAATGTGTAACAATGTACAGAAGTGAAAAGTCGACAGTAAACACCAGAGGCAAAAAGAGAGCAGTCTATTGGAATGTGATGCTATAGGTGAATGCTGAATGTTAGTTGGGTAGATCGGACAGCTAATGACGTACTGGATCGATTTGAGTAAAATGAAAATTAAATTTGGTAATGGAAGGAAGCGGGAAGGGGAGGGCTGTGAAATTGTAGGAAGGGACGACGGTTTGACTACAGCACGCAGGTTCAAAGGAGAGTAGGCTGTAGTAGATATGTAGAGATGATGATGCTTGCACAGAATAGAGTAGCTTGAAGAGCTGCATAAAACCTGTCTTTACGCTGAAGAACACAACAACATTAACAAGGACAACAACAAACCAGCAACAGTTAAGTATATCAAGGTACGGTACTCATTTTAGCATCTTTATGTTATTTTCTCTAATAGTTTGGAACTTTGTGTATGGAGATAACATTCCGAGAAACACATCTGGTACAAGTGCCATGGCAATTTTTTGTCACACGAACATTTTTCTCGTTCCCAATCTACGGGCACAAACGAACTAGCGGCAGTCTAGCCGTGAAGAGAAAGAGTAGTGACACCGTCGTGAAAAGCGTACTGGAGCGCATGTGCCATTTTTCCTTCCGGCGGCGTACACCCGGGTCGTTTTATCGTCGCTTTTTGCGATAAAGCGCGTAAACACGGTCGTCCGCTATCTCGCACCTGCACCCGCTAAATTTTTATCCTAAATGGACGCTGTTGTTCTCCGGCCTTGCAGCTTAGAGGTGCCTTTTCACTCGCTCGGAACCAACCGGTCACAAACTGGAGAAGAAATAAAAAAAGAAACACTATTATCCTGTCGATGAGGATGCCATTAGAGATGGGTACAAATTATGACTGCGCAAAGATACGGAAGGAAATTGGCTGTGCCTTGTTAAAGAGACCATAACAAACAGAACACAGAATGTCATTTTTAACGGAGATAAATCTTCAGACGTAAAAATAGCTGCGGGTATATACAAAGGGAGTGTTATAGGACCAATAGTTCACAATACACATAAATGACCTATCACTTCATAAGTACCAAGAGGCTATCGCGGAAGTTTCTATTGTGTAGAGAAGTCGCAACGCTAGAAAATTTCAGCGAAATGCAGCGAAGCTGCAAAGGATCGTCGTTTTGTGAAAGGATTGACGATTGAATTTCAACGTAAACGGCTGTAGCGCACTCGACACAATTAGGTGGAAAGACTCGTTATTGTGTGATTACACGATTACTGAACAATTACTGGAAGCAGTCACATCTTTTAATTACCTGGAAGTATGCTAACCGAGAGGTTTACAGTGGAACAACTACGTAAAACAAATCGTAGGAAGGGCACGTACCAAACTTATATTCACTGGAACAATACACAGGACGTGTAGTCTATTCCAGTTCGACCTAAACCTGAGTGTTGTTTGTCAGTCTGGGATCCTTACCATATGTTATTGATAGAAGAAATAGAGAAGACAAAGACTCACAGACATGCTAGTCAAACTTCAGTGGCAGACGCTACAAGAGTTCTCTTGTACATCACTGTTGAAATTACGAGAGCGTACTTTCATAGAATAGTCAATCAATACATTGCTTCGTCCAGAGCTTATCTCCAAAAATAACGTGAAATTAAGATCAGATAGAATCGAGTTCGCGCGGTGGCTTACCAACAATGGTTCTTCGAGACTGTAACGTGAAAGGGTGAAGTGACAATATTACACAAAGTACTCTCCGTAACACACCATAACGAGGCTTGAAGGGTATAGATGTAGATGCAGAAGTGGATGCAGTTGCAAAAATTAGCCTTAAGCCATTTGTGGTACTTACAGTTGGTCGGTGGGAGTCTGGGACCGCGGTCATCCCAAATAGGTGTCCATGGTCTTACTGCTGCACGAGCTCGCTCAGTATAAAAAGTTCAGAAAGTTCAGCACAGGATCACTGATACAAAACTGGGCTTCGTACCACTTCCATTATTCGGTAAATACTCAGCGATGTCAATTTGATGATTCCACATAATTTGACGCAATATGTTGTGATAAAGAGCGGATGGAATTTAACCTTCCGTGGACATTAAAATCTGGTAGACGAAGAACTGTCCCAGAACTGACAAAGACAGGTAGTCAGGAGCATTTTAAGGAACTGTTTTTTAAAAAGATATGTATCCATACTGTGCAAGTGATTTTATCTATGTGTTACGCACACCAGGAAAAAATTAGCAAATGTATTGAAACTTGCCGTTTGTATGTGAAAAAATGACAGTGCTGGAAAAAAAACTCTTACGTTATTTGATTTTCAAACAGCTGAGCAAAACTCATAGGACTCAGTCAGTTTTCTCTTTACTTATTCGGGTCATCACTAAACTGACACACAATATTTTTTAGCGCAACACAATCTGACTTTCAATAATCCCCACAAAAGAATAGCTCTGACTAGCGATAACTTATACCTTTAATGGATCACTTACCTCACAAAAATCTTAGTTACTCGAACTACTGCAATACAACTAGCGCCAATACTATCAGCTAAATAAAAGATTCTTACTACTGAAGCCACTAACTACTGATAGGCATAGTTAGCAAATGAAAGATTTTGATAGAGAACAAACAATGCATTTACCTTAATAGTATACAAAAGTCATTATATATATCAGTTCATAACATCTAGTCTTAAAAATTTCCTTTTTCTGACGGACACACGTCCAGATCGTCTGCTCATAGCAACCTCTCAAAACTCTGGCATCTCTCTCTCCACATCCACCACTGCTGGCGGCTCACCTCCAACTGCCCACCGCTACACGCTGTTCACATCCAACTGCCCAAAGCTACACTAGGGAATATTCCAACAATGAGTCCAACCAGCCACAGACTGCACAGAGCGCAGTCAGCGATTTTCATACACAGTGCTACGTGCCGTTACCAGCATAAAAACCTAAACAGCCCACTTACACTATCACAGATATTTCTATTCACGATCGCGGAATAAGAATTAGCTTGGACATACAGTTACCAAGGAAAAAGAAACGAAAAAGTCTAAACACAATTACAATTGTGTAATAATTTGCCCTAGGAGATTAAAGTGATAAAGAAAACAAGTTTATTTAAAAATACAGTTAAAGCGTATTTCTTAATACAGACTACACAAGGAAAGAATGCTTCAAGGATTCAGAATAGAGGTTAATTGTTAGGGCCGATAAAAAAGTTTCCTCTCGAAGGCCGTACAGGGCAGAATCGGTGTGACAATCAGGTCGTAAGCATTGAGATAATCATCCAACCCACGTACCAAGTTTAAGATACCCGCTTGGCAAAACACTGTGTCCTGATTCGTGAAAAAGTCCGCAAATTCCTTGCTGCACATCCTCGTCTGATAGGAATCGTCGAATCTTCAAGGCCTTTCTTAAGGGACAGAAGGTGCGATAATCGCATAGGGAGATATCTGGATTATGGGGCGGGTGTTCGACTGTCCCCCACTTGAGTTGTCGTAATTTCTGCATTACGATATTTGCTACATGTGACCGTGCGTTATCATGAAGCAGCAGCACCCTCTGTCCCAGTTGGTTTTCGAAAAGCATTCTGCCCTATACACATATACATGTTCTTCATCCTCTGATATTTGTTTAACGGTGTTTGTCCTTCGGCAGAAAAAAAGAGCATTTCGATGCATTTGATAATAGCGTCAGTATAATTCACGTTTTCGCATTTACCTCACGCACGTTGGAAAGACACTAAAGCCACCCTAATCCCTTGTCTACATGTCGGTGAATATGTACCCGTATCGGAGTCTCGCTACGTTGCATACACGCCGCAGCAACGCCCTCAAACAGAAATTTTTAGATCCGCCCTTATAAAAAGTGGCAAATAAAACATCTCTCCTATATTATAGCATATGGTAACAGTATAATGGTTTTCGCACGAAAATAGTCACCGTACCTGGTAGTGCGTTATTATACAGTATCACCAATTTTCTGAATTAAACATCTCAGTCACCTTGAGGGGATAGTGACTCAATGTGCTAGACAGGGCCGGCTGGGGTGGCCGAGCAGTTCTAGGCGCTTGAGTCTGGAACCGCGCGACCGCTGCGGTCGCAGGTTCGAATCCTGCCTCAGGCATGGCTGTGTGTGATGTCCTTAGGTTAGTTAGGTTTAAGCACTTCAAAGTTCTAGGGGACTGATGACCTCAGAATTTTAAGTCCCATAGTGCTCAGAGCCATTTGAGCCATTTGTTAGACAGGCGGAAGAGAAGTCATGAAGATGCAACAAAGGTGTGGCACCATAGTCATAATCTAATGTCATCCGCAAGTGTATGTGGTGTGTACAGAGATAAATGTTGAGACACTAAATAAACTGTACCTGAAAAATTATTTTTCATGTTATTAACCCCAAGGTACGGGAGGCTGGAAGATGACGCTGAATTTGATCGTTCTGATTTGAAGCAAATTCCGGAATGGTTCAACCGACAAGGCCATGCCCTTCCACCCGTCCTCTCCTCATTAAGAACATACTCTGATGAGCTAAACATTATGACTACCTGCTTAAACTCGTTTTGGTCCACGTTTGCAACGCAATACAGCGGCGTTTCTGCCTGGCATGGATACGACACGTGCTTGGTATGTTTCCGGTATGAACAGGTCACGCAGTTTCTAAAAAATTACTTGTCGGTTGTTTGAGGGAGTGGAGCTGTCGCCCGATAGCTTCCCAGATGTGTTCCGTTGGTTTCAGATCAGGCAAACATGGCGGCCAAGACAGCAACGTGAATTCACTATCGCGCTCCTCACGCCACTGTAGCACGATTCTGGCTTTGCGACGCTGACAGCTATCCACTGGAAGATGACATTGCCGTCGGGGACAAATCAAGCGCGAACAGATGCAGGTGATCCGCAATAAAGTTCAGAAAAAATCGTTTTGTATATTCGGTCGCGTCATTGTGAAACACTAACTAATTTGCCAACATTTCGACCGAATTTGCAGTGATCCACTGCAGGGCGACCAACCCGCCCTGAAGAGGACCGCTACGAAGTCGATCGAAACGTCGGGATTTTAGTTGTTTTAGTGTTTCACAATGGTGTGGCCTAATATTCAAAATAATTTTGTTCAAACTGACACTGTCCGAGGAACGCTACTAACTTACATCAACGTCATTGATAGTGCCTTCAATTACTGCTACTTGTCCCATGAAAGTTTAGATGAAAGTCTCCCATAGCATAATACTGTTCCCACCGTCCTGCGTCCGCAGCCGGCCGGATTGGCCGAGCGGTTCTAGGCGCTACCGTTTGGAACCGCGCGACCGCTACGGTCACAGGTTCGTATCCTGCCTCGGGCATTGATGTGTGTGATGTCCTTAGGTTAGTTAGGTTTAAGTAGTTCTAAGTTCTAGGGGACTGATGACCTCAGAAGTTAAGTCCCATAGTGCTCAGAGCCATTATAACAATTTTTTGCGTCCGCAGCGTAGTGCATGTTTTAAGCAGCAGCTCGCCTCAATGACGGCGTATCTGGAAACAACTATCGATCTAGTGTAACAAGAAACGTGAATCATCAGACCAGGCAACACTTCTTCGTTGATCCTCGTTCGAGTACCCATGATTCCATGCTCACTGCAATTTCAGTTGACCATGTTATTGGGTCAACATGGGAACTTCTGCAGCTTCCCATGTGCAAAAACGTGCGCTGTACGATACGCTATAGAACCCTTGTGCCTGCACGAACATTGTACTGTGTGTCAGATATGCCACAAACTGAAGCCTATCCTGGTTTAGAGAAAGAGGAACACTCCGATTTTTAAGTTCTATGCCGAGACGTTAACTTCCAACACCTTGTCGGCTACCCGTGGTTTCACCGTCCTTCAAACACTTTCAATAGACGTTCAAGACGCGACACTAGCACTCGAACAGCCGACCAGCTTCGCCGGTTTCGAGATGTTCGCTCCCAGGTGCCGGATCATAAAAATCTGCCCTTTGACGAAATCGCTTATGTCAGTACAACTCATCATTTTTACATCTATATCTACATACATACTCCTCAGGCTACCGTACGGTGCGCGACGGCGGGTACCCTGTACCACTTCTAGCCATTCCCTCTTCTGTTCCACTAGCAAAGAGAGTGAGGAAAAAAGACTGTTTCGATACGTCCATACAAGCCCTAATGTATTTAATCTTATCTTCGTGATTCTTATACGAAAAGTCGTTGGCGGCGGCAAAATCGTTCTACAGTCAGCCTAAAACGTCAGTTCTCTAAATTTTCTGAGTAGCGGTGGTTCCCATTTGAATTTCTGAAGCATCTCCGTAAAACTTGAGTGTTGTTCGAACCTACTTGTGACAAATGTAGTAGCCCGCTTCTGAATTATTTCGATGTCTTTCATTAATACTACCTGTTGCAGATCCCAAACACTCGAACAGAACTCAACAACGGGTGGCACTAGTGTCGTATGTGCGGTTTCCTTTACTGACCTAAAATCCTCCGAATAAACCGAAGCAGAAAAATCACCTTCCCTACTACAATCCTCACAAGCTCATTCCATTTCATATCGCTTTGCAACGTTACGGCTAGATATTTAATCGATGTGACTGTCAATCAGCACACTACTAATGATGTACTCGAACATTATGGGTTTGTTTTTTTTATTCAAACTTACACTGTCCGAGAAACGCTACTAACTTGTATCAACGTTTTTGATGGTGCCCTTAATTACTGCTATATGTCTAAGTTATTTGTGCACCGTTCAATCTTTCGACCAACTTTGTTGTATGGGAGCAAAAGCTGGATGGATTCAGGTTACCTTATCAACAAGATTGAGGTTACGGATATGAAAGTAGCTAGGATGATTGCAGGTACTAGTAGATGGGAACAATGGCAGGAGGAAATCCACAATGAGGAAATCAAAGAAAAACTGGGAATGAACTCTATAGATGTAGCAGTCAGGGGGAACAGGCTTAGATGGTGGGGTCATGTTACACGCATGGGAGAAGCAAGGTTCCCCAATAGACTCAGGGGTTCAGCAGTAGAGGGTAGGAGGAGTCGGAGCAGACCAAGGCGAAGGTACCTGGATTCGGTTAAGAATGATTTTGAAGTAATAGGTTTAACATCAGAAGAGGCACCAATGTTAGCACTGAGTAGGGGATCATGGAGGAATTTTATAAGGAGACTATGCTCCAGACTGAACGTTGAAAGGCATAATCAGTCTTAAATGATGATGATGATGATGATGATGATGATGATGATGATGATGATGATTCATCTTCATTAACTTACATTTTGCTACGTTTAGAGCCATTCATCACACCGACTAGAAATTTTGTCTAAGCCATCTTGTATCCTCCTACAGTCATTCAACGACGACACCATACACCCTCAGACTGTTGCTTATCATGTCCGTCAGATCCTTTTTGTATATAGAAAATAACAGTGGTCCTAACACGCTTCCCTGGGGCACTCCTGACGATAACCTTGTCTCTGATGAACACTCGCTTGACTGTCTTCACTGGAGTGATTCCTCACTCGTCTCTCCTCCGCGTATATAAGGTTCCTTACCGCGTCACGTGCCCGCAACGCAACTGGATGGCATTCAGTATCGCGGAGGGCGGTCGCCATAATGTTTTGACTTATCAGTATATGCACATGTTCATATGTATTTATATGTGTATATTCATGTGTCTGTATATGTGACTTACATTTCTCCATCCATTAAACTGAAAAATAACGAATAAATTAGTAACATCAAGAAATTGGCCGCGCCTTTATGTAACGGATAATACTGATTGCCCCCTGGCTTTGAATGCGTATCGTGTGTTTGGGCCTAAACAAATCTGTATTTGCAACGCGAACGATGTCAGATGTGGGAGATATAAATATACAAACTTGCATACTTTGCTTACTCTCATTCCATTATGTCATATGGGATTATATTTTGGAGTAACTCGTCAAACCGAGCAAGAGTTTTTAGAGTGCAAAGGCCTGTATTAAGACTCATTTGTGGTGTAAATCCAAGAACATTTGTTCAATGTGTATTCTAACCACTGCTTTTCAGCATATTTATTCCTTAATGAAATTTGTTGCAAATAGTATGTCTCTATTTCCAGTCAATAGTTTAATACATAGTATCAATATTAGGAATAGGAACACTCTACACGAAGACCTAAAATCGTTTCCCTTGGTCAAAAAAGGGGTCCAATATTGAGACCACACATTTTCAATAAATTGCCAGCAATCATTAAAAATTTGGTTTCAGATAAAGCACAGTTTAAACAGGGTTTGAACGACTTTTTGGTAGGCACACACTTCGACTCCATAAATGACTATGTTAACAGGGGCTGTTACACCAGCTTAAGTAAAAATGTCCATTAGATTTCAGTTCTGACAGCACTTGGTCACAACGGTCAAGATTAGGAGTTCTGTGCACGATAAATTTTTTAAAACTACATAACTATGTTTCTTTCTGACAGTGCACTAATTCTGTAAATTTTGGCAGTTCAGTTTACTCTAACGCAGTCACATATTTTGACAATCTCCTGACAAATGATCAGGGAAGTGAGTATTATATTCGAATGTTCTCTCATTTTTGGGCCTATGGAACGAAAAATTAATCTAATCAAACCTCATCACCTAATGAGCACCGGTCTGTCACATCTCTCTGGAATCATGGAAGTATCTACTTTCATTTGATATCTGAATATTTTATTTTGATTGGAAAGGGGTTAACCTTTGTCGAAAGCGTGATTTTCCGATCATTTATTTGACAGTGTCACAGATGCCAGGTAGAATTTCCGTGAACAGTACTGAGCAAAGTTGAATGATGTAACTCTTTTCTGTGTGCTGACAGATCTTCGTTGCTTTCCGGTTAGTCGTTCCATCTTAATAGCATCAGATGTCGGTTGTTGAATGCGGGAATGGAAGACTTGCTGTGAGGAAGTAGACGAATGGAAAGTGGACGCTAGTAGTGTGTGAAAAGTTGAGACTCTGGGTCGGACGGCCTTGGATCGACTCCAATTTCATCCTACATTTAGCCGGCATGGTAACTCATTGTGTTCGGTCAGAAGGTTGGCTGCCCTCTGTAACATAAAAAACTGAGTTAATGGATCGACGATGAACTTGAACAAGCGTTATGGGACGTCCACCCCGAACAAATACAACGACCATTAACGAACAAAATGAGATCAACAACAAAAAAAGATGGGAAGCGTGTACGGATGGCCGACGCGTTTGAGGCAACCGCTAGTGACTAAGCCGGAGATCCGGGTTCGAGTTTCAGTGCATCAAAAATTTTCAACTTTCACAATCGAGTTACTTCGATGGTTGATTGCCGTTGGAGTCGGTCTCCCCTTCTAAATGTGAGAAGCTGAATTGCAAGCTCTGCTGTTGCCCTTCACAGCTGCCATCTTTTTATGCACGTAGTAATAAATGAAGCACAAGTGTAACGCCTTCCTTCGCCTCCTACTGTCACCATTATTACATCAGGGTTTTCCGTCAAATAGTTAACAATTGTGTTTTTGTGTGCTCATGTAAGACAGTTGTCGTGACACAGTGAGTTGCCTTGTACTTGTGTGAAACCACACATAATTTACAGAGTTGTAAAAACTTCGGTCGCCATTGGTGCCTGTGCTTACTCTGAGGTCGAAAAAGAAAAACTCCGTATCACAGCCAGTAAAGAGAACTGCTGAGTATCTTGAAGTTAGTGAAAGTGTCGTGAAACGAATTGCCAGAGAAAATCGAAAAATTTCAAATCTTGTATAAAAAAAATCTTGCAGGATACAGAATTTTGTATTGGACGAGTTTACACAGGGACTCATAAGAATAAAATCCATGACTTCTATGTGGCAAAACCTGTTTCCGACACCATCAGTCGTTTTCGAAAGATTGAAAATGGAACAAGAAGACTTCCATGATTTGAGGGAACAGTCCTTTGGAGTCTTATTCAGAAATTGGTCTTCACATACGAAACGTCTATCAAAAAGGGCTTGTGCTCATGGCGAATTATCGAATAACAAGAAAAAGGGAACAGTCAACGTGGGAAATAGTACGCTTTCGAAAAATTCGATGGAAAATCGGTTACATTGTTGAGAGGTGGTTGGTGGAAATCACTCCAAAAGTTGGATGTGTGGTAAAAAAATCATCTGATGTGAAAGAAAATTTAGGGCCCCAATGATTATTACACGGGAAGAATGAAGAATAAAACGGAGGAGTTCAAACACCTTCAGTATAATCTGACGCATTGGGAACGTTGGAAACGAAGATAGGTTGGTGCAAAACGTGGCGGTCCACGTCAGTCCAAAAATTTTCGAGATTTTATTAATAAAAATATAGAAAACTTCAGATAGCGATTTTAGTGTTGAGGACGTACACATAGCCTCCCCTCACTTGAGTACAACGTACAGAACGTTCATACAGTCATGTCAAACTTCAGAAAAGTTCTTCTTTGGAATATCGTTCAACTCGAGCATCATACGGCTTCATGTCAGTTATGGAGTCAAAATGTTTATCCGTCCTGTACAGTCTTTCACTTTGTCATTTTGTGGTAGTTTCATATTGATAACACCAAGGTTCGTCATCCGTGATTATTTTTTACAGAAAATAACTTTCCGCATTTTGCATTTCGATCAACTCGCGGCAGGCATCAACGTGTCGTTTTACATCGAAAGACATAATTTTTCTCTGATACATAACATTGTCTTGAACAATTGATTCAGTGATGTCGATGTAATGCGTCCACTATGGACGCACGTGGACTACTTAACACTGTTTGGTCACTGTGGACTGGTCAAATAGACATCTGTCGGTTACAGTTGTTAGTTGAAGCTGACAGCATAGTTACTGCGCTGACGACGCTTATACTCTGGGAATAAAATCAATCTCGGAACTTTTGGGATGGACGGTGTATATTTTACTGGGAAAAAACGTGGTGTAGAGTATCATACTAAGATGCGTGGTTTTGGAGCGTTCTCGGAAAGTTGCGCGCTAGATCTGTGATTTTTATGGGTCAGGTTCCATGTCACAAGATTATAGACCCGGTATTACGAATGCCTTCTATAAAATAGAGGAAGGATATTTGTGTCGAATGGTTGGAAAACAATAAAGCAGAGCTTTGATCTAACGCCAGGTCATACGAGGAATTTACAAAACTAAACCCCAGTAACTGCTGTTTTTATCCTCGGCTGGGCACCTCCCGTATTGTTTATCGGAGATGTAAGCACTGCATCCGTGGGGTAGAGAAATATGCGAACACCCATTAAGTAACCTTCACCACTCTGTTCCATAGAAACAGTTACAGTAAAGCGCACGCTACGCCGGCCCGTCGTAACTGTCTGGCAGCCGTCTGCTTCACGTCTGCTGTGCAGCGAGCTACCTTAATTTAAGTATTATCTGTATTTTTCTTACTTGTCACTTCTTCTTCTGCGTGTTTTTGCTTTTAGGAAGCTTTAATAGTAGAGTGCTATTAAGTGTTCCATAGATCTCGTGTTTGTTTTGAATACAGTCAGAGAGAGTCCCTTTAGTCAGCCATAGTGCCAGTAGTGTCAGTGTCGCCCTAACCGCCGTCTGCTTCACGTCTGCTGTGCAGCGAGCTACCTTAATTTAAGTATTATCTGTATTTTTCTTACTTGTCACTTCTTCTTCTGCGTGTTTTTGCTTTTAGGAAGCTTTAATAGTAGAGTGCTATTAAGTGTTCCATAGATCTCGTGTGTGTTTCGAATACAGTCAGAGAGTCCCTTTAGTCAGCCATAGTGCTCGTAGTGCTAGTGTTTGTTTCCAATACCGTCCAGAGACAGGTAGTGCTATTTTCCTTGTTTCTACAAGAAGTGGTTAGCAATCACAGTTTAGTCAATAATCAACCGCCTTTAGTGAATTAGCAGTCTAGTTAAAAGCTGATTAACACTCTATAGTAAATTGATTTCTTAGGATGGCTAGGATGTGTGGCTGCTGTGTACGGACGCAGGAGGAGCTGGCCACTCTTCGCGAACAGCTGAGCGTGTTGATGGCCGCGGTCAGCCGTCTTCAGGCTGCTGCCTCGGAGTGTAGCGGCAGTGGGGAGTCTGGTGCGTCGCATGGTGCACCCCAGGTGTTAGATGCTTCACCCACTGTCCCTGCTGTCGAGACATCTTCGCGGGTACCGGGCGCGGTTGGGCCACCCTCTCCCCAAGGGGAGTGGCGGGTTCAGCGGCGTTCGCGGCGCACGAGGCGGAGGGTCAATGTGGAGGCTGGCCGTGTGGCATCGCCCGCTCTGCCAGTGAGTGGACATGTGGCTGCTCCTTCAGCAAGGTCCGAGCAGGCACACGGGGGGAGGGGTTTATTAGTTATTGGGAGCTCCAACGTTAGGCGGGTGATGGAGCCCCTTAGGGAAATAGCGGAAAGGTCGGGGAAGAAGGCCAGTGTTCACTCTGTCTGCTTGCCGGGGGGTCTCATCCGAGATGTGGAGGAG
Source organism: Schistocerca gregaria (assembly GCF_023897955.1). Classification (NCBI taxonomy): domain Eukaryota; kingdom Metazoa; phylum Arthropoda; class Insecta; order Orthoptera; family Acrididae; genus Schistocerca; species Schistocerca gregaria. Next base: position 399,111,142 of record NC_064931.1, on the reverse strand, counting down.
GCCCTACCGGCGGCGATAGAGAGCACTGGGTGCACCCGACTGCAAATTGTTGCTCATGTCGGCACCAATGACTCTTGCCGTCTGGGTTCAGAGGTCATCCTCAGTTCGTACAGGCGGTTGGCGGAGTTGGTGAAGGTGGAAAGCCTCGCTCGCGGGGTGGAATCAGAGCTAACTATTTGTAGTATCGTTCCGAGAACCGATCGCGGTCCTCTGGTTTGGAGCCGAGTGGAAGGCTTAAACCAGAGGCTCAGACGATTCTGCGGAGAGCTGGGGTGCAAATTTCTCGACCTCCGCTATCGGGTGGAGAAATGTAGGGTCCCCCTGAATAGGTCAGGCGTGCACTACACGCCGGAAGCGGCTACGAGGGTAGCGGAGTACGTGTGGAGTGCACATGGGGTTTTTTTAGGTTAGAGAATTCCCTCCCTAGGCCCGACAAGACGCCTCCTGAGACGCGGCAAGGCAGGAGTAGGCAAAATGCAACAAGGAATAACAATATTAATGTGCTAATAGTAAACTGCAGAAGCGTCTATAGAAAGGTCCCAGAACTGCTCTCATTAATAAACGGTCACAACGCCCATATAGTACTAGGAACAGAAAGTTGGCTGAAACCAGACGTAAACAGTAATGAAATCCTAAACTCTGATTGGAATGTATACCGCAGAGATAGGCTGGACAGTGAAGGGGGAGGCGTGTTTATAGCGATAAGAAGTGCAATAGTATCGAAGGAAATTGACGGAGATTCGAATTGTGAAATGATTTGGGTGAAGGTCACGGTTAAAGCAGGCTCAGACATGGTAATTGGATGTCTCTATAGGCCCCCGGGCTCAGCAGCTGTTGTGGCTCAGCACCTGAAGAATAATTTGGAAAATATTTCGAGTAGATTTCCCCACCATGTTATAGTTCTGGGTGGAGATTTTAATTTGCCGGATATAGACTGGGAGACTCAAACGTTCATAACGGGTGGCAGGGACAAAGAATCCAGTGAAATATTTTTAAGTGCTTTATCTGAAAACTACCTTGAGCAGTTAAACAGAAAACCGACTCGTGGCGATAATATATTAGACCTTCTGGTGACAAACAGACCCGAACTATTTGAATCAGTTAATGCAGAACAGGGAATCAGCGATCATAAAGCAGTTACTGCGTCGATGATTTCAGCCGTAAATAGAAATATTAAAAAAAGGTAGGAAGATTTTTCTGTTTAGCAAAAGTGACAAAAAGCAGATTACAGAGTACCTGACGGCTCAACACAAAAGTTTTGTCTCAAGTGCAGATAGTGTTGAGGATCAGTGGACAAAGTTCAAAACCATGGTACAATATGCGTTAGATGAGTATGTGCCAAGCAAGATCGTAAGAGATGGAAAAGAGCCACCGTGGTACAACAACCGAGTTAGAAAACTGCTGCGGAAGCAAAGGGAACTTCACAGCAAACATAAACATAGCCAAAGCCTTGCAGACAAACAAAAATTACGCGAAGCGAAATGTAGTGTGAGGAGGGCTATGCGAGAGGCTTTCAATGAATTCGAAAGTAACGTTCTATGTACTGACTTGGCAGAAAATCCTAAGAAATTTTGGTCCTATGTCAAAGCGGTAGGTGGATCAAAACAAAATGTCCAGACACTCTGTGACCAAAATGGTACTGAAACAGAGGATGACAGACTAAAGGCCGAATTACTAAATGTCTTCTTCCAAAGCTGTTTCACAGAGGAAGACTGCACTGTGCTTCCTTCTCTAGATTGTCGCACAGTTGACAAAATGGTAGATATCGAAGTAGACGACAGAGGGATAGAGAAACAATTAAAATCGCTCAAAAGAGGAAAGGCCGCTGGTCCTGATGGGATACCAGTTCGATTTTACACAGAGTACGCGAAGGAACTTGCCCCCCTTCTTGCAGCGGTGTACCGTAGGTCTCTAGAAGAGCGAAGCGTTCCAAAGGATTGGAAAAGGGCACAGGTCATCCCCGTTCTCAAGAAGGGACGTCGAACAGATGTGCAGAACTATAGACCTATATCTCTAACATCGATCAGTTGTAGAATTTTGGAACACGTATTATGTTCGAGTATAATGTCTTTTCTGGAGACTAGAAATCTACTCTGTAGGAATCAGCATGGGTTTCGAAAAAGACGATCGTGTGAAACCCAGCTCGCGCTATTCGTCCACGAGACTCAGAGGGCCTTAGACACGGGTTCACAGGTAGATGCCGTGTTTCTTGACTTCCGCAAGGCGTTTGACACAGTTCCCCATAGTCGTTTAATGAACAAAGTAAGAGCATACGGACTATCAGATCAATTGTGTGATTGGATTGAGGAGTTCCTAGATAACAGAACGCAGCACGTCATTCTCAATGGAGAGAAGTCTTCCGAAGTAAGAGTGATTTCAGGTGTGCCGCAGGGGAGTGTCATAGGACCGTTGCTATTCACAATATACATAAATGACCTGGTGGATGACATCGGAAGTTCACTGAGGCTTTTTGCAGATGATGCTGTGGTGTATCGAGAGGTTGCAACAATGGAAAATTGTACTGAAATGCAGGAGGATCTGCAGCGAATTGACGCATGGTGCACGGAATGGCAATTGAATCTCAATGTAGCGAAGTGTAATGTGATGCGAATACATAGAAAGATAGGTCCCTTATCATTTAGCTACAAAATAGCAGGTCAGCAACTGGAAGCAGTTAATTCCATAAATTATCTGGGAGTACGCATTAGGAGTGATTTAAAATGGAATGATCATATAAAGTTGATCGTCGGTAAAGCAGATGGCAGACTGAGATTCATTGGAAGAATCCTAAGGAAATGCAATCCGACAACAAAGGAAGTAAGTTACAGTACGCTTGTTCGCCCAATGCTTGAATACTGCTCAGCAGTGTGGGATCCGCACCAGGTAGGGTTGACAGAAGAGATAGAGAAGATCCAACGGAGAGCAGCGCGCTTCGTTACAGGATCATTTAGTAATTGCGAAAGCGTTACGGAGATGATAGATAAACTCCAGTGGAAGACTCTGCAGGAGAGACGCTCAGTAGCTCGGTACGGGCTTTTGTTGAAGTTTCGAGAACATACCTTCACCGAAGAGTCAAGCAGTATATTGCTCCCTCCTACGTATATCTCGCGAAGAGACCATGAGGATAAAATCAGAGAGATTAGAGCCCACACAGAAGCTTACCGACAATCCTTCTTTCCACGTACAATACGAGACTGGAATAGAAGGGAGAACCGATAGAGGTACTCAGGGTACCCTCCGCCACACACCGTCAGGTGGCTTGCGGAGTACGGATGTAGATGTAGATGTAGAATTACGGACTTGTCGAGACTCCATTCTGAGCCGAGAAAGATACTTCCTCTGTGTCCATGCCACGTTAGTAAACACAGCACTGCCGCGTACAGTGGCAACGTCCAAGGGTAGTACAGGCCCTTTTGTGAATCCTCGTCACCAGTTTTGTAAAGGCGTCGTCGGTACTGCTGTGGAGGCCGAGTTTCCAGTGTTGTTACTGTAGGGCGAGTTTGTGAGTTCGTGGAACGGCTTCTGGTGCAGTACACCGCTAAGACAATTTCTCCCTGCCACTATTACACAGCTATGCCCCAGGGTCAAGTAACAGGATAGGAGAACGAAGGTTCTACAACACTCCAACAAATTAGTAACGAAGTATCAGAAAATTAGTTTAAAAGGTTTACTTGTCTTCGTGACTTGTCGAATAATGAAGTCTGCAACACTACTTGTAATATAACACAAAAAAGGCCCTCAACGACTAAGCGCTAATAATCGTAAGTAAACTTCACAGTACATAGCAAATGCAATTTAAAACAACTGTCTGTTCACTTCTAAGAGTGCACTAAACGACGTTCCATAAGCCAGCTCTGGACGATGACCTACAACCAACTGGGCCAGAACTGCTCTTCTATCTACCGAGTAGGCTTCGGTGTGTTGTCGTCCGGTCATTGGTGTGTTGCGCTCGGCCGGCAATTGTCTTAGACGGAGTCGATACCTTCATCCTCAGCGCCACCCTTGGTGCTGGTGGAACTCGCCTAGGTGGCGAGTCTCTATGGCACTGGCACCAGCTCGCATCTTTACGCCTGTGGTGCTTTGGCCCTGGCTGTGTCTTGCTCGGACGACACAGCAGGCCCGATGTTACGACCGAGCGTCGCCCCGCATTCTTCTTTTAACAAATTAAGAGAGAGACCGTGCGACTGCACAGAGACCCTTGAACACCTCCCTCACTTGCATTTTAGTTTTGCCCTCATAATTAGCTTCTGCTACAAAGCCGACAGACCTAGCCAGACTACTGTCTCTATTATTCCCCATTCGCCTAGGAAATACCCTCCTCCTTGTGAATATCGTTTAACTTTTGTCACCCACTACTGTTTCCCATGAGACTGGCACAGGTATTGCTCCCTCTTTCCTCGAGAGTCCCGCTGAAAATCCTGTCTCTGCAATAACCACAGAAATTGCTTTCATTGGCTCGTTGTCAGTCATCAATGACACAAGCACTTTTGCTAACGTGCTCACATCCCATTTGGCGTCCTATGTAATGAAATATTTGCGATCGCACTTAAAGTCACCAGAATTCCTTTTCAAGGGTGTATTGAGCTCAGCGGAGAAAGAAATTAAACTTCTATTGTTATCTGTGTCGCACTGCGAATACACTTCGTCGTAAAAAAAAAAGTAAAGCACCTATAGGAGGGGGAGGGGAGGGGGGATGGGGGGGGGGGGGACGAAACTTGAATCATTGAGAGTGTACGTGATGTTATTTCGGTGATTACAAAATCGAGTCAAATTTACAAAAAACTTGGCAGTGGGATCCCTCCCATCTGTTAGGATGTCCTGGTACTTCCTCTGGCCTGGATGCGTGCGCTGATTTGGTTGGGAAGGGTGTCATAAGGCCACTGTATCATCGTCCGAAGTAATCTGGCCCACAAATGTTGTAACTGGTCCTTGATAACCTGGATACTGGCTCTGGATCAGAGCTAACATCTGAGGTAGTCCCTCACATATTCTATCAAGAACTGAGCAGGGGATCTTGCTGGAAATGGCAGTACCTCAACATCCTGCAGACAGATCATAGACGCACGAGTCATGTGTGGACGAGCTATGATACTATCACGTGAGAGTTAACACATGAGGACACGGGATGTCCATCACATATAGTTGTGCCGCCAGAGTTCCCTCAGTCCCTGCTAGCTATGAACTGAAGTCATACGCAATGATTCCCCACACTATGATTCCAAGAGTAGCACCGCTGTGTAGCTCCAAACATTGGAAGAATGAAACATCTCTCCACATCGCCTCCATACTCGTCAGTGATGATCATTTGGGTTAGGGAAGAACCGTTATTCATCACTGAATACAATGCGACGCCATTCATCGACAGTCCATGCTCCGCAGTCACAGCACCACTCCACTTGCCACCGTTTGTGTTGTCATGTTAACGGCAGCCTGCACATGGTACGGTATTTTTCTTCGTCTGGCTACTTCGAGGCTCCGACCATTGGTTCAGGATGACACAGAGTGTTGTAGGGAATCCATTTGTTGTTCTCAGATGTGGAAGGCTCACAAGATGCTCGGTGCACAATACAACGATCCTGAACTGCGGTTGTCAGACGTAGTCGACCAGAACCTTGACGATTGGTGTGCTTATCCTCACGTTCCATGCAGTCTAATTTTACACTACTGGCCATTAAAACTGCCACACCACGAAGGTGACGTGCTACAGACGCGAATTTTAACCAACAGGAAGACGATGATGCTGTGATATGAAAATGATTAGCTTTTCAGACCATTCACACAAGATTGGCGCCGGTAGTGACACTTAAAACGTGCTGACATGAGGAAAGTTTCCAACCGATTTCTCATACACAAGCAGCAGTTGACCGGCGTTGCCTTGTGAAACGTTGTTGTGATGCCTCGTGTAAGGAGCAGAAATGCGTACCATCACGTTTCCGGCTTTGATAAAGGCCGCATTGTAGCCTATCGCGATGTGGTTTATCGTATCGCGATATTGCTGCTCGCGTTGGTCGAGATCCAATGACTGTCAGCAGAATATAGAATCGGTGGGTTCAGGAGGGTAATACGCAACGCCGTGCTGGATCCCAAGAGCCTCGTATCACTAGCATTCGAGATGACAGGCATCTTATCCGCATGGCTGTAACGGATCGTGCAGCCACGTCTCGATCCCTGAGTCAACAGATGGGGACGTTTGCAAGACAACAACCATCTGCACGAACAGTTCGACGACGTTTGTAGCAGCATGGACTATCAGCTCGGAGACCATGGCTGCGGTTACCCTTGACGCTGCATCACAGACAGGAGCACCTGCGATGGTGTACTCAACGACGAACCTGGGTGCACGAATGTCAAAAGGTCATTTTTTCGGATGAATTCAGGTTCTGTTTACACATCATGATGGTCGCATCCGTGTTTGGTGACATCGCAGTGAACGCACATTGGAAGCGTGTATTCGTCATCGCCTTACATCTACATCTACATTTATACTCCGCAAGCCACCCAACGGTGTGTGGCGGAGGGCACTTTACGTGCCACTGTCATTACCTCCCTTTCCTGTTCCAGTCGCGTATGGTTCGCGGGAAGAACGACTGTCTGAAAGCCTCCGTGCGCGCTCTAATCTCTCTAATTTTACATTCGTGATCTCCTCGGGAGGTATAAGTAGGGGGAAGCAATATATTCGATACCTCATCCAGAAACGCACCCTCTCGAAACCTGGCGAGCAAGCTACACCGCGATGCAGAGCGCCTCTCTTGCAGAGTCTGCCACTTGAGTTTGTTAAACATCTCCGTGTATCGCGGTTACGAAATAACCCTGTGACGAAACGCGCCGCTCTTCTTTGGATCTTCTCTATCTCCTCCGTCAACCCGATCTGGTACGGATCCCACACTGATGAGCAATACTCAAGTATAGGTCGAACGAGTGTTTTGTAAGCCACCTCCTTTGTTGATGGACTACATTTTCTAAGGACTCTCCCACTGAATCTCAAACTGGTACCCGCCTTACGAACAATTAATTTTATATTATCATTCCACTTCAAATCGTTCCGCACGCATACTCCCAGATATTTTACAGAAGTAATTGCTACCACTGTTTGTTCCTCTATCATATAATCATACAATAAAGGATCCTTCTTTCTATGTATTCGCAATACATTACATTTCTCTATGTTAAGGATCAGTTGCCACTCCCTGCACCAAGTGCCTATCCGCCGCAGACCCTCCTGCACTTCGCTATAATTTTCTAATGTTGCAACTTCTCTGTATACTACAGCATCGTCCGCGAAAAGCCGCATGGAACTTCCGACACTATCTACTAGGTCATTTATATACATTGTGAAAAGCAATGGTCCCATAACACTCCACTGTGGCACGCCAGAGGTTACCTTAACGTCTGTAGACGTCTCTCCATTGAAAACAACATGCTGTGTTCTGTTTGCTAAATCTCTTCAATCCAGCCACACAGCTGATCTGATATTCAATAGGCTCTTACTTTGTTTATCAGGCGACAGTGCGGAACTGTATCGAACGCCTTCCGGAAGTCAAGGAAAATAGCATCTACCTGGGAGCCTGTATCTAATATTTTCTGGGTCTCATGAACAAATAAAGCGAGTTGGGTCTCACACGATCGCTGTTTCCGGAATCCATGTTGTTCCTACAGAGTAGATTCTGGGTTTCCAAAAACGACATGATACTCGAGCAAAAACCATGTTCTAAAATTCTACAACAGATCGACGTCAGAGATATAGGTCTATACTTTTGCGCATCTGCTCGACGACCCTTCTTGAAGACTGGGACTACCTGTGCTCTTTTCCAATCATTTGGAACCTTCTGTTCCTCTAGAGACTTGCGGTACACGGCTGTTAGAAGGGGGCAAGTTCTTTCGCGTACTCTGTGTGGAATCGAATTGGTATCCCGTCAGGTCCAGTGGACTTTCCTCTGTTGAGTGATTCCAGTTGCTTTTCTATTCCTTGGACACTTATTCCGATGTCAGCCATTTTCTCGTTTGTGCGAGGATTTAGAGAAGGAACTGCATTGCGGTCTTCCTCTGTGAAACAGCTCTGGAAAAAGGTGTTTAGTATTTCAGCTTTACGCGTGTCATCCTCTGTTTCAATGCCCTCATCATCCCGGAGTGTCTGGATATGCTGTTTCGAGCCACTTACTGATTTAACGTAAGACCAGATCTTCCTAGGCTTTTCTGTCAAGTCGGTACATAGAATTTTACTTTCGAATTCACTGAATGCTTCACGCATAGCCCTTCTTACGCTAACTTTGACATCGTTTAGCTTCTGTTTGTCTGAGAGGTTTTGGATGGGTTTAAACTTGGAGTGGAGCTCTCTTTGCTTTCGAAGTAGTTTCCTAACTTTGTTGTTGTACCACGGTGGGTTTTTCCCGTCCCTCACAGTTTTACTCGGCACGTACCTGTCTAAAACCGCACATTACGATTGCCTTGAACTTTTTCCATGAACACTCAACATTGTCAGTGTCGGAACAGAAATTTTCATTTTGATCTGTTAGGTAGTTGAAATCTGCCTTCTATTACTCTTGCTAAACGGGTAAACCTTCCTCCCTTTTTTTATATTCCTATTAACTTCCACATTCAGGGACGTTGCAACGGCCTTATGATCACTGATTCCCTGTTCTGCACTTACAGAGTCGAAAAGTTCGGGTCTGTTTGTTATCAGTAGGTCCAAGATGTTATCTCCAAGAGTCGGTTCTCTGTTTAATTGCTCGAGGTAATTTTCGAATAGTGCACTCAGTATAATGTCACGCGATGCTCTGTCTCTCCCACCCGTCCTAAACATCTGAGTGTCCCAGTCTATATCTGGTAAATTGAAATCTCCACTTAAGACTACAACAGGCTGAGAAAATTTATGTGAAATGTATTCCAAATTTTCTCTCAGTTGTTCTGCCACTAATACTGCTGCGTCGGGAGGTCGGTAAAAGGAGTCAATTATTAACCTAGCTCGGTTGTTTAGTGTTACCTCCACCTATAATAATTCACAGGTACTATCCACTTCTACTTCACTACAGGATAAACTACTACTAACAGCGACAAACACGCCACCACCAGTTGCATGCAATCTATCCTTTCTAAACACCGTCTGTGCCTTTGTAAAAATTGCAGCAGAATTTATCTCTGACTTCAGCCAGCTTTCTGTACCTATAACGATTTCAGCTTCGGTGCTTTCTATCAGAGCTTGAAGTTCCGGTACTTTACCAATGCAGCTTCGACAGTTTACAATTAGAATACCGATTGCTGCTTGCTCCCCGCATGTCCTGACTTTGCCTACCCGTGTAGCCGCTTGCTGCGTGTAGTGGACTCCTGACCTATCCAGCAGCACCCAAAACCCCACCACCCTATGCCGCAAGTCGAGGAATCTGCAGCCCACACGGTCTCAGAACCCTCTCAGCCTCTGATTCAGACCCTCCACATTGCTCTGTACCAAAGGTCCGCAGTCAGTCCTGTCGACGATGCTGCAGATGGTAACCTCTGCTTTCATCCCACTAGCGAGACTGGCAGTCTTCACCAAATCAGATAGCCGCCGGAAGCCAAAGAGGATTTCCTCCGATCCATAGCGACATACATCATTGGTGCCGACATGAGTGACCACCTGCAGGTGGGTGCACCCTGTACCCTTCATGGCATCTGGAAGGACCCTTTCCACATCTGGAATGACTCCCCCCCAGTATGCACACGGAGTGCACATTGGTTTTCTTCCCCTCTCTTGCTGCCATATCCCTAAGGGGCCTCATTACGCGCCTGACGTTGGAGCTCCCAACTACCAGTAAGCCCACCCTCTGCGACCGCCCGGATCTTGCAGCCTGAGGGGCAACCTCTGGAACAGGACAAGCAGCCATGTCAGGCCGAAGATCAGTATCAGCCTGAGACAGAGCCTGAAACTGGTTCGTCAGACAAACTGGAGAGGCCTTCCGTTCAGCCCTCCGGAATGTCTTTCGCCCCCTGCCACACTTTGAGACGACGTCCCACTCTACCACAGGTGAGGGATCAGCCTCAATGTGGGCACTATCCCGGGCAACTACAGTCGTAGTCCGATCGGGGGATGCGTGGGACGAGCTGGCTGTCCCCGTCAAACCCCCATCCAGACCCCCACAGTGATGCCCATTGGCAACAGCCTCAAGCTGTGTGACCGAAGTCAACACTGCCTGAAGCTGGGAGCGAAGGGATGCCAACTCAGCCTGCATCTGAACACAACAGTTGCAGTCCCTATCCATGTTAAAAACTGTTGTGCAAAGAACGTCTGAACTAACCTACAGAGAGTGCAAACAAATCGACACAAAATTTAAACGGTTATTAAAACACAAGATTGCCTAGTAAATGCAGTAATGCTGCTACTTGCGCACTGCTGACACACTGCTCGGCGGCGGAAGGAGACTACGCGATTTTACACTATTCAGGTACTAAAACGCGATGCTACAACTCTCAAATACCATAATATGCCCGAAATTTATGAATTAAACAATGCAAGTACCAAAAACACGCAAAGAAATTAAGAATTAAACTATGTAACAAATGAGTGACCTAGGAGTATACGACTTGCTGCTGCAGCTGCTTATCCAACGGCGGCAGGGAGCACACTGCGTATCATCCGGCATGATGGTATGGGGTGCCATTGGTTACACGTCTCGGTCACCTCTTGGTCGCATTGAAGGCACTTTGAACAGCGGACATTACATTTCAGATGTGTTACTACCGTGGCTCTACCCTTCATTCGATCCCTACGAAACCCTACATTTCAGCAGGATAATTCACGACCGCATGTTCCAGGTCCTGTACGGGCCTTTCTGGATACAGAAAATGTTCGAATGCTGCCCTGGCCAGCACATTCTCCAGATCTCTCACCAATTGAAAACGCCTGGTCAGTGGTGGCCGAGTAACTGGCTCGTCACAATACGCCAGTCACTACTCTTGCTGAACTGTGGTATCGTGTTGAAGCTGCATGGGTAGCTGTACCTGTACATGCCATCCAAGCTCTGGCTCAATGCCCAGGCATAACAAGGCCGTTATTACGGCCAGAGGTGGTTGTTGTGGGTACTGATTTCTCAGGATCTATGTAACCAAATTGCGTGAAAAGGTAATCACATGTCAGTTCTAGTATAAAACATTTGTCCAATGAATACCCGTTTATCATCTGCATTTCTTCTTGGTGTAGCAATTTTAATGGCTAGTAGCATGGATGTGGATAATGCAGCTTGCTGGCCAAATGGAGATCTTCAATGAGGCCGCTTTCAAACTTTCTCAGGTGCTGAAAACGGCATGTCGTGAGAGTACCCGGCGTCTCTGTGTCCCTCGCAATGATCACTCGACGGAGTCCGGACATTTTCCACACCGGACATTTGCCACGCCGGACATTTGCCACGGTTTTACCTGCTCCGAGGGGTTCGATACCTTGTCTCCCCTCCCCCTCCCTCCATCATCCTCCTCCTCCTCCTCCTCCTCACCCACCCGCGCAGTTTGCTTTCGAAGCTCCTAACGTGACCATCAGTATGGAAGTTATTACAACGAACAAGGGCAGGCCTCCTGCTCGTTAGAAAGGTTACGCCTATCTTAAACAGAGGGAATCTAAAGAAGGTGTTGTTATATGGATGTGCTTACGCCGAAAAGCGGATCATTGCAAGGGAAAGCTGCTTTCGAGGAACGGAGAAGTGTTGAGCGTATTAGAACATCTCTGTGGACCACCTGACGATGCAGTTCTGAAAGTGAGAAAGCAAGTGGAAAGATCGAAGAGAAGGTCTCGAGAAGAAACTACACAGTTATCGGAGATATACGCTGATGAAATGGGAAATCTACATAATAAAGTTTATGGCTTTGTTACAGTGATGCCTAATTCAGAATCTATGAAGAGAACCATGCGTCGATGGAGTCAAGAGTGGGGGAACCAACAAGAGCCTAAGAACTCTTATGAAATTGATCTTCATGAAGATGTATTAAAAATGGAAATTGTCAGTAGTTTTCTTGTGGAAGACGATAGATTAGAGGTGAGAATAACGGTTTTTAGTGGAAGCAAAGGAAAATAAAGTTTAAAAACATGTTCCCATTTTTTTATGGATGTAACATTAAAGAGATGCAGCAAGCAGTTTGCAATAGAAATGTGGGACTGTTACGGAAAAAGGCACTGAACGACGAATGCTGTTGAAGGGTGGCACAACAAAATAAATAGTATTATTGGAAACCTTCACTCTAAAATCAACTATTTGGTGGAGTGCTTGAAAAAGGAAGCAGAGATCACAAAGCGCATGTACATGAAATTGGAAATGAATCTTGAAGGTAAGAGGAGGAAGAAGAAGTACTTGAAGTTGGACTACAGGATAGAGAGAATAATAAAGAATTATGAAGAGACTGGCAACATTAGGCCTTGCTTGAAAGCCATTGCCCATATTCAGAAACTGGACTAAAATACGTTAAAAATAATGTATTAAAAACTATGAAGACCACCGAGTCCTCGCAGTTTACTGACATAAAATTATTAAAACATTGAAGCAGCATTATCGGAGCTAATATTAAGTTGTAATTGTACATAGAGTGTACATTAGTTCAGCGTGTTTAGGCTGATTTTACACCCGCCAGAATGGTAGATGGTCATTTATCATTTTCACGGTCCAAAGTCTGTGCAAAGTGTGATGCGAATCAGCCTTTAATATAAAAAACAAAAAGTGTTTCAAGCCTCACAAAAGAATCCCTATTGTTGTCACGTTAAGATAACTTTTTTCTGTTTCCAATATTATGACCATACTATAAAATAATTGTGAGTTCTAAAATAATTTTCTGAAGCTTCAGAATCGCAACTATCACCTAAAATATCATGGTTTGTTAAAATGATAGTACACGCTTTCGTAAAAGAAAATGGGAACTGAACCTTTGAATTGCACCTAAAATTGACATCCCAAAACTGATCTGATGCTAAGGTAGACAATTTTGGCACCTCAAATATTTTTTATTTAAGCTTAGCTGCAAACATTTATAGTAGATGTAAATCTACTTAAGTACATTTAGATATAGTCCTTTAAAAATTAAAATTTCTTACTAAATTGTTGATTATCTTTAAACAGGTTAATAAAAGCAAGGAGCTTACTACTGAAAATTAATTTTTACTAAAGAACATCAGAAACAAATGTATTAGACCTACTTTTCTTACACATTAGACACTTTTTGAAAAGATATTTGATCATTCCCTCTGTCACTGACAGTGTAATTTCAGTTGCTTCGTAACACCAGGGGTATCTACTTCTAAATTATGCTTGCAGCTGTTCTCATTTCGAATTCTGGAATATTTACTTCTTCTTTGGTGGAGGAATTTCGGAAAATTCAATTACTAACTCCACTTTAGTGGCACTGTTATCAGTAACATTACCGTCGCTGTCGCGCAGACAAGGTACTTACTGAGGCTTTCCGCTAGTTTACTTAACATGGGACCAGTATCTCTTTGGATTTTCCGCCACATTTCTAGAGCGAGTTTCGTTGTGGAAACTATGAAATGCATCTCGCATTGAAATCCGCACCAAACTTCGAGCCTCAGTAAAACTTCACCAATCTTGGAGATTTTGCGTTCGTCTAAATTGTACGTGCCTTTTGCGGTGTTCCTGCAACAGCTCTCTGTCGTGTTTTGTGTACCTTGGGGGATCAGTTCCGTCTCTTATTAATTTATTTGATATGAATATCTCGAATGTTGTTGATACTATTTCTTTGAACTTAAGCCACATATGGTCTCCATTTACATAGTTTGGAAGGATTGGAGACTATCTCTCAGAAAGACGTCACTTGAATTTTTAGCTGCTTTTATAAATAGATATATTTCGCGTTTAGTTTTGGTGAATTTCTTTGTTACGGAATTGAGCTTCTCTACGACTGCGTGTTCACTAAGCCCTGTATCCGTCGTGGTGCTCAGGATTATTTGTGGCTAAGAGGTCAAGTGTGTTTTCATAACTATTTACAATTTGAATGACCTCGTCAACTAATTGTTAAAAATAACTTTTAAAAAAGCATTTAGAACCATTACGGAAGTTGTTTTCTATTTACAATAGGGTATGAAAACGTATTTTTGTCAACATGCGGAAGGTAGATTGAAATAACTGCCAACTATAATTGTATGAGTAGGGAACCTATTTGTGATGAGACTCAAGTTTTCTTTTCTTTGAACTGTTCAGCAACTGTTTCATCTGAGATAGGGGCTCGGTAAAAGGGGCCCTTTATTAATTTATTCCGGTTGTCGAGTGTAACCTCTGCCCATAGTAAGTCACAGGAACTATCTGCTTCAAAGTCGATTGTGAACTTACATTGTTTTTCCTTAAGTTGTCCTTCTTGTTTCTGTTGTAGCGCAGATAATTACAATTACTGCTTTTCCCTCCAGAACCTAAGATGCTTTCTCTGTGACCCTGTAAATACCAGAGCTAAACAATGTAGAACAACAACGTACGTTACAAGCGTAGCATTCTGTATTACTTCATTTCCTTATTTCTAACATTTTAAAATTGTAAGTCGACTTTAGATGACATGTCAATCATAGATATTCTTATCTCTATTTAGTGAACGTGTTTTCAGTTGTTTTGAACATTGTCCCGGAACACTTTATTAACTAATGATTTTAGAGAGTAAATTAATATGGAGTATGTCGTTCTTCTTTTCAAACATTCACAAACCCATTTATTCTTTCCCTATTGTCTTTTGGGTATGCAGTTGTAGTAATTAAAGTAGACACAAATGCAGTGATAAAAAAGAAATGATTAGCGTACATTTGCATTCTCGTTTCATCGTTCCTTTCTTGTTGCTCCCATGCCGATGGACTGTTTCTATCGCAATCAGTGAGCGTGAAAGGAAGCTACCGTACAGACAGAACTAATTACATACTGACATAATCGTCGGTATTGCTTTCGTTTCCCAAAAGTTATAAATATTTCGGAAAAGAAGCTTTGTATTTGGCCTAGATGTTGAAGAAGAAGGTCCCTTACGTACTGGTTGTATCGAGTAAGATGTGGAGACGGCGGTTTGAAAGCGGACAGAGGATGTCCGGCATTCCACTCGACGACTGACGCTGTTCGCGTCCATTATGAACCATAACAGGCCTGGTGACGACACAAAACACGAACAACATTAATGCACTGACGGCCGTTTCACGTGTCACAGAGAATTGCAGCTCTAACCAATTACATATCCAAGGCCGGCGTCTATGTGTATGAAGCTATACTGACGTCCGACCATACCACTTGGGTGCTTCAATTTTTATTTCAGGCTGCGAATACTGCCACTGAACGTATTTCAGGTTTTTCTTGAAGAAAGTGGCAAAGAATAACAAGCCTTTTAATAAAAATGATACTCTACAGCAGTTGCACTCACAGTGTAAAGTGTACCGCAAAGTGTCTGGAGAACATCAGGTAATACACAACAGCTCCGTTCCAAAGGCTATGTCGCAGGCACGCGGGGTTGCAGCGCTGTCTAGGGCGCCTTGCCACGGCTCCCTCCGTCGGAGGTTCGAGTTCTTCCTCGGGCATGGGTATGTGTGTTGTCCTTAGTGTAAGTTAGTTTAAGCTAGATTAAACCTAAAGACCGATGACCTCAGCAGTTTGGTCTCGTTGGAACTTATCACAAATTTCCAAAAATTTCCAAGTCCCAGCGGCTGACAGTAACAGCCTATCCGTACACATGCGAGCTCTGTTTGGATGTTTAGAGTGTCAGATGTACATTGTGGAGTTCTGTTGTGTATCTCACCTGACTTCTTCTAAAGTTGATTGTTGCCCCTACTGCAGAAGATCACCGTCGGTCGTGATTCTGTTTATGAAGGAGCGCTCCAGCTATTCTGATTGTACGAAAATATGGATTAGCTTCCCATTTTAGATCACGTAAATCTATTTTAATCGACGTCTGTTATTTATTTAGTGCTTTACGGCTTCCCAAAACACTATTGCCATTACACGCGAAATATTTCACAACACCTCATATGTGTAAATCGGTAGTGAACGCTTGTGAATAATAACACTGATCACACTCTACTACCTTGTGAATAAATATCTGAGTAATTGACATACTTTACCTACTTGCTGCTGGCCGGAGTGGCCGAGCGGTTCTAGGCGCTTCAGTTTGGAACTGCGCGACCACTACGGTCGCAGGTTCGAATCCTGCCTCGGGCATGGATATGTGTGATGTCCTTAGGTTAGTTAGGTTTAAGTAGTTATAAGTCTAGGGGACTGATGACCTCAGAAGTTAAGTCGCATAGTGCACAGAGCCATTTTAACAATTTGTTAACTACCATAGTGCTTAGAGCCATTTTTTGAACAATTTTGCTGTTCCGTGACCTCACACTGGCGACCGCTCAACTCCGCCGCTGCCACCCAACTCTTAATAATGCGAAATTAGAATTATATTAATACATTCAGGTGTTGATATATATCAACGGGGACAGGTGAAAATGTGTGGCCCGACCGGGACTAGAAGCCGGGATCTCCTGCTTACATGGCAGCCGCTCTATCTATCTGAGCCACCTTGGGCACAATGGATAGTGAGATTGCAGGGACTATCTCGCCCGCGCCTCCCGCTAGACCTACATTCTCACATTGTATGTCCACACACTACATTCGTACTGTCCCACCCCAACACACTCATTACTCGTGGAAGACATTCTTACCAAGTCCCGTAAGAATTGCATCCACACAGAAGAAGAAGGTCATGGCCGGTATTGCCAGAACTATATACTTATAGCGATATGGTGTCTGTTCTTTAGGACATGTCCG
The DNA here is from genome assembly GCF_023897955.1 of Schistocerca gregaria. Taxonomy (NCBI): domain Eukaryota; kingdom Metazoa; phylum Arthropoda; class Insecta; order Orthoptera; family Acrididae; genus Schistocerca; species Schistocerca gregaria. The sequence goes on along the minus strand of NC_064931.1, from coordinate 399,094,403 downwards.
AAAGAACAGACACCCTGCCCCTATAAGTATCTTAATTATTGCAGTTAACGCTTAACAACACTTTATTAACAATGGCTACTGATAGTAAACAGTCTGGACGGTAAACAGATTTCTGCCCAGGCCACGAATTTTCAGAACGCACTTGGTGCAGAAGTCACCTGCAGACCGCACCTGGTTACGGCCGCCACCCGAGTCTGCCAGCATCTATAATGGAGCGTCTGCCTCGAATGTTTTGACCAATCACCGCCCAGAAAATCCACGCTGCCTCATTTGGTCATCCTTTGCTCAGCCAATGAAAAGCGAAGACGCTGTCTCCAAGTGGATTGCAACGCAGTAAATCGCGACCAAGACACCACAACTTCGCAATATTTTACCTAAACAATAGAGCTTGTAACATACTGCACAACGCAATGATTAACTCGGTACCAGTTTTCCACAAATTTTACAAGTCGTGTGCACAAACTCGAAAGCTAATATGTACAGATAGCTCACTTCCTTGGAACTGCAACAGAATCTTAGATGATTCAAGTAGTTGACTGCAACAGCGGCCGGACCTTAGTCAGCAGCAAAGCGATTGAGTAGGGCTTTTATTAGTCCTCATTCTCGCCTCCAAAATTCATCACAGCTAATGATCAATTTTTCTTTAATTGCTGAAATGCACAACAAAGGGTGGTTCGTAACTATGGAACCATAATTCTAAAAGAAAAAAACAAGTGGATAAACAAAGTTAAAGTCAAGTAGTATGTGATGGAAAACGGAGAAAAACTGTGAGGCTACGTTACTTACATGACGAACTTTTTGGAAGCCGCTGTCTTGGATACAACTCGTGAGTTTCAAATGGTTAAGGGCTCATGTGACAAAGCAAGCAGATAAAGAGATACACGAGATAATCAGTGGTGTCTTTCATTTCAGCATAACTTCATTTATTCTCAAGCTGTGACTGATGTTTCTCCCTCCCAGATGACGTGAAAGACGATAGCTTTAACACAAGCTGAATGCACTGAGATTGAGCTCATATCGGAAGAGTGATCGAATGTGTTATCACACAGAATTCGAAACCGGCACCACAGAGACGGGCCAGCTGAACCGTGCTGCAGTTCGCTTTGATTCTGTTTGTAGGTTTCCGCCCTCTGTTGTAAGCCAGACGGTATCGTTTAGTTGGCATTGTTGCCGTTGTTGATCTTCTCGTGTCGGCTGGCGCCACTCGGTTTCGCAAGTGTTGCCTGTCCGCAAGTGGCAGCAGCGGCGGTTATCGATATGTAATAACTGTTGCCCTATCTTTGGGGCGACGTCGTTGTTTTTCCGGGTCGTGTGAGTGGACCAGTTCGGTTGGGGACTCAGGAGGAGCCAGGTCCGCGCAGTGCCAGAACACGCCAGGACCGCTGGCGGCATGCATGGACTGCTGGATGGAAGGGCTGTGGTCACGAGGGTGGACGACCTCGTCGTAACCCGGATTCAGCAAGCTTTAAGGTAAGTGTATTTCAATCCAAGTAGAGAAACCTCCACCACTGTGATATCTCGCGGTTCTCCAGTGACTTGGGTTCGTGTTGCTCCTCGTAGTGTCGCCGAGGCGAAGAGCAGCGAGTGGAGTGCTTGGAGAAGGCGGATCTGATTAGTTTTCCTAGGCTTTATTACTATTGACTGCATTCAACTTGTAACAATTTGTTAAGTTCAACCAGCGGTAATTTTTCTTGCCCGGTGGCCATTAACGACCCAGTTACCTGCCTTGGGGGTTAGTGTATGTAGCGACAGTGTACGTTTCCTAGCCTTGACGTTGCTGTCCGGTAAGGCCTGTAGTTTTGACAGCTTTCTTGATTGTAGGCCGGTTGGTGATTCCTCTACTCTGATGGTAGTGATTCCTTTCTCGTTTCTGGCGCTCTAAGCACAGTATTCTGGGGACTTAGTGCAGACCGCCGGTTCCGGCTTTGGCGAATTGATCCATCGTTTCATTTGGTTTATAGGACGTCAGGTAGCTTCAGCAAGATTATCATTAGTCATTTGTTAAACTGCCACTAGTCTGAGTTACCATCTTGTGAAGTGAATGCAACTCTTGGCTGCCTATCACATCGCTCGCGAAAATGTTTGTTGCCAGACTTTCTCAGAGGTCGATTCCTGGAGCACCATATATTGCCCCTTGGTTCTTGTAAGACATGTGTGTTCTAAAAGCAGGTCTGATGGCCAGTAGGTCAGTGTAACGCTCATTCAGTCCACGCCTTCCGCGGGTATAATCTGCCTCAGTAAACTTTAAGGAACCTATGTACTGGTCCTTCTGTTATATTATTGTGTTATTTACTACAATACCTTGTAATGCTACATTAAAGATTATATATATCTAGTTAATAGTTCTGGTCGCCTTCTGGAATAAATCTAGCAGTGTAGCGTTCAGTGGATGCTAAGGGTTGTGTTATTTCACCCGTTTGGTGATCAGTTGCTTGTTTTTTAATTAACCTTTGCTACTTTATTTGTTGTTTTACAGCAGGTTCCTAAATTTTTTATATTAATAACGTTCCTGGCGTGTAAGGCCTTAAGACGTGATTGTGATCACTTGCCTTAAAATTCTAATTTGGTATTTGTATTTACACAGTAATCATTTAAAACCTTACTGCCATTCCTGGCGTCTAATGCCTTCTGCTGTGTTTGTGGCGACTTGTCTTTAATTTTTCGATACCTGTAATTGAAGCGAGTGTTAAACAATTCTTAATTTGTTGCCATTTGGCGTGTAAGGCCTCCTGCCCAGATCACAGTGGCTTGCTTTTAAAACATTATCTGCTGTATCTGTATTTAATGGTGATTTGTTAAAATGTAACTCACTGAAAACACTACTATTTACACAGTTGTTTATTCCTTCATTAATAATGTGTGGTACTTTTTTATTGTTGAGGCTGGAAATACTGGTTTAAAATAAATTGTGTATAATTGTAAAAGGGCAATAGTAACTGATTACGGCCCAGTCCACACTCGTAACCGAATCCTGCCATCTCTTGACTACCAGGTTTCACCAGCCATTACCCAAAGTGCTAAGCTGAAATTGTATGAAACTGACTTTGTCAGAGACAAACAGAAAGCTGGACGATTGACAACGGCTGCTGATGAAGCAACAATAGGTGTTCAGACATTGCTCAGGAGGAGTCCAAAGCGAAGTACTTGCCGCTTCTCCCACCATGTTGCAGTAGAGCTTCAGAGGTTTTCTCCCATATTTCAGTTCACACTACGGAGTGGCAGTAGTTAAGCTTTCGCTACTTGAGAAGGCCCTCTGAAAAACGAGTGATCGTAGGACAATGAAACATCGTGGAAACATTTGTAAGAACATGCCGAAGACAAATTACGTATAGACAACAGAAATAACATGTTTTAATTTCCACATGAGAGGGTAACGATTGTTAATTTCTTAACATTTTTACGTTTCAGGTTACAAAAATTGCTGAGTTTGATGACCATCTGCATCAGTGAGAGCCTGGAAGTTTGTACGTATACCGTTTCTCAACTGTTCGCAGCACTTTTCGAATGGTGGATCATGGTATGTTCATCTGTCGTCACACAACTTGAGCACTGCTTGAAGATCACACGTTATGTACAGAATTCTGAGCCATGGCAATACGAACTTCTTCAACAATTTATGGTGCAATTGGTCTTCGACCTCTCCCAGGAGCAGTTCTCAGATCAAGTAGCAGAATTTTAATTATAACCTCCATGTAATTGATTTTAAATTTCAGTTTAACCACCTGTTTTTGTTACTGAAGAGTGGTTCCACGCCTATAGACCACACTGTTCATTTCCATGTTAATTGCCGGCCGTAGTGACCGAGCGGTTCTAGGGGCTACAGTCTGAAACCGCGCGGCCACTACGGTCGCAGGTTCTAATCCTGCCTCGGGCGTGGATGTGTGTGATGTCCTTAGGTTAGTTAGGTTTAAGTAGTTCTAACTTCTAGGGGACTGATGACCTCAGAAGTTAAGTCCCATTGTGCTCAGAGCCAATTTGATCCTTGTTAATTCATTGAGAGCTGCTTGTGTAGAGTGTGTTCACGTGCAGCTTCCAGTTTTATTCTCTCTACACGCGACTTTTACTAACCGCGGCAATGATGGAACTGAGGAGGCCACTCATCGGTGGCGGAAATGGCGCCTAGCGCGCGTTACAACACTAGCAGTGCGCTGGTATGTGAGGGCGATATTCTAGGACGAAACTATGGTGCTGACACTACCAAGGGAAGCACTGCGACAACTAGCTAGCCCTCAAAAATCAAATTTTAGGGCAATTTTCGATTGAAGCCCTATAACACAAAATTTAAGGTTTATTAATTAACTATCGAAAATTTTACTATACAATTCATATTTTTATTGAATTTATTAGTCTTTAGAAAAAGATTGGAGCTGAAATCATTAACCCTTTAACTTCTCTGGACGTGTTAACACTCGCCCCTTTGTACCTAACCCTGTGTGCTCTGAACGTGTTTACGCACGCCACCAGTCCCTCTACCTGGTACTATGAACGTGTCTCCGCGTAAACACGTTCAGAGCACACAGGTACAGGTACAAGGCGCGCGCGTTAACACGTCCAGAGCAGTTGAAGGGTTAAGGTGTACTTCTCAATTTACTAACAACAATGAACAACTGTATTTTATTAAAATAAAGAAACAATAATATCACTATTCAATTTTACAAACAACGAGCCGTAACTAAAAGTAAACATTTTTGTTTGAGAAACGTGAAAAGAGAGTAACGAGCAAGCAATGGTTACTTATATTTAATTAATATACAATACTTTCCCAAACAGTCAGCATTAAAATTTGAATTAAAAAAAAATGTATAATTGGTTTGCGACCTCACTTCCCACTAATTGAGTTAGTTAGTTTTACAGTAGTCTTCATAACTTAGTCGACTCAAAGTATTACTTGCAATACTGATTAAAGCCAAAATGTTGAGCTTGTAGTCTAACATGAAGTTTCGAAGACTCTTTTTGATCTACTCCACTGCTGTCTTGTGATGAGGGTCCGATGCATTTTTTGATGGACCTCGATATTAGGAAAGAAACTTTTGACCTGACTTTTTTTTTCAGGATGAGTTTATACATTCAGCTATCCCGACTAATTACTTTTTCATTTTCATTATCATTTGAAACTCAGGGTAAGAAATATTGAACTGAATCATTTTGTTTCCTAGTGATCGTTTAAGTTATTACTATATTTATCAAATAAAATTTAGCAGTTGTTTCTTAATTTAATTTAAATTTTTGTTGTGCGGGGCCTTATACTGAAGCCTAGATTCTATGTTGGCGTGACGAATACTGTAGACTCCAGCATAGCATCCCATAGTGCGCAGCTAGTAACACAGCTGCCTTACAAAGTCTTAGCTCACAAACGTGCGACTTCTTCATTAGTAATGACAGGTGATTTAACCAACGAAAGTTCAAGCATTACAGCCATATATTCTCCAGCCCAATAGCTATGACAGTAAGCTCCGTCGTAGCTATTCACATTTTAAATCACCATGAAAAATCAATTAACGAGAAATCAACGAAAATCCACCAATAAATTATTACGTAAACTCTACTATTACTGCACAGAACAATAGGCACATATTCAGTATTTACAGGAGGCCTACATGTACTGATATAATTATTAACGCCCAGTCCAGTGGTATAAAATGTCTCTTTCCGTTCCGTGATCCATTGTTTATCGCGGCTTCCTTGACATCAGTGTGAAGTTAACAAAGAAGTTACCATTTTTAAACAAATCGCAGTGGCCAATGGATATAAAATATCTGACGTCACGAATTGTTACAATAAGATAAAGAAACAAAAAATACCAAGCTAGAATAAGACCTTCTCTCATGGCAATCGTAATCGTCCAACTAAAGTTAAATTTACAGGTATGATCTGCAATAGTAATGTGTCACAAAAAACTGAGCACTGCTTCCACAAGACGGATATTAGCATTGCTATGCAGACTACCCCCATGAACCATGGACATTGCCGTTGGTGGGGAGGTTTGCGTGCCCCAGCGATACAGATGGCCGCACCGTAGGTGCAGCCACAACGGAGGGGTATCTGTTGAGAGACCAGACAAACGTGTGTTTCCTGAAGAAGGGCAGCAGCCTTTTCAGTAGTTGCAGGGGCAACTGTCTGGATGATTGACTGATCTGGCCTTGTAACACTAAACAAAACGGCCTTGCTGTGCTGGTACTGCGAACGGCTGAAAGCAAGGGGAAACTACAGCCGTCAATTTTCCCGAAGGCATGGAGCTTAACTGTATGATTAAATGATGATGGCGTCCTCTTGGGTAAAATATTCCGGAGGTAAAATAGTCCCCTATTCGGATCTCCGGACGGGGACTACTCAGGAGGACGTCGTTATCAGGAGTAAAAAAGCTGGCGTTCTACTGATCGGAGCGTGGAATGTCAGATCCCTTAATCGGGCAGGCAGGTTAGAAAACTTAAATAGGGAAATGGATAGGTTGAAGTTAGATATAGTGGGAACTAGTGAAGTTCGGTGGCAGGAGGAACAAGACTTTTGGTCAGGTGAATACAGGGTTGTTGTTGTTGTGGTCTTCAGTCCTGAGACTGGTTTGATGCAGCTCTCCATGCTACTCTATCCTGTGCAAGCTTCTTCATCTCCCAGTACCTACTGCAACCTACATCCTTCTGAATCTGTTTAGTGTACTCATCTCTCGGTCTCCCTCTACGATTTTTACCCTCCACACTGCCCTCCAATGCTAAATTTGTGATCCCTTGATGCCTCAAAACATGTCCTACCAACCGATCCCTTCTTCTAGTCAAGTTGTGCCACAAACTTCTCTTCTCCCCAATCCTATTCAATACCTCATTAGTTACGTGATCTATCCACCTTATCTTCAGTATTCTTCTGTAGCACCACATTTCGAAAGCTTCTATTCTCTTCTTGTCCAAACTAGTTATCGTCCATGTTTCACTTCCATACATGGCTACACTCCAAACAAATATTTTCAGAAATGACTTCCTGACACTTAAATCTATATTCGATGTTAACAAATTTCTCTTCTTCAGAAACGCTTTCCTTGCCATTGCCAGTCTACATTTTATATCCTCTCTACTTCGACCATCGTCAGTTATTTTACTTCCTAAATAGCAAAACTCCTTTACTACTTTAAGTGTCTCATTTCCTAATCTAATTCCCTCAGCATCACCCGACTTAATTCGACTACATTCCATTATCCTCGTTTTGCTTTTGTTGATGTTCATCTTATATCCTCCTTTCAAGACACTGTCCATTCCGTTCAACTGCTCTTCCAAGTCCTTTGCCGTCTCTGACAGAATTACAATGTCATCGGCGAATCTCAAAGTTTTTGCTTCGTCTCCATGAATTTTAATACCTACTCCAAATTTTTCTTTTGTTTCCTTTACTGCTTGCTCAATATACAGATTGAATAACATCGGGGAGAGGCTACAACCCTGTCTCACTCCTTTCCCAACCACTGCTTCCCTTTCATGCCCCTCGACTCTTATGACTGCCATCTGGTTTCTGTACAAATTGTAAATAGCCTTTCGCTCCCTGTATTTTACCCCTGCCACCTTTAGAATTTGAAAAAGAGTATTCCAGTCAACATTGTCAAAAGCTTTCTCTAAGTCTACAAATGCTAGAAACGTAGGTTTGCCTTTTCTTAATCTTTCTTCTAAGATAAGTCGTAAGGTCAGTATTGCCTCACGTGTTCCAACATTTCGACGGAATCCAAACTGATCCTCCCCGAGGTCCGCATCTACCAGTTTTTCCATTCGTCTGTAAGAATTCGCGTTAGTATTTTGCAGCTGTGACTTATTATACTCCTTCCACCTTTCTGCCTTCCCTTCTTTGCTTAGAACTGGGTTGCCATCTGAGCTCTTGATATTCATACACGTGGTTCTCTTCTCTCCAAAGGTCTCTTTAATTTTCCTGTATGCAGTATCTATCTTACCCCTAGTGAGATAAGCTTCTACATCCTTACATTTGTCCTCTAGCCATCCCTGTTTAGCCATTTTGCACTTCCTGTCGATCTCATTTTTGAGACGTTTGTATTCCTTTTTGCCTGCTTCATTTACTGCATTTTTATATTTTCTCCTTTCATCAATTAAATTCAATATTTCTTCTGTTACCCAAGGATTTCTAGCAGCCCTCGTCTTTTTACCTACTTTATCCTCTGCTGCCTTCACTACTTCATCCCTCAGAGCTACCCATTCTTCTTCTACTGTATTTCTTTCCCCTATTCTTGTCAATTGTTTCCTTATGCTCTCCCTGAAACTCTGTACAACGTCTGGTTCTTTCAGTTTATCCAGGTCCCATCTCCTTAATTTCCCACATTTTTGCAGTTTCTTCAGTTTTAATCTACAGGTCATAACCAATAGATTGTGGTCAGAGTCCACATCTGCCCCTGGAAATGTCTTACAACTTCAAACCTCGTTCCTAAATCTCTGTCTTACCATTATATAATCTATCTGATACCTTTTAGTATCTCCAGGGTTCTTCCACGTATACAACCTTCTTTCATGATTCTTAAACCAAGTGTTACCTATGACTAAGTTGTGCTCTGTACAAAATTCTACTAGGCGGCTTCCTCTTTCATTTCTTAGCCCCAATCCATATTCACCTACTATGTTTCCTTCTCTCCCTTTTCCTACACTCGAATTCCAGTCACCCATTACTATTAAATTTTCGTCTCCCTTCACTATCTGAATAATTTCTTTTATTTCATCGTACATTTCTTCAATTTCTTCGTCATCTGCAGAGCTAGTTGGCATATAAACTTGTACTACTGTAGTAGGTGTGGGCTTCGTATCTATCTTGGCCACAATAATGCGTTCACTATGCTGTTTGTAGTAGCTTACCCGCATTCCTATTTTCCTATTCATTATTAAACCTACTCCTGCATTACCCCTATTTGATTTTGTGTTTATAACCCTGTAATCACCTGACCAGAAGTCTTGTTCCTCCTGCCACCGAACTTCACTAATTCCCACTATATCTAACTTTATCCTATCCATTTCCCTTTTTAAATTTTCTAACCTACCTGCCTGATTAAGGGATCTGACATTCCACGCTCCGATCCGTAGAACGCCAGTTTTCTTTCTCCTGATAACGACATCCTCCTGAGTAGTCCCCGCCCGGAGATCCGAATGGGGGACTATTTTACCTCCGGAATATTTTACCCAAGAGGATGCCATCATCATTTAATCATACAGTAAAGCTGCATGTCCTCGGGAAAAATTACGGCTGTAGTTTCCCCTTGCTTTCAGCCGTTCGCAGTACCAGCACAGCAACGCCGTTTTGGTTAATGTTGCAAGGCCAGATCAGTCAATCATCCAGACTGTTGCCCCTGCAACTACTGAAAAGGCTGCTGCCCCTCTTCAGGAACCACATGTTTGTCTGGCCTCTTAACAGATACCCCTCCGTTGTGGTTGCACCTACGGTACGGCCATCTGTATCGCTGAGGCACGCAAGCCTCCCCACCAACGGCAAGGTCCATGGTTCATGGGGGGGGGGGGGGGGGAATACAGGGTAATAAATACAAAATCAAATAGGAGTAATGCAGGAGTAGGTTTAATATTGAATAAAAAATAGGAGTGCGGGTAAGCTACTACCAACAGCATAGTGAACGCATTATTGTGACCAAGATAGACACGAAGCCCATGCCTACTACAGTAGTACAAGTTTATATGCCAACTAGCTCTGCAGATGATGAAGAAATTGATGAAATGTATGATGAGATAAAAGAAATTATTCAGGTAGTGAAGGGAGACGAAAATTTAATAGTAATGGGTGACTGGAATTCGAGAGTAGGAAAAGGGAGAGAAGGAAACATAGTGGGTGAATATGGATTGGGGGAGAGAATTGAAAGAGGAAGCCGTCTGGTAGAATTTTGCATACAGCATAACTTAATTATAGCTAACACTTGGTTCAAGAATGATAAAAGAAGGTTGTATACATGGAAGAATCCTGGAGATACTAGAAGGTGTCATATAGATTACACAATGGTAAGACAGAGATTTAGGAATCAGGTTTTAAATTGTAAGACATTTCCAGGGGCAGATGTGGATTTTGACGACAATCTATTGGTCATGAACTGTAGATTAAAACTGAAGAAACTGCAAAAAGGTGGTAATCTGAGGAGATGGGACCTGGATAAACTGACTAAACCAGAGGTTGTACAGAGTTTCAGGGAGAAGATAAGGGAGCAATTGACAGGAATGGGGGAAAGAAATACAGTGTAAGAAGCATGGGTAGCTCTGAGAGATGAAGTAGTGAAGGCAGCAGAGGATCAAGCAGGTAAAAAGACGAGGGCTAGTATAAATCCTTGGGTAACATAAGAAATATTGAATTTAATTGACGAAAGGAGAAAATATAAAAACGCAGTAAATGAAGCAAGCAAAAGGGAAGACAAACGTCTCAAAAATGAGATCGACAGGAAGTGCAAAATGGCTAAGCAGGGATGTTTAGAGGACAAATGTAAGGATGTTGAGGCTTATGGGTAGCTCTGAGGGATGAAGTAGTGAAGGCAGCAGAGGATCAAGTAGGTAAAAAGACGAGGGCTAGTAGAAATGCTTGGGTAACAGAAGAAATATTGAATTTAACTGACGAAAGGAGAAAATATAAAAACGCAGTAAATGAAGCAAGCAAAAGGGAATACAAACATCTCAAAAATGAGATCGACAGGAAGTGCAAAATGGCTAAGCAGAGATGTTTAGAGGACAAAATATAAGGATGCTGAGGCTTATCTCACTAGGGGTAAGATAAATACTGCCTACAGGAAAATTAAAGAGACCTTTGGAGAAAAGAGAACCACTTGTATGAATATCAAGAGCTCAGATGGAAACCCAGTTCTAAGCAAAGAAGGGAAAGCAGAAAGGTGGAAGGAGTATATAGAGGGTCTATACAAGGGCGATTTCCTTGAGGACAATATTATGGAAATGGAAGATTATGTAGATGAAGATGAAATGGGAGATACGATACTGCGTGAAGAATTTGACAGAGCACTGAAAGACGTGAGTCGAAACAAGGCCCCCAGAGTAGACAACATTCCATTATAACTACTGACGGCCTTGGGAGAGCCAGTCCTGACAAAACTCTACCATCTGTTGAGCAAGATGTATGAGACAGGGGAAATACCCTCAGACTTCAAGAAGAATATAATAATTCCAATCCCAAAGAAAGCAGGTGTTGACAGATGTGAAAATTACCGAACTATCAGCTTAATAAGCCACAGCTGCAATGTAGTCGAATTACGTCGGGTGTTGCTGAGGGAATTAGATTAGGGAATGAGGCACTTAAAGTAGTAAAGGAGTTTTGCTATTTGGGAAGCAAAATAATTGATCGTGGTCGAAGTAGAGAGAATACAAAATGTAGACTGGCAATGGCAAGGAAAGTATTTCTGAAGAAGAGAAATTTGTTGACATCGAGTATTGATTTAAGTGTCAGGAAGTCGTTTCTGAAAGTATTTGTATGGAGTGTAGGCATGTATGGAAGTGAAACATGGACGATAAATAGTTTGGACAAGAAGAGAATATAAGCTTTCGAAATGTGGTGCTACAGAAGAATGCTGAAGATTAGATGGGTAGATCACATCACTAATGAGAAAGTATTGAATAGAATTGGGGAGAAAAGGAGTTTGTGGCACAACTTGACAAGACGAAGGGACCGGTTGATAGGACATGTTCTGAGGCATCAAGGGATCACAAATTTAGCATTGGGAGGGGGGGGGGGGCAGCGTGGAGGGTAAAAATCGTAGAGGGAGACCAAGAGATGAATACACTAAGCAGATTCAGAAGGATATGGGTTGCAGTAAGTACTGGGAGATGTAGAAGCTTGCACAGGATAGAGTAGCGTGGAGACAACAACAACAAGAACATGCAGATTAGCAATTGGCTTAAGGGCCGTATAAGACACCGAATAGTCTCAAAGCCCGATAAGTTCAATAAATATTGGCTTTACAAGATAAACTGCAAAGACTATTGACCGGACAGGCCGTTTTTTTTAACACTTGCTTCAGGGAGCGTAACTACTATCAAAACAAAACAGCTTTTAGCCCTCATACTGGCACTGAAAGACATATGGTTCAGGACATTGATCAAGGGTTAGAAATATTACATTACGCTCGAAAGGGAAGAAAAGTTGATTTGCTCGATGAGTTAGAGATTTATTCCTAGACGAAAAGGCTCCTTGTAATGTTTTAAATTAACAGAGAGAGTTGTGTCAAAGTTAATTCTTCACTATTTTTACATGAAATGTTGTTGGTTGGTTGGTTGTTTGAGGTTTAAGGGACCAAACAGCAAGGTCATCAGTCCCTTGTTTCAAATAGGGTCCATTCCGCTAATGGGACATCTCAGTAAAGTCAGAGCAATAAAAGGGAAAAACGTAAAAGGGCAATCATGTTGTCAATGGTAAAAAACAAAATGAGGGAAGTCGGCAAGAGAACGAACCCAACGCTATGCTGAAGCAGCATAGGCAAGACCACCTGTGATTTAAAAGGTGCAACCGCTAGAACGTAGAAACACGTATGGGAAAAGGAGACTAACCAATCCTTTAAAAAAGGTAAAAACAGAGTAAAAGGGGAAGAAAAGAGGATCTCGGTCAGGGAGGTGAATCGGGAATCTCCAAACAAGGCTTACAGTGGGAGACACCCAAACACTCACCGCCCTGCCCCAACACCAGAGAGAGATTAAAAACCTTAAAACTGAGAATAAAAACCACTTTCCCAGATGAAACCGAGAACCAGAGAGACCATCTGGGAATCGTCAGCCAACATCAAAGGTAAAGTGCGGGGGAGTCTGTACTTAGCAAGCAGAGCGAAAAGAAGGGGGCATTCAACCAAAATGTGGGCTACTGACTGGAAGGCTCCAAAACCACAAACTGGGGGTGACTCATCACGCAAAAGAAAACCATGGGTCAGCCTCGTATGGCCAATGCGGAGACAACACAGTGTGGTTCAGTCCTTTCGGGAAAGGCGAAAGGAAGAACGCCACGGGCGTGGTGTCACCTTAATTGCACGAAGTTTATTAGACAGGGGAGTAGCCTCCCAAGAATTGGCCCATGACTGTGCGAAGTGGGATTTGATGTGAAGCCGTAGATCCGCTGCAGGAGGGGTTACAGAAAACAGGGGGTAAGTGACTGCTCCCCCAGCCAACGATTAGCGAGCTCATTACCCGGGATACCCACATGGCCAGGGACCCAAAGGAAGTCAACGAAACAAGAAGCACGGTGAGTATCAGCGAGATGGTCATGGATGGCAGAGACCATGGGATGGCGCGGAAAACACCGGTCAATAGCAAGAAGGCCACTCATCGAATCCGTACATAACAAAACGCTGTTGTGTTGGGACTGTTTAATAAAGGTAAGGGCATGGGAAATTGCCATCAATTCCGCAGTAAACGCCCCACATGTAGGTGGCAGCAGATGATTTTCCGTTCCAACAGAGGACGTGAAGGCATACCCAACATGATCAGCAGATTTAGAGCCATCAGTGTAAAAAACAACAGCATTCGGAAACTCCCATAAAATTTGGCGGAAAAAGGAACGGAACACCACCGGGGGGATGGAATCTTTCGGACCTCGGCGGAAATCCATCCGAATCCGAGGCCGAGGAACTAACCAAGGGGGGGAGGGAGCGAGGAAGACAGGACAAAGAAGGAAGCTGAAAATCACGGCAAAGAGACGCAAGGCGGAGCCCAACAGGTAAACCCGACCATGGGCGGAAGTCGGGTGGGCGACGTCCATGGTCTGGGAACAGGATAGAATAGGAAGGATGAGTAGGAGAGGAACGTATAGCGAGTGCATAAGACACCAGAAGCTGGGACCGCCGAACAGAAAGGGGGGGGGGGATCCCTGCTTCAACCAGGAGACTATCAACAGGGCTAGTAGGGAAGGCACTGGTGGCCAAACAGATACCACGATGGTGGACTGGACCCAGCACGTGCAGTGTGGAAAGAGCAGCTGAACCATAAACTTGACAGCCATAGTCCAAGCGAAACAGAACTAGAGCACGATAAAGACGGAGAAGGCGGGAACGGTCCGCACCCCAAGAGGAGTGGGTAAGGAAGCGAAGGGCATTGAGTTTACGGAAACATCCTACCTTCAGGAGTCTGATATGGGGCAGCCAAGTGAGCTTGTTGTCGAAAAGAAGACCCAGGAAACGAAACTGTGGGACCACAGGCATTCGTTGAACAGCGAAATAGAGCTCTGGATCAGGGTGGATCGTAGTACGGCGACAGAAGTGGACCACCCGTGATTTTGAAGGAGAGAATTGAAAATCCGTGTGAGAGGGTCCATGCAGAGGCACGCCGTATAGCTCCGTGGAGCTGCCGTTCTGCAGATGCCATCGAGGAGGAACTGACCCAAATGCAGAAATTATCCACATACAGGGCAGGGGTGACCAAGGGACCAACAGAGGCCACAAATCCATCGATAGCTATGAGGAAAAGAAGGACACTCAAGACAACCCTGTGGGATGCCCGTCTCCTAGATCCGTGGAGAACTAAAAACAGTACCAACTCAAACTCTGAATGACCGATGGAACAGGAACTGGCGGATAAAAATCGGGAGTGGGCCCCGAAGACCCCACTGTTGAAGGGTAAGTAAGATGTGATGGCGCCAGGCCGTGTCATAGGCCTTGCAAAGGTCAAAAATCACTGCAACCAAATGGCGCCGCTGGGAAAAAGCCTGCCGAACCGCGGATTCCAAGCGAAGTAAATGGTCGATTGATGACCGTCCCTCTCGAAAGCCACACTGGTAAGGGGACAATAGATCCCGAGATTCGAGGACCCAATTCAGCCGACAGGCAACCATCCACACAAGTAACTTACAAACAACATTGGTCAAACTAATTGGCCGATAGCTGTCAACAGATAGGGGGTTCTTACTAGGCTTAAGGACAGGAACCACGATGCTATCCCTCCACTGAGAAGGGAAGTCACCCTGGAGCCAGATACGGTTAAACACCCGAAGAAGATGTTGCCGTTGTGGAGCACTGAGATGTTGCAGCAGTTGGTTATGAATGGAATCTGGGCCAGAGGCTGTATAATGAGAAGAAGATATAGCAGAAGAAATTCCCATTCAGTAAAAGGTTCGTTGTAAGATTCTGACTCACAAGGAGTGAAACATAAGGTGGGAGCTTCAGCCCGCTGTTTTTGGTGAAGGAAAGCAGCTGGATAGGAGGAGGATGCTGATGCCACTGCAAATGGGTCGCAAGATGTTCTGCAAGAACTAATGGGTCCGTACAAAGGCTATCTGGGAGGTGAAGGCCTGGGAGGGTGGACTGCCGATGGCAACCTTGGAGAGAGCGAAGTGTAGCCCATACCCGTGACAGAGGGACAGCAGAACCAAGGGAAGAAACGAATTGTTCCCAACATATCCGCAGGCTCTGTTTGATTAAATAACGGGCTTTGGCGCGGAGGCGTTTAAAGGTAGTAAGGCTGGCTACGGATGGGTGCCTCTTAAAGTGTTGCAAAGCTCAACGGCGATCAGCGATGGCAATGGCAATGGCCGTACTCCACCATGGGACTTGCCGGCGACGAAATGGCCCAGATGAGCGCGGGACATCAAATCTAGTAGCGCGAACAATCGCGTCAGACACGTCACGTAGGACGTCATCAATACAACCCGACAAAGAGGGAGAAAACACGACCTGTGCTGTGTATAGAGGCCAATCAGCACGTTGGAAAGACCAACGAGGTAACCTGTCCATCGGGGAGCGGGAAGGGAGCGAGATAATCAACGGGAAATGGTCACTATCACAAAGGTCGTCGTGTGGCGACCAGTGTAACGAAGGGAGGAGAGAGGGAGAAGAAAGAGAAAGATCAATGGCAGAAAAGGTACCATGAGCAGCACTGAAATGAGTAGGGGAGCCATCATTAAGAAGGCACAAGTCGTGGTCTGCAATAAACTGGTCTGAGAGAAGACCTCGTCTAGATGGAAAGGCACTGCCCCACAAGGGATGGTGAGCATTAAAATCCCCAAGGAGGAGGAAGTTGCTGAAGAAGGGCAGTTAAGGCAGCAGGTGTAAGAGTCCTGTCAGGAGGGAGATAAAGATTGCAAACTGTGACTGCAGAGTCAAAGTGGACCCTAACAGCAACCGCTTCTAATGTAGTTTGAAGAGGAATCCATGTGCTGGCAATATCTGTATGTACCAACGTACAAACGCCACCAGAAGCCCGCAGGGGTCCGATCCGATTTCGACAGAAAACACGGAACCCACAGAGGGTCAGTGAGTGAGCATCAGTAAAATGAGATTCCTGGAGAACCACACAAGCTGCAGAGTAGGACGAAAGAAGGGATTTCAGTTCCGAAAGGTGACGATAGTATCCATTACAATCCCATTGGAGAACTACAGAACGATGGTTTAAATGGGGGCTGAACACGCTAAATCCAGTCATACCGCCGGGTCCCCACCCTTCACGAACAAGGAGGGGGCGACATCCATGAACGACAGGTCAGAATCTGGTTGTGAAGTCGGGGAAGGGACCTCTGGTGACACCAGAGGCTCTTTGTCCCGGGGCTTATGTTTCTTCTTCTTTTCAGGCTGAGATCGAGGAGGGCTGTGTGGCATAAAGGAGCCAGCTGCAGCAAGATCAGGAACAGAAAGAGACCGGGCGACCTAGGGGCCGACAGACCGCGGCTCTCGCCGTCGTCGCGCGGCAGCAGACCTTTGGCCTGGAAGGCGTCGGGAAGGCGCCCTTGATCGGCAGACGCAGAAGGAGTGGGACACGGACACTTCTCTGGCTGGGGAGAGGGAGCAGCGGCCAGAGGAGAAGGTATGGGAGCGGCAGAGGAGGGGGGGGGGGAGGAGAGGGGTCCGGGATGGGGGTAAGGAAGGGGGAGGAAGAGGTGAAGATGTAACCATGGCATAACTAGAGGTCATGGACACAGGATGAAGTGGTGTATATTTCTTACGGGCCTCTGTGTAGGTTAAACGATCGAGGGACTTATACTCCTGTATCTTTTTTTCCTTCTTATATACTGGGCAATCTGGTGAACGTGGAGAATGACTACCATGACAATTTACACACACAGGAGGGGGAACACAGGGACTCCCCTCATGGAGTGGACATCCACATTCACCACGGAGAGGGGCCTGTGAACA
Organism: Schistocerca gregaria; assembly: GCF_023897955.1. Lineage (NCBI taxonomy): Eukaryota > Metazoa > Arthropoda > Insecta > Orthoptera > Acrididae > Schistocerca > Schistocerca gregaria. The sequence goes on along the minus strand of NC_064931.1, from coordinate 399,077,332 downwards.
GTGGGAAGACATGTGTCCAAAACACAAGCACTTAAAACACCTCATAGGAGGTGGGATGTACGGCTTCACATCACATCAATAGACCATAATCTTAACTTTTTCAGTGAGGGTATCCCCTTCAAAGGCCAGGAAAAGGCACCAGTATCAATACGATTGTCTTTAGGACCCTTCTGAACACGCCGAACAAAGTGAACACCCCGCCGTCCGAGATTGTCCCTAAGTTCCTCATCAGTTTGAAGGATGAGGTCCTTGTGAAAAATCACACCTTGTACCATATTTAGAGACTGGTGGGGGGTAATGAACACAGGAATTGTGCCAAGATGGGTACAGGCACAAAGGGCCGCAGATTGGGCAGCTGAAGCAGTTTTTATCAGCAACGAACCCGACCGCATCTTGCTCAGGGAGTCCACTTCGCCCAACTTGTCTTCAATGTGTTCCACAAAGAATAAAGGTTTGGTATTGGTAAAAGTATCTCCATCAGTCCTGGTGCAAACTAGATAACGGGGGAAAGGTTTCGCCCCTAGCCGACGGGCCTGACCCTCTTCCCAGGGGGTAGCCACGGAAGGAAAGGCCGAAGGGGCAAGAGAAGCAGCACTTGAGGAACCAGTTCCACGCAAAGAGACGGCCGCAGAAGAACGGCCAGAGTTATGGACCCGTATGTGTTTCATTTGCATAGCGTCCGCCCTGATACCACCCACTCCGACCAGAGGCTCTTCTCACGGGCGCCACCCAGCCACGGCAAGGGCCGTCTGGCACGGCGACCATTGCTGGGAGTTCCGATGCTCCAGGATGATGAGCAACCACTCCAAGGCATGCATGAGGAGGCCACAGCTCAGGTATCAGAAGTGTGATCCCTGTGTGTTCAGGGTGCTCAACCAAAAGGGTACATAGCGATCCCACCACACGGGCTGGCTACTGTGCTGGCTATACACCCTAGTATCAGACAACGACGTGAAAGAAAAGGTGGAATGTACTAGGAGGGCGCACGTCGGAGACACTAGGTAAGGTGCTCTTCCCCAAATGGCTCACACTACAGAGGAGAAATTTTGTAATGGAGGTCAAACCCCAGAGGGGGACCAAGGAATGCCAAAAGGAGGAGATGATTATGCAACAAAGCCGAGTTGTAAAACCAACAGAACCAGGAGGATAGCGGGGGCCAACATAAGCAAGGACACCAAGAGAGGGAGAGAAGAGGGCGAGGGAAAAGGAGCAAGGAGGGGAAAGGAGGGGAAGGGAAAGGAAATGCAGCCCCAGAGAGAAAGAAGGCTGCAATGGCTCGGGGCCCAGTGCTCGCCACGCACGTATCCACAAAAGAGTTGCGGGCCCCCTGGTGGGATGAAATGTTGTAGAGAATTTGTCTGATAATCTACGACCGCACATCTTCCGGCCTGGGCCGTCAGTAAGCTGCGCCGTAGGCCATCTAGCTACGCTTGCCTGTAAGAGGAGCTCCTTATGCTACGCAAGTGGTGACGCCGGTCACCATCATTTGTAGCCTTATCTCGATGGATATATTTGCTGGTCATTGTAAAATTGCATCAAGAATAACTCTGTAATTCCTACTAGCTATAGCCTTACGACTAGTTGGGTGTTCTACTTTTCATGCATACCTGATTTTATTAAAGACGATTTGATCTCGGGTTGTCTTTTATAATTATTCCCTTACGGTATTGCAATATGTATAAATTAAATATCACCTTGATTTTTATTCGTCATTGGTCTCTTCTTTTGTTTAAACATTACACATGCAACACTATTTATTATTTGTTGTGTCAGTCTTTGTAAATGCAAGCGCTCCCGCGGCACCTATCGGTCTTGTTGGCTACTTCGGTTGGTCAGTAGGAGCCTTTGCATAATTTTGACGTGTTTTGTCGGGCAGGTTGGACTTGTGGAATTTTACTTTTAATTTTCAACCTGTGCATATTGTATAAAGACTACTATTTTATATTCCATGCTGGATCATTTCTTTGTAAATAAGGGTACGGTATTTCTCTCATTTTATGACCGTCAATCACAAAGCTCTTTATAAAATCACTACGTAATGTTTACTGTGCATGTTCACAATTATGGAACAGCTGACAATTCTTGTAACGTTGCATGTACTGTTCTCTATGATGCCTGCTGTATGACTGCATATCACGGGCAAGTTTTACTAATGCAACTGGCAGTTTTCCTTCTTCATTATCGTCATCTTGCGAAATTATGGTATATTACTCATATGTTTAGCGCTACACTATACTCTGATATTTTTTATCATTTGACAGTTTCTTAGGATTTGTCTTTTACATATGGCATGTTGCCAGTTAGTTATATACGGCATCTTCCCTGTCTTGTTATTTTAACTTCATCCCCTTGTTATCTTTATAGTTACAAAATTATTTGGACCTAGATACAAACTTTCTACTTTTTTATCTTGAATTGTGGACAGTTTTGTAGGATTTGTGTCCTACATACGGCATGTTGTCAGTTAACTATATAACACAGCTGCCCTGCCTTGTAATTTTATAAGTTATTTTTACAATTTTGAAATTTTCTTGAATTTAGGTACAAACTTTTTAAGAATTTTTTCTTTTAAATTCTTTCGATAGGTTTACATCCTGGCTCGCTCGTGATGTAGTTTTTATGTACATACTGTCATAATCTTGTTGGCCCACAATGCGAATGCATTTCATGGCATGACTACAGTTAATGATGATGTCTTTCAATGTATTGCCGTTTGAACACTATGTCTTTTAAAAGCAGTCACGTGTTACGAACACATTAGTGTTTAAGCGGATCTATTACATGTTCACTTTTACTATTGGAGTTGGCTCTCCATGTATAATTTGTTAATATCCTAATTTATTGTACAATATTTTCGTAGGCTATTTTGCTTACATTTGTTTCCAGTTATGAAGGCGGTTGTAGAAAACAACCGAAACGAGTCATCGTGCTGTAATTTTATACTGGAAATTGCGGTTGTAGAAAACAACCGAAACGAGTCATCGTGCTGTAATTTTATACTGGAAATTGCGATCTACACATAAAGTGTTTGCACTACATTTTTTAATTGTTTAATAAATAGAGGAGGATTCCATCTTTAAAATGTACACAGGAGATTATTTACAAAGATACTGGCTAGCGTCCGTGGAACTTCACGGTTGACAGCTCCTAACGTTTCAGTGTACATTTTTAGGATTTTTTTGAACTAGGAGCCTTCCTTCTCAAATGGCCGTAATTATCATCTACAATGATCCTTGTCCCATTAAGACTGTCGCTAATTTCCTTCTCAATAATTTTATTTTCGTGGTAGTATACATTAGTTCTCATATTAGAAATTCACATTATCGACATCCCGCCCCTTTATGTAATTATTTTGTGGCGATACCTCGCAGGCAGAAAGACCAGAACTGTTTATCAGAACAGTTTCATGAGCTGAAAGATAATGTTGGTGAGCAGCAAAGCGGCACGTTTATTTTTTTCCTCACATGAAGTGTGATGCTAATGTGATTTATGTATGCAGTGAAAATAAATGTTCTATGCATTTATTTTTGATGCTCCAGAAATTAATTCTGTATTCGTATAATATTTTCACTGCAATTCGCAAAATTCCCAGTATTAAATAGTTCCAGAGACAGAAACGCGTCCGAATAAAATGAATCACACCAGCAGGTACCAGCATGAAGCACTGTGACAACAGAATTCTGTTGGGCGGCTCCAGGCATAGCTCCGAGACGTAGTCAAATGGTGTCCTGTGCTGCCCCATTGAACCCTGATGCGGTGCAACATCGTCCGCATTGCCTCGCTAAGAAAAAATTTACAGAGCAGCACATTCCAGCACTTTGGTCAACAAGTGACTCTCCCTCCTACGCTCGCCCTCTCTCTCTCTCAGTCTACATCTGTTCTCCGCAAGCCATCTTATGGTGTGTGACACAGGGTATTTCTGGTACCACTATCGTTTCCCTTCTTCTCTGTTAAATTCGTGAGTAATGGGTGGTAAGAACGACTGTTGACAAACTTCCTTTAAAAGTGTAATTATTTTCGTGTCGAAGAAATGGTAGTAGCACAGGGATAACAAATGTGCAATGTAGCTGGCACTGATTATTATAGCCTGTAGAAACACTAAACGTCACTGCGAGTTGTAACTGTTGCACCCCGCATCACGAAACATGGGGAGGACCTGTGTGTCATGGGCGAATAAACTCCGGAACAGGCCGCGCTCCAAGTCTATGCAGCACACTTGTACGTCCATCATTCACATACAAACAGACCCTACTCACTCATCATTGAAGACGACAGAGCGCCATTCCCGTCTCCAGTCGAATGTTTCACGACACCAGAGTAGCCGTGCTTGGCGGCGTTGGGATATCAGTGGTGACCAGGCCAGAGGCACACGTAATCTCAGTCGTGATGCAAGCAGACGGTTCGCAACGCTCCCTGATGACACAGCAGATACAACACGTGCCCAATTTCTCTCGTGGATGATGTTCAGTCGGCCACCAATGTTGGCACAATGCGACGCTCTTGATGTTTTTCTGGACGTCCAAAACCTGGTCTGCGCGTGTGGTAATGTTCCACAGAGCACTGCTGAAAGCAACAGCACATCAACGATACCTTGAGCCCAGCATGTGAAGCAATCCTTCGATAAATCCAGTCAGCTTCCCACAAGCCCAGTTCAAATGGCTGATGTAGTTCAGTAGGAGAACGTACTCATCAGCAGGCTCTGGTTGCACTCTAGAATGAATGTTTCTAACTCTGTTAACCTCAAAATTCAGCACAGTTACTGCTTGTGTAGTGAAGCCAGAGCCTTATAGACAGTTGTCCTGAGCACCATTGGATCGCCGATGCCCTTGACAAATGAATCAGAAACACTACAACACCTAAGTATGCACATAACATACCGTGGCGCCATTGAACACAGTCCTTGAAGGTGTTGCATTTTTTTTACAGCGGTGTCTGTAAGCGGAGCAGAGACTAATACAGAATAATTCTAGCTATGATGCGGGTCATGAATGGGGAAATCCTCTAACATGAGCGATTTCCACAAAGCGACGATTGCTGAATACCGGGCTCCGCAACAGACGACCCCTGTGTGTTTGTACAGTGACCCAACAAGACTGAGAACTACTACAGTATTGGGTACGGTATCATTGAAGTCGGCCTTTGGATCAATGGAAATGTGTCGCCTGGTTAGATGAATCAAGTCTTACGTCACACCAGCTCGTGTCCGGATACACCGTCATCCGATCGAACGGCTGCTCGAGGAAAGCACCGTTGGACGGATGTACGCAGTGAGAGCAGTGTTAAGCTCTGAGAGACATTCACCTGGGTTACATTAGGACATAAGGTAGAAATCAAAGCTACTATGAGAACTATGGACAGCATGGACAGTATTGTAGAGCACCTGCATCTCTTCATATACACTACTGGCCATTAAAACTGCCACACCACGAAGATGACGTGCTACAGACGCGAAATATAACCGACAGGAAGAAGATGCTGCGATATGCAAATGATTAGCTTTTGAGAGCATTCACACAAGGTTGGCGCCGGTGGCGACACCTACAACGTGCTGATAAGGGGAAAGTTTCCAACCGATTTCTCGTACACAAACAGCAGGTGACCGGCGTTGCCTGGTGAAACGTTGTTGTGATGCCTCGTGTAAGGAGGAGAAATGCGTCCCATCGCGTTTCCGACTTTAATAAAGGTCGGATTGTAGCCTATCGCTATTGCGGTTTATCGTATCGTGACATTGCTGCTCGCGTTGGTCGAGATCCAATGACTGTTAGCAGAATATGGAATCGATGGGTTCAGGAGGGTAATACGAAACGCCGTGCTGGATCCCAACGGCCTCATATCACTAGCAGTCGAGATGACAGGAATCTTATCCGCATGGCTGTAACGGATCGTGCAGCCACGTCTCGATCCCTGAGTCAACAGATGGGGACGTTTGCAAGACAACAACCATCTGCACGAACAGTTCGACGACGTTTGCAGTAGCACGGACTATCATCTCTGAGACCATGGCTGAGGTTGGCCTTGACGCTGCATCGCAGACAGAAGCGCCTGCGATGGTGTACTCTACGACGAACCTGGGTGCATGAATGGCAAAACGTAATTTTTTCGGATGAATCCATGTTCTGTTTGCAGGATCGTGATGGTCGCGTCCGTGTTTAGCGACATTGCGGTGAACGCACGTTGGAAGCGTGTATTCGTCATCGCCACACTGGCGTATCACCCGGCGTGATGGTATCGGGTGCCATTGGTTACACGTCTCGGTCACATTTTGTTCGCACTGACGGCACTTTGAACAGTGGACGTTGCATTTCAGATGTCGCTCTACCCTTCATTCGATCCCTGCGAAACCCTACATTTCAGCAGGATAATGCACGACCGCGTGTTGCAGGTCCTGACGGGCCTTTCTGGATACAGAAAATGTTCGGCTGCTGCCCTGGCTAGCACATTCTCCAGATCTCTCACCAATTGAAAACGTCTGGTCAATGGTGGCCGAGCAACTAGCTCGTCACAATATGCCAGTCACTGCTCTTGATGAACTGTGGTATCGTGGTGAAGCTGCATGCGGAGCTGTACCTATACACGCCATCCAAGCTCTGTTTGACTCAATCTCCAGGCGTATCAAGGTGGTTGTTGTGGGTACTGATTTCTCAGGATCCATGCACCCAAATTGAGTGAAAAAGTAATGATATGTCAGTTCTAGTAAAATATATTTGTACAATAAATAGCCGTTTAGTATCTGCATTTCTTCTTGGTGTAGCAATTTTAATGGCCAGTAGTGTATCATGTCTTCTCCAAGCATTTTCATGCATGATAACTGTCCTTGCCGGCCAAAGTGGCCATGCGGTTCTAGGCGCTGCAGTCTGGAACCGCGAGACCGCTACGGTCGCAGGTTCGAATACTGCCTCGGACATGGATGTGTGTGATGTCCTTTGGTTAGTTAGGTTTAACTAGTTCTAAGTTCTAGGGGACTAATGACCTCAGAAGTTGAGTCCCATAGTGCCCAGAGTAATTTTTGATAACTGTCCTTATGACAAGTCCAGATTCGTGCAGCACTAGTTTGAGAAGGAAGAGAGTGAAGTTAGGTTGATGTATTGACAATGAAAGTCGACCATCTGAGCCAGATGCAACACATCTGGGACCTCATCTAGCACCATTTCGTGTGCATAAACCACCGGCCTGTAATTCATCGAAACAATTTGAGACATGTGTAGGTTTCTGGAGCCATGTATATCCGGAAACTTACTAAGGGCTTGACTAAAAGATACCACTCAGAATAATTTCTGTGTTGCATTCAAATGTCAGTCACCACTCCATTAAGCAGAGTGTCAATGTTTTGCTCATCAGTGTACGTACAGTAATTGTAACCTTTTTGTTCTAACTGAGTGCAAATGATTCGTCTGGCATGACCAGCAACCCACTATCCTTAATTCCTTACACCGTAGTTGCAACTCTCACTTGTGTGAACTTCTACGAGAGTAAATGAGTTATATGTAATCATTGCTCTTTATTGTGTATTCCTTTTAGTAAGAAGTCTGTCAGAATACGAAACCCTTAAAACCGGGGATCGTGTTTATGGGGATCGGTATCTAAACTGATGTGTGTGGTTTCCCTAATTCAGTTACTCAGAGAAAAAATGTGCAACGTTACCAAACATTAGCAATTTGCCGAGCCAGAAAATCTCGTATGGCTAACGAACGGCACGTTGGGTGAGACACGAGACTCCGTCAGAGTCATTACATCCAGTTTTAGGTTTTCTATGATTTCTCTATATCAACTTAAACGAATTCTGAGGTGTTTCTTTTGAAAAGGATACAATAGTTTTCCTTCCTCATACTTCTCCAATCCCACAATACACAAACGACATTTCCCTTTACTGCATCTCCAACCGTCTTTTCTCTTTGTTCTCGCTAGTGGGCTCGAACGGACCTGGCTTACCTTTCGATCTATAAATAGCTATCTCAGTGTACTCTGCTAGTCTGGAAGTTACAAAAATAACATTTAATCCAGAATGAGACTTTCACTCTGCAGCGGAGTGTGCGCTGATATGAAACTTCCTGGCAGATTAAAAGTGTTGTGCCGGGCCGAGACTCGAACTCGGGACCTTTGCCTTTCGCGGGCAAGAGCACTTGCCCGCGAAAAGCAAAGGTCCCGAGTTCGAGTCTCGGTCTGGCACACAGTTTTAATCTGCCAGGAAGGTTCATAACATTTAATGTTCTGAAATAGGAGAGACGCTCATTTCTACATGTTCCTCAACAACTGGTAACACGAGAATCTTTGGAAATCCATGTTGTCCTAAATCAAAGTTTGAATTTTTGCCATATATGCACTTAAATATGAATTTTGCTGTCCTCAGGTAAAAAGAAGAGAGGAGTAATGAGACTGGACATGTATTTTAGAGACCCGCCCCATCAAAGAACAAATGTTGTCGAAGCACATAAACTGTGCTATTCTAGCCGCTGGATTTCTAGTTGTGCAATGGGAAGAGGAGAGTGAAGCATTCGGGTAGCCTACACAAGATGTTATTCAACATCTACACTGAACAAGCAGTAAAGCATACAAGGATAAATTTGTAAACAGAATTAAATATCAGGGAGGTGCAATAAACATTTTGAAGTTTACCAGTGACACTGCAGTTCTGACAGAGACAGCAAAGAACTTGGAATAATAGTTGAATGGAATAGATAGGGCCCTGAAAAGGGATTATACGATGAACCTCAATGGAACTAAATGAAAGGTAATGTAACGTATTCGAATTAAACCTAGCAGTACCAACGGATTTTCCATAACGTGTATTACAAAAGGGGGGGGGGGGGGGGCAAGTATATGACCAACACAAAAAAATACGGATTTCGTTAAATTTCGTTGTCTTTTACGCACACCATACGTTTTAAAAATATATTTACGTGAAAAAAGGGTCCTAAACCTTAAAATGTGATATGACAACTGTTCTGAAAATTCACGTCCACTGACAAGACCTATCTTTTTGCGTTAAGTTTTACTGAAAAATTTAAAACAGTTACGGAATCTGGTAGAAGAAATCATCAAAAATAATAAATATATTTTTTCCAAATTTTAAAATGTGATGTACATGACAAGATTACGGTGTTTTGAAAAGATAGGCATAAAGTATCCCTTCCCTTTCCCTTGGTATTGCGAGGGTTCTATCAGGTAGTGTTAAGGGAATCAGATTACGAAATGAGACACTAAAAGGACTATTGGACAGCAAAATAACTGATGATGGCCGAAGTAGGGAGGGCATAAAATGAAGACTGACTATAGTAAGGAAAGTGTTAATGAAAAACAGCGATTTGCTAACATCTAATATATTTTTAAGTTTTAGTAAGTTTTTTCCTGAAGGTATTTGTATGGCTTCCAAGATCCTAATACAGGCGAGTGTAAAAACGAATGTGCGCAGTGGACAATACGGAACGCGAAAATGAAGATTTGGCCCTGTCTGACTACCCCCTGAAGCTGATCTTCAACGGTGATATTATTTCTTCCTTCTTGCTCTTCAACATATAAATTACAACATAAAAATAAATGAATGATTAAGGGAATTAGTAACTACTAAATGATAAATGTTGTTTCTGCTTATACATTTATTATAGATTAAAACCCCTTTATATATTACAAATGTTTATATGTCTATGACCAATGGACATAAAATGAATTTCCTGACTAACATTATTGATCAATTGCCAATATCTGCCCCTTTTTATGGCTACGCGATCTACACTCCTGGAAATTGAAATAATAACACCGTGAATTCATTGTCCCAGGAAAGGGAAACTTTATTGACACATTCCTGGGGTCAGATACATCACATGATCACACTGACAGAACCACAGGCACATAGACACAGGCAACAGAGCATGCACAATGTCGGCACTAGTACAGTGTATATCCACCTTTCGCAGCAATGCAGGCTGCTATTCTCCCATGGAGACGATCGTAGAGATGCTGGATGTAGTCCTGTGGAACGGCTTCCCATGCCATTTCCACCTGGCGCCTCAGTTGGACCAGCGTTCGTGCTGGACGTGCAGACCGCGTGACACGACGCTTCATCCAGTCCCAAACATGCTCAATGGGGGACAGATCCGGAGATCTTGCTGGCCAGGGTAGTTGACTTACACCTTCTAGAGCACGTTAGGTGGCACGGGATACATGCGGACGTGCATTGTCCTGTTGGAACAGCAAGTTCCCTTGCCGGTCTAGGAATGGTAGAACGATGGGTTCGATGACGGTTTGGATGTACCGTGCACTATTCAGTGTCCCCTCGACGATCACCAGAGGTGTACGGCCAGTGTAGGAGATCGCTCCCCACACCATGATGCCGGGTGTTGGCCCTGTGTGCCTCGGTCGTATGCAGTCCTGATTGTGGTGCTCACCTGCACGGCGCCAAACACGCATACGACCATCATTGGCACCAAGGCAGAAGCGACTCTCATCGCTGAAGACGACACGTCTCCATTCGTCCCTCCATTCACGTCTGTCGCGACACCACTGGAGGCGGGCTGCACGATGTTGGGGCGTGAGCGGAAGACGGCCTAACGGTGTGCGGGACCGTAGCCCAGCTTCATGGAGACGGTTGCGAATGGTCCTCGCTGATACCCCAGGAGCAACAGTGTCCCTAATTTGCTGGGAAGTGGCGGTGCGGTCCCCTACGGCACTGCGTAGGATCCTACGGTCTTGGCGTGCATCCGTGCGTCCCTGCGGTCCGGTCCCAGGTCGACGGGCACGTGCACCTTCCGCCGATCACTGGCGACAACATCGATGTACTGTGGAGACCTCACGCCCCACGTGTTGAGCAATTCGGCGGTACGTCCACCCGGCCTCCCGCATGCCCACTATACGCCCTCGCTCAAAGTCCGACAACTACACATACGGTTCACGTCCACGCTGTCGCGGCATGCTACCAGTGTTAAAGACTGCGATGGAGCTCCGTATGCCACGGCAAACTGGCTGACACTGACGGCGGCGGTGCACAAATGCTGCGCAGCTAGCGCCATTCGACGGCCAACACCGTGGTTCCTGGTGTGTCCGCTGTGCCGTGCGTGTGATCATTGCTTGTACAGCCCTCTCGCAGTGTCCGGAGCAAGTATGGTGGGTCTGACACACCGGTGTCAATGTGTTATTTTTCCATTTCCAGGAGTGTATTATAAATAACGCGAGATGACTGACATCATCTATGTCCCAAACACTAGAAGACGCTACTTTCAAAGTGATCTACGGTAGTGTGCAACCTCAATAGAAATGAAACTTACATGATTACAGCTGTTTAGCTATATAGCCCTAATAAGCCGAAGCAATTACCAATATCACCGAATGTACAGCATCCCGTGTGTCGGAGTGATGGTTCTCGTACACGTCTGCGACGATGGAAAAACTCCAGCCACATAGTAAGAAACTCAAACACCATGACTAATATAATGTAATACTATCTTCTCCTCTCTGTATTCTATAGACAAGAAACGCGAACTCCCAGCCCCACCGTGAGTATAGACAGGAGAAGTGGTCTCAATTACTGAACGCTCCGAACTCGACGATTCCCTACCCGGAGGCGAAGTCCAGAATCGTATAAGGTAGCAACACCTTCGGTCACCTAAAGCAACTTCCCAGTGCCTTGTGGCACTATATCATGCAAATGAAGCCTTAGTGGTTTTACCCACATTTCTCCTATCACGATAAACGAACACACAACATCTGCAATTAATCAGCCTTATTGGTAGCTTTCTAGCCAGCCGCTGTGGTCGATCGGTTCTAGGAGCTTCAGTCCAGAACCGAACTGCTGCTACGGTGACAGGTTCGAATCATGCCTCGGTCATGGATGTGTGTGATGCCCTTAGGTTAGTTGGATTTAAGTAGTCCTAAGTTTGGGGGAATGATGACCTCAGTTGTTAACTCCCATAGTGCTTAGTGCCATTTGAACCATTCCAGTCGAACTTAAAGCAAAAATTTAGGTCTTGTCAGTGGATGTGAACTTTCAGAACAGGTGTCATATTCATATTTCCGCGTTTAAGACCATTCTTACACACAAATATTTCTTTAAAAAGTATGTTGCGCTTAAAACACAACGAAAAGTAACGAAATCAGTATCTCTCTGTGTTGGTCATACATTACGACCGTCTTTTGTAGTACACGTCGTGGAAAATCCGTTGGAACTGCAACGTTTAATTCGAATACGTTACATTACCTTTCATTTAGTTCCATTGGGGTTTATCTTATAATCCCTTTCCATTGCACTATCTGTTCCATTCAACTAAGTTCTTTGCTGTCTCTGACAGAATTGCAGTGTCACCGCTAAACTTCAAAATGTTTACTGCTTACCCAGATATTTAATTCTGTTTACTATTTTATCCTTGTATGCTTTACCACTTGTTCGGTGTAGATTTTGAATGACATCGTGTGTAGGCTACCCAAATGTATCACTCCCATCTTCAAATTGCTCAACTAGAAATCCAGCAGATGTAGTAAAAGAATTTATGTGCTTCAACAAGATTTGTTCTTTAATGGGGTGGGGCTCTGAAATACATGTCCAGCCTCATTACTCCTCTCTTCTTTTTACCTGAGGACAACAAAAGTCATGTTTCAGTGCATATACGGAAAAAATTCAGACTTTGATATAAGACAACATGGATTCCCAAGGAGTCACATGTTACCAGTTGTGGAGGAACATGTAAGAATGAGCGTCTCTCCTATTTCCGAAAATTAAATGTTATATTTGTAACTTCCAGAAGAGCAGAGTACATTGAGATAAGTATTTCTAGATCGAAAGGTAAGCCAGTTCCGTTCGAACCCACTAGCGAGAACAAAGAGTAAAGACCGTTGGAGATGCAGTAAAGGGACTTGTCGTTAGAGTGTATTGTGGGACTAGAGAAATATGAGAAAGGAAAACTATTGTATCCTTTTCATTACTTTACGCCTCTTATATTCAGATATCATTTCTAAAGGACGATTGGTGGCCAGAGGAAAGTTGCTACATCACAGTATCTCTGGACAAATAGCTTTTCATCTAAGTATAGTATGAGGCGTTTATGTATAAGCACGATATCAGAAAATTCTCTGTCCTGGGGCGCTTGACTCAAATGCTTTAACATTGTCATTGTCCACGTCAACAGAAGGTGCAGTGCAGGTGATTTCTCAGGTTCTAATTCCTTGGACGCCGCTTTGATGAGCTACAAAAACCCTTATGTTTTAAAAGCTATAAAATAAACGATCGCGTATAAGAATTACAGTAATAGAATAGCAAACAAACCATGAAAAGTTCTTTCATCAGCGTGATATTTCTTCCTTCTCAGAGAGCTTTTCGCACAAAGACATTCTAACATTGTCAGCTGCTTATTCCAGCGACTATCGTTAGGCTGGCTCATTTATCTAACAACAGCATTAACATGACCACTTTTCTTTACGTAAGTGACGCGTTCTTTTGCCGCAATCAACAGACCATGAACTTATCGACAATTGGCGCATATATACTCCGCATTAAAATTATTTCATAGTCCTGTATTTGATATATGGTAGGAACAATTCAATCGTGAATATACCGCGCTTTGCAACGATAATGTTGGTACCTTGATCAGTCTTGTGCTGCATGTCTTTCAAAGTACAGTGGTCAATACGAAGAGACATATATTCTCTTAGAATGTTACCGCCCGTTTTTAGTTCATCTGGAAACTGACTTGTAAACAAAATGCGAGATATGAGAGTCTAGTCAAAGAAAGAGGAAACAGTACATGACATAATTGTTTCTTCTCGCGCTGGATGTCTACATGTCTGTAGTTGCTGAGTATTCACATTCTGTTATAGGAGCTATTACCTCATCATAATTATATCGTAGGCTTTTAGCAATTTTTGCCATGTACCTCGTCACAGATGTGGGGAGGGATATAATGGCCTTTGCAGTGTCAATTAACGTCTGAACAAGATCCATTAGGCCTTCATATCTTATAGTTCCATACGACCTTACATCTCATGCACACATAGCCTCGCATTTATCGATAGTTATCTCCTGAGCAGGTTTAGGAATTCGTTTCTCGTCCACATAAGACCCTTGTTTATTAGACACTCATGGACGGCGAGAAATGTGCGAAGTGCCACTTCGCCATTCACCATGAGAGTAAATTTAATAGCACAGCAAACAGCAAAGAAAACGAACGCTTTTCCTAACACCATCCACAATAGGCTTTAACAGGTCAAAACTGAACTTTTAAGATTTGCTTCAGGCTGTGTGGTTCTCTGCTAACCACTGATTAGTTTTTCTTTTACATCCCTTTCTCTTGCCATGTGCTGCTCCTTCTACCAACCACGTTTAGTTTCCGCGCTCATTTTTGCATTACGAAAAAAATGAATAAAACCCACCACTCCACTCAACATCGCTGTACTCACCGCTCGTAGCCCGTAGCTCACAGCTGCGGTCAGTGCTACCAACAGCGGCAACACACCAGTGGTTGCGCAAGGCACTGTTGCAGTGACGTCATGGGCTCGCTCAGTGCGAAGCAGTGAGGCCGCGGCCCGTGTTCTGCGACTCCATGCGCTACTCTGCTGAAGCCGTGGCATGTAGGTTCTTTCGCAACAGCACTCCTCGGCCCGTGGGGTGACGTCAGGGACTCGCTCGGCCCGAGACTGATGCAGTCCAGTGCGGCCGCAGCTCGCAGGCCGGGCCTCTATGCACGACTCTGCACCGTGCGGGCCGTCGGACCTGGATGCGGCTGCCTCGCCTGAACCGGCAACTCAAGGCCTCGTACGGCTGTCATGGCTACGGTCCTGGACGGGCCGCGCCTCGATGCCCACCTCTCCTGCGAAGTGCACAACCAGAGCTCAGACTCAGCCTGTCGTCATCGACCGATTGAAAAAATAAATTGCTCTGAGCACTATGGGACTCAACTGCTGTGGTCATTAGTCCCCTAGAACTTAGAACTACTTAAACCTAACTAACCTAAGGACATCACACACATCCATGCCCGAGGCAGGATTCGAACCTGCGACCGTAGCAGTCGCACGGTTCGGGACTGGGCGCCTAGAACCGCGAGACCCCCGCGGCCGGCGACCGATTGACATCATACAAGCCAACTGCCACGTCATTCCAGCAGTAGCTGCATCAATTCTCATGGGCAGACACGTCACTGAACTGAATTAACCTCTTATCCTCAGAACATTGATAACTCTCAAACTTTTAGTTAGTGTATCTTCTATAAATATCTACCACGCCAATGTAAATGATTTGTCAAACTGTTTATTTTTGAAATATGTCAAACTGTGCATTGTTTTTCTTGCATACACCAATCTTGTAATTTGGTTGAACTGACGACTTGAATGACTACTCGTGCAACAGCTAGTATCGTAGTCAAATGTATCATAGGATACCGTAAGACACCAAGAAAATTTTTCTTTCTTTATGTTTATGAAATATGTGGGTACCAGAGAGTCCACAAATGTTAATAAGTACATGTAATATTTTCTATAATAAAGAACAGAGAAGCCTTCACATTTTTTATGCTATCAGCTAGAAGATGCTTTCCTATTTCGTATCGTCCTTTGTTCTTCAGCTTTTGATATGTAAGCATCTATCATGTTAGCTCTTAAGAACCATGAATATATTTAAGTATATTTAAATTAATACCTTTCAGTTTTGTGTTCAGCTACTTGTGAAAGAAATGCAAAAGTGCTGACATGGTACCCGTCCGCCATTGGTGTGATCCAAGTACTGATTAGCAATTTATCAGATCTTTTATGGTGCACCAACGAACCTGCAGTCTTTCAGAAACGAAGTACAATACTCAATTAACTATAAAGCATATTGCGATGGACTGATCACGTTGCCGGCCGGGGTGGCCAAGCGGTTCTAGACGCTACAGTCTGGAACTGTGCCATGGCTACGGTCGCAGGTTCGAATCCTGCTTCGGGCATGGATGTGTGTGATGTCCTTAGGTTAGTGAGATTTATGCAGTTCTAAGTTCTAGGGGACTGATAACCTCAGAAGTTATGTCCCACAGTGCTCAGAGCCATTTGAACCGATCAAGTTACGCACTTGCCTTATGAAAATTACATTGGAGCCAGATCTTTAACTTTGCGTTTCTCTCGAACACCAACCTGGAGGAATAGGAAATCGCAACAGGAATCGACAAGCACTGCTCGGTTAAATTCAATCGGCATTACTGAACTGAATACCTGCTGGTAAGTGGTAGGTGATCACGACTATTTTATTTACATTTTCTATTTTCCTCCCACCTTCGTAAGCAGGCAAGGTAACAGTTACTGCTCACGATTTCCCCTCGCTCATCCATCTCCAGGGAGGTTGCTGTTATTGTTCCTAAGACATAGGTCACTCCATCTGTGGTTTCAGTTTAACTTCATACCAGGCATGGCAACATCGCCGAAAAAAAGTGGAGATCGAATAACTGACAAGAAGATACTGAGTCAAAATAGGGAAGACAAGAAATTCATGGCACAACTTCGTTTCATAGGTCATATCCTGATGCATCAAAGACTTGACAGTTTGGTAATGGAGAGAAGTCTGTATATGTGGTAGAGGGAGAGGGAGACGAATCTTGAATACAGTTAGCAGGTTCAAATTGTTTAACATTGCATTAGCTGTGCAGTGCTGAAGAGGCTTGCACAGCTTCATATATTAGCTTCTTATCAAATGTTAGACCAAAGATACAAAGTATTTTTGGAAGCTTTAAGTGAGCAAACTTGTAAATGTTGAATCCTAAGCATCAGAATCCAATCTCGCTTTCTGAAAATAAAGTTGGTGAGGGAAATGACTATAGGAAAAATCCTTGGGGATTCTCATTATCTTGGTATTGGGCCATGGTTCAAACCATGTTTCTGTGATGGATGTTTTGTCTCCTGATGTTGGAGACATCAGATGTTGTAAAGACTCAGATAGTAGTTTCAAACTCAAACAAGGTCAGCAAAATAATACAAGAACCGCTACTTTAGTTCGTTGCATCGGCCAAAACTGTCAGACAAATAGCTTATTCTCATACGAAAATGGACAGCGTCGTTAATTCAGAACAATATAGAAACGTCTTTTGCCATGTCAACAGCCGAGGATGCTTAATCACACGAGATCTACCTTACTCAGGAGTTCTCCCAGTAAAGAACTTGCAAAATTGTGGATCAGAAGCCTACCTCTCCCTCCCGCCCCCTTCCACAATGTTGTTGTTGTGGTCTTCAGTCTGAAGACTGGTTTGATGCAGCTGCCCAAGCTAGTCTATTCTGTGCAAGTCTCTTCAGCACTGCACAGCTAATGCAATGTTAAACAATTTGAACCTGCTAACTGTATTCAAGATTCATCTCCCTCTACAATTGTAATAGCCATCCCCCCCCCCCCCCCCCCCCCCATTCCTGACCACATACACACACTTCTCTCCATTACCAAACTGTCAAGTCTTTGATGCATCAGGATATGACCTATGAAACGAAGTTGTGCCATGAATTTCTTGTTTTCCCTATTTCGACTCAGTATCTTCTTATCAGTTATTCGATCTGCAGCGTCACCACTTTTTTTCGGCGATGTTGCCATGCCTGTTCACAAAGGATCTTGGGAGAGGGCCAGCTCAGAGCTGCCATGCCACTGGCGGATTCCTATATTTTGCTCCAAGAAAGTTGCTGGCACCGACATAACGACGACGCAGCAGAAAGGCGTTGGTAGGCCAGTAACTACACAGCCAATCAACAGACTTCTTATGGTCTACATGGTTACAAGCTGTGATTCGCAAAGCAAGAGCTCTATGTCCCAATATAAATTACCATTATTATCAGTCAAAGGTGTCTCAGTCTTGTAGATACTATTTAAGAGCAGAGGTGTAGGCCGCACCAAGAGGCGACATGAGACTACAAGAAGCCACCATGGGATTTGGCCTCCGCTAACTGTGGGATCCTGCTGCTGGTTTTATTATCAGTGCTGAGGACTTAGCATCTTCCTGCCTGTGGGCCAAATACCAGGTTCAAAAATGGCTCTGAGCATTATGGGACTTAACATCTGAGGTCATCAGTCCCCTAGAACATAGAACTACTTAACCCTATCTAACCTAAGGACATCATATACATTGATGCCCGAGGCAGGATTCGAACCTGCGACCTTCGCGGTGGCGAGGTTCCAGATTGTAGCGTCTAGAACAATCCACCACCTCAACTGACCTCCACGTGTAGAGGTCATCCATCTTGGACGTCTACATTTTGATGTCAGAAGTGTGTGCCACCTATAAATTTCTGTGACAAGGGAACCTTACCAGCCACACTCCTGGAGACGATGACTCTGGACTACCTCAGGGTTGCTGTTTAGTAGACACACAGCATCAGTATGCAGTGGGTGAGTGCACGGACTATTCTTTTTTCCCAGTAAGTGTCAGTTCCAGTCAGTGCACGTTATAGCAGCTTTTCAGTTATGTTTTCATGTGAGACTGTGATCTGAGGATGTGTAAATATGAACGTTATTTTGCCTATCACCAATGAGTGTGGCTCATTGTCTGGAAGTGTATAAAGTGTTAACCAAGTGTAGCTTCTTAGGAGGGGAAGATGAGTTTTGTCGAGATGTCGGAGTTTTGTTGTAGTTTTCGCAGTTTTTAATGGACAGTGTTTCATTTTGAGCAATAAATGTGGCTCACTACGTTTAAGCACGTAAAGTAGTAGTCATGAGTAGCCGCTCAAGTGGAGAAATTTAGTAACAGTAAGAGTTAGGATAGAATTAGATTATGTGTCCTTGTCGTCGTACTGTTTTGTTCTCCTCGTTTGTTGTTTGCATAATTAGTGCGGAATACCTTGGAAAGGTTGCGAATTTATGCAGGATGGACCAGATGTGGAGAGAAGTGCACGTGCCGATGATTTTTGAGTCTTGCGGAGTGCACCTGCCGACAGTAATTATGCTGTAGATGCTTAGGAGGTTGCACAGAAAGCTATCAATAAAGCTGATTGCATCATGCCAAAACTGACTTTCGATGACGTGCGGTGGAACTTAGGGGGATAATGTTCAAGCTGGGGGAAGCTGTCACCAGTGAAATGCTGTCGCAAGGTTCGTTTATCATGATAGGACAAATTCGGGCAAAATCACTGAGGCTTAATTTGCATGATATAGGGACACAAGGCACTGGGAAGTTGCTTTAGGTGACCGAAGGTGTTGCTAACTTATTCGATTCTGGACTTCGCCTCAGGGTAGGGAATCATCGTTGAGTACGCAGCATTCAGTGAGTGAGAGCACTTCTGTCTGTACTCACGTTGAGACGTTATCTGAATTCCGTCTTTGTGACTGGGAGTTCGCGTTTCTTGTCTGTAGAATACAGAGAGGAGAAGATAGTATTAGATTATACTAGTCACAGGACCGACTTCGGCCGTCCTAGTGTTTGAATCAGTTTTTTGTTTTGTGGCTGAGTTCTTCCATCGTCGCAGACGTTTTAAGAACCGTCAATCCGACGCACGGGAAGAGGTGAACAAAACAGTACGACGACAAGGACACTTCATCTAATTCCATTCTAACACTTATTGTAACTTCTCCGCTTGAGCATCTACTTATGACTACTACTTTACGTGCTTAAACGTAGTGAGCCACATAAATTACTTGAAATGAAATACATTCCCCATTCAAAACGGCGTAGTCTACCACAAAACTCCGACTTCAAAACAAAACTCATCTTCCCCTCCTAAGAGGCTACGCATGGTTAACATCTTATATCCTTCCAGACAATGAGCCACACCCACTGATGATAGGGAAAAATAACGTTCATATTTAAACATCCTCAGAAGACTGTCTGAGTTTACTTGCCGCATGTCACACATGATCACAGATCTGAAAAACTGGTAAAAGATGGACTGACTCTACGTGATACTCGCAGGGGAAACAGAACAGTTAGTGCAATCACCCACTGCATACTGATGCTGTCTGTAGACGAAACTGCAACCCTGATGTAGTCGAGAGTCATCGTCTCCAGGGAGGGTGGCTGGTAAGGTTCCTCTGTCACTGAAATTTACTGTTGACACACGCTTCTGACGTCAAAATGTAGAGGTCGCTCCAGGGCGAAGCAGGCAGCAAAAGACTTCCCAAGCGGCCGCACGTAAGGCCCCCCGGTTTGTCTCACAAACAGGTTCCAGTTGCTATCTATGGCCGACACTGTCGCTGAGCCGGATGCTGTCGCCTGTCCTGTTTCAGAGGAAACCACTCAGCCTGCAAGATCCGGGCAATCGCAGTGGGTGAGATTATTGGTAGTTGGGAACTCCAACGTTACGTGCGTTATGGGGCCCCTTAGGGACTTAACTGACAAGAAGGGTAAGAAATCCAATGTGCATTCCGTGTGCATACTGGGTGGAGTCATTCCAGATGAGGAAAGGGTCCTCCCGGATGCCACGAAGATTACAGTGTGCAGCCAACTGCAGGTGGTTGCTCACGTCGGTACCAATGATGTGTGTCACTTTCAATCAGTAGAGATTCTCTCAGGTTTCTAGCGGCTAACAGAAGTCTTAAGGCTGCCAGTTTTGCTTCCAAGATGAAAGCAGAGCTGACCATTTGCAGCATAGTCGACAGGACCGATTGCGGACCTCTGGTACAGAGGCGAGTGGTGGGTCTGAATCAGAGGCTCAGACCGTTCTGTGAGCGTGTAGGCTGCAGATTCTTCGACTTGCGCCAACGGGTGGTTGGGTTTCGAGTTACGCTGAATAGGTCAGGTGTCCACTATATGGAGGAGACGGCTACAGGGGTAGCAGGGGCTGTGTGGCGTGGATTGGGCGTTTTTTTAGGTTATGGTGTCTGGGGAAAACACAACAAGGGCTTCTCAGTCACAAATGGTGCAAGGTGAACAAAGGAAGAACGTAGATACAGGAAACATTGGTATAACAGTTGTAAAATGTCGTAGCTGTGATGGGAAAGTACCAGAGCTCAAAGTGCTAATAGAAAGCACTTATTCTCAAATCGTTATAGGCACTGAAAGCTGGCTGAAGTAGGATATAAGCTCAGCCGAAATTTTTGCGAAGAATCTAACGGTGTGCGGGCCGTGATGGCCGAGTGGTTCTAGGCATTTCAGTCTGGAACTGCGAGACTGCTACGGTCGCAGGTTCGAATACTGCCTCGTGCATGGATGTGTGTGATGTCCTTCCTTAGGTTAGTTAGGTTTAAGTAGTTCTAAGTTCTAGGGGACTGATGACCTCAGAAGTTAAGTCCCGTAGTGCTCAGTGCCATTTTTGAACCTCACCGTTGGCGGTGGCGTGTTTGTTGCTGCCAGAAGTAGTTTAACTGGTCGCGAAATTGAAGTAGATACTTCCTGTGAGTTAGTATGGGCAGAGGTCATTGTTGGCAACCGGAATAAAATCCTGAGTTTGATTTCAAACACGTACCCGACTCATACGATAAGAGTTGATGGTGACTTTAATTTACCTTCGATATGTTGGCGAAAATACATGTTTAATTCCGGAAGTATGCATAAAATATCATCCGCAAGATTGCTGAACGCTTTGTCTGAAAATTATTTCGAGCCGTTAGTTCATGGGCACACGCGAATAGTAAACGGTTGTGAAAGCACACTTGACCTCTTAGCAACAAATAATCCTGAGTTACAAACGAACATCAAAACCGATATAGGGATTAGTGAACACAGGGTTGTCGTAGCGGGATTGAATATTGTAATCTACAAATCCTCGAAGATTGAGCGAAAAATGTACCTATTCCAAAAAGCAGATAAAAATTCACTTGACGCCTTCCTGAGAGACAATCTCCACTCATTCCAAATTAATAATATAATTGTAGGGCAGATGTGGCTTAAATTCAAAGAAATAGTTGTTGTTGTGGTCTTCAGTACTGAGACGGGTTTGATGCAGCTCTCCATGCTACTCTATCCTGTGCAAGCTTCTTCATCTCCCAGTACCTACTGCAACCTACATCCTTCTGAACCTGCTTAGTGTATTCATCTCTTGGTCTCCCTCTACGATTTTTACCCTCCACGCTGCCCTCCAATACTAAATTGGTGATCCCTTGATGCCTCAGAACATGTCCTACCAACCGATCCCTTCTTTTGGTCAAGTTGTGCCACAAACTTCGCTTCTCCCAATCCCATTCAATACTTCCTCATTAGTTATGTGATTTACCCATCTGATCTTCAGCATTCTTCTGTAGCACCACATTTCGAAATCTTCTATTCTCCTCTTGTCCAAACTATTTATCGTCCATGTTTCACTTCCATACATGTCTACACTCCATACAAATACTTTCAGAAACGACTTCCTGACTCTTAAATCAATACTCGATGTTAAAAAATTTCTCTTCTTCAGAAACACTTTTCTTGCCATTGACAGTCTACATTTTATATTCTCTCTACTTCGACCATCATCAGTTATTTTGCTCCCCAAATAGCAAAACTCCTTTACTAGTTTAAGTGTCTCATTTCCTAATCTAATTCCCTCAGCATCACCCGACTTATTTAGTCTACATTCCATTATCCTCGTTTTGCTTTTGTTTATGTTCTTCTTATATCCTCCTTTCCATAACCGAGCGAGGTGGCGCAGTGGTTAGCACACTGGACTCGCATTCGGGAGGACGACGGTTCAATCCCGTCTCCGGCCATCGTGATTTAGGTTTTCCTTGATTTCCCTAAACCCCTTCATGCAAATGCCGGGATGGTCCCATTCAAAGGGCACGGCCGATTTCCTTCCCAATCCTTCCCTAACCCGAGCTTGCGCTCCGTCTCTAATGACCTCGTTGTCGACGGGACGTTATACACTAACCACCACCACCATCCTTTCAAGACACTGTCCATTCCATTCAACTGCTCTTCCAAGTCCTTTGCTGTCTCTGACAGAATGACAATGTCATCGGCGAACCTCAAAGCTTTTATTTCTTCTCCATGGATTTTAATTCCTACCCCAAATTTTCTTTTGTTTCCTTTACTGCTTGCTCGATATACAGTTTGAATAACATCGGGGATAGGCTAGAACCCTGTTCACTCCCTTCCCAACCACTGCTTCCCTTTCATGCCCCTCGACTCTTTTAACCGTCATCTGGTTTCTGTACAAATTGTAAATAGCCTTTCGCTCCCTGTATTTTACCCCTGCCACCTTTAGAATTTGAAAGAGAGTATTCCAGTCAACATTGTCAAAAGCTTTCTCTAAGTCTATAAATGCTAGAAACGTAGGTTTGCCTTTAGTTAATCTTTCTTCTAAGATAAGTCGTAAGGTCAGTATTGCCTCACGTGTTCCAGTATTTCTACGGAGTCCAATCTGATCTTCCCCGAGGTCGGCTTCTACTAGTTTTTCCATTCGTCTTTAAAGAGTTCGTGTTAGTATTTTGCAGCTGTGGCTTATTAAACTGATTGTTCGGTAATTTTCACATCTGTCAACACCTGCTTTCTTTGGGATTGGAATTATTATATTCTTCTTGAAGTCTGAGGGTATTTCACCTATTTCATATATCTTGGTCACCAGATAGTAGAGTTTTGTCAGGACTGGCTCTCCCAAGGCCGTCAGTAATTATAATGGACTGTTGTCTACTCCGGGGGCCTTGTTTCGACTCAGGTCTTTCAGTGCTCTGTCAAATTCTTCACGCAGTATCGTATCTCCCATTTCATCTTCATCTACATCCTCTTCCATTTCTATAATATTGTCCTCAAGTACATCGCCCTTGTATAGACCATCTATATACTCCTTCCACCATTCTGCTTTCCCTTCTTTGCTTAGAACTGGGTTTCCATCTGAGCTCTTGATGTTCATACAAGTGGTTCCCTTTTCTCCAAAGGTCTCTTTAATTTTGCTGTAGGCAGTATCTATCTTACTCCTAGTGAGATAAGCCTCTACATCCTTACATTTGTCCTCTAGCCATCCCTGCTTAGCCATTTTGCATTTCCTGTCGATCTCATTTTCGAGACGTTTGTATTCCTTTTTGCCTGCTTCATTTACTGCATTTTTATATTTTCTCCTTTCATCAATTAAATTCAATATTTCTTCTGTTACCCAAGGATTTCTACTAGCACTCGTCTTTTTACCTACTTGATCCTCTGCTGCCTTCACTACTTCATCCCTCAAAGCTATCTATTCTTCTTCTACTGTATTTCTTTTCCCCATTCCTGTCAATTTTTCCCTTATGCTCTCCCTGAAACTCTGTACAACCTCTGGTTCTTTCAGTTTATCCAGGTCCCATGTCCTTAAATTTCCACCTTTTTGCTGTTTCTTCAGTTTTCATCTACAGGTCATAACCAATAGATTGTGGTCAGAGTCCACATCTGCCCCTGGAAATGTCTTACAATTTAAAACCTGGTTCCTAAATCTCTGTCTTACCATTATATAATCTATCTGATACCTTTTAGTATTTCCAGGGTTATTCCATGTATACAACACTCTTTCATGATTCTTAAACCAAGTGTTAGCTATGATTAAGTTGTGCTCTTTGCAGAATTCTACCAGGCGGCTTCCTCTTTCATTTCTTACCCCCAATCCATTTTCATCTACTACGTTTCCTTCTCTCCCTTTTCCTACACTCGAATTCCAGTCACCCATGACTATTAAATTTTCGTCTCCCTTCACTATCTGAATAATTTCTTTTATTTCATCATACATTTCTTCAATTTCTTCGCCATCTGCAGAGGTAGTTGGCATATAAACTTGTACTACTGTAGTAGGTGTGGGCTTCGTATCTATCTTGGCCACAATGATGCGTTCACTATGCTGTTTGTAGTAGCTTACCCGCATTCCTATTTTCCTATTCATTATTAAACCTACACCCGCATTACCCCTATTTGATTTTGTATTTATAACCCTGTATTCGCCTGACCAAAAGGCTTGTTCATCCTGCCACCGAACTAAACTAATTCCACTATATTTAACTTTAACCTATCCATGTCTGGCAAAACTTGATCCACACGACGAACTGTCGAAGCATGTGAAGCAGAAGGCTTTGAATAAATGGCATTAACATCCATAGGCTGATGGGAATCATGATCATGGCGGTTGCCGTTGCGGTGACGCCCACGTGAGTCACGCGAACGGGAGACAGTTGGTGAATTAGAGTTTCTCGTACTACACACAGCTTGTACATGTCTTTTCTTATTGCAAAAATAACACAGTGCTTGACCGGATGGGCAACTGTCCCGTGGGTGGGCACGAAAGTAGTTCGGACATGATTTCAGTTTCTTAGTGGGTGCCTGGTGTGAAATTTGTTTACTTGCGGGAAGGAGGGCACGTGTTGTGCCGCGCTAACAGTACACACACCCGGGATCAATTCGAATGCGCAAGTAGCCATGGCTAATGTGTCTTGTCTCTCTAGCAAGTCCACTTCCTGCAAAGACGGGTTTTTAAATCTGAGGATATGTTCGCGGATGCGGTGATCCGCCACATTCTGGGCAATAGCGTCTCTAATCATTACATCCGCATATGAGCGTCCACATGAGCAATTAAAGTCACAATCAGAAGTTAGTCTCTGAAGGCCCGCTAACCAAGCTTTATTCGAGTGAGTAGAGCCACGCCGGTGGCGAAAGAATTTGTAGCGTGCACCTACAACATTTACACTATCACGAAAGAGGGAGTTCAAAGCATCAATCACTTCGTCGTAAGTTTTAGTTTCTGGGCGGGTGGTGGGAAACAATTTCACGAGCACACAGTACAACACAACACCCGCGTTGACAATGAAAAAAACAAGCCGCTCTGTACCTGGTATGTTGGAAGCTGCGAAGTGTTGCTCGAGCTGTGCGAAGTATTCTGGTCAGCGTTCAACGTCAGGTCTGAGGGCACGAAATGGGGGCGCCATCGGCGACGGCGTCGGTACAGGCGGTGGTGTCGGAGGCGCCGAAGTAGCTGCAGTTTGTAGTGCGGCCAGTCCATTTATGGCAGCAAGCAGCTGCATCATTTGCTGAGCCTGAAAACGTACAAGATCGGACAGCGAAGCCCGTTCCTGTGGCGAAGCCATGGTTTACACAAATGAAAGTCATATAGCGAATGGTGGGAACACTTAAAGACAGTTACTCAGCCACACGGGGATATCACAATATAGCTAAAGCAGTACCCAGAAAAAAAAAAAGAAAAACGAAATGAGAGGAGAGCAAACAAAAATTTTAATCCCAGTTCGTCGCCAAGTTTTATATCCTGCCTGGAAGGCGGTGAGTGGGTCTCCTCCTGTAAACTGAGTGGTTGGCCGAATGAAGGAAGTGAGTAGGAGCAGGAAAAGGTGGAAATCTCTCGGTACTGCTCTTAGAAATGGTTTTACTATATCACAATATTAACTGAATATATAACTTTGCACTGAGGTGGGAAGCCATAGACCCGTCGCACATAATACATAGCCTCAACAGCGAGCGAAGTGTCCTGGCCGTCTGCTCTTGATCAAACTGGGCAGAATCTGTCGCGGAGCTCGTAGACCTCCGCAGCACCGGTTAGAGGGCGCTGTCGTCGGTGTCTGTCGTAGAGCCAACTTAAGAATTTGCACCTACGTCGTGGCATCGTAGCTATCGATACCACAATCAAGGAAATGTCAGTTTGGTAATGGAGAGATGTGTGTATATGTGGGTGTCGAAGAGGGGGGTGTGTGTGTTATTGTAGAGGCAGACAAAGTCTTGAATAAAATTAGCAGGTTCAAACTGATGAACATTGCGTTAGCCGTGCAGCGCTGAAGAGGCTTGCACAGAATAGACTATCTTGGGCAGCTGCATCAAACCAATCTTCAGACTGAAGACCACAACAACAACATTGGGGAAGGAGATATAAAGGAAAGGGAGGTTTTTGGTCCATAATTGTGCAAGCTCTTTCCTGGGAGAACTCACGAGTAAGGTAGATCTCGTGTGATTCAGCACCCTCGGCTGTTGACATGGCAAGAGACGTTTCTATATTACTCCAAATTAACGGTGCCGCTCATTCCCGTATGAGAAAAGCTATTTAGCTCACACTATTCGCCGATACAACGAACTGAAGTATCGGTTCTTGTATATTTTGTTGTTGTAAACAGAATTGTGTCTGGTATGATGTTAAACTGCAACCACACACGGAGTGACCACAGTATAAGTGCTCCGCAGCCAGCAATAGCTACAACCTCTCTAATAGGTGGATGAGCGAGTGGAAATTGTGAGCTGTAACTGTTACCTTGCCTTCTTGCGAAAGTGTAAGGAAGATAGAGAACGTAAAGAAAATAATCATGATCATCTACCACTTACCGGCAGGCAGTCAGTTCAGTATTGTCAATCGGAATTAACCGAGCAGTGCTTGTTGATTCCTGTTATGATTTCCTATCACTCCAGGTTGGTGTTCGAGAGAAACACAAAGTTACAGATTTGTCTCCGATGTAAATTCCATAAGGCAAATACATAATGCGATCGGTCAATCGCATTATTCTGTATAGTTAATTGAGTATCGGACTTCGTTTCTGAAATACTGCAGTTTCGTTGGGGCACCATAAAAGATCTGATAAATTGCTACTTAGTATTTGGATCAAACCAATGACGGACGGGCTCCACGTCAGCAGTTTTGCATTTCTTCCACGAATAGCTTAACACAAAGAAAGATGTTTAGTTTGTTAAGTTAATACATCTGAACGTTATTAATTTAAATACACTTAAATATACTCATGGTTCTTAAGAGATAACAAGATACACTACTGGCCATTAAAATTGCTGCACCAAGACGAAATGCAGATGATAAACTGTTTCATTGGACAAATATATTATATTAGAACTGACTGTGATTACATTTTAGGCAATTTGGATATATAGATCGTGAGAAATCAGTACCCAAAACAACCACCTGGGCATTGAGTCTAACAGAACTTGGATGGAGCGTAAAGGTACAGCTGAACATACACCTACAACACGATACGACAG
Source organism: Schistocerca gregaria (assembly GCF_023897955.1). Lineage (NCBI taxonomy): Eukaryota > Metazoa > Arthropoda > Insecta > Orthoptera > Acrididae > Schistocerca > Schistocerca gregaria. The sequence goes on along the minus strand of NC_064931.1, from coordinate 399,049,562 downwards.
TTAATGAAGACTATTGACTAGCGTATTGTGACGAGCGAGTTGCTAGGCCACCATGGACCAGAAGTTTTCAATTGGTGAGGGATCAGGAGAATGTGCTGGCCAGGGCAGCAGTCGGACATTTTCTGTATCCAGAACGGCCGTACAGCCATGCAACATGCGGTCGTGCATTATCCAGCTAAAATGTAAATTTTTGCAGGGATCGAATGAAGGGTAGAGCCACGGGTCGTAACACATCTGAAATGTAACGTCCTCTGTTCAAAGTGGGAACAAGAGGTCACCGAGACGTGTAACCAATGGCACCCCATATTATCACGCCGGTTGATACGCCAGCATGGCCATGACGATTACACGCTTCGAATGTGCGTTCACCGCGATGTCGCCAAACACAGATGCGACCATCATGATGCTGTAAACAGAACCTGGATTCATCCGAAAAAATGATATTTTGCCATTCGTGCACCCAGGTTCGTCGTTGAGTACACCATCGCCGGCGCTCCTGTCTGTGATGCAGCGTCAAAGGTAACTGCAGTCATGGTCTCCGAGCTGATAGTCCACGCTACTGCAAACGTCTTCGAAGTGTTCGTGCAGATTTTTGTTGTCTTACAAACGTCCCCATCTGTTGGCTCAGGGATCGATTCGTGGCTGCACACTCCGTTACAGCCAAGCGCATAAGATGCCTCTCATCTCGACTGCTAGTGATACGAGGGCGTTGTGATCCAGCACGGCGTTCCGTATTACCCTCCTGAACCCACCGATTCCTTATTCTGCTAATAGTCATTGGATCTCGAGCAACGCGAGCGGCAGTGTCGTGATACCATAAACCGCAGTCGCAATAAGCTACAGTCCTACCTTTAGCAAAGTCGGTAACGTGATGATACGCATTTTTCCTCCTTACACGGGGCATCACAACAGCCTTTTAACAGGCAACGCCGGTCAACTGCCGTTTCTGTATGAGAAATCGGTTGGAAACTTTTCTCATGTCAGCATGTTGCAGGTGTCGCTACCGGCGGCAACCTTGCGTGAACGCTCTGAAAAGGTAATCATTTCCATATCTCAGCCTGCTCTTCCTGTCACTTAAATTTAGCGTCTGTAGCACGCCATCTTCGTGGTGTAGCAATTTTAATGGACTGTAGTGTAGATACTTACACAGCGAAAGCGGAAGAACAAAGGATGATACGAAACAGGAAGGCATCCCCTAGCTGATTGCAGAAAAAAATGTGAAGGTATCTCTGTTCTTCATCATCATAGAAAGTATTACATGTACTTTTTTAACACGTGTGGACTCTCTGGTAAACACATATTTAATAAACATAAAGAAAGAAAAATTTTCTTGGTGTCTTACGTTTGTCTCCGATACATTTGACTACTATACTGGCTGTTATATGAGTACTCATTCAATTCGTGTACTACAAAATTACAAGACTGGTGTATACAAGAAAAACAATACATTATTTGATATGTTTTAAATAAACTGTTTGACAAATCATTTACATTCGCACGTGAGATATTTGTACAAGATACACTAACTTAAAATTTGAAAGGTAGCAATGTACTGAGAGGATAAGGGGTTAAGTCAGTTCAGGAACGTGTCTTCCCGTTGTAATTGATGCAACCACTGCTGGAGGGACTTCGCAGTTGGCTTGTATGACGTTAATTGGTCGGTGACAACCGGCTGAGTGTGAGCTCTAGTTGTGCACTTTGCAGCAGAGGTGCGCATCGAAGCGCGGCCCGTTCAAGACCGTAGCCACGGCAGACCTGCGAGTGTTGCCTCGCGCTGCCGGTTAGGGAGGGGCAGCCGCATCGAGGTCCGCCGGGAGAGTCGTGCGAAGAGGCTCGGCCCACGAGCTGCGGCCGCACTGGCCTGCAGCAGCCTCGGGCAGAGCGAGTCCCTGACGTCACCCAAGGGCGGAGCAGTGCTGTTGCGAAAGAACACGTATGCCACGGACTGAGCTGAGCTGCGCGTAGAGTCGCAGCCCACGGCGCGGGACCTCGCTGCTCCACACTGAGCGAGCCCGTGACGTCACTGCACCAGTGCCTTGCGCAAGCACTGGTGTGCTGCACCTCCGAACTGTTGGTAGCACTGACCGCAGTTGTAAGCTACGGGCTACGAGGGGTGAGTAGAGCAGTGTTTGGTGGAGTGGTGGAATTCCTTCATTATTTTCGTACCACACAAAATGAGAGCGGAAACTAAACGTGGTTTGCAGAAGAAGGAGCACATGTCAAGAAAAACGGAAGTAAAAGAAAAACTAATCAGTGGTGAGTAGAGAACTACACAGCCTGGAACGAATTTTAAAAGTACAATTTGGACCCTATTAAAGCCTATTGCGTATGGCGTTAGGAAAAGCGTTCATTTTCTTTGCTGTTCGCTGTACTGTGAAATTTACTCTCATGCCGAAGTGTCAAGTGGCACTTCGTACATTTCTCGCCATCCATGCGTGTCTAATAAACAAATGTCTTATGTGGACGAGAAACGACTTCCTAAACCCGCTCAGGAGATAACAGTCGAGAATTGCGTTGCTATGTGTAAGGTCGTACGGAACTATAAGAGGTGAAGGTCTTATGGATATTGTTCAGACGTTAATCGACACTGCAAAGGCCAATATATCTCACCCCACAACTGTGTCGTGATACATGCCAGAAAGTGCTAAAAGCCTACGACATATAATTAGGCCAGAGGTAACTGCTCATATAACAGAAGGCGCATACTCTGCAACTACGGACACGTAAAGAAAGGTGGTCTTCCTAAAGATCTTGATAGATAACTGAGCCATTCTGACGACAGTCGTTGGAATAAGCAGCTGACAATGTTACAATGTCTTCGTGCGAGATGCACTCTGAGGAGGGAGAAATAGCCCGAAATGAAGGAATTGATACCACTGTTATGAAAGAGTTTTTCACGATATGTATGCTATTCCTATCTTATACGCAATAGCTTATTTTATAGCTTTTAAAAATATGGGTTTTTGTAGCGCTTCAAAGCGGCGTCCAAGTAATTAGAACTGGAGAAATCGCCTGCACTGCACCTTCTGTTGACATGGACAATGACAATTTTGACGCATTTGAGTCAGGCGCCTCAGGACAGAGAAGGTTCTGAAATCGGACTTTTACAAAAACACCTCAAATTATACTTAGTTGAAAACTATTTGTCCAGAGATACTGTGAGGTAGCAACTTTCCTCTGACCACCATTCGTAATTTAAAAATGATATTTGAAGATAAGAGGCGTAAAGTCATGAAAATAATACAATAGTTTTCCTTCCTCACACTTCTCCAATCCCACAATACACTCTAACGACATTTCGCTTTAGTGCATCTCTACCCATCTTTCCTCTTCGTTCACGCTAGTGGGTTCGAACGGAACTGGCTTACCTTTCGATCTAGAAATAATTACCTCAGTATACTCTGCCCTTCGGAAATAGGAGATACGCTCATTCCTAAATGTTCCTCCACAACTGCTAGCACGTGAGTCCTTGGGAATCCATGTTGTCCTAAATGAAAGTTTGAATTTTTGTCATATATGCAGTGAAATATGAATTTTGCACTCCTCAGGTAAAAAGAACAGAGGAATAATGAAGCTGGACATGTGTTTCACAGCTCCATCACATCAAAGAACATATCTTGTTAAAGCACATGCATTCTGCTACTCCAGCCACTGGATTTCTCGTTGTGCAGTTTGAAGATGGGTGAGACATTCGGGTAGCCTACACTCGATGTCATTCAACATCTACACCGAACAAGCAGTAAAGCATACAAGGATAAATTTGTAAACAGTATTAAATATTAGGGAGGAGCAATAATCATTTTGAAGTTTACCGGTAACACTACAATTCTGTCAGAGACAGAAAAGAACATTTGAGTGTAATAGACAGTGCCCTGGAAAGGGATTGTAAGGTAACCCTCAATGGAAGTAAATGAAAGGTAATGGGACGTATTCGAATTAAACTTAGCAGTACCAACGGATTTTCCATAACGTGTACTACAAAACGGTGCATAATATATGACCAACACAAAGATACACGGATGTCGTTAATTTTCCTTGTCTTTTAGGCTCAACATACTTTTTAAAGATATATTTATGTGTAAGACCGGTACTAAACCTGAAAATATGAATTTGACACCTGTTCTGCAAGTTCTCATCCACTGACATGACTTAAATTTTTCCATTACGTTTTAATGAAAAATTTAAAACAATTATGGTATCTGGTAGAAGAAATCATTAAAAATCAAAAATATATTTTTTTCAACAGTTTGAAATATAATGTACATTACTAGATTGAAATATTCTGAAAAGGTAGGCATAAAGTACCGCTTCCCTCTCCCTTGGTATTGTGAGGGTTAAATCAGATAGTGTTCAGGGTAACTGATTACGAAATGAGTCACTATAACCACTATTGGGCAGCAAAATAACTGATGATGGCTGAAGTAGAGAGAATATAAAATGAAGACTGACTATAGCAAGAAAAGTATTAATAAAAAAAAGGGATTTGCTAACATCGAATATAAATTTAAGTGTTAGGAAGTATTTCTTGAAGGTATTTGAATGGTTTTCAAGATGCTGCTCCAGGCGGATATAAAAATGAATGTGCGCAATGGTTAATACTGAACGCGAAAATAAAGTTTTGGCCCAGTCTGACTACCCCCAGAAGCAGGTCTTAGAATCTCTTAACGGTGATAATATTTCCTCCTCCTTGCCCTTAACATATAAATTACAACATAAATATATATGAATGATAAAGGGAACTAGCAACTACTAAATTATAAATGTTGTTTATGCTTATACATTTATTGAAAATTAAAACCCCTTTATATATTAAAAATGTTGTATGTCGATATGCAATGAACATAAAGAAATACAAATGAATTTCCTTACTAATTTTTTTATAAACTGCCCAAATCTGCCACTTTTTATGGCTACGCAATCTAATATAAATAACACGAGATGACTGATATGATCTACGTCCCAGTCACTAGAAGACACTACTTTCAAAGATGATCTACAGTGGTGTGCAACCTCAGTGGAAGTGAAACTTACATGATCACAGCTGTTCAGCTGTATACCCCTAATAAGCCAAAGCTATTACTAATACCACCGAATGTCCTGCGTCCCGTTCGTCGGAGTGATGGTACTCGTGCACGTCTGGGACGATAGAAGAACTCCAGCCACAAAATAAAAAACTCATTAAACACTAGGACGGCAGAAGGCTGTCCTCTGACTAGTATAATCTATTACTATCTTCTCCTCTCTATATTCTACAGACAAGAAACGCGAACTCCCAGCCACAATGACGGAATTCAGATAATGTCACAACGTGAGTATAGACAGGAGAAGTGCTCTCAATCACTGAACGCTGCGTACTCAATGACCATTCCGTACCCAGAGGCGAAGTCTAGAATCGTATAAGTTACCAACACCTTCGGTCACCTAAAGGAAATTCGCAATGCCTTGTGCACCTATATCATGCAAATTAAGCTTTAGTTTTTTTTCCCTACATTTGTCCTATCATGATAAACCAACCCTGCGACAGCATTTCACTGGTGACAGCTTCCACGAGCTTGAACATTTTTCCCCCGGGTTGCACAGCGATTCATCGAAAGTCAGTTTCGGCATGATGCTTGATGAGGAAGTCTAGCCCTGGGATTGCACAGCAATTTTCGTCTGCATCACGCATTACACTGAAAGTGTTGTCACTTTTGTAAAACTCTTGATGCACTGGCATATGCCTTGTCGGCCCGATCATAAACGTTGCAAACACATTTCCTCTTCCTTCTTCTCCCACATTATGAGGAGGCAGTGCTGTCACAGATGGTGCCGAATCTGCGTCCATCGTAATACTAAATCCGTCTGTATAATTTCAGTACCCACAACACCTGTCGGCAGTTGCACCGTGCAAGATAAAAAAAATCATCAGAACATGCACTTCCCTCCACATCTGGTCCAGGCTGCAGAAATTCGTAACCTCCCCGCCAGGGTATACCTCACTAATTATGAAAACAAGAAACGAGGAGAACACAACAGTGCGACCACAAGGACACTTAAACTAATTCTATCATAACACTTACTGTAACTTAACATCTCCACTTGAGCGTCTACTCACGACTACTACTTTACACGCTTAAACGCAGTGTCCACATTTATTGCTCCAAATGAAATACATTGCCCATTCAAAAAGTCGAAAACTACCGCAAAACTCCGGCTTCTAGACAAAACTCATCTTCCCTCCTGAGAAGCTACGCATGGTTAACACCCTATACACTTCCAGACAAACAACCACACTCATTGATGACAGGCAAAAATATCGTTCAAATTTACACATCCTCAGAACACATTCTGAGTCTACTTGACACATGTCTCACATGAAACAGAACTGAAAAGCTGCTAAAAGGTGCAATAATCGACGTGATACTAGCACTGGAAAAAATAGAGCAGTTAGTGCACTCACCCACTGCACCCACTGTGTCGACGAAACAGCAACCCTGAGGTAGTCGAGTGCCATCGTCTCCAGGGAGTGTGGCTGGTAAGGTTCCCCTGTCACTGACATTTAGAGGTGCCACTTCTTACATCAAAATGTGGGGTTCCAGGATGGATGACCTCTACATGTGGAGGTCTGAGTTGAGGTGGTAGATTGTTGTCGGGATGATTATGCATGGTTTCTCATAAAAACTTCAGTGTTGGTCATGCATTTTACTGAAGAGCAAATTAGAACATTCTGTGGTCTAACGTCCTCCATAGTGCTGAAGACAGCGAGTGTTATGGAACTGATGCAACAGGTGGCCATGGTCTCAAACGACTGCCTCCTATCGCTGAAGGCTGGTTGCACCTGGTAGTTGGCCCACAGGCTGGAAGATGCAAAGATAATAAAACTGATCTTAAAACCTGCAGCTGGGCCCACATTTACTGGAGGCTTCTAGCTCCTAGCGTCATGTCGCCTCGTTGAGCAGCAACATCTCTCCTCTTATATAGTAGCTACCAGACTGAGACACCTTTGACTGAAAATAATGGTAATTTATGTTGGCACAGAGCGTTCTTGGTTTACAAATTACTGTTGTACCTATGTACACCATAAGAAGTCTGTTGATTGGATGTGTAGTTACTGGCATACCAACGCCTTTCTGCTGAATCGTTATTATAGCGGTGCCAGCCCTTTTCCTGGAGCACAATGTGGGAATCTGCCATTTGTATTGCTGCATCTGACGTAATGGGGTTTGGTCGGCTCTGAGCTGGTCGAATCCCTAGATATTTTGCAACAGCCATGGGAGCATCAAATTTTACTAAGAAGCACATAGAAATAGTGTGTAAACATTCATGGTGGTGTCTGTTTGTTCTATATCGTGTCTCCCTACCACTTTCGTGCATAGACGCTCTGAGCGTGTTTTTTAGGGAATTGACTAATTTGAACCTGGGACCTGTTGCTGGTAAGGAGACGCCAGACCACACATGACATGTAGAGTTCAGAAGAGTTCAGTGAGACTAGCGATGATATAACCAAATACTTAATGTTCTCAGCGTCAGCTCCGCTGCACTCCCTGTAAAAGAATCTTAATACTAACTAAATATAGTGGAAGGGGTTCAAAGCTTTCCTATTTTTAGTTAGCTGGTAAAATAACGTCGAAAAAGCAGTTAAGTTTACCATTGGAAATTTTATTCTACTCACAAAACATTGTTTATAAATTGCACTATTGATAAAAGGAAATGTTTTAATACAGGATGGTAAAAACCAACTGCGTTCAATAAAAATATGAACGAATATTCCCTGAATGGGTTTCCAAGTTCTACAATCGATCGAAGAATGACCTATGCCATATCAGATCTATAATTTAGTTTTAAATTAAGTTTCACAAAAGAGAAAACTATCAAAATGGTCTACAGTGACCCCCAATTATCTTTAATTACTTATCTAACTTGTCGAAAATGACAGTGGCTGATGTGGCTTCTCAATAACTATATAAAAGAAAAATCATCGCGTTTCAGATCTGTTCTTGAAGTGGCAAATGTGAATACCATGAGTTTTAATTAACGATCGACACTAGTATTACGCAAAAAGGGGGTGTAACAGATGAGACATTTGCAGTTCTGAGTGAAGCCTTATGCGCTCAAAAATGCGGCATCGCGTGCGTTCATTACCTTGTCGGTGTTTAGGCAGCGTCAGGGCAGAGGCGGGCAGCACAGCTCCGCTCACCTCGCCATCTCGGAAGCAACTCTCTCCTAACTTCTCCTTACTACAATTTACCGAAGTTGGTTTAAAAAAACTATCTGGCTGTGTTTTCATCTGTCCAATCAGGGTCTCAATGTTAATCTCAAGCTCCGCCTACAAAAATTCTCTCTATCCAATGAGAAACGTTATAGTTTTCGTGGTGGGGCAATGTTTTTAAAGTTTGCAACGTAACAGGGAGCCAAAAAAGTCTCATGCTAAAACCTGCAACTCTTGTGGTACTTTTAGCGTTATTGTAAGATCTATACTGTTCTTCTGGAGGGCTTTATCTTTTAACATGGGCTGGGAGGTGGTCCTAATGTAACAGAGACGCGAAAAAGTCTCACGCTAAAACTTGCGGGTGGTAGTGGCCCTTTATGTGTTATCGTAAGATCTATACTGTTTTTCTGGAGGGCTCTAGCTTTTAACATGGGCTGGGGGGTGGTCCTTGACGTAACGGAGACGCGAAAAAGTCTCACGCTAAAAGTGTGGGTGGTGTGCCCTAGTGGTTAGCTGGCGACGTGTGTGTCCAGTCCGTTCCTTATCCTAGGTCCTCCTAGATTAACACGGTTCTGCTCTCGGCTTCTGTTCTCGTTTCTCCCCTCGAAATTGCGTCTGTCTCACGGTGGGAAGGTACGACATGCATTTAGGCATTCTTGTGTTATTCTGTGGTATTCCATTTGCACACTCGTTACTTGTATTACTTTGGTTAATTTAATGTCACGATTTATTCGGAGCTATGTGACATACTACTGGATTTGCTTATCATGTCAGGGTTTTCATGGAAGGTTTTGGATATGCCTGACACCTTACATATCACCACCCTTCGAAATTAATTTTTGTACTGAATTTAGGCAATGACTGAATCGTTGTCTAAGTCAGTCAAAAATTATTCCGGTGTCTAAATTTTGTTGCCTACCGTTCAGCCACGTTATTCGGTTCTATGCTAGTTTGTATTACTAATTTATATTTTTATATTCTTCCACATTATAATTAAAAATGACAAGAGAAGAATATTTTTATGCTATTATTAATTTTTAGTTATTTTCTTTCTTTATTTAAGTGTGAAGTTTGTTTTTTAAGAAGTTTGTTATCGAAAGTGAGGAGTCTTTCACATCGATTTTCTTAGAAATATTGTTTTTATAAATATAGTAATTAATCTTTCACATCGATTTTCTTAGAAATATTGTTTTTATAAATATAGTAATTAATCTATTCCTAACACATTTTCTAAATAACATGTGCAAGTAATATGTTTTTGTTTCTAGACACTCATTTCAACATTGTTACACTAACAAATAAGAATTATTTCCAATTACTGCTTTGACAAAGAAATTTACATACACAACTATTGAGATATTATCCTAAATAATTGCACAAATGTTAAAAAAAGGGAAAACATCCAACAAGATAATTTTTTTTCTTTGTTTTTATAAGGAGAAAATAAGTAAAAGATTTTTATGACGACGAAATAGGTGGCATATTGTTTCTTTATATACTGTCCACTTCAGAACTAATGACTTATTTTTATCGATAGTCTATTTTTTACTTAAGTCCATCGTCAATGACTGTTATTTTGTAGTTTATTAGCTGTCTGGTGTGTTATTTATTAGCATCTTTGGAAAGAACGCACACCAAGTTTCACTCATATTGGTCTATTTCTTTGTGTTTGGCATTCATGTGAATCAAGGAAGTCTAGTGATTGTCAAAAAATGGACGAAAAAGTATTTCGTGTGGTGATTTAACCTTATTTTTTGAAAGGCAAAACGCTTTAGGAGACGTTCTGGACGCCCTGTGGAGGAAACCACTCCAGAAATCACTGATAAAATCCATGATATGGATGTCAGAAGAGTTAAGGTGTGTGTGAGATTGCTATTGCTGTGGGAATCGCGAATGAACGGGTACATATTATTTTGCATGAACATTTGGACATGAGAAAGCTATCCGCAAGATGCGTTCCGCGATTGTTTACGTTGATCAAAAACGAAATTGTGCGAAGTGTTGCAAGGATGGTTTGCAGCTGTTCAGAAGAATCCGCAGGACTTTGAGCGTCGTTTCGTCACTGTGGATGAAACATGGATACATTACTATACTCCTGAGACCACACAACGATCTAAACAATGGATTACCAAGGGAGAATCTGTACCCAAATAGTCGAAGACCATTCCTTTCGCCGGAAAGATTATGGCGACTGTCTTTTGGGATTCACAAGGGACAATACTCATCGATTATCTAGAAAAGAGTAAAACTCTGTGAATATTATTCATCGTAATTGGACCGTCCTTTTCGATCACGAGAATGCACCAGCAGACACATCAGCAGTTGTGGTCGCGAAATTAATGAAAATAGGATTCCAACTCGTTTCACATCCGCCACCCCCCATATTCTCCAGACTTGGCTCCCTCGGACTACTATATGTTCACGAATTTGAAGAAACGGCTGGTGGGACAAAGATTTTATTCAAACGAGGAGGTGATTGCAGCAACTATTAGCTATGTTGCAGACTTGGACAATTTCTATGATTCTGATGGGATCAACAAATTACAACAACGTTGGACGAAGGGTATGAATCTAAAAGGAGACTATGTTGAAAAATAAAAAAGGTTTACCTCAAACATGTAAGCAGTTTTTATTTTGCACGGACTTTTCAAACGCCCCTCGTATATTCATGGTTATTAATAGCCAACAGGATTTATGTATATATAGGGAAAGCTGAAGAACAAAGGACGATATGAAACAGGAAGGCATCTCCTAGCCGATCGCAGAAAAAATGTGAAGGCTTCTGCGTTTTCATTATCGGCCCGTTTTTCGTGTACTTATTAAAATTTGTGCACTTTCTGGTACAGACATATTTCATAAACATAGAGGAAGGAAACTTTCTTGGTGTCTTACATTTTCCTACGATATATTTGGCTACGATACTGGCTGTTACATGAGTAGTCATTCAAGTCGTGTACAACAAGGTTAAGTCATTTCAGGGACGTGTCTGCCGGTGAGAATTGATGCAGCCACTGCTGGAGAGACATCGCAGTTGGCTTGTATGATGCCAATCCGACAGTGACAACGGGCTGAGAGCGAGATCTGGTTGTGCACTTTGCAACAGAGGTGGGCATCGAGGTGCGGGGCCCGTCCAGGAGCGTAGCCATGACAGCGGTGCGAGCCTTGCCTAGCGCTGCCGGTTCAGCCGGGGCAGCCGCATGGACGTCCGACGGGCCGCACGGTGCAGAGTCGTGTGGCCGCACTGGGCTACAGCAGTCTCGCGCAGAGCGAGTCCCTGACGTCACCCCAAGGGTCGAGGAATGCTGTTGCGCAACAACTTGTATGCCACGGGCTCAACAGACTCGCGCATGGAGACTCAGCCCACGGGCCACGGCCTCACCGCTCCGCACCGAGCGAGCCCGTGACGTCACTGCACTAGTGCCTTGCGCAAGCGGTGGCGTGCTGCGGCCTACGTGCTGTTGGTAGGACTGACCGCAGTTGTGAACTACGGGCTGCGAGCGGTATGCAGAGCAGAGTTTAGTTCAAATGGTCAAATGTTTGTGAAACCTTATGGGACTTAACTGCTAAGGTCATTCGACCTTAAGCTTACACACTACTTAACTTAAATTATCCAAGGACAAACACACACACCCACAGCGTTTTCACTCACACAGGATGCCCCTGCAGCTCCGAATAGGTACGCTGGCATGCACGACAGTGGCACTTCCCATCCGTCGTCAAAATGATACTGGGAAGCATCTTCACTTCTCCTGTGCTCTGGCGAAGAATTAATTGTGTTATGTTCATCACCTTGGGGTTATTGACGACTATTGGTCGAAAAGATTTTGGAGAAACATGACGAAAATGCAAAGAACGTTTCTACTCTTCTGCATTATGATAGTACTGAAGAATTTATGTTTTTGGTAACAAATATGGTTCTGTAATTGTTAATAAAATTGTAACATATGTTTATAGGGTTAATGTTAGGATTGAACCACTAACGTTGGACTATAAAGCTAACAAAAAAATATTTGAGGATCAGGGCTCACTTGAAATAGTACGTATAGCTTGTAGTAACAAAATGGGTGCATTTGATTTGAACCCTCAGACATCAGCCGGTGTACCATGGCGTAAATATAGTAGGAGGAATAGATTTAAGTTTGTTACGTACTCTAAGCCTGAACAAAGCGCTGATATATCTAAAGTTAAATCCTGGACAGATCTAGAGAAGGAATGTAAAGTAAAGAATCGCCTTCTTCAATGTACCAATCCATTTTACATTGGACTTCGAATTCCTGGTGATGAACCTGAGAAAAACGATAATGTTCAGAGTGAAGTAAAATACGTTACATTTGTTGTAAGAAATAGAGTCTATATGACGTTTTGTAAGAGGAAAGGTAATGTTACATTCTGAATAAAGGTATTTGTATACAGCTAATGTCTGTGTTGGAATTTTTCTATGCCAACTGAGACCATATCCGAAATTACCCAGACGATCTACGCCTCGCCTTCCTTGTTCCTAAAAACCAACAGAGGATAGATGAACTTGCTGTAACGTTGTACGGCAACAAGATTAATTATTCTCCAGCTGTTATTGTGTTGGAAGAATTGTGGTATTATGAGCCTAATTTAGGTTGTTCACAGCTGATGCTGTAATTTACCGTCTAGTATTGTCATCCGAAGATCAGTATCAGTTGCAAAACGATTTAGAAAAGATTGCTGTATGGTGTGTCAGGTGGCAGTTGACGCTAAATAAAGAAAAGTGTGAGGTGATCAACATGAGTTCCAAAAGAAATCCGTTGGAATTCGATTACTCGATAAATAGTACAATTCTCAAGGCTGTCAATTCAACTAAGTAACTGGGTGTTAAAATTACGAACAATTTCATTTGGAATGACAACATAGATAATATTGTGGGGAAGGCGAGCCAAAGGTTGCGTTTCATTGGCAGGACACTTAGAAGATGCAACAAGTCCACTAAAGAGGAAACTTACACTACACTCGTTGGTGCTCTGTTAGAATATTGAGGCGCAGTGTGGGATCCTTAACAGGTGGGATTGACGGGAGACATCGAAAGGGTGCAAGAAAGGGCAGCTCGTTTTGTATTATCACGTAATAGGGGAGAGAGTGTGGCAGATATGATACGCAAAATAGGACGGAAGTTATTACAGCAAAGACGTTTTTCGTCGCGGCGAGATCTTTTTACGAAATTTCAGTCACCAACTTTCTCTTCCGAATGCGAAAATATTTTGTTGAGCCCAACCTACATAGGTAGGAATGATCATAAAAATAAAATGAGAGAAATCAGAGCTCGAACTGAAAGGTTTAGGTGTTCGTTTTTCCCGCCTGCTTTTCTGGTGTGGAATGGTAGAGAGATAGTAAGATTGTGGTTCGATGAACCCTCTGCCAAGCACATAACTGTGATTTGCAGAGTAGTCATGTAGATGTAGATGTAGATGTAGATGTAGATGTAGATGTAGATGTAGATGTAGATGCCCTAGGGAGGACTCGAACCTCCACCGGGACCAACTGCACAGTCCATGACTGCAGCGTCTTAAACCGCAAGAGTTTAGTGGAGTGGTAACGCACAAAATGAGAGCGGAAACTAAACGTGGTTTGCAGAAGAAGGTGCACATGTCAATAAAAAGGGAAGTAAAAGGTAAAGAACCACATCGCCCGAAGCGAATTTTACAGGTTCAGTTCGGACCGTGTTAAAGCCTATCGCGGATGACGTCAGGAAAACCGTTCATTTTGTTTACTGTTCGCTGTACGGTGAAATTGACTCTCATGCTGAAGGGTCAAGTGGCACTTCGCACATTTGCAGTCATTCATGCGTGTCTAATGAACAAGGGTCTGATGTGGACGAGAAACGACTTTCTAAACACGCTGAGGAGATAACCGTCGATAAATGAGTGGCTATGTGTGCACGATACGTAAGGTCGTATGGAACTATAAGTGCGAAGATCTTATGGATCTTGTTTGGACATTCATCGACACTGCAAAGGCCATTATGTCTCACCGCACTGTGTCGCGGTACATGGCAGAAAGTGTTAAGAGCCTACGACATATAGTTATGCCTGAGGTAATAGCTCGTCTAACAAAAGTTGAATACAGACATGTGGACATCCAGTGCGAGAAGAAATAATTATCTGACATGTACTGTCTCCTGTTTCATTGACTGGACTCTCAGACCTCGTATTTTGTTTTCAACACACTTTCCAGATGAACAAAAAACGGGCGGTAACGTACGAAGAGAATTGTTTAGATGGTTTATGTCCCTTGGTATCAACCACTCTATTTTAAACGACATATGCCCACGACTGATCAAGGTTCCAAAATGGTAGTTACACTGCGTGATTATTCAAGACTGAATTGTTCTTGCTTTATGTTAAATACATGGCTACGAAATAATTTTGATGTGGAGTATATATGCGTAATTGTCCATAATTTCATGGTCTTTTGATTGCGGCGAAAGAACGCGTCACTTAAGTAAAAAAGTTGTCTTAATGCTCTTGATAGACCACTGAGCCAGTCTATCGATAATCGCTGGAATAAGCAGTTGGCAATGATAGAATCTCTTTGTGCGAGAAGCTCTCTGAGAAGAGAGAAATAGGCCAAAATGAAGGAACTGACAATACGCTGATGAAAGAACTTTTTACGTTATGTGTGCTATTCTATTACTGTAGTTTTTATATGAAATTGCTTATTTTGTAGCTTTTAAAACATAAGGGTTTTTGTAGCTCTTCAAAGCAGCGTCAATTAATTAGAACTGGGGAAATCACCTAGACTGTACCTTCTGTTGACATGGAAAATGACAATGTTAAAGCATTTGAGTCAGGCCCCCAGGATAGAGAAGCTTCTGAAATTGGACTTTTACATAAACGCCTCAAATTATACTTAGATGAAAAGCTATTTGTCCGGAGATACTGTGATGTAACAACTTTCCTCTGGCCACCAATCGTCATTTAAAAATGATATCTGAAGATAAGAGGCGTAAAGTCATGACAGGATACAATAGTTTTCCTTCCTCATACTTCTCCAATCTCAGAATACACGACATTTCCCTTTACTGCATCTCCGACCGTCTTTTGTCTTTGTTCTCGCTAATGGGTTCTAACGTAAGTGGCTTACCTTTTGATCCAGAAATAGTTATCTCAATGTACTCTGCTCTTCTGGAAGTTACAAAAATGACATTTAATGTTCTGAAATAGGAGAGACGCTCATTCCTACATGTTCTTCCACAACTGGTAACATGTGCATCCTTTGGAATCCATGTTGTCCTAAATTAAAGTTTGAATTTTTGCCGTACGTGTAATGACACGTGAACTTTGCTGTTCTGCCATAAAATGAAGAGAGGAGTAATGTGATTGGAAATGTATTCAAAGACCAAATGTTGTTGAAGCACATAAATTCTGCTACTCCATCCGGAAGATTTCTAGTTGTGCAATGGGAAGACTGGAGTGAGACATTCAGGTAGCCTACACTCGATGTTATTCAAAATCTACACCAACAAGCAGTTAAGCATACAAGGATAAATTAGTAAACAGAATTAAATATTAGGGAGAAGCAATAAACATTTTGAAGTTTACCGGTGACACTGAAGTACTGTCAATTCTGTAATAGACAGCAAAGGATTTGGAATAACAGTTGAATGGAATAGATAGTGCCCCGGAAGGGAATTATAAGATAACTCTCAATGGAACTAATGAAAGGTAATGGAACGTATTCGAACTGAACCTAGCAATACCAACGGATTTTAAATAACATGTACTAAAATAGAAGGGCGTAATATATGACCAACACAAAGATATACTGATTTCGTTCATTTTCGTTGTCTTGTACGCACAACAGAATATAAAATGAAGTCTGACTATAGCAAGAAAAGTATTAATGAAGAAGAGGAATTTCGTAACATAGAACATAAATTTAAGTGTTAAGAAGTATTGCTGGAAGGTATTTGTATGGATTCCGATTTGCTGCTCCAGGCGGGTGTAAAAATGAATGTGCACAATGGAAAATACTGATCGGGAAAGTAAAGATTTGGCCCTGTCTGAGTACTACCTGCAGGAGAACTTAGGATCTCTTAATGGTGATATTATTTCCTCCTTCTTGCTCTTTGACATATAAATTACAACATAAAAATAAATGAAAGATTAAGGGAACTGGTAACTACTATATGTTAATGTTTTTCTGCTTATACATTTAATGTAGATTAATATTCCTTTACATATTACAAATGTTTATATGTCGTTGTGCAATGGACATAAAGAGATACAAATTAATTTCCTGACCAATATTATTGATCAACTTCCCAAATGTGCCCCTTTATATGGCTACTCGATCTAATATAAATAACTCGAGATCACCGATATCATCTACGTCTTAAACAATAGAAGACACTACTTTCAAAGATGATCTACTGTGGTGTGCAACGTCAGTGGTAATGATCATAGCTGTTCAGCTTTGTAGTCCTAATAAGCCGAAGCAATTAGCAGTATCACCGAATGTAATGCGTCCCGTGCGTCGGAGTCATGGTTCTCTTACACGTCTGCGACGATGGAGGGACTCCAGCCACAAAATAAAAACTCATTAAACACTAGGACGGCAGAAGGTGGTCCTCTGACTAGTGTAATCTAATACTATCTTCTCCTCTCTATATTCTACAGACAAGAAACGTGAGTATTTACAGAAGAAGTGCTCTCAATCACTGAACGCTGCGTACTCAACAACGATTCCCTACCCGGAGGCGAAGTCCAGAAACGTATAAGTTAGCAACACCTTCAGTCAGTGAAATCAAATTCCCAGTGCCTTGTGGCAATGTATCATGCAAAATAAGCATTAGTAATTTTGCCCGCATTTGTCCTATCATGATAAACGAATCTTGCAGCAGTATTTCACTGGTGACAGCTTCCCCCAGCTTGAATATTATCCCCCTGGGTTCTACCAAGAGTCATCGAAAGTCAGTTTCGGCATGATGCTTGATGAAAAAGTCTAGTCCTGGCATTGCACAGCAACCATCGCCTGCATCACACAGTACACTGCAAGTGTTGTCACTTTTGTCCGTCTCCTGATCCACTAGCACAAGCCTTGTCGGCCCGATCATAAACCTTACAAACACATTTCCTCTTTCTTCTCTTCCCGCTTTCTGAGGAGGCAGTGCCGTCAGATATGGTGCCGAATCTGCGGCGTTCGGAAATAATAATGCGTTTGTACCATTTCAGTACCCAAAACATCTGCAATACATTCAACCTTTTTGATAGCTTTCTGTGTCACCTCCTAAGCATCTACAGCAAAATTACGGTCGGCAGTTGCACTCTGCAAGACAGAATAATTGTCGGCACACGCACTGCCCTCCACATCTGGTCCAGGCTGCAGAAATTTGCAGCTTCTCCGCCAGGGTATCCCCCACTAATTATGCAAACAACAAACGAGAGGAACAAAACAGTACAACGACAAGGACACTTAATCTTATTCTATGCTAACACTTACAGTAACTTATCTTCACCGCTTGAGTGGCTACTCATGACTACTACTTTACGTGCTTAAACACAGTGGGCCACATTTATTGCTCAAAATGAAATACATTGCCCATTCAAAACGGCGAAAACTACCACAAAACTCCGACTTCTCGACAATACTCATGATGCCCTCCTAAAATGCTACGCATAGCTAACACCTGATACACTTCCCGACAATGAGCCCCAATCATTGATGATAGGTAAAAATAACGTTCATATTTACACATCCTCAGAACACAATCTGAGTTTACTTGACACATGTCACACTTGAAAACGGAACTGAAAAGCTGCTAATAGGTGCACTGACTCGACGTGATACTCGCAGGGGGTAAAATAGAACAGTTAGTGCTCTCACCCACTACATACTTGACTTCAAATGGCTTTGAGCACTATGGGACTTAACTTCTGAGGTCATCAGTCCCCTAGAACTTAAAACTACTTAAACCTGACTAACCTAGGGACATCACACGCATCCATGCTCGAGGAAGGATTGGAAACTGCAACTGTAGCGGTCGCACGTCTTGAAACTGAAGCGCCTAGAACCGCTTGGACACTCCGGCCGGCCCACTGCATACTGATGCGGTGTGTCGACGAAACTGCAACCCTGAGGTAGTCGAGAGTCATCGTCTCCAGGCCGGGTGGCTGCTAAGGTTCCACTGTCGCTGAAATTTAGAGGTGACACACTCTTCTGACATCAAATTGCAGATGTCCAGTATGGATGACCTCTATACGTGGAGGTCTAGGTTGAGGTGGTGTATTGTTGTCGGGTTGATGATCGACGGATGCTTATAAAAACTTCACTGTTAGTCATACATTTTACTGAAGAACAAACAAGAACATTTTCTGGTGCAATGTTCTCCATAGTGTGTGCTGAAAACAGCGAGTATTATGGAACTGACGCAACAGGTTTTCAAGGTCTCAAACGACTGCTTCCTATGGCCAAAGGCTGGTTGCACCTGGTAGTTGGCCAACAGGCTGAAAGATGCTAAGCTCACAGCACTGATCTTAGAACCAGCAGCAGGGGCCACAGTTAGTGGATGCCAAATCTTGTGGTGGCTGCTTCTAGCCTCATGTCGCCTCGTGGAGCGGCATACACCTCTCGTCTTAAATAGTATCTACCAGACTGATACACCTTTGACTGGAATTAATGATGTTTTATATTGGGACAAAGCTTTGATTTGCAAATCCCAGCTTGCAACCATATGGTCGATAAAACGTCTGCTGATTGGGTGTGTAGTAACTGGCCTACAAACGTCTTTCTGCTGCGTCGTCGTTATGGCGGTGCCAGCTATTTTCCTGGAGCACAATGAGGGAATCTGCCAGTGGCATTGCTGCATCTGACGTAATGGTGTTCGGTCGGTGCTGAGCTTTCCCACTCCCAAGATCTTTTGCAACAGCCATGGCTATATCACAATTTTACTCAGTAGCGCCGAAAAATAGTGGTGGCACTGCAGAAGGATTAAGTGATAAGAAGATACTGAGTCGACCTGGAGAAAACAAGAAATTTATGGCACAACATCATTTGTTAAAATTGTAGAGGGAGACAAAGTTTTGAATACAGTTAACAGGTTCGAACTGATGTACATTGCATAAGCTGTGCAGCGCTGAATTGGCTTGCACAGAAAAGACCAGCTTGGGCAGCTGCATCAAACCAGTCTTGAGACTGAACACCACAACAACAACATTGTGGAAGGGGGCGGGAGGGAGAGTTAGGCTTCTGGTCCAGAATTTTGCAAGTTCTTTACTGGGAGAACTCGTGATTAATGTATATCTCGTGTGATTCAGCACTGTCGGCTGTTGACATGGCAAAAGACGTTTCTATATCGCTCTTAATTTATGGCGCTGCCCATTCTCGTATGAGAAAAGCTATTTATTGCACAGTTTCGGCCCCTGCAACGAACTGAAATAGCGGTTCTTGTATTATTTTGTTGTTATATACATAAGTGTCAATGGTATGACGTTAAACTATAACCACAGGTGGGGTGACCACTGTATAAGCAACAATAGCAGCAACCTCTCTGGAAGGTGGATGAGCGAGTGGAAGTCGTGAACTGTAATTATTACCTTGCCTGCCTGCGAAGGTGGAAGGGAGATAGAGAATGTAGAGCAAATAGTCGTAATCACCTACCACTTACCAGCAGGTAGTCATCTCAGTTATGTCAATTCAAATTAGTAGTGCTTGTTGATTAATGTTGTGATTTCTTGTTACTCTAGGTTGGTGATCGAGAGAACCGAAAAGTTACAGATGTATCTCCAATGTAATTTTCATAAGGCAAATGCTTAACGCGATAGGTCAATCGAAATATGGTGTATAGTTAATTGAGTATCGGACATCGTTTCTGAAATACTGCAGGATTGTAGGTGCACCATAAAAGATCTGTTAAATTGCTAATCAGTATTTGAATCACACCAATGGCGACGGGCACCATGTCAGCAGTTGTGCATTTCTTTGATCAATAGCTGAACAGAAAACTGAAAGGTATTCATTTAAATATACTTAAATATATTCATGGTTCTTAAGAGCTAACATGATAGATGCTTACATATCAAAAGCTGAAGAACAAAGGACGACACGAAATAGGAAAGCATCTCCTAGCTGATAGCATAAAAAATGTGAAGGCTTCTCTGTTCTTTATTATAGAAAATATTACATGTACTTATTAACATTTGTGGACTCTCTGGTACCCACATATTTCATAAAAATAAAGAAAGAAAAATTTTCTTGGTGTCTTACGGTATCCTATGATACATTTGACTACGATACTAGCTGTTGCACGAGTAGTCATTCAAGTCGTCAGTTCAACCAGATTACAAGATTGGTGTATACAAGAAAAAACAATGCACAGTTTGACATATTTCAAAAATAAACAGTTTGACAAATCATTTACATTGGCGTGGGAGATATTTATAGAAGATACACTAACTATAAGTTTGAGAGTTATCAATGTTCTGAGGATAAGAGGTTAATTCAGTTCAGTGACGTGTCTGCCCATGAGAATTGATGCAGCTACTGCTGGAATGACATGGCAGTTGGCTTGTATGATGTCAATCGGTCGCCGGCCGCGGTGGTCTTGAAGTTATTTGAATAGTTTCCAAGATGCTGCTCCAGGCGGATGTAAAAATGAATGTGCGCAATGGTTAATACTCAACGCGAAAATAAAGTTTTGGCCCAGTCTGACTACCCCTTGAAGCAGGTCTTAGAATCTACGATCGCAGGTTCGAATCCTGCCTCGGGCATGGATGTGTGTGATGTCCTTAGGTTAGTTAGGTTTAAGTAGTTCTAAGTTCTAGGGGACTAATGACCACAGCAGTTGAGTCCCATAGTGCTCAGAGCAATTTTTTTTTTTTCAATCGGTCGATGACGACAGGCTGAGTCTGAGCTCTGGTTGTGCACTTCGCAGGAGAGGTGGGCATCGAGGCGCGGCCCGTCCAGGACCGTAGCCATGACAGCCGTACGAGGCCTTGAGTTGCGGGTTCAGGCGAGGCAGCCGCATCCAGGTCCAGACATGTAGATATCCAGCGCGAGAAGAAACAATTATGTCATGTACTGTTTCCTCTTTCATTGACTAGACTCTCATATCTCGCATTTTGTTTACAAGTCAGTTTCCAGATGAACCAACATTCTAAGAGAATTGTCTCGGCGATATATGTCTCTTGGTATCGACCACTGTATTTTGAAAGACATGCAGCACAAGACTGATCAAGGTACCAACATGAAATAGTTTTAATGGGGAGTATATATGCGCCAGTTGTCGATAAGTTCATGGTCTGTTGATTGCGGCGAAAGAACGCGTCTCTTACTTAAAGAAAAGCGGTAATGTTAATGCTCTTGTTAGATAAATGAGCCAGCCTAACGATAGTCGCTGGAATAAGCAGCTGACAATGTTAGAATGTCTTTGTGCGAAAAGCTCTCTGAGAAGGAAGAAATATCACGCTGATGAAAGAACTTTTCATGATATGTTTGCTATTCTATTACTGTAATTCTTATACGCGATCGTTTATTTTATAGCTTTTAAAACATAAGGGTTTTTGTAGCTCATCAAAGCGGCGTCCAAGGAATTAGAACCTGAGAAATCACCTGCACTGCACCTTCTGTTGACGTGGACAATGACAATGTTAAAACATTTGAATCAAGCGCCCCAGGACAGAGAATTTTCTGATATCGGGCTTTTACATAAACGCCTCATACTATACTTAGGTGAAAAGCTATTTGTCCAGAGATACTGTGATGTAGCAACTTTCCTCTGGCCACCAATCGTCCTTTAGAAATGATATCTGAATATAAGAGGCGTAAAGTAATGAAAAGGATACAATAGTTTTCCTTTCTCATATTTCTCTAGTCCCACAATACACTCTAACGACAAGTCCCTTTACTGCATCTCCAACGGTCTTTACTCTTCGTTCTGGCTAGTGGGTTAGAACGGAACTGGCTTACCTTTCGATCTAGAAATACTTATCTCAATGTACTCTGCTCTTCTGGAAGTTACAAATATAACATTTAATTTTCGGAAATAGGAGAGACGCTCATTCTTACATGTTGCTCCACAACTGGTAACATGTGAATCCTTGGGAATCCATGTAGTCTTATATCAAAGTCTGAATTTTTTCCGTATATGCACTGAAACATGTTTCAAATAAACAGTTTGACAAATCTTTTACATTGGCACGGGAGATATTTGTAGAAGATACACTAACTGAAAGTTTGAGAGGTATCAGTGTTCTGGGCATGAGAGGTTAAGTAACTTCAGTGATGTGACGACCGGCTGAGTGTGAGCTCTGGTTGTGCACTTTGTAGCAGAGGTGGGCATCGAGGTGTGGCCCGTCCAGGACCGTGGCCATGACAGCCGCGCGAGCCTTGCCTCGCGCTGCCGGTTTAGGCGGGGAGGCCGTATCGAGGTCCGAGTGGTCACACGGTGCAGATTTGTGTGGCCGTATGGGACTACAGCAGTCTTATTCACACTGCCGGCCGGGCCGGGCCGGGATGACGCGTGCTGGCTCGACTCTTGCCTAGCCAGCTCACGCCGACGTGTAGTGGATTCACACTGCGCACCGCGCCGAGCCGGGACGGCGAAACGGGGGAAAATCCAGTTCTCCGATTTTCATGTTTTAAAAATGCTTAGCGGTATATAAGACTTCGCCACATCGTTTTACGAACTTATTTTTTCCTTAAAAGCGTTACTTACGTCGTGAAAAAAGAAAAAGTCTACTTTTCGTTTCGCGTGATTTCTTAGTTTCGTAACGCTTCCCAACCGATTTTGAAGAAAGTATGCGGCTAAAGAATCTGATTTTTGTACACGTAGTAGTGAAACATCTTAGCTTCTTATTGAATCATTTATCTTTCCATATTTCTTAACAGTCATTGTGAAATGATGCTACTTGTCAACGTTGTGCACTTGATTTACAAATCTTGTAGTGAAAAAGTTATGTACCGGGTAGCTCACTGTTAGATCCGTTTTAGACCATACATTGTTGGGAATGAGATGTAGCTAAAAGTACCAAAAAGTTTTTGAAATGATAGTGACACTGATATCTGTCTCTGGCCACAAGTAATGCGAGCTATTCAGTGGCGTCAGTGCCACATCCGCAAGCCACGGAGTTCGCGCGGTTACAGCTAGGTTTAGTGTAGTCATATAATGCAGGACAGAAAAAACTAATTACTAGTGATCAGTAGTGTAAAACTAATCACAAAAACAAACTGGAGATTTGTGATACGTTTACTGCAGAAACTGAAGCGCAATTCTATAGTCTCGTTGTCTACTTTGACAGAAAAAATAATGGAGAGTTAATGAAACTACTGTAGATCGGCACAGATGTGCGTTTCATTGTTCTTCATTGTTTTCTTTCTTCCTTGGCGGGCTGCGCTGCACTGTCAACGTAATCCCCACTCTTTGCCTAAATGGCTGGCCGGAGGCCAAATAAATAAATTTAAAAAGATCCCCACCTTTCGACAGCTGACAAGCAAGTCAGTATAAAACGCAGCTGCAGTCAACAGTTGCTCGCCTTTAGCTAGTCTGTGCTGTCGTGTAGAACAATGTCTTCACTCTTTTATTGGTATTGTTTTGACTCTACTGTAACTCGTCGAGTTTTGAAGTACAGAAGAACTAGGAGGTTATGGATTCATCCCATAAATAGCGACAGACATTTATGAGAGTTTTTTTCTTTATATGGAGTACTTAAAAACAATCCTGAAAAATTTTATTCAAATTACAGAATGAATCATAATACATTTCAGTATGTGCTGCAGAACATTCAAGACAAAATTTCTAAACAGAACACAAATTTTCGCAGAAGAATAACAGCAGAAGAAAAATTGTGTGTAACGATAAGGTAAGATTCGTTAGCACACACTTTTTGGTTTGCAGTAGAACTTTGTGAAGCATTCACTACCTCCAATTAATTGTAGCCATGTTCTGTATTTTAAATTTCACAAACGCTACCTCTGAGGGGAAGAGAGTTTATGGGACTCCTGAGAATCATTAGGAAGTAATTAGCTTCGTCATTTTGGGTAACGTCTCGCTGTGCCTTCAACGAAGAATCGCAGAAATACTCCTTCACAATTTTCAAACTTTTTTTCTCCTTTTTTCTTCATGATGCAGCGCTTGGCAGTGGTGATTTTTCATTATGTGGAGCCACTGATGACCTTGTAAGATGGACAGATAGATAGGCGAAGAGCTTTGAGATAATGCCCTTTCACTCAGTGGTTCTATTTCCACTTATAAGGAACTGCCACAGCATGACTTTACAGTGCATTATCATCTGGTAGGGACACATTTCCGTCCCTCAGTGACACTCATATCTGTCTCGGTTTACAAGTAAATACGAACTATTCAGTGGCGGCAATGCTGCGTTCACACTGCCGGCCGGGCCGTGCCGAGCCTGGCCCGGGCCGTGCCGAGCCTGGCCGGGCCGCCGCCCGCTTTGGTATCAAACACATTGTTTTGAATCGCGGTGTTCACACTGGCGGCCGGGCCGCGCCGACACGGCGTGAGCCTCCCGGAGCCCAGCTGGCGACATCCCGAGTGTTTAATATTGCCGGCGCGAGCCGACCGCAGGCGCGAGCCTGTGGAGCAGCACTACAGCTTCTGCAGTACACGCATCACACGTATCCCTTCTGCTTCCATCAAGAGTGTGACTGCACACTTCTTTTATTTTAAGATGTTACCTCACATGTCACAATCAGTGTTGAAAAATTACGTTTATTGTAATGATACTTGCGAAATTACTTTTATTTCATTTATTTAATCTACCGTACTTACATGCACTTACAACAATAGCTTGTGAGCGATCGGAGCATTGCCGCCACTGATTAGTTCACACTTACTTGTAAACGGAGGCAGATATGAGCGTCACTGAGGGACGGAAATGTGTCCCCACCAGATGACAATGAATTGTAAAGTCATGCTGTGGCAGGTTACTATAAGCTGTTGTCTGTGACATCTTTTTGCAATGTTCTTACTTTAATGAATGCAGAATAACATACACATGACATTAACTTGTGTCCGTCAATTTGGTATCAGTTGATGAAACGTCGCCACTGGCAAGCACAGTATCACAAAGGGGAAAAAAAAGTAGTGGGCCAAATATTGAAGAAGAATTTTTAAAGCTCGAAAAGGACAAATTAGCTGTGATGAATGCACATCAAGACATGACCCAAAACGATGATACATAACACTTCCTGATGAGTCTCAGGAGTGCAAGGAACTCCCTTCCAGTTCAGCGGGAAATGTTTGTGAAACTTAAAATACAATAGCTTGTTTATAGTGAATTGGAGGCAGTGAGTGCAGTGCCAGGTTCTTCAAAACAATGAGTGCGCTAATTCAACTTGCTTCTTCATTACAGACAACTTTGCTTTTTGTATTATATTAATGTGAAACTCTATTCCGTTTTGTAATTGTTGCCTGAAACGTTCTTTGATAGTGATACATGTCCACCCTATTACAATGTGCTCAAAATTCGACGAGTCACCATAATGTGAAAACATAACTAAGATAACAATGAAATCATTGTTACATAAGAAGGTTCTAATTGGATAGTCGTGAAAAGCTTCTGGCTGTACCTGTGTTATTTCGACCTTCAGCTGCTAATGAATTAAGATACCTTAGCCGCTGGGGACAAGACCACCAAGACGAAAAAATACACAGAAGCAAACAGTGAACCACACACATCTCATCCATTACACTGCTTTGAACTAGACGAGAATCCCACACATCAATCGACAATAATTCATTTACCTGTCCTGCCGTGCTTGAGACTATCCTGAATCCGCTCATTTTCTTTCAGTTACCGTAGAAAAATCGAAATGGTAGCACCTTACAGAAAACGATAACTTAATCAGTTCGTCGTCAAATGATCCAGCAAAGCGTTGATTGAAACGCTGTCGCACTCAGCCTTGGTTTCATTGCATTGGTTCAAATGGCTCTGAGCACTATGGGACTCAACATCTGTGGTCAATAGTCCCCTAGAACTTAGAACTACTTAAACCTAACAACATCACACACATCCACGCCCAAGGCAGGGTTCGAACCTGCGACCGTAGCAGTCGCGCGGTTCCGGACTGAGCGTCTAGAACCGCTAGACCGCGGCGGACGGCTTCATTGCATTCATTTCCTAAAATAGACTACTTGTAAGAGTTATCCACAGATATTTCTAAGTGGAGAGAGGGTCGATATAAAGAATGTAATTATTTACAGCTTGCAGTACTACACTTGCGTGAACTGCATAAGCGATAATACAAAAAAATGAACTTTTAGCGCCTTAGTCAAACTTAGAAACATCTGTAAATGTATTTATATTTTTTAACATCTGCTGTTTATTATATGCAACTAGAAAGAAATCATGTAGAATGTTGCAAGCTTTTATTACAATGCATCAGGAGTAAGATCTCATCTTAGATTAATATACTCTTGTCTTTTAGTTCTAAATACGAAATGTACATTATACTAATTGTAGGGTGTTGATGACAAATAATTGTTGGTCTTTTGTGATGCAACGTGTGGCCAATTTTAAAAGCATAGCGGATGATTGTCCAGTAGCCGAGGGAAAAATTCTTATACATTGGGATTTATCTAGACAATGAGACCATTAAAATAATACGAGGGACCGACACTAGGTCTGCGCTGATCACTAGTAATTAGTTTTTTCTGCCCTGCATTATATGACTACACTAAACCTAGCTGTAACCGCGCGAACTCCGTGGCTTGCGGACGCGGCACTGACGCCACTGAATAGCTCGCATTACTTGTGATCAGAGACAGATATCAGTATCATTATAATTCCAAAAACTTTTTGGTACTTTTAGCTACATTTCATTCTCAACAAAGTATGGTCTAAAACGTATCTAACAGTGAGCTACCCGCTACATAACTATTTCACTACAAGATTTGTAAATCAAGTGCACAACGTTGACAAGTAGCATCATTTCACAATGACTGTTAAGAAATATGGAAAGATAAATGATTCGATAGGAAGCTAAGATGTTACACTCCCACCTGTACAAAAATCAGATTTTTTAGCCCCATACTTTCTTCAAAATCGGCTGGGAAGCGCTACGAAAATAAGAAATCACGCGAAACGAAAAGTGGACTTTTTCTCTTTTCACGACGTAAGTAACGCTTTTAAGGAAAAAATAAGTTCGTAAAACGATGTGGCGAAGTCTTATATACCGCTAAGGATTTTTAAAACATGAAAATCGGAGAAGTGGATTTTCCCCCCATTTCGCCGTCCCGGCTCGGCGCGGCGCGCAGTGTGAATGCACTACACGTCGGCCTGGGCTGGCTAGGCACGAGCCGAGCCAGTAAGCGTCATCCCGACCCGGTCCGGCCGGCAGTGTGAACGCAGCCAGGCTGAGGGAGTCCCTGACGTCACCCCAAGGGCCGAGCAGTGCAGTTGCGAAAGAACACGTATGCCACGGCCTCAGCTGAGTTGCGCATGGAGACGCAGCCCACGGGCCGCGGCCTCACTGCTCCGCACTGAGCGAGACCGTGACGTCACTGCGCCAGTGCCTTGCGCAAGCATCGGTGTGCTGCGGCTTACGGGCTGTTGGTAGGACTGACCGCAGTTGCGAGCTACGGGCTACGAGCGGTGAGTAGAGGAGTGTTTAGTGGAGTGAGGGGATTTCTTCATTTGTTGCGTAATGCAAATATGAGGGCGGAAACTAAACGTGGTTTGTGGAAGAAAGAGCCGGCCGAGGTGGCCGTGTGGTTCTAGGCGCTACAGTCTGGAACCGCGTGACCGCTACGATCGTACGTTCGAATCCTGCCTTGGGCATGGATGTGTATGATGTACATAGGTTAGTTAGGTTTAAGTAGTTCTAAGGTCTAGGATACTGATGACCTTAGAAGTTAAGTTCCATAGTGCTCAGAGCCATTTGTACCATTTTTTGCAGAAGAAAGTGCATATGACAAGAAAAAGGAATTGTAAAAGAAAAACTAATCAGTGGTCAGCAGAGAACCACACAGCCTGAAGCGAATCTTAAAAGTTCCGTTTGGACCATGTTAAAGCCTATTGTGGATGGTGTTATGAAAAGCGTTCACTTCGTTTGCTGTTCGCTGTTGTCAGGGAGAGGCAATAAACATTTTGAGGTTTACCAGTGACACTGGAATTCTGTCAGAGACAGCAAAGAACTTGTAATAACAGTTGAATGGAACAGATAGTGTCCTGGAAAGGGATTATACGATAACCCTCAATGGAACTAAATGAAAGGTAATTGAACCTATTCGAAATAAACCTAGCAGTACCAATGGATTTTCCATAACGTGTCCTACAAAAGGGGGGCGTAATATATGACCAATACAAAGACATACGGATTTCGTTGATTTTCGTTTCTTTTACGCACAGCATAATGTTTAAAGATATATTTGTGTGCAAGAAGAGTCCTAAAATTGAAAATATGAATATGACACATGTACTGTATATTCACATCCACTGAAAAGACCTAAATTTTTGCGTTAAGTTTTACTGAAAAATCTAAAACAATTTCGGAATATTTTAGAAGGAATCATCAGAAATATATATTTTTAAGAATTTTAAAATATAATGTACATGACTGGATTACAGTGTTTTGAAAAAGTAGGCATAAAGCTCCGCTTCCCACCCCCTTGGTATTGTGAGGATTAAATCAGATAGTGTTAAGGGAATCTGAATGAGAAATGAGACATTAAATGGGCTATTGGGCAGCAAAATAACTGATGATGGCCGAAGCAGACAGGATACAAAATGAAGACTGACTATATCAAGAATAGTATTAATGGAAAAGAGGGATTTGCTAACATCGATTATAAATTTAAGTGCCAGGAAGTATTTCTGGAAGGTATTTGTATGGTTTCCAAGATGCTGCTCCAGGCGGGTGTAGAAATGAATGTCCGCAATGGAAAATACTGAACGCGAAAATGAAGATTTGGCTCTGTCTGACTACCCCCTGAAGCAGATCTTAGGATCTCTTTACGGTGATATTATTTCCTTCCTTCTTGCCCTTCCTTCCTTCCTTCCTTCCTTCTTGCTCTTTAACATATCAATTACAACATAAAAATAAATGAAAGATTAAGGGAACTGGTAACTACTAAATATTTATGTTCTTTCTGCTTATACATTTATTGTAGACAACACCTTTATATCTTACAAATGTTTATATGTCAATGTGCAATGGACATAAAGAGATATAAATGAATTTCCTGACTAATGTTATTGATCAACTGCCAAAATGTGCCCTTTTTTATGGCTACGCGGTCTAATACAAATAACGCGAGATCACCGATGTCATTACACGTCCCAAACACTAGAAGACACTACTTTCAAAGATGATCTACAGTGCTGTGCAACCTCAGTGGAAATGAAATTTACATTATCACAGCTGTTCAGTTTATAGCCCTAATAAGCCGAAGTGATTACCAATATCACCGAATGTACTGCGTCCGGAGTGATGGTTCTCGTACACGTCTGGGGCGTTGGAAGATCTCCAGCCACGAAATAAAAAAATTCATTAAACACTAGGACGGCAGAAGGCTCTGTCTAGTATAATCTAATACTATCTTCTCCTCTCTGTGTTCTACAGACAATAAACGCGAACTCCCAGCCACAATGACGGAATTCAGATAACATCTCAACGTGAGTTTTGACAGGAGAAATGCTCTCAATCACTGAACGCTGCGTACTCAACGACGATTCCCTACCCAGAGGAAAAATCCAGAATCGTATAAGTTAGCAGCGCCCTCGGCTGTTGACATGGTAAAAGACGTTTCTGTATTACCCTAAATTAATGGAGCTACTCATTCCGTATGAGAAAAGCTATTTAGCTCACACTACCACAGTATAAGTGGTCCCAATAGCAACATCTTGTCTGGTAGGTGGATGAGCGAGCGGAAGTTGTGAGCTGTAACTGTTACCTTGCCTGCCTGGGAAGGTGAAAGGACGATGGAGAATGTAAAGGAAATAGTTATGATGACCTACCACTTACCATCAGGTTGTCAGCTCAGTAATATAATTTGAAATTAACTGACCAGTGCTTGTTGATTCCTGTTGTGATTTCGTATTGCTCCAGGATGGAGCTCGAGAGAAACGCAAAGTTACAGGTATGCCTCCATTTTAATTTTCATAATGCAAGTGCATAACGCGATCGGTCAGTCGCATTATGCTCTATAGTTAATTGAGTATCGGACTTGGTTTCTGAAGGACTGCACCATAAAAGATCTGATAAATAGCTAACCAATATTTGGATCACACCAATGGCGGACGAGCTCTACGTCAGCAGATTTGCATTTCTTTCACGAATAGCTGAACACAAAGCTGATAAAGACTTAAATACAAAGAGATATGATTATATTGTTAAGTTAATACATCTGAAAGTTATTAATTTAAATACACTTAAATATATTTATGGTTCTTAAGAGCTAACAAGATACACTACTGGCCATAAAAATTTCTACACCAAGAAGAAATGCAGATGATAAACGGGTTTCATTGTAGAAATACATTATACTAGAACTGACATGTGATTACATTTTCACGCAATTTGGGTGCATAGATTCTGAGAAATGAGTACCCAGAACAACCACCTCTGGCCGTAATTACGGCCTTGATACGCCTGAGCATTGAGTCAAACAGAGCTTGGACAACGTGCAGCTTCAACACGATACCACAGTTCAAAAAAATGGCTCTGAGCACTATGGGACTCAACAGCTGAGGTCATCAGTCCCCCAGAACTTAGAACTACTTAAACCTAACTAACCTAAGGACATCACACACATCCATGCCCGAGGCAGGATTCGAACCTGCGACCGTAGTGGTCACGCGGTTCCAGACTGAAGCGCCTAGAACCGCTCGGCCACACTAGCCGGCGATACCACAGTTAATCAATAGTAGTGACTAGCGTATTGTGACGAGCCAGTTGCTCGGCCACAATTGGCCAGACATTTTCAGTTGGTGAGATATCTGGAGAATGTGCTGGCCAAGGCAGCAGTCGAACATTTTCTGTATCCAGAACGGCCCTTACAGGTTCTGCAACATGCGGTCGTGCATTATCCTGCTAAAATGTAAGGTCCGAAGGGATCGAATGAAGGGTAGAGCCACGGGTCGCAACACATCTGAAATGTAACGTCCACTGTTCAAAGTGAGAAAAAGAGGTGACCGAGGGGTGTAACCAATGGCACCCTATACCATCACGCCGGGTCATAAGCCAATATGGCGATGACGAATACACGCTTCTATTTTGCGTTCACCGTGATATCGCCAACACGGATGCTACCATCAGGATGCTGTAAACAGAACCTGGATTTATCTGAGTAAAAGACGTTTTGTCATTCGTGCACCCAGGTTTGTCGTTGAGTACACCATCGCAGGCGCTCCTGTCTGTGATGCAGCGCCAAGGGTAACCGCAGCCATGGTCTACGAGCTGATAGTCCATGCTGCTGCAAACATTCAAAAAATGGTACAAGTGGCTCTGAGCACTATGGGACTTAACTTCTGAGGTCATCAGTCCCCTAGAACTTAGAACTACTTGAACCTAACTAACCTAAGGACATCACACACGTCCATGCCCGAAGCAGGATTCGAACCTGCGACCGTAGCAGTCACGCGATTCCGGACTGATGTACCTAGAACGGCAAACGCTGTCGAACTGTTCCTGCAGATGGTTCACACAGGGATCGAGACGTGCAGCACGATGCGTTACAGCCAAACGGATAAGATGCCTATCATCTCGATCCAGCACGGCGTTCCGTATTACTCTCCTGAACCCACGGATTCCTTATTCTGCTAATAGTCATTGGATCTCGACCAACGCGAGCAGCAATGTCGCGATATAGTAAACCGCAATCGCAATAGGCTACAGTCCTACCTTTATCAAAGTCGGAAACGTGATGGTACCCATTTCTCCTCCTTACACGAGGCATCACAACAACGTTTCACCAGGCAACACCGGTCAACTGCTGTTTGTGTATGAGAAATCGGTTGGAAACTTTCCTCATGTCAGTACATTGTAGGTGTCGCTGCCGGCGGCAACTTTGAGTGAATGCTCTGAAAAGCTGATCATTTGTAAATCTCAGCATCCTCTTCCTGTCATTTAAATTTCGCGTCTGTAGCACGTCATCTTCGTGGTGCAGCAGTTTTAATGGACTGTAGTGTAGATGCTTACATAGCGAAGGCAGAAGATCAAAGGACGACACGAAGCAGGAAGGCATCCCTTACCTGATCGCAGAAAAAATGTGAAGGCTTCTCTGGTAAACACATATTTCATAAACATAAAGAAAGAAAAATTGTCTTGGTGTCTTACATTTGTCTCCGTTACATTTGACTACTATACTGGCTTTTACATGAGTACTCATTCAATTCGTGTACAACAAAATTACAAGACTGGTGTATACAAGAAAAACAATACATTATTTGGCATGTTCTAAATAAACAGTTTGACAAAACATTTACATTCGCACGTGAGATATTTGTACAAGATACACTAACTTAAAATGTGAAAGGTATCAATGTTCCGAGGATAAGAGGTTAAGTCAGTTCAGGGACGTATCTTCCCGTGGTAATTGATGCAGCCACTGCTGGAGTGACTTCGCAGTTGGCTTGTATGATGTCAATCGGTCGGTTAAAACCAGCTGAGTGTGAGCTCTGGTTGTGCACTTTGTAGCAGAGGTGGGCATCGAAGCGCGGCCCGTCCAAGACCGTGGCCATACAGTCGTGCGAACGTTCCCTCGCGCTGCCGGTTAGGGCGGGGCAGCCGCATCGAGGTCCGCCGGGAGAGTCGTGCGAAGAGGCTCGGCCCACGAGCTGCGGCCGCACTGACCTACAGCAGTCTCGGGCAGAGCGAGTCCCTGACGTCACCCAAGGGCCGAGCAGTGCTGTTGCGAAAGCACCTGTATGCCACGGGCTCAGCAGAATTGCTCGTGGAGGGACAGCCTACGGGCCGCGACCTCACTGCTCGTCACTGCGCGAGCCCGTAACGTCACTGCAAGAGTGCCTTGCGCAAGCATTGGTGTGTTGCAGCCTATGAATTGTTGGTAACACTGCCAGCAGTTGCAAGATACGGGCTACGAGCGGTGAATAGAGCAGTGTTGAGTGGAGTGGTGGGATTTCTTCATTTTTTTCGTAACACACAAAATGAGAGCGGGAAACTAAACGTGGTTTGGAGAAGAAGGTACACATTTCAAGAAAAAGGGAAGTAAAAGAAAAACTAATGAGTAGTGAGCAGAGAGAAGAAGGAAGTCCCATGTTCGCATAAGCACTATACCAGACAGATCGAGGTGGCGCAGTGGTTAGCACACTGGACTCACATTCTGGAGGACGCCAGTTCAAATCCGCGGGCAACCATCCTGATTTAGGTTTTCCGTGATTTCCCCCAATCGTTTCTCATCATTCCCTAACCTAATAGGACCGGTGACACTACAATTCTGTCAGAGACAGAAAAGAACATTTGAGTGGAATAGACAGTGCCCTGGAAAGAGATTATAAGATAACCCTCAATGGAACTAAATGAATAGTAATGGAACGTATTTGACTTAAACCTAGCAGTACCAAAGGATTTTCCATAACGTTTACTACAAAAGGGGGCGTAATATATGACCAACACAAAAATACACGCTTTTCGTCAATTTCCCTTGTCTTTTACGCACAACATACTTTTTAAACATATATTTATGTGTAAGAAGGGTCCTAAACCTGAAAATATGAGTTTGACACCTGTTCTGGAAATTCACATCCACTGACAAGACGTAAATTATTCCATAAAGTTTTACTGAAAAATTTAAAACAATTATGGTGTCTGGTAGAAGAAATCATTAAAAATGAAAAATATATTTTTTCAAAAATTAGAATATAGTGTACATTACTAGATTAAAATATTCTGAAAGGTAGGCATAAAGTACCGCTTCCCTCTCCCTTGGTATTGTGAGGGTTAAATCAGAAAGTGTTCAGGGTAACTGATTACGAAATGAGACACTAAAACTACTATTCGGAAGCAAAATAATTGATCATGGCCGAAGTAGAGAGAATATAAAATGAAGACTGACTATAGCAAGAAACGTATTAATGAAAAAAAAAGGGATTTGCTAACATAGAATATAAATTTAAGTCTTAGGAAGTATTTCTTGAAGTTATTTGAATAGTTTCCAAGATGCTGCTCCAGGCGGATGTAAAAATGAATGTGCGAAATGGTTAATACTCAACGCGAAAATAAAGTTTTGGCCCAGTCTGACTACCCCTTGAAGCAGGTCTTAGAATCTATTTTTTCCTCCTCCTTGCTCTTGACAAATTTAAATGAATGATAAAGAGAATTATAAATTATAAATGTTGTTTATGCTTATACATTTATTGAAAATTAAAACCCTTTTATATATTAAAAATATTGTATGTCGATATGCATTGAACATAAAGAAATACAAATGAATTTCCTTACTAATATTATTTAAAAACTGCCCAAATCTGCCACTTTTTATGGCTACGCAATCTAAAATAAATAACGCGAGATGACTGATATGATCTACGTCCCAATCACTAGAAGACACTACTTTCAAAGATGATCTACAGTGGTGTGCAACCTCAGTGGAAATGAAACTTACGTTATAACAGCTGTTCAGCTTTATAGCCCTAATAAGCCAAAGCAATTACTAATACCACCGAATGTCCTGCGTCCCGTTCGTCGGAGTCATGGTACTCCTGCACATCTAGGACAATAGAAGATCTCCAGCCACAAAATAAAAAACTCATTAAACACTGGACGGCATAAGGCTGTCCTCTGACTAGTATAATCTATTACTATCTTCTCCTCTCTGTATTCTACAGACAAGAAACGTGAACTCCCAGCCGCAAGGACGGAATTCAGATAACGTTTCAACGTGAGTATAAACAGGAGAAGTGCTCTCAATCACTGAACGCTGCGTACTCAACGACGATTCCCTACCCAGAGGAGAAGTCCAGAATCGAATAAGTTACCAACACCTTCGTTCACCTAAAGGAACTTCCTAGTGCCTTGTGCACCTATATCATGCAAATTAAGCTTTAGTTTTTTTTGCCTACATTTGTCCTATCGTGATAAACGAACCCTGCGACAGCATTTCACTGGTGACAGCTTCCACGAGCTTGAACATTATCCCCCCCGGGTTCCACAGCGAGTCATCGAAAGTCAGTTTCGGCATGAAGCTTGATGAGGAAGTCTACCCTTGGGATTGCACAGCAATTATCCTCTGCACCACGCATTACACTGGAAGTGTTGTCACTTTTGTCAATCAAACACATTTCCACTTCCTTCTCCTCCCACATTATGAGGAGACAGTGCCGTCACAGATGGTGCGAATCTGCGTCCATCGGAAATACTAAATCCGTCTGTACAATTTCAGTACCCACAACACCTGGAATACAATCAGCCTAATTGATAGCTTCCTGTGTCACCTCCGAAGTATCTGCAGCAAAATTACTGTTGGAAGTTGCACTCTGCAAGAAAAAAACCCTCAGAACATGCACTTCCCTCCACATCTGGTCCAGGCTGCAGAAATTCGCAACCTTTCCGCTAGGCAATACCTCACTAATTATGAAAACAAGAAACGAGGAGAACAAAACTGTACGACCACGAGGACACGTAATCGAATTCTATCATAACACTTACTGTAACTTAACTTCTCCGCTTGAGGGGCTACTCATGACTACTACTTTACACTCTTAAAAGCAGTGAGCCACATTTATTGCTCAAAATGAAATACATTGCCCATTCAAAAAGTCGAAAACTACCACAAAACTCCGACTTCTCGACAAAACTCATCCTCCCCTCCTTAAGAAGCTACGCATGGTTAACACCTTATGCACTTCCAGAAAAACAGCCACACTCATTGATGACAGGCAAAAATAACGTTCATATTTACACATCCTCAGAACACATTCTGAGTCTACTTAACTCATGTCACACATGAAAACAGAACTGAAAAGCTGCTAAAAGGTGCAATGATCGAAGTGATACTCCCATTGGAAAAAATAGAACTGTAACTGCACACACCCACTGCACAATGATGCTGTGTATCGACGAAACAGCAACCCTGAGGTAGTCGAGTGCCATCGTCTCCAGGGAGGGTGGCTGGTAAGGTTCCCCTGTCACTGACATTTAGAGGTGCCACTTCTCACATCAGTTTGGGGTTCCAGCATGGATGACCTCTACATGTGGAGGTCTGAGTTGAGGTGGTGGATTGTTGTCGGGATGATTATGCATGTTTTCTCATAAAAACTTCAGTGTTGGTCATGCATTTTACTGAAGAGCAAATTAGAACATTCTGTGGTCCAACGTCCTCCATAGTGCTGAAGACAGAGAGTGTTAAGGAACTTATGCAACAGGTGGCCATGATCTCAAACGACTGCCTCCTATCGCTGAAGGCTTGTTGCACCTGGTAATTGGCCCACAGGCTGGAAGATGCTAAGCTAACAAAACTGATCTTAAAACCTGCAGCTGCGCCCACAGTTACTGGAGGTCAAATCCCACGGTGGCTGCTTCTAGCGTCATGTCGCGTCGTTGAGCGCCAACACCTCTCCTCTTAAATTTTAGCTACCAGAATGAGACACCTTTGACTGATAATGGTAATTTATGTTGGCACAGAGCGTTCTTGGTTTGCAAATTACTGCTTGTACTCATGTAGTCCATAAGAAGTCTGTTGATTGGATGTGTAGTTACTAGCATACCAATGCGTTTCTGCTGAGTCGTTATTATGGTGGTTCCAGCCCTTTTCCTGGAGTTCCATGTGGGAATCTGCCAATTGTATTGCTGCATCTGACGTAAAGGTGTTTGGTCGGCTCTGAGCTGGCCCAATCCCTAGATATTTTGCAACAGCCATGGGAACATCAAAATTTTACTATGTAGAACCTAGAAATAGTTGTGACACTGCAAATGGAATAACTGATAAGAAGATACCGAGTCGAATTGGGGAAAACAAGAAATTTATGGCACAACTTTGTTTCATAGGGCATATCTTGAGGCAATAAGGACTTCTCAGTTTAGTAATGGAGAGAAGTGTGTATATATGGGTGTTGTGGAGGATTGGTGTTAAAATTGTAGAGGGAGACAAAGTCTTGAATACAGTTAGCAGGTTCAAACTGATGCATATTGCAGTAACTGTGTAGCGCTGAAGAGGCTTGCACAGACTAGCTTGGGCAGCTGCATCAAACCAGTCTTCAGACTGAAGACCACAACAACTGCATTGAGGAAGGGGGTGGGACGCAGAGGTAGGCTTGTGGTCCTCAACTTTGCAAGTTGTTTACTGTGAGACCACATGAGTAAGGTAGATCTCGTTTGATCAGCGCCCTCGGCCGTTGACATGCCAAAAGACGTTTCTATATCGCTCTAAATTAATGGCGTTGCTCATTCTCGTATGAGTAAAACTATTTATCTCTCACTGTTGGCCGATGCAACCAACTGATGTAGCGGTTCTTGTATATTTCGTTGTTGTAAGCTGATGTGTCTCTGGTATGATATTAAACTGAAACCATAGAGTATAAGTTATCCCTATACCACAATAGGAACATCCTCTCACGAAGGTGGATGAGCGAGAGGAAGTTGTGAGCTATAACTGTTACCTTCCCTGCTTGCGAAGGTGGGAGGAAAATAGAGAATGTAAAGAAAATAGCCGTGATCACCTACCACTTACCAGCAGGTAGTCAGCTCAGTAATGTCAACTGAAATTAACTGAGCAGCGCTTGTTGATTTCTGTTGTTAATTCCTATTACCGCAGGTTGGTGTTCGAGAGAAACGCGAAGTTACAGATGTAGCTCCAACGTAATTTTCAGAAGGCAAGTGCATTACGAGATCTGTCAATCGAATTATGGTGTGTACTCAATTGAGTATCGTACTTCGTTTCCGAAAGACTGTGGGTTCTTTGGTGCACAATAAGAGATCTGATAAACTGCTAATCAGTATTTGGATCACACCAATCGGGGACGGGCTCCATGTCAGCAGTTTTGGATTTCTTTCACGAATAGCTGCATACAAAGATGATAAAGACATTAATACAAAAATATATGTTTAATTTGTTAAATTAAAACGTCAGAAAGGTAT
This sequence comes from Schistocerca gregaria, assembly GCF_023897955.1. Classification (NCBI taxonomy): domain Eukaryota; kingdom Metazoa; phylum Arthropoda; class Insecta; order Orthoptera; family Acrididae; genus Schistocerca; species Schistocerca gregaria. The sequence continues at coordinate 399,011,356 of NC_064931.1, read as the reverse complement.
TAATTTAAATATACCTAAATACGAGGGGCGTTTGAAAAGTCTGTGCAGTGTCCAAGATATGCCACCACCGGCGCCTATCGAGGTCATGTTTATTTATTAGCATCTTTGGAAAGAACGCACACCAAGTTTCACTCATATTGGTCTATTTCTTTGTGTTTGGCATTCGTGTGTATCAAGGAAGTCAAGTGATTGTCAAAAAATGGACGAAGAATAATTTCGTTTGGTGATTTAACATTACTTTATGGAAATCAAAACGCCTCAAGAGACTAAAGACAATCTTGATAAACATTACGTTGACTTTGCGCCTTCGCTTAGAACAGTTTACAAGTGATTTCAAAATTTTAGGAGTGGCCATGTGGGCACAAGTGATGCTGAACTTTCTGGACGCCCTGTGGAGGAAACCACTCCAGAAATCACTGATAAAATCCATGATATGGTGATGGATGTCAGAATAGTTACGATTTGTGAGATTGCTATTGCTGTGGGCATCGCGAATGAACGGGTACATAATATTTTGCATGAACATTTGGATATGAGAAAGCTATCCGCAAGATGCGTTCGCGATTGCTCACGCTTGACGAAAAAAGGAACTGTGCGAATTGTTGCAAGGATGCTTTGCAGCTGTTCAGAAGAATCCGCAACACTTTGAGCGTCGTTCCGTCACTATGGATGAAACATGGATACATTACTATACTCCTGAGACCAAACAACGATCTAAACAATGTGTGACCAAGGGAGAATCTGTACTAAAAAAGGCCGGAAAGGTTATGGCGACTGTCTTTTGGGATTCGGAAGGGACCAAACTCATCGACTATCTGGAAAAGGGTAAAACGCTGTGAATATTATTCATCGTAATTGGACCGTCCTTTTCGATCACGACAGTGCACCATCAGACACCTCAGCAGTTGTGATCGCGAAATTGATGAAAATAAGATTCCATCTTGTTTCACATCCGCCATCCCCCATATTCTCCAGACTTGGCTCCCTCGGACTACTATATGTTCCCGAATTTGAAGAAATGGCTGGTGGGACAAAGATTTTATTCAAACGAGGAGGTGATTGCAGCAACTATTAGCTATGTTGGAGACTAGGACAATTCCTATTATTCTGAAGGGATCGACAAATTAAAAACAACGTTGGACGAAGTGTATAAGTCTAAAAGGAGACTATGTTGAAAAATAAAAAAGGTTTACCCCAAACATGTAAGCAGTTTTTAGTTTGCACGGACTTTTCAAGCGCCCCTCGTATATTCATGGTTCGTAATAGCCAACAGGATAGATGTATACATAGCGGAAGCTGAAGAACAATGGACGATACGAAACAGGAAGGCATCTCCCAGCTGATCGCAGAAAAAATGTGAAGGCTTCTGCGTTCTTCATTATCGGCCCGTATTATGTGTACTTATTAAAATTTGTGCGCTTTCTGGTACAAACATATTTCATAAACATAAAGAAAGGAAAATTTTCTTGTTTTCTTACATTTTCCTACGATATATTTGACTACGATACTGGCTGTTACATGAGTAGTCATTCAAGTCGTGTACAACAAGGTTAAGACAGTTCAGGGACGTGTCTTGCGGTGGGAATTGATGCAGCAACTGCTGGAGTGACGTCGCAGTTGGATTGTATGATGTCATTCCGACGTTGACAACCGGCTGAGAGCGAGATCTGGTTGTGCACTTTGCAGCAGAGATGGGCATCGAGGTGCGGGGCCCGTCCAGGAGTGTAGCCATGACAGCGGTGCGAGCCTTGCCTAGCGCTGCCGGTTTAGCCGGGACAGCCGCATGGACGTCCGACGGGCCGCACGGTGCAGAGTCGTGTGGCCGCACTGGGCTACAGCAGTCTCGCGCAGAGCGAGTCCCTGATGTCACCCCAAGGGCCGAGGAAAGCTGTTGCGAAACAACTTGTATGCCACACGCTCAACAGACTCAGCCCACGGGCCACGGCCTCACTGCTCCGCACTGAGCGAGTCTGTGACGTCACTGCACTAGTGCCTTGCGCAAGCGCTGGCGTGCTTCGGCCTACGAGCTGTTGGTAGGACTGACCGCAGTTGTGAGCTACGGGCTGCGAGCGGTATGCAGAGCAGAGTTTAGTTGAAATGGTCAAATGTGTGTGAAATCTTATGGGACTTAACTGATGAGGTCATTAGACCCTAAGATTATACACTACTTAACTTAAATTATCCCAAGGACAAACACACACACCCCCAGGGTTTTCACTCGCAGAGGATGCCCGTGCAGCTCCCAATTGGTACGCTGGTATGCACGACAGTGGGATTTCCCATCCGTCGTCAAAATGATATTGGGAAGCATCTTCACTTCTCCTGTGCTCTGGCGAAAAATTAGTTGTGTTATATTCATCACCTTGGGTTTGTTGACGACTATGGGTCGAAAAGGTTTTGGAGAAACATGACGAAAAAGCAAAGAACATTTCTACTCTTCTGCATTATGATATTACTGAAGAATTTATGTTTTTTGGTAATAAATATGGTTCTGTAATCATTAATAAAATTATAACATATGTTTATAGAGTTAATGTTAGGATTGAACGATTAACGTTGGAGGATAAAGCTAACAAAAAATTATTTGAGGATCAGGGCGCACTTGAAAAAGTACGTATAGCTTATAGTAATAAAATGGGTGCATTTGATTTGAATCCTCAGAGGTCAACCAGTGTACCATAGCGTAAATATAGTAGGAGGAATAGATTTAAGTTTGTTACGTACTCTAAGCCTGAACAAAGTGCTGATACATCTAAAGTTAAATCATGGAGAGATCTAGAGAAGGAATGTAAAGTAAAGAATCGGCTTCTTCAAGGTACCAATCCATTTTACATTGGACTTCAAATTGCTGGTGATGAACCTGAGAAAAACGATAATGTTCAGGGTGGAGTAAATTACGTTACGTTTGTTGTAAGGAATAGAGTCTATATGACGTTTTGTAAGAGGAAAGGTAATGTTACATTCTGAATAAAGGTATTTGTTTACAGCTAATGTCTGTGTTGGAATTTTTCTACGCCACCTGGGACCATATTCGAAATTAACCAGACGATCTACGCCTCGCCTTCCTTATTCCTAACAACCAACAGAGGATTGATGAACTTGCTATAAAAGTTTACAGCAATAAGATTAATTATTCTGCAGCTGTTATTGTGTTGGAAGAATTGTGGTGTTATGAGCCTAATTTATATTGTTCACAGCTGATGCTGTAATTTACCGTCTAGTATTGTAATCAGAGGACCAGTATCATTTGCATAGCGATTTAGAAAAGATTGCTGTATAGTGTGTCATGTGGCAGTTGACGCTAAATAACGAAAAGTTTGAGGTGATCAACATGAGTTCCGAAAGAAATCCGTTGGAATTCGATTACTCGATAAATAGTACAATTCTCAAGGCTGTCAATTCAACTAAGTACCTGGTGTTAAAATTACGAACAATTTCAGTTGGAAAGACAACATAGATAATATTGTGGGGAAGGTTGCGTTTCATTATCAGGACACTAAGAAGATGCAACAAGTCCAGTAAAGAGACAATTTACACTACACTCGTTCGCCCTCTGTTAGAATATTGCTGCACGGTGTGGGATCATTACCAGGTAGGATTGACAGAGGACATCGAAAGGGTGCAAGAAACGGCAGCTCGTTTTGTATTATCACGTAAGAGAGTGTGGCAGATATGATACACGAGTTGGGATGGAAGTGATCAAAGCAAAGACGTTTTTCGTCGCGGCGAGATCTATTTACGAAATTTCAGTCACCAGCTTTCTTTTCCGAATGCGAAAATATTTTGTTGAGCCCAACCTACATAGGTAGGAATGATCACCAAAAGGAGAGAAATCAGAGCTCGAACAGAAAGATTTAAGTGATCGTTTTTCCCGCGTGATGTTCTGGAGTGGAATGGTAGAGAGATAGTAGGATTGTGGTTTGATGAACCCTCTGCCAAGCACTTAAATGTGATTTGCAGAGTAATCATGTAGATGTAGATGTAGATGTAGATGTAGATGTAGATACCCGAGGCAGGACTCGAACCTCCACCAGGACCAGCTGCACAGTCCATGACTGCAGCGCCTTAAACCGCAAGAGTTTAGTGGAGTGGTGGGATTTCTTCCTTTTTTATCGTAACGCACAAAATGAGAGCGGAACCTAACGTGGTTTGCAGAAGAAGGTGCACATGTCAATAAAAAGGGAAGTGAAAGGTAAAGAACCACACCGCCTGAAGCGAATTTTTCAGGTTCACCTCGGACTGTGTTAAAGCCTATCGCAGATGACGTTAGGAAAACCGTTAATTTTGTTTGCTGTTCGATGTGCGGTGAAATTGACTCTCATGCTGAAGGGTCAAGTGGATCTTCGCATATTTCCAGTCATCCATCCCTGTCTAATAAACAAGGGTCTTATGTGGACGAGAAACGACTTTCTAAACCAGCTGAGGAGATAATCGTCGATAAATGAGTGGCTATGTGTGCACGAGACGTAAGGTCGTATGGAACTATAAGTGTGAGGATCTTATGGACCTTGTTTGGACCTTAATCGACACTGCAAAGGCCATTATGTCTCACCCCACAACTGTGTCGCGGTACATGGCAGAAAGTGCTAAAAGCCTACGACATATAATTATGCCTGAGGTAACTACTCATCTTACAAAAGGTGAATACAGACATGTGGACATCCTGTCCGAAGAGAAATAATTATCTGACATGTACTTTCTCCTGTTTCATTGACTGGACTCTCAGATCTCGCATTTCGTTTACAACTCAGTTTCCAGACGAACAAAAAACGGGCAGTAACATACGAAGAGAATTGTTTAGATGATTTATGTCTCTTGGTATCCACCACTCTACTTTGAACGACCTATGTCTACGACTGATCAAGGTTCAAACATAGTAGTTACAGTGCGTGATTATTCAGGACTGAATTGTTCCTGCCTTATGCTAAATACACGGCTACGAAATAATTTTGATGTGGAGTATATAATGCGTCAGTTGTCCATAAGTTCTTGGTCTTTTGATAGAGGCGAAATAATGCGTCACTTAAGTAAAAAAAAGTGGTCTTCTTAATGCTCTTGATAGACCGCCGAGCCAGTCTATTGATACTCGCTGGAATAAGCAGCTGGCAATGACAGAATCTTTTTGTGCGAGAAGCTCTCTGAGAACAGAGTTGTTGTTGTTGTGGTCTTCATTCCTGAGACTGGTTTGATGCAGCTCAACATGCTACTCCATCCTGTGCAAGCTTCTTCATCTCCGAGAACCTACTGCAACCTGCATCCTTCTGAATCTCCTTTGTGTATTCATCTCTTGGCCTCCCTCTACGATTTTTACCCTCCACGCTGCCCTGCAATGCTAAATTTGTGAGCCCCTGATGCCTCAGAACATGTCCTACCAACCGGTCCCTCCTTCTTGTCAAGTTGTGCCACAAACGCCTCTTCACCCCAATTCTGTTCAATACCTCCTCATTAGTTATGCGATCAACCCATCTAATTTTCAGCATTCTTCTGTAGCACCACATTTCGAAAGCTTCCATTCTCTTCCTGTCCAAACAATTTATCGTCCACGTTTCACTTTAATACGTGGCTACACTCCATACAAATACTTTCAGAAACGACTTCCTGAAACTTAAATCTATACTCGATGTTAACAATTTTCTCTTCTTCAGAAACGCTTTCCTTGCCATTGCCAGTCTACATTTTATACCTTCTCTACTTCGACCATGATCTGTTATTTTGCGACACCAAATAGCAAAACTTCTTTACTACTTTAAGTGTCTCATTTCCTAATCTAATTCCCTCAGCATCACCCGACTTAATTCCACTACATTTCATTATTCTCGTTTTGCTTTTGTTGACGTTCATCTTATATCCTCCTTTCAAGACACTGTCCATTCCGTTCAACTCCCCTTCCAAGTCCTTTGCTGTCTCTGTCAGAATTACAATCTCATCGGCGAACCTCAAAGTTTTTATTTCTTCTCCATGGATTTTAATTCCTACTCAAAATTTTTCTTTTGTTTCCTTTACTGCTTGCTCAATATGCAGATTGAATAACACTGGGGATATGCTACAACCCTGTCTCACACCGTTCCCAACCACTGCTTCCCTTACATGCCCCTCGACTCTTAAAACTGCCATCAGGTTTCTGTACAAATTGTAAATAGCCTTTCGCTCCCTGTATTTTACCCTTGCCACCTTTAGAATTTGAAAGAGAGTATACCAGTCAACATTATCAAAAGCTTGTCAACATTGTCAAAGAAGAGAGAAATAGACCAAAATGAAGGAACTGACATTATGCTGATGAAAGAAATTTTTTACCTTACGTATGCTATTCTATCTTCCCCCACGAACCCTGGACCTTGCTGTTGGTGGGGAGGCTAGTGTGCCTCAACGATACAGAAAGCCCTACAGTAGGTGCAACCAGAACGGAGGGGTATCTGTTGAGAGGCCAGACAAACGTGTGGTTCCTGAAGAGGAGCAGCAGTCTTTTTAGTAGTTGCAGGGGTAACAGTCTGAATGACTGACTGATCTGGCCTTGTAACATTATCCAAAATGGCCTTGCTGTTCTGGTACTGCGAACGGCTGAAAGCAAGGGGAAACTTCAGCCGTAATTTTTCCCGAGGACATGCAGCTTTGCTGTGTGGTTAAATTATGATGGCGTCCTCTTGGGTAACATATTTCGGGGGTAAAATAGTCCCCCATTCGGATATCTGGGCGGTGACTACTCATGAGGACGTCGTTATTAGGACAAAGAAAACTGGCGTTCTACGGATCGGAGCGTGGAATGTCAGATCCCTTAATCGGGCAGGTAGGTTAGAAAATTTAAAAAGGGAAATGGATAGGTTAAAGTTAGATATAGTGGGAATTTGTGAAGTTCGGTAGCAGGAGGAACAAGACTTTTGGTCAGGTGAATACAGGGATATAAACACAGAATCAAATAGGAGTAATGCAGGAGTAGGTTTAATAATGAATAAAAAAAATAGGAGTGCGGGTAAGCTACTACAACACAGCATAGTGAACGCATTATTGTGGCCAAGATAGATACGAAGCCCACACCTACTACAGTAGTACAAGTTTTTATGACAACTAGCTCTGCAGATGAGGAAGAAATTGAAGAAATGTATGACGAGATAAAAGAAATTATTTAGGCAGTCAAGGGAGACGAAAATGTAATAGTCATGGGTGACTGACATTCATCAGTAGGAAAAGGGAGAGAAGGAAACATAGTAGGTGAATATGGATTGTGGATAAGAAATGAAAGAGGAAGGCGCCTGATAGAATTTTGCACAGAGCACAGCTTAATCATAGCTAACACTTGGTTTAAGAATCATGAAAGAAGGTTGTATACATGGAAGAACCCTGGAGATACTAATAGGTATCAGATAGATTATATAATGGTAAGACAGAGATTCAGGAACCAGGTTTTAAATTGTAAGACATTTCCAGGGGCAGATGTAGACTCTGACAACAATCTATTGGTTATGACCTGTAGATTAAAACTGAAGAAACTGCAAAAAGGTGGAAATTTAAGGAGATGGGACCTGGATAAACTGAAAGAACCAGAGATTGTACAGAGTTTGAGGAAGGGCATAAGGGAACAATTGGCAGGAATGGGGGAAAGAAGTGCAGGAGAAGAAGAATGTGTAGCTTTGAGGTATGAAACAGTGAAGGCAGCAGAGGATCAAATAGGTAAAAAGATGAGGGCTAGTAGAAACCCTTGGGTAACAGATGAAATACTGACTTCAATTGATGAAAGGAGAAAATATAAAAACGCAGTAAATAAAGCAGGCAAAAAGGAATACAAACGTGTCAAAAATGAGATCGACAGAAAGTGGAAAATGGCTAAACAGGGATGGATAGAGGGCAATTGTAAGGATGTAGAGGCTTATCTCACTAGGGGTAAGATAAATACTGCCTACAGGAATATTAAAGAGACCTTTGGAGAAAGGAGAAACAGTTGCATGAATAACAGGAGCTTTGATGGAAACCCAGTTCTAAGCAAAGAAGGGGAAGCAGAAAGGTGGAAGGAGTATACAGAGGGCCTACAGAAGGGCGATGTACTTGAGGACAATATTATGAAAATGGAAGAGGATGTAGATGAAGATGAAATGGGAGATATGATATTGCGTGAAGAGTTTGACAGAGCACTGAAATACCTGATCGAAACCAGATTCCATTAGAACTATTGACAACCTTGGGAGAGCCAGTCCTGACAAAAGTCTACCATCTGGTGAGCAAGATGTATGAGACAGGCGAAATACCCTCAGACTTCAAGAAGAATATAATAATACCAGTCCCAAAGAAAGCAGGTGTTGACAGATGTGAAAATTACCGAACTATCAGTTTAATAAGACACACTGCAAAATACTAACGCGAATTTCTTACAGACGAATGGAAAAACTGATAGAAGCCGACCTCGGAGAAGATCAGTTTGGATTCCGTAGAAATGTTGGAAGACGTGAGGCAATACTGACCCTACGACTTGTCTTAGAAAATAGATTAAGGAAAGGCAAACCTACGTTTCTAGAATTTGTAGACTTAGAGAAGGCTTTTGACAATGTTGACTGCAATATTCTCTTTCAAATTCTGAAGGAGGCGGGGGTAAAATATAGAGAGCAAAAGGCTATTTACAATTTGTACAGAAACTAGATAGCAGTTATAAGAGTCGAGGGGCATGAAAGGGAAGCAGTGGTAAGGAAAGGAGTGAGACAGGCTTGTAGCTTATCCCCGATGTTATTCAATCTGTATATTGAGCAAGCAGTAAAGGAAACAAAAGAAAATTTCGGAGTAGGTATTACAATTCATGGAGAAGAAATAAAAACATTGAGGTTCGCCGATGACATTGTAATTCTATCAGAGACAGCAAAGGACTTGGCAGAACAGTTGAACGGAATGGACACAGTCTTGAAAGGAGGATGTAAGATGAACATCAACAAAAGGAAAACGCGGATAATGGAATGTAGTCGAATTAAGTCGGGTGATGCTGAACGAATTAGATTAGCAAATGACACACTTAAAGTAGTAAAGGAGTTTTTGTATTTGGGGGGAAAAATAACTGATGATTGTCGAAGTAGAGAGGCTATAAAATGTAGACTGGTAATGGCAAGGAAAGCGTTTCTGAAGAAGAGAAATTTGTTATCATCGAGTATTCATTTAACTGTCAGGAAGTCGTTTCTGAAAGTATTTGTATGGAGTGTAGCCATGTATGGAAGTGAAACGTGGACGATAAATAGCTTAGACAAGAAGAGAATAGAAGCTTTTGAAATGTGGTGCTACAGAGGAATGCTGAAGATTAGATGGGTAGATCACATATCTAATGAAGAGGTATTGAGTATAATTAGAGTGAAGAGAAATTTGAGGCACAACTTGACTAGAAGAAGGGATCGGTTGGTAGGGCATATTCTGAGGCATCAAGGGATCATCAATGTAGTGTAGAACGGCAGTGTGCAGGGTAAAAATCGTAGAAGGAGACCAAGAGATGAATACAATAAACAGATTCAGATGGATTTAGGTTGCAGTAGGTACTGGGAGATGAAGAAGCTTGTACAGGATAGAGTAGCACGGATAGCTCCATCAGACCAGTCTCAGGACTGAAGGCCACAACAACAACATGCTATTCTACAGCTGTAGTTCTTTTACGCAAACGTTTATTTTATAGCTGTTGAAACATAAGGGTTTTTGTAGCTCTTCAAAGTGGAGTCCAATGTATTAGAGCTGGGGAAATCACCTCCACTGCACCTTCTGTTGACACGGGCAATGACAATGATAAAGCATCTGATTCAGTCGCCCCAGGAAAGAGAAGCTTCAGAACTCGGACTTTTACATAAACGCGTAAAATTATACTTAGATGTAAAGCTATTTGTCCAGAGATGTTGTGAGGTAGCAACTTTCCTCTGGCGACCATTCGTTATTTAAAAATGATATCTGAAGATAAAGAGGCGTACAGTCATGAAAAGGAAACAACAGTTATCCTTACTCATACTTCAACAATCCCAGAATACACTGTAACGACATTTCCCTTTACTACATCTCCAACCGTCTTTTCTCTTCGTTTTCGCCAGTCGGTTCTAACGGAACTGGCTTACCTGTCGATATAGAAATAGTTATCTCAACGTACTCTGCTCTTCTGGAAGTTACAAAAATAACATTGAATGTTCTGAAATAGAAGAGATGCTCAGTCCTACATGTTCCTCCACAACTGTTAACATGTGAATCCTTGGGAATCCTTGTTGTCCTGAATTAAAGATCGAATTTTTGCTGTACATGAATTGAAATATGAATTTTGCTGTTCTCCAGTAAAAAGAAGAGAGGAGTAATGAGTCTGGACATGTATTTCAGAGCCGCACTACATCAAAAAACAAATCTTGTTGAAGCTCATAAATTCTGCTACTCCAGTTGCTGAATTTCTAGTTGTACAATGGGAAGATGGGAGTGAGACATTCGGATAGCCTACACTCGATGTTACTCAACATCCACACTGAACAAGCAGTAAAGTATACAAGGATAAATTTTTAAACAGAATTAAATATCAAGGAGAAGCAATAAACATTGTTAAGTTTACTGGTGACACTGCACTTCTGTCATAGACAGCAAAGAACTTGGAATAACAGTTGAATGGAATAGCCTGGAAAGTGATTATAAGATAACCCTCAATGGAATTAAATGAAAGGTAATGGAATGTATTCGATTTAAACCTAACAGTACCAACGGATTTTCCATAATGTGTGTAGTGGGGCAGCCTATGTACGACGATACACTACATTGTTGCCAAATTTATTCAAGATGTCGGCGATAACGTCATCCAAGATATCGGCATGTAGACTTGGTAACAATGCATGATGTCATCCAAGATGGCGGCTTTTGGCGGGAAAATAGGCCAATTGTGCTACGTCCACTAACCTAACCTCCAGAAAAAATGGCGGGAAATTTAAATTTTCTGCTGTGTTCACTAACCTAAGCCTCCAGAGGAAAAAAATGGCGGGATGTTTCAGTTCCAACAGGATAATGCATGCAGAACTGTACTTGTGTTTATTATTATACATTATTATTGATTATCATTTATTAACATTCATTATCATTTATTATTATTTAAATAGACAAACTGGGCTATGTCCACTAACCTAACCTCACAGAAAGAATAGGTCCCAAATTCAAATTCCAAGAGGATAATGCATGCAAAACCGTACTTGTCTTTATTATTATTCATTTTTATTGATTATCATTGATTATCATTTATTATTAACCATTATCATTTATTATGCTTTGCAAATGACTGCTTGCAACCATGTAGACCATAAGAGGTCTGTTGATTGGATGTGTAGTAACTAGCCTATAAAGGCCTTCCTCCTGTGTCGTTTCGGCAGTGCCAGCCCCTTTTCTGGAGTATAATGTGGGAATCTGCCAGTGGCATTGCTGCATCTGACGTAATGGTGTTACGTCAGCTCTCAGCTGGCCCACTAACAAAGTCTTTCGCAACAGCCATGGCAATATCGCTTTTGTATCCAACCTGGAAGGCAGTGCGTGGGCCTGTTCTTGTAAACTGAAATATTGCCTGAATGAAGGAACAGAATAGGTGCAGGAAAAGGTGAAAATCTCTCCATACTGCTCTTAGAAATGGTTTTACTATATCACAATATTTACTTAATGCATAATTTTGCACTGTGAAGCCTTAGACCCATAGTAAGTAGTACATAGTTTCAATAGTAAGCGAAGTCTCCCGGTCATCTGCTCTTGGACAAGACGGGCAGAATCTGTCACGGAGATCGTAGACCTCCGCAGCACCGGCTAGAGGGCGCTGTCATCGGTGTAGTACCAACTTAGGAACTTTCACCAACGCCATGGCATCGTACCTATCGATACCACATCCCTCCCACCTGAAATGACGCACTGTCATTTAGTAGGGGTTCCGGCGACAGGTGAAGCACCCAGGGGGCCGCAACTGAGGGGGCAGACTGCGGAACTGACAAGTCGTGCTGTCCACATGCGACCCCGAATTGCTCGTGAGGGGCGAGGGAAACGCTCCGTGGAAAAAATGCCCAGGCCGCGCACCGCCACTGCATATGATGGGATGAGGAGGCGGAGCAACGATCTCCGTGGGCGATGGCAACAGCGGCGTGACAGCAGCCTCAGCGTCCATCAGTACCTGCTCTGTGGAGGAACATGTCAGCGGCGGCGAGGGCGACGGCGGCTGGAGATGGTGTTGTGGTGGTGGCGGGAGGCGCCAGCCCCATGCAGGTGACCGTACCAGTAGCAGCGAATTCGACGACGGCAGGCGTGAGCGGTGCAGGGGCTGTCGGTGGAGATGTGGGCTGAGACGGTGGAACCCGTGAAGCCTCCAACTCTGCTGCAAAACAACCAGCGGCAGAAAACCGAGGACGGCAGAAATGGATCTGGTTCCGAAGTCGCTTGTCAGTGCTGGAGGGTCCAGAAATAACAAATTAGGCGCAGCCAAGCTGGCGAAGTATGTGTCCCTGCTCCCAGCACTGCTCCCAGATACGCAACAGAAAACTAAATCATGCGGCCCCAAGGCAGAACGAGGCGAAGCAGTGGGTACACGTGGCGGCAGGTGCAATAGCTGCAGGGTCGACTGTTGGTTGGGCCATGTAGCAATTCCTCTGGGGAACGGGTGCCGAACGGCTGTGAGCAATATGTAGCAAGGAAAGTTGAAAGCAAGTGCTCGCGAGAGTAAGTGGCGCGCAACTTGCTCATCTGCGACTTAAAAACATACGCACAAAGCCTCCAGCCCCGCAGTTCACCTGGCAGTGGAATGGGGCTGAGGTCAGATGGTGAAAGCCATTAGCAGCACAGAATCATTCAAACTCCGACGACATGGACTGGGGGCCTTTGTTGGAGACAATAACTTCAGGAAAGCCCTCAATGCAGAAAATAGACGTCCAAGACTGAATATTACTGGCAGATGTAGTAGAAGACATAGGTACAACAAAAGGAAAGTATCTGTACGCATCAATGACTATTAACCAGCGAGTGTCCCAGAAAGGTCCGGAAAAATCAATATGAACGCGCTGCACAGGGGCAGTAGGAGTCGGCCACGCAAAGTAGCGATGGCGGCGAGCAAATTGATGCTCTGCGCAAGAGCGACATTTAGCAAACAAATTGTCAATATGTTTATCAATGCCGACCCAAGTGCAGTGACGATGCGCAAATTGTTTCATCCGCACTATACCACAATGACCAGCGTGCAGCAAGCGGAGTATTTCCGACTGCAACAAACGAGGTACAACCACACGAGGCTGATCATTTTCAGTTCGTAACAAGATAATGCCATTGTGTGCAGACAATTTATGAGGTTGCGCAAAGTAACGTCGAACAAGTGGATCACGAAGCCATTGGTTACAAATATACTGCAAAAGATTTTCAAAGAAGTATCGGCGGCTGTCGCGGAAGCAATGCTACGGAAAACCATCAGCTAATTCCTTATCTTGCGAATCAAGAAACATGCCGGTCAATTCGGAAGAATAAGACACTTCGTCAGGACCGATAGGCAGACGAGCAGACGAGACAAAGCATCAGCATTGCCATGCTCGGCCGTGGGCCGAAACAAGATTTCGTAATTTTAGTTAAACAAAAACAAAGACCAACGTTGAAACTTTTGTGCAGTATGGGCCTGAACTGGCTTTGACGGGTGGAACAACGACATCCAAAGCTTATGGTCGGTGAGCAAATAGAACTTGCGACCGTACAAAAAATTGTAAAACTTTGTCACACCATATACCGTACAATAGCTAAAGCTTCTTTTTCGATTTGAGAATTGTTTTTCTGGGCAGAATTGAGCAACTTTGGCACAGAAGCTGTAGGCAGATCGACAGACTTAACGCGGTGTGAGAGAACCGCTTCGATGCCATGAGAAGATGCATTGATTGCCAAAAAAACCGGTCTGCAGGGATCGAGAGGAATCAAACAAAGCAGATTTGAGCTTGTGGAAAGCAGCCTCACATTCTGAACACCAAACAAAAGGAACGTTCTTACGCTGAAGGCGATGCAAAAGCGCTGCAATCTGCGCTGCATTTGGTATAAACCGAATACAATATGAAATTTTGCCCAACACAGGCTGAAGTTCTTTCAGGTTCCATGGTACCTCCAAGAATCTAATTGCACTAAGATGCGAGGGCGAGGGTTGGGTACACTGTTCGTTAATCGTATGTCCCAAATACTGAATCGCAGTTTGAAAAAATTTGCACTTGCCTCTGTTACACTTTGGTCCTGCCTGCAAAAGTACAATAAGACACACAAATTCTGCAAATGTTCGTCCGGGGTGCGACCTTATACCACTATATTGTGCAGATAATTTGAGCAACCAGGGACAGAGGCACGCAACTGCTGCAAATAAGACTTAAAAATAGCACGAGCCGAAGCACAACCCAACGGAAGGCGGCGAAACTTGAACAATCCAAGGTGGGTGTTGATCATAAAATAGCACTGCGACTGTTCGTCGAGTGGAATCTGAAAGTATGCCTCCCGCAAGTCAATCGTTGAAAAGAATTTTCCCGCACTAAGCTTATCAAAAATGTCTTTCGGGCGCAGTAAGGGAACTGTAGTTACCAATGTCGGGGTTTTACTGTAGACTTAAAGTCAGCACAGATACGGAGACGACCGTTTGGTTTCTTCACACACACTATAGGCGAAGGCTTGGCGAAGCAGAAACAGGTTCAATGGCACCAATGTCTTGCAAATGCTTAAGTTCAGAGGCTACCGCGTTGCGCAGTGCATGGAGTACCGTGCATGCACCCCGAAAAATAGGCATGTCTTTAACTACAGCATGCGCTGCAAAGTGTGTGGCACAACCAAGGACATCAGAAAAGAGATCACCAAAATCGTCGCTTAGTGTGGAAACACTGTCTGCATGGTCAATAGCGTTGATGCAAAGTACATTGTCCTGAATAGCGGGGCCAAAAGTTCAAATGCGTCCATGCGAAAAAAATTCGTAGCATCAATAGAGCAGAGGGCATGGAAAGACACTGTACGTGTCGTGGCACCATACGTGGCTAGCAAACAACACACGCCAACCGCTGAGATTCCCTATCCAGCAAGGGTATTCAGGGCGGAATGTGAACGATGATGCGGCAGTGAATAAAGCAAGTCATACGTCAATTTGTTCAGTAAAGAAACTGACACACAAAGCCGTGCGGAATTAGATGAGCAGTCTCAGGCGGTGCATTCATGGACTGTGCGGCTGGTCAAGGCGGAGGTTCGAGTCCTCCCTCGGGCATGGTTGTGTGTGTGCGTGTGTGTGTGTGTGTGGGTGGGTGTGTGTATGTGTGTGTGTGTTTGTCCTTACATTAATTTAGGTTAAGTAGTGTGTAAGCTTAGGGACTGATGATCCGTTGAATGCCAGACGAAGTGTCGCAAAACTTGATTCCCACGACGAGCTGTCGAAGCACTTATAGCAAAAGGCTTTGAATAAATGGCATTGACATCCATAGGCTGATGTAAATCATGATCATTGCGGTTGCTGCGACGCCCACATGAGTCACGAGGACGGGAGACAAGTTGTGAATTAGAGGTTATCTTACTACACACAGCTTGCGCATGTCCTCTCTTATCACAAAAATATCAGTGCTTGACAGGATGGGAAAATGTCCCGTGGGTGGGCACGAAAGGAGTTCGGATGTAATTTCAGTTTCTTAGTGGGTACCTGGTGTGAAATTTGTTTACTTGCGATCAAGTGGCGCGGTGTGGCTGCCCGTGCTGGAGGGTGGGAGGGGACGTGTTGTGCCGCGCTAACAGTCACACACCCGCGGTCACGTCGAACGCAGAAGTAGCCATCTCTAATGAATCTTGTCTGTCTAGTAAGTCCAACACTTCCTGCAAAGACGTGTTTTTAAATCTGAGGATTTGTTTGCGGATGCGGTGATCCGCCACATTGTACGCAATAGTGTGTCTAAACATTACATCGGAATATGAGTGTCCACACGAGTAATTAACGTCACAATCAGAAATTAGTGCCTAAAGGTCTGCTAACCAAGCTATATTTGACTGAGTAGAGCGACAACTGAGACGAAAGAATTTGTTGCGTGCAGCTACCACATTTACACTATCACGAAAGTTGGAGTTAAAAGCATCAACCACTTCATTGTAAGTTTTATTTTCTGGGCAGGTGGTGGGAAACAATTTCACGAGCACACGGCACAACACAACATCCGAATTGGCAATGAAAAAAGCAAACTGTGGGTCAAATGGCTCTGAGCACTATGGGACATATCTTCTGAGGTCATCAGTCCTCTAGAACTTAGAACTACTTAAACCTAACTAAAGTAAGGACATCACACACATCCATGCTCGAGGCAGGATTCGAACCTGCGACCGTAGCGGCCGCGCGGTTCCAGCCTATAGCACCTAGAACCGCTTGGCTAATCTGGTCGGCTGAAAAAAGCAAGCCGCTCTGTACCTGGTATGTTGTAAGCTGCAAAGTGTTGTGGGATGTATTCTGGCCAGCTTTCAACGTCAGGATTGAAAGCAAGAAATGGCGGCGCCGTCGGTTACGGCGTCGGTACAGGCGGTGACGTCGGAGGCACCGAAGTAGCTGCAGTTTGTAGTGTGACCAGTCAACTTATGGCAGCAAGCAGCTGCGTCATTTGCTCAGCCTGAAAACCTACAAGATCGGACAGTGAAGAGTGATCCTGTGGCGAAGCCATGGTTTACACCAATGAAAGTCATAATAGCGAATGGTGGGAACACATAAAGACAGTCATTTAGCCCCACGGGCATATCATAAAAAAGCTAAAGTGGTACCGAGCAAAAAAAGAAATGCCAAGTTTTGTATCTCGTCTGGAAGGCGGCGCTTGGTTATGCTCTTGCAAACTGAAAGGTTGGCCGAGTGAGTAGGAGCAGGAAAAGGTGAAAACCTCTCGGTACTGCTCTTAGAAATGGTTTTACTATATCACATTATTAACTGAATACCTAACATTGCACTGAGGTGGGAAGCCTTAGACCCGTCGCATGTAGTACATAGTCTCAATAGCAAGCGAAGTGTCCTGGCCGTCTGCTCTTTATCAAAATGGGAAGAATCTGTAACGTAGCTCGTTGACCTCCACAGCACCGGCTAGAGGGTGTGTTGTCGTAGTGCCAACTTAAGAACTTTTATCTACACCGTGGAATCGTAGCTATCGATACCACAATCACCATTTTACTCAGTAGCGCCGAAAATTAGTGGTGGCGCTGCAGATCGGATAACTGATATGAATATACTGAGTCGAACTGGGGAGTACAAGAAACTTATGGTACGACGTCCTTTCATAGTTCATATCCTGAGGCACCAAGGAATTGTCAATTTGGTAATGGAGAGAAGTGTGTATATGTGGGTGTTGGTGAGGGGGGAGGGGCTGTTAAAATTAGTAGGCCTCTGGTCCACAATATTGCAAGTTCCTTACTGCGAAAATTCGTGAGGAAATTTGGTCTTGTGTGATTCAGCACCCTCGGCTGTTGCCATGACAAAAGACGTTTCTGTATTGCTCTAAATTAACGGCGCTGCTGATTCTCGTATGAGAAAAGCTATTTATATCACACTGCTGGCCGATGCAACGAACTGATGTAGCGGTTCTTGTACTCTTGTCTCTCGTATGATGTTAAACTGTAACCACCGCGGAGTTACCACTGTGTAGGCAACAATAGCAGCAATCTCTCTATAAGGAGGATGAGCGAGTGGAAGTCATGAGCTGTAACTGTTACCTTGCCTGCTTGCGACGGTGTAAGGAATATAGAGAACGTAAAGAAAATAGTCATGATCACATACCACTTACCAGCAGGTAGTCATCTCAGTAATGTCAATTTAAATTAACCGAGCAGTGCTTGTTGATTCCTGTTGTGATTTCTTATTACTCCAGGTTGGTGTTCGAGAGAATGTAAAGTTACAGATGTGGCTCCAATGTAATTTTCATAAGGCAAGTGCATATCGTGGTCGGTCAATGGCATTATGTTGTGTAGTTACTTGAGTATCAGACTTCGTTTCTGAAAGACTGCACGTTCATTGGGGAACCATGACAGATCTGTATTTGGATCACACCAATGGCAGACTGGCTCCACATCAGCAGTTTTGCACTTCTTTCACAAATAGCTGTACACAAAGCTGATAAGGACATTAATGCAAAGAGATACATTTGGTTTTTTAAATTAATACTTCTGAAAGGTATTAATTTAAATAGACTTAAATATATTCATGGTTCTTAAGAGCTAACAAGATAGATGCTTACATAGCGGAAGGTGAAGAACCAAGGACGATACAAAACAGGAAGACATTTCCTAGCTAATCGCAGAAAAGGTTCTTTATTATCATAGAAAGCATTTCATCTACTTATGAACATTCGTGGACTCTCTGCTACACACAAATTTCATAAATATAAGAAAAAGAAAAATTTTCTATATGTCTTACATTTGCCTACGATACATCTGATTTCGACACTGGACACTGCAAAAGCAGTCATTCAAATCGTAAGTACAACAAAACTACAAGATTGGTGCATACAAGAAAAAACAATACTCAATTTGACACGTTTTATATAAACAGTTTGACAAATCATTTTCATTGGCACGGGAGTTATTTGTACAAGATACACTAACTTAAAATTTGAGAGGTATCAGTGTTCTGAGGATAAGAGGGTAAGTCAGTTCAGTGACGTGTCTGCCCTTGGGAAATGATGCAGCCACTGCGGGAGTGACATCGCAGCTGGTTTGTATGATGTCAATCGGTCGGTGACAACTGGCTGAGAGCGTGCGCTGGTTGTGCAGTTTGCAGCAGAGGTGGGCATCGAGGAGTGTCCAGGAGCGCTGACATGTAGGCCTTGCGTGCCTTGCCTCGCACTGCAGTTTCAACCGGGGCTGCCGCATCGAGGTCCGAAGGGCCGCACTGTGTGCACAGAGGCCCGGCCCACGAGCTGTGGCCGCCCTGGAATGCAGCAGTCTCGGGCCAAGCGAGTCCCTGACGTCACCCAAAGGGCGGAGCAGTGCTGTTGGGAAAGCACCTGTATGCCAACGGGCCGCGGCCTCAATGCTGCACACTGAGCGAGGCCGTGACGTCACTGCACCAATGTCGTGTGCAGCCACAGGCGTACTGCAGCCTACGGGCTGTTGTTAGTACTGACCGCAGTTTGAGCTACGGGCTACGAGCGGTGAGTAGAGCAGTGTTTAGTGGGGTGGTGGGATTTCTTCATTTTAGTCTTAACGCACAAAATGAATGAGGTAATTAAATTTGGTTTGCAAAAGAAGGTGCACATGTCAATAAAATGGGAAGTGAAATAAAAACTAATCAGTGGTTAGTAGAGAACGACAAAGCCTGAAGCGACTCTAAAATGTTCAGTTTGGACTGTGTTAAAGCCTGTTGTGGATGGCGTTAGGAAAAACGTTCCTTTTGTTTGCTGTTCGCTGTGCAGTGAAATTTACTCTCACGCGGAAGGGTGAAGTGGCTCTTCGCACATTTCTCGCCATCCATGCGTGTCTAATAAACAAGGGTCTTGTGTGGACGAGAAACGACTTCCTAAACCTGCTCGAGAGATAACTGTCGATAAATGCATGGCTATGTGTGAACAAGACGTAAGGTCGTATGGAACTATGATAGATGAAGGTTGGTTCAAATGGCTCTGAGCACTATGGGACTCAACTGCTGTGGTCATCAGACCCCTAGAACGTAGAACTACTTAAACCTAACTAACCTAAGGACATCACACACATCCATGCCCGAGGCAGAATTCGAACCTGCGACCGTAGCAGTTGCACGGATCCGGACTGCGCGCCTAGAACCGCTAGACCACAGCGACCGGCGATAGATGAAGGGCTTATGGATCTTGATCAGACGTTTGTGGACATTACAAAGGCCATTGTACCTCATCCCACAACTGTGTCGTGATACATGCCAGAAAGTGCTAAAAACCTACGACATATAATTATGCCAGAGGTAACTGCTCATATAACAGAAGGAGAATACTCAGCAACTACAGACATGTGGACATCCAGCGCCAGAAGAAACAATTATCTGACATGTTTCATTGACCGGACTCTCAGATCTCACATTTTGTTAACAACTCAGTTTCCAGATGAACCAAAATCGGGCGGTAACTTTCCAAGAGAATTGTTTAGACGATTTATGTATTTTGGTATCGACCATTCTACAATGAAAGACATGCAGCACAAACAATGTCATTGCACAGCACGTTATATTCACGACTGTATCGTTCCAGCCGTGTGGTAAATACGGGGCTACAAAATAATTTTAATGCGAAGTATATATGCATCAATTAATCATACGTTCATGGTCTTTGCCGGCTGGGGAGGCCGAGCGGTTGTAGACGCTACAGTCTGGAACTACTCAACCGCTATGGTCGCAGGTTCGAATCCTGCCTCGGGCATGGATGTGTGTGATGTCCTTAGATTAGTTAGGTTTGAGTAGTTCTAAGTTCCAGGGGACTGATGACATCAGACGTTAAGTCCCATAGTGCTCAGAACCATTTCTTTTCATGGGTTTTTGATTGCAGTGAAAGAACGGGACACTTACGTAAAGAAAAGTGGTCTTTTAATGCTGTTGAAAGATCACTGAGCCAATCTAACGATAGTCACTGGAATAAGCAGATTACATTGTTAGAATGTATTTGCGCGAGAAGCTCTCTGAGAAGGGATAAATAGTCCGAAATGAAGGAACTGGTATTATCCTGATGAAAGAACATTTCACGGTATGTTTGCCATTCTATAACTAATTCCTATGCGCAATCGTTTATTTTATAGCTTTTAAAATATAAGGACCTTTGTAGCTCTTCAAAGCGGCGTCCAAGGAATTAGAACTGGAGAAATCACCTGCACTGCACCTTCTGTTGACATGGACAATGACAATGTTAAAGCATTTGAGTCTGGCGCCCCACGACAGAGGACTTTTACATAAACGCCTCAAATTATACTTAGATGTAAAGCTATTTGTCTAGAGATACGGTGAGGTACCAGCTTTCCTCTGGGCACAATTCGTCGTTTAAAAATGATATATAAAGATAAGAGGCGTAAAGTCATGAAAAGGATACAATAGTTTTCCATCCTGGTACTTCTCCAATCCCATAATACACTCTAACGACATTTCCCACTACTGCATCTCCAACTGTCTTTTCTCTTGCTTCTCACTACTCGGTTCGAACGGAACTGGCTTACCTTTCGATCCAGAAATAGTTCTCTCAATGTACTCTGCTCTTCCGGAAGTTAAAAAAATAACATTTGATGTTCGGAAATAGGAGAGACGCTCATTCCTACATGTTCCTCCAGTAATCGTAACACCCGAATCCTTCGTAATCCATGTTGTCTTAAATGACGTATATGCACTGAAATATGAATTATGCAGTCCTTAAATTCTGCTACCCCATATGTTGGATTTCTAGTTGTGCAGTTAGAAGAAGGGATTGAGACATCCGGGTAGTCTACACCCGATGTCATTCAACATCTACACCGAACAAGCAGTAAAGCATACAATGATAAATTTGTATACAGAATTAAATATCAAAAATGGTTCAAATTGCTCTGAGCACTATGGGACTTCTGAGGTCATCAGTCCCCTTGAACGTAGACCTACTTAAACCTAACTAACCTAAGGACATCACAAACATCCATGCCCGATGCAGGATTCGAACCTGCGACCGTAACGGTCTCGCGGTTCCAGACTGTAGCGTCTAGAACCGTACGGCTACTCCGGCAGGCTAATTAAATATCAGGGGAAAGCAATAAACGTTTTGAAGTTTACTTGTGACACTGCAATTCTGTCGGATACAGCAAAGGACTTTGAATAGCAGTTGAATGGAGTAGATAGCAAAGGGATTATAAGATAACCCTCAACGGAACTAAATGAATAGTAATGGAACGCATTCAAAAAAACCTAGCAGTACCAATGGATTTTCCATATTGTGTACTACAAAAAGGGGTCGTAATATATGACCAACACAAAGATATACGGATTACGTTAATTTTCATTGTCTTTTATGCATAGCATACTTTTTAAAGATATATTTATGCGTAAGAAGGGTCCTACACCAGATAATATGAATATGACACCTGTTCTGAAAATTCACATCCACTGCCAAGGTCTAAATCATTGCGTTAAGGTATAGTGAAAAATGTAAAACAATTACCGAATCTGGTAGAAGAAATCATTTATAAATCACAAATATAATTTTTCGAAATTTTAAAATACAATGTACATGACTAATTAGAGTATTCTGAAAAATAACTGATGATGGCCGAAGTAGAGAGGATATAATATGAAGACTGACTATAGCAAGAAAACCATTAATGAAGAAGAGGAATTTGCTAACATCGAATATAAAGTTAAGTGTTAACGATTATTCCTAAAGGTACTTGTATGGTTTCCAAGATGGTTTTCCAGGCGGATGTAAAAATGAATGTGCGCAATGGAAAATACTGAACGCAAAAATAAATATTTGGCCCTGTCTGACTACCCCCTGAAGCAGTTCTTAGGATCTCCTAACAGTGATATTATTTTCTCCTTCTTGCTCTCTAACATATAAATTACAACATAAAAATAAATGAATGATTAAGGGAACTAGTAACTACTAAACATTAATGTCCTTTCCTGGCCCTACATTTATTGTAGATTAAAATTTCTTTATACATTGCAAATGTTTATATGTCGATGTGCAATGGACATGTTGTTGTTGTGGTCTTCAGTCCTGAGACTGGTTTGATGCAGCTCTCCATGCTACCCTATCCTGTGCGAGCTTATTCATCTCCCATTACTTACTGCAACCCATATCCTTCTGAATCTGCTTAATATATTCATCTCTTGGTCTCCCTCTACGATTTTTACCCTCCACGCTGCCCTCCAATGCAAAATATGTGGTCCCTTGATGATTCAGAACATGTCCTACTAACCGGTACCTTCATCATTAGTTATGTGAGCTACCCATCTAATCTTCAACATTCTTCTATAGCACCACATTTCGAAAGCTTCTATTCTCATCTTGTCAAAACTATTTATCGTCCATATTTCACTTCCATACATGGCTACACTCCATACAAATACTTTATAAACGACTTCCTGACACTTACATCTATACTCCATAATAACAAATTTCTCTTCTTCAGAAACGCTTTCCTTGCCATTGCCAGTCTACATTTTATATCTTCTCTACTTCGACCATCATCAGTTTTTTGCTCCCCAACTAGAAAAACTCATTTATTACTTTGAGCCTCTCATTTCCTAATCTAATTCCTTCAGCATCACCCGACTTAATTCGACCACATTCCATTATCCTCGTTTTGCTTTTGTTGATGTTCATCTTTTATCCTCCTTTCAAGACAGTGTCCATTCCGTTCAACTGCTCTTCCAAGTCCTTTGCTGTCTCTGATAGAATTACAATGTCATCGGCGAACCTCAATGTTTTTATTTCTTTTCCATGGATTTTAATACCTACTCCGAACTTTTCTTTTGTTTCCTTTATTGCTTGCTCAATATACAGATTGAATAACGTCGGGGAGAGGCTACAGCCCTGTCTCACTCCCTTCCCAACCACTGCTTCCCTTTCATACCCCTCGACTCTTATAACTGCCATCTGGTTTCTGTACAAATTGTACATAACCTTTCGCTAATTGTATTTTTCCCCTGCCACCTTCAGAATTTGAAAGAGAATGTTGCAGTCAACATTGTCAAAAGCTTTCTCTAAGTCTACAAATGCTAGAAACGTAGGTTTGCCTTTCCTTAATCAATTTTCTATGATAAGTCGTAGGGTCAGTATTGCCTCACGTGTTCCAACATTTCTACAGAATTCAAACTGATCTTCCCCGAGGTCGGCGTCTACCAGTTTTTCCATTCGTCTGTAAGGAATTCGCGTTAGTATTTTGCAGCTGTGACTTATTAAACTGATAGTTCGGTAATTTCCACATCTGTCAACACCTGCTTTCTTTGAGATTGGAATTATAATATTCTTCTTGAAGCCTGATGGTATTTCGCCTGCCTCATACATCTTGCTGACCAGATGGTAGACTTTTGTCAGGACTGGCTCTCCCAAGGCCGTCAGTAGTTCTAATAGAATGTTGTCTACTCCAGGGGCCTTGTTTCGACTCAGGTCTTTCAGTGCTGTCAAACTCTTCACGCAGTATCTTATCTCTCATTTCATCTTCATCTACATCCTCTTCCATTTCCATAATATTGTCCTCAAGTACATCGTCCTTGTATAGGCCCTCTATTTACTCCTTCCACCTTTCTGCTTTCCCTTCTTTGCTTAGAACTGGGTTTCCATCTGAGCTCTTGATATTCATACAAGTGGTTCTCTTTTCTCCAAATGTCTCTTTAATTTTCCTGTAGGCAGTATCTATCTTACCCCTAGTGAGATAAGCCTCTACGTCCTTACATTTGCCCTGTAGCCATCCCTGCTTAGCCCTTTTGCACTTCCTGTCGATTTCATTTTTGAGACGTTTGTATTCCTTTTTGCCTGCTTCATTTACTGTGTGTTATATTTTCTCCTTTCATCAGTTAAATTCAGTATTTCTTCTGTTACCCAAGGAGTGCCACTAGCCCTCGTCTTTTTACCTACTTGATACTCTGCTGCCTTCACTAATTCATCCCGCAGAGCTACCCGTTCTTCTTCTACTGTACTTCTTTCCCCCATTCCTGCCAATTGTCCCTGAAACTCTGTACAACCTCTGGATCTTTCAGTTTATCCAGGTTCAATCTTAAATTCCCAACTTTTTGCAGTTTCTTCTGTTTAAATCTACGGTTAATAACCAATAGATTGTTGTCAGAGTCCACATCTGCCCCTGGAAATGTCTTACAATTTAAAACCTGGTTCCTAAATCTCTGTCTTATAATTATATTATCTAACTTATACCTCCTAGTATCTCCACGATTCTTCCATGTGTACAACCTTCTTTCATGATTCTTGAACCAAGTGTTAGCTATGAATAAGTTATGCTCTGTGCAAAACTCTACCAGGCGGTTTCCTCTTTCATTTCTTAGCCCCAATCCATGTTCACCTACTATGTTTCCTTCTCTCTCTTTTCCTACTGATGAATACCAGTCACCCATGACTATTAAATTTTCGTCTCCCTTCACTACCTAAATAATTTCTTTTATCTCATCATACGTTTCTTCAATTTCTTCGTCATTTGCAGAGCTAGTTGACATATAAACATATACTGCTGTAGTAGGCGTGGGCTTCGTGTCTGTCTTGGCCACAATAATGCGTTCACTATGCTGTTTGTAGTAGCTTACCCGCACTCCTATTTTTTTTATTCATTATTAAACCTACTCCTGCATTACTCCTATTTGATTCTGTGTTTATATCCCTATATTCACCTGACCAAAAGTCTTGTTCCTCCTGCTACCGAACTTCACAAATTCCCACTATATCTAACTTTAACCTATCCATTTCCCTTTTTAAATTTTGTAATCTACCTACCCGGTTAAGGGATCTGGTATTCCGCGCTCCGATCCGTAGAACGCCAGTTTCCTTTTTCCTGATAACGATGTCCTCCTGAGTAGTCCCCTCCCGGAGGTCCGAACGGGGGACTATTTTACTTCCGGAATATTTTACCCAAGAGGACGCCATCATCATTAATTCATACATTAAAGCTGCATGCCCTCGGGAAAAATTACGGACGTAGTTTCCCCTTGCTTGCAGCCGTTCGCAGTACCAGCACAGCAAGGGCCGTTTTGGTTAATGTTGCAAGGCCAGGTCAGTCAATCATCCAGACTGTTGCCCCTGCAACTACTGGAAAGGGTGCTGCCCCTCTCCAGGAACCACACGTTTGTCTGGCTTCTCAGAAGATACCCCTCCGTTGTGGTTGCACGTATGTTACGGCCATCTGTATCGCTGAGGCACGCAACCCTCCCCACTAACGGCAAGGTCCATGGTTCATGGGGATGGGCAATGGACATAAAGACATGCAAATGAACTTTCTGACTAATATTATTGATCAACTGCCCAAGTGTGCCTCTTTTTCTGGCTACGCGATCTAATATAAATAACGCGAGATGACTGGCGTCTTCTACGTCCCAAACACTGGGAGACACTACTTTCAAAAAGATCTACAGTAGTGTGCAACCTCAGTGGAAATGAAACTTACGTAAGCACAGCTGTTCAGCTTTATAGTATTAATAAGCCGAAGCAATTAGCAATATCACCGTATGTACTGCGTCCCGTGCGTCGGAGTGATGGTTCTCGTACAAGTATGTGACGATGGAAGATCTCCAGCCACAAAAAAGGCAGAAGGCGGTCCTCCGACTAGTATAATCTAATACTATCTTCTCCTCTCTGTATTCTACAGACAAGAAACACGAATTCCTAGCCACAAGGACGGAATTCAGATAACGGCTCAACGTCAGTATTGACAGGAGAAGTGCTCTCAATCACTGAACGCTGCATACTTAACGACGATTGCCTACCCGCAGGCGAAGTCCAGAATCGTGTAAGTCAGAGACACTTTCGGTCACCTAAAGCAACTTCCAAGTGCCTTTTGCCCCTATATCATGCAAATTAAGCCTTAGTGATTTTGCCTGCATTTGTTCTTCATGACAAACGAACCTTGCGACAGTATTTCACTGGTGACAGCTTCCCCCAGCTTGAACATCATCCCCCTGAGTTCCACCGCGCGTCATCGAAAGTCAGTTTCGGCTTGATGCTTGATGCTAAAGTGTAGCCCTGGGGTTGCACATCAGCATTCGACTGCATCACGCATTAACACTTTAAGTGTTGTCACTTTCGTCAATCTCCTGATCCACAGGCACAAGCCTTGTCGGCCCGATCATTAACTTTACGAACACATGTCCTCTTCTCCTCTTCCTACCTTCTGAGAAGGCAGTTCCGTCACAGATGGTGCCGAATCTGCGCTCTTCGGAAATACTAAATGCGTCTGTACCATTTCAGTACCCTAAATATAAGCAATACAATCAGCCTTATTGATAGCTTTCTGTGCAACCTCCTAAGTATCTACAACAAAATTACTGTAGGCAGTTGCACTCTGCAAGACACGAAAATCATCGGCACATGGACCTCCCTCAACATCTGGTCCAGGCTCCAGAAATTCGAAACCTCTCCGCCAGGGTATGCCTCACTAATTATACAAACAACAAACGAGGAGAACAAAGCACTATGATGACAAGGACACTTAAGGTAATTACATTCTAACACTTACTGTAACTTAACTTCTCCACTTGAGCGGTTACTCATGACTACTACTTTACGCGCTTAATCTCAGTGAGCAACATTTATTGCTCAAAATGAAACACATTGCCCACTAAACACAAAGGAAACTACCCTAAAACTCTGAATTCTCGACAAAACTTATCTTCCCCTCCTAAGAAGCTACAGATGGTAAAGACCTTACACACTTCCAGACAATGAGCCACACTCATTGATGTTAGGCAAAAATAACGTTCGTATTTACACAGCCTCAGAACACAGTCTGACTTTACTTGACGCATATCACACATGAAAACGGAACTGAAAAGCTGCTAAAGGTGCAATGAGTCGACGTGATACTCGCAGGGGGTAAAATAGAACACTCATGCAGTGCATACTGATGCTGTGTGTCGACGAAATTGCAACCCTGAGGTAGTCGAGAGTCATTGTCTCCAGGGAGGGTGGCTGCTAATGTTCCCCTGTCACTGAAATTCAGACATGACACACACTTCTAACGCTGTTGGATTGTTGTCAGGATGATGATTAATCGCTGCACATACCAACTTCACCATTGGTCATACATTTACTAAAGAAACAAGTAGAACATTCCCGGCCGGTGTGGTCGTGCGGTTCCAGGCGCTTCAGTTTGGAACCGCATAACCGCTACTGTCGCATGTTCGAATCCTTCCTCGGGCATGGATGTGTGTTATGTCCTTAGGTTAGTTAGGTTTAAGTATTTCTAAGTTCTGGGGGACTGATGACCACAGATGTTAAGTCCCATAGAGCGCAGAGAAATTTGAACCATTTTTGAAACTAGAACATTCTGTTGTGCAACGTCCTCCATAGCGTCTGTTAAGGAACTGACGCAACAGGTGGGCATGGTCGCAAACGGTTGCCTTCTGTGGCCGAAGGCTGGTTGCACCTGGTAATTGGTCCACAGGCTGGGAGATACTAAGCCCACAGCAATGACTTTAAAACCAGCAGCAGGATCCCACAATTAGTGGAGGCCAAATCCCATGGTGGCTGCTTGTAGTCTCATGTCGCCTCGTGGAGCGGCCTCCACCTCTCCTCTTAAATAGTAGCTACCAGACTGAGACACCTTTCACTGAAAATAATGGTAATTTATGTTGGGACAGAGCTTACTTGCTTTACAAATCACAGTTTGTAACCATGTAGGCCATAAGAAGTCTGTTGATTGGATGTGTAGTTACTGGCCTACCAACGCCTTTCTACAGCGTCCTCGTTATGGCGGTGGCAGCCCCTTCCCTGGAGCACAATGTGGGAATCTGTCAGTGGCATTGCTGCATCGGCCGAAATGGTGTTTGATCGGCTCTGAGCTGGTCCACTCTCTAGAGCTTTTGTAACAGCCATGTCAATATCACAAGTTTGCTCAGTAGCGCCGAAAAATACGGCTGGCACTGCAGATTGAATAACTGATAAGAAGATACTGAGTCGAACTGGGGAAAACAAGAAATTTATGGCAAAACTTCGTTTTATATGGCATATCCTGAAGCATCTAGAACTTGTCAGTATAGTAATGGAGAAGTGTGTATATGTGGGTATTGGGGAGGGGTGTGTGTGTGTTAAAATTGTAGAGGGAGACAATGTCTTGAATACAGTTAGCAGGTTCAAACTGATGCACATTGCATTAGCCGTGCAGCGCTGAAGAGGCTTGCTCAGAATAGAA
Organism: Schistocerca gregaria; assembly: GCF_023897955.1. Classification (NCBI taxonomy): domain Eukaryota; kingdom Metazoa; phylum Arthropoda; class Insecta; order Orthoptera; family Acrididae; genus Schistocerca; species Schistocerca gregaria. The sequence goes on along the minus strand of NC_064931.1, from coordinate 398,982,580 downwards.
CAGCTTGGGCAGCTGCATCAAAACAGTCTTCAGACTGAAGACCACAACAACAACATTGGGGAAGGGGGTGGGAGTGTGAAGTAGGCTTCTGGTCCACATTTTGCAAGTTCGTTACTGGGAGCACTTATGGGTAAGGTTGATATCGTGGCATTCAGCGCCCTCGGCTGTAGACATGAGAAAATACCTTTCTATATTGCTCTAAATTAACGGCGCTGCTCATTCTCGTATGAGAAAAGCTATTTATATCACACTGTTGGTCGACGCAACGAACTGATGTAGCGGTTCTTGTATTATTTTGTTGTTGTAATCAGAAGTGTCTCTGGTATGACGTTGAACTGCAACCATACATGGAGTGACCACAGCATAAGTGATCCTTATCCAACAATAGAAACAACCTCTCTCGAAGGTGGATGAGCGAGTGAAAGTTGTGAGCTGTAACTGTTTCCTTGCCTGCTTACGAATGTGGAAGGAAGACAGAGAATGTAATGAAAATAGTCTTGGTCAGCTACCACTTACCAACAGGTAATCAGATCAGTAATGTCAACTGAAATTAACTCAGCAGTGCTTGTTGATTTCTCGGTTTAATTCCTATTACCCCAGGTTTTTTGTTCGAGTGAAACGGAAACTTACACATGTGGCTCCAATGTAATTTTCATAAGGCAAGTGCATAACACGATCGGTCAAACGCATTGTGCTGTATAGTGAATTGAGTATTGGACTTCCTTTCTGAAAGACTGAAGGTTCGTTTGTGCACCATAAAAGATCTGAGAAATTGCTAATCAGTATTTGGATCACACCAATAGCGGACGACCTCCACGTCAGAAGTTTAGCATTTCTTTCACGAATAGCTGTATACAAAGCTGATAAAGACATTAATACAAAGAGATATGTTAAGTTTGTTAAATTAATACATCTGAAAGGTATTAATTTGAATATACTGAAATACGAGAGGCGTTTGATAATCCCGCGCAAAGTCCGAGAGATGCCACCACCGGCGCCTATCGAGGTCATGTTTAGTTAGCAGCATCTTTGGAATGAACGCACACCAAGTTTCAGTCATATTGGTCTATTTCTTTGTGTTTGGCATTCTTGTGAATCAAGGCAGTCGAGTGATTGTAAAAAAAAAAGGACGAAAATAAAGTGAAGCTTGATAAACATTATGGTGACTCTGCGCCTTCGATTAGAACATTTTATAAATGATTTCAAAATTTTAGGAGTGCCCATATGGGCTCAAGTGATGCTGAACGTTCTGGACGCCCTGTGTAGGTTACCACTCCAGAAATCATTGATAAAATCCCTGATATAGTGATGGATGACAGACGAGATAAGGTGCGTGAGATTGCTAGTGCTGTAGGCATCTCTAGTGAACGGGTACATAATATTTTGCATGAACATTTGGATATGAGAAACCTATCCGCAGGAGGCGTTCCGCGATTGCTTACGCTTGACCAAATACGGAATTGTGCGAAGTGTTGCAAGGATGGTTTGCAGGTGTTCAGAAGAACCTGCAGGACTTAGAGCCTTGTTTCGTCACTGTGAATGAAACTCCTGAGACCAAACAACAATCGAAAAAATGGGTTACCTAGGGAGAATGTGCACCAAAAAAGGAGAAAAGCATTCTTTCAGCCGGAAAGGTTATGGCGTCTGTCTTTTGGGATTGGCAAGGGATAATCATCATCGTCTATCTGGAAAACGGTAAAATTATTACAGGTGAATATTATTCATCGTTATTGGACCGTCCTTTTCGATCCTGACAATGCACCATCACACACCTCAGCAGCTGTGGTTGCAAAATTAATGGAAATAGGATTGCAAGTCGCTTCACGTCCCCCACCCCTTCCCTATTCTCCAGGCTTTGCTCTCTCAGACTATTCGGGAGGACGACGATTCAATCCCGCGTCCCTGCATCCTGGTTTAGGTTTTCCGTGATTTCCCTAGACCACTCTGGGCAAATGCCGGGATGGTTCCTTTGAAAGGGCACAGCCGACTTCCTTCCCCATCCTTCCCTAATCCGGTTCAGCCAGGGCACCGGCATGGAGGTCCGACGGGCTGCAAAGTGCAGAGTCGTGCGGCCGCACTGGAATACAGCAGTGTCTGGCTGAGCGAGTTAACTTCTGAGGTCATCAGTCCCCTACAACTTACAATTACTTAAACCTAACTAACCTAAGAACATCACACACATCCATGCCCGAGGCAGGATTCGAACCTACGGCCATAGCGGCCGCGCAGTTCCAGACTGTAGCGCCTAGAACCGCTCTACCATCCTGGCCGGTGTGGGGGATCAGTTCCGTCTCTTATTAATTTATTTGGTGTGAACCTCTTGAGTGCTGTTGATACTATTTCTTTGAACTTAAGCCATATATGGTCTTCACGTCTTAGAAAGACGTCAATCGAATTTTTAGTTGCTTTTATAAATAGATATATTTCGTGTTTAGTTTTGGTGAATGTCTTTGTTACGGAATTGAGCCTTGCTACGACTGTGTGTTCGCTAATCCTTGTACCTGTCGTGATGCTCAGGATTATTTGTGGCTAAGAGGTCAAGTGTGTTTTCGTAACCATTTACAGTTTGAATGGCTTCGTGAACTAATTATTCAAAATACTTTTAAAAGATTCATTTAGAACAATTACGGAAGTTTTTTTCTATCTACAGTAGGGTTTGAAAATGTATTTTTGTCAACATACGGAAGGTAGACTGAAGACACTGCCAACTATAATTGTATGATTAGGGTACCTATTTGTGATGAAACTCCAGTTTTCTTTGAACTGTTCAGCAACTGTTTCATCTGAGACCTAGGTTCGGTAAAAGGAGCAGGTTAGTAATTTATTCCGGTTGTCGAATATAACGTCTGCCCATACTAAGTCACAGGAACTATCTGCTTCAATGTCGCTTGTGAGCTGGAACACACATTACATTATTTTTCCTTAAGTTGTAATTCTTGTTTCTGTTGTAGTGCAAATCATTTTCCCTCCAAAACCTAGGATGCTTTCTGTAACCCGGTAAATACCAGAGCTAAACACTGTAGAACAACAACGTACGTTACAAGTACACCATTCTGTATTACTTCATTTCCTTATTTCTAACATTTTAGAATTGTACGTCGACTTTAGATGGCATGTCAATCATACATGTTCTTATCTCTGTTTAGTGAACGTATTTGCACTCGTGTTTTGAACATTTTCCCTTTACACTTTATTAACTAGTATTTCGCCGCAAGGGATATCGCATTTTAGAGAGTAAATTAACATGGAGTACGTCGTTCTTCTTTTCAAACATTCACATACCCATTTCTTCTTTCCTTATTGTCTTTTGAGCATGCAATTGTAGTAATTAAAGTAGGCACAAATGCAGTGATCAAAAAGGAATGATTAGCGTACATTCGAATTCTCTTTACATCGTTCTTTCTTGTTACCCCCATGGCGATGGACTGTTTCTATCGCAATCAGTAAGCATGAAAGGAAGCTACCGTACAGACATAAGGCTCTATATTTATGCTAGGCAGAACTTATCACATACTGACATAATCATCGATATTGCTTTCGTTTCCCAAAAGTTATAAATATTTCGGTTTTGGGATAGAAGCTCTGTATTTGACCAAGATGTCGAAGAAGAAGGTCCTTACGTACTGGTTGTATCGAGTAAGATGTGGAGACGTCGCTTTGAAAGCGTACAGAAGTAGTACGAGAAAGGGCGTGCCTTACTTGAGGCTACCTGGCGAAAGGACAAGTGTGGCAAATGTCCGGCGTGGCAAATGTCCGGCGTGGCAGATGTCCAGCATTCGCCGCATCGAGGTCCGACAGGCCACATGGTGCAGAGTCGTGCGGCCACACTCGACTACAGCAGTCTCGGGCCGAGAGAGTCCCTGACGTCACCACAAGGGCCGATCAGTGCTGTTGCGAAACAACTTGTGTGCCACGACTCAGCTGTGTCGCGTATGGATTTGCAGCCGCGGTGTCACTGCTCCGCACTGAGCGAGCCCGTGACGTCATTGCACAAGAGCCTTGCGCAAGCGCTGGCATGCTGCGGCCTGCGGGTTGTTGGTAGCACAAACCGCAGTTGTGAGCTACTGGCTGTCAGTGGTGAGTAGAGCAAAGTTTAATGCAAATGTTAAAATGTGTGTGAAATCTTATGGGACTTAACTGCTAAGGTCTTCAAACCCTAAGCTTACACACTATTTAAGCTAAATTATGCTAAGGATAAACACACACACCTATGGTTGTGGGAGGACTCGAAACTCCACTCGGACCAGCCGCACAGTCCATAACTGCAGCGCCTTAGATCGACAGAGTTTAGTGGAGTGGTGGGATTTCTTCATTTTTTTCGTAATGCACAAAATGAGCGCGGAAACTATACGTGGTTTGAAGAAGAAGGTGCGCATGTAATTAAAAAGGGAAGTAAAAGGAGAATTAATCAATGGTGAGTAGAGATCCACACAGTCTGAAACGAATTTTAAAGATTCAGTTTGGACAGTGTTAAAACCTGTTGTGAATGGCGTTAGGAAAAGTAGTCAGTTTCTTTGCTGTTCGCTGTGCAGTGAAATTTACTCTCATTCTGAAGGGTCAAGTGGCACGTCGCACGTTTCTCGCCATCCATTCGTGTCTAATAAAGAACGCTTGACGTAAAACGTAATTGTGCGAAGTGTTGCAAGGATGTTTTGCATCTGTTCAGAAGAATCCGCAGGACTTTGAGCGTCGTTTCGTCACTGTGGATGAAACATGGATACATTACTATACTGCTGAGACCAAACAACACTCAAAACAATGGGTTACCAAGGGAGAATGTGCACCAAAATAGGGGCAAACCATTCCTTCGGCACGAAAGATTGGGCGACTGTCTTTTGGGGTATCCAAGGGATAATCCTCATCGACTATCTGGAAAAGGTTAAAATTATTACAGGTGAATATTATTCATCGTTATTGGACCGTAATTTTCCATCCTGACAATGCACCAGCATTCACCTCAGCAATTGTGGTCGCAAAATTGATGGATATAGAATTCGAAATCGTTTCACGACCCCCACCCCACCCCACCCCTACCCCCTATTCTCCAGACTTGGCTCCCTAGGACTACTATTTGTTCCCCAATTTGAAGAAATGGCTGGCAGGACAAATATTTTATTCAAACGAGGAGGTGAGTGCAGTAACTATTGGCTATTTTGCAGACTTGGAGAATTCCTTTTATTCGAAAGGGAGAAAGAAATTAGAACAGCGTAAGACGAAGTGTATAATTCTAACACGAGACTATGTTGAAAAAGGTTTACCCCAAACATATAAGCAGTTTTTATTTTTACACGGACTTTTCAAACGCTCCTCGTTTATTCATGGTTCTTAAGAGCTAGTATTATAGATTCATACATAGGGAAAGCTGAAGAACAAAGGCCGATACGAAACAGGAAGGCGTCTCCTAGCTGATGGCAGAAAAAATGTGAAGGCTTCTCTGTTCTTCATTATATGCCCGTATTACATATACTTATTAACATTTGTGGACTTTCTGGTACACACATATTTCATAAACACAAAGAGAGAAACTTTTTTTGGTGTCTTACATTTGCCGACGATATATTTGACTACGATACTGGCTGTTACGTGAGTATACATTCAAGTCTTTTGCCCCTATATAATGCAAATTAAGCCTTAGTGATTTTGCCTACATTTTTTCTTCATGACAAACGAACCTTGCGACTGTACTTCACTGGTGACAGCTTGACCCAGCTTGAACATCATCCCCCTGAGTTCCACCGCGCGTCATCGAAAGTCAGTTTCGGCTTGGTGCTTGATGAGAAAGTGTAGCCCTGGGATTGCACATCAGCCTTCGACTGCATCACGCATTACACTGCAAGTGTCGTCACTTACGTCAATCTCATGATCCAGTGGCACGAGCCCTGTCGCCCCATGCCATTCACCTTACAAACACATTTCCTCTTTCTTCTTCTCCCACGTTCTGAGGAGGCAGTGCCGTCACAGATGTTGCCGAATCTGCGGCCATCGGAAATACTAAATGGGTCTGTACCATTTCAGTACCCGAAACATCTGCAATACAATCAGTCTTATTGATAGCTTTCTGTGCAACATCCAAAGTATCTACAACAAAATTACTGTCGGCATTTGCACTCTGCAAGACACAAAGATCATCGGCACATGCATTTCCCTCCACATCTGGTCCAGGCTACTGAAATTTGCACCCTCTTCGACAGGGTATACCTCAGTAATTATTCAAACAACAGAGAGGAGCAAAAAACAGTACGTCGACAAGACCACTTAGTCTAATTCCATTTTAACACTTACTGTAATTTAACTTCTCCGCTTGAGCATCTACACATGACTACTACATTACGTGCTTAAACGTAGTGAGACACCGTTTTTACTCGAAATGAAATGCTTTCCCCATTTAAAACTACCACAAAATTCCGACTTCTAAACAAAACTCATCTTCCCTTCCTAAGAAGCTACACATGGTTAACACCTTACATCGTTCCAGAATATGAGCCACACGCATTGATAATAGGGAAAGTAACGTTCATATTTACACATTCACAGAACACAGTCTACGTTTACTTGCCACATGTCAAACACGAAAACAGAACTGAAAAGCTGGTAAAAAGTGGACTGACTCTACGCGATACTCGCAGGGGAAAAACAGTTAACGCAATCACCCACTCCATACTGATGTTGACAAACCTGCAACTTGACCAGAAGAAGGGATCGGTTGGTAGGTCATGTTCTGAGGCATCAAGGGATCACCAATTTAGTATTGGAGGGCAGCGTGGAGGGTAAAAATCGCAGAGGGAGACCAAGAGATGAATACACTAAGCAGATTCAGAAGGATGTAGGTTGCAGTAGATACTGGGAGATGAAGAAGCTTGCACAGGATAGAGTAGCATGGAGAGCTGCATCAAACTAGTCTCAGGACTGAAGACAACAACAACAAGAAACAACTGGCTGTTACATGAGTACTCATTCAAGTCGTCTACAACAAAATTACAAGACTGGTGTATACAAGAAAAACAATACATTATTTGACATGTTTTAAATAAACAGTTTAGCAAATCATTTACATTCGCACGTGAGATATTTGTACAAGATACACTAACTTAAAATTTGAAAGGTATCAATGTTCTGAGGATAAGAGGGATTAGTTCAGGGACGTGTCTTCCCGTGGTAATTGAAGCAGCCACTGCTCGAGGGACTTCGCAGTTGGCTTGTATGACGTTAATAGGTCGGTGACAACCGGCTGAGTTTGAGCTCTGGTTGTGCACTTTGCAGCAGAGGTGTTAGGAAAAGCGTTCATTTTCTTTGCTGTTCGCTGTACTGTGAAATTTACTCTCATGCCGAAGTGTCAAGTGGCACTTCGTACATTTCTCGCCATTCATGCGTGTCTAATAAACAAAGGTGTTATGTGGACGAGTTCCTAAACCCACTCAGGAGATAACTGTTAATAATTGCGTTGCTATGTGTGCACGAAACGTATGGTCGTACGGAACTATAAGAGGTGAAGGTCTTATGGATGTTGTTCAGACGTTAATCGACACTGCAAAGGCCATTGTATCTCACCCCACAACTGTGTCGCGGTACGTGGCAGACAGTGTTAAAAGCCTACGACATATAATTATGCCTGAGGTAATTGCTCATATAACAGAAGACGCATATTGTGCAACTACGGACATGTGGCAACCAGTGCGAGAACAAACAATTATCTGACATGTACTGTCTCCTGTTTTATTGTCTCGACTCTCAGATCTCGCGTTTTCTTTACAACCTAGTTTCCAGATGAACCAAAAGCGGGCGGTAACATTCTGAGAGAATTGTTTACACGATTTGTGTCCCTTGGTATGCAATAATTTTAATGCGGAGTATGTATGCATCAATTGTCCATAAGTTCATGGTCTTTTGGTTGCGTTGAAAGAACGCTTCCCTTACGTAAATAAAAGTGGTCTTCCTAAAGATCTTGACAGATAACTGAGCCATTCTGACGACAGTCATTGGAATAAGCAGCTGACAATGTTACAATGTCTTTATGCGAAAAGCTCTCTGAGGAGGGAGCAATAGCCCGAAATGAAGGAACTGATATAACGCTTTTGAAAGAACTTTTCACGATATGTATGCTGTTCCTACTGTAATTCTTATACGCAATAGTTTATTTTATAGCTTTCAAAACATGTGGGTTTTTGTAGCGCTTCAAAGCGGCGCCCAAGTAATTAGAACTGGAGAAATCGCCTGCACTGCACCTTCTGTTGACATGGACAATGACAATTTTGACGCATTTGAGTCAGGCGCCCCAGGACAGAGAAGGTTCTGAAATCGGACATTTACATAAACACCTCAAATTATACTTAGATGAAAACTATTTGTCCAGAGATACTGTGAGGTAGCAACTTTCCTCTGACCACCATTTGTCATTTAAAAATGATATTTGAAGATAAGAAGCGTCAAGTCCTGAAAAGGATACAATAGTTATCCTTCCTCACACTTCTCTAATCCCACAATACACTCTAACGACATTTCGCTTTAGTGCATCTCTACCCGTCTTTCCTCTTCGTTCACGCTAGTGGTTTCGAACGGAACTGGCCTACCTTTCGATCTAGAAACAGTTATCTCAATTTACTCTGCTCCTCTGGAAGTTACAAAAATAACATTTAATGTTCGGAAATAGGAGAGACGCTCATTCCTACATGTTCCTCCACAACTGGTACCACGTGAAACCTTGGGATTCCATGTTGTCCTAAATGAAAGTTTGTATTTTTCCATATATGCAGTGAAATATGAATTTTGCACTTCTCAGGTAAAAAGAAGAGAGGAATAATGAAGCTGGACATGTGTTTCACAGCCCCATCACATCAAAGAACATATGTTGTTAAAGCACATGCATTCTGCTACTCCAGCCACTGGATTTCTCGTTGTGCAATTTGAAGATGGGATTGAGACATTCGGGTAGCCTACACTCGATGTCATTCAACATCTACACCGAACAAGCAGTAAATCATACAATGATAAATTTGTAAATAATATTAAATATTGTGAAGGAGCAATAAATATTTTGAAATTTTCCCGGTGACACTACAATTCTGTCAGAGACAGAAAAGAACATTTGAGTGGAATAGTCAGTGCCCTGGAAAGGGATTATAAGATAACCGTCAATAGAACTAAATGAAAGGTACTGGAACGTATTCGAATTAAACCTAGCAGTACCAACGGATTTTCCATAACGTGTACTACAAAAGGGGGCGTAATATATGACCAACACAAAGATACATGCATTTCGTCAATTTTCCTTGTCTTTTACGCACAACATACTTTTTAAAGATATATTTATGTGTAAGAAGGGTCCTAAACCTGAAAATATGAATTTGACACCTGTTCTGCAAATTCACATCCACTGACAAGGCGTAAATTATTCCATTAAGTCTTACTGAAAAATTTAAGACAATTGTGGTGTCTGGTAGAAGAAATCATAAAAAATCAAAAATATATTCTTTCTCAAAAATTAAAATATAGATTAAACTATTCTGAAAAGGTAGGCATAAAGTACCGCTTCCCTCTCCCTTGGTATTGTGAGGGTTAAAATCACAAAGCGTTCAGGGCAACTGATTACGAAATGAGACACTAAAACCACTATTGGACAGCAAAATAACTGATGATGGCCGAAGTAGAGAGAATATAAAATGAAGACTGAGTATAGCAAGAAAAGTATTATTAAAAAAGGGATTTGCTAACACCGAATATAAATTTAAGTGTTAGGAAGTATTTCTTGAAGATATTTGAATGGTTTCCAAGGCGGATGTAAAAATGAATGTGCGCAATGGTTAATACTGAACGCGAAAATAAAGTTTTGGCCCATTCTGACTTCCCCCTGAAGCAGGTCTTAGAATCTATTATTTCCTTCTCCTTGCCCTTGACATATAAATTACAACATAAATATCAATGAATGATACAGAGAACTAGCAACTACTAAATTATAAATGTTGTTTCTGCTTATACATTTATTGAAAATTAAAACCCCTTTATACACTCCCGGAAATTGAAATAAGAACACCGTCAATTCATTGTCCCAGGAAGGGGAAACTTTATTGACACATTCCTGGGGCCAGATACATCACATGATCACACTGACAGAACCACAGGCACATAGACACAGGCAACAGAGCATGCACAATGTCGGCACTAGTACAGTGTATATACACCTTTCGCAGCAATGCAGGCTGCTATTCTCCCATGCAGACGATCGTAGAGATGCTGGATGTAGTCCTGTGGAATGGCTTGCCATGCCATTTCCACCTGGCGCCTCAGTTGGACCAGCGTTCGTGCTGGACGTGCAGACCGCGTGAGACGACGCTTCATCCAGTCCCAAACATGCTCAATGGGGGACAGATCCGGAGATCTTGCAGGCCAGGGTACTTGACTTACACCTTCTAGAGCGCGTTGGGTGGCACGGGATACATGCGGACGTGCATTGTCCTGTTGGAACAGCAAGTTCCCTTGTCGGTCTAGGAATGGTAGAACGATGGGTTCGATGACGGTTTGGATGTACCGTGCACTATTCAGTGTCCCCTCGACGATCTCCAGAGGTGTACGGCCAGTGTAGGAGATCGCTCCCCACACCATGATGCCGGGTGTAGGCCCTGTGTGCCTCGGTCGTATGCAGTCCTGATTGTGGCGCTCACCTGCACGGCGCCAAACACGCATACGACCATCATTGGCACCAAGTCAGAAGCGACTCTCATCGCTGAAGACGACACGTCTCCATTCGTCCCTTCATTCACGCCTGTCGCGACACCACTGGAGGCGGGCTGCACGATGTTGCGGCGTGAGCGGAAGACGGCCTAACGGTGTGCGGGACCGTAGCCCAGCTTCATGGAGATGGTTGCGAATGGTCCTCGCCGATACCCCAGGAGCAACAGTGTCCCTAATTTGCTGGGAAGTGGCGGTGCGGTCCCCTACGGCACTGCGTAGGATCCTACGGTCTTGGCGTGCATCCGTGCGTCGCTGCGGTCCGGTGCCAGGTCGACGGGCACGTGCACCTTCCGCCGACCACTGGCGACAACATCGATGTACTGTGGAGACCTCACGCCCCACGTGTTGAGCAATTCGGCGGTACGTCCACCCGGCCTCCCGCATGCCCACTATACGCCCTCGCTCAAAGTCCGTCAACTGCACATACGGTTCACGTCCACGCTGTCGCGGCATGCTACCAGTGTTAAAGACTGCGATGGAGCTCCGTATTCCACGGCAAACTGGCTGACACTGACGGCGGCAGTGCACAAAAGCTGCGCAGCTAGCGCCATTCGACGGCCAACACCGCGGTTCCTGGTGTGTCCGCTGTGCCGTGCGTGTGATCATTGCTTGTACAGCCCTCTCGCAGTGTCCGGAGCAAGTATGGTGGGTCTGACACACCGGTGTCAATGTGTTCTTTTTTCCATTTTCAGGAGTGTATATTAAAAATATTGTATGTCGATATGCAATGAACATAAAGAAATACAAATGAATTTCCTTACTAATTTTATTAATAAACTGCCCAAATCTGTCACTTTTTATGGCTACGCAATCTAAAATAAATAACGCGAGATGACTGATATGATGTACGTCGCAATCACTAGGGGACACTACTTTCAAAGATGATCTACAGTGGTGTGCAACATCAGTGGAAATGAAACTTACATGATCACAGCTGTTCAGCTTTATAGCCCTAATAAGCCAAAGCAATTACTTATATCACCGAATGTCCTGCGTCCCGTTCGTCGGAGTCATGGTACTGGTGCACGTCTGGGACGATGGAAGAACTCCAGCCACAAAATAAAAAACTCATTAAACAATAGGACGGCAGAAATCTGTCCTCTGACTAGTATAATCTATTACTATCTTCTCCTCTCTGTATTCTACAGACAAGAAACGTGAACTCCCAGGCGCAAGGACGGAATTCAGATAACGTCCCAACGTGAGTATAGACAGGAGAAGTGCTCTCAATCACTGAACGCTGCGTACTCAACGATGATTCCCTACCCAGAAGAGTAGTCCAGAATCGAATAAGTTACCAACACCTTCGTTCACCTAAAGGAACTTCCTAGTGCCTTGTGCACCTATATCATGCAAATTAAGCTTTAGTTTTTTTGCCTACATTTGTCCTATCGTGATAAACGAACCCTGCGACAGCATTTCACTGGTGACAGCTTCCACGAGCTTGAACATTATCCCCCCGGGTTCCACAGCGAGTCATCGAAATTCAGTTTCGGCATGATGCTTGATGAGGAAGTCTAGCCCTGGGATTGCACAGCAATTATCCTCTGCACCACGCATAACACTGAAAGTTTTGTCACTTTTGTCAATCTCCTGACCCACTGGCACATGCCTTGTTGGCCCGATCATAAACGTTGCAAACACATTTCCTCTTCCTTCTCCTCCCACATTATGAGGAGGCAGTGCCGTCACAGATGGTGCGAATCTGCGTCCATCGGAAATACTAAATCCGTCTGTACAATTTCAGTACCCACAACACCTGGAATACAATCAGCCTAATTGATAGCTTCCTGTGTCACCTCCGAAGTATCTGCAGCAAAATTACTGTTGGCAGTTGCACTCTGCAAGAAAAAAACCCTCAGAACATGCACTTCCCTCCACATCTGGTCCAGGCTGCAGAAATTCGCAACCTTTCCGCTAGGCAATACCTCACTAATTATGAAAACAAGAAACGAGGAGAACAAAACTTTACGACCACGAGGACACGTAATCGAATTCTATCATAACACTTACTGTAACTTAACTTCTCCGCTTGAGGGGCTACTCATGACTACTACTTTACACTCTTAAAGGCAGTGAGCCACATTTATTGCTCAAAATGAAATACATTGCCCATTCAAAAAGTCGAAAACTACCACAAAACTCCGACTTCTCGACAAAACTCATCCTCCCCTCCTAAGAAGCTACGCATGGTTAACACCTTATGCACTTCCAGAAAAACAGCCACACTCATTGATGACAGGCAAAAACAACGTTCATATTTACACATCCACAGAACACATTCTGAGCCTACTTGACACATGTTACACATGAAAACAGAATTGAAAAGCTGCTAAAAGGTGCAATGATCGACGTGATACTCCCACTGGAAAAAACAGAACTGTAACTGCACACACCCACTGCACGATGATGCTGTGTATCGACGAAACAGCAACCCTGAGGTAGTCGAGTGTCATCGTCTCCAGGGAGTGTGGCTGGTAAGGTTCCCCTGTCACTGACATTAAGAGGTGCCACTTCTAACATCAAAATGTGGGGTTCCAGGAGGGATGACCTCTACATGTGGAGGTCTGAGTTGAGGTGGTGGATTGTTGTCCTGATGATTATCCATGGTTGCTCATAAAAACTTCAGTCTTCGTCATACATTTTATTAAAGAACAAACTAGAACATTCTGTGGTCCAGCGTCCTCCATAGTGCTGAAGACAGAGAGTGTTAAGGAACTTATGCAACAGGTGGCCATGGTCTCAACTGACTGCCTCCTATCGCTGAAGGCTTGTTGCACCTGGTATTTGGCCCACAGGCTGGAAGATGCTAAGCTAACAAGACTGATCTTAAAACCTGCAGCTGGGCCCACAGTTACTGGAGGCCAAATCCCACGGTGGCTGCTTCTAGCCTCATGTCGCGTCATGGAGCGGCAACACAACACCTCTCCTCTTAAATAGTAGTAGTAACCGAGCGAGGTGGCGCAGTGGTTAGCACACTGGAGTCGCATTCGGGAGGACGACGGTTCAATCCAGTCTCCAACCACCCTGATTTAGGTTTTCCTTGATTTCCCTAAATCGTTTCAGGCAAATGCCGGGATGGTTCCCTTGAAAGGGCACTGCCGATTTCCTTCCCAATCCTTCCCTCACCCGAGCTAGCGCTCCGTTTCCTATGACCTCGTTATCGACGGGACGTTAAACACTAACCACCTACCTACCACTACCTTAAATAGTAGCTACCAGACTGAGACACCTTTGACTGATAATGGTAATTTATGTTGGCACAGAGCGTTCTTGGCTTGCAAATCACGGCTTGTACCCATGTAGACCATAAGAAGTCTGTTAATTGGATGTGTAGTTACTGGCATACCAACGCCTATCTGCTGAGCCGTTATTATGGCGGTGCCAGTCCTTTTCCTGGAGCACAATGTGGGAATCTGCCAGTTGTATTGCTGCATCTGACGTAATGGCGTTTGGTCGGCTCTGAGCTGGCCCAATCCCTAAATATTTTGCAACAGCCATGGGAACATCAAAATTTTACTAAGTAGCACCTAGAAATAGTGGTGACACTGCAAATGGAATAACTGATAAGAAGATACCGAGTCGAATTGGGGAAAACAAGAAATTTATGGCACAACTTTGTTTCATTGGGCATATCTTGAGGCAAAAAGGTCTTCTCAGTTTTGTAATGGAGAGAAGTGTGCATATATATGGATGTTGTGGAGGGTTGGTGTTAAAATTGTAGAGGGAGACAAAGTCTTGAATACAGTTAGCAGGCTCAAACTGATGCACATTGCAGTAACTGTGCAGCGCTGAAGAGGCGTGCACAGAATAGACTAGCTTGGGCAGCTGCATCAAACCAGTCTTCAGACTGAAGACCACAACAACAGCATTGAGGAAGGGGGTGGGACGGAGAGGTAGGCTTGTGGTTCACAACTTTGCAAGTTGTTTACTGGGAAACCTCATGAGTAAGGTAGATCTAGTGTGACCAGCGCCCTCGGCTGTTGACATGCGAAAAGACGTTTCTACATCGCTCTAAATTAATGGCGTTGCTTATTCTCGTATGAGAAAAACTATTTATCTCTCAGTGTTGGCCGAAGCAACCAAAGTGTCTCTAGTACGACGTTACACTGAAACCATACAGTATAAGTGGTCCCTATCCAACAATAGCAACAACCTCTCTTGAAGGTGGATGAGCGAGTGGAAGTTGAAAGCTGTAACTGTTACCTTGTTGCTTCTGAAGGTGGAAGGAAGATAGAGAATGTAAAGAAAATAGTCGAGATAACCTACCACTTACCAGCAGGTAGTCATCTCAGTAATGTCAATTGAAATGACCTGAGCAGTGCTTGTTGATTTCTGTTGTTAATTCCTATTACCGCAGGTTGGTGTTCGAGAGAAGCGCAAAGTTACAGATGTGGCTCAAACGTAATTTTCATAAGGCAAGTGCATAACGCGATCGGTCAATCGAATTATGGTGTATACTTAATTGAGTATTGTACTTAGTTTCTGAAAGACTGTAGGTTCTTTGGTGCACAATAAGAGATCTGATAAACTGCTAATCAGTATTTGGATCACACCAGTGGCGGACGGGCTCCATGTCAGCAGTTTTGCATTTCTTTCACGAATAGCTGTATACAAAGCTGATAAAGACATTAATACAAAAAGATATGTTTAATTCGTTAAATTAAAACGTCAGAAAGGTATTAATTTAAATATACTTAAATACGAGGGGCGATTGAAAAGTCTGTGCAAAGTCCGAGGTATGCCACCACCGTCGCCTATCGAGATCATGTTTATTTATTAGCATCTTTGGAAAGAACGCACACCAAGTTTCACTCATATTGGTCTATTTCTTTGTGTTTGGCATTCGTGTGAATAAAGGAAGTCGAGTGACTGTCAAAAAATGGGCGACAAAGTATTTCGTGTGGTGATTTAACATTACTTTATGAAAGGCAAAACGCCTCAGGAGACTAAAGACAAGCTTGACAAACATTACGTTGACTTTGAGCCTTCGCTTAGAACAGTTTACAAGTGATTTCAAAATTTTAGGATTGGCCATGTGGGTCAAAGTGATGCTGAACGTTCTGGACGCCCTGTGGAGGAAACCACTCCAGAATTCACTGATAAAATCCATGATATGGTGATGGATGTCAGAAGAGTTAAGGTGTGTGTGAGAGTGCTATTGCTGTGGGCATCGCAAATGAACGGGTACATAATATTTTGCATGAACATTTGGACAGGAGAAAGCTAGATGCGTTCCGCGATTGCTCACGCTTGATGAAAAAAGGAATTGTGCGAATTGTTGCAAGGATGGTTTGCAGCTGTTCAGAAGAATCCGCACTTTGAGGTCGTTTCATCACTGTGGATGAAACATGGATACATTACTATACTCCTGAGACCAAACAACGATCTAAACAATGGGTTACCAAGGGAGAATCTGTACCAAGAAAGGCGAAGACCATTCCTTCGGCCGGAAAGGTTATAGCGACTGTCTTTTGGGATTCGCAAGGGACAATACTCATCGACTATTTGGAAAAGGGTAAAACTCTGTGAATATTTTTCATCGTAATTGGACCGTCCTTTTCGATCACGACAATGCACCAGCAGACACCTCAGCAATTATGGTCGCGAAATTGATGAAAATAGGATTCCATCTCGTTTCACATCCGCCACCCCCCATATTCTCCAGACCTGGCTCCCTCGGGCTACTATATGTTCCCGAATTTGAAGAAATGGCTGGTGGGACACAGATTTTATTCAAACGAGGAGGTGATTGCAGCAACTATTAGCTACGTTGCAGACTTGGACAATTCCTATTATTCTGAAGGGATCAACAAATTACAACAACGTTGGACGAAGTGTATAAGTCTAATAGGAGACTATGTTGAAAAATAAAAAAGGTTTACCCCAAACATGTAAGCAGTTTTTATTTTGCACGGACTTTTCAAACGCCCCTCGTATATTCATGGTTATTAATAGCCAACAGGATAGATGTATACATAGCGAAAGCTGAAGAACAAAGGACGATACGAAACAGGAAGCCATCTCCCAGCCAATCGCAGAAAAAATGTGAAGGCTTCTGCGTTCTTCATTATCGGCCCGTATTACATGTACTTATTAACATATGTGGACTTTCTGGTACACACATATTTCATTAACATAAAGAAAGGAAAATTTTCTTGGTGTCTTACATTTTCCTACGATATATTTGACTACGATACTGGCTGTTACATGAGTAGTCATTCAAGTCGTGTACAACAAGGTTAAGACAGTTCAGGCACGTGTCTGCCGGTGGGAATTGATGCAGCAACTGCTGGAGTGACGTCGCAGTTGGCTTGTATGATGTCAATCCGACGTTGACAACCGGCTGACAGCGAGATCTGGTTGTGCACTTTGCAGCAGAGGTGGGCATCGAGGTGCGGGGCCCGTCCAGGACCGTAGCCATGACAGCGGTGAGAGCCTTGCCTAGCGCTTCCGGTTTAGCCGGGGCAGGCGCATGCACGCCCGACGGGCCGCCCGGTGCAGAGTCATGCGGCCGCACTTGGCTACTTCAGTCTCTTGCCGAGCGAGTCCCTGACGTCACCCCAAGGGCCGAGCAGTGCTGTGGCGAAATCACTTGTACTCACCGGGTTCAGCAGAGTCGCGTATGGAGACGCAGCCCACGGGCCGCGGCCTCACTGCTCCGCACTGTGCGAGGCTGTGACGTCACTGCATCAGTGACGTGCGCAAGCGTTGGCGTGCTGCGGCCTACGTGCTGTTGGTAGCGCTGACTGCAGCTGTGAGCGACGGGCTGTGAGCGGTGAGTAGGACAGAGTTTTCGTCAAATGTTCCAATGTGAGTGAAAGCTTGGGACTTAACTGCTAAGGTCACTCGACACTAAGCTTACACACTACTTAGCTTAAATTATCCCAAGGACAAACACACCCACCCACAGGGTTTTCACTCGCAGAGGATGCCCCTGCAGCTCCGAATTGGTACGCTGGCATGCACGACAGTGGCACTTCCCATCCGTCGTCAAAATGATATTGTGAAGAGTTTTCACTTCTCCTGTGCTCCGGCGAAGAATTAACTGTGTTATGTTCGTCAACTTGGGTTTGTTGACGACTATTGGGCGAAAAGGTTTTGGAGAAACATGACAAAGAAGCAAAGAACTTTTATATGCTTCAGCATTATGATATTACTGAAGAATTTATGTTTTTTGGTAATAAATTTGGTTTTGTAATCATCAATAAAATTGTAACATATGTTTATAGGATTAATGTTAGGATTGAACGACTAGCTTTGGACGATAAAGCTAACAAAAAAATATTTAAGGATCAGGGCGCACTTGAAAAAGTACGTATAGCTTGTAGTAATAAAATGGGTGCATTTGATTTGAATCCTCAGAGGTCAACCGGTGTACCATGGCGTAAATATAGTAGGAGGAATAGATTTAAGTTTGTTACGTACTCTAAGCCTGAACAAAGCGCTGATACATCTAAAGTTAAATCCTGGAGAGATCTAGAGAAGGAATGTAAAGTAAAGAATCGCCTTCTTCAAGGTACCAATCCATTTTACATTGGACTTCAAATTGCTGGTGATGAACCTGAGAAAAACGATAATGTTGAGAGTGAAGTAAAATACGTTACATTTGTTGAAAGGAATAGAGTCTATATGGCGTTTTGTAAGAGGAAAGGTAATGTTACATTCTGAATAAAGGTATTTGTTTAGAGCTAATGTCTGTGTTGGAATTTTTCTATGCCAACTGGGACCATATCCGAAATTACCGAGACGATCTACGCCTGGCCTTCCTTGTTCCTAAGAACCAACAGAGAATTGATGAACTTGCTATAACATTTTACGGCAACAAGATTAATTATTCTGCAGCTGTTATTGTGTTGGAAGAATTGTAGAATTATAAGCCTAATTTAGGTTGTTCACAGCTGATGCTGTAATTTACCGTCTAGTATTGTCATCCGAAGACCAGTATCAGTTGCATAGCGATTTAGAAAAGATTGCTGTGTGGTGTGTCAGGTGGCAGTTGAAGCTAAATAACGAAAAGTGTGAGGTGATCAACATGAGTTCCAAAAGAAATCCGTTGGAATTCGATTACTCGATAAGTAGTACAACTCTCAAGGCTGTCAATTCAACTAAGTACCTGGGTGTTAAAATTACGAACAATTGCAGTTGGAAAGACAACATAGATAATATTGTGGGGAAGGCGAGACAAAAGTTGCGTTTCATTGGCAGGACACTAAGAAGATGCAACAAGTCCACTAAAGAGAAAGCTTACACTACACTCGTTCGTGCTCTGTTAGAATATTGCTGCACGGTGTGGGATCCTTACCAGGTGGGATTGACAGAGGACATCGAAAGGGTGCAAGAAACGCCAACTCGTTTTGTATTATCACGTAATAGGGGAGAGAGTGTGGCAGATATGATACGCGAGTTTGGATGGAAGTCATCAAAGCAAAGACGTTTTTCGTCGCGGCGAGATCTATTTACGAAATTTCAGTCACCAACTTTCTCTTCCGAATGCGAAAATATTTTGTTGAGCCCAACCTACATAGGTAGGAATGATCACCAAAAGGAGAGAAATCAGAGCTCGAACAGAAAGATTTTAAGTGATCGTTTTTCCCGCGTGATGTTCTGGAGTGGAATGGTAGAGAGATAGTATGATTGTGGTTTGATGAACCCTCGGCCAAGCACTTAAATGTGATTTGCAGAGTAATCATTTAGATGTAGATATAGATGTAGATGCCCGAGGGAGGACTCGAACCTCCACAGGGACCAGCTGCACAGTCCATGACTGCAGCGCCTTAAACCGCAAGAGTTTAGTGGAGTGGTGGGATTTCTTCATTTTTGCGTAAGGCGGAAAATGAGAGCGGAACCTAACGTGGTTTGCAGTAGGTCCACATGTCAATAAAAATGGAAGGGAGGTACTGAATAGAATTGGGGAGAAGAGGAGCTTGTGGCACAACTTGACTAGAAGAAGGGATCGGTTGGTAGGACATGTTCTGAGACATCGAGGGATCACCAATTTGGGATTGGAGGGCAGCGTGGAGGGTAAAAATCGTAGAGGGAGATCAAGAGATGAATACACTAAACAGATTCAGATGGATTTAGGTTGCAGTGGGTACTGGGAGATGAAGAGGCTTGCACAGGATAGAGTAGCATGGAGAGCTGCATCAAACCAGTCTCAGGACTGAAGACCATAACAACAACATGTTACTCTATTACTGTAATTCTTTTATGCAAACGTTTATTTTATAGCTGTCAAAGCATAAGGGTTTTTGTAGCTCTTCAAAGCGGCGTCCGACCGAGCGAGGTGGCGCAGTGGTTTCACACTGGACTCGCATTCGGGAGGACGACGGTTCAATCCCGCGTCCGGCCATCCAGATTTAGGTTTTCCGTGATTTCCCTAAAAACCACTCCAGGCAAATGCCGGGATGGTTCCTGTCAAAGGGCACGGCCGACTTCCTTTCCCGTCCTTCCCTAATCCGATGAGACCGATGACCTCGCTGTCTGGTCTCCTTCCCCAAAACAACCAACCAACCAAAGCGGCGTCCAGTGAATTAGAGCTGGGGAAATCACCTCCACTGCACCTTCTGTTTACATGGTCAATGACAACGATAAAGCATCTGATTCAGTCGCCCCAGGAAAGAGAAGCTTCAGAACTCGAACTTTTAAATAAACACAGAAAATTATATTTAGATGTAAAACTATTTGTCCAGAGATGCTGTGAGGTAGCAACTTTCCTCTGGCGACCATTCGTCATTTAAAAATGATATCTGAAGATAAGAGGCGTAGAGTCATGAAAAGGATACAACAGTTATCCTTCCTCATACTCCAGCAATCCCAGAATACACTCTAACGACATTTCCCTTTAGTACATCGCGAACCGTTTTTTCTCTTTGTTTCCGCCAGTCGATTCTAACGGAACTGGCTTACGTTTCGATATAGAAACAGTTATCTCAACGTACTCTGCTCTTCTGAAAGTTACAAAAATAACATTGAATGTTCTGAAGTAGAAGAGATGCTCATTCCTACATGTTCCTCCACAACTGTTAACATGTGAATCCTTGGGAATCCTTGTTGTCCTGAATTAAAGATTTTTTTTTCTGTACATGCATTGAAATATGAATTTTGCTGTTCTCCAGTAAAGAGAAGAGAGGAGTAATGAGACTGGACATGTATTTCAGAGCCGCACCACATCAAAAAACAAATCTTGTTGAAGCACATAAATTCTGCTACTCCAGCTGCTGAATTTCTAGTTGTGCAATGGGAAGATGCAGCAGTAAAGTATACAAGGATAAATTTTTAAACAGAATGAAGGAGAAGCAATAAACATTGTGTGTGTAGTGGGGCAGCCTATGGACGATGACAAAGTGCATTGTTGCCAAATTTATTCAAGATGACGGCAATAACGTCATCCAAGATATCGGCATTTAGACTTGGTAACAATGCTTGACGTTATCCAAGATGGCGGCTTTTGGCGGAAAATAGGTCAATTGTGCTACGTCCACTAACCTAACCTCACAGAAAACATGGTGGGAAGTTTGAATTTTGGTAGGAAAACAGACGAATTATTCTGTTTTCACTAACTTAAGCCTCCAGAGGAAAAAAATGGCAGGAAGTTTCAATTCCAACAGGATAATGCATGAAGAACTGTACTTGTCTTTCTTATTATTCGTTATTATTGATTATCATTTATTAACATTCATTATCATTTATTATTATTTAAAGAGACAAATTGGGCTATGTCCACTAACCTAAGCCCACAGACAGAATAGGTCTCAAATTCGAATTCCAAGAGGAAAATGCTTGCAAAACCATACTTGTCTTTATTATTATTCATTTTTATTGATTATCATTGATTATCATTTATTATTAACCATTATCATTTATTATCATTTATTATTATGTGTTATTATTGACCTGCCTCCACTAGAGAATTCACTCCTAATTCAAATTCCAACACGATAATGTCACGAAAATTTTACTTCTATTTATTATTATCATTTATTATTTATTCGAGATGACCACTTTTCTCGGTGAGAAATCCATTTTTCTTACATCCATATCAAAAATTTAACACAAGTTCAAATCCCAACACCATAATTGATCACACGTACGAACTTTCTCCGTCACTTATCTTTTTTCACTGGTAACCTATCGCAATCACGTCAAATAATAAACTGCATTTATAGTAACCTATGTCACCTCCTTTTATTTTGCAAGGGGGAAGGGACTGAAGACTTTATTTCATTTTTGATATCTGAGTGCAGTCGCCAGGGCGTCGGCGACCCAACTGAATTAGTTCAAATCCTCGCCACCCCCTGTCCAGCGTGCGGAGACACTGCCGACGCCTGTCACGTGAGGCGGTCTCTAGCGCTGGACTGCCGGTACGCTGCGTGCGAGCCCAGCAAACGCTCCCACGTCGTAAACATGTTTTTCTGGACAGGCTGGAACTTGCCGAGTTTGATGTCACAATTGTCCCTTGTCCGTTCACCACGTGTATTCGTTCCCTCTGCACGTTTCCCGCTGAAATTGTTGGCCTTGGAGCTGAATCACGCAACGGTCGGATGTTCCCTGCCACACATTTGGCGCCAAAGTTTTTTTTCCAGGGCACATTTAAACCTGTCGATGCTGACCGCTCACCATCCACGATGTGTTCTTGTGCGAGCGAGATGCAGTGCTCCACTTTTGGCGGACAAAGTTTGCTCGACAGTGGAATCCGCCATGACTGTATAACAGCACGTTTGGTCAGCACTATAACGCTCTCTAATTGACTTTCTCTCGCGCACACGTTATAACACACTCACCATACACGCGATGGACAAAAATCTTCTGTAAATACGCTATGTTCCACATCGCTCATCTAACCTATCAATTGCCTAAGTAATTAATTCCATTTCAGTTTTAATCTTATTAAATAATTAAAGTTACAATTTCATATACTTATGCAAAGGTGTTCATCTACCTAATTTCAACTACTTTTTGAGGACCAGACAGCCAACTCTTCCTAGGAACCAGCGCCGAGTTTCAATTCCAGCAGCAAAGAAAGGTCACTTCCGCTTTCTCTACCAACCTAATAAAATTGTTCGAAAGAAAGTTCACTTGTACTAATCTCAGCCACCCGACCGCCACATCTTCCTAGGAACCAAGACCAAGTTTGAAATCTGCCAGTAAATGAAGCTCACATGCGCTCTCACCACCAACCAAAGAAAATTGTTGCAAACCTAGCTCATCGCCACTAAACTAAGCCACCAGCACTTAACCTCTTCCTACACGTTTTGGGTAAAGGACTCACCCTGCACTAGGCCCATGGATGGACGAACCAATTTACTTTATTTAGGAATGGAGTATATGTATCACACCAACGTGTTCCACACCATACAGACCTGAAAAACACTCCTACATAACTCATTTACAATGCTCTAGACACACGCTTGCTAACTGTAAACAGTTAAAAAT
This sequence comes from Schistocerca gregaria, assembly GCF_023897955.1. NCBI lineage: Eukaryota > Metazoa > Arthropoda > Insecta > Orthoptera > Acrididae > Schistocerca > Schistocerca gregaria. The sequence continues at coordinate 398,959,420 of NC_064931.1, read as the reverse complement.
ACCCCATAACACAGCCTACAGACATGTGAACCACTAGTAAATAATGCAAAACATTTACGTCCAAATAGCCAAACAACTCCTAATTTTCAGAAATAAATTCAGTCCATAGGCTGGTGGGAGGAGTGTATTTATTTGGGCCATGTCTTTTTGAAACTTTGGCATCACATAGTTTTAGATATGTAAGGCTGACGTAAAGCAGGTTCTAAACTCCAGTAATGCACTACACGTGGCAACACAACCACACCCATCAAGATATTCATTCCAATCCAGACCTGTAACTCGTCTTCAGATAAATTTTTCCACTTATTTGTTGACTCACTCACAGTCTGGCCAGATTGCCGTTTTTGCGCAAAAACCACACAGACTGCGCTGTGCTGCTCGAGGAAGTAAGGAAGGACTGCACTCTATTTATTAGGAAACCTTTTATTTAGTCGTGGAGTATATTTGTCACAAAAAACCCGCACTGATCCGACTGTGGTCATCTGACACAGGCCACAAATAACTCCTAATTTCTCCACACAATAGCAAACAGCTCTTAAATAATGCAGTTCACAATATCAGCAGACGCACTCTGTACTCTTAAACTCTACAAATAAAGCACAGCACAGTGAACAGACATGCTTGAAAACAGTGCAACAGACACTATATCAAACTGCTACTAAATAATTCTTCACACAGATGTGTAGATACGCTCAGTACTCGTAAACTATCCTAATAACACAGAGCAGAGCCTGCAGATCCGCTAACAAAATAGCTCAGCAGACGTGCACAGGTACCCCCCTCCCACCTCACCCTGCCCATAGAATCGTGAAATTACCCATGCGTCTGATTTCAGACCTCACACAGCCCCTACTCGGCTTCCGCAAGCATGAGTTGGTGCGGTCAACGCGCTTGTCAGCTGTCAGAGCACACACATACACACGTCCAGGATACCGATCCGTCACAACACGAAGCCACAACCACTGAACGTGGGTAAGTCAACTTTATATCAACGCATCATAATTCCAAACCGCAGTCTCCATATGCTACAAACATCATAGCAGAAGCACATGTCCTTACCTTCTATGATACACTGCGCATTGGGCCTGACGCAACATTAGGTGGCCCTTTAACTAAACATAACTACACATCCCTGCTCTCGCCTCGTCATGTGACCAGCCATCTAAAACCTTCTTAATATTATTCTTAGTTTACAACATTTTCTTTAAAAATAAGATGTAATATACTCCTCCCGCCACACCTAACCTCACACCCATCCAACCATCAACTTACACTAACGTCGTCAACCCTATCTTGATGCTCATATATCACCCCACAATCCATGTCCATCACTCAATTTACTATTCTCATCCCCTCTTTTTGAATTACAAATGTAGCCTATCCCTAAACACCAATCAACTCATCTCTCTCGCACTTTCAGCACTAACATTAATTTTACACGCACCCAGGAATACCAAACCTAATTAAAGAGTGAACCTTTTATATAGAGCATCAAGCACATACGACACTCAAACCAATTCTCAAAGCCTGGTCCATATTTACCACCACCACATTTAATTAAATATTATTACCATTGCCTCAACACTCTGCCAGCACTCGATTTGGACCTATTTTTCCGCTCTTAACTCTTGTCACTAGCGGTAGAATATCACTATCTATAGATTGAATAAATTTCCACATTAAAAAAAATCTCGCCGAGCCGTTTGGAGACTCCTATATCCAAACTAATAGCATCATTCAGCTATCACTTGCTCTTATCTAATAACTCATCCATCAGGTCCGGGGGCAAGATGACCCCTTTCTTTCTTTCTTTCTTTCAGCAGTAGGGAGCTATTTTTTAGAGTGGTAGCTAAATTGCGCCATCAACTTAACATCACCAATCGCGAAACATATTTTCAAATACGTAAATACCCTTACTCAATTACACAGCGGTCCCGCTGAGGATATGACCTTCAATATTACAGTCCTCAATCCAATAACCACCAAACCAGGTACTAATCCAATATTCACTCCTGACAAAACTCACTTATTAACAAAAAAGTATTCTCCCTTTCTAAGCATATATGAGTATGCATTTATCTTCATCCATCTGATCTCTGCAACTTAAGTTGGAGAAAGACATATCTATTACCTTCTGCAGGCTGTATAGAAAAAGGACGAGCTCAGTTACTGCAACAGGATCTTGTTTTGACCATTCACTGGAAATGAGCGCAATGTAGTACGTCCGAAACTAGATACAAGTACAATAGGTCCTCAACACCCAATCATCTTTATCCTCTACCATCAAACAGTGAAAAAAAATTACCAGCTATAAAAGCTTACCATATTTATATGTCACGAAGGCACCAATGCGATCCACCTCCAGCGAGGACAAATCGAATTCACAATACTCTCCCTGAATGCGACCATCCAAGAATTCCTAACAGCTCACCAAGTCAGACACCTCAAAATGCAGCTGCCTATGTGAAAAAGATGATATTAAATATACAGACGCTGCACAGACCACTTTAAAGTTTCATCACACATACTCTAAGCGAATGAGAAGCTACCTCTGATCCTTGTTCAAACAGTGTTTTGTAACATGATTTTGCACACTGACAAACATTTCGTCTTACTGCCGCGACTTCGAAGTCAGTGTCTGATTCTAAACAGACATTAACACGGACTGATGCACGGCCTCTCACAGGAAACTATACCTTCCACCTTGTAAATCGTATTCTTACAGTCGATAGCATAACATTGAATGATTTTAAATAAAGGACAGCCAACACACAAGGAAACTAGAAGAGCCTGGTGGCGTTGTGGTGACTTCCCTCGAAAGTGATTGACCACCTATACATTTCAACTCATATGTCGCAGTGACCGAATAGTTTATAACTCTGCGTTCCATTTCTAGTGATTGGTCATTTTTGTACACAAATACGGGATCACCGTTTTCAGTGCTAGCAACCCTGGAAGTTGTGGTCCATCAACCAAAATTTGTCCCCCAACTCAAACAAGCATTGTCACTCAATCATTATGCACAGATGCAATGGGTAAGACACCACCGATCTACTGTAATATTATCCATCACAGCTGATATCGCGAAAAATTTTACATTATGTCCAACACTGACCAATCATGTGGCAGCTTGTTTTCCTAATTTCACTATCATAGCTAAGCCATACCTCCTCTGCTTTGCAAGTATCATTGTGAACATTCATAGATGACTGCTCAGCACGTCCATTCACACTTCATTCTCAAACACATAAAAACGATCAAAGTATACCAGACAACGCTATACATACTTCTAAGACCTCGCGCATATTACTCGATCAATCTCTCTGTGTATGGCGGTCACAGAGCCATCTCGCCCTCTTAAACTAAAAGACCATCCTCACCTCGGCATTGACCAACCTATCCCACAACATCACTACCCAATTATTCCTCAACCGAGCAGACGAATACAGCTACACTCCACCTCTCTTCACTGAATAGAGCTTTCCTAGTCTTAATCCCTCCAAGTGCACTACATTTCTCGAAATGTAACCAAGTCTTGGAGCTTAGCACACCATAGCGATCTATAGTAACAGACCTCAAAGGGCCTTAATTTAATAGCACACAGTTGAGAAGAACAAGAACGGAGCGATAATTATACACAACATAGTTCGACAGATTTTTACGTAAATCATCCAATCTATCATGTGTAAAGTATTGTTCTAGAGTCTAGGATTGGTGCATCGAAGGTTCTGGTAAAAGAGAGAGAGAGAGAGAGAGAGAGAGAGAGAGAGAGAGAGAGAGAGAGAGAGAACATAAACACACACACAAACACACACACACTCCTAATACTACAACGTTGAGCACTTACAAACGGACGACAACCTTAGCTCGCGTAATTTTTCATCCTGTCAGACATACAGCCTTATCCCCAGTTCCCCTACCCTGATCTATGTCTCTCCCAATAGTAAGACTTTTTCTTTCTGTGATACGAGTGGACACATCTACTGCCCACTGATCACATCCGATCACGAGTCAGAAATTATACTGTTACTCCATCAGGTATACATAAAAATTATAGTAGCAGGTGGTACATCCTACAAGCAAACAGATACGCATAACTGCAGCGTCCAACGTGTGAAAATTAAAAGTCATCCCGTCACCAACTCTGTAAACACCCGTCTATCGGAAAGTGTGTCCACAATGATTACAGCCCCTCACAAATACCCACAGCTAACTTAATTATGGCGCTGAAATCTCGATTTTACACCAATCATGCGACAGGGTAGGGGTCACGTAAATCAAAGTGCGTTTAGAGGAATGTGTCAACTTTCATCACACATGAGATGGAAGTCCTCTGAAGACCGATGGGTTCACCATTAATGATCGCAAGTAGACAGTGCTTTAAATCACATATGGAACATGTAGCTGTATACGACTAGAATGCAGGCTATATCAAGTGACTAAAGCACCCAAATAGAACACAAGAAAAAAACTGACCTTCAGCAACTTGTCCTTCTCTAGAATATATGAGTCAACGTTTACATCGTACCTAGTTACAGCTCTATCTCAATCGATCATCCGATAAACTCTCTGTTACCCTTTAACAAAGAGGTGAGTAAGTATAGACGTGAATGATTCTCTGTCCTACTCAAAGGCATCAAATACAGTATTCAACTTGCCTGTGTCAGTGCTACCTCAGTAGACATACACTATAATACGTACTCGACGAGAAAAGATTGACTGCCATCCTGATTGTGCTCGCTTCAATGTCATCGTTTTCCTACATTCCTCTTGTTGCCGCATACTTTACTCCATTTGCAAATTGCTCCATGCGAAACAGAAGATAAGCAAGTACGTCCTCATTCTCACCGCATTTCGGTGTATGTTAGGTTAGTTTATACGTATGCGCTAATCGGTTTTCGCATTTCCTTCTATTTTATGTCAGATCCATCCATGCGCCCGTGACATAACCTATCGTTCAGTGTTTTAAAATTGCATGTAAATGTACCCCAGGTGTATCCAGCCAACTTCACATTCGGACAGTGATTGCTCTGTTTTCTGTATGACTGTGTTCATGCACTCTGAGTTATTCAGGGAGAGTATTGTGAATTTGCTTTGTCCGTGCTGGAGGTGGATCGCATAGGTGCCTTGGTGACTTGTAAATATGATGAGCTTTTTTAGCTGGTAATTTTTGTTCACTGTTTGATGGTAATGAATAAAGATGAGAGGATGTTATGGATCTGTTGTACTTGTATCTAGTTTGGGACATACAACACTGCGCACATTTCCAGCGAATGGTCAAAACAAGGTCCTGTTGCAGTAACTGAGGTCATTCTGTTTCTAGTTAGGCTGCAGAAGGTAATGTATATGTGTATCTCCGCCTTAAATTGCACATATCAGATGGGTGAAGATAAATGCATACTCATCTATGCTTAGAAAGGGAGAATGCTTTTTTATTATTAAGTGAGTTTTGGCAGGAGTGAATATGGTTTTATATATGCGAGTGTTTAAGGTTTGTGAGTGGAAATTGTCAACGAAGGGTGAATGACGTTGGGTTTGCTGGCTGGAAGGGACACTGCTTACGTGTCCAGTTGGAGATGCAGTGCGGATAGAGATCTGCGCTATTCAGGAGTCCATTTGTGCACTGTGTGTCGTTAGACAATAGCTGGAATTCAGGTACAGAGAGAGCCCACTTCAGCATGCTGGTCCTGGGGCTGAGTGTACGGCGGTTTAGATGGACAGATATGTCGCTTTGGCATGCCGGCGGCAGCGCTCAGACGTTCGCTTTGTAACATGGTATGGGATTAGTTTGAGCATTTAGTACTTGTTTCGGTGGTTATTGCATTGAGAACTGTAATATTGAAGGTCATGTTCTCAGCGGGACCACTGTGTAATTGAGTAAGAGTGTTGATGTATTCGAAGATATGTTTCGCGATTGGTGATGTTAGTTGATGGTGCAATTTAGCTACTACTGTAAAAAACAGCTGTCTGTTGCTGAAAGAACGAAAGAAAGGGGTGACCCTGCCCCCCAGACATGATGGATGAGTTATTAGATAAGAGAGTGATAGTTGTTGAATGATGCTGTGAGTTCAGATATAGTAGTCTCTAAACGGCTGGGCGAGATTTTTTTTTATGTGGAAATTTATTCAATCTATAGATAGTGATATTCTACTTCTAGTGATTAAAGTTAAGAGTGGAAAAATAGGTCCAAATCGAGTGCTGGCAGAGTGTTGAGGCAATGGTAATAATATTTAATTAAAGATGGAGGTGCTAAATATGGACCAGGCTTTGAACATTGGTGTGAGTGACGTATGTACTTGATGCTCTGTATAAAAGGTTCACTCTTTAATTGGGTTTGGTGTTTCTGGGTGCGTGTAAAATTAATTTGAGTGCTGAAAGTGCGAGAAATATGAGTTGATTGGTGTTTAGATAGAGGCTACATTTGTAATTCGAAAAGAGAGGATGAGAATGGTGAATTGATTGATGGACACGGTTTGTGGGGTGATATATGAGCATCAAGATAGGGTTGAGGACGTTTGTGTATGTTGATGGTGGGATGAGTGTGAGGTTAGGTACGGTGGGAGGAGTAAATTACATCTTATTTTTAAAGAAAATGTTGTAAACTAAGAATAATATTGAGAAGGTTTTAGATGGCTGGTCACATGACGAGGCGAGAGCAGGGATGTGTAGTTATGTTTAGTTAAAGGGCCTGTGTAATGTCATGTCAGGAGCAATGGGCAGTGTGCTACAGTGTCATAGGAAGTAAATACATGTGCTGCTATGATGTGTCTAGCGTATGGAGGCTGCGCTTTGGAAATGTGCTACGCTGATATAAAGTTGACTTTCACCAGCGTTTGGTGGTCGCGGCCCTGATTGTGATGGATTGCGGTCCTGGGCGGACGTATTTGTGTTCTTTGACCACTGACGAGCGCGTTGACCGCGCCAACTAACAATTGCCCATCCGTGCAGGGCCTGTCCGAGGTCTGAAATCAGACGGATGGGTGACTTCACGATCCTGTGGGCAGGTTGTGGAGTGTGGTTGGGGGGGGGGGGCGGAGGATTACCAGCGCACGTCTTCTGAGTTATTTTGAGAGCGGATCTGCAGGCTCTGCTATGTGTTATTAGGGTAGTTTACGAGTACTGAGCGTATCTACACATCTGTGTGAGGAATTATTTAGTAGCAGTTTGCTATAGTGTGTACTGAAATTATGATTGAGTGCGTGTCTGTGGACTGTGCAACATGCCCCAGGGCACATCTGGGTGGGTGTTTTGTAATAGCGTGATAGATATACTGTATGTTTAAATAAGTTGTTCGAAAAAACAAATAGAGTGTTCTCAATGATTACACGCGACTGCAGTGCAGATCACAGTGATTGGTTTTCCGTCACCATCTTGGTTGCATGCGAGTAGTAAATTTTTTCCCGGCCGTGTTAATCGTGTGTGTCAACAATCTGTGGGCTATTCTAACAATAGACGCCGGCTGTATACATGAGAAGAACAATGCAGCTTTCACATGTGTCAGAGGTGAGAGCCCTTTCTGGTCGGCTGTCACGAGCGCTCGGATGCTGAACTTGCCTGGAGGCTCTGGAACCCCCTCCCCGCCGACTGCTCGTGTGCGCGGCCTGCCTTGGAGCGTAATCTAAGGTGCATTGGCGATATCAATTTCTCCGGTGTTAGGTGCGAATGCAATTGTGTTGAGTTCATGTCTGGGGAAGGCCGAGCAGAGACTTTCGGTCGGTTTGGCAGCTGTGGGTGTTTGGGTGCGTCTGTTGCACTGTTTTTCGAACATGTCTGTGCACTGTGCTGTGCTTTATTTGGAGAGTTTAAGAATACAGAGCTCGTCTGCTGATATTTTGTACTGCATTATTTAAGAGCTGTTTGCTATTGTGTGGAGAAATTAGGAGTTGTTTACACGTTTGTGGCCTGTGTCAGATGACCACAGGCGGATCAGTGCGGGTATTTTGTGACAAATATACTCCACGACTAAATAAAAGGGTTCCTAATAAATAGAGTGCAGTCCTTCCTTACTTCCTCGAGCAGCACAGCGCAGCCTGAGTGGTTTTTGCGCAAAAACGGCAATCTGGCCAGACTGTGAGTGAGTCAACAAATTAATGGAAAAATTTATCTGAAGAGGAGTTACAGGTCTGGATTGGAATGAATATCTTGATGGGTGTGGTTGTGTTCCCACGTGTAGTGCATTACTGGAGTTTAGAACCTGCTTTACGTCAGCCTTACATATCTAAACCTATGTGATGCCAAAGTTTCAAAAAGATATGGCCAAAATAAATAAAGTATACTCTTCCCACCAACCTATGGACTGAAATTATTTCTGAAAATTAGGAGTTGTTTGGCTATTTGGACGTAAATGTTTTGCATTACTCACGAGCGGTTCGCATGTCTGTAGGCTGTGCTATGAGTTATTTTGAACTGAATGAATTTTATCCATAGTTGATGCTGTGGAACTCCGTGACTGCTCCTTTACGGGGTTGTAGAAAAATATTCGCTACCAGTCAAAATAAAAGGTTGTTCATTCGTCACACGACCGGTTTCGGGGTTGCGCCCATCTTCAGGTGTTTATACATTCATTTACATGTTTGTACTGTTGGAGATCACTGTATAAATACAAAAAAATTATTTGCTGGTGACTACACAAATACAAGTGGGACAATTGTAATTGGTAAGGCAGCATTTGACGAAAATATATCTGTACTTACAAAAAGATGAAGCACCATTTTTACAGTTATGCCGTGATAATACTTTTGCCACTTAGTTACACACTTTTGTCAATTTCACGTTCAAATATCAGGTATAGCTCCATATTACACTAATATGATGTGCACTCGTGAAATATACTATGTTTACATACAAACATGTGGGCTGTGATCAAAGAACTTACATGTAGCAGATGTAAAGATGTTGCTCACACAGAAACTCGTAGATTCTGGTCAAAGAACTTAGCCACAGCAAGTGCAAAGGTGTTGCATATATAGAAATTTAAAAAGCTATTATAGACTACGATGTTTCTTGACAAACATTATGAAATTTTTTTCGTTCACATTTTTGACGGAAAACTTAGATCTAGGAAGTGCAATGTTGTTACATATATGAAGTTACTCAAAGCTATTACAAATTAAAAAATTAAAAATTAATAAATTTAAAAACTAAAAAATGACAGCTAGAATTGTTTTTTGCCACACTCTTGTCAGAGAACTTAGGTCTAGGAGGTTCAATAATGTTAGATATATGAAAATTTTGTTTAAAGGTATTACACATTATACAATGCCAGTTATAGCTTGTGTTTATAATATGACTATTTCAAATTATGATAATGACCCTTGGACTGTTGTATGACTGCTACATCGAATTTCCATTGAATATTACTTTGTTTTTGTATCAGAGGATAATTATTTTCTGTTTTTGAATATTTCATGAAATATGTAAAGATAGGATTTATTTGCAAGTTCCACTTGTTCGTTTAGAACAAGGTCTGTTGAGTTAGAGCTCTGGATATAAATTTCATGTTCTTCAAGCAGATTCATTTTCTTGCCTTTGCTCACAGTGTGTAGTATTTGTAGGTCTTCTGTAAAGGCTGTGGCTGAGTGCCATGGTCTTTTAGGTGCATTGCAAAGGTGGTTTTATCAAAATTATTTAGCCAGAAGGCATCCATATGCTCTCGGTATTACACAGTGAAACTCCTTCCAGTTCGGCCTATGCAGAACTGTGGGCAATTGTCACATAAAAGTTTGTAAATACCTGATTTGTGGTGCCATTGGTTGTTTGTCTTACTGATGTGGATGATGTGCTGTTGCAGCTTGTTGTTAGTGCTGAAAAAGCTTTGAATACCAGTTTTCCGTAAGAGGTTGGCTATTTGGTATGAAATCTTACCCATGAATGGTATGCAAAAGAATGTGTTTTTTTCCTTCTATTGAATCTGATTTAGTAGGTGTGGATGTTTCTTTCTTGATTTGTTGTTAAGTTTATCAAATACATCTGAGTTGTATCCTTCACTCCGTGCAATTTCTTTTATAATGTTAATTTCTTTTTGTTCATTATGGAGGCTGAGTGGGATTTTATGTATACGATTAAGTATGGATCGGAAGAATGACATTTTGTGTTGTGCTGGATGACATGAGGAGTTGTTAATGACAACGTCACTAGTGGTAGGTTTTCTGAAAATCTGGAAGGCATGTTTGTTGTTTACATTAGATATTGTAAGGTTAAGAAAATTGGTGCCTTTATCTACTTGATATTCTACAGTGAATTTGATGTCGTTGTGCATGCTGCTGAGGCCTTTAACAAGTTTCTCAATCACCTCTGTTGTACCATTGTACAAGATAATAGTATCATCAATAATGGTTCAATGGCTCTGTGCACTATGGGACTTAACTTCTGTGGTCATCAGTCCTCTAGAACTTAGAACTACTTAAACCTAACTAACCTAAGGACTTGAAACACATCCAAGCCCGAGGCAGGATTCGAATCTGCTACCCTAGCGGTCGCGCGGTATCAGACTGTAGCGCCTAGAACCGCTCGGCCACTCCAGCCGGCAATATTAGTATCATCCACATAGCTTTTGTAGTATATTATTTTATTTTTAAGTGAACTATCTGATCTGAAAAATGTATTTTCTATGTGGCTAATAAAAATATCTGCAAGTATTCCTGCTAAACTACTGCCCATTGCAAGACCATCTTCCTGTTTATAAATGTTGTTATTAAAAGTAAAATAATTGTGTGATAGAATTATTTCTAGCAAGTCAATGAGTTCCCATACCTCAGCCATGGTTAGCTTTTTGTGTTTGAATAGGTTGTTTCTAATTATCTGAATAGTCATGTACAGGAATGTTGCTGTAAAGGTTTACTATGTCCATTGAAGCAAATTTGGCACCCTCTGGTTTTGGCAAGTCTTTGATGTGCTCAATAAGTTCATAGCTATTCTTCACTGAAAAATTGTTCTCATAGGTATAAAAGTTACTAAGAATGCCTTTAAGTTTCTTGCTGATAAAATATGCTGGACTGTTTCTTGAGTTGACTATTGGGCGTATAGGGCAGCTTTCCTTATGAATCTTTGGTTGCAAACGCAGTTTTGGTGCAGATGGGTTCATAACAAGGCATTTTAGAACATCAGAGTCAGATAAAAGGAAGTCAGAAGATTTCAGTACTTTCTTAAGCTGGGCCTGAAATTTGGGTGTGGGGTCATTGTGTATTTCATATATGTTATTATTCTGGAAAAATTCTAGAGTTTTTTAGATATATTCCGATTCATACTTAACAACAGCTGAGTCCCCTTTATGAGATTTGACTACCATAGCTTTGTTTTCAGATAGTTTTCTATTAATATTTCTGAGCATTAGGAGTCACAGTTATTTGATTTTGTAAGTTTTTGTGTATTATATTGTTAACTTGCAGCCCAATACTAATCTTTTCATTATTATTTATTTTAGCTGAGTCACATGCCATTTCAGAGTAGACAATTAATTCCTTGATATTGTTATCAGTGAATAAAGGTGGCATATTATATTTGAGACCCTTCTCAAGTAATTAAGTTTCATTTTTGTCAAATGAGATGGTGGTTGAATTAATCACCCTATCGTAAAAACTTTGTTCTGATGTGGAAGGAGATTGTAGTTGTTGCAGTTTGTTAGGATTAAGACCAAGTAATTTTTGATTATGTCTCGTTGAAAGTACTAGTTGTCCTTTGCACTCTTGGTCATTAATTTTATCTACAATACACATAAATTGCATTTGAGTAAAGGAGTTGCTTAGTGCCAAGTGGGGTTTCAGCATTTGTTTGTTAAGGGCATCTTTACGCTTGTATAATGATTGGATTTCAGTTTTTAACCAAACAGTTTTACATTTTGACTTTGCTATTTTGGCTAACTTAGTGTAGGTCCTAACATTAATTTTAATGTAGTTCGGTATTACTTTAGACAAAAGGCACTTTTTGTTGAATTTTATTGCTTGAATGGTCTTCATCATCTTGATTTTACATGCTTTGAATGCATTGACAGTTCGTAATACCTGGCTAGGTAACATTAAATGAATTTTTTCTATAGTGGATGCTGTTGAACTCCGTGACTGTTCCTTTATGGGGTTGTAGAAAAATATCCGCTACCAGTCACAATAAAAGGTTGTTTATTCGTCACACGACACGAACTTGCGCTCACTTTCAGGTGTTTATACATTCATTTACATGTTTGTACTGCTGGAGATCACTGTATAAATACAAAAAAATTATTTGTTGGTGACTACACAAATACAAGTGGGACAATTGCAAGTGGTAAGGCAGCATTTGACGAAAATATATCTGTACTTACAAAAAGATGAAGCTCCATTATTACAGTTATGCTGTGATGATAGTTTTGCCACTCAGTTACACACTTATGGTCAGTTTCATGTCCATATACCAGGTATAGCTCCATATTACATTATTATGATGAGCACTCGTGAAATACACTATGTTTACATACAAACATGGGGGCTGTGGTTAAAGAACTTAGATTTAACAGATCTAAAGATGTTGCTCACACAGAAACTCGTCGGTTCTGTTCAAAGAACTTAGCCACAGCAAGTGTAAAGGTGTTGCATATATAGAAATTTAAAAAGCTATTATAGACTGCAATGTTTCTTGACACACATTATGAAATTTTTTTCGTTCACATTTTTGACGGAAAACTTAGATCTAGGAAATACAATGTTGTTACATATATGAAATTACTCAAAGCTATTACAAATTAAAATAATTTTTAACTGTTTACAGTTAGCAAGTGTATGTCTAGATCGTTATAAATGAGTTATGTAGGAGTGTTTTGCAGGTGTGTATGGTGTGGAACATGTCGGTGTGATACATACACTCCATTCCAAAATAAAGTAAATTGGTTCGTCCATGCATGGGCCTAGTGCAGGGTGAGTCCTTTTATCCGAAACGTGTAGGGAGAGAGGTTAAGTGCTGGTCGCTTAGTTTAGTGGTGATGAGCTTGGTTTGGAACAATTTTCTTTGGTTGGTGGCGGAAGCGCAAGTCAGCTTTGTTCACTGCTCTGGTTCCTAGAAAGAAGTGGCCGTCAGGTGGCTGAGGTTAGTAAAAGTGCCCATTCTTTCGAACAGTTTTGTTAGGTAGGTAGAGAAAGTGGAAGTGACCTTTCTTTACTGCCAGAACTCAAACTCGGCGCTGGTTCCTAGGAAGAGATGGCTGTCTGGTCCTCGAAAAGTAGTTGAAATTAGGTAGTTGAACACCTTTGCATACGTATATGAAATTGTAAATTGAATTATTTAAAATGATTAAAACTGTAATGGAATTAAGTACTTAGATAATTGATAGGTTACATGAGCGATGTGGGAATTAGCATATTTACAGAAGACCTTGTCCGTCGCGTGTATGGAAGGTGTGTGACGTAAGTGGGGCGGGGGCAGCGATTTTCCAGTTATAACGTGTGCGCGAGAGGGAGTCAATTAGCGAGCGTTCTAGTGCCGACCAAACGTGCTGTTATACAGTCATGGCGGATTCCACTGTCGAGCAAACTTTGCCGCCAAAAGTGTAGCACTGCGTTCTCGCTCGCACAAGAACACGTGGTGGATGGTAAGCGGTCGGCATCGACAGGGTTGAACGTGCCCAGGAAAACACCTTTGGCGCCAGAAGTGTGGAGCTGATGACGTGGGAGCGATCGCTGGGCTCGCCCCCAGTGTACCGTCAGTCCAGTGCGAGCGGCCACCTCTCGTGACACGCGTCGGCAGTGTCTCCGCCCACCGGCAAAGAGGTGGCGAGGATTTGAACTAATTCATTTGGAGTGCGGACGTCGTGGCGACTGCATTGCGATATCAAAGGTGTGTGCTGACTGTGATGGAGAACAAGTGATGACGGTACTGCTTGAAATAAAGTCTTCAGTCGCTTCCCCCTCGCCCCCTGCAAAATCAAAGGTCGTGACTTAAGTTACTATAAGTGCAGTGTATTATTTGACGCGATTGGGATAGGTTACCAGTGAAAAAAGATAAGCGACGGAGAAAGTTCGTACGTGTGATCGATTATGGTGTTGGGATTTGAACTTGTGATAGATTTTTGTTATGGATGTAAGGAAAATGGCTTTCTGGCCGGTATAATCGTATATCTTGAATAAATAAGAAATGATAATAATAAATAGAAGTACAGTTTTCAAGATATTATCGTGTTGGAATTTGAATTTGGCGCAATTTTCTAGTGGAGGTATGCCTATAATAATAAATAATAAAAATAATAAATTATAATAAATGATATTGAATGATAATAAATGAAAATGAATGATAATGAATGTTAATAAATGATAATGAATAATAATGAACAAAAGTTATGTTTTGCAGCCATTATCATGTCGGAATTGGTATTTGGAAGGAATTTTCCAGTGGAGGCAGGTCAATAATAATAATAATAAATGAATGATAATCAACAAAAATGAATAATAATAAAGACAAGTACGGTTTTGCATGCTTTATCCTGTTGGAATTTGAATTTGGGGCCTATTTTTTCTGTGGGCTTAGGTTAGTGGACATAGCTCAATTTGTTTATTTAAATAATAATAAATGATTATGAATGTTAATAAATGATAATCAATAATAATGAATAATAAGAAAGACAAGTACAGTTCTGCATCCATTATCCTGTTAGAATTCGATCTTCCCGCCATTTTTTCCTTCTGGAGGCTTCCGTTAGTGGACATAGCACAACTGGTCTGTTTTCCCGCCACAATTCAAACTTCCACAACTCTTTTTAAAGATATATTTATGTGTAAGAAGAGTCCTAAACCTGAAAATATGAATATGTCACTTGTTCTGAAAATTCACATGCAATGACAAGGCCTAAATTTTTGCATTATCTTTTCCTGAAAAATTTAAAGCAATTACAGAATCTGGTAGAAAAAATCATTAAAAATCATAATTATATTTTTCAGAATTTTAAATTCTGAAAAGGTAGGCATAAAGTACCCCTTCCCTCCCCCTTGGTATTGCAAGGGTTAAATCAGGTTCTGTTAAAGGAATCTGATTACGAAATGAGACACTAAAAGGACTAATGGGCAGCAAAATAACTGATGGTGGGCGAAGTGTAGAGGATATATAATGAAGGCTCACTATAGCAAGAAATGTATTAATGAAAAGGAGGGATTTCCTAACATCTAATATAAATTTAAGTCTTAGGAAGTATTTCTCGAAGATATCTGTATGGTTTCCAAGATGCTGCTCCTGGCGGTTGTGTAAAAATGAACGTGCACAATGGAAAATACCGAGCGCGGAAATAAAGATTTGGCCCTGACTGACTACCCCCTGAAGCAGATCTCAGGATCTCTTTACGCTGATATTATTTCCTCCTTCTTGCTCGTTAACATATAAATTACAACATAAAAATAAATGAATGGTTAAGGGAACTAGTAACTACTAAATAATAAGTGCAGTTTCTGCTTATAAATTTATTGTACATTAAAACTCCTTTATATATTACAGATGTTTATACGTCGATGTGCAGTGGACATAAAGAAATCGAAATAAATTTCCTTACTAATACTACTGATACACTGCCCAATTCTGCCCCTTTTTATGTCCACACGATCTAATATAAATAACGTGAGAGACTGACATCATCTACGTCCCAAACACTAGAAGACACTGCTTTCAAAGATGTTCTACAGTGATGTGCAACCTCAGTGGATATGAAACTTAAGTGATCACAGCTGTTCTGCTTTATAGCCCTAATAAGCCGAAGCAATTAGCAATATCACCGAATGTACTGCGTCCGGTGCGTATGAGTCAGAAAATAAAAAACTCGTTCAAAAACTAGGACGGTGGAAGGCAGTCCTCTGACTAGTATAATCTAATACTATCTTCTTTTCTCTGTGTTCTAGAGAGAAGAAACGCGAACTCCCAGTCACAAGGACGGAATTTAGATTGCTCAACGTGAGTATTGACAGAAGAAGAGCTCTCAAACACAGAACGCTGAGTACCTACCCGGAGGCGAAGTCAAGTATCGTATAAGTTAACAACACCTTCTGTCACCTAAAGCCACTTACCAGTGCCTTGTGGCATTATATCATGCAAATTAATCGTTAGTCATTTTGCCCGCATTTGTCGTTCAAGACAAACAACGCTTGCGAGTGTATTTCACTGGTGACAGATTCCCCCAGCTGGAACATTATCAACCTGGGTTCCACCGCTCGTCATCAAAAGACAGTTTCGGCATGATGCTTAATGAGAAAGTCTAGTCGTGTCACTTTTGTCAATCTCCTGATCCACTCTCAGAAGCCTTGTTGCCCATATCAGAAACTTTATAAACACATTTCCTCTTTCTTCTTCTCCCACCTTCTGAGGAGGCAGTGCTGTCATAGATGGTGCAGAATCTGCGGCCTTCGGAAATACTAAATGCGTCTGTACCATTTCAGTACCCAAAACATCTGCAATACAATCCGCCTTATTGATAGCTTTCAGTGCAACCTCCTAATTATCTGCAACAAAATTACGTCCGCCGTTGCACTCTGCAAGACACAAAAAACATCGGCACATGCACTTTTGTATCCCACCTGAAGGCAGTGCGTGGGTCTGTTCCTATAAACTGAAAGGTTGGCTGAATGAAGGAAGTGAGTAGAAGCAGGAAAAAGTGAATATGTCCCAGTACTGCTCTTGGAAATGGTTTTACTATACCACAATATTAACTGAATACATAACTTTGCACTGAGGTGGGAAGCCTTAGACCCGTGATATGTAGTACATACTCTCAATAGCAAGCGAAGTGTCCTGGCCGTCTGCTCTTGATCAAAATGGGCAGAATCTGTCGCGGGGCTCGTAGACCTCCACAACACCAGTTAGGGGGCGCTGTCGTCGGTGTATGTCGTAGTGCCAACTTAAGAAATTCCACCTACGCCGTGGCATCGTAACTATCGATACCACAATCGCAATTTTACTCAGTAGCGCCGAAAATTAGTGCTGGTGCTGCAGATCGAATAACTGATAACAAGATACGGAGTCGAACTGAGGAAAACAAGAAACTTATGGCACGACTTCGTTTCGTAGGGCATATCCTGAGGCACCAAGGAAGTGTCAGTTTGGTAATGGATAGAAGTGTGTATATGTGGGTGTTGGGGTGGGGGGGTATTAAAATTGTAGAGGCAAACAAAGTCTTGAATACTGTTAGCAGGTTCAAACTGATGTACACTGCATTAGCTGTACAGCGCTGAAGAGGCTTGCTCAACATAGACTAGCATGTGCAGCTGCATCAAACCAGTCTTCAGACTCAAGACCACAACAACAACACTGGGGAAGGGGTGGGAGGGAGAGGTAGGCTTCTGGTCCACAATTTTGCAAGTTCTTTACTGGGAAAACTCATGAGAAAGGTAGGTATCGTGTGATTCAGTACCCTCGGCTGTTGACATGGCAAAAGACGTTTCTGTATTGTTCTAAATTAACGGCGCTGCTCATTCCCGTATGAGAAAAGCTATTTATCTCACACTATAAGCCGATGCAACGAACTGAGGCAGCGGTTCTTGTATTCTTTTGTTGTTGTAAACAGAAATGTCTCTGGTATGACGTTAAGCTGTAACCACACGTGGAGTGACCACTGTATAGGCAACAATAGCAGCATCTTCTCTGGAATTTAGACGAGAGAATGAAAGTTGTGAGCTGTAACTGTTGCCTTACCTATGTGCGAAGGTGGAAGGAAAAAGAAAATGGTTGAAATGACTCTGAGCACTATGGAACTTGACATCTATGGTCATCAGTCCCCTAGAACTTAGAACAACGTAAACCTAACTAACCTAAGGACATCACACAACACCGAGCCATCACGAGGCAGTGAAAATCCCTGACCCCACCGGGAATCGAACCCGGGAATCCGGGAGCGAGAAGCGAGAACGCTTCAGCACGACCACGAGCTGCGGACGGTGGAAGGAAGATAGAGAATGTAAAGAAAATGGTCATGATCACCTACCACTTACCAGCAGTTACAGATGTGGCTCCAATGTAATTTTTATGTGGTAAGTGAATAACGCAATCGGTCAGTTGCATTATGCTGTGTAGTTAATTGAGTATTGGACTTCGTTTCTGAAAGATTGCAGTTTCGTTGGTGCACCGTAAATGATCTGATAAATTGATAATCAGTATTTGGACACACCAATGGCGGACGGGTTCCATGTCAGCAGTTTTGCATTTCTTTCACGAATAGTTGTACACGAAGCTGATAAAGACATTAACACAAAAATGTAAAACAAGTTATTGTATGGCATTGTATGCTGGGAGGCTCCATGCAGAGGAGTTCGGCGGCCGCATTGCAAGCCCTTTTTAGACGGCGCTACAACGGCAACTTGCGAGTAAATGGTAATAAAAATAATGATGAAGGACACACAAAGCTACCGCTACACTGCGGAGGCGCACATAAATACAAAGAGATATGTTTAGTTTGTTAAATTAACACATCTGAAAACTATTAATTTAAATATACATAAATATATTCATGGTAATTTAGAGCTAACACCAGAGACGCTTACATAGCGAAAGCTGAAGAACAAAGGACGATAAAAAACAAGAAGACATCTCCTACTTGACTGCAGAAAAAAAGGAGAAGGCTTCTGTGTTTTATATTCTCATAGAAAATTTGATCACATACTTATCAACATTTGTGGACTCTCTGGTACACACATATTTCATAAACACAGAGAAAGAAAAATTTTCTCGGTGTCTTCCATTCGCCACCTTGAGTGACTACGATACTGCTGTTACATGAGCAGTTATTCAAGTTATTTAAGTACAACAAAATAAAAACCTTGGTGTATACAAGAAAAAACAATACACAATTTGACATGTTCCAAATAAACATTTTGACAAATCACTTTAATTGGCATGGGAGATACTTGTACAAGATATACTATCTTAAAATTTGAGTGCTATCATTGTTTTGAGGATAAGAGTTTAAGTCTGTTCAGTGATGTGTGTCCATTTGGGAATTGATGCAGCCACTGCTGGAGTGAAGTCTCAGTTGGCTGGTATGATGTCAATCGGACGGTGATGACCGGCTGAGTACACTTCGCAGCAGAGGTGGGCATCGAGGTGTGGGCCGTCCAGGACCGTTGCCATGACAGCCGTGCGAGCCTTGCCTCGGGCTGCCGGTTCAGCCGGAGCAGCCGCATCGAGGTCCGGCGGGCCGCACAGTGCACCCGCGAGTAGCTGCCGCACTGACCTACAGCAGTCTCGGACCGAGCGAGTCCCTGACGTCACCGCAAGGGCCGAGCAGTGCTGTTGCGAAAGCACCTGTATGCCACGGACACAGCAGAGTTGCGCGTAGAGACGCAGCCCACGACCCTCGGCCTCGCTGCTCCTAAGTGTGCGCGCCCGTGACGTCACTGCACCAGTGCCGGGCGCAAACACTGCTGTGCTGCGGCCTACGGCCTGTTGGTAGCGAGTCACGGGCTACGAGCGGTGAGTAGAGCAGAGTTTTTAGTGGAGTGGTTGGATTTCTTCATTTTTTTTAACGCACAATATGAGCGCGGAAACTAAACCTGGTTTGCGGAAGAAGGTGCGCATTGCCAGAAAAAGAGAAGTAAAAGAAAAACTAATCAGTGGTGAGTAGAGAACCACACAGCCTGAAGTGAATCTTAATGTACAGTTTGGACCATGTTAAAGCCTATTGTGGATGGCGTTAAGAAAATCGTTCATTTTGTTAGCTGTTCGCTGTGCAGTGAAATTTACTCTCCTGCTGAATGGTCAAGTGGCACTTCGCACATTTCTCATCATCCATGAGTGTCTAATAAACAAGTGTCTTATGTCGACGAGAAATGGCTTTTTAAACCTGCTCACGAGATAACTGACGAAAAATGAGTGGCTATGTGTCCACAAGACGTAAGGTCGTACGGAACTATGAAAGTCTTATGGATCTTGTTCAGGCCTTAATAGAGACTGCAAAAGGCCATCATGTCTCACTACACAATTGTGTCGCGGTACATGGCAGAAAGTGCTAAAAGCCTACGACATATAATTATGCCTGAGGTAATTGCTCACATAACAGAAGGTGAATACTCAGCAACTACGGACATGTGGACATCCAGTGGAAGAAGAAACAATTATCTGGTATGTACTGTCTCTTGTTTCATTGACTGGACTCTCAGATCACGCATTTTGTTTACAACTCAGTTTCCAGATTAATTAAAAACGGGCGGTAACATACGAATTGATTTGTTTAGACGAGTTATGTCTCTTGGTATCCACCACTCTACTATGAACAACATCTGCACACGACTGATCAAGGTACTAACATAGTAGTTGCACTGCGTGACTATTCACGATTAAATTGTTCCTGCCATATGCTAAATACAGGGCTACGAAATAATTTTTATGCGGAGTATATATGTGTCAATTGTCCATACGTTCATGGTCTTTTGACTGCGGCGAAAGAACGAGTCACTTACGTAAAGAAAAGTGGTCTTCTTAATGCTCTTGATAGATCACTGAGCCAGTCTAACGATACTTGCTGGAATAAGCAGCTGACAATGTTAGAATGTCTTCGTGCGAGAACCTCTCTGAGAGGAGGGAAATAGCCCAAAATGAAGGAACTGATATCACACTGATGAAAGAACTTTTCACTGTATGTGTGTAAGTTGCGTAGCGTGGTTGTAAAGGTTGGGGAGACTGTGCAGTTATTATAGGGAGGCAAAATAGTACAATAAACAATAATTTAAACAAATGAAACGAAATGCATCAAATAAAACAACAACAACAACAAATACTACTACTACTACTACTAGTACTACCACCACCACGAATAATAATAATAATAATAATAATAATAATAACTAATTTTTCAAGAAACGATGACAAATTTGTAGAACCCCAGCAGCAAGAGAAGAAGCACTTATATTTTCTTGTACACAAGTGCAATGCGCCTGTCTTTTCTTTCCACGAATAAGTCTAGAAGTCGGTCTACATAGATCTGGTCACTGGATAGCTCTCCACGTAGTGTCTTTTCTATGGCTATCGTGCTAAAAAACGACAGCCGGATGTTGGAAATTGAATATCTCAAATAATTCTTCACTCGATGTGTATTTTCGACTTCTCGTGGCGTAATGAATAGTTCTTCACTCGTTTAAGAGCACTCATGCTTTGTTCAATGCTTGCTGTAGTTGCAGGTTGGGTCAAAACCAAACGCAGGAACTTCGAAGTTTCTTCATAAACGGAGTCTAAATCATTGTTGACAATGTATTTTAAGAGAATTCTTGGAGATAAGTGTTTTTTCTCATCAGCGTTTACGTTACACAGTTCATTTTCAAGTTGTTCTTGTTTGAAAAAACAACATTTTTCTAATAATTGAAGCAGTTTGAACTTTGGGAATTCTTTTTGATAGTTCAGGAAACACTTTTGTTTCAAAAGTTCAACAAACTGAGTTTATGGAAACCTTTCCATCAGAACAATTTAAAAATCCCGTATCTCGTACGTTAGTGCCCTGAGAGATGTCTTTTGACTGTCACAGAGTGATAAGTTGCCATTTAAACGTAAGCTGCATTTAATGCATTCATCATCGAATGTTTCTGTTCCTAATTGTCGTACATTTGTCAAAACAGTTCTTATTTCGTCGTGGCAATCTGTTATACTGTCAGATGTTGACTGAAGTACATTAAAGAGATGCTCAACATAAACCAAGAACCCTGGGTAGAATCAAAGCAAGAAGACAAACGTAGGATCATCCATCCGTCGTTTCATTCCCACAGCACAGCTCAAAGATTCTGGGTCCCACTGAGAGTCTGTGTCATCAAATATATAATTAAACACACTATATAGCCCTGAGAAATGACTAGATGTTCTTGAAACTGCCCTGGAACGGAAGTTCCAGCGAGTGTTGCTTGCAGGTGGCAGTTCAAATCCTTTCTCAGTTAGCAATGCAGTTCGTTTTGATGATTTGCTGAAAAACGAATGGAATGCAATAAGATTACTTACAAACATGCGTAGTTGTCGAATGAATTTGGAGGCATGTAACAGTACCAAATTCAGTTGGTATGTGTAACATTGAATAAACAGCGCATAGGGACAGAACTGCTTCACCAATTGTTGTAGTCCCCTTTCTCCGCCCGCCATTACGGAAGCGCCATCATATGTTTGACTGACAACTCTTCCTTCCACATTCCATTCTTTCAATAATGCATGAATAATGTTTGACAAACCTTCAGCAGTTTTATCTCCAAAAACATCGTAATATCCATTTAATCTTTCCTCAATTTTGTCTCAAATACAGTACCTGAATGTTATACTCATTTGAATCTTCGTGACACGTCTAATGTTTCATCAGCCTGAATGGAAATGAAATTGCAGTTCTGAATTTCAGATTATATTTTCTCATTAACTGTCAAAGTTATCATTTCTGTTACATCATTTTGTATATCTTAAAGGTTGAAGATGATGACAGATGGTCTTGGATTAACTGCTCTCCTTGACCAAGCAAAGCCAACAATTCCAGATAGTTACCTTTGTTGCTGGAGGATTCGTCTTCTCGGTGGCCGCAAAAGGCTAGTTCTTGTTTACAAAGAAATACAATTGCCTGAATAAGACGAGCCAATACTCTCCTGCTGGATGCTACTTGTTTGTTGTATTTTATTGCTGTCAGATGAGCGGCTTTATTGTACAAATGCCCTTACTGCATCATATATAACAATATAATCTGTTATTAACTGCATTTGCAGTCAGCCAAGCATACTTTTCGTACCAAGCTGTCTGAAAAGTGCGATTTTCTTTGGCTTCACTTAAAACTACACTCAGTATAGGAGTAGCTCGTTTGTCCTTCAATTTGCACATTTTTCGTACGTTAATGTAGAAAAAGGCGTTTTCAATAAAAATTCTGTAAAGTGTTTCAGTAGCTGGCTCACTCATCTTGGCGACACAACGAAAATATGCACTAAAATCACACAAGAAAGACTATGAACACAAACCGTGCGACTGTTCACTTCCGTGTTAAAAGTCAGCGTAGAAGCGGCAGAGATTAGCCTCGATACCTGTTACCAAGTGAAGCACAGCGGCCTTCGTGGAAGGGGAAGTGGAGGGGAGCCGAGAACGCCACTAACGCTCAGACGCACACAGCCAGGTAAGAGAAGGGAGGCGGAGACAGAGCAGTCGAGTCTCAAGCAGGCAGATACACCAATACTCAGGGTGCGGCGGCGCGGCCTACAAAGCTGATGCCTTCGTTCATTTAGTGCTCATAGTAGAAAGTTGTTTATATTTTTGCTATTAATTACTATTGCATCTTTTTTAAGCAAGAATACAGGGACGACTAAGTCTCAAAGTCTCCATTCATGCTACGCCACAGAAGTATGCTATTCTATTACTATAATTCTAATACGCAAACGTTTATTTTATAGCATTTAAAACATTAGGGTTTTTGTAGCTCTTCAAAGCGGCCTCCAAGCAATTAGAACCGGAGAAATCACCTACACTGCACCTTCTGTTGACAGGGACGACGACAATGTTAAAGCATTTGTGTCCCCAGGACAGAGAAGCTTCTGAAATCGGACTTTTACATAAACGCCTCAAATGAGACTTAGATGAAAAGCTATTTGTCCAGAGATACTGTGAGGTAGCAAATTTCTTCTGGGCACCATTCCTCATTTAAAAATGATATATGAAGATAAGAGGCGTAAAGTCATAAAAAGGATACAATAGTTTTCCTTCCTCATACTTCTCCAATCCCACAATACACTCTAACGACATTTTCCTCTACTGCATCTCCAACCGAATTTTCTCTTTGTTCTCGCTAGCGGCTTCAAACGGAAGTGGCTTACCTTTCCATCTAGAAATAGGTATCTCAAAGTACACGGCTCTTCTGGAAGTTACAAAAAAAATAACAATAATAATGTTCAGAAATAGGAGAGACGCTCATTCCTACATTTTCCTCCACAACTGGTAACATGTGAATCCTTGGGAATCCATAGTGTCCTAAATGATAGTTTGAATTTTTGCCGTATATGCACTGAAATATGAATTTTGCTGTCCTGCGCTAAAAAGATGATAGGAGTAATGAGGCTAGAAATGTATTCCAGACCCCCACCCCATCAGAAAACAAATCTTGTTGAAGCACATGAATTCTGCTACAAAATCTGCTGGATTACTAGTTGTGCGATTTGAAGATGGGACTGATGTAATCGGGTAGCCTACACTCGATGTAATTCAACATCTACACCGAACAAGCAGTAAAGGACACAAGGATAAATTTGTAAACAGAATTAAATATCAGGGAGAAGCAATAAACATTTTGAAGTTTACGGGTGACAGTGCACTTCTGTCAGAGACAGCAAAGAACTTGGAATAACAGTTCAATGGAATCGATAGTGCCCTGGAAAAGGATTATAAGATAACCCTCATTGGAACTAAATGAAAGGTAATGGAACGTATTACAATTAAAGCTAGCAGTACCAAACGATTTTCCATAACGTGTACTACAAAAGGGAGGCGTAATATCTGACCAACACAGATTTCGTTAAGTTTCGTTGTCTTTTACGCCCAACATACTTTTTAAATATATATTTACGTGTAAGAATGGTCCAAAACCTGAAAATATGACATAGACACATGTTCTGAAAATTCACATATACTGACAAGACTTAAATTTTTGCGCTACGTTTCAGTGGAAAATTTGAAACAATTGCAGAATCTGGTAGAAGAAATCACTAAAAATCACAAATACATTTTTTAAAATTTGAAATATAATGAACATGACTAGATTACGGTATTGTGGAAAGGTAGGCACAAAGTACCCCTTTCCTCTCCGTCGCTATTGCGAGGGTTAAATCAGGTAGTGTTAAGTGAATCACATTACGAAATGAGACACTAAAAGGTATATTCGTCAGAAAAATTGCTGATGATGGCCAAAGTAGAGAGGATATAAAATGAAGACTGACTATAGCAAGAAAAGAATTAATGAAAAAGAGGGATTTGCTAACATCGAATATAAATTTAAGTGTTAGGAAGTATTTCTTAAGGTATTTGTATGGTTTCCAAGATGCTGCTCCAGGTGGGTTGGAAACGTTAATGTGCGCCATGGAAAATACTGACCGCAAAAATATAGAATTAGCCCTGTCTGACTACTCCCTGAAGCAGATCTTAGGATCTTTTTACGGTGACATTATTTCCTCCTTCTTGCTATTTAACATATAAATTACAACATAAAAATAAATGAATGACTAAGGGAACTAGTAATTACAACATATTAATGTTGTTTCTGCTTATACATTTATTGTAGATTGAAACCCCTTTATATATTACAAATTTTTATATGTCTATGTGCAATGGACATAAAGAGATACAAATAAATTTCCTGACTAACATTGTTGATAAACTGAAAAAATCCGCCCCTTTTTATGGCTACACTATCTAATATAAATAACGAGAGATGACTGATATCATATACGTCCCAAACACCAGAAGACACTACTTTCAAAGATGATCTACAGTGGTGTGCAACCTCAGGGAAATGAAACTTACGTGATCACAGCGCTTTATAGCACTAATAAGCCAATCAGAAATATCACCGAATGTACTGCTCCCCACGTGTCGGAGTGTTGGTTTTCGTACACGTCTGCGACGATGGAAGAACTCCAGCCACATAAAAAAAAACTCATTAAACACTAGGACGGCAGAAGGCGGTCCTCTGACTACTACAATGTAATACTATCTTCTCCACTCTGTATTCTACAGACATGAAAGGCGAACTCCCAGCCACAAGGACGGAATTGAGATAACGTCTCAACGTGAGTACAAGGCACAAGCCTTGTCGGCCCTATCTTAAACGTTGCAAAAACATTTCCTCTTTCTTCTCCTCCCACCTTCTGAGGAGGCAGTGCCGTCAAAGACGGTACGGAATCTGCGGCCTTCGGAAGTACTAAATGCGTCTTTACCGTTTCAGTACCCATCCCATCTGAAACACAATCAACCTCATTGATAACTTTCTGTGCAGCCTCCTATATATCTACAACAAAATTAGGGTCGGCAGTTGCATGCACTCTGCTAGACGCAAAACTCATCGGCACATGCACTTCCCTCAACATCTGGTCGAGGCTGCAGAAATTCGCAACCTCTCCGCCAGGGTATCCTCCTCTAATTATGCAAACAACAAACGAGGAGAACAAAGCACTATGACGACAATGACACTTAATCAAATTCTATCCTAACACTTACTGTTACTTCTCCCATTGAGCGGCTACTCATGAATATTACTTTACATGCTTAAACGCACTGAGCCACATTTATTGCTCGAAATGAAATACATTGCCCATTCGAAACGCAAAAACTACCACAAAACTCCGACTTCTCGACAAAACTCATCTTCCCCTCCTAAGAAGCTACGCATGCTCAACACCTTGTACACTTCCAGACAATGAGCCTCACTCATTGATGATAGGCAGAAGTAACGTTCACATTTACACATTCTCAGAACACAGTCAGAGTTTACTTGACACATGTCACACATGAAAACGGAACTGAAAAGCTGCTAAAAGTTGCACTTACTGGATGTGATACTCACAGGGAGATACTGGTTCAACTGGCTCTGAGCACTAGGGACTCAACTGCTGTGGTCATCAGTCCCAAACCTAACTAACCTAAGGACATCACACACATCCATGTCCGAGGCAGGATTCGAACCTGCGACCGTAACAGTCGCACGGTTCCGGACTGCGCTCCTAGAACCGCGAGACCACCGCGGTCGGCCTCACAGGGAGAAAAATAGAACACTCAGCACACTCACCCACTGCACACTGGTGCTGTGTGTCGACTAAACTGCAACCCTAAGGTAGTCCAGAGTCATCGTCTCTAGGGAGGGTGGCTGGTAATGTTCCCCTGTCACTGAAATTTACACGTGACACACACCTCTGACATCAAAAGTGGAGGTCCAGGATGGATGACATCTACACGCGGAAGTCAGAGTTGAGGTGGTGGATTATTGTCGGGACGATGATCGATGGGTGCTCATAAAAACTTCACTATTAGTTATACATTTTACAGAAGAACAAACTAGAACATTCTGTGGTGCAACGTCTTACATAGTGTGTGCTGAAGACAGCTAGTGTTAAGAAACTGACGCAACAGGTAGCCATGGTCTCAAACGACTGCCTTCTATGTCTGAAAGCTTGTTGCACGTGGTAGTTGGCCCACAGGCTGTAAGATGCTACGCTCACAGCACTGACCTTAAAACCAGCAGCGGGGGCCCACAGTTAGTGGAGGCCAAGTCCCATGGTGGCTGCTTGTAGCCTCATGTCGCCCCGTGGAGCGGCATACATCTCTCCTCTTAAATAGTAGCTAACAGACTGAGATACCTTTGACTGCAAATAATGATAATTTATGTTGGGACAGAGAGGGCTTGCTATGTAAGTCACAGCTTGTAACCATGTAAACCATAAGAAGTTTGTTGACTGGATGTGTAGTTACTGGCGTACCAACGCCTTACTGCTGTGTCGTCGTTATGGTGCTGCCAGCTGCTTTCCTGGAGCACAATGTTGGAATTTGCCAGTGGAATTGCTGCATCGGACTCAGATTGGAACGTATACCGCAGAGACAGGCTGGACAGTGAAGGAGGAGGCGTGTTTATAGCGATAAGACGTGGAATAGTATCGAAGGGAATTGACGGAGATCCGAAATATGAAATAATTTGGTGAAGGTCACGGTTAAAGCACGGTCAGACATGGTAATTGGACGTCTCTATAGGCCTCCTGGCTCAGCAGCTGTTGTGGCTGAGCACTTGAAGGATAATTTGGAAAATATTTCGAGTAGGTTTCCCCACCATGTTTTAGTTCAGGGTGGAGATTTTAACTTGCCGGATATAGACTGGGAGAATCAAACGTTCATAACGGATGGCAGGGACAAAGAGTCCGGCGAAATTTTTTTAAGTGCTTTATCTGAAAACTACCTTGAGCAGTTAAGCAGAGAACCGACTCGTGGCGATAACATATTAGACCTTCTGGTGACAAACAGACCCGAACTATTTGAAACAGTTAACGCAGAACAGGGAATCAGCGATCATAAAGCGGATACTGCATCGATGCTTTCAGACGTAAGGTTGTGAAGATTTTTCTGTTTAGCGAAAGTGACAAAAAGCAGATTACAAAGTACCTGATGGCTCAACATAAAAGTTTTGTCTCAAGTACAGATAGTGTTGAGGATCAGTGGACAAAGTTCAAAACCATCGTACAATATGCGTCAGACGAGTATGTGCCAAGCAAGATCGTAAGAGATGGAAAAGAGCCACCGTGGTACAACAACCGAGTTAGAAGACTGCTGCGGAAGCAAAGGGAACTACACAGCAAACATAAACATAGCCAAAGCCTTGCAGACAAACAAAAATTACGCAATGCGAAAAGTAGTGTGAGGAGGGCTACTCGAGAGCCGTTCAATGAATTCGAAAGTAAAGTTCTATGTACTGAATTGGCAGAAAATCCTAAGAAATTTTGGTCTTATGTCAAAGCGGTAGGTGGATCAAAACAAAATGTCCAGACACTGTGACCAAAATGGTACTGACACAGAGGATGACAGACTAAAGGCCGAAATACTAAATGTCTTTTTCCAAAGCAGTTTCCCAGAGGAAGACTGCACTGTAGTTCCTTCCCTATATTGTCACACTGATGACAAAACGGTACATATCGAAATAGATGACAGAGGGACAGAAAACAATTAAAATCGCTCAGAAGAGGAAAGTCCGCTGGACCTGACGGGATACCAGTTCGATTTTGCACAGAGTACGCAGAGGAACTTGCCCCCCTTCTTGCAGCGGTGTACCGTAGGTCTCTAGAAGAGCGTAGCGTTCCAAAGGATTGGAAAAGGGCACAGATGATACCCTTTTTCAAGAAGGGACGTCGAACAGATGTCAGAACTATAGACCTATATCTCTAACGTCTATCAGTTGTAGTCATTAGTTGTATAATGACTTTTCTGGAGACTAGAAATCTACTCTGTAGGTATCAGCATGGGTTTCGAAAAAGACGATCGTGTGAAACCCAGCTCGCGCTATTCGTACACGAGAGTCAGAGGGCCATAGGAACGGGTTCCTGGGGAAGATGCCGTGTTTCTTGACTTCCGCAAGGCGTTCGATACAGTTCCCCACAGACGTTCAATGAACAAAGTAAGAGCATATGGACTATCATACCAGTTGTGTGATTGTATTGAAGAGTTCCTAGATAACAGAACGCAGCATGTCATTCTGAATGGAGAGAAGTCTTCGGAAGTAAGAGTTATTTCAGGTGTTTCTCAAGGGAGTGTCGTAGGACCGTTGCTATTCACAATATACATAAATGACCTCGTGGATGACATCCGAAGTTCACTGAGGCTTTTTGCGGATGATGCTGTGGTATTTCGAGAGGTTGTAACAATGGAAAATTGTACTGAAATGCAGGAGGATCTGCAGCGAATTGACGCTTATCATTTAGCTACAATATAGCAGGTCAGCAACTGGAAGCAGTTAATCCCATAAATTATCTGGGAGTACGCATTAGGAGTGATTTAAAATTTAATGATCATATAAAGTTGATCGTCGGTAAAGCAGATGCCAACAGATTCATTGGAAGAGTCCTAAGGAAATGCAATCCGAAAACAAAGGAAGTAGGTTACAGTACGCTTGTTCGCCCACTGCTTGAATACTGCTGAGCAGTGTGGGATCAGTACAAGATAGGGTTGATAGAAGAGATAGAGAAGATTCAACGGAGAACAGCGCGCTGCGTTACAGGATCATTTAGTAATCGCGAAAGCGCTACGGAGATGATAGATAAACTCCAGTGGAAGACTCTGCAGGAGAGACGCTCAGTAGCTCGGTACGGGCTTTTGTTGAAGTTTTGAGACCATACCTTCACCGAGGAGTCAAGCAGTATATTGCTCCCTCCTACGTATATGTCGCGAGACCATGAGGATAAAATCAGAGAGATTAGAGCCCACACAGAGGAATACCGACAATCCTACTTTCTACGAACAATACGAGACTGGAATAGAAGGGAGAACCGAGAGAGGTACTCAAGGTACCCTCCGCCAAACACCGTCAGGTGGCTTGCGGAGTATGGATGTAGATGTAGGTGTAGAAATGGTGTTTGGTTGGCTCTGAGCTGGCCGATTCCCAAGATCTTTTGCAACAGGCATGGTAACATCACAATTTTACTCACTAGCGCCGAAAAATAGTGGTGGCACTGCAGATCGAATAATTGATAAGAAGATACTGAGTCGAAATAGAGAAAACAAGAAATTCGTTGCACAACTTCGTTTCATAGGGCATATCTTGAGGCATCAAGGAATTGTCAGTTTGGTAGTGGAGGGAAGTGTGTATATGTGGGTATTGGGGATGGGGAGAGGGGTGTTAAAATTGTAGAGGGAGACAAAGTCTTGAATACCGTTAGCAGGTTCAAACTGATGCACATTGCATTAGCTTTGCAGCGCTGAAGAGGCTTGCAGAGAATAGAGTAGCTTCGGCAGCTGCATCAAACCAGTCTTCAGACTGAAGACGACAACAACAACATTGAGGAAGGGGGAGTGAGGGAGAGGTAGTCTTCTGGTCCACAATTTTGCAAGTTCTTTACTGGGAGGACTCACGAGTGACATAGATCTCGTGTGATTCAGCGCCCTCGGCTGTTGACATGGCAAAAGACATTTCTATATTAATGACGCTGCTCATTCTCGTATGGAAAAAGGTATTTACCTTACACTGTTGGCCGATGCAACGAACTGATGTAGGTGTTCTTGTAGTATTTTGTTGTTGTATACAGATGCGTCTCTGGTATGACGTTAAACTGTAACCATACAAGTAGTGCCCACAGTATAAGTGGTCCCTATCCAACAATAGCAATAACCTCTCTGGTAGGTGGATGAGCGAGTGGAAGTTGTGAGCTTAACTGTTACCTTGCCTGCTTGCGAAGGTGATAGAGAATGTAAAAAAAAAAAATAGTCGTGATCACCTACCACTTACCAGCAGGTAATCGGCTCAGTAATGTCAATTGAAATTAACTGCGCAGTGCTTGTTGATTTCTGTTGTTAATTCCTATTACCCCAGGATGGTGTTCGAGAGAAACACAAAGTTACAGTTGCGGCTCCAATGTAATTTTCATAAGGCAAGTGCATAACGCTATCGGTCAATCGAATTTTGCTATATAGTTTATTGAGTATCGGATTTCGTTTTTGAAAGACTGTAGGTTCTTTGGCGCACCATAAATGATCTGATAAATTGCTAATCATTTTTTGAATCACACTAATGGCGGACTGGCTCCAAGTCAGCAGTTTTGTATCTCTTTTACGAATAGCTGTATACAAAGCTGATAAAGACATTAACACAAAGAGATATGTTTAGTTTGTTAAATTAATTCATCTGAAAGGTATTAATTTAAATAGACTTAAATACGACGGGTGTTTGAAAGGTCTGTGCAAAGTCCGAGAGATGCCACCACCGGCTCCTATCGAGGTCATGTTTAGTTAGCAGTATCTTTGGAAAGAACGCACACCAAGTTTGAGCCATATTGGTCCATTTCTTTGTGTTTGGCACTCTTGTGAATCAAGGAAGTCGAGTGATTGTCAAAAAATGGAAGAAAAATAATTTCGTGTGGTGATTAAACTTTACTTTATGAAAGGCACAACGCCTCAGGAGACTAAAGAGAAGCTTGATAAACATTACGGTGACTCTGCGCCATCGATTAGAACAGTTTATAAGTGATATCAAAATTTTAGGAGTGGCCATATGGGCACAAGTGATGATAAACTTTCTGGACACCCTCTGGAGGTTACGACTACAGAAATCATTGATAAAATCCATGATATGGTGATAGATGTCAGAACATATTTTGCAAGATCATTTGTACATGAGAAAGCTATCCGCAAGATGCGTTCAGCGATTGCCCACGCTTGACAAAAAACGGAATTGGGTGAAGTGCTGCAAGGATGGTTTGCAGCTGTTCAGAAGAATCTGTAGGACTTTGAGCGTCGTTTCGTAACTGCGGATGCAACGTAGATACATAACTATACTCCTCAGACCAAACAACAATCTAAACAATGGGCTACCAAGGCAGAATCTGCACCAAAAAGGCGAAGACCATTCCTTCGGCCTTAAAGGTTTTGGCGACTTTGTTTTGGGATTCGCAAGTGATAATCGTTTTCCAGTATCTGCAAAAGGGTATAACTATTACAAGTGAATATCATTCATCATTTCTGGACCGTTCTTTTCCATCACGAGAATGCACCAGCAAACACCTCAGCAGTTGTGGTTGAAAATTTATGGAAATAGGATTCCAACTCACATCCCCCCCCCCCCCCCCAACCTATTCCCCATACTTGGCTCCCTAGGACTACTATTTGTTCCCCAAATTGAAGAAATGGCTGACACGGCAAAGACTTTATTCAAACGAGGAGGTGATTGCAGAAACTATTAGCTATTTTGCAGACTTGGACAGTTCCTATTATTCGGAAGGTGTCAACAAATTAGAACAGCGATGGACGAAGTGAATAAGTTTAAATGGAGACTGTGTTGAAAAACAGAAGATGTTCAACCCAAACATATAAGCTATTTCTTTTTATGCTTTTCAAACGTTAGTCCCATTTTCATAGTTCTTAAGAGCTAACAAGATAGCTGCATACATAGCGAAAGCTGAAGAACAAAGAACGACATGAAACAGGAAGGCATCTGCTAGCTGATCGCAGAACAAATGTGAAGGCTTCTCTGTTCTTCCTGATCGTAGAAAGTATTACATGTAATTATTAACATTTGTGGACTTTATGGTACACACATATTTCTTAAACATAACGAAAGAGAATTTTTCTTGACGTCTTACGTTTTCCTATGATGTATTTGACTACGACACTGGCTATTGCATGAGTAGTCATTCAAGTCGTCAGTACAACAAAATTTCAAGATTGGTGTATACAAGAAAAAACAATAGACAGTATGAAATGTTTAAATAAACAGTTTGACAAATAATTTTCATTGGCACAGGAGATATTTGTACAAGACAGAGTAACTTAAAATTTCAGAGGAATCATTGTTCCGAGGATAAGACGTTAAGTCAGTTCAGGGACGTGTCTCTAGTGCACTTTGTAGCAGAGGTGGGCATCGAGCGCGGTTCCTCCAGGACCGTAGCCATGACAGAGGAGCGAGCCTTGCCTCGCGATGCCGGTTCAGCCGGAACAGCCGCATCGAGTCCGACAGGCAGCACGGTGCAGAGTCGTGCACAGAGGCCCGGCCCGCGAGCTGCGTCCGCACTGGACTACAGAAGACTCGGGCTGAGCGAGTCCTGACGTCACCCGAAAGGCGGAGCAGTGCTGTTGCGAAAGAAACTGTATGCCACGGCCTCAGCCCGCGGGCCGCGCACTCACTGCTCCGCACTGAGCGAGTCCGTGACGTCACTGCACCAGTGCCTTGCGCAAGCACTGGCGTGCTGCGGCCTACGAGCTGTCGGCAGTACTGCCCGCAGTTGCGAGCTACGGGCTACGAGCGGTGAGTGGAGCAGTGTTCAGTGGAGTGGTGGGATTTCTTCATTTTTGCCGTAACGCACAAAATGATCTGGGAAACTAAACGTGGTCTGAAGAGGAAGGAGCGCATGTCAAGGAAAAGGGAAGTAAAAGGAAAATTAACCAGTGATGAGTAGAGAACCACACAGCTTGAAGCGAATCTTAAAACTTCAGTTTGGACCGTGTCAAAGCCTAGTGTGAATGGCGTTAGGAAAACAGTTCCTTTTTTTTTGCAGTTCGCTGTTCTGTGAAATTTACTCTATTGCTGAAGGGTCAAGTGGCACTTCACACATTTCTCGCCATCCATGAGCGTCTAATAAACAAGGGTCTTATGTGGACGAGAAACGGCTTCCTAAACCTGCTCAGGAGGTAACTGTCGATAAATGCGTGGCTATGTGTGCACGAGACGTAAGGTCGTACAGAACAATAAGATGTGAGGGTCTTAAGGATCTTGTTCAGACGTTAATTCTCACTGCAGAGGCCATTAAGTCTGAACCCACAACTGTGTCGTGGTACACGGCAGAAAGTGCTAAAAGCCTACGAAATATAATGATGACTGAGGTAATTGCTCATATAACAGAAGGTGAATACTCAGCAACTACAGACATGTGGACATCCAGTGAGAGAAGAAACAACTAACTGACATATACTGACTCTTGTTTCGTTCACTGGACTCTAAGATCTCTCATTTCCTTTAAAACTCAGTTTCGAGATGAATCAAAAACGCTCGGTAACATTATAAGAGGATAGTTTAGACGATTTATGTCTCTTGGTATCCAACACTCTGCTTTGGGAAACTTTCAGCACACAACTGATCAAGATATCAACATTGTCGTTGCACAGCGCGATTATTCACGATTGAATTGTTCCTGCCATATGCTAAATACAGGGCTACGAAATAATTTTGATGCGGAGTATATATTCGTCAATTGGCCATACGTTCATGGTCTTTTGACTCCTGCGATAGAACGCGTCACTTGCGTAAAGAAAAGGAGCCTTCTTAATGCTCTTGATAGATCACTGAGACAGTATAACGATACTCGCTGGAATAAGCACCTGACAATGTTAGAATGTCTTTGTGCGAGAAGCTCTCTGAGAAGAGAGAATTAGCCTAAAACGAAGGAACTGAAAATACGCTGATGAAAGAACGTTTTCACGTTATATATACTTTTCAATTACTGTAATTCTTATGGGCAATCGTTTATTTTTTAGCTTTTAAAAGATAAGGGTATTTGTAGCTCTTCAAAGCGGCTTCCAAGGAATTAAACCTGGGGAAATCACCTACACGTTAACCAACATATCACTTACGTAAAGAAAAGTGGTCTTCTTAATGCTCTTGATAGATTACTGAGCAGTCTACGATACTCGCTGGAATAAGCAGCTGACAATGTTAGAATGTCTTTGTACGAAAAGCTCGATGAGAATGGAGAAATAACCGGAACCGAAGGAACTGATATCATGCTGATGAAAGAACGTTTAACGGTATGTATGCTATTCTATTAATGTAATTATTATACACAATCGTTTATTTTATAGCTTTTAAAACATAATTATCTTTTGTAGCACTTCAAAGCAGCGTCCAAGCAATTAGAACTGGAGAAATCACCTACACTGCACCTTCTGTTGACATAGACGATGACAATGTTAAAGCATTTGAGTCAGGCGCCCCAAGACAGAGTAGCTTCTGAAATCGGACTTTTACATAAACGTCTCAAATTATACTTAGATGAAAAGCTATTTGTCCTGAGATGCTGTGAGGAAGCAACTTTCCTCTAGCGACCAATCATCATTTAAAAATGGTATCTGTAGATAAGAGGCGTAAAGTCATTAAAAGGACACAATAGTTTTACTTCCTCATACTTCCCCAATCCCACAATTCACTAACGACATTTCCCATTACTGCATCTCCAACCTTCCTTTCTATTTGATCACGCTAGTGGGTTCAAACGGAACTGGCTTACCTTTCAATCTATAAATAGTTATCTCATTGTACTCTACTCTTGTGGAAGTTACAAAAGTAACATTTAATGTTCTGAAATAGGAGAGACGCTCATTCCTACATGTTCCTCCACAAATAGTAACATGTGAATCCTTGGGAATCCATGTTGTCCTAAATGAAAGTTTGAATTTTTTTCCATATATGCACTGAAATATGAATTTTGCTGTCCTCAGGTAAAAAGAAGAGAGGTATAACGAGGCTGGACATGTATTTCAGAGCCCCACCACATCAAAAAACGAATCTTATTGAAGCACATAAATTCTGTTACTCCTGCCGCTGGGTTACTAGTTGTGCAATGGGAAGATGGAAGTGAAACATTATGGTAGGCTACACTCGATGTTATTGACCATCTACACCGAACAAGCAGTAAAGCATACAACGATAAATTTGTAAACAGAATTTAATATCAGGGAGAAGCAATAAACATTTTGAAATTTACCGGTGACACTGCAATTCTGTCAGAGACAGCAAAGAACTTGGAATAACAGTTGAGTGGAATAGACAGTGCCCTGGAAAGTGAATATGAGATAACCCTCAATGGATCTAAATGAAAGGTAATGGAATGTATTCGAATTAAACCTAGCAGTACCAACGGATTTTCCATAACGTGTACTACGAAAGGGGGGCGTAATATATAACCACGAAAAAGATATATGGGTTTCGTTAATTTTCGTTGTCTTTTACGCATAAGATACTTTTTATAGATACACTTATGTGTAAGATGTGTCCTAAACCTGAAAATATTAATATCACACCGGTTCTGAAAATTCGCATCTACAGACAAGACCAAAATTTGTACGTTAAGTTTTACTGAAAAATTTAAAACAATTACGGAATCTGGTAGAAGACATAATTAAAAATCACAATTATATTTTTTTTCAAAACGTTAAAATATAATGTACATGACCAGATTACAGTGTTCTGGAAACGTAGCCCTCACCCTTGGTAATGCGAGGTTACATCAGGTATTGTTAAGGGAATCAGATTACGCAATGAGACACTAAAGGACAATTGGGCATAAAAATAACTGATGATGGCCGAAGAACAGAGAATATAAAATGAAGACTGGCTATAGCAAGAAAAGTATTAGTGATGAAGGGGGATTTGCTTACATCGAATATAAATTTAAGTGATAGGAAGTATTTCCTGAAGGTATTTGTGTGGTTTCGTAGATGCTACTCCAGGCGGGTGTAAAAATGAAAGTGCGCAATGGAAAATACTGAACGCGAAAATGAAGATTTTGCCCTGTCTGACTACCCCCCGAAGCAGATCTTAGGATCTCTCCACAGTGATAGTATTTCCTCATTCTTGCTGTTTAACATATAAATTACAACATAAAAAAATGGATGATTAAGGGAACAAGTTATTTTTGCTTATACATTTACTGTAGATTACAACCCCTTTATATATCACAGATGTTTACATGTCGATGTGCAATAGACATAAAGAGATACAAATGAATTTCCTGATTAATATTATTGACCAACTGCACAAATCTGCCCCTTTTTGTGGCTACGCGATCTAATATAAATAACGCGAGATGACTGACATCATCTACATCCCAAACACTAGAAGACACTAGTTTCAAAGATGATCTACAGTGGTGTGCAACGTCAGTGGAAATGAAATTTACATGATCACACCTTTCTAGCTTTATAGCCATAATAAGCCGAAGCAATTAGCAATATCACCGTATGTACTGCGTTCTTTGCGTCGGAGTGATGGTTCTCGTGCACGTCTGCGACGATGGAAGAACTCCAGCCACAAAATAATAAACTCATTCAAACACTAGGACGGCAGAAGGTGGTCCTTTGACTAGTATAATGGAATACTATCTTTTCCTCTCTGTGTCCTACAGATAAATAACGCGAATTTCAAATTACAAGGACGGAATTTAGCTGCCTAACCGTCAGTATTGACAGAAGAAGTGCTCTCAGTCGCTGAACGCTGCGTACTCAACAACGACTCTCTAACCGGAGGCGAAGAGTAGTATAAGTTATCAACACCTTCGGCCCCCTAAAGATACTTTCCAGTGCCTTGTGTCACTGTATCATGCAATTTAAGCCTTAGTGATTTTGCCCTCATTTGTCCTATCATGATAAGCGAACCTTACGACAGTATTTTACTGGTGAGAGCTTCCCCCCGCTTGAATATTATGTCCCCGAGTTCCACCGCGAGTCACCGAAAGTCAGTTTCGGCATTATGCTTGATGAGAAAGTCTAGCCCTGGGATTGCACAGCAGCCTTCGCCTGCATCATGCATTACACTGCAAGTGTTGTCACTTTCGTCAATCTCCTGGTCCAGTGGCAAAAGCCTTTTCGGGCCTATCCTAAACCTTGCAAACACATTTCCTCTTTCTTCTGCTCCCACCTTCTGAGCAGGCAGTGCTGTCACAGACGGTTAGCACACTTGACTCGCTTTCGGGAGGACGACGGTTCAATCCCGCGTCCGGTCATAGTGATTTAAGTCTTCCGTGATTCCCCTAAATCTCTCCAGGCAAATGCCGGAATGGTTTCTTTGAAAGAACGCGTCCGACTTCCTTCCCCGTCCTTCCCTAATCCAATGATACCGATGGCCTTGCAGTTAGGTCTCCTCCCCCCCCCCCCAAACAACCCCAACCATTTCAGTACCCAAAACATCTGCAATACAATCAGCCTTATTGATAGCTCTCTGTGCAACCTCCTAAGTATCTACAGCAAAATTACGGTCGGCAGTAGCACTTTGCAAGACGCTAAAATCATCGGCAGGTGCACTTTCCTCCACATCTGGTCCAGGCTGCAAAAATTCGCTACCTCTGCCAGGGTATACCTCACTAACTATGCAAACAACAAACGAGGACAAAAAATCAGTACAACGAAAAGGACACTTAATCTCATTCTACCCTAACACTTACTGCAACTTAACTTCTCCACGTGAGCGGCTACTCATGACTACTACTTTACGCGCTTAAATGCAGCGAGCCACATTTATTGCTCGAAATGAAATACATTGCCCACTGAAAACGGAGGAAACTACCACAAAACTCCGACTTCTCGACAAAACTCATCTTCTCCACCTAAGAAGCTACGCATGGTTAACACCTTATACACTTTCAGACAATTAGCCACACTCATTGATGACAGGCAAAAGTAACGTTCATATTTACACATCCTCAGAACCCAGTCTGTGTTTACTTGCCACATGTCACACATGAAAACAGAACTGAAATGCTGGTAAAAGGTGGACTCACTCGACGTGATACTCGTAGCGGAAAAAAAGAACAGTAAACGCAATGACCCACTCCATACTGGTGCTGTCTGTTGACGAAACTGCAACCCTGAGGTAGTCGAGAGTCATCGTCTCCAGGTAGGGTGGCTGGTAAGGTTCCTCTGTCACTGAAATTTAGTGGTGACACACACTTCTGACAACAAAATGTAGATGTCGCCCCAGGGCGAAACAGGCGGCAAAAGACTTCCCAAGCGGCCTCACGTAAGGCCTCCCCGGTTTGTCTGACAAACAGGTTCCAGGCACTGTCTGTGGCTGACGCTATCGCTGAGCCAGATGCTGTCGCCTGTCCTGTTTCAGAGGAAACCACTCAGCCTGCAAAATCCGGGCAATAGCAGTGGGTGGCATTATTGGTACATGGGAGCTCGCTCGTTAGGCGCGCTATGGGACTCCTTAGGGCCTTGCTGACAAGGCGGGTAAGAAAACCAATGTGCATTCCGTGTGCATACCGGGTGGAGTCATTACAGATGTGGAAAGGGTCTTCCATCGATCCCACGAAGAGCACAGGGTGCAGCCACCTGCAGGTGGTTGCTCATGTCAATACTAGTGATGTGAGTCGGTTTCGATCAGAAGAGATTCTCTCTGGTTTCTAGCGGGTAACAGAAGTGGTAAAGGCTGGCAGGTTAGCTTGCAAGATGAAAGCAGAGCTGATCATTTGCAGCATAGTCGACACCACCGATTGCAGACATCTGGTTCAGAGCCGAGTGGTGGGCCAATCTCAGGTTCAGACGGTTCTCCGACGGTGTAGGCTGAAGATTCCTCGACTTGCGCCAAAGGGTGGCTGGATTTCGGGGTCCGCTGAATAGGTCAGGTGTCCACTATACGCAGGAGGCGGCTACACGGGTAGCAGGGGCTTTGTGGCGTGGATTGGGCGGTTTTTTAGGTTAGAGGGTCTCGGGAAAACACAAGAAGGTCTTCAGTCACAAAGGGTGCAAGCTGAACACAGGAAGAACGTTGATAGAGGAACCATTGGTTTTTGTTTTTTTTTGGGTCATCAGTCTACTGACTGGTTTGATGCGGCCCGCCACGAATTCCTCCCCTGTGCTAATCTCTTCATCTGAGAGTAGCACTTGCAACCGACGTCCTAAATTATTTGCTTGACGTATTCCAATCTATGTCTTCCTCTACAGTTTTTGCCCTCTACAGCTCCCTCTAGTACCACGGAAGTCATTCCCTCATGTCTTAGCAGATGTCCTATCATCCTGTCCCTTCTCCTTATCAGTGTTTTCCACATATTCCTTTCCTTTCCGATTCTGCGTAGAACCTCCTCATTCCTTACCTTATCAGTCCACCTAATTTTCAACATTCGTCTATAGCGCCACATCTTAAAAGCTTCGATTCTTTTCTGTTCCGGTTTTCCCACAGTCCATGTTTCACTACCATAGAATGCTGTACTCCAGACGTACATCCTCAGAAATTTCTTCCTCAAATTAAGGCCGGTATTTGATATTAGTAGACTTCTCTTGGCCAGAAATGCCTCTTTTGCCATAGCGAGTCTGCTTTTGATGGCCTCCTTGCTCCGTCCGTCATTGGTTATTTTACTGCCTAGGTAGCAGAATTCCTTAACTTCATTGACTTCGTGACCATCAATCCTGATGTTAAGTTTCTCGCTGTTCTCATTTCTACTACTTCTCATTACCTTCGTCTTTCTCCGATTTATATTGGTATAACAGTTGCAATTTGTCGTAGTTGTGTTGGGAAAGTACCAGAGCTCCAAGCGCTAATAGAAAGCACTGAAAGCTGGCTAAAATCGGATATAAGCTCAGCCAAAATGTTTCCGAAGACCTAACGGTGTGCCAGCCGCTGTGTCCGAGCGGATGTAGGCGTTTCAGTGTGGAGCTACGAGATTGCTACAGTCACGGGTTCGAATCCTGCCTCGGGCATGGATGTGTGTGATGTCCTGAGGTTGGTTAGGTTTAAGTAGTTCTAAGTTCTAGGTGACTGATAACCTATGATATTACGTCTCATAGTGTTCAGAGCCAGTTTTGAACCTAACGGTGTTCCGAAAAGATAGGCTAAACACCGTTGGCGGTGGTGTGTTTGCTGCTGTCAGAAGTAGTTTAACATGTCGCGAAACTGAAGTAGATACTTCCTGTGCATTAGTATGTGCAGAGGTCATTGTTGGCAACCGGAATAGTATAATAATTGGATGCTTTTACTTACCTCCCAGTTCATATGATACAGTTGCTTAAAGGTTCAAAGAAAACTTGAGTTTGATTTCAAACACGTACCCGACTCATACGATAATAGTTGTGTTATAACCTTTAATCACAATAATTGCGTGGATATTCACACTCTCTCTTAGAAACATTAGCTGATCACATGATTACAACTCAGTCTCTCGTATTCGACTGCCGTGCCGTGACATGCGGCCGGCGCCGTTCGTAGCTAGGTGGCGCTCCCGCGCTCAGTCGATTTGCGGAGCGCCTCTATCGCCGTTTGTGCGTACTGTCGTGGCGGCACTGTTAAATGTCGTGGCACTATCACAACAAGTTGATGGTGACTTTAATTTACCCTCGATATGTTGGCGAAAATACATGTTTAATTCCGAAGTGTGCACAAAATATCATCCGAAATTTTGTAAACGCATTCTCCGTAAATTATTGGGAGCAGTTAGTTCATGAGCCCACGCGAATGATAAACAGTTATGAAAACACATTTGACCTCTTAGCAATAAACAATCCTGAGTTAATAACTAGCATCAAAAGCGATATACGGATTAGTGAACATAGGTTTCTCGTAGCGAGACTGAATATTGCAATTCCCAAGTCCTCGAAAAATAAGTGAAAAATATACCTTTTCAAAAAAGCAGATAAAAATTCACTTGACGCCTTCCTGAAAGACAAACTCCACTCATTCCAAATTAATAATATAAGTGTAGGCCAGATGTGGCTTAAATTCAAAGAAATAGTATCGGCAGCAATTGAGAAACTTATAACAAATAAACAAACAAACAACGGAGATGATCCTCCTTGGTACAATAAGCGGGTTATAACACTGTTGCAGGTACAACGATACCGCCGCTCGGGATTAGCCGAGCGGTCTCGGGTGTTGCAGTCATGGACTGTGCGGCTGGTCCCGGCGGAGGTTCGAGTCCTCCCTCGGGCATGTTTGTGTGTGTGTGTGTATTTGTCCTTAGGATAATTTCGGTTAATTAGTGTGTAAGCTTAGGGACTGATCACCTTAGCAATTAAGTCCCATAAGATTTCACACACATTTGAAGATTTTTTTGAACAACGAAACAAAAATGCCAAATTTAAACACACGCAAAATCCCCAAGATTGGCGATCCTTTACAGGAGCTCGAAATTTAGCGCAGAGTTCAATGCGAGACGCCTATAACAGTTTCCACAACGAAACTTTGTCTCGAAACCTAGCAGAAAATCCGAAAGGATTCTGGTCGTTTGTGAAGTACATTAGCGGCAAGAACCAATCAATGTCTTCTCTGCGCGATAACAATGGAGATACTATCGAAGACAGTGCTGCCAAATCAGAGTTACTAAACACATCCTTCTGAAATGCCTTCACAAAAGAAGACTAAATATCCCAGAATTCAAATCGAGAACAGCTGCCAACATGAGTAACGTAGAAGTAAATATCCTCGAAGTAGTGAAGCAACTCAAATCACTTAATAAAAGCAAGATTTGTGGTCCAGACTGTATATCAATTAGGTTCCTTTCCGAGTATGCTGATGCATTAGCTCCATACTTAACAATCATATACAACCGTTCGATCGACGAAAGATCCGTACCCAAACACTCGAAAGTAGCACAGGTCTCACCAACATTCAAGAAAGGTAGTAGGAGTAATCCACTAAATTACAGGCCCATATCGTTAACGTCGATATAAAGCAGGATTTTAGAACATAAATTGTGTTCGAACATTATGAATTACCTCGGAGGAAACCGTCTA
Source organism: Schistocerca gregaria (assembly GCF_023897955.1). Classification (NCBI taxonomy): domain Eukaryota; kingdom Metazoa; phylum Arthropoda; class Insecta; order Orthoptera; family Acrididae; genus Schistocerca; species Schistocerca gregaria. Next base: position 398,916,829 of record NC_064931.1, on the reverse strand, counting down.
TTGACATACAGTCAACACTGGTTTAGAAAACATCATTCCTGTGAAACACAGCTAGCTCTTTATTCACACGAAGTGCTGAGTGCTATTGACAAGGGATTTCAGATCGATTCCGTATTCCTGGATTTCCGGAAGGTTTTGACACGGTACCACGCAAGCTGCTCGTAGTGAAATTGCGTGCCTATGGAATGTTGTGTCAATTGTGTGACTGGATTTGAGATTTCCTGTCAGAGAGGTCACAGTTGGCAGTAATAAAAGGAAAGTCATCAAGTAATACAGAAGTGATTTCAGGCGTTCCCCAAGGTCGCGTTATAGGCCCTTTGCTATTCCTTATCTATGTAAACGATTTGGAAGACAATCTGAGCGGCCGTCTTCGGTTGTTTGCAAATGACACTGTCGTTTATCGACTAATAAAGTCATCAGGATTCCAAAACACACAGAAAATGAGACCTACCAACTAAAGAGGACTCTACGCTACAAGTGGATACTACGGTTGCCCGTCCTCTTTTAGAATACTGCTGCGCAGTGTGGGATCCTTACCAGAGAGGACTGACTGAGCAGCACGTTTTGTGTTATCATGAAATATGGGAGAGGGTGTCACAGAAATGATACACGATTGGCGCTTGAAATCATGAAAAGAAAGATAATTATCGTTGCGACGGAACCTTCTCGCGAAATTCCAATCACCAGCTTTCTCCTCTGAATACGGAATTATTTTGTTGAAACCGACCTAAATAGGGAGGAACGATCACAACGACAAAATAAGGGAAATCAGGGCTCCTACGGAAAGATATTTTTTTCCGCGCGGTATTGACATTGGAATAATAGAGAATTGTGAAGGTGGTTCAATGTGGTTCAATGAACCTTCTGCCAGGCACTTAAATGTCATTTGCAGACTATCAATGTAGATGTAGACGTGCATGTGCAAGTCTGAGTTGAGGTGGTGGACTGCTGTCGGGATGATGATCGATGGCTGCTCATAAAAATTTCACTATTAGTCATGCATTTTACTGAAGATCAAACTAGAATATTCTGTGGTGCAACGTCCTCCATAACGTGTGCTGAAGTCAGCGAGTGTTAAGGAATTGACACAACACGTGGCCATGGTCTCAGCCGACTGCCTTCTAAGCCGGAAGACTGCTTGCACCTAGTAGTTGGCATGAAGGTTGCCCTCTGGCTGGAAGATGCTAAGCCACAGCACTGATCTTAAAACCAGAAGCAGGGGCCCACAGTTAGTGGAGGCCAAATCTCGTGGTGGCTGCTTGTCGCATCATGTCGCTTCGAGGAGCGGCATACACCTCTTCTCGTGAATTGTAGCTACCAGACTGAGACACCTTTGACTGAAAATAATTTTAATTTATGTTGGGTCAGAGCGTTCTTGGTTTGCAAATCACAGCTCGCAGCCAATTAGACCAAAAGAAGTCTGTTGATGGGATGTGTAGTAACTGGCCTACAAACGCCTTTCTGCTGTGTCATCGTTATGGCACCGCCAGCCCCTTTCCTGGAGCACAATGTGGGAATCTGCCAGTGGCATTGCTGCATCTGACGTATTGGTGTATGGTCGGCTCTGAGCTGACCCACTAACAAAGTCTTTTGCAACAGCCATGGCAATATCACTTTTGTATTCCGCCTGGAATGCAGCACATGAGTCTGCTCCTGTAAAGTGAAAGGTTGGCCGAATGAAAGAAGTGAGTAGGAATAGGAAAAGGTGAAAATCTCTAGGTACTGCTCTTAAAAATGGTTTTACTACATCACAATTTTAACTTAATACATAACTTTGCACTGAGGTGCTGAGCCTTAGACCCATCATAAGTAGTACATAGTCTCAATAGCAAGCAAAGTCTCCTGGCCAACTGCTCTTGATCAAAATGGGAAGAATCTGTCACGGAGCTCGTAGACCTCCATAACACCACGTAGAGGGCGCTGACGTCGGTGTCTGTTGTAGTACCAACTTAAGAACTTTCACCTACGGCGTGGCATCGTAGCTATCGATACCACAATCACAATTTTACTCAGTGGCGCCACATCCCTCCCCCCTTGGAACGACACACCGTCGTTGAGTAGGGCTTCCGACGACGGGTGGAGGGATCCAGGGGGGCGCAGCAGACAGCGGAATTGCTAGGACGTACTTTCCACCCTTGACCCCGAATTGCTCGCGAAGGGGCGAGGAAAACGGTCCCTGGAAACCCGCCCAGGCCGCGCAAAGCCACTGGGTATACTCGGATGAGGAGGCGGAGTAACGACCTCTGTGGGCCACGGCGGCGACGGCGAGACGGCAGCCTCAGCGTCCATCGGTTCCAGCACTGTGGAGGAACGCGGCGACGGCGGCCGGAGGTGGGCACGTGGTGGCGGCGAGAGGCGTCCGTCCGGTGCAGGTGACTGCACGGCAACGATAGCAGGCGCGCCCGCTGGAGTCGTGGGCTGAGGCGGCAGAATCTGTGAAGCCTCCAATTCTGCCGGAAAACAACGAACGGCAGAAATACAACGACGGCAGAAATCCGACGACGGCACAAACGGATACGGTTCCGGTGTCGCTTGTCAGTGCTGGAGTAACCAGAAATGACAAATAAGGCGCGGCCAAGCTGGTGAAGAACGCGTCCCTGCTCCCAGCGCTGGCTGTCAGAGAATACGCGATAGAACACTAAATCATGCGGCGCCAAGCCAGAAAGTGGCGAAGCTGCGGGAGCGCACGGAGGCGAGTGCAATAGCTGCAGGAGCGACCGATGGGCGCGGCCATGTAGCAATTACACTGAGGAACGGTTGCCGAGCGGGTGCGAGGATTATGAAGCAAGGAAAGTCCAGAGCGCGTACTTGTGAGAGTGTGTGGTGCGCAACTTGCTCATCTGCGACTTAAACGTATGCACAAAGTGTTCAGCATCGCCGTTTGACTGGGGGTGGAACAGGGCTGAGGTCAGATGGCGAATTCCATTAGCAGCACAGGACGCTTCAAACTCTGAGGACACGAATTCGAGGCCATTGTCGGAGTCAGTAACTTCAGGAATGCCCTCAATGCAGAAAATAGACGTCGAAGCTCAAATAGTACTGGCAGATGTAGAAGAAGACATAGGTACAACAAAAGGAAAGTTTCTGTACGCATCAATGACTATCAACCAGCGGATGTCCCAGAAGGGACCCGCAAAATCAATATGAACGCGCTGCCTAGGCACAGTAGGATTCGGCCACGCAAAGAAGCGCTGGCGGCTTGCAGATTGATGCTCCACGCAAGAGCGACATTTAGCAAGCAAATTCTCAATATATTTATCAATGCAGACCCAAGTGCAGTGACGATGCGCTAATTGTTACATCTGCAGTATACCCCAATGAACAGCGTGCAGCAAGCGGAAAATTTACGAATGCAAGTCTGATCATTGTCAGTTTGTAACGAGATCACACCATGGTGTACAGAGAAGTTTTGACGTTGCGCAAAGTAACGTCGAACAAGTGGATCACAAATCTTCGTGGCAGATGGAGGCCATTGAGTACGAATATACTGCAAAAGAATCTGCAAAGAATGGTCGGCGGCTGTCGCGGAAGCAATGTGACGAAAATCCACTGGCTAAAAATCAACTAATTCCTTATCTTGTGGATCAGTAAACATGCATGACAATTCGGAAGAATCAAGCACTTCGTCAGGACCGATAGGCAGACGAGACAAAGCATCATCATTGCCATGCTGGGCTGTGGGCCAAAACAAAATTTCGTAATTATAGTTAGAGAAAAAGAAGGACTAACATTGCAACTTTCGTGCCTTACGGGCCGGAACTGGCTTAGACGGGTGGTACAACGACTCAAAGGCTTATGGTTGGTGAGCAAATAAAACTTGCGTCCATACAAAAAATTATGAAACTTTCTCACACCATATACAATAGATAAAGCTTCTCTCTCGATTTGAGAATAGTTTTGCTGGGCAGAATTGAGCAGCTATCTGGCGATCGACAGACTTAATCTGGTCTGAGGCAACTGCTCCGATGCCATGAGAAGATTCATCGACAGGCAAAACAACTGGTTTGGAGGAATCGAAAGGAATCAAACAGCGATCACTCAACAAAGCAGATTTGAGCTTGTGGAAATCAGCGTCACTTTCCGAAGATCAAACAAAAGAAACGTTACTACGCCGAAAGCGATGCAAAGGCGCTGCAATCTGCGCTGCATATGGTATAAATCGGATATAACATGAAATTTTGCCCAACACAGACTGAAGTTCTTTCAAGTTCCTGGATGCTGGCAAGTCTTTAATTGCACTGAGATGTGAGGGCGAGGAGTGGGTACGAGTACCCTGTTCGTTGATCATATGTCCTACATACTGAATCTCAGTTTGAAAAATTTGCACTTGCCACTGTTACACTTTAGTCCTGCCTGCAAAAGCACGATACATACGGCACGCAAATTCTGGAAATGTTCGCCAGGGGTGCGACGTTATACCACTATATCGTCTAGATAATTTGAGCAACCAGGGACAGTGGCTCACAACTGCTGCAAATAAGACTGAAAAATAGCATTACCTGATGCACAACCGAACTGAAGTCGGCGAAACTTGAGCAATCCAAGGTGGGTCTTGATCACAAAAAAGCGCTGCACCTATTCGTCGAGAGGAATCTGAAAGTATGCGTCCCGCAAGTCAATCGAAAGAATTTTCCCGCACCAAGCTTATCAAAAATGTCTTTAGGACGCAGTAAGGGAAATGTAGCTACCACTGTCTGGCGATTTACTGTAGACTTAAAGTCAGCACAAATATGGAAACAATCGTTTGGTTTCTTCACACACACTATAGGCGAAGCCCATGGCGAACCAGAAACAGGTTCAATGACACCAATGTCTTGCAAATGCTTAAGTTCAGAAGCTACGGCGTCGAACAGTGTGTGCAGTGCTGGGCGTGAAAGCCAGAAAATAGGCATGTCATTGTCTTTAACTACAGCATGCGCTGTAGAGTCTGTGGCAAAACCAAGACCATCAGAAAACAGTTCAGCAAAATCATGGCATGGTGCGGCAACACTGTGTTCATGGTCAATAGCGTTGATGTAAAGTATATTGTCCTGATTTGCGAGGTCAAATAGTTCAAATGCGTCCATGAAAAAATTGTTCGTAGCATCATTAGAGCAGAGCACATGGAAAGACACTGTACGGGTCGTGGCACCATATGTGGCTAGCAAACTATACACGCACAGCACTGAGATTGCCTGTCCAGTAAGTGTAGTCAGTGTGGAATGTGAACGAAGAAGCGGGAGAGAACCAAGCAAGTCATACGTCGATTTGTTCAGTAAAAAAACTGACGCACCAGTGTCCAGCAGCATGCGAACGGAACGAACACAAATGAGCAAAGTCACAAAACGTTTCCTCGCATCGCACTGATGCGAGAGGAAGTGTCTTGCAAAACTTGATTCACACGACGAGCTGTCGAAGCACGTGAATCCGAAGGCTTTGAATAAATGGCATTAACATCCACAGGCGTATGTGAATCATGATCATGGCCGTTGCCGTTGCGGTGACGTCCACGCGAGTCACAAGAATGGTAGACAGTTGGTGAATTAGAGTTTGTCTTACTACACACAGCCGGTACATGTCCTTTCTTATTACAAAAATAACACAGTGCTTGACGGGATGGGCAAGTGCCCCGTGGGTGGGCGCGAAAGCAGTTCGGACGTGATTTCAGTTTCTTAGTGGGTGCCTGGTGTGAAATTTGTTTACTTGCGCGTGAGTGACGCGGCGTGGTTGGCCGTGCTGGCGGGTGGGAGGACACGTGTTGTGCGTCGCTAACAGTACACACACGTAGCTATGTCTAATGTATCTTGTTTCTCTAGCAAGTCCATTTCCCGCAAAGAGGGGTTTTTTAATCTGAGGATATGTTCGCGGATGCGGTGATCCGCCACATTCTGCGCAATATCGCCTATTAACATTATATCAACATATGAGCTTCCACACGATCCATTAAAGGCACAATCAGACGTTAGACACTGAAGGCCCGCTAACCAAGCTTTATTCGACTGAGTAGAGCCACGCCGGAGGCGAAAGAATTTGTAGCGTGCAGCTACAACACTTACTGTATCACAAAAGTGGAAGTTCAAAGCATCAATATTTCGTCGTAACTTTTGGTTTCTGGGCAGGTGGTGGGAAACAATTTCACAAGCACACGATACAACACAATACCTACGTTGACAATGAAAAAAGCAAGATTCTCTGTACCTGGTATGATGTAAGCTACGAAGTGTGCCTCGAACTGTGCGATGTATTCTGGCCAGCGTTCAACGTCAGGATTGAAGGCACGAAATGGCTGCGCCGTCGTTTACGGCGTCGGTACAGGCGGTGGCGTCGGAGGCACCGAAGTAGCTGCAGTTAGTAGATCGGACAGGGAAGCCTGTTCCTGTGGAGAAGCCAAGGTTTACACCAATTAAAGTCTTAATAGCGAATGGTGGGAACACTTAAAGACAGTCTCACTGCCAAAAGGGCATATCACAAAAAAGCTAAAGTAGCACCGAGCAAAAAAAAAAAAAGAAATGAGAGAAGAGTAAAATAAATTTAATCCCTGCTAGTCTCCAAGTTTTGTATCGCCCTGGAAGGCGGCGCTTGGGTCTTTTCTGCAAACTGAAAACTTGGCCGAATGAAGGAAGTGAGTAGGAGCAGGAAAAGGTGATAATCTCTCGGTAATGCTCTTAGGAATGGTTTTACTATGTCACAATATTAACTGAATATACAACTTTGCACTGTGGTACGAAACCTTAGAACCGTCGTGAGTAGTACATAGTCTCAATAGCAAGCGAAGTGTCCTGGCCGTCTGATCTTGATGAAAATATGCAGAATCTGTCGTGGAGCTACAACACCTCCAAAGCTCACAGCTGTCGTCGGTGTCTGTCGTAGTGCCAACTTAAGAACTTCCACCTACGCCGTGGCATCGTAGCTATCGATACCACAATCACAATTTTACTCAGTGGCGCCGAAAATTAGTGGTGGCGCTGCAGATCGAATAACTGATAATAAGATGCTGAGTCGAACTGGGGAAAACAAGAAACTTATGGCACGACTTCGTTTCGTAGGGCATATCCTGAGGCTCCAAGGAATTGTCAGTTTGGTAATGGGAAGAAGTGCGTATATTTGGGTGTTGAGGGGGGGGGGGGGGGGGGAAGGGGGAGAATTAAAATTGTAGAGGGAGATAAAGTCGTGAATACAGGTAGCAGGTTCAAACTAATGCACCTTCCATTAGCTGGGCAGCGCTGAAGAGGCTTACACAGAATAGACTATCTTGGGCAGCTCCATCAAACCAGTCTTCAGACTGAACACAACAACAACACTGGGGTAGGGCGCGGGAGGGAGAAGTAGGCTTCTGGTACATAATTTTGCATGTTCTTTACTGGGAAAACTCATGAGAAAGGTAGGTCTCGCATGATTCAGCACCCTCGGCTGTTGACATGGCAATAGACGTTTCTGTATTGTTCTAAATTAACGGCGCTGCCCATTCTCGTATGAGAAAAGCTATTTATCTCACACGGTCGGCCGATGCAACGAACTGAGGTAGCTTTTCTTGTATTCTTCTGTTGTTGTAAACAGGAATATCTCTGGTATGACGTTAAACTGTAACCACATGTGGAGTGACCACTATATAAGCAACAATAGCAGCAACTTCTCTGGAAGGTGGATGAGAGAGTGAAGGTCGTGAGCTGTAACTGTTACCTTGCCTGCTTGGGAAGGTGGAAGGAGGATAGAGAATGTAAAGAAAATAGTCGTGATCACTTACCACTTACCATCAGGTAGTCAGCTCAGTAATGTCAATTGAAATTTACCGAGCAGTGCTTGTTGATTCCTGTTGTGATTTCTTATTACTCCAGGTTGGTGTTCGAGAGAAACGCAACGTTACAGATGTGGCTCCAATGTAATTTTCATAAGACAGATGCGTAAAGCGATCGGTCAGTCACATTATTCTGTGTAGATGTAGATGTAGTTAATTGAGTGTTGGACCTCGTTTCTGAAGGACTGCAGGTTCGTTAGTCCACCATAAAAGATCTGATAAATGGCTGATCAGTATTTGGATCACACCAATGGCAGACTGGCTCCACGTCAGCAGTTTTGCATTTCTTTCACGAATAGCTTTACACAAAGCTGATAAAGACATTAATACAAAGAGATATGTTTAGTTTCTTAAATTAACATACATGAAAGTTATTATTTTAAATAGACTTAAATACATTCATGGTTCTTAAGAGCTAACAAGATAGATGCTTACATAGCGAAAGCTGAAGAATAAAGGGTATACAAAACAGGAAGATATCTCCTAGCTGATCGAAGAAAAAATGGGAAGGCTTTTCTGTTCTTTACTGTCTTAGAAAGTATTATTATTTCTGGACATTCTGGTACACACATATTGCATAAACATAACGAAAGAGAATTTCTCTTGGTGTCTTACGTTTTCCTATGATATATTTGACTACGACACTGGCTGTTACATGAGACGTCATTCAAGTTCCTCACCCTACAGATGTGTCGCGGTACATGGCAGAAAGTGATGAAAGCCTACGACATATAAATATGCCTGAGGTAATTGCTCCTGTAACAGAAGGTGAATACTCAGGAACTACAGACATGTGGACATACAATGCGAGAAGCGACAATTATCTGACATGTACTGTCTTCTGTTTCATTGAATGGACACTCAGATTTCGCATTTTGTTTACTACTCAGTTTCCAGATGAATCAAAACCGGTAACATTCTAAGAGAATTTATCCACCACTCTACTATGAAAGATTAACAGCACATGACTGATCAAGGTACAAATCATGTGGTTGAACTGCGCGATATATTCACGATTGAATTGTTCCTGCCGTATGCTAAATACGAGGCTACGAAATAATTTTAATGCGGAGTACATATGCGTCAACTGTCATGGTCTTTGCCGGCCGGGGTGGCCGTGCGGTTCTAGGCGCTACACTCTGGAATCGCGCGACCGCTACGGTCGCAGGTTCGAATCTTGCCTCGGGCATGGATGTGTGTGATGTTCTTAGGTTAGTTAGGTTTAAGTAGTTCTAAGTTCTTGGGGACTTATGACCTAAGATGTTGAGTAGCATAGTGCTCAGAGCCATTTGAACAATTTTTGAAAGAAATAGTGTTTGTTCGGCTCTGAGCTGGCCCACTCCCTAGACTTTTTTCTACAGAAATGCCAACATCACAATTTTACTCAGTACCGCCGAAAAAAAATGATGGCGCTGGAGACTGAGTAACTGATAAGAAGATACTGAGTCGAACTGGGGAAACAAGACATTTATGGCACAACCTCGTTTTACAGTGCATATCCTGAGGCATCAAGGACTTGTCAGTTTGGTAATGGAAAGAAGTGTGTATATGTGGGTATTGGGGAGGGGCGGGGGGTGTTAAAATTTTAGAGGGAGATGATGTCTTGAATACAGTTAGCAGGTTCAAACTGATGCATACTGCATTAGCCGTGCAGTGCTGAAGAGGCCTGATAAGAATAGAATAGCTTGGGCAGCTGCCACAAATCAGTCTTCAGACTGAAGACCACAACAGCATCATTGAGGAAGGGGGTGGGAGGGAGACGTAGACTTCTGGTCCACAATTTTGCAAGTTCTTTACTGGGAGAACTCACAAGTAAGGTAGATCTCGTGTGATTCAGCGCCCTCGGCTGTAGACATGGGAAAAGTCTTTTCTATATTGCTGTAAATTAACGGCGCTTCTCGTATGTGAAAAGCTATTTATCTCGCACTGTTGGCCGATGCAACGAACTGATGTAGCGGTTCTTGTATTATTTTGCTGTTGTAAACAGAAGTGTGTCTGGTTTGACGTTAAACTGCAACCATACATGGAGTGATCACAGTGTAAGTGGCCCGTATCCAACAATAGAAACAACCTCTCTCGAAGGTGGGTGAGCCAGTGGAAGTTGTGAGCTGTAAGTGCTACATTGCTAGCTTACGAAGGTGGAAGGAAGATTGAGAATGTAAAGAAAATAGTCGTGTTCACCTACCACATACCAACAGGTAATCAGATCAGTAATGTCAACTGAAACTAACTGAGCAGTGCTTGTTCATTCCTCGGTTTAATTCCTATTACTTCAGGTTGTTGTTCGAGAGAAACGCAAACTTTCATATATGGTTCCAATGTAATTTTGATAAGGCAAGTGCATAACACGATCGGTTACTCGCATTGTGCTGTATAGTTAATTGAGTATCGGACTTCGTTTCTGAAACACTGAAGGTTCGTTGGTGCACCATAAAAGATCTGATATTGCTATCAGTATTTCGATCACTCAAATGGCAGACTGGCTCCACGTCAGCAGTTTTGCATTTCTTTTACGAATAGCTGTATACATAGCTGATAAAGGCTTCGATACAAAGATATATGTTTAGTTTGTTAAATTAATACATCTGAAAGGTATTAAATTGAATGTACTTATACACGAAGGCCGTTTGATAAGCCCGCGCAAAGTCCGAGAGATGCCACCACCGGCGCCTATCGAGGTCATGTTTAGTTAGTAGCATCTTTGGAAAGAACGCACACCAAGTTTCAGTCATATTGGTCTATTTCTTTGTGTTTGGCATTCGTGTGAGTTAAGGCAGTCGAGTGATTGTCCAAAAATGGGCGAAAAAAATTTCGTGTGGTAATTAAACATTACTTTATGAAAGGCAAAACGCCTCAGGAGACTAAAGAGAAGCTTGATAAACATTACGGTGACACTGCGCCTTCGATTAGAACAGTTTATAAGTGATTTCAAAGTTTTAGGAATGGCCATATGGGCACAAGTGATGCTGAACGTACTGGACGCCCTGTGGAGGTTACCACTCCAGAAATCATTGATAAAATCCATGATATGGTGATGGATGACAGAAGAGTTAAGGTGCGTGAGATTGCTAGTGCTGTGGGCATCTCGATTGAAGGGGTACATTATATTTTGCACGAGCATTTGGACATGAGAAAGCACTCCGCAAGATGCATTCCACGATTGCTCACGCTTGACCAAAAACGGAATTGTACCAAGTGTTGCAAGGATGCTTTGCAGCTGTTCAGAAGAATTCGCAGGACTTTGAGCGTGGTTTCGTCACTGTGAATGAAACATGGATACATTACTATACTCCTGAGACCAAACAACAATCTAATCAATGGGTTACCAAGGGAGAATTTGCACCAAAAGAAGGGAGAAACATTCCTTCGGCCGAAAAGCTTTTAGCGACTTTCTTTTGGGATTCGCAAGGTATAATCCTCATCGACTATCTGGAAAAGGGTAAAATTATTACAGGTGAATATTATTCATCGTTATTGGACCGTCATTTTCCTTCCTGACAATGCAACAGCACACACCTCAGCAGTTGTGGTCGCAAAATTAATGGAAATAGTATTTTAACTCGTTACACGTCACCCCCCCCCCACCCCCTATTCACCAGACTAGGCTCCCTGGGACTACTATTTGTTCCCCAATTTGAAGAAATGGCTGGCGGGACAAAGATTTTATTCAAACGAGAAGGTGATTGCAGCAACTATAAGCTTTTTTTCAATCTTGGACAATTCCTATTATTCGGAAACGATCAAAAATTCGAACAGCGTTGGATGAAGTGTTTAGGTCTAAAAGGAGACTATGTTGAAAATTAAGAAAGGTTTACCCCAAACATGTAAGCAGTTTTTATTTTTGTACGGGCTTTTTAAACGCCCGTCGTATATTCATAGTTCTTAAGAGCTAACAAGATAGATGCATACGTACCAAATGCTGAAGAACCAAGGACGATACGAAGCAGGAAGGCATCTCCTAGCTCATCGCAGGAAAAATGTAATGGCTTCTCTGTTCTTCATTGTCGTAGGAAGTATTACATGTACTTATGAACGTTTGTGGACTTTCTGGAACACACATATTTCATGAACATAAAGAAAGAAAATTTTCTTGGTGTCTTACATTTTCCTGTGATATATTTGACTACGATACTGGCTGTTACATGAGTAGTCATTCAAGTCGTCAGTACAACAAAATTACAAGATTGGTGTAGACAAGAAAAAAACAATACACAATTTGATATGTTTTAAATAAACAATTTGACAGGTTATGTTAAGTCAGTTCAGGGACGAGTCTGCCCATGGGAACTGATGCAGCCACTGTTAAAGTGACGTCGCAGTTCGCTTGTGTGATGTCAATCGGTCAGAGCGCGAGCTCTGATTGTGCACTTTGTAGCAGACGTGGGCATCGAGGCGCTGTCAGTCCAGGACCGTAGCCACGACAGACGTGCGAGCCTTGCGTCACACTGCCTGTTCAGCCGGGACAGCCGCATCGAGGTCCGACGGGCACCACGGTGCAGAGTCGTGCTGCACCGAGGCCCGCCTCGCGAGTTGCGGCCTCACTGGACTACAGCAGCCGAGCGAGTGCCTGACGTCACCCCAAGGGCCCAGCAGTGCTGTTGCGAAAGAACCTGTATGCCACGGGCTCAGCAGAGTGGCGCATAGGCGGTGGCCTCACTGCTTCGCACCGAGCCAGCCCGTGACGTCACTGCACCACTGCCGCGGGGAAGCACAGGCGTGCTGAAACTACGAACGTAGCAGTGTTCAGTGGGAGGGTGGGCTTTCTTCCTTTTTGTCGTAACGCACAAAATGAGCACGGAAACTAAACGTGGTCTGCAGAGGAATGAGCGCATGTCAAGAAAAAGGGTAGTAAAAGAAAAACTAATCAGTGATGAGTAGAGAACCACACATCTTGAAGCGAATCTTAGAAGTTCATTTTGGACCGTGTTAAAGCTTATTGTGGATGTCGTTAGGAAAAGCTTTCATTTGGTTTGCTGTTCGCTGTGCTGTGAAATTTACTCTCGTGCTGAAGGGTCAAGTGGCACTTCGAGCATTTCTCGCCATCCATGCGTGTCTAATTAACAAGGGATTTTATGTAGACGAGAAACGACTTCCTAAACCTGCTCAGGAGCTAACTGTCAATAAATTCGTGGCTATGTGTGCACGAGACGTATGGTCGTATGGAGCTATAAGTGTAAAGGAATTATGAATTTTATTCAGACCTTAATTGTCACTGCGAAGCCCATTATGTCTCAACCCACAAGTGTGTCGTGGCACATGGCAGAAAGTGCTAAAAGCCTACAGCATGTAATTATGACTGAAGTGATTGCTCATATAACAGAAGGTTAATACTCAACAACAACAGACATGTGGACATCCAGTGTGAGAAGAAACAAGTATCTTACATGTACTGTCTCCTGTTTCATTGAGTGGACTCTCAGATCTCTCATTTTCTTTACAACTCAGTTTCCAGATGAACCAAAACCGGGCGGTAACATTCTAAGAGAATTGTTTAGACGATTGATGTCTGTTGGTAAAAAAGACTCTACTTTGAAAAACATGCAGCACACAACTGATCAAGATACCAACATTGTCGTTGCACTGCGCGATTATTCATGATTGAATTGTTCCTTCCATATGCTAAATACAGGGCTACGAAATAATTTTGTTGCGGAGTATATATGCGTCATTTGTCCATAGGTTCATCGACTTTTGACTTACGTAAGGAAAAGTGGTCTTCTTAATGCTCTTGAAAGATCACTGAGCCATTTTAACGATACTCGCAGGAATAAGCAGCTGACAATGTTAGAATGTCTTTGTGCGAAAAGCTCTCTGAGAAGGGAGAAATAGAACAAAATGAAGGAACTGATATCACGCTGATGAAAGAACTTTTTACGGTATGTATGCTAAACTATTACTGTAATTCGTATACACAATAGTTTTTTTATAGCTTTTAAAACTTAAGGGTTTTTGTAGCACTTCAAAGCGGCGCCCAAGGAATTAGAACTGGAGAATCACGTACACTGCTCCTTCAGTTGGGATGGAAAATGACAATGTTAAAGCATTTGAGTGAGGCGCCCCAGGACAGAGAAGCTTCTGAGATCGGACTTTTCCATAAACGCCTTAAATTATACTTAGATGTAAAGCTATTTGTCCAGATATACTGTGAGAAAGAAACTCTCCTCTGGCCACCATTCGTTATTTAAAAATGATATCTGAAGATAAGAAGCGTAAAGTCATGTAAAGAATACAATAGTTTTTATACCTCATACTTCTCCAATCCCACAATACACTCTAACGACATTTCCCTTTACTGCAGTCTCGTCCAAACTGTGCCCCCGGGGCGCCAGCTCCCGCGACTGCCCGCGGCCAGCGCCCTGGGAGAATTCGGGTGTGGCCGCAGTGGTCGAGCCGTGTCGCTTAGCTGGCCGTGCGGACCGCCCTCCGCGCCTCGCCGTGCCCCTTTACGTGCCGGCAGCGGCCAAAAGCCACACAAAGCCGTTAAGCAACAGACCTAAGGCTACAATGGATCGAGATGGGTAGTCGACGGGAAGCAGACAAAAAGAAAGAGGAGCGGCGAGTCCGCGCTATTTAAACCCGAATGGGAAATTAATTTCCTTTGTACTGCTGTCGAAAATCATGCCAAATCTTTAGTATGACATCGGGAACCTTACGTACTTAAAATAGTACTCGATTCAACGGCACTTTAATACCTGTCACAAACATCAATTCGAAAATTTGTCGTAAGAGGAACGCCAGTCAAAGTTTGAAAAACTGAAAGAAAATTTCAAGAGTGAAGTAAGTGTTTCCTATCACATGACTCTTTATAATTTATAAAGATGAAAAATAAAACTATATTTTATAATCTGTCACTCAGCAATGTGCCATTTATCGAATATCACATTGTCCGCAACAAGGAAAATTTCTTTTCGGTTAATTTTTATATTTGGGTTGCATTAAATCGCGTACCACAGACATAAGAAAATGTTTCAGGTGCGTTCTTTTTCCGCCACTTTCTGAAAAGCCGTCACAAATGCTCTCTCTGGAAGCAAAGTTTCATTAAGAGTCATTCTTTGTTTTTGTATATCTGTGTTTTATGGATGGGAAAATTATGTTGTAGTTTGATCTATATTTTAAATTAATTAAAATTCAGATATTCCAATAGATAAAAATTTATTTTGCGACCACATTTCGCTGTCCTGGTTAGCGCCTAAGGCCGCTTTTCGGAGGAACTGCGGAAAACGCACCTAAAACCAATCTTTCATTGTTAGTTTTTTTATTTGAGTTTCGATGAATGAAATAATTGTTGAAATGATAATAGTGTTTTAAAAAACAGGATTGTACAAAATTAATTGTGTGTTTTTTTTGCCGTGGTAGGAGCAGGAAACAGGTGGGAAAAGTTTGCGCGCAAGTTACAAATGCTCGCTGAGAGTTGCGAAAGCAGGGAAACCCTTTGCGGCTAGGAATCTCATCAAGGATTGCCTCGTCGACTCGGCTTGTATTTGTCCAGCAGACCTCACGGAAAAAATTGAAAAACTAGCTCTTTCGCCTCAAACTGTTGCTCGCCGAGTCGAAGATATGGCCTCAAACATGGAACAGCAATTAATGGAGAGGGCGGCGAACTTCATATCATTTTCTATCGCTCTTGACGAGTCCGCGGACGTTGCGGACATATCTCAGCTCGTCATATTCATTCGAGGTGTCGACGACACTCTACGTGTCACATAAGAATTTCTCAACCCTATACCACTAAAAGACACAACCACGGGGTTGGATATTTTTCTACCCGCGGAAAACGTGTTAGAGTCAATGGGTTTAAAATGGGAACGCCTGACCAGTGTAACAACGGACGGAGCCCCTGCGCTACGAGGGATACGCACTGGATTTCTGAGTTTTGTCAGGTCAAAAATGGCTGAAGTTGGCTGTTCCTTATTCGCGGCAGTCCATTGTGTGATACACCAGGAGTCAATTTGTGGGAAGATTGTCAACATAAAAATGTTATGGAGACAGTTCTTTGAACGGTTAATTATCTTCGATCGCATGGACTCACACATCGCCAATTTAAAGAATTCCTGTTAGATAGTTTAATTAATTTCTTTGCGTGTTTTTGGGTACTTGCATTGTTTAATTCATATATTTCGGGCGTATTATAGTATTTGAGGGTTGTAGCACCGCGCTTTAGTACCTGAATAGTGCAAATTCGCGTAGTCGTCTGTCTTCTGTTTTTGTTGTGAACGGCCAGTGTCGGTTGGTCCGTCAGTGTGCTCCCTGCCGCCGTTGGATAAGCAGCTGCAGCAGCAAGTCGTATAACCCTATCTTACTTATTTGTTAGATAGTTTAATTAATTTCTTTGCGTGTTTTTGTGTACTTGCATTGTTTAATTCATATATTTCTGGCGTATTATAGTATTGGTCAGTTGTAGCATCGCGCTTTAGTGTTTACTTCGTAGATTCTTATTTAAATGGTGAGTTTCGTGTAGGAGGTGCAATTTCGAGTTTTAGTTACTGTAATCGTAAATTCAGCAGATTGTAGCGCAGTCGTTAGGCATTTGTACAGGTTAGTTGATACATTCTTTTCGTGTTCCGCTTGCGTTATCTAGGCACGGACTCGTGTTTCGGTAACTGTTGTTAAACATCGATTAGAATGGACAGGGACTGCGATTGCTGTGTTCGGATGAGGGTTGACTTGGCATCCCTTCGCTCACAGCTGCAATCGACGCTGACTTCGGTCGCGCAGCTTGAGGCTGTTGCCAATGGGCACCACTGTGGGGAACCGGACTCGGGTATCACGGGGATGTCAACCTCGTCCCGTCTGTCCCCAGATCGGTCTGCCGCTGTGGTTGCCCCGGTTGCTGCCCGCAGTGGGACTGAGCCCTCGCCTGTGGTTGATTGGGAGGTCGTTCCAAGGCGTGGCAGGCAGCGAAAGGCGTCCCCGGAGGCTGATCAGAAAGCCTCCCCGGTGCGTCTGACAAACCGGTTTCAGGCACTGTCTCTGGCTGAGCCAGATGCAGCTGCCTGTACTGTTTCAGAGGATCATTCTCAGCCTTCAAGGTCCGGGCAATCGCAGAGGGTGGGCTTACTGGTAGTTGGGAGCTACAATGTTAGGCGCGTAATGGGGCCCCTTAGGGATACGGCGGCTAAGGAGGGGAAGAAATCCAGTGTGCACTCCGTGTGCATTCCGGGAGGAGTCATTCCTGATGTGGAAAGGGTCCTTCCGGATGCCATGAAGAGCACAGGGTGCAGCCAGCTGCAGGTGGTGGCACATGTCGGCACTAATGACGTGTGTCGCTTTGGATCTGAGGAAGTTCTGTCTGGATTCCAGCGGCTATCTGATTTGGTGAAGGCTGCCGGTCTTTCTTACGAGATGAAGGCAGAGCTCACCATCTGCAGCATCGTTGACAGAACCGACTGCGGACCTTTGGTGCAGAGCCGGGTGGAGGGTCTGAATCAGAGGCTCAGACGGTTTTGCGACGGTATTGGCTGCAGATTCCTTGACTTGCGCCATAGGGTGGTGGGGTTTTGGTTTCCGCTGAATAGGTCAGGAGTTCACTACACTCAGCTGGCGGCTACACGGGTAGCGGAGGCTGGGACTGGGCGGTTTTTTAGGTTAGAAGGCCTCGGGAAAGTGCGGGATGGGCTGCAATGTCAAAGGGTGTTTGGCAATTACAGGACGTGCTTGGATCAAGGAACAGTCGGAATTATAGTTGTAAATTGTTGTAGTTGCGCTGGAAAAGCCCCTGAGCTTCAAGCGCTAATAGAAAGCACAGAAGCTGATATCGCTATAGGTACAGAAAGCTGGCTAAAGCCTGAAATAAGTTCTGCAGAAATTTTTACGAAGTCTCACACGGTGTTCAGGAAAGATAGATTAGGCAGAATTGGTGGTGGAGTGTTTGTGTCTGTCAGTAGTGGTTTATCTTGTAGTGAAGTCGAAGTAGATACTCCGTGCGAATTGTTGTGGGTGGAGGTTATACTTAACAGCCGAATTAAGTTAATAATTGGCTCCTTCTACCGACCCCCAAACTCCGATGATACAGTTGCGGAACAGTTCAGAGAAAGTTTGAGTCTCTTAACAAATAAATACCCCACTCATACGGTTATAGTTGGTGGGGACTTCAACCTACACTCGGTATGTTGGCAAAAATACTTGTTCAAAACCGGTGGTAGGCAGAAAACGTCTTCCGAGATTGTCCTAAATGCTTTCTCCGAAAATTATTTCGAGCAGTTAGTCCACGAACCCACGCGAATTGTAAATGGTTGCGAAAACACACTTGCCCTCTTGGCCACAAACAATCCAGAGCTGATAGAGAGCATCATGACTGATACAGGGATTAGTGATCACAAGGTCATTGCAGCTAGGCTCAATACCATTTCTTCCAAATCCATCAGAAACAAACGCAAAATAATTTTATTTAAAAAAGCGGATAAAGTGCCACTAGAAGCCTTCCTAAAAGACAATTTCCATTCCTTCCGAAGTGACTATGCGAATGTAGACGAGATGTGGCTCAAATTCAAAGATATAGTAGCAACAGCAATTGAGAGATTCATAACTCATAAATTGGTAAGAGATGGAACGGATCCCCCGTGGTACACAAAAAAGGTCCGAACGCTGTTGCAGAGGCAACGGAAAAAGCATGCGAAGTTCAGAAGAACGCGAAATCCCGAAGATGGGCTAAAATTTACAGACGCGCGAAATTTGGCACGTACTTCGATGCGAGATGCCTTTAATAGGTTCCACAACGAAACATTGTCTCGAAATTTGGTAGAAAATCCGAAGAAATTCTGGTCGTATGTAAAGTACACAAGCGGCAAGACGCAGTCAATACCTTCGCTGCCCAGTGCCGATGGTACTGTTATCGACGACTGTGCCGCTAAAGCGGAGTTATTGAACGCAGTTTTCCGAAATTCCTTCACCAGGGAAGACGAATGGAATATTCCAGAATTTGAAACACGAACATCTGCTAGCATGAGTTTCTTAGAAGTAGATACCTTAGGGGTTGCGAAGCAACTCAAATCGCTTGACACGGGCAAGTCTTCAGGTCCAGATTGTATACTGATTAGGTTCCTTTCAGATTACGCTGATACTATAGCTCCCTACTTAGCACTCATATACAGCCGCTCGCTCACCGATAGATCTGTACCTACAGATTGGAAAATTGAGCAGGTCGCATCAGTGTTCAAGAAGGGTAGTAGGAGTAATCCATTTAACTACAGACCTATATCATTGACGTCGGTTTGCAGTAGGGTTTTGGAGCATATACTGTATTCAAACATTATGAATCACCTGGAAGGGAACGATCTATTGACACGTAATCAGCATGGCTTCAGAAAACATCGCTCTTGTGCAACGCAGCTAGCTCTTTATTCGCACGAAGTAATGGCCGCTATCGACAGGGGATCTCAAGTTGATTCAGTATTTCTAGATTTCCGGAAAGCTTTTGACACCGTTCCTCACAAGCGACTTCTAATCAAGCTGCGGAGCTATGGGGTATCGTCTCAGTTGTGGGACTGGATTCGTGATTTCCTGTCAGGAAGGTCGCAGTTCGTAGTAATAGACGGCAAATCATCGAGTAAAACTGAAGTGATATCAGGTGTTCCCCAGGGAAGCGTCCTGGGACCTCTACTGTTCCTGATCTATATAAATGACCTGGGTGACAATCTGAGCAGTTCTCTTAGACTGTTTGCAGATGATGCTGTAATTTACCGTCTAGTAAGGTCATCCGAAGACCAGTATCAGCTGCAAAGCGATTTAGAAAAGATTGCTGTATGGTGTGTCAGGTGGCAGTTGACGCTAAATAACGAAAAGTGTGAGATGATCCACATGAGTTCCAAAAGAAATCCGTTGGAATTCGATTACTCGATAAATAGTACAATTCTCAAGGCTGTCAATTCAACTAAGTACCTGGGTGTTAAAATTACGAACAACTTCAGTTGGAAGGACCACATAGATAATATTGTCTGGAAGGCGAGCCAAAGGTTGCGTTTCATTGGCAGGACACTTAGAAGATGCAACAAGTCCACTAAAGAGACAGCTTACACTACACTCGTTCGTCCTCTGTTAGAATATTGCTGCGCGGTGTGGGATCTTTACCAGGTGGGATTGACGGAGGACATCGAAAGGGTGCAAAAAAGGGCAGCTCGTTTTGTATTATCGCGTTATAGGGGAGAGAGTGTGGCAGATATGATACACGAGTTGGGATGGAAGTCATTACAGCATAGACGTTTTTCGTCGCGGCGAGACCTTTTTACGAAATTTCAGTCACCAACTTTCTCTTCCGAATGCGAAAATATTTTGTTGAGCCCAACCTACACAGGTAGGAATGATCATCAAAATAAAATAAGAGAAATCAGAGCTCGAACAGAAAGGTTTAGGTGTTCGCTTTTCCCGCTCGCTGTTCGGGAGTGGAATAGTAGAGAGATAGTATGATTGTGGTTCGATGAACCCTCTGCCAAGCACTTAAATGTGAATTGCAGAGTAGTCATGTAGATGTAGATGTATCGAAGCAGAGTAACCCGACATCCCCTACCACGCCGAAGTTAAATGGATGAGCAGAGGAAAGGTGCCTCGTCGGTTTTTCTCCTTGAGAGGCGAAATAAATACCTTTTTGGAAATGAAAGGACGTCCAGAAGAATTACTTTGTGAACCTATGTGGGTGGCGAATTTGGCTTTTTGAGTGTTGTCAGTGGTCATTTAAATACTTTGATCATTTCACTCCAAGGCGAAAATCACTCTGTTGTTGATTTAGTGCAGACGATTCAAGCATTTCTAAAATTCTTATTTTGTGAGAAAAACAGTTGCACGAGATGAATTGTTGTCACATTTCTGCACTAGACAGCGTTAAAGAAGATGTGGATTTTTCAGATCATGTTCAGATCATTTTCGAATTACAAGAACAGTTAGAAAACAGACTTTTGGAGATAAGTGAGTTTCAGCCGGCCTTAGATATATTTGTTCGCCTGTTTTCCCTTCGGGCAGAGGGCGTCTTACAAGTGCTTCAACTAGAGCTGATTGACCTGCAGTGTGATATCCGTCTGAAGGACCGCTTTCTTATGCGTAAATCTCTGGATGACTTTTACAGTTGTCTTCCACTAGAGAAAGATCCTCTTTTGCACAAGCACGCGGCCAAAGTTCTGTCAATGTTTGGTTCCACATATATTTATGAGCGCTTTTTCTCTCTGTTAAAGCTTGCTAAATCTAAGAACCCTTCATTACTTGGCGATAAAAATTTGACTAACTCTTTAAGGTTAGCAGTCTTACGGAATATTGTACCAAACCTAGAAAAAATCGTTTCTTCGAAAAAGAAAAACTTATAAAGTGGTAATTGTCTTCTTTAACAATGTTGACTGTAGGACTTAGAGAGCTTCATAACGTTAATTCTATTTTTAATAAGTTTTCAAACTTGGTCAGTTAAAACTATTACGCACAAAACAGGAGACTAAGCATCCGATTTTTAAACTCTGACACGGGATACAAAAAGCTGACCCCGGGACAGTCCAGTGCAGAGCAGTGCTGTGCGGTCTCACTCGCTCCGCAGCTCTCTCTCGCTCCTATGGCGACACAAGCGACACAATGATCTACACTGCCTTGCGTCTAGGGGGCGCGGGCGCGCCCGACGGGCGCAATACTTGAATGAGCCTACTTTACTGCATATTGTTGTTGTTGTTGTTGTTGTTGTGGTCTTCAGTCCTGAGACTGGTTTAATGCAGCTCTCCATACCACTCTATCCTGTGCAAGCCTCTTCATCTCCCAGTACCTACTGCAACCTACATCCTTCTGAATCTGCTTAGTGTATTTATCTCTTGGTTTCCCTCTACCATTTTTACCCTCCACGCTGCCCTCCAATACTAAATTGGTGATCCCTTGATGCCTCAGAACATGTCCTACCAACCGATCCCTTCTTCTCGTCAAGTTGTGCCACAAACTTCTCTTCACCCCAATCCTATTCAATACCTCCTCGTTAGTTATGTGATCTACCCATCTAATCTTCAGCATTCTTCTGTAGGACCACATTTCGGAAACTTATATTCTCTTCTTGTCCATGTTTCACTTCCATACATGGCTACACTCCATACAAATACTTTCAGAAATGACTTCCTGACACTTAAATCTATACTCGATGTTAACAAATTTCTCTTCTTCAGAAACGCTTCCCTTGCCATTGCCAGTCTACATTTTATACCCTCTCTACTTCGACCATCATCAGTTATTTTGCTCCCCAAATAGCAAAACTCCTTTACTACTTTAAGTGTCTTATTTCCTAATCTAATTCCCTTAGCATCACCCGACTTAATTTAACTACATTCCATTATCCTCGTTTTGCATTTGTTGATGTTCATCTTATACCCTCCTTTCAAGACACTGTCAATTCCGTTCAACTGCTCTTCCACAAGTCCTTTGCTGTCTCTGATAGAATTACAATGTCATCGCCGAACCTCAAAGATTTTATTTCATCTCCCTGAATATTAATACCTACTCGAAATATTTCTTTTGTTTCCTTTACTGCTTGCTCAATATACAGATTGAATAACATCGAGGAGAGGCTACAACCCTATCTTACTCCCTTCCAAACAACTGCTTCCCTTTCATGCCCCTCGACATTTACTGCGTATACAACCACCTTTTCTTTTTGTTCTCGCTAGTGGGTTCGAACGGAACTGGCTTACCTTTCGATCTACAAATAGTTATCTCAATGCACTCTGCTCTTCTGGAGGTTACAAAAATAACTTGTAATGTTCTGAAATAAGAGAGACGCACATTCCTACATGTTGCTCCACATCTGGTAACATGTGAATCCTTGGGAATCCATGTCATAATAAATGAAAGTTTAAATTTTTTTCCATATATGCACAGCAATATGAATTTTGCTGTCCTCAGGTAAAAAGAAGAAATGTATAATGAGGTTGTACATGTATTTCAGAGCCTCACCCCATCAAAAGCTAATCTTGTTGAAGCACATAAATTCTGCTGCCCCATCCACTGGATACCTATTTGTGTAATTTGAAGATGGGAGTAAGACAGTCGGGTAGCAGCTACAACGCAAAACATTAATGCATACAAGGATAATTTTTTAAACAGAATTAAATATAAGGGAGAAGCAATTAACATTTTAAAGCTTACCTGTGACACTGTAATTCTGTTAGAGACAGCAAAGAACTTGGAATAACCGTTGAGTGGAATAGATAGTGCCCTGGAAAGGAATTTTCAGATAAACCTCAATGGAACTAAATGAAAGGTAATGTAACGTATTCGAATTAAACCTAGCAGTACCAACGGATTTTCCATAACGTGTAGTACAAAAGGGGGTGGTAATATATGACCAACACAAAAATATACGTGTTTCGTTAATTTTCGCTGTCATTTACGCACAACATACTTTTTAAAGATATATTATCCACTGAGAAGACCTAAATTTTTGCATTAAGTTTTACTGAAAAATTTAAAACAATTACGGAATCTTGTAAGAGATATCATTAAAAATTAGAAATATATTTGTTCAAAATTTTAAAATCTAATGTAGATGACTAGATAACAGTGTTCTGGAAACGTAAGCATAAAGTACCCCTCCCCTTGGTAATGCGAGGGTTAAATCAGGTTTTGTTAAGGGAATCTGATTACGAAATGAGACAGTAAAACGACTGTTAAGCAGCAAAATAGCTGATTATGGCCGAGGTAGAGAGGATATAAAATGAAGACTGCCTATACCAAAAAATATTAATGAGAAAGTGGGATTTGCTAACATCGAATATCAATTTAAGTGTTAGGAAGTATTTCCTGAAAGTATTTGTGTGGTTTCCTAGATGCTACTCTAGGTGGATGTAAAAATGAATGTGCGCAATGGAAAATACTGAACGCGAAAGTAAACATTTTGCCCAGTCTGACTACCCCCTGAAGCAGATATTAGGATGGCTTAACGGTGATATTACTTCATCGTTCTTGCTCTTTAACATATAAATCACAACATAAAAATAAATGAATAGTAACTACTTAATGTTAATGTATCTGCTTATACCTTAATTGTTGATTGAAACCCCTTCATTTATTACACATGTTTATATGTCGATGTGCAATGGATATAAATTGATACAAATGAATTTCCAAACTAATGTTATTGATCAAAAAAATGTGCCCCTTTTTATGGGTACGCGATCTAATATAAATAATGCGAGATAACTGTTTTCACCTACGTCCCAAATACTAGAATACACTACTTTCAAAGATTGTCTACAATTGTGTGGATCCTTAGCTGAAATGAAACTTAAGTGGTCACAGCTGTTCAGCTTTATAGCCCTAATAAGCCGAAGCAATCAATATCACCAAATTATACTGCGTCTCGTGCGTCGGAGTGATGGTTCTCGTAGATTTCTGCGACGATGGAAGAACTCCAGCCACGAAACAGAAAACTCGTTCAAAGACGAGGTCGGAAGAAGGCGGTCCTCTGACTAGTATCATCTATTACTATCTTCTCCTCTCTGTGTTCCACAGAGAAGAAACGAGAACACCCAGTCACAAGAACGGGATTTAGGTGTCTCAACGTGAGTATAGACAAAGAAGTGCTCTCAATCACTGAACGCTGCGTACTCAAAAACGACTCTCTACCGGGAGGCGAAGTCCAGAATAGTATAAGTTAGCAACACCTTAAGACACCTAAAGAAACTTCCCAATGCCTTGTGGCACTGTATCATGCAAATTAATCATTTGCCAGCATTTCTCCTATCATGATAAACCTTGGTGACAGCTTTCTCAGCTTGAGCATTATCCCCCTGAGTTCCACCACGCGTCATCAGAAATCAGTTTTGGTATGATGCTTGATGAGAAAAGCTAGATCTGGGATTGCACAGCAAGCTTCGCCTGCATCACTCATTACACTGCAAAGTGTTGTCATTTTTGGCAGTCTCCTAACCCACTGGCACAATCCTTGTCGGTCCAATCATAAACCTTCCAAACTCATTTCCTCTTTCATCCCCTCCTACCTTCTGAGGAGGCAGTGCCGTCACAGATGGTGCCGAATCTGCGTTCTTCGGAAATACTAAATGCGTCTTACCATTTCAGTACCCAAAACATCTGCAATACAATCAACCTTATTGATAGCTTTCTGTGTCACCTCCTAAGTATCTACAAGAAAATGACTGTCGGCAGCTGCACTCTGCAAGACACAAAAATCACCGGCACATGTACTTCCCTCCACATCTGGTCCAGGCTGCAGAAATTCGCAACCTCTCCGGCAGGGTATCCCCCACTAATTATACAAACAACAAACGAGGAAAACAAAGTAGTACGGCGACAAGCACACTTAATCTAATTCTATCCTAACACTTACTGTAACTTCAGTCCTCCGCTTGAAGGGATACTCATTACTATTACTTTACGTGCTAAAAATAGTGAGCCACATTTATTGCTCAAATTGAAATATATTGCTCATTAAAAAGGCGTAAACTACCATAAAACTCCCACTTTTCGACAAAATTCATCTTCCCCTCCTTAGAAGCAACACATGGTTAACACCTTATACACTCCCAGACAATGAGCCACACCCATTGATGATACGTATAAATAACGTTCACATTTACACATCCTCAGAACACAGTCTGAGTCTACTTGCCACATGCCACACATGAAAACAGAACTGAAACCTGGTTAAAGGTGTACTGACTTGATGTGACACTCGCAGGGGGAAAAAGAACAATCAGTTCACTCATCCACTGCATATTGATGCTGTGTATTGACAAAACTGCAACCCTGCGGTAGTCGAGAGTCATCGTATCCATGAGAGGTGGCTGGTATGATTCCTCTGTCAGCGAAATTGGAAGTGACACACACTTCTTACATCAAAATGTAGAGGGCCAAGATTAGATTAGATTAGATTGGATTTACTTTCATTCCAACTGATCTATAGTGAGGTGGTCCTCCAGGATGTGGGACATGTTACAAAAACAATAATACACGACAGATATTTACAACTGAAACAAATAAGTTAAAGTACCTTTCACAGGTCCCAAGTGGAATTATTCTAATTTTTTAATGAACTCTATATGAAAGAATGATTTTACAAACATTAATGCACTGAATTTAAAATTTAAAAAAAGATTTTTTATGAGGAAATAAACCTGTAATAGAACTACTACAATACTTATTTACAATGAACACATTACTGCACTGAAATGGCGCAGAAGTTCGATTGTACTTACACACACACACACACTCTTTTATTTACAATGAACACATTACTGCACCGAAATGGTGCAGAAGAATTCAATTGGTCCTACTGAGAAATTGATCAATGCAGTTGAAGCAGTTGGCCACAAATAAATCCTGTAGGCTTCTCTTAAACTGAATTTCATTGGTTAAGCTTTTTATCCGGCTGGAGTGGCCGTGCGGTTGTAGGCGCTACAGTCTGGAACCGAGCAACTGCTACGGGCACAGGTTCGAATCCTGTCTCGGGCATGGATGTGTGTGATGCCCTTAGGTTAGTTAGGTTTAATTACTTCTAAGTTCTAGGCGACTGATGACCTCAGAAGTTAAGTCGCATAGTACTCAGAGCCATTTTTGGTAAGCTTTTTATGGGTGCTGGCATGTTATTGAAAATGTGTGTTCCTGAATAATGCACACCTTTTTGTACAAGAGTAAATGACTTTAAATCCTTGTGAAGATTATTCTTACTTCTAGTATTGATTCCATGAAAAAGTGATATGTTTTTAATGACAGTTTTCATTAAGGAATAAATATATTGAGAAGCAGTAGTTAGTATCCCTAGTTCCCTAAACTGGCTTCTGCCGGATGTTCTTGAGTTCACGCAACATATAACGTTTACTGCATGTTTTTATGCCAGGAAAACTTTAGCTTGGCTTGATGAATCACCCAAAAAATTAATCCCATATGACATTATGGAATGAAAGTAAGCATAGTATGCCAGTTTTTTCATGTTTATATCCCCTGTGTCGGACACAATCAGCACGGCAAATTAAGATTTGTTAAGACGCTTCAGCAGTTATGTGGTGTGCTCTTCCCAGTTAATTTATTATCAAGCTGTAATCCCAAGAATTTAACACTGTCCACTTCTTCTATATGCTTGTCATTGTATGTTAGGCATATACTTGTGGGACACCCCTTACAAGTTCTGAAATGCATGTAGTGATAATGTTACTGATGGAAGGTCATTGATATACAGAAGAAAAAGTAAGGAGCCTAAAATGGAACCTTGTGGGACTCCACATGTAATTAGTTCCCAGTTGGGTGATGGCTTATAGCTTAATTCATGTCTCTTTCCTAATAACACCCTTTGTTTCCTGTCAGAGATATAAGATTTGAACCATTTTGCAGCATTTCCCATTACTTAAGGGGATATTGTAATTTACACAGTCAAAATCCTTTGACAGATCACAAAACATACCAGTTGCCTGCAGTTTTTTGTCTAATGAAACACATTTTCACTGTAAGTGTAGATAACATTCTCAACATCAGAATATTTTAGAAATCCGAACTGCGACTTTGACAGTATGTTATTTGAGATATGGTGGTTATAAAGCCTATTGTACACTACTTTTCTAAATTTTTTGGGAATGCTGGCAAAAGTGAAATTGGACAGAAATTTGATGCTGTTTCTTTATCTCCCTTCTTAAACAGTTGCTTAACTTCAGCATATTTTAACGATTCAGGAAATATTCCACTGATAAACGACTGGTTACACAGATAGCTTAATATGTTACTTAACTCAAAATCACATACTCTAATTTACTTTGTTGATATTTCATCATACCCACTAGATGTCTTTGATTTTAAGTATTTTATAATGAACATTATTTCTGCTGGGATAGTGAGGGACAAATTCACATTATGGAAATTACTTGAAATGTCTGGTCTGAGGTATTCCAAGGCAGCACCTCTCTATAGAACCAGACAACCCCTTCTTTTCAGTAACAGTTATAAAATGTTTGTTGAAAAGTTCTGAAACGCTATACACATCTGTCACCAATGTAACATTTACTCTTAATGCTATTTGTCCCTCTTCGTGTCTCGTTCTATCGGTCTCCTTCTTCACTATATCCCACATTGTCTTTAGTTTGTTATCTGATATGACAATCTTTTCCTTGTAATATACACTCCTGGAAATTGAACTAAGAACACCGTGAATTCATTGTCCCAGGAAGGGGAAACTTTATTGACACATTCCTGGGGTCAGATACATCACATGATCACACTAACAGAACCACAGGCACATAGACACAGGCAACAGAGCATGCACAATGTCGGCACTAGTACAGTGTATATCCAACTTTCGCAGCAACGCAGGCTGCTATTCTCCCATGGAGACGATCGTCGAGATGCTGGATGTAGTCCTGTGGAACGGCTTGCCATGCCATTTCCACCTGGCGCCTCAGTTGGACCAGCGTTCGTGCTGGACGTGCAGACCGCGTGAGACGACGCTTCATCCAGTCCCAAACATGCTCAATGGGGGAAAGATCCGGAGATCTTGCTGGCCAGGGTAGTTGACTTACACCTTCTAGAGCACGTTGGGTGGCACAGGATACATGCGGACGTGCATTGTCCTGTTGGAACAGCAAGTTCTCTTGCCGGTCTAGGAATGGTAGAACGATGGGTTCGATGACGGTTTGGATGTACCGTGCACTATTCAGTGTCCCCTCGACGATCACCAGAGGTGTACGGCCAGTGTAGGAGATCGCTCCCCACACCATGATGCCGGGTGTTGGCCCTGTGTGCCTCGGTCGTATGCAGTCCTGATTGTGGCGCTCACCTGCACGGCGCCAAACACGCATATGACCATCATTGGCACCAAGGCAGAAGCGACTCTCATCGCTGAAGACGACACGTCTCCATTCGTCCCTCCATTCACGCCTGTCGCGACACCACTGGAGGCGGGCTGCACGATGTTGGGGCGTGAGCGGAAGACGGCCTAACGGTGTGCGGGACCGTAGCCCAGCTTCATGGAGACGGTTGCGAATGGTCCTCGCCGATACCCCAGGGGCAACAGTGTCCCTAATTTGCTGGGAAGTGGCGGTGCGGTCCCCTACGGCACTGCGTAGGATCCTACGGTCTTGGCGTGCATCCGTGCGTCGCTGCGGTCCGGTCCCAGGTCGACGGGCACGTGCACCTTCCGCCGACCACTGGCGACAACATCGATGTACTGTGGAGACCTCACGCCCCACGTGTTGAGCAATTCGGCGGTACGTCCACCCGGCCTCCCGCATGCCCACTATACGCCCTCGCTCAAAGTCCGTCAACTGCACATACGGTTCACGTCCACGCTGTTGCGGCATGCTACCAGTGTTAAAGACTGCGATGGAGCTCCGTATGCCACGGCAAACTGGCTGACACTGACGGCGGCGGTGCACAAATGCTGCCCAGCTAGCGCCATTCGACGGCCAACACCGCGGTTCCTGGTGTGTCCGCTGTGCCGTGCGTGTGATCATTGCTTGTACAGCCCTCTCCCGGTGTCCGGAGCAAGTATGGTGGGTCTGACACACCGGTGTCAATGTGTTCTTTTTTCCATTTCTAGGAGTGTATTTGCTTTGATGTTCGTATTATAGTCTTTAATATTTTGCAATATTTCTTGTAATGTGCTAGAGCATCAACATCAGAACTGTTTAGGATTGACAGATACAGTTTTCTTTTTGTTTTACAAGATACCTCTATTCCTTGAGTAATCCATGGCTTCTTTGTAGACTTTACTCTAACCTTGGTTAGTTTTGGGGAAAAACAGTGTTCGAATAAAGTGAGCATTTTATTAGCAAAAGTGTTATATTTTTCATTCATGCCATGAGCAGTGTAAACATCAGTCCAGTGAATGTCTCTGAGGATTGTCATAAAATAATCAATTTTT
The DNA here is from genome assembly GCF_023897955.1 of Schistocerca gregaria. Classification (NCBI taxonomy): domain Eukaryota; kingdom Metazoa; phylum Arthropoda; class Insecta; order Orthoptera; family Acrididae; genus Schistocerca; species Schistocerca gregaria. The sequence goes on along the minus strand of NC_064931.1, from coordinate 398,887,244 downwards.
GGCTTATTGATTACCCTCTTGAGCTCAGCTTTAACAAATTTTGTATCCTGTTCAGTATTAACATTTAACAGAAGGAACTGCATGTCATGGTCTGAGAGGCCATTGACTATTTGTTTTGTAATATAATTTTGTTCATAGGACTTTTCTATAAAGGTATTATCAACAGCTGTTTGTGAGCAATTGGCTACCGCAGGGGGGAACTTTACAGTGGGAATTAAGTTGAATGATAGTGTTACTAACTCAAATAATTTCTTATTGGGAGAGTCAACATTGGAATCACCAGCAACCACTATTTCTTTGTTTTTGGTTGTTAAATGGGCCAGTACAACTTAAAGGTGGTTTATGAACAGATTAAAGTTACTTGCAGGTGCTCGATATTCACTTAATACTGTGAAGGATTTTTTGTAAAATTCTACTTCTGTTACACATGCTTCCATATGCTGTTCTAAGCAAAATTTATGAATGCCTATGTTCTTAAATTTATGACAGTTCTTGATGAATGCGGCAACTCCACCTTTCTCCATTTCGGCTCTACAAAAGTGAGATGCTAACCTAAACCCTGTAAGACTAAAAAGTTATATACTAGTGATCACATGATGTTCAGACCGGCAGATTATGTCAGCTGGCTTTGAGGACCCTAATTCACCTACACAGATAATTAATTCATTAATTTTATTTCTCAGTCCTCGAATATTTTGATGCAATAAAGATAGCTGACATTTCACATTGACTGAGTTCCTTTCTCAAACGGAAGGTTTGTCTCAGTCCTAACCTCTCTTAAAATTTTGTTTCTTTTTGTCCTCCCTACCCTACAAAATGGTCTTTTCTGAACCCTATAACCACTGGTATTTTATCACTCATGATAGTGCCTTCCCCCTTTAACTTTCCTGCTATTTTCCCAGTCAGTTTACCCTTCCCTTTCCTGATGAGGTGAAGGCCATGCCTAGTATAATCCTACCTATTGAGAGAATCAACAGGACCCACACCAATGTGTGACCCTGCACACGACATAAGCAGCCGTTCCAACTCCTAATTAACTGTCTTGACTCAAGAGTTCAAATGAGGTCGGTCATGGCGATCAAGAACAGATACAAAGTCAATACTATTATGCTTCGATGCTGATGAAATCTTTGCAAGGTCACGCTCCATGCTGTACCCAGGATCTCTGTCAATAATATTACATGGCCCACCCACTATAACCATGGTGTCTGCCTTAGTGAAATCTTTGCAAAGTAATCATAAATCCTCTATCACCTGCTCCAGATCAAAACTAGGTTTAAAAAAATTGGTGATTTGGTATTCTGATTCTAGTTCATCATGCAAAAGTTGGCCAACACCTATTCCACGGGAACTACCTAAAAATAACACTTTCTTTCTCTTTAGTGATTTTCCTACATTCTTACTTTTCACTTTGCTGCTGAAAGTTTGTTGTGCCCTGTCTACACCTGCAATTACTTGAGGCTCTCTAGCTTTTAACTGAAGCAACAGGTCAAACCTATTTTCCACATTCTCCACGAAGCTGTCAGACAAGATGGATGACCTCTACATGTGGGGGTCTGAGTTTAGGTGGTGGATTGTTGTCGGGATTATGATCCACGGCTGCTCATAAAAACTTCACTACTATTCATACATTTGACTGAAGAACAAACTAGAACATTCTGTGGTGCAACGTCCTCCATAGCGTATGCTGAACGTAGCGAGTGTTAAGGAACTGACGCAACAGGTGGCCATGGTCTCAAACGACTGGCTTCTATGGATGAAGGCTGGTTGCATCTGGTAGTTGGCCCACAGGCTGGAGGATACTAAGCTCACAGCACTGATCTTAAAACCAGCAGCTGGAGCCCACAGTTATTGGAGGCCAAATCTCGTGGTGGCTGCTTGTAGCATCGTGTCGCCTCGAGGAGTGGCATACACATCTCCTCATAAATATTAGGTACCAGACTACGACACCTTTGACTGAAAATAATGGTAATTTATGTTGGAACAGAGCGTTCTTACTTTGCAAATCACAGCTATCAACCACGTAGACCATAAGAAGTGTATTGATTGGATGTGTAGTAACTGGCCCACCAACGCCTTTCTGCTGTGTCGTCGTTATGGCAGTGCCAGCTATTTTCCTGGGGCACAATGTGGGAATCTGCCAGTGGCATTGCGGCATCTGACGTAATGGTGTTTGGTTGGCTCTGAGCTGGCCCTCTGCCAAGATCTTTTGCAACAGCCATGGAAACATCAACATTTTACTCAGTAGCGCCGAAAAATAGTGGTGGCGCTGCAGATAGAATAACTGAATAGACGATACTGAGTCGAACCGGGGAAAACAAGAAACTTATGGCGCAACTTCGTTTCATAGGGCGTATCCTGAGGAATCAAGGAATTGTCAATTTGGTAATGGAGAGAAGTGTGTATATGTGGGTGTTGGGGAGGGGGGAGGTGTTACAACTGTAGAGGGAGGTAAAGTCTTGGATACAATTGGTAGGTTCAGACTGATGTACTTGTATTAGCTGTGCAGCGCTGAAGAGGCTGGCACAGAATACACTAGCTTGGGCAGTTGCATGAATCCAGTCTTCAGTCTGTAGAATATTGGGAAATGGGGCAAAATCGAAAGGTAGGCTTCAGGTTCACAATTTCTCGAGTTCTTTTGAGGGAAAACTCACGTGTAAGGTAGATCTCGTGTGATGCAGCACCCTTGGCTGTTGACATGACAAAATACGTTTCTATATTCCTCTAGAGAAGCCGTCCGGGGTGCCTGAACGGTTCTAGGCGCTACAGTCTGGAACCGCGCGACCACTATGGTCACAGGTTCGAATCCTGCATCTGGCATGGATGTGTGTGATGTCCTTAGCTTAGTTAGGTTTAAGTAGTTCTAAGTTCTAGGGGACTGATGACCTCAGAAGTTAAGTCCCATTGTGCTCAGAGCCATTTGAACCATCTGAAAATAGAGATTGTAAAGGAAATAGTCGTGTTTACCTACCACTTAATAGCATGTAGTCAGCTCAGTAATGTCAATTAAAATTAACGGAACAGTGCTTGTTGATTAGTATTGTGATTTCCGATTACTTCATGTTGGTCTTCGAGAGAAAACCCAAGTTACAGATGTTGTTCCAACGTAATTTTCATAAGGCAAGTGAATAACACGATTGGTCAATCGCTTTATGCTGTATAGTTAATTGAGTATCGGACTTAATTTCTGGTAGACTGCAGTTTGGTTTGTGAACCATAAATGATCTGATAAACTGCTAGGCCGTATTTGGATCACAACAATGGGAGAAGAGCTCCATGTCAGTAGTTTTGCATTCTTTCACGAATAGCTGAACACAAAACTGAAAGGTATTATTTTAAATATACTTAAATATATTCATAATTCTTAAGTGCTAACAAGATAGATGATTACATAGCGAAAGGTGAAGAACAAAGGACGATACGAAACAGGAAGGCATCTCCTCGCTGATCGCAGAAAAAAATATGAAGGCCTCTCTGTTCTTTATCATCATATAAAATATTGCATGTAGTTACTAACATTTGTGAACTCTATGGTACACACATATTTCATAAGCATAAAAAAGAAATATTTTCTTGGTGTCTTAATTTGCCTACGATATATTTTACTACGATACTGGCTGTTACATGAGTAATTATTCAAGTCGTGTGCCAGAAAATTATAAGATTGGTGTATACAAGAAAAACAATGCACTATTTGACATGGTTTAAATAAACAGTTTGACAAATCATTTACATTGGCATGGGAGATATTTGTAGAAGATACACTAACTTTAAGTTTGACAGGTATCAATGTTCGGTTGATAAGAGGGTAAATCAGTTCAGTGATTTGTCTGCCTGTGGGAAATGATGCAACGACTGCTGGAGTGACGTCGCAGTTGGCTTGTATGATGTCAATCGGTCGGTGACGACCGACTTAGTACGAGCTCTGGTTGTGCACGTCGCAGCAGAGGTGGTCATCGAGGCGCGGCCCGTCCAAGACTGTAGCCATGAAAGCCGTGCGAGGCTTGACTCGCGCTGCCTGTTCACCGGCCGCACTGGACTACAGCAGTCTCGTCCGAGCGAGTCCCTGACGTCACCCCAAGGGCCGAGTAGTGCTGTTGTGAAACAACCTGTATGCCACAGGCTCCGCAGAGTCGCGCATGCAGACCAAGCCCACTGGCCGCGGCCCCACTGCCCCGAACGGAGCGAGCATGTGACGTCACTGCACGAGTGCCTTGCGCAAGCGCTGGTGTACTGCGGCGTACGGGCTGTTGGTAGCACTGACTGCAGTTGTGAGCTACGGGCTACGAGCGTCTAGTGGAGCAGAGTTTGGTTCGTATGTTCAAATGTGTGTGAACTCTTGTGGGACTTAACTGCTAAGGTCATTAGTCCCTAAGCTTACACACTACTTAACATAAATTATCCTAAGGACAAACACACACACCCATAGACGAGGGAGGACGTGAACCTCCGCCAGGACCATCCCCACAGTCCATGACTGCAGTGCCTTAGACCGTGAGAGTTAGGTGGAGTGGTGGGATTTCTTCATTTTTCTCGTAACACACGAAATGAACGCAGAAACTAAACGTGGTTCACAGAAGAAGGAGCACATGTCAAGGAAAAGGGAAGTAAAAGAAAAACTAATCAGTGGTGAGTAGAGAACCACAGAGCCTGAAGAGAATTTTAAAGGTTCAGTTTGGACCGTGTTAAGGCCTATCGTGGATGGTGTTAGGAAAAGCGTTCATTTTGTTTGCTGTTCACTGTGCGGTGAATGTTCCTCTCATGCTGAAGGATCAAGTGGCACTTCGTACATTTCTCGCCATCCATGGGTCTCTAATAAACAATGGTCTTATGTGGAACAGAAAACGAATTCCTAAACCCGCTCAGGAGATAACTGTCAATAAATTCCTTTGTATGCGTGCAATTGACGTGAGGTCTTACGGAACTATGAGAGGTGAAGGTCTTATGGATCTTGTTCAGTCGTTAATTGACACTGCAAAGGCCATTATGTCTCACCCCACAACTGTGTCATGGTACATGGCAGAAAGTGTTATAAGCCTATGACATATAATTATGCCTGATGTAATTGCTCCTGTTTCATTGACTAGACTCTGAGATCTCATTTTGTTTAAAACTCAGTTTCTAGATGAACCAAAAACGGGAGGTAACATTGTAAGAGAACTGTTTAGTCGATTTATGTCTTGGTATCCACGACTATTTTGAAAGACATGCATTACACAACTGATCAAGGTACCAACATTGTCGTTGAACTGCACGATTATTTACGATTGCCTTGTTCCTGCCATATGGTAAATACAGCTTTATGAAATAATTTTGTATGCGGAGTATCGCTGGAATAAGCAGCTGACAATGTTAGAATGTCCTTGTGCGAAAAACTATCTGAGAAGGGAGAAATAACCCGAAATGAAGGAACTGATATCACGCTGATGAAAGAACTTCTTACGGTATGTATGCTATTCTATTACTGTAATTCCTATACGCAATTGTTTATTTTAAAGCTTTTTAAACATAATTTTTTGTAGCTCTTCAAAGCGGCGTCCAAGTAATTGGAACTGGAGAAATCACCTACACTGCACATTCTGTTGACATGGACGATGACAATGCTGAAGATTTGAGTAAGGTGCCCCAATACAGAGAAGCTTCTGAAATCGGACTTTTACATAAACACCTCAAATTTTACTTAGATGAAAAGCTATTTTTCCAGAGATATTGTGAGGTAGGAACTATCCTCTGGCCACCATTCCTCATTTAAAAATGATATCTCAAGATAAGAGGCGTAAAGTTATGAAAAGGATGCAGTAATTTTCCTTCGTCATAAATATATACACCAACACCCCGTAGGCCGCAGTACACTACGGTTTGCGCACGGCACTGGTTCAACGACGTCACGGGTTCGCTCACTGAGAAGCAGTGAGGCCGCTGCCCGTAGGCTGCGTCTCCATGCGCATCTCTGCTGAGCCTCTGGCGTACAGGTGATTTCGCAACAGCACTTTTCGGTCCTTGGGTTGACGTCAGGGACTCGCTCGGCCCGAGACTGCTGCAGTCCAGTGCCGCCGCAGCTCGCGGGCCAAGCCTCTGTGCACGACTCTGCACAGTGTGGCCTGTCGGACCTCGATGCGACTGCCCTGGCTGAACTGGTAGCGCCCAGCAAGGCTCGCACAGCTGTCATGGCTACGTTCCTGGACGGGCATCGCCTCGATGCCCAACCCTGTAGCGAAGTGCACAACCAGAGCTCGCACACAGCTAGTCGTCACCGACCGATTGACAACATACAAGCCAACTGCGACGTCACTCCAGCAGTGATTGCACCAATTTCCACGGGCAGACACATCACTCAACTGACTTAAACTCTTATCCTCAGAACTTTGATACCTCTAAAATTTTAAGTTAGTGTATCCTGTACAAACATCTCCCATGCCAATGTAAATGATTTGTCAAACTGTTTATTTAAAACATGTAAAATAGTGTACTTTTCTTGTATACACCAATCTTGTAATTTTATTGTACACGACTTGAATGAGTACTCATGTAACAGTCTGTATAGTAGTCAAAAGTATCGTATAAAAACGTAAGACACCAAGAACATTTTTCTTTCTATATATTTATGAAAGACGTGTGTACCAGAGAGTCCACAAATGTTAATAAGTACGTGTTAATATTTTCTATGATAATAAATAACAGAGAATCTCTCACATTTTTTTCTGCTATCAGCTTTTTTTTTAATCTCATTTTGTTCGTTTTTGTTCGTTGCATCTGCTCGGGGCGGACGTCATAAGACATCCGTTTAAGCTCGTTGTTGATCGATTAACTCCGTTTTTTTATTATTACAGAGGGCAGCTAACCCTCTGACCGAGCACGCTGAGGTTCCGTGCTAGCGTCAACTAGGATATGACTTCCTGTTTCGTATCGTCTTTTGTTCTTCAGCTTTCACTATGTAAGCATCCATCTTGTTAGCTGTTAAGAACCATGGATATGTTTAAGTATATTTAAATTAATACCTTTCAGCTTTGTGTTCAGCTATTCGTGAAAGAAATGCAAAACTGCTGACATGGAGTCCATCCGCTATTGGTGTCATCCAAATTCTGATTAGCAATTTATCAGATCATTTATGGTGCACGAAAGAACCTACAGTCTTTCAGAAACGAAGTCCGATACTCAATTAACTATAGAGCATAATGCGATTACCCGATCACGTTATGCACTTGCCTTATGGAAATTACATTTGAGCCACATCTGTAACTTTGCGTTTCTCTCGAACACCAACAAGGAGTAATCGGAAATCAGAACAGGAATCAACAAGCACTGCTCGGTTAATTTCAATTGCCATTGCTGAGTTAACAAACAACTTCCAAACGCTCATCCACGTACCTGAGAAGTTGTTGCTATTGTTGAATGTGGACCGCTTATACTGTGGTCACTTCATGTGTGGGTTCAGTTTAACGTCATACCAGAGACATTTCTGATTACAACAACAAAATAATACAAGAACCGCTACTTCAGTTCGCTGTATCGGCCAATAGTGTGAGACAAATAGCTTTTCTCATACGAGAATGAGCAACGCTGTTAATTTAGAGCAATATAGAAACGTCTTTTTCCATATCAACAGCTGATGGGGATGAATCACACGATATCTACCCTACTCAGGAGTTCTCCCACTAAAGAACTAGCAAAATTGTCGACCAGTAGCCTATCACTCCCTCCCGCCCCATTCCTCAATGTTGTTGTTGTGGCCCACAGTCTGAAGACTGGTTTGGTGCAGCTGCCCAAGCTAGTTTATTCTGTGCAAGGCTTTTCAGCTCTGCACAGCTAATGCAATGAATTTGCTAACTGTATTCAAAACTTAGTCTTCCTCTACAATTTTAACGCACCCCACCCGTTCCCAATACCAACATATACACACTTTTCTCCATTACCAAACTGACAATTCCTTGATGCCTCAGGAAATGCCATATGAAACGAAGTTGTGTCATAAATGTCTTGTTTTCTCCAGTGCAACTCAGTATCTTGTTATCAGTTATTCGATGTGGAGCGCCACTGCTATTTTTCTGCCCTAATGAGTAAAATTGTGATGTTGCCATGACTGTTGCAAAAGAGTGGGCCAGCTCAGAGCCAACCGAACACGATATCGTTAGATGCAGGAAAGCCACTGGAAGATTCCCACACATTATGCTCCACGAAAGGGGCTGACACCACCATATCGACGACACAGCAGAAAAGCGTTGGTAGAGCAGTTACTACACATCGAATCAACAGACTTTTTATGGCCTACATGGTTGCAAGCTGTACCCACATAAATTACCATTATTTTCAGTAATAGGTGTCTCAGTCGGTAGCTACTACTTACGAGGAGAGGTATATACCACTCCACGAGGCAACATGATGTTACAAGCAGCCACCACGAGATTTGGACTCCACTAACTGTGGGCCCCTGCTGTTGGTCTTAAGATCAGTGATGTGGGCTTAGCATCTTCCAGCCAAAGGGTCAACTACCAGGTGCAACCAGCCTTCCGCCATAGAGGGATATCTTTTGAGACCATGGCCACCAACTATGGAGGACGTTTCTTCACAGAACGTTCTAGTGTGTTCTTCAGTAAAATATATGACTAATAGTGAAGTTTTTATGAGCATCCATCGATCATCATCCCGACAACAATCCACCACCTCAACTCAGAGTTCCATGTGTAGAGGTCATACATCCTGGACCTCCACATTTTGATGTCATAAGTGTGTGTCACATCTAAATTTCAGTGACAGAGGAACCTTGCCAGCCACCCTCCCTGGAGACAATGACTCTCGACTACCTCAGGGTTGCAGTTTCGTCGAGACACAGCATCAGTATGCAGTGGGTGAGTGCAGTAAGTGTTCTATTTTGAGTCCACTGACTGGTCTTTATTTTCCCCCGCGAGTATCACGTCGACACATTGCACCTTTTAGTGACTTTTCAGTTCCGTTTTCGTGTGTGACATGTGTCAAGTAAACGCTGACTGTGTTCTGAGGATGTGTAAATATGAACGTTATTTTTGCCTATCAGCAATAGGTGTGGCTCATTGTCTGGAAGTATATAAGGTGTTAACCATGCGTAGCTTCTTAGGGGGGGAAGATGAGTTTTGTGGAGAAGTCGGAGTTTTGTGGTAGTTTATGCCGTTTTGAATTGAAAATGTATTTCATTTCGAATAATAAATGTGGCTCACTACGTTTAATCACGTTAAGTACTAGTCATGAGTAGCTGCTCAAACGGAGAAGTTAAGTTACAGTAAGTGTTAGCCGACAAAACACCATAACGTCAGATGCAGCAATGCCACTGGCAGATTTCCACATTGTGCTCCAGAGAAGGGGCTGGCACCGCCATAATGACGACGCAGCAGGAAGGCGTTGGTAGCCCAGTAACTAAACATCCAATCAACAGACTCATTATGCTCTACATGGGTAGAAGCTGTGATTTGCAAAGCTCTGTCCCAACATAAATTACCATTATTTTTAGTCAAAGGTGTCTCAGTCTGGTAGCTACTATTTAAGAGGAGAGGTATTGCCGCTGCACGAGGGGACATTACGCTACAAGCAGCCGCCATTGGATTTGGCCCTCACTAACTGTGGGACACCGCTGCTGGTTGTGAGATCAGTGCTGTGAACTTAGCATCTTCGAGTCTGTGGGCCAACTACCAGGTACAACCAGTCTTCAGCCATAGAAAACAGTCGTTTGAGACCATGGTTACCAGTTGCGTCAGTTCCTTAACACTCGCAGTCTTCAGCACACACTATGTTGCACCACAGAATGTCCTAGTCTGTTTTTCAGCAAAATGGACGACTAACAGTGAAGTTTTTATGGGCAACCTTGTGTCATAATCCTGGCAACAATCCACCACCTCAACTCAGACATCCACGCGTAGAGATCGTCCATCCTGGTCCTCCACATTTTGATGTCAGAAGTGTGTGTCACGTCTAAATTTCAGTGACTGGGGAACCTTACCAGCCACCATCCCTGGTACGATGACTCTCTACTAACTCAGGGTTTCTGGTTCTTGGACGCACCGCATCAGTGCACAGTTTCTGAGTGCACCGACTGTTCTATTTTTTCCCCTACGAGTATCACGTCGAATCATTGCACCTTTTAGCAGCTTTTCAGTTCTGTTTTCATGTGTGACATGTGTCAAGTAAATGCTGACTGTGTTTTGAGGATGTGTAAATATTTTTGCCTATCATAAATGGGTTTGGCTCACTGTCTGGAAGTGTATAAGGAGTTAACCATGCGTAACTTCTTAGGAGGAAAAGATGAGTTTTGTCGAGAAGTCGAAGTTTTGTGGTAGTTTTCGCCGTTTTTAATATGCAATGTATGTCACTTTGAGCAATAAATGTGGCTCACTACGTTTAATCACGTAAAGTAGTAGTCATGAGTAGCGGCTCAGTGACAGAAGTGAAATTACGGTAAGTGTTAGGATAGAATTAGATTCAGTGTCCTTGTCATCGTACTGTTTTGTTTGCATAATTTGTGGGGGATACCCTGGTGTAGAGGTTGCGAATTTCTGCAGCCTGGACCAGATGTGGAGGGAAGTGCATTTGCCGATAATTTTTGTGTGATGCAGAGTGAAACTGCCAAGAGTAAGGACGTTGTACAAAAAGCTATCAATAAGGCTGATTGTATTGCATTCCGCCCATGGTAGCTGAATGGTCAGTGCGACAGAGTGTCATGCTTACCGGCCCGCGTTTGATTCCCGGCTGGGACGAAGATTTTTGCAGCTCAGTGACTGGGTGATGTGTTCTACTTATCATCATCATTTTATCCCCATCGACACGCAAGCCGACGAAGTGGCGTCAACTCGAAACACTTGCACCAGGCGAACGGTCTCCCCGACGGGAGCCCCAGCCACACAGCACTTCCATTTATTTAATTGCAGATGATTTGGGCACTGAAATGGTACAGACGCAATTAGTATTTCAGAAGGATGCAGATTCGGCACCATCTGTGACGGCACTGCTTCCTCAGAACGTGGGAGAGAAGACAGAGGAAATGTGCTTGTAAGGTTTAAGATCGGGCCGACAAGGCTTGTGCCAGTGGATCAGGAGATTGACAAACTTGACAACACTTGCAGTGTATTGCATGATGTAGGCGAAGGCTGCTGCGTAGTCCTAGGGCTATACTTCCTCATCAAGCATCATGCCGAAACTGACTTTCGACGGCCGGCAAGAGTGGGCGTGCGGTTCTAGGTGCTACAGTCTGGAACCGCGCGACCGCTATCGTCGCAGGTTTGAATCCTGCATCGGGCATAGATGTGTGTGATAACCTAAGGTTAGTCAGGTTTAAGTAGTTCTAAGTTCTAGGGGATTAATGACTTCAGAAGTTAAGTCTCATAGTGGTCAGATCCATTTGAACCATTTGACTTTCGACGAAGCGCGGTGGAACTCAGGGGGATAGTGTTCAAGCTGGGGGAAGCTGTCACCAGTCGAATACTGTCACAAGGTTCGTTTGTCATGAAGGACAAATGCGGGCAGTATCACTAAGACTTAATTTCATGATATAGTGGCAAATGGCACTGGGAAATTCTTTTTGGTGACCGAAGGTGTTGCTGACTAATACGATTCTGTACTTCGCCTCTGGGTAGGGAGTCGTCGTTGAGTACGCAGCGTCCAGTGATTGAGAGCACTTTTTCTGTCTATACTAACGTTGAGACGTTATCTAAATTACGTCGTTGTGACTGTGAGTTCGCGTTTCTTGTCTGTAGAATACAAAGAAGAGAATGGCACAACCTCGTTTCATAGGCCATATCCTGATGCATCAAGGACTTATCAGTTTGGTAATGGAGAGAAGTGCGTATATGTCAGTGTTGGGGAGGGGGGTGTTAAAATTGTAGTGGGAGACAACGCTTCGTTGCAGTTAGCAGGTTCAAACTGACGCACATTGTATTAGCTTGTGCAACGCTGAAGAGGCTTGCACAGAATAGACTAGCTTGGGCAGGTGCAACAAACCAGTCTTCATACCGTAGGCCACAACAACAACATTGGGGAAGGGGGCGGGAGAGAGAGGTAGGATTCTGGTCCGCAATTTTGCACGTTCGTTACTGGGAGATCATCTGAGTAAGGTAGATCTCGTGGGATTGCGCCCCATTGGCTGTTGACATGGCAAAAGACGTTTCTGTATTGCTCTAAATTATCGGCGCTACTCAATCTCTGGTGAGAAAAGCTATTTAGCTCACACTATTGGCCGATAAAGCGAACTTGTATTATTTTGTTGTTGTAAACAGAAATGTCTCTGGTATGACGTTAAACTGCAACCACACATGGAGTGACCACAGTATAAGTGGTCCCCACCAACAATAGCAACAACCTCTCTGTTAGGTGGATGAGCGAGAGGAAGTTGTTAGTCAATTCAGTGATGTCAATTGTAATTAACCGAGGAGTGCTTGTTGATTCCTGTTGTGTTATCCGATTACTCCAGGTTGGTGTTCGGGAGAAACGCAAAGTTACAGATGTGGCTCCAATGTAATTTTCATAAGACAAGTCAATAACGCGATCGGTCAATCGCATTATGCTCTATAGTTAATGGAGTATCGGACTTCGTTTCTGAAACACTACAGGTTCGTTGTTGCACCGTAAGTATCTGATAAATTGCTAATCAGTATTTGGATCACACCAATGTCGGATGGGCTCGACATCAGCAGTTTTGCGTTTCTTTTATGCATAGCTAACCGCCGTCTGCTTCACGTCTGCTGTGCAGCGAGCTACGTTAATTTAAGTATTAACTGTGTTTTTGTTACTTGTCACTTCTTCTTCCGTGTGTTTTTGCTTTTAGGAAGCTTTAATTGTCGAGTGCTATTAATAGTGTTCCATAGATTTCGTGTTTGTTTTGAATACAGTCAGAGAGAGTCCCTTTAGTCAGCCATAGTGCCAGTAGTGCTAGTGTTTGTTTTCAATACAGGTCAGAGACAGGTAGTGCTATTTTCATTGTTTTCTACAAGAAGTGGCTAGCAATCACAGTTTAGTCAAAAATCAGCTGCCTTTAGAGAATTAGCAGTCTAGTTAAAAGTTGATTAACTCTCTTCAGTAAATTGATTCCTTAGGATGGATAGGATGTGTGACTGCTGTGTACGGACGCTGGAGGAACTGGCCGCTGTTCGCGAACAGCTGAACGTGTTGATGGCCGCGGTCAGCCGTCTTCAGGCTGCTGCCTCGGAGTGTAGCGGCAGTGGGGAGTCTGGTGCGTCGCAAGGTACACAACACCCCAGGTGTTACATGCTTCACCCACTGTCCCTGCTGTCGAGACATCTTCGCGGGTACCGGGCGCGGTTGGGGCACCCTCTCCCCAAGGGGAGTGGAGGGTTCAGCGGCGTTCGCGGCGCACGAGGCGGAGAGAAAATGTGGAGGCTGGCCGTGTGGCATCGCCCGCTCTGCCTGTGAGTGGACATGTGGCTGCTCCTTCAGCAAGGTCCGAGCAGGCACACGGGGGGAGGGGTTTATTAGTTATTGGGAGCTCCAACCTTAGGCGGGTGATGGAGCCCCTTAGGGAAATAGCCGAAAGGTCGGGGAAGAAGGCCAGTGTTCACTCTGTCTGCTTGCCGGGGGGTCTCATCCGAGATGTGGAGGAGGCCCTACCGGCGGTGATAGAGAGGACTGGGTGCACCCGACTGCAAATTGTTGCTCATGTCGGCACCAATGACTCCTGCCTTCTGGGTTCAGAGGTCTTCCTCAGTTCGTTCAGGCGGTTGGCGGAGTTGGGGAAGGCGGAAAGCCTCGCCTTCGGGGTGGTATCAGAGCTAACTATTTGTAGTATAGTTCCCAGAACCGATCGCGGTCCTCTGGTTTGGAGCCGAGTGGAAGGCTTAAACCAGAGGCTCAGACGATTCTGCGGAGAGCTGGGGTGCAAATTTCTCGACCTCCGCTATCGGGTGGAGAAATGTAGGGTCCCCCTGAATAGGTGAGGCGTGCACTACACGCCGGAAGCGGCTACAAGGGTAGCGGAGTACGTGTGGAGTGCCCATGGGGTTTTTTTTTAGGTTAGAGAATTCGCTCCCTAGGCCCGACAAGACGCCTCCTGAGGCAAGGTAGGAGTAGGCAAAATGCAACCGGGAATAATAATATTAATGTGCTGATAGTAAACTGCAGGAGCGTCTATAGAAAGGTCCCAGAACTGCTCTCATTAATAAACGGTCACAACGCCCATATAGTAGTAGGGACAGAAAGTTGGCTGAAACCAGACTTCAACGGTAATGAAATCCTAAACTCAGATTGGAATGTATACCGCAGAGATAGGCTGGACAGTGAAGGGGGAGGCGTGTATATAGCGATACGAAGTGCAATAGTATCGAATGAAATTGACGGAGATCCGAATTGTCAAATGATTTGGGTGAAGGTCACGGTTAAAACAGGCTCAGACATGGTAATTGGATGTGTCTATAGGCCTCCGGGCTCAGCAGCTGTTGTGGCTCAGCACCTGAAGAATAATTTGGAAAATATTTCCAGTAGATTTCCCCACCATGTTATAGTTCTGGGTGGAGATTTTAACTTGCCGGATATAGACTGGGAGACTCAAATGTTCACAACGGGTGGAAGGGACAAAGAATCCAGTGAAATATTTTTAAGTGCTATATCTGAAAACTACCTTGAGCAGTTAAACAGAGAACCGACTCGTGGCGATAACATATTAGACCTTCTGGTGACAAACAGACGCCAACTATTTAAATCATTTAATACAGAACAGGGAATCAGCGATCATAAAGCGGTTACTGCATCGATGATTTCAGCCGTAAATAGAAATATTAAAAAAGGTAGGAAGATTTTTCTGTTTAGCAAAAGTGACAAAAAGCAGATTACAAAGTACCTGATGGCTCAACATAACAGTTTTGTCTCAAGTACAGAAAGTGTTGAGGATCAGTGGACAAAGTTCAAAACCATCGTACAATATGCGTTAGATGAGTATGTGCCAAGCAAGATTGTAAGAGATGGAGAAGAGCCACCGTGGTACAACAACCGCGTTAGAAAACTGCTGAGGAAGCAAAGGGAACTTCACAGCAAACATAAGCATAGCCAAAGCCTTGCAGACAAACAAAAATTACGCGAAGCGAAATGTAGTGTGAGGAGGGCTATGCGAGAGGCGTTCAATGAATTCGAAAGTAAAGTTTTATGTACTGACTTGGCAGAAAATCCTAAGAAATTTTGGTCCTTTGTCAGAGCGGTAGGTGGATCAAAACAAAATGTCCAGACACTGTGACCAAAATGGTACTGAAACAGAGGATGACAGACTAAAGGCCGAAATTCTAAATGTCTTCTTCCAAAGCTGTTTCACAGAGGAAGACTGCACTGTACTTCCTTCTCTAGATTGTTACACAGTTGACAAAATGGTAGATATCGAAATAGACGACAGAGGGATAGAGAAACAATTAAAATCGCTCAAAAGAGGAAAGGCCGCTGGTCCTGATGGGATACCAGTTCGCTTTTACACAGAGTACGCGAAGGAACTTCCCCCCCCTTCTTGCAGCGGTGTACCGTAGGTCTCTAGAAGAGCGTAGCGTTCCAGAGGATTGGAAAAGGGCACAGGTCATCCCCGTTTTCAAGAAGGGACGTCGAACAGAAGTGCAGAACTATATACCTATATCTCTAACGTCGATCACTTGTAGAATTTTGCAACACGTATTATGTTCGAGTATAATGTCTTTTCTGGAGACTAGAAATCTACTCTGTAGGAATCAGCATGGGTTTCGAAAAAGACGGTCGTGTGAAACCCAGCTCGCGCTATTCATCCACGAGACTCAGACGGCCATAGACACGGGTACACAGGTAGATGCTGTGTTTCTTGACTTCCGCAAGGCGTTTGACACAGTTCCCAACAGTCGTTTAATGAACAAAGTAAGAGCATACGGACTATGAGACAAATTGTGTGATTGGATTGAGGAGTTCCTAGATAACAGAACGCAGTATGTCATTCTCAATGGAGAGAAGTCTTCCGAAGTAAGAGTGATTTCAGGTGTGCCGCGGGGGAGTGTCATAGGACCGTTGCTATTCACAATATACATAAATGACCTGGTGGATGACATCGGAAGTTCCCTGAGGCTTTTTGCAGATGATGCTGTGGTGTATCGAGAGGTTGCAACAATGGAAAATTGTACTGAAATGCAGGAGGATCTGCAGCGAATTGACGCATGGTGCACGGAATGGCAATTGAATCTCAATGTAAAAAAGTGTAATGTGGTGCGAATACATAGAAAGATAGATCCCTTATCATTTAGCTACAAAATAGCAGGTCAGCAAATGGAAGCAGTTAATTCCATAAATTATCTGGGAGTACGCATTAGGAGTGATTTAAAATAGAATGATCATATAAAGTTGATCGTCAGTAAAGCAGATGCCAGACAGATTCATTGGAAGAATCCTAAGGAAATGCAATCCGAAAACAAAGGAAGTAGGTTACAGTACGCTTGTTCGCCCACTGCTTGAATACTGCTCAGCAGTGTGGGATCCGCGTCAGATAGGATTGACAGAAGAGATATAGAAGATCCAACGGAGAGCAGCGCGCTTCGTTACAGGATCATTTAGTAATCGCGAAAGCGTTACGGAGATGATAGATAAACTCCAGTGGAAGACTCTGCAGGAGAGACGCTCAGTAACTCGGTACGGGCTTTTGTTAAAGTTTCGAGAACATACCTTCACCGAAGAGTCAAGCAGTATATTGCTCCCTCCTACATATATCTCGCGAAGAGGCCATGAGGATAAAATCAGAGAGATTAGAGCCCACACAGAACCATACCGACAATCCTTCTTTCCACGAATAGAAGGGAGAACCGATAGAGGTACTCAGGGTACCCTCCGCCACACACCGTCAGGTGGCTTGCGGAGTATGGATGTAGATGTAGATGTAGAAAGCTGATGAAGACATTAATACAAAGATATATGTTTAGTTTGTTAAATTAATATATGTGAAAGGTATTAATTTGAATATACTTAAATATACTTATGGTTCTTAAGAGCTAACGAGATAGATGCTTACATAGCGAAAGCTGAAGAACAAAGGACGATACAAAACAGGAAGGCATCTCATAGCTGATTTCAGAAAAATGTAAAGGCCTCTGTGTTCTTTATTATCACAGGAAGTCTTACATGTACTAATTACCATTTGTGGACTTTCTGGTACAGACATATTTTTTCTTGGTGTCTTACATTTGCCTACGATGCATTTGACTGTGATACTGGCTGTTACATGAGTAGCATTTAAGTCGTTTACAACAAATTTACAATACTGTTGTATACACGAAATAACAATACACAGTTCGACATGTTTTGAGCAAACGGTTTGACAAATCATTTTCTTTGACATGGGAGATATTTGTACAAGATGCACTAACTTAAAATTTGAGAGGTATCATTGTTCTGAGATTAAGGAGTTAAGTCAGTTCAGTGACGTGTCTGCACATGGCAGTTGATGAAACCACAACTGAAGTGACGTCGCAGTTGGTTTGTATGATGTCAATCTGTTGGTGACGACCTGCTTAATGCGAGCTCTGATTGTGCAGAAGAGATGGGCATCGCGGCGCGGCCCGCGATCTGCGGTCGCACTGGCGTACAGCAGTCTCGGGCCTAGCAAGTCCCTGACGTCACCCGAAGGGCCGGGCAGTGCTGTCACCAAAGAACCTGTATGCCACGCACTCAGCAGAGTTTCGTATGGAGACCCAGCCCAGGGGCCGCGGCCTACCTGCTCCACACGGAGCTAGTTCGTGACGACACTGCACCAGTGCCTTGCACAAGCATCGGTGTGCTGCGGCCTACAAGCTGTTGATATTATTGACAGCATTTGCGAGCCACGGGCTACGAGCGGTGAGTAAAGCAGTGTTTAGTGCGGTCTTGGGAGTTCTTCATTTTTGTCGTAACGCAAAAAATGAGCATGGAAACTCAACGCGGTTTGCAGAAGAAGGAGTGCATGCTAAGAAATAGGGAAGTAGAAGAAAATTAATCAGTGATGACTAGAGAACCGCACAGCATGAAGCGAATCTTAAAAGTTCAGTTTGGACCGTGTTAAAGTCTGCTTTGAATTGCGTAGTAAAAACTTTCATTTGGTTTCCTGTTCGCTGTACAGTGAAATTTACTCTCATAATGAAGGGTCAAGTGGCACTTCACACATTTCTCGCCATCCGTGCGTTTCTAATAAACAAGCGTCTTATGTGGACGAGAAAACGACTTCCTAAACCAGCTCGGGAGATAATTTTCGATAAATGCGTGGCTACATGTGCACATGACATAAGGTCGTACGGAACTATAAGAGATGAAGGTCTTACGGATCTTGTTCAGACATTAATTGACACTGCAAAGACCATTATGTCTCACATCACCACTGTGTCGCCGTACATGGCAGAAAGTGTTTAAAGGCTGTGACATATAATTATGCCTGAGGTAATTCCTCATACAACAAAAGGTGGATACTCAGCAACTAAGGACATGTCGACATCCAGTGCGAGAAGGAAACAATTATCTGACATGTACTGTATCCTGTTTCATTGACCGGACTCTGAGATCTCGCATTTTGTTTACAACTTAGTTTCCAGATGAACAAAAAACGGGCGGTAACATTCTAAGAGATTTGTTTAGACGATTTATGTCTATTGGTATCCATTATTAAAGACATGGAGCAATATACTGATCAAGGTACTAACATTATCGCTACACTGCGTGATTATTCACGTTTGAATTGTTCCCGCTATATGTTAAATAGAGAGCAAGGAAATATTTTTATGTGGAGTATATATGCGTCAGTTGTCCATACGTTTTGATTGCAGCGAATGAACGCGTCACTTACGTAAAGGAATGTTGTCTTCTTAATGCTCTTGATAGATCACCGAGCCAATCTAACGATACTCTCCCGAATATGCAGCTGACAATGTTAGAATGTATTTGTGCGAAGAGCTCTCTGAGAAGGGAGAAATAGAACGAAATGATGGTACTGATTTCATGCTGATGAAAGAACTTTTTACGGTATGTATGCTATTCTGTTATTCTAATTCTTATACGCAATCGTTTATTTTATAGCTTTTGAAACATAAGTGTTTTTGTAGCTCTTCAAAGTGTCGTCCAAGGAATTAGAACTGGAAAAATAACCTACACTGCACCTTCTGCAGACATGCACGATGACAATGTTAAAGCAATTGAGCCAGGCGCCCCAGGACAGAGAGACTTTTACATAAACGCCTCAAATTATACTTAGATGAAAAGCTATTCGTCCAGAGACACTGTGAGGCAGCAACATTCCTCTGGCCACTATTCGACATTTAAAAATGATATCTGAAGATAAGAGGCGTTAAGTCATGTAAATGATTTCTCTTTACTGCATCTCCAATCGTCTTTTCTCTTTGTTCTCGCTAGTGGGTTTGAACGGAACTGGCTTAGCTTTCGATCTAGAAATAGTTATCTCAATGTATTCTGCTCTTCTGGAAGTTACAAAAATAACATTTAATGTTCTGAAATAGGAGAGACACTCATTCCTACATGTTCCTCCACAACTGGTAACATGTGAATCCTTGGGAATCCATGTTGCCCTAAATGAAAGTTTGAATTTTTGCCGTATATGTACTGAAATATTAATTTTGCTGTCCTCAGGCAAAGAGAAGAGAGGTGTAATGAGGCTGGGCATGTATTTCAGAGCCCCACCACATCAAAAAACAAATCTTGTTGAAGCACATAAATTCTGCTACTTCGTCCGCTGGATTTCTAGTTGTACGAGTTGAAGATGGGAGTGAGACGTTTGGGTTGCCTACACTCGATGCCAGTCAACATCTGCACTGAATAGCAGAAATGTATACAAGGATAAATTTGTGAACAGAATTAAATATTTGGGAGATGCAATAAACATTTTGAAGTTTACCGGTGACACTGCAGTTCTGTCAGAGACAGCAAAGAACTGGGAAGGGATTATAAGATACCGCTCAATGGAACTGAATGAAAGGTAATGGAACGTATTCGAATGAAACATAGGAATACCAACGGATTTTCCATAACGTGTACTACAAAAGGGGGGCGTAATATATGACCAACACAAAGATATACTGATTTCGTTAATTTTCGTTCTCTTTTACGCAAACATACTTTTTAAAGATATATTTATGTGTAAGAAGGGTCCTAAATCTGAAAATTTGAATATGACACCTGTTCTGAACATTCACATCCACTGACAATACCTAAATTTTAGCGTTTCGTTATACGGAAAAATTGAAAACAAGTGCAGAATGTGGTAGAAGAAATCTCTAAAAATCACAAATATTTTTTTTCAAAATTTTAAAATATAATGTACAATCGTGCTTAAAATAATCCGAACGACCTGAATTGCATTTCGCCTGATTCGCATGCAACCCACATAACGCAGCTGTCTAGCAGGTCCTCTAATCGCTGCTTGGTACAGTCATTTGACTATTGAGAATGTTTCCAACAAGTCACCACTAGAAAACACTGCTCTGTATCGCAATAACTCAAGATGTAAAGTAATACCACGATACTAGAAATATCAGGAAACTCCTTATCACAGATAAGACTGTCCTTAAGCTTGTAAGCTCACATTTATTGCAATAAATGACATACCTGAAATGTTACCACTCACATAATTACGTCAGATACGTAATGCATGTAGTAGCAACACTAGAGCAGAGCACCTGGGAAGACACTGTATGGGTCGTTTCACCATATGTGGCTAGCAAACTACACACGCCAAGCACTGAGATTTCCTGTCCAGTTAGTGCAGTCAGCGTGGACTGTGAAGTACGATGCGGGAGTGAACCAAGCAAGTCATACGTCGATTTGTTCAGTAAAGAAACTTACGCACCAGAGTCCAGCTGCGTGTGAACAGAACGTCCACAAATGAGCAAAGTCACAAAAAGTTTCCTCGCATCGCGCTGAATGCAAGAGGAAGTGTCTGGCAAAACTTGATTCACACGACCAGCTGTCAAAGAAAGTGAAGCAGAAGGCTTTGAATAAATGCCATTAACATCCATAGGCTGCTGTGAATCATGATTATGGCAGTTGGCGTTGCGGTGACGCCCGCGCGAGTGACGCGAACTGGAGACAATTGGTGAATTAGAGTTTCTTCTAATACACACAGTTTGCACATGTCCTCTCTTATTACAGAAATAACACAGTCCACGATGGGTGTCCACGATAGCAGTTCGGACATGATTTTAGTTTCTTAGTGGGTGCCTGGTGTAAAATTTGTCTACTTGCGCGAGCGGCGGGGCGTGGCTGGCCGTGCTGGCGGGTGGGAGGGCACGTGTTGTGCCGCGCTAACAGTACTCACATTAGGCGTCAAGTCGAACGTGGAAGTAGCCGTGTCTAATAAATCTTGTCTGTCTAGCAAGTCCACAACTTACTGCAACGACGGGATTTTAAATCTGAGGATTTTTTCGGGGATGCGGTGATCCACCACATTCTGCGCAATAGCGTCTTTAATCGATACATTCGAATATGAGCGTCCACACGAGTAATTAAAGTCAAAATCAGAAGTTAGTCCCTGACGGCCTGCTATCCAAGCTTTATTCGACTCAGTATAACCACGCCTGAGGCGAAAGAATTTGTAGCGTGCAGCTACCACATTTACACTATCACGAAAGTGGGATTTCAAAGCATCAATCACTTAATCGTAAGTTTTAGTTTCTGGGCAGTTGGTGGGAAACAATTTCACGAGCAGGCGGTACAACACAACATCTGCATTGGCAATGAAAAAAGCAACGTGCTCTGTACCTGGTATGTTGCAAGCTGCCAAGTGTGCCTTGTGCTGTGTGATGTTTTCTGGCAAGCCTTAAACGTCAGGACTGAAGGCACAAAATGGCGGCGCCATCAGCGACGGTGCCGGTACAGACGATGGCGTCGGAGGCGCCGCAGTAGCTGCAGTTTGTAGTGTGACCACTCCATTTATGGCAGCAAGCAGCTGCGTCATTTGCTGAGCCTGAAAACGTGCAAGATCGGATAGCAAAGCCTGTTCCTGTGGCGAAGCCAAGGTTTACGCAAATGAAAGTCTTAATAGCGAATGGTGGGAACACTTAAAGACAGTCACCTAGCCACACGGGCATATCACAAAAAAGCTAACGTAGTACCGAGCAAAAAAGGAAATGAGAGAAGAGGAAAAAAAATTTAATACCTATTCGTCGCCAAGTTTTGTATCCCGCCTGCTCCTGTGAGTAGGAGCAGGAAAAGGTGAAAATCTCTCGGTACTGTTCTTAGAAGTGGTTTTACTCTGTCACAATATTAACTGAATATACAACTTTGAACTGACGTGCATAACCTTAGACCCGTCGTAAGTAGTACATAGTCTCAATAGCAAGCCAAGTGTCCTGGCCCTCTGCTCTTGATCAAAATGGGCAGAATCTGTCGCGGAGCTCGTAGAACTCCACAGCACCGAATAGAGGGGGCTGTCGTCGGTGTCTGTCGTATTGCAAACTTAAGAACTTTCACCTACGCTTTGGCATCGTAGCTATCCATACCACAATCACAATTTTACTCAGCAGCGCCGAAAAATAGTGGTGGCGCTGCAGAACGAATAACTGATATGAAGATACTGAGTCGAACTGGAGAAAACAAGAAACCTATGGCACGACTTCGTTTCATAGAGCATATCCTGAGGCACCAAGGAATTGTCAGTTTGGTAATGGAGAGAAGTGTGAATATGTGGGTGTTGGGGAGAGGAGGGGTATTAAAATTGTAGAGGAAGACAAAGTCATGAATACAGTTAGCAGGTTCAAACTGATGCACATTGCAGTAGCTGTTCAGCGCTGAAGAGGCTTGCACAAAATACACTAACTTGGGGAGCTGCATCAAACCCGTCTTCAGACTGTAGGCCACAAGAACAAAATTGGGGAACGGGGTGGGAGGGAGAGGTAGGCTTCCGGTTCACAATTTTGCAAGTTCTTTACTGGGAGAACTCATAAATAAGGTAGATCTCGTGTAATGCAGCACCCTCGGCTGTTGACATGGCAAAAGACGTTTCTCTATTGCTCTAAATTAACGGCACTGCTCATTCTCGTATGAGAAAAGCTATTTATCTCACACTATGGGCCCATGCAACGAACTGAGGAATTGGTTCTTGTATTATTTTGTTGTTGTAAACTGAAATGTCTCTGGTATGACGTTAAACGGCAACCACACACGGAGTGACCACAGTATAAGTGCTCCCCAGCCAGCAATAGCAACTTCCTTTCTGGCAGGTGGATGAGCGAGTGGAAGTTGTGAGCTGTAACTGTTACCTTGCCTGCTTGCGAAGGTGTAAGGAAGATAGAGAACGTAAAACAAAGTTCTTATGTGGACGAGAAACGACTTATTAAACCAACTGAGGAGATAACTGTCGATAAATGCGTGGCTATGTGTGAACGAGACCTAAGGTCGTACGGAACTATAAGAGATGAAGGTCTTATGAATCTTGTTCAGACTTTAGTTGACACTGCAAAGGTCATTATATCTCACCCCACAACTGTGTCACGGTACATGGCAGAAAGTGCTAAAAGCCTATGACATATATTTATGGTTCACATGGCTCTGAGCACTGTGGGACTTACCATCTTAGGTCATCAGTCCCCTAGGACTTAGAACTACTTAAACCTAACTAACGTAAGGATATCACACAACACCCAGCCATCACGAGGCAGAGAAAATCCCTGACCCCTCCGGGAATCGAACCCAGGAACCCGGGCGTGGGAAGCGAGAACGCTATCGCACGACCATGAGATGCGGGCCATATATTTATGCCTGAGGTAATTGCTCATATAACAGAAGGTGAATACTCAGCAACTACCGACATGTGGACATCCAGCGCGAGAAGAAACAATTATGTGCCATGTACTGTCTCCTGCTTCATTGACTGGACTCTCAGACATTGCATCTTATTTAAAACTCAGTTTCCAGATAGACCAAAAATCGGCGGTAACATTATAAGAGAATTGATTAGACGATTTATGTCTCTTGGCATCCACCACTCTTCTTTCAAAGACATGCAGCATACGACTGATCAGGGTCCAACATTGTTGCACTGTATGATTATTCACGATTGAATTGTTCCAGCCATATGCTAAATACAGGGCTACGAAATAAATTTAATGGGGGGTATATATTCTTCAATTGTCCAGAAGCTCATGGTCATTTGACTGTGGCCAAAGAAGGTGTCACTTACGTAAAGAAAAGTGGTCTTCTTAATGCTTCTGTTACATCACTGAGCCATTCAAACGATACTCTCTGGAATAAGCAGCTGACAATGTTAGAATATCTTTGTGCAAGAAGCTCTCTGAGAAGGGAGAAATAGCTCAAAACGAAGGAACTGGTAATACGTTGATGAAAGTACTTTTTACGTTATGTATGCTATTCGATTACTGTAATTCTTATACGCAATCGTTTATTTTATAGATTTTAAAACATAATGGTTTTTGTAGCTCTTCAAAGCGGCGTCCAAAGAATTAGAACTCTGGAATCACCTACACTGCACCTTCTGTAGACATGGACAATGACAATGTTGGAACAGAGCGTTCTTGCTTTGCAAATCACAGCTTGCAGCCATGTAGGCCATAAGAAGAGTATTGACTGGATATGTAGTAACTGGCTCACCAACGCCTTTCTGCTGTGCCGTCGTTATGGCGGTGGCAGCCCCTTTCCTGGAGCACAAGGTGGGAATCTGCCAGTGGCATTGATGCACCTGCTGCAATGGTGTTTGCTCGGCTCTGAGCTTGCCCACTCCCAAGGTCTTTTGAAACAGTCATGGCAACATCAAAATTTACACAGTAGCGCCGTTAAATAGTGGTAGCGCTGCAGATCGAATAACTGATTAGAAGATACTGACTCGATCCGGGAAAACAAGAAACTTGCGGCACAACTTCATTTCATAGAGCGTATTCAGAAGAATCATGGAATTTTCAATTTGGTAGTGGAGATAAGTGTGTATATGTGGGTTTTGGCGAGGGTGGAGGTGTTAAATCTGTAATTAGCAGGTTCAAACTAATGTACTTGTATTAGCCGTGCAGCGCTGAAGAGGCTTGCACAGAATAAACTAGCTTGGGCACCTACATCAGTCCAATCTTCAGACTGAAGACCACAACAACAACATCGGGAAGGGGGCAGAAGAAAGAACTAGGCTTCAGGTTCACAATTTTGCAAGTTCTTTACTGGGAGAACTCATGAGAAAGATAGATACCCTGTGATTCAGCACCCTCGGCTGTTGACATGGCAAAAGAAGTTTCTATATTCCTCTAGAGAAGACGTCGGAGGTGGCCGAGCGGTTCTAGGCGCTACAGTGTGGAACCGCCCAACCACTATGATCACAGTTTGGAATCCTGCCTCGAGCATGGATGTGTGTGATGTCCTTAGGTATGTTAGGTTTAAGTAGTTCTAAGTTCTTGGGGACTGATCACCTCAGATGTTAAGTCCAATAATGCTTAGAGCCATTTGAACCATTTTTGAACCTCCTAAGTGACTACAACAAAATTACTGTCAGCAGTTGCACTCTGCAAGACACAAAAATCATCGACATATACACTTCCCTGCACATCTGGTCCAGGCTGCAGAAATTCGCATCCTCTTCGCCAGAGTATCCCCCACTAATTATACAACCAACCAACGAGGAGAACAAAACAGTATGACGACAATGATACGTATTCTAATTCTATCCTAACACTTACTGTAACTGAACTTCTTCGCTTGAGCGTCTACTCATGGCTACTACTTTACGTGCTTAAACGTAGTAAGCTACATTCATTGCTCGAAATGAAATAGATTCCCCATTGAAAAAGGCGTAAACTACCACA
Organism: Schistocerca gregaria; assembly: GCF_023897955.1. Classification (NCBI taxonomy): domain Eukaryota; kingdom Metazoa; phylum Arthropoda; class Insecta; order Orthoptera; family Acrididae; genus Schistocerca; species Schistocerca gregaria. The sequence goes on along the minus strand of NC_064931.1, from coordinate 398,861,508 downwards.
AAACTCCGACTTCTAAACAAAACTCATCTTCCCCTCCTAAGAAGCTACACGTGGTTTACAACTTACACCCTTCCACACAATGAGCCACACTCATTGATGATAGGGAAAAATAACGTTCATATTTCCTCATCCTCAGAACATAGTCTGAGTTTACTTGCCACATGTAATACATGAAAACAGAACTGAAAAGCTGGAAAAAAGTGGACTGACTCTACGTGATACTCGCAGGGGAAAGAAAGAACAGCCATTGCAATCACCCATTCCGTACTGATGCCGTCTGTCGTCGAAACTGCAACTCTGAGGTAGTCGAGAGTCATCGTCTCCAGGGAGAGTGGCTGGTAAGGTTGCTCTGTAACTGAAATTTAGTGGTAACACACACATCTGACATCAAAATGTAGAGGTCGCCACAGGGCGAAGCAGGCGGCAAAAGACTTCCCAAGCAGCTGCAAGTAAGGCCTCCCCGGTTTGTCTCACAAACAGGTTCCAGTTGCTGTCTGTGGCCGACACTGTCGCTGAGCCGGATGCTGTCGCCTGTCCTGTTTCAGAGGAAACCATTCAGCCTGCAAGATCCGTCCAATCGCAGTGGGTGGGATTATTGGTAGTTGGGGGCTCCAACGTTAGGCTTGTTATGGGGCCCCTTAGGGCGTTGCTGACAAGGAGGGTAAGAAATCCAATGTGCACTCCGTGTGCATACCGGGTGGAGTCATTCCAGATGTGGAAAAGGTCTTCCAGGATGCCACGAAGAGCACAGGGTGCCGCCAATTGCAGGTGGTTGCTCACGTCGGTACCAATGATGTGTGTCACTTTCGATAATGCTGCCAGTCTTGCTCCCAAGATGAAAGCAGAGCTGACCATTTGCAGCATAGTCTACAGGACCTGTGGTACAGAGCCGAGTGGTGTGTCTGAATCAGAGGCTCAGACGGTTCTGAGAGCGTGTAGGCTGAAGATTCTTCGACTTGCGCCAGCGGGTGGCTGGGTTTCGGGTTCCACTGAATAGGTCAGGTGTCCACTATACGCAGGAGGCGGCTACACGGGTAGCAGGGGCTCTGTGGCGTGGTTGGGAGGTTGTTTAGGTTAGAGGGTCTCGGGAAAACACAAGAAAATCTTCAGTCACAAAGGGTGCAATCTGAACACAGGAGGAACGTAGATACAGGAACCAATGGTACAATAGTTGTAAATTATCGTATCTGTGTTGGAAAAGTACCAGAGCTCCAAGCGCTAATAGAAAGCACTGATTTTCAAATCGTTATAGGCACTGAAAGCTAGCTAAAGTCGGATATAAGCTCAGCCGAAATTTTTGGGCAGAACGTAACGGTGTGGCCGAGCGGTTCCAGTCATTTCAGCCTGGAACTGCGAGACTGCTACTGTTGCAGGTTCGAAACCTGCCTCGGGCATGGATATGTGTGATGTCCTTCAGTTGGTTAGGTTTAAGTAGTTCTAAGTTCTAGGGGACTGATAACCTCTGACGTTAAGTCCCATATTGCTCATAGCCTTTTTTTAACGTAACGGTGTTCCGAAAAGAGAGGCTTAACACCGTTGGGGTGGCGTGTTTGTTGCTGTCAGAAGTAGTTTAACTTGTCGCGATATTGAAGTAGATACTTCCTTTGAGTTAGTATGGGCAGAGGTCATTGTTGGCAACCGGAACAAAATAATAATTGGATCCTTTTACTGACCTCCCAATTCATATGATACAGTCGATGAAAGGCTCAAAGAAAACTTGAGTTTGATTTCAAACACGTACCCGACTCATACGATAAGAGTTGGTGTTGACTTTAATTTACCCTCGATACGTTGGCGAAAATACATGTTTAATTCCGGAAGTATGCATATAATATCATCCAAAATTTGACTAAGCGCATTCTCTGAAAATTATTTCGAGCGGTTAGTTCATGAGCCCACGCGAACAATAAACGATTGTGAAAACACACCTGACCTCTTAGCAACAAATAATCCTGAGTTAATAACGAGTATTAAAAGCGATATAGGAATTGTGAACACTGGGTTGTCGTAGCGAGATTGAATATTGTAATCCCCAAATCCTCGAAAAATGAGCGATAAATATACCTATTCAAAAAAGCAGATAAAAATTCTCTTGACGCCTTCCTGAGAAACAACCTCCACTCATTCCAAATTAATAAGTGTAAACCAGATGTAGCTTAAACTCAAAGAAATAGTATCGGTAGAAATTGAAAGATTTATAGCAAATAAACAAACAAACAACGGAGCTCAGCTTCCTTGGTACACAAAACGGGTTAGAACACTGTTGCAGAAACAACGAAACAAACATGGCAAATTTAAATAGACCCAAAATCCCCAATGTTGGCGATCCTTTACAGGAGCTCGAAATTTAGCGCAGAGTTCATTGCGAGACGCCTATAACAGTTTCCACAACGAAACTTTGTCTCGAAACCCGGCTGAAAATCCAAAAAGATTCTGTGAAGTACGTGAAGTACGTTAGCGACAAGAAGTTATCAATGCCTTCTCTGCGCGATAACAATGGAGATACTATCGAAGACAGTGCTGCCAACGCAGAGTTACTAAACACAGCCTTCCGAAATGCCTTCACAAAAGAAGACTAAGTAAATATCCCAGAATTCGAATCGAGAACAGCTGCCAACATGAGTAACGTGGAAGTAAATATCCTCAAAGTAGTGGAGCAACTCAAATCACTTAATAAAATCAAGCCTCCTGGTCCAGACTGAATACCAATTAGGTTCCTTTCCGAGTATGCTGATGCATTAGCTCCATACTTAACAATCATATACAACCGTTCGCTCGACGAAAGATCCGTACCCAAGGACTGGAAAGTTGCACAGGTCAGATGATGTGTGTGAAATCTTGCGGGACTTAACTGCTAAGGTCACCAGTCCCTAAGCTTACACACTACTTAACCTAAATTATCCTAAGGACAAACACACACACCCATGCCCGAGGGAAGAGTCGATCCTCCGCCGGGAGCAGCCGCAAAGTCCAGGGCTGCAGCGCCTTAGACTGCTGCACAGGTCACACCAATATTCAAGCAAAGGTAGTAGGAGTAATCCACTTAATTACAGGCCCATATCGTTAACGTCGATATGCAGAAGGATTTTAGAACATATATTGTGTTCGAACATTATGAATTACCTCGAAGGGAACGGTATATTGGTACACAGTCAACATGGGTTTAGAAAACTTCGTTCCTGTGAAACACAACTAGCTCTTTATTCACACGAAGTGCTGAGTGCTATTGACAAGGGATTTCAGATCAATTTCGTATTCCTGGATTTCCGGAAGGTTTTGACACTGTACCACACAAGCTGCTCGTAGTGAAATTGCGTACTTATGGAATGTTGTCTCAGTTATGTGACTGGATTCGCTATTTCCTGTCAGAGACATCCCAGTTCGTAGTAATGAAAGGAAAGTCATCGAATAATACAAAAGTGATTTCAGGCGTTCCTCAAAGTAGTGTTATAGGCCTTTGCTCTTTCGTATCTGCATAAACGATTTTGGAGACAATCTGAGCAGTCGTCTTCTGTTGTTTGCAGAAGACGCTGTCGTTTATCGACTAATAAAGTCAACAGAAAATCAAAACAAACTGCAAAACGATTTAGTAAAAATATCTGAATGGTGCAAAAAGTGGAAGTTGACCCTAAATAACGAATAGTGTGAGGTCATCCACATGAGTGCTAAAATGAACCCTTTAAACTTCGGTTACTCGATAAATCAGTCTAATCTAAAAACCATAAATTCAACTAATACCTAGGTATTACAATTACGAACAACTTAAATTGGAAAGAGCACATAGAAACTTGTGGGGAAGACTACTTAAACCTAACTAACCTAAGGACATCAAACACATCCATGCCCGAGGCAGGATTCGAACCTGCGACCGTAGCGGCCGCTCGGTTCCAGACTGAACGGCCTAGAACCGCTCGGCCAGACCGCCGGCACGCTTTTCGTCCTCTTTTAGAATACTGCTGCGCAATGTGGGGTAATTACCAGTTAGGACTGACGGAGTACATCGATAAAGTTCAAATAAAGGCAGCACGTTTTGTATTATCACGAAATATGGGAGAGAGTGTCACAGAAATGGTACAGGTATTGGGCTTGAAGATCATTAAAAGAAAGGCGTTTCTCGTTGCGACGAAAACTTCTCACGAAATTCCAATCACCAACTTTCTCCTTCGAATGCGAAAATACTTTGTTGACACCGACCTACATATGGAGAAGAGATCACCACAGTAAAATAAGGGAAATCAGAGCTCGTACGGAAAGATATAGGTGTTCATTCTTTCCGCGCACTATACGAGATTGAAATAATAGAGAATTGTGAAGATGGTTCGATGAACACTCTACCAGGCTCTTAAATGTGATTAGCAGAGTATCCATGTAGATTTAGATGTACAGTCGTACTAAAAGTATCCGAACGACTTGAATTGCATTGCGCCTGATTCACATACAACCCTCATAACGCAGCTGTCTAGCAGGTCCTCTAATCGCTCCTCGGCACAGTCGTTTGACTATTGAAAAGGGTATAACACTACTATCCGCTACTGCTATACCATAAACTTAAAGTTGGAAGCAGGTCGTGAATTAAAACTACCTTGTTAAAGCGATTATGGTATAAAGCAAGAGAGCAGTGTTACCCTCTGAGAGGAATTTTGTTATGTTGACCGCGTTGTACCTAACGGAGGTGGCTTATCGGAAATGAAAGTCAGAATTACGTAAACATTTGAGCAGTAACAAACCAAATTTTTGCCTATCTGCACTGTTTAACGGATAAGGAAAACGGTCGCCAGTCTAACTAGCAAGAAAATGATAAACATTCTTGTTCAAGAATATAGTTATTAGTAACTTTAATGGATAAATACAACCTATACTTTGTCACACGCGAGTGCAGTGAACTCTGACACATGTGTTGAAGATTGAAACTAACAGTTAGAGCAGCACAAAGTATACGCAAGATTATAACAGATACCGAAACACTCTATTACTTTCAGGGCTTACACAAACTGAATGGTCTTTATGACGTTATTAGAAATATTCACTGCAGAATCATTAATTAGATATAGGTTACGTCTCTTTCAGTTAAATACTTTACTATTTAAAATGAAGTTAATTGGAATCCACTAACAGGTTGCTTCTCACTATCATTTGAATAAAGAAATAATGTTTTCCTTAATTAGTGGTTTTCCCATTACTTGTTATGTAGCATTAACACAATAGACAAGCTATGGATCCTGTTATATTATTAATAGTCACTTCTAATACACAAGAGAGACAAACACTTAGCAAACATGAGTATATAACGTTTCATACTGCAGTTTTCCACTCTTACTACATTGAAAGACAAAATTAACATACACTCCTGGAAATGGAAAAAAAGAACACATTGACACCGGTGTGTCAGACCCACCATACTTGCTCCGGACACTGCGAGAGAGCTGTAAAAGCAATGATCACACGCACGGCACAGCCGACACACCAGGAACCGCGGTGTTGGCCGTCTAATGGCGCTAGCTGCGCAGCATTTGTGCACCGCCGCCGTCAGTGTCAGCCAGTTTGCCGTGGCATACGGAGCTCCATCGCAGTCTTTAACACTGGTAGCATGCCGCGACAGCGTGGACGTGAACCGTATGTGCAGTTGACGGACTTTGAGCGAGGGCGTATAGTGGGCATGCGGGAGGCCGGGTGGACGTACCGCCGAATTGCTCAACACGTGGGCGTGAGGTCTCCACAGTACATCGATGTTGTCGCCAGTGGTCGGCGGAAGGTGCACGTGCCCGTCGACCTGGGACCGGACCGCAGCGACGCACGGATGCACGCCAAGACCGTAGGATCCTACGCAGTGCCGTAGGGGACCGCACCGCCACTTCCCAGCAAATTAGGGACACTGTTGCTCCTGGGGTATCGGCGAGGACCATTCGCAACCGTCTCCATGAAGCTGGGCTACGGTCCCGCACACCGTTAGGCCGTCTTCCGCTCATGCCCCAACATCGTGCAGCCCGCCTCCAGTGGTGTCGCGACAGGCGTGAATGGAGGGACGAATGGAGACGTGTCGTCTTCATCGATGAGAGGCGCTTCTGCCTTGGTGCCAATGATGGTCATATGCGTGTTTGGCGCCGTGCAGGTGAGCGCCACAATCAGGACTGCATACGACCGAGGCACACAGGGTCAACACCCGGCATCATGGTGTGGGGAGCGATCTCCTACACTGGCCGTACACCTCTGGTGATCGTCGAGGGGACACTGAATAGTGCACGGTACATCCAAATCGTCATCGAACCCATCGTTCTACCATTCCTAGACCGGCAAGGGAACTTGCTGTTCCAACAGGTCAATGCACGTCCGCATGTATCCCGTGCCACCCAACGTGCTCTAGAAGGTGTAAGTCAACTACCCTGGCCAGCAAGATCTCCGGATCTGTCCCCCATTGAGCATGTTTGGGACTGGATGAAGCGTCGTCTCACGCGGTCTGTACGTCCAGCACGAACTCTGGTCCAACTGAGGCGCCAGGTGGAAATGGCATGGCAAGCCGTTCCACAGGACTACATCCAGCATCTCTACGATCGTCTCCATGGGAGAATAGCAGCGTGCATTGCTGCGAAAGGTGGATATACACTGTACTAGTGCCGACATTGTGCATGCTCTGTTGCCTGTGTCTATGTGCCTGTGGTTCTGTCAGTGTGATCGTGTGATGTATCTGACCCCAGGAATGTGTCAATAAAGTTTCCCCTTCCTGGGACAATGAATTCACGGTGTTCTTATTTCAATTTCCAGGAGTGTATATATAAGATACTGACTCACCTTCTGTGATTTACAACAGTCAGTAATGAGATCATTTACGAAGCAAAACTTTATAAGCCTCAGTATTAAGAACTTTTAATTTGAAGTTGGCAACAATACATTAACAAGCAGTTTTACTAGGAAAATTATTTTCGGAAAGCATCATCAACTTTCACTCACTCTCTTGCCACATTAACTTTAACTTTCATTTAACTATATTCATGAGGCATCAATTAGCAAAACACTGGGCTTTAATGTTCTTTCAGTAAGGACACTCGGAAATCACTTTAGTATAAACGGAGAGGAACCAGAGAGGTGTTATGATAAGGAGCAAAATCAAGGTAGGTACATTAATTCAGTTATAAATTACCTTACATTTGAGCACACTAACACATCCATTTAGCTGATCCTTCACTGTACATTATTATAGTATTCCTTTACAGTGATTGCGCAATGTGGTCGCAACTGCAAGTTGGTAGGCGGATTTGAAGACAGAATTGCTGGACTCTGGCCTTTCTTGGTGGCGATGATGTATACCAATTCCAGAGTCGTTCCAGCTATTTATCCATCCATCCGAGGCATTGGAAAGTAGCAGGAAAAGCCTCTCTCGGGACCAGCACAATATGCACTATTACATGGCAGTTCACAGTTTGGTACCTCGTCCCCGACTTGTAGCTTGTCCCCGACTTGTAGCTCGTCCCTGACTGGTGGCTCGTCCCCGACTGACTCTTGTTCCACATTTTCTACTTAGGCCAACCACAATTTGCGCGCGCTACACAGTTCCGTTCCCGAGGGGAATCACATCAACTTTTACATACAGAATAACTAAGGCCCCTTAGTGAGGATCAGCAGTTTACACAACAGTAACTAAATACATTAAATAAAACAGAATATTTGCACATATTGCCATTGCTACAAAAAATTATTCACACAAAATTACCATTATATACAGTAAGTTTTATTCCCTCCAGATGTGACAAAGAATTTAAATGACAGATACACTAAATTGCATAGAATCATATCATGACATCGAAGTTCTTACAAAGAAAGGAGTATACAATTTTATGTTATCAATTCAAACAAACACATTTACAGAAGCTCAATGATGTAACATTAAATAAAACACAAGTAAACTAAATCATTAAAGCACTAGAGTTCTGGTGTTACAAGGGTTCCAACAAATCATCCCTAGAAAACATTGCTCTATATCGCAATATTCAAGATGTAAAGTAATACCATGATACTACTAATATTAGGGAATACCGTATCACAGATAAGACTGTACTTAACGCTTGTAAGCTCACATTTATTACAATAAATGGCATACCTGAAATGTTACTACCCTCATTATTACGAAAGATAGGTAATGCACGTAGTATGTCCTTCGTATGCATGATTTTCGCTTCAAAGTAACATAACGTACTTATTATTTAACACAAAATGACATTAAAAATTAAAGTTTTCACGAGATGCTACTTGAGAATATGTATTAACAACAAATGACTCGACGAAAAGTCTCGTTCTGCATATGGATTCAAACCCAGGTCATGCAGGCTAAGCAAAGATTTCGTGACCGACGGAAACCAATAGCCATTCCTGACTACTCGTACAGAGAGTGGTATACCTCGATTTAGACAGTATGAGTTACGAAGTATCAACTTTAAATTAAATAAAGTAAACATCTTTAACAGACGCTAATTCCTACCCAGCCTCTATTGCCCCTGTTAACGAACTACGAGAGATGTTAAATATTGCTTCTTCACAAGTGACTTACTTGAAATGCCGTGAGGCAAAGCTTTGTGTTGGACAGAGATTCGAACCCAGAACCTAATCGTATTGTTATCGAAGTACAATCAACTATGACATATCGGATTTTCTCGGCAGTAGCAAGATGTTTTAACTGATATGACGAGACGAAACATTAACTTTTTCCTTCCCAGGACTCCAACACGGCACCTATCGCTGTTAGATTCTATAAAAAAACGAACTTTAAATATAGGTTTGTTACACCAGCAGCGAAATGTGAGCATGTCTGAACTAGAAATAATATGGCAAAGAGTTCTGTGCTAAGTGATAATCGGACCCCGCACATATCGTTCTTGACTACACACAAATAGACGTCAGCTAGCGAATGTTTCTCCACCAGCAGCTCGGAGTAACATCTTTGAACTTACAGTGATGTCGCAAATAGTTGTGTGTCTCAGTGGGAGTCAAAAACGTCAGATATCGTCAGTGTTGACAACGAATTAAAATTCATTAAAAACCAAAATTATTACCCACCAGCAGATAGGTGTTCGCCTGCTATAGATTGATAATACATAATGATAACTTTAGTGCCGGGCGAGTATTCGAACCCATTCACGCGCAATATGTACATGAAGATTCGAACCCATTCACGCGCAATATGTGGAGATGTAGAGTAATCTGCAGCTTTGAACTAACAACAAATTGTAGTATTGTCACGAATGGAACAAATTCCCCGTTAAGGGAGGTCTGAGTTACATTCCCAGTTCAGAACCAATTTTATGGAAATATAGAAGCTCAAATAAAAGATGGAGTAAGTGTCCTATGACCATATATATCGTTTATTTCGTCACTAGAAATAAATAACTAGTATACAAAAAGGTTACTGGTGAGAGAGTTTCTACATTTCGCCACTCTTGTCTTTATTGTGGTTCAACCGAATGTCTACATGGTAGAGAAGGGATATCATGTGTAATGTGAATTTCAGGCCACAGTGCCATTATACCTTCTTCACGTGGCTTGGCCAGGAGAGAATGGAATCTGTCTCTCCCTATCAAAAACTATCGGCAGAAATTGGAACTGAACGCAGACCATGAGTATACGAATCTATAGGCAATCCAACAGACCAGCAAATCCTAGTCTCTGATGCTAATTTTTCTATTGTAACGCCATTGCGCCACACTGGATGAGATTTCTGACACAGCCTCCCTGTAGTGGTTTGCAGCTTGTTCAGTACACTCATTTACTTGGTTGATCGAATCGCCACGAATTAGCTGCCTCGACTACCCAGTGCATACATTCGACTTTATTTTGTAATCACCGAAATAAAATCACGTAACTGCCACCTACACAGAACTGCCAACAGTGTAGGACGCAGGAATTTAAATAGGAAGTGTTCCTTTCCACTTCAGCTACTCTATTGCGCGATCTGTATGTTGAAAACGTCGTGCAATGCAAACGAAAAGCTATAACTGTCTGTCTCTCAGAAACTACATTAGGCCATATGCATTATCTCACAACACTGTAGAATGCGGAAGTTCTGTAGGAATTCTTGTTGACTTCTGGAGTTACTGTAGCTACGGCTCAGTAAGTAGTGTAATGGTAAGTGTAGTGTACCGTAGACAAAACGTCGCGAGTTCAAATATATTCACTGCTACATTTTTTAAAACGCAATTCTGCTCTCTGCTGAAGTTATCAATCCAATGGAACTTTGAACATAATTCCTTTCACTCCTCATCTCAAAATAGTTGCATGTGGATAGAGGGAAAACTACTGCGACATTTTGTTCTTTTCTGGTTTAATAGACGGCCAGGCAGCAGTTGCATCTCGAAACTTTTCTATTATGTTTGGGGAGAGCGCACCGTGCCAAAATACGTCAGAAAAGTATTTTCTACATTAGCTGTCGTGTGGTAATGGCACTTTATTCTTCTTCAAACCTTGTTTAGCAGCTTTAACTCATAACAAGTTTTAAACAAGCATATAATCAATAAACTGCATGTGCATTGTCAGACTGTTATAGATAACATCAGAGAATTCGCATATATTGTTGATGATTATTTATCTTTCATGTCTACTATTGTTTAAACAACACTAAAAGAAACCTTACGAAAATTGTGCACTGTATTATAAGAAATGAAATATTACTACCCATGATAACCTTACAACGTAAGTCTGTTTCAATAAAGCTGAGTATCTGTGCACAATTGTGCCTCTATCGAACAGAATTAATAATATACTACTCACTCAGATTTCGGTTGGGTCTGTGTTAAATTGAAACGCTGTTTCATATTCAAGAGGTATGCAAATGTAGCATTTCATAAATAAAGTTATGTATTCCCAGAAACGCAAAATTTTCTCTTCAGCAACGGAAGGAGGTATTACGTGTTGTGCAACATTTTAAGTTTTTCACCATTGCACTATGAGCCGAAAGTATTTTCTTGCGTTTACCTTATCGATGTTTGATCTGACTGCTTGTAGCACTTTCACAGAATGTATAAAAACGCTGCAGTTTGAGAACTAGAATCACGGACGCGAACAGACGCTTTTTTGACAGTACAGCACCTTACTACTTAGCTAGCACAGACGTATGTGTCAGGTATTAATATTACGACGCTAATAGTGACTAGAACTCGTAAGCAGCTATTTAAAGGACAAGATTAATTGCGATTTCCACGTGCAACGACTTTTCTGGGCTGAAAACCGTAAATTTACAATATTTTGTTACACCTCAATGGAAATGACAGGAAAAATCAAGTGAACCTTGAGGCTTAATTCCGTGCACACCAGGAAGTAACTTGTCGATCACAGAGTTGCCATTCATACCTTGCCTTGTTGCCAAACCTCAGTTACAGTACTAGCAGGAAGAAGACGAACCGATGTGTTCCTACAGAGGGCTGGGAAGGGACCAGAGCTGGCATCTCAAAGACGCGGTTGACATGGCCTGGAATACGTAATGTGTCTGATTCGCATTGCTGTAACTAGGTTTAGGGACTAGAGCGTAGTTACTAATAATACTCAGAACTGACTGTAAACTAAGCATCATAAATCAGTAACTCTCATAATCGTTTTTATATTTCTTTCGTAAGTGTACTCATAACTAAGAAACTCAATCATGGACTTTGCCGTGCCTGGCGGAATGTCGAGCACAATGAACAAATAAAAAGAAAAAATAATGTTTGTGTGTGTGTGTGTGTGTGTGTGTGTGTGTGTGTGTGTGTGTGTGTGTGTGTGTGCATTTGAGAAGATATATATATATATATATATATATATATATATATATATATATATATATATATATATATATATATAAAAGAATGAGAGAGAGGGTAAATAATTATTGCAAAGAAATTGCATCATGTTATGTAAGGAAACCTTTCATTAAAATGACACGCTCCACATCATTACGAAATGTTGTATCCATGATCTATGGAACAAATATTAGTCGAATCAAATCTAATCTAATCATATTGTTGACTAGCCATGAAGAGTCACGAATTACCGAAATTTTCGCCAATATCAGTAGCCAAACCTAAACTTGAAAATAAAAGACGATAGTTTTTGTAATAAACCAGGACTCCTGTTAAGACCCTTTCGTCCCTGTTAACTAACCACGAAAGATGTCTGATATACCTTCATTCAGAAGTAACGAAGTATGCATGATGTGAAGTTCTGTGGCGGAGATACAAACCCAACACGTAAACGGATTGTTAACTAAGTAAAATCAAACGTTATGTATCGGTTTTTCTTACCATCTGCTAGGTGTCTGAATCTAAATAAGGATACAAATTTTTGTGCCTGAGTGACAGTCGAAACGCACACCTACCGTCCTTCTTTATCATCCACGAATATAGCTTAACTATCAATTGGTTACTCACCAACAGTAAGATGAGTGCGTGTTTGGCCAGAAATAACGATACCTATGGCAAATGTTGGCAACACGTGAACAGACATTATAAATTCATTTTAAAATTCACTAAAAGGCCGCTGTTCATGTGATACAGTTTGAAATGAAATTATGAATATTTTTGTACTGGATCAGTATTCGGACCCACATACTTACCGTTGGAAGAGACCTAGAGAGGACTGCAGTCTTGGGAAAAGAAACGAAATGATTGAACTATACTGTTCCGAGAGACTGAGATCCTCGAGAGAGGAGATACGAATTCAAATCACAGTCCAGCACCAAATTTTTCAACGTCTGTAGACCAATCAAGTACAAGTAAAATGAGAGCCCTCTTCCTTTAAATGGCTATCGGTTCATCAAATAAAATAAAACTTTCTAAAGTAAATAAGTTTATGCTGGTGACAGTATTTCTGTTTACCATGACTTCCGCCTATGTCGTTTCCCAACGTAAACCGGCTCTGCCCATTTGGTAATGAAGGAACGTGATGTTCAATGCGGATTCTGAATTATAACGTCTCTCTCTTGAGGCTACCAGAGATAAAGTAAATCTGTTTGTGCCTCTTAAAAGTAAATGCCTGAACCCACTCATAGCACCTGTGACAGTTCGTTACACCAGAACATTGTGGCCACGTTTTCCAGCCCCAGGAGTGTGCTGTAATGGATCATATGCTTAGCTTACAAAATCAGTCACAGTGAAAAAAAAGGGAGTCTATTAAATGTTTAAGTAGGAGGAAGATTCTGACGTGGAGGCATCATAGCCTCGATATGAAGCCATTCTGAAATTTTCACTAATTCAGCAAATTTCTTAGTTCGAGAAAATACACTGTGAAGGCTGAAGTTGTCAGATAATTCGATTATTACCGTATTGTTACTTTCATTTTCTTTATACCGCGGCTGGAACACATGTGCCTGAACATCAATTAATAACTTTTGGTCATTATAGAAGTAGTTGCCCAAGAACAGGTCCTTTCCCCGTCTACGGAATTCTTTTCATGTTAATATAAAACATCAGCAATTACTCGTAGATTACATTAAAACTAAAGCAATTGAGGAAGACATCACTTGATAACGAAAAAGCGGTGTCTTTCCTCATTCACTTGCCTCTAGAAATGGCTGACGAATACTGCCAAACCAAAAGCCAAGGGATCTTACTGCCTTCCAGTATACGTCGCTGTAGGTTCTTCGGTAAGATTTGGTCTATGTGACCTGTTTCAATTGTGTATGACTGAGAATGTTTCAGAAAATCAACTTTTTTACTTTGAAATAAACATAAAGGTATTCATTTTAAGCTATCCAAGTTAAAAAATTTCACAATATTAGTTCAAATTTAATATTTGCTTGCCTAATGTGGGAAAGTATTTCACATTATCAAAACCCGCATCCGACCCATGGACCTTACATTTAGTCGCTGACCATAAATACTAGCTCAGAGTGACACCAGTTTAAGTAACCTAATGTAGTGAAGACTGTTTGCCAGTGCTCTTTCTCACTGGAAAATATGAAATTAACCCATTGGGCCCCAAAAGTACACTGTAATAGTAATTTCTGTGTATGCAGTGCATACGGATTGTAGAATTTAGTGGTGCTCTCTCTTCCTCTTCTGCATACAATATTCCTGATCTAAACGGGCTCTTTATCATTACAGGCCCTGGGCAGTGCAACATCATACTGACAACAGTAATGTGTTTTTACTGACAACCTCACTGTTTATTTTACCCGATTTTGTAGTAACTTAAATAAAACAACATGACCTTCCAGTGGGAGACATTTCGTCCCTCTTTTCCTTCGTGAAATTTGTCAGTAAGTTTTTTGGCTTCCAACCAGCGAAATGCGGCAGAGTACGGCTGGTAAACGATTCACAAACCACGATTTATTGCCGTTAACACGATTCCTTTAAACATTGTCATAGCTGAAGGAATTCAGTTTCTTCTTAAATCGTCTTATGCAGCAACTTTCACAGATATATATCAAGTAGTAAAAGCTCTTTATCCAGGTACGAAGGTTGTAAAACAAACTTCTAACATGAGAATGCAGGCTTTATCGGCGCATCTTGATGATAAATTCTTCTCGGGTTGACAGCCGAGTCAATGCGTTGTTCTCCAGCAACGTTTCAGCAAGTTTCTTACTTGCCATCTTCAGACGAAGTGTCGGGTTTGCTGACGCTGACGCTGGAATAACGAGCCTGTCCTTGGCTCGAGGTGGTGCAGTATAGACATACATATGTCGTTCCTGCAGTTCCTGTAGGGGAGAGAAATATTAATTAACAGTCTAGTCGAATGGTCCTGGCTGGTTTTACCTGAAAAAGAGAAAGACACACTCTGTTGAGGGATTAGTAAAACTTAATCCTTCAGCAGGTCAGGCCAACGTGTGGTTGGCCTGTGATGTGGTTGTTGGCCCAGTCCACGGATGAGCCGGTTGCGGGAGTGTTCCGTCCTCTCGTAGAACTTCCTGGCGATAGCGTGGAACCTTTCTCGGAGAGGCAGGATCCCGGTGTCCTCGTGGAGTTGGCGCGTCGAAAAGCGCCTCGGAAGATGCATACCAGTCTTCAGGGCGCGATTCTGTATCCGTTGCAGAGTCACAATGTGAGCATCCGCGGCTTTCCCCCAGACCACGGCCGCATACTCTAACAGTGGGCGAACCAATGTTAGGTAAAGCGTGATGCCGTGTTGCGGTGGCAATGACGACTGCGGGTTTAGCAGTGGATACAGGGCGCGGAGGCGTCCAATTGCTCTCCCTTTCACATCACGGATGTGATGCTTCCAGGTGAGCCTGCGGTCTAGGGTAACCCCTAGGTATTTCGCCGTCCCACTCCATGGGATAGGTTCTCCCAGGATTTCGAGCGGCGTAAGCCCTGGCTTCAGAAGTCTTCGAGTGAAGACGACTGCCTGGCTCTTTGTGGCGTTGAATTTCAACCGCCACTTTGTTGCCCATGAGCCCAAGGCGTCGCACCCGCGTTGGAGGCGGTTTCTCAGCACCTGGGCATTCATGCTGCGTGTGAACAGGGCTGTATCATCAGCGTACAGCGCCAGTTCGACTCCTGCCACTTTCGGCGCGTCTGCAGTGTACAGGGAGTACAGCGAAGGGCCGAGAACCGACCCCTGCGGCACCCCTGCATGTATCTGCCGGTCTGTGGACGTACCGTCGTCAGCCCTCACGTGGAAGGTTCGTTCGGACAGGTACGACCACAGCAACGTCATGTGAGACGTCGGTATCCCTTGTTCAAAGAGTTTGAACTCGAGACCGTCGTGCCACACCGAATCAAACGCTCGGGAGACGTCGAGGAACACTGCGCCAAGGAATTCCCTTGTTTCCAGTGCCCTCATGGCAGGTTCTACCACCCGCAAAAGCTGGTGGGAAGTGGCATGCTCTTCTCGGAATCCGAACTGCTCGTCCGGGATGATGCCCTCCTGGGTGACGTGTCGCATCAATCTTCTCGCGTACAGCCTCTCGAAAACTTTCGAAAGGGACGGGAGTAGGCTGATGGGTCAGTAGCTTGATGCCTGACGTGGGTCCTTGCCGGATTTCAGGATGGCCACGACCTCCGCGTGTTTCCACGCAGAGGGGTAGTCACCCGATCGGAGAATCTCGTTGAAAACATCGGCAAGTTGCTGGTGTAGGCCCGGTGGAAGGTTCTTCAACAGGAGGTTAGTGAGGCCATCGCTCCCTCCGGCCTTCTTGGGGTTCAGCGAGCGAAGTTGCACAGCAACTTTCTCCTCCGTTATCGGCTCGATAACGTCGCCTTCCTCCCTCGTGGCGCGGAAGGTTGGTAGTTGCTCTTGGACTCGCCGTATGTGGTCGTCGTCGATGACGTCGGCCACCGGTGTGAAGTTGGCTGCAAAGGCGTCAGCCAGGACGCTCGCTTTCGCGTCGGGGTCGCTGGCGAAGTCGTTCCCGACCTGTAAAGGCGGTATTCGCTGTCGCCGGCGTAGGAAGGACTTTACCACCCTCCATGCACTGCCATCCTCAGGATTGAAGGTAGATACAAGGTCTTCACATTCCTGGTTCCGGTGATTCTCGACTGCTGCCTTAATTTCCCGTCTCATGCGGTTTAATCGGCGCTTCGTGTCTGGTAGGCGAGTGAGCTGCCATTCACGAAACAGTAGGTTCTTCTCGGTGGTCGCGAGAAGTCTCGTGGTCCTTGGCGACGTCTCGGCGTGGATTCCTCCGCTGCTCGGAGTATTCTTCGGGTAAAGAATGCTAGGGCGGCGTCTGCCCCTACCACGGCGGGGTTTGGCGCGTCCTCCAGCAGTTCGAGCACTTTCATCTGAAAGCGCTCTGCGTCGAGCCTGCGATAGCTCGGACGGCTGTCTGGAAGAGAAGTTCCGGCCACATCGAGGCCAAAAATGACCGGTACGTGGTCGGAGGAGAGAACGTTCCGCGTCTCGCCGGTCGCGAAGTGCCCGATGCCCTTCTGAAGGGCAATATCGAGCACGTCGGGCTGTCCCCGTGCAGGGAAGATCGTGGGGTCAAACGGCCCCACGGTGATCGCGCCGTTGCGGTGAACAACGCGGGAGAGACGGCGCCCGCTGCGACTAACAGTTCGCGAGTTCCATTCGGTGTGTTTCGCATTGAAATCCCCGGCAATGAAAACTCGCCCCTCCAGCGACAGCAGGACGTCGAAGTCGGCTTCGTCTAGCGGTCTGCTAGGCTGCCGATAGACCGACACGAAAAGAATCTTTCCCGCGGTGGTGTTGACGGCCACTCCCGTGGCTTCCAGCGCGTTGAGCGCCAGCAGTTGAACTCGGTGGTGAGGCAGTGACTTCTTCACGTAGATGGCAGTGCCGCCCCCATGGGTGGCTCTGTCATCTCGGTAGCAGCAAAAGTTTGCTGCTCGCACGTCGACCCCGAGTTTGAGGAAGGTCTCCTGCACAAGACAGACGTCGACCGCCTCGTCCCGTAGGAATTGGCGACACTCGCCCTGCTGGGGGTGGAGACCGCGAGCGCTGAACGTGCATATGGTTAACCCATAAATATGGTCGTTATCCATATTAGGGCTGGCTCCTCCCGGCGGTGGCCTGGAGGGCCGCCGTCACTGCTCCCACGAGGACTGGTAGCTGCGTCATCAGCTGGTTGAGTGACCGCAGAAGCGCGGCAAGCTCGGTGGTGTCTTCCTTCGCCGTTTCGGGAAGGTTTCACTCCTTCGCGACGTTTCCCGTAGTCGGCAGTGGAGCGGCGCGCTGGGAACGCCCTGCGCGGGAGGCAACCCCTCCTACAGCCGCTTGTCACTTCTTCTTCTGCGTGTTTTTGCTTTTAGGAAGCTTTAATAGACGAGTGCTATTAAGTGTTCCATAGATTTCGTGTTTGTTTTGAATACAGTCAGAGAGAGTCCCTTTAGTCAGCCATAGTGCCAGTAGTGTCAGTGTCGCCCTAACCGCCGTCTGCTTCACGTCTGCTGTGCAGCGAGCTACCTTAATTTAAGTATTATCTGTATTTTTCTTACTTGTCACTTCTTCTTCTGCGTGTTTTTGCTTTTAGGAAGCTTTAATAGTAGAGTGCTATTAAGTGTTCCATAGATCTCGTGTTTGTTTTGAATAGTCAGAGAGAGTCCCTTTAGTCAGCCATAGTGCCAGTAGTGTCAGTGTCGCCCTAACCGCCGTCTGCTTCACGTCTTCTGTGCAGCGAGCTACCTTAATCTAAGTATTATCTGTATTTTTCTTACTTGTCACTTCTTCTTCTGCGTGTTTTTGCTTTTAGGAAGCTTTAATAGTAGAGTGCTATTAAGTGTTCCATAGATCTCGTGTTTGTTTTAAATACAGTCAGAGAGTCCCTTTAGTCAGCCGTAGTGCTAGTAGTGCTAGTGTTTGTTTTCAATACCGTCCAGAGACAGGTAGTGCTATTTTCCTTGTTTCTACAAGAAGTGGTTAGCAATCACAGTTTAGTCAATAATCAACCGCCTTTAGTGAATTAGCAGTCTAGTTAAAAGCTGATTAACACTCTATAGTAAATTGATTTCTTAGGATGGCTAGGATGTGTGGCTGCTGTGTACGGACGCAGGAGGAGCTGGCCACTCTTCGCGAACAGCTGAGCGTGTTGATGGCCGCGGTCAGCCGTCTTCAGGCTGCTGCCTCGGAGTGTAGCGGCAGTGGGGAGTCTGGTTTGTCGCATGGCACACCCCAGGTGTTACATGCTTCACCCACTGTCCCTGCTGTCGAGACATCTTCGCGGGTACCGGGCGCTGTTGGGCCACCCTCTCCCCAAGGGGAGTGGCGGGTTCAGCGGCGTTCGCGGCGCACGAGGTCCGAGCAGGCACACGGGGGGAGGGGTTTATTAGTTATTGGGAGCTCCAACGTTAGGTGGGTGATGGAGCCCCTTAGGGAAATAGCGGAAAGGTCGGGGAAGAAGGCCAGTGTTCACTCTGTCTGCTTGCCGGCGGGTCTCATCCGAGATGTGGAGGAGGCCCTACCGGCGGCGATAGAGAGCACTGGGTGCACCCGACTGCAAATTGTTGCTCATGTCGGCACCAATGACTCTTGCCGTCTGGGTTCAGAGGTCATCCTCAGTTCGTACAGGCGGTTGGCGGAGTTGGTGAAGGTGGAAAGCCTCGCTCGCGGGGTGGAATCAGAGCTAACTATTTGTAGTATCGTTCCGAGAACCGATCGCGGTCCTCTGGTTTGGAGCCGAGTGGAAGGCTTAAACCAGAGGCTCAGACGATTCTGCGGAGAGCTGGGGTGCAAATTTCTCGACCTCCGCTATCGGGTGGAGAAATGTAGGGTCCCCTGAATAGGTCAGGCGTGCACTACACGCCGGAAGCGGCTACGAGGGTAGCGGAGTACGTGTGGAGTGCACATGGGGTTTTTTTAGGTTAGAGAATTCCCTCCCTAGGCCCGACAAGACGCCTCCTGAGACGCGGCAAGGCAGGAGTAGGCAAAATGCAACAAGGAATAACAATATTAATGTGCTAATAGTAAACTGCAGGAGCGTCTATAGAAAGGTCCCAGAACTGCTCTCATTAATAAACGGTCACAACGCCCATATAGTACTAGGAACAAAAAGTTGGCTGAAACCAGACGTAAACAGTAATGAAATCCTAAACTCTGATTGGAATGTATACCGCAGAGATAGGCTGGACAGTGAAGGGGGAGGCGTGTTTATAGCGATAAGAAGTGCAATAGTATCGAAGGAAATTGACGGAGATTCGAATTGTGAAATGATTTGGGTGAAGGTCACGGTTAAAGCAGGCTCAGACATGGTAATTGGATGTCTCTATAGGCCCCCGGGCTCAGCAGCTGTTGTGGCTCAGCACCTGAAGAATAATTTGGAAAATATTTCGAGTAGATTTCCCCACCATGTTATAGTTCTGGGTGGAGATTTTAATTTGCCGGATATAGACTGGGAGACTCAAACGTTCATAACGGGTGGCAGGGACAAAGAATCCAGTGAAATATTTTTAAGTGCTTTATCTGAAAACTACCTTGAGCAATTAAACAGAGAACCGACTCGTGGCGATAACATATTAGACCTTCTGGTGACAAACAGACCCGAACTATTTGAATCAGTTAATGCAGAACAGGGAATCAGCGATCATAAAGCGGTTATTGCATCGATGATTTCAGCCGTAAATATAAATATTAAAAAAGGTAGGAAGATTTTTCTGTTTAGCAAAAGTGACAAAAAGCAGATTTCAGAGTACTTGATGGCTCAACACACAAGTTTTGTCTCAAGTACAGATAGTGTTGAGCATCAGTGGACGAAGTTCAAAACCATGGTACAATATGCGTTAGATGAGTATGTGCCAAGCAAGATCGTAAGAGATGGAAAAGAGCCACCGTGGTACAACAACCGAGTTAGAAAACTGCTGCGGAAGCAAAGGGAACTTCACAGCAAACATAAACATAGCCAAAGCCTTGCAGACAAACAAAAATTACGCGAAGCGAAATGTAGTGTGAGGAGGGCTATGCGAGAGGCTTTCAATGAATTCGAAAGTAAAGTTCTATGTACTGACTTGGCAGAAAATCCTAAGAAATTTTGGTCCTATGTCAAAGCGGTAGGTGGATCAAAACAAAATGTCCAGACACTCTGTGACCAAAATGGTACTGAAACAGAGGATGACAGACTAAAGGCCGAATTACTAAATGTCTTCTTCCAAAGCTGTTTCACAGAGGAAGACTGCACTGTGCTTCCTTCTCTAGATTGTCGCACAGTTGACAAAATAGTAGATATCGAAGTAGACGACAGAGGGATAGAGAAACAATTAAAATCGCTCAAAAGAGGAAAGGCCGCTGGTCCTGATGGGATACCAGTTCGATTTTACACAGAGTACGCGAAGGAACTTGCCCCCCTTCTTGCAGCGGTGTACCGTAGGTCTCTAGAAGAGCGAAGCGTTCCAAAGGATTGGAAAAGGGCACAGGTCATCCCCGTTCTCAAGAAGGGACGTCGAACAGATGTGCAGAACTATAGACCTATATCTCTAACGTCGATCAATTGTAGAATTTTGGAACACGTATTATGTTCGAGTATAATGTCTTTTCTGGAGACTAGAAATCTACTCTGTAGGAATCAGCATGGGTTTCGAAAAAGACGATCGTGTGAAACCCAGCTCGCGCTATTCGTCCACGAGACTCAGAGGGCCTTAGACACGGGTTCACAGGTAGATGCCGTGTTTCTTGACTTCCGCAAGGCGTTTGACACAGTTCCCCACAGTCGTTTAATGAACAAAGTAAGAGCATACGGACTATCAGATCAATTGTGTGATTGGATTGAGGAGTTCCTAGATAACAGAACGCAGCACGTCATTCTCAATGGAGAGAAGTCTTCCGAAGTAAGAGTGATTTCAGGTGTGCCGCAGGGGAGTGTCATAGGACCGTTGCTATTCACAATATACATAAATGACCTGGTGGATGACATCGGAAGTTCACTGAGGCTTTTTGCAGATGATGCTGTGGTGTATCGAAAGGTTTCAACAATGGAAAATTGTACTGAAATGCAGGAGGATCTGCAGCGAATTGACGCATGGTGCACGGAATGGCAATTGAATCTCAATGTAGCGAAGTGTAATGTGATGCGAATACATAGAAAGATAGGTCCCTTATCATTTAGCTACAAAATAGCAGGTCAGCAACTGGAAGCAGTTAATTCCATAAATTATCTGGGAGTACGCATTAGGAGTGATTTAAAATGGAATGATCATATGAAGTTGATCGTCGGTAAAGCAGATGCCAGACTGAGATTCATTGGAAGAATCCTAAGGAAATGCAATCCGACAACAAAGGAAGTAGGTTACAGTACGCTTGTTCGCCCAATGCTTGAATACTGCTCAGCAGTGTGGGATCCGCACCAGGTAGGGTTGATAGAAGAGATAGAGAAGATCCAACGGAGAGCAGCGCGCTTCGTTACAGGATCATTTAGTAATTGCGAAAGCGTTACGGAGATGATAGATAAACTCCAGTGGAAGACTCTGCAGGAGAGACGCTCAGTAGCTCGGTACGGGCTTTTGTTAAAGTTTCGAGAACATACCTTCACCGAAGAGTCAAGCAGTATATTGCTCCCTCCTACGTATATCTCGCGAAGAGACCATGAGGATAAAATCAGAGAGATTAGAGCCCACACAGAAGCATACCGACAATCCTTCTTTCCACGTACAATACGAGACTGGAATAGAAGGGAGAACCGATAGAGGTACTCAGGGTACCCTCCGCCACACACCGTCAGGTGGCTTGCGGAGTACGGATGTAGATGTAGATGTAGAAGCCGGCCTCCCCGACTGCAGGCGGTGCCGCGGGCGAGGGCAGCTGCGACGGCTGCGGTGCCGGTGCGGCCTCCCCGCGAGCGGCCGTGGCCTCTCAGAAGGGGCGGCCGGCTTCCCCTTAGCAACGTCCGCGAACCTGCGACTCGGGTTTACGCTGCTGGCGCGTATCCCGCTCTTGAATGCGGCGCATCCCCGGTAACAGGCGACATGGTCCCCGTTACAGTTGCAGCACGTCGGTCGCTCCTCCTTCTTCTTCGGGCAGTCACGCGAAGGGTGCTCCTCGGCGCACTTGCAGCAACGCACAGGCATCCTGCAGAACTTTGCCACGTGGTCCGTGCGTTGGCAGTTGAAGCACTGGGCTCGCCTGCCTTTCGCGCGGAGTGGATCGACTTTCACGTCGAAGTCGGCAATGTTTGCAACCTGAAAAATTTTCCGGTTGTCCACATTGTCGACTAAGACCACAAGGAACAAGGGCATGTCCTTGTGGAACCTGGGCGACCTCATCAGGCCGACGTGGCGGGTCTGGAAGCCGACTTCCTCCAGCTGCCGCTGTAGGAACGCCGGTTCCATCTTCATCGGCAGGTGACGGATGACAACCTTCAGCTGCTTTAGCTGCTCCGTACTCTGCGTGTAGCCGAACAACTTCTTGGTCTCGCAGAGTCTCATGAGTTTCGCATGATCCTCCAAGGACTCCGCTCTGTCCCCGCGAACATCTTCAGCGGTTTTGCGATGGAGTACAGCATCTCTCGGAGTTCGCTGTACTCCTTACTCCAATGAATGGTGATCAGCGGAGGGCGGCGGGGCGGTTTGGTCGCCGTAGTCGGTGTTGTCCCGTCCCCGTCAGTCTCGGCTACCTCAGGTAAATCTGCAAAGCGGTTTGCAGCCTCGACCTGTTCTGGCGTCACCGGTCCAAACGACCTGGGTGTCGCTGTGTGGCGACGGGAAGGCGCCATGAAGCCTTCTTCATCCGCGTTGTTCTCCAGCAAGGTTTCAGCAAGGTTTCTTACTTGCCATCTTCAGGCGAAGTGTCGGGTTCACGTCTCGCCCGGGTCTTTATAGCCGCTGGACCACGGGCATCTCTGCATCCTTGGCGCGGGTCGGGCCAATCAGGTGTTAGCGGAATTGGGGCGGCGGCGCGTGGTCTGGCGTTCCTCCCGTACACAGGCCAAGATTGCCAGGATACTGGAGAAAAACAAGATGAAAACCATCTTCCATCCTCCAACAAAAATCAGAAATATGCTGGGCTCAATGAAGGACAACTTGGGTCTAAGAACTCCGGGTGTCTACAGTATTTCCTGTGAATGTGGGAAACAATATATTGGGCAGACACAGCGTTGCATAACGCAACGCATCTCTGAACATGTGAGAAGCGTCCGCCTCGGACAAAAAGAAAAATCCGCGGTAGCGGAGCACAGCCTCAGTGAAGAACACACGTTTCAGTTTGAAGAAACGAAGAGACTGTGTAGAGCGAAAGGTTTCTGGGACTCAGTTATTAAAGAGGCAGTGGAGATACGGGTTAGTGACAACCTGGTCAATCGGGACAGTGGAATACAAGATTATCAAGAATGAGACGAGAGCGCTCCGATGGAGGTAGGTCGGTGGCGCCGTATGGAATAAACAGGCCGCACCGAGACGAGACGCCAGGACCCGGCGCCCGTGGCTCCCCCCCACCACGCGCCGCCGCGCCGATTCCGCTCGCGCCTGATTGGCCCGACCCGCGCCAAGGATGCAGAGATGCCCGTGGTCCAGCGGCTATAAAGACCCGGACGAGACGTGAACCCGACACTTCGCCTGAAGATGGCAAGTAAGAAACTTGCTGAAACGTTGCTGGAGAACAACGCATTGACTCGGCTGTCAACCCGAGAAGAATTTATCAAACTTCCAACAGTTTGTGTCAGGTTCATCTTTTCACCTGACAGCACTGCGGAAGTATTTTGTCTAAGAGGTATCACAAGTAGTGTTCCTGTAGCTGTAATCATTGGTTGGAAACGAGTTTCACACCAATGGGTACAGTAATGATAAATAATCAAAATGATTATCAGTCTAAGACTGAGTTCATTCACAAACTAGGCGTATTTATAATATTGAAGCTAGACTGTGTATCCTTTTCTTCCTTGAGTGGGCATTGGAAGGGTTTTACACCGATGTATACAATACTATGAATACTTCGAACACTATAGTTAACGTTGCTCTCATAAACTAATTTTGTTTTTTTTTTTTTTAATTCTTCAGGGTATTCAGTGCGCAATATGTTTTGTAGATACAGCCCTAGACAACAAAGTTGACCGCCCCGCCGAGTTGTTCACATAAGGTGGACAATACGGTCATGCTCCCACTCACAGTTCTAAGTGCGGCAATATGCTCGAGCTGGCATCATTGTAGACTTCGGCACTTCCTGGAGGAAGTCTTGACTGCAGTCTGAGTACATCACTCTTGACTACGACTGTAGGGTTGAGGTAAAACACGAGACTAGCTAATACGACGTCTGGCAACAGAAAGCACATGTTGACAAAACTTTTATCGCCCCTTTCCTCTCAGTGCTGAAGCTATGGGTGTAATTCAAGCGAATCTACAATTTATTTCGCTTTCTGTCACAGTGGTTTGGTTCAACACCATTTTAGCGAGAGATTTCTTGGCCTGCCATCTGCCTCTGAACACCGCATGCATCTGAGTTCTCTGGGACACGTTTGCCGCCTACCGGCGGAGGCTGAGGCATGGCGCTGCCTCGCCTTCTGCTGACAACGTCTGCTCCACTCCTCACTCTCGACGGTGTAACAAACTTTAATATTGTTGATTGGTGACCCATAAAATCTGTCTACGATTCGTGTTTCACACTCGATAGCAAGGGAGGCAAAAAACCGTTTTCATTTGATGAGTATTTTATTACACTAGTATCCAATACATCAATGTGGCACAGAATTAATGTCATTGTTCCTCATACAGTGTGCTATAATTAAAGCGTCACATCCTGTTCTTTTTCCCTTCTCAGGGGATTCTTCAAATAATTTTTTTTTTGCTCATGGATTCATACGTGTTAGTCAAGGTACAGAGAGTAAATGCAATTAAATGTGTTTTGTTTCTTTCTTTGATTACCTATGGTAAATGGATGCAACACATTTTGTCAATACATTTCAGAACCTGCTCTATAGCTACTCAGGCAAATTGCTTGTTTTGAGTTCCATACATTAATTAATGGAGAAGTGAACGCTGTTCAAATGTGATATTTCAAATACAAAAGGTGACAAAATTGCCCACATTTGAAGCTACCCAGAGAAAAAGTAAGTTGCTAGAGCCGCTGTTACCAAATGTCTGCAGAGAGTTCCTAATTGCTACTGTGGAAACTTATCATAGAGGCCCTATAGTAATCAAGAGGTTCATTTCCTTCATACTTATTACCCTGGCATGTGAGTTTTAAGTGAAGAACAACATTGAATTTCGTATCGTTGACGGCCGATTCGAATTTCTTCAGAGACACTTGTATTGTGAAGCAGCTTGCAGTCAGAAAACCGAGATCTATGACCATTAATACAATTTGCTGTGTCGTGCTATCAAGAGGACTTGATGTGTAAAGGTTTTCTTACGATTTCGTTACAGAATTTTTTCTGGAAATTCGCAGCTCCATAAATAAATCAGAAAAAAAGCTCACACATACTGATCCCTGCCTCGGTTATAAGTGATGACTCATTGAGCTGTTGCGACAGGAAATACGGGCGGGGACACGGGGCTACGGACACACTGCTGCCAGCACGCCACTTTCATCATGGTATTGGTCGCTCAGCCTCATAACGCATCATGACCGATAATAGAAGCTGGCACTTACGTGAAGAATAGCATTTCTTTAGCCAAAAAATTGAATTTTCTCTCTGAGTGTCTAGGTGTTATATAGCACGAGTCACTCAAATAGAAAGGGAATATCAAGTGAATTTAGCTAGTCAGTTCAGTACCATACGTGGAAGTGATTGCACTGTCACAGTGTTACCAAATTTTTGTGACGATGTTGCCAATTCTCAGTTGTGCTAGGAACAGCTCTGTAGCGGTATGCGAGGAGAATCACGTGCTTGTGTCATAGGAGGATAGGGAGAGGAGGCGGGGGGTTTGGTTAATATACACCGTTTTCTCCTACCAGTTGTGTCAAACATTCAGGTGTATAAACTTCCATCATGAGTACTGTTTCCCACAAAATACATACGAGTAAAACACTTACCCTATTACTTTGTGAGAATAGATTATTTGAGTACAATAAAAGGTCTTTGGAAATCAACTTTTCCCACCTGTCACGAAAAGTAAGATGACAATCACTTTGCACCTCGAAATCGATTGCATCTATGTTCAGTTTTGTGATCATACAAGTAGAATTTCATGAAGTGCACGAAAATGTAGAAAAATGTTGGAGAGAATGGGAGCTACAACAAATACAGTTAACTAATTATTCTGTGCCTCGTAATAATCAATGCACTTGAAAATCCAGAAGAGAAGAAACTAAAAATTATGCCCATTAAGACAGAAAGTAAAGTGCAGATGCGGACACTGTGCAGATCTGCGCTTTTTCAGCTTCAGATCTATAAAATGGTTCAAATGGCTCTGAGCACTATGGGACTTAACATCTGAGGTCATCAGTCCCATAGAGCGTAGAACTACTTAAACCTAACTAACCTAAGGACATCACACATATCCATGCCCGAGGCAGGATTCGAACCTGCGACCGTAGAAGCACCGCGGTTCCGGACTGAGCGCCTAGAACCGCTAGACCACCGCGGCCGGCTCAGATCTATATAAATAATGTATACCAACCAGCGTATTCATTGCTTTCGTAATGTTTCCCTCTTGTTTAGTCTTCTAATGATGAACTGGACCCACACCCATGAGTCTGATTGTTTCTTTGCATCCTTCCATCTACTATCTTTGTGTGTTACTGCTCGGTATTCAAAAAGCAAAATGTTATGCCTGTTCCCACGAGATATTAGAACGACGTCGCAAGAAGGCTAACGAAGTATAATCAAAATACATTGAGACGCCAATTTTTCTGTCGTCGTGGTGTTAAGTCGACAGAAATAGTTGGGTACTATTGACTGCATCACCGGCATCTCATTGTTGTCTTTTCTTACCGAGATTTTCATATTACCCTGAACACAAGACGCCGAGATAAATGTGTATGTTCTCCGTGACGAAACATCCCACATTCCATTCATCCTGATCCATTCGTTACGTGCATCGGCAGCAATCAGTGATAGGAAAATTGTAGTGAGATGACGAATAACAGTAACAAAGCTAGTAGCAACAAATCAGTAATCAAGGATGTTTACTACATTACAGACAATTGTTAACGATTAACAAAATAAACAAGAAAGGCTGAGTGTTTAATTGGCGCTCTGCATAGGTGTTCTTACCACTTCGTTACTGAATTGATTTTCTAAAATATTCTCTGTCATAACAACTTGAAACAGCTCACGTAGACCAAATCATATCGAAGAACTGACAGCGACTTATATTGGAAGGCAATAAGATCCCTTGGCTTCTGGTTTGGCAGTATTCGACAACAATGTATAGGCGCAAGTGAATGAAGAAAGACACCCCGTTTTCGTTATCAAGTGACGTCTTCATCAATTACTTTAGTTTTAATGTAATCTACGAGTAATTGCTGATGTTTGATATTAACATGAAAAGAATTCCGTAGACAGGGAAAGAAACTGTTCTTAAATGATGTTCAGTAACATGTGCTCCAGCAGCGGTATAAAGAAAATGATAGTAATAATACGGTAATAATCGAATTATCCGACAACTTCACACTTCACAGTGTGTTTTGTCGCACTAAGAAATTTGCTGAATTAATGAAAAATTCAAAATGGTTTCACATGGAAGCTATGATACCTAGAAGTGTCTTTACATCTTGCTGACATGAGAATAGCATAATCTCCACGTCAGAAGCTTGCTTCTACTTAACCATGTAACAGACTCGCATTTTTTCCACAGTGACTAATTTTGTAAGCGAAGCGTATGATCCATTACAGTACAGTCCTGGGGCTGGAAAATGTGGCCACAATGGTCTGGTGTAACAAACTGCCACAGCTGCAATGTGTGTTCAGGTATTTTCTTTTAAGAGGCACAAACAGATTTACTTTACCTCTGGTAACCTCAAGAGAAAGACGATATAGTTCAGAATCCGAGTTGAACATCGCGTTCCTTCATTGCCAAATGGGCAGAGCCGGTTTACGTTGGGAAACGACATAGGCGGAAGTCATGGTAAACAGAAATACTGTCACCAGCGTAAACTTATTTACTTTATAAAGTTTTATTTTATTTGATGAACCGATAGCCATTTAAAGGAAGAGGGCTCTCATTTTACTTGTACTTGATTGGTCTACAGACGTTGAAAAATTTGATGCTGGACTGTGATTTCAATTCGTATCTCCTCTCTCGAGTATCTGAATCCCTCGGAACAGTATAGTTCAATCATTTCGTTTCTTTTCCCAAGACTGCAGTCCTCTCTAGGTCTCTTCCAAAGGTAAGTATGTGGGTCCGAATACTGATCCAGTACAAAAGTATTCATAATTTCATTTCAAACTGTATCACATGCACAGCGGCCCTTTAGTGAATTTTAGAATGCATTTTTAATGTCTGTTCACGTGTTGCCAACATTCACAATAAGTACCGTTATTTCTGGCCAAACACACACTCATCTTAATGTTGGTGAATAACCTATTGATACTCGTGGATGATAAAGAAGGACGGTAGGTGTGCATTTCGATTGTCGCTCAGGCAGAAAAAAATTGTATCCTTATTTAGATTCAGACACCTAGCAGATGGTAAGAAAAACCGATACATAACGTTTGATTTTACTTAGTTAACAATCCGTTTACGTGTTGGGTTTGTATCTCCGTCACAGAACTTCACATCATGCATACTTTGTTACTTCTGAATGAAGGTATATCAGACATCTTCCGTGGCAAGTTAACAGGGACGAAAGGGTCTTGATAGGAGACCTGGTTTATTACAAAAACTACCGTCTTTTATTTTCAAGTTTAGATTTGGCTACTGATATTGGCGAAAATTGCGGTAATTCATGACTCTTCATGGCTAGTCAGCAATATGATTAGATTAGATTTGATTCGATTAATATTTGTTCCATAGATCATGGATACAACATTTGATAATGATGTGGAACGTGTCATTTTAATGAAAGGTTTCCTTACATAACATGATGCAATTTCTTTACAATAATTATTTACTCTTTCTCTCTCTCTCTCTCTCTCTCTCTCTCCCTCTTCTCATATGCTCGCCCACACACATACACACACACACACACACACACACACACACACACACACACACACACACACATAGACTTTTTTTATTTGTTCACTGTGTTCAAAATTCCGCCATTCATGGAAACGTCCATGATTGAGTTTGATACTCAGCTTTATTGAAACGGACGGACATCGTACGGTTGTCATGAGTGGTTATATTTCATTTCTTATAATACAGTGCACAATTTTCGTAGGGTTTCTTTTAGTGTTGTTTAAACAAAAGTAGACATGAGAGATCAATTATCATCAACGATATATGCAAATTCACTGATGTTATCTATAACAGTCCGACAATGCACATGAAGTTTGTTGATAACATGCATGTGGAAAACTTGTTCTGAGTTAAAGTTGTCAAACACTACCACACGACAGCTAATGTAGAAAATACTTTTCTGACGTATTTTGCTACGATGCGCTCTCCACATACATAATACAAAAGTTTCGAGATGCGTCTGCTTCCTGGCTGTATATTAAACCTGAAAAGAACAAAACGTCCCAGTAGTTGGCCCTTTTTCCAAATGCAACTATTTTGAGGTGAGAAGTGAAGGGAATTATGTTCAAAGTTCCATTAGATTGATAACTTCGGCAGGCAGCAGAACTGAGTTTAAAAAATATAGCACTGAATGTATTTGAACTCGCGACGTTTTGTCTACGGTGCATTACACTTACCATTACACTAGTTACTGAGCCATAGCTGCAATATCTCCAGAAGTCAACAAGGATTCCTCAAGAACTTCGGCATTCCACAGTGTTGCGAGATAATGCATAGGCCGGATGTAGACAGTCTTAGCTTTTCCTTTGCACTGCACAACGTTTGCAACAGTTAGATCAGCAGTAGAGTAGCTGAAGTGGAAAAGAACACTTCCTACTTAAATTTCTGCGTCCTACACTGTTGGCAGCTCTGTGTAGGAGGCAGTTACGTGATTTTGTTTCGATGATTACAAAACAGAGTCGAATGTATGCACTGGGTAGCCGTGGCAGCTAGTTCGTGGCGATTCGGTCACCAAGTAAATGAGTGTACTGAACAAGCTGCAAACCACTACAGGGAGGCTGTGTCAGAAATCTCATCCAGTGTGGCGCAATGGCGTTACAATAGAAAAATGAGTCACAGAGGTGAGGATTTGGTGGTCTGTTGGATTGCTGATAGATTCATTTACGTGTGGTCTGGGTTTGATTCCAACTTGTGCCAATGATATTTGATAAGGAGAGGCAGATTCTATTCTCTTCTGGCTACGCCAAGTGAAGAAGGTGTAATGGAATTGTGGTCTGAAATTCACATTAAACTTGATATTCCTTCTCTGCCAAGTAGACATTAAGTTCAACCACAATAAAGACAGTAGTGGCAACATGTAGAAACTCTATTACCAGTAACCTTTCTTATACTAGTTACTTATTTCTACTGACGAAACAAACGCTTCGTAGGGTCACAGGACACTTATTCCACCTTTTATTTGAGCTTCTGTATATCGATAAAATTGATTCTGAAGTGGGAAAGCAACTCAGGCCTCCCTTAACGCGGAATTTGATCCCTTCGAGGCTATACAGCTCGACTACAATTTGTTGTTTGTTCAACACTGCAGAATCCTCAACATCTCCACATATTGCGCGTGAATGGTTTCGAATCCTCGCACGGCACTAAAGTTCTCATTATGCATTGTCAAGGTGTAGCATGCGAACACCTATCTGCTGGTGGGTAATAATTTTGGTTTTTAATGTATTTTTATTCGTTGTCAATACTAACGATACCTGACACTTTGGCTCCCAGTGAGACACAGAAGGATGTTACTCCGAGCTGCTGGTGGAGAAACATTCGGTAGCTGACGTCTATTTGTGTGTAGTCAAGAACGATATGTGCGGGGTTCGATTATCACTCAGCACTGAACTCTTTGCCATATTACTTCTAGGTCAGACATGCTCACATGTCGCTGCTGGCGTAACAAACCTATATTTAATGTTCGTTTCCTCTAGAATATAACAGCGATAGGTGCCGGGTTGGATTCCTTAGAAGGAAAAAATTAATGTTTCGTCTCGTCATATCAGTTAAAACGTCTTGCTACTGCCGAGAAAATCCGATATTTCACAGTTAATTGTGCTTCGATAAAAATCCGATTAGATTCTGTGTTCGAAACCCTGTCCCACACAAAGCTTTACCTCACGGCATTTCAAGTAAGTTACTTGTGAAGAGGCAATATTTAACATCTCTCGTAGTTCGTTAACAGGGACAATAGAGGCAGGGTAGGAATTCGCGTCAGTTAAAAATGTTTACATTATGTAATTTAAAGTTGATATTTCCTAACTGATATTGTCTAAAATCGAGGTATATCACCCTGTATGCTTAGTCAAGAATGACTGTTAGTTTCCGTCGGTCACGAAATCTTTACTTAGCCTGCATGACCTGGGTTTGAATCCATATGCAGAACGAGACGGTTCGTCGTGTCATTTGTAGTTCATACATATTCACATCTAGCAGCTCGTGAAAAGTTAAATTTTTAATGTCATTGTGTTAAATAATAAATACGATATGTTACTTTGAAGAGAAAATCATGAATACGACGAACATCCTACGTGCGTTACCTATCTGTCGTAATAATGAAAGTGGTAACATTTCAGGTATGCCATTTACTGTAATAAATGTGAGCTTACAAGTGTTAAGTACAGTCTTATCTGTGATACGTTATTCCCTGATATTAGTAGTATCATGGTATTAGTTTACATCTTGAGTATTGCGATATAGAGCAATGTTTTCTAGGGATGATTTGTTGGAACCCTTTTCAATAGTCAATCGACTGTGCCGAGGAGCGATTAGAGGACCTGCTACACAGCTGTGTTATGAGGGTTGAATGCGAATCAGGCTACATGCAGTTCAGGTCGTTCGAATACATTTGAGCACGACAGAACATGTGGAGGTCTGAGTTGAGGTGGTGGACTGTTGTCACGATGATGATTGATGGCTGCTCATAAAAAATCACTATTATTTATACATTTTACTGACGAACAAACTAGAACATTTTGCGGTGCAACGACCACCATAACGTGTGCTGAAGACTGCGAGTCTTAAGGAAATGACGCAACACGTGGCTGAGTGTAACATTATGTCGCCTCGAGGAGCGGGATACACCTCTCCTCGTAAATAGTAGCTACCAGACTGAGACACCTTTGACTGAAAGTAATTGTAATTTATGTCGGGACAGAGCGTTCTTGCTTTGCAAATCACAGCTCGCAGCCATGTAGACCATAAGAAGTCTGTTGATTGGATGTGTAGTAACTGGCCTACCAACGCATTTCTGCTGTGTCGTCGTTATGGCGGTGCCAGCCACTTCCCTGGAACACAATGTGGGAATCTGCCAGTGGCATTGGTGCATCTGACGTAATGGTGTTTGGTCGGCTCTGAGCTGGACCACTAACGAAGTCTTTTGCAACAGACATGGCAATATCACTTTTGTATCCCACCTGGAAGGCAGCGCGTGGGTCGGCTCCTGTCAACTGAAATGTTGGCTGAATGAATGAAGTGAGTAGGAGCAGGAAAAGGTGAAAATCTCTTGGTACTGCTCTTAGAAATCGTTTTACCATATCACTATATCACAGCACCAACTAGAGGGCGCTGTCGTGGGTGTCTGTTGTGAAACCAACTTAAGAACTTGCATCTACGCCGTAGCATCAGAGCTATCGATACCACATCCCTCCCCCTTGAAACGACACACCTTCGTTTAGTAGAGCTTCCGACGACTGGTGGAGTGATCCAGGGGGCCCTCCAGCGGTTCCACCACCGCGGAGGAAAGCGGTGGCGCGGCGGCTCGAGATGCGGCCATGTTGGCGGCAAGAGGCGCCCGTCCCCTACAGTTGACCGGACCGGCAGCGGAGACTTCGAGACGGCAGGAGCCCGCGGCTCGGGCGCGAGCGGCGTAGGGGCCGTCGGTGGAGTCGTGAGCTGAGGTGGCGGAATCCGTGAAGCCTCCAGTTCTGACAAAACACAACCAGCGGCAGAAAACCGAGGACGACACAAACGGATCTGGCTCCGGTGTCGCTAGTCACTGCCAGAGGGCCAGAAAAGACAAATAAGGCGCCGCCAAGCTGTCGAAGAATGCATACCTGCTCCCAGCCCTGCCTGTCACAGAAAACGCGATAGAACACTAAATCATGCGGCGCCAAGCCACTAGGAGGCGAAGCAGTGGGATCCCATTGCGGCGGGTGCAATAGCTGCAGGAACGACCAGCGGGTGCGGCCATGTAGCAATTCCACTGGGGAACGGGTGCCAAGCGGCTGCGAGCAGTATGAAGCAAGGAAAGAGCAGAGCGCGTGCTCGTGAGAGTGTGGCTTGCATCTTGCTCATCTGTGACTTAAACATACGCACTATGCGATCAGCCTTGCCATTTGACTGGAGGTGGAACGAGGCAGAGGCCTGATGGCGAATGCCATTAGCAGCACAGACGCCTCAAACTCTGAGGACACTAATTGGGGGCCATTGTCGGAGACAATAACTTCAGGAAAGCCCTCAATGCAGAAAATAGACGTCAAAGCCTGAATAGTACTGGCAGATGTAGTAGAAGACATACGTACAACAAAAGGAAAGTTGCTGTACGCATCAATGACTATCAACCAGCGGGTGTCCCAGAAACGACCCGCAAAATCAATATGAACGCACTGCCTAGGCACAGTAGGTTTCGGCCACGCAAAGAAGCACTGGCAACGAGCAGATTGGAGCTCCACGCAAGAGCCACAATTAGCAAGAAAATTCTCAATATGTTTATCAATGCCGACCCAAGTGCAGTGATGATGCGCTAATTGTTTCATCCGCACTATACCCCTATGACCAGCGTACAGCAAGTGGGGAATTTCCGACTGTAACGAACGAGGTACAACCACACAAGACTGATCATCGTCAGTTCGTAACAAGATAACACTGTGGTGTACAGACAAGTTGTGACGTTGCGCAAAGTAACGTCGAATAAGTAGATCACGAATCTGCGTAGCTGCTGGAGGCCATTGAGTACGGATATACTGCTAAAGAATCTGCAAAGAAGCATCGACGGCTGTAGATGAAGCAATGCGACGAAAATCCACTGGACAACCATTAGCTAATTCCTTATCTTGTGAATCAATAAACATGCATGACAATTCGGAAGAATCAAACACTTTGTCAGGACCGATAGGCAGAAGAGACAAAGCGTTAGCTTTGCCATGTTGGGCTGTTGGCCGAAACAAAATTTCGTAATTGTAGTTAGAGAAAAATAAAGACCATGTAGCAACTTTTGTGCAGTACGGGCCGGAACTGGCTTTGATAGGTGGAATAACGACCTCAAAGGGTTATGGTGGGTGACCAAATAGAACTTGGGACCGTACAAAAAATCATGAAACTTTGTCACACCTTATACAATAGCTAAAGCTTCTTTCTCGATTTGAGAAAAGTTTTGCTCGGCAGAACTGAATAACTTACGCGCAAAAGCTGTCGGGCGAACGAAAGATTTAATGTGGTGTGAGAGAACCGCTCCGATGCTGTGAAAAGAAGCATCGACAGCCAAACCAACTGGTTTGGAGGGATCGAAAGGAACCAATAAGCGATCACTCAACAACGCAGATTTGAGCTTGTGGAAAGCAGCGTCACACTCCGTAGACCAAACAAAAGGAACGTTCTTACGCCGAAGGCGATGCAAAAGCGCTGCAATCTCCGCTGCGTTTGGCATAAACCGAATATAATATGAAATTTTACCCAACACAGACTGAAGTTCTTTTCTGTTCCTGGGTGCTGGCAAGTCTCTAATTGCACTGAGATGTGACGGCGAGGGATGTATACCCTGTTCGTTAATAATATGTCCTAAATACTGAATCTCAGTTTGAAAATAATTGCACTTTCCCCTGTTACAATTTAGTTCTGAATGTGAAAGTACAATAAACAAGACACGCAAATTCTGCAAATGTTCGTCAGAGGTGCGACCTGACACCACTATATCGTCCAGATAATTTGAGCAACCAGGGACAGTGGCATACAACTGCTGCAAATAAGACTGAAAAATAGCAGGAGCCGAAGCACAAGCGAGCGGAAGGGGGTGGAACTTGAACAATCCAGTGTGGGTGTTGATCGCAAAATAGCGCTGCGACTGTTCGTCGAGTGGAATCTGAAAGTATGCGTCCCGCATGTCAAACGTGGAAACCAATTTTCCCGCATCAATCTTTTCAAAAACGTCTTCAGGACACAGTAATGGGAATGTAGCTACCACCGCCTGGGAATTTAAAATGGCTCTGAGCACTATGGGACTTAACTTCTCAGTTCATCAGTCCCCTTGAACTTAGAACTACTTAAACCTAACTAACCTACGGACATCACACACATCAACGCCTGAGGCAGGATTCGAACCTGCGACCGTTGCAGTCGCGCGGTTCCAGACTGTAGTGCCTAGAACCGCTCCCCCATCACGGCCGGCGTCTGGGAATTTATTGTAGACTTAAAGCCAGCACAAATTCGGAGACGACCGTTTGGTTTCTTCAGACCTACTATAGGCGAAGCCCATGGTGAAGCACAAACAGGTTCAATGACACCAATGTCTTGCAAATGCTTCAGTTCAGAAGCTACGGTGTCGCGCAGTGTGTGCAGTGCCGGGCGTGCACGCCGGAAAATAGCAGCTTGCACATGTCCTTTCTTATTTCAAAAATAACACAGTGCTTGGCGGTATGGGCAACTGTCCCGTGGGTTGGCACGAAAGCAGTTCGGACATGAATTCAGTTTCTTAGTGGGTACCTGGTGTGAAATTTGTTTACTTGCGCGTGAATGGCTGGCCGTGCTGGCGGGTGGGAGGGCACGTGTTGTGCTGCGCTGACAGTACACACACCCGGGGTCACGTCTAACATGGAAGTAGCCATGTCCAATGTATATTGTCTGTCTAGCAAGTCCACTTCTTGC
The DNA here is from genome assembly GCF_023897955.1 of Schistocerca gregaria. NCBI lineage: Eukaryota > Metazoa > Arthropoda > Insecta > Orthoptera > Acrididae > Schistocerca > Schistocerca gregaria. Next base: position 398,825,212 of record NC_064931.1, on the reverse strand, counting down.
AAAGACGGGTTTTTAAATCTGAGGATTTTTTCGCGGATACGGTGATCCGCCACATACTGCGCAATAGCGTCTCTAATCATTTCATCCGCATATGGGCGTCCACACGAGTAAAGTGCAATCAGAAGTTAGTTCCTGAAGGCCCGCTAACCAAGCTTTAATCGACTTAGTAGAACCACGCCGGAGGCGAAAGAATTTGTAGCGTGCAGCTACCACATTTACACAATCACGAAAGTGGAACATCAAAGCATCAATTACTTCGTCGTAAGTTTTAGTTTCTGGGTGAGTGGTTGGAAACAATTTCACGAGCACATGGTACAACACCACACCCGCGATGACAATGAAAAAAGCAAGACGCTCTGTACCTGGTTTGTTGTAAGCTGCGCAATGTGCCTCTAGTTGTATGATGTATTCTGGCCAGCGTTCAACATGAGGATTCAAGGCACGAAATGACAGCGCCGTCGGCCACGGCGGTGGTACAGGCGGTGGCGTCGGAAGCGCCGAAGTAGCTGCAGTCTGTGATGTGACCAGCCCATTCATGGTAGCAAGCAACTGCATCATTTGCGGAGCCAGAAAACGTACAATATCGGAGAGCGAAGCCTGTTCCTGTGCCGAAGCGATGGCTTACACAAATCAAAGTCTTATAGCGAATGGTGGAAACACTGAATGACAGTCACTCAGCCACATGGGGATATCATAAAAAAGGTAAACCAGTACCGAGCAAAAAAAGGAAATGAGAGAAGGGAAAAAAACGTTATTCGCAGTTTGTCGCCAAGTTTTGTATCCCGCCTGGAAGTCGGCGGGTGGGTCTGATCCAGTAAACTGAAAGTTTTGCCGAACGAAGGAACCGAGTAGGAGCAGGAAAAGGTGAAAATCTCTCGGCACTGCTCTTAGAAATGGTTTTACTGAATCACAATATTAACAGAATACATAACATTGTACTGAGGTGGGAAGACTTGGACCCGTCGTATATTGTGCACAGTCTCAATATCAAGCGGGGTGTAATGGCCGTCTACTCTTCATCGAAATGGGCAGAATCTGTCGCGGAGCTCGTAGTCCTCCAAAGCACTGGCTAGAGGGCGCTGTCGTCGGTGTCTGTCGTAGTGCCAGCTTAAGAATTTTCACCTACGCCGTGGCATCGTAACTATCGATACCACAATCACAATGTTACTCAGTAGCGCCGGAAATTAGTGGTGGCGCTGCAGATCGAATAACTGATAAGAAGATACTGAATCGAACAGGGGAAAACAAGAAACTTAAGGTTCAAAATGGTTCAAATGGCTCTGAGCACTATGGGACTTAACATCTGTGGTCATCAGTCCCCTAGAACTTAGAACTACTTAAACCTAACTAACCTAAGGACATCACAAACATCCATGCCCGAGGCAGGATTCGAACCTGCGACCGTAGCAGTCGCGCGGTTTCGGACTGAGCGCCTAGAGCCGCTAGACCACCACGGCCGGCTTATATTGTATTACTCCCTTTAATTTTATGTTTATGGCTCTGAGCACTATGGGACTCAACTGCTTTGGTCATTAGTCCCCTAGAACTTAGAACTACTTAAACCTAACTAACCTAAGGACATCACACACATCCATGCCCGAGGCAGGATTCGAACCTGCGACCGTAGCAGTCGCACGGTTCCGGACTGCGCGCCTAGAACCGCGAGACCACCGCGGCCGGCAAGAAACTTAAGGCATTACTTCGTTTCATAGGGCATATCATGAAGCACCAAGGAATTTTCAATTTGTTAATGGAGAGAAGTGTGTATATGTTGGTGTTGGGGAGGGGAGGGGGTACTAAAATTGTAAAGGGAGACAAAGTCTTGAACACAGGTTGCAGGTTCAAACTGGTGCACAATAGCTGTGAAGCGCTGAAGAGGGTTGTACTGAATAGACTAGCTTGAAACCAGTCTTCAGACTGAAGACCACAACAACAACATTGGGGAAGGGGGCGGGAGGATGAACTAGGCTTCTGGTCCACAATTTTGCAAGTTCTTTATTGGGAGAGCTCATGAGTAATGTAGATCTCGTGTGATTCAGTACACTCGGCTGTTGACATGGCAAAAGACGTTTCTATATTGCCCTAAATTAAAGGCGCTGCTAATTCTCGTATGTGAAAAGCTATTTATATCACACTGTTCGCCGATGCAACGAACTGATGTAGTGGTTCTTGTACATTTTTTTGTTGTAAACGGAAGTGTCTCTGGTATGAAAAACTGCAACCATACAGTATAAGTGGTCCCTATCCCACAATAGCAACAACCTCTCTCGAAGGTGGACGAGCCAGTGGAACTTGTGAGCTGTAACTGTTACCTTGCCGGCTTGCGAAGGTGGAAGGAAGACAGAGAATCTAAAGAAAATAGTCGTGATCATCTACCACTTACCAGCAGGTAGTCAGCTCAGTAATGTCATTTGAAATTAACCGAGCAGTGCTTGTTGATTACATTTGTGTTGGTGTTCGCGAGAAACGTAAAGTTACAGATTTGGCTCCAATGTAATTTTCATAAGACAAGTGCATAACGTTATCGGTCAATCGCTTTATGCTGTGTAGTTAATTGACTATCGGACTTTGTTTCTGAAAGACTGCAAGTTCATTGGTGCACCACAAAATAACTGACAATTACTAATCAGTATTTGGATCACACCAACGGCAGACAGGCTCCACGTTAGCAGTTTTGCATTTATTTCACGATCAGCTGTACACAAAGCTGATAAAGACATTAATACAAAGAGATATGTATAGTTTATTAAATTAATACATCTGAAAGGTATTAATTTAAATAGATTTAAATATATTCATGGTTCTTAAGGGCTAACAATTTGCCTATGATACATTTGATTAAGACACTCGTCGTTACAAAAATGGTCGCACGGGAGATATTTATAAAAGATACAATAACTTAAAATTTGAGAGGTATCATTGTTCTGAGGATAGGAGAGTAAGGCAGTTCAGTGACGTGTCGCCCGTGGGAATTGATGCAGCCACTGATGGAGTCAGGTCGCAGTTTGCTTGTATGATGTCAAACGGTCGGTGACAACAGGCTGAGAGCGAGCTCTGGTTGTGCAGTTTGCAGCAGAGCTGGGCATCGACGGTCGGCCCATGCAGAAGCTGCGACATCCGTGTGAGCCTTGCCTAGCACTACCGCATCGAGGTCCACCGGGACGCACGGTGTAGAGACGAGCACAGAGGCCCGGCCGGCCTGCTGCGGGCTCACTGGACTGCAGCAGTCTCGAGCTGACCGAGTCCATGACGTCACCCCAAGGGCCGAGCAGTGCAGTTGCGAAAGAACCTGTATGCCACGGGCTCGGCAGAGTCGCGCATGGAGACGAAGCCCACGGGCCGCGGCCTCACTGCTACGCACGGACGAGTCCGTGACGTCACAGCACCAGTGCGGTGAGCAAGCACTGGTGTGCTGCACCTACGAACTGTTGGTAGCACTGACCGCAGTTGCGAGCTTCGATCTACGAGCGGTGAGTAGAGCAGTGTTTCGTGGAGTGTTGGGATTCCTTCATTTTTTTCGTAGCACACAAAATAAGAGCGGCAAACTAAACGTGGTTTGCAGAATTGGAGCACATGACAAGAAAAAGGGAAGTAAAAGAAAAACTAATCAGCGGTGAGTAGAGAACCACACAGCCTGGAGCAAATTTTAATAGTACACTTTGGACCTTGTTAAAGTCTATTGTCGATGGCATTAGGAAAAGCGGTCATTTTCTTTGCTGAAGAGTCAAGTGGCACGTCGTATATTTCTCGCCATCCATGCGTGTCTAATAAACAAAGGTCTTATGTGGACGAGAAACGACTTCCTAAACCAGCTCTGGAGATAACTGTCGATAATTGCGTTGCTATATGTGCACGAGACGTAAGGTCGTATGGAACTATGAGAAAGGTCTTAGGAATCTTGTTCAGACGTTAGTTGACACCGCAAAGGCCATTATATCTCACCCCACAACTGTGTGGTCGTACATGGCAGAAAGTGTTAAAAGCCTACGGCATATAATTATGCCTGAGGTAATTGCTCATGTAACAGAAGGTGAATACTCAGCAACTACAGACATGTGCACATCCAGCGCGAGAAGAAACCAATAGCTGACATGTACTGTCTCCTGTTTCATTGACTGGCCTTGTAAGGTGTCAGGCGAATCCAACAACTTCCATGAAAACCCTGACATGATAAGCAAATCAAGTAGTACCGAATAAATCGTGACATTAAATTAACCAAAGTAATACGAGTAACGAGTGAGCAAATGGAATACCACAGACTAACACAAGAATGCCTAAATGCATGTCATACCATCCCACTGTGTGACAGACGTAGTTCCGATTGAAGAAACGAGAACAGAAGCTGAGAGCAGAACCGTGTTGAGCTAGAAGGCCCTAAGATAAGGGACGGACACCCACGTCTCCAGCTAACCACCAGGACCACTCCCCAGCCCATGTTAAAAGCTAGAGCCCTCCAGAAGAACAGTATAGGTCTTACGATAACACAAAAAGGGCGACACCAGCTGCAAGTTTTAGCGTGAGACATTCCGTGTCTGTGTTACATTGCAAACTTTAAAAACATTGCCCCACCATGAAAAGTATAACGTTTCTCATTTGACAGACAGAATTTTTGGAGGCACAGCTTAAGGTTAACATTGAGGTCCTTATTGGTTAGATGAAAACACAGCCAGATACCTTTTTTTTAAACCAACTTCGGTAAATTGTAGTAAGGAGAAGAGAGTTGCTTCCGAGATGGCGAGATGTGAGGAGCAGCTCCACCCTGACGCTGCCTTAACATGACCGCACACGATGCCGCATTTTTGAGAGTATAAGGCTTCACTCTGAACTGCAGATGTCTCATCCGTTACATCCACTTTTTACATAATACTAGTGTTGATCGTCAATTGAAGTTCATGGTATTAACATTTGCTACGTAAGTTAAAATCTAAAACGCGATGATTTTTCTGTTATATACTCATTAAGAAGCCACATCAGCCACTGTAATTTACGAGAAGACAGATAAGTAATTATAGATAATTGAGGGACACTTTAGACCATTTTGATAGTTTTTTCTTATGTGAAACTTAATTTGAATTTAGATTATAGATGTGGTATGGCATAGGTCATCCTTCGATCCATTGCAGAACTTAGAAACCCATTCAGGGAATATTCTTTCACATTTTTGTTGAACGCAGTTGGTTTTTATCATCCTGTATTAAAGCATTTCCTTTTATCAATAGTGCAATTTATAAACAATGTTTTTTGAGTAGAATAAAATTTCCATTTGTAAACTTATCTGCTTTTTCGACGTTATTTTACCAGCTAACTAAAAATAGGAAAGCCTTGAACCCCTTCCACTACATTTAGTTAGTATTAAGATTCTTTTACAGGGCGTGTAGTGGAGCTGACGCTGAAATCATTAAGTGTATGGTTATATCGTCGCTAGTCTCACTGAACTCTTCTGAACTCTACATGTCATGTGTGGTCTGGCGTCTCCTTCCCAGCAACAGGTCCCAGGTTCAAACTAGTCAATTTCCTAAACAACACGCTCAGAGCGTCGTTGCGCGAAAGTGGTAGGAAGACACGACATAGAACAACAGACACCACGCAGAATGTTAGAGCCTCTCAGATATCGCGTCGCTTAAAACCCAGTTTCCAGATGAACCACAAACGGTCACTAATATTCTAAGAGAATTGTTTAGGCGATTAATGTCACTTGGTATCCACGATTCTACTTTGAAAGACATACAGCACATGCCGGCAGGAGTGACCGAGTGGTTCTGGACGCTTCAGTCTGGAACCGCGCTACCGCTGCGGTCGCAGGTTCAAATCCTGCCTCGGACATGGATATGTGTGATGTCCTTCGGTTAGTAAGTTCTATGTAGTTCTAAGTTCTAGGGGACTGATGACCTCAGAAGTTAAGTCCCATAGTGCTCAGAGCCATTTGAACCATACAGCACACGAGTGATCAAGGTTCTAACATTGTCGTTGCACTGCGCGATTATTCACGACTGATTTGTTCCTGCCATATGCTAAATACAGGGCTATGAAATAATTTTGATGCCGAGTATATATGCGTTAATTGTACATACGTTCATCGTCTTTTGACTGCACCGAAAGAACACATCACTTACGTAAAGAAAAGTGGTCCTCTTAATGCTCTTCATAGATGACTGAGCCAGTCTTACATTACTCGCTGGAATAAGCAGCTGACAATGTTAGAATGTCTTTGTGTGAAAAGCTCTGTGAGAAGGGAGAAATTGCCCGAACTAAAGGAACTGAAATGCTGATGAAAGAACTTTTTACGGTATTTATGCCATTCTATTACTTTATTTCTTATACGCAATCGTTTGTTTTATAGCCTTTAAAACATAAGGGTTTTTGTAGCACTTCAGAGCGGCGTCCAAAGAATTAGAACCGGAGAAATCACCTACACTGTACCTTCTGCAGATATGGACGACGACAATGTTAAAGCTTTTGAGTCAGGCGCTCCAGGACAAGAAACTTCTGAAATCGGACTTTTACATAAACGCCTCAAATTGTATTTATATGAAAAGCTATTTATTCAGAGATACTGTGAGGTAACAACTGTCCTCTGGCCACCGTTCGTCATTTAAAAATGATATCTGAAGATAAAAGGCGTAAAGTCATGAAAAGGATACAATAGTTTCCCTTCCTCATACTTTTGCAAACCCACAATACACTCTAACGACATTTCCTTTTACTGCATCTCCAACTGTCTTTTCTCATTGTTCTCGCTAATGAGTTCGAACGGAAGTATCTTACTTTTCGATCTAGAAATAGTTGTCTCAATTTACTCTGCTCTTCTGGAAGTTACAAAAATAACATTTAATATTCTGAAATAGAAAAGACGCTCATTCCTAAATGTTCCTCCACAACTGGTAACAGGTGAATCCTTGGGAATACATGTCATTCAACAACTACACTGAAAAGAAGTACAGCATGCAAGGATAAATTTGTAAACAGAATTAAATATCAGGAACAAGCAATAAACGTTTTGAAGTTTACCAGTGACACTGCAATTCTCGCACAGACAACAAAGAACTTGGAATAACAGTTGAATGGATTAGATAGTGGCCTGGAAAGGGATTATAAGATAACCCTCAATGGAAATTAATGGAATGTAATGGAACGTATTCGAATTAAACCTAACAGTACCAACGCATTTTTCATAACATTTACTACAGAAGGGGCATAATTTATGACCAACACAGAGAAATATGAATGTCATTAATTTTCGTTATCTTTTACGCACAACATACATCTTATAGATATATTTACCTGTGAAAAGTGTGCCAAACCTGAAAATATGAATATGACACATGTTCTGAAAATTCACATCCACTGACAAAACCTAAATTTATGCGTTAAGTTTTAATGAAGAATTAAAAACAATTACGGAAACTGGTAGAAGAATTCATTAAAAATGACAAATAACTGGTAGAAAAAATCTTTAAAAATCATATGTATATTTTTTAAGAATTTCAAAATATAATGTACTTGACTAGATTACAGTATTCTGAGGAGGTAGGCATAAAGTACCCATTCCTTGTCCCTTGGTATTGCGAGTGTTAAATCAGGTAGTGTTACGGGATAACTGATTACGAAATGAGACACTAAAAGGACTATTGGGCAGGAAAATAACTGATAATGGCCGAATTAGAGAGGATATAAAATGAAGCCTGACGATAGCAAAAAAAAAAAAAAAATATTATAGAAAAGTTGGGATTTGCTAACACAGAATATAAATTTAAGTGTTAGGAAGTATTTATTGAAGGTATTTGTATGGTTTCCAAGATGCTTCTATAGGTGGGTGTTAAAATTAATGTGCGCAATGGAAAATACTGAAAGCGGAAATAAAGATTTGGTCCTGTCTGACTACTCCATGGAGCAGATCTTAGTATCTCTTAACGGTGATATTATTTCCTCGTTCTTGCTCTTTAAAATATAAATTACTACATAAAAATAAATGAGTGATTAAGGGAACTAGTCACTACTAAATATTAAAGTTTCTGCTTATATATTTACTGTAGATTATTTATTACAAATGTTTATATATATCGATGTGCAATGGGCATAAAGAGATACAAATGAAATTCCTAAATAATATTATTGATCAGCTGCCCAAATCTGCAACTTTTTATGGCTACGTGATCTAATATAAATAACACGCGATGACTGATATCATCTACGTCCCAAACACTAGAAGACACTACTTCCAAAGATGATCTACAGTGGTGTGCAACATCAGTGGAAATGAAACTTACGTGATCGCAGCTGTTCAGCTTTATAGACCTAATAAGCCGAAGCAATCAATATCACCCAATGTACTGCATCCCATGCGTCGGAGTGATGGTTTACATACATGTCTGCGATGATGGAAGAACTCTGGGAGTTCGCGTTTCTTGTCTGTAGAACACAGAGAGGAGAAGATAGTACTAGATTATACTAGTCAGAGGACAGCCTTCTGCCGTCCTTCTGTTTCAATGAGTTTTTTATTTTGTTGCTGGAGTTCTTCCATCATCGCAGACTTGCACGTGAACCAACACTCCGACACACCGGACGCAGTGCATTCGGTGATATTGTTTGCTTCGGCATATTAGGGCTATAAAGCTGAACAGCTGTGATCACGTACGCTTCACTTCCACTGAGGTTGCACACTACTGTAGATCCTCTTTTAAAATAGTGTCTACTAGAGTTTGGGACTTAGATGATGTCAGTCATCTCGCGTTATTTATATTAGATCACGTATCCATAAAAAGGGGCAGATTCGTGCTGTCGATCAATAATATTAGTCAGGAAATTCATTTGTATCTCTTTATGTCCCTTGCACATCGACATAGGAACATTTGTAATATATATAGGGGATTTAATCTACAATAAATCTATAAGCATAAACAACACTTATTATGTAGTTGTTACTAGTTCCCTTAATCATTCATTTATATTTATGTTGTAATTAATATGTTAAAGAGCAAGAAGGAGGAAATAATATCACCGTTAACAGATCCTATGATCTGCTTCAGGGGTAGTCAGACTGGGCCAAATCTTTATTTTCGCGTTCAGTATTTTCCAGTGCACACATTTCAAAAGAAAAATTTTGAGTTGGTATTAAAATACAGAGAGAAGAAATAAAAACTTTAAGGTTTGCCGATGACAATGTAATTTTGTCAGAGAGAGCAAAGGACTTGCAAGAGCAGTTGAACGGAATGGACAGTGTCTTCAAAGGAGGATATAAGATGAGCATCAACAAAAGCAAACGAGGATAATGGAATGTAGTCGAATTAAGTTGAGTGATGCTGAAAGTATTTGTATGGAGTGTAGCCATGTATGGAAGTCAAACATGGACAATAAATAGTTTGGACAAGAAGAGAATTCTATTCATGAGTTTACGTCTATTATCTTCAGATATCATTTTTAAATGACGAATGGTGATCAGAGGAAAGTTGCTACCTCACAGTATCTCTGGACAAATAGCATTTCATCTAAGTATAATTTGAGATGCTTATGTAAAAGTCAGATTTCAGAAGCTTGTCTGTCCTGGGGCGCCTGTCTCAAATGCTTTAACATTGTCGGTGTCAATGTCAACAGAAGGTGCAGTGTAGTTGATTTCTTCAGTTGTAATTCCTTGGACGCCACTTTGAAGAGCTACAAAAACCCTTCTGTTTTAAAAGCTACAAAATAAACGATTGCGTATAAGAATTACAGTAATAGAACAGTAACAGAATTGCAAACACACTGCGAAAAGTTCTTCCATCAACTTGATATCAATTCCTTCATTTCTGGCTATATCTTCCTTCTCAGAGAGCTTTTCGCACAAAGACGTTCTAACATTGATAGCTACTTATTTCAGGGAGTGTCGTTACACATTTATCTATCAAAAGTATTAAGAAGACCACTTTTCTTTACGTAAGTAAAGCGTTCTTTCACCGCAATCCAAAGACAATGAACTGATGGACAACTGACGCATATATACTCCGCATTAAAATTATTTCGTAGCCCTGTAATTAGCATATGGCAGGAACAATTAAGTCGTGAATATGTCGCTCAGTTCAGCGACAATGTTGGTACCTTGATCAGTCTTGAGCTGCATGTCTTTCGAAGTAGAGTCGTGGGTACCAAGAGACATATAACGTCTAAACGAGTCTCTTAGAATGTTAGCGCCTTTTTTTGGTTCATCTGGAAACTGAGTTGTAAACAAAATGCGAGATCTGAGAGTGCAGTCAATGTAACAAGAGACAGTACATGTCAGATAATTGTTTCTTCTCGCACTGGATGTCCACATTATATCAGGCATGATTATATGTCGTAAGTTTTTAGCGCTTCCTGTCATGTACGACGACACGGTTGTGGGCTGAGATATAATGGGATTTGCAGTGTCAACTAACGTCTGAACAAGGTCCATAAGACTTTCATCTCTTATAGTTCCGTACAACCTTACGTCTGGTGCTCATATACCCACGCATTTATCGACAGTTACGTCCTGAGCAGGTATAGGAAGTCGTTTCTCGTCCACATAAGACCTTTGTTTATTAGGCACGCATGGGTGGCGTGAAATGTGTGAAATGCCACTTGACCCTTCAGTGTGAGAGTAAATACCACTGCATAGCCAACAGCAAAGAAAATGAACGCTTTTCCTAACGCCATCCACAATAGGCTTTAACACGGTCCAAACCGAACTTTTGATTTTCGCTTCAGGCTTTGTGGTTCTCTACTCACCACTGATTAGTTTTTCTTTTAGCTTCCTTTTTCTTGACATGCACTCCTTCTTCTGCAAACTACGTTTACTTTCCGAGCTCACTTTGTGCGCGAAGAAAAAAATGAAGAATTGCCACCACTCCACTAAAAACTGCTCTACTCATCGCTCGTCCCCCGTAACTCGCTACCAACATCCCGTAGGCCGCTGCACAGCAGTGTTTGCGCACGGCACTGGTGCAGGGATGTCACGTGTTCACTCAATGTGAATGCGGCTCGTGGGCTGCGTCTCTATGCGGAACTCTGCTGATCCCCTGGCATACAGGTGATTTCGCAACAGCACTGCCCTTGGTGTGACGTCAGGGACTCACTCGGCCCGAGACTGCTGAAGTCCAGTGCGGGCACACGACTCTGCACCGTGCGGAGCGGCGGAACTCGATGCAGCTGTCCCAGTTGAACCTGCAGCGCGAGGCAGGTATCTCCCGGTTGACATGGCTACGGTCCTGGACGGGCATCGCCACGATGTCCACCTGTGCTACAAAGTGCACAACCAGAGTTCGAGCTCAGCCGGTCGCCACCGACCGATTGACATCATACAAGCCAACTGAGACGTCACTTCAGCAGTGGCTGCATCAATTCCCATGGGCAGACAATGAATCCTCTGAAATTTCAAGTTACTCTTGTACAAATATATCCTGTGTTGTAGTAAAATGTAAGGCACGAAGAAATTTTTTCTTTCTTTATGTGTATGAAATATGGGCGTACCAGAAAGTTCACAAATGTTAATAAGTACATGTAATACTTTCTACAATAATGAAGAACAGAGAAGCCTTCACTTTTTTTCTGCGATCAGCTAGGAGATGCCTTCCTGTTTAGTGTTGTCCTTTACTCTTCAGCTTTCGCTGTGTATGCACCTGTCTTGTTATCTCTTGTTGTCGTTGGTGTGCTCTTCAGTCCAGATACTTTTTTGCTGCATCTCTCCATGCTACTCTATCCTGTTCAAGCTTCCTCATTTCCCAGTACCTACTGCAACCTACTTTCTTCTGAATCTGTTTAGTGTATTCATCTCTTGGTCGCCCTCTACGATTTTTACCCTCCACCCTGCCCTCCAATACTAAATTGGCGATCCCTTGGTGCCTCAGAATATACTCTACCAACCGATCTCTTCTTCTAGTCAAGTTGTGCCACAAATTTCACTTCTCTTTAAATCTATTCAGTACCTTCTCATTAGTTATGTGATCTATCCATCTAATCTTCGGCATTCTTCTGTAGCACCACATTTCGAAAGCTTCTATTCTCTTCTTGTCTAAACTATTTATCGTCAACGATTCATTTCCATACATGACTACACTCCATACAAATACTTTCAGAAACGACTTCCTGACACTTAAATCTATACTCGATGTTAACAAATTTCTCTTCTTTGGAAACGCTTTCCTTGCCATAGCCAGTCTACATTTTATATCCTCTCTACTTCGACCATCATCAGTTTTTTTGCTCCCCAGATAGCAAACCTCCTTTACTACTTTAAACCTCTCATTTCCTAATCTAATTCATGCAGCACCACCAGATTTAATTCGACTCCATTCCACTATCCTGGAATTGCTTCTGTTGATGTTCATCTTATATCTTCCCTTCAAGACACTGTAAATTCCGTTCAGCTGTTCTTCCAGGTCCTTTGCTGTCTCTGAGACAGAATTACAATGTCATCGGCGAACCTCAAACATTTTGTTTCTTCTCCACGGTTTTTAATTCCTGCTCCGAATTTTTCTTCTGTTTCCTTTACTGCTTGCTCGATATACAGATTCGATAACATCAGGGATGGGCTACAACCCTCTCTCACTCCCTTCCCAACCACTGCTTCCCTTTCATGCCCCACGACTCTTATAACTGCTGTCTGGTTTCTGTACAAATTACAAATAGCCTTTCGCTCCCTGTATTTTTCCTCTGTCACCTTCAGAATTCGTTTTAGTATTTTGCAATGGTGGTTTATTAAACTGATAGTTCGGTAATTTTCACATCTGTCAACACCTGTTTTCTTTGGGACTGGAATTATTATATTCTTTTTGAAGTCTGAGGGTATTTCTCCTGTCTCATACATCTTGCTCACTAGGTGGTAGAGTTTTGCTAGGCCTGGCTCTCCCAAGGCTTGTCATTAGTTCTAATGGGATGTTGTCTACTCCTGGGACCTTGTTTCGACTTATGTATTTCAGTGCTCTGTTAAACTCTTCACGCAGTATCATATCTCCTATTTCATCTTCATGTACATTCTCTCCCATTTCTACAATACTGTCCTCAAGAACATCGCACTTGTGTAGTCTCTCTGTATATTCTTTCCACCTTTCTTCTTTCCCTTCTTTGCTTATTACTGGATTTCCATCTGAGCTATTGATATTCATGTAAGTCGTTCTCTTTTCTCCAAAGATTTCTTTAATTTTCCTGTAGGCAGTATGTAACTTTCCCTTAGTGATATGCGCCTCTCCATCCTTACATTTGTCCTGTAGCCATCCCTGCTTAGCCATTTTGCACTTCCCACCGATCTCATTCTTTAGACGTATGTATTCTTTTCTGCTTGCTTCATGTAATGCGTTTTTGTATTTTCTCCTGTCATCAATTAAATGATATACCAAACTGACGAGTCCTTGATGCCTCAGGATCTTCCCTATTAAATGAAGTTGTGCCACAAATTTCTTGTCTTCCCCAGTTCCCCTCAGTATCTTCTGATCAGTTATTCGATCTGCAGTGCCACCACTACTTTTCGGCGGTACTGAGTAAAATTGTGATGATTCCATCACACTTGCAAGAGATCTTCTCAGTGGGCCAACTCAGAGCCTACCAAACCCCATTACGTCAGATGCAGCAATGCTACTGGCAGATTCCCACATTGTGCTAAAGGAAAGGCCATAATGATGGCGCAGCAGAGAGGCGTTGGTAAGCCAGTAACTACACATCCAATCAACAGACTTCTTATGGTCTACGTGGTTATAAGCTATGATTTGCAAAGCAAGAACTCTTTGTCCCAACATAAATTACCATTATTTTCCGTAAAAGGTGTCTCAGTCTGGTAGGTACTATTTAAGAGGAGAGGTGTATGCCGCTCCACAAGGCGACATGAGGCTACAAGCAGTCACCATGGGATTTGGCCTCCACTAAGTGTGGGCCCCTGCTGCTGATTTTAAGGTCACTACTGTGAGTTTAGCATCTTCCTGCCTGTGGGCCAACTACCAGGTGCAACCAGCCTTCTGCCATAGAAGGCAGTCGTTTGAAGTCATGTCCACCTGTTGTATCAGTTCCTTAACACTCGCTCTCTTCAGCACACACTATGGAGGACGTTGCACCATAGAAAATTTTAGTTTGTTCTTCAGTAAAATATAAGACTAACAGTGAAGTTTTTATGAGGAGCCATGGATCATCATCCCACCAACAATCCACCACCTCAACTCAGACCTGCACGTGTAGAGGTCATCCATCCTGGACCTCCACATTTTGATGTCAGAAGTATTTTTCACGTCTAAATTTCATTGACAGGAGAACCTTACCAGCCACCCTCCCTGGAGACGAATAACTTTCCACTACTTCAGGATACCAGTTTCATCGACACACAGCATCAGTGTGCAGTAGGTGAGTGCACTATCTGTGCTATTTTGATCCCCTGTGTGTATCACGCCGAGTCATTGCACTTTTTAGCACCTTTTCATTTCTGTTTTTATGTGTGACTTGCGTCAAGTAAACTCAGACTGTGGTCTGACGATGCGCAAATTTGAGCGTTATTTTATGCTATTATCAATGAGTGTGGCTCATTGTCTGGAAGTGTATAAGGTGTTAACCATGCGTAACTTCTTAGGAGGGAAGGATGAATTTTGTCGAGAAGCGGAGTTTTGTGGTAGTTTTCGAAGTTTTGAATGGGGAATGTATTTCATTTTTAGCAATGAGTATGACTCACTACGTTTAAGCATGACCAGCCGCTCAGGTTAAGAAGTTAAGTTGCAGTAAGCGTTAGGATAGAATTAAATTAAGTGTCCTTCTCGTCGTACTATTTTTTTCTCCTCGTTTGTTGTTTCTGTAATTAGTGGGGGATACACTGGCGGAGTGGTTGCGAATTTCTACAGCCTGGAACAGGTGTGGAGGGAGGTGCATTTGCCGATGATCGCTGTGTCTTGCAGAGTGTAACTGCCGACAGTAATGTTGTTGTAGATACTTGAGAGATGACGCAGAAAGCTATCAATAAAGCTGATTGTATTGCAGATGTTTGATGTTTTGGGTACTGAAATGGTACAGACGAATTTAGTATTTCTGAAGGCAGCAGATTCAGAACCATTTTTGATGGCACTGCCACCTCAGAATGTAGGAGGAGGAGAAACAGGAAATGTATTTGTAAGGTTTATGATCGGGGCGACAAGGCCAGTGGATCAGGAATTTGACTAAAGTGAGAACACTTGCAGTGTAACCCCTGATGCAGGCGAAGGCTGCTGTGCAATCCCAGGGCTAGACATTATCATCAAGCATCATGCCGAAACTGACTTTCGATGACGAGCGGTGGAACCCAGGGGGATAATGTTCCATGCGGGGGAAGCTGTCACCAGTGAAATACTGTCACAGGGTTCGTTTATCATGATAGGGCAAATGCGGGCCAAATCACTAATGCTTAATTAGCATGATATAGGGGCACAAGTCACTGGGAAATTGCTTTAAGTGACCGAAAGTGTTGCTATCTTATACGATTCTGGACCGGGTAGGGAATCGTCATTGAGTACGCAGCGTTCAGTGATTGAGAGCTTTTCTCCTGTCTATGCTCATGTTGAGTCGTTATCTGAATTCTGTCCCTGTGGGTGGGAGTTCGCATTTCAGAGAGAAGAAGATAGTATTAGATTGTACTAGTCAGAGGACCGCCCTCTGCCGTCCTAGTGTTTAATGAGTTTTTTATTTTGTGGCTGAAGTTTGTATCTCTTCATGTCCATTGCACATCGACATATTAACATTTCTAATGTATAAAGATGTTTTAATCTATAATAAATGTATAAGCAGAAACGAGATTAGTATTTAGTTGATGAAGATAAATTCTTCTCGGGTTGACAGCCGAGTCAATGCGTTGTTCTCCAGCAACGTTTCAGCAAGTTTCTTACTTGCCATCTTCAGGCGAAGTTGTTATTTATATGTTAAAGAGAAAGAAGGAGAAATAATATCACCGTTAAGAGATCCTAAGATCTGCTTCACGGGGAAGTCAGACAGGGCAAAATCTTCATTTTCTCCTTCAGTATTTTCCACGGCGCACATTCAATTCTACAATCGCATTTCAGTACCCAAAACATCTTCAATACAGTCAGCCTTATTGATAGCTTTCTTTGTCAACTCCTAAGTATCTACAACAAAATTGCTGTCGGCAGTTGCACTCTGCAAGACAGAAAAATCATCGGCACATGCACTTCCCTCCACATATGGTCCAGGCTGCAGAAATTCGCAACTTCTCCGCCATGGAATCCCGCCACCAATCACGCAAACAACAAACGAGGAGAACAAAACAGTATGACGACAAGGACACTTAATCCAATTCTATACTAACACTCACTGTTACTTAACTTCTCCGCTTGTGCGGCTACTCACGAATTTTACTTTACGTGCTTAAACGCAGTGAGTCACATTTATTGCTCAAAATGAAATACATTGCACATTAATAACGGCGAAAACTACCACAAAACTCCTACTTCTCGACAAAAATCACCTTCCCCTCCTAAGAAGCTATGCATGGTTAACACCTTATAAACCTCCAGACAATGAGCCCCACTCATTGATGATAGGCAAAAATAACTCTGACAATTACACATCCTCAGAAGACATTGTAAATTAACTTGACACATGTCACACATGAAAACAGAATAGAAAAACTGCTAAAAGGTGCACTGAAGCGACGTGATACTCACAGGGAAAAGCATTAAACAGTCAGTGCACTCACCCACTGCACACTGATGCTGTGTGTCGATCAAACTGCAACCATGAGGAAATACACACTTCTGACATCAGAATGTAGAGGTTCGGGTTGGATGACCTCTACACGTAGAGGTCACAGTTGAGGTGGTGGATTGTTGTCATGATGATTATCCATGGCTGTTCATAAATACTTGACTGTTAGTCATACATTTTACTCAAGAACAAACTGGAACATGCTGTGGTGCAACGTGCTCCATAGTGCATGCTGAAGACAGCGAGTGTTAAGGAACTGAGGCAACAGCTGGCCATGGTCTCAAACGACTGCCGTCTATAGCGGAAAGCTGGTTGCACCTGGTAGTTGGCCCACTGGCAGCAAGATGCTAAGCTACACAACTGATCTTAAAACCAGCAGCAGGGGCCCCAAGGTGTTGGAGGCCATATCTCGTGGTGGTTGCTTGAAGAATCATGTCGCCTCGAGGAGTGGCATACACCTCTTCTCGTAAGTAGTAGCTAACAGACTGAGACACCTTTGACTGTAAGTAATTGTAATTTATGTTGGGACAGAGCGTTCTTGCTTAGCAAATCACAGCATCCAACCATGTAGATCAGAAGAAGTCTGTTGATTGGATGTGTAGTATCTGCTGTGTCGTCGTTACGGCGGTGCTACCCCCTTTCCTGGTTTACAATGTGGGAATCTGCATCTGACGAAATGGTGTTTGGTCTGATGACCTTAGCAGTTAAGTCCCATAAGATTTCACAAACATATGAACATTGAACTAAGCTCTACTCTACACACCGCCCGCAGCCCGTAGCTCAAAGCTGCGGTCAGTGCTACCAACAGCACATAGGCCACAGCACGCCACCGCTTGCGCAAGGCACTGATGCAGTGACGTCACAGCCTCGCGCAGTGCGGATCTGTGAGTCCGCGGCCAGTGGGCTGCGTCTCCATACGCGACTCTGCTTAGCCCGTGGCATACAAGTTGTTTCGCAACAGCACTGCTCGGCCCTTGGGGTGACGTCAGAGACTCACTTGGCCGGAGACTGCTGTAGCATACTGAGGCCGCATGACTCTGCACCGTGCGGCGCGTCTGACCTCCATGCGACTGCCCCAGCTGAACCGGCTGCGCTAGGCAAGGCTAGCACGGCTGTGATGGCTACAATCCTGGACTGGCAGCGATTCGATGCCCACCTCTGTTGCAAACTGCAAAACCAGAGCTCACTCTCAGCCGGTTGTCACCGTCCGATTGACATCATGCAAGCCAACTACGCCGTCTCTCCAGCAGTGGGTGCATCAATTCCCACAGGCAGACACATCCTGAACTGAAGTAATCTTGTTGTACACGACATGAATGACTACTCATGTAACAGCGAGTATCATAGTCAAATATATCGCAGGAAAATGTAGGACACCAAGAAAATTTTTCTTTCGTTATGTTTATGAAATATGTGTGTACCAGAAAGTCCACAAATGTTAATAAGTACATGTAATACATTTTACAACAATGAAGAACAGAGAAGCCTTCACATTTTTCCTGCGATCGGTTCGGAGATGCCTTCCTGTTTCGTATCGTCCTTTGTTCTTCAGCATTCGCTATGCAAGCATCCATCTTGTTAGCTCTTAAGTACCGCGAATATACGAGTGGCGTTTGAAAAGTCCGTAAAAAAATAAAAACTACTTACGTGTTTGTGGTAAACCTTTTTTATTTTTCTACATAGTCTCCTTTTAGACATATACACTTCGTCCAGCGCTGTTCTAATTTGTAGATCCATTCCGAATAATAGGAATTGTCTAAGTCTGCAGTATCGCTAATAGTTGCTGCAATCACGTCCTCGTTTGAATAAAATCTTTGTCTCGCCAGACATTTCTTCAAATTGGGGAACAAATAGTAGTCCGAGGGAGCCAAGTCTGGGGAATAGGGGGGTATGGGAAACGAGCTGGAATCTTATTTCCATTAATTTTGCCAGCAGAACTGCTTAGGTTTGTGCTGGTACACTGTCATGTTGAAAAAGGACGGTCCTATAATAATAAATAATATTCACATGTAATAGTTTACCCTTTTCCAGATTGTCGATGAGAATTATCCCTTGCGAATGCTAAGAGACAGTCGACATAACCTGTCTGGCAGAAGGAATTTTCTTCGCCTTTTTTGGTGCAGATTCTCCCTTGGTAACCTATTGTCTAGATTATCGTTTGGTCTCAGGAGTATAGTAATGTATCCATGTTTCATCCACAGTGACGAATCGACGCTCGAAGTCCTGCGGATGCTTCTGAACAGCTGCAAACCATCCTTGCAACACTTCACACGATTCCATGTTTGGTCAAGCGTGAGCAATCGCGGAACGCATCTTGTGGATAGCTTTCTCATATCCAAATGTTCACGCAAAATATTATGTACCCGTTCATTCGATATGCTCACAGAATTAGCAGTCTCACGCACCTCAACACCTTTGTCATCCATTACCATATTATGGATTTTATCAATGATTTCTGGAGTGGTAACCTCCACAGGGCGTCCAGAACGATCAGCATCACTTGTGCCCATATGGCGACTTCTAAAAATTTTTAAATCACTTATAAACTGTTCTACGCGAAGGCGCAGAGTGACCATAATGTTTACCAAGCTTCTCTTTAGCCTCCTGAGGCGTTTTTCCTTTCATAAAGTAATATAAAATCACCACACGAAATTCTTTTTCGTCCATTTTTTGACAATCACTCGATTTCCTTGATTCACACGAATGCCAAACACAAGGAAGTAGACCAATATGACTGAAACTTGGTGTGTGTTCTTTCCAAAGATGCTACTAACTAAACATGACCTCTAAAGGCGACGGTGGTCTAATCTCTCGGACTTTGCACAGACTTTTCAAACGCCCCTCGTATTCAAGTAAATTTAAATTAATACCTTTCAGATATATTAATTTAACAAACTAAACATATTTCTTTGTATTAATGTCTTTATCAGCTTTGTATACAGTTATTCATGAAAGAAATGCAAAACTGCTGAGCCCGTCCGTGGTGGCCGAGCGGTTCTAGGGGCTTCAGTCCGGGATTGCGCGACTGCTACGGTCGCAAGTTGGAATCCTGCCTCGGGCATGGATGTGTGTGATGACCTTAGGGTAGTTAGGTTTAAGTAGTTCTCAGTTCTAGGGGACTGATGACCTTAGATGTTAAGTGCCATAGTGCTCAGAGCCTTTTGAACCAATTTCAAACTGCTGACGTGGAGCCCATCGGCCATTGGTGTGATCCAAATACTGATTAGCAATTTATGAGATCTTTTGTGGTGCACCAAACAACCTACAGTCTTTATTAAACGAAGTCCGATACTCATTTAACTATACAGAATAATTCGATAGACCGACCGTGTTATGCACTTGCCTTATGAAAATAACATTGGAACCACATCTGTAAGTTTGCATTTTCTCGAACACAAACCTGGAGTAACAGTAAATCACAACAGCAATCAACAAGCACTGCTCAGTTAATTTCCACTGACAATAATGAGCTGACTACCTGATGGTGAGTGGTAGGTACCACGACAATATTCTTTACATTCTCTATCTTCCTTCAACCTTCCTGCTCTTGATAGGTCACTGAGCCAGTCTAACGATACTGCCTGGAATAAGCAGTTGACAATGTTAGAATGTCTTTGTGCAAGAAGCTCTCTGAGAAGGGAAAATGAAGAAACTGATAATACGCTGATGAAAGAACTTTTTACGTTATGTATGCTATTCGATTTCTGTAATTCTTATACTATATCGTTTCTTATATATCTTTTAAAACATAAGTGTTTTTGTAGCTCTTCCAAGCAGTGTACAAGGAATTAGAACTGGGAAATCGCCTACACTGCACCTTCTGTTGGCATGGACAATGACAATGTTAAAGCATTTGAGTCAGGCCCCCCAGGACTGAGAGGATTGTGAATTTGGACTTTTACATAAACTTCTGAAATTATACGTAGATGTAAAGCTATTTGTCCCGAGATGCTGTGAGGCAGAATCATTCCTCTGGCGACCATTCGTTATTTAAATATGGTATCTCAACATAAGAGGCGAAAAGTCATGAAAAGGATACAATACTTTTCCTTCCTCATACTTCTCCAATCACACAATACACTCTAACGACATTCCGCTTTACTGCATCTTCAACCGTCTTTTCTCTTTTTTCTCGCTTGTGGGTTCAAACGGATATGGCTTACCTTTCGATCTAGAAATTGTTATCTCAGTGTATTCTGCTCTTCTGGAAGTTACAAAAATAACATTTAATGTTCTGAAATAGGAGAGACGCTCATTCCTACATGTTCCTCCAAAACTGGTAACATTTGAATCCTTGGGAATCCATGTTGTCCTAAATTAAAATTTGAATTCTTGCCGTATATGTACTTAAAAATGAATTTTGCTGTCCTGCGATAAAATAAAAGAGAGGAGTATTGAGACTGGACATTTATTTCAGAGCCCCACCCCATCAAAGAACATAACTTGTTGAAGCACATAAATTCTCCTACTCCATCCGGTGGATTTCTAGTTGTGCTGTGGGAAGATGGGAGTGAGACATTCAGATAGCCTACACTCGATGCTATTCAACATCTTCAACGAACAAGCAGTAAAGTATACAAGGACAAATTTGTAAACAGAATTAAATATTAGGAACAAGAAATAACCATTTTTAAGTTTACCGGTGACACTGCAGTCCTGTCAGAGACAGCAAAGAACTTGGAATAACATTTGAATGGAATAGATAGTTCCCTGGAAAGGAATGATTGTCTAGTACAACCTAATACTATCTTTTTCTCTCTGTATTCTACAGATAAGAAATGCGAACTCCCAGCCACAAGGACGGAATTCAGATAATGACTCAATGTGAGTATTGACAGGGGAAGTGCTCTCAATCACTGAGCACTGCGTACTCAACGAATATTCCATACCTAGTGACGAAGTCCAGAATCGTATAAGTTAGCAACACCTTCGGTCACCTAAAGCAATTTCCCAGTTCCTTGCGGCACTATATCATACAAATTAAACATTAGTTATTTTGCCCACATTTGTCCTATCATTACAAACTAATTTTGCGACGGTATTTCACTGGTGACAGCTTTCCCCAGCTTTAACATTCTCCCCGAGAGTTCCACTGCACGTCATCGAAAGCCAGTTTGGGCAAACGAGGAGAAGGTCTAGCCCTGGGATTGCACAGCAGCCTTCGACTCCATCTCGCATTACACTGCAAGTGTTGTCACTTTTGTCAATCTCCTGATCCACTGGCACAAGCCTTGTCGGCCCGATCATAAACCTTGCAAACACATTTCCTCTCTCTTCTTCTCCCACCTTATGAGGAGGCAGTGCCGTCAAATATGGTGCCGAAACTGCGGCCTTCGGAAATACTTAATGCGTTTGTACCATTTCGGTACCCAAAACACCTACAATACAGTCAGCCATATTGATAGCTTTCAGTGTCACCTCCTAAGTATCTACTACAAAATTACTGTCGGCAGATGCACTCTGCAAGACACAAAAATTGTCGGCATATGCACTTCCCTCCACATCTGGTCCAGGCTGCAGAAATTTGCAACCTCTCCGTTAGGAGGTCCCCCACTAATCATGCAAACAACAAACGAGGAGAACAAAACAATACAACGACAAGGACACTTAATCTAATTCTATGCTAACACTTACTGTAACTTAACTTTTTCGCTTGAGAGGCTAATCATGACTACTACTTTACGCGCTTAAACGCAGTGAGCCACATTTATCGCTCAAAATGATATACATTGACCATTCAAAATGGCGAAAATTACCACAAAACTCTGACTTCTCGACGATACTCATATTCCCCTCCTAAGAAGCTACGCATGGTTAACACCTTATACACTTCCAGACAATGAGCCCCAAACACTGATGATAGGTAAAAATATTTACACTTCCTCAGAACACAGTGTGAGTTTACTTGACACATGTCACACATGAAAACAGAACTAAAAAGCTGCTAAAAGGTGCACTGACTCAACGTGATACACGCGGGGTGTAAAATACAACAGTTAGTGCAGTCACCCCCTGCATACTTGGCTTCAAAAACGCTCTGTACACTATGGGACTTAACTTCTGAGGTCATCATTCCCCTATAATTTAGAACTACTTAAACCTAACTAACCTACGGACATCACACATATCCATGACCGAGGCAGGATTCGAAACTGTGACCGTAGTGGTCGCGCGGCTCTAGACTGAAGCGCCTAGAACCGCTCGGCCACTCAGGAGGGACAACGTGCATACTGATATAGACGAAACTGCAACCCTGAGGTATTCGAGAGTCATCGTCTCCAGGGAGAGTGGCTGGTAAGATTCCCCTGCTATGTAATTTAGACATAACACACACTTCTGACATCAAAATGTGTTGTCCAGGGTGGATGACTTATACACATGGAGCTCTGAGTTGAGGTGGTGGATTGTTGTCGGGATGATGATCGATGGCTTCTCATAAAAACCTCACTGTTAGTCATACATTTTGCTGAAGAACCACATTCTGTGGTGCATCTTCCTCCATAGTGTTTGCTAAAGACTGCGAGTGTCAAGGAACTGACGTAACAGGTGGTCATGGCCTCAAAAGACTGCCTTCTATGGCCGAAGGGCATATCCTGAAGCATCAAGGACTTGTGTGTTTGGTAATGGAGAGACGAGTTTATTTGTGGGTATTGGTGAGGTGTGGGTGTTTAAATTGTAGAGGGAGACAAGGTCTTGAATACAAGTAGCAGGATCCAACTGATGCACGTGGAATTAGCTCTGCAGCGCTGAAGAGGCTTGCACAGAATAGGCTGGGTTGGGCAGCTGCATGAAACTAGACTTCAGACGGAAGACCACATCAACAACATTGAGAAAGGGGGTGGGAGGGAGAGGTAAGCTTCTGGTATACAGTTTTTCTAGTTATTTACTGGAACAACTCATGAGTAAGGTAGATCTCGTGTGATTCAGCACCCTGACTGGAAAAAGACGTTTCTATATTGCCCTAAATTAAAGGCGCTGCTCTTTCTCGTATGAGAAAAGCTATTTATCTCACACTGTTGGCCGATGCAACGAACTGATGTAACAGTTCTTGTATATTTTGTTGTTGTAAAAAGCAGTGTTCCTGGCATGACGTCAAACTGCAACCATACAGTATAAGTGGTCCCTATCCAACAATAGCAACAACCTCTCTCGAAGGTGGATGATCCAGTGGAAGTTGTGAGCTGTAACTGTGTAAGTAGGCTGTTTACATTTTCTTATTGGTAATGCCACGTAGCGCTCTGTATGAAAAATCACTGGCTGTGCTGTGCGCAGTCTGTGGCTAGTTTGCATTGTTGTCTGCCATTGTAGTGTCGGGCAGCGGCAGCTGGATGCTAACAGCGCGTAGCGTTGCGCAGTTGGAGGTGAGCCGCTAGCAGTGGTGGACGTGGGGAGAGAGATGGACGAGTTTTGAAATTTGTAAGAATTGGTGTCACGAACTGATATATATATTTATGACTATTAAGGGCACTGTTGATGACAAGCTATGGGTACTTTGCATTCCAGACGATTTCGTTAATAAGCTCATTTGGTACATTCGTTTCAGCTATGCACATTTTGGTCCACGAAAATGTTATCATATTCTTCGAACGACTTCTTATTTTAATAATATGGAAAAGAGAATTCGAAGAGTCTTGTCTATTTGTAAACTTTGTCAAAAGGCGAAACCATCTACTGTTTCGCATCGTGCTCCATTGTTTCCTATCATTACTTCTAAATTAAAAGAATTTGCTGCTGTTGATCTCTTGGGACCGCTTGTCAGAACATCTAATGGATTTTCGTATGTTCTAGTCGCTGTTGAACTTACTTCAAAATTTGTTTCTTTCACTCCGTTACATAAAGCCACTGGACGGTCTGTATCCAACTCCTTTGTTAAAAATTTCTTACGTGAAGTTGGACACGTTAGTAAAGTCATTTCAGATAGCGATCTGCAATTCAGATCTGCTGTTTGGTCACGCATGCTCCGTAACCATAAAATCAAATCTGTTTTTATTTCATTGTACTCACCACATAGTAACCCGTCTGAACGGATTATGAAAGAAATCAATAAGCTTTGCAGACTTTATTGTCTCAGAAAGCATCAGCATTGGGACAGATATTTACACTTATTTCAAAACGTGCTGAATGAAGTGCCTCATGACTCCACTGCTTTACCACCTGTTCTTGTACTGAAGAATAAAGAACCACCGAACAGAATCAGAGAGGTTGTACCTTTTCCGAATACACGTAAACTTCGACACAAAAACATTCTTTATTTGAAGTACTTGCTGTGAGATTAAAGATTACTTAGCATCTGGTTTCTTTGATAGCTACACGATTATATCATGACGCTACTAATGTGTGACACAATTTACATTGTTGTTTTTGTACTGTATCTGCTTCATTTCTGCACAGTTTTTCTGAATTCTCCTGGAAAATAAAACATGTATTAGTAGTAACTTTGTGGTATAGCTACAATAAGACAGCCTTTTTTGTAGCACAACAATACGTTACATTATAGTACTTTCTTGATCACGATAAGGTACTAATAACTACGATGTCTATACGCAAAGCATTTCACTTTCGTTTATGATGAGGTGAGTACATTGACTTCTGCAGAACTTAGCTTTCGGAGGACGATAACTACGACAGTTCCACAGAATTATCTTACAGCAAAACGCACATTTAGCACAACAGGGCACGCATTTGAGTGATTAATTTTGTACGTAAAACATTTATTTTTAAAGATGTTAGAAGTACAATGATACAAAGGTTTTCCGTGATACGTTTCATTCCATTGCTGTAATCTGTAACACCTGAGGATATAATTATATTAATCCTCAGGGGGGTACACGCTTACTTTGTGTACCATGTGTATGGCAAGCACAAGGAGCCCTAGCTAATATGGTATTTGCTTATACAACTTTACACATCGGTACCATATTTCTCTAACACATAAATTATACAGCTATCTGATCATTTAACTGATAGAGACAAATATTTATTTTACTACATCAGTGACAGATGTTTACATAATTACATAGTTGGATAACTTCACACTTATGAAATTGTATTTTGTCTGTACTTTGTGAAATTTTCATATTTTTTCGGAACCATTGTGACACTATGAGAGCTTTGAATGATATATTTGGTATGGGATCATGATTTTTTAAAGTACGGTTGAGGTAGATGACACTTTTGACATGAGCAGAGAATTTTTTTTTAGGCTTTGAAATTATTGCAGAAAGCTATGACTTTTTGAGATTTGACTGAGGTGTTATGATGTTATTATTATTACGACGACGATGTGAATTATGCTGCTGAGGTATGTTTAAGCTGATGCTATATGAGTTATTTGGTTATGCTATGCATCTGTTATGATGACATTTTGAAGAAGTGTCGACGAATATACATATGTGTAATAAGGTAAGGAATAATGAGTAGTGGTTAGGGACTCTGGTTTGTGAAAAAGGATGTTGGAAACCGAGAATCGTACTTTTAAGAGTTATAAAATGTGTGTATATGCGTGAATGTATCACTATGCTGTCGAAAATTTTTGAACACTATTACTTTTAAATGATTTTATATCTACAGATTTGTAACACAAATTCTTGACCTGTGAATATTTTTTTATATGAGACTGACACTGTAGCGGAAACTGGTGTCGTAAATATTTCGATAAGATAGTTAAGTGACCACCTGCACGTAATGCGTCGTGGGCACCCAGCTGCGCGACAACTACCTGACAAAAGAGAGCCATTAGTGTGTGCCTTTCAGAGGCACAGGTAAAAAAAAAGAGTGCCATTATCCTCGCTATTGACATTTCTTTGTAGAAAGCGTCGCAAATACGACACACTCAAACTTGAAAACATATGATTGCACTTTGGAGTTCTTAATTTATGATATTTACTGAAATGAAATGATGAGAAACATTTCATGTCTATTGTCTTGCTAGTTGGAAGATTGTTTACTGCACTATGAAGTGACTTATGGCTAGCAAATGGTGTTTCACGCCTTGATTTGCCTATTTTGTTTAATATCTAGTTTCTAGCTGCACTGCAGCATTGGTTTCAATAAAAGTTAATGGATGTACTAATATAGATATTTTATGCCTACAGATCCAGTAAATAATTATGATGTACTTAAAAAAACGAAGGAGCACAAAAAGACTTCCCTTCACAGGAACTGCATACATAATTTTCTTTTCAAGTACTTGGTAATTTTTATGGTAGAATAAGTTGTGGTGCACCACTTTAATTATATAGACATTAAGATGTGAATCGACATCTCCCTTTTCTGCATTGTTGTCTTTACTGTAATATTTTTTCTGCTTGAGCTTTGTCATGTTTAGTTATAAGCTGTTGCATTTGCTGCTGCTGTTTACCAGGCACAATGTTACTGAATTTGACTTTGTTTTACTCTGTTAAGCCAGTTTTACTACGGATTTAATTTTCTTGTTTGCTGCGCATTGCCTTATATTAGTTGTAATATTGCTGCCTTTTTTTGCCAATTTCCGTTTTTTTATTATTGCTGTTTGTGTTAATTGTTTTGTGCTGCTTCATTGCCTCGTCCCTTAGTTTAGCATCTGAGCTCAGTAGATTTTAAGTTAGCTTAAGAGGGGGTATACTATATAAGAAAATAACTATGATGAATTGGAAGAAATGCATTGAGAAGCTATAAGAAAAGTAGTGTATAGTGGAGAAAAACTATTTTTGAAAGAGGATGTGAGCATAACACAGAAATCAGGCTTCAATATGACTTTTTGGAAATAATGAAGAATGTAGGGAAATCTCCGAGAAGTAAAGAAAGTTTTGTTTGCAAAATACTGCAGTAAAACAAACCCTATCCTTTCCTTGTGTTATCCCACGATGTGTTTGTGTACCCTTGTGCATTTATGTTCGTCCTGTCTTTATATGTTTATCTGATAAGACTTATGTTGCAGAATTTTTCTAATACTCAGCTACATGAACTATGATGAGTAATACTGTTATCCTCAAATATAATTTGCATTAATAACATGTTATTTACTTTGTAAAGATGTTTACACATTATTTATTCTGTTTTGTTCTAATGCTCATGTGTGAAGTTGATGTTTCAAAAGTTATTCTGATCTTTTATGTATGTACTTATGTCGTAATTTTTGTTACACTGATGTATTTGCTATTTCGATTCTTTTGTAAAGCCTGTACTACTAAAAATGTTATCTGTATAGTTATGTTCTTTTAAGATGTATTTTGTACCTTTGTTATTGTATTCTTATGTTATAAAATTGTAATTGACACCAGTTCATCAAATTAAGTAACTTGTAAATTACATTTCACTGCACACGTTTCTGTTGGTCATAGTATATGGACAATATGTGAGAAGCAGGGACTGATAGTGTTTGCACGTGTGTTAATAACTCAGTAAGGGACTGGATAACAGCATTGCTGGTTCTAAGGACATTTCAAAAACAATTTTTCTGAGTGCACAAGTGGTTGTTATGGACTTGTTATATCATCCGCAAGACTCTTCAATGGTGATTGTGCGCCTGCACAGTCAAACAGATGGCCATCTCTACAAGGACTACAGTGGGTCTACACCTTTGATGACCCACCATTATTTCTACAAGGACTGCAGTGGGTCTGCACCTCTGGTGGCCCACCAATAGTAATCTCTACCAGGACTACAGTGGGTCTGCTCTGTGATGACCTACCTACCGATAGTCTTCAACGTCGACTGACTCTGCTGTGGCCTATTACCTGTCTGCATGTCAAGAGTCAGCACTGTCTTTCCGTTGGAAGGACAACACTATTTCTTCAAGACTGCTTAGAAATCCACTACTTCCAAGTGCAATTTCTTTTATTGCTCAGACTTTGAAAAAAAACTGCAATTTGACTATGATGAATGATCAGGGCTGTCTTTATGGACTGTGAGAGAATTTTAGCTTTTGACCAACATTGTATCGATAAGTGTGTGCATTTCATTTCTTTGTTATTGTAATTATAAAAAAAATTTCAAATCTGTATTGGCCACGGCCCAAAACAATTTGTAAATTTTTTTGTGGGGAGCATGGGGGCTATGTAAGTAGGCTGTTTACATTTTCTTATTGGTAACGCCTCGTAGCGCTCCGTATGAAAAATCACTGGCTGTGCTGTGCGCAGTCTGTGGCTAGTTTGCATTGTTGTCTGCCATTGTAGTGTCGGGCAGCGGCAGCTGGATGCTAACAGCGCGTAGCGTTGCGCAGTTGGAGGTGAGCCGCTAGCAGTGGTGGACGTGGGGAGAGAGATGGCGGAGTTTTGAAATTTGTAAGAATTGGTGTCACGAACTGATATATATATTTATGACTATACATTGTTTGTTTGTTCTGTATTAAAATTCTTCTGTTCTGTTCTGTATTAAAATCTTTCATTTGCTAACTATGCCTATCAGTAGTTAGTGCCTTCAGTAGTTTGAATCTTTTATTTAGCTGGCAGTAGTGGCGCTCGCTGTATTGCAGTAGCTTGAGTAACGAAGATTTTTGTGAGGTAAGTGATTTGTGAAACGTATAGGTTATTGTTAGTCAGGGCCATTCTTTTGTAGGGATTTTTAAAATTCAGATTGCGTTGCGCTAAAAATATTGTGTGTCAGTTTAAACACAGTCATGTGTAATTTATCTAAGGGGACGTTTCAACTGTTACCTTGCCTGCTTGCGAAGGTGGAAGGAAGGTAGAGAATGTAAAGAAAATAGTCGTGATCACCTACTACTTACCAGTAGGTGGTCAACACAGTATTGTCAATTGAAATTAACTGAGCAGCGCTTGTTGATTCCTGATGTGATTACATGTTACTCCAGGTTTGTGTTCGAGAGAAACGCAACGTTACAGATGTATCTCCAATGTAATTTTCATAAGGCAAGTGCATAACGCGACCGCTAAATCGAATTATGCTGTATAGTTAATTGAGTCTCGGACTTCGTTTCTGAAAGACTGAAGGTTCTTTGTTGCACCATAAAAAATCTGGTAAGTTGCTAATCAGTATTTTTATCCCACCAAAGGCGGAGGGGTTCCATGTCAGCATTTTTGCATTCCGTTCACGAATAGCTGTATAGAAAGCTGATAAAATATTAAACAGAGAGATATGTTTAGTTTGTTAAATTAATACATCAGAAAGGTATTAATTTAAATATACTTAAATACGAGGTGCGTTTGAAGAGTCTCTGCAAAGTCCGAGAGATGCCACCACCGGCGCCTATCGAGGTCATGTTTAGTTAGCAGCATCTTTGGAAAGAACGCACACCAAGTGTCAGTCATATTGGTATTTCCTTGTGTTTGGCATCCGTGTGAATCAAGGAAGTCGAGTGACTGTCAAAAAATGGGCGAAAAATAATTTCGTGTGGTGATTAAACATTACTTTATGGATGGCACAACGCCTCAGGAGACTAAAGAGAAGCTTGATAAACATTACGGTGACTCTGCGCCTTCGCTTAGAACAGTTTATAAGTGATTTCAAAATTTTAGTAGCGGCCACATTGGCACAAGTGATGCTGAACGTTGTGGACGCCCTGTGGATGTTACCACTCCAGAAATCATTGATAAAATCCATGATATGGTGATGGATGACAGAAGAGTTTAGGTGAGTGAGACTGCTAGTGCTGTGGGCATCTCGAATGAACTGGTACATAATATTTTGCATTAACATTTGGACATCAGAAAGCTGTCCGTAAGATGCGTTCCGCGATTTCTCACGTTTGACCAAAAGGGAACTGTGCGAAGTGTTTCAGGGATGGTTTACAGCTGTTCTGAAGAATCCGCAGGAGTTCGAGCGTCGTTTCGCCACTGTGGATGAGACATGGATACATTACTATACTCCTGAGACCAAATAAGAATCTAAACAATGGGTACCGAGGGAGAATCTGCACCAAAATAGGCGAAGACAATTCCTTTGGCCGGAAAGATTATGGAGACTGTCTTTGGGGAATCTCAAGGGATAATCCTCATCGACTATGTGGAAAAGGGTAAAACTATTGCAGCTGAATATTATTCATCGTTATTGAACCGTCCTTTTCGATCAAGAAAATGGACCAGCACATACCTCAGCAGTTGTGGTCGCAAAACTAATGGAAATAGGATTCCAACACGTTTCAAATCCCCCACCCTCCATATTCTCCAAACTTGGTTCCCTCCGACTACTATTTGTTCCCCAAATTGAAGAAATTGCTGGCAGGACAAAGATTTTATTCAAACGAGGAGGTGATTACAGCAACTATCAGCTGTTTTGCGGACTTGGACAATTCCTATTATTCTGAAGGGATCAACAAATTATAACAGCGTTGGACGAAGCGTGTAAGTATAATAGGAGACAATGTTGAAAATAAAAATGGTTTGCCCCAAACATGTATGCAGTATTTATTTTTGCACGGACTTTTCAATGGCCCCTCATTCATGTTTCTTAAGAACTAACAGGACAGATGCATAGATGCAAACAAAGCGAAAGCTGAAGAACAAAGGTCGATACGAAACGGGAAGGCATCTCCCAGCTGATCGCAGAAAAAAACGTGAAGGCTTCCCTCCTCTTCATAACGTCCCGTATTACAAGTACTTATTAACATTTGTGGACTTTCTAGTACACACATATTTCATAAACATAAAGAAAGAAAAATTTTCTTGGTATCTTATATTTCCCTACGATATATTTGACTATGACACTGGCTGTTACATGAGTAGTCATTCAAGACGTGTACAACAAGGTTAATTCAACTTCCTGGCAGATTAAAACTGTGTGCCCCACCGAGACTCCAACTCGTGACTTTTGCCTTTCGCGGGCAAGTGCTCTACTTGCCCGCGAAAGGCAAAAGTCGCGAGTTCGAGTCTCGGTCGTGCACACAGTTTTAATCTGCCAGGAAGTTTCATATCAGCGCATACTGCGCTGCAGAGTGAAAATCTCATTCTGGAAGGTTAATTCAGTTTAGGGACATGTCTGCCCGTGGGAATGGATCAGCCACTGATGGACTCACGCCGACGTTGGCTTGTATGATGTTAAACGGTCGGTGAGGACTGCCTGAGAGCGAGTTCTGGTTTTGCAGTTTGCAGCAGAGGTGGGCATCGAGGCGCGGCCCGTCCAGTAGCGTAGCCATGACAGCAGTGCTAGCCTTTCGTAGCGCTGCCCGTCCAGCCGGGGCAGCCGCATCGGGTTCCGACGGGCCGCACGGTGCAGAGCCGTGCGGCTGCACTGGACTACAGCAGTCGCGGGCCGTGCGAGTCCCTGACGTCACCCCAAGGGCAGAGCAGTGCTGTTGCGAAACAACTTGTATGCCACGGGTCGCGTATGGGGACGCAGCCAACGGGCCGTGACGTCACTGCTACACACTGAGTGAGACCGTGACGTCACTGCACCGGTGTCTTGCGCAAGCGCTGGCGTGCTGTGGCCTACGGTCTGTTCGTAGCACTGACCGCATTTGTGAGCTACGAGCTGCGAGAGGTGAGTCCAGCAGAGTTATTTCAAATGTTTAAATGTGTATGAAATATTATGGGACTTAACTGCTAAGGTCATCAGAGAAAATGAGCGCGGAAACTAAACGTAGTATGCAGAAGAAGGTTCACGTGTCAATAAAAAGGGAAGTAAAAGAAAAACTAATGAGTGGTGAGTGGAGAACCACACAGCCTGAAGCGAATTTTAAAGGTTCAGTTTGGACCGTGGTGAAGCCTGTCGTGGATGGTGTTAGGAAAAGCGTTCATTTTGTTTGCTGTTCGCTGTGCAGTGAATTTTACTCTCATGCTGAAGGGTCAAGTGAAACTTCACACATTTCTCGCCATCCAGGCACGTCTAATAATAAAGGGTCTTGTGTAGACGAGAAACGAATTCCTAAATCTGCACAGGACATTACTGTTGGTAAATGCGTGGCTGTGTGAGCACGAGATGTAAGGTCTTATGGATCTTGTTCTCACGTTAGTGTACACTGCAAAGGCCATTATGTCTCACCCCCCCCCCCCCCCCCCAAAAAAAAAAGTGTCGCGTTACATAGCATAAAGTGCTAAAAGCCTACGACATATAATTATGCCTGAGGTAATTGCTCATATAAGAGAAGGTGAATACTCAGCAACTACAGACATGCGGACATCCAGTGTGAGAAGAAACAATTATCTGACATGAACTGTCTCCTGTTTCATTGACTGCACTCTAAGATATCGCATGTTATTTACAACCCAGTTTCCAGATGAACCAAAAATTCTAAGAGAACTGTTTAGACGATTTGTGTCTCTTGGTATTCACCAACCCACTTTGAAAGACATGCAGCACACTACTGATCAAGGTACCAACAATGTCGTTGCACTGCATGATTATTCACGATTGAATTGCTCCTGCCATATGCTAAATATGGGAATACAAAATAAATTTAATGCGGAGTGCATATGCGTCAATTGTCCATAACTTCATGGTATTTTGACTGTGGCGAAAGAACACGTGACATACGTAAAATAAAGTGGTCTAATTAATGCTCTTGGTAGACAACTGAGCCAGTCTGACAATACTCTCTGGAATAAGCAGCTGACAATGTTAGTATGTGTTCGTGCAAGAAGCTGTATGAGAAGGGAGAAATAGCCGAAAATGAAGTAACTGAAAATACGCCAATGAAAGAACTTTTTATGTTATGTATGCTATTCGATTACTGTAATTCTTATACGCTATCGTTTATTTTACAGCTTCAAAAATACTAGGGTTTTTGTAGTTCTTCAATGCGGCGTCCAAGTATTTAGAGCTAGGGAAATCACCTACACTGCACCATCTGTTTGCATGGACAATGACAATGATAAAGCACTTGAGTCAGGCGCCCCAGAACAGAGAAGTTTCTGAAATCGTACTTTTACATAAATGCCTCAAATTTTAGTTAGATGAAAAGCTATTTGTCCAGCGATGCTGTGAGGTAGCAACTTTCCTCTGGACACCATTCGTCATTTAATAATGATATCTGAAATAAGAGGCGTGAAGTCATGAAGTGGATATAATAGTTTTCCTACTTCATACTTCTCCAATCCCAGAATACACTCTAACGATATTTCTCATTACTGCATGAAGTGGTTACAATAGTTTTCCTACTTCATACTTCTCCAATCCCAGAATACACTCTAACGATATTTCTCATTACTGCATCTCCAACCGTCTTTTCATTTGTTCCCGCTAGTGGGTTCGAACGGAAGTGGCTTACCTTTCGATTTAGAAATAGTTATCTCGATATAGCCTTCTCTTCTGGAAGTTACGAAAACAACATTTAAAGTTCGGAAATAGGAGAGATGCTCATTCCTACATGTTCCTTCACAACTGGTTACATGTGAATCCTTGGGAATCCATGTTGTCTTAACTGAAAGTTTGAATTTTTGCCGTAATGGACTGAAATATGAATTCTGCAGGTAAAAACAAGAGAGGAGTAATAAGGCTGGACATGTATTTCACAGCCCCACCCCACCAAAGAACAAACCATGTTGAAGCACATAAATTTTGCTACTCGATTTGCTGGATGTCTAATTGTGGAATTTGAAGATGGGAGTGAGAGATACGGGTAGCCTACACTCTATGTCCTCCCCCCATGAACCATCGAGTTGGCGGTGGTCGGGAGGCTTGCGTGCCTCAGCGATACAGATGGCCGTACCGTAGGGTCAACCATAACGGAGGGATATCTGTTGAGAGGCCAGACAAGCGTGTGGTTCCTGAAGAGGGGCAGCAGCCTTTTCAGTAGTTGCAGGGGCTACAGTCTTGATGATTGACTAATCTGGCCTTGTAACACTAACCAAAACGGCCTTGCTGTGGTGGTACTGCGAAGTACTGAAAGCAAGGGGAAACTACAACCGTAATTTTTCCCGTCGGCATGCACCTTTACTGTATGGTTAAATGATGATGGCGTCCAGTTGGATAAAATATTCCGGAAGTAAAATAGTCCCCCATTCGGATCTCCGGGCGGGGACTACTCAAGATGACGTCGTTATCAGGGGAAAGAAAACTGGCGTTCCACGGATGTGAGTGTGGAATGTCAGATCCCTTAAGCGGTCAGGTCGGTTAGAAAATTTAAAAAGGGAAATGGGTGGTTTAAAGTTAGATATAGCGGGAATTAGTGAAGTTCGGTGGCAGGAGGAACAAGACTTTTGGTCAGGTGAATACAGGGTTATAAATACAAAATCAAATAGGGGTAATGCAGGAGTAGGTTTAATAATGAAGAAAAACATAGGAGTGCGAGTTAGATACTACAAACAGCATAGTGAACGCATTATTGTAGCCAAGATTGACACGAATCCCACGCCTACTACTGTAGTACAAGTTTATATGCCAACTAGCTCTGCAGATGACGAAGAAATTGATGAAATGTATGATGAGGTAAAGGAAATAATTCTTATAGTGAAGGGAGACGAAAATTTAATAGTCGTGGGTGACTGGAATTCGAGAGTAAGAAGAGAAAGAGAAGGAAGTATAGTAGGTGAATATGGACTTGGGGTAAGAAATGAAAGAGGAATCCGTCTGGTAGAATTTTGCACGGTCATAACTTAATCATAACTAACACTTGGTTCAAGAATCATAATAGAAGGTTGTATACATGGAAGAATCCTGGAGATACTAGAAGGTATCAGATAGATTATATAATGGTAAGACAGAGATTTAGGAACCAGGTTTTAAACTGTAAGACATTTCCAGGGACAGATGTGGACTCTGACCACTATATATTGGTTATGAACTGTAGGCTAAAACTGAAGAAACTGCAAAAAGGTGGGAATTTAAGGAGACTGGACCTGGATAAACTGGCTAAACCAGAGGTTGTACAGAGTTTCAGGGAGAGCATAAGGGAATAATTGACAGGAATGGGGGAAAGAAATACAGTAGAAGAAAATGGATAGGTCTGAGGGATGAAGTAGTGAAGGCAGAAGAGGATCAAGTAGGTAAAAAACTAGGTCTAATAGAAATCCTTGGGTAACAGAAGAAATACTGAATTTAATTGATGAAAGGAGGAATATAAAAATGTTGTAAATGAAGCAAGCAAAAAGGAATACAAACGTCTCAAAAATGAGATCGAAAGGAAGTGCAAAATGACTAAGCAGGGATGGCTAGAGGACAAATGTAAGGATGTAGAGGCTTATCTCACTAGGGGTAAGATAGATACTGCCTACAAGAAAATTTAAGAGAACTGTGGAGAACAGAGAGCCACTTGTATGAATATCAAGAGCTCAGAAGGGAACCCAGTTCTAAGCAAAGAAGAGAAAGCAGAAAGGTGGAAGGAGTATATAGAGGGTCTATACAAGGGCGATGTACTTGAGGACAATATTATGGAAATGTAAGAGAATGTAGATGAAGATGAAATACGTATATGATACTGCGTGAAGAGTTTGACAGAACACTGAAAGACCTCACTCGAAACAGGGCCCTGGGAATAAACAAAAATCTATTAGAACTACTGACGGCCTAGGGAGAGCCAGTCCTGACGAAATTCTACCATCTGGTGAGTAAGACGTATGAGACAGGCGAAATACCCTCAGACTTCAAGAAGAATATAATAATTCGCCCGTCTCTAGTGGTCGTGCGGTAGCGTTCTCGCTTCCCACGCCCGGGTTCCCGGGTTCGATTCCCGGCGGGGTCAGGGATTTTCTCTGCCTCGTGATATCTGGGTATTGTGTGATGTCCTTAGGTTAGTTAGGTTTAAGTAGTTCTAAGTTCTAGGGGACTGACGACCATAGATGTTAATTCTCATAGTGCTCAGAGCCATTTGAAGTACTTTATAATAATTCCAATCCCAAAGGAAGCAGGTTTTGACACATGGGCAAATTACCGAACTATCAGTTTAGTAAGTCACGGCTGCAAAATACTAACACGAATTCTTTACAGACGAATGAAAAAACTGGTAGAAGCCGACCTCGGGAAAGATCAGTTTGGATTGCGTAGAAATATTGGAACACGTGAGGCAATACTGACGTTACGACTTATCTTAGAAGAAAGATTATGGAAAGGCAAACCTACGTTTCTAGCATGTGTAGGCTTAGAGAAAGCTTTTGACAATGTAGACTGGAATACTCTCTTTCAAATTCTAAAGGTGGCAGGGATTAAATATAGGGAGCGAAAGGCTATTTACAATTTGTACAGAAACCAGATGGCAGTTATAAGAGTCGAGGGGCATGAAAGGGAAGCAGTGGTTGGGAAAGGAGTGAGACAGGGTTGTAGCTTCTCCACGATGTTATTCAATCTGTATATTGACCAAGCAGTAAAGGAAACAAAAGAAAAATTCTGAGTAGGTATTAAAATCCATGGAGAAGAAATAAAAACTTGGCGGTTCGCCGATGACATTGTAATTCTGTCAGAGACAGCAAAGGTCTTGGAAGAGCAGTTGAACGGAATGGACAGTATCTTGAAAGGAGGATATATAACGAACATCAACAAAAGCAAAAGGTGGATACCTGAATGTAGTCGAATTAAGACGGGTGAAGCTTAGTGAATTAGATGCTTAAAGTAGTAAAGGAGTTTTGCTACTTGGGGAGCAAAATAACTGATGATGGTCGAAGTAGGGAGAATATAAAATGTAGACTGGCAATGGCAAGGAAGGCATTTCTGAAGAAGAGAAATTTGTTAACATCGAGTATTGATTGAAGAGTCAGGAAGTCGTTTCTGAAAGTATTTGTATGGAGTGTAGCCATGTATGGAAGTGAAACATAGACGATAAATAGTTTGGACAAGAAGAGAACAGAAGCTTTCGAAATGTGGTGCTACAGAAGAATGCTGAAGATTAGATAGATAGATCACGTAACTAATGAGGAGGTATTGCATAGATTTGGGGAGAAGAGGAGTCTGTGGCACGACTTGACAAGAAGAAGGGACCGGTTGGTAGGACATGTTTTGAGGCATCAAGGAATCACAAATTTAGCATTGGAGGGCAGCGTGCAGGGAGACTAAGAGATTAATACACTAAGCTGATTCAGAAGGATGTAGGTTCCAGTACTGGGAGATGAAGAAGCTTGCACAGGGTAGAGTAGCATAGAGAGCTTCATCAAACCAGTCTCAGGACTGAAGACCACAACAACAAAAACAACAATCGATCTCATTCAACATCTACTCGGAACGAGCAGTAAAACATGCAAGGATAAATTTGTAAACAGAATTAAATATCAGGGAGAAGCAATAAACATATTGAAGTTTACCGGTGACACTGCAATTCAGTCTGAGACAGCAAAGAACTTGGAATAACAGCTGAATGGAATAGACAGTGGCTTGGAAAGGGATTATAAGATAACCCTCAATGCAACTAAATGAAAGGCAATGTAACCTATTCGAACTGAACCTAGCAGTACCAACGGATTTTCCATAACGTTAACTACCAAAGGGGGGTGTAATATATGACCAACACATACCGCTTTCGTTAACTTTCGTTGTCTTTTAGTCACAGCATACTTTTGAAAGATATATTTATGTGTAAGAAGTGTCATAAACTTGAAAATATGAATATAACACATGTTTTGAAAATTCACACCCACTGACAAGACCTAAATTTTTGCGTTAATTTTTACTTAAAAATTTAAAACGTAATCTGGTAGAAGAAATCATTAAAAATCAGAAATACATTTTTCAAAATTTTAAAATATAATTCCAGCTTTCTGAATAGGTAAGGAAAAAGTACCCCTTCCCTCTTCCTTGGTATTCCGAGGGATAAATCAGGTAGTGTTAATGGAATCTGATTACGGAATGAGACACTAAAAGCACTATTGGGCAGCAAAATAACTGATGATGGCCGAAGTAGAGAGACTACAAAATAAGGAGTGATTATAGCAAGGAAAGTATTAATGAAAACGAGGGATTTGCTAACGTCGAATATAAATTTTAGTGTTAGGAAGTATTTCTTGAAGGTATTTGTATGGTTTCACAGATGCTGCTGCAGGCGGGTGTAAAAATGAATGTGCGCAGTGGAAAATACTGCACGCAAATATACAGATTTGGCCCTGTCTGACTACCCCCTGAAAAAAATCTTAGTATCTCTTAACGGTGATATTATTTCCTGCTTCTTCCTCTTTAACATATTAAGTACAACATAAAAATAAATGAATGATTAAAGGAACATGTAACTACTAAATATTAATGTTGTTTCTGATTACATATTTATTTTAGATTTAAACCTCTTTATATGTTACAAATGTTTCTATGTCGATGTGCCATGGACATAAAGACATACAAATGAATTTCCTAACTAATATTATTGATAAACTATCTGCCCCTTCGTATGGCTACGCGATCTAATATAAATAACACGAAATGACTGATATCATCTACGTCCCAAACACTAAAAGGCACTACTTTCAAAGATGATATACAGCGGTTTGTAACCTCAGTGGAAATGAAACTTACGTGATCCCAGCTGTTCAGATTTATAGCCCAAATAAGCCGAAGCAATTAGCAATATCAGAGAACGTACTGCGTTAGTGTGTCGGAGTGATGCTTCTCGAGCACGGCTGCGGCGATGGAAGGACTCCGGCCACAAAATAAAAAACTCATTAAACGCTAGGACGGCAGAAGGCGGTCCTCAGACTAGTTTAATCTAATACTATCTTCTCCTCTCAGTATTCTACAGACAAGAAACGTGAACTCCCAGCCGGAAGGACGGAATTCACATAACGTCTCAATGTGAGTATAGGCAGGAAAAGTGCTCTCAATCACTGAACGCTGCGTACTCAACGACGATTCGCTACCCGGAGGCGAAGTCCAGAATCGTGTAAGTTAGCAACACCATCGGTCACCTAAAGCAAATTCCCAGTGCCTCGTGGCAATGTACCACGCAGACTAAGGCATAGTGATTTTGCCCGTATTTGTTCTATCATGATATACGAACCTTGCGACACTATTTCACTGTTGGCAGCTTCCCCCAGCTTGAACATAATCCCCCTGAATTCCACTACACGTCATCAAAAGTCAGTTTCGGCATGATGCTTGATGAGTCTAGCCCTGGGATTGCACAGCAGCCTTCACCTGTATCATCCCTTACACTACAAGTGTTGTCACTTTTGTCAATCTCCTGATCCACTGGCACAAGCCTTGTCGGCCCGATCATAAACCTTACAAACACATTTGCTCTTTCTTCTCCTCCCACCTTGTGATGAGGCAGTGCCACACAGATGGTGCCGAATATGCGTTCTCCGGAAATACTAAATGCGCCTGTACCATTTCAGTACCCAGAACACCGGCAGCACAATCAGTCTTATTATTAGATTTACGTGTCACATCCTAAGTATCTACAACAAAATTACTGTCGGCGGTGGCACTCTGCAAGACACCAGAATCATCGGCACATGCACTTCGCTCCACATCTGGTCCAGGCTGCAGAAATTCGTAATCTCTCCGCCGGGGTATACCTCACTAATTATG
Source organism: Schistocerca gregaria (assembly GCF_023897955.1). Lineage (NCBI taxonomy): Eukaryota > Metazoa > Arthropoda > Insecta > Orthoptera > Acrididae > Schistocerca > Schistocerca gregaria. Next base: position 398,785,246 of record NC_064931.1, on the reverse strand, counting down.
CAAACAACAAATGAGGGGAACAAAACAGTATGACTACAAGGACAATTAATCTAATTCTATCCTAACACTTACTGTTACTTAACTTATGCACTTTAGTGGCTACTCATGACGACTATTATACGCGCTTAAATGCAGTGAGCCAAATTTATTGCTCAAAATGAAATACATTGCCCATTAAAAACGGCGAAAACTCCCACAAAACTACGACTTCTCGACAAAACTCATATTCCCCTCCTAAGAAGCTTCACATGATTAAAACCTTATACCATTCCAGAGTCTTAGCATAGTTAACACCTTCTACTCTTCCAGTCAAAGAGCCACACACATTCATGATAGGCAGAAATGACGTTCATCTTTACACATCCTCAGAACACAGTCGGAGTGTACTTGCCACATGTCACACATGGAAACTGAACGGGAAAGCTGGTAAACGGTGCAATGTCTCAATGTGATAGTCGCAGGAGAATAAATACAGTCAGTCCACTCACCCACTGCACACTGATGTGTGCCGACGAAACTGCAACACTGAGGTAGTCGAGAGTAATCGTTTCCAGGGAGAGTGGCTGGTAAGGTTCCCCTGTCACTGAAGTTTAGACGTGACACACACTTCTGACATCAAAATGTGGAGGTCCAGGAAGGAGGACGTCTACATGTGGTGGTCTGAGTTGAGGTGGTGCATTGTTGTCGGGATGATGATCGATGGCTGCTTATAGAAACTTCACTATTAGTCATACTTTATACTGAAGAACAAACTAGAACGTTCTCTGGTGAAACGTCCTCCATAGTGTGTGCTGAAGACAGCGAGTGTTAAGGAACTGACTCAACAGGTGGGCATGGCCTCAAACGACTGCGTTCTATGGCCGATTGCTGGCTGCACCTGGTAGTTGGCCCACAGGGTATTAGATGCTAAGCTCACAGCACTGATCTTAAAACCAACAGAAGGGCCCACAGTTAGTAGAGGCCAAGTAACATGGTAGGTGCTTGTAGCCTCATGTCGCTTCGTAGAGCGCCACCTCTCTTCTTAAATATAAGCTACATGACTGATACATCTTTGACTGATAATTATGGTAATTCGTGTTGGGACAGAGGGCACTTGCTTTGCAAATCACAGCTTGCAACCATTTAGACCATAAGAAGTCTGCTGATTGGATGTGTAGTTACTGGCCTACCAACGCCTTTCTGCTGTGCCGTCGTTATGGCGATGCCAGACATTAACCTGGAGCACAATGTGGGAATCTGCCAGTGGCACTGCTGCATCTGACGTAATGGTGTTCGGTCGACGCTGCTGTTTTCTAACAGCCATGGCAATGTCACAATTTTACTCAGTAGCGCCGAAGAATAGTGTGGCACTGCAGATCGAATAACTGATGGGGAAAACAAGAAATTTATGGCACAACTTCGTTTCATAGGGTATATCCTAAGGCATCAAGGACTTGTCAGTTTGGTAATGGAGAGATGTGTGTGTATGTGAGTGTTGGGGTGGGGGGTGGGGGTGGGGGGAGTGTTAAGATTGTAGAGGGAGACAAAGTCTTGAATACAGTTATCAGGTTCAAGCTGATGTACATTGCGTCACCTGTGAAGCGCTGAAGAGGTTTTCACAGAATAGACTAGCTTGGGCAGCTGGATCAAACCAGTCTTTAGACTGAAGACCACAACAACAACATTGGGAAAGGAGACGGGAGCGAATGGTAGGTTTCTGGTCCATAATTTTGCAAGTTCTTTCCTGGGACAACTACTGAGAAAGGTAGATCTCGTGTGATTCAGCACCTTCGGATATTGACATGGTGATAGACGTTTCTACACTCCTGGAAATTGAAATAAGAACACCGTGAATTCATTGTCCCAGGAAGGGGAAACTTTATTGACACATTCCTGGGGTCAGATACATCACATGATCACACTGACAGAACCACAGGCACATAGACACAGGCAACAGAGCATGCACAATATCGGCACTAGTACAGTGTATATCCACCTTTCGCAGCAATGCAGGCTGCTATTCTCCCATGGAGACGATCATAGAGATGCTGGATGTAGTCCTGTGGAACGGCTTGCCATGCCATTTCCACCTGGCACCTCAGTTGGACCAGCGTTCGTGCTGGACATGCAGACCGCGTGAGACGACGCTTCATCCAGTCCCAAACATGCTCAATGGGGGACAGATCCGGAGATCTTGCTGGCCAGGGTAGTTGACTTACACCTTCTAGAGCACGTTGGGTGGCACGGGATACATGCGGACGTGCATTGTCCTGTTGGAACAGCAAGTTCCCTTGCCGGTCTAGGAATGGTAGAACGATGGGTTCGATGACGGTTTGGATGTACCGTGCACTATTCAGTGTCCCCTAGACGATCACCAGAGGTGTACGGCCAGTGTAGGAGATCGCTCCCCACACCATGATGCCGGGTGTTGGCCCTGTGTGGCTCGATCGTATGCAGTCCTGATTGTGGCGCTCACCTGCACGGCGCCAAACACGCATACGACCATCATTGGCACCAAGGCAGAAGCGACTCTCATCGCTGAAGACGACACGTCTCCATTCGTCCCTCCATTCACGCCTGTCGCGACACCACTGGAGGCGGGCTGCACGATGTTGGGGCGTGAGCGGAAGACGGCCTAACGGTGTGCGGGACCGTAGCCCAGCTTCATGGAGACGGTTGCGAATGGTCCTCGCCGATACCCCAGGAGCAACAGTGTCCCTGATTTGCTGGGAAGTGGCGGTGCGGTCCCCTACGGCACTGCGTAGGATCTTACGGTCTTGGCGTGCATCCGTGCGTCGCTGCGGTCCGGTCCCAGGTCGACGGGCACGTGCACCTTCCGCCGACCACTGGCGACAACATCGATGTACTGTGGAGACCTCACGCCCCACGTGTTGAGCAATTCGGCGGCACGTCCACCCGGCCTCCCGCATGCCCACTATACGCCCTCGCTCAAAGTCCGTCAACTGCACATACGGTTCACGTCCACGCTGTCGCGGCATGCTACCAGTGTTAAAGACTGCGATGGAGCTCCATATGCCACGGCAAACTGGCTCACACTGACGGCGGCGGTGCACAAATGCTGCGCAGCTAGCGCCATTCGACGGCCAATACCACGGTTCCTGGTGTGTCCGCTGTGTCGTGCGTGTGATCATTGCTTGTACAGCCCTCTCGCAAGTATGGTGGGTCTGACACACCGGTGTCAATGTGTTCTTTTTTCCATTTCCTGGAGTGTATATAACTCTAAAATAACGGTGCCGCTCATTCCCGTATGTGGGAAGCTGTTTAGCTCACGCTATTCACTGATGCAGCGAACTGAAGTAGCGGTTCTTGTATATTTTGTTGTTGTAAACAGATATGTCTCTGGTATGACGTTAACCTGCAGCCACACATGGAGTGACCACAGTATAAGTGGTCCCCATCAAACAACAGCAACAAACTCTCTGGTAGGTGGATGAGCAAGTAAAAGTTCTGTGCTGTAACTGTTACCTTGCCTGCTTGCGAAGGTGGAAGGATGATAGAGAATGTAAATACAATAGTCATAATCTCCTTCCACTTACCACCAGGTAGTCAACTCAGTAATGTCAATTGAAATTAACCGAGCATTGCTTCTTGTTTCCTATTGTGATTTCCTATTACTCCAGGTTGGTGTTCGAGAGACATGCAAAGTTACAGTGTGCCTCCAATGTAAATTTCATGAGGCAAGTGCACAACGCGTTTAGCATTATGCTGTATAATTAATTGAGTGTCGGACTTCGTTTCGTTTCGTTGCTGCACCAGAAATATCTGATAAATTACTAATCAGTATTTGGATCACACCGAAGGCGGACGGGCTCCAAGTGAGCAGGTTTGCATTTCTTTCACGAATAGCTGAACACAGATCTGATAAAGACATTAGACTAAGAGATATGTTTAGTTTGTTAAGTTAATACATCTGGAAGTTATTAATTTAGATACACTTAAATATATTCATGGTTTTTAAAAGCTAATAAGATACACTACTGGTCATTAAAATTGTTGCCCCAAGAAGAAATGGAGATGAAAAACGTGTTTCATTGGACGCGTATAGTCTGGCCGTAATAATGGCCTTGATACGCCTGGGCATTGAGTCAAACAGAGCTTTCACGGCGTGTACAGGTACAGCTGGCCATGCAGCTTCAACACGATACCACAGTTAATCAAGAGTAGTGACTAGCGTATTGTGACGAGACAGTCGTTCGACCATCATTGACCAGACGTTTTCAGTTGGTGAGTGATCTGCATGATGTGGTGGCCAGGGCCGCCTGTAGTGGCCGAGCCGTTCTAGGCGCTACAGTCTGGAGTCACTCGACCGCTACGGTCGCAGGTTCGAATCCTGCCTCGGGTATGGATGTGTGTGATGTCCTTAGGTTAGTTAGGTTTAAATAGTTCTAATTTCTAGGGGACTGATGACCTCAGAAGTTAAGTCCCATAGTGCTCAGAGCCATTTTTTTTTGTGATGGCCAGGGCAACAGTCGAACATTTTCTGTATCCAGAACGGTCCGTACAGGTCCTGCACCAGGGGGTCGTGCATTTTCCTGCTGAATTTTATGGCATCGAGTTCAGAGTTCCAACATCAGGTGACTGAGACGTGTAACCAATGGCACCCCATTCCATCACGCCGGGTGATACGCCACTATGGCAATGACGAATACATGCTTCCAATGTGCGGTCACCGCGATGTCGCAGACACAGATGCGGCCATCACGACGCTGTAAACCGAATTCATCGGAAAAAATTCGTGCAACAAAATTGGTCGTTGAGTTTACCATCGCAGGCGCTCCTGTCTGTGATGCAGTGTCAAGGGCAACTGCAGCCATGGTCTCCGAACTAAAGGTCCATGCTACTGCGACCGTCGTCGAACTGTTCATGCAGATGGTTGTTGTCTTGCAAACGTCCCCATCTGTTGACTCAGGGATGAAGACGTGGCTGCACGATCCGTTACAGCCAAGCGGATAAGATGCCTCTCATCTCGACTGCTAGTGATACGAGGCCGTTGGGAAGCAGCACGGCGTTCCGTATTACCCCCCTGAACCCACCGATTCCATATTCTGCTAATAGTCATTAGATCTCGAAAAACGCGAGCAGCAGTGTCGCGATATGATAAACCGAAATCGAGATAGGCTACAATCCTACCTTTATCGAAGTCGGAAACGTGATGATACGCATTTCTCCTCCTTACACGAGGCATCACAACGACGTTTCACCAGGCAATGCCGGTCAACTGTTGTTTGTGCATTAGATATCGGTTGGAAACTTTCCTCATGTCAGAACTCTGTAGGTGTCGCCACCGGCGGCAACCTTGCGTGAATGCTCTGAAAAGCTAGTCATTTGCATATCACAGCATCTTCTTCCTGTCGTTTAAATTTCGCGTCTGCAGCACGTCATCTTCATGGTGTACTAATTTTAATGGCCTGTAGTGTAGATGCTTACACTGCGAAAGCGGAAGAACAAAGGACGGTACGAAACAGGAAGGCATCCCCTAACTGATCACAGAAAAAATGTGAAGGCTTCTCTGTTCTTTATCAGCATAGAAAGTATTACATGTACTTTTTAACACTTGTGGACTCTCTGGTAAACACACATTTCATAAACATAAGGAAAGAAAAATTTTCTTGGTGTCTTACGTTTGTCTAGGATACATTTGACTACGATACTCGCTGATACATGAGTACTAATTCAAGTCGTGTACAACAAAATTACGAGATTAGTGCATACAACAAAAGCAATACACTATATGGCATGTTTTAAATAAACCGCTTGACAAATCATTTACATAGGTACGTAAGATATTTGTACAAGATACACTAACTTAAAATTGAGAGGTATCAATGTTCTGAGTATAAGATGTTAAGCCAGTTCAGTGACGTGTCTGCCCGTGGGAACTGATGCAGCCACTGCTGGAGTGACTTGGCACTTGGCTTGTATGACGTCAATCGGCCGGTGACAACCGGCTGAGTGCGAGCTTTGGTTGTGCACTTCGCAGCAGAGGTGGGCATCGAGGTGTGGCCGGTCCAGGACAGTGGTCATGACAGCCGTGCGTTCCTTGCCTCGCGCTGCCGGTTCAGGCGGGGCAGTCGCATCGAGGTCCGCTGGGAAAGTCGTGCGAGGGGCTCGGCCCATGAGCTGCGGCCGCACTGGACTACAGCAGTATCGGGCTGAGCGAGACCCTGACGTCATCCTAAGTGCCGAGCAGTGCTGTTGCGAAAGAACACGTATGCCACGGGCTGAGAAGAGCTGCGCATGCAGACGCAGCCGACGGGCCGCGGCCTATATTTCAGTTCTTTTATCTTGGCGGCTCGCGCATGCCCGCCCAGACGCGGGAGATTGCTGCGTTGCCAGTTGCACACGACGCACGCGCCAAGAGAAGCAGCGCTATTGTATAGCATAGTTCGCAAGCCAACATTTAGGGTGGAGCGCGCAGTTTATGAAGTAAAGCCACCACGGGCGCATTAACCCTTTCGCTGCTACACAGACGTGCTCCCCGCATTCCGCGCTATGCGCGAATTTGTCACTGCACTGCTCGCTTGTGCAGACACATGGTGTTCCGACTGCTTTGACACTCTTATCATTCGATTCCACAAGAACTATTTGGCCCAAAAATTAGATTTTCACACATCTTCTTGACTGATATCTTCCCACCATAAATGACTTAATTTTGTTTCGATGTTCAACGCAGTTATTATGAAGCATTAAATATAGTAAACTATTGCACGAAATTTCGAAGAGTTTGCAGAGGTAAAAGTCGATAGCGTATACCTTCCGTATGGTCGATTTTAGTTGCCACAATGTTGAGAATGAAATGTGGACAAGATACCTAAATTTCATATAAAATTTACTGTATAGCAATATCTCATTTAATTTAAGTACCACATAGGTGTGGTATGTAATATTGAGAAATGTTCCATCTTTCGCCACTGTAACCAAAGTTCTATTTACACCAGGCACGTTTGGCTTTATTTTAAAGCAAACTCTTCAAAACTTCGTGCAATGGTTTACTAAACTTAATGCTGCACAATAACTGCGTTGAACATCGAAACAAAATTAAGTCATTTATGGGGGGAAAATATCAGTCAAGAAGATGTGTTAAAATCAAATTTTTGGGCCAAATAGTTTTTGTGAAATCGAATGACAAGTGTGTCAAAGCATTGGGAACACCATGTGTCTGCACAGGCGGGCAGTGCAGTAATGACAAAATCGAGCACAGCGCGGAATGCGGGGAGCACGTGTCGGCAGCAGCGAAAGGGTTAATGAAGAGACAAAGCACTAGAAATTTCGAAAAATTGCATTCAAACGAATAAAATTCGTGGAGTAAGGCACTTCAATATTGATAGAATTCGAGAGGATTGTAACACCTCACGCAAAATACTGACAAACACTGTTGGTGTGACTATGAATTACTCACGCTTCGTCGAAGTACAATAGGAAATAAACAATTACCGCTGTTCTTTATTGCGAAAAAGTGGTTCGTGAGATTGTTACAAACACCTTTCCTTGCTATCGCCTAAATTAGGAGTCTTATTGCTTGTTTGGTTTAATTAATTAATGGAATATGAAGCAATTGGTATAAAGAATGCTTTTTCCAAACATTCTATAAAAGAAAGTCTGCTATCAAGACATTGCTTTTGTTCTATTACTTTACATATGACTAAACGTTTCTAAAACTGAGGATACTCGTCCGTGCTCTGCACTGCTGTCGAGATCTGGCAACGTCGTTTTCAGATCATTGGCTGACTGTGTTTTGTGTCGTCAGATGCGCAGAACGAACCTAAACTCGGTCGCCAAGATAAATGACGCGCACTTTAACTGCTCCACTCTGAGCGAGCCCGTGACGCCACTGCAACAGTGCCTTGCGCAAGCACTGGTGTGCTGCACCTACGAACTGTTGAGAGCACTGACAGCAGTTGTAAGCTACGGGCTACGAGCGCTGAGTAGAGCAGTGTTTAGTGGAGTCATGGGAGTTCTTCATTTTTTTCGTAACACACAAAATGAGAGCGGGAAACTAAACGTGGTTTGGAGAAGAAGGAGCACATGTCAAGAAAAAGGGAAGTAAAAGAAAAACTAATCAGTGGTGAGTAGAGAACCACACAACCTGGAGCAGCTTAAAAGTACACTTTAGATCTTGTTAAAGTCTGTTGTGGATGGATTTAGGGATACGTTAATGTTCTTTGCTGTTCGCTGTACTGTAAAATTTACTCTCATTCTGTAGGGTCAAGTGGCACTTCGTACATTTCTCGCCATCCATGAGTTTCTAGTAAACAAAGGTCTTACGTGGACGAGAAACGACTTCCTAAACCAGCTGAGGAGCTAACTGTCGATAATTGCATTCCTATGTGTGCACGAGACGTAAGGTCCTACGAAACTATAAGTGGTGAGGGTCTTATGGATCTAGTTCAGAAGTTAACCGACACTGCAAAGGCCATGATATCTAACCCCACAACTGTGTCGCGGTTCGTGGCAGAAAGTGTTAAAAGCCGACGACATATAATTATGCCTGAAGTAATTGCTCATATAACAGAAGGTGAATACTCAGCAACTACAGACATGTGGGCATCCAGTGCGAGAAGAAACCATTATCTGACATGTACTGTCTCCTGTTTTATTAACAGAACTATCACATCTCGCGTTTTCTTTACAACCCAGTTTCCAGATGAACAAAAATGGGCGGTAATAATCTAAGAGAATTGTTTACACGATTTAAGTCCCTTGGTATCCAATAATTTTAATGCGGAGTATATATGCGTCAGTTGTCCATACGTTCATGGTCTTTTGATTGCGGCGAAAGAACGCTTCCCCTACGTAAAGAAAAGTAGTCTTCCTAATGCCCTTGATAGATAATTGAGGCATTCTAAGGATAGTTGTTGGAATAAGCGGCTGACAATGTTACAACGTCTTTGTGCGAAAATTTCTCTGAGGAGAGAGAAATAGCCCGAAATGAAGGAACTGATATCACGCTGATGAAAAAACTTTTCACGATATTTATGCTATTCTATTACTGTAATTCTTATACGCTATCGTTTATTTTATAGTTTTAAAACATATGGGTTTTTGTAGCGCTTCAAAGCAGCGTCCAAGGTATTATAACTGCAGCTGCACTGCACCTGCTCTTGACATGGGCAATGGCAATGTTAAAGCATTTGAGTCAGGTGCCCTAGGACAGAGAAGCTTCTGAAATTGGACTTTTACATTTACGCCTCAAATTATATTTAGATGAGAAGCTATTTGTCCAGACATGCTGTGAGGTAGCAACTTTCCTCTGGCCTCCATTCGTCATTTAAAAATGATATCTGAAGATAAGAGGCGTAAAGTGATGAATACGATACCCTCACACTTCTCCAATCCCACAATACACACTAATGACATTTCCCTTTACTGCATTTCCAACCGTCTTTTTTCTTTGTTCTTCCTAGTGGGTTCGAACCGAACTGTTTCAAGCGATCATAAAGCGGTTACTGCATCGATGATTTCAGTCGTAAATAGAAATATTAAAAAAGGTAGGAAGATTTTTCTGTTTAGCAAAAGTGACAAAAAGCAGATTTCAGAGTACTTGATGGCTCAACACAAAAGTTTTGTCTCAAGTACAGATAGTGTTGAGGATTGGTGGACAACGTTCAAAACCATCGTACAATATGCGTTAGATGAGTATGTGCCAAGCAAGATCGTAAGAGATGGATAATAGCCACCGTGGTTCAACAACCGAGTTAGAAAACTGCTGCGGAAGCAAAGGGTACTTCACAGCAAACATAAACATAACCAAACCTTGCAGACAAACAAAAATTACGCGAAGCGAAATGTAGTGTGAGGAGGGCTATGCGAGAGGCGTTCAATGAATTCGAAAGTATAGTTCTATGTACTGACTTGGCAGAAAATCCTCAGAAATTTTGGTCCTATGTCAAAGCGGTAGGTGGATCAAAACAAAATGTCCAGACACTCTGTGACCAAAATGGTACTGAAACAGAGGATGACAGACTAAAGGCCGAAATACTAAACAACTTCTTCCAAAGCTGTTTCGCAGAGGAAGACTGCACTGTAGTTCCTTCTCTAGATTGTCGCACTGTTGACAAAATGGTAGATATCAAAATAGACGACAGAGGGATAGAGAAACAATTAAATCGCTCAAAAAAGGAAAGGCCGCTGGACCTGATGGGATACCAGTTCGATTTTACACAGAGTACGCAAAGGAACTTGCCCCCTTCTTGCAGCAGTATACCGTAGGTCTCTAGAAGAGCGAAGCGTTCCAAAGGATTGGAAAAGGGCACAGGTCATCCCCGTTTTCAAGAAGGGACGTCGAACAGATGTGCAGAACTATAGACCTATATCTATAACGTCGATCAGTTGTAGAATTTTGGAACACGTATTATGTTCGAGTATAATGACTTTTCTGCAGACTAGAAATCTACTCTGTAGGAATCAGCATGGGTTTCGAAAGAGACGGTCGTGTGAAACCCAGCTTGCGCTATTCGTCCACGAGACTCAGAGGGCCATAGACACGGGTACACAGGTAGATGCCTGTTTCTTGACTTCCGCAAGGCGTTTGACACAGTTTCCCGCAGTCATTTAATGAACAAAGTAAGAGCATACGGACTATCAGACCGATTGTGTGATTGGATTGAGGAGTTCCTAGATAACAGAACGCAGCATATCATTCTCAATGGAGAGAATTCCGAAGTAAGAGTGATTTCAGGTGTGCCGCAGGGGAGTGTCATAGGACCGTTGCTATTCACAATATACATAAATGACCTGGTGGATGACATCGGAAGTTCACGGAGGCTTTTTGTAGATGATGCTGTGGTGTATCGAGAGGTTGCAACAATGAAAAATTGTACTGAAATGCAGGAGAATCTGTAGAGTATTGACGCATGGTGCAGGGAATGGCATTGAACCTCAATGTAGACAAGTGTAATGTGCTGCGAATACATAGAAAGATAGATCCCTTATCATTTAGCTACAAAATAGCATGTCAGCAAATGGAAGCAGTTAATTCCATAAATTATCTGGGAGTACGCATTCGGAGTGATTTAAAATGGAATGATCATATTAAGTTGATCGTCGGTAAAGCAGATGCCAGACTGAGATTCATTGGAAGAATCCTAAGGAAATGCAATCCGAAAACAAAGGAAGTAGGTTACAGTACTCTTGTTCGCCCACTGCTTGAATACTGCTCAACAGTGTGGGATCCGTACAAGATAGGGTTCATAGAAGAGATAGAGAAGATCCAACGGAGAGCAGCGCGCTTCGTTACAGGATCATTTAGTAATCGCGAAAGCGTTACGGAGATGATAGATAAACTCCAGTGGAAGACTCTGCAGGAGAGACGCTCAGTAGCTCGGTACGGGCTTTTGTTAAAGTTTCGAGAACATACCTTCTCCGAAGAGTCAAACAGTATATTGCTCCCTCCTACGTATATCTCGCGAAGAGACCATGAGGATAAAATCTGAGCCCACACAGAAGCTTACCAACAATCCTTCTTTCCACGAACAATACGAGACTGGAACAGAAGGGAGAACCGATACAGATACTCAGGGTACCCTCCGCCACACACCGTCAGGTGGCTTGCGGAGTATGGATGTAGATGTAGATGTAGAACTGGCTTACCTTTCGATCTAGAAATAGTTATCTCAATATACTGTACTCTTCTGGAAGTTAGAAAAATAATATTTAATGTTCTGAAATAGGAGAGATGCTTTTTCCTACATGTTTCTTCACAACTGGTAGCACGTGCATCCTTGTGAATCCATGTTGTCCTAAATGAAAGTTTGAATTATTGCCATATATGCACTGAAATATGAATTTTGCTATCCTCAGGTAAAAAGAAGAGAGGAGTATTGAAGCTGGAGATGTATTTCAGGGCCCCACCCCATCAAAGAACAAATCTTGTTGTATCACATTAATTCTGCTACTCCATCTGTTAGATTTCTAGTTGTGCAATTTGAAGATGGGAGTGAGACATTCGGGTACCCTACACTTGATGTCATTCAACATCTACACCGAACAAGCAGTAAAGCATACAAGGAAAAATTTGTAAACAGCATATTAGGGAGACTATTAGGGAGAAGATGAAAGCGTGCAGTACCACCTGACATTGAAAATAGTTACAACATTCTTCGTTACTCTTCTCAGAACAACATTTTTTATGTATGTAATAACTCAGTTTCACTTAATACACCGAAGCTGGATACCACTGTAGGAAAGAATGGCATATTATTTATTTAATTGATCACATGTGCACTCCCACAAAATAAATCCCTACATCCAATTTTGTGAGATCTGTGAAATGAATGAATCTACGGTTGTCTGCTAACTGCAGATAGTGAATGTGCAAAATATGATCATCTTTGTGACGGTCCTTTGGTCACCTTCACCTGATTACGGTAACATGGTGCTCCCCCACCTCGACGGAGGTGCGAGCTGACCTGAAGAACGGTCATATTTCAGCACTCTGGCGGTGGATCTTGTGTTGGTAAGACCTGTCATAGTTGTGCTCCGTAAAAGACAAAAGAGTGGAGAGATTGTATGCATGTGAAATACGTAAGAGTAGTTTGTAATAATTATTTCTCTATTTCAGGCACTTTTGTGGGCAGAATTAAATGTCAGAAAGGTTACATTAAAGGGGATCGTAGTACTCTTCGGAAGTGACGAATGGTTATAGTGAAACCACGTGTAACAATAAGTTGAAATACTTGCGAGTGCTAGTACTAAGTTGAAATACTTCCGAGTGCTAAAGTTAAGCTGAATTACTGGTGTGTGTACTATAAGTTGGAAATATTAAAGAAATTACCTGTGCGGGACTTGAAATTATAGACGAGCACTTCCACCTGGTGAGTACTGTGTGAGTCTCAATCTGTGGATGACACTAAGTATAAAGAGAAGTGCCCGTCCAAGGTATTAGTTGAGGACTCGCGTGTGTGACGAATATGATCTTAATATTTCCTTTGCGTGTTATGTTTCCGTGTGACGCTAGATTCAAACTCCAATACTCTGAGAGAGAAGTAAGGTGAGTCAGCCGTCTATCCAGCTACGTCACTTGGCTTGCATTGCACAGGAAGAGGTGCATATATCCTCCAGAGTTCATAGTAGGAAAGAAAAGTTACGAAGTGGAGCAGTGTCGTGTGAAACTTGGACGAATACTAATTGAAGTGGGAAAGCTGAAAGTGAAGTGATTCTAACGTTGTGACTATTCTTTGTGGTGTATTCTGTGTTGTCAGTGGGATGTATTTCATGTAATGTAAGTATGTGTGGTTTGCATGGGAGATTAGCAAGATAGGTTCAGAGGCAGTGGGTAATTCATGTTCCTTTTTTACCGCTCGGTCTGGAGGAATTTTTCGTGATGATGGGTGTGAGAGTTGAAGTGTGAGATATACCAAAAGATCCACCATCCTATCCAGAAAGTGCACTGTAGCATTAGATAATTACGAGACCATTAGATAGAGAATCACTAATTGTATAATTATAGTATAAAATGTAATTGTTTGTTTAGGTTATCTGTGAATCATAATACAATTTATCTGAATAAAAAAATGGTTAAAAGAAAAATATTGGTGGCCTTGTTCTTCGAATAGTGTGTAGTCATGATATCCAGAATTTATCACGTGTGCGCCATTCATATTCAGTAAGATGGCTACGTGTTGATCAAAGCCGTTGGGTGAGAAAGAAAATGTGGTATTGCCAATGCATAGTGAACAATCATCCTTTTTGTGTAAATTTTTAATAGTCAGATGTGCGTTATCCGTTTCCGTTGCGTAATATTCAAACAGGAGATTAATTTGTAGTTTAATTTTGGGTACTTGAGCTCACAATCAGTCATTGATGTTTTGCGATAAATAAGAATAAATCCATTCGCTTTGCAGACCACTCATCTTGCAGGCCTGACTGCTTGATGCCACAGTATGAGCAAGGCATGTGGGTGCCTCTCATAATTTCGACCCTGCCACGATTGTGCTGTTAGGGTTTGCTGTTAAGATTTTTTAAATTTTTTTATGGGGTTTGTCAAGATTTTTACGTATATTGTGATAGCGCTAAGAAGTAAAATTTTTTGTTTGCAGTTTCTTTCTCGATTGGTGAGGATTTTTTTTTTTATGATTGCTATGTCGTCCAAGGCTGGAAGATCGCTGTATAATTTTTTTTGCGAAATGTCCGTAGTAACTAGGTCGCAGTCGAAAAGAAGAGCGATTTTGAGGTGAACGTAGCAGTCGATCAGGATGTAGGTGTCAACCTTGGATTAATGAGCGAGAACGACAAACATTCGGAAGGGGCTGAATTGGTCAGTGGACCGCGGCTAGGTGATCCTTGAGGCGGCGGGCTTTGTCCACAATCGGGAGCTTTTCCCGACGATGATGAAAAAGTGGTAAATAAAGGTGAGCAGAATTGAATAATGTGGAGATGTCTTAGATGTATATTACAGAGAAGCCTGTGTATGCTGCAATCGAGATTGATGCGAATGGAGAAGGAAGGTCAGGAAATGATGGAGTAATGGACGGACAGAGAGCCGAAATACGAACGAAGAGATGAGGACAACTGCACAATGTGAAAGGACACAGAGGGAGTATGAGATCCAGATGGTGAACGTTGTGGATACTGGCGTAAGATGTAATAAAAGTGTAAATCTAATTCTTACCATAACATTAGCAATATGGCAAAAATAATATTTTTGTTGTTGTTGTTGAAGCCTGGTACCAGTATAACTAACCAAAACGGTCCCAAGAATGTGTACAGTTATTTTGCAGGATGAATAATTTGTGTATTTTTTGTTCTTAGAGGATATGTCGCAATTCTAAGTTGATATTTAGCAGGACGAATAATCGGTAAAGTGAATGCAGAGGTAAGCCGACGGAGAGAGGGCCCAGAGTGAAAGGACGAAATCGGAGACTGTAATGCTATCTCCGAAACAACTCCATGTGTTATTTAGTTGAGTATAAGGGAGCAAAGGTATGTTATGTTGACGTGAGTGAGGTGGTGTTAAGGTTAGCTGACTGCTAGACCTATTCTGTTGGTGTGTTAATGGATCGAATGAGAAGGAAAATGTGGTGTCAGTTGAGTGAGAGTCGTAGAGTAGTGTGATCAATGCGCACACCTCTGTAAAGGGGATGCTACCTATCAATAAGTAAAACATTATTGTGCTTTATTGTTTGATTTGGATGAACCTCGATGGTAGGTCAAGATATCACGTCATGTGGATGGTACATACATGTCCTAGAAATGTTGTTATATGTAATAAAAGGTAAAAATATGTAAAGAGATACTAATTTCAATCTGTCACAAGTACAAAGGTGCAATATATGTTGTAGATTTAGAGTCATCAGTTTCTAAAATGTTTATTGTTTAGGATGTAAAAATAGTTTACTATTTGATATTATATAATAGATATATGGGAGCTGTATAGATTGCTTCTTTTTTTTTGTTAGAATACTTTCAAGGGGTATTAATTTCAGTCTGTCACAAGCACAAAGGTGCGTTGTATATTGTAGTTTTAGAATCAACAGTTTCTAATATGTTCACTGTGATAATATGTTAAAGTAGTCTACTATTTGATATTGTAATTATAAGCTGTATCGATTGTCTCTTATTCCTTTTTTTTAACACTTTCATGTTTTGTATGAGGGACGACAGTTAAAATCAATAGCACAAGTGTGGGCTGTATATAGAAAAGGGATAGATGTTAATGTTGTATGTGTTGAAAACTAGAGTGTATGATTTTATGTTTTTAGAACAAAGATTCTTTTATTACCAATGTATCTAATAGATCATACATGTAATCAATGAGTATGTAAATACTAAGAATATCGTTTTGTCTGTAATTTTGCGAGATGCACCGAAGGGTCTGACCGGTTGGGTGTCGTAGCACTGAGACGCCCACGCAGAACGCGCCCGTACCTATATAAAAATGTGGGAGGCCAAGCTGACGTCGGCATGGGAGAGGCGACAGAGCCGCTGCGCTCCCCACTCCACTGTTGGTCGGGGTACACTCCTCGCGCCCACTGCAACAGGTCAACGGCCTGGGGCGACACGCGCCTACCACTGCCATTCATAAGCTGCGCCACCCTTACGAATGGAGACAGTATCCCGCAGAGGCAACAGCGGGTGGTTTTCCTCCTCAATGGCTCGCCTGCTCGGCGGCGCGACGGTAGAATGAACGACGCGCGACAGAGTCCGGCGGGGATTTTTTAACAGCAGCTATTAACTAGTACTGGATTGTGGAGCCGTGAAACAAGATGACTCTTCGTGTGTCTCAGTAAGTTGGAAAGTGAAGGACCTGTGTTTCCATGTTGTGAGTGGTGGAAAAAATTTAGTCTTTAGCAGACAGGACGATTCTTTTGTTTTGTCTTGACCACTGAAATGTGGGATCCATAAACATTTAGGAGTGACTTGTTAAGTGTGCTTTGTAAAATGCATGTGGGACGCTTGTTACACTTAAAGAGGACAGTTGTCGTTTGGTGACTAATTGTTGTCTGAAGACAAGAAACTAAAGTGGCACATTGACATTTGCATTTGCAGTACGAGACATTTCTTTAATTGGTGGGAGAATAGGTTCTGTTTGTTGAAACATAAAGGCTTTTAATTACACCATGAACTGAAAGGAAAGGACCGTCGGTAATAATAGTTGTAGGGCCATTTCTGGACAACCAGATTCGTGTGGATGGTAATCTGAGAGTGACTATGACATTTGAGTTTAATGTGAGATACAGTTTTCTGTTCAGTGCGTGTTCAAAATGCCGATTTGAGTGACCTAAAGAGTTTCGTCCGGGTAACCATGGGAGAGATTTGACACCGAGGCAGTGTTTCTAGGAAAACTGTCAGCAACTTTTTGACCCCAAGAAAATCACTGGATGAAATTGTTCTGTGTGACTCACAAGACAGGGAATAATGTATTTGTATTTGTAATTGTGTAAATTTTTTATATGTTTTATTCCTGAAGGGATAGCAAGTGTAATTGTATTTCAGTAACATATGTGTTTAGAATAGTAGTGTGTGTTTTTTTTTGTTCTGGGTTATCAAGTTCATGCAGCATGTTTGTTAGAATATTTGGTAGAAGGATGCTTTAATTATTAGCCAGTGTCGTAATACTAACGTAGCGGCTCTTGTTGCATTGGTCAGTATGGTTGCCACAGGGGACGAGAGTTTGCATTGCACAACAAATATCGGAATTAACTGTAGAATTTTGATGTCGTGGACAGTAATAATCTAGTTCGTGTGTTGACTGAAGCCACTTATTTGCATTTTCACAGTGGTGATATTTCACATTGAAGTGTAACAGAAGCTAGTCGAAATGCAAGTTCTTGTCGTCTAAATATGTAACAACAGAGGAATGAGCAGTAAAGTAAAATACGAGAGCTACTGGTGGATTCAAGTACTTATTGCTAACTATTTACTGCGTGTATTGATCAAAGTTGATAGACTGACTAGCTCAGCAGCAGGTATTTATACTGCTGGACAAGGATAAGGTTTAAACTCACAGTCGAGTAGTGGTGGCAATTGCTTAAGTGATGATAGTTAATGAAGTATGACATTGTGTCTTAGATTGACTATATTACGTAGCCAGTATGTGACTTGTGATATATTTCGTTGTTTTTTTCTCAGTTTTATTTCTCTGTAGGTTTGGTGTACATTTTAAAGTAATGGTATGGAGCCTGACATTCTACATGTAACTAGTGTACACAATTTTTTTTCTCTTGTTGATTTTGTTTTGTATTTAGACATTGCTATGTAAAGATTATTACCCCGAAATTTTATGTATGTCAGATTACTTTCTCTGTGTGGACAGTGAGCTATTTAAAATTTCATGAGTACAATTAGTATTTTTTTATTTGTTATAGAATTAGTAAAGTTTGGATTACTCCTAAAAACAACAGAGATCCAGGTAACCAAGCACATTTTTATCTCACCATTTTTTTATTTGTGTGATGTAATGTTTTATTTGTCATTTGGATTGTTGTAAATATGTATGTGTACATTACTCCGGATTGTGGAGAGTAAAATAAATAAATCGTTACATCCAATTTGGTGAGATCTGTGAAATGAATGAATGTATGGTCGTCTGCTAACCGCAGATAGTGAATGTGCAATATATGATCATCTTTGAGACTCTCCTTTGGTCACATTTAGTGGAACCAAAGAGGTGAAATTTACCTGAGATTTGAGCGCCTGAAATGTGGCTGACCAATACGCTAACATGGCGCTCCTCCACCTTGACGGAGGTGCAAGCTGACCTGAAGAACGGCCGTGTTTCAGCACTCTGGCGGTGGATCTTGTGTTGGTAAGACCTGTCTTAGGTGTGCCCCGTAAAAGACAAAAGAGTGGGGAGATGGTATGGAAGTGAAATGCTTAAGAGTAGTTTGGAATAATTATTTCCCTATTTCAGGAACTTTTGTGGGCAGAATTAAATGTCAGGCAGGTAATATTAAGGGGATTGTAGTACCCCTCGGAAGTGATCAACGGTCACAATGAAACCACATGTAGCAATAAGTTGAAATACTTGCGAGAGGTAGTACTAAGTTGAAATACCTCCAAGTGCTAAATTTAAGCTGATTTACTGGCGTGTGTACTGTAAGCTGGAAATATTTAAGAAATGGCGTGTGTGGGACTTGAAATTATAGACGAGCACTCCCACCTGGTTAGTACTGTAAGGAAAGTGCACTGTAGCGTTAGATAATTACGACACCATAAGATAGAGAATCACCAATGTAAAGCCATGCCCTCTGGGCGGAGTTTCTCATGTGTAATTGTAGTATAAAATGTAATGGTGTGTTTAGGTTATCTGTGAACCATAATAGAATTAATCTGAATAAAAAAGATAGTTAAAAGAAAAAGATTGGTGGCCTTTTTCTTCGAATAGTGTGTAGTCATGATATCCAGAATTTATCACGTGTGCGCCATTCATATTCAGTGCGATGGCTACGTGTTGATCAAAGCCGATGTGTGAGAAAGAAAATGTGGTATCATCTTTCCTGTATAAATTTTTAATAGTCAGATGTGCGTTATCCGTTTCCGTTGCTTAATATTCATACAGGAGATTAATTTGTAGCTTAATTGTGGTTACTAGAGCTCACAATCACTCACTGATGTTTTGCGATAAATAAGAATAAATCCACTCGCTTGGCAGACCACTCATCTTGCAAGCCAGACTGCTTGATGCCACAGTATGTGCAAGGCATGTGGGTGCCTCTGAAAGCAATAAACATTTTGCAGTGTACCGGTGACACTACAATTCTATCAGAGACAACAAAAAACTTGGAATAACACTTGAATGGAATAGACAGTGCCCTGGAAAGGGATTATGAGATAACTCTCAATGGAACTTAATGAAAGGTAATGGAACGTATTCGAATTAAACTTAGCAGTACCATCGGATTTTACATGTCGTATTCACCAAAAGGGAGGCGTAATATATGATGAAGACAAAGATATACGGGTTTCGTTATTTTTCGTTGTCTTCTACGCACAACATACATTTTAAAGATGTATTTATGTGTAAGAAGTGTCCTAAACCTGAAAATATGAAAATGATACCTGTTCTGAAAATTCATATCTACTGAGAAGACCCATATTTTCCCTTTAATTTTTACTGAAATATTTAAAACAATTACGATATCTGGTAGAAGAAATCATTAAATATAACAAATATATTTTTTTTAATTTTAAAATATAATGTGCATGAGTAGATCACAATATTCTGAGAAGTTAGGCAAATTGTACCACTTCCGTCTCCCTTGGTATGACGTGGGTTAAATCAGAAAGTGTTATGGAATCTGATTACGAAATGAGACACTAAAAGGACTATTGGGCAGCAAAATAACTGATGATAACCAAAGCAGAGAGGATATAAAATGAAGACTGACTCTAGCATGAAAAGTATTAATGAAAAAGAGGGATTTGCTAACATCAAATATAACTTGTAATGTTAGGAAGTATTTACTGAAGGTATTTGTATGGTTTCCAAGATGTTGCTTCAGGCTCATGTAAAAATGAATGTGCGCAATGGAAAAATACTAAACGCGAAAATAAAGATTTGGCCGTGTCTGACTACCCCCTGAAGCAGGTCTTAGGATCTCTTAACGGTGATATTGTTTCCACCTCCTTGCCCTTAACATATAAATTACAACGTAAAAATAAATGAATGATTAAGAAAACTAGCAACTACTAAATTATAAATGTTGTTTCTGCTTATACATTTATTGTTGATTAAAACACCTTTATATATCACAAATGTTTATGTGTGGATATGCAATGGACATAAAGAGATACAAATGAATTTCCTGACAAATATTATTGACAAACTGCCTAAATCTACCGCTTTTTATGGCTACGTGATCCAATATAAATAACACGAGATGACTGACATCATCTACGTAACAACCACTAGATGACACTATTTTCAAAGATGATCTACAGTGGTGTGCAACCTCAGTGGAAATGAAAATTACATTATCACAATCACAGCTGATCAGCTTTATAGCCCTAATAAGCCGAAGCAGTTAGCAATATCACCGAATGTACTGCAGTGATGGATATCGTGCACGTGTGAAATGATGGAAGAACTCCAGCCTCATAATAAAAGACTCATTAACACTAGGATGGGAGAAGGCGGTCCTCTGACTAGTATAATCTGTTACTATCTTCTCCTCTCTGTATTCTACAGACAAGAAACGCGAACACCCAACCGGAAGGATGGAATTCAGATAACGTTTCAAGGTGACTGTAGACAGGAGAAGTACTCTCAATCACTGAACGCTGTGTACTCAACGACGATTCCCTGCCCAGAGGTGAAGTCCAGAATCGTATAAGTTAGCAACACCTTCGGTCACCTAAAGGAAATTCCCAGTGCTTTGTGCGCCTATATCATGGAAATTAAGTTTTATTTTTTTTGTCCACATTTGTCCATCATGATAAACGATATCTGCGACAGTATTTCACTGGTGACAGATTTCTCGAGCTTGAACATTATCCCCCTGGGTTCCATGGCTACACATGGTTAACACTTTATACACTTCCAGATAATGAGCTACACTCATTGATGATAGGCAAAATGTTCAGAAACAGTCAGAGTTTACTTGCCACATGTCACACATGAAAACAGAACTAAAAAGATGCTAACAGGTGCACTGACTCGTAGTGATACTCGCACAGGGGGAAAAATAGAACAGGCAGTGTACTCACCCACTGCATACTGATGCTGTGTGTCGACGAAACTGCAACACTGAGGTAGTCGAGAGTCATTGTCTCCAGGGAGGTTCCCCTGTCACTGAAATTTGGACGTGACACACACTTGTGACATCATAATGTGGATGTCCACGATGGATTGCCTCTACATATGGAGGTCTGAGTTGAGGAGGTGAATTGTTGTTGGGATTATGATCGATGGCTGCTCATAAAAACTTCACTTTTAGTCATACATTTTACTGAAGAACAAACTGGAACATTCCGTGGCGCAACGTCCTCCATAGTGTGTGCTGAAGACAGCGAGTGTTAAGCAACTGACACAACAGGTGGCCACGGTCTCAAACGACTATCTTCTATGGCCAAAAGGTTAAAAGCACCTGGTAGTTGGCCGACAGGCTGGAAGATGCCAATTTCACAGCACTGATTTTAAAACCATCAGCAGGGGCCCACAGTTAGTGGAGGCCAAAACTCGTGATGGCTGCTGCTAGCCTCATCTCGCCTCGTGGAGCGGCAACGCCTCTCCTCTTAAATAGTAGCTAACAGACTGAGGCACCTTTTACTGAAAATAATGGTAATTTATTTTGGGATAGAGCGCACATGCTTTGCAAATCACAGATTGCAAACATGTAGACGATAAGAAGTTTGCTGATTGGATATGTAGTTACTGGCTTACCAACGAATTTCTGCTGTGTCGTCGTTATGGCGCTGCCAGCTATTTTGCTAGAGCAAAATGTGGGAATCTGCCAGTCGCATTGCTGCATCAGAGGTAAAGGTGTTACGTCGGCGTTCAGCAGGCCCATTCCCAAGATCTTTTGCAACAGCCATGGCAACATCACAATTTTACCCAGAAACGCCGAAAAATAGTGGGGGCACTGCAGAACTGATAAGAAGATACTGAGTCGAACTGGGGAAAACAAGAAATTTATGCACGACTTCCTGACTCATCAAAGACTTTTCAGGTTCGTAGGTAATGGACAGAAGTGTGTATATGTCGGCGTTAGGGAGAGGAGGGTGTTAAAATTGTTGAGGGAGACACAGTCTTGTTACAGTTAGCAGGTTCAAACTGATGCACGTCGCATTAGCTGTGCAGCGCTGAAGAGGCTTGCACAGAATAGACTAACTTGAGCAGATGCATCAAACCAGTCTTCAGACTGAAGACCACAATTACAATATTGCGGAAGGGGGCAGGAAGGAGAGGTAGGCTTCTGGTCCACAATTTTGCTAGTTCTTTACTGCGACAAGTTGCGACTAAGTTAGAACTAATGTGATTCAGCGCCCTCGGCTGTTGAAATGGCAAAAGACGTATATATATTGTTCTAAATTAACGGCGCTGCCCATTCTCCTATGAGAATAGATATTTATCGTACATTGTTGGCCGATGCTACCAACTGATGTAGCGGTTCTTGTATTATTTTGTGGTTGTAAACAGAAGTATCTCTGGTGTGACGCTAAACTGCAACCACACATGGAGTGACCACAGTATAAGTGGTCCCTATCCAACAATAGCATCAAGGTGGATGGGGGAGTGGAAGTTGTGAGCTGTAACTGTTACCTTACCTGCTTGCGAATGTGGAAGGTAGATAGAGAATGTAAAGAAAATAGTCGTAATCACCTACCACTTACCAGCAGGTACTCAGCTCAGTAATGTCAATTGAGATTAACCGAGCTGTGGTTGTTAATTCCTGTTGTGATTTCCTATTACTCCAGGTTGGTGTTCGAGAGAAAGTTACAGATGTGGCTCCAAAGTAATTTTCATAAGGG
Source organism: Schistocerca gregaria (assembly GCF_023897955.1). NCBI lineage: Eukaryota > Metazoa > Arthropoda > Insecta > Orthoptera > Acrididae > Schistocerca > Schistocerca gregaria. The sequence goes on along the minus strand of NC_064931.1, from coordinate 398,762,338 downwards.
AAGTACGTAACGTGATCGCATAATCGCATTATGCGGTATAGTTAATTGAGTATCGAACTTCGTTTCCGAAAGACTGTAGGTTCTTTGGTGCACCAGAAAAGATCTGATAAATTGATAATCAGTATTTTGATCACACCAACGGCGGAGGGGCTCCACGTCAGTAGTTTTGCATTTCTTTCACGAATAGCTGTATACAAAGCTGATAAAGACATTGGTACAAAGAGATATGTTTAGTTTGTTAAATTAATACATCTGAAAGGTATTAATTTAAATGTACCCTGAATACGAGGGTCATTTGAAAAGTCTGTGCAAAGTCCGAGAGATGTCTCAACCGGCGCCTAACGAGACCATGTTTAGTTAGTAGCATCTCTGGAAAGAATGCACACCAAGTTTCAGTCATATTGGTCTATTTATTTGTGTTATGCCTTCGTGTGAGTCAAGGAAGTAGAATAATTGTCAAAAATGGTCGAAAAAGAATCGCGTGAGGTGATCAAACTTTACTTTATGAAAGGCAAAACGCCTCAGGAGACTAAAGAGAAGCTTGGTAAACATTATGGTCACTCTGCGCCTTCGCGTAGAACAGTTTATAAGTAATTTAAAAATTTTTAGAAGTCGCCATATGGGCACAAGTGATGCTGACCGTTCTGGACGCCCTGTGGAGGTTACCACTCCAGAAATCTCGAAGGAACGGTTACATAATATTTTGCATGAACATTTGGACATGAGAAAGCTATCCGCAAGATGCATTCCGCGACTGCTCCCGCTTGACCAAAAACGGAATTTTGCGAAGTGTTGCAAGGATGGTTGCAGCTGTTCGCAAGAATAAACAGGACTTTGAGCGTCGTTTCGTCACTGCAGATGAAACATGGATACCTTACTATGCTCCTGAGACCAAACAACAATCTAAACAATTGTTTACTAAGGGAGAATCTGCACCAAAAAAAGCGAAGACCATTCCTTCGGCCGGAAAGATTATGGCGCTGTCTTTTGGGATTCGCAAGGGATAATCCTCATCGACTATTTGGAAAAGGGTAAAACTATCACAGGTGAATATCATTCATTGTTATAGGGCCGTCCTTTCCCCTCATGACAATGCACCAGGACAAACCTAAGCAGTTCTGATGGCAAAATATTCTCCATACTTGGCTCCCTCAGACTACTATTTTTTCCCCAATTTGAAGATATGGCTGGCGCAAAAAATACTTTATTCAAACATGGAGGTGATTGCAGCATCTATTAGCTATTTTGATGCCTTGGACAATTCCTATTATTTGGAAGGGATCAAGAAATTAGAACAGCGTTGGACGAAATGTATAAGTCTAAAAGGAGACTATGTTGAAAAATAGAAAAGTTTTGCCCCAAATAAGTAAGTAATTTTTATTTTTGTAGGGACTTTTCGAACGCCCCTCATATATTCATTGTTCTTAAGAGCTAACAAGATAGCTGAAGATCAAAGGACGATACGAAACTGGAAGTCGTCTCCTAGCTGATGGGCGAAAAAAATGTGAAAGCTTCTCTGTTCTTCATTGTCGTAGAAAGTATTACATGTACTTATTAACATTTGTGGTCTCTCTGGTAGACAGATATTTAATAAACATAAAGAAAGAAAATTTTTTTGTTGCCTTACATATTCCTACGATATACACTCCTGGAAATGGAAAAAAGAACACATTGACACCGGTGTGTCAGACCCACCATACTTGCTCCGGACACTGCGAAAGGGCTGTACAAGCAATGATCACACGCACGGCACAGCGGACACACCAGGAACCGCGGTGTTGGCCGTCGAATGGCGCTAGCTGCGCAGCATTTGTGCACCGCCGCCGTCAGTGTCAGCCAGTTTGCCGTGGCATACAGAGCTCCATCGCAGTCTTTAACACTGGTAGCATGCCGCGACAGCGTGGACGTGAACCGTATGTGCAGTTGACGGACTTTGAGCGAGGGCGTATAGTGGGCATGCAGGAGGCCGGGTGGACGTACCGCCGAATTGCTCAACACGTGGGGCGTGAGGTCTCCACAGTACATAGATGTTGTCGCCTGTGGTCGGCGGAAGGTGCACGTACCCGTCGACCTGGGACCGGACCGCAGCGACGCACGAATGCACGCTAAGACCGTAGGATCCTACGCAGTGCCGTAGGGGACCGCACCGCCACTTCCCAGCAAATTAGGGACACTGTTGCTCCTGGGGTATCGGCGAGGACCATTCGCAACCGTCTCCATGAAGCTGGGCTACGGTCCCGCACACCGTTAGGCCGTCTTCCGCTCACGCCCCAACATCGCGCAGCCCGCCTCGAGTGGTGTCGCGACAGGCGTGAATGGAGGGACGAATGGAGACGTGTCGTCTTCAGCGATGAGAGTCGGTTCTGCTTTGGTGCCAATGATGGTCGTATGCGTGTTTGGCGCCATGCAGGTGAGCGCCACAATCAGGACTGCATACGACCGAGGCACACAGTGCCAACACCCGGCATCATGGTGTGGGGAGCGATCTCCTACACTGGCCGTACACCTCTGATGATCGTCGAGGGGACACTGAATAGTGCACGGTACATCCAAATCGTCATCGAACCCATCTTTCTACCATTCCTAGACCGGCAAGGGAACTTGCTCTTCCAACAGGACAATGCACGTCTGCATGTATCCCGTGCCACCTAACGTGCTCTAGAAGGTGTAAGTCAACTACCCTGGCCAACAAGATCTCCGGATCTGTCCCCCATTGAGCATGTTTGGGACTGGATGAAGCGTCGTCTCACGCGGTCTGCACGTCCAGCACGAACGCTGGTCCAACTGAGGCGCCAGGTGGAAATGGCATGGCAAGCCGTTCCACAGGACTACATCCAACATCTCTACGATCGTCTCCATGGGACAATAGCAGCCTGTATTTTTCTGCGAAAGGTGGATATACACTGTACTAGTGCCGACATTGTGCATGCTCTGTTGCCTGTGTCTATGTGCCTGTGGTTCTGTCAGTGTGATCATGTGATGTATCTGACCCCAGGAATGTGTCAATAAAGTTTCCCCTTCCTGGGACAATGAATTCACGGTGTTCTTATTTCATTTTCCAGGAGTGTATTTTACTACGATAATGGCTGTTACATGAGTAGTCATTTAAGTCGTCAGTACAACAAAATTACAAGATTGGTGTATACAAGAAAAAACAATACACAATTTGACATGTTGTGAGTGAACAAACTTAAAAATTCAGAGGAATCATTGTTCTGGGGATAACAGGTTAAGTCAGTTCAGGGACGTTCCTGCCCCTGGGAATTGATGCAGCCACTGGTGAAGTGACATCGCAGTTGGCTTGTATGATGTCAATCTGTCGGTGACGACCGGCTGAGCTCGAACTCTGGTTGTGCAGAGGTCGGCATCGAGGTTCGGACCTTCCAGGACCTTAGCCATGACACACGTAAGAGCATTGCCCCACGCAGCTGGCTCTGTCGCGGCAGCCGCATCGAGGTCCGTCGGCCCGCACGGACCAGAGTCATGCGGGGACACTGGGAAAAAGCAGTCTCGGGACGAGCGAGTCCCTGACGTCACCCCAAGGGCCGAGCAGTGCAGTTGCGAAACAACTTGTATGCCACGGGCTAAGCAGAGTCGCGTAAGGAGACGCAGCCCACTGGCCGCGGCCTCACTGCTCCGCACTGAGCGAGGCTGTGACGTCACTGCATCAATGCGTTGCTCAAGTGCTGGCGTGCTGCGCCACACGTGCTGTAGGTAGCACTGACCCCAGCTTGTGTTACGGGCTGCGAGTGGTGAGTAGAGCAGTGTTTAGTGGGATGGTGGGATTACTTCATTTTTGTCGTAACGCAGAAAATGAGGTTGGAAACTAACCGCATGTCAAGGACCGCATGTCAAGGAAAAGGGTAGTAAAAGAAAAATTAAGCAGTGATGAGTGGAGAACCACACAGCTTGCAGCGTATCTTAAAAGTTCAGTTTGGACCGTGTTAAAGCCTATTTTGGATGGTGTTAGGAAAAGCGTTTATTTTGTTTGCAGTTCGCTGTGCTGTGAAATTTACTCTCATGCTAAAGGTTCAAGTGTCACTTCGCACATTTCTCGCCATCCATGCTCGTCTAATAAACAAGGGTCTTATGTGGACGAGGGACTACTTGCTAAACTTGCTCAGGAGGTAAGTGTCGGTAAATGCGTGGCTATGTGTGCACTAGATGTTAGGTCTCATTGGAACTATAATAGTTGAAGGTCTTATGGATCTTGTTCAGACGTTAATTGACACTGCAGAGGCCATTATGTCTCACCCCACAAATGTGTCGCGGTACATGGAAGTAAGTGTTAAAAGCTTACGACATATAATTATGCCTTAGGTAATTGCTCATATAACAGAAGATGAATACTCAGCAACTACGGACATGTGGACGTCCAGTGGGAGAAGAAACCATTAGCTGATATGTACTGTCTCCTGTTTCGTTGACTGGACTCTCAGATCTCGCATTTTGTTTGCAACTCAGTTCCCAGAAGAATCAAAAACGGGTGGTAAGATTCTAAGAGAATTGCATAGGCGATTTGTGTCTCTTGGTATCCACGACTAATACTTCGAAAAACATGCAGCACACTACTGATCAAGATACCAACATCATCGTTGCACTGCGCGATTATTCACTTTTGAAATGTTCCTGCCTTATGATCAATACAAGGCTACGAAATAATTATGATGCGGAGTATTTATGCGTCAATTGTCCATAAGTTGAAGGCCTGTTGACTGTAGCGAATGAACACACGAATAACGTAAACAAAAGTGGTCTTCTTAATTCTCTTGATAGATCACTGAGCCAGTCTAACGATACTCGCTGGAATAAGCAGCTGAGAATGTTAGAATGTCTTTGTGCTAAAAACTCTCTGAGAAGGGAAGAATAGCCCGAAATGAAGGAACTGATATCACGATGATGAAAGAACGTTTCACGGTATTTATGCTATTCTATTTGTGTCATTCTTATACGTAATCGTTTATTTTAAAGCTTTTAAAACATGAGGGTTTTTGTAGCTCTTCATAGAGGCGTCCAAGGAATTATAACTGGAGGGATCACCTACACTGCACCTTCTGTTGGCATGGACAATGACAATGTTAAAGCATTTGAGTCAAACGCCCCAGGACAGAGTAGCTTCTGAAATCGGACTTTTGCATAAACGCCTCAAATTATACTTAGATGAAAAGCTATTTGTCCAGATATACTGTGAGATAGCAACTTTCCTCTGGCCACCATCGTCATTTAAAACTGATATCTGAAAATAAGAGGCGTAAAGTCATGAAAAGGATACAATCTTTTTCCTTCCTCATACTTCTCCAATCCCACAATATACTCTAACAACATTTCCCTTTACTGCATCTCCAACTGTCTTTTCTCTTTGTTCTCGCTAGTGGGTTCGAAAGGATCTGTTTTACCTTTCGATCTAGAAATAGTTATCTAAATGTACTCTGCTCCTCTGGAAGTTACAAAAATAACATTTAATGCACTGAAACAGGAGAGACGCTCATTCCTACATGTTCCTCCAAAACTGTAATACGTGAATTCTTGGGAATCCATGCTGTTCTAAATGAAAGTTTGAATTATTGCCATATTTGCACTGATATATGAATTTTGCTGTCCTCAGGTAAAAAGAAGAGATGCATAATGAGGCTGGACATGTATTTCAAATTCCCCCCACCTCCCCGCCCCAAAAGAAAAAAAAAGCAAAAATCATGTTGAAGCACATAAATTCTGCTACTCTATCCGCTGGATTCCTAGTTGTGAAATTTGAATATGGGAGTTAGACGTTTGGGTAGCCTACATTCGATGTTACTCAACATCTACACTGAACAAGCAGTAAAGAATACGATTATAAATTTTTGAGCAGAATTAAATATGAGGGAGAAACAATAAACGGTTTGAAGGTTACTGATGATACTCACGTTCTGTCTGAGACAGCAAAGAAATTGGAATAACAGTTGAATGGAATGTATAGTGCCCTGGAAAGGGATTATAAGATAACCCTCAATGGAACTAAATGAAAGGTAATGGAACGTATTTGAATTAAACCTAGCAGTACCAACGTGTTTCCCATAACGGGGGGTGTAGTGAATGACCAATACATAGATATACAGATTTCATTAATTTTCGTTGTCTTTTACGCACAACATAATTTAAACATATATTTATGTGTAAGAAAGGTCCTAAATCTGAAAATATGAATATGACACCTGTTCTGAAAATTCACATTCACTGACAAGACCTAAATTTTTGCGTGAAGTTTTACTGAAAAATTTAAAACAACTACGGAATCTGGTAGAAGAAATGAAATGGTTGGTTCAAATGGCTCTGAGCACTATGGGACTTAACATCTGTGGTCATCAGTCCCCTAGAAATTAGAACTACTTAAACCTAACTAACCTACGGACATCACACACATCCATGCACGAGGCAGGATTCGAACCTGCGACCGTAGCGGTCAAGCGGTTCCAAACTGAAGCGCCTAGAACCGCATGGCCATAACGGCCGGCTAGAAGAAATCATTAAAAATCGTTAATATATGTTTTTTTTATTTTAAAATATAATGCACAAGAATAGATTACAGTGTTCTGGAAACGTAGGAATAAAGTAATCCTTCCCTCCCCCTTGGTAATGCGAGGGTTAAACTAGGTAGTGTTAAGAGAACAAGATTACGAAATGAGACACACTAGAAGCACTATTGGGCAGCAAAATAATATACGTTAAAGTGTTAGGAAGTACACTCCTGGAAATTGAAATAAGAACACCGTGAATTCATTGTCCCAGCAAGGGGAAACCTTATTGACACATTCCTGGGGTCAGATACATCACATGATCACACTGACAGAACCACAGGCACATAGACACAGGCAACAGAGCATGCACAATGTCGGCACTAGTACAGTGTATATCCACCTTTCGCAGCAATACAGGCTGCTATTCTCCCATGGAGACGATCGTAGAGATGTTGGATGTAGTCCTGTGGAACGGCTTCCCATACCATTTCCACCTGGCGCCTCAGTTGGACCAGCGTTAGTGCTGGACGTGCAGACCGCGTGAGACGACGCTTCATCCAGTCCTAAACATGCTCAATGGGGGACAGATCCGGAGATCTTGCTGGCCAGGATAGTTGACTTACACCTTCTAGAGCACGTTGGGTGGCACGGGATACATGCGGACGTGCATTGTCCTGTTGGAACAGCAAGTTCCCTTGCCGGTCTAGGAATGGTAGAACGATGGGTTCGATGATGGTTTGGACGTACCGTGCACTATTCAGTGTCCCCTCGACGATCACCAGAGGTGTACGGCCAGTGTAGGAGATCGCTCCCCACACCATGATGCTGGGTGTTGGCCCTGTGTGCCTCGGTCGTATGCAGTCCTGATTGTGGCGCTCACCTGCACGGCGCCAAACACGCATGCGACCATCATTGGCACCAAAGCAGAAGCGACTCTCATCGCTGAAGACGACACGTCTCCATTCGTCCCTCCATTCACGCCTGTCGTGACACCACTGGAGGCGGGCTGCACGATGTTGGGGCGTGAGCGGAAGACGTCCTAACGGTGTGCGGGACCGTAGCCCAGCTTCATGGAGACGGTTGCGAATGGTCCTCGCCGATACCCCAGGAGCAACAGTGTCCCTAATTTGCTGGGAAGTGTCGGTGCGGTCCCCTACGGCACTGCATAGGATCCTACGGTCTTAGCGTGCATCCGTGCGTCGCTGCGGTCCGGTCCCAGGTCGACGGGCACGTGCACCTTCCGCCGATCACTGGCGACAACATCGATGTACTGTGGAGACCTCACGCCCCACGTGTTGAGCAATTCGGCGGTACGTCCACCCGGCCTCCCGCATGCCCACTATACGCCCTCGCTCAAAGTCCGTCAACTGCACATACGGTTCACGTCCACGCTGTCGCGGCATGCTACCAGTGTTAAAGACTGCGATGGAGGTCCGTATGCCACGGCAAACTGGCTGACACTGACGGCGGCGGTGCACAAATGCTGCGCAGCTAGCGCCATTCGACGGCCAACACCGCGGTTCCCTGTGTGTCCGCTGTGCCGTGCGTGTGATCATTGCTTGTACAGCCCTCTCGCAGTGTCCGGAGCAAGTATGGTGGGTCTGACACACCGGTGTCAATGTGTTCTTTTTTCCATTTCTAGGAGTGTATTTCCTGAAGGTATTTGTGTGGTTTCCTAGATGCTACTCCAGGCGGGTGTAAAAATGAATGTGCGCAATGGAAAATGCTGAACGCAAAAAAAAAAATGCTCTGTCTGACTACCCTCTGAAGTAGATCTTAGGATCTCTTAACGGAGATATTATTTTCTCCTTCTTGCTCTTTAACCTATAAATCACAACATAGAAGTAAAAGAATGATTAAGGGAACTGGTAACTACTAAATATTAATGTTTCTGCTGACACATTTATTGTAGATTAAAACCCTTTCATTTATTACAAATGTTTATATGTCAATGTGCAACGGACATAAAAAGATACAAATGAATTTCCTGACTAACATTATTCATCAACTGGCCCAAATCTGCACCTACTTATGGCTACGCGGTCTAATATAAATAACGTGAGATGACTGACATCATCTACGTCCCAAACACTAGAAGACACTGCTTTCGAAGATGATCTACTGTGATGTGCAACCTCAATAGAAATGAAACTCACGTGATCACAGCTGTTCAGCTTTAAAGCCCTAATAAGCCGAAGCAATTAGTAATATAATCGAATGTTCTGCGGCCGGTGCATCGGAGTGATGGTTGTCGTACACATCTGCGACGATGTAAAATCTCCAGCTACAAAATAAAAAAAAAAACTAATTAAACACTACGACGGCAGAAGGCGGTCTTCTGTCCAGTATAATCTATAATTCTCTCTGTAACCTATAGAGAAGAAACGCGAACTCCCAGCCACAGGAACGGAATTCAGATAACGTCTCAATGTGAGTATTGACAGGAGAAGTGCTCTCAATAACTTAGCGCTGCGTACTCAACGACGATTCTTTACCCACAGGCGAAGTCCAGAATCGTATAAGTTAGCAACACCTTCGGTCACCTAAAGCAACTTCCCAGTGCCTTGCAGCACTATATCATGCAAATTTAGCATTAGTGATTTAGCACGCATTTGTCCTATCATGACAAACGAACCTTGCGTCGGTATTTCACTGGTGACAGCTTTCCCCAGCTTTAACATTATCCCCCTGAGTTCCATCGCACGTCTTCGAAAGTCAGTTTCGGCATGATGCTTGATGAGAAAGTCTAGCCCTAGGATTGCACAGCAGCCTTCGTCTACACTGCAAGTGTTGTCAGTTTTGTCAATCTCCTGATCCACTGGCACAACCCTTGTCGGCCCGATCATTAACATTAGAACCCATTTCGTCATTCTTCCCCACCGACGTTTTGAGGAGGCAGTGGCGTCACAGATGGTGCAGAGTCTGCGTCCTTGGGAAATACTAAATGCGTGTGTACCATTTCAGTACCCAAAGCATCTGCAATACAATCAGCCTTATTGATAGCTTTTGTGCAACCACCTAAGTATCTACACGAAAATTACTGTCGGCAGTTGCACTCTGCAAGACCCAAAAATCATCGGCACATGCACTTCCCTCCACATCTGGTCCAGGCTGCAGAAATTCGCAACCTCTCCGCCAGAGTATACCTCACTAATTGCGCAAACAACAAACGAAGTGAACAAAACAATACGACGACAAGGACACTGTATGCTACCGGTTCTGCCGGTCGGAGTAAGCGAGCGGTTCTAGGCGCTTCAGTCTGGAATCGCACAACCGCTACGGTCGCAAGTTCGAATCCTGCCTTGGGCATGGATGTGTGTGCTGTCCTCAGGTTTAAGTAGTTCTAAGTCATAGGTTACCGATGACCTCCAATGTTAAGTCCCATAATGTTCAGAGCTATTTGTACCATTTTGCTACCGCTTCTGTTTTGCTCTTTTCTGCTGATTGGTAAGCCTGCGAGCCGAACGTATTAGTGAAAAATTTTGCACAACGGATTTTATAACGCTAATTATTCGCCCTGACACTTATACGCTCTCCAGAAAGGTAAGCTTATCCTTTGCTCTACGTGTGACATCAACCAGTCTGGTTGGTTTCTAACAATATCCTCGGTATATGCTAGAATGTTGAGATCTGCTGACCTACAAACACTGCCTCCACCAGGTGGTTGCAAACATGAAATACACACATAAGGAGATAATAAAATGACAAAGGAAAGTACTAACTATGAAATAACACTATCAGTAGTATTAAATTCTTCACTCTTCTGCAATTTACCCTATACAAGATTACACAGTACGAGCAACATTTTAGTTCTGCCTATTCACATTTGGTAATCGTCTGTCCTGTGATGTATTAGCGGCTGTTAATCCAAGCGCCGAATACAGACATCAGCTATGGCAACTGCAATTACATTTAGAACTACACTCACGACTAGCAACGTGAAGCTTTAGCATAGAACGAAAAAGACACGTGATCAGCAATTTACTTTACTTCCCTAACCGCCGTTGCTAATGCACGATCACTACAGTGATCTAACGCTTATCGCTGCAAAGGTTCTCGCCTCAGCGAGATAACATTAATTCTACCTCACCAAAAGCTTCCGTAGGCACCCCCACGGCAGCCGTGGAACACCAAACGATCCTCAGGCTACCGCTACAAGCATTCTGTTCCAGTAACGAAGTCGCACACGTCGCCAGGACCAACCTCTGTCCTCGACACCCCAGGAACAAGTCTTTCACAGTCGCAACGCTTTTTCGTGGCTCCTGTTCTTTTTCCTTCCCGCCTTTAATGTTTGTGGCCAATCATGTTTCTGGAAGGTGTTCGTTTCCGATCGCCGACCTATCTCAGCTTTGCAATCGACCAAAGCTTCTAGAAGTGTCCAGACTGTTTCAGAAGCTTCTGCTCCGACCGTTCGGAAAACCACCTACACGCCGCCACGCGTTTTGTGAGCAAGCCCCTGTGTCTTCTCCTTGTCCTCGGACACGTGGCTCACGCTAAGTCACGGTCCTCCCGCCTGGGTTTTCCAGGAGCGTACGTTCGATGTTGTCTACAGCTCTCAGGCCTGCCTGCCTCGCTTGTGTCTTTCACGTTCTCCTGCCAGCCTCCCGTCACCCAACGTGCAGATATTCTGCTACAAATTAAGATCCCTAGCCGATGTCAGTATCGTTAATGGTTTCCTGTCTCGATGTTTATACTATTAAAGGGTCTCCTTTCCGGAGTGGTAGTTGTAATGTGACTCAAAATAATGCCACCTTACAACACTTAAACTAAATCTATCATAACACTTACTGTAACTTAACTTCTCCGCTTGAGCGGCTGCTCATGACTACTACTTTATGTGCTTAAACGTAGTGAGGCAATCTATTGCTCGAAATGAAATACATTCCCCATTGAAAACGGAGTAAACTACCACAAAACTCCTACTTCTAAACAAAACTCAACTTCCACTCCTAAGAGGCTTCACATGATTAAAACCTTATACCATTCCAGATAATGAGCCACACCCATTGATGACAGAGAAAAATAAGGTTCATATTTACACATCATCAGAACCCAGTGAGAGTTTACTTGCCACATGTCACACATGAAAGCAGAACTGAAAAGCTGTTAAAAGGTGGACTGACTCGACGAGGCACTCGCAGGATGAAAGCAGAGCTGACCATTTGCAGCATAGTCGACAGGACCGATTGCGGACCTCTGGTACAGAGCCGAGTGGTGGGTCTGAATCACAGGTTCAGACGGTTCTTTGAGCGTGTAGGCTGCTGATTCCAAGAACTTGCGCCAACTGGTGTTTGGATTTCGTGTTCCGCTGAATAGGTCAGGTGTCCACTATACGCAGAAGGCGGCTACATGTGTAGCAGGGACTGCGCGGCGTGGATTGGGCGGTTGTTTAGGTTAGAGGGTCTTGGGAAAACACAAGAAGGGGTTCAGTCACAAAGGGTGCAAGGTGAACACAGGAAGACGTCGATGCACGAATCATTGGTATAACAGTTGTAAATTGTCGTATCTGTGTGGGGAAAGCATCGGAGCTCCAACCGCTAATAGAAAGCACTAAAGTTTAAGTCGTTATAGGCACTGAAAGCTGGCTAAAATCGGATATAAGCTCAGCCGAAATTTTGCGAAGAACCTAACGGTGTGCCGGCCGCGGTGGCCTAGTGGTTCTAGGTATTTCAGTCTGGAACTGTGAGACTGCTAGGGTCGCAGGTGTGAATCCTGCCTCGGGCATGGATATGTGTGATGTCCGAAGTGCTGGGGCCTTCTCATCCAGACATCACGGCGCCTACAGTATCAGCAACCAAACTGACAGCCTGCAGCCGCGGGTTGCCCGTATCGCAGGCACACCGAAGCACTACACAACCGACAGGCAATATTGATGAACGGCCACAACAACAACACCACAGCAAAGACACAAGCGGCCACCAGAGGCCACTACCGGCCCACATAAACATAAGGAAGACGTCGCTGCAGATCTCGGAACTATTTTCACACGTCAAACCACGTGATAGGAAATAGTTCCAAGGTACTCATCCGCCAAAGCGCTATAAAGCCAGGCGCTCGGCTGCACATCGGCCCGGAGACCATCACCATCTCTGTCTCGTGTGTGTGTGACGTCGTTTTGTGTTTTTAGTGTCCGCCGTCACCCTTCTACGTTCACTTGTGCCATCGGATTCGTCAGTGTTCTGTGTGCCGTGTCACCGTGTTTTCGGTGTCGTTATCATCGAGTGTGAACGGCTCCTTGTTTTTTGTGTATCTGTGACCACTATTTTTTAGCCCGTCACTATGTTCTTTCTGTTTCTCCAACCTGTGTTCTGTCATTGTCAACACTATGGCTGTAGAGCGGCGTATCATGCCGCTGACAGCCTACCTGTTTGTATAGGTATTAAAATAACAATAAAGGAAAAAAAACTGCACATCGGCAGTTCATCGACCTCCAGCAGACATGGATAGCTGCCTCACTGGCAACCCAGCGTGGATCTTCTCGCTAATCTCTGGATTAGGCTTGGTATATCGGAGAAGTCTCTGGCGGAGACTAGTAGGAAATTATTTCAGTTGTTTTCAGTATAATTCTTGTATGTAGTTGTGATTCGAAGACAGGTCATTGTTTTTTGTTTTTATTGTACTGGAAGAATTTGTATTGGCTAATTGTACATTCCAATAAATTGTTGTTGTTCTTTGATCGTTAGTTTCCTCTGTTTACGCAATAATAGCAGTGTCGATCATTTGGTTCATAGTTTTCACGTGTTTGTTGCTTGTTCTCCTCCGTGGCAGAAAATATTCTCGGCATTGATCAGCCCTCGGCAAGCGTCCTCGCGCTTTTAGTGAGTATGCAGCAGACGAATGAACTTATTATTCAGCTATTGAAGGCTGTGTCTGCTGTCTCCCATGGGTCTCAGGCACTGAGTGCTCCGTCCGCTTCCCCTCTCGTGGGGCTGCAGGCCACGCCTCCCACTTTTCCTAAGTTTGACAGGTCTTTGGAGCCTTGGGGAAATTATGTAGCACGGTTGGAACAACATTTTTTGGCGCATGACGTCGTTGGCGACGTGCAGAGGCGCGCGATTCTTCTTGCCTATGTTGGTCCGGAAATATATCATCTGTTGCAGCAGTTGTACACCGACACAGAGCCACACACTCTCTCGTATGAACTGTTGACTTCGAGTTTGTTGGAGTATTTTGATTCTCAGTTCCACATGGCGCCTGCCCATCACAAGTTTTTTTGTTGTCAGAAGCTCCCCTCCCAATCTTACAGGGAGTGGGTTGCTACACTTCAAGACCTCTCCCGGCACTGTCGGTTTTTTTTTTGTAACCCCTCGTGTGAACAGTTGACAGTTGTGTGGTTCAGCGCTCATTTGGGACATGCTTCTCGTACATGCTCCGGATGACTCTTCGTGGACCGATATGCTTAAATTGAAGGATCCATCGTTGGATACTGGCTTAAATGTTGTCAGCGCTCATGAGCAGTCTACTTGCTCGTTGACCGAGTTGTTTTCCCCTGCACAGGCCTCAGTCGCCCACCCGTCGTGGCGCCAGTATGCCTCACAGGGGTCTCGCAGGTCCCCCCCGTATGGAGGGCCCTCCCCCACTACTGGATACAGGAGGTGTGGACGCTCCACCACCGGACCAGCCACCGCGATGGAGGCGTCAGCTGCCCCAGTCACAACAGCAGCAAGGGTTACTGTCCTGTCGGCAACGTTTCATTTCGCACGTGCGAATTGATTGTCGGTTTCGACATGTGACCTGTTCAGCCTGCGGAAAGCAGGGCCACAAGGCGGAGGTGTGCCGGTCATCCTCTTCGATGCTCGTGGGCTACACGTCCATCGATGCTTCTGACTCTCTGGAGGACGACTCTCTCACTCCACTTGTAGTTGTGATTCAAAGACGGGTCATTGTTTTGTGTTGGTGTTATAATTGGAGAATTTGTTTTGCTTAACTGAACAATCCAATGAATTGTCGGACATTGATCGTTAGTTTCTTCTGCTTACCCAGACACAGCACTTAGGGTGGTTAGGTTTAAGTAGTTCTAAGTTCTAGGGGACTGATGACCTCTGATGTTAAGTCCCATACTGCTCAGAGCCATTTCTGAACCTAACGGTGTTCGAAAAGATAAGCTAAACACCGTTGGCGGTGGCGTGTTTGTTGCTGTCAGAAGTAGTTTACCTTGTCGCGAAACTGAAGTAGATACTTCCTGTGAGTTACTATGGGCAGAAGTCATTGTTGTCAACGGGAATAAAATAATAATGGGATCCTTTTACTGACCTCCCAGTTCAGATGATACATTTTCTGAAAGGTTCAAAGAATACTTGAGTTTGATTCCAAACACGTACCCGACTCATACAATAATAGATGGTGGTGACTTTAATTTACCCTCGATATGTTGGCGAAAAAACATGTTTAATCCCGGAAGTACTTACAAAATATCATCCGAAATTTTGTTAACCTCATTCTCTGAAAATTGTTTCGAGCGGTTAGTTCATGAGCCCACGCGAATATTAAACGGTTGTGGAAACACACTTGACCTCTTAGCAACAAATAATCTTGAGTTAATAACGAGCATCAAAACCGATATAGGGATTAGTGAACACATGGTTGTCGTAGGGTGATTGAACATTGTAATCCACAAATCCTCGAAAGATGAGCGAAAAATATACTTATGCAAAAAAGCAGATAAAAATTCACTTGAAGCCTACCTGAGAGACAATCTCCACTCATTCCAAGTTAATAATATAGGCGTAGACCAGATGTGGCTTAAATTCAAAGAAACATTATCGGCACCAATTGAGAGATTAATACCAAATAAACAAACAAACGACGGAGCTCACCCTCCTTGGTACACAGGAGTTAGAACACTGTCGCCGAAACAACGAAACAAACATGCAAAATTTAAACAGACGCAAAATCCCCAAATTGGCTATTATTTACAGGAGCTAGAAATTTAGCGCGGAGTTCAATGTGAGACACCTATACCAGATTCCACACCGAAACTTTGTCTCGATACCTGGCAGAATAACCAAAAAGATTGTTCGCAGCTCGTGGTCATGCAGTAGCGTTCTCGCTTCTCGCGCCCGGGTATCCGGGTTCGATTCCCGGCGGGTCAGGGATTTTCTCTCCCTCGTGATGTGATGTCCTTAGGTTAGTTAGATTTAAGCAGTTCTAAGTTCTAGGGGACTCATGACCATAGATAGTCCCATAGTGCTCAGAGCCATTTGAACCAAGTTCCACAGGTCACACCAATATTCAAGAAAGATAGTAGGAGTAATCCACTAAATTACAGGCCCATATCGTTAACGTCGAAAAGAAGTAGGATTTCAGAACATATATGGTGTTCGAACATTATGAATCACCTCGAAGGAAACGGTCTATTGATACACAGACAACACGGATTTTGGAAACATAGTTCCTGTGAAACACAACTAGCTCTTTAATCACACGAAGTGCTGAGTGCTATTGACAAGGGATTTCAGATGGATTCCGTATTTCTGGATTTCCGGACGGCATTTGACACTGTACCACACAAGCTGCTCGTAGGAAAATTGCGTGCTTATGGAATGTTGTCTCAGTTATGTGACTGGATTTACGATTTTTTGTCAGAGAGGTCACAGTTCGTAGTAATTGACGGAAAGTCATCGAGTAGTACAGAGTGATTTCATTTCCCCAAGGTAGTGTTATAGGCCCTTTGCTTTTCCTTATCTATATAAACGATTTGCGAGAGAATCTGAGAAGCCGTCTTCGGTTGTTTGCAGGTGACACTGTCGTTTGTCGACTAATAAAGTCATCAGAAGATCAAAACAAAATCCAAAACGTTTTACAAAACATTTCTGAATGGTGCGAAAAGGGGCAGTTGACCCTAAATAACAAAAAGTGTGAGGTCATCCAAATGAGTGCTAAAATGAACTCCTTAAACTTCGGTTACACCGTAAATCAGTCTAATCTAAAAGCCATAAATTCAACGAAATACCTAGGTATTACAATTACGAAGAGCTTAATTTGGATAGAGCACATAGAAACTGTTGTGGGGAAGGCTAAAGAAAGGCTGAGATTTATTGGCATGACACTTAGAAAAATGCAACTAACCTACTAAGGAGGACACTAAGCTACAATTAAGGAAACTTGTTTCAGCCCACGGCACAGCATGGCAATGCTAATGCTTTGTCTCGTCTGCCTATCGATCCTAACGAAGTGTCTGATTCTTCCGAATTGTCATGCATGTTTATTGATTCGCAAGATAAGGAATTAGCTGATAGTTTTCCGGTGGATTTTCGTCGCATTGCTTCCGAGACAGCCGCGGATGCTTCTTTGAAGATTCTTTTGCAGTATATTTGTACTCAATGGCCTCCATCTGCTATGCAGGTTGATGATCCACTTGTTCGACGTTACTTTGCGCAACGTCACAACTTGTCTGCACACCATTCTGTTATGTTGTTACGTACTGACAGTGATCAGTCTTGTGTGGTTGTACCTCGTTCGTTGCAGTCGGAAATTCTCTGCTTGCTGCATGCTGGTCATTGGGGTATAGTGCGGATGAAGCAATTAGCGCATCGACACTGCACTTGGGTCAGCATTGATAAACATATTGAGAATCTGCTTGCTAACTATCGCTGTCGCATGGAGCATTAATCTGCTCCCCGCCAGCGTTTCTTTCCGTGGGGCCGACACCTACTGCGCCTTGGCAGCACGTTCATATTGATTTTGCGGTCCTTACTGGGACACCCGATGGTTAATAGTCATTGATCCGTACAGCAACTTTCCTTTTGTTGTACCTATGTCTTCTACTAAATCTGTCAGTACTATTCAGGCTCTGACATCTATTTTCTGCATTGAGGGCCTTCCTGGAGTTATTGTCTCCGACAATGGCCTCCAATTCGTGTCCTCAGAGTTTGAAGCGTCCTGTGCTGCTAATGACATTCGCCATCTGACCTCAGCCCCCATTCCACCCCTAGGCGAACGGCGAAGCTGAACATTTTGTGCGTATGCTACGCATTCTCGCGAGCATGCGCTCTGGACTTTCCTGCTCGCAACCGCTCGGCACCAGTTCCTCAGTGGAATTGCTACATGGCCGCGCCCATCGGTCGCTCCTGCAGCTATTGCACCCGCCGGCTCGCGCTCCCGCTGCTTCGCCTCGTTGTGGCTTGGCGCCACATGATTTAGTGTTCTATTGCGTTTACTCTAGCAGGCAATGCTGGGAATAGGGACTCATTCTTCTCCAGCTTGGCTGCACCTTATTTGTTACTTCTGGCCCCTCCGGCACTTACAAGCGACACCGGAACTAAATGCGTTTGTGCCGTTCTCGGTTTCCTGCCGCTGGTTGTTTTTGGCAGAATAGGAGGCTTCACGGATTCCGCCACCTCAGCCTAAGACTCCACTGATGGCTCTCCGCTGCTCGCAACCCCGCCACGGTCGCCCCGCCTGCCGCCGTCGAAGTCGCCGCTGCCAGTCCGGTTACCTCTCGCCGCCACCACGGCGCCACCTCCACCCGCTGCTGCCACCGCCGCCGCCGCCGTGTTCGTCCGTTTTGCCGGTACCGATGGCTACTGAGGCTGCTGTCACGCCGCCGCCGCCGCCGCCGTCGCCCACGGAGGTCGTTGCTCCGCCTGCTCATCCGAGCATACCCAGTGCTGGTGCGCGGCCTGGACAGGTTTTCCACGAGCAATTCAGAGTCGGGAGTGGACAGCATGGCTCAGTAGTTCCGCTGTCCGCCCCATCAGCTGCGCCCCCCTGGGTGCCTCCACCTGTCGTCGGAAGCCCTACTCAATGACGGTGCATCGTGAAAAAAATTGCACTTGCCTCTGTTACACTTTAATCCTCCCTGCAAAAGTACAATAAATAAGGCACAAAATTCTGCAAATGTTCGTCACAGGTGCGACCTTATGCCACAATATGGACCAGATAATTTGAGCAACCAGGAACAGTGGCACACAACTGCTACAAATAAGGCTGAAAAAGAGCAGGAACCGTAGCACAACTGAACGGAAGGCGGTGAAACTTGAACAATCGAAGGCGGGTGTTAATCACAAAATAGCGATGCGACTGTTCGTCGAGCAAAACCTGAAAGTATGCATCCCGCAAGTCAATAGTGGAAAAGAATTTTCCCACACCAAGCTTATCAAAAATGTCTTCAGGACGCAGTAAGGAAAATGTAGCTGCCACTCTCTGGGGATTTACTGTAGACTTAAAGTCAGCGCATATAGGGAGACGACCGTTTGGTTTCCTCACACACGCAATAGGCGCAGCCCATGCCGAAGCAGAAACAGATTCAATGACACCAATGTCTTGCAAATGCTTAAGTTTGGAAGCTACGGCGTCGTGCAGTGCATGCAATACCGGGCGTGCACACTGAAAAATAGCCATGTCTTTAACTACAACATGCGCTGCAAAGTATGTGGCACAACCAAGGTCATCAGAAAAGAGTTAACCGAAATCGTCGCTTACTGTAGAACACAGTCTGCATGGTCAATACCGTTGATGCAAAGTACATTGTCCTGAATTGCGAGGCCAAAAAGTTCCAATGCGTCCATGGCAAAAATATTCGTAGCATCACAAGAGCAGAGCACATGGAGAGACACTGTACGGGTCGTGGCACCATACGTAGATAGCAAACTACATACCCTAAACACTGACATTTCCTGGCCAGTAAGTGCAGTCAGCGTGGAATGTGAACGACGAAGCGGAGTGAATAAAGCAGGTCATACATCGATTTGTTCAGTAAAGAAACTGACGCTCCAGTGTCCAGTTGCATGCGAACATAACGTCCACAAAGGAGCAAAGTCACAAAAAGTTTCCTCGCGTCGCGCTGAATGCAAGACGAAGTGTCTCGCAAAACTTGATTCACAAAACGAGCTGTCGAAGAACGTGAAGCAGAAGGCTTTGAATAAATGGCATTAACATCCATAGGCTGATGTGAAACATGATCATAGTGGTGGCCGTTGCGGTGACGCCCACGTGAGTAACGCGAACGGGAGACAATTGGTGAATTAGAATTTCTCTTACTACACACAGCTTGCACACGTCCATTCTTATTACAAAAATAACACTGCGCTTGACTGGATGGGCAACTGTCCCATGGGTGTGCACGAAAGCAATTCGGACATGCTTTCAGTTTCTTTGTGGGTGCCAGGAGAGAGATTTGTCTACTTGCGCGGCAGCGGCGCGGCGCGGCGTGGCTGGCCGTGCAGGCGGGTGGGAGAGCACGTGTTGCTCCTCGCTACCAGTACACACACCCGGGGTCACGTCGAACGCGGAAGTAGCCATGTGTAATGTATCTTCTCTGTCTAGCAAGTTCACTACTTCCTGCAAAGACGGACGGGAAAAGCCCACCGTGGTTTGACATGGCAATTCGGAGAATGCTCAGGATGCAAAAGCAGTTGCACTCGCGGTAGAAGAAAGATTGGGAGAGTGAGGACAGGCAAAAGCTAGTCAAGATTCGTGCTGCTGTAAAAAGAGCGATGCACGAAGCATTCAACCACTACCAACATCATCATCATCAACATCAAAAGATCTTTCTGAAAACCCAAGGAAATTCTGGACTTGCGTAAAATCGGTAAGAGGGTCGAAGGCTTCCATCCAGTCACTCACTGATCAATCTGGCCTGGCAACGAAAGACAGCTAAACGAAAGCTGAAATTTCATATTTAGCGTTTGAGGAATCTTTCAGGCAGGACGATCGTACAAACATACAAACATACCACCGTACAGATTCCCGTATGGAGGGCATAGTGATTGACATCCCTGGGGTTGTGAAGCAGCTGAAGAGGTTGAAAATAAATAAATCGCCAGGTCCTGATCGTATTCCAATTCGGGTTTACAGAGAGTACTCTAATGAATTGGCTTCTTACTTAGCTTGCTTCCATTTATCGCGAATCTCTTGCCCAGCGTAAAGTCCCAAGCGACTGGAAAAAAGCGCAGGTGACGCCTGTATATAAGAAGGGTAGAAGGACGGATCCTCAAAATTACAGACAAATATCCATAACATCGATTTGTTGCAGGATTCTCGAACATATCTTTAGAAAACATCGCTCCTGCGAAACGCAACTCGACCTTTTTCACATGATATCTTGTGAACCATGGATGAAGGGTATCAGACGGATGCCGTATTCCTTGACTTCCGGAAAGCCTTTGACTCGGTGCCCCACTGCAGACTTTTTACTAAGTGCATATGGGATTGGTTCCCAAGTATGTGAGTGGCTCGAAGACTTCTTACGTAATAGAACCCAGTACGTTGTCCTCAATGGTGAATGTTCATCCGAGGTGAGGGTTGGTTCAAGTGGCTCCGAGCACTGTGGGACTTAACGTCTCAGGTCATCAGTCCCCTAGAACTTCGAACTACTTAAACCTAACTAACCTAAGGACATCACACACATCCATGCCCGAGGCAGGATTCGAACCTGTGACCGTAGCGGTCGTGCGGTTCCAGACGGAAGTGAGGGTATCATCTGCAGGGCCCCAGGGAAGTGTGGTAGGTCCGCTGTTGTTTTCTATACACGAAAATGATGTTTTGGTTAGGATGGATAGCAATGTGCCCTAATCTCTCTTATCTTATCTTATCTTTGTGGTCTGTGTTGGCGGCAGTAAAATTGTTCTGCAGTCAGCCTCAAATGCTGGTTCTCTAAATTTCCTCAGTAGCGATTCACGAAAAGAACGCCTCCTTTCCTCCAGTGACTCCGGCCCGAGTTCCTGAGGCATTTCCATAACACTCCCCTGATGATCAAACCTACCATTAACAAATCTAGCAGCGCGCCTCTGAATTGCTTCTATGTCCCCAATCAATCCGACCTGATAGGGATCCCAAACGCTTGAGCAGTACTCAAAGTCTTAATAGCGAATGGTTGGAACAGTTAACGACAGTCACTGAGCCACAAGGGCATATCACAGAAAAGCCTAAGTAGTACCGAGCAAAAATGGAAATGAGAAGAGAGGGAAAAAATTTAATCCCTGTTCGTCACCAAGTTTTGTATCCCGGCAGGAAGGCGGCGCGTGGGTCTGCTCCTGCAAACTGGAAGGTTGCCCGATTGAAGAAAGTGAGTAGGAGCAGGAAAAGGTGAAAATCTCTCGGTATTGCTCTTAGAAATGGTTTTACTATATCACAATATTAACTGGATACATAACTTTGCACTGCGGTGCGAAGCCTCAGACCCGTCTTAAGTAGTACATAATCTCAATAGCAAGCGAAGTGACCTGGCCGTCTGCTCTTGATCAAACTGTGCAGAATCTGTAGCGGAGCTCGTAGACCTGCACAGCACCGGCTAGAGGGCGCTGTCGTCGGTGTCTGTCGTAGTGCCAACTTAAGGACTTTCACATACACCGTGGAATCGTAGCTATCGATACTACAATCACCATTTTACTCAGTAGCGCAGAAAATTGGTGGTGGCACTGCAGATCGAATAACTGATATGAAGATACTGAGTCCAACTGGGGAAAACAAGAAACATATGGCACGACTTCGTTTCATAGGGCATATCCTGAGACACCAAGGAAGTGTCAATTTCGTAGTGGAGAGAAGTGTGTATATGTGGGTGTTGGGGAGGGGGTATTAAAATTGTAGGGGGAGACAAAGTCTTGAATACAAGTAGCAAGTTGTAACTGACGTTCACTGCATTAGCTGTACAGCACTGAAGAGGCTTGCACAGAATAGACTACCTTGCGCAGCTGCATCAAACCAATCTTCAGACTGAAGCCCACAACAACAACATTGGGGAAGGGGCGGGAGGGAGAGGTAGGCTTCTGGTCCATAATTTTGCAAGTTCTTTACTGGCAGAACTCATGAGTACGGTAGGTCTCGTGTGATACGGCACCCTGGGCTGTTTACATGGCAAAGGACATTTCTATATTGCTCTAAATTAATGGCGCTGCTCATTGCATCGAAGTGAAGTAGCGGTTCTTGTATCATTTTGTTGTTGTAAACAGAAACGTCTGTTGTATGATGTTAAACTGCAACCACACATGGAGTGACCACAGTATAAGAGCTCCCTAGCCAGAAATAGGAGCAACCTCTGTGTAAGGTGGATGAGCGAGTGGAAGTCGTGAGCTCTAACTGTTACCTTGCATCATCATCTACATCCATACTCCGCAAGCCACCTGACGGTGTGTGAAGAAGGGTACCTTGAGTACCTCTATCTGTTCTCCATTCTATTCCAGTCTCGTATTGTTCGTGGAAAGAAGGATTGTCGGTATACTTCTGTGTGGGCTCTAATCTCTCTGATTTTATCCGCATGGTATATTTGCTAGATATACGTAGGAGGGAGCAATATACTGCTTGATTCTTCGGTGAAGGTATGTTCTCGAAACTTTAACAAAAGCCCGTACCGAGATATTGAGCGTCTCTCCTGCAGAGTCTTCCACTGGAGTTTATCTATCGTCTCCGCAACGCTTTCGCGATTACTAAATGATCCGGTAACGAAGCGCACTGCTCTCCGCTGGCTCTTCTCTATCTCTTCTATCAACCCTATCTGGTACGGGTCCCACACTGCTGAGCAGTATTCAAGCAGTGGGCGAACAAGCGTACTGTAACCTTTGTTTTCGGTATGCATTTTCCTTAGGATTCTTCCAATGAATCTAAGTCTGACATCTGCTTTTATCGATGATGAACTTTATATGATCATTCCAATTTACATCACTCCTAATGCCTACTTCCAGATAATTTATGGAATTAACTGCTTGCAGTTGGTGTCTTGCCATTTTGTAGCTAAATGATACGTGATCTATCTTTCTATGTATTCGCAGCACATTACACTTGTCTACATTGAGATTCAATTGCCATTCCCTGCACCATGTGTCAATTCGCTGCAGATCCTCCTGCAATTTAGCATAATTTTCCATTGTTACAACATCTCGATACACCACAGCATCATCTGCAAAAAGCCTCAGTGAACTTCCGGTGTCATCCACAAGGACATTTATGTGTATTGTGAATAGCAACGGTCATATGACACTCCCCTGAAGTCACTCTTACTTCGGAAGGTGGAAGAAAGATAGATAATGTAAAGAAAATAGTCGTAATCACCTACCACTTACCAGCAGCTAGTCAGCTCAGTAATGTCAATTGATATTAACCGAGCAGTGCTTGTTGACTCCTGTTGTGATTTCCTTTTACTCCAGGTTGGTTTTCGAGAGAAACGCAAACTTACGGATGTGGCTCCAATTTAATTTTTATAAGGCAACTGCATAACGCGATCGGTCAATCACATTATGCTGTATAGCTATTTGAGTATCGGACTTCGTTTCTGAAAGACTGCTGTTTCGTTGGTGCACCATAAATGATCTGATAAATAGCTAATCAGTATTTGGATCACACCAATGGCTGACGTGCTCCATGTCAGCAGTTTTGCATTTCTTTCACGAAAAGCTGAATACAAAGCTGATAAAGACATTAACACACAAAAGTAAAAAAGAAATGATATTGAGGCCGGGAGGCCACATGCGGGGGAGTTCGGCCGCCGTATTGCAAGTCCATTCTAGATGATGGTACATCAGCGACTTGCTAGTCAATCACATCTACATCTACATCTACATGACTACTCTGCAATTCACATTTAAGTGCTTGGCAGAGGGTTCATCGAACCACAATCATACTATCTCTCTACTATTCCACTCCCGAACAGCGAGCGGGAAAAACGAACACCTAAACCTTTCTGTTCGAGCTCTGATTTCTCTTATTTTATTTTGATGATCATTCCTACCTATGTAGGTGGGGCTCAACAAAATATTTTCGCATTCGGAAGAGAAAGTTGGTGACTGAAATTTCGTAAAAAGGGCTCGCCGTGACGGAAAACGTCTATGCTGTAATGACTTCCATCCCAACTCGTGTATCATATCTGCCACACTCTCTCCCCTATAACGTGATAATACAAAACGAGCTGCCCTTTTTCGCACCCTTTCGATGTCCTCCGTCAATCCCACCTGGTAAGGATCCCACACCGCGCAGCAATATTCTAACACAGGACGAACGAGTGTAGTGTAAGCTGTCTCTTTAGTGGACTTGTTGCATCTTCTAAGTGTCCTGCCAATGAAACGCAACCTTTGGCTCGCCTTCCCGACAATATTATCTATGTGGTCCTTCCAACTGAAGTTGTTCATTATTTTAACACCCAGGTACTTAGTTGAATTGACAGCCTTGAGAATTGTACTATTTATCGAGTAATCGAATTCCAACGGATTTCTTTTGGAACTCATGTGGATCATCTCACACTTTTCGTTATTTAGCGTCAACTGCCACCTGACACACCATACAGCAATCTTTTCTAAATCGCTTTGCAACTGATACTGGTCTTCGGATGACCTTACTAGACGGTAAATTACAGCATCATCTGCGAACAATCCAAGAGATCTGCTCAGATTGTCACCCAGGTCATTTATATAGATCAGGAACAGTAGAGGTCCCAGAACGCTTCCCTGGGGAAATGAAAACGATGATGAAGGACACACAACACCCAATCTCCAGCCCTGAATCAAGCCTGGGCTCCCTAGTAGTCGGTAACGCTACCGCTACGCTGCGGAGGCGGACATTATAGAAAGAGCTATGTTTAGTTTGTTAAATTAGTACATCTGAAAGGTAGTAATTTAAATATACTTAAATATATTCATGGTACTTTAGAGCTAACAAGATAGATGCTTACACAGCGAAACCTAAAGAACAAAGGACGATAAGAAACAGGAAGGCATCTCCTAGATGATTGCAAAAAAGAGCAGAAGGCTTCACCGTTCTTTATCATCATAGAAAATATTATCACGTACTTACTAACATTTATGGACTGTCTGGTACACACATATTTAATAATCACAAAAAAGAAGATTTTTCTTGGTGTCTTACATTTGCCCTCTTGAGTGACTAAGATACAGGCTGTTACAAGATTGGTATATACAAGAAAAAACAATACACAATTTGACGTATTTTAATTAAACATATTTAAAAATCATTTTAATAGGTACAGAAGATATTTGTACAAGATACTCTAACTTAAAATTTGAAAGGTATTATTGTTTTGAGGATAAGGGGTTAAGTCTGTTCAGTGCTGCGTGTGCCCATGGGAATTGATGCAGCTATAGCTGGAGTGATGTCGCAGTTGGCTAGTATGATGTCAATCGGTAGGTGACGACCGGCTGAGTGCGAGTTCTGGTTGTGCACTTCGCAGCAGAGGTGGGCACCGACGTATGGCCCATCCAGGACCGTGAGCATGACAGCCGTGTGAGCCTTTCCTCGCGCTGCCGGTTCAGCCGGGACAGCCGCATCGAGGTCCGATGGGCCGCACGGCGCAGGGTCTTAGTCAGAGGCTCGGCCCGCGAGCTGCGGCCGCACTGGGCTAGAGCAGTCGCGGACTGAGGCAGTCCCTGTCGTCACCCCATGGGCCAAGCAGTGCTCTTGCGAAATCACCTGTATGCCACTGGCTTAGGAGAGCTGCGCATACAGACGCAGCCCACGGGCCGCGGCCTTTGCTCTATACTAAGCGAGCCCGTGACGCCACTGCACCAGTGCCATGTGCAAGAAGTAACGTGCTGCGGCCTTCGAGCTGTTGATAGTACTGACCGCAGTTGCGAGCTACGGGCTACGAGCGGTGAGTAGAGCAGTGTTTAGTGGGGTGATGGGATTTCTTCATTTGTTTCCTAACACACAACATAAGAGCGCAAACTACACGTGGTTAGCAGAAGAAGAAGTGCATGCCAAGAATAAGGGACGTAAAGGAAAATTAATCAGTGATGAGTAGAGAACCGCACAGCTTGAAGCGAATCTTATAAGTTTAGTTTGCACTGTGTTAAAGCCTATTTTGGATTGCGTTAGGAAAGACGTTCATTTTGTTTCCTGTTCGCTGTGCGGTGAAATTTACTCTCACGCTGAAGGATCAAGTGGCATTTCGCACATTTCTCACCACCCATGTGTCTCTAATTAACAAGGGTCTTGTGTGGACGTGAAACGACGTCCTAAACCTGCTCTGGAGATAACTGTCGATAATTGCGAGCGTATATGTGCACGAGAACTAAGGTCTTACGGAGCTGTAAGATGTGAAGCTCTTATGGACCTTGTTCAGATGTTAATCGACACTGCAAAGGCAATTACAACTCACATCACAGCTGTGTTGCTGTACATGGCATAAAGTGTTAAAGGCCTACGACATATAATTATGCCTGAGGTAATTGCTCGTGTAAGAAAAGGTGAATATCAGCAACTACGGACATGTGGACGTCCAGCGCCAGAAGAAACCATTTGCTGACATGTACAGTTTCCTGTTTTATTGACAGGACTCTCAGATCTATCATTTTGTTTACATCCCAGTTTCCAGGTGAATCACAAACGGTGGGTAATATTATAAGACAATTGTTTAGACAATTAATGTCTCTTGGTATCCACGACTCTACTTTGAAAAACATGCAGCACACAACTGATCAAGATACCAACAATGTCGTTGCACTGCGCTATTATTCATGATTGAATTGTTCCTGCCAGATGCTAAATATAGAGCTACGAAATAATTTTGATAAGAAGTATATATGCGTCAATTGTCCATAACCTCATGGTCTTTTGTCTGCTGCGAAAGAACGCGTCACTTACGTAAAGAGAAGTGGTCTTCTTAATGCTCTTGATAGATAACTGAGTCAGTCTAACGATACTCGCTGGAATAAGCAGCTGACAATGTTAGAATGTCTTTGTCAGAAAAACTCTCTGAGAATGGAGAAGTAGCACAAATTGAAGGAAATGATATAACGCAGATGAAAGCACTTTCTACGGTATGTATGCTATACTATTACTGTAATTCTTATACGTAATGATTTATTTTATAGTTTTCAAACATAATAGTTTTTGTAGCTCATCAAACCGGGTCCAAGGCATTAGAACTGGAGAATCACCTACACTGCTCCTTCTGTTGGAATGGAAAATGACAGTGTTAAAGTATTTGAGTGAGGCGCCCCATGAGAGAGAAGCTTCTGAAATCGGACTTATACATAAACGCCTCAAATTATACTTAGATGAAAACCTATTTGTCCAGATATACTGTGAGGTAGCAACTTTCCTCTGGCCACCATTCGTCATTTAAAAATGATATCTGAAGATAAGAAGCGTAAATTCATGTAAAGGATACAATAGTTTTCCTTCCTCATACTTCTCTAATCCCACAACACACTCTAACGACATTTCCCTTTACTGCATCTACAACCGTCTTTTCTCTTTGTTCTCGCTAGTGGGTTCGAAGGGAACTGGCTTACGTTTCGATCTAGAAATACTTATCTCAATGTACTCTGCTCTTCTGGAAGTTACAAAAATAACATGTAATGTTCTGAAATAAGAAAGACGCAGATTTATAAATGTAACAACTGGTAACACGTGAATCCTTGGGAAACCATGTCGTCCTAAATGAATGTTTGAATTTTCGCCATATATGCACTGAAATAGGAATTTTTCTGACCTCATGTAGAAAGGAAAGAGGTATAATGAGGCTGGACATGTATTTCAGAGCCCCACCCAATCAAAAAGCCAATATTGTTGAACCACATAAATTCTGCTACTCCATCCGCTGGATTTCTAGTTGTGCAATTTGAAGATGAGAGTAAGACATTCGGGTCGCAGCTACACCGAAAAAGCTGTAATGCATACAAGGATAAATTTGGAAACAGAATTAAATATCAGCGAGAAGCAATTAACATTTTGAAGTTTACCTGCGACACTGTACTTCTGTCAGAGATAGCAAAGAACTTGCAATAACAGTTGAGTGGAATAGATAGTGCCCTTGAAAGGGATTATAAGATAACCCTCAATGGAACTAAATGAAAGGTAGTGGAACGTATTGGAATTAAACCTAGCGGTACCAACGGGTTATCCATAACGTGTAGAACAAAAGGGGGTCGTAATATATGACCAATACAAAGATATACGGGTTTCGTTAATTTTCGTTGTCATTTACGCAAAACATACATTTTAAAGATATATTTATGTGTAAGATGGGTCCTAAACTTGAATATATAAATATGACACATGTTCTGAAATTTTACATCCACTGACAATTACGGAATCGTGTAGAAGAAATCATTAAAAATCAGAAATATATTTTTTTCAAAATTTTAAAATATAATGTACCTGACTATATTACAATGTTCTGGAAACGTAAGCATTAAGTACGCATCCCCTTAGTAAAGCGAGGGTTAAATCAGGTTGATAACGAAGTGAGACAGTAAAGGGACTATTCGGCAGCAAAATAACTGATGGCCGAAGTAGAGAGGATATAAAATGAAGACTGCCTATACCAAAAAAACTATTAATGAAAAAGACTGATTTGCTAACATCGAATATAAATTTAAGTGTTATGAAGTATTTCCTGGAGGTATTTGTGTGGTTTCCTAGATGCTACTACAGACGTGTGTAAAAATGTATGTGCGCAATGGAAAATACTGAATGCGAAAGTAAACATTTTGCCCTGTCTGACTACCCCCTGCAGCAGATCTTAGGATCTCTTAACGGTGATATTATTGCTGTTTAACA
This sequence comes from Schistocerca gregaria, assembly GCF_023897955.1. Classification (NCBI taxonomy): domain Eukaryota; kingdom Metazoa; phylum Arthropoda; class Insecta; order Orthoptera; family Acrididae; genus Schistocerca; species Schistocerca gregaria. The sequence continues at coordinate 398,733,392 of NC_064931.1, read as the reverse complement.
TATTGCTCTCTAACATATAAATCACAACATAAAAATAAATGAATGATTAAGGGAACTATTAACTCCTAAATGTTAATGTATCTGTTTATTCATTTATCGTTGATTGAAACCCCTTTACTTATTACAAATGTTTATATGTCGATTTCCAATGGACATAAAGAGATACAAATGAATTTCCTGACTAATGTTATTGATCAACTTCACAAATCTGCCCATTTTTATGGCTACTCGATCTAATATAAATAATGCGAAATGAGTGATATCGTATACGTCCCAAACACTAGAATACACTACTTTAAAAGATGATCAGCAGTGGTGTACGTCATCAGCGGAAATGAAACTTACATGGTTACAGCTGTTCAGCTGTTCAGCAATCAATATCTCCAAATGTACTGCGTCTCTTGCGTCGGAGTTATGGTTCTCGTACACCTCAGCGACAATGGAAGAACTCCAGACACAAAATAAAAAACTCGTTGAAACACTAGGACGGCAGAAGGCGGTCCTCTGACTAACATAATCTATTACTATCTTCTCCTCTATGTTCCACAGACAAGAAACGCTAACTCCCGGTCACAAGGAGGGGATTTACATGTCTCAACGTGAGTATAGACAAAGAAGTGGTCTCAATCACTGAACGCTGCGCACTCAACAACGACTCTCTACCCGTAGGCGAAGTCTAGAATCGTATAAGTTAGCAACACCTTCGGTCACCTAAAGCATCTTCCCAGTGCCTTGTGGCACTATATCATGGAAATTAAGCCTTAGTGACTTTTCCCCGCATTGGTCCTATAATGATAAACGAACCTTGCGACAGTATTTCGCTGTTGACATCTTCCCCCAGGTTGAACATTATCCCCCTGAGTTACATCGCACTTCATCGAAAGTCAGTTTCGGCATGATTCTTGAAGAGGAAGACTAGCTCTGGAATTGCACAGCAGCCTTCGCCTGCTTCACGCATCGCACTGCAAGTGTTGTCACTTCGTCAGTCTCCTGACCCACTGGCATAAGCCTTGTCGGCCCGATCATAAACGTTGCAGACACATTTCCTCTATCTTCTCTCTCACGCTCCGAGGAGGTAGTGCCGTCACAGATGATGCGCAATCTGCGGACTTTGGAAATACTAATTGCGTGTGTACCATTTCATCACCCAAAACATCTACAATAAAATCAGCCTTATTGATAGCTTTCTGTGTCACCTCCTTAAGTATCTACAACAAAATTACTGTCGGCAGATGCACTCTGGAAGACACAAAAATCACCGACACATACACTTCTCTTCACATCTGGTTTAGGTTGCAGAAATTCCCAACCTCTCTGCCAGGGTATACCTCACTAATTATGCAAACAACAAACAAAGGTAACGGAACAGTATGACGACAAGGACAGTTAAACTAATTCTATCCTAACACTTACTGTAACTTAACTGCTCCACTTGAACGGCTACTCATGACTACTACTTTACATGCTTAAACGCAGTGAGCCACATTTATTGCTCAAATTGCCCATTCAAAAATGCGAAAACTATTACAAAACTCCGAATTCTAGACAAAACTCATCTTCCCTCCTAGAAGCAACGCATGGTTAACACTTTATACACTTAAAGATAATGAGGCTCAGTCATTGGTGATAGGCAAAAATAACGTTCATATTTACACATCCTCAGAAAACTGTCTCAATTTTTTTCCACATGTAACACATGAAAACAGAACTGAAAACTGGAAAAACGTGCACTGACTTGACGTGATACTCGCAGGGGGGGGGAAATAGAACAGTTAGTGCACTCACCAACTACATAATGATGCTGTGTGTCGACGAAACTGCAATCCTGAGGTAGTCGAGAGTCATCGTCTCCAGGGAGGGTGGTTGGTAAGGTCCCCTTGTCACCGACATTTAGAGGTGACACAAACTTCTGAGACAAAATGTAGACCGAACGAGGTGGCGCAGTGGTTAGATACTGGACTCGCATTCGGGAGGACGACGGTTCAATCCCGCGTCTGGCCATCCTGATTTAGGTTTTCCGTGATTTCCCTAAAATCGCTCCAGGCAAATGCCGGGATGGTTCCTTTGAAAGGGCACGGCCGACTTCCTTCCCCATCCTTCCCTAATCCGATGAGACCGATGACCTCGCTGTCTGGTCTCCTTCCCCAAACCTACCCCCCCTCCCCCCCCCCCCCCCAAATGTAGAAGTCCAGGATGGATGATCTCTACATGTGGAGGTCTTAGTTGAGGTGGTGGATTGATGTCGGGATGATGAACGATGGCTGCTCATAGAAAGTTCACTATTAATCATACATTTTATTGAAGAACACACTAGAACATTCTGCGGTGCAATGTCCTCCATAGTGTATGCCGAAGACATCGAGTGTTATGGAAATGACGCAACAGGTGGCCATGGTCTCAAACGACTGCCTTCTTTGGCCAAAGGCTGGGTGCACGTGTTACTTGGCCCACAGGCTGGGAGATACTAAGGTCACAGTACTGATTCAAAAACCAGCAGCAGGGGTCCGCAGTTAGTGGGGGCCATATCCCGTGGTGGCTGCTTGGAGCCTCGTGTCGCATCCTGGAACGGCAACATCCCTCCTCTTAAATAATAGCTACAAGTGGTAGTTGGACCACAGGCTGGAAGATGCTAAAGTCACAGGACTGATCCAAAAACCAGCAGCAGGGGTCCGCAGTTAGTGGGGGCCATATCCTGTGGTGGCTGCTTGGAGCCTCATGTCGCATCTTGGAACTGCAACATCCCTCCTCTTAAATAATAGCTACAAGACTGATACACCTTTTACTGAAAATAATGGTTATTTATGTTAGGACAGAGCACACTTGCTTTGAAAATCACAGCTTGCAACCATGTAGACGATAGGAAGTCTGCTGATTGGATGTCAAGTTACTGGCCTACCAGTGCCTTTCTGCTGTATCGTCATTATGGCGGTGCCAGCCCCTTTCCTGGAGAAAAATGTAGGAATCTGCCAGTGGCATTGCTGCATCGGACGAAATGGTGTTTGGTCGGCGCTGAGCTGCCCCACTCCCAAGATCTTTTGCAACAGCCATGGGAACATCACAATTTTACTCAGTAGCGCCTAAAAGTAGTGGTGGCACTGCAGATCAAATAAATGATGGGAATACACAGAGTCTAACTGGGGAAACAAGAAATTTATGGCACAAATTCATTTTATAGGGCATATTCTGAGACATTAAGGACTTGTCGGTTTGGTGTTGGTGAGGGGGAGGGGGTGTTCAAACTGATGCACATTCCATTAGCTTTGGAGCGCTGAGAGGGCTTGCACAGAATAGATTACCTTGGGCAGCTGTATCAAACTAGTCTTCAGACTGAAGAACCCAACAACAACACTGAGGAAGGAGGCGGGAGGGAGATTTATGCTTCTGGTGCACAATTTTGCAAGTTCTTTACTGGGAGAACTCCTCAACAAGGTAGATCTCGTGTGACTCAGTACCCTCGGCTGTTGACATGGCAAAAGCCGTTTATATATTACTCTAAATTAACGGCATTGCCCCTTCTCGTATGATAAAAGCTATTTATCTCAAACGGTTAGTCGGTGTAACGGAGTGAAGTAGCCATTTTTGTAGTATTATGTTCTTGTAAACAGAAGTGTCTCTGGTAAGACGTTAAACTGAAACCACACATGGTGTGACCACACTATAAGAGGTCCCCATCCAACTATAGCAACAACCTGTCTCGTAGGTGGATGGGAGAGTGAAAGTTGTGAGCAGTAACTATTACCTTGCCTGCTTGTGAAGGTGGAAGGAAGATTGAGAATGTAAAGAAAATAATCGTGCTCACTTACCACTAACCAGCAGGTAGTCAGCTCAGTAATGTCAATTGAAAGTAACCGAGCAGTGCTTGTTGATCCCTTCTGTGATTTGCGATTACTCCAGGTTGATGTTCGAGAGAAACGCAAACTTAAAGATATGGCTCAAACGTAATTTTCATAAAGCAAGTACATAACTCGATCAGTCAGTCGCATTATGCTGTATAGTTAACTGAGTATCGGACTTCTTTTCTGAAAGACAGCAGTTTCGTTGGTCGCCATGAAAAATCAGATAACTTGCTAATCAGTATTTGGATCATGCGAGGTGCATTCAAGTTCTAAGGCCTCCGATTTTTTTTCTCCGGACTGGAAAGAGATAGAAACGTGCTCATTGTTTTAAAATGAGGCCGCGTTCATTGTCAATACGTCTCAGAGATGGCAGCACCGTACGGCAGATGGAATTTTACCGCCAGCGGCAAGAATGATAACTGTTTTAAATACTTAAAATGGCGACGTTTTCCTTACTTGAACAGCGTGCAATCATTCGTTTTCTGAATTTGCGTGGTGTGAAACCAATTGAAATTCATTGACAGTTGAAGGAGATATGTGGTGTGGTGTTATGGATGTGTCGAAAGTGCGTTCGTGGGTGCGACAGAACATCGTGTGACAACAAAGCGAAACAACCTCAGGCTCGCACAAGCCGGGTTGACGACATGATCGAGAACGTGGAGAGAATTGTATTGGGGGATCGCCGAAAGACTGTTGAATAGATCGCCTCCAGAGTTGGTATTTCTGTGGGTTCTGTGCACAGAATCCTGCACGACGACCTGAAAATGCGAAAAGCGTCATCCAGGTGGGTGCCACGAATGCTGACAGACGACCACATGGCTGCCAGTGTGGCATGTTGCCAAGCAATGTTGACGCGCAACGACACCATGAATGGGACCTTCTTTTCGTCGGTTGTGCCAATGAATGAGACGTGGATGCCATTTTTCAATCCAGAAACAAAGCGCCAGTCAGCTCAATGGAAGCACACAGATTCACCACCACCAAAAAAATTTCAGGTAACCGCTAGTGCTGAAAAAATGATGGTGTCCATGTTCTGGGACAGCGAGGGAGTAATCCTTACCCACTGCGTTTCAAAGGGCACTACTGTAACAGGTGCATCATATGAAAATGCTTTGAAGAACAAATTCCTTCCTGCACTGCAACAAAAACGTCTGGGAAGGCTGCGTGTGTGCTGTTTCACCAAGACAATGCACCCGCATATCGAGCTAACGTTACGCAACAGTTTCTTCGTGATAACAACTTTGAAATGATTCCTCATGCTCCCTACTCACCTGACCTGGCTCCTGGTGACTTTTGGCTTTTCCAACAATGAAAGACACTCTCCGTGGCCGGACATTCACCAGCCGTGCTGCTATTGCCTCAGCGGTTTTCCAGTGGTCAAAACAGACTCCTAAAGAAGCCTTCGCCGCTGCTATGGAATCATGGCGTCAGCGTTGTGAAAAATGTGTACGTCTGCAAGCCGATTACGTCGAGACCTAACGCCAGTTTCATCGATTGCGGGTGAGTAGTTAATTAGAAAAAAAGATCGGAGGCCTTAGAACTTGAATGCACCTCGTACAAAAGGCGGACGGGCTCCATGTCTGTAGTTTTGCATTTCTTTCACGAATAACTAAGCACAAAGCTGATAAAGACATGAATAAAAAAAAATATGTTCAGTTTGTTATATTAATACGTCTGAAAGGTATTAATTTTAATATACTTAAATATATTGGTTGGTCTTGAGAGCTAACAAGATAGATGGTTATATAGCGAAAGCTGAAGAACAAAGGACGACACGAAACAGGAAGGCATCTCCTAGCTGATCGCAGAAAAAATGTGAAGGCTTCTCTGTTCTTTATCATCATAGAAATTATTTTATGTATTCATTAGAATTTGTGTACTCTCTGGTACACACATATTTCATAAACATAAAGAAATTAAAAATTTCCTTACTGTCTTCCGTTTGCCGACGATACATCTGACTACGATACTGGCTGTTACATGAGTAGTCATTCAAGTCATCTACAATAAAATTACAATATTGTTGTATACAAGAAAAAATAATACACAATATGACAAAAAAATGGCTCCCAGCACTATGGGACTTAACATCTATGGTCATAAGTCTCTAGAACATAGAACTACTTAACCCTATCTAACCTAAGGACAGCACAAAACACCCAGTCATACACCAAAATATGACATGCTTTTAATAGACTGTTTGACAAATCATTTACAAGGGAATGAGAGATATTTGTACAAGATGCACTAACTTAAAATTAGAGTGGCATCATTGTCTTGAGGATAAGAAGTTATGTCAGTTCAGTGATATGTGTGCTCGTGGAAATTGATGCAGCCACTGCTGGAGTGACGTCGCAGTTGACTTGTATGATTTCAATCGGTCTGTGACGACCCGTGCAGCTTGAGCTCTGGTTGTGCACTTCGTAGCAGAGGTGGTAATTGGGACACGGCCTTTCCAGAGCCGTGGCCATCACAGCGGTGAGCCGTGCGAGCCTTCCCTTGCGCGTACTGTTCAGCCGGGGCAGCAGCATCGTGGCCGACGGGCCGCATGGTGCAGAGTCGTGCACAGAGGCTCGCCCCACGACCTGTGGCCGCACTGCACTACAGCAGTCTCGGGGCGAGCGAGTCCCTGACGTCACCCCAAGGGTCGAGCTGTGCTGTTGCAAAAGTACCTCCATGCCACGGGCTCATACGAGTCGCGCGTGGAGACGCAGACCTTGGACCGCAGGGTCACTGCACCGCAGTGAGCGAGCTCGTGACATCACTGCACTAGTGCCCTAAGCAAGTACGGGTGTGCTGCGTCCTACGGGCTGTTGGTAGCACTGACCACAGTTGCGAGTTACAGGCTACGAGTGGTGAGCTGAACAGTGTTAAGTGGAGTGGTGGGCTTTCTTCCCTTTTTTCCTCAAGCAAAAATGACCGCGGAAACTGAACGTGCTTTGAGGAGAAGAAGGAGCGCATGTCAAGAAAAAGGGAAGTAAAAAAAACTAATCAGTGGTGAGCAGAGAACCACACAGTCTGGAGCGAATTTTAAAAGTACAGTTTGGACCTTGTCAAAGTCTTTTTGTGGATGGCGTTAGGAAAAGCGTTCATTTTCTTATTGTTCGCTGTGCTGTGAAATTTACTCTCATGCTTAAGGGTCAAGTGGCAGTTCGCACATTTCTTGCCATCCATGCGTGTCTAATAAACAAGGGTCTAATGTAGACGAGAAACGCGAGAAACGACTTCCTAAACCTCCTCAGCAGATAACTGTCGATAAGTGCGTGGTTATGTTGCACGTGACGTAAGGTCGTCGGAGCTATAAGAGGTGAAGGTCTAATGGATCTTTTTCAGACGTTAATCGACATTGCAAAGGCCATTACGTCTTACCTCGCAACTGTGTCGCGGTACAAGGCAGAAGTGCTAAAAGCCTACGACATATAATTATGCCTGAGGTAATTGCTCATACAACAGATGGTGAATACTCAGTAGCTACAGACATGTGGACATCCAGTGCAAGAAGAAAACAATTACCTGACATGTACTGTCTCCTGTTTTATTGACTGGACTCTCAGATCTCGCATTTTCTTTACAACTCAGTTCCCAGATGAACCAAAAACGTGTGGTAGCATTCTAAGAGAAGTGTTTGGACGATTAATTGCTCTTGGTATCCACCATATTACTCTGAAAGACATACAGCACACAACTGATCATGGTACCAACACTGTCGTTGGACTGCGCGATTATTCCCGATTGAATTGTTCCTGCCATATGCTAAATACAGGGATATGAAATAATTTTGATGCCGAGTATACATGCGTCAATTGCCCATAGGTTCATGGTCTTTTGACTGTGGCGAAAGAATGCGTCACTTACGTAAGGAAAGTGGTCTTCTTAATGCTCTTGATAGATAACTGAGCCCGTCTAACGATACACATTGGAATAAGCAGCCGACAATGTTAGAATGTCTTTGTGCTAAAAATTTTCTGAGAAGGGAGGAATAGCCCGAAATGAAGGAAGTGATATGAACCTGATGAAAGAACTTTTCACGGTATGTATGCTATTCTAATGCCGTAATTATTTTAAGCAATCGTTTATTTTATACCTTTTAAAACGCTATTGATTTTGTAGCTCTTCAAAGCGTCGTCCAAGGAATTAGAATTCGAGATATCACCTACACTACACTTTCTGTTGACATGGACAATGACAATATTAAAGCATTTGCATTAGTCGCCAAAGACAGAGAAGCTTCTGAAATCGGACTTTTACATAAACGCCTAAAATTATAATTGATGAAAAGTTATTTGTCCAGAGATACTGTGAGGTAGCAACTTTCCTCTGGCCACCATTCGTCGTTTAAAAATGATATCTGAAGGTAAGAGGCGTAAAGCTATGAAAAGTATACAGTACTTTCCCTTCCTTATACTTCTCCAATCCGATAATACACTCTAACGACATTTCACTTTACTGCATCTCCAACCGTCTTTTCTCTTTGTTCTTGCTAGTGGTTTCGAACGGAACTGGCTTACCTTTCGATCTAGAAATAGTTATCTCAATGTACTCTGCCCTCCTTGAAGTTACAAAAATAACATTTAATGTTCTGAAATAGTAGAAACTCTCATTCCTAGATGTTCCTCCACAGCTGGTAACATGCGAATCATTAGGAATCGATGTTGTCCTAAATGAAAGTTTGAATTTTTGCTGTATATTCACTGAAATATGGATTTTGCAGTCCTCAGGTAAAAGGAAGGGAGGAGTAATGAAGCTGAACATGTATTTCACAGTCCCACCCTATCAAAGAACAAATCTTGTTGAAGCATACAGATTCTGCAACTCCATCTGGTGAAATTTTTGTTGTGCAATTTGAAGATGGGAGTGAGACGTTTGGGTAGCCTACACTCCAAGTTATTCAACATCTACACTGAGCAAACAGTAAAGCATACAAGGATAAATTTGTAAACGGAATTAAATATTAGGGAGAACCAATAAACATTTTGAAGTTACCAGCGACACTGCAGTTCTGTCAGATACAGCAAAGAACTGGAAATAACAGTTGATAGAAAAGATAGTGCCCTGGCAAGGTATTATAAGATAACCCACAATGGAACTAAATGAAAGGTAATCGAACATATTCGAATTAAACGTAAAAGTACCAATGGGTTTTAAATAACGTGTACTAGAAAAGTGAGCCGTAATATATGACCAACACAAAGATATACTGAATTCGTTTGAATATGACACCTGTTCTGAACATTTACATCCACAGACCAAATCTGAATTTTTCGTTACGTTTTAGTGAAAAAGTTAAACCAATTACGGAATCTGGTAGAAGAAATCATTTATTAATAAGAAATATATTTTTTTCAGAATTTTAAAGTATAATGTACATGACTAGATTACACTGTTCTGAAAAGGTAGGCATAATCTACCCCTTCCCTCCTCCTTGGTATTCGGTGGGTTAAATCAGGTAGTGTTAAGGGAATATGATTGCGAAATGAGACACTAAAAGGACTATTGGGTAGCAAAATAACTGATGATGGTCGAAGTAGAAAGGATATAAAATGAATACTGACTATAGCAAGAAAAGTATTAATGAAAAAGGGGAAATGGTTCAAGTGGCTCTGAGCACTATGGGACTTAACGTCTGCGGTCATCAGTCCCCTAGAACTTAGAACTACTTAAACCTAACAAACCTAAGGACATCACACACATCCGTGCCCGAGGCAGGATTCGAACTTGCGACGTAGCGGTCGCGCGTTTCCAGACTGTAGCGTCTAGAACCCCTCTGCCAACCTATCCGGCTGCAGTTCTGTCAGAAACTTTATACAACATGGAATAACAGTTGAAAGGAATAGATAGTGCCCTGTAATGGGATTCTAAGATAACCGTCAATGGAACTAAACGAAAAGTAATAGAACGTATTCGAATTAAACCTTGCAGTACCAACGGATTTCCCATAACGTGTACGTGACAAAAAGCAGATTTCTCAGTACTTGACGGTTAATACAAAAGTCTTGTCTCAAGTACAGGTAGTGTTGAGGATCAGTGGATAAAGTTCCAAACCATCGTACAACATGCGTTAGATGAGTATGTGCCAAGCAAGATCGTAAGAGATGGAAAAGAGCCCCAGAGGCACAACAACCGAGTTAAAAAACTGCTGCAGAAGTAAAGGGAACTTCACTGCAGGCATAAACATAGCCAAAGCCTTGCAGACAAATAAAAATTACGAGAAGCGAAATGTAATCGTAGGTGGGCTATGCGAGAGGCGTTGAATGAATTCGAAAGTAAAGTTCTATGTACTGACTTAGTAGAAAATCCTAAGAAATTTTGGTCTTATGTCAATGGGGTAGGTGGATCAAAACAAAATGTTCTGACACTCTGTGACCATAATGGTACTGAAACAGAGGATGACAGACTAAAAGCCGACATACTGAATGTCTTTTTCCAAACCTGCACCACAGAGGAAGACTGCACTGTAGTTCCTTCTCTAGATTGTCGCACAGTTGACAAAATGGTAGATATCGAAATAGACGACAGAAGGTGGGATACCAGTTAGATTTTACACGAAGGAACTTGCCCCCGTTCTTGCAGCGGTGTACCGTAGGTCTCTAGAAGAGCGTACCGTTCCAAAGGATAGGAAAAGGGCACAGGTCGTCCCCGTTTTCAAGAAGGGACGTCGAACAGATGTGCAGAACTATAGACCAGTATCTCTAACGTCGATCAGTTGTAGAATTTTGAAACACGTATTATGTTCGAGTACAATGACTTTCCTGGAGACTAGAAATCTACTCTGTAGGAATCAGCATGGGTTTCGAAAAAGACGGTCGTGTGAAACCCAGCTCGCGCTATTCGTCCACGAGACTCAGAGTGCCGTAGACACGGGTTCCCACGTAGATGCCGTGTTTCTTGACTTCCGTAAGGCGTTTGATACAGTTCCTCACAGTCGTTTAATGAACAAAGTAAGAATATATGGACTATCAGACCAACTGTGTGATTGGATTGAAGAGTTCCTAGATAACAGAACGCAGCATGTCATTCTCAATGGAGAGAAGTCTTCGGAAGTAAGAGTGATTTCAGGTATGACGCAGGGGAGTGTCGTAGGACCGTTGCTATTCGCCTTATATATGAATGACCTTGAGGATAACATCGGAAGTACACTGAGGCTTTTTGCATTTGATGCTGTGGTATATCGAGACGTTGTAACAATGGAAAATTGTACTGAAATGCCGGCCGCGGTGGTCTAGCGGTTCTAGGCGCTCAGTCCGGAGCCACGCGACTGCTCCGGTCGCTTGTTCGAATCCTGCCTCGGGCATGGACGTGTGTGGTGTCCTTAGGTTAGTTAGGTTTAAGTAGTTCTAAGTTCTAGGGGACTTATGACCACAGCAGTTGAGTCCCATAGTGCTCAGAGCCATTTTTTTTTTTTTTTTTTTGTACTGAAATGCAGGAGGAACTGCAGCGAGTTGACGCATGGTGCACGGAATGGCAACTGAATTTCAATCTAGACAAGTTCAATGTGCTGCAAATACATAGAAAGAAAGATCATTTATCATTTAGGTACAATATAGCAGGTCAGCAACGGGAAACAGTTAATTCCATAAATTATCTGGAAGTAGGCATTAGGAGTGATCACATAAGTTGATCTTCAGTAAAGCAGATTTCAGACTGAGATTCATTGGAAGAGTCCTAAGGAAATGCAATCCGAAAACAAAGGAAGTAGGTTACACAACACTTGTTCTGCCACTGCTTGAATATTGCTCACCAGTGTGGGATCCGAACCAAATAGGGTTGATAGAAGAGATAGAGAATATCCAACGCAGAGCAGCGGGCTTCGATACAGAATCATTTAGTAATCACGAAAGAGTTACGGAGGTGATAGATAAACCACAAAACTCCCAATTTTCGACAAAACTCATCTTCCCCTCCTAGGAAGCTATGCCTGGTTAATACCTTATACACTTCCAGACAATGAGCCACACTCATTGATGATAGGCAAAAATAACGTTCATATTTACACATCCTCAGAACACAGTCTGAGTTTACTTGGCACATGTCACACATGAAAACAGAACTGAAAGGCTGGTATAAGGTGCAGTGACTCAACGTGATATTCGCACGGGGGAAAAATAGAACAATTAGTGCACTCACCCATTGCATACTGATGCTGTGCGTCGACGAACCTACAACCCTGAGGTAGTGGAGAGTCATCGTCTCCAGGGAGGGTTGCTGGTAAGTCTCCCTGTTATTGAAATTTAGAGGTGACACACAGTTCTGACATCAAACTGTAGAGGTCCAGGATGGACGACCTCTACATTGGAGGTCTGCGTTGATGTGGTGGATTGTTGTCAGAGTGATGATTGATGGCTGCTCATAAAAACTTCACTATTACTCATACATTTTACTGCAAAACAAATTAGAACATTGTGTAGTGCAAACGTCCTCCATAATGTGTGCTGAAGACAGCGAGTGTTTAGGAACTGACGCAACAGGTGGGCATGGTCTCAAACGACTGCCTTCTATTGCTGAAGGCTGGTTGCGCCAGGTAGTTGGCCCACAGACTGGGAGATGCAAAGCTCACAGCACTGATCATAAAACCAGCAGGAGGGGCCCAAGTTAGTGGAGGCCAAATCTCGTGGTGGCTGCTTGTAGCCTCATGTCGCCTCTTAAATAGTAGCTACGAGACTTAGACACCTCTGATTGAAAATAATGGCATGTTATGTTAGGACAGATCGTACATGCTTTGTAAATCACAGCATGCAAACACGTAGACCATAAGAAATCTGTTGATTTTATGTGTAGTCACTAGCCTACCAACGCCTTTCTGCTTTGTCGTCGTTTTTACTGAAAACAAACTAGAACATTGTGTAGCGTAACACGGGTTCACAGGTAGATGCCGTGTTTCTTGACTTCCGCAAATCGCTCGATACAGTTCCCCATAGTCGTTTAATGAACAAAGTAAGATCATATGGACTATCAGACCAATTGTGTGGTTGGATTGAAGAGTTCCTAGATAACAGAACGCAGCATGTCATTCTCAATGGAGAGAAGTCTTCCGAAGTAAGAGTGATTTCAGGTGTGCCGCAGGGGAGTGTCATAGGACCGTTGCTATTCACAATATACCTAAATGACCTGGTGGATGACATCGGAAGTTCACTGAGGCTATTTGCAGATTATGCTGTGGTGTATCGAATTGACACATGGTGCAGGGGATGGCAATTGAATCTCAATGTACACAAATGTAATGTGCTGCGAATACATAGAAATATAGATCCCGTATCATTTAGCTACAAAATAGCAAGACAGCAACTGCAAGCAGTTAATTCCATAATTTATCTGGAGTACGCATTTGAAGTGATTTAAAATGGAATGATCATATAAAGTTGATCGTCTGTAAAGCAGATGCCAGACTGAGATTCATTGGAAGAATCCTAAGGAAATGCAATCAGAAAACAAAGTAAGTAGGTTACAGTACGCTTGTTCGCCCACTGCTTGAATACTGCTCAGCAGTGTGGGATCCGTACCAGATAGGGTTGATAGAAGAGATAGAGAAGATCCAAAAAAGCATTACGGAGATGATAGATAGACTCCAGTGGAAGACTCTGCAGGAGAGACGCTCAGTAGCTCGGTACAGGCTTTTGTTAAAGTTACGAGAACATACATTCTCCGAAGAGTCACGCAGTATATTGCTCCCACCAACGTATATCACGCGAAGGGACCATGAGGATAAAATAAGAGAGATTAGAGCCCACACAGAAGCATACCGACAATCCTTCTATCTACGAACAATACGAGACTGGAATAAAAGGGAGGACCGATAGAGATACTCAGGGTACCCTCCGCCACACACCGTCAGGTGGCTTGCGGAGTATGGATGTAGATATAGAAGTAGATGTTATGGCGGTGCCATACCTACTCCAAATTTTTCTTTTGTTTCCTTTACTGCTTGCTCAATATACAGATTGAATAACATCGGGGAGAGGCTACAACCCTGTCTCACTCCTTTCCCAACCACTGCTTCCCTTTCATGCCCCTCGACTCTTATGACTGCCATCTGGTTTCTGTACAAATTGTAAATAGCCTTTGGCTCCCTGTATTTTCCCCCTGCCACCTTCAGAATTGGAAAGAGAGTATTCCAGTCAACATTGCCAAAAGCTTTCTCTAAGTCTACAAATGCTAGAAACGTAGGTTTGCCTTTTCTTAATCTATCTTCTAAGATAAGTCGTAAGGTCAGTATTGCCTCACGTGTTCCAACATTCCTACGGAATCCAAACTGATACTCCCCGAGGTCCGCATCTACCAGTTTTTCCATTCGTCTGTAAAGAATTCACGTTAGTATTTTGCAGCTGTGACTTATTAAACTGATAGTTCGGAATTTTCACATCTGTCAGCACCTGCTTTCTTTGGGATTGGATTATTATATTCTTCTTGAAGTCTGAGGGTATTTCACCTGTCTCATACATCTTGCTCACCAGCTGGTAGAGTTTTGTCATGACAGGCTCTCCCAAGGCCGTCAGTAGTTCTAATGGAATGTTGTCTACTCCGGGGGCCTTGTTTCGACTCAGGTCTTTCAGTGCTCTGTCTAACTCTTCACGCAGTATCTTACCTCCCATTTCGTCCTTATCTACATCCTCTTCCATTTCCATAATATTGTCCTCAAGTACATCGCCCTTGTATAAACCTTCTATATACTCCTTCCACCTTTCTGCCTTCCCTTCTTTGCTTAGAACTGGGTTTCCATCTGAGCTCTTGATATTCATACACGTGGTTCTCTTCTCTCCAAAGGTCTCTTTAATTTTCCTGTAGGCAGTATCTATCTTACCCCTAGTGAGATAAGCTTCTACATCCTTACATTTGTCCTCCACCCATCCCTGCTTAGCTATTTTACACTTCCTGACGATCTCATTTTTGAGACATTTGTATTCCCTTTTGCCTGCTTCATTTATTGCATTTTTATATTTTCTCCTTTCATCAATTAAATTCAATATTTCTTCTGTTACCCAAGGATTTCTACTAGCCCTCATCTTTTACCTATTTGATCCTCTGCTGCCTTCACTACTTCATCCTTCGGAGCTACCCATTCTTCTTCTACTGTATTTCTTTCCCCCATTCCTGTCAATTGTTCCATTATGCTCTCCTTGAAACTCTGTACAACCTCTGGTTCTTTCAGCTTATCCAGATCCCATGTCCTTAAATTCCCACCTTTTTGCAGTTTCTTCAGTTTTAACCTACAGGTCATAACCAATAGATTGTGGTCAGAGTCCACATCTGCCCCTGGAAATGTCCTACAATTTAAAACCTGATTCCTAAATCTCTGGCTTACCATTATATAATCTATCTGATACCTTTTAGTATCTCCAGGTTTCTTCCATGTATACAACCTTCTTTTATGATTCTTGAACCAAGTCTTAGCAATGATTCAGTTATGCCCTGTGAAAAATTCTACCAGACGGCTTCCTCTTTCATTTCTTAGCCCCAATCCATAATCACCTACTATGTTTCCTTCTCTCCCTTGTCCTACTGACGAATTCCAGTCACCCATGACTATTAAATTTTCCTCTCCCTACACTACCTGAATAATTTCTTTTATCTCATCATACATTTCATCAATTTCTTCATCATCTGCAGAGCTAGTTGGCATATAAACTTGTACTACGGTAGTAGGCATGGGCTTTGTGTCTATCGTGGCCCCAATAATGCGTTCACGAGTAGCTGTCGATAAATGCGTGGCTATGTTTGCACGAGACGTAAGGTCATACGGAACTATAAGAGGTGAAGGTCTTATGTATCTTGTTCAGACGTTAATCGACACGGCGAAGGCCATTATATCTCACCTCACAACTGTGTCGCGGTACGTGCCACAAAGTGATAAAAAACCTGACGACATATAATTATGCTTGAGCTAATTGCTCATATAACAGAAGGCGGATACTCAGCAACTACGGACATGTGGACATCTACCGCGAGCGCGAGAAGATACCATTTTCTGACATTCACTGACTCCTGTTGTATTTACTGATGAACCAAAAACGGGCGATAACATTCTCAAGAGAGTTGTTTACACGGTTTATGTCCATTGGTATCCAATGATTTTATTGCGGAGTACATATGCGTCAATTGTCCATACGTTCACGATCTTTTGATTGCGGTGAAAGAACGCGTCACTTACGTTACACATGTAGACCATAAGAAGACTGTTGATTGGCTGAGTAGTTTCTGGCCTACCAACGCCTTTCTGCTGTGTCGTCGTTATGACGGTGCCAGGCCCTTTCCTAGAGCACACCTGACGTAGTGGTGTTTGGTCGGCTCTGAGCTGGCCCACTCCCAAGATTTTTTGCAACAGCCATGGAAACATCACACTTTTACTCTGTAGCGCCGGAAAGTAGTGGTGGCCATGCAGATAGAATAACTGATAAGAAGATACTGAGTCGAACTGGGGGAAACAAGAAAGTTGTAACACAACTTCGTTTCATAGGGAATATTGTCAGCTTGGTATTAGAGAGAAGTGTGCATATATGGGTGTTGGGGAAGTGGAGGGGGGTTGTTAAAATAGTAGAGGGGGACAAAGTCTTGAATACAGTTAGCAGGATCAAACTGAGCCACACTGCATGAGCTGTGCAGTGCTGAAGCGGCTTTCACAGAATAGAGTACCTCTGGCAGCTGTATCAAACCAGTCTTCAGACTGAAGACTACAACAACAACATTGAGGAAAGGTGGGATAGAGAGGTAGGCTTCTGATCCACAGCGTTGTAAGATCTTTACTGGGAGAACTCATGGGTAAGATAGATTTCGTGTGATTCAGCGCCCACTGCTGTTGACATGGGACGAGACGTTTCTATATCGCTCTAAATTAACGGTGCTGCTCATTCTCGCATGAGAAAAGCTATTTATCTCACACTATTGGGCGATGAAACAAACTGATGTAGCTGTCCTTCTATTATTTTGTTGTTGTAAACAGAAGTGTCTCTGGTATGACGTTAATCTGCAACCATACATGGAGTGTCCACAGAATAAGTGGTCCCTTTCCAACAATAGCAACAACCTCTCCAGAACGTGGGTGAGCGTGTTGAAGTTGTGAGCTGTAACAGTTACCTTGCCTGCTTGCGAAGGTGGAAGGAAGATCGAGAATGTAAAAAAAAAAAAAAATGGTCGTGATCACCTACCACTTATCAGCAGGGAGTCAGCTTAGTAATGTCAATTGGAATTAACCAAACAGTGCTTGTCGATTCATATTGTGATTTCCTATTACTTTAGGTTGGTGTTCGAGAGAAACTCAAAATTACAGATGTGACTCCAATGTAATTTTCATAAGGCAAGTGCATAATGCCAGCCGTCAATCGACCGATGCTGTATGGTTTATTGAATATCAGACTTTGTTTATGAAAGACTGTAGGTTCTTTGGTGCACCATAAAAGATCTGATAAAATGCTAATCAGTTTTTGGATAACACCGATGGCGGACAGGCTCCACGTCAGCAGTTTTGCATTTCTTTCGAGAATAGCTGTATAAAAAGCTGATAAAGACATTAATACAAAGAGATATGTTTAGTTTGTTAAATTAATACATCTGAAAGGTATAATTTAAACGTACTCGAATACGAGAGGCGTTTGAAAAGTCCGTGCAAATTCCGAGAGATGCCACCACCGGCGCCTATCGAGGCCATGTTTTGTATGTCGGATCCTTGGAAAGAACTCACATCTAGTGTCAGTCATATTGATCTACTTCTTTGTGTTTGGCTTTCGTGTGAATCAAGGAAGTCGAGTGATTGTCAAGAAATGGATGAAAAATATTTCGTGTGGTATTTAACGTTACTTTATGAAAGGCAAAACGCCTTAGGAGACTAAAGGGAAGCTTGATAAACATTACGGTCACTCTGCGCCTTCGATTAGAACAGTTTATAAGTAATTTCAAAATTTTAGGAGTGGCCATATGGGCACAAGTAATGCTGAACGCACTGGACACTCTTTGGAGGTTACGACTCCAGAAATAATTGATAAAATCCATGATATGATGATGGATGACAGAAGAGTTAAGGTGCATGAGACTGCCAGTGCTGTGGGCATCTCGAATGAACGGCTACATAATATTTAGCATGAACATTTGCACATGGGAAAGCTATCCGCAGGATGCGTTCCGCTGTTGCTCACGCTTGACCAAAAACGGAATTGTTGGAAGTGTTGCAAGGATGGTTCGTTGCTGTTCAGGAGAATCCGCAGGACTTTGAGCGTCGTTTCGTCACTGTGGATGAAACATGGATATATTACTATAATCCTGAGAACAAACAACAATCTAAACGATGGATTATTTTTAAAAGAACTATTACAGGTGAATATTATTCGTTGTTATTGGACCGTCCTTTTCCATCACGACAATGAACCAGCACGGACCTCAGCAGTTGTGGTCGCAAAATTAGTGGAAATAGGATTCCAACTCGTTTCAAATTCCCCCCCCCCCCCCCCCTGGCTGATGGGGCAAATATTTTATTCAGAAGAGTAGGTGATTGCAGCACAGAATTGGACATTTCCTAATATTCGGAAGGGATCAACAAATTAGAACAACGTTGGACGATGTGTATAAGTCTAAAAGGAGACAGTGTTGAAAAATAAAAAAGGTTTACCACAAACATGAAAGTAGTTCTTTTTTTTTGCACGGACTTTTCAAACGCCTGTCTTATATGCATATTTTATAAGAGCTATCATGATAGATGCATAGATAGTGAAAGCTCAAGAATAAAGTACGATACGTAACAGGAAGGCATCTCCTAGCTGATCGCAGACAAAATGTGAAGGCTTCTCTGTTCTTCATTGTCATATAAAGTATATATAACATGTACTTATTAACATTTGTGCACTTTGTGGTACACACATATTTCATGAAGATAAGGAAAGAAAAAATTTCTTGGTGTCTTACATTTTGCTGCGATATATTTGACTACAATAGTGGCTGTTACATTAGTAGTCATACGAGTCGTCGGTACAACAAAATTACTAGATTGGTGTATACAAGGAAAAACAATACACGATTTGTCGTTTCTAATAAACAGTTTGACAAATCGTTTTCATTGGCACAGGAGATATTTTTACAAGATAAGTAAGTTAAAATTTCAGACGAATCATTGTTCTGAGTATAAGAGGTTACGTCAGTTCAGGGACGTGTCTGCCCGTGGGAACTGATGCAGCCACTGCTGAGGTGAAGCCGCAGTATGATGTCAATCGGTCGGTGACGACGGGCTGAGCGCGAGCTATGTTTGTGCCCTTTGTAGCAGAGGTGGGCATCGAGGCTCGGTCAATCCAGGACCGTAGCCATGACAGCCATGCGAGCCTTGCCTCCCGCTGCTGGTTCAGCCTGGACAGCTGCATCGAGGTCCGACGGGCAGCATGGTGCAGAGTCCTGCACAGAGGGTCGGCCCGCAAGCTGCAGCCGCACTGCACTGCAGCAGTCTCGGAACGAGCGAGTACCTGACGTCACCCCAAGGGCCGAGCAGTGCTATTGCGAAAGAACCTGTATACTATGGCCTCCGCAGAGTCGCGCACGGAGACAGCCCACGGGCCGCGCCCTCACTGCTCCGCACTGAGCGAGCCCGTGACGTCACTGCGAAAGTGCCGTGCGCAAGCACTGGCGTGTTGCGACCTACGGGCTGTAGGTAGTACTGGCCGCAGTTGTGAGCTACAGGCTACGAGCGGTGAGTAGAGCAGTGTTTAGTGGGATAATGGGAATTCTTCATTTTTGTAGTAACGCACAAAATGAGCTCGGACACTAAACGTGGTTTGCAGAGGAAGGAGCGCATGTCAAGGAAAAGGGAAGTAAAAGAAAAATCAATCAGTGATGAGTAGAGAACCACACAACTTGGATCGAATCTTTAAAGTTCAGTTATGACCGTGATAAAGCCAATTGTGGATGGCGTTAGGAAAACGTTAATTTTCTTTGCTGTTCGCTTTGCAGTGAAATTTACTCTCATGCGGAAGAGTCAAGTGGCACTTCGCACATTTCTTGACATCCATGTGTGTCTAATAAACAAGGTTCTTGTGTGAACGAGAAACGACTTCCTAAACCTACTCAGGAGATAACTGTCGATGAATGCGTGGCTATATGTGCACGAGATGTGAGGTCATACGGAGCTATAAGATGTGAAGGTGTTATGGATCTTATTAAGACGTTAATCGACACTGTAATGAACATTATATCTGCCCCCACAGCTGTGTCGGGGTATATGGCAGAATGTGTTAAAAGCCTACGACATATAATTATGCCTGAGGTAATCTCTCATATAACAGAAGGTGAATACTCAGCAACTACAGACATATGGACATCACGCACGAGAAAGAAACAATTATCTGACATGTACTGTCTCCTGTTTTATTGACTGGTCTCTTAGATCCCGCATTTTGTTTACAACTCAGTTTCCAGATGAACCAAAAACGGGCGGTAACATTCTAAGAGAATCATTTAGACGATTTATGTCTCTTAGTACCGACGACTCTACTTTGAAAAACATGCACCACACGACTGATCAAGGTACCAACATCATCGTTGCACTGCGCTATTATTCACAATTTAATTGTTTCAACCACATGCTAAATACAGATCTACGAAATAATTTTGATGCGGAGTATATATGCGCCAATTGCCCCTAAGTTCATGGTGTTTTGACTGAGGCTAAAGAACGCGTCACTTACGTAAAGAAAAGTGGTCCTCTTAATGCTCTTGACAGATAACTGAGCCAGTCTAACAATAATCGCTGGAATAAGCAGCTGACAATGTTAGAATGTGTTTGTGCGGAAAGCTCTCTGAGAAGGGAGAAATAGCGCAAAATGAAGGAACTGATATCACGCTGATGAAAAGAACTTTTTACGGTATGTATGCTATTCTGTTACTGTAATTCTTATACGCAATAGTTTATGTTATAGCTTTTAAGAAAATGGTTCAAATGACTTTGCGCGCTATCGGACTTAACTTTTGAGCTCATCAGTACCCTAGAACTACTTAAACCTAATTAACCTAAGGACATCACACACATTCATGCCCGAGGCAGGATTCGGATCTGCGACCATTTCGGTCGCGCAGTTCCAGACTGTAGCGCCTAGAAGCGTTCGACTACTGCGGCCGGCAGCTTTTAAAACATAAGGGTTTTTGTAGCTCTTAATAGCGGCGTCCAAGGAATTAGAAGTAGAGAATCATCTACACTGCAACTTCTGTTGACATGGACGATGACAATGTTAAAGCATTTGAGTCAGGCGCCCCAGGACAGTGAAGCTTCTGAAATAGGAATTTTACATAAGAGCCTCAAATTATACTTAGATGAAAAGCTATTTGTACAGTGATACTGTGATTACCTTTCGATCTAGAAACAGTTTTCTCAGTGTACTCTACTCTTCTGTATGTTACAAAAATACCATTTAACGTTCTGAAATAGGAGAGACGCTCATCCCTACATGTTCCTCCATAACTGGTAGCACTTGAATCCTTGGGAATCCATGTCGTCCTAAATGAATGTTTGAATTTTTGGCATATAGGCACTGAAATATGAATTTTGCTGTCCTCCGTTAAAAAGAAGAGAGGTATTATGAGGCTGGACATGTATTTCAGAGCCACACCCCATCAAGAAACAAATCTTGTTGAAGCACATTAATTCTGCTACTCCATCCGCTGGATTTCTAGTTGTGCAATTCGAAGATGCGAGTGAGACATTCGGGTTATTCGATGTTATTCAACACCTACACCGAACAAGCAGTAGAGCATACAAGGATAAATTTGTAAACAGAATTAAATATCAGGAAGAGGCAATAAGCATTTTGAAGGTTACCAGTAATACTGCAATTCTGTCAGAGACGGCAAAGAACTGTGAATAACAGTTGAATGGGATAGATAGTGTCCTGGAAAAGGATTACAAGATAACCCTCAATGGAACTAAATGAAAGGTAATGGAACATATTCGAATTAAACCTAGCCGTAGCAACGGATTTCACATAACGTGTACTATGTAAATGGGGCGAAATATATGACCTACACAAAGATATACGGGTTTCGTTAATTTTCATTGTGTTTTATGCACAACATACTTTTTAAGGATATATTTATGTGTAAGAACGCTTCTAAACCTGAAAAGATGAATATGACACCTGTTCTGAAAAATCACATCCACTAACATGACCTAAATTTTTGCATTCAATTTTACTGAAAAATTTAAACCAATTACGGAATCTGGTAGAAGAAATCATTAAAAATCACAAATATATTTTATTCAAAATTGTAAAATATAATGTACATGACTATATTACAGTGTTATGGAAAGGTTGCGATAAAGTACACCTTCACTCCCCCTTGGTAATGCAAGGGTTAAATCAGGTAGTATTAGGGAATAAGATTACGACATGAGAAACTGTAAGGACTATTTGGCACCAGAGTAACTGATGGTGGCCGAAGTAAGGATATATAATGAAGACTGACTGTAGCAAGAAAAGTATTATATAAGATGAGAGATTTGCTAACATCGAATATAAATTTAAGTGTTAGGAAGTATTTCCTGGAGGTATTTGTGAGGCTTCTTAGATGCTACACCAGGCGGGTGTAAAAATGAATGTGCAAAATGGAAAATACTGAACGCGACAGTAAAAATTTTGCACTGTCTGACTACTCCCGGAAGCAGACCTAGGATCTGTTAACGGTGATATTATTTCCTTCTCCTTGCCCTTTAACATATAAATAACAACATCAAAATAAATGAATTATTAAGGGAACTAGTAACTACAAAATTTTAAAGTTTCTGCTTATATATTAATTGTAGATTAAACCATTTTATTTATTACAAATGTTGATATGTCGATGTGCAATGTATATAAAGAGATACAAATGAATTTCCTGACTAATATTATTGACAAATGCCCCAATCTGCCCGTTGTTATAGCTACGTGATCTAATATAAATAACGCGAGATGACTGACATCGCCGGCCGCGGTGGTCTCGCGGTTCTAGGCGCGCAGTCCGGAACCGTGCGACTGCTAAGGTCGCAGGTTCGAATCCTGCCTCGGGCATGGATGTGTGTGATGTCCTTAGGTTAGTTAGGTTTAAGTAGTTCTAAGTTCTAGGGGACTAATGACCACAGCAGTTGAGTCCCATAGTGCTCAGAGCCATTTTTTTGACTGACATCATCTACGTTCCAAACACTAGAAGACACTACCTTCAAAGATGATTTACAGTAGTGTGCAACCTCATCGGAAATGAAACATACGTGATCACAGCTGTCCAGCTTTATGGCGCTAATAAGCCGAAGCAGTTAGCAATATCACCGAATGTACAGCGTCCTGTGCGTCGGAGTGCGGCTCTCGTACACGTCTGCGAAGATGGAATAACTCCAGCCACAAAATAAAAAGAACTCATTAAACACTAGGACGGCAAAAGGCGGTCCTCTGATTAATATAATCTAAAACTATCTTCTCCTCTCTGTATTCTACAGACAAGAAACGCGAACTCCCAGCCGTCGGAATTCAGACAACGTAGCAACGTGAGTATAGACAGGAGAAGCGCTCTCAGTCACTGAACGGTGCGTACTAAAAGACGATTAGCTACTCGGAGACGAAGTCCAGAATCGTATAAGTTAGCAACACTTTCGGTCACGTAAAGCAAATTCCCAGTGCCTTGTGCCCTTATGTCATGCAAATTAAGCCATAGTGATTTTGCCCGCATTTATTCTATCATGATAAACGATCCTTGCAACCGTATTTCACTGGTGACAGCTTCCTCCAGCTTGAACAATATCCCCCTGTGTTCAACCTTGAGTCATTGAAAGTCAGTTTCGACGTGATACTTGATGAGAAAGTCTAGCCCTGGGATTGCACAGCAACCTTCGCCTGCATCACGCATTACACTGCAAGTATTGTCGCTTCTGTCAATCTCCTGATCCACTGACACAAGCCTTGTCGGCCCGTTTATAAACCTTACAAGCACATTACCTGTTTGTTCTGCTCCTATCTTCTGAGGATGCAGTGCCGTCACAGATAGTGCCGAATCTAAGGCCTTCGGAAATACTAAATGCGTCTGTACCATTTCAGTACCCAAAACATCTGCAATACAATAAGCCTTATTGATATCTTTCTGCGTCACCTCCTAAGTAACTGCAACAAAATTGCGGGCCGGAGCGGCCGAGCGGTTGTAGGCGCTATAGTCTGGAACCACGCGACCGCTATGGTCGCAAGTTCGAGTCCGGCCTCAGGCATAGATGTGTGTGATGTCCTCAGGTTAATTAGGTTTAAGTAGTTCTAAGTTCTAGGGGACTGAGGATCTCAGCAGGTAAGTCCCATAGTGCTCAGAGGCATTTGAACCATTTGCAACAAAACTACTGTCGGTAATTGCACTCTGCAAGACACGAAAAACATCGCACTTCCTTCCACATCTGATCCAGCCTGCAGAAATTCGCAACGTCTCCGCCAGGGTATACCTCACTAATTATTCAAACAACAAACGTAGAGAACAAAACAGTAACACTTACTGGAACTTAACTTCAGCACCTTAGTGGCTACTTATGATTACTACTTCACTTGCTTAAAAGTAGTGAGCCACATTTATTGCACAAAATGAAATACATTGCCCATTAAAAACGACGAAAACTACCACAAAGCTAAGAAGTTGCGCATAGTTAAACACCTTATACACTTCCAGACAGCGACCGATGATCGTAGCAGTCTGGTCTCTTTAATCCCACACACCAACCAACCAACTTCCAGGCAATGAGACACACTCGTTGATAATAGGCAAAAATAACGCTCAAATTTACATATTCTCAGAACACTGTCTGAGTTTACTTGACACGTGTCACACATGAAAACAGAACTGAAAAGCTGATAAACGGTCCACTGACACGACGTGATACTCGCAGGTGATAAAAAATAGAACAGTCAGTGCACTTACCCACTGCACACTGATGCTGCGTGTCGACGAAATTGCAACCCTGGGGTAGTCGAGAGTCATCGACTCCAGGGAGGGTGGCTGGTAAGGTTCCCCTGTCACTGAAATTTAGACGTGACACACACTTATGACATCAAAATGTGGAGGTCCAGGATGGATGACCTCTACACGTGGAAGTCTGAGTTGAGGTGGTGGATTGATGTCGGGATGATGATCCATGGCTGCTCATAAAAAAATCACTGTTAGTCTTAGGTTTTACTGAAGAACAAACTAGAACATTCTGTGGTGGAACGTCCTCTATACTGTGTGCTGAAAACAGCGAGTGTTAAGGAACTGATGCACCAGTTGGCCATGGTCTCAAACGACTGCCTTCTATGGCTGACGGCTGGTTGAACCTTGTAGTTGGCCCACAGGCTGGAAGATGCTAAACTCACAGCACTGATTTTAAAACCAGCAGCGGGGTCCCACAATTAGTGAGGGCCAAATCGCATGGTGGCTGCTTGTAGCTTCATACCGCCTCGTCGAGCAGCATACACCTCTCCTCTTAATTAGTAGCTACCAGATAGAGACACCTTTGACTGAAAATAATGGTAATTTATTTTGGGACGAAGCGTTCTTGCTTCGCATATCACTGCTTGTAACCATTTAGACCATACGAAGTCTGATGATTGGATGTGTAGTTACTGGCCTACCAACGCATTTGTGCTATGTCGTCTTTATGACGGTGCCAGCCCCTTTCCTGGAGCACAATTTGCGAATCTGCCAGTAGCATTGCTGGACCTGACGTAATGGTGTTTGTTCGGCCCTGAGCTCGTCCACTCCCAAAATCTTTTGCAACGGCCTTGGCAACATCACAATTTTACTCAGTAGCGCCGAAAAATAGTGATGGCACTGCAGATCGAATAACAGATAAGAAGATACTGAGTCGAACTTTGTTAGACAAGAAATTAATGGCACAATTTCGTGTTATAGGGATTATTTTGAGGCATCAATTGACAGTTTGATAGGGGAGACAAGTGTGTATATGTGGGTGTTGGGGAGGGGGACAATGTCTTGAATATAGTTAACAGGTTCTTACTGATGGTCATTAGCTGTGAAGCGCTGAAGAGGCTTGTACGGAATACACTAGCTTCGGCAGCTGCATGAAACCAGTCTTCAGACTGAAGACTAAAATAACAACATTGAGGAAGGGGCCGGGTGGGAGAGGTAGGCTTCTGGTCCACAATTTTGCAAGTTCTTTACTGGGAAAATTCATGAATAAGGTAGATCTCGTGTGATTCAGCGCCCTCGGCTGTTGACATGGAAAAGACATTTCTATACTGTTCTAAATTAACGGTGCTGCTCATTCTCGTAAGAGAAAACCTATTTATCTCACACTGTTGGCCGATGCAACCAACTGATGTAGTGATTCTTGTATTATTTTGTTGTTGTAAACAGAAGTGTCTCTGGTATGACGTTAAACTTCAACCCTACATCGACTGATCACAGTATAAGTGGTCCGTATCCAACAATAGAAACAACCTCTCTCGAAGGTGGATGACCGAGTGAAAGTTGTGAGCTGTACCAGTTACCTCGCCTGCTTGCGAAGGTTGAAGGAAGACAGAGAATGTAAAGAAAATAGTCGTGATCACCTACCATCTGCCAACAGGTAGTCAGCTCAGTAACTTCAATTGAAATTAACCAAGCAGTGCTTGTTGATTCCTATTGCGATTTCCTATTACTCCAGGTTAGTGTTCGAAAGAAAAGCAAAGTTAAAGATTTGGTTCCAATGTAATTATTATAAGGCAAGAGCATAACACGATCGGTCAATCGAATTATGCTGTATAGTTCTTTGGTGCACCATAAAATTTCTGATAAATTGCTAATCAGTATTTGGATCACACCAATGGCGGACAGGCTCCTCCTCAGCAGTTTTGCATTTCTTTTACGGATAGCTGTATACAAAGCTGATAAAGATATTAATACAAAGAGATATGTTTAGTTCGTTACATTAATACATGTGAAAGGTGTTTCTTTAAATATACTTAAACAGGAGGGTCGTTTGAAAAGTCGGTGCAAAGTCCGATAGATGCCACCACCGTCGCCTATCGAGGTCACGTTTAGTTGGTAGCATCTTTGCAAAGAACGCACACCAAGTTTTTTGTCATATTGGTCTATTCTTTTGTGTTTGGTATTCGTGTTAATCAAGGAAGTCAAGTGACTGTCCACAAATGGGCGAAAAATAATTTAGTGTGGTGATTAAACTTTTCTTTATGAAAGGCAAAATGACTCAGGAGACTAAAGAGAAGCTTGGTAAACATTATGGTCACTCTGCGCCTTCGCTTAGATCAGTTTATAAGTGATTTCAAAATTTTAGGAGTGGCGTATGGAAACAAGTGAAGCTGAATGTTCTGGACGCATTTTGGAGTCACGACCCCAGATATCATGGATAAAATCCAAGATATGGTGATGGATGACAGAAGAGTTAAGGTGCATGAGATTGCCAGTGCTGTGGGCATCTCGAATGAACGGCTACATAATATTTTGCATGAACATTTGGACAAGAGAACTATCCGCAAGATGCTTTCCGCTTATGGTCACGGTTGACCAAAAGCGGAATTGTGGGAAGTGTTGCAAGGATGGTTTCCTGCTGTTCAGAAGACTTTGCAGGACTTTGAGCATCGTTTCGTCATTGTAGATGAAAAATGGATACATTAATATACTCCTGAGACAAAAACAGCAATCTAAACAATGGGTTACCAAGGGAGAATCTACACCGAAAAAGGCGAAGACCATTCCTTCTGTTGGAAAGGTTATGGCGACTGTCTTTTGGGATTCGCAAGAGATAATCCTCAGCGAATATCTGGAAAAGGGTAAAGTTATTACAGGTGAACATTATTCATCGTTATTGGGCCGTCCTTTCCGATCAGGACAATGCACCAGCACACACCTCAGCACTTGTGGTCGCAAAAATAATGGAAATAGGATTCCAACTCGTTTCACATCCCTCACCCACCCATATTCTCCAGACCTAGCTCCCTCAAACTATTTGTTCCCCATGTTGAAGAAATGGCTGGTGGGACAAAGATTTTATTAAAACGAGGAGGTGATGGCAGCAACTATTAGCTATTTTGCAGGCATGGACAATTCCTATCATTCGGAAGGAATGAACAAATTAGAACAGCGTTGCACAAAGTGTATAAGTCTAAAAGGAGACAGTGTTGAAAAATAAAAAAGGTTTACTCCAAACAGGTAAGCAGTTTTTATTTTTGCACGGACTTTCTAACGCCCCTCGAATAGTCATGGTTCTTAAGAGCTAACAAGAAAGATATATACACAGCGAAAGCTCAAGAACAAAGGATGATACGAAAATGGAAGGCATCTCCTAGCTGACTGAAAAAAAAAAAGAAAGTGAAGGCTTCTTAGATCTCTATCATCGGCCGGTATTTTATGTACTTATTAACATTTGTGGACTTTCTGGTACACACATATTTCATAAAACATAAAGGAACAAAAATTTTTTTGGGTCTTACATTTTCCTACAATATATTTGACTACGATACTGGCTGTTACATGAGTAGTCATTCAAGTCTTGTACAACAAGGTTAAGTTAGTTTAGGGACGTGTCTGCCGGTGGGAGTTGATGGAGCCATTGCTGGAGTTACTTCGCACTTGGCTTGCATGATGTCTATCGGACGGTGACAAGTGGCTGAGAGCGAGCTCTGGTTGTGCAGTTTGCAGCAGAGGTCGGATTCAAGGTGTGGCCCGTCCAGTAGCATAGCCATGACAGCCATGCTAGCGTTTCTAGCGCTGTCGGTTCCGCCAGCGGAGCCTCATGGAGGTCCGACGGGCCGCAGGGTGCAGAGTCGTGCGGCCGCACTCGGTCTCTCGGGCCGAGCGAGTCCCTGACGTCACCCCAAGGACCGAGCAGTGCTGTTGCGAAACAACTAGTAAGCCACGGGCTCAGCAGAGTCGGGCATGGAGACGCGGCCCACGAGTCGTGGCCTCACTGCTCTGCACTCAGCGAGCCCGTGACGTCACTACACCAGTTCCGTGCGCAAGCGCTGGCGTGCTGTGGCCTACGGGCCATTGGTAGTACTGGCCGCACTTGTGAGCTACGGGCTGCGAGCGGTAAGTAGAGCAGAGTTTAGTACAAATGTTCAAATGTGTATGAAATCTTAAAAATAAACAAGGGCCTTATGTGGACGAGAAACGACTTTCTAAACCAGCTCATGAGATAACTGTCGATAAATGGGTGGCTATGTGTGCACGAGTCGTAAGGTCGTAAGGAACTATAAGAGGTGAAGGTCCTATGGATCTTGTTCAGACGTTAATCGACACTGCAAAGGACATTATGTCTCACCCCACAACTGTGTCAAGGTACATGGCAGAAAGTGCTAAAGGCCTACGACATATAATTATGCCTGAGGTAATTGCTCACATAACAGCAGCTGAATACTCAGCAACAACACACACGTGGACATACAGCGGGAGAAGAAACAATTGTCTGACATGTACTGTCCCCTGTTTCATTGAGTGGACTCTCAGATCTCGCATTTTGTTTACTACTCAGTTTCCAGATGAACCAAAAACGGGGGTTACATACGAAGAGAATTGTTTAGACGCTTAATGTCTCTTGTTATCCACCACCCTACTTCGAAAGACATCTGCCCACGACTGATCAAGGCACCAACATAGTAGTTGCACTGCCTAATTATTCACGACTGAATTGTTCCTGCCATATGATAAATAAAGGGCTATGAAATAGTTTTGATGCGGAGTAAATATGCGAGAATTGTCATTTTTTTTCATGGTCTTTTGACTGCGGCGATAGAACGCGTCACTTACGTAAAGAAAATTGGTCTTCTTAATGCCCTTGATAGATCACTGAGCCAGTCTAACGATACTCTCTGGTATAAGCAGCGGACAATGTTAGAACGTCTTTGTGCGACAAACTCTGTGAGAAGAGAGAAATAGCAAATAATGAAGGAACTGTTAATATGTTCTTGGAAGTACTTTATACGTTATGTGGGCTATTCTATTACTGTAATGTTTATACGCAATCATTTCTTTTATAGCCTTGTAGCTCTTCAAAGCGGCGTTCAAGAAATTAGAACTGGGGAAATCACGTACACTACACATTGTGTTGACATAACCAATGACAATGTTAAACCATTTTAGTCAGGCGCCCCAGGACAGAGAAGCTTCTGAAATTGGACTTTTACATAAACGCCACAAATTATACTTAGATGAAAAGCTATTTGTCCACAGATGCTGTGAGGTAGCAACTTTCCTCTGGTCACCATTCGTCATTTAAAAATGATATCTGAACATAAGAGTCGCAGAGTCATGAAAAGAATACAATAGTTACCCTTCCTCATACTTCTCCAATCCCAGAATACACTCTCACGACATTTCCCTTTTGAATCTCCAACTGTCTTTAGTCTTTGTGTCTCGCTGGTTTACCTTTAGATCCAGAAATAGTTATCTCAATGTAGTCTGCTCTTCTGGAAGTTACAAAAATAACATTTAATGTTCTGAAATAGAAGAGACGCCCATTCCTACATCTTCCTACAAAACTGGTAATGTGTGAATCCTTGGGAATCCATGTTGTCCTGAATAAAAGATTGATTTTTGCTGTACATGCACTGAAATATGAATTTTGATGTTCTCCGGTAAAAAGGAAAGAGGAGAAATGAGACTGGTTATGTACTTCAGACCCCCACCCTATCAAAGAACAAATCTTGCTGGATTTTTAGTTGTGCAATGGGAAGATGGGAGTGAGACATTTGGATAGCCTACACTGGATGTTACTCAACATCTACACTGAACAAGCAGTATAGCATAGAAGGATAAATTTGTAAACATATTTAAATATCAGGGAGAAGCAATAAACATGTTGATGTTTACCGGTGACTGTGCACTTCTGCCAGAGACAGCAAAGAACATGGAATAACAGTTGAATGGAATAGATAGTGGCCTGGAAAGGGATTATAAGATAATCCTAAATGGAACTAAATGAAAGGTAATGGTATGTATTCGAATTAAACATAACAGTACCAACTGATTTTCCATAACGTGTACTACAAAAGGAGGACATAATATATGACCAACACAAAAATACACGGATGCGTTAATTTTCGTTGTCTGTTACTCACAACATACTTTTTAAAGATATATTTAAGTGTAAGAAGGGACGTAAACCTGAAAATATGAATATGACCCATATTCTGAAAATTCACATCCACTGACAAGACATAAATATTCTCGTTAAGTTTTACTTGTAAAACAAAGACTGTATCGACACGATACTCGCAGGGGAAAAAAAAGAACAGTCAGTGCAATCACCCACTGAATACTGATGCTGTCTGTCGACGAAACTGCAACTCTCAGGTAGGCGAGAGTCATCGTCTCCTGGGAGGGTGCCTTTTAAGTTTCTTCTGTCACTGAAATTTAGTGGTGACACACACTTCTGACGTCAAAATGTAGAGGTCGCCCCAGGGCGAAGATGGCGGCAAAAGACTTCCCAAACGGACGCACGTAAGGCCTCCCCGGTTTGTCTGAGACACAGGTTCCACTCACTGTCTGTGTCTGAAGCTATCACTGAGCCAGATGCTGTCGCCTGTCTTGTTTCAGAGGAAACCACTCAGCCTGCAAGATCCAGGTAATCGCAGAGGGTGGGCTTATTGGTAGTTGGGAGCTCCAACGTTAGGCGTGTTATGGGGCACCTTAGGGACTTAGCTGACAAGAAGAGTAAGAAATCAAAAGTGCATTCCATGTGCATACCGGATGAAGTTGTTCCAGGTGTGGAAAGGGT
The DNA here is from genome assembly GCF_023897955.1 of Schistocerca gregaria. Classification (NCBI taxonomy): domain Eukaryota; kingdom Metazoa; phylum Arthropoda; class Insecta; order Orthoptera; family Acrididae; genus Schistocerca; species Schistocerca gregaria. The sequence continues at coordinate 398,701,886 of NC_064931.1, read as the reverse complement.
CCTCCCTGATGCCATGAAGAGCACAGCGTGCAGCCAACTGCAGGTGGTTGCTCCCGCCGGTTCCAGTGATGTGTGTCAATATGGATCAGAAAACATTCCTTCTGGTTCCGAGCGGTTAACAGAAGTGGTAAAGGCAGTCAGTCTGGCCTGCAAGGTGAAAGCAGAGCTGACCATTTGCAGCATAGTCGACAGGACCGATTACGGACCTCTTGTACAGAACCGAGTGGTGGGTCTGAATCTGAGGCTCAGATGGTTCTGCGAGCGTGTAGGATGCAGATTCCTCGACTTGCAGCAACGGGTGGTAGGGTTTCGGGTTCCGCTGAATAGGTCAGGTGTCCACTATACGCAGGAGGCGGCTACATGGGTATCGGGGGCTGTGTCGCGTGGATTGGGCGGATTTTTAGGTTGGAGGGTCTCGAGAAAACACAAGAAGGGCTTCAATCACAAGGGTTGCAAGCTAAACACACGATGAACATAGATACAGGAATCATTGGCATAACAGTTGTAAATTGTTGTAGCTGTGTTGGGAAAGTACCGGAGCTCGAAGCGCTAATAGAAAGCACTGATGGTCCAATCGTTATAGGCACTGAAGCTGGATAAAATGGTATATCAGCTAAGCCGAAATTTTTGCGAAGAACCTAACGGTGTGCCGGCCGCGGTGACCGAGCGGTTCTGGACATTTCAGTCCGGAACTGCGAGACTGCTTCGGTCGCAGGTTCGAATCCTGCCTCGGGCATGGATATGTGTGATGTCCTTAGGGTGGTTAGGTTTAAGTAGTTCTACGTTCTAGGGGTCTGATTACCTCTGATGTTAAGTTCCACAGTTCTCAGAGCTATTTTTGAACCTAACGGTGTTCCGAAAAGATAGGCCAAACACCGTTGGCGGTGGCGTGTTTGTTGCTGTCAGAAGTAGTTTAACTTGTGGCGAAATTGAAGTAGATACTTCCTGTGAGTTAGTATGGGCAGAGGTCATTGTTGGCAACCGGAATAAAATCCTGAGTTTGAATTCAAACACGTATCCGACTCATGCCATAACAGTTGGTGGTGACTTCAATTGACCCACGGTATGTTGGCAAAAATACATGTTTAATTCCAGAAGCACGCATAAAATACCATCAGAAATATTGCTAAATGCATTCTCTGAAAATTATTTCGAGCAGTTAGTTCATGAGCCCACGAGAATAGTAAATGGTTGTGAAAATACACTCTACCTCTTAGCAACAAATAATCCTGAGTTAATAACGATAATCAAAATCGATATAGGGATTAGTGAACACATGGTTGTCGTAGGGTGATTGAACATTGTAATCCCCAAATCCTAGAAAAATGAGCGAAAAAAATAATTATTCAAAAGCGCAGACAAAAATTCAGTTGACGCCTACCTTAGAGGCAATCTCTTGTCATTCCAAATTAATAACATAAGTGTAGGCCAGACGTGGCTTAAATTCAAAAAAATAGTATCGGCAGCAATTGAGAGATTTATACCAAATATAAAAACAAACGACGGAGCTGATACTCCTTGGTACACAAAACGAGTTAGAACACTGTTGCAGAAACAACGAAAGAAACATGCCAAATTGAAAGAGACACAAAATCCCGAAGGCAGGCCATCCTTTGCAGGAGCTCGAAATTTATGTCGGAGTTCAATGCGAGACACCTATAGCAGTTTCCACAACGAAACTTTGTCTCGAAACCTGGCAGAAAATCCAAAAAGACTCTGGTCGTTTGTGAAGGACGTTAGCGGCAAGAAACAATCAATGCCTCCTCTGCGCGATAACATTGGAGTTACTAAACACAGTTTTCCGAAATGCCTTCACAAAAGAAGACGAAGTAAATATCCCATAATTCGAATCGAGAACAGCTGCCAACATGAGGAACGTAGAAGTAATTAACCTTGAAGTAGTGAAGCAACTAAAATCGCTTAATAAAAACAAGTTTTGTGGTCCAGACTGTATACCAGTTAGGTTCCTTTCCGAGTATGCTAATGGATTAACAATCATTTACAACCGTTCGCTCCACAAAAGATCTGTAACCGAAGACTGGAAAGTTGCACAGGTCAGACCAATATTCAAGAAAGGTAGTAGGAGTAATCCACTAAATTACAGGCCCATATCGTTAACGTCGATAGGCAGCAGGACTTTAGAACATATATTGTGTTCGAAAATTATGAATTACCTCGAAGGAAACGGTCTATTGACACACAGTCGACACGGGTTTTCGAAAACATCGTTCCTGTGAAACACAACCAGCTCTTTATACACACGAAGTTCTGAGTGCTATTGACAAGGGATTTCAGATCGTTTCCGTATTCCTGGATTTCCGGAAGGCTTCTGACACTGTACCACACAAGCTGCTAGTAGTGAAATTGCGAGCTTATGGAATATCGTCTCTGTTATGTGACTGGATTTGTGATTTCCTTTAAGAGAGGTCACAGTTCGTAGTAATTGACGGGAAGCCATCAAGTAATTCGGAAGTGATTTCAGGCGTTCCCCTAGGTAGTGTTATAGGACTTTGCTGTTCCTTATCTATAAAAATGAATTGAGAGACAGTCTGAGCAGCTGCCTTCGGTTGTTTGCAGATGACACTGTCGTTTATCGACTAATAAAGTCATCCGAAGATCAAAACAAAATCCAAAACTATCTATAAAAATATCTGAATGGTGCGAAAAGTCCTGTTGACCCTAAATAACGAAAAGTGTGAGGTCATCCACATGAGTGCTAAAATGAACTCATTAAACTTAGGTTACCCGATAAATCAGTCTAATCTAAAAGCCATAAATTCAACTAAATACGTAGGTATTACAATTACCAACAACTTTAATCGGAAAGAACACGTAGAAACTGTTGTTGGGAAGGCTAAAGAAAGGCTGCGTTTTATTGTCAGGACACTTAGGAAATGTAACATACCTACTAAGGAGGACACTTCGCTACAAGAGGATACTACGCTTGTCCGTCCTCTTTTAGAATACTGCTGCACACTGTGGGATCCTTACCATATAGGACTGATGATGTACATCGAAAAAGTTTAAAGAAAGGCCGCACGTTTTGTATTATCACGAAAAATGGTAGAGAGTGTCACAGAAATGATACAGAATTTGGGCTGGAAATCATTAAAAGAAAGTCGATTTTCGTTGCGACGGAATCTTCTCACGAAATTCCAATCACAAACTTTCTCCTCTGAATACGAAAATATTTTGTTGACACCGGCCTACAAAGGGAGGAACGATCACTACGATAAAATAAGGGAAATCAGAGCTCGTAAGGAAAGATATAGGTGTTCATTCTTTCCACGCTCTACTGACATTGGAATAAGAGAGAATTTTGAATGTGGTTCTATGACCCTTCTGCCAGGCACTTAAATGTGATTTGCAGAGTATCCATGTAGATGTACATGTGGATGTCTGAGTTAAGGTGGTGGACTGTTGTCGGGATGATGATAGGTGGCTGCTCATAAAGACTTCGTTATTAGTCATACATTTTACTGAAGAACAAACTATAACATTCTGTGGTGCAATGTCCTCCATAACAGCGAGTGTTAAGGAACTGACGCAACAGTTGGCCATGGTCTCAGGCGACTGCTTTCTATGGCAGAGGGCTGTTTGCACTTGGTAGTTGGCCTGAAGGTGGCCCACTGGCTGGAAGATGCTAAGCCACAGCACTGTTGTTAAAACCAGAAGCAGGGGTCCACAGTTAGTGCAGGCCAAATCTCGTGATCGCTAATTGTAGCTTCATGTCGCCTCGGGGAACAACATACGCCTCTCCGTCTAAATAATGGCTACCAGAGTGAGATACCTTTGACAGAAAATAATTGTAATTTATGTTGGGTCTGAACGATCTTGCTATGCCAATCACAGCCCTCAACCATGTAGACCATAAGAAGTCTGTTGATTGGATGTGTAATAACTGCCCTACAAATGCCTTTCTGCTGTGTCATCATTAAAACAATGCCAGCCCCTTTCCTGGAGCACAATTTGGGAATCTGCCTGTGGCATTGCTGCATCTCACGTAATGGTGTTTGGTCGGCTGTGAGCTGGCCCACTAACTAAGTCTTTTGCAACAGCTATGGCAATATCACTTTTGTATCCCGCCTGGAAGGCAGCGTGTTGGAATGTTCCTGTTAACTGAAAGTTTGGCTGAATGAAGGAAGTGAGTAGGAGCAGGAAGAGGTGAAAATCTCTCGGTACTGCTCTTAGAAATGGTTTTACTATGTCACAATATTAACTGAATACATAACTTTGCACCGAGGTGCGATGCCTTAGACCCGTAGTAAGTAGTACATAGTCTAAATAGCAAGCGAAGTCTCCCGGCCGTCTGCTCTTGATCAAGATGGGCAGAATCTGTCAAGGAGCTCGTAGACCGTCGCAGCACCGCGTAGAGGGCGTTTTCGCTGGTGTCTGTTGTAGTACTAACTTAACAACTGTCACCTACACCACGGCATCTTAGCTGTCAATACCACATCCCTCACCCTTGAAACGATGCACCGTCATTGAGTAGGGCTTCCGACGACAGGTGGAGGCACACAGGGGGGCCCAGCTGAGGTTGCGGACAGCGGAACTGCCGAGCCGTGCTGTTCGCTCGCGACCCCGTATTGCTTGTGGAAAACCTGTTGAGGCTGCACACCACCACCGGGTATGCTTGGATGAGGATGCGGAGAAACGACATCCATGGGTGGCAGCGGCGGCGTGACGGCAGCCTTAGAGTCCATCGGTACCGGCAATACTTAGGAACATGGCGGCGGCGGCAGCGGCCGGAGGTGGGGCCGTGGTGGCTTCGAGAGGCGCCCAACCCATGCAGGTAACCGGATTGGCAGCGGCGACTTCGACGATGGCAGGCGACGCGCCCGTGGCAGGGTTGCGAGCGGCTGAGGGCCATCAGTGGAGCCGTAGCCTAAGGTGGCGGACTCTGTGAGCCACCAATTCTCCCAGAAAACTAGCGGCAGAAAACCGAGGAAGGCACAAACGAATCTGGTTCCGGTGTCTCTTGTCAGTGCCCGAGGGGCCCAGAAATGACAAATAAGGCGCGGCCGTGCTGGCGAAGAATGCATCCCTGCTCCCAGCGCTGCCTGCCAGAGTAAACGCAATAGAACACTAAATCATGTGGCGCCAAGCCAAAACGAGGCGAAGCAGTGGGTGTGCGCGCCAGCAGGTGCAATAGCTGAAGGAGAGACCGATGGGCCTGGCCTTGTAACAATTCATTTGGGGAACGGGTGCCGAGCGTCTGCAAGCAATATGAAGCAAGGAAGGTCCAGAGCGCATGCTCGCGAGAGTGTGTGGCGCACAACTTGCTCAACTGCGACCTAAACATACGCAATAAGCGATCACCCTTGCCATTTGACTGGGGGTGGAACGGGGCTGAGGTCAGATGGCGAATGCCATTAGCAGCACAGAACGCTACAAACACTCAGGACACGAATTGGGGGCCATTGTCGGAGACAATAGCTTCAGGAAGGCCCCCAATGCAGAAAATAGACGACGAAGCCTGAATAGTACTGGCAGATGTAGTAGTAGACATAGGTACAACAAAAGGAAAGTTGCTGTACGTATCAATGACTATTAACCACCGGGTGTCCCAGTAAAGACCCGCAAAATCAATATGGACGTGCTGCCAAGGCGCAGTAGGAAATGGGGGGGGGGGGGGGGGGGATATTGGCTTTTAACGTCCCATCGACAACGAGGTCATTAGAGACGGAGCACAAGCTCGGATTAGGGAAGGATGGGGAAGGAAGTCGGCCGTGCCCTTTCAAAGGAACCATCCCGGCATTTGCCTGGAGTGATCTAGGGAAATCACGAAAAACCTAAATCAGGATGGCCGGACGCGGGATTGTACCGTCGTTCTCCCGAATGCGAGTCCAGTGTGTTAACCACTGCGCCACCTCGCTCGGTGCACAGTAGGAGTCGGCCACGCAAAGAACCGCTGGTGGGGAGCAGATTGATGCCCTACGCAAGAGCGACAGTTAGCAAGCAAATTCTCAATATGTTTATCAATGCTGACCCAAGTGCAGTGACAGTGCGCTAATTGCTTCATCCGCACTATACCCCAATGACCAGCATGCTCCAAGAGGAGAATTTACGAGTGCAACGAACGACGTACAACCACACTAGACTGATCACAGTCAGTTTGTAACAAGATAACACCACGGTGTGCAGACAGGTAGTGACGTTGCGCAAAGTAACGTCGAACAAGTGGATCACGAATCTGCGTAGCAGATGGAGGCCATTGAGTAAGAATATATTGGCGTTGGTAGGCCAAAACTACTCATCCAAGCAACAGACTTCTTACGGTCTACATGGGTACAAGCAGAGGACCATCGTCTACCGTCCTAGTACTTAATGAGTTTTATATTTTGTGGCTGGAGTTCTTCCATCGTTGCAGACGTGCACGAGAAACATCACTCCGACGCACCGGATGCAGTACATTCGGAGATATTGGTAATTGCTTTGCGTATTAGGGCTATAGAGCTGAACAGCTGTGATCACGTAACTTTCATTTTCACTGAGGTTGCACATCACTGTAGATCATCTTTGAAAGTAGTGTGTTCTAGTCATTGGGACGTAGATCATATCAGTCATCCCGCGTTATTTATTTTAGATTGCGTAGCCATAAAAAGTGGCATATTTGGGCAGTTTATAAATAATATTAGTAAGGAAATTCATTTGTAATTCTTTACGTTCATTGCATATCGACATACAACATTTTTAATATATAAAAGGGTTTTAATTTTCAATAAATATATAAGCAGAAACAACATTTACAATTTAGTTGTTGCTAGTTCTCTTTATCATGCATTTATTTTTATGTTGTAATTTATATGTTAAGGGTACGGAGGAGGAAATAATATCACCGTTAAGAGATTCTAAGACCTGCTTCAAGGGGTAGTCAGACTTGGCCAAAGCTTTACTTTCGCGTTTAGTATTAACCATTGGGCACATTCATTTTTACATCCTCCTGTAGCAGCATCTTGGAAACCATTCAAACACTTAAATTTATATTCGATGTTAGCAAATCCCCTTTTTTTCAATAATACGTTTCTTTCTATAGTCACTCTTCATTTTATATCCTCCCTACTTCGGCCATCATCAGTTATTTTGCTGCCCAGCAATGGTTTTAGTGTCTCAGTTCGTAAGCAGATTCCCTTAACACTTCCTGATTTAACATTCATAATACCAAGGGAGAGGGAAGCGGTACTTTATGCCTACCTTTTCAGAATAATTTAATCTAGTCATGTACATTATATTTTAAAATTTTGAAAAAAAATGTATTTGTGATTTTTAATGATTTCTTCTACCAGATACAAAACTGTTTCAAATTTTTCAGTAAAAATTAATGGAAAAATTTATGTCTTGTCAGTGGATGTGAACAGGTGTCAAATTCATATTTTCAGGTTTAGGACCCTTCTTACACATAAATATATCTTTAAAAAGTATGTTGTGCGTAAAAGACAAAGAAATATAACGAAATCCGTGTATCTTTGTGTTGGTCATATATTACGCCCCCTTTTGTAGTACACGTTGTGGAAAATCCGTTGGTACTGCTAGGTTTAATTCGAATACGTTCCATTACCTTTCATTTAGTTCCATTGAGGGTCATCTTATAATCCCTTTCCAGGGCACTATCTTTTCCATTCATATGTTCTTTGCTGTCTCTGACACAATTGCAGTGTCAATGGTAAACTTCAAAATGTTTATTGCTTCTCCCTAATATTTAATTCTGTTTACAAATTTCTCCTTGTGTGCTTTACTGCTTGTTCGGTGCAGATGTTGAATGACATCGAGTGTGGGATACCTGAACGTCTCACTCCCATCTTCAATTTGCACAACGAGAAATCCAGTGGCTGGAGTAGCAAAATGTATGTGCTTCAACAATATATGTTCTTTGATGGGATGGGGCTGTGAATTACATGTCCAGCTTCATTATTCCGCTCTTCTTTTTATCTGAAGAGTGCAAAATTCATATTTCAGTGCATATATGGCAAAAATTCAAACTTTCATGTAGGACAACATGGATTACCAAGGATTCACGTGCTACCAGTTGTGGAGGAACATATTGGAATGAGCGTCTCTACTATTTCAGAACATTAAATGCTATTTTTGTAACTTAAAGAAGAGCACAGTACATTGTGATAACTATTACTAGATCGAAAGGTATGCCAGTTCCGTTCGAACCCACTAGCGTGAACAAAGAGAAAAGACGGTTAGGGATGCAGTAAAGGGAAATGTCTTTAGTGTGTACTGTGGGATTGGAGAAGTGTGAGGTACGAAAACTATTGTATCTTTTTCATGAGTTTACGCCTCTTATCTTCAGATATCATTTTTAAATGACGAATGGTCATCAGAGGAAAGTTGCTACCTCACCATATCTCTGGACCAATAGTTTTCATCTAAGTATAATTGGAGGCGTTTATGTAAAAGTCCGATTTCAGAAGCTTCTCTGTGCTGGGGCGCCTGACTCAAATGCGTCAAAATTGTCATTGTCCATGTCAACAGAAGGTACAATGCAGGAGATTTCTCCAGTTCTAATTACTTGGACGCCGCTTTGAAGCGCTACAAAAACCCACATGTTTTAAAAGCTATAAAATAAGCTATTGCGTATAAGAATTACAGTAGGAATAGCATACATATCGTGAAAAGTTCTTTCATCAGCGTGTTATCAGTTCCTTCATTTCGGGCTATTTCTCCCTCCTCAGAGAGCTTTTCGCACGAAGACATTGTAACATTGTCAGCTGCTTATTCCAACGACTATCGATAGAATGGTTCAGCTATCTATCATGATCTTTAGGAAAACCACTTTTCTTTATGTAAGGGAAGCGTTCCTTTGCTGCAACCAAAAGACCATGAAATTATGGACAATTGGCGCATATATACTGCGCATTAAAGATATTAAATACCAAGGGACATAAATCGTGTAAACAATTCTCTTAGAATGTTACCGACCGGTTTTTGTTCATCTGGAAACTGCGTTGTAAAGAAAACGCGAGATCTGAGAGTTCAGACAATAAAACAGGAGACAGCACATGTCAGATAATTGTTTCTTCTCGCACTGGTTGTCCATATTTCCGTAGTTGCAGAGTACGCGTCTTCTGTTATACTACCTCAGGCATAGACTTTTAACACTTTCTGCCACCTACTGCGACACAGTTGTGGGGTGAGATATAATAGCTTTTGCAGTGTCGATTAACTTCTGAACTAGATCCATAAGACCCTCACCTCTTATAGTTCTGTACGACCTTACGTTTCGTGCACATATAGGAACGCAATTATCGACAGTTATCTCCTGAGCGGGTTTAGGAAGTCGTTTCTCGTTCACATAACACCTTTCTTTATTAGACACACATGGATGGCGAGAAATGTACGAAGTGCCACTTGACACTTCGGCGTGAGAGTAAATTTCACAGCGCAGCGAACAGCAAAGAAAATGAACGCTTTTCTTAGCGCCATCGGCAATAGACTTTAATATGGTCCAAATTGTACTTTTAAAATTCGTTCCAGGCTCTACTCACCACTGATTATTTTTTCTTTTACTTCCCTTTTTATTGACATGTGCTCCTTCTTCTGCAAACCATGTTTAGTTTCCTGCTCTCATTTTGTGTGTTATGAAATAAGTGAAGGAATCCCACCACTCCACTAAACACTGCTCTACTCAGCCCTCGTAGCCCGTACCTTACAACTGCGTCGAGTGCTACCAACAGTTCGTAGGTGCGCCACACCAGTGCTTGCGCAAGTAGTGACGTCACGGTCTCGCTCAGTGTGGAGCAGTGAGGTCGCGGCCCGTGGGCTGCGACTCTACGCGCAGCTCAGCTCAGTCCGTGGCATACGTGTTCTTTCGCAACAGCACTGCTCGGCCCTTGGGTGACGTCAGGGACTCGCTCTGCCCGTGACAGCTGCAGCCCAGTGCGGCTGCAGCTCGTGGGCCGAGGCTCCTCGCACGACTCTCTCGGCGGACCTCGTTTTGGCTGCTCCTCCCGAACCTGCAGCGCGAGGCAAGGCTCGCACCCCTGCCCTGGCTACGGTCTTGGACGGACCGCGCATTGATTCCCGCCTCTGCTGCAAAGTGCACAACCAGAGCTCACACTCAGCCGGTTGTCACCGACCGATTAACGTCATACAAGCCAACTGCGAAGTCCCTCCAGCAGTGGCTGCATCAATTACCACGGGAAGACACGTCCCTGAACTGATCCCTCTTATCCTCAGAACATTGATACCTTTCAAATTTTAAGTTAGTGTATCTTGTACAAATATCTCACAAGCGAATGTAAATGATTTGTGAAACTGTTTATTTAAAACATGTCAAGTAATGTATTGTTTTTCTTGTATACACCAGTCTTGTAATTTTGTTGTACACGACTTGAATGAGTAATCATGTAACGGCCAGTATAGTAGTCAAATGTATCGGAGACAAACGTAAGACATCAAGAAAATATTTCTTTCTTTATGTTTATGAAATATGTGATTACCAGAGAGTCCACAAGTGTTAAAAAGTACATGTAAAACTTTCTATGATGATAAAGAACAGAGATACCTTCACATTTTTTCTGCAATCAGCTAGGGGATGCCTTCCTGTTTCGTATCGTCCTTTGTTCTTCCGCTTTCGCAGTGTAAGTATCTACACTACAGTCCATTAAAACTGCTACACCACGAAGATGACGTGCTACAGACGCGAAATTTAAATGACAGGAAGAGGATGCCGAGATATGCAAATGATTACCTTTCCAGGGCATTCACGCAAGGTTGCCGCCGGTAGCGACACCTACAACGTGCTGACATGAGGAAAGTTTCCAACCGATTTCTCGTACGCAAACAGCAGTTGACCGGCGTTGCCTGGTGAAACGTTGTTGTGATGCCTCGTGTAAGGAGCAGAAATGCGTACCGTCACGTTTCCGACTTTTTTAAAGGTAGGATTGTAGCCTATTGCGTTTGCAGTTTATCGTATCGCGACATTGCTGCTCGCGTTGGTCGAAATCCAGTGGCTGTTAGCAGAATAAGGAATCGGTGGTTCCAGGAGGATAATACGGAACGACGTGCTGGATCACAACGCCCTCGCGTCAGTAGCAGTAGAGTTGACAGGCATCTTATCCGCTTGTCACGGAGCGTGCAGCTTCGTATCGATAGCTGAGTCAACAGTTGGGGACGTTTGCAAGAGAACAACCGTCTGCACGAAAAGTTCGAAGACGTTTGCAGTAGCATGGACTATCAGCTCGTAGACCATAGCTGCAGTTACCTTTGACGCTGCATCACAGACTGGAGTGCCTGCGATGGTGTATTCAACGACGAACTTGGGTGCACGAATGGGAAAACGTCATTTTTTCGGATGAATCCAGTTTCTGTTTACAGCATTATGATGGTCGCATCTGTGTTTGGCGTCATCGCAGTGAACGCACATTGGAAGCGTGTACTCCTCATCGCCATACTGGCGTATCAACCGGCGTGATGGTATGGGGTGCCATTGGTTACACGTCTCGGTCACCTCTTGTTCGCACTTTGAACAGAGGACGTTACATTTCAGGTGCGTTACGACCCATGGCTCTGCCCTTCATTCGATCCCTGCAAAATCCTACATTTTAGCAGGATAATATACGACCGCATGTTGCAGGACCTGTACTGGCCGTTCTGGATACAGAAAATGTCCGACTGCTGCCTGGACAGCACATTCTTCAGATCGCTCACCAATTGAAAACGTCTGGTCCATGGTGGCCGAGCAACTCGCTCGTCACAATACGCTAGTCAATAGTCTTGATTAACTGTCGTATCGTGTTGAAGCTGCATGGGCACCTGTACATGTGCACGACATCCAAGCTCTGTTTGACTCAGTGCCCAGGTGGTTGTTCTGGGTACTGATTACTCACGATCTATATACCCAAATTGCCTGAAAATGTAATCACATGTAAGTTATAGTACAATATATTTGTCCAATGAAACAGTTTATCATCTGCATTTTTTCTTGGTGCAGCAATTTTAATGGCCGCTAGTGTATCTTGTTAGCTCATAAGAACGATGAATATGTTTAAGTGTATTTAAATTAATAACTTTCAGAAGTATTAACTCAACATATGTCTTTGTGTTCAGTTTTTCGTGAAAGATACGCAAAACTGCTGACGTGGAGCCCGTCCGCCATTGGTGTGACCCTAATGCTGATTAGCAATTTATCAGATCTTTTATGGTGCCCCAACAAAACTGCAGTCTTTTAGAAACTAAGTCCGATACTCAATTAACTATGCAGCACAATGCGATTGACTGATCGCGTTATGCACTTGCCTTATGAAAATTGCATTGGAGGCACATCTGTAACTTTGCATTTCTCTCGACCACCAACCTGGAGTAATAGGAAATCATAATAGGAATCAACAAGCACTGCTCGGTTAATTTCAATTGACATTACTGAGCTGACTACCTGCCGGTAAGTGGTAGATGATCACTACTACTTTCTTTACATTCTCTATCTTCCTTCCAGTTTCGCAAGCAGGCAAGGTAACAGTTACGGCTCACAACTTCCACTCGCTCATTCACCTACCAGAGAGGTTGTAGCCATTGCTGGCTGGGGAGCACTTATACTGTGGTCACTCCGTGTGTGGTTGCAGTTTAACATCAAACCAGACACAATTCTGTTTACAACAACAAAATATACAAGAACCGTTACATCAGTTCGTTGTATCGGCGAGTAGTGTGAGCTAAATAGCTTTTCTCATACGGGAATGAGCAGCACCGTTAATTTAGAGTAATATAGAAACGTCTCTTGCCATGTCAACAGCCGATGGTGCTGAATCACACGAGATCTACCTTACTCATGAGTTCTCCCAGGACAGAGCTAGCACAATTATGGACCAAAAACCTCCCTTTCCTTCATATTTCCTTCCCCAATGTTGTTGTTGTGGTCTTCAGTCTGAAGATTGGTTTGATGCAGCTGCCCAAGCTAGTCTATTCTGTGCAAGCCTCTTCAGCGCTGCACGACTAACGCAATGTACATCAGTTTGAACCTGCTAATTGTATTCAAGACTTTGTCTCCATCTACAATTTTAACACCCCCCCCCCCCCTCCCCGCCAACACCCACATATACACACATCTCTCCATTACCTAACTGACAAGTCCTTGATTGTGGTATCGATAGCTACGATGCCACGACGTAGGTTGAAGTTGTTAAGTTGGCACTACGACAGACACCGACTACTCGCCCTTCAGCCCTGGGATTCCCAAAGTGGTCGATATCGACCCCTTGGGGTCGATATCGGTTTCCTAGGGGTCTACATAAAGGAAAACTGATTTTGGGGGTCGACGAGGTCTAAAAATCGGCCCCTATTGAATAGACACAAGTTCTTGTTTAAATCTTTCATGATAGGTAGGTACTGTATTGTTTATGTTGTGTTACGTGTACTAAGAATAATTAATATTTTTGTAGGAAATAGGACTGATGTAGTAATGTAACGTCTCAAGTTCGTACAAGATGAAAAACTCGGCAAGTCTGCGTTTTGCTTTGCTCTCTATTTGACGCTTACGCGATTTAACACGAACGAATTCATGATCAAGTCCAAACATGTTCCTGATGTTTTACTATTTAACGAGCTTGCACTTAGGTTGAAAGTTCATTTCCGTTTTGAAATTCGTTGGATCTTTAACGATAATAACTCATATAAGTACTCATTTATTTCAAGAGATTACAAAGTTATTAGATAGGTAGATTAAGTGAATTAAATTGACTGAAAAAGTAGTAAACACAGCATACAACATATTTTAAATAGGTAGGTATAAAAGTTTTTGTAATAATTACTTACACTTAAGTTGTTCAGTAGGTAGGTAACTAAACTTTGAAGTGTTCAGTTAGCTTTGGTTTTCGTTCTTATGCTGATAGGTACCAACTTACCTAATACGAATTTTCTATACCTAATTACCTACTACAGTTACTTACCTAATATAGGTATCCAAGTTTATCAATGAGTAAGTCAGTAATATCTAAGAAGAATCCATTACCTGGGTGTGATAAAAATAAGATAGTGTGCAAATTTAACGGTTTATTATTGTTTTTTATTTAGGTAGTATTTTATTTGCAAGATTACTGAGAGTTTTATGATGGCGGACACGAAAAAAGATGTAGACAATACAGTTTGGACTACTTGAAGTTCGGATTTGTTGTAGCTCCATCAAATCAACACTTGCCGATTTGTCTCATATGTGAAAAAGTAGTCAGTAACGATATCATGAAGCTTTCAAAAATGGATGACCACTTATCAAGAGTACATGTTGACAAAAAAAAAAAAAACAAGCCCTTGTCATCTTCTCAAGCACTTAAAGAAAAACTAGACAAAAGGCCATCCATAAGATTGATGTTTGCGTCATCATCTATTAAATACGACGATGGTTTACGAGCGTCCTATAATACACTCCTGGAAATGGAAAAAAGAACACATTGACATCGGTGTTTCAGACCCACCATACTTGCTCCGGACACTGCGAGAGGGCTGTACAAGCAATGATCACACGCACGGCACAGCGGACACACCAGGAACCGCGGTGTTGGCCGTCGAATGGCGCTAGCTGCGCAGCATTTGTGCACCGCCGCCGTCAGTGTCAGCCAGTTTGCCGTGGCATACGGAGCTCCATCGCAGTCTTTAACACTGGTAGCATGCCGCGACAGCGTGGACGTGAACCGTATGTGCAGATGACGGACTTTGAGCGAGGGCGTATAGTGGGCATGCGGGAGGCCGGGTGGACGTACCGCCGAATTGCTCAACACGTGGGGCGTGAGGTCTCCACAGTACATCGATGTTGTCGCCAGTGGTCGGCGGAAGGTGCACGTGCCCGTCGACCTGGGACCGGACCGCAGCGACGCACGGATGCACGCCAAGACCGTAGGATCCTACGAAGTGCCGTAGGGGACCACACCGCCACTTCCCAGCAAATTAGGGACACTGTTGCTCCTGGGGTATCGGCGAGGACCATTCGCAACCGTCTCCATGATGCTGGGCTACGGTCCCGCACACCATTAGGCCGTCTTCCGCTCACGCCCCAACATCGTGCAGCCCGCCTCCAGTGGTGTCGCGACAGGCGTGAATGGAGGGACGAATGGAGACGTGTCGTCTTCAGCGATGAGAGTCGCTTCTGCCTTGGTGCCAATGATGGTCGTATGCGTGTTTGGCGCCGTGCAGGTGAGCGCCACAATCAGGACTGCATACGACCGAGGCACACAGGGCCAACAGCCGGCATCATGGTGTGGGGAGCGATCTCCTACACTGGCCGTACACCTCTGGTGATCGTCGAGGGGACACTGAATAGTGCACGGTACATCCAAACCGTCATCGAACCCATCGTTCTACCATACCTAGACCGGCAAGGGAACTTGCTGTTCCAACAGGACAATGCACGTCCGCATGTATCCCGTGCCACCCAACGTGCTCTAGAAGGTGTAAGTCAACTATCCTGGCCAGCAAGATCTCCGGATCTGTCCCCCATTGAGCATGTTTGGGACTGGATGAAGCGTCGTCTCACGCGGTCTGCACGTTCAGCACGAACGCTGGTCCAACTGAGGCGCCAGGTGGAAATGGCATGGCAAGCCGTTCCACAGGACTACATCCAGCATCTCTACGATCGTCTCCATGGGAGAATAGAAGCCTGCATTGCTGCGAAAGGTGGATATACACTGTACTAGTGCCGACATTGTCCATGCTCTATTGCCTGTGTCTATGTGCCTGTGGTTCTGTCAGTGTGATCGTGTGATGTATCTGACCCCAGGAATGTGTCAATAAAGTTTCCCCTTCCTGGGACAATGAATTCACGGTGTTCTTATTTCAATTTCCAGGAGTGTATAAACTAACCTAACGTACACTGAAATCCTGTGAAAATGAGGACGTACTTGATTATCTTCTGTTTCGCAAGGAGCAATTTGAAAATGGAGTTAAGTATGCGACAACAAGAGGAATGTAGGAAAATGATGACATCGATGCGAGCGGAATCAGGAAGGTAGTCAATTTTTTCTCGTTGAGTACGTATTATAGTGTATGTCTACTGAGGTAGCAGCGACACAGGTGAGTTGAATACTGTATTTGATGCTTTTGAGGAGGACAGAGAATCATTCATGTCTAAACTTACTCACCTCTGTGTTAAAGGGTAACAGAGAGTGTACAGGAAGATCGATTGAGATAGAGCGTTGACTCATATACTTTAGAGAAGGACAAGTTGCTGAAGGTCAATTTTTTCCGGTGTTCTATTTGGATTCTTTAGTCACGTGATATAGCCTTCATTCTAGTCGTATGCAGCTACGTGTTCCGTATGTGGTTTGAAGCATTGTCTACTTGCGATCGTTAATGGTGAACCCGTTGGTCATCAGAGGACTTCCATCTCATGTGTGATGGAAGTTAATACATTTCTCTAAACACACTTTGATTTACGTGATCCCTACCCTGTCGCATGCTTGGTGCCAAATCGAGAGTTCAGCGTCATAACTAAGTTAGCTGTGGGTATTTGTGAGGGGCTGTAATCATTGTGTACACACTTACCCGACAGATGGGCTGTTTACAGAGTTGGTGACGGGATGACTTGTAATTTTCACGTATTGGACGCTGCTGTTATGCGTATCTGTTTGCTTGTAGGATGTACCGCCTGCTACTAACTATCAATTTTATATAGACCTGATGGAGTAATAGTATAATTACTGACTCATTATCGGATGTGATCAGTGGGCACTATACGTGTCTGCTCGTATCATAGAAAGAAAAAGTTTTTCGATTGGGCGAGAGATAGCTCAGCGTAGGGGAACTGGGGATAAGGCTGTATGTCTGACAGGACGGAAAAATAGGCGATCTAGGGTTATCGCCCGTTTTTAAGTGCTGAATGTTCTAGTCTTAGGAGTGTGTGATTGTTTATGTTCTCTCTCTCTCTCTCTCTCTCTCTCTCTCTCTCTCTCTCTCTTCTACTCTCTCTCTTCTACCGGAACCTGCGATGCACTAATCCTAGACTCTAGAACAATGCTTTACACATGATAGATTGGATGATTTAATTAAAAATGTGTCGAACTACGTTATGTATAAATATCGCTCCGTTCTTGTTTTTCTTAACTGTATGCTATTAAATTAAGGCACTTTGAGATCTGTTACTATAGATCGATATGGTGCGCTAAGCTCCAAGACGTGGTTACATTCCGAGAAATGTGGTGCACTTGGAGGGGCTAGGACTAGGAAAGCTCTGTTCAGTCAAGAGAGGTGGAGTGTAGCTGTATTCGTCTGCTCGGTTGAGGAATAATTGGGTAGTGATGTTGCGGGGTAGGTTGGTCAATGCCGAGGTGAAGATGGTCTTTTAACGTAAAAGGGCGAGATTGCTCTGTGACCGCTATACGCAGAGAGATTGATCGAGTACTATGCGTGAGGACTTAGAAATATGTATAGTGTTGTCTGGTACACTTTGTTCATTTTTATGTGTTCGAGAATTAAGTGTGAACGGACGTGCTGAGCAGTCATCTATGAATGTTCGCAATGCAGAGGGGGTATGGCGTAGCTATGATAGTGAAATTAGGAAAACAAGCTGCCACATGATTGGTCAGTGTTGGACCCAATGTAAAATTTTTCGCGATGTCAGCTGTTATGGATAATATTACAGTAGATCGGTGGTGTCTTACCCATCGCATCTGTGCATAATGATTGAGTGACAATGCTTGTTTGAGTTGGGGGACAAATTTTGGTTGAGGGACCGCAACTTCTGGGGTTGCTAGCACCGAAAACGGTGATCCCGTACTTGTGTACAAAAATGACCAATCACTAGAAATGGAACGCAGAGTTATAAACTATTCGGTCACTCCAACATATTAGTTTAAATGTAGAGGTGGTCAATCACTTTCGAGGGAAGTCGCCACAACGCGACCAGGCTCTTCTAGTTTCATTGTGTTGTGGCTGTCCTTTATTTAAAATCATTCAATATTACGCTATCGACTGTAAGAATACCATTTAAATGGTGGAAGGTATACTTTCCTGTGAGAGGCCGCGCATCAGTCATTGTTAATGTCTGTTTAGAATCAGACACTGACGCTGAAGTCGCGGCAGAAAGACGAAATATTCGTCAGTGTGCAAAATCATGTTAGAAAACACTGTCTGAACAAGGGTCAGGTGTCTGACTTGGTGAGCTGTTGGGAATGCTTGATGGTCACACTCTGAGTTATTCGGGGAGAGTATTGTGAATTCGCTTTGTCCTCGCTGGAGGTGGATCGCATTGGTGTCTTTGTGACTTGTAAATATGATGAGCTTTTTAGCTGGTAATTTTTTTCTCTGTTTGATGGTAGAGGGTAAAGATGATTGGGTGTTGAGGACCGGTTGTATCTAGTTTGGGACGTACAACATTGCGCTCATTCCCGGCGAATGGTCAAAACAAGGTCCTGTTGCAGTGACTGAGCTCGTCCTGTATCTATACAGGCTGCAGAAGGTAATAGATATATCCTTCTCCAACTTAAATTGCAGAGATCAGATGGGTGAAGATAAATGCGTACTCATCTGTGCTTAGAAAGGGAGAATGCTTTTTTATTAGTAAGTGAATTGTGGCGGGAGTGAATATGGTTTTATATATGCGAGTGTTTAAGATTTGTGAGTGGAAATTGCCAGGGAAGGGTGAATGACGTCTGGATTGCTGGTTGTGGGAGACACAGTTTACATCTCATGCTGGAGATGCAAGAGGGAGATAGAGATCAGCGCTATTCTATAGTCCATTTGTGCACTGTATGTCGTTACACAACAGCTGGAGAGCAGGTATAAAGAGAGCCCACTTCAGCATGCTGGTCCTGGGGCTGAGTAAATGGCTGTTTAGATGGACAGATATGTCGCTTTGACATGCCACCGCCGGCACTCGGACGCTCAGTTTGTATGGCACTATGGGATTAGTTTGAGCATTTAGTACTTGGTTTAGTGGTTATTGAATTAAGAACTGTAATATTGATGGTCATGTCCTCAGCAGGACCGCTGTATAATTGTGTGAGAGTGTTTACGTACCTGAAGATATGGTTCACGATTGGTGATGTTAAGCTGATGGTGCAATTTAGCTACCTCTGTAAAAAATAGCTGTCTCCTGCTGAAAGAAAGAAAGAAAGGGGTGACCCTGCCCCCACACCTGATGGATGAGTTATTAGATAAGAGCAAGTGATAGTTGTTGAATGATGCTATGGGTTCGGATACAGGAGTCTCTAAACGGCTGGGCGAGATGTTTTTATGTAGAAATTTATGCAATCAATAGATAGTGATATTCTACCGCTAGTGACAAGAGTTAAGAGCAGAAAAATAGGTCCAAATCGAGTGCTAGCAGAATGTTGAGACAATGGTAATAATATTTAATTAAGGGTGGAGGTGGTAAATGTGGACAATGTGAGTGTCGTATGTGCTTGATGCTCTGTATAAAAGGTTCACTCTTTAATTGGGTGTGGTATTTCTGGGTGTGTGTAACATTAATTTTAGTGTTGAAAATGCGAGAAAGATGAGGTGATTGGTATTTAGGTAGAGGCTACGTTTGTAATTCGAAAAGAGGGATTGAGAAAGGTAAATTGATTGATGGACATGGTTTGTGGGGTGATAAATGAACATAAAGATAGGGTTGAGGACGTTTGTTTATGTTGATGGTGGGATGCGTGAGAGGTTAGGTGCAGTGGGAGGAGTAAATTAGATCTATTTTTTTTTAATGTTCTAAACTAAGAATAATATTGAGAAGGTTTTAGATGGCTGGTCACGCGCCGAGGCGAGAGCAGGGATGTGTAGTTATGTTTAGTTAAAGGGTCGTGTAATGTCGTGTCAGGAATAATGCGCAGCGTATCATAGGAGGTAAAGACATGTGCTGTTGCTATGATGTGTCTAGTGTATGGAGACTGCGCTTTGGAATTATAATGCGTTGATATAAAGTTGACTTTCACCCGCGTTCGGTGGTCGCAGCTCAGGGTTGTGACAGATCAGGATCCTGGACAGATGCATGTATGTGCTTTGACAGCTGATGAGCGCACTGACCGCGTCAACTCATGCTTGCGGAAGCCGAGCCGTGGGCTGTGCGAGGTCTGAAATCAGACGGATGGGTGACTTCACAATCCTGTGGGCAGGGTGCTGAGGGGGGGGGGGGGGATGGGGTGGTGGGGTGGGGGGCGTACCTGCGCACATCTGCTGAGTTATTTTGTGAGCAGATCTGCGGGCTCTGCTATGCATTATTAGGATACTATACGAGTACTGAGCGTATCTACACATCAGTGTGAAGAATTATTTAGTAACAGTTTGCTATAATGTGTAATTAAATTATGATTGGGTGAGTGTCTGTGGACTGTGCAACATGGCCCAGGGCACATTTGGGTGGGTGTTTTGTGATAGCATGATAGATATACTGTATGGTTAAATAAGTTGTTCGAAAAAATAAATAGAGTGTTCTCAATGATTACACGCGCCTGCAGTGCAGATCAGAGTAATTGGTTTTCCGTCACCATCTCGGTTACATGCAAGTAGCAAATGTTTTCCTGGCCACGTTAACCGTGTGTGTCAACGAGCTATGTGCTATTCTGACAATAAACGTGAAGGCAGGTACAGACCTGAGACGCCGGCGGTATACATGAGAAGAACAACGCGCGGCTTTCACATGTGTCAGAGGAGAGTGCCCTTTCTGGTTAGCTGTCATGAGCACTCGCAAGCTGAACTTGGATGGAGGCTCTGGAACCCCCTCCCCGCAGACAGCACACCTGGCGGCCTGCCTTGGAGCGTAATCTAAGGCGCATAGGCGATATCAATTTCTCCTGAGTTAGGCGTGAATGTGACTATGTTGAGTGCATGCCTGGGGAAGACCGAGCAGTGACTTTTGGTCGGTTTGGCAACCGTGGGTGTTTGGGCGCGTCTGTTGCGCTATTTTTCGAACATGTCCGTGCACTGCGCTGTGCTTTATTTGGAGTGTTTAAGAGTACAGTGCTCGTCTGCTGATATGGTGCACTGCATTATTTAAGAGCTGTTTGCTATTGTGTGGTGAAATTAGGAGTTGTTTACGTGTTTCTAGCCTGTGTCAGATGACAACAGTCGGATGAGTGCGGATGTTTCCTGACAAATATAATTCACGACTAAATAAAAGGACTCGAAATAACTAGAGTGCAGTCATTCCTTACTTCCCGAAGCAGTACAGCGCAGTCTGAGCGGTTTTGGAGTAAAAACGGCAATATAGTCGGACTGTGAGTGAGTCAACAAATAACTTGACAAATTTATCTGTAGAGGAGTTAGTGCTCTGGATTGGAATGAATACCTTAATGGGTGTGATTGTGTTGCCACATGTAGTGCACTACTGGAGTTCAGAACCTGCCTTCTGTCAGCCTTATATATCGAAACCTATGAGCAGCGAAAGTTTCAAAAAGATATGCCCAAAATAAATGCACCACCTTCCTCCTTCCATCATTCTATGGACTGAAATTATTTCTGAAAGTTAGGACTTGTTTGGCAATTTGGACGTATATGTTTTGCATTATTTACGAGCGGTTCGCATGTCTGTAGGCTGTGCAGTGAGTTATTTTTAACTGAATGAATTTTATCCATATTGGATGCTGTCGAACTCCATGACTGTTCCCGTATGGGGTTGTAGAAAAATATCTGCTACCAGTCACAATAAATGGTTTTTATTCGTCACACGACCTGTTTCGGGCTTGCGCCATCTTCAGGTGTTTATACATTCATTTACATGTCTGTACTGTTGGAGATCACTGTATAAATACAAAAAAAAAAAAAGTTGCAGGTGGCTACACAAATACAAGTGGGACAATTGTAAGTGGTAAGGCAGTATTTGATGAAAATATATCTGTACTTACAAAAAGATGAAGCACCATTATTACAGTTATGCTGTGATGATAGTTTTGCCACTTAATTACACACTTATGTTCAATTTCACGTCCATATATCAGGTATAGCTCCATATTACACTATGATGATGTGCACTTGTGAAATACACTATGTTTACGTACAAACATGTGGGCTGTGGTCCAAGAACTTAGATGTAGCAGATGTAAAGATGTTGCTCACACAGAAACTCGTAGCTTCTGATCAACGAACTTAGCCACAGCTAGTGCAAAGGTGTTGCATATATAGAAATTTAAAAAGCTATTATAGATTGCGATGTTTCTTGACACACATTATGAAATTTTTTGGTTCACATTATTGACGGAATACTTAGATCTAGGAAGTACATTCTTGTTACATATATGAAATTACTCAAATCTATTACAAATGAAAAAATTAAAAATTAAAAAATTTGAAAACTAAAGAATGACAGCTAGAACTGTTTTGAGCCACACTGCTGTCAGAGAACTTCTATCTAGGAAGTACAATAATGTTACATAAATAAACTTTTTTGAAAGCTTTTACACATTATAGAATGCCAGTTACAGCTTGTGTTTACAATATGACTATTACAAATTATGATAATGACCCTTGGACTGTTGTATGACTGCTACATAGAATTTTCATAGAATATTACTTTGTTATTATATCAGAGGATAATTATTTTCTGTTGTTGAACATTTCATGAAATATTAGAAGATAGGCTTTATTTGCAAGTTCCACTTATTCGTTCAGAACAAGGTCAGGTGTGTTAGAGCTGTGGATATAAATGTCTAGTTCTTCAAGCAGATTCATTTTTTTGCCTTTGTTCACAGTGTGTAGTATTTGTAGGTTTTCTGTAATGGTAGGGGCTGAGTGGCCATGGTCTTTTAGGTGCATTGCAAAGGTGAATTTATCAAAATTATTTAGCTGGAAGGCATCCATATGCTCATGGTATCTTACAGTGAAACACCTTCCAGTTTGGCCTATGTAGAACTGTGGGCAATTGTCACATAAAAGTTTGTAAATACCTGCTTTGTGGTGGCATTGGTTGTTTGTCTTACTGTTGTGGATGTTGTGCTGTTGTAGCTTGTTGTTCGTGCTGAAAGAGATTTGAATACCAGTTATCCGGAAGAGGTTGGCAATTTGGTATGAAATCGTACCTATAAATGGTATGCAAGCAAATGTGTTTTTTCCTTCTTTTGAATCTGATTTAGTAGGTGTGGATTGTTGCTTTTTGATTTTGTTGTTAAGTTTATCATTTACATCTGGGTTGTATCCATATCTCCATGCAATGTCTTTTATAATGTTAATTTCTTTTTTTTCATCAGGGAGGCTGAGTGGGATTTTATGTATACGATTGAGTGTGGATCTGAAGAATGCCATTTTGTGTTGTGCTGGATGACATGAGGAGTTGTTAATGACAACGTCACTAGTGGTAGGTTTTCTGTAAATCTGGAAGGCATGTTTGTTGTTTACATTAGATATTGTAAGGTCCATAAAATGGATACCTTTATCTACTTGATGTTCTACAGTGAATTTGATGTTGTGCAGGCTGCTGAGGCCCTTAGCAAGTTTCTCAATCTTCTTAGTTGTATCATTGTACAAGATAATAGTATCATCCACATACATACATTTGTAGTATATTATTTTATCTTTAAGTGAACTATCTGATCTGAAAAATTTATTTTCGATGTGGTTAATGTAAATATCTGCAAGTATTCCTGCCAAACTACTGCCCATTGGAAGACCATCTTCCTGTTTATAAATTTTGTTATTAAAAGTAAAATAAATATGTGATAGGACCAGTTCTAGCAAGTCAATGAGTTCACATATCTCAGCCTTGGATAGCTTTTTGTGTTTGAATAGGTTGTTTCTAATTATCTGAATAGTGTCATGTACAGGAATGTTGGTGTAAAGGTTTACTATGTCCATTGAAGCAAATTTGGCATCCTCTGGTATTGGTAAGTGATGTGCTCAATAAGTTCGTACCTATTGTTATCTGAAAAATTGTTTTCATAGGTATAAAAGTTACTAAGAATGTCTTTAAGTTTCTTGCTGATAAAATATGCTGGACTGATTCTTGAGTTGCCTACAGGGCGTATAGGGCAGCTTTCCTAGTGAATCTTTGGTTGTGAATGTAGTTTTGGTGCAGATGGGTTCATGACAAGGCATTTTAGAACATCAGAGTCAGATAAAAGGAAGTCAGAAGATTTCAGTAGTTTCTTAAGCTGGGCCTGAAATTTGGGTGTGGGTTCATTGTGTATTTTATGTATTTTATTATTCTGGACAAATTCTAGAAGTTTGTTGATATATTCAGATTCATACATAACAACAGCTGAGTTCCCTTTATCAGATTTGACTACCAGAGCTTTGTTTCCAGATGGTTTCCTATTAATATTTCTGAGCAGTTTGGAGTCATAGTTATTTGATTTTTGATTCTGTTATTTTTTGTGTATGATATTGTTAACTTGCAGCCCAATACTAATCTGTTCATTATTATTTATTTTAGCTAAGTCACATGCCATCTTAGAGCAGACAATTAATTCTTTGATATTGTTATCAGTGAGGAGAGGTGGCATATTATATTTGAGACCCTTCTCAAGTAATTCAGTTTCATTTTTGTCAAATGAGATGGTGGTTGAATTAATCACCCTATCGTAAAAACTGTGTTCTGATGTGGAAGGAGATTGTAGTTGTTGCAGTTTGTTAGGTTTAAGAGCAAGTAATTTCTGATTATGTCTAGTTGACACTACTAGTTGTTCTTTGCACACTTAGTCTTTAATTTTATCTAAAATACACATAAATTGCATTTGAGTCAAGGAGTTGCTTAGTGCCAAGTGGAGTTTTAGGCAGTTGTTTCTTAAGGGCATCTTTACGCTTGTATAATGATTTGATTTCAGTTTTTAATTAAACGATTTCACATTTTGACTTTACTATTTTTGCTGACCTAGTGTGGATCTTAACATTAATTTTAATTTATTTCGGTATTACTTTAGACAAAAGGCAGTTTTTGTGGAATTTAATTGCTGAAATGGTCTTCATCATATTGATTTTACATGTTTTGAATGCATTGACAGTTCGTAATACCTGGCTAGGTAACATTAAATGAATTTTATCCACAGTGGATGCTGTCGAACTCCATTACTGTTCCTGTATGGGGTTGTAGAAAAAATCCGCTACCAGTCAGAATAAAATGTTGTTTATTCGTCACACGACCGGTTTCAGGCTTGCTCCCATCTTCAGGTGTTTATACATTCATTTACATGTTTGTACTGTTGGAGATCACTGTATAAATAGAAAAAAAAAATTTGCAGGTGACTACACAAATACAAGTGGGACAATTGTAAGTGGTAAGGCAGTATTTGACGAAAATATATCTGTACTTACAAAAAGATGAAGCACCATTATTACAGTTATGCTGTGATGATAGTTTTGCCACTTAGTTACACACTTGTGTTTAATTTCACATCCATATATCAGGTATAGCTCCATGTTACGCTATTATGATGTGCACTCGTGAAATACACTATGTTTACTTACAAGAATGTTGGGTGTGGTCAAAGAACTCAGATGTAGCCGATGTAAAAAATGTTGCTCACACAGAAACTCGTAGGTTCTGGTCAAAGAACTTAGCCACAGCAAGTGCAAAGGTGTTGCATATATAGAAATTTAAAAAGCTGTAATAGATTGCGACGTTTCTTAACACACATTATGAAATTTTTTGGTTTACATTTTTGACGGAATACTTAGATCTAGGAAGTACAATGTTGTTACATATATGAAATTACTCAAAGCTATTAAAAATTAAAATTATTTTTAACTGTTTACAATTAGCAAGCATATGTCTAGAGCGTTATAAATGAGTTATGTAGGAGTGATTTGCAGGTCTGTATGGTGTGGAACCTGTCGGTGTGATACATACATTCCTAAATAAAGTAAAGTGGTTCGTCCATCCATGGGCCTAGTGCAGGGTGAGTCCTTTTACCCAAATCGTGTAGGAAGAGGTAGAGTGCCGGTGGCTTAGTTTAGTGGTGATGAGCTTGGTTTGCAACAACATTCTTAGGTTGTTGGTGGAAGCGCAAGTGAGCTTTGTTTACTGGCAGATTTCACACTTAGTGCTGGTTCCTAGGAGGAACTGGCGGTCAGGTGGCTGAGGTTAGTACAAGTGCCCTTTCTTTCGAACAACTTTGTTAGGTAGGTAGAGAAAGTGGAAGTGATGTTTGTTTAATGCCAGAATTCAAACTCGGCACTGGTTCCTAGGAATAGTTGGCTGTCTGGTCCTCGAAAAGTAGTTGAAATTAGGTAGCTGAAAACGTTTGTACACATATATGAAATTGTAAATTGAATTATTTAATATGATTAAAACTGTGATGGAATTAAGTACTTAGGTAATTGATAGGTTAAATGGCGATGTGGCATTTAGCATATTTACAGAATAACTTGTCCGTCGCGTGTATGGAGGGTGTGTGACGTAAGTGGGGCGGCGGTGCAGCGATTGTCCTGTTATAACATTTTCACAAGAGAGAGTCAGTTAGCGAGCGTTCTAGTGCTGACCAAACGTGCTGTTATACAGTCATGGTAGATTCCACTCTCGAGCAAACTTTGCCGCCAAAAATGTAGCACTGCATTCTCGCTCGCACAAGGACATATGGTGGACGGTGAGCGGTCGGCATCGACATGTTTGAATGTGCCCAGGAAAACAACTTTGGCGCCAAAGGTGTTGCAGGGAACATCAGACCGTTTCGTGATTCAGCTTCGAGGCCTACAATTTTGGCGGGAAACGTGCAGAGGCAACGAATACACATGATGAGCTGACAAGGGAGAGTTTTTACGTCAAACTCGGCAACTTCCAGCCTGTCCAGCGAAAACATGTTTACGACGTAGGAGCATTTGCTGGGCTCATCCCAGCGTACTGGCAGTCCAGCGCTAGCGGCCGCCTCACGTAACAGGCATCGGCAGTGTCTCCCTGCACTGGCCAGGGGGTGGCGAGGATTTGAACTAATTCAGTTGGGTCACGGACGACATGGCGACTGCACTCCGATATCAAAGATGAAATAAAGTCTTCAGTCCCTTCCCCCCTGCAAAACCAAAGGACCTGACTTAGGTTACAATAAGTGCAGTTTATTATTTCATGTGATTGTGATAGGTTACCAGTGAAAAAAGATAAGTGACGGAGAAAGTTCGTACGTGTGATCGATTATGGTGTTGGGATTTGAATTTGTGATAGATTTTTGTTATGGATGTAAGGAAAATGGCTTTCTCGCCATGAAAATAAATTATAATAATAAATAGAAGTAAAGTTTTCGAGACATTATCGTGTTTGAATTTGAATTTGGTGCCATTTTCTATAGGAGGTAGGCCTATAACAATAAATAATACTAATAATAAATGATATTAAATCATAATGAATGATAATAAATGAAAATGAATGATGTTGAATGTTAATAAATAATAATGAATAATAATAAACAAAAGTAATGTTTGGCAGCCATTATCGTGTTGGAATTTGAATTTGGAGGGAAGATTCTAGTGGAGGCATGGCCAATAACAATAAACAATAATAAATGATAATGAATAAATGATAATGAATGATAATAAATGATAATGAATGATAATCAATAAAATGAATAATAATAAAGACAAGTACGGTTTTGCATGCATTCTCCTGTTGTGATTCAAACTTCCCGCCATTTTTTCTTCTGGAGGCTTAGGTTATTGGACATAGCACAGTTGGTCTGTTTTCCCGCCAAAATTCAAAGTTCTCGCCATTTTTCTGGAGGTTAGGTTAGTGGATGTACCACAATTGGCCCATACTCCCGCCAAAAGACGCCATGTTGGATGATGTCATGGATTGATGTCAAGTCTACATGCCGCCATCTTTGATGACGTTGTCGCCGCCATCTTGAATAAATTTGGCTACAGTACAGTGTGTCGTCATTTATAGGTTGCCCCACTACTAATGTCTACTACAAAACGAGGGCGTAATATATAGCCAATACAAAGATATATGAATGTCGTTAATTTTCGTTGTCTTTTACGCATAACATTCTTTTTAAAGTTATATTTATGTGTAAGAAGGGTCCTAAACCTGAAAATATGAATATGACACCAGACCTGAAAATTCACATCCACTGACAACACCTAAATTTTTGCGTTATGTTTTACAGAAAAATTTAAAGCAATTACAGTATCTGGTAGAAAAATCATTAAAATTCATAAATATATTTTTTCAGAATTTTAAAATATAATGTACATGACTAGATTACAGTGTTCTGAAAAGGTAGGCATGAAGTACCCATTCCCTCCTCCTTGGTATTGTGAGGGTTAAACCATGTAGTGTTAAGGGAATCTGATTACGAAATGAGACACTAGAAGGACTATTAGGCAGCAAAATAACTGATGGTGGCCGAAGTATAGAGGATATAAAATGAAGACTGACTATAGCAAGAAAAGTATTAGTGAAAAAGAGGGATTTGCTAACATTGAATACAAATTTAAGTGTTAGGAAGTCTTTCTGGAAGGTATTTGTATGGTTTCCTAGATGCTGCTCCAGGCGGTTGTGTAAAAATTAATGTTTAAAATATAAATTAAAACATAAAATAAATGAATGACTAAGGGAACTAGTATCTACTAAATAATAAATGTTGTTTCTGCTTATACATTTATTGTAGATTAAAACCCCTTTCTATATTACAAATGTCGTATAACGATGTGCAATGGACATAAAGAGATACAAATGAATTTCCTGACTAATAATATTGATCAACTTCCCAAAGGTGCCCCTTCTTATGGCTGCACGATCTAATAGGAATAACTCGAGATGACGGAAGTCACAAATGAATTTCCTGACTAATAATAATAATCGACTTACCAAAGTCACCCCTTCTTATGGCTACAAGATCTAATATGAGTAACTCGAGATGGCTGAAGTCATCTACGTCCCAAACACTAGAAGACACTACTTTCAAAGATGATCTACGGTAGTGTGCAATCTCAGTGGAAATGAAACTTACAAGATCGCAGCTGTTTAGGTTTATAGCCCTAATAAGCCGAAGCAATTAGCAAAATCACCATATGTACTGCGTCCGGTGCGTCGGAGTGATGGTTCTCGTACACGTCTGCGACAATGTAAGATCTCAAGCCACAAAATAAGAAACTCATTAAACACTAGGATGGCAAAAGGCTGTCCTCTGACTAGTGTAATCCAATACTATCTTCTCCTCTCTGTATTCTACAGGCAAGAATCGCGAACTCCCAGCCACGAGGACGGAATTCAAATACGTCTCATCTCAATCTGAGTATTGACAGGAGAAGTGCTCTCAATCACTGAGCGCTGTCTACTCAATAACGATTCCCTACGCAGAGGCGAAGTCCAGAATCGTATAAGTTAGCAACACCTCCGGACATCTAAACCAACATCCCAGGTCCTGTGGCACTATATCATGCGAATTAATCCTTAGTGACTATGCCCGCATGTGTCCTATGATGATAAACGAACGTTGCAACTCTATTTCAGTAGTGACAGCTTAGGTAATTCTAAGTTCTAAGGGAATAATGACCTCAGATGTTAAGTCCCATAGTGCTCAGAGCCATTTGAACCAGTTTAAAACTGCTCACATGGACCCCGTCCGAAATTGGTGTGATCCAAATACTGATTAGCAATTTATCAGATCTTTTATTGTGCACCAAATAACCCACAGTCTCTCATATATGAGGTCCGATACTCAATTAACTATACAGCATAATTCGATAGACTGACCGCATTATGCACTTGCCTTATGAAAATTACATTGGAGCCACATCAGTAATTATGCGTTTCTCTCGAACAAAAAACTGGAGTAAAGGAAATCACAAGAGGAATCAACAAGCACTGCTCAGTTAATTTCGATTGACAATACTGAGCTGTCTACCTGCCTGTAAGTGGTAGGTGATCACGACTTTTTTCTTTACATTGTCTATCTTCCTTCCACCTTCCTTCTCTTGATAGATCACTGAGCCAGTCTAACGATACTCCCTGGAATAAGCAGCTGATAATGTTAGAATGCCTTTCTGCGAAAAGCTCACTGAGAACGGAGAAATAGCCTAAAATGGAGGAACTGATAATGCGCTGAAGAAAGAACTTTTTACATTATGTGTGCTATTCGATTACTGTAATTCTTATACGCAATCGTTCATTTTATAGCTTTTAAAACGTAAGGGTTTTTGTAGCTCTTCTAAGCGGCGTCCAAGGAATATAGAACTAGGGAAATCACCAACACTGCACCTTCTGTTGACATGTACAATGGCAACATTAAAGCATTTGAGTCAGGCCCCCTAAGGCAGAGAAGTTTCTGAAGTCGGACTTTTACATAAACGCTTCAAATTTAACTACACTCCTGGAAATGGAAAAAAGAACACATTGACATCGGTGTTTCAGACCCACCATACTTGCTCCGGACACTGCGAGAGGGCTGTACAAGCAATGATCACACGCACGGCACAGCGGACACACCAGGAACCGCGGTGTTGGCCGTCGAATGGCGCTAGCTGCGCAGCATTTGTGCACCGCCGCCGTCAGTGTCAGCCAGTTTGCCGTGGCATACGGAGCTCCATCGCAGCCTTTAACACTGGTAGCATGCTGCGACAGCGTGGACGTGAACCGTATGTGCAGTTGACGGACTTTGAACCAGGGCGTATAGTGGGCATGCGGGAGGCCGGGTGGACGTACCGCCGAATTGCTCAACACGTGGGGAGTGAGGTCTCCACAGTACATCGATGTTGTCGAGAGTGGTCGGCGGAAGGTGCACGTGCCTGTCGACCTGGGACTGGACCGCAGCGACGCACGGATGCACGCCAAGACCGTAGGATCCTACGCAGTGCCGTAGGGGACCGCACCGCCACTTCCCAGCAAATTAGGGACACTGTTGCTCCTGGGGTATCGGCGAGGACCATTCGCAACCGTCTCTATGAAGCTGGGCTACGGTCCCGCACACCGTTAGGCCGTCTTCCGCTCACACCCCAACATTGTGCAGCCCGCCTCCAGTGGTGTCGCGACAGGCGTGAATGGAGGGACGAATGGAGACGTGTCGTCTTCAGCGATGAGAGTCGCTTCTGCCTTGGTGCCAATGATGGCGTGTTTGGCGCCGTGCAGGTGATCGCCACAATCAGGACTGCATACGACCGAGGCACACAGGGCCAATACCCGGCATCATGGTGTGGGGAGCGATCTCCTACACTGGCCGTACACCTCTGGTGATCGTCGAGGGGACACTGAATAGTGCACGGTACATCCAAACCGTCATCGAACCCATCGTTCTACCATTCCTAGACCGGCAAGGGAACTTGCTGTTCCAACAGGACAATGCACGTCCGCATGTATCCCGTGCCACCCAACGTGCTCTAGAAGGTGTAAGTCAACTACGCTGGCCAGCAAGATCTCCGGATCTGTCCCCCATTGAGCATGTTTGGGACTGGATGAAGCGTCGTCTCACGCGGTCTGCACGTCCAGCACGAATGCTGGTCCAACTGAGGCGCCAGGTGGAAATGGCATGGCAAGCCGTTCCACAGGACTACATCCAGCATCTCTACGATCGTCTCCATGGGAGAATAGCAGCCTCCATTGCTGCGAAAGGTGGATATACACTGTACTAGAGCCGACATTGTTCATGCTCTGTTGCCTGTGTCTATGTGCCTGTGGTTCTGTCAGTGTGATCATGTGATGTATCTGACCCCAGGAATGTGTCAATAAAGTTTCCCCTTCCTGGGACAATGAATTTACGGTGTTCTTATATCAAATTCCAGGAGTGTATAATGTAAAGCTACTTGTCCATATATGTTGTGAGGTAGCAACTTTCCTCTATCGACCATTCGTCATTTAAAAATGATATCTGAATATAAGTGGCGTAAAGTCATGACTGGATACAATAGTTTTCAATCCTCATACTTCTCCAATCCCCGAATACACTCTAACGACATTTCCCTTTATTGCATCTCGGACTGTCTTTTCTCTTTGTTCTTGCTAGTGGGTTCGAACGGAAGTGGCTTTCCTTTCGATCTAGAAATAGTTATGTCGATGTACTCTGCTCCTCTGGAAGTTACAAAAATAACATTTAATGTTCTGAAATAGGAGAGATGCTCATTCCTGCATATTCCTGCACAACTGCTACCATGTGAATCCTTGGGAATCCAAGTTGATCTAAATTAAAGTTTGAATTTTTGCCGTATATGTAATGAAACATGAACTTTGCCGTCCTGCGATAAAAAGAATAGGGGAGTAATGAGACTGGACATGTATTTCAGGGCCCGACCCTATCAAAGACCAAATGTTGTTGAAGCACGTGAATTCTGATATTCCAATCGATGGATTTCTAGTTGTGCAACGGGAAGACTGAAGTGAGACATTCAGGTAGCCTACACTCGATGTTATTCAACATCTACACCAAACAAGCAGTAAAGCATACAAGGATAAATTTGTAAACAGAATTAAATATTAGAGAGAAGCAATAAACATTTTGAAGTTTACCGGTGACACTGCAATTGTCTAAGAGACAGCAAAGCACTTGGAATAACAGTTGAATGGAATAGATAGTGCCCTGGAAAGGCATTATAAGATAATCCTCAATGGGACTAAATGAAAGATAATGGAACGTATTCGAATTAAACCTAGCAGTACCACCGGACTTAAAATAACGTGTACTAGAAAAGAGGGGCGTAATATATGACCAACACAGAGATATACTTATTTCGTACATTTTCGTTGTCTTTTACGCACAACAGGATATAAAATGCAGACTGACTATAGCAAGATTAGTATTAATGAAGAAGAGGGAATTCGTATCATCGAACATAAATTTAAGTGTTACGAAGTGCTACTGGAAGGTATTTGTATTCTGTCCGAGTTGCTGCTCCAGGCGGGTGTAAAAATGAATGTGCACAATGGAAAATACTGATCGCGAAAGTAAAGATTTGGCCCTGACTGACTGCCTCTGGAGCGGGTCTTAGGATCTCTTAACGGTGATATTATTTTCTCCTTCTTGCTCTTTAACATATAAAACACAATATAAAAATAAATGAATGATTAATGTAACTGGTAACTAATAAATGTTAATGTTTTTTCTGCATATACATTTATTGTAGATTGAAACTCCTTTATATATTACCAATTGTTATGTGTCGATGTGCAATGGACATGAAGAGATACAAATGAATTTCCTGACCAATATTATTGTTCAACTGCCCAAATGTGTCCCTTTGTATGGCTACTCGATCTAATATGAATAACGCGAGATCACCGATATAATCTACATCTTAAACACTAGAAGACATAACTTTGAGCTATGATCTACAGTGGTGTGGAACCTCAGTGGAAATGAAACTTACATTATCACAGCTGTTCAGCTTTACAGCCCTAATAAGCCGAAGCAATTACCAATATCACCGAATGTACTTCGTCCCATGCGTCGGAGTGATGGTACTCGTAAACGGCTGCGACGATGGAAGAACTCCAGCCACAAAATAAAAAAACTCATTAACCACTAGGATGGAAGAAGGCGGTCCTCTGAATAGTATAATCTAATACTATCTTCTCCACTCTGTATTGTACAGACAAGAAACGCGAACTCCCAGCCACAACGACGGAATTCAGATAACGTCTCAACGTGAGTACTGACAGAAGAAGTGCTCTCAATCACCGAACGCTGCGTACTCAACGACGATTCCTTACCCAGAGGCGAAGTCCAGAATCGTGTATGTTAGCAACACCTTTGGTCACCTAAAGCGACATCCCAGTGCCTTGTGGCACTAGGTCATGCAAATTAAGCATTAGTGATTTCGCCCTCATTTGTCCTATCATGATAAACGAACCTTGCAGCAGTATTTCACTGCTGACAGTTCCCCTAGCTTGAACATTATCCCCTTGGGTTCCAACGGTCGTCATCGAAAGTCAGTTTCTGCATGACGCTTGATGAGAAAGTCTAACCCTGGGATTGCACAGCAACCTTCGCCAGCATCACACATTACACTGCAAGTGTTGTCACTTTTGTCAATCTCCTGATCCACTGGCACAAGCCTTGTCGGCCCGATCATAAACCTTACAAACACATTTCCTGTTTCTTCTCTTCCCACTTTCCGAGGAAGCAGTGCAGTCAAAGATGGTGCCGAATTGCGGCCTTCTGAAATACTAAATGCATTTGTACCATTTCCGTACCCAAAACATCTGCAATACTTTCAACCTTATCGATAGCTTTCTGTGTCACCTCCTAAGTATCTACAGCAAAATTACGTCGGGAGTTGCGCTCTGCAAGACATAATAATGGTCGGCACATGCACTTCCCTCCACATCTGGTCCAGGCTGCAGAAATTTGCAACTTCTCCGCCAGGGTATCCCCCACTAATTATGCAAACAACAAACGAGGAGAACAAAACAGTATGACGACCAGGGAACTTAATCTAATTCTATCCTAACACTTACAATAACTTAACTTCTCCGCTTGAGTGGCTACTCATGACTACTACTTTACGTGCTTAAACGCAGTGGGCCACATTCATTGCTCCAAAACAAATACATTGTGTGGTGTCACCGCCAGACACCACAATTCCTAGCCTTTAAATCGGTCACGGCCCGGTAGTATACGTCGGACCCGCGTGTCGCCACTATCAGTGATTGCAGGCCGAGCGCCGCCACACGGCAGGTCTAGAGAGACTTCATAGCACTCGCCCCAGTTGTACAGCCGACTTTGCTAGCGATTGTTCTCTGAAAAATTACGCTCTCATTTGCCGAGACGATAGTTAGCATAGCCTTCAGCTACGTTATTTGCTACGACCTAGCAAGGCGCCAGTAACCGTACTATTGATATTGTGAATCATGTACCATAAAGAGCGACGTTCTCCATGAATGGATTAAAGTTAAGTATTGCACCAGCTACGTCCGTTTTTCTCAATTCTAATTCCCTTGTCATGTTCCAGACCTCACGCCATCCTGCGGGAGCTGAGACGCGTGCATTTCGGCCTCCTTTAACCATACGGTTGGCTCTCCTGCCAACCACAACATTGGCGACGAAAGTGCAAGTGTTTTTATCTAAATTGCCCTGATTTCCTTGTGTAATGGCTTCGCCACAATCTCCAGATGTACTGTCCGAATTTTATCGCTTACAGAATCAGCAGACGCAGGCCTTACTGTATGCCCTTGGACAGCTCGTCCAGGGTCAACGTGCGATGCAAAACGATGCGGCAGCAGCCGCTTCACCGCTGACGCAGCCACAACACGCTCTTGCACCCACTTTTCGACCTTTTGATGCTGCACTGGAAAGCTGGACGGCGTGGTCACGCCAATTTAGATTCCATCTCGCCGCCTACAGAATTGAAGGTAACGAGCGGCAGCCTTTCCTCCTTTCCTCCATAGGGGTACAAACGTACCGTGTGATAGTCAAATTATTTCCCCGACGCGACGTAGCTACTCTGTCCTACGAAGAAATTTTGTCTGCATTAGATGCATATTTCAAAGAATCAGTCAATGTAGTTGCCAAACAGTATACCTCTTTCGTACAAAACGTACGGCAGGTCAGACTAATCGGGAGTGGGTTGCAACCTTGCAAGACCTTACTAGGGATTGTGCTTTTGAGTGTCACTGTGGACTTCCTTATTCAGATATTATGGTACGTGATGCAATTGCACAGAACGTTTCTGATGTTCGTCTAAGGGAACTGATTTTGAAACTAGTCAAACCCTCCCTTCAACAAGTGATGGACATATTGGATCGGCAGGACACACTTGACTTTGCTCAGGAATCATTTGAAACTTCGCCAGCAGTGTGTCGGGTTCACCCGCCCGCCGGGCGAACTGCACGCAGCAGTAAACAGCCCTCGCGCCCGGCCGCGCCGCCGCCGCCATGCTCTTAGCCTCGTGTGCCGCGCAGGCAATCAAATGCAGTGATCAAATCATGTCCGCGTTGTGCTACTAAACATTCGTGTGAAAATTGCCCGTCACGCCAAGCTATTTGCTTTTATTGTAATAAAAAAGGACATGTTCAGAGTGTTTGCCAGAAAAAGCTCAGAGTGGAAGCTCAAAACCGTTCCAGGCTCTTTGCTTCGCCCCGGAATCGGAATTGAACCAAGGATACTTAGGCTCGCGAAACTTCGCCCATGGAAATTCATGTAGTTAATTCCAGTCCGTCCAGTGCCACTCACTCTAACAGTGACTGTGTTCGTCCCAAAAATAGTGTGCGTCGACGTCGCCGGAACTCCCGCCAAGTCGCATGTGATAATGTACCAGTGTCAGTTCACGTTGCACGAGACAGTCGCTCTTGTCGTCAGCAGGACAATAAACTTTTTGTGGACTCGGAAATTAACGGCAAAGTGATAGTATTCCAGCTCGAGACAGGAGCTGCAGTTTCACTGATCAATAGACACTTACAAACTGCTGGGCACACCTCCGTTGCGTGCCGCAAATGTTACGTTACGTAGTTACTCTGGTCAAGATATCCCTGTGTTAAGACAGTGCAGCCTTCTTGCAACATACAAAGGACAAACAAAACTTGTGTCATTTTACGCCCTTCGTTCTTCTTCTGCAGTGAGCTTGTTTAGTTTCGATTTATTTCAGTTGTTTAATTTGTCTATAGTAAATCAGGTCTTATCAGTGAACCAGACTGTGCCTTCAGACAGTGTTTCTCGTCTATGTGAAGAATTTTTGCACCGGGCCTTGGTTGCGCTAAGAACTATAAAGCACATTTGGGACTGAAAGTAAACGCGCAACCGAAATTTTTCAGAGCACGCAATGTTCCCCACGCATTGCGTGATGAGGTCGCGAAAACATTACACGAATTGGAATCACAAGGTGTAATTGAACGTGTGCAGGCTTCTCTTTGGGCATCACCCTTAGTAATATTGCCAAAACCTTCCGGCAAGTTGAGACTTTGTGTGGACTTCAAGGCAACAGTGAATCCACAACTAGTGGTTGCAACTTTTCCTTTACCCCGACCGGAAGATCTTTTTGACAAACTGTGCCCGGTTAAATAGTTTTCGAAGTTGGACCTGGCAGATGCGTACTTGCAAATACCGGTGGACGAAGAATCCCAGCGCGTTTTGGTGGTTAACACGCATCGTCGGTTGTATCGATTCAAACGACTGCCCTCCGGGTGTGCATCCGCCCCTGCATTGTTTCAGCAATATCTACAAACTGTTTGTGCGTCGGTCCCTACTGCAGCAAATTATATGGGCGATATTGTGATCTCTGGAAAGACGGAAGAAGAACATTTGGCCAATCTCAGAACATTATTTCAGGTCTTGCGACGAAATGGTCTTCGCTACCGAAAGGACAAATGTGTGTTTTTTGCTCGGGACTTGCCATACCTGGGACATGTAATCAATGCCCAAGGCATACATCCCAGTCCCACGCACCTGCGTGCCATACAAGACTTGCCTTCGCCGCAGAATTTGAAGCAGCTACAGCGTGTGCTGGGAAAAATAAATTATTACCATGTGTCACAGGCCTCTTCCATTTAAGCTCCACTTCATCGCTTACGCCGTAAGGGTGCTCCGTTCGTCTGGACGACGGAATGCGAACGCGCCTTTCGCCAGTTGAAATCGGCGTTGCTTTCCAATACTTGCCTTACGCCATTCGATCCCCAGAAGCCCCTTTTGTTGATGGTGGATGCATCGGATTTCGGAATCGGTGCTGTTCTTGCGCACAAAGATGGATCGCACGATCGCCCTATTGCCTTTTCGTCCAAATTGCTCTCGTCTGCTCAAAGAAATTATCCACAGATCGAGAAAGAAGCATTGGCTCTCGTATTTGGTGTTAAAAGTTTCATGATGTCTTGTATGGTCGTCACTTTACCATAATCACAGACCACAAACCATTGACATCGCTTTTTCATCCGACCGAGCCTGTACCTCCACGTACAGCGGAGAAATTCATTCGCTGGTCTATTTTCCTCTCGCAGTGCCGCTACGATATCTTGTATCGCTCCACTGCTAAGCACGGAAACGTCGATGCGTTGTCCCGCTTGCCTGTTGCTGAGGATAGGGCATTCGATTCCTCCGAACTTGCTTGCATATTCATTGATGCGGAAACCGATGATGTGGTCGAATCGTTTCCGATTGATTTTCGTCGTGTAGCTACAGCCACAGGTGCCGACCCTGTCCTTGCTCCCGTTCTGCGTTTTGTTGCTACGCAATGGCCCTTGTCAAAGTCACGGATCGGGGACCCGTTGGTTCGCCGATTTTTTGCTCACAAGGAGAGACTTTTTGTACGACGTGGTGTTTTGCTGTTGCGTTCTGATAATGATCAGTCCCGGGTCGTGGTACCACGTTCGTTACAGTCCTCTGTCTTAGAGCTTCTCCACAAAGGACATTGGGGTATAGAGGAGAACAAAACAGTATGACGACCAGGGAACTTAATCTAATTCTATCCTAACACTTACAATAACTTAACTTCGCCGCTTGAGTGGCTACTCATGACTACTACTTTACGTGCTTAAACGCAGTGGGCCACATTCATTGCTCCAAAACAAATACATTGTGTAGTGTCACCGCCAGACACCACACTTGCTAGGTGGTAGCCTTTAAATCGGCCGCGGTCCGGTAGTATACGTCGGACCCGCGAGTCGCCACTATCAGTGATTGCAGGCCGAGAGCCGCCACACGGCAGGTCTAGAGAGACTTCATAGCACTCGCCCCAGTTGTACAGCCAACTTTGCTAGCGATGGTTCACTGAAAAATTACGCTCTCATTTGCCGAGACGATAGTTAGCATAGCCTTCAGCTACGTTATTTGCTACGACCCAGCAAGGCGCCATTATCCGTACTATTGATATTGTGAATCATGTACCATAAAGAGCGACGTTCTCCATGAATGGATTAAAGTTAAGTATTCCACCAGCTACGTCCGTTTTTCTCAATTCTAATTCCCTTGTCATGTTCCAGACCTCACGCCATCCTGCGTGAGCTGAGACGCGTGCATTTCGGCCTCCTTTAACCATACGGTGACTCTCCTGCCAACCACAACACATTGCCCATTCAAAACAGCGAGAAACACCACAACTCCGACTTCTCGACAAAACTCATGTTGCCCTCCTAAAAAGCTACGCATAGTTAACACCTTATACACTTCCAGACATTGAGCCACAATCATTGATGATAGGTAAAAATAACGTTCATGTTTACACATCCTCTGAACACAGTCTGAGTTTACTTGACACATGCCTCACTTGAAAACAGAACTGAAAAGCTGCATAACATGCACTGACTTGACGTGATACTCGCAGGGGGCAAAATAGAACAGTTAGTGCACTCACCCACTGCATACTTGGCTTCAAATGGCTCTGAGAACTATGGGACGTACTTTCTGAGGTCACCTGTCCCCTAGAACTTAGAACTACTTAAACCTAACTAACCTACGGACACCGCAAACATCCATGCCCGAGGCAGGATTCGAAACTTCGACTGTAGCGGTCGCTCGTCTCGAGACTGAAGGGCCTAGAACCTCTCGGACGTTCCGGCTGGCCCACTGCATACTGATACGGTGTGTCGACGAAACTGCAACCCTGAGGTAGTCGAGAGTCATCGTCTCCAGGCAGGGTGGCTGGTAAGGGTTCCCTGTCACTGAAATTTATGGGTGACGCACACTTCGGACATCAAACTGTAGAGGTCCTGTATGGATGTCCTCTAAACGTGGAGGTCTAGGTTGAGGTGGTGGATTGTTGTCGGGTTGATGATCGATGGATGCTTATAAAAAATTTACTATTAGTCATACATTTTACTGAAGAACGAACAAGAACCTTGTCTGGTGCAATGTTTTCCATAGTGTGTGCTGAAGACAGCGAGTGTTAAGGAACTGACGCAACAGGTTTTCAAGGTCTCAAACAACTCCTTTCTATGGCCGAAGTCTGGTTGCACCTGGTAGTTGGCCAACTGGCTGGAAGATGTTAAGCTCACAGCACTGATCTTAAAACCAGCAACAGAGGTATACAGTTAGTGGATGCCAAATCTCGTGGTGACTGCTTCTACCCTCATGTCACCTCGTGGAGCGGCCTACACCTCTCGTATTAAATGGTACCTACCAGACTGATACACCTTTGGTTGAAATTAATGGTTATCTACATTGGGACAGAGCTTTGCTTTGCAAATCCCAGATTGCAACCATGTAGTCGATAAGACGTCAGCTGATTGGGTGTGTAGTTACTGGCCTACCGACGCCTTTCTGCTGTGTCGTTGTTATGGTGGTGCCAGCCATTTTCCTGGATCACAATGAGGGAATCTGCCAGTGGCATTGTTGCATCTGACGTAATGGTGTTACGTCGGCGCTGAGCTGGCCCATTCCCAAGATCTTCTGCAACAGCCATAGCTATGTCACAATTTTACTCAGTAACGCCGAAAAATAGTGGTGGCACTGCAGATCGAATAACTGATAAGAAGATACTGAGTCGAGCTGGGGAAAACAAGAAATTTATGGCACAACTTTATTTCATGGGGCATATCCTAAGGCATCAAGGAATTGTCAGTTTGTTAATGGAGAGAAGTGTGTATATGTGGGTGTTGGGGAGGGGCGTGTTAAAATTGTAGAGGGAGACAAATACAGTTAGCAGGTTCAAACTGATGTACACTGCATTAGCTGTGCAGCGCTGAAGAGGCTTGCACAGAATAGACTATCTTGGGCAGCTGCATCAAACCAGTCTTCAGACTGAAGACCACAACAACAACATTGTGGAAGAAGGCAGGAGGGATATTATGCTTCTGGTGCACAATTTGGCCATTTCTTTACTGGGAGAACTCCTCAACAAGGTAGATCTCGTGTGATTCAGCACCCTCGGCTGTTGTCATGGCAAAAGAAGTTTCTATATTGTTCTTAATTAATGGCCCGGCCATTCGTGTATGAGAAAAGTTATTTATCTCACAGTTTTTGCCGATGCAACGAACTGAATTAGCGGTTCATGTATTATTTCTATGTTATTAATAGAAGTGTCAATGGTATGACGTTAAACTATAACCACAGGTGGAGTGACCACTGTATAAGCAACAATAGCAGCAACCTCTCTGGAAGGTGGATGAGCGAGTGGAAGATCTGAACTGTAATTATTACCTTCACTGCTTGCGAAGGTGGAAGGAAGATAGAGAATGTAAAGCAAATAGTCGTATTCACCTACCATTTACCACCAGGCAGTGAGCTCAGTAATGTCAATTGAAATTAATCGAGCAGTGCTTGACGATTCCTGTTGTGATTTCGTATTATTCCAGGTTGGTGTTTGAGAGAACAATAAAGTTACAGATGTGCTCCAATGTAATTTTCATAAGGCAAGTGCCTAACGCGGTCGGTCAGTCGAAATGTGGTGTATAGTTAATTGAGTATCGGACATCGTTTCTGAAAGATTGCAGGATCGTAGGTGCACCGTAAAAGATCTGATAAATTGCTAATCAATATTTGAATCAAACCAATGGCCACGGGCACCAAGTCAGCAGTTTTGCATTTCTTGGACAAATAGCTGAACACAAAACTGAAAGGTATTAATTTAAGTACACTTAAATATATTCATGGTTCTAAAAAGCTAACAAGATAGATGCTTACATTGCGAAAGCTGAAGACAAAGGACGATGCGAAACAGGAAGGCATATCCTAGCTGATCGCAGAAAAAGTGTGAAGGCTTCTCTGTTCTTTATCATCATAGAAAGTATTAAATGTAGTTCATAACATTTGTGGATTCTCTGGTACCCACATATTTCATAAAGATAAAGAAAGAAGAATTTTCATGGTGTCTTACGGCATCCAACGATACATTTGACTACGATAATGGCTGTTATATGAGTAGTTATTCAAGTCGTGTGGAACAAAATTCCAAGATTGGTGTATACAAGATAAAACAATACACTATTTGACATGTTTTAAATAATCAGTCTGACAAATCATTTATACTGGCACGGGAGATATTTGTAGAAGATACACTAACTAAAAGTTTGGGAGGTAGCAGTGTTCTGGGCATAAGAGGTCAAGTCAGTTCAGTGATGTGTCTGCCTGTGAAAATTGACGCAGCCACTGCCAGAGTTGTGTGGCAGTTGGTTTGTATGAAGTCAATCGGTGTGACGACCGGCTGAGTGTGAGCTCTGGTTGAGCTCTTCGCAGCAGAGGTGGGCATCGATGTGCGGCCTGTCCAGGACCGTAGCCCTGACACCAGTGCGAGCCTTGCCTCGCGCTGACGGTTTAGGCGGGGCAGCCACATCGAGTTCCGACGGGCCACACAGTACAGTGTTGTGCGGCCGCACTCGAGTGCAGCAGTCTAGGGCTGAGAGAGTCCCTGACGTCACCACTAGCGCCGAGCTGTGCTGTTGCGAAACAACTTGTGTGCCACGGGCTAAGCAGAGTCGCGTACGGAGACGCAGCCCAGGGGCCGCGGCCTCGCTGCCCGCACTGAGCGGGACCGTGACGTCACTGCACCAGAGCCTTGCGCAAGCATCGGTGTGCTGCGGCTTACGGGCTGTTGGTAGGACTGACCGCAGTTAGAGCTACGGGCTACGCTGTGGGTTGAGCAGTGTTTCGTGGAGTGAGGGGATTTCATTTTTTTCGTAATGCAAAAATAAGGTCGAAAACTAAACGTGGTTTGCGGAAGGAGGAGCCGGTCGGGATGGCCGTGTGGGTACTAGGCGCTACTTTCTGGAACCGCGTGACAGCTATGGTTGCAGGTTCGAGTCCTGCCTCGGGCATGGCTGTGTGTGATGTCCTTAGGTTAATTAGGTTTAAGTAGTTCTAAGTTCTAGGGGACTGATGACCAGAGATGTTAAGTCCCTTATTTCTCAGAGCCATTTGAACCATTTTTTTGCAGAAGGAGCACATGACAAGAAAAAGGGATGTAAAAGAAAAACTAATCAGTGGTGAGTAGAGAACCACACGGCCTTAATCGAATCCTAAAAGTTCGGTTTGGACCATGTTAAAGCCTATTGTGGATGGTGTTATGAAAAGGGTTCACTTTGTTTGCTGTTCGCTGTTGTCAGGGAGAGGCAATAAACATTTTGAAGTTTGCCGGTGACACTGCAATTCTGTCAGACAGCAAGGAACTTTGACAAACAGTTGAATGGAACAGATAGTGTCCTGGAAAGGGATTATAAGATAACCCTCAATGGAACTAAATGATAGGTAATTGTACGTATTCGATTTAAACCTAGCAGTACCAACGGATTTTCCATAACGCGTACTACAAAAGGGGGGCGTAATATATGACCAATACAAAGATATACAGATTTCGTTAATTTTCGTTGTCTTTTACGCACAACATACTGTTTAAAGATATATTTGTGTGTAAGAAGAGTCCTAAACCTGAAAATATGAATATGACACATGTTCTGTATATTCACATCCACTGAAACGACCTAAATTTTTGCGTTAAGTTTTACTGAAAAATTTAAAACAATTGCGGAATCTTTTAGAAGGATACATCAGAAATATATTTTTTTTCAGAATTTTAAAATATAATGTACATGACTAGATTACAGTATACTGAAAAGGTAGACATACAGCTCCCCTTCCCTCCTCCTTGGTATTGCGAGGGTTAAATCAGGTAATAGCCGGTCGGGGTGGCTGTGCGGGTTCTAGGCGCTAGTCAGGGATCGCGTGACCGCTATGGTCGCAGGTTCGAATCCTGCCTCGGGCATGGATGTTTGTGATGTCCTTAGGTTAATTAGGTTTAAGTAGTTCTAAGTTCTAGGGGACTGATGACCACAGATGTTGAGTCCCATAGTGCTCAGAGCCATTTGAACCATTTTGAAAATCAGGTAGTGTTAAGGGATTATTGGGCAGCAAAATAACTGATGATGGCCGAAGTAGAGAGAATACAAATTTAAGACTGACTATAACAAGAAGGGTATTAATGAAAAAGATGGATTTGCTAACATCGAATATAAATTTAAGTGTCAGGAAGTATTTATCGAAGGTATTTGTATGGTTTCCAAGATGCTGCTCCAGGCGGGTGTAAAAATGGAAAATACTGAACACGAAAATTAAGATTTAGCTCAGTCTGACTAGCACCTGAAGCAGATCTCAGGATGTCTTAATGGTGATATTATTTCCTCCTTCTTAATCTTTAACACACAAATTAGAAGATAAAAATAAATTAATGATTAAGGCAACTGGTAACTACTAAATATTACTATTTTTTCTGCTTATACATTTATTGTAGATTAAAACCCCTTTATATATTACAAATGTTTATGTGTCGATGTGCAATGGACATAAAGAGATAGAAATGAACTTCCTGGGTAATATTATTGATCAACTTTGAAAATGTGCGGTCTAATATAAATAACGCAAGATGACCGAAGTCATCTACGTCCCAAACACTAGAAGACACTGTTTTCAAAGATGATTTACAGTGATGGGCAACCTCAGTGGAAATGAAACTTACATTATCACAGCTGTTCAACTTTATAG
The DNA here is from genome assembly GCF_023897955.1 of Schistocerca gregaria. Taxonomy (NCBI): domain Eukaryota; kingdom Metazoa; phylum Arthropoda; class Insecta; order Orthoptera; family Acrididae; genus Schistocerca; species Schistocerca gregaria. The sequence goes on along the minus strand of NC_064931.1, from coordinate 398,657,727 downwards.
TCCTAATAAGCCGAAGCAATTACCAATATACCGAATGTACTGCGTCCGGAGCGTCGGAGTGATGATTCTCGTACACGTCTGTAACGATGGAAGATCTCCAGCTACAAAATAAAAAGAAGTCACTAAACACTACGACGGCAGAAGGGGGCTCTCTACCCACAGGCGAAGTCCAGAATCGTATAAGGTAGCAGCACCCTCGGCTGTTGACATGGCAAAAGAATTTTCTATATTACCCTAAATTATTGGAGCTACTCATTCCCGTATGAGAGAAGCTATTTTGCTCACACTACCACAGTGTACGTGGTCCCCATCCACCAATAGCAACAACCTGTCTGGTAGGTGGATGACCGAGTGGAAGTTGTGAGCTGTAACTGTTACCTTGTCTGCTTGGGACGGTTAAAGGATCCTAGAGAATGTAAAGAAAATAGTTATGAAGACCTACCACTTACGAGCACGTAGTCAGCTCAATAATATCAATTGAAATTAACTGAACAGTGCTTGTTGATTCCTTTTGTGATTTGATATTACTCCAGGAGTTCGAGAGAAACGCAAAGTTATAGATGTGCCTCCATTGTAATTTTCAAAATGCAAGTGCATAACGCGATCGGTCCATTGCATTATGCTGTATAGTTAATAGAGTATCGGACTTGGTTTCTGAAAGACCCATATTTGGATCACACCAATGGCGGACGAGCCCCACGTTAGCAGATTTGCATTTCTTTCACGGATAGCTGAACACAAAGCTGATAAGGACATACAGAGAGATATGATTAGATTGTTAAGTTAATACATCTGAAAGTTATTAATTTAAATACACTTAAATATATTTATGGTTCTTAAGAGCTAACAAGATACGCTACTCACCATTAAAATTGCTACACCAAGAAGAAATGCAGATGATTAACGGTTTCATTGGACAAATATATTATACTAAAACTGAAATGTGATTACATTTTCACGCAATTTGGGTGCATAGATTCTGAGAAATCAGTACCCAGACAACCACCTTACGGCATTGATACGCCTGGGCATTGAGTCAAACAGAGCTTGGACGGCGTGTATAGTAACAGCTGGCCATTTAGCTTCATCACGATACCACAGTTAATCAATAGTAGTGACTAGCGTATTGTGACGAGCCAGTTGCTCGGCCACCATTGACTAGACGTTTTCAGTTGGTGAGAGATATGGAGAATGTGCTGGTCAGGGCAGCAGTCGAACAGTTTCTGTACCCAGAACGGCCCGTAGTGGTCCTGCAACATGCGGTCGTGCATTATCCTGCTAAAATGTAAGGTCCGAACGGATAGAATGAAGGGTAGAGCTACGGGTCGTAACACATCTGAAATGTAACGCCCACTGTTCAAAGTGCGAACAAGAGGTGACCGAGACGTGTAACCAATGGCACCCTATACCATTACGCTGGGTGATACGCCAATATGGCGATGACGAATACACGCTTCTAATGTGCGTTCACCGCGATGTCGCCAAACACGGATGCGACCATCATATTGCTGTAAACAGAACCTGGATTTAACTGAAAATATGACGTTCTGCCATTCGTGCACCTAGGTTCGTCGTTGAGTACACCATCGCAGACGCCCCTGATGATGCTCTGTGATGCAGTGCCAAGGGTAACCGCAGCCATTGTCTCCGAACTGATAGTCCATGCTGCTGCAAACGTTCAAAAAGTAATTCAAATGGCTCTGAGCACTATGGGACGTAACGTCTGAAGTCATAAGTCCCCTAGAACGTATATCCACTTAAACCTAACTAACCTAAAGACATCACACACAGCCATGCCCGAAGCAGGATTCGAACCTGCGACCGTAACAGTCACGCGGTCCCGGACTGAAGTGCCTAGAACCGCACGACCACCGCGGCCGCCTGCTGCAAACGTCTTCGAACTGTTCGTGCAGATGGTTGACACAGGGATCGACACGTGGCTGCACGATCCGTTACAGCCAAGCGGATAAGATGCCTCTCATCAAGACTGCTAGTGATGAGAGGCCGTTGGGATCCAGCACGGCGTTCCGTATTACCCTCCTGAACCCACCGATTCCTTATTCTGCTAATGGTCATTGGATCTCGACCTACGCGAGCAGCAATGTCGCAATACGATAAACCGCAATCGCAATAGGCAACAGTCCTACCTTTATCAAAGTCTGAAACGTGACGGTACGCCTTTCTCCTCCTTACACGAGGCATCACACAACGTTTCACCAGGCAACGCCTGTCAACTTTTCTTTGTGTATGAGAAATCGGTCGGAAACTTTCCGAATGGCAGTCACCGACGCCAACCTTGTGAGAAGGCTCTGAAAAGCTAATCATTTGCATATCACAGCATCTCCTTCCTGTCGTTTAAATTTCGCGTCTGTAGGACTTCATGTTCGTGGTGTAGCAATTTTAATGGCCTGTAGTGTAGATGCTTACATAGCAAAGGCAGAATATCAAAGGACGATACGGAACAGGAAGGCATCCCCCAGCTGATCGCAGAAAAAAATGTGAAGGCTTCTCTGTTCTTTACCATCATACAAAGTATTACAGGTACTTACTAACATTTTTGGACTCTCTGGTAAACACATATTTCATAAATATAAAGAAAGAAAAATTTTCTTGGTGTCTTACATTTGTCTACGATACATTTGATTACGATACTGGCTGTTACATGAGTACTAATTCAAGTCGTGTACAACAAAATTACAAGACTGGTTTATACAAGAAAAACAATACATTATTTGACATGTTTTAAATAAACAGATTGACAAAACATTTAAATTCGCACGAGAGATATTTGTACGTGATAAATTACCTTAAAATTTGAGTGGTATCAATGTCCTGAGGATAAGAGGTTAAGTCAGTTCAAGGACGTGTCTTCCCGTGGTAACTGATGCAGCCACTGCTGGAGTGACTTCGCAGATGCTTGTATGATGTCAATCTGTCGGTTAAAACCGGCTGAGTGTGAGCTCTGGTTGCACACTTCGCAGCAGATGTGGGCATCGTCGCGCCGCCCGTTCAGGACCGTAGCCATGACAGACGTGCGAGCCTTTCCTCACGCTGCCGGTTCAGCCAGGGCAGCCGCAACGAGGTCCGCTGGGAGAATCGTGCGAAGAGACTCGGCCCGCGAGCTGCGGCCGCACTGGACTACAGCAGTCTCGGGCGGAGCGAGTGCATAACGTCATCCCACGGGCCGAGCAGTGCTGTTGCGAAAGCACCTGTATGCCACGGACTCAGCAGAACTGCGCGTGGAGGCACAGCCTACGGCCCGCGACATCACTGCTCCGCACTACACGAGCCCGTAATGTTACTGCACCAGTGCCCTGCGCAAGCATTGGTGTGCTACAGCCCATGAACTGTTGGTAGCACTGCCAGCAGTTGCGAGATACGGGCTACGAGCAGTGAGTATAGCAGTACTTCATTTTTTCGTAACACACAAAATGAGAGCGGGAAACTAAACGTGGTTTGCAGAAGAAGGAGCACATATCAAGAAAAAGTAAGTAAAAGAAAAACTAATGAGTGGTGAGCAGAGAACAGCACAGCCTGGAACGAATTTTAAAAGTACAGTTTGGACCGTGTTAAAGCCTATTGTGGATGGCGTTCGGAAAAGCGTTCATTTTCTTTGATGTTCACTGTGCTTTGAAATTTACTCTCATGCTGACGGGTCAAGAGGCAGTTCACAGATTTCTTACCATCCATGCGTGTCTAATAAACAAGGGTCTTATGTGGATGAGAAACGACTTCCTAAACCTGATCGTGAGGTAACTGACGATAAATGCATGGCTATGTGTGCAAGTGACGTGAGGTCATACAGACCTATAAGATGTGAATGTCTTAGGGATCCTGTTCAGACGTTAATCGACAATGCAAAGGCCATTATGTCTCACCCCACAACTTTTCGCGGTATATTGCAGAAAGTGCAAGAAGCCTTCGACATATAATTATGCCTGAGGTAAATGCTCACATAACAGAAGGTGAATACTCAGCAACTACAGACATGTGGACATCCAGCGCGAGAAGAAACAGTTATCTTCTTTAGACAATTTATGTCTCTTGGTATCCACCACTCTACTTTGAAAGACATGCAGCACACGACTGATAAAGGTACCAACATTGTCGTTGCACTGCGCGATATATTCACGATTGAGTTCTTCCTGTCGTATGCTAAACACAGGACTACGAAATAAATGTAATGGGGAGTATATGTGCGTCAATTGTCCATAAGTTCATTGTCTTTTGATTGCGGCGAAAGAACGCGCCACTTACATAAAGAAAAGTGGTCTTCTTCACGCTTTTGATAGGTGACTGAGCCAATCTGACGATAGTCACTGGAATAAGCAACTGACAGTGTAATAATGTCATTGTGTGGCACGCTCTCTGAGAAGGAAGAAATAGCCCGAAATGAAGGAACTGATATCACGCTGATGAAAGGACTTTTCTCGATATGTTTGCTATTCTATTACCATAATTAGTGTACACAATCGTCTGTGTTATAGCTTTTAAAACATAAGGGTTTTTGTAGCTTTTCAAAGCTGCGTGCAAGGAATTAGAACTGGAGAAATCACCTATACTTCTCCTTCTGTTGACATTGGCGATGACAATGTTAAAGCATTTGAGTCAGGCACCCCAAGGCAGAGAATCTTCGGACTTTTACATAAAAGCTATTTGTCCAGGCAGCAACTTTCCCCTGGTCACGATTCGTCATTTAGTAACGGTATCTGAGGATAAGAGGCGTAAAGTCATGGCAAAGGTACGATGTAGAATCCATTTATTGCTATGGTAATAACTCCCCAGTGTCCTTTCCAAAGGGAACTGATGACTTCCGAGGTCGGTCACAGAATCACGTTCAAGCCTCATACATTCTGAGTCGATGTTCCTTGCCTTGAAGCATAGCCGAATATATGAGAATTCTTTGTCAGATCGCCCAACCTAATCTGTGAGCCACCTGGGCGTAGCCCCGATACTGTATCAAATAGTTTAAATACCTTCAACAACAGGACATCTGGTTTTATTTTCAATAAACTTTCACATTCAGAGTGGGGATCACATTGGCGGTGATTGCAAAATGAGCTTTTGTAGTTTTACCATCAGATAAAAAACGTTATGGTGGAAGAGGCATGTACAAGACACGAAAAGGGAATTCATTCATCAAATTCCACAAGAACTCAACTACCAGAGAAAGTAAAGAAGTTTCCATTATGGGCAGATGTCGATGATAGTCTTGCTCAAGAGGGAAGACAATGTGGCTTCTTACTTGAAAACGAGCGGCCAAAATTTTCCTACTCTTCAGAAAGTCGCCAGAAAAACACTGTGTATACAAGCATCTTGCCCATTCCTGAAAGAAATTTTAGTTCTACCGGTTCTTTACTGAGCGCAAGTCGATCACTTTTAACTCCAGACATGTTGATGACCTTCTCAATCATAGTATCTATATCGGAGACAAATGAGTGAAAAAGTATGGTGATCTCTTTTCGAACATTAACTTCCCTTCTTCGTCATTTTTATTGGTGTAAAAGTTTTCGTATATTGCAGGTTTTGTTACGTATGTTCGATTTATGTACGCTGTTTTTCATATTAATTTCGAATTTTTAAATGACAGAACTTTAGAATCATGGGGAACATACTCACTTGCTGACGTCTTGTTATGTTATGCACCGCCAGTGGTTTGTTTTACATGTTCCTGTTGCCATGCGACGTACGTCATGATGTGCTTTTAAGTAACAACAACTGTTCCGGCGATCAGTACGAATGTTGCAAGCACACGGGTCACTATGTGGAGTTAATCACAGGCTTTGCTCCTGCAATGGCGGAGTACACAAGTGCAGAGATGACAGATGCCGATTTCATGGACCAATTCCCTGGCCCCCACGCTCTCCGGAGCTGAGCCCACGGGACTTTTATTTTTTGGAGGTATTTGCGTGGAACCCTAGTACAAAACGTTCAGAGTCTCCGTGCCTGTATTGCGGAAGGTAGCGAAACCATACGCAATACTTCAGGGATACATCAGCGCATCGAGATTCACTACGACGACGGGTTGACGCATGTATCAACGATCACGGAGGGCATATTGAACATCTCCTGTGAGAAAGTGTTGCATGCCGTATGCTGGCGCATTCCGATCATGTGTATTCGTCTACGTGTGAGGAATGTGTCCTTCAATTTCTGCGCACATTGTTGTTACACCCTGTATTTCTGTGAGTCTTATTAGCATTTAAAAACCCCGGAACCACCGTAGATGGCGCTGAGACAAGTAATTTGATATGAGACATATGGGGCCACAAATGTCGGAAACACCTGAAAAAGTGACGACAAATATTGAACGCGTGACGTCCGAAGATGATGTACCTCGCTGCACGTGCATTGTTGTGCTCGTCGATCCTAATCTCGCCGGCAGTGGGCCTGCACTTCTCACCAAGTCAAAGATTGACGTCGGTGGGCTATGAGCCTGCATGCACGACTATAGTGGGTGAGGCAAAGTACTTTTGGTAGAGCACTTGCCCGCGAAAGGCAAAGGTCTCGAGTTCGAGTCTCGGTCGGGCACACAGTTTTAATCTGCCAGGAAGTTTCTTACTAAATAAAGTCTGGCGTGGGACCTGTCGTTCACGGTGCGTTTTGGCGAGGGCCAGTCCGCGCCAGCGCGCCGTAAGGCACAGAGGTTCGCACTGGGGCGTATCGCTTCTAGGCGGACGTGCCGCGACAGGACTCACAGGGGAAGTGATGAGTCACACATAGCCTCTCCTTCCCAAGTGACTCTCTCCGCCTTCAAGTGGTGCCAGACGTTAAGCTTGGCACATCTCGGGTCTCTCCGGATGTGTCCTGCCACAAAAGGAAGAGCTGCGACCCAACCCGATGCGAAAGCGAAGGGTGCGTGGCACAGGGGGAGCTGTGTCGAGGGACGAACATCCGTCCCTTTCTGTGCGCAGGGCCCAGACCAACAGGTGCTCTGCTTGCCGGCGACTTCGTTTGCGGGGGCGGGATCGCGGCGCGATTCGGCAAGGGAGCTTCGCCGCCGCCCCTGGGTAACCGGGGCGTGTTCTGTCAAACCCAGGAGATGGTGACATCGCCTGGGCTAGGTTAGCTGGGTCCAGACCGCCGAACGACTGGGGGACCGGCCCGCCACCTGAGTAGGAGCGGGTCCTTGGCCGAGAGTGGAAACTCGGGCAAGTAGGCGGCGAAGGGCGAGAGGTGCATCCGTCTCTCCAGAGTGCGGGGTGCACTTGCCGAGGAGCGTCGAGTGAAAACGCCGATGACGGAGCCTTCGATGGGGACCAGTGCGCTGGCGACGGCGCGCTGAACCCGGCAGTCCCAGAGGGCCCTTGACCTAGGGGCGAGGTCGGTGGGCGAGCTGCAAAAAGTCCCCCCCCCCCCCCCCCCATGCCAGAGGAGCCGGTCCGGGGCAAGAGACGGGCTCCCACCCCTCTTTTTTATCATTCGTTCAGCATGGCTACAACCGAAAAGAGTGATATGAGTGCGACATCGAGGCTACCTTTGGTGTCTGATCCCTCTCCCCAGGACGAGATGGGACAGACAGAGGGCGAAAGTGTAACTCAGAGACATGCCAGAATTTCACTGCTCCTAGAGCAGAACATAAAAAACGGCAAAATCAGTCAGGCGGCCCTGTCTGTAATAAAAAATGAATTGGCGGCTTGGGCTATTGCCAACGCCAAGCTGGAAGGCCCCGTGGAGGAACTTCAGAAAGAAAATGACAGACTAAGAAAGCAACCAATTAAGACCTGGGCTGGTGTGGTCGCGCAAGCGCCACCGAAGCCACAAACCACAAGAGACACAATAGCTAAGGCAGCTAATCGGCCAGATACCACGGTCTTCTTGAAGACCTTACCTGGCCAGGATACGAGCGTTAAACGAATTCAAGAGCTGCTGACAACAACAATAAACCCAGTAAGGGACAAAATAAAAATAAACAAAGTTAAGCCAAGTAGAAACTCGGTTATTGTTGAGGTAGCAACAGAAGAGGACAAAGAGAAATTATTGACAAACCAGAAACTGAATTCAGTAGTCAAATGTGAACCACCTAGAAAGAGGAATCCATTAGTGATCCCATATGATGTTCCAACAACAATGACGAATGAACAACTATATGATACAATAAGGGCACAAAACTTTGAAGAGATAAAAAAGGAAGATTTCAAAGAAAGCTTCAAATTAAGATTTAAAACGGGACCTCGGGACCGCGATGTTGTTCATCTCGTTGCCGAGGTTACCGCGCCAATGTGGCGGAAGATAACGGGAATGGGCAGGTTATACATTGGCTTTCACGCGGTCAACACCAGGGACTATTTAGTGGTACCTCGTTGCCACAACTGTGGTGACCTGGATCACGTTCTGAGGCACTGCACCAGGGGGTCGGCGTGCTCCAAGTGTGGTGAGGACGGACACGTCCGAAAGGACTGTAAAGCTCCAGGAGTCTGCATTCCATGCAAAAGGCGAGGCAAGAAAACCTGTGGAGCAACGGGACGGAATTGCCCCTCCTATCGAATGCTGGAGCAAAGAATGATTTCAAGAATAGACTATGGCTGAGCCTGGGAAGGCGTGCAGGATGCCTAAAAGGAAATCCCCGAGCAAAAGGAGGAGGGATGCTATGAGGGCAAGTGCTTTTAGGGAGTTCTTGAAGTCGCTCTTGAGCGACTTCAAGATCGAGACATGTAACAAGATCACTCAAACTGACTTCCCTACAACAAGTATCGGCATTCAAACTGACCTCCCTTTGGGGGTCAGTACTCCCTCCTCCTACAGCCGGGACAAGGGGCCGACTAAAGACCAGTTGCGGCAGGGGCATCCCGTAAAAGTTACAAATGTAGAAGGATCAGCCATAGATCAAAAACCAGTCCAGGAAAACACTGTGACTAGCTCCAGTGCGAGTCCCACCACACAAGACCCACCTATAACAAGACTGCCACCTGTTGACCCTGTCAGGGTCTATTCAAATATAGAATTTACCATGCAGTTAGCAAGACTGGAGCAACCGAACACCCTGACCACTGCCTTACGACACGTGGTCCGGGTGGGACATGAAAACGGCAAAAAAGTCACCTTCTCGGTAATGGAGGCTGTAGACAGAATACAGCTCAAGTCAGTGAATCTCCCCACGGACTTCGGAGCCCTGCGAGACTTACTGAAGAAAGTTTTTGAAAGGAGAGGTGAAAAATTCGACCTAGATGACATATATAAACAAGCTGTATTGGCTAATGGACGCATCGTATTTGACTGGAGTAAGACCTGGCCGATCGACTGCATACTTACTTTCCATAATGACCAGGATCAACATTGGCCAACTAAACGCGCATAACAGCAGACTTGTGATGCAGGAGCTGCGTAAAGAGGGGAGGAAAGGAGACTGGACGTGCTCTGCCTGCAGGAGCCGTACTCCCTAGCTGGGAAATTAGTTTATACAGCTGCAACTTGGCAAATAGTCAGCACAGGAGCAAATCCGAAAGCGGCGATAATCTTAACCAACAGACTTCTGAGAGCCACGATACTCTCGCAGTACACAACCACCCACTGCAATGTCACGGAGCTACAACTACCAGTTGGTGACTTTACACTGATAAATATGTACTTTCAGTACGGAGACAACATAGAGGAACATCTCGATCATCTGACAACTGTACTTACGGCATTGCAGGGGCAAATGGTGATAGTTACTGTAGACATTAACGCCAAGTCCCCCCTGTGGTACAGCAGCACCAGGGATTCAAATGGAGAAAAGGTCGAAGAGCTTATCATGGCCTTGCAACTAGTGGTGGCCAACAAGCCCGGTAACCCTCCAACCTACGCGGCTGGAGGGGGACAGGGCACGAACATTGATGTGACCTTGGTCACACCAAACACAGCAAATCTTATAAAACAATGGAGAGTGGAGGAAAATGCCACCTCTAGTGATCATAACCTGATCACTTTTTCCCTGGAGCATACAGAGAGCTGCTGGGCCACAGGGTGGGAAGTCCGCTACAATTTCAGAAGAGCTGACTGGGAACGCCTAGCAAGGGAGTGCAGCATTCCTGCATTGCCAGAAGGTGACACTGACACTGACATTGACATTGACAATAGAGCTGAAGAACTAGTGGGCGCTATAAACAGGGCGGTGAAAGCAGCGGTGCCAACCAAGAGAAGGGCCATGGCGGCCTCCCCATCACCATGGTCTGCTGAACTGGAGGAGATGCGCCGATCTGTCAGAAGGCTGAGGAGGCACTACCAGCGCAGTGTCGTCTGGCTGGAAAGACAAAGTTAGCTGATAAGGTATCGAGAGGCAAAGCAGAGGTTTCAAGAGGAGCTACGCTCTGTTAGGTCAAAGAGCTGGGAGACCTTTGTACAAAACCAACTGGCTATTGACCCATGGGGTACTCCATATAAGCTGGTGAGGGAGGAAGTCCGCTCTCCTATGGAGCTGTCAACTGTCAGACACGGGGACAGGATGACGGAATCTTGGCGGGAGACTGCTGAGGTCCTTCTCCAGTCCCTGCTGCCTGAAGACAGCGCGGATGGGGAGACTGAGGAACAGCGCCAGATACAGGAGAAGGATTTGGAAGAATATGTTGACGATACCGCAGTCTACCCCTTCTCTGAGGAGGAGGTAGCAGCTCATATCAAGTCATTAAAGAAAGGGAAAACTCCCGGACCAGACGGCATTGTGGCGGAGCTGGTGCAGTTTTTAGCCCCCCAGCTGATTGCACCACTCACTCATTTATATAATAAATGCTTAAATCAGAAAAAATTTCCCAAGATCTGGAAATCTGCCAATGTTGTTATTATCAAAAAGGGACCAGACAAAGATCCAGTGGAGCCAAAATCATATAGACCAATATGCCTTCTATACCTACTAGGGAAGGTATTACACTCCTGGAAATGGAAAAAAGAACACATTGACACCGGTGTGTCAGGCCCACCATACTTGCTCCGGACACTGCGAGAGGGCTGTACAAGCAATGATCACACGCACGGCACAGCGGACACACCAGGAACCGCGGTGTTGGCCGTCGAATGGCGCTAGCCGCGCAGCATTTGTGCACCGCCGCCGTCAGTGTCAGCCAGTTTGCCGTGGCATACGGAGCTCCATCGCAGCCTTTAACACTGGTAGCATGCCGCGACAGCGTGGACGTGAACCGTATGTGCAGTTGACGGACTTTGAGCGAGGGCGTATAGTGGGCATGCGGGAGGCCGGGTGGACGTACCGCCGAATTGCTCAACACGTGGGGCGTGAGGTCTCGACAGTACATCGATGTTGTCGCCAGTGGTCGGCGGAAGGTGCACGTGCCCGTCGACCTGGGACCGGACCGCAGCGACGCACGGCTGCACGCCAAGACCGTAGGATCCTACGCAGTACCGTAGGGGACCGCACCGCCACTTCCCAGCAAATTAGGGACACTGTTGCTCCTGGGGTATCGGCGAGGACCATTCGCAACCGTCTCCATGAAGCTGGGCTACGGTCCCGCACACCGTTAGGCCGTCTTCCGCTCACGCCCCAACATCGTGCAGTCCGCCTCCAGTGGTGTCGCGACAGGCGTGAATGGAGGGACGAATGGAGACGTGTCGTCTTCAGCGATGAGAGTCGCTTCTGCCTTGGTGCCAATGATGGCGTGTTTGGCGCCGTGCAGGTGATCGCCACAATCAGGACTGCATACGACCGAGGCACACAGGGCCAATACCCGGCATCATGGTGTGGGGAGCGATCTCCTACACTGGCCGTACACCTCTGGTGATCGTCGAGGGGACACTGAATAGTGCACGGTACATCCAAACCGTCATCGAACCCATCGTTCTACCATTCCTAGACCGGCAAGGGAACTTGCTGTTCCAACAGGACAATGCACGTCCGCATGTATCCCATGCCACCCAACATGCTCTAGAAGGTGTAAGTCAACTACCCTGGCCAGCAAGATCTCCGGATCTGTCCCCCATTGAACATGTTTGGGACTGGATGAAGCGTCGTCTCACGCGGTCTGCACGTCCAGCACGAACGCTGGTCCAACTGAGGCGCCAGGTGGAAATGGCATGGCAAGCCGTTCCACAGGACTACATCCAGCATCTCTACGATCGTCTCCATGGGAGAATAGCAGCCTGCATTGCTGCGAAAGGTGGATATACATTGTACTAGTGCCGACTTTGTGCATGCTCTGATGCCTGTGTCTATGTGCCTGTGGTTCTGTCAGTGTGATCATGTGATGTATCTGACCCCAGGAATGTGTCAATAAAGTTTCCCCTTCCTGGGACAATGAATTCACGGTGTTCTTATTTCAATTTCCAGGAGTGTAGAAAGACTGCTGGCTGACAGATTGGCTGCACACCGAATGCTGTGCGGGATGAGCAACAGGCAGTTTGGCTTCAGGCCTGGGCGATCGGCATCTGATGCTATCGCCCTGGCGGCCGAAGTATGTGGTCGGCATCATGGTTGACATCAGTGGCGCCTTTCACAACCTGTGGCGGCCTTCGCTCTTCTCCTGCTTGAGGGAGGAGTAGTGTCCAGTGCCGCTATATGGGTGTCTCAGGAGCTATTGTGAAGATCGGGAAGTATGGCTATCATCCCCTAGTGGAAGAGTCAGAAAATCAATAACTAAGGGTGTCCCCAGGGATCCGTTCTTGGTCCCCTGTTCTGGGACATCCATATGGAACCTTTATTGGATAGTTTGCAACAGAGTGAAGATGTACTAGAGGTGACAGCCTACGCCGATGACCACCTCTTGCTGGTCGGCGGCCGTAGCCGAGAGGATATAGAACCAAAAATAGAAAGAGCTATTGAGAGACTCCAACAATGGTGCCATAATTCAAAAATGAAGATATCACCCGGTAAGTCAACTTATCTACTGCTCAAAGGTCAGTTAGCAAGAAACCCAACGGTCAGAATAGAGGGCTCACCGGTTCTTCGGCGACGAGAGACTCGGTACCTCGGGATCATCGTTGATGCAAGGTGGAACTATGGAAAACACATTGAGACTGTAACCCAGAGAGCACTCCACGTTCTAAATAATCTCATCTCCATTGGACACACAAGGTTTCATCTTCCACCACACCTCATTAAATTATATCATAACAGTATATTGTCAGCAATAGTGGGTTACGGCTCGGGAGTCTGGGCTCACAGGCTCACGAGGGTGGTGCCCGCCATGACACTGAGATGGGTACAAAGAAACATGGTTCTGAGATCGGTAGGGGCATATAGAACGTCACCGGGAGGAGCCTTGCTGATCATCCTGGGGCTTTTTCCCTTGGATATCAAGATCAGAGAACAAGCTGCCTGGTATTGGGTAAACAAAGGGAACACGGAAAAAACAGAGGATATCTTAGGAACAAGGGTGGAAAACAAGAGGGAAATTAAGCATAGGGGGGAACCGTTATGGCAAGAACTGTGGGAATCGGAGGAAACGGGCCGAAGGACCTTCAAGTTCTTTCCGAATGTTAGGGAACGGATGGGCATAAAGTATATCGAGCCAAGCAGGGGACTTTTCCACTTCCTCACTGGTCATGGGCCGTATCCGACATACCTTTGCCGATTCGGCAAAAGGGCTACGCCCGAGTGTGAATGTGGCGCGCCAGAGGGTACCCCCGATCATGTGGTTTTCGAGTGTCCCCTTTTCAATGACGTTGCATCTATACTACGCAACCAGCTACCACACCATGACACTTACCACCTACTAAGACAGACAGATACATTTCAAACCTTGAACAAAGTGGCTAACGAGGTATCACTGAAAATTCTGAAAGACTTCTTGAGGGATAGAAATTAATAAAAACAACTTCACAATAATTACCGACTAAGTCCGTGCCCTACTTTCATTCCGCCTGTGCGCGGACAGGCCGGCTTTTTAGTCAGGGATCCGCCGCGTACAGGACTAGGGGGAGTGGGGCACAATTTTCCCGATCAAGACAGCACCGATTTTGACCTAGGTTAGATTCTGTAGTTCTGTAGGACTTAGAATAGGATATTAAGTAAGAGGAACCTTCAGCGCTAAACATTTTGGCCTGACCAGTGTCAGGGGCATCGCTTGCTGGGGTTAACTCAACAAGCAAGGCCTCATACAGTAGGTTTATATATAATGCTGACACACATGTAAGGCTGCAGGCAGAAATATTTAGTTAGTTAGCTTAGTGAATTAAATAACAGTCGATAAATTGTAATAAAATAAGTCTGCCCATTTATCTTAGCCTGTAGTAGTACATTAATTACATTGTTAATAACATAGTTAATAGCCCGTAGCATAGTACATTGTAATATTGTTAAGCATACTGTAAATAGCTGCAAATAAACATTGTATCAATCTATGACCCACTAATCAAATTAGGAAGTGGGTTACTATGTATAAATACCATGAATTGTAAATAAAGTTTAAAAAAAATAAAAGTCTGTAAACAAAAAAAAAAGAAGGGTCAAAAGGAAAGAAATACAAAATAAGAATAGCTTTTGCTTGGTTACATAGAGGGCAATAATTTTGTAACTTCTATGTTTACAACAGATCACATTTACAAAAGGTGTTCGAAAAAAGATTAACCAAGCAAGCAATAACCAGTATCACTGGATGAGGAAGGTTAAAAGCGTGGCACAGCTGCATTGCTGTTTGTAGCAACATGGTGACTACATCATGAGAGAAATCACTATATTTGTTGGAATTTGCGCGAAGGCAATTCATTGTTGAAGTGCAACGTGCATTTCACCGTCGATTCAGCAAGAAGCCCCCTCTGCACAAGCAAATTTATGACTGGTACACAAAATTCTTGGAAGGTGGTTGCATATGCAAAGGGAAGAGCACTGGTCGGATACCCAAGTGTGATGAAAATGTCGAGATGCTTTCACAAGATGTGCTGGTCGGGAACTTCAACTTCCTTGTAGCGGCACCACAGTTTAAGATAGGAAAGTCAGATTTGGTGCAATATTTCGGAGCACAAGTTACAGCCAGTAAGATACGCTGACCAGCGGTTGCGAAGTGGAATGGAGGCCACTAGGGCCATGGAACCGCTGAAAAGCGTAAACGCAACGGTTCGCATGTCACAACCTGTACGCAGAACGGGCCCTCTGGCGCAACCGAGGTGTGGGGTGTACGTGACTCGGAGCGATGCTTTAGCGAAACAGAGCTACGAAGCCAAGTGTAAATAGGTGTTGTTTTCTAACGAGATTCATTCAAGTGTGGCCGCTCTCCTGGATGGCGGGGCAAGTCACACTACCAGCGACACACGGCTACCGATGGGGCGACGGCGTCCCAGTCCACGGTGGGTCGTTGGTTCGACCCTCTGAGGCCGACACGGGGTCCACAGCCAGCCAGGGTGGGTCACTCTTCGGGTCGCTACCACGGGCAGTCGTCTCGTCTCCCGGCACACGCCGGAATGGGGGAGGTTGTTGCCACCGCGTTCCCAGTTACGCCAGCCGAGGACGAAACAGTAGCGGGTCCGGCCTACGGCTCCCGGCGGAGCAGCGCAGAGTCAACGAGGATGGTGGGCACTGAGTCGGCTGCTGGCACAGCCATCCTGACGTAATAGGAAATCTACAGCTGGCGAACAAGGCCGGCACGACACAGTGTTGCGTTGCACAGGCCACTGGGGGTACTTCCTCAGCAATGCGGGGCCTGGGACGTAGACCGAGGTCAACGAACCAATGTAGTGAAAACGAATAAATCATCTGAAAAGCTCGGAAAAGTTTTAATACAGCACCTCCTGGCACCCATCCACTACATTTGGTGTCAATAGGCCGCATTTTGCGTCTGATACCACTACATTGTAGATTAAAACTGAAGAAACTGCAAAAATGTGGGAAATTAAGGAGATGGGACCTGGATAAACTGAAAGAACCAGAGGTTGTACAGAGTTTCAGAGAGAGCATAAGGGAACAATTGACAGGAATAGGGGAAAGAAATACAGTAGAAGAAGAATGGGTAGCTCTGAGGGATGTAGTAGCGAAGGCAGCAGAGGATAAAGTAGGTACAAAGACGAGGGCTGCTAGAAATCCTTGGGTAACAGAAGAAATATTGAATTTAATTGATGAAAGGAGAAAGTATAAAAATGCAGTAAATGAAGCAGGCAAAAAGGAATACAAACGTCTCAAAAATGAGATCGACAGGAAGTGCAAAATGGCTAAACAGGGATGGCTAGAGGACAAATGTAAGGATGTAGAAGCTTATCTCACTAGGGGTAAGATAGATACTGCCTACAGGAAAATTAAAGAGACCTTTGGAGAGAAGAGAACCACGTGTATGAATATCAAGAGCTCAGATGGCAGCCCAGTTCTAAGCAAAGAAGGGAAGGCAAAAAGGTGGAAGGAGTATATAGAATGTTTATACAAGGGCGATGTACTTGAGGACAATATTATGGAAACAGAAGAGGATGTAGATGAAGACGAAATGGGAGATACGATACTGCGTGAAGAGTTTGACAGAGCACTGAAAGACCTGAGTCGAAACAAGGCCCCCGGAGTAGACAACATTCCATTAGAACTACTGACGGCCTTGGGAGAGCCAGTCATGACAAAACTCTACCAGCTGGTGAGCAAGATGTATGAGACAGGCGAAATACCCTCAGACTTCAAGAAGAATATAATAATTCCAATCCCAAAGAAAGCAGGTGCTGACAGATGTGAAAATTACCGAACTATCAGTTTAATAAGCCACGGCTGCAAAATACTAACGCGAATTCTTTACAGACGAATGGAAAAACTGGTAGATGCAGACCTCGGGGAGGATCAGTTTGGATTCCGTCGAAATGTTGGAACACGTGAGGCAATACTGACCTTACGACTTATCTTAGAAGAAAGATTAAGAAAAGGCAAACCTACGTTTCTAGCATTTGTAGACTTAGAGAAAGCTTTTGGCAATGTTGACTGGAATACTCTTTTTCAAATTCTAAAGGTGGCAGGGGTAAAATACAGGGAGCGAAAGGGTATTTACAATTTGTACAGAAACCAGATGGCAGTAATAAGAGTCGAGGGGCATGAAAGGGAAGCAGTGGTTGGGAAAGGAGTGAGACAGGGTTGTAGCCTCTCCCCGATGTTATTCAATCTGTATATTGAGCAAGCAGTAAAGGAAACAAAAGAAAAATTTGGAGTAGGTATTAAAATTCATGGAGACGAAGTAAAAACTTTGAGGTTCGCCGATGACATTGTAATTCTGTCAGAGACGGCAAAGGACTTGGAAGAGCAGTTGAACGGAATGGACAGTGTCTTGAAAGGAGGATATAAGATGAACATTAACAAAAGCAAAACGAGGATAATGGAATGTAGTCAAATCGGGTGATGCTGAGGGAATTAGATTAGGAAATGAGACACTTAAAGTAGTAAAGGAGTTTTGCTATTTAGGAAGTAAAATAACTGATGATGGTCGAAGTAGAGAGGATATAAAATGTAGACTGGCAATGGCAAGGAAAGCGTTTCTGAAGAAGAGAAATTTGTTAACATCGAATATAGATTTATGTATCAGGAAGTCGTTTCTGAAAGTATTTGTTTGGAGTGTAGCCATGTATGGAAGTGAAACATGGACGATAACTAGTTTGGACAAGAAGAGAATAGAAGCTTTCGAAATGTGGTGCTACAGAAGAATACTGAAGATAAGGTGGATAGATCACGTAACTAATGGGGAGGTATTGAATAGGATTGGGGAGAAGATAACTAGTTTGGACAAGAAGAGAATAGAAGCTTTCGAAATGTGGTGCTACAGAAGAATACTGAAGATAAGGTGGATAGATCACGTAACTAATGGGGAGGTATTGAATAGGATTGGGGAGAAGAGAAGTTTGTGGCACAACTTGACTAGAAGAAGGGATCGGTTGGTAGGACATGTTTTGAGGCATCAAGGGATCACAAATTTAGCATTGGAGGGCAGCGTGGAGGGTAAAAATCGTAGAGGGAGACCGAGAGATGAGTACACTAAGCAGATTCAGAAGGATGTAGGTTGCAGTAGGTACTGGGAGATGAAGCAGCTTGCACAGGATAGAGTAGCATGGAGAGCTGCATCAAACCAGTCTCAGTACTGAAGACAACAACAACAACCACTACATTCCTCAAACAGCGATGTAGCATGTTCTGAAACGACGTCTGCATATAAAGTCTTCCAAGTTGCAGTTACTGCAGCAACTGCATCCCGGCGACCATAAGCGGAGGTACAAATTTTGCGTCTCAGTTCTCCAGTACATGGCAGAGGACACTTTTTCCGAACAGCTCATCTCTTCAGACCAATCGACGTTTCATCGATATGGTAAAGTAAACCGACATAGTGTAGGAATTTGGCGTCCATAATCCTGGGATCGTCTTCATCGAACCAGAGAGAGATTCGGCGAATCTGAATGTGTTTTGTACTGTATCTGTTCACACGGTTTATGGACCTTTCTTTTTTCAGAGCAAACTGATTGGAATGTCATACCTACACGTGCTGCAAAATTGGTTGTTTCCTCAACGTCACGAACATACCAGTGATATCATTGTTATAAATGACCGTGTCCCGCTTCACCTTCACCTTGAGATGTGGCGTTATCTTAACAACACTATCCCACGGCTTTTGATTGGAAGAGGTGGACAACGAGTTCTTGTTCGTTGCCTTTTGTCCTCACAGGTCACCAGGCCTCACTCGTTGCGATTATTTTCTGTGAGGACACACAACGGGCACTATCTTTGTCCCACCCCTGGCAGCTACTTTTCAAGAGCTGAGAAGTCGAATGGTTGAAGCTGTAAATTCAGTAAACATGGACCTGTTGATTTGTGTGTGGCATCATATGGACTACGTTTCCATGTTTCTCGAACAACGCAAGGTGCTCGTATTGAGTGAATGGTATAGTATTTGTTGATTCGAGGGTGGGAACCAAACAAGGTCATTGGTCCTTTCAGGTTAGGGAATGATGAGAAACGATTTGGGGAAATCACAGAAAACCTAAATCAGGATGGTTGGCCGCGGATTTGAACTGTCGTCCTCCCGAATGTGAGTCCAGTGTGCTGACCACAGCACCACCTCGCTCTGTCTGGTATAGTGCTTATGCGAACGTAAGACTTCCTTCCTCTATCGAGAGACATGCGCGAAGTGTTTCTGCAGAGTGTCCACCTAGAGCTGCCCGCGCTGTGACGCAGCACGCCCAGTGCGATGTGCTGAGGCGAGCTGACACAGCAAGGTCACAGACTGGCTCGCAGCAGCGTCGAATGCGGCGGGGCGGGCCGAAGGAGAGTGCGGCGCCTCGGGCCGCTCTGACACGGTGCTCTGCCAGAGCCCGCAGTCCGCCCAGCAGCCTGGATGGCTCGGCTGCTATAGTCTGATGCACGAATGATGGCGGTTCGCGCATGTCGAGGCACTGACGGGAACTGCACTGTTGACGATTCCAAGCTACAGTTGCTTTCCGCTTGAAACAAGCGTATATATTGGCAGAGTTTATCACTCACCACGTCAATCAGCAGTGACAACTGTCTACAAACGGAATCGAAATTCATTAAACAACTCACTACTGTCAGTTTTAATGCTCAACTAAGCAACTGCGTTCACAGTAGAGCGCTCTGAAAACTGCTAAACGCTCATTGGCTGTCAGAGAATGGGTGATGTAGGTGCGCAGAACAAGCCTAAACTCGATCGCCAACGTCTGCGACCCCAACTGCAGTTGACTCGCGAGCACATTGGTCACTGCAATGTTGTGCGCCCACAACTAAATCTTTGTGGCCCATTAGCAAGCAGTTTATTAGTTCACTCAGTGTTTACCGACACAGTAAACCACCCCTGGTCTTGTGGCCGTAACATCAGGAACAAATGGTTACTCACAACTCCACCATTGTTTGTAATTGACTGTTAAGTAAACTTTATGCCTTAAGATACATAAAGTATAGTTATTTTCATTAAAGACTGTCCTACTAATTATCGAATTTTGGGAATACTGTATTATGAAATGGCAAGTGTTCAGGTATTTTATTGACATTCACAGAAGTTAAAGGGTTATGTCTGTTATATGAGAACTGTTCTCATATTGCATGAAGTATAACATTTTCTTACCTGGTACACCTTTCGCAAGCCAAATTCTGGCTTGAGACTGTGGTTCATTTGACAGACATTTATTAAAAAAACATTAGTTCAAATTTTATTATTTCAAGGACCAAACACAAACTTGTGTAACATGCAACACCGTATCGAATCGTTCATTAAACTCTTATAGATTTGGAAGTCTGTGTAAACTGGAAGAAAACTGAGTGCTTGATATCCTTCACAATTTCCTAGCAGAAATTAATCTTACTTCGAACAAAAATGTCAACAATATAATTGAGAAATATTTGAATGAATTTGGAAAAAAACTTGCAGAGACTATTTCCCTGTTCTTTCTAGAAATATCAGTTGGATTCTCAATCGCTTGGAAGAAACAATAACTTTTGAATCAACATGAAGTGCAGCTACACTAGGCTTCTAGTGACTTAAAGTTACAAAAAAAATCTTTGTCACCAATAAGTTTCTCGTTAAGCATAAAGGCGGAATTTCCCATTCTATCAAATACAGCGCTTACAAATGTATCACCTGTCTCCTACACATATTTGAACGAAAATGCTTTTCCTTCTTATACTCATATAAAAAATTAATCCAGAAACAAACTTCTCAGAGAAAGTTATATGAGACTTCTGTGGTTCCTGATTTCAGATATAAGTCATACACAGAGCAGTCGCATCCTCGTCACAGAGTTCCGAGGAAAGAATGAGCCAGTTAGTTCTATAATGAAAACTTGTAGAGTAACGGAAAAATGTGAAATACTATAATATTGCACGCTAGTCCTACCCGCTGTGCAAAAGCCTTCATCAGCCATTTTGATGTAATACAACTGAATTGTAAAGCATTGTGACTGTTAAACTATTTGCTTTAATTTCAGTTACTTCCATTTTACAGTAAGTACTTTTGTTTTATAAGGCGAGGGTTCGCGCATATCAGATTTTTGTGAAACGAGTCCACAGGCCGGCAAAATTTTGGAACCATTGTTCTCTGGTATATGCAAAAGTATATATTAGACATCGCAGTCGTACTACACAGCCACTGAATTCTCTGCTAAGACACAAAGTAATTACAGAAACAGGCTGTAGGTGGGCATTGATTCAAATCAATGTTGATATGTGCCGTCCCATGTATCGAACCTGGGCTTCCTGCTTACTAGGCAGATGATCTGGCCACTTTTTTCTTTTTTCCCTCAAAGCCGCCTCTATTTGACACCGCCACTTTAACCTTACCATAAACTACAGAAATGCGCTGTCCCTTTTCAGTCGTTGCCCCTAATATTCCCAAGGCGATAGGTTCTACCAGTTCTATAATTTTTAATTAATTTTTTATTACGTGATGCTATTTATTATATATGTACAAATGAAAATCCTATAAAACAAAATGTTACAATAAAAACTGAAAAAAGCGTAAACTAAAATAACTTCGTATATGACTTACGCTACTTCATATAAAAGAATTTTTCTTCAAGAAATGCTGCAACTTGAGTTTTATTAACCATTGCCACTATCATTTTCTGTTTCCAACAGTACCATCTAAAATATCTACAACTGAATCATGGTGCGTTGCTAACGTCTCAATCATTGCAGCATTCCTTGAATCAGCCAGTCGCTTTACTTTATCACTCCTTGCAACATAGGTCATTCTGCCTTCAGTATGACGCTGCTCGTTACATTACACTAAGCGTGGCATTCCCCAAGTAGCAGGGGTGGTCTAAGAAAACACTGGGTACATTCAAAGATGTACGATACCTTAGTGCGCGTTCACGGGGCATTGTGAGCGTTTAGCAGATACCACCAGTAATCAAGCTCCACTTTCTCCGCTTCGCCAAGATGTAGTCGATTGTCACATCCTTGTGTGGAAAGTGATAGACATCTGGACACAGAAGGGATCGAGATTCAACCACATCATGTGTGTCACGGATATAACAAGCCAAGATAGTCTGTATCAGTCGCCAAACGCTGAAAGGTGAAAAGCACGTGATGTTTATCAGTGTCCAAGAGGTACCACTTGGGAAAAGTGGGGATTCTGTTAATTCGGTAGCATGGACCTAGTTTCTCGTCACATTTGTTGTTGGTTACTTGATAACAAATTGTTCCAATGGTTGTTGGCAGTATGTGGTGGTGTATTGTTTCCCACACTCGTGGCCAATTTACAGTAGGGTAACAAGTTCGTTTGCGTGGCCACCCTCCGCAGCAAGCACAGAAATGTTTGTTTCGTAAATAATAACCGCCTTTCCCTGCTGCACTGCAATTTATTTTTGCCAGGAGCGTTTTGCGTTTTCTCTTAATTCTAAGGCTTCTTCAGTAGGCTCTAAGACGATACAGTTTTGTTTCGATATGTATTAATTTTAGTGGAGAAGAACCTGGCCCAGGCATGACGTTTGGTGGTGCCTGACGGTGCATAAACATTAATAAATCTCGTGTCAAGTGCTGTGACTACAAATCCTCGAGCGGAGGAGAGAAACTGTGATTTTGGTGGCTTTCTCACGCATTAAAATCGCCCCGCCAGTCTATGCGGGAGCACCAGACAGTATAGTGCGTAGCCATAAAGGTTAGCGAATGCAGTTTTTGGAACTTCTTGTAGGAATGCAAAGACAACTTCTGCGACTCGTATTGTTTTTCTCAGATGACGAATGTTGGCAGGAGAAGTAACCATGTTAATATTCGTCGTGAACTGTTTGTGTGGTAGTTGGCTAGGGTTTTCCATGGAGAGTAGCGGATTTCGCGAGTGATGTCACATTCCGCCGACCGCAGCCCTCAAGGTGTTGTTGAGACCTCAACGGGACCTGGATCGAGATTCTACTCAGTCTCGACTTCCCCGGTCCACGAGATAGTCGTGGAAGTCTGTTCATGTCCCATAAGGTCGTGGTAGTTGATGGTGACTGACTGAGCAGCTTCGTGGCCTACACTGGACCATACTTGTCGATCACTGTTCGCCGCAGAGGACTGGTAGAGGTACTTCACGTGTCCCACCGCGCGATCTGCAGGTGTGGAGCCAGTGGCAACGGCGTCAGCGTCATGGCCTGCCTCGTGTATGAGTGGGAGTTGCTGTGTTCTGACGTTGTCCTGCAGTGTCGCTTTCGGCATTTTGGTTGTTTTCGTGTGTGGCCTTACATTTTAGACGATGACATTGACCCACACCTCGCCAGCACAAAAGCTTCAGCTGGAATGGTAAGTGCACGATTGCCATCCTGCTGTCTGTGGTGCCTGCAGTGTCTGGTAGTAAGAATGATATTAAACAGAGATCTGCCACTAGCCAGTCTGATGATTGACCTGGTGTCGGCCTGCAGAGGTTGTTTCTGGTACTCTCGACAGACAGAGCTGTCGTAAGCGACGCCTTGTAAGTTACTGGAAGGTGTTTGTGGAGGTGCCACATCATGCAGTGAAAGTTGTGACATGGGAGTAAAAAAAAGTTCAAATGTCTCTGAGAATTACGGGACGTAGAACTACTTAACCCTAACTAACCTAAGTACATCACACACATCCATGCCCGAGGCTGGTATCGAACCTGCGACCGTACCGGTCGCGCGGTTCCAGACTGAAGCGCCTAGAACCGCTCGGCCACTTCGGCCGGCTCATTGGAGTCACTCGGAATGGAAGTGAACTTCCTTGTCAAATCTGGAACATGTTTTAGGCTGGCCATAGTAAATGACTAAAGAGAAGCTTGATAAAGATTACGGTGAAAAATTGTTCAAATGGCTCTGAGCACTATGGGACTTAACGTCTATGGTCATCAGTCCCCCCAAATTAGAACTACTTAAACCTAACTAACCTAAGGACATGACACAACACCTAGCCATCACGAGGCAGAGAAAATCCCTGACCCCGCCGGGAATCGAACCCGGGAATCCGGGAGTGGGAAGCGAGAACGCTACCGCACGACCACGAGATGCGGTCAGATTGTGGTGACTCTGCACCTTCGATTACAACTGTATATAAGTGATTTCAAAATTTTATGACTGGCCACATGGGCACAACTTATGCTGAACGTTCTGGAGGCAGTTTGGAAGTTACTACTCCAGTTATCATTGATAAAATACATAATATGGTAATGGATGACAGAAGAGATGAGATGCGTGAAATTGCTAATGCTGTGAGCATCTCGAATGAACGGGTACATAATATTTTGCATGAACATTTGGACATCAGGAAGCTATCCTCAAGATGCGTTAGGTGATAGCTCACGCTTGAACAAAAACGGAATCGTGTGTAGTGTTGCAAAGATAGTTTGCAGCTATTCAGGAAGAATCCACAGGACTTTCAGCGTCGTTTCCTCAATGTGGATGAAACATAAATACATTACTATACTCCTGAGACAAAACAACAATCTAAACAATAGGTTACCAAGGGATAATCTGCACCAAAAAAGCAAAGACCATTCCATACGCCGGAAAGGTTATGGCGACTGTCTTTTGGGATTCGCAAGGAATAATCCTGGAAAAGGGGAAAACTATTACAGGTGAATATTTTTCATCGTTATTGGACCCTCGTTTTCCATCACGACAATGCACCAGCACACACCTCAGCAGTTGTGGTCGCAAAATTAATGAAAATAGGATTCTAACTCGTTTCACAAATCAACCCCTCCCCCCCCCCCCCCTCCTATTCACCAGACTTGGCTCTCTCGAACACTGTTTGTTCGCCAATTTGAAGAAAAGGCTGGTAGGACAAAGATTTCAAACAAACGAGGAGGTGGTTTCAGCAACTACTAGCTATTCGGAAGGGATCAACATATTAGTCCAGCAGTGGACGAAGTGTATAAGGCTAAAAGGACAGTATGTTGGAAAAAAAAGATTACCCCAAACATTTAAGCAGTTTTTATTTTGGCATGGACTTTTCAAACGCCCCTCGTATATTATTTAATTATGAAAGGAGAAAATACAAAATTGCAGTAAATAAAGCTGGCGGAAAAGAATACAAACGTCTCAAAATGGTTAAGGAGGAATGGCTAGAGGACAAATGTAAGGATGTAGAGGCGCATATCACTAGAGGGTAAGATAAATACTGCCTACAGCAAAATTAAAGAGATCTTAGGAGAAAAGAGAACGATTTACATGAATATCAAGAGCTGAGATGGAAATCCAGTAATAAGCAAAGAAGGGAAAGCAGAAAGGTGGAGGAAGTATATAGAGGTTCTATACAAGGGCGATGTTCTTGAGGACAATATTATAGAAATGGAAGAGAATACAGATGAAGATGAAATTGGAGCTATGGTACCGCGTGAACAGTTTGACAGTCTAAAAAAGGCCCTGGTAGTAGACAACATCCCATTTGAACTAATGACAGCCTTGGGAAAGCCAGGCCTAACAGAACTGTACCATCTAGTGTGCAAAATGTATGAGACAGGCGAAATACCCTCACACTTCAAGAAGAATATAATAATTCCAATCCCAAAAAAAGCAGGTGTTGACAGATGTGAAAATTACCGAACTATCAGTTTAATAAGACATGGATGCAAAATACTAACACGAATTCTTTACAGTCAAATGGAAAAAACTGGTAGAAGCCGACGTCGGGGAAGATCAGTTTGCATTCCGTAGAAATGTTGGAACACGTGAGGCAATACTGACTCTACGAAAATAGATTAAGGAAAGCCAAACCTACGTTTCTAGCATTTGTAGACTTAGAGATAGCTGTTGAAAATGTTGACTGGAATACTCTCTTTCAAATTCTGAAGGTAGCAGGGGTAAAATACAGGGAGCGAAGGCTATTTACAATTTGTACAGAAACCAGATAGCAGTTATATGAGTCGAGGGGCATGAAAGGGAAGCAGTGGTTGGGAAGGGAATGAGACAGGGTTGTAGCCTATTCCCTATTTTACTTCATATTGTATATCGAGCAAGCAGTATAGGAAACAAACAAAAGAAAAATTCGGAGAGGGAATTAAACTCCATGGAGAAGAAATAAAAACTCTGAGGTTTTCAGATGAGATTGTAATTCTGTCAGAGACAGCAAACGACCTATAAGAGCAGCTGAACCGAATGGACAGTGTCTTGAAAGCAGGATACAAGATGAACATCAACAGAAGCAAAACAAGGATAATAAAATGTTGTCGAATTAAATCGTGTGATGCTGTGGGAATTGGATGAGAGAATGGGAGGCTCAAAGTAGTAAATGAGTTTTGCTAGTTGGGGAGAAAAATAACTGATGATGCTCGAAGTACAAGAAAATGGATCAAATGGCTCTGAGCACTATGGGACGTAACATCTGAGGTCATCAGTCCCCTTGAACTTAGAACTACTTAAACCTAACTAACCTAAGGACATCACACACATCCATGCCCGAGGCAGGATTTGAACCTGCGACCATAGCGGTCGCGCGGTTCAAGATTGTAGCCCCTAGAACCGCTCG
Source organism: Schistocerca gregaria (assembly GCF_023897955.1). Classification (NCBI taxonomy): domain Eukaryota; kingdom Metazoa; phylum Arthropoda; class Insecta; order Orthoptera; family Acrididae; genus Schistocerca; species Schistocerca gregaria. The sequence continues at coordinate 398,631,452 of NC_064931.1, read as the reverse complement.
GCCACTCCGGCCGGCGGTCGAAGTAGAGAGGATATAAAATGTAGACTGGCAATGGCAAGGAAAGCGTTTCTGAAGAAAAATTTGTTAACACCGAGTATAGATTTAAGTGTCAGGAAGTCGTTTCTGAAACTGTTTGCACGGAGTGTAGCCAGGTATAGAAGTGAAGCGTTGACGATAAATAGTTTCGACAAGAAGAGAATACAAGCTTCCGAAATGTGGTGCTACAGAAAAATGTTGAAGATTAGATGCGTAGATCACATAACTAATGAGGAGGTATTGAATAGATTTAGAGAGAAGAGAAATTTGTGGGACAAGTTGACTAGAAGAAGGTATTGGTAGGTAGGGCATATTCTGAGGCATCAAGGGATCACCAATTCAGTGTTGGAGGACAGTGTGGAGGCTAAAAACTGTAGAGGGAGACCAATAGATGAATATACTAGACAGATTCAGAAGGATGTAGGTTGCAGTAGGTACTAGGAGATGAAGAAGCTTGCAAAGGATAGAGTAGCATGCAGAGCAGCAACAAACCAGTCTCTGGACTGAAGACCACAACAACAACAACAACAACAAGATCTAACAAGATAGATGCATACATAGCGAAAGCTGAAGAACAAAGGAAGATAGAAACAGGAAGGCATCTCTTAGCTGATCGCAGAAAAAATGTAAAGGCTTCTCTGTTCTTCATTATCGTAGAAAGTGTTACATGTACTTATTAACATTTATGGACTTCCAGGTACACACATATTTCATAAACATTAAGAAAGAAAAATTTTCTTGGAGTCTTACATGTTCCTACGTTAAATTTGACTATGATACTGGCTGTTACATGAGGAGTCATGTGGGAATTGATTCAGCCACTGTTGGAGTGACGTCGCAGTTGGCTTGTAGGATGTGAATCGGTCGGTGACGACCGGCTCAGTATGAGCTCTGGTTGTGCACTTTGTAGCAGAGGTGAGCATCGAGGTGCGCCCCGTCCAGGACCGTAGCCATGACAGCCGCGCGAGCTTTGCCTCGCGCTGCAGGTTCAGCCGGGGCAGCTGCATCGAGGTCCGACTCGCCGCACAGTGCAGAGTCGTGCACAAAGGCCCGGCCGGCGAGCTGCGGCCGCACTGTACTGCAGCAGTTTCGGGCCGAGCGGGTCCCTTACGTCAGCCCAAGGGCCGGGCAGTGCGGTTGGTAAAGAACCTGTATGCCACAGGAACAGCAGAGTTGCGTATGGAGACGCAACCAACGGGGCGTGGACTCATTGCTCCGCACTGAGCGAGCCCGTGACGTCACTGCACCAGTGCCGTGCGCGCTAATTGCTCATAAAACAGAAGGTGAATACTCAGCAACTACGGGCATGTGGACGTCCAGCGCAAGAAGAAACGATTAGCTGACATGTACAGTTTCATTGACTGGACTCACAGATCTGGCATTTTGTTTACAACCCAGTTACCAGATGAACCAAAAACTGTCGGTAATACTCTAAGAGAATTGTTTAGTCGATTTATGTCTCACCACTCTACTTTGAAAGACGTACAGCACACGCCGGCTGGAGTAAACGAGCGGTTCTATGCCCTTCAGTCTGGAACTGCGCAACCGCTACGGTCGCAGGTTCGAATCCTGCATCGGGAATGGATGTGCGTGATGTCCTTAGGTTAGTTAGGTTTGAGTAGTTCTAAGTTCTAGGGGACTAATGACCACAGCAGTTGAGTCCCATAGTGCTCAGAGCCATTTCTTTTCATGGTTTTTTGATTGCGGTGAAAGAACGGGTCACTTACGTAAAGAAAAGTGGTCTTCTTAATGCTCTTGATAGATCACTGAGCCAGTCTAACGATAGTCGCTGGAATAAGCAGCTGACAATGTTAGAACGTCTTTGTGCGAGAAGCTCTCTGAGAAGGGAGAAATAGTTTACGGTATGTATGCTATTCGATTACTGTAATCTTATATGCATTCGTTTGTTTTATGGCTTTTAAAGCATAAGGGTTGTTTTAGATCTTCAAAGCGACTTCCAAGGAATTACAACTGGAGAAATCACCTGCATTGGACCTTCTGTTGACTTTCTAACGGTACTGTCTTACCTTTCGATCTAGAGATAGTTATCTCAATCTACTATGCCCTTCTGGAAGATAATGTTCTGAAATGGGAGAGACGCTCATTCCTACATGTTCCTCCACAACTGGTAACACGTGAATACTTGAGAATTCATGTAAGTTTGAATTTTCTAACGTATTCGAAATAAACCTAGCACTACCAAGGGATTTTCCATAACGTGTACTACAAAAGGGGGACTTAAAATATGACCAACTCAATGATATTTGGATTTCGTTAATTTTCGTTGTCTTTTATGCACAGCATACCTTTTAAAGATGTATTTATATGTAAGAAGTGTCCTAAACTTGAAAATATTAATATGACACATGTTATGAAAATTCTATACCACTGACAAGACCTAAATTTTTGCGTTACGTTTTACTGAAAATTTTAAAACAATTCGGGAATTGGAAGAGGAAATCATTAAAAGTCACAAATATATTTTTTCAAAATTTTAAAATTCAATGTACATGACTAGATTACATTGTTCTGAAAAGGAAGGCATACAGTACCCCTTCCCTCTCCCTTGGTATTGCGAGGGTTAAATCAGGTAGTGTTAAGGGAATCTGATTAAGAAATGATACACTAAAAGGACTATTGGGCAGCAAAATAACTGATGATGGCAAAAGTAAAGAGGATATAAAATGGAGACTGAATATAGCAAGAAATGTATTAGCGAAAATACGGATTTGCTAACATCAAATATAAATTTAAGTGCTACGAAGTATTTTTTGAAGGTATTTGTATGGTCTCCAAGATGCTAATCCAAGCGGGTGTAAAGACGAATGTGCGCAATGGAAAATACTGCACGCAGAAGTAAAGATTTGGCCCTCTCTGACTAACGTCTAAAGCATATCTTAGGATCTCTTAACGTTGATATTATTTCCTCCTACTTGTTCTTTAACATATAAATTACAAAATAAAAATAAATGAATGATTAAGGTAACTAGTAACTACTAAATATTAATGTTGTTTCTTTTTATATATTTATTGTAGATTAAAACTTCTTTATAGACTACAAATGATTATATGTCGGTGGGCAATGGACATAAAGAGATGCAAATGAATTTCCTGACTAATATTATTGATCAGCTGCCCAAATCTGCCCCTTTTTATGGCTACTCGATCTAATATAGATAACGCAAGGTGACATATCATCTACGTCCCAAGCACTAAAAGACACTATCTTCAAAGATGAACTACAGTGGTGTGCAACCTCAGTGGAGATGAAACTTACATGATCAGGGCTGTTCAGCTTTATAACCCTAATAAGCCGAAGCAATTACCAATATCACCGAATGTACTGCATCCCGTGTGTCGCATTGATGGTTCTCATACACGTCTGACCGATGGAAGAATTTCAGCCACAAAATAAAAAACTCATTAAATACTAGGACGGCAGAAGGCGGTCCTCTGACTAGTATAATGTTATAACATATTCTCCTCTCTGTATTCTAGAGACAGGAAACGTGAACTCCCAGCCACAAGGACGGAATTCAGATAACGTCTCAACATGAGTATAGACAGGAGAACTGCTCTCAATCACTGAACGCTGCGTACTCAACGACGATTCCCTACTCGGAGGCGAAGTCCATAATCGTAAAAGTTAGCAACACCTTCGGCCACCTAAAGCAAATTCCCAGTGCCTTGTGGCACTATTTCATGCAAATTAAGCCTTAGTGATTTTGACCGCATTTGTTTTATCATGATAAACTAACCATGCGACAGTATTTCACTGGTGACAGCTTCCCCCAGCTTGAACATTATCCGCCTGAGTACTACCGCGCGTCATCGAAAGTCAGATACAAGATCAAAAGGATACAATAGTTTTCCTTCCCCATACTTCTCCAATCCCACAATACCATCTAACGACATTTCCCATTACTGCATCTTCAACCGTCTTTTCTCTTTGTTCTCGCTAGTGGGTTCGAACGGAGCTGACTTACTTTTCGATCTACAAATTGTGATCTCAATGTACTCTGCTCTTCGGGAAGTTACAAAAATAATATTTAATGTTCTGAAATAGGAGAGACTCTCATTCCTACATGTTCCTCCACAAGTTGTGAAAGGCTACCCCTTGTTTGTTATGCTGATTATTTTTCTTGTAAGAAGTATCTCCGTTTAATATAAGCGCACGCAGTGCTCCATGGTTCCCATTTCTACCGCTATGTGTCTAATTTCTTCAATTAGGCCCGATAAATTCAGATATGGGTAATCAAACGCGGTAGAAAAGATAGTATTCTAATTTAAAAATGAAGCGACGGATAACGCAGCATTGGTGAATGGCCATGGAACAATACGTGCACATTAGGGACTGTAAGACTTTCTTCTTTTGATACTATGAATTCAGTTAGTCGCATAAAGTGCATAATTCATGCAATGGATATGCCTGGATTGAAAATTCATACAATATAGTCATTGTCAGTGGTATGGATGAAGGATACTGAATTACGCTAAGAGAGAATTTCAGTTATCATTCTGATTTATTTCGATAATATTTAAGAAAATACATGAAATCTATTATATTTAAGAAAACGACCACTCTCAGTGACAAAACCTTCATGAAGCACTCAGTATCTCTTGCGTCTCGTCATACGGGAAACACAGACAAAACTTTGTCGCCAGTTACATCTACTAATGATTAAAATGGGTATAAATGAATGTTACTGAATGGTGGGCTCTTAACACCATTTAGTTATTGTCACACCTATTTTACACCCGAAGCAGGGAAGGATGTTACGTTTCACTCTCTCAAACATTACTTCGGTGACTACACATGCAGTACCATGGGGATAAGTTCATGTTGAATTCGCGTACTACGCAACCGCAATGCAATGCGAGCAAACCACCCCATGCTTCATGACTCCACATTGTTCATGCTATGATTAACGAAAGGCAAATCCAGTGACTACCGTTATGAATGCTGGCCACACGTGGTCAAGGTCGACAACAAAGAAACGAGTAAAGTAAACCGTTGAATCATGAAAAATTTATATTGCTTTTATCCAGAACTAAACTATGCAACAAATGAAACATTAATGAACCTATCCGCTATTGACCTAAGAACAAGAACCGTTGGTTCATGACCTCAATCAACTCGCGCCCAAATCTGCTAGTTGAAACACGTTAATCTGAAACATTGCTACAAATAAAATATCGCTGAACGTATCCCAGTATTAATTCACACCCGAACATGTTTTATAATCAATGTTACGCCAAAAAAGCCTACAGTGTGAATACCTATTCTCACCATCCATGACGAGTGCCGCACCCTTGCGTCCGTCTCGTTCAATCGGCGGCCGCAGAGTGTCCTAACATGGCGCGTTCAAGGATCAACCGTTCAAAAAACTGGGGGGGGGGGGGGGGGGGGGTTAGGACCTCAGTGAGAACCAACCTCACAAACTCTCCTCTGATCATCCCCACTATCTTTGAAATCACGAACTTTCTGCCGTATCTGCTCACGTTATTATGTTGGTGCTAAACTACCTTACTGCTACCATCTTTGATTAACCCAGATTATTATACATTCCATGCATAATTACGTTTATCCATCCACATACATCACGGGATCAAAGGATGAGAGAGGAGGTGTGACACCAACAGAAGAAAAAATATACACGGAAGCATTCCTGAATCCAGAGGTTACTTAGCTAGACGAAACATTGAATGGACGTTCTCAAAGTAAAACGTGTAGAATTAAATCAGTTCCTTAAATGAAGCGTAAACCTGTGACGTTTCAATTGTAACATGCGAATCCTAGGGAATCCATGTTGTCCTAAATGAAAGTGTGAATTTTTGCCGTATATGTACTGAAATATGAATTTTGCTGTCCTCCGGTAAAAAGAAGACAGGAATAATGAGACTGGACATGAATATCAGAGCCCCACCCCATCAAAGAACAGATCTTGTTGAAGCACAGAAATTCTGCTACTCCATCCGGTGGATTTCTAGTTGTACAATGGGGATATGGGAGTGAGTCATTCGGGTAGCCTACACTCGATGTTATTCAACACCTACACTGAACAAGCAGTAAAGGATACAAGGATAAATTTGTGAACAGAATTAAATATCAGGGAGAAGCAATAAACATTTTACCGGTGACACTGCAGTTCTGTCAGAGACGGCAAAGAACTAGGAATAACAGTTGAATGGAATAGATAGTGTCCTGGAAAGGGATTATACGTTAACCCTCAATGGAACTAAATGAAGGTAATGGAACGTATTCGAATTAAACCTAGCAGTACCAACGGATTTTCCGTGACGTGTACTACCAAAGAGGGGCGTAATACATGACCAACACAAAGATATACGGATTTCGTTAATTTTCGTTGTCTTTTACGCACAACATACTGTTTAAAGATATATTTATGTGTAAGAAGAGTCCTAAACCTGAAAATATGAATATGACACATGTTCTGAATATTGACATCCACTGAAAAGACCTAACTTTTTGCGTTAAGTTTTACTGAAAAATTTTAAACAATTACGGAAACTGGTACAAGGAATCATCAGGAATATATTTTTTCAGAATTTTAAAATATAATGTACATGACTAGATTACAGTATTCTGAAAAGGTAGGCGTACAGCTCCCATTCCCACCCCTTTGGTATTGCGTGAGTTAAATCAGGTAGTGTTAAGGGAACCTGATTACGAAATGCAACACTAAAAGTACTATTGGGCACCAAAATATCTGATGATGGCCGAAGTAGAAAGGATATAAAATGAAAACTGACTATAGCAAGAAGAGTATTAAAGAAAAAGAGGGATTTGCTAGAATAGAATATAAATTTAAGTTTAGGAAGTATTTCTTGAAAGTATTTGTATGGTTCCCAAGATGCTAGTCCAGGCGGGTTCTCGCGTCCGTCGGCCGTCGTAATTTAATATATTATTTACCACAAAAATTTCTTGTTCACGGTGATTGTTGCCGACCTACGTGGTAGGCCTTAATAAAAATGATATTTCATTTCATTTTGATTTACAATTAAATGCTTATGTGAAGTTCTCTTTCTTAATAATATTAATCTTCACTATAAATTATTTGTTACGTTAATGAACGTTAGACTCGCTGTATCTTAAAACATGAGCATGTAAGTTTAACAATGGAATAAACATTTCAGATTAATTTCCTCGGCTAGTCAGCTCACTTTAAATCAAATAATCTTTAGTTATTAATTACAATTGCGGCCCACACGCGAGCGAGAGTATATCTTCTTACCACCATTAACCATTGCATTGCAGTCGGAGTACTGGCTCTGGCTTTCGGCTGTTGTACTGAAAATAAGAATCTCAAAGCTACGGATTTTCTGCAACTTAGGCCGGCTATGGAGCAAAATGTATATTATGTTAATAGCGGGCGAGTTTTCCGCTTCCGCTAAAATTTTGTAAGTTAATATCGCCACGTAATGGCGTCGTTGGCTGCATCGGCCGCTGCGATTTTTGCACTATAGATTACTCGAATGCAGGCTAATTCAAGGAAGGCGAACATCAAATCGGGATCACATCTTATAAATCAAAAGCGAACAATAATATTAAATCAATATTTTATTTGCTTAATTACTACAAATATGCTTACATTTGCCAGCACTCGCAAGTGTCCGTCTACACGCAACCAAGACAAGCGAAGAAGTGAAGACGACTAAAAGATTAACAAAAAACAGCGTATCTTGTCTCTTTAGATCATTTTGTTATATTTCTTTGCCATCAATACTTCCGCAGAGAAATTATTATAATACGGGTACATGATAAATATATATATTATTCAATTTTTAAATGTCTCTTCTTTATAAATACTGTTTTTAAGTCTTTCCATATTATTTCACTGGGGACGCTATAGGGTGTGAAAATGAAAATGCGCAATGGAAAATACTGAACGCGAAAATGAAGATTTGATGCCTGAAGCAAATCGTAGGATCTCTTAACGGTGATATTATTCCCTCCTTGTTGCTCTATAACATATAAATTACAATATAAAAATAAATGAATGATTAAGGGAACTAGTAACTACTAAATATTAATGTTGTTTCTGCTTATACATTTACTGTAGATTAAAATTTCTTTATACATTACAAATTATTATGTGTCGATGTGCAATGGACATAAAGAGATACAGATGAATTTCCTGACTAATATTATTGATCAACTGCCCAAGTGTGCCCCTTTTAGTGGCTACGCGATCTAATATAAATAACACGAAATGACTGCTATCATCTACGTGTCAAACAGTAGAAGACTCTACTTTCAAAGATGGTCTACAGTGGTGTGCAACCTCAGTGGAAATGAAAATTAAGTGATCAAAGCTGTTCAGCTTCATATCCCTAATAAGCCGAAACAATTAGCAATATCACCGAATGTACTGCGTCCCGTGAATCGAAGTGATGTTTCTCGTACACGTCTGTGCCGATGGAAGAACTCGATCCACAAGATGAAAAACTCAGTAAACACTAGGACGGCAGAAGGCGGTCCTCTGGCTAGTATAATCTAGAACTATCTTCTCCTCTCTGTGTTCTACGGACAAGAAACGCGAACTCCCAGCCAAAAGGACGGAATTCAGATAACGTCTCAACGTGGGTATAGACAGGAGAAGTGCTCTCAATCACTGAACGCTGCGTACACAACCACGACACCCTACCCGGAGGCGAAGTCGAGGATAGTATAAGTTACCAACACCTTGGGTCACCTAAAGCAACTTCCCAGTGCCTTTTGGCACCATGTCATGCAAATTAAGCCTTAGTGATTTTGCCCGCATCTACATCTACATCCATACTCCGCCAGCTACTTGACGGTGTGTGGCGGAGGGTACCCTGAGTACCTCTATCGGTTCTCCCTTCTATTCCAGTCTCGTATTGTTCGTGGAAAGAAGGATTGTCGATATGCTTCTGTGTGGGCTCTAATCTCTCTGATTTTATCCTCATGGTCTCTTCGGGAGATATACGTAGGAGGGAGCAATATACTCCTTGACTCTTCGGTGAAGGTATGTTCTCGAAACTTTAAGTAAAGCCTGTACCGAGCTACTGAGCGTCTCTCCTGCAGAGTCTTCCACAGGAGTTTATCTATCATCTCCATAACGCTTTCGCGATTACTAAATGATCCTGTAACGAAGTGCGCTGCTCTCCGTTGGATCTTCTCTATCTCTTCTATCAACCCTATATAGTACGGATCCCACACTGTTGAGCAGTAATCAAGAACTAGGCGAACAAGCGTACTGTAACCTACTTCCTTTGTTTTCGGATTGCATTTCCTTAGGATTCTTCCAATGAATCTTAGTCTGGCATCTGCTTTAGCGACGATCAAATTTATATGATGATTCCATTTTTAATCACTCCTAATGCGTACTCCCACATAATTTATGGAATTAACTGCTTCCAGTTGCTGACCTGCTATTTTGTAGCTAAATGATAAGGGATCTATCTTTCTTTGTATTCGCAGCACATTACACTGGTCTACATTGAGATTCAGTTGCCATTCCCTGCACCATGCGTCAATTCGCTGCAGATCCTCCTGCATTTCAGTGCAATTTTTCATTGTTGCAACCTCTCGATACACCACAGCATCACCTGCAAGAAGCCACAGTGAACTTCCGATGTCATCCACCAGGTTATTTATGTATATTGTGAATAGCAACGGTCCTATGACACTCCCCTGCGGCACACCTGAAATCACTCTTACTTCGGAAGACTTCTCTCCATTGAGAATGACATGCTTACTTCTGAAGACTTCTCTCCATTGAGAATGACATGCTGCGTTCTGTTATCTAGGAACTCCTCAATCCAAGCACACAGTTGGTCTGATAGTCCATATGCTCTTACTTTGTTCATTAAACGACTGTGGGGAACTGTGTCAAACGCCTTGCGGAAATCAGGAAACACGGCATATACCTGTGAACCTGTTTGTCCTTCATGACAAACGAAGGTTGTGGGTGAATCTCACTGGTGCCAGCTTCTCCCAGCTTGAATATTATCCTCCTGAGTTCCAGTTTCGGTATGATGCTTGATGAGAAAGTCTAGCCCTGCGATTCCACACCAGCCTCCGCCTGCATCATGCATTACACTGCAAATGTTGTCACTTTTGTCTATGTCCTGATCCACTGGCACTGGCCTTGTCGGCCCGATCATTAACCTTGCAAACACATATCCCCTTCTTCTCCTCCAACGTGCTGAGGAGGCAGTGCCGTCACAGATGGTGCCGAATCTGCGACCTTCGGAAATATCAAAGGTGTCTGTACCATTTCTGTACCCAAAACATCTTCTATAAAAACAGCCTTATTGATAGCTTTTTGTGTGACCTCCTAAGTATCTACAACAGAATTACTGTCGGCAGTTGAAATCTACAAGACACGTGCACTTGCCTCTACATTTGGTCCAGGCTGCAAAATTCGCAACCTCTCCGCCAGGGTAGCCCGCCACTAATTATGCAAACAACAAACGAGGAGAACAAAACAGTATGACGCCAAGGCCACTCAATCTAATTTTATCCTAAGACATACTATAACTTAACTTCTCCACTTGAGTGGCAACTCATGACTAGTACTTAACAAAACTCCGGTTTCTCGACAAAACTCACCCACTGCATACTGATGCTGTGTATCGACGAAACTGTACCCTGAGGTAGTCGAGAGTCATCGTCTCCAGGGAGAGTGGCTAGTAAGGTTCCTGGAAGGTCACTGGAAGTTTGAGGTGACACACACTTCTGACATCAAAATGTGGAAGTCCACGATGGATGACCTCTAGATGTGGAGGTCTGAGTTGAGGTGGCGGATTGTAGTTGGGATGATGATCGATGTTTGCTCATAAAAACTTCACTATTAGGCATACACTTTACTGAAGAAGAAACTAGAACATTCTGTGGTGCAACATCCTCCGTAGTGTGTGCTCAAGACAGCGAGTGTTATGGAACTGACGCAACAGGTGGGCATGGCCTCAAACGACTCCCTTCTATGGCCGAAGGCTGATTGCACTTGGTAGTTGGCCCACAGGCTGGAAGTTGCTAATCTTACACCACTGATCTTAAAACCAGCAGCAGGATCCCACAGTTAGTGGAGACCAAATGCCGTGGTGGCTGCTTGTACCCTCATGGCTCCTCGTGGAGCGGCAAAATCTCTCCTCTTACATAGTAGCTACCAGACTGATACACCTTTGACTGATAATAATGGTAATTTATGTTGGGACATACCGCACTTGCTTTGCAAATCACAGCTTGCAACCATGTAGACGATAAGAAGTCAGCTGATTGGATGTGTATTTACTGGCCTACCGACGCCTTTGTGCTGTGTCGTCGCTATGGCGGTTCCACCCACTTTCCTGGAGCAACATACAGGAATCCGTTAGAGGTATTGCTGCATCTGACGTAATGGTGTTTGGTCGGCGCTGAGCTGGCCCACGCCCAAGATCTTTTGGAACAGCCATGGCCACATCATAAGATTCTGAAAGATGTAGGTTGCAATAGGTACTGGAACATGAAAAAGCTTCCATAGGATATAGTAGTATAAAGAGCTGCATCAAATCAGTCTTTGGACTGAAGACCACAACAACAACAACAACAAGAGCTAACAAGATAGATGCATACATTGCGAAAGCTGAAGAAAAAGTACGATACGAAACAGGAAGGCATCTCCTAGCTGATCGCTGAAAAAATGTGAAGGCTTCTCTGTTTTCCATTATCGTAGTAGGTATCACAAGTACTTATCAACATTTGTGCACTTTCTGGTACATACATATTTCAGAAACATAAAGAAAGAAAAGTTTTCTTGTTTTCTTACATTTTCCTACGATACATTTGACTGATACTGGCTGTTACATGAGTAGACATTCAAGTCGGCAGTACAACAAAATTACAAGATTGGTGTATACAAGAAAAAAACAATACGTAATTTGACATGTTTTAAATAAACAGTTTGACAAATCATTTGTATTGGCATGGGAGATATTTGTACAAGATATACTAACTTAAAATTTGAGAGGTATCACTGTATGCCCGTGGAAATTGCAGCTATTGTTGGAGTGACGTCGCAGTCGGCTTGTACGATGTCAATCGGTCGTTGACAACCGGCTGAGTGTGAGCTATGGTTGTGCACTTTGTAGCGTCCCGTCCAGGAGCGTAGCCTTGACAGACGTGCGAGCCTTGCCTCGCGCTGCCGGTACTGCCGGGGAACCCGCATCGTGGTCCGACGGCCCGCACGGTGCAGAGTCATGCATAGAGGCCCCTGCCCGCGAGCTGCGGCCACACTGGACTGCATCAGTATCGGGCCGAGCGTGTCCCTGGCGTCACCCCAAAGGGCTGAGCAGTGCTGTTGCGAAAGAACCTGTATGCCACGGCCTCAGCAGAGTTATGTATGTATGCCACGGGCTAAGCATAGTCGCGTATGGAGAAGCACTCCACTGGCCGAGGCCTCACTGCTCCGCACTGGGCGAGCCCGTGACGTCACTGTACCAGTGCCGAGCACAAGCACTGCTGTGTGGCGTCCTATGGGCTGTTGGTAGCACTAACCGCAGTTGTGAGCTACGGGCTACGAGCGGCGAGAAGAGCAGTGTTTAGTGGAGAGGTGGGATTTCTTCATTTCTTTCTTAACGCACAAAATGAGCGCGGAAACTGAACGTGGTTTGCAGAAGAAGGTGCACATATCAAGAAAAAGGGGGATAAAGAAAAACTAATCAGTGGTGAGTAGAGAACCACACAGCCTGAAGCGAAACTTAAAAGTTCTGTTTGGACCGTGTTAAAGGCTATTTTGGATGGCGTTATGAGAAACGTTCATTTTGTTTGCTGTTCACTGTGCGGTGAAATTTACTCTCATGCTGAAGGGTCAAATGGTTCAAATGGCTCTGAGCACTATGGGACTTAACATCGTGTGGTCATCAGTCCCCTAGAACGTAGAACTACTTAAACCTAACTAACCTAAGGACATCACACACATCCACGCCCGAGGCAGGATTCGAACCTTCGACAGTAGCGGTAACGCGGTTCCAGACAGAAGCACATACAACACCAGAGATAACATCTCCACCTGAGTATAGACAGGAGAAGTGCTCTCAATCACTGAACGCTGCGTACTCAACGACGATTCCTTACCTGGAGGCGAAGTCCTGAATCGTATAAGTTAGCAAAATCTTCGGTCACCTAAAGCAACTTCCCAGTGCCTTGTGGCATTATATCACACAAATTAAACCTTAGTGATTTTGCACGAATTTTCCCTATCATGATAAACAGTATTTAACTGGTGACAGCTTCCCAGAGCTTGAACTTTATCCCCTGAGTTCCACCGCGCTTCATCGGATGATGCTTGATGAGAAAGTCTAGCCCTGGGATTGCACAGCATCCTTCGCCTGCATCACGTATTACTCTGCAAATGTTCTTACGTTTGTCAATCTTCTGATCCACTGGCACAAGCCTTGTCGGACTGATGATATACCTTGCAAACACATTTCCTCTTTCTTCTCCTCCCACCTTCTGAGGAGGCTGTCACACATGGTGTCGTATCTGTGACCTTCGGAAATACTAAATGTGTCTGCAACAGTTTAGTACCGAAAACATCTTCAATACAATCAGCCTTATTGATAGCTTTCTGTGCAACCTCCTAAGTATCTATAATAAAATTATTGGCACTATGCAAGATAAAAAAAATCATCGGCACATTCACTTCGCTCCTCATCTGGTCCAGGCTGCCAGGGTAGCCCCACTAATTATGCAAACAACAAAAGAGGAGAACAAAACTGTATGAGCACAAGGACACTCAATTTAATTCTATTCTAACACTTACTGTAACTTAACTTCTCCACTTGAGCGGCGACCCATGACTACTACTTTACGCGCTTAAACGCAGTGAGCCACATTTATTGCTCAAAATGAAATACATTGCCCATTACAATCTCCGAAATCTACCACAAAACTCCGACTTCTCGACAAAACTCATCTTCCCCTCCTAAATAGCTACGCATGGTTAACATCTTATACACTTCCAGACAATGAGCCACACTCACTTATGATATGCAAAAATAATGTTCAAATTTACGCATCCTCAGAACACAGTCTGAGTTTACTTGCCACATGTCACACATGAAAACAGAACTGAAAATCTTCTAAAAGGTGCAGTGACTCGACGTGATAGTCAAAGGGGAAGAAATAGAACAATCAGTGCACTCGCCCACTGCACACTGATGCTGTCTGTTGACGAAACTGCAACCCTAAGGTAGTCGAGAGTCATGTCTCCAAGGAGGGTGACTCCTAAGGTTCCCCTTTCACTGAAATTTAGACATGCCACACACGTCTGACATCATAATGTACACGTCCAGGATGGTTGACCTCTACACTATGAGGTCTGAGTTGAGGTGGTGGATTATTGTTGGGATGATGACTGATTGCTACTCATAAATGCTTCACTATTAGTCATACACTTTACTGAAGAACAAACTACAGCATTCTGTGGTGCAACGTCCTGAAGACAGCGAGTGTTATGGAAATGACGTAACAGGTAGCCATGGTCTTCCTTCTATGGCCGAAGGCTGGTTGCACCTGGTAGTTGGCCCCAAGGATGGAGGATGCTAAGCTTACAGCACTGATTTTAAAACCAGCAGCAGGGGCCCACAGTTAGAGGAGGACAAATCTTGTGGTGGCTGCTTGTAGCATCATGTCGCCTCATGGAGCGGCAGCACCCCTCCTCTTAAATAGTAGCTACCAGACCGAGACACCGTTGACTGAAAATAGTGGTAATTTATGCTGGGACAGAACGTTCTTGCTTTGCAAATCACAGCTTGTAACCATGTAGACACGTCTGTTGGTTGGATGTATAGTTACTGGCCTACCTACGCCTTCCTGCTGTGTCGGCGTTGAGGCGGTGCCAGCCTCTTTCCTGGAGCACAATGTGGGAATCTGCCACTGGCATTGCTGCATCGGACGAAATGGTATTTGGTCGGCTCTGAGCTGGCCCTCTCTCAAGATCTTTTGCAGCAGCGATGGCAACATCACAATTTTACTCAGTAGCGCTGAAAAATAGTGATGGGACTGCAGATCGAATAACTGGTAAGAAGATACTGAGTCGAACTGGGGAAAACAAGAAATTGATGGCACAACTTTGTTTCATAGGCCATATCCTGAGGCATCAAGGACTTGTCAGCTTGGTAATGGAGAGAAATGTGTACATGTGGGTATTGGTGAGAGGGAGGGAGGTGTTAAAATTGTAGAGGGAGACAATGTCTGGAATACAGTTAGCAGGTTCAAACTGATGCACATGGCATTACCCGTGCAGTGCTGAAGAGGCTTGCACAGAATAGACTAGTTTGGGCAGCTACATCAACCCAGTCTTCAGACTGAAGAACATAATAACAACATTGTGGGGCGGGAGGGAGAGGTAGGCGTCTGGTCCACAATTTTGCAAATTCTTTACTGGGAGAACTCATGAGTAAGGTAGTTTTCGTGTGATTCGCGACCTCGGCTGTTGACATGGCAAAAGACGTTTCTATATTGCTCTAAATTAAAGGCGCTGCTCATTCTCGTATGAGAAAAGCTATTCATCTCACAGTGTTGGCCGATGCAACCGACTGATGTAGCAGTTCTTGTATTATTTTGTTGTTGTATACTGAATTGTGTCTTGTATGAGGTAGAACTGCAAATATTCATGGACTTATCACAGGATAAGTGGTCCCTATCCAACCATAGAAACAATCTCTCTGTAAGGTAGATGACCGAGTGGAAGTTGTGAGCTGTAACTGTTACCTTGCCTGCTTACGAAGGCGGAAGGAAGGTAGAGAATGCAAAGAAAATAGTCGTGATCACCAACCACTTTCCGGCAGGTAATCAGATCAGTAATGTCAACTGAATATAGCTGAACAGTACTTGTTGATTGCTGGGCCTAATTACTATTACCCCAGGTTGGTGTTCGAGAGAAACGCAAAGTTACATATGCGGCTCCAATGTAATTTTCATAAGGCAAGTGCATAGCATGATCGGTCAGTCTCATTGTGCTCTACAGTTAATTGAGTATCGGACTTCGTATCTGAAAGACTGTAGGTTCTTTGGTGCACCATAAAAGATCTGATAAACTACTAATCAGTATTTGGGTCGCACCAATGGCGGACTGGCTCCACGTCAGCAGTTTTGCATTTCTTTCTTCAAAAATGGCTCTGAGCACTATGGGACTTAACTTCTGAGGTCTTCAGTCCGCTAGAACTCAGAACTACTTCTACCTAACTAACCTAAGGACATCACACACATCGAGGTAATGTTTAGTTAGTAGCATCTTTGGAAAGAACGCACACCAAGTTTTAGTCATATTAGTCTATTTATTTGTGTTTGTTATTCGTGTGAATCTACGAAGTACTGTGATTGTCAAAATATGGGCGAAAAAGATTTTCGATCACTACAATGCACAAGCACACCTCAGCAGTTGTGGTCGCAAAATTAATGGAAATAGGATTCAAACTCGTTTCACATCCCCCACCCCCCACATTCTCCAGACCTGGCTCCCTCGGACTACTTTTTGTTCCCCAATTTGAGGAAATGGCTGGTGGGACAAAGATTTTATTCAAATGAGGAGGTGATTGCAGCAACTATTAGCTATTTTGCAGGCTTGGACAATTCCTATTGTTCGGAAGGGATCAACAAATTAGAACAGCGTTGGACGAAGTGTATAAGTCTAAAAGTAAAAAAGGTTTACCCCAAACATGTAAGCAGTATTTATTTTTGCACCGACTTTTCAAATGCCCCTAGTATATTCATGGTTCTTAAGAGCTATCACGATAGATGCATACATAGCGAAAGCTGAAGAAAAAAGGACGATATGAAACAGGAAGGCATCACCTTCCTGATCGCATAAAATATGTAAAGGCTTCTCTGTTCTTCATCATCGGTCCGTATTACGTGTACTTATTAACATTGGTGGACTTTCTGGTACACATATTTCATAACCATAAAGAAAGAAAAATTTTCTTGGTTTCTTACATTTTCCTACGATAATTTTGAATACGATACTGGCTGTTAAATGAGTAGTCATGCAAGTCTCCTACAACAAGGTTAAGTCAGTTCAGGGACGTGTCTGCCCGTGGGAATTGATGCAGCCACTGCTGGAGTCACGTCGCAGTTGGCTTGTATGATGTCAATTGGATGATGACAACCGACTGAGAGCGAGCTCTAGTTTTGCAGTTTGCAGCAGAGGTGGGCATCGAGGTGCAGCCCGTCCAGGAGCGTAGCCATGACAGCCGTGCGAGCCTTCCTACCGCTGCCAGTTCAGCCGGTGCAGCCACATGGAGGTCCGACAGGACGCACTGGGCAACAGCAGTCTGGGGCCTAGTGGGTCCCTGACGTCACCCTAAGGGCGGAGCAGTGCTGTTGCGAAACAACTAGTATGCCAGCAGAGTTGCGCATGGAGTCGTAACCCACAGGCAGTGGCCTTACTGCTCCGCACTCAGCGACCCCGTGACGTCACTGAACCAGTGGCTTGCGCAAGCGCTGGCGTACTGCGGCCTATGGGCTGCTGGTAGCACTGACTGCAGTTGTGAGCTATGGTCTGCGAGTGGTGAGTAGAGCATAATTTTGTTCAAATGTGTGTGAAATCTATTGGACTTAAGTGCTAAGGCCATCAAACCCTATGCTTACACACTACTTAACGTAAACAATCCTAAGGGCAAACACACAAACCCATGGCTGAGGGAGGACTCGAACGTCCTCTGGGAACAGAAGCACAGTCTATGACTGCAGCGCCATAGACCTCCAGAGTTTAGTGGAGTAGTGGGATTTCTTCATTTTTTTTATAACACAAAAATTAGTAGGGAAGCTATATGTAGTTTGCAGAAGAAGGTGCGCATATCAATAAAAAGGGAAGTAAAACTAAAACAAATCAGTGGTGAGTGGAGAACTACACAGCCTGAAGCGAATTTCAGAGGTTCAGTTTGGACTGTGTTAAAGTGTGTCGTGGATGGCATTTCTTTGCTGTTTGCTGTGCAGTGAAATTTACTCTCATTCTGAAGGGTCAAGTGGCACTTCGCACATTTCTCGCCATTCGTGCGTGTGTAATAAACAAGGGTCTTATATGGATGATAAAAGACTTTCTAAACCAGCTGAGGAGATAACTGTCGAAACTTAGTGGTGACACATACTTCTGACATCAAAATGTAGAGGTCGCCCCAGGGCGAAGCAAGCGGAAAAGACTTCCCGAACGCTCGCACGTAAGGCCTCTCCGGTTTGTCTGACAAACAGGTTCTAGGCACTGACTGTGACTGACGCTGCCGCTAAGCCAGATGCTGTCGCCTGTCCTGTTTCAGAGGAAACCATTCAGCCTGCAAGATCTGGGCAATCACAGAGGGTGTGATTATTGGCAGTTGGGATCTCCAACGTTAGGTGTGTTAAGGGGCCCCTTAGGGATTTGGCTGACAAGAAGGATAAGAAATCCAATGTGCACTCCGAAAGGCATATCGGGTGGGGTCATTCCAGATGTGGAAAGGGTCCTCATTGATGCCATGAAGAGCACAGGGTGCAGCCAACTGCAGGTGGTTGCTCACATCAGTACCAGTGATGTGTGTCACTTTGGATCAGAAGAGATTCTCTCTGGTTTCGAGCAGCTAACAGAAGTGGTAAAGGCTGCCAATCTTGTTTGCAAGATGAAAGCAGAGCTGACCATTTGCAGCATAGTCAACAGGACCGATTGTGTACCTGTGGTACAGAGCCGAGTGGTTGGTCAGAGTCTGATGCTCAGACGGTTCTGCGAGCGTGTAGGCTCAACTTGTGCCAATGGGTGGTTGGGTTTCAGGTTCCGCTGAGTAGGTCAGGGGTCCACTATACGCAGGAGGCGGCTACACAGGTAGTAGGGGCTGTGTGGCGTGGATTGGGCGTTTTTTTTGGTTGGAGGGTCTCAGAAAAGAAGGGCTTCACTCACAAAGAATGCAAGCAGAACACAGGAAGAACGTAGATACAGGAATCATTGGTATAACAGTTGTAAATTATTGTATCTGTGTTTCGAAAGTACCTGAGCTCCAAACGCTAATAGAAAGCACTGCTGCTCAAATCGTTATAGGCACTGAAAGCTGGCTTAAATCGGATATAAGCTCAGCCGACATTTTTGCGATGAACCTAACGGTGTGCTGGCCGAGGTGGCATTGCGGTTCTAGGCTTTTCAGTACGGAACTGAGAGACTGCTACGGTCGCAGGTTTGAATCCAGCCTCGCACATGGATATGTGTGATATTGTAAGGTGTCAGGCAAATCAAACACCTTCCATGGAAACCCTGACATGATAAGCAAATCCAGTAGTATTTCACATAGCTCCGAATAAATCGTGACATTAAATTAACCAAAGTAATACGAGCAACGAGTGTGCAAATGGAATACCACAGACTAACACAAGAATGCCTAAATGCATGTCATCCCTTCCCACCGTGAGACAGACGCAGTTCTGAAGGGAGAAACGAGAACAGAAGCCGAGAACAGACCCATGTGAAGCTAGAAGGTCCCACGATAAGGGACGGACACCCACGTCGCCAGCTAACCACTAGGGCACACCACCCGCACGTTTTAGCGTGAGACTTTTTCGCGTCTCTGTTACGTCAAAGACCACCCCCCAGCCCATGTTAAAAGCTAGAGTCCTCCAGAAGAACAGCATAGATCTTACGATAACACTGAAAGGGCTACCCCAGCCCCAAGTTTTAGCGTGAGACTTTTTCGCGTCTCTGTTACATTGCAAACTTTAAAAACATTGCCCCACCACGAAAAGTATAACGTTTCTCATTGGATAGACAGAATTTATCTAGGCAGAGCTTAAGGTTAACATTGAGACCCTGACTGGTCAGATGAAAACACAGCCAGATAGTGTTTTATAAACCAACTTCGGTAAATGGTAGTAAGGAGAAGTTAGGGGAGAGTTGCTTCCGAGACGGCGAGGTGAGTGGAGCTGTGCTGCCCGCCACCCCCTGACGAACACCGACAACGTAATGAACGCACGCGATGCCACAGAACAGTGCATAAAGCTTCACTCAGAACTGCAGAAGTCTCATCTATTGCACCCCCTTTTTTCGTAATACTAGTGTCGATCGTCAATTAAAGCTCATGGTGTTCACATTTGCCACTTGAAGTAAAAATCTGAAACGCAATGATTTTTCTGTTATGTAGTTATTGAGAAGCCACATCAGGCACTGTAATTTACGACAAGTTAGATAAGTAATTAAAGATAAATGAGGGCCACTGTAGATCATTTTGTTAGTTTCCTCTTCTGTGAAACTTAATTTAAACCTAGATTGTAGATGTGATATAGCATAGGTCATCCTTCGATCCATTGTAGAACTTGGAAACCCATTCCGGGAATATTCGTTCACATTTTTGTTGAACGCCGTTGGTTTTTACCATCCTGTATTAAAACATTTCCTTTTATCAATAGTGCAACTTATAAACAATGTTTTGTGAGTAGAATAAAGTTTCCAATGGTAAACTTAACTGCTTTTTCGACGTTATTTTACCAGGTAACTAAAAATAGGAAAGCCTTGAACCCCTTCCACTAAATTTAGTTAGTATTAAGATTCTTTTACAGGGAGTGCAGTGGAGCTGACGCTGAGATCATTAAGTATTTGGTTATATCATCGCTAGTCTCACTGAACTCTTCTGAATTCTACATGTCACATGTGGTCTGGCGTCTCCTTACCAGCAACATGTCCCAGGTTCAAACTAGTCAGTTCCCTATAAAACATGCTCAGAGCGTCGTTGCGCGAAAGTTTTAGGGAGACACGATATAGGACAAACAGACGACATGCAGAATGCTAGAATATCCTTAGTGCTGTGGCGTTCTCCACCATACATCACGGCACCTAGAGTAACAGCAACCAAACTGGCAGCCTGCAGCCGCGGGTTGCCCGCCTTGCAGGTACACCGAAGAACTACACAACGGACAGGCAATATTGATGAACGTCTACAACAACAACCACAACAACAACACCACAGCAAAAACACCAGCGGCCACCAGGGGGCACTATCGGCCCACATAAACATAAGGAAGAGGTCGCTGCAGATCCCGGAACTATTTTCACACGTCAAACCCCATGAAAAAAAAAATAGTTCCGAGGTACTCATCCATCGAAGCGCTATAAAGGCAGGCGCTCGGCCGCACATCGGCTGTTCATCGACCGCCAGCAGACATGGATAGCTGCCGCCCTGGCAACCCGGCTTCTCGCTGATCTCTGGATAAGGCTTGGTATATCGGAGATGTCTCTGGCGCAGACTAGTAGGACATTATTTCAGTTGTTTTCTATATTATTCTTGTATGTAGTTGTGATTCAAAGACGGATCACTGTTTTGTGTTAGTTTTATATTTGGAGAATGTGAATTGGTTAATGAACAGGTCAATAAATTGTTTTCGGACTTTGATCGTTATTTTCTTCTGCTTACGCAGACATAGCACTTAGGGTGGTTAGGTTTAAGTAGTTTAGTTCTAGGGGACTAATGACCTCTGATGTTAAGTCCTACAGTGCTCAGAGCCATTTTGGAACCTAACAGTGTTCCGAAAAGATAGGCTAAACACCGTTAGCGGGGGCCTGTTTGTCGCTGTCAGAAGAAGTTTAAATTGTCGCGAAATTGAAGTAGATATTTCCTGTAAGTTAGTATGGGCAGAGGACATTGTTGGCAACCAGAATAAAATAATAATTGGATCCTTTTACTGACCTCCCAGTTTAGATGATACAGTTT
This sequence comes from Schistocerca gregaria, assembly GCF_023897955.1. Classification (NCBI taxonomy): domain Eukaryota; kingdom Metazoa; phylum Arthropoda; class Insecta; order Orthoptera; family Acrididae; genus Schistocerca; species Schistocerca gregaria. The sequence goes on along the minus strand of NC_064931.1, from coordinate 398,609,729 downwards.
CTAAAAGGTTCAAAGCAAACTCGGACCTGACTCATACGATAATAGTTGGTAGTGACTTTGATTTACCCTCGATATGTTGGCGAAAATACATGTTTAATTCCGGAAGTACGGATAAAAAATCATCTGTAATTGTGCTAAACGCAGTCTCTGAAAATTATTTCGAGCCCACACGAATAGTAAACAGTTGTGAAAACACACTTTACCACTTAGCAACAAATAATCCCGAGTTAATAATGAGCATCAAAACCGATGTAGGGATTGGTGAACACAAGGTTGTCGTAGTGAGACTGAATATCGTGATCCCCAAATCCTCGAAAAATGAGCAAAAGATATACCTATTCAAAAAAGCAGATAAAAATTCGCTTCACGCATTCCTGAGAGAAAATCTCCACCCATTCCAAATTAATAATATACGTGTCGACCACATGTGTCTTAAATTCAAAGAAATGGTAACGCCAGCAATTGAGAGATTTATACCAAATAAACAAACGAACCACGGAGCTGATCCTCCTTGGTACAGAAAACGGGTTAGAACCCTGTTGCAGAAACAACGAAACAAACATGCCAAATTGACACAGACGCAAAATCCAAAAGATAGGCGATCCTTTACAGGAGCTCGAAATTTAGCGCAGAGTTCAATGCGAGACCCCTATACCAGTATCCACAACGAAACTTAGTCTCAAAACCTGGCAGAAAATCCAAAAAGATTCTGGTCGTATGTGAAGTACGTTAGCGGCAAGAACTATCAATGCCTTCTCTGAGCGATAACAATTGAGTTACTAAACACAGCCTTCCGAAATGCCTTCACGAAAGTATCCCAGAAATCGAATCGATATCAGCTGTTAACATGAGTAACGTAGAAGTAAATATCGTCGAAGTAGTGAAGCAACTCAAATCACTTAATAAAAGCGTGTCTTTGGGTGCAGACTATACCAATTAGATTCCATTCCGAGTACGCTGATGCATTAGCTCCAAACTTAACAATCATATACAACCATTCGCTCCACGAAAGATCCGTACCCAAGGACTGGAAAGTTGCACAGGTCACACCAATATTCAAGAAAGTTAGTAAGAGTAATCCAATAAATTACAGACCCATGCCATTAACGTCGATATGCAGCAGGATTTTAGAAAATATATTGGGTTAGAACATTGTGAATTACCTATAAGGAAACGGTCTATTGACCCACAGTCAACACGGGTTTTGAGGGCATCGTTTCTGTGAAACACAACTAGTTCTTTATTCACACGATTTTCTGAGTGCCATTGACAAGGGATTTCAGATCGATACTGTATTCCTGGATTTCCGGAAGGCTTTTGACACTGTACCACATCATCTGCTCGTAGCGAAATTGCGTGCTTGTGGAATATCGTCTCAGTTATGTGACTGGATTTGCCATTTCCTCTCAGAGAGGTCACAGTTCGTAGTAACTGACGGGGAGTCATCGAGTAATACAGAAGTGATTTCAGGCGTTCCCCAAGGTAGTGTTATAGGCCCTTTGCTGTTACTTATCTATACAAACGATTTGGGAGACAATCTGAGCAGCCGTCTTCGGTTGTTTGCAGATGACACTGCCGTTTATCGACTAATAGAGTCATCAGATGATCAAAACAAAATTCAAAACGATTTAGAAAAAATACCTGAATGGTGCGAAAAATGGGAGTTGACCCAAAATAACGGAAAGTGTGACGTCATCCACATGAGTGCTAAAAGGAACATTTTAAACATTGGTAATACGATAAATCACTCTAATATAAAAGCCATAAATTTAACTAAATACCTTGGTATTACAATTACGAACATCTTAAATTGGAAAGAGCGCATAGACAGTTTTGTGGGGAAGGTTAAAGAAATGCTGCGTTTTATTGTCAGGACACTTAGGAAACGAACCTACTAAGGAGGACACTATGCCACAAGAGGCTACTACGCTTGTCCGTCCTCTTTTAGAATACTGCTGCACAGTGTGGGATTCTTACCAGATAGGACTGATGGAGTATATCGAAAAAGTTCAAAGAAAGGCACCACGTTTTGTATTATCACGAAATATGGGAGAGTGTGTCACAGAAATGATACAGTGTTTAGGGCAGAAATCATTAAAAGAAAGGCGTTTTTCTTTGCGACTGAAACTTCTTACGAAATTCCAATCACAATCTTTCTCCTCTCAATGCGAAAATATTTTGTTGACACCGTCCTACATAGGGAAGAACGATCACCACGATAAAAAAAGGGGAATCAGAGCTTGTACAGAAAGATAGAGGCGTTCATTCTTTCCGCGCGCTATACGGCATTGGAACAATGGAGAATTGTGAAGGTGGTTTTTACGAACCTTCTGGCAGGCCCTTAAATGTGATTTGCAGAGTATCCATGTAGATGTAGACGTGGAGGTCTGAGTTGAGGTGGTGGACTGTTGTCGGTATGATGATCGATGGCTGCTCATAAAAACTTCACTGTTAGTCATACATTTTACTGATGAACAAACTAGAACATTCTGTGGTGGAACGTCCTCCATAGTGTGTTCTGAAGATAGCGAGTGTTAAGGAACAGATGCAACAGTTGGCCATGGTTTCAGACGACTGCCTTCTATGACAGAGGGCTGTTTGCACCTAGTAGTTGGTCCGAAGATGGGTGGGATATGATAAGCCACAGCACTGATTTTAAAACCAGAAGCAGGGGCCCACAGTTAGTGGACGCCAAATCTCGTGGTGGCTCCTTGTAGCATCATGTCGCCTCGAGGAGCAGCGTACACCTCTCCTCGTAAATAGGAGCTACCAGTCTGAGACACCTTTGACTGAAAATAATTGTAATTTATGTTGGGACAGAGCGTAGACCATAAGAAGTCTGTTGATTGTATGTGTAGTAACTGGCCTACAAACGCCTTTCTGCTGTGTTGTCGTTATGTCAGTGCCAGTCCCTTTCCTGGAGCAGAGTGTGGGAATCTACCAGTGGCGTTGATGCATCTGACGTAATGGTGTTTGGTCGGCTGTGAGCTGGCCCACTAACTAAGTGTTTTGCAACAGTCATGGCAATATCACTTTTGTATCCCACCTGGAAGGCGACGAGTGGGTCTGTTCCTGTAAACTGAAAGGTTGGCTGAATGAAGGAAGCGGGTAGCAGCAGGAAAAGGTGAAAATCTCTCAGTACTGCTCTTAGAGATGGTTTCACTATATCGCAATATTAACTGAATACATAACTTTTGACTGAGGGGCGACGCTTTAGACCCATCGTAAGTAGTACATAGTCTGAATAGGAAGCAAAGTCTCCCGGCCGTCTGCTATTGATCAATATGGGCAGAATCTGTCATGGAGCTTGTAGTCCTCCACAGCACCGGCTAGAGGGCGCTGTCATCGGTATCTGTTGTAGAACCAACTTAAGAACATTCACCTACGTTGCGGCATAGTAGCTATTGATACCACATCCCTCCCCCATGAAACGATGCACCGTCATTGAGTAGGGCTTCCGACGACAGGTGGAGACACCCAGGGGAAGCAGCTGAGGGGGCGGACAGCGAAACTGCCAAGCCGTGCTGTCCACTCGCGACCCCGAATTGCACGTGGAAAACCTGTTCATGCCTTGCACCGACACTGGGTATGCTCGGACGAGCAGGCAAAGCAACAACCTCCATGGGCAATGGCGGCGGCGTCGTGACGGTAGCTTCAGCGGCCATCGGTACCGGCAAAACGGAGGCAAGAGTGGGCTGAGGTGGGGCCTTGGTGGCGGCGAGAGGTGCCTGTCTCATACAGGTAACCGTACTGGCAGCGGCGATTTGGACGACGGCAGGCGGGGCGACCGGCGGGGTGCGAGCGGCGGAGGGCACATCGGTGGAGTAGTGGGCTGAGGATAGTATGATGTCAATCGGTCGGTGCGTGCTCTGGTTGTGCACTTCGCAGCAGAGGTGGGCATCGAGGTCTGGTCCGTCCAGGACCGTGGGCATGTCGGACGTGCGACCCTTGCCTCGCGCTGCTGGTTCAGCCGGGGCAGCCGCATCGTGGTCCGGCGTGTCGCACGGTGCAGAGTCACTCACAGACGCGCGGCCCGCGATCTGTGGCCTCTCTGGCCTATAGCAGTCTCGGACCGAGAGGGTCCTTGACGCCACCCCAAGGGCCGAGCAGTGCTGTTGCGAAAGCACCTGTATGCCAAGGGCTCAGCAGCGTCGCATATAGACGCAGCTTAGGGGCCGCGGTCTCGCTGCTCCACACTGTTCGCCCCCGTGACGTTACTGCACCAGTGCCGTGCTCAAAAACTGGTGTGCTGTAGCCTACAGGCTGTTGGTAGCGAGTCACGGGCTACGAGCGGTGCGTAGAGCAGAGTGTGGTGGAGTGGTGGCATTTCTTTATTTTTTTTTGTAACTCACAAAATGAGCTCGGAAACTAAACGTGGTTTGGAGAAGAAGATGAGCATGTGGAGAAATAGAGAAGTAAAAGGAAAACTAATCAGTGGTGAGTAGAGAACCACACAGTCTGAAGCGAGTCTTAATGTTCAGCTTGGACCGTGTTAAAGCCTATTGTGGATGGCGTTAGGAAAAGCGTTCATATTGTTTGCTGTTCGTTCTGCAGTGGAATTTACTATCACACTGAAGGTTCAAATGGCACTTCACACATTTCTCGCCACCCATGCGTGCCCAATAAACAAGGGTCGTATGTGGACTAGAAAGCACTTCCTAAACTTGCTCAGGAGATAACTGTCGATAAATGTCTTGCTATGTGTGCACCAGCGGTAAGGTCGTACGGAACTATAAGAGATGAAGATCTTATGGATCTTCTTCAGGCGTTAGTTGACACTGCAAAGTCCATTACGTCTCACCCCACAACTGTGTCGTCGTACATGGCAGGAAGTGCTGAAAGCCTATGACATAGAATTATTCCTGAGGCAGTTGCTCATTATAACAGGAGGTGTATACTCAGCAACTACAGATGTGTGGACATCCAGCGCGAGAAGAAACAATTATCTGACATGTACTGTCTCCTGTTTCATTGACTGGAGTTTCAGATCTCGCATTTTGTTTCCAAATGAACCAAAAGCGGGCGGTAACATTCTAAGAGAATTGTTTAAACGATTTTTGTCTCATGGTATCCACCACTCTACTTTGAAAGACATGTAATACAAGACTGAACTAGGTACCAAAACTGTCGCTGCACTGCGCGATATACTCACGATTGCCATATACTAAATACAGGGCTACGAAATAATTTTAATGTGGACAATAAATGCCTCAATTGTTCATAAGTTCATGGTCTTTTGATTGCGGTGAAAGAACGCGTCACTTACGTAAAGAAAAGTGGTCTTCTTAATGCCCTTGAAAGGTGACTGAGCCAGTCTAACGATACTCCCTGGAATAAGCAGTTGACAATGTTAGAATGTCTTTGTGCGAAAAGTTCTCTTAGAAAGGAGAAATAGCCCGAAATGAAGGAACTGATATCACGCTGATGAAAGAACTTTTCACTGTAACCGGCCCGAATGGCCGAGCGGTTCTAGGCGCTACAGTCTGGAACCGCGCGACCGCTACGGTCACAGGTTCCAATACTGCTTCGGGCATGGATGTGTGTGATGTCATTAGTTTAGTTAGGTTTACGTATTTCAACGTTCTAGGGGACTGATGACCTCAGAAGGTAAGTCCCATAGTGCTAAGAGCCATTTGAACCATATTTTTTCACTGTGTGTATACCAGTGGCGTAGCGTGGTTGTAAAGGTTGGGGAAACTCTGCAGTTATTATAGGGAGACAAAATAGTACAATAAACCATAATTTAAACAAATGCAACAAAATGCATCAAATTAAAAAACTACTACTACTACTACTACCACCGCCACTAAAATAATGATAATAATAATAACTAAGTTCTTCAAGAAACGCTGACAAATTCGAAGAACCCCAGCAGCAAGAGAAGAAGCACTTACATTTTCTTCTACACAAGTGCAATGCGCCTGTCTTTTCTTTCAACGAATAAGTCTAGAACTCGGTCTACAAAGATTTGATCACTGGATAGCTCTCCAGGTAGTGTCTTTTCTATGGCTAATGTGCTTAAAAACGACAGCCGGATGTTGGACATTGAATTCCTTAAATAATTCTTCACTCGATGTGCATTTTCATCTTCTCATGGCGTAATGAATAACTCTTCATTCGTTTAAGAGCACTCATGCTTTGTACTGTGCTTGCTGTAGTTGCGGGTAAGGTCAAAACCAAACGCAGGAACTTCGAAGTTTCTTCATAAACGGAGTCTAAATCATTGTTGACAATGTACTTTAAGAGAATTCTTGGAGATAAGTGTTTTTATCATCAGCGTTTACGTTACACAGTTCATTTTCAAGTTGTTCTTGTTTGAAAAAAAGAATATTGTTGTAATAATTGAAGCAGTTTCAACTTTGGGAATTCCTTTTGATAGTTCTGGAAACACTTTTCGTTCAAAAGTTCAACAAACTGAATTTGGGGAAACCTTCTTTCCATCTGAACAATTTACGTATCCAGTATCTTGTAAGTTAGTGCCCTGAGAGATGTCTTTTGATTGTCACAGAGTGGTAAGTTGCCATTCAAACACAAGCTGCATTTAATGCATTCATCAACGAATGTTTCCATTCTTAATTGTCGTACGTTTCTCAAAACAGTTCTTATTTCGTCGTGGCAAGCAGTTATACTGATAGAATTTGACTGAAGAACATTAAAGAGATGCTCAACATAAATGAAGCACCCTCGGTGGAATTAAAGCAAGTAAACCAACGTAAGATCATCCATACGTCGTTTCATTCCCACAGCACAGCTCAAAGGTTCTGGGTCCCACTGAGAGTCTGTCATCAAATATATAATTAAAAACACTATACAGCCCTGAGAAATGACTAGTGGTTCTTGAAACTGCCCTGGAACTGAAGTTCCAGCGAGTGTTGCTTGCAGGTGGCAGTTTAAATTCTTTCTCAGTTAGCAATACAGTTCGTTTTGATGATTTGCTGAAAAACGAATGGAATGCAATAAGATTACTTACAAACTAGCGTACTTGTCGAATGATTTTGGAGGCATGTAACAGTACCAAATTCAGTTGGTGTGCGTAACAATGAATAAACAGCGCATAGGGACAGAACTGCTTCACCAGTTGTTGTAGTCCTCTTTCTCCGCCCGCCACTACGGAAGCACCATCATATGTTTGACTAACAACTTTTCCTTCCACATTCCATTCTTTCAATACTGCATGAATAATGTTTGACAAACCTTCAGCAGTTTTATCTCCAGAAACATCGTAACATCCAGCGAATCTTTTCTCAATTTTGTCTGCAATGCAGTACCTGAATATTATACTCATGTGACTCATGCATAACACGTCTAATGCTTCATCAGCCTGAATCGAAATGAAATTGCAGTTCTGAATTTCAGATTTTATTTTCTCATTAACTGCCAAAGTTATCATTTCTATTACATCATTCTGTATATCTGGAGAGGTTTCTTTAAAGGTTGAAGATGATGACAGATGGTCTCGGGTTAACTGCTCTCCTTGAGCTAGTAAATCCAGCAATTACAGATAGTTACCTTTGTTGCTGGAGGAATCATCTTCGCGAGGGCCGCAAAAGGCTAGTTCTTGTTCACAGAGAAATACAATTGCCTGAATAAGACGAGCCAATACTCTCCTGCTGGATGCAACTTGTTTGTTGTATTTTATTGCTGTCAGATGAGCGGCTTCAGAAAGGGCGTACTCAGTTCTACTTTTACCCCATAGCTGAAATTATTCTTTGTTCTGCAGGTGACGTTTTGATATCTGATGCTTTTGTGCTTTCCTCTCAAAGTACTTTATTGTACAAATGCCCTTATTGCATCATTCCTTTTGACAAAAAACACAAGACATATATAACAATATAATCTATTATTAACTACATTCGCAGTCAGCCAAGCATACTTTTCGTACCAGGCTGTCTGAAAAGTGCGTTTTTGTTTGGCTTCACTTAAAACTACACTGAGTATAGGAGTAGGTCGTTTGTCCTTCAATTTGCCCATTTTTCGTACGTTAATGTCGAAAAAGGCGTTTTTAATAAAAATTCGGTAAAGTGTTTCAGTTGCTCGCTCACTCATATTGGCGACACAACGAAAACATGCACTAAAATCGCACAAGAAAGACAATGAACACAAACCGCGCGACTGTTCACTTCCGTGTTAAAAGTCAGCTTAGAAGCGGCAGAGACTAGTCTCCATACCTGCTAGCAAGTGAAGCGCGCCGGCCTTCGTGGAAGAGGGGATGTGGAGGGGAACCGAGAATGCCACTAACGCTCAGACGCACACAGCCAGGTAAGAGAAGGGAGGCGGAGACAGAGCAGTCGAGTCTCAAGCAGGCAGATACACCAATACTCGGGGTGCGGCGGCGCGGCCTACAAAGCTGATGTCTTCGCACATTTAGTGCTCTTAGTAGAAAGTTGTTTATATTTTTGGTATGAATTACTATCGCATCTTCTTTAAGCAAGAATACAGGGTAGAATAATTCTGAAAGTCTCCCCTCATGCTATGCGACAGATGTATGCTATTCTATTACTGTAATTCTTATGCGTTTATTTTATAGCAGTTAAAATATAAGTGTTTTTTTAGCTCTTCAAAGCGGCGTCCAAGGAATTAGAACTGGAGAAATCACACCCACTGCACCTTCTGTTGACATGGACAATTACAATGTTAAAGCATTTGAGTCAGGCGCCAAAGGACAGAGAAGCTTCTGAAATCGGAATTTTACATAAACGCCTCGAATTATACTTAGATGAAAAGCTCTCAATCACTGAACGCTGCATACTCTACAACGACACTCTACCCGGAGGCGAAGTTCAGAATAGTATAAGTTAGCAACAACTTCTGCTCCCTTAAGCAACTTCCCAGTGCCTTGTGGCACTATATCATGCAAATTAAGCCTTAGTAATTATGCCCGCATTCGTCCTATCATGATAAACGAAACTTACGACAGTATTTCACTGGTGATAGCTTCACCCAGCTTAAACATTATGTCCCTGAGTTTCACCGCGAATCATCGAAAGTATGTTTCGCCATTGCGCTTGATGAGAAAGTGTAGCCCTGGGATTGCACAGCAGCCTTCGTCTGCATCACGCATTACACTGTAAGTGTCGTCACTTTTGTCAGTCTCCTGATCCACTGGCACAAGCCTTATCGGCCTGATCATAATCCTTACAAACACATATCCTCTTTCTCCTCCTCACACCTTCTGAGGAGGCAATGCCGTCACAGATTGTGACGAATCCTCGGGCTTTAGAAATACTAAATGCGTCCGTACCGTTTCAATACCCAAAACATCTATAATACAATCAGCCTTATTGATAACTTTCTGTCTCACCTCCTAAGTATCAACAAACGAAGGGAACAAAACAGTATGATGACAAGGGCACTTAATCTATTCTATCCTAACATTTACTGTAACTTAAATCTCCACTTGAGCGGCTACTCATGACTACTACTTTACGAGCTAAACGCTGTGAGCCACATTTATTCCTCAAAATGATATGAATTGCCCATTCAAAACGGCGGAAACTACCAAAAAACTCCGACTTCTCGACAAAACTTATCTTCCCCACCTAACTAGCTACGCATGGTTAACTAACATCTTATACAATTCCAGACAAAGAGCCACACTCACTGATGATAAGCAAAAAAAAAAGTTCATATTTACACATCCTCAGAACTCAGTCTGAGTTTACTTGTCACATGTCACACATGAAAACAGAACTTAAAAGCTGGTAAAAGATGGACTGACCCTACGTGAGACTCGCAGGGGGAAAAAAAAGAACAGTCAATGCAATCACCCACTCCATACTGATGCTGTTTGTCGACGAAACTACAACTCTGCGGTACTCGAGAGTCATCGTCTCCAGGGAGGCTATCTGGAAAGGTTCCCCTGTCACTGAAATTTAGTGGTAACACACAGTTCTGACATCAAAATGTAGAGGTCGGCCCAGGACGAAGCAGGCGGGTAAGACTTCCCAGGCGGCCGCACGTATGGATTCCCCGGTTTATCTGACAAACAGGTTCCAGGTGCTGTCTGTGGCTGACACTGTCGCTGAGGCGGATGCTATCGCCTGTCCTGTTTCAGAGGAAACCACCCTGACTGCAAGATCCGCGCAATCGCAGTGGGTGGTATTATTGGCAGTTGGCAGCTCGAACTTTAGGCGCGTTATGGGGTCCCTTAGGGCATTGCTAACAAGGAGGGTAAGAAATTCAATGTGTATGCCGTGTGCATACCTGGTGGAGTCATAGATGCCACGAAGAGCACGGGATGCAGCCAACTGCAGGTGGATGCTCACGTCGGTACCAATGATGTGTGTCACTTTCGATCAGAAGGGATTCTCTCTGGTTACTTGCGGTTAACAGAAGTGGTAAAAGCTGCCAAGATGAAAGCAGAGCTGACCATTTGCAGCATAGTCGACAGGACCGATTGCGGACCTCTGGTACAGAGCCGAGTGTTGGGTCTGAATCAGAGGCTCAGACGGTTCTGTGACGTGTAGGCTGCTGATTCCTAGACTTGCGCCGACGTTTGGTTGGGTTTCGGATTCCGCTGAATAGGTCAGGTGTCCACTAGACGCAGGAGGTGGCTACACGGCTAGCAGGGGCTGTGTGACGTGGAATGGGCGGTTTTTTAGGTTAGAGGGCCTCGGGAAAACACAAGGTGGTCTTCAGTCACAAAGCGTGCAAGCTGAATGCAGGAAGAGCGTACATACAGGAACCAGTGGTATAACAATTGTAAACTGTCGTAGTTGTGTTCGGAAAGTACCAGAGCTTCAAGCGCTAATACAAAGCACTGATGCTCAGATCGGTATAGACACTGAAACCTGGCTGAAGTTGGATATAAGCTCAGTCGAAATTTTTGTGAAGAACCTAACGGTGTGACGGCCGCGGTGGCCGATCGTTTCCATGTAATGCAGTCTGGAACAGGGAGACTGCTACGCTCATAGATTCGAATCCTGCCTCGAGCATGGTTTTGTATGATGTCCTTAGATTAGTTAGGTTTAAGTTGTTCTAAGTTATAGGGGACTGATAACCTCTGATTTACAGCCCCCTAGTGCTCAGAGCCATTTTTGAACCTAACGGTGTTCCGAAAAGATAGGATAAACACGGTTGGCTGTGGCGTGTTTGTTGCTCTCAAAATTAGTTTAACTTGCCGGGAAATTGAAGTAGGTACTTCCTGTAAGTTAGTATGGGCAGTAACCGGTATAAAATAATAATTGTATCCTTTTACTGACCTTCCAGTTCAGATGATACAGTTGCTGAAAGGTTCAAATAAAACTTGAGTTTGATTTCAAACACGTACCAAACTCATACGGTAACAGGTGGTGGTGACTAATTTACCCTCGATATGTTGGCGAAAATACATGTTTCGTTCAGGAAGTACACATTGTAATGTTGATGCATTAAGTTCTTCTGAAAGCGGTGCTAATATTCAAGACAATAAAAGCCGGTTAAAAGCTGTGAGCTATCTGGCGAAGTTAACCTTGCATTACTGAGCAAGTGTTCCACCAGGTATCCAATCTAGCTTACCTAATTCCCATGCAGACCAACATAAATTATAATCTTTTAATAGTCATCTTACGACAATCGGTGAAACAAATAAGTTTATATTTCGACATTTATTTTAACATTAATCATTGTTCCGTTAAAATTTCAGCATGTTAAACTTGATTCATAACTTAACTGGTGCCATATTTAGGATTGTGTAAATGTGGGTTCGCAATCTTATGGAACACATCAAATATGGAGCCAAGATCTGGAGACTGCATACAACACTGCATTCATAAAATAGCACGTGAAGAATGTTGAAACATATGCAAGAGGAAATTTACCACAACCAACCTATTCAATTTTCACCCAAAGAAGTTACGTTCGTAGCGCAATCCATACACTGGTATACCAAATTCATACTAACTCTCTGTGAATTCTTCCCAAAAAGAATAGCTGAGGGCTACTTTGATGATTACACCACATGCTTCACGTGGTAAACTTTGTTTACACAAAGAGTGTAACTCCATAATGATTTTGATAATTAAAATAAATTACATCGAAACGCAATTTACAAAAGAATAACTTCAAACTTGTTACTATCGTCTTACTGTTAACCTGATGGGTCAAGCAATTGTATAAGCACGTGGTACAGGTCTCACAAAGTACACCCCGCGTAGGTTGAACATAAAGAAACGTTGCTATATTGAAAAATATTGTCAAGACGAGACGTTATAATCTCATGCACATTCGCTTTTAAGATTGATGATCTTAGTTAGAGTTATGGCTCATCAACATTTGGTTCCACTTTACTCACAATGTAGTGACAAAGCAACTACTGGAAAATATTCTGAACTTCACACTCGTATTACACTGTGTTGCAATTTAAAATAACATAAGATATTTTAGATTTAAACCTGAAATAAATGTGATTAAATTTTCAGTTAGGCTGAACTTAAGAAATCCATTGTCCTACGGACTTGAGCAGAGACACACTTAGCCGGAGATCTTATCGCTTCAGACGCTCGCCGCAGACAGAATGCCGTGGGCCCCTAACGAGGGTGCTTCACAGATACAAACGGAAGTGACCAGAGAGGCAGCTTCCTATACCAACATGACAAGGGACGGACAGGACCATACTAAGAATAGAAACCTCTTTGCTTTTAGAAAGCGTAGCTACCAGTTCCGACGTTGGTCCTACTGTTGTCTAGCACACAGGCTTGTCTGCTATCATCAAGTATGCAACTAGAAATAAATTTGCTTATTCATACTTTCACATAGAAGGGAAGGGGGATGACATTATCTTATGACATACAATATATAAAAGAAAGTGGATGTACGTTCCGTATGAGACTGTGTGACATGAATAACATATAAACAGTGTTTTAAAATGTAATAGTGTGACACATTGTTCTTGATTATGTGTAAAAGTAACATGTTCCACTGCTCAGTTTCCTCCCAGATGGCGTCAGAAACACCACACTAAATTTAGAAGTGGAACGTTTGCTGTAAATGACAACAAATATAAGAAAGGAATCCAATAGAGTCCTTTCAACATAAAATATCATCCGAAATTTCGCTAAACGCATTCTCTGAGAATTATTTCGAGCAGTTAGTTCAAGGACCCACACGAATAGTTAACGGTTGTGAAAACACACTTGACCTCTTAGCAACAAATAATCCTGAGTTAATAATGAGCATCAAAACCGATATATTGATTAGTGAACACAGGGTTGTCGTAGCGAGATTGACTATTGTAATCCCCTAATCCTCGAAAAATATACCTATTCAAAAAAGCAGAAAAAATTCACTTCACGCTTTCCTGAGACAATCTCCACTCATTCAAAATTAATAATGTCAGTGTACAGTAGATATGGCTTAAATTCAAAGAAATAGTATCGGCAGCATTTCAGAGATGTTGTTGTTGTTGTGGTCTTCAGTCCTGAGACTGGTTTGATGCAGCTCTCCATGCTACTCTATCCTGTGCAAGCTTCTTCGTCTCCCAGTACCTACTACAACCTACATCCTTCTGAATCTGCTTAGTGTACTCATCTCTCGGTCTCCCTCTACGATTTTTACCCTCCACACTGCCCTCCAATGCTAAATTTGTGATCCCTTGATGCCTCAAAACATGTCCTACCAACCGATCCCTTCTTCTAGTCAAGTTGTGCCACAAACTTCTCTTCTCCCCAATCCTATTCAATACCTCCTCATTAGTTACGTGATCTATCCACCTTATCTTCAGTATTCTTCTGTAGCACCACATTTCAAAAGCTTCTATTCTCTTCTTGTCCAAACTAGTTATCGTCCATGTTTCACTTCCATACATGGCTACACTCCAAACAAATATTTTCAGAAATGACTTCCTGGCACTTAAATCTATATTCGATGTTAAAAAATTTCTCTTCTTCAGAAACGCTTTCCTTGCCATTGCCAGTCTACATTTTATATCCTCTCTACTTCGACCATCATCAGTTATTTTACTTCCTAAATAGCAAAACTCCTTTACTACTTTAAGTGTCTCATTTCCTAATCTAATTCCCTCAGCATCACCCGATTTAATTTGACTACATTCCATTATCCTCGTTTTGCTTTTGTTGATGGTCATCTTATATCCTCCTTTCAAGACACTGTCCATTCCGTTCAACTGCTCTTCCAAGTCCTTTGCCGTCTCTGACAGAATTACAATGTCATCGGCGAACCTCAAAGTTTTTACTTCATCTCCATGAATTTTAATACCTACTCCAAATTTTTCTTTTGTTTCCTTTACTGCTTGCTCAATATACAGATTGAATAACATCGGTGAGAGGCTACAACCCTGTCTCACTCCTTTCCCAACCACTGCTTCCCTTTCATGCCCCTCGACTCTTATGACTGCCATCTGGTTTCTGTACAAATTGTAAATAGCCTTTCGCTCCCTGTATTTTACCCCTGCCACCTTTAGAATTTGAAAAAGAGTATTCCAGTCAACATTGTCAAAAGCTTTCTCTAAGTCTACAAATGCTAGAAACGTAGGTTTGACTTTTCTTAATCTTTCTTCTAAGATAAGTCGTAAGGTCAGTATTGCCTCACGTGTTCCAACATTTCGACGGAATCCAAACTGATCCTCCCCGAGGTCCGCATCTACCAATTTTTCCATTCGTCTGTAAAGAATTCGCGTTAGTATTTTGCAGCTGTGACTTATTAAACTGATAGTTCGGTAATTTTCACATCTGTCAGCACCTGCTTTCTTTGGGATTGGAATTATTATATTCTTCTTGAAGTCTGAGGGTATTTGGCCTGTCTCATACATCTTGCTCACCAGCTGGTAGAGTTTTGTCATGACTGGCTCTCCCAAGGCCGTCAGTAGTTCTAATGGAATGTTGTCTACTCCGGGGGCCTTGTTCCGACTCAGGTCTTTCAGTGCTCTGTCAAACTCTTCACGCAATATCGTATCACCCATTTCGTCTTCATCTACATCCTCTTCCATTTCCATAATATTGTCCTCAAGTACATCACCCTTGTATAAACCTTCTATATACACCTTCCACCTTTCTGCCTTCCCTTCTTTGCTTAGAACTGGGTTGCCATCTGAGCTCTTGATATTCATACACGTGGTTCTCTTCTCTCCAAAGGTCTCTTTAATTTTCCTGTAGGCAGTATCTATCTTACCCCTAGTGAGATAAGCCTCTACATCCTTACATTTATCCTCTAGCCATCCCTGTTTAGCCATTTTGCACTTCCTCTCGATCTCATTTTTGAGACGTTTGTATTCCTTTTTGCCTGCTTCATTTACTGCATTTTTATATTTTCTCCTTTCATCAATTAAATTCAATATTTCTTCTGTTACCCAAGGATTTCTAGCAGCCCTCGTCTTTTTACCTACTTTATCCTCTGCTGCCTTCACTACTTCATCCCTCAGAGCTACCCATTCTTCTTCTACTGTATTTCTTTCCCCTATTCCTGTCAATTGTTCCCTTATGCTCTCCCTGAAACTCTGTACAACCTCTGGTTCTTTCAGTTTATCCAGGTCCCATCTCCTTAATTTCCCACATTTTTGCAGTTTCTTCAGTTTTAATCTACAGGTCATAACCAATAGATTGTGGTCAGAGTCCACATCTGCCCCTGGAAATGTCTTACAACTTAAAACCTGGTTCCTAAATCTCTGTCTTACCATTATATAATCTATCTGATACCTTTTAGTATCTCCAGGGTTCTTCCACGTATACAACCTTCTTTCATGATTCTTAAACCAAGTGTTACCTATGACTAAGTTGTGCTCTGTACAAAATTCTACTAGGCGGCTTCCTCTTTCATTTCTTAGCCCCAATCCATATTCACCTACTATGTTTCCTTCTCTCCCTTTTCCTACACTCGAATTCCAGTCACCCATTACTATTAAATTTTCGTCTCCCTTCACTATCTGAATAATTTCTTTTATTTCATCGTACATTTCTTCAATTTCTTCGTCATCTGCAGAGCTAGTTGGCATATAAACTTGTACTACTGTAGTAGGTGTGGGCTTCGTATCTATCTTGGCCACAATAATGCGTTCACTATGCTGTTTGTAGTAGCTTACCCGCATTCCTATTTTCCTATTCATTATTAAACCTACTCCTGCATTACCCCTATTTGATTTTGTGTTTATAACCCTGTAATCACCCGACCAGAAGTCTTGTTCCTCCTGCCACCGAACTTCACTAATTCCCACTATATCTAACTTTAACCTATCCATTTCCCTTTTTAAATTTTCTAACCTACTGCCCGATTAAGGGATCTGACATTCCACGCTCCGATCCATAGAACGCCAGTTTTCTTTCTCCTGATTACGACATCCTCCTGAGTAGTCCCCGCCCGGAGATCCGAATGGGGGACTATTTTACCTCCGGAATATTTTACCCAAGAGGATGCCATCATCATTTAATCATACAGCAAGGCTGCATGTCCTCGGGAAAAATTACGGCTGTAGTTTCCCCTTGCTTTCAGCCGTTCGCAGTACCAGCACAGCAACGCCGTTTTGGTTAATGTTGCAAGGCCAGATCAGTCAATCATCCAGACTGTTGCCCCTGCAACTACTGAAAAGGCTGCTGCCCCTCTTCAGGAACCACACGTTTGTCTGGCCTCTCAACAGATACCCCTCCGTTGTGGTTGCACCTACGGTACGGCCATCTGTATCGCTGAGGCACGCAAGCCTCCCCACCAACGGCAAGGTCCATGGTTCATGGGGGGGTTCAGAGATGTATACCAAATAAACGATGGAGCCGATCCTCCTTGGTACACAAAACGGGTTAGAACACTGTTGCAGGAACAAAGAAACAAACATATCAAATTGAAACAGACGCAAAATCCCCAAGATTGGCGATCCTTAACACGAGCTTGAAATTTAGCACGGAGTTCAATGCGAGAAACCTATAACAGTTTCCACAACGAAACTTTGTCTCGAAACCTGGCAGAAAATCCAAAATGATTCTGGTCGTATGCGAAGTACTTTAGCGACAAGAAACGATGAACGCTTTCTCTCCGCGATAACAATAGAGATAGTATCGAAGACAGTGCTGCCAAAGCAGAGTTACTAAACACAGCTTTCTGAAATGCCTTCACAAGTAAAGGCTAAGTAAATATCCCAAAATTCGAATCGAGAACAGCTGCCAACATGAGTAACATAGAAGTAAATATACTCGAAATAGTGAAGCAATTCAAATCACTTAATAAAAGCAAGTCTACTGGTCCAGACTGTATACCAATTAGGTTCCTTTCCGAGTATTCTGATGCATTAGGTCCATGCTTAATCACATACAGCCGTTGGCTCGACGAAAGTTCCGTACCCAAAGACTGGAAAGGAACCTAATTGGTATACAGTCTGGACCAGTAGACTTGCTTTTATTAAGTGATTTGAATTGCTTCACTACTTCGAGTATATTTACTTCTATGTTACTCATGTTGGCAGCTGTTCTCGATTCGAATTTTGGGATATTTACTTAGTCTTTCCTTGTGAAGGCATTTCAGAAAGCTGTGTTTAGTAACTCTGCTTTGGCAGCACTGTCTTCGATACTATCTCTATTGTTATAAACACTAACCACCACTACCGTTATGAATTACCTCGAAGGAAACCGTCTATTAACACACAGTCAACATGGATTTAGAAAACATCGTTCTCGTGAAACACAACTAGTTCTTTATTCACACGAAGTGCTTAGTGCTATTGACAAGGGATCTCAGATCGATTCCGTTTTCCTGGATTTCTGGAAGGCTTTTGACACTGTACCACACAAGCTGCTCGTAGTGAAATTGCATGCTTATGGAACGTTGTCTCAGTTACGTGACTGGATTTGCTATTTCCTGTCAGAAAGGTCACAATTCGCAATAATTAAAGTAAAGTTATCAAGTAATACAGAAATGATTTCAGGCGTTCCTCAAGGTAGTGTTATAGGTCCTTTGCTGTTCCTTATCGATATAAACGATTTGGGAGCCGTTGTTTGCAGATGACGCAGTCGTTTATCGACTAAGAAAGTCATCAGAAGATAAAAACAAACTGCAAAACGATTTAGAAAAAATATCTGAATGGTGCGAAAAGTGGCAGTTGACCATAAATAACGAAAAATATGAGGTCATCCCCATGAGTGATAAAAGGAACTCTTCAAAGTTCGGTTACACGATAAATCACACTAATATAAAAGCAGTATATTGAAATAAATACCTAGGTATTACAATTACGAACAACTTAAAATGAAAAGAGCACATAGAAAATGTTGTGGGGAAGGCTAGCGAAAGGCTGCGTTTTATTGGCAGGACACATAGCAAATGTAACAAACCTACTAAGCTGGACACTACGCTACAAGAGGATACTACACTTGTCTGTCCTCTTTCAGAATACTGCTGCATAGTGGGGATCCTTACCAGATAGGACTGAGAGAGTACACAGAAAAAGTTCAAATAAAGGCAGCACGTTTTGTATTATCACGAAATATGGGAGAGAATGTCACAGAAATGATACAGGATTTGGGCTGGAAATCATTAAAAGAAAGGCGTTTTTCGTTGCGATGGAATCTTTTCACGAAATTCCAATCACCAACTGTCCCCTCTGAATGCGAAAATATTTTGTTGACACCGACCTACATAGGGAGGAATTATCACCACGATCAAATAAGGGGAATCAGAGCTCGTAGGGAAAGATGTAGGCGTTGATTCTTTCCGCGCACTATGCGATATTGGAATAATTTATAATTGTGAAGATGGTTCGATGCAGCCTCTGCCAGGCACTTACATGTGATTTTCAGAGTATCCATGAAGTTGTAGTTGTAGATGTGGATGTCTAATTTGAGGTGGTGGACTGTTGTCGGAATAATGATAGGTGGCTGCTCATAAAAATGTCACTATTAGTCATACATTTTACTGAAAACCAAACGAGAACATTGTGTGTTGCAACGTCGTCCATAACGTGTGCTGAAGACAGCGAGTGTTAACGAACTGATGCAACAAGTGTCCATGGTCTCAGGCGACTGCCTTCAACGGCGGAAGGCTGTTTGCATCTGTTAGTTGGCCCGAATGTGGCCCACTGGCTGGAAGATGCTAAGCCACAGCACTGATCTTAAAACCAGAAGCAGGGGCCCACACTTAGTGGGAGCCAAATCTCATGGTTGCTGCTTGGAGCATCATGTCGCCTCGAGAAGTGGCATACACCTCTCCTCGTAAATAGTAGCTAGCAGACTGAGACACCTTTGAGTGAAAATAATTGTAATTTATGTTGGGGCAGAGCGTTCTTGCTTAGCAAATCACAGCTCGCAGCCATGTAAACCATAAGAAGTCTGTTGACTGGACGTGTAGTAACTGGCCTACAAGCTCCTTTCTGTTGTGTCTTCGTAATGGCAGTGCCAGCGACTTTCCTGGAATACAATGTGGGATTCTGCCAGTGGCATTGCTGCATCTGACGTCATGGTGCTTTGTCGGCTCTGAGGTGGCCCACTAACTAAGACTTTTGAAACAGCCATGGCAATATCACTTTTTATCCCGCCTGGAAAGCAGCAAGTGGGTCTGCTCCTGAAAACTGAAAGGTTGGCCGAATGAAGGAAGTGAGTAGAAGCAGGGAAAGGTGAAATCTCTCGGTACTGCTCTTAGAAATGGCTTTACTATATCGCAATATTAACTGAATACATAACTTTGCACAGAGGTGCGAAGCCTTAGACTCATTGTAGGTAGTACATAGTCTCAATAGGAAGCAAAGTCTCCCTGCCGTCTTCTCTTCATCCAAATGGGCAGAATCTGTCACGGAGATCGTAGACCTCCACAGGACCAGCTAGAGGACGCTGTCATCGCTGTCTGTTGTAGTACCAACTTAAGAACTTTTACCTACGCTGTGATATCGTAGCTATCGATACCACATCCCTCCCACCTGAAACGACACACCGTCGCTGTGCAGGGCTTCCGACGACACTTGGAGGGACCCAGGGGAGCGCAGTGGACGGCGGAACTGCCGAGGAGTGCTGTAAACCCGCGACCCCGATTTGTTCGCGAAGGGGCGAGGAAAATGCCCCGTGAGAAACCAGTCCAAGCCGCGCACCAACACAGGGTATGCTCGGATGAGGAGGGAGAGCAACGACCTCTATGGGCGACGACGGTAGGCGCGACAGCGGCGGGGCGCGTCCAGCGGAGGCGCCGTCAGTGGAGACGTGGGCTGAGGCGGCGGAATCCGTGAAGCCTCCAATTCTGCCGGAAAACAACCAACGGCAAAAAACCGAGGACGGCACGAACGGATCTGGTACCGGTGTCACTTGTCAGTGCTGGAGGGACCAGAAACGACAAATAAGGAGCTGCCAAGCAGGCGAAGAATGCGTCCCTGTTCCCAGCGCTGCCTGCCAGAGAAAACGCGATATAACACTAAATCATGTGGGGCGAAGCCAAAACGAGGCGAAGCAGCGGAAGCGCAAGGCGGCGGGCGCAATAGCTGCAGGAGCGACAGATTGGTGCCGCCATGTAGCAGTTCCACTGGGGATTGGATGTCGAGTGTCTGCGAACAATATGAAGCAACTAAAGTCCAGGGTGGGTGTTTGTAAGTGTATGGCGCGCAACTTGCTTATCTGCGACTTAAATATACGCACTAAGCGATCAGCCTTGCCATTTGACTGGCGGTGAAACGAGCCTGAGGTCAGATGGCGAATGCCATTAGCAGCACAGAACGCCTCAAACTCTGAGGACACGAAATGGGGGTCCATTGTCGCAGACAATTACTTCAGGGAAACCCTCAATGCAGAAAATAGTCGTCAAACCCCGAATAGTACTGGCAGATGTAGTAAAAGACATAGGTAGGACAAACGGAAAGTTGCTATACGCTCCAACATCTATCAAGCGGCTGTCGCAGAAACGACCCGCAAAATCAATATGAACTTGCTGCCAAGGCGCAGTATGAGTCGGACACGCAAAGAAGCGCTGCCGGCGAGCAGATTGGTGCTCAACGAAAGAGCGACAGTGAGCAAGCAAATTCTCAATACGTTTATCAATACCGACCCAAGTGGAGTGACGACGCGCTAATTGCTTCATCCGCACTATAAACCAATGACCAGCGTGTAGCAAGCGGAGAATTTCCGACTGCAACAAACGAGGTAAAGCCACACAAGCCTGATTATTGTCAGTTCCTAACAAGATAACACCGTGGTGTACAGACAAGTTGTGACGTTGCGCAAAGTAATGTCGAACATGTGGATCACGAATCTGCGTAGCATATGGAGGCCATTGAGTACGAATATACTTCAAAAGAATCTGCAAAGAAGCATCAGCGGCTGTCGCGGAACCAATGCGACGAAAATCCACTGGAAGACCGTCAGCTTATTCCCTATCTTGTGAATCAATAAACATGCATGATAATTCGGAAGAATCAAACACTTCGTCAGGACCGATAGGCAGACGAGACAAAGCATCAGCATTGCCATGCTACGATGTGGACCGAAACAAAATTTCGTAAGTGCAGTTAGAGAAAAAAATAGACAAACTTTGCAACTTTTGTGCAGTATGGTCCGGAACTGGCTTTGATGAGTGGATCAACGACGTCAAAGGCTTATGGTCGGTGACCAAATAGAACTTGCGACCGTAGAAAAAATCATGAAACTTCTCACACCATAGACGATAGCTAAACCTTCTTTCTCGATTTGAGAATAGTTTTGCTGGGCAGAATTGAAAACTTAGAGGCAAAAGCTATCGGGCAATCGACAGACTAAATGCGGAGAGAGAGAACCGCTCCGATGCCGTGAGAAGGTGCATCGACAGCCAAAACATCTGGTTTGGAGGGATCGAAGGGAATCAAACAGTGATCACTCAAAGCAGATTAGAGGTTGTGGAAAGCAACGTCACATTCCGAAGACCAAACAAAAGGAACGTTCCTACGCCGAAGGCGATGCAAAGGCGCTGCAATCTCCGCTGCATTTGGTATATACGGAATATAATCGGAAATTTTGCCCAACACAGACTGTAGTTCTTTCAAGTTACTGGGTACTGGCAAGTCCCTAATTGCATTGAGACGTGAGGGCGAGGGGTGGATACCCTGTTCGTTAATCATATGTCCTAAATACTGAATATCAGTTTGAAAATAATTGCACTTGCCCCTGTTACACTTTAGTCCTGCCTGCTAAAGTACAATAAATAAGGCATGCAAATTCTGGAAATGTTCGTCAGAGGGGCGACCTTATACCACTATATCGTCCAGATAATTTGAGCAACCAGAGACATTGGCACACAACTGCTGCGAATAAGACTGAGAAACAGCAGGAGCCGAAGCACAACCGAACGGAAGGCGGCGAAACTTGAACAATCCAAGGTGTGTGTTGATCACAAAATAGCTCTGCGACTGTTCGTCGAGCGGAATCAAGGTTTGCTTCCCGCAAGTCGATTGTGGAAAAGAATTTTCCCTCATCAACCTTATCAAAAACATCTTCAGGACGCAGTAAGGGTAATGTAGCTACCACTGTCTGGAGATTTACTGTAGACTTAAAGTCAGCACATATACGAAGACGACCGTTTGGTTTCTTCACACACATTATAGGAGAAGCCTATGGTGGAGCAGAAACAGGTTTAATGAGACCTATGTCTTGCAAATGCTTAAGTATAGAAGCTACGGCATCGGGGAGTGGGTGCAGTACTGGGCGCGCACGCTGGAAAATAGACATGGCATTGTCTTTAATTACAATTTGCGCAGCAATGTCTGTGGCACAACCAAGGCCATCACAAAAGAGTTCAGCAAAACCACCGCATAGTGCGGCAACACTGTCTGCATGGTCAATAGCGTTGATGCAAAGTACATTGTCCTGAATTGCGAGGCCAAAAAGTTCAAATGCGTCCATGCCAAAAATATTCGTACCATCACTAGAGCAGAGCACATGGAAAGACACTGTACGTGTCGTGGCACCATACGTTGCTAGCAAACTACACACGCCAAGCATTGAGATTTCCTGTCCAGTGAGTGTAGTCAGCGTGGAATGTGAACGATGAAGCGGGAGTGAATGAAGCTAGTCATACGTCGATTTCTTCAGTAAAGAATAAATGGCACTAACATCCATAGGCTGATGTGAATCATGATCATAGCGGTTGCCGTTGCGGAGGCACGCACACGAGTCACGCCAACAGGAGACAATTCGTGAATGAGAGTTTCTCTTACTACACACAGCTTGCACATGTCCTTTCATATTACAAAAATAACACAGTGCTCGGCGGGATGGGCAACTGTTTCGTGGGTGGGTACGAAAGCAGTTCGGACATGATTTCAGTGCCTGGTGCCTGGTGTGAAATTTGTTTACTTGCGCGCGGCGGAGCCACGTGGCTGGTCGTGCTGGCGGGTGGGAGGGCACGTGTTGTGCAGCACTAACAGTACACACACCCGGGGCCAGGTTGAACGTGGAAGTAGCCATGTATAATGTATCTTCTCTGTCTATCAAGTCCACTTCCTGCGAAGACGGATTTTTAAATCTGAGGATTTGCTCGCGGATGCAGTGATACGCCACATTCTGCTCAAAAGTGCCTCTAATAATTACATCCGCATATGAGCGTCCACACGAGTAATTAAAGTCACAATCAAAAGATAGTCCCTGAAGGCCCGCTAACCAACATTTATTCGACTGAATAGACCGAGCCACGCCGGAGGCGAAAGAATTTATACTATCACGAAAGTGGGAGTTCAAAGCATCAATTACTTCATCGTAAGTTGTAGTTTCTGGGCGGGTGGTGGGTAACAATTTCACGAGCACACGGTACAACACAACACCCGCGTTGACAATGAAAAAAGCATGCCGCTCTGTACCTGGTATGTTGTAAGGTGCAAAGTGTGACTCGAGCTGTGCGATGTATTCTGGCCAGCGTTCAACGTCATGCTTGAGGGCACGAAATGGCGGTGCCGTCGGTGATGGCGTCGGTACAGGCGGTGGCGTCGGAGGCACCGAAGAAGCTGCAGTTTGTAGTGTGACCAGTCCATCTATCGCAGCAAGCAGCTGCGTCAGTTGCTGAGCCTGAAAACGTACAAGATCGGAGAGCCTGTTCCTGTGGCGAAGCCATGATATACACAATTTAAAGTCTTAATAGCAAATGGTGCGAACACCTAAAGACAGTCACCCAGCCTCACAGGCATATCACAAAAAAGCTAAAGTATTTAAAATGGTTCAAATGGCTCTGAGCACTATGGGACTCAACTGCTGTGGTCATCAGTCCCCTAGAACTTAGAACTACTTAAACCTAACCTAAGAACATCACACACATCCATGCCCGAATCAGGATTCCAACCTGAGACCGTAGCAGTCGTACGGTTCCGGAATGCGCGCATAGAACCGCGAGACCACCACGGCCGGCGGTAAAGTAGTACCGATCAAAAAAGGAAATGAGAAGAGAGGAAAAAAATTTAAATCCTTGTTCGTCGCCAAGCTTTGTATCCCGCTTGGAAGGCGGCGCGTGGGTTTGCTCCTGCAAACTGAAAGGTCGGCCGAATGAAGGAAGTGACTAGGAGCAGGAAAAAGTGAAAATCTCTCGGTACTGCTCTTAGAAGTGGTTTTACTATGTCACAATATTAACTGAATATAAAACTTAGCACTGATGTGCGAAACCTTAGAACCGTCGTAAGTAGTACATAGTCTCAATAGCAAGCGAAGTGTTCTGGCCGTCTGCTCTAGTTGAAAATGTTCAGAATCTGTCGTGGAGATCGTACAATTCCACAGCACCGGCTAGAGGGCGCTGTCGTCGGTGTCTGTCGTAGTGACAACTTAAGAGCTTCCAACTACGCCGTGGCATCGTAGCTATCGAAACTGCAATCACAGTTGTACTCAGTAGCGCCGAAAATTAGTGGTGGCGCTGTATATCGTATAACTGAAATGAAGATACTGAGTCGAACTGGGGAAAACAGAAACTTATGGCACGACTTCGTTCCATAGGGCATATCCTGAGGCACCAAGGACTTGTCAGTTTGGTAATGGAGAGAAATGTGTATATGTGAGTGTTGGGCACAGGGGGCCTATTAAAACTGTAGTGGGAGACAAAGTCTTGAATACAGTTAGCAGGTTAAAACTGATGCACATTGCAGTAGCTGGACTTTCTGGTACACACATATTTCAAAAAAATAAAGAAAGAAAAATTTTCTTGGTTTCTTACATTTTTCTACGACGTATTTGAGTACGATACTGGCTGTCACATGAGTAGTGCGACGGACGGTGTGACCGAGCGGTTTTAGGCGCTTCAGTCTGGCACCGAGCAGCCGCTACTTTCGCAGGTTGGAGTCCTGCCTCGGGCATGGCTGTGTGTGTTGTCCTTAGGTTAGTTAGGTTTAAATAGTTCTAAGTTGTATGGGACTGATGACCTTAGATGTTAAGTTCCATAGTGCTCCGAAATATTTGAACCATTTTTACATGACTAGTCATTCAAGTCGTCAGTACAACAAAATTACAAGATTGGTGTATACAAGAAAAAACAGTACACAATTTGACATGTTTTAAATGAACATCATGATGCTGTAAACATCCGAAAAAATGACATTTTGCCATTCGTGCACCAATGTTCGTCGTTGAGTACACCATCGCAGGCGGTCCTGTCTGTGATGCAGCGTCAAAGATAACTGCAGCCATGGTCTCCGAGCTGATAGTCCATGCTACTGCAAACGTCTCCGAACTCTTCGTGCAGATTTTGGTTGTCTTGCAAACGTCCCCATCTGTTGACTCAGGGATCGATACGTGGCTGCACTCTCCGTTACAGCCAAGTGGATAAGATGCCTCTCATCTCGACTGCTAATGATACGAGGGCGTTGTGATCGAGCACGGCGTTCCGTATTACCCTCCTGAACCCACCGATTCCTTATTCTGCTAATAGTCATTGGATCTCCACCAACGCGAGCAGCAATGTCGCGATACGATAAACCGCAATCGCAATAGGCTACACTTGTACCTTTAAAAAAAGTCGGAAACGTGGCGGTACGCATTTCTCCTCCTTACACGAGGCATCACAACAACGTTTCACCAGGCAACGCCGATCAACTGCTGTTTGTGTATGAGAAATCGGATGTAAACTTTCCTCATGTCAGCACGTTGTAGGTGTTGCTACCGGCAGCAACCTTGCGTGAATGCTCAGAAAAGGTAATTATTTGCATATCTCAGCATCCTCTTCCTGTCATTTAAATTTCGCGTCTGTAGCACGTCATCTTCGTGGTGTAGCAATTTTAATGGACTGTAGTGTAGATACTTACACAGCGAAAGCGGAAGAACAAAGGAGGATACGAAGCAGGAAGGCGTCCCCTAGCTGATTGCAGAAAAAATGTGAAGGTATCTGTGTTCTTTATCAACATAGAAAGTATTACATGTACTTTTTAACACTTGTGGACTCTCTGGTAAACACATATTTCATAAATATGAAGAAAGAAAAATTTTCTTGATGTCTTACGTTTGTCTCCGATACATTTGACAACTATACTGGCCGTTACATGAGTACTCATTCAAGTCGTGTACAAAAAAATTACAAGACTGGTGTATACAAGAAAAACAATACTTTATTTGTTATGTTTTAAATGAACTGTTTGACAAATCATTTACATTCGCACGTGAGATATTTGTACAAGATACACTAACTTAAAATTTGAAAGGTATCAATGTTCTGAGGATTAGAGGTTAAGTCAGTTCAGGGACGTGTCTTCCCGTGGTAATTGATGCAGCCACTGCTGGAGGGGCTTCGCAGTTGGCTTGTATGACGTTAATCGGTCGGTGACAACCGGCTGAATGTGAGCTCTGGTTGTGCACGTTGCAGCAGAGGTGGGCATCGAAGCGCGGCACGTCCAAGACCGTAGCCAGGGCAGACGTGCGAACCTTCCTTTGCGCTGCCGGTTGTGGAGGGGCAGCCGCATCGAGGTTCGCTGGGAGAGTCGTTCGAAGAGGCTCGGCCCACGAGCTGCAGCGCACTGGGCTGCAGCAGTCTCGGGCAGAGCGAGTCCCTGACGTCACCCAAGGGCCGAGCAGTGCTGTTGCGAAAGAACACGTATGCCACGGACTGAGCCGAGTTGCGCGTAGAGTCGCAGCCCACGGGCCGCAACCTCACTGCTCCACACTGAGCGAGACCGTGACGTCACTGCACCAATGCCTTGCGCTAGCACTCCGAACTGTTGGTAGCACTGACCGCAGTTGTAAGATACGGGAGGCGAGCGGAGAGTAGAGCAGTGTTTAGTGGAGTGGTGGGATTCCTTCATTTATTTCATAACACACAAAATGAGAGCGGGAAACTAAACGTGGTTCGCAGAAGAAGGAGTGCATGTCAAGAGAAAGGGAAATAAAAGAAAAACTAATCAGTGGTGAGTAGAGAACTACACAGCCTGGAACGAATTTGAAAAGTACAATTTGGACCTTATTAAAGTCTGTTGCGGATGGCGTTAGGAAAAGCCTTCATTTTCTTTGCTGTTCGCTGTTCTGTGAAATTTACTCTTATGCCGAAGTGTCAAGTGGCACTTCGTACATTTCTCGCCATCCATGCGTGTCTAACAAACAAAGGTTTTATGTGGACGAGAAACGACTTCCTAAACCAGCTCAGGAGATAACTGTCGATAATTGCGTAGCTATGTGTGCACGAAATGTAAGGTCGTACGGAACTCTAAGAGGTAAAGGTGTTATGGATATTGTTCAGACGTTAATCGACACTGCAAAGGGCATTGTATCTCACCCCACAACTGTGTCGCGGTAAGTGGCAGACAGTGTTAAGAGCCTACGACATATAATTATGCCTGAGGTAATTGCTCATATAACAGAAGACGCATACTTTGCAACGGCGGGCATGTGGACAAACAGTGCGACAAGAAACGATTATCTGACATGTACTGTCTCCTAATTTATTGTCTCGACTCTCAAATCTCGCTTTTTCTTTACAACCCTGTTTCCAGATGAAACAAAAACGGGCTGTACCATTCTGAGAGAATAGTTTACACGATTTATGTCCCTTTGTATCCAATAATTTTAATTCGGAGTATATATACGTCAGTTGTCCATAAGTTTATGGTCTTTTGGTTGCGGTGAAAGAACGCTTCCCTTACGTAAAGAAAAGTGGTCTTCCTAAAGATCTTGATAGATAGCTGAGCCATTCTAACGATAGTCGTTGGAATAAGCAGCTGACAATTTTACAATGTCTTTGTGCGAAAAGCTCTCTGAGGAGGGAGAATTAGCCCGAAATGAAGGAACTGATATCATGCTGATAAAATAACTTTTCACGATATATATACTATTCCTACTGTAAATCTTATACGCAGTAGTAGCTTTTAAAACATGTGGGTTTTTGTAGCGCTTCAAAGCGGCGTCCAAGTAATTAGAACTGGAGAAATCGCCTTCACTGCACCTTCTGTTGACATGGACAATGACAATTTTGACGCATTTGAGTCAGGCGACCCAGCACAGAGAAGCTTCTGAAATCGGACATTTACATAAACACCTCAAATTATACTTAGATGAAAAATATTGGTCCAGAGATACTGTGAGGTAGCAACTTTTCTCTGACCACCATTTGTCATTTAAAATGATATTTGAAGATAAGAGATCGTAAAGTCACGAAAAGGATACAATAGTTTTCCTTCCTCACACTTCTCCAATCCCACAATACACTCTAACGACATTTCCCTTTAGTGCATCTCTACCCGTCTTTTCTCTTTGTTCACGCTCCTGCATTTTCCTCTACAACTGGTAACACATGAATCCTTGGGATTCCATGTTGTCCTAATTGAAAGATTTTATTTTTCCATATATGCAGTGCAATATGAATTTTGCACTCCTCAGGTAAAAAGAAAAGAGGAATAATGAAGCTGGACATGTATTTCACAGCTCTATCACATCAAAGAACATATCTTGTTAAAGCACATGCATTCTGCTACTCCAGCCACTGGATTTCTCGTTGTGCAATTTGAAGATGGGAGTGAGACATTCGGGTAGCCTACAATCTATTTTATTCAACATTTACACCGAACAAGCAGTAAAGCATACAAGGATAAATTTGTAAACAGTATTGAATATTAGGGAGGAGCAATAAACATTTTGAATTTTCCCGGTGACACTACAATTCTGTCAGAGACAGAAAAGAACTTTGAGTGGAATATACAGTGCCCTGGAAAGGGATTATAAAATAACCCTCAATGGAACTAAATGAAAGGTAATGGAACGTATTCGAATTAAACCTAGCACTACCAATAACGTGTACTACAAAAGGGGGCGTAATATATGATCAACACAAAGGTACACGCATTTCGTCACTTTTCCTTGTCTTTTACGCTGTAAGTAGGCTGTTTAGGTTTTCTTATTGGTAACGCCGCTTAGCGCTCGGTATGAAAAATCACTGGCTGTGCTGTGCGCAGTCTGTGTTTAGTTTGCATTGTTGTCTGCCATTGTAGTGTCGGGCAGCGGCAGCTGGATGCTAACAGCGCGTAGCGTTGCGCAGTTGGAGGTGAGCCGCCAGCTGTGGTAGAAAGGTTTACACCACATTTCACATGTAAAACCATTTATTGAAAGATAATCTGCTTTTTAACTTTGTGTTTGCCATAAAGCTGTTCACATCACGTCACTAGTATACTTTGTCACACTAAGAATCTGTTAACATGCAACAATGTTTTGAAGTTAACTATCCAGTCTAGAATTTAGAGAACTTATTTAGACAGTATTTACGAGTGAATTGTTATAGTGAACAGACGTCACAGTGTTATTGTGTGTGTACATTCTTGCTTGTTAGTTGCACGATTACGTAACGACTATAAGGCTTACATACTTAGAACATTTACCAGTACTGCTAATGAGATTTTAATGCAACATTTTGGTTTACTTGAAAACACATTCTTTATTTGAAGTTCATTCGGTGAGATTAAAGATGACTCAACATTTGGTTTCTCTAATAGCTACGCGATTATATCACGACGCTACTAATATGTGACACGATTTACATTGTTGCTTTTGCGGTGTATCTGTTTTATATCTGCACAGTTTTTCTGTATTATTCTGGAAAGTAAAACATGTTTTAGTAGCAACTTTTGTGGTATAGCTACAATGAGACAGCCTTTATCGTAGCACAACAATACGTTACATTATAGTACTTTCTTGATCACAGTAAGGTATGTAATAACTACGATATCTATACGGAAAGCATTTCACCTTCGTTTATGATGAGGTAAGTACATTGAATTCAGCAGAACTTTGCTTACAGAGGACGATAACTACGACAGTTCCACAGAATTATCTTACAGCAAATCGCACATTTAGCAACACAGGGCACGCATTTGAGTGATTAATTTCGTACTTAAACCATTTATTTACTAATATTGTTGAATTAAAAGAAAGTTTTTTGTGAGACATTTCATTCCATTGCTGTAAACTGTAACACCTGAGGGTATAATTACATTAATCCTCAGGGGGGTACACGCCTACTTTGTGTACCATGTGTTTGGCAAGCACAAGGATCCCTAGCTAATATGGTATTTGCTTATACAACTTTACACATCGGTACCACATTTCTCTAACACATAAATTACACAGCTATCTGATCATTTAACTGAGAGAAACAAACATTTATTATACTACATCACTGACAGATGTTTACGTAATTACACAGTTGGATAACTTCACACTTACGAAATTGTATTTTGTCTGTACTTTGTGAACTGTTCATATTTTTTCAGAACCATTGTGATACTATGAGAGCTATGAATGATGTATTTGGTATGGGATCACGATTTTCAAAGTACGTTTGAGGCAGATGAAACTTTTGACATGAGCAGAGAATTTTATTTTAGGTTTTGAAATTATTGGAGGAAGCTACGGAGATTTTGACAATTTGACTGAGGTGTTATGATATTATTACGACGACGATGTGAATTATGCTGCTGAGGTATGTTTAAGCTGATGCTATGTGAGTTATTTGGTTATGCTACATATCTGTTACGATGAAATATTGAAAAAGTGTCGACGAATATGTATATGTGCAATAAGGTAAGGAATAATGAGTAGTGGTTAGGGACTCTGGTTTGTGAAAAAGGATGTTGGAAGCCAAGAATCGTACTTTAAGAGTTATGAAATGTGTGTAAATGCGTAATGTATTACAATGCTGGTGAAAATTTTTTGGACACTATTACATTTAAATGATTTTATTCCTACAGATTTGTAACGCAAATTCTTGACCTGTGAACTTTTTTTTATATGAGACTGCCACCGTAGCGGAAACTGGTGTCGTAAATATTTCGATAACACAGTTAAGTGACCACCTGCACGTAATGCGTCGTGGGCACCCAGCTGCGCGACAACCACCTGACAAAAGAAAGCCAGTGTGTGCCTGTCAGAGACACAGGTGAAAAAAAAAAAGGGCCATTATCCTCGGTATTAACATTCCTTTGTAGAAAGCATCGTAAATACCGCACCCTCAAACTTTAAAACATGATTACACTGTAGAGTTCTTAATTTATGATATTTACTGAAATGAAATGATGAGAAACATTTTATATCTATTGTCTTTCTAGCTGAGAGATTCCTCGTTTTGTTTAATGTTGAGTTTCTATCTGCACTGCAGCATTGGTTAAAATAAAATTTAATAGATGTACTAATATCACTATTTTCTGTCTACAGACCCAGTAAAGAATCATTTTATGCTTTACTTTCTTGGAAAAGAGAGCACAAATAGACATTTCCCTTCACGGGAATTGCAAAAATAATTTTTTTACGATTTAGTAACTTATCTGCTAGCGTATGTTCTCATGATGCATCACTCTAGTGTTAAGATGTGACATAGGTATTAAACATTTTTACTGTAATATTTTTTCTGCTTCAGCTTTGTCATGTTTAGATATAAATTATTACATTTATTGCTGCTCGCTATGCTCACTTGCATTTTTTTGTCATTGCTGTTTGTATTAATTGTTTTGTGCTGCTGCTGCTGCTGCCTTGTCCCTTAGTTAAGCATCTGAGCTCAGTAGATTTAAGTTAGCTTAAGAGGGGGTAGACTATATAAGAAACTAACTATGATGAATTGGAAGAAAAGCATTGAGAAGCTTTAAGAAAATGGTTTGGCCAAAAAAGTAGTGTACAGTGGAGAAAAACTATTTTTGAAAGAGGATGTGAACAGAATACAGAAAGCAGGTTTAGATAGGACTTTTTGGGAATAATGATAAACTAAGGGAGATCTCTAGGCAAAATACTGCAGTAAAACAAACCCTATCCTTTCCTTTCGTATTATCCCTCTATGTGTTTATGTACCCTTGTGTATTTGTCTTTTTCCTGTCTTTATGTGTTTAGCTAATAAGATTTATGTTGTAGAATTTTTCAAATACTATGTTATTTTCTTTGTAAATATGTTCAGACATTATTTATTGTGTTTTGTTTTAATGATCATGTGTGAAGTTGATGTTTCAAAAGTTATTCTGAACTTGATGTATGTACTTATGTCGTAATTTTTGTAACACTGATGTATTTGCTATTTCGATTCTTTTGTAAAGCCTGTACTACTGCTAATGTTATCTGTATTGTTATGTTCTTTAATGATGTATTTTGTACCTTTGTTATTGTATTCTTATGTTATAAAATTGTAATTGACACCAGTTCATCAAATTAAGTAACTTGTAAATTACATTTCACTGCACACGTTTCTGTTGGTCATAGTATATGGACAATATGTGAGAAGTAGGGACTGATAGTGTTTGCACGTGTGTTAATAATTCAGTAAGGGACTGGATAACAGCATTGCTGGTTGTAAGGACATTTCAAAAACAATTTTTGTGAGTGCACATGTGGTGGTTATGGACTTGCTATATTATCCGCAAGACTCTTCAATGGTGATTGTGCACCTGCACAGTCAAACAGATGGCTGCTGGCCATCTCTACAAGGACTACAGTGGGTCTACACCTTTGACGACCCACCAATACCATTATTTCTACAAGGACTGCAATGGGTCTGCACCTCTGGTGGCCCACCAATACCGTAATCTCTACCAGGACTACAATGGGCCTATTCTGTGACGACCTACATACCAATATTCTTCAAAACTTGGACTGACTCTGCTGTGGGTTTGCTCTGTTGTGGCCCATTACCTGTCAGCATGTCAAGAGTCAGCACTGTCTTTCTGTTGGAAGGACAACACTACTTCTTCAAGACTGCATGGAAATCCTCTACTTCCGTGTGCATTTTCTTTTACTACTCAGACTTTGAGAAAAACACTGCAATTTTACTTTGATGAATGAGCAGGACTGTCTTTATAGACTGTGAGAAAATTTTAACTTTTGATCAACATTGTATCGATAAGGTTGTGCATATCATTTCTTTGTTATAGTAATTATGAAAAATTTTATCAAATCATTATTGGCCACTGCCCAAAACAATTTGTAAAAATTTTTTGTGGGGTGCATGGGGGCTATGTAAGTAGGCTGTTTAGGTTTTCTTATTGGTAACGCCGCTTAGCGCTCGGTATGAAATATCACTGGCTGTGCTGTGCGCAGTCTGTGTTTAGTTTGCATTGTTGTCTGCCATTGTAGTGTCGGGCAGCGGCAGCTGGATGCTGACAGCGCGTAGAGTTGCGCAGTTGGAGGTGAGCCGCCAGCAGTGGAAGACGTGGGGAGAGAGATGGCGGAGTTTTGAAATTTGTAAGAATAGGTGTCACGAACTGATATATATATATATATATTATGACTATTAAGGTAAATACATTGTTTGTTCTGTATTAAAATCTTTCATTTGCTAACTATGCCTATCAGTAGTTAGTGCCTTAAGTAGTTTGAATCTTTTATTTAGCTGGCAGTAGTAGCGCTCGCTGTATTGCAGTAGCTTGAGTACCGAAGATTTTTGTGAGCAAGTTATTTGTGAAACGTATAGGTTAATGTTAATCAGGACCACTCTTTCGTAGGGATTTTTGGAAGTCAGATTGCGTTGCGCTAAAAACTATTGTGTGTCAGTTTAAGCACAGTCGTGTATATAATAGTTCTAAGGGGACGTTTCAACACACAACATACTTTTTAAAGATATATTTATGTGTAAGAAGGGTCCTAAACCTGAAAATATAAATTTGACACCTGTTCTGCAAATTCACATCCACTGACAAGACGTAAATTATTCCATTAAGTTTTACTCAAAAATTTAAAACATTTATGGTGTCTGGTAGAAGAAATCATTAAAGAACGAAAATTTTAATTTCAAAAATTAAAATATAGTGTACATTACTAGATTAAAGTATTCTGAAAAGGTAGGCATAAAGTACCGCTTCCCTCTCCCTTGGAATTGTGAGGGTTAAATCAGAAAGTGTTCAGGGTAACTGATTACGAAATGAGGCACTAAAACTGCTATTGGGAAGCAAAGTAACTGATGATGGCCGAAGTAGAGAGAATATAAAATGAAGACAGACTATAGCAAGAAAAGTATTAATGAAAAAAAGGGATTTGCTAACATAGAATATAAATTTAAGTCTTAGGAAGTATTTCTTGAAGGTATTTGAATAGTTTCCAAGATGCTGCTCCAGTCGGATGTAACAATGAATGTGCGCAATGGTTAATACTGAACGCGAAAATAAAGTTTTGGCCCAGTCTGACTACCCCCTGAAGCAGGCCTTAGAATCCATTATTTCCTCCTCCTTGCCCTTGACATATAAATTACAACATAAATATAAATGAATGATATAGAGAACTAGCACCTACTAAACTAGAAATGTTGTTTCTGCTTATACATTTATTAAAAATTAAAACCCCTTTGTATATTATAAATGTTGTGTGTCAATATGCAATGAACATAAAGAAATACAAAGGAATTTCCTTACTAATATTATTTATAAACTGCCTAAATCTGCCACTTTTTGTGACTACGCAATCTAAAACTAATAACGCGAGATGACTGATGTGATGTACGTCTCAATCACTAGAAGACACTAATTTCAAAGATAATCTACAGTGGTGTGCAACCTCAGTGGAAATGAAACTTACGTGATCACAGCTGTTCAGCTTTATAGCCCTAATAAGCCAAAGCAATTACTTATATCACCGAATATCCTGCGTCCCGTTCGTCGGAGTGATGGTATTCGTGCACGTCTGGAACGATGGAAGAACTCCAGTCACAAAATAAAAAACTCATTAACACTAGGACGGCAGAAGGCTGTCCTCTGACCAGTATAATCTATTACTATCCTCTCCTCTCTGTATTCTACAGAGAAACGTGAACTCCCAGCCGCACGGACGGAATTCAGATAAAGTTTCAACGCCAGTATAGACAGGAGAAGTGCTCTCAATCACTGAACGCAGCGTACACAACGACGATTCCCTACCCAGAGGCGAAGTCCAGAATCGAATAAGTTAGCAAGACCTTCGGTCACCTAAAGGAACTTCCTAGTGCCTTGTGCGCCTCTATCAAGCAAATAAAGATTTAGTTTTTTTGTCTACATTTGTCCTATCGTGATAAACGAACAATGCGACAGCATTTCACTGGTGACAGCTTCCACGAGCTTGAACATTATCCGGGTTACACAGCGAGTCATCGAAAGGCAGTTTCGGCATGATGCTTGATGAGGAAGTCTAGCCCTGGGATTGCACACCAATTTTCGTCTGCACCACGCATTACACTGAAAGTGTCACTTTTGTCAATCTCCTGACCCACTGCCATATGCCTTGTCGGCCCGATCATAAACGTTGCAAAAACATTTCCTCTTCCTTCTCCTCCCACATTATGAGGAGCCAGTGCCGTCACAGACGGTGCGTATCTGCGTCCATCGGAAATACTAAATCCGTCTGTCCAATTTCAGTACCCACAACACCTCCAATACTATCAGCTTACTGTGCCACCTCCGAAGTATCTACAGCAAAATTACTGACGGCAGTTGGACTCTGCAAGACAAAAAAATCATCAGAACATGCCCTTCCCTCGCCATCTGGTCGAGGCTGCAGAAATTCGCAACCTCTGCGCCAAGGTATACCTCACTAATTATGAAAACAAGAAACGAGGAGAACAAAACAGTGCGACCACAAGGACACTTAATCGAATTATATCATAACACTTACTGTAACTTAACTTCTCCGCTTGAGAGGCTACTTATGACTACTACTTTACACTCTTAAACACAGTGAGCCACATTTATTGCTCAAAATGAAACACATTGCTCATTCAAAACGTCGAAAACTACCACAAAACTACGACTTCTCGACAAAACTCATCTTACCCTCCTAAGAAACTACGCATGGTTAACACCGTATACACTTCCAGAAAAACAGCCACACTCATTGATGACAGACAAAAATAACGTTCATATTTACACCTCGTCAGAACACATCCTGAGTCTACTTGGCACATGTCACACATGAAAACAGAACTGAAAAGCTGCTAAAAGGTGCAATGATTCCCGTGATAGTCCCACTGGAAAAAATTGAACTGTAACTGCACACAGCCACTGCACGATGATGCTGTGTATCGACGAAACAGCAACCCTGAGGTAGTCGAGTGTCATTGTCTCCAGGGAGGGTGGCCGGTAAGTTTCCCCTGTCACTGACATTTAGAGGTGAAACTTCTCACATCAAAATGTGGGGTTCCAGGATGGATGACCTCTACATGTGGAGGTCTGAGTTGAGGTGGTGGATTGTTGTCGGGATGATTATCCATGGCTGCTAATAAAAACTTCAGTATTGGTCATACATTTTACTGAAGAACAAACTAGAACATTCTGTGGTCCAACGTCCTCCACAGTGCTTAAGACAGCGAGTGATATGGAACTGATGCAACAGGTGCCCTGTTATCAAACGACTGCCTCCTATCGCTGAAGGCTACTTGCACCTGGTAGTTGGCCCACAGGCTGGAAGATGCTAAGCCAACAACACTGATCTTAAAACCTTCAGCTGGGCCCACAGTTACTGGAGGCCAAATCCAACGTCGGCTGCTTCTAGCGTCATGTCGCGTCGTGGAGCGGCAACACCTCTCCTATTAAATATTAGCTACCTGACTAAGACACCTTTGACTGATAATGGTAATTTATGTTGGCACAGAGCGTTCTTGGTTTACAAATCACTGCTTGTACCCATGTAGACCATAAGAAGTCTGTTGATTGGATGTGTAGTAACTGGCATACCAACGCCTTTCTGCTGAGTCGTTATTATGGTGGTGCCAGCCCTTTTTCTGGAGCACAATGTGGGAATCTGCCAGTTGTATTGCTGCATCTGACGTAATGGTGTTTGGTCGGCTCTGAGCTGGCCCAATCCCTAGATATTTTGCAACAACCATGGGAACATCAAAATTTTACTAAGTAGCTCCTAGAAATAGTGGTGACACTGCAAATGGAATAACTGATAAGAAGATATGAAGTCGAATTGGGGAAAACAAGTAATTTATGGCACAACTTCGTTTCATAGAGCATATCTTGAGGCAATAAGGACTTCTCAGTTTCGTAATGGAGAGAAGTGTGTATATATGGGTGTTGAGGAGGGTTGGTGTTAAAATTGTAGAGGGAGGCAAAGTCTTTAATACAGTTAGCAGGTTCAAACTGATGCACATTGCAGTAACTGTGCAGTGCTGAAGAGACTTGCACAGAATAGACTAGCTTGGGCAGCTGCATCAAACCAGTCTTCAGGCTGAAGACCACAACAACAGCATTGAGGAAGGGGGTGGGACGGAGAGGTAGGCTTGTGATCCACAACTTTGCAATTTGTTTACTGGGAGACCTTATGAGTAAGGTTGATCTCGTGTGATCAGCGCCCTCGGCTGTTGACATCCCAAAAGTCCTTTCTATATCGCTCTAAATTAATGGCGTTGCCCATTCTCGTACGAGTAAAACTATTTATCTCTCACTGTTGACCGATGCAACCAACTGATGTAGCGATTCTTGTATATTTTGTTATTGTATACAGATGTGTCTCTGGTATGACGTTAAACTGAAACCATAGAGTATAAGTGGTCCCTATCCGACAATAGGAACATCCTGTCTCGAAGGTGGATGAGCGAGTGGAAGTTGTGAGCTGTAACTGTTATCTTGCCTGCTTGCGAAGGTGGAAGGAAAATAGAGAATGTAAAGAAAATAGTCGTGATCACCTGCCACTTACCAGCAGGTAGTCAGCTCAGTATTGTCAATTGAAATTAACCAAACAGTGCTTGTTGATTTCTGTTGTTAATTCCTATTACCCTACGTTGGTGTTCGAGAGAAACGCGAAGTTACAGGTGTGGCTCCAACGTAATTTTCATGAGGCAAGTGCATAACGCGATCGGTCAGTCGAATTATGGTGTACACTTAATTGAGTATCGTACCTCGTTTCTGAAAGACTGTAGGTTCTTTGGTGCACAATAAGGGGTCTGATAAACTGCTAATCAGTATTTGGATCACACCAATCGCGGAAGGGCTCCATGTCAGCAGTTTTGCATTTCTTTCACGAATAGCTGTTTACAAAGCTGATAAAGACATTAATACAAAAAGATAAGTTTAATTTGTTAAATTAAAACGTGAGAAAGGTATTAATTTAAATATACTTAAATACGAAGGGCGTTCGAAAAGTCTGTGCAAAGTCCGAGGTATGCCACCACCGTCGCCTATCGAGGTCATGTTTATTTATTAGCATCTTTGGAAAGAACGCACACCAAAATTCACTCATATTGGTCTATTTCTCTGTAATTGGCATTCGTGTGAATCAAGGAAGTCGAGTGACTGTCAAAAAATGGCCGAAAAAGTATTTCGTGTGGTGATTTAATATTACTTTATGAAAGACCAAACGCCTCAGGAGACTAAAGAGAAGCTTGATAAACATTACGTTGACTTAGCGCCTACGCTTAGAACAGTTTACAAGTGATTTCAAAATTTTAGGAGTGGCCATGTGGGCACAAGTGATGCTGAACTTTCTGGACGCCCTGTAGAGGAAACCTCTCCAGAAATCACTGATAAAATCCATGATATGGTGATGGATGTCAAAGGAGTTACGGTGTGTGAGATTGCTATTGCTGTGGGCATCGCGAATGAACGGGTACATAATATTTTGCATGAACATTTTGACATGAGAAAGCTATCCACAAGATGGGTCCGCGATTGCTCACGCTTGACGAAAAAAGGAATTGTGCGAAGTGTTGCAAGGATGATTTGCAGCTGTTCAGAAGGATCCGCAACACTTTGGGCGTCGTTTCGTCACTGTGGATGAAACATGGATACATTGCTATACTCGTGAGACTAAACAATGATCTAAACCATGGGTTACCAAGGGAGAATCTGTACCAAAAAAGGCGAAGACCATTCCTTCGGCCGGAAAGGTTATGGCGATTCGCTTTGGGATTCGCAAGGGACAATACTCATCGACTATCTGGAAAAGGGTAAAACTCTGTGAATATTATTCATCCTAATTGAAACGTCCATTTAGATCACGACAAGGCACCAGCAGAAAATTCCGCAGCTGTGGTCGCGAAATTAATGAAAATTGGATTCCATCTCGTGTCACATCCTCTACCCCCAATACTCTCCACACCTGGCTCCCTCGGGCTACTATATGTTCCCGAATTTGAAGAAATGGCTGGTGGGACACATTTTTTATTCAAACGAGGAGGTGATTGTACCAACTATTTGCTATGTTGCAGACTTGGACAATTCCTATTAGTGTGTAGGGATCAAGGAATTACAACAACGTTGAACGAAGTGTATAAGTCTAAAAGGAGACTATGTTGAAAAATAAAAAAGGTTTACCCCAAACATGTAAGCAGTTTTTATTTTACGAGGACTTTTCAAACGCCCCTTGTATATTCATGGTCCTTAATAGCCAACGGGATAGATGTATACATAGCGAAAGCTGAAGAACAAAGGACGATACGAAACAGGAAGGCATCTCCCAGCCGATCGTAGAAAAAATGTGAAGGCTTCTGTGTAGTCATTCAAGTCGTGTACAGCAAGGTTAAGACAGTTCAGGGACGTGTCTGCCGGTGGGAATTGATGCAGCCACTGCTGGAGTGACTTCGCAGTTGGCTTGTATGATGCCAATCCGACGGTGACAACCGGCTGAGAGCGAGATCTGGTTGTGCACTTTGCAGCAGAGATGGGCATCGAGGTGCGGGGCCCGTCCAGGAGTGTAGCCATGACAGCGGTGCGAGCCTTGCCTAGCGCTGCCGGTTGAGCAGGGGCAGCCACATGGACGTCCGGCGGGCCGCACGGTGCAGAGTCGTGTGGCCGCACGGGGCTACAGCAGTCTCGCGCAGACCGAGTCCCTGACGTCACACCAAGGGCCGAGTAGTGCTGTTGCGAAACAACTTGTATGCCACACGCTCAACAGACTCTCGCATGGAGACGCAGCCCACGGGCCACGGCCTCACTGCTCTGCACTGAGCGAGTCTGTGACGTCAAAGCACTAGTGCCTTGCGCAAGCGCTGGCGTGCTACGGCCTACGAGCTGTTGGTAGGACTGACCGCAGTTGTGAGCTACGGGCTGCGAGCGGTATGCAGAGTAGAGTTTAGTTCAAATGGTCAAATGTGTGTGAAATCTTATGGGACTTTACTGCTAAGGTCATTCGACTCCAAGCTTACACACTACTTAACTCAAATTATCCCAAGGACAAACACACACACCTCCAGGGTTTTCCCTCGCAGGCGATGGCCCTGCAGCTCCGAATAGGTACGTTGGCATGCACGACAGTGGCACTTCCCATCCGTCGTCAAAATGATATTGTGAAGAGTCTTCACTTCTCCTGTGCTCTGGCGAAGAATTAATTGTGTTATGTTCATCACCTTGGGTTTGTTGACGACTATGGGTCGAAAAGATTTTGGAGAAACATGACGAAAAAGCAAAGAACTTTTCTACTCTTCAGCATTACGATATTACTGAAGAATTTATGTTTTTTGGTAATAAATATGGTTCTGTAATCATTAATAAAATTGTAACAAATGTTTATAGGGTTAATGTTAGGATTGAACGACTAACGTTGGACGATAAAGGTAACAGAATAATATTTGAGGATCAGGGCGCACTTGAAAAAGTGCGTATTACTTGTAGTAATAAAATGGGTGCATTTGATTTGAATCCTCAGAGGTCAACCGGCGTACCATGGCGTAAATATAGTAGGAGGAATAGATTTAAGTTTGTTACGTACTCAAAGCCTGAACAAAGTGCTGATACATTTAAAGTTAAATCCTGGACACATCTAGAGAAGGAATGTAAAGTAAAGAATCGCCTTTTTCAAGGTACCAATCCATTTTACATTGGACTGCAAATTGCTGGTGATGAACCTGAGAAAAACGATAATGTTCAGAGTAGAGTAAAATACGTTACGTTTGTTGTAAGGAATAGAGTCTATATGACGTTTTGTAAGAGGAAAGGTAATGTTACATTCTAAATAAAGGTATTTGTTTACAGCTAATGTCTGCGTTGGAACTCTTTTATGCCAACTGGGACCATATCCGGAATTACCCTGACGATCTACGCCTCGCCTTCCTTGTTCCTAACAACCAATAGAGGATTGATGAACTTGCTATAAAATCTTACAGCAACAAGATTAATTATTCTGCAGCTGTTATTGTGTTGGAAGAATTGTGGTATTATAAGCCTAACTGAGGTTGTTCACAGCAGTTGCTGTAATTTAACTTCTAGTATTGTCATCCGAAGACCAGTATCAGTTGCAAAGCGATTTAGAAAAGATTGCTGTATGGTGTGTCAGGTGGCAGTTGACGCTTAATAACGAAACGTGTGAGGTGATCAACATGAGTTCCAAAAGAAATCCGTTGCAATTCGATTACTCAATAAATAGTACAATTCTCAAGGCTGTAAATTCACCTAAGTACCTGGGTGCTCAAATTACAAGCAACTTCAGTGAGAAAGACAACATAGATAATATTGTGGGGAAGCGAGCCAAAGGTTGCGTTTCATTGGCAGGATACTAAGAAGATGCAACTAGTCCAGTAAAGAGACAGTGTACACTACACTCGTTCGCCCTCTGTAAGAATATTGCTGCACGGTGTTGGATCTTTACCAGGTGGGATTGACAGAAGACATCGGAAGGGTGCAAGAAACAGCAGCTCGTTTTGTATTATCACGTAATAGGGGAGAGAGTGTGGCAGATATGATACGCGAGTTGGGATGGAAGTCATCAAAACAAAGACTTTTTCCGTCGCGGCAATATCTATTTACGAAATTTTAGTCACCAACTTTGTCTTCCAAATGCAAAAATATTTTGTTGAGCGCAACGTACATAGGTAGGAATGATCACCAAAATGGGAGAAATCAGAGCTCGAACACAAAGGTTTAGGTGTTCGCTTTTCCCGCGTGCTGTTCTCGAGTGGAATGGTAGAGAGATAGTACACTCCTGGAAATTGAAATAAGAACACCGTGAATTCACTGTCCCAGGAAGGGGACACTTTATTGACACATTCCTGGGGTCAGATACATCACATGATCACACTGACAGAACCACAGGCACATAGACACAGGCAACAGAGCATGCACAATCTCGGCACTAGTACAGTGTATATCCACCTTTCGTAGCAATGCAGGCTGCTATTCTGCCATGGAGACGATCGTAGAGATTCTGGATGTAGTCCTGTGGAACGGCTTCCCATGCCATTTCCACCTGGCGCCTCAATTGGACCAGCGTTCGTGCTGGACATGCAGACCGCGTGAGACGACGCTTCATCCAGTCCCAAACATGCTCAATGGGGGACAGATCCGGAGATCTTGCTGGCCAGGGTAGTTGACTTACACCTTCTAGAGAACGTTGGGTGGCACGGGATACATGCGGACGTGCATTGTCCTGTTGGAACAGCAAGTTCCCTTGCCGGTCTAGGAATGGTAGAACGATGGGTTCGATGACGGTTTGGATGTAGCGTACACTATTCAGTGTCCCCTCGATGATCACCAGAGGTGTACGGCCAGTGTAGGAGATCGCTCCCCACACCATGATGCCGGGTGTTGGCCCTGTGTGCCTCGGTCGTATGCAGTCCTGATTGTGGCGCTCACCTGCACGGCGCCAAACACGCACCAAGGCAGAAGCGACTCTCATCGCTGAAGACGACACGTCTCCATTCGTCCCTCCATTCACGCCTGTCGCGACACCACTGGAGGCGGGCTGCACGATGTTGGGGCGTGAGCGGAAGACGGCCTAACGGTGTGCGGGACCGTAGCCCAGCTTCATGGAGACGGTTGCGAATGGTCCTCGCCGATACCCCAGGAGCAACAGTGTCCCTAATTTGCTGGGAAGTGGCGGTGCGGTCCCCTACGGCACTGCGTAGGATCATACGGTCTTGGCGTGCATCCGTGCGTC
Organism: Schistocerca gregaria; assembly: GCF_023897955.1. NCBI lineage: Eukaryota > Metazoa > Arthropoda > Insecta > Orthoptera > Acrididae > Schistocerca > Schistocerca gregaria. The sequence goes on along the minus strand of NC_064931.1, from coordinate 398,566,620 downwards.
GCTGCGGTCCGGTCCCAGGTCGACGGGCACGTGCACCTTCCGCCGACCACTGGCGACAACATCGATGTACTGTGGAGACCTCACGCCCCACGTGTTGAGCAATTCGGCGGTACGTCCACCCAGCCTCCCGCATGCCCACTATACGCCCTCGCTCAAAGTCCGTCAACTGCACATACGGTTCACGTCCACGCTGTCGCGGCATGCTACCAGTGTTAAATACTGCGATGGAGCTACGTATGCCACAGCAAACTGGCTGACACTGACGGCGGCGGTGCACAAATGCTGCGCAGTTAGCGCCGTTCGACGGCCAACACCGCGGTTCCTGGTGTGTCCGCTGTGCCGTGCGTGTGATCATTGCTTGTACAGCCCTCTCGCAGTGTGCAGAGCAAGTATGGTGGGTCTGACACACCGGTGTCAATGTGTTCTTTTTTCCATTTCCAGGAGTGTATGATTGTGGTTTCTATGAACCTACTGCCAAGCACTTAAATGTGATTTTCAGAGTAATCGTGTAGATGTAGATGTAGATGTCCGAGGGAGGACTCGAATCTCCACCGGGACCAGCTGCACAGTCCATGACTACAGCGCCTTAAACCGCAAGAGTTTAGTGGAGTGGTGGGATTTCTTCATTTTTTTCGTAACGCACAAAATGAGAGCGGAACGTAACGTGGTTTGCAGAAGAAGGTGCACATGACAATAAAACTGGAAGTGAAAGGAAAAGAACCACACCGCCTGAAACGAATTTTACAGGTTCAGTTCGGACCATGGTAAAGCCTATCGCGGATGACTTTAGGAAAACCGTTATTTTTGTTTGCTCTTCGCTGTACGGTGAAATTGACTCTCATGCTGAAAGGTCAAGTGCCACTTCGCACATTTCCAGTCACAAACCCCTGTCTAATAAACAAGGGTCTTATGTGGACGAGAAACGACTTTCTAAACCAGCTGAGGAGATAACCGTCGATAAATGAGTGGCTATGTGTGCACGAGACGTAAGGACGTATGGAACTATAAGTGTGAAGATCTTATGGATCTTGTTTGGACGTTCATCGACAGTGCAACGGCCATTATGTCTCACCCCACAACTGTGTCGCGGTACATGGGAGAAAGTGCTAAAAGCCTACGACATATAATTATGCCTGAGGTAATTGCTCATCTAACAAAAGGTGAATACAGACATGTGGACATCCTGTGCGAGAAGAAATAATTATCTGACATGTACTGTCTCCTGTTTTATTGACTGGACTCTCAGATCTCGCGTTTTGTTTACAACTCAGTTTCCAGACGAACAAAAATCGGGTAGTAACATACGAAGAGAATTGTATCTTGGTGTCCACCACTCTACTTTGAACGACATATGCCCACGACTGATCAAGGTTCAAACATAGTAGGTACACAGCGTGATTAGTCAGGACTGAATTGTTCCTGTCTTATGCTAAATACATGGCTACGAAATAATTTTTATGTGGAGTATAAATGCGTCAATGGTCCATAAGTTCATGGTGTTTTGATTGCGGCGAAAGAACACGTGACTTAAGTAAAAAAAGTGGTATTCTTGATGCTCTTGATAGACCACTGAGCCAGTCTATTGATACTCGCTGCAATAAGCAACTGGCAATGGTAGAATCTCTTTGTGCGAGAAGCTCCCTGAGAAGAGAGTTGTTGTTGTCTTCAGTCCTGAGACTGGTTTGATGCAGCTCACCATGCTACTCTATCCTGTGGAAGGTTCTTCATCTCCCAGAACCTACTGCAACCTACATCCTTCTGAATCTGCTTAGTGTATTCATCTCTTGGTCTCAATCTACGATTTTTACCCTCCACGCTGCCCTCCAATCCTAAATTTGTGATCTTCTGATGCCTCAGAACATGTCCTACCAACCGGTCCCACCTTCTAGTAAAGTTGATCCACAAGCTGTTTTTCTCCCCAATTCTATTCAATATCTCCTCATTAGTTACGTGATCAAACCATCTAATCTTCAGAATTATCCTGTAGCACCACATTTCGAAAGCTTCTATTCTCTTCCTGTCCAAACTATTTATCGTCCACGTTTCATTTCTATACATGGCTACACTCCATACCAATACTTTGAGAAACGACTTCCTGACACTTAAATCAATATTCGATGTTAACAAATTTCTCTTCTTCAGAAACGCTTTCCTCGCCATTGCCAGGCTACATTTTATATCCTCTCTACTTCGAAAATCATCAGTTATTTTGCTCCCCAAATAGCAAAACTCTTTTACTACTTTAAGTGTGTCATTTGCTAATCTAATTCCTTCAGCATGACCCGGCTTAATTCGACTACATTCCATTATCCTAGTTTTGCTTTTGTTGATGTTCATCTTATATCCTCCTTTAAAGACACTGTTCATTTCGTTAAACTAATATTCCCAGTCCTTTGTTGTCTCTGCCAGAATTACAATGTCCGGCGAAGGTCAAAGTTTTTATTTCTTCTCCATGGATTTTAATACCTACTCCGAATTTTTCTTTTGTTTCCTTTACTGCTAGCTCAATATGCAGATTGCATAACATCGGGGATAGGCGACAACCCTGTCGCACTCCCTTCCCAACCACTGCTTCGTTTTCATGTCCCTCGACTCTTATAACTGCCATCTGGTTTCTGTACAAATTGTAAATAGCCTTTCGCTCCCTGTATTTTACCCTTGCCACCTTTAGAATTTGAAAGAGAGTATTCCAGTCAACATTATCAAAAGCTTGTCAACATTGTCAAAGAAGAGAGAAATAGACCAAAATGAAGGAACTGACAATATGTTGATGAAAGAAATTTTTACCTTATGTATGCTATTCTGTCTTCCCCCAAGAACCATGGACCTTGCCGTTGGTGTGGTGGCTAGCGTGCCTCAGCGATACATATAGTCGTACCATAGGTGCTACCAGAACTGAGGGATATCTGTTGAGAGGCCAGACAAACGTGTGGTTCCTGAAGAGGGGCAGCAGCCTTCTTAGTAGTTGCAGGGGCAACAGTCTGGATGACTGACTGATCTGGTCTTGTAACATTAACCAAAATGGCCTTGCTTTTCTGGTACTGGGAACGGCTGAAAGCAAGGGGAAACTATAGCTGTAATTTTTCACTAGGACATGAAGCTTTGCTGTATGGTTAAATGATGTTGGCTTCCTTTTGGGTAAAGTATTCCAGAGGTAAAATAGTCCCCCTTTTGGAACTCTGGGCGAGGACAATTGATGAGGACGTCGTTATCAGGAAAAAGAAAACTGGCGTTCTACCGATGGGAGGGTGGAATGTCAGATCCCGAAATTGGGCAGGTAGGTTAGAAAATTTAAAAAGGGAAATGGATAGGTTAAAGTTAGATATAATGGGAATCAGTGAAGCTCGGTGACAGAAGGAACAAGACTTCTGGTCAGGTGAAGACAGGGTTATAAATACAAAATCAAATAGAGGTAATGCAGGATTGGGTTTAATAATGAATAAAAAAAATAGTTGTACGGGCAAGCTACTACAAACATCATAGTGAACTCATTATTGTGGCCAAGATAGATACGAAACCCACACCTACTACATTAGTACAAGTTTATATGCCAACTAGCTCTGCAGATGACGAAGAAATTGATGAAGTGTATCATGAGATAAAAGAAATTATTCGGGTACTGAAGAGAGATGAAAATTTAATAGTCATGGGTGACTGGAATTCATCAGTAGGAAAAGGGAGAGAAGGAAACATGGTATGTGAATATGTACTGGGGCTAAGAAATGAAAGAGGAAGCCGTCTGGTAGAATTTTGCCTAGAGCATAACTTAATCATAGCTAATACTTGATTTAAGAGTCATAAAAAAAAGGTTGTATTCTTGGAAGAACCATGGAGATACTAAACGGTATCAGATACATTATATAATGGTAAGACAGAGATTTAGCAACCATGTCTGAAATTGTAAGACATTTCCAGGGGCAGATGTGGACTCTGACCACAATCTGTTGGTTATGAACTGTAGATTTAAACTGAAGAAACCTGCAAAAAGGTGGGAATTTAAGGAGATGGGACCAGGATATACTGAAAGAACCAGAGATTGTACAGAGCATAAGAGAAAAATTGACAGGAATGGGGGAAAGAAATGCAGTAGAAGAAAAATGTGTAGCTTTAAGGGATGAAATAGTGAAGGCAGCAGAGAATCAAATAGGTAAAACGATGAGGGCTAGTAGAAACCCTTGGGTAACAGAAGAAATATTGACTTCAATTGATGAAAGGAGAAAATATAAAAATGCGGTATATGAAGCAGGCAAAAGGGAATACAAACGTCTCAAAAAAGAGATCGATAAGAAGTGCAAAATGGCTAAGCAGGTATGGCTAGAGGACAAATGTAAGGATGTAGAGGCTTATCTCACCAGGGGTAAGATAGATACTGCCTACACGAAAATTAAAGAGACCTTTGGAGAAAGGAGAAGCACTTGCATGAATATCAAGAGCTTTGATGGAAACCCAGTTCTAAGCAAAGAAGGGAAATCAGAAAGGTGGAAGGAGTATATAGAGGGTCTATACAAGGGCGATGTACTTGAGGACAATATTATTGAAATGGAAGAGGATCTAGATAAAGATAAAATGGAGATATGATATTGCGTGAAGAGTTTGACAGAGCACTGAAGTACCTGATCGAAACAAGGCTCCGTGAGTAGACAACATTCCATTAGAGCTATTGACAACCTTGGGAGAGCCAGTCCTGACAAAAGTCTACCATCTGGTGAGCAAGATGTATGAGACAGGCGAAATATCCTAAGACTTCAAGAAGAAAATAATAATCCCAATCGCAAAGAAAGCAGGTGTTGACAGATGTGAAAATTACCGAACTATCAGTTTAATAAGTCACAGCTGCAAAATACTAACAGGAATTTTTTACAGACGAATGGAAAAACTGATAGAAGCCGAGCTCGGGGAATATCAGTTTGGGCTCCGTAGAAATGTTGGAACACGTGAGGCAATAGTGACCTTACGACTTACCTTAGAAGAAAGATTAAGGAAAGGCAAACATACGTTTCTAGCATTTGTAGACTTCGAGAATGCTTTTGACAGTGTTGATTGGAATACTCGCTTTCAAATTCTAATAGTGGCAGGGATAAAATACGGAGAGGAAAAGGCTATTTACAATTTGTACAGAAACCAGATGGCAGTTATAAGAGTCGAGGGACATGAAAAGGAAGCAGTGGTTGGGAAGGGAGTGCGACAGGGTTGTCGCCTATCCCCGATGTTATGCAATCTGCATATTGAGCTAGCAATAAAGGAAACAAAAGAAAAATTCGGAGTAGGTATTAAAATCCATGGAGAAGAAATAAAAACTTTGACCTTCGCCGGACATTGTAATTCTGGCAGAGACAACAAAGGACTGGGAATATTATTTTAACGAAATGAACAGTGTCTTTAAAGGAGGATATAAGATGAACATCAACAAAAGCAAAACTAGGATAATGGAATGTAGTCGAATTAAGTCGGGTCATGCTGAAGGAATTAGATTAGCAAATGACACACTTAAAGTAGTAAAAGAGTTTTGCTATTTGGGGAGCAAAATAACTGATGATTGTCGAAGTAGAGAGGATATAAAATGTAGACTGGCAATGGCGAGGAAAGCTTTTCTGAAGAAGAGAAATTTGTTAACATCGAATATTGATTTAAGTGTCAGGAAGTCGTTTCTCAAAGTATTGGTATGGAGTGTAGCCACGTATGGAAGTGAAACGTGGACGATAAATTGCTTAGACAAGAAGGGAATAGAAGCTTTCGAAATGTGGTGATACAGAAGAATGCTGAAGATTAGATGTGTTGATCTCATAGCTAATGAGGAGGTATTGAATAGAATTGGGGAGAAAAGGAGCTTGTGGCACAACTTGACTAGAAGAAGGAATCTGTTGGTAGGACATGTTCTGCGACATCGAGGGATCACCAATTTAGTACTGGAGGGCAGCGTGGAGGGTAAAAATCGTAGATTGAGACAAAGAGATGAATACACTAAACAGATTCAGATGGATTTAGGTTGCAGTAGGTACTGGGAGATGAAGAAGCTTGCACAGGATAGAGTAGCATGGAGAGCTGCATCAAACCAGTCTCAGGGCTGAAGACCACAACAACAACATGCTATTCTATTACTGTAATTCTTTTACGCACACGTTTATTTTGAAGCTTAAAAACGTAAGGGTTTTTGTAGCTGTTCAAAGCGGCGTCTAATGTATTAGAGCTGTAGAAAGTACCTCCACTGCACCTTCTGTTGACATGGATGATGACAATGATAAAGCATCTGATTCAGTCGCCCCAAGAAAGAGAAGCTTCAGAACTCGGACTTTTACATAAACGCGTAAAATTATACTTAGATGTAAAGCTATTTGTCCAGAGATGCTGTGAGGTAGCAACCATCCTCTGGCGACCATTCGTCATTTAAAAATGATATCTGAAGATAAGAGGCGTAGAGTCATGAAAAGGATACAACAGTTATCCTTCCTCATACTTCACCAATCCCAGAATACACTGTAACGACATTTCCCTTTACTACATCTCCAACCATCTTTTCTCTTCGTTTTCGCCAGTCGGTTCTAACGGAACTGGCTTACCTTTTGATATAGAAATAGTTATCTCAACGCACTCTGCTGTACTGAAAGTTACAAAAATAACACTGAATGTTCTGAAATAGAAGAGATTCCCATTCCTACATGTTCCTCCACAACTGTTAACATATGAATCATTGGGACTCCTTGTTGTCCTGAATTAAAGATTGAATTTTTGCTGTACATGCATTGAAATATGATTTTTGCTGTTCTCCAGTATAAAGAAGAGAGGAGTAATGAGACTGGACATGTATTGCAGAGCCCCACCACATCAAAAAACAAATCTTGTTGAAGTACATAAATTCTGCTACTCCAGCAGATGAATTTCTAGTTGTGCAATGGGAAGATGGGAGTGAGACATTCGATTAGCCTACACTCGATGTTACTCAACCTCTACACTGAACAAGCAGTAAAGTATACAAGGATAAATTTTTAAACAGAATTAAATATCAAGGAGAAGCAATAAACATTTTTAAGTTTACGGGTGACACTGCACTTCTGTCAGAGACAGCAAAGAACTTGGAATAACAGTTGAATGGAATAGCCTGGAAAGTGATTATAAGATAACCCTCAATGGAACTAAATGAAAGGCAATGGAATGTATTCGAATTAAACCTAGCGGTACCAATGGATATTCCATAACGTGTGTAGTGGGGCATCCTATGTACGACGACACAGTGCATTGTTGCCAAATTAATTCAAAATGTCGGCAATAACGTCATCCAAGATATCGGCGTGTAGACTTGGTAACAATGTATGACGTCATCCAAGATGGAGGCTTTTGGAGGGAAAATAGGCCAATTGTTTTACGTCCACTAACCCAACCTCCAAAAAAAATGGCGGGAAGTTTGAATTTTGGCGTGAAAACAGACGAATTGTGCTGTGTTCACTAACCTAAGCCTCCAGAGGAAAAAAATGGCGGCAAGTTTCAATTCCAACAGGTTAATGCGTGCAGAACTGTACTTGTCTTTATTATTATTCATTATTATTGATTATTATTTATTAACATTCATTATCATTTATTATTATTTAAATAGACAAATTGGGCTATGTCCACTAACCTAAGCCCACAGAAAGAATAGGCCCCAAATTCCAATTCCAAGAGGATAATGCATGCAATACTGTACTTTTCTTCATTATTATTCATTTTTATTGATTATCATTGATTATCATTTATCATTATTCATTTATTATGCTTTGCAAATCACTACTTGCTACCATGTAGACCATAACAGGTCTGTTGATGGGATGTGTAATAACTGGCCTACAAACGCCTTCCTGCAGTGTCGTCGTTTTGACAGTGCCAGCCCCTTTCCTGGAGTACAATGTGGAAATCTGCCAGTGGCATTGCTGCATCTGACGTAATGTTGTTTGGTGGCTCTGAGCTGGCCCACTAACAAAGTCTTTTGCAACAGCCATGGCAAAATAGCTTTTGTATCCCACCTGGAAGGCAGTGCGTGGTCCTGTTCTTGTAAACTGAAAGATTCCCGGAATGAAGGAAGAGAATAGGAACAGGAAAAGGTGAAAATCACTCCGTACTGCTCTTAGTAATGGTTTTACTATATCACAATATTAACTTAATGCATAATTTTGCACTGTGAGGCCTTATTCCCATCGTAAGTAGTACATAGTCTCTATAGCAAGCGAAGTCTCCCCGTCATCTGCTCTTGATCAAGACGAGCAGAAGCTGTCACGGAGATCGTAGACCTTCACAGGGCGCTGTCATCGGTGTCTGTTGTAGCACCAACTTAGGAACTTTTACCAACGCCGTGGCATCGTAGCTATCGATACCACATCCCTCCCCTCTGAAATGATGCACTGTCATTGAGTAGGGGTTCCGGCGACAGGTGGAGCACCCAGGGGGGCGCAGCTGCGGGAGTAGACAGCGGAATTGAGAAGTCATGCTGCCCACACGACCCCGAATAGCTCGTGAGGGGGCTAGGAAAACGCCCCGTGGAAAACATGCTCAGGCCGCGCACCGCCACTGCATATGCTCGGATGAGGAGTCGGAGCAGCCATCACCATGGGCTATGGCCACAGCGGCGTGACAGCAGCCTCAGCGTCCATAAGTACCGGTTGTGTGGAGGAACATGTCGGCGGCGGCGACGGCGACGGCGGCTGGAGATGATGCTGTGGTGGTGGCAGAAGGCGCCCACCCCATACAGGTGACCGGACCGGTAGCAGAGAATTCGACGACGGCAGGCGCGCCAACGGCGGGGCGTGACCGGCGGAGGGGCTGGCGGTGGAGAAATGGGCTGAGGCGGTGGAACCCGTGAAGCCTCCAATTCTGCTGCAAAACAATCAGCGGCAGAAAACCGATGACGGCACAACTGGATCTGGTTCCGAAGTCACTTTCAGAGCCAGAGGGACCAGAAATAACAAATAAGGCGCGGCCAAGCTGGCGAAGTATGTGTCTCTGCTCCCAGCACTGCTGCCGGAGAAAACGCAACAGAAAACTAAATCATGCGGCGCCAAGGCAGAACGAGGCGAAGCAGCGGGAACACAGGGCTACAGGTGCAATAGCTGCAGGATCCACCGTTGGGCGAGCCATGTAGCAGTTCCGCTGGGGAACGGATGCCGAACGGCTGTGATCAATATGTAGCAAGGGAAGTCCAAAGCATGTGCTCGCGAGAGTGCGTGGCGCGCAACTTGCTCATCTGCGACTTAAACATACGTACAAAGCCTTCAGCCCCGCCGTTCACCTGGCAGTGGAATGGGGCTGAGGTCAGATGGTGAAAGCCATTAGCGGCACAGAACTATTCAATCTCCGAGGACATGACTTGGGACCTTCGTCGGAGACAATAACTTCAGGAAAGCCCTCAATGAAGAAAATAGACGTCCAAGACTGAATATTACTGGCAGATGTAGTAGAAGACATAGGTACAACAAAAGGAAACTATCTGTACGCATCATGACTATTAACCAGAGAGTGTCCCAGAAAGGACTGGAAAAATCAATATGAACACGCTGCCTAGGCGCAGTATGAGTCGGCCACACAAAGAAGCGCTGGTGGCGAGCAGATTGATGCTCCATGCAAGAGCGACAATTAGCAAGCAAATTGTCAATATGTTTATCAATGCCGACCCAAGTGCAGTGACGATGCGCTAATTGCTTCATCCGCACTATACCACAATGACCAGCAAGCGGACTGCAACGAATGGGGTGCAACCACACAAGCCTGATCATTGTCAGTTCGTAACAAGATAACACCGTGGTGTACAAGAAGTTGTGACGTTGCGCAAAGTAACGTCGGACAAGCGGATCACGAATCTGCGTAGCAGATGGAGGCCATTGAGTACGAATATACTGAGAAAGAATCTGCGAAGAAGCATCGGCGGCTGTCGCGGAAGCAATGCGACGAAAATCCACCGGAAAACCATCAGCTCATTCCTTATCTTGTGAATCAATAAACATGCAGGACAATTCGGAAGAATGAGACACTTCGTCAGAGCCGATAGGCAGAAGAGACTAAGCCCATGCTGGGCCGTAGGCCGAAACAAGATTTCGTATTTGTAGTTAGACAAAAACAAAGACCAACTTCGCAACTTTTGTGCAGTACGGGCCGGAACTGGCTTTGACGTGTGGAACAACGACATCCTAAGCATATGGTCGGAGAGGGAATAGAAACTGCGACCGTACAAGAAATTGTGAACCATGTCACATCGTATGCCGTACAATAGCTAAAGTTTATTTTTCGATTTGAGAATAGTTTTTCTGGGCAGAATTGAGCAACTTAGACACAAAACCTGTAGGCAGATTGACAGACTTAACGCAGTGTGAGAGAACCGCTCCGATGCCGTGAGAAGGTGCATCGATAGCCAAAAAAACCGGTTTGTAGGGATCGAGAGGAATCAAACAGCGATCACTCAACAAAGCAGATTTGAGCTTGTCGAAAGCAGCCTCATATTCTGAACACCAAACAAAAGGAACGTTCTTACGCCGAAGGCGATGCAAAAGCGCTGCAATTTGCGCTGCATTTGGTATAAACCGAATACAATATGAAATTTTGCCCAACACAGACTGACGTTCATTCAGGTTCCACGGTGCCTCCAAGTCTCTAATTGCACTATGATGTGAGGGCGAGGGTTGGATACACTGATCGTTAATCGTATGTCCCAAATACTGAATCGCAGTTTGAAAAAAATTGCACTTGCTTGTGTTACACTTTGGTCCTGCCTGCAAAAGTACAATAAGATACGCAAATTCTGCAAATGTTCGTCCGGGGTGCGACCTTATACCACTATATCATCCAGATAATTTGAGCAACCAAGGACAGAGGCACACAACTGCTGCAAATAAGACTTAAAAATAGCACGAGCCGAAGCACAACCGAACGGAAGGCGGCGAAACTTGAACAATCCAAGGTGGGTGTTGATCACAAAATAGCACTGGGACTGTTCTTCGAGTGGAATCTGAAAGAATGCGACGCACAAGTCAATCGTTGAAAAGAATTTTCCCGCACCAAGCTTGTCAAAAGTATCTTCAGGGTGCAGTAAGCGAATGTAGCTACCACTGTCGGAGTTTTACTGTAGACTTAAAGTCAGCACAGATACGGAGACGACCGTTTGGTTTCTTCACACACACACTAAATGCGAAGGCTATGGCGAAGCAGATACAGGGTTCAATGACACCAATGTCTTGCAAATGCTTAAGTTCAGAGGCTACGGTGTCGCGCAGTGCATGCAGTACCGTGCGTCCACCCCGAAAAATAGGCTTGTCTTTAACTACAACATGCACTGAAAAGTCTGTGGCACAACCAAGGCCATCAGAAAAGAGATCACCAAAATCGTCGCTTAGTGTGGCAACACTGTCTGCATAGTCAATGGCGTTGATGCAAAGTACATTGTCCTGAATAGCGAGGCCAAAAGTTCAAATGCGTCCACGCCAATAATATTCTTAGCATGAGTACAGCAGAGGGCATGGAAAGAAACTGTACGCGTCGTGGCACCATATGTGGCTAGCAAACTACACACGCCAAGCACTGAGATTCCCTTTCCAGCAAGTGTATTCAGGGTGGAATGTGAACGATGAAGCGGGAGTGAATAAAGCAAGTCATACGTCGATTTGTTCAGTAAAGAAACTGACATACCAAGCCACGCGGGATTAGCCGAGCGGTATCAGGCGCTCTATTCATGGACTGTGTAGCTTTTTAAGGCGGAGGTTCGAGTCCTCCCTCAGGGATGGGTGTGTGTGTGTGTGTGTGTGTTTGTCCTTACGTTAATTTAGGTTAAGTAGTGTGTAAGCTTAGGGACTGATGACCTTAGCAGGTAAGTCCCATAAGATTTCACACACATTTGAATATATTTTTGGCACACCAGTGTCCAGCTGCATGTGATCAGCACATCCACAAATGAGCAAAGTCACAAAAAGTTTCCTCGCATCGCGCTGAATGCGAGAGGAAATATCTGGCAAAACTTGATTCACACGACGAGCTGTCGAAACACTTAAAGCAGAAGGCATTGAATATTTGTCATTAACATCCATAGGCTGATGTGAATCATGATCATGGCGGTTGCCTTTGTTGTGACGCCTACATGAGTTACGAGGACGGGAGACAAGTTGTGAATTAGAGTTTCTCTTACTACACACAGCTTGCACATGTCCTTCCTTATTACAGAAATAACAGTGCTTGACGGGATGGGCAAATGTCCTGTGGGTTTGCACGAAAGCAGTTCGGACGTAATTTCAGTTTCTTAGTGGGTGCCTGGTGTGAAATTCGTTTATTTGCGATCGAGCTGCGCGGCGTGGCTGGCCGTGCTGGCTGGTTGGAGGGCACGTGTTGTGCCGCGCTAACAGTACACACACCCGGTGTCACGTCGAACGCAGAAGTAGCCATGTATAATGTATCTTGTGTGTCTAGCAAGTCTACTAGTTTCTGCAAAGACGGGTTTTTAAATCTGATGATTTGTTCGCGGATGCGGTGATCCGCACATTGTGTTCAATAGCGCCTCTAATCATTACATCCGCATATGAGCGTCCACATGAGCAATTAAAGTCACAATCAGAAGTTAGTCTCTGAAGGCCCGCTAACCAAGCTTTATTCGAGTGAGTAGAGCCACCCCGGTGGCGAAAGAATTTGTAGCGTGCAGCTACCACATTTACACTATCACGAAATAGGGAATTCAGAGCATCAATCGCTTCGTCGTAAGTTTTAGTTTCTGGGCGGGTAGTGGGAAACAATTTTACGAGCACACGGTACAACACAACACACGCGTTGACAATGAAAAAAGCAAGCCGCTCTGTACCTGGTATGTTGTTAGCTGCGAAGTGTGCCTCGAGCTGTACGGTGAATTCCGGCCAGCGTTCAACGTCAGCACTGAAGGCACGAAATGGCGGCGCCATCGGCGACAGCGTCGGTACAGGCGGTGGTGTAGGAGGTGCCGAAGTACCTGCAGTTTGTAGTGTGACCAGCCCATTTATGGCAGCAAGCAGCTGCGTCATTTGCTGAGCCTGAAAACGTACAAGATCGGACAGCGAAGCCTGTTCCTGTGGCGAAGCCATGGTTTACACAAACGAAAGTCAGCCATAACTGTTACCTTGCCTGCTTGTGAAGGTGGAAGGAAGACAGAGAACGTAAAGAAAATAGTCGTGATCATCTACCACTTACCAGCAGGTAGTCAGCTCAGTAATGTCAACTGAAATTAACCGAGCAGTGCTTGTTGATTCCTGTTATGATTTCCTATTACTTCAGGTTGGTGTTCGAGAGAAACACAAAGTTACAGATTTGTCTCCGATGTAAATTCCATAAGGCAAATACATAATGCGATCGGTCAATCGCATTATTCTGTATAGTAAATTGAGTATCGGATTTCGTTTCTGACATACTGCAGTTTCGTTGGGGCATCATAAAAGATCTGATAAATTGCTACTTAGTATTTGGATCACACCAAAGGTGGACGGGCTCGACGTCAGCAGTTTTGCATTTCTTTCACGAATAGCTTAACACAATGAGATATATTTAGTTTGTTAAGTTAATACACTACTGGCCATTAAAATTGCTGCACCAAGAAGAAATGCAGATGATAAAGTGTTTCATTAGACAAATCTATTATACTAGAACTGACATGTGATTACATTTTAGGCAATTTGGGTATATAGATCGTGAGAAATCAATACCCGAACAACCACCTGGGCATTGAGTCAAACACAGCTTGGAGTGCGTGCGTGTAAAGGTACAGCTGCCCATGCAGCTTCAACACGATACGACAATTAATCAAGAGTAGTGACTAGCGTATTGTGACGAGCGAGTTGCTCGGCCACCATGGGCCAGGCGTTTTCAATTGGTGAGGGATCTGGAGAATGTGCTGGCCAGGGAATCTGTCGGACATTTTCTGTATTCAGAAAGGCCAGTATAGGTCCTGAAACATGCGGTCGTGCATTATCCTGCTAAAATGTAAGGTTTTTCAGGGAATGAATGAAGGGTAGAGCCACGGGTCGTAACGCATCTGAAATATAACGTCCTCTGTTCAAAGTGCGAACAAGAGGCGACCGTGACGTGTAACCAATGGCACCCCATACTATCACGCTGGTAGATACGCCAGTATAGCGATGAGGAATACACGCTCCCAATGTGCGTTCACCGCGATGTCGCCAAACACAGATGCGACCGTCATGATGCTGTAAACATCCGAAAAAATGACATATAGCCATTCGTGCACCCAAGTTCGTCGTTGAGTATACCATCGCAGGCCTCCTGTCTGTGATTAGCGTCAAAGATAACTGCAGATATGGTCTCCGAGCTGATAGTCCATGCTACTGCAAACGTCTTCGAACTCTTCGTGCAGATTTTTGTTGTCTTGCAAACGTCCCCATCTGTTGACTCAGGGATCGATACGTGGCTGCACTCTCTGTTACAGCCAAGCGGATAAGATGCCTCTCATCTCGACTGCTAATGATACGAGGGCGTTGTGATCGAGCACGGCGTTCCGTATTACCCTCCTGAACCCACCGATTCCTTATTCTGCTAATAGCCATTGGATCTCGACGAACGCAGCAATGCCACGATACGATAAACCGCAAACGCGATAGGCTACACTCGTACTTTTAAATAATTCGGAAACGTGACGGTACGCATTTCTCCTTCTTACTCGAGGCATCACAACAACGCCTCACCAGGCTGATCAACTGCTGTTTGTGTATGAGAAATCGGTTGGAAACTTTCCTCATGTCAGCAGGTTGTAGGTGTCGCTACCGGCAGAAACCTTTCGTGAATGCTCTGAAATCGTAATAATTAACATATCTCAGCATCCTCTTCCTGTCATTTAAATTTCGCGTCTGTAGCACGTCATCTTCGTGGTGTAGCAATTTTAATGGACTGTAGTGTAGATACTTGCAGAGCGAAAGCGGAAGAACAAAGGACGATACGAAACAGGAAGGCATCCCTTAGCTGATTGCAGAAAAAATGTGAAGGTATCTGTGTTCTTTATCATCATAGAAAGTATTACATGTACTTTTTAACACTTGTGGACTCTCTGGTAAACACATATTTCATAAACATAAAGAAAGAAAAATTTTCTTGATGTCTTACGTTTCTCTCCGATACGTTTGACTACTATACTGGCCGTTACATGATTACTCATTCAAGTCGTGTACAACAAAAATACAAGACTGGTGTATACAAGAAAAACAATACATTATTTGACATGTTTTAAATAAACCGTTTGACAAATAATTTACATTCGCACGTGAGATATTTGTACAAGATACACTAACTTAAAATTTGAAAGGTATCAATGTTCTGAGGATAAGAGGGATCAGTTGAGGGACGTGTCTTCCCGTGGTAATTGATGCAGCCACTGCTGGAGGGACTTCGCAGTTGGCTTGTATGACGTTAATCGGTCGGTGACAACCGGCTGAGTGTGAGCTCTAGTTGTGCACTTTGCAGCAGAGGTGGGCATCGAAGCGCGGCCCGTCCAAGACCGTAGCCAGGGCAGACGTGCGTGTCTTGCCTCGCGCTGCCGGTTCGGGCGGGGCAGCCGCGTCGAGGTCCGCCGGGAGAGTCGTGCGAAGAGGCTCGGCCCATGAGCTGCGGCCGCACTGGCCTTGCAGCTTTCACGGGCAGAGCGAGTCCCTGACGTCACCCAAGGGCCGAGCAGTGCTGTTGCGAAAGAACACGTATGCCACGGACTGAGCTGAGCTGCGCGTAGAGTCGCAGCCCACGGGCCGCGACCTCACTGCTCCACACTGAACGAGACCGTGACGTCACTGCGCCAGTGCCTTGCACAAGCATCGGTGCGCTGCGGCTTACGGGCTGTTAATAGGACTGACCGCAGTTGTAAGCTACGGGCTACGAGGGGTGAGTGGAGCAGTGTTTGGTGCAGTGGTGGAATTCCTTCATTTTTTTCGTAACACACAAAATGAGAGAGGAAAACTAAACATGGTTTGCAGAAGATGGAGCACATGTCAAGAAAAAGGGAAGTAAAAGAAAAACTAATCAGTGGTGAGCAGAGAACTACACAGCCTGGAACGAATTTTAAAAGTACAATTTGGACCCTATTAAAGTCTATCGCGGATGACGTTAGGAAAACCGTTAATTTTGTTTGCTGTTCGCTGTGCGGTGAAACTGACTCATGCTGAAGGGTCAAGTGGCATTTCGCACATATCTCGCCATCCATGCGTGTCTAATAAACAAAGGTGTTACGTGGACGAGAAACAACTTCCTAAACCCGCTCAGCAGATAACTGTCGATAATTGTGTTGCTATGTGTGTACGAAACGTAAGGTCGTACGGAACTATAAGAAGTGAAGGTCTTATTGATATTGTTCAGACGTTAATCGACAGTGCAAAGGGCATTGTATCTCACCCCACAACTGTGTCGCGGTACGTAGCAGACAGTGTTAAAATCCTACGACATATAATTATGCCTCAGGTAATTGCTCATTTAACAGAAGACGCATACTCTGCAACTACGGACATGTGGACAACCAGTGAGAGAAGAAACAATTATCTGACATGTACTGTCTCCTGTTTTATTGTCTTGACTCTCAGATCTCGCGTTTCCTTTACAACTCTGTTTCCAGATGAACCAAAAACGGGCTGTAACATTCTGAGAGAATTGTTTACACGATTTATGTCCCTTGGTATCAAATAATTTTAATGCGGAGTATATATGCATCAGTTGTCCATAAGTTCATGGTCTTTTGGTTGAGGCGAAAGAACGCATCCCTTACGTAAAGAAAAGTTTTTTTCCATATATGCAATGAAATATGAATTTTGCACTCCTCAGGTAAAAAGAAGAGAGGAATAATGAAGCTGGACATGTATTTCACAGCCCCATCACATCAAAGAACATATCTTGTTAACTCACATGCATTCTGCTACTCCAGCCACTGGATTTCTCGTTGTGCAATTTGAGGATGGGAATGAGACATTCGGGTAGCCTACACTCGATTTCATTCAACATCTATACCGAACAAGCAGTAAAGCATACAAGGATAAATTTGTAAACGGTATTAAATATTACGGAGGATCAATAAACATTTAGAATTTTCCCGGTGACACTACAATTCTGTCAGAGACAGAAAAGAACATTTGAGTGGAATAGACAGTCAATTTTCCTTGTCTTTTACGCACAACATGCTTTTTAAAGATATATTTATGTGTGAGAAGGATCCTAAATCTGAAAATATGAATTTGACACCTGTTCTGCAAATTCACATCCACTGACTAGACGTAAATTTTTCCATTAAGTTTTACTGAAAAATTTAAAACCATTATGGTGTCTGGTAGAAGAAATCATTAAAAATCAAAAATATATTCTTTTCCAAAAAATTTAAATATAGTTACATTACTAGATTAAAGTATTCTGAAATGATAGGCATAAAGTACCGCTTCCCTCTCCCTTCGTATTGTGTGGGTTAAATCAGATAGTGTTGAGGGCAACTGATTACGAAATGAGACACTAAAACCACTATTAGGCACCAAAATAACTGATGATGGTCAAAGTAGAGTGAATATAATATGAATACTGACTATAGAAAGAACAGTATTAATTAAAAAAGGGATTTGCTAACACCGAATATAAATTTAAGTGTTAGGAAGTATTTCTTTAAGGTAATTGAATGGTTTCCAAGATGCTGCTCCAGGCGGAAGTAAAAAATAATGTGCGCGATGGGTAATACTGAACACGAAAATAAAGTTTTGGCCCAGTCTGACTACGCCCTGAAGCAGGTCTTAGAATCTCTTAACGGTGATATTATTTCCTCCTCCTTACCCTTAACATATAAATTACAACTTAAATATAAATGAATGATATAGAGAACTAGCAACTACTAAATTAGAAATGTTGTTCCTGCTTATACATTTATTGAAAATTAAAACACTTTTGTATATTTAAATGTTGTATGTCGATATACGATGAACATAAGGAAATACAAAGGAATTTCCTTACTAATATTATTTATAAACTGCCTAAATCTGCCACTTTTTATGGCTACGCAATCTAAAATAAATAACGCGAGATGACATATGATCTACGTCCCAATCTATAGAAGACACTACTTTCAAAGATGATCTACAGTGGTGTGCAACCTCAGTGGAAACGAAACTTACGTGATCACAGCTGTTCAGCTTTATAGCCCTAATAAGCCAAAGCAATTACTAATATCACCGAAAGTCCTGCGTCCCGTTCGTCGGAGTGATGGTACTCGTGCACGTCTGGAACGATGGAAGAACTCCAGCCATAAAATAAAAAACTAATTAAACACTAGGACGGCAGAAGGCTGTCCTCTGACTAGTATAGTCTATTACTATCTTCTCCTCTCTGTATTCTACAGACAAGAAACGAGAACTGACAGCCGCAAGGACGGAATTCAGATAACGTTTCAACTTGAGTATACACAGGAGAAGTGCTCTCAATCACTGAACGCTGCGTACACAACGACGATTCCCTACCCAGAGGCGAAGTCCAGAACCGAATAGGTAAGCAAGACCTTCGGTCACCTAAAGGAACTTCCTAGTGCCTTGTGCGCCTCTATCAAGCAAATTAAGATTTAGTTTTTTTGTCTACATTTGTCCTATCGTGATAAACGAACAATGCGACAGCATTTCACTGGTGACCGCTTCCACGAGCTTGAACATTATCCCCCCGGGTTACACAGCGAGTCATCGAAAGGCAGTTTCGGCATGATGCTTGATGAGGAAGTCTAGCCCTGGGATTGCACACCAATTTTCGTCACAGACGGTGCGTATCTGCGTCCATCGGAAATACTAAATCCGTCTGTCCAATTTCAGTACCCACAACACCTCCAATACTATCAGCTTACTGTGCCACCTCCGAAGTATCTACAGCAAAATTACTGACGGCAGTTGGCCTCTGCAAGACAAAAAAATCATCGGAACATGCCCTTCCCTCGCCATCTGGTCGAGGCTGCAGAAATTCGCAACCTCTGCGCCAAGGTATACCTCACTAATTATGAAAACAAGAAACGAGGAGAACAAAACAGTGCGACCACAAGGACACTTAATCGAATTATTTCATAACACTTACTGTAACTTAACTTCTCCGCTTGAGATGCTACTTATGACTACTACTTTACACTCTTAAACAGTGAGCCACATTTATTGCCCAAAATGAAACACATTGCTCATTCAAAACGTCGAAAACTACCACAAAACTCCGTCTTCTCGACAAAACTCAACTTACCCTCCTAAGAAACTACGCATGGTTAACACCGTATACACTTCCAGAAAAACAGCCACACTCATTGATGATAGGCAAAAATAACGTTCATATGTACACCTCGTCAGAACACATCCTGAGTCTACTTGGCACATGTCACACATGAAAACAGAACTGAAAAGCTGCTAAAAGGTGCAATGATTCCCGTGATAGTCCCACTGGAAAAAATTGAACTGTAACTGCACACAGCCACTGCACAATGATGCTGTGTATCGACGAAACAGCAACCCTGAGGTAGTCGAGTGTCATCGTCTCCAGGGAGGGTGGCCGGTAAGTTTCCCCTGTCACTGACATTTAGAGGTGAAACTTCTCACATCAAAAGGTGAGGTTCCAGGATGGATGACCTCTACATGTGGAGGTCTGAGCTGAGGTGGTGGATTGTTGTCGGGATGATTATCCTTGGCTGCTCATAAAAACTTCAGTGCTGGTCATACATTTTACTGAAGAACAAACTAGAACATTCTGTGGTCCAACGTCCTCCACAGTGCTTAAGACAGCGAGTGATATGGAACTGATGCAACAGGTGCCCTGTTATCAAACGACTGCCTCCTATCGCTGAAGGCTGGTTGCACCTGGTAGTTGGCCCACAGGCTGGAAGATGCTAAGCTAACAACACTGATCTTAAAACCTGCGGCTGGGCCCACAGTTACTGGAGGCCAAATCCAACGTCGGCTGCTTCTAGCGTCATGTCGCGTCGTGGAGCGGCAACACCTCTCCTCTTAAATATTAGCTACCAGACTAAGACACCTTTGACTGATAATGGTAATTTATGTTGGCACAGAGCGTTCTTGGTTTGCAAATCACTGCTTGTACCCATGTAGACCATAAGAAGTCTGTTGATTGGATGTGTAGTTACTAGTTACTCGTATACCAACGCCTTTCTGCTGAGTCGTTATTATGGCGGTGCCAGCCCTTTTCCTTTAGCACAATGTGGGAATCTGCCAGTTGTATTGCTCCATCTGACGTAATGGTGTTTGGTCGGCTCTGAGCTGGCCGAATCCTTAGATATTTTGCAACAGCCATGGGAACTTCAAAATTTTACTAAGTAGCACCTAGAAATAGGTGCAAATGGAATAAGTGATAAGAAGGTAACGAGTAGAATAGGGAAAAACAAGAAATTGATGGCACAACTTTGTTTCATAGGGCATTCCTTAAGGCAATAAGGACTTCTCAGTTTGGTAATGGAGAGAAGTGTGTATATATGGGCGTTGTGGAGGGTTGGTGTTAAAATTATAGAGGGAGACAAAATCTTGAATACAGTTAGCAGGTTCAAACTGATGCACATTGCAGTAACTGTGCAGCGCTGAAGAGGCTTGCACAGAATAGACTAGCTTGGGCAGCTGCACCAAACCAGTCTTCAGGCTGAAGACCACAACAACAGCATTGAGGAAGGGGGTGGGACGGAGAGGTAGGCTTGTGGTCGAAAACTTTGCAAGTTCTTAACTGGAAGACCTAATGAGTAAGGTTGATCTAGTGTGATCAACGCACTCGGCTGTTGACATCCCAAAAGACTTTTCTATATCGCTCTAAATTAATGGCGTTGCCCATTCTCGTACGAGTAAAACTATTTATCTCTCACTGTTGGCCGATGCAACCAACTGATGTAGCGATTATTGTATATTTTGTTATTGTATACAGATGTGTCTCTGGTATGACGTTAAACTGAAAACATAGAGTATAAGTGGTCCCTATCCGACAATAGGAACATCCTCTCTAGAAGGTGGATGAGCGAGTGGAAGTTGTGAGCTGTAACTGTTACCTTGCCTGCTTGCGAAGATGGAAGGAAAATAGAGAATGTAAAGAAAATAGCCGTGATCACCTGCCACTTACCAGCAGGTAGTCAGCTCAGTATTGTCAATTGAAATTAACCAAACAGTGCTTGTTGATTTCTGTTGTTAATTCCTATTACCCTACGTTGGTGTTCGAGAGAAACGCGAAGTTACAGGTGTGGCACCAACGTAATTTTCATGGGGCAAGTGCATAACGCGATCGGTCAATCGCATTATGGTGTACACTTAATTGAGTATCGTACCTCGTTTCTGAAAGACTGTAGGTTCTTTGGTGCACAATAAGGGGTCTGATAAACTGCTAATCAGTATTTGGATCACACCAATCGCGGAAGGGCTCCATGTCAGCAGTTCTGCATTTCTTTCACGAATAGCTCTTTACAAAGCTGATAAAGACATTAATACAAAAAGATAAGTTTAATTTGTTAAATTAAAACGTCAGAAAGGTATTAATTTAAATATACTTAAATACGAAGGGCGTTCGAAAATTCTGTGCAAAGTCCGAGGTATGCCACCACCGTCGCCTATCGAGATCATGTTTATTTATTAGCATCTTTGGAAAGAACGCACACCAAGTTTCACTCATATTGGTCTATTTCTCTGTATTTGACATTCGTGTGAATCAAGGAAGTCGAGTGACTGTCAAAAAATGGCCGAAAAAGTATTTCGTGTGGTGATTTAATATTACTTTATGAAAGACCAAACGCCTCAGGAGACTAAAGAGAAGCTTGATAAACATTACGTTGACTTAGCGCCTACGCTTAGAACAGTTTACAAGTGATTTCAAAATTTTAGGAGTGGCCATGTGGGCACAAGTTATGCTGAACTTCCTGGACGCCCTGTAGAGGAAACCACTCCAGAAATCACTGATAAAATCCATGATATGTTGATGGATGTCAAAGGAGTTACGGTGTGTGAGATTGCCATTGCTGTGGGCATCGCGAATGAACGGGTACATAATATTTTGCATGAACATTTTGACATGAGAATGCTATCCGCAAGATGGGTCGGCGATTGCTCACGCTTGACGAAAAAAGGAATTGCGCGAAGTGTTGCAAGGATGATTTGCAGCTGTTCAGAAGGATCCGCAACACTTTGAGCGTCGTTTCGTCACTGTGGATGAAACATGGATACATTGCTACACTCCTGAGACCAAACAACGATCTAAACTATGGGTTACCAAGGGAGAATCTGTACCAAAAAAGGCGAAGACCATTCCTTCGGCCGGAAAGGTTATGGCGATTATCTTTGGGATTCGCCAGGGACAATACTCATCGACTATCTGGAAAAGGGTAAAACTCTGTGAATATTATTCATCCTAATTGAAACGTCCATTTAGATCACGACAAGGCACCAGCAGAAAATTCCGCAGCTGTGGTCGCGAAATTAATGAAAATAGGATTCCATCTCGTGTCACATCTCCTACCCTTATATTCTTCAGACCAAGCTCTCTCGGGCTACTACATGTTGCCGAATTTGAAGAAATGGCTGGTGGGACACAGATTTTATTCAAACGAGGAGGTGATTGCAGCAACTCTTAGCTATGTTGCAGACTTGGACAATTCCTATTAGTCTGAAGGGATCAACAAATTACAACAACGTTGGACGAGGTGTATAAGTCTAAAAGGAGATTATGTTGAAACATAAAAAAGGGTTACCTCAAACATGTAAGCAGTTTTTATTTTGCACGGACTTTTCAAACGCCTCTCGTATACTCATGGTTCTTAATAGGCAACAGGATAGATGTATACATAACGAAAGCTGAAGAACAAAGGACGATACGAAACAGGAAGGCATCTCCCAGCCGATCGTAGAAAAAATGTGAAGGCTTCTGCGTTCTTCATTATCGGCCCGTATTACGTGTACTTATTAAAATTTGTGAGCTTTCTGGTACAAACATATTTCATAAACATAAAGAAAGGAAAATTTTCTTGGTGTCTTACATTTTCCTACGATATATTTGACTATGATACTGGCTGTTACAGAAGTAGTCATTCAAGTTGTGTACAACAAGGTTAAGACAGTTCAGGGACGTGTCTGCCAGTGGGAATTGATGCAGCCTATGCTGGAGTGACGTCGCAGTTGGCTTGTATGATGCCAATCCGACAGTGACAACCGGCTGAGAGCGAGATCTGGTTGTGCACTTTGCAGCAGAGGTGGGCATCGAGGTGCGGGGCCCGTCCAGGACCGTAGCCATGACAGCGGTGCGAGCCTTGCCTAGCGCTGCCGGTTCAGCAGGGGCAGCCACATGGACGTCCGGCGGACCGCACGGTGCAGAGTCGTGTGGCCGCACTGGGCTACAGCAGTCTCGCGCAGACCGAGTCCCTGACGTCACACCAAGGGCCGAGTAGTGCTGTTGCGAAACAACTTGTATGCAACGGGCTCAACAGACTCTATCTCGCATTTAGACGCAGCCCACTGGCCACGGCCTCACTGCTCTGCACTGAGCGAGCCTGTGACGTCACTGCACTAGTGCCTTGCGCAAGCGCTGGCGTGGTGCGGCCTACGAGCTGTTGGTAGGACTGACCGCAGTTGTGAGCTACGGGCTGCGAGCGGTATGCAGAGCAGAGTTTAGTTCAAATGGTCAAATGTGTGTGAAATCTTATGGGACTTTACTGCTAAGGTCATTCGACTCTAAGCTTACACACTACTTAACTTAAATTATCCCAAGGACAAACACACACACCCACAGGGTTTTCACTCGCAGAGGATGCCCCTGCAGCTCCGAATAGGTACGCGGGCATGCACGACAGTGGCACTTCCCATCCGTCGTCAAAATGATATTGGGAAGCATCTTCACTTCTCCTGTGCTCTAGCGAAGAATTAATTGTGTTATGTTCTTCACCTTGGGTTTGTTGACGACTATTGGTCGAAAAGGTTTTGGAGAAACATGACGAAAAAGCATAGAACTTTTCTACTCTTCAGCATTGTGATATTAATGAAGCAATTATGTTTTTTGGTAATAAATATGGTTCTGTAATCATTAATAAAATTGTAACATATGTTTACAGGGTTAATGTTAGGATTGAACGACTAACGTTGGACGATAATGGTAACAAAAAAATATTTGAGGATCAGGGCGCACTTGAAAAATTGCGTATAGCTTGTAGTAATAAAATGGGTGCGTTTGATTTGAACCCTCAGAGGTCAACCGGTGTACGATGGCGTAAATATAGTAGGAGGAATAGATTTAAGTTTGTTACGTACTCTAAGCCTGAGCAAAGTGCTGATACATCTAAAGTTAAATCCTGGACACATCTAGAGAAGGAATGTAAAGTAAAGAATCGCCTTTTTCAAGGTACCAATCCATTTTACATTGGACTGCAAATTGCTGGTGATGAACCTGAGAAAAACGATAATGTTCAGAGTGATGTAAAATACGTTAAATTTGTTGTAAGGAATAGAGTGTATATGACGTTTTGTAAGAGGAAAGGTAATGTTACATTCTAAATAAAGGTATTTGTTTACAGCTAATGTCTGCGTTGGAATTCTTTTATGCCAACTGGGCCCATATCCGAAATTACCAAGACGATCTACGCCTCGCCTTCCTTGCTCCTAACAACCGACAGAGGATTGATGAACTTGCTATAAAATTTTACCGCAACAAGATTAATTATTCTGCAGCTATTATTGTGTTGGAAGAATTGTGGTATTATAAGCCTAATTTAGGTTGTTCACAGCAGTTGCTGTAATTTACCGTCTAGTATTGTCATCCGAAGACCAGTATCAGTTGCAAAGCGATTTAGAAAATACTGATGTATGGTGTGTCAGGTGGCAGTTGACGCTAAATAACGAAAAGTGTGAGGTGATCAACATGAGTTCCAAAAGAAATTTGTTGGAATTCGATTACTCGATAAATAGTACAATTCTCAAGGCTGTTTATTCACCTAAGTACCTGGGTGTTAAAATTACAAACAACTTCAGTTGGAAAGACAACAGAGATAATATTGTGGGGAAGGCGTTTCATTGGCAGGATACTAAGAAGATGCAACAAGTCCAGTAAAGAGGCAGTGTACACTACAGTCGTTCGCCCTCTGTTAGAATATTGCTGCACGGTGTGGGATCCTTGCCAGGTGGGATTGACAGAAGACATCGAAAGGGTGCAAGAAACGTCAGCTCGTTTTGTATTATCACGTAATAGGGGAGAGAGTGTGGCAGATATGATACGCGAGTTGGGATGGAAGTCATCAAAGCAAAGGCGTTTTTCGTCGCGGCGAGATCTATTTACGAAATTTCAGTCACCAACTTTCTCTTCCGAATGCAAAAATATTTTGTTGAGCCCAACCTACATATGTAGGAATGATCAACAAAATGAGAGAAATCAGAGCTCGAACAGAAAGGTTTAGGTGTTCGTTTTTCCCGCGTGCTGTTCTCGAGTGGAATGGTAGAGAGATAGTATGATTGTGGTTCGATGAACCTACTGCCAAGCACTTAAATGTGATTTGCAGAGTAATCATGTAGATATAGATGTAGATGTAGAGGCCCGAGGGAGGACTCGAATCTCCACCGGGACCAGCTTCACAGTCCATGACTACAGCGCCTTAAACCGCAAGAGTTTAGTGGAGTGGAGGGATTTCTTCATTTTTTTCGTAACGCACAAAATTAGAGCGGAACGTAACGTGGTTTGGAGAAGAAGGTGCACAACTCAATAAAAAGGGAAGTGAAAGGTAAAGAACCACACTGCCTGAAGCGAATTTTACAGGTTCAGTTCGGACCATGTTAAAGCCTATCGCGGATGACGTTAGGAAAACCGTTAATTTTGTTTACTGTTCGCTATGCGGTGAAATTGACTCTCATGCTGGAGGGTCAAGTGGATAAGAGAAACGAATTTCTAAACCAGCTGAGGAGATAACCTTCGATAAATTAGTGGCTATGTTGGCACGAGACGTAAGGTCGTATGGAACTTCAAGTGTGAAGATCTTATGGATCTTGTTTGGACGTTAATATACACTGCAATGGCCATTATGTCTCACGCCACAACTGTGTCGCGGTACATGGCAGAAAGTGCTAAAAGCCTACGACATATAATTATGCCTGAGGTAATTGATCATCTAACAAAAGGTGAATACAGACATTTGGACATCCTGTGCGAGAAGAAATAATTATCTGACATTTACTGTGTGGTGTCACCGCCAGACACCACACTTGCTAGGTGGTAGCCTTTAAATCGGCCGCGGTCCGTTAGTATACGTCGGACCCGCGAGTCGCCACTATCAGTGATTGCAGACAGAGCGCCGCCACACGGCAAATCTAGAGAGACTTCCTAGCACTCGCCCCAGTTGTACAGCCGACTTTGCTAGCGATGGTTCACTGACTTCTACACTCTCAATTGCCGAGACGATAGTTCGCATAACCTTCAGCTACGTTATTTGCTACGACCTAGCAGGCGCCAGTATCCGCACTATTGATATGTACCATAAAGAGTGACGTTCTCCATTAATGGATTAAAGTTAAGTATTGCACCTGCTACGTCCGTTTTTCTCACTTCTAATTCCCTTGTCATGTTCCAGACCTCACGCCAGCCTGCGTGAGTTAAAACGCATGCAATTTCGGCCTCCTTTAGGTATACGGGTTGGCTCTCCTGCCAACCACAACATACTGTCTCCTGCTTCATTGACTGCACTCTCAGGTCTCGCATTTTGTTTACAACTCAGTTTCCAGACGAACAAAAAACGAGCGGTAACATACGATGAGAATTGTTTAGGTGATTTATCTCTTGGTATCCACCACTCTACTTTGAACGACATATGCCCACGACTGTGGTCTTCTTAGTGCTGTTGATAGACCACTGAGCCAGTCTATTGATACTGGCTGGGATAAGCAGCTAGCAATGATTGAATCTCTTTGTGCGAGAAGCTCTCTGAGAAGAGAGTTGCTGTTGTTGTGGTGTTCAGTCATGACACTGATTTGATGCAGCTCACCATGCTACTCTATCCTGTGCAAGTTTCTTCATCTCCCAGTACCTACTGCAACCTACATCCTTCCGAATCTGCTTAGTGTATTCATCTCTTGGTCTCCCTCTACGATTTTTACCCTCCATGCTGCCCTCCAATGCTAAATTTCTGATCCCCTGATGCCTCAGAACATGTCCTACCAACCGGTCCCACCTTCTAGTAAAGTTGATCCACAAGCTGTTTTTCTCCCCAATTCTATTCAATATCTCCTCATTAGTTACGTGATCAAACCATCTAATCTTCAGAATTATCCTGTAGCACCACATTTCGAAAGCTTCTATTCTCTCCCTGTCCAAACTATTTATCGTCCACGTTTCACTTCCATACATGGCTACACTCCATACAAATACTGTCAGAAACGACTTCCTGACACTTAAATCAATACTCGATATTAACAAATTGCTCTTCTTCAGAAACGTTTTCCTTGCCATTGCCAGTCTACATTTTATATCTTCTCTAATTCGACCATCATCAGTTACTTTGCTGCCATAATAGCAAAAATCCTTTACTACTGTAAGTGTGTCATTTCCTAATCTAATTTCCTCAGCATCGCCCGACTTAATTCGACTACATTCCATTATCCTCGTTTTGCTTTTGTTGATGTTCATCTTATATCCTCCTTTCAAGACACTGTCCATTCCGTTCAACTGCTCTTCCAAGTACTTTGCTTTCTCTGACACAATTACAATGTCATTGGCGAACCTCAAAGTTTTTATTTCTTCTCTATGTATTTTAATACCTACTCCGAATTTTTCTTTTGTTTCCTTTACTGCTTGCTCAATATGCAGATTGAATAACATTGGGGATAGGCTACAAGCCTGTCTCACTCCCTTCGCAAGCACTGCCTCCCTTTCATGCCCGTCGACTCTAATAACTGCCATCTGATTTCTGTACAAATTGTAAATAGCCTTTCGCTACCTGTATTTTACCCTTGCCACCTTTAGAATTTGAAAGAGAATAATACAGTCAACATTAACAAAAGCTTGTCAACATTGTCAAAGAAGAGAGAAATAGACCAAAATGAAGGAACTGACAGTATGCTGATGAAAGAAATTTTTACCATATGTATGCTATTCTATCTTCCCCCATGAACCATGGAAATTGGTGGGGAGGCTAGCTTGCCTCAACGATACAGATAGCTGTACCGTAGGTGCAACCAAGACGGAGGGGTATCCGTTGAGAGGCCAGACAAACGTGTGGTTCCTGAAGAGGGGCAGCAGCCTTTCCAGTAGTTGCAGGGGCAACAGTCTGGATGATTGACTAATCTGGCCTCGTAACATTAACCAAAATAGCCTTGCTGTTCTGGTCCTGCGAACGGCTGAAAGCAAGGGAAACTACAGCCGTAATTTTTCCCAAGGACATGCAGCTTTGCTGTATGGTTAAATGATGATGGCGTCCTCTTGGGTAAAATATTCCGGATGTAAAATAGTCCCCCATTCGGATCTCCGGCCGGGGACTACTCAGGAGGATTTCGTTATCAGGAGTAAAATAGCTGGCGTTCTACGGATCGGAGCGTGGAATGTCAGGTCTCTTAATCGGGCAGGTAGGTTAGAAAATTTAAAAAGGGAAATGGATAGGTTAAAGTTAGATATAGTAGGAATTAGTGAAAATCGGTGGCAGGAGGAACATGACTTTTGGTCAGGTGAATACAGGGTTATAAATACAGAATCAAATAAGGGTAATGCAGGAGTGGGTTTAATAATGAATAAAAAGGTAGGTGTACGAGTAAGCTACTGCAAACAGCAAAGTTAATGCATTATTGTGGCCAAGATAGATACGAAGCCCACATCTACTACAGTAGTACAAGTTTATGTGGCAACTAGCTCTGCAGATGACGAAGAAATTGATGAAGTGTATCATGAGATAAAAGAAATTATTCGGGTACTGAAGAGAGATGAAAATTTAATAGTCATGGGTGACTGGAATTCATCAGTAGGAAAAGGGAGAGAAGGAAACATGGTATGTGAATATGTACTGGGGCTAAGAAATGAAAAAGGAAGCCGTCTCGTAGAATTTTGCATAGAGCATAACTTAATCATAGCTAATAGTTGGTTTAAGAATCATAAATGAAGGCTGTATACATGGAAGAAGCCTGGAGATACTGACAGGTTTCAGATAGATTATATAATGATAAGACAGAGATTTAGGAACCAGGTTTTAAGTTGTAAGACATTTCCAGAGGCAGCTGTGGACTCTGACCACAATTTATTGGTTATGAACTGTAGATTAAAACTGAAGAAACTGCAAAAGAGTGGGAATTTAAGGTTATGGGACCTGGATAAACTATAAGAAACAGAATTTGTACAGAGTTTCAGGAAGAGCAGAAGGGAACAATTGATAGGAATGGGGGAAAGAAATACAGTAGGAGAAGAAAGTGGATCTTTGAGGGATGAAATAGTGAAGGCAGCAGAGGATCAAATAGGTAAAAATATGAGGGCTAGTAGAAACCCTTGGGTAACAGAAGAAATATTGACTTCAATTGATGAAAGGAGAAAATATAAAAATGCAGTAAATGAAACAGGCAAAAATGAATACAAATGTCTCAAAAATCAGATCGACAGGAAGTGCAAAATGGCTAAGCAGGAATGGCTAGAGGACAAATGTAAGGATGTAGAGGCTTATCTCGCTAAGAGTAAGATAGATACTGCCTACAGGACAATTAAAGAGACGTTTGGAGAAAGGAGAAGCACTTGCATGAATATCAAGAGCTTTGATGGGAACCAGCTCTAAGCAAAGAAGGGAAAGCAGAAAGGTGGAAGGAGTATATAGAGGGCCTATACATTGGCGATGTACTTGATGAAATGGAAGAGGATGTAGATGAAGTTGAAATGGGAGATATGATAATGCGTGAACAGTTTGACAGAACACTGAAAGACATGAGTTGAGACAAGGCCCTCGGAGTAGATAACATTCCATTAGAACTACTGACAATCTTGGGAGAGCCAGTCCTGACAAAACTATACCATATGGTGAGCAAGATGTATGAGACAAGCGAAATACCCTCAGACTTCAAGAAGAATATAATAATCCCAAAGGAAGCAGGTGTTGACAGATGTAAAAATTACCGAACAATCAGTTTAATAATTCACAGCTGCAAAATACTAATCCGGATTCCTTACAGGCGAATGGAAAAAATGATAGAAGCCGACCTCGGGTAAGATCAGTTTGGATTCCGTAGAAATGATGTAACACGTGAGGCAATACTGACCCTACGACTTATCTTAGAAGAAAATTAAGGAAACGTAAAAATACGTTTCTAGCATTTGTTGACTTAGAGAAAGCTTTTGACAATGTTGATTGGAATACTCTCTTTCAAATTCTGAAGGTGGCAGGGATAAAATACAGAGTGCGAAAGGCTATTTACAATTTGTACAGAAGGCAGATGGCAGTTATAAGAGTCGAGGGGTATGAAAGGGAAGCAGTGGTTGGGAAGGGAGTGAGACAGGGTTGTAGCCTCTCCCCGACGTTATTCAATCTGTATATTGAGCAAGCAATAAGGGAAACAAAAGAAAAGTTCGGAGTAGGTATTAAAATACATAGAGAAGAAATAAAAACTTTGAGGTTCGCCAATGACATTGTAATTGTGTCAGAGAAAGCAAAGTACTTGGAAGAGCAGTTGAACGGAATGGACAGTGTCTTGAAAGGAGGATATAAGATGAACATCAACAAAAGCAAAACGAGGATAATGGAATGTAGTCGAATTAAGTCGGGCGATGCTGAGGAAATTAGATTAGGAAATGACACACTTACAGTAGTAAAGGATTTTTGCTATTATGGGAGCAAAGTAACTGATGATGGTCGAATTAGAGAAGATATAAAATGTAGACTGGCAATGGGAGGAAAGCGTTTCTGAAGAAGAGCAATTTGTTAACATCAAGTATTGATTTAAGTGTCAGGAAGTCGTTTCTCAAAGTTATTGTATGGAGTGTAGCCATGTATAGAAGTGAAACATGGACGATAAATAGCTTAGACAAGAAGAGAATAGAAGCTTTCGAAATGTGGTGCTACAGAAGAATGCTGAAGATTAGATGTGTTGATCACATAACTAATGAGGAGGTATTGAATAGAACTGGGGAGAAGAGAAGCTTGTGGCACAAATTGACTAAAAGATGGGATCGTTTGGTAGGACATGTTCTGAGACATCGAAGGATCACCAATTTAGTGTTGGAGGGCAGAGTGGAGGGTAAAAATTTTAGAGGGAGACCAAGAGATGAATACACTAAACAGATTCAGATGCATGTATGTTGCAGTAGGTACTGAGAGATGAAGAAACTTGCACAGGATAGAGTAGCATGGAGAGCTGCATCAAACCAGACTCTGGACTGAAGACCACAACAACAACAACAAGAGCTAACAAGATAGACGCGAAAGCTGAAGAACAAAGGATGATACGAAACAGGAAGGCGTCTCCTAGGAGATCACAGAAAAAATGTGAAGGCTTCTCTGTTCTTCATTATCGTAGAAAGTATTACAAGTACTTATTAACATTTGTGTACTTTCTGGTAGACACATATTTCATAAACATAAAGAAAGAAAAATTTTCTTTGTGTCTTACATTTTCCTACGACACATTTGACTACGATACTGTCTCTTACATGAGTAGCCATTCAAGTCGTCAGTACAACAAAACTACAAAATTGGTGTATACAAGAAAAAACAATACTCAATTTAACATGTTTTAGTATACAGTTTGACAAATCATTTTCATTGACATGGGAGATATTTTTTCCTGATAGACAAACTTAAAATTTGACAGGTAACATTGTTTTGAGGATAAGAGGTTATGTTAGTTCAGTGACGTGGCTGCCCGTGGGAATTGATTCAGCCACTGCTGGAATGACGTCGCAGTTGGCTTGTATGACGTCAATCGGTCGGTGACGAACATCTTATTGTGAGCTCTGGTTGTGCGCTTTGTAGCAGACGTGAGGATCGAGGTGCAGCCCGTCCAGGACAGTAGCCATGACAGACGCGCGAGCTTTGCCTCGCGCTGCAGGTTCAGCCGGGCCAGCCACATCGAGGTCCGACGGGCCGCACAGTGCAGAGTCGTGCTCAAAGGCCCGGCCGGCGAGCTGCCACCGCACTGTACTGCAGCAGTCTCGGGCCGAGCGAGTCCCTGACGTCACCCAAACGGCCGGCAGTGCGGTTGCGAAAGAACCTGTATGCCGGAGGCACCGCAAAGTTGCGCAAGGAGACGCAGCCCACAGGCCGTGGACTCACTGCTGCGCACTGAGCGAGCCCGTGACGTCACTCCACCAGTGCCGTGTGGAAGCACTCTTGTGCTGCGATCTACAGGCTGCTGGTAGCACTCACCGCAGTTGCGAGCTACGGGCTACGAGAGGTCAGTAGAGCACTGTTTAGTGGAGTGATGGGATTTCTTCATTTTTTTCGTAACGCAGAAAATGAGCACGGAAAGTAAATGTTGTCTGCAGATGAAGGAGCGCATGTTAAGAAAAAGGGAAGTGAAAGAAAATCAAATCAGTGGTGAGTAGATAACCACACTGCTCGAAACGAATCTTAAAAGTTCGGTTTGGACCGTGCTAAATGTTCATTTTGTTAGCTGTTCGCTGTGCGGTGAAATTTACTCTCATGCTGAAGGGTCTAGTGGCACTTCGCACATTTATCTCCATCCATGTATGTCTAATAAACAGGGGTCTTGGGTGGACAAGAAACGACTTCCTAAACCTGCTCAGGAGGTAACTGTCGATAAATGCGTGGCTATAGGTGTACGAGACGTGAGGTCATATGGAGCTATAAGATGTGAAGTTTTTCAAGTCGTTAGTTGACACTACAAAGCCCATTATATCAAACCCCACAGCTGTGTCGTGGTACATGGCATAGTGTGTTAAAAGCCTATGACATATAATTAAGCCTGAGGTAATTGCTCATATAACAGAAGGTGAATATTCAGCAACTACGGACATGTGTACGTCCAGCGCGAGAAGAAACCATTAACTGACATGTACTGTCTCTTGTTTTAGTGACTGGACTCACAGATCTCGCGTTTTGTGTACAACCCAGTTTCCAGATGAACCAAAAACCGTCGGTAATATCCTAAGAAAATTGTTTAGACGATTTATGTCTCTTGGTATCGACCACTCAACTTTGAAAGTCGTACAGCACACGCCGGCCGGAGTGGACGAGCTGTTCTGTGTGCTTCAGTCTGGAACCCTTCGACCGCTACGGTGGCAGGTTCGAGTCCTGCCTCAGTCATGGATGTGTGTGTTGTCCTTAAATTAGTTAGGTTTAAGTAGTTATAAGTTCTAGGGGACTGATGACCTCAGAAGTTAAGTCCCAGAATGCTCAGCGCCATTTGAACCATACAGCACACGACTGATCTTGTTACCAACATTGTCGTTGCACTGCGCGATATATTCACGATTGAACTGTTCCTGCCGTATACTACATACAGGGCTACGAAATAAATGTAATGTGGAGTATATATGCGTCAATTCATGGCCTTTCGACTGCGGCGAAAGAACACATCTCTTACGTAAAGAAAAGTAATCTTCTTAATGCCCTTGATAGATAAATGAGTTAGCCTAACGATAGTCGCTGGAATAAGCAGCTGACAATGTTAGAAAGTATTGGTGCGAGAATCTCTCTGAGAAGGGAGAAATAGCCCAAAATGAAGGAACTGATAACACGCTGATGAAAGAACATTTTACAGCAATCGTTTATTTTGTAGCTTTTAAAACATAAGGATTTTTCTTATCTGAATTTACTCTGCTCTTAGGGAAGCTACAAAAATAACATTTAATGTTCTGAAATAGAAGAGTCGCTCATTCCTACATGTTCCTCCACAACTGGTAACAAATGAATCCTTGAAAACACTTGTTGCCCTAAATGAAAGTTTGAATTTTTGGAACGTATTCGAGAAATACCAAGCAGTACCAAAGGATTTTTTATAACGTGTACTACAAAAGGGGAGCGTATTATATCAACAACTCAAAGATATACGTGTTTCGTTGTTTTCGTTGCCTTTTACGCACAACATACTTTATATTTACATGTAAGAAGGGTCCTAAATATGAATATAAACGCTGTTCTGAAAATTCTATACCAGTGAAAAGACCTCAAGTTGTCACTTTGTCAATCTTCTGATCCACTGGCACAAGCCTTGTTGGGTCGATCATAAACCTTACAAACACTTTTCCTCTTTCCCCACCTCCCACCTTCTATGGAGGCCGTGCCGTCACAGATGGTACCGAATCTGCGGCCTTCGGAAATACTAAATGCGTCTATACCATTTCAGTACCCAAAACATGTGCAGTACAATCAACTTTGTTGATAGCTTTCTGCGTCATCTCCTAGGTATCTACAACAAAATTACTGTCTTCAGTTGCACTCTGCAAGACACAAAAATCATCGGCACAGGGACCTCGCTCCACACCTGGTCCAGACTGCAGAAATTCACAACCTCTCCGCCACGGTATTCCTCATTAATTATGCAAACAACAAACGAGGAGAACAAAACAGTACGACGACAAGGACATTTAACCTAATTCTATCCTAACACTTACTGTAACTTAAGTTCTCCACTTGAGCGGCTACTCGTGACTATTACTTACGTGCTTAAGCGCAGTGAGCCACATTTATTGCACATTATGAAATACATTGCCCATTAAAAACGAAGAAAACTACCACAAAACTCCGACCTCTCGACAAAACTCATCTTCCCCTCCTAAGAAGCTATTCATGATTATATACACTTCCAGATAATGAGCCACACTCATTGCTGACAGGCCAAAAAACTCTTATATTTACACATTCTCAGAACACAGTCTGAGTTTCCTTGACGCATGTCAAAAATGAAAACAGAACTGAAAGGCTGCTTATAGGTGCACGGACACAACGTGATACTCGCACCGGAAAAAAATAGATCAGTCAGTGCACTCACCCACTGCACACTGATGCTGTGTATCGACGAAACTGCAACCCTGAGTTAGTCGAAAGTCATCGTCTCGAGGTAGGGTGGCTGGTAAGGTTCCCTTGTCCCTGAAATTTAGACGAGACACACACTTCTGACATCAAAATGTGGAGGTCCAGGATGGATGACCTCTACATGTGCAGGTTTGTGTTGAGGTGGTGGATTGTGGTCGGGATGATGATCGATGGCTGCTTATAAGAATTTCACTATTAGTCATGCATTTTACTGAAGAACAAACTTGAACATTCTGTGGTGCAACGTCCTCCATAGTGTGTGCTGAAGACAGCGAGTGTTAAGGAACTGACGCAACAGGTGGCCATTGTCTTAAACGACTACTTCCTACGGCTGAATGCTGGTTGCATCTGGTAGTTGGACAAAAGCTGGAAGATGCAAAGCTCACAGCAGTGATCTTAAAACCAGCAGCAGGGGCCCACAGTTAGTGGAGGACAAATCCCGTGGTGGCTGCTTGTAGCCTCATGTTGCCTCGTGGAGCGGCATACACCTCCAATCTTAAATAGTAGCTACCAGACTGATACACCTTCGACTGAAAGTAATGGTAATTTATGTTGGGACAGAGCGTTCTTGCTTTGCAAATCACTGCTTGTAACCATGTACACCATAAGACAGGGCCGGCCAGAAATTCTGCACGCGTGCGGTGCTCCTGCACATGTGCAGCTTCCAGGTCACCGCGTGCACGCCGCAGCCGTCAGCGTTCATGTAGTGCATGTTTCTACGCACAGATGTCGCTCCTCTGTTACACAAAGCGCGTTATCGATACCTCGTATGTATAACACAACCTGAGCTGTATCTGTAAGATCTGTTGCTTCATCGAGCGCAACAGAGAAAGCAAAAAAGTAAGTAGCCTTATTTATTAGGTGCCTGTGCAGATCGTCGCCCATAGCACTGATACGGCTTGTCACTGTTTGTTTGGCTAGACTGATTTCTTGAAGCCCGCTAACGTTCGTCTGGCACGCAAGTTCTGCAGCATCAATCAGACACCCTTTCACAAACTCCCCTTCGGAAAAGGGTTTCCCAGATTGTGCAATTCTTAATGCGATTTTAAAACTTGATCGCAGTGAAGATTTAGTGTGGTTGTCATTCTGGAAAATTGAAAACAGTACATTGTACAGCGTACAGTAAAACAGTCATACATTTAACACAATAAACTAAGAGTTCAAGAAGCATCAGTTACTTTGACGTACAGTAAAATCGAGTTGATGAGTCTCATCCATTTTCTGAAAGACATTTAATTTTGCTTGCCGTTCTTCATTGTTGAGTACACTACACTCGTCTTTGTGATATGTATTGTAATGTCTTTCAATTGAAAACTTACACCGGACGCCTATTATTCGACGGCACAGCAAACACTGAGTTTTCAGCAGCGGCTACAAAAAAGAATTGCAGTTTCCAGTCATTTTTAAACGACTGAGAACATAGATCTCCCGTCCTTTGCTTTTTCACAGCACTTGCCATTTCTCAGTACTTCTCTGTTAAGGTTACGGTCACCTAGGGTAAACGAGACTGGATATGTTGCGCTCTTGCTTGTACCACAGGGAAGTGGAGGTACCGCCGTCCATTTAGGACACATGTCTAATAACAGATGTCGCTGTCGCTCGCCGTAGCACACATGTGCAGCACTTCCGCACGTCTGCACACTGTGCAGCGTTTGGCCGGCCCTGCCATAAGACGTCTGTTGATTGGATGTGTAGTAACTGGCCTACCAACGCCTTTCTGCTGCGTCGTCGTTATGGCGGTGCCAACCCCTTTCCTGGAGCACAATGTGGAAATCTGCCAGTGGCATTGCTGCATCTGACGTAATGGTGTTTGGTCGGCACTGAGCTGGCCCTCTCTCAATATGTTTTGCAACAGACATGGCAACATCACAATTTTACTCAGCAGCGCCGAAAAATAGTGTGGCTCTACAGATCGAATAACTGATAAGAAGATACTGTATCGCACTGGGGAAAACATGAAATTTATGGCACAACTTCGTTTCATAACGCATTTCCTGAGGCATCAAGGACTTGTCAGTTTGGTAATGGAGAGAAGTGTGTATATGTGCGTGTTGGGGTGGGGGTGTTCAAATTGTAGAGGGAGACAAGTTATGAATACAGTTAGCACGTCCAAAATGATGTACATTGCATTAGCTGTGCAGTGCTGAAGAGGCTTGCACATAATAGACTATCTTGGGCAGCAGCATCAAACCAGTCTTCAGACTAAAGACCACAACGACAACATTGTGGAAGGGAGGGAAGAGAGATGTACGCTTCTGGTTCACAATTTTGCAATATCTTTACTGGGAGAACTCATGAGTAAGGTCGATCTCGTGTGATTCAGCACGCTCTGCTATTGACATGACAACTTCGCTTCCATTTTGCTCTGAATTAACGGTGCTTCTCATTCTTGTATGAGGAAAGCTATTTGTCTTACACTGTTGGCCGATGCAACGAACTGAGGTAGCGTTTCTTGTATATTTTGTTGTTGTAAATAGAAATGTCTCTGGTATGACGTTAAACTGCAACCACACTTGGAGTGACCAGAGTATAAGTGGTCCCCATCCAATAATAACAACAACGTCTCGGGAAGGTGAATGAGCGAATGGAAGTTGCGACCTGTAACTGTTACCTTGCCTGCTTGCGAAAGTGTAAGGAAGAGCGAGAACGGTACCGCACGACCACGAGCTGCGGACGATGGAAGGAAGGTAGAGAATGTACAGAAAATAGTCGTGATCACCAACTACTTTCCAGCAGGTAGTCAGCTCAGTAACGTCAATTGAATAAAACAAGTATTGCTTGTTGATTCCTGTTGTTAATTTCTATTACCCCAGGTTGGTGTTCGTGAGAAACGCAAAGTTACAAAAATGGCTCCAATGTAATTTTCATCAGGCAAGTGCATAACATGATCGGCAGTCGCATTATGCTGTATAGTTAATTGAGTATCAGACTTTGTTTCTGAAAGACTACAGGTTCGTTGGTGCACCATAAAAGATCTGAAAAATTGCTAATCAGTATTTGGATCACACCAATGGCAGACTGGCTCCATGTCAGCAGTTGTACATTTCTTTCACGAATAGCTGTGCCGACCGAGTCCCTGACATCACACCAAGGGCCGAACAGTGCTGTTGCGAAAGCGCCTGCATGCCAGTGGCTCAGCAGAGTTGCGATTGAGGCAGCCCCCATTGGCCACGGCCTCACTGCTCCGCATTGAGCGAGGCCGTGACGTCACTGTACCAGTGCTGCGGCCTACAGGCTGTTAGTATTATTGACCGCAGTTGCAAACTATGTGCTACGAGCGGTGAGGAGAGCATTGTTTAGTGGGGTGGTGGTATTTCAGTTTTGTCGTAACGCACAAAACGAGCGAGGAAACTAATGTGGTTTGCTGAAGAAGGAGCGCATGTCAATAGAAACGGAAATCAAAGAAAAAACTAATCAGTGGTGATTAGAGAACCACACAGCCTGAAACGAATCTTAAAGTTCATTTTGGACCTTGTTAAAACCGATTGTGAATGGCGTTAGGAAGAACGTTCGTTTTCTTTGCTGTTCGCTGTGCAGTGAAATTTACTCTCATGCTGAAAGGTGAAGTGGCACTTCGCACATTTCTCGCCATCCATGTGTGTCTAATAAACAAGGGTGTTGTCTGGACGTGAAACGACTTCCTAAACCTGCTCAGGAGATAACTGTCGATAAATGTGTGGCTATGTGTGTACGAGACGTAACGTCGTACGCAACTATAGGAGATGAAGGACTTATGGATCTTATTCAGGCGTTAGTTGACTCTGCAAAGGCCATTATATCTCACACCACAACTGTGTCGCGGTACATGGCAGAAAGTGCTAAAAGCCTACGACATATAATTATGCCTGAGGTAAATGATCATCTAACAAAAGGTGAATACAGACATTTGGACATCCTGTGCGAGAAGAAATAATTATCTGACATTTACTGTGTGGTGTCACCGCCAAACACCACACTTGCTAGGTGGTAGCCTTTAAATCGGCCGCGGTCCGTTAGTATACGTCGGACCCGCGAGTCGCCACTATCAGTGATTGCAGACAGAGCGCCGCCACACGGCAGGTCTAGAGAGACTTCCTAGCACTCGCCCCAGTTGTACAGCCGACTTTGCTAGCGATGGTTCACTGACTTCTACACTCTCAATTGCCGAGACGATAGTTAGCATAACCTTCAGCTACGTTATTTGCTACGACCTAGCAAGGCGCCAGTATCCGCACTATTGATATTGTGAATTATGTACCATAAAGAGCGACGTTCTCCATTAATGGATTAAAGTTGCGATAAGCCTACGACATATAATTATGCCTGAGGTAACTACTCATATAACAGAAGGTAGATACTCAGCAACTACACACATGTGGACATCCAGAGCAAGAAGAAACAACAATCTGACATGTACTGTCTCCTGTTTCATTGACTGGACTCTCAGATTTCGCGCTTTATTTGCAACTCAATTTCCAGGTGAACCAAAAACTGGCGGTACCATTCTAAGAGAATTGTTTGGACGATTTATGTCTCATGGTATCCGCCACTCTGCTTTAAAAGACATGCAGTACACGTCTGATCAAGGTACCAACACTGTCGTTGCGGTATATTCACAATTGAGCTGTTTCTGCCGTATGCTAAATACAGGGCTACGAAATAATTTTAATGCGGAGTATATATGAGTCAATTGACCTAAGGTGCATGGTCTTTTGATTACGGCGAAAGAATGAGTCACTTACGTAACGAAAAGTGGACTTGTTAATGCTCTTGACAGATAAGTGAGCAAGTCTAACGATAGTCGTTGGAATAAGTAGCTGAAAATTATAGAATGTCTTTGTGCGAGCAGCTCTCTAAGAAGGGAGAAATAGCCCGAAAAGAAGGAACTGATATCACGTTGGTGAAAGAACTTTTCACTATATGGTCGCTAATCTAGTACTGTAATTCTCATACGCAATCGTTTATTTTATTGTTTTTCAAACATAAGAGTTTTTGTAGCTCTTCAAAGCTGCGTCCAAGGAATTAAAACTGGGAACATGGACATGGACAATGACAATGTTAAAGCATTTGAATCAGGCGCCCCAGGAGAGAGAAGCTTCTGAAATTGGACTTTTACATAAACGCCTCAAATTATACCTAGATGGAATGTTATTGTCCAGAGAAGCTGTGAGGTACCAACTTTCCTCTGGGCACCATTCATCATTTAAAAGTGTTATCTCAAGATAGGAGGCTTAGAGTCATGAAAAGTTTGCAATATTTTTCCTTCCTCATACTTCTCCAATCCCAGAATACACTCTAACGACATTTCCCGCTCATTCCTACATGTTCCTCTACTACTGGTAACATGTGAATACTTGGGAAACTATGTTGTGCTAAATGAAAGTTTGAATTTTTGCCATATATAGACTGAAATATGAATTTTGCTGTTCTCCGATAAAAAGAGGAGAGGAGTACTGAGACTGGACATGTATTCCAGAGCCCCACCCCATAAAAGGACAAATCTTGTTGAAGCACGTAAATTATGCTACACCATCTGCTGGATTGCTAGTTGTGCAATTTGAAGAGGGGAGTGAGATATTCAGGTAGCATACACTCGATGTCATTTAACATCTACACCGAACAAGCAGTAAAGCATACAAAGAGAAATTTGTGCCGGCCGCGGTGGTCTAGTGGTTCTATCGCTCAGTCCGGAGCCGCGCGACTGCTACTGTCGCAGGTTCGAATCCTGCCTCGGGCATGGATGTGTGTGATGTCCTTAGGATAGTTAGGTTTAAGTAGTTCTAAGTTATAGGGGACTGATGACCACAGATGTTAAGTCCCATTTGAACCATTTGAATTTTTGATAAATTTGTAAACAGAACTAAATATCAGGGAGAATCAATAAACATTTTGAAGTTTACCGGTGACACTGCAGTTCTGTCAGAGACAGTAAAGAACTTGGAATAATAGTTGAATGGAATAGATAGAGCCCTGGAAAGGGATTATAAGATAACCCTCAATGGAACTAAATAAAAAGTAATGAAACGTATTCGAATTAAATCTAGCAGTACCAACGGATTTTCAATAACGTGTACTACAAAAGGAGGCTGTAATATATGACCAACACAGAGATATACGGATTTTGTTAATTTTAGTTGTCTTTTACGCACAATTCACTTTTTAAAGATATATTTATGTGTAATAAGGGTCCTAAACCTGAAAATATGATTATGACACATGTTCTGTATATTCACATCCACTGCAAAGACCTAAACTTTTGCGTTAAGTTTTCCTGAAAAAATTAAAACAATTACGTAATCTCGTAGAAGAAATCATTAAAAATTATAAATATATTTTTTCAGAATTTCAAATGGCAATGAGCTCCATGGGACTTAACATCTATGGTCATCAGTCCCCTTGAACTTAAAACTACTTAAACTTAACTAACCTAAGAACTTCACACATCACCCAGTCATCACGAGGCAGAGAATATCCCTAACCCTGTGCGAATCGAACCCGGGAACCCGGGCGTGGGTAGCGAGAACGCTACCGCACGACCACGAGCTGCGGACTACAATTTTAGTATACAATATACATAAATTTATTATTGTGTTTCGAAAAGGTACGTATAAAGTACCCCTTCTTTCCCCTTGGTATTGCGAGGTTTAAATCAGGTTGTGTTAAGGGAATCTGATTACGAAATGAGACATTAAAAGGACTATTGGCCACCAAAATAACTGATGAGGATATAGAATGAAGACTGACTATAGGAAGAAAAGTATTAATGGAAAAGGGTGATTTGCTGACATCGAATATAAATTTAAGTGTTAGGAAGTATTTACTGAAGGTATTTGTATGGTTTCCAAGATGCTGCTCCACGTGGGTGTAAAAATGAATGTGCGCAATGGAAAATACTGAAAGCAGAAATATTGATTTGGCCCTGTCTGACTACCCACGGAAGTAGATCTTAGGATCTCATAACGATCCTATTACTTCCTCCTTCTTGGTCTTTAACATATAAATTGCAACATAAAGATAAATGAATGATTAAGAGATCTTTAACTACTAAATAATGAATGCTGTTTCTGCTTATACATTTATTATAGATTTAAACCACTTTATATATTACAGAAGTTTATATGTCAATGTACAATGGACATAAGGAGATAGAAATAAATTTCCTGACTAATAGTATTGATCAATTGCCCAAATCTGCCCCTTTTTACGGCTACGCGACCTAAAATAAACAACGTGAGATGACTGACATCATCTACAACCCAAATATCTACATCTACATCTATATACATACTCCGCAATCCACCATACAGTGCGTGTCGGAGGGTACCTCGTACCACAACTACCATCTTCTCTCCGTGTTCCACTCCCAAAAGCGGACGAGGGAAAAATGATTGACTATATGCCTCTGTACTATCCCTAATCTCTCTTATCTTATCTTTGTGGTCTTTCCACGAAATGTAAGTTGGCAGCAGTAAAATTGTACTGCAGTCAGCCTCAAATGCTGGT
The DNA here is from genome assembly GCF_023897955.1 of Schistocerca gregaria. Lineage (NCBI taxonomy): Eukaryota > Metazoa > Arthropoda > Insecta > Orthoptera > Acrididae > Schistocerca > Schistocerca gregaria. The sequence goes on along the minus strand of NC_064931.1, from coordinate 398,524,226 downwards.
TCTCTAAATTTCCTCAGTATCGATTCACGAAAAGAACGCCTCTTCTCCTCTAGAGAATCTCACACGAGTTCCTGAAGCATTTCGTAACATTCGCGTGATGATCAAACCTACCAGTAACAAATCTAGCATCCCGCTTCTGAATAGCTTCTATGTCCTCCCTCAATCCGACATGATAGGGAAGACACTGCTTCCTAAGATGATCTACAGTTATGTGCAACCTCAGTGGAAATGAATCTTACGTGATCACAGATGTTCAGCTTTATAGACCTAATAAGCAGAAGCAATTACCAATATCGCCGAATGTTCTGCGTCCCGTGCGTAGGCGTGATGGCTCTCGTCACGTCTGCGACAACGAGAGAACTCCAGCTGCAAAATAATTATCCCCTGAGTTCAGCAACGCGTCATCGAAAGTCAGTTTCGGCATGATGCTTGATGAGAAAGTCTAGCCCTGGGATTGCACAGCAGCCTTCGACTGCATCACGCATTACACTGCAAGTGTTGTCACTTTCGTCAATCTCCTGATCCACTGGCACAAGCCTTGTCGCCCCGTTCATTAACCTTAAAAACACATTTCCTCTTTCTTCTCCTCCCACCTTCTGCTGAGGCAGTGCCGTCACAGATGGTACCGAATCTGCGGCCTTCGGAAATACTAAATGCGTCTGTACCATTTCAGTACCCAAAACATCTGCAACACAATGAGCCTTACTGATAGCTTTCTGTGCAACCTCCAAAGTATCTACAACAAAATTACTGTCGGCAGTTGCACTCTGCAAGACACAAAGATCATCGGCACATGCGCTTCCCTGCACATCTTTTCCTGGCTGCTGAAATTCGCAACCTCTCCGACAGAGTATACCTAACTAATTATGCAATCAACAGACGAGGAGAACAAAACAGTAAGACGACAAGGACACTTAATCTAATTCCATTCTAGCACTTACTGTAAATTCACTTCTCCGCTGGGCCGGCCGCGGTGGTCTCGCGGTTAAGGCTCTCAGTCTGGAACCGCGCGACTGCTACGGTCGCAGGTTCGAATCCTGCCTCGAGCATGGATGTGTGTGATGTCCTTAGGTTAGTTAGGTTTAAGTAGTTCTAAGTTCTAGGGGTCTGATAACCACAGAAGTTTAGTCCCATAGTGCTCAGAGCCATTTGAACCATTTGAACTTCTCCGCTTGAGCATCTACACATGACTACTACGTTTGCGCTTAAACGTAGTGAGCCACCTATATTACTCGAAATGGAATACATTCCCCATTCAAAGTGGCGTGAAATAACCACAAAATTCTGACTTCTAAACAAAACTCATCTTCCCCTCCATTTTCAGTATAGTCGACTGGATCGACTGCTTACCTCTGGTACAGAGCCGAATGATGGGTCTGAATCAGAGGCTCAGACGGTTCTGCGACCGTGTTACATCTTACATCCTTCCGGACCTTGAACCACACCCATTGATGATAGGGAAAAATAACGTTCATATTTACACATCCTCAAAACACAGTCTGAGTTTACTTGTAATATGTCACACATGAAAACAGAACTGAATAGCTGGTAAAAGAAGGACTGACTCTACGTGATACTTTCAGGGAAAAAAAAAAAAGAACAGTTAATGCAATCACCCACTCCATACTGATGCTGTCTGTCGACAAAACTGCAACCCTGAGGAAGTCGAGAGTCATAGTCTCCAGGTAGGGTGGCTGGTAAGGTTCCTCTGTCACTGAAACTTAGTGGTGACACACACTTCTGACATCACACTTCGCCCCAGGGCGAAGCAGGCGGCAAAAGACTTACCAAGCGGCCGCACGTAAGGCCTCCCCGGTTTGTCTGGCAAACAGGTTCCAAGCGCTATCTGTGGCTGACACTGTCGCTGAGCCGGATGCTGTCACCTGTCCTGTTTCAGAGGAAACCACTCAGCCTGCAAGATCCGGGCAATCGCAGAGGGTGGGCTTATTGGTATTTGGGAGCTCCAACGTTAGGCCCGTTACGGGGTCCCTTCGGGCCTTGCTGACAAGGAGGGTAAGAAAACCAGTGTGCATTCCGTGGGAATAGCGGGTGGAGTCATTCCAGACGTGGAAAGTGTCCCCCCAGATGCCACGAAGAGCTCAGGGTGCAGCCAACTGCAGGAGGCTGCTCACGTCAGTACCAATGATGTGTGTCACTTTGGATTAGAAGAGATTCTCTCTGATTTCTAGCGGCTAACGGAAGTGGTAAACGCTGCCAGTCTTGCTTCCAAGATGAAAACAGAGCTGACCATTTGCAGCATAGTCGACTGGATCGATTGCGGACCTCTGGTACACAGCCGAGTGGTGGGTCTGAATCAGAGGCTCAGACAGTACCGCGAGCGTGGAGGCTGCAGATTGCTCGACTTGCGCCAACGGGTGGTTGGGTTTGGGGGTCCGCTGAATAGGTCAGGTGTCCACTAAACGCAGGAGGCGGCTACACAGGTAGCTCGGACTGTGTGGCATGGATTGGGTGGTTGTTTAGGTTAGAGGGTCTCGGGAAAACACAAGAAGGCCTTCAGTCACAAAGGGTGCAATCTGAACACAGGAGGAACGTAGATACAGGAACCATTGGTATAATAGTTGTAAATTATCGTATCTGTGTTGGGAAAGTACCAGAGCTCCAAGCGCTAATGGAAAGCACTGATTCTCAAATCGTTAGAGGCACTGAAAGCTGGCTAAAATCCGATATAAGCTCAGCAGAAATTTTTGCGAAGAACTTAACGGTGTACCAGCCGCTGTGCTGAGTCGTTCTACGTATTTCAGTCTGGAATTGCGAGACTGCTACGGTCGCAGGTTCGAATTCTGCCTCGAGCATGGATGTTTGTGATGTCCTTAAGTTGGTTAGGTTTAAGTAGTTCTAAGTTGTAGGTGACTGATAACCTCTGATATTACGTACCATTGTGTTCAGAGGAATTTTTGAACCTAACGGTGTTCCGAAAAGATAGGCTAAACACGGTTGGCGGTGGCGTGTTTGTTGCTTTCAGAAGTAGTTTAACTTGTCGCGAAATTGAAGTAGATACTTCCTGTGAGTTAGTATGGGCAGAGGAATAAAATAATAATTGAATTCTTTTACTTACCTCCCAGTTCAGATGATGCATTTGCTGAAATGTTCAAAGAAAACTTGCGTTTGATTTCAAACACGGACCCGACTCATACGATAATAGTTGGTGGTGACTTTAATTTATCCTCGATATGTTGGCGAAAATATATGTTTAATTCCGGAAGTACGCATAAAATATCATCCGAAATATTGCTAAACGCATCCTCTGAAAATTATTTCGAGCGGTTAGTTCATGAGCCCACGCGAATATTAAACGGTTGTGAAAACATACTTGATCTCTTAGCAACAAATAATCCTGAGTAAATAACGAGCATCAGAACCGATATAGGGACTAGTGATTACACGGGTGTCGTAGCGAGATTGAATATTGTAATCCCCAAATCCTCGAAAACTGAGCGAAAAATATACCTGTTCAAAAAAGCAGATAAAAATTCATTTGATGCCTTCCTGAGAGAGAATCTTCACACATTCCAAATTAATAATACAATTGTAGGGCAGATGTGGCTTAAATTCAAATAAATAGTATCGGCAGCGTATAAGAGATTTATACCACATAAACAAACAAACAATGGAGCTGATCCTCCTTGGTACACAAAACGGGTTAGAACACTGTTGCACGAACAACGAAACAAACATGACAATTTTAAACAGACGCAAAATCCCCAAGATTCGCGATCCTTTACAAGAGCTCGAAATTTAGCGCGGAGTTCACACCTATAACAGTTTCCACAACGAAACTTTGTCTCGAAACCTGGCAGAAAATCCAGAAAGTTTCTGGTCGTATGTGAAGTACTTTAGCGGCAACAAACAATCAATGCCTTCTCTGCGCTATAAAAATGAAGATACTATCGAAGACAGTGCTGCCAAAGCAGAATTACTAAACACAGCCTTCTGAAATGCCTTCACAAAAGGATACTAAGTAAATATCCCAGATTTCGAATCGAGAACAGCTGCCAACATGAGTAACGTAGAAGTAAATATCCTTGAATTAGTGAAGCAACTCAAATCACTTAATAAAATCAAGTCATCTAGACCAGATTGTATACCAATTAGGTTCCTTTCACAGTATCCTGTTGCATTAGCTCCATATTTAACAATCCTATACAACCGTTCGCTCCACGAAAGATCCGTACCCAAAGACTCGAAAGTAGCACAGGTCACACCAATGTTCAAGAAAAGTGGTAGGAGAAATCCACTAAATTAGAGGCCCATATCGGTAACGTCGATATGCAGCAGGATCTCAGAACATACATACCTGGAAATTGAAATAAGAACACCGTGAATTCATTGTCCCAGGAAGGGGAAACTTTATTGACACATTCCTGGGGTCAGATACACCACATGATCACACTGACAGAACCACAGGCACATAGACACAGGCAACAAACCATGCACAATGCAACACCATGATGCCAGGTGTTGGCCCTGTGTGCCTCGGTCGTATGCAGTCCTTATTGTGGCGCTCACCTGCACGGCGCAAAACACGCATACGACCATCATTGGCACCAAGGCAGAAGCGACTCTAACCGCTGAAGACGACACGTCTCCATTCGTCCCTCCATTCACGCCTGTCGCGACACCACTGGGGGCGGGCTGCACGATGTTGGGGCGTGAGCGGAAGACGGCCTAACGGTGTGCGGGACCGTAGGCCAGCTTCATGGAGACGGTTGCGAATGGTCCTCGCCGATACCCCAGGAGCAACAGTGTCCCTAATTTGTTGGGAAGTGGCGGTGCGGTCCCCTACGGCACTGCGTAGTATCCTACTGTCTTGGCGTGCATCCGTGCGTCGCTGCGGTCCGGTCCCAGGTCGACGGGCACGTGCACCTTCCGCCGACCACTGGCGACAACATCGATGTACTGTGGAGACCTCACGCCCCACGTGTTGAGCAATTCGGCGGTACGTCCACCCGGCCTCCCGCATGCCCACTATACGCCCTCGCTCAAAGTCCGTCAACTGCACATACGGTTCACGTCCACGCTGTCGCGGCATGCTACCAGTGTTAAAGACTGCGATGTAGCTCCGTATGCCACGGCAAACTGGCTGACAATGACGGCGGCGGTTCACAAATGCTGCGCAGCTAGCGCCATTCGACGACCAACACCGCGGTTCCTGGTGTGTCCGCTGTGCCGTGCGTGTGATCATTGCTTGTACAGCCCTCTCGCAGTGTCCGGAGCAAGTATGGTGGGTCTGACACACCGGTGTCAATGTGTTCTTTTTTCCATTTCCAGTATTGTATATTGTGTTCGAACATTATGAATTATCTCGAAGGAAACCGTCTATTGATACACAGTCAACATGGGTTCGGAAAACATCGTTCCTGTGAAACACAACTAGCTCTTTATTCACACGAAGTGCTGATTGCTAATGACAAGGGATTTCAGATCGATTCCGTATTCCTGGATTTCCGGAAGGCTGTTGACCCGGTACCACGCAAGCTCCTCGTAGTGAAATTGCGTGCTTATGGAATGTTGTGTCAGTTGTGTCACTGGATTTGCGATTTCCTGTCAGAGTGGTCACAGTTGGTAGTAATATAAGGAAAGTCATCAAGTAACACAGAAGTGAATTCAGGCCTTCCCCAAGGTAGTATTATAGGACCTTTGCTGTTCCTTATCTATATCAACGATTTGGGAGACAATCTGAGCAGCCGCCTTCGGTTGTTTGCAGATGACGCTGTCGTTTATCGACTAATAAAGTCATCATGAGATCAAAACAAAATCCAAATCGATTTAGAAAAGGTATCTGAATGGTGCGAAAAGTGGCAGTTGACCCTAAATAACGAAAAGTGTGAGGTAATCCACATGAGTGCTAAAATGAACTCTTTAAACTTCGGTTACACGATAAATCAGTCTAATCTATCAGCCGTATATTGAAATAAATACCTAGGTATAACAATTACAAACAACCTAAATTGGAAATAACAGATAGAAAAGGTTTTGGGGAAGGATAAAGGAAGGCTGCGTTATATTGGCAGGACAACTGAGAAAATGTAGCAGACCTACTAAGGAGGACACTACGCTACAAGAGGATACTACGCTTGTCCGTCCTCTTTTAGAATACTGCTGCACAGTGTGGGATCCTTACCAGATGGGACTGACGGAGTACATCGAAAAAGTTAAAAGAAAGGCAGCACGTTTTGTGTTATCACGAAATATGGGAGAGAGTGTCATAGAAATGATCCATGATATGGGCTGGAAATCATTAAAAGAAAGGCGTTTTTCGTTGCGATGGAATCTTCTCACAAAATTCCAATCACCAACGTCTTCCTCCGAATGCGAAAATACTTTGTTGACACCAACCAACACAGGGAGGAAAGATCACCACGATAAAATAAGGGAAATCAGTGCTCGTACGGAAAGATATAGGTGTTCATTCTTTCTGCGCGCTATACGAGATTGGAATAATAGAGAATTGTGAAGGTGGTTCGATGAACCCTCTGCCAGGCACTTAAATGTGATTTGCAGAGTATCCATGTAAAAGTAGATGTATGTGTGGAGGTCTAAGTTGAGGTGTTGTCAGGATGATGATAGATGGCTGCTCATAAAAACTTCACTATTAGTCATACATATTACTGAAGAACAAACTACAACATGCTGTGGTGCAACGTCCTCCATAACGTGTGCTGAAGACAGCGAGTGTTAAGGAACTGACGCAACAGGTGGCCATGGTCTTAAGCGACTGCTCTCTATGGCGCAGGGCTCTTTGCACCTGGTAGTTGGGCCCCAGGTAGTCCACTGGCTGGAAGACGCTAAGCCACAGCACTGATCTTACAACCAGAAGCAGGGGCCCACAGTTAGTGCAGGCCAATTCTCGTGGTGGGTGCTTGTAGCATCATGTCGCCTCGAGGAGTGGCATATGCCTCTCCTCGTAAATAGTAGCTATCAGGCTGAGAGACCTTTGACTGAAAATAGTTGTAGTTTATGGTGGGACAGAGCCTTCTTGCTTTGCAAATCACAGCTCGCAAACATCTAGACCATAAGAAGTCTGTTGACTGGATGTGTAGTAACTGGCCTACAAACGGCGTTTGGCTATGTCTTCGTTATGGCCGGCCAGAGTGGCCGAGCGGTTCTAGGGGCTTCAGTCTGGAACCGCACGACCGATACGGTCGCAGGTTCGAATTCTGCCTCAGGAATGGATGTGTGTGATGTCCTTAGGTTAGTTAGGTTTAAGTAGTTCTAAGTTCTAGGGGAGTGATGTCCTTAGAAGTTACGTCTTATAGTGCTCAGAGCCATTTGAACCATATTTGTCTTCGTTATGGCAGTGCCAGCCCATTTCCTGGAGCATAATGTGGGAATCTGCCAGTGGCATTGCAGCATCTCACGTAATGGTGTGTGGTCGGCTCTGGGCTGGCCCACTAACAATGTCTTTTTCAACAGCCATGGCAATATCACTTTTGTATCCCGCCTGGAAGGCAGCACGTGGGTATGCTCCTGTAACGTGAAAGTTTCGCCAAATGAAGAAAGTGAGTAGCAGCAAGAAAAGATGAAAATCTTCTTTGTGCGAGAAGCTCTCTGAGAAGGCACAAACAGGCCGAAATGAAGGAATTGATATAACGCTGAACAAAGACTTTTTCACGATATGTTTGCTATTGTATTACTGTAATTCTTTTTCGCAATCGTTTATTTTATAGCTTTTAAAACATAAGCGTTTTTGTAGCTCTTCAAAGCGGCGTCCAAGCAATTAGAACAGGAGAAATCACCTGCACCGTACCTTCTGTTAACATGGACACTGACAATGTTAGAGCACTTGAGTCAGAAGCCCTATATCATAGAAGTTTCTGAATTCGGACTTTTACATAAACGCATCAAATTTTAATTAGATGAAAAGCTCTTTGTCCAGAGATACTGTGAGGTAACAACTTTCCTCTGGCCACCATTTGTGATTTAATAATGATATATGAAGATAAGAGACGTAAAGTCATGAAATGGATACAATAGTTTTCCTTCTTCATACTTCTCCAATCCCACAATACACCCTAACGACATTTACCTTTACTGCATCTCCAACCGTGTTTTCTCTTTGTTCTCGCTAGTGGGTTCGAACGGAACTGGCTTACCTCTCTATCTAGAAGTAGTTATCTCAATGTAGTCTGCTCTTCTGGAAGTTACAAAAACAACATTTAATGTTCGGAAATAGGAGAGACGCTCATTTCTACATGTTCCTCAACAACTGGTAACACGTGAATCCTTGGGAATCCATGTTGTCCTCAATGAAAGTTTGAATTTTTGCCGCAATGCACTGAAATATGAATTCTGCAGTCCTCAGGTAAAAAGAAGAGAGGAGTAATAAAGCTGGACATGTATTTCACAGCCCCACCCCACCAAACAACAAATCTTGTTGAAGCACATAAATTCTGCTACTCCATCTGCTGTATTTCTAGTTGTGCAATTTGAAGATAGGAGTGAGACATTCGGGTAGCCTACACTCGATGTCCTCCTCCCATGAACTATCGACCTTCCCGTTTGTGGGGAGGCTTGCATGCCTCAACGATACGTAGGTGCAACCAGAACGGAGGGGTATCTGTTGAGAGGCCCGACAATCGTGTGGTTCCTGAAGAGGGGCAGCAGCCTTTTCAGTAGTTGCTGGGGCAACGGTCTCGATGACTGAGTGATCTGGCCTTGTAACATTAACCAAAATGGCCTTGCTGTTCTGGTACTGTGAACGGCTGAAAGCAAGGGGAAACTACAGCCGTAATTTTCCCGAAGGCATGCAGCTTTGGTGTATGGTTAAATGATGATGGCGTCCTCTTGGGTAAAATATTCCGGAGGTAAAATAGTCCCCCATTCGGATCTCCGGGCGGGGACTACTCAAGAGGACGACGTTATAAAGAGAAAGATAACTGGCGTTCTACAGATCTGAGCGTGGAATGTCAGATTCCTTAATCGGGCAGGTCGGTTAGAAAAGTTAAAAAGGGAAGTCGATAGGTTAAAGTTAGATAAAGTGGGAACTAGTGAAGTTCGGTGGCAGGAGTCACAAGACTTTTGGTCAGGTGAATACAGGGTTATAAATACAAAACAAATAGAGGTAATACAGGAATAGGTTTAATAATGCATAAAAAAGGAGTGCGGGTAAGCTACTACAAACAGCCAAGTGAACGCATTTTGTGGCCAAGACAGACACGACGCCCACGCATACTACCGTAGTACAAGTTTATATGCCAACTGGCTCAACAGATGATGAAGAAATTGTTGAAATGTGTGATGAGATAAAGGAAATTATTCTGGTAGTGAAGGGAGACGAAAATTTAATAGTCATGGGTGACTGGAATTCGAGAGTAGGAAAAGAAAGAGAAGGAAACATAGTGGGTAAGAAATGAAAGAGGAAGTCGTCTGGTGGAATTTTGCACAGACCATAACGTAATCATAGCTAACACTTGGTGCAAGAATCATAAAAGAAGGTTGTATAAATGGAAGAATCCTGGAGATACTAGAAGGTATCAGATAGATTATATAATGGTAAGGCAGAGATTTATGAAATAGGTTTTAAATTGTACGACATTTCCAGAGGCAGATGTGGACGCTGACCACAATCTATTGCTTATGAACTGTAGATTAAAACAGAAGCAACTGCAAAAATGTGGGGATTTAAGGAGATGGGACCTGAATTAAACTCTCTAAACCAGAGGTTGTACAGAGTTTCAGGGAGAGCATAGGGGAACAATTGACAGGAATGGGAGAAAGAAATACAGTAGAAGAAGAATGGGTAGCTCGGAGGGATGAAGTAGTGAAAGCAGTAGAGGATAAAGTAGGTAAAAAGACGAGAGCTAGCATAAATTCTTGGGTAACAGAAGAAGTATTGAATTTAACTGATGAAAGAAGAAAATCTAAAAACTCAATAAATGAAGCAGGCAAAAAGAAATACAAACGTCGCAAAAATGGCTAAGCAGGGAGGGCTAGAGGCGAAATGTAAGGATGTAGAGGCTTATCTCACTAGGGGCAAGATAGATACTGCCTATAGGAAAATTAAAGAGACCTTTGGAGAAAAGAGAGCCACTTGTATGAATATCAAGAGCTCAGATGGCAACCCAGTTCTAAGCAAAGAAGGGAAATCAGAAAGGTGGAAGGGGTATATAGAGGGTCTGTACAAGGGCTATGTACTTGAGGACAATATTATGGAAGTGGAAGAGAATGTAGATGAAGATGAAATACGTATATGATACTACGTGAAGAGTTGGACACAGCACTGAAAGACCTAAGTCGACACAAGGCCCCGGGAGTAGGTAACATCCCATTAGAACTAATGACGGCCTTGGGAGAGCCAGGCCTAACAAAACTCTACCATCTAGATAGCAGGATGTATGAGACAAGCGAAATACCCTCAGACTTCAAGAAGAATATAATCATTCCAATCCCAAAGAAACCAAGTGTCGACAGATGTGAAAATTACCAAACTATCAGTTTAATAAGCCACGGCTGCAAAATACTAACACGAATTCTTTCTTAGAAGAAAGATTATGGAAAGGCAAACCTTCGTTTCTAGCATTTGTAGACTTAGAGAAACCTTTTGACAATGTTAACTGGAGTACTCTCTTTCAAATTGTAATGGTGGCAGGGGTAAAATACAGGGAGCGAAAGGGTATTTAAAATTCGTACAGAAACCAGATGCCAGTTATAAGAGTCGAGGGGCATGAGAGGGAAGCAGTGCTTGGGAAGGGAATGAGACAGGGTTGTGGCCTCTCCCCGATGTTATTCAATCTATATATTCAGCATGCAGTAAAGGAAACAAAAGAAAAATTCGGAGTAGGTATTAAAATCCATGGAGAAGAAATAAAAACTTTGAGGTTCGCCGATGACATTGTCATTGTGTCAGAGACAGAAAAGGACTTGGAAGAGCAGTTCAACGGAATGGACAGTGTCTTGAAAGGAGGATATAAGATGAACATCAACAAAAGCAAAACGAGGATAATGGAATGTAGTTGAATTATGTCAGGGGATGCTGAGGGAATTAGATTAGGAAATGAGACCCTTAAAGTAGTAAAGGTGTTTTGCTATTATGGCAGCAAATAACTGATGATGGTCGAAGTAGAGAAGATATAAAATGTAGACAGGCAATGGCAAGGAACGCGTTTCTGAAGAAGAGAAATTTGTTAATATCGAGTACAGATTTAAGTGTCAGGAAGTCGTTTCTGAAAGTATATGTATGGAGTGTAGCCATGTATAGAAGTGAAACATGGACGATAAATAGTTTGGACAAGAAGAGAATAGAAGTTTTCGAAATGTGGTGCTACAGAAGAATGCTGAAGATTAGATGGCTAAATCACATAACTAATGAGGAGGTATTGAATAGGATTGGGGAGAAGAGGAGTCTGTGGCACAACTTGACGAGAAGAAGGGACCAGTTGGTAGAACATGTTGTGACTCATCAAGGAATCACAAATTTAGTATTGGAGGGCAGCGTGAAGGGTAAAAATCGTAGAGGGATACTAAGAGATGAATACACGAAGCAGATTCAGAAGGATGTAGGAAGAAGCTTGCACACAATAGGGTGGCATGGAGAGCTGCATCAAACCAGTCTCAGGACTGTAGACCACAAAAACAAAAACAACAATGGATCTCATTCAACATCTACACCGAACAAGCAGTAAAGCATACAAGAATAAATTTGTAGTCTGGAACCGCGCGACCGCTACGGTCACTGGTTCGAATCCTGCCTCGGGCATGGAAGTGTGTGATGTCCTTACGTTAGTTAGGTTTAAGTAGTTCTAAAATCAAGGGGACTGATGACCTGGGATGGTAAGTCCCATAGTGCTCAGAGCCATTTGAGCCATAAATTTGTAAACAGAATTAAATATCAGGGAGAAGCAATAGACATATTGAAGTTCACTGGTGACACTGCAAATGTGTCAGAGGTAGAAAATAACTTGTAATAACAGTTGAGTGGAATAGATAGTGCCTTGGAAAAGGATTATAAGATAACCCTCAGTGCTACTAAATGGAAGGTAATTAAACCTAGCAGTACCAACGGAGTTTCCATAACGTGTACTACAAAAGGGGGATGTAATATATGATCAACCCAAATATATACGAGTTTCGTTAATTTTCGTTGTCTTTTACGCACAGCATATGTTTTAAAGATATACTTATGTGTAAGAAGTGTCCCAAACCTGAAAATATGTATATAACACATGTTCTGAAAATTCACATCCACTGACAAGACCTAAATTTTTGCGTAAATTTTTACTGAAAAATTTGAAACATTTACGTAATCTGGTAGAAGAAATCATAGAAAATCACAAGTATATTTCTTTGAAAATTTTAATATATAATGTACATGACCAAATTGCAATACTCTGAATAGGTAGGCATAAAGTACCTCTTCCCTCTCCCTTGATATTCCGAGGGTTTAATCAGTTAGTGTTAAGGAATCTGATTACGAAATGAGACACTAAAAGGACTATTGGACAGCAAAATAAATGATGATGGCCGAAGTGTAGAGGCTATGAATTGAAGACTGGCTATAGCAAGAATAGTTTTAATGAAAAAGAGGTATTTGCTAAAAACGAATATAAATTTAAGTGTTAGGAAATATTTCTTGAAGGTATTTGGATAGTTTCCCAGACGCGGCTTAGGGCGGGTGTAAAAGTGGATGTGCTCAATGGAAAATACTGAACGGGAAAATGAAGATTTCGCTCTGTCTGACTAACCCCTGAATCGGATCTTACGATCCTTTGACGGTGATATTTTTTCCTCGTTCTTGCTCTTTAAAATATAAATTACAACACAAAAATAAATGTATGATTAAGGAAAATAGTAACTACTAAATATTTATGTTGTTTCTGCTTATACGTTCATTGTCCATTAAAACCCCTTTCTATATTACAAATGTTATATAACGACGTGCAATGGATATACAGATACAGACGAATTTCCTGACTAATATTACTGATAAACTGCTCATATCTACCCTTTTTACGGTTACGCGATCTAATATAAACAACGCGAGATCATCGATATCATCTACGTCCCAAACACTACTAGACACTACTTTCAATGATGATCTACAGTGGTGTGCAACCTTAGTGGATATGAAACTTACGTGATCACAGCTGTTTAGCGTTATAACCCTAATAAGCCGAAACAATTACCAATATCACTGAATGTACTGCGGCCGGTAAGTAAGTGTGATGTTGCTGGTACACGTCTGCGACGGTGGAAGATCTCCAGCCACAAAATAAACAACTCATTAAACACTAGAACGGCAGAAGGCGGTCCTCTGTCTACTATAATCTAATACTAAATACTTCTCTTTGTATTCCAGAGACAAGAAACGCGAAATCCCAGCAAAAAGGACGGAATTCAGATAACGTCTCAACTTGAGTATTGACAGGAGAAGTGCTCTCAATCACTGAACGCTGCGTACTCAACGACGATTCCCTACCCGGAGGCGAAGTCTAGAATCGTGTAAGTTAGCAACACCTGCGATCACCTAATGCTACTTCCCAGTACCTTGTGGAACTATATCATGCAAAATAAGCATTTTGATTTTGCCCGCATTTGTCCTATCACGACAAACGAACCATGCGACAGTGTTTCACTGGTGTCAGCTTCCCCCAGCTTGAACATTATACCCCCGAGTTCCACCGCGCGTCATCGAAAGTCAGTTTCGGCCTGATGCTTCATGAGAAAGTCTAGCCCTCGGATTCCACAGCACCCTTCGCCGTCATCACGCAGTACACTGCAAGTGTCGGTCGGATCATAAACCTTACTAACACATTTCCTCTATCTTCTCCTCCCACGTTCTGAGGAGGCAGTGCCGTCACAGATGATGCAGAATCTGCGGCCTTCGGAAATACTAAATGCGTCTGTACCATTTCAGTACCCGCAACATCTGCAATACAATCAGCCTTATTGATAGCTTTCAGTTCAACCTCCTAATTATCTACAACAGAATTACTGTCGGCCGTGCACTCTGCAAGACACAAAAAAACATCGGCACATGCGCTTTTGTATCCTACCTGGAAGGCAGTATATGGGTCTGCTCCTATAAACTGAAAGGTTGGCTGAATGAAGGAAGCGAGCAGAAGCAGGAAAAGGTGAAAATGTCCCAGTACTGCTCTTAGAAATGGTTTTACTATACCAAAATTTTAACTGAATACATAACTTTGCACTGAGGTGGGACGCCTTAGACCCGTGATACGTAGTACAAAGTCTCAATAACAAGCGAAGTGTCCAGGCCGTCTGCTCTTGATCAAAATGGGCAGAATCTGTCCCAGTTGCTCGGCCACCATTGACCAGACGTTTTCTATTGGTGAGAGATCTGGAGAATGTGCTGGCCAGGGCAGCATTCGAACATTTTCTGTATCCAGAAAGGCCCGTACAGGACCTGTAACACGCGATCGTGCATTATCCTGCTGAAATGTAGGGTTTCGCAGGGATCGAATGAAGGGTAGAGCCACGGTCGTAACACGTCTGAAATGTAACGTCCACTGTTCAAAGTGCGTTCAATGCGACCAAGAGGTGACCGAGACGTGTAACCAATGGCACCCCATACCATCATGCCGGATGATATGCAGTGTGCTCCCTGCCGCCGTTGGATAAGCAGCTGCAGCAGCAAGTCGTATACTCCTAGCTCACTCATTTGTTACATAGTTAGTTCTTAATTTCTTTGCGTGTTTTTGGTACTTGCATTGTTTAATTAATAAATTTCGGGCGTATTATGGTATTTGAGAGTTGTAGCATCGCGTTTTAGTACCTGAACAGTGTAAAATCGCATAGTCTCCTTCCATCGCCGAGCAGTGTGTCAGCAGTGCGCAAGTAGCAGCATTACTGCATTTACTAGGCAATCTTGTGTTTTAATAACCGTTTAAATGTTGTGTCGATTTGTTTGCGCTCTCTGTAGGCTAGTTCAGACGTTCTTTGCACAACAGTTTTTAGCATGCATAGGGACTGTAACTGCTGTGTTCAGATGCAGGCTGTGTTGGCATCCCTTCGCTCCCAGCTTCAGGCAGTGTTGGCTTCGGTCACACAGCCTGAGGCTGTTGCCAATGGGCATCACTGTGGGGGTCTGGATGGGGGTTTGACAGGGACGGCCAGCTCGTCCCACGCATCTCCCAATCGGACTAAGACTGTGGCTGCCCGGGATACTGCCCACATTGAGGCTGATTCCTCACCTGTGGTAGAGTGGGAGGTCGTCTCAAGGTGTGGCAGGGGGCGAAAGACATTCCGGAGGGCTGAACGGAAGACCTCTCCAGTTTGTCTGACGAACCGGTTTCAGGCTCTCTCTCAGGCTAACACTGATCTTCGGCCTGACATGGCTGCTTGCCCTGTTCCAGAGGTTGTCCCTCAGTCTGCAAGATCCGGGCAGTCGCAGAGGGTGGCCTTACTGGTAGTTGGGAGCTCCAACATCAGGCGCGTAATGAGGCCCCTTAGGGATATGGCAGCAAGAGAGGGGAAGAAACCCAATGTGCACTCCGTGTGCATACCGGGGGGAGTCATTCCAGATGTGGAAAGGGTCCTTCCAGATGCCATGAAGGGTACAGGGTGCACCCATCTGCAGGTGGTCGCTCATGTCGGCACCAATGATGTGTGTCGCTATGGATCGGAGGAAATCCTCTCTGGCTTCCGGCGGCTATCTGATTTGGTAAAGACTGCCAGTCTCGCTAGCGGGATGAAAGCAGAGCTTACCATCTGCAGCATCGTCGACAGGACTGACTGCGGACCTTTGGTACAGAGCCGTGTGGAGGGTCTGAATCAGAGGCTGAGATGGTTCTGAGACCGTGTGGGCTGCAGATTCCTCGACTTGCGGCATAGGGTGGTGGGGTTTGGGGTGCTGCTGGATAGGTCAGGAGTCCACTACACGCAGCAAGCGGCTACACGGGTAGCAGGGGTTGTGTGGCGTGGACTGGGCGGTTTTTTAGGTTAGATGGCCTCGGGCAAGTACAGAAAGGGCAACAGCCTCAGAGGGTGCGGAGCAAGGTCAGGACATGCGGGGACCAAGCAGCAATCGGTATTCTAATTGTAAACTATCGAAGGTGCATTGGTAAAGTACCGGAACTTCAAGCTCTGATAGAAAGCACCGAAGCTGAAATCGTTATAGGTACAGAAAGCTGGCTGAAGTCAGAGATAAATTCTGCCGAAATTTTTACAAAGGCACAGACGGTTTTTAGAAAGGATAGATTGCATGCAACTGGTGGTGGCGTGTTTGTCGCTGTTAGTAGTAGTTTATCCTGTAGTGAAGTAGAAGTGGATAGTTCCTGTGAATTATTATAGGTGGAGGTTACACTCAACAACCGAGCTAGGTTAATAATTGACTCCTTTTACCGACCTCCCGACTCAGCAGTATTAGTAGCAGAACAACTGAGAGAAAATTTGGAATACATTTCACATAAATTTTCTCAGCATGTTGTAGTCTTAAGTGGAGATTTCAATTTACCAGATACAGACTGGGACACTGAGATGTTTAGGACGGGTGGGAGGGACAGAGCATCGCGTGACATTATACTGAGTGCACTATTCGAAAATTACCTCGAGCAATTAAACAGAGAACCGACTCGTGGAAATAACATCTTGGACCTACTGATAACAAACAGACTCAAACTTTTTGACTCTGTAAGTGCAGAACAGGGAATCAGTGATCATAAGGCCGTTGCAGCATCCCTGAATGTGGAAGTTAATAGGAATATAAAAAAAAGGTAGGAAGGTTTATCTGTTTAGCAAGAGTAATAGAAGGCAGATTTCAACTACCTAACAGATCAAAACGAAAATTTCTGTTCCGACACTGACAATGTTGAGTGTTTATGGAAAAAGTTCAAGGCAATCGTAAAATGCGTTTTAGACAGGTACGTGCCGAGTAAAACTGTGAGGGACGGGAAAAACCCACCGTGGTACGACAACAAAGTTAGGAAACTACTGCGAAAGCAAAGAGAGCTCCAGTCCAAGTTTAAACCCAGCCAAAACCTCTCAGACAAACAGAAGCTAAACGATGTCAATGTTAGCGTAAGGAGGGCTATGCGTGAAGCATTCAGTGAATTCGAAAGTAAAATTCTATGTACCGACTTGACAGAAAATCCTAGGAAGTTCTGGTCTTACGTTAAATCAGTAAGTGGCTCGAAACAACATATCCAGACACTCCGGGATGATGAGGGCATTGAAACAGAGGATGACACGCGTAAAGCTGAAATACTAAACACCTTTTTCCAGAGTTGTTTCAGAGAGGAAGACCGCACTGCAGTTCCTTCTCTAAATCCTCACAAAAATGGCTGACATCGAAATAAGTGTCCAAGGAATAGAAAAGCAACTGGAATCACTCAACAGAGGAAAGTCCACTGGACCTGACGGGATACCAATTCAATGCCACACAGAGTACGCGAAAGAACTTGCCCCCTTCTAACAGCCGTGTACCGCAAGTCTCTAGAGGAACGGAAGGTTCCAAATGATTGGAAAAGAGCACAGGTAGTCCCAGTCTTCAAGAAGGGTCGTCGAGCAGATGCGCAAAAGTATAGACCTATATCTCTGATGTCGATCTGTTGTAGAATTTTAGAACATGGTTTTTGCTCGAGTATCATGTCGTTTTTGGAAACCCAGAATCTACTCTGTAGGAATCAACATGGCTTCCGGAAACAGCGATCGTGTGAGACCCAACTCGCTTTATTTGTTCATGAGACCCAGAAAATATTAGATACAGGCTCCCAGGTAGATGCTATTTTTCTTGACTTACGGAAGGCGTTCGATACAGTTCCGCACTGTCGCCTGATAAACAAAGTAAGAGCCTACGGAATATCAGATCAGCTGTGTGGCTGGATTGAAGAGTTTTTAGCAAACAGAACACAGCATGTTGTTATCAATGGAGAGACGTCTACAGACGTTAAAGTAACCTCTGGCGTGACACAGGGGAGTGTTATGGGACCATTGCTTTTTACAATGTATATAAATGACCTAGTAGATAGTGTCGGAAGTTCCATGCGGCTTTTCGCGGATGATGCTGTAGTATACAGAGAAGTTGCAGCATTAGAAAATTATAGCAAAGTGCAGGAGGGTCTGCGGCGGATAGGCACTTGGTGCAGGGAGTGGCAACTGACCCTTAACATAGACAAATGTAATGTATTGCGAATACATAGAAAAAAGGATCCTTTATTGTATGATTATATCATAGAGGAACAAACACTGGTAGCAGTTACTTCTGTAAAATATCTGGGATATGCGTGCGGAACGATTTGAAGTGGAATGATCATATAAAATTAATTGTTGGTAAGGCGGGTACCAGTTTGAGATTCATTGGGAGAGTCCTTAGAAAATGTAGTCCATCAACAAAGGAGGTTGCTTACAAAACACTCGTTCGACCTATATTTGAGTATTGCTCATCAGTGTGGGGTCTGCACCAGATCGGGTTGACGGAGGAGATAGATAACATCCAAAGAAGAGCGGCGCGTTTCGTAACAGGGTTATTTCGTAACCGCGATAGACGGAGATGTTTAACAAACTCAAGTGGCAGACTCTGCAAGAGAGGCGCTCTGCATTGCGGTGTAGCTTGCTCGCCAGGTTTCGAGAGGGTGCGTTTCTGGATGAGGTATCGAATATATCGCTTCCCCCTACTTATACCTCCCGAGGAGATCACGAATGTAAAATTAGAGAGATTAGAGCGCGCACGGAGGCTTTCAGACAGTCGTTCTTCCCGCGAACCATATGCGACTGGAACAGGAAAGGGAGGTAATGACAGTGGCACGTAAAGTGCCCTCCGCCACACACCGTTGGGTGGCTTGCGGAGTATAAATGTAGATGTAGATGTAAGGCGATGACGAATACACGCTTCCAACGTGCGTTCACAGCGATGTCACCAAACACGGATGCGACCATCATGATGCTGTAAACAGAACCTGAATTCATCCGGAAAAATGACCTTTTGACATTCTGCACCCAGGTTCATCGTTGAGTACAACATCGCAGGCGCTCCTGTCTGTGATGCAGCGTCAAGGGTAACCGCAGCCATGGTCTCCGAGCTGATAGTCCATGCTGCTGCAAACGTCGTCGAACTGTTCGTGCAGATGGTTGTTGTCTCGCAAACGTCCCCATCTGTTGACTCAGGGATCGAGACGTGGCTGCACGATCCGTTACAGCCATGCGGATAAGATGCCTGTCATCTCGAATGCTAGTGATACGAGGCTGTTGGGATCCAGTACGGCATTGCGTATTACCCTCCTGAACCCACTGATTCTATATTCTGCTGACAGTCATTGGATCTCGACCAACGCGAGCAGCAATGTCGCGATACGATAAACCGCATCGCGATAGGCTACAGTGCGGCCTTTATCAAAGCCGGAAACGTGATGGTACGCATTTCTCCTCCTTACACGAGGCATCACAACAACGTTTCACAAGGCAACGCCGGTCAACTGCTGCTAGTGTATGAGAAATCGGTTGGAAACTTTCCTCATGTCAGCACGTTTTAAGTGTCACCACCGGCGCCAATCTTGTGTGAATGCTCTGAAAAGCTAATCATTTTCATATCACAGCATCGTCTTCCTGTTGGTTAAAATTCGCGTCTGTAGCACGTAACCTTCGTGGTGTGGCAATTTTAATGGCCAGTAGTGTAATATTAGACTGCATGGAACGTGAGGATAAGCACACCAATCGTCAAGGTTCTGGTCGCCTACGTCTGACAACCGCAGTTCAGGATCGTTGTATTGTGCACCGAGCACCTTGTGAGCCTTCCACATCTGAGAACAACAAATGGATTCCCTACAACACTCTGTGTCATCCTGAATCAATGGTCGGAGCCTAGAAGTAGCCAGACGAAGAAAAATACCGTACCATGTGCAGGCTGCCGTTAACATCACAACACAAACGGTGGCATTTGGAGTGGTGCTGTAACTGCGGAGCATGGACTGTCGATGAATGGCGTCGCATTGTGTTCAGTGATGAATAACGGTTCTTCCCTAACCCAAATGATCATCACTGACGAGTATGGAGGCGATGTGGAGAGATGTCTCATTCTTCCAATGTTTGGAGCTACACAGCGGTGCTACTCTTGGAATCATAGTGTGGGGAATCATTGCGTATGACTTCAGTTCATAGCTAGCAGGGACTGAGGGAACTCTGGCGGCACAACTATATGTGATGGACATCCCGTGTCCTCATGTGTTAACTCTCACGTGATAGTATCATAGCTCGTCCACACATCTATCTGCAGGATGTTGAGGTACTGCCATTTCCAGCAAGATCCCCTGCTCTGTTCCTGGTAGAATATGTGAGGGACTACCTCAGACGTTAGCTCTGTTCCAGAGCCAGTATCCAGGTTATCAAGGACCAGTTACAACATTTGTGGGCCAGATTACTTCGGACGATGATACAGTGGCCTTATGACACCCTTCCCAACCGAATCAGCGCACATCCAGGCCAGAGGAAGTATCAGGACATCCTAACAGATGGGAGGGATCCCACTGCCAAGTTTTTTGTAAATTTGACTCGATTCTGTAATCACCGAAATAATATCACGTACACTCTCAAAGATTCAAGTTTCGTCCCGCCCCCCCATCCCCCCTCCCCTTCCCCTCCTATTGGTGCTTTACTTTTTTTTTACGACGAAGTGTATTCGCAGTGCGCCACAGATAACAATAAAAGTTTAATTTCTTTCTCCGCTGAGCTCAATACACCCGTGAAAAGGAATTCTGGTGACTTTAAGTGCGATCGCAAATACACTCCTGGAAATGGAAAAAAGAACACATTGACACCGGTGTGTCAGACCCACCATACTTGCTCCGGACACTGCGAGAGGGCTGTACAAGCAATGATCACACGCACGGCACAGCGGACACACCAGGAACCGGGGGGTTGGCCGTCAAATGGCGCTAGCTGCGCAGCATTTGTGCACCGCCGCCGTCAGTGTCAGCCAGTTTGCCGTGGCATACGGAGCTCCATCGCAGTCTTTAACACTGGTAGCATGCCGTGACAGCGTGGACGTGAACCGTATGTGCAGTTGACGGACTTTGAGCGAGGGCGTATAGTGGGCATGCGGGAGGCCGGGTGGAAGTACCGCCGAATTGCTCAACACGTGGGGCGTGAGGTCTCCACAGTACATCGATGTTGTCGCCAGTGGTCGGCGGAAGGTGGACGTGCCTGTCGACCTGGGACCGGACCGCTGCGACGCACCGATGCACGCCAAGACCGTAGGATCCTACGCAGTGCCGTAGGGGACCGCACCGCCACTTCCCAGCAAATTAGGGACACTGTTGCTCCTGGGGTATCGGCGAGGACCATTGGCAACCGTCTCCATGAAGCTGGGCTACGGTCCCGCACACCGTTAGGCCGTCTCCCGCTCACGCCCCAACATCGTGCAGCCCACCTCCAGTGGTGTCGCGACAGGCGTGAATGGAGGGACGAATGGAGACGTGTCGTCTTCAGCGATGAGAGTCGCTTCTGCCGTGGTGCCAATGATGGTTGTATATGTGTTTGGCGCCGTGCAGGTGAGCGCCACAATCAGGACTACATACGACCGAGGCACACAGGGCCAACACCCGGCATCATGGTGTGGGGAGCGATCTCCTACACTGGCCGTACACCTCTGGTGATCGTCGAGGGGACACTGAATAGTGCATGGTACATCCAAACCGTCATCGAACCCATCGTTCTACCATTCCTAGACCGGCAAGAGAACTTGCTGTCCCAACAGGACAATGCACGTCCGCATGTATCCCGTGCCACCCAACGTGCTCTAGAAGGTGTAAGTCAACTACCCTGGCCAGCAAGATCCCCGAATCTGTCCCCCATTGAGCATGTTTGGGACTGGATGAAGCGTCGTCTCACGCGGTCAGTACGTCGAGCACGAACGCTGGTCCAACTGAGGCGCCAGGTGGAAATGGCATGGGAAGCCGTTCCACAGGACTACATCCAGCATCTCTACGATCGTCTCCATGGGAGAATAGCAGCCTGCATTGCTGCGAAAGGTGGATATACACTGTACTAGTGCCGACATTGTGCATGCTGTGTTGCCTTTGTCTATGTGCCTGTGGTTCTGTCAGTGTGATCATGTGATGTATCTGACCCCAGGAATGTGTCAATAAAGTTTCCCCTTCCTGGGACAATGAATTCACGGTGTTCTTATTTCAATTTCCATTAGTGTATTTCATTACATAGGACGCCAAATGGGATGTGAGCACGTTAGCTAAAGTGCTTGTGTCATTGATGATTGACAACGAGCCAATGAAAGCAATTTCTGTGGTTATTGCAGCGATAGGATTTTCAGCGGGACTCTCGAGGAAAGAGGGAGCAATACCTGTGCCAGTCTCATGGGAAACAGGAGTGGGTGACAAAAGTTAAATGATATTCACAAGGAGCAGGGTATTTCCTAGGCGAATGAGGAATAATAGAGACAGTAGTCGAACTAGGTCTGTCGGCTTTATAGCAGAAGCTAATTATGAGGGCAAAACTAAAATGCAAGTGAGCGAGGTGTTCAAGGGTCTCTGTGTAGTCGCACGGTCTCTCTCTTAATTGGTTAAAAGAAGAATGCGGGGCGACGCTCGGTCTTAACATCGCGCCTGCTGTGTCGTCCGAGCAAGACACAGCCAGGGCAAAAGCACCACAGGCGTAAAGATGCGAGCTGGTGCCAGTGCCATAGATATTCGCCACCTAGGCGAGTTCCACCAGCACCAAGGGCGGCGCTGAGGATGAAGGTATCGACTCCGTCTAAGACAATTGCCGGCCGAGCGCAACACACCAATGACCGCACGACAACACACGGAAGCCTACTCGGTAGATAGAAGAGCAGCTCTGGCCCAGTTGGTTATAGGTCATCGTCCAGAGCTGGCTTATGGAACGTCGTTTAGTGCACTCATAGAAGTGAACAGACAGTTGTTTTAAATTGCATTTGCTATGTACTGTGAAGCTTACTTACGATTATTAGCGCTTAGTCGTTGAGGACCTTTTCTGTGTTATATTACAAGCAATGTTGCAGACTTCATTATTCGACAAGTCACGAAGACAAGTAAACCTTTTAAACTAATTTTTTGAGACTTTGTTACTAATTTGTTGGAGTGTTGTAGAACCTTCGTTCTCCTTTCCTGTTACCTGACCCTGGGGCATAGCTGTGTAATAGTGGCAGGGAGAAATTGTCTTAGCGGTGTACTGCACCAGAAGCCGTTCCACGAACTCACAAACTCGCCCTACAGTAACAACACTGGCAACTCGGCCTCCACAGCAGTACCGACGACGCCTTTACAAAACTGGTGACGAGGATTCACAAAAGGGCCTGTACTACCCTTGGACGTTGCCACTGTACGCGGCAGTGGTGTGTTTACTAACATGGCATGGACACAGAGGAAGTATCTTTCTCGGCTCAGAATGGAGTCTCGACAAGTCCGTAATTGTGTAAAGCTAGGGTGCCAGACAGTTACGACGGGCCGGCGTAGCGTGCGCTTTACTGTAACTGTTTCTATGGAACAGAGTGGTGAAGGTTACTTAATGGGTGTTCGCATATTTCTCTACCCCACGGATGCAATGCTTACATCTCCGATAAACAATACAGGAGTTGCTCAGCCGAGGATAAAAACAGCACTCACTGGGGTTTAGTTTTCTAAATTCCTCGTACGACCTGGCGTTAGATCAAAGGTCTGCTTTATTGTTTTCCAACCATTCGACACAAATATTCTTCCTCTATTTTATAGAAGGCATTCGTAATACCGGGTCTATAATCTTGTGACATGGAACCTGACTCATAAAAATCACAGTTCTAGCGCGTAACTTTCCGAGAACGCTCCAAAACCACGCATCTTAGTATGATACTCTACACCACGTTTTTCCCAGTGAAATATATACCGTCCATCCCAAAAGTTCCGAGATTGATTTTATTCCCAGAGTATAAGCGTCGTCAGCGCAGTAACTATGCTGTCAGCTTCGACTAACAACTGTAACCGACAGATGTCTATTTGACCAGTCCACAGTGACCAAACAGTGTTAAGTAGTCCACGTGCGTCCATAGTGGATGCATTACATCGACATCACTGAATCAACTGTTCAATACAACGTTATGTATCAGAGAAAAATTATGTCTTTCGATGTAAAACAACGATACGTTGATGCCTGCCGCGTGTTGATCGAAATGCAAAATGCGGAAAATTCTTTTCTGTAAAAAATAATCACGGATGACGAACCTTGGTGTTATCAATATGAAACTACCACAAAATGACAAAGTGAAAGACTGTACAGGACGGATAAACATTTTAACTCTATAACTGACATGAAGCCAGTGTGATGCTCGAGTTGAACGATATTCCAAAGAAGAACTTTTCTGAAGTTTCACATGACTGTATGAACGTTCTGTACGTTGTACTCAAGTGAGGGGAGGCTATGTGTACGTCCTCAAACACTATAATCGCTATCTGAAGTTTTCTATATTTTTATAGAATAATGTCGAATATTTTTGGACTGACGTGGACTACCACGTTTTGCACCAACCTATCTTCGCTTCCAACGTTCCCAATGCGTCAGATTATACTGAAGGTGTTTGAATTCCTCCGTTTTATTCTTCATTCTTCCCGTGTAATAATCATGTGGGCCCTAAATTTTCTTTTACATCAGATGATTTTTTTTACCACACATCGGACTTTTGGAGTGATTTCCACCAACCACCTCTCAACAGTGTAACCGATTTTCCATCGAATTTTTCGAAAGCGTACTATTTCCCACTTTAACTGTTCCCTTTTTCTTGTTATTCGATAATTCGCCATGAGCACAAGCCCTTTTTGATAGACGTTTCGTATGTGAAGACCAATTTCTGAATAAGACTCCAAAGGACTGTTTCACTCAAATCATGGAAGTCTTCCTGTTCAATTTTCAATCTTTCGAAAACGACTGATGGTGTCGGAAACAGGTTTTGCCACATAGAAGTCATGGATTTTATTCTTATGAGTCCCTGTGTAAACTCGTCCAATACAAAATTCTGTATCCTGCAGGATTTTTTTTATACAAGATTTGAAATTTCTCGATATTCTCTGGCAATTCGTGTCACGACACTTTCACTAACTTCAAGATACTTAGCAGTTCTCTTTACTGGCTGTGAAACGGAGTTTTTCTTTTTCGACCTCAGAGTAAGCATAGGCACCAATGGCGACCGAAGTTTTTACAGCTCTGTAAATTATGTGTGCTTTCACACAAGTACAAGGCAACTCACTGTGTCACGACAACTGTCTTACATGAGTACACAAAAACGAATGGCAGCACAATTGTTAACTATTTGACGCAAAACCCTGATGTACTGATGGTGACAGTAGGAGGTGAAGGAAGGCGTTATATTTGTGCTTCATTTATTACTACGTGCATAAAAAGATGGCAGCTGTGAAGGGCAACAGCAGAGCTTGCAATTCAGCTTCTCACATTTAGAAGGGGAGACCGACTCCAACGGCAATCAACCATCGAAGTAACTCCATTGTGAAAGTTGAAAATTTTTGATGCACCGAGACTCGAACCCGGATCTCCGGCTTAGTCACTAGCTGTTGCCTCAAACGCGTCGGCCATCCGTACACGCTTCCCATCTTTTTTTGTTGTTGATCTCATTTTGTTCGTTAATGGTCGTTGTATTTGTTCGGGGTGGACGTCCCATGACGCTTGTTCAAGTTCATCGTCGATCCATTAATTCAGTTTTTTATGTTACAGAGGGCAGCCAACCTTCTGACCGAACACAATGAGTTACCATGCCGGCTAAATGTAGGATGAAATTGGAGTCGATCCAAGGCCGTCCGACCCAGAGTCTCAACTTTTCACACACTACTAGCGTCCACTTTCCATTCGTCTACTTCCTCACAGCAAGTCTTGCATTCCCGCATTCAACAACCGACATCTGATGCTATTAAGATGGAACGACTAACCGGAAAGCAACGAAGATCTGTCAGCAAACAGAAAAGAGTTACATCATTCAACTTTGCTCAGTACTGTTCACGAAAATTCTACCTGGCATCTGTGACACTGTCAAATAAATGATCGGAAAATCACGCTTTCCACAAAGGTTAACCCCTTTCCAATCAAAATAAAATATTCAGATATCAAATGAAAGTAGATACTTCCATGATTCCAGAGAGATGTGACAGACCGGTGCTCATTAGGTGATGAGGTTTGATTAGATTAATTTTTCGTTCCATAGGCCCAAAAATGAGAGAACATTCGAATATAATACTCACTTCCCTGATCATTTGTCAGGAGATTGTCAAAATATGTAACTGCGTTAGAGTAAACTGAACTGCCAATATTTACAGAATTAGTGCACTGTCAGAAAGAAACATAGTTATGTAGTTTTAAAAAATGTATCGTGCACTCCTAATCTTGACCGTTGTGACCAAGTGCTGTCAGAACTGAAATCTAATGGACATTTTTACTTAAGCTGGTGTAACAGCCCCTGTTAACATAGTCATTTATGGAGTCGAGGTGTGTGCCTACCAAAAAGTCGTTGAAACCCTGTTTAAACTGTGCTTTATCTGAAACCAAATTTTTAATGATTGCTGGAAATTTATTGAAAATGTGTGGTCTCAATATTGGACCCCTTTTTTGACCAAGGGAAACGATTTTAGGTCTTCATGTAGAGTGTTCCTATTCCTAATATTGATACTATGTATTAAACTATTGACTGGAAATAGAGACATACTATTTGCAACAAATTTCATTAAGGAATAAATATGCTGAAAAGCAGTGGTTAGAATACACATTGAACAGATGTTCTTGGATTTACACCACAAATGAGTCTTAATACAGGCCTTTGCACTCTAAAAACTCTTGCTCGGTTTGACGAGTTACTCCAAAATATAATCCCATATGACATAATGGAATGAGAGTAAGCAAAGTATGCAAGTTTGTATATTTATATCTCCCACATCTGACATCGTTCGCGTTGAAAATACAGATTTGTTTAGGCCCAAACACACGATACGCATTCAAAGCCAGGGGGCAGTCAGTATTATCCGTTATATAAAGGCGCGGCCAATTTCTTGATGTTACTAATTTATTCGTTATTTTTCAGTTTAATGGATGGAGAAATGTAAGTCACATATACAGACACATGAATATACACATATAAATACATATGAACATGTGCATATACTGATAAGTCAAAACATTATGGCGACCGCCCCCCGCGATACTGAATGCCGTCTAGTTGCGTTGCGGGCACGTGACGCGGTAGGGAACCTATATACGCGCAGGAGAGACGAGTGAGGAATCACTCCAGTGAAGACAATCAAGCGAGTCTTCATCAGAGACAAGGTTATCGTCAGGAGTGCCCCAGGGAAGCGTGTTAGGACCACTGTTATTTTCTATATACGAAAAGTATCTGACGGACGTGATAAGCAGCAGTCTGAGGGTGTATGGTGTCGTCGTTGAATGACTGTAGGAACATACAAGATGGCTTAGACAAAATTTCTAGTCGGTGTGATGAATGGCAGCTAGCTCTAAACGTAGCAAAATGTAAGTTAATGAAGATGAATCATCATCATCATCATTTAAGACTGATTATGCCTTTCAACTTTCAGTCTGGAGCATAGTCTCCTTATAAAATTCCTCCATGATCCCCTACTCAGTGCTAACATTGGTGCCTCTTCTGATGTTAAACCTATTACTTCAAAATCATTCTTAACCGAATCCAGGTACCTTCGCCTTGGTCTTCCCCGACTCCTCCTACCCTCTACTGCTGAACCCCTGAGTCTATTGGGTAACCTTGCTTCTCCCATGCGTGTAACATGACCCCACCATCTAGGTCTGTTCGCCCTGACTGCTACACCTATAGAGTTCATTCTCAGTTTTTCTTTGATTTCCTCATTGTGGACACCCTCCTGCCATTGTTCCCATCTACTAGTACCTGCAATCCTCCTAGCTACTTTCATATCCGTAACCTCAATCTTGTTGATAAGGCAACCTGAATCCATCCAGCTTTCGCTCCCATACAACAAAGTTGGTCGAAAGATTGAACGGTGCACAAATAACTTAGACATATAGCAGTAATTAAGGGCACCATCAAAAACGTTGATACAAGTTAGTAGCGTTCCTCGGACAGTGTCAGTTGGAATAAGAAAAACAAACCCATAATGTTCGAGTACATCATTAGTAGTGTGCTGATTGACAGTCACATCGAATTAATATCTAGGCGTAACGTTGCAGAGCGATATGAAATGGAATGAGCTTGTGAGGATTGTAGTAGGGAAGGTGATTTTTCTGCTTCGGTTTATTCGGAGGATTTTAGGTCAGTAAAGGAAACCGAACATACGACACTAGTGCCACCCGTTGTTGAGTGATGTTCGAGTGTTTGGGATCTGCAACAGGTAGTATTAATGAAAGACATCGAAATAATTCAGAATCGGGCTACTAGATTTGTCACGAGTAGGTTCGAACAACACTCAAGAAATTCAAATGGGAACCACCGCTACTCAGAAAATTTAGAGAACTGACGTTTTAGGCTGACTGTAGAACGATTTTGCCGCCGCCAACGACTTTTCGTATAAGGATCACGAAGATAAAATTAAATACAGTAGGGCTTGTATGGACGTATCGAAACAGTCTTTTTTCCTCACTCTCTTTGCTAGTGGAACAGAAGAGGGAATGGCTAGAAGTGGTACAGGGTACCCACCGTCGCGCACCGTACGGTAGCCTGAGGAGTATGTATGTAGATATAGCTGTAAAAATGATGAGTTGTACTGACATAAGCGATTTCGTCAAAGGGCAGATTTTTATGATCCGGCACCTGGGAGCGAACATCTCGAAACCGGCGAAGCTGGTCGGCTGTTCGCGTGCTAGTGTCGCGTCTTGAACGTCTATTGAAAGTGTTTAAAGGACGGTGAAACCACGGGTAGCCGACAAGGTTTTGGAAGTTAACGTCTCGGCATAGAACTTGGAAATCGGAGTCTTCCTCTTTCTCTAAACCAGGATAGGCTTCAGTTTGTGGCATATCTGACACACAGTACAATGCTCGTGCAGGCACAAGGGTTCTATAGCGTATCGTACAGCTCACGTTTTAGCACATGGGAAGCTGCAGAAGTTCCCATGTTGACCCAATAACATGGTCAACTGAAATTGCAGTGAGCATGGAATCATGGGTACTCGACCGAGGATCAGCGAAGAAGTGTTGCCTGGTCTGATGATTCACGTTTCTTGTTACACTAGATCGATAGTTGTTTCCAGATACGCCGTCATTGAGGCGAGCTGCTGCTTAAAACATGCACTACGCTGCGGACGCAAAAAATTGTTCAAATGGCTCTGAGCACTATGGGACTTAACTTCTGAGGTCATCAGTCCCCTAGAACTTAGAACTACTTAAACCTAACTAACCTAAGGACATCACACATATCCATGCCCGAGGCAGGATTCGAACCTGTGACCGTAGCGGTAGCGCGGTTCCAAACTGTAGCGCCTAGAACCGCTCGGCCAATCCGGCCGGCTGCGGACGCAGGACGGTGGGAACAGCATCATGCTATGGGAGACTTTCATCTAAACTTTCATAGGACAAGTAGCAGTAATTGAAGGCACTATCAAGGACGTTGATGTAAGTTAGTAGCGTTCCTTGGACAGTGTCAGTTTGAACAAAATTATTTTGAATATTAGGCCACACCATTGTGAAACACTAAAACAACTAAAATCCCGACGTTTCGATCGACTTCGTAGCGGTCCTCTTCAGGGCGGGTTGGTCGCCCTGCAGTGGATCACTGCAAATTCGGTCGAAATGTTGGCAAATTAGTTAGTGTTTCACAATGACGCGACCAAATATACAAAACGATTTTTTCTGAACTTTATTGCGGATCACCTGCATCTGTTCGCGCTTGATTTGTCCCCGACGGCAATGTCATCTTCCAGTGGATAGCTGTCAGCGTCGCAAAGCCAGAATCGTGCTACAGTGGCGTGAGGAGCGCGATAGTGAATTCACGTTGCTGTCTTGGCCGCCATATTTGCCTGATCTGAAACCAACGGAACACATCTGGGAAGCTATCGGGCGACAGCTCCACTCCCTCAAACAACCGACCCGTAATTTTTTAGAAACTGCGTGACCTGTTCATACCGGAAACATACCAAGCACCTGTCGTATCCATGCCAGGCAGAAACGCCGCTGTATTGCGTTGCAAACGTGGACCAAAACGAGTTTAAGCAGGTAGTCATAATGTTTAGCTCATCAGAGTATGTTCTTAGTGAGGAGAGGACGGGTGGAAGGGCATGGCCTTGTCGGTTGAACCATCCCGGAATTTGCTTCAAATCAGAACGATCAAATTCAGCGTGAGCCTCCAGCCTCCCGTACCTAGGGCTTAATAACATGAAAAATAATTTTTCAGGTACAGTTTATTTAGTGTCTCAGCATTTATCTCTGTACACACCACATACACTTGCGGATGACATTAGATTATGACTATAGTGCCACACCTTTGTTGCATCTTCATGACTTCTCTTCCGCCTGTCTAACAAATGGCTCAAATGGCTCTGAGCACTATGGGACTTAAAATTCTGAGGTCATCAGTCCCCTAGAACTTAGAAGTGCTTAAACCTAACTAACCTAAGTACATCACACACAGCCATGCCTGAGGCAGGATTCGAACGTGCGACCGCAGCGGTCGCGCGGTTCCAGACTCAAGCGCCTAGAACTGCTCGGCCACCCCAGCCGGCCCTGTCTAGCACATTGAGTCACTATCCCCTCAAGGTGACTGAGATGTTTAATTCAGAAAATTGGTGATACTGTATAATAACGCACTACCAGGTACGGTGACTATTTTTGTGCGAAAACCATTATACTGTTACCATATGCTATAATATAGGAGAGATGTTTTATTTGCCACTTTTTATAAGGGCGGATCTAAAAATTTCTGTTTGAGGGCGTTGCTGCGGCGTGTATGCAACGTAGCGAGACTCCGATACGGATACATATTCACCGACATGTAGGTAAGGGATTAGGGTGGCTTTAGTGTCTTTCCAACGTGCGTGAGGTAAATGCGAAAACGTGAATTATACTGACGCTATTATCAAATGCATCGAAATGCTCTTTTTTTCTGCCGAAGGACAAACACCGTTAAACAAATATCAGAGGATGAAGAACATGTATATGTGTATAGGGCAGAATGCTTTTCGAAAACCAACTGGGACAAAGGGTGCTGCTACTTCATGATAACGCACGGTCACATGTAGCAAATATCGTAATGCAGAAATTACGACAACTCAAGTGGGGGACAGTCGAACACCCGCCCCATAGTCCAGATATCTCTCTATGCGATTATCGCACCTTCTGTCCCTTAAGAAAGGCCTTGAAGATTCGACGATTCCTATCAGACGAGGATGTGCAGCAAGGAATTTGCGGACTTTTTCATGAATCAGGACACAGTGTTTTGCCAAACGGGTATCTTAAACTTGGTACGTGGGTTGGATGATTATCTCAATGCTTACGACCTGATTGACACACCGATTCTGCCCTGTACGGCCTTCGAGAGGAAACTTTTTGATCGGCTCTTACAATTAACCTCTATTCTGAATCCTTTAAGCATTCTTTCCTTGTGTAGTCTGTATTAAGAAATACGCTTTAACTGTATTTTTAAATAAACTTGTTTTCTTTATCACTTTAATCTCCTAGGGCAAATTATTACACAATTGTAATTGTGTTTAGACTTTTTCGTTTCTTTTTCCTTGGTAACTGTATGTCCAAGTTAATTCTTATTCCGCGATCGTGAATAGAAATATCTGTGATAGTGTAAGTGGGCTGTTTAGGTTTTTATGCTGGTAACGCCACGTAGCACTGTGTATGAAAATCGCTGACTGCGCTCTGTGCAGTCTGTGGCTGGTTGGACTCATTGTTGGAATATTCCCTAGTGTAGCTTTGGGCAGTTGGATGTGAACAGCGTGTAGCGTTGGGCAGTTGGAGGTGAGCCGCCAGCAGTGGTGGATGTGGAGAGAGAGATGCCAGAGTTTTGAGAGGTTGCTATGAGCAGACGATCTGGACGTGTGTCCGTCAGGAAAAGGAAATTTTTAAGACTAGATGTCATGAACTGATATATATATATATATATATATATATATATATATATATATAATGACTTTTGTATACTATTAAGGTAAATGCATTGTTTGTTCTCTATCAAAATCTTTCATTTGCTAACTATGCCTATCAGTAGTTAGTGGCTTCAGTAGTAAGAATCTTTTATTTAGCTGATAGTATTGGCGCTAGTTGTATTGCAGTAGTTCGAGTAACGAAGATTTTTGTGAGGTAAGTGATCCATTAAAGGTATAAGTTATCGCTAGTCAGGGCTATTCTTTTGTGGGGATTATTGAAAGTCAGATTGTGTTGCGCTAAAAAATATTGTGTGTCGGTTTAGTGATGACCCGAATAAGTAAAGAGAAAACTGACTGAGTCCTATGAGTTTTGCTCAGCTGTTTGAAAATCAAATAACGTAAGAGTTTTTTTTCCAGCACTGTCATTTTTTCACATACAAACGGCAAGTTTCAATACATTTACTAATTTTTTCTTGGTGTGCGTAACACATAGATAAAATCACTTGCACAGTATGGATACATATTTTTTTTTAAAAAAACAGTTCCTTAAAATGCTCCTGACTACCTGTCTTTGTCAGTTCTGGGACAGTTCTTCGTCTACCAGATTTTAATGTTCACGGAAGGTTAAATTCCATCCGCTCTTTATCACAACATATTGCGTCAAATTATGTGGAATCATCAAATTGACATCGATGAGTATTTACCGAATAATGGAAGTGGTACGAAGCCCAGTTTTGTATCAGTGATCCTGTGTTGAACATTCTGAACTTTTTATACTGAGCGAGCTCGTGCAGCAGTAAGACCATGGACACGTATTTGGGATGACCGCGGTCCCAGACTCCCACCGACCAACTGTAAGTACCACAAATGGCTTACGGCTAATTTTTGCAACTGCATCCACTTCTGCATCTACATCTATACCCTTCAAGCCTCGTTATGGTGTGTTACGGAGAGTACTTTGTGTAATATTGTCACTTCACCCTTTCACGTTACAGTCTCGAAGAACCATTGTTGGTAAGCCACCGCGCGAACTCGATTCTATCTGATCTTAATTTCACGTTATTTTTGGAGATAAGCTCTGGACGAAGCAATATATTGATTGACTATTCTATGAAAGTACGCTCTCGTAATTTCAACAGTGATGTACAAGAGAACTCTTGTAGCGTCTGCCACTGAAGTTTGACTAGCATGTCTGTGAGTCTTTGTCTTCTCTATTTCTTCTATCAATAACATATGGTAAGGATCCCAGACTGACAAACAACACTCAGGTTTAGGTCGAACTGGAATAGACTACACGTCCTGTGTATTGTTCCAGTGAATATAAGTTTGGTACGTGCCCTTCCTACGATTTGTTTTACGTAGTTGTTCCACTGTAAACCTCTCGGTTAGCATACTTCCAGGTAATTAAAAGATGTGACTGCTTCCAGTAATTGTTCAGTAATCGTGTAATCACACAGTAACGAGTCTTTGCACCTAATTGTGTCGAGTGCGCTACAGCCGTTTACGTTGAAATTCAATCGTCAATCCTTTCACAAAACGACGATCCTTTGCAGCTTCGCTGCATTTCGCTGAAATTTTCTAGCGTTGCGATTTCTCTACACAATAGAAACTTCCGCGATAGCCTCTTGGTACTTATGAAGTGATAGGTCATTTATGTGTATTGTGAACTATTGGTCCTATAACACTCCCTTTGTATATACCCGCAGCTATTTTTACGTCTGAAGATTTATCTCCGTTAAAAATGACATTCTGTGTTCTGTTTGTTATGGTCTCTTTAACAAGGCCCAGCCAATTTCCTTCCGTATCTTTGCGCAGTCATAATTTGTACCCATCTCTAATGGCATCCTCATCGACAGGATAATAGTGTTTCTTTTTTTTATTTCTTCTCCAGTTTGTGACCGGTTGGTTCCGAGCGAGTGAAAAGGCACCTCTAAGCTGCAAGGCCGGAGAACAACAGCGTCCATTTAGGATAAAAATTTAGCGGGTGCAGGTGCGAGATAGCGGACGACCGTGTTTACGCGCTTTATCGCAAAAAGCGACGATAAAACGACCCGGGTGTACGCCGACGGAAGGAAAAATGGCACATGCGCTCCAGTACGCTTTTCACGACGGTGGCACTACTCTTTCTCTTCACGGCTAGACTGCCGCTAGTTCGTTTGTGCCCGTAGATTGGGAACGAGAAAAATGTTCGTGTGACAAAAAATTGCCATGGCACTTGTACCAGATGTGTTTCTCGGAATGTTATCTCCATACACAAAGTTCCAAACTATTAGAGAAAATAACATAAAGATGCTAAAATGAGTACCGTACCTTGATATACTTAACTGTTGCTGGTTTGTTGTTGTCCTTGTTAATGTTGTTGTGTTCTTCAGCGTAAAGACAGGTTTTATGCAGCTCTTCAAGCTACTCTATTCTGTGCAAGCATCATCATCTCTACATATCTACTACAGCCTACTCTCCTTTGAACCTGCGTACTGTAGTGAAGCCATCGTCCCTTCCTACAATTTCACAGCCCTCCCCTTCCCGCTTCCTTCCATTACCAAATTTAATTTTCATTTTACTCAAATCGATCCAGTACGTCGTTAGCTGTCCGATCTACCCAACTAACATTCAGCATTCACCAATAGCATCACATTCCAATAGACTGCTCTCTTTTTGCCTCTGGTGTTTACTGTCGACTTTTCACTTCTGTACATTGTTACACATTGTTACACTCACTTAGAAAAGGCTTCCTTCTTTTAAATTTACATTCGATGTTAACAAATTTCCCTTTTTCAAAAATGATTATTTTGCTCTTTCAAGTCTTCACTTTATATCCTTGAATTTTGGCCATCTTCCCTTAACTATCTGATAATTTACTTTATATCAAAATATATTCTACGAATCTCGTCATATGCGAAGCCAGCAGGTATGTAAACTTCTACTACCGCGGTGGCTGTTGGCATTGCATCAGTCTTGATTACGATAGTGCAGTCACTATGCCCTTCATACAGGGTGTCCAGCGAAGGAGTCCCTGACTTCAAAATTAAATATCTCGAAAACTAAGATAGACTAACGAAAGCAACAAACGGTATGTTTAATGTGAAAGCTACGGCTACGCTATTTATTGTGTTCCCCCTCGTCGGGATTACGTATTATTCTGGTGATGTCATTGTCGTTCAGTATAGGTCTCACTTGTGCTAGCGTGTTGCACAGCAGTGTGGCATTTATGGTGTGCCAGTTTCTCCGCATACGCATACTTCATCGTTAGTTAGTCCCATACGGTTTAAATGTACGTGTCAGGAAATGGACCCTCCCCCGGCTTGGGTCGACATGTTTCAATTGTAGCCTTTCACGTACATCAGGAAAAAGAGTATACTCGACGACCCTTGTCGAATGCATCCCACACTCTCTGCCATGTTTGAATCCACCATTGTTTCATTTTTGTTTTGTTCATAATGTTGGTTCCCGTAATTTCGGCGACTTTATCGAGCCTGTCCCTCTTAAGCCAGTAAAGTGTAGCTCTATAACGTATTGTTATGTGTATAGAGCAGGTCCCCATCACAACGCAAAGTGCCTCTAGCTACCTGGTGTTGAAAGCTCCGCTCACTCTCAGGAGTACACTACGTTGACCTCGTCTTACATTTGTCTTGTTAGTCTTTATGTTCAGTCTGTGGACCCAAGCACTTGCAGCGAAGCATGTGATGGATTCAAATACCGCAGTGTGGTAGGTCCTTATCGTCTTAATAGGTAATTTGTACTGAGTTGTGTTTAGTGTTGCTAGTTTGTGCACAATTTTGGAGGCTTTGTCAATTGTCAATTTTATATGATGGTTGAAAGTCTGTTTTCCGTCAAGATGCAGTCCGAGATAACGTGTGGCTTGCTTCCTCTGCATGCTTGTATTGTCTAATTTTATAATTGGATTCCTCTCTTTTGTCCCTCTGAGCAGTAAATATACAGTTTTGTTGGGAGCTATTTTTAATTTATTTTCTTTGCACCAACTGTTAATTTTCCAGAACAGTTGCGTGTTTTTTGTCTCTAGTGCTGCTCTCGAATTAGCTGACACCACTACGAGCAGGTCATCTGCGTAAGCCACCACACCTCTTAACCGGTCGTCACTGTATAAGGTAGTCAGCAAGTGCTCGATTGCGACATCCCAGAATACTGGTCCGCAGATCGAGCCCAGTGGACATCCCTTTGTTATTCTCTTGACAACTTTCCGTGTACCAGCCCTCCACTCCGCCACTCTGCCTGTGCAGTAGTCGAGGAGACTATTGTAGAGGGAAGCTGATAGCCTCATTTCTATTAACCTGGCGAAGAATGATGGCCACCACAGGTTGTCAAAAGCCCCGGCTATGTCGATTAGTATGGTAGCCACGTATTTGTCACTGATGCTATTTGTAACTATTAGTGCTTGGTTGACGGCGTCTTCTATTGACCTACCTTCCCTGAAGCCGAATTCATGGGGCGTTAGGCCGAAGAGGCGTCTGTGTAATTGTAAACGGTCCTACAAGCGCCTTTCCTGTACCTTGCTGAGAGTGTTTGAGACAGATCGGTCGGTACGTTTTGGGGTCTGTTGGCTCTTTGTCTTGTGATTTCCTGATTATTACTACATTAGCAGTTTTCTAGAGGTTTGGAATTCTGCCTGTTAGTGGTGCCTCGTTGAGCATGCCAGTAAGGAAAGGTGTGATTTGTGTTACTGTTTGTTTTAATGTTTCAGAAAGTATTTTGTCTGGGCAGGGTGCTTTTCGGTTTTTAAGCCTGCTGATTGCCGTCGCCACTTCTTCTTGCGAGAATGCCATGGTTACACTGTCACTGTTGTAAGATTTCCTCATGCTCTCACTTAGGTCAGCGTGGTGTCGCTCGTCTTGTGTGGGGTCGTCATCTAGGAGGAACCTGTTCAGAAGATATTCAGTTGTGCTTCTCCATCCTCTGGTCATTGTGCCGTCAGCTTGTTTTAGTGTTGACAGAGCTGTCGGTGTCTTAACTTGCTCTGTTTCTATCTTGAATAGTTGTCCCCAGATGTCGTTCTGTATCTGGATTTTTACAAAATTGGTCCAGTAGTCTTGCCTTGTTGTCTTTAGTTGATTTTGGTATTTCTGTTTAGCGTCAATATGCAGATAAATTCTTATCTGTCTTTCATGAGCTGTCTTTGCTTGTTGGTAGTAGTTTCTTTTGTCCCGTGAATTCTTGCTTAGTCTTGCCAGTTCTGTCGATCACGGTTGTTTCTGTGCCCACCCAGTTTTTGCCCGTGGTGTAGCTGCTTCCTGTGCTCTTTGTAGCACATCTGTCAGTACATGCACTTTGTAATCTATGTTGCCTTGAGCAGTGTGTAATGACGACGCCTCAACAATATCTCGAAGTTTTTGCCAGTCGGCTCTTCCTATGAGTAAATGCTGTTGTTCATGGTCCATGTTATGTGCATTGATTTATCTGTCAGTGGCTATGACGACTGCGTTGTGGTCACTATGTGTGGCTCTATCTAATACCCTCCGTGTATTAACTAGTGGAAGAGGTTTTGCGGTCCCTAGAGAAAGGTCTATGTTATTTGAACCACCGGCGTCTCCGCGGTAGGTAGGTGGCTGACCCTCCCTATTCTGTATGAAGAGGATGCCTTCATTTACCACGTCAAGCACTAGTTGCCCTCTGTCGTCAGTTATATCTGAGTTCCACAAGGGGAATTTTGCGTTGATATCTACTGGAATGAGCAGCCTTTTTCTTTCTGAGTGTCGTGCAATGTCTTTTATTTTGTCTAAGAAAGGTTGTATATCATACGAGTACTGAGCGTAAATAGACAACATGAACCATACATGCTGTCCGTCTGTTATTTCTGCTGTGGCAATGTGTTCAGAGCAAAACTGGGTGATCTGTGTTACTATGAGGTTTTTATTAACTACTGTTATCGCGGCTTTCGCGTTTCGTGTTCCTGCTATTGTGATGTCATGTGAGGGAAGTCCTTAAATCTTCCCGCCTCGTAGAAAAGGTTCCTGAACGCAGGCGATGTCTACTTTTGTTTCTTCTACGAGCCTACCTACATCCATGTTTACTAGGTTGCTGCCCTGGTTCAAATGGCTCTAAGCACTATGGGATTTAACATCTGAGGTCATTAGTCCTCTAGACTTAGAACTACTTAAACCTAACTAACCTAAGGACATCACACACATCCATGCCCGAGGCAGGATCCGAACCTGCGAACGTATCAGCAGCGCGGTTCCGGACTGAAGCGCCTAGAACCGCTCGGTCACAGCGGCCGGCTACTGCCCTGGCAATTTAGTTGTATTACCTTCAGAAGGGATACCTAGTGAGGAAAAACATTTGGGTGTGGTTGCTTTAAAATCCAGAAAAACACGTCCATGTGCTCTCACGAAGTCCTTGTATACTTTTTCTAGGTTTAGGCTCTCTCCCCTTCACGCACATGCACCCCCCTAAAAGCTTACATAGTTCTTTGGGGTTCGTTGGCAGATTTTCAACTTTAGGATCATCCTGTCAGTTTGTTCTGTAGTTGGGAAGCAGATTTTATCCCCGTTTTCATGCTTGGCTCGTATTACATAGCGAAGAGCTGTTTGAAATATATCCTTGTTTTCTAGTCTGCTAAGCCGTATGTTAACTTCTAAGTTTCCGGAATTTACGTAATTAACGGTATTCAGCTTGGGGTCCTTGGTTGTGTCTGGTTGGTGTCCTTGACTGTTTGTTTGTTGCTCCGATTTCGAGTAATTTTGTAGTGCAGCACATCTTTCCTGCTTTATGGTTTCTGGTAGTATGGAGTTTGATATGTTTTCGCTGAGCATTTCCCCTGGTAGTGACTTGTTGTTTTTGGCCTCTACCGGGAACTTGTTCGTAAAAGGTGACTGTTCTTTGTCCGATTCTGGGGTGGTTATATCTGGTGTTGTGCCACTGCAGGATGTGTATTTCTGTTCAGCTAAATTACTGTTTTGTTTTTCGTAGTGACTGTGTACGCTACCCCCGTAGACTAAACGAACTGGCGTAATAAAGGGTGTACATTTGGTTGTATCATATTCTACTTTTTGGGCGGGTAGTGTGCAATTGCCTTTGTTTGTGTTTGCCTGTGGTGCTGGATTTTTTGTAGACTCAGTGACATCTCCATTCTCAGGATGATCAAGGACGTCGTTATATCTCTCTGTGATATCTCGCAGTATTTCGTCTTCCATTTCGCCAACTCGTAAAAGGAGACCAGCCTGGAAGATGGCGCAATCAAACATGTGATGTTTCAGGTGCCTGGCAACTTCATATTCAATTGCACCCTGTATGCACATATCGTCTATATAGTCGGTAGTGCTGAAGTACCTACACTGTGTTGTCTCCCAGAAGTGAGGCATTACATTAGTATTGGTACTGGATTTGGGGGTTGTAATATCCCCATGTGTTTGCGCCAGACAACGGCTCGCGGCCAGCCTCTCATCCTATCGATGGTGATTTGTACCTTTGCCTGTTTGTGTTGTTAGTTACATCTGTTCCTGCGTGTGTTAGGGGGAGGGTTTCTCACAGTTATGGTAGCATTCCTTATTAATGGACGCGGTGAGCTCTATTTGCCTTTCTAAAGATCTGCTTATATGTAGGACAGTCTGCCCCCCTGCATTATCGCACGTTTTGTTTCTGTGTTTGAATGGTATACAGCGTACAGCGTTCTCCTACTTGCATTCTGACTTTTTGTGTCCCGGTTTTGAACATCTCTCGCAAACTGGATCTTTGTCGCAACGCTTTGATGGGTGACCGAAGCCCCAACAGTTAAAATATTTTTGTACTGCAAGAAATTCGTTGATATACAAAGATTCAAACTGAATAAAAATCCTTTCTTTCTGAAGCAGTAGTAATCGTACTCTTACCGACACTTCTAGGATATTGTTTATTGTCCTTTTGCCCTTTGGTCCTGTTTTAAATTTTATTTTCAACCTCGTTATCGAACTTTAGTGATGTGTTCACTCAGGTTTATTTCGCAGAGCTCTTCAAAGAACTCCTGGTCAGTTAAATATGTTGAGACATGTTGCACTGCCACCTGGGGTCAGAACTTCTTGGATTCTTCGCACCTAATGTCCTTAAGCTGTGCTGCTTTTTCTATTATCTTTTTCTCGTCTACTTGTGATTCTGTTTCAATTATTACGGTGTCTGCTGTTGACCTGATTAATTTTATTTTTAATTTGTCTTGCTTGGGGTTAATTGTTTTAGTGATGGTTTCTCGAATGGTTCTCGCATCTTGGTTGGTTTCCGATTTAAAGAAAAGTGTGGTGGACTGTTTAGCTTCTGTTTGTTGAATGCGTCCCTGTACTTTGGTTTTAGGTTTTGCAATCGGACCGGCAGCGGCAACCACTGAAAATGAGAGTGAGAGGGGTTTATTTTCTTACTTTAGTCTCTGATTTTCGGATTTGAGTTCCGCTTTTTCTTGTTCCAGCTGCTGAATGCGTTCCTGGACATCTGGTGCGTTTCCGACCACTAGTTCGTTTCTGAGACTGGCATTTTCAGTTCAGAGCTCTTCATTTTGTCCATAAAGCCTTGTTTGACCAAGTGCGAGTGCCCAAATTTGGTCTCTAATCTGCGATGTAATTGTGGTTGACTCCCTTTTTCGTTTTAGTTCATTCTGAAACTCCGCTAAGATCTCATCTACAGAGCTTATCATTTTAGTTTCCATTTCCTTTCTCTTGGGAATTAACTCTTCGCTGGACACCGTATTGCCCCCGTGCTCCTGCCCGTCGGAGTCACGTCACTGTTTCGACGTCCTCCTACTGATGTGTAGCTCACACTGATTCCGGGAGCACGTTCGGCATTTTCGAAAGTAGCAGCGGCTGCCGCCAGCAGGGACCAGGTTGTATGCTCCTCGCGGACGTGGAGCATAACTTAGTTAAAAGCCGATGCACACGTCCCAAATGCTTCACAGAGTGAGGTAAATAGAGCGCGCACTCGATCAAATTTGCTGTACGGCAACCTATTTCTAAATTCTGGATCCGTTGCGCATGTAGTTTGTCTCTAAATGTGCAGTGCAATATGTGATTTGTTCCACAGTTTGCCGCCCTGTTACTAGGTAACGGCAGGAAATAAGAGCTACACGCCAGCTGACAGTACCTACAGCCAGCTTTCCGTAGACAACAGCCTCCCGTTCCGCCGGCGAAACTTGCCACACGGCACGTAAGAATACATTCACTATCACGAAAAAAAAGACCTCTCACGCTCAAACTACGGTCTCCGAACTAGTCTTTAATGAGTAACGTGACGGATTACACCTTTAGCCATCCACGCTGACACTTGCACTGCACTCCGACCACTTGCTCTCACCACAAAACGCGAAAACAAGCGGAGCACACCGGCCGCGGTGGTCTCGCGGTTCTAGGCGCGCAGTCCGGAACTGTGCGACTGCTACGGTCGCAGGTTCGAATCCTGCCTCGGGCATGGATGTGTATGATTTCCTTAGGTTAGTTAGGATTAAGTAGTTCTAAGTTCTAGGGGACTAATGACCACAGCAGTTGAGTCCCATAGTGCTCAGAGCCATTTGAACCAAGCGGAGCGCTCGCCGAACACATCCGCAAGCCCCTCCACTCGCCACTCAGCGAAGACTATAAGATCACCAAAATGTGCGTTGAGAGCAAAAAGCTGGATACATTACTTCAAGATCGCGTACTCGGCTCCTGAACAACGACCGCCCCTGCGACAATAGTCCAGCTTCAGAGCACACAGACCGCGAATAAAGTGGCCGGCGGCTGCAGCTGTTGAAGAATATTACCTCTGTTCTCTCTTTGTACTTAGTACTTACGTACAGACACCCTACCAGCGGCAGCAAGGCTTGTCTCATCAGTCATCTCTCCGGTCCTAACCTGAAGTGTGTATATTACGAGGGACTAAAGGGAGGTTCTTCCTCTCCCAAAGCCTAAAAACAGTGTTTGCTCTTCCAATGACTGAAAAAAGGTGTTTACTCTTCCAAGCCTAAAAAATTGTTTACTCTTCCAAAGCCTAAGAAGACGTTTTACTCCACAAAAGCCTAAAACTAAGCGTTTATTCTACTAAAGTGAAGTCATAACTTTACGAAGGCCTAAAGCGAAGAGCTAACTCTTCAAAACCCTAAAGTGAAGTGTTCTACTTAAAAAAAAAAGAAAAAAAATGGTTCAAATCGCTCTGAGCACTTAGAACTACTTAAACCTAACTAACCTAAGGATATCACGCACATCCATGCCCGAGGCAGTATTGACAGCATTCGAACCTGCGACCGTAACGGTCGCGCGGTTCCAGACTGTAGCGCCTAGAACCGCTCGGCCATCCTGGC
Organism: Schistocerca gregaria; assembly: GCF_023897955.1. Classification (NCBI taxonomy): domain Eukaryota; kingdom Metazoa; phylum Arthropoda; class Insecta; order Orthoptera; family Acrididae; genus Schistocerca; species Schistocerca gregaria. The sequence goes on along the minus strand of NC_064931.1, from coordinate 398,482,000 downwards.
GGCGAAGTGTTATACTTCTCGCTACTCTGGGACTTTGCTGATTTTGGTCAGTGGAGTAACTCGCTGGCTACTCTTGGTAAAGATTTTGAGTGCCGAACAGAAGGCACTCGTATACTTTCTCTTTGTTGAATCAATAGGCCTCTTAGGTGTGGAGGATGGCATAAAACTTATCACTCTCCACTGTACAAGGCCTATTGGATGCTGTGCTCTTAGACAAACAGAAAAAGAGCGGACTCCTCCGTAGATGACGGTGTGACTCAACCAGAAGGCTGTATCTGCAAGTTTAAACAGACGTTACCCCGAGGCAACGAAAGGAGGATTTACACACCCTGAGGAGAACCACGTCTGCTTAGAGATCTCTTATCTAGTTAAATTGTTTCTGCGAAGACTTCCAAGTTTCTTTCGACAGAAAAAGCCTGTCTCTTATCGCTTCTCGAGAACAATCTGGGGGAAAGAGAGTGCCTGTCTGACTACCAGCGGCTGCGCCCCTGCCGAGAGCTCAACAGTTTTATCGAGCCAAATTTCCCTTAAAAGGCCTCTCATCTCACGTATCAAACTTTTATGCTTTCAGGTCTTCGAAAACTACACAAGCTACACAGGAAAAGCAGCAACTGACCACGCTAATGCAGATTTGCAACAACAGAGCGGTGCAAGTCAATGTCTACTTGGTCAAGAGCATTTGCATATCTTGCAAGTATGTTAGTGGACAGCTTCCGAGAAAAATGGCCGCGTTATGATGTGACTCTCAGTGCCCGTGGACAACTTAATTTTGATTCTTATCACAAACTAAATATGTCAAAGTGAAGTTTTACGTACCCAGTCAATGTAACGGACATAAGCTGATGGCTCTGAGCACTATGGGACTTAACTTCTAAGGTCATCAGTCCCCTAGAACTTAGAACTACTTAAACCTAACTAACCTAAGGACATCACAGACATCCATGCCCGAGGCAGGATTCGAACCTGCGACCGTAGCGGTCTCGCGGTTCCAGACTGTAGCGCCTAGAACCGCTCGGCCAGGCGACCGGCGGACATAAGTTGATCTAGAGCATCATTCAGTTCATGGATATTTATTAACGGTGACGTAAAAAATACCGAAAATAATAAATGTTTCCAACAGTGACGAGGAAATACTGGATTTGTCGTATCGAAGGCATAGGGTGAATTTCAATAAAGCAGACTGCCAATACATGTCTGAAACCCGTAATGATAGCTTGGGATAGATCCATGCCTCCTAGAGAAGAAGAGATTACAGCTGCATCATAAGTTGTGTTACAGGACAAGGCTGTGTACGCCAACTTTAACGCAATTTGGTGGGGCCCGGCGTTTTAATTACACGTCCGCGCGGCATGCAAGGGAAGGGGCCACGCATACTGTCTCGGCTGCTGAACGAGTGCGTCTTCTGCTATGGCGTCGGCCTGTTTCAGACAACCACTATGGTTTATTTCGCTTTCCCGTTACGTCAGCAGGCCGTTGACGGTTACGGAGTTTAAAAGTGCTTTTCGCGTTTGCGCACATGCAACACAAACCATACTATGTACAGAGACACACGAAATTTCGTATGAAAGAGGGTTTAATTACGCATCTAATGATATAAAGGTATCATCTGAGTGTTACAGACACTGAAGTGAGAAAGAGTCATGAGGCAGCGATATGCACATATGCAGATGGCGGTGGTATCGCGTACACAAGGTATAAAAGGACAGTGCATTGGCGGAGTTATCAATTGTACCCAGGTGACTCATGTGAAAAAAAAATTCCGACTTGATTATGGCCGCACCATGGGAATTAATATACTTTGAATGCGGGATGGTGGTTTGGGAAAGACGCATGGGGGATTCCATTTCTGAAATCGTTGGGGGATTCAATATTCCGAGATCCGCAGAGTGAAGTGTGTGAACAGAATATCAACTGCCATGCATTACCTCTCACCACGCACAACGCAGTGGCCGCTGGCCTTCACTTAACGACCGAGAGCAGCGGCGATTTCATGGAATTGTCAGTGCTAACAGACAGGCAACAGTGCGTGAAATAGACCTAGAAATCAATGTGGGACGCACGACGAGTGTATCCGTTATGACAGTGCAGTGAATTTTGGCGTTGATGGGCTATGGCAGCAGACGATTGACGCGAGTGCCTTTGCTAACAGCACGACATCGCCTGCAGAGCCTCTCCTGCGCTCGCGACCATATTGGTTGGACCGTAGACGACTGGAAAACCATGCCTGTTCAGATGAGTCCCGATTTCAGTTGGCAAGAGCTGATGGTAGGGTTCGAGTGTGGTGCAGACCCCACAAATCTATGGACCTATGTTGTCAACAAGGCTCAGTGCAAGCTGGTGGTGGCTCCATAATAGTGTGGGCTGTATTTACATGGAACTGAACCTATCATTGACTGGAAATTGTTATGTTCGGCTACTTAGAGACCATTGAAACCAATCATGGACTTCATGTTCCAAAAAACGCTGGAATTTTTATGGATGACAATGCGTCATGTCACCTGGCCACAGTTGTTCGCGATCGATTTGAAGAACTTTCTCGACAGTTCGAGCGAATGATTTCGCCACCCAGATGGCCAGACAGAAATCCCGTGTAACATTTAATTGGACATAACTGAGAAGTCAGGTCGTGCCCGAAATCCTGCACCGACCACTCTTTCGCAATTATGGACCGCTGTAGAGGCAGCATGGCTCAATATTTGTGCAGGGGACTTCCAACGATTTGTTAAGCCCATGCCACGTCGATCCGCTGCACTACACCGTGCAAAATGAATTTCGACATGATATTAGGATGAGTCCCATGGCTTTTATCTTCTCAGTGTACAAAAGAAGTTACAGACACAAACGGATTTTCTGATAAACTACGCACGTGATATAATCACGCCACAAAGAGGTTGCAGTCAAACTGTTGTATTGTTGAGACGTAGTGAGTGAGATAATCATATGATACATAAATCAAATAATTGAGATTAGAGGCTCAAACTCAAATGGCTCAGAGCACTATGGGACTTAACTTCTGAGGTCATCAGTCCCCTAGAACTTAGAGCTACTTAAACATAACTAACCTACGGACATCACACACATCCATGCCCGAGGCAGTATTCGAACCTGCGACCGTAGCAGTCGCGTGGTTCGACACTGTAGCGCCTAGAACTTCTCGGCCACTCCGGCTGGCTGAGATTAGAGGTCTCACTTTAATTGGACATCAACTAAATTCAGCAGAACTTATATGGGAAGATTATATGGGAAGACTGCACCTTCTTGCTTCCCACTGTTGAAAAGCAATTATGGGATGGCGATTGCATCTTTCAATACGATCGAACACCTGTTCATAATGCACGACCCGTGGCGGAGTGGTTAAACGACAATAACATCCCTGTAATGGACTGGCCTGCATGGAAGCCTGACCTGAATCCTACAGAACATCTTTGGGATATTTTGGAACGCCGACTTCGTGCCATGCCTCACGGATCGACATCGACACCTCTCCTCAGTGCAGCACCTGACTGAACGCGTACACTCGGGAGACTCGTAAAGACTCGTATGCCGTTTGTCACAGTGTCATGAGGACGAAGCAAATCCGCTTTTGCAATTGCGGTCGCTAACGCACGCCTTTTTTGTTGTGTTCGACTTGGAGGTACGCCCTCGCGAATCCTTGTGGTGGATGAAATTTTCACTGCCAGCATTTGGCGAGCGAAGGGAGGCGAAGTCGTGGCGTAAGGTTCCTGATCATCAGTCTTCGAGTCACTGTCCTGAATTGAAGTCCAAACCTGCCCGCAGTGTCTTGTGAAGTGATGGCATGTGAAACTGTTTATGGTGATCAGTCCGCCAGATGGGGACGTTATGCTTGGCGGTCTCCATGTTGATATTTGAGCTATGTGCCAGCTGCTTCATTACACCGTGCAAAAGGAGATCCTACACGATATTAGGAGGAGTCCCATGACTTTTACCTTCCTAATCCCATCATCATAATCGTGCAAGACAAAAATAACACTACATTGCACACGCACTCACTACACAAACGCATACTCCGCAAATACACATACCACACAACTCCCATATATGCGCAAGGAAAGCGGCCAAGGTGTGCAAATGGAGATTATCCTCTCCAATAGGCGGCTGAACGCACCGCGTGGGATATCCCAGCTAACAATGCCACAAAACATTGACATTTTACAACGAAGAGGACTTTCTATGAGAGTTAAAAGGCTGGACGTACATTCTGCTGGACAGACCAGGAACTAGTTGGGATACTTCCAGCTGGGATAATTTCAAGCTACTAGTTTTTCAATTTTATAAACGACTGTCTGAGTGCCAGGTGTTGCACGGATATGTATTTATTCCAGTTCTATTAATCCATCTCCTGCCTCCCCCTCTCTCCGTCCATTTCCTTTGTCCTTCTCTCTGTCCATATGCTTGAAGTCGACGCTCCCTTTGTTTGTCTGTGAAGAGGCGAGGGACCAATTTGGCTGCAGTCCTTCTCGTGTGCAACTCTTCGGATAAAAGCCTGTGAATTGAACTCCATGATATTCCAGACAACTCACAGAACTGATCAACGATTCGGCAACGGTCTTAACGAACGAGGGCATTGATTTTGTCGACATTTTCATCACATCTTGACGTTGAGGAGCGTCCTAAATGAGGTTGGTCTTCAATTGACATTTCTCCATTTTTAAAACGCGAAAACCACTCGTAGGCTTTGTTTTACTTAGGTCAACCTTCCCATGAGCAGTATTAAGCATTACAGTAGTTTCCGCATCCCATTCCTCCAACAGGAAACGAAATTTCACAGTTGCGCGTTGCTCTCGACAATCTGCCATCACGTTTTTGCCGAAATGGAAAAAGTCGGTTTACGAAAAAACCCTCACGGGCGAACCGATGCACTCACTGCGACACACCTTCATACAATGATTCAGGTGGCGTGAACGTACCGGACATCTGGTCGGACAATTGGTTCTCCTACTCTCCCTCCTCACCTCAGCCCAATTCTCGTTATTTTTGGGTTCTCCTTCGTAATTCGATCTATTCCTCCTCCCCTATCTCCTCCTACCCAATTCTCCGACCATCTGTTCCTCTCTCCTCTGTCCATCTGCTCCTTCCCCTTCTGTCAATCTCCTCCACCCCCACCCCCTCTCTCTCTCTCTGTCCATTTCCTATTTCCTTTCTCTGTCCATCTCCTCCCCCCTTCTCTTCGTCCATCTCCTGCTCTTCCCTAACTCTTTCCATCTCCTCTACGTCTCTCTCTGCCCCTCTCCTCCTCCTCTTTCCATTCTTCATCCATTTCTGCCTCCCCATTCCTATGACCTTCTCTTCCTCCCCCATATTTGTGTCCACCTCTCCTTTCCCCCTATGTCTGTCCGTTTTTGTCAGTCCATCTTTACTGACAGACTTAGTCCACTACACGGTGCCGTTACGGCCATGATGAAAACATCAGGTAGTAACTTATGTGATGTATTTGCGGAAGACTCTTACACTCAGACAAAAAACAGCTAATGCACTGAAGTGGGAAATATTAAGGTACTAATTATCACAATATCTGTATCTATACCTCTAGCACCCCGTGTATATGTACATCAATGTTTATAAGATGTATGGATCTGCGTCATTTCATGTAGGAAAACGAGGTAACAAAGACGATATTATAGGATTTACCTGGGGTTTCCCACGTTTACTTTTACAACCACATGAAACAAAATGCCTAAGCTTTCTTTTCATACTTATTTTAGTTTATGAACAGTAGCAGGCTAAAATTATAAAAAAAATTATGCATTTCCTTCATTCGTCTAATTGAAGTTATCTCGGTTACACGTAATGCTAGAAAGATCAGTTATGGACGTTGGTTCAGGAATATTACCACGTATAATATTAAAAAGAAAATAATTTTTGGGAACGGAATCAGCAAAAGTGTCCCTTCGATTTCACTGAATTACTTGAATGATACTTCTTATTTATTGAAGGAATTGTAAATTAGTTTCCAGCTTGGGATAATTTTGCGATTAATAATGGTATTTTCCGCTCCTCTGGAACTAAGCAAAGTGTTAATTATAAGATCAAGGTCCGAATATAGAGAAGATTCCTCAACGCCACAAACGTCTATCATGTGCAGTTCTTTGCATAAACGGACAGGACGAATACGCCGATCAGCCAGAACATTATGATCACCGAGCTACTATCGATATAAACCCGTCCAGGATATAGCAGCGTGACATGACAAGGAATGACTGCTAGTCAGATACACGCACTGAGCATGTAGTGCCAGTGAGCGTGCTGTTAGTGTGTAGAATGGGGAGGGCGAGCGATCCATCTGAGTTTGACCAAGGGCAGATTATAATGGCTCGGAGGCTCGGCATCAGCATTTTGGAAACTACACGACTTGCTTGGTGTTCTAGGATTGTTGTGGTGAGTGTCTTCTACATGTGGTGAAACCACGTCCAGACGTCGTGGAGTTGGGCGGCCACCCCTCATTACAGATGTCGGACGTTGTGAGCTGGACAGACTGGCAAAACAGGACGGCTGCGATCTGAGACGGAACTAACATCAGACTTTGATGCTGGGCAGAGTGTAAGTGTGTCCGCACACACTGTGCACCGACCAATGGGCCTCTGCAGCCGACGACCTATGCGTGTGCCAATTTTAACACCACGACATGGGCAACTATGACTGAAATGGGTATGTGGCCATCGGCACTGGACGTTGGCGTAGCGGCAGAGTGTTGCATGGTCTGATGAATCTCGATTCCTTCTTCATCATTCCAGTGGGAGGATATGAATCCGTCGTCTTCCAGGGAAACAGCTCCTTGACGTCTGTAATACTGTATAGAGACAAGCTGACAGCGGCTACATTATGCTCTGGGGAACATTCACATGGGTATCCATGGGTCCAGTGAAGCTAATGCACGGTACCATTGCGGCCAAAGAGTAACTTACACTGGTTGCAGACCAAGTACACCCCTTTATGACGATCGTGTTTCCCAACAGCAGTGGCATTTTTCAGCAAGATAATGCGCCATGTCACAAGGCCATGAGTGTGATAGAGTGGTTCGAAGAAAACAATGGCAAGTTCCAATTAATGTGCTGGCGCCCCAACTCGTCAGATCTGAACGCCATCGAAGACACCTGGTATGTGATTCCCCCCTCCCCGGAATTTGTGGGAATTGGGTAACTTGCGTTTGCAGATGTAGCGCCAACCTCTCCAGCTACTCACCATGCCACGGCGCGTCACCTCTTTTATCCGTCGCAGAGATGGACGCACCAGCTATTAGGTAGGTGGTCATAATATTCAGGCTGATGAGTTTAGTTTCTTACTGAAGAATTGCTTGGCATTCATAAATCTATCCAGACAGTGTGTATAACTGCAACATACATGAAACGCCCCAATTTGGTGACAAGATTATGAAAAATAAAACATTACATCAAGATACTGAAACTAGATGGAATAACACCTACATGATGCTAAACTCATTTTATTCGTAAGAAAAGGACACTGAGAATTTGTTGACATAGAAAAACAAGCAGAAAATCATATATTCTTATCAGCGTGATTTATTAAATGGCATAGTTAAATCTCTGGAATATTTTAAAGAAGACACAAATGACCTGGAGGGCGTTTAGTCTTCTAGATTCATGTCGAAGTGAAGATGAAACTACAGAACTAAGTTTGCTGAAAGAGCGTACAGGAACCCTCCTAAAGGAGAATGCTGTTAACGAGCTGCAGGATTCTCATTACATAGACACATTTTTATCCATGTGTCAAGGAACTCTTAGTCCTGAATGAGGAAAAGGATGAAAATATACATCAAACTGTTCGTCAGAAGCTACATAGCGTAGTTTTGGAAGAAGAGAAGGAACGTCCCATTCCCTTTCCTATAAAGATGTTCGGTAGTTGGCCTGGCTAGACGGGAAGATGAATTTGAGAGATATTTGAACACGGATGTCGCAGGTGATGTCTCCAATAACGTATTGTATAGCTGGAAAGTCAATGCCTTCCCAAAATTCTTCACAGTGACAAAAGAAGTCCTATGTATTACTGCCAATAACTCTTAAAGTGAAAGAAGTTTTGGCAGGACAAGCTTAGTAGTATCAGAGACCCAGATTGCGTCAGTCACATTTTGTTAATTCATAACAATAAGGGCCAAGTCAATGACTTTGTGAAGATTATCGTATTTTACGAGATGAAACTGAAAGAATCTGTGTAAACAGCCTCTAATCACATAATATTCTGTAGTTACGGTTACTGCATTCCCTTTCTAGACATACAGCTGTCATGTACTGTGTTACGTTATCTTCAAACTATACTGTATTAATATAATCGGCGCCTGCCCGGTTGGCCGTGCGGTCTAACGCACGGCTTTCCGGGCGGGAAGGAGCGCCTGATCGCCGGCACGAATCTGCCCGGCGGATTTGTGTCGAGGTCCGGTGAACCGGCCAATCTGTGGATGGATTTTAGGCGGTTTGCCATCTGCCTCGGCAATGCGGGCTGGTTTCCCTGATTCCGCCTCAGTTACACTATGTCGGCGATTGCTGTTCCACGTACGCGTACACCACCATTACTCTACCACGCAAACATAGGGGTTACACTCGTCTGGTGTGAGACGTTCCCTGGGGGGGGGGGGGGGGGGTCCACCGGGGGCCGAACCGCACAATAACCCTGGGTTCGGTGTGGGGCGGCAGAGGGGTGCAGTGGACTGCGGTAGTCGTCGTGGGGTTGTGGACCATTGCGGCTGCGGTGGGGACGGAGCCTCTCCGTCGTTTCTAAGTCCCCGGTTAACATACAATACAATACAATATAATCGGTTATATTTTATGTCTCATTGATCCCACATTTTTAATTTTTCTCATATAAACGTTATAAACAGTATCATTTATTCCAATGAACAATCATGAAATGACTTCATAAAATGAATAAGATACAAGTTTTGCTTCTGGGCCAATGTTCAACAAAAGAATCTTGTGAGCATTATCTGACACATGGATGTTTCTAAACAAGAAAGCAAGAAATACGGAATACTGTGTTCATTAAATGTGTGGCTGTCATGCATGCAGTTTGCATTGTAAGCCATTCTTTGTCGCACTGCACCCATTTCTCTTCCGATACGAGTGTCCTGGAGACGTGTTGCTTGTGAGCTCTTTCACTCGAGCCACGACTTACTGGTTGCCCCACTGCCAAGCAGCTGCCAAGGTCATTTGTAACGACCGAGCTTGATGCGCTTGTTGATCACATCTTATCCCTCGTAGCCGTGCCTTACGGGAAAACTTTGGAATGTGTTTGCCAGTGCTCTTCAGTCTCTCGTGAGTATACGAAACATTACACAATTGTGAAAATTTCGTGGAAAGCCAGCTCTGAAAACTTTGAAGTCTGTGTACACATTTCTTTGTCAGGTGTATAGCAAAAATAACCTGTCCTTTGTTATTCAAGAAGCATACCATGCTTTGCATTGTTCATTTTCACACACTGAATTGCAACGACGACACAAACATTTAAGATCTGACACTAGTCGTGGTACGATTCAGATGCCAGTTTCTTACTGTAATAAAATTCCAACCTGGAAATCACTGTATGAGATAGGGGTCTATAATACTTCCTAAGCACTTCACAGATCCTGGAGAATGGCAGCTTATCACGATCGTCAAGAGAGTTTAGTTTTCTAAGAAGACGAGCTAAGTCCAGATACTGCCAAGCAAAAAAGGAAAAATAGGAAAAAAAATTCGTAGCTCAGAATCGTTCACCTTGAAAGCGGCGAAATGATGACGTTTCCACAGACTTGCCAGAATCAGCACATCATTCACATAACATGCCACCTCCGAAAATAATTTCTCTCCCGATACGCCATCTAATATTCTTATAAATGCAGAAACGGGCCTTCATATCAGTACTAGCTATAATCTGAATATTATTAAACTTTTGAACAATCTCATCTGATATTTCTGGTTTATTCATTTGTGGAATAATGACTTCGATTATTATTGCTCTCACATCCAGGGCTATTCTTATTGATCCACATTTCCTTAAGACCAATACAAATGCACTACAGTATTACCTTTTTCAGCTTTCAGTGACATTCAAATCCAACATATGGAAACTTTTTTTGTCTACCACTTGCCGCTTTGCTATGGTGGTAATACACGGTCTCAGTTTCAATGGATTATGCTCTTTTACTTTGAATCAGAAGACATAGTCCCTCCTCAGACCATGTCTATCTGAAAATACTTTTACATGTTTCCTCAACAACATTCTTAGTGACTGTCCTTCATCAACTCCTATACTTTCCACTTGCCCTACTTTGTCAGTAATAACATCATCAATATTTTCTCGAGATGACATTAACTTTAACATCAATCTACAAGTATCATGTCTACTATTCCTATCTACATTATTTTGTAACAGTTTCTCCTCACTAACCATGGTACAAATCATTGTCTCCCCATCTTCTCCATTTGTATCTCCTACATCTTCTGTTAGTCCATTCCCAATATCCACACGATAAGCATTAACTGTACCCTTGAGTACTTTTTTTTTAATATGAACCTCACTCTGTTTATTCTTTGAGATCACACATCCCATGAATAACAACTCATCTTTCTCTCTATCTTTACTTATTTTCACAACTTCTTTTGCACAATCTATCACAGCACAACTGTATTAACCAGTTTATCCCCAACATTAATTTGACACTCAATCTAGAAATGATCACTTCATTTTTACAAGACTGTAGGTCAACTCATGGTCGATGAATAAGGTGGGCTGTATTGTTACAAGAATATTATTTAGAAATTACATACCAACCTGGAAAGGAAAATGTTGTATCAGGCACATTACTTCATATTTGTTATGGACAAAGTTGGGTTAAAGATAACAGACGGAAAGATGTCAATATACTGACGTTAAAAAAATGTTCCGTTTGAAAGATCTGTGAAGAGAGTTTTAAAAGATTTGAGGAGAGAACAGAATGGTGATGATGTTCTAGAAATGATTAAGACTAAATGGAGGATGAGAAACGAGGATAAATTGCGGAAGCATTACATAATTAAGGACTAGCTGTTATTCTCTATGGCCAATCCAGAAACAAGTGACTAAAATATGTCTGCCAGAACCTGTCATTGAGAATTTAATACATTACACTTATATTACACATGGTCATTATGGTTCCAAAAAGTGCACAGACTTAAGGAAACATGTATATTTAATAACACGGGAAAAGGGAGGAAAGTATTGGAGAAATGTGAAATTTACCAGAACGTTAAAGATTCAGATAATGAGATGAAAGGCCTTATGTATAGTGTTATCCCAAGTTCTGTATTAGAAATAGTTGCCGTGGATTTGGATGGTTGTCTTCTTACAAATATAGAAGAATACAATTATTTGTTGTAGGTTTGATATTGTATCTAGGTATGTAAAACTATATCCTTTGAGAAAATGTACAGGAAACGCCATAGCATGCGTTACGAGAAAGGATTTCTTTTAAAATTTTGGAAAACCACAAAAGATCCTCAGACATAATGGGCCTCAATTTGTGTCAAAAGTATGGCAGGATATGTCAAAGGAAGAGCAGATAACACAGATATGCATCACAAAACATCATCCATCGTCAAATATATCCAAGATTTTTGTAAACAGAGCATAACTCGTTTTATTATTACGGTGGGAGACTGACTGATTCAGAAAAAAAGGACAATAAGTAATGTAAATAGTGGAAAGCAGTAAGGTTAAGTTCATTTTTTTTTAATACTGTGTTTGTATAATGTGACGTGATTCACAGTTTGTGTTTATCTTATATTTAAGAATGAATGAATTGACTTAGTGTATGGACGTACCTTGTACTATGAAACAGCAGTTCTGAGAAGTGCTTAATTGTGCTTGGGTCGTTGAACTGACAGTGCATCAGCTGGTATGACAAGGTCACCTGTCACTGTTGAACATAGACACAGCAGCATTGCATTTCATACCAAACCCAAGACAACTTCATGAGAAAGACAAATAAAACTCTCTCTATGTGGGAATCACATAAGGTGTCCAAGCGCTATGGGAAGCAGACCCTGCAACGTATAGGGATTTGTGTCGGTCCTAGAAGAATGCTCCGATAGCCGAAGTGATTAAGGTGACCGCTCGCGAGACGCAGGATACCCCGGTTCGAGTCTCAGTGCAGCAGAAATTTGCTGATGTTTCCAGTGAATTGTGTAGCTGTTGTGGTACCATATTTGAAATTTGTGAATACATTTAATTGTTCAACACAGAGGTCGACCTTCAGCAGTGTCTGTTCCTTCAGACATGCAGACATGTGTGAGGGACACTCAGATAGAGTCGTCACAGTCTTTCAATAGTGCAAAAGAAGTAAAGCAGAGATGCTGATTGTGGTAACGTAGATTTTCCCGGCGTATCAAATACTGATGATTTTCATGGGTTTGCAGCCGGGTTCCATCGTCCTGACGACAACACGATATTTCGGCGGACCATCTGGCCGCCATCTTCAGGTGAGATTGAGTGCACAATCACGCCGGAACTGAAGAGACCTCATTTTTTTTTTATTTATTGATTTTCAATTCCCCCCGAAGGGGGGCAGGCTCGCAGCAGCTTAGTATGCTACTCTACAGCCTACAGACTTTTTTGTAAGAAAAGGAAGAAGAAAGAAACAAGGAAAAACAGGCGATAAAATGATGACTTTAAGTGTAAAACGGCGTAAAAATGCGGAAAGTTAAAACAGAAAGCAAAAGGGGTTGGCAATGTCGATAAAATACACAGGAATCGGACAAGTAACATAGTAGACACACAATTAAAAAACATGGCGACAGTCTGGTTTCTGTTCGCAAGAGATAAAAAATCACACCCAGCGACAGTATGATGACTGTTCGCTACAAGTCACTAAAGACACACCACAGAACACTCACTGGAAAACACACACTGTTAAACACTGCACGAAAATGATGGCACAAATATGACACTCCCGATCCAAAGTCAGATGGGGGGGGGGGGGGACCTGGAGGAGGGGGAAAACAAGGATGGAGGAGAGGAGAAAACGAAAGGGGGGGAACGAAGGAGGGAGAGGACTCATAAGGGGGGAGAGGGGCAGGGCAGATGCGAGAGGGAATAAGAAGAGGCAGAGGAGGGAAATGCAAAATGACTCGGGGGAGAGAAGGGGGCAGTGAGAGGGGAGGTGGGGAAAAAAGAGGAAGGAAGGGGGGAGAGGGAGCCCAGAAAAAGGACAGAGGAAAGGAGGGGGAGTGAGGATCAGAGTTGATAGGAGGGAGAAATGGAGGAAGACAGGGCATCATCTGGGAGGGGGAATTGATGAAAGCCACCTTGGGAAAGGAGATGTAGGGTGTAGAGATGGAGGGTAGGGGAGATACAACATTGAAGACGTGGTAGGGGGAGGGGATGGGAGAGGAGAGGAGCAACCAGGGGGTGAGCGGGTTCAAGGCGGCGGGAGGTGTAGAGGATGCGGATATGTTCGAGGAATAGGAGCAGATGGGGGATAGGGATGAGAACATAGAGGATCTGTGTGGGGGACGGGAGGCGTATACGGAAGGCGAAGCAGAGTGCATGACGCTCAAGGATCAGGAGGGACTTATAGAATTTGGGGGGGGCAGATATCCATGCAGGACTGGCATAGCAGAGGATGGGACGGATTAAGGATTTGTAAGTGTGGAGGATGGTAGAGGGGTGCAACCCCCATGTCTGGCCAGAGAGGAGTTTGAGGAGTCGGAGGTGGTGGTGGGCTTTGGATTGGATGGAGCGGAGATGAGGGATCCAGGTGAGGTGACGGTCAATGGTGAGGCCAAGGTAGGTGAGGGTGGGGGTGAGGCAGACAGGACGGGCGCAGACACTAAGGGGGAAATCCAGGAGCCGGAAGGAGCGAATGGTACGGCCTACGATGATTGCCTGGGTCTTGGAAGGATTGATTGTGAGGAGCCACTGGTTACACCATGCAGCAAAAAGGTCAAGGTGATTCTGGAGAAGGCGTTGGGACCGTTGGAGGGTAGGAGCAAGGGCGAGGAATGCGGTGTCACCAGCATATTGCAAGAGGTCTACTGGTGGGGGGGGGGGGGGGCTGGGGCATATCTGCCGTGTACAGGAGGTAGAGGAGAGTGGAGAGGACAGAGCCCTGGGGCACACCTGCAGAGGGGTAGAAGATGTGGGAATTGGCATTATGGATGGTAACATAGGAGGGGCGGTGGGAGAGGAAGGAGGCTATCAGACAGATGTAATTAATAGGAAGGGCATAGGTTTGGACTTTAAACAGGAGACCAGGATGCCAGACACGGTCGTAGGCCTATTCGAGGTCAAGGGAGACAAAAATGGCGGAGCGACGGGAGTTAAGCTGGAGGGAGAGGAGATGAGTGAGGCGGAGGAGTTGGTCATCAGCAGAGAAGGAAGGTCGAAAGCCACATTGGGTGGTGGGGAGGAGATGGTTTTGGATGAGGTGGTGATGGATGCGCCGGGAAAGGATGGATTCCAAGAGCTTGCTGAACACCGATGTGATACAGATAGGACAATAGGAAGAGGCATCAGATGGAGGCTTGTTGAGTTTGGAGAACATCAGGATACGGGAAGTGTTCCACAGGTCGGGATAGAAGCCAGTGGAAAGGATGACATTGTAGAGGGCGGCAAGGATTGAAAGGAAGGAGGGAGGGCAGTGTTTGAGGTGGCGGTAGGTAATGCAGTCGTGGGCGGGAGTAGTGTTGCGTTTAGTGCAGAGTGTGAGGCCGATTTACTGTCTAGTGATGGGAGTGTTAAGTTCAGATGGTGGTGTGTGGCCCAAGTACTGGAAGCTAGGAGCAAGGGGAGGAACAGAGGTATTCGTACGGTCCATGACGTCAGGGAAGAGGGAATAATCAATGTGGGGATCATCTGGAATGGAAAAAACATCGGAGAGGTGAGAGGCAAAGTGGTTGGCCTTACTGAGGTTGTCAGGAAAGGGACGGTCATTAAGGAGGAGAGGGTACTCGGGGGGGCGGGGCGGTTTCCAGTAAGGCGGTGGAAAGCAGACCAATACTTGGAAGAGTTTATGGGGAGCGTGGTGTTGAGTTGTGTACATGTCTGGCGCCAGGCACGGCGTTTCTTCGCTGTAAGCAGGTTGCGGAGGTGTCGCTCTAATTGCCGGTGGCGGGTAAGTGTATGCCGGTCACGAATGCGGAGAAAAGAGCGGTAGAGGCGGCGGGACTCTCGAAGGAGGAGGACGGCCTGTGGATGCAGGGCGGGGCGGTGAGGGTGGATGGCTTTGGTGGGGATATGGGTTGCGACGGCGTCAGACAAGGTCTGGTGCAGGAAGGCTGCAGTGCGAGAGACGTCATCAGGAGATTGGAGGGTAAGGTCGTGGCCGGCAACCTGGGTGTGAATGGAGTCCTGGTAGGCATCCCAGTTGGCACGGGAGTAATCATGGACAAGTTTAGGAGGAACGTCAGGGCGAGGAGCGTTGCGGGGATGGTGACCAGTAGAGATAGTGAGAAGAACAGGAGCATGGTCACTGCCAATGAGGTCAAGGACATCTGTGGTGATGCGTCCAAGAAGGTTGAGTGAGGCAAGGACCACATCGGGAGTGGTGGTGGATTCGGAAGAGACTTCAGATTCGGCGGCTCCTTTATACCGCGGGTACTGGCCGTTGCGCGTACGCGAGCAACGGTAGAGCTGCCCTCTGTGAGGCGAAGAATTGCAGCAGCGCCAGCGATGAAAACTGTGAAAAGCGAGGAATCGCAACATTAAAATGCACCCGGTCGGAAACCAGACCGTTGTTATTTTATCTGTGATAAAATAGGATTCCACGTCCTACTTAAAGGAAACCCTTATCTCTATTAATAATATCATCAGACAGATGTGTTTCAATTGATTCTTTCAATATACAATCCCAGTAACGGGAAGCCGAGGCAATAATTCGCGTCTCATTATACGACATATTGTGCACTTCATTAAGACAGTGTTCAGCAATGACTGATTTTTCCTGCTGGAGCAGACGTGTATGCCGTTGATGTTCCACACATCGATCTTGAGCTGTACGAATAGTCTGTCCAATGTAGGCCTTTCCGCAGTGACAGGGAATCTTGTATACCCCAGGCTTCCTCAGTCCCAAATCATCTTTAACCTATCCAAGAAGGGATCTAGTTTTGGCCAAAGGCATAAGGACGCTTTTAATATTTCCTGAGTATTCTTGAAATTTTTGAAGAAATACTTCCCACGAAGGGTAAAAAAGCAACTGATTTGGAAGTGTCCACCGTTGGTTCTCGTGGGGTCCAAATTGAAAAGCACAAGTAATTTGGTGGTCAGAATACCCATTCTGCCTGAAAATAACCTTAAGGTGTCCAACTCCTGTTTCAAGTTATCGGAATCCGAAACAGCATAAGCCCTCTTGACCAGTGTGCGTAAAACTCCCAAGCGTTGATGTTGTGGATGACAACTTGTGGCATGGAGGTAGCGGTCCGAATGCGTAGGTTTTCGGTATACACTGTGTCCCAAAGTCCCATTTTCTTTCTTGTGTACTAAGACATCCAAAATAGGTAATTTTCCATCTTTTTCAATTTCCATCGTAAATTTGATTCGTGGATGAAGGCAGTTAAAATGATCTAAAAATCGATGAAGATATTCCATTCCATGTGGCCAAACGATGAAAATATCATCCACGTATCTCAAAAAACACGTTTGTTTAAGAGAAGATGTCCTAAGTGCCATATGCTCAAAATCTTCCATAATGAGATTGGCGACAATAGGGGAAAGAGGACTCCCCATAGCCACACCGTCAGTTTGTTCAAAAATTGCTTCATTAAATAAAAAATATGTCGATGTCAATACATGACGACACAGCTCACTAGTTTTGTCATCCAAGAGCTGACCAATTAGCAATAAAGACTTCTCCAAAGGTACCTGAGCAAAAAGTGAAACAACATCAAAGCTCACTAGAAGGTCAGATGTTCCAGGGCGTAGAGACGTCAGGCGTTGAATAAAATTGGACGAGTTGGATATGTGGTGTTCACATTTCACAATGTGTGGGCTCAGAACCGAAGCAAGATATTTGGCCAAATTATAAGTAGGAGCGCCCAGATTACTAACGATCGGACGACGACGTGCCCCAGGTTTATGTACCCTGGGTAGACCATACAACCTGTGTGGTACTGCCGCCCCCGGATGAAATTTTTTAATGATATCCTCAGGCAATGAGCTCTTCTTAATAAGAGAGATGGTCTTCCGCTTTATCCGATCGGTAGGATCGCTCCGTAGCTTACGGTATGAAGAATCCTCCAACAAACAAGCCATTTTTGCCAGGATAAGGCAGTGCCACTGTTCTTCTTACTCGTGAAGATTATCTATGCATTGATTAGATTTGCGAATTAACAAAATGATCAAAAATATTACACAAAAGGTAAATGAATAGTAAATAAAAGAATTTGATTTTAACATCTGAAACTAAGATCCCAGAGAATTATGCTGAATAATGTTTATTCAGGTAAATAATCTAGAATAAATTGTATGTGGACCTACAATTAATAATTATACTACAGACAGAAATGTAACTGTATTAAAATGCAGTAAACTTGCGATAAGTGCATTACAAGAATGTTAGCAGAATCCCGAGGCTAAATAGTCATCCAGTTCATGTGAAAAACTAATTACATTTCGTGATTACAATACATATTCACCAGCTAAAAATAATTCAGAGCTCATCATGACGATTTGTACATCAATACACGAGAAGTATGGAGTAGAAACTCATGCTCTTTCTAGTTTTAATACCGTAACTCAACCAGAAAAAGTTAAAGTTCTAAATTGGAGACAATTCAGACTTCGTAAAAGATGAAGTCCCTCCGAAAGTTAAAGTATTCTAACTGCCGTTCGCCAGACTCTATCACTTACCTGACTGAATAACCCATGCTACTCTTTACGCAGATCTGCCTTCTTCCAGATCTCGATGTAAAAGTCCCTCATCGCTCCCCTGAGTGCACTCAAAAAATACAAGTGGCTTATGACGTTGTGTACTACAGTATTACATGGGAGAATGAAATAGGCAAATAAAATCAAATACGCATCGATCTAGAATCGACCCTTCGACCTCCTGCATACTAACCCAAAACGCTGTCAACTAAACCAACTGCGTGGCTCTAATCCTACATGCTGACAGAGATAGATACCATACATGTGATTACAGTGTTGCTAGATTTACAATTTTTAACGTCCATTTACGGCCGGAAATATGGGCAGGACGAAATTTTGTGAGAGACATCTTTGTGTTGCTATTATGTGAGGAATTACACTGCAAAGTCCGAGTGCACGAATTTTCTTCGCCCTGTATGTACTGGTTCCTATGTTAACAGGGCTCTATATTTAAATATATAGCTCGAATGATAAGAAGCCACTCACTTGAAACACAGTTTACTAATGCTTAAGACAAGTCCCTAGCCTATCTCACATCGCACGCATTCAGTTCACCCATAACGGAAGTTTGAGCTTGAAATTTACGCTCACGGAAATGTAACTGTCTCACTAGCTCACAATATAACTTCTTTTGATATCCATTTATGTCAACGGTCACCTTGACAATATTCAAATTTCCGTAGTATGAATGCCATTCATGTAATATTCCACGATCACTTTTCCATTTATAGCTTTCGATACTTCACTCATAAATCCACAACTTCTGTTCCACGTTAACAGAAAGATTTTGTCTATTCATGATACTTCTCAAAATCTTAATGATGTAAATATTTCTTCATTGACATAAGCTTTACCTGACATTTGGTCGGCAACATGACCGTCATCATCGCCCACTCGTCCAACTCTGAACTACTACTACTACCACGTCTGCTCAAGAGCACACAGTCCGTTAGGAGGCTACCCACCTGGTAGCGCGAAACTGTTCCTTCTGAAATCTTCTAGAACCGAATTGTAGAGTGTTCACGGCAAACAGGTGGGTGCAGTCGAGTATTATTAGTGAGGCTGTCAATAGCCGTACTCTTACACCCCACTCTTTTGTGTTTTGCAAAACTGTAAAATTTTGCAGAATAATAAAACTGAGTTGCCCTGAAAATCGATGAGGTGAGGTCCTCATTCGTGAGCGTATACTTTTACAATCCTTTAAGATACGCAGCCACAGTAACACATTCACACACCAGATTTAGTCATATATATTTTCTTTTAAACTAAACGTTAAATGACAAACACAACGTTAATCAATTTTAAATATCGTTATACATACATAACATATAATATAAATGCACTAACATTTGTGTGTACATGGACATAATACACAAAATGTAACTTGACTAAGTATGACACTTGCGAATTTTAAACTAGTCCTCATGTGAATGAAGCCCTTTCATAGAAACCTTTACTCAACATTTTGCTTGGTCATGAAACTTAACACTTTAAGAAACCCTTTCTTCAATCAAACTTCAAATATACTACCCAAATACGGCAGTCGTTTATATACATAACAAAATGCAATAAATTTATTGTTTCAATCTATTTCTTTTACCCGTAATACACTAAGTAATTCAACGACAAAGTACTAATCCCAAGCAAGAAATCAGAAAAAATTAAGAAAAAAATTATTCAGCACTTCAGTCTGGAACCGCGCGACCACTACGGTCGCAGGTTCTAATCCTGCTTCGGGCAGAGATGTATGTGATGTCCTTTGGTTAGTTAGGTTTAAGTAATTCTAAGTTCTAGGGGACTGATGACCTCAGATGTTAAGTCCCATAGTGCTCAGAGACATTTTTTTTCTAAATCACTTAAAAATAAAAATTAACACTCCCATGAGTCGTCACGCCAAACTTGAGCATCTCTCCAGCCGAACGGTCAGCTGACAGCTTCGTCAGCTGGCCCGATATGATGACCTATTTCCCCACGGCTGCCAGCATCGGCTTGCCCTCTGTGCATGCACTGCAGGTTGACCTTGACCTTGGCCGACATTAGCGTCCGTTTCACCATATATGCGCCAAAGCCAGCGCAGTTTTGTCAACTACTCTCACCAGTTGTCTCGCAGTTGATTGCCACACATGCAACAAATGGTTTAAATGGCTCTGAGCACTATGGGACTTAACATCTGAGGTCACCAGTTCCCTAGAACTTAGAACTACTTATACCTAACTAACGCTCATTTTTCGCTAAGCATTTTTGTAGCACAAACAAAAGAATCCCAAACAAACTGAAGTGTCACACTGTAACGTCCCCTTAGAAAAATTATACACGACTGTGCTAAAACTGACACACAATAGTTTTTAGCGCAACGCAATCTGACTTTCAATAATCCCTACAAAAGAATGGCCCTGACTAACATTAACCTATACCTTTCACAAATCACTTACCTCACAAAAAATCTTCGTTACTCGAACTACTGCAATACAGCGAGCACCACTACTGCCAGCTAAATAAAAGATTCTAACTACGGAAGGCACTAACTACTGATAGGTATAGTTAGCAAATTAAAGATTTTAATAGAGAACAAACAGTGTATTGACCTTAATAATCCAGTCTTACAAATTACAAAACTCCGCCATCTCTCTCCCCACGTCCACCACTGCTGGCGGCTCACCTCCAACTGCGCAACGCTACGCGCTGTTAGCATCCAGCTGCCGCTGCCCAACACCACAATGGCAGACAACAATGCAGACTAAACACAGACTGCACACGGCACAGCCAGTGATTTTTTCATACCGAGCGCTATGTGGCGTTACCAACAGGAAAACATAAACAGCCTACTTACAACACACTACACTGCTATCCTCTGCTATTTGATACTTAGCCTGAATATTCCTGCATAAATTTGAACTTAATACATTAGAATTCAGCAACAGTGTGGTAAGCCGGCCGTAGTGGTCGTGCGGTTCTAGGCGCTACAGTCTTAAACCGCGTGACCAGTACGGTCGCAGGTTCGAATCCTGCCTCGGGCATGGATGTGTGTGATGTCCTTAGGTTAGTTTGGTTTAAGTAGTTCTAAGTTCTAGGGGACTGATGACCGCAGCAGTTAAGTCCCATAGTGCTCAGAGCCATTTTTTGAACTGTGTGGTAAACGTTCATTATCAAATCACTACAAACAATATGATAATTATGACTGTTTTCATCACAGCAACTGTTTCAGTAGTTCGTTGGTATTTATCCAGAATGGGTTCTGGATTTAAAGGGACGAGATTTAAGGAAGTATGATTTAAAGGGACAGATAACACGATTCTTAGGAACCGTAGGATAGCAGGGCCTGTTCTGGAAACAAACGACATTTAATAATGTCACATCTGGTGTCAAGTTATAGTTGACCTTGGGCATACTGGATACAAATGCCCTTGAGAGAGCTATCATAGTACAGCTGAGTCATGAAAAAACATGACAAAAGAGACAAAAGAAAAAATGTGACAAAAATTAAAAAATGGAAAACATATGTAAAGTTTAGATACGAAATGGTCATGTGGGATATGTATATTTATACATAGGAAGCAGTCGAAATTTTTTGCATACGCATTAGGTCAAAGTGTCTGTAGATCTCTTGAATACTTTCCCAGAGAGCTGCAAGTTTGTACAAAGGAAGAGAACTATTAGAATCACAGAACAAACTGCTCCCAAAATGAAAGAGATCTGTGATACATCGGAATATCCGATAGAGAGGGGATATAGGTCCTTAACATAACGATTCTTAGAGCGAGAATGATTCTGCTTATACTTGAATAGTGGAATGTCTGTGCATTCTAGAGAGACATGGTGACAAGATGAAATTGTCATACTGCATCTAGCTCTGTGTGCGCGAGGAAACGGTAACGTTATTCGTTTGGACGCTGAACGCTCAATAGATACGAGACGCAAGTCATATGTATTTCGAAGCATTACATATTTTGATCCAGCGCGTTCGATCAGAGGGCTGCATGATCTGTGTAATAAAAAAATAAAAACACTGAGTCAAGGAATCAACGATCAACTTGCCCGGATGTTTTGTGACGTCCGCCCAGACCAAACGCAACGAACTACGTCGAACGAAAAAAAAAAAAGTGGTCAGCGCGACAGAATGTCAATCCTAAGGACCCGGGTTCGATTCCCTGTTGGGTCGGAGATTTTCTCCACTCAGGAACTTGTTGTTATGCTATCCTAATCATCATCATTTCATCCCCATCGACGCACAAGTAGCCGAAGTGGCGTCAGATCGAAAGACTTGCACCTGGCAAACGGTGTACAAGACGGGAGGCCTTAGTCACACAACATTTACGTTTTTATTTACATATGAAATCATGAGAAGCTCGTTCATAGAGTATAAAAGAGCTCCGTACACGACATGGAAAGCATGCATTTTATCTTCTTGTTGTTGTTGTGGTCTTCAGTCCCGAGACTGGTTTGATGCAGCTCTCCATGCTAATCTATCCTGTGCAAGCTCCTTCATCTCCCAGTACCTACTGCAACCTACTTCCTTCTGAATCTGCTTAGTATATTCATCTCTTGGTCTCCCTCTACGATTTTTACCCTCCACGCTCCCCTCCAATGCTAAATTTGTGATCCCTTGATGCCTCAGGACATGTCCTACCAACCGATCCCTTCTTCTAGTCAAGTTGTGCCACAAACTTCTCTTCTCCCAATCCTATTCAATACCTCCTCATTAGTTACGTGATCTACCCACCTAATCTTCAACATTCTTCTGTACCACCACATTTCGAAAGCTTCTATTCTCTTCTTGTCCAAGCTATTTATTGTCCATGTTTCACTTCCATACATGTCTACACTCCATACAAATACTTTCAGAAACGACTTCCTGACAACTTAAATCTATACTCGATGTTAACAAGTTTCTCTTCTTCAGAAACGCTTTCCTTGCCTTTGCCAGTCTACATTTTATATCCTCTCTACTTCGACCATCATCAGTTACTTTGTTCCCCAAACAGCAAAACTCCTTTACTACTTTAAGTGTCTCATTTCCTAATCTAATTCCCTCAGCATCACCCGACTTAATTCGACTACATTCCATTATCCTAGTTTTGCTTTTGTTGATGTTCATCTTATATCCTTCTTTCAAAACACTGTACATTTTATCTATATGACACAAATTAAAAATTTATACTATTTCTCGGCGTTTGTCTAATTTTTAAGCCATTTATCATAATTTTAACCATTTTTTTTCGGTTGTTCTCAATAGCAGAATCTGTGGTGGGAAATTTACAGATTTTGTCACTTAAACAATTGTCTGTTTTCAAGGGGACTTAGTGCACACTGAAGGCAGATGGCCAGCAATGTGGTCAACATGAACAGCATTTGTATCATATTGCTAGGTCTGCCACTGCCCGTTGGTCATGGCCACCTGGTGTCGGTTACTTCAACAAATACATGCCTTCAAGTATGCGCTTAGGTGTGTGCAGGGTAACACTATCCATACAAAAACAACGCATGCATGTTGTTGTTGCGGACTCCACACCAGTACCTGTCCCATGACCCTGAGTAGCAACGACACAGCATGAGCAAAAGAGTGTCATTCAAATGGTTCAAATGGCTCTAGCACTATGGGACTTAACATCTGAGGTCATCAGTCCCCTAGACGTAGAGCTACTTGAATCTAAGGACATCACAGACATCCATGTCCGAGGCAGGATTCGAACCTGCGACGGTAGCAGCAGCGCGTTTACGTACGGAAGCGCCTAGAACCGCTCGGCCACAGGGGCAGTACAGTTGGGCTTGCGTCATTAAGAAGTGGTGAAATTTGTGTCTGGTGGATGGACATGTACCTTCTGAGGCAGTATGAGGAATTCGGTCGTTACCATAAGCATCACACTGGGCAGGGAATCACTGACGGGTAGGAAGATTTCCCTCAGTTACTTGTTGCCAATGAATGGGACGTTGTACGCAGGATGGTACTTCCCCAGCTAAACGGCCCATATATGTTCAAAGTACAGAAGCGTTGCGTTTCGCAGAGAGATGGGGGCGCTCTGTACGAGAGACGACACTTGCTCCCTGGCGATTCACCTTATACTGCTGTGCTACTGAGATTTGTGCGGTCCGTGGGGTGGAAGCGATGAGAACGGCCTGAGGGCAGCGTGGGAGGTGGGCAGCGGCAGCAGCGGCGGCCGTGTCATTGGGGAGACCGGAGGCGGCGTCAAAGGAGGGGAGGGGTAGCGTTGGCAGCGCCGGCTGTAGCTCCAACAGGAACGAACCGCTCGTTGTACGTGTTTGTACGCGTGAGGTTTTGGAATGCCGTTGAGTAAGAATTGACCATATTATTATTCTTCTCGGCTTATTGTCAGGTAGCGCGCGAATGCTGCAACTCTCTATGACCTCATTTATCATATAGAGCAGGGCCGGCCAAATGCTGCACACTTTGCAAAAGTGCAAAAGTGTGGCACGGGTGTGCACATCCCAGCCAGCGGTCAAAGCGGAACAGCGACACGTATATAAAATGAGCAGCGGCGGTTCCGCTTTCTTGTTTATGCGATAACTGGAGGACTGAAGCACACCCAGTCTTGCTTCCCTCTGGCGACTCTAGCCTTCCGTGGGACATACTGAGAAATGAAACCACAATGAAATACAGACCATTATCTGGTTACAAAAGTTGATAAACATCAACGGGGACAGTTGAAAACGTGTCCCCTGACCGGGATTTGAACGCGGTATTTCCTGCTCATATGGAAGACGGTCTATCCAACTGAGCCACCGAGGACACTAATGATAATGCGACTTCAGTGACTTATCTGTGGCACACTCCTCGAGAGATTCACATTTCCAGTTTACTGTCCACACACTACATTTGTAGTGCCCCTGTCCACTATACTCATTACTCGCGGCAGTCAGTCTACCTATTTCCGTAAGAGTTTGAGCAATGTGGGTGCATCCGCACTGAAGAAGATCATTGGCAGGTAAGCCTTACCTATATGAAGATGGTATCTGTTCTTTCGGACAACTCACATTGCTCGAACTCTTATGGGAGTCGGTAGATTGACTGCTGCGAGCAGTGAGTATAGAGGGCAAGGGCACTACAAATGCAGTGAGAGTACAGTAGGTTGGAAATGTGGCTCTCACGGGGAGTGTGCCAGAGCTAAGTCTCTCTAGTCGCATTATCCTCTGTATCCTCGATGCCTCAGTTGGATAGAGCGTCTGCCATGGAAGCGGAAGATACCGGGTTCGTGTCCGTGTCAAGGCACACATTTTCAACTGTCCCAGTCGATATTTATCAACGCCTGTAAGCAGCTAATGGTCTGGATTTAATTTTAATTTCATTCTTCGATAGCAACAAGATCACCAATGGTATCTGTTCTTTCAGAATGAGAAATGGCGAGTATCGCAAAAATGCAAAGAATGGGAGATCTGTATTTTCAGTCATTTAAACACGACTGGGAACTGCAATTTTTCACAGCGGTAGGTAACCACTCACAGCGTTTGCTACGCCGCCGAATAATAGGCGGCCAGCGTAATTTCACGACTGAAAAACAATACAACTCATTTCATAAAGACGAGTATAGTATATATTGTGTATTGAATTGGGGACCTAGAAACGACGGAGAGGCTTCGTCCCCCCCCCCCCCCCCCCCCCATAGCCCTCAGTGGTCCACAACTCCACAACTGGCTACGGCAGTCCACTTACCCCACCGCCGCCCCACACCGAACCCATGGTTATTGTGCGGTTCGACCGCAGTGGACCCTCCTCCCACCCCTCCCCGGGAACGTCGCATAGCAGACGAGTATAGCCCCAAATGTTTGCGTGGTAGAGTAATTATGGTGTACGCGTACGTGGAGACAGTGTTTGCGGAGCAATCGCCGACATAGTGTAACTGAGGCGGAATAAGGGGAACCAGCCCGCATTTGCCGAGGCAGATGGAAAACCGCCTTAAATATTATCCATAGGCTGGCCAGCACAAAGAACCTAGACACTAATCCGCCGGGTGGATTCGTGCCAGGGACCGGCACGCCTTCCCGCTCGGGAAGCAGCGCATTACACCGGGCGGCTAGGAGGGCGGGCAAGTATAGTACACTGAACAGTGAAGTTGGCAAACCAAAATAACTGCGCTTAGGTTGAGGTACATCAGCAGGCTTTTAATCTAAGTCGTAATAATTGATGCCTCTTTACCTCTGCTTTCTTGTGTTACATTCATATCTTTTTTACCGTACAACGTACTTTTTCAATTTTCCAGAATAGCTATTACAGTACATCTGCACCCTGAGCAAGTTTCAAAATCGCATTAAGAATGACAAGGTCTCAGAAACAGGTTATCCGATGGGGAGTTTGTAAAAGACTGTCAACAGAACTTTTGCGTTCCACAAACGTTAGCAGATTTTAAGAGATGGCCTTTCCGGACATACAGTGACATGACGTGTAAGTGCTATGGCCGGTGATATGCACAGCCAGTTAACAAATAAGGCTGAAGACTTCGTTGCTTTCTCTGTTGCGTTGGGTAAAGCAACAGGTCTTACAGATACAGCTCAGGTAGTGATATACATGTGAGGTGTCGATTACGCTCTGCGTATAACAGAGGACGTTTTGGACTTTTGAAGGGGATACGACAGACTTACTCCAAGCTGTCGAGCAAGCGATTGATTGTGTCGGTATGAATTGGGATCGGTTAATCTCAGTGACCGTGGATGGAGCTGTGGCAATGCGAGGCCATCAGAGAGAACTCAAAGCACTGATGTGAAAAAGGCTAGGACGCACAGAAGAGACGTTGTATGGAATTCACTGCATTCTGCATCGAGAGGCGCTTTGTGCAAAATCGGTAACGTTAGAAAATGTTATGCCAATATTGTTGTGCGTACCTAAAAATATCTGTAAACACGTTCTTACGCATCACCAGTTTCGGCAGTTCTTGAAGAAATCAGGAGAGGAGTACGGCGACATACTTTACTATACAGAAGTACGCAGGCTCAGTTGAGGTAAAACGCTGAAAAGATTTTTTGATTTACGTTTGGTCGTAGCGAATTTCTACCATGAGGAGGGAAAGAGTGATCCGAAGTTAGAAGACCCTTGGTGGATATCAGACCTTGCAGTTCTCGTGGACATTACGTCTCACATGAACAGCCTGGACATCAATTTGCAAGGTGAAAATAATATAATTTCTGACATGTTGGGAAAAAATAAATGCTGTTGAAAGAGATCTTGCTCTCTGGGAGAGCCAACTATTGTCTGAAAACACTGCACGTTTCCCTACCGTTGATTTGGTCCATGAAAGTGCTAGATTTCAAGAATCCGTGTCAATAACTGTAAAATACATTAAGAAGCAATTTCGAGCATGATTTGTAGTTGTGACGGGTGTGTCTCCTATCATTTGCTGCTTTGCATGGCCGCTTTCAACGTGATTTGCAGATGCTCCAAATCATCTACGGAAGGAATAGATCGACCTGCAGTGCAATACACCACTGAAGAACAAAGTCTTTGCACTACGAAGTATAAAAGAATTCTACGAAAATTTCCCACTGCATGAATTTCCACGCCTGCATTACGAATCATCGAGAGTTATTACCATGTTCAGATCTACTTATGTGTGTGAATGATACTTCTCCATAATGAAAATAAATAAGTCATGGTTTAACGACGAAAATCTTCGCATCTGCTTGCGTTTATCAATGCGCCGTGCTTTTTCTCCCGACACATTGTCACCAATGGTAAACATGTTTCGGATATTTTTCTTTTTCTAATATAAACTTGTTATTTACTATCTGTGCCTTGTCCTGCTCCATGTTACATAGACGAACGTAGTTATCTGAAAGTTTTGTATTAAACCGGTTGGTCAAGGTATACTTAAGTATGCGTAAAAATTATTGTTGAATTATTGAGAGACATGTTTGATAACGTTGGCATCAAGGGTATGTAGGTGTCTAACGTAGGCGTAAAACCAATCCGGCATACGCACAATTTGTTTTCATGCTTTGTTTTAGACGCGTGACGTTTGTTGACAGGAAGACGCAATAGCAAAACACCTTTTCATATTTGCATTGCACACTGTGAAAAGTGCACGAGAGTGCCCCAGGTACAGTGTATCCCAGCTAGTGGTTAAAGCGAAGTAGCGACATCTGTGCTCAGAGACACACGTTAAATGAGCGGTGACGGTTCCGTTTTGTTGTTTACACATCTGGTAAGTATGCACACCTTGTCCAGGAAGTTGCACATGTGCAGCAACTTCGCGCATGTGTAGAATTTCTGGACGGCCCTGGTATACTCGTAGAGGCAGATGTGTCCATGACCTCGGAGAGTTGATGACTTGGTAAGTAGAAACAGGGTAGTCATCTTGGAAAATTGGGTTTTCTGCTGGTAATACGCGTCGTGCTGCACGAGATTGCGTAGGTGGAAATCCTCATCAGCCTTTCCCTGAGGCTCAATCCAGTTTTTTTTCCGCTGTTTCATTGCCTCCTCTTAGGAAGGAAGGCGAGCTGTTTGAATGCTTTACTGCACTATTCAGCCAATAGTTATGTTCGGTTTATGCTGTTGGGTCACTGTTTATTTGATTCTGAGATGGGGTTTGGTCTGGGACGGCATTTCTCATAATTATGAATTTGGAGGAGGTATTTGGGGCACAGCTCTGGTATTCGCCTTACGGCCGAGGGGAAAGCTTCGAAAACCCTGGATAGATATGCTGCTGTTGACATCTTATACGTTATGCTGAAATTGTTTCCTGTTGTATTTCTCTTTGATTCCGGCGATAAATCTCGTCTTCTCAGTTTAACTCCTCCATCTTTTGAGGGCTCATCAGGACACTGAATCTGTTGAACGCCTCGAACGTCTGGACTGCTACGGTCGACATCGCTGGACGTTTCTCGCGGACGTCTGGCGTTGTTTGAGTCTCACGGTGTCAAAGGTGGCCCACCGTTTGGGATGGCGACGAATTCAAATGGCTCTGAGCACTATGGGAGTTAACATCTTAGGTCATCAGTCCCCTAGAACTTATAACTACTTAAACCTAACTAACCTAAGCACATCACACACATCCATGCCCGAGGCAGGATTCGAACCTGCGACCGTAGCAGTCACGCGGCTCTGGACTGAACCGAAACGCCTAGAACATCTTGGCCACCGCGGCCGGCGGAAGGGCAACGAGACGAAGTGCTGTTCGCCGGTTTGGCACGCTCGCGACTCCGTTAGTAGTCGACGGTGGTATGGCACCCTCAGTAGGAGACAGGCATCCTCCATCTTCGCATGGAGCGCCACCCTGAAGCGGGATTCGGCCTCTTCTAGGACGGCGTCGTCGCTCGTGTGCTAGTCGTCTTCCTTCTTGATGGTTGATTTGCTGCCGACTGCCATTCTGGCGTCTCGTCCCCCACGGCGTGCCAGCGCTGACTGCCTCGACTCTGCGCCGGGCAGCCGGCTACCCCCTCCACCTTTCTCACTGATGGAGGGGGCTGCCACCACGCAGGAGGGGAGGCCAATGCTGGCCCGCTACAGCTTAACAACAGGGCTAAGTAACGGCTTTTCCGCGTCTTCCTCTTCTTCGTCGGCGTTGTGCTTCGTTTATAATCGGCTTCCGCCGGTATCACGAGGACTGTACTGGGCGTCATCGTCGTGACGTCGCTACGGCCTACGGAGGCTAGCAACTGAATCAGATTACGACATGTGGCCAGCCACAGCGTACGCATGTCGGCGTTTCTTCTCGTTTCCTGTCACAGGCGCGGATGCCTTGTCCTACTGAACACCTCACGCACCATAGGGCATTGCAGCACCTTTCTGGCACCTTAAGCACGGGGGCTTATGATACACTTCTGTCTAGAAGCCTAGGAGCTACTGAAGTGGGAGATGTCTTCCACCGTTTCTACTGCCACACAAACAGCGGCAGCTTCCTCCTGTTTGTCCGGTTGTGCAGCTTCACTGCTGCATTCCTGAAAACAGTGCATGACAGTCTTTCGTTGGTTGTCGTCTCGTCACATATTCAGGGCATTCCGTGGAGAAGCGCCTTGGTCGCCTTTTCGAGCGTCTTTGGTAGCGCCTTCTTCTCAGGCGCCTCCACGATGTGGGCGGTCACAGTGCTTTAGAGTGCACTGTGGGCGGCCATGCTCGCCGCTTGTAGCACGACTGCGGCCTCAGAGTCGACAGACTCGTTGCCGACCTCGCGTTGGCTATAGTTGACTATCTCGTACACCTCTGTCCAACCTGTACCTCTCCATTTGATGTACAGACGGAGGGACAGATGTTCGATAGTCTTCTGTCGGCTGTCGACCGGCTGTCTCGATGAGCCGCACGGTCGAAGGCCCCTTCACTGCGTCATCTTTCCGCTGTCCACCGCGTCTGACCACACTGTGGCGCGAAACGCAACAAATTTGCATTGGGTCGTGAAAACGGCACGTATTAATCTGCTCTTCTCGCTCGCCAAATCACAATCACGCCTCCACAGCTCCCGCCAACCTTGCTAGCATAGCGCGCTGCTCAGACAACGCGCTCCTTCGCTCTCTCAGGCGGAAAGAGGACGGTGGGCTGTTCAGTGCTACACTGCACTACTCAGCCAATTGTTATGCTTATGTTATGTTGTTGAGGCACTGTTTATTTTCATCTGTTGGCATGAAGAATGGGAAAGGGGGTTTATGTCTCACAATTTGAAATTTATTTGCAGGAGCTTTGTGGAGTAGGTCTAATATTCAATTTACGGCCAAAGGAAAACTTGCAAAACCTGGCCAGGTCACTGGGGTTGCCACCTGTGTTCGTCATCTTTTATCTTCGCTTGTTGTCAGAGCACCATCTCTCCTACTCCTACTCATATTGCTCTCTGTCTTCAAAGCTCCCGAATGATCTTCGTGCTCCGACGACTCGGTTTTCTGGTTTCTTTTGTTTGTCATTTCTGGTCCGCGCTCTCAGTTTTGCGGAGTCTGCGTCTGATGGTGTTGCATGCGGCTCTTGATCGTATGATCGCTGAGGCGCGTATGTAACGTCACTCGCGTTCCTGCTGGCGGCGGTCGTTGCATGCCTCTCGTGGCAGGAGGCCTCCACTTCAGCATGGAGCGCCGTCCTGAAACACGGATCCGCTTCTTCCACGATGGTATCGACGCTGACGCGTGGGTCGTCTTCTTCGCCCCTCAGGGTTGCGCTGCCTCTTGCCACTGGTCCTGTCGGCGGTCCGTCGCAGACTGACGGCACTCTGCACCGCGCGGCTGCCCCCCTTCCCCCCACTCCCTTACCGCTCACACTAGTGGTGGGGTCAGCTGGCCTTGCTGCGGATCGACCTGCGGCAGCATCGCTTCCCAGCACCTTTGGAGGCATGCACTACAGGCGTCTAAAGTTGATGACGTACGCAGCACCTGTCTGGGGATACGCTGCACCAACTCGCCTGCGCCGTCTGCAGCTCATACAGAACAAAGTGCTCAAAATCATAAGCAACGCTCCGCGATACACACGCATCGCGGACCTTCACCGGGAATACCGGCTAGATACCATCTTGCAGGTATTACAAAAACTCTCCACACGACTGTACAATAACACGAGACACTCGCGCAACCCGTTTATTCTTTCTCTGGGTAACTACGACCACAACCATAGATGGAAGCATAACAGACCAAAGACATTACTGGCTAGGAACTAAACATCTATTGTCCATAGAAAGCTAACACGACAGTACTGGCGACCTTCTGCAACACAGTTATTACTGGGAACCCAGATGTGCAACCAGTCGAAAATCAGACAACCGCAGGGAAACCGTACTGTACACAGCACGCAAACCAGCCACACACACCCCCTACACCGTCTGTGAGCCGATCTATGACCGATCGCCCACTAAACTACAACGACCTTGAACTGTTGCAGGGACGCAGCAACCACAGTAAGCGCCGCAAGCTACAACAACGACAAAGGTAACGATGCACGATACCTCGAACTAACACAACCACATCTTGCATGCACTGTCGCAGATAGCAAGCCGCAACTGCCCTTACTACCCGTCCTACTGTCGCAGAGGTTTTTTTCCCTTGGCTCTTGCCTAGGCACTTTTTTTTTCCTCTGCCCTTACAACCGCTACCCTTCAATCGTTTTCGACCATTTCTATCTCCCGGTGGACCATGTTAATGAGTAATCTTACGCAGACGCATGGACAACATCACAGCCCGCATCCTGTGACGCCTGATTAAAAAAACTAACATGTTTACGGAGGTGACAGTAGAACTTTTGGTTTGGTCACCACGTTGGTGTGGGCGTGGAGGGGCCCCATCCTTTATTAAAAAAGGCGTCTAAAGCTAGCGAAATGAGGGATGCTCAACTACCTGACCTACCGATAGATGGCTCTAGCGTCAAGCTACCATGATTCTTTGCGAGTTCAGGTGTCTCCGGTCACGCTCAACTACAGGACCAACGATAGATGACTCTACGGTCATGTTAGCATGATCCTTTGCGACGCCTGTAATACAGAGCGTCAAGGAAATTCCAACTCCTGCTTATTCTATAGTCAGACCTATGAATGATAACTGTTCGCGCTAATCGAGATATGGACGGGGATTGCACTGTTTGCCGGTCTCAAGCGACAATTGCCGTAAGCGCATACACGTGCTCTCCGCTAGAAAAAAGCGAGTTTGCTGCAAATTATGATTCTCACTTGCCTGTGCGAATTTGTTGCTTATCTCTACCATCGACCGTGACAACTCGCAAGAAATGGAATAAAAGTTTACCGAAGAACTCGCTACGGTCGCGTTTAATGCTCACGATGGCAACCACTTGCACAGCAGAGATCTGAGAACAGTACTGAACGCATATTGGTTGTCGGAGAATGCGTGACGTAGATCCGCAGAACAGGCTTGACCCTAACTATGGTGGAAAAACATTTTGCAAAGAAAGGTTCCCTTCCTAGTTCCGCCACACAGTTTCGACCTAAATTATGTAGAACTGGTCTGGAATCTTGGAAAGAATAAGATCTGTAGTTGTAATGCATAGAGCATCTCACTCACTAACTCGAAAAAATAAAGGCTGATTCTTCTGCTGTTAACAAATGTGTCACCTATCCTGAAGCAAACCTTACGACGCAAACCGTTACGTTAGTGATTTGCGCGTCAGTTACGCTCCTTTTATATTCGAGTAGCTTTTCTGTTGGTTTCCCAAGGCAGAAGGAACCTCCTTCCAGATCTTTCCACCAGATAAAAAACTTCAATGATTACTAACTGGGTATTGAACGCAGGACTTTGACATTACTAGCCAAAAACTGTAGTCGTTCCACTACAATGTCATTAAGCATATTTGGCATTGTAATTATAACTGAAGTATTACAATATAGATCATATACACAAAAATTGTATGTGATAACTATTGGAGAAGAAATACTTTGACGGGGAAGGAATTAAAAAAAAAAAAGAATCTCTCGGAATAGATTCAAGCGAAGGATCGGCATTATCATTCGCGACGAATCAACATTCACAGCTATGAAAAATAACTACATTACCAGAGAAGATAGGTTAACTGTGGTTTTGACGGATACTGCCAGTGAAGAGTCGTTAGCAGCTAAATTAAGGTATACTGATACGTACTGTTTCTGTTGTCTTAAATGGGCACCTATTTCTGTGGCGCATACAGACACAGGCGTCTAAAGCTAACGGTAGCTTGACGCTAGAGCCATCTGTCAGTAGGTTAGGTAGTTGAGCATCCCTCATTTCGCTAGCCTTAGACGCCTGTGCGTGCACTGGTCTCAGGAATGTAGCAGTGAAGCCGTAGCCTTTCCGCGTCTGCGTCCCTTCCGTAGTTTTCTAGTGGCTTCCTTGGCTGTTGCCGAGTTTGCCTTACCCATCGTCTTCTTGCCATCCATCGCTCTGGCGTTGCTTCGGCCTGTAAAGGCCGTGCAGCCGCGCCAGCTTGCCACATGCGGCCCGCTGCAACGGGAGCATGACGGGCGGCAGTGCATTCCCCGCTGGCGTGGTTACCAGCGCACCTGACGCACTTCATCAGATTGTGGCTGTATTTAACCAAGTGTCCCTCCTCTTGACATTCAGTACAGTGTGGTTTGGTGCCAGTTTCTGGAGGAAAGGGCTCCACTGTTACTTGGAAGCCAAAGAGCCGTTTCAGCGCTAAGACTTGCTCCAGTTCCTTTCTCCCTCGCGTGTTCCCGGTCGGGTTAGCAGCCACAATGATCAGTGGGGGCTTCTTCTTATTAGTCCAGTTGTGCGTGCAGTTATACAACCATATCGACGAACCCGGCGTGAGCAGTCCTTTCCGGACTGTTTCTTCCGTGCATATCCATGGCATCCCGAGTAGGATTTTCTTGAACGTGGTTGTCTTCTTCTTGCTGTTCTTCGGCTGCGACTTCTCCGGTGCTGCGACGATGCACTTAAGGCTGACAACATAGAGCTTGACGGCCTTTTAATCGTACAAGTTTTTCACCTGTACTTCGAGTAGCTTATAGTTGTCCAGGCATTTCAAGTCGATCTAGAACGCACCGTGAAACTTTACCCAGTCGCCCCCGTTTTACTCTGTGTGCAGGAGGGATGAGAGGGTTGGGCCGTTTGCTCGTCGTCTTTTTTCTGAGCTGTGACTCTGGTGTCATTTTTCAGCTGTAGCCTGCCTTCCGCACCGTTGGTGTGGCAGCCTATGTCGTCGCCCGAAGTACGTGCCGGTCGGTAGTATTTTCTAGTCGTAGCTGTTCCGACTGCTGTGATCGTACTTTTTGGCTGTTGTGAGTTAACAGTT
Organism: Schistocerca gregaria; assembly: GCF_023897955.1. Lineage (NCBI taxonomy): Eukaryota > Metazoa > Arthropoda > Insecta > Orthoptera > Acrididae > Schistocerca > Schistocerca gregaria. The sequence goes on along the minus strand of NC_064931.1, from coordinate 398,447,502 downwards.
TTGTCTTCTGACGTTCTACCCAACCTCAAAGTTTCAATTGGCGTTCAGTTTTCTGATTGCCGTCATTTAAGCTTTCCTGTGAACTATGTTGCTCTATTACCGTAGACGGCTGCGTTAGGTGTCCCAGCCGAGATCTGGGCCCCCTAGGGGTGGTTGTTGGAATATTTTCTGGTCGCTGCTGTTCAAACTGCCGTTCGTTCTTGAAATGAGTGGCCTCAGGTACTTGACTTGCTGTTATTGGTTATTTGCTCTGTCTCCATTTCCAAAGTTATTTCCGCCGGAGCTTGGATGTTGCCTCCGTTGCGTCTTTGGGAGATCGAGTACCGTATTCCAGGTGGAGCTAAGCTGATATCCTGTGTCACGGTTGACAAGATTGTATTTTTTCTTTATTCGGTAAATTCTTTAATAACTAATCATCTTGGTATTGAAGCTCTTTTTTTCCCGTGTTTGCTTTAACAATACATATGTTTTTGGATAGGGTCCGCCTTTAGCAAAACACAGTTTTGTTTTATAACCCAAACATGTTTCACTGCAGTTGCAGCATCCTCAGTGGGCTTTTATTTTACATCTTTTTATCACATAGTGTGGTTTTTCTGACTTGTGTTTCTACAGTGACTGTTTGTTCCACAGTTTGTCATCTGCAACCACTTATACTCTTTTTTCGTCTTCATCACTGTCAAACACTGAATATTGAGTTGCACTGGCACTGTCGCTGTCACTCACGGTTTCACTGTTTATCAGCTGTCACTGTAGAAACACAAGTCAGAAAAACCACACCATGTGGTAAAAAGATGTAAAATAAAAGCCCACTGAGGATGCTGCAACTGCAGTGAAACATGTTTGGGTTATAAAACAAAACTGTGTTTTGCTAAAGGTTGGTTCAAATGGCTCTGAGCACTATGGGACTCAACTGCTGTGGTCATTAGTCCCCTAGAACTAGAACTACTTAAACCTAACTAACCTAAGGACATCACACACATCCATGCCCGAGGCAGGATTCGAACCTGCGACCGTAGCAATCGCACGGTTCCGGACTGCGCGCCTAGAACCGCGAGACCACCGCGGCCGGCTTTGCTAAAGGCGGACCCTATCCAAAAACATATGTATCTTTAATAACTCTTTCCAGTATCTGGATGTTTGTCTCAGAATCTTGATAACATCCTAAATCATCGAATGATTACAGTAGTTTTGCTCCACGTCGGTCATGCTCAGTTTCATTTGGGTGTTGTGGACGTGTATATATGAAGTGTGTATGGTGACTTCAAATTTTTATGAAAAATATTTATTTATTCATCAATATTCATGTTGTCCCTTTAAAAATAATCCCCCTCAGATAAAACACACTTGTGCCAACGCTTCTTCCAATCCTCAAAGCACTTGTCATAAGCACTTTTTGTTACAGCTTTGAGTACTTCCACCGATGCAGTTTTTATTTACTCAATCGTTGAAAATCTTCGTTCTTTCATAGGTCTCTTCACTTTTGGGACAGAAAAAAGTCGCAGGGGGCCTAATCTGGTGAATATGGTGGCTGAGACATGATTGACGTGTTGTCTTTGGCCAAAAAATCTCTCACAAGCAACGATGAATGAGCAGGTGCATTGTCGTCATGCAAAAGCCAAGAGTTGTTTTCCACAATTCCGGAAGTTTTTTGCGCATTTATTCTCGCAAACGGCGCATAACGTCAAGGTAATACTCCTTATTGACAGAACGGCTTTGAGTCAAAACTTCATGATGCAGTACGGCGCGGTAACCGAAAAAAAACAGTAAGCAAAATTTTGACATTTAATCGAACTTGGCGTGCTTTTTTCGGTCTTGGCTCTCCGGGATGCTTCCATTGGGACGACTGGGCTTTGGTTTCGACTTCATAACCGTAAAACCACGTTTAGTCACCAGTTATGACCCTTTTGAGCAAATCAGGGTCATCATTGACGTCATTCAAGAGCTCCTGAACAATGTTCACACGACGGTTCTTCTGATCAAAATTGAGAACTTTTGGAACAAACTTCGTCGACACACGTCTCATGCCCAAACCATCAGAAAAAACTGCATGACACGAGCCGACCGATATGCCAACATCCTCAGCAACGTCTCTTACGGTAATTCGACGATTTTCCAAAACAATGTTCTTCACGGCTTCGACTTTATCATCTGTTGTTGATTTGCTAGGGCGTCCAGAGCGAGGTTCGTTATTAACATCTTCTCGGCCATTTTACTTAGAGCAGACTTACCGTATGCCACTGTCAGCTACTTGTTTTAGACCACTTGATTCAATTTTTCACACGAAATTTGATGCAAATTCTTTGATCCATTTTTATAATAATCGGAAATCGCTCAGCACACTAAAAAACGTCTAACCTTTCTATCTGTCAAAAACAAAGGAATTATGGTTTACACGTCAAACTGTGAGCCTGTTTTCGGGACATGTGTACCAACATAACAAAAAAAGATCTATAATCGAATGTATATTGCCCGCGCGATTTGAAAAGTCATTTTACTTTTTGAACAGCCCTCGTACTTCGGATTTTCCGTAATTATTTATGGGTCTTATAGTAACTTCGCATACACTAATAATATTGTAGGATTGTTTTGTTTAAGTATCGTAATTTTAATTATGTGTCTTCATTCCACGTGGGAGTGCTGTCAGACGAAGCGTGATGTCGCGCACACAGTTTCTCTAGTCTTAAAAGTACGGTGGTTGAGGTAGCTTGTTTCTTACTTGTCCAGAGAGAATGTGGGGGAGGAGGTGTCGCTTATCTGCATACCCGCCCATATATTTCCGCCGGCGTACCAGGACCTGTTTTCCGATATTCACAAGGGTGAGATGGCCCTCACTGAGTGTACGCTTTCTTGCCAGTCTCTTTGCATTTGAGGCTACATTTCATTTACCATGTAAATTTATACCTTTGTGTTCTAACGGTTGATATTTGTTTTCGATATTTACTTCAGTGTTGTAAATTTGACGGTACAAACTATATGGTTGGCTGTTTCTGGTTAGAAACTACGTTTAGCGTAATCGGGGAACAAACGACGACGTCCATATAAGAGTTTTCTGTTCCTATCGGGATGCTTAATTTCAGTGCCTTTATAATGGGGGTGTTTGATTCCGGTGATAGCGTGAGACTTACGGTGGTTGGATGGAAACACGCCCTGAAATCAGTGACCCTGATGGCGGGGACTGAGGACGGCCACCGAAATCGATCATTGCAGTGGTTTGGGGGCTCACCGCAATCAGGCTCGTAGGGAACAGAAAACTACAGTGCCATACAAGTAGCTTATTTGCTAGAGATATCAATGTCTAGCTATATTATTTGTACTGTACAATCAAATTTGTAACACTAAAGTAACTTTCAAACATATATATCAACCGTTACAACACAAAGGTTAATATTTACATCGTAAATGAAATGTAGAAGCAAATGCGTCGGTTCTTAATTGCAAAAACAGGCACACTCGATATTTGTCAATTACAGCGCTACCTGCCACGAAAGGGAAAGAATGGTTTGAGTTAACTGTACGTTTTTTGGCTTATAATCCGAATATGCAATAAATATGCACTTGAAAATACGAAGCCGACCCCATTCACGCAGAAGACATTGTTAGGAGGTGGATAGTTGTAGCACAGACTAGTGTTACTTAAACATCGATAAACTACTGAATAATCGATAGCGTATGCACTATCGTCAATATTGGTAGCCTGGCTTAAATATCTATAGTCATATCGTTTATCATGCAATTCGTATTTAATTGACGTGCGAAAAATTGTCGGGTCCCATTACCTCCATGGCGTGCGGAGTGCAGAGGGATAGTAGATTGCGTGGTGGTATTTAGTCAACATCAAGTATTGTGGCGCCTTAGCCAGTCTATACTGTTTAAAAACGTATGTTGTTAATAGGCTGGCCGCTGTGGGAGAAGGGACGTGTGAGAGGGAATTTTCTTGTTTGTCTCTCAGAGAGAACAAGCAGCGGTCGTGCGCATCTTGTACCGATCAGATGCTTATAGTAAAAATTACACTCGTGAATAACATGGGTTCATGAATGCGTATTATACAGATAATCATCTTCAAATGTGTGAACATACTTACTTGTAGCAAGGAATACAAACTTAAATAAAGCTGTTGTCATACAATGCAGTTACTAGAGGAAAAAATTACAGTTTGAAGATTTGTTAAGCTCTTGTGATTGTACTACATAGTGCATTTTAAAATAAATATGATTATTATCGTTATTAATCAAACACACCCGCTATTGTCCTCTTCTATTTCTGAGTCCACATTCTACTTACAAATGTTTTCCATTGTACATGTTAAAGTATACGGTGATTCAAAAACACAAAACATCGATGCAATCCTAACGCCCCTGCGTCACTTCTGCCTTTATAGAAGCACAAATATCGTTCATTTGTTGGTTACCTGCGCTGTGTTCGATTAGCGGAGCTTGTTCCTTCAAGGAGGCACCAGTTCCCGCAAAACTGAATATAGTAGAAGCACAACGTGTCGAGTGTCGAGTTTTTTATTTATATAGTGGCTGTACATAATCATTTAACTATACAGCCATATTTACAACTATGTCTTTCACAGTACTGCATTGCATATTCATAAGTCATTCGGGCTAAATATGAATGTTTAAATGGATGTGAGACAAAACTAGACTCTTCTTGCCAAAAGTTGACGGTGAATGTTCGGGAACGTTTTTATAAAAATTAATCCTGTAGATATTTGTTAGGCTCTTGCCCATTTATGATGAAATCCCTTGTTTGCAACATGTGAAGCGGCTGAATTAGCTTACCATTATTTTTATGTATTTATTTTTATCGAGTTTACAGAATTCTGAGATCTGATTAATAACTTTCCGAGCACCATGACGAAGAATGCTGCCTCTAAGACTTCTGGCTCTTCGGGGTATCGCAGGAGGTGACCACAGAGTGCCAACAATGGTTTCTTCATAACTCATTTCGTTATTTAAATGCCGCAAAACCACAGGATTATTCTTCGTCTGGCAACTATAGTGCCACAACTGTTGAATGGCTGTAGTTGGCAGCAGTGAGACCAAGAGCACAGTCGCCACGAAGTGTTTCGAATGCTGCCGACGCGAAACAATCAGTGCTTTTTGCGTGCCACCGATAGTATCTGATGGCCAAGGAAATCCCGCGCTTCCAATATTGCTTTGTTTGTGTGAGAAGTGCTTAAATAGAGTTTTTTGTTATTGTTTTGAAAATGAATCGTTAAAATCAATCATCTGTAAGGAATTTTTTCAAGAAAGCAGGGGATAATAGTTTGTGAATTGTACCATCTGCAATGAAGAATATAAACATTCTGAGAATACAACTAATTTATGAGACCACTTACAGAGAAACAATGGTGAAAAACTAGAAAACCATGGATTAGTAATAGAACTGGAGGGTGAGCTATCAACTAGTGAGGTAAATCAAGTGCAAAAGGTGCAACAAAAAAAAATCTACAAGCTCTATAAGTAATTATTTTAACAGAATTCAGTTGTACGACGCCAGTTCAAAAGTAAAGAAAGAACTTTATTCTCTTTATGCACAAATGATCACGGTCGATATTCTGCCGTACAGAATTTCCGACCATCAAGGTTTGAAAAAAATCAGATCCGAGTTGACAAATAAAACCATAATTAAATGTTCACAGATCGCATAACTATACGAAGAGATAAAAGGCGAATCAGAGAAAGTCCTTACAAAATGTAAGTTTTTGCATGAACTGACATGTAGACAAGCAGCGCAAATGAAGTCGTACTGGCATTGACTTGCCACTTCATAATGGATGAAAAATTAGTTTCACCCACCTTAAAAGTGACAAAAATTGCAGGTCATCACAGTGCAGACTCTATGGCTCATGTAAGTAACATTTTCTTAAATGTTTTTCAATCCCGCGCCCGGCCATCCTGATTTAGGTTTTCCGTGATTTCCCTAAATCGCTCCAGGCAAATGCTGAGATGGTTCCTTTCAAAGGGCACGGCCGACTTCCTTCCCTATCCTTCCCTAATCCGATGAGACCGATGACCTCGCTGTTTGGTCTCTTTCCCCAAACAACCCAACCCTCTTAAATGTTTTCCTTCTTGAACTTGAAAACGCCATGCTGAATTTCAGTTCATTCTTGTGATCGGTACATGTCGGTACAAGTCAAGTCGGTGTAGCTTGTAAAGTTTTTCTTGGCAGTTTCATCTCCTCCACGTCCTCCCCTCTTATCGATAGATATCTGAAGACGTTGTGTCGTTTGTGTTCTGTCCACGGACACTGCCAACCTTAACAAAGCATTGAATAATTGAGTTTCAACAGGCTAAACTTATTTTCTTTTTCATCGCAGTGGCTGTCTCTGTAATACGCTTTCTCAAATCATTGTTACTGCCGCGGCATTTATAGCGGACCGCCCAAGGTTTACAATTGAGAGGTGCATTTCAAGTTAATACGATAACCTCAACAAGTGAGAAACGAACGCGAACCCCAAGACCGCCTGCACCGAAATCAGTACAGGATCGCAAAATTGGCTTATCGTGGCGTGTTGCTGTGTACTGAGTATATAAACAACTTGCTTTGGTGTCCTGTTTATACGGAAGTGCGTCGGTCGCGGTGGCCGTGCGGTTCTAGGCGCTCCAGTCCGAAGCCGCGCTGCTGCTACGGTCGCAGGTTCGAATCCTGCCTGTCCTTAGGTTACATAGGTTTAAGTAGTTCTAAGTTCTAGGGGAATGATGACCACAGCAGTTGAGTCCCATAGTGCTCAGAGCCATTTGAACCATTTATACGGAAGTGCTTCCATCGCGTTAACAAAACGGAACAGAATTGAAACTTCTGGTGCTTATAAAAAGTCGTCAATATTAATGCATATCTTTTGCCAAAAAAGAGTAATTATAGTAAGCTGTAAATTTATGCTGTTTTAACTGAATTGGAATTTTTAAATGGTAATGGAGAACTCTCAGCTATTGCGTTATTTAAGCTGTTGTTTACGAACTTGCAGCATGCTGCAGGTGAAAAATAGGTTCGCATCTTGACTTTTTATCAAGAAATAGAAAATAGATACTTCTGAATGCAACTCATGAAGGAGCTACAACCATTTATTTCTATTTTACGCTGTTGTATCGCAACGACAGTGAAGCCAACGAAAAGCTATCTATCACTATGTGTTAAGTGCGAACGTAGAGCGCCCCGGGTGTATTATAGGAATACATCGGTACGATGGGAGAAGGTGCCAGCAGTGCTGTCTCTCCCCTCACTTTTCCTTGCCCCTAATCACTACTGTGCTCTTTATACCGCACCGTGCGCTTCCCTCAGAGAATGGCGATACTCCCGAGAAAACATCTACAAGCTACACACTTTTGTCGACTGCATGGAGATCACGAGTGCTGCCGATCTCAGATATGCAGCAGCTGTAGCACTACAGTAGAGTGATGTCCTTATTGTTTTGTATTCAGTGTCAACTCAACTGAGTAACACCCCTGACTTCTTTAGTGGGCTTTCGCTATTCCTTCTTACTTCTTGGTACAGTTTATAACAACCTGCTGCAGTTCATCAGCAAGCAGGCACACCTAAGGTAGCAGCATTGCATGGTGGACTAGTAAACGTTTCCCCTCTCGCATACCTATTCGTCGTGGTGACCTTCCTCCCCTTCTTCTTCTTCTTCTCCTTCTTCACCTTGTTCCTCTTTCTACTTTCTCCATGCTTCTAAGACGCTGAAGTTCAACTTACCATCGACAACTAATATATTGGCCCAATGTTTTTGACTATTATTTTGTTATGTATGAAAGTTATTTTTCACATAATAAGACGACGAAAAAATATTTTTTTCAGAATATTACGCAAAATTTCGGATGTATTGGCAGCTGATTTAGAATACAGTGCTCGTGATAAGACTGTATTAGTATTTACAAACAGTGCTGCAGTTATGGAAAAAATCGAAATCTTAAGGATTCGACGTTCATCCTGTTTTGCCCACTGCATCAACTTGACAGTGCAATACTGTTTCAAAGTGGAATCATTTTCTGAAATTTTATTGAAAACAAAGGCTATTGTGAATTACTTTCATGACTCTCCACTAGCCAGTAACAAAGTGAGTAATGCTCAAACAAGAGGAAACAAAAATGAGCTGAAACTCATACAAAAGGTGGCAACTCTATGGAACAGTTCATACTACATGCTCAAGAGCATTTTGGAAGTACGAAGTGAGCTTGCGATCTCGATCAATGAAAGTCCAAAAGCACTGCAAACCCTTGCAGCAGAAAATTACTTACCTATGCAAGCGATAACAGGTTTTCTTGAACCTTTTGAAGTAGCAACAACAATAGTCTCAGGGGAGTCATACGTCACTGCTTCCTTAATTATACCTCTTATACTTGGTGTTTCTGCAAAACTGTCAGACTTGGAAAGTACCTTAACAACTAATGAAGCACAAAGTGTTCTGGATTCCGAGATTAAATCAGTTAGTGAAAGAATGAAACCAGTTAACATATGGACTGTTAATATGCTTGCGACATTAGTAGATCCTAGGTTTAAAAAAATAGGTTTCAAGACATTTCAAGAGGCAGAAAACTCTGCACAATCACTTCAGGAAAAGTATGCTGCTATCATCGCATCAACACCAAGAAAAATACCTGAAACAGAATCATTCATGAGCAGTGCTAGTAAATCTACTAATACGTCTACCAGTTTGAAATCGGATGCTCTACTTTATTTATCCAATCAGCAACATCGTAATGTCGATGTCATTACATCAGTAACTGATTCTGTTGTTGACCTACGTCAATATTTTGAAAAAACCTATAATAGACAAGCATGCTTGTGTATTATAATATTGGGTAAAATTTAACAGTATGTTGCGTGTAATGGCCACTAAATATTTATGCTATCCAGCCTTTTCTCCAAGGCACGAGAAATAATGAATGAAAAATGCAACGGACTAGGAGAAAAGAATTCAAATATCTTACTTTTTATAAAACAAAGTTTTCATTTCTTGTAATTTATTTTAAGCAACAGACTAAGGAGCAAGATTTTAAATACCTTACTTTTTATAAAACAAAATATATATCTCGATAATTTCCAAAAATACTATCGATAATATCGTATGTGTTAGCTATAGATGTTTAAGTAACACTAGCACAGAAGGTTGTCCCCTTCACTAATATTGAATTTTCACCTAGAACATATGTTTTCATGTGATGCGTCGTTTCTGAAATATTTAGTTGTTTAAAGTTAAAACATAGAACCTATGTATTCTTGCAGATTTACATATAGAACGTGGAAAACGTGGGAAAATATGGCAAAATGGTTGCATCGTGGGAAGTATGGAAAAATACAAAAAATGCTAAAAATGTGCAAAAATACGTAAAAAATGGTAAAAGTCAGGAAAATGGAAAAATACGAAAAATATTGGAAATAAGGGTGCTTGCGTGTCTGTCTGGGAATGGTGTTTGATCACTGCTGATATTTCGAATGACGAGATACGCGTATTTGTAGTAACAATAAATTTAAATTGTTATTAACAAATACCAACACACTGGTCTTCTCCCTTGACCCCGAACGACATTATTTATGTAATTATAATAATAATCAAATTATTACAAATATCGACATCCTGACACCAAACAAACAAAAAATGGTGCTCTTCATTGGTGCTTGGCTAAATAATGTAGCCCCCCCACTCAAGTGGTCTAGTTATAAAAGGGGAAAGGAGAAGGGGAGTTTTAAACCAGTGGTCCATTGTAGGAGGGCGTGAGGGAGAGGAGCAGGGCAGAATGTGTAACCTGATACTCATAGTCAAGGTTATCTAATAGTCCGAAATGTCTTAGTTGTAATATGATACCCCTCACAAGGACATTTGTATCCAGCATGACAATGGTCAAGTGTAATCTGACAGCAGAAGTCCTTATCAGGTGCATGGGCAGGCCAGGAGAGGGGTTGTTGTTGTTGTGGTCTTCAGTCCTGAGACTGGTTTGGTGCAGCTCTCCATGCAACTCTATCCTGTGCAAGCTTCTACATCTCCCAGTACCTACTGCAGCCTACATCCTTCTGAATCTGCTTAGTGTATTCATCTCTTGGTCTCCCTCTACGATTTTTTCCTCCACGCTGCCCTCCAAAACTAAATTGGTGATCCCTTGATGCCTCAAAACATGTCCTACCAACCGGTCTCTTCTTTTAGTCAGGTTGTGCCACAAACTTCTCTTCTCCCCAATCGTATTCAATACCTCCTCAATAGTTATGTGATATACCCATGTAATCTTCAGCATTCTTCTGTAGCACCACATTTCGAAAGGTTCTATTCTTTTCTTGTCTAAACTATTTATCGTCCATGTTTCACTTCCATTCATGGCTACACTCCATACAAATACTTTCAGAAACGACTTCCTAACACTTAAATCTATTCTCGATGTTAACAAATTTTTCTTCTTCAGAAAGGCTTTCCTTGCCACTGCCAGTCTACTTTCTATATCCTCTCTACTGTGACCACCGTCGGTTATTTTGCTCCCCAAATAGCAAAACTCTTTTACTACTTTAAGTGTCTCATTTCCTAATCTAATTCCCTCAGCATCACCCGACTTAATTCGACTACATTCCATTATCCTCTTTTCGGTTTTGTTGATGTTCATCTTATATCCTCCCTTCAAGACACTGTTCATTCCGTTCAACTGCTCTTCCAAGTCCTTTGCTGTCTCTGACAGAATTACAATGTCATCGGCGAACCTTAAAGTTTTTATTTCTTCTCCATGGATTTTAATTCCTACTCCGAATTTTTCTTTTGTTTCCTTCACTGCTTGCTCAATATACAGATTGAATAACATCGGGGGGAGGCTACAACCTTGTCTCACTCCCTTCCCAACCTCTGCTTCCCTTTCATGTCTCTGCTTTTGGGTCATGTATTTGACTGCAGTTTATGTGATGATATTTTTAAAATTTTTTAGGATTTTCTGTGTCTTTCAGTTCCCTTCTTCCTATTTCACATTTTGTGGTATTTCGTCTGTGTTCGAAGTTCACAGGTACTTCTTCACTGCTGTTTACTGTCTTTTCATGCAACATCTGTAAACTCCTTACTAGAAAATCATTACCACAGTTGAATCTGGCTCAGTTTGAAATTTGGCAGTATTTACATTTAACAGAGTTTTGTTTAATGTCGTCTAATCTCTACTTCTTTCCGTAGTTCCTTATTGAATAACAGAGTTATTTCACACAGGGTCACATATACAGTTTCTCCACCAAAGAACAGAGTTATTTCACTTTTTCTCTCTTACCGGAAGATTGCATAACTCTGCAATGTCACACGCTGACATTTGTAGCTGCACCCTGTTTACTTTAATGTTTATTTTCGGCGGTCGGGCTGCTTATTTAGCAATCGGTTGATTGTAAATGGGGAGGTTATTACATCCAAATAGGTGGATGCGTGTTGAATTCTACCATGTTCGCAAACGGACTTGTGTGTTGCTTCCCATGCTTATAGGGATCGATATTTAACGATATTCACTGATCAACAAAAAGTCACTCAGTTGACTGTTGGTTAATCCCTGAGACAAGAAAATGGTCTCTTGTGCGCGTTACACTGTCTCACAGCACTCATCCAGCCTACACACAAACAAAATTATTGACAACTCTTGTGAAAATCTTAATTATGTAAATATTTCTACATCACCATAAACTTTCTCCCACACTGAGTCCGCACCCCGACCATCACCCTCGCCCACTTGGCCAAGTCTGCATTGCCACCCCCGTGTCTGACCAATTGTGAGCAGTCTACTGAGGGACTCGTCAGCTGTTGGAATGAAACTGTTCCTTCTGGAACTCTCTAGGAGGCCAACGGTACAGTATTCACCGAAAGCAGGTGTAATGTCTCGATAACGGTACGCTCACAAACTGCAACTAGAGATGAGTATGCAGCTGCCAACGTTGCATTTACTTGGCTACCACAAACAGCCTGCAGTGCAGGCCGTACACACATAGAGCCATTCAAATGGAATGGAATGGGCTGGCGATGTAAATCAGTTACTGTAGCTGAATGAGAGGCAACCCATTTCCGCACACAACGCAACTTTAAAAGAGCAAACTGCAGTTGCTCTGCGTGGGAATGGATAAGGGAAAGTGCTGTTTGTTCCACCCGAGCATCTTTTCGTTACACTCGGCATGTTATGCACAGATTCAAGCTGAGAGGAAGATGTGCTACCTTATTATTACTGCTCACAAATGAGAAAACTAAGAACAGTCTAGATTCATCTGAACACCAAGGCAAACCTGCACTGCAGGCTGTTTGTGGTAGCCAAGTAAATGCAACAGAAAAATTTGAAAGTTATGGTTTTTTATAGAATCATTTGCGTGTGAACGTCATTTTACGTACATCTTTCGGAGATTCGTCACTTCATTGCTCGTTTAGACCAGATAATGTAAGCTGACAGAACGAAACAGGCTCTACTAGTCACACTAAAGAATACTCCAGTATTATTTACTTTTCCATGTATGAGAGCTATTCAGAAAGTAAGGTCCGAGCGATGGCGAAATGGAAACCGCAGTGAAAAACCGATGAAGCTTTGCATAGGTGTTAGACAGTATCTCTAGCATGCCCATTGATCGCGTCACGTCGCTCTTTTCAGTTTTGAGCACACACTGAGAAAGTAAAGATGCCTAGAAAGTAGTGTCCTTCGCCAAGTCTGAATGCTGGTAAGAAATTTCACCTGATTTGATGCAGCCCACACAACGTAACTGTCATGCATTTTTTTCTTCATGACAATTCTCCACCGCACACTGCAGGGGCAATTAGGACGCTCCCGCAGCGTTTTCAGTGGGAAGTGTATGATCACCCACCATACAGTCCGGACTTATCTCCCCCTGATTTTCTTCTCTGCTCATAAGAACTGCTAGCTATAAAGACAAAATTTTGGAACAGACATCAAGATCCAGATGAGCGTGGAGAATTGGCAGAAAGCACAGGCGGCTGCCTTTGATGGTGAGGGTAATGAGAAGTTGGTACAATGCTACGACAAATTTCTCAGTCGGAACGGCGACTATGTAGAAAAGCCACTAGAAGCTGACCCTAACTGTTGCAAATAAAACATTTCTTATCTTCACTGTGGTTTCCATTTCGCAACCACTCGGACCTTACTTTCGGATTAGCCTTCATATAATTACTTCCACTGAAGCATTATCTTTATTTTCAAAAAATACTTGTACCATATGCTACATACGGTAGGTTTTATTTCAGCTTCGTTTCCCACGTCACACCACGCTTTATCTATCGAATACCACCTTCAGTAGCCTGGGAGCTCATTGTCGTATACAATGGTATGTTTTTCCACTTCTCGTATGAAGCCGATACTCAAACCTTGCTCGCTAATTTTGCAAACAAAACCGTACAGATCTGTGTTCGAGGAGACTACGAAACTCAGATCGCTTGACAACGTGGACAACTAGTCGCCGCCAACTGGTTTGTAACACGTTGTTGACAATTTGCTGTCGAGTCGCTCTACAGTCACGCCTCTACAGACTACTATTCAACTACACTGGAAATGATCTGTAGATTACGAGTTAACAACTCGTATGGTCAATGAATTCCATTTGCGTTGCTCCCTATGCTGAGGGCCTTACTGTTGCATGGCCGTCTGCTGCTGATCCCACTCCTCTTGAGCTTAAATCCGTTGTCGTTGTTGTTGCTGCTGTAAAGTGGCTGTTCTTGTTCCAGAAGCGCCACAGGAGAGTATAGCGTCCGTTGTGAACTATTTTTATGAGCTTAGAACACAAGTGACTTATTTTCATTTACTTGTGTACTCAGCAATTTAATTTGTAAACTTATTGGCGGTGGTGGTGGTGGTGGTTAGTGTTTAACGTCCCGTCGACAACGAGGTCATTAGAGACGGAGCGCAAGCTCGGGTTAGGGAAGGATTGGGAAGGAAATCGGCCGTGCCCTTTCAAAGGAACCATCCCGGCATTTGCCTGAAACGATTTAGGAAAATCACGGAAAACCTAAATCAGGATGGCCGGAGACGGGATTGAAGCGTCATCCTCCCGAATGCGAGTCCAGTGTGCTAACCACTGCGCCACCTCGCTCGGTGTGTAAAATTATTGGTTGTTTGTGAGTTTACTAGATACAGTCTCGCGTTTTAAAAACTGTGTAGTGTTTAGTTTTGCCGTATTTAGTATGGATAGGGACTATGATTGCTGTGTTCGGATGCAGGCTGAGTTGGTGTTCGCTCACAGTTGCAGGCACTGCCCGCTTCGGTCACGCAGCTTGAGGCTGTAACCAATGTGCATCGCTGGACGTAGTTGGATGTACAGCAGGTCTCCCGTATCTGTTGATTGATCCTCTATTGTGGCCGACCCTATTACAGCCTATACTGTGGTTGACCCATTCACTAGTGGTCGAGTCTGAGGTCGTCCAAGATGTGGCAGACAGCGAAAGACTTCCCCGGGTCCCAATCAAAAGGCCTCCCTGGTTCGTCCGACAAACAGGTTTCACTCACTATCGGTGACTGATAAACATCCTGTGACCAATGCAGTCGCTTGTCCTGTTTCACAGGAAGCCTCTCAGCCTGCAAAATTCGGGCATTCACAGCGGGTGGGATTGCTGATAGTTGGCGCCTGATGAGTACACTCAGAGATATGGCTGTCAAGGAAAGGAAGAAGTCCAATGTGTTTATGTGTGCATACAGGAGAGAGCCATCCAAGATGTGCAACAGTCGTTCCATAAGCCGTAAAGAGCACAGGGTGTAGCAAATTGCAGGTGGTGGTTCGTGTCGGTACTAATAATGCTTGTCGCATTTGAGCGGAAGAGATTCTCTAGCTTCGGGCAGCTAGCTTAAGTGATAAAGACTGCCAGTCTTGCTTGCAAGATGAAGGCAGAGCTCACCATCTAAGGTATCATCCTCAGACCGATTGCGAAACTTCGGTACAGAACAGAGTGGTCTGAATCAGAAGCTCATATGGTTCTTCGACTGTATAGGTTGCAAATTCCTTGACTTGCGTCATAGGGTGGTGGGGAATCAGGTTTCATTTAATAGGTGAGGGTTCCAGTGCACACTGGAGGCATCTATACGGGTAGCGAGGGCGGGGGGGGGGGGGGGTGAAGTGGATTTTTTTACATTAAAAGGTCTCAAAGGGTGCAGGTCAAACACATGACGAGGGTTCCTAGGAACCATAGATATCTTAGTAGCAAATTGTAGCTGTGTTGGGAAAGAAACAAGGCTCCAAGCGCTAATAGGAAGCACTGAACCTCAAATAGTTATACGTACTGAAAGCTGGCTGAAACCGGAGATAACTTCAGCTGAAATTTTCGCAGAGGACCTAATGGTGCTCAGAACGGACAGATGAAAGACAGTTGGTGGCGGCGTGTTTGTTGCTGTTAGCAGTAGCTTCTCTTGTAGCGAAATTGAAGTAAATAGTTACTGTGAGTTAGTATGAGTAGAGGATATACTTGACAACCGGAATAAGTTAGCTATTGCTTCCGTTTCACGACCTCTTGAATAAGATTATACAGTTGGTGAAAGGTTCAAAGAAAACTTGCGTATCATTTCAGATAGGTATTCCACTCATACAGTTATAGTTGGTGGTGACTTCAATCTACTCTCGATATATTGATGAAAATAAATTTCAAATTCAAAAAGGTATGAAACAACTTCCGAATTTGTTCAAAATGCTTTCGCCGCAAATTAATTTGAACTATTAGTTTAATAACCCGCTCGGAGTGTAAGTGGTTACCGAAACATACTTCAACTCTTAGTAACAAATGATTCCGAAAAAATGACAGATAAAGGATTAGCGACCACAAGGTCGTTGTAGCGAGACTGACTGCTGTAACATGTAAACTCACAAAAAATAAAAGCAAAATATACCTGTTTAAAAAAACAGATAAAAATCGTTTTATGCCTTCCTAAGAGACAGTCACCATTTCTTCCATACTAAGTATCTAAGCGTGGATCAGATGTGGCTTAATTTATGAGAAATAGTATGGACACAATTTAGAGATTTATTCCAAATAATTTAATAAGAGACAGAAATGATACTCTGTGGTACTCAAAATATGTCAGAGCATTGTTGCATAAGCAACTGAAAAGGCCTGCCAAATTTAAAACAATTCAAGACTATCAAGAATGGTGAAGTTTTAGAAACGCATGAAATTGAGCGCAGATTTTAATGTGAAATGTGTTTAATACTTTCCACAACGGAAACTCTGTCTTGAAACCAGGCAGAAAATCCAAAGAGATTAGGGGCATGTATAATGTACGCAAGCAGGAAAATATAATCAATAGTTTAACTGCCTAATAGCGATGGTAATGTTACCGATGAGAGTGCTACCAAGATGGAGTTACTTAACATGGTTTTCCGAAATTTCTTCACCAAAAATGGCGAAGTAAATATCCCAGAATTATTATGAACAACTGCTGACAACATGAGTAACTTAGAAGTAGATATCATCAGGGTAGTCAAGCAACTGAAATTTATTAATAAGGGTACGTCCTCCGTTCCATATCGTATACCGATTATGCTCCTTTCAGATCATGCTGATATAATAGCCCCATGCTTAGCAATCAGTACAACAGCTCGCCCGACGAAAGGTCTGTAACTAAAGACTGGAGAGTTGCACAGATCACATAAATACTCAAGAAAGGAAATAGGAATAATTTGCTGAATTACAGACCCTCCGTTTGCAGAATGATTCTGGATCGTATACTATGCTCTAACATTATGATTTACCTCGAAGAAAACGATCTATTGGCAAGTAGTCACCACGAATTCAGAAAATATTGTTCTTGTGCAGCACAACATGATCTTTAGTTTCATAAACTACTGAGTGCTGTCGACAGGGAATGTCAAATCGATTCCATATTCCTAGATTTACAGAAGGCTTTTGATACCGATCCTCCAAAATTGCTTCTAATCAAATTGTGCGCCGGTGCAGTTGTGAGACTGGATTCGTGATTTCCTGTAAGAAAGGTTACACTTTGTGGTAATTGGCGGAAAAGTTATTGACTAAAACAGGAGTGGCATCTGATTTTCCCAAAGGAGTGATATAGGCCCACTGTTTGTTCCTGATGTACGTGAACGATGTAGGAGACAATCTGAACAGCTATGTCAGATTATTTGTAGATAATTCTGTCACTTAGCGTCTAGTAACGCCATCAGAAGGTCAAAACAAATTCAAAAAGATTTAGACAAAATATGGTGCGGAAAGTGGCAGTTGATCCTAATATACGACGGCGCTTGCAGAGTACTAACAGGAATTCTTTAAATTTCGGTCATACGATAAATAACGCATATCTAAATACTGTTAATTCATTTAAATATCTTGGGTTAACAATTACCAACAACTTAAATTGGAACCTTCACATAGATAGCATTGTGGGAAAGGCGAACCAAACACTGCAGTTTATTGGTAGATCACTTAGATGCGACAAATACACTAAAGAGACTGCCTACACTACACTTGTCCGTCATCTGTTAGTGTGTTGCTATGCTGTATGGGACACTTACCAGACAGGGTTGATGGATTACAGCGAAAAAGTTGAACGAAGGGCAGCTTGTTTTGTATTATCACCAATTAGGGTAGAACGTGTCACGGGTATGAGACGTGGGTTGGGGCGATAATCATTCAAACAAAGGTTTTTTTCGTTGCGGCGAGATCTTTTCACCAAAGTTTCTCTTCCGAATGAGAAAATATTTTGTCGACGCTCACCTACACAGGAGAAATGATCATCATAAGAAAAGAAGAGAAATCAGAGCTCACACAGTGGGCCATGTTATTACCGAGGTTGCTTCGACTACGCTGCAGACCGTTCCGGTCTCTCCCCATTCTATTTCCAAATTTTTGGTGCCCTGAAGAAAGACATTTATGGCCATCGACTTGATTCAGGTGAAGAGGTGCACGCCTGAGTCTTTCATGGTTTGTAGTGTTAGGTGTTGCACGGGCTGCTTGGTATACCTCTGAGATGCTACAAATCCTATTCTCAGTGACCTACGCCTGGAGCTTGTGGTCTAGTGGTTAGCGTTTTCTCTGGATCACGGGGTCCCAGGCTCGATTTCCGGCCAGGATGGGGATTTTCTCTGCCCGGGGACTGGGTATTTGCGTTGTCCTCCTCATTCCATCATCATTTATGTAAGTGGGTAGATTGGACTGTGTACAGATTGGGAATGTGTACGGGGGCTGATGACCATGCAGCTGAGCACACCACAACCCAAACATCATCATCATTATCATGGGTGACCTACAGAGATGGAAAGTTCATAAGGTCATGCAAATTTAAAATAGACAAGCTAGAACAATGGGTAATGGTTCATTAAGTCAAAATTACTAGAAGTGGCCCAATTAAGCAGAAAGTATGGGTACAACACCTCACAAGGAAATATTGATAATATGATTCGTCAAACTACAAAAGGAAACTGATGATTTATTGCTGAAAGACATCAAAAATGATTTGCCAACTGAATCAAGAGTAAAAATATTTAACAAGTGGACAAGGGTGAGAGGTGGCATGAGCCCCCTCTCATATTTCTATCTTACTCTGAGTAATTCAATTTGGGGAAGTATAGCCGAGTATGGTCATTACAAGGCTAGTATTGAGAACTTAGAAGATATGAATATTTTCCTCTCTAATTGCATGCGGTGAAAAGTTGCTATTCCTTCACACGCGGACTTCCCACGCAGCGTCTCTCGTCACCCGGGTGGTCTGGTGACAGGCGGGTTCTGCTGATCTTGAAAGGGTTATGCCAACGGGTGTGAGGGAGCCGAGTGGATGCTGTCCAGACGCCGACATTGTCATAAGAGCGGGGGCGACACGCTCACAGGGGCCTGAAGGAACGCCTGGGGCTAGAGATTCCGTTACTTCACATAAACTTAGTGAAAACACTTTCTGATGGGCTACCAGCGAGTCGTGGGAATGATTTGTGTTCCCAGGCAGTCTTGGCGGGCAAATTCCGGCGTTTTCTGCAAAATCGTAACTGTGATTGGCTTTCTCAGGGGATAGTTCCGTGATGTAGCAAAAACGGCGTAGAAATTGGCGTCAGGTATCATCATTGGTGGAATAGTAGTGCTTCGGCAATAGAGTGGAATTTTCCGCCGGTTTTCGATTTGCTGATTGGCATGTTTAACCAGGGCCACTGTCGTGGGGGCGGGAATGTTCTGTGTTCGGCTTGTACGGGTGCTCTTGAGTGGAATCGGCTCTCGCCTTTCGGTAGGAGTAGGTTACAAGACCGAGCTCGCGCTGCTCTGGACAGCCTGCCTTCCGTTGGCTGTCTACTATACTTTCATTTAATTTTAATTGTTTGACGAAGTTGCGTAAGTTTCGACTTCAACGTAACTTTCCGAGTACAGTTGGCGATTGAGCGTTCTGCGTACAACCGGCCTATGTTGTCCGTCTTGAGCAGTTTTGGCTAAAGTTGACTGTATCGGAGTTACTGTGTGATTTCGCTTGTTAAAATCAATCACTGTACCATCAGTGATTGTGTAGCGAGCCTTCTTCGTCTCCCTCAGAGGGGCATTTGCGTTGCTAGGAAGTCTTTAGTCGGGAACAACCAGACCAGGATAATTTGTTTCGGGCTATATTCGTGACATTATCATCACCACGACGAGACGTCGAAGCAACCAGCCATCGCCTCCGGTAAGCCAGATCGTGTCCTTGCAGTTAAGAAGACAGCTTGGTAATGTATGTCCGCAGCACCGGCAAATCAGGGAATTTTGCTATGTGACAATCAGAGCGCGCCTGTTCCCGTCTTTTCAAACGTGGTTCTGTCTTGGGTGTTCATTGTCTGAGTTCTCACTACTGTAGCAGCAATCAATGTTGGGTTGGCTGTGTGTTTCTCTTAAGATTTGAGTTGCAAGGAATTGGTTCCACGTACCACTTGGTCATAAATGTCACGATCTAGTTTATGGACAACTTCACCTTCACATCTTTTATTTGAGTATCCAATTTGACGTATTGTAAATGTTTCATGTGTTTTGTTTATTATTTTGCGTTTAGTGATAATAAATCAAATTGTTATTTTGGACAGAACTTTCATTCTGTGGATCGGTAAAGCAACCCTTTCATTTCTCACTACGTTAATGAAACTTTCCTTTATCAAATTAATGTCTATCAAATTAAATTATTGCAGGTGCCAAACTCTTTTCTACTCCACTAGCTGGGTTGATTACAGTCAGTTAGCGTTTCTTCTTAATCCATGTGCAACAGCAAAAGTCGGGGCTAGAAAAGGAAGGGCTTAGAGCATCATTTCCATATGAAAATTCTAGAAGAATTTAGTGCTAAATACACTGCTAGCCCCGGCATGTAACAAGGGATAGCAAATAAAAACTATAGCCTTGGCACAAGTAGGTGGGTACATAAAACTGCTATATAAAACTATGTCACGAATAAGGCGAATGACTGCGGAGAAGGTTAATGATTTTAAAAAAAGGTCCTATGGAAGGATGAACGAACACCAACACTCTTCACTACGAGCATGATGGGTGCAACTACGCGGGTGGGAAAACTAGATCTGAGAAACGAAACCCCTATGTAATTTAACTGAGTTCACACTCGCTTCATTTCGATGGCTGCACCAACGGCCCATGATTACCACTCTTAAGGTGTGCGAGGGCAGATGACGACTGCAGTAGTGGCTGAAAATTCTAATTTCAGCACAGCCTCTGCGCTCTGTTCTAAGTCGGGGGCAGCTCGCTCTGCAGCTCTAACACCCAGCAGGCTGCCTCAAGCCCTGGAGCAAGTGTCGTCTGTAGCGGCCTAAGGAGAAGTGTCTTCCCACCCATCTCCCTGAAGGAATGGTCTTCTGAATTTTCTCTATGAAACTTAGCTGGTTCTGCCAGCGTCGGAATATCGCTGGTCATTTGTAACAGACCTTGTGAGCTCCAAAAACTGAGAATTAAATAAACAAGCTTAATAATTCCCTCCTCTACTGAATTTTTATTAACCATTAAGGTATATTTCTTCCAAGGCAAGGGGAATCTCTCCAACTACACTACAGTTTCACGGGCATGGTCAAGTAAAAGAGGTCTGTGGATACACATGTGTGAACTCGCCCCTACTACCGAAGTAATTACTATGAGCCAACAAGAGAAACCCTCACTAATTCCTCTTGATTCTCACACAATGCAGTTTCATAGGACACCGCCCATCTTCACTTCATGTGCTCATGCTGGGCTGGGATGGCAGAATGTCCTCTCCTGCTCCATACCTGCACGTAGAACGGGTTTCAGCATAAAACAACTTTATGACTATTCGATTCCCTAAGTGAAACTTCGCTCTTATGAACCTGCTAAAAGCCCAAAGGATATTGTAATTACAAGGCTTCCTCACCATACCAAGAGGAGAGGAGATATAGAAATAATTAGAAATACGATCATGGAGAGTGGTGAATGTTTCTTGTAGTTCTCATGCAGAGTTAGTGACCTGACTTGACTGATTATTGGGATATGCATTTTACATTGTAAAACAGCTTAGGCGACAGTTCAGAAATAAAGTGCCACACGGCAACTGCAAACATTTTTCTGTGAAGGCATTTACCATCATTCTCACAGTAGTATAATGTATTACCAGTTGTGGTGATTACTTTTGGCTATCTGTCTCATTCCTGTCTGAGTGTACCTTATACTGTCAGCATGCTAGATAAGTGAACTTTTGCAAATTAGTTCTCAAACTAAATCACTTTACTTGTGTGAGGTTAGTTATCTGGTCTCAGGATCCATCAGTTTAATGCTTCTGATGAGACATAAATAGACCGCAAAACAAAAACAAAAAGACGCTCCACTAAGGAATTATCCGAATGGGATTGAAGTCTGTAGATGTGATACACACACCAAAACCGTTTTGAATCACCCCGGTTTGCAGAACTCCTGCAGATAGACGTTGACTGTGGATATAATATCACAGACACAGTCTCTTTATTCAGACATGTCACTAAACCCGCCCAAAGATGTAAACAAGCACGCATGAGCAGCGCCTACTAGACGAAGGGGGTCCGATAGCCGATCAGTTCCAGTCAACCCACCAGGAAGGAGGTACACGGCTCTGCAGTTCAACCATGCCTAGACGGTTAATACCGCGGTTCGATCGCGTCCGCATATTGTTACTTTGTGCCAGGAAGGGCTCTCAACAAGGGATGCGTCCAGGCGTCTCGGAGTGAACAAAAGCGATGTTGTTCGGGCATGGAGGAGATACAGAGAGATAGGAACTGTCGATGACATGCCTCGCTCAGGCCACCCAAGGGCTACTACTGCAGTGGACGACAGCTACCTACGAATTATGGCTCGGAGGAACCCTGACAGCAACGCCACCATGTTGAATTATGCTTTTGGTGCAGCCACAGGACGTTGTGTTAACGACTCAGACTGCACGCGGTAGGCTGCATGATGCGCAACTTCACTCCCGACGTCCATGGCGAGGTCCATCTTTGTAATCACGACACCATGCAGCGCGGTATAGATGGGCCCAACAACATACCGAATGGACCACTCAGGTTTGGCATCACGTTCCCTTCACCAATGAGTGCCGCACATGCCTTCAACCTCTCAAACGTCGGAGACGCGTTTGGAGGCATCCCGGTCAGGCTGAACGCCTTAGACACACTGTCCAATGAGAGCAGCAAGGTGGAGGTTCCCTGTTGTTTTGGGGTGGCTTTATGTGGGGCCGGCATACACCGCTGGTAGTCATGGAAGGCGCCGTAACGTCTGTACGATACTTGAATGCCAACCTCCGACCGATAGTACAACTACGAGTATATCGGCAGCATACTGACGAGGCATTCGTCTTCATGGACGACAATTCACTCCCCCATCGTGCACGTCTTGTGAATGACTTTCTTCAGGATAACGACATCGCTTGACTAGAGTGACCAGCATGTGATAAATTAATCTTTCTTCTAAGATAAGTCATAGTGTCAGTATTGCCTCACGTGTTCCAAAATTTCTACGAAATCCAAAATGATCTTCCCCGAGGTCGGCTTCTATCAGTTTTTCCATTCCTCTGTAAATAATTCGCATTAGTATTTTGCAGTGTGTCTTATTAAACTGCTAGTTTGGTAACTTTCACATCTTTCAACACCTGCTTTCTTTGGGATTGGGATTATTATATTCTACTTGAAGTCTGAGGGTATTTTGCCTGTCTCATACATCTTGCTCAACAGATGGTAGAGTTTTGTCCGGACTGGCTCTCCCAAGGTTGTCAATAGTTCTAATGGAATGTTGTTTACTCCGGGGGCATTGTTTCGACTCAGGTCTTTTAGTGCTCTGTCAAACTCTTCACGCAATAGTATATCTCCCATTTCATCTTCATCTGCATCCTCTTCCATTTCCATAATATTGTCCTCAAGTACATCCTCCTTGTATAGGCCCTCTGTATACTCCTTCCACGTTTCTGCTTTCCCTTCTTTGCTTAGAAATGGGTTTCCAAAAAAGCTCTTGATATTTTTGTAAGTGCTTCTCCTTTCTCCAAAGGTCTCTTTAATTTTCCTGTAGGCAGTATTTATCTTACCCCTAGTGAGATAAGCCTGTACATCCTTACATTTGTCCTCTACCCATCCCTGCTTACCCATTTTGCACCCCCTGTCGATCTCACTTTTGAGACGTTTGTATTCCTTTTTTCCTGCTTCATTTACTGCATTTTTATATTTTCTCCTTTCATCAACTGAAGTCAATATTTCTTCTGTTACCCAAGGGTTTCTACTAGCCCTCGTCTTTTCACCTATTTGATCCTCTGCTGCCTTCACTATTTCATCCCTCAAAGCTACACATTTTGCTTCTACTGCATTTCTTTCCCCCATTTCTGTCAATTGTTCCCTTATGCTCTGCCTCAAACTCTGTACAATCTCTGATTCTTTCAGTTTATCCAGGTCCCATCTCCTTAAATTCCCACCTTTTTGCAGTTTCTTCAGTTTAAATCTACAGTTCATAACCAATAGATTGTGGTCAGAGTCCACATCTGCCCCTGGAAATGTCTTACAACTTAAAACCTTGTTCCTAAATCTCTGTCTTACCATTATAAAATCTATCTGATACCTTTTAGTATCTCCAGGGTTCTTCCATGTATGCAACCTTTTTTATGATTCTTAAACCAAATATTAGCTATGATTAAGTTATGCTCTACCCAAAATTCTACCAGGCAGCTTGCTCTTTCATTTCTTAGCCCCAATCCATATTCACCTACTATATTTCCTTCTATCCCTTTTCCTACTGATGAATTCCAGTCACCCATGACTATTAAATTTTCGTCTTCCTTGACTACCTGAATAATTTCTTTTATCTCATCATACATTTCATCAATTTCTTCGTCATCTCCAGAGCTAGTTGGCATATAAACTTGTACTACTGTAGTAGGTGTGGGCTTCGTATCTATCTTGGCCACAATAATGCGTTCACTATGCTGTTTGTAGTATCTTACCCGTACACCTATTTTTTTATTCATTATGAAACCCACTCCTGCATTACCCCTATTAGATTTTGTACACTCCTGGAAATTTAAATAAGAGCACCGTGAATTCATTGTCCCAGGAAGGGGAAACTTTATTGACACATTCCTGGGGTCAGATACATCACATGATCACACTGACAGAACCACAGGCACATAGACACAGGCAACAGAGCATGTACAATGTGGGCACTAGTACAGTGTATATCCACCTTTCGCAGCAATGCAGGCTGCTATTCTCCCATGGAGACGATCGTAGAGATGCTGGATGTAGTCCTGTGGAACGGCTTGCCATGCCATTTCCACCTGGCGCCTCAGTTGGACCAGCGTTCGTGCTGGACGTGCAGACCGCGTGAGACGACGCTTCATCCAGTCCAAAACATGCTCAATGGGGGACAGATCGGGAGATCTTGCTGGCCAGGGTAGTTGACATACACCTTCTAGATCACGTTGGGTGGCACGGGATACATGCGGACGTGCATTGTCCTGTTGGAACAGCAAGTTCCCTTACCGGTCTAGGAATGGTAGAATGATGGGTTCGATGACGGTTTGGATGTACCGTGCACTATTCAGTGTCCCCTCGACGATCACCAGAGGTGTACGGTCAGTGTAGGAGATCGCTCCCCACACCATGATGCCGGGTGTTGGCCCTGTGTGCCTCAGTCGTATGCAGTCCTGATTGTGGCGCTCACCTGCACGGCGCCAAACACTCATACGACCATCATTGGCACCAAGGCAGAAGCGACTCTCATCGCTGAAGACGACACGTCTCCATTCGTCCCTCCATTCACGCCTGTCGCGACACCACTGGAGGCGGGCTCCACGATGTTGGGGCGTGAGCGGAAGACGGCCTAACGGTGTGCGGGACCGTAGCCCAGCTTCATGGAGACGGTTGCGAATGGTCCTCGCCGATACCCCAGGAGCAACAGTGTCCCTAATTTGCTGGGAAGTGGCGGTGCGGTCCCCTACGGCACTTCATAGGATCCCACGGTCTTGGCGTGCATCCGTGCGTCGCTGCGGTCCGGTCCCAGGTCGACGGGCACGTGCACCTTCCGCCGACCACTGGCGACAACATCGATGTACTGTGGAGACCTCACGCCCCACGTGTTGAGCAATTTGGTGGTACGTCCACCCAGCCTCCCGCATGCCCACTATACGCCCTCGCTCAAAGTCCGTCAAATGCACATACGGTTCACGTCCACGCTGTCGCGGCATGGTACCATTGTTACAGACTGCGATGGAGCTCCGTATGCCACGGCAAACTTTCTGACACTGACGGCGGCGGTGTACAAATGCTGCGCAGCTGGCGCTATTCGACGGCCAACACCGCGGTTCCTGATGTGTCCGCTGTGCCGTGCGTGTGATCATTGCTTGTACAGCCCTCTCGCAGTGTCCGGAGCAAGTATGGTGGGACTGACACACCGGTGTCAATGTGTTATTTTTTCCATTTCCAGGAGTGTATTTATAACCCTGTATTCACCTGACCCGAAGTCTTGTTCCTCCTGCCACCGAACTTTCACTAATTCCCACTATATCTAACTTTAATCTATCCATTTCCGTTTTTAAATTTTCTAACCTACCTGAACGATTAAGGGATCTGACATTCCACGCTCCGATCAGTAGAACGCCAGTTTTCTATCTCCTGATAACGACGTCCTCCTGAGTTGTCCCTGCCGGGAGATCCGAATGGGGGACTATTATACCTCCGAAATATTTTACCCAAGAGGACACCATCATCATTTATCCATATAGCAAAGCTGCATGTCCTCGGTAAAAATTACGGCTGTAGTTTCCCCTTAATTTCAGCCGTTCACAGTACCAGAACAGCAAGGCCATTTTGGTTAATGTTACAAGGC
The DNA here is from genome assembly GCF_023897955.1 of Schistocerca gregaria. Taxonomy (NCBI): domain Eukaryota; kingdom Metazoa; phylum Arthropoda; class Insecta; order Orthoptera; family Acrididae; genus Schistocerca; species Schistocerca gregaria. Next base: position 398,421,275 of record NC_064931.1, on the reverse strand, counting down.
CAGATCACTCAGTCATCGAGACCGTTGCCCCAGCAACTACTGAAAAGGCTGCTGCCCCTCTTCAGGAACCACACGATTGTCGGGCCTCTCAACAGATACCCCTCCGTTCTGGTTGCACCTACGGTAGGGCTATTTGTATCGTTGAGGCACACTAGCCTCCCCACCAACAGTAAGGTCCATGGTTCGTGGGGGAAGATAGAATAGCACACAGGAGGTAAAAATGTCTTTCATCAGCATATTGCCAGTTCCTCCATTTTGGTCTATTTCTCTCTTCTTTGAAAATGTTGACAAGCTTTTGATGATGTTGACTGGAATATTCACTTTCAAATTCTAAAGGTGGCAGTTATAAGAGTCGAGGGACATGAAAGGGAAGCAGTGGTTGGGAAGGGAGTGAGACAGGGTTGTAGCCTATCCCCGATGTTATTCAATCTGCTTATTGAGCAAGCAGTAAAGGAAACAAAAGAAAAATTCGGAGTAGGTATTAAAATCCATGGAGAAGAAATAAAAACATTGAGGTTAGCCGATGACATTGTAATTCTGTCAGAGACAGCAAAGGACTTGGAAGAGCAGTTGAACGGAATGGAGAGTGTTTTGAAAGGAGGATATGATGAACATCAACAAAAGCAAAACGAGGATAATGGAATGTAGTCAAATTAAGTAGGGTGATGCTGAGGGAATTAGATTAGGAAATGAGAAACTTAACGTAGTAAAGAATTTTGGCTATTTGGTGTCGCAAAATAACAGATCATGGTCGAAGTAGAGACGATATAAAATGTAGACTGGCAATGGCAAGAAAAGCGTTTCTGAAGATGAGAAATTTGTTAACATCGAGTATAGAGTTAAGTGTCAGGAAGTCGTTTCTGAAACTATTTGTACGGAGTGTAGCCTTGTATGGAAGTGAAACGTGGACGATAAATAGTTTGGACAGCTAGAGAATAGAAGCTTTCGAAATGTGGTGCTACAGAGGAATGCTGAAGATTAAATGGGTTTATCACATAACTAATGAGGAGGTACTGAATAGAATTGGGAAGAAGAGGAGTTTGTGGCACAACTTGACAAGAAGGAGGGACCGGTTGGTAGGACATGTTCTGAGGCATCAGGCGATCACAAATTTAGCATTGGAGGGCAGCGTGGAGGGTAAAAATCGTAAAGGGAGACCAAGAGATGAATACACTAAGCAGGTTCAGAAGGATGTAGGTTGCAGTAGGTACTGGGAGATGAAGAAACTTGCACAGGATAGAGTAGCATGGTGAGCTGCATCAAACCAGTCTCAGGACTGAAGTCCACAACAACAACAACTCTCTTCTCAGAGTGCTTCTCGCACAAAGAGATTCTATCATTGCCAGCTGCTTAATCCAGCGAGTATCAATAGACTGGCTCAGTGGTCTATCAAGAGCATTAAGAAGACCACTTTTTTTTACTGAGAGTCCAGTCAATGAAATAGGAGACAGTACATGTCAGATAATTATTTCTTCTCACACAGGATGTCTACATGTCTGTATTCACCTTTTGTTATACGAGCAATTACCTCAGGCGTAATTATATGTCGTATGCTTTTAGTACTTTCTGCCATGTACCGCAACACAGTTGAGGGGTGAGACATAATGGTTTTGTAGTGTCGATTAACGTCCAAACAAGATCCATAAGTTCTTCACACTTATAGTTCAATACGACCTTACGTCTCGTGCACACATAGCCACTCATTTGTAGACGGTTATCTCCTCAGCTGGTTTAGAAAGTCGTTTCTCGTCCACATAAGACCCTTGTTTATTAGACACGGGTTGATGACTGGAAATGTGCGAAATGTCACTTGATCCTTCAGCATGAGAGTCAATTTCACCGCACAGCGAACAGCAAACAAAATTAACGGTTTTCCTATCGTCATCCGCGATAGACTTTAACATGGTCCTAGCTGAACCTGTAAAATTCGCTTCAGGTGGTGTGGTTCTTTACCTTTCACTTCCATTTTTATTGACATGTGGACCTACTGCAAACCACGTTAGGTTCCGCTCTCATTTTGCGCGTTACACAAAAATGAAGAAATCCCACCACTCCACTAAACTCTTGAGGTTTAAGGCGCTGCAGTCATGGACTGTGCAGCTGGTCCCGGTGGAGGTTCAAGTCCTCCCTCGGGCATCGACATCTACATCTACATCTACATGATTACTCTTCAAATCACATTTAAGTGCTTGGCGGAGCGTTCATCGAACCGCAATCATTCCACTTCAGAACAGCAGGCAGAAAAACGAACACCTAAACCTTTCTGTTCGAGCTCTGATTTCTCTCATTTTGTTGATCATTCCTACCTATGTAGGTTGGGCTCAACAAAATATTTTTGCATTCGGAAGAGAAAGTTGGTGACTGAAATTTCGTAAATAGATCTCGTCGCGACGAAAAACGTCTTTGCTTTGATGACTTCCATCCAAACTCGCGTATCATATTTGCCACACTCTCTCCCCTATTACGTGATAATACAAAACGAGTTGGCGTTTCTTGCACCCTTTCGACGTCCTCTGTCAATCCCACCTGGTAAGGATCCCACACCGTGCAGCAATATTCTAACAGAGCACGAAGGAGTGTAGTGTAAGCTTTCTCTTTAGTGGACTTGTTGCATCTTCTTAGTGTGCTGCCAATGAAACGCAACCTTTGTCTCGCCTTCGCCACAATATTATCTATGTTGTCTTTCCAATTGCAATTGTTCGTAATTTTAACACCCAGGTACTTAGTTGAATTGGCAGCCTTGAGAATTGTACTACTTATCGAGTAATCGAATTCCAACGGATTTCTTTTGGAACTCATGTTGATCACCTCACACTTTTCGTTATTTAGCTTCAACTGCCACCTGACACACCATACAGCAATCTTTTCTAAATCGCTATGCAACTGATACTGGTCTTCGGATGACAATACTAGACGGTAAATTACAGCATCAGTTGTGAACAACCTAAATTAGGCTTATAATACTACAATTCTTCCAACACAATAACAGCTGCAGAATAATTAATCTTGTTGCTGTAAAATTTTATAGCAAGTTCATCAATCCTCTGTTGGTTCTTAGGAACAAGGAAGGCCAGGCGTAGATTGTCTCGGTAATTTCGGATATGGTCCCAGTTGGCATAGAAAAATTCCAACACAGACATTAGCTCTAAACAAATACCTTTATTCAGAATGTAACATTACCTTTCCTCTTACAAAACGCCATATAGACTCTATTCCTTACAACAAATGTAACGTATTTTACTCGGGATATGCGTTGTGAAACGAAGTCGTGCCATAAGTTTCTTGTTTTCCCCAGTTCGACTCAGTATCTTGTTATTAGTTATTCGATCTGCAGCACCAGCACTAATTTTCGGCGCTACTGAGTAAAATTGTGATTAAGTTGGCACTACGACAGACACCGACGACAGCGCCCTCTAACCGGTGCTGTGGTGGTCTACCAGCTCCGTTACAGATTCTGCCCATTGGAGCATGTTCTCCAGACGTTTCTAGCATTTGTAGACTTAGAGAAATCTTTTGACCATGTTGATTGTAATACCCTCTTTCAAATTCTGAAGGTGGCAGGGATAAAATACAGAGAGATTGATTTAAGTGTCAGGAAGTCGTTTCTGAAAGTATTTGTATGGAGTGTAGCCATGTATGGAAGTGAAACGTGAACGATAAATAGCTTAGACAAGAAGAGAATAGAAGCTTTCGAAATGTGGTGCTACAGAAGAATGCTGAAGATTAGATGGATTGATCACATAACTAATGAGGAGGTATTGAATAGAATTGGGGAGAAGAGGAGCTTGTGGCACAACTTGACTAGAAGAAGGGATCGGTTGGTAGGAGATGTTCTGAGACATCGAGGGATCACCAATTTGGGATTGGAGGGCAGCGTGGAGGGTAAAAATCGTAGAGGGAGACCAAGAGATGAATACACTAAACAGATTCAGATGGATTTAGGTTGCAGTGGGTACTGGGAGATGAAGAGGCTTGCACAGGATAGAGTAGCATGGAGAGCTGCATCAAACCACTCTCAGGACTGAAGACCACAAGAACAACATGTTACTCTATTACTGTAATTCTTTTATGCAAACGTTTATTTTATAGCTGTCAAGGCATAAGGGTTTTTGTAGCTCTTCAAAGCGGCGTCCAGTGAATTAGAGCTGGGGAAATCACCTCCACTGCACCTTCTGTTTACATGGTCAATGACAATGATAAAGCATCTGATTCAGTCGCCCCAGGAAAGAGAAGCTTCAGAACTCGAACTTTTAAATAAACACAGAAAATTATAATTAGATGTAAAACTATGTGTCCAGAGATGCTGTGAGGTAGCAACTTTCCTCTGGCGACGATTCGTCATTTAAAAATGATATCTGAAGATAAGAGGCGTAGAGTCATGAAAAGGATACAACAGTTATCCTTCCTCATACTCCAGCAATCCCAGAATACACTCTAACGACATTTCTCTTTAGTACATCGCGAACCGTTTTTTCTCTTTGTTTCCGCCAGTCGATTCTAACGGAACTGGCTTACGTTTCGATATAGAAACAGTTATCTCAACGTACTCTGCTCTTCTGAAAGCTACAAAAATAACATTGAATGTTCTGAAGTATAAGAGATGCTCATTCCTACATGTTCCTCCACAACTGTTAACATGTGAATCCTTGGGAATCCTTGTTGTCCTGAATTAAAGATTGTTTTTTTTTTCTGTACATGCATTGAAATATGAATTTTGCTGTTCTCCAGTAGAGAGAAGAGAGGAGTAATGAGACTGGACATGTATTTCAGAGCCTCACCACATCAAAAAACAAATCTTGTTGAAGCACATAAATTCTGCTACTCCAGCTGCTGAATTTCTAGTTGTGCAATGGGAAGATGCAGCAGTAAAGTATACAAGGAAAAATTTTTAAACAGAATGAAGGAGAAGCAGTAAACATTGTGTGTGTAGTGCGGCAGCCTATGTACGATGACAAAGTGCATTGTTGCCAAATTTATTCAAGATGGCGGCAATAACGTCATCCAAGATATCGGCATTTAGACTTGGTAACAATGCTTGACGTTATCCAAGATGGCGGCTTTTGGCGGAAAATAGGCCAATTGTGCTACGTCCACTAACCTAACCTCACAGAAAACATGGACGGAAGTTTGAATTTTGGTAGGAAAACAGACGAATTGTTCTGTTTTCACTAACTTAAGCCTCCAGAGGAAAAAAATGGCAGGAAGTTTCAATTCCAACAGGATAATGCATGAAGAACTGTACTTCTCTTTCTTATTATTCGTTATTATTGATTATCATATATTAACATTCATTATCATTTATTATTATTTAAACAGACAAATTGGGCTATGTCCACTAATCTAAGCCCACAGAAAGAATAGGTCCCAAACTCAAATTCCAAGAGGAAAATGCTTGCAAAACCGTACTTGTCTTTATTATTATTCATTTTTATTGATTATCATTTATTATTAACCATCATCATTTATTATCATTTATTATTACGTATTATTATTGACCTGCCTACACTAGAGAATTCACTCCAAATTCAAATTCCAACACGATAATGTCACGAAAATTGTACTTCTGTTTATTATTATCATTTATTATTTATTCGAGATGTCCACTTTTCTCGGTGTGAAATCCATTTTTCTTACATCCATATCAAAAATCTATCACAAGTTCAAATCCCAACACCGTAATTGATCACACGTACGAACTTTCTCCGTCACTTATCTTTTTTCACTGGTAACCTATCACAATCACGTCAAATAATAAACTGCATTTATAGTAACCTATGTCACGTCCTTTGATTTTGCAAGGGGGAAGGGACTGAAGACTTTATTTCATTTTTGATATCTGAGTGCAGTCGCCACGGCGTCGGCGACCCAACTGAATTAGTTCAAATCCTCTGCCACCCCCTGTCCAGCGTGCGGAGACACTGCCGACGCCTGTCACGTGAGGCGGTCTCTAGCGCTGGACTGCCGGTACGCTGCGTGCGAGCCCAGCAAATGCTCCCACGTCGTAAACATGTTTCTCTGGACTGGCTGGAACTTGCCGAGTTTGATGTCACAATTGTCCCTTGTCCGTTCACCACGTGTATTCGTTCCCTCTGCACGTTTCCCGCTGAAACTGTTGGCCTTGGAGCTGAATCACGCAACGGTCTGATGTTCCCTGCCACACATTTGGCGCCAAAGTTTTTTTTCCAGGGCACATTTAAACCTATCGATGCTGACCGCTCACCATCCACGATGTGTTCTTGTGCGAGCGAGATGCAGTGCTCCACTTTTGGCGGACAAAGTTTGCTCGACAGTGGAATCCGCCATGACTGTATAACAGCACGTTTGGTCAGCACTAGAACGCTCTCTAATTGACTTTCTCTCGCGCACACGTTATAACAGTACAATCGCTGCGCCGCCGCCCCGCTTACGTCACACACTCACCATACACGCGATGGACAAAAATCTTCTGTAAATACGCTGTGTTCCACATCGCTCATCTAACCTATCAATTGCCTAAGTAATTAATTCCATTTCAGTTTTAATCATATCCAATAATTAAAGTTACAATTTCATATACTTATGCAAAGGTGTTCATCTACCTAATTTCAACTACTTTTCGAGGACCAGACAGCCAACTCTTCCTAGGAACCAGCGCCGAGTTTCAATTCCAGCAGCAAAGAAAGGTCACTTCCGCTTTCTCTACCAACCTAATAAAATTGTTCGAAAGAAAGTGCACTTGTACTAATCTCAGCCACCCGACCGCCACATCCTCCTAGGAACCAGCGCCAAGTTTGAAATCTGCCAGTAAATGAAGCTCACATGCGCTCTCACCACCAACCAAAGAAAATTGTTGCAAACCTAGCTCATCGCCACTAAACTAAGCCAACAGCACTTAACCTCTTCCTACACGTTTTGGGTAAAGGACTCACCCTGCACTAGGCCCATGGATGGTCGAACCAATTTACTTTATTTAGGAATGGAGTGTATGTTTCACACCAACGTGTTCCACACCATACAGACCTGAAAAACACTCATACATAACTCATTTACAATGCTCTAGACACACGCTTGCTAACTGTAAATAGTTAAAAATACCCCATAGCACAGCCTACAGACATGTGAACCACTAGTAAATAATGCAAAACATTTACGTCCAAATAGCCAAACAACTCCTAATTTTCAGAAATAAATTCAGCCCATAGGCTGGTGGGAGGAGTGTACTTTATTTATTTGGGCCAGGTCTTTTTGAAACTTTGGCATCACATAGGTTTAGATATGTAAGGCTGACGTAAAGCAGGTTCTAAACTCCAGTAATGCACTACACGTGGCAACACAACCACACCCATGAAGATATTCATTCCAATCCAGACCTGTAACTCGTCTTCAGATAAATTTTTCCATTTATTTGTTGACTCACTCACAGTCTGGCCAGATTGCCGTTTTTGCGCAAAAACCACACAGACTGCGCTGTGCTGCTCGAGGAAGTAAGGAAGGACTGCACTCTATTTATTAGGAACCCTTTTATTTAGTCGTGGAGTATATTTGTCACAAAACACCTGCACTGATCCGCCTGTGGTTATCTGACACAGGCCACAAACGTGTAAACAACTCCTAATTTCTCCACACAGTAGCAAACAGCTCTTAAATAATGCAGTACACAATATCAGCAGACGCGCTCTATACTCTTAAACTCTACAAATAAAGCACAGAACAGTGAACAGACATGCCTGAAAACAGTGCAACAGACACTATATCAAACTGCTACTAAATAATTCTTCACACAGATGTGTAGATACGCTCAGTACTCGTAAACTATCCTAATAACACATAGCAGAGCCTGCAGATCCGCTAACAAAATAGCTCAGCAGACGTGCACAGGTACCCCCCCCCCCCCCCCACCTCCCACCGCACCCTGCCCATAGAATCGTGAAATTACCTATCCGTCTGATTTCAGACCTCACACAGCCCCTACTCGGCTTCCGCAAGCATGAGTTGGCGCGGTCAACACGCTTGTCAGCTGTCAGAGCACACACATACATACGTCCAGGATACCGATCCGTCACAACACCAAGCCCCGACCACTGAACGTGGGTAAGTCAACTTTATATCAACGCATCATAATTCCAAACCGCAGTCTCCATATGCTACAAACATCATAGCAGAAGCACATGTCCTTATCTTCTATGATACACTGCGCATTGGGCCTGACACAACATTACATGGCCCTTTAACTAAACATAACTACACATCCCTGCTCTCGCCTCGTCATGTGACCAGCCATCTAAAACCTTCTTAATATTATTCTTAGTTTACAACATTTTCTTTAAAATTAAGATGTAATATACTCCTCCCGCCACACCTAACCTCACACCCATCCAACCATCAACTTACACTAACGTCCTCAACCCTATCTTGATGCTCATATATCACCCCACAATCCATGTCCATCAATCAATTTACTATTCTCATCCCCTCTTTTCGAATTACAAATGTAGCCTCTCCCTAAACACCAATCAACTCATCTTTCTCGCACTTTCGGCACTAACATTAATTTTACACGCCCCCAGGAATACAAAACCCAATTAAAGAGTGAACCTTTTACACAGAGCATCAAGCACATACGACACTCACACCAATACTCAAAACCTGGTCCATATTTACCACCACCACACTTAACTAAATATTATTACCATTGCCTCAACACTCTGCCAGCACTCAATTTGGACCTATTTTTCCGCTCTTAACTCTTGTCACTAGCGGTAGAATATCACTATCTATAGATTGAATAAATTTCCAGATTAAAAAAAATCTCGCCGAGCCGTTTGGAGACTCCTATATCCAAACTAATAGCATCATTCAACTATCACTTGTTCTTATCTAATAACTCATCCATCAGGTCCGGGGGCAAGATGACCCCTTTCTTTCTTTCTTTCAGCAGTAGGGAGCTATTTTTTAGAGCGGTAGCTAAATTGCGCCATCAACTTAACATCACTAATCGCGAAACATATTTTCAAATACGTAAACACCCTTACTCAATTACACAGCGGTCCCGCTGAGGATATGACCTTAAAATATTACAGTCCTCAATCCAATAACCACCAAACCAGGTACTAATCCAATATTCACTCCTGCCAAAACTCACTTAATAACAAAAAAGCATTCTCCCTTTCTAAGCATAGATGAGTATGCATTTATCTTCACCCATCTGATCTCTGCAATTTAAGTTGGAGAAAGACATATCTATTACCTTCTGTAGGCTGTATAGAAACTGGACGATCTCAGTTACTGCAACAGGATCTTGTTTTGACCATTCACTGGACATGAGCGCAATGTAGTACGTCCGAAACTAGATACAAGTACAACAGGTCCTCAACACCGAATGATCTTTATCCTCTACCATCAAACAGTGAAAAAAAATTACCAGCTATAAAAGCTCATCATATTTATATGTCACGAAGGCACCAATGCGATCCACCTCCAGCGAGGACAAATCGAATTCACAATACTCTCCCTGAATGCGACCATCCAAGAATTCCTAACAGCTCACCAGGTCAGACACCTCAAAATGCAGCTGCCTATGTGAACAAGATCATATTAAATATACAGACGCTGCACAGACCACTTTAAAGTTTCATCACCCAAACTCTAAACGAATGAGAAGTTACCTCTGGCCCTTGTTCAAACAGTGTTTTCTAACATGATTTTGCACACTGACAAACATTTCGTCTTACTGCCGCGACTTCGAAGTCAGTGTCTGATTCTAAACAGACATTAACACGGACTAATGCTCGGCCTCTCACAGGAAACTATACCTTCCACCTTGTAAATTGTATTCTTACAGTCGATAGCATAACATTGAATGATTTTAAATAAAGGACAGCCACAACACAAGGAAACTAGAAGAGCCTGGTGGCGTTGTCGCGACTTCCCTCGAAAGTGATTGACCACCTATACATTTCAACTCATATGTCGCAGTGACCGAATAGTTTATAACTCTGCGTTCCATTTCTAGTGATTGGTCATTTTTGTACACAAATACGGGATCACCGTTTTCAGTGCTAGCAACCCTGGAAGTTGCGGTCCATCAACCAAAATTTGTCCCCCAACTCAAACAAGCATTGTCACTCAATCATTATGCACAGATGCAATGGGTAAGACACCACCGATCTACTGTAATAATATCCATCATAGCTCATATCGCGAAAAATTTTACATTATGTCCAACACTGACCAATCATGTGGCAGCTTGTTTTCCTAATTTCACTATCATAGCTAAGCCATACCTCCTCTGCTTTGCAAGTATCATTGTGAACATTCATAGATGACTGCTCAGCACGTCCATTCACACTTAATTCTCAAACACATAAAAACGATCAAAGTATACCAGACAACGCTATACATATTTCTAAGACCTCGCGCATAGTACTCGATCAATCTCTCTGCGTATGGCGGTCACAGAGCCATCTCGCCCTCTTAAACTAAAAGACCATCCTCACCTCGGCATTGACCAACCTATCCCACAACACCACTACCCAATTATTCCTCAACCGAGCAGACGAATACAGCTACACTCCACCTCTATTCACTGAATAGAGGTTTCCCAGTCCTAATCTCTCCAAGTGCACTACATTTCTCGAAATGTAACGAAGTCTTGGAGCTTAGCACACCATATCGATCTATAGTAACAGACCTCAAAGGGCCTTAATTTAATAGCACGCAGTTGAGAAGAACAAGAACGGAGCGATATTTATACACAACATAGTTCGACAGATTTTTACGTAAATCATCCAATCTGTCATGTGTAAAGTATTGTTCTAGAGTGTAGGATTGGTGCATCGAAGGTTCTGGTAAAAGAGAGAGAGAGAGAGAGAGAGAGAGAGAGAGAGAGAGAGAGAGAGAACATAAACACACACACACACACAAACACACACACACTCCTAAGACTACAACGTTGAGCACTTACAAACGGACGACAACCTTAGCTCGCCTAATTTTTCATCCTGTCAGACATACAGCCTTATCCCCAGTTCCCCTACGATGATCTAAGTCTCCCCCAATCGTAAGACTTTTTCTTTCTATGATACGAGTGGACACATCTACTGCCCACTGATCACATCCGATCACGAGTCAGAAATTATACTATTACTCCATCAGGTATACATAAAAATGATAGTAGCAGGTGGTACATCCTACAAGCAAACAGATACGCATAACTGCAGCGTCCAACGTGTGAAAATTAAAAGTCATCCCGTCACCAACTCTGTAAACACCCGTCTGTCGGAAAGTGTGTCCACAATGATTACAGCCCCTCACAAATACCCACAGCTAACTTCATTATGGCGCAGAAATCTCGATTTTACACCAAGCATGCGACAGGGTAGGGGTCACGTAAATCAAAGTGCGTTTAGAGGAATGTGTCAACTTTCATCACACATGAGATGGAAGTCCTCTGATGACCGATGGGTTCACCATTAACGATCGCAAGTAGACAGTGCTTTAAATCACATATGGAACATGTAGCTGTATACGACTAGAATGCAGGCTATCTCAAGTGACTAAAGCACCCAAATAGAACACAAGAAAAAAACTGACCTTCAGCAACGTGTCCTTCTCTAGAATATATGAGTCAACGTTTACATCGTACCTAGTTACTGCTCTATCTCAATCGATCATCCGATAAACTCTCTGTTATCCTTTAACAAAGAGGTGAGTAAGTTTAGACGTGAATGATTCTCTGTCCTCCTCAAAGGCATCAAATACAGTATTCAACTTGCCTGTGTCAGTGCTACCTCAGTACACATACACTATAATACGTACTCGACGAGAAAAGATTGACTGCCATCCTGATTGTGCTCGCTTCAATGTCATCGTTTTCCTACATTCCTCTTGTTGCCGCATACTTTACTCCATTTGCAAATTGCTCCATGCGAAACAGAAGATAAGCAAGTACGTCTTCATTCTCACCGCATTTCGGTGTATGTTAGGTTAGTTTATACGTATGCGCTAATCGGTTTTCGCATTTCTTTCTATTTTATGTCAGATCCATCCATGCGCCCGTGACATAACCTATCGTTCAGTGTTTTAAAATTGCATGTAAATGTACCCCAGGTGTATCCAGCCAACTTCACATTCGGAGAGTGATTGCTCTGTTTTCTGTATGACTGTGTTCATGCACTCTGAGTTATTCAGGGAGAGTATTGTGAATTTGCTTTGTCCGTGCTGGAGGTGGATCGCATTGGTGCCTTCGTGACTTGTAAATATGATGAGCTTTTTTAGCTGGTAATTTTTTTTCACTGTTTGATGGTAATGAATAAAGATGAGAGGATGTTATGGATCTGTTGTACTTGTATCCAGTTTGGGACATACAACACTGCGCACATTTCCAGCGAATGGTCAAAACAAAGTTCTGTTGCAGTAACTGAGGTCATTCTGTTTCTAGTTAGGCTGCAGAAGGTAATGTATATGTGTATCTCCGCCTAAAATTGCAGATATCAGATGGGTGAAGATAAATGCATACTCATCTATGCTTAGAAAGGGAGAATGCTTTTTTATTATTAAGTGAGTTTTGGCAGGAGTGAATATGGTTTTATATATGCGAGTGTTTAAGGTTTGTGAGTGGAAATTGTCAACGAAGGGTGAATGACGTTGGGTTTGCTGGCTGGAAGGGACACTGTTTACGTGTCCAGTTGGAGATGCAGGGCGGATAGAGATCTGCGCTATTCAGGAATCCATTTGTGCACTGTGTGTAGTTAGACAATTGCTGGAGTTCAGGTATAGAGAGAGCCCACTTCAGCATGCTGGTCCTGGGGCTGAGTGGACGGCGGTTTAGATGGACTGATATGTCGCTTTGGCGTGCCGGCGGCAGCGCTCAGACGTTCGCTTTGTAACATGCTATGGGATTAGTTTGAGCATTTAGTACTTGTTTCGGTGGTTATTGCATTAAGAACTGTAATATTGAAGGTCATGTCCTCAGCGGGACCACTGTGTAATTGAGTAAGAGTGTTGATGTATTCGAAGATATGTTTCGCGATTGGTGATGTTAAGTTCATGGTGCAATTTAGCTACTACTGTAAAAAACAGCTGTCTGTTGCTGAAAGAACGAAAGAAAGGGGTGACCCTGCCCCCCAGACATGATGGATGAGTTATTAGATAAGAGAAAGTGATAGTTGTTGAATGATGCTATGTGTTCAGATATAGTAGTCTCTAAACGGCTGGGCGAGATTTTTTTTATGTGGAAATTTATTCAATCTATAGATAGTGATATTCTACTTCTAGTGATAAAAGTTAAGAGTGGGAAAATAGGTCCAAATCGAGTGCTGGCAGAGTGTTGAGGCAATGGTAATAATATTTAATTAAAGATGGAGGTGCTAAATATGGACCAGGCTTTGAACATTGGTGTGAGTGACGTATGTACTTGATGCTCTGTATAAAAGGTTCACTCTTTAATTGGGTTTGGTGTTTCTGGGTGTGTGTAAAATTAATTTCAGTGCTGAAAGTGCGAGAAAGATGAGTTGTTTGGTGTTTAGATAGAGGCTACATTTGTAATTCGAAAAGAGAGGATGAGAATGGTGAATTGATTGATGGACACGGTTTGTGGGGTGATATATGAGCATCAAGATAGGGTTGAGGACGTTTGTGTATGTTGATGGTGGGATGAGTGTGAGGTTAGGTACGGTGGGAGGAGTAAATTACATCTTATTTTTAAAGAAAATGTTGTAAACTAAGAATAATACTGAGAAGGTTTTAGATGGCTGGTCACACGACGAGGCGAGAGCAGGGATGTGTAGTTATGTTTAGTTAAAGGGCCTGTGTAATGTCATGTCAGGAGCAATGGGCAGTGTGCTACAGTGTCATAGAAAGTAAATACATGTGCTGCTATGATGTGTATAGCGTATGGAGGCTGCGCTTTGGAAATATGCTACGTTGATATAAAGTTGACTTTCACCAGCGTTCGGTGGTCGCGGCCCCGATTGTGACGGATCGCGGTCCTGGGCGGACGTATGTGTGTGCTTTGACCACTGACGAGCGCGTTGACCGCGTCAACTAACAATTGCACATCCGTGCAGGGCCTGTCCGAGGTCTGAAATCAGACGGATGGGTGACTTCACGATCCTGTCGGCAGGGTGTGGAGTGGGTTTGGGGTGGGGGTGGGGGGGGGGGGAGGGTTACCAGGGCACGTCTGCTGAGTTATTTTGAGAGCGGATCTGCAGGCTCTGCTATGTGTTATTAGGATAGTTTACGAGTACTGAGCGTATCTACACATCTGTGTGAGGAATTATTTAGTAGCAGTTTGCTATAGTGTGTACTGAAATTATGATTGAGTGCGTGTCTGTGGACTGTGCAACATGCCCCAGGGCACATCTGGGTGGTTGTTTTGTAATAGCGTGATAGATATACTGTATGTTTAAATAAGTTGTTCGAAAAAACAAATAGAGTGTTCTCAATGATTACACGCGCCTGCAGTGCAGATCACAGTGATTGGTTTTCCGTCACCATCTTGGTTGCATGCGAGTAGTAAATTTTTTCCCGGCCGTGTTAATCGTGTGTGTCAACAATCTGTGGGCTATTCTAACAATAGACGCCGGCTGTATACATGAGAAGAACAATGCAACTTTCACATGTGTCAGAAGTGAGAGCCCTTTCTGGTCGGCTGTCACGAGCGCTCGGATGCTGAACTTGCCTAGAGGCTCTGGAACCCCCTCCCCGCCGACTGCTCGTGTGCGCGGCCTGCCTTGGAGCGTAATCTAAGGTGCATTGGCGATATCAATTTCTCCGGTGTTAGGTGCGAATGCAGTTGTGTTGAGTTCATGTCTGGGGAAGGCCGAGCAGAGACTTTCGGTTGGCTTGGCAGCTGTGGGTGTTTGGGCGCGTCTGTTGCACTGTTTTTCGAACATGCCTGTGCACTGTGCTGTGCTTTATTTGGAGAGTTTAAGAATACAGAACTCGTCTGCTGATATTTTGTACTGCATTATTTAAGAGCTGTTTGCTATTGTGTGGAGAAATTAGGAGTTGTTTACACGTTTGTGGCCTGTGTCAGATGACCACAGGCGGATCAGTGCGGGTATTTTGTGACAAATATACTCCACGACTAAATAAAAGGGTTCCTAATAAATAGAGTGCAGTCCTTCCTTACTTCCTCGAGCAGCACAGCGCAGCCTGAGTGGTTTTTGCGCAAAAACGGCAATCTGGCCAGACTGTGAGTGAGTCAACAAATAAATGGAAAAATTTATCTGAAGACGAGTTACAGGTCTGGATTGGAATGAATATCTTGATGGGTGTGGTTGTGTTCCCACGTGTAGTGCATTACTGGAGATTAGAACCTGCTTTACGTCAGCCTTACATATCTAAACCTATGTGATGCCAAAGTTTCAAAAAGATATGGCCCAAATAAATAAAGTACACTCTTCCCACCAGCCTATGGACTGAAATTATTTCTGAAAATTAGGAGTTGTTTGGCTATTTGGACGTAAATGTTTTGCATTATTTACGAGCGGTTCGCATGTCTGTAGGCTGTGCTATGAGTTATTTTGAACTGAATGAATTTTATCCATAGTTGATACTGTCGAACTCCGTGACTGCTCCTTCACGGGGTTGTAGAAAAATATTCGCTACCAGTCGAAATAAAAGGTTGTTCATTCGTCACACGACCGGTTTCGGGGTTGCGCCCATCTTCAGGTGTTTATACATTCATTTACATGTTTGTACTGTTGGAGATCACTGTATAAATACAAAAAAATTATTTGCTGGTGACTACACAAATACAAGTGGGACAATTGTAATTGGTATGGCAGCATTTGACGAAAATATATCTGTACTTACAAAAAGATGAAGCACCATTTTTTACGTTATGCCGTGATAATACTTTTGCCACTTAGTTACACACTTTTGTCAATTCCACGTTCAAATATCAGGTATAGCTCCATATTACACTATTATGATGTGCACTCGTGAAATATACTATGTTTACATACAAACATGTGGGCTGTGATCAAAGAACTTACATGTAGCAGATGAAAAGATGTTGCTCACACAGAAACTCGTAGATTCTGGTCAAAGAACTTAGCCACAGCAAGTGCAAAGGTGTTGCATATATAGAAATTTAAAAAGCTATTATAGACTGCGATGTTTCTTGATACATATTATGAAATTTTTTTCGTTCACATTTTTGACGGAAAACTTAGATCTAGGAAATACAATGTTGTGACATATATGAAATTACTCAAAGCTATTACAAATTAAAATTATTTTTAACTGTTTACAGTTAGCAAGCGTATGTCTAGAGCGTTATAAATGAGTTATGTAGGAGTGTTTTGCAGGTGTGTATGGTGTGGAACATGTCGGTGTGATACATACACTCCATTCCAAAATAAAGTAAACTGGTTCGTCCATGCATGGGCCTAGTGCAGGGTGAGTCCTTTTATCCGAAACGTGTAGGGAGAGGTTAAGGGCTGGTCGCTTAGTTCAGTGGTGATGAGCTTGGTTTGCAACAATTTTCTTAGGTTGGTGGCGGTAGCGCAAGTGAGCTTTGTTCACTGCCAGATTTCAAACTTGGCTCTGGTTCCTAGAAGGAAGTGGCGGTCAGGTGGCTGAGGTTAGTACAAGTGCCCATTCTTTCGAACAGTTTTGATAGGTAGGTAGAGAAAGTGGAAGTGACCTTTCTTTACTGCCAGAACTCAAACTCGGCGCTGGTTCCTAGGAAGAGATGGCTGTCTGGTCCTCGAAAAGTAGTTGAAATTGGGTAGTTGAACACCTTTGCATACGTATATGAAATTGTAAATTGAATTATTTAAAATGATTAAAACTGTAATGGAATTAAGTACTTAGATAATTGATAGGTTACATGAGCGATGTGGGAATTAGCATATTTACAGAAGACCTTGTCCGTCGCGTGTATGGAAGGTGTGTGACGTAAGTGGGGCGGGGGCAGCGATTTTCCTGTTATAACGTGTGCGCGAGAGAGAGTCAATTAGCGAGCGTTCTAGTGCCGACCAAACGTGCTGTTATACAGTCATGGCGGATTCCACTGTCGAGCAAACTTTGCCGCCAAAAGTGTAGCACTGCGTTCTCGCTCGCACAAGAACACGTGGTGGATGGTAAGCGGTCGGCATCGACAGGTTTGAACGTGCCCAGGAAAACACCTTTGGCGCCAAAAGTGTGGAGTTGATGACGTGGGAGCGATCGCTGGGCTCGCCCCCAGTGTACCGTCAGTCCAGTGCGAGCGGCCACCTCTCGTGACATGCGTCGGCAGTGTCTCCGCCCGCTGGCCAGGGGGTGGCGAGGATTTGAACTAATTCGGTTGGTGCGCGGACGTCGTGGCGACTGCACTGCGATATCAAAGATGTGTGCTGACTGTGATGGAGAACAAGTGATGACCGTACTGCTTGAAATAAAGTCTTCAGTCCTTCCCCCTCCCCCCTGCAAAATCAAAGGTCGTGACTAAAGTTACTATAAGTGCAGTGTATTATTTGACGCGATTGGGATAGGTTACCAGTGAAAAAAGATAAGCGACGGAGAAAGTTCGTACGTGTGATCGATTACGGTGTTGGGATTTGAACTTGTGATAGATTTTTGTTATGGATGTAAGGAAAATGGCTTTCTGGCCGGTATAATCGTATATCTTGAATAAGTAAGAAATGATAATAATAAATAGAAGTACAGTTTTCAAGATATTATCGTGTTGGAATTTGAATTTGGCGCAATTTTCTAGTGGAGGTATGCCTATAATAATAAATAATAAAAATAATAAATTATAATAAATGATATTGAATGATAATAAATGAAAATGAATGATAATGAATGTTAATAAATGATAATGAATAATAATGAACAAAAGTAATGTTTTGCAGCCATTATCATGTTGGAATTGGTATTTGGAAGGAATTTTCCAGTGGAGGCAGGTCAATAATAATAATAATAAATGAATGATAGTCAACAAAAATGAATAATAATAAAGACAAGTACGGTTTTGCATGCTTTATCCTGTTGGAATTTGAATTTGGGGCCTATTTTTTCTGTGGGCTTAGGTTAGTGGACATAGCTCAATTTGTTTATTTAAATAATAATAAATGATAATGAATGTTAATAAATGATAATCAATAATAATGAATAATAATAAAGACAAGTACAGTTCTGCATGCATTATCCTGTTAGAATTCGAACTTCCCGCCATTTTTTCCTTCTGGAGGCTTCCGTTAGTGGACATAGCACAACTGGTCTGTTTTCCCGCCACAATTCAAACTTCCACAACTCTTTTTAAAGATATATTTATGTGTAAGAAGAGTCCTAAACCTGAAAATATGAATATGTCACTTGTTCTGAAAATTCACATGCAATGACAAGGCCTAAATTTTTGCATTATCTTTTCCTGAAAAATTTAAAGCAATTACAGAATCTGGTAGAAAAAATCATTAAAAATCATAAATATATTTTTCAAAATTTTAAATTCTGAAAAGGTAGGCATAAAGTACCCCTTCCCTCCCCCTTGGTATTGCAAGGGTTAAATCAGGTTCTGTTAAAGGAATCTGATTACGAAATGAGACACTAAAAGGACTAATGGGCAGCAAAATAACTGATGGTGTAGAGGATATATAATGAAGGCTCACTATAGCAAGAAATGTATTAATGAAAAGGAGGGATTTCCTAACATCTAATATAAATTTAAGTCTTAGGAAGTATTTCTCGAAGATATCTGTATGGTTTCCAAGATGCTGCTCCTGGCGGTTGTGTAAAATGAATGTGCTCAATGGAAAATACTGAGCGCGGAAATAAAGATTTGGCCCTGACTGACTACCCCCTGAAGCAGATCTTAGGATCTCTTTATGCCGATATTATTTCCTCCTTCTTGCTCTTTAACATATAAATTACAACATAAAAATAAATGAATGGTTAAGGGAACTAGTAACTACTAAATAATAAGTGTAGTTTCTGTTTATAAATTTATTGTACATTAAAACTCCTTTATATATTACAGATGTTTATATGTCGATGTGCAGTGGACATAAAGAAATCGAAATAAATTTCCTTACTAATACTACTGATACACTGCCCACATCTGCCCCTTTTTATGTCCACACGATCTAATATAAATAACGTGAGAGACTGACATCATCTACGTCCCAAACACTAGAAGACACTGCTTTCAAAGATGATCTACAGTGATGTGCAACCTCAGTGGATATGAAACTTACGTGATCACAGCTGTTCTGCTTTATAGCCCTAATAAGCAGAAGCAATTAGCAATATCACCGAATGTACTGCGTCCGGTGCGTATGAGTGAGAAAATAAAAAACTCGTTCAAAAACTAGGACGGTGGAAGGCAGTCCTCTGACTAGTATAATCTAATACTATCTTCTTTTCTCTGTGTTCTACAGAGAAGAAACGCGAACTCCCAGTCACGTGAGTATTGACAGAAGAAGAGCTCTCAAACACAGAACGCTGAGTACCTACCCGGAGGCGAAGTCAAGTATCGTATAAGTTAACAACACCTTCTGTCACCTAAAGCCACTTACCAGTGCCTTGTGGCATTATATCATGCAAATTAAGCGTTAGTCATTTTGCCCGCATTTGTCGTTCAAGACAAACAACGCTTGCGAGTGTATTTCACTGGTGACAGATTCCCCCAGCTGGAACATTATCAACCTGGGTTCCACCGCTCGTCATCAAAAGACAGTTTCGGCATGATGCTTAATGAGAAAGTCTAGTCGTGTCACTTTTGTCAATCTCCTGATCCACTCTCAGAAGCCTTGTTGGCCATATCAGAAACTTTATAAACACATTTCCTCTTTCTTCTTCTCCCACCTTCTGAGGAGGCAGTGCTGTCATAGATGGTGCAGAATCTGCGGCCTTCGGAAATACTAAATGCGTCTGTACCATTTCAGTACCCAAAACATCTGCAATACAATCAGCCTTATTGATAGCTTTCAGTGCAACTTCCTAATTATCTGCAACAAAATTACGTCCGCCGTTGCACTCTGCAAGACACAAAAAACATCGGCACATGCACTTTTGTATCCCACCTGGAAGGCAGTGCGTGGGTCTGTTCCTAGAAACTGAAAGGTTGGCTGAATGAAGGAAGTGAGTAGAAGCAGGAAAAGGTGAAAATGTCCCAGTACTGCTCTTGGAAATGGTTTTACTATACCACAATATTAACTGAATACATAACTTTGCACTGAGGTGGGAAGCCTTAGACCCGTGATACGTAGTACATAGTCTCAATAACAAGCGAAGTGTCCTGGCCGTCTGCTCTTGATCAAAATAGGCAGAATCTGTCACGGAGCTGGTAGACCTCCGCAGCACCGGTTAGAGGGCGCTGTCGTCGGTGTTTGTCGCAGTGCCAACTTAAGAAATTCGACCTACGCCGTGGCATCGTAACTATCGATACCACAATCGCAATTTTACTCAGTAGCGCCGAAAATTAGTGCTGGTGCTGCAGATCGAATAACTGATAACAAGATACTGAGTCGAACTGAGGAAAACAAGAAACTTATGGCACGACTTCGTTTCGTAGGGCATATCCTGAGGCACCAAGGAAGTGTCAGTTTGGTAATGGATAGAAGTGTGTATATGTGGGTGTTGGGGAGGGGGGTATTAAAATTGTAGAGGCAAACAAAGTCTTGAATACAGTTAGCAGGTTCAAACAGATGTACACTGCATTAGCTGTGCAGCGCTGAAGAGGCTTGCTCAACATAGACTAGCATGTGCAGCTGCATCAAACCAGTCTTCAGACTCAAGACCACAACAACAACACTGGGGAAGGGGGTGGGAGGGAGAGGTAGGCTTCTGGTCCACAATTTTGCAAGTTCTTTACTGGGAAAACTCATTAGAAAGGTAGGTATCGTGTGATTCAGTACCCTCGGCTATTGACATGGTAAAAAACGTTTCTGTATTGCTCTAAATTAACGGCGGTGCTCATTTCCGTATGAGAAAAGCTATTTATCTCACACTATAAGCCGATGCAACGAACTGAGGCAGCGGTTCTTGTATTATTTTGTTGTTGTAAACAGAAATGTCTCTGCTATGACGTTAAGCTGTAACCACACGTGGAGTGACCACTGTATAGGCAACAATAGCAGCATCTTCTCTGGAATTTAGACGAGAGAATGAAAGTTGTGAGCTGTAACTGTTGCCTTACCTATGTGCGAAGGTGGAAGGAAAAAGGAAATGGTTGAAATGACTCTGAGCACTATGGGACTTGACATCTATGGTCATCAGTCCCCTAGAACTTAGAACAACGTAAACCTAACAAACCTAAGGACATCACACAACACCCAGTCATCACGAGGCAGAGAAAATCCCTGACCCCATCGGGAATCGAACCCGGGAATCCGGGCGCGAGAAGCGAGAACGCTTCCGCAAGACCACGAGCTGCGGACGGTGGAAGGAAGATAGAGAATGTAAAGAAAATAGTCTTGATCACCTACCACTTACCAGCAGTTACAGATGTGGCTCCAATGTCATTTTCATGTGGTAAGTGAATAACGCTATCGGTCAGTTGCATTATGCTGTGTAGTTAATTGAGTATTGGACTTCGTTTCTGAAAGATTGCAGTTTCGTTGGTGCACCGTAAATGATCTGATAAATTGATAATCAGTATTTGGACACACCAATGGCGGACGGGTTCCATGTCAGCAGTTTTGCATTTCTTTCACGAATAGTTGTACACGAAGCTGTTAAAGACATTAACACAAAAATGTAAAACAAGTTATTGTATGGCATTGTTTGCTGGGAGGCTCCATGCAGGGGAGTTCGGCGGCCGCATTGCAAGCCCTTTTTAGACGGCGCTACAACGGCAACTTGCGAGTAAATGATAGTAAAAATAATGATGAAGGACACACAAAGCTACCGCTACACTGCGGAGGCGCACATAAATACAAAGAGATATGTTTAGTTTGTTAAATTAACACATCTGAAAACTATTAATTTAAATATACATAAATATATTCATGGTAATTTAGAGCTAACACCAGAGACGCTTACATAGCGAAAGCTGAAAAACAAAGGACGATAAAAAACAAGAAGACATCTCCTACCTGACTGCAGAAAAAAAGGAGAAGGCTTCTCTGTTCTATATTCTCATAGAAAATTTGATCACATACTTATTAACATTTGTGGACTCTCAGGTACACACATATTTCATAAACACAGAGAAAGAAAAATTTTCTCGGTGTCTTCCATTCGCCACCTTGAGTGACTACGATACTGCTGTTACATGAGCAGTTATTCAAGTTATTTAAGTACAACAAAATAAAAACCTTGGTGTATACAAGAAAAAACAATACACAATTTACATGTTCCAAATAAACATTTTGACAAATCACTTTAATTGGCATGGGAGATACTTGTATAAGATATACTAACTTAAAATTTGAGTGCTATCATTGTTTTGAGGATAAGAGTTTAAGTCTGTTCAGTGATGTGTGTCCATTTGGGAATTGATGCAGCCACTGCTGGAGTGAAGTCGCAGTTGGCTGGTATGATGTCAATCGGTCGGTGATGACCGGCTGAGTACACTTCGCAGCAGAGGTGGGCATCGAGGTGTGGGCCGTCCAGGACCGCGGCCATGACAGCCGTGCGAGCCTTGCCTCGCGCTGCCGGTTCAGCCGGGGCAGCCGCATCGTGGTCCGGCGGGCCGCACAGTGCAGAGTCGTGCACAGAGGCCAGGCCCGCGATAGCGGCCGCACTGCCGTACAGCAGTCTCGGACCGAGCAAGTGCCTGACGTCACCGCAAGGGCCGAGCAGTGCTGTTGCGAAAGCACCTGTATGCCACGGACACAGCAGAGTTGCGCGTAGAGACGCAGCCCACGGCCCGCGGCCTCGCTGCTCCTCAGTGTGCGCGCCCGTGACGTCACTGCACCAGTGCCGGGCGCAAACACTGCTGTGCTGCGGCCTACGGCCTGTTGGTAGCGAGTCACGGGATACGAGCGGTGAGTAGAGCAGAGTTTTTAGTGGAGTGGTTGGATTTCTTCATTTTTTTTAACGCACAAAATGAGCGCGGAAACTAAACTTGGTTTGCGGAAGAAGGTGCACATTGCCAGGAAAAGAGAAGTAAAAGAAAAACTAATCAGTGGTGAGTAGAGAACCACACAGCCTGAAGTGAATCTTAATGTACAGTTTGGACCATGTTAAAGCCTATTGTGAATGGCGTTAAGAAAATCGTTCATTTTGTTAGCTGTTCGCTGTGCAGTGAAATTTACTCTCCTGCTGAATGGTCAAGTGGCACTTCGCACATTTCTCATCATCCATGAGTGTCTAATAAACGAGTGTCTTATGTCGACGAGAAATGGCTTTTTAAACCTGCTCACGAGATAACTGACGAAAAATGAGTGGCTATGTGTCCACAAGACGTAAGGTCGTACGGAACTATGAAAGTCTTATGGATCTTGTTCAGGCGTTAATCGAGACTGCAAAAGGCCATCATGTCTCACTACACAATTGTGTCGCGGTACATGGCAGAAAGTGCTAAAAGCCTACGACACATAATTATGCCTGAGGTAATTGCTCATATAACAGAAGGTGAATACTCAGCAACTACGGACATGTGGACATCCAGTGGAAGAAGAAACAATTATCTGGTATGTACTGTCTCTTGTTTCATTGACTGGACTCTCAGAGCACGCATTTTGTTTAGAACTCAGTTTCCAGATTAATTAAAAACGGGCGGTAACATACGAATTGATTTGTTTAGACGAGTTATGTCTCTTGGTATCCACCACTCTACTATGAACAACATCTACACACGACTGATCAAGGTACTAACATAGTAGTTGCACTGCGTGATTATTCACGATTAAATTGTTCCTGCCATATGCTAAATACAGGGCTACGAAATAATTTTTATGTGGAGTATATATGTGTCAATTGTCCATACCTTCATGGTCTTTTGACTGCGGCGAAAGAACGAGTCACTTACGTAAAGAAAAGTTGTCTTCTTAATGCTCTTGATAGATCACTGAGCCAGTCTAACGATACTTGCTGGAATAAGCAGCTGACAATGTTAGAATGTCTTCGTGCGAGAACCTCTCTGAGAGGAGGGAAATAGCCCAAAATGAAGGAACTGATATCACACTGATGAAAGAACTTTTCACTGTATGTGTGTAAGTTGCGTAGCGTGGTTGTAAAGGTTGGGGAGACTGTGCAGTTATTATAGGGAGGCAAAATAGTACAATAAACAATAATTTAAACAAATGAAACGAAATGCATCAAATAAAACAACAACAACAACTACTACTACTACCACCACTAATAATAATAATAATAATAATAATAATAACTAATTTGTTCTCGAAACGATGACAGATTTGTGGAACCCCAGCAGCAAGAGAAGAAGCACTTATATTTTCTTGTACACAAGTGCAATGCGCCTGTCTTTTCTTTCCACGAATAAGTCTAGAGGTCGGTCTACATAGATCTGGTCACTGGATAGCTCTCCAGGTAGTGTCTTTTCTATGGCTAACGTGCTAAAAAACGACAGCCGGATGTTGGAAATTGAATATCTCAAATAATTCTTCACTCGATATGTATTTTCGACTTTTCGTGGCGTAATGAATAGTTCTTCACTCATTTAAGAGCACTCATGCTTTGTTCACTGCTTGCTGTAGTTGCAGGTTGGGTCAAAACCAAACGCAGGAACTTCGAAGTTTCTTCATAAACGGAGTCTAAATCATTGTTGACAATGTACTTTAAGAGAATTCTTGGAGATAAGTGTTTTTTCTCATCAGCGTTTACGTTACACAGTTCATTTTCAAGTTGTTCTTGTTTGAAAAAAGAACATTTTTCTAATAATTGAAGCAGTTTGAACTTTGGGAATTCTTTTTGATAGTTCAGGAAACACTTTTGTTTCAAAAGTTCAACAAACTGAGTTTATGGAAACCTTTCCATCAGAACAATTTAAAAACCCCGTATCTCGTACGTTAGTGCCCTGAGAGATGTCTTTTGACTGTCACAGAGTGATAAGATGCCATTTAAACGCAAGCTGCATTTCATGCATTCATCATCGAATGTTTCTGTTCCTAATTGTCGTACATTTGTCAAAACAGTTCTTATTTCGTCGTGGCAAGCTGTTATACTGTCAGATGTTGACTGAAGTACATTAAAGAGATGCTCAACATAAACCAAGAACCCTGGATAGAATCAAAGCAAGAAGACAAACGTAGGATCATCCATCCGTCGTTTCATTCCCACAGCACAGCTCAAAGATTCTGGGTCCCACTGAGAGTCTGTGTCATCAAATATATAATTAAAAACACTATATAGCCCTGAGAAATGACTAGATGTTCTTGAAACTGCCCTGGAACGGAAGTTCCAGCGAGTGTTGCTTGCAGGTGGCAGTTCAAATCCTTTCTCAGTTAGCAATGCAGTTCGTTTTGATGATTTGCTGAAAAACGAATGGAATGCAATAAGATTACTTACAAACATGCGTAGTTGTCGAATGATTTTGGAGGCATGTAACAGTACCAAATTCAGTTGGTATGTGTAACATTGAATAAACAGCGCATAGGGACAGAACTGCTTCACCAATTGTTGTAGTCCCCTTTCTCCGCCCACCATTACGGAAGCGCCATCATATGTTTGACTGACAACTCTTCCTTGCACATTCCATTCTTTCAATAATGCATGAATAATGTTTGACAAACCTTCAGCAGTTTTATCTCCAGAAACATCGTAATATCCAGGTAATCTTTCCTCAATTTTGTCTCAAATACAGTACCTGAATGTTATACTCATTTGAATCTTGCATGACACGTCTAATGTTTCATCAGCCTGAATGGAAATGAAATTGCAGTTCTGAATTTCAGATTATATTTTCTCATTAACTGTCAAAGTTATCATTTCTGTTACATCATTTTGTATATCTTAAAGGTTGAAGATGATGACAGATGGTCTTGGATTAACTGCTCTCCTTGACCAAGCAAATCCAACAATTCCAGATAGTCACCTTTGTTGCTGGAGGATTCGTCTTCTCGGTGGCCGCAAAAGGCTAGTTCTTGTTTACAAAGAAATACAATTGCCTGAATAAGACGAGCCAATACTCTCCTGCTGGATGCTACTTGTTTGTTGTATTTTATTGCTGTCAGATGAGCGGCTTTATTGTACAAATGCCCTTACTGCATCATATATAACAATATAATCTGTTATTAACTGCATTTGCAGTCAGCCAAGCATACTTTTCGTACCAAGCTGTCTGAAAAGTGCGATTTTCTTTGGCTTCACTTAAAACTACACTCAGTATAGGAGTAGCTCGTTTGTCCTTCAATTCGCACATTTTTCGTACGTTAATGTAGAAAAAGGCGTTTTCATTAAAAATTCTGTAAAGTGTTTCAGTTGCTGGCTCACTCATCTTGGCGACACAACGAAAATATGCACTAAAATCACACAAGAAAGACTATGAACACAAACCGTGCGACTGTTCACTTCCGTGTTAAAAGTCAGCGTAGAAGCGGCAGAGACTAGCCTCGATACCTGTTACCAAGTGAAGCACAGCGGCCTTCGTGGAAGGGGAAGTGGAGGGGAGCCGAGAACGACATTAACGCTCAGACGCACTCAGCCAGGTAAGAGAACGGAGGCGGAGACAGAGCAGTCGAGTTTCAAGCAGGCAGATACACCAATACTCAGGGTGCGGCGGCGCGGCCTACAAAGATGATGCCTTCGTTCATTTAGTGCTCATAGTAGAAAGTTGTTTATATTTTCGCTATGAATTACTATTGCGTCTTTTTTAAGCAAGAATACAGGGACGACTAAGTCTCAAAGTCTCCATTCATGCTACGCCACAGAAGTATGCTATTCTATTACTATAATTCTTATACGCAAGCGTTTATTTTATAGCATTTAAAACATAAGGGTTTTTGTAGCTCTTCAAAGCGGCCTCCAAGCAATTAGAACCGGAGAAATCACCTACACTGCACCTTCTGTTGACAGGGACGACGACAATGTTAAAGCATTTGAGTCCCCAGGACAGAGAAGCTTCTGAAATCGGACTTTTACATAAACGCCTCAAATGAGACTTAGATGAAAAGCTATTTGTCCAGAGATACTGTGAGGTAGCAAATTTCTTCTGGGCACCATTCCTCATTTAAAAATAATATATGGAGATAAGAGGCGTAAAGTCATAAAAAGGATACAACAGTTTTCCTTCCTCATACTTCTCCAACCCCACAATACACTCTAACGACATTTTCCTCTACTGCATCTTCAACCGAATTTTCTCTTTGTTCCCGCTAGCGGCTTCAAACAGAAGTGGCTTACCTTTCCATCCAGAAATAGGTATCTCAAAGTACTCTGCTCTTCTGGAAGTTACAAAAAAAAATTAACAATAATAATGTTCCGCAATAGGAGAGACGCTCATTCCTACATGTTCCTCCACAACTGGTAACATGTGAATCCTTGGGAATTCCTGGTGTCCTAAATGATAGTTTGAATTTTTGCCGTATATGCACTGAAATATGAATTTTGCTGTCCTCCGCTAAAAAGATGATAGGAGTAATGAGGCTACAAATGTATTCCAGAGCCCCACCCCAACAGAGAACAAATCTTGTTGAAGCACATAAATTCTGCTACAAAATCTGCTGGATTACTAGTTGTGCAATTTGAAGATGGGACTGAGGTAATCGGGTAGCCTACACTCGATGTAATTCAACATCTACACCGAACAAGCAGTAAAGGACACAAGGATAAATTTGCAAACAGAATTAAATATCAGGGGGAAGCAATAAACATTTTGAAGTTTACGGGTGACACTGCACTTCTGTCAGAGACAGCAAAGAAATTGGAATAACAGTTCAATGGAATCGATAGTGGCCTGGAAAAGGATTATAAGATAACCCTCATTGGAACTAAATGAAAGGTAATGGAACGTATTACAATTAAAGCTAGCAGTACCAAACGATTTTCCATAACGTGTACTACAAAAGGGAGGCGTAATATCTGACCAACACAGATTTCGTTAAGTTTCGTTGTCTTTTACGCCCAACACACTTTTTAAATATATATTTACGTGTAAGAATGGTCCAAAACCTGAAAATATGACTTAGACACATGTTCTGAAAATTCACATATACTGACAAGACTTAAATTTTTGCGGTACGTTTCAGTGGAAAATTTGAAACAATTGCAGAATCTGGTAGAAGAAATCACTAAAAATCACAAATACATTTTTTAAAATTTGAAATATAATGAACATGACTAGATTACGGTATTGTGGAAAGGTAGGCATAAAGTTCCCCTTTCCTCTCCCTCGCTATTGCGAGGGTTAAATCAGGTAGTGTTAAGTGACTCACATTAAGAAATGAGACACTAAAAGGTATATTCGTCAGAAAAATTGCTGATGATGGCCAAAGTAGAGAGGATATAAAATGAAGACTAACTATAGCAAGAAAAGAATTAATGAAAAAGAGGGATTTGCTAACATCGAATATAAATTTAAGTGTTAGGAAGTATTTCTTAAGGTATTTGTATGGTTTCCAAGATGCTGCTCCAGGCAGGTTGGAAACGTTAATGTGCGCCATGGAAAATACTGACCGCAAAAATATAGAATTAGCCCTGTCTGACTACTCCCTGAAGCAGATCTTAGGATCTTTAACGGTGACATTATTTCCTCCTTACTGCTCTTTATCATATAAATTACAACATAAAAATAAATGAATGACTAAGGGAACTAGTAATTACAACATATTAATGTTGTTTCTGCTTATACATTTATTGTAGATTGAAACCCCTTTATATATTACAAATTTTTATATGTCTATGTGCAATGGACATAAAGAGATACAAATAAATTTCCTGACTAACATTGTTGATAAACTGAAAAAATCTGCCCCTTTTTATGGCTACACTATCTAATATAAATAACGAGAGATGACTGATATCATATACGTCCCAAACACCAGAAGACACTACTTTCAAAGATGATCTACAGTGGTGTGCAACCTCAGTGGAAATGGAACTTACGTGATCACAGCGCTTTATAGCACTAATAACCCGATTAGAAATATCACCGAATGTACTGCTCCCCACGTGTCGGAGTGTTGGTTTTCGTACACGTCTGCGACGATGGAAGAACTCCAGCCACATAAAAAAAAAACTCATTAAACACTAGGACGGCAGAAGGCGGTCCTCTGACTACTACAATGTAATACTACCTTCTCCATTCTGTATTCTACAGACATGAAAGGCGAACTCCCAGCCACAAGGACGGAATTCAGATAACGTCTGAACGTGAGTACAAGGCACAAGCCTTGTCGGCCCTATCTTAAACGTTGCAAAAACATTTCCTCTTTCTTCTCCTCCCACCTTCTGAGGAGGCAGTGCCGTCAAAGACGGTACGGAATATGCGGCCTTCGGAAGTACTAAATGCGTCTTTACCGTTTCAGTACCCATTCCATCTGAAACACAATCAACCTCATTGATAACTTTCTGTGCAGCCTCCTATATATCTACAACAAAATTAGGGTCGGCAGTTGCATGCACTCAGCTAGACGCAAAACTCATCGGCCCATGCACTTCCCTCAACATCTGGTCGAGGCTGCAGAAATTCGCAACCTCTCCGCCAGGGTATACCTCACTAATTATACAAACAACAAACAAGAAGAACAAAACACTATGACGACAAGAACACTTAATCAAATTCTCTCCCATTGAGCGGCTACTCATGAATATTACTTTACGTGCTTAAACGCACTGAGCCACATTTATTGCTCGAAATGAAATACATTGCCCATTCGAAACGCAAAAACTACCACAAAACTCAGACTTCTCGACAAAACTCGTCTTCCCCTCCTAAGAAGCTACGCATGCTTAACAGCTTTTACACTTCCAGACAATGAGCCTCACTCATTGATGATAGGAAAAAGTAACGTTCATATTTACACATCCTCAGAACACAGTCATAGTTTACTTGACACATGTCACACATGAAAACGGAACTGAAAAGCTGCTAAAAGTTGCACTTACTGGATGTGATACTCACAGGGAGATACTGGTTCAACTGGCTCTGAGCACTAGGGACTCAACTGCTGTGGTCATCAGTCCCCTAGAACTTAGAACTACTTAAACCTAACTAACCTAAGGACATCACACACATCCATGTCCGAGGCAGGATTCGAACCTGCGACCGTAACAGTCGCACGGTTCCGGACTGCGCGCCTAGAACCGCGAGACCACCGCGGTCGGCCTCACAGGGAGAAAAATAGAACACTCAGCACACTCACCCACTGCACACTGGTGCTGTGTGTCGACTAAACTGCAACCCTAAGGTAGTCCAGAGTCATCGTCTCTAGGGAGGGTGGCTGGTAATGTTCCCCTGTCACTGAAATTTGCACGTGACACACACCTCTGACATCAAAAGTGGAGGTCCAGGATGGATGAGATCTACACGCGGAAGTCAGAGTTGAGATGGTGGATTATTGTCGGGACGATGATCGATGGGTGCTCATAAAAACTTCACTATTAGTTATACATTTTACAGAAGAACAAACTAGAACATTCTGTAATGCAACGTCCTCCATAGTGTGTGCTGAAGACAGCTAGTGTTAAGAAACTGACGCAACAGGTAGCCATGGTGTCAAACGACTGCCTTCTATGTCTGAAAGCTTGTTGCACGTGGTAGTTGGCCTACAGGCTGTAAGATGCTACGCTCACAGCACTGACCTTAAAACCAGCAGCGGGGGCCCACAGTTAGTGGAGGCCAAGTCCCATGGTGGCTGCTTGTAGCCTCATGTCGCCCGGTGGAGCGGCATACACCTCTCCTCTTAAATAGAAGCTAACAGACTGAGATACCTTTGACTGAAAATAACGGTAATTTATGTTGGGACAGAGAGGTCTTGCTTTGTAAATCACAGCTTGTACCCATGTAGTCCATAGGAAGTCTGTAGATTGGATGTGTTGTTGCTGGCCTACCAACGCCTTACTGTTGAGTCGTCGTTATTGTGGTGCCAGCCCCTTTCCTGGAGCACAATGTTGGAATTTGCCAGTGACATTGCTGCATCGGACTCAGATTGGAACGTATACCGCAGAGACAGGCTGGACAGTGAAGGAGGAGGCATGTTTATAGCGATAAGACGTGGAATAGTATCGTAGGGAATTGACGGAGATTCGAAATATGAAATAATTTGGTGAAGGTCACGGTTAAATCAGGGTCAGACATGGTAATTGGACGTCTCTATGGGCCTCCTGGCTCAGCAGCTGTTGTGGCTGAGCACTTGAAGGATAATTTGGAAAATATTTCGAGTAGATTTACTCACCATGTTTTAGTTCTGGGTGGAGATTTTAACTTGCCGAATATAGATTGGGAGACTCAAACGTTCATACCGGATGGCAGGGCAAAGGGTCCAGTGAATTTTTTTTAAGTGCTTTATCTGAAAACTACCTTGAGCAGTTAAGCAGAGAACCTACTCGAGGCGATAACATATTAGACCTTCTGGTGACAAACAGACCCGAACTATTTGAAACAGTTAACGCAGAACAGGGAATCAGCGATCATAAAGCGGATACTGCATCGATGCTTTCGGACGTAAAAAGAAATATTAAAAAAGGTTGTGAAGATTTTTCTGTTTAGCGAAAGTGACAAAAAGCAGATTGCAAAGTACCTGATGGCTCAACATAAAAGTTTTGTCTCAAGTACAGATAGTGTTGAGGATCAGTGGACAAAGTTCAAAACCATCGTACAATATGCGTTAGACGAGTATGTGCCCAGCAAGATCGTAAGAGATGCAAAAGAGCCACCTTGGTACAACAACCGAGTTAGAAAACTGCTGCGGAAGCAAAGGGAACTACACAGCAAACATAAACATAGCCAAAGCCTTGCAGACAAACAAAAATTACGCAATGCGAAAAGTAGTGTGAGGAGGGCTACTCGAGAGCCGTTCAATGAATTCGAAAGTAAAGTTCTATGTACTGAATTGGCAGAAAATCCTAAGAAATTTTGGTCCTATGTCAAAGCGGTAGGTGGATCAAAACAAAATGTCCAGACACTGTGACCAAAATGGTACTGACACAGAGGATGACAGACTAAAGGCCGAAATACTAAATGTCTTTTTCCAAAGCTGTTTCCCAGAGGAAGACTGCACTGTAGTTCCTTCCCTATATTGTCACACAGATGACAAAACGGTACATATCGAAATAGATGACAGAGGGACAGAAAACAATTAAAATCGCTCAAAAGAGGAAAGTCCGCTGGACCTGACGGGATACCAGTTCGATTTTGCACAGAGTACGCAAAGGAACTTGCCCCCCTTCTTGCAGCGGTGTACCGTAGGTCTCTAGAAGAGCGTAGCGTTCCAAAGGATTGGAAAAGGGCACAGATGATACCCTTTTTCAAGAAGGGACGTCGAACAGATTTGCAGAACTATAGACCTATATCTCTAACGTCTATCAGTTGTAGTCATTAGTTGTATAATGACTTTTCTGGAGACTAGAAATCTACTCTGTAGGTATCAGCATGGGTTTCGAAAAAGACGATCGTGTGAAACCCAGCTCGCGCTATTCGTCCACAAGAGTCAGAGGGCCATAGGCACGTGTTCCCGGGTAGATGCCGTGTTTCTTGACTTCCGCAAGGCGTTCGATACAGTTCCCCACAGACGTTTAATGAACAAAGTAAGAGCATATGGACTATCAGACCAGTTGTGTGATTGTATTGAAGAGTTCCTAGATAACAGAACGCAGCATGTCATTCTGAATGGAGAGAAGTCTTCGGAAGTAAGAGTTATTTCAGGTGTTTCTCAAGGGAGTGTCGTAGGACCGTTGCTATTCACAATATACATAAATGACCTCGTGGATGACATCCGAAGTTCACTGAGGCTTTTTGCGGATGATGCTGTGGTATATCGAGAGGTTGTAACAATGGAAAATTGAACTGAAATGCAGGAGGATCTGCAGCGAATTGACGCTTATCATTTAGCTACAATATAGCAGGTCAGCATCTGGAAGCAGTTAATCCCATAAATTATCTGGGAGTACACATTAGGAGTGATTTAAAATTTAATGATCATATAAAGTTGATCGTCGGTAAAGCAGATGCCAACAGATTCATTGGAAGAGTCCTAAGGAAATGCAATCCGAAAACAAAGGAAGTAGGTTACAGTACGCTTGTTCGCCCACTGCTTGAATACTGCTGAGCAGTGTGGGATCAGTACAAGATAGGGTTGATAGAAGAGATAGAGAAGATTCAACGGAGAGCAGCGGGATTCATTACAGGATCGTTTAGTAATCGCGAAAGCGCTACGGAGATGATACACTCCTGGAAATTGAAATAAGAACACCGTGAATTCATTGTCCCAGGAAGGGGAAACTTTATTGACACATTCCTGGGGTCAGATACATCACATGATCACACTGACAGAACCACAGGCACATAGACACAGGCAACACAGCATGCACAATGTCGGCACTAGTACAGTGTATATCCACCTTTCGCAGCAATGCAGGCTGATATTCTCCCATGGAGACGATCGTAGAGATGCTGGATGTAGTCCTGTGGAACGGCTTGCCATGCCATTTCCACCTGGCGGCTCAGTTGGACCAGCGTTCGTGCTGGACGTGCAGACCGCGTGAGACGACGCTTCATCCAGTCCCAAACATGCTTAATGGGGGACAGATCCGGAGATATTTCTGGCCAGGGTAGTTGACTTACACCTTCTAGAGCACGTTGGGTGGCACGGGATACATGCGGACGTGCATTGTCCTGTTGGAACAGCAAGTTCCCTTGCCGGTCTAGGAATGGTAGAACGATGGATTCGATGACGGTTGGATGTACCATGCACTATTCAGTGTCCCCTCGGCGATCACCAGAGGTGTACAGCCAGTGTAGGAGATCGCTCCCCACACCATGATGCCGGGTGTTGGCCCTGTGTGTCTCGGTCGTATGCAGTCCTGATTGTGGCGCTCACCTGCACGGCGCCAAACACGCATACGACCATCATTGGCACCAAGGCAGAAGCGACTCTCATCGCTGAAGACGACACGTCTCCATTCGTCCCTCCATTCACGCCTGTCGCGACACCACTGGAGGCGGGCTGCACGATGTTGGGGCGTGAGCGGAAGACGGCCTAACGGTGTGCGGGACCGTAGCCCAGCTTCATGGAGACGGTTGCGGGTGGTCCTCGCCGATACCCCAGGAGCAACAGTGTCCCTAATTTGCTGGGAAGTGGCGGTGCGGTCCCCTACGGCACTGCGTAGGATCCCACGGTCTTGGCGTGCATCCGTGCGTCACTGCGGTCCGGTCCCAGGTCGACGGGCACGTGCACCTTCCGCCGACCACTGGCGACAACATCGATGTACTGTGGAGACCTCACGCCCCACGTGTTGAGCAATTCGGCGGTACGTCCACCTGGCCTCCCGCATGCCCACTACACGCCCTCGCTCAAAGTCCGTCAACTGCACATACGGTTCACGTCCACGCTGTCACGGCATGCTACCAGTGTTAAAGACTGCGATGGAGCTCCGTATGCCACGGCAAACTGGCTGACACTGACGGCGGCGGTGCACAAATGTTGCGCAGCTAGCGCCATTCGACGGCCAACGCCGCGGTTCCTGGTGTGTCCGCTGTGCCGTGCGTGTGATCATTGCTTGTACAGCCCTATCGCAGTGTCTGGAGCAAGTATGGTGGGTCTGACACACCGGTGTCAATGTGTTCTTTTTTTCCATTTCCAGGAGTGTAGATAAACTCCAGTGGAAGACTCTGCAGGAGAGACGCTCAGTAGCTCGGTACGGACTTTTGTTGAAGTTTTGGGACCATACCTTTACCGAGGAGTCAAGCAGTATATTGCTCCCTCCTACGTATATGTCGCAAAGAGACCATGAGGATAAAATCAGAGAGATTAGAGCCCACACAGAGGAATACCGACAATCCTACTTTCTACGAACAATACGAGACTGGAATAGAAGGGAGAACCGATAGAGGTTAATCAAGGTACTCTCCGCCACACACCGTCAGGTGGCTTGCGGAGTATGGATGTAGATGTAGAAATGGTGTTTGGTCGGCTCTGAGCTGATCGATTCCCAAGATCTTTTGCAATAGGCATGGTAACATCACCATTTTACTCACTAGCGCCGAAAAATAGTGGTGGCACTGCAGATCGATTAATTGATAAGAACATACTGAGTGGAAATAGGGAAAACAAGAAATGTATGGCACAACTTCTTTTCATAGGGCATATCTTGAGACATCAAGGAATTGTCACTTTGGTAATTGAGGGAAGTGTGTATATGTGGGTATTGGGAATGGGGGGGGGGGGTGTTAATATTGTAGAGGGAGACAAAGTCTTGAATAGCGTTAGCAGGTTCAAACTGATGCACATTGCATTAGCTTTGCAGCGCTGAAAAGGCTTGCAGAGAGTAGCTTGGGCAGCTGCATCAAATCAGTCTTCAGACTGAAGACGACAACAACAACATTGAGGAAGGGGGCGTGAGGGAGAGTTAGTCTTCTGGTCCTCAATTTTGCAAGTTCTTTACTGGGAGAACTCACTAGTGACATAGATCTCGTGTGATCCAGCGCCCTCGGCTGTTGACGTGGCAAAAGACATTTCTATATTAATGGCGTTGCTCATTCTCGTATGAAAAACGGTATTTACCTTACACTGTTGGCCGATGCAACGAACTGATGTAGGTGTTCTTGTAGTATTTTGTTGTTGTATACAGATGCGTCTCTAGTATGACGTTAAACTGCAACCATACAAGTAGTGCCCACAGTATAAGTGGTCCCTATCCAACAATAGCAATAACCTCTCTGGTAGGTGGATGAGCGAGTGGAAGTTGTGAGCTGTAACTGTTACCTTGCCTGCTTGCGAAGGTGTTAGAGAATGTAAAGAAAATAGTCGTGATCACCTACCACTTACCAGCAGGTATTCGGCTCAGTAATGTCAATTGAAATTAACTGCGCAGTGCTTGTTGATTTCTGTTGTTATTTCTTATTACCCCAGGATGGTGTTCGAGAGAAACGCAAAGTTACAGATGCGGCTCCAATGTAATTTTCATAAGGCAAGTGCATAACGCGATCGGTCAATCGAATTTTGGTATATAGTTTATTGAGTATCGGATTTCGTTTTTTAAAGACTGTAGGTTCTTTGGCGCACCATAAATGATCTGATAAATTGCTAATCATTTTTTGAATCACACTAATGGCGGACGGGCTCAAAGTCAGCAGTTTTGCATTTATTTTACTAATAGCTGTATACAAAGCTGATAAAGACATTAATACAAAGAGATATGTTTAGTTTGTTAAATTAATTCATCTGAAAGGTCTTAATTTAAATAGACTTAAATAGGACGGGAGTTTGAAAAGTGTGTGCAGAGTCCGAGAGATGCCACCACCGGCGCCTATCGAAGTCATGTTTATTTATCAGCATCTTTGGAAAGAACGCACACCAAGTTTGAGCCATATTGGTCCATTTCTTTGTGTTTGGCATTCTTGTGAATCAAGGAAGTTGAGTGATTGTCAAAAAATGGAAGAAAAAAAATTTCGTGTGGTGATTAAACTTTACTTTATGAAAGGCACAACGCCTCAGGAGACTAAAGAGAAGCTTGATAAACATTACGGTGACTCTGCGCCATCGATTAGAACAGTTTATAAGTGATATCAAAATTTTAGGAGTGGCCATATGGGCACAAGTGATGATAAACTTTCTGGACACCCTCTGGAGGTTACGACTACAGAAATCATTGATAAAATCCATGATATGGTGATAGATGTCAGAACATATTTTGCAAGATCATTTGTACATGAGAAAGCTATCCGCAAGATGCGTTCAGCGATTGCTCACGCTTGACCAAAAACGGAATTGGGTGAAGTGCTGCAAGGATGGTTTGCAGCTGTTCAGAAGAATCTGTAGGACTTTGAGCGTCGTTTCGTAACTGCGGATGCAACGTAGATACATAACTATACTCCTCAGACCAAACAACAATCTAAACAATGGGCTACCAAGGGAGAATCTGCACCAAAAAGGCGAAGACCATTCCTTCGGCCTTAAAGGTTTTGGCGACTTTCTTTTGGGATTCGCAAGTGATAATCGTTTTCCAGTATCTGCAAAAGGGTATAACTATTACAAGTGAATATCATTCATCATTTCTGGACCGTTCTTTTCTATCACGAGAATGCACCAGCAAACACCTCAGCAGTTGTGGTGGAAAATTTATGGAAATAGGATTCCAACTCACATCCCCCCCCCCCCCAACCTATTCCCCATACTTGGCTCCCTAGGACTACTATTTGTTCCCCAAATTGAAGAAATGGCTGACACGGCAAAGACTTTATTCAAACGAGGAGGTGATTGCAGAAACTATTAACTATTTTGCAGACTTGGACAGTTCGTATTATTCGGAAGGTGTCAACAAATTAGAACAGCGATGGACGAAGTGAATAAGTTTAAATGGAGACTGTGTTGAAAAACAGAAGATGTTCAACCCAAACATATAAGCTATTTCTTTTTATGCTTTTCAAACGTTAGTCCCATTTTCATAGTTCTTAAGAGCTAACAAGATAGCTGCATACATAGCGAAAGCTGAAGAGCAAAGAACGACATGAAACAGGAAGGCATCTGCTAGCTGATCGCAGAACAAATGTGAAGGCTTCTCTGTTCTACCTGATCGTAGAAAGTATTACATGTACTTATTAACATTTGTGGACTTTATGGTACACACATATTTCTTAAACATAACGAAAGACAATTTTTCTTGACGTCTTACGTTTTCCTATGATGTATTTGA
The DNA here is from genome assembly GCF_023897955.1 of Schistocerca gregaria. Classification (NCBI taxonomy): domain Eukaryota; kingdom Metazoa; phylum Arthropoda; class Insecta; order Orthoptera; family Acrididae; genus Schistocerca; species Schistocerca gregaria. Next base: position 398,383,607 of record NC_064931.1, on the reverse strand, counting down.
CTACGACACTGGCTATTGCATGAGTAGTCATTCAAGTCGTCAGTACAACAAAATTTCAAGATTGGTGTATACAAGAAAAGACAATAGACAGTTTGAAATGTTTAAATAAACAGTTTGACAAATAATTTTCATTGGCACAGGAGATATTTGTACAAGACAGAGTAACTTAAAATTTTTGAGGAATCATTGTTCCGAGGATAAGACGTTAAGTCAGTTCAGGGACGTGTCTCTAGTGCACTTTGTAGCAGAGGTGGGCATCGAGCGCGGTTCCTCCAGGACCGTAGCCATGACAGACGAGCGAGCCTTGCGTCGCGCTGCCGGTTCAGCCGGAACAGCCGCATCGAGTCCGACAGGCAGCACGGTGCAGAGTCGTGCACAGAGGCCCGGCCCGCGAGCTGCGTCCGCACTGGACTACAGCAGACTCGGGCCGAGTGAGTCCTGACGTCACCCGAAAGGCGGAGCAGTGCTGTTGCGAAAGAAACTGTATGCCACGGTCTCAGCCCGCGGGCCGCGCACTCACTGCTCCGCACTGAGCGAGCCCATGACGTCACTGCACCAGTGCCTTGCGCAAGCACTGGCGTGCTGCGGCCTACGGGCTGTCGGTAGCACTGCCCGCAGTTGCGAGCTACGGGCTCCGAGCGGTGAGTGGAGCAGTGTTCAGTGGAGTGGTGGGATTTCTTCATTTTTGCCGTAACGCACAAAATGAGCTCGGAAACTAAACGTGGTCTGAAGAGGAAGGAGCGCATGTCAAGAAAAAGGGAAGTAAAAGAAAAATTAACCAGTGGTGAGTAGAGCACCACACAGCTTGAAGCGAATCTTAAAAGTTCAGTTTGGGCCGTGTCAAAGCCTAGTGTGAATGGCGTTAGGAAAACCGTTCCTTTTTTTTGCAGTTCGCTGTTCTGTGAAATTTACTCTATTGCTGAAGGGTCAAGTGGCACTTCACACATTTCTCGCCATCCATGAGCGTCTAATAAACAAGGGTCTTATGTGGACGAGAAACGGCTTCCTAAACCTGCTCAGGAGGTAACTGTCGATAAATGCGTGGCTATGTGTGCACGAGACGTAAGGTCGTACAGAACAATAAGATGTGAGGGTCTTAAGGATCTTGTTCAGACGTTAATTCTCACTGCAGAGGCCATTAAGTCTCAACCCACAACTGTGTCGTGGTACACGGCAGAAAGTGCTAAAAGCCTACGAAATATAATGATGACTGAGGTAATTGCTCATATAACAGAAGGTGAATACTCATCAACTACAGACATGTGGACATCCAGTGAGAGAAGAAACAACTATCTGACATATACTGACTCTTGTTTCGTTCACTGGACTCTAAGATCTCTCATTTCCTTTAAAACTCAGTTTCGAGATGAATCAAAAACGCTCGGTAACATTATAAGAGGATAGTTTAGACGATTTATGTCTCTTGGTATCCAACACTCTGCTTTGAGAAACTTTCAGCACACAACTGATCAAGATATCAACATTGTCGTTGCACAGCGCGATTATTCAAGATTGAATTGTTCCTGCCATATGCTAAATACAGGGCTACGAAATATTTTTGATGCGGAGTATATATTCGTCAATTGGCCATACGTTCATGGTCTTTTGACTCCTGCGATAGAACGCGTCACTTACGTAAAGAAAAGGAGCCTTCTTAATGCTCTTGATAGATCACTGAGCCAGTATAACGATACTCGCTGGAATAAGCACCTGACAATGTTAGAATGTCTTTGTGCGAGAAGCTCTCTGAGAAGAGAGAAGTAGCCCAAAATGAAGGAACTGAAAATACGCTGATGAAAGAATGTTTTCACGTTATATATACTATTCAATTACTGTAATTCTTATGGGCAATCGTTTATTTTTTAGCTTTTAAAAGATAAGGGTATTTTTAGCTCTTCAAAGCGGCTTCCAAGGAATTAAAACTGGGGAAATCACCTACACGTTAACCAACATATCACTTACGTAAAGAAAAGTGGTCTTCTTAATGCTCTTGATAGATCACTGAGCAGTCTACGATACTCGCTGGAATAAGCAGCTGACAATGTTAGAATGTCTTTGTACGAAAAGCTCGATGAGAATGGAGAAATAACCGGAACCGAAGGAACTGATATCATGCTGATGAAAGAACGTTTAACGGTATGTATGCTATTCTATTAATGTAATTATTATACGCAATCGTTTATTTTATAGCTTTTAAAACATACTGGTTTTTGTAGCACTTCAAAGCAGCGTCCAAGCAATTAGAACTGGAGAAATCACCTACACTGCACCTTCTGTTGACATAGACGATGACAATGTTAAAGCATTTGAGTCAGGCGCCCCAAGACAGAGTAGCTTCTGAAATCGGACTTTTACATAAACGTCTCAAATTATACTTAGATGAAAAGCTATTTGTCCTGAGATGCTGTGAGGAAGCAACTTTCCTCTAGCGACCAATCATCATTTAAAAATGGTATCTGTAGATAAGAGGCGTAAATTCATTAAAAGGACATAATAGTTTTACTTCCTCATACTTCCCCAATCCCACAATTCACTAACGACATTTCCCATTACTGCATCTCCAACCTTCCTTTCTCTTTGATCACGCTAGTGGGTTCAAACGGAACTGGCTTACCTTTCAATCTATAAATAGTTATCTCAATGTACTCTACTCTTGTGGAAGTTACAAAAGTAACATTTATTGTTCTGAAATAGGAGATACGCTCATTCCTACATGTTCCTCCACAAATAGTAACACGTGAATCCTTGGGAATCCATGTTGTCCTAAATGAAAGTTTGATTTTTTTTTCCATATATGCACTGAAATATGAATTTTGCTGTCCTCAGGTAAAAAGAAGAGAGGTATAACGAGGCTGGACATGTATTTCAGAGCCCCACCACATCAAAAAACGAATCTTATTGAAGCACATAAATTCTGTTACTCCAGCCGCTGGGTTACTAGTTGTGCAATGGGAAGATGGAAGTGAAACATTATGGTAGCCTACACTCGATGTTATTGACCATCTACACCGAACAAGCAGTAAAGCATACAACGATAAATTTGTAAACAGAATTTAATATCAGGGAGAAGCAATAAACATTTTGAAATTTACCGGTGACACTGCAATTCTGTCAGAGACAGCAAAGAACTTGGAATAACAGTTGAGTGGAATAGACAGTGCCCTGGAAAGTGAATATGAGATAACCCTCAATGGATCTAAATGAAAGGTAATGGAATGTATTCGAATTAAACCTAGCAGTACCAACGGATTTTCCATAACGTGTACTACGAAAGGGGGGCGTAATATATAACCACCAAAAAGATATATGGGTTTCGTTAATTTTCGTTGTCTTTTACGCATAAGATACTTTTTATAGATACACTTATGTGTAAGATGTGTCCTAAACCTGAAAATATGAATATCACACCGGTTCTGAAAATTCGCATCCACAGAGAAGACCAAAATTTGTACGTTAAGTTTTACTGAAAAATTTAAAACAATTACGGAATCTGGTAGAAGACATAATTAAAAATCACAATTATATTTTTTTTTCAAAACGTTAAAATATAATGTACATGACCAGATTACAGTGTTCTGGAAACGTAGCCCTCACCCTTGGTAATGCGAGGTTACGTCAGGTATTGTTAAGGGAATCAGATTACGCAATGAGACACTAAAGGACAATTGGGCATAAAAATAACTGATGATGGCCGAAGAGCAGAGAATATAAAATGAAGACTGGCTATAGCAAGAAAAGTATTAGTGATGAAGGGGGATTTGCTTACATCGAATATAAATTTAAGTGATAGGAAGTATTTCCTGAAGGTATTTGTGTGGTTTCGTAGATGCTACTCCAGGCGGGTGTAAAAATGAAAGTGCGCAATGGAAAATACTGAACGCGAAAATGAAGATTTTGCCCTGTCTGACTACCCCCCGAAGCAGATCTTAGGATCTCTCCACAGTGATAGTATTTCCTCATTCTTGCTGTTTAACATATAAATTACAACATAAAAAAATGGATGATTAAGGGAACAAGTAACTACTAAATAATAAAAGTTATTTTTGCTTATACATTTACTGTAGATTAAAACCCCTTTATATATCACAGATGTTTACATGTCGATGTGCAATAGACATAAAGAGATACAAATGAATTTCCTGATTAATATTATTGACCAACTGCACAAATCTGCCCCTTTTTGTGGCTACGCGATCTAATATAAATAACGCGAGATGACTGACATCATCTACATCCCAAACACTAGAAGACACTACTTTCAAAGATGATCTACAGTGGTGTGCAACGTCAGTGGAAATGAAATTTACATGATCACACCTTTCTAGCTTTATAGCCCTAATAAGCCGAAGCAATTAGCAATATCACCGTATGTACTGCGTTCTTGGCGTCGGAGTGATGGTTCTCGTGCACGTCTGCGACGATGGAAGAACTCCAGCCACAAAACAATAAACTCATTCAAACACTAGGACGGCAGAAGGTGGTCCTTTGACTGGTATAATGGAATACTATCTTTTCCTCTCTGTGTCCTACAGATAAATAACGCGAATTCCAAATTACAAGGACGGAATTTAGCTGCCTCACCGTCAGTATTGACAGAAGAAGTGCTCTCAGTCGCTGAACGCTGCGTACTCAACAACGACTCTCTAACCGGAGGCGAAGAGTAGTATAAGTTATCAACACCTTCGGCCCCCTAAAGATACTTTCCAGTGCCTTGTGTCACTGTATCATGCAATTTAAGCCTTAGTGATTTTGCCCTCATTTGTCCTATCATGATAAGCGAACCTTACGACAGTATTTTACTGGTGAGAGCTTCCCCCCGCTTGAATATTATGTCCCCGAGTTCCACCGCGAGTCACCGAAAGTCAGTTTCGGCATTATGCTTGATGAGAAAGTCTAGCCCTGGGATTGCACAGCAGCCTTCGCCTGCATCACGCATTACACTGCAAGTGTTGTCACTTTCGTCAGTCTCCTGGTCCAGTGGCAAAAGCCTTTTCGGGCCTATCCTAAACCTTGCAAACACATTTCCTCTTTCTTCTGCTCCCACCTTCTGAGGGGGCAGTGCTGTCACAGACGGTGCCGAATCAGCGTCCTTCGGAAATACCAAATATGTCTTCACCATTTCAGTACAGTGCTAGGTGGCGCAGTGGTTAGCACACTTGACTCGCTTTCGGGAGGATGACGGTTCAATCCCACGACCGGTCATAGTGATTTAAGTCTTCCGTGATTCCCCTAAATCTCTCCAGGCAAATGCCGGGATGGTTTCTTTGAAAGAACACGTCCGACTTCCTTCCCCGTCCTTCCCTAATCCAATGAGACCGATGACCTTGCAGTTAGGTCTCCTCCTCCCCCCCCCCCCAACCATTTCAGTACCCAAAACATCTGCAATACAATCAGCCTTATTCATTGCTCTCTGTGCAACCTCCTAAGTATCTACAGCAAAATTACGGTCGGCAGTAGCACTCTGCAAGACGCTAAAATCATCGGCAGGTGCACTTTCCTCCACATCTGGTCCAGGCTGCAAAAATTCGCAACCTCTGCCAGGGTATACCTCACTAACTATGCAAACAACAAACGAGGACAAAAAATCAGTACAACGAAAAGGACACTTAATCTGATTCTACCTAATACTTACTGTAACTTAACTTCTCCACGTGAGCGGCTACTCATGACTACTACTTTACGCGCTTAAATGCAGCGAGCCACATTTATTGCTCGAAATGAAATACATTGCCCACTGAAAACGGAGGAAACTACTACAAAACTCCGACTTCTCGACAAAACTCATCTTCTCCACCTAAGAAGCTACGCATGGTTAACACCTTATACACTTTCAGACAATTAGCCACACTCATTGATGATAGGCAAAAGTAACGTTCATATTTACACATCCTCAGAACCCAGTCTGTGTTTACTTGCCACATGTCACACATGAAAACAGAACTGAAATGCTGGTAAAAGGTGGACTCACTCGACGTGATACTCGTAGCAGAAAAAAGAACAGTAAACGCAATGACCCACTCCATACTGGTGCTGTCTGTTGACGAAACTGCAACCCTGAGGTAGTCAAGAGTCATCGTCTCCAGGTAGGGTGGCTGGTAAGGTTCCTCTGTCACTGAAATTTAGTGGTGACACACACTTCTGACAACAAAATGTAGATGTCGCCCCAGGGCGAAACAGGCGGCAAAAGACTTCCCAAGCGGCCTCACGTAAGGCCTCCCCGGTTTGTCTGACAAACAGGTTCCAGGCACTGTCTGTGGCTGACGCTATCTCTGAGCCAGATGCTGTCGCCTGTCCTGTTTCAGAGGAAACCACTCAGCCTGCAAAATCGGGGCAATAGCAGTGGGTGGCATTATTGGTAGATGGGAGCTCGTTCGTTAGGCGCGCTATGGGACTGCCTTAGGGCCTTGCTGACAAGGCGGGTAAGAAAACCAATGTGCATTCCGTGTGCATACCGGGTGGAGTCATTACAGATGTGGAAAGGGTCTTCCATCGATCCCACGAAGAGCACAGGGTGCAGCCACGTGCAGGTGGTTGCTCATGTCAGTACTAGTGACGTGAGTCACTTTAGATCAGAAGAGATTCTCTCTGGTTTCTAGCGGGTAACAGAAGTGGTAAAGGCTGCCAGGTTTGCTTGCAAGATGAAATCAGAGCTGACCATTAGCTAGTACCACGGAAGTCATTCCCTCATGTCTTAGCACATGTCCTATCATCCTGTCCCTTCTCCTTATCAGTGTTTTCCACATATTCCTTTCCACTCCGATTCTGCGTAGAACCTCCTCATTCCTTATCTTATCAGTCCACCTAATTTTCAACATTCGTCTATAGAGCCACATCTTAAAAGCTTCGATTCTCTTTTGTTCCGGTTTTCCCACAGTCCATGTTTCACTACCATAGAATGCTGTACTCCAGACGTACATCCTCAGAAATTTCTTTCTCAAATTAAGGCCGGTATTTGATATTAGTAGACTTCTCTTGGCCAGAAATGCCTTTTTTGCCATAGCGAGTCTGCTTTTGATGGCCTCCTTGCTCCGTCCGTCATTGGTTATTTTACTGCCTAGGTAGCAGAATTCCTTAACTTCATTGACTTCGTGACCATCAATCCTGATGTTAAGTTTCTCGCTGTTCTCATTTCTACTACTTCCCATTACCTTCGTCTTTCTCCGATTTATATTGGTATAACAGTTGCAATTTGTCGTAGTTGTGTTGGGAAAGTACCAGAGCTCCAAGCGCTAATACTGTAGAAAGCACTGATTCTCAAATCGTTATAGGCACTGAAAGCTGGCTAAAATCGGATATAAGCTCAGCCAAAATGTTTGCGAAGACCTAACGGTGTGCCAGCCGCTGTGTCCGAGCGGATGTAGGCGTTTCAGTCTGGAGCTGCGAGATTGCTACAGTCACAGGTTCGAATCCTGCCTCGGGCATGGATGTGTGTGATGCCCTTAGGTTGGTTAGGTTTAAGTAGTTCTAAGTTCTAGGTGACTGATAACCTATGATATTACGTCCCATAGTGTTCAGAGCCAGTTTTCAACCTAACGGTGTTCCGAAAAGATAGGCTAAATACCATTGGCGGTGGTGTGTTTGCTGCTGTCAGAAGTAGTTTAACATGTCGCGAAACTGAAGTAGATACTTCCTGTGCGTTAGTATGTGCAGAGGTCATTATTGGCAACCGGAATAGTATAATAATTGGATGCTTTTACTTAACTCCCAGTTCATATGATACAGTTGCTTAAAGGTTCAAAGAAAACTTGAGTTTGATTTCAAACACGTACCCGACTCATACGATAATAGTTGATGGTGACTTTAATTTACCCTCGATATGTTGGCGAAAATACATGTTTAATTCCGAAGTGTGCATAAAATATCATCCGAAATTTTGTAAACGCATTCTCCGTAAATTATTGGGAGCAGTTAGTTCATGAGCTCACGCGAATGGTAAACAGTTATGAAAACACATTTGACCTCTTAGCAATAAACAATCCTGAGTTAATAACGAGCATCAAAACCGATATACGGATTAGTGAACATAGGGTTGTCGTAGCGAGACTGAATATTGCAATTCCCAAGTCCTCGAAAAATAAGTGAAAAATATACCTTTTCAGAAAAGCAGATAAAAATTCACTTGACGCCTTCCTGAGAGACAAACTCCACTCATTCCAAATTAATAATATAAGTGTAGGCCAGATGTGGCTTAAATTCAAAGAAATACTATCGGCAGCAACTGAGAAACTTATAACAAATAAACAAACAAACAACGGAGATGATCCTCCTTGGTACAATAAGCGGGTTAGAACGCTGTTGCAGGTACAACGAAACCGCCGCTCGCGATTAGCCGAGCGGTCTCGGGCGTTGCAGTCATGGACTGTGCGGCTGGTCCCGGCGGAGGTTCGAGTCCTCCCTCGGGCATGTGTGTGTGTGTGTGTGTGTGTGTATTTGTCCTTAGGATAATTTCGGTTAATTAGTGTGTAAGCTTAGGGACTGATCACCTTAGCAATTAAGTCCCATAAGATTTCACACACATTTGAAGATTTTTTTGAACAACGAAACAAAAATGCCAAATTTAAACACACGCAAAATCCCCAAGATTGGCGATCCTTTACAGGAGCTCGAAATTTAGCGCGGAGTTCAATGCGAGACGCCTATAACAGTTTCCACAACGAAACTTTGTCTCGAAACCTGGCAGAAAATCCAAAAAGATTCTGGTCGTTTGTGAAGTACGTTAGCGGCAAGAACCAATCAATGTCTTCTCTGCGCGATAACAATGGAGATACTATGGAAGACAGTGCTGCCAAATCAGAGTTACTAAACACAGCCTTCTGAAATGCCTTCACAAAACAAGACTAAATATCCCAGAATTCAAATCGAGAACAGCTGCCAACATGCGTAACGTAGAAGTAAATATCCTCGAAGTAGTGAAGCAACTCAAATCACGCAATAGATGCAAGACTTGTGGTCCAGACTGTATATCAATTAGGTTCCTTTCCGAGTATGCTGATGCATTAGCTCAATACTTAACAATCATATACAACTGTTCGCTCGACGAAAGATCCGTACCCAAACACTCGAAAGTAGCACAGGTCTCACCAACATTTAAGAAAGGTAGTAGGAGTAATCCACTAAATTACAGGCCCATATCGTTAACGTCGATATAAAGCAGGATTTTAGAACATAAATTGTGTTCGAACCTTATGAATTACCTCGAAGGATACCGTCTATTGACATACAGTCAACACTGGTTTAGAAAACATCATTCCTGTGAAACACAACTAGCTCTTTATTCACACGAAGTGCTGAGTGCTATTGACAAGGGATTTCATCCCCCAGGGGCTCAGCATTCACTTGCTGAGTACGGGCTTGGCGACCCCGGGGTCCTGAGCTGGGGACTGGTCTGCGCCGCCAGTGTCCTGTCACCGTAACCCCCGGACATGCTTCAGCGACCACCGTACGGCGCGGCGGTGAAATGTTGTGTGCTGCGGGGAATGGTAATCTTGGCTTGACCGCCTGGATTGCGAGGAAGGCCAACCTCTATAAAAACCCCTCAATCTTTCGGTGTGCTCCGCGCCTAGAAGATGCATGGCTGTTGGGGTGGAACAGTCGCAAGCGGGCAACCTCTGGGGCACCTGCCGCACCCCAGTTGTATAAGGCTTACTCAGGCACGCGGGGCTCTGTCTGAGCGGACTTTTAGTTCCCTAGCTGCTCGTGGGACCACAATGGACCCTTCGACCTCTACTTTTCCCCCTACCAGTGGCTTGGGTGGGCCGCTGGTAGGAAAACACACCCAATCGAAAAAGCGGCTACGCGCTGCGAGTCCTCCAGCGCCTGGTGTTGCTAGAGATTTAACAGAATGTAGTAACGGAGCACATGCTGATAATCAGAATGTGTTTTTGATTATTAAAAGGAAGGAGGGTAGCTTTGAGAGGGTTTCTCCCTTTTACATCCACAAGGGTCTTGAGGGAATTGCAGGAACACTGAAATCTGTAAAGCGACTGCGCAATGGGACTCTGTTAGTTGAAACTTCTAGTTCCCGTCAAGTCGCTGCCCTTCGGAAAGCAAAATGTCTAGGAGAGTACGCTGTCGAGACCGAGCTCCACTCCACTTTGAACTATAGTAAGGGTGTTGTGACGTGTAGGGACTTGGTGGATATCCCCATAGACGTTCTAAAATCTGAGTGGGCTGACGAAGGAATTGTTGACGTGCAGCACATTATGAAACGAGTCAATGGGGACCTCGTCAAATCTGACTCGTTTATTCTCACATTCAGTTGCCCGAGACTCCCGGAGCATGTTAAAGCGGGGTTCTTACGTTTGTCCGTACGGCCATATTTCCCCAACCCAATGCGCTGTTTTAAATGTCAGCGCTTTGGGCATACTACGTTGGGGTGCAATGGAATAGCCACGTGTGGTAAATGTGGTCAGCCTGCCCATGACGGAGCCGATTGTTCATCGCCTGTGAAGTGCGTCAATTGCTCTGGGAGTCACCCTGTCTGGAGCCGGATCTGCCCCATCTATCTCGAAGAGCGGAAGGTACAGGAGATTAAAACATCTAAGCGCATCCCCTATGGTGAGGCCAAGAAGATCTTTAAGGCCATGCAACCTCCTGTGTTTTCCACATCTTTCGCTTCCGCTCTCAAAAAACCGGTACAACTGGCCACTGTTGCTACACAAACGGAGGTTGCTAGTGTTAGCACTAAAACCTAGGCTTGCCAGTGCACTTGTGCTGCTGCGGTTGTTTTGCAATCTGCGGCTCTCCCCGCTACATCGGACAAGGCCGTGGTTGCTGACATTGAGGTACTTCCAGCCTCCCCCCACATGGCGCCTTCTGCCCAGGCGAGTCAACCTCCAACTGTTGACAAGGCTCTGCATTCCAAGCCCCCCAAGACAAAGCCTCAGAAGATGAAGGTTCTGCCACCTGAGGAGACTAGTCAGCGTCGGTCCGATGATGATGCCATCGTACTGTCTGACATCTCCCGTGGGTCGTCATCGGATCTTATGGACATTGATGTCGACCGGGGGCGATCTTCTCGCCCCAGGAATAAATCTCCGGCCAGTACGGTCTCTCCTCCAAAGCACAGAGGCAGGGTGAAAGTTCAGCCACCCTGATCACTGGCTCCCATATTACAGTGGAACCTGAATGGTTTCAGGACGCATGTGGCCGAATTACAACTCCTCATACGAGAGTGCCCCTTGTGCTTATGTATCCAAGAGACACATTTTCGGGCCACTGATTCTCCTTCTTTACGCGGCTATACCGCATATCGAAAAGATGATCTGACGGGGCAAAGGGCAAAGGGTGGTGTTGCGGTTTTTGTCCGTGATGTGCACCCCTCATCTGAGCTCCCTCTCGTCACCGACTTGCAAGCAGTTGCAGTTGACATTCTTGTGGGTCGGAGGCTCACAGTCTGTTCTGTTTATTTACCACCTCCGGATGCGATTGACACTGAGGCTCTCACGGACCTTATTAGCCAACTCCCTCGCCCATTTCTTCTTCTGGGGGACTTCAACGCTCATAATGTCTTATGGGGCTCTCCGACTACTTGCCCCAGGGGTCGCATTCTGGAAAGCGTCATGATGTCTGAAGAACTGTGCCTCCTCAACTCTGGTGCTCCCACTCATTTCTGTACTGCTTCCGGATCGTCATCGGCTATTGACCTTTACTTTTGCTCTCCAGCACTCGCGGATTCTGCTCTGTGGGTGGCTGCAGCTGACCTCCATTCTAGTGACCACTTCCCCCTCTGGATTCGCCTCCTGGATGAGGCTGTGGCATTACCAGTGCCGCCCCGGTGGCACCTTTGCAGAGCTGACTGGACACTTTTCAGCCAACTGGCTGTTTTGGAACACCGTGCCAGCGTCCACGAATGGGTAGACCATGTTGCAGCCGTGATCTCTCATGCTGCTGAATTGTCCATCCCACGGTCATCCGGTCATCCCAAGAGGCGTCCTGTCCCTTGGTGGACCACTGAGTGCCACTCAGCCATCCGCGCCCGCCGTGCAGCACTGCGCCGCTTCAAGTGCCGTCCCTCAGCTGACAATCTTGCGGCCTTTCGGGTGGCAAGGGCCAGAGCGCGGCGGGTGATTAAAGAGAGCAAACGACGGTCATGGCAATCGTTCTTGAATTCCATCTCTCGCTCCACTAGTTCTACGAAAGTATGGGAAGCCATCAGGAGGATTTCCGGGAAACTCAGCCAGCTACCTGTCACGGCATTGCTGCATCAGGGATGTCTCCTCACGGCGCCGAGAGACATTGCCCAGACACTGGCCATGCATTTTGCGAAATCTACCGCCACTATTAACTGTGATCCAGATTTCTGCCGCTACCGCACTGCCGTCGAAAGGGGTCACTTGGACTTCCGGTCTCTAAATTCTGAACCCTATAACTGCCCCTTCACAATGTGGGAACTGGATTTTGCGCTGTCTGTGGCTCATGATACTGCGCCTGGTCATGATCAAATCCGGTACAGCATGCTGCGGCACCTGTCCCTGCCATCCAAGGAAGTTCTCCTTAACTGTTTCAATATGATATGGTTATCTGGCACGTACCCTGACTCGTGGAGGGAGGCAATTTTGATTCCCCTCCTCAAACCAGGGAAGGACCGAACGCATCCCAGTAGTTATCGGAGTATTGCCTTGACGAGCTGTGTTGGGAAGACGTTGGAACGCATGGTCAACCGCCGCCTGGTTTGGCTGCTCGAGACCAGGCAGCTCCTTAGCCCCTCTCAGTATGGCTTTCGGAGATGTCGTTCCACTATAGACAACTTGACCCTGCTTGAGGCCGCCATCCAGCAGGCCTTTCTACGTAACCAGTATTGTCTAGGGGGCTTCTTTGACATTAATAAGGCGTATGACACTACTTGGCGCCGCCTTATCCTCAATCAACTCCATGAGTGGGGCTTTCGTGGCCGTCTCCCCATCTTCATTCGGTCCTTTCTTTCTCACCGCCTCTTTCGGTATCGGGTTGGTAATGTGCTATCGGATTTGTACGTGCAGGAGAATGGTGTTCCTCAGGGCAGCGTTTTAAGTGTCACCCTCTTTGCCGTTGCTATTAACAGTATCACGTCCACTATCCGGAGTCCTGCCCAGTGCTCCTTGTTTGTGGACGATTTTGCTGTTTTCTGTTCTTCCTCCAGTCTTGTCAGTGCTAGTCGGCAGTTACAGCTTACGATAAAGCGCTTAGAGGCATGGACTGCAAAGACGGGTTTTACCTTTTCTGCAGACAAATCTGTGTGTGTTCATTTTAATCGTTCTCGGCGTCTTTTTCCCTCCCCTGAATTGCGTCTGAGGGACACCGTTCTTCCTTTTAGAGACACTGTGAGGTTCCTGGGCCTCACTTTTGATTCCAAGTTGTCGTGGTTGCCTCACCTTAAAGAGCTCAAGGTGCGGGCCCTGAAGGCACTGAATATTTTGAAGTGTCTGAGCCATCGGTCCTGGGGAGCAGATCGGGCGCGTCTGCTGCAGTTTTATAGGGCTTTCGTCCGATCGCGTCTTGACTATGCTTGCACCGTGTATGGGTCAGCAAGGCCTTCGTATCTGAAGATCCTTGACGCAGTACACCATGAGGGTATCAGGCTGGCCACTGGTGCCTTCCGTACCAGTCCCATCCCCAGCCTGTGTGCTGAGGCAGGGGAACCGCCGCTCGCCATCCGGCGGAAACTCCTCATGGTGCGACGGGTGTGTCATTTCCTTGCCTGTCCTACCTCCCCTGCGTACCCTACCGTTGCCCGACCGCCTATGGAACGTCTCTTTTCCAGTCGTCCCAGGGCAACAAAACCATTTGGGATTCGTGCCAAGCATTTGCTTGAGTCCCTTGGTGTGGAGCGTGTGGCCCCCCAACGACAAGGTTTTACTCGCCTGCCTCCCTGGTTGCTCCAGAGGCCCAGCATCCTTTTAGACTTGTCGGAGAACCGGAGGAACTGCACTCCGGCGTTTGTTTTTACCTCCTTATTTTACGATATTTTAAACCAGCATCCGGACCATGTACCTGTATTCACAGATGGCTCTAAACAGGGGGACACTGTTGGTTGTGCTGTTGTTTTCCCTGATCGAGTCGTCAAGTTACGGCTTCCTGCGGTGTTTACCATCCTCGATGCCGAATTGTTTGCAATATTGCGGGCATTGGAGCAGATGAGATGTGTTCCCAGTATTAAGTTCCTCATCTGTTCTGACTCCCTGAGTGCCCTTCAGACCATTCAACACTTGTACCCAGCGGATACGGTCGTCCAGAACATCCATGATGCCCTACTCTACCTGCAACGGCAGGGGAAGGAGGTTTCTTTTTGCTGGGTGCCGGGGCACGTGGGTATTAGGGGCAACGAACTGGCGGATGTGACTGCCAAAGATGCATGTTCCCTCCCTCGCGTTGTTGAATGTGCCGTCCCCCTCCATGCTGTAACCTCCCTTTTGCGTTTTCGTGTTATGCATCAATGGGAAGAGGAGTGGTTGGCAGTTTCTGACAATAAGCTGCGTCTGGTAAAGGCCACTACGCGACCATGGCGTACGTCCTACCAGTCATACAGGCGGTATGAGGTTCTCCTCACTCGCCTCCGCATTGGACACAGTCCCTTCACGCATGGTTTTTTACTCCGGCGGGAGGACCCCCCAATCTGCAGTGCTTGTGGCGTCCAGATTACTGTCCGCCACATTTTACTTGACTGTCTTTTATTCTCTGACCAGAGGGCGGTGGTTTCCTTGCCACCGGATTTGCCCTCTATTTTGCAAGACGACGCAGCGACTGTGGTTAAGGTTTTACGGTTTTGTGTCCTGTCCAATCTGTTGCCTCGGATTTTAGGGAGAAGGTTTTAATGTGCTGCTGGGTGACTGGCTCACCCAGTGTTTAGGTAAGACGTCCGCCAGTCACGATTACCTCCTTGTTTCACTTCGGTATCTGTTCTCTTTTCCTTGTGTTTCCTTTCCTTTTTTAGTGTGTTTCTTCTCCTCTTGTTTTGCCTCTGTATGTGCGCATTTGGAACTGCGTCAGGCCTGTGTCTTTTAGCTGTTCTCCTTGTTCGGCGTCCGTCTTCGTCCCTTCACCGCCTGTGTTCCTGCTTCTATGCGCTTGGGCGCTGATGACCACGCTGTTTAGCGCCTGTAAACCTCAAACACACACACACACACGACAAGGGATTTCAGATCGATTCCGTATTCCTGGATTTCCGGAAGGTTTTGACACGGTACCACGCAAGCTGCTCGTAATAAAATTGCGTGCCTATGGAATGTTGTGTCAATTGTGTGACTGGATTTGAGATTTCCTGTCAGAGAGGTCACAGTTGGCAGTAATAAAAGCAAAGTCATCAAGTAATACAGAAGTGATTTCATGCGTTCCCCCAAGGTAGCGTTATAGGCCCTTTGCTGTTCCTTATCTATATAAACGATTTGGAAGACAATCTGAGCGGCCGTCTTCGGTTGTTTGCAGATGACACTGTCGTTTATCGACTAATAAAGTCATCAGGAGTCCAAAACACTTAGAAAATGAGACCTACCAACTAAAGAGGACTCTAGGCTACAAGTGGATACTACGCTTGCCCGTCCTCTTTTAGAATACTGCTGCGCAATGTGGGATCCTTACCAGAGAGGACTGACTGAGCAGCACGTTTTGTGTTATTATGAAATTGGGAGAGGGTGTCGCAGAAAAGAACACGATTTGCGCTTGAAATCATGAAAAGAAAGATGATTATCGTTGCGGCGGAACCTTCTCGCGAAATTCCAATCACCAACTTTCTCCTCTGAATACGAAATTATTTTGTTGACACCAACCTAAATAGGGAGGAACGATCACAACGATAAAATAAGGGAAATCAGGGCTCCTACGGAGCTTCCGCGCGGTAGTGACATTGGAATAATGGAGAATTGTGAAGGTGGTTCAATGTGGTTCAATGAACCTTCTGCCAGGCACTTAAATGTCATTTGCAGACTATCCATGTAGATGTAGACGTACATGTGCAGGTCTGAGTTGAGGTGGTGGACTGATGTCGGGGTGATGATCGATGGCTGCTCATAAAAATTTCACTATTAGTCATGCATTTTACTGAAGATCAAACTAGAATATTCTGTGGTGCAACGTCCTCCATAACGTGTGCTGAAGTCAGCGAGTGTTAAGGAACTGACACAACACGTGGCCATGGTCTCAGGCGACTGCCTTCTAAGCCGGAAGACTGCTTGCACCTAGTAGTTGGCATGAACGTGGCCCTCTGGCTGGAAGATGCTAAGCCACAGCACTGATCTTAAAACCAGAAGCAGGGGCCCACAGTTAGTGGAGGCCAAATCTCGTGGTGGCTGCTTGTCGCATCATGTTGCCTCGAGGAACGGCATACACCTCTCCTCGTGAATTGTAGCTACCAGACTGAGACACCTTTGACTGAAAATAATTTTAATTTATGTTGGGTCAGAGCGTTCTTGGGTTGCAAATCACAGCTCGCAGCCAATTAGACCAAAAGAAGTCTGTTGATTCGATGTGTAGTAACTGGCCTACAAACGCCTTTCTGCTGTGTCATCGTTATGGCACCGCCAGCCCCTTTCCTGGAGCACAATGTGGGAATCTGCCAGTGGCATTGCTGCATCTGACGCATTGGTGTTTGGTCGGCTCTGAGGTGACCCACTAACAAAGTCTTTTGCAACAGCCATGGCAATATCACTTTTGTATTCTGCCTGGAATGCAGCACATGAGTCTGCTCCTGTAAAGTGAAAGGTTGGCCGAATGAAAGAAGTGAGTAGGAGTAGGAAAAGGTGAAAATCTCTAGGTACTGCTCTTAAAAATGGCTTTACTACATCACAATTTTAACTTAATACATAACTTTGCACTGAGGTGCGAAGCCTTAGACCCATCATAAGTAGTACATAGTCTCAATAGCAAGCAAAGTCTCCTGGCCATCTGCTCTTTATCAAAATGGGAAGAATCTGTCACGGAGCTCGTACACCTCCACAGCACCACGTAGGGGGCGCTGACGTCGGTGTCTGTTGTAGTACCAACTTAAGAACTTTCACCTACGGCGTGGCATCGCAGCTATCGATACCACAATCACAATTTTACTCAGTGGCGCCACATCCCTCCCCCCTTGAAACGACACACCGTCGTTGAGTAGGGCTTCCGACGACGGGTGGAGGAATCCAGGGGGGCGCAGCAGACAGCGGAATTGCTAGGACGTACTTTCCACCCGTGACCCCGAACTGCTCGCGAAGGGGCGAGGAAAACGGTCTCTGGAAACCCGCCCAGGCCGCGCACCGCCACTGGGTGTGCTCGGATGAGGAGGCGGAGCAACGACCTCTGTGGGCCACGGCGGCGACGGCGTGACGGCAGCCTCAGCGTCCATCGGTTCCGGCACTGTGGAGGAACGCGGCGGCGGCGGCGGTGACTGCGACTGCCGGAGGTGGGGACGTGGCGGCGGCGAGAGGCGCCCATCCGTTGCTGGTGACTGCAAGGCGACGATAGCAGGCGCGCCCGCTGGAGTCGTGGGCTGAGGCGGCGGAATCTGTGAAGCCTCCAATTCTGCCGGAAAACAACGAACGGCAGAAATACAACGAACGGCAGAAATCTGACAACGGCACAAACGGATACGGTTCCGGTGTCGCTTGTCAGTGCTGGAGTAACCAGAAATGACAAATAAGGCGCGGCCAAGCTGGTGAAGAACGCGTCCCTGCTCCCAGCGCTGACTGTCAGAGAATACGCGATAGAACACTAAATCATGCGGCGCCAAGCCAGAAAGTGGCGGAGCAGCGGCAGCGCACGGCGGCGGGTGCGGCAGGAGCGACCGATGGGCGCGGTCATGTAGCAATTCCACTGAGGAACGGTTGCCGAGCGGGTGCGAGGAATATGAAGCAATGAAAGAGCAGAGCGCGTACTTGTGAGAGTGTGTGGGGCGCAACTTGCTCATCTGCGACTTAAACGTATGCACAAAGTGTTCAGCATCGCCGTTTGACTGGGGGTGGAACAGGGCTGAGGTCAGATGGCGAATGCCATTAGCAGCACAGGACGCTTCAAACTCTGAGGACACGAATTGGAGGCCATTGTCGGAGTCAGTAACTTCAGGAATGCCCTCAATGCAGAAAATAGACGTCGAAGCCCAAATAGTACTGGCAGATGTAGTAGAAGACATAGGTACAACAAAAGGAAAGTTTCTGTACGCATCAATGAGTATCAACCAGCGGATGTCCCAGAAGGGACCAGCAAAATCAATATGAACGCGCTGCCTAAGCACAGTAGGATTCGGCCACGCAAAGAAGCGCTGGCGGCTTGCAGATTGATGCTCCACGCAAGAGCGACAGTTAGCAAGCAAATTCTCAATATATTTATAAATGCAGACCCAAGTGCAGTGACGATGCTCTAATTGCTTCATCTACAGTATACCCCAATGAACAGCGTGCACCAAGCGGAAAATTTCCGAATGCAAGTCTGATCATTGTCAGTTTGTAACGAGATCACACCATAGTGTACAGAGAAGTTTTGACGTTGCGCAAAGTAGAGTCGAACAAGTGGATCACGAATCTGCGTGGCAGATGGAGGCCATTGAGTACGAATATACTGCAAAAGAATTTGCAAAGAATGGTCGGCGGCTGTCGCGGAAGAAATGTGACGAAAATCCACTGGCAAAAAATCAGCTAATTCCTTATCTTGTGGATCAATAAACATCCATGACAATTCGGAAGAATCAAACACTTCGTCAGGACCGATAGGCAGACGAGACAAAGCATCATCATTGCCATGCTGGGCTGTGGGACAAAACAAAATTTCGTAATTATAGTTAGAGAAAAAGAAGGACTAACATTGCAACTTTTGTGCCGTACAGGCCGTAACTGGCTTAGACGGGTGGTACAACGACTCAAAGGCTTATGGTCGGTGACCAAATAGAACTTGCGTCCATACAAAAAATTATGAAACTTTCTCACACCATATACAATAAATAAAGCTTCTTTCTCGATTTGAGAATAGTTTTGCTGGGCAGAATTGAGCAACTATCTGGCGATCGACAGACTTAATCTGGTGTGAGACAACTGCTCCGATGCCATGAGAAGATTCATCGACAGGCAAAACAACTGGTTTGGAGGAATCGAAAGGAATCAAACAGCAATCACTCAACAAAGCAGATTTGAGCTTGTGGAAAACAGCGTCGTATTCCGAAGACCAAACAAAAGAAACGTTCTTACGCCGAAGGCGATGCAAAGGCGCTGCAATCTGCGCTGCATTTGGTATAAATCGAATATAACATGAAATTTTGCCCAACACAGACTGAAGTTCTTACAAGTTCCTGGAGGCTGGCAAGTCTTTAATTGCACTGAGATGTGAGGGCGAGGAGTGGGTACGAGTACCCTGTTCGTTAATCATATGTCCTACATACTGAATCTCAGTTTGAAAAATTTGCAAGAGCCACTGTTACACTTTAGTCCTGCCTGCAAAAGTACAATAAATAAGGCACGTAAATTCTGGAAATGTTCGCCAGAGGTGCGACGTTATACGACTATATCGTCCAGATAATTTGAGCAACCAGGGATAGTGGCACACAACTGCTACAAATAAGACTGAAAAATAGCATTACCTGAAGCACAACCGAACGGAAGCCGGCGAAACTTGAGATATCCAAGGTGGGTCTTGATCACAAAAAAGCGCTGCACCTATTCGTCGAGAGGAATCTGAAAGTATGCGTCCCGCAAGTCAATCGAAAGAATTTTTCCGCACCAAGCTTATCAAAAATGTCTTCAGGACGCAGTAAGGGAAATGTAGCTACCACTGTCTGGGGATTTACTGTAGACTTAAAGTCAGCACAAATACGGAAACAACCGTTTGGTTTTTCACACACACTATAGGCGAAGCCCATTGCGAACCAGAAGCAGGTTCAATGACACCAATGTCTTCCAAATGCTTCAGTTCAGAAGCTACGGCTTCGCGCAGTGTGTGTAGTGCCGGGCGTGAACGCCGGAAAATAGGCATGGCATTGTCTTTAACTACAGCATGCGCTGCAGAGTCTGTGGTAAAACCAAGGCCATCAGAAAAGAGTTCAGCAAAATCATGGCATAGTGCGGCAACACTGTGTGCATGGTGAATAGCGTTGATGTAAAGTATATTGTCCTGATTTGCGAGGTCAAATAGTTCAAATGCGTCCATGACAAAATTGTTCGTAGCATCATTAGAGCAGATCACATGGAAAGACACTGTACGGGTCGTGGCACCATATGTGGCTAGCAAACTACAAACGCAGAGCGCTGAGATTGCCTGTCCAGTAAGTGCGGTCAGTGTGGAATGTGAACGATGAAGCGGGAGTGAACCGAACAAGTCATACGTCGATTTGTTCAGTAAAAAAACTGACGCACCAGTGTCCAGCTGCATGCGAACGGAACGAACACAAATGAGGAAAGTCACAAAACGTTTCCTCGCATCGCACTGATGCGAGAGGAAGTGTCTTGCAAAACTTAATTCACACGACGAGCTGTCGAAGCACGAGAAACCGAAGGCTTTGAATAAATGGCATTAACATCCATAGGCGGATGTGAATCATGATCATGGCCGTTGCCGTTGCGGTGACGTCCACGCGAGTCACAAGAATGGTAGACAGTGGGTGGATTAGAGTTTGTCTTACTACACAGCCGGTACATGTCCTTTCTTATTACAAAAATAACACAGTGCTTGACGGGATGGGCAAGTGTCCCGTGGGTGGGCGCGAAAGCAGTTCGGACGTGATTTCAGTTTCTTAGTGGGTTCCTGGTGTGAAATTTGTTTACTTGTGCGTGACTGGCGCGGCGTGGCTGGCCGTGCTGGCGGGTGGGAGGACACGTGTTGTTCGTCGCTAACAGTACACACACGTAGCCATGTCTAATGTATCTTGTCTGTCTAGCAAGTCCACTTCCCGCAAAGAGGGGTTTTTAAATCTGAGGATTTGTTCGCGGATGCGAGCAATATCGCCTATTAACATTATATCAACATATGAGCTTCCACACAATCCATTAAAGGCACAATCAGACGTTAGACCCTGAAGGCCCGCTAACCAATCTTTATTCGACTGAGTAGAGCCACGCCGGAGGCGGAAGAATTAGTAGCGTGCAGCTACAACACTTACTCTATCACAAAAGTGGAAGTTCAAAGCATCAATATTTCGTCGTAACTTTTAGTTTCTGGGCGGGTGGTGGGAAACAATTTCACAAGCACACGATACAACACAACACCTACGTTGACAATGAAAAAAGCAAGCTTCTCTGTACCTGGTATGATGTAAGCTACGAAGTGTGCCTCGAGCTGTGCGATGTATTCTGGCCAGCGTTCGACGTCAGCAGTGAAGGCACGAAATGGCGGCGCCGTCGTTGACGGCGTCGGTACAGGCGGTGGCATCGGAGGCACCGAAGTAGCTGCAGTTAGTAGATAGGACAGCGAAGCCTGTTCCTGTGGAGAAGCCAAGGTTTACACAAATTAAAGTCTTAATAGCGAATGGTGGGAACACTTAAAGACAGTCTCACAGCCAAACGGGCATATCACAAAAAAGATAAAGTAGTACCGAGCAAAAAAAAAAAAAAAAGAAATGAGAGAAGAGTAAAATAAATTTAATCCCTGTTAGTCGCCAAGTTTTGTATCCCGCCTGGAAGGCGGCGCTTGGGTCTTTTCTGCAAACTGAAAACTTGGCCGAATGAAGGAAGTGAGTAGGAGCAGGAAAAGGTGAAAATCTCTCGGTACTACTCTTAGGAATGGTTTTACTATGTCACAATATTAACTGAATATACAACTTTGCACTGAGATGCGAAACCTTAGAACCGTCGTGAGTAGTACATAGTCTCAATAGCAAGCGAAGTGTCCTGGCCGTCAGATCTTGATGAAAACATGCAGAATCTGTCGCGGAGCTACTAGACCTCCACAGCTGTCGTCGGTGTCTGACGTAGTGCCAACTTAAGAACTTCCACCTACGCCGTGGAATCGTAGCTATCGATACCACAATCACAATTTTACTCAGTGGCGCCGAAAATTAGTGGTGGCGCTGCAGATCGAATAACTGATAATAAGATGCTGAATCGAACTGGAGAAATCAAGAAACATGGCACGACTTCGTTTCGTAGGGCATATCCTGAGGCTCCAAGGAATTGTCCGTTCGGTAATAGGGAGAAGTGCGTATATTTGGGTGTTGCGGGGGCGGGGGAATTAGAATTGTAGAGAGAGACAAAGTCGTGAATACAGGTAGCAGGTTCAAACTGATGCACCTTCCATTAGCTGTGCAGCGCTGAAGAGGCTTACACAGAACAGACTAGCTTGGGCAGCTCCATCAAACCAGTCTTCAGACTGAACACAACAACAACACTGGGGTAAGGCGCGGGAGGGAGAAGTAGGTTTCTGGTACATAATTTTGCAAGTTCTTTACTGGGAAAACTCATGAGAAAGGTAGATCTCGCATGATTCAGCACCCTCGGCTGTTGACATGGCAAAAGACGTTTCTGTATTGTTCTAAATTAACGGCGCTGCCCATTCTCGTATGAGAAAAGCTATTTATCTCACACGGTCGGCCGATGCAGCGAACTGAGGTAGCGGTTCATGTATTCTTCTGAGCGAGCCCGTGACGTCACTGCGTCACTGCCTTGCGCTGGCACTGGCGTGCTGCGGCCTATGGGTTGTCGGTAGTACTGCCCGCAGTTGCGAGCTATGGGCTACGAGTGGTGAGTAGAGCAGTGCTAAGTGGGGTGGTAGGATTTCCTCATTTTTGCCGTAACGTACAAACTGAGCGAGGAAATTAATGTCGTTTGCAGAAGAAGGAGCGCATGTCAATAAAAAGGGAACTAAAAGAAATATTAATCAGTGCTCGGTAGAGAACCACACATCCTGAAGCGAATCTTAAAAGTTCAGTTTGGACCGTGTTAAAGCCTATTGTGAGTGGTGAAATTGACTCTCATGCTGAAGGGTCAACTGGCACTTCACACATTTCTTGCCATCCATGCGTGACTATTGAACAAGGGTTTTGTGTGGACGAGGAACGACTTCCTACACCAGCTCAGGAGATAACTATTGATAAATGTGTGGCTATGTGTGCACGAGACGCAAGGTCGTACGAAACTATGAGATGAATGTCTTATGGATCTTGTTTGGACGTTAGTTGACACTGCAAAGGCCATTATACCTCACTCTACAAATGTGTCGCGGTACATGGCAGAAAGTGCTGAAAGCCTACGACATGTAGATATGCCTGAGGTAATTGCTCCTGTAACAGAAGGTGAATACTCAGGAACTACAGACATGTGGATGTCTTCTGTTTCATGGAATGGACTCTCAGATTACGCATTTTGTTTACTACTCAGTTTCCAGATGAACCAAAACCGGGCGGTAACATTCTAAGAGAATTTATCCACCACTCTACTATGAAAGACATACAGCACATGACTGATCAAGGTACAAACCATGTGGTTGAACTGCGATATATATGCACGATTGAATTGTTCCTGACGTATGCTAAATACGAGGCTACGAAATAATTTTAATGCGGAGTATATATGCGTCAACTGTCGTGGTCTTTGCCGGCCGGGGTGGTCATGCGGTTCTACGCGCTACACTCTGGAATCGCGCGACCGCTACGGTCGCAGGTTCGAATCTTGACTCGGGCATGGATGTGTGTGATGTGCTTAGGTTAGTTAGGTTTAAGTAGTTCTAAGTTCTTGGGGACTTATGACCTAAGATGTTGAGTCCCATAGTGCTCAGTGCCATTTGAACCATTTTTGAAAGAAATAGTGTTTGCTCGGCTCTGAGCTGGCCCACTCCCTAGACTTTTTTCAACAGAAATGCCAACATCACAATTTTACTCAGTACCGCCGAAAAAAAATGATTGCACTGGAGATCGAATAACTGATAAGAAGATACTGAGTCGAACTGGGGAAACTAGACATTTATGGCACAACTTCGCTTTACAGTGCATATCCTGAGGCATCAAGGACTTGTCAGTTTGGTAATCGAGAGAAGTGTGTATATTTGGGTATTGGGGAGGGGCGGGGGGTGTTAAAATTGTAGAGGGAGATGATGTCTTGAATACAGTTAGCAGGTTCAAACTGATGCATATTGCATTAGCCGTGCAGCGCTGAAGAGGCCTGCTAAGAATAGAATAGCTTGGGCAGCTGCCACAAATCAGTCTTCAGACTGAAGACCACAACAACATCATTGAGGAACGGGGTGGGAGGGAGAGGTAGACTTCTGGTCCACAATTTTGCAAGTTCTTTACTGGGAGAACTCACGAGTAAGGTAGATCTCGTGTGATTCAGCGCCCTCGGCTGTAGACATGGGAAAATACTTTTCTATATTGCTGTAAATTAACGGCGCTTCTCGTGTGAGAAAAGCTATTTATCTCGCACTGTTGGCCGATGCAACGAACTGATGTAGCGGTTCTTGTATTATTTTGCTGTTGTAAACAGAAGTGTCTCTGGTTTGACGTTAAACTGCAACCATACATGGAGTGATCACAGTGTAAGTGGTCTGTATCCAACAATAGAAACAACCTCTCTCGAAGGTGAATGAGCCAGTGGAAGTTGTGAGCTGTAAGTGTTACATTGCTTGCTTACGAAGGTGGAAGGAAGATTGAGAATGTAAAGAAAATAGTCGTGTTCACCTACCACTTACCAACAGGTAATCAGATCAGTAATGTCAACTGAAATTAACTGGGCAGTGCTTGTTGATTCCTCGGCTTAATTCCTATTACTCCAGGTTGTTGTTCGAGAGAAACGCAAACTTTCATATGTGGTTCCAATGTAATTTTGATAAGGCAAGTGCATAACACGATCGGTTACTCGCATTGTTCTGTATAGTTAATTGAGAATCGGACTTAGTTTCTGAAACACTGTAGGTTCGTTGGTGCACCATAAAAGATCTCATAAATTGCTAATCACTATTTTGATCACTCAAATGGCAGACTGGCTCCACGTCAGCAGTTTTGCATTTCTTTTACGAATAGCTTTATACATAGCTGATAAAGGCTTCGATACAAAGATATATTATTAGTTTGTTAAATTAATACATCTGAAAGGTATTAAATTGAATATAATTATATAGGAGGGACGTTTGATAAGCCCGCGCAAAGTCCGAGAGATGCCACCACCGGCGCCTATCGAGGTCATGTTTATTTATTAGCATCTTTGGAAAGAACGCACACCAAGTTTCAGTCATATTGGTCTATTTCTTTGTGTTTGGCATTCGTGTGAGTTAAGGTAGTCGAGTTATTGTCCAAAAATGGACGAAAAAATTTCGTATGGTAATTAAACATTACTTTAT
Organism: Schistocerca gregaria; assembly: GCF_023897955.1. Lineage (NCBI taxonomy): Eukaryota > Metazoa > Arthropoda > Insecta > Orthoptera > Acrididae > Schistocerca > Schistocerca gregaria. The sequence continues at coordinate 398,358,410 of NC_064931.1, read as the reverse complement.
GAAAGGCAAAACGCCTCAGGAGACTAAAGAGAAGTTTGATAAACATTACGGTGAAACTGCGCCTTCGATTAGAACAGTTTATAAGTGATTTCAAAGTTTTAGGAGTGGCCATATGGGCACAAGTGATGCTCAACGTTCTGGACGCCCTGTGGAGGTTACGACTCCAGAAATCATTAATAAAATCCATGATATGGTGATGGATGACAGTAGAGTTAAGGTGCGTGAGATTACTAGTGCTGTGGGCATCTCGAATGAACGGGTACATAATATTTTGCACGAGCATTTGGACATGAGAAAGCAATCCGCATGATGCGTTCCACGATTGCTCACGCTTGACCAAAAACGGAATTGTACCAAGTGTTGCAAGGATGCTTTGCAGCTGTTCCGAAGATCCGCAGGACTTTGAGCGTGGTTTCGTCACTGTGAATGAAACTTGGATACATTACTATACTCCTGAGACCAAACGACAATCTAATCAATGGGTTACCAAGGGAGAATTTGCACCAAACGAAGGGAGAAACATTCCTTCAGCCGGAAAGGTTATCGCGACTTTCTTTTGGGATTCGCAAGGTATAATCCTCATCGACTATCTGGAAAAGGGTAAAATTATTACAGGTGAATATTATTCATCGTTATTGGACCGTCATTTTCCATCCTGACAATGCACCAGCACACACCTCAGCAGTTGTGGTCGCAAAATTAATGGAAATAGGATTTTAACTCGTTACACGTCCCCCCCCCTCCTATTCACCAGACTAGGTTCCCTGGGACTACTATTTGTTCCCCAATTTGAAGAAATGGCTGGCGGGACAAAGATTTTATTCGAACGAGAAGGTGATTGCAGCAACTATAAGCTTTTTTTCAGTCTTGGACAATTCCTATTATTCGGAAAGGATCAAAAATTCGACAAGCGTTGGATGAAGTGTTTAGGTATAAAAGGAGATTATGTTGAAAATTAAGAAAGGTTTACCCCAAACATGTAAGCAGTTTTTATTTTTGTACGGGCTTTTTAAACGCCCATCGTATATTCATAGTTCTTAAGAGCTAACAAGATAAATGCATACATACCAAATGCTGAAGAACAAAGGACGATACGAAACAGGAAGGCATCTCCCAGCTCATCGCAGGAAAAATGTGATGGCTTCTGTTCTTCATTGTCGTATAAAGTATTACATGTACTTATGATCGTTTGTGGACTTTCTGGTACACACATATTTCATGAACATAAAGAAAGAAAATTTTTCTTGGTGTCTTACATTTTCCTGTGATATATTTGACTACGATGGTGGCTGTTACATGAGTAGTCATTCAAGTCGTCAGTACAACAAAATTACAAGATTGGTGTAGACAAGAAAAAAACAATACACAATTTGACATGTTTTAAATAAACAATTTGACAGGTTATGTTAAGTCAGTTCAGGGACGAGTCTGCCCAAGGGAACTGATGCAGCCACTGTTGAAATGACGTCGCAGTTCGCTTGTATGATGTCAATCGGTCAGAGCGCGAGCTCTGGTTGTGCACTTTGTAGCAGACGTGGGAATCGAGGCGCTGTCAGTCCAGGACCGTAGCCACGACAGACGTGCGAGCCTTGCGTCACACTGCCTGTTCAGCCGGGACAGCCGCATCGAGGTCCGACGGGCATGACGGTGCAGAGTCGTGCTGCACGGAGGCCCGGCTCGCGAGTTGCGGCCTCACTGGACTGCAGCAGCCTCGAGCCGAGCGAGTCCCTGACGTCACCGAAAGAATCTGTATGCCACGGGCTGAGCAGAGTGGCGCATGGGCCGTGGCCTCACTGCTCCGCACTGAGCCAGCCCGTGACGTCACTGCACCAGCGCCGCGGGCAAGCACTGGTGTGCTAAAACTACAACGTTTGGTATAACTGACTCCAGTTGCGAGCTACGGGCTACGAGAGTTGAGTAGAGCAGTGTTTAGTGGGAGGGTGGGGTTTCTTCCTTTTTGTCGTAACGCACAAAATGAGCACGGAAACTAAACGTGGTCTGCAGAGGAATGAGCGCATGTCAAGAAAAAGGGTAGTAAAAGAAAAACTAATCAGTGATGAGTAGAGAACCACACATCTTGAAGCGAATCTTAGAAGTTCATTTGGGACCGTGTTAAAGCCTATTGTGGATGGCGTTAGGAAAAGCTTTCATTTGGTTTGCTGTTCGCTGTGCTGTGAAATTAACTCTCGTGCTGTAGGGTCAAGTGGCACTTCGAGCATTTCTCGCCATCCATGCGTGTCTAATAAACAAGGGATTTTATGTAGACGAGAAACGACTTCCTAAATCTGCTCAGGAGCTAACTGTCGATAAATGCGTGGCTATGTGTGCACGAGACCTAAGGTCGTGTGGAACTATAAGTTTGAAGGAATTATGAATTTTATTCAGACCTTAACTGTCACTGCGAAGCTCATTATGTCTCAACCCACAAGTGTGTCGTGGCACATGGCAGAAAGTGTAAAAGCCTACGGCATGTAATTATGACTGAAGTGATTGCTCATATAACAGAAGGTTAATACTCAACAACAACAAACATGTGGACATCCAGTGCGAGAAGAAACAAGTATCTTACATGTACTGTCTTCTGTTTCCTTGAGTGGACTCTCAGATCTCTCATTTTCTTTAAAACTCAGTTTCCAGATGAACCAAAACCGGGCGGTAACATTCTAAGAGAATTGTTTAGACGATTGATGTCTGTTGGTATAAACGACTCTACTTTGAGAAACATGCAGCACCCAACTGATCAAGATACCAACATTGTCGTTGCACTGCGTGATTATTCATGATTGAATTGTTCCTTCCATTAGCTAAATACAGGGCTACGAAATAATTTTGTTGCGGAGTATATATGTGTTAATTGTCCATAGGTTCATGGACTTTTGACTTACGTAAAGAAAAGTGGTCTTCTTAATGCTCTTGATAGATCAGTGAGCCAGTTTAACGATACACGCAGGAATAAGCAGCTGACAATGTTAGAATGTCTTTGTGCGAAAAGCTCTCTGAGAAGGGAGAAATAGCACAAATTGAAGGAACTGATATCACGCTCATGAAATAACTTTTTACGCTATGTATGCTACACTATTACTGTAATTCTTATACGCAATAGTTTTTTTATAGCTTTTAAAACTTAAGGGTTTTTGTAGCTCTTCAAAGCGGCGTCCAAGGAATTAGAACTGGAGAATCACCTACACCGCTCCTTCTGTTGGCATGGAAAATGACAGTGTTGAAGCATTTGAGTGAGGCGCCCCAGGACAGAGAAGCTTCTGAAATCGAACTTTTACATAAACGCCTTAAATTATACTTAGATGTAAAGCTATTTGTCCAGATATACTGTGAGGTAGAACTTCTCCTCTGGCCACCATTCGTCATTTAAAAATGATATCTGAAGATAAGAAGCGTAAAGTCATGTAAAGAATACAATAGTTTTTATACCTCATACTTCTCCAATCCCACAATACACTCTAACGACATTTCCCTTTACTGCAGTCTCGTCCAAACTGTGCCCCCGGGGCGCCAGCGCCCGCGACTGCCCGCGGCCAGCGCCCTGGGAGAATTCGGGTGTGGCCGCAGTGGCCGAGTCGTGTCGCTTAGCTGGCCGTGCGGACCGCCCTCCGTGCCTCGCCGTGCCCCTTTACGTGCCGGCAGCGGCCAAAAGCCGCACAAAGCCGTTAAGCAACAGACGAACGGCTGCAATGAATCGAGATGGATAGTCGACGGGAAGCAGACAAAAAGAAAGAGGAGCGGCGAGTCCGCGCTATTTAAACCCGAGTGTGAAATTAATTTCCTTTGTAGTGCTGTCGAAAATCATGCCAAATGTTTAGTATGACATCGGGAATCTTACGTATTTAAAATAGTACTCGATTCAACGGCACTTTAATACCTGTCACAAACATCAGTTCGAAAATTTGTCGTAAGAGGAACGCCAGTCAAAGTTTGAAAAACTGAAAGAAAATTTCAAGAGTGAAGTAAGTGTTTCCTATCACATGACTCTTTATAATTTATAAAGATGATAAATAAAACTATATTTTATAATCTGTCACTCAGCAATGTGCCATTTATCGAATATCACATTGTCCGCAACAAGGAAAATTTCTTTTCGGTTAATTTTTATATTTGGGTTGCATTAAATCGCGTACCACAGACATAAGAAAAAGTTTCAGGTGCGTTCTTTTTTTGCCACTTTCTGAAAAGCCGTCACAAATGCTCTCTCGGGAAGCAAAGTGTCATTAAGAGTCATTCTTTGTTTTTGTATATCTGTGATTTATGGATGGGAAAATTATGTTGTAGTTTGATCTATATTTTAAATTAATTAAAATTCAGATATTCCAATAGATAAAAATTTATTTTGCGACCACATTTCGCTGTCCTGGTTAGCGTGTTAGGCCGCTTCTCGGAGTAACTAGGGGAAAACGCATCTAAAACCAATCTTTCATTGTTAGTTTTTTTATTTGAGTTTCGATGAAAGAAACAATTGTTGAAATGATAAAAGTGTTTTAAAAAACAGGATTGTACAAAATTAATTGTGTGTTTTTTTTGCCGTGGTAGGAGCAGGAAACAGGTGGGAAAAGTTTGCGCCGCTTCTCGGAGTAACTAGGGGAAAACGCATCTAAAACCAATCTTTCATTGTTAGTTTTTTTATTTGAGTTTCGATGAAAGAAACAATTGTTGAAATGATAAAAGTGTTTTAAAAAACAGGATTGTACAAAATTAATTGTGTGTTTTTTTTGCCGTGGTAGGAGCAGGAAACAGGTGGGAAAAGTTTGCGCGCAAGTTACAAATGCTCGCTGAGAGTTGCGAAAGCAGGGAAACCCTTTGCGGCTAGGAATCTCATCAAGGATTGCGTCGTCGACTCGGCTTGTATTTTTCCAGCAGACCTCACGGAAAAAATTGAAAAACTAGCTCTTTCGCCTCAAACTGTTGCTCGCCGAGTCGAAGATATGGCCTCAAACATGGAACAGCAATTAATGGAGAGAACGGCGAACTTCATATCATTTTCTATCGCTCTTAACGAGTCCGCGGACGTTGCGGACATATCTCAGCTCGTCATATTCGTTCGAGGTGTCGACGACACTCTACGTGTCACACAAGAATTTCTCTACGTTATACCACTAAAAGACACAACCACGGGGTTGGATATTTTTCTACCCTCGGAAAACGTGTTAGAGTCAATGGGTTTAAAATGGGAACGCCTGACCAGTGTAACAACGGACGGAGCCCCTGCGCTACGAGGGATACGCACTGGATTTCTGAGTTTTGTTAGGTCAAAAATGGCTGAAGTTGGCTGTTCCTTATTCGCGGCAGTCCATTGTGTGATACACCAGAAGCCACTTTGTGGGAAGATTGTCAACATAAAAAATGTTATGGACATAGTTCTTCGAACGGTTAATTATCTACGATCGCATGGACTCACACATCTCCAATTTAAAGAATTTCTGGCTGCTGTCGAAGCGGAGTACCCCGACGTACCCTATCACGCCGAAGTTAGATAGATGATCAGAGGAAAGGCGCTTCATCGGTTTTTCTCCTTGAGAGGCGAAATAAATACCTTTTTGGAAAGAAAGGACGTCCAGAAGAATTACTTTGTGATCCTATGTGGGTGGCGAATTTGGCTTTTTTGAGTGTTGTCAGTGGTCATTTAAATACTTTGAACATTTCACTCCAAGGAGAAAATCACTCTGTTGTTTATTTAGTGCAGACGATTCAAACAATTCAGAAATTCTTATTTTGTGAGAAAAACAGTTGCACGAGAAGAATTGTTGTCACATTTCTGCACTAGACAGCGTTAAAGAATATGTGGATTTTTCAGATTTGTTCAGATCATTTTCGAATTGCAAGAACACTTTGAAAACAGACTTTTGGAGACAAGTTGAAACGTCCCCTTAGAAAAATTTGTACAAGACTGTGCTTAAACTGACACACAATATTTTTAGCGCAACGCAATCTGACTTTCAAAAATCCCTACGAAAGAATGGCCCTGACTAACATTAACATATACGTTTCATAAATCACTTACCTCACAAAAATCTTCGTTACTCAAGCTACTGCAATACAGCGAGCGCCACTACTGCCAGCTAAATAAAAGATTCAAACTACTGAAGGCACTAACTACTGATAGGCATAGTTAGCAAATGAAAGATTTTAATAGAGAACAAACAATGTATTTACCTCACTAGTCATAATATATATAGCAGTTCATGACACCAATTCTTACAAATTTCAAAACTCCGCCATCTCTCTCCCCACGTCCACCACTGCTGGCGGCTCACCTCCAACTGCGCAACGCTACGCGCTGTTAGCATCCAGCTGCCGCTGCTCAACACTACAATGGCAGACAACAATGCGAACTAAACACAGACTGCGCACAGCACAGCCAGTGATTTTTCATACCGAGCGCTAAGCGGCGTTACCAATAAGAAAACCTAAACAGCCTACTTACATAGCCCCCATGCTCCCCACAAAAAATTTTTACAAATTGTTTTGGGCAGTGGCCAACAATGATTTGATAAAATTTTTCATAATTACTATAACAAAGATATCAAATGCACACACTTATTGATACAATGTTGGTCAGAAGCTAAAATTCTCTCACAGTCCAGAAAGACAGTCCTGATCGTTCATCATAGTAAAATTGCAGTGTTTTTTTTTTCAAAGTCTGAGCAATAAAAGAAATTGCACTTGGAAGTAGTGGATTTCTAAGCAGTCTTGAAGAAGTAGTGTTGTCCTTCCAACGAAAGACAGTGCTGACTCTCGACATGGAGACAGGTAATGGGCCACAGCAGAGTCAGTCAACGTTGAAGACTATCGGTAGGTAGGTCATCACAGAGCAGACCCACTGTAGTCCTGGTAGAGATTACTATTGGTGGGCCACCAGAGGTGCAGACCCACTGCAGTCCTTGTAGAAATAATGGTATTGGTGGGTCATCAAAGGTGTAGACCCCCTGTAGTCCTTGTAGAGATGGCCAGCAGCCATCGGTTTGACTGTGCAGGCGCACATTCACCATTGAAGAGTCTTGCGGATAATATAGCAAGTCCATAACCACCACTTGTGCACTCACGAAAATTGTTTTTGAAATGTCCTTACAACCAGCAATGCTGTTATCCACTCCCTTACTGAATTATTAACGCAAGTGCAAACACTATCAGTCGCTACTTCTCACATATTGTCCATATACTATGACCAACAGAAACGTGTTACTTAATGAGATGAACTGGTGTCAATTACAATTTTATAACATGAGAATACAATAACAAAGGCACAAAATATATCATTAAAGAACATAATAGTACAGATAACATTTGCAGTAATACAGGCTTACAAAAGAATCGAAATAACAAATACATCAGTGTTACAGGAATTATGACATAAGTACATACATAAAAAATCAGAATAATAATTGAAACATCAACTTCACACATTAGCATTAAAATAAAAGAGAATAAATAATGTCTAAACATCAGAAAAATTCTACAATGTAAATATTATTAGCTAAACACATAAAGACAGGAAGAACACAAATATACTAGAGTACACAAACACATAGCGGAATAATTGAAAGGGAAAGGACAGGGTTTGTTTTCAGTGTAACATTTGGTACTGCAGTCCAACCCAAAACGTCATTCTGTAGATCTTTCGTCTTATCTCAACATATGTTTCCACCAAAAATATCATATTCAAGCATGCTTTCTGTATTTTGTTCACATCCTCTTTCAAAAATAGTTTTCCTCCACTGTACACTACTTTTTTGGCCAAATCATTTTCTTGTAACTTCTCAATGCATTTCTTCCAATTCGTCATAGTTAGTTTCTTATTTAGTCTCCCCCCCTCTTAAGCTAACTTACACCTACTGAGCTCAGATGCTAAACTAAGGGACGAGGCAATGCAGCAGCACAAAAGAATTAATACAAATAGCAATGATTAAAAAAATGGAAATTGGCAAAAAAAAGGTAGCAATATTACAACTAATATAAGGCAATGCGCAGCAAACAAGAAAAATAAATCAGTAATAAAATTGGCTTAATCTAGTAATACAAAGTGACATTCAGTAGCACTATGAATGGCAAACAGCCGCAGCAAATGCTATAACTTATACCTAAACATGACAAAGCTCAATCAGAAAAAATGTTACACTAAAGACAACAATGCAGATAAGGACAATGTCTATTCACATCTTAATGTCTATGCAATTAAAGTGGTGCACCACAAAAAATTTATTGTAAAAAAATATTACCATGTACTTGAAAAGACAATTCTGTATGCAATTTCTGTGAAGGGAAATGTCTTTTTGTGCTACTTCGTTTTTTTTAAGTACATCATAAAGTTATTATTTACTGGATCTGTAGGCATAAAATATTTATATTAGTACATCCATAAAATTTATTTTAACCAATGCTTCAGTGCAGTTAGAAACTAGATATTAAACAAAATGAGTAAATAAATGCATAAAGCAAGCCACATGGCATTTCTCTCAACTAGCAGGACAATAGCCATGAAATGTTTCTCGTCGTTTCATTAGGCATTTTAGTAAATATCATAAATTAAGAGCTCCACAGTGTAATCATATGTTTTCAAGTTTGAGCATGTCGTATTTGCGACGCTTTCTACAAAGAAATGTCAACAGCGAGGAAAATGACACCTTTTTTTTTTGCCTGTGTTTCTTAAAGGCACACACTAATGGCTTGTTTCCTGGTGGCAGTCGCCCAGCTGGGCGCCCACGACGCATTACGTCCAGGTGGTCACTTAACTTTCTTACCGAAATATTTACGACACCAGTTTCCGCTACAGTGGCTGTCTCATATAAAAAATTTCACAGGTCAAGAATTTGCGTAATTCATCTGTAGAAACAAAATCCTATTGGTATAACAGTGTCCAAAAAATTTTCGTCGGCATTGTAATACATTCACGCATTTACATACAGTTCATACCTCTTAAAGTACGATTCTTGGTTTCTAACAACCTTTTTCACAAACCAGAGTCCCTAATCACTACTTATTATTCCTTACCTTATTCGTTGACACTTCTTCAATATTTCATCAAATCAGATACGTAGCATAATCCAATAACTCATACAGCAACAGCTTATTGATCATAAACATACCACAACAGCATAATACACATAGTCATCGTAATAATAACATCATAACACCTCAGTTAAATTCTCAAAATCGTCGTAGCTTCCTCCAATAATTTCAAAACCTAAAAAAAATTCTCTGTTCATGTCAAAAGTGTCATCTACCTCAACCGTAATTTAAAAATCATGATCCCATACCAAATACATCATTCAAAGCTCTCATAGTATAACAATGGTTCCGAAAAAAATGAACAGTTCACAAAGTACAGACAAATACAATTTCGTAAGTGTGAAGTTATCCAACTGTGTAATTACGTAAACATGTGTCACTGATGTAGTAAAATAAATGTTAGTCTCTTCCAGTTAAATGATCAGATAGCTGTGTAATTTATGTGTTAGAGAAATATGGTACCGATGTGTAAAGTTGTATAAGCAAATACCATATTAGCTAGGGCTCCTTGTGCTTGCCATACACAGGGTACACAAATTAGGCGTGTACCCCCCTGAGGATTAATGTAATTATATCCTCAGGTGTTACAGATTACAGCAATGGAATGAAATGTATCACGGAAAACTTTCTTTGTAATTGAAATATGTTGAAAAATAAATAGTTTAATGCATGTCCTGTAGCGCTAAATGTGCGTCTTGCTGTAAGACAATCTCTGTGGAAGTGTCGTAGTTATTGTCCTCCGAAAGCTAAGTTCTGCAGAAGTCAATGTACTTACCTCATCATAAACGAAATTGAAATGCTTTGCGTATTGATATCTTAGTTATTACGCTTATTGCCGTGATGAAGTAAGTACTGTACTGTACGTATTGTTGTGCTACAGAAAAGGCTGTCTCATTGTAGCTATACCACAAACGTTACTACTAAAACATGTTTTACTTTCCAGAAAAATTCAGAAAAACTGCGCAGATATAAAACAGATAAACTGCAAAAGCAACATTGTAAATTGTCACTCATTAGTAGCGTCGTGATAAAATCGTGTAGCTGTCACATAAACTAACCACTGTATCATCTGGTATCTCACAGAAAGTACTTTAAATCCAGAATGTATTTTCAAGTAAACCAAAATGTTGCATTAAAATCTCATTAGCAGTTCTGGTAAATGTTCTAAGTATGTACGCCTTATAGTCGTTACGTAATCGTGCAACTAACAAGGAAGAATGTACTCACACAATAACACTGTGACGTCTGTTCACTATAACAATGCACTCGTAAATACTGTCTAAATATGTTCCGTAGGTTCTAGACTGGATAGTGAACTTCAAAACATTGTTGCATGTTAACAGTTTCTAAGTGTGACAAAGCATACTAGAAATGTGAAGTGAAATGTTTTATGGCAAAGACAAAGTTAAAAAGCAGATTATCTCTTAATAAACGGTTTTACATGTAAAATGTGGTGTAAACCTTTACTCTTCCTAGTACGCAGGCTGTCAACTGAAAAGCAATTATCATGTGGTTGCGTCGGTAAGGAATACTGGAATTTTGCTCAAGGTTAGCTTATGTTATTGTCCTCTGAGCCAGCCGGCGCACGCGTCTGCCTGCGGTACGAGTCATTGTCTGTTTCTTTGTTGGCGCGCGTCGTTAATGGGATTAGGAGACCTAACTTCTACAAATTCACCTTGCTGAGAGGGCCCTGCTCTGTTTGAATCCCGCCAGTTCTGCTGCAATTCAGGTCTGTCGTTACGATCATATCGTGTGTCGTCATGTCGGTAGATTCCATAGTTTCTTTCTTGTCGGTCATGTGGTGGAGAATTTCTCCCTGAATTATCACTGCGCGGTGGACACTTGCGTCTTAAGTTATTCCGTCTCCCTTGATAATAATTACTTTGGTTTCCATATTGTCTGTTTCTCTGATTGTCTCTGTGATAGTCATTACCGCGGAGAGACGACCTTTCCCTCTAATTATTACTACTCTGCCAACGGTTGTCATACGGGTGATGTCTGTTTTGGTCACGATTTGTATTGTGAGAATAGCCTTGTCGTGTCCAGTTATTATTTCTTTCATCACGGAATTGCGACGGATGTGACCTGTAATTGTTGCGTTCCGCGATTGTCAGTGTCGATTTCTAATTCTTGTAAGAGTCCCTGAAAAGCTTCAATGTCATCTTTGCAACGGCCTGCCAAAATAATATGCCGTAAATGTTCCGGTAATTTGATTAAGCAAATGCGGATGAGTTCTGAGGGGCTGTATGGGTTTGAAAGATACTGATTCTTATGTAACATGTCTTCAAAATATTTCACAAGACTTGAAAATTCAGATTGTTCGAAATTTTTCATCATTATGATGCCATGTTTTACTCGGTCTTGTGTGGCTTGAGACCAATATGTTGAGAGGAAAGCGTGGTAAATTCTCCTTCACTGTGGCAATCGTGAATGACCGATCGCATTCTTACAGCTGGTTCATTCTCTAAATAGCCACACATAAATTCTAATCTGTGCTCTAATGACCAGTTGGGAGGAAAACAATGAGAGAATTGATGGAGCCACGCTTGTGGATGAATGTCGTTGCCAGAATTCTTAAATATTTTGAATTTACGTGCAGTAATGAACAGCTTATAGTCAAAATCATCGTGTCGGCGGGTCGCATATCGGTCATTGTTACGTCGTTTCGGCGGTTCCATCTCAAAATTCGGTGTACTTTGCCAATTTCTTTCATAATCTCCAAAGTGCCCTGTGTTGTTATTTTGTGGCAGTTCCGTATTTTTATGTCCCTCTTCCCGTATTGGAGTGCGAGTGTCCTCTGAAATACGTAATTCTTGTATTACCTGTGTCAACTGATCTTGTATTTCCCGGATTTCTCTTTGGTGTTGCGTATTAATTTGATTCTGATTTTGTTTGAATTTCCTAATTTGTTCGAACTCTTCTGTGTCATTAAAGACTACCGGTTTTGTGTCATTCAGATTATCATCTACCTTCGTAGATAAATTAGTGAACTGATCCGAAAGTTCGGCTACTTTCTCCGATAGTGAACACATTTCCTCAGTGTGTTTTTCTGAACCAAGTTTCAGAGTGTCCATTTGTGTTGAAATCGAATCTACTGTGTCCTTTAAGTTTTCCTGAGATCTTGCAAGTTGCGTAACCGAATCGGTGGATGCAACTGAGTCAATTTTAGCTTGCAAGGTGTCGTGATTTTCACGAACAACAGTTTGCAATTCTTTTATGGCTGCTTCGTGATTCTGTAATGAGTTTTCATGCCGCGAAAAAATAGGTTGAAAATGCTCACAAATTTGTGTTTTTACGTCATTACAGATTTTTTGACATTTCGATTTAATGTTATGTAACTCAGTAGTTAAATCTTCACGTGTTTGTTCAAGTGTGGTGTCTAACATCCGAAGATTATGTTCCATTGTGTCATACTGTTGCTGTGTTTGTCTCGGATTTTGTTCCATTGTGTCTAACTTTTGAAGATTATGTTCCACTGTGTCTAACTTTTGAAGCTTTTGCTGTGTTTGTCTCTGATTTTGTTCCATTCTGTCTAACTTTTTAAGATTTTGCCCCATTTGTTTCTGATTTTGTTCCATTTGTTGCATTAATTGCAATAATAATGTATTAGTGTCTGGAATCTGTTTTTCTATGCTTTTTGGCAGTGCATTTTCACCAGCAACATTTACATTTTGACAGGCAGAAAATGTGTCTTGACTTATTTGAGAAAACTGTGAGGACCCATAACCTAAGTCTACAGTATTTGCAATATTGTGTTCTGTCATTTCTGATTCCTGAGGCGAGCTGTTGCCGACTGATCGATTGATAATTGTTCCCTGTTCACTACTTGTTTCATTGTCTACACCATTATTTGCCGCCCGCTCCATTTCTCTATGCACAATTACCAAATTACTTCTTCGAATGTCTGTTAATTCACTACACATTGGTGCTGATAAGCGACGCTCGTCGTCACTATTATTTCTCAGTTTACTTTGGAGCCTAGTGTTACGTTTTTCACACGCCATTATTGTCACAATATTTCACACGATAACATAAAAGCACAATTTGAAGAACAAAAATAAGAGAACACATTAACATAGCACTGAAAATAATATCTAGTTAATTGCAAGCGCAGCTGCGAAATACTTGGTGCAACTCTACATGCATGCCACAACTGTTGTACTGTACAACAATGAAAGACTACAACTACAAAGGAAATTCTCTCTATGATTACGCGCTAGCAATAAAAAATCTACATTAATTACACAAACTACAAGAAAAAATCAGAAGATTCCAGTGAGGTATCCTCGGCTAAGGGTCGACATATGAAACGTCCCCTTAGAACAATTTATACAAGACTGTGCTTAAACTGACACACAATATTTTTAGCGCAACACAATCTGACTTTCAAAAATCCCTACGAAAGAATGTCCCTGACTAACATTAACATATACGTTTCATAAATCACTTACCTCACAAAAATCTTCGTTACTCAAGCTACTGCAATACAGCGAGCGCCACTACTGCCAGCTAAATAAAAGATTCAAACTACTGAAGGCACTAACTACTGATAGGCATAGTTAGCAAATGAAAGATTTTAATAGAGAACAAACAATGTATTTACCTCACTAGTCATAATATATATAGCAGTTCATGACACCAATTCTTACAAATTTCAAAACTCCGCCATCTCTCTCCCCACGTCCACCACTGCTGGCGGCTCACCTCCAACTGCGCAACGCTACGCGCTGTTAGCATCCAGCTGCCGCTGCTCAACACTACAATGGCAGACAACAATGCGAACTAAACACAGACTGCGCACAGCACAGCCAGTGATTTTTCATACCGAGCGCTAATTGGCGTTACCAATAAGAAAACCTAAACAGCCTACTTACAAAGTGAGCTTCAGCCGGCCTTAGATATATTTGTTCGCTCGTTTTCCCTTCGGGCAGAGGACGTCTTACAAGTGCTTCAACTAGAGCTGATTGACCTGCAGTGCAATATCCGCCTGAAGGACCGCTTTCTTATGCGAAAATCTCTGGATGACTTTTACAGTTATCTTCCACGAGAGAAATATCCTCTTTTGCACAAGCACGCGGCCAAGGTTCTGTCAATGTTTGGTTCCACATATATTTATGAGCTCTTTTTCCCTCTGTTAAAGCTTGCTAAAACTAAGAACCCTTCATTACTTGGCGATAAAAATTTGACTAACTCTTTGAGGGTAGCAGTCTCACGGAATATTGTACCAAACCTAGTCAAAATCGTTTCTTCGAAAAACAAAAACATATAAAATGTTAATTGCCTTCTTTAACAATGTTGACCGTAGGACTCAAAGAGCTTTATAACGTTAACTCTATTTTTTAATAAGTTTTCAAACTTGGTCAGTTAAATTATTACGTACGAAACAGCAAACTAAGCATCCGATTTTTAAACTCTGACAATGGATACAAAAAGCTGACCGCGGGACAGTCCAGTGTAGCGCAGTGCTGTGCGGTCTTACTCGCTCCGCAGCTCTCTCTCGCTCATATGGCGACACAAGCCACACTCGGTCGCGGACGGGGAGCTGAACTACACTGCCTTGTGCCCGCGGGCCGCAGGCGCGCCCGCCGGGCGCAATTCTTCGATGAGCCTGCTTTACTGCATAAACAACGGCCTTTTCTCTTTGTTCTCGCTAGTGGGTTCGAACGGAACTGGCTACCCTTTCGATCTAGAAATAGTTATCTCAGTGTACTCTGCTCTTTTGTAAGTTACAAGAATAACATTTAATGTTCTGAAATAAGAGAGGCGCGCATTTCTAGATGTTGTTCCACATCTGGTAACACGTGAATCCTTGGGAATCCATGTCATAATAAATGAAAGTTTGAATTTTTGCTATATATGCACTGCAATATGAATTATGCTGTCCTCAGGTAAAAAGAAGAGAGGTATAATGAGGCTGGACATGTATTTCAGAGCCCAACCCCATCAAAAGCTAATCTTGTTGAAGCATATAAATGCTGCTACTCCATCCACTGGATTCCTATTTGTGCAATTTGAAGATGGGAATAAGGCATTCGGCTAGCAGCTACAACGCAAAAGCACTAATGCATACAAGGATAAATTTTTAAACAGAATTAAATATCAGGGAGAAGCAATTAACATTTTGAAGTTTACCAGTGACACAGTAATTATGTCAGAGACAGCAACGATCTTGGAATAACAGTTGAGAGGAATAGAAAGTGCCCTGGAAAGGGATTTTAAGATAAACCAAAATAGAACTAAATGAAAAGTTATGGAGCGTATTCGAATTAAAGCTAGCAGTAACAACGGATTTTCCATAACGTGCAGTACGAAAGGGGGTGGTAATATATGACCAACCCACAGATATACGGGTTTCGTTAATTTTCGTTGTCATTTACGCACAAAATACTTTTTAAAGATATATTTATGTGTAAGATGGGTCCTAAACCTGAAAATATGAATATGACACATATTCTGAAATTTCACGTCCACTGACAAGACCTAAATTTTTGCCTTAAGTTTTACTGAAAAATTTAAAACAATTACTGAATCTTGTAGGATAAATCATTAAAAATCACAAATATATTTTTTCAAAATTTTAAAATATAATGTACGTGACTAGATAACAATGTTCTGGAAACGTAGGCATGAAGTACCCCTCCCCTTGGTAATGCGAGGGTTAAATTACGTTGTGTTAAGGGAATCTGATTACGAAATGAGACAGTAAAAGGTCTGTTGGACAGCAAAATAACTGATTATGGCCGAAGTAGAGAGGATATAAAACGAAGACTGCCTATACCAAAAAAATTATTAATGAAAAAGAGCGATTTGCTAACATCGAATATCAATTTAAGTGTTAGGAAGTATTTCCTGAATGTATTTTCTAGGTGCTACTCCAGGCGGGTGTAAAAATGAATGTGCGCAATGGAAAATACTGAACGCGAAAATAAACGTTTTGCCCTGTCTGACTACCCCCTGATGCAGATCTTAGGATCTCTTAACAGTGATATTATTTCATCGTTCTTGCTTTTTAACATATAAATCACAACATAACAATAATTGAATGATTAAGGGAACTAGTAACTACTTAATGTTAATTATCTGTTTATACATTAATTGTTGTTTGAAACCCCTTTATTTATTACAAATATTTATATGTCGATGTGCAATGGACATAAATTGATACAACTGAATTTCCTGACTAATGTTATTGATCAACTTCCCAATTGTGCCCCTTTTTATGGGTACGCGATCTAATATAAATAACGCGAGATAACTGTTTTCACCTACGTCCCAAACACTAGAATACACTACTTTCAAAGATGGTCTACAGTGGTGTGCATCCTCAGTGGAAATGAAACTTACGTGGTCACAGCTGTTCAGCTTTATAGCCCTAATAAGCCGAAGCAATCAATATCACCAAATGTACTGGGTCTCGTGCGCCGGACTGACGGTTCTCGTAGATGTCTGCGACGATGGAAGGACTCCAGCCACGAAATAGAAAACTCGTTGAAAGACGAGGTCGGAAGAAGGCGGTCCTCTGACTAGTATCATCTATTACTATCTTCTCCTCTCTGTGTTCCACAGACAAGTTACGCGAACTCCCAGTCACAAGAACGGGATTTAGGTGTCTCAACGTGAGTATAGACAAAGAAGTGCTCTCAATCACTGAACGCTGCGTACTCTTCAACGACTCTCTACCCGGAGGCGAAGTCCAGAATAATATAAGTTAGCAACACCTTAAGGCATCTAAAGAAACTTCCCTATGCCTTGTGCCACTATATCATGCAAATTAATCCTTAGTGATTTTGCCAGCATTTCTCCTATCATGATAAACCTTGGTTACAGCTTCCTCAGCTTGAAGATTATCCCCCTGAGTTCCACCGCGCGGCATCACAAGTCAGTTTTGGTATGATGCTTGATAAGAAAATCTGGATCTGGGATTGCACAGCAAGCTTCGCCTGAATCACCCATCACACTGCAAGTGTTGACACTTTTGACAATCTCCTAACCCACTGGCACAATCCTTGTCGGCCCAATCATAAACGTTACAAACTCATTTCCTCTTTCTTCCCCTCCTACCTTCTGACGAGGCAGTGCCGTCACAGATGGTGCCGAATCTGCGTTCTTCGGAAATACTAAGTGCGTCGGTACCATTTCAGGACCCAAAACATCTGCAATACAATCAACCTTATTGATAGCTTTTTGTGTCACCTCTTAAGTATCTACAACAAGACACAAAAATCATTGGCAAATGCACTTCCCTCCACATCTGGTCCAGGCTGCAGAAATTTGCAACCTCTGGCAGGGTATCCCCCACTAATTACACAAACAACAAACGAGGAGAACAAAGCAGTACGACGACAAGGACACTTAATCTAATTCTATCCTAACACTTACTGTAACTTAAGTCCTCAGCTTGAAGGGCTACTCATGACTATTACTTTACGTGCTAAAAATAGTGAGCCACATTTATTGCTCAAAATGAAATATATTACCCATTAAATAAGGCGTAAACTACCATAAAACTCCCACTTTTCGACAAAACTCATCTTCCCCTCCTTAGAAGCAACACATGGTAAACATCTTACACACCTCCAGACAATGAGCCACACCCATTGATGATACGTAAAAATAACGTTGATATTTACACATCCTCAGGACACAGTCTGAGTCTACTTGCCACATGCCACACATGAAAACAGAACTGAAACCTGGTTAAAGGTGTACTGACTTGATGTGACACTCGCAGGGGGAAAAAAGAACAATCAGTGCATTTATACACTGCATATTGATGCTGTGTATTGACGAAACTGCAACCCTGCGGTAGTCGAGAGTCATTGTCTCCAGGGGAGGTGGCTGGTAAGATTCCTCTGTCAGTGAAATTTGGAAGTGACACACACTTCTTACATCAAAATGTGGAGGGCCAAGATTAGATTAGATTAGATTAGATTTACTTTCATTCCCACTGATCCATAGTGAGAAGGTCCTCCAGGATGTGGGACATGTCAGAGAAACAATAATACACGACAGATATTTAAAACTGAAACAAATAAGTTAAAGCACCTTCCACAGATCCCAAGTGCAATTATCCTCATTTTTTTAATGAACTCTATATGAAAGAATGATTTTACAAACACTAATGCACTGAATTTGAAACTTAAAAAAAGATTTTTTATGAGGAAATAAACATGTAATAGAACTACTACAATACTTATTTACAATGAACACATTACTGCACTGAAATGGCGCAGAAGTTCGATTGTACTTACACACACACACACACTCTTATTTACAATGAACACATTACTGCACCGAAATGGTGCAGAAGAAATCAATTTGGTCCTACTGAGAAATTGATCAATGGAGTTGAAGGAGTTGGCCACAAATAAATCCTTTAGGCTTCTCTTAAACTGAATTTCATTGGTTAAGCTTTTTATCCGGCCTGAGTGGCCGTGCGGTTCTAGGCGCTACAGTATGGATCCGAGCGACCGCTACGGTCGCAGGTTCGAATCCTGTCTCGGGCATGGATGTGTGTGATGTCCTTAGGTTAGTTAGGTTTAATTAGTTCTAAGCTCTAGGTGACTGATGACTTTAGAAGTTAAGTCGCATAGTGCTCAGAGCCATTTGAGCCATTTTTGAAACTCTTCCATCTGGTGTGCAAGATGTATGAGATAGGCGAAATACCCTCAGACTTCAAGAAGAATATAATAATTCCAATCTCAAAGAAAGCAGGTGTTGACAGATGTGAAGATCTATCAGTTTAATAAGCCACAGTGCAAAGTACTAACACGAATTCTTTACAGACGAATGGAAAAACTGGTAGAAGCTGACCTCGGGGAAGTTCTAGGCGACTGATGATCCTAGAAGTTAAGTCGCATAGTACTCAGAGCCATTTTTGTTAAGCTCTTTATGGCTGCTGCCAAGTTATTGAAAATGTGTGTTCCTGAATAATGCACACCTTTTTGTACAAGAGTAAGTGACTTTAAATGCTTGTCAAGATTATTCCTACTTCTAGTATTGATTCCATGAATTGATCTGTTGAAGAAGTCCTATGTTTTTAATGACAGATTTCATTAAGGAATAAATATATTGAGAAGCAGTAGTTAGTATCCCTAGTTCCCTAAACAGGCTTCTGCCAGACGTTCTTGAGTTCACACCACATATAACGCTTACTGCACGTTTTTATGCCAGGAAAACTTTAGCTTGGCTTGATGAATCACCCCAAAAAATAATCCCATACGACATTATGGAATGAAAGTAAGCACAGTATGCCAGTTTTTTCATGTTTATATCCCCTGTGTCGGACACAATCAGCACTGCAAAAAAAGATTTGTTAAGACGCTTCAGCAGTTATGTGGTGTACTCTTCCCAGTTCATTTATTATCAAGCTGAAATCCCAAGAATTTAACACTGTTTACTTCTTCTATCTGCTTGTCATTGTATGTTAGGCATATACTTGTGGGACACCCTTTACAAGTTCTGAACTGCATGTAGTGATAATGTTACTGATGAAAGGTCATTGACATACAGAAGAAAAAGTAAGGAACCTAAAATGGAACCTTGTGGGAATCCAGATGTAATTAGTTCCCAGTTGGGTGATGGCTTATAGCTTAATTCATGTCTCTTTCCTAATAACACCCTTTGTTTCCTGCCAGAGATATAAGATTTGAACCAATTTGCAGCATTTTCCATTACACCATAATACTCTAATTTACTTAAGGGGATATTGTGATTTATACAGTAAAAATCCTTTGACAGATCACAAAACATACCAGTTGCCAGCAATTTTTTGCCTAATGAATGAAACACATGTTCACTGTAAGTGTAGATAGCATTCTCAACATCAGAATATTTTAGAAATCCGAAGTGCGACTTTGACAGTATGTTATTTGAGATATGGTGGTTATAAAGCCTATTGTACATTAATTTTCTAAATTTTTTGAGAATGCTGGCAAAAATGAAATTTGACGGAAATTTGATGCTGTTCCTTTATCTCCCTTCTTAAACAGGTGCTTAACTTCAGCATATTTCAACGATTCAGGAAATATTCCACTAATAAACGACTGGTTACACAGATAGCTTAATATGTTACTTAACTCAAAATCACATACTTTAATTTATTTTGTTGATATTTCATCATACCCACTAGATGTCTTTGATTTTAAGTATTTTATAATGAACATTATTTCTGCTGGGGTAGTGAGGGTCAAATTCACATTATGGAAGTTACTTGAAATGTCTGGTCTGAGGTATTCCAAAGCAGCATCTACAGAACCAGACAAACCCTTTTTTTCAGAAGCAGTTATAAAATGTTCTGCAACGCAATATACATCTGTCACCAATGTATCATTTACTCTTAATGCTATTTGTCCCTCTTCATGTCTGGTTCTACCGGTCTCCTTCTTCACTATATTCCATATTGTCTTTATTTTGTTATCTGATATGACTTTCCTTGTAATATATTTGCTTTGATGTTCGTATTACAGTCTTTAATTGTTGTTGTTGTCTTCAGTCCTGAGACTGGTTTGATGCAGCTCTCCATGCTACTCTATCCTGTGCAAGCTTCTTCATCGCCCAATACCTACTGCAACCTACATCCTTCTCAATCTGCTTAGTGTATTCATCTCTTGGTCTCCCTTTACGATTTTTACACACCACGCTGCCCTCCAATACTAAATTGGTGATCCCTTGATGCCTCAGAACATGTCCTACCAACCGATCCCTTCTTCTGGTCAAGTTGTGCCACAAACTTCTCTTCTCCCCAATCCTATTCAATACTTCCTGATTAGTTATGTGATTTACCCATCTAATTTTCAGCATTCTTCTGTAGCACCACATTTCGAATGCTTCTATTCTCTTCTTGTCCAAACTATTTATTGTCCATGTTTCACTTCCATACATGGCTACACTCCATACAAATACTTTCAGAAATGACTTCCTGACACTTAAATCTATACTCGATGTTAACAAATTTCTCTTCTTCAGAAACGCTTTCCTCCCATTGTCAGTCTACATTTTATATCCTCTCTACTTCGACATTCATCGATTATTTTGCTCTCCAAATAGCAAAACTACTTTACTACTTTAAGTGTCTCATTTCCTAATCTAATTCCTTCAGCATCACCCGACTTAATTCGACTACATTCCATTATTCTCGTTTTGCTTTTGTTGATGTTCATCTTATATCCTCCTTTCAAGGCACTGTCCATTCCGTTCAACTGTTCTTCCAAGTCCTTTGCTGTCTCTGACAGAATTACAATGTCATCGGCGAACCTCAAAGTATTTGTTTCTTCTCCATTGATTTTAATACCTACTCCGAATTTTTCTTTTGTTTCCTTTACTGCTTGCTCAATATACAGATTGAATAACATCGGGGAGAGGCTGCAACCCTGTCTTACTCCCTTCCCAACCACTGCTTCCCTTTCATGTCCCTCGACTTTTATAACTGCCATCTGGTTACTGTACAAATTGTAAATACCCTTTTGCTCCATGTATTTTACCCCTGCCACCTTTAGAATTTGAAAGAGAGTAATCCAGTCAATATTGTCAAAAGCGTTCTCTAAGTCTACAAATGCTAGAAACGTACGTTTGCCTTTCCTTAATCTTTCTTCTAGGATAAGTCGTAAGTTCAGTATTGCCTCACGTGTTCCAACATTTCTATTGAATCCAAACTGATCTTCCCCGAGGTCGGCTTCTACTAGTTTTTCCATTCCTCTGTAAATAATTCGTGTTAGTATTTTGCAGCTGTGGCTTATTAAACTGATAGTTCGGTAATTTTCACATCTGTCAACACCTGCTTCCTTTGGGATTGGGATTATTATATTCTTCTTGAAGCCTGAGGGTATTTCGCCTGTTTCATACATCTTGCTCACCAGATGGTACAGTTTCGTCAGGACTGGCTCTCCCAAGGTTGTCAGTAGTTCTAATGGAATGTTGTCTACTCCGGGGTCCTTGTTTCGACTCAGGTCTTTCAGTGCTCTGTCAAACTCTTCACCCAGTATCGTATCTCCCATTTCATCTTCATCTACATCCTCTTCCATTTCCATAATATTGTCCTCAAGTACATCGCCCTTGTATAGACCCTCTATATACTCCTTCCACCTTTCTGCTTTCCCTTCTTTGCTTAGAACTGGGTTTTCCATCTGAGCTCTTGATATTCATACAAGTGGTCCTCTTTTGTCCAAAGGTCTCTTTAATTTTCCTGTAGGCAGTATCTATCTTACCCCTAGTGAGATAAGCCTCTACATCCTTACATTTGTCCTCTACCCATCCCTGCTTATCCATTTTGCACTTCCTGTCGATCTCATCTTTGAGACGTCTGTATTTCTTTTTGCCTGCTTCATTTACTGCATTTTTATATTTTCTCCTTTCATCAATTAAATTCAATATTTCTTCTGTTACCCAAGAATTTCTACTAGCCCTCGTCTTTTTAGCTATTTGATGCTCTGCTGCCTGCACTACTTCATCAATCAAAGCTAACCATTCTTCTTCTACTGTATTTCTTTCCCCTGTTTCTGTCAATTGTTCCCTTCTGCTCTCCCTGAAACTGTACAACCTCTGGTTCTTTCAGTTTATCCAGGTCCCATCTCCTTAAATTCCCACCTTTTTGCAGTTTCTTCAGTTTTAATCTACAGTTCATAACCAATAGATTGTGGTCAGAGTCCACATCTGCCTCTGGAAATGTCTTACAATTTAAAACCTGGTTCCTAAATCTCTCTCTTACCATTATATAATCTATCTGATACCTTTTAGTATCTCCAGGGTTCTTCCATGTATACAACCTCCTTTCATGATTCTGAAATCAAGTTTTAGC
The DNA here is from genome assembly GCF_023897955.1 of Schistocerca gregaria. Classification (NCBI taxonomy): domain Eukaryota; kingdom Metazoa; phylum Arthropoda; class Insecta; order Orthoptera; family Acrididae; genus Schistocerca; species Schistocerca gregaria. The sequence continues at coordinate 398,335,600 of NC_064931.1, read as the reverse complement.
GATGATTAAGTTGTGCTCTCTGCATATCTTTAATATTTTGCAATATTTCTTGTAGTGTGCTATGGCATCAACATCAGAACTGTTTAGGATTGACAGATATAGTTTTCTTTTTGTTTTACAAGATACCCCTATTCCTTGAGTAATCCCTGGCTTCTTTGTAGACTTCGCTCTATCCTTGGTTAGTTTTGAGGGAAAACAGTGTTCAAATAAGGTGAGCATTTTATTAGCAAAAGTGTTAAATTTTTCATTCATGCCATGAACAGTGTAAACATCAGTTCAATGAATGTCTCTGAGGAGTGTCATAAAATAATCAATTTTTGGTTTATTGATTACCCTCTTGAGCTCAGTTTAACAAATTTTGTATCCTGTTCAGTATTAACATTTAACAGAAGGAACTGCATGTCATGGTCTGAGAGGCCACTGACTATTTGTTTTATAATATAATTTTGTTCATTGGACTTTTCTATAAAGGTATTATCAACAGCTGTTTGTGAGCAATTGGCTACCCTAGGGGGAACTTTACAGTGGGAATGATAGTGTTACTAAAGCAAATAATTTCTTATTGGGAGAGTCTACATTGGAATCACCAGCAACCACTATTTCTTTGTTTTCGGTTGTTAAATGGGCCAGTACAGCTTCAAGGTGGTTTATGAACAGATTAAAGTTACTTGCAGGTGCTCGATATACACTTAATATTGTGAAGCATTTTTTGTAAAATTCTTCTTCTGTTACACATGCTTCCATACGCTGTTCTAAGCAAAATTTATGAATGTCTATGTTCTTAAATTTATGACAGTTCCTGATGAATGTGGCAACTCCTCCTTTCTCCAGTTCGGCTCTGCAAAAGAGAGATGCTAACCTAAACCCTGTAAGACTAAGAAGTTCTATACTAGTGATCACATGATGTTCAGAGAGGCAGATTATGTCAGCTGGCTTTGAGGATTCTAATTCATCTATACAGATAATTAATTCATTAATTTTATTTCTCAGTCCTCGAATATTTTGACGCAATAAAGATAGCTGACATTTCACATTGACTGAGTTAAAGTTGGGTAGTGTTGAAATATCTGTTGATTTTTGAAATTTACTGATGTAATGAGCTAGAATTATGTTTTTTGGTTCCTTTCTCAAACTGAAGGTTTGTCTCAGTCTTAAAGTCTCTTAAAATTTGGTTTCTTTTTGTCCTCCCTACCCTAAAAAAGGGTCTCTTCTGAACCCTATAACCACTGGTATTTTATCACTCATGATAGTGCCTCCCCCCTTTAACTTTCCTGCTATTTTCCCAGCCAGTTTACCATTCCCTTTCCTGTTGAGTTGAAGGCCATGCCTAGTATAATCCTACCTATTGATAAAATCAACAGGAACCACACCAATGTGTGATCCTGCACACGACATAAGCATCCGTTCCAACTCCAAATTAACTCTCTTGACTGAAGAGTTCAAATGAGGTTGGTCATGGCGCCCAAGAACCGATACAAACTCAACACTAGTATGCTTCGATGCTGACGCAATCTTTGCAAGGTCACGCTCCATACTGCACCCAGCATCTCTGTCATTCTATTACATGGCCCACCCACTATAACAATGGTGTCTGTCTTAGTGAAATCTTTGCTAAGTGATCGAAAATCCTGTATCACCTGCTCCAGACGGGCACTAGGTTTACAAAAATTAGTGACCTGGTATTCTGATTCTAGTTCATCCTGCAAAAGTTGGCCAACACCTCTTCCATGGGAACAACCTAAAAATAACACTTTCTTTCTCTTTACTGATTTTCCAACATTCTTACTTTTCACTTTGCTGCTGAAAGTTTGTTGTGCCCTGTCTACACCTGCAATTACTTGAGGCTCTCTAGCTTTTAACTGAAGCAACAGGTCAAACCTATGTTCCACATTCTCCACGAAGCTGTCAGACAAGATGGATGCCCTCTACATGTGGAGGTCTGAGTTGAGGTGGTGGATTGTTGTAGGGATGATGATCCATGGCTGCTCACAAAACCTTCACTATTATTCGTACGTTTTACTGAAGAACAAACTAGAACATTCTGTGGTGCAACGTCCTCCATAAGGTGTGCTGAACGTAGCGAGTGTTAAGGAACTGACGCAACAGGTGGCCATGGTCTCAAACGACTGGCTTCTATGGTTGAATGCAGGTTGCATCTGGTAGTTGGCCCACAGGCTGGAAGATACTAAGCTCACAGCACTGATCTTAAAACCAGCAGCTGGAGCCCACAGTTATTGCAGACCAAATCTCGTGGTGGCTGCTTGTAGTCTCATGTCGCCTCGTGGATCGCCCTACACCTCTCCTCTTAAATAGTAGCTACCATACTGAGACACCTTTGACTGAAAATAATAGTAATTTATTTTGGGACAGAGCGTTCTTGCTTTGCAAATCACAGCTAGCAACCATGTAGACCATAAGAAGTGTATTGACTGGATGTGTAGTAACTGGCCCACCAACGCCTTTCTGCTGTGTCGCCAGTGTGGTGGTACCAGCCCCTGGGGCACAATGTGGGAATCTGCCAGTGGCATTGATGCATCTGACGTAATGGTGTTTGTTCGGCTCTGAGCTGGCCCACTGCCAAGATCTTTTGCAACACCCACGGAAATATCAAAATTTTACTCAGTAGCGCCGAAAAATAAAGGTGGCGCTGAGATAGAATAACTGAAAAGACGATACTGAGTCGAACCGGGGAAAACAAGAAACTTATGGCGCAACTTCGTTTCATAGGGCGTATCCTGAGGAATCAAAGAATTGTCTAGGCGCTACAGTCTGGAACCGCGCGATCACTATGGTCACAGGTTCGATTGCTGCATCTGGCATGGATGTATGTGATGTCCTTAGGTTAGTTAGGTTTAAGTAGTTCTACGTTCTAGGGGACTGATGACCTCAGAAGTTAAGTCCCATTGTGGTCAGAGCCATTTGAAGCATTTGAAAATAGAGAATGTAAAGGAAATAGTCGTGCTTACCTACCACTTACCAGCAGGTAGTCAGCTCAGTAATGTCATTTAAAATTAACGGAACAGTGTTTGTTGATTAGCACTGTGATTTCCGATTACTTCATGTTGGTGTTCGAGAGAAAACCCAAGTTACAGATGTTGCTCCAACGTAATATTCATAAGGCAAGTGAATAACACGATTGGTCAATCGCATTATGCTGTATAGTTAATTGACTATAGGTCTTCATTTCTGAAAGACTGCAGGTTGGTTTGTGAACCATAAAAGATCTGATAAACTGCTAGTCCGTATTTGGATCACACCAGTGGGGGAAGAGCATTATGTCAGCAGTTTTGCATTCCTTCACGAATAGCTGCACACAAAGCTGAAAGCTATTAATTTAAATATACTTAAATATATTCATGCTTCTTAAGAGCTAACAAGATAGATCCTTACATAGCGAAAGCTGAAGAATAAAGGACGATACGAAACAGGAAGGCATCTCCTAGCTGATCGCAGAAATAATATGAAGGCTTCTCTGTTCTTTATCAACATACAAAGTATTACATGTAGTGACTAACATTTGTTAACTCTCTGGTATATACATATTTCATAAGTATAAAAAAGAAAAATTTTCTTGGTGTCTTAATTTGCCTACAATATATTTTACTACGATACTGGCTGTAATTATTCAAGTCGTGTGAAATAAAATTACATGTTTTGTTTATACAAGGAAAACAATGCACTATTTGACATGGTTTAAATAAACAGTTTGACAAATCATTAACATTGGCATGGGAGATATCTGTAGAAGATAAGCTAACTTAAAGTTTGACAGGTATCAAAGTTCGGAGGATAAGAGGGTAAATCAGGTCAGTGATTTGTATGCCCGAGGGAATTGATGCAGCCACTGCTGGAGTGACGTCGCAGTTGGCTTGTATGACGTCAATCGGTCTGAGTACGAGCTCTGGTTCTGCACGTCGCAGCTGAGGTGGGCATCGTTGAAGACTGTAGCCGTGAGAGGCTTGCCTCGCGCTGCCGGTTCACCTGGGGTAGCCGCATCGAGGTCCGACGAGCCGCACGGTGCAGAGTCGTGCGGCCGCACTGGACAACAGCAGTCTCGTCCGAGCGAGTCCCTGACGTCACGCCAAGGGCCGAGTAGTGCTGTTGCGAAACAACCTGTATGCCACAGGCTCAGCAGAGTCGCGCATGCAGACCGAGCCCACGGGCCGCGGCCTCACTGCCCGAACGGAGCGAGCCTGTGACGTCACTGCACGAGTGCCTTGCGCAAGCGCTGGTGTACTGCGGCCTACGGGCTGTTGGTAGCACTGACCGTAGTTGTGAGCTACGGGCTACGAGCGGCTAGTGGAGCAGAGTTTAGTTTGTATGTTCAAATGTGTGTGAACTCTTGTGTGAGTTAACTGCTAAGGTCATTAGTCCATAAGCTTACACACTACTGAACAAAAGTTATCCTAAGGACAAACACACACACCCATACCCGAGGGAGGACTTGAACCTCCGCCAGGACCATCCCTACAGTCCATGACTGCAGTGCCTTAGACTGCGAGAGTTAGGTGGAGTGGTGGGATTTCTTCATTTTTCTCGTAACACGCAAAATGAACGCAGAAACTAAACGTGGTTCACAGAAGAAGGAGCACATGTCAAGGAAAAGGGAAGTAAAAGAAAATCTAATCAGTGGTGAGTAGAGAACCACACAGCCTGAAGAGAATTTTGAAGATTCAGTTTGGACCGTGATAAAGCCTATCGTGGATGGTGTTAGGAAAAGCGTTCATTTTGTTTGCTGTTCACTGTGCGGTGAATTTTCCTCTCATGCTGAAGGATCAAGTGGCACTTCGCACATTCATCGCCATCCATGCGTCTCTAAGAAATAAGGGTCTTATGTGGACGAGAAAACGAATTCCTAAACCCACTCAGGAGATAACTGTAGATAAACGCATTTCTATGCGTGCACGTGATGTGAGGTGGTACGGAACTACACTCTTGGAAATTGAAATAAGAACACCGTGAATTCATTGTCCCAGGAAGGGGAAACTTTATTGACACATTCCTGGGGTCAGATACATCACATGATCACACTGACAGAACCAAAGACACATAGACACAGGCAACAGAGCATGCACAATGTCGGCACTAGTACAGTGTATATCCACCTTTCGCAGCAATGCAGGCTGCTATTCTCCCATGGAGACGATCGTAGAGATGCTGGATGTAGTCCTGTGGAACGGCTTGCCATGCCATTTCCACCTGGCGCCTCAGTTGGACCAGCGTTCGTGCTGGACGTGCAGACCGCGTGAGACGACGCTTCATCCAGTCCCAAACATGCTCAATGGGGGACAGATCCGGAGATCTTGCTGGCCAGGGTAGTTGACTTACACCTTCTAGAGCACGTTGGGTGGCACGGGATACATGCGGACGTGCATTGTCCTATTGGAACAGCAAGTTCCCTTGCCGGTCTAGGAATGGTAGAACGATGGGTTCGATGACGGTTTGGATGTACCGTGCACTATTCAGTGTCCCCTCGACGATCACCAGAGGTGTACGGCCAGTGTAGGAGATCGCTCCCCACACCATGATGCCGGGTGTTGGCCCTGTGTGCCTCGGTCGTATGCAGTCCTGATTGTGGCGCTCACCTGCACGGCGCCAAACACGCATACGACCATCATTGGCACTAAGGCAGAAGCGACTCTCATCGCTGAAGACGACACGTCTCCATTCATCCCTCCATTCATGCCTGTCGCGACACCACTGGAGGCGGGCTGCACGATGTTGGGGCGTGAGCGGAAGACGGCCTAACGGTGTGGGGGACCGTAGCCCAGCTTCATGAAGACGGTTGCGAATGGTCCTCGCCGATACCCCAGGAGCAACAGTGTCCCTAATTTGCTGGGAAGTGGCGGTGCGGTACCCTACGGCACTGCGTAGGATCCTACGGTCTTGGCGTGCATCCGTGCGTCGTTGCGGTCCGGTCCCAGGTCGACGGGCACGTGCACCTTCCGCCGACCACTGGCGACAACATCGATGTACTGTGGGACCTCACGCCCCACGTGTTGAGCAATTCGGCGGTACTTCCACCCGGCCTCCCGCATGCCCACTATACGCCCTCGCTCAAAGTCCGTCAACTGCACATACGGTTCACGTCCACGCTGTCGCGGCATGCTACCAGTGTTGAAGACTGCGATGGAGCTCCGTATGCCACGGCAAACTGGCTGACACTGACGGCGGCGGTGCACAAATGCTGCGCAGCTAGCGCCATTCGACGGCCAACACCGCGGTTCCTGGTGTGTCCGCTGTGCCGTGCGTGTGATCATGGCTTGTACAGCCCTCTCGCAGTGTCCGGAGCAAGTATGGTGGGTCTGACACACCGGTGTCAATGTGTTCTTTTTTCCATTTCCAGGTGTGTATAAGAGGTTAAGGTCTTATGGATATTGTTCAGACGTTAATCGACACTTCAAAGGCCCACAACTGTGTCATGGTACATGGCAGAAAATGTTAAAAGCCTATGACATATAATTATGCCAGAGATAACTGATCAGACAACAGAAGGTGAACACTCAGCAACTACAGACATGTGGACATCCAGTGCTTGAAGGGAATAATTATCTGGCATGTATTGTCCCTGTTCAATTGACTGGACTCTGAGATCTCTCATTTCGTTTAAAACTCAGTGTCTAAATGAACCAAAAATGGGAGGTAACATTCTTTGAGAATTGTTTATTCCATGTATGTCTTGGTATCCATGACTCTGTTTTGAAAGACGTGCAACACACAACTGATCAAGTTACCAACATTGTAGTTGAACTGTGCGAATATTTTTTATTGAATTGTTCCTGCCATATGCTAAATACAGCTCTACGAAATAATTTTGATGCGGAGTATATATGCGTCAATTGTCCATTAGTTCATGGACTTTTCACTGCGGTGAAAGAACGCGTCACTTACGTAAAGAAAAGGGGTCTTCTTAATGCTCTTGACAGATCACTGAGCCAGTCTAACGGTACTCGCCGGAATAAGCACCTGACAATGTTAGAATGTCTTTGTGCGAAAAGCTCTCTGAGAAGGGAGACAGAGCCCGGAATGATGGATCTGATATCACTATGATGAAAGAACTTTTTATGGTACGCATGCTATTCTATTACTGTAATTCTTATACGCAGTCGTTTATTTTATTGCTTTTAAAACATAAGTGTCTTCGTATCTCTTCAAAGCGGCGTCCAAGGAATTAAAATTGGAGAAATCACCTAGAATGTACCTTCTGTTGACAGGGACGATGACAATGTTAAAGCATTTGAATCGCACGCCCCAGTACAGAGAAGCTTCTGAAATCGGGCTTTTACATAAACGTCTCAACTTATACTTAGATGAAAAGCTATTTGTCTAGATATACTGTGAGGAAGCAGGTTTCCTCTGGCCACCATTCGTCAATTAAAAATAATATCTGAAGATAAGAGGCGTAAAGTCATGAAAAGGATACAATAGTTTTTCTTCCTCATACTTCTCCAATCCCACAATATACTCTAAACGGCATTCCCCTTTACTGCATCTCCATCCGTCTTTTCTATTTGTTCTTGCTAGTGGGTTTGCACGGAGATGACTTACCTTTCGATCTAGAAATAGTTATCTCAATGTACTGTGCTCTTCTGGAAGTTACAAAAATAACATCTAATGATCGGAAATAGGACAGACGCTCATTCCTACATGTTCCTACAGAAATGGTAACATGTGAATCCTTGGGAAACCATGTGGTCCTAAAGCATAGTTTGAATTTTTGCCGTATTTGCACTGAATTTTGCTGTCCTCCAGTATACAGAAGAGAGGAGTAATGAGACTGGACATGTGTTTGAGAGCTCCACCCCATAAAAAAACTAATCTTGTTGAAGCACATAAATTCTGCTACCCCAATAATGCTGGATTTCTAGTTGTGCAATTTGAAGATGGATAATTAGAGCCCTGGAACGGGATTGTAAGATAACCATCAACGCAACTAAATGAAAGATAATGGAACGTATTCGAATTAAACCTAGCGTTCCGTAACGTTTCCGTAACGTGTAATATATGAACAACATAAAGATATACGGATTTCGTTCATTTTCGTTGTCTTTTAGACAAAACATACTTTTTAAAAATATAATGTACATGACTACATTACAGTGTTCTGGAAATGTAGGCATAAAGTACCCCTTCCCTCTCCCTTTGTATTGCGATTGTTAAATCAGGAAGTGTGGAGGGAATCTGATTACGAAATGAGACACTAAAAGGACTATTGGGCAGCAAAATAACTGATAATGGACGAAGTAGAGAGGATATAAAATGAAGACTGACTACAGCAGGAAAAGTATAAACGAAAAGAGGGATTTGCTAACATCGAAGATAAATTTTAGTGTTAGGAAGTATTTCTTGAAGGTATTTCTTGAAGATTCTGCTCGAGGTGGATGTAAAAATGAATGTGGGCAATGGAAAATACCGGAAGCGAAAATAAAGATTTGGCTCCGTCTGACTACGCTCTGAAGCAGGTCTTAGGATCTCTTGACAGTGATATTATTTCCTCCTCCTTGCACTTAACGTAAAAATTGCAACATAAAAATAAATGAATGATTAAGGGTACTAGCAACTGCCAAATTATAAATGTTGTTTCTACTAATACATTTATTGTATATTAAAACCCCTTTCTATATAACAAATGATATATAACGATGTGCAATGGACATAAAGAGATAGAAATGAATTTCCTAACTAATGTTATTGATCAACTGCCCAGATCTGTCCCTTTGATGCCTACGCGATCTAATATAAATAACACGAGATGACTGACATCATCTACGTTCCAAACACTAGAACACCCTACTTTCGAAGATGATCTACGGTGGTGTGCATCGTCAGGGGAAACTTTTGTGATCACTGCTGTTCAGTTTTATAGCCCTAATAAGCCGAAGCAATCAGCAATGTCACCGAATGTACTGCGTCCCGTGCGTCGGAATGACGGTTCTCGTCCACATCTGCGACGATGGAAGAACTCCAGCCACAAAATAAACTACGCATTAAAACCTAGGACGGCAGAAGACGGTCTTCTGACCAGTATAATCTATTACTATCTTCTCCTCTCTGTATTGTACAGACAAGAAACGTGAACTCCCAGCCACAAGGATGGAATACAGATAACGTTTCAACGTGAATATAAACAAGAGAAGTGCTCTCAATCACTGAACGCTGCGTACTCTAGGACGATTCCCTAAACGAAGGCGAAGTCCATAATCGTATAAGTTAGCAACACCTTCGGTCACCTGAACCAATTTCCCAGTGCCTTGTGCCTCTATATCACGCAAATTAAGCTTTATTGATTTTGCCCAAATTTGTCCTATCAACCCTGCGACAGTCTTTCACTCGTGACAGCATCCACGGGCTTGAACATTATCCGCCGGGTTCCAACCCGAGACATCGAAACTTAGTTTCGGCATCATGCTTGATGAGAAAGTCTATCCCTGGGATTGCACAGCAGCCTTCGCCTGCATCACGCATTACACTGCCAGTGTTGTCACTTTGTCAATCTTCTGACCCAATGGTACAAGCCTTGTCGGCCCGATAATGAACCTTACAAACACATTTCCTCTTTCTTCTCCTCCCACCTTCTGAGGAGCCAGTGCCGTCACAGATGGTGCCGAATTTGCGATCTTCGGAAATGCTAAATGCGTGTGTACTACTTCATCTGCAATACAATCAGCCTTATTTATAGCTTCTTGCCTCAACTCCTAAGTATCTACAATAAAATTATTGTCGGCAGTTGCACTCTGTAAGACGCAAATATCATTGGCACATGCACGTCGCTTCAATCTGGTACAGGCAGCAGAACTTCGCAATCTCTGCGCCGGGGTATCCCCACTAATTATGCAAACAACAAACGAGGAGAACAAAACACTATGATGACCTAATTCTAACCTAACACTTATTGTAACTTAACTTCTCCACTTGAGCGGCTACTCATGACTACTACTTTACGTTCTTAAACTCAGTGAGCCACATTTATGGTCCAAAATGAAATACATTGCCCATTCCAAACGGCGAAAACTACCACAAAACTCTGACTTCTCGACAAAACTCATCTTCACCTCCTAAGAATCTATGCATGGTTAACAAGTTATACACTTCCAGACAATGAGCCACACTCATTGATGATACTTAAAAATAACGTTCATATTTACACATCCTCAGAACACAGTCTGAGTCTACATGCCACATGCCACACATCAAAACAGAACTGAAAAGCTGGTATAAGGTGCACTGATTCGACGTGATAGTCGCAGAGGGAAAAACAGAGCAGTTAGTGCACTCACCCTTTGCATACTGATGGTGTGTATCGACGAAACTGCAACTCTCAGGTAGTCGAGAGTCATCGTCTCTAGGGAGGGTGGCTGGTAAGGTTCCCCAGTCACTGAAATTTAGACGTGACACACACTTCTGACATCAAAATGTGGAGGTCCAGGATGGATGACCTCTACATGTGGAGGTTTGAATTGAGGTAGTGGATTGTTGTCGGAATGATGATAGATGGCTTCTCATATGAATTTCACTATTAGTCATGCATTTTACAGAAGAACAATGTAGAACATTCTGTGGTGCAACGTCCTCCATAGTGTGTGCTGAAGACAGCGAGTGTTAAGGAGGTGACCCAACAGGAGGCCATTGTCTCAAACGACTGCTTCCTATGGCAGAAGGCTCGTTGCATCTGGTAGTTGGACCAAAGCTGGAAGATGCTAAGCTCACAGCACCGATCTGAAAACCAGCAGCAGGGGCCCACACTTAGTGGGGGACAAATCCCATGGTGGTTGCTTTTAGCCTCATGTCGCATCGTGGATCGGCATATACCTCCCATCTTAAATAGTAGCTACCAGACTGATGCACCTTTGACTTAAAGTAATGGTAATTTATGTTGGGACAGAGCGTTCTTGCTTTACAAATCACAGCTTGTAACCATGCAGACCATAAGACGTCTGTTGATTGGCTGAGTAGTAACTGGCCTACCAACGCCTTTCTGTTGTGTCGTCGTTATGGCGGTGCCAGCCATTTCCTGCGGCAAAATAGAGGAATCCGCCAGTGGCATTGCTGCATCTGACGTAATGGTGTGCGGTGAATTTTCCTCTCATGCTGAAGGATCAAGTGGCACTTCGCACATTTCTCGCCATCCATGCGTCTCTAATAATCAAGGGTCTTATGTGGACGAGGAAACGAATTCCTAAACCCGCTCAGGAGATAACTGTCGATAAATGCCTTTCTATGCGTGCACGTGACGTAAGGTCGTACGGAACTATAAGAGGTGAAAGTCTTATGGATCTTGTTCAGACGTTAGTTGACACTGCAAAGGCCATTATGTCTCACCCCACAACTGTGTCGTGCTACATGGCAGAAAGTGTTAAAAGCCTATGACATATAATTACGCCTGCGGTAAATGCTCATACAGCAAAAGGTGAATACTTAGCAACTACAGACTTGTGGACATCCAGTGCTAGAAGGAAATAATTATCTGACATGTACTGTCCATGTTTCATTGACTAGACTCTGAGATCTCTCATTTTGTTTAAAACTCAGTTTCTAGATGAACCAAAAACGGGAGGTAACACGCTAAGAGAATTGTTTAGTCGATTTATGTCTTGGTACTTACGACTCTATTTTGAAAGACATGCAGCACACAACTGATCAAGGTACCAACATTGTCGTTGAACTGCGCGATTATTTACGATTGAATTGTTCCTGCCATATGCTAAATACAGCTCGATGAAATAATTTTGATGCGTAGTATCGCTCGAATAAGCGTCTGACAATGTTAGAATGTCTTTGTGCGAAAAGCTCTCTGAGAATGGAGAAATAGCCCGAAACGAAGGAACTGATATCACGCTGATGACAGAACTTTTTACGGTATGCATGCTATTCTATTACTGTAATTCTTATACGCAATCGTTTATTTTATAGTTTTTAAAACATAATTTATATGTAGCTCTTCAAAGCAGCGTCCAAGGAATTAGAACTGGAGAAATCACCTACACTACACCTTCTGTTGACATGGACGATGACAATGCAGAATATTTGAGTGAGGTGCCCCAGGACAGAGAAGCTTCTGAAATCGGACTTTTACATAAACACCTCAAATTTTACTTAGATGATAAGCTATTTCTCCAGAGATATTGTGAGGTAAGAACTATCCTCTAGCCACCATTCGTCATTTAAAACTGATATCTGAATATAAGAGGCGTAAAGTTATGAAAAGGATGCAGTAATTTCCCTCCGTCATAAATATATACACCAACAGCTCGTACGCCGCAGTATACTAGGGTTTGCGCACGGCACTGGTGTAACGACGTCACGGGCTCGCTCACTGAGGAGCAGCGAGGCCGCTGCCCGTAGGCTGCGTCTCTATGCGCAACTCTGCTGAGCCACTGGCGTACAGGTGATTTCGCAACAGCACTGCTCGGTCCTTGGGTTGGCGTCAGGGACTCGCTCGGCCCAAGACTGCTGCAGTCCAGTGCCGCCGCAACTCGCGGGCCGAGCCTCTGTGCACGGCTCTGCACATTGTGGCCTGTCGGACCTAGATGCGACTGCCCTGGCTGAACTGGTAGCGCCCAGCACGGCTCGCACGGCTGTAATGGCTACGGTCATGGACGGGCATCGCCTCGATGCCCAACCCTGCTGCAAAGTGTACAACCAGAGCTGGCACACAGCTAGTCGTCACCGACCGATTGACATCATACAAGCCAACTGCGACGTCACTCCAGCAGTGGTTGCATCAATTCCCACGGGCACACACATCACTCAACTGACTGAACCTCTTATCCTCAGAACTTTGATACCTCTTAAATTTTAAGTTAGTGTACCCTGTACAAAAATTTCCCTTGCCAATGTAACTGATTTGTCAAACTGTTTATTTAAAACATGTAAAGTAGTGTATTTGTTTCTTGTATACACCAGTCTTGTAATTTTGTTGTACACGACTTGAATGAGTACTCATGTAACAGCCAGTATCGTAGTAAAATGTATCGGAGACAAACGTAAGACACCAAGAAAATTTTTCTTTCTTTATATTTATGAAATACGTGTGCACCAGAGAGTCCACAAATGTTAATAAGTACGTGTTAATATTTTCTATGATAATAAAGAACAGAGAATTTTTCACCTTTTTTTCTGCTATCAATTTTTTTTAAAATCTCATTTTGTTCGTTTTTGTTCGTTGGATCTGCTCGGGGCGAACGTCATAAGACATCCGTTTAAGCTCGTTGTTGATCGATTAACTCCGTTATTTTTTATTACAGAGGGCAGCTAACCCTCTGACCGAGCACGCTGAGGTACCGTGCCGGCGTCAACTAGGAGATGATTTCCTGTTTCGTATCGTCTTTCGTTCTTCATCTGTCGTTATGTAAGCATCCATCCTGTTAGCTCTTAAGAACCATGAATATGTTTAAGCATATTTAAATTAATACCCTTCAGCTTTGTGTTCAGCTATTCGTGGAAGAAATGCAAAACTGCTGACATGGAGCCCATCCGCCATTGGTGTCATACAAATACTGAGTAGCAATTTATCAGATCATTTATGGTGCACCAAAGAACTTATAGTATTTCACTAACGAAGTCCGATACTATATTAAGTATAGAGCGTAATGCGAATGACCGATCACGTTATGCACTTGCCTTATGAAAATTACATTAGAGCCACATCTGTAACTTTGCGTTTCTCTTTAACACCAACATGGAGTAATCGGAAATCAGAACAGGAATCAACAAGCATTGCTCGGTTAATTTCAATTTACATTGCTGAGTTAACTAACATTTTCCAATCGCTCATCCACGTACCTAAGAGCTGATTGCTATTGTTGGGTGTGGACCACTTATACTGTGGTCACTTCATGTGTGGTTGCAGTTTTACGTCATACCAGAGACATTTCTGATTACAACAACAAAATAATACAAGAACCGCTACTTCAGTTCGCTGTATCGGCCAATAGTTTGAGACAAATAGCTTTTGTCATACAAGAATGAGCAGCGCCGTTAATTTAGAGCAATATAGAAACGTCTTTTTCCATTTCGACAGCTGATAGGGCTGAATCACACGAAATCTACCCTACACAGGAGTTCTCCCACTAAAGAACTTGGAAAATTGTGGACAAGAAGCCTACCTCTCCCTCCCGCTCCCTTCCCCAATGTTGTTGTTGTGGCCTACAGTCTGAAGACTGGTTTGATGCAGCTGCTCAAGCTAGTTTATTCTGTGCAAGCCCCTTCAGCGCTGCACAGCTAATGCTATGAATTTGCTAACTGTATTCAAGACTTAGTCTTCCTCTACAATTTTAACGCACCCCACCCATCCCCAACACAAACATACACACACTTTTCTCTATTACCAAACTGACAATTCTTCGATGCCTCAGGAAATGCCCTATGAAACGAAGTTATCTCAAAATTTCTTGTTTTCTCCAATTCAACTCAGTATCTTGTAATCAGTTATTCGATCTGGAGCGCTACTACTATTTTTCAGCGCTAATGAGTAAAATTGTGATGTTGCCATGACTGTTGCAAAATACCCAACACGATATCGTCAGATGCAGGAAAGCCACTGGCAGATTCCCACACACTATGCTCCACGAAAGGGGCTGACACCGCCATATCGACGACACAGCAGAAAAGCGTTGGTAGAGCAGTTACTACACATCGAATCAACAGACTTCTTATGGCATACATGGTTGCAAGCTGTACCCACATAAATTACCATTATTTTCAGTAATAGGTGTCAGAGTCGGTAGCTACTACTTACGAGGAGAGGTATATATCACTCCACGAGGCAAGATGATGTTACAAGCAGCCACCACGAGATTTGGTCTCCACTAACTGTGGGCCCCTGCTGTTGGTCTTAAGATCAGTGCTGTGGGCTTAGCATCTTCCAGCCAATGGGTCAACTACCAGGTGCAACCAGCCTTCCGCCATAGAGGGCAATCTTTTGAGACCATGGCCACCAACTATGGAGGACGTTTCACCAGAGAACATTCTAGTTTGTTCTTCAGTAAAATATATGACTAATAGTGAATTTTTTTTAGCAGCCATCGATCATCATCTCTACAACAATCCACCACCTTAACTCAGACTTCGACGTGTAGAGGTCATACATCCTGGACCTCCACATTTTGATGTCATAAGTGTGTGTCACACCTAAATTTCGGTGGCAAAGGAACCTTGCCAGCCACCCTCCCTGGAGTCATTGACTCTCTACTACCTCAGGGTTGCAGTTTCGTCGAGACACAGCATCAGTTTGCAGTGGGTGAGTGCACTAAGTGTTCTATTTTGAGTCCACTGACTGGTCTTTATTTTCCTCCGCGAGTATCACGTTGACTCAGTGCACCTTTTAGTAACTTTTCAGTTCCGTTTTCATGTGTGACATGTGTCAAGTAAAGGCTGACTGTGTTCTGAGGATGTGTAAATATGAATGTTATTTTTGCTTATCAGCAATCGGTGTCGCTCATTGTTTGGAAGTATATAAGGTGTTAACCATGCGTAGCTTCATAGGGGGGGAAGATGAGTTTTGTGGAGAAGTCGGAGTTTTGTGGTAGTTTATGCCGTTTTGAATTGGCAATGTATTTCATTTCGAGTAATAAATGTGGCTCACTACGTTTAAGCACGTTAAGTAGTAGTCATGAGTAGCTGCTCAAACGGAGAAGTTAAGTTACAGTAAGTGTTAGCCGACAAAACACCATTACGTCAGATTCAGCAATGCCACTGGCAGATTCCCACATTGTGCTCCAGAGAAGGGGCTGGCACCGCCATAATGACGACGCAGCAAGAAGGCGTTGGTAGCCCAGTAACTAAACGTCCAATCAACAGACTTCTTATGCTATACATGGGTAGAAGCTGTGACTTGCAAAGATCTGTCCCAACATAAATTACAATTATATTTAGTCAAAGGTGTCTCAGACTGGTAGGTAGTATTTAAGAGGGGAGGTATAGGAGCTCCACCAGGCGACATTACGCTACAAGCAGCTGCCAGGAGATTTGGCCCTCACTAACTGTGGGACCCCGCTGATGGTTTGGAGATCAGTGCTGTGAGCTTAGCATCTTCCAGCCTGTGGGCCAACTACCAGAAGAAACCAGCCTTCAGCCATAGAAGGCAGTCGTTTGAGACGATGGTTACCAGTTGCGTCAGTTCCTTAACACTCGCTGTCTTCAGCACACACTATGGAGGACGTTGCACCACAGAATGTCCTAGTCTGTTTTTCAGTAAAATGTACGACTAACAGTGAAGTTTTGATGAGCAACCATGTGTCATTATCCTGGCAACAATCCACCACCCCAACTCAGACATCCACGTGTAGAGGTCATCCATCCTGGACCTCCACATTTTGATGTCAGAAGTGAGTGTCACGTCTAAATTTCAGTGACTGGGGAACTTTACCAGCCACCATCCCTGGGACGATGACTCTCTACTACCTCAGGGTTTCTGGTTCTTGGACGCACCGCATCAGTGCACAGTTTTTGAGTGCACCGACTGTTCTATTTTTTCCCCTGCGAGTATCACGTCGAATCATTGCACCTTTTAGCAGCTTTTCAGTTCTGTTTACATGTGTGACATGTGTCAAGTAAACTCTGACTGTGTTCTGAGGATGCGTAAATATTTTTGCCTATCATCAACGGGTTTGGCTCACTGTCTGGAAGTGTATAAGGAGTTAACCATGCGTAATATCTTAGGAGGGAAAGATGAGTTTTGTCGAGAAGTCGGAGTTTTGTGGTAGTTTTCGCCGTTTTTAATATGCAATGTATGTCATTTTGAGCAATAAATGTGGCTCACTACGTTTAATCACGTAAATTAATAGTCATGAGTAGCCGCTCAATGAGAAAAGTGAAATTACGGTAAGTGTTAGGATAGAATTAGATTAAGTGTCCTTGTGGTAGTACTGTTTTGTTCTCCTCGTTTTTAGTTTGCATAATTAGAGGAGGATACCCTGGTGGAGAGGTTGCGAATTTCTGCAGCGTGGACCAGATTTGGAGGGAAGCGCATGTTCCGATGATTTTTTTGTGTTGCAGAGTGCAACTGCCGACAGTAAGGACGTTGTACAGAAAGCTATCAATAAGGCTGATTGTATTGCATTCCGCCCATGGTAGCTGAATGGTCAGTGCGACAGAGTGTCATACTTACCAGCCCGCGTTCTATTCCCGGCTGGGTCGGAGATTTTCGCAGCTCACTGACTGGGTGATGTGTTCTCCTTATCATCATCATTTTATCCCCATCGCCACGCAAGCCGTGGAAATGGAGTCAACTCGAAACACTTGCACCAGGCGAACGATCTCCCCGACGGGAGCTCCAGCCACACAGCATTGCAGTTATTGTACTGCAGATGATGTGGGTACTGAAATACACTCCTGGAAATTGAAATAAGAACACCGTGAATTCATTGTCCCAGGAAGGGGTAACTTTATTGACACATTCCTGGGATCAGATACATCACATGATCACACTGACAGAACCACAGGCACAGAGACACAGGCAACAGAGCATGCACAATGTCGGCACTAGTACAGTGTATATCCACCTTTCGCAGCAATGCAGGCTGCTATTCTCCCATGGAGCGATCGTAGAGATGCTGAATGTAGTCCTGTGGAACGGCTTGCCATGCCATTTCCACCTGGCGCCTCAGTTGGACCAGCGTTCGTGCTGGACGTGCAGACCGCGTGAGACGACGCTTCATCCAGTCCCAAACATGCTCAATGGGGGACAGGTCCGGAGATATTGCTGGCCAGGGTAGTTGACTTACTAGAGCACGGTGGGTGGCACGGGATACATGCGGACGAGAATTATCCTGATGGAACAGCAAGTTCCCTTGCCGGTCTAGGAATGGTAGAACGATGGGTTCGATGACGGTTTGGATGTACCGTGCACTATTCAGTGTCCCCTCGACGATCATCAGAGGTGTACGGCCAGTGTAGGAGATCGCTCCCCACACCATGATACCGGGTGTTGGCCCTGTGTGCCTCGGTCGTATGCAGTCCTGATTGTGGCGCTCACCTGCACGGCGCCAAACACGCATACGACCATCATTGGCACCAAGGCAGAAGCGACTCTCATCGCTGAAGACGACACGTCTCCATTCGTCCCTTCATTCACGCCTGTCGCGACACCACTGGAGGCGGGCTGCACGATGTTGGGGCGTGAGCGGAAGACGGCCTAACGGTGTGCGGGACCGTAGCCCAGCTTCATGGAGACGGTTGCGAATGGTCCTCGCCGATACCCCAGGAGCAACAGTGTCCCTAATTTGCTGGGAAGTGGCGGTGCAGTCCCCTACGGCACTGCGTAGGATCCTACGGTCTTGGCGTCCATCCGTACGTCGCTGCGGTCCGGTTCCAGGTCAACGGGCACGTGCACCTTCCGCCGACCACTGGCGACAACATCGATGTACTGTGGAGACCTCACGCCCCACGTGTTGAGCAATTCGGCGGTACTTCCACCCGGCCTCCCGCATGCCCACTATACGACCTCGCTCAAAGTCCGTCAACTGCACATACGGTTCACGTCCACGCTGTCGCGGCATGCTACCAGTGTTGAAGACTGCGATGGAGCTCCGTATGCCACGGCAAACTGGCTGACACTGACGCCGGCGGTGCACAAATGCTGCGCAGCTAGCGCCATTCGACGGCCAACACCGCGGTTCCTGGTGTGTCCGCTGTGCCTTGGTCTGACACACCGGTGTCAATGTGTTCTTTTTTCCATTTCCAGGAGTGTAGTACAGACGCATTTAGTATTTCAGAAGGATGCAGATTCGGCACCATCTGTGATGGCACTGCTTCCTCAGAACGTGGGAGAGAAGACAGAGGAAATGTGTTTGTAAGGTTTAAGATCGGGCCGACCAGGCTTGTGCCAGTGGATCAGGAGATTGACAAACTTGAAAACACTTGCAGTGTATTGCGTGATGTAGGCGAAGGCTGCTGCGTAGTCCTAGGGCTATACTTTCTCATCAAGCATCATGCCGAAACTGACTTTCGACGGCCGGCAAGACTGGCCGTGCGGTTCTAGCTGCTACAGTCTGGAACCACCCGACCGCTATCGTCGCAGGTTCGAATCCTGCCTCGGGCATGGATGTATGTGATGTCTATAGGTTAGTCAGGTTTAAGTAGTTCTTGGTTCTAGGGGATTGATGACCTCAAATGTTAAGTCTCATAGTGGTCAGATCCATTTGAACCATTTGACTTTCGATGAAGCGCGGTGGAACTCAGGGGGATAGTGTTCAAGCTGGGGGAAGCTGTCACCAGTGAAATACTGTCACAAGGTTCGTTTGTCATGAAGGACAAATGCGGGCAGTATCACCAATACTTAATTTGCATGATATAGTGGCAAGTGGCACTGGGAACTTCCCTTTAGTGACCGAAGGTGTTGCCGACTAATACGATTCTTGAATTCGCCTCTGGGTAGGGAGTCGTCGTTGAGTACGCAGCGTCCAGTGATTGAGAGCACTTCTTCTGTCAATACGCACGTTGAGACGTTACCGAAATCTGTCGTTGTGACTGTGGGTTCGCGTTTCTTGTCTGCAAAATACAAAGAGGAGAATGGCACAACCTCGTTTCATAGGCCATATCCTGAGGCATCAAGGACTTACCAGTTTGGTAATGGAGAGAAGTGTGTTTATGTGGGTATTGGGGAGGGTCGTGTTAAAATTGTAGTGAGAGACAAACGCTTGATTGCAGTTAGCAGTTTGAAACTGATGCACATTGTATTAGCTATGCAGCGCTGAAGAGGCTTGCACAGAATAGACTAGCTTGGGCAGTTACAACACACCAGTCTTCAGACTGTAGGCCCCAACAATAACATTGGGGAAGGGGACGGGAGGGATATGTAGGATTCTGGTCCACAATTTTGCAAGTTCTTTACTGGGATATTATCTGAGTAAGGTAGATCTCGTGTGATTGAGCCCCATCGGCGGTTGACATGGCAAAAGACGTTTCTGTATAGCTCTAAATTATTGGCGCTGCTCAATCTCGGATGAGAAAAGCTATGTAGCTCATACTATTGGCCGATACAGTGAACTTGTATCATTTTGTTGTTGTAAACAGAAATGTCTCTGGTATGACGTTAAACTGCAACCACACATGGAGTGACCAAAGTATAAGTGGTCCAAATCAACAACAGCAACAACATCTCTGGTAGGTGGATGAGCGAGTGGAAGTTCTTAGTCAATTCAGTGATGTCATTTAAAATTAACCGAGCAGTGCTTGTTGATTCCTGTTGTATTTTCCGATTACTCCAGGTTGGTGTTCGGGAGAAACGCAAAACTACAGATGTGGCTCCAATGTACTTTTCATAAGGCAAGTGAATAACGCGATCGGTCAATCGCATTATGCTCTATAGTTAATTGAGTATCGGACTTCGTTTCTGAAAGACTGTAGGTTCGCTGGTGCACCATAAATATCTGATAAATTGCAAATCAGTGTTTGGATCACACCAATGTCGGATGGGCTCGACATCAGCAGTTTTGCATTTCTTTTATGAATAACTGTACACAAATCTGATGAAGAAATTAATACAAAGAGATAAGTTTAGTTTGTTACATTAATATATATGAAAGGTATTAATTTGAATATACGTAAATATATTGATGATTCTTATTGTATGAGCTAACAAGATAGACCTTACATAGCGAAAGATGAAGAACAAAGGACGACACATAACAGGAAGGCATCTCCTAGCTGATTGCAGAAAAATATGAAGCCGTCAGTGTTCTTTATTATAATAGAAAGTCTTACAAGTACTAAATAACATCTGTCGACTCACTGGTAAAGACATATTTCATAAACATAAAGGAAGAAAATTTTCTTGGTGTGTTACATTTGCCTACGATGCATTTTACTGTGATACTGGCTGCTACATGAGTAGGCATTCAAGTCGTTTACAACAAATTTACAATATTGTTGTATACAAGAAATAACAATACACAGTTCGACATGTTTTGAACAAACGGTTTGACAAATCATTTTCATTGACATGGGAGATATTTGTACAAAATGCACTAACTTAAAATTTGAGAGGTATCATTGGTCTGAGGATAAGGGGTTAAGTCAGTTCAGTGACGTGTCTGCCCATAGCAATTGATGCAACCACAACTGGAGTGACGTCGCAGTTGGCTTGTATGATGTCAATCGGTTGGTGCGAGGTCTGGTTGTGCAGCAGAGATGGGCATCGAGGCGCGGCCCGTCCAGGACCGTGGCCACGACAGCCATGTGAGCCTTCCTTCACGCTGCCAGTTCAGACGGCGCAGCCGCATCGAAGTCCGACGGGCCGCACGGTGCAGATTCGTGCACAGAGGCTCGGGCTACGAGTTGCGGCCGCACTGGCCCACAGCAGTCTCTGGCCTAGCAAGTCCCTGACGTCACCCGAAGGGCCGGGAAGTGCTGTTGCCAAAGAACCTGTATGCCACGCCCTCAGCAGAGTTGCGTATGGACATCCAGCCAGGGGCCGCGGCCTCCCTGCTCCACACTGAGCTAGTTCATGACGTCACTGCACCAGTGCCTTGCACAAACATTGCCGTGCTGCGGCCTAAGGGCTGTTGATATTATTGACAGCAGTTGCGAGCCACGGGCTACGAGCGGTGAGTAAAGCAGTGTTTAGTGCGGTCTTGGGATTTCTTCATTTTTGTCGTAACATACAAAATGAGCATAGAAACTCAACGCGGTTTGCAGGAGAAGGAGTGCATGCTAAGAAACAGGAAAGTAAAAGAAAATTAATCAGTGATGACTAGAGAACAGCACAGCATGAAGCGAATCTTAAAAGTTCAGTTTGGACCGTGTTAAAGTCTGCTTTGAATTGCGTAGTAAAAACGTTCATTTGGTTTCGCTGTGCAGTGAAATTTACTCTCATAATGAAGGGTCAAGTGGCACTTCACACATTTCTCGCCATCCGTGCGTGTCTAATAAACAAGCGTCTTATGTGGACGAGAAAACGACTTCCTAAACCTACTAGGGAGATAATTTTCGATAAATGCGTGGCTATGTGTGCACATGACATAAGGTCGTACGGAACTATAAGAGATGAAGGTCTTACGGATCATGTTCAGACGTTAATTGACACTGCAAAGACCATTACGTCTCTCATCACAACTGTGTCGCCGTACATGGCAGAAAGTGTTTAAAGACTGTGACATATAATTATGCCTGAGGTAATTCCTCATACAACAAAAGGTGAATACTCAGCAACTACTGACATGTGGACATCCAGTGCGAGAAGGAAACAATTATCTGACATGTACTGTATCCTGTTTCATTGACCGGACTCTGAGATCTCGCATTTTGTTTACAACTTAGTTTCCAGATGAACCAAAAACGGGCGGTAACATTCTACGAGAATTATTTAGACGATTTATGTCTATTGGTATCCATTATTAAAGACATGGTGCACTATACTGATCAAGGTACTAACATTGTCGCTGCACTGCGCGATTATTCACGATTGAATTCTTCCTGCCATATGTTAAATACAGGGCAAGGAAATAATTTTGATGCGGAGTATATATGCGTCAGTTGTCCATACGTTTTGATTGCAGCGAAAGAACGCGTCACTTGCGTAAAGGAGTGTTGTCTTCTTAATGCTCTTGATAGATCACTGAGCCAGTCTAACGATACACGCTGGAATAAGCAGCTGACAATGTAGAATGTATTTTTGCGAAGAGCTCTCTGAGAAGGGAGAAATAGAACGAAATGATTTCATGCTGATGAAACAACTTTTTACGGTACGTATGCTATTCTGTTACTGTAATTCTTGTACGCAATCGTTTATTTTATAGCTTTTAAAACATAAGTGTTTTTGTAGCTCTTCAAAGTGGCGTCCAAGGAATTAGAACTGGAGAAATAACCTACACTGCACCTTCTGCAGACATGGACGATGAGAATGTTAAAGCAATTGCGCCAGGCGCTCCAGGACAGAGAGACTTCGGAAATCGGACTTTTACATAAACGCCTCAGATTATACTTAGATGAAAAGCTATTCGTCCAGGGACACTGTGAGGTGGCAACATTCCTCTGGCCACTATTCGTCATTTAAAAATGATATCTGAAGATAAGAGGCTTAAAGTCATGAAAATGATTTCCCTTTACTGCATCTCCAATCGTCTTTCCTCTTTGTTCTCGCTAGTGGGTTTGAACGACCTAGAAATAGTTATCTCAATGTACTCTACTCTTCTGGAAGTTACAAAAATAACATTGAATGTTGTGAAATAGGAGAGACACTCATTCCTACATGTTTCTCCATAACTGGTAACATGTGAATCCTTGGGAATCCATGTTGTCCTAAATGAAAGTTTGAATTTTTGCCGTATATGCACTGAAATATGAATTTTTCTGTCCTCAGGCAAAAAGAAGAGAGGTGTAATGAGGCTGGACATGTATTTCACAGCCCCACCCCATCAAAGGACAAATCTTGTTGAAGCATATAAATTCTGCTACTCCATCCGCTGGATTTCTAGTTGTACATGTTGAAGATGTGAGTGAGACGTTTGGGTAGCCCACACTAGATGTCATTCAACATCTGCACCGAATAGCAGAAATGTATACAAGGATAAATTTTTGAACAGAATTAAATATTTGGGAGATGCAATAAACATTTTGAAGTTTACCGGTGACACTGCAGTTCTGTCAGAGACAGCAAAGAACTCGGAAGGGATTATAAAATACCGCTCAATGGAATTGAATGAAAGGTAATGGAACGTATTCGATTTAAACATAGGAGTACCAACGGATTTTCCATAACGTGTACTACAAAATGGGGGCGTAATATATGACCAACACAAAGATATACTGATTTCGTTAGTTTTCGTTCTCTTTTACGCACAACATACTTTTTAAAGATATATTTATGTCTAAGAAGGGTCCTAAACCTGAAAATATGCATATTACACCTGTTCTGAAAATTCACATCCACTGACAAGACCTAAATTTTAGCGTTTCCTTATACTGAAAAATTTAAAACAATTACAGAATGTGGTAGAAGACATCTCTAAAAATCACAAATATAGTTTTCTCAAAATTTTAAAATATAATGTACAAACGTGCTTAAAATTAATCCGAACGACCTGAATTGCATTTCGCCTGATTAGCATGCAACCCACATAACGCAGCTGTCTAGCAGGTCCTCTATGCGCTCCTTGATACAGTCGTTTGACTATTGAGAATGGTTCCAACAAGTCACCACTAGAAAACACTGCTCTGTATCGCAATAACTCGAGATGTAAAGTAATACCACGATACTAGAAATTTTAGGAAACACCTTACCACAGATAAGACTGTGCTTAAGCTTGTAAGCTCACATTTATTGCAATAAATGACATACCTGAAATGTTACAACTCACATAATTACGTCAGATAGGTAATGCACGTAGTAGCATCACTAGAGCAGAGCACGTGGGAAGACACTGTACGGGTCGTGGCACCATACAGGGCTAGCAAACTACACACGCCAAACACTGAGATTTCCTGTCCAGTAAGTGCTGTCAGCGTGGAATGTGAACGATGAAGCGGGAGTGAACCAAGCAGCTCATACGTCGATTTGCTCAGTAAAGAAACTTACGCACCAGTGTCCAGCTGCGTGCGAACAGAACGTCAACAAATGAGCAAAGTCACAAAAAGTTTCCTCGCATCGCGCTCAATGTAAGAGGAAGTGTCTGGCAAAACTTGATTCACACGACCAGCTGTCGAAGCAAGTGAAGCAGAAGGCTTTGAATAAATGGCATTAACATCCACATGCTGATGTCAATCATGATCATGCCGGTTGCCGTTGCGGTGACGCCCACGCGAGTGACGCGAACTGGAGACAATTGGTGAGTTAAAGTTTCTCTTAACACACACAGCTTGCACATGTCCTTTCTTATTACAAAAATAACACAGTGCTTGACGGGATGGACAAATATCCCGTGGGTGTCCACGATAGCAGTTCGGACATGATTTCAGTTTCTTAGTGGGTGCCTGGTGTGAAATTTGTTTACTTGCGGATAGGAGGGCACGTGTTGTGCCGCGCTAACAGTACACACATTCGGCGTCACGTCGAAGGTGGAAGTAGCCATGTCTAATTAATCTTGTCTGTCTAGCAAGTCCACTACTTCCTTCAAAGACGGGTTTTTATATCTGTGGATTTTTTGGCGGATGCGGTGATCCAACACATTCAGCGCAATAGCGTCTTTAATCGTTACATCCGAATATGAGCGTCCACACTAGTAATTAAAGTCAAAATCAGAAGTTAGTCCCTGAAGGCCCCCTAACCAAGACTGAATAGAACCACGCCTCAGGCGAAAGAATTTGTAGCGTGCAGCTACCACATTTACACCATCACGAAAGTGGGAGTTCAAAGCGTCAATCACTTAATCGTAAGTTTTAGTTTGTGGGCAGGTGGTGGAAAACAATTTCACGAGCAAACGGTACAACAAAATACCCGCATTGGCAATGCTCTGTACCTGGAATGTTGCAAGCTGCCAAGTATGCCTTGTGCTGTGCGATGTTTTCTGGCAAGCCTTAAACGTCAGGACTGAAGGCACGAAATGGCGGCGCCATCAGCGACGGCGCCGGTACAGGCGCAGTTTGTAGTGTGACCACTCAATTTATGGCAGCAAGCAGCTGCGTCATTTACTGAGCCTGAAAACGTACAAGATCGGACAGCGAAGCCTGTTCCTTTAGCGAAGCCAAGGTTTACGCAACGGGCATATCATAAAAAAGCTAAAGTAGTACTGAGCAAAAAAGGAAATGAGAGAAGAGGGAAAAAAAATTTAATTCCTGGTCGTCGCCAAGTTTTGTATCCCGCCTGCAAGGCGGCGCGTGGCTCTGCTCCTGTGAGTAGGAACAGGAAAAGATGAAAATCTCTCGGTACTGTTCTTAAAAGTGGTTTTACTCTGTCACAATATTAACTGAATATACAACTTTGCACTGACGTGCGTAACCGTAGGCCCGTCGTAAGTAGTACATAATCTCAATAGCAAGCGAAGTTCTTTACTGGGAGAACTGATGAGTAAGGAGATTTCGTGTAATGCAGCACCCTCGGCTGTTGACATTGCTCTATTGCTCTAAATTAACGGCGCTGCTCATTATTGTATGAGAAAAGCTATTTATCTCACACTATTGGCCGATGCAACGAACTGAGGAATTGGTTCTTGTATTATTTTGTTGTTGTAAACAGAAATGTCGCTGGTATGACGTTAAACTGCAACCACACACGTAATGACCACAGTATAAGTGCTCCCCAGCCAGCAATAGCAACTTCCTCTCTGGCAGGTGGATGAGTGAGTGGAAGTTGTGAGCTGTAACTGTTACCTTGCCTGCTTGCGAAGGTGGAAGGAAGATAGAGAATGTAAAGCAATGGTCTCATGTGGACGAAACACGACTTAGTAAACCAACTGAGGAGATAACTGTCCATAAATGCGTGGCTATGTGTGAACGAGACCTAAAAGGGTTCAAATGGCTCTGAACACTATGGGACTCAACTGCCGTGGTCATTAGTCCTCTAGAACTTAGAACTAATTAAACCTAACTAACCTAAGGACATCACACACATCAATGTCCCAGGCATGATTCGAACCTTACCGTAGCAGCAGCGCGGCTCCGGACTGGAGCGCCTAGAACCGCACGACCACCGCGGCCGGCGAACGAGATCTAAGGTCGTACGGAACTATAAGAGATGAAGATCTTATGAATCTTGTTCAAACGTTAGTTGACACTGGAAAGGTCATTATATCTCACCCCACAAATGTGTCACAGTACATGGCAGAAAGTGCTAAAAGCCTATGACATATATTTATGCCTGAGGTAATTGCTCATATAACAAAAGTGAATACTCAGCAACTACCGACATGAAGACATCCAGCGCGAGAAGAAACAATTATCTGCCAGGTACTGTCTCCTGTTTCATTGACTGGACTCTCAGATCTAGCATCTTATTTACAACTCAGTTTCCAGATGAACCCAAAATGGGAGGTAACATTCTAAGAAAATTGTTTAGACGAATTATGTCTCTTGGTATCCACCACTGTACTTTGAAAGACATGCAGCATACGACTGATCAAGGTCCAACATTATCGTTGCACTGTATGATTATTCACGATTGAATTGTTCCAGCCAAATGCTAAATACAGGGCTACGAAATAAATTTAATGGGGAGTATATATTCTTCAATTGTCCATAAGTTCATGATCTTTTGACTGTAGCGAAAGAAAGCGTCACTTACGTAAAGAAAATTGGTCTTCTTAATGCTTTTGATACATCACTGAGCCATTCAAACGATACTCGCTGGAATAAGCAGCTGACAATGTTAGAATGTCTTTGTGCAAGAACCTCTGTGAGAGGGAGAAATAGCTCAAAACGAAGGAACCGATAATACGTTGATGAAAGTACTTTTTACGTTATGTATGCTATTCGATAATGTAATTCTTATATGCAATCGTTTATTTTATAGATTTTAAAACATAAAGGTTTTTGTAGCTCTTCAAAGCGGCGTCCAAGGAATTAAAACGCTCGAATCACCTACACTGCACCTTCTGTAGACATGGACAATGACAATGTTGGAACAGAGCGTTCTTGCTTTGCAAATCACAGCTTGCAACCATGTAGGCCATAATAAGAGTATTGACTGGGTATGTAGTAACTCGCCCACCAACGCCTTTCTGCTGTGCCGTCGTTATGGCGGTGCCAGCCCCTTTCCTGGAGCACAAGGTGAGAATCTGCCAGTGGCATTGCTGCATCTGACGTATTGGTGTTTGGTCGGCTCTGAGCTTGCCCAGTCCCAAGGTCTTTTGCAACAGCCATCGCAACATCAAAATTTTACACGGTAGCGTGGTAGCGCTGCAGATCGAATAACTGATTAGAAGATACTGACTCGATCCGGGGAAAACAAGAAACTTACGGCATATCTTCATTTGATAGGGCGTATTCAGAGGAATCATGGAACTGTCAATTTGGTAGTGGAAATAAGTGTATATATGTGGGTTTTGGGGAGGTTGGAGTTGTTAAATCTTTAGTTAGCAGGTTCAAACTGATGTACTTGTATTAGCCGTGCAGCGCTGAAGAGGCTTGCACAAACTAAACTAGCTTGGGCAGCTACATCACTCCAGTCTTCAGGCTGATGATAGGTAAAAATAACGTTCATATTTACACATGCTCAGAACACAGTCTGAGTTTACTTACCACATGCCACACATGAAAACAGAACTGAAAAGCTGCTAAAAGGTGCACTGTCTCGACGTGATACTCGCAGGGGGGGGGGGGGGGGGGGGGAGGGAATAGAACAATTAGAGCACTGACCCACTGTATACTGATGCTGTGTATCGACGAAACTGCAAATCTCAGGTTGTCGAGAGTCCCTGAAATTTAGACGTGACACACACTTCTGGCATCAAAATGTGGAGATCCAGGATGGATGACCTCTACATGTGGAGGTTTGGAGTTGAGGTGGTTGATTGTTGTCTGGTCGATGGCTGCTCATAAGAAATTCATTATTACTCATACGTTTTACTAAAGAACAAACTAGAACATTCTGTGGTGCAACGTCCTCCATAGTGTGTGCTGAAGACAGCGATTGTTAAGGAACTGACGCAACAGGTGGGCATGGGCTCAAACGAATACCTTGTATAGCAGAAGTCTGGTGGCACCTGGTAGTAGGCCAACAGGCTGGAAGATGCTAAGCTCACAGCACTGATCTTAAAACCAGCAAGGGGGCCCAGAGTTAGTGGAGACCAAGTCCCATGGTGGCTGCTTGCAGCCTCATGTCTCCTTGTGGATCGGCAACACCTCTCCTCTTAAATAGTTGCTACCAGGCAGATACACGTTTGACTGATAATAATGGTAATTTATGTTGGGACAGAGCTCACTTTCTTTGCGTATCACAACTTGCAAACCATGTAGACGATAAGCAGTCTGGTGATTGTATGTGTAGTTACTGGCCTACCAACGCCTTTCTGCTGTGTCGTCGTTATTTCGGTGCCAGCCATTTTCCTGGAGCAAAATATAAAATCCGCCAGAGGCATTTCTGCATCTGACGTAATGGTGTTTGTTCGCCGCTGTGCTGGCCCACTCCCAAGAGGTTTTGCAACAGTCATGGCAACATCACAATTTTACTCAGTAGTGCCGAAAAATAGTGGTGGCACTGCAGATCGAATAACTGAGAAGAAGATACTGAGTCGAACTGGGGAAAACAAGAAATTTATAGCACGACTTGGCTTAATAGGGCATAAACTGATGCATCAGTTTTTGTCAGTTTGGTAATGGAGAGACACGTTTATATGTGGGTGTTAGGCGTGAGGGAAGGGGGGGGGGGGGGGGTTGATGCACATTGCATTAGCTGTGCAGCGCTGAAAACGCTTCAACAGAATAGACAAGCTTGGACAGCTGCATCAAACCAGTCTTTAAAACTGAAGACCACAACAACAACATTGTAGAAGTGTCGGGAGGTAGAGGCAGGCTTCTGGTCCACAATTTTGCAAGTTCTTTACTGGGTGAACTGCTGATTAAGGTAGATCACGACTGATTCAACACCCTCGGCTGTTGACACGGCAAAAGACGTTTCTATATTGCATTAAGTCAACGGCACTGCCCATTCTCGTATGAGAAAAGCTATTAATATTACAGTGTTGACCGATGCAACAAACTCAAGTAGCGGTTCTTGTATTATTTTGTTGTATTAAACAGAAGTGTCTCTGGTATGACGTTAAACTGTAACCACAGGTGGAATGACCACTGTATGAGCAACAATAGCAGCAATCTCTCTGGAAGGTGGATGAGCGAGTGGTAGTCGTGATCTGTAACTGTTACTTTGCCTGCTTGCGAATGTTAAAGGAAGATAGAGAATGTAAAGTCGTGATCACCTACCACTTACCAGCAGGTAGTCATCTCAGTAATGTCAATTCAAATTATCCGAGCAGTGCTTGTTGATTCCTGTTGTGATTTTTTATTTCTCCAGGTTGGTGTTCGAGAGAACCGTAAAGTTACAGATGTTGCTCCAACGTAATTTTCATAAGCCAAGTGCATAATGTGATCGGTTCAAATGGTTCAAATGGCTCTGAACAATATTGCACTTAATTTCTGAGGTCATCAGTCCTCTAGAAGAGGTTAAGTCAGCTCAGTGATGTGTCTGCCTGTGGGAATTGATGCAGCCACTGCTGGAGTGACGTCGCAGATGGCTTGTATGATGACAATCGGTCGGTGAGGACCGACTGAGTGTGGGCTCTGGTTGTGCACTTCGCAGCAGAGGTGGGCATCCAGGTGCGGCCCGTCCAGGACCGTGGCCATGACAGCCGTGCGAGCCTTGCCTCGCGCTGCCGGTTCAGGTGGCAGCCGCACCGAGGTCCGACGGACGGCACAGTGCAGAGTCGTGTGGCTGCACTCAGCTACAGCAGTCTCGGGCTGAGCGAGTCCCTGACGTCACCCCAAGGACCGAGCAGTGCTGTTGCGAAAGCACTTGCAGACAACGGGTTCAGCAGAGTAGCGCATGGAGACGCAGCCCACGGGCCACGGCCACACTGCTCCGCACTGAGCGAGACCGTGACGTCACTGCACCAGTGCCTTGCGCAAGCACTGGTGTGCTGCGGCCTACGGGCTGTTGGTAGCACTGACCGCACTTGTGACCTAGGGGCTACGAGCGGTGAGCAGAGCAGTGTGTAGTGGAGTGGTGGGATTCCTTCAATTTCTTTGTAATGCAAAAATGAGAGCGGGAAATTAAACGTGGTTTGCAGAAGGAGGAGCACATGTCAAGAATAAGGGATGAAAAGAAAAAGTAAGCAGTGCTGAGCACAGAACCACACAGCCTGAAGCGAATCTTAAAAGTTCAGGTTGGACTGTGTTAAGGCCTATTGTGGATGGCGTTAGGAAAGCAATTATCTGACAGGTACTGTCTCCTGTTTCATTGACTTTCAGATCTCGCATTTTATTTACAACTCAGTTTCCAGACGAACCAAAAACGGGCGGTAATATTCTAAGAGAACTGTTTGGATGATTTATGGCTCTTGGTATCTACCACTCTCCTTTGAAAGACATGCAGCACACGACTGATCAAGGTACCAAAATTGTCGTTGCACTGCGCCATATATTCACGATTGAATTGTTCATCCCATATGTCAAATATAGGACTACGAAATAATTTTAATGATGAGTACATATGCATCAATTGGCCATACGTTCCTGGTGTTTTGATTGCGGCGAAAGAACGCGTCACTTACGTAAATAAAGTGGTCTTCTTAATGCTCTTGATAGATAAATGAACCAGTCTAACGATAGTCACTGGAATAATCAGCTGACAATATTGGAATGTCTTTGTCCGAAAAGCTCTCTGAGAAGGGAGCTGTACCGAGCTATTGAGCGTCTCTCCTGCAGAGTCTTCCACTGGAGTTTATCTATCATCTCCGTAACGGTTTCGCGATTACTAAATGATCGTGTAACGAAGTGCGCTGCTCTCCGTTTGATCCTCTCTCTCTCTCTTCTATCAACCCTGTCTGGGACGGATCCCTCATTGGTGAGCAGTATTCAAGCCGTGGGGGTACAAGTGTACTGTAACCTACATCCTTTGTTTCCGAAACGCATTTCCTTAGGATTCTTCCAATGAATCTCAGTCTGGCATCCACTTTACAGACGATCAACTTTATATGATCATTCCTACTCCCAGATAATTCACGGAATTAACTGCTTCCAGTTGCTGACCTGCTATTTTGTAGCTAAGTGATAAGGGATCTATCTTCCTATGTATTCGCAGCACATTACACTTGTCTGGATTGAAATTCAGTTTCCATTCCCTGCACCATGCGTCAATTCGCTGCAGAACCTCCAGCATTTCAGTACAATTTTCCATTGTTACAACCTCTCGATAGGCCACAGCATCATCCGCAAAAGCCTCAGTGTACTTCCGATGTTATCCACAAGGTCATTTAGGTATATTGTGAATAGCAACGGTCCTACGACACTCCCCTGCGGCACAACTGAAATCAATCTTATTTCGGAAGACTTCTCTCTATTGAGAATTACATGTTGCGTTCTGTTATCTAGGAACTCTCCAATCCAATCACACAATTGGTCTGATAGTCTATATGCTCTTACTTTGTTCACTAAAGGACTGGGGGGAACGCCATACGGAAGTCAAAAAACACGGCATCTACGTGGGAACCAGTGTCTATGGCCCTCTGAGCTTCGTGGACGAATAGCGCTAGCTCGGTTTCACACGATCGTCTTTTTTCGAAACCCATTCTGATTCCTGCACAGTAGATTTCTAGTCTCTAGAAAAGTCATTATACTCTAATATGATACGTGTTCCAAAATTCTACAACTGATCCACGTTAGAGATCTAGGTCTATAGTTCTGCACATCTGTTCGACATCCCTTCTTGAAAACGGGGATGACCTGTGCCCTTTTCCAATTCTTTGGAACGGTACGCTCTTCTAGAGACCTACGGTACACCGCTGCAAGAAGGGGGGCACGTTCCTTCGCGTACTCTGTGTAAACTCGAACTGGTATCCCATCAGGTCCAGTGGCCTTTCCTCTTTTGAGCGATTTTAATTGTTTCTCTATCCCTCGGTCGTCTATTTCGATATCTACCATTTTGTCATCTGCGCTACAATCTGGAGAAGGAACTACAGTGCAGTCATCCTATGTGAAACAGCTTCGGAAAAAGACATTTAGTATTTCGGCCTTTAGTCTGTCATCCTCTGTTTCAGTACTATCTTGATCACAGAGTGTCAGGACAAAATTTGATTTGATCCAACTACCGCTTTGACATAACACCAAAATTTATTACGATTTTCTGCCAAGTCAATACATAGAACTTCACTTTCGAATTCATTGAACGCTTCTAGCATATTGCCCTCCTCACACTACATTTCGCTTCGCGTAATTTTTGTTTGTCTGCAAGGCTTAGGCTATGTTTATGTTTGCTGTGAAGTTCCCTTTGCTTCCGCAGCGCTTTTCTAACTTGGTTGCTGTACCACGATTGCATTTTCCATCTCTTGCGATCTTGCTTTGCACATACTCATCCAATGCATATAGTACGATGATTTGAAACTTTGCCCACTGATCCTGAACACTATCTGTACTAGAGACAAAACTTTTATGTTGAGCCGTCAAGTACTCTGAAATCGGCTTTTTGTCACCTTTGCTAAAAAGAAAAATCTTCCTGCCTTTTTTAATATTTATATTTTCGTCTGAAATTATCGATGCAGTAACTTCATTATGATCACTGATTCCCTGTTCTGCGTTAACTGTTTCAAATAGTTCGGGTCTGATACGTTATCGCTACGAGTCGGTTCTCTGTTTAACTGCTAAAGGTAGTTTTCAGATAATGCACATAAAAAAATCTCACTGGATTCTTTGTCTCTGCACCCGTTATGAACTTTTGAGTCTCCCAGTCTATATCCGTAAAATTAAAATTTCCTACCAGAACTATAACATGGAAATATTTTCCAAATTTTCCGTCAGGTGCTCTGCCACAACAGCTGCTGAGCCAGGGGGCCTATAGAGAGCACAATGTGGGAATCTGCCAGTGGCATTGCTGCATCTGACGTAATGGTCGGCGCTGAGCTGGCGCCGCGCTGGCCCACTCCCAAAATCATTTGAAATATCCATGGCAATGTCATAATTTTTCTCCGTAGCGCCGAAAAATAGTGGTGGCACTCCAGATCGAATAACTGATAAGAACATACTGAGTCGAACTGGGGAAAACAAGAAATTTATTAATCAAAATATCCACGGGTGTACTGCCGGTCTATAGTGTCCAACGGGCACAATATTTCGGCGATCAAACATGTCGTATATTGGTCAGACGATGCGTACCGTCGAGGATCGATGCCGTGAACACCAGAGGCACACTCGACTGATGTATCCGAGCAAGTCGGCGGTCGCTGAACATTGTTTGTCGGAAAATCACGATATGGAGTATGACCGCACGAGGATTCTGGTACAGACGTCGAGATACTGGGACAGCGTTGTTAGAGAGGCCATCGAAATTCGCACCAATGACGACCTCATAAACCGTGACTGTGGCTATAATCTTAGCAAGGCTTGGGAACCAGCGATTGGGTTAATCAAGAGTAAATCGAGCAAACGTATAGTTGTGACGACCACGGCGGACAGAGCCATCACACCGACGTCATCTCAGACGCCGTCGCAATCTGTTCCACCGCGCTACCATGGCGCGGGGCGCGGACGGAGGAGGGAGCGAGCCGCGGGCGCCATAGCGTACGGAGCAGCCATAGCGTACGGATCTCCGTGCCGGCGCGTTCACAAGAGCTCAGTCCGTCATTTCACCTGATGATGGCGACATGTTTGATCGCCGAAATATTTTGCCCGTTGGACACTATAGACCGGCAGTACACCCGTGGATATTTTGATTATCAAATACGCCAGGAGAAACTCAAGAATCACAAGAAATTTATTGCACGACTTCGTTCCATAGGGCATATCCTAAGGCATCAAGGACTTGTCAGTTTGGTAATGGAGAAAAGTGTGTAGGCGTGGGTGTTGGGGGAGGGGGGGGGAGGTGCTAAATTTGTAGAGGGAGAAAAAGTCTTGAATACAATGAGTAGGTTCAAACTTACGTACATTGCGTTAGCTGTGCAGCGCCGAAGAGGCTTGCACAGAATAGACTAGCTTGGGCAGCTGCATCAAACCAGTCTTCAGACTGAAGATCACAACAACAACATTGGGGAAGGAGACGGGAGGGAAAGGTAAGTTTCTTGTTCATAATTTTTCAAAGTTCTTTACAGGGAGAACTCATAAGTAAGGTAGACCTTGTGTGATCCAGCATATTCGGCTGTTGACATGGCAAAATACGTTTCTACACTACATTAAATTAAAGGCGCTGCTCATTTCCGTATGAGAAAAGCTATTTAGCTCACACTATTGGCCGATACAGCGGACTGAAGTAGCGGTTCTTGTTTATTTCGTTTTTGTAAACAGAAATGTCTCTGGTATAACGTTAAACTGCAGACACACATAGAGTGACCACAATATAAGTGGTCCCATCCAACAATAGCAACAACCTCTCTGGTAGGTGGATGAGCGAGTGGAACTTATTAGTCACCAAAGTAATGTCAATTGAAATTACCGAGCAGTACTTGATGATTCCTGTTGTGATTTCCTATTACTCCAGGTTGGTGTTCGGGAGAAACGCAAAGTTACAGATGTGCCTCCAATACGAATAGCTGAACACTAACCTGATAAAGACATTAATACAAAGGGATATGTTTAGTGTGTTAATTTAATACATCTGAAAGTTATTAATTTAAATACACTTAAATATATTCATGGTTCAAACAGGAAGGCATCTCCTAGCTTGTCGCAGAAAAAATGTGAAGGCTTCTCTGTTCTTTATTATCATAGAAAGTATTAAATGTACTTATTAACATTTTTGGACTCTCTGGTAAACACATATTCCATAAACATAAAGAAAGAAAAATTTTCTTGGTGTCTTACGTTTGTCTACGATACATTTGACTACGATACTGACTGTCACATGAGTACTCATTCAAGACGTGTGCAACAAAATTACGAGATTGGTGTATACAAGAAGAAACAAGACACTATTTGACATGTTTTATATAAACAGTTTGGCAAAACATTTACATTGCTACGGGAGATATTTGTAGAAGATACACTAACTAAAAGTTTGAGAGGTATCAATGTTCTGAGGATAAGAGATTAAGTCAGTTCAGTGACGTGTCTGCCGTGGGAATTGATGAAGCTACTGCAGGAGTGACGTCGCAGTTGGCTTGTATGCTGTCAATCGGTCGGAGACGACCGATTCAGTGCGAGCTCTGGTTGAGCACTTCGCAGCAAGGGTGATCAACGAGGCGATGCCCGTCCAGGACCGTAGCCACGACAGCCGTGCGAGCCCTGCTGCGCGCTGCCGGTTCAGCCAGGGCAGCGGCATCCAGGTCCGAGGGGAGAGGCGTGCGAAGCGTGAAACGTCCCCTTAGAAAAGTATGTAAATGATTGTGCTGGTAAAGCCTTTACGTTATTTGATTTTGCAACAGCTGAGCAAAACTGAACATACTCTGACATTTCTCTCTTTACTTATTCTGATTGCTGTTTCTGTTAATTTGTTGTGTGTTGCTGCATTACCTCGCCCCTTAGTATATACACTCCTGGAAATTGAAATAAGAATACCGTGAATTCATTGTCCCAGGAAGGGGAAACATTATTGACACATGCCTGGGGTCAGATACATCACATGATCACACTGACAGAACCACAGGCACATAGACACAGGAAACAGAGCATGCACAATGTCGGCACTAGTACAGTGTATATCCACCTTTCGCAGCAGTGCAGGCTGCTATTCTCCCATGGAGACGATCGTAGAGATGCTGGATGTAGTCCTGTGGAACGGCTTGCTATGCCATTTCCACCTGGCGCCTCAGTTGGACCAGCGTTCGTGCTGGACGTGCAGACCGCGTGAGACGACGCTTCATCCAGTCCCAAACATGCTCAATGGGGGACAGATCCGGAGATCTTGCTGGCCAGGGTAGTTGACTTACACCTTCTAGAGCACGTTGGGTGGCACGGGATACATGCGGACGTGCATTGTCCTGTTGGAACAGCAAGTTCCCTTGCCGGTCTAGGAATGGTAGAACGATGGGTTCGATGACGGTTTGGATGTACCGTGCACTATTCAGTGTCCCCTAGACGATCACCGGAGGTGTACGGCCAGTGTAGGAGATCGCTCCCCACACCATGATGCCGGGTGTTGGCCCTGTGTGCCTCGGTCGTATGCAGTCCTGATTGTGGCGCTCACCTGCACGGCGCCAAACACGCATACGACCATCATTGGCACCAAGGCAGAAGCGACTCTCATCGCTGAAGACAACATGTCTCCATTCGTCCCTCCATTCACGCCTGTCGCGACACCACTGGAGGCGGGCTGCACGATGTTGGGGCGTGAGCGGAAGACGGCCTAACGGTGTGTGGGACCGTAGCCCAGCTTCATGGAGACGGTTGCGAATGGTCCTCGCCGATACCCCAGGAGCAACAGTGTCCCTAATTTGCTGGGAAGTGGCGGTGCGGTCCCCTACGGCACTGCGTAGGATCCTACGGTCTTGGCGTGCATCCGTGCGTCGCTGCGGTCCGGTCCCAGGTCGACGGGCACGTGCACCTCCGCCGACTCCTGGCGACAACATCGATGTACTGTGGAGACCTCACGCCCCACGTGTTGAGCAATTCGGCGGTACGTCCACCCGGGCTCCCGCGTGCCCACTATACGCCCTCGCTCAAAGTCCGTCAACTGCACATACGGTTCACGTCCACGCTGTCGCGGCATGCTACCAGTGTTAAAGACTGCGATGGAGCTCCGTATGCCACGGCAAATTGGCTGACACTGACGGCGGCGGTGCACAAATGCTGCGCAGCTAGCGCCATTCGACGGCCAACACCGCGATTCCTGGTGTGTCCGCTGTGCCGTGCGTGTGATCATTGCTTGTACAGCCCTCTCGCCGTGTCCGGAGCAAGTATGGTGGGTGTGACACACCTGTGTCAATGTGTTCTTTTTTCCATTTCCAGGAGTGTATGTCTGAGCTCAGTAGATTTAAGTTAGCTTAAGAGGAGGTAGACTATATAAGAAACTAACTATGAAGAATAGGGAAAGAATGCATTGAGAAGTTATATGAAAAAGATTTGGGCAAAAATGAGTATTATAAAATGTGAAATATTTTTTTATAGAGGATACGAACAAAACAGTAGGGCTTAGGGACAACAGGGTTAGGTAGTTTTATTTTTTTTTATTTTTTTTTTATTTTTTTTTTGTAGGAGCAAATGTTGAAATAAGAGGTCTATGGAATGCGTTTTGGGTTGGACTGCAGTTGCAGACGTCTCACGGAAAACAAACCCTGTCCTTTTCTTTTGTGTTATTCCTACTATGTGTCTGTGTACCCTTGTGTATTTGTGTTCTTCCTGTCTTTATATGTTTATCTGATAAGAAATATGTTTTAGAGTTTTTTAATACTATGCTATTTACTTTGTAAAGATGTTTAGATGTTATAAATTCTGTTCTGTTTCAATGCTCATGTGTGAAATTAATGTTTCGGAAACTATTCCCATTATTTTATTTATTTACTTATGACATAATGCCTGTAACACTGATGTATATTTGCCGGCCTCGGTGGTCTAGCGGTTCTAGGCGCTCAGTCCGGAACCGCGCGACTGCTGCGGTCGCAGGTTCGAATCCTGCTTAAGGCATGGATGTGTGTGATGTCCTTAGGTTAGTTAGGTTTAAGCAGTTCTAAGTTCTAGGGGACTGATGACCACAGTTGTAAAGTCCCATAGTGCTCAGGGCCATTTGAACCGTTTGAACTCATGTATATTTTTATTTCTATTCTTTTGTAAACCCGTATTACTACAAATGTTACCTGTATTGTTCAGTTCTATAATGATGTATTTTGTACCTTTGTAATTGT
This sequence comes from Schistocerca gregaria, assembly GCF_023897955.1. Taxonomy (NCBI): domain Eukaryota; kingdom Metazoa; phylum Arthropoda; class Insecta; order Orthoptera; family Acrididae; genus Schistocerca; species Schistocerca gregaria. The sequence continues at coordinate 398,297,252 of NC_064931.1, read as the reverse complement.
ATTCTCAAGTTATAAAATTGTAATTGACACCAGTTCATCAAATTAAGTAACTTCTAAGCATTAATTTCACTGCACACATATCTCTTGGTCACAGTATATGCACAATATGTGATACGTTGGGACTGTTAGTGTTTGCACGTGTGTTAATAATTCAGCGAGGTACTGGTTAACAGCATTGCTGGTTCTAAGAACAATTAAAAAAAACTTTGTGACTGCACAAGTGGTTGTTTATAGACTTGATATATAGTAAAAGACTCTTCGATGGTGATTGTGCATCTGCACAGTCGCAACAGATGGCTGCTGGCCGTCTTTACAAGAACTAGAGTGGGTCTGCATCTTTGATGGCCAACCAATACCATTATCTCTACAAAGACTACAGTGGGTTTGCTGTGTTGTGGCCTATTACCTGTCTGCATGTCAAGAGTCAGCACAGTCTTCCCGTTGGAAGGAAGAGAAAGAATTCGAACCTGCGATCATAGCGGTCCCTCGGTTCCAGACTGTAGCGCCTAGAACCGCACGGCCACTCCGGCCGGCTGTAGAGTTTCGTCAGGACTGGCTCTCCTAAGGCCGTCAGTAGTTCTAATAGAATTTTGTCTACTCACGGCCCCCTGTTTCGACTCAGGTTTTTTAGTGCTCTGTCAAACTCTTCACGCAGTATCATAAACGTATTTCATCTTCATCTACATTCCCTTCCATTTCCATAATATTGTCCTCAAGTACATCTCCCTTGTACAGACCCTCTAAATACTCTTTCCACCTTTATGCTTTCCCTTCTTTGCTTAGAACTGGGTTTCCACTTAAGCTCTTGATATTCATACAAGTGGTCCCTTTTCTCCAAAGGTCTCATCAATTTTACTGTACGCAGTATCCTAGTGAGATAAGCCTCTACATCCTTACATTTGTCCTGTAGTCAGTTTGCACTTCCTGTCGATCTCATTCTTGAGACGTTTGTATTCCTTTTTGCCTGCTTCATTCACTGCATTTTTATATTTTTTCCTTTCATCAATTAAATTCAATATTTCTTCTTTTACCCAAGAATTTCTACTAGCCTTCGTCTTTTGACCTACTTGATCCTCTGCTGCCTTCACTACTTCATCCCTCAGAACTACCCATTCTTCTTCTACTGTATTTCTTTCTCCCATTCCTGTCAATTGTTCCCTTATGCTCTCCCTCGGAATAACAGTTGAATGGAATAGATAGTGCCCTGGAAAAGGATTATGAGATAACCCTCGATGGAACTAAATGAAAGGTAATGTAACCTATTCGAATCAAACCTAGCAGTACCAACGGATTTTCAATGACGTGTACTACAAAAGGGTGGCGTGATATATGACCACACAGAGAAATACGGATTTCGTTAATTTTCGTTGTCTTTTACGCACAACATGCTTTTTAAAGATATATTTGTGTGTAGGAATCGTCGTAAACCTGGAAATATGAATGTGACACCTGTTGTGAAAATTCATATCCACTGACAAGACCTAAATTTTTGCTTCAAGTTTTAGTGAAAAATTAAAAACAATTATGTAATCTTGTAGAAGAAATCATTGAAAATCACAAATACATTTATGTCAAAATTTAAAAATATAATGTACATGACTACATTACTGTATTCTGGAAAGGTAAGCGTAAAGAACCCCATCCCTCTCCCTTGGTATTGCGAGGGTTAAATCAGGTAGTGTCAAGGGAATCAGATTACGAAATAAGACAATAAAAGGATTACTGGCAGCAAAATAACTGATGATGACAGAAGTAGAAAGGATATAAAATGAAGACTGACTATAACAAGAGAAGTATTAATGAAAAAGAGGGATTTGCTAACATCGATTATAAATTTAAGTTTTAGGAAGTATTTCTTGGTGGTATTTTTAATGGTTGCTGCGCCAGGCGAGTGTAAAACTGAATGAACGCAATGGTAATTGCTGAACGCAAAAGTATAGATTTGACGCTGTCTGACTACCCCCTGAACCATATCTTAGGAACTCTTAACGGTGATATTATTTCCTTCTTCTTGCTCTTTAACATTTAAATTACACCATAAAAATTAATGGATGATTAAGGGAACTAGTAACTACTAAATATTAATGTTGTTTCTGCTTATACATTTATTGTGGGTTAAAATACCCTTTATTTATTACAAATGTTTCTATATCGATGTGCAGTGGAGATAAAGAGATAAAAATGAATTTTCTGACTAATATTATTGATCAACTGCTCCGAAACTGCAACTATTTATGGCTACGCGATTTAATAAAAATAACGTGAGATGATTGATATCATCTACGTCCCAAACACTAGAAGACACTACTTTCAAAGATGATCTACAGTGGTGTGCAACCTCACTGGAATTGAAACTTACGTAATCACAGCTGTTTAGCTTTACAGCCCTAATAAGTCGAAGCAATTAACAATATGACCAAATGTACTGCATCCCATGCGTTAGATAAAGACTCAACGTGTGTATACACAGGAGAAGTAATCTCAATCTGTGAACGCTGCGTACTTAACGACGATTCCCTACCCGGAAGCGAAGTTCAGAATCGTATAAGTTAGCAACACCTTCGGTCACCTAAAGCAACTTCCCAATGCCTTGTGGCACTATATCATGCAAATTAAGCCTTAGTGATTTTGTCCGCATTTGTTCTGTCATGATCAACGAACCCTGCGACAGTATTTCACTGGTGTCAGCTTCCTCCACATTGAACATTATTCCCCTGAGCTCCACAGCGCTTCACCGAACGTCAGTTTTGGCGTGATGCTTGATGAGAAACTCTAGCCCAGGGATTGCACAGCAGCCTTGGCCTGCATCATGCATTACACTGCAAGTGTCGTCCCTTTTGGCAATCTCCTGATCCAGTGGCACAAGTCTTGTCGGCCCGATCATGACCTAACAAACACATTTCCTCTTTCTTCTTTTCCCACGTTCTCAGGAGGCAGTGCCGTCACAGATGGTGCTGAATCTGCGTCCTCCGGAAATACTAAATGTGTCTGTACCATTTTAGTACCCAAAACATCTTCAATACAATTAGCCTTAGTGATAGCTTTCTGTGTCACCTCCTAAGTATCTACAATCTACATCTACATCTACATCCGTACTCCGCAAGCCACCTGACGGTGTGTGGCGGAGGGTACCCTGAGTACCTCTATCGGTTCTCCCTTCTATTCCAGTCTCGTATTGTACGTGGAAAGAAGGATTGTCGGTATGCTTCTGTGTGGGCTCTAATCTCTCTGATTTTATCCTCATGGTCTCTTCGCGAGATATACGTAGGAGGGAGCAATATACTGCTTGACTCTTCGGTGAAGGTATGTTCTCGAAACTTCAACAAAAGCCCGTACCGAGCTACTGAGCGTCTCTCCTGCAGAGTCTTCCACTGGAGTTTATCTATCATCTCCGTAACGCTTTCGCAATTACTAAATGATCCTGTAACGAAGCGCGCTGCTCTCCGTTGGATCTTCTCTATCTCTTCTATCAACCCTACCTGGTGCGGATCCCACACTGCTGAGCAGTATTCAAGCATTGGGCGAACAAGCGTACTGTAACCTACTTCCTTTGTTGTCGGATTGCATTTCCTTAGGATTCTTCCAATGAATCTCAGTCTGGCATCTGCTTTACCGACGATCAACTTTATATGATCATTCCATTTTAAATCACTCCTAATGCGTACTCCCAGATAATTTATGGAATTAACTGCTTCCAGTTGCTGACCTGCTATTTTGTAGCTAAATGATAAGGGACCTATCTTTCTATGTATTCGCATCACATTACACTTCGCTACATTGAGATTCAATTGCCATTCCGTGCACCATGCGTCAATTCGCTGCAGATCCTCCTGCATTTCAGTACAATTTTCCATTGTTGCAACCTCTCGATACACCACAGCATCATCTGCAAAAAGCCTCAGTGAACTTCCGATGTCATCCACCAGCTCATTTATGTATATTGTGAATAGCAACGGTCCTATGACACTCCCCTGCGGCACACCTGAAATCACTCTTACTTCGGAAGACTTCTCTCCATTGAGAATGACGTGCTGCGTTCTGTTATCTAGGAACTCCTCAATCCAATCACACAATTGATCTGATAGTCCGTATGCTCTTACTTTGTTCATTAAACGACTATGGGGAACTGTGTCAAACGCCTTGCGGAAGTCAAGAAACACGGCATCTACCTGTGAACCCGTGTCTAAGGCCCTCTGAGTCTCGTGGACGAATAGCGCGAGCTGGGTTTCACACGATCGTCTTTTTCGAAACCCATTACTGTCGGCAGTTGCACTCTGCAAGACACAAAAATCTTCGGCACATGCACTTTCATGCACCTCTTGCCCAAGCTGCAGAAATTCGCAACCTCTCCGCCAGGGTATATCTCACTAATTATACAAACGTGGACAACAAACCAGTATGACGACAAGAAACGAGGAGAACAAAACAGTACGACCACAAGGACACTTAATCTAATTCTATCCTAACACTTACTGAAACTTAACTTCTCCACTTGATCGGTTACTCATGACTACTACTTTACGTGTTTAAACGCAGTGAGCCACATTTATTGCTCAAAATGAAATCCGTCGATCATTAAAAACGGCGAAATCTAACACAAAACTCCGACATATCGAAAAAAGTCCTCTTCCCTTCCTAAGAAGCTACGCATGGTTAACACCTTATACACTTCCAGACAATGAGCCAAACTCATTCATGATAGGCAAAAGTAACGTTCATTTTTACACATCCTCAGAACACAGTCTGAGTTTACTAGACACATGTCGCACATGAAAACAGAACTGAAAAGCTGCTAAAATGTTTACTGACTCGACGTCCTTCTTGCAGGAGAAACAATTAAACAGTTAGTGCACTCACCCACAGCACACCGATGCTGTGTGTCGACGATTCTGCAAACCTGAGGTAGTCGAGAGTCATTGTTTCCAGGTAGGGTGGCTGCTAATGTTCCCGTGTCACTGAAAATTAGACGTGACACACGCTTCTGACAACGTGATGTGGAGGTCTAGAATAGATGACCTCTACACGTGGAGGACTGAGTTGATTTGGTGGATTATTGTTGGGATGATGATCGATGGCTGCTCATAAATACTACGTTATTAGTCATTCATTTTACTGAAGAACAAACTAGAACATTCTGTGGTCTCACACGACTGCCTTCTATGGCCGAAGGCTAGTTACACCTGGTAGTTGGCCCACAGGCTGGAAGATGATAAGCTCACAGCATTGATCTTAAAACCAGCAGCAGGGGCCCACAGTTAGTGGTAGCCAAATCCCATGGTGGCTGCTTGTAGCCTCATGTCGCCTCGTGGAGCGGCATACACCTCTCCTCTGAAATAGTAGCTACCAGAATGAGTAATTTATGTTAGAACAGAGCGTTCTTGCTTTGCACATCACAGCTTGCAACCATGTAGACCATAATAAGATTATTGATTGGATGTGTAGTATCTGGCCTACGAACGCCTTTCTGCTGTGTCGTCGTTATGTCGGTGCCAGCCTCTTTCCTGGAGCACAGTGTGTGAATCTGCCAGTGGCATTGCTGCATCGGACGAAATGGTGTTTGGTCGGCTCTGCACTGGCCCACTCCCAAGATCTTTTGCAACATCCATAGGAACATTACAATTTTACACAGCAGCGCCGAAGAACAGTTGTGGCACTGCAGATCGAATAACTGATAAGAAGATACTGAGTCGAACTGGATAAAACAGGAAAATTATGTCACAACTGCGTTTCATAGGGCATAACCTGAGGCATCAAGGGCTTGTCACTTTGGTTTAAAATTGTACAGGGAGACAAAGTGTTCAATACAGATAGCAGGTTCAAACTGATGAACATTGCATTAGTTGTGCAGCGCTGAAGAGGCTTGCACAGAATAGACTAACTTGGGTAGCTGCATCAAACCCGTCTTCAGACTGTAGGCCACAACAACAAAATTGGGGTAAGAGGAGGGAGGGAGAGGTAGGCTTCTGTTCCACAATTTTGCAAGTTTTTTACTGGGAGAACTCCTGAGTAAGGTAGATCTCGTGTGATACAGCGCTCTCGGCTGTTGACATGGCAAAACAAGTTTCTATATTCCTCTAGAGAAGCCATCCTGAGTGGCCGAGCGATTATAGGCGCTACAGTCTGGAACAACGCGACCACTATGGTCGCAGGTTGGAATCCTGCCTTGGGCATCGATGTGTGTGACGTCCTTAGGTTAGTTAGATTGAAGTAGTTCTAAGTTATAGGGGACTGATGACCTCAGAAATTAAGTCCCATAGTGCTCAGAGCCATTTGAACTATTTGAAGATAGAGAATGCAAAGAAAGTATTCGTGGTTACCTACCACTTACACGCACATAGTCAGCTCAGTAATGTCAATTAAAATTAATCGAACAGTGCTTATTGATTGCTATTGGGATTTCCTATTACTCCAGGTTGGTTTTCGAAAGCAACGCAAAGTTACAGGTGCGGCTCCAGTTTAATTTTCATAAGGCAAGAGAATAACGCGATCGGTAAATCGCATTATGCTGTATAGTTAATTGAGTATCTGAGTTCATTTCAGAAAGACAGCAGGTTCGTTTGTACACCATAATAGATCTGATAAACTGCGAATCAGTATTTGGATCACACCAATGGAGGACGGGCTCCATGTCAGCAATTTTTCATTTCTTACACGAATAGCTGTACACAAAGCTGAAAGGCCACAACATCAAAATTGGGGTAAGGGGAGATAGGCATCTGGTCCACAATTTTGAAAGTTTTTTACTGGGAGAACTCCTGAGTAAGGTAGATATCGTGTGATTCAGCGCCCTCGGCTGTTGACATGGCAAAAGAATTTTCTGTATTGATCTAAATTAACGGAGTTGCTCATTCTGGTATGAGAAAAGCTGTTTATCTCACACTATTGGCTGATGTAGCGTTTCTTGTATTATTTTGTTGTTGTAAACAGAAGTGTCTCTGGTATGACATTCAACTGCAACCATACATAGAGTGAGCACAGTATAAGTGCTCCCCAGCCAGCAATAGCAACAACCTCTCTGCTAGGTGGATGAGCGAGTGGAACTTGTGAGCAGTAGCTGTTACCTCGCTTGCTTGCGAAGGTGGAAAGAAGACAGAGAATGTAAAGAAAATAGTCATGATCAACCACCACTTACCAGCAGATAGTCAGCTCAGTAATGTCAATTGAAATTAACCGAGCAGTGCTTGTTGATTCGATTTGTGATTTCCTATTACTCCAGTTATGTGTTCGAGAGAAATGCAAAGTTACAGATGTGGCTTCAATTTAATTTCCATAAGGCAAGAGCATAACACGATCGGTCAATCGAATTATGCGGTAAAGTTAATTGAATATCGGACCTCGTTTATGAGAGACTGTAGGTGCTTTGGTGTACCATAAAAGATCTTATAAATTGCTAATCAGTATTTGGTTCACACCAATAGCGGTCGGGCTCCGCGTCAGCAGTTTTACATTTCTTTCACTAATAGCTGTATACAAAGCTGATGAAGACATTAATACAAAGAGATATGTTTAGTTTGTTAAATTAATACATCTGAAAGGTATTAATTTAAATATACGTAAATACGAGAGGCGTTTGAAAAGTCCGAGAGATGCCACCACAGGCGCCTAACGAGGTCATGTTTAGTTAGTAGAATCATTGGAAATAACGCACACCAAGTTTCAATAATATTTGTCTATTTCTTTGTGTTTGGCATTCGTGTGAATCAAGGAAGTCGAGTGACTGCCAAAAAATGGACCAAAAAGGATTTCGTGTGGTGATTAAATATTACTTTATAAAAGGCAGAACACTTCGGGAGATTAAAGAGAAGCTTGATAAACATTGCGATGACTCTACGCCTTCGCGTAGAACAGTTTATAAGTGATTTCAAAATTTTGAGAGTGGCCACATGGGAACAAGTGATACTGAACATTCTGGACGGCCTGTGGAGGTTACGACTCCAGAAATCATTGTTAAAATCCATGATATGGTGGTGGATGACGGAAGAGTTAAGGTGCGTGAGATTGCTAGTGCTGTGGGCATCTCGAATGAACGAGTACATAATATTTTGCATGAACATTTGGACATGAGAAAGCCATCCGTAAGATGCATTCCGCGATTGCTCACGCTTGACAAAATACGGAATTGTGCAAAATGTTACATGGATGGTTTGCAACTGCTCAGAAGACTCCGCAGGACTTTAAGCGTCGTTTCGTCACTGTGGATGAAACATGGATACATTACTATACTCCTGAGACCAAACTACAATCTAAACAATGAGTTACCAAGGAAGAATCTGCACCAAAAAAGTCGAATACAGTTCCTTCGGCCAGAAAGTTTATGGCGACTGTCTTTTGGGATACGCAAGGGATAATCCTCATCGACCATCTGGAACGGGGTAAAACTATTACAGGTGAGTATTATTCACCGTTATTGGACCGTCCTTTTCGATCACGACAATGCACCAGCAGACACCTCAGCAGTTGTGGTCGTAAAATTAAGGGAAATAGGATTCCATCTCATTTCACATCCCCCACCCCACAAATTCTCCAGATCTGGCCCACTCGGACTACTATTTGTTTCCCAATTTGAAGAAATGATGCAGCTACTATTAGCTATTTTGCAGACTTGGACAATTCCTATTATTCGGAAGGCATCAACAAATTAGAACAACGTTGGACGAAGTGTTTAAGTCTAAGAGGAGACTATGTTGAAAAATAAAAAAGGTTTACCCCAAACATGTAATTAGTTTTTATTTTGCACGGACTTTTCAAACTCCCGTCGTATATTCATGGTTCTTAAGAGCTAACAAGATAGATGAATACATAGCGAGGGTTAAAGAACAAAGGACGGTACGAAACAGGAAGGCATCTCCTAGCTGATCGCAGAAGAAATGTGAACGAATCTCTGTTCGTCCTTATCGGTCCGTATTAAATGTACTTATTAACATTTGTGGTGTTTCTGGTACACACACATTTCATAAACATAAAGAAAGAAAAATTTTTTTGGTGTCTTACATTTTCCTAAGATATATTTGTCTACGATGCTGGCTTTTACATGAGTAGTCATTCGAGTCGTGTGCAACAAGGTTAAGTCAGTTCAGGGACGTGTCTGCCCAAGGGAATTGGTGCAGCCACGGGTGGAGTGACGTCTCAGTTGGCTTGTATGATATCAATCGGACGGTGACAACCGGCTGAGAGCGAGCTCTGGTTTTGCAGTTTTCAGCAGAGGTGGGCATCCAGGAGCGTAGCCATGCCAGCCTTGCCTAGCGCTTCCCGTTCAGCCTGGCAGCAGCATGGAGATCCAATGGGCCCCAGGGTGCAGAGTCTTGCTGCCGCACTGGGCTACGGCAGTCTCGAGCCGAACGAGTCCCTGACGCCACCCCAAGGGCCGAGCAGTGCTGTTGCGGAAAAAAACTTTTATGCCACGGGCTCAGCGGAGTCGCAGCCCACAGGCTGCGGCCTCACTGCTCCACACTGAGCTAGCCCGTGATGTCACTGCTCCAGTGCCATGCGCAAGGGCTGCGTGCTGCGGCCTACGGGCTGTTGGTAGAACTGACTACAGTTATGAGCTAGGGTCTGCGAGAGGTGAGTAGAGCTGAGTTTAGTTCAAATGTATGTGAAATCTTGTGGGACTAACCTGCTAAGGTCATCAGACCCTAAGCTTACACACTACTTAACCTAAATTATCCTTATGACAAACACACACCCATGCCCGAGGGAGGACTCGAACTTCCACCGGGACCAGCCACACAGTCCATGACTAGAACATTCTGTGGTGCAACGTTCTCCATAGCGTGTGCTGAAGACAGCGAGTGTTAAGTTTTGTGTTAGCAGAAGAGCCAACACCGTGTTACGAGTGGAGGCCGAAATGTACTCGTTTTAGCTCACGCAGGCTGGCATGAGGAGGAAGATCTATACTGACGTGAGGTCTGGAACACGACAAGGAATGAGAATTCAGAAAGCGGACGTAATTAGTTTGATACTTAACTTTAATCCATTTATGATGAACGTCGCTCTTGACGGTACATGATTCATTCACAATATTATCTGTTCAGAATATATTCTTGAAGATAGTAATTATAGTAACTGAATATGGCGTCTTGCTATGTCGTAGCAAATGACGCAGTTAAAGGCTATGCTAAACAGTCGTCTCTGCAAGAGAGCGTATGTAGACAGTGAACCATCGTTAGCGAAGTCGGCTGTACAACTGGGGCGAGTTCTAGGGAGTCTCTCGAGACTAGACTTGCCGTATGGCTGCACTCGGTCTGCAATCACTGATAGTGGCTACACGTGGGTGCGACTTATTCTAATGGACAGCGGCCGATTTAAAGGCTACCACCTAGCAAGTGTGGTGACTGCCGGTGACACCACATTTAGGACTGATGCAACAGGTGGCTTTGGTCTCAAACGACTGCCTTCTATGGCCGAAGGCTGGTTGCACCTTGTAGTTGGCCCACAGGCTGGAAGATGATAAGCTCACAGCACTGATCTTAAAACGAACAGTTAGTGGGCCCAGAGTGAGTGGAGGCCAAATCCCATAGTGGCTGCTTGTAGCATCATGTCTTCTCGAGGAGCGGCATACACCTCTCCTCATAAATATTAGCTACCAGACTAAGACACCTTTGACTGAAAATAATGGTAATTTATGTTGGAACAGAGCGTTCTTGCTTTGCAGGTCACAGCTTGCAACCATGTAGACCATACGAAGAGTATTGACTGGATGTGTAGTAACTGGCCCACCAACGTCTTTCTGCTGTGCCGTCGTTATGGCGATGCCCGCCCCTTTCCTGGAGCACAATATGGGAATCAGCCAGTGGCATTGCTGCATCTGCCGTAATGGTGTTTGGTCGGCTCTGAGCTTGCCCACTCGCAAGGTATTTTGCAACAGCCATGGCAACATCAAAATCTTACTCAGGAGCGCCGTTAAATAGTGGTGGCGCTGCAGATCGAATAACTGATTAGAAGATACTGACTCAAAATGAGGAAAACAAGAAACTTATGGCAAAACTTCGTTTCATAGGGCGTATCCTGAGGAATCATGGAATTGTCAATTTGGTATTGGAGCAAAGTGTGTATATGTGGGTGTTGGGGAGGGGGGAGGTGTTAAAACTGTAGAGGGAGACAAAGTCTTGAATACAGTTAGCAGGTTCAAACTGATGTACTTGTAGTAGCTGTGCAGCGCTGAAGAGGCTTGCACAGAATAGACTAGCTTGGGCAGCTACATCAATCCAGTCTTTAGACTGAAGACCACAACAACAACATTGGGGAAGGGGGCAGAGAGGAGAGCTAGGCTTCTGGTCCACAATTTTGCAAGTTCTTTTCTGGGCGAATTCATGAGTAAGATAAATCTTGTCACTTTGATAATGGAGAGAAGTGTGTATATGAGGGTGTTGTGGGCAGGGGGGGGGGTGTTAAAATTGTAGAGGGAGACAAAGTGTTGAATACAGTTAGCAGGTTCAAACTGATGCACATTGCATTAGCTGTGCAGCGCTGAAGAGGCTTGCTCAGAATAGACTAACTTGGGTAGCTGCATCAAACCCGTCTTCAGACTGTAGGCCACAACAACAAAATTTGGATAAGACGAGGGAGAGAGAGGTAGGCTTCTGGTCCACAATTTTGCAAGCTTTTTACCGGGAGAACTCCTGAGTAAGGTAGATCTCGTGTGATACAGCGCTCTCGGCTGTTGACATGGCAAAACAAGTTTCTATATTCCTCTAGAGAAGCCATCCTGAGTGGCCGAGCGATTATAGGCGCTACAGTCTGGAACAACGCGACCACTATGGTCGCAGGTTGGAATCCTGCCTTGGGCATCGATGTGTGTGACGTCCTTAGGTTAGTTAGATTGAAGTAGTTCTAAGTTATAGGGGACTGATGACCTCAGAAATTAAGTCCCATAGTGCTCAGAGCCGTTTGAACTATTTGAAGATAGAGAATGCAAAGAAAATATTCGTGGTTACCTACCACTTACCAGCACATAGTCAGCTCAGTAATGTCAATTAAAATTAATCGAACAGTGCTTATTGATTGCTATTGGGATTTCCTATTACTCCAGGTTGGTTTTCGAAAGCAACGCAAAAATTACAGGTGCGGCTCCAGTTTAATTTTCATAAGGCAAGAGAATAACGCGATCGGTAAATCGCATTATGCTTTATAGTTAATTGAGTATCTGAGTTCATTCCAGAAAGACAGCAGGTTCGTTTGTACACCATAATAGATCTGATAAACTGCGAATCAGTATTTGGATCACACCAATGGAGGACGGGCTCCATGTCAGCAATTTTTCATTTCTTACACGAATAGCTGTACACAAAGCTGAAAGGTATTAATTTAAATACAGTTAAATATATTCATGGTTCTTAAGAGCTAACAAGATAGATGATTACATAGCGAAAGCTGAAGAACAAAGGACGATATGAAACTAGAAGGCATGTCCTAGCTGACGACTGAAAAAATGTAAAGGCTTCTCTGTTCTTTATCATCATATAAAGAATTGCATGTAGTTTTAAACATTTGTTGCTCTGTCTGGTACACAAATATTTCATAAACATAAAAAAGAAATATTTTCTTGGTGTGGTGAATTACCTACGAAACATTTGACTAAGATACTGGCTGTTACATGAGTAACTTTTGAACAAAATTACAAGATTGGTGTGTACAAGAAGAACAATGCACTATTTGACATGTTTTAAATGAACAGTTTGACAAATCATTCACACTGGCACGGGAGTTATTTGAAGAAGATACACTAACTTGAAGTTTGAGAGGTATCAATGTTCTGAGGATAACAGATGAATTAAGTTTAGTGACGTGTGTGCCCTTGGGAATTGATGCAGCCGCTGCTGGAGTGACACCACATTTGGCTTGTATGATGTCAATAGGTCGGTGACGACCGACTGAGTGCGAGCTCTGGTTGTGCACGTCGCAGCAGAGGTGGGCATCGAGGCGATGCCTGTCCAGGACTGTAGCCATGACCGTCATGCGAGCCATGCTTCATGCTGCCGGATCAGCTGGGGCAGCCGCATCAAGGTCGGACGGGCCGCACAGTGGAGAGTCGTTCGGCCGCACCGGACTACAGCAGTCTTGGACCGAGCGAGTCCCTGACGTCACCCCAAGTGCCAAGCAGTGCTGTTGCAAAACAACTTGTATGCCGTGGGATCACCAGAGTCCCACATGGAGACCCAGTCGATGGGCGGTGGCCTCACTGCTCCGCACTGGGAAAGCCCGTGACGTCATTGCATCAGTGCCGTGCGCAAGTGCTGGTGTGCTGCGCCCTTCGGGCTGTTGGTAGTACTGACTGTAGTTGTGAGCTACAGGCTATGAGCGGTTAATGGAGTAGAGTTTAGTGCATATGTTGAAATGTGTGTGGACTGTTATGGGACTTAACTGTTAAGGTCATCAGTCCCTAAGCTTACACACTACTTAAACTAAATTATCCTAAGGACAAACACACACACCCATACCCCAGGGAGGACTCGAACCTCCACCGGGACTATCCCCACAGTCCAAGACTGCAGTACCTTAGACCGCCAGAGTTTAGTGGAGTGCTCTCAATCACTGAACACTGTGTACTCAATGACGATTCCCTACACGGAGGCGATGTCCAGAATCGTATAAGGTAGCAACACCTTTGGTCACATAAAGCAACTTTCCAGTGCCTTGTTGCACTATATCATGCAAATTAAGCCTTAGTGATTTTACCCACAATTGTCGTATGATAATAAGCCAACATTGAAATGTATTTCATTGGTGACAGCTTCCCCCAGCTTGAACATTACCCCCCTCAGTTCCACCACGCGTCATCGAAAGTCAGTTTCGGCATGATGCTTGATGAGAAAGTCTAACCCTGGGTTTTCACAGCTGCCTTCGCCTGCATCACGTATTACACTGCAAGTGTTGTCACTTTTGTCAGTCTCCTGATCCACTGGCCCAATGATAAACCCCGCAAACACATTTCCTTTTTGTTCTCCTCCCAGCTTCTGAGGGGGCAGTGCCGTTACAGATGGTGCCGAATCTGCGTTATTCAGAAATACTAAATGCGCCTGTACCATTTCAGTTCCCAAAACATCTGCATTACAATCAGCCTTATTGATAGGTTTCTGTGCAACCTCCTAAGTGACTACAACAAAATTACTGTCGGCAGTTGCACTCTGCAAGACACAAAAATCATCAGCACATACACTTCCCTGCACATCTGGTCGAGACTGCAGAAATTCGCAACCTCTCTTCCAGAGTATCCTCCACTGATAATACAAACAACAAACGAGGAGCACAAAACTGTGTGACGACAAAGGTAGTTATTCTAATTCTTTCTTAACACTTACTGTAACTTAACTTCTTCGCTTGAGAGTCTACTCATGACTACTACTTTACTTGCTTAAGCGTAGTGAGCCACATTTATTGCTCAAAATGAAATACATTCCCCATTGAAAACGGTGTAAACTACCACAAAACTCCCACTTCTAAACAAAACTCATCTTGCCCTCCCAAGAAACTGCACGTGTTTAACATTTATACCCTTCCACACAACGCGCCACACCCATTGATGATAGGGAAAAATAACGTTCATATTTACTCATTCTCAGAACACAGTCTGAGTTTACTTTCCACATGTAACACTTGAAAACAGAACTGAAAATCTGATAAAAGGTGGACTGACTATGTGATACTCGCAAGTGAAAAATAAGAACAGTCAGTGCAGTCATCCATTCCATACTGATGCTGTCTGCCGTCGAAACCGCAACTCTGAGGTAGTCGAGAGTTATTGTCTCCAGGGAGGGTGACTGGTAAGGTTCTTCTGTCACTGAAATTAGTGGTAACACACAGTTCTGACATCAAAATGTAGAGGTCGCCCCAGGGCGAAGCAGGCGGCAAAAGACTTCCCAAGCAGCGGCACGTCAGGACTCCCCGGTTTGTCTCACAAACAGGTTCCAGTTGCTGTCTGTGGCAGACACTGTTGTTGAGCCGGATGCTGTCGCCCAACCTGTTTCAGAGTAAACCACTCAGCCTGCAAGATCCGGGCAATCGCAGTGGACGGGATTAATGGTAGTTGGGAGCTCCAACGTTAGGCGCGTTATGAGGCACCTTAGAGCCTTGCTGACAAGGCTCAAGTCTTTCAGAGTAGAGTCGAGGATACCAAGAGACATAAATCGTCTAAATAATCCTCTTATAATGTTACCGCCCGTTTTTGGTTCCTCTGGAAAATGAGTTGTAAATAAAATGCGAGATCTGAGAGTCCAGTCAATAAAACAGGAGACACTACATGTCAGATAATTGTTTCTTCTCCTACTGGATTTGCACATATCTATAGTTGCTGAGTTTTCACCTTCTGTTATATGAGGAGTACCTCAGGCATAATTATATGTCGTAGGCTTTTAATACTTTCTGCCATGTATCGCGACACAGCTGTGGTGTGAGATAGTGTATGATGGCCTTTGCAGTGTCGATTGACGTCTGAACAAGATCCATAGGAGCTTCACGTCTTATACCCTGTATGACCTTACGTCTCGTGCACATATAGCAACGGATTTATCAACAGTTATTTCTTGAGCAGGATTAAAAATGCCTCGAACCTTTGGAGGTGACGGAGTCCCACCTCTAATTGACAAACCAGGGACTCCTAAGATACGACTCGGCATACGAATGGTAACGAGATGGGGAGCTGTTAATATCAATAGGAGCTACTCTGGGAAGAAGGTAGAGTTGGGAGAGGCTGCAAGTAAGATGGGGTTGGACGTTTTAGCTGTTAGTGACATTCGAATAAGTGGTGAAAAAGAAGAGGAAGTGGGAGAATACAAGGTCTACCTGTCAGGAGTCAAAGCAGGAATAGCACAATGGGGTGTAGGCTTTTCATCAGGGAAGAAATGGAACCCAGCGTAGTTGCAATAAGGTGTGTAAACGAACGACTGATGTGGATAGATTTGATAGTGTATAACAAGAAAATTAGGATTACGTCAGTATATTCGCATTGTGAAGGGACATATCAAGATAAGATTGATAGTTTTTATGACGCACTCAGTGATATAGCTGTTAGAGTAAAGGACAAGGACATGGGTGATTTTAAAGCTAGGGTTGGAAATCGAACAGAAAGGTATAAATTTGAAGAGGATATGGAGGCCAACAGGAACGGGAAACAACTCTTGGATTTCTGTGCCAGTGTGGGCTTAGTAATCACAAACTCCTTTTTTAAACATAAGAATATTCATCGGTATACTTGGGAAGGCAAGGGAACCAGATCTCTCATTGACTATATAATAACAGATCAGGAAATCAGGAAGGCTGTGAGGGACACACGTGTATTCAGGGGATTCTTTGATGACACTGATCACTATTTAATCTGCAGTGAAATTGATATTGTGAGGCCGAAAGTGCAGGGGGTCAGGTCCATGTGTAGGAGGATAAGAGTGGAGAAACTTCAGGATAAGGAAATCAGACACAAGTACATAACAGTGATCTCAGAAAGGTACCAGTAGCTTCAATGTAGTCAATTGCAGTCACTGGAAAAGGAATGGACAATGTATAAGGCCACAGTACTAGAAGTGGCCAAAGAATGTCTTGGAACAGTAGTGTGTAAAGGTAGGATGAAACCAACAGCTTGGTGGAATGACACAGGCAAGGCAGCCTGTAGAGGAAAAAGAAGGCATATCAAAAATGGCTACATACTAGAGCTCAGGTAGACAGAGAAAGTTGTGTTGAAGAAAGAAACAAAGCCAAAAAGATAATTACAGCATCCAAGAAGAAATTTTGGGAAGACTTTGTAAAAAGGTTGGTGACTATGGGTCAAGCTGCTGGAAAACCATTCTGGAGTGTAATTAACACCCTTCGAAAGGGAGGTAAGAAGGGAATGACAAGTATTTTGGAAACGTCAGGAAAACTTCTGGTGAATCCTATTGAGGCATGGGCAGATGGAGGGAATATTTTGAAGAGTTGCTCAATGCAGGTGAAAATACGATCAGTAATGTTTCAGATTTCGATGTACAATGGGACAGGAATGATGATGGAAATAGGATCACATTTGAGGAAATGGAGAAAATGTCCAATATATTGAAGTGCAATAAAGCGGCTGGGGTGGATGAAATTAAGTCGTAATTCGTCAAATACAGTGAAATGTCAGTTCTTAAATGGCTACACAGGATAATTGAAATGGCGTGGGAGTCGGGACTGGTTCCATCATACTGGAAGAAAGCAGTAATCACACCAATCTTTAAACATGGGAACAGAAAAGATTGTAACAGCTACAGAGGTATCCCTTTGATCAGCGTTGTGGGTAAAATTTTCTCAGGTATTGTTGAAAGGAAAGTGCGAGTATTAGTTGAGGAGAAATTGGATGAAAATCATTGTGGGTTTAGGCCTCTTAGAGGTTTTCAGGGCCAGATCTTTAGCTTACAGCAAATAATGGAGAAGTGTTACGAGTGGAACAGGGAATTGTATCTATGTTTTATAGATCTAGAAAAGGCGTATGACCGGGTTCCTAGGACGAAGTTATTGTCTGTTTCACGTGATTACGGAATAGGAGGCAAAGTTTTAAAACCAATTAAAGGTCTTTACATAGATAGTCAGGCAGCAGTTAGAGTTGACGGTAAATTGAGTCCATGGATCAGAGTAGTTCCAGGGGTAAGACTAGGCTGCAACCTGTCTCCACTGTTGTTCATATTATTTATGCATCATATGTTGAAAACAATGGACTTGCTGGGTGAGATTAAGATAGATGAACACAAAATAAGCAGTCTCTAATATGCGGATAACTTAGTTGTGATGACAGATTCTATTGAAAGTAATATTTCAGAGCTAGATCAGAAATGTAAGGACTATGGTATGAAGATTAGAATCTCCAAAACCAAAGTAATGTCAAAAGATATAAACGGATTGAGTTCCAAATAGGGGGAACAAAGTTAGAACAGGTGGACGGTTTCAAGTACTTACGATGCATATTCTCACAGGATGGCAACATAGTGAAAGAACTGGAAGCGAGGTGTAGCAAAGATAATGCAGTGAGCGCTCAGCTACGATCTACTCTCATCTACAAGAAGGAAGTCAGTACCAGGACTAAGTTATTTGTGCACCGTTCAATCTTTCGACCAACTTTGTTGTATGGGAGCGAAAGCTGGATGGCTTCAGGTTACCTTATAAATAAGGTTGAGGTTACGAATATGAATGTAGCTAGAATGATTACAGGTACTAGTATATGGGAACAATGGCAGGAGGGTGTGCACAATGAGGAAATCAAAGAAAAACTGGGAATGAACTCTATAGGTGTAGCAGTCAGGGCGTACAGACTTAAATGGTTGGGTCATGTTACACGCATTAGAGAAGCAAGGTTACCCAAGAGACCCATGGGTTCAACAGTAGAGGGTAGGAGGAGCCGGGGTAGAACAAGGAGAAGGTACCTGGATTCGGTTAAGAGTGATTTAGAAGTAATACGCTTAACATCAGAGGAGGCACCAATGTTAGCACTGAATAGGGGATCATGGAGGAATTTTATAAGGGGGACTATGCTCCAGACTGAACGCTGAAAGGCATAATTAGTCTTAAATGATGATGATGATGATGATTTGACACACGGAAACCGAAATTAAAAGCTGCAATGACTCGACGTGATACTCGCAAGGGGGAAAATAGAACAGTCAGTGCACTCACCCACTGCACACTGATGCTGTGTATTGACGAAACTGCAACCCTGAGGTAGTCGAGTGTCATCGTCTCCAGGGAGGGTGGCTAGTAAGGTTCCCCTATCACTGAAATTTAGACGTGACACACAATTCTGCCAACAAAATTTGGAGGTCCAGAATGGATAACCTCTACACGTGGAGGTCTGAGTTGAGATGGTGGATTATTGTTGGGATGATGAGCGATGGTTGCTCATGAAAACTTCACTATTTGTCATACATTTTTACTGTACTACAAACTAGAACATTCTGTGATCTTAAACGACTGCCTTCTTTGGCCAAAGGCTGTTGGCTGGTGGTACCTAGTAGTTGGCCCACAGGCTGGAAGAGGGGGAAGTGTTAAAATTGTAAAGGGAGACAAAGTCCTGAATAAAGTTAGCAGGATCAAACTGATGCATATGGCATTAGCTGTGGAGCGCTGAAGAGGCTTGCACAAAATAAACTAGCTTTGGCAGCTGCGTCAAACCAGTCTTCAGACTGAAGACCATAAAAGTAACATTGAGGAATGGGGTGGGAAGGAGAGGTAGGCTTCTGGTCCACAATTTTGCAAGTTATTTACTAGGAGATCTCATGAGTAAGGCAAATCTCGTGTGATTCAGCGATTTCGGCTCTTGACATGGTGAAAGACTTTTCTATATTGCCCTAAATTAACAGCGCAGCTCATTCTCGTATGAGAAAAGCTATTTAGCTCATACTATTGGCCGATGCAACGAACTGATGTAGCGGTTCTTGTATATTTTGTTGTTGTAAACAGAAGTGTGTATGGTTTGACGTTAACCTGCAACCACACAGTATAAGTGGTCTCTGTCCTACAATAGCAATCAGCTTTCCGACATAGAGGGCAACCATTTGAGACCACGGCCACCTGTTGCGTTATTACCATAACACCACCTGTCTTCAGCACACACTTTAGAGGAAGTTGCACTACATAATATTCTAGTTTGTTCTTCAGTAAACTGTATGACTAACAGCAAAATTTTTATGAACAGCCATGGATCAACATCCCAACAACAATCCACCACCTCAACTCAGACCTCCACGTGTAGAGCTCATCCGTCCCGAACCTCTACATTTTGATGTCAGAGGTGTGCATCACGTGTAAATTTCAGTGACAGAGGAACCTTACCAGCCACCCTCCCTGGAGACGATGACTCTCTATTTCCTCATGGTTGCAGTTTCGTCGACACACAGCATCAGTGTGCAGTGGGTGAGTGGATTGACTGTTCTTATTTTTCCCTCCGAAGGTCACGTCGAGTCACTACACATATAAGCAGCTTTTCAGTTCTGTTTCCGTATGTGACATGAGTCAAATAAACTCAAACTGTGTTCTGAGGATGTGTAACAATGAACGCTGTTTTTGCCTATCATCAATGAGTGTGGCTCATTTTCGGGAAGTGTATGGGGTGTTAATTATGCGTAGCTTCTTAGGGGTTCTGTGGTAGTGTTCGCCGTTTTTAATGAGCAATATATTTCATTTTGAGCAATAAATGTGGCTCACTACGTTTAAGCACATAAAGTAGTAGTCATGAGTAGACGCTCAAATAATTTGTATACACAAATCTTGTAATTTTGTTGTACTGACGACTTGAATGACTACTCATATAACAGCCATTATCATAGTGAAATATATTGCAGGAAAATGTAAGACACCAAGAAAATTTTTCTTTCTTTATGTTTATGAAATATGTGTGTACCAGAAAGTCCAGAAATGTTAATAAGTACGTGTAATACTTTCTACGACAATGAAGAACAGAGAAGCCTTCACATTTTTTCTGCGATCAGCTAGGAGATGCCTTCTTGTTTTGTATGGTCCTTTGATCTTTAGCTCTCGCTATTTATGCATCTATCTTTTTAGCTCTTAAGAACCGTGAATTTAGGGGGGCATTTGAAAAGATAATGCAAAAATAAAAACTGCCTACATGTTTGGGGTAATATTTCTCATTTTTCAACATAGTATTCTTTTAGACGTATACACTTCGTCCAACGCTGTTCTAATTTGTTCATTCCTTCCGAATAATAGGAATTGCCCGAGTCTACTAAATAGACAATAGTTGCAGATAGCTTTCTCATGTCCAAATGTTCATGAAAATATTACCTACCCGTTCATTCGAGATGCCCACAACACCAGCAATCTCACGCACGTGAACTATACTGTCATCCATCACCATATCATGGATTTTAACAATAATTTTTGGAGTCGTAACCTCCACAGGCCGCCCAGAATGTTCAGTATCACTTGTGCCCATATGGCCACTCCTAAAATTGTGAAATCACTTATAAACTGTTCTAAGCAAAGGCGCAGAGTCAGCGTAATGTTTATCAAACTTCTCTTTAGTCTCCTGAGGCGTTTTGCCACTCAGAAACTAATGTTCAATCACCACACGAAATTCTTTTTCGTCCAGTTTTTGACAGTCAGTCGACTTCCTTGATTCACACGAATGCCAAACACAAAGAAATAGACAAATATGACTGAAACGTGGTATGGGTTCTTTCCAAAGATGCTACTAACTAAACATAGGCGCCGGTGGTGGCATCTCTTGGACTTTGCACAGACTTTTCAAAGTCCCTTCGTATTCAAGTATATTTAAATTAATACCCTTCAGATGTATTAATATAACAAACTAAACATATCTCTTTGTATTAATGTCTTTATCGGCTTTGTATACAGCTATTCGTGAAAGAAATGCAAAACTGCTGGCGTGAAGCCCGTCCGACGTTGGTGCGATCCAAATGCTGATTAGCAATTATCAGATCTTTTATGGTGCACCATAGAACCTACAGTCTTTCAGAAACGAAGTCCGACACTCAATTAACTATACAGTAAAATTCGATTGACAGATCGCGTTATGCACTTGACTTATGATAATTACATTTCAGTCATATCGGTAAGTTAGCGTTTCTCTCGAACACAAACCTGGAGTAACAGGAAATCACAACAGGAATCAACAAGCACTGCTCAGTTAATTTAAACTGGCAATATTGAGCTGACTACCTGCTGCTAACTGGTAGGTGATCACGATTATTTTCTTTACATTCTCTATCTTCCTTCACCTTACTACTATTGATAGATCACGGAGCAAGTCTAACGATACTGCCTGGAATAAGCAGCTGACATTTGTTAGAATGTCTTTTTGCGAAAAGCTCTCTGAGAAGAGAGAACTAGCCCAAAATGAAGGAACTGATAATGCGCTGATGAAAGAACTATTTACGTTATGTGTGCTATTCGATTACTGTAAGTCTTATTTACAATTGTTAATTTATATCTTTTAAAACGTAAGGGTTTTTGTAGCTCTTTAAAGCGGCGACCAAGGAATTTAAACCAACAGGTTTAAAATAACGTGTACTACAAAATCGTGGCGTAATATATGACCAATATAAAGATATACTTATTTTGTTCACTTTCGTCGTCTTTTACGCTCATCAGGTTATGAAATGAAGACTGAACTATAGCAAGGAAAGTATTAATGAGGAAGAAGGATTTCGTAACATCGAACATAAATTTAAGTATTAGGACGTATTACTGGAAGGTATTTGTATGGTTCCAGAGACGCTGATCCAGGCGGGTGTAAAAATGAATGTGCACAAAGGAAATTACTGATCACAAATGTAAAGATTTAACCCTGTCTGACTACCACCTGAAGCAGATCTTAGGATCTCTTAACGGTGATATGATTTTGTCCTTCGTGCTCTTTAACATATAAATTACAACATAAAAATAAATGAATGATTAAGGGAACTGGTAACTACTAAATATTAATGTTTTCTCTGCTTATACATTTACAGTAGATTAAAACCCCTTTATATTTTACAAATGTTTATATGTCGATGTGCAATGAACATAAACAGAAAAATGAATTTCCTGACCAATATTATTGATCAACTGCCAAAATATGCCCATTTTTATGGCTACGCGAACTAATATAAATAACGCGAGATCATCGATGTCATATACGTTGCAAACACTAGAAGACACTACTTTCAAAGATGATCTACAGTGGTGTGCCACCTCAGTGGAAATGAAACTTACATTATCACAGATGTTCAGCTTTATAGCCCTAATAAGTTGAAGCAATTACCAATTTCACCGAATATACTGCGTCCTGTGTGTCGGAGTGATGGTTCTCGTACACGTGTGCGACGAAGTCAGATCTCCAGCCTCAAAAAAAAAAAAAAAAAAAAAAAATTACACTAGAACGGCAGAAGGCGGTCCCCTGTCTAGTATAATATAATACTACCTTCTCCACTTTGTATTCTACAGACAAGAAACGCGAATTCGTAGCCACAAAGACGGAGTTCAGATAACGTCTCAACATGAATAATGACAGGAGAAATGCTCTCAATCACTGAAGGCTGCGTACTCAACGACGATACCCTACTCAGAGGGGAAGTCCAGATTCGTGTAAGTTAGCAGCAACCTCGGTTTTTGACATGGTAAAAGACGTTTCTATGGTACTCTAAAGTAACAGACCTGCTCATTCCCGTATGAGAAAAGCTATTTAGCTCACACTACCACAGTATAAGTGGACCCGATACAACAATAACAACATCCTCTCATGTAGGTGGATGAGCGAGTGGAAGTTGTGAGCTCTGACCGTTACCTTGCCTGCTTGCAAAGGTGGAAGGACGATAGAGAATGTAAAGAAAATGGTCGTGATCACCTACCACTTACCAGCAGGTAGTCAGCTCAGTAATATCAATTGAAATTAACTGAACAGTGCTTGTTGATTCCTCTTGTGATTTCATATTACTCCAGGTTGGAGTTCGAGAGAAATGCAAAGTTACAGATGTGCCTCCATTGTAATTTCCAAAATGCAAGTGCATAACTCGATCGGTCAGTTGCATTATGCTGTATAGTTAATTGAGTATCGGACTTGGTTTCTGAAGTACTGCAGGTTTCGTTGGTGCACCATAAAAGATCTGATAAATTGCTAATCAGTATTAGGATCACACCAACGGCGGACGAGCTCCAAGTCAGCAGTTTTGAATTTCTTCCACGAGTAGCTGTAGACAAAGGTGATAAATACTTTAATACAAAGAGATATGTTTAGTTTGTTAAGTTAATAAATATGAATGTTATTAATTTAAATACACTTAAATATATTCATGTTTCTTAAGAGCTAACAAGATACACTACTGGCCATTAAATTGCTACACCAAGAAGAAATCCAGATGATAAAGGGGTTTAATTGAACAAATATATTATACTTGAACTGACATGTGATTACATTTTCACGCAATTTGTGTGCATAGATTCTGAGAAATCAGTACCCAGTACAACCACCTCTGGTCGTAATTTAGGCCGTAGTACGCCTCGGCATTGGGTGAAACAGAGCTAGGACGGCGTGTACAGGTACAGCTGGCCACGCAGCTTCAACACGATACCACAGTTAATCAATATTAGTGACTAGCGTATTGTGACGAGCCAGTTGCTCCGCCGCCATTGACCAGACGTTTTCAATTGGTGAAAGATATGGAGAACGTGCTGGCCAGGGCAGCAGTCGAACATTTTCTGTATCCAGAACGATCCTTACATGTCCTGCAAAATGCGGTCGTGCATTATCCTGCTGAAATGTAAGGTTTCGCAGGGATCGAATGAAGGGTAGAGCCACGAGTCGTAACACATCTGAAATGTAACGTCCACTGTTCAAAGTGCGAACAAGAGGTGACCTAGATGTGTAAAAATGGCACCCCATACCATTACGCCGGGTCATACGCCAGTATGGCCATGACGAATACACGCTTCCAATGTGCGTTCACCGCGATGTCGCCAGGCACGGATGCGACCATCATGATGCTGTAAACAGAACCTCGATTTATCCGAAAAAACGACGTTTTGCCATTCGTGTACCCAGGTTCGTCGTTGTGTACACCATCGCAGAAGCTCCTGTCTGTAATGCTGCGTCAAGGGTAACTGCAGCCATGTTTCCGAGCTGATAGTCCATGCTGCTGCAAACGTGGTCGAATTGTTCGTGCAGATGGTTGTTGTCTTGCAAACATACCCATCTGTTGACTCAGGGAACCCACCGATTCCTTATTCTGCTAATAGTCATTGGATCTCGACCAACGCGAGCAGCAATGTCGCTATACGATAAACCGCAATCGCAATTGGCTACAGTCCTACGTTTATCAAAGTCGGAACCATGACAGTGCGCGTTTCTCCTCCTAACACGAGGCATCACAACAACGTTTCACCAGGCAACGTCGGTCAACTGCTGTTTGTGTATGAGAAATCGGTTGGAAATTTTCCTCATGTCAGCACGTTGTAGGTGTCGCCACTGGCGGCAACCTAGTATGAATGCTCTGAAAAGCTAATCATTTGCATATCACACCATCTTCTTCCTGTCATTTAGATTCCGCGTCTGTAGCACGTCATCTTCGTTGTGCAGCAAATTTAATGGCTTCTAGTGTAGATGCTTACATAGCGAAGGCGGAAGAACAAAGGACTATACGAAAAAGGAAGGAATCCCCTAGCTGATTGCAGAAAAAATGTGAAGTCTTCTGTGTTCTTTATCATCTTAGGAAGTATTACATGTACTTCGTAACACTTGTGGACTCTCTGGTAAACACATATTTCATAAACATAAAGAAAGAAAATTTTTTATGTTGTCTTACGTTTGTCTACGATACACTTGACTACGATACTGGCTGATACATCAGTACTCATTCAAGTCGTTTACAACAAAATTACAAGCTTGGTGTATACAAGAAGAAACAATGCACTATTTGACATGTTTTAAGTAAACAGTTTGACAAATCATTTACATTGGCACGTGAGATTTTGTACAAGATAAACTAACTTAAAATTTGACAGGTATCAGTGTTCTGAGGATAAGAGGTTAAGTCAGTTCAGGGACGTGTCTGCCCGTGGTAATTGATGCGGCCACTGCTGGAGTGACTTCGCCGTTGGCTTGTATGATGTCAATCTGTCGGTGACAACCGGATGAGTGTGAGCTCTGGTTGTCCACTTCGCAGCAGAGATGGGCATCAAAGAGCGGCCCGTCCAGGACTGTGGCCATGACAGCCGTGCGTGACTTGCCTCACGCTGCCGGTTCAGCGAGGGCAGCCGCATCGATGTCCGCCAGGAGAGTCGTGCGAAGAGGCTCGGCCCGCGAGCTGCGGCCGCACTGGACTACAGCAGTCTCGGGCAGAGCGAGTCCTAACGTCATCCCACAGGCCGAACAGTGTTGTTTCGAAAGCACCTGTATGACACGGGCTCAGTAGAGCTGCGCGTGGATACGCAGCCCACAGGTCGCGACCACACCGCTGCGCACTGAGCGAGCCCGTGACGTCACTGCACCAGTGCCTTCGGCAAGCACTGGTGTGCTGCGGCTTATGAACTGTTAGTACCACTGACCGCGAGCTACGGGCTACGAGCAGTGAGTAGAGTAATGTTGAGTGGAGTGGTGGGAATTCTTCATTTATTTTGTAACACACAAAATGAGAACCAGATACTAAACCTGGTTTGTAGAAGAAGGAGCACATATCAAGAAAAAGGGAAGTAAAAGAAAAACTATTGAGTGGTGAGCAGAGAACCACACAACCTGGAACGAATGTTAGAACTACAGTTTGGACCGTGTTAAAGTCTATTATGGATGGCATTAGGAAAAGAGTTCATTTTCACTGCTGTTCGCTGTGCTGTGAAATTTACTCTCATGCAGAAGGGTCAAGTGGCAGTTCACGCATTTCTTGCCATCCATGCATGTCTAATAAACGAGGGTCTTATGTGGACGAGATCGACTTCCTAAACCTGCTCAAGAGATAACTGTCGATAAATGCGTGCCTACGTGTGCACGTGACGTAAGGTCGTACAGAACTATAAAATGTGGAGATCTTATGGATCTTGTTCAGACGTCAATCGACACTGCAAAGGCCATTATGTCTCACCCCACAACTGTGTCGCAGTTCACGGCAGAAAGTGCAAAATGCCTTCGACATATAATTATGCCTTAGGTAATGACTCACATAACAGAAAGTG
This sequence comes from Schistocerca gregaria, assembly GCF_023897955.1. NCBI lineage: Eukaryota > Metazoa > Arthropoda > Insecta > Orthoptera > Acrididae > Schistocerca > Schistocerca gregaria. The sequence continues at coordinate 398,270,639 of NC_064931.1, read as the reverse complement.
AATACTCAGCAACTACAGACATGTGGACACCTAACGCGAGAAGAAACCATTATCTGTCATCTACTGTTTCCTATTTTATTGACTGGACTCTCAGATCTCGCATTTTGCTTACAATCCTGATGCCAGATGAACCAAACACGGGCGGTAACATTCTAAGATAATTGTTTAGACGATTTATGTCTTGGTATTCATGATTCTACTTTGAAAGACATGCAGCACATGACTGATCAAGGTACCAACATTGTCGCTGCACTGCGCGATTATTTACTATTGAATTGCTCCTGCCATATGCTAAATACAGTGCTACGAAATGATTTTAATGTGGAGTATATATCAGTTAATTGTCCATACGTTCATGGTCTTTTGACTGCGGCGAAAGAACGCGTCACTTACGTAAAGAAAAGTGGTCTCCTTAATGCTGTTGAAAGATCACTGAGCCAGTCTAGTGATACTCGCTGGGATAAGCAGCTGAGAATGTTAGAATGTCTTTGCACGAAAAGCTCTCTGAGAAGGGAGAAATAGCCCGAACTGATGGAACAGATATCACGCCGACGAAAGAACTTTTCATGGTATGTATGCTACTCTATTACTGTAATCTTACACGCAATCGTTTATTTTATAGCTTTTAAAACTTAAGGGTGGCAGCGTCCAAGGAATTAACATGGAGAAATCACCTTCACTTCACCTTCTGTTGACATGGGCGATGACAGTGTTAAAGCATTTGAGTCAGGCGCCCCAGGACAGAGAAACCCCTGAAATCGGACTTTTACATAAAAGCTATTTGTCCAGGTAGCAACTTTCCTCTGGCCACCATTCGTCATTTAGTAACGATATCTGAAGATAAGAGGCGTAAAGTCATGACAGAGGTAAGATGTAGAATCCATTTATTGCTATGGTAATAATTCCCCCGTTGCCAGTTCCAAAGGGAGCTGACGACTTACGAGGTCGCTCACAGAGGCAAGTTCAAGCCTCATAGATTCTGAGTCGATGTTCCTTCCCTTGAAGCATAGCCGAATATATAAGAATACTTTGCAGATCGCCCGATCGAATCTGTGAGCGACCTTGGCGGAGCCCTGAAACTGAATGAAATAGTTCAAATACCTTCAACAACAGGACATCTGGTTTTATTTCAACAAACTTTCATATTCACTGTTGGGATCACATTGGCGCTGTTGTATGAAAAAGCTTTGGTACTTTTACCATAATATAAGAAACCTTATGGTGGAAGAGGCATGTACAAGCCACGAAAATGAAATTCTTTCATCAAATTCCACATAATCTTAACTACCAGAGAAAGTAAAGAAGTTTCCATTGTGGGCAGATGTCGATGATAGTCTTGCTCAAAATGGAAGACAATGTGGCTTCTTTCTGAAAAAGAACGGCCAAAATTTTCCTACTCTTCAGAAAGTCGCCAGAAAAATATTGTGTATACAAGCATCTTGTCCATTTCTGAAAGAAATTGTAGCTCTACCGGTTCTTTACTCAGCCCAAGCCGATCACTTTTAGCTCTAGACATGTTCATGACCTTCTCAATCATAGTATCTCTATCGGAGACAAATAAGTGAAAAAGTATGCTGAACTCTTTTTGAACATTAACTTCCCTTCTCCGTCGTTTTTATTGGCGGAAAAGGTTTCGTTTATTGCAGGTTTTGTTACGTATGTTCGATTTATGTAGGCTGTTTTTTTTAAAAAAATGAATTTTTAAATGACAGAACTTTAGAATCGTGGGGACCATGTACACTTGCTGTCGTCTTGTTACGTTATGCACCGCCAGATGTTTGTTTTACATGTGCCGTACGTCATGATGTACTTTTAAGTAACATCAACTGTGCCGGCGATCAGTACGACCGTATAAAGCACACGGGTTATTGTTGTTGTTGTTGTTGTCTTCAGTCCTGAGACTGGTTTGATGCAGCTCTCCATGCTACTCTATCCTGTGCAAGCTTCTTCATCTCCCAGTACCTACTGGAGCCTACATGCTTCTGAATCTGCTTAGTGTACTCATCTCTCGGTCTCCCTCTACGATTTTTACCCTCCTCACTGCCCTCCAGTGCTAAATTTGTGATCCCTTCATGCCTCAAAACATGTCCTACCAACCGATCCCTTCTTCTAGTCAAGTTGTGCCACAAACTTCTCTTCTCCCCAATCCTATTCAATACCTCCTAATTAGTTACATGATCTATCCACCTTATCTTCAGTATTCTTCTGTAGCACCAGATTTAGAAAGCTTCTATTCTCTTCTTGTCCAAACTAGTTATCGTCCATGATTCACTTCCATACATGGCTACACTCCAAACAAATACTTTCAGAAACGACTTCCTGATACATAAATCTATATTCGATGTTAACAAATTTCTCTTCTTCAGAAACGCTTTCCTTGCCATTGCCAGTCTACATTTTATATCCTCTCTCCTTCGACCATCATCAGTTATTTTACTTCCTAAATATCAAAACTCCTTTACTACTTTAAGTGTCTCATTTCCTAATCTAATTCCCTCAGCATCACCCGATTTAATTTGACTACATTCCATTATCCTCGTTTTGCTTTTGTTGATGTTCATCTTATATCCTCCTTTCAAGACATTGTCCATTCCGTTCAACTGGTCTTCCAAGTCCTTTGCCGTCTCTGACAGAATTACAATGTCATCGGCGAACCTCAACATTTTTATTTCTCCTCCATGGATTTTAATACCTACTCCAAATTTTTCTTTTGTTTCCTTCACTGCTTGTTCAATATACAGATTGAATAACATCGGGGAGAGGATACAACCCTGTCTCACTCCTTTCCCAACCACTGCTTCCCTTTCATGCCCCTCGACTCTTACGACTGCCATCTGGTTTCTGTACAAATTGTAAATAGCCTTTCGCTCCCTGTATTTTACCCCTCCCACCTTTAGAATTTGAAAAAGAGTATTCCAGTCAACATTGTCAAAAGCTTTCTCTAAGTCTACAAATGCTAGAAACGTAGGTTTGCCTTTTCTTAATCTTTCTTCTAAGATAAGTCGTAAGGTCAGTATTGCCTCACGTGTTACAACATTTCTACGGAATCCAAACTGATCTTCCCCGAGGTCCGCATCTACTAGTTTTTCCATTCGTCTGTAAAGAATTCGCGTTAGTATTTAGCAGCTGTGACTTATTAAACTGATAGTTCGGTAATTTTCACATCTGTCAACACCTGCTTTCTTTGGGACTGGAATTATTATATACTTCTTGAAGTCTGAGGTATTTCACCTGTCTCATACATCTTGCTCACCAGATGGTAGAGTTTTGTCAGGACTGGCTCTCCCAGTCAGTACTTCCAATGGAATGTTGTCTACTCTGGGGGCCTTGTTTCGACTGAGGTCTTTCAGTGCTCTGTCAAACTCTTCACGCAGTATCCTGTCTCCCATTTCGTCTTCATCTACATCCTCTTCCATTTCCATAATATTGTCCTTAAGTACATCGCCCTTGTATAAACCTTCTATATACTCCTTCCACCTTTCTGCCTTCCCTTCTTTGCTTAGAACTGGGTTGCCATCTGAGCTCTTGATATTCATACACGTGGTTCTCTTCTCTCCAAAGGTCTCTTTAATTTTCCTGTAGGCAGTATCTATCTTACCCCTAGTGAGATAAGCTTCTACATCCTTACATTTGTCCTTTAGCCATCCCTGCTTAGCCATTTTGCACTTCCTGTCGATGTCATTTCTGAGACGTTTGTATTCCTTTTTGCCTGCCTCATTTACTGCATTTTTATATTTTCTCCTTTCATCAATTAAATTCAATATTTCTTCTGTTACTCAAGGATTTCTAGCAGCCATCGTCTTTTTACCTACTTTATCCTTTGCTGCCTTCACTACTTCATCCCTCTGAGCTACCCATTCTTCTTCTACTGTATTTCTTTCCCCCATTCCTGTCAATTTTTCCCTTGTGCTCTCCCTGAAACTCTGTACAACCTCTGGTTCGTTTAGTTTATCCAGGTCCCATCTCCTTAAATTCCCACATTTTTGCAGTTTCTTCAGTTTTAATCTACAGGTCATAACCAAAAGATTGTGGTCAGAGTCCACATCTGCCCCTGGAAATGTCTTACAACTTAAAACCTGGTTCCTAAATCTCTGCCTTACCATTATATAATCTATCTGATACCTTTTAGTATCTCCAGGGTTCTTCCACGTGTACAACCTTCTTTCATGATTCTTAAACCAAGTGTTAGCTATGATTAAGTTGGGCTCTGTGCAAAATTCTACTAGGCGGCTTCCTCTTTCATTTCTTAGCCCCAATCCATATTCACGTACTATGGTTCCTTCTCTCCCTTTTCCTAAACTCGAATTCCAGCCACGCATTACTATTAAATTTTCGTCTCCCTTCACTAACTGAATAATTTCTTTTATTTCATCGTACATTTCTTCAATTTCTTCGTCATGTGCAGAGCTAGTTGGCATATAAACTTGTACTACTGTTGTAGGTGTGTCCTTCGTATCTATCTTGGCCACAATAATGCGTTCACTATGCTGTCTGCAGTAGCTTACCCGCATTCCTATTTTCCTATTCATTATTAAACCTACTCCTGCATTACCCCTATTTGATTTTGTATTTATAACCCTGTCGTCACCTGACCAGAAGTCTTGTTCCTCCTGCCACCGAACTTCACTAATTCCCTCTATATCTAACTTTAACCTATCCATTTCCCTTTTTAAATTTTCTAACCTACCTGCCCGATTAAGGGATCTGACATTCCACGCTCCGATCCGTAGAACGCCAGTTTTCTTTCTCCTGATAACGACATCCTCTTGAGTAGTCCCCTTCCGGAGATCCGAATAGGGGACTATTTTACCTTCGTAATATTTTATCCAAGAGGACGCCATCATCATATAATCATACAGTAAAGCTGCATCTCGTCGGGAAAAATTACGGCTGTAGTTTCCCCTTGCTTTCAGCTGTTCGCAGTACCAGCACAGCAAGGCCGTTTTGGTTAATGTTGCAAGGCCAGATCAGTCAATCATCCAGACTGTTGCCCCTGCAACTACTGAAAAGGCTGCTGCCCCTCTTCAGGAACCACACGTTTGTCTGGCCTCTCAACAGATACCCCTCCGTTGTGGTTGCACCTACGGTACGGCCATCTGTATCGCTGAGGCACGCAAGCCTCCCTACCAACGGCAAGGTCCATGGTTCATGGGTTACTATGTAGTGTTAATCACAATCTTTGCTCCTGCAATGGCAGAGTACACAAATGCAGAGATGGCACATGCCAATTTGAAGGACCAATCCCCTGACCCCCACGCTCTCCGGAGCTTAACCCACTGGACTTTTATTTGTGCACGTATTTGCGTGGAACCCTAGTACAAAACGTTCAGAGTCTCCATGCCTGTATTACGGAAGACAGCGAAACCATACGCAATACTCGAGGGATACATCAGCGCATCGAGATTCACTACGACGGCGGGTTGAGGCATGTATCAACGATCAGGGAGGGCATATTGAACATTTCCTGTAAGAAAGTGTAGCATATGGTAGGCTGGCGTATTCCAACCATGTGTATTCATCTACGTGTGAGGAATGTGTCCTTCAATTTCTGCGCACAATTTTGTTACGCCCTGTATATGTGAGAGTCTTATTACCTTTTAAAAACCCGGAAGCATCGTAGATGACGCTGAGACAAGTAATTTAGCATGAGACATAAGGGGCCGCAAATGTCGGAAACACCCGAAAAGGTGACGACAAATATCAAACACGTGACGTCCGAAGATGATGTACCTCATCGCACGTGCATTGTTGTGCATGTCTATCCTAATCTCGCCGGTAGGAGGAATCCACTTTGCACCAAGTCAAAGATTGACTTCAGTGTGGCTCCGAGCCTGCATGCATAACTATAGCGGGTGAGGCGAAGTACGTTTTCTTATTACGTTTGACACATATATGTTTATTGTGAGGTAATATTTATTATTTCATTTACCGGTTCGCTGTCTCCCCTAGTTTACTGCAAAGTACAGTACAACAAAAAGCTAGCGCATTGCCTCACAACTAAGAGACTATAAGCTTCCAAATTGTCTCGTTACCAGTAAATAACCTACGTTTACTTTACTAAATAATGTCTGTAAACAAAAAAAAAGAAGGGTCAAAAGCAAAGAAATACAAAATAAGAACAGCTGTTGCTTAGTTACAGAGAGGGCAATAATTTTGTAACTTCTATGTTTACAACGGATCACATTTACAAAAGGTGTTCGAAAAAAGATTAACCAAGCAAGTGATGTCCAGTATCACTGGATGAGGAAGGTTAAAAGCGTGGCACATCTGCATTGCTGTTTGCAGCAACATGGGGACTACATAATGAGAGAAATAACTGTATGTGTTGGAATTTGCGCGAAGTCAGTTTATTGTTGAAGTGCAACGTGCATTTCGCCGTCGGTTCAGCAAGAAGCGACCTCTGCACAAGCAAATTTATGACTGGTACACAAAATTCTTGGAAGGTGGTTGAATATGCAAAGGGAAGAGCACTGGTCAGATGCCCAATTCTGATGAAAATGTCGAGCGCATCCGAGATGCGTTCACAAGGAGCCATCATAAGCCTACAAGACGTGCTGGTCGGGAACTTCAACTTTTTTGTAGTGGAACCATAGGTAAAATAGGGAACTCAGATTTGGTGCAATATTTTGGAGCAGAAGTTACAGCCAATAAGTTATAATACGACACCTCCTGGTACCCATCCACTACATTTGGTGTCAATACGCCGCATTTTGCGTCTGACACCACTACATTCCTCCAACAGCGATGTAGCATGTTCTGAAACGACGCCTGCATATGAAGACTTCCAAGTTGCAGTTACTACAGCAACTGCATCCCGGCGACCATTCGGGGAGGTACAATTTTGCATCTCAGTTCTCCAGTACATTGCAGAGGACACTTTTTACGAACGGCTCATCTTTTCAGACCAATCGACGTTTCTTATGGTAAAGTTTCTATATGGTAAAGTAAACAGACATAGTGTAAGAATTTGGGGTCCATAATCCTAGCGTCGTCTTCGTCGAACCCGAGAGAGATTCTCCGAAACTGAATGCGTTTTGTGCCGTTTCTGCTCACACAGTTTATGGACCTTTCTTTTTTCAGAGGAGACTGATTGGAATGTCATGCCTAAACATGCTGCAAAATTGGTTGTTTCCTCAACGTCACGAAGATTCCAGTGATTTCATTTTTATGAATGACGGCGTCCCGCTTCACGTTAACCTTGAAGTGTGGCGTTATCTTAACAACACTATCCCTGGCGTTGGATTGGAAGAGGTGGAGAACGAGAGCTTGTTCGTTGCCTTTTGGCCTCACAGGTCACCAGGCCTAACTCGTCGAAATTATTTTCTGTGTGGACACACAAAAGGCACTGTCTTTGTCCCACTCTTGGCTGCTACTTTTCAAGAGCTGAGAAGTCAAATGGTTGAGCTGTAAATTCAATAAACATGGACCTGTTGATTTGTGTGTGGACTACCATTTCGATGTTTTTCGAACAACGCAATGTGCTCATATTGAGTGAATGGTATAATGTTGGTTGATTCGGGGGTGGGAACCAAACAACAAGGTCATCGGTCCTGTCAGGTTAGGGAATGATGAGAAACGATTGGGGGAAATCACGGAAAACCTAAATCATTATGGTTGGCCGCGGATTTGAACTGGCGTCCTCCAGAATGTGAGTCCAGTGTGCTAACCACTGCGCCACCTCGCTCTGTCTGGTATAGTTCTTATGCGAACATAAGACTTCCTTCCTCTATCGAGAGACATTCGGGAAGTATTTCTGCGGAGTGTCCACCTAGAGCTGCCCGCGCTGTGACGCAGCACCCAGTGCGATGGGCTGAGGCGAGCTGACACAGCACAGTCACAGACTGGCTCGCAGCAGCGTCGAATGCGGCGGGGTGGGCCGAAGAAGGAGAGTGCGGCGCGTCGGGCCGCTCTGACAGAGTGCTCCGCCAGAGCCCGCAGTCCGCCCAGCAGCTTTGGGGGCATGGCTGCTACAGTCTGATGCACGAATGATGGCAGTTCGCGCATGTCGAGGCACTGATGGGAACTGCAATGTTGACGATTCCAAGCGACAGTTGCGGTACGTGCATGCGCGCGCTTTCCGCCTGAAGAAAGCATATATTTTGCAAATGACGTCTCTAGCTTGCGTATGCAGAGTTTGTCACTTACCACGACAATCAGCAGTGACAACTCTCAACAAATGGAATCGAAATTCAGTAGACAACTCACTACTGTCAGTTTTAATGTTCAAATTAGCTACGGCGTTCATAGTAGAGCGCTCAGAATACTACTGAACGCTCATTGGCTGTCAAAGAGTGGGTGATGTAAGTGCGCAGAACAAGCCTAAACTCGATCGCCAACGTTTGCGACTCCAACTACAGCTTACTCGCGCGCACTTCCGGCATTACAGTCTTGTGGGCACAAAACTAAATATTTGTGGCCCGTTAGATGGAAGGTTTTTACTTCACACAGTGTTTAACGACACAGTAAACAACCCCTCGGTCTTGTGGCCGTAACATCAGGAACAAATGGTTACTCAATACTCCACCATTGTTTGTAATTAATTGTTCAATTAACTTTCTGCCTTACGATACATAAAAATAGTTAATTTCATTAAAGACCGTCCTACTAATTTCGAATTTTGGCAATACTATATTATGAAATGGCAAGTGTTCAGATATTTTATTGACATTCACAGAAGTTAGATAGTTATATCTGTTATATGAGAACTGTTCTGATATTGCATGAAGTATCCTTTTTTCTGACCTGATACACCTTTCCCAAGACAATATCTGGCTAGAGACTGCGGTTCATTTGACAGACATTTGTTAAAAAACAATACTTCAAATTTTATTATTTCAAGGACCAAACACAAACTTGTGTAACATGCAACACCATATAGAATCGTTCATTAAACTCTTATAGTTTTGGAAATCTGCGTAAACTGCAACCAAACTGAGTGCTTGATATCCTTTACGATTTCCTAGCAGAAATTAATCTTACTTCGAACGAAAATGTAAAAGATATAATTAAAGAATATTTCAAAGAATTTCGAAAACCTTGCAGAGACTACTCCCTGTTCTATCTAGAAATATCAATTGGATTCTCAATCGCTTGGAAGAAACAATAACTTTTGAATCAACATGAAGTACAGCTACTCTAGACTTCTAGGTACTTTAAGCTACAGAAAATAAATATTTGTCACCGATAAGTTTCTTGTTAAACTTAAAGACGGAATTTTCCATTCCATCAAATAAAGACCTTACAAATGTATCACCTGTCTCCTGCACCTAACTGAACGAAAATACTTCTAGTTCTTATACTCATATAAAAAATTAACCCAGAAACAAATTCGCAGCGAAAATAATGTCACATGCAGAGAAGTCGAATCCTCCTCACAGAATTCCGAGGAATGAATGAGCCAGTTAGTTCTATAATGAAAACTTATAGAGTAACAGAAAAAGCTGAAATACTATAATATTTCACACTAGTCCTACCCGCTGTGCAAAAGCCCTCATCAGCCATTTTGATGTAATACAACTAAAATGTAAAGTATTGTGACTATTAAAAAATTTGCTTTAAATTCAATTACTTCCATTTTACAGTGAGTACTTTTGTTTTATAAGGCGGGGCTTCGAGCATATCAGATTTTTGTGAAACTAGGCCACAGACCGTCAAAATTTCGAAACCACTGTTCTGTGGTATATGCAAAAGTATCTATTTGACATCGCAGCCGTACTACACAGCTACTGAATTCTCTGTTAAGACACAAAGTAATTACAGAAACTGGCTGCAAGTGGGCATTGATTCAAATCAATTTTGACTTGTGCCTTCCAGTGATTCGAACCTGGGTCTCCTGCTTACTAGGCAAATGCTCAGACCACTTTTTTCTTTTTTTCCTCAAAGCCGCCTCTATTTGACACCACCACTTTAACCATACCACAAACTAAAGAAATGCATTGTCCCTCTTCAGCCGTTGCCCCTAATATTCCCAAGGCGATAGGCTCTACCAGGTCTATAATGTTATAATTAATTTTTTATTACATGATGATAATTAGTAAATGTGTACAAATGAAAATCCTATAAAACAGAATGTTACAATAACAATTGAGAAAAGCATAAACTGAAATAACTTTGTATATGAATTACACTACTTCATATAGAAGAATTTTTCTTCAAGAAATGCTGCAACTGGAGTTTTATTGACCATTGCCACTGTCATTTTCTGTTTCCAGCAGTGCCGTCTAAAATATCTACAACTGAATCATGCTGCGTTCCTAACGTCTCAATCAATGCAGAATTCCTTGAATCAGCCAGTCGCTTTACTTTATCACTGCATGCAACATAGGTCATTCTGTCTTCAGTGTGACGTTGCTCGTTACATTACACTGAGCCTGGCACTCCCCAAGTAGCAGGGGTGATCTAAGAAAACACTGCGGACATTCAAAGATGTACGATACCTTACTGAGCGTTCACGGAGAATTTTGAGCGTTTTGCAGGTACCACCAGTAATCAAGCTCCACTTTCTCCCCTTCGCCGAGATGTAGTCGATTTTCACATCCTTGTGTGGAAAGTTATACTCATCAGGACACAGAAGGGATCGAAATTCAACCACATCATGTGTCTCACGGATATAACAAGCCAAGATATTTTGTATCAGTCGCCAAACGCTGAAAGACGACAAGCACGTGATGTTTATCAGTGTCCGAGAGGTGACACTTGGGGAAAAGTGGAGAATCTGTTAGTTTGATAGCATGGGGCCAGTTTCTCGTCGCATATTTTTTGTTGGTGACTTGATAACAAATCGTTCCTGTGGTGGTTGGAAGAATGTGTTGGTGTATAGTTTTCTACACTCGTGGCCAACTTACAGTGGGGTAACAAGTTCGTTTGCGTGGCCATCCTCCGCAGCAAGCACAGAAATGTTTGTTTCGTAAGTGAAAGCCGCCTTTTCCTACTGCACTGCAATTTATTTCTCCCAGACGCCTCTCGCGTTTTTTTAACTCTAAGGCTTCTTCAGCAGGCTCTAAAACGATGCAGTTTTGTTTTGATATGTGTTATGTTTAGCGGAGTAGAACATGGCCAGTCACAACGTTTGGTGCTGCCGGGCGGTGCATAAACATAAATAAATCTCGTTTCAAGTGCTGTGACTGCCAATCCTCTGGCGGAGGAGGGAAATTGTGATTTTGGTGGCTTTGTCACGCATTAAAATAGCCCCGCCAGTCTATGTGGGACCACCAGACAGTATATTTTGTAGCCATAAAGATTCGCGAATGCAGTTTTTCGAACTTCTCGGTGGAATGCAGAGACCACTTTTGCGACTCGTATTGTTTCTCTCAGATGCTGAATCTTGGCAGGAGAGGTAACCATGTTAATATTCGTCGTGAGCTGTTTGTGTCGTAGTTGGCTAGGGTTATCCATGGAGGGTAGCGGATTTCGCGAGTGATGTCACATTCCGCCGACCACAGCCCTCGAGGTGTCGTTGAGACCTCAACGGGACCTGGATCGAGATTCTACTCAGTCCCGACTTCCCTGGTCCACAATGTAGTCGTGGAAGACTGCTCATGTTCCATAAGGTCGTGGTAGTTGATGGCGACTGACTGAGAAGCTTCGTAACCTGCATTGGACTATACCTGTTGATCACTATTCGCCGCAGACGACTGGTAGAGGTACTTCACGTGTCCCACCGCGCGATCTGCAGGTATGGAGTCAGTGGCAACGGCGTCAGCGTCATGGCCTGCCTCGTGTAGGAGTGGGAGTTACTGTGTTCTGTCGTTGTCCAGCAGTGTCGCTTTCGGCATTTTGGCTGTTATGGTGTGTGCCTTTACGTGTTATACGATGGCATTGACTCACGCCTCGCCAGCACAAAAGCTTCAGTTGGAATGGTAGGTGCACGATTGCCATCCTGCTGTCTGTGGTGCCTCCAGTGTCTGTTAGTAAGAATGACATTGAACAGAGATCTGCCTATAGCCAGTCTGATGATTGACCTGGTGTCCGCCTGCAGAGGTGGGTTCTGGTACTGTGGGCAGTCACAGGTGTCGTAAGCGCCGCCTTGTAAGTTACTGGGAGGATTGTCAGTGTTTGTGGAGATGCCACGTCCTGCAGTGGAGGTTTTGACATGGGAGTAAAAAATGAAAGGTTCAAATGGCTCTGAGCACTATGGGGCTTAAGAGCTGAGGTCACCAGTCCCCTGGAACTTAGAACAACTTAAACCTAACTAACCTAAGGACATTACACACATCAATGCCCGAGGCAGGATTCGAACCTGCGACTGTAGCGGTGCCGTGGTGCCAGATTGAAGCGCCTAGAACCGCTCGGCCACTTCGGCCGGCTCATTGGAGTCACTCGGAATGTAAGTGACCTTCCTTGCCACATCTGGAACATGTTTTAGGCTGTCCATAGTAAATAACTAAAGAGAAGCTTGATAAAGATTACGGTGACTTTGCGCCTTCGATTAGAACAGTTTATAAGTGATTTCAAAATTTTAGGATTGGCCATATTTGCACAACTAATGCTGAACGTTCTGGACGCAGTTTGGAGGTTATTACTCAAGTTATCATTGACAAAATCAATAATATGGTAATTTGATGACAAACGAGTTGAAGTGCGTGAAATTGCTAATCCTGTGGGCACCTCGAATGAACGGGTACATAATACTTTGCATAAACATTTGGACATGAGGAAGCAATCCGCAAGATACGTTCCAAGATTGCTCACGCTTGACAAAAAACGGTATCGTGTGTACTGTTTCAAGGATGGTCTGCAGCTGTTCAGGAACAATCCACAGGACTTTAAGCGTCGTTTCCTCACTATGGATGAAACATGGATACATAGCTATACTCCTGACACCAAACAATAATGTAAACAATGGGTTACCAAGGGAGACTCTGCACCAAAGAGGCGAAGACCATTCCTTTCGCATGAAAAGGTTATGGCGACTGTCTTTTGGGATTTGCAAGGAATAATCGTGAAAAAGGGTAAAACTATTACAGGTGAATATTTTTCATCGTTGTTGGACCGTCCTTTTACATCACGACAATTCACCAACACACACCTCAGCAGTTGTGGTCACAAAATTAATGGAAATAGGATTTGAACTCGTTTCACGTCCTCCCCGTCCATCCAGTTCTCCAGACTTGGCTCCCTCAGACTACTGTTTTTTCCCCAATTTGATTTTATTTCTAACCAGGAGGTGATTTCAGTAGTTATTAGCTATTTTGCAGACTTATTCTGAAGGGATCAACAGATTACAACAGCACTGCGCGAAGTGTATTAACCTAAATGAAGAGGATGTTGAAAAATAAAAAAGGTTTACCACAAACATGTAAGAAGTTTTTATTTTTGCACAGACTTTCCAAACACCCCTCCCGTATTATTTAATTGATGAAAGGAGAAAATACAAAAATGCAGTAAATAAAGCATGCAAAGAAGAATACAAACGTCTCAAAAATGAGATCGACAGGAAGTGCAAAATGGTAAGTGGGGATGGCTAGAGGACAAATGGAAGGATGTAGAGGTGCATATCACTACGGGGTAAGATAGATACTGCCTACAGGAAAATTAAAGAGATCGTAGGAGAAAAGAGAACCACTTGCATGAATATTAAGAGCTCAGATGGAAATCCAGTAATAAGCAAAGAAGGGAACGCAGAAAGGTTGAAGGATTATATAGAGGGTCTATACAAGGGCGATGTTCTTGAGGACAATATTATAGAAATGGAAGAGAATGTAGATTAGGATGAAATAAGAGATATGATAAAGCATGAAGAGTTTGACATAGCACTGAAAGACCTAAGTCGAAACAAGGCCCTGGGAGTAGACAACATCACATTAGAACTAATGACAGCCTTGGGAGGGCCAGGCCTAGCAAAACTCTACCATCTAGTGAGCAAGGTGTATGAGTCATTCGAAATACCCTCTAGCTTCAAGAAGAATATAATAAGTCCAATCCCAAAGAAAGCAGGTGTTGACAGATGTGAAAATTACCGAACCATCCGTTTAATAATCCATGGCTGCAAAATATTAACACGAATTCTTTACAGTCGAATGGAAAAACTAGTAGAACCAGACCTCAGGGAAGATCAGTTTGGATTCCGTAGAAGTGTTGGAACACGTGAGGCAATACTGACACTACGACGTATCTTAGAAAATAGATTAAGGAAATGCAAACCTACATTTCTAGCATTTGTAGACTTAGAGGTGGCTTTTCACAATGTTGACTAGCATACTCTCTTTCAAATTCTGAAGGTGGCTGGGGTAAAATACAGCGAGGGAAAGGCTATTTACAATTTGTACAGAAAGCAGATAACAGTTATAAGAGTCGAGGGGCATGAAAGGGAAGCAGTGGTTGGGAAGGGAGTGAGACAGGGTTGTAGCCTATCCCGAATGTTATTCAATCTATATATTGAGCAAGCAGTAAAGGAAATAAAAGAAAAATTTGGGGTAGGAATTAAAATCCATGGAGAAGAAATTAAAACTTTTAGCTTCGCCGATGACATTGTAATTCTGTCCGAGACAGCAAAGGAACTATAAGAGCAGCTCAACGAAATGGACAGTGTCTTGAAAGGAGGATACTAGGTGAACATCAATAAAAGCAAAACGAGGATAATGGAATGTGGTTGAATTAAGTCGGGTGATGGTGAAGGAATTAGATTAGGAAATGAGACACTTATAGTAGTAAAGGAGTTTTGCCATTTGGGGAGCAAAATAACTGATGATGGTCGATGTAGATAGGATATAAAATGTAGACTGGCAATGGCAAGGAAAGCGTTTCTGAAGAAGAAAAATTTGTTAACATCGAGTATTGATTTAAGTGTCAGGAAGTCGTATCTGAAAGTATTTGTATGAAGTGTAGCCATGTATGGAACTGAAACGTGGACGATAAATAGTTTGGAAAAGAAGAGAAGAGAATCATTCGAAATGTGGTGCTACAGAAGAATGCTGAAAATTAGATGGGTAGATCACATAACTAATGAGGAGGTATTGAATAGAATTAGAGAGAAGAGAAAAAGGGATTGGTTGGTAGGGCCTATTCTGAGGAATCAAGGTATCACCAGTTTAGTATTGGAGGGCAGCGTGGAGGGTATAAATTGTAGAGGGAGACCAAGAGATGAATACACTAAACAGATTCAGATGGATGTAGGTTGTAGTAGGTACTGGGAGATGAAGAAGTTTGCACAGGATAGAGTAGCAAGGAGAGCTGCATCAAACCAGTCTCTGGACTGAAGACCGCAGAAAAAATGTGAAGTCTTCTCTGTTCTTCATTATCACAGAAAGTATTACATGTGATTTTTAACATTTGTGGACTTTTTGGTACACACATATTTCATAAACATTAAGAAAGAAAAATTTTCTTAGTGTCTTACATTTTCCTACGATACATTTGACAACGATACTGGCGGTTACATGAGTAGCCATACAAGTCGTCAGTACAACAAAATACAAGATTAATGTTTACAAAAAAAAAAAAAAACACAATTTGACATGTTTTAATAAACAGTTTGACAAATGGTTTTTATTAGTATTGGAGACAATTGTACGAGATAGACTACCTTTAAATTTGAGAGGTAACCTTGTTCTGAGGATAAGAGGTTAAGTGAGTTCAGGGACTTGTTTGCCCGTGGGACTTGATTGAGCCTCTGCTGGAGTGACTTCGCAGTTGGCTTGTACGATGTCAATCGGTCGGTGACAACGGCTCGGTGTGGGCTCTAGTTGTGCGCTTTGTAGCAGAGGTGAAAATCAAGGTGTGGCTCGTCCAGGACCGTAGCCATGACAGCCGCGCGAACTTTGCCGCGCGCTGCAGGTTCCGCCGGGGCAGCCACGGGCCGCACAGTGCAGAGTCGTGCACAAAGGCCCTGCCGGCGAGTTGCGGCAGCACTGGACTGCAGCAGTCTCGGGCAGAGCGAGTCCCTGACGTCATCCCAAGTGCTGAGCAGTGCGGTTGCGAAAGAACGTGTATGCTACAGGCACAGCAGTGCTGCGCATTGTGACGCAGGCGACGGGCCGTGGCCTCACTGCTCCGCACTAAGCGAGCCCGTGACGTCACTGCACCAGTGCCGTGCACTAGCACTGCTGTGCTGCTGTCTACAGGCTGCTGGTAGCACTGACCGCAGTTAAGAGCTACGGGCTTACGAGCGGTCAGTAGAGCAGTGTTTAGTGGAGTGGTAGGATTTCTTAAGTTTTTTTTTTTTCGAAACGCACTAAATGAGCGTGGAAACTAAACGCTGCCTGCCGAAGAAGGAGTGCAAGTCAAGAAAAAGGGAAGTAAAAGAAAAAGTAATCAGTGGTGAGTAGAGAGCCACACAGCCTGAAACGAGTCTAGTTTGGACCGTGTTAAAGCCTATTGTGGATGGCGTTACTAAAAATTTTCATTTTGTTTGCTGTTCATTGTGCGGTGAAATTTACTCTCATGCTGAAGGGTCAAGTGACACTTTGCACATTTCTCGCCACCCAATAATGTCTTATACAAGGGTCTTGTGTGGACGAGAAACGACTTCCAAAACCTGCTCAGGAGATAACTGTCGATAAATGCGCACGAGACAGAAGGTCATACACAGCTATAAGATGTGAAGATCTTATGAATCTTGTTCAGGCGTTAGTTGACACTACAAAGCCCATTATATCTCACCCCACAGGAGTGTCGCGGTACATGGCATAAAGTGCTAAAAGCCCATGACATATAATTCTACCTGAGGTAATTGCTCATACAACAGAAGGTTAATACTCAGCAACTACGGACATGTGGACGTCCAGCGCGAGAAGAAACCATTAGCTGACATGTACTTCATCCTGCTTCATTGACTGGACTCACAGATCTCGCATTTTGTTTACAACCCAGTTTCCAGATGAACCAAAAACGGTCGGTAATAGTCTAAGAGTATTGTTTAGTCGATTTATGTCTCTTGGTTTCCACCACTCTACTTTGAAATATGTACAGCACACGCCGGCCCGAGTGGACGAGCGGTTCTATGGGCTTCAGTCTGGAACTGCGTGACTGCTACGGTCGCAGGTTCGAATCCTGCCTCGGTCATGGATGTGTGTGATGTCCTTAGGTTAGTTCGGTTTTAGTAGTTCGAAGTTCTAGGGCTCTGATGACCTCAGAAGTTAAGTCCCATAGTGCTTAGAGCCATTTGAACCATTTTTTACAAAACTTCGCTCTCACATTATTTTTAATCTAGGCATAGCGCGCAAGTTCCTAGATCAGTGGCATTATATTTTAACAGTGCTTAGCGTTAGTCGCGTTTATTGATTTGCTTTTTACCTTGTCCACAACACATCATATACCTTGGGTGATGTACACCCTGCACTCATGTTGTTTAGTAAATTATATTCTGGATCGGTATAGACATAAATACATGGAATAACATATGAACTATAATATTGAATTTCGTAAGTTTCATTACTACTACAGTTCAAAAATATTCATGACACACTAATGAAAAATTCTTTCATCATTACATGCTGTTGAATTCTTTTAAAAATATTTTAAAGCCTTTTCAAAACAAAATTTATAAAATATTCTTAAACCTACGTTCATTTCTTTGCAGTCACTTTCAAATTAGTGTTATGTCTTAACATCTACAAAATTGAATCACACTAATCCTGTGTGCCTCATTGTCTTTGCCTGTTACACTAAAATCTGAACGATTACCCACAGAAAAAAAATACACTATAAACTTTACCAACTATTCACATATGTAAATGTTGCTCTACTGAGAGAACTTCTTTTAGCTACATCCATGTGGTATGTCTGTGATTTTGTAGGGCCCGGCATACACCAGTTGCCATTTCTTATTCTTTTTCGCTAACAGAGATGACTTGGGATGAGTCCTTATTAGCACCAAGTCATCTGGTTGATACAGTGTTACCTTCTTTATCTTCTTGTGATGCTTTTCCTTTCGTCGCTCCTCGCACCTCGTCAAATTATTTTAAGTCTCAGTTATAATTTGTTCGTGAGGTACAATTAGTCGTGGTACAGTCGGTAATGGTGACAGCCAGCTGTCGGTTTCATTCTTTCCAAACATGACTCCCAGTGGAGTATAACCGGTGGCTGAATGTGGCAATCTATTGTGGAGTCCCTCAAAAGTCGAAACGTATTCTGCCCACTTGGTGTAGCGATTCGGAATGTAAGTTCTCATGAACCTGTTCAACTCGTTAAAGGTACGCTCTACAAAACTGCTCTCAGGGTGAAATCGAGCTACAAAAATGTGTTTAATACCTTGCTTTTGTAGAAATGTTTTCCATTTGAGACCAGTAAATAGGTGGCATTATCGGATAATATGATCTGTGGTTTGCCAACATTAACAAAATAATCTTTTCGTAATTTGTGAATGAGGGGTGTGGCCGTTGAAGATTTTACAGGACACAATTTCAGAAATTTGGAAAAGACACCATATACAGCAAATATATATTACACACCACCTCTGCCAGTAGGTAGTTGCGCTAGAATATCAACAGAAACTAGTCGTAGTGGTTTGTTAGGAACAACAGGGTGCAATTCACTTACAGTGGGCAAATTTGTTGGTTTCGTCCGTTGAAAAACTACACATGTCCTTACAACATTCCGAATTATTCTTTTCATGTTCCTAAAATGACATTGTCTTGCGAGAAGTGCTCTACATTTTTCAATGCGCACAGGTCCCCACGAAAGGTGCATATGCCAGATTAAATCACTGATACACACTTCCGGTACACAGATACAACACAAGTCCTTGTTAACATCCTTCCGGTAAAATAATACCCCATTTTGCACAGAATAATGGCTACCTTTCTGATTTCCACCCGAAGCTTTGAGTTCTTGTTTGACTTTTCCCAAGGCGGGATCTTCGTCCTGTAACCTAGGCAGTTGCTTGCACGCCTGCAAGAACTTTTTGCGAGAAGTAGGATATTTCATGACTAAAATTGTGTACTCTGTTGCCTGTTCTAGTATTGTTGTTAGCTCAGGCAGACCTTGCGGCAACCGTGATAAAGAGTCAGGTACTATGTTGACACAACCTTTTATATTCATTATCTGAAATTGATATTCCTGCAGAGCAAGCATCCAGATAGTCAACCTGTCGTGCATTAACTTGCATGCTAGCAATAAACTTAAGGCCTGATGATCACAGAAATTTTTTACATTTTTTCCGTACACATAATATAGGAACTTCTTCATGGCCCATACTACTGCTATTGTTCCGAGTTCTGTATATGATCGTTCACAACTTGACAACACTCGGCTTGCGAAACCGATTATTCTTACGTTCTTGTTTCCACCTTCCTCTTCGATTTGTAATAAACAAGCGCCTAGTCCCACAGTGGAAGCGTCTCTAGCAAGGCAAAATTCCTTGGACATGTCAGGATGTGACAGTAGATTAGCATTTAGAAGGGCTCTTCATATTTGCTCAAATGACTACTGGCATAGTTCATTCCATATCCAAGGTGTATTCTTTCTCAACAAGGTTAATAGGGTATAATCATTTAAAAGCTGGTCAGGTATGAATCGTCTGAAAAATGACACTAGACCCAGGAATGCCTGTAGCTGTTTCTTGGTTCTAGGAGGGGAGGAGGTTCTCAATTGTTGCCATTTTCTTCGGATCGGGCACAATACCTGTAGGTGATATTACATGACCAAGAAATTTTATTCCCCCCCCCCCCTGCCAAATTTGGATTTTGCGAGGTTTGCTGTTACGCCTACCTCAGAAAATCTTTTTAGTACGCATCTCAGCGTGTCCATGTGGCTTTCCCAATCGGGAGTAGCTATTAATAAGTCATCGACATACAACGTTACTCGGTCCAACAAATCTGTTCCTAATACTGTATCGAGCGCTGCAATGAAGACACCTGCACTAACATTTAATCCAAATGATAAATCTTTAAATTGGTAACTTCTGCCAGAAAACACAAAGGCAGTGTACTTTCCTGATGATTCAGTTAGTGGGATTTGCCAATACGAAGAACGCATATCGACAGAGGTCAGATATTGAACTCCATTAATCTTCTGTATCTGTTCATCCAGGTTTTCTGGTCGCGTTCTGACAGGTACAATTATTTTGTTAATATCGCGCGCAGCAAGCACGAGACGTGTACTGCCGTCCGCTTTCGCTACTGCCACGAGCGGACTGCTGTACGGAGATAGAAATGGTTCAATTAGCCCCCAATCGAGAATTTTTCTCATTTCCTTCGTAACTGTCTCCTTCTTTGACCACGGGATGGTGTAGTTTGCGTGTCACAAAGTATCGTGAGGTACCACTTCGATAATATAGGTGTAGCCCTCGACGAAACAGCGTTTTTACGAAAACACATTCTCATAATCTGTAAGTAGTTGAGTCAATTCGTTTTGTTCTGACTCCCTGGCTTTCAAGGTTATCAGTTTCCTTTTTTCCTCTCTCTGCGGGCCGGAGTGGCCGAGCTGTTATAGGCCCTACAGTCTGGAACCACGCGACCGATACGGTCGCAGGTTCGAATCCTTCCTTGGGCATGGATGTGTGTGATGTCCTTAGGTTAGTTAGGTTTCAGTAGTTCTACGTTCTAGGGGACTGATGACCTCAGAAGTGAGGTCCTATAGTCCTCAGAGCCATTTTCCTCTCTGTCTTCAGTAATAAACTCTTTATAACATGCTTGTCTTGTACTTAAGTGAGAATATAAATTCATTACCTGTATTTCTTCGATTCTAGGCTGAAAGCTCCGGCAATATTTACCGGGCACTTCCCGTGTCCCTAACAATGGCAAAATTACACGGCTACCCTCATTCATAAGGCTTACTTCCCCGCACAAGAGGTCGATTTTTGCGTCCCTCTGGCGTAAAAATTCCATCCCCAGAAGGCAAGCAACACCTAATCCCTTAACTACTAGGAACGAGCTTTTCATTACTTCATTTCCTACCGTAAACTCGACTTGCACCTGGTGCTTTATGATATGAGATTGTGCACCTATTGCACCCGTTACACGAAAATTCTTCAATGGCAATACTCGTATTCTATTGTTTCGACTCAAGTACTTGTAAAAATTCGCACTCATGACATTGGTTGATGCACCGGTATCGACTATCTGTATTGGTGCTCCATACATATCTGCTTGCGATATAGCCTGTCACAACACTTTTGTCGGTTCGGTTACATTTCTGCGGTATGTCTACAAGTTCCTTTTCTGTTTTTATTCCCTCATTGTATCTCAGCATACAAAGTTTATGGCTGTCATCCGTGAATGTGCCCTCACTACACCATCCTGCAGCCAGCAACGGAGAGCGTATTGTGGCTGTCTTTAGTTTAACGGATGAGCATTAGTGGGTTGACAGTTGTCTGTCACTTCCACTAATCCTACATTGTGGTTCTGGTTGTTGTTGTTGCTACTGCTGAGTTGGCTGCCCTGCCTCCCCGATGGTGTATTTTGATACTACGTATGGCTCTGGTTTTGCGGTGGTCGGTTGTAACTTCCTGACGTGTTCTGTGATGGACCTAGGTTGGCGTTCCATTGTGGCGCTGTGTTTTGTTGCCACTGTGGTGTCGGTTCATTACAACCACGCCACTGGTTTCGGTTGTTCTGCAGTTGCGGATTGCCGTTACCATTATATCCATTAGTCATGCGTCTATCATGATGTCTCTTCCGATTTTGACGATTATAACCGTTGCCGTTATAACCATTGCCATTGTTTGTGCCTCGATTCTGTTGTCGGTGCTCTTCCCTATTCCCGTTACCATTTGGTAGAAAGTTACTACCGTTACTGTGGCTGCCATTGTAATAGGATTTTTGTTGATTACAGCCTGTATGGTTCCACTTGTTTTCGGTTTTCATGTCTTCGATCAGTAAGTCAACATAATCCACTATTTCCATGAATTGTTCTATATCATATTCCGACACATAGATGAAATATCTTTTAATTTCACTGGGCAACTTCATTTTTATTAATCTGATGTCACTATCGGACATTGGCTCGTCCCAGTACCTGGATTTGTTTATATACTTTAAAAATATTTGCGTAACGTTCCCACCTTAGGATTGTATATTTCTGGACTGTACATCTCCTCGCGTAGTCTTTCTTGGACGCTATCGGACTAGAATTTTTGCAAGAATGCACCTTCAAACTGTTGCACCGTTAGACATTTTTCTGAGACGTCGGTGGCCCACAGTGCCGCGTCACCTTGAATAAAGGAGACCACGAACTGTATTCTTTGTCTTTCCGTCCGTGTCCTGGGAAACACATTCCTAAAGCTCTTAATGAATACCACAGGGTGAATATTTTGTTTTTCGCTATTGAAGGGTTGGAATGTCATGTGTTTTATCACATGGTCCTCCTTTCTGCACATCTGATTGCTACGTTCTGTGACATTCATTACTTCGTGATGTGCGCTGCACGGTATCGCATATTGTTCGTGCGCGTAATTCACATTAGGTTGCGGTTGCGCACTCGCACCCTGCATACCGTCTGTGTTATTATAGTAATCAGTACACGGAGTCGGATTCATTATCTGTCCGCCACTGTTAACATTGCATAACAACACAGACAGTCTCCACGCGACCTTCTGTTGCCAATTCGGCAACTCCGTTGTCACACGGAATTTGATCTGTGTTAGTTCGGCATGTAGTGCGGCAGCGCTAGGGTCAATATTTACACTCGCAGCCGCAGTCGCTTTTTCTACATCTCTTTTTACATCACTTTCAATCTTTGCAGATATCTCGCGATCCTTCACTTCCAGCCATTTATTAAATTCTTTTTCGACTTTGAACTTGCACTTCCAAACATATATATCAATACATTTTTGTGTTTCTATATCCAAATTAACCACGCGGTTGGTTGAAGTCTGGACATTGTCTTCAAGCTTAGCATGATAAAAATGTGTATTAATCCATTTTTAAATGCATCTTATGTATAAATACTGGTTTTTAAGTCTTTTCATATTATTTCACTGGGGACGCTGTAGGGTGTAAAAATGAATGTGCGCAATGGAAAATAATAAACGCGGAAATAATGAAGATTTGGCCCCAGAAGCAGATCATAGGATCTCTTAACGGTAATATTATGTCTTCCTTCTTGCTCTTTAACATACACTCCTGGAAATGGAAAAAAGAACACATTGACACCGGTGTGTCAGACCCACCATACTTGCTCCGGACACTGCGAGAGTGCTGTACAAGCAATGATTACACTCACGGCACAGCGGACACACCAGGAACCGCGGTGTTGGCCGTCGAATGGCGCTAGCTGCGCAGCATTTGTGCAACGCCGCCGTCAGTGTCAGCCAGTTTGCTGTGGCATACGGAGCTCCATCGCAGTCTTTAACACTGGTAGCATGCCGCAACAGCGTGGACGTGAACCGTATGTGCACTTGACGGACTTTGAGCGAGGGCGTATAGTGGGCATGCGGGAGGCCGGGTGGACGTACCGCCGAATTGCTCAACACGTGGGGCGTGAGGTCTCCACAGTACATCGATGTTGTCGCCAGTGGTCGGCGGAAGGTGCACGTGCCCGTCGACCTGGGACCGGACCGCAGCGACGCACGGATGCACGCCAAGACCGTAGGATCCTACGCAGTGCCGTAGGGGACCGCACCGCCACTTCCCAGCAAATTAGGGACACTGTTGCTCCTGGGGTATCGACGAGGACCATTCGCAACCGTCTCCATGAAGCTGGGCTACGGTCCCGCACACCGTTAGGCCGTCTTCCGCTCACGCCCCAACATCGTGCAGCCCGCCTCCAGTGGTGTCGCGACAGGCGTGAATGAAGGGACGAATGGAGACGTGTCGTCTTCAGCGATGAGAGTCGCTTCTGCCTTGGTGCCAATGATGGTCGTATGCGTGTTTGGCGCCGTGCAGGTGAGCGCCACAATCAGGACTGCATACGACCGAGACACACAGGTCCAACACCCGGCATCATGGTGTGGGGAGCGATCTCCTACAATGGCCGTACACCTCTGGTGATCGTCGAGGGGACATTGAATAGTGTACGGTACATCCAAACCGTCATCGAACCCATCGTTCTACCATTCCTAGACCGGCAAGGGAACTTGCTTTTCCAACAGGACAATGCACGTCAGCATGTATCCCGTGCCACCCAACGTGCTCTAGAAGGTGTAAGTCAACTACCCTGGCCAGCAAGATCTCCGGATCTGTCCCCCATTGAGCATGTTTGGGACTGGCTGAAGCGTCGTCTCACGCGGTCTGCACGTCCAACACGAACGCTGGTCCAACTGAGGCGCCAGGTGGAAATGGCATGGCAAGCCGTTCCACAGGACTACATCCAGCATCTCTACGATCGTCTCCATGGGAGAATAGCAGCCTGCATTGCTGCGAAAGGTGGATGCAGACCTCGGGGTGGATCAGTTTGGATTCCGTCGAAATGTTGGAACACGTGAGGCAATACTGACCTTACGACTTATCTTAGAAGAAAGATTAAGAAAAGGCAAACCTACGTTTCTAGCATTTGTAGACTTAGAGAAAGCTTTTGACAATGTTGACTGGAATACTCTTTTTCAAATTCTAAAGGTGGCAGGGGTAAAATACAGTGAGCGAAAGGCTATTTATAATTTGTACAGAAACCAGATGGCAGTCATAAGAGTCGAGGGGCATGAAAGGGAAACAGTGGTTGTGAAAGGAGTGAGACAGGGTTGTAGCCTCTCCCCGATGTTATTCAATCTGTATATTGAACAAGCAGTAAAGGAAACAAAAGAAAAATTTGGAGTAGGTATTAAAATTCATGGAGACGAAGTAAAAACTTTGAGGTTCGCCGATGACATTGTAATTCTGTCAGAGACGGCAAAGGACTTGGAAGAGCAGTTGAACGGAATGGACAGTGTCTTGAAAGGAGGATATAAGATGAACATTAACAAAAGCAAAACGAGGATAATGGAATGTAGTCAAATTAAATCGGGTGATGCTGAGGGAATTAGATTAGGAAATGAGACACTTATAGTAGTAAAGGAGTTTTGCTATTTAGGAAGTAAAATAACTGATGATGGTCGAAGGAGAGAGGATATAAAATGTAGACTGGCAATGGCAAGGAAAGCGTTTCTGAAGAAGAGAAATTTGTTAACATCGAATATAGATTTATGTATCAGGAAGTCGTTTCTGAAAGTATTCGTTTGGAGTGTAGCCATGTATGGAAGTGAAACATGGACGATAACTAGTTTAGACAAGAAGAGAATAGAAGCTTTCGAAATGTGGTGCTACAGAAGAATACTGAAGATAAGGTGGATAGATCACGTAACTAATGAGGAGGTATTGAATAGGATTGGGGAGAAGAGAAGTTTGTGGCACAACTTGACTAGAAGAAGGGATCGGTTGGTAGGACATGTTTTGAGGCATGAAGGGATCACAAATTTAGCATTGGAGGGCAGCGTGGAGGGTAAAAATCGTAGAGGGAGACCGAGAGATGAGTACACTAAGCAGATTCAGAAGGATGTAGGTTGCAGTAGGTACTGGGAGATGAAGCAGCTTGCACAGGATAGAGTAGCATGGAGAGCTGCATCAAACCAGTCTCAGGACAGAAGACAACAACAACAACAACAACAACAACACTGTACTAGTGCCGACATTGTGCATGCTCTGTTGCCTGTGTCTATGTGCCTGTGGTTCTGTCAGTGTGATCATGTGATGTATCTGACCCCAGGAATGTGTCAATAAAGTTTCCCCTTCCTGGGACAATGAATTCATGGTGTTCTTATTTCAGTTTCCAGGAGTGTATAAATAAAACATAAACATAAATGAATGATTAAGGGAACTAGTCACTACTAAATATTAATGTTGATTCTGCTTATACATTTACTGTAGATTAAAATTTCTTTATACATTACAAATATTTATATGTCGATGTGCAATGGACATAAAGAGATAGAAATGAATTTCCCGGCTAATATTATTGATCAAATACCAAAATGTGCCCATTTTTGTGGCTACGCTATCTAATATAAATAACACGTTATGACAGATATCATGTACGTCCCAAACACTAGAAGACACTACATTCAAAGATGATCTACAGTGGTATGCAACCTCAGTGGAAATGAAACTTAAGTTATCACAGCTGTTCAGCTTTATAGCCCTAATAAGACAAACAATAATTACGAGAAGCGAAATGTAGTGTGAGGAGGGCTATGCGAGAGGCTTTCAATGAATTCGAAAGTAAAGTTCTATGTACTGACTTGGCAGAAAATCGTAAGAAATTTTGGTCCTATGTCAAAGCGGTAGGTGGATCAAAACAAAATGTCCAGACACTCTGTGACCAAAATGGTACTGAAACAGAGGATGACAGACATTACTAAATGTCTTCTTCCAAAGCTGTTTCACAGAGGAAGACTGCACTGTGCTTCCTTCTCTAGATTGTCGCACAGTTGACAAAATGGTAGATATCGAAGTAGACGACAGAGGGATAGAGAAACAATTAAAATCGCTCAAAAGAGGAAAGGCCGCTGGTCCTGATGGGATACCAGTTCGATTTTACACAGAGTACGCGAAGGAACTTGCCCCCCTTCTTGCAGCGGTGTACCGTAGGTCTCTAGAAGAGCGAAGCGTTCCAAAGGATTGGAAAAGGGCACAGGTCATCCCCGTTCTCAAGAAGGGACGTCAAACAGATGTGCAGAACTATAGACCTATATCTCTAACGTCGATCAGTTGTAGAATTTTGGAACACGTATTATGTTCGAGTATAATGTCTTTTCTGGAGATTAGAAATCTACTCTGTAGGAATCAGCATGGGTTTCGAAAAAGAAGATCGTGTGAAACCCAGCTCGCGCTATTCGTCCACGAGACTCAGAGGGCCTTAGACACGGGTTCACAGGTGGATGCCGTGTTTCTTGACTTCCGCAAGGCGTTTGACACAGTTCCCCACAGTCGTTTAATGAACAAAGTAAGAGCATACGGACTATCAGATCAATTGTGTGATTGGATTGAGGAGTTCCTAGATAACAGAACGCAGCACGTCATTCTCAATGGAGAGAAGTCTTCCGAAGTAAGAGTGATTTCAGGTGTGCCGCAGGGGAGTGTCATAGGACCGTTGCTGTTCACAATATACATAAATGACCTGGTGGATGACATCGGAAGTTCACTGAGGCTTTTTGCAGATGATGCTGTGGTGTATCGAGAGGTTGCAACAATGGAAAATTGTACTGAAATGCAGGAGGATCTGCAGCGAATTGACGCATGGTGCACGGAATGGCAATTGAATCTCAATGTAGCGAAGTGTAATGTGATGCGAATACATAGAAAGATAGGTCCCTTATCATTTAGCTACAAAATAGCAGGTCAGCAACTGGAAGCAGTTAATTCCATAAATTATCTGGGAGTACGCATTAGGAGTGATTTAAAATGGAATGATCATATAAAGTTGATCGTCGGTAAAGCAGATGCCAGACTGAGATTCATTGGAAGAATCCTAAGGAAATGCAATCCGACAACAAAGGAAGTAGGTTACAGTACACTTGTTCGCCCAATGCTTGAATACTGCTCAGCAGTGTGGGATCCGCACCAGGTAGGGTTGATAGAGGAGATAGAGAGGATCCAACGGAGAGCAGCGCGCTTCGTTACAGGATCATTTAGTAATTGCGAAAGCGTTACGGAGATGATAGATAAACTCCAGTGGAAGACTCTGCAGGAGAGACGCTCAGTAGCTCGGTACGGGCTTTTGTTAAAGTTTCGAGAACATACCTTCACCGAAGAGTCAAGCAGTATATTGCTCCCTCCTACGTATATCTCGCGAAGAGACCATGAGGATAAAATCGGAGAGAATAGAGCCCACACGGAGGCATACCGACAATCCTTCTTTCCACGTACAATACGAGACTGGAATAGAAGGGAGAACCGATAGAGGTACTCAGGGTACCCTCCGCCACACACCGTCAGGTGGCTTGCGGAGTACGGATGTAGATGTAGATGTAGAAGCTGAAGCAATTAGCAATATCACTGAATGTACTGCGTCCGTGCCTAGGGGTGATGGTTCTCATACACGTCTGCTCCGATGGAAGAATTCCAGCCACAAAATAAGAAACTCAGTGAACACTAGGACAGCAGATGGTGGTCCTCTGACTAGTATAATCTAATATTATAATCTCCTCTCTGTATTCTACAGACAAGAAACGACAACCCCCAGCCACAAGGACGTCGCAGTTGGCATGTATGATGTCAATCGGTCGGTGACGACCGGCTGAGTGTGAGCTCTCATTGTGCACTTTGTAGCAGAGGTGGGCATCGAGGCGCGACCCGTCCAGGAGCGCAGCCTTGACAGACGTGCGAGCATTGCCTAGCGCTGCCGGCTCTGCCGGGGCAGCCGCATCGAGGTCCGACGGGCCGCACAGTGCAGAGTCGTGTAAAGAGGCCCCGCCCGTGAGCTGCGGCCACAGTGGACTGCAGCAGTCTCGGGCCGAGCGAGTCCCTGACGTCACCCCAAGCACTGAACAGTGCTGTTACGTAAGAACCTGTATGCCACGGACTCAGCAGAGTCGCTTATGGAGCCACAGCCGACGGTCCGCGGCCTCACTGCTCCGCACTGAGCGACGCGTGACGTCACAGCACCAGTCCCGTGCACTAGCACTGTTGTGCTGCGGCCTATGGGCGGTTGGTAGTTCTGACCGCAGTTGTGAGCTACGGGCTACGAGCGGTGGGTAAAGCAGTGTTTAGTGCAGAGGTCGAATCCCTTCATGTTTTCGTAACGCACAAAATGATCGGGGAAACTAAACGTGGTTTACAGAAGAAGGAGCGCATGTCAAGACAAAGGGGAGTAAAAGAAAAAGTAATCAGTGTTTGCAGATTGCTGTGCGGTTAAATTTACACTCATGCTGAAGCGTCAAGTGGCACTTTGCATATTTCTCGCCATCCATGCGTGTCTAATAAACAGGGGTCTCGTGTGGACGAGAAACGACTTCCTAAACCTGCTCAGGACATAACTGTCGATAAATGTGTGGTTATATGTGCACGAGACGTAAGGTCACATGGAGCTAAAAAATGTGATGGTCTTTTGGATCTTGTTCAGAAGTTAATCGACACTGCAAAGGTCATTATAAATGACTCCACAACTGTGACGCGGTACTTTGCAGAAATTTTTAAAAGCCTACGACATATAATTATGCCTGAGGTAATTGCTCATATAACAGAAAGTGTATACTCAGCAACTACGTGCATGTGGACGTCCACAGTGAGAAGAAACCAATAGCTGACATGTACTGTCTCCTGTTTAATTGACTTGACTCTCAGATCAACCCAGTTTACATATGAACCAGAAACGGTCGGTAATATTCTATAGAGTTCTTTAGACGATTTGTGTCTTTTGGTGTCCACCACTCTATTTTTATAGACATACACCATACTTCAGTCTGAAATTGCATGACCGCTGCGGTCGCAGGTTCGAATTCTGCCTCGGCCATGGATGCATTGGGCATGGATGTTTGCGATGTCCTTAGGTTAGTTAGATTTAAGTAGTTCTACGTTCTAGGGGACTGATGACCTCAGAAGTTAAGTCCCATAGTGCTCAGAGCCATTTCAACAATACAGCACACGACTTATCAAGATACCAACTTTGTCGTTGCACTGCGAGATATATTCAGAACTGAATTGTTCCTGCCATAACTGAGCCAGTCTAACGATAGTCGCTGGAATAGGCAGGTGACAGTGTTAGAATGTCTTTGTGCGAGAAGCTCCCGGAGAAGGGAAGAACAGCCCAAAATGAAGGAACTGATAATACGCTGATGAAAGATCTTTTTACGTTATGTATGCTATTCGATTACTGTAATCTTATACGCAATCGTTTATTATATACCTTTTGAAACTTAAGAGATTTTGTAGCTCTTCAAAACGGAGTCCAAGGAATTACAACTGGAGAAATCAAGCGCACTGCACCTGCTGTTGCCATGGACAATGACAATGTTAAATCATTTGAGTCAGGCGCCCCAGGACAGAGAAGCTTCTGAAATCGACCTTTTACATAAATGCCTCAAATTATACTTAGATGAAAAGCTATTTGTCCAGAGATACTTTGAGATAGAATCTTTCCTCTGCCTACCATTCGTCATTTAAAAATATCTGACGATAAGAGGCGTAATGTCATGAAATGGAGACAATAGATTTCCTTCCTCATACTTCTCCAATCCCACAATACACTCTAACGACATTTTCCATTACTGCATCTCCAACCGTCTTTTCTCTTTGTTCTCGCTAGTGGGTTCGAACCGAACTGGCTTACCTTTCGATTTAGAAATAGTTATCCCAATGTAGTCTGCCCTTCTGGTAGTTACAAAAATAACAGTTAATGTTCTGAAACAGGAGAAACCCTCATTCCTACATCTTCCTCCAAAACTGTAAGTTAACTTCACCACTTGAGCGTCTACTCATGACTACTACATAACGTGCCTAAATGTAGCTACATTTATTGCTCGAAATGAAATACATTCCCCACTCAAAACGGCGTAAACTACCACAAAACTCCGACTTCTCGACAAAACTCATCTTCCCCTCCTAAGAAGCTACACATGGTTTACACCTTATACCCTTCAAGACAATGAGCCACACCCATTGCTGACAGAGAAAAAAAACGTTCATATTTACATATCCTGATTGATTCGACGTGATACTTGCAGGGGGGGGGGAATAACACTCAGTGCAATCACCCAGTGCATACTGATGCTGTCTGTCGACGAAACTGCAACCCTCAGGAAGGGTGGATGGTAAGGTTCCTCTGTCACTGAAACTTAGTGGTGTCACACACTTCTGATATCAAAATGTAGATTTCGCTCCAGGGTGAAGCAAGTGGCTAAAGACTTCCCAAGCGCCCGCATCTCGTGGTCGTGCGGTAGCGTTCTCGTTTCCCGCGCCCGGGTTCCCGGATTCGATTACCGGCGGGGTCAGGGATTTTCTCTGCCTCGTGATGGCTGGGTGTTGTGTGTTGTCCTTAGGTTAGTTAGGTTTAAGTAGTTCTAGGGGACTGATGACCATAGATTTTAAGTCCCATAGTGCTCAGAGCCATTTGAACCATTTTGAACTTCCCAAGCGCCCGCACGTAAGGCCAGTTTGAAAAAATTTGCACTTGCCTCTGTTACACTTTCGTCCTGGCTGCAAAAGTACAATAAGACACGCAAATTCTGCAAATGTTCGTCCGGGGTACGACCTTATACCACTATATCGTCCAGATAATTTGAGCAACCAGGGACAGAGCCACACAACTGCTGCAAATAAGACTGAAAAATAGAAGGAGCCGAAGCACAACCGATGGGAAGGCGGCGAAACTTGAACAATCCAAGGTGGGTGTTGATCACAAAATAGCACAGCGACTGTTCGTCGAGCGGAATCTGAAAGTATGCCTCCGGCAAGTCAATCGTTGAAAAGAATTTTCCCGCACCAAGCTTATCAAAAATGTCTACAGGGTGCAGTAAGGGAAATGTAGCTACCACTGTCGGGGTTTTACTGTAGACTTAAAGTCAGCACAGATACGGAGACGACCGTTTGGTTTCTTCACACACACTATAGGCGAAGCCCATGGCGAAGCAGAAATCAATGACACCAATGTCTCGTAAATGTTTCAGTTTAGAGGCTACGGCGTCGCGCAGTGCGTGCAGTACCGTGCGTGCACCCAGAAAAATAAGCATGTCTTTAACTACAACATGCGTTGCAAAGTCTGTGGCACAACCAAGGCCATCAGAAAAGAGATCACCAAAATAGTCGCTTAGTGTGGCGACACTGTCTGCATGGTCAATAGCGTTGATGCAAAGTACATTGTCCTGAATAGCGAGGACAAAAGTTCAAATGCGTCCATGCCAAAAATATTCGTAGCATGACTAGAGCAGAGGACATGGAAAGATACTGTACGCATCGTGGCACCATATGTGGCTAGCAAACTACACACGCCAAGCACTGAGATTCCCTGTGCAGCAAGTGTAGTCAGGGTGGAATGTGAACGATGAAGTGGGAGTGAATAAGCAAGTCAAACGTCGATTCTTCAGTAAAGAAACTGACACACCAAGCCGCGCGGGATTAGCCGAGCGGTCTCAGGCGCTGCATTTATGGACTGTGCGGCTGGTCAAGGCGGAGGTTCGAGTCCTCCTACAGGCATGGGTGTGTGTGTGTGTGTGTGTGTGTGTTTGTCCTTAAGTTAATTTAGGTTAAGTAGTGTGTAAGCTTAGGGACTGATGACCTTAGCAGGTAAGTTCCATAAGATTTCACACACATTTGAATATATGTTTGGCACAGCTGCATGTGAACAGCACATCCACAAATGAGCAAAGTCACAAAAAGTTACCTCGCATCGCGCTGAATGCGAGAGGAAGTGTCTGGCAAAACTTGATTCCCACGACGAGCTCTCGAAGCACTTACAGCAGAAGGCTTTGAATAAATGGCATTAACATCCATAGGCTGATGTGAATCATGATCATGGCGGTTGGTGTTGCGGTGACGCCCACATGAGTCACAAGGACGGGAGACAAGTTGTGAATTAGAGTTTATCTTACTACACACAGCTTGCACATGTCCTTTCTTATTACAAAAATAACAATGCTTGACGGGATGGGCAAATGTCCCGTGTGTGGGCACGATAGCAGTTCGGACGTAATTTCAGTTTCTTAGTGGGTAGCTGGTGTGAAATTTGTTTACTTGCGCGCTAGCGGCGCGGCGTGGCTGGCCGTGCTGGCGGGTGGGAGGGCACGTGTTGTGCCGCGCTAACAGTCACACACCCGGGGTCACGCGGAAGTAGCCATCTCTAACGTATCTTGTCTGTCTAGCAAATCCACCACTTCCTGCAAAGACGGGTTTTTAAATCTGAGGATTTGTTCGCGGATGCGGTGATCCGCCACATTCTACGCAATAGCGTGTCTAATCATTACATCCGCATATGAGTGTCCACACGAGTAATTAACGTCACAATCAGAAATTAGTCCGTAAAGGCCTGCTATCCAAGCTTTATTTGACTGAGTAGAGCGACGACTGAGACGAAAGAATTTGTTGCGTGCAGCTACCACATTTACACTCTCACGAAAGTGAGAGTTCAAAGCATCAACCATTTCATTGTAAGTCTTAGTTTGTGGGCAAGTGGTGGGAAATAATTTCACGAACACACGGTACAACACAACACCCGAATTGACAATGAAAAAAGCAAAACGTGGGTCAAATGGCTCTGAGCACTATGGGACGTAAATTCTGAGGTCATCAGTCCTCTAGAACTTAGAACTACTTAAACCTAACTAACATAAGGACATCACACACATCCATGTTCGAGGCAGGATGCGAACCTGTGACCGTAGCGGTCGCGCGGTTCCAGCCTATAGCACCTAGAACTGCTCGGCCACTCTGGTCGGCTGAAACAAGCAAGCCGCTCTGTACCTGGTATGTTGTAAGCGGCAAAGTGTGCCTCGAGTTGTGGGATGTATTCCGGTCAGCTTTCAACCTCAGGATTGAAGGTAAGAAATGGCAGCGCCGTCGGTGGCGGCGTCGGAACAGGCGGTAGCGTCGGATGTACCGAAGTAGATGCAGTCTGTAGTGTGACCAGTCAACTTATGGCAGCAATCAGCTGCGTCATTTGCTCAGCCTGAAAACCTACAAGATCGGACAATGAAGAGTGATCCTATGGCGAAGCCATGGTTTACACCAATGAAAGTCTTAATAGCCAGAGGTGGGAACACGTAAAGACAGTCACTAAGCCCCACGGGCGTATCACAAAAGAGCAAACATTTTACCGAGTAAAAAAAGAAATGACAAGTTTTGTATCTCACCTGGAAGGCGGTGCGTGGTTCTGCTCTTGCAAACTGCAAACTGAAAGGTTGGCCGAGTGAGTAGGAGCAGGAAAAGGTAAAAATCTCTCGGTACTGCTCTTAGAAATGATTTTACTGTATCACAATATTAACCGAATACATAACTTTGCACTGAGGTGGGAAGCCTTAGACCGTCGTATGTAGTACATAGTCTCAGTAGCAAGCGAAGTGTCCTGGCCGTCTGCTCTTGATCAAAATGGGAAGAATCTGTCGCGTAGCTCGTGGACCTCCACAGCACCGGCTAGAGGGAGTGTTTGTCGTAGTGCCAACTTAAGAACTTTAACCTACGCCATGGCACCATAGCTATCGATACCACAATCGCCGTTTTACTCAGTAGCGCCGAAAATTAATGGTGGCGCTGCAGATCGAATAACTGATATGAAGATACTGAGTCGAACTGGGGAGTAAAAGAAACTTATGGCGCTACGTCCTTTCATAGGGAATATCCTGGGGCACCAAGGAATTGTCAATTTGGTATTGGAGCGAAGTGTGTATATGTGGGTGTTGGAAAGGGGGGGGGGGCTGTTAAAATTGTAGAGGGAGACAAAGTCTTCAATACACGGAGCAGGTTCAAACTGATACATTGCATAAGCCGTGAAGGGCTGAAGAGGCTTGCACAGAATAGACTAGCTTCGGCAGCTGCCTCAAACCAGTCTTTAGACTGTACACCGCATCAACAACACTGGGGGAAGGGGGCGGGAAGGAGAAGTAGGTCTCTGGTCCACAATTTTACAAGTTATTTACTGCGAAAACTCGTGAGAAATGTAGGTCTCGTGTGATTCAGCACCCTCGGCTATTGACATGGCAAAAGACGCTTCTGTATTGCTCTAAATTAACGGCGCTCCTCATTCTCGTATGAGAAAAATTATTTACATCACACTGTTGGCTGATGCAATGAATTAATGTAGCGGTTCTTGTACTCTTTTGTTGTTGTAAACAGAAATGTCTCTCGTATGACGTCAAACTGTAACCACCGTGGAGTGACCACTGTATAAGCAACAATAGCAGCAGTCTCTCTGTAAGGCGGATGAGCGAGTGGATATCGTGAGCTGTAACTGTTACCTTGCCTGCTTGCGAAGATGGAAGGAAGATAGAGAATGTAAAAAAAATAGTCGTGATCACATACCACTTACCAGCAGGGAGTCATCTCAGTAATGTCAATTGAAATTAAGCGGGCAGTGCTTGTTGATGTTGTGGTTGGCAAGAGAGCCAACCGTGTTTTTCTAAAGGAGGCCGAAATGCACGCGTCTCAGCTCACGCAGGCTGGCGTGAGGTCTGGAATATGGCAAGGGAATTAGAATTGAGAAAAACTTTAATCAATTAATGGAGAACGTCGCTCTTTATGGTACATGATTCACAATATCAATAGTACGGATACTGGCGCCTTGCTAGCTGAAGGCTATGCTAACTATCGTCTCGGCAATTGAGAGCGTAGATGTCAGTGAACCATCGCTAGCAAAGTCGGCTATACAACTGGGGCGAGTGCTAGGAAGTCTCTCTAGACCTGCAGTGTGGCGGCGCTCGGTTTGCAATTACTGATAGTGGCGACATGCGGGTTCGACGTATACTAACGGACCGCGGCCGATTTAAAGGCTGCCACCTAGCAAGTGTCGTGTCTGGCGGTGACACCACATTCCTCCCCCGCAAATCGGCGTACGGTTGTGGCATAAGGCTTCCGCCCGCCGTGGGTAGAACCGCATGTTGACGTATGCGACGAGGTTGGGGGCCTAACAACAGGCGAGGCTGTGCCACACGCACCCTGCCATTCGGACCGCGGGGAGCTAGGAAACGGCTGTAAACCTGCTCCAGGGTGCACGCCAACATGCAGTGTATGCGCCCGTAGAGAGACAGGAGGGGCAGAAGGGTCGACCTCCATCGGGCCGGGGCACCCGACGGGCGAAGACGACATATGGTCCGGAGCGGGCAAGAGTTCCATGTCGGAGGACAACTGGTCACGGGAAGCGATCGGCGGCGCGTGACCCAGGGAGGCGCCCGGCGGTTGCAGCGACGCGTCCTCTGAGGGCGTCGGCGGGAGAACAGGCGGCGGCCGCGGCGGCGGAGGCGCGTCGCCATGGGGCAAAATTGAAGGCAGCGTCGGTAACACCTGGGGCTGAGGCGAGCCAGTAGATGGGTCCCCAGGGCGCTGACCGGACGGCACCGTCGCTGAAGCAGACGGCGAGCGGCAGATCCCGTGCGACGACAGAGACGCAGCTGATTGAAATGCCGACGCACCTCACCAGAGGCCCCCAAAACCAGATACATAGCGCGGCCGAGGCAGCGAAGAATGCCCCATTCGAGCCAACGCCATGAACCTCGATAGTGGCGATAGTAGACAACGTCACCTGGAGCAAAAGCAGGTGTCTGCCACTGCACAGCAACCTGATGCGGCGGATGTAGCAAAGACATCCAGGTTCGATGATGACGACCGTGGAGCAACTCAGCCGGCGAGCGACCATCTCGGGGCTGAGAGCGATACGAGGACAAAACGAACAATAACGCGTCCTCCCGAGAATGCGACTCTTTCAACTTCACCATCTGTGACTTGAAAGTCCTGACCAATCGTTCAGCGGCACCGTTTGACTGTGGCGAAAACGGCGCGGACGTCAGATGTTGAATACCATTGGCCTTGCAGAATGACTGAAATTCTGCGGACACGAATTGTGGGCCATTGTGGGAAACAATAGTCCGTGGAAGACCTTCAATACAAAAGATAGCGGATAACGCTTGGATGGTGGCAGATGACGTCGTGGAAAACATCCAGACAACAAAAGGAAAATTACTGAATGAATCTACCACAACTAACCATCGAGCATTCCAGAATGGACCAGCAAAATCGATGTGTAAGCGTTGCCAAGGGCAAGTGGCTTTTGGCCATGCAAAGAATTTCCGCGGTGGTGCTGAGTGGTGTTCGACACACACCATGCAAGAAGAGCACATATTCGTAATCGCGGCATCGATTCCGAACCAGGTACAGTGCTGACGAGCAAGTTGTTTCGTTCTCACTATACCCCAATGTCCTTGGTGGAGAAGCTGTAAGACAGGGGACTGTAAAGAACGTGGTACCACGACCCTGGACTGATCATTATCAGAACGCAACAGCAAAACACCACGTCGTACAAAATGTCTCTCCTTGTGAGCAAAAAATCGGCGTACCAACGGGTCCCCGCTCCGTGACTTTGACAAGGGCCATTGCGTAGCAACAAAACGCAGAACGGGAGCAAGGACAGGGTCGGCAGCTGTTGCTGTAGCTACACGACGAAAATCAATCGAAAACGATTCGACCACGTCATCGGTTTCCGCATCAATGAACATGCAAGCAAATTCGGAGGAATCGAATGCCCTATCCACAGCAACAGGCAAGAGGGACAACGCATCGGCGTTTCCGTGCTTAGCAGTGGACCGATACAAGATATCGTAGCGGTACTGCAAGAGGATAATAGACCAGCGAATGAATTTCTGCGCCGTACGTGGATGTACAGGCTTGGTCGGATGAAAAAGCGATGTCAAAGGTTTGTGGTCTGTGATGATGGCAAAGTGACGACCATACAAGAAATCATGAAACTTTGTAACACCAAATACGAGAGCTAATGCTTCTTTCTCGATCTGTGAATAATTTCGTTGCGCAGACGAGAGCAATTTGGACGCAAAGGCAATAGGGCGATCGTGCGATCCATCTTTGTGAGCAAGCACAGCACCGATCCCGAAATGCGATGCATCCACCATCAACAAAAGGGGCTTCTGGGGATCGAATGGCGTAATGCAGGTATTGGAAAGCAACGCCGATTTCAACTGGCGAAAGGCGCGTTCACATTCCGTCGTCCAGACAAACCGAACACCTTTACGGCGTAAGCGATAAAGCGGAGCTGAAATGGAAGAGGCATGCGGCACATATTTATTGTAATACGTAATTTTTCCCAGCACACTCTGTAGCTGCTTCAAATTCTGCGGCGAAGGTAAGTCGTGTATGGCACGAAGGTGCGTGTGACTGGTATATATGCCTTGGGCATTGAGTACATGTCCCAGGTATGGCAAGTCCCGAGCAAAAAACACACATTTGTCCTTTCGCAAGCGAAGACCATTTTGTCGCAAGACCTGAAATAATGTTCTGAGATTGGCCAAATGTTCTTCTTCCGTCTTTCCGGAGATCACAATATCGTCCAGATAATTTGCTGCAGAAGGGACCGACGCACAAACAGTTTGTAAATATCGCTGAAACAATGCAGGGGCGGATGCACACCCGAATGGCAGTCGTTTGAATTGATACAACCCAAGATGCGTGTTAACCACCAAAACGCGCTGGGATTCTTCGTCCACCGGTATTTGCAAGTACGCATCTGCGAGGTCCAACTTTGAAAAATATTTACCCGGACACAGTTTGTCAAAAAGATCTTCCGGGCGGGGTAAAGGAAAAGTTGCAATCACTAGTTGTGGATTCACTGTTGCCTTTAAGTCCACACAAAGTCTCAACTTTCCGGAAGGTTTTGGCAAAATTACTAAGGGTGATGCCCAGAGAGAAGCCTGCACACGTTCAGTTACACCTTGTGATTCCTAATCATGTAATGTTTTTGCGACCTCCTCACGCAATGCGTGGGGAACATTGCGCGCTCTGAAAAATTTCGGTTGCGCGTTTACTTTCAGGTCCAAATGTGCATTATAGTTCTTAGCGCAACCGAGGGCCGGTGCAAAAATGTCTGAAAATTCTTCACAGAGACGAGAAACACTGTCTGAAGGCACAGTCTGGTTCACTGATAGGACCTGATTTACTATAGACAAATTAAACAACTGAAATAAATCGAAACCAAACAAGTTCACTGCAGAAGAAGAAGGACGTAAAATGACACAAGTTTTGTTTGTCCTTTGTATGTTGCAAGAAGGCTTCACTGTCCTAACACAGGGATGTGTTGACCTGAATAGCTGCTTAGCTTAACATTTGCGGCACGCAACGGAGGTGTGCACAGCAGTTTGTAAGTGTCTTGGTTGATCAGTGAAACTGCAGCTCCGGTATCGAGCTGGAATGGTATCACTTTGCCGTCAATGTCGAAGTCTACATAAAGTTTATTGTCCTGCTGACGACAAGAGCGACTGTCTCGTGCAACGTGAACTGACACTGGTACAGAATCACTTGTGACTTGACGGGAGTGCCGGCGATGTCGACGCACACTATTTTTGGGACGAACACAGTCACTGTTAGAGATAGTGGCACTGGGCGGAGTGGAATGAACTACATGAATTTCCATGGGCGAAGTTTCGCGAGCCTGAGTATCCTTGGTCCGATTCCGATTCTGGCGCGAAGCAAAGGGCCTGGAACGGTTTTGAGCTTCCGATATGAGCTTTTTCTGGCAAACACTCTTAACATGTCCTTTTTTATTACAATAAAAGCAAATAGCTTGAAGTGACGGGCAATTCTCACCCGAATGTTTACTAGCACACCGCGGGCATGATTTGATCACTGCATTTGCTTGCTGGCGCGGCACACGTAGCTGAGAGCCTGGCGGCAGCGGCGCGGCCGGGCACGACGGCTGTTTACTGCTCCGTGCAGCTCGCCCGGCGGGCCGGTGAACCTGACACACTGCTGGCGAAGTTTCAAAGGATTCCTGAGCAAAGTCAACTGTATCCTGCCGATCCAATATGTCCAACACTTGTTGAAGGTAGGGATTTACAAGTTTCAAAATCTGCTCCCTTATACGAACATCGGAAACGTTCTATGCAATTGCATCACGTACCATAGTATCTGAATAAGGGAGTCCACATTGACACTCAAATGCACAATCCCGAGTAAGCCCTTGCAAGGTTGCAACCCACTCCCGATTAGTCAGACCTGCCGTACGTTTTGTTCGAAAGAAGGTATACCATTTCGCAACCACATTGACTGATTCTTTGAAATATGCATCTAATGCAGACAAAATTTCTTCGTAGGACAGAGTTGCTACATCGCGTCGGGGAAATAATTTGACTATCACACGGTACGTGTTCGAGCCGACGGAAGACAACAGAAATGGCTGCCGCTCGTTACCTTGGATTCTGTAGGTGGCGAGATGGAATCCAAATTGGCGTGACCACTCCGTCCAGCTTTCCAGTGCAGCATCAAAAGGTCGAAAAGTGTGTACAACAGCGTGTTGTGGCTGCGTTAGCGGTGAAGCGACTGCTGCCGCATCGTTTTGCATCGCCCGTTGACCCTGGACGAGCTGTCCAAGGGCATCCAGTAGGGCCTGCATCTGCTGATTCTGTAAGCGATAAAATTCGGACAGTATATCTGGAGATAGTGGCGAAGCCATTACACAAGTAAATCAGGGCCATTTAGATAAGAACACTTGTACCCTCGTCGCCAATGTTGTGGTTGGCAGGAGAGCCAACCGTGTTTTTCTAAAGGAGGCCGAAATGCACGCGTCTCAGCTCACGCACGCTGGCGTGAGGTCTGGAACATGACAAGGGAATTAGAAGGGAGAAAAACGGACGTAGCTGGTGGAATACTTAACTTTAATCCATTAATGGAGAACGTCGCTCTTTATGGTACATGATTCACAATATCAATAGTACGGATACTGGCGCCTTACTAGGTTGTAGAAAATAACGTAGCTGAAGGCTATGCTAATTATCGTCTCGGCAATTGAGAGTGTAGAAGTCAGTGAATCATCGCTAGCAAAGTCGGCTGTACAACTGGGGCGAGTGCTAGGAAGTCCTTCTAGACCTGCAGTGTGGCGGCGCTCGCTCTGTAATCACTGATAGTGGCGACATGCGGGTCCGACGTATACTAACTGACCGCGGCCGATTTAAAGGCTGCCAGCTAGCAAGTGTCGTTTCTGGCGGTGACACCACAGTTGATTCCTGTTGTGATTTCTTATTACTCCAGGTTGGTGTTCGAGAGAATGTAAAGTTACAGATGTGGCTCCAATGTAAATTTCATAAGGCAAGTGCATATCGTGGTCGGTCTATGGCATTATGTTGTGTAGTTAGTTGAAAATCAGACTTCGTTT
Organism: Schistocerca gregaria; assembly: GCF_023897955.1. Lineage (NCBI taxonomy): Eukaryota > Metazoa > Arthropoda > Insecta > Orthoptera > Acrididae > Schistocerca > Schistocerca gregaria. The sequence goes on along the minus strand of NC_064931.1, from coordinate 398,229,998 downwards.
CTGAAAGGCTGCAGGTTCATTGGGGAACCATAACAGATCTGTATTTGGATCACACCAATGTCAGACTGGCTCCACGTCAGCAGTTTTGCATTTCTTTCACGAATAGCTGTATACAAAGCTGATAAGGACATTAATACAAAGAGATACATTTAGTTTGTTAAATTAATACATCTGAAAGGTATTAATTTAAATAGACTTAAATATATTTATGGTTCTTAAGAGATAACAAAAAAGATGCTTACATAGCGAAAGGAGAAGAACCAAGGACGATACTAAACAGGAAGACCTCTACTAACTAATCGCACAAAAGTTTCTTTAATATCATAGAAAGCATTACATCTATTTATGAACATTCGTGGACTCTCTGATACACACACATTTCATAAACATAAAAAAAGAAAATTTTTCCATATGTCTTAATTTGCCTATGATACATTTGATTTCGACACTGGACACTGGAAAAGTAGCCATTAAGTCGTAAGTACAACAAAACTACAAGATTGGTGCATACAAGAAAAAACAATACACAATTTGACATGTTTTAAATAAACAGTTTGACAAATCATTTTCATTGGCACGGCAGATATGTGTACAAGATACACTAACTTAAAATTTGAAAGATATCATTGTTGAGGATAAGAGGTTCAGTCTGTTCAGTAATGTGTCTGGCTCTGGGAATTGATGCAGCCACTGCTGGAGTGATGTCGCAGTTGGCTAGTATGATGTCAGTCGGTCGGTGACAACTGGAGGAGAGCGAGCTCTGGTTGTGCAGTTTGCAGCAGAGGCGGGCATCGAGGAGTTGCCCATCCAGGAGCGCTGACATGTAAGCCGTGCGTGCCTTGCCTCGCACTGCCGTTTCAGCCGTGGCTGCCGCATCGAGGTCCGACGGGCCGCACGGTGTAGTGTCGTGACAGAGGCCGGCCCGCGAGCTGCGGCCACACTGGAATGCAGCAGTCTCGGGCCGAGCGAGTTCCTGACGTCACCCCAAGGGCCGAGCAGTGCAGTTGGGGAAGCACCTGTATGCCAACGGGCCGCGGCCTCAATGCTGCACACTGAGCGTGGCCATGACGTCACTGCACCAGTGCTGTGTGCAGCCACAGTCGTACTGCGGCCTACGGGCTGTTGGTAGTACTGACCGCAGTTGCGAGCTACGGGCTAGAAGCAGTGAGTAGAGCAGTGTTTAGTGGGGTGGTGGGATTTCTTCATTTTTGTCGTAACGCACAAAATGAGTGAGGTAACTAAATGTGGTTTGCAGAAGAAGGTGCACATGTCAATAAAATGGGAAGTGAATGAAAAACTAATCAGTGGTTAGCAGAGAACGACAAAGCCTGAAGCGACTCTTAAATATTCAGTTTGGACCGTGTTAAAGCCCGTTGTGGATGGCGTCAGGGAAAACGTTCCTTTTGTTTGGTGTTCACTGTGCAGTGAAATTTGCTCTCATGCTGTGGGGTCAAGTGGCTCTTCGCACATTTCTCGCCATCCATGCGTGTCGAATAAACAAGGGTCTTGTGTGGACGAGAAACGACTTCCTAAACCTGCTCTGGAGATAACTGTCGATAAATGCATGACTATGTCTGAACAAGACGTAAGGTCGTATGGAACTCTGACAGATGAAGGTCTTATGGATCTTGTTCAGACTTTAGTGGACATAACAAAGGCCATTGTACCTCACTCCACAACTGTGTCGTGATACATGCCAGAAAGTGCTAAAAACCTACGACTTATAATTATGCCAGAGGTAACTGCTCGTATAGCAGAGGGAGAATACTCAACAACTACAGACATGTGGACATCCAGCGCCACAAGAAACAATTATCTGACATGTTACATTGACTGGACTCTCAGATCTCGCATTTTGTTAACAACTCAGATTCCAGATGAACCAAAATCGGGCGGTAACTTTCTAAGAGAATAGTTTAGACAATTTTTGTCTCTTGGTATCGACCACTCTACATTGAAAGACATGCAGCACAAACAATGTCGTTGCACAGCGCGTTATATTCACGTCTGAATCGTTCCTGTTGTGTGCTAAATACGCGGCTACAAAATAATTTTAATGCGGATTATATATGTATCAAGTATCCATAAGTTCATGGTCTTTGCCGGACGGGGAGGCCGAGCGATTCTAGGAGATACAGTCTGGAACTACTCGGCCGCTACGATCGCAGGTTCAAATCCTGCCTTCGGGCATGGATGTGTGTGATTTCCTTAGATTAATTAGGTTTGAGTAGTTCTAAGTTCCAGGGGACTGATGACCTCAGACTTTAAGTCCCATAGTGCTCAGAGCCATTTCATTTCATGGTTTTTTGATTGCGGTGAAAGAACGGGTCACTTACGTAAAGAAAAGTGGCCTTCTTAATGCTCTTGATAGATCACTGAGCCAATCTAACGATAGTCACTTGAATAAGCCGATGACATTGTTAGAATGTCTTTGTGCGAGAAGCTCTCTGAGAAGGGAGAAATAGCCCGAAATGAAGGAATTGATATCACACTGATGAAAGAACATTTCACGGTATGTTTGCCATTCTATTCTGCACCCTCTGATGACATGAGCAGTGACAATGTTAAAACATTTGAGTTTGGCGCCACACGACAGAGGAGTTTCTGAAGTCGGACTTTTACATAAACGCTTCAAATTATACTTAAATGTAAAGCTATTCGTCCAGAGAAACTGTGAGGTACCAGTTTTCCTCTGGGCACAATTCGTCGTTTAAAAATGATATCTAAAGATAAGAGGCGTAAGTCATGAAAAGGATACAATAGTTTTCCATCCTGGTACTTCCCCAATCCCCCAATACACTCTAACGACATTTCCCACTACTGCATCTCCCACTGTCTTTTCACTTGCTTCTCACTAGTCGGTTCGAACAGAACTGGCTTGCCTTTCGATCCAGACATAGTTCTCTCAATGCACTCTGCTCTTCCGGAAGTTAAAAAAATATCATTTAATGTTCGGAAATAGGAGAGACGCTCATTCCTACATGTTCCTCCAGTACTCGTAACACGTGAATCCTTAGGAATCCATGTTGTCCTAAATGAAAGTTTGAATTTTTGCCGTATATGCACTGAAATAAGAATTTTGCAGTCCTTAAATTCTGCTACTCCATATGCTGGTATTCTAATTGTGCAATTTGAAGAAGGGAGTGAGACATCCGGGTAGCCTACACCCGATGTCATTGAACATCCACACCGAACAAGCAGTAAAGCATTCAAGGATAAATTAGTAAACAGAATTAAATATCAAAAATGGATCAAATGGCTCTGAGCACTATGGGACTTAACTTCTGAGGGCATCAGTCCCCGGGAACTTAGAACTACTTAACCCTAACTAACCTAAGGACATCACAAACATCCATGCCCAATGCAGGATTCGAAGCTGCGACCGTAGCGGTCTCGCGGTTCCAGACTGCACCGCCTAGAACCATACGGGCACTCCGGCCGGCTAATTAAATATCAGGGGATAGCAATAAACATTTTGAAGTTTACTGGTGACACTACAATTCTGTCAGATACAGAAAAGGACTTGGAATAGCAGTTGAATGGAGTAGATAGTGCCCTGAAAAGGGATTATAAGATAACCCTCAATGGAACTAAATGAAAAGTAATGGAACGCACACAAAATAAACCTAGCAGTACCAACGGATTTTCCATAACGTGTACTACAAAAGGGGGTCGTAATATATGACCAACACAAAGATATAGGGATTTCGTTAATTATCATTGACTTTTATGCACAGCATACTTTTTAAAAATATACTTATGCTTAACAAGGGTCCTAAACCAGAAAATATGAATATGACACCTGTTCTGAAAATTCACATCCACTGACAAGACCTAAATCTTTGCGTAAAGGTTTACTGAAAAATTTAAAACAATTACGAAATATGGTAGAAGAAATCATTTATGAATCACAAATATATTTCTTCAAAATTTTAAAATACAATGACTAGATTAGAGTATTCTGAAAAGGTGGGCATATAGTACCCCTTCCATTTTCCTTGGTATTGTGAGGGTTAAATCACGTAATGTTAAGGGAATCAGATTACGATATGAGACGCTAAAAGCACTATTGTGCAGCGAAGTAACTGATGATGGCCGAAGTAGAGAGGATATAATATGAAGATTGACTATAGCAAGAAAAGCATTAATAAAGAAGAGGGATTTGCTAACATCGAATATAAAGTTAAGTGTTAGGGATTACTCCTAAAGGTTTTTGTATGGTTTCCAAGATGGTGTTCCAGGCGGATGTAGAAATGAATGTGCGCAATGGAAAATACTGAACACAAAAATAAATATTTGGCCCTCTCTGACTACCCCCTGAAGCAGATCTTAGGATCTCGTAACAGCGATATTACTTTCTCCTTCTTGCTCTTTAACATATAAATTACAACATAAAAATAAATCAGTGATTAAGGGAACTAGTAACTACTAAATATTAATGTCCTTTCCTGGTGATACATTTATTGTAGATTAAAATTTCTTTATACATTGCAAATGCTTATATGTCGATGTGCAATGGACATGCTGCTCCAGGTGGGTGTAAAAATGAATGTGTTGTTGTTGTTGTGGTCTTCAGTCCTGAGACTGGTTTGATGCAGCTCTCCATGCTACCCTATCCTGTGCAAGCTTCTTCATCTCCGAGTACTTACTGCAACCCATATCCTTCTGAATCTGCTTAGTGTATTCATCTCTTGGGCTCCCTCTACGATTTTGACAGTCCACGCTGCCCTCCAATGCTAAATTTGTCATCCATTGATGCCTCAGAACATGTCCTACCAACCGGTCCCTCCATTTTGTCTAGTTCTGCCACATACTCCTCTTCTCCGCAATTCTATTCAATACCTCATCATTTGTTATTTGATCTACCCGTCTAATCTTCAGCATTCTTCTGTAGCACCACATTTCGAAAGCTTCTGTTCTCTTCTCGTCGAAACTATTTATCGTTCAAATTTCACTCCCTTACATGGCTACACTAGATACAAATACTTTCAGAAACGACTTCCTGACACTTCAATCTATACTCGATGTTAACAAATGTCTCTTCTTCAGAAACGCTTTTCTTGCCATTGCGAGTCTGCATTTTATATCTTCTCTACTTCGACCATCATCAGTTATTTTGCTCCCCAAATTGCAAACCTCCTTTGCTACTTTAAGTGTCTCATTTCCTAATCTAATTCCCTTCCCATCACCCGACTTAATTCGACCACATTCCATTATCCTCGTTTTGCTTTTGTTGATGTTCATCTGATGGTTCAAATGGTTCAAATGGCTCTGAGCTCTATGAGACTTAACATCTTATGTCATCAGTCCCCTAGAACTTAGTACTACTTAAACCTAACTAACCTAAGGCATCACACACATCCATGACCGAGGCAGGATTCGAACCTGCGACCGTAGCAGTCCTGCGATTCTGGACTGAGCGCCTAGAGCTGCGAGACCACCGCAGCCGGCTGTTCATCTGATATCCTCCTTTGTTCATCTGATATCCTCCTATCAAGACACTGTCCATTACGTTCAACTGCTCTTCCAAGTGCCCGCATCTCGTGGTCGTGCGGTAGCGTTTTCGCTTCTCACTCCCGGGTTCCCGCGATCGATTCCCGGCGGGGTCGGAGATTTTCTCTGCCTCGTGATAGCTGGGTGTTGTGTGATGTCCTTAGGTTAGTTAGGTTTAAGTAGTTCTAAGTTCTAGGGACTGATGACCTAAGATGTTAAGTCCCATAGTGCTCAGAGCCATTTTTTTGCTCTTCCAAGTCCGTTGCTGTCTCTGATAGAATTACAGTGTCATCGGCGAACCTCAAAGTTTTTATTTCTTCTCCATGGATTTTAATACCTACTCCGAACTTTTCTTTTGTTTACTTCACTGCTTGCTCAATATACAGATTGAATAACATCGGGGATAGGCTACAACCCTGTCTCACTCCCTTCCCTACCACTGCTTCCCTTTCATGCCCCTCGATTCTTATAACTGCTACGTGGTTTCTGTAAAAATTGCAAATAGGCTCTCGCTCCCTGCTTTTTACCCGTGCCACCTTCAGAATTTGAAAGAGAATATTCCAATCAACATTGTCAAAAGGCTTCTCTAAGTCTACAAATGCTAGAAACATAGGTTTGCCTTTACTTAATCTATTTTCTAAGATAAGTCTTTGGGTCACTATTGCCTCAGGTGTTCCAACATTTCTACGGAATCCAAAACGATCTTCCCCGAGGTCGGCTTCTACCAGTTTTTCCATTCGTCTGTAAGGAATTCGCGTTGGTATTTTGCAGCTGTGACGTATTAAACTGTCAGTTCGGTAATTTTCACATATGTCAACACCTCCTTTGGTTTTGGATTGGAACTATTATATTCTTCTTGAAGTCTCAGGGTCATATGTCAACACCTCCTTTTGTTTGGGATTGGAACTATTATATTCTTCTTGAAGTCTGAGGGTATTTCGCCTGTCTCATACATCTTGCTCACCAAATGGTAGACTTTTGTCAGGACTGGCTCTTCCAAGGCCGTCAGTAGTTCTAATGGAATGTTGTCTACTCCCGGCTCCTTGTTTCGACTCAGCTCTTTCAGTGCTTTGTCAAACTCTCCACTTAGTATCGTATCTCCCATTTCATCTTCATCTACATCCTCTTCCATTTCCATAATATTGTCCTCAAGTACATCATCCTTGTATAGACCCTCTATTTACTCCTTCCACCTTTTTGCTTTCCCTTCATTGCTTTTTGCTGGGTTTCCATCTGTGCTCTTGATATTCATACAAGTGGTTCTCTTTTCTCCAAAGGTGTCTTTAATTTTCCTGTGGGCAGTATCTATCTTACCCCTAGTGAGATAAGCCTCTACATCCTTACATTTGCCTTCTAGCCATCCCGGCGTAGCCATTTTGCACTTCCTGTCGATCTCATTTTTGTGACGTATGTAATCCTTTTTGCCTGCTTCATTTAGTGCGTTTTTACATTTTCTCCTTTCATCAATTAAATTCAATATTTCTTCTATTACCCAAGGAGTTCTACTAGCCCTCGTCTTTTTACCTACTTGATACTCTGCTGCCTTCACTACTTCATCCCGCAGAGCTACCCATTCTTCTTCTACTATACTTCTTTCCCCCATTCCTGTCAATTGTTCTCTTATGCTATCCCTGAAACTCCGTACAACCTCTGGTTCTTTCAGTTTATCCAGGTTCCATCCTAAATTCCCACCTTTTTCCAGTTTCTTCAATTTAAATCTACAGTTCATAACCAATAGATTGGGTTCAGAGTCCACATCTGCCCCTGGAAATGTCTTACAATTTAAAACCTGGTTCCTAAATCTCTGTCTTACCATTATATAATCTATCTGATACCTTTTAGTATCTCCAGGGTTCTTCCATGTATACAACCTTCTTTCATGATTCTTAAACCAAGTGTTAGCTATGATTAAGTTGTGCTCTGTGCAAAATTCTACTAGGCGGCTTCCTCTTTCATTTCTTAGCCCCAATCCATATTCACCTACTAGGTTTCCTTCTCTCCCTTTCCCTACTCTCGAATTCCATTCACCCATGACTATTAAATTTTCGTCTCCCTTCACTACCTGAATAATTTATTTTATCTCATCATACGTATCTTCAATTTCTTCATCATTTGCAGAGCTAGTTGGCATATAAACTTGTACTACTGTAGTAGGCGTAGGCTTCGCGTCTATCTTGGCCACAATAATGCGTTCACTATGCAGTTTGTAGTAGCTTTCCATCACTTCTATTTTTTTATTCATTATGAAACCTACTCCTGCATTTCTCCTATTTGATTCTGTGTTTATGACCCTGTATTCACCTGACCAAAAGTCTTGTTCCTTCTGCTACCGAACTTCACAAATTCCCACTATATCTAACTTTAACCTATCCATTTCCCTTTTTAAATTTTCTAATCGACCTACCCGGTTATGGGATCTGACATTCCCCGCTCCGATCCGTAGAACGCCAGTTTTCTTTTTCCTGATAACGATGTCCTCCTGAGTAGTCCCCACCCGGAGATCCGAATGGGGGACTATTTTACCTCCGGAATATTACACCCAAGAGGACGCCATCATAATTTATTCATACAGTAAAGCTGCACGCCTTCGGGAAAAATTACGGCCGTAGTTTCCCTTTGCTTCTACCCTTCGCAGTACTAGCACAGCAAGGGCCGTTTTGGTTAATGTTGCAAGGCCAGGTCAGTCAATCATCCAGACTGTTGCCCCTGCAACTACTGAAAAGGCTGCTGCCCCTCTTCAGGAACCACATGTTTGTCTGGCCTCTCAACAGATACCCCTCCGTTGTGGTTGCACGTATGGTACGGCCATCTGAGGCACACAAGCCTCCCCACCAACAGCAAGGTCCATGGTTCATCGAGAAGGGCAATGGACATAAAGACATGCAAATGAATTTCCTGACTAATATTATTGATCAACTGCCCAAATGTGCCTCTTTTTGTGGCTACGCGATCTAATATAAATAACGCGAGTTGACTGGCGTCTTCTACGTCCCAAACACTAGTTGACACTACTTTCAAAAAGATCTACAGTAGTGTGCAACCTCAGTGGAAATGAAACTTAAGTGAGCACAGCTGTTCAGCTTTATAGTATTAATAAGCCGAAGCAATTATCAATATCACCGTATGTACAGAGTCCCGTGTGTCGGAGTGATGGTTCTAGTACACGTATGTGACGATAGAAGGTCTCCAGCCACAAAAAAAGGCAGAAGCGGTCCCCGACTAGTATAATCTAATGCTATCTTCTCCTCTCTGTATTCTACACACAAGAAACGCAAACTCCTAGCCACAAGGACGGAATTCAGATAACGGCTCAACGTCAGTATTGACAGGAGAAGTGCTCTCAATCATTGAACGCTGCATAATCGTATAAGTCAGAAACACTTTCGGTCAGCTAAAACAACCTCCCAGTGCCTTTTGACCCTGTATGATGCAAATTAAGCCTTAGTGATTTTGCCTGCATTTTTTCTTCATGACAAACGAACCTTGTGACAGTATTTCACTGGTGACAGCTTCCCCCAGCTTGAACATCATCCGTCTGAGTTCCACCGCGCGTCATCGAAAGTCAGTTTCGGCTTGATGCTTGATGAGAAAGTATAGCCCTGGGATTGTACATCAGCATTCGACTGCATCACGCATTACACTGCAAGTGTTGTCACTTTCGTCAATCTCCTGATCCACTGGTACAAGCTTTGTCGGCCCGATCATTAACTTTACGAACACATTTCCTCTTCTCCTCTTCCCACCTTCTGAGAAGGCAGTTCCGTCACAGATGGTGCCGAATCCGCGCCCTTCGGAAATACTAAATGCGTCTGTACCATTTCAGTACCCGCAACATCTGCAATACAATCAGCCTTATTGATAGCTTTGTGTGCAACCTCCAAAGTATCTACAACAAAATTACTGTCGGCAGTTGCACTCTGCAAGACACAAAGATCATCGGCACATGCAATCCTTCCACATCTGGTCCAGGCTACTGAAATCTGCAACCTCTCCAACAGGGTATACCTTACTAATTATGCAAACAACAGACGAGCAGAACAAAACAGTACGTCGACAAGGACACTTAATCTAATTCCATTCTAACACTTACTGTAACTTAACTTTGCCACTTGAGCATCTACACATGACTACTACGTTACGTGCTTAAACGTAGTGAGACACCGTTTTTACTCGAAATGAAATACATTCCCCATTCAAAACTACCAAAAAGGTCCGACTTCTAAACAAAACTCATTTTCCCTTCCTAAGAAGCTACACATGGTTAACACCTTTCATCCTTCCACAATATGAGCCACATGCATTGATGATAGTGAAAAATAACGTTCATATTTACACATCCACAGAACACAGTCTGAGTTTACTTGCCACATGTCAAACATGAAAACAGAACTGAAAAGCTGGTAAAAGGTGGACTGACTCTAGGTGATACTTGCAGGAAAAAAAAACAGTTAATGCAATCACCCACTCCATACTGATGCTGTCTGTTGACAAAACTACAACCCTGACGTAGTCTAGTGTCTTCGTCTCCAGGTAGGGTGGCTGGTAACGTTCCTCTGTCACTGAAATTTAGTGGTGACACACACTTCTGACATCAAAATGTAGAGGTCACCCCAGGGCGAAGCAGGAGGCAAAAGACTTCCCAAGCGGCAGCACGTGAGGCCTTCCTGGTTTGTCTGGCAAACAGGTTCCAGGTGCTGTCTGTGGCTGACACCGTCGCTGAGCCGGATGCTGTCGCCTGTCCTGTTTCAGAGGATTGTTGGTAGTTGGGAACTCCAACGTCTGGCGCGTTATGGGGCCCCTTAGGGCCTTGCTGACAAGGAGGGTAAGAAAGCCAATGTGCATTTCGTGGGAACAGCGGATGGAGTCATTCCAGATGTGGAAAGTTTCCTCCCGGATGCCACAAAGAGCACAAGGTTCAGCCAACTGCAGGTGGTTGCTCAAGTCGGTACCAATGATGTGTGTCACTTTGGATCAGAAGAGATTCTCTCTGGTTTCAAGCGGCTAACAGAAGAGGTAAAGGCTGCCAGTCTTGCTTGCAAGATGAAAGCAGAGCTGACCATTTGCAGTGTAGTCGACAGGACCGATTGCAGACCTCTGGTACAGAGCCGAGTGTTGGGTCTGAATCAGAGGCTCAGACCGTTCTGCGAGCGTGTAGGCTGCAGATTCCTCGACTTGCGCCAACGGGTGGTTCGGATTCGGGTTCCGCTGAATAGGTCAGGTGTCCACAATACGTAGGAGGCGGCTACACGGGTAGCAAGTGCTGTGTGGCGTGAATTGGTTTTTTTTTTTTTTTTAGGTTAGAGGTCTCGGGAAAACACAAGAAGGGCTTCAGTCTCAAAGGGTGCAGGCTGAGCAAAGGAAGAACGTAGATACAGGAATCATTGGTATAACATTTGTAGATTGTTGTAGCTGTGTTGGAAAGGTACCAGAGCACCAAGTACTAATGGAAAGCACCGTTATAGCCACTGAACGCTGGCTTAAAATGGAAACCTAACGGTGTGCCAGCCGCGGTGGTCGAGTGGTTCTAGGCGTTTGAGTCCGGAACTGCGAGACTGCTATGGTCGCAGGTTCGAATCCTGCCTCGGGCATGGATGTGTGTTACGTTGGTCAGGTTTAAGTAGTTCTAAGTTCTAGGGGACTGATGACCTCTGATATTAAGTCCCATAGTGCTCAGTGTAGGTTTTGAACCTAATGGTTTTCAGAAAAGATAGGCTAAACACTTTTGGCGGTGGCGTGTTTGTTGGTGTTAGAAGTAGTTTAACTTGTCGCGAAATTGAAGTAGATACTTCCTGTGAATTAGTATTGGCAGACGTCATTGTTGGCTACCGGAATAAAATAGTAGTTGGATCCTTTTACTGACCTCCCATTTCAGATGATACAGTTGCAGAAAGGTTCAAAGAAAACTTGAGTTTGATTTCAAACACCTATCCAACTCATACGATAATAGTTGGTGATGACTTTGATTTAACCTCCATATGTTGGCGAAAATACGTGTTTAATTCCGGAATTACGCATAAAATGTAATCCGAAATTTTGCTAAACGCATTCTCTGAAAATTACTTCGATCAATTAGTTCATCAGCCCACTCGAATAGTAAACGGTTGTGAAAACACAGTTTACCTCTTAGCAACAAATAATACCGAGTTAATTACAAGCATCAAAACTGATATAGGGATTAGTGAACACAGGGTTGTTGTACTGAGAGTGAACATTGTAATACCCAAATGCCCGAAAAATTCAAAGTAATAGTATCGGCAGCAATTGAGAGATTTATACCAAATAAACAAACAAATGACGGACCCTACGATACAGTGAGGTAGCAACTTCCCTCTGGCGACCATTCGTCGTTTAAAAATGATATCTGACGATAAGAGGCGTAAAGCCATGAAATGGAGACAATAGATTTCCTTCCTCATACTTCTCCAATCCCACAACACAATCTAACGACATTTCCCTTTACTCCATCTCCAACCATGTTTCCTCTTTGTTCTCGCTAGTGGGTTCGAACGGAAGTGGCTTACCTTTCGATCTAGAAATAGTTATCTCAATGTACTCTGCTCTTCTGGAAGTTACAAAAATAACATTTAATGTTCTGAAATAGGTGAGACGCTCATTCCTACATGTTCCTCCACAACCGGTAACATGTTAATCCTTGGAAATCCATGTCGTCCTCAATCAAAGTTTGAATTTTTGCCTTATATGCACTGAAATATGAATTTTAATGTCCTCAGGTAAAAAGAAGAGAGGAGTAATGAGGCTGGACATGTATTTCACAGTCGCTCCCCATCAAAGAACAAATCATCTTGAAGCACATAAATTCTGCTACTCCATTTGCTGGGTTTCTAGTTGTGCAATTTGAAGATGGGAGTGAGACATTCGGGTAGCCTGCACTCGATGTTAATCAACATCTACACCGAACAAGCAGTAAAGCATACAAGGATGAATTGTAAACAGAATTAAATATCAAGGGAAGCAATAATTATTTCTAAGTTTACTGGTAACACTGCAGTTCTGTTCAAATGGTTCAAATCGATCTGAGGACTACAGGACGTTACGTCTCAGGTCATCAGTCCCCTAGAACTTAAAACTACTTAAACCTAACTAACCTAAGGACATCACACACATCCATGGCCGAGGCGGGATTCGAACCTGCGACCATAGTGGTCGCGCGGTTCCAGACTGTAGCGCCTAGTAACACTCGGCCACCCAGGTCGGCTGCACTTCTGTCAGATACATTATAGAACTAGGAATAACAGTTGAATGGAATAGATAGGCCCTGGAAAGAGATTATAAGATAACCCTCTATGGAACTAAATGCAAACTAATGGAACCTATTCGAATTAAACCTAGCAGTACTAACGGATTTTCCATATCGTGTACGTGACAAAAAGCAAATTTCAGAGTACTTGACAGCTCAACACAAAAGTTTTGTCTCAAGTATAGTTAGTGTAGAGGATCAGTGGTTAAAGTTCCAAACCATAGTACAATATTCGTTAGATGAGTATGTGCCAAGCAAGATCGTAAGAGTTGGAAAAGAGCCCCCGTGGTACAACCACCGAGTTAGAAAGCTGCTGCAGAAGCAAAGGGAACTTCACAGCAAACATAGACATACCCAAAGCCCTGCAGGCAAACAAAAATTACGCGAAGCGAAATGTAATGTGAGGAGGGCTATGTGAGAGGCGTTCAATGAATTAGAAAGTAAAGTTCTATATACTGACTTGGCAGAAAATCCTAAGAAATTTTAGTCTTATGTCAACGCGGTAGGTGGATCAAAACAAAATGTCCTGACACTCTGTGACCAAAATGGTACTGAAACAGAAGATGACAGACTAAAGGCCGAAATACTAAATGTATTTTTCCAAAGCTGTTTCACAGAGGAAGACTGCACTGTAGTTCCTTCTCTAGATTGTCGCACAGATGACAAAATGGTAGGTATCGAAATAGACGACAGAAAGATAGAGAAACAATTAAAATCGCTCAAAAGACGAAAGGCCACTGGACCTGGTGGGATACCAGTTTGATTTTACACAAAGTACGCGAAGTCGTCAACGTTTTAAGAAGGGACGTCGAACAGATGTGCAGAACTATAGACCTTTATCTCTAACGTCTATCAGTTGTAGAATTTTGGAACACGTATTTTGTACGAGTACAATGACTTTGCCGGCCGCGGTGGTCTCACGGTTCTAGGCGCGCAGTCCGGAACCGTGCGACTGCTACGGTCGCTGGTTCGAATCCTGCCTCAGGCATGGATGTGTGTGATATCCTTAGGTTAGTTAGGTTTAAGTAGTTCTAAGTTCTAGGGGACTGATGACCTCAGATGTTAAGTCCCATAGTGCTCAGAGCCATTTGAACCAAAAATGAATGTGCGCAATGGAAAATACTGAACGCAAAATTGAAGATCTGGCTCTGTCTGACTACCACCTGAAGCACATCTTAGAATCTCTTAACGGTGATGTTATTTCCTCCTTCTTGCTCTCTAACATATAAATTACAACATTAAAGTAAATGAATTTTTAAGGGAAGTAGTACGTACTAAATAATAAATGTTGTTTCTGCTTATACATTTATTGTAGATTAAAGCCCCTTTCTATATTACAGATGTTATATAACGATGTGCAATGGACATAAAGAGATACAAATCAATTTACTGACTAATATTATTGATCAACTGCCCAAACGTGCCGCTTTTTATGGCTACGCGATCTAACACAAATAATGCGAGATGACTGACGTCATCTTCGTCCCAAATACTAGAAGACACTACTTTCGAAGATGATCTACAGTGATGTGCAACCTCAGTGGAAATGACCCAGTTAGCAATATCACCATTTGTACCGCGTCCGAAGCGTCGGAGTGATGGTTCTCGTACACGACTGCGACGATGGAAGATCTCCAACCACAAAATAAAAAACTCATTAAACACCAGGAGGGCAGATGGCGGTTCAAATGGTTCAAATGGCTCTGAGCACTATGGGACTCAACTGCAGTGCTCATCAGTCCTCTAGAACTGAGAACCACTTAAACCTAACTATCCTAGGACACCACACACATCCATGCCCCAGGCAGGATTCGAACCTGCGACCGTAGCGGTCTCGCAGTTCCAGACTGTAGCGCCTAGAACCGCTCGGCCACCCCAGCCGGTGGTAGAATACGGTCCTTTGACTAGTATAGTATAATAATATCTTCTCCTCTCTGTATTCTACAGACAAGAAACGCGACTCCCACCCACAAGGACGGAATTCACATAAGGTATCAACGTGAGTATAGACAGGAGAAGTGCTCTCAATCATTGAACACTGCTTAGTCAACGACGATTCCCTACCCGGAGGCGAAGTTCAAAATCGTGTAAGTTAGCAACACCATCAGTCACCTAAAGCAAATTCCCAGTGCCTTGTGGCACTATATCATGCAAATTAAGACTTAGTGATTTTGCCTGCATTTCCCTATCATGATAAACGAACCTTGCGACAGTATTTCACTGGTGACAGGTTCCCCCAGCTTGAACATTATACCCCTGTGTTCCACCGTTCGTCATCGAAAGTCAGTTTCGGGATGATGCTTGATGAGAAAGTCTAGCCCTGTGTGTCACTTTGTCAATCTCCTGATCCACTGGCATAAGCCTTGTTGGACCGATCATAAACTTTACAAACACATTTCCCGTTTTTTCTCCTCCTACATTCTGAGGAGGCAGTGCCGTCAAAGATGGTGCCGAATCTCCAGCCGTCGGAAATACTAAATGCGTCTGTACCATTTCAGTACCCAAAACATCTGCAGTACAATCAGCCTTATTGACAGCTTTCTGCGTCACCTCCTATGAAACTACAACAAAAATATTGTGGGCAGTTACACTCTGCAAGACACAAAAATCATCGGCACATGGACTTCCCTGCACATCTGGTCCAGGGTGCAGAAATTCGCAACCTCTACGCCAGGGTATCCCCCACTAATTATGCAAACAACAAACGAGGAGAACAAAACAGTATGACGACAAGGACACTTAATCTAATTCTATCCTGACATCTACTATAGCTTGGCTTTCCCGCTTGAGCGGCTACTCATGACTACTACCTTACGTCCTTAAATGAAGTGACCCACATTTATTACTCAAAATGAAATACGTTACTCATTCAAAATTTTGAAAACGATAACAAAACTCCGTATTTTCGACAACACTCATCTTCCCCTCCTAGGAAGCTATGCATTGTTAACACCTTATCCACTCTCATTGATGATAGAAAAGAATAACGTTCATATTTACAAGTCCTCAGAACACAGTCTGACTTTACTTGACACATGTCACACAAAACTGAAAAGCTGCTAAAACGTGCACTGACTCGACATGATACTCGCAGGGAAAAAAAGAACAGTCAGTGCACTCACCCACTGCACACTGATGCTGTGTGTCGACGAAACTGCAACTCTGAGGTAGTTGAGAGTCATCGTCTCCAGGAAGGGTGGCTGGTTAGGTTCCCCTGTCATTGAGATTCAGAGGTGACACACACTTCTGACATCAAACTGTAGAAGTCCAGGATGGATGACCTCTACATGTAGAGATCTGCATTGATGTGGTGTATTGTTGTCGGGTTGATGATCGATGGCTTCACTATTAGTCATACATTTAACTGAAGAACAAAAAAACATTGCGTAGTGCAACGTCCTTCATAATGTGTGCTGAAGACAGCGAGTGTGAAGGAACTGACGCAACAGGTGACCATTGTCTCAAACGACTGCTTCCTATGGCTGAATGCTGGTTGCATCTGGTAGTTGGACCAAAGCTGGAAGATGCTAAGTTCACAGCACTGATCTTAAAACCAGCAGCAGGGGCCCACAGTTAGTGGAGGCCAAATCTCATGGTGGCTGCTTGTAGCCTCATGTCGCCTCGTGGAGCCTCAACTCCTCTATTCTTAAATAGTAGCTACGAGACTGAGACACCTTTGACTGAAAGTAATGGAGAGAAAATAGTGGAGAGAAGTATGTATATGTGGGTGTTGGGGGGGGGGGGGTGCAGTTTTAAAATTGTAGAGGCAGACAAAGTCTTAAAACAGTTAGCAGGTTCAAACTGATGTACTTTGCGTTAGCTGTGCAGCGCTGAAGAGGTTTGCACAAAATAGACTAGTTTGGGAGCTGCATGGAACCAGTCTTCAGACTGAAGTTCACAACAACAACATTGGGGTAGGAGACGGGAGGTAAAGGTAGGTTACTGGTCCATAATTTTGCAAGTAAGGTAGATCTCGTGTGATGCAGCACCCTCGACTGTTGACATGGCAAAAGACGTTTTTATATTACTCTAAATTAATGGTGCTGCTCAGTCCAGTATGAGGAAAGCTATTAAGCTCACACTATTGGGCGATGCAGCGAACTGAAGTAGCGGTTCTTGTATATTTTGTTGTTCTAAACAGAAATGTCTCTGTTATGACGGTAAACTGCAATCACACATGGAGTGACCACAGTATAAGTGGTCCCCGTCCGACAATAGCAACAACCTCTCTGGTAGGTGGATGAACGGGTGGAAGTTGTGGGCTGTAACTGTTGCCTTGCCTGCTTGCGATGGTGGAATGAAGATAGAAAATGTATAGAAAATAGCTGTGATCACCTACAACTTATCAGGAGACAGTGAGCTCACTAATTTCAATTCAAATTAAACGAAGCAGTGCTTGTAGATTCCTGTTGTGATTTCCTATTACTCCAGGTTGGTGTTCGAGAGAAACGCAAAGTTACAGATGTGTCTCCAATGTAATTTTGATAAGGCAAGTGCATAACGTGTTCGGTCAATCACATTATGCTGTATAGTTAATTGAGTATCGGACTTCGTTTATGAGAGACTATAGTTTCACTGTTGCACCATAAAAGATCTGATAAATTGCTAATCAGTCTTTGGATCACACCAATGGTGGACGGCCTTCATGTCAGCAGTTTCGCATTTCTCTCAAGAATAGCTGAAAAGAAAGCTAATAAAGACGTTAATTCAAAGAAATATGTTTAGTTTGTTAAATGAATATATCTGGAAGTTGTTAATTTAAGCACAATAAATATATTCATGGTTCTTAAGAACTAACAGGATACAAGCTTACATAGCGAAAGCGGATGAACAAATGATGATACGAAACAGGAAGGCATCTCCTAGTTTATTGCAGAAAAAATGTGAAGGCTTCTCTGTTTTCATTATCGTAGAAAGTATTACAAGTACTAATTAACATTTGTGGACTTCTGGTACACACATATTTCATAAAAATAAAGAAAGAAAAATTTTCTTGGTTTCTTACAATTTTCTACGATACATTTGACAACGATACTGACTGTTATATGAGTAGTGCGACGGTCTGAGGCCGAGCGGTTCTAGGCGCTTCAGTCTGGAATCGCGCAACCGATACGTTCGCAGGTTGGAGTCCTGCTTCGGGCATGGCTGTGTGTGTTGTACTTAGGTTAGTTAGGTTTAAGTAGTTCTAAGTTCTATGGGACTGATGACCTTTAAGTTTCATAGTGCTCGGAGCCATTTGAACCATTTTTACATGACTAGTCATTGAAGTCGTCAGTACAACAAAATTACACGATTGGTGTATACAAGAAAAAACAATACACTATTTGACAGGTTTTAAATGAACAGTTTGACAAATCATTTTCATTGGCACGGAAGATATTTTTACAAGATAGACTGACTTAAAACTTTAGAGGTATCATTGTTCTGAGGATAAGAGGTTCAGTCAGTTCAGGGACGCGTCTGCCCGTGAGAAGTGATGCAGCCAGTGCTGGAGTGTCGTCGCCTTTGGCTTGTATGATGTCAATCGGTCGGTGACGACTGGTTGTGTGTGAGCTCTGGTTGTGCACTTTGTAGCAGAGGTGGGCATCTAGGCGCGGCCTGTCCAGGACTGTAGCCATGACTGCCGAGCAAGCCTTGCCTCAGGCTGCAGGTTCAGGCATCGAGATCCGACGGGCTGCACGGTGCAGAGTCGTGCACAGAGGCCCGGGCCGCGAGCTGCAGCCGCACTGGACTGCAGATGTCTCGGGTCGAGCAAGTCCCTGACGTCACCTCCACCACCGAGCAGTGCTGTTGCGAAAGCACCTGTATGCCACAGGTACAGCAGAGTTGCGTGTGAAGACGTAGCCCACGGGCCGCGACCTCACTGCTCCGCACTGAGCGAGCCCGTGACGTTACTGCACCAGTGCCTTGTGCAAGCACTGGTGTACTGCTGCCTACGGGCTGTTGGTAGCACTGACCGCAGTTGTGAGCTACGGGCTACGAACGATCAGTAGAGCAGTGTTTAGAAGAGTGGTGAGATTTCCTCATTTTTTTCGTAACACACAAAATGAGAGAGCAAACAAAACGTGGTTTGCAGAAGAAAGAGCACATGTCAAGAAAAAGGGAAGTAAAAGAAAAACTAATCAGTGGTGAGTAGAGAACCACATAGCCTGAAACGGATTTTAAAAATACATTTTGGACTGTGTTAAATCCTATTGTGTATGGCGTTAGGAGAAGCGGTCATTTTCACTGCTGTTCACTGGCCCAGTAATTAAGTCGTTCGCAACAGCCATGGCAATATCACTTTTGTATCCCTCCTGGAAGGCAGTGTGTGGTTGTGTTCCTGTGAACTGAAAGGTTGGCTGAATGAAGGAAGTGAATAAGAGCCGGAAAAGGTGAAAATCTCTCGATACTGCTCTTAAAAATTGTTTTACTATATCACAATATTAACAGAATACACAACTTTGAACAGAGGTGCAAAGCCTTAGACCCATCGTAAATAGTAAATAGTCTCAATAGGAAGCGAAGTGTCCCAGCTGTCTGCTCTTAATCAAGATGAGCAGAATCTGTCAAGGAGCTCGTAGACCTCCGCAGCACCGGCTAGAAGGCGCTGTCGTCTGTTGTTGCACCAACTTAAGAACTTTCATGGACGCCGTGGCATCGTAGCTATCGATACCACATCCCTCCTCCTGAAACGATGAACCGCCATTGAGTAGGGCTTCCGACGACAGGTGGAGGCATCCAGGGGGCGCAACTGAGGGGGCGAACAGCGGATCTGCCGAGGCGTGCTGTCCACTCGCGATCCCGATTTGCTCCTGGAGAACTTGCCCAGGCCGTGCACCGCCATTGGGTACGCTCGGATGAGCATGCGGAGCAATGACCTCCGTGGGCGACGGCGGCGGCGGCGTGACGGCAGCCTCAGCGTCCATCGGTACTGGGAAAACAGAGGAACACGGCAGCGGTGGCGGTGGCGGCAGCGGCCTGGGGTGGGGCCGTGGTGGCGGCGAGAGGTGCCTGTCCCATGCAGGTAACAGGGATGGCAGCGGCGACTTTGACGATGGCAGGCGGGGTGACCGTGGCGGGGTAGCGAGCGGCGAAGGGGCCGTCGGTGGAGTCGTGGGCTGAGGCGGCGGAATCCGTTAAGCCTCCAATTCAGCCGGAAAACAACCGACGGCAGAAAACCGAGAGTGGCACAACCGGAACTGGTTCCGGTGTCGCTTGTCAGTGCCAGAGAGACCATAAATGACAAATAAGGCGCGGACAAGCTGGCGAAGAATGAGTCCCTGCTCACAGCGCTGCCTGCCAGAGAATACGCGATTGAACACTTAATCATGTGGCGCCAAGCCAGAGCGAGGCGAAGCAGCTGGGGAGCGGGCCGGCTGTTGCAATAGCTGCAGGAGCGACCGATGGGCGCGGCCATGTAGCAATTCCACTGGGGAACGGGTGCCGAGCGGTTGCGAGCAATATGAAGCAAGGAAAGTCCACAGCGGATGCTCGCGAGAATGCGTGGCGCGCAACTTGCTCATCTGCGACATAAACATACGCACAAAATGTGCAGCCTCGCCGTTCGCCTGGGGGTGGAATGGGGCTGAGGTCAGATGGCGAATGCCATTAGTAGCACAGAATGATCCAAACTCTGAGGACACGAATTGGGGCCATTGTCGGAGATAATAATTACAGGAAGGCCCTCAAGACAGAAAATAGATGTCAAAGCATGAATAGTTCTGGCAGATGTAGTAGAAGACATGGGTACAACAAAAGGAAAGTTGCTGTCCGCATCAATGACTATTAACCAGCGGGTGTCCCAGTAAGGATCCGCAATAAACAATATGAACGCGGGCAGATTGATGCTCTACGCAAGAGCGACAGTTAGCAAGCAAATTCTCAATATGTTTATCAATGCCGACTCAAGTGCAGTGACGAGGCGTTAATTGCTTCATCTGCACTATACCACAATGACCAGCAAGCGGAGTATTTCCGACTGCAACAAACGAGGTACAACCACACCAGACTGATCATTGTCAGTTCGTAAAAATATAACGCCATTGTGTGCAGACAATTTGGGACGATGCGCAAAGTAACGTCGAACAAGTGGATCACGAATCTGCGTAACAGATGGAGGCCATTGAGTACAAATATACTGCAAAAGATCTTCAAAGAAGCATCGGCGGCTGTCGCGGAAGCAATGCTACGGAAAACCATCAGCTAATTCCTTATCTTGCGAATCAACAAACATGCAGGACAATTCGGAAGACTCAGACACTTCGTCAGCACCGATAGGCAGACGAGACAAAGCATCAGCATTGCTATGCTCGGAATTGGGCCGCAACAAGATTTCGTAATTTTAGTTACACAAAAACAAAGACCAACGTTGCAACTTTTGTGCGGTATGGGCCGGAGCTGTCTTTGACTGGTGGAACAACCACATCAAAGGCTTAAGGTCGGTGACCAAATAGGACTTGCGACATTACAAAAAAATCATGAAACTTTGTCACACCATATACAATAGCTAAAGCTTCTTTCTCGATTTGAGAATAGTTTTGCTGGGCAGAATTGAGCAACTTAGACGCGAAAGCTATCGGGCGGTCAACAGACCTAATGCAGTAAGAGAGAACCGCTCCGATGCAGTGAGAAAATGCATCGACAGCCAAAATAACTGGTTTGGAGGGATCAAAAGGAATCAAACAGCGATGACTCAAAAAAGCTGATTTGAGCTTGAGGAAAGCAGCCTCACATTCCGAAGATCAAACAAAAGGAACGTTCTTACGTCTAAGGCGATGCAAAAGCGTTGCAATCTACGCTGTATTTGGTATAAACCGAATATAACACGAAATTTTGCCCAACACAGACTAAAGTTCTTTCTAGTTCCTGCGTGCTGGCAAGTCTCTATTACACTGAGATGTGAGGGTGAATGGTGGATACCCTGTTAGTTAGTCATATGCCCTAAATACTGAATCCCAGTTCGAAAAATTTTTACTTGCCTCTGTTACACTTTAGTCCTACCTGCTAAAGAACAATAACTAAGGCACGCAAATTCTGCAAATGTTCGTCAGGGGTGAACCTTATACCACTATATCGTCCAGATAATTTGAGCAACCAGGGACAGTGGCCCACAACTGCTGCAAATAAAACTGAAAAATAGCAGGAGCTGAAGAACAATCGTACGGAAGACGGCGAAACTTGAACAATCTACTGTGGGTGTTGATCACAAAATAGCGCTGCGACTGTTCGTCGAGCGGAATCTGAAAGTATGCGTCCCGCAAGTCAATCGTGGAAAAGAATTTTCCCGCACCAAGCTTATCAAAAATTTCTTCAGGACGCAGAAAGGGAAATGTAGCTACCACTATCTGGGGATTTACTTTAGACTTAAAGTCAGCACAAATACGAAGACGACCGTTTGGTTTCTTCACACACACTATAGGCGAAGGCTATGGCGAAGCTGAAACAGGTTCAATGACACCAATGACTTGCAAATGCTTAGGTTCAGAAGCTACGGCGTCGTGCAGTGTGTGCAGTACCGAGAGTGCACACCGGAAAATAGTCATGGCATTGTCTTTAACTGCCACATGCTCTGCAAAGTCTGTGGCACAACGAAGGCCATCAGAAAAGAATTCGGCAAAATCGTCGCACAGTGTGGCAATACTCTCTGCATGGTCAATAGCGTCGTTGAAAACTACACTGTCGTGAATAGCGAGGCCAAAAAGTTCAAATGCGTCAAAGCCAAAAAAATTAGTAGCATCACAAAAGCAGAGCACATGGAAAGACACTGTAAGGGTCGTGGCGCCATATGTGGTTAGCAAACTACACACGCCAAGCACTGAGATTTCCTATGCAGTTAAGTGCTGTCAGTGTGGAATATGAACGATAAAGCGGGAGTGAATAAAGCAAGTCATACGTCGATTTGTTCAGTAAAGAAAATGAATCACCAGTGGCCAGCCGCATGCGAACAGAACAGACACAAATGAGAAAAGTAAAAAAAAAGTGTCCTCGCATCGCGCTGAATGCGAGAGGAAGTGTCTAAAAAAATGGTTCAAATGGCTCTAAGCACTATGGGACTTAACATTTTATGTCATCAGTCCCCTAGAACTTAGAACTACTTAAACCTAACTAACCTAAGGACATCACACAACACCCAGCCATCACGAGGAAGAGAAAATGCCTGACAGCGCCGTGAATCGAACCCGGGAACCCGGGGGTGGGAAGCGATAACGCTACCGCACGACCACGAGATGCGGGCGAGGAAGTGTCTAGCAAAAGTTGATTCACACGACGAACTGTCGACTCACGTGAAGCAGAAGGCTTTGAATAAATTGCATTAACATCCATAGGCTGATGTAAATCACGATCATGGCGGTTGCCGTTGCGGTAACATCCACGCGAGTCGTCCGAACGGGACACAGGTTGTGAATTAGAATTTCTCTTACTATACACAGCTTGCACATACCCTTTCTTATTACAAAAATAACACAGTGCTTGGCGGGATGGGCAACTGTCCCGTGAGTGGCCACGAAAGCAGTTCGGACATGATTTCAGTTTCTTAGTGGGTGCCTGGTGTGAAATTTGTTTACTTGCGCGCGAGCGGCGCGGCGTGGCTGGCCGTGCTGGCGGGTGGGAGGCCACGTGTTGTGCCGCGCTAACAGTCACACACCCGGGGTCACGTCGAACGTGGAAGTAGACATGTCTAATGTATCTTGTCTGTCTAGCAAGTCCACTATTTCCTGCAAAGACGGGTTTTTAAATCTGAGGATTTTTTCGCGGATGCGGTGATCCGCCACATTCTGCGCAATAGCGTTTCTAATCGTTACATCCGAATATGACCGTCCACACGAGTAATTAAAGTCACAATCAGAAGTTAGTCCCTGAAGGTCTGCTATCCAAGCTTTATCTGAGTGAATAGAGCCACGCCGGAGGCGAAAGAATTTGTAGCGTGCAGCTACCACATTTACACTATCACGAAAGAGGGAGTTCAAAGCATCAATCACTTCGTTGTAAGTTTTAGTTTCTGGGCGGGTGGTGGGAAACAATTTCACGACCACACGGTACAACACAACACCCACGTTGACAATGAAAAAAAAAAAGCCGCTCTGTACCTGGTATGTTGGAAGCTGCGAAGTGTGGCTCGAGCTGTGCGAAGTATTCTGGTCAGCGTTCAACGTCAGGACTGAGGGCACGAAATGGCGGCGCCATAGGCGACGGCGTCGGTACAGGCGGTGGCGTCGGAGAAGACGAAGTAGCTGCAGTTTGTAGTGTGACCAGTCTTATAATTGCAGCAAGCAGCTGCGTCATTTGCTCACCCTGAAAACCTGCAAGATCGGACAGCGAAGCCTGTTCCTGTGGTGAAGCCATGGTTTACACAAATGAAAGTCTTATGGGAATGGTGGGAACACTTAAAGACAGTTATTCAGCCACACGGGGATATCACAATAAAACTAAAGCAGTACCCAGAGGAAACCGAAATGAGAAGAGAGGAAAGAAATATTTTAATCCCAGTTCGTCGCCAAGTTTTCTATCCTGCCTGGAAAGCAATGAGTGGGTCTCTTCCAGTAAACTGAATGGTTGGCGGATTGAAGGAAGTGAGTAGGAGAGGGAAAAGGTGAAAATCACTCGGTACAGCTCTTAGGAATGGTTTTACTGTATCACAATATTAACTGAATACGTAACTTTGCACAGAGGTGGGAAGCCTTAGACCCGTCGCATGTAATACATAGTCTCAATAGCAAGCGAAGTGTCCTGGCCATCTGTTCTTGATCAAATGTGCAGAATCTGTCGCGGAGCTCGTAGAACTCCACAGCACCGGCTAGAGGGCGCTGTCGTCGGTGTCTGTCGAAGTGCCAGCTTAAGAATTTCCATCTACGCCGTGGCATCGTAGCTATCGATACCACAATCAAGGACTTGTGAGTTAGGTAATGGAGAGAAGTGTGTATATGCGAGTGTTGGGGAGAGGGGGGTGTGTGTTAAAATTGTAGATGAAGACAAAGTCTTCAATACAGTTAGCAGGTTCATACTGATGCACATTGCGTTAGCTGTGCAGCGCTGAAGAGGCTTTCACAGAATAGACTAGGTTGGGTAGCTGCATCAAACCAATCTTCAGACTGAAGACCACAACAACAACATTGGGGAAGAGATATAAAGGAAAGGGAGGTTTTTGGTCCATAATTGTGCAAGCTCTTTCCTGGGAGAACTCATGAGTAAGGTAGATCTCGTGTGATTCAGCACCCTCGGCTGTTGACATGGCAAGAGACGTTTCTATATTACTCTAAATTAACGGTGCCGCTCATTCCCGTATGAGAAAAGCTATTTAGCTCACACTATTCGCCGATACAACGAACTGAAGTATCGGTTCTTGTATATTTTGTTGTTATAAACAGAATTGTGTCCGGTATGATGTTAAACTGCAACCACACACGGAGTGACCACAGTATAAGTGCTCCGCAGCCAGCAACAGCTACAACCTCTCTAATAGGTGGATGAGCGAGTGGAAATTGTGAGCTGTAACTGTTACCTTGCCTTCTTGCGAAAGTGTAAGGAAGATAGAGAACGTAAAGAAAATAATCATGATCATCTACCACTTACCGGCAGGTAGTCAGCTCAGTATTGTCAATCGAAATTAACCGAGCAGTGCTTGTTGATTCCTGTTATGATTTCCTATCACTCCAGGTTGGTGTTCGAGAGAAACGCAAAGTTACAGATGTGTCTCCAATGTAAATTCCATAAGGCAAGTGCATAATGCGATCGGTCAATCGCATTATTCTGTATAGTTAATTGAGTGTCGGACTTCGTTTCTGAAATACTGCAGTTTCGTTGGGGCACCATAAAAGATCTGATAAATTGCTACTTAGTATTTGGAACAAACCAATGACGGACGGGCTCCACGTCAGCAGTTTTGCATTTCTTTCACGAATAGCTTAACACAAAGAGAGATGTTTAGTTTGTTAAGTTAATACATCTGAACGTTATTAATTTAAATACACTTAAATATACTCATGGCTCTTAAGAGATAACAACATACACTACTGGCCATTAAAATTGCTGCACCAAGACGAAATGCAGATGATAAACTGTTTCATTGGACAAATATATTATACTAGAACTGACTGTGATTACATTTTAGGCAATTTGGATATATAGATCGTGATAAATCAGTACCCAAAACAACCACCTGGGCATTGAGTCTAACAGAACTTGGATGGAGCGTAAAGGTACAGCTGAACATACACCTACAACACGATACGACAGTTAATGAAGACTATTGACTAGCGTATTGTGACGAGCGAGTTGCTAGGCCACCATGGACCAGAAGTTTTCAATTGGTGAGGGATCAGGAGAATGTGCTGGCCAGGGCAGCAGTCGAACATTTTCTGTATCCAGAACGGCCGTACAGTCATGCAACATGCGGTCGTGCATTATCCAGCTAAAATGTAAAGTTTTGCAGGGATCGAATGAAGGGTAGAGCCACGGGTCGTAACACATCTGAAATGCAACGTCCTCTGTTCAAAGTGGGAACAAGAGGTCACCGAGACGTGTAACCAATGGCACCCCATATTATCACGCCGGTTGATACGCCAGCATGGCCATGACGATTACACGCTTCGAATGTGCGTTCACCGCGATGTCGCCAAACACAGATGCGACCATCATGATGCTGTAAACAAAACCTGGATTCATCCAAAAAAATGATATTTTGCCATTCGTGCATCCAGGTTCGTCGTTGAGTACACCATCGCAGGCGCTCCTGTCTGTGATGCAGCGTCAAAGGTAACTGCAGTCATGGTCTCCGAGCTGATAGTCCATGTTACTGCAAACGTCTTCGAAGTGTTCGTGCAGATTTTTGTTGTCTTGCAAACGTCCCCATCTGTTGGCTCAGGGATCGATTCGTGGCTGCACACTCCGTTACAGCCAAGCGCATAAGATGCCTCTCATCTCGACTGCTAGTGATACGAGGGCGTTGTGATCCAGCACGACGTTCCGTATTACCCTCCTGAACCCACCGATTCCTTATTCTGCTAATAGTCATTGGATCTCGACCCATGCGAGCAGCAATGTCGCGATACCATAAACCGCAATCGCAATAAGCTACAGTCCTACCTTTATCAAAGCCGGAAACGTGATGATACGCATTTTTCCTCCTTACACGGGGCATCACAACAGCCTTTCACCAGGCAACGCCGGTCAACTGCCGTTTCTGTATGAGAAATCGGTTGGAAACTTTTCTCATGTCAGCATGTTGTAGGTGTCGCTACCGGCGGCAACCTTGCGTGAACGCTCTGAAAAGGTAATCATTTCCATATCTCAGCCTGCTCTTCCTGTCACTTAAATTTAGCGTCTGTAGCACGCCATCTTCGTGGTGTAGCAATTTTAATGGACTGTAGTGTAGATACTTGCACAGCGAAAGCGGAAGAACAAAGGACGATACGAAACAGGAAGGCATCCCTTAGCTGATTGCAGAAAAAAAAGTGAAGGTATCTGTGTTTTTTATCATCATAGAAAGTATTACATGTACTTTTTTAACACTTGTGGACTCTCTGGTAAACACATATTTAATAAACATAAAGAAAGAAAAATTTTCTTGGTGTCTTACGTTTGTCTCCGATACATTTGACTACTATACTGGCTGTTATATGAGTACTCATTCAAGTCGTGTACTGCTGGAGGGACTTCGCAGTTGGCTTGTATGACGTTAATCGGTCGGTGACAACCGGCTGAGTGTGAGCTCTAGTTGTGCACTTTGCAGCAGAGGTGGGCATCGAAGCGCGGCCCGTCCAGGACCGTAGCCAGGGCAGACGGGCGAGCCTTGCCTCGCGTTGCCGGTTCGGGCGGGGCAGCCGCATCGAGGTCCGCCGGGAGAGTCGTGCGAAGAGGCTCGGCCCGCGAGCTGCGGACGCACTGGGCTGCAGCTGTCACGGGCAGAGCGAGTCCCTGACGTCACCCAAGGGCCGAGCAGTGCTGTTGCGAAAGAACACGTATGCCACGGACTGAGCTGAGCTGCGCGTAGAGTCGCAGCCACGGGCCGCGACCTCACTGCTCCACACTGAGCGAGCCCGTGACGTCACTGCACCAGTGCCTTGCGCAAGCACTGGTGTGCTGCACCTCCGAACTGTTGGTAGCACTGACCGCAGTTGTAAGCTACGGGCTACGAGGGGTGAGAAGAGCAGTGTTTGGTGGAGTGGTGGAATTCCTCCATTATTTTCGTACCACACAAAATGAGAGCGGGAAACTAAACGTGGTTTGCAGAAGAAGGTGCACATGTCAAGAAAAAGGGAAGTAAAAGAAAAACTAATCAGTGGTGAGTAGAGAACTATACAGCCTGGAACGAATTTTAAAAGTATAATTTGGCCCCTATTAAAATCTATTGCGTATGGCGTTAGGAAAAGCGTTCATTTTCTTTGCTGTTCGCTGTACTGTGAAATTTACTCTCATGCCGAAGTGTCAAGTGGCACTTCGTACATTTCTCGCCATCCATGCGTGTCTAATAAACAAAGGTCTTATCTGGACGAGAAACGACTTCTTAAACCCGCTCAGGAGATAACTGTCGAGAATTGCGTTGCTATGTGTAAGGTCGTACGGAACTATAAGAGGTGAAGGTCTTACGGATATTGTTCAGACGTTAATCGACACTGCAAAGGCCAATATATCTCACCCCACAACTGTGTCGTGATACATGCCAGAAAGTGCTAAAAGCCTACGACATATAATTAGGCCAGAGGTAACTGCTCATATTACAGAAGACGCATACTCTGCAACTACGGAGACGTAAAGAAAGGTGGTCTTCCTAAAGATCTTGATAGATAACTGAGCCATTCTGACGACAGTCGTTGGAATAAGCAGCTGACAATGTTACAATGTCTTCGTGCGAAAAGCTCTCTGAGGAGGGAGAAATAGCCCGAAATGAAGGAATTGATACCACTGTGATGAAAGAAATTTTCACGATATGTATGCTATTCCTACTGTAATTCTTATACGCAATAGCTTATTTTATAGCTTTTACAAATATGGGTTTTTGTAGCGCTTCAAAGTGGCGTCCAAGTAATTAGAACTAGAAAAATCTTCTGCACTGCACCTTCTGTTGACATGGACAATGACAATTTTGACGCATTTGAGTCAGGCGCCTCAGGACAGAGAAGGTTCTGAAGTCGGACTTTTACATAAACACCTCAAATTATACTTAGTTGAAAACTACACTCCTGGAAATGGAAAAAAGAACACATTGACACCGGTGTGTCAGACCCACCATACTTGCTCCGGACACTGCGAGAGGGCTGTACAAGCAATGATCACAAGCACGGCACAGCGGACAAACCAGGAACCGCGGTGTTGGCCGTCGAATGGCGCTAGCTGCGCAGCATTTGTGCACCGCCGCCGTCAGTGTCAGCCAGTTTGCCATGGCATACGGAGCTCCATCGCAGTCTTTAACACTGGTACCATGCCGCGACAGCGTGGACGTGAACCGTATGTGCCGTTGACGGACTTTGAGCGAGGGCGTATAGTGGGCATGCGGGAGGCCGGGTGGACGTACCGCCGAATTGCTCAACACGTGGGGCGTGAGGTCTCCACAGTACATCGATGTTGTCGCCAGTGGTCGGCGGAAGGTGCACGTGCCCGTCGACCTGGGACCGGGCCGCAGCGACGCACGGATGCACGCCAAGACCGTAGCATCCTACGCAGTGCCGTAGGGGACCGCACCGCCACTTCCCAGCTAATTAGGGACACTGTTGCTCCTGGGGTATCGGCGAGGACCATTCGCAAGCGTTTCCATGAAGCTGGGTTACGGTCCCGCACACCGTTAGGCCGTCTTCCGCTCACGCCCCAACTTCTTGCAGCCCGCCTCCAGTGGTGTCGCGACCGGCGTGAATGGAGGGACGAATGGAGACGTGTCGTCTTCAGCGATGAGAGTCGCTTCTGCCTTGGTGCCAATGATGGTCGTATGCGTGTTTGGCGCCGTGCAGGTGAGCGCCACAATCAGGACAGCATACGACCGAGGCACACAGGGGGCCAACACCCGGCATCATGGTGTGGGGAGCGATCTCCTACACTGGCTGTACACCTCTGGTGATCGCCGAGGGGACACTGAATAGTGCATGGTACATCCAACCGTCATCGAATCCATCGTTCTACCATTCCTAGACCGGCAAGGGAACTTGCTGTTCCAACAGGACAATGCACGTCCGCATGTATCCCGTGCCACCCAACGTGCTCTAGAAGGTGTAAGTCAACTACCCTGGCCAGAAATATCTCCGGATCTGTCCCCCATTGAGCATGTTTGGGACTGGATGAAGCGTCGTCTCACGCGGTCTGCACGTCCAGCACGAACGCTGGTCCAACTGAGCCGCCAGGTGGAAATGGCATGGCAAGCCGTTCCACAGGACTACATGCAGCATCTCTACGATCGTCTCCATGGGAGAATAGCAGCCTGCATTGCTGCGAAAGGTGGATATACACTGTACTAGTGTCGACATTGTGCATGCTCTGTTGTCTGTGTCTATGTGCCTGTGGTTCTGTCAGTGTGATCATTTGATGTATCTGACCCCAGGAATGTGTAAATAGTTTCCCCTTCCTGGGACAATGAATTCACGGTGTTCTTATTTCAATTTCCAGGAGTGTATTTGTCCAGAGATACTGTGAGGCAGCAACTTTCCTCTGACCACCATTCGTCATTTAAAAATGATATTTGAAGATAAGAGGTGTAAAGTCATGAAAATGATACAACAGTTTTCCTTCCTCACACTTCTCCAATCCCACAACACACTCTAACGGCATTTCGCTTTAGTGCATCTTTACCCGTCTTTACTCTTTGTTCAGGCTAGTGGGTTCGAACGGAACTGACTTACCTTTCGATCTAGAAATAATTACCTCAGTGTACTCTGCCCTTCTGGAAGTTACAAAAATAACATTTAATGTTCGGAAATAGGAGATACGCTCATTCCTAAATGTTCCTCCACAACTGGTAGCACGTGAGTCCTTGGGAATCCATGTTGTCCTAAATGAAATTTTGAATTTTTGTCATATATGCAATGAAATATGAATTTTGCACTCCTCAGGTAAAAAGAACAGAGGAATAATGAAGCTGGACATGTATTTCACAGCTCCATCACATCAAAGAACATATCTTGTTAAAGCACATGCGTTCTGCTACTCCAGCCACTGGATTTCTCGTTTTGCAGTTTGAAGATGGGTGAGACATTCGGGTAGGCTACACTCGATGTCATTCAACATCTACACCGAACAAGCTGTAAAGCATACAAGGATAAATTTGTAAACAGTATTAAATATTAGGGACGAGCAATAATCATTTTGAAGTTTACCGGTGACACTACAGTTCTGTCAGAGACAGAAAAGAACATTTGAGTGGAATAGACAGTGCGCTGGAAAGGGATTGTAAGGTAACCCTCAATGGAAGTAAATGAAAGGTAATGGGACGTATTCGAATTAAACCTAGCAGTACCAACGGATTTTCCATGAAGTGTACTACAAAACGGGGCGTAATATGTGACCAACACAAAGATAAACGGATGTCGTTAATTTTCCTTGTCTTTTAGGCACAACATACTTTTTAAAGATATATTTATGTGTAAGACCGCTACTAAACCTGAAAATATGAATTTGACACCTGTTCTGCAAGTTCACATCCACTGACATGACGTAAATTTTTCCATTACGTTTTACTGAAAAATTTAAAACAATTATGGTATCTGGTAGAAGAAATCATTAAAAATCAAAAATATATTTTTTTCAACAGTTTGAAATATAATGTACATTACTAGATTGAAATATTCTGAAAAGGTAGGCATAAAGTACCGCTTCCCTCTCCCTTGGTACTGTGAGGGTTAAATCAGATAGTGTTCAGGGTAACTGATTACGAAATGAGTCACTATAACCACTATTGGGCAGCAAAATAACTGATGATGGCTGAAGTAGAGAGAATATAAAATGAAGACTGACTATAGCAAGAAAAGTATTAATAAAAAAAAGGGATTTGCTAACATCGAATATAAATTTAAGTGTTAGGAAGTATTTCTTGAAGGTATTTGAATGGTTTCCAAGATGCTGCTTCAGGCGGATGTAAAAATGAATGTGCGCAGTGGTTAATACTGAACGCGAAAATAAACTTTTGGCCCATTCTGACTACTCTTGAAGCAGGTCTTAGAATCTATTATTTCCTCCTCCTTGCCCTTAACATATAAATTACAACATAAATATATATGAATGATAAAGAGAACTAGCAACTACTAAATTATAAATGTTGTTTCTGCTTATACATTTATTGAAAATTAAAACCCCTTTGTTTATTAAAAATGTTGTATGTCGATATGCAATGAACATAAAGAAATACAAATGCATTTCCTTACTAATTTTATTTATAAACTGCCCAAATCTGCCACTTTTTATGGCTACGCAATCTAATATAAATAACGCGAGATGACTGATATGATCTACGTCCCAATCACTAGAAGACACTACTTTCAAAGATAATCTACAGTGGTGTGCAACCTCAGTGGAAGTGAAACTTACGTGATCACAGGTGTTCAGATTTATACCCCTAATAAGCCAAAGCAATTACTAATATCACCGAATATCCTGCGTCCTGTTCGTCGGAGTAATGGTTCTCGTGCACGTCTGGTACGATGGAAGAACTCCAGCTACAAAATAAAAAACTCATTAAACACTAGGACGGCAGAAGGCTGTCCTCTGACTAGTATAATCTATTACTATCTTCTCCTCTCTATATTCTACAGACAAGAAAGGCGAACTCCCAGCCACAAGGACGGAATTCAGATAACGTCACAACGTGAGTATAGACAGGAGAAGTGCTCTCAATCACTGAACGATGCGCACTCAACGACGATTCCCTACCCAGAGGCGACGTCCACAATCGTATAAGTTAGCAACACCTTCGGTCACCTAAAGGAAATTCGCAATGCCTTGTGCACCTATATCATGCAAATTAAGCTTTAGTTTTTTTGCCTACATTTGTCCTATCGTGATAAACCAACCCTGCGACAGCATTTCACTGGTGACAGCTTCCACGAGCTTGAACATTTTTCCCCCGGGTTGCACAGCGATTCATCGAAAGTCAGTTTCGGCATGATGCTTGATGAGGAAGTCTAGCCCTAGAATTGCACAGCAATTTTCGTCTGCATCAAGCATTACACTGAAAGTGTTGTCACTTTTGTCAATCTCTTGATGCACTGGCATATGCCTTGTCGGCCCGATCATAAACGTTGCAAACACATTTCCTCTTCCTTCTCCTCCCACATTATGAGGAGGCAGTGCTGTCACAGATGGTGCCGAATCTGCGTCCATCGTAATACTAAATCCGTCTGTATAATTTCAGTACCCACAACACCTGCAATACAATCAGCCTTGTTGATAGCTTTCTGTGTCACCTCCGAAGTATCTAGAGCAAAATTACTGTCGGCAGTTGCACCGTGCAAGATAAAAAAAAATCATCGGAACATGCACTTCCCTCCACATCTGGTCCAGGCTGCAGAAATTCGTAACCTCCCCGCCAGGGTATAACTCACTAATTATGAAAACGAGAAATTAGGAGAACACAACAGTGCGACCACAAGGACACTTAAACTAATTCTATCATAACACTTACTGTAACTTAACTTCTCCACTTGAGCGGCTACTCACGACTACTACTTTACACGCTTAAACGCAGTGTCCACATTTATTGCTCCAAATGAAATACATTGCCCATTCAAAAAGTCGAAAACTACCGCAAAACTCCGGCTTCTCGACAAAACTCATCTTCCCTCCTGAGAAGCTACGCATGGTTAACACTCTATACACTTCCAGACAAACAACCACACTCATTGATGACAGGCAAAAATATCGTTCAAATTTACACATCCTCAGAACACATTCTGAGTCTACTTGACACATGTCGCACATGAAACAGAACTGAAAAGCTGCTAAAAGGTGCAATAATCGACGTGATACTAGCACTGGAAAAAATAGAGCAGTTAGTGCACTCACCCACTGCACGATGATGCTGTGTGTTGACGAAACAGCAACCCTGAGGTAGTCGAGTGCCATCGTCTCCAGGGAGTGTGGCTGGTAAGGTTCCCCTGTCACTGACATTTAGAGGTGAAACTTCTCACATCAAAATGTGGGGTTCCAGGATGGATGACCTCTACATGTCGAGGTCTGAGTTGAGGTGGTGGATTGTTGTCGGGATGATTATCCATGGTTGCTAATAAAAGCTTCAGTGTTGGTCATACATTTTACTGAAGAACAAACTAGAACATTCTGTGGTCCAATGTCCTCCATAGCGCTGAAGACAGCGAGTGTTATAGAACTGATGCAACAGATGGCCATGGTCTCAAACGACTGCCTCCTATCGCTGAAGGCTTGTTGCACCTGGTAGTTGGCCCACAGGCTGGAAGATGCTAAGATAATAAAACTGATCTTAAAAACTGCAGCTGGGCCCACATTTACTGGAGGCTTCTAGCTGTTATCGTCATGTCGCCTCGTTGAGCAGCAACATCTCTCCTCTTATATAGTAGCTACCAGACTGAGACACCTTTGACTGAAAATAATGGTAATTTATGTTGGCACAGAGCATTCTTGGTTTACAAATCACTGTTGTACCCATGTACACCATAAGAAGTCTGTTGATTGGATGTGTAGTTACTGGCATACCAACGCCTTTCTGCTGAATCGTTATTATGGCGGTGCCAGCCCTTTTCCTGGAGCACAATGTGGGAATCTGCCAGTTGTATTGCTGCATCTGACGTATTGGGGTTTGGTCGGCTCTGAGCTGGTCGAATCCCTAGATATTTTGCGACAGCCATGGGAGCATCAAATTTTACTAAGAAGCACATAGAAATAGTGTGTAAACATTCATGGTGGTATCTGTTTGTTCTATATCGTGTCTCCCTACCACTTTCGTGCATAGACGCTCTGAGCGTGTTATT
Source organism: Schistocerca gregaria (assembly GCF_023897955.1). NCBI lineage: Eukaryota > Metazoa > Arthropoda > Insecta > Orthoptera > Acrididae > Schistocerca > Schistocerca gregaria. The sequence continues at coordinate 398,195,348 of NC_064931.1, read as the reverse complement.
TAGGGAATTGTCTAATTTGAACCTGGGACCTGTTGCTGGTAAGGAGAAGCCAGACCACACATGACATGTAGAATTCAGAAGAGTTCAGTGAGACTAGCGATGATATAACCAAATACTTAATGTTCTCAGCGTCAGCTCCGCTGCACTCCCTGTAAAAGAATCTTAATACTAACTAAATATAGTGGAAGGGGTTCAAGGCTTTCCTATTTTTAGTTAGCTGGTAAAATAACGTCGAAAAAGCGGTTAAGTTTACCATTGGAAATTTTATTCTACTCCCAAAACATTGTTTATAAATTGCACTATTGATAAAAGGAAATGTTTTAATACAGGATGGTAAAAACCAACTGCGTTCAACAAATATATGAACGAATATTCCCTGAATGGGTTTCCAAGTTCTACAATCGATCGAAGAATGACCTATGCCATATCAAATCTATAATTTAGTTTTAAATTAAGTTTCACAAAAGAGAAAACTATCAAAATGGTCTACAGTGACCCTCAATCATCTTTAATTACTTATCTAACTTGTCGTAAATGACAGTGGCTGATGTGGCTTCTCAATAACTATGTAAAAGAAAAATCATCGCGTTTCAGATCTGTTCTTCAAGTGGCAAATGTGAATACCATGAGTTTTAATTAACGATCGACACTAGTATTACGCAAAAAGGGGGTGTAACAGATGAGACATCTGCAGTTCTGAGTGAAGCCTTATGCGCTCAAAAATGCGGCATCGCGTGCGTTCATTACCTTGTCGGTGTTTAGGCAGCGTCAGGGCAGAGGCGGGCAGCACAGCTCCGCTCACCTCGCCATCTCGGAAGCAACTCTCTCCTAACTTCTCCTTACTACAATTTACCGAAGTTGGTTAAAAATAAACTATCTGGCTGTGTTTTGATCTGTCCAATCAGGGTCTCAATGTTAATCTCAAGCTCCGCCTACAAAAATTCTGTCTATCCAATGAGAAACGTTATAGTTTTCGTGGTGGGGCAATGTTTTTAAAGTTTGCAACGTAACAGGGAGCCAAAAAAGTCTCATGCTAAAACCTGCAACTCTTGTGGTCCTTTTAGCGTTATTGTAAGATCTATACTGTTCTTCTGGAGGGCTTTATCTTTTAAAATGGGCTGGGAGTGGTCCTAATGTAACAGAGACGCGAAAAAGTCTCACGCTAAAACTTGCGGGTGGTAGTGGCCCTTTATGTGTTATCGTAAGATCTATACTGTTTTTCTGGAGGGCTCTAGCTTTTAACATGGGCTGTGGGGTGGTCCTTGACGTAACGGAGACGCGAAAAAGTCTCATGCTCAAAGTGTGGGTGGTGTGCCCTAGTGGTTAGCTGGCGACGTGTGTGTCCAGTCCGTTTCTTATCGTAGGTCCTTCTAGCTTAACACGGTTCTGCTCTCGGCTTCTGTTCTCGTTTCTCCCCTCGGAACTGCGTCGGTCTCACGGTGGGAAGGTACGACATGCATTTAGGCATTCTTGTGTTATTCTGTGGTATTCCATTTGAACACTCGTTACTCGTATTACTTTGGTTAATTTAATGTCACGATTTATTCGGAGCTATGTGACATACTACTGGATTTGCTTATCATGTCAGGGTTTTCATGGAAGGTTTTGGATATGCCTGACACCTTACATATCACCACCCTTCGAAATTAATTTTCGTTCTGAATTTAGGCAATGATTGAATCGTTGTCTAAGTCAGTCAAAAATTATTCCGGTGTCTAAATTTTGTTGCCTACCGTCCAGCCACGTCATTCTGTTTTATGCTAGTTTGTATTACTAATTTATATTTTTATATTCTTCCACATTATAATTAAAAATGACAAGATAAGAATATTTTTATGCTATTATTAATTTTTAGTTATTTTCTTTCTTTATTTAAGTGTGAAGTTTGTTTTTTAAGAAATTTGTTATCGAAAGTGAGGAGTCTTTCACATCGATTTTCTTAGAAATATTGTTTTTATAAATATAGTAATTAATCTATTCCTAACACATTTTCTAAATATCATGTGCAAGTAAAATGTTTTTGTTTCTAGACACTCATTTCAACAATGTTACATTAACAAATAAGAATTATTTCCAATTACTGCTTTGACAAAGAAATATACATACACAACTATTGAGATATTATCCTAAATAATTGCACAAATGTTAAAAAAAGGGAAAACATCCAACAAGATAATTTTTTATTCTTTGTTTTTATAAGGAGAAAATAAGTAAAAGATTTTTATGAGGACAAAATAGGTGGCATATTGTTTCTTTATATACTGTCCATTTCAGAACTAATGACTTCTTTTTATCGATAGTCTATTTTTTACTTAAGTCCATCGTCAATGACTGTTATTTTGTAGTTTATTAACTGTCTGGTGTGTTATTTATTAGCATCTTTGGAAAGAACGCACACCAAGTTTCACTCATATTGGTCTATTTCTTTGTGTTTGGCATTCATGTGAATCAAGGAAGTCTAGTGATTGTCAAAAAATGGATGAAAAAGTATTTCGTGTGGTGGTTTAACCTTATTTTTTGAAAGGCAAAACGCTTTAGGAGACTAAAGAGAAGCTTGATAAACATTACATTGACTTTGCGCCTTCGCTTAGAACAGTTTACAAGTGATTTCAAAATTTTAGGAGTGGCCATGTGGGCACAAGGGATGCTGAACGTTCTGGACGCCCTGTGGAGGAAACCACTCCAGAAATCACTGATAAAATCCATGATATGGATGTCAGAAGAGTTAAGGTGCGTGTGAGATTGCTGTTGCTGTGGCATCGCGAATAAACGAGTACATAATATTTTGCATGAACATTTGGACATGAGAAAGCTATCCGCAAGATGCGTTCCGCGATTGCTTACGTTGATCAAAAACGAAATTGTGCGAAGTGTTGCAAGGATGGCTTGCAGCTGTTCAGAAGAATCCGCAGGACTTTGAGCGTCGTTTCGTCACTGTGGATGAAACATGGATACATTACTATACTCCTGAGACCACACAACGATCTAAACAATGGGTTACCAAGGGAGAATCTGTACCAAAAAAGTCGAAGACCATTCCTTTCGCCGGAAACATTATGGCGACTGTCTTTTGGGATTCACAAGGGACAATACTCATCGACTATCTAGAAAAGGGTAAAACTCTGTGAATATTATTCATCGTAATTGGACCGTCCTTTTCGATCACGAGAATGCACCAGCAGACACATCAGCAGTTGTGGTCGCGAAATGAATGAAAATACGATTCCATCTCGTTTCACATCCGCCACCCCACATATTCTCCAGACTTGGCTCCCTCGGACTACTATATGTTCACGAATTTGAAGAAATGGCTGGTGGGACAAAGATTTTATTCAAACGAGGAGGTGATTGCAGCAACTATTAGCTATGTTGCAGACTTGGACAATTCCTATGATTCTGATGGGATCAACAAATTACAACAACGTTGGACGAAGTGCATGAGTCTAAAAGGAGACTATGTTGAAAAATAAAAAAAAGGTTTACCTCAAACATGTAAGCAGTTTTTTTTTTTTTTTCCACGGACTTTTCAAACGCCCCTCGTATATTCATGGTTATTAATAGCCAACAGGATTTATGTATATATACGGAAAGCTGAAGAACAAAGGACGATACGAAACAGGAAGGCATCTCCTAGCCGATCGCAGAAAAAATGTGAAGGCTTCTGCGTTTTCATTATCGGCCCGTTTTTCGTGTACTTATTAAAATTTGTGCGCTTTCTGGTAATGACATATTTCATAAACATAGAGGAAGGAAACTTTCTTGGGGTCTTACATTTTCCTACGATATATTTGGCTACGATACTGGCTGTTACATGAGTAATCATTCAAGTCGTGTACAACAAGGTTAAGTCAGTTCAGGGACGTGTCTGCCGGTGGGAATTGATGCAGCCACTGCTGGAGAGACATCGCAGTTGGCTTGTATGATGTCAATCCGACGGTGAAACCCGGCCGAGAGCGAGATCTGGTTGTGCACTTTGCAACAGATGTGGGCATCGAGGTGCGGGGCCCGTCCAGGAGCGTAGCTATGACAGCGGTGCGAGACTTGCGTAGCGCTGCCGGTTCAGCCGGGGCAGCCGCATGTACGTCCGACGGGCCGCACGGTGCAGAGTCGTGTGGCCGCATTGGGCTACAGCAGTCTCGGGCAGAGCGAGTCCCTGACGTCACCCCAAGGGTCGAGGAATGCTATTGCGCAACAACTCGTATGCCACGGGCTCAACAGACTCGCGCATGGAGACTCAGCCCACGGGCCACGGCCTCACTGCTCCGCACCGAGCGAGCCCGTGACGTCACTGCACTAGTGCCTTGCGCAAGCGCTGGCGTGCTGCGGCCTACGAGCTGTTGGTAGGACTGACCGCAGTTGTGAACTACGGGCTGCGAGCGGTATGCAGAGCAGAGTTTAGTTCAAATGGTCAAATGTGTGTGAAACCTTATGGGACTTAACTGCTAAGGTCATTCGACCCTAAGCTTACACACTACTTAACTTAAATTATCCAAGGACAAACACACACACCCACAGGGTTTTCACTCACACAGGATGCCCCTGCAGCTCCGAATAGGTACGTTGGCATGCACGACAGTGGCACTTCCCATCCGTCGTCAAAATGATATTGGGAAGCATCTTCACTTCTCCTGTGCTCTGGCGAAGAATTAATTGTGTTATGTTCATCACCTTGGGTTTGTTGACGACTATTGGTCGAAAAGGTTTTGGAGAAACATGGCGAAAATGCAAAGAACGTTTCTACTCTTCTGCATTATGATAGTACTGAAGAATTTATGTTTTTTGGTTACAAATATGGTTCTGTAATTGTTAATAAAATTGTAACATATGTTTATAGGGTTAATGTTAGGATTGAACCACTAACGTTGGACTATAAAGCTAACAATAAAATATTTGAGGATCAGGGCTCACTTGAAAAAGTACGTATAGCTTGTGATAACAAAATGGGTGCATGTGATTTGAACCCTCAGAGGTCAGCCGGTGTACCATGGCGTAAATATAGTAGGAGGAATAAATTTAAGTTTGTTACGTACTCTAAGCCTGAACAAAGTGCTGATATATCTAAAGTTAAATCCTGGACAGATCTAGAGAAGGAATGTAAAGTAAAGAATCGCCTTCTTCAATGTACCAATCCATTTTACATTGGACTTCGAATTCCTGGTGATGAACCTGAGAAAAACGATAATGTTCAGAGTGAAGTAAAATACGTTACATTTGTTGTAAGGAATAGAGGCTATATGACGTTTTGTAAGAGGAAATGTAATGTTACATTCTGAATAAAGGTATTTGTATACAGCTAATGTCTGTGTTGGAATTTTTCTATGCCAACTGAGACCATATCCGAAATTACCCAGACGATCTACGCCTCGCCTTCCTTGTTCCTAAAAACCAACAGAGGATTGATGAACTTGCTATAACGTTGTACGGCAACAAGATTAATTATTCTCCAGCTGTTATTGTGTTGGAAGAATTGTGGTATTATGAGCCTAATTTAGATTGTTCACAGCTGATGCTGTAATTTACCGTCTAGTATCGTCATCCGAAGACCAGTATCAGTTCCAAAACGAATTAGAAAAGATTGCTGTATGGTGTGTCAGGTGGCAGTTGACGCTAAATAACGATAAGTGTGAGGTGATCAACATGAGTTCCAAAAGAAATCCGTTGGAATTCGATTACTCGATAAATAGTACAATTCTCAAGGCTGTCAATACCTGGGTGTTAAAATTACGAACAATTTCATTTGGAAAGACAACATAGATAATATTGTGGGGAAGGCGAGCCAAAGGTTGCGTTTCATTGGCAGGACACATAGAAGATGCAACATGTCCACTAAAGAGGAAACTTACACTACACTCGTTGGTGCTCTGTTAGAATATTGAGGCGCAGTGTGGGATCCTTAACAGGTGGGATTGACGGGAGACATCGAAAGGGTGCAAGAAAGGGCAGCTCGTTTCGTATTATCACGTAATAGGGGAGAGAGTGTGGCAGATATGATACGCAAAATAGGACGGATTTTATTACAGCAAAGACGTTTTTCGTCGCGGCGAGATCTTTTTACGAAATTTCAGTCACCAACTTTATCTTCCGAATGCGAAAATATTTTGTTGAGCCAACCTACATAGGTAGGAATGATCATAAAAATAAAATGAGAGAAATCAGAGCTCGAACTGAAAGGTTTAGGTGTTCGTTTTTCCCGCCTGCTGTTCTGGTGTGGAATGGTAGAGAGATAGTAAGATTGTGGTTCGATGAACCCTCTGCCAAGCACATAAATGTGATTTGCAGAGTAGTCATGTAGATGTAGATTTAGATGTAGATGTAGATGTAGATGTAGATGCCCGAGGGAGGACTCGAACCTCCACCGGGACCAGCTGCACAGTCCATGACTGCAGCGTCTTAAACCGCAAGAGTTTAGTGGAGTGGTAACGCACAAAATGAGAGCGGAAACTAAACGTGGTTTGCAGAAGAAGGTGCACATGTCAATAAAAAGGGAAGTAAAAGGTAAAGAACCACACCGCCCGAAGCGAATTTTACAGGTTCAGTTCGGACCGTGTTAAAGCCTATCGCGGATAACGTCAGGAAAACCGTTCATTTTGTTTACTGTTCGCTGTGCGGTGAAATTGACTCTCACGCTGAAGGGTCAAGTGGCACTTCGCACATTTCCAGTCATCCGTCCGTGTCTAATAAACAAGGGTCTGATGTGGACGAGAAACGACTTTCTAAACCCGCTGAGGAGATAATCGTCGATAAATGGGTGGCTATGTGTGCACGATACGTAAGGTCGTATGGAGCTATAAGTGCGAAGATCTTATGGATCTTGTTTGGACGTTCATCGACACTGCAAAGGCCATTATGTCTCACCCCACTGTGTCGCGGTACATTTCAGAAAGTGTTAAGAGCCTACGTCACATAGTTATGCCTGAGGTAATTGCTCGTCTAACAAAAGTTGAATACAGACATGTGGACATCCAGTGCGATAAGAAATAATTATCTGACATGTACTGTCTCCTGTTTCATTGATTGGACTCTCAGACCTCGTATTTTGTTTTCAATACAGTTTCCAGATGAACAAAAAACGGGCGGTAACGTACGAAGAGAATTGTTTAGATGGTTTATGTCTCTTGGTATCAACCACTCTATTTTGAACGACATATGCCCACGACTGATCAAGGTTCCAAAATGGTAGTTACACTGCGTGATTATTCAAGACTGAATTGTTCCTGCTTTATGTTAAATACATGGCTACGAAATAATTTTGATGTGGAGTATATATGCGTAATTGTCCATAATTTCATGGTCTTTTGATTGCGGCGAAAGAACGCGTCACTTAAGTAAAAAAGTTGTCTTAATGCTCTTGATAGACCACTGAGCCAGTCTATCGATAATCGCTGGAATAAGCAGCTGGCAATGATAGAATCTCTTTGTGCGAGAAGCTCTCTGAGAAGAGAGAAATAGGCCAAAATGAAGGAACTGACAATACGGTGATGAAAGAACTTTTTACGTTATGTGTGCTATTCTATTACTGTAATTTTTATTTGAAATTGCTTATTTTGTAGCTTTTAAAACATAAGGGTTTTTGTAGCTCTTCAAAGCACCGTCAATTAATTAGAACGGGGGAAATCACCTAGACTGTACCTTCTGTTGACATGGAAAATGACAATGTTAAAGCATTTGAGTCAGGCCCCCAGGATAGAGAAGCTTCTGAAATTGTACTTTTACATAAACGCCTCAAATTATACTTAGATGAAAAGCTATTTGTCCAGAGATACTGTGATGTAACAACTTTCCTCTGGCCACCAATCGTCATTTAAAAATGATATCTGAAGATAACAGGCGTAAAGTTATGACAGGATACAATAGTTTTCCTTCCTCATACTTCTCCAATCTCAGAATACACGACATTTCCCTTTACTGCATCTCCGACCGTCTTTTGTCTTTGTTCTCGCTAATGGGTTCTAACGTAAGTGGCTTAACCTTTTGATCCAGAAATAGTTATCTCAATGTACTCTGCTCTTCTGGAAGTTACAAAAATGACATTTAATGTTCTGAAATAGGAGAGACGCTCATTCCTACATGTTCTTCCACAACTGGTAACATGTGCATTCTTTGGAATCCATGTTGTCCTAAATTAAAATTTGAATTTTTGCCGTACGTGTAATGACACGTGAACTTTGCTGTCCTGCCATAAAAAGAAGAGAGGAGTAATGTGACTGGAAATGTATTCAAAGACCAAATGTTGTTGAAGCACATAAATTCTGCTACTCCATCCGGAAGATTTCTAGTTGTGCAATGGGAAGACTGGAGTGAGACATTCAGGTAGCCTACACTCGATGTTATTCAAAATCTACATCAACAAGCAGTTAAGCATACAAGGATAAATTAGTAAACAGAATTAAATATTAGGGAGAAGCAATAAACATTTTGAAGTTTACCGGGGACACTGAAGTACTGTCAATTCTGTAATAGACATCAAAGGATTTGGAATAACAGTTCACTGGAGTAGATAGTGCCCCGGAAGGGAATTATAAGATAAACCGAAATGGAACTAAATGAAAGGTAATGGAACGTATTCGAACTGAACCTAGCAATACCAACGGATTTTAAATAACATGTACTAAAATAGAAGGGCGTAATATATGACCAACACAAAGATATACTGATTTCATTCATTTTCGTTGTCTTGTACGCACAACAGAATATAAAATGAAGACTGACTATAGCAAGAAAAGTATTAATGAAGAAGAGGGATTTCGTAACATAGAACATAAATTTGAGTGTTAAGAAGTATTGCTGGAAGGTATTTGTATGGATTCCGAGTTGCTGCTCCAGGCGGGTGTAAAAATGAATGTGCGCAATGGAAAATACTGATCGAGAAAGTAAAGATTTGGCCCTGTCTGAGTACTACCTGCAGGAGAACTTAGGATCTCTTAATGGTGATATTATTTCCTCCTTCTTGCTCTTTGACATATAAATTACAACATAAAAATAAAGGAAAGATTAAGGGAACTGGTAAATACTAAATGTTAATGTTTTTCTGCTTATACATTTAATGTAGATTAATATCCCTTTATATATTACAAATGTTTATATGTCGTTGTGCAATGGACATAAAGAGATACAAATTAATTTCCTGACCAATATTATTGATCAACTGCCCAAATGTGCCCCTTTATATGGCTACTCGATCTAATATAAATAACTCGAGATCACCGATATCATCTACTTCTTAAACAATAGAAGACACTACTTTCAAAGATGATCTACTGTGGTGTGCAACGTCAGTGGTAATGATCATAGCTGTTCAGCTTTGTAGTCCTAATAAGCCGAAGCAATTAGCAGTATCACCGAATGTAATGCGTCCCGTGCGTCGGAGTCATGGTTCTCTTACACGTCTGCGACGATGGAGGGACTCCAGCCACAAAATAAAAACTCATTAAACACTAGGACGGCAGAAGGTGGTCCTCTGACTAGTATAATCTAATACTATCTTCTCCTCTCTATATTCTACAGACAAGAAACGTGAGTATTTACAGAAGAAGTGCTCTCAGTCACTGAACGCTGCGTACTCAACAACGATTCCCTACCCGGAGGCGAAGTCCAGAAATGTATAGGTTAGCAACACCTTCAGTCACCTAAATCAAATTCCCAGTGCCTTGTGGCAATGTATCATGCAAAATAAGCATTAGTGGTTTTGCCCGCATTTGTCCTATCGTGATAAACGAACCTTGCAGCAGTATTTCACTGGTGACAGCTTCCCCCAGCTTGAATACTATCCCCCAGGGTTCTACCGCGGGTCATCGAAAGTCAGTTTCGGCATGATGCTTGATGAAAAAGTCTAGTCCTGGCATTGCACAGCAACCATCGCCTGCATCACACAGTACACTGCAAGTGTTGTCACTTTTGTCAGTCTCCTGATCCACTAGCATAAGCCTTGTCGGCCCGATCATAAACCTTACAAACACATTTCCTCTTTCTTCTCTTCCCGCTTTCTGAGGAGGCAGTGCCGTCAGATATGGTGCCGAATCTGCGGCGTTCGGAAATACTAAATGCGTTTGTACCATTGCAGTACCCAAAACATCTGCAATACATTCAACCTTTTTGATAGCTTTCTGTGTCACCTCCTAAGCATCTACAGCAAAATTACGGTCGGCAGTTGCACTCTGCAAGACAGAATAATTGTCGGCACACGCACTGCCCTCCACATCTGGTCCAGGCTGCAGAAATTCGCAGCTTCTCCGCCAGGGTATCCCCCACTAATTATGCAAACAACAAACGAGAGGAACAAAACAGTACAACGACAAGGACACTTATCTTATTCTATCCTAACACTTACAGTAACTTATCTTCTCTGCTTGAGTGGCTACTCATGACTACTACTTTACGTGCTTAAACACAGTGGGCCACATTTATTGCTCAAAATGAAATACATTGCCCATTCAAAACGGCGAAAACTACCACAAAACTCCGACTTCTCGACAATACTCATGATGCCCTCCTAAAATGCTACGCATAGCTAACACCTGATACACTTCCAAACAATGAGCCCCAATCATTGATGATAGGTAAAAATAACGTTCATATTTACACATCCTCAGAACACAATCTGAGTTTACTTGACACATGTCACACTTGAAAACGGAACTGAAAAGCTGCTAATAGGTGCACTGACTCGACGTGATACTCGCAGGGGGTAAAATAGAACAGTTAGTGCTCTCACCCACTACATACTTGACTTCAAATGGCTTTGAGCACTATGGGACTTAACTTCTGAGGTCATCAGTCCCCTAGAACTTAAAACTACTTAAACCTGACTAACCTAGGGACATCACACGCATCCATGCTCGAGGAAGGATTGGAAACTGCAACTCTAGCGGTCGCACGTCTTGAAACTGAAGCGCCTAGAACCGCTTGGACACTCCGGCCGGCCCACTGCATACTGATGCGGTGTGTCGACGAAACTGCAACCCTGAGGTAGTCGAGAGTCATCGTCTCCAGGCCGGGTGGCTGCTAAGGTTCCACTGTCGCTGAAATTTAGAGGTGACACACTCTTCTGACATCAAATTGCAGATGTCCAGTATGGATGACCTCTATACTTGGAGGTCTAGGTTGAGGTAGTGTATTGTTGTCGGGTTGATGATCGACGGATGCTTATAAAAACTTCACTGTTAGTCATACATTTTACTGAAGAACAAACAAGAACATTGTCTGGTGCAATGTTCTCCATAGTGTGTGCTGAAAACAGCGAGTGTTATGGAACTGACGCAACAGGTTTTCAAGGTCTCAAACGACTGCTTCCTATGGCCAATGGCTGGTTGCACCTGGTAGTTGGTCAACAGGCTGAAAGATGCTAAGCTCACAGCACTGATCTTAGAACCAGCAGCAGGGGCTACAGTTAGTGGATGCCAAATTTTGTGATGGCTGCTTCTAGCCTCATGTCGCCTCGTGGAGCGGCATACACCTCTCGTCTTAAATAGTATCTACCACACTGATACACCTTTGACTGGAATTAATGATGTTTTATATTGGGACAAAGCTTTGATTTGCAAATACCAGCTTGCAATCATATGGTCGATAAAACGTCTGCTGATTGGGTGTGTAGTAACTGGCCTACCAACGTCTTTCTGCTGTGTCGTCGTTATGGCGGTGCCAGCTATTTTCCTGGAGCACAATGAGGGAATCTGCCAGTGGAATTGCTGCATCTGACGTAATGGTGTTCGGTCGGTGCTGAGCTTGCCCACTCCCAAGGTCTTTTGCAACAGCCATGGCTATATCACAATTTTACTCAGTAGCGCCGAAAAATAGTGGTGGCACTGCAGAAGGATTAAGTGATAAGAAGATACTGAGTCGAACTGGAGAAAACAAGAAATTTATGGCACAACATCATTTGTTAAAATTCTAGAGGGAGACAAAGTTTTGAATACAGTTAACAGGTTCGAAATGATGTACACTGCATAAGCTGTGCAGCGCTGAAGAGGCTTGTACAGAAAAGACCAGCTTGGGCAGCTGCATCAAACCAGTCTTCAGACTGAACACCACAACAACAACATTGTGGAAGGGGGCGGGAGGGAGAGTTAGGCTTCTGGTCCAGAATTTTGCAAGTTCTTTACTGGGAGAACTCGTGATTAATGTATATCTCGTGTGATTCAGCACTGTCGGCTGTTGACATGGCGAAAGACGTTTCTATATCCCTCTTAATTTATGGCGCTGCCCATTCTCGTATGAGAAAAGCTATTTATCGCACAGTTTCGGCCCCTGCAACGAACTGAAGTAGCGGTTCTTGTATTATTTTGTTGTTATATACATAAGTGTCAGTGGTATGACGTTAAACTATAACCACAGGTGGGGTGACCACTGTATAAGCAACAATAGCAGCAACCTCTCTGGAAGGTGGATGAGCGAGTGGAAGTCGTGAACTGTAATTATTACCTTGCCTGCCTGCGAAGGTGGAAGGGAGATAGAGAATGTAGAGCAAATAGTCGTAATCACCTACCACTTACCAGCAGGTAGTCATCTCAGTTATGTCAATTCAAATTAGTAGTGCTTGTTGATTCCTGTTGTGATTTCTTGTTACTCTAGGTTGGTGATCGAGAGAATCGAAAAGTTACAGATGTATCTCCAATGTAATTTTCATAAGGCAAGTGCTTAACGCGATAGGTCAATCGAAATATGGTGTATAGTTAATTGAGTATCGGACATCGTTTCTGAAATACTGCAGGATTGTAGGCGCACCATAAAAGGTCTGTTAAATTGCTAATCAGTATTTGAATCACACCAATGGCGACGGGCACCATGTCAGCAGTTTTGCATTTCTTTGATCAATAGCTGAACAGAAAACTGAAAGGTATTCATTTAAATATACTTAAATATATTCATGGTTCTTAAGAGCTAACATGATAGATGCTTACATATCAAAAGGTGAAGAACAAAGGACGGTACGAAATAGGAAAGCATCTCCTAGCTGATAGCATAAAAAATGTGAAGGCTTCTCTGTTCTTTATTATAGAAAATATTACATGTACTTATTAACATTTGTGGACTCTCTGGTACCCACATATTTCATAAACATAAAGAAAGAAAAATTTTCTTGGTGTCTTACGGTATCCTACGATACATTTGACTACGATACTAGCTGTTGCACGAGTAGTCATTCAAGTCGTCAGTTCAACCAAATTACAAGATTGGTGTATACAAGAAAAAACAATGCACAGTTTGACATATTTCAAAAATAAACAGTTTGACAAATCATTTACATTGGCGTGGGAGATATTTATAGAAGATACACTAACTAAAAGTTTGAGAGTTATCAATGTTCTGAGGATAAGCGGTTAATTCAGTTCAGTGACGTGTCTGCCCATGAGAATTGATGCAGCTACTGCTGGAATGACATGGCAGTTGGCTTGTATGATGTCAATCGGTCGCCGGCCGCGGTGGTCTCGCGGTTCTAGGCGCCCAGTCCCGAACCGTGCGACTGCTACGATCGCAGGTTCGAATCCTGCCTCGGGCATGGATGTGTGTGATGTCCTTAGGTTAGTTAGCTTTAAGTAGTTCTAAGTTCTAGGGGACTAATGACCACAGCAGTTGAGTCCCATAGTGCTCAGAGCAATTTTTTTTTTCAATCGGTCGATGACGACAGGCTGAGTCTGAGCTCTGGTTGTGCACTTCGCAGGAGAGGTGGGCATCGAGGCGCGGCCCGTCCAGGACCGTAGCCATGACAGCCGTACGAGGCCTTGAGTTGCGGGTTCAGGCGAGGCAGCCGCATCCAGGTCCAGACATGTAGACATCCAGCGCGAGAAGAAACAATTATGTCATGTACTGCTTCCTCTTTCATTGACTAGACTCTCATATCTCGCATTTTGTTTACAAGTCAGTTTCCAGATGAACCAAAAACGGGCGGTAACATTCTAAGAGAATTGTGTAGGCGATATATGTCTCTTGGTATCGACCACTGTACTTTTAAAGACATGCAGCACAAGACTAATCAAGGTACCAAAATGAAATAATTTTAATGCGGAGTATATATGCGCCAATTGTCGATAAGTTCATGGTCTGTTGATTGCGGCGAACGAACGCGTCACTTACTTAAAGAAAAGCGGTCATGTTAATGCTCTTGTTAGATAAATGAGCCAGCCTAACGATAGTCGCTGGAATAAGCAGCTGACAATGTTAGAATGTCTTTGTGCGAAAAGCTCTCTGAGAAGGAAGAAATATCACGCTGATGAAAGAACTTTTCATGGTATGTTTGCTATTCTATTACAGTATACGCGATCGTTTATTTTATAGCTTTTAAAACATAAGGGTTTTTGTAGCTCATCAAAGCGGCGTCCAAGGAATTAGAACCTGAGAAATCACCTGCACTGCACCTTCTGTTGACGTGGACAATGACAATGTTAAAGCATTTGAGTCAAGCGCCCCAGGACAGAGAATTTTCTGATATCGGGCTTTTACATAAACGCCTCATACTATACTTAGATGAAAAGCTATTTGTCCAGAGATACTGTGATGTAGCAACTTTCCTGTGGCGACCAATCGTCCTTTAGAAATGATATCTGAATATAAGAGGCGTAAAGTCATAAAAAGGATACAATAGTTTTCCTTTCTCATATTTCTCTAGTCCCACAGTACACTCTAACGACAAGTCCCTTTACTGCATCTCCAACGGTCTTTACTCTTCGTTCTGGCTAGTGGGTTAGAACGGAACTGGCTTACCTTTCGATCTAGAAATACTTATCTCAATGTACTCTGCTCTTCTGGAAGTTACAAATATAACATTTAATTTTCGGAAATAGGAGAGACGCTCATTCTTACATGTTGCTCCACAACTGGTAACATGTGAATCCTTGGGAATCCATGTAGTCTTATATCAAAGTCTGAATTTTTTCCGTATATGCACTGAAACATGTTTCAAATAAACAGTTTGACAAATCTTTTACATTGGCACGGGAGATATTTGTAGAAGATACACTAACTGAAAGTTTGAGAGGTATCAGTGTTCTGGGCATGAGAGGTTAAGTAACTTCAGTGATGTGACGACCGGCTGAGTGTGAGCTCTGGTTGTGCACTTTGTAGCAGAGGTGGGCATCGAGGTGTGGCCCGTCCAGGACCGTGGCAATGACAGCCGCGCGAGCCTTGCCTCGCGCTGCCGGTTTAGGCGGGGAGGCCGTATCGAGGTCCGAGTGGTCACACGGTGCAGATTTGTGTGGCCGTATGGGACTACAGCAGTCTTATTCACACTGCCGGCCGGGCCGGGCCGGGATGACGCGTGCTGGCTCGACTCTTGCCTAGCCAGCCCAGGCCGACGTGTAGTGGATTCACATTGCGCACCGCGCAGAGCCGGGACGCCGAAATGGGGGAAAATCCACTTCTCCGATTTTCATGTTTTAAAAATTCTTAGATGTATATAAGACTTGCCACATCGTTTTATGAACTTATTTTTTCCTTAAAAGCGTTACTTACGTCGTGAAAAAAGAAAAAGTCTACTTTTCGTTTCGCGTGATTTCTTAGTTTCGTAACGCTTCCCAACCGATTTTGAAGAAAGTATGCGGCTAAAGAATCTAATTTTTGTACACGTGGTAGTGAAACATCTTAGCTTCGTATTGAATCATTTATCTTTCCATATTTCTTAACAGTCATTGTGAAATGATGATATTTGTCAACGTCGTGCACTTGATTTACAAATCTTGTAGTTAAAAAGTTATGTAGCGGGTAGCTTACTGTTAGATCCGTTTTAGACCATGCATTGTTGGGAATGAAATTTAGCTGAAAGTACCAAAAAGTTTATGAAATGATAGTGACACTGATATCTGTCTCTGGTCACAAGTAATGCGAGCTATTCAGTGACGTCAGTGCCACGTCCGCAAGCCACGGAGTTCGCGCGGTTACAGCTTGGTTTAGTGTAGTCATATAATGCAGGGCAGAAAAGAACTAATTACTAGTGATCAGCGCAGACCTAGTGTCGGTCCCTCGTATTATTTTAATGGTCTCATTGTCTAGATAAATCCCAATGTATAAGAATTTTTCCCTCGGCTACTGGACAATCATCTGCTATGCTTTTATAATTGGCCACACGTTGCATCACAAAAGACAAACAATTATTTCCCATCAACATCCTAGAATTAGTATGATGTACATTTCGTATTTCGAACTAAAAGATAACTGAAGCGCAATTCTGTAGTTTCGTTGTCTACTTTGACAGAAAAAATAATGGAGAGTTAATGAAACTACTGTAGATCGGCACAGATCTGCGTTTCATTGTTCCTCATTGTTTTCTTTCTTCCTTGGCGGGCTGCGCTGCACTGTCAAGGTAATCCCCATTCTTTGGCTAAATGGCTGGCCGGAGGCCAAATAAATAAATTTAGAAAGATCCCCACCCTTCGACAGCTGACAAGCAAGTCAGTAGAAAACGCAGCTGCAGTCAACAGTTGCTCGCCTTTAGCTAGTCTGTGCTGTCGTGTAGAACAATGTCTTCACTCTTTTATTGGTATTGTTTTGACTCTGCAGTAACTCGTCGAGTTTTGAAGTACAGAAGAACTAGGAGGTTATGGATTCATCCGATAAATAGCGACAGACATTTAGGAGAGTTTTTTTCTTTATATGAAGAACTTAAAAACAATCCTAAAAAAATTTATTCAAATCACAGAATGAATCATAATACATTTCAGTATGTGCTGCAGAACATTCAAGACAAAATTTCGAAACAGAACACAAATTTTCGCAGAAGTAAAAGAGCAGAATAAAAATTGTGTATAACGATAAGGTAAGATTCGTTAGCACACACTTTTTGGTTTGCAGTAGAACTTTGTGAAGCATTCACTACCTCCAATTAATTGTAGCCATGATTTTGTATTTTAAATTTCACAAAAGCTTACCTCTGAGGGGAAGAGAGTTTATGGGACTCCTGAGAACCATTAGGAAGTAATTAGCTTCGTCATTTTGGGTAATGTCTCGCTGTGCCTTCAACGAAGAATCGCGGAAATACTCCTTCAGTATTTTCCAACTATTTTCTCCTTTTTTCTTCATGATGCAGCGCTTGGCAGTGGTGATGGTTCATTATGTGGAGCCACTGATGACCTTGTAAGATAGGCAGATTGATAGGCGAAGAGCTTTGAGATAATGCCCTTTCACTCAGTGGTTCTATTTCCACTGATAAGGAACTGCCACAGCATGACTTTACAATGCATTATCATCTGGTAGGGACACATTTCCGTCCCTCGGTGACACATTATATCTGTCTCGGTTTACAAGTAAATACGAACTATTCAGTGGCGGCAATGCTGCGTTCACACTGCCGGCCGGGCCGGGCCGAGCCTGGCCGGGCCGCCGCCAGCTTTGGTATCAAACACATGGTTTTGAATTGCGGTGTTCACACTGGCGGCCGGGCCGCGCCGACAAGGCGTGAGCCTCCCGGAGCCCAGCCGGCGACATCCCGAGTGTTTAATATTGCCGGCGCGAGCCTGTGGAGCAGCACTACAGCTTCTGCAGTTCACGCATCACTCTTCTCCCTTCTGCTTCCATCAAGAGTGTGACTGCACACTTCTTTTATTTTAAGATGTTACCTCACATGTCACAATCAGTGTTGAAAAATTACGTTTATTATAATGATACTTGCGAAATTACTTTTATTTCATTTATTTAATCTACCGTACTTACATGCACTTACAACAATAGCTTGTGAGCGATCGGAGCATTGCCGCCACTGAATAGTTCACACTTACTTGTAAACGGAGGCAGATATGAGCGTCACTGAGGGACGGAAATGTGTCCCCACCAGATGACAATGAATTGTAAAGTCATGCTGTGGCAGGTTACTATAAACTGTTGTCGGTGACATCTTTTTGCGATGTTCTTACTTTAATGAATGCAGAATAACATACACATGAGATTAACTTGTGTCCGTCAATTTGGTATCAGTTGATGAAACGTCGCCACTGGCAAGCACAGCATCACAAAGGAAAAAAAAAGAAGTAGTGGGCCAAATATTGAAGAAGAATTTTTAAAGCTCGAAAAGGACAAATTAGCTGTGATGAATGCACATCAATACATGACCCAAAACGATGATACATAACACTTCCTGATGAGTCTCAGGAGTGCAAGAAACTCCCTTCCAGTTCAGCGGCAAATGTTTGTGAAACTTAAAATACAATAGCTTGTTTATAGTGAATTGGAGGCAGTGAGTGCAGTGCCAGGTTCTTCAAAACAATGACTGCGCTAATTCAACTTGCTTCTTCATTACAGACAACTTTGCTTTTTGTATTATATTAATGTGAAACTGTATTATTTTTGTAATTGTTGCCTGAAACGTTCTTTGATAGTGATACATGTCCACCCTATTACAATGTGCTCAAAATTCGACGAGTCACTATAATGTGAAAACATAACTAAGATAACAATGAAATCATTGTTACATAAGAAGGTTCTAATTGGATAGTGGTGAAAAGCTTCTGGCTGTACCTGTGTTATTTCGACCTTCAGCTGCTAATGAATTAAGATATCTTAGCCGCTGGGGACAAGACCACCAAGACGAAAAAATACACAGAAGCAAACAGTGACACACACATCTCATCCATTACACTGCTTTGGACTAGACGAGAATCCAACACATCAATCGACAATAATTCATTTACCTGTCCTGCCGTGCTTGAGGCTATGCTGAATCCGCTCATTTTCTTTCAGTTACCGTAGAAAAATCGAAATGGCAGCACCTTACAGAAAACGATAACTTAATCAGTTCGTCGTCAAATGATCCAGCAAAGCGTTGATTGAAACGCTGTCGCACTCAGCCTTGGTTTCATTGCATTGGTTCAAATGGCTCTGAGCACTATGGGACTCAAAATCTGTGGTCAATAGTCCCCTAGAACTACTTAAACCTAACAACATCACACACATCCACGCCCAAGGCAGGATTCGAACCTGCGACCGTAGCAGTCGCGCGATTCCGGACTGAGCGCCTAGAACCGCTAGACCGCCGCGGCCGGCTTCATTGCATACATTTCCTAAAATAGACTACTTGTAAGAGCTATCCACAGATCTTTCTAAGTGGAGAGAGAGGCGATATAAAGAATGTAATTATTTACAGCTTGCAGTACTACACTTACGTAAACTGCAAAAGTCAAACTTAGTAACATCTGTAAATGTATTTATATTTTTTAACATCTGCTGTTTATTATATGCAACTAGAAAGAAATCATGTAGAATATTGCAAGCTTTTATTACAATGCATCAGGAGCAAGATCTCATCTTAGATTAATATACTCTTATCTTTTAGTTGGAAATACGAAATGTACATTATACTAATTGTAGGGTGTTGATGACAAATAATTGTTGGTCTTTTGTGATGCAACGTGTGGCCAATTATAAAAGCATAGCAGATGATTGTCCAGTAGCCGAGGGAAAAATTCTTATACATTGGGATTTATCTAGACAATGAGACCATTAAAATAATACGGGGGACCGACACTAGGTCTGCGCTGATCACTAGTAATTAGTTCTTTTCTGCCCTGCATTATATGACTACACTAAACCAAGCTGTAACCGCGCGAACTCCGTGGCTTGCGGACGCCGCACTGACGCCACTGAATAGCTCGCATTACTTGTGACCAGAGACAGATATCAGTGTCACTATCATTTCAAAAACTTATTGGTACCTTTAGCTACATTTCATTCCCAACAATGTATGGTCTAAAACGGATCTAACGGTGAGCTACCCGCTACATAACTTTTTCACTACAAGATTTGTAAATCAAGTGCACAACGTTGACAAGTAGCATCATTTCACAATGACTATTAAGAAATATGGAAAGATAAATGATTCAATACGAAGCTAAGATGTTACACTCCAACCTGTACAAAAATCAGATTCTTTAGCCGCATACTTTCTTCAAAATCGGTTGGGAAGCGTTACGAAATTAAGAAATCCCGCGAAACGAAAAGTAGACTTTTTCTTTTTTCACGACGTAAGTAACGCTTTTAAGGAAAAAATAAGTTCGTAAAACGATGTGGCGAAATCTTATATACCGCTAAGGATTTTTAAAACATGAAAATCGGAGAAGTGAATTTTCCCCCCATTTCGCCGTCCTGGCTCGGCGCGGCGCGCAGTGTGAGTGCACTACACGTCGGCACGAGCGGAGCCAGTAAGCGTCATCCCGACCCGGTCCGGCCGGCAGTGTGAACGCAGCCAGGCTGAGGGAGTCCCTGACGTCACCCCAAGGGCCGAGCAGTGCAGTTGCGAAAGAACACGTATGCCACGGCCTCAGCTGAGTTGCGCAAGGAGACGCAGGCCACGGGCTCCGCACTGAGCGAGACCGTGACGTCACTGCGCCAGTGCCTTGCGCAAGCATCGGTGTGCTGCGGCTTACGGGCTGTTGATAGGACTGACCGCAGTTAGAGCTACGGGCTACGAGCGGTGAGTAGAGGAGTGTTTAGTGGAGTCAGGGGATTTCTTCTTTTTTTTCGTAATGCAAAAATGAGTTCGGAAACTAAACGTGGTTTGTGGAAGAAAGAGCCGGCCGTGGTGGCCGTGCGGTTCTAGGCGCTACAGTCTGGAACCGCGTGACCGCTACGATCGTACGTTCGAATCCTGCCTTGGGCATGGGTGTGTATGACGTCCATAGGTTAGTTAGGTTTAAGTAGTTCTAAGGTATAGGGTACTGATGACCTTAGAAGTTAAGTTCCATAGTGCTCAGAGCCATTTGTACCATTTTTTGCAGAAGAAGGTGCATATGACAAGAAAAAGGGATTGTAAAAGAAAAAGTAATCAGTGGTGAGCAGAGAACCACACAGCCTGAAGTGAATCTTAAAAGTTCCGTTTGGACCACGTTAAAGCCTATTGTGGAAGGTGTTATGAAAAGCGTTCACTTCGTATGCTGTTCGCTGTTGTCAGGGAGAGGCAATAAACATTTTGAGGTTTACCAGTGACACTGGAATTCTTCCAGAGACAGCAAAGAACTTGTAATAACAGTTGAATGGAACAGATAGTGTCCTGGAAAGGGATTATACGATAACCCTCAATGGAACTAAATGAAAGGTAATTGAACCTATTCGAAATAAACCTAGCAGTACCAATGGATTTTCCACAACGTGTCCTACAAAAGGGGGGCGTAATATATGACCAATACAAAGATATACGGATTTCGTTGATTTTCGTTTCTTTTACGCACAGCATACTGTTTAAAGATATATTTGTGTGCAAGAAGAGTCTTAAAATTGAAAATATGAATATGACACATGTACTGTATATTCACATCCACTGAAAAGACCTAAATTTTTGCGTTACGTTTTACTGAAAAATCTAAAACAATTTCGGAATCTTTTAGAAGGAATCATCAGAAATATATATTTTTTAAGAATTTTAAAATATAATGTACATGACTGGATTACAGTGTTTTGAAAAGGTAGGCATAAAGCTCCCCTTCCCACCCCCTTGGTATTATGAGGATTAAATCAGGTAGTGTTAAGGGACTCTGAATGAGAAGTGAGACATTAAATGGGCTATTGGGCAGCAAAATAACTGATGATGGCCGAAGCAGATAGGATACAAAATGAAGACTGACTATATCAAGAAGAGTATTAATGGAAAAGAGGGATTTGCTAACATCGAATATAAATTTAAGTGTCAGGAAGTATTTCTGGAAGGTATTTGTATGGTTTCCAAGATGCTGCTCCAGGTGGGTGTAGAAATGAATGTCCGCAATGGAAAATACTGAACTCGAAAATGAAGATTTGGCTCTGTCTGACTACCCCCTGAAGCAGATCTTAGGATCTCTTAACGGTGATATTATTTCCTTCCTTCTTCCTCTTCCTTCCTTCCTTCCTTCTTGCTCTTTAACATATCAATTACAACATAAAAATAAATGAAAGATTAAAGGAACTGGTAACTACTAAATATTTATGTTCTTTCTGCTTATACATTTATTTTAGATAACACCTTTATATCTTACAAATGTTTATATGTCAATGTGCAATGGACATAAAGGGATATAAATGAATTTCCTGACTAATGTTATTGATCAACTGCCAAAATGTGCCCTTTTTTATGGCTACGCGGTCTAATACAAATAACGCGAGATCACCGATATCATTACACGTCCCAAACATTAGAAGACACTACTTTCAAAGATGATCTACAGTGCTGTGCAACCTCAGGGGAAATGAAATTTACATTATCACAGCTGTTCAGCTTTATAGCCCTAATAAGCCGAAGTGATTATCAATATCACCGAATGTACTGCGTCCGGAGTGATGGTTCTCGTAGACGTCTGGGGCGATGGAAGATCTCCAGCCACGAAATAAAAAAATTCATTAAACACTAGGACGGCAGAAGGCTCTGTCCAGTATAATCTAATACTATCTTCTCCTCTCTGTATTCTACAGACAAGAAACGTGAACTCCCAGCCACAAGGACGGAATTCAGATAACATCTCAACGTGAGTTTTGACAGGAGAAGTGCTCTCAATCACTGAACGCTGCGTACTCAACGACGATTCCCTACCCAGAGGAAAAATCCAGAATCGTATAAGTTAGCAGCACCCTCGGCTGTTGAAATGGTAAAATACGTTTCTATATTACCCTAAATTAATGGAGCTACTCATTCCGTATGAGAAAAGCTATTTAGCTCACACTACCACAGTATAAGTGGTCCCAATAGCAACATCTTGTGTGGTAGTTGGATGAGCGAGCGGAAGTTGTGAGCTTAACTGTTACCTTGCCTGTTTGGGAAGGTGAAAGGACGATGGAGAATGTAAAGGAAATAGTTATGATGACCTACCACTTACCAGCAGGTAGTCAGCTCAGTAATATAATTTGAAATTAACTGACCAGTGCTTGTTGATTCCTGTTGTGATTTCGTATTGCTCCAGGATGGAGCTCGAGAGAAACGCAAAGTTACATATATGCCTCCATTGTAATTTTCATAATGCAAGTGCATAATGCGATCGGTCAATCGCTTTATGCTGTATAGTTAATTGAGTATCGGACTTGGTTTCTGAAGGACTGCAGTTTCGTAGGTGCACCATAAAAGATCTGATAAATAGCTAACCAATATTTGGATCACACCAATGGCGGACGAGCTCCACGTCAGCAGATTTGCGTTTCTTTCACGAATAGCTGAACACAAAGCTGATAAAGACTTAAATACAAATAGATATGATTAGATTGTTAAGTTAATACATCTGAAAGTTATTAATTTAAATACACTTAAATATATTTATGGTTCTTAAGAGCTAACAAGATACACTACTGGCCATAAAAATTTCTACACCAAGAAGAAATGCAGATGATAAACGGGTTACATTGTACAAATACATTATACTAGAACTGACATATGATTACATTTTCACGCAATTTGGGTGCATATATTCTGAGCAATCAGTACCCAGAACAACCACCTCTGGCCGTAATTACAGCCTTGATACGCCTGAGCATTGAGTCAAACAGAGCTTGGACAACGTGTACAGGTACAGCTGGCCATGCAGCTTCAACACGATACCACAGTTCAAAAAAATGGCTCTGAGCTCTATGGGACTCAACAGCTGAGGTCATCAGTCCCCTAGAACTTAGAACTACTTAAACCTAACTAACCTAAGGACATCACACACGTCCATGCCCGAGGCAGGATTCGAACCTGCGACCGTAGTGGTCACGCGGTTCCAGACTGAAGCGCCCAGAACCGCTCGGTCACACTGGCCGGCGATACCACAGTTAATCAATAGTAGTGACTAGCGTATTGTGACGAGCCAGTTGCTCGGCCACAATTGACCAGACGTTTTCAGTTGGTGAGACATCTGGAGAATGTGCTGGCCAAGGCAGCAGTCGAACTTTTTCTGTATCCAGAACGGCCCTTACAGTTTCTGCAACATGCGGTCGTGCATTATCCTGCTAAAATGTAAGGTCCGGAGGGATCGAATGAAGGGTAGAGCCACGGGTCGCAACACATATGAAATGTAACGTCCACGGTTCAAAGTGAGAAAAAGAGGTGACCGAGGCGTGTAACCAATGGCACCCTATACCATCACGCCGGGTCATAAGCCAATATGGCGATGACGAATACACGCTTCCATTTTGCGTTCACCGTGATATCGCCAAACACGGATGCTACAATCATGATGCTGTAAACAGAACCTGGATTTATCTGAGTAAAAGACGTTTTGCCATTCGTGCACCTAGGTTCGTTGTTGAGTACACCATCGCAGGAGCTCCTGTCTGGGATGCAGCGCCAAGGGTAACCGCAGCCATGGTCTACGAGCTGATAGTCCATGCTGTTGCAAACATTCAAAAAATGGTACAAGTGTCTCTGAGCACTATGGGACTTAACTTCTGAGGTCATCAGTCTCCTAGAACTTAGAACTACTTGAACCTAACTAACCTAAGGACATCACACACGTCCATGCCCGAAGCAGGATTTGAACCTGCGACCGTAGCAGTCACGCGGTTCCGGACTGATGTACCTAGAACGGCAAACGCCGTCGAACTGTTCTTGCAGATGGTTCACACAGGGATCGAGACGTGCAGCACGATGCGTTACAGCCAAACGGATAAGATGCCTATCATCTCGATCCAGCACGGCGTTCCATATTACGCTCCTGAACCCACCGATTCCTTATTCTGCTAATAGTCATTGGATCTCGACCAACGCGAGCAGCAAAGTCGCGATATGATAAACCGCAATCGCAATAGGCTACAGTCCTACCGTTATCAAAGTCGGAAACGTGACGCTACCCATTTCTCCTCCTTACACGAGGCATTACAACAACGTTTCACCAGGCAACACCGGTCAACTGCTGTTTGTGTATGAGAAATCGGTTGGATACTTTCCTCATGTCAGTACATTGCAGGTGTCGCTGCCGGCGGCAAATTTGCGTGAATCCTCTGAAAAGCTGATCATTTGCATATCTCAGCATCCTCTTCCTGTCAGTTAAATTTCGCGTCTGTAGCACGTCATCTTCGCGGTGTAGCAATTTTAATGGACTGTAGTGTAGATGCTTACATAGCGAAGGCAGAAGATCAAAGGACGATACGAAACAGGAAGGCATCCCCTACCTGATCGCAGAAAAAATGTGAAGGCTTCTCTGTTTTTCATCATCATAGAAAGTATTACATGTAATTTTTAACACTTCTGGACTCTCTGGTAAACACATATTTCATAAACATAAAGAAAGAAAAATTGTCTTGGTGTCTTACATTTGTCTCCGTTACATTTGACTACTATACTGGCTGTTACATGGGTACTCATTCAAGTCGTGTACAACAAAATTACAAGACTGGTGTATACAAGAAAAACAATACATTATTTGACATGTTTTAAATAAACAGTTTGACAAAACATTTACATTCGCACGTGAGATATTTGTACAAGATATTCTAACTTAAAATGTGAAAGGTATCAATGTTCTGAGGATAAGGGGTTAAGTCAGTTCAGGAACGTGTCTTCCCGTTGTAATTGATGCAACCACTGCTGGAGGGACTTCGCAGTTGGCTTGTATTACGTTAATTGGTCGGTGACAACCGGCTGAGTGTGAGCTCTGGTTGTGCGCTTTGTAGCAGAGGTGGGCATCGAAGCGCGGCCCGTCCAAGACCGTGGCTATACAGTCGTGCGAACCTTGTCTCGCGCTGCCGGTTCGGGCGGGGCAGCCGCATGAGGTCCGCCGGGATAGTCGTGCGAAGAGGCTCGTCCGGCGAGCTGCGGCCGCACTGGACTACAGCAGTCTCGGGTAGAGCGAGTCCATAACGTCATCCCACGGGCCGAGCAGTGCTGTTGCGAAAGCACCTGTATGCCACGGGCTCAGCAGAATTGAGCGTGGAGGCACAGCCTACGGGCCGCGACCTCACTGCTCGTCACTGCGCGAGCCCGTAACGTCACTGCACCAGTGCCTTGCGCAAGCATTGGTGTGCTGCAGCCTATGAATTGTTGGTAACACTGCCAGCAGTTGCAAGATACGGGCTACGAGCGGTGAGTAGAGCAGTGTTGAGTGGAGTGGTGGAATTTATTCATTTTTTTCGTAACACACAAAATGAGAGCGGGAAACTAAACGTGGTTTGCAGAAGAAGGTGCACATGTCAAGAAAAAGGGAAGTGAAAGAAAAACTAATGAGTGGTGAGCAGAGAACCGCAAAGCATGGAACGAATTTTAAAAGTACAGTTTGGACCGTGTTAAAGCCTATTGTGGATGGAGTTAGGAAAAGCGTTCATTTTATTCGCTGTTCACTGTGCTGTGAAATTTACTCTCATGATGAAGGGTCAAAAGACAGTTCACACATTTCTTGCCATCTATGCGTGTCTAATAAACAAGGGTCTTACGTGGACGAGAAACGACTTCCTAAACCTGATCAGGAGATAACTGTCGATAAATGCGTGGCTATGTGTGCACATGACGTAAGGGTGTACAGAACTAGAAGATATGAAGGTCCTATGGATCTTTTTCAGACTTTAATCGACACTGCAAATGTCATTATGTCTCACCCCACAACTGTTCGCGGTACACGGCAGAATGTGCAAAAAGCCTTCGACATGTAATTACGACTGAGTTAAATGCTCGCATAACAGAAGGTGAATGCTTAGCAACTACAGACATGTGGACATCCAGCGCGAGAAGAAAGAATTATCTGACATGTACTGTCTCCTATTTCATTGGCTGGACTCTCAGATCTCAGTGTTGTTTACAACTCTGTTTCCAGATGATCCAAAAACGGGCGGTATCATTCTAAGAGAATTATTTAGACGATTTAAGTCTCTTGGTATCGACCACTGTACTTTGAAAGACATACAGCATAAGACTGATCAAGGTACCAACATTGTCGTTGTACTGCGCGATATATTCACGATTGAATTGTTCCTGCCATATGTCAAATACAGGGCTACGAAATGATTTTAATGTGGAGTATATATGCGTTAGTTGTCCATAAGTTCATGGTGTTTTGACTGCGGCGAAAGAACGCGTCACTTACGTAAAGAAAAGTGGTCTTCTTAATGCTCTTGGTAGGTGACTGAGCCAGTCTAACGATACTCGCTGGAAGAAGCAGCTGACAGTGTTAGAATATATTTGCACAAATAGCTCTATGAGTAGGGAGAAATAGCCCGAACTGAAGGAACTGATATCACGCCGATGAAAGAACTTATTTACGGTATGTATGCTATTCTATTACTGTAATCTTAAACGCAAACGTTTATTATATAGCTTTTAAAAGATAAGGGTTTTTGTAGCTTTTCAAAGCTGCGTCCAAGGAATTAGAACTGCAGAAATCACCTACACTTCACCTTCTGTTGACATTGGCGATGAAAATGCTAAAGCATTTGAGTAAGGCGTCCCAAGGCAGAGAAACTTCTTAAATCGGACTTTTCCATAAAAGCTATTTGTCCAGGTAGCAACTTTCCCCTGGCCACCATTCGTCATTTAGTAACGATATCTGAGAATAAGAGCGTAAAGTCATGGCAAAGGTAAGATGTAGAATCCATTTATTGCTATGGTAATAACTCCCCGGTGGCCATTTCCCAAGGGAACTGACGACTTCCGAGGTCGGTCACAGAATCAAGTTCACGCCTCATACATTCTGAGTCGATGTTCCTTCCCTTGAAGCATAGCCGAATATATGAGAATACTTTGTCAGATCGCCCAATCGAATTTGTGAGCGACATGGGCGGAGCCCTGAAATTGTATCAGATAGTTCAAATACCTTCAACAACAGGACATCTGGTTTTATTTTCAATAAACTTTCATATTCAGAGTGGGGATCACATTGGCGCTGTTTGCAAAATGAGCTTTTGTACTTTTACCATCAGATAAAAAACGTTATGGTGGAAGAGGCATGTACAAGCCACGAAAAGAGAATGCTTTCACCAAATTCCACAAGAACTCAACTACCAGAGAAAGGAAAGAAGTATCCATTGTGGGCAGATGTCGATGATAGTCTTGCTCAAAAGAGAAGACAATGTGGCTTCTTACTGGAAAACGAGCGGCCAAAATTTTCCTACTCTTCAGAGGGTCGCCAGAAAAATATTATTATACAAGCATCTTGACCTTTTCTGAAAGAAATTTTAGTTCTAGCGGTTCTTTACTCAGCGCAAGTCGATCACTTTTAGCTCCAGACATGTTGATGACCTTCTCTATCATAGTAACTCTATCGGAGACAAATGAGTGAAAAAGTATGGTGATCTCTTTTCGAACATTACCTTCCCTTCTCCGCCATTTTTATTGGTGGAAACGTTTTCGTTTTTTGCAGGTTTTGTTACGTATGTTCGATTTATGTACGCTGTTTTTCAAATTAAGTTTGAATTTTTAAAAGACAGAACTTTAGAATCATGGGGAACATGCTCGTTTGCTGACGTCTTGTTACGTTATGCACCGCCAGTGGTTTGTTTTACATGTTCCTGTTGCCATGCGTCCTACCTTATGATGTGCTTTCAAGTAACATCAACTGTTCTGGCGATCAATACGACCGTTGCAAGCACGCGGGTTACTATGTAGAGTTAATCACAATCTTTCGTCCTGCATTGGCAGAGTACACAAATGCAGAGATGACAGATGCCGATTTGATGGACCAATTCCATGGCCCCCACGCTCTCCGGAACTAAGCCCACTGGACTTTTATTTGTGCAGGTATTTGCGTGGAAACCTAGTACAAAACGTTCAGAGTCTCAGTGCCTGTATTGCGGAAGGTAGCGAAACCATACGCAATACTCCAGGGATACATTAGCGCGTCGAGATTCACTACGACGGCGGGTTGACGCATGTATCAACGATCACGGAGGGCATATTGAACATCTCCTGTGAGAAAGTGTTGCACGTGGTATGCTGGCGCATTCCGATCATGTGTATTCGTCTATGTGTGAGGAATGTGTCCTTCAAGCACCGTAGATGACGCTGAGACAAGTAATTTAACATTAGACATATGAGGCCGCAAATGTCGGAATCACCCGAAAAAGAGAGGACAAATATTGAACACGTGACGTTCGAAGATGATGTACCTCGCCGCACGTGCATTGTTGTGCTTGTCGATCCTAATCTCGCCGGTAGGGGGCCTGCACTTCCACCAAGTCAAAGACTGACGTCGGTGTGGCTCCGAGCCTGCATGCAGACTACAGCGGGTGAGGCAAAGTACTTTTCCTTATTTCGTTAGACACTTATATGTTTATTCTCAGGTAATATTTATTACACTCCTGGAAATTGAAATAAGAACACCGTGAATTCATTGTCCCAGGAAGGGGAAACTTTATTGACACATTCCTGGGGTCAGATACATGACTTGATCACACTGACAGAACCACAGGCACATAGACACAGGCAACAGAGCATGCACAATGTCGGCACTAGTACAGTGTATATCCACGTTTCGCAGCAATGCAGGCTGCTATTCTCCCATGGAGACGATCGTAGAGATGCTGGATGTAGTCCTGTGGAACGGCTTGCCATGCCATTTCCACCTGGCGCCTCAGTTGGACTAGCGTTCGTGCTGGACGTGCAGACCGCGTGAGACGACGCTTCATCCAGTCCCAAACATGCTCAATGAGGGACAGATCCGGAGATCTTGCTGGCCAGGGTAGTTGACTTACACCTTCTAGAGCACGTTGGATGGCACGGGATACATGCGGACGTGCATTGTCCTGTTGGAACAGCAAGTTCCCTTGCCGGTCTAGGAATGGTAGAACGATGGGTTCGATGACGGTTTGGATGTACCGTACACTATTCAGTGTCCCCTCGACCATCACCTGAGGTGTACGGCCAGTGTAGGAGATCGCTCCCCACACCATGATGCCGGGTGTTGGCCCTGTGTGCCTCGCTCGTATGCAGTCCTGATTGTGGCGCTCACCTGCACGGCGCCAAACACGCATACGACCATCATTGGCACCAAGGCAGAAGCGACTCTCATCGCTGAAGACGACACGTCTCCATTCGTCCCTCCATTCACGCCTGTCGCGACACCACTGGAGGCGGGCTGCACGATGTTGGGGCCTGAGCGGAAGACGGCCTAACGGTGTGCGGGACCGTAGCCCAGCTTCATGGAGACGGCTGCGAATGGTCCTCGCCGATACCCCAGGAGCAACAGTGTCCCTAATTTACTGGGAAGTGGCGGTGCGGTCCCCTACGGCACTGCGTAGGATCCTACGGTCTTGGCGTGCATCCGTGCGTCGCTGCGGTCCGGTCCCAGGTCGACGGGCACGTGCACCTTCCGCCGACCACTGGCGACAACATCGATGTACTGTGGAGACCTCACGCCCCACGTGTTGAGCAATTCGGCGGTACGTCCACCCGGCCTCCCGCATGCCCACTATACGCCCTCGCTCAAAGTCCGTCAACTGCACATACGGTTCACGTCCACGCTGTCGCGGCATGCTACCAGTGTTAAAGACTGCGATGGAGCTCCGTATGCCACGGCAAACTGGCTGACACTGACGGCGGCGGTGCACAAATGCTGCGCAGCTAGCGCCATTCGACGGCCAACACCGCGGTTCCTGGTGTGTCCGCTGTGCCGTGCGTGTGATCATTGCTTGTACAGCCCTTTCGCAGTGTCCGGAGCAAGTATGATGGGTCTGACACACCGGTGTCAATGTGTTCTTTTTTCCATTTCCAGGAGTGTATTTCATTTACCGGTTCGCGGTCTCCCCTGGTTTAGTGCAAAGTACAGTACAACAAAAAGCTAGCGCATTGCCTCACAACTAAGAGACTATAAGCTTCCACATTGTCTCGTTACCAGTAAATAACCTACGTTTACTTTACTAAATAAATTCTGTAAACAAAAAAAGAGGAGGGTCAAAAGGAAAGAAATACAAAATAAGAACAGCTTTTGCTTGGTTGCAGAGAGGGCAATAATTTTGTAACTTCTATGTTTACAACAGATCACATTTACAAAAGGAGTTCGAAAAAAGATTAACCAAGCAAGCAATGTCCATTATCACTGGGTGAGGAAGGTTCAAAGCGTGGCACAGGTGCATTGCTGTTTGTAGCAACATGGTGACTACATCATGAGAGAAATCACTGTATGTGTTGGAATCTGCGCGAAGGCAATTCATTGTTGAAGTGCAACGTGCATTTCGCCGTCGATTCTGCAAGAGGCCGCCTCTGCACAAGCAAATTTATGACTGGTACACAAAATTCTTGAAAGGTGGTTGCATATGCAAAGGGAAGAGCACTGGTCGGATACCCAAGTCTGATGAAAATGTCGAGCGCATCCGAGATGCGTTCACAAGGTACCCTCGCAAGCCTAAAAGACGTGCTGGTCGGGAACTTCAACTTCCTTGTAGCGGCACACAGTTTAAGATAGGGAAGTCAGATTTGGTGCAGTATTTCGGAGCACAAGTTACAGCCTGTGAGATAAGCTGACCAGCGGTTGCGAAGTGGAATGGAGGCCACAAGGGCCATGGAACCGCAGCGGTTCGCATGTCACAAGCTGTATGCAGAAGGGGTCCTCTGGCGGAACCGGTGTGTGGGGTGACTCGTAGCGATGTTTTAGCGAAACAGAGCCGCGAAGCCAAGTGTAAATAGGTGTTGTTTACTAACGAGATTCATTCAAGTGTGGCCGCTCTCCTGCATGGAGGGGCACGTCACACTACCATCGACACACGGCAACAGATGAGGCGACCGCGTTCCAGTCCACGGTGGGTCGTTGGTTTGACCCTCTGAGGCCGACGCGGGGTCCGCAGCCAGCCAGTGTGGCCACTCTTCGGGTCGGTACCATGGGCAGTCGTCTCGTCTCCCTGCACACGCCGGAGACGTACAAGGCGAGGGCTGCAGGTTCGGACGCCGGAATGGGGGCGGTTACTGCCACTGCGTTCCCAGCTACGCCAGCTGAGGACGAAACAGTAGCGGGGCCAGCCTACGGCTCCCGGCGGAGCAGCGCAGAGTCAACGAGGACGGTGGGCACTGAGTCGGCTGCTGGCACAGCCATCCTGACGCAATTAGGGCTCTGCAGCTGGCGAACAAGGCCGGCACGACACAGTGTTGCGTTGCACAGGCCACTGAGGGTCCTTCCTTAGCAATGCGGGGCCAATGACGTAGACCGAGGTCAACGAACGACTGTAGTGGAAACGAATAAATCATCTGAGATGCTCGGACGAGTTTTAATACGGCACCTCCTGGCACCCATCCACTACATTTGGTGTCAATACGCCGCATTTTGCGTCTGATACCACTTCATTTCTCAAACAGCGATGTAGCATGTTCTGAAACGTCGCCTGCATATGAAGGCTTCCAAGTTGCAGTTGCTGCAGCAACTGCATCCCGGCGACCATAAGGGGAGGTACAAATTTTGCATCTCAGTTCTCCAGTACATGGCAGAGGACACATTTTCCGAACAGCTCATCTCTTCAGACCAATCGACGTTTCATCTATATGATAAAATAAACCGACATAGCGTAAGAATTTGGGACCTTTCTTTTTTCAGAGGAAACTGATTGGAATGTCATGCATAAACGTGCTGCAAAATTGGTTGTTTCCTCAACGTCACGCAGATACCAGTGACTTCATTTTTATGAATGATGGCGTCCCGCTTCACGTTCACCTTGAGGTGTGGCGTTGTCTTAACAACACTATCCCACAGCGTTGGATTGGAAGAGGTGGACAACGAGAGCTTGTTCATTGCCTTTTGGCCTCACAGGTCACCAGGCCTCGCTCGATGCGGTTATTTTCTGTGGGGACACTCAAAGGGCACTGTCTTTTCCCACCCCTGGCAGCTACTTTTCAAGAGCTGAGAAGTCGAATGGTTAAAGCTGTAAATTCAGTAAACATGGACCTGTTGATTCGTGTGTGGCATCATATGGACTACCATTTCTTTGTTTCTCGAACAACGCAAGGTGCTCATATTGAGTGAATGGTATAGTGTTGGTTGATTCGGGGGTGGGAACCAAACAACAAGGTCATCGGTCCTATTAGGTTAGGGAATGATGAGAAACGATTGGGGGAAATCACGGAAAACCTAAATCAGGATGGTTGCCCGCGGATTTCAACTGGCGTCCTCCAGAATGTGAGTCCAGTGTGCTAACCACTGCGCCACCTCGATCTGTCTGGTATAGTGCTTATGCGAACATAAGACTTCCTTCCTCTATCGAGAGACATGCGGGGAGTGTTTCTGCGGAGTGTCCACCTAGAGCTGCCCGCGCTGTGACGCAGCACGCCCAGTGCGATGGGCTCAGGCGAGCTGACACAGCACAGTCACAGACTGTCTTGCAGCACCGTCGAATGCGGCGGGGCGGACCGCTCTGACAGAGTGCTCTGCCAGAGCCCCCAGTCCACCCGGCAGCCTGGGGGGCTCGGCTGCTGTAGTCTGATGCACGAATGATGGCGGTTCGCGCATGTCGAGGCACTGACAGGAACTGCACTGATGACGATTCCTAGCGACAGTTGCGGTACGCGCATGCGCGCGCTTTCCGCTTGAAGAAAGCGTATATATTGCAAATGACGTCTCTAGCTTGCGAATGCAGAGTTTGTCACTTACCACGACAATCAGCAGTGACAACTCTCAACAAATGGAATCGAAATTCATTAGACAACTCACTACTGTCAGTTTTAATGCTCAAATTAGCTATGGCGTTCACAGTAGAGCGCTCAGAACCCCACTGAACGCTCATTGGCTGTCAAAGAATGGGTGATGTAGGTGCGCAAAACAAGCCTAAACTCGATCGCCAACGTTTGCGACTCCAACTACATTTGACTCGCGCGCGTATCGGGCACTACAATGTTGTGGGCAAAAAACTAAATCTTTGTGGCCCGTTAGCAAGCTGTTTTTTACTTGACACAGTGTTTACCGACACAGTAAAGCACCCCT
Organism: Schistocerca gregaria; assembly: GCF_023897955.1. Lineage (NCBI taxonomy): Eukaryota > Metazoa > Arthropoda > Insecta > Orthoptera > Acrididae > Schistocerca > Schistocerca gregaria. Next base: position 398,161,611 of record NC_064931.1, on the reverse strand, counting down.
GGTCTTGTGGCCGTAACATAAGGAGCAAATGGTTATTCAAAACTCCACTATTGTTTGCAATTAATTGTTAAATCATCTTCGTGCCATACAATACATTAAAAATAGTTAATATCATTAAAGGCTGTCCTACTAACTATCGATTTTTGGCAGTAATGTATTATGAAATGGCAAGTGTTCAGATATTTTATTGACATTCACAGAAGTTAGATGGTTATATCTGTTATATGAGAACTGTTCTCATATTGCATGAAGTATATCTTTTTCTTACCTGGTACACCTTTCCCAAGCCAAAGTCTGGCTTGAGACTGGTTCATTTGACAGACATTTGTTAAAAAACAATACTTCAATTTTTATTATTTCAAGGACCAAACACAAATTTGTGTAACATGCAACACTGTATCGAAGCGTTCATTAAACTCTTATAGTTTTGGAAATCTGTGTAAACTGCAGGCAAACTGAGTGCTTTATATTCTTCACGATTTCCTAGCAGAAAATACTCTTACTTCGAACAAAACAGGCAAAAATATAATTAAGGAATATTTGAATGAATTTGGAAAAAACTTGCAGAGACTATTTCCCTGTTTTATCTAGAAATATCAATTGGATTCTCAATCTCTTGGAAGAAACAGTAACTTTTGAATCATCATGAAGTACAGATACTCTAGGCTTCTAGTGACTTTAAGTTACAGAAAATAAATCTTTGTCACCAATAAGTTTCTTGTGAAGCATAAAGGCGGAATTTCCCATTCTATGAAATACAGCGCTTACAAATGTATCACCTGCCTCCTACCACATATTCGAACGAAAATGCTTTTCCTTCTTATACACATATAAAAAATTAATCCAGAAACAAACTTCTCAGCGAAGATTATATGAGACTTCTGTGGTTCCTGATTTCAGATTTAAGTCACACAAAGAGCAATCGCATCCTCGTCACAGAATTCCGAGGAAGGAATGAGCCAGTTAGTTCTATAATGAAAACTTGTAGAGTAACGGAAAAATGTGAAATACTTTAATATTGCACGCTAGTCCTACCCGCTGTGCAAAAGACTTCATCAGCCATTTTGATGTAATACAACTGAAATGTAAAGCATTGTGACTGTTAAACTATTTGCTTTAAATTCAGTTACTTCCATCTTACAGTAAGTACTTTAGTTTTATAAGCCGGGAGTTCGCGCATATCTGATTTTTGTGAAACGAGGCCACAGGCCGTAAAAATTTTGGAACCACTGTTCTTTGGTATGTGCAAAAGTATCTATTTGACATCGCAGTCGTACTACACAGCCACTGAATTCCCTGTTAAGACACAAAGTAATTATAGGTACTGAATGCAGGTGGGCAAGGACTCAAATCAATGTTGATTTGTGCCTTCCCGTGATTCGATCCTGGGTCTCCTGCTTACTAGGCAGATGCCCTGACCACTTTTTTCTTTTTTTCCTCAAAGCCCCCTCTGTTTGACACAGCAGTTTTAACCTTACCATAAACTAAAGAAATGCATTGTCCCTCTTCAGGCGTTGCCCCTAATATTCCCAAGGCGATAGGCTGTACCAGTTCTATAATTTTTTAATTAATTTTTTATTACATGATTATAATTAGTAAATGTGTACAAATGAAAATCCTATAAAACAGAATGTTACAATAAAAATTGAAAAAAAGCGTAAACTGAAATAACTTTGTATATGACTTACGCTTCTTCATATAGAAGAAATTTTCTTCCAGAAATGCTGCAACTGGAGTTTTATTGACCATTGCCACTGTCATTTTCGGTCTCCAACAGTGCCGTCTAAAATATCTACAACTGAATCATGCTGCGTTGCTAACGTATCAATCAATGCAGCATTCCTTGAATCAGCCAGTCGCTTTACTTTATCACTGCTTGCAACATAAATCATTCTGTCTTCAGTGTGACGCTGCTCGTTACATTACACTGAGCTTGGTACTCCCCAAGTAGCAGGGGTGGTCTAAGAAAACACTGCATACATTCAAAGATGTACGGTACCTCAGTGAGCGTTCACGGAGAATTGTGAGAGTTCTGCAGATACTACCAGTAATCAAGCTCCACTTTCTTCCCTTCGCCGAGATGTAGTCAATTGTTACACCCTTTTGTGGAAAGTGATAGTCATCCGGACACAGAAGGGATCGAGATTCAACCACATCATGTGTGTCACGGATATAACAAGCCAAGATATTCTGTATCAGTCGCCAAAAGGTGAAAGACGACAAGCACGTGATGTTTATCAGTGTCCAAAGGTGACACTTGGCGAAAGTGGGGATTCTGTTAATTCGATAGCATGGGACTAGTTTCTCGTCGCATAATTTTTGTTGGTGAATTGATAACAAATCGTTCCCGTGGTGGTTGGCAGAATGTGGTGGTGTATCGTTTTCCACACTCGTGGCCAACTTATAGTGGGATGACAAGTTCGTTTGCGTGGCCATCCTCCGCAGCAAGCACAGAAATGTTTGTTTCGTAAATAAAAACCGCCTTTTCCTGCTGCACTGCAATTTATTTCTCCCAGACGCGTTTCACGTTTTTTTTAAACTCTAAGGCTTCTTCAGTAGGCTCTAAAACGATGCAGTTTTGTTTTGATATGTGTTATTTTTATCGTGGTAGAACCTGGCCCAGTCACGACGTTTAAAGCTGTCGGACGGTGCATAAACATTAATAAATCTCGTGTCAAGTTCTGTGACTGCCAATCCTCTTGCGGAGGAGAGGTATGTGATGTTGGTGGCTTTCATTAAAATCGCCCCACCAGTCTATGCGGGACCACCAGACAGTATATTGCATAGCCATAAAGGTTCGCAAATGCCGTTTTTCGAACTTCTTATAGGAATGCAAAGACGCCTTCTGCGACTCGTATTGTTTCTCTCAGATGATGAATATTGACAGCAGAGGTAACCATGTTAATATTCGTCGTGAACTGTTTGTGTGGTAGTTGGCTAGTGTTATCCATGGAGAGTAGCGGATTTCGTGAGTGATGTCACATTCCGCCGACCGCGGCCCTCAAGATGTTGCTGAGACCTCAACGGGACCTGGATGAAGATTCTACTCAGTCTCGACTTCCCCGGTCCACTACGTAGTCGTAGAAGTCTGTTCATGTTCCATAAGGTCGTGGTAGTTAATGGTGACTGACTGAGTAGCTTCGTAGCCTGCATTGTACTATACCTGTTGATCACTGACGCCGCAGAGGACTGGTAGAGGTACTTCACGTGCCCCACCGCCCGATCTGCAGGTGTGGAGTCAGTGGCAACGGCGTCAGCGTCATGGCCTCCCTCGTGTAGGAGTGGGAGTTGCTGTGTTCTGACGTTGTCCTGCAGTGTCTCTTTCGGCATTTTGGCTGTTTTTGTGTGTGGCCTTACATGTTAGACGATGCCATTGACTCACACCTCACCAGCACAAAAGCTTCAGTTGGAATGGCAAGTGCACGATTGCCATCCTGCTGTCTGTGGTGCCTCCAGTGTCTGGTAGTAAGAATGACATTGATCAGAGATCTGCCACTAACCAGTCTGATGATTGACCTGGTGTCTACCTGCAGAGGTTGATTCTGGTACTGTGGGAAGTCAGAGGTGTCGTAAGTGCCGCCTAGTAAGTTACTGGGAGGATTGTCAGTGTTTGTGGAGGTGCCACACCCTGCAGTGGAGGTTGTGACATGGGAGTAGAAAAAGAAAGTTTCAAATGGCTCTGAGCACTATGGGACATTACAGCTGAGGTCATCAGTCCCCTGGAACTTAGAACTACTTAAAACTAACTAACCTAAGGACATCACACACATCCATGCCCGAGGCAGGATTCGAACCTACGACAGTAGCGGTGTCCCGGTGCCAGATTGAAGCACCTAGAACCGTTCGGCCATTTCGGCCGGCTTATTGGAGTCACTCGGAATGTAAGTGACCTTCCTTACCAAATTTTGAACATGTTTTAGGCTGACCATATTAAATAAGTAAAGAGAAGCTTGATAAAGATTACGGTGACTCTGCGCCTTCGATTAGAACAGTTTATAAGTGATTTCAAAATTTTAGGAGTGGCCATATTGGCGCAAGTGAACTAAACGTTCTGGACGCCGTGTGGAGGTCTAGATATCATTGATAAAATTCATAATATGGTGATGGATGACAGAAGAGTTAAGGTGCGTGAAATTGCTAATGTTATGGAACTCTCGAATGAAAGGGTACATAATACTTTGCATGAACGTTTGGACATGAGGAAGCTATCCGCAAGATACGTTCCACGATTGCTTATGCTTGACCAAAAACGGAATCCTGTGTAGTGTTGCAAGGATGGTTTGCAGCTGTTCAGGAAGAATCCGCAGGACTTTCAGTGTCGTTTCCTAACTGTGGATGAAACATGGATACATTACTATACTCCTGAGACCAAACAACAATCTAAACAATGGGTTACCAAGGGAGCATCTGCACCAAAAAAGGCGAAGACCATTCCTTTCGCCGGAAAGGTTATGCCGACTGTCTTTTGGGATTCGCAAGGAATAATCGTGGAAAAGGGTAAAACTATTACAGATGAATATTTTTCATCATTATTGGACCGTCCTTTTCCATCACGACAATGCACCAACACACACCTCAGCAGTTGTGGTCACAAAAAAATGGAAATAGGATTCCAACTCGTTTCACATTCCCTTCCTCCCCCCAAATTCTCCAGACTTGGCCCCCTCAAACTACTGTTTGTTCACCAATTTGGCTGGTGGGACAAAGATTTTATTTCTAACGAGGAAGTGATTTCAGCAACTATTAGCTATTTTGCAGACTTATTCGGAACGGACCAACAGATTACAACAGCATTGGACGAAGTGTGTAAGTCTAAAAGGAGACTACGTTGAAAAATAAAAAAGGTTTACCCCAGACATGTAAGCAGTTTTTATTTTTGCAGAGACTTTTCAAAAGCCCCTCGCGTATTACTTAATTGATGAAAGGAGAAAATACAAAAATGCAGTAATTGAAGCAGGCAAAGAAGAATACAAACGTCTCAAAAATGAGATGGACAGGAAGTGCAAAATGGATAAGCAGGAATGGCTAGAGGACAAATGGAAGGATGTAGAGGCACACATCACTACGGGATAAGATAGATACTGCCTACAGCAAAATTAAAGAGATCTTTGGAGAAAAGAGAACCACTTGCATGAATATCAAGAGCTCAGATGGAAATCCAGTAATAAGCAAAGAAGGGAAAGCAGAAAGGTGGAAGGAGTATGTAGAGGGTCTATACAAGGGCGATGTTCTTGAGGACAATATTATAGAAATGGAAGAGAATGTAGACTAAGATGAAATAGGAGATGTGATACTGCATGAAGAGTTTGACAAAGCTCTGAATAACCCAAGTCGAAACAAGGCCCTGGGAGTAGACAACATCACATTAGAACTAATAACAGCCTTGGGAGAGCCAGGCCTAACAAAACTCTACCATCTAGTGAGCAAGATGTATGAGACAGGCTATATACCATCAGGCTTCAAGAAGAATATAATAATTCCAATCCCAAAGAAAGTTGGTGTTGACAGATGTGAAAATTACTGAACCATCAGTTTGATAAGCCATGGCAGCAAAATACTAACAAAAATTCTTTATAGTCGAATGGAAAAACTGGTAGAAGCAGACCTCAGGGAAGATCAGTTTGGATTCGATAGAAATGTTGGAACACGTGAGGCAATACTGACCCTACGACTTATCTTAGAAAATAGATTAAGGAAAGGAAAACCTACGTTTCTAGCATTTGTAGACTTAGAGAAGGCTTTTGACAATGTTGACTGGAATACTCTCCTTCAAATTCTGAAGGTGGCAGGGGTAAAATACAGGGAGCGAAAGGCTATTTACAATTTGTACAGAAACCAGATAGCAGGTATAAGAGTCGAGGGGCATGAAAGGGAAGCAGTGGTTGGGAAGGGAGTGAACAGGGTTCTAGCCTATCCCCGATGTTATTCAATCTGTATATCGAGCAAGCAGTAAAGGAAACAAAAGAAAAATTTGGGGTAGGAATTAAAATCCATGGAGAAGAAATAAAAGCTTTGAGGTTCACCGATGACATTGTAATTCTGTCAGAGACAGCATAGGACCTATAAGAGCAGCTGAACGGAATGGACACAGTCTTGAAAGGAGGATAGCAGATGCACATAAACAGAAGAAAAACGGGAATAATGAAATGTAGTCCAATTAATTCGGGTGATGCTGTAGGAATTGGATTAGGAAATGAGAGGCTCAAAGTAGTAAATGAGTTTTTATAGTTTGGGAGCATAATAACTGATGATAGTCGAAGTAGAGAGGATATAAAATGTAGACTGGCAATGTAAAGTAAAGCGTTTCTGATGAAAAATTTGTTATCATCGAGTATAAATTTAAGTGACAGGAAGTCGTTCCTGAAATTATTTGTATGGACTGTAGCCATGTATGGGAGTGAAACGTGGACGATAAATAGCTTGGACAAGAAGAGAATAGAAGCTTTCGAAATGTGGTGCTACAGAATAATGTTGAAGATTCGATGGGTACATCACATAACTAATGAGGAGGTACTGAATAGAATTAGAGAGAAGAGAAATTTGTGGCACAACTTGACTAGAAGACGGAGGTGGTTGGTAGGGCATATTCTGAGGCATTAAGGGATCACCAATTTAGTATTGGTGGGCAGCACGGAGTGTAAAAATTGTAGAGAGCTACCAAGAGATGAATACACTAAACAGATTCAGGAGGATGTGGGTTGTAGTAGGCACTGGGAGATGAAGAAGCTGGCACAGGATAGACTAGCAAGAAGAGCTGCGTCAAACCAGTCTCTGGACTGAAGACCGCAACATCACCAGAAGAGCTCAGAAGATAGATGTATACATAGCGACAGGTGAAGAACAAAGGACGATACCGAACAGGAAGGCATCTCCAAGCTGATCGCAGAAAAAATGTGAAGGCTTCTCTGTTCTTTATTATCACAGAAAGTATTACATGTACTTTTTAACATTTCTGGACTTTCTGGTACACATGTATTTCATAAACGTATAGAAAGAAAAATTTTCTTGGTGTCTTACATTTTCATACGATACATTTGCCGCCGGCCGCGGTGGTCTCGCGGTTCTAGGCGCGCAGTCCGGAACCGTGCGACTGCTACGGTCGCAGGTTCGAATCCTGCCTCGGGCATGGATGTGTGTGATGTCCTTAGGTTAGTTAGGTTTAATTAGTTCTAAGTTCTAGGGGACTAATGACCACAGCAGTTGAGTCCCATAGTGCTCAGAACCATTTGAACCATTTTTTTGATACATTTGCCAACGATACTGGCGGTTACATGAGTAGTCATTCAAGTCGTCTCTACAACAAAATTACAACACTTATGTATACAAGAAAAAACAATACACAATTTGACATGTTTTAATAAACAGTTTGACAAATTAGTTTCATTGGCACGGGAGATATTTGTACGAGATAGACTAACTTAAAATTTGAGAGATAACATTGTTCTGAGGATAAAAGGTTAAATCAGTTCAGGGATGTGTCTGCCCGTGGGACTTGATTCAATCACTGGGGGAGTGACGTCGCAGTTGGCTTCTAGGATGTCAATCGGTCGGTGACGAACGGCTCAGTGTGGGAGCTAGTTGTTCGCTTTGTACCAGAGGTGAACATCGAGGTGTGGCTCGTCCAGGACCGTAGCGAGTCCCTTACGTCACCCCAAGGGCTGAGCAGTGCGGTTGCGAAAGAACCTGTATGCCACAGGCACAGAAGAGATGCGCATTGAGACGCAGCCCACGGGCCGTGGGCTCACTGCTCCGCACTGAGCGAGTCCGTGACGTCACGGAACCAGTGCACTGTGGAAGCACTGGTGTGCTGCTGTCAACAGGCTGTTGGTAGCACTGACCACAGTTGCGAGCTACGGGCTACGAGCGGTCAGTAGAGCAGTGTTCAATGGAGTGGTGGGATTTCGTCAGTTTTTTCGTAACACACAAAATGAGAACGGGAAACTAAACGTGGTTTGCACAAGAAGGTGCACATGTCAATAAAATGGGAAGTGAAAGAAAAACTAATCAGTTGTTACTAGAGAACGACAAAGCCTGAAGCGACTCTTAAATGTTCAGTTTGGACCGTGTTAAAGCCTGTTGTGGATGGCATTAGGAGAAGCGTTCATTTTCTTTGCTGTTCGCTGTACTGTGAAATTTACTCTCATGCTCAATGGTGAAATGACAGTTCACACATTTCTTGCCATCCATGCATGTCTAATAAACGTGGGTCTTATGTGGACGAGAAACGACTTCCAAAACTTGCTCAGGAGATAACTGTCGATAAATGTGTGGCTGTATGTGCACGAGACATAAAGTCATACAGAAGTCTTATGGATCTTGTTCAGACGTTAGTTGACACTACAAAGCCCATTATATCTCACCCCACACCAGTGTCACGGCACGTGGCATAAAGTGTTAAAAGCCTTCGACATATAATTATGCCTGAGGTAATTGCTCACACATTAGAAGGTGAATACTCAGCAACTACAGACATGTGGACGTCCAGCGCGAGAAGAAACCCATTAGCTGACATATACTGTCTCCTGTTTCATTGAATGGACTCACAGGTCTCTCATTTTGTTTACATCCCAGATTCCAGATGAACCAGAAACGGTCGGTAATATTCTAAGAGAATTGCTTAGACTATTTATGTCCCTTGGTTTCCACCACTCTAATTTGAAAGATGTATAGCACACGCCCTTCACTCTGGAACTGCGCGACTGCTACGGTCACAGTTTCGAATCCTGCCTCGGACATTGATGTGTGTGATGTCCTTAGGTCAGTTAGGTTCTAAGGGACTGATGACCTCAGATGTTAAGTCCCATAGCGCTGAGCGCCCTTAGAACCATACAGAACACGACTGATCAACGTACCAACATTGTCGTTGCAATGCGCGATATATTCACGATTGAATTGTTCCAGCCATATGCTAAATACAGGGCTACGAAATAAATTTAACGAGGAGTATATAAGCGTCAATTCTCCATAACTTCATGGTCTTCCGACTGCGGCGAAGGAACGTACCACTTACCTAAAGAAAAGTAATTTTCTTAATGCTCTAGATAGATAACTGAGTCAGTCTAACGATAATCACTTGAATAAGCAGCTGACAATGTTGGAATGTCTCTGTGCGAGAATCTGTCTGAGAAGGGAGAAATAGCCCAAAATGACGGAACTGATATCACGCTGATGAAATAACAGTATGTATGCTAAGCGATTACGGTAAACTTTTAAGCAATCGTTTATTTTATAGCTTTTAAAACATACGGGATTTTGTAGCTCTTCAAAGGGGCGTCCAAGGAATTAGAACTGGAGAAATCACCTGCACTGCACATTCTGTTGACATGGACAATGACAATGTTAAAGCATTTGAGTCAGGCGCCCCAGGACAGAGAAGTTTCTGAAATCGGACTTTTACATAAACACCTTAATTTATAGTTAGCTGAAAAGCTATTTATGCAGAGATACTGTGAGGTAGCAACTTTCCTCTGGCCACCATTCGTTATTTAAAAATGATATCCGACGGTAAGAGGCGTAAAGTGACGAAAAGGATACAATAGTTTTCCTTCCTCATACTTCTCCAATCCCACAATACACTCTAACGACATTTTCCTTTACTGCATCTCCAAACGTCTTTTCTCTTTGTTCTCGCTAGTGCGTTCGAAGGGAACTAGCCTACTATCGATCTAGGTATAGCTATCTCAATTTACTCTGCTCTTCTGGAAGCTATAAAAAAACATTTAATTTTCTGAAATAGAAGAGACGCTCATTCCTACATGTTCCTCCACACTTGGTAACACGTGAATCCGTGGGAATTCATGTTGTCCTAAATGAAAGTTTGATATTCTGGAACGTATTCGAAAGAAACCTAGCAGTACCAACGGATTTTCCATAACGTTTACTACAAAAAGGGAGCGTAATACACGACCAACACAAAGATGTACGTATTTCGTCAATTTTCGTTGTCTTTTACGCACTACATACTTTTTAAAGATATATTTACGTGTAAGAAGGGTCCTAAACCTCAGAATATGAATATAACACGTTCTGAAAATTCTATACCACTGATTTTTGTCTTACATTTTACTGAAAAATTTAAAACAATTACGGAATCTGGAAGAAGATACCATTAAAAATCACAAATATATTTTTTCAAAATATTTATATATGATGTACATGACTAGTTTGCAGTGTTCTGAAAATGTAGGCAGAAAGTACCCCTTGCGTCTCTCTTGGTATCGCGAGGGTTAGGTCAGGAAGAGTTAAGGGAATCTGATTACGAAATGAGACACTAAAAAGACTATTGGGCAGCAAAATAAATGAGAATGGCCGAAGTAGAGAGAATATAAAATGAAGATTGACTATTGCAAGTAAAGTATTAATGAAAAAGAGAGGTTATCTAACATCGAATATAAATTTAAGTGTTAGGAAGTATTTCTTGAAATTATTATTTGTATGATTTCCAAGATGTTACTCCATGCGGGAGTAAATATGAATGTGCCCAATGGAAAATACTGAACGCGAAAATGAAGATTTGGCCCTGTCTGACTAACCCCTGAAGCAGATATTAGGATCTCTTAACGGTGATATTATTTCCTCCTTTTTGTTCTTTAACATATAAATTGCAAAATAGAAATAAATAAATGATTAAGGGAACTAGTAACTACTAAATATTAATGTTTTTTCTGCTTATATGTTTATTGTAGATTAAAAATCTTTATATATTACAAATGTTTATATGTCGATGTGCTATGGAATAAAGAGATACAAATGAATTTCCTGCCTAATATTATTGATCAACTGCCCAAATATGCCCATTTATGTAGCTACGCGATCTAATATAAATAACACGAGATAACTGATATCATCTACGTCCAAAACACTAGAAGACACTTGTTTCGAAGATGATCTACAGTGGTGTGCAACCTCAGTTCAATGAAACATACGTGATCACAGCCGTCCAGCTTTATAGCCCTAATAAGCCGAAGAAATTACCAATATCACCGAATTTACTGCGTCCCGTGCGTCGGAGTGATGACACTCGTTCATGTCTGCGCCGATGGAAGAACTCCAGCCACAAAATAAAAATCTCATTAAACACTAGGACGGCAGAAGGTGGTCCTCTGAGTAGTATAATCTAATACTATCTTCTCCTCTCTGTATTCTACAGACAAGAAACGCGAGTCCCAGCCACAAAGGCGGAATTCAGATAAGGTATCAACGTGAGTATTGACAGGAGGAGTGCTCACAAACACGGAACACCGCGGTACTCAACGGCGATTCTCTACCCGGAGACGAAGTCCAGAATCGTATAAGTTAGCAACACCTTCGGTCACCTAAAGCAAATTTCCAGTGCCTTGTGGCACTATATCATGCATATTAAGCCTTAGTGATTTTGCCCGCATTTGTCCTTCATGTCAAACGAAGCTTGTGAGTGTATTTCACTGGTGACAGCTTCCCCCAGCTCGAATATTATCCCCCTCAGTTCCACCGCGAGTCATCGAAAGTCAGTTTCGGCATGATGCTTGATGACAAAGTCTAGCCCTCGGATTGCACAGCAGCCTTCGTCTGCATCACGCATTACACTGCAAGTGTTGTCACTTTTGTCGATCTCCTGATCCAGTGGCACAAGCCTTCTCGGCCAGATCATTAACCTTACAAACACATTTCCTCTTCTCCTCCTCCCACCTTCTGAGAAAACAGTTCCGTCACAGATGGTGCCGAATCTGCGCCATTCGAAAATACACTCCTGGAAATTGAAATAAGAACACCGTGAATTCATTGTCCCAGGAAGGGGAAACTTTATTGACACATTCCTGGGGTCAGATACATCACATGATCACACTGACAGAACCACAGGCAACAGAGCATGCACAATGTCGGCACTAGTACAGTGTATATCTACCTTTCGCAGCAATGCAGGCTGCTATTCTCCCATAGAGACGATCGTAGAGATGTTGGATGTAGTCCTGTGGAACGGCTTGCCATGCCATTTCCACCTGGCGCCTCAGTTGGACCAGCGTTCGTGCTGGACGTGCAGACCGCGTGAGACGACGCTTCATCCAGTCCCAAACATGCTCAATGGGGGACAGATACGGAGATCTTGCTGGCCAGGGTAGTTGACTTACACCTTCTAGAGCACGTTGGGTGGCACGGGATACATACGGACGTGCATTGTCCTGTTGGAACAGCAAGTTCCCTTGCCGGTCTAGGAATGGTAGAACGATTGGTTCGATGACGGTTTGGATGTACCGTGCACTATTCAGTGTCCCCTCGACGATCACCAGAGGTGTACGGCCAGTGTAGGAGATCCCTCCCCACACCATGATGCCGGGTGTTGGCCCTGTGTGCCTCGGTCGTATGCAGTCCTGATTGTGGCGCTCACCTGCACGGCGCCAAACACGCATACGACCATCATTGGCACCAAGGCAGAAGCGACTCTCATCGCTGAAGACGACACGTCTCCATTCGTCCCTCCATTCACGCCTGTCGCGACACCACTGGAGGCGGGCTGCACGATGTTGGGGCGTGAGCGGAAGACGGCCTAACGGTGTGCGGGACCGTAGCCCACCTTCATGGAGACCGTTGCGAATGGTCCTCGTCGATACCCCAGGAACAACAGTGTCCCTAATTTGCTGGGAAGTGGCGGTGCGGTCCCCTACGGCACTGCGTAGGATCCTACGGTCTTGGCGTGCATCCGTGCGTCGCTGCGGTCCGGTCCCAGGTCGACAGGCACGTGCACCTTCCGCCGACCTCTGGCGACAACATCGATGTACTGTGGAGACCTCACGCCCCACGTGTTGAGCAATTCGGCGGTACGTCCACCCGGCCTCCCGCATGCCCACTATACGCCCTCGCTCAAAGTCCGTCAACTGCACAAAGACTGCGATGGAGCTCCGTATGCCACGGCAAACTGGCTGACACTGACGGCGGCGGTGCACAAATGCTGCGCAGCTAGCGCCATTCGACGGCCAACACCGCGGTTCCTGGTGTGTCCGCTGTGCCGTGCGTGTGATCATTGCTTGTACAGCCCTCTCGCAGTGTCCGGAGCAAGTATGGTGGGTCTGACACACCGGTGTCAATGTGTTCTTTTTTCCATTTCCAGGATTGTACTAAATGCGTCTGTACCATTTCAGTACCCAAAACATCTGCAAAGCAATCAGCCTTTTTCATGGCTTTCTCCGTCACCTCCAAGTATCTGCAACTAAATTACTGTCGGCAGTTGAGTCTGCAAGACACAGAAATAATCGGTACATGGACTTCGCTCCACATCTTGTCCAGGCTGCAGAATTTCAGAATCTCTCCACCAGGGTATACCTCACTAGTTATGCAAACAACAAACGAGGACAACAAAACACTATGACGACAAGGACACTTAATCTAACTCTATCCTAACACTTACTGTAACTTAACTTCTCCAATTGAAAGGCTACTCATGACTATTACTTTACAAAATTCTGACTTCTCGACAGGACTCATCTTCCCCTCCTAAGCACTTACGCATGGTTAACAATTTAATTTCCAGACAATGAGCCACACTCATTTATGATAGACAAAAATAACACTCATATTTGCACATCCTCAGAACACAGTCTGAGTTTACTTGACACATGTCACACATGAAAACAGAACTGAAAGGTTGCTTATACGTGCACTGACTCGACGTGATACTCGCAGCGGAAAAAAAAACAGAACAGTCAGTGCACTCACCCACTGCACACCGATGCTGTGTGTCGACGAATCTGGAACCGTGAGGTAGTCGAAAGTCATCGTATGAAGAACAAAGGACGATACAAAACACGAAGGCATCTCCTAGCTGACAGCAGAAAATATGTGAAGGCTTCTCTGTTCTTTATTATAGGTCCGTATTACATGTACTTATTAACATTTGTGGATTTTCTGGTACACACATATTGCATAAACATAAAAAAACTTTTCTTGGTGTCTTACATTTTCCTACGATATATTTGACTAAGATACTGGTTGTTACATGAGCAGGTATTCAAGTCTTGTACAACAAAGTTAAGTCAGTTCAGGTACGTGTCCACCCGAGGGAATTTATGCAGCCACTGTTGGAGCAACGTCGCAGTTGGCTTGCATGATGTCAATCGGACGGTGACAACCAGCTGAGGACGAGCTCTCGTTGTGGAATTTGAGCAGAGGTGGGCATCGAGGTGCGGCCCGTCCAGGAGCGTACTCATGACAAGCGTACGGGGCTTGCCTCGCGCTATCGGTTCAGGCGGGGCAGCCGCGTGGAGGCCGCACTGGCCTACAGCAGTCTCGGGCCGAGCGGGTCTCTGACGTCACCCCTAGGGCCGAGAAGTGCTGTTGCGTAACAACTTGTATGCCACGGAGTCAGCGCGCATGGAGACGCAGCCCTGGGGCTGAGGCGTCACTGCTCCTCACTGGGAGAACCTGTGACGTCACTGCACTGGTGCCGTGTGCAAGCGCTGGCGTGCTGCGGCCTACGGGCTGTTGGTAGCACTGACCGCAGTTGAGAGCTACGGTGAGTAGAGCATAGTTTAGTTCACATCTGTGTGCAATCTTATGGTACTTAACTACTAAGGTCATCAGATCCTAAGCTTACACACTACTTGACCTAAATTATCCTAAGGACAAACACACACCCGTGCCAGAGGGAGGACTTGAACCTCCACCGGGACCAGTCGCAGAATCCATGACTGCAGCGCCTTAGACCGCCAGAGTTTAGTGGAGTGGTGGGATTTCTTCATTTTTTCCATAACGCTCAAAATGAGCGCAGAAACTAAATGTGGTTTGCAGAAGAAGATGCGCATGTCAATAAAAAGGGAAGTAAAAGAAAAACTAATCAGTGGTGAGTGGAGAACTACACAGCCTGAAGCGAATCTTAAAAGTTCAGTTTGTACTGTGTTAAAGCCTGTGTGGATGGCGTTACGAAATACGTTCATTTAGTTTGCTGTTCGCTGTGCGGTGAAATTTACTCTCATGCTGAAGCGTCAAGTGGCACTTCGCATATTTCTCGCCATACATGCGGGTCTAATAAACAAGGGTCTTGTGTGGACGAGAAACGAATTCCTAAACCTGTCAAGGAGATAACTGTCGATAAATGCGTCGCTATGTGTCCACGAGACGTAAGATCGTACGGAACTATACGAGGTGAAGGTCTCATGGATCTTCTACAGATGTTAATCGACACTGCAAAGGCCATTATGTCTCACCCCACAACTGCGTCACGGTACGCGGCAGAAGGTGCTAAAAGCCTACGACATATACTTATGCCTGAGGTAATTGCTCATATAACAGTAGGTGAATACTGAGCAACTACAGACATGTGGGCATCCTGCACCAGAAGAAACAATTATCTGACATGCACTGTCTCCTTTTTGATTGACCGGTCTCTCACATCTCGCATTTTATTTACAACTCAGTTTCCAGATGAGCCATAAACCGGCGGTAATATTCTAAGAGACGTGTTTAGACGATTAATGTCTCTTGGTATCCACGACTCTACTTTGAAAGACATGCAGCACACTACGGATCAAGGTACCAACATTGTCGTTGCACTGTATGGTTACTCATGATTGAATTGTTCCAGAAATATGCTAAATACAGGGCTACGAAATAAATTGTATGCGGAGTATATATGCGTCAATTGTCTATAATTTCATGGTCTTTTGACTGTGGCGAAAGAGAGCGTCACCTACGTAAAGAAAAGTGGTCTTTTTAATTCTCGTGATAGATCACTGAGCCAGTCTAACGGTACTCGCTGGAATAAGCAGCTGACAATGTTAGAATGTCTTTGCGCTAGAAGCTCTCTGAGAAGGCAGAAATAGCCCGAAATGAAGAAACTGATTATACGCTGATGAAAGAAGTTTTTACCTTATGTAAGATATTCGATTACTGTAATTCTTATACGGAGTCTTTTCTTTTATAGCTTTTAAAACATAAGGGGTTTTGTAGCTCTTCAAAGCGGCGTCCAAAGAATTAGAACTGGCGAAATTACCAACACGGCTCATTCTGTAGACACGAACAATGACAATATTAAAGCATTTGAGTCAGGCGTCGCAGGACAGAGAAGTTACTGAAATCGGACTTACACATAAATGCCTCAATTTATACTTAGATTAAAATGCTATTTGTCCAGAGATGCTGCGAGGTAGCAACGTTCCTCTGGCGACCACTCGTCATTTAATAATGATATCTGAAGATAAGAGGTTTAAAGTCATGAAAAGGATACAATAGTTTTACTTCCTCATACTTCTCCAATCCCACAATACACTCTAACGATATTTCCTTTTAGTGCATCTCCAATCGTCTTTTCTCTTTGTTGTCGCTAGTGGGTTCGAACGGAAGAGACTTACCTTTCGATCTAGAAATAGTTATCTCAATGTACTCTGCCCTTCTGGAAGTTACAAAAATAACATTCTATGAACTGAAATAGGAGACACGCTCATTACTACATGTTCGTCCACAAGTTGAATTATGTGAATCCTTGGGAATCCATGTTGTCCTAAATCAAAAAAGTTTGAATTTTAGGCGTATATGTACTGAAATATAAATTTAGCTACCCACAGGTAAAAAGAAGAGAGGAGTAATGAGACTGGACATGTATTTGAGAGCCACACCCCATGAAAGAACAAATCTTGTTGAAGCATATAAATTCTGCTACTCCATCTGCTGGATTCCTAGTTGTGCAATTTGAAGATGGGAGAGAGACATTTGGGTAGCCTATATTCGATGTTATTCAACATCTACACTAAACAAGCAGTAAAGCATACAAGGATAAATTTGTAAACAGAGTTAATTATCAGGGAGAAGCAATAAACATTTTGAAGTTTACTGGTGACACTGCAATTCTTTCAGAGACAGCAAAGAACTTGGAATAACAGGTGAATGGAATAGATAGTGCCATGAAAAGGGATTATAAGATAACCCTCAGTGGAACTAAATGAAAGGGAATGGAACGTATTCGAATTAAACCTAGCAGTACCAACGGATTTTCCTAAACGTGTACTACAAAAGAGGGGCGTAATATATGACCAACACAAAGATATACGGATTTCGTTAATTTTCGTTATCTTTCACCCGCAACATACTGTTTAAAGATATTTTTATGTGTAAGAAGAGTCCTAAGCCTGAAAATATGAATATGACACATGTTCTGAATATTCACATCCACTGAAAAGACCTAACTTTTTGCGTTAAGTTTTACTGAAAAATTTAAAACAGTTACAGAATATGGTAGAAGGAATCAGAAATATAGTTTTCTCAGAATTTTAAAATATAATGTACATGACTAGATTACAGTATTCTGAAAAGGTAGACATACAGCTCCACTTCCCTCCCCCTTGCCATTGTGAGGGTTAAATCAGGTAGTGTTAAGGGAATCTGATTACGAAATGAGACACTAAAAGGACTATTGGGCAACAAAATATCTGATGATGGCCGAAGTAGAGAGGATATAAATGAAGACTGACTATAGCAAGAAAAGTATTAATGAAAAAGAGGGATTTGCTGGAATAGTATTGAAATTTAAGTTTAGGAAGTATTTCTTGAAGGTATTTGTATGGTTTCCAAAATGCTACTCCAGACCGGTGCAAAAGCGCATGTGTACAATAGAAAATACTGAACGCGAAAATGAAGATTTGGCCCTGTCTGACTAACCCCTGAAGCACATCTTAGGATCTCTTAATGGTGACATTATTTCCTCGGTTCCATTAAATTACAACATAAAAATAAATGAATGATTAAGGGAACTAGTAACTACTAAATATTAATGTTGTTTCTGCTTATACGTTTAGCGTAGATTAAAACTTCTTTATGCATTACAAATTTTTATATGTCGATGTGCAATGGACATAAAGAGATACAAATGAATTTCCTGCATAATATTATTGAACAACTGCCCAAATGTGCCCCTTTGTGTGGCTACGCGATCTAGTATAAATAACACAAGATGACTGATATAGTCTACGTCCCAAACACTAGAAGACACTACTTTCAAAGGTGATCTATAGTGGTGTGCAACCTCAAAGGAAATGAAACTTACGTGATCACAGCTGTTCAGCTTTATATCCCTAATAAGCCGAAGCAATTAGCAATATCACCAAATGTACTGTGTCTCGTGAGTCGGAGTGATTGTTCTCGTACACGTCTGCGCCGATGGAAGAACTCCAGCCAAAAAATAAAAAACTCATTAAACACTAGGACGGCAGAAGGCGTCTGACTAGTATAATCAAATACTATCTTCTCCTCTCTGTATTCATCAGACAAGAAACGCGTACCCCCAGACACAAGGACGGAATTCAGAAACGTCTCAACGTGGGTATAGACAGTAGAAGTGCTCTCATTCACTGGAAGCTGCGTTCTCAACTACGACTCCCTAACCGGAGGCGAAAACCAGAATCGTATAAGTCAGGAAGACCTTCGGTCACCTAAAGGAACTTCCCAGTGCCTTGTGGCACTTTATCATGAAAATTAAGCATCAGTAATTTTGCCTGCATTTGTACTTCATGACAAGCGAACCTTGCGACAGTATTTCACTGGTGACAGCTTCCACCAGTTTGACACTATCCACCTGAGTTCCATGGCACTACATCGAAAATCAGTTTCGGCATGATGCTTGATCAGAAAGCCTAACCCTAAAATTGCATCACGCATTACACTGCAAGTGTTGTCACTTTTGTCAATCTCCTGATCCACTGGCACAAGCCTTGTCGGCCCGATCATAAACGTTGCAAAGACATTTCTCTTTTTTCTCCTCCCACGTTCTGAGAACGCAGTGCCGTCACAGATGGTGCCGAATCTGCGGCCTTCGGAAATACTAAATGCGTCTGTACCATTTCAGTACCCAAAACACCTGCAATACAGTCAGCCTTATTGGTAGCTTTCTGTGCAACCTCCTAAGTATCTACAGAAAAATTACTGTCGGCAGTTGCACTCTGCAAGACACAAAAATCATCGGTACATGCAATCCCTCCACATCTGGTCCAGGCTACTGAAATTTGCAACCTCTCCGACAGGGTGTACCTCACTAATTATGCAAACAACAGACGAGGAGAACAAAACAGTACGACGACAAGGACACTTAAGGTAATTCTATCCTAACACTTACGGTAACTTCTTCACTTGATCGTCTACTCATGACTACTACATTACGTGCCTAAATGTAGTGAGTTACATTTATAACTCGAAACTAAATACATTCACCATTCAAAACGCCGTAAACTACCACAAAACTCTGACTTCTAAACAAAACTCATCTTCCCCTCGTAAGAAGCTACACATGGTTGACACCTTATATCTTTCCAGACAACGAGCCACACCCATTGCTGATAGAGAAAAATAACGTTCGTATTTACACATCCTCAGAACACAGTCTGAGTTTACTTTCCACATGTAACACATGACAACTGAACTGAAAAGCTGGTAAAAGGTGGACTGCCTCTAAGTGATACTCGCACGGGAATAAAAAGAATAGTCAATGCAATCACCCATTCCATACTGATTCTGTCTGTAGTCGAAACTGCAACTCTGAGGTAGTCGAGAGTCATCGTCTCCAGGGAGGGTGGCTGGTAAGGTTCCTCTGTCACTGAAATTTAGTGGTGTCACACACTTCTGACATCAAAATGTAGAGGTCGCCCCAGGGCGAAGCAAGCGGCTAAAGACTTCACAAGCGCCCGCACGGAAGGCGTCCCTCTCCCTAGTTCGTTTGACAAACAGGTTCCAGGCACTGTCTGTGGCTGACGCTGTCGCTGAGCCAGATGATGTCACCTGTCCTGTTTCGGGGGAAACCACTCAGCCTGCAAGTTCTGGGCAATCACAGAGGGTGGGATTATTGGTAGTTGGGAGCTCCAACGTTAGGCGCGTTATGGGACCCCTCAGGGACTTGGCTGACGAAAAGGGTAAGAAATTCAACGTGCACTCCATGTGCATAGCGGGTGGAGTCATTCCAGATGTGTAACACCGTTAGGTTCAAAAATGGCTCTGAGCACTATGCGACATAACATCAGAGGTCATCAGTCACTTAGAACTTAAAACTACTGAAACCTAAATAACCTAAGGACATCAGACACATCCATGCCCGAGGCAGGATTCGAACCTGCGACCGTAGCAGTCGCGCGGTTCCGGACTGAGCGCCTAGATCCGCTAGACCACCGCGGCCGGTACCCTCAAGAGCACAGGGTGCAGCCAACTGCAAGTGATTGCTCACGTCAGTACCAATGATTTGTTTCACTTTGGATCAGATGAGATTCCCTCTGGTTTCGAGCGGCTAACAGAAGTGGTAAAGACTGCCAGTCTTGCTTGCAAGAAGAAAGCAGAGCTGACCATTTGCAGCATAGTCGACACGACCGATTGTGGACCTCTGGTAAAGAACCGAATGGTGGGGCTGAATCTGAGGCTCAGACGGTTATGCGAGCGTGTAGGCTGCAGATTCCTCGACTTCCGCCAACGGGTTGTTGGGTTTCCGGTTCCCCTGAATACGACAGGTGCCCACGTATAGCAGGGGCTGTGTGGCGTGGATTGGGCGGTTTTTTAGGTTACAGGGTCTCGGGAAAACACAAGAAGTTCTTCAGTCACAAAGGGTACAAGCTGAACACAGGAAGAACGTAGATACAGGAATCATTGGTATAACAGTTGTAAATTGTCGTAGCTGTGTTGAGAAAGTACCAGAGCTCCAAGCGATAATAGAAAGCACTGATTCTCAAATCCTTAGAGGCACTGAAAGCTCGCTAAATTCGCATATAAGCTCAGCCGAAATTTTTGCGAAGAACTTAACGGTGTGCCGACCACGGTGGCCAAGCCGTTCTACTCGTCTCAATCCGGAACTGCGAGACTGCCACGGTCTCAGGTTCGAATCCTGTCTCTGGCAAGGGTGTGTGTGATGTCCTTAGGTTGGTTAGGTTTAAGTAGTTCTAAGTTCTAGGGCACTGATGACCTCTATTATAAGTCGCGTAGTGCTCAGAGCCATTTTTGAACTTAATGGTGTTGCTGTCAGAAGTAGTTTAACTGGTCGCGAAATTGAAGTAGATGCTTCCTGTGAGTTAGTATGGGCAGAGGTCATTGTTGGCAACCGGAATAAAATAATAAATGGATCCTTTTACTGACCTCCCAGTTCAGATGATACACTTGCTGAAAAGTTCAAAGAAAACTTGAGTTTGATTTCAAACACGTACTCGACTCATACGATAGTAATTGGTGGCGACTTTAATTTTCCCTTGATATGTTGGCAAAAATACATGTTTCATTCCGGAAGTAGGCATAAAATATGATCCGAAATTTTTTTAAACGCATTCTCTGAAAATTATTTCGCGTAGTTAGTTCATGAGCCCACGCGAAAAGTAAACGGTTGTGAAAACACACAAATAATCCTAGGTTAATAACGAGCATCAGAACCGATATAGGGATTAGTGAATACTGGGTTGTCGTAGTGAGATTGAATAATGTAATCCCCAAATCCTCGAAAAATGAGCGAAAAATACCTATTCAAGAAAGCAGATAAAATTTATGTTGTCACCTTCCTGAGAGAGAATCTCCACGCATTCCAAATTAATAATATAATTGTTGTGCAGATGTGGCTTAAATTCAAAGAAATAGTATCGGCAGCAATTGAGAGATTTATACCACATAAAGAAACAAACTACGGAGCTGATTATCCTTGGTACACAAAACGGGTTAGAACACTGTTGCAGAAACAACGAAACAAACATGCCAAATTTAAACAGTCGCAAAATCTCCAACATTGGCGATCCTTTACAGGAGCTCGAAATTTAACGCGGAGTTGAATGCGAGAGGCCTATAACAGTTTCCACAACGAAACTTTGTCTCGAAACCTTGCAGAAAATCCAAAAAGATTCTGGTCGTATGTGAAGTTCGTTAGCGGCAAGAAACAATCAGTGCCTTCTCTTCGCGATAACAATGGCGTTACTATCTTAGACAGTGCTGCCAAAGCAGAGTTACTAAACACAGCGTTCCGAAATGCTTTCACAAATGAAGACAAAGTAAATATCCCAGAATTATAATTGAGAACAGGTGCTAACTTGAGTAACGTAGAAGTAAATATACTCGAAGTAGCGAAGCAACTCAAATCACTTAATAAAAGCAAGTGTTCTGGTCCAGACTGTATACCAATTAGATTCCTTTACGAGTATGCTGATGTGTTAGCTCCATACTTAACAGTCATATTCAACCGTTCGCTCCACGAAAAGTCTGTACCCAAAATTTGTTAGTTGCACAGGTCACACCAATATTCAAGAAAGGTAGGAGTAATTCACTAAATTACAGGCCCATATCGTTAACGTCGACATGCAGAACATATATTGCGTTCGAAAATTATGAACTACCTCGAAGCAAACTTTCTATTGATACACAGTCAACAAGGGTTGTGAAAACATCGTTCCTGTGAAACACAACTAGCTCTTTATTCACACGAAGTGCTGAGTGCTATTGACAAGGGATTTCAGATCGATTCCGTATTCCTGGATTTCCGGAAGGCTTTTGACACTGTACCACACAAGCTGCTCGTAGTGAATTTGAGTGCTTATGGAATATCGTCTCAGTTATGTGACTGGATTTGTGATTTCCTGTCAGAGAGGTTACAGTTCGTAGTAACGGTCGGAAAGTCATCGAGTAATACGAAAATGATTTCAGGCGTTCCCCAAGTTAGTGTTATAGGCCCTGTGCTGTTCCTTATCTATATAAGCGATTTGGGAGACAAACTGAGCAGCCGTCTTCGGTTGTTTGCAGATGACACTGTCGTTTATCGACTAAAAAAGTCATCAGATGATCAAAACAAATTGCAAAACGATTTAGAAATAATATATGAATGGTACGAAAAATTCTTTGAACTTCGGTTAGACGATAAATCAGTCTAATCTAAAAGCAGTATTTTCAACTAAATACCTAGGTATTACAATTACTAACAACCTAAATTGGAAAGGCACATAGAAAATTTTGTGGAGAAGGCTAAACAAAAGCTGCATTTTATTGGCAGGACAGTTAGAAAATGTAATAAACCTACTAAGGAGGACACTATGCCACAAGAGGATACTCCCTTCTCTGTCCTATTTTAGAATTCTGCTGCACAGTGTGGAATCCTTACCACATAGGAATGACGGAGTTGAAAGAAAAGCAGCACGTTTTGTGTTATCACGAAATATGGGGAGAGTGTCACAGAAATGATACAGGATTTGGGCTGGTAATCATTAAATGAAAGGCGTGTTTCGTTGCGACGGAATCTTCTCACGAAATTCCAATCACCAACTTTCTCCTGTGAATGCGAAGATATTTTGTTGACACCGACCTACATATGGAGGAACGATCACCACGATAAAATAAAGGAAATCAGAGCTCGTACGGGAAGATATAGGTGTTTATTCTTTCCGCGCGCTATAAGACATTGGAATAATAGAGAATTGTGAAGGTGGTTCGATGAACCCTCTGCCAGGAACTTAAACGCGATTTGCAGAGTATCTATGTAGATGTAGATGTACATGTGGTGGTCTGAGTTGAGGTGGTAGACTGTTGTCAGGATTATATATGGCTGCTCATAAATACTTCACTATTAGTCATACATTTTACTGAAGATCAAACTAGAACATTCTGTGGTGCAACGTGTGCTGAAGACAGCGAGTGTTAAGGAACCAATGCAACAGGTGGCCATGGTCTCAAGCGACTGCCTTCTATGGCGGAGGGCTGTTTGCACCTGGTAGTTGGCCTGATGGTGGCCCGCCGGCTGCAAGATGCTAAGTCACAGCACTGATCTTAAAACCAGAAGCAGGGGCCCACAGTTAGTGGAGGCCAAATCCCATGGTGGCTGCTTGAAGCCTCATGTCGACTCATGGAGTGGCAACACCTCTCTTATCAAATAGTAGTTACCAGACTGACACCTTTGACTGCAAATAATTGTAATTTTTGTTGAGACAGAGCGTTCTTGCTTTGCAAATCACTGCTTGCAACCATGTAGACCATAAGAGGTCTGTTGATTGGATGTGTGGTAACTGGCCTACAAACGCCTTCCTGCTGTGTCGTCGTTTTGGCAATGCCAGCCCCTTTCCTGGAGTATAATGTGGGAATCTGCCAGTGGCATAGCTGCATCTGACGTAATGTTGTTTGGTTGGCTCTGAGCTGGCCCACTAACAAAGTCTTTTGCAACAGCCATGGCAATATCGCTTTTGTATCCCACCTGGAAGGCCGTGTGTCGACCTGTTCTTGTAAATTGAAAGATTGCCTGAATGAAGGAAAAGATTAGGAGCAGGAAAAGGTGAAAATCTCTCTGTACTGCTCTTGGAAATGGTTTTAGTATATAACAATATTTACTTAATGCATAATTTTGCACTGTGAAGCCTTAGACCCATAGTAAGTAGTACATAGTCTCAATAGCAAGCGAAGTCTCCCGGTCATCTGCTCTTGATCAAGATGGGCAGAATCTGTCATGGAGATTGTAGACCTCCACAGCACCGGCTAGAGGGCGCTATCATCGGTGTAGTACCAACTTATGAACTTTCATCAAAGCCGTGGCATTGTACCTATCGATACCACATCCCTCCACCCTGAAATGATGCACTGTCATTGAGTAGGGGTTCCGGCGACAGGTGGAGCACCCAGGGGGGCGCAGCTGAGGGGGCAGACAGCGGAACTGACAAGTCGTGCTGCCCACACGCGACCCCAAATTACTCGTGAGGAGGCGAGGAAAACGCCCGTGGAAAAAATGCCCAGGCCGCGCACCGCCACTGCGTATGCTCGGATGAGGAGGCGGAGCAACGATCTCCGTGGGTGATGGGAGCAGCGGCGTGACAGCAGCCTCAACGTCCATTAGTACCGGCTCTGTGGAGGAACATGTCGGCGGCGGCGACGGCGGCTGGAGATGGTGCAGTGGTGGCGGCGGGAGGCGCCCACCCCATGCAGGTGACCGGACCGGTAGCAGCCGGCGCGCTCGCGGCGGGGCGTGAGCGGTGGAGGGGCTGTCGGTGGAGATGTGGGCTCAGGCGGTGGAACCCGTGAAGCCTCCAATTCTGCTGCAAAACAACCAGCGGCAGAAAACCGAGGACGGCAGAAATGGATCTGGTTCCGAAGTCGCTTGTCAGTGCCGGAGGGACCAGAAATAACAAATAAGGCGCGGCCAAGCTGGCAAAGTATGTGTCCCTGCTCCCAGCACTGCCTGCCAGAGAAAACGCAACAGAAAACTAAATCATGCCGCGACAAGGCAGAACGAGGCGAAGCAGCGGGAACACGTGGCGGCAGGTGCAATAGCTGCAGGATCGACCGCTGGTTGGGCCATGTAGCAGTTCCGCTGGGGAACGGGTGCCGAACGGCTGTGAGCAATATGTAGCAAGGAAAGTCCAAAGCACGTGCACGCGAGAGTGCGTGGCGCGCAACTTGCTCATCTGCGACTTAAAATACGCACAAAGCCTTCAGCCCCGCCGTTCACCTGGCAGTGGAATGAGGCTGAGGTCAGATGATGAAAGCCATTAGCAGCACAGAACGATTCAAACTCCGAGGACATGGACTGGGGGCCTTTGTCGGAGACAATAACTTCAGGAAAGCCCTCAATGCAGAAAATAGACGTCCATGACTGAATATTACTGGCAGATGTAGTAGAAGACATAGGTACAACAAAAGGAAAGTATCTGTACGCATCAATGACTATTAACCAGCGGGTGTCCCAGAAAGGTCCGGAAAAATCAATATGAACGCGCTGCCTAGGCGCAGTAGGAGTCGGCCACGCAAAGAAGCGCTGGCGGCGATCAGATTGATGCTCCACGCAAGAGCGACATTTAGCAAGCAAATTCTCAATATGTTTATCACCGCCAACCCAAGTGCAGTGACGATGCGCAAATTGCTTCATCCGCACTATACCCCAATGACCAGCGTGCAGCAAGCAGAGATTTTCCGACTGGAACGAATGAAGTGCAACCACAAAAGCCTGATCATTGTCAGTTCGTAACAAGATAACACCGTGGTGTACAAGCAAGTTGTGACGTTGCGCAAAGTAACGTCGGACAAGCGGATCACGAATCTGCGTAGCAGATGGAGGCCATTGAGTACGAATATACTGAGAAAGAATCTGCGAAGAAGCATCGGCGGCTGTCGCGGAATCAGTGCGACGAAAATCCACCGGAAAACCATCAGCTCATTCCTTATCTTGTGAATCAATAAACATGCAGGACAGTTCGGAAGAATGAGACACTTCGTCAGAAGCGATAGGCAGACGAGACTAAGCATCAGCACTGCCATGCTGGCCCGTGGGCTGAAACAAGATTTCGTAATTGTAGTTTGACAAAAACAAAGACCAACTTCGCAACTTTTGTGCAGTACGGGCCTGAACTGGCTTTGACGGGTGGAACAACGACATCCAAGGCTTATGGTCGGTGAGCAAATAAAACTTGCGACCGTACAAAAAATTGTGAAACTTTGTCACACCATATACCGTACAATAGCTAAAGCTTCTTTTTCGATTTGATAATAGTTTTTCTGGGCAGAATTGAGCAACTTAGACACAAAAGCTGTAGGCAGATCGACAGACTTAACGCGGTGTGAGAGAACCCCTCCGATAACCGTGAGAAGATGCTTCGATAGCCAAAAATACCTATTTGCAGGGATCGAGAGGAATCAAACAGCGATCACTCAACAAAGCAGATTTGAGCTTGTGGAAAGCAGCCTCACATTCTGAACACCAAACAAAATGAACGTTCTTACGCCGAAGGCGATGCAAAAGCGCTGCAATCTGCGCTGCATTTGGTATAAACCGAATGCAATATGAAATTTTGCCCAACACAGACTGAAGTTCTTTCAGGTTCCACGGTGCCTCCAAAACTCTAATTGCACTAAGATGTGAGGGCGAGGGTTGGATACACTGCTCGTTAATCGTATGTCCCAAATACTGAATCGCAGTTTGAAAAAATTTGCACTTGCCTCTGTTACACTTTGGTCCTGCCGGCAAAAGTACAATAAGACACGCAAATTCTGCAAATGTTCGTCAGCGGTGCGACCTTATACCACTATATCGTCCAGATAATTTGAGCAACCAGGGACAGAGGCACACAACTGCTGCAAATAAGACTTAAAAATAGCACGAGCCGAAGCACAACCGAACGGAAGGCGGCGAAACTTGAACAATCCAAGGTGGGTGTTGATCACAAAATAGCACTGCGACTGTTCGTCGAGTGGAATCTGAAAGTATGCCTCCCGCAAGTCAATCTTTGAAAAGAATTTTCCCGCACCAAGCTTATCAAAAATGTCTTCACGGCGCAGTGAGGGAAATGTAGCTACCACTGTCGGGGTTTTACTGTAGACTTAAAGTCAGCACAGATACGGAGAAAGCCGTTTTTATTCTTCACACACACTATAGGCGAAGCTCATGGCGAAGCAGAAACAGGTTCAATGACACCAATGTCTCGCAAATGCTTAAGTTCAGAGGCTACGGCGTCGCGCAATGCATGGGGTACCGTGCGTACACCCCGAAAAATAGGCATGCCTTTAACTACAACATGCGTTGCAAAGTGTGTGGCACAACCAAGGCCATCAGAAAAGAGATCACCAAAATCGTCGCTTAGTGTGGCAACACTGTCTGCATGGTCAATAGCGTTGATGCAAAGTACATTGTCCTGAATAGCGAGGCCAAAAGTTCAAATGGGTCCATGCCAAAAATATTCGTAGCATGACTAGAGCAGAGGACATGGAAAGACACTGTGCGCGTCGTGGCACCATATGTGGCTAGCAAACTACACACGCCAAGCACTGAGATTCCCTGTGCAGCAAGTGTAGTCAGGGTGGAATGTGAACCATGAAGTGGGAGTGAATAAGCAAGTCATACGTCGATTTGTTCAGTAAAGAAACTGACACACCAAGCCGCGCAGGATTAGCCGAGTGGTCTCAGGCACTGTATTGATGGACTGTGCGGCTGGTCAAGGCGGAGGTTCGTGTCCTCCCTCGGGCATGTGTGTGTGTGTGTGTGTGTGTGTGTGTGTGTGTGTGTGTGTCCTTACGTTAATTAAGGTCAAGTAGTGTGTAAGCTTAGGGACTGATGACCTTATCGCCCGCATCTTGTGGTCGTGCGGTAGCGTGCTCGCTTCCCGCACCCGGGTTCCCACGTTCGATTCCCGGCGTGGTCAGGGATTTTCTCTGCCTCGTGATGGCTGGGTGTTGTGTGTTGTCCTTAGGTTAGCTAGGTTTAAGAGTTCCAAGTTCTAGGGGACTGATGACCATAGATGTTAAGTCCCGTAGTGCTCACAGCCATTTGAACCATTTTGATGACCTTATCAGGTAAGTCCCATAAGATTTCACACACATTTGAATATATTTTTGGCACACCAGTGTCCAGCTGCATGTGAACAGCACATCAACAAATGAGCAAAGTCACAAAAAGTTACCTCGCATCCCGCAGAATGCCAGAGGAAGTGTCTCGCAAAATTTGATTCCCACGACGTGCTGTCGAAGCACTTAAAGCAGAAGGCTTTGAATAAATGGCATTAACATACATAGACTGATGTGAATCATGATCATGGCGGTTGCTGCGACGCCCACATGAGTCACGAGGACGGGAGACAAGTTGTGCATTAGAGTTTATCTTACTACACACAGCTTGCGCATGTCCTTTCTTATTACAAAAATATCAGTGCTTGACGGGATGGGAAAATGTCCCGTGGGTGGGCACGAAAGGAGTTTGGATGTAATTTCAGTTTCTTAGTGGGTGCCTGGTGTGAAATTTGTTTACTTGCGATCGAGCGGCGCGGCGTGGCTGGCCGTGCTGGCGGGTGGGAGGACACGTGTTGTGCCGCGCTAACAGTCACACACCCGGGGTCACCTCGAACGCGGAAGTAGCCATGTATAATGTATCTTGTGTGTCTAGCAAGTCTACTAGTTTCTGCAAAGACGGGTTTTTAAATCTGAGGATTTGTTTGCGGATGCGGTGATCCGCCACATTGTACGCAATAGCGTGTCTAAACATTACATCGGCATATGAGTGTCCACACGAGTAATTAACGTCACAATCAGAAATTAGTGCCTAAAGGCCTGCTAACCAAGCTTTATTTGACTGAGTAGAGCGACAACTGAGACGAAAGAATTTGTTGCGTGCAGCTACCACATTTACACTATCACGAAAGTTGGAGTTCAAAGCATCAACCTCTTCATTGTAAGTTTTAGTTTCTGGGCAGGTGGTGGGAAACAATTTCACGAGCACACGGTACAACACAACATCCGAATTGGAAATGAAAAAAGCAAACCGTGGGTCAAATGGCTCTGAGCACTATGGGACGTAACTTACTTCTGAGGTCATCAGTCCTCTAGAACGTAGAACTACTTAAAACTAACTAAAGTAAGGACATCACACACATCCATGCTCGAGGTAGGATTCTAACTTGATGTATTATGTCCTGCTTTCAACCTCAGGACTGAAGGCAAGAAATGGCGGCGCCGTCGGAGACGGCGTCGGTACAGGCGGTGGCGTCGGAGTCACCGAAGTAGCTGCAGTTTGTAGTGTGACCAGTCAACTTATGGCAGCAAGCAGCTGCGTCATTTGCTCACCCTGAAAACCTACAAGATCGGACAGTGAAGAGTGATCCTGTGACGAAGCCATGGTTTACACCAATGAAAGTCTTAATAGCGAATGGTTGGAACACAAAAAGACAGTCACTAAGCCTCACGGGCATATCACAAAAAAGCTAAAGTTGTACCGAGCAAAAAAAGAAATGCCAAGTTTTGGATCTCGCCTGGAAGGCGGCGCGTGGTTATGCTCTTGCAAACTGAAAGGTTGGCCGAGTAAGTAGGAGCAGGAAAAGGTGAAAACCTCTCGGTACTGCTCTTAGAAATGGTTTTACTATATCACATTATTAACTGAATACATAACTTTGCACTGAGGTGGGAAGCCTTAGACCCGTCGCATGTAGTACATAGTCTCAATAGCAAGCGATGTGTCCTGGCCGTCTGGTCTTGATCAAAATGGGAAGAATCTGTCGCGTAGCTCGTACACCTCCACAGCACCGGCTAGAGGATGTGTTTGTCGTAGTGCCAACTTAAGAACTTTTACCCACACCGTAGCTATCCATACCACAATCACCATTTTACTCAGTAGCGCCGAAAATTAGTGGTGGCGCTGCAGATCGAATAACTGATATGAATATACTGAGTCGAACTGGGGAGTACAAGAAACTTATGGTACGACGTCCTTTCATAGGGCATATCCTGAGGCACCAAGGAATTGTCAATTTGGTAATGGAGAGAAGTGTGTATATGTGGGTGTTGGTGAGGGGGGGCTGTTAAAATTGTAGAGGGAGACAAAGTCTTGAATACACGTAGCAGGTTCAAACTGATGTACATTGCATAAGCTGTGGAGCGCTGAAGAGGCTTGCACAGAGTAGACTAGCTTGGGCAGCTGCATCAAACCAGTCTTCAGACTGTACACCACAACGACAACACTGGGGAAGGGGGCGGGAGGGAGAAGTAGGCCTCTGGTCCACAATACTGCAAGTTCCTTACGGCGAAAATTCGTGAGGAAAGTAGGTCTCGTGTGATTCAGCACCCTCGGCTGTTGCCATGGCAAAAGACGTTTCTGTATTGCTCTAAATTAACGGCGCTGCTGATTCTCTTATGAGAAAAGCTATTTATATCACACTGCTGGCCGATGCAACGAATTGATGTAGCGGTTCTTGTACTCTTTTGTTGTTATAAACAGTAATGTATCTCGTATGACGTTAAACTGTAACCACCGTGGAGTTACCACTGTATAGGCAACAATAGCAGCAATCTCTCTGGAAGGAGGATGAGCGAGTGGAAGTGATGAGCTGTAACTGTTACCTTGCCTGCTTGCGAAGGTGTAAGGAAGATAAAGAACGTAAAGAAAATAGTCATGATCACATATCACTTACCAGCAGGTAGTCATCTCAGTAATGTCAATTGAAATTAACCGAGCAGTTCTTGTTGATTGCTGTTGTGATTTCTTATTACTCCAGATTGGTGTTCGAGAGAATGTAAAGTTACAGATGTGGCTCCAATGTAATTTTAATAAGGCAAGTGCATATCGTGGCCGGTCAATGGCATTATGTTGTGTAGTTAATTGAGTATCAGACTTTCTTTCTGAAAGACTGCAGCTTCATTGGGGCACCATGACAGATCTGTATTTCGATCACACCAATGGCAGACTGGCTCCACATCAGCAGTTTTGCACTTCTTTCACGAATAGCTGTACACAAAGCTGATAAGCACATTAATACAAAGAGATACATTTAGTTTTTTAAATTAATACTTCTGAAAGGTATTAATTTAAATACTTCTGAAATTAATACTTCTGAAAGGTATTAATTTAAATAGACTTAAATATATTCATGGTTCTTTAGAGCTAACAAGATAGATGCTTACATAGCGGAAGGTGAAGAACCAAGGACGATACAAAACAGGAAGACATCTCGTAGCTAATCGCAGAAAAGGTTCTTTATTATCTTAGAAAGCATTACATCTACTTATGAACATCGTGGACTCTCTGCTACCCACAAATTTCATAAATATAAAAAAAAGAAAAATTTTCTATATGACTTATATTTGCCTACGATACATTTGATTTCGACACTGGACACTGCAAAAGTAGTCATTCAAATCGTAAGTACAACAATACTACAAGATTGGTGCATACAAGAAAAAACAATACACAATTTGACACGTTTTATATAAACAGTTTGACAAATCATTTTCATTTGCAAGGGAGTGATTTGTACAAGATACACTAACTTAAAATTTGAGAGGTATCAGTGTTCTGAGGATAAGAGGGTAAGTCAGTTCAGTGACGTGTCTGCCCATGGGAAATGATGTAGCCACTGCGGGAGTGACATCGCAGCTGGTTTGTATGATGTCAATCGGTCGGTGACAACTGGCTGAGAGCGTGCGCTGGTTGTGCAGTTTGCAGCAGAGGTGGGCATCGAGGAGTGTCCAGGAGCGCTGACATGTAAGCCGTGCGTGCCTTGCCTCGCACTGCAGTTTCAACCGGGGCTGCCGCATCGAGGTCCGACGGGCCGCACTGTGTGCACAGAGGCCCGGCCCACGAGCTGTGGCCGCCCTGGAATGCAGCAGTCTCGGGCCGAGCGAGTCCCTGACGTCACCCCAAGGGCCGAGCAGTGCTGTTGCGAAAGCACCTGTGTGCCAACGGGCCGCGGCCTCAATGCTGCACACTGAGCGAGGCCGTGACTTCACTGCACCAGTGCTGTGTGCAGCCACAGTCGTACTGTGAGCGGTGAGTAGAGCAGTGTTTAGTGAGGTGGTGGGATTTCTTAATTTTTGTCGTAACGCACAAAATGAGTGAGGTAACTAATTATGGTTTGCAGAAGAAGGTGCACATGTCTATAAAATGGGAAGTGAAAGAAAAACTAATCAGTGGTTAGCAGAGAACGACAAAGCCTGAAGCACCTCTTAAATGTTCAGTTTGGACCTTGTTAAAGCCCGTTGCGGATGGCGTTAGGAAAAACGTTCCCTTTGTTTGCTGTTCGCTATGCAGTGAAATTTACTCTCATGCTGAAGGGTCAAATGGCTCTTCGACATTTCTCGCCATCCATGCGTGTCTAATAAACAAAGGTCTTGTGTGGACGAGAAACGACTTCCTAAACCTGCTCAGGAGATAACTGTCGATAAATGCATGGCTCTGTGTGAACAAGACGTAAGGTCGTATGGAACTATGACAGATGAAGGTCTTATGGATCTTGTTCAGACGTTGTGGACATTACAAAGACCATTGTACCTCACCACACAACTGTGTCATGATACATGCCAGAAAGTGCTAAAAGCCTACGACATATAATTATGCTAGAGGTAACTGCTCATATAACAGAAGGAGAATATTTAGCAACTACAGACATCTGGGCATCCAGCTCCAGAAAAAACAATTATCTGACATGTTTCATTGACTGGACTCTCAAATCTCGCAGTTTGTTAACAACTCAGATTCCAGATGAACCAAAATCGGGCGGTAACTTTCTAAGAGAATTGTTTAGACGATTTATGTCTCTTGGTATCGACCACTCTACATTGAAAGACATGCAGCACAATGTCATTGCACAGCGAGTTATATTCACGACTGAATCGTTCCTGCCGTGTTCTAAATACGGGACTACAAAATAATTTTAATGCGGAGTATATATGCGTCAATTATCCATACGTTCATGGTCTTTGCCGGCCGGTGAGGCCGAGCGGTTCTAGGCGCTACAGTCAGGAACTACTCGACTGCTATGGTCGCAGGTTCGAATCATGCCTCGGGCATGGGTGTATGTGATGTCCTTAGATATAAGTTAGGTTTGAGTAGTTCTAAGTTCCAGGGGACGTTAAGCCCCATAGTGCTCAGAGCCATTTCTTTTCATGGGTTTTTGATTGCGGTGAAAGAACGGGTCGCTTACGTAAAGGAAAGTGATCTTCTTAATGCTCTTGATAGGTCACTGAGCCAATCTAACGATAGTCACTGGAATAAGCAGATGACATTGTTAGAATGCCTTTTTGCGAGAATCTCTCTGAGAAGGGAGAAATAGCCCGAAATGAATGAACTGATATCACGCAGATGAAAGAACATTTCACGGTATGTTTGCCATTCTATTACTGTAATTCTTATACGCAATCGTTTATTTTATAGCTTTTAAAATATAAGGACTTTAGTAGCTCTTCAAAGCGGCGACCAAGGAATTAGAACTGGAGAAATCACGTGCACTGCACCTTCTGTTGACATGGACAATGTTAAAGCATTTGAGTCTGGCGCCCCACGACAGAGGAGTTTCTGAAGTTGGACTTTTACATAAACGCGTCAAATTGTACTTAGATGTAAAGCTATTTGTCCAGAAATACTGTGACGTACCAGCTCTCCTCTGGCCACAATTCGTCGTTTAAAAATGATATCTAAAGATAAGAGGCGTAAAGTCATGAAAAGGATACAATCTCACAATAACTCTAACGACATTTCCCAATACTGCATCTCCAATTGTCTTTTCTGTAGCTTCTCACTTGTAGGTTCGAACGGAACTGGCTTACCTTTCGATCCAGAAATAGTTCTCTCAATGTACTCTGCTCTTCCGGAAGTTAAAAAAAATAACATTTAATGTTCGGAAATAGGAGAGACGCTCATTCCTACATGTTTCTCCAGTAATCGTAACACCTGAATCCTTCGGAATCCATGTTGTCTTAAACGAAAGTTTGAATTTTTGCCGTATATGCACTGAAAAATGAATTTTGCAGTCCTTAAATTCTGCTACCCCATATGATGGATTTCTAGTTGTGCAATTAGAAGAAGGGATTGAGACATCCAGGTAGCCTACACCCGATGTCATTCAACATCTACACCGAACAAGCAGTAAAGCATACAAGGATAAATTTGTATACAGAATATCAAAAATGGTTCAAATGGCTCTGAGCACTATGGGACTTCTGAAGTCATCAGTGCCCTAGAACTTAGACCTACTTAAACCTAACTAACCTAAGGACATCACAAACATCCATGCCCGATGCAGGATTCGAACCTGCGACCGTAGCGGTCTCGCGGTTCCAGACTGTAGCGTCTAGAACCGTACGGCCACTCCGGCAGGCTAATTAAATATCAGGGGAAAGCAATAAACGTTTTGAAGTTTACTGGTGACACTGCAATTCTGTCAGATACAGCAAAGGACTTGGAATAGCAGTTAAAAAAGTTGAATGGAGTAGATAGCAAAGGGATTATAAGATAACCCTCAACGGAACTAAATGAATAGTAATGGAACTCATTCAAAATAAACCTAGTAGTACCAACGGATTTTCCATAATGTGTACTACAAAAAGGGGTCGTAATATATGACCAACACAAAGATATACGGATTTCGTTAATTTTCATTGTCTTTTATCAACAGCATACTTTTTAAAGATATATTTATGCGTAAGAAGGGTCCTAAACCAGAAAATATGAATATGACACCTGTTCTGAAAATTCATATCCACTGCCAAGGCCTCAATCATTGCGTTAAGATTTAGTGAAAAATGTAAAACAATTACTGAATCTGGTAGAAGAAATCATTTATAAATCACAAATATAACTTTTCAAAATTTTAAAATACAATGTACATGACTAATTAGAGTATTCTGAAAAATAACTGATGATGGCCGAAGTAGAGAGGATATAATATGAAGACTGACTATAGCAAGAAAAGCATTAACGAAGAAGAGGAATTTGCTAACATCGAATATAAAGTTAAGTGTTAGCGATTATTCCTAAAGGTATTTGTATGGTTTCCAAGATGGTGCTACAGGCGGATGTAAAAATGAATGTGCGCAATGGAAAATACTGAACGCAAAAATAAATATTTGGCCCTGTCTGACTACCCCCTGAAGCAGATCTTAGGATCTCTTAACAGCGATATTATTTTCTCTTTCTTGCTCTTTAACATATAAATTACAACATAAAAATAAATGAATGATTAAGGGAACTAGTAACTACTAAACATTAATGTCCTTTCCTGGCGATACATTTATTGTAGATTAAAATTTCTTTATACATTACAAATGTTTATATGTCGATGTGCAATGGACATGTTGTTGTTGTGGTCTTCAGTCCTGAGACTGGTTTGATGCAGCTCTCCATGCTACCCTATCCTGTGCGAGCTTCTTCATCTCCCAGTACTTACTGCAACCCATATCCTTCTGAATCTGCTTAATGTATTCATCTCTTGGTCTCCCTCAACGATATTTACCCTCCACGCTGCCCTCCAATGCAAAATATGTGGTCCCTTGATGATTCAGAACATGTCCTACTAACCGGTATCTTCATCATTAGTTATGTGAGCTACCCATCTAATCTTCAGCATTCTTCTATAGCACCACATTTCGAAAGCTTCTATTCTCATCTTGTCCAAACTATTTATCGTCCATATTTCACTTCCATACATGGCTACACTCCGTACAGATACTTTCAGAAACGACTTCCTGACACTTAAATCTATACTCGATAATAACAAATTTCTCTTCTACAGAAACGCTTTCCTTGCCATTGCCAGTCTACATTTTATATCTTCTCTACTTCGACCATCATCAGTTATTTTGCTCCCCAACTAGAAAAACCCATTTATTACTTTAAGCCTCTCATTTCCTAATCTAATTCCTTCAGCATCACCCGACTTAATTCGACCACATACCATTTTCCTCGTTTTGCTTTTGTTGATGTTCATCTTATATCCTCCTTTCAAGACAGTGTCCATTCCGTTCAACTGCTCTTCCAAGTCCTTTGCTGTCTCTGATAGAATTACAATGTCATCGGCGAACCTCAGTGTTTTTATTTCTTCTCCATGGATTTTAATACCTACTCCGAATTTTTCTTTTGTTTCCTTTACTGCTTGCTCAATATACAGATTGAATAACATTGGGGATAGGCTACAACCCTGTCTCACTCCCTTCCCTACACTGTTTCCCGTTCATGCCCCTCGATTCTTATAACTGCCATCTGGTTTCTGTACAAATTGTAAATAGCCATTCGCTCCTTATATTTTACCCCTGCCGCCTTCAGAATTTGAAAGAGAATATTTCAGTCAACATTGTCAAAAGCCTTCTCTCAGTCTACAAATGTTAGAAACCTAGGTTTGACTTTCCTTAATCTATTTTCTAAGATAAGTCGTAGGGTCAGTATTGCCTCACGTGTTCCAACATTTCCACGGAATCCAAACTGATCTTCCCCGAGGTCGGCTTCTATCAGTTTTTCCATTCGTCCGTAAGGAATTCACGTTAGTATTTTGCAGCTGTGACTTATTAAACTGATAGTTCGGTAATTTTCACATCTGCCAACACCTGCTTTCTTTGGGATTGGAATTATTATATTCTTCTTGAAGTCTAAGGGTATTTCGCCTGTCTCATACATCTTGCTCACCAGATGGTAGACTTTTGTCAGGACTGGCTCTCCCAAGGCCGTCAGCAGTTCTAATGGAATGTTGTCTTCTCCCGGGGCCTTGTTTCGACTCTGGTCTTTCAGTCTCTGTCAAACTCTTCACGCAGTATAGTATCTCCCATTTCATCTTCATCTACATCCTCTTCCATTTCCATAATATTGTCCTCAAGTACATCGTCCTTGTATAGGCCCTCTATTTACTCCTTCCACCTTTCTGCTTTCCCTTCTTAGAACTGGGTTTCCATCTGAGCTCTTGATATTCATACAAGTGGTTCTCTTTTCTCCAAAGGTCTCTTTAATTTTCCTGTAGGCAGTATCTATCTTACCCCTAGTGAGATAAGCCTCTACGTCCTTACATTTGCCCTCTAGCCATCCCTGCTTAGCCCTTTTGCACTTCCTGTCGATCTCATTTTTGAGACGTTTGTATTCCTTTCTGCCTGCTTCATTTACTGTGTGTTATATTTTCTCCTTTCATCAGTTAAATTCAGTATTTCTTCTGTTACCCAAGGAGTTCCACTAGCCCTCGTCTTTTTACGTACTTGATACTCTGCTGCCTTCACTACTTCATCCCGCAGAGCTACCCATTCTTCTTCTACTGTACTTCGTTACTCCATTCCTGTCAATTGTTCTCTTATGCTCTCCCTGAAACTCTGTACAACCCCTGGATCTTTCAGTTTATCCAGGTTCCATCTTAAATTCCCACCTTTTTGCAGTTTCTTCAGTTTAAATCTATGGTTCATAACCAATAGATTGTTGTCAGAGTCCACATCTGCCCCTGGAAATGTCTGACAGTTTAAAACCTGGTTCCTAAATCTGTGTCTTACAATTATATAATCTAACTTATACCTTCTAGTATCTCCACGATTCTTCCATGTATACAACCTTCTTTCATGATTCTTGAACCAAGTGTTTTCTATAATTAAGTTATGCTCTGTGCAAAACTCTACCAGGCGGTTTCCTCTTTCGTTTCTTAGACCCAATCCATGTTCACCTACTATGTTTCCTTCTCTCCCTTTTCCTACTGATGAATTCCAGTCACCCATGACTATTAAATTTTCGTCTCCCTTTACTACCTGAATAATTTATTTTATCTCATCATACGTTTCTTCAATTTCTTCATCATTTGCAGAGCTAGTTGGCATATGAACTTGTACTACTGTAGTAGGCGTGGGCTTCGTGTCTGTCTTGGCCACAATAATGTGTTCACTATGCTGTTTGTAGTAGCTTACCCGCACTCCTATTTTTTTATTCATTGTTAAACCTACTCCTGCATTACTCCTATTTGATTCTGTGTTTCTATCCCTATATTCACCTGACCAGAAGTCTTGTTCCTCGTGCTACCGAACTTCACAAATTCCCACTATATCTAACTTTAACCTATCCATTTCCCTTTTTAAATTTTCTAATCTACCTACCCGGTTAAGGGATCTGACATTCCGCGCTCCGATCCGTAGAACGCCAGTTTCCTTTTTCCTGATAACGATGTCCTCCTGAGTACTCCCCGCCCGGAGATCCGAATAGGGGACTATTTTACTTCCGGAATATTTTACCCAAGATGACGCCATCATCATTACTTCATACAGTAAAGCTGCATGCCCTCGAGAAAAATTACGGACTTAGTTTCCCCTTGCTTGCAGCCGTTCGCAGTACCAGCACAGCAAGGGCCGTTTTTGTTAATGTTGCAAGGCCAGGTCAGTCAATCATCAAGACTGTTGCCCCTGCAACTACTGGAAAGTCTGCTGCCCCTCTCCAGGAACTACACGTTTGTCTGGCCTCTCAACAGATACCACTCCGATGTGGTTGCACGTATGGTACGGCCATCTGTATCGCTGAGGCACGCAAGCCTCCCCACCAACGGCAAGGTCCATGGTTCATGGGGAAGGGCAATGGACATAAAGACATGCAAATGAATTTCCTGACTAATATTATTGATCAACTGCCCAAATGTTCCTCTTTTTGTGGCTACGCGATCTAATATAAATAACGCGAGATTACTGGCGTCTTCTACGTCCCAAACACTGGGAGACACTACTTTCAAAAAGATCTACAGTAGTGTGCAACCTCAGTGGAAATGAAACTTACGTGAACACAGCTGTTCAGCTTTATAGTATTAATAAGCCGAAGCAATTAGCAATATCATCGTATGTACTTCGTCCCGTGCGTCGGAGTGATGGTTCTCGTAGAAGTATGTGACGGTGGAAGATCTCCAGCCACATAAAAGGCAGAAGGCGGTCCTCCGACTAGTATAATCTAGTACTATCTTCTCCTCTCTGTATTCTACAGACAAGAAACGCGAACTCCTAGAAACAAGGACGGAATTCAGATAACAGCTCAACTTCAGTATTGACAGGAGAAGTGCTCTCAATCACTGACCGCTGCATACTTAACGACGATTCCCTACTCGCAGGCGAAGTCCAGAATCGTGTAAGTCAGAGACACTTTCGGTCACCTAAAGTAACTTCCAAGTGACTTTTGCCCCTATATCATGCAAATTAAGCCTTAGTGATTTTGCCTGCATTTGTTCTTCATGACAAACGAACCTTGCGACAGTGTTTCACTGGTGACAGCTTCCCCCAGCTTGAACATCATCCCCCTGAGTTCCACCGCGCGTCATCGAAAGTCAGTTTCGGCTTGATGCTTGATGAGAAAGTGTAGCCCTGGGGTTGCACATCAGCATTCGACTGCATCACGCATTACACTGCAAGTGTTGTCACTTTCGTCAATCTCCTGATCCACAGGCACAAGCCTTGTCGGCCCGATCATTAACTTTACGAACACATCTCCTTTTCTCCTCTTTCCATCTTCTGAGAAGGCAGTTCCGTCACAGATGGTGCCGAATCTGCGCTCTTCGGAAATACTAAATGCGTCTGTACCATTTCAGTACCCTAAATATTAGCAATACAATCAGCCTTATTGATAGCTTTCTGTGCAACCTCCTAAGTATCTACAACATAATTACTGTAGGCAGTTGCACTCTACAAGACACGAAAATCATCGGCACATGGACCTCCCTCAACATCTGGTCCACGCTGCAGAAATCCGCCACCTCTGCGCCAGGGTATACCTCACTAATTATGCAAACAACAAACGAGGAGAACAAAACAGTACGACGACAAGGACACTTAAGGTAATTCTATCCTAACACTTACTGTAACTTAACTTCTCCATTTGAGCGGTTACTCATGACTACTACTTTACGCGCTTAAACGCAGTGAGCAACATTTATAGCTCAAAATGAAACACATTGCCCACTAAACACGACGGAAACTACCATAAAACTCCGAATTCTCGACAAAACTCATCTTCCCCTCCTAAGAAGCTATGCATGGTTAAGACCTAATACACTTCCAGGCAATGAGCCACACTCATTGATGTTAGGCAAAAATAACCTTCGTGTTTACACACCCTCAGAACACAGACTGAGTTTACTTGACGCATATCACACATGAAAACGGAACTGAAAAGCTGCTAAAGGTGCAATGAGTCGACGTGATACTCGCAGGGGGTAAAATAGAACACTCACGCACTGCATACTGATGCTGTGTGTCGACGAAATTGCAACCCTGAGGTAGTCGAGAGTCATTGTCTCCAGGGAGGGTGGCTGCTAAGGTTCCCCTGTCACTGAAATTCAGACATGACACACACTTCTAACGCTGTTGGATTGTTGTCAGGATGATGATTAATCGCTGCACATACCAACTTCACCATTGGTCATACATTTACTAAAGAAACAAGTAGAACATTCCCGACCGGTGTGGTCGTGCGGTTCCAGGCGCTTCAGTTTGGAACTGCATAACCGCTACGGTCGCAGGTTCGAATCCTTCCTCGGTCATGGATGTGTGTGATGTCCTTAGGTTAGTTAGGTTTAAGTATTTCTAAGTTCTGGGGGACTGATGACCACAGATGTTAAGTACAATAGAGCACAGAGAAATTTGAACCATTTTTGAAACTAGAACATTCTGTTGCACAACGTCCTCTATAGCTTGTGTTAAGGGACTGACGCAACAGGTGGGCATGTTCGCAAACGATTGCCTTCTGTGGCGGAAGGCTGGTTGCACCTGGTAGTTGGTACACAGGCTGGAAGATGCTAAGCCCACAGCAATGACCTTTTAACCAGCAGCAGCATCCCACAGTTAGTGGAGGCCAAATCCCATGGTGGATTCTTGTAGTTTCAGGACGCCTCGTGGAGCGGCCTACACCTCTCCTCTTAAATAGTAGCAACCATACTGAGACACCTTTGACTGAAAATAATGGTAATTTATGTTGGGACAGAGCGTTCATGCTTTACAAATCACAGCTTGTAACCATGTAAGCCATAAGAAGTCTGTTGATTGAATGTGTAGTTCCTGGCCTAACAACGCCTTTCTACTGCGTCCTCGTTATGGCGGCGGCAGCCACTTCCCTGGAGCACAATGTGGGAATCTGTCAGTGGCATTGCTGCATCGGCCGAAATGGTGTTTGATCGGCTCTGAGCTGGTCCACTCTCTAGAGCTTTTGTAACAGCCATGCCAACATCACAAGTTTGTTCAGTAGCGCCGAAAAATACGGCTGGCGCTGCAGATTGAATAACTGATAAGAAGATACTGAGTCGAACTGGGGAAAACAAGAAATTTATGGCACAACTTCGTTTTATAGGGCATATCCTGAGACATCTAGAACTTGTCAGTATGGTAATGGAGAAGTGTGTATATGCGGGTATTGGGGAGGGGTGTGTGTGTGTTAAAATTGTAGAGGGAGACAATGTCTTGAATACAGTTAGCAGGTTCAAACTGATGCACATTGCATTAGCCGTGCAGCGCTGAAGAGGCTTGCTCAGAATAGAATAGCTTGGGCAGCTGCATCAAAACAGTCTTCAGACTGAAGACCACAACAACAACAACATTGGGGAAGGTGGTGGGAGTGTGAGGTAAGCTTCTGGCCCACATTTTGCAAGTTCGTTACTGGGAGCACTCATGAGTAAGGTTGATATCGTGGCATTCAGCGCCCTCGGCTGTAGACATGAGAAAATACCTTTCTATATTGCTCAAAATTAACGGCGCTGCTCATTCTCGTATGAGAAAAGCTATTTATATCACACTGTTGGCCGACGCAACGAACTGATGTAAGTGTTCTTGTATTATGTTGTTGCTGTAAACAGAAGTGTCTCTGGTATGACGTTGAACTGCAACCATACATGGAGTGATCACAGTATAAGTGGTCCCTATCCAACAATAGAAACAACCTCTCTCGAAGGTGGATGAGCGAGTGGAAGTTGTGAGCTGTAACTGTTACCTTGCTGCTTACGAAGGTGGAAGGAAGACAGAGAATGTAATGAAAATAGTCTTGTTCAGCTACCACTTACCAACAGGTAATCAGATCAGTAATGTCAACTGAAATTAAGTCAGCAGTGCTTGTTGATTTCTCGGTTTAATTCCTATTACCCCAGGTTTTTTGTTCGAGAGAAACGGAAACTTACACATGTGGCTCCAATGTAATTTTCATAAGGCAAGTGCATAACACGATCGGTCAAACGCATTGTGCAGTATAGTGAATTGAGTATCGGACTTCGTTTCTTAAAGACTGAAGGTTCGTT
The DNA here is from genome assembly GCF_023897955.1 of Schistocerca gregaria. Lineage (NCBI taxonomy): Eukaryota > Metazoa > Arthropoda > Insecta > Orthoptera > Acrididae > Schistocerca > Schistocerca gregaria. Next base: position 398,119,216 of record NC_064931.1, on the reverse strand, counting down.
TGTGCACCATAAAAGATCTGATAAATTGCTAATCAGTAATTGGATCACACCAATAGAGGACGACCTCCACGTCGGCAGTTTAGCATTTCTTTCACGAATAGCTGTATACAAAGCTGATAAAGACATTAATACAAAGAGATATGTTAAGTTTGTTAAATTAATACATCTGAAAGGTATTAATTTGAATTTACTGAAATACGAGAGGCGTTTGATAATCCCGCGCAAAGTACGAGAGATGCCACCACCGACGCCTATCTAGGTCATGTTTAGTTAGTAGCATCTTTGGAAAGAACGCACACCAAGTTTCAGTCTTATTGGTCTATTTCTTTGTGTTTGGCATTCTTGTGAATCAAGGCAGTCGAGTGAATGTAAAAAAAAAGAAGGACGAAAATAAAGACAAGCTTGATAAACGTTATGGTGACTCTGCGCCTTCGATTAAAACAGTTTATTAATGATTTCAAAATTTTAGGAGTGCCCATATGGGCACAAGTGATGCTGAACGTTCTGGACACCCTGTGTAGGTTACCACTCCAGAAATCATTGATAAAATCCCTGATATGGTAATGGATGACAGGCGGGATAAGATGCGTGAGATTGCTAGTGCTGTAGGCATCTCTAGTGAACGGGTACATAATATTTTGCATGAACATTTGGATATGAGAAACCTATCCGCAAGAGGCGTTCCGCGATTGCTTACGCTTGACCAAATACGGAATTGTGCGAAGTGTTGCAAGGATGGTTTGCAGGTGTTCAGAAGAATCTGCAGGACTTTGAGCCTCGTTTCGTCACTGTGAATGAAACTCCTGATACAAAACGACACTCGAAACAATGGGTTACCAAGGGAGAATGTGCACCAAAAAAGGGGAAAAACACTCCTTCAGCCGGAAAGGTTATAGCGTCTGTCTTTTGGGATTCGCAAGGGATAATCCTCATCGTCTATCTGGAAAACGGTAAAATTATTACAGGTGGATATTATTCATCGTTATTGGACCGTCTTTTTCGATCCTGACAATGCACCATCACACACCTCAGCAGCTGTGGTTGAAAAATTAATGGAAATAGGATTGCAAGTCGCTTCACGTCCCCCACCCCTTCCCTATTCTCCAGGCTTTGCTCTCTCAGACTATTCAGGAGGACGACGATTCAATCCCGCGTCCCTGCATCCTGGTTTAGGTTTTCCGTGATATCCCTAGAGCACTCTGGGCAAATGCCGGGATGGTTCCTTTGAAAGGGCACAGCCGACTTCCTTCCCCATCCTTCCCTAATCCGGTTCAGCCAGGGCAACGGCATGGAGGTCCGACGGGCTGCAAAATGCAGAGTCGTGCGGCCGCACTGGACTACAGCAGTCTCTGGCTGAGCGAGTTAAGTTCTGAGGTCATCAGTCCCCTACAACTTAGAACTACTTAAACCTAACTAACCTAAGAACATCACACACATCCATGCCCGAGGCAGGATTCGAACCTGCGGCCATAGCGGCCGCGCAGTTCCAGACTGTAGCGCCTAGAAACGCTCTACCACCCCGGCCGGTGTGGGGGATCAGTTCCGTCTCTTATTAATTTATTCGGTGTGAACCTCTTGAGTGCTGTTGATACTATTTCTTTGAACTTTAAGCCATATATGGTCTTCACTTACATAGTTTGGAAGGATTGGAGACTATCTCTTAGAAAGACGTCACTTGAATTTTTAGTTGCTTTTACAAATAGATATATTTCGTGTTTAGTTTTGGTGAATTTCTTTGTTACGGAATTGAGCCTCGCTACGACTGTGTGTTAGCTAATCCTTGTACCTGTTGTGATGCTCAGGATTATTTGTGGCTAAGAGGTCAAGTGTGTTTTCATAACCATTTACAATTTGAATGGCTTCATGAACTAATTATTCAAAATACTTTTAAAAAATTCATTTAGAACAATTACGGAAGTTTTTTTCTATCTACAGTAGGGTTTGAAAATGTATTTTTGTCAACATACGGAAGGTAGACTGAAGACACTGCCAACTATAATTGTATGATTAGGGTACCTATTTGTGATGAGACTCCAGTTTTCTTTGAACTGTTCAGCAACTGTTTCATCTGAGACCTAGGTTCGGTAAAAGGAGCCAGTTAGTAATTTATTCCGGTTGTCGAATATAACGTCTGCCCATACTAAGTCACAGGAACTATCTGCTTCAATGTCGCTTGTGAGCTGGAACACACATTACATTATTTTTCCTTAAGTTGTAATTCTTGTTTCTGTTGTAGTGCAAATCATTACAATTACGTCTTTTCCCTCCAAGACCTAGGATGCTTTCTGTAACCCTGTAAATACCAGAGCTAAACACTGTAGAACAACAACGTACGTTACAAGTACAGTATTCTGTATTACTTCATTTCCTTATTTCTAACATTTTAGAATTGTACGTCGACTTTAGATGACATGTCAATCATACATGTTCTTATCTCTGTTTAGTGAACGTATTTGCACTCGTGTTTTGAACATTTTCCCTTTACACTTTATTAACTAGTATTTCGCCGCAAGGGATATCGCATTTTAGAGAGTAAATTAACATGGAGTACGTCGTTCTTCTTTTCAAACATTCACATACCCATTTCTTCTTTCCTTATTGTCTTTTGAGCATGTAATTGTAGTAATTAAAGTAGGCACAAATGCAGTGATCAAAAAGGAATGATAAGCGTACATTCGAATTCTCTTTACATCGTTCTTTCTTGTTACCCCCATGGCGATGGACTGTTTCTATCGCAATCAGTAAGCATGAAAGGAAGCTACCGTACAGACAGAAGGCTCTATATTTATGCTTGGCAGAACTTATCACATACTGACATAATCATCGATATTGCTTTCGTTTCCCAAAAGTTATAAATATTTCGGTTTTGGGATAGAAGCTCTGTATTTGACCAAGATGTCGAAGAAGAAGGTCCTTACGTACTGCTTGTATCGAGTAAGATGTGGAGACGTCGCTTTGAAAGCGTACAGAAGTAGTACGAGAAAGGGCGTGCCTTACTTGAGGCTACCTGGCGAAAGGAAAAGTGTGGCAAATGTCCGGCGTGGCAAATGTCCGGCGTGGCAGATGTCCAGCATTCGCCGCATCGAGGTCCGACAGGCCACACGGTGCAGAGTCGTGCGGCCACACTCGACTACAGCAGTCTCGGGCCGAGCGAGTCCCTGACGTCACCACAAGGGCCGAGCAGTGCTGTTGCGAAACAACTTGTGTGCCACGGACTCAGCTGTGTCGCGTATGGATTTGCAGCCGCGGTGTCACTGCTCCGCACTGAGTGAGCCCGTGACGTTATTGCACAAGTGCCTCGCGCAAGCGCTGGCATGCTGCGGCCTGCGGGTTGTTGGTAGCACAAACCGCAGTTGTGAGCTACGGGCTGTCAGTGGTGAGTAGAGCAAAGTTTAATGCAAATGTTAAAATGTGTGTGAAATCTTATGGGACTTAACTGCTAAGGTCTTCAAACCCTAAGCTTACACACTACTTAAGCTAAATTATGCTAAGGATAAACACACACACCTATGGTTGTGGGAGGACTCGAAACTCCACTCGGACCAGCCGCACAGTCCATAACTGCAGCGCCTTAGATCGACAGAGTTTAGTGGAGTGGTGGGATTTCTTAATTTTTTTCGTAACGCACAAAATGAGCGCGGAAACTATACGTGGTTTGAAGAAGAAGGTGCGCATGTAATTAAAAAAGGAAGTAAAAGGAGAATTAATCAGTGGTGAGTAGAGATCCACACAGTCTGAAACGAATTTTAAAGATTCAGTTTGGACAGTGTTAAAACCTGTTGTGGATGGCGTTAGGAAAAGTAGTCAGTTTCTTTGCTGTTCGCTGTGCAGTGAAATTTACTTTCATTCTGAAGGGTCAAGTGGCACGTCGCACGTTTCTCGCCATCCATTCGTGTCTAATAAAGAACGCTTGACGTAAAACGTAATTGTGCGAAGTGTTGCAAGGATGTTATGCAGCTGTTCAGAAGAATCCGCAGGACTTTGAGCGTCGTTTCGTCACTGTGGTTGAAACATGGATACATTACTATACTGCTGAGACCAAACAACACTCAAAACAATGGGTTACCAAGGGAGCATGTGCACCAAAATAGGGGCAAACCATTCCTTCGGCACGAAAGATTGGGGCGACTGTCTTTTGGGGTTTGAAAGGGATAATCCTCATCGACTATCTGGAAAAGGTTAAAATTATTACAGGTGAATATTATTCATCGTTATTGGACCGTAATTTTCCATCCTGACACTGCACCAGCATACACCTCAGCAATTGTGGTCGCAAAATTGATGGATATAGAATTCGAAATCGTTTCACGTCCCCCACCCCACCCCACCCCTACCCCCTATTCTCCAGACTTGGCTCCCTAGGACTATTATTTGTTCCCCAATTTGAAGAAATGGCTGGCAGGACAAATATTTTATTCAAACGAGGAGGTGAGTGCAGTAACTATTGGCTATTTTGCAGACTTGGAGAATTCCTTTTATTCGAAAGGGAGAAAGAAATTAGAACAGCGTAAGACGAAGTGTATAATTCTAACACGAGACTATGTTGAAAAAGGTTTACCCCAAACATATAAGCAGTTTTTATTTTTACACGGACTTTTCAAACGCTCCTCGTTTATTCATGGTCCTTAAGAGCTAGTATTATAGATTCATACATAGGGAAAGCTGAAGAACAAAGGCCGATAAGAAACAGGAAGGCGTCTCCTAGCTGATGGCAGAAAAAATGTGAAGGCTTCTCTGTTCTTCATTATATGCCCATATTACATATACTTATTAACATTTGTGGACTTTCTGGTACACACATATTTCATAAACACAAAGAGAGAAACTTTATTTTGGTGTCTTACATTTGCCGACGATATATTTGACTACGATACTGGCTGTTACGTGAGTGAATATACATTCAGGTCTTTTACCCCTATATAATGCAAATTAAGCCTTAGTGATTTTGCCTACATTTGTTCTTCATGACAAACGAACCTTGCGACTGTACTTCACTGGTGACAGCTTGACCCAGCTTCAACATCATCCCCCTGAGTTCCACCGCGCGTCGTCGAAAGTCAGTTTCGGCTTGGTGCTTGATGAGAAAGTGTAGCCCTGGGATTGCACATCAGCCTTCGACTGCATCACGCATTACACTGCAAGTGTCGTCACTTACGTCAATCTCCTGATCCAGTGGCACGAGCCCTGTCGCCCCATGTCATTCACCTTACAAACACATTTCCTCTTTCTTCTTCTCCCACGTTCTGAGGAGGCAGTGCCGTCACAGATGTTGCCGAATCTGCGGCCATCGGAAATACTAAATGGGTCTGTACCATTTCAGTACCCGAAACATCTGCAATACAATCAGCCTTATTGATAGCTTTTTGTGCAACATCCAAAGTATCTACAACAAAATTACTGTCGGCATTTGCAGTCTGCAAGACACAAAGATCATCGGCACATGCACTTCCCTCCACATCTGGTCCAGGCTACTGAAATTTGCACCCTCTTCGACAGGGTATACCTCAGTAATTATTCAAACAACAGAGAGGAGCAAAAAACAGTACGTCGACAAGACCACTTAGTCTAATTCCATTTTAACACTTACTGTAATTTAACTTCTCCGCTTGAGCACCTACACATGACTACTACATTACGTGCTTAACCGTAGTGAGACACCGTTTTTACTCGAAATGAAATGCTTTCCCCATTTAAAACTACCACAAAATTCCGACTTCTAAACAAAACTCATCTTCCCTTCCTAAGAAGCTACACATGGTTAACACCTTACATCGTTCCAGAATATGAGCCACACGCATTGATAATAGGGAAAAATAACGTTCATATTTACACATCCACAGAACACAGTCTACGTTTACTTGCCACATGTCATACACGAAAACAGAACTGAAAAGCTGGTAAAAAGTGGACTGACTCTACGCGATACTCGCAGGGGAAAAACAGTTAACGCAATCACCCACTCCATACTGATGCTGTCTGTTGACAAACCTGCAACTTGACCAGAAGAAGGGATCGGTTGGTAGGTCATGTTCTGAGGCATCAAGGGATCACCAATTTAGTATTGGAGGGCAGCGTGGAGGGTAAAAATCGTAGAGGGAGACCAAGAGATGAATACTCTAAGCAGATTCAGAAGGATGTAGGTTGCAGTAGGTACTGGAGATGAAGAAGCTTGCACAGGATAGAGTAGCATGGAGAGCTGCATGAAACCAGTCTCAGTACTGAAGACAACAACAACAAGAAACAACTGGCTGTTACATGAGTACTCATTCAAGTCGTCTACAACAAAATTACAAGACTGGTGTATACAAGAAAAACAATACATTGTTTGACATGTTTTAAATAAACAGTTTAGCAAATCATTTACATTCGCACGTGAGATATTTGTACAAGATACACAAACTTAAAATGTGAAAGGTATCAATGTTCTGAGGATAAGAGGGATTACTTCAGGGACGTGTCTTCCCGTGGTAATTGAAGCAGCCACTGCTCGAGGGACTTCGCAGTTGGCTTGTATGACGTTAATCGGTCGGTGACAACCGGCTGAGTTTGAGCTCTGGTTGTGCACTTTGCAGCAGAGGTGGGCATCGAAGCGCGGCACGTCCAAGACCGTAGCCACGGCAGACGTGCGAGTCTTCCTTTGCGCTGCCGGTTGGGGAGGGGAGCCGCATCGAGCTCCGCCGGGAGAGTCGTGCGAAGAGGCTCGGCCCACGAGCTGCAGCCGCACTGGGCTGCAGCTGTCTCGGGCAGTGCGAGTCCCAGACGTCACTCAAGGGCCGAGCAGTGCTGTTGCGAAAGAACACGTATGCCACGGACAGAGCTGAGCTGCGCGTAGAGTCGCAGCCCACGGGCCGCGACCTCACTCCTCCACACTGAACGAGACCGTGACGTCACTGCGCCAGTGCCTTGCGCAAGCATCGGTGTGCTGCGGCTTACGGGCTGTTGATAGGACTGACCGCAGTTGTAAGCTACGGGCTACGAGGGGTGAGTGGAGCAGTGTTTGGTGCAGTGGTGAGATTCCTTCATTTTTTTCGTAACACACAAAATGAGAGATGAAAACTAAACGTGGTTTGCAGAAGAAGGAGCACATGTCAAGAAAAAGGGAAGTAAAAGAAAAACTAATCAGTGGTGAGCAGAGAACTACATAGCCTGGAACGAAAAGTACAATTTGGACCCTATTAAAATGTATCGCGGATGACATTAGGAAAACCGTTAATTTTGTTTGCTGTTCGCTGTGCGGTGAAGCTGACTCTCATGCTGAAGGGTCAAGTGGCATTTCGCACATATCTCGCCATCCATGCGTGTCTAATAAACAAAGGTGTTATGTGGACGAGAAACGACTTCCTAAACCCGCTCAGGAGATAACTGTCGATAATTGCGTTGCTATGTGTGCACGAAACTTATGGTCGTACGGAACTATACGAGGTGAAGGTCTTATGGATGTTGTTCAGACGTTAATCGACACTGCAAAGGCCATTTTATCTCACCCCACAACTATGTCGCGGTACGTGGCAGACAGTGTTAAAAGCCTACGACATATAATTATGCCTGAGGTAATTGCTCATATAACAGAAGACGCATACTGTGCAACTACGGACATGTGGCAACCAGAAGAAACAATTATCTGACATGTACTGTCTCCTGTTTTATTGTCTCGACTGTCAGATCTCGCGTTTTCTTTACAACCTAGTTTGCAGATGAACCAAAAGCGGGCGGTAACATTCTGAGAGAATTGTTTACACGATTTGTGTACCTTGGTATCCAATAATTTTAATGCGGAGTATGTATGCATCAGTTGTCCATAAGTTCATGGTCTTTTGGTTGCGTTGAAAGAACACTTCCCTTACGTAAATAAAAGTGGTCTTCCTAAAGATCTTGATAGATAACTGAGCCATTCTGACGACAGTCATTGGAATAAGCAGCTGACAATGTTACAATGTCTTTATGCGAAAAGCTCTCTGAGGAGGGAGCAATAGCCCGAAATGAAGGAACTGATATAACGCTTTTGAAAGAACTTTTCACGATATGTATGCTGTTCCTACTGTAATTCTTATATGCAATAGTTTATTTTGTAGCTTTCAAAACATGTGGGTTTTTGTAGCGCTTCAAAGCGGCGCCCAAGTAATTAGAACTGGAGAAATCGCCTGCACTGCACCTTCTGTTGACATGGACAATGACAATTTTGACGCATTTGAGTCAGGCGCCCCAGGACAGAGAAGGTTCTGAAATCGGACATTTACATAAACACCTCAAATTATACTTAGATGAAAACTATTTGTCCAGAGATACTGTGAGGTAGCAACTTTCCTCTTACCACCATTTGTCATTTAAAAATGATATTTGAAGATAAGAAGCGTCAAGTCATAAAAAGGATACAATAGTTATCCTTCCTCACACTTCTCTAATCCCACAATACACTCTAACGACATTTCGCTTTAGTGCATCTCTACCCGACTTTCCTCTTCGTTCACGCTAGTGGTTTCGAACGGAACTGACCTACCTTTCGATCTAGAAACAGTTATCTCAATGTACTCTGCTTCTCTGGAAGTTACAAAAATAACATTTAATGTTCGGAAATAGGAGAGACGCTCATTCCTACATGTTCCTCCACAACTGGTACCACGTGAAACCTTGGGAATCCATGTTGTCCTAAATGAAAGTTTGTATTTTTCCATATATGCAGTGAAATATGAATTTTGCACTTCTCAGGTAAAAAGAAGAGAGGAATAATGAAGCTGGACATGTGTTTCACAGCCCCATCACATCAAAGAACATATGTTGTTAAAGCACATGCATTCTGCTACTCCAGCCACTGGATTTCTCGTTGTGCAATTTGAAGATGGGAGTGAGACATTGGGGTAGCCTACACTCGATGTCATTCAACATCTACACCGAACAAGCAGTAAATCATACAATGATAAATTTGTAAATAATATTAAATATTAGGGAGGAGCAATAAATATTTTGAAATTTTCCCGGTGACACTACAATTCTGTCAGAGACAGATAAGAACATTTGAGTGGAATAGTCAGTGCCCTGGAAAGGGATTATAAGATAACCCTCAATAGAACTAAATGAAAGGTACTGGAACGTATTCGAATTAAACCTAGCAGTAACAACGGATTTTCCATAACGTGTACCACAAAAGGGGGGCGTAATATATGACCAACACAAAGATACACGCATTTCGTCAATTTCCTTTTTCTTTTACGCACAACATACTTTATAAAGATATATTTATGTGTAAGAAGGGTCCTAAACCTGAAAATATGAATTTGACACCTGTTCTGCAAATTCACATCCACTGACAAGGCGTAAATTATTCCATTAAGTCTTACTGAAAAATTTAAGTCAATTGTGGTGTCTGGTAGAAGAAATCATAAAAAATCAAAAATATATTCTTTCTCAAAAATTAAAATATAGAATAAACTATTCTGAAAAGGTAGGCATAAAGTACCGCTTCCCTCTCCCTTGGTATTGTGAGGGTTAAATCAGAAAGTTTTCAGGGCAACTGATTACGAAATGAGACACTAAAACCACTATTGGACAGCAAAATAACTGATTATGGCCGAAGTAGAGAGAATATAAAATGAAGACTGAGTATAGCAAGAAAAGTATTATTAAAAAAGGGATTTGCTAACATTGAATATAAATTTAAGTGTTAGGAAGTATTTCTTGAAGGTATTGGAATGGTTTTCAAGATGCTGCTCCAGGCGGATGTAAAAATGAATGTGCGCAATGGTTAATACCGAACGCGAAAATAAAGTTTTGGCCCATTCTGACTTCCCCCTGAAGCAGGTCTTAGAATCTATTATTTCCTCCTCCTTGCCCTTGACATATAAATTACAACATAAATATCAATGAATGATACAGAGAACTAGCAACTACTAAATTATAAATGTTGTTTCTGCTTATACATTTATTGAAAATTAAAACCCCTTTATACACTCCCGGAAATTGAAATAAGAACACCGTGAATTCATTGTCCCAGGAAGGGGAAACTTTATTGACACATTCCTGGGGACAGATACATCACATGATCACACTGACAGAACCACAGGCACATAGACACAGGCAACAGAGCATGCACAATCTCCTGACCCACTGGCACATGCCTTGTTGGCCCGATCATAAACGTTGCAAGCACATTTCCTCTTCCTTCTCCTCCCACATTATGAGGAGGCAGTGCCGTCACAGATGGTGCGAATCTGCGTCCATCGGAAATACTAAATCCGTCTGTACAATTTCAGTACCCACAACACTCTGTAGGAATCAGCATGGGTTTCGAAAAAGACGATCGTGTGAAACCCAGCTCGCGCTATTCGTCCACGAGACTCAGAGGGCCTTAGACACGGGTTCACAGGTAGATGCCGTGTTTCTTGACTTCCGCAAGGCGTTTGACACAGTTCCCCATAGTCGTTTAATGAACAAAGTAAGAGCATACGGACTATCAGATCAATTGTGTGATTGGATTGAGGAGTTCCTAGATAACAGAACGCAGCACGTCATTCTCAATGGAGAGAAGTCTTCCGAAGTAAGAGTGATTTCAGGTGTGCCGCAGGGGAGTGTCATAGGACCGTTGCTATTCACAATATACATAAATGAGCTGGTGGATGACATCGGAAGTTCACTGAGGCTTTTTGCAGATGATGCTGTGGTGTATCGAGAGGTTGCAACAATGGAAAATTGTACTGAAATGCAGGAGGATCTGCAGCGAATTGACGCATGGTGCACGGAATGGCAATTGAATCTCAATGTACCGAAGTGTAATGTGATGCGAATACATAGAAAGATAGGTCCCTTATCATTTAGCTACAAAATAGCAGGTCAGCAACTGGAAGCAGTTAATTCCATAAATTATCTGGGAGTACGCATTAGGAGTGATTTAAAATGGAATGATCATATAAAGTTGATCGTCGGTAAAGCAGATGCCAGACTGAGATTCATTGGAAGAATCCTAAGGAAATGCAATCCGACAACAAAGGAAGTAGGTTACAGTACGCTTGTTCGCCCAATGCTTGAATACTGCTCAGCAGTGTGGGATCCGCACCAGGTAGGGTTGATAGAAGAGATAGAGAAGATCCAACGGAGAGCAGCGCGCTTCGTTACAGGATCATTTAGTAATTGCGAAAGCGTTACGGAGATGATAGATAAACTCCAGTGGAAGACTCTGCAGGAGAGACGCTCAGTAGCTCGGTACGGGCTTTTGTTGAAGTTTCGAGAACATACCTTCACCGAAGAGTCAAGCAGTATATTGCTCCCTCCTACGTATATCTCGCGAAGAGACCATGAGGATAAAATCAGAGAGATTAGAGCCCACACAGAAGCATACCGACAATCCTTCTTTCCACGTACAATACGAGACTGGAATAGAAGGGAGAACCGATAGAGGTACTCAGGGTACCCTCCGCCACACACCGTCAGGTGGCTTGCGGAGTACGGATGTAGATGTAGATGTAGAATACAATGAGCCTAATTGATAGCTTACTGTGTCACCTCCGAAATATCTAGAGCAAAATTACTGTCGGCAGTTGCACTCTGCAAGACAAAAAAATCATCGGAACATAAACTTCCCTCCACATCTGGTCCAGGCTGCAGAAATTAGCAACCTCTCCGCCAGGGTATACCTCACTAATTATGAAAACAAGAAACGAGGAGAACGAAACAGTGCGACCACAAGGACACTTAATCGAATTCTATCCTAACACTTACTGTAACTTAGCTTCTCCGCTTGAGGGGCTACTCATGACTACTACTTTACACTCTTAAAGGCAGTGAGCCACATTTATTGCTCAAAATGAAATACATTGTCCATTCAAAACGTCGAAAACTACCACAAAACTCTGACTTCTCGACAAAACTCATCTTCCTCTCCTAAGAAGCTACGCATGGTTAACACCTTATACACTTCCAGAAAAACAGCCACACTCATTGATGACAGGCAAAAACAACGTTCATATTTACACATCCTCAGAACACATTCTGAGCCTACTTGACACATGTTACACATGAAAACAGAATTGAAAAGCTGCTAAAAGGTGCAATGATCGACGTAATACTCCCACTGGAAAAAATAGAACTGTAAATGCACACACCCACTGCACGATGATGCTGTGTATCGAAGAAACAGCAACCCTGAGGTAGTCGAGTGTCATCGTCTCCAGGGAGTGTGGCAGGTAAGGTTCCCCTGTCACTGACATTAAGAGGTGCCACTTCTAACATCAAAATGTGGGGTTCCAGGAGGGATGACCTCTACATGTGGAGGTCTGAGTTGAGGTGCTGGATTGTTGTCCTGATGATTATCCATGGTTGCTCATAAAAACTTCAGTGTTCGTCATACATTTTATTAAAGAACAAACTAGAACATTCTGTGGTCCAGCGTCCTCCATAGTGCTGAAGACAGAGAGTGTTAAGGAACTTATGCAACAGGTGGCCATGGTCTCAACTGACTGCCTCCTATCGCTGAAGGCTTGTTGCACCTGGTAGTTGGCCCACAGGCTGGAAGATGCTAAGCTAACAAGACTAATCTTAAAACCTGCAGCTGGGCCCACAGTTACTGGAGGCCAAATCCCACGGTGGCTGCTTCTAGCGTCATGTCGCGTCATGGAGCGGCAACACCTCTCCTCTTAAATAGTAGTAGTAACCGAGCGAGGTGGCGCAGTGGTTAGCACACTGGACTCGCATTCGGGAGGACTACGGTTCAATCCAGTCTCCAACCACCCTGATTTAGGTTTTCCGTGATTTCCCTAAATCGTTTCAGGCAAATGCCGGGATGGTTCCCTTGAAAGGGCACTGCCGATTTCCTTCCCAATCCTTCCCTCACCCGAGCTAGCGCTCCGTTTCCTATGACCTCGTTGTCGACGGGACGTTAAACACTAACCACCTACCTTCCACTACCTTAAATAGTAGCTACCAGACTGAGACACCTTTGACTGATAATGGTAATTTATGTTGGCACAGAGCGTTCTTGGCTTGCAAATCACTGCTTGTACCCATGTAGACCATAAGAAGTCTGTTGATTGGATGTGTAGTTACTGGCATACCAACGCCTTTCTGCTGAGCCGTTATTATGGCGGTGCCAGTCCTTTTCCTGGAGCACAATGTGGGAATCTGCCAGTTGTATTGCTGCATCTGACGTAATGGCGTTTGGTCGGCTCTGAGCTGGCCCAATCCCTAAATATTTTGCAACAGCCATGGGAACATCAAAATTTTACTAAGTAGCACCTAGAAATAGTGGTGACACTGCAAATGGAATAACTGATAAGAAGATACCGAGTCGAATTGGGGAAAACAAGAAATTTATGGCACAACTTTGTTTCATTGGGCATATCTTGAGGCAAAAAGGACTTCTCAGTTTTGTAATGGAGAGAAGTGTGCATATATATGGATGTTGTGGAGGGTTGGTGTTAAAATTGTAGAGGGAGACAAAGTCTTGAATACAGTTAGCAGGCTCAAACTGATGCACATTGCAGTAACTGTGCAGCGCTGAAGAGGCGTGCACAGAATAGACTAGCTTGGGCAGCTGCATCAAACCAGTCTTCGGACTGAAGACCACAACAGCATTGCGGAAGGGGGTGGGACGGAGAGGTAGGCTTGTGGTCCACAACTTTGCAAGTTGTTTACTGGGAAACCTCATGAGTAAGGTAGATCTAGTGTGACCAGCGCCCTCGGCTGTTGACATGCGAAAAGACGTTTCTACATCGCTCTAAATTAATGGCGTTGCTTATTCTCGTATGAGAAAAACTATTTATCTCTCAGTGTTGGCCGATGCAACCAAAGTGTCTCTAGTACGACGTTAAACTGAAACCATACAGTATAAGTGGTCCCTATCCAACAATAGCAACAACCTCTCTTGAAGGTGGATGAGCGAGTGGAAGTTGTCAGCTGTAACTGTTACCTTGTTGCTTCTGAAGGTGGAAGGAAGATAGAGAATGTAAAGAAAATAGTAGAGATAACCTACCACTTACCAGCAGGTAGTCATCTCAGTAATGTCAATTGAAATGACCTGAGCAGTGCTTGTTGATTTCTGTTGTTAATTCCTATTACCGCAGGTTGGTGTTAGAGAGAAGCGCAAAATTACAGATGTGGCTCAAACGTAATTTTCATAAGGCAAGTGCATAACGCGATCGGTCAATCGAATTATGGTGTTTACTAAATTGAGTATTGTACTTCGTTTCTGAAAGACTGTAGGTTCTTTGGTGCACAATAAGAGATCTGATAAACTGCTAATCAGTATTTGGATCACACCAGTGGCGGACGGGCTCCATGTCAGCAGTTTTGCATTTCTTTCACGAATAGCTGTATACAAAGCTGATAAAGACATTAATACAAAAAGATATGTTTAATTCGTTAAATTAAAACGTCAGAAAGGTATTAATTTAAATATACTTAAATACGAGGGGCGATTGAAAAGTCTGTGCAAAGTCCGAGGTGTGCCACCACCGGCGCCTATCGACGTCATGTTTATTTATTAGCATCTTTGGAAAGAACGCACACCAAGTTTCACTCATATTGGTCTATTTCTTTGTGTTTGGCATTCGTGTGAATAAAGGAAGTCGAGTGACTGTCAAAAAATGGCCGAAAAAGTATTTCGTGTGGTGATTTAATATTATTTTATGAAAGACCAAACGCCTCAGGAGACTGAAGAGAAGCTTGATAAACATTACGTTGACTTTGCGCCTACGCTTAGAACAGTTTACAAGTGATTTCAAAATTTTAGGAGTGGCCATGTGGGCACAAGTGATGCTGAACTTCCTGGACGCCCTGTAGAGGAAACCACTCCAGAAATTACTGATAAAATCCATGATATGGTGATGGATGTCAGAAGAGTTAAGGTGTGTGTGAGAGTGCTAATGCTGTGGGCATCGTAAATGAACGGTACATAATATTTTGCACGAACATTTGGACAGGAGAAAGCTAGATGCGTTCCGCGATTGCTCACGCTTGACGAAAAAGGAATTGTGCGAAGTGTTGCAAGGATGGTTTGCAGCTGTTCAGAAGAACCCGCATTTTGAGGTCGTTTCGTCACTGTGGGTGAAACATGGATACATTACTACACTCCTGAGACCAAACAACGATCTAAACAATGGGTTACCAAGGGAGAATCTGTACCAAGAAAGGCGAAGACCATTCCTTCGGCCGGAAAGGTTATGGCGACTGTCTTTTGGGATTCGCAAGGGACAATACTCACCGACTATCTGGAAAAGGGTAAAACTCTGTGAATATTTTTCATCGTAATTGGACCGTCCTTTTCGATCACGACAATGCACCAGCAGACACCTCAGCAATTGTGGTCGCGAAATTGATGAAAATAGGATTCCATCTCGTTTCACATCCGCCACCCCCAATATTCTCCAGACCTGGCTCCCTCGGGCTACTATATGTTCCCGAATTTGAAGAAATGGCTGGTGGGACACAGATTTTATTCAGACGAGGAGGTGATTGCATCAACTATTAGCTACGTTGCAGACTTGGACAATTCCTATTATTCTGAAGGGATCAACAAATTACAACAACGTTGGACGAAGTGTATAAGTCTAATAGGAGACTATGTTGAAAAATAAAAAAGGTTTACCCCAAACATGTAAGCAGTTTTTATTTTGCACGGACTTTTCAAACACCCCTCGTATATTCATGGTTATTAATAGCCAACAGGATAGATGTATACATAGCGAAAACTGAAGAACAAAGGACGATACGAAACAGGAAGCCATCTCCCAGCCGATCGCAGAAAAAATGTAAGGGCTTCTGCGTTCTTCATTATCGGCCCGTATTACATGTACTTATTAACATATGTGGACTTTCTGGTACACACATATTTCATTAACATAAAGAAAGGAAAATTTTCTTGGTGTCTTACATTTTCCTACGATATATTCGACTACGATACTGGCTGTTACATGAGTAGTCATTCAAGTCGTGTACAACAAGGTTAAGACAGTTCAGGCACGTGTCTGCCGGGGGGAATTGATGCAGCAACTGCTGGAGTGACGTCGCAGTTGGCTTGTATAATGTCAATCCGACGGTGACAACCGGTTGAGAGCGAGATCTGGTTGTGCACTTTGCAGCAGAGGTGGGCATCGAGGTGCGGGGCCCGTCCAGGACCGTAGCCATGACAGTGGTGCGAGCTTTGCCTAGCGCTGCCGGTTTAGCCGGGGCAGCCGCATGCACGCCCGACGGGCCGCCCGGTGCAGAGTCATGCGGCCGCACTTGGCTACATCAGTCTCTTGCCGAGCGAGTCCCTGACGTCATCCCAAGGGCCGAGCAGTGCTGTTGCGAAATCACTTGTACACACCGGGTTCAGCAGAGTCGCGTATGGAGACGTAGCCCACGGGCCGCGGCCTCACTGCTCCGCACTGTGTGCGGCTGTGACGTCACTGCATCAGTGACGTGCGCAAGCGTTGGCGTGCTGCGGCCTACGTGCTGTTGGTAGCGCTGACTGCAGCTGTGAGCGACGGGCTGTGAGCGGTGAGTAGGACAGAGTTTTCGTCAAATATTCCAATGTGTGTGAAAGCTTGGGACTTAACTGCTAAGGTCACTCGACCCTAAGCTTACACACTACTTAGCTTAAATTATCCCAAGGACAAACACACATACCCACAGGGTTTTCACTCGCACAGGATGCCCCTGCAGCTCCGAATTGGTACGCTGGCATGCACGACAGTGGCACTTCCCATCCGTCGTCAAAATGATATTGGGAAGAGTTTTCACTTCTCCTCTGCTCCGGCGAAGAATTAACTGTGTTATGTTCATCAACTTGGGTTTGTTGACGACTATTGGGCGAAAAGGTTTTGGAGAAACATGACAAAAAAGCAAAGAACTTTTCTATGCTTCAGCATTATGATATTACTGAAGAATTTATGTTTTTTGGTAATAAATTTGGTTCTGTAATCATTAATAAAATTGTAACATAAGTTTACAGGGTTAATGTTAGGATTGAACGACTAACTTTGGACGATAAAGCTAACAAAAAAATATTTAAGGATCAGGGCGCACTTGAAAAAGTACGTATAGCTTGTAGTAATAAAATGGGTGCATTTGATTTGAATCCTCAGAGGTCAACCGGTGTACCATGGCGTAAATATAGTAGGAGGAATAGATTTAAGTTTGTTACGTACTCTAAGCCTGAACAAAGCGCTGATACATCTAAAGTTAAATCCGACCATCATTGGCACCAAGGCAGAAGCGACTCTCATCGCTGAAGACGACACGTCTCCATTCGTCCCTCCATTCACGCCTGTCGCGACACCACTGGAGGCGGGCTGCACGATGTTGGGGCGTGAGCGGAAGACGGCCTAACGGTGTGCGGGACCGTAGCCCAGCTTCATGGAGACGGTTGCGAATGGTCCTCGCCGATACCCCAGGAGCAACAGTGTCCCTAATTTGCTGGGAAGTGGCGGTGCGGTCCCCTACGGCACTGCGTAGGATCCTACGGTCTTGGCGTGCATCCGTGCGTCGCTGCGGTCCGGTCCCAGGTCGACGGGCACGTGCACCTTCCGCCGACCACTGGCGACAACATCGATGTACTGTGGAGACCTCACGCCCCACGTGTTGAGCAATTCGGCGGTACGTCCACCCGGCCTCCCGCATGCCCACTATACGCCCTCGCTCAAAGTCCGTCAACTGCACATACGGTTCACGTCCACGCTGTCGCGGCATGCTACCAGTGTTAAAGACTGTGATGGAGCTCCGTATGCCACGGCAAACTGGCTGACACTGACGGCGGCGGTGCACAAGTGCTGCGCAGCTAGCGCCATTCGACGGCCAACACCGCGGTTCCTGGTGTGTCCACTGTGCCGTGCGTGTCATCATTGCTCGTACAGCCCTCTCGCAGTGTCCGGAGCAAGTATGGTAGGTCTGACACACCGGTGTCAATGTGTTCGTTTTTCCATTTCCAGGAGTGTAGTAGGTGAATATGGATTGGGGCTAAGAAATGAAAGAGGAAGCTGCCTGGTAGAATTTTGGGTAGAGCATAACTTAATCATAGCTAATACTTGGTTTAAGATTCATAAAAAAAGTTGTATACATGGAAGAACCCTGGAGATACTAAAAGGTATCAGATAGATTATATAATGGTAAGACAGAGATTTAGGAACCAGGTTTTAAGTTGTAAGACATTTCCAGGGACAGATGTGGACTCTGACCACAATCTATTGGTTATGAACTGTAGATTTAAACTGAGGAAAGTGCAAAAAGGTGGGAATTTAAGGAGATGGGACCTGGATAAACTGAAAGAATCAGAGATTGTACAGAGTTTGAGGCAGAGCATAAGGGAACAGTTGACAGAAATGGGGGAAAGAAATGCAGTAGAAGAAAAATGTGTAGCTTTGAGAGATGAAATAGTGAAGGCAGCAGAGGATCAAATAGGTAAAAAGACGAGGGCTAGTAGAAACCCTTGGGTAACAAAAGAAATATTGACTTCAGTTGATGAAAGGAGAAAATATAAAAATGCAGTAAATGAAGCAGGAAAAAAGGAATACAAACGTCTCAAAAGTGAGATCGACAGGGGGTGCAAAATGGGTAAGCAGGGATGGCTAGAGGACAAATGTAAGGATGTAGAGGCTTATCTTACTAGGGGTAAGATAAATACTGCCTACAGGAAAATTAAAGAGACCTTTGGAGAAAGGAGAAGCACATACAAAAATATCAAGAGCTTTTTTGAAAACCCAGTTCTAAGCAAAGAAGGGAAAGCAGAAACGTGGAAGGAGTATACACAGGGCCTATACAAGGAGGATGTACTTGAGGACAATATTATGGAAATGGAAGAGGATGTAGATGAAGATGAAATGGGAGATATATTATTGCGTGAAGAGTTTGACAGAGCACTAAAAGACCTGAGTCGAAACAATGCCCCCAGAGTAAACAACATTCCATTAGAACTATTGACAACCTTGGGAGAGCCAGTCCTGACAAAACTCTACCATCTGTTGAGCAAGATGTATGAGACAGGCGAAATACCCTCAGACTTCAAGTAGAATATAATAATCCCAATCCCAAAGAAAGCAGGTGTTGAAAGATGTGAAAGTTACCAAACTATCAATTTAATAAGACACACTGCAAAATACTAATACGAATTATTTACAGAGGAATGGAAAAACTGATAGAAGCCGACCTCGGGGAAGATCATTTTGGATTTGGTAGAAATTTTGGAACACGTGATGCAAACTGACACTATGACTTATACTAGAAGAAAGATTAAGGAAAGGTAAACCTACGTTTATAGCATTTGTAGACTTAGAGAAATCTTTTGACCATGTTGATTGGAATACTCTCTTTGAAATTCTGAAGGTGACATGGATAAAATACAGAGATATTGATTTAAGTGTCAGGAAGTCGTTTCTGAAAGTATTTGTATGGAGTGTAGCCATGTATGGAAGTGAAACGTGAACGATAAATAGCTTACACAAGAAGAGAATAGAAGCTTTCGAAATGTGGTGCTACAGAAGAATGCTGAAGATTAGATGGGTTGATCACATAACTAATGAGGAGGTATTGAATAGAATTGGTGAGAAGAGGAGCTTGTGGCACAACTTGACTAGAAGAAGGGATCGGTTGGTAGGACATGTTCTGAGACATCGAGGGATCACCAATTTGGGATTGGAGGGCAGCGTGGAGGGTAAAAATCGTAGAGGGAGACCAAGAGATGAATACACTAAACAGATTCAGATGGATTTAGGTTGCAGTGGGTACTGGGAGATGAAGAGGCTTGCACAGGATAGAGTAGCATGGAGAGCTGCATCAAACCAGTCTCAGGACTGAAGACCACAACAACAACATGTTACTCTATTACTGCAATTCTTTTATGCAAACGTTTATTTTATAGCTGTCAAAGCATGAGGGTTTTTGTAGCTCTTCAAAGCGGCGTCCAGTGAATTAGAGCTGGGGAAATCACCTCCACTGCACCTTCTGTTTACATGGCCAATGACAATGATAAAGCATCTGATTCAGTCGCCCCAGGAAAGAGAAGCTTGAGAACTCGAACTTTTAAATAAACACAGAAAATTATATTTAGATGTAAAACTATTTGTCCAGAGATGCTGTGGGTAGCAACTTTCCTCTGGCGACCATTCGTCATTTAAAAATGATATCTGAAGATAAGAGGCGTAGAGTCATGAAAAGGATACAACAGTTATCCTTCCTCATACTTCAGCAATCCCAGAATACACTCTAACGACATTTCCCTTTAGTACATCGCGAACCGTTTTTTCTCTTTGTTTCCGCCAGTCGATTCTAACGGAACTGGCTTACGTTTCGATATAGAAACAGTTATCTCAACCTACTCTGCTCTTCTGAAAGTTACAAAAATAACATTGAATGTTATGAAGTAGAAGAGATGCTCATTCCTACATGTTCCTCCACAACTGTTAACATGTGAATCCTTGGGAATCCTTGTTGTCCTGAATTAAAGATTGTTTTTTTTCTGTACATGCATTGAAATATGAATTTTGCTGTTCTCCAGTAAATAGAAGAGAGGAGTAATGAGACTGGACATGTATTTCAGAGCCGCACCACATCAAAAAACAAATCTTGTTGAAGCACATAAATTCTGCTACTCCAGCTGCTGAATTTCTAGTTGTGCAATGGGAAGATGCAGCAGTAAAGTATACAAGGATAAATTTTTAAACACAATGAAGGAGAAGCTATAAACATTGTGTGTTTAGTGGGGCAGCCTATGTACGATGACAAAGTGCATTGTTGCCAAATTTATTCAAGATGGCGGCAATAATGTCATCCAGGATATCGGCATTTAGACTTGGTAACAATGCTTGACGTTATCCAAGATGGCGGCTTTTGGCGGAAAATAGGCCAATTGTGCTACGTCCACTAACCTAACCTCACAGAAAACATGGCGGGAAGTTTGAATTTTGGTAGGAAAACAGACGAATTGTTCTGTTTTCACAAACTTAAGCCTCCAGAGGAAAAAAATGGCAGGAAGTTTCAATTCCAACAGGATAATGCATGAAGAACTGTACTTGTCTTTCTTATTATTCGTTATTATTGATTATCATTTATTAACATTCATTATCATTTATTATTATTTAAACAGACAAATTGGGCTATGTCCACTAACCTAAGCCCACAGAAAGAATAGGTCCCAAATTCAAATTCCAAGAGGAAAATGCTTGCAAAACCGTACTTGTCTTTATTATTATTCATTTTTATTGATTATCATTTATTATTAACCATTATCATTTATTATCATTTATTATTATGTATTATTATTGACCTGCCTACACTAGAGAATTCACTCCAATTCAAATTCCAACACGATAATGTCACTAAAATTGTACTTCTATTTATTATTATCATTTATTATTTATTCGAGATGTCCACTTTTCTCGGTGAGAAATCAATTTTTCTTACATCCATATCAAAAATCTATCACAAGTTCAAATCCCAACACCGTAATTGATCACACGTACGAACTTTCTCCGTCACTTATCTTTTTTCACTGGTAACCTATCACAATCACGTCAAATAATAAACTGGATTTATAGTAACCTACGTCACGTCCTTTGATTTTGTAAGGGGGAAGGGACTGAAGACTTTATTTCATCTTTGATATCTGAGTGCAGTCGCCACGGCGTCCGCGACCCAACTGCCGAAGCCTGTCGCGTGAGGCGGTCTCTAGCGCTTGACTGCCGGTACGCTGCGTGCGAGCCCAGCAAACGCTCCCACGTCGTAAACATGTTTTTCTGGACAGGCTGGAACTTGCCGAGTTTGACGTCACAATTGTCCCTTGTCCGCTCACCACGTGTATTCGTTCCCTCTGCACGTTTCCCGCTGAAATTGTTGGCCTTGGAGCTGAATCACGCAACGGTCGGATGTTCCCTGCCACACATTTGGCGCCAAAGTTTTTTCCAGGGCACATTCAAACCTGTCGATGCCGACCGCTCACCATCCACGATGTGTTCTTGTGCGAGCGAGATGCAGTGCTCCACTTTTAGCGGACAAAATTTGCTCGACAGTGGAATCCGCCATGACTGTATAACAGCACGTTTGGTCAGCACTAGAACGCTCGCTAATTGACTCTCTCTTGCGCACACGTTATAACAGTACAATCGCTGCGCCGCCGCCCCGCTTACGTCACACACCCACCATACACGCAATGGACAAAAATCTTCTGTAAATAAGGTATGTTCCACATCGCTCGTCTAACCTATCAATTGCCTAAGTACTTAATTCCATTCCAGTTTTAATCATATTAAATAATTCAATTTACAATTTCATATATGTATGCAAAGGTTTTCAGCTACCTAATTTCAACTACTTTTCGAGGACAAGAGAGCCACCTCTTCCTAGGAACCAGTGCCGAGTTTGAATTCTGGCATTAAACAAACATCACTTCTACTTTCTCTACCTACCTAACAAAGTTGTTTGAAAGAATGGGCACTTGTACTAATCTCAGCCACCCGACCGCCACATCCTCCTAGGAACCAGCGCCAAGTTTGAAATCTGCCAGTAAATGAAGCTCTCACGCGCTCTCACCACCAACCAAAGAAAATTGTTGCAAACCTAGCTCATCGCCACTAAACTAAGCCACCAGCACTTAACCTCTTCCTACACGTTTTGGGTAAAGGACCCACCCTGCATTAGGCCCATGGATGGACGAACCAATTTACTTTATTTAGGAATGGAGTATATGTATCACACCGACATGTTCCACACCATACATACCTGAAAAACACTCCTACATAACTTATTTACAATGCTCTAGACACACGCTTGCTAATTGTAAACAGTTAAAAATACCCCATAGCACAGCCTACAGACATGTGAACCACTAGTAAATAATGTAAAACATTTACGTACAAATAGCCAAACAACTCCTAATTTTCAGAAATAATTTCAGTCCATAGGCTGGTGGGAGGAGTGTACTTTATTTATTTGGGCCATGTCTTTTTGAAACTTTGGCATCACATAGGTTTAGATATGTAGGGCTGACGTAAAGCAGCTTCTAAACTCCAGTAATGCACTACACGTGACAACACAACCACACCCATCAAGATATTCATTCCAATCCAGACCTGTAACTCCTCTTCAGATAATTTTTTACATTTATCTGTTGACTCACTAACAGTCTGGCCAGATTGCCGTTTTTGCGCAAAAACCACTCAGACTGCGCTGTGCTGCTCGAGGAAGTAAGGAAGGACTGCACTCTATTTATTAGGAACCCTTTTATTTAGTCGTGGAGTATATTTGTCACAAAACACCTGCAC
Organism: Schistocerca gregaria; assembly: GCF_023897955.1. Taxonomy (NCBI): domain Eukaryota; kingdom Metazoa; phylum Arthropoda; class Insecta; order Orthoptera; family Acrididae; genus Schistocerca; species Schistocerca gregaria. Next base: position 398,096,000 of record NC_064931.1, on the reverse strand, counting down.
TGATCCGCCTGTGGTCATCTGACACAGGCCACAAACGTGTAAACAACTCCTAATTTCTCCACACAATAGCAAACAGCTCTTAAATAATGCAGTACACAATATCAGCAGACGCGCTCTATACTCTTAAACTCTACAAATAAAGCACAGAACAGTGAACAGACATGCTTGAAAACAGTGCAACAGACACTATATCGAACTGCTACTAAATAATTCTTCACACAGATGTGTAGATACGCTCAGTACTCGTAAACTATCCTAATAACACATAACAGAGCCTGTAGATCCTCTAACAAAATAGCTCAGCAGACGTGCACAGGTTCCCCCCCCCCCTCCCTCCGCACCCTGCCCATAGAATCGTGAAATTACACATCCGCCTGATTTCAGACCTCACACAGCCCCTACTCGGCTTCCGCAAGCATGAGTTGGCCCGCTCAACGCGCTTGTCAGCTGTCAGAGCACACACATACATACGTCCAGGATACCGATCCGTCACAACACCAAGCCAGGACCACTGAACGTGGGTAAGTAACTTTATATCAACGCATCATAATTCCAAACCGCAGTCTCCATATGCTACAAATATCATAGCAGAAGCACATGTCCTTATCTTCTACGATACACTGCGCATTGGCCCTGACACAACATTACATGGCCCTTTAACTAAACATAACTACACATCCCTGCTCTCGCCTCGTCATGTGACCAGCCATCTAAAACCTTCTTAATATTATTCTTAGTTTACAACATTTTCTTTAAAAATAAGATGTAATATACTCCTCCCGCCACACCTAACCTCACACCCATCCAACCATCAACTTACACTAACGTCGTCAACCCTATCTTGATGCTCATATATCACCCCACAATCCATGTCCATCAATCAATTTACTATTGTCGTCCCCCCTTTTCGAATTACAAATGTAGCCTCTCCCTAAACACCAATCAACTCATCTTTCTCGCACTTTCGGCACTAACATTAATTTTACACGCACCCAGGAATACCAAACCCAATTAAAGAGTGAACCTTTTATACAGAGCATCAAGCACATACGACACTCACACCAATTGTCAAAGCCTGGTCCATATTTACCACCACCACATTTAATTAAATATTATTACCATTGCCTCAACACTCTGCCAGCACTCGATTTGGACCTATTTTTCCGCTCTTAACTCTTGTCACTAGCGGTAGAATGTCACTATCTATTGATTGAATAAATTTCCACATAAAAAAAATCTCGCCGAGCCGTTTGGAGACTCCTATATCCAAACAAATAGCATCATTCAACTATCACTTGCTCTTATCTAATAACTCATCCATCAGGTCCGGGGGCAAGATGACCCCTTTCTTTCTTTCTTTCTTTCTTTCTTTCTTTCAGCAGTAGGGAGCTATTTTTTAGAGTGGTATCTAAATTGCGCCATCAACTTAACATCACCAATCACGAAACATTTTTTCAAATACGTAAACACCCTTACTCAATTACACAGCGGTTCCGCTGAGGATATGACCTTCAATATTACAGTCCTTAATCCGATAACCACCAAACCTGGTACTAATCCAATCTTCACTCCTGCCAAAACTCACTTAATAACAAAAAAGCATTCTCCCTTTCTAAGCATAGATGAGTATGGATTTATCTTCACCCATCTGATCTCTGCAATTTAAGTTGGAGAAAGACATATCTATTACCTTCTGCATGCTGTATAGAAACAAGACGAGCTCAGTTACTGCAACAGGATCTTGTTTTGACCATTCACCGGAAATGAGCGCAATGTAGTACGTCCGAAACTAGATACAAGTACAACAGGTCCTCAACACCCAATCATCTTTATCCTCTACCATCAAACAGTGAAACAAAATTACCAGCTATAAAAGCTCATCATATTTATATGTCACGAAGGCACCAATGCGATCCACCTCCAGCGAGGACAAAGCGAATTCACAATACTCTCCCTGAATGCGACCATCCAAGAATTCCTAACAGCTCACCAAGTCAGACACCGCAAACTGCAGCTGCCTATGTTAACAAGATCATATTAAATATACAGACGCTGCACAGACCACTTTAAAGTTTCATCACCCATACTCTAAGCGAATGAGAAGCTACCTCTGACCCTTGTTCCAACAGTGTTTTGTAACATGATTTTGCACACTGACAAACATTTCGTCTTACTGCCACGACTTCGAAGTCAGTGTCTGATTCTAAACAGACATTAACACGGACTGATGCACGGCCTCTCGCAGGAAACTATACCTTCCACCTTGTAAAACGTATTCTTACAGTCGATAGCATAACATTGAATGATTTTAAATAAAGGACAGCCACAACACAAGGAAACTAGAAGAGCCTGGTGGCGTTGTGGCGACTTCCCTCGAAAGTGATTGACCACCTATACATTTCAACTCATATGTCGCAGTGACCGAATAGTTTATAACTCTGATTGGTCATTTTTGTACACAAATACGCGATCACCGTTTTCAGTGTTAGCAACCCTGGAAGTTGCGGTCCATCAACCAAAATTTGTCCCCCAACTCAAACAAGCATTGTCACTCAATCATTATGCACAGATGCAATGGGTAAGACACCACCGATCTACTGTAATATTATCCATCACAGCTGATATCGCGAAAAATTTTACATTATGTCCAACACTGACCAATCATGTGGCAGCTTGTTTTCCTAATTTCACTATCATAGCTAAGCCATACCTCCTCTGCTTTGCAAGTATCATTGTGAACATTCATAGATGACTGCTCAGCACGTCCATTCACACTTAATTCTCAAACACATAAAAACGATCAAAGTATACCAGACAACGCTATACATATTTCTAAGACCTCGCGCATAGTACTCGATCAATCTCTCTGCGTATGGCAGTCACAGAGCAATCTCGCCCTCTTAAATTAAAAGACCATCCTCACCTCGGCATTGACCAACCTATCCCACAACATCACTACCCATTTATTCCTCAACCGAGCAGACGAATACAGCTACACTCCACCTCTCTTCACTGAATAGAGCTTTCCTAGTCCTAACCCCTCCAAGTGCACTACATTTCTCGAAATGTAACCAAGTCTTGGAGCTTAGCACACCATATCGATCTATAGTAACAGACCTCAAAGTGCCTTAATTTAATAGCATACAGTTAAGAAGAACAAGAACGGAGCGATATTTATACACAGCATAGTTCGACAGATTTTTACGTAAATCATCCAATCTATCATGTGTAATGTATTGTTCTAGAGTCTAGGATTGGTGCATCGAAGATTCTAGTAAAAGAGAGAGAGAGAGAGAGAGAGAGAGAGAGAGAGAGAGAACATAAACACACACACACACACACACACACACACACACACACACACACACACACACACCTAAGACTACAACGTTGAGCACTTAAAAACGGACGACAACCTTAGCTCGCCTAATTTTTCATCCTGTCAGACATACAGCCTTATCCCCAGTTCCCCTACGCTGAGCTATGTCTCCCCCAATCGTAAGACTTTTTCTTTCTATGATACGAGTGGACACATCTACTTCCCACTGATCACATCCGATCACGAGTCAGAAATTATACTATTACTCCATCAGGTATACATAAAAATGGTAGCAGCAGGTGGTACTTCCTACAAGCAAACAGATACGCATAACAGCAGCGTCCAACGTGTGAAAATTAAAAGTCATCCCGTCACCAACTCTGTAAACACCCGTCTGTCGGAAAGTGTGTACACAATGATTACAGCCCCTCACAAATACCCACAGCTAACTTAATTATGGCGCTGAAATCTCGATTGTACACCAAGCATGCGACAGGGTAGGGGTCACGTAAATCAAAGTGCGTTTAGAGGAATGTGTCAACTTTCATCACACATGAGATGGAAGTCCTCTGATGACCGATGGGTTCACCATTAACGATCGCAAGTAGACAGTGCTTTAAATCACATATGGAACATGTAGCTGTATACGATTAGAATGCAGGCTATATCAAGTGACTAAAGCACCCAAATAGAACACAAGAAAAAAACTGACCTTCAGCAACTTGTCCTTCTCTAGAATATATGAGTCAACGTTTACGTCGTACCTAGTTACAGCTCTATCTCAATCGATCATCCGATAAACTCTCTGTTATCCTTTAACAAAGAGGTAAGTAAGTTTAGACGTGAATGATTCTCTGTCCTCCTCAAAGGCATCAAATACAGTATTCAACTTGCCTGTGTCTGTGCTACCTCAGTAGACATACACTATAATACGTACTCGACGAGAAAAGATTGACTACCATCCTGATTGTGCTCGCTTCAATGTCATCGTTTTCCTACATTCCTCTTGTTGCCGCATACTTTACTCCATTTGCAAATTGCTCCATGCGAAACAGAAGATAAGCAAGTACGTCCTCATTCTCACCGCATTTCGGTGTATGTTAGGTTAGTTTATACGTATGCGCTAATCGGTTTTCGCATTTCTTTCTATTTTATGTCAGATCCATCCATGCGCCCGTGACATAACCTATCGTTCAGTGTTTTAAAATTGCATGTAAATGTACCCCAGGTGTATCCAGCCACCTTCACATTCGGAGAGTGATTGCTCTGTTTTCTGTATGACTGTGTTCATGCACTCTGAGTTATTCAGGGAGAGTATTATGAATTTGCTTTGTCCGTGCTGGAGGTGGATCGCATTGGTGCCTTTGTGACTTGTAAATATGATGAGCTTTTTTAGCTGGTAATTTTTTTTCACTGTTTGATGGTAATGAATAAACATGATAGGATGTTATGGATCTGTTGTACTTGTATCTAGTTTGGGACATACAACACTGCGCACATTTCCAGCGAATGGTCAAAACAAGGTCCTGTTGCAGTAACTGAGGTCATTCTGTTTCTAGTTAGGCTGCAGAAGGTAATGTATATGTGTATCTCCGCCTTAAATTGCAGATATCAGATGGGTGAAGATAAATGCATACTCATCTATGCTTAGAAAGGGAGAATGCTTTTTTGTTATTAAGTGAGTTTTGGCAGGAGTGAATATGGTTTTATATATGCGAGTGTTTAAGGTTTGTGAGTGGAAATTGCCAACGAAGGGTGAATGACGTTGGGTTTGCTGGCTGGAAGGGACACTGTTTACGTGTCCAGTTGGAGATGCAGGGGGGGATAGAGATCTGCGCTATTCAGGAATCCATTTGTGCACTGTGTGTCGTTAGACAATAGCTGGAATTAAGGTATAGAGAGAGCCCACTTCAACATGCTGGTCCTGGGGCTGAGTGGACGGCGGTTTAGATGGACTGATATGTCGCTTTGGCGTGCCGGCGGCAGCGCTCAGACGTTCGCTTTGTAACATGCTATGGGATTAGTTTGAGCATTTAGTACTTGTTTCGGTGGTTATTGCATTAAGAACTGTAATATTGAAGGTCATGTCCTCAGCGGGACCACTGTGTAATTGAGTAAGAGTGTTGATGTATTCGAAGATATGTTTCGCGATTGGTGATGTTAAGTTGATGGCGCAATTTAGCTACCTCTGTAAAAAATAGCTGTCTGCTGCTGAAAGAACGAAAGAAAGGGGTGACCCTGCCCCCCAGACATGATGGATGAGTTATTAGATAAGAGAAAGTGATAGTTGTTGAATGATGCTATGTGTTCAGATATAGTAGTCTCTAAGCGGCTGGGCGAGATTTTTTTATGTGGTAATTTATTCAATCTATAGATAGTGATATTCTACTTCTAGTGATAAGAGTTAAGAGTGGAAAATAGGTCCAAATCGAGTGCTGGCAGAGTGTTGAGGCAATGGTAATAATATTTAATTAAAGATGGAGGTGGTAAATATGGACCAGGCTTTGAATATTGGTGTGAGTGACGTATGTGCTTGATGCTCTGTATAAAAGGTTCACTCTTTAATTGGGTTTGGTATTTCTGGGTGTGTGTAAAATTAGTTTTAGTGCTGAAAGTGCGGGAAAGATGAGTTGATTGGTGTTTAGATAGAGGCTACATTTGTAATTCGAAAAGAGAGGATGAGAATGGTGAATTGATTGATGGACATGGTTTGTGGGGTCATATATGAGCATCAAGATAGGGTTGAGGACGTTTGTGTATGTTGATGGTGGGATGGGTGTGAGGTTAGGTGCTGTGGGAGGAGTAAATTACATCTTATTTTTAAAGAAAATGTAACCTAAGAATAATATTTAGAAGGTTTTAGATGGCTGGTCACATGACGAGGCGAGAGCAGGGATGTGTAGTTATGTTTAGTTAAAGGGCCATGTAATGTCATGTCAGGAGCAATGGGCAGTGTGCTACAGTGTCATAGGAAGTAAAGACATGTGCTGCTATGATGTGTCTAGCGTACGGTGGCTGCGCTTTCGAAATATGCTACGTTGATATAAAGTTGACTTTCACCAGCGTTCGGTGGTCGCGGCCCCGATTGTGACGGATCGCTGTCCTGGGTGGACGTATGTGTGTGCTTTGACCACTGACGAGCGCGTTGACCGCGTCAACTAACGATTGCCCATTCGTGCAGGGCCTGTCCGAGGTCTGAAATCAGACGGATGGGTGACTTCACGATCCTGTGGGCAGGGTGTGGAGTGAGGTTGGGGGGGGGGGGGGGGAGAGGGTTACCAGCGCACGTCTGCTGAGTTATTTTGAGAGCGGATCTGCAGGCTCTGCTATGTGTTATTAGGATAGTTTACGAGTACTGAGCGTATCTACACATCTGTGTGAGGAATTATTTAGTAGCAGTTTGCTATAGTGTGTACTGAAATTATGATTGGGTGCGTGTCTGTGGACTGTGCAACATGCCACAGGGCACATCTGGGTGGGTGTTTTGTAATTGCGTGATAGATATACTGTATGTTTAAATAAGTTGTTCGAAAAAACAAATAGAGTGTTCTCAATGATTACACGCGCCTGCAGTGCAGATCAGAGTGATTGGTTTTCCGTCACCATCTTGGTTGCATGCGAGTAGTAAATGTTTTCCCGGCCGTGTTAATCGTGTGTCAACAATCTGTGGACTATTCTGACAATAGACGCCGGCTGTATACATGAGAAGAACAATGCAGCTTTCACATGTGTCAGAGGTGAGAGCCCTTTCTGGTCGGCTGTCACGAGCGCTCGGATGCTGAACTTGGCTGGAGGCTCTGGAACCCCCTCCCCGCCGACTGCTCGTGTGCGCGGCCTGCCTTGGAGCGTAATCTAAGGTGCATAGGCGATATCAATTTCTCCGGTGTTAGGTGCGAATGCAATTGTGTTGAGTGCATGTCTGGGGAAGGCCGAGCAAAGACTTTCGGTCGGTTTGGCAGCTGTGGGTGTTTGGGCGCGTCTGTTGCACTGTTTTTCGAACATGTCTGTGCACTGTGCTGTGCTTTATTTGGAGAGTTTAAGAGTACAGAGCTAGTCTGCTGATATTTTGTACTGCATTATTTAAGAGCTGTTTGCTATTGTATGGTGAAATTAGGAGTTGTTTACACGTTTGTGGCCTGTGTCAGATGACCACAGGCGGATCAGTGCGGGTATTTTGTGACAAATATACTCCACGACTAAATAAAAGGGTTCCTAATAAATAGAGTGCAGTCCTTCCTTACTTCCTCGAGCAGCACAGCGCAGCCTGAGTGGTTTTTGCGCAAAAACGGCAATCTGGCCAGACTGTGAGTGAGTCAACAAATTAATGGAAAAATTTATCTGAAGAGGAGTTACAGTTCTGGATTGGAATGAATATCTTGATGGGTGTGGTTGTGTTGTCACGTGTAGTGCACTACTGGAGTTTAGAACCTGCTTTACGTCAGCCTTACATATCTAAACCTATGTGATGCCAAAGTTTCAAAAAGATATGGCCAAAATAAATATAGTTCACTCCTTCCACCAGCCCATGGACTGAAATTATTTCTGAAAATTAGGAGTTGTTTTGCTATTTGGACGTAAATGTTTTGCATTATTTTCTAGTGGTTCACATGTCTGTAGGCTGTGCTATGAGTTATTTTGAACTGAATGAATTTTATCCATAGTTGATGCTCTCGAACTCCGTAACTGCTCCTTTACGGGGTTGTAGAAAAATATCCGCTACCAGTCGAAATAAAAGGTTGTTCGTTCGTCACACGACCGGTTTCGGGCTTGCGCCCATCTTCAGGTGTTTATACATTCATTTACATCTTTGTACTGTTGGAGATCACTGTATAAATACAAAAAAATTATTTGCTGGTGACTACACAAATACAAGTGGGACAATTGTAAGTGGTAAGTCAGTATTTGACGAAAATATATCTGCACTTACAAAAAGATGAAGCACCATTTTTACAGTTATGCTGTGACGATACTTTTGCCACTTAGTTACACACTTATTGTCAATTTCACGTCCAGATATCAGGTATAGCTCCATATTACAGTATTATGACATGCACTCGTGAAATATACTATGTTTACATACAAACATGTGGGCTGTGATCAAAGAACTTACCTGTAGCAGATGTAAAGATGTTTCTCACACAGAAACTCGTAGATTCTGGTCAAAGAACTTAGCCTCAGCAAGAGCAAAGGTGTTGCATATATAGAAATTTAAAAAGCTATTATAGACTGCGATGTTTCTTGACACACATTATGAAATTTTTTTCGTTCACATTTTTGACGGAAAACTTAGATCTAGGGAGTGCAATGTTGTTACATATATGAAATTACTCAAATTAAAAATTAAAAAAATTTAAAAACCAAAAAATGACAGCTAGAACTGTTTTGTGCCACACTCGTGTCAGAGAACTTAGGTCTAGGAGGTTCAATAATGTTACATATATGAAAATTTTGTTTAAAGCTATTACACATTATAGAATGCCAGTTACAGTTTGTGTTTATAATATGACTATTTCAAATTATGTCAATGACCCTTGGACTGTTGTATGACTGCTACATCGAATTTCCATAGAATATTACTTTGTTTTTATATCAGAGGATAATTATTTTCTGTTTTTGAATATTTCATGAAATATGTAAAGATAGGAATTATTTGCAAGTTCCACTTGTTCGTTTAGAACAAGGTCTGTTGAGTTAGAGCTCTGGATATAAATTTCTTGTTCTTCAGGCAGATTCATTTTCTTGCCTTTGTTCACAGTGTGTAGTATTTGTAGGTCTTCTGTAAAGGCTGTGGCTGAGTGGCCATGGTCTTTTAGGTGCATTGTAAAGGTGGATTTATCAAAATTATTTAGCCAGAAGGCATCCATATGCTCTCGGTATTATAGAGTGAAACTCCTTGCAGTTCGGCATATGCAGAACTGTGGGCAATTGTCACATAAAAATTTGTAAATACCTGATTTGTGGTGGCATTGGTTGTTTGTCTTACTGATGTGGATGATGTGCTGTTGTAGCTTGTTGCTAGTGCTGAAAGAGATTTGAATACCAGTTTTCCGTAAGAGGTTGGCAATTTGGTATAAAAACTTACCCATAAATGGTATGCAAGAGAATGTGTTTTTTCCTTCTATTGAATCTGATTTAGTAGGTGTGGATGTTTCTTTCTTGATTTTGTTGTTAAGTTTATCAAATACATCTGAGTTGTATCCTTCACTCCGTGCAATTTCTTTTATAATGTTAATTTCTTTTTTTTTTTCATCATGGAGGCTGAGTGGGATTTTATGTATACGATTAAGTGTGGATCTGAAGAATGTCATTTTGTGTTGTGCTGGATGACATGAGGAGTTGTTAATGACAACGTCACTAGTGGTAGGTTTTCTGAAAATCTGGAAGGCATGTTTGTTGTTTACATTAGATATTGTAAGGTTAAGAAAATTGGTGCCTTTATCTACTTGATGTTCTACAGTGAATTTGATGTCGTTGTGCATGCTGCTGAGGCCTTTAACTAGTTTCTCAATCCCCTCAGTTGTACCATTGTACAAGATAATAGAATCATCGAAAATGGTTCAAATGGCTCTGTGCACTATGGGACTTAACTTCTGTGGTCATCAGTCCCCTAGAACTTAGAACTACTTAAACCTAACTAACCTAAGGACTTGAAACACATCCATGCCCGAGGCAGGATTCGAATCTGCGACCCTAGCGGTCGCGCGGTACCAGCCTGTAGCGCCTAGAACCGCTTGGCCACTCCAGCCGGCAATAGTAGTATCATCCACATACCTTTTGTAGTATATTATTTTATTTTTAAGTGAACTATCTGATCTGAAAAATGTATTTTCTATGTGGCTAATATAAATATCTGCAAGTATTCCTGCCAAACTACTGCCATTTGCAAGACCATCTTCCTGTTTATAAATGTTGTTATTAAAAGTAAAATAACTGTGTGATAGAATTATTTCTAGCAAGTCAATGAGTTCACATATCTCAGCCATGGTTAGCTTTTTGTGTTTTGATAGGTTGTTTCTAATTATCTGAATAGTCATGTACAGGAATGTTGGTGTAAATGTTTATTATGTCCATTGAAGAAAATTTGGCACCCTCTGGTATTGGTAAGTCTTTGATGTGCTCAATAAGTTCATAGCTATTCTTAACTGAAAAATTGTTTTCATAGGTATAAAAGTTACTAAGAATGTCTTTAAGTTTCTTGCTGATAAAATATGCTGGACTGTTTCTTGAGTTGACTATGGTGCATATAGGGCAGCTTTCCTTATGAAACTTTGGTTGCGAACGCAGTTTTGGTGCAGATGGGTTCATAACAAGGCATTTTAGAACATCAGAGTCAGATAAAAGGAAGTCAGAAGATTTCAGTAGTTTCTTAAGCTGGCCCTGAAATTTGGGTGTGCGGTCATTGTGTATTTCATATATGTTATTATTCTGGAAAAATTCTATAGTTTTTGAGATATATTCAGATTCATACTTAACAACAGCTGAGTCCCCTTTATGAGATTTGACTACCAGAGCTTTGTTTTCAGATAGTTTTCTTTTAATATTTCTGAGCATTAGGAGTCAAAGTTATTTGATTTTGTAAGTTTTGTGTGTGATATTGTTAACTTGCAGCCCAATACTAATCTTTTCATTATTATTTATTTGAGCTGAGTCACATGCCATTTCAGAGTAGACAATTAATTCCTTGATATTGTTATCAGTGAGTAAAGGTGGCATATTATATTTGAGACCCTTCTCAAGTAATTAAGTTTCATTTTTGTCAAATGAGATGGTGGTTGAATTAATCACCCTATCGTAAAAACTTTGTTCTGATGTGGAAGGAGATTGTAGTTGTTGCAGTTTGTTAGGATTAAGACCAAGTAATTTTTGATTATGTCTCGTTGAAAGTACTAGTTGTCCTTTGCACACTTGGTCATTAATTTGATCTACAATACACATAAATTGCATTTGAGTCAAGGAGTTGCTTAGTGCCAAGTGGAGTTTCAGCATTTGTTTGTTAAGGGCATCTTTACGCTTGTATAATGACTGGATTTCAGTTTTTAACCAAACAGTCTCACATTTTGACTTTGCTATTTTGGCTAACTTAATGTAGCTCCTAACATTAATTTTAATGTATTTCGGTATTACTTTAGACAAAAGGCACTTTTTCTTGAATTTGATTGCTTGAATGGCCTTCATCATTTTGATTTTACATGTTTTCAATGCATTGAGAGTTCGTAATACCTGGCTAGGTAACATTAAATGAATTTTATCCATAGTGGATGCTGTTGAACTCCGTGACTGTTCCTTTATGGGGTTGTAGAAAAATATCTGCTACCAGTCACAATAAAAGGTTGTTTATTCGTCACACGACACGAACTTGCGCTCATCTTCAGGTGTTTATACATTCATTTACATGTTTGTACTGCTGGAGATCACTGTATAAATACAAAAAGATTATTTGCTGGTGACTACACAAATACATGTGGGACAATTGCAAGTGGTAAGGCAGCATTTGACGAAAATATATCTGTACTTTCAAAAAGATGAAGCTCCATTATTACAGTTATGCTGTGATGATAGTTTTGCCACTCAGTTACACACTTATGGTCAGTTTCATGTCCATATATCAGGTATAGCTCCATATTACATTATTATGATGTGCACTCGTGAAATACACTATGTTTACATACAAACATGGGGGCTGTGGTCAAAGAACTTAGATGTAGCAAATCTAAAGATGTTGCTCACACTGAAACTCGTCGGTTCTGGTCAAAGAACTTAGGCACAGCAAATGTGAAGGAGTTGCATATATAGAAATTTATAAAGCTATTATGGACTGCGATGTTTCTCGACACATATTATGAAATTTTTTACGTTCACGTTTTTAACAGAAAACATAGATCTAGGAAATACAAAGTTGTGACATATATGAAATTACTCAAAGCTATTACAAATTAAAATTATTTTTAACCGTTTACAGTTAGCAAGCGTATGTCTAGAGCGTTATAAATGAGTTATGTAGGAGTGTTTTGCAGGTGTGTATGGTGTGGAACATGTCGGTGTGATACATACACTCCATTCCAAAATAAAGTAAACTGGTTCGTCCATGCATGGGCCTAGTGCAGGGTGAGTCCTTTTAACCGAAACGTGTAGGGAGAGTTTAAGTGCTGGTCGCTTAGTTCAGTGGTGATGAGCTTGGTTTGCAACAATTTTCTTAGGTTGGTGGCGGAAGCGCAAGTGAGATTTGTTCACTGCCAGGTTTCAAACTTGGCTCTGGTTCCTAGAAGGAAGTGGCGGTCAGGTGGCTGAGGTTAGTACAAGTGCCCATTCCTTCGAACAGTCTTGTTAGGTAGGTAGAGAAAGTGGAAGTGACCTTTCTTTACTGCCAGAACTCAAACTCGGCCCTGGTTCCTAGGAAGAGATGGCTGTCTGGTCCTCGAAAAGTAGTCGAAATTAGGTAGTTTGCATACGTATATGAAATTGTAAATTGAATTATTTAAAATGATTAAAACTGTAATGGAATTAAGTACTTAGCTAATTGATAGGTTAGATGAGCGATGTGGGAATTAGCATATTTACAGAAGACTTTGTCCGTCGCGTGTATGGAGGGTGTGTGACGTAAGTGGGGCGGAAGCAGCGACTTTCCTGTTATAACACACGCGCGAGAGAGAGTCAATTAGCGAGCGTTCTAGTGCCGACCAAACGTGCTGTTATACAGTCATGGCGGATTCCACTGTCGAGCAAACTTTACGGCCAAAAGTGGATGGTAAGCGGTCGTCATCGACAGGTTTGAACGTGCCCAGGAAAACAACTTTGGCGCCAAAAGGGTGGAGTTGATGACGTGGGAGCGATCGCTGGGCTCGCCCCCAGTGTACCGGCAGTCCAGCGCGAGCGGCCGCCACACGTGACATGCGTCGGCATTGTCTCCGCCTGCTGGCCAGGGGGTGGCGAGGATTTGAACTAATTCAGTTGGAGTACGGGTGCAGTGGCGACTGCACTACGATATCAAATATGTGTGTTGACTGTGCTGGAGAAAAAGTGATGACCGTACTGCTTGAAATAAAGTCTTCAGTCGCTTCCCCCCCTGCAAAGTCAAAGGACATGGCTTAAGTTACTATAAGTGCAGTTTATTATTTGACGCGATTGTGATAGGTCACCAGTGAAAAAAGATTAGCGACGGAGAAAGTTCGTACGTGTGATCGATTATGGTGTTGGGATTTGAACTTGTGATAGATTTTTGTTATGGATGTAAGGAAAATGGCTTTCTGACCGGTATAATCGTATATCTTGAATAAATAAGAAATGATAATAATAAATAGAAGTACAGTTTTCAAGATATTATCGTGTTGGAATTTGAATTTGGCGCAATTTTCTAGTGGAGGTAGGCCTATAATAATAAATAATAAAATAATATATTATAATAAATGATAATGAATGATAATAAACGAAAATGAATGATAATGAATGTTAATAAATGATAATGAATAATAATGAACAAAAGTAATGTTTTGCAGCCATTATCATGTTGGAATTGGTATTTGAAAGGAATTTTCCAGTGGAGGCAGGTCAATAATAATAATAATAAATGAATGATAACCAACAAAAATGAATAATAATAAAGACAAGTACGGTTTTGCATGCTTTATCCTGTTGGAATTTGAATTTGGGGCCTATTTTTTCTGTGAGCTTAGGTTAGAGGACATAGCTAAATTTGTTTATTTAAATAATAATAAATGATAATGAATGTAATAAATTATAATCAATAATAATGAATAATAATAAAGACAAGTACAGTTCTGCATGCATTATCCTGTTAGAATTCGAACTCCCGCATTTTTTCCTTCTGGAGGCTTCCGTTAGTGCACATAGCACAACTGGTCTTTTTTCCCACCAAAATTCAAACTTCCCCCACTCTTTCTATAGATATATTTATGTGTAAGAACAGTCCTAAACCTGAAAATATGAATGTGTCACTTGTTCTGGAAATTCACATGCAATTACAAGGCCTAAATTTTTGCATTTTGTTTTCCTGAAAAATTTAAAGCAATTACAGAATCTGGTAGAAAAAATCATTAAAAATCATAAATATATTTTTCAGAATTTTAAATTCTGAAAAGGTAGGCATAAAGTACCCTTTCCCTCCCCCTTGGTATTGCAAGGGTTAAATCAGGTTCTGTTAAAGGAACCTGATTACGAAATGAGACCCTAAAAGGACTAATGGGCAGCAAAATAACTGATGGTGGCCGAAGTATAGAGGATATATAATGAAGGCTCACTATAGCAAGAAATGTATTAATGAAAAGGAGGGATTTCCTAACATCTAATATAAATTTAAGTCTTAGGAAGTATTTCTCGAAGATATCTGTATGGTTTCCAAGATGCTGCTCCTGGCGGTTGTGTAAAAATGAATGTGCACAATGGAAAATACTGAGGGCGGAAATAAAGATTTGGTCCTGACTGACTACCCCCTGAAGCAGATCTTAGGATCTCTTTACGCTGATATTATTTGCTCCTTCTTGCTCTGTAACATATAAATTACAACATAAAAATAAATGAATGATTAAGGGAACAAGTAACTACTAAATAATAAGTGTAGTTTCTGATTATAAATTAATTGTACATTAAAACACCTTTATATATTACAGATGTTTATATGTCGATGTGCAGTGGACATAAAGAAATCGAAATAAATTTCCTTACTAATACTACTGATACACTGCCCAAATCTGCCCCTTTTTATGTCCACACGATCTAATATAAATAACGTGAGAGACTGACATCATCTACGTCCCAAACACTAGAAGACACTGCTTTCAAAGATGATCTACAGTGATGTGCAACCTCAGTGGATATGAAACTTACGTGATCACAGCTGTTCTGTTTTATAGCCCTAATAAGCCGAAGCAATTAGCAATATCACCGAATGTACTGCGTCCGGTGCGTATGAGTGAGAAAATAAAAAACTCGATCAAAAACTAGGACGGTGGAAGGCAGTCCTCTGACTAGTACAATCTAATACTATCTTCTTTTCTCTGTGTTCTACAGAGAAGAAACGCGAACTCCCAGTCACAAGGACGGAATTTAGATTGCTCAACGTGAGTATTGACAGAAGAAGAGCTCTCAAACACAGAAAGCTGAGTACCTACCCGGAGGCGAAGTCCAGTATCGTATAAGTTAACAACACCTTCTGTCACCCAAAGCAACTTACCAGTGCCTTGTGGCATTATATTATGCAAATTAAGAGTTAGTCATTTTGCCCGCATTTGTCTTTCAAGACAAACAACGCTTGCGAGTGTATTTCACTGGTGACAGATTCCCCCAGCTTGAACATTATCAACCTGGGTTCCACCGCTCGTCATCAAAAGTCAGTTTCGGCATGATGCTTAATGGGAAAGTCTAGTCGTGTCACTGTTGTCAATCTCCTGATCCACTCTCAGAAGCCTTGTTGGCCATATCAGAAACTTTATAAACACATTTCCTCTTTCTTCTTCTCCCACCTTCTGAGGAGGCAGTGCTGTCATAGATGGTGCAGAATCTGCGGCCTTCGGAAATACTGAATGCGTCTGTACCATTTCAGTACCCAAAACATCTGCAATACAATCAGCCTTATTGATAGCTTTCAGTGCAACCTCCTAATTATCTGCAACAAAATTACGTCCGCCGTTGCACTCTGCAAGACACAAAAAACATCGGCACATGCACTTTTGTATCCCACCTGGAAGGCAGTGCGTGGGTCTGTTCCTATAAACTGAAAGGTTGGCTGAATGAAGGAAGTGACTAGAAGCAGGAAAAGGTGAAAATGTCCCAGTACTGCTCTTGGAAATGGTTTTACTATACTACAATATTAACTGAATACATAACGTTGCACTGAGGTGGGAAGCATTAGACCCGTGATATGTAGTACATACTCTCAATAGCAAGCGAAGTGTCCTGGCCGTCTGCTCTTCATCAAAATGGGCAGAATCTGTCGCGGAGCTCGTAGACCTCCGCAGCACCGGTTAGAGGGCGCTGTCGTCGGTGTCTGTCGCAGTGCCAACTTAAGAAATTCCACCTACGCCGTGGCATCGTAACTATCGAAACCACAATCGCAATTTTACTCAGTAGCGCCGAAAATTAGTGCTGGTGCTGCAGATCGAATAACTGATAACAAGATACTGAGTCGAACTGAGGAAAACAAGAAACTTATGGCACGACTTCGTTTCGTAGGGCATATCCTGAGGCACCAAGGAAGTGTCAGTTTGGTAATGGATAGAAGTGTGTATATGTGGGTGTTGGGGAGGGGGGGGGGGGTATTAAAATTGTAGAGGCAAACAAAGTCTTGAATACAGTTAGCAGGTTCAAACTGATGTACACTGCATTAGCTGTGCAGCGCTCAAGAGGCTTGCTCAACATAGACTAGCTTGTGCAGCTGCATCAAACCAGTCTTCAGACTCAAGACCACAACAACAACACTGGGGAAGGGGGTGGGAGGGAGAAGTAGGCTTCTGGTCCACAATTTTGCAAGTTCTTTACTGGGAAAACTCATGAGAAAGGTAGGTGTCGTGTGATTCAGTACCCTCGGCTATTGACATGGTAAAAAACGTTTCTGTATTGCTCTAAATTAACGACGGTGCTCATTCTCGTATGAGAAAAGCTATTTATCTCACACTAAAAGCCGATGCAACGAACTGAGGCAGCGGTTCTTGTATTCTTTTGTTGTTGTAAACAGAAATGTCTCTGGTATGACGTTAAACTGCAACCACACGTGGAGTGACCACTGTATAGCCAACAATAGCAGCATCCTCTCTGGAATTTAGACGAGAGAGTGAAAGTTGTGAGCTGCAACTGTTGCCTTACCTATGTGCGAAGGTGGAAGGAAAAAGAAAATTGTTGAAATGACTCTGAGCACTGTGGGACTTGACATCTATGGTCATCAGTCCCCTAGAACTTAGAACAACGTAAACCTAACTAACCTAAGGACATCACACAACACCCAGTCATCACGAGGCAGAGATAATCCCTGACCCCACCGGGAATCGAACTCGGGAATCCGGGCGCGAGAAGCGAGAACGCTTCCGCAAGACCACGAGCGGCGGACGGTGGAAGGAAGATAGAGAATGTAAAGAAAATAGTCATGATCACCTACCACTTACCAGCAGTTACAGATGTGGCTCCAATGTAATTTTCATGTGGTAAGTGAATAACGCTATCGGTCAGTTGCATTATGCTGTGTAGTTAATTGAGTATTGGACTTCGTTTCTGAAAGATTGCAGTTTCGTTGGTGCACCGTAAATGATTTGATAAATTGATAATCAGTATTTGGACACACCAATGGCGGACGGGTTCCATGTCTGCAGTTTTGCATTTCTTTCACGAATAGTTGTACACGAAGCTGATAAAGACATTAACACAAAAATGTAAAACAAGTTATTTTATGGCATTGTTTGCTGGGTGGCTCCATGCAGGGGAGTTCGGCCGCCGCATTGCAAGCCCTTTTTAGATGTCGCTACATCGGCAACTTGCGAGTAAATGATAATAAAAATAATGATGAAGGACACACAAAGCCACCGCAACACTGCGGAGGCGCACATAAATACAAAGAGATATGTTTAGTTTGTTAAATTAACACATCTGAAAACTATTAATTTAAATATACATAAATATATTCATGGTAATTTAGAGCTGACACCAGAGACGCTTACATAGCGAAAGCTGAAGAACAAAGGACTATAAAAAACAAGAAGACATCTCCTATCTGACTGCAGAAAAAAAGGAGAAGGCTTCTCTGTTCTACATTCTCATAGAAAATTTGATCACATACTTATTAACATTTGTGGACTCTCAGGTACACATATATTTCATAAACACAGAGAAAGAAAAGTTTTCTCGGTGTCTTCCATTCGCCACCTTGAGTGACTACGATACTGCTGCTACATGAGCAGTTATTCAAGTCATTTAAGTACAACAAAATAAAAACCTTGGTGTATACAAGAAAAAACAATACACAATTTGACATGTTCCAAATAAAAATTTTGACAAATCACTTTAATTGGCATGGGAGATACTTGTACAAGGTATACTAACTTAAAATTTGAGTGCTATCATTGTTTTGAGGATAAGAGTTTAAGTCTGTTCAGTGATGTGTGTCCATTTGGGAATTGATGCAGTCACTGCTGGAGTGAAGTCGCAGCTGGCTGGTATGATGTCAATCGGTCGGCGACGACCGGCTGAGTGTACTTTGCAGCAGTGGTGGGCATCGAGGTGTGGTTCGTCCAGGACCGCGGCCATGACAGCCGTGCGAGCCTTGCCTCGGGCTGCCGGTTCAGTCGGAGCAGCCGCATCGTGGTCCGGCGGGCCGCACAGTGCAGAGTCGTGCACAGAGGCCAGGCCCGCGAGCAGCGGCCGCACTGACCTACAGCAGTCTCGGACCGAGCAAATGCCTGACGTCACCGCAAGGGCCGAGCAGTGCTGTTGCGAAAGCAGCTGTATGCCACGGACACAGCAGAGTTGCGCGTAGAGACGCAGCCCACGGCCCGCGGCCTCGCTGCTCCTCAGTGTGCGCGCCCGTGACGTCACTGCACCAGTGCCGGGCGCAAACACTCCTGTGCTGCGGCCTACGGCCTGTTGGTAGCGAGTCACGGGCTACGAGCGGTGAGTAGAGCAGAGTTTAGTGGAGTGGTGGGATTTCCTCATTTTTTTTTTTAACGCACAAAATGAGCGAGGAAACTAAACGTGGTTTGCGGAAGAAGGTGCACATGGCCAGAAAAAGAGAAGTAAAAGAAAAACTAATCAGCGGTGAGTAGAGAACCACACAGCCTGAAGTGAATCTTAATGTACAGTTTGGACCATGTTAAAGCCTATTGTGGATGGCGTTAAGAAAATCGTTCATTTTGTTAGCTTTTCGCTGTGCAGTGAAATTTACTCTCCTGCTGAATGGTCAAGTGGCACTTCGCACATTTCTCATCATCCATGAGTGTCTAATAAACAAGTGTCTTATGTTTTTAAACCTGCTCACGAGATAACTGACGAAAAATGAGTGGCTATGTGTCCACAAGACGTAAGGTCGTACGGAACTATGAAAGTCTTTTGGATCTTGTTCAGGCGTTAATCGAGACTGCAAAAGGCCATCATGTCTCACTACACAATTGTGTCGCGGTACATGGCAGAAAGTGCTAATAGCCTACGACATATAATTATGCCTGAGGTAATTGCTCATATAACAGAAGGTGAATACTCAGCAACTACGGACATGTGGACATCCAGTGGAAGAAGAAACAATTATCTGGTATGTACTGTCTCTTGTTTCATTGACTGGACTCTCAGATCACGCATTTTGTTTACAACTCAGTTTCCAGATTAATTAAAAACGGGCGGTAACATAGGAATTGATTTGTTTAGACGAGTTATGTCTCTTGGTATCCACCACTCTACTATGAACAACATCTGCACACGACTGATCAAGGTACTAACATAGTAGTTGCACTGCGTGATTATTCACGATTAAATTGTTCCTGCCATATGCTAAATACAGGGCTACGAAATAATTTTTATGCGGAGTATATATGTGTCAATTGTCCATACGTTCATGGTCTTTTGACTGCGGCGAAAGAACGAGTCACTTACGTAAAGAAAAGTGGTCTTCTTAATGCTCTTGATAGATCACTGATCCAGTCTAACGATACTTGCTGGAATAAGCAGCTGACAATGTTAGAATGTCTTCGTGCTAGAACCTCTCTGAGAGGAGGGAAATAGCCCAAAATGAAGGAACTGATATCACACTGATGAAAGAACTTTTCACTGTATGTGTGTAAGTTGCGTAGCGTGGTTGTAAAGGTTGGGGAGACTGTGCAGTTATTATAGGGAGGCAAAATAGTACAATAAACAATAATTTAAACAAATGAAACGAAATGCAGCAAGTAAAACAGCAACTACTACTACTACTACTACTACTACTACTACTACTACCACCACCACGAATAATAATAATAATAATAATAATAATAATAACTAATTTTTCAAGAAACGATGACAAATTTGTAGAACCCCAGCAGCAAGAGAAGAAGCACTTATATTTTCTTGTACACAAGTGCAATGCGCCTGTCTTTTGTTTCCACGAATAAGTCTAGAAGTCGGTCTACTTAGATATGGTCACTGGATAGTTCTCCAGGTAGTGTCTTTTCTATGGCTAACGTGCTAAAAAACGACAGCCGGATGTTGGAAATTGAATATCTCAAATAATTCTTCACTCGATGTGTATTTTCGACTTCTCGTGGCGTAATGAATAGTTCTTCACTCGTTTAAGAGCACTCATGCTTTGTTCACTGCTTGCTGTAGTTGCAGGTTGGGTCAAAACCAAACGCAGGAACTTCGAAGTTTCTTCATAAACGGAGTCTAAATCATTGTTGACAATGTACTTTAAGAGAATTCTTGGAGATATGTGTTTTTTCTCATCAGCGTTTACGTTACACAGTTCACTTTCAAGTTGTTCTTGTTTGAAAAAAGAACATTTTTCTAATAATTGAAGCAGTTTGAACTTTGGGAACTCTTTTTGATAGTTCAGGAAACACTTTTCTTTCAAAAGTTCAACAAACTGAGTTTATGGAAACCTTTCCATCAGAACAATATAAAAATCCCGTATCTCGTACGTTAGTGCCCTGAGAGATGTGTTTTGACTGTCACAGCGTGATAAGTTGCCATTTAAACGCAAGCTGCATTTAATGCATTCATCATCGAATGTTTCTGTTCCTAACTGTCGTACATTTGTCAAAACAGTTCTTATTTTGTCGTGGCAAGCTGTTATACTGTCAGATTTTGACTGAAGTACATTAAAGAGATGCTCAACATAAACCAAGAACCCTGGGTATAATCAAAGCAAGAAGACAAACGTAGGATCATCCATCCGTCGTTTCATTCCCACAGCACAGCTCAAAGATTCTGGGTCCCACTGAGAGTCTGTGTCATCAAATATATAATTAAAAACACTATATAGCCCTAAGAAATGACTAGATGTTCTTGAAACTGCCCTGGAACGGAAGTTCCAGCGAGTGTTGCTTGCAGGTGGCAGTTCAAATCCTTTCTCAGTTAGCAATACAGTTCGTTTTGATGATTTGCTGAAAAACGAATGGAATGCAATAAGATTACTTACAAACATGCGTAGTTGTCGAATGATTTTGGAGGCATGTAACAGTACCAAATTCAGTTGGTATGTGTAACATTGAATAAACAGCGCATAGGGACAGAACTGCTTCACCAATTGTTGTAGTCCCCTTTCTCCGCCTGCCATTACGGAAGCGCCATCATATGTTTGACTGACAACTCTTCCTTCCACATTCCATTCTTTCAATAATGCATGAATAATGTTTGACAAACCTTCAGCAGTTTTATCTCCAGAAACATCGTAATATCCAGTTAATCTTTCCTCAATTTTGTCTCAAATACAGTACCTGAATGTTATACTCCTTTGAATCTTACATGACACGTCTAATGTTTCATCAGCCTGAATGGAAATGAAATTGCAGTTCTGAATTTCAGATTATATTTTCTCATTAACTGTCAAAGTTATCATTTCTGTTACATCATTTTGTATATCTTAAAGGTTGAAGATGATGACAGATGGTCTCGGATTAACTGCTCTCCTTGACCAAGCAAATCCAACAATTCCAGACAGTTACCTTTGTTGCTGGAGGATTCGTCTTCTCGGTGGCCGCAAAAGGCTAGTTCTTGTTTACAAAGAAATATAATTGCTTGAATAAGACGAGCCAATACTCTCCTGCTGGATGCTACTTGTTTGTTGTATTTTATTGCTGTCAGATGAGCGGCTTTATTGTACAAATGCCCTTACTGCATCATTTCTTTTCACAACCAAACAGAAGACATATATAACAATATAATCTGTTAATAACTGCATTTGAAGTCAGCCGAGCATACTTTTCGTACCAAGCTGTCTGAAAAGTGAGATTTTCTTTGGCTTCACTTAAAACTACACTCAGTATAGGAGTAGCTCGTTTGTCCTTCAATTCGCACATTTTTCGTACGTTAATGTAGAAAAAGGCGTTTTCAATAAAAATTCTGTAAAGTGTTTCAGTTGCTGGCTCACTCCTGTTGGCGACACAACGAAAATATGCACTAAAATCTCACAAGAATGACTATGAACACAAACCGTGCGACTGTTCACTTCCGTGTTAAAAGTCAGCGTAGAAGCGGCAGGTACTAGCCTCGATACCTGTTACCAAGTGAAGCACAGCGGCCTTCGTGGAAGGGGAAGTGGAGGGGAGCCGAGAACGCCACTAACGCTCAGACGCACACAGCCAGGTAAGAGAAGGGAGGCGGAGACAGAGCAGTCGAGTCTCAAGCAGGCAGATACACCAATACTCAGGGTGCGGCGGCGCGGCCTACAAAGCTGATGCCTTCGTTCATTTAGTGCTCATAGTAGAAAGTTGTTTATATTGTTGTTATGAATTACTATTGCATCTTTTTTAAGCAAGAATACAGGGACGACTAAGTCTCAAAGTCTCCATTCATGCTACGCCACAGAAGTATGCTATTCTATTACTATAATTCTAAAACGCAAACGTTTATTTTATAGCATTTAAAACATAAGGGTTTTTTAGCTCTGCAAAGCGGCCTCCAAGCAATTAGAACCGGAGAAATCACCTACACTGCACCTTCTGTTGACAGGGACGACGACAATGTTAAAGCATTTGAGTCCCCAGGACAGAGAAGCTTCTGAAATCGGACTTTTACATAAACGCCTCAAATGAGACTTAGATGAAAAGCTATTTGTCCAGAGATACTGTGAGGTAGCAAATTTCTTCTGGGCACCATTCCTCATTTAAAAATGATATATGAAGATAAGAGGCGTAAAGTCATAAAAAGGATACAATAGTTTTCCTTCCTCATACTTCCCCAAACCCACAATTCACTAAAGACATTTCCCATTACTGGATCTCCAACCTTCCTTTCTCTTTGTTCTCGCTAGCGGCTTCAAACGGAAGTGGCTTACCTTTCCATCTAGAAATAGGTATCTCAAAGTACACGGCTCTTCTGGAAGTTACAAAAAAAATAACAATAATAATGTTCAGAAATATTAGAGACGCTCATTCCTACATTTTCCTCCACAACTGGTAACATGTGAATCCTTGGGAATCCATAGTGTCCTAAATGATAGTTTGAATTTTTGCCGTATATGTACTGAAATATGAATTTTGCTGTCGTGCGCTAAAAAGATGATAGGAGTAATGAGGCTAGAAATGTATTCCAGACCCCCACCCCATCAGAAAACAAATCTTGTAGAAGCACATAAATTCTGCTACAAAATCTGCTGGATTACTAGTTGTGCAATTTGAAGATGGGACTGAGGTAATCGGGTAGCCTACACTCGATGTAATTCAACATCTACACCGAACAAGCAGTAAAGGACACAAGGATAAATTTGTAAACAGAATTAAATATCAGGGAGAAGCAATAAACATTTTGAAGTTTACGGGTGACACTGCACTTCTGTCAGAGACAGCAAAGAACTTGGAATAACAGTTCAATGGAATCGATAGTGCCCTGGAAAAGGATTATAAGATAACCCTCATTGGAACTAAATGAAAGGTAATGGAACGTACTACAATTAAAGCTAGCAGTAGAAAACGGTTTTCCATAACGTGTACTACAAAAGGGAGGCGTAATATCTGACCAACACAGATTTCGTTAAGTTTCGTTGTCTTTTACGCCCAACATACTTTTTAAATATATATTTACGTGTAAGAATGGTCCAGAACCTGAAAATATGACATAGTCACATGTTCTGAAAATTCACATATACTGACAAGACTTAAATTTTTGCGGTACGTTTCAGTGGAAAATTTGAAACAATTGCAGAATCTGGTAGAAGAAATCACTAAAAATCACAAATACATTTTTTTAAATTTGAAATATAATGAACATGACTAGATTACGGTATTGTGGAAAGGTAGGCGTAAAGTATCCCTATCCTCTCCCTCTCTATTGAGAGGGTTAAATCAGGTAGTGTTAAGTGAATCACATTACGAAATGAGACACTAAGAGGTATATTCGTCCGAAAAATTGCTGATGATGGCCAAAGTAGAGAGGATATAAAATGAAGACTGACTATAGCAAGAAAAGAATTAATGAAAAAGAGGGATTTGCTAACATCGAATATACATTTAAGTGTTAGAAAGTATTTCTTAAGGTCTTTGTATGGTTTCCAAGATGCTGCTCCAGGCAGGTTGGAAACGTTAATGTGCGCCATGGAAAATACTGACCGCAAAAATATAGAATTAGCCCTGTCTGACTACTCCCTGAAGCAGATCTTAGGATCTTTAACGGTGACATTATTTCCTCCTTCTTGCTCTTTAACATATAAATTACAACATAAAAATAAATGAACGACTAAGGGAACTAGTAATTACAACATATTAATGTTGTTTCTGCTTATACATTTATTGTAGATTGAAACCCCTTTATATATTACAAATTTTTATATGTCTATGTGCAATGGACATAAAGAGATACAAATAAATTTCCTGACTAACATTGTTGATAAACTGAAAAAATCTGCCCCTTTTTATGGCTACACTATCTAATATAAATAACGAGAGATGACTGATATCATATACGTCCCAAACACC
Source organism: Schistocerca gregaria (assembly GCF_023897955.1). Classification (NCBI taxonomy): domain Eukaryota; kingdom Metazoa; phylum Arthropoda; class Insecta; order Orthoptera; family Acrididae; genus Schistocerca; species Schistocerca gregaria. Next base: position 398,071,085 of record NC_064931.1, on the reverse strand, counting down.
AGAAGACACTACTTTCAAACATGATCTACAGTGGTGTGCAACCTCAGTGGAAATGAAACTTACGTGATCACAGCGCTTTATAGCACTAATAAGCCAATTAGAAATATCACCGAATGTACTGCTCCCCACGTGTCGGAGTGATGGTTTTCGTACGCCTCTGCGACGATGGAAGAACTCCAGCCACATAAAAAAAAGCTCATTAAACACTACGACGGCAGAAGGCGGTCCTCTGACTACTACAATGTAATACTACTTTCTCCATTCTGTATTCTACAGACATGAAAAGCGAACTCCCAGCCACAAGGACGGAATTCAGATAACGTCTCAACGTGAGTACAAGGCACAAGTCTTGTCGGCCCTATCTTAAACGTTGCAAAAACATTTCCTCTTTCTTCTCCTCCCACCTTCTGAGGAGGCAGTGCCGTCAAAGACGGTACGGAATCTGCGGCCTTCGGAAATACTAAATGCGTCTTTACCGTTTCATTAGCCATTACGTCTGAAACACAATAAACCTTATTGATAACTATCTGTGCAACCACCTAATTAGCTACAACAAAATTAGGGTCGGCAGTTGTATGCACTCTGCTAGACGCAAAACTCATCGGCACATGCACTTCCCTCAACATCTGGTCGAGGCTGCAGAAATTCGCAACCTCTCCGCTAGGGAATACCTCACTAATTATTCAAACAACAAACGAGGAGAACAAAACACTATGACGACAAGGACACTTAATCAAATTCTATCCTAACACTTACTGTTACTTAACTTCTCCCATTGAGCGGCTACTCATGAATATTACTTTACGTGCTTAAACGCACTGAGCCACATTTATTGCTCGAAATGAAATACATTGCCCATTCGAAACGCAAAAACTACCACAAAACTCCGACTTCTCGACAAAACTCATCTTCCCCTCCTAAGAAGCTACGCATGCTTAACACCTTGTACACTTCCAGACAATGAGCCTCACTCATTGATGATAGGCAAAAGTAACGTTCATATTTACACATCCTCAGAACACAGTCAGAGTTTACTTGACACATGTCACACATGAAAATGGAACTGAAAAGCTGCTAAAAGTTGCACTTACTGGATGTGATACTCACAGGGAGATACTGGTTCAACTGGCTCTGAGCACTAGGGACTCAACTGCTGTGGTCATCAGTCCCCTAGAACTTAGAACTACTTAAACCTAACTAACCTAAGGACATCACACACATCCATGTCCGAGGGAGGATTCGAACCTGCGACCGTAACAGTCGCACGGTTCCGGACTGCGCGCCTAGAACCGCGAGACCACCGCGGTCGGCCTCACAGGGAGAAAAATAGAACACTCAGCACACTCACCCACTGCACACTGGTGCTGTGTGTCGACTAAACTGCAACCCTAAGGTAGTCCAGAGTCATCGTCTCTAGGGATGGTGGCTGGTAATGTTCCCCTATCACTGAAATTTGCACGTGACACACACACCTCTGACATCAAAAGTGGAGGTCCAGGATGGATGACATCTACACGCGTTGTTGAGGTGGTGGATTATTGTCGGGACGATGATCGATGGGTGCTCATAAAAACTTCACTATTAGTTATACATTTTACAGAAGAACAAACTAGAACATTCTGTAATGCAACGTCCTCCATAGTATGTGCTGAAGACAGCTAGTGTTACGAAACTGACGCAACAGTTAGCCATGGTCTCAAACGACTGCCTTCTATGTCTGAAAGCTTGTTGCACGTGGTAGTTGGCCCACAGGCTGGAAGTTGCTACGCTTACAGCACTGACCTTAAAACCAGCAGCGGGGGCCCACAGTTAGTGGAGGCCAAGTCCCATGGTGGCTGCTTGTAGCCTCATGTCGCCACGTGGAGCGGCATACATCTCTCCTCTTAAATAGTAGCTAACAGACTGAGATACCTTTGACCGAAAATAATGATAATTTATGTTGGGACAGAGAGGGCCTTCTATGTAAGTCACAGCTTGTAACCATGTAAACCATAAGAAGTTTGTTGACTGGATGTGTAGTTACTGGCCTACCAACGCCTTACTGCTGTGTCGTCGTTATGGTGGTGCCAGCCGCTTTCCTGGAGCACAATGTTGGAATTTGTTAGTGGCATTGCTGCAGCGAACTCAGATTGGAATGTATACTTCAGAGACAGGTTGGACAGTGAAGGAGGAGGCATGTTTATAGCGATAAGACGTGGAATAGTATCGAAGGGAATTGACGGAGGTCCGAAATATGAAATAATTTGGTGAAGGTCACGGTTAAAGTAGGGTCAGACAAGGTAATTGGACGTCTCTATAGGCCTCCTGGCTCAGCAGCTGTTGTGGCTGAGCACTTGAAGGATAATTTGGAAAATATTTCAAGTGGATTTCCCCACCATGTTTTAGTTCTGGGTGGAGATTTTAACTTGCCGGATATAGATTGGGAGACTCAAACGTTCATAACGGATGGCAGGGACAAAGAGTCCAGCGACATTTTTTTAAGTGCTTTATATGAAAACTACCTTGAGCAGTTAAGCAGAGAACCGACTCGTGGCGATAACATATTAGACCTTCTGGTGACAAACAGTTAACGCAGAACAGGGAATCAGCGATCATAAAGCGGATACTGCATCGATGCTTTCAGACGTAAAGAGAAATATTAAAAAAGGTTGTGAAGATTTTTCTGTTTAGCAAAAGTGACAAAAAGCAGAGTACAAAGTACCTGATGGCTCAACATAAAAGTTTTTTCTCAAGTACAGATAGTGTTGAGGATCAGTGGACAAAGTTCAAAACCATTGTACAATATGCGTTAGATGAGTATGTGCCAAGCAAGATCGTAAGAAATGGAAAAGAGCCACCGTGGTACAACAACCGAGTTAGAAGACTGCTGCGGAAGCAAAGGGAACTACACAGCAAACATAAACATAGCCAAAGCCTTGCAGAAAAACAAAAATTACGCAATTCGAAAAGTAGTGTGAGGAGGGCTACTCGAGAGCCGTTCAATGAATTCGAAAGTAAAGTTCTATGTACTGAATTGGCAGAAAATCCTAAGAAATTTTGGTCTTATGTCAAAGCGGTAGGTGGATCAAAACAAAATGTCCAGGCACTGTGACCAAAATGGTACTGACACAGAGGTTGGCAGACTAAAGGCCGAAATACTAAATGTCTTTTTCCAAAGCTGTTTCCCAGAGGAAGACTGCACTGTAGTTCCTAATCTATATTGTCACATAGATGATAAAATGGTAGATATCGAAATAGATGACAGAGGGATAGAAAACAATTAAAATCGCTCAAAAGAGGAAAGTCCGCTGGACCTGACGGGATACCAGTTCGATTTTGCATAGAGTTCGCAATGGAACTTGCCCCCCTTCTTGCAGCGGTGTACCGTAGGTCTCTGGAAGAGCGTAGCGTTCCAAAGGTTTGGAAAAGGGCACATATGATACCATTTTTCAAGAAGGGACGTCGAACAGATGTGCAGAACTATAGACCTATATCTCTAGAGTCTATCAGTTGTAGTCATTAGTTGTATAATGACTTTTCTGGAGACTAGAAATCTACTCTGTAGGCATCAGCATGGGTTTCGAAAAAGACGATCGTGTGAAACCCAGCTCGCGCTATTCGTCCACGAGAGTCAGAGGGCCATTGGAACGGGTTCCTGGGGAAGATGCCGTGTTTCTTGACTTCCGCAAGGCATTCGATACAGTTCCCCACAGACGTTTAATGTACAAAGCAAGAGCATATGGACTATCAGACCAGTTGTGTGATAGTATTGAAGAGTTCCTAGATAACAGAACGCAGCATGTCATTCTGAATGGAGAGAAGTCTTCGGAAGTAAGAGTGACTTCAGGTGTGCAGCAGGGGAGTGTCGTAGGACCGTTGCTATTCACAATATACATAAATGACCTCGTGGATGACATCCGAAGTTAACTGAAGCTTTTTGCGGATGATGCAGTGGCATATCGAGAGGTTGTAACAATGGAAAATTGTACTGAAATGCAGGAGGATCTGCAGCGAATTGACGCTTATCATTTAGCTACAATATAGCAGGTCAACAACTGGAAGCAGTTAATCCCAAAAATTATCTGGGAGTACGCATTAGGAGAGATTTAAAATTTAATGATCATATAAAGTTGATCGTCGATAAAGCAGATGCCAACAGATTCATTGGAAGAGTCCTAAGGAAATGCAATCCGAAAACAAAGGAAGTAGGTTACAGTACGCTTGTTTGCCCACTCCTTGAATACTGCTCAGCAGTGTGGGATCAGTACCAGATAGGGTTGATAGAAGAGACAGAGAAGATTCAACGGAGAGCAGCGCGCTTCGTTACAGGATCGTTTAGTAATCGCGAAAGCGCTACGGAGATGATAGATAAACTCCAGTGGAAGACTCTGCAGGAGAGACGCTCAGTAGCTCGGTACGGGCTTTTGTTGAAGTTTTGACACCATACCTTTACCGAGGAGTGAAGCAGTATATTGCTCCCTCCTACATATATGTCGCGAAGAGACCATGAGGATAAAATCAGAGATATTAGAGCCCACACAGAGGAATACCGACAATCCTTCTTTCTACGAACAATACGAGACTGGAATAGAAGGGAGAACCGATAGAGGTACTCAAGGTACTCTCCGTCACACACCGTCAGGTGGCTTGCGGAGTATGGATGTAGATGTAGATGTAGAAATGGTGTTTGATCGGCTCTGAGCTGGCCGATTCCCAAGATCTTTTGCAACAGGCATGGTAACATCAAAATTTTACTCACTAGCGCCGAAAAATAGTGGTGGCACTGCAGATCGAATAACTGATGATAAGATACTGAGTCGAAATAGGGAAAACAAGAAATTCATGGCACAACTTCGTTTCATAGGGCATATCTTGAGGCATCAAGGAATTGTCAGTTTGGTAGTGGAGGGAAGTGTGTATATGTGGGTATTGGGGATGGGGAGAGGGGTGTTAAAATTGTAGAGGGAGACAAAGTCTTGAATACCGTTAGCAGGTTCAAACTGATGCACATTGCATTAGCTTTGCAGCGCTGAAGAGGCTTGCAGAGAATAGAGTAGCTTGGGCAGCTGCATCAAACCAGTCTTCAGACTGAAGACGACAACAACGACATTGAGGAAGGGGCGTGAGGGAGAGGTAGTCTTCGGGTCCACAATTTTGCAAGTTCTTTACTGGGAGAACTCACGAGTGACATAGATCTCGTGTGATCCAGCGCCCTCGGCTGTTGACATGGCAAAACACATTTCTATATTAATGGCGCTGCTCATTCTCGTATGAAAAAAGGTATTTATCTTTCAGTGTTAGCCGTAGCAACGAACTGATGTAGGTGTTCTTGTAGTATTTTGTTGTTGTATACAGATGCGTCTCTGGTATGACGTTAAACTGCAACCATACAAGTAGTGCCCACAGTATAAGTGGTCCCTATCCAACAATAGCAATAACCTCTCTGGTAGGTGGATGAGCGAGTGGAAGTTGTGAGCTTCACTGTTACCTCGCCTCCTTGCGAAGGTGATAGAGAATGTAAAGAAAATAGTCGTCATCACCTACCACTTACCAGCAGGTAATCGGCTCAGTAATGTCAATTGAATTAACTGCGCAGTGCTTGTTGATTTCTGTTGTTAATTCTTATTACCCCAGGATGGTGTTCGAGAGAAACGCAAAGTCACAGATGCGGCTCCAATGTAATTTTCACAAGGCAAGTGCATAACGCGATCGGTCAATCGAATTTTGCTATATAGTTTATTGAGTATCGGATTTCGTTTTTTAAAAACTGTAGGTTCTTTGGCGCACCATAAATGATCTGATAAATTGATAATCATTTTTTGAATCACACTAATGGCGGACGGGTTCCAAGTCAGTAGTTTTGCATTTCTTTTACGAATAGCTGAATACAGAGCTGATAAAGGCATTAATACAAAGAGATATGTTTAGTTTGTTAAATTAATACATCTGAAAGGTATTAATTTAAATATACTTAAATACGACGGGCGTTTGAAAAGTCTGTGCAAAGTCCGAGAGATGCCACCACCGGCGCCTATCGAGGTCATGTTTATTTATTAGCATCTTTGGAAAGAACGCACACCACGTTTGAGCCATATTGGTCCATTTCTTTTGTGTTTGGCATTCTTGTGAATCAAGGAAGTCGAGTGATTGTCAAAAAATGGAAGAAAAATAATTTCGTGTGGTGATTAAACTTTACTTTATGAAAGGCACAACGCCTCAGGAGACTAAAGAGAAGCTTGATAAACATTACGGTGACTCTGCGCCATCGATTAGAACAGTTTATAAGTGATATCAAAATTTTAGGAGTGGCCATATGGGCACAAGTGATGATAAACTTTGTGGACACCCTCTGGAGGTTACGACTACAGAAATCATTGATAAAATCCATGATATGGTGATAGATGTCAGAACATATTTTGCAAGATCATTTGTACATGAGAAAGCTATCCGCAAGATGCGATCAGCGATTGCTCATGCTTGACCAAAAACGGAATTGTGTGAAGTGCTGCAAGGATGGTTTGCAGCTGTTCAGAAGAATCTGTAGGACTTTGAGCGTCGTTTCGTAACTGCGGATGCAACATAGATACATAACTATACTCCTCAGACCAAACAACAATCTAAACAATGGGCTACCAAGGGAGAATCTGCATCAAAAAAGGCGAAGACCATTCCTTCGGCCATAAAGATTTTGGCGACTTTCTTTTGGGATTCGCAAGTGATAATCGTCTTCCAGTATCTGCAAAAGGGTATAACTATTACAAGTGAATATTATTCATCATTTCTGAACCGTTCTTTTCCATCACGAGAATGCACCTGTAAACACCTCAGCAGTTGTGGTTGCAAATTTATGGAAATACGATTCCAATTCACATCCCCCCCCCCCCCCCCCCCCCCCAACCTATTCCCCAGACTTGGCACCCTAAGACTACTATTCGTTCCCCAAATTGAAGAAATGGCTGACACGGCAAAGACTTTATTCAAACGAGGAGGTGATTGCAGAAACTATTAGCTATTTTGCAGACTTGGACAGGTCCTATTGTTCGGAAGGGGTCAACAAATTAGAACAGCGATGGACGAAGTGAATAAGTTTAAATGGAGACTGTGTTGAAAAACAGAAGATGTTCAACCCAAACATATAAGCAATTTGTTTTTATGCTTTTCAAACGTCAGTCGCATTTTCATAGTTCTTAAGAGTTAACAAGATAGCTGCATACATAGCGAAAGCTGAAGAACAAAGAACGACATGAAACAGGAAGGCATCTGCTAGCTGATCGCAGAACAAATGTGAAGGCTTCTCTGTTCTTCATGATCGTAGAAAGTATTACATGTACTTATTAACATTTGTGGACTTTCTGGTACACACATATTTCTTAAACATAACGAAAGAGAATTTTTCTCGATGTCTTACGTTTTCCTACGATGTATTTGACTACGACACTGGCTATTGCATGAGTAGTCATTCAAGTCGTCAGTACAACAAAATTTCAAGATTGGTGTATACAAGAAAAAACAATAGACAATTTGAAATGTTTAAATAAACAGTTTGACAAATAATTTTCATTGGCACATGAGATATTTGTACAAGACAGAGTAACTTAAAATTTCAGAGGAATCATTGTTCCGAGGATAAAAGGTTAAGTCAGTTCAGGGACGTGTCTCTAGTGCACTTTGTAGCAGAGGTGGGCATCGAGCGCGGTTCTTCCAGGACGAGCGAGCCTTGTCCCGCGCTGCCGGTTCAGCCGGAACAGCCGCATCGAGTCCGACAGGCAGCACGGTGCAGAGCCGTGCACAGAGGGCCGGCCCGCGAGATGCGTCCGTACTGGACTACAGCAGACTCCGGCCGAGCGAGTCCTGACGTCACCTGAAAGGCGGAGCAGTGCTGTTGCGAAAGAAACTGTATGCCACGGCCTCAACCCACGGGCCGCGCACTCACTGCTCCGCACTGAGCGAGCCCGTGACGTCACTGCACCAGTGCCTTGCGCTAGCACTGGCGTGCTGCGGCCTACGGGCTGTGGGAAGTGCTGCCCGCAGTTGCGAGCTACGGGCTGCGAGCGGTGAGTGGAGCAGTGTTCAGTGGAGTGGTGGGATTTCTACATTTGTGCCGTAACGCACAAAATGAGTTCGGAAACTAAACGTGGTCTGAAGAGGAAGGAGCGCATGTCAAGAAAAAGGGAAGTAAAAGAAAAATTAACCAGTGATGAGTAGAGAACCACACAGCTTGAAGCAAATCTTAAAAGTTCAGTTTGGACCGTGTCAAAGCCTAGTGTGAATGGCGTTAGGTAAACAGTCCCTTTTGTTTGCAGTTCGCTGTCCTGTGAATTTTACTCTATTGCTGAAGGGTCAAGTGGCACTTCACACATTTCTCGCCATCCATGAGCGTCTAATAAACAAGGGTCTTATGTGGACGAGAAACGGCTTCCTAAACCTGCTCAGGAGGTAACTGTCGATAAACGCGTGGCTATGTGTGCATGAGACGTAAGGTCGTACAGAACAATAAGATGTGAGGGTTCGTTCACTGGACTCTAAGATCTCGCATTTTCCTTAAAACTCAGTTTCGAGATGAATCAAAAACGCTCGGTAACATTATAAGTGGGTAGTTTAGACGATTTATGTCTCTTGGTATCCAACACTCTGCTTTGAGAAACTTTCATCACACAACTGATCAAGATATCAACATTGTCGTTGCACAGCGCGATTATTCACGATTGAATTGTTCCTGCCATATGCTAAATACAGGGCTACGAAATAATTTTGATGCGGAGTATATATTCGTCAATTGGCCATACGTTCATGGTCTTTTGACTCCTGCGATAGAACGCGTCACAAACGTAAAGAAAAGGAGCCTTCTTAATGCTCTTGATAGATCACTGTGCCAGTCTAACGATACTCGCTGGAATAAGCACCTGACAATGTTAGAATGTGTTTGTGCGAGAAGCTCTCTGAGAAGAGAGAATTAGCCCAAAATGAAGGAACTGAAAATACGCTGATGAAAGAATGTTTTCACGTTATATATACTATTCAATTACTGTAATTCTTATGGGCAATCGTTTATTTTTTAGCTTTTAAAAGATAATACCCTTATCTTGTAGCTCTTCAAAGCGGCTTCCAAGGAATTAAAACTGGGGAAATCACCTACACGTTAACCAACATATCACTTACGTAAAGAAAAGTGGTCTTCTTAATGCTCTTGATAGATCACTGAGCAGTCTACGATACTCGCTGGAATAAGCAGCTGACAATGTTAGAATGTCTTTGTACGAAAAGTTCGATGAGAATGGAGAAATAACCGGAACCGAAGGAACTGATATCATGCTGATGAAAGAACGTTTTACGGTATGTATGCTATTCTATTAATGTAATTATTATACGCATACGTTTATTTTATAGCTTTTAAAACATAATGGTTTTTGTAGCACTTCAAAGCAGCGTCCAAGCAATTAGAACTGGAGAAATCACCTACACTGCACCTTCTGTTGACATAGACGATGACAATGTTGAAGCATTTGAGTCAGGCGCCCCAAGACAGAGTAGCTTCTGAAATTGGACTTTTACATAAACGTCTCAAATTATACTTAGATGAAAAGCTATTTGTCCTGAGATGCTGTGAGGAAGCAACTTTCCTCTAGCGACCAATCATCATTTAAAAATGGTATCTGAAGATAAGAGGCGTAAAGTCATTAAAAGGATACAATAGTTTTACTTCCTCATACTTCCCCAATCCCACAATTCACTAACGATATTTCCCATTACTGCATCTCCAACCTTCCTTTCTCATTGATCACGCTAGTGGGTTCAAACGGAACTGGCTTACCTTTCAATCTATCAATAGTTATCTCAATGTACTCTACTCTTATGGAAGTTACAAAAGTAACATTTAATATTCTGAAATAGGAGATACGCTCATTCCTACATGTTCCTCCACAACTAGTAACACGTGAATCCTTGGGAATCCATGTTGTCCTAAACGAAAGTTTGAATTTTTTTCCATATATGCACTGAAATATGAATTTTGCTGTCCTCAGGTAAAAAGAAGAGAGTTATAATGAGGCTGGACATGTATTTCACTGCCCCACAACATCAAAAAACAAATCTTATTGAAGCACATAAATTCTGTTACTCCAGCCGCTGGGTTACTAGTTGTGCAATGGGAAGATGGAAGTGAAACATTATGGTAGCCTACACTCGATGTTATTCACCATCTACACCGAATAAGCAGTAAAGCATACAAGGATAAATTTGTAAACAGAATTTAATATCAGGGAGAAGCAATAAACATTTTGAAATTTACCGGCGACACTGCAATTCTGTCAGAGACAGCAAAGAACTTGGAATAACAGTTGAGCGGAATAGACAGTGCCCTGGAAAGAGAATATGAGATAACCCTCAATGGATCTAAATGAAAGGTAATGGAACGTAATCGAATTAAACCTAGCAGTACCAACGGATTTTCCATAACGTGTACTACGAAAGGGGGGCGTAATATATAACCAACAAAAAGATTTATGGGTTTCGAAATTTTCGTTGTCTTTTACGCACAAGATACTTTTTATAGATACACTTATGTGTAAGATGTGTCCTAAACCTGAAAATATGAATATCACACCGGTTCTGAAAATTCGCATCCACAGACAAGACCAAAATTTGTACGTTAAGTTTTACTGAAAAATTTAAAACAATTACGGAATCTGGTAGAAGACATAATTAAAAATCAGAATTATATTTTTTTTCAAAACGTTAAAATATAATGTACATGACCAGATTACAGTGTTCTGGAAAAGTAGCCATCACCCTTGGTAATGCGAGGGTTACATCAGGTATTGTTAAGGGAATCAGATTACGCAATGAGACACTAAAGGACAATTGGGCATAAAAATAACTGATGATGGCCGAAGAACAGGGAATATAAAATGAAGACTGGCTATAGCAAGAAAAGTATTAGTGATGAAGGGGGATTTGCTTACATCGAATATAAATTTAAGTGATAGGAAGTATTTCCTGAAGGTATTTGTGTGGTTTCGTAGATGCTACTCCAGGCGGGTGTAAAAATGAATGTGCGCAATGGAAAATACTGAACGCGAAAATGAAGATTTTGCCTTGTCTGACTACCCCCCGAAGCAGATCTTAGGATCTCTCCACAGTGATAGTATTTCCTCCTTCTTGCTGTTTAACATATAAATTACAACATAAAAATAAATGAATGATTAAGGGAACAAGTAACTACTAAATAATAAAAGTCATTTCTGCTTATACATTTACTGTAGATTAAAACCCCTTTATATATTACAGATGTTTACATGTCGATGTGCAATAGACATCAGAGATACAAATGAATTTCCTGATTAATATTATTGACCAGCTGCACAAATCTGCCCCTTTCTATGGCTACGCGATCTAATATAAATAACGCGAGATGATTGACATCATCTACATACCAAACACTAGAAGACACTACTTTCAAAGATGATCTACAGTGGTGTGCAACGTCAGTGGAAATGAAATTTACATGATCGCACCTGTCTAGCTTTATAGCCCTAATAAGCCGAAGCAATTAGCAATATCACCGTATGTACTGCGTCCTTTGCGTCGGAGTGATGGTTCTCGCGCACGTCTGCGACGATGGAAGAACTCCAGCCACAAAATAATAAACTCATTCAAACACTAGGACTGCAGAAGGTGGTCCTTTGACTAATATAATGGAATACTATCTTCTCCTCTCTGTGTCCTACAGATAAATAACGCGAATTTCAAATCACAAGGACGGAATTTAGCTGCCTCACCGTCAGTATTGACAGAACAAGTGCTCTCAGTCGCTGAACGCTGCGTACTCAACAACGACTCTCTAACCGGAGGCGAAGAGTAGTATAAGTTATCAACACCTTTGGCCCCCTTAAGATACTTTCCAGTGCCTTGTGTCACTGTATCATGCAATTTAAGCCTTAGTGATTTTGCCCTCATTTATCCGATCATGATAAGCGAACCTTACGACATTATTTTACTGGTAAGAGCTTCCCCCCGCTTGAATATTATGTCCCCGAGTTCCACCGCGAGTCACCGAAAGTCAGTTTCGGCATTATGCTTGATGAGAAAGTCTAGCCCTGGGATTGCACAGCAGCCTTCCCCTACATCACCCATTACACTGCAAGTGTTGTCACTTTCGTCAATCACCTGGTCCAGTGGCAAAAGCCTTTTCGGGCCTATCCTAAACCTTGCAAACACATTTCCTCTTTCTTCTGCTCCCACCTTCTGAGGGGGCAGTGCTGTCACAGGCGGTGCCGAATCAGCGTCCTTCGGAAATACCAAATATGTCTGCACCATTTCAGTACAGTGCTAGGTGGCGCAGTGGTTAGCACACTTGACTCGCTTTCGGGAGGACGACGGTTCAATCCCGCGTCCGGTCATAGTGATTTAAGTCTTCCGTGATTCCCCTAAATCTCTCCAGGCAAATGCCGGAATGGTTTCTTTGAAAGAACACGTCCGACTTCCTTCCCCGTCCTTACCTAATCCAATGATACCGATGACCTTGCAGTTAGGTCTCCTCCCCCCCCCCCAAACAACCCCAACCATTTCAGTACCCAAAACATCTGCAATACAGTCAGCCTTATTGATAGCTCTCTGTGCAACCTCCTAAGTATCAACAGCAAAATTACGGTCGGCAGTAGCACTCTGCAAGACGCTAAAATCATCGGCAGGTGCACTTTCCTCCACATCTGGTCCAGGCTGCAAAAATTCGCTACCTCTGCCAGGGTATACCTCACTAACTATGCAAACAACAAACGAGGACAAAAAATCAGTACAACGAAAAGGACACTTAATCTCATTCTACCCTAACACTTACTGCAACTTAACTTCTCCACGTGAGCGGCTACTCATGACTACTACTTTACGCGCTTAAATGCAGCGAGCCACATTTATAGCTCAAAATGAAATACATTGCCCACTGAAAACGGAGGAAACTACTACAAAACTCCGACTTCTCGACAAAACTCATCTTCTCCACCTAAGAAGCTACGCATGGTTAACACCTTATACACTTTCAGACAATTAGCCACACTCATTGATGATAGGCAAAAGTAACGTTCATATTTACACATCCTCAGAACCCAGTCTGTGTTTACTTGCCACATGTCACACATGAAAACAGAACTGAAATGCTTGTAAAAGGTGGAATGACTCGAAGTGATACTCGTAGCGGAAAAAAAGAACAGTAAACGCAATGACCCACTCCATACTGGTGCTGACTGTTGACGGAACTGCAACCCTGAGGTAGTCGAGAGTCATCGTCTCCAGGTAGGGTGGCTGGTAAGGTTCCTCTGTCACTGAAATTTAGTGGTGACACACACACTTCTGACAACAAAATGTAGATGTCGCCCCAGGGCGAAGCAGGCGGCAAAAGAGTTCCCAAGCGGCCTCACGTAAGGCCTCCCCAGTTTGTTTGACAAACAGGTTCCAGGCACTGTCTGTGGCTGACGCTATCGCTGAGCCAGATGCTGTCGCCTGTCCTGTTTCATAGGAAACCACTCAGCCTGCAAAATCCGGGCAATAGCAGTGGGTGGCATTATTGGTACATGGGAGCTCGCTCGTTAGGCGCGCTATGGGACTCCTTAGGGCCTTGCTGACAAGGCGGGTAAGAAAACCAATGTGCATTCCGTGTGCATACCGGGTGGAGTCATTCCAGATGTGGAAAGGGTCTTCCATCGATCCCACGAAGAGCACAGGGTGCAGCCACCTGCAGGTGGTTGCTCATGTCAGTACCAGTGATGTGAGTCACTTTCGATCAGAAGAGATTCTCTCTGGTTTCTAGCGGGTAACAGAAGTGGTAAAGGCTGCCAGGTTTGCTTGCAAGATGAAAGCAGAGCTGACCATTTGCAGCATAGTCGACACTACCGATCGCAGACATCTGGTTCAGAGCCGAGTGGTGGGTTAATCTGAGGTTCAGACAGTTCTGCGACAGTGTAGGCTGCAGATTCCTCGACTTGCGCCAACGGGTGGCTGGATTTCGGGGTCCGCTGAATAGGTCAGGTGTCCACTATACGCAGGAGGCGGCTACACGGGTAGCAGGGGCTTTGTGGCGTGGATTGGGCGGTTTTTTAGGTTAGAGGGTCTCGGGAAAACACAAGAAGGTTTTCAGTCTCAAAGGGTGCAAGCTGAACACAGGAAGAACGTTGATACAGGAACCATTGGTATTTTTTTTTTTTTGGGTCATCAGTCTACTGACTGGTTTGATGCGGCCCGCCACGAATTCCTCTCCTGTGCTAACCTCTTCATCTCAGAGTAGCACTTGCAACCTACGTCCTAAATTATTTGCTTGACGTATTCCAATCTATGTCTTCCTCTACAGTTTTTGCCCTCTACAGCTCCCTCTAGTACCACGGAAGTCATTCCCTCATGTCTTAGCAGATGTCCTATCATCCTGTCCCTTCTCCTTATCAGTGTTTTCCACATATTCCTTTCCTCTCCGATTCTGCGTAGAACCTCCTCATTCCTTATCTTATCAGTCCACCTAATTTTCAACATTCGTCAATAGCGCCACATCTTAAAAGCTTCGATTCTCTTCTGTTCCGGTTTTCCCACAGTCCATGTTTCACTACCATAGAATGCTGTACTCCAGACGTACATCCTCAGAAATTTCTTCCTCAAATTAAGGCCGGTATTTGATATTAGTAGACTTCTCTTGGCCAGAAATGCCTTTTTTGCCATAGCGAGTCTGCTTTTGATGGCCTCCTTGCTCCGTCCGTCATTGGTTATTTTACTGCCTAGGTAGCAGAATTCCTTAACTTCATTGACTTCGTGACCATCAATCCTGATGTTAAGTTTCTCGCTGTTCTCATTTCTACTACTTCTCATTACCTTCGTCTTTCTCCGATTTATATTGGTATAACAGTTGCAATTTGTCAGTCACAGGTTCGAATCCTGCCTCGGGCATGGATGTGTGTGATGCCCTTAGGTTGGTTAGGTTTAAGTAGTTCTAAGTTCTAGGTGACTGATAACCTATGATATTACGTCCCATAGTGTTGAGAGCCAGTTTTCAACCTAACGGTGTTCCGAAAAGATAGGCTAAACACCGTTGGCGGTGGTGTGTTTGCTGCTGTCAGAAGTAGTTTAACATGTCGCGAAACTGAAGTAGATACTTCCTGTGCGTTAGTATGTGCAGAGGTCATTGTTGGCAACCGGAATAGTATAATAATTGGATGCTTTTACTTACCTCCCAGTTCATATGATACAGTTGCTTAAAGGTTCAAAGAAAACTTGAGTTTGATTTCAAACACGTACCCGACTCATACGATAATAGTTGATGGTGACTTTAATTTACCCTCGATATGTTGGCGAAAATACATGTTTAATTCCGAAGTGTGCATAAAATATCATCCGAAATTTTGTAAACGCATTCTCCGTAAATTATTGGAGCAGTTAGTTCATGAGCCCACGCGAATGGTAAACAGTTATGAAAACACAATTGACCTCTTAGCAATAAACAATCCTGAGTTAATAACGAGCATCAAAACCGATATACGGATTAGTGAACAAAAGGTTGTCGTAGCGAGACTGAATATTGCAGTTCCCAAGTCCTCGAAAAATAAGTGAAAAATATACCTTTTCAGAAAAGCAGATAAAAATTCACTTGACGCCTTCCTGAGAGACAAACTCCACTCATTCCAAATTAATAATATAAGTGTAGGCCAGATGTGGCTTAAATTCAAAGAAATAGTATCGGCAGCAATTGAGAAACTTATAACAAATAAACAAACAAACAACGGAGCTGATCCTCCTTGGTACAATAAGCGGGTTAGAACACTGTTGCAGGTACAACGAAACCGCCGCTCGGGATTAGCCGAGCGGTCTCGGGCGTTGCAGTCATGGGCTGTGCGGCTGGTCCCGGCGGAGGTTCCAGTTCTCCCTCGGGCATGTGTGTGTGTGTGTGTGTATTTTTCCTTAGGATAATTTCGGTTAATTAGTGTGTAAGCTTAGGGACTGATCACCTTAGCAATTAAGTCCCATAAGATTTCACACAGATTTGAAGATTTTTTTGAACAACGAAACAAAAATGCCAAATTTAAACACACGCAAAATCCCCAAGATTGGCGATCCTTTACAGGAGCTCAAAATTTAGCGCGGAGTTCAATGCGAGACGCCTATAACAGTTTCCACAACGAAACTTTGTCTCGAAACCTGGCAGAAAATCCAAAAAGATTCTGGTCGTTTGTGAAGTACGTTAGCGGCAAGAACCAATCAATGTCTTCTCTGCGCGATAACAATGGAGATACTATTGAAGTCAGTGCAGCCAAAGCAGAGTTACTAAACACAGCCTCACGAAATTTCTTCACAAAAGAAGACTAAGTAAATATCCCAGAATTCGAATTCAGAACAGCTGCCAACATGAGTAACGTAGAAGTAAATATCCTCGAAGTAGTGAAGCAACTCAAATCACTTAACAAATGCAGGTCTTCTGGTCCAGACTGGATACCAATTAGGTACCTTTCCGAGTATGCTGTTGGATTTGTTCCATACTTAACAATCATATACAACCGTTCGCTCGACGAAGGATCCGTACCCAAACACTCGAAAGTAGCACAGGTCTCACCAACATTCAAGAAAGGTAGTAGGAGTAATCCACTAAATTACAGGCCCATATCGTTAACGTCGATATAAAGCAGGATTTTAGAACATAAATTGTGTTCGAACATTGTGAATTACCTCGAAGGATACCGTCTATTGACATACAGTCAACACTGGTTTAGAAAACATCATTCCTGTGAAACACAACTAGCTCTTTATTCACACGAAGTGCTGAGTGCTATTGACAAGGGATTTCAGATCGATTCCGTATTCCTGGATTTCCGGAAGGTTTTGACACGGTACCACGCAAGCTGCTCGTAGTGAAATTGCGTGCCTATGGAATGTTGTGTCAATTGTGTGACTGGATTTGAGATTTCCTGTCAGAGAGGTCACAGTTGGCAGTAATTAAAGCAAAGTCATCAACTAATACAGAAGTGATTTCATGCGTTCCTCCAAGGTAGCGTTATAGGCCCTTTGCTGTTCCTTATCTATATAAACGATTTGGAAGACAATCTGAGCGGCCGTCTTCGGTTGTTTGCAGATGACACTGTCGTTTATCGACTAATAAAGTCATCAGGAGTCCAAAACACTTAGAAAATGGGACCTACCAACTAAAGAGGACTCTACGCTACAAGTGGATACTACGCTTGCCCGTCCTCTTTTAGAATACTGCTGCGCAGTGTGGGATCCTTACCAGAGAGGACTGACTGAGCAGCACGTTTTGTGTTATTATGAAGTATGGGAGAGGGTGTCGCAGAAATGAACACGATTTGCGCTTGAAATCATGAAAAGAAAGATGATTATCGTTGCGACGGAACCTTCTCGCGAAATTCCAATCACCAACTTTCTCCTCTGAATACGAAATTATTTTGTTGACACCGACCTAAATAGGGAGGAACGATCACAACGATAAAATAAGGGGAATCAGGGCTCCTACGGAAAGATATTTTTTCCGCGCGGTATTGACATTGGAATAATGGAGAATTGTGAAGGTGGTTCAATGTGGTTCAATGAACCTTCTGCCAGGCACTTAAATGTCATTTGCAGACTATCCATGTAGATGTAGACGTACATGTGCAGGTCTGAGTTGAGGTGGTGGACTGATGTCGGGATGATGATCGATGGCTGCTCATAAAAATTTCACTATTAGTCATGCATTTTACTGAAGGTCAAACTAGAATATTCTGTGGTGGAACGTCCTCCATAACGTGTGCTGAAGTCAGCGAGTGTTAAGGAACTGACACAACAGGTGGCCATGGTCTCAGGCGACTGCCTTCTAAGCCGGAAGGCTGATTGCACCTAGTAGTTGGCATGAACGTGGCCCTCTGGCTGGAAGATGCTAAGCCACAGCACTGATCTTAAAACCGGAAGCAGGAGCCCAAGTTAGTGGAGGCCATATCTCGTGGTGGCTGCTTATAGCATCATGTCGCCTCGAGGAGCGTCATACACCTCTCCTCGTAAATAGTAGCTACCAGACTGAGACACCTTTGACTGAAAATAATTTTAATTTATGTTGGGACAGGGCGTTCTTGGTTTGCAAATCACAGCTCGCAGCCAATTAGACCAAAAGAAGTCTGTTGATTGGATGTGTAGTAACTGGCCTACAAACGCCTTTCTGCTGTGTCATCGTTATGGCACCGCCAGCCCCTTTCCTGGAGCACAATGTGGGAATCTGCCAGTGGCATTGCTGCATCTGACGTATTGGTGTTTGGTCGGCTCTGAGCTGACCCACTAACAAAGTCTTTTGCAACAGCCATGGCAATATCACTTTTGTATTCCGCCTGGAATGCCGCACATGAGTCTGCTCCTGTAAAGTGAAAGGTTGGCCGAATGAAAGAAGTGAGTAGGAGTAGGAAAAGGTGAAAATCTCTAGGTACTGCTCTTAAAAATGGTTTTACTGCATCACAATTTTAACTTAATACATAACTTTGCACTGAGGTGCGAAGCCTTAGACCCATCATAAGTAGTACATAGTCTCAATAGCAAGCAAAGTCTCCTGGCCATCTGCTCTTGATCAAAATGGGAAGAATCTGTCACGGAGCTCGTAGACCTCCACAGCAACTGTCTGTTGTAGTACCAACTTAAGAACTTTCACCTACGGCGTGGCATCGTAGCTATCGATACCACAATCACAATTTTACTCAGTGGCACCACATCCCTCCCCCCTTGAAACGACACACCGTCGTTGAGTAGGGCTTCCGACGAGGGGTGGAGGAATCCAGGGGGGCGCAGCAGACAGCGGAATTGCTAGGACGTACTTTCCACCCGTGACCCCGAATTGCTCGCGAAGGGGCGAGGAAAACGGTCCCTGGAAACCCGCCCAGGCCGCGCACCACCACTGGGTATGCTCGGATGAGGAGGCGGAGCAACGACCTCTGTGGGCCACGGCGGCGGCGGCGTGACGGCAGCCTCAGCGTACATCGGTTCCGGCACTGTGGAGGAACGCGGTGGCGGCGGCCGGAGGTGGGCACGTGGTAGCGGCGAGAGGCGCCCGTCCGTTGATGGTGACTGCAAGGCGACGATAGCAGGCGCGCCCGCTGGAGTCGTGGGCTGAGGCGGCGGAATCTGTGAAGCCTCCAATTCTGCCGGAAAACAACGAACGGCAGAAATACAACGAACGGCAGAAATCTGACGACGCCACAAACGGATACGGTTCCGGTGTCGCTTGTCAGTGCTGGAGTAACCAGAAATGACAAATAAGGCGCGGCCAAGCTAGTGAAGAACGCGTCCCTGCTCCCAGCGCTGGCTGTCAGAGAATACGCGATAGAACACTAAATCATGCGGCGCCAAGCCAGAAAGTGGCGGAGCAGCGGCAGCGCACGGCGGCGGGTGCGGCAGGAGCGACCGATGGGCGCGGTCATGTAGCAATTCCACTGAGGAACGGTTGCCGAGCGGGTGCGAGGAATATGAAGCAATGAAAGAGCAGAGCGCGTACTTGTGAGAGTGTTTGGTGCGCAACTTGCTCATCTGCGACTTAAACGTATGCACAAAGTGTTCAGCCTCGCCGTTTGACTGGGGGTGGAACAGGGCTGAGGTCAGATGGCGAATGCCATTAGCAGCACAGGACGCTTCAAACTCTGAGGACACGAATTGGAGGCCATTGTTGCGAGCTATGGGCTACGAGTGGTGAGTAGAGCAGTGCTAAGTGGGGTGGTAGGATTTCCTCATTTTTGCCGTAACGTACAAACTGAGCGAGGAAATTAATGTCGTTTGCAGAAGAAGGAGCGCATGTCAATAAAAAGGGAACTAAAAGAAATATTAATCAGTGCTCGGTAGAGAACCACACATCCTGAAGCGAATCTTAAAAGTTCAGTTTGGACCGTGTTAAAGTCTATTGTGAGTGGTGAAATTGATTCTCAAGCTGAAGGGTCAACTGGCACTTCACACATTTCTTGCCATCCATGCGTGACTATTGAACAAGGGTTTTGTGTGGACGAGGAACGACTTCCTACACCAGCTCAGGTGATAACTATTGATAAATGTGTGGCTATGTGTGCACGAGACGTAAGGTCGTACGAAACTATGAGATGAATGTCTTATGGATCTTGTTTGGACGTTAGTTGACACTGCAAAGGCCATTATACCCCACTCTACAAATGTGTCGCGGTACATGGCAGAAAGTGCTGAAAGCCTACGACATATAGATATGCCTGAGGTAATTGCTCCTGTAACAGAAGGTGAATACTCAGGAACTACAGACATGTGGACATACAGTGCGAGAAGCGACAATTATCTGACATGTACTGTCTTCTGTTTCATGGAATGGACTCTCAGATTTCGCATTTTGTTTACTACTCAGTTTCCAGATGAACCAAAACGGGCGGTAACATTCTAAGAGAATTTATCCACCACTCTACTATGAAAGACATACAGCACATGACTGATCAAGGTACAAACCATGTGGTTGAACTGCGCGATATATGCACGATTGAATTGTTCCTGACGTATGCTAAATACGAGGCTAAGAAATAATTTTAATGCGGAGTATATATGCGTCAACTGTCGTGGTATTTGCCGGCCGGGGTGGCCATGCGGTTCTAGGCGCTACACTCTGGAATCGCGCGACCGCTACGGTCGCAGGTTCGAATCTTGTCTCGGGCATGGATGTGTGTGATGTGCTTAGGTTAGTTAGGTTTAAGTAGTTCTAAGTTCTTGGGGACTTATGACCTAAGATGTTGAGTCCCATAGTGCTCAGAGCCATTTGAACCATTTTTGAAAGAAATAGTGTTTGCTCGGCTCTGAGCTGGCCCACTCCCTAGACTTTTTTCAACAGAAATGCCAACATCACAATTTTACTCAGTACCGCCGAAAACAAAAAATGATTGCACTGGAGATCGAATAACTGATAAGAAGATACTGAGTCGAACTGGGGAAACAAGACATTTATGGCACAACTTCGTTTTACAGTGCATATCCTGAGGCATCAAGGACTTGTCAGTTTGGTAATGGAGAGAAGTGTGTATATGTGGGTATTGGTGAGGGGCGGGGGGTGTTAAAATTGTAGAGGGAGATGATGTCTTGAATACAGTTAGCAGGTTCAAACTGATGCATATTGCATAAGCCGTGCAGCGCTGAAGAGGCCTGCTAAGAATAGAATAGCTTGGGCAGCTGCCACAAATCAGTCTTCAGACTGAAGACCACAACAACGTCATTGAGGAAGGGGGTGGGAGGGAGAGGTAGACTTCTGGTCCACAATTTTGCAAGTTCTTTACTGGGAGAACTCACGAGTAAGGTAGATCTCGTGTGATTCAGCGCCCTCGGCTGTAGACATGGGAAAATACTTTTCTATATTGCTGTAAATTAACGGCGCTTCTCTTGTGAGAAAAGCTATTTATCTCGCACTGTTGGCCGATGCAACGAACTGATGTAGCGGTTCTTGTATTATTTTGCTGTTGTAAACAGAAGTGTCTCTGGTTTGACGTTAAACTGCAACCATACATGGAGTGATCACAGTGTAAGTGGTCTGTATCCAACAATAGAAACAACCTCTCTCGAAGGTGGATGAGCCAGTGGAAGTTGTGAGCTGTGTGTTACATTGCTTGCTTACGAAGGTGGAAGGAAGATTGAGAATGTAAAGAAAATAGTCGTGTTCACCTACCACTTACCAACAGGTAATCAGATCAGTAATGTCAACTGACATTAACTGGGCAGTGCTTGTTGATTCCTCGGTTTAATTCCTATTACTCCAGGTTGTTGTTCGAGAGAAACGCAAACTTTCATATGTGGTTCCAATGTAATTTTGATAAGGTAAGTGCATAACACGATCGGTTACTCGCATTGTGCTGTATAGTTAATTGAGTATCGGACTTCGTTTCTGAAACACTGTAGGTTCGTTGGTGCACCATAAAAGATATCATAAATTGCTAATCAGTTTTTTTGATCACTCAAATGGCAGACTGGCTCCACGTCAGCAGTTTTGCATTTCTTTTACGAATAGCTTTATACATAGCTGATAAAGGCTTCGATACAAAGATATATGATTAGTTTGTTAAATTAATAATCTGAAAGGTATTAAATTGAATATACTTATATAGGAGGGACGTTTGATAAGCCCGCGCAAAGTCCGAGAGATGACACCACCGGCGCCTATCGAGATCATGTTTAGTTAGCAGCAACTTTGGAATGAACGCACACCAAGTTTCAGTCATATTGGTCTATTTCTTTGTGTTTGGCATTCGTGTGAGTTAAGGTAGTCGAGTGATTGTCCAAAAATGGGCGACAAAAATTTCGTATGGTATTAAACATTACTTTATGAAAGGCAAAACGCCTCAGGAGACTAAAGAGAAGTTTGATAAATATTTCGGTGAAACTGCGCCTTCGATTAGAACAGTTTATAAGTGATTTCAAAGTTTTAGGAGTGGCCATATGGGCACAAGTGATGCTCAACGTTCTGGACGCCCTGTGGAGGTTACGACTCCAGAAATCATTAATAAAATCCATGATATGGTGATGGATGACAGTAGAGTTAAGGTGCGTGAGATTGCTAGTGCTGTGGGCATCTCGAATGAACGGGTACATAATATTTTGCACGAGCATTTGGACATGAGAAAGCAATCCGCAAGATGCGTTCCACGATTGCTCACGCTTGACCAAAAACGGAATTGTACCAAGTGTTGCAAGGATGCTTTGCAGCTGTTCCGAAGAATCCGCAGGACTTTGAGCGTGGTTTCGTCACTGTGAATGAAACTTGGTTACATTACTATACTCCTGAGACCAAACGACAGTCTAATCAATGGGTTACCAAGGGAGAATTTTCACCAAACGAAGGGAGAAACATTCCTTCAGCCGGAAAGGTTATCGCGACTTTCTTTTGGGATTCGCAAGGTATAATCCTCATCGACTATCTGGAAAAGGGTAAAATTATTACAGGTGAATATTATTCATCGTTATTGAACCGTCATTTTCCATTCTGACAATGCACCAGCACACACCTCAGCAGTTGTGGTCGCAAAATTAATGGAAATAGGATTTTAACTCGTTACACGTTGAAAATTAAGAAAGGTTTACCCCAAACATGTAAGCAGTTTTTATTTTTGTACGGGCTTTTTAAACGCCCGTCGTATATTCATAGTTCTTAAGAGCTAACAAGATAGATGCATACATACCAAATGCTGAAGAACAAAGGACGATACGAAACAGGAAGGCATCTCCTAGCTGATCGCAGGAAAAATGTGATGGCTTCTGTTCTTCATTGTCGTATAAAGTATTACATGTACTTATGAACGTTTGTGGACTTTCTGGTACACACATATTTCATGAACATAAAGAAAGAAAATTTTTCTTGGTGTCTTACATTTTCCTGTGATATATTTGACTACGATGCTGGCTGTTACATGAGTAGTCATTCAAGTCGTCAGTACAACAAAATTACAAGATTGGTGTAGACAAGAAAAAAACAGTACACAATTTGACATGTTTTAAATAAACAATTTGACAGGTTATGTTAAGTCAGTTCAGGGACGAGTCTGCTCAAGGGAACTGATGCAGCCACTGTTGAAATGACGTCGCAGTTCGCTTGTATGATGTCAATCGGTCAGAGCGCGAGCTCTGGTTGTGCACTTTGTAGCAGACGTGGGAATCGAGGCGCTGTCAGTCCAGGACCGTAGCCACGACAGACGTGCGAGCCTTGCGTCACACTGCCTGTTCAGCCGGGACAGACGCATCGAGGTCCGACGGGCATGACGGTGCAGAGTCGTGCTGCACGGAGGCCCGGCTCGCGAGTAGCGGCCTCACTGGACTGCAGCAGCCTCGAGCCGAGCGAGTCCCTGACGTCACCCCAAGGGCCGAGCAGTGCTGTTGCGAAAGAACCTGTATGCCACGGGGTCAGCAGAGTGGCGCATGGGCCGTGGCCTCACTGCTCCGCACTGAGCCAGCCCGTGACGTCACTGCACCAGCGCCGCGGGCAAGCACTGGTGTGCTAAAACTACAACGTTTGGTATAACTGACTCCAGTTGCGAGCTACGGGCTACGAGAGTTGAGTAGAGCAGTGTTTAGTGGGAGGATGGGGTTTCTTCCTTTTTGTCGTAACGCACAAAATGAGCACGGAAACTAAACGTGGTCTGCAGAGGAATGAGCGCATGTCAAGAAAAAGGGTAGTAAAAGAAAAACTAATCAGTGATGAGTAGAGAACCACACATCTTGAAGCGAATCTTAGAAGTTCATTTGGGACCGTGTTAAAGCCTATTGTGGATGGCGTTAGGAAAAGCTTTCATTTGGTTTGCTGTTCGCTGTGCTGTGAAATTAACTCTCGTGCTGTAGGGTCAAGTGGCACTTCGAGCATTTCTCGCCATCCATGCGTGTCTAATAAACAAGGGATTTTATGTAGATGAGAAACGACTTCCTAAACCTGCTCAGGAGCTAACTGTCGATAAATGCGTGGCTATGTGTGCACGAGACCTAAGGTCGTGTGGAACTATAAGTTTGAAGGAATTATGAATTTTATTCAGACCTTAACTGTCACTGCGAAGCTCATTATGTCTCAACCCACAAGTGTGTCGTGGCACATGGCAGAAAGTGCTAAAACCCTACGGCATGTAATTATGACTGAAGTGATTGCTCATATAACAGAAGGTTAATACTCAACAACAACAAACATGTGGACATCCAGTGCGAGAAGAAACAAGTATCTTACATGTACTGTCTTCTGTTTCCTTGAGTGGACTCTCAGATCTCTCATTTTCTTTACAACTCAGTTTCCAGATGAACCAAAACCGGGCGGTAACATTCTAAGAGAATTGTTTAGACGATTGATGTCTGTTGGTATAAACGACTCTACTTTGAGAAACATGCAGCACCCAACTGATCAAGATACCAACATTGTCGTTGCACTGCGCGATTATTCATGATTGAATTGTTCCTTCCATTAGCTAAATACAGGGCTACGAAATAATTTTGTTGCGGAGTATATATGTGTCAATTGTCCATAGGTTCATGGACTTTTGACTTACGTAAAGAAAAGTGGTCTTCTTAATGCTCTTGATAGATCAGTGAGCCAGTTTAACGATACACGCAGGAATAAGCAGCTGACAATGTTAGAATGTCTTTGTGCGAAAAGCTCTCTGAGAAGGGAGAAATAGCACAAATTGAAGGAACTGATATCACGCTCATGAAATAACTTTTTACGGTATGTATGCTACACTATTACTGTAATTCTTATACGCAATAGTTTTTTTATAGCTTTTAAAACTTAAGGGTTTTTGTAGCTCTTCAAAGCGGCGTCCAAGGAATTAGAACTGGAGAATCACTTACACCGCTCCTTCTGTTGGCATGGAAAATTGCAGTGTTGAAGCATTTGAGTGAGGCGCCCCAGGACAGTGAAGCTTCTGAAATCGAACTTTTACATAAACGCCTTAAATTATACTTAGATGTAAAGCTATTTGTCCAGATATACTGTGAGGTAGAACTTCTCCTCTGGCCACCATTCGTCATTTAAAAATGATATCTGAAGATAAGAAGCGTAAAGTCATGTAAAGAATACAATAGTTTTTATACCTCATACTTCTCCAATCCCACAATACACTTTAACGACATTTTCCTTTACTGCAGTCTCGTCCAAACTGTGCCCGCGGGGCGCCAGCGCCCGCGATTGCCCGCGGCCAGCGGCCTGGGAGAATTCGGGTGTTGTCGCAGTGGCCGAGCCGTGTCGCTTAGCTGGCCGTGCGGACCGCCCTCTGTGCCTCGCCGTGCCCCTTTACGTGCCGGCAGCGGCCAAAAGCCGCACAAAGCCGTTAAGCAACAGACGTACGGCTGCAATGAATCGAGATGGATAGTCAACGGGAAGCAGACAAAAAGAAAGAGGAGCGGCGAGTCCGCGCTATTTAAACCCGAGTGGGAAATTAATTTCCTTTGTACTGCTGTCGAAAATCATGCCAAATGTTTAGTATGACATCGGGAACCTTACGTATTTAAAATAGTACTCGATTCAACGGCACTTTAATACCTGTCACAAACATCAGTTCGAAAATTTGTCGTAAGAGGAACGCAAGTCAAAGTTTGAAAAACTGAAAGAAAATTTCAAGAGTGAAGCAAGTGTTTCCTATCACATGACTCTTTATAATTTATAAAGATGATAAATAAAACTATATTTTATAATCTGTCACTCAGCAATGTGCCATTTATCGAATATCACATTGTCCGCAACAAGGAAAATTTCTTTTCGGTTAATTTTTATATTTGGGTTGCATTAAATCGCGTACCACAGGCATAAGAAAAAGTTTCAGGTGCGTTCTTTTTTTGCCACTTTCTGAAAAGCCGTCACAAATGCTCTCTCGGGAAGCAAAGTGTTATTAAGAGTCATTCTTTGTTTTTGTATATCTGTGTTTTATGGATGGGAAAATTATGTTGTAGTTTGATCTATATTTTAAATTAATTAAAATTCAGATATTCCAATAGATAAATATTTATTTTGCGACCACATTTCGCTGTCCTGGTTAGCGTGTTAGGCCGCTTCTCGGAGTAACTAGGGGAAAACGCATCTAAAACCAATCTTTCATTGTTAGTTTTTTTATTTGAGTTTCGATGAAAGAAACAATTGTTGAAATGATAAAAGTGTTTTAAAAAACAGGATTGTACAAAATTTATTTGTGTTTTTTTGCCGTGGTAGGAGCAGGAAACAGGTGGGAAAAGTTTGCGCGCAAGTTACAAATGCTCGCTGAGAGTTGCGAAAGCAGGGAAACCCTTTGCGGCTAGGAATCTCATCAAGGATTGCCTCGTCGACTCGGCTTGTATTTGTCCAGCAGACCTCACGGAAAAAATTGAAAAATGGCCTCAAACATGGAACAGCAATTAATGGACAGAGCGGCGAACTTCATATCATTTTCTATCGCTCTTGACGAGTCCGCGGACGTTGCGGACATATCTCAGCTCGTCATATTCATTCGAGGTGTCGACGAGACTCTACGTGTCACAGACGAATTTCTCTACGTTATACCACTAAAAGACACAACCATGGGGTTGGATATTTTTCTACCCTCGGAAAACGTGTTAGAGTCAATGGGTTTAAAATGGGAACGCCTGAACAGTGTAACAACGGACGGAGCCCCTGCGCTACGAGGGATACGCACTGGAGTTCTGAGTTTTGTCAGGTCAAAAATGGCTGAAGTTGGCTGTTCCTTATTCGCGGCAGTCCATTGTGTGATACACCAGGAGTCAATTTGTGGGATGATTGTCAACATAAAAATGTTATGGAGACAGTTCTTTGAACGGTTAATTATCTTCGATCGCATGGACTCACACATCGCCAATTTAAAGAATTTCTGGCTGCTATCGAAGCACAGTAACCCGACATCCCCTACCACGCCGAAGTTAAATGGATGAGCAGAGGAAAGGTGCCTCGTCGGTTTTTCTCCTTGAGAGGCGAAATAAATACCTTTTTGGAAATGAAAGGACGTCCAGAAGAATTACTTTGTGAACCTATGTGTGTGGCGTATTTGGCTTTTTTGAGTGTTGTCAGTGGTCATTTAAATACTTTGAACATTTCACTCCATGGCGAAAATCACTCTGTTGTTGATTTAGTGCAGACGATTCAAGCATTTCAAAAAATCTTATTTTGTGAGAAAAACAGTTGCACGAGAAGAATTGTTGTCACATTTCTGCACTAGACAGCGTTAAAGAAGATGTGGATTTTTCAGATCATGTTCACATCATTTCCGAATTACAAGAACAGTTTGAAAACAGACTTTTGGAGATAAGTGAGTTTCAGCCGGCCTTAGATATATTTGTTCGCCTGTTTTCCCTTCGGGCAGAGGGCGTCTTACAAGTGCCTCAACTAGAGCTGATTGACCTGCAGTGTGATATCCGGCTGAAGGACCGATTTCTTATGCGTAAATCTCTGGATGACTTTTACAGCTGTCTTCCACTAGAGAAAGATCCTCTTTTGCACAAGCACGCGGCCAAAGTTCTGTCAATGTTTGGTTCCACATATATTTATGAGCGCTTTTTCTCTCTGTTAAAGCTTGCTAAATCTAAGAACCCTTCATTACTTGGCGATAAAAATTTGACTAACTCTTTAAGGTTAGCTCCTCTTTCTTTTTGTCTGCTTCCCGTTGACTATCCATCTCGATTCATTGCAGCCGTACGTCTGTTGCTTAACGGCTTTGTGCGGCTTTTGGCCGCTGCCGGCACGTAAAGGGGCACGGCGAGGCACGGAGGGCGGTCCGCACGGCCAGCTAAGCGACACGACTCGGCCACTGCGACAACACCCGAATTCTCCCAGGCCGCTGGCCGCGGGCAATCGCGGGCGCTGGCGCCCCGGGGGCACAGTTTGGACGAGACTGCAGTAAAGGGAAATGTCGTTAGAGTGTATTGTGGGATTGGAGAAGTATGAGGTATAAAAACTATTGTATTCTTTACATGACTTTACGCTTCTTATCTTCAGATATCATTTTTAAATGACGAATGGTGGCCAGAGGAGACGTTCTACCTCACAGTATATCTGGACAAATAGCTTTACATCTAAGTATAATTTAAGGCGTTTATGTAAAAGTTCGATTTCAGAAGCTTCACTGTCCTGGGGCGCCTCACTCAAATGCTTCAACACTGTCATTTTCCATGCCAACAGAAGGAGCGGTGTAGGTGATTCTCCAGTTCTAATTCCTTGGACGCCGCTTTGAAGAGCTACAAAAACCCTTAAGTTTTAAAAGCTATAAAAAAACTATTGCGTATAAGAATTACAGTAATAGTGTTCAAATGGCTCTCAGCACTATGGGACTTAGCATCGGAGGTCATCAGTCACCTAGAACTTAGAACTACTTAAACCTAACCGAGCTAAGGACAGCACACATATAAAGGTCCGAGGCAGGATTCGAAACTGTGACCGTAGCGGTCGCGCGGTTCCAGACTGAAGCGCCTAGAACCGCTTGGCCACTACGGGCGGCAGAACCGGTAGCATACAGTGTCCTTGTCGTCGTACTGTTTTGTTCTCCTCGTCTGTTGTTTACGTAATTAGTGAGTTATACCCCGGCGGAGAGGTTGCGAATTTCTGCAGCATGGACCAGATGTGGAGGAAAGTGCACCTCCCGATGATTTTAGCGTTTTGCAGAGTGCAACTGCCGACAGTAATTTTGCTGTAGATACTTAGGTGGTTGCACAGAAAGCTATCAATAAGGCTGATTGTATTGCAGATGTTTTGGGTACTGAAATGGTAAAGACGCATTTAGTATTTCCGAAGGACGCAAATTCTGCACCACCTGTGACGGCATTGCCTCAAAGAACGTCGTAGTGGAAGAAAGAGGAAATGGATTCTAATATTAATGATAGGGAAGACAAGGATTGTGCCAGTGGATCAGGAGATTACAAAACTGACAACACTTGCAGTGTAATGCGTGTTGCAGGCGAAGGCTGCTGTGCTATCCCAGGGCTAGACTTTCTCATCAAGCATCATGCCGAAACTGACTTTCGAAGATGTGCGGTGGAACTCAGGGGGATAATGTTAAAGCTGGGGAAAGCTGTCACCAGTGAAATACCGTCGCAATGCTCGTTTGTCATGATAGGACAAATGCGGGCAAAATCACTAATGCTTAAATTGCATGATATAGTGCCGCAAGGCACTGGGAAGTTGCTTTAGGTGACCGAAGGTGTTGCTAACTTATACGATTCTGGACTTCGCCTCTGGGTAGGGAATCATCGTTGAGTACGCAGCGCTCAGTGATTGAGATCACTTCTCCTGTCTATAGTCACGTTGGAAAGTTATCTGAATTCCGTCCTTGCGGCTGGGAGTTCGTGTTTCTTGTCTGTAGAATACAGAGAGAAAAAGACTAGACAGAGGACCGCCTTCTGCCGTCCTAGTGTTTAATCAGTTTTTTATTTTGTGGCTGGAGATCCAACATCGTCGCAGACGTGTACGGGAACCATCACTCCGAGGCACCGGACGCAGTACATTCGGTGATATTGCTAATTGCTTCGGCTTATTAGGGCTATTAAGCTGAACACCTGCTATCACGTGAGTTTCATTTCCACTCAGGTTGCCCATCAATGTAGATCATCTTCGAAAGCAGTGTCTCCTAGTGTTTGGGACGCGGATGATGTCAGTCATCTCACGTTATTTATATTAGATCGCGCAGCCATAAATAGGTGCAGATTTGGGGCAGTTGATCAATAATATTAGTCAGGAAATTCATTTGTATCTTTATATGTCCATTGCACATTGACATATAAACGTTTGTAATAAATAAAGAGGTTTTAATGTACAAACATGTATAAGCAGAAACATTAATATTTACTAGTTACTAGTTCCCTTAATCATTCTTTTACATCTATGTTGAGATTTATACGTTAAAGGGCAAGAAGAAGGACATAATATCACCGTAAAGAGATCCTAAGATCTGATTCAGGGGGTAGTCAGACAGGGCCAAATCATAATTTTTGCGATCAGTATTTTCCATTGTGCACATTCATTTTTACACCTGCCTGGAGTAGCATCTAGGAAACCACACAAATTCCTTCAGGAAATAGTTCCTAACACTTAAATTTATATTCGATGTTAGCAAATCCTTCTTTTTCATTAATAGTTTTTTGGTATAGACAGTCCTTATTTTATATCCTCTCTACTTCCGCCATCATCAGTTATTTTGCTCCCAAATAGTCCTTCCAATGTCTCATTTCGTAATCTGGTTCTCTGAACACTACCTGGTTTAACCCTCGCATTACCAAGGGGGAGGGAGGGGGTACTTTATTCCTACGTTTCCAGAACGCTGTAATCAACTCATGTAAATTATATTTTAAAATTAAAAAAAAATATATATTTATGATTTTTAATGATTTCTTCTTGCCGGCCGGTGTGGCCATGCGGTTCTAGGCGCTTCAGTTTGGAACCGCGTGACCGCTGCGGTCGCAGGTTGGAATCTTGCCTCGGGAATGGATGTGTGTGATGTCCGTAGGTTAGTTAGGTTTAAGTAGTTCTAATTTTTAGGGGACTGATGACCACAGATGTTAAGTCCCGTAGTGCTCAGTGCCATTTGAACCCACTATCTCATTTCTTCTACCAGATTCCGTAATTGTTTTAAATTTTTCAGTAAAACTTAA
Organism: Schistocerca gregaria; assembly: GCF_023897955.1. Taxonomy (NCBI): domain Eukaryota; kingdom Metazoa; phylum Arthropoda; class Insecta; order Orthoptera; family Acrididae; genus Schistocerca; species Schistocerca gregaria. The sequence goes on along the minus strand of NC_064931.1, from coordinate 398,040,032 downwards.
CGCAAAAATTTTGGTCTTACACATAAATATATCTTTAAGAAGTATGTTGTGCGTAAAAGACAACGAAAATTAACGAAATCCGTATATCTATGTATTGGTCATGCACTACGCCCCCATTTTGTAGTACACGTAATGGCAAACACGTTGGTACTGTTAGGTTTAATTCATATACGTTTCATTACCTTTCATTTAGTTACATTGGGGGTTATCCCATAATCACTTTTCAGGGCACTATCTATTCCATTAAACTGTTATTCCAATTTCTTTACTGTCTCTGACAGAACTTGAGTGTCACCAGTAAACTTCAAAACGTTTATTGTTTCTACTTCATATTTAATTCTGTTCACAAATTTATAATTGTATTCTGTACTGCTTGTTCAGTGTAGATGTTGAGTAACATCGAGTGTAGGCTACCCGAATGTCTAAGTCCCATCTTCAAATTGTACAACTAGAAATCCAGCGGATGGGGTAGCAGAATTTATGTGCTTCAACATGATTTTTTTTTGGGCGGTGAGGGGGGGGGGGGGGGTAATCTGAAATACATGTCCAGCCTCATTATACATTTCATTTTACCTGAGGACAGCAAAACTCATATATCAGTGCAAATATGGCAAAAATTGAAACTTTCATTTAGGACAGCATGGACTCCCAAGAATTCCAGTTGTGGAGGAACACATAGGAATGAGCGTCTCTCCTATTTCAGTGCATTAAATGTTATTTTTGTAACTTCCAGAGGAGAAGAATACATTGAGATAACTATTTCTAGATCGAAAGGTAAGCTTGATCCTTTCGAACCCACAAGCGAGAACAATGAGAAAAGGCGGTTGGAGATGCAGTAAAGGGAAATGTCGTTAGAGTGTGTTGTGGGATTGGAGAAGTATGAGGAAGGAAAAAGATTGTATCCTTTTGATGACTTTACGCCTCTTATTTTCAGATATCATTTTTAAATGACGAATGGTGGCCAGAAGAAACTTGCTAACTCACAGTATATCTGGACAAATAGCTTTTCATCTAAGTATAATTTGAGGCGTTTATGTAAAAGTCCGATTGCAGAAGATACTCTGTCCTGTCATTGTCCATGTCAACAGAATGTGCAGTATAGGTGATTCCTCCAGTTGTAATTCCTTGGACGCTGCTTTGAAGAGCTACTAAAATCCCTCGTGTTTTAAAAGCTTTGAAATAAACGACTGCGTATAAGAATAACAGCAATAAAACAGCATAAATACAGTGAAAAGTTCTTTATTAGCGTGATATCAGGTCCTTTATTTCGGGCTATTCTTCCCTTCTCATAGAGATTTTAGCACAAAGGCATTCTTAAATTGTCAGCTGCTTATTCCAGCGAGTATCGTTAGACTGGCTCTGTGATCTATTAAGAGCATTAAGAAGACCACTTTTGTTTATGTTATTGATGCGTTCTTTCGACACAGTCAAAAGACCATCACCTTATGGACAATTGAAGCATATACAGTCCGCATCATAATTATTTCGTAGCCTCGTATTGATCATAAGGCAGGAACATTTCAATCGTGATTAATCGCGCAGTGCAACGACGATGTTGATATCTTGATCAGTAGTGTGCTGTATGTTTTTCACAGCAGAGTCGTGGATACCAAGAGACATAGGTCATCTAAACAATTCTCTTAGAATGCGGCCGCCCGTTTTTGATTCATCTGGAAACTGGGGTGCAAACTAAATGCGAGATCAGAGAGTCCAGTCAACGAAACAGGAGACAGTACATATCAGTTAATGGTTTCTTTTCGCATTGGACGTCCACATATCCGTAGTTGCTGGGTATCCATCTTCTGTTATATGAGCAATTACCTCAGGCATAATTATATGTCGTAAGCTTTTAACACTTCCTTCCATGTACCGCGACACATTTGTGGGGTGAGACATAATGGCCTTTGCAGTGTCAATTAACGTCTGAACAAGATCCATAAGACCTTCACCTCTTATAGTTCTATACGACCTAACATCTCGTGCACACATACCCACAAATTTACCGACAGTTACCTCCAGAGCAGATTTAGGAAGTCGTCCCTCGTCCACATAAGACCTTTGTTTATTAGACGCGCATGGATGGCGAGAAATGTGCGAAGTGCCACCTGATCCTTTAGCATAAGAGCAAATTTAAAAGCACAGTGAACTGCAAACAAAATGAACGCTTTTCCTAACGAAATTAGAAATAGGCTTTAACACGGTAAAAACTGAACTTTTAAGATACGCTTCAAGCTTTGTGGTTCTCCACTATCACTGATTAATTTTTTTTACTACCGTTTTCCTTGACATGCCCTCCTTCGTCTCCAGACCACGGTTAGTTTCCAACCTCATTTTGTGCGTTACGACAAAAATGAAAAAATCCCACGATCCCACTAAACACTGCTCTACACAAGGCTCGCCGCCCGTAGCACAAATCTGCGGTCAGTGCTAACAACAGCACGTAGGCCGCAGCACACTAGCGCTTGCGCAAGGCACTGATGCAGTGACGTCACAGCCTCGCTCAGTGCGGAGCATTGGGGCCGCGGCCTGTGGGCTGTGTCTCCATACGTGACTCTGCTTAGCCCGTGGCATACAAGTTGTTTCGCAACATCACTGCTCGGCCCTTGGGGTGACGTCAGGGACTCGCTCGGGCCGAGACTGCTGTAGCCCAGTGTCGCCGCATGACTCTGCACCGTGCGGCCCGTCGGACCTAGATGCGGCTGCCGCGACAGAACCGGCAGCTCGAGGCAAGGCTCGCACTTGGGTCATGGCTAAGGTCCTGGACGGTCCGAAACTCGATGCTGACCTCTGCTACAAAGTGCATAACCACAGTTCCAGCTGAGTAGGTCGTCACCGACAGATTGACATCATACAAGCCAACTGAGATGGCTGCATCAATTCCCATGGGCAGAAACGTTCCCGAACTGACTTAAGCTCTTATCCTTAGAACAATGATTACTCTGAAATTTTAAGTAACTACATCTTGTAAAAATATCTCGTGTGTGAATTAAAATCATTTGTTTATTTACAACATGTCAAATTGTGTATTGTTTTTTCTTGTTTACACCAATCTTGTGATTTTGTTGTACTGACTACTTAAATGACTACTCATGTAACAGCCAGTATCGTAGTAAAATATATCGTAGGAAAATGTAAGACTCCAAAAAAGTTTCTTTCTTTATGTTTATGAAATATCTGTGTACCAGAAAGACCACTAACGTTAATAAGTACATGTAATACTTTCTAGAATAATGAAGAACTGAGATGCTCTCACTTTTTTTCTGATATCAGCTAGGAGACGCCTTCCACTTTCGTATCGTCCTTTGTTCTTCAGCTATCGCTATGTACGCATCTATCCTGTTAGCTCTTAAGAACAATGAATATAAGAGGGGCGTTTGAAAAGTCCCTGCAAAACTAAAAACTGCTTACGTATTTGGGATAAAACATTTTTTTTTCAACATAGTCTACTTTGAGACTTACACGTTTCGTCCAAAGCTGTTCTAATTTGTTGATCCCTTACAAGTAATAGGAATTGTCCAAGGCTTCAAAATAGCTGATAGTTGCTGCAGTCACCACCTCGTTTGAATAAAATATTTGTTCCGCCAGCGATTTCTTCAAATTGGGGAACAAATAGTAGTCCGAGGGAGGCAAGTCTGGAGAATAGTGATGTATGGGAAACGAGCTGGAATCGTATTCCCATTAATTTTTCCACCAGAAGTGCTTAAGTTTGTTCGGGTGCATTGTCATGATGGGAAAGGACGGTCCTATAACAATGAATGATATTCACCTGTAATAGGTTTACCCTTTTCCAAATAATCGATGAGAATTATCCCTTGCGAATCCCAAAAGACAGTCGCCATAACCTTTCCGGCCGAAAGAATGGTCTTCGCCTTTTTTGGTGCAGATTATCCCTTGGTATCCAATTGTTTAGAATGTTGTTTGGTCTCAGGAGCATAGTAAGGTATCCATGTCTCATCCACAGTCACGAAACGACGCTCAAAGTCCTACGGATTCTTCTGTACAGCTGCAACCATCCTTGCAACACTTCACACGATTCCATTTTTGGTCAAGCGTGAGCAATTGCGGAACACATCTTGCGGATAGCTTTCTAGCGTCCAAATGTTCATGCAAAATATTATGTAACCGTTCCTTCGACATGCCCGCAACACTAGCAATCTAACGCACCTGAACTCTTCTGTCATCCATCACCTTATCATGAATTTTATCAATGATTTCTGGAGTCGTAACACCCACGGGGTATCCACAACCTTCAGCATCAAATGGCTCTGAGCACTATGCGACTTAACATCTGAGGTGATGAGTCCCCTAGAACTTAGAACTACTTAAACATAACTAACCTAAGGACATAACTCACATCCATGCCCGAAACAGGATTAGAACCTGCGACTGTAGTGGTCGCTGCGGTTCCAGACTGTAGCGCCTAGAACCAATCGGTCACTCGGCCGGCTCGTTCAGTATCGCTTGTGTCCATATAGCCACTCCTAAGATTTTAAAATCACTTATAAACTGTTCTAATCGAAGGCGCAGTGTCACCGTAATGTTCATCAAGCTTGTGTTTAGTCTGCTGAGGCGTTTTGCCTTTCATAAAGTAAGGTTTGATCACCACACGAGGTTCCTTTTTCGTCCATTTTTGACAATCAGTCTACTTCCTTGACTCACACGAATTCATAACATAAAGAAATAGACCAATATGACTGGAACTTGGTGTTCGTTCATTCCAAAGATGCTACTAACTATACATAGCCTTGTTAATCGCCGGTGGTGCCATCTCTTGGACGTTGCACAGACATTTCAAATGACTCTCGTATTTACATATAATTAAATTAATACCTTTTAGATGTATTAATTTAACAAAAAACATGTCTCTTTGTAATAATGTCTTTATGAGGTTCGTATACAGCTATTCGTGAAAGAAATGCAAAACTGCTGACGTGGAGCCCGTCCGCCGTTGGTGTGATCCAAATACTGCTTAGCAATTTATCAGATCTTTTATGGTGCACCAAAGAACCTACAGTCTTTCGGAAACGAAATTAGATACTCAATTAACTATACGGCACAATGTGATTGGCCGATCGCGTTATGCACTTCCCTTATGAAAATTACATTGGAGCCACATCTGAAACTTTGCGTTTCTCTCGAACACCAACCTGGAGTAATAGGAAATCACAACAGGAATTAACAACCACAATTGACATTACTGAGTTGACTACCTGCTGGTAAGTGGTAGGTGATCAGGACTATTTTCTTTACATTCTCTATCTTCCTTCCACCTTCGCAGGCAGGCAGGGTAACAGTTACAGCACAAAACTTCTACTCCCCCATCCACCTTGATGCTATTGTTGGGTAGGGACCACTTATACCGTGGTCACTCCATGTGTGGTTCCTGTTTAACGTCATACCAGAGATACTTCTGTTTACAACAACAAAATAATACAAGAACCGCTACATCAGTTAGTTGCATCGGTCAACAGTGTGAGATAGGTATCTATTCTCATACGAGAGTGGGCTTCGCCGTTAATTTAGAACTCTATATATACGTCATTTGCCATTTCAACAGCCGAGGGCGCTGAATCACATTAGTTCTAACTTACTTCCAACTTGTCCCAGTAAAGATCTCGCAAAATTGAGGACCAGAAACCTACCTTTCCCTCCTGCCCCCTTCTGCAATGTTGTTATTGTGGTCTTCAGTCCGAAGACTGGTTTGATGCAGCTGCCCAAGCTAGTCTATTCTGTGCAAGCCTCTTCAGCGCTGCACAGCTAATGCGACATGCATCTGTTTGAACCTGCTAACTGTATTCAAGACTGTGTCTCCCTCTACAATTTTAACACCCCCGCTCCCCAGCGCCCACATATACACACTTCTTTCCATTACCTACCAACTTGAAAAGTCCTTGATGCCTCAGGATATGCCCCATGAAAGGAACTTGTGCCATAAATTTCTTTTTTTCCGCATCAGTTATTCGATCTGCAGTGCCACACTATTTTTCGGCGCTACTGAGTAAAATTGTGACATTGCCATGGCTGTTGCAAAAGAGTAGCGTCGACCAAACACCATTACGTCAGATGCAGCAGTGCCACTGGCAGATTCCCACATTGTGCTCCAGGAAAATAGCTGGCACCGCCATAGCGACGACACAGCAGAAATTCGTTGGTAAGCTAGTAACTACACATGAAATCAGCAAACTTCTTATTGTCAACATGTTTCCCATCTGTGATTTGCAAAGCATGTGCGCTCTATCCCAAAATAAATTACCATTATTTTCAGTAAAAGGTGCTATTTAAGAAAAGAGCTGTTGCCGCTCCACGAGGCGAGATGAGGCTACCAGCTGCCATCACGAGATTTGGCCTCCACTAACTGTGGTCCCCTGCTGCTGGTTTTAAGATCAGTGCTGTGAACTTGGCATCTTCCAGCCTGTCGGCCAACTACTAGGTTCAATTAGCCTTCGGCCATACAAGGTAATCGTTTGAGACCATGGCTACCTGTTGCGTCAGTACCTTAACACACGCTGTCTTCAGCATACACTATGGATGACGTTGCACCACGGAATGTTCTTCAGTAAAATTCATGACTAACAGTGAAGTTTTTATGAGCAGCCATTGACCATAATCCCAACAACAATTAACTTGCTCAACTCAAACCACCGCATGTAGGGGCATTTCATCGTGGACCTCCACATTATGATGTCATAAATGTGTGTCACGTCTAAATTTCAGTGACGGGGGAATCTTACCAGCCACCATCCATGGAGACAATGACTCTCGACTACCTCAGGGTTGTAGTTTCGCGGGCACACAGCATCAGTATGCAGTGGGTGAGTACACTGCCTGTTCTATTTTTCCCCATTTGCGAGTATCTCGTCGAGTCAATGCACCTGTTAGCAGCTTTTTAGTTCTGTTTTCATGTGTGACATGTGGCAAGTAATCTCTGATTGTGCTCTGAGTATGTGTAAATATGAACATTATTTTTGCCTATCAACAGTGAGTGTAGCTCATTGTCTGCAGGTGTATAAGGTGGTAACCATGCGTAGCTATGGAACCCAGGGGGAAAATGTTCGAGCTCGGGGAAGCTGTCACCAGTGAAATACTGTCGCACATTTCGTTTATCATGATAGGACAAATTTGGGCAATATCACTAAACCTTAATTTTCGTGGTATATGGACACAGGGCACTGGGAAGTGGCTTTAGGTGACCGAAGGTGTTGCTAACTTACACGTTTCTGGACTTCACCTCCGGGTAGGGAATCGTCGTTGAGTACGCAGCGTTCAGTGATTGAGATCACTTCTCCTGTCTATAGTCACGTTGGAAAGTTATCTGAATTCCGTCCTTGCGGCTGGGAGTTCGTGTTTCTTGTCTGTAGAATACAGAGAGGAGAAGATAGTAATAGATTATTCTAGTAAGAGGACCGCCTTCTCCCATCCTAGTGTTATAGAGTATTTTCTTTTGTGGCTGAGGTTCTTCCATCGTCGCACACGTGCACGAGATCCATCACTGCAGTACATTCAGTGATATTGCTAATTGCTTCGGCTTATTAGGCTATAAAGCTGTACAGCTGTGATCATCTAAGTTTCATTGCCAATGAGGTTGCACACCACTGTAGATCATCTTTGAAAGTAGCGTCTTCTAGTGTTTGGGACCTAGATGATATCAGTTACCTTGCGTTATTTATATTAGATAACGTAGGCATAAAAAGCAGCAGATTTGGACAGTTTATCAATAATATTAGTCAGGAAATTCATTTTGCATCTCTTTATGTCCATTGTACATCCACACATAAACATTTGTAATATATAAAGGTGTTTTAATCATCAATAAATGTATAAGCAGAAACAACATTTACAATTTAGTAGTTGCTAGTTCCCTTAATCATTCATTTATTTTTATGTTGTAATTTATATGTTAAGGGCAAGGAGGAGGAAATAATGTCACCGTTAAGAGATCCTAAGACCTGCTTCAGGGGGTAGTCAGACAGGGCCAAATCTTTATTTTCGCTTTCAGTATTTTCCATTGCGCACATTCGTTTTTACATCAGCCTGGAGTAGCATCTTGGAAACCATACAAATACCTTCAGTAAATATTTCCTAACATTAAAATTTATATTCGATGTTAGCAAATCCCTCTTTTTCATTAATACTTTTCTTGCTGTAGTCAGTCTTCATTTTATATCTCCTCTACTTCGGTCGTCATCAGTTATTTTGCTGCCCTATAGTATGTGTAGTGTCTCATTTCGTAACAGATTCCATAACACTTCCTGATTTAACCCACGTGATAGCAAGGGAGAGGTCCTATTTGCCTACCTTCTCAGAATACTGTAATCTAGTCATGTACATCATATTTTAAAATAAAATAAAAAATATTTGTTATCTTTTATGATTTCTTCCAGCAGATATTGTAATTGTTTTAAATATTTCTGTAAAAATTAAAGGAAAACTTAGGTCTTGTCAGTGGATGTGAATTTTCAGAACATAATCCCTTTCCAGGTGTAAGAGGTCCATAATTAAAGAATTTGTTGCTAGCGCACTCGAGGTGATGTAATTTCGATGTATTGCTCACGCGCTGCCTGCGATATGTAAGCTAGAAGAGAATCTGAGACCAAAGAACAGTATTGACTGCAGTAGCACTAAGTTGTTGCTTAAAACAACAACAGACACACACACAGTAGACTTTCAGACAGTGACCAACAGACTTGAACAATTAGAATTAATACAGGATCCCGATGCCATTAAAGCAGACGTTAAGAAATTGAACAAAACTACCCGTAAAAACCAAAAACAAATTAATGCTTGTAACACTAAAAATGATGATCAGGTAAAAGCACTGACTGAAAAATTTGATGAATTGCCCAGTCGTATTGACGTTACCGAAAATAACAATGACACCAAATCAGACGATACGTCACCAATTTCTTTCAATCAGACACCCGAATTCCAGCATTTACAGCAGACAATTAATGAGATAGGTTCGTCCAACAATACATTGCGTAGAAAAGTGTCGTCTTTACAGCAAGAACTGACGGAGATGAAAAATGTCTCAGCCTGTAACACGATACAGCATACGCCACTTTCCGAACATTTCTCACACTCACATAGCAAGTACAATTTAGGTAATTTACAGAGAGTACGTGACTTTGATTCCGGGCAAACACAGACAAACGGATTGTCATACAATCCTGAACCAGTTCACACAGTCAGAGACGATAACGTTGATTATAAGCAATTTTTATCCGTGCAAAAATCTAAGGTATTTAAAAATGACAGAACACAAATACATCCTTTGGACTGGATACGACAATTTGCTTTTGTATTTTCATCAGCTTGGCCTTTAATGCAGAAACTAGAATTGGACTGGATACAATTTGCTTTTGAATTTTCACCGGCATTGCCTGTAACGCAGAAACTAAAATTTTTTTGCAGCGTCTAAGTGACCTCAGGGGATTCATTACACTTCCATAAATATGTGCCGTAGCGTGCATAGGGCCCCGAGCCGTAGTAGTGCTATTTCATCTTTAGTTTTCTGCACTGCTGCCTTCTGTTCTACTATCCTTTATATCTATCAAAACAGCTCTTCAACTATCGATCTATCTAGAATTAGGAATGAGTAAAGAAAACCAGATATGACAAGTTTTACGGAAAGTGACCATTTTCATTAGACACTCCTGAAATGACAAGAACTACCAGCGTAATTTTAATAAGTGGTAAAATTTTAATCATCAGTATGTACAAAATTTTCAGCAATCGCAAACATATTTTGGCAACAGTAGAGGGTTTTCTCCGCAACAAGTCGGTTAGCATACCTAACCAACAATGCAGTCTGCAAGGTCAACCAAGCTTTAATGTTTCGCTGCCTACACGTATAGCGCCGGCTCCACCAAATAGTAACGCACAGCAACAAGGAAATCACTACGTACAGAAAACACACCATTTCAACTCATATCGCAACGATTATTATGACAGAAGTAAAAGTAATGAGCACAGTTTTCAGTGTAACAGTCGGTCTTACCAGCAGCAGAATCATCGGCAACAACAGCTTATCATGAATGAACCAGACAGTAGATATCATCCCGAACGTAATACACTCCTGGAAATGGAAAAAAGAACACATTGACACCGGTGTGTCAGACCCACCATACTTGCTCCGGACACTGCGAGAGGGCTGTATAAGCAATGATCACACGCACGGCACAGCGGACACACCAGGAACCGCGGTGTTGGCTGTCGAATGGCGCTAGCTGCGCAGCATTTGTGCACCGCCGCCGTCAGTGTCAGCCAGTTTGCCGTGGCATACGGAGCTACATCGCAGTCTTTAACACTGGTAGCATGCCGCGACAGCGTGGACGTGAACCGTATGTGCAGTTGACGGACTTTGAGCGAGGGCGTATAGTGGGCATGCGGGAGGCCGGGTGGATGTACCGCCGAATTGCTCAACACGTGGGGCGTGAGGTCTCCACAGTACATCGATGTTGTCGCCAGTGGTCGGCGGAAGGTGCACGTGCCCGTCGACCTGGAACCGGACCGCAGCGACGCACGGATGCACGCAAAGACCGTAGGATCCTACGCAGTGCCGTAGGGGACCGCACCGCCACTTCCCAGCAAATTAGGGACACTGTTGCTCCTGGGGTATCGGCGAGGACCATTCGCAACCGTCTCCATGAAGCTGGGCTACGGTCCCGCACACCGTTAGGCCGTCTTCCGCTCACGCCCCAACATCGTGCAGCCCGCCTCCAGTGGTGTCGCGACAGGCGTGAATGGAGGGACGAATGGAGACGTGTCGTCTTGAGCGATGAGAGTCGCTTCTGCCTTGGTGCCAATGATGGTCGTATGCGTGTTTGGCGCCGTGCAGGTGAGCGCCACAATCAGGACTGCATACGACCGAGGCACACAGGGCCAACACCCGGCATCATGGTGTGGGGAGCGATCTCCTACACAGGTCGTACACCTCTGGTGATCGTCGAGGGGACACTGAATAGTGCACGGTACATCCAAACCGTCATCGAACCCATCGTTCTACCATTCCTAGACCGGCAAGGGAACTTGCTGTTCTAACAGGACAATGCACGTCCGCATGTATCCCGTGCCACCCAACGTGCTCTAGAAGGTGTAAGTCAACTACCCTGGCCAGCAAGATCTCCGGATCTCTCCCCCATTGAGCATGTTTGGGACTGGATGAAGCGTCGTCTCACGCGGTTTGCACGTCCAGCACGAACGCTGGTCCAACTGAGGCGCCAGGTGGAAATGGCATGACAAGCCGTTCCACAGGACTACATCCAGCATCTCTACGATCGTCTCCATGGGAGAATATCAGCCTGCATTGCTGCGAAAGGTGGATATACACAGTACTAGTGCCGACATTGTGCATGCTCTGTTGCCTGTGTCTATGTGCCTGTGGTTCTGTCAGTGTGATCATGTGATGTATCTGACCCCAGGAATGTGTCAATAAAGTTTCCCCCTCCTGGGACAATGAATTCACGATGTTCTTATTTCAATTTCCAGGAGTGTACGTCAGGGAGAAGTAACAGAACAGTACAAATAGTGGAAATGCCACAGCATCCTCCCGCAAATAACAGCACGTGAGATAGAATTTGACTAAATACAGCACAGATTGAACCTTCCAGCGATGTAAGCAATACTTTTGATACACAGACTCTTGTTCACGAGAATGTTATTACTTTTGACGACATCCGAGACACTCTTTTGCAGGGAAAACCAGTTATTCAAAAAACCATTTGCCACCCTGTCATTTTCAGCAGTAATCGACTCTGGATCACCTATGTCAGTTATAAATGAGGAAACTTTCAACGAATGTAACGAAGAGAATACTTATCCTACGTTACCATTAGGTAAAACTAAACTAAAAGGAGCAGTATCTGGTAAAGGAGTAGATGTAAGATTACAGACACACTTATCATTTTGTATTGCAGGTCATACGTTCCACTCCAATTTTTGGATTTTTCCCTTATTGACAACAGACTTTATTTTAGGTACGAATTTTCTGGTACAACATGACGCAATTATTGACTTTCAAAATTCCTATTTAATGTTAAAAGATGAAGATGTACAACTGGCATTACAATTTCAGCACGCTGTATATGCATATAAACATTCAATTAATCGAGCAGAGGTTATTTCTGCATCACGTAACATAAACTGCCATTCCACATTTTTCACAGATACGTATGTTCACAACTACAATACACCAGACGAAGCCGACTATGACGTTATACAAATGATTTCGGATAAGGTTAAACAAAGCAGTGCAAATACAGACGTCGAACGTACGCAATACGCAAAATTCTTTTACAGCAAACTCCAGTTTTTGACAACATCCCTGGTACTATGTCCGATTTCATGTATGAATTTCAAGTTAAACAGCACGACACATTTAAAGCTAAACATTATCCCATTCCGTATATTCACAGAGAACAAGTTAAGAAAGAACTGCAAACTATGCTTGACCAAGGTATTATTAAATCAGCAGGTAGTCCGCACATAAACCCGCTCCATATTGTTAAGAAAAGGGATGGATCACTTCTACTCGTACTTGATTCGCGTCACGTCAACGACATTATTATCTAGCACAGCTTCAGGCGTACACGTTTTTCAGGAAATTGAAGAAGACGGTCATACAGTAATTAAAAACATCGCCTTTGCAAGTCGCATTCTGTCACCTGCTGAAAGCAATTATTCTGTTACAGAACTTGAAACATTATGTGTTGTATGAGCATTTCCCCGATTTAGTCATTTTCTTTATGGAAGACATACTACCGTTTACACAGACCACAGAGCTATCCAGTTTTTACTTTCCGCTAAATTTACACATGACAGATTAAGCAGGTGGAAACTTTATTTACAGGAATTTAATTTTACAATTGTTTACATTCCCGGTACACAAAATATTGTAGCAGACGCACTATCCCGTTCTCTCTGCAACAATCAGCAAGACATCGCAAACAACTTCTGGCAAGCAAATTCCAGCATCATGTATATTCAACAGATCTCATTTGAAAATTTCATTTCATCGTCATTACGAGACATAGCACAAGAGCAGAGTAAAGACAACGTATGGAAAGAAATTAAACACCTTTGGCAAGATAAGAATAACGTTACCATTAGAAACCATTACACGGTACGCAATAAGATTCTGTTTCGCCGCTCTCACCATGACTGTAACAACTGGTTATTATGCATTCCTGACGAACTTGTTAACAAATTAATTTGGTACACTCATTAAGTTACGCACATTATGGAGCCAGAAAATGTTTTGTTATACTGAGACAGAACTGTTATTTTACCAACATGGAGAAACGTATTCGACGATTTTTAGCGTCATGTAAAATCTGCCAGAAAGCTAAATCGGACACGACTTCGCATATTCCTCCGTTACATCCTATTGTACCTGTTAAATTGAGACACATGGACGCTGTAGACATTTTTGGACCGATTCCCAGAACTAATAGAGGTTTTTGCTACATCTTTGTCGCTGTTGAACTCACTTCGAAATTTGTTACCTTCACTCCGTTGCGCAAAGCTACTGCTAAATCTATCTCGAATGCATTTGTAAAACATTTTTTATTTCATGTAGGGCATCTATTGAAAGTAATTTCCGACAATGGACCACAATTTCGATCTGCGATATGGACACGTATGTTACGAGCTAGAAACATTTCTCCGATTTATATATCCAAGTAGCACGCTTCTTCGAACCCTTGTGAACGACTGATGAAAGAAATTGGTAAATTATGTAGAATATACTGCCATAAAAGACATATTGATTGGGATACACACATACTCTCATTCCGGGACGTAATTAACTCCATACCAAATGAATCCAATATGCTATCTCCGACTGTTATGTTGAAAAATGTTGAACCACCTAACAAAATTAAAGAATTAGTATCCTTTCCTACATCTCGTCGACTACGCCACCATGAAATAATTGAGATTGCGCTCAACAACATCAAACGTGCCGCAGAGCGCCGGAGAAGACAGCAAAAACAGGTTTGTACACGCCGTGACTTTCACATTGGACAGAAGATATTAGTACGCACACACTATTTATCCAACAGAGGAAAGAGTAGATGCAGTAAATTTGAACTTTTATACGCAGGTCCATACAGAATTCGCAGCATTCCTCATCCCAATGTGGTACATGCTGAAACTTTGAGAACCAGAAAAAGCAAAGGCAATCACCATGTCTCCAACATTAAACCCTTTATTGAATGAACATACATTATGATTTATCACATTGTAATGCCTTTTCCGGTTATTGATGTGAACACTTACTGATGATTATCATATTTTTTCTTGGCAAGTGTCCGGCAAGGTAAGGTTAGCAGGTCGCTTTTCTTGTCGTTATATATCAGACCGTGCACATTTTCGATTTTGTGTATGTATGATTGTTTTCCTATTGAAAGTAGAATTTTGGTCTGTATGCACTATGAAATGTTTAAGATGTAACAAACACCAGTTGACATTGACATTTTGCCTTATATCTCAACATCTTGACTATTTTACATTTTTTGCTACTACATTATGATACTGTGTGTACATTTTTTGCACTTGAAAACTCTCTATGTTTTTGACCTAATACGTTTTCTGTCATGCTATGCTGTATGCTTAATTATATTACTAGAACCAAGTTTTTATTTAATGGGTATATGAATTAAATGCAAGATATTAATCCATATTCATCATTTTTCAGAAAGCAATACCGTGTAAAAGAAATGAATTAAACAACCACAGTGGTTTACTATGAAATAGAAATTTTACCATCAGAATGAAGGAAAGAAAATGCAATATCTTGTCATGAAGAGTAAATGGATCAGAATGAACAAGCATTAACCAGAATATACTGTATACATCGTATGATAGCAGTCTTGACTAATTATTTTTCTTTCAGAATACAAGGCGATTGATGCAGACTGTCAGATAGAACTACAGATGTTAATTTTTGTGATGAAATATGATAGAAGTAAGAAACTCTATACTATATGAATTAATGAATGATAATGAATAGTTGTATGAAGTAAATGGTAATATGAATATGCATAATGAAGTATCTATTTTTTGCAGATGATAATAAATGATGATGAATAGTTATATGAAGAATATGCTAATATGAATAATGTTTTTCTTCGCAGATGATGATAATGATGTTTATTTATTTACTGTTAGTTAAGAAATGCTATGTAGTTATTTAAGTATTTCTTGCAGTTCCTTTTGACAGTATGTCTTATGTCGCATAGTATAATGACTGAATGTTTTGGAAAAGACAGCTAGAGTACATACATATTAAGTACACGTTTCATTACCTGTTAATTCGAAGTTCACTATTTTTCTGCATAATATGCATTTCTTCTTTCAGCTCAATAATTCATTTTGTATTTTTTCCAGGAGAAGCTTTTCGTGACATAACATGCTATAAGCAGTTAGTTATTAAACCTGTTCTAGTACTTGCATTTTTTACCCTGTGGTGTATATCAGTTATGAATGTGATCACATATACTGTACTTATTTCGTAAACCTCTCTAGAGCTGACTCATGATGAATGACGTTAATAATCCTTATTTCCAGCAATAAGTCAAAAGCAAATATTTTCATGCTCCAGCAATTAATTATCGATCCCAGTGCAATGCATTGCTTAAAAAAATTATTAAGAGTCCCAACTATTACCAGTATACAACTAAATAATGCTACCAGTTTAAGATATATTTTTAGTCTTAAATAAAAATTGAATTTTTCTGTGTATTGATTCCATTATGTCTATGTATTATTGGACTACCGACCTTGAGTAATAGTTCCAATGTCTTACATTTTAAATATGTCTTATGTCACTTACATGATATCGTATATAAACACCAGTAACTTGATGCTACACCCAATAGCTCCTGTTTTAACTGATGACTTGTAAATAGCACTGAATAATGTTTTGTAACACTATATGAATACTTTGTAACTGGCCAATGAATGCGATTCAATCACATGAGGTATGAATAATGTCTTGTAATACTCAATACTTGCTACATGTTTAGTAACTGGCCAATGAATGCCACTGATTCAATCAGATGAGTTATGAATAGTGTTTTGTAATACTCAATATTTACTACATCTTTAGTAACTAGCCAATGAGTGCCAATAATTGTTCATATCGGTTGATACACTCGTGTAATTCTATGACTAGCATAAGACTTAATGTGTCCTTCACCTTCAGACCTAATTACTGCAATATCCGTTTATCCTGTCCATACTCATGATCATGGAGCACTATATTGGTTTTTGCAGTTATTCTACGTTGTTGTAAGAGTATGGATTCTACAAGAATATGGTGTTGACATATCAAGTTGTCCACCACCTTGAACGATGGAGATGTTATTATGGTCCTACTGTTTGGTGTACCTAATGTACTACCAAAATGATAACATTAAATATTAATACAACATTTCAGTGTCATGGCTACACTGATAAATACTTCAGGGAAGAGAACTTCAGATTGTCTGACTTGGTGTTGTGCTTCTGTAGAAAGATATGGACTTTCAGTGCAGCTACGTGCAACCTACTCTGCTACAACCATGATGCAATCCATCCCGTTACTTTCCTAGTTCCTGTAAAATACTAAAGGCTTATACAGTGCATTTAAATTCTTATAAAATGATAAAAACTTTTATAGTGCATGTGCACTTTATTTCTTTTCTTAATAAATTCAGTACTAAAAAACGCTAAAAACTTTTATCGTGCTTGTGCATTCTATTTTGTTAATATATTTTGTACTCATTGCGTATATACTTTGTCATTTCTGAATATGTTTTGTACTCAGGGCATGTGCACTCTATTTAATTTCTTAATATGTTCGCCACTTATCAATGATGTATATACTCTGTGATTGTAGCCTTAGTAACCTAAATAGATTGTAGAAAAATTTGTTGCTCATGACAAGTCCAATTGACTCGCCATCGCTGCCAAATTTTTGACCCCCCCCCCCCCCCCAGTGGAGGGTTATGTAACAGGTCCATAATTAAAGAACTTGTTGCTAGCGCACTCGAGGTGATGTAATTTCGATGTATTGCTCACGAGCTGCCTGCGATATGTAAGCTGGAAGAGAATCTGAGACCAAAGAGCAGTATTGACTGCAGTACCACTATTTTGTTGCTAGCGAGCAGTCGTGTCTGGTGTTTCGTGTTGGCTGGGCTGGTCGTGTGCAGCGATGGCAGAGCCTCAGCGTTGTAGGATAAGGTAAAAGCAGCCTCGCGCATATGTAGTATTGTCACATCAAGTCCCATGTAAATGTTTTTAAAAAAAATCTGTTAATAATAATCTTTCTCATAAAAAGCAACTTTTGACATTAATCTCAATTTAAAGAATTCACTAATTTCTCCAATCTTTGGCCATCCCGATTATTGAAAAAAAATCAGTTCTTTCCTTTTATATAAGACAAATCTATTGGCCAGCATTGCACTTAGCTGCGCCAGGAAAATTTCTAATGTTTGACATATTGTATTATATTTTCACTGTTGGATAGTTACACTAAATGAGAATATTATTCATATTATTTTATTTTGTTGGAAAGTTACACTATTTTATTTTGTGGGGAGGTTACCCAGGGCAATGTGTACTCCATTCAAGTGTTATTCCAAGTTTTTTGCTGTCTCTGACAGAATTGTAGTGTCACCGGTACACTGCAAAATTTTTATTGCTTTGAGAGGCGCCCACATAGCTTGCTCATACTGTGGCACCAAGCAGTCAGGACAGCAAGATGAGTGGTCTGCCAAGCGAGTGGATTTATTCTTATTTATCGCAAAACATCAGTGACTGATTGTGAGCTCTAGTAACCACAATTAAGCTACAAATTAAACTCCTGTTTGAATATTACGCAACGGAAAGAGATAACGCACATCTGACTATTACAAATTTATACAACTGTGATTGTTCACTACGCACTGGCAATACTACATTTTCTTTCTCACCCAACGGCTTTGATCAACATGTAGCCATCGCACTGAATATGAATGGCGCACACGTTATAAATTCTGGATATCATGACCACACACTATTCGAACAACAAGGCCACCAACCTGTTTCTTTTAACCATCTTTTTTATTCAGATAAATTCTATTATGGCTCACAGATAACCTAAACACACCATTACATTTTATACTACAATTACACATGAGAAACTCCGCCCAGAGGGCTTGGCTTTACATTGGTGATTCTCTATCTTATGTTCTCGTAATTATCTAACGCTACAGTGCACTTTCCTTACAGTACTCACCAGGTGGAACTGCTCGTCTCTAATTTCAAATCCTGCACAAGCCATTTCTTGAATATTTCCAACTTATAGTACACACGCCATAATTCAGCTTAACTTTAGCACTCAGAAGTATTTCAACTTAGTACTAGCACTCGCAAGTATTTCAACTTATTGCTACATGTGGTTTCTTTGTGACCGTTGGTCACTTCCGAAAAGTACTACAATCCCCTTAACATTACCTGCCTGACATTTAATTCTCCCCACGAAAGTTCATGAAATAGAGAAATAATTATTCCAAACTACTCTTAAGTATTTCACATGCATGCCATCTCTCCACTCTTTTGTCTTTTACAGAGCACACCTAAGACATGTCTTCCCAACACTAAATCCAGCGCCAGAGAGCTGAAATATGGCCATTCTTTAGGCCAGCCTGCACCTCCGTCAAGGTAGGGGAGCACCATGTTACCGTATTGGTCAGCCACATTTCAGGCGCTCAAAGCTCAGGTAAATTTCACCTCTTTGGTTCCACCAAAGGTGACCAAAGGACCGTCTCAAAGATGATCATATATTGCACATTCACTGTCTTCGGTTAGCAGACGACCATACATTCATTCATTTCACAGATCTCACCAAACTGGATGTAATACTTTATTTTGTGGGGGTGCACAAGTGATCAATTAAATATATAAATTGTTATTCTTTCCTACACTGGTATCCAGTTTCGGTGTATTAAGTGAAATTTAGTTATTACCCACAAAAAAAATATGTTGTTCTGACCGCCTACCGGTGCAAAAAAAAATCACGGTACTATCCTTGCAATGCGAGGGTAGTTCCGAACATTTATTTAAGAAAGCTGTATTCGAACAAAATTAGCAAGGAACGATAACAACCAGGAGACCTTACCCCCTTGTGACCTGAAGTAGACAACCAAATGCTGTTACTTTACCAACTTAATGACACATTTGTTGTATTATTGTACTCTCCACAATCCGGAGTAATGTACACATACAAATTTACAACAATCCAAATGACAAATAAAACATTACATCATACAAATTAAGAAAATGGTGAGATAAAAATTTGCTTAGTTACCTGGACCTCCGTTAATTTTAGGAGTAATCCAAACTTTACTAATTCTATAACAAATAAAAAAATACTAATTGTACTAATGAAATTTTAAAAAGCTCACCGTCCACACATAGTAAGTAATCTGACATACATAAATTTGGGGTATAATCTTTACACAGCAATGTCTAAATACAAAACAAAATAAAAAAATAAAAAGAATTGCGTACACTAGTTACATGTAGAATGTCAGTCTCCATACCATTACTTTAAAATGTACATCAGACCTACAGAGAAATAAAACTGAGGAAAAAACAATGAAATATAACACAAGTTACGTACTGGTTATGTAATATAGTCAATCTAAGACACAATGACATACCTCAGTAACTATCATCACTTTAGCAATTGCCACCACTACTCGACTGTGAGTTTAAACCTTATCCATGTCCAGCAGTATAAATACCTGCTAGTGAGCTAGTCAGTCCATCAACTTTGATCAATACACGCAGTAAATAGTTAGCAATAAGTGCTTGAATCCACCAGTAGCTCTCGTATTTTACTCTACTGCTAATTTCTCTGTTGTTACATATTTAGACAACAAGATCTTGCATTTCGACTAGCCTCCGTTACACTTCAATGTGAAATATCACCACTGTGATAATGTAAATAAGTGGCTTCAGTCAACACACCAACTAGATTATTTCTGTACACAGCATGAAAATGCATCAGTTAATTTTTGTGCAATGCAGACTCTTGTCCCCTGTGACAACCTTACTGACCAATGCAACAAGAGCCACTATTTTAGTATTACGACACTGGCTAATAAACCATCATTGTACCAAATATTCTAATAAACATGCGACATAAACTTGTTAACCAAGAACAAACAAAAAAACACACTAACTATGCTAAACACATATGTTACTAAAATACAATTACACTTACTGTCCCTTCAGGAATAAAACATATAAAAATATTTACACAATTACAAATGCAAATACATTATTCCCTATCTTGTGAGTCACACAGAACCATTTGATTCTGTGATTTTCTCGGGGTCAAAAAGTCGCTGACAGTTTTCCTAGAAACACTGCCTCGGTGTCAAAGCTCTCCCATGGTTACCCGGACGAAAGTATTTAGGACACTCAAATCGGCATTTAGAACACACACTAAACAGTAAATGTATCTCACATTAATCTCAAATGTCATAGTCACTCTCAGATTACCATCCACACGAATGTAGTCGTCCAGAAATTGCCCTACAACTACTGTTCCACACGGTCATTTCCTTTCAGTTCATGGTGTAATTAAAAGTCTTGATGTTCCAACAAACAGAACTTATTCGCGCACCAATTAAAGAAATGTCTCCTACTACAAATGCAAATGTCTGTGTCCCACTTTAGTTTCTTGTGTTCAGGCAATAATTAGTCACCAAACGACAACTGTCCTCTTTAAGTATAACAAGCGTCCCACATGCATTTTAGAAAGCACACTTAACAAGTCACTCCCAAACGTTTATGGAACCCACCATTCCGTGGTCAAGACAAAACAAAATATTCGTCCTGTCTGCTGAAGACAAAATCTTTTCCACCACTCACAACATGAAAACACTAGTCCTTCACTTTACAACTTATTGAGACACACGAGCAGTCATCTTGTTTCACCGCTCCACAGTCCAGTACTAGTTAATAGCTGATGTTAAAAAAACGCAGCCGGACTCTGCCGCGCGTCGTTCATTCTACCGTCGCGCCGCCGACAGGCGACCCGTTGAGCAGAAAAACCACCTGCTGTTGCCTGTGCGGGATACTGTCTCCATTCGTAAGGGTGACGCAACTTATGAATGGCAGTGGTAGGTGCGTGTCGCTCCAGGCCGTTGACCTGTTGTAGCGGGCGCAAGGAGTGCACCCCAACCGACAGTGGAGTGGGGAGTGCAGCGGCTCTGTCGCCTCTCTCATGCGGACGTGAGCTTGCCCTCCCGCATTTTTATGTAGGTACCGGCGCGTTCTGCGTGGGCACCTAAGCACTACGACACCCTATCAGTCGGGCCCTTCCGTGCATCTCGCAAAATTACAGACAAAAGGATATTCTTACAATATTTAAATATTCATTGATTACATGTATGATCTATTAGATACATTGGTAATAAAAGAATCTTTGTTCTAAAAACATAAAATCATACACCCTAGTTTTCAACACATACAACATCAACATTTAATCCTTTTCTGTAAACAGCCCACACTTGTGCTATTGATTGTAACTGTCGTCCCTCATACAAAAAATGAAAGTGTTAAAAAAAAGGAATAAGAGACAATCGATAATCTCATAATTACAATATCAAATAGTAGACTACTTTAACATACTATCCCAGTTATCATATTAGAAACTGTTGATTCTAAAACTACAATATACAACGCACCTTTGTGCTTGTGACAGACTGAAACAACAAAAAAATAAGGAACAATCTATACAGCTCACAATTACCTATTACGTAATATCAAATAGTAAACTATTTTTACATCCTAACACAATAAACATTTTAGAAACTGATGACTCTAAATCTACAACATACACTGCACCTTCGTGCTTGTGACAGACAGAAATTAGTATCTCTTTACATATTTTTAACTTTTATTATATATAACAACATTTATAGGACATGTATGTACCATCCACATGACGTCATATTCTGACCTACCATCGAGGTTCATCCAAATCAAACAATAAAGCACAATAATGTTTTACATATTGATAGGTAGCATACCCTTTACAGGGATGTGCGCATTGATCACATTACTCTACGACTCTCACTCAACTGACACATTTTCCTTCTCATTCGATCCATTAATATACCAAAAGAATAGGCCTAGCAGTCAGCTAACCTCAACACCACCATACTCACGTCAACATAACATACCTTTGCTCCCTTATACTCAATCACATAACACATGGAGTTGTTTTGGAGATAGCATTACAGTCTCCAATTTCGTCCTTTCTCTCTGGCATCTCTCTCCTTCGTCTTACCTCTGCATTCACTTTACCGATTACTCATCCTGCTAAATATCAACTTAGAATTGCGACATTTCACCTAAGAAACAAAAAAATACACAAATTATTCATCCTGCAAAATAACTGTACACATTCTAGGGACCGTTTTGATTAGTTATACTGGTATCACGCTTCAACAACAACAACAAAATATTATTTTTGGCATATTGCAAATGTTATCGTAAGAATTAGATTTACACTTACATTACATCTTACGTTTCTCTGCCTTGTGATGGCTGGGTGTTGTGTGACGTCCTTAGGTTAGTTAGGCTTAAGTAGTTCTAAGTTCTAGGGGACTTATGACCTAAGTTGTTAAGTCCCATAGTGCGCAGACCCATTTGAACCATTTTAGATCTTACGTCAGTATTCCACAACGTTCACCATCTGGATCTCATACTCCCTTTGTGTCCTTTCAGGTTGTGCAGTTGTCCTCATCTCTTCATTCGTATCTCGGCTCTCTGCCCGTCCTTTACTCCATCATTTCCTGATCTTCCTTCTCCATTCGGACCAATCTCGATTGCAGCATACACAGGCCTCTCTGTAACATACATCTAAGACATCTCCACATTTTTTTAATTCTACTCACCTTTATTTACCACTGTTTCATCATTTCGAATCTCTTCTTTATTAATCACACTGCTTCACGTCGCTTCTTTCCTTAAATATCAGCTTTATCCACTACTATTTATCACGTCGCTTCTCTCTCTATCTACCATCTTTATCCACTCATTAATCATCACGTCGTTTCTGCTTGACACCACTCTGTCGACTCCTGTTTATGACTCATTCGACCAATCTATTCCATCATACTTCCTGACATCCCACCTGAAAATTCTTATGTTCGATTTGACCCTGCATAGCGTTGCACACCACAAATAAATAAACTGACTATCTACCATAACTCGCCTCCTTTCGATCTATCCTTAACTTTTCCATAATTTGATGTTAGAAATGTGAAGAAGCCCATACGATTGTTTTCCTTGATCGTCTCAATCAGTACGGCATTTTCATCGGCAATCCGCCTCACTCTGAATGGTTCACTATACACAGTAAAGAATTTGCCAGTTAGGAATCTGTGCTTACATGAAAATTAAATGTGTGCAGAGAATATACAAGCTGGGAGAAAGGGACAACACAAGTGTTAGAAACTTTGGTGCCAGTGGCCTCTTTCCCTAACACCAGATTCCGAACAACCATACGCAGCACTTCATTATAACTGTCACCGCGACAATGACATACTATATATCAGACGGCAGCTAATCTAAAAACTTCGATCACATAGCTGATGTTACCTGTAACAGCAGCTTAAATCTACCCCATGCCATACAGATCACATTGTTGACTTTTTAAATTACGTGTTAAGTACCTGCAGTAGTCAAATTGCACTTATTAAACTGTACTCATTGGCATCACTACATAACGTTTTTAGCAACTGGTTTTTTTAGGGAACAGTCCTTTTACTTTAGTGCTCCAAATCAAAATTTGCAAATTTTTGTAAGCCTTACTGTCTACTTGCTCTGAGAGACCAGCCTAACAGATGTCATTACTGCTGTTTTATTCTATGATCAGAAGTATGGTATTTGCATACCTACATATCAGTAGAGTATGTCTGCTACATGGACAATTTTCTGTGACAGCGGCATGTGTTTTAAAGCAATATGCTAAGGGCTGATATGTTGGATTAGTTTCTCCTATCCATCAATCCATTATGACGAGAATGAAATGCCAGGATTCATTGCCCTCCTGTCATTATGACAGTTTCTGCCGTTCCTATCCTCGACTCTGTCTCACCTATCAGTCGTACCTCCGTTCACGATGTTGCTCTCATAACCCAGTTCCTGTTACAAGTGCTGAAATGACGCAGAATCGTCTAATCCTCTGCCTGCTATCGCTATATCTCTGCGCAATTTCACTGGCAACTTCGTTATATAGATCCTAATGAGGTCCCCAGGTTCGTATGGCACATCCAAATACCTATTTCGTCCCAGCATTTTCTGATAGCACACCACTGGATCTCATATACCACCTTCGTTACAATTTGGCATCATCATTATGCTTTGCTTAACCTGGTCCTGCTTACTTTTCGACCAGAATTCATTTAAAAACTTGTCACAAAATGTCTTTTAGCTACTACACTCTTTAATAACTTCCTGCATTTTCGCTCTAGCCTCGTCCCTCAAATGGTTACACTTCATTTTGAGGAGCGGTCCCCACGATGAAGGTAATGAATCTTGAAATTGAGACAGCCACAGGCATGGATGTTGGTTGTTATCAGGATCAGGAAAACAAGTGTACGTTTCTACCGACACGACATGCCTTCTTCCGCATTTATGTTTTGCGATCTTGGATTATACCCAGTTGGGTTTGCCACCTGCTTTATCCGACACAACCGTTGTTCTAATTCACTGATGTCGTCTTCCTCTTTGATTCGCTCATCCGGCAACATGCCCCTAGGTTCTATAATATCACTCTCTATTGCAATTATTCGTACCTCCAAATTATTGGCTTTTTTTTTTTCACGGCCTCACGTACTTGCTTTAACGCACCCAGATTCTTCTCCCATTCATCTAACCGATTATTAACTGCGGACAGACCCTGCTTCCTCGTTGCCTCTTTATTTCCCTTATCCACTGCCTCCAAACTTTCCTTACTATCTTTATCCATCGCTTCCAATCTTTCCTTATTATCTTCATCCATCGCTTCCAATCTTTCCTTATTATCTTTATCCATCGCTTCCAATCTCTCTTTATATGCTTCCCATCTTTCCTTATTATCTTTATCCATCGCTTCAACTCCTTCCTTATTATCTCTATACATCCCCTGTAAAAACTGCAGTTGTACATTGTAATTGGCTACTTTCGGTGCGCTCACCTCGTTTGCCTGTCAAACTGTAGCTTAGATAAGGTTAGCTACACTTTCATTGCATACCTTAACACCACCTCACTCACGTCAACATAACATACCTTTACTCCCTTATACTCAACCATATAACACATGGAGTTGTTTCGGAGACAGCATTACAGTCTCCGATTTCGTCCTTTCCGTCGGCTTACCTCTGCATTCACTTTACCGATTACCCATCCTGCTAACATACCTTTACTCCGTTATACTCAACCATATAACACATGGAGTTGTTTCGGAGATAGCATTACAGTCTCCGATTTCGTCCTTTCCGTCGGCTTACCTCTGCATTCACTTTACCCATTATCCATCCTGCTAACATACCTTTACTCCGTTATACTCAACCATATAACACATGGAGTTGTTTCGGAGATAGCATTACAGTCTCCGATTTCGTCCTTTCCGTCGGCTTACCTCTGCATTCACTTTACCCATTATCCATCCTGCTAAATATCAACTTAGAATTGCGACATTTCCTCTAAGAACAAAAAATACACAAACTATTCATCCTGCAAAATAACTGTACACATTCTTGGGAATGTTTTGGTTAGTTATACTGGTACCAGGCTTCAACAACAACAACAAATATATTATTTTTGCCATATTGCAAATGTTATGGTAAGAATTAGATTTACACTTATATTACATCTTACGCCAGTATCCACAACGTTCACCATCTGGATCTCATACTCCCTTTGTGTCCTTTCACGTTGTGCAGTTGTCCTCATCTCTTCGTTCGTATTTCGGCTCTCTGTCCGTCCATTACTCCATCATTTCCTGCCTTCCTTCTCCATTCGCATCAATCTCGATTGCAGCATACACAGGCTTCTCTGTAACATACATCTAAGATATCTCCACATTATTCAATTCTGCTCACCTTTATTTACCACTTTTTCATCACGTCGCCAGCGTCGTCGGGAAAAGCTCCCGATTGTGGACAAAGCCCGCCGCCTTAAGGATCACCTAGCCGCGGTCCACTGACCAATTCAGCCCCTTCCGAATGTTTGCCGTTCTCGCTCATTAACCCAAGGTCGACACCTACTTCCTGCTCGACTGCTACGTTCACCCCAAAATCGCTCTTCTTTTCGACTGCGACCTAGTTACTACGGACATTTCGCAAAAAAAAAAAAAAAAATTGTACAGCGATCTTCCAGCCTTGGACGACATAGCAATCATAAAAAAATAAAAGATCCTCACCAATCGAGAAAGAAACTGGAAACAAAAAATTTTACTTCTTAGCGCTATCACAATATACGTAAAAATCTTGACAAACCCCATAAAAGAATTTAAAAAATATTAACAGCAAACCCTAACAGCACAATCCTGGCAGGGTCGAAATTATGAGAGGCACCCACATGCCTTGCTCATACTGTGGCATCAAGCAGTCAGGCCTGCAAGATGAGTGGTCTACCAAGCGAGTGGATTTATTCTTATTTATCGCAAAACATCAATGACTGATTGTGAGCTCAAGTACCCAAAATTAAACTACAAATTAATCTCCTGTTTGAATATTACACAACGGAAACGGATAACGCACATCTGACTATTAAAAATTTACACAAAAAGGATGATTGTTCACTATGCATTGGCAATACCACATTTTCTTTCTCACCCAACGGCTTTGATCAACACGTAGCCATCGCACTGAATATGAATGGCGCACACGTCATAAATTCTGGATATCATGACTACACACTATTTGAAGAACAAGGCCACCAATCTTTTTCTTTTAACCATCTTTTTTATTCAGATAAATTCTATTATGGTTCACAGATGAGCTAATCACACCATTACATTTTATACTACAATTACAGATGAGAAACTCCGCCCAGTGGGCATGGCTTTGAATTAGTGATTCTCTAACTAATGCTCTCGTAATTATCTAACGCTACAGTGCACTTTCTGGATAGGATGGTGGATCTTTTGCATTATCTCACACTTCAACTGTCACACCCATCATCACGAAAATTCCTCCAGACCGAGCGGTACAAAAAGGAACATGAATTACCCACTGCCTCTGAACCTATATTTCTACTCTTCCATGCAAACCACACATACTTACATTACATGAAATACATCCCACTGACAACACAGAATACACCACAAAGAATAGTCACAACGTTAGAATCTCTTCACTTTCAGCTTTCCCACTTCAAGTTTCACACAGCACTGCCCCACTTCGTAACTTTTCTTTCCTACTATGAACTCTGGAGGATATATGCACGTCTTCCTGTGCAATGCAAGCCAAGTGGCGTTGCTGGATAGACGGCTGACTCACCTTACTTCCCTCTCAGAGTATTGGAGTTTGAATCTAGCGTCACACGTAAACATAACACGCAAAGGTAATATTAATATCATATTCGTCACACACGCGAGTCCTTAACTGATACCTTGGACTCTTTATCCTTAGTGTCATCCACAGATTGAGACTCACACAGTACTCACCAGGTGGAAGTGCTCGTCTATAATTTCTAGTCCCGCACAGGTAATTTCTTAAATATTTCCAACTTATAGTACACACGCCAGTAATTCAGCTTAACTTTAGCACTCGGAAGTATTTAAACTTAGTACTAGTACTCGCAAGTATTTCAACTTATTGTTACACGTGGTTTCACTGTAACCATTGGTCACTTGCGAAGAATACTACGATCCCCTTAATGTAACCTGCCTGACATTTAATTCTGCCCACAAAAGTGCCTGAAATAGAGAAATAATTATTCCAAACTACTCTTAAGTATTTCACATGCATACCATCTCTTCACTCTTTTGTCTTATACGGAGCACAACTATGACAGGTCTTACCAACACAAGATCCAGCGCCAGAGTGCTGAAATATGACCGTTCTTCAGGTCAGCTCGCACCTCCATCGAGGTGGGGGAGCACCATGATACCGTATTCAAGTGAAGGTGACCAAAGGACCGTCTCAAAGATGATCATATATTGCACATTCACTATCTGCGGTTAGCAGACAACCGTAGATTCATTCATTTCACAGATCTCACATAATTGGATGTAGGGATTTATTTTGTGGGAGTGCACATGTGATCAATTAAATAAATAATTTGTCATTCTTTCGTACAGTGGCATCCAGCCTCTGTGTATTAACTGAAACTGAGTTATTACATACACAAAAAATATGTTGTTCTGAGAAGAGTAACGAAGAAAGTTGAACTACACTCCTGGAAATTGAAACAAGAACACCGTGAATTCATTGTCCCAGGAAGGGGAAACTTTATTGACACATTCCTGGGGTCCGATACATCACATGATCACACTGACAGAACCACAGGCACATAGACACAGGCAACAGAGCATGCACAATGTCGGCACTAGTACAGTGTATATCCACCTTTCGCAGCAATGCAGGCTGCTATTCTCCCATGGAGACGATCGTAGAGATGCTGGATTTAGTCCTGTGGAACGGCTTGCCATGGCATTTCCACCTGGCGCCTCAGTTGGACCAGCGTTCGTGCTGAATGTGCAGACCGCGTGAGACGACGCTTCATCCAGTCCCAAACATGCTCAATGGGGGACAGATCCGGAGATCTTTCTGGCCAGGGTAGTAGACTTACACCTTCTAGAGCACGTTGGGTGGCACGGGATACATGCGGACGTGCATTGTCCTGTTGGAACAGCAAGTTCATTAAAAGACTGTGGGGAACTGTGTCAAACGCCTTGCGGAAGTTAAGAAACACGGCAACTACCTGTGAACCCGTGTCTATGGGCCTCTGAGTCTCGTGGACGAATAGTGCGAGCTGGGTTTCACACGACCGTCTCTTTCGAAACCCATGCTGATTCCTATAGAGAAGATTTCTAGTCTCCAGAAAAGTCATTATACTCGAACATAATACGTGTTCCAAAATTCTACAAATGGTCGACGTTAGAGATATAGGTCTATAGTTCTGCACATCTGTTCGACGTCCCTTCTTGAAAACGGGGATGACCTGTGCCATTTTCCAATCCTTTGGAACGCTTCGCTCTTCTAGAGACCGCTGCAAGAAGAGGGGCAAGTTCCTTCGCGTACTCTGTGTAAAATCGAACTGGTATCCCATCAGGTCCAGCGGCCTTTCCTCTTTTGAGCGATTTAATTGTTTCTCTATCCCTTTGTCGTCTATTTGGATATCTACCATTTTGTCAACTGTGCGACAATCTAGAGAAGGAACTACAGTGCAGTCTTCCTCTGTGAAACAGCTTTGGAAGAAGACATTTAGTATTTGGGCCTTTAGTCTGTCATCCTCTGTTTCAGTACCATTTTGGTCACAGAGTGTCTGGACATTTTGTTTTTTTATCCACCTACCGCTTTGACATAGGACCAAAATTTCTTAAGATTTTCTGCCAAATCAGTACATAGAACTTTACTTGCGAATTCATTTAACGCCTCTCGCATAGCCCTCCTCATACTACATTTCCCTTCGCGTAATTTTTGTTTGTCTGCAAGGCTTTGGCTATGTTTATGTTTGCTGTGAAGTACCCTTTGCTTCCTGAGCAGTTTTCTAACTCGCTTGTTGTACCACGGTGGCTCTTTTCCATCTTTTACGATCTTGCTTGGCACATACTCTTCGAAATTTCGTGCAATAGTTTACTATATTTAATGCTTCATAATAACTGCGTTGAACATCGAAACAAAATTAAGCCATTTATGGTGGGAAGATATCAGTCAAGAAGATGTGTGAAAATCTAATTTTTGGGACAAATAGTTTTTGTGGAATCGAATGATAAGAGTGTCAAAGCAGTCGGAACACCATGTGTCTGCACAAGCGAGCAGTGCAGTGACAAATTCTCGCACAGCGCGGAATGCGGGGAGCACGTCTGTGTAGCAGCGGAAGGGTTAATGCGCCCGTGGTGGCTTTACTTCATAAACTGCGCGCTCCGCCTTAAACGTAAGCTTGCGAACTATGCTATACAATAGCGCTGCTTCTCTTGGAGCGTGCGTCGTGTGCAACTGGCAACGCAGCAATCTGCCGCGTCTGGGCGGGCATGCGCGAGCCGCCAAGATAAAAGAACTGAACTATAGGCCGCGGCCCGTCGGCTGCGTCTGCATGCGCAGCTCTTCTCAGCCCGTGGCATACGTGTTCTTTCGCAACAGCACTGCTCGGCACTTACGATGACGTCAGGGTCTCGCTCAGCCCGATACTGCTGTAGTCCAGTGCGGCCGCAGCTCATGGGCCGAGCCCCTCGCACGACTTTCCCAGCGGACCTCGATGCGACTGCCTCGTCTGAACCGGCATCGCGAGGCACGGAACGCACGGATGTCATGACCACTGTCCTGGACGGGCCACACCTCGATGCCCACCTCTGCTGCGAAGTGCACAACCAAAGCTCGCACTCAGCCGGTTGTCACCGATCGATTGACGTCATACAAGCCAACTGTGAAGTCACTCCAGCAGTGGCTGCATCAGTTCCCACGGGCAGACTCGTCACTGAACTGACTTAATCTCTTATACTCAGAACATTGATACCTCTCAATTTTAAGTTAGTGTATCTTGTACAAATATCTCACGTGCCTATGTAAATGATTTGTCAAACGGTTTATTTAATACATGCCAAATAGTATATTTTTTGTTGTTGTATGCACTAATCTCGTAATTTTGTTGTACACGACTTCAATTAGTACTTATGTATCAGCGAGTATCGTAGTCAAATGTATCGTAGACAAACGTAAGACACCAAGAACATTTTTCTTTCCTTATGTTTATGAAATGTGTGTTTACCAGAGAGTCCACAAGTGTTAAAAAGTACATGTAATACTTTCTATGCTGATAAAGAACAGAGAAGCCTTCACATTTTTACTGCGATCAGTTAGGGGATGCCTTCCTGTTTGGTACCGTCCTTTGTTCTTCCGCTTTCGCAGTGTAAGCATCTACACTACGGGCCATTAAAATTAGTACACCATGAAGATGACGTGCTGCAGACGCGAAATTTAAACGACAGGAAGAAGATGCTGTGATATGCAAATGACTAGCTTTTCAGAGCATTCACGCAAGGTTGCCGCCGGTGGCGACACCTAAAGAGTTTTGACATGAGGAAAGTTTCCAACCGATTTCTAATGCACAAACAACAGTTGACCGGCATTGCCTGGTGAAACGTTGCTGTGATGCCTCGTGTAAGGAGGAGAAATGCGTATCATCACGTTTCCGACTTCGATAAAGGTAGGATTGTAGCCTATCTCGATTTCGGTTTATCATATCGCGACATTACTGCTCGCGTTTTTCGAGATCTAATGACTATTAGCAGAATATGGAATCGGTGGGTTCAGGAGGGTAATACGGAACGCCGTGCTGCATCCCGACGGCCTCGTATCACTAGCAGTCGAGATGAGAGGTATCTTATCCGCTTGGCTGTAACGGATCGTGCAGCCACGTCTCGACCCCTGAGTCAACAGATGGGGACGTTTGCAAGACAACAACCATCTGCATGAACAGTTCGACGACGCTCGCAGTAGCATGGACCTTTAGTTCGGAGACCATGGCTGCAGTTGCCCTTGACACTGCATCACAGACAAGAGCGCCTGCGATGGTAAACTCAACGACCAATTTTGTTGCACGAATTTTTTCCGATGAATTCGGTTTACAGCGTCGTGATGGTCGCATCTGTGTTTGCGACATCGCGGTGAACGCACATTGGAAGCATGTTACGTGTCAGATGTATTACGACCCGTGGCTTTACACTTCATTCGATGCCATAAAATTCAGCAGGATAATGCACGACCTTATGGTGCAGCACCTGTACGGACCGTTCTGGATACAGAAAATGTTCGACTGTTGCCCTGGCCACCACAAAAAAAATTGGCTCTGAGCACTATGGGACTTAACTTCTAAGGTCATCAGTCCCCTAGAAATTAGAACTACTTAAACCTAACTAACCTAAGGACATCACACACATCCATACCCGAGCCAGGATTCGAACCTGTGACCGTAGCGCTCGAGCGGCTCAAGACTGTAGCGCCTAGAACGGCTCAGCCACTACGGGCGGCCCTGGCCACCACATCATGCAGATCACTCACCAACTGAAAACGTCTGGTCAATGATGGGCGAGCGACTGGCTCGTCACAATACGCTAGTCACTACTCTTGATTAACTGTGGTATCGTGTTGAAGCTGCATGGCCAGCTGTACCTGTACACGCCGTACAAGCTCCGTTTGACTGAATGCCCAGGTGTATCAAGGACATTATTACGGCCAGACTATACGCATCCAATGAAACACGTTTATCATCTCCATTTCTTCTTGGGGCAACAATTTTAATGACCAGTAGTGTATCTTATTAGCTTTTAAAAACCATGAATATATTTAAGTGTATCTAAATTAATAACTTCCAGATGTATTAACAAACTAAACATATCTCTTAGTCTAATGTCTTTATCAGATCTGTGTTCAGCTGTTCGTGAAAGAAATGCAAACCTGCTCACTTGGAGCCCGTCCGCCTTTGGTGTGATCCAAATACTGATTAGTAATTTATCAGATATTTCTGGTGCAGCAACGAAACTGCAGTCTCTCAGAAACGAAGTCCGACACTCAATTAATTATACAGCACAATGCTAATCGAGTTGTGCACTTGCCTCATGAAATTTACGTTGGAGCCACATCTGTAACTTTGCATGTCTCTCGAACACCAACCTGGAGTAATGAGATATCACAATAGGAATCAAGAAGCAATGCTCGGTTAATTTCAATTGACATTACTGAGCTGACTACCTGGTGGTAAGTGGTAGGAGATCATGACTATTATCTTTACATTCTCTATCATCCTTCCACCTTCGCAAGCAGGCAAGGTAACAGTTACAGCACAGAACTTTTACTCGCTCATCCACCTACCAGAGAGTTTGTTGCTATTGTTTGATGGGGATCACTTATACTGTGGTCACTCCATGAGTGGTTGCAAGTTAACGTCATACCAGAGACATTTCTGTTTACAACAACAAAATATACAAGAACCGCTACTTCAGTTCGCTGCATCAGTGAATAGTGTGAGCTAAACAGCTTTCCACATACGGGAATGAGCGGCACCGTTATTTTAGAGTTATATACACTCCTGGAAATTGAAATAAGAACACCGTGAATTCATTGTCCCAGGAAGGGGAAACTTTATTGACACATTCCTTGGGGCAGATACATCACATGATCACACTGACAGAACCACAGGCACATAGACACAGGCAACAGAGCATGCACAATGTCGGCACTAGTACAGTGTATATCCACCTTTCGCAGCAATGCAGGCTGCTATTCTCCCATGGAGACGATCGTAGAGATGCTGGATGTAGTCCTGTGGAACGGCTTGCCATGCCATTCCCACCTGGCGCCTCAGTTGGACCAGCGTTCGTGCTGGACGTGCAGACCGCGTGAGACGACGCTTCATCCAGTCCCAAACATGCTCAATGGTGGACAGATGGGGAGATCTTGCTAGCCAGGGTAGTTGACTTACACCTTCTAGAGCACGTTGGGTGGCACGGGATACATGCGGACGTGCATTGTCCTGTTGGAACAGCAAGATCCCTTGCCGGTCTAGGAATGGTAGAACGATGGGTTCGATGACGGTTTGGATGTACCGTGCACTATTCAGTGTCCCCTCGACGATCACCAGAGGTGTACGGCCAGTGTAGGAGATCGCTCCCCACACCATGATGCCGGGTGTTGGCCCTGTGTGCCTCGGTCGTATGCAGTCCTGATTGTGGCGCTCACCTGCACGGCGCCAAACACGCATACGACCATCATTGGCACCAAGGCAGAAGCGACTCTCATCGCTCAAGACGACACGTCTCCATTCGTCCCTCCATTCACGCCTGTCGCGACACCACTGGAGGCGGGCTGCACGATGTTGGGGCGTGAGCGGAAGACGGCCTAACGGTGTGCGGGACCGTAGCCCAGCTTCATGGAGACGGTTGCGAATGGTCCTCGCCGATACCCCATGAGCAACAGTGGCCCTAATTTGCTGGGAAGTGGCGGTGCGGTCCCCTACGGCACTGCGTAGGATCCTACGGTCTTTGCGTGCATCCGTGCGTCGCTGCGGTCCGGTCCCAGGTCGACGGGCACGTGCACCTTCCGCCGACCACTGGCGACAACATCGATGTACTGTGGAGACCTCACGCCCCACGTGTTGAGCAATTCGGCGGTACGTCCACCCGGCCTCCCGCATGCCCACTATACGCCCTCGCTCAAAGTCCGTCAACTGCACATACGGTTCACGTCCACGCTGTCCCGGCATGCTACCAGTGTTAAAGACAGCCATGGAGCTCCGTATGCCACGGCAAACTGACTGACACTGACGGCGGCGGTGCACAAATGCTGCGCAGCTAGCGCCATTCGACGGCCAACACCGCGGTTCCTGGTGTGTCCGCTGTGCCGTGCGTGTGATCATTGCTTATACAGCCCTCTCGCAGTGTCCGGAGCAAGTATGGTGGGTCTGACACAACGGTGTCAATGTGTTCTTTTTTCCATTTCCAGGAGTGTAGAAATGTCTTTTGCAATGTCAACAGCCGAGGGTGCTGCATCACATGAGATCTACCTTACAAATGAGTTCTCCCACTAAAGAACTTGCAAAATTATGGACCAGAAACCTACCATTCGCTCCCGTCTCCTTTCCCAATATTGTTGTTGTGGTCTTCAGTCTAAAGACTGGTTTGATCCAGAAGCCTCTTCAGCGCTGCACAGCTAACGGAATGTACATCAGCTTGAACCTGATAACTGTATTCAAGACTTTGTCTCCCTCTACAATCTTAACATCCCCCCCCCCCCACCCCAACACTCACATACACACACATCTCTCCATTACCAAACTGCCAAGTCCTTGATTCCTTAGGATATACCCTACGAAACGAAGTTGTGCCATAAATTTCTTGTTTTCCCCATCAGTTATTTGATCTGCAGTGCCACACTATTTTTCGGCGCTACTGAGTAAAATTGTGACATTGCCATGGCTGTTGCAAAAGAGCAGCGTCGACCAAACACCATTACGTCAGATGCAGCAGTGCCACTGGCAGAATCCCACCTTGTGCTCCAGGTTAATGTCTGGCATCGCCATAACGACGACACAGCAGAAAGGCGTTGGTAGGCCAGTAACTACACATCCAATCAGCAGACTTCTTATGGTCTAATTGGTTGCAAGCTGTGATTTGCAAAGCAAGTGCCCTCTGTCCCAACACGAATTACCATAATTATCAATCAAAGATGTATCAGTCATGTAGCTTATATTTAAGAAGAGAGGTGGCGCTCTACGAGGCGACATGAGGCTACAACCACCTACCATGTTACTTGGCCTCTACTAACTGTGGGCCCCTGCTGTTGGTTTTAAAATCAGTGCTGTGACCTTAGCATCTAATACCCCGTGGGCCAACTACCAGGTGCAACCAGCAATCGGCCATAGAACGCAGTCGTTTGAGGCCATGCCCACCTGTTGAGTCAGTTCCTTAACACTCGCTGTCTTCAGCACACACTATGGAGGACGTTTCACCAGAGAACGTTCTAGTTTGCTCTTCAGTATAAAGTATGACGAATAGTGAAGTTTCTATAAGCAGCCATCGATCATCATCCCGACAACAATGCACCACCTCAACTCAGACCTCCACATGTAGAGGTCCTCCTTCCTGGACCTCCACATTTTGATGTCAGAAGTGTGTGTTACGTCTAAATTTCAGTGACAGGGGAACCTTACCAGCCACTCTCCCTGGAGACGATTACTCTCGACTACCTCAGTGTTGCAGTTTCGTCGGCACACATCAGTGTGCAGTGGGTGAGTGGACTGACTGTATTTATTCTCCTGCGACTATCACATTGAGACATTGCACCGTTTACCAGCTTTCCAGTTCTGTTTCCATGTGTGACATGTGGCAAGTACACTCCGACTGTGTTCTGAGGATGTGTAAAGATGAACGTCATTTTGCCTATCATGAATGTGTGTGGCTCTTTGACTGGAAGAGTATAAGGTGTTAACTATGCGAAGACTCTGGAATGGTATAATGTTTTAATCATGTGAAGCTTCTTAGGAGGGGAATATGAGTTTTGTCGAGAAGTGGTAGTTTTCGCCGTTTTTAATGGGCAATGTTTTTCATTTTGAGCAATAAATTTGGCTCACTGCATTTTAGCGCGTATAATAGTCGTCATGAGTAGCCACTAAAGCGCATAAGTTAAGTAACAGTAAGTGTTAGGATAGAATTAGATTAATTGTCCTTGTAGTCATACTGTTTTGTTTCCCTCATTTGTTGTTTGCATAATTAGTGAGGTATACCCCGGCGGAGAGATTACGAATTTCTGCAGCCTGGACCAGATGTGGAGCGAAGTGCATGTGCCGATGATTCTGGTGTCTTGCAGAGTGCCACCGCCGACAGTAATTTTGTTGTAGATACTTAGGAAGTGACACGTAAATCTATAAATAAGACTGATTGTGTTGCAGGTGTTTTGGGTACTGAAATGGTACAGGTGCATTTAGTATTTCCGGAGAACGCATATTCGGCACCATCTGTGTGGCACTGCCTCATCAGAAGGTGGGAGGAGAAGAAAGAACAAATGTGTTTGTAAGGTTTATGATCGGGCCGACAAGGCTTGTGCCAGTGGATCAAGAGATTGACAAAAGTGACAACACTTGTAGTGTAAGGGGTGATACAGGCGAAGGCTGCTGTGCAATCCCAGGGCTAGACTCATCAAGCATCATGCCGAAACTGACTTTTAATGACGTGTAGTGGAATTCAGGGGGATTATGTTCAAGCTGGGGGAAGCTGCCAACAGTGAAATAGTGTCGCAAGGTTCGTATATCATGATAGAACAAATACGGGCAAAATCACTATGCTTTAATCTGCGTGATATATTGCCACGAGGCACTGGGAATTTGCTTTAGGTAACCGATGGTGTTGCTAACTTACACGATTCTGGACTTCGCCTCCGGGTAGCGAATCGTCGTTGAGTACGCAGCGTTCAGTGATTGAGAGCACTTTTCCTTCCTATATTCACATTGAGACGTTATCTGAATTCCGTCCTTCCGGCTGGGAGTTCGCGTTTCTTGTCTGTAGAATACAGAGAGGAGAAGATAGTATTAGATTAAACTAGTCTAAGGACCGCCTTCTGCCGTCCTAGCGTTTAATGAGTTTTTTATTTTGTGGCTGGAGTCCTTCCATCGCCGCAGACGTGCTCGAGATTCATCACTCCGACACACTAACGCAGTGTATTCTCTGATATTGCTAACTGCTTCGGCTTATTTGGGCTATAAAGCTGAACAGCTGTGATCACGTAAGTTTCATTTCCACTGAGGTTGCAAACCGCTGTAGATCATCTTTGAAAGTAGTGCCTTTTAGTGTTTGGGACGTAGATGATATCAGTCATTTCGTGTTTTTTTTTTTTTTTATATTAGATCGCGTAGCCATACGAAGGGGCAGATTTGGGTAGTTTATCTACAATATTAGTCAGGAAATTCATTTGTATCTCTTTATGTCCATGGCACATCGACATAGAAACATTTGTAACATATAAAGAGGTTTAAATCTAAAATAA
Organism: Schistocerca gregaria; assembly: GCF_023897955.1. Taxonomy (NCBI): domain Eukaryota; kingdom Metazoa; phylum Arthropoda; class Insecta; order Orthoptera; family Acrididae; genus Schistocerca; species Schistocerca gregaria. The sequence continues at coordinate 398,002,302 of NC_064931.1, read as the reverse complement.
ATATGTAATAAGAAACAACATTATAATTTAGTAGTTACTTGTTCCCTTAATCATTCATTTATTTTTATGTTCTAGTTTATATGTTAAAGAGGAAGAAGCAGGAAATAATATCACCGTTAAGAGATACTAAGATTTTTTTCAGGGGATAGTCAGACAGGGCCAAATCTGTATATTTGCGTGCAGTACTTTCCACATTCATTTTTAAACCCGCCTACAGCAGCATCTGTGAAACCATACAAATACCTTCAACAAATACTTCCTAACACTAAAATTTATATTCGACGTTAGCAAATCCCTCGTTTTCAATAATACTTTTCTTGCTATAGTTACTCCTCATTTTGTAGTCTCTCTACTTCGGCCATCATAAGTTATTTTGCCGCCCAATAGTGCTTTTAGTGTCTCATTCCGTAATCAGATTCCCTCGGAATACCAAGGGAGAGGGAAGGGATACTTTTTCCCCACCTATTCAGAAAGCTGGAATCTAGTCAAGTACATTATATTTTAAAATTTTGAAAAAATGTATTTCTGATTTTTAATGATTTCTTCTACCAGATTATGTTTTAAATATTTCAGTAAAAATTAACGCAAAAATTTAGGTCTTGTCAGTGGATGAGAATTTTCAGAACATGTGTCATATTCATATTTTCCGGTTTATGACACTTCTTACACATAAATATATCTTTCAAAAGTATGCTGTGCCTAAAAGAGAACGAAAGTTAACGAAATCGGTATGTGTTGGTCATATATTACACCCCCCTTTTGTAGTACACGTTATGGAAAATCCGTTGGTACTGCTAGGTTCAGTTCGAATAGGTTACATTGCCTTTCATTTAGTTGCATTGAGGGTTATCTTATAATCCCTTTCCAAGCCACTGTCTATTCCATTCAGCTGTTATTCCAAGTTCTTTGCTGTCTCAGACTAAATTGCAGTGTCACCGGTAAACTTCAATATGTTTATTGCTTCTCCCTGATATTTAATTCTGTTTACAAATTTATCCTTGTATGTTTTACTGCTCGTTCCGAGTAGATGTTGAATGAGATAGATTGTTGTGTTTGTTGTTGTCGTCTTCAGTCCTGAGACTGGTTTAATGCAGCTCTCTATGCTACCCTACCCTGTGCAAGCTTCTTCATCTCCCAGTACTGGAACCTACATCCTTCTGAATCAGCTTACTGTATTAATCTCTTAGTCTCCCTCCACGCTCCCTCCAATGCTAAATTTGTGATTCCTTGATGCCTCAGAACATGTCCTACCAACCGGTCCCTTCTTCTTGTCAAGTCGTGCCACAGACTCCTCTTCTCCCCAAATCTATTCAATACCTCCTCATTAGTTATGTGATCTATCCATCTAATCTTCAGCATTCTTCTGTAGCACCACATTTCGAAAGCTTCTGTTCTCTTCTCGTCCAAACTATTTATCGTCCATGTTTCACTTCCATACATGGCTACACTCCATACAAATACTTTCAGAATCGACTTCCTGACTCTTAAATCAATACTCGATGTTAACAAATTTCTCTTCTTCAGAAATGTGTTCCTTGCCATTGCCAGTCTACTTTTATATTCTCCCTACTTCGACCATCATCAGTTATTTTGCTCCCCAAATAGCAAAACTCCTTTACTACTTTAAGCATCTCAGCATCTTCAAATGGCTCTGAGCACTATGAGAATTAACATCTATGGTCGTCAGTCCCCTAGAACTTAGAACTACTTAAACCTAACTAACCTAAGGACATCGCACAATACCCAGATATCACGAGGCAGAGAAAATCCCTGACCCCGCCGGGAATCGAACCCGGGAACCCGGGAGTGGGAAGCGAGAACGCTACCGCACGACCACTAGAGGCGGGCGAATTATTATATTCTTCTGTCTGAGGGTATTTCGCCTGTCTCATACGTCTTACTCACCAGATGGTAGAGTTTCGTCAGGACTGGCTCTCCCAAGGCCGTCAGTAGTTCTAATACATTTTTGTTTACTCCCACGGCCCTGTTTCGAGTGAGGTCTTTCAGTGCTCTCTCAAACTCTTCACGCAGTATCATATGCGTATTTCATCTTCATCTACATTCTCTTACATTTCCATAATATTGTCCTCAAGTACATCGCCCTTGTATGGACCCTCCGTATACTCCTTCCACCTTTCTGCTTTCCCTTCTTTGCTTAGAACTGGGTTCCCATCTGAGCTCTTGATATTCATACAAGTGGCTCTCTGTTCTCCAAAGGTCTCTTAAATTTTCTTGTAGGCAGTATCTATCTTACCCCTAGTGAGATAAGCCTCTACATCCTTACATTTGTCCTCTAGCCATCCCTGCTTAGTCATTTTGCACTTCCTGTCGATCTCATTTTTGAGACGTTTGTATTCCTTTTTGCTTGCTTCATTTACTGCATTTTTATATTTTCTCCTTTCATCAATTAAATTCAGTACTTCTTCTGTTACCCAAGGATTTCTATGAGACCTAGTTTTTTTACCTACTTGATCCTCTTCTGCCTTCACTACTTCATCCCTCAGACCTATCCATTCTCCTTCTACTGTATTTCTTTCCCCCATTCCTGTCAATTATTCCCTTATGCTCTCCCTGAAACTCTGTACAACCTCTGGTTTAGCCAGTTTATCCAGGTCCAATCTCCTTAAATTCCCACATTTTTGCAGTTTCTTCAGTTTTAACCTACAGCTCATAACCAACAGATAGTGGTCAGAGTCCACATCTGTCCTTAGAAATGTCTTACAGTTTAAAACCTGGTTCCTAAATCTCTGTCTTACCATTATATAATCTATCTGATATCTTCTAGTATCTCCAGGATTCTTCCATGTATACAACCTTCTATTATGATTCTTGAACCAAGTGTTAGTTATGATTAAGTTATGATCGGTGCAAAATTCTACCAGACGGATTCCTCTTTCATTTCTTACCCCAAATCAATATTCACCTACTATACTTCCTTCTGTTTCTCTTCCTACTCTCGAATTCCAGTCACCCACGACTATTAAATTTTCGTCTCCCTTCACTACCTGAATTATTTCCTTTATCTCATCATACATTTCATCAATATCTTCATCATCTGCACAGCTAGTGGGCATATAAACTTGTACTACAGTAGTAGGCGTGGGATTCGTGTCAATCTTGGCCACAATAATGCGTTCACTATGCTGTTTGTAGTATCTAACTCGCACTCCTATGTTTTTATTCATTATTAAACCTACTCCTGCATTACCCCTATGTGATTTTGTATTTATAACCCTGTATTCACCTGACCAAAAGTCTTGTTCCTCCTGCCACCGAACTTCACTAATTCCCACTATATTTAACTTTAACCCATCCATTTCCCTTTTTAAATTTTCTAACCTACCTGCCCGATTAAGGGATCTGACATTCCACACTCAGATCCGTGGAACGCCAGTTTTCTTTCCCCTGATAACGACGTCATCTTGAGTAGTCCCCGCCCGGAGATCCGAATGGGTGACTATTTTACTTCCGGAATATTTGATCCACCTGGACGCCATCATCATTTAACCATACAGTAAAGGTGCATGCCGACGGGAAAAATTACGGCTGTAGTTTCCCCTTGCTTTCAGCACTTCGCAGTACCACCACAGCAAGGCCGTTCTCGTTAGTGTTACAAGGCCAGATCAGTCAGTCATCAAGACTGTAGCCCCCGCAACTACTGAAAAGGCTGCTGCCCCTCTTCAGGAACCACACGTTTGTCTGGCCTCTCAACAGATATCCCTCCGTTATTGTTGACCCTACGGTACGGCCATCTGTATCGCTGAGGCACGCAAGCCTCCCGACCACCGCCAACTCGATTGTTCATGGGGGGAGGATATAGAGTGTAGGCTACCCGAATCTCTCACTCCCATCTTCAAATTGCACAATTAGACATCCAGCAGATCGAGTAGCATAATTTATGTGCTTCAACATGATTTGTTCTTTGGTGGGGTGGGGCTGTGAAATACATGTCCAGCCTTATTACTCCTCTCTTGTTTTTACCTGCAGAATTTATATTTCAGTGCATTACGGCAGAAATTCAAACTTTCATTTAAGGCAACATGGATTCCCAAGGATTCACATGTAACCAGTTGTGGAGGAACATGTAGGAATGAGCATCTCTCCTATTTACGAACTTTAAATGTTGTTTTCGTAACTTCCGGAAGAACAGACTATATAGAGATAACTATTTCTAAATCGAAAGATAAGCCACTTCCGTTCGAACCCACTAGCGAGAACAAATAGAAAGACGGTTGGAGATGCAGTAGTGGGAAATGTCGTTAGAGTTTATTCTGGGATTGGAGAAGTATGAAGTAGGAAAACTATTGTATCCACTTCATGACTTCACGCCTCTTATCTCAGATATCATTATTAAATGACGAATGGTGGCCAGAGGAAAGTTGCTACCTCACAGCATGTCTGGACAAATAGCTTTTCATCTAATTAAAATTTGAGGCGTTTATGTAAAAGTACTATTTCAGAAACTTCTCTGTTCTGGGGCGCCTGACTCAAGTGCTTTATCATTGTCATTGTCCATGCAAACAGATGGTGCAGTGTAGGTGGTTCCTCCAGTTCTAATTCCTTGGACGCCGCATTGAAGAACTACAAAATCCCTAGTGTTTTTGAAGCTGTAAAATAAACGTTAGCGTATAAGAATTACAGTAATCGAATAGCATACATAACATAAAAAGTTCTTTCATTGGCGTATTTTCAGTTACTTCATTTTCGGCTATTTCTCCCTTCTCATACAGCTTCTTGCACGAACACATTCTAACATTGTCAGCTGCTTATTCCAGAGAGTATCGTTAGACTGGCTCAGTTATCTACCAAGAGCATTAATTAGACCACTTTATTTTACGTATGTGACGTGTTCTTTCGCCACAGTCAAAAGACCATGAAGTTATGGACAATTGACGCATATGCACTCCGCATTAAATTTATTTTGTAGTCCCATATTTAGCATATGGCAGGAGCAATTCAGTCGTGAATATATCCGGCAGTGGAACGACAATGTTGGTACCTTGATCAGTAGTGTGCTGATGTCTTTCAAAGTGGGGTGGTGGATACGAAGAGACACAAATCGTCTAAACAATTCTCTTAGAATTTTTGGTTCATCTGGAAACTGGGTTGTAAATAACATGCGATATCTGAGAGTGCAGTCAATGGAACAGGAGACAGTTCATGTCAGATAATTGTTTCTTCTCACATTGGATGTCCGCATGTCTGTAGTTGCTGAGTATTCACCTTCTCTTATATGAGCAATTACCTCAGGCATAATTATATGTCGTAGGCTTTTAGCACTTTATGCTATGTATCGCGCCACATTTGGGGGGGGGGTGAAACATAATGGCTTTTGCAGGGTACCCTCACCACTTATAGTTTCGTAGGACCTTACGTCTCGTGCACACATAGCCACGCATTTACCAACAGTTATGTCCTGAGCAGGTTTAGGAAGTCGTTTTTCGTCTACATAAGACCCTTGATTATTAGACGTGCCTGGATGGCGAGAAATGTGCGAAGTTTCACTTGACCCTTCAGCATGAGAGTAAAATTCACTGCACAGCGAACAGCAAACAAAATGAACGCTTTTCCTTACACCATCCACGACAGGCTTCACCACGGTCCAAACTGAACCTTTAAAATTCACTTCAGGCTGTGTGGTTCTCCACTCACCACTCATTAGTTTTTCTTTTACTTCGCTTTTTATTGACACGTGCACCTTCTTCTGCATACCACGTTTAGTTTCCGCCCTCATTTTCTCTGATGACCTTAGCAGTTAAGTCCCATAAGATTTCATACACATTTAAACATTTGAAATAACTCTGCTCTACTCACCTCTCGCAGCCCGTAGCTCACAACTGCGGTCAGAGCTACGAACAGACCGTAGGCCGCAGCACGCCAGCGCTTGCGCAAGGCACTGGTGCAGTGACGTCACGGGCTCGCTCAGTGTGTAGCAGTGAGGTCGCGGCCCGTTGGCTGCGTCTCCATACGCGACTCTGCTGAGCCCGGTGCATACAAGTTGTTTCGCAACAGCACTGCTCGGCCCTTGGGGTGACGTCAGGGACTCGCACGGCCCGCCACTGCTGTAGCCCAGTGCAGCCAAGCGGCACTGCACCGTGCGGCCCGGCGGACCCCGATGCGGCTGCCCCGGCTGGACGGGTAGCGCTATCCAAGGCTCGCACGGCTGTCGTGGCTACGCTACTGGACGGGCCGCGCCTCGATGCCCACCTCTGCTGCAAACTGCAAAACCAGAACTCGCTCTCAGGCAGTCCTCACCGACCGTTCGACATCATACAAGCCAACGGCGGCGTGAGTCCATCAGTGGCTGATCCATTCCCACGGGCAGATATGTCCCTAAACTGAATTAACCTTCCAGAATGAGATTTTCACTCTGCAGCGCAGTATGCGCTGATAGGAAATTTCCTGCCAGATTAAAACTGTGTGCACGACTGAGACTCGATCACGCGACTTTTGCCTTTCGCGGGCAAGTAGAGCACTTGCCCGCGAAAGGCAAAAGTCCCGAGTTCGAGTCTCTGTCGGGCATACAATTTTAATCTGCCAAGAAGTTGAATTAACCTTGTTGTACACGACTTGAATGACTACTCATGTAACAGCCAGTGTCGTAGTCAAATATATCGTAGGAAAATATAAGATACCAAGAACATTTTTCTTTCTTTATGTTTATGAAATATGTGTGTACTAGAAAGTCCACAAATGTTAATAAGTACTTGTAATACGGAACGTTATGAAGAGGAGGGAAGCCTTCACATTTTTTCTGCGATCAGCTGGGAGATGCCTTTCTGTTTCGTATCGTCCTTTGTTCTTCAGCTTTCTCTTTGTTAGCATGTATGCATCTGTCCTGTTAGTTCTTAAGAACCATGAATGAGGGGCCATTGAAAAGTCCGTGCAAAAATAAATACTGCATACATGTTTGGGGCAAACCATTTTTATTTTCAACATTGTCTCCTATTATACATATACGCTTCGTCCAACGCTGTTCTAATTTGTTGATCCCTTCCGAATAATAGGAATTGTCCAAGTCTGCAAAATAGCTAATAGTTGCTGTAATCACCTCCTCGTTTGAATAAAATCTTTGTCCTGCCAGCAATTTCTACAGTTTGGGGAACAAATAGTAGTCCGAGGGAACCAAGTTTGGAGAATATGGAGGGTGGGGGATTTGAAACGTGTTGGAATCCTATTTCCATTAGTTTTGCGACCACAACTGCTTAGGTATGTGCTGGTGCATTTTCGTGATCGAAAAGGACGGTTCAATAACGATGAATAATATTCACCTGCAATAGTTTTACACTTTTCCACATAGTCGATGAGGATTATCCCTTGAGATTACCCAAAGACAGTCTCCATAATCTTTCCGGCCAAAGGAATTGTCTTCGCCTATTTTGGTGCAGATTCTCTCTCGGTACCCATTGTTTAGATTCTTGTTTGGTCTCAGGGGTATAGTAATGTATCCTTGTCTCATCCACAGTGACAAAACGACGCTCAAAGTCCTGCGGATTCTTCAGAACAGCTGTAAACCATCCCTGCAACACTTCACCCAGTTCCCTTTTGATCAAACGTGAGCAATCGCGGAACGTATCTTACGGATAGCTTTCTGATGTCCAAATGTTCATGCAAAATATTATGAACCTGTTCATTCGAGATGCCCACAGCACTAGCAGCCTCACGCACCTAAACTCTTCTGTCATCCATCACCATATCATGGATTTTATCAATGATTTCTGGAGTGGTAACCTCCACAGGGCGTCCAGAACGTTCAGCATCACTTTTGCCAATGTGGCCACTACTAAAATTTTGAAATCACTTATAAACTGTTATAAGCGAAGGCGCAGAGTCACCGTAATGTTTATCAAGCTTCTCTTTAGTCTCCTGAGGCGTTTTGCCATCCATAAAGTAATGTTTAATCACCACACGAAATTATTTTTCGCCCATTTTTTGACAGTCACTCGACCTCCTTGATTCACACGAATGCCTAACAGAAAAAAAATACTAATATGACTGACACTTGGTGTGCGTTCTTTCCAAAGATGCTACTAACTAAACATGACCTCGATAGGCGCCGGTGGTGGCATCTCTCGGACTTTGCACAGACTCTTCAAACGCACCTCGTAATTAAGTATATTTAAATTAACACCTTTCAGATGTATTAATATAACAAACTAAACATATCTCTTTGTTCAATGTTTTATCAGCTTTCTATACAGCTATTCATGAAAGGAATGCAAAAATGCTGAGATGGAACCCCTCCGCCTTTGGTGTGATAAAAATACTGGTTAGCAACTTATCAGATCTTTTATGGTGCAACAAAGAACCTACAGTCTTTCAGAAACGAAGTCCGAGACTCAATTAACTATACAGCATAATTCGATTTACCGGTCGCGTTATGCACTTGCCTTATGAAAATTACATTGGAGATACATCTGTAACGTTGCGTTTCTCTCGAACACAAACCTGGAGTAACATGAAATCACATCAGGAATCAACAAGCACTGCTCAGTTAATTTCAATTGACAATACTGTGTTGACCACTTACTGGTAAGTAGTAGGTGATCACGACTATTTTCTTTACATTCTCTACCTTCCTTCCACCTTCGCAAGCAGGCAAGGTAACAGTTACAGCTAACAACTTCCAGTGGATCATCCACATTCGAGAGAGGTTGTTGCTATTGTTGGATAGGGACCACTTATACTGTATGGTTGCAGTTTAACGTCATGCCAGGAACACTTCTTTTTACAACAACAAAACATACAAGAACTGTACATCAGTTCGTTGCATCGGCCAACAGTGTGAGATAAATAGCTTCTCTCATACGAGAAAGAGCAGCGCCTTTAATTTAGGGCAATATACAAACGTTTTTTTCCAGTCAGGGTGCTGAATCACACGAGATCTACCTCACTCATGAGTTGTCCCAGTAAATAACTTGCAAAATTGTATACCAGAAGCCTACATCTCCCTCCCATCCCCTTCCTCAATGTTGTTGATGTGGTCTTCCGTTTGAAGTCTGGTTTGATACAGCTGCCCAACCCAGCCTATTCTGTGCAAGCCTCTTCAGCGCTGCAGAGCTAATTCCATGTGCATCAGTTTGATCCTGCTACTTGAATTCAAGACCTTGTCTCCCTCTACAATTTAAACACCCACACCTCACCAATACCCACAAATACACACTTCTCTCCATTACCAAACAGACAAGTCCTTGATGCCTCAGGATATGCCCTTCGGCCATAGAAGGCAGTCTTTCGAGGCCATGACCACCTGTTGCGTCAGTTCCTTAACACTCGCAGTCTTCAGCACACACTATGGAGGAAGATGCACCACAGAATGTTCTAGTTTGTTCTTCAGCAAAATGTATGACTAAGAGTGAGGTTTTTATGAGAAGCCATGGATCATCATCCCGACAATAATCCACCACCTCAACTCAGAGCTCCACGTGTAAAAGTCATCCATCCTGGACAACACATTTTGATGTCAGAAATGTGTGTTATGTCTAAATTACATTGCAGGGGAATCATACCAGCCACTATCCCTGGAGACGATGACTCTCGACTACCTCAGGGTTGCAGTTTCGTCTATATCAGTATGCAGGTTGTCCCGCCTCAGTGGCCGAGCGGTTCTAGGTGCTTCAGTCTGGAGCCGCGCGACCTCTACGGTCGCAGTTTCGAATCCTGCCTCGGGCATGTATATGTGTGATGTCCGTAGGTTAGTTAGGTTTAAGTAGTTGTAAATTCTTGGGGAATGATGACCTCGGAAGTTAAGTCCCATAGTGCACAGAGCCTTTTTGAAGCCAAGTATGCAGGGGGTGAGTGCACTAACTGTTGTATTTTACACCCTGCGTGTATCACGTTGAGTCAGTACACCTTTTAGCAGCTTTTTAGTTCTGTTTTCATGTGTGACATGTGTCAAGTAAACTCAGACTGTGTTCTGAGGAAGTGTAAATATTTTTACCTATCATCAGTGTTTGGGGCTCATTGTCTGGATGTGTATAAGGTGTTAACCATGCGTAGCGTCTTATGAGGGGAATATGAGTATCGTCGAGAAGGCGGAGTTTTGTGGTAATTTTCGCCATTTTGAATGGTCAATGTATATCATTTTGAGCAATAAATGTGGCTCATTGCGTTTAAGCGCGTAAAAGTAGTAGTCATGATTAGCCTCTCAAGCGAAAAAGTTAAGTTACAGTAGGTGTTAGCATAGAATTACTGTAGATTAAGTGTTCTTGTCGTTGTATTGTTTTGTTCTCCTCGTTTGTTGTTTGCATGATCAGTGGGGGACCTCCTAGCGGAGAGGTTGCAAATTTCTGCAGCCTGGACCAGATGTGGAGGGAAGTGCATATGCCGACAATTTTTGTGTCTTGCTGAGTGCATCTGTCGGCAGTAATTTTATTGTAAATACTTAGGAGGTGAAACTGAAATCTATCAAATTGGCTGACTGTATTGCAGATGTTTTGGGTACTGAAATGGTACAAACGCATTCAGTATTTCCGAAGGCCGCAGTTTCGGCACCATATTTGACAGCACTGCCTCCTCATAAGGTGGGAGGAGAAGAGAGAGCAAATGTGTTTGCAAGGTTTATGATCGGGCCGACAAGGCTTGTGCCAGTGGATCAGGAGATTGACAAAGTGACAACACTTGCAGTGTAATGCGAGATGGAGTCGAAGGCTGCTGTGCAATCCCAGGGATAGACCTTCTTTTCGTTTGCCGAAACTGGCTTTCGATGACGTGCAGTGGAACTCTGTGGAAGAATGTTAAAGACTGGGGAAAGCTGTCACCACTGAAATATCGTCGCAAAGTTCGTTTGTTATGATAGGACAAATGTGGGCATAATAACTAATGTTTAATTTGTATGATATAGTGCCGCAAGGAACTGGGAAGTTGCTTTAGGTGACCGAAGGTGTTGCTAACTTTTACGATTCTAGACTTCGTCACTAGGTATGGAATATTCGTTGAGTACGCAGCGCCCAGTGATTGAGAGCACTTCCCCTGTCAATACTCACACTGAGTCATTATCTGAATTCCGTCCTCGTGGCTGGGAGTTCGCATTTCTTGTCTGTAGAATACAGAGAGAAAAAGATAGTGTTAGGTTGTACTAGACAATAATTCCTTTCCATGGCACTATCTATTCCATTCAAATGTTATTCCAAGTTCTTTGCTGTCTCTGACAGGACTGCAGTGTCACCGGTAAACTTAAAAATGGTTATTTCTTCTTTCTAATATTTAATTCTGTTTACAAATTTGTCCTTGTATACTTTACTGATTGTTCGTTGAAGATGTTGAATAGCATCTAGTGTAGGCTATCTGAATGTCTCACTCCCATCTACCCACTGCACAACTAGAAATCCACCGGATGGAGTAGAAGAATTTATGTGCTTCAACAAGATATGTTCTTTGATGGGGTGGGGCTCTGAAATAAATGTCCAGTCTCGTTACTCCTCTCTTTTCTTTTATCGCAGGACAGCAAAATTCATTTTTAAGTACATATATGGTAAGAATTCAAATTTTAATTTAGGACAACATGGATTCCCAAGGATTCAAATGTTACCAGTTTTGGAGGAACAAGTAGGAATGAGCGTCTCTCCTATTTCAGAAAATTTAATTTTATTTTTGTAACTTCCAGAAGAGCAGAGTACACTGAGATAACAATTTCTAGATCGAAAGGTAAGCCATATCCGTTCGAACCCACAAGCGAGAACAAAGAGAAAAGACGGTTGGAGATGCAGTAAAGCGGAATGTCGTTAGAGTGTATTCTGGGATTGATGAAGTATGAGGAAGGAAAAGTATTGTATCCTTTTCATGACTTTTCGCCTCTTATGTTGAGATACCATATTTAAATGACGATTGGTCGCCAGAGGAATGTTTCTACCTCACAGCATCTCGGGACAAATAGCTTTATATCTACGTATAATTTGAGGAGTTTATGTAAAAATCCAAATTCACAATCCTCTCTCCTGGGGGGCCTGACTCAAATGCTTTAACATTGTCATTGTCCATGCCAACAGAAGGTGCAGTGTAGGCGATTTCCCCAGTTCTAATTCCTTGGACACCGCTTGGAAGAGCTACAAAAACACTTATGTTTTAAAAGATATAAAAGAAACGATATGGTATAAGAATTACAGAAATCGAATAGCATACATAACGTAATAGGTTCTTTCATCAGCGTATTATCAGTTTCTTCATTTTCCCTTCTCAGAGAGCTTCTTGCACAAAGACATTCTAACATTGTCAACTGCTTATTCCAGGCACTATCGTTAGACTGGCTCAGTGACCTATCAAGAGCAGGAAGGTTGAAGGAAGATAGAGAATGTAAAGAATATCGTCGTGGTACCTACCACTCACCAGCAGGTAGTCAGCTCAGTATTGTCAATGGAAATTAACTGAGCAGTGCTTTTTGATTGCTGTTGTGATTTACTGTTACTCCTGGTTTGTGTTCGAGAGAAACGCAAACTTACAGGTGTGGTTCCCATGTTATTTTCATAAGGCAAGTGCATAACACGGTCGGTCTATCGAATTATGCTGTATAGTTAAATGAGTATCGGACTTCGTTTAATAAAGACTGTAGGTTGTTTGGTGCACCACAAAAGATCTGATAAATTGATAATCAGTATTTGGATCACACCAATGGCGGACGGGCTCCACGTCAGCAGTTTGAAATTGGTTCAAAAGGCTCTGAGCACTATGGCACTTAACATCTGAGGTCATCAGTCCCCTAGAACTGAGAACTACTTAAACCTAACTACCCTAAGGTCATCACACACATCCATGCCCGAGGCAGGATTCCGACTTGCGACCGTAGCAGTCGCGCAATCCCGGACTGAAGCCCCTAGAACCGCTCGGCCACCACGGACGGGCTCAGCAGTTTTGCATTTATTTCATGAATAACTGTATACAAAGCTGATAAAGACATTAATACAGAGATATATGTTTAGTTTGTTAAATTAATACATCTGAAAGGTATTAATTTAAATTTACTTGAATACGAGGGACGTTTTAAAAGTCTCTGCAAATTCCAAGAGATTACACCACCGTCGCCTTTAGAGGTCATGTTTAGTTAGTAGCATCTTTGGAAAGAACACACACCAAGTTTCAGTCATATTGGTCTATTTCCTTGTGTTTGGCACCCGTGTGAATTAAGGAAGTCGAGTGATTGTCAAAAAATGGACGAAAAAGAATTTCGTGTGGTGATTTTATATTACTTTATGAAAGGAAAAACGCCTCAGGAGACTAAAGAGAAGCTTGGTAAACATTATGGTCACTCTGAGCCTTCGCTTAGATCAGTTTATAAGTGATTTAAAAATTTTTAGAAGTGGACATATGGGCACAAGTGATGCTGAACGTTCTGGACGCCCTGTGGAGGTTACCACTCCAGAAATCATTGATAAAATCCATAATATGGTAAGGGATGACAGAAGGGTTGAGGTGCGTGAGACTGCTAGTTTTATGGGCATATCGAATGAACGGGTACATAATATTTTGCGTGAACATTTGGATATGAGAAAGCTATCCACAAGAAGCATTCCGCCATTGCTCACGCTTGACCAAAAATGGAATCGTGTGAAGTGTTGCAAGGATGGTTTGCAGCTGTTCAGAAGAATCCGCAGGACTTTGAGCGTCGTTTCGTCACTGTGGATGAAACATGGATACATTACTATACTCCTGAGACCAAACAATAATCTAAACAATAGGTTACCAAGGGAGAATCTGGACCAAAAAAGGTGAAGACCATTCCTTCGGCCAGACAGGTTATGTCGACTGTCTCTTAGCATTCGCAAGGGATAATCCTCATCGACAATCTGGAAAAGGGTAAACTACTACATGTGAATATTATTTATTATTATAGGACCGTCCTTTTCCATCATGACAGTGTACCAGCAAAAACCTAAGCAGTTCTGCTGGCAAAATTAATGGAAATAAGATTCCAGCTCGTTTCCCATACCCCGTATACCCCAGACTTGGCTCCCTCGGACTACTATTTGTTCCCCAATTTGAAGAAATGTCTGGCGAGACAAAGATTTTATTCAAACGAGGAGGTGATGGCAGCAACTATTAGCTATAATGGAGACTTAGACAATTCCTATTATTCGGAATGGATCTACAAATTAGAACAGCGCTGGACGAAGTGTATATGTCTAAAAGGGGACTATGTAGAAAAATAAAAAATGTTTATCACAAACACGTAAGCAGTTTTTATTTTTTTACGGACTTTTCAAACGCCACTCGTATATTCGCTGTACTTAAGAGCTAACAAGATGGAATGCTGAAGAACAAAGGACGATACGAAACAGGAAGGCATCTCCGAGCCGATCGCAGGAAAATGTGAAGGCTTCTCTGTTCTTCATTGTTGTAAAATGTATTACATGTACTTATTAACATTTGTGGACTTTCTGGTACACACATATTTCATAAACATAACGAAAGAAAGGTTTTCTTGGTGTCCTACATTTTCCTGCTATATATTTGACTATGATACTCGCTGTTACATGAGTAGTCATTCATTTCGTGTACGACAAGATTACTTCAGTTCAGGATGTGTCTGACTGTGGGAATTGATGCAGCCACTGCTGGAGTGACGTCGTAGTTGCTTGTATGATGTCAATCGGACGGTGACAATGCTGATAGTGACCTCTGGTTTTGCAGTTTGCAACAGAGGTGGGCATCGAATCGCGGCCCGCCCAGGATTTTAGCCATCACAGCCGTACTAGCCTTGCCTAGAGCAGCCGGTTCAGCTGGGGCAGTCGCATGGAAGCCCGACGCGCCGCACGGTGCAGAGTCATGCGGCCGCAGTGTGCTACAGCAATCTCCGGCCGAGCGAGTCCCTGACGTCACCCCAAGGGCCGAGCAGTGCTGTTGCGAAACAAGTTGTATGCTACGGGCTAAGAAGAGTCGCGTGTGGAGACGCAGCCTACTGGCCGCGGACTCACAGCTCCGCACTGCGCGAGGCTCTGACGTCACTGCATCATGCCTTGCGCAAGCGGTGGCGTGCTGTGGCCTATGTGCTATTGGTAGCACTGACCGCAGCTTTGAGCTACGGGCTGCGGGCGGTGAGTAGAGTAGAGCTTAGTTCAATGTTCATATGTTTGTGAAATCTTATGGGACTTAACTGCTAAGGTCATCAGACCAAACACCATTTCGTCAGATGCATATTCCCACATTGTAAACCAGAAAAGGGGGTGGCACCGCCGTAACGACGACACAGCAGAAAGGCGTTGTTAGGCCAGATACTACACATACAATCAACAGACTTCCTCTGATCTACATGGTTGGATGCTGTGATTTCCGAAGCGAGAACGCTCTGTCCCAACATAAATTACAATTACTTACAGTCAAAGGTGTCTCAGTCTGGTAGCTACTACTTACGAGAAGAGGTGTATGCCACTCCTCGAGGCGACATGCTGCCACAAGCAACCACCACGAGATATGGCCTCCAATACCTGTGGGTCCCTGCTGCAGGTTTTAAGATCAGTTTTGTGGGCTTAGCATCTTGCAGCCAGTGGGCCAACTACCAGGTGCAACCAGCTTTCCGCTATAGAGGTCAATCATTTGCGCCCATGACCACCTGTTGCTTCAGTTCCTTAAAACCCGCTGTCTTCAGCACACACTATGGAGGACATTGCACCACAGAATGTGCTACTTTGTTTTCCAGTAAAATGTATGACTAACAGTGAAGTTTTTATGAACAGCGATGGATCATCATCGCGACAACAATACACCATCTCAACTCAGACCTCCACGTGTTGAGGTCATCCATCCTAAACCTCTACATTTTGATGTCAGAAGTGCGTGTCACCTCTATATTTCAGTGAGAGAGGAACCTTACCACACAACCTATGTGGAGACGATGCCTACCGATTTCCTCATCGTTGCACTTTCTTTGACAAACAGCATCAGTGAGCAGTGCCTGAGTGCACTGACTGTTCTATTTTTTCCCCTTCGAGTATCACGTCGTGTCAGTGCACCTTTTAGCAGCTTTTCAGTTCTGTTTTCATGTGTGACATGTGTCAAGTAAACAGACTGTGTTCTGAGGATATGTAAATATGAGCGTTATTTTTGTCTATCATCACTGCGTGGGGCTCATTGTCTGGAAGTGTATAAGGTGTTAACCATGCGTGACCTCTTAGGAGGGAAAAATGAGTTTTGTCGAGAAGTCGGAGTTTTGTGGTAGTTTTCGCCGTTTCTAATATGCAATGTATGTCATTTTGAGCAATAAATGTGGCTCACTACTTTTAATCAAGTAAAGTAGTAGTGATGAGTAGCCGCTGAATGAGAGAAGTTAAATTACGGTAAGTGTTAGGATAGAATTAAATTAAGTGTCCTTGTCGTCGTACTATTTCGTTCTCCTCGCTTGTTGTTTGCTTAATTAGTGAGACGAGGAGGGAAGTTCATGTGCCAATGATTTTTGTGTCTTCCAGAGTGCAACTGCCGACAGCAATTTTATTGTAGATACTTAGGAGGGTCTTTACAAGTTCGACGTTCTCGAGGACAATATTATACAAATGGAAGAGAATGTACATGAACATGAAATAAGAGATATGAGACTACGTGAAGAGTTTAACAGAGCACTGAAAGACCTAAGTCGAAACAAGGTCCCAGGAGTAGAAAACACCCCATTAGAACTAATGAAAGCCTTGGGAGAGTTAGGCCTATCAAAACTCTATCACCTAGTGAACAAGATGTATGAGACAGGCGAAATACCCTCAGACATCAAGAAGAATATAATAATTCCAATCCCTAAGAAAGCAGGTGTTGACAGATGTGAAAATTACCGAACTATCAGTTTAATAAACCACGGCTGCAAAATACGAACACTAATTATTTACAGACGAATGGGTGAACTGTTAGAAACCTCGGGGAAGTTCAGTTTGGATTCCGTAGAAATATTGGAACACATGAGACAATACTGACGCTACGACTTATCTTAGAATAAAGATGAAGGAAAGGCAGCTTACGTTTCTAGCATTTGTAGACTTAGAGAAAACTTTTGTTAAAGCTGACTGGAATACTCTCTTTCTGGGGTGTCAGGTGAAAAGTACAGAGAGCGAATTGCTATTTACAATTTGTACAGAAACCAGATAGCTCTTATAAGAGACGAGGGGCATGAAAGGGGAGCAGTGGTCGGGAAGGGTGTGAAACAGGGTTGTAAGCCTATCCCCGAAGTTTTTCAATCTGCATATAGAGCAAGCAGTAAAGGAAACAAAAGAAAAATTCGGAGCAGGAATTAAAATCCATGGAGAAGAAATAAAAACTTTGAGGTTCGCCGATGACATTGTAATTCTGTCAGAAACACCAAAGGACCTGGAAGAGCAGCTGAATGGAATGGACAATGCCTTGAAAGGAAGATATAAGATGAACATCAACAGAAGTAAAACGAGGATAATTGAATGCAGTCCAATTAAATCGGGTGATGCTGTGGGAATTAGATTAGGAAATGAGAGGCTTAAAGTAGTAAATAAGTTCTGCTATTAGGGGAGCAAAATAAATTATGATAGTCGAAGTAGAGTGGATATAAAATGTAGACTGGCAATGGCAAGGGAAGCGTTTCCGAAGAAGAGAAATTTGTTAACATCTAGTATAGATATCAGTGTCAGAAAGTCGATTCTGAAAGTATTTGTATGGAGTGTAGCCATGTATGGAAGTGAAACATGGACGATAAATAGTTTGGACAAGAAGAGAATAGGAGCTTTCGAAATGTGGTGCTACAGAAGCATTCCGAAGATCAGAGGGGTAGATCACATTACTAATGAGGAGGTACAGAGTTGATTAAAGAGAAGAGAAATCTGTGGCACAACTTCACTAGAAGAAGGGATCGGTTGGTATGGTATATTCTGAGGCATCAACGGGTCGCCAATGTAGTATTGGAGGGTAGCGTGAAGGGTAAAAATTGAGCATTAAATGGAGCAGCAGAATTTATGTGTTTCAACAAGATTTATTCTTTGATGGGGAAGGGCTATGATATCTCATTACTCCTGCTTCATTTTACCGGAGGACAGCAAAATTCATATTTCAGTGCATATATAGCGAAAATTCAAACTCTGATTTAGGACAAGATAGATTCCTAAGGATTCACATGTTACCAGTTGTGAAGAAACATTTAGGAACGAGCGTCTCTCCTATTTCAGAACACTAATTGTTTTTTTTGTAACTCCCAGATGAGCAGAGTACATTGAGACAACTATTTCTAGATCGAAAGGTAAGCCGCTTCCGTTCGAACCCACTAGCGAGAACAAACAGAAAAGACGGTTGGAGATGCAGTAAAGGAAAATGTCGTTAGAGTGTATTGTGGGATTGCAAAAGTATGAGGAAGGGTATGTATTGTATCCTTTTCATGACTTTACACCTCTTATCTTCAGATATCATTTTTCAATGACGAATGATGGCCAGAGGAAGTTGCTTCCTAACAGTATCTCTGAACAAATAGCTTTCATATAACTACAATTTAAGACGTTTATGTAAAAGTCCGATTTCACAAGTTTCTCTGTCCTGGGGCGCCTGGCTCAAATGCTTTTGTATTGCCATCGTCCATGACAAGAGAAGGTGCAGTGTAGGTAATTTCTCATCAGCGTATTATCAGTTCCTTCATTTTGGGCTATTTCTCCCTTCTCATAGAGCTTCTTGTACGAAGACATTCTAACATTGTCAGTTGCTTATTCCAGCAAGTATCGTAAGCTTAGCTCAGTGAGCCATCAAGTACATTAAGAAGACCACTTTCGTCATGTAAGTGATGTGTTATTTCGGCGCAGTCAAAAGACCATGAACGTATGGATAATTAACGCATGTATACTCGGCATCAAAATTATTTCATAGCCCTGTTTTTAGCATATGGCAGGAACAATTCAGTCGTGAATAATCGCGCAGTGAGTGTCACGAAAAAAATGAAGAAATCCCATCACTCCACTAAACACTGCTCTTTTCACCGCTCGTAGCCCGTAGCTCGCAACTGCGGTCAGTGCTACCAACAGTTCGTAGGTGCAGCACACCAGACCTTGCACACGGCACTGGTGCAGTGACGTCACAGTCTCGCTCAGTGCGCAGCAGTGAGGCCGCGGCTCGTGGGCTGCGTCTTAATTTGCAACTCGGCTTCTTCCGCAACAGCACTGCTCGGCCCTTGGGGTGACGTCAGGGACTCGCTCTGCTCGAGACTGCTGTAGCCCAGTGCGGCCACACGACTCTGCACCGTGCGGCCCGTCAGACCTCCATGCCGCTGCCCTGGCTGACTCGGCAGCGTTAGGCAAGGCTAACACGGATGCCATGGCTATGCTCCTGGACAGGCCGCGCCACGATGCCCACCTCTGTTGCAAACTGCACAACCAGAGCTCGCTCTGAGCCGGTTGTCACCGTCCAATTGACACCATACAAGCCAACTGCAGTGTCATTCCAGCAGTGGCTGCATCAATTCCCACGGGCAGGCACGTCCCTGAACTGTACCTTGTTGTACCCGACTTGAATGACTACTCATGTACCAGCCAGTATCGTAGTCAAGTACAGGGTGTAACAAAAAGGTACGGCCAAACTTACAGGAAACATTCCTCACACACAAAGAATGAAAATATGTTATGTGGACATGTGTCCGGAAACGCTTACTTTCCATGTTAGAGCTCATTTTACTACTTCTCTTCAAATCACATTAATCATGGAATTTCAGTACACAGCAACAGAACGTACCAGCGTGGCATCAGATACATTGTTACAGGAAATGTTCAAAATGTCCTCTGTTAGCGAGGATACATGCATCCACCCTCCGTCGCATGGAATCCCTGATGCGCTGATGCAGCGCTGGAGAATGGCGTATTGTATCACAGCGGTCCACAATACGAGTTCGAAGAGTCTCTACATTTGCTACCGGGGTTGCATAGACAAGAGCTTTCAAATGCGCCCATAAATGAAAGTCAAGAGTGTTGAGGTCAGGAGAGCTTGGAGGCCATGGAATTGGTCCGCCTCTACCAATGCATCGGTCACCGAATCTGTTGTTGAGAAGCGTACGAACACTTCGACTGAAATGTGCAAGAGCTCCATCGTGCATGAACCACATGTTGTGTCGTACTTGTAAAGGCACATGTTCTAGCAGCACAGGTACAGTATCCAGTATGAAATCATGATAACGTGCTCCATTGAGCGTAGGTGGACGAAATTAAATGAGATCTAACATGGAAATTAAGCATTTCCGGACACATGTCCACATAACATCTTTTCTTTATTTGAGTGTTAGGATTGTTTCCTGAAAGTTTTGCCGTACCTTTTTGTAACACCCTGAATATCGTAGGAAAATGTAAGACACCAATAAAAATTTTCTTTTTTTATGTTTATGAAATATGTGTTTACCAGAGAGTCCACAAATGTTAATAAGTACATGTAATACTCTCTATGATAATAAAGAACAGAGAACCCTTCACATTTTGTCTGCAACAAGCTAGGAGATGCCTTCCTGTTTCGTATCGTCCTTTGTTCTTCAGCTTTCGCTATGTAAGCATCTATTTTGTTAGCTCTTAAAAGCCATGAATATATTTAAGTACATTTTAATGAATACTTTTCAGATGTACTAATTTAACAAACTAAACGTATCTCTTTGTATTAATATCTTTATCCGCATTGTGTACAGCTATTCGTGAAAGAAATGCAAATCTGATGACGTGGATCCCGTCCGCCATTAGTGTGATCCAAATTCAGATTAGCAATTTATCAGATCTTTTATGGTGCTCCAACGAACCTGCAGTCTCTCAGAAACGAAGTCCGATTCTCAGTTAACTATACAGCATAATGCGACTGACCGATCATGTTATGCACTTCCCTTATAACTATTACATTCGAACCATACTTCTAACTTTGCGTTTCTCTCGAACACCAACCTGGGTTAATAGGAATTAACAACAGGAATCAACAAGCAACCCTTGGTTAATTTAATTGACGTTACTGAGTTGACTACCTGCTGGAAAGTGGTTGGTGATCACGACTATTTTCTTTGCAGTCTCTATCTTCCTTCCACCTTCGCAAGCAGGCAAGGTAACAGTTACAGGTCACAACTTCCATTCGCTCATCCACCTTCCCGAGACGTTGTTGCTATTGTTGGATGGGGACCACTTATACTTTGGTCACTCCACGTGTGGTTGCAGTTTTAACGTCATACCAGAGACACTTACGTTTGCAACAACAAAATAATACAAGAAACGCTACATCGGTTGGTTGTATCGGCCAACAGTGTGAGATAAACATGTTTTCTCATACCATAATTAGCAGCGCCGTTAGTTTAGAGCAATATAGAAATTCTTTTGCCATGTCTACAGCCGAGAGCGCTGAATCACACGAGATCTACCTTACTCGTGAGTTCTCCCAGTAAAGAACTATCAAAATTGTGAAACAGAAGCGTAAATCTCTCTCCCTTCCCTTCCCAAATGTTGTTGTGGTCTTCAGTCTGAAGACTGGTTTGATGCAGCTTCCCAAGCTAGTCTATTATGTGCAAGCCTCTTCAGCACTGCACAGCTAATGCAGTGTACATCATTATGGACTTGCGAACTGTATTCACGACTTTGTCTCTCTCTACAATTTTAACCCCCCCCCCCCTCTCCTCAGCACCCACATATACACTTTTCTCTATTACCAAACTGACAATTCTTTGATGCCTCAGGATATGCCCTATGAAACGAAGTTGTGCCATAAATCCCTTGTTTTCCCCTGTTCGACACAGTATCTTCTAATCAGTTATTCGATCTTCAGTTCCACCGCTATTTTTCAGCGCTACTGAGTAAAATTGTGATGTTGTCATGGCTGTTGCAAAAGATCTTAGGAGTTGGCCAGCTCAGAGCCGACCAAACACCATTACGTCAGATGCAGCAATGCCACTGGCAGATTTCCACATTGTGCTCCAGGAAAGGGGCTGGCACCGCCATAACGACGACGCAGCAGAAAGTCGTTGCTAGGACAGTGTTGTGTACATAGTTCCGCGTAGTTAGCGGGTACACAACTTTCCCACTAGAGTGTGCCCCACTAAGCACAACAGCGCAGGCGCAGTGCTCGTCCGTCTCCGCACTACGATTTCGCGTTGCCTTAGAGACTGACCAAATTCTGCTTCCGCTGATCCGCGTATTAATGTGTAACGCAGCCAATGTGATTACTGCTAATGTAGAACCTTTTCTCCTCGCGGATCACACTCACGCAGTGATACTTGAATGGGTGAGGTGTTATAACGATTGTACAGACCTCCGATTAGTCAGTCTGCATTAGTCTGTACGAGTCTGCATTAGTCTGTACCAGTCTACAGTCAAGTTTCAGTCTGCGCCTGATAAAATTATCATATTTCTGTACATAGCCATGAAGATAAATGCATAGACACTTTGTCAAGTATCAGAGATATGTGAGAATAAGATTAACGTACCAAGACCAAAGGAACTTCAGATTGTCAGTTGTAAACAGCATCCAGAATCAAGTTACGTAATATG
The DNA here is from genome assembly GCF_023897955.1 of Schistocerca gregaria. Classification (NCBI taxonomy): domain Eukaryota; kingdom Metazoa; phylum Arthropoda; class Insecta; order Orthoptera; family Acrididae; genus Schistocerca; species Schistocerca gregaria. Next base: position 397,979,890 of record NC_064931.1, on the reverse strand, counting down.
TATGCTTTTTATTATTTTAATAAATGTGTGTGAAAATGATCAAGTTCTGTTTAAAGCTGGTCACCGTCAATCTGCTACTCTAAGGGCGCAAGTGACATTTCTATCGTCTGACCTAACGGCAGAAGATAAACACGCCATGATAAGACACGAGACACATTGCTCTACTTCGTTAGAGCGACAAGTCAAATAATCTGATAGTGTGTGTACCGAAGGTCTTACAGTCCGCACACCACATTGGCGACGAGGTGACCGTTTAGAAGGCAATGGTATTATCGAACCTGTCACAAGTAGCGCCTGGGCAACACTAATCGTTGTAATAGAAAAGCCCAATGGATCGTTACGTATCTGTGGAGATTTCAAGAATACTTTCAATTCACAGTGCATTATAGGTACATACTGATGTATAAATTAGCAGGGGGTGTGTATTTCGCCAAACTGGATTTAAAGGAAGCATATCTGCAGATCCCTTTAGACAAAGATAAACAGAAGTTTATGGTAATAAATACTCCATATGGATTGTACAGATACAAGAGCTTACCATTTCGTGTCGCTAGCGTACCAAGCATTTTTCAACGTTACTATGAACAATTAATTAGGCACTGTCATAACTCAGTTAACTATATCGATGACAAAATCGTCCCAGGAAAATTTCCACAATATTTACTAGATAACCTGGGTGAACTGTTCATGGTTCTCAGAAAGGCCAATCTCAGGTGCAACAAGGACAAACGTATATTTTTTGTCAAGAAAATTCAGTATTTACGACATATATTGTCAAATAACTGAATCAGTCCGACACCACAGCATAAAGAAGCAATACAGGAATTGCCAGTTCCGAAAGACTTAAAGCAACTAAGAGCTTTATCAGGCCAAATTAATTATTAGCGGAAATTCATACCGAAAGCAGCTGCAATTTCCGAACCGTTGCACAGATTGCTTCGCATAGGAGTCACGCGGAATTGGTCCAAAGAATGCCAGCACGCATTCAACAAACTGAAACAAAGTTTAGTAGACGCAAAATGTCTAACGACATATGACCCGCAAAAGTTGATCACTACTGCGGCGGACCCGTCAGATTACGGGATCGGTGCAGTCATGTCCCATAGACATCAAGAAATTGAACGACCGATTGCATACGCATCGAAAACTTTAAACTCATGTCAACGAAATTATAGCCAAGTAGAAAAAGAGGCAGTAGCAATTATCTTTGCAGTGAAGAAGTTTCATGACTACATATACGGAAGAAAATTTATTCTACTCACGGACCATACGCCATTGATGACAATATTCGGACCACATAATAGTGTATCCACTAAAACAGCACAGCGTTTACGACGTTCAGCATTGCTACTGTCTAATTACAACTACGTGATCTTATATAGATCGACGGCAAAACATGCCAACGCCGATGTACTTTCACGTCTACCGGCGGGTCAAGATGAACATTTTGACAAATCAGAGGACGTATGTTTTCAGATAGACGTAATCAGTGAGGACGTAGTGAAAAATTTCCCCGCCAATGCCACCTTAATAGCTAAGTTAGTGACCAAAGATCCAGTGTTATCAAAGATATAGCAGTATACTCTTACGGAATGGCCAACCGATAAGAACATGTTCGCTCAGCCAGAAGTGAAATCTTATTGGAACATGAGACATGCTCTCACAGTGCACAAAGGCGTCATATTAGTTCACAGTCAAACGGAAAAAACAAGATTAGTTATACCCAAAGCTCTCAGGACTAAAGTGCTAACAATGTTACACCAACGTCATTGGGGCATAGTACGCACAAAACGCATGGCCAGAAACATTGCTACTGGAAGAACATTGATAAAGATATTGAAACAATGCTTTCTAACTGTAAATTATGTCAGACGCATAAATCAGCTGCGCCAAGACAATATCTTCCATGGCCACATGCAACAGAACCTTGGTCAAGATTACATATTGACAATGCAGGTCCTTTTCTTGGAACGTCTTGGTTAATTGTCATTGATGCATTTTAAAAATTCCCTTTTGTACTACAACTGTGTACAACTTCTTCAGCGACAACAATTCAAGCGTTGTCAAAGATCTTTTCCATTGAAGGATTCCCTCAAATCATAGTGACCGATAACAGCACACAATTTACGTCGCAAGAATTCCAGTCATTCTGTCAGATGAACAGAATTGTACATTACAGGACGGCACCATTTCACCCTGAGGCTAAGGGACTCGCCAAACGATTTGTACGAACGTTCAAGGCACACATGACAAAGTTGGTGCAACAGTACAACAAGCAGACTTCCTTATTAATTTTTCTGTCACAAACAGAGCTAGTCCGCACGAGGCACAGTCACCAGCAGAAATAGTGCATGGGCGACAACTCAGGACTTTGATGTCCATCCTAAAACCCAAAATGCATCCAGAAAATGATCAACAAACGTCGAAAGGACGACGATTCCACGTAAACGACAAAGTCCTCGTAACTATCTACCGTCGAGGAAAGCGCACTTGGACACAAGGAATCATTGTAGAATGCAATGGAAATGTCATGTATAGAATAAGAACGAAAAGCGGCATAGTTATTCGCCATACTAATCAATTACGGCAGCAAAGACAGCAGCCACATATAGGCAGAACTCCTATGCTGTTTCATTTTGCAGACTCAGAAGCAGATGTCAACCCCGAGCAGCTCGCAGGATTCCAGACACCGTCACAGGCTGACGCCGCCGCCACTGTAGCCAGCGCTGACACCGCGACCGACGGTAGAGTGACAAGTCAAATAATCTGATGGTGAGTGTACCGAAGGTCTTACAGTACGCACACCACAGCCAGTTACTACACATCCAACCAACAGACGTCTTATGGTCTACATGGATTACACGCTGTGATATGCAGAGCAAGAACGCTCTGTCCCAACACAAATTCCCATTATTTTCAGTCAAAGGTGTCTCAGTCTTGTAGCTACTACTTAAGAGGAGAGGTGTATACCGCTCCACGAGGCGACATGAGCCTACAAGCTGCCACCATGGGATTTGTACTCCACTAACTGTGGGCCCCTGCTAATCGTTTTAAGAGTGCCGTGAGTGTAGCATCTTCCAACCTGTGGTCCGACTACCAGGTGCAACCAGCCTTCAGCCATAGTGTGCAGTCGTTTGTGTCCATGGCCAACTGTTGCATCAGTTCCTTAACACTCGCTGTCTTCAGCAGACACTATGGAGGAAGATGCACCACGGAATGTTCTAGTTTGTCCTTCAGCAAAATGTATGGCTAACAGTGAAGTTTTTATGAGCAGCCATCGCCCACCTCAACTCAGACCTCCACATGTACAGGTGATCCATTTTGGGCCTCCACATTTTGATGTCAGAACTGTGTGTCACCTTTAAATTTCAGTGACAGAGGAACCTCACCAGCCACCCTCCCTGGAGACGATGACTCTCGACTAACTCAGGGTTGCATTTTCATCGACACACAGCATCAGTATGCATTGGGCCTGCTGGAGTGGCCGAGTAGTTCTAGGCGCTTCAGTCTGGAGCCGCGCAACCATTACGGTCGCAGTTTCGAATCCTGCCTCGGGCATGGATGTGTGTGATGTCTGTAGGTTAGTTAGGTCTAAGTAGTTCTAAGTTCTAGGGGACTGATGACCTCAGAAGTTAAGTCCCGTAGTGCTCAGAGCCTTTTGAAGCCAAGTTTGCAGTGGGTGAGTGCACTAACTGTTCCATTTTAACCCCTGCGAGTATCACGTCGAGTTAGAGCACCTTTTAGCAACTTATCAGTTCTGCTTTCATGTGTGACATGTCTCAAGTAAACGCAGACTGTGTTCTAAGGATGTGTAAATATGAACGTCGTTTTTAACTATCATCAATGAGTGTGGCTTATTGTGTGGAAGTGTATAAGGCGTTAACCATGCATAGCTTCTTAGGAGATGAAGATGAGTTTTGTCGAAAAGTCTGAATTTTGTGATATATTTCCCCATTTTGAATGGGCAATGTATTTCATTTTGAGCAATAAATGTGGCTCACTGCGTTTAAGCACGTAAAGTAGTAGACTTGGATAGCCGCTCAAGCGGAGAAGTTAAGATATTGTAAGTGTTACGCTAGAATTAGATTAAGTGTCCTTGTCGTTGTACTGTTTTGTTCTCCACATTTGTTGTTTGCATAATTAGTGTGGGATACCCTGGCGGAAGAGTTGAATCATTTCTGCAGCCTGGACCAGATGTGCAGGGAAGTGCATGTGCCGATAACTTTTGTGTCTTGCAGAGTGCAACTTCCGACAGTAATTTTGTTGTAGATACTTAGGAGGTGACAAAGAAAGCTATCAATAAGGCTTATTGTATTGAAGATGTTTTGAGTACTGAAATGCGATTGTAGAATTGAATGTGCGCCGTGAAAAATACTGAAGGCGAACATGAAGATTTTGCCCTTTCTGATTTCCCCGTGAAGCAGATCTTAGGATCTCTTAACGGTGATATTATTTCTCCTTCTTTCTCTTTAACATATAAATAACTACTTAAAATAAATGAATGATTAAGTGAGCGAGTAACTACTAAATAACAATCTCGTTTCTGCTTATACATTTATTGTAGATTAAAATATCTTTATACATTACAAATGTCTATATGTCGACGTGCAATGGACATAAAGAGATACAAACTTCAGCCACAAAATAAAAAAATTCATTAAACACTAGGACGGCAGAGGGCGGTTCTCTGACTAGTATAATCTAATACTATCTTCTTCTCTCTGTTTTCTACAGATAAGAAATGCGAACTCCCACCCACAGGGACAGAATTCAGATAACGACTCAACATGAGCGTAGACAGGAGAAGTGCTCTCAATCACTGAACGCTGCGTACTCAATGACGATTCCCTAACCGGTCCAGAATCGTATAAATTAGCAACACTTTCGGTCACTTAAAGCAACTTCCCAGTGCCTTGTGCCCCTATATCATGCTAATTAGTGATTTGGCCCGCATTTGCCCTATCATGATAAGCGAACCCTGCGACGGTATTTCACTGGTGACAGCTTCCCCCGCCTTGAACATTATCCCCCTGGGTTCCACCGCTCGTCATCGAAAGTCAGTTTCGGCATGATGCTTGATGATAATGTCTAGCACTGGGATTGCACAGCAGCCTTCGCCTGCATCACGGTTTACACTGCAAGTGTTCTCACTTTAGTCAAACTCCTGATCCACTGGCACAAGCCTTGTCGGCCCGATCATAAACCTTACAAACACATTTCCTGTTTCTCCTCCTCCTACATTCTGAGGTGGCAGTGCCGTCAAAAATGGTGCTGAATCTGCTGCCTTCAGAAATACTAAATTCGTCTGTACCATTTCAGTACCCAAAACATCAAACATCTGCAATACAATCAGCCTTATTGATAGCTTTCTGCGTCATCTCTCAAGTATCTGCAACAAAATTACTGTCGGCAGTTGCACTCTGCAAGACACAACGATCATCGGCAAATGCACCTCCCTCCACATCAGTTCCAGGCGGCAGAAATTTGCAACCTCTCCGCCAGGGTGTCCCCCACTAATTACACAGACAAGAAACGAGGAGAACAAAACAGTACGACGCGAAAGACACTTAATTTATTTCTATCCTAACACTTACTGCAACTTAACTTCTTCACATGAGCGGCTAGTCATGCTTAAACGTAGTGAGTCACACTCACTGCTAAAAGTGAAATACATTCCACATTCAAAACTTCGAAAACTACCACAAAACTCCGCTTCTCGACAAAACTCATCCTGCCCTCCTAAGAAGTTACGCATGGTTAACACCTTATAAACTTCCAGACAATGAGCCACACTCATTGATAATAGCATAAAATAACGCTCAAATTTACGCATTGTCAGAACACAGTCTGAGTTTACTTGACACAAGTCACACATAAAAACAGAACTGAAAAGGTGCTAAAAAGTGCAATAACTCGGCGTGATACACACAGGGGATCAAAATAGCACAGACAGTGCACTCACCTACTGCACACTGATGCTGTGTGTCGATGAAACTGGTATCCTGAAGTAGTGGAAAGTTATTCGTCTCCAGGGAGGATGGCTGGTAAGGTTCTTCTGTCAATGAAATTTAGACGTGACAAACACTTCTGACATCAAAATGTAGAGGTCCAGGATGGATGACCTCTACACGTGGAGGTCTGAGTTGAGGTGGTGGATTGTTGGTGGGACGAAGAGCCATGGCTGCTCATAAAAACTTCACTGTTAGTCTTATATTTTATTGAAGAACAAACTAAAACACTCTATGGTGCAACATCCTCCATAGTTTGTGCTGAAGACAGCGAGTGTTAAAAAACTGATACAACAGGTGGCCATGACTTCAAACGACTGCCTTCTATGGCAGAAGGCTGGTTGCATCTGGTAATTGGCCCACAGGCAGGAAGCTACTAAACTCACAGTAGTGACCTTAAAACCAGCAGCATTGGCCCACACTTAGTGGAGGCCAAATCCCATGGTGACTGCTTGTAGCCTCATGTCGCCTTGTGGAGCGGCATACACCTCTCCTCTTAAATAGTACCTACCAGACTGAGACACCTTTTACTGAAAATATTAGTAATTTATGTTAGGACAAGGAGTTCTTGCTTTGCAAATCATAGCTTGTAACCACGTAGACCATAAGAAGTCTGTTGATTGGATGTGTAGTTACTGGCTTACCAACGCCTCTCTGCTGCGCCGTCATTATGGCCTTTCCTTTAGCACACTGTGGGAATCTGCCAGTAGTATTGCTGCATCTGACGTAATGGAGTTTGATCGGCTCTGAGCTGGCCCACTGAGAAGTCTCTTGCAACTGTGATGGCGTCATCACAATTTTACTCAGTACCGCCGAAAAGTAGTGGTGGCACTGCAGATCGAATAACTGATAAGAAGATACTGAGTGGAACTGGGGAAGACAAGAAATTTGTGGCACAACTTCATGTAATAGGGAAGATCCTGAGGCATCAAGGACTCGTCAGTTTGGTATATCATTTAATTGATGACAGGAGAAAATACAAAAACGCATTACATGAAGAAAGCAGAAAAGAATACAAACGTCTAAAGAATGAGATCGGTGGGAAGTGCAAAATGGCTAAGCAGGGACCGCTACAGGACAAATGTAAGGATGGAGAGGCGCATATCACTAAGGGAAAGTTACATACTGCCTACAAGAAAATTAAAGACATCTTTGGAGAAAAGAGTACGACTTGCATGAATATCAAAAGCTCAGATGGAAATCCAGTAATAAGCAAAGAAGGGAAAGAAGAAAGGTGGAAAGAATATACAGAGGGTGCGATGTTCTTGAGGACAGTATTATAGAAATGGGAGAGAATGTACATGAATATGAAATAGAAGATATGATACTGAGAGAAGAGTTTAACAGAGCACTGAAATACATAAGTCGAAACAAGGTCCCAGGAGTAGACAACACCCCATCACAACTAATGACAAGCCTTGGGAGAGCCAGGCCTAGCAAAACTCTACCACCTAGTGAGCAAGATGTATGAGACAGACGAAATACCCTCAGACTTCAAAAAGAATATAATAATTCCAGTCCCAAAGAAAACAGGTGTTGACAGATGTGAAAATTACCGAACTATCAGTTCAATAAACCAAAATACTAAAACGAATTCTGAAGGTGACAGAGGAAAAATACAGGGAGCGAAAGGCTATTTGTAATTTGTACAGAAACCAGACAGCAGTTATAAGAGTCGTGGGGCATGAAAGGGAAGCAGTGGTTGGGAAGGGAGTGAGACAGGGTTGTAGCCCATCCCTGATGTTATCCAATCTGTATATCGAGCAAGCTGTAAAGGAAACAAAAGAAAAATTCGGAGCAGGAATTAAAAACCGTGGAGAAGAAACAAAATGTTTGAGGTTCGCTGATGACATTGTAATTCTGTGTCAGAGACAGCAAAGGCCCTGGAAGAGCAGCTGAACGGAATGGACAGTGTCTTGAAGGGAAGATATAAGATGAACATCAACAGAAGCAATACGAGGATAATGGAATGAAGTCGAATTAAATCAGGTGGTGCTGCATGAATTAGATTAGGAAATGAGAGGTTTAAAGTAGTAAAGAAGTTTTGCTATCTGGGGAGCAAAATAACTGATGATGGTCGAAGTAGAGAGGATATAAAATGTAGACTGGCAATGGCAAGGAAAGTGTTTCCGAAGAAGAGAAATTTGTTAACATCGAGTATAGATTTAAGTGTCAGGAAGTCGTTTCTGAAAGTATTTGTATGGAGTGTAGTCATGTATGGAAGTGATCGTTGACGATAAATAGTTTAGATAAGAAGAGAATAGAAGCTTTCGAAATGTGGTGCTACAGAAGAATGCCGAAGATTCGATGGATAGATCACATAACTAATGAGAAGGTACTGAATAGATTTAAAGAGAAGAGAAATTTGTGGCACAACTTGACTAGAAGAAGAGATAGGTTGGTAGAGTATATTCTGAGGCACCAAGGGATCGCCAATTTAGTATTGGAGGGCAGGGTGGAGGGTAAAAATCGTAGAGGGAGACCAAGAGATGAATACACTAAACAGATTCAGAAGAAAGTAGGTTGCAGTAGGTACTGGGAAATGAGCAAGCTTGCACAGGATAGAGTAGCATGGAGAGCTGCAGCAAAAAAGTCTCCGGACTGAAGAGCACACCAACGACAACAAGAGATAACAAGATAGGTGCATACACAGCGAAAGCTGTAGAGTAAAGGACGACACGTAACAGGAAGGCATCTCCTAGCTGATCGCAGAAAAAAATGTGAAGGTTTCTCTGTTCTTCATTATTGTAGAAAGTATTACATGTACTTATTAACATTTGTGAACTTTCTGGTACACCCATATTTCATACACATAAAGAAAGAAAAATTTTCTTCGTGCCTTACATTTTCCTACAACACAGGATATATTTGAACAAGAGTAACTTGAAATTTCAGAGGATTCATTGTCTGCCCATGGGAACTGATGCAGCCACTGCTGGAGTGACTTCGCAGATGCTTGTATGATGTCAATCTGTCGGTTAAAACCGGCTGAGTGTGAGCTCTGGTTGCACACTTCGCAGCAGAGGTGGGCATCGTCGCGCGGCCCGTCCAGGACCGTAGCCATGACAGACGTGCGAGCCTTTCCTCACGCTGCCGCAGCCGCAACAAGGTCCGCCGGGAGAATCGTGCGAAGAGACTCGGCCCGCGAGCTGCGGCCGCACTGGACTACAGCAGTCTCGGGCTGAATGAGTCCCTGACGTCACACCAAGAGCAGTGCTGTTGCGAAATCACCTGTATGCCAGGGGATCAGCAGAGTTCCGCATAGAGACGCAGCCCACGAGCCGCATTCACATTGAGTGAACACGTGACGTCACTGCACCAGCGCCGTGCGCAAACACTGCTGTGCAGCGGCCTACGTGATGTTGGTAGCGAGTTACGGGGGACGAGCGATGAGTAGAGCAGTTTTTAGTGGAGTGGTGGGAATTCTTCATTTTTTTCGTCGCGCACAAAGTGAGCTCGGAAAGTAAACGTAGTTTGCAGAAGAAGGAGTGCATGTCAAGAAAAAGGAAGGTAAAAGAAAAACTTATCAGTGGTGAGTAGAGAACCACACAGCCCGAAGCGAAAATCAAAAGTTCGGTTTGGACCGTGTTAAAGCCTATTGTGGATGGCGTTAGGAAAAGCGTTCATTTTGTTTGCTGTTCGCTATGCAGTGGTATTTACTCTCACACTGAAGGGTCAAGTGGCACTTCACACATTTCTCGCCACCCATGCGTGCCTAAGAAACAAAGGTCTTATGTGGACGAGAGACGACTTCCTATACCTGCTCAGGAAGCAACTGTCGATATATGCGTGGGTATATGAGCACCAGACGTAAGGTAGTACGGAAATATAAGAGATGAAAGTCTTATGGACCTTGTTCAGACGATAGTTGACACTGCAAATCCCATTATATCTCACCCCACAACTGTGTCGTCGTACATAACAGGAAGTGCTAAAAACTTACGACATATAATCATGCCCGATATAATGTGGACATCCAGTGCGAGAAGAAACAATTATCTGACATGTACTGTCTCCTGTTACATTGACTGCACTCTCAGATCTCGCATTTTGTTTACAACTCAGTTTCCAGATGAACGAAAAAAGGCGGTAACATTCTAAGAGAGTCGTTTAGACGTTTTATGTCTCTTGGTACCCACGACTCTACTTCGAAAGACATGCAGCCCAAGACTGATCAAGGTACCAATATTGTCGCTGCACTGAGCGACATATTCACGACTGAATTGTTCCTGCCATATGCTAATTACAGGGCTACGAAATAATTTTAATGCGGAGTATATATGCGGCAATTGTCCATCAGTTCATGGTCTTTGGATTGCGGTGAAAGAACGCTTTACTTACGTAAAGAAAAGTGGTCTTCTTAATACTCTTGATAGATAAATGTGTAACGACACTCGCTGAAATAAGCAGCTATCAATGTTAGAACGTCTTTGTGCGAAAAGCTCTCTGAGAAGGGAGATATAGCCAGAAATGAAGGAATTGATATGACGTTGATAGAAGTACTTTTCGCAGTGTGTTTGCAATTCTATTACTGTTCTATTACTGTAATTCTTATACGCAATCGTTTATTTTGTAGCTTTTAAAACATAAGGGTTTTTGTAGCTCTTCAAAGTGGCGTCCAAGGAATTACAATTGAAGAAATCACCTACACTACACCTTCTGTTGACATTGACACCGACAATGTTAAAGCATTTGAGAAAGGCGCCCCAGGACAGACAAGCTTCTGAAATCGGACTTTTACATAAGCATCTCAAATTATACTTAGATGAAATGCTATTTGTCCAGAGATACTGTGAGGTAGCAACTTTCCTCTGATCACCATTCGTCATTTAAAAATGATACCAACTCCAAATTTTTCTTTTGAAATGTGCGCACTGGAAAATACTGAACGCGAAAGTAAAGATTTGGCCCAGTCTGACTACCCCTGAAGCAGATCATAGGATCTGTTAACGGTGATATTATTTCCACCTTCTTACTCTTTAACATATTAATTACAACATAAATATAAATGAATGATTACGGGAACTAGTAACAACTAAATGATAAGTGTTGAATATGCTTATAGATTTATTGTAGATTAAATCCCGTTTATATATTACAAATGTTTATATGTCGATGTGCAAGGGACGTAAAGAGATACAAATGAATTTCCTGACTAATATTATTGATCAACAGCACGAATCTGCCCCTTCTTATGGATACGTGATCTAATATAAATAACGCGAGATGACTGACATCATATAAGTCCCAAACTCTAGTAGACACTATTTTAAAAGAGGATCTACAGTAGTGTGCAACCTCAGTGGAAGTGAAGCGTCCGTGATCACAGCTGTTCAGCTTTATAGCCCTAATATGCCGAAGCAAACAATATCACCGAATGCACTGCGTCCGGTGTGTCGGAGTGTTGGTTCACGTGCACGTCTGCGATGATGGAAGAACTCCAGCAACAAAATAAAGAACTCATTGAAACAGTAGGACGGCAGAAGGCTGCCCTCTGACTAGTATAATCTAATACTATCTTCTCCTCTCTGTGTTCTACAGACAAGAAACGCGACTTCCCAGAGTTCTTCCATCATCGCAGACATGTTTGTAAACCATCACTCAGACGAACGAGACGCAGTACATTGGGTGATATTGATTGCTTCGGCTCATTAGGTCTATAAAGCTGAACAGCTGCGACCACGTAAGTTTCATTTCCACTGATGTTGCAAACCACTGTAGATCATCTTTGAAAGTAGTGTCTTCTAGTGTTTGGGACGTAGATGACAGCAGTCATCTCGTGTTATTTATATTAGATCACGTAGCCATAAAAAGTTGCAGATTTTGGCAGTTAATCAATAATATTATTTAGGAATTTCATTTGTATCTGTTTATGTCCATTGCACATCGATATATAAAAACAAGGATGTTTTAATCTACAATAAATATATAAGTAGAAACTTTAATATTTAGTAGTGACTAGTTCCCTTAATCACTCATTTATTTTTATGTAGTAATTTATATTTTAAAGAGCAAGAACGTGGAAATAATATCACCGTTAAGAGATACTAAGATCTGCTTCATGGAGTTGTCAGACAGGACCAAATCTTTATTTCCGGTTTCAGTATTTTCATTGCGCACATTAATTTTTACACCGGCCTATAGAAGCATCTTGCAAACCATACAAATACCTTCAAGAAATACTTCCTAACACTTAAATTTATATTCGGTGTTAGCAAATCCCAACTTTTCAATAATATTTTTTTCTTTTTTTTTTTTTTTGCTATCGTCATGCTTCATTTCATATCCTCTCTAATTCGGCCATCATCAGTTATTTTCCTGCCCAATAGTTCTTTTAGTGTCTCATTTCGTAATCAGTTATCCCTTAACACTACCTGATTTAACCCTCGCAATACCAAGGGACAAGGAATGGGTACTTTATGCCTACCTTCTCAGAATACTGTAATCTAGTCAAGTACATTATATTTTGAAATTCTTAAAAAATGTATATATGATTTTTAAAGATTTTTTCTACCAGTTATTTGTCATTTTTAATGAATTATTCTACCATATTCCGTAATTGTTTTTAATTCTTCATTAAAACTTAACGCAAAAATTTAGGTTTTGTCAGTGGATGTGAATTTTCAGAACATGTGTCATTCATATTTTCAGGTTTGGCACACTTTTCACAGGTAAATATATCTATAAGATGTATGTTGTGCGTAAAAGATAACGAAAATTAATGACACCAATATTTCTCTGTGTTGGTCATAAATTATGCCCTTCTGTAGTAAACGTTATGAAAAATGCGTTGCTACTGTTAGGTTTAATTCGAATACGTTCCATTACCTTCCATTAAGTACCATTGAGGGTTATCTTATAATCCCTTTCCAGGCCACTATCTAATCCATTCAACGGTTATTCCAAGTTGTTTGTTGTCTCTGCGAGAATTGCAGTGTCACTGGTAAACTGCAAAACGTTTATTGCTTATTCCTGATATTTAATTCTGTTTACAAATTTATCCTTGCATGCTTTACTTCTTTTCAGTGTAGTTGTTGAATGACATCAAGTGTAGGCTACCCGAATGTCTCACTCCCATCATCCCATTACACAATTAGAAATCCTGGAGATGGAGTAGCAGAATTGATGTGCTTCAACAAGCATTGTTCTTTGATGGGGTGGAGCTATGAGATCCACGTAAAGTCTCATTACTCCTCTCTTCTTTTTACCGGAGGACAGCAAAATTCATATTTCAGTGCACATATGGCAAAAATTCAAATTCTGATTTAGGACTACATGTATTCCCAAGGATTCACCTGTTACCAGTTGTGGAGGAACATTTAGGAATGAGCGTCTTTTCTATTCCAGAATATTAAATGTTATTTTTGTAACTTCCAGAAGAGCAGAGTAAATTGAGACAACTATTTCTAGATCGAAAAGTAAGATACTTCCGTTCGAACTCATTAGCAAGAACAATGAGAAAAGACAGTTGGAGATGCAGTAAAGGGAAATGTAGTTAGAGTGTATTGTGGGTTTGCAAAAGTATGAGGAAGGGAAACTATTGTATCCTTTTAATGACTTTACGCCTTTTATCTTCAGATATCATTTTTAAATGACAATTGGCGGCCAGAGGAAAGTTGCTACCTCACAGTATCTCTGGATAAATAGGTTTTCATATAAATACAATTTGAGGTGTTTATGTAAAAGTCCGATTTCAGAAGTTTCTTGGTCCTGGGGCGCCTGACTCAAAAGCTTTAACATTGTCGTCGTCCCATGTCTGCAGAAGGTACAGTGTAGGTGATTTCTCCGGTTCTAGTTCTTTGGACGCCGCTCTGAAGTGCTACAAAAACCCTTATGTTTTAAAGGCTATAAAATAAACGAATGCGTAAATAGAATGGCATACATACCGTAAAAAGTTCTTTCATCAGCATTTCAGTTCCTTTAGTTCGGGCTATTTCTCCCTTCTCAGAGAGCTTTTCACACAAAGACATTCTAACATTGTCAGCTGCTTATTCCAGCGAGTAATGTAAGACTGGCTCAGACATCTATCAAGAGCATTAACAAGACCACTTTTCTTTACCTAAGTGATGTGTTCTTTCGCTGCAGTCAAAAGACGATGAACGTATGGACAATTAACGCATATATACTCGCCATCAAAATTATTTCATAGCCCTGTATTTAGCATATGGCAGGAACAAATCAGTCGTGAATAATCGCGCAGTGCAACGACAATGTTAGAACCTTGATCACTCGTGTGCTGTATGGTTCAAATGGCTCTGAGCACTATAGGACTTAACTTCTGAGGTCATCAGTCCCCTAGAACTTAGAACTACATAGAACTTACTAACCTAAGGACATCACACATATCCATGTCCGAGGCAGGATTTGAGCCTGCTACCGCAGCGGTATCGCGGTTCCAGACTGAAGCGTCCAGAACCGCTCGGTCACTCCGGCCGGAATGTGCTGTATGTCTTTCAAAGTAGAATCGTGATTACCAAGTGACATTAATCGCCTAAACAATTTTCTTAGAATATTAGTGACCGTTTGTGGTTCATCTGGAAACTGGGTTGTAAGCGACGCGATATCTGAGAGGCTCTAACATTCTGCGTGGTGTCTGTTGTTCTATGTCGTGTCTCCCCATCACTTTCGCGCAACGCCGCTCTGAGCATGTTGTTTAGGAAATTGACTAGTTTGAACCTGGGACCTGTTGCTGGGAAGGAGACGCCAGACCACACATGACATGTAGAGTTCAGAAGAGTTCAGTGAGACTAGCGACGATATAACCATATACTTAATGATTTCAGCGTCAGCTCCACTACACTCCCTGTAAAAGAATCTTAATACTAACTAAATTTAGTGGAAGGGGTCCAAGGCTTTCCTATTTTTAGTTAGCAGGTAAAATAACGTCGAAAAAGCAGTTAAGTTTACAAATGGAAATTTTATTCTACTCACAAAACATTGTTTATAAATTGCACTATTGATAAAAGGAAATGTTTTAATACAGGATGATAAAAACCAACTGCATTCAACAAAAATGTGAACGAATATTCCCTGAATGAGTTTCTATAAGTTCTACAATGGATCGAAGGATGACCTATGCCATACCACATCTATAATCTAGATTTAAATTAAGTTTCACAAAAGAGAAAACTATCAAAATGGTCTAAAGTGACCCTCAATTATCTACAATTACTTATCTGTTTTGTCGTAAATTACAGTGGTTGATGTGGCTTCTTAATGAGTATATAACAGAAAAAGCATCGCGTTTCAGATTTTAACTTACGTAGCAAATGTTAATACCATGAACTTCAATTGACGATCAACACTAGTATTGTGTAAATAGTGGATGTAACAGATGAGACATATGCAGTTCAGAGTGAAGCCTTATACACTAAAAAATGCGGCATCGTGTGCGGTCATTACCTTGTCGATGTTGAGGCAGCGTCAGGGCGGCGCCACTCCTCACATCTCGTCACCTCCGAAGCAACTCTCTTCTCCTTACTACAATTTACCGAAATTGGTTTAAAAAATACTATCTGGCTGTGTTTTCATCTTACCAATAAGGACCTCAATGTTAACCTTAAGCTCTGCCTACAAAAATTCTGTCTATCCAATGAGAAACGTTATACTTTTCATAGTGGGGCAATGTTTTTAAAGTTTGCAACGTAACAGAGACAAGAGAAAGTCTCACGCTAAAAGTTGCAGCTGGTGTCGCCCTTTTTGTGTTATCGTAAGATCTATACTGTTCTTCTGGAGGGCTCTAGCCTTTAACATGGGCTGGGGAGTGGTCCTGGTGGTTAGCTGGAGACGTGGGTGACCGTCCCTTGTCTTAGGGCCTTCTAGCTTAACACGGTTCTGCTCTCAACTTCTGTTCTCGTTTCTCCCCTCGGAACTACGTCTGTCTCACGGTGGGAAGGTATGACATGCATTTAGGCATTCTTGTGTTAGTCTGTGGTATTCCATTTGCTCACTTTTTACTCGTATTACTTTGGTTAATTTAATGTCACGATTTATTCGGTACTACTTGATTTGCTTATCATGTCAGGGTTTTCATGGAAGTTGTTGGATTCGCCTGACACCTTACAAGGCCAATCAATGAAACAGGAGACAGTACATGTCAGCTATTGGTTTCTTCTCGCGCTGGATGTGCACATGTCTGTAGTTGCTGAGTATTCACCTTCTGTTACATGAGCAATTACCTCAGGCATAATTATATCTCGTAGGCTTTTAACACTTTCTGCCATGTACGACCACACAGTTGTGGGGTGAGATATAATGGCCTTTGCGGTGTCAACTAACGTCTGAACAAGATCCCTAAGACCTTTCTCATAGTTCCATACGACCTTACGTCTCGTGCACATATAGCAACGCAATTATCGACAGTTATCTCCAGAGCTGGTTTAGGAAGTCGTTTCTCGTCCACATAAGACCTTTGTTTATTAGACACGCATGGATGGCGAGAAATATACGACGTGCCACTTGACTCTTCAGCATGAGAGTAAATTTCACAGTACAGAAAACAGCAAAGAAAATGACCGCTTTTCCTAATGCCATCGACAATAGACTTTAACAAGGTCCAATGTGTACTACTAAAATTTGCTCCAGGCCGTGTGGTTCTCTACTCATCGCTGATTAGTTTTTCTTTTACTTCCCTTTTTCTTGTCATGTGCTCCAATTCTGCAAACCACGTTTAGTTTGCCGCTCTTATTTTGTGTGCTACGAAAAAAATGAAGAAATCCCAACACTCCGCTAAACACTGCTCTACTCACCGCTCGTAGATCGAAGCTCGCAACTGCGGTCAGTGCTACCAACAGTTCGTAGGTGCAGCACACCAGTGCTTGCTCACCGCACTGGTGCTGTGACGTCACGGGCTCGCTCTGTGTGGTGCAGTGGGCTGCGACTCCACGCGCAACTCTGCTGGGCCCGTGGCATACAGGTGCTTTCGCAACAGCACTGCTCGGCCCTTGGGATGACGTCAGGGACTCGCTCAGCCCGATACTGTTGTAGTCGAGTGCGGCCGCAGCTCGCGGGCCGAGCCTCTTCGCACGACCCTCCCAGCGGACCTCGATGCGGCTACCCCGCCCGAACCGGCAGCACGAGGCAAGGCTCGCACTGCTGTCATGGCCACAGTCATGGATGGGCCGCGCTTCGATGATCACCTCTGCTGCAAACTGCACAACCAGAGCTCACACTCAGCTGCTTCTCACCGATCGATCGACATCATCAAAGCCAACTGCGAAGTCACTCCAGCAGTGGCTGCATCAATTACCACAAGCAAACACGTCCCTGAACTGACTTAACGTCTTATCCTCAGGACATTGACACCTTTCAAATCTTAAGTCAGTCTATCTTGTACAAATATTTCACATACTAATGTAAATGATTTGTCAAACTGTTTATTTAAAACATGTCAGATAATGTATTGCTTTTCTTATATACACCAATCTTGTAATGTTGTTGTTCACGACGTTAATGAGTACTCATGTAACAGCCAGTATCGTTGGCAGATGTATCGTAGACAATCGTAAGACACCAAGAAAATTTTCTTTCTTTATGTTTATGAAATATGTGTCTATCAGAGTCCACAAGTGTTAAAAAGTACATGTAATACTTTCTATGATGATAAAGAACAGAGAAACCTTCACATTTTTTCTACGATCAGCTGTGGGATTCCTCCCTATTTCGTATCGTCCTTTGTTATTCCGCTTTCGCTGTTCACGCATCTACACTATAGGCCATTAAACTTAATACACCACTAACGTGCTACAGACGCGAAATTTAAACGACAAGAAGAAGATGCTGTGATATGCAAATGATTACCTCTTCAGATCATTCACGCAAGGTTGCCGCCGTTGGCGACACCTTCAACGTGCTGACATGAGGAAAGTTTCCAACCGATTTCTCACACACAAACAGCAGTTGACCGGCGTTGCCTGGTGAAACGTTGTTGTGATGCCTCGTGTAAGGAGGAGAAATACGTACCATCATGTTTCCGACTTCGATAAAGGTAGGATTGTAGCCTATTGCGATTGCGGTTTATGGTATCGCGACATTGCTGCTTGTGTTGGTCGAGATCCAATGACTGTAAGCAGAATATGGAATCAGTGGGTTCAGGAGGGTAATACGGAACGCCGTGCTGGATCACAATGCCCTCGTATCGTTAGCAGTCGAGGTGACAGGCATCTTATCCACTTCGCTGTAACTGATCGTGCAGACACATCTCGACCCCTGAGTCATCAGATGGGGACGTTTGCAAGACAACAACCATCTGCACGAACAGTTCGAAGACGTTTGCAGCAGCATGGACTATCAGCTCGGTCGACGCTGCGTCATAGACAGTAGCGTCTGCGTTGGTGTACTCAACGACGAACCTGAGTGCACTAATGGCAAAACGTCATTTTTTCGGACGAGTCCAGGTTCTGTTTACAGCATCGTGATGGTCGCATTTAAGTTTGGCGACATCGCAGTGAACGCACATTGGAGGCGTGTACACGTCATGGCCACACTGGCGTATCACCTGGCGTAATAGTATGGGGTGCCATTGGTTACGCGTCTCAGTCACATCTTGTTCGCACTTCGAACAGTGGACTTTACATTTCAGAAGTGTTACGACCCGTAGCTCTACCCTTCATTCGATCTCTGCGAAACCTTACATTCCAGCAGGATAATGCACGACCGCATGTTGCAGGAACTGTACGGGCCGTTCTGGATACAGAAAGTGTTCGACTGCTGCCCTGGCCAGCACATTCTACAGATCTCTCACCAACTTAAAGCGTCTGGTCAGTGGTGGCCGAGCAACAAGTGGCTCATCACAATACGCTAGTCACTACTCTTGATTAACATTGGTATCGTGTTGAAGCTGCATGGACAGCTGTACCTGTACACGTTGTCCAAGCTCTGTTTGACTCAATGCCCAGGTGTATCAAGGCCGTAATTACGGCCAGAGGTGGTTGTTCTGGGTACTGATTTCTCAGGATCTATATACCCAAATTGCCTGGAAATGTAATCAAATGTCACTTCTAGGGTAATATGTTGGTCCAATGAAACAGGTTTATCATCTGCAATTCTTCTTGGTGAAGCAATTTTAATGGCTAGTAGTGTATCTTGTTAGATCTTAAGAACCATGAATATATTTAAGTGTATTTAAATTAATAACTTTCAGATGTATTAAGTTAACAAACTAAACATATATCTTTGTATAATGTCTTTATCAGCTTTGTGTTCAGCAATTCGTGAAAGAAATGCAAAACTGCTGACGTGGAGCCCCTCCGCCACTGGTGTGATCCAAATACTGAGTAGCAATTTATCAGATGTTTTAGGGTGCCACAACGAAACTGCAGTCTTTCAGAAACGAAGTCCGATACTCAATTAACTATCCACCATAATGCGACTGACCGATCGCGTTATGCACTTGCCTTATGAAATATACATTGGAGGCACATCTGTAGCTTTGCGTTTCTCTCGAACACCAACCTGGAGTAATAGGAAATCACAACACGATTTAAGAAGCAATGCTCGGTTAATTTCAATTGACATTACTGATCTGACTATCTGCCGGTAAGTGATAGTTGATCACTACTATTTTCTTTACATTCTCTATCTTTCTTCCACCTGCACAAGCAGGCAGGGTAACAGTTACAGCTCATAACTTACACTCGCTCATACATCTACCAGAGAGGTTGTTGCTGTTGTTGGATGGGGACCACTTATAATGTAGTCACTCCATGTGTGGTTGCAGATTATCATACCAGAGACATTCCTGTTTACAACAACAAAATATACTACAACCGCTACTTCAGTTCGCTGCATCGGCGAATAGTGTGAGCTAGTTAGCTTTTCTCATACGCGAATTGGCAGCACCGTTAATTTAAAGTAATATAGAAACGTCTTTTGCCATGTCAACAGCCGAGGGTGCTGAATAACACGAGATATAGCTTACTCATTAGTTCTCCCAGGAAAGAACTTGCAAAATTATGGACACAGAAAGCTACCTTTCCCTCCGATCTCGTTCCCCAATGTAGCTGTTGTGGTCTTCAGTCTGAAGACTGGTTTGATGGAGCTGCCCAAGCTAGTCTATTCTGTGCAAGCCTCTTCTGTGCTTCACAGCGAACTCAATGTATCTTCTTATGAGTTCTTCGATCTGCAGTGCCACCACTATTTTTCGGCGCTACTGAGTAAAATTGTAACATTGCCATGGCTGTTGCAAAAGATATTTAGAGTAGGCCAGCTCAGCTCCGACCCAACACCATTAAGTCAGATGCAGCAATGGCACTGGCAGATTATCACGTTGTTGCTCCAGGAAAATGGCTGGCACCGCCATAACGACGACACGGCAGAAAGGCGATGGTAGGCCTGTAACTGCACATCCAATCAGCAGACGTCTTATAGTCCACATGGTTGTGATTTGCAAACCAAGAACGCTCTGTCCCAACATAAATTACCATTATTTTCAGTCAAAGGTGTCTCAGTCTGGTAGCTACAATTTAAGAGGAGAGGTGTTGCAGCTCCCGACGCGTCATGAGGCTAGAAGAAGCCACCATGGGATTTGGCATCCACTAACTGTGGGCCCCTGTAGCAGGTATTAAGATCTGTGCTGTGAGCTTAGCATCTTACAGTCTGTGGGCCAACTACCAGGTGCAACCAGCATTGAGCCATTGGAAACAGTCGTATGAGGCCACGAAAACCTGTTGCGTCAGTTCCTTAACACTGGCTGTCATAAGCACACACTATGGAGGACGTTGAACCACAGAAAGTTCTAGTTTGTTCTTCAGTAAAATGTATGACTAATAGTAAAATTTTTATGAGCAGCCATGGATCATCATCCCAACAACAATCCACCACCTCGACTCAGACCTCTACATGTAGAGGTCATCCATACTGGACCTCCAAATCTTGATGTCAGAAGTGTGTGTTATGTCTAAATTTCAATGACAGGGGAACCTTGCCAGCTACTATCCCTGGAGACGATGACTCTCGACTACCTCAGGGTTGCAGTTTAGTCGACACACAACAGCGTCCAGTCAGTGCACCAATAAGCAGCTTTTCAGTTCTGTTTCCAAGTGTGACATGTGTCAGGTAAACTCAAACTGTGTTCTGTGGATGTGTAAATATGAACGTTATTTTTGCCTATCATAAATGAGTGTGGCTCATTGACTGGAAGTGTATAAGGTGTTAACTATGCGTAAACTCTTAGAAGAGAAAGATTAGTTTTTAAGAGAAGTCGTACTTTTTGGTCGTTTTCGCCGTTTTTATTGGGCTATCTATTTCATTTTGAGCAATAAATGTAACTCACTGAGTTTAAGCGCGTAAAGTAGTGGTCATGAGCAGCTGCTCAAGTGGGAAATTAAGATACAGTAAGTGTTACGATAGAATTAGATTAAGTGTCCTTGTAGTCATACTGTTTGGTTCTCCTCGTTCTTTGTTTGCATAATTAGTGAGGTATACCCTGACAGAGAGGTTGCGAATTTCTGCAGCCTCGACCGGATGTGCAGGGAAGTGCATGTGCCGATGATTTTTGTGTCTTGCAACTGCGGACAGTAATTTTGTTGTCGATACTTAGGAGGTGACACAGAAAGCTATCAATAAGACTGATTGTATTGCAGGTATTTTGGGCAGTGAAATGGTACAGACGCGTTTAATACTTCCGGAGGACGCATATTCGGCACCATCTGTGTCGACACTGCTTCCTCAGAATGTGGGAGGAGAAGAAAGAGCAAATGTGTTTGTAAGGTTTATGATCGGGCCAACAAGGTTTTTGCCACTGGATCAGGAGGTTGACAAAAGTGACAACACTTGCAGTGTAATGGGTGATGGAGGCGAAGACTGCTGTGCAATCCCAGGGCTACACTCATCAAGCATCTTGCCGAAGCAGACTTTCGATGACATGCCGTGAAACTCAGGGGGATAATGTTCAAGCTGGCGGAAGCTGTCACCAGTGAAATATTGTCGCTAGGTTCGTATGTCATGACAGGACAAATGTGGGCAAAATCACTAATGCTTAATTTGCATGATATAGTGCCACAAGGCAATGGGAATTTGCTTTAGGTGACGGAAGGTGTTGCTGACTTATACGATTGTGGACTTCGCCTCCTGGAAGGAAATCGTCGTTTAGTACGCAGCGTTCAGTGATTGAGAGCACTTCTCCTGTTTATTCTCACGTTGAGACGGTATCTGAATTCCATCCTTGTGGCTGGGAGTTCGCGTTTCTTGTCTGTAGAATACAGAGAGGAGAAGCTAGTATTAGATTATACTAGTCAGAGGACCGTCCTAGTGTTTAATGAGTTTTTTATTTTGTGGCTGGATTTCTTCCATCGTCGCAGACGTGTACGAGAACCATAAATCCGACGCATGGGAAGAAGTACATTCGGTGATAATGGTAATTGCGTCAGCTTGTTAGGGCTATAAAGCTGAACAGCTGTGATCACGTAAGTTTCATTGCCATTGAGACTGCACACCACTGTAGATCATCTTTTAAAGTAGTGTCTTCTAGTAATTGGGACGTAGATGATATCAGTCACCTCCTATCATTTATATTAGATCGCGTAGCCACAAAATCGGCCCATTTGTGCAGTGGATCAATAATATTAGTCAGGAAATTCATTTGTATCTCTTTATGTCCATTGCATATCGACATGTAAATATTTGTAATATTTAAAGGGGTTTTAATATACAATAAATCTATAAGCATAAACAACATTAATATTTGGCAGTTACTAGTTTCCTTTATCATTCATTTATTTTTATGTTATAACTAATATGTTAAAGAGCAAGAAGGAGGCAATAGTATCACTTTTAAGAGATGCTAAGATCTGCTTCAGGGGGGAGTCAGACAGGGCCAAATCTTTATATTTGCGTTCAGTATTTTCTGCGCACATTCATTTTTACACCCGCCTGGAGGAGCATCTTGGAAACGATACAAATACCTTCCAGAAATACTTCCTAACACTTTAATTTATATTCGATGTTAGCAAATTCCCTCTTATTCATTAATACGTTTCTTGCTATAGTCAGTCATCATTTTGTATCCTCTCTTCTTCGGCCATCATCAGTTATTTTGCTGCCCTCGCAATACCATGGGATAGGGAAGAGGTACTCTATCCCTGCCTTTTCAGAACACTGCAATCTAGTCATGTACATTACGTTTTAAAATTCTGAAAAAGAATTATTTGTCATTTTTAATGAATTCTTCTACCAGATTCCGTAATTGTTTTAAATTTTTCAGTAAAACTTAACGCAAAAATTAAGGTCTTGCCAGTGGATGTGAATTTTCAGAACATGTGTCATATTCATATTGTCAGGTTTAGGACCCTTCTTATACTTAAATATATCTTTAAAAAGTATGCTGTGCGTAAGGGACAACGAAAATTACGAAATCGGTATATCTTTGTGTTGGTCACATATTACACTCCCCCTTTGTAGTTCACGTTATGAAAAATCCGTTAGAACTGCTAGGTTCAATTCGAATAGGTTACATTACCTTTCATTTAGTTCCATTGAGGGTTATCTTATAATCCCTTTCCAGGGCACTGTCTAGTCCATTCAATTGTTTTTCCAAGTTCTTTGCAGTCTCTGACAGAATTGCAGTGTCACCGGTAAACTTCAAAATGTTATTGCATCTCCCTGATATTTAATTCTGTTTACAAATTTATCCTTGTATGTTTTGCTGCTTGTTCGATGTAGATGTTGAATGATATCGAATGTAGGCTACCCGAATGTCTCATTCCCATCTTTAGTTTGCACAACGAGAAATCCGTCAGATGGAGTAGCAGAATTTATGTGCTTCAACATGATTTGTTCTTTGATTGGCTGGGGCTATGAAATACATGTCGAGCCTCAATGCTCCTCTCTTCTGGGGATTGCAAAATTCACATTTCAGTGCATATACGTCAAAAATTCAAACATTCATTTTGGATAACATGGGTTCCGAAGGATTCACATGTTACCAGTTGTGGAGGAACATGTGGGAATGAACTTCTCTCCTATTTCCGAACATTAATCGTTGTTTTTGTAACTTCCTGATGTGCAGAATACGTTCGGACCCACTAGCGAGAACAAAGAGAAAAGACCGTTGGAGATGCAGTAATAGGAAATATTGTGGAATTGGAGAAGTATGAAGAAGAAAAACTATTGTATCCTTTTCATGAGTTGACTCCTCTTATCTTCAGATATCATTTTTAAATAACGAATGGTGGCCAGAGGAAAGGTGATACCTCGCAGCATCTCTTGACAATAGCTTTTCATCTAAGTATAATTTGTGGCGTTCAAGTAAAAGTCCAAATTCTGAAGCTTCTCTGTTCTGGGGCGCCTGACTCAAATCCTTTAACGTTGTCATTGTCCGTGTAAAAAGAAGATGCATTGCACGTGATTTCTCCAGTTCTAAGTCCTTGGACGCCGCTTTGAAGAGCTACAAAAATCCTTATATTTTAAAAGCTATAAAATAAAGGATTGCGTGTAAGAATTACAGTAGTAGAATAGCAAACATACCGTGAATAGTTCTTTCACCAGCGTGATGTCAATTCCTTCATTTCGGGGTATTTCTCCCTTCTGAGAGAGCTTTTCGCAAAAAGTCATTCTAACACTGTCAGCTGCTTATTCCAGCGACTATCATTATACTGGCTGATTTATCTAACAAGAGCAATAAGAAACCACATTTCTTTACGTAAGTGAAGCGTTATTTCGGCGCACCAAAAGGCCATGAACTTATGGACAATTGACGCATATATACTCCGCATTAAAATTATTTCCTAGCCCTGTATTTAGCATAAGGCAGTAACAACTCAATCGCGAATATATCGCGCAGTGCAATGACAATGTTTGTACCTGGATCAGCTGCACGTCTTTCAAAGTAGAGTGGTGGATACCAAGAGACATAAATCGTCTAAACAATTCTCTTAGAATGTTAGCACCCGTTTTTGGTTGATCAGGAAACAGAGTTGTAAGAAATTGCGAAATCTGAGAGTCCAGTCAATGTAACAGGAGACAGTAGATGTCAGATATTTGTTGCTTCTCGCAATGGATGTCCATACGTCTGTAATTGCTGAGTTTTCACCTTCCGTTACATGAGCAATTACCTCCGGCAGAATTATATGTCGTAGGCTTTTAGCACTTTCTGCGATGTACCGCGACACATTTGTGGGGTGATATAATATTGGCCTTTGCACTGTCAACTAACGTCAGGACGAGATCCATAACACCATCTTCTCGTATAGTTCTGTATGACCTTAGTCTCGTGCACACATAACCACACTTTTATCGACAGTTATCTCCTGAGCAGGTTTAGGAAGTCGTTTCTCGTCCACAAAAAACCCTTGTTTATTAGACACGCAGGGATGGCGAGAAATATACGACGTGTCACTTGACCCTTCAGCATGAGAGTAAATTTCACCACACAGCGAACAGCGAACAGCAACGCCATACGCAATAGGCTTTAACACGGTCCAAACTGATCTTTTAAGATTTCCTTCAGGATGTGTGGTTCTCTACTCTCCAGTCATTAGTTTTTCTTTTACTTCCCTCTTTATTGACATACGCTCCTTCTTCTGCAATCCACATTAGTTTCCTCGCACATTTTTTGCGTTACAACAAATATGAGGAAATCCCACAACCCGCCTAAACGCTGCTCTACTCACCGCTTGTAGCCCATAGCTCACAACTGCGACCAGTACTACCAAGTGCCCGTAGGCCACAGCACGCCAGTGCCTGCGCATGGCACTGTTGCAGTGACGTCACGTGCTCGCTCAGTGTGGAGCAGTGAGGCCGCGGCCCGTGGGCTTCGTCTCCATGCGCGACTCTGCCGATCCCGTTGCATACAGGTTCTTTCGCAACTGCACTGCTCGGCCCTTGGGGTGACGTCATGGACTCGGTCGGCTCGAGACTGCTGCAGTCGAGTGCGCCCGCAGCAGGCGGGCCGGGCCTCTGTGCTCGTCTCTACACCGTGCGTCCCGGTGGACCTCGATGCGGCTGAACCAGCAGTGGTAGGCAAGGCTCACACGGATATCGCAGCTTCTGCATGGGCCGACCCTCGATGCCCAGCTCTGCTGCAAACTGCACAACCAGAGCTCGCTCTCAGCCTGTTGTCACAGAACGATTGACATCATACAAGCAAACTGCGACCTGACTCCTTCAGTGGCTGCATCAATTCCCACGGGCGATACGTCACTGAACTGCCTTACTCTCCTATCCTCAGAACAATGATACCTCTCAAATTTTAAGTTATTGTATCTTTTATAAATATCTCCCGTGCGACCACTTTTGTAACGGCGAGTGTCTTAATCAAATGTATCATAGGCAAATTGTTAGCCCTTAAGAACCATGAATATATTTAAATCTATTTAAATTAATACCTTTCAGATGTATTAATTTAATAAACTATACATATCTCTTTGTATTAATGTTTTTATCAGCTTTGTGTACAGCTGATCGTGAAATAAATGCAAAACTGCTAACGTGGAGCCTGTCTGCCGTTGGTGTGATCCAAATACTGATTAGCAATTATCAGTTATTTTATGGTACACCAATGAACTTGCAGTCTTTCAGAAACAAAGTCCTATAGTCAATTAACTACACAGCATAATGCGATTGACCGATAACGTTATGCACTTGTCTTATGAAAATTACATTGGAGCCACATCTGTAACTTTACGTTTCTCGCGAACACCAACACAAACGTAATCAACAAGCACTGCTCGGTTAATTGCAAATGACATTACTGAGATGACTACCTGCTGGTAAGTGGTAGATGATCACGACTATTTTCTTTAGATTCTCTGTCTTCCTTCCACCTTCGCAAGCCGGCAAGGTAACAGTTACAGCTCACAAGTTCCACTGCCTCGTCCACCTTCGAGAGAGGTTGTTGCTATTGTGGGATAGGGACCACTTATACTGTATGGTTGCAGTTCGTCATACCAGAGACACTTCCGTTTACAACAACAAAATGTACAAGAACCGCTACATCAGTTCGTTGCATCGGCGAACAGTGTGATATAAATAGCTTTTCACATACGAGAATTAGCAGCGCCTTTAATTTAGGGCAATATAGAAACGTCTTTTGCGATGTCAACGGCCGAGTGTACTGAATCACACGGGATCTACATTACTCATGAGCTCTCCCAATAAAGAATTTGCAAAATTGTGGACCAGAAGCCTAGTTCTCCCTCCCGCCCCCTTCCCCAATGTTGCTGGTTTCAAGCTAGTCTATTCAGTACAACCCTCTTCAGCGCTTCACAGCTAATGCTATGTGCACCAGTTTGAACCTGCAACCTGTGTTCAAGACTTTGTCTCCCTTTACAATTTTAGTAGCCCCCCCCCTCCCCAACACCAACATATACACACGTCTCTCCATTACCAAATTCAAAATTCCTTGGTGCTTCATGATATGCCCTATGATACGAAGTAATGCCTTAAGTTTCTTGTTTTCCCCTGTTCGATTCAGTATCTTCTTATCTGTTACTCGATCTGCAGCGCCACCACTAATTTCCGGC
The DNA here is from genome assembly GCF_023897955.1 of Schistocerca gregaria. Taxonomy (NCBI): domain Eukaryota; kingdom Metazoa; phylum Arthropoda; class Insecta; order Orthoptera; family Acrididae; genus Schistocerca; species Schistocerca gregaria. The sequence continues at coordinate 397,952,424 of NC_064931.1, read as the reverse complement.
GCTACTGAGTAACATTGTGATTGTGGTATCGATAGCTACGATGCCACGGCGTAGGTGGAAATTCTTAAGCTGGCACTACGACAGACACCGACGCCAGCGCCCTCTAGCCAGTGCTTTGGAGGCTACGAGCTCCGCGACAGATTCTGTCCATTTCGATCAAGAGCAGACGGCCATTACACCCCGCTTGATATTGAGACTGTGCACAATATACGACGGGTCCAAGTCTTCCCACCTCAGTACAATGTTATGTATTCTGTTAATATTGTGATACTGTAAAACCATTTCTAAGAGCAGTGCCGAGAGATTTTCACGTTTTCCTTCTCCTACTCGGTTCCTTCGTTCGGCCAAACTTTCAGTTTACTCGATCACACCCACCCGCCGCCTTCCAGGCGGGATACAAAACTTGGCGACAAACTGCGAATAACGTTTTTTTTTCCTTCTCTCATTTCCTTTTTTGCTCGGTACTGGTTTAGCTTTTTTGTGATATCCCCATGTGGCTGAGTGACTGTCATTCAGTGTTTCCACCATTCGCTATAAGACTTTGATTTGTGTAAGCCATCGCTTCGGCACAGGAACAGGCTTCGCTGTCCGATATTGTACGTTTTCAGGCTCCGCAAATGATGCAGTTGCTTGCTACCATAAATGGGCTGGTCACATCACAGACTGCAGCTACTTCGGCGCTTCCGACGCCACCGCCTGTACCAGCGCCGTGGCCGACGGCGCTGTCATTTCGTGCCTTCAATCCTCATGTTGAACGCTGGCCAGAATACATCATACAACTAAAGGCACATTGCGCAGCTTACAACAATCCAGGTACAGAGCGTCTTGCTTTTTTCATTGTCATCGCGGGTGTGGTGTTGTACAATGTGCTCGTGAAATTGTTTTCAACCACTCACTCAGAAACTAAAACTTACGACGAAGTAATTGATGCTTTGATGTTCCACTTTCGTGATTGTGTAAATGTGGTAGCTGCACGCTACAAATTCTTTCGCCTCCGGCGTGGTTCTACTAAGTCGATTAAAGCTTGGTTAGCGGGCCTTCAGGAACTAACTTCTGATTGCACTTTACTCGTGTGGACGCTCATATGCGGATGAAATGATTAGAGACGCTATTGCACATAATGTGGCGGACCACCGGATCCACGAAAAAATCCTCAGATTTAAAAACCCGTCTTTGTAGGAAGTGGACTTGCTAAACAGACAAGATACATTGGACATGGCTACATCCATGTTAGACGTGACCCGGGTGTGTGGACTGTAAGCGCGGCACAACAGGTGCCCTCCCACCCGCCAGCACGGTACCCACTAAGAAACTGAATTCATGTCCGAACTGCTTTCGTGCCAACCCACGGGACAGTTGCCCATACCGCCAAGCACTGTGTTATTTTTGAAATAAGAAAGGACATGTGCAAGCTGCTATTTTCCGGCGTGCACGCCCGGCACTGCACACACTGCGCGACACCGTAGCTTCTGAACTGAAGCATTTGCAAGACATTGGTGTCATTGAACCTGTTTGTGCTTCGCCATGGGCTTCGCCTATAGTGGGTCTGAAGAAACCAAACGGTCGTCTCCGAATTTGTGCTGGCTTTAAGTCTACAATAAATTCCCAGACGCCGGCCGTGACGGGGGAGCGGTTCTAGGCACTACAGTCTGGAACCGCGCGACCGCAACGGTCGCAGGTTCGAATCCTGCCTCAGGCGTTGATGTGTGTGATGTCCGTAGGTTAGTTAGGTTTAAGTATTTCTAAGTTCAAGGGGACTGATGACCTGAGAAGTTAAGTCCCATAGTGCTCAGAGCCATTTTAAATTCCCAGGCGGTGGTAGCTACATTCCCATTACTGTGTCCTGAAGACGTTTTTGAAAAGATTAATGCGGGAAAATTGGTTTCCACGTTTGACATGCGGGACGCATACTTTCAGATTCCACTCGACGAACAGTCGCAGCGCTATATTGCGATCAACAACCACACTGGATTGTTCAAGTTCCACCCCCTTCCGTTCGCTTGTGCTTCGGCTCCTGCTATTTTTCAGTCTTATTTGCAGCAGTTGTATGCCACTGTCCCTGGTTGCTCAAATTATCTGGACGATATAGTGGTGTCAGGTCGCACCTCTGACGAACATTTGCAGAATTTGCGTGTCTTATTTATTGTACTTTTACATTCAGGACTAAAGTGTAACAGGGGAAAGTGCAATTATTTTCAAACTGAGATTCAGTATTTAGGACATATTATTAACGAACAGGGTATACACCCCTCGCCGTCACATCTCAGTGCAATTAGAGACTTGCCAGCACCCAGGAACAGAAAAGAACTTCAGTCTGTGTTGGGTAAAATTTCATATTATATTCGGTTTATGCCAAACGCAGCGGAGATTGCAGCGCTTTTGCATCGCCTTCGGCGTAAGAACGTTCCTTTTGTTTGGTCTACGGAGTGTGACGCTGCTTTCCACAAGCTCAAATCTGCGTTGTTGAGTGATCGCTGATTGATTCCTTTCGATCCCTCCAAACCAGTTGTTTTGGCTGTCGATGCATCTTTTCACAGCATCGGAGCGGTTCTCTCACACCACATTAAATCTTTCGTTCGCCCGACAGCTTTTGCGTCTAAGTTATTCAGTTCTGCCGAGCAAAACTTTTCTCAAATCGAGAAAGAAGCTTTAGCTATTGTATAATGTGTGACAAAGTTTCATGATTTTTTGGACGGTCCCAAGTTCTATTTGGTCACCGACCATAACCCTTTGAGGTCGTTATTCCACCTATCAAAGCCAGTTCCGGCCCGTACTGCACAAAAGTTGCTACATGGTCTTTATTTTTCTCTAAATACAATTACGAAATTTTGTTTCGGCCAACAGCCCAACATGGCAAAGCTAATGCTTTGTCTCTTCTGCCTATCGGTCCTGACAAAGTGTTTGATTCTTCCGAATTGTCATGCATGTTTATTGATTCACAAGATAAGGAATTAGCTAATGATTGTCCAGTGGATTTTCACGCATTGATTCATCGACTGCCGTCGATGCTTCTTTGCAGATCCTTTAGCAGTATATTCGTACTCAATGGCCTCCAGCAGCTACGCAGATTCGTGATCTACTTATTCGACGTTACTTTGCGCAACGTCACAACTTGTCTGTACACCACAGTGTTATCTTGTTACGAACTGACGTTGATCTGTCTTGTGTGGTTGTACCTCGTTCGTTGCAGTCGGAAATTCCCCACTTGCTGTACGCTGGTCATAGGGGTATAGTGCGGATGAAATAATTAGCGCATCATCACTGCACTTGGGTCGGCATTGATAAACATATTGAGAATTTGCTTGCTAATTGTCGCTCTTGCGTGGAGCTCCAATCTGCTCGTTGCCAGTGCTTCTTTGCGTGGCCGAAACCTACTGTGCCTAGGCAGTGCGTTCATATTGATTTTGCGGATCGTTTCTGGGACACCCGCTGGTTGATAGTCATTGATGCGTACAGCAACTTTCCTTTTGTTGTACGTATGTCTTCTACTACATCTGCCAGTACTATTCAGGCTTTGACGTCTATTTTCTGCATCGAGGGCTTTCCTGAAGTTATTGTCTCCGACAATGGCCCCCAATTAGTGTCCTCAGTGTTTGAGGCGTCTGTGCTGCTAATGGCATTCGCCATCAGGCCTCTGCCCCGTTCCACCTCCAGTCAAATGGCAAGGCTGATCGCATAGTGCGTATCTTTAAGTCACAGATGAGCAAGATGCAAGCCACACTCTCACGAGCACGCGCTCTGCACTTTCCTTGCTTCATACTGCTCGCAGTCGCTTGGCACCCGTTCCCCAGTGGAATTGCTACATGGCCGCACCCGCTGGTCGTTCCTGCAGCTATTGCACCCGCCGCAATGGGCTCCCACTGCTTCGCCTCCTAGTGGCTTGGCGCCGCATGATTTAGTGTTCTATCGCGTTTTCTGTGGCAGGCAGCTCTGGGAGCAGGGATGCATTCTTCGACAGCTTGGCGGCGCCTTATTTGTCATTTCTGGTCCCTTTGGCAGTGACAAGCGACACCGGAGCCAGATCCGTTTGTGCCGTCCTCGGTTTTCTGCCGCTGGTTGTGTTTTGGCAGAACTGGAGGCTTCACGGATTCCGCCACCTCAGCTCACGACTCCACCGACGGCCCCTACGCCGCTCGCGCCCGAGCCGCGGGCTCCTGCCGTCTCTAAGTCTCCGCTGCCGGTCCGGTCAACTGTAGGGGGCGGGCGCCCCTTGCCGCCAACATGGCCGCATCTCGAGCCGCCGCGTCACCGATTTCCTCCGCGGTGGTGGAACCGCTGGAGGGCCCCCTGGGTCACTCCACCAGTCGTCGGAAGCTCTACTAAACGAAGGTGTGTCGTTTCAAGGGGGAGGGATGTGGTATCGATAGCTCTGATGCTACGGCGTAGGTGCAAGTTCTTAAGTTGGTATTACAACAGACACCCACGACAGCGCCCTCTAGTTGGTGCTGTGATATAGTGATATGGTAAAACGATTTCTAAGAGCAGTACCAAGAGATTTTCACCTTTTCCTGCTCCTACTCACTTCATTCATTCAGCCAACATTTCAGTTGACAGGAGCAGACCAACGCGCTGCCTTCCAGGTGGGATACAAAAGTGATATTGCCACGTCTGTTGCAAAAGACTTCGTTAGTGGTCCAACTCAGAGCCGACCAAACACCATTACGTCAGATGCACCAATGCCACTGGCAGATTCCCACATTGTGTTCCAGGGAAGTGGCTGGCACCGCCATAACGACGACACAGCAGAAATGCGTTGGTAGGCCAGTTACTACACATCGAATCAACAGACTTCTTATGGTCTACATGGCTGCGAGCTGTGATTTGCAAAGCAAGAACGCTCTGTCCCAACATAAATTACAATTACTTTCAGTCAAAGGTGTCTCAGTCTGGTAGCTACTATTTACGAGGAGAGGTGTATCCCGCTCCTCGAGGCGACATAATGTTACACTCAGCCACGTGTTGCGTCATTTCCTTAAGACTCGCCGTCTTCAGCACACGTTATGGAGGACGTTGCACCGAAGAATGTTTTAGTTTGTTCTTCAGTAAACTGTTTGACTAATAGTGAAGTTTTTTTGAGGCGCCATCAAACATCATCCTGACAACAGTCCACCACCTCAACTCAGACCTCCACATGTACAGTCTTGCTCAAATGTATTCGAACGACCTGAACTGCATTTAGCCTGATTCGCATACAGCCCTCATAACGCAGCTGTATAGCAGGTCCTCTAATCGCTCCTCGGCACAGTCGTTTGAATATTGAAAAGGGTTCCAACAAATCATCCCTAGAAAACATTGCTCTATATCGCAATACTCAAGATGTAAAGTAATACCATGATACTACTAATATCAGGGAATAACGTATCACAGATAAGACTGTACTTAACACTTGTAAGCTCACATTTATTACAGTAAATGGCATACCTGAAATGTTACCACTCTCATTATTACGACAGATAGGTAACGCACGTAGCATGTTCGTCGTATTCATGATTTTCTCTTCAAAGTAACATGTATTTATTATTTAACACAATGACATTAAAAATTTAACTTTTCACGAGCTGCTAGATGTGAATATGTATGAACTACAAATGGCACGACGAACCGTCTCGTTCTGCATATGGATTCAAACCCAGGTCATGCAGGCTAAGTAAAGATTTCGTGACCGACGGAAACTAACAGTCATTCCTGACTAAGCGTACAGGGTGATATACCTCGATTTTAGACAATATCAGTTAGGAAATATCAACATTAAATTACATAATGTAAACATTTTTAACGGACGCGAATTCCTATCCTGCCTCTATTGTCCCTGTTAACGAACTACGAGAGATGTTAAATATTGCCTCTTCACAAGTAACTTACTTGAAATGCCGTGAGGTACAATCAACTGTGACATATCGGATTTTCTCGGCAGGAGCAAGATGTTTTAACTGATATGACGAGACGAAACATTAATTTTTTCCTTCTCAGGACTCCAACCCGGCACCTATCGCTGTTATATTCTAGAGGAAACGAACATTAAATATAGGTTTGTTACGCCAGCAGCGACATGCGAGCATGTCTGACCTAGAAATAATATGGCAAAGAGTTCAGTGCTGAGTGATAATCGAACCCCGCACATATCGTTCTTGACTACACACAAATAGACGTCAGCTACCGAATGTTTCTCCACCAGCAGCTCGGAGTAACATCCTTCTGTGTCTCACTGGGAGCCAAAGTGTCAGGTATCGTTAGTATTGACAACGAATAAAAATACATTAAAAACCAAAATTATTACCCACCAGCAGATAGGTGTTCGCATGCTACACCTTGACAATGCATAATGAGAACTTTAGTGCCGGGCGAGGATTCGAAACCATTCACGCGCAATATGTGGAGATGTTGAGGATTCTGCAGTGTTGAACAAACAACAAATTGTAGTCGAGCTGTATAGCCTCGAAGGGATCAAATTCCGCGTTAAGGGAGGCCTGAGTTGCTTTCCCCCTTCAGAATCAATTTTATCGATATACAGAAGCTCAAATAAAAGGTGGAATAAGTGTCCTGTGACCCTACGAAGCGTTTGTAGAAATAAGTAACTAGTTTAAGAAAGGTTATTGGTAATAGAGTTTCTACATGTTGCCACTACTGTCTTTATTGTGGTTGAACTCAATGTCTACTTGGCAGAGAAGAAATATCACGTTTAATGTGAATTTCAGACCACAGTTCCATTACACCTTCTTCACTTGGCGTAGCCAGAAGAGAATAGAATCTGCCTCTCCTTATCAAATATCATTGGCACAAGGTGGAATCAAACCCAGACCACACGTAAATGAATCTATCAGCAATCCAACAGACCACCAAATCCTCACCTCTGTGACTCATTTTTCTATTGTAACGCCATCGCGACACACTGGATGAGAATTCTGACACAGCCTCCCTGTAGTGGTTTGCAGCTTGTTCAGTACACTCATTTACTTGGTGACCGAATCGCCACGAACTAGCTGCCACGGCTACCCAGTGCATACATTCGACTCTGTTTTGTAATCATCGAAATAAAATCACGTAACTGCCACCTACACAGAGCTGCCAACAGTGTAGGACGCAGAAATTTAAGTGGAAGTGTTCTTTTCCACTTCAGCTACTCTACTGCTGATCTAACTGTTGCAAACGTTGTGCAGTGCAAAGGAAAAGCTAAGACTGTCTACATCCGGCCTATGCATTATCTCGCAACACTGTGGAATGCGGAAGTTCTGGAGGAATCCTTGTTGACTTCTGGAGCTATTGCAGCTATGGCTCAGTAACTAGTGTAATGGTAAGTGTAATGCACCGTAGACAAAACGTCGCGAGTTCAAATACATTCAGTGCTATATTTTTTAAACTCAGTTCTGCTGCCTGCCGAAGTTATCAATCTAATGGAACTTTGAACATAATTCCCTTCACTTCTCACCTCAAAATAGTTGCATTTGCAAAAAGGGCCAACTACTGGGACGTTTTGTTCTTTTCAGGTTTAATATACAGCCAGGAAGCAGACGCATCTCGAAACTTTTGTATTATGTATGTGGAGAGCGCATCGTGGCTAAATACGTCAGAAAAGTATTTTCTACATTAGCTGTCGTGTGGTAGTGTTTGACAACTTTAACTCAGAACAAGTTTTCCACATGCATGTTATCAACAAACTTCATGTGCATTGTCGGACTGTTATAGATAACATCAGTGAATTTGCATATATCGTTGATGATAATTGATCTCTCATGTCTACTTTTGTTTAAACAACACTAAAAGAAACCCTACGAAAATTGTGCACTGTATTATAAGAAATGAAATATAACCACTCATGACAACCTTACGATGTCAGTCCGTTTCAATAAAGCTGAGTATCAAACTCAATCATGGACGTTTCCATGAATGGCGGAATTTTGAGCACAGTGAACAAATAAAAAAAGTCTATGTGTGTGTGTGTGTGTGTGTGTGTGTGTGTGCGCGCGAGCATATGAGAAGAGGGTGAGAGAGAGAGAGAGAGAAAGAATAAATAATTATTGTAAAGAAATTGCATCATGTTATGTAAGGAAACCTTTCATTAAAATGACAAGTTCCACATCATTACGAAATGTTGTATCCATGATCTATGGAACAAATATTAATCGAATCAAATCTAATCTAATCATATTGCTGACTAGCCATGAAGAGTCATGAATTACCGCAATTTTCGCCAATATCAGTAGCCAAATCTAAACTTGAAAATAAAAGACGATAGTTTTTGTAATAAACCAGGTCTCCTATCAAGACCCTTTCGTCCCTGTTAACTAACCACGAAAGATGTCTGATATACCTTCATTCAGAAGTAACAAAGTATGCATGATATGAAGTTCTGTGACGGAGATACAAACCCAACACGTAAACGAATTGTTAACTAAGTAAAATCAAACGTTATATATCGGTTTTTCTTACCATCTGCTAGGTGTCTGAATCTAAATAAGGATACAAATTTTTTCTGCCTGAGCGACAATCGAAATGCACACCTACCGTCCTTCTTTATCATCCACGAGTATCAATAGGTTATTCACCAACAGTAAGATGAGTGTGTGTTTGGCCAGAAATAACGATACTTATTGTGAATGTTGGCAACACGTGAACAGACATTAAAAATGCATTCTAAAATTCACTAAAAGGCCGCTGTGCATGTGATACAGTTTGAAATGAAATTATGAATATTTTTGTACTGGATCAGTATTCGGACCCACATACTTACCTTTGGAAGAGACCTAGAGAGGACTACAGTCTTGGGAAAAGAAACGAAATGATTGAACTATACTGTTCCGAGAGATTGAGATACTCGAGAGAGGAGATACGAATTCAAATCACAGTCCAGCATCAAATTTTTCAACGTCTGTAGACCAATCAAGTACAAGTAAAATGAGAGCCCTCTTCCTTTAAATGTCTATCGGTTCATCAAATAAAATAAAACTTTATAAAATAAATAAGTTTACGCTGGTGACAGTATTTCTGTTTACCATGACTTCTGCCTATGTCGTTTCCCAACGTAAACCGGCTCTGCCCATTTGGTAATGAAGGAACGCGATGTTCAACTCGGATTCTGAACTATATCGTCTTTCTCTTGAGGTTACCAGAGGTAAAGTAAATCTGTTTGAGCCTCTTAAAAGAAAATGCCTGAACACACATTGCAGCTGTGGCAGTTTGTTACACCAGACCATGGTGGCCACATTTTCAGCCCCAGGACTGTACTGTAATGGATCATACGCTTCGCTTACAAAATTAGTCACTATGGAAAAAATGCGAGTCTGTTACATGGTTAAGTAGAAGCAAGCTTCTGATGTGGAGATTATGCTATTCTCATGTCAGCAAGATGTAAAGACACTTCTAGGTATCATAGCTTCGATGTGAAACCATTTTGAATTTTTCATTAATTCAGCAAATTTCTTAGTGCGACAAAACACACTGTGAAGTGTGAAGTTGTCGGATAATTCGATTATTACCGTATTATTACTATCGTTTTCTTTATACCGCTGCTGGAGCACATGTTCCTGAACATCATTTAAGAACAGTTTCTTTCCCTGTCTACGGAATTCTTTTCATGTTAATATCAAACATCAGCAATTACTCGTAGATTACATTAAAACTAAAGTAATTGATGAAGACGTCACTTGATAACGAAAACGCGGTGTCTTTCTTCATTCACTTGCGCCTATACATTGTTGTCGAATACTGCCAAACCAGAAGCCAAGGGATCTTATTGCCTTCCAATATACGTCGCTGTCAGTTCTTCGATATGATTTGGTCTACGTGACCTGTTTCAAGTTGTTATGACAGAGAATATTTTAGAAAATCAATTCAGTAACGAAGTGGTAAGAACACCTATGCACTGCGCCAATTAAACACTCAGCCTTTCTTGTTTATTTTGTTAATCGTTAACAATTGTCTGTAATGTAGTAAACATCCTTGATTACTGATTTGTTGCTACTAGCTTTGTTACTGTTATTCGTCATCTCACTACAACTTTCCTATCACTGATTGCTGCCGACGCACGTAACGAATGGATCAGGATGAATGGCATGTGGGATGTTTCGTCACGGAGAATATACACATTTATCTCGGCGTCTTGTGTTCAGGGTAATATGAAAATCTCGGTAAGAAAAGACAACAATGAGATGACGGTGATGTAGGCAATAGTACCCAACTATTTCTGTCGACTTAACACCACGACGACAGAAAAATTGGCGTCTCAATGTATTTTGATTATACTTCGTTAGCCTTCTTGCGACGTCGTTCTAATATCTCGTGGGAGCAGGCATAACATTTTGCTTTTTGAATACCGAGCAGTAACACACAAAGATAGTAGATGGAAGGATGCAAAGAAACAATCAGACTCATGGGTGTGGGTCCAGTTCATCATTAGAAGACTAAACAAGAGGGAAACATTACGAAAGCAATGAATACGCTGGTTGGTATACATTATTTATATAGATCTGAGCCGGCCGCGGCGGTCTAGCGGTTCTAGGCGCTCAGTCCGGAACCGTGCGGCTTCTACGGTCGCAGGTTCGAATCCTGCCTCGGGCATGGATATGTGTGATGTCCTTAGGTTAGTTAGGTTTAAGTAGTTCTACGCTCTAGGGGACTGATGACCTCAGATGTTAAGTCCCATAGTGCTCAGAGCCATTTGAACCATTTTATAGATCTGAAGCTGAAAAAGCGCAGATCTGCACAGTGTCCGCATCTGCACTTTACTTTGTGTCTTAATGGGCATAATTTTTAGTTTCTTCTCTTCTGGATTTTCAAGTGCATTGATTATTACGAGACACAGGACAATTAGTTAACTGTATTTGTTGTTGCTCCCATTCTCTCCAACATTTTTCTACATTTTCGTGCACTTCATGAAATTCTACTTGTATGATCACAAAACTGCACATAGATGCAATAGATTTCGAGGTGCAAAGTGATTGTCATCTTACTTTTCGTGACAGGTGGGAAAAGTTGATTTCCAAAGACCTTTTATTGTACTCAAATAATGTTTTCTCACAAAGTAATAGGGTAAGTGTTTTATTCGTATGTATTTTGTGGGAAACTGTACTCGTGATGGAAGTTTATGCACCTGAATGTTTGACACAACTGGTAGGAGAAAACGCTGTATATTAACCAAACCCCACGCCTCCTCTCCGTATCCTCCTATGACACAAGCACGGGATTCTCCTCGCATATACGCTACAGAGCTGTTCCTCGCACAACTGAGAATTGGCAACATCGTCAAAAAAATTTGGCAACACGGTGACAGTGCAATCACTTCCACGTATGGTACTGAACTGACTCGCTAACTTCATTTGATATTCCCTTTCTATATGAGTGACTCGTGCTATATAACCCCTAGACACTGAGAGAGAAAATTCAATTTTTTGGCTAAAGAAATGCTATTCTTCACGTAAGTGACAACTTCTATTATCGGTCACGATGCGTTATGAGGCTGAGCGACCAATACCATGATGAAAGTGGCGTGCTGGCAGCAGTGTGTCCGTAGCCCCGTGCCCCCGCCCGTATTTCCTGTCGCAACAGCTCAATGAGTCATCAGTTCTAACCGTGGCAGGGATCAGCATGTGTGAGCTTTTGTTCTGATTTATTTATGGAGCTGTGAATTTCCAGAAAAAATTCTGTAACGAAATCGTAAGAAAACCTTTACACATCAAGTCCTCTTGGTAGCTCGACACAGCAAGTTGTGTTATTTGTCATAGATCTCGGCTTTCTGACTGCAAGCTGCTTCACAATACAAGTGTCTCTGCAGAAATTCGAATCGGCCGTCAACGATACGAATTTCAATGTTGTTCTTCACTTAAAACTCACATGCCAGGGTAATAAGTATGAAGGAAATGAACCTCTTGATTACTATAGGGCCTCTATGATAAGTTTCCACAGTAGCAATTAGGAACTCTCTGCAGACATTTGGTAAGAGCGGCTCTAGCAACTTACTTTTTCTCTGGGTAACTTCAAATGTGGGCAATTTTGTCACCTTTTGTATTTGAAATATCACATTTGAACAGCGTTCACTTTTCCATTAATTAATGTATGGAACTCAAAACAAGCAATTTGCCTGAGTAGCTATAGAGCAGGTTCTGAAAGGTATTGACAAAATGTGTTGCATCCATTTACCATAGGTAATCAAAGAAAGAAACAAAACACATTAAATTGCATTTACTCTCTGTACCTTGACTAACACATATGAATCCATGACCAAAAAAAAAAAAATTATTTGAAGAATCCCCTGAGAAGGGAAAAGGAACAGGATGTGACGCTTTAATTATAGCACACTGTATGAGGAACAATGACATTAATTCTGTGCCACATTGATGTATTGGATAAAAGTGTAATAAAATACTCATCAAATGAAAACGGTTTTTTGCCTCCCTTGCTATCGAGTGTGAAACACGAATCGTAGACAGATTTTATGGGTCACCAATCAACAATATTAAAGCTTGTTACACCGTCGAGAGTGAGGAGTGGAGCAGACGTTGTCAGCAGAAGGCGAGGCAGCGCCATGCCTCAGCCTCCACCGGTAGGCGGCAAACGGGTCCCAGAGAACTCAGATGCATGCGGTGTTCAGAGGCAGATGGCAGGCCAAGAAATCTCTCGCTAAAATAGTGTTGAACCAAACCACTGTGACAGAAAGCGAAATAAATTGTAGATTCGCTTGAATTACACCCATAGCTTCAGCACTGAGAGGAAAGGGGCCATAAAAGTTTTGCCAACATGTGCTTTCTGTTGCCAGACGTCGTATTAGCTAGTCTCGTGTTTTACCTCAACCCTACAGTCGTAGTCAAGAGTGATGTACTCAGACTGCAGTCAAGACTTCCTTCAGGAAGTGCCGAAGTCTGCAATGATGCCAGCTCGAGCATATTGCCGCACTTAGAACTGTGAGTGGGAGCATGACCGTATTGTCCACCTTATGTGAACAACTCGGGGGGGGGGGGGGGGGGGGGGGCGGTCAACATTGTTGTCTAAGGCTGTATCTACAAAACATATTGCACACTGAATACCCTGAAGAATTAAAAAAAAATTAGTTTATGAGAGCAACGTTAACTATAGTGTTCGAAGTATTCATAGTATTGTATACATCGGTGTGAAACCCTTCCAATGCCCACTCAAGGAAGAAAAGGATACACAGTCTAGCTTCAATATTATAAATACACGTAGTTTGTGAATGAACTCAGTCTTAGACTGATAATCATTTTGATTATTTTTCATTACTGTACCCATTGGTGTGAAACTCGTTTCCAACCAATGATTACAGCTACAGGAACACTACTTCTGATACCTCTTAGACAAAATACTTCCGCAGTGCTGTCAGGTGAAAAGATGAACCTGACACAAACTGTTGGAAGTTTGATAAATTCTTCTCGGGTTGACAGCCGAGTCAATGCGTCGTTCTCCAGCAACGTTTCAGCAATTTTCTTACTTGCCATCTTCAGGCGAAGTGTCGGGTTCACGTCTCGTCCGGGTCTTTATAGCCGCTGGACCACGGGCATCTCTGCATCCTTGGCGCGGGTAGGGCCAATCAGGCGCGAGCGGAATCGGCGCGGCGGCGCGTGGTGGGGGGGAGCCGCGGGCGCCGGGTCCTGGCGTCTCGTCTCGGTGCGGCCTGTTTATTCCATACTGCGCCACCGACCTACCTCCATCGGAACGCTCTCGTCTCATTCTTGATAATGTTGTATTCCACGCGCTGCTGAGTTGGAAGCCACTGTCCCGACTGACCAGGTTGTCACTAACCCGTATCTCCACTGCCTCTTTAATAACTGAGTCCCAGAAACCTTTCGCTCTACACAGTCTCTTGGTTTCTTCAAACTGAAACGTGTGTTCTTCACTGAGGCTGTGCTCCGCTACCGCGGATTTTTCTTTTTGTCCGAGGCGGACGCTTCTCACATGTTCAGAGATGCGTTGCGTTATGCAACGATGTGTCTGCCCAATATATAGTTTCCCACATTCACAGGAAATACTGTAGACACCCGGAGTTCTTAGACCCAAGTTGTCCTTCATTGAGCCCAGCATATTTCTGATTTTTGTTGGAGGATGGAAGATGGTTTTCATCTTGTTTTTCTCCAGTATCCTGGCAATCTTGGCCTGTGTACGGAAGGAACGCCTGATTGGCCCGACCCGCGCCAAGGATGCAGAGATGCCCGTGGTCCAGCGGCTATAAAGACCCGGGCGAGACGTGAACCCGACACTTCGCCTGAAGATGGCAAGTAAGAAACCTTGCTGAAACGTTGCTGGAGAACAACGCGGATGAAGAAGGCTTCATGGCGCCCTCCCGTCGCCACACAGCGACACCCAGGTCGTTTGGACCGGTGACGCCAGAACAGGTCGAGGCTGCAAACCGCTTTGCAGATCTACCTGAGGTAGCCGAGACCGACGGGGACGGGACAACACCGACTACGGCGACGAAACCGCCCCGCCGCCCTCCGCTGATCACCATTCATTGGAGTAAGGAGTACAGCGAACTCCGAGAGATGCTGTACTCCATCGCAAAACCGCTGAAGATGTTCGCGGGGACAGAGCGGAGTCCTTGGAGGATCATGCGAAACTCATGAGACTCTGCGAGACCAAGAAGTTGTTCGGCTACACGCAGAGTACGGAGCAGCTAAAGCAGCTGAAGGTTGTCATCCGTCACCTGCCGATGAAGATGGAACCGGCGTTACTACAGCGGCAGCTGGAGGAAGTCGGCTTCCAGACCCACCACGTCGGGCTGATGAGGTCGCCCAGGACCCACAAGGACATGCCCTTGTTCCTTGTGGTCTTAGTCGACAATGTTGACAACCGGAAAATTTTTCAGGTTGCAAACATTGCCGACTTCGACGTGAAAGTCGAGCCACTCCGCGCGAAAGGCAGGCGAGCCCAGTGCTTCAACTGCCAACGCACGGACCACGTGGCAAAGTTCTGCAGGATGCCTGTGAGTTGCTACAAGTGCGCCGAGGAGCACCCTTCGCGTGACTGCCCAAAGAAGTAGGAGGAGCGACCGACGTGCTGCAACTGTAACGGGGACCATGTCGCCTGTTACCGGGGATGCGCCGCATTCAAGAGCGGGAAGCCCGAGTCGCAGCTTCGCGGACGTTGCTAAGGGGAAGCCGGCCGCCCCTTCCGAGAGGCCACGGCCGCTCGCAGGGGAGGCCGCACCGGCACCGCAGCCGTCGCAGCTGCCCTCGCCCGCGGCACCGCCTGCAGTCTGGCTAGCCGGCTTGCCGGCGCCCGCGGCTGTAGGAGGGGTTGCCGCCCGCGCAGGGCGTTCCCAGCGCGCCGCTCCGCTGCCGACTACGGGAAACGTCGCGAAGGAGTGAAACCTTCCCGAAACGGCGAAGGAAGACACCACCGAGCTTGCCGCGCTTCTGCGGTCACTCAACCAGCTGATGACGCAGCTACCAGTCCTCGTGGGAGCAGTGACGGCGGCCCTCCAGGCCACCGCCGGGAGGAGCCAGCCCTAATATGGATAACGACCATATTTATGGGTTAACCATATGCACGTTCAGCGCTCGGGGTCTCCACCCCCAGCAGGGCTAGTGTCGCCAATTCCTACGGGACGAGGCGGTCGACGTCTGCCTTGTGCAGGACACCTTCCTCAAACTCGGGGTCGACGTGCGAGCAGCAAACTTTTGCTGCTACCGAGATGACAGAGCCACCCATGGGGGCGGCACTGCCCTCTACGTGAAGAAGTCACAGCGCCACCACCGAGTTCAACTGCTGGCGCTCAACGCGCTGGTAGCCACGGGAGTGGCCGTCAACACCACCGCGGGAAAGATTCTTTTCGTGTCGGTCTATCGGCAGCCTAGCAGACCGCTAGACGAAGCCGACTTCGACGTCCTGCTGTCGCTGGAGGGGCGAGTTTTCATTGCCGGGGATTTCAATGCGAAACACACCGAATGGAACTCGCGAACTGTTAGCCGCAGCGGGCGCCGCCTCTCCCACGTTGTTCACCGCAACGGCGCGATCACCGTGGGGCCGTTTGATCCCACGATCTTCCCTGCACGGGGACAGCCCGACGTGCTCGATATTGCCCTTCTGAAGGGCATCGGGCACTTCGCAACCGGCGAGACGCGGAACGTTCTCTCCTCCGACCACGTACCGGTCATTTTTGGCCTCGATGTGGCCGGAACTTCTCTTCCAGGCAGCCGTCCGAGCTATCGCAGGCTCGTCGCAGAGCGCTTTCAGATGAAAGCGCTCGAACTGCTCGAGGACGCGCCAAACCCCGCCGTGGTAGGGGCAGACGCCTCCCTAGCATTCTTCACCCGAAGAATACTCCGAGCAGCGGAGGAATCCACGCCGAGACGTCGCCAAGGACCACGAGACTTCTCGCGACAGCTACCGCGCCCTATCCTGGACGCGATCACCAAGAAGAACCGACTGTTTCGTGAATGGCAGCTCACTCGCCAACCAGACACGAAGCGCCGATTAAACCGCATGAGATGGGAAATTAAGTAGCAGTCGAGCATCACCGGAACCAGGAATGGGAAGACCATGTGTCTACCCTCAATCCTGAGGATGGCAGTGCATGGAGGGTGGTAAAGTCCTTCCTACGCCGGCGACAGCGAATACCGCCTTTACAGGTCGGGAACAACTTCGCCAGCGACCCCGACACGCAAAAGCCGGCGTCCTGGCTGACGCCTTTGCAGCCAACTTCACACCGGTGGCCGACGTTATCGATGACGACCACATACGGCGGGCCCACGAGCCACTACCAACCTTCCGCGCCACGAGGGAGGAAGGCGACGTTATCGAGCCGATAACGGAGGAGGAAGTTGCTGTGCAACTTCGCTCGCTGAACCCCAAGAAGGCCGGAGGCAGCGATGGCCTCACTAACCTCCTGCTGAAGAACCTTCCACCGGGCCTACACCGGCAACTTGCCGATGTTTTCAACGAGATTCTCCGATCGGGTGACTACCCCTCTGCGTGGAAACACGCGGAGGTCGTGGCCATCCTGAAATCCGGCAAGGACCCACGCCAGGCATCAAGCTACCGACCCATCAGCCTACTCCCGTCCCTCTCGAAAGTTTTCGAGAGTCTGTACGCGAGAAGACTGATGCGACACGTCACCCAGGAGGGCATCATCGCGGACGAGCAGTTCGGATTCCGAGAAGAGCATGCCACTTCCCACCAGCTGTTGGGGATGGTAGAACCGGCCATGAGGGCACTGGAAACAAGGGAATTCCTTGGCGCAGTGTTCCTCGACGTCTCCCGAGCGTTTGATTCGGTGTGGCACGACGGTCTCGAGTTCAAACTCTTTGAGCAAGGGATACCGACGTCTCACATGACGTTGCTGCGGTCGTACCTGTCCGAACGAACCTTCCACGTGAGGGCTGACGACGGTACGTCCACAGACCGGCAGATACGTGCAGGGGTCGGTTCTCGGCCCCTCACTGTACTCCCTGTACACTGCAGACGCGCCGAAAGTGGCAGGAGTCGAACTGGCGCTATACGCTGATGATACAGCCCTGTTCACACGCAGCATCAATGCCCAGGTGCTGAGAAACCGCCTTCAACGCGGGTGCGACGCCTTGGGCTCATGGGCAACAAAGTGGCGGTTGAAATTCAACGCCACAAAGAGCCAGGTAGTCGTCTTCACTCGAAGACTTCTGAAGCCAGGGCTTACGCCGCTCGAAATCCTGGGAGAACCTATCCCATGGAGTGGGACGGCGAAATACCTAGGGGTTACCCTAGACCGCAGGCTCACCTGGAAGCACCACATCCGTGATATGAAAGAGAGAGCAATTGGACGCCTCCGCGCCCTGTATCCACTGCTAAACCCGCAGTCGTCATTGCCACCGCAAGACGGCATCACGCTTTACCTAACATTCGTTCGCCCACTGCTAGAGTATGCGGCCGTGGTCTGGGGGAAAGCCGCAGATGCTCACATTGTGACTCTGCAACGGATACAGAACCGCGCCCTGAAGACTACTATGCATCTTCCGAGGCGCTTTTCGACGCGCCAACTCCACGAGGACACCGGGATCCTGCCTCTCCGAGAAAGGTTCCGCGCCATCGCCAGGAAGTTCTACGAGAGGACGGAACACTCCCGCAACCGGCTCATCCGTGGACTGGGCCAACAACCACATCACAGGCCAACCACACGTTGGCCTGACCTGCTGAAGGATTAAGTTTTACTAATCCCTCAACAGAGTGTCTTTCTCTTTTTCTGGTAAAACCAGACAGGACCAATCGACAAGAGTGTTAATATATATTTGTCTCCCCTACAGGAACTGCAGGAACGACATATGTATGTCTATACTGCACAACCTCGAGCCAAGGACAGGCTCGTCATTCCAGCGTCAGCAAACCCGACACTTCGCCTGAAGATGGCAAGTAAGAAACTTGCTGAAACGTTGCTGGAGAACAACGCATTGACTCGGCTGTCAACCCGAGAAGAATTTATCATAAAGATTCGCCGATAAAGCCTGCATTCTCATGTTGGAAGTTTGTTTTACAACCTTCGTACCTGGATAAAGAGCTTTTACTACTTGATATATATCTGTGAAAGTTGCTGCATAAGACGATTTAAGAAGAAACTGAATTCCTTCAGCTATGACAATGTTTAAAGAAATCGTGTTAACGGCAATAAATCGTGGTTTGTGAATCGTTTACCAGCCGTACTCTGCCGCATTTCGCTGGTTGGAAGCCAAAAAACTTACTGACAAATTTCACAGAAGGAAAAGAGGGACGAAATGTCTCCCACTGGAAGGTCATGTTGTTTTATTTAAGTTACTACAAAATCGGGTAAAATAAACAGTGAGGTTGTCAGTAAAAACACATTACTGTTGTCAGTATGATGTTGCACTGCCCAGGGCCTGTAATGATAAAGAGCCCGTTTAGATCAGGAATATTGTATGCAGAAGTGGAAGAGAGAGCACCACTAAATTCTACAATCCGTATGCACTGCATACACAGAAATTACTATTACAGTGTACTTTTGGGGCCCAATGGGTTAATTGCATATTTTCCAGTGAGAAAGAGCACTGGCAAACAGTCTTCACTACATTAGGTTACTTAAACTGGTGTCACTCTGAGCTAGAATTTATGATCAGCAACTAAATGTAAGGTCCATGGGTCGGATGCGGGTTTTGATAATGTGAAATACTTTCCCACATTAGGCAAGCGAATATTAAATTTGAACTAATATTGTGAAAATTTCAACTTGGATAGCTTAAAATAAATACCTTTATGTTTATTTCAAAGTAAAAAAGTTGATTTTCTGAAACATTCTCAGTCATACACAATTGAAACATGTCACATAGACCAAATCCTATCGAAGAACCTACAGCGACGTATATTGGAAGGCAGTAAGATCCCTTGGCTTTTGGTTTGGCAGTATTCGACAGCCATTTCTAGAGGCAAGTGAATGAGGAAAGATACCGCTTTTTCGTTATCAAGTGATGTCTTCATCAATTGCTTTAGTTTTAATGTAATCTACGAGTAATTGCTGATGTTTTATATTAACATGAAAAGAATTCCGTAGACGGGGAAAGAACATGTTCTTGGGCAACTACTTCTATAATGACCAAAAGTTATTAATTGATGTTCAGGCACATGCGTTCCAGCAGCGGTATAAAGAAAATGAAAGTAACAATACGGTAATAATCGAATTATCTGACAACTTCACCCTTCACAGTGTATTTTCTCGAACTAAGAAATTTGCTGAATTAGTGAAAACTTCAAAATGGCTTCATATCGAGGCTATGATGCCTCCACGTCAGAATCTTCCTCCTACTTAAACATTTAATAGACTCCCTTTTTTTCACTGTGACTGATTTTGTAAGCTAAGCATATGCTCCATTACAGCACACTCCTGGGGCTGGAAAACGTGGCCACAATGTTCTGGTGTAACGAACTGCCACAGGTGCTATGAGTGGGTTCAGGCATTTACTTTTAAGAGGCACAAAAAGATTTACTTTATCTCTGGTAGCCTCAAGAGAAAGACGTTATAATTCAGAATCCGCATTGAACATCACGTTCCTTCATTACCAAATGGGCAGAGCCGGTTTACGTTGGGAAACGACATAGGCGGAAGTCATGGTAAACAGAAATACTGTCACCAGCATAAACTTATTTTATTTATAAAGTTTTATTTTATTTGATGAACCGATAGCCATTTAAAGGAAGACGGCTCTCATTTTACTTGTACTTGATAGGTCTACAGACGTTGAAAAATTTGGTGCTGGACTGTGATTTGAATTCGTATCTCCTCTCTCGAGCATCTCAGTCTCTCGGAACAGTATAGTTCAATCATTTCGTTTCCTCTCTAGGTCTCTTCCAAAGGTAAGTATGTGGGTCCGAATACTGATCCAGTACAAAAATATTCATAATTTCATTTCAAACTGTATCACATGCACAGCGGCCTTTTAGTGAATTTTAAAATGCGTTTATAATGTCTGTTCACGTGTTACCAACATTTGCAATAGCTATCGTTATTTCTGGCCAAACACGCACTCATCTTACTGTTGGTGAGTAACCAATTGATAGTTAAGCTATATTCGTGGATGATAAAGAAGGACGGTAGGTGTGCGTTTCGACTGTCACTCAGGCACAAAAATTTGTATCCTTATTTAGATTCAGACACCTAGCAGATGGTAAGAAAAACCGATACATAACGTTTGATTTTACTTAGTTAACAATCCGTTTACGTGTTGGGTTTGTATCTCCGCCACAGAACTTCACATCATGCATACTTCGTTACTTCAGAATGAAGGTATATCAGACATCTTTCGTGGTTAGTTAACAGGGACGAAAGGGTCTTAACAGGAGTCCTGGTTTATTACAAAAACTATCGTCTTTTATTTTCAAGTTTAGATTTGGTTACTGATATTGGCGAAAATTTCGGTAATTCATGACTCTTCATGGCTAGTCAACAATATGATTAGATTAGATTTGATTCGACTAATATTTGTTCCATAGATCGTGGATACAACATTTCGTAATGATGTGGAACGTGTCATTTTAATGAAAGGTTTCCTTACATAACATGATGCAATTTCTTTGCAATAATTATTTACCCTCTCTCTCATTCTTTTATATATATACACTCCTGGAAATAGAAATAAGAACACCGCGAATTCATTGTCCCAGGAAGGGGAAACTTTATTGACACATTCCTGGGGTCAGATACATCACATGATCACACTGACAGAACCACAGGCACATAGACACAGGCAACAGAGCATGCACAATGTCGGCACTAGTACAGTGTATATCCACCTTTCGCAGCAATGCAGGCTGCTATTCTCCCATGGAGACGATCGTAGAGATGCTGGATGTAGTCCTGTGGAACGGCTTGCCATGCCATTTCCACCTTGCGCCTCAGTTGGACCAGCGTTCGTGCTGGACGTGCAGACCGCGTGAGACGACGCTTCATCCAGTCCCAAACATGCTCAATGGGGGACAGATCCGGAGATCTTGCTGGCCAGGGTAGTTGACTTACACCTTCTAGAGCACGTTGGGTGGCACGGGATACATGCGGACGTGCATTGTCCTGTTGGAACAGCAAGTTCCCTTGCGGGTCTAGGAATGGTAGAACGATGGGTTCGATGACGGTTTGGATGTACCGTGCACTATTCAGTGTCCCCTCGACGATCACCAGAAGTGTACGGCCAGTGTAGGAGATCGCTCCCCACACCATGATGCCGGGTGTTGGCCCTGTGTGCCTCGGTCGTATGCAGTCCTGATTGTGGCGCTCACCTGCACGGCGCCAAACACGCATACGACCATCATTGGCACCAAGGCAGAAGCGACTCTCATCGCTCAAGACGACACGTCTCCATTCGTCCCTCCATTCACGCCTGTGGCGACACCACTGGAGGCGGGCTGCACGATGTTGGGGCGTGAGCGGAAGACGGCCTAACGGTGTGCGGGACCGTAGCCCAGCTTCATGGAGACGGTTGCGAATGGTCCTCGCCGATACCCCAGGAGCAACAGTGTCCCTAATTTGCTGGGAATTGGCGGTGCGGTCCCCTATGGCACTGCGTAGGATCCTACGATCTTGGCGTGCATCCGTGCGTCGCTGCGGTCCGGTCCCAGGTCGACGGGCACGTGCACCTTCCGCCGACTACTGGCGACAACATCGATGTACTGTGGAGACCTCACGCCCCACGTGTTGAGCAATTCGGCGGCACGTCCACCCGGCCTCCCGCATGCCCACTATACGCCCTCGCTCAAAGTCCGTCAACTGCACATACGGTTCACGTCCACGCTGTCGCGGTATGCTACCAGTGTTATAGACTGCGATGAAGCTCCGTATGCCACGGCAAACTGGCTGACACTGACGGCGGCGGTGCACAAATGCTGCGCAGCCAGCGCCATTCGACGGCCAACACCGCGGTTCCTGGTGTGTCCGCTGTGCCGTGCGTGTGATCATTGCTTGTACAGCCTTCTCGCAGTGTCCGGAGCAAGTATGGTGGGTCTGACACACCGGTGTCAATGTGTTCTTTTTTCCATTTCCAGGAGTGTATCTTCTCAAATGCACACACACACACACACACACACACACACACACACACACACACACACACACACACACACACACACCTTTTTTTCCATTTCCAGGAGTGTATCTTCTCAAATGCACACACACACACAAACATTATTTTTTCTTTTTATTTGTTCATTGTGCTCGACATTCCGCCAGGCACAGAAACGTCCATGATTGAGTTTCTTAGTTATGAGTACACTTACGAAAGAAATATAAAAACGATTATGAGAGTTACTGATTTATGATGCTTAGTTTACAGTCAGTTCTGAGTATTATTAGTAACTACGCTCTAGTCCCTAAACCTAGTTACAGAAATGCGAATCAGACACATTACGTATTCCAGGCCATGTCAACCGCGTCTTTGAGATGCCAGCTCTGGTCACTTCCCAGCCCTCTGTAGGAACACATCGGTTCGTATTCTTCCTGCTAGTACTGTAACTGAGATTTGGCAACAAGGCAAGGTATGAATGGCAACTCTGTGATCGACAAGTTACTTCCTGGTGTGCACGGAATTAAGCCTCAAGGTTCACTTGATTTTTCCTGTCATTTCCATTGAGGTGTAACAAAATATTGTAAATTTACGGTTTTCAGCCCAGAAAAGTCGTTGCACGTGGAAATCGCAATTAATCTTGTCCTTTAAATAGCGGCTTACGAGTTCTAGTCACTATTAGCGTCGTAATATTAATACCTGACACATACGTCTGTGCTAGCTAAGTAGTAACATGCTGTTCTGTCAAAAAAGCGTCTGTTCGGGTTCGTGAGTCCAGTCTCTCAAACTGCAGCGTTTTTATCCATCCAGTGAAAGAGCTACAAGCAGTCAGATCAAACATCGATAAGGTAAACGCAAGAAAATACTTTCGGCTCATAGTGCAATGGTGAAAAACTTAAAATGTTGCACAACACGTAATACCTCCTTCCGTTGCTGAAGAGAAAATTTTGCGTTTCTGGGAATACATAACTTTATTTATGAAATGCTACATTTGCATACCTCTTGAATATGAAACCCCGTACCAATTTAACACAGACCCAACCGAAATCTGAGTGAGTAGTATATTATTAATTCTGTTCGATAGAGGCACAATTGTGCACAGATACTCAGCTTTATTGAAACAGACTTACGTTGTAAGGTTATCATGGGTAGTAATATTTCATTTCTTATAATACAGTGCACAATTTTCGTAAGGTTTCTTTTAGTGTTGTTTAAACAACAGTAGACATGAGAGAGAAATAATCATCAACAATATATGCGAATTCTCTGATGTTATCTATAACAGTCTGACAATGCACATGCAGTTTATTGATTATATGCTTGTTTAAAACTTGTTCTGAGTTAAAGCTGCTAAACAAGGTTTCAAGAAGAATAAAGTGCCATTACCACACGACAGCTAATGTAGAAAATACTTTTCTGACGTATTTTGGCACGGTGCGCTCTCCCCAAACATAATACAAAAGTTTCGAGATGCATCTGCTGCCTGGCCGTCTATTAAACCAGAAAAGAACAAAATGTCGCAGTAGTTTTCCCTCTATCCACATGCAACTATTTTGACATGAGGAGTGAAAGGAATTATGTTCAAAGTTCCATTAGATTGATAACTTCAGCAGAGAGCAGAATTGCGTTTTAAAAAATGTAGCAGTGAATGTATTTGAACTCCCGACGTTTTGTCTACGGTACACTACACTTACCATTACACTACTTACTGAGCCGTAGCTACAGTAAGTCCAGAAGTCAACAAGAATTCCTCCAGAACTTCCGCATTCTACAGTGTTGTGAGATAATGCATATGGCCTAATGTAGTTTCTGAGAGACAGACAGTTATAGCTTTTCGTTTGCATTGCACGACGTTTTCAACATACAGATCACGCAATAGAGTAGCTGAAGTCGAAAGGAACACTTCCTATTTAAATTCCTGCGTCCTACACTGTTGGCCGTTCTGTGTAGGTGGCAGTTACGTGATTTTATTTCGGTGATTACAAAATAAAGTCGAATGTATGCACTGGGTAGTCGAGGCAGCTAATTCGTGGCGATTCGATCAACCAAGTACATGATTGTACTGAACATGCTGCAAACTACTACAGTGAGGTTGTGTGTCAGAATTCTCATCCAGTGTGGCGCAATGGCGTTACAATGGAAAAATTAGCATCAGAGACTAGGATTTGCTGGTCTGTTGGATTGCCGATAGATTCGTATACTCATGGTCTGCGTTCTGTTCCAATTTCTGCCGATAGTTTTTGATAGGGAGAGACAGATTCCATTCTCTTCTGGCCGCGCCACGTGAAGAAGGTATAATGGCATTGTGGCCTGAAATTCACATTACACATGATATCCCTTCTCTACCATGTAGACATTCGGTTGAACCACAATAAAGACAAGAGTGGCGAAATGTAGAAACTCTATCACCAGTAACCTTTTTTTATACTAGTTATTTATTTCTAGTGACGAAATAAACGATATATATGGTCATAGGACACTTACTCCATCTTTTATTTGAGCTTCTGTATTTCGATAAAATTGGTTCTGAACTGGGAATGTAACTCAGACCTCCCTTAACGGGGAATTTGTTCCATTCGTGACAATAATACAATTTGTTGTCAGTTCAAAACTGCAGATTACTCTACATCTCCACGTATTGCGCGTGAATGGGTTCGAATCTTCATGCACATATTGCGCGTGAATGGGTTCGAATACTTGCCCGGCACTAAAGTTATCATTATGTATTATCAATCTATAGCATGCGAACACCTATCTGCTGGTGGGTAAAAATTTTGGTTTTTAATGTATTTTTATTCGTTGTCATCACTAACGATACTGACGTTTTTGACTCCCACTGAGACACACAACTATTTGCGACATCACTGTAAGTTCAAAGATGTTACTCCGAGTTGCTGGTGGAGAAACATTCGCTAGCTGACGTCTATTTGTGTGTAGTCAAGAACGATATGTGCGGGGTTCGATTATCACTCAGCACAGAACTCTTTGCCATATTATTTCTAGGTCAGACATGCTCACATTTCGCTGCTGGTGTAACAAACCTATATTTAACGTTCGTTTTTTTTCTAGAATATAACAGCGATAGGTGCCGGGTTGGAGTCCTGGGAAGGAAAAAGTTAATGTTTCGTCTCGTCATATCAGTTAAAACATCTTGCTCCTGCCGAGAAAATCCGATATGTCACAGTTGATTGTACTTCGATAACAATACGATTAGGTTCTGGGTTCGAATCTCTGTCTTACACAAAGCTTTGCCTCACGGCATTTCAAGTAAGTCACTTGTGAAGAAACAATATTTAACATCTCTCGTAGTTCGTTAACAGGGGCAATAGAGGCTGGGTAGGAATTAGCGTCCGTTAAAAATGTTTACTTTATTTAATTTAAAGTTGATACTTCCTAACTCATACTGTCTAAATCGAGGTATATCACTCTCTGTACGAGTAGTCAGGAATGGCTGTTGGTTTCCGTCGGTCACGAAATCTTTGCTTAGCCTGCATGACCTGGGTTTGAATCCATATGCAGAACGAGACTTTTCGTCGAGTCATTTGTTGTTAATACATATTCTCAAGTAGCAGCTCGTGAAAACTTTAATTTTTAATGTCATTTTGTGTTAAATAATAAGTACGGTATGTTACTTTGAAGCGAAAATCATGCATACGAAGGACATACTACGTGCATTACCTATCTGTCGTGATAATGAGAGTAGTAACATTTCAGGTATGCCATTTATTGTAATAAATGTGAGCTTACAAGCGTTAAGTACAGTCTTATCTGTGATACGGTATTCCCAGATATTAGTAGTATCATGGTATTACTTTACATCTTGAATATTGCGATATAGAGCAATGTTTTCTAGGGATGATTTGTTGAAACCCTTGTAACACCAGAACTCTAGTGCTTTACTGATTTAGTTTACTTGTGTTTTATTTAATGTTACATCATTGAGCTTCTGTAAATGTGTTTGTTTGAATTGATAACATAAAATTGTATACTCCTTTCATTGTAAGAACTTCGATGTCATGATTCTATGCAATGTAGTGTATCTGTCATTTAAATTCTTTGTCACATTTGGAGGGAATAAAACTTACTGTATATAATGGTAATTTTGTGTGAATAATTTTTTGTAGCAATGTCAATATGTGCAAATATTCTGTTTTATTTAATGTATTTAGTTACTGTTGTGTAAACTGCTGATCCTCACTAAGGGGCCTTAGTTATTCTGTATGTAAAAGTTGTTGTGAATCCCCTCGGAAACGGAACTGTGTAGCGCGCGCAAATTGTGGTTGGCCTAAGTAGAAAATGTGGAACAAGAGTCAGTCGGGGACGAGCCACCAGTCAGGGACGAGCTACAAGTCGGGGACAGGCTACAAGTCGGGGACGAGCTACCAAACTGTGAACTGCCATGTAATAGTGCATATTGTGCTGGTCCCGAGAGAGGCTTTTCCTGCTACTTTCCAATGCCTCGGATGGATGGATAAATAGCTGGAACTACTCTGGAATTGGTATACATCATCGCCACCAAGAAAGGCCAGAGTCCAGCAATTCTGTCTTCAAATCCGCCTACCGACTTGCAGTTGCGACCACATTGCGCAATCACTGTAAAGGAATACTATAATAATGTACAGTGAAGGATCAGTTAAATGGATGTGTTAGTGTGCTCAAATGTAAGGTAATTTATAACTGAATTAATGTACTTACCTTGATTTTGCTCCTTATCATAACACCTCTCAGGTTCCTCTCCGTTTGAACTAAAGTGATTTCCGAGTGTCCTTACTGAAAGAACATTCAAGCCCAGTGTTTTGCTAATTGATGCCTCTTGAACATAGTTAAATGAAAGTTAAAGTTAATGTGGCAAGAAAGTGAGTGAAAGTTGATGATGCTTTCCGAAAATAATTTTCCTAGTAAAACTGCTTATTAATGTATTGTTGCCAACTTCAAATTAAAAGTTCTTAATACTGAGGCTTATAAAGTTTTGCTTCGTAAATGATCTCATTACTGCCTGTTGTAAATCACAGAAGGTGAGTCAGTATCTTACATATATGTTAATTTTGTCTCTCAATGTAGTAAGAGTGGAAAACTGCAGTATGAAACGTTACATACTCATGTTTGCTAAGTGTTTGTCTCTCTTGTGTATTAGAAGTGCATATTAATAATATAATAGGATCCATAGTTTGTCTATTGTGTTAATGCTACATAACAAGTAATGGGAAAACCACTAACTATGAAAAACATTATTTCTTTATTCAAATGATAGTGAGAAGCAACCTGTTAGTGGATTCCAATTAACTTTCATTTTAAATAGTAAAGTATTTAACTGAAAGAGACGTAACCTATATCCAATTAATGATTCTGCAGTGAATAGTAATAATAACGTCATAAAGACCATTCAGTTTGTGTAAGCCCTGAAATTAATAGAGTGTTTCGGTATCTGTTATAATCTTGCATATACTTTGTGTTGCTGTAACTGTTAGTTTCAATCTTACCGTAAACACATGTGTCAGAGTTCACTGCACTCGCGTGTGACAAAGTATAGGTTGTATTTATCCATTAAAGTTACTAATAACTATATTCTTGAACAAGAATGTTAATCATTTTCTTGCTAGTTAGGCTGGCGACCGTTTTCTTTATCCGTTAAATAGTGCAGATAGGCAAAAATTTTGTTTGTTACTGCTCAAATGTTTACGTAATTCTGACTTTCATTTCCGATAAGCCACCTCCGTTAGGTACAACGCGGTCAACATAACAAAATTCCTCTCAGAGGGTAACACTGCTCTCTTGCTTTATACCATAATCGCTTTAACAAGGTAGTTTTAATTCACGACCTGCTTCCAACTTTAAGTTTATGGTATAGCAGTAGCGGATAGTAGTGTTATACCCTTTTCAATAGTCAAACGACTGTGCCGAGGAGCGATTAGAGGACCTGCTAGACAGCTGCGTTATGAGGGTTGTATGTGAATCAGGCGCAATACAATTGAAGTCGTTCGGATACTTTTAGTACGACTGTACATCTAAATCTACATGGATACTCTGCCAATCACATTTAAGAGCCTGGTAGAGTGTTCATCGAACCACCTTCACAATTCTCTATTATTTCAAATTATAGTGCGCGGAAAGAATGAACACCTATATCTTTCCGTACGAGCTCTGATTTCCCTTATTTTACTGTGGTGATCTCTTCTCCATATGTAGGTCGGTGTCAACAAAGTATTTTCGCATTCGAAGGAGAAAGTTGGTGATTGGAATTTCGTGAGAAGTTTTCGTCGCAACGAGAAACGCCTTTCTTTTAATGATCTTCAAGCCCAATTCCTGTACCATTTCTGTGACACTCTGTCCCATATTTCGTGATAATACAAAACGTCCTGCCTTTATTTGAACTTTATCGATGTACTCCGTCAGTCCTATCTGGTAATTATCCCACATTGCGCAGCAGTATTCTAAAAGAGGACGAAAAGCGTGCCGGCGGTGTGGCCGAGCGGTTCTAGGCCGTTCAGTCTGGAACCGAGCGGCCGCTACGGTCGCAGGTTCGAATCCTGCCTCGGGCATGGATGTGTTTGATGTCCTTAGGTTAGTTAGGTTTAAGTAGTCTTCCCCACAAGTTTCTATGTGCTCTTTCCAATTTAAGTTGTTCGTAATTGTAATACCTAGGTATTAGTTGAATTTATGGTTTTTAGATTAGACTGATTTATCGAGTAACCGAAGTTTAAAGGGTTCATTTTAGCACTCATGTGGATGACCTCACACTATTCGTTATTTAGGGTCAACTTCCACTTCTTGCACCATTCAGATATTTTTACTAAATCGTTTTGCAGTTTGTTTTGATTTTCTGTTGACTTTATTAGTCGATAAACGACAGCGTCATCTGCAAACAACAGAAGACGACTGCTCAGATTGTCTACAAAATCGTTTATGTAGATAAGAAACAGCAAAGGCCTATAACGCTACCTTGGGGAACGCATGAAATCGCTTCTGTATTATTCGATGACTTTCCTTTCATTACTACGAACTGGGATGTCTCTGACAGGAAATAGCGAATCCAGTCACATAACTGAGACAACATTCCATAAGCACGCAATTTCACTACGAGCAGCTTGTGTGGTACAGTGTCAAAACCTTCCGGAAATCCAGGAATACCAAATTGATCTGAAATCCCTTGTCAATAGCACTCAGCACTTCGTGTGAATAAAGAGCTAGTTGTGTTTCACAGGAACGAAGTTTTCTAAACCCATGTTGACTGTGTATCAATATACCGTTCCCTTCGAGGTAATTCATAATGTTCGAACACAATATATGTTCTAAAATCCTTCTGAATATCGACGTTAACGATATGGGCCTGTAATTAAGTGGATTATTCCTACTACCTTTGCTTGAATATTGGTGTGACCTGTGCAGCAGTCTAAGGCGCTGCAGTCCTGGACTTTGCGGCTGCTCCCGGCGGAGGATCGACTCCTCCCTCGGGCATGGGTGTGTGTGTTTGTCCTTAGGATAATTTAGGTTAAGTAGTGTGTAAGCTTAGGGACTGGTGACATTAGCAGTTAAGTCCCGCAAGATTTCACACACATCATCTGACCTCTGCAACTTTCCAGTCCTTGGGTACGGATCTTTCGTCGAGCGAACGGTTGTATATGATTGTTAAGTATGGAGCTAATGCATCAGCATACTCGGAAAGGAACCTAATTGGTATTCAGTCTGGACCAGGAGGCTTGCTTTTATTAAGTGATTTGAGTTGCTCCACGACTTTGAGGATATTTACTTCTACGTTACTCATGTTGGCAGCTGTTCTCGATTCGAATTCCGGGATATTTACTTAGTCTTCTTTTGTGAAGGCATTTCGGAAGGCTGTGTTTAGTAACTCTGCGTTGGCAGCACTGTCTTCGATAGTATCTCCATTGTTATCGCGCAGAGAAGGCATTGATAATTTCTTGTCGCTAACGTACTTCACGTACGACCAGAATCTTTTTGGATTTTCAGCCAGGTTTCGAGACAAAGTTTCGTTGTGGAAACTGTTATAGGCGTCTCGCAATGAACTGTGTGCTAAATTTCGAGCTCCTGTAAAGGATCGCCAACATTGGGGATTTTGGGTCTATTTAAATTTGCCATGTTTGTTTCGTTGTTCGTGCAACAGTGTTCTAACCCGTTTTGTGTACCAAGGAAGCTGAGCTCCGTTGTTTGTTTGTTTATTTGCTATAAATCTTTCAATTTCTACCGATACTATTTCTTTGAGTTTGACCTACATCTGGTTTACACTTATTACTTTGGAATGAGTGGAGATTGTTTCTCAGGAGGGCGTCAAGAGAATTTTTATCTGCTTTTTTGAATAGGTATATTTATCACTCATTTTTCGAGGATTTGGGGATTACAATATTCAATCTCGCTACGACAACCCAGTGTTCACAATTCCTATATCGCTTTTAATACTCGTTATTAACTCAGGATTATTTGTTGCTAAGAGGTCAGGTGTGTTTTCATAATCGTTTATTGTTCGCGTGGGCTCATGAACTAACCGCTCGAAATAATTTTCAGAGAATGCGCTTAGCAAAATTTTGGATGATATTATATGTATACTTCCGGAATTAAACATGTATTTTCGCCAACGTATCGAGGGTAAATTAAAGTCAACACCAACTCTTATCGTATGAGTCGGGTACGTGTTTGAAATCAAACTCAAGTTTTCTTTGAGCCTTTCATCGACTGTATCATATGAATTGGGAGGTCAGTAAAAGGATCCAATTATTATTTTATTCCGGTTGCCAACAATGGCCTCTGCCCATACTAACTCAAAGGAAGTATCTACTTCAATATCGCGACAAGTTAAACTACTTCTGACAGCAACAAACACGCCACCCCAACGGTTTTCAGCCTCTCTTTTCGGAACACCGTTACGTTAAAAAAAAGGCTATGAGCAATATGGGACTTAACGTCAGAGGTTATCAGTCCCCTAGAACTTAGAACTACTTAAACCTAACCAACTGAAGGACATCACACATATCCATGCCCGAGGCAGGTTTAGAACCTGCAACAGTAGCAGTCTCGCAGTTCCAGGCTGAAATGACTGGAACCGCTCGGCCACACCGTTAGGTACTTCGCAAAAATTTCGGCTGAGCTTATATCCGACTTTAGCCAGCTTTCAGTGCCTATAACGATTTGAGAATCAGTGCTTTCTATTAGCGCTTGGAGCTCAGGTACTTTTCCAACACAGATACGATAATTTACAACTATTGTACCATTGGTTCCTGTATCTACGTTCCTCCTGTGTTCAGATTGCACCCTTTGTGACTGAAGACTTTCTTGTGTTTTTCCGAGACCCTCTAACCTAAACAACCTCCCAACCACGCCACAGAGCCCCTGCTACCCGTGTAGCCACCTCCTGCGTATAGTGGACACCTGACCTATTCAGTGGAACCCGAAACCCAGCCACCCGCTGGCGCAAGTCGAAGAATCTTCAGCCTACACGCTCTCAGAACCGTCTGGGACTCTGATTCAGACACACCACTCGGCTCTGTACCACAGGTCCACAATCGGTCCTGTAGACTATGCTGCAAATGGTCAGCTCTGCTTTCATCTTGGGAGCAAGACTGGCAGCATTATCGAAAGTGACACACATCATTGGTACCGACGTGAGCAACCACCTGCAATTGGCGGCACCCTGTGCTCTTCGTGGCATCCTGGAAGACCTTTTCCACATCTGGAATGACTCCACCCGGTATGCACACGGAGTGCACATTGGATTTCTTACCCTCCTTGTCAGCAACGCCCTAAGGGGCCCCATAACAAGCCTAACGTTGGAGCCCCCAAGTACCAATAATCCCACCCACTGCGATTGGACGGATCTTGCAGGCTGAATGGTTTCCTCTGAAACAGGACAGGCGACAGCATCCGGCTCAGCGACAGTGTCGGCCACAGACAGAAACTGGAACCTGTTTGTGAGACAAACCGGAGAGGCCTTACTTGCAGCTGCTTGGGATGTCTTTTGCCGCCTGCTTCGCCCTGTGGCGACCTCTACATTTTGATGTCAGATGTGTGTGTTACCACTAAATTTCAGTTACAGAGCAACCTTACCAGCCACTCTCCCTGGAGACGATGACTCTCGACTACCTCAGAGTTGCAGTTTCGACGACAGACGGCATCAGTACGGAATGGGTGATTGCAATGGCTGTTCTTTCTTTCCCCTGCGAGTATCACGTAGAGTCAGTCCACTTTTTTCCAGCTTTTCAGTTCTGTTTTCATGTGTTACCTGTGGCAAGTAAACTCAGACTATGTTCTGAGGATGAGGAAATATGAACGTTATTTTTCCCTGTCATGAATGAGTGTGGCTCATTGTGTGGAAGGGTGTAAGTTGTAAACCACGTGTAGCTTCTTAGGAGGGGAAGATGAGTTTTGTTTAGAAGTCGGAGTTTTGTGGTAGTTTACGCCTTTTTCAATGGGGAATCTATTTCATTTCGAGCAATGAATGTAGCTTACTACGTTTAAGCACGTAAAGTAGTAGCCATGAGTAGACGCTCAAGCGAAGAAGTTCAGTTACAGTAAGTGTTAGGATAGAATTAGAATACGTATCATTGTCGTCATAGTGTTTTGTTCTCCTCGTTGGTTGGTTGTATAATTAGTGGGGGATACTCTGGCGAAGAGGATGCGAATTTCTGCAGCCTGGACCAGATGTGCAGGGAAGTGTATATGTCGATGATATTTGTGTCTTGCAGAGTGCAACTGCTAACAATAATTTTGTTGTAGTCACTTAGGAGGTTCAAAAATGGTTCAAATGGCTCTAAGCATTATTGGACTTAACATCTGAGGTGATCAGTCCCCAAGAACTTAGAACTACTTAAACCTAACTTACCTAAGGACATCACACACATCCATGCTCGAGGCAGGATTCCAAACTGTGATCATAGTGGTTGCGCGGTTCCACACTGTAGCGCCTAGAACCGCTCGGCCACCTCCGACGGCTTCTCTAGAGGAATGAAGAAACTTCTTTTGCCATGTCAACAGCCGAGGGTGCTGAATCACAGGGTATCTATCTTTCTCATGAGTTCTCCCAGTAAAGAACTTGCAAAATTGTGAACCTGAAGCCTAGTTCTTTCTTCTGCCCCCTTCCCGATGTTGTTGTTGTGGTCTTCAGTCTGAAGACTGGACTGATGTAGGTGCCCAAGCTAGTTTATTCTGTGCAAGCCTCTTCAGCGCTGCACGGCTAATACAAGTACATTAGTTTGAACCTGCTAATTACAGATTTAACACCTCCACCCTCGCCAACACCCACATATACACACTTATCTCCACTACCAAATTGAAAATTCCATGATTCTTCTGAATACGCTCTATGAAATGAAGTTGTGCCGCAAGTTTCTTGTTTTCCCGGATCGAGTCAGTATCCTCTAATCAGTTATTCGATCTGCAGCGCTACCACTATTTAACGGCGCTACTGTGTAAATTTTGATGTTGCCATGACTGTTTCAAAAGACCTTGGGAGTGGGCAAGCTCAGAGCCGAGCAAACACCATTGCAGCAGATGCAGCAATGCCACTGGCAGATTCCCACCTTGTGCTCCAGGAAAGGGGCTGCCACCGCCATAACGACGGCACAGCAGAAAGGCGTTGGTGAGCCAGTTACTACATATCCAGTCAATACTCTTCTTATGGCCTACATGGTTGCAAGCTGTGATTTGCAAAGCAAGAACGCTCTGTTCCAACATTGTCATTGTCCATGTCTACAGAAGGTGCAGTGTAGGTGATTCCAGAGTTCTAATTCCTTGGACGCCGCTTTGAAGAGCTACAAAATCCATTATGTTTTAAAATCTATAAAATAAACGATTGCGTATAAGAATTACAATAATCGAATAGCATACATAACGTAAAAAGTACTTTCATCAACGTATTATCAGTTCCTTCGTTTTGAGCTATTTCTCCCTTCTCAGAGAGCTTCTTGCACAAAGATATTCTAACATTGTCAGCTGCTTATTCCAGAGAGTATCGTTTGAATGGCTCAGTGATGTAACAAAAGCATTAAGAAGACCACTTTTCATTACGTAAGTGACACCTTCATTGGCCACAGTCAAATGACCATGAGCTTCTGGACAATTGAAGAATATATACCCCCCATTAGATTTATTTCGTAGCCCTGTATTTAGCATATGGCTGGAACAATTCAATCGTGAATAATCATACAGTGCAACAATGTTTGACCCTGATCAGTCGTATGCTGCATGTCTTTGAAAGAAGAGTGGTGGATGCCAAGAGACATAAATCGTCTAAGCAATTCTCTTATAATGTTACCGCCGATTTTTGGTTCATCTGGAAACTGAGTTTTAAATAAGATGCAATGTCTGAGAGTCCAGTCAATGAAGCAGGAGACAGTACATGGCACATAATTGTTTCTTCTCGCGCTGGATGTCCACATGTCGGTAGTTGCTGAGTATTCACCTTCTGTTATATGAGCAATTACCTCAGGCATAAATATATGGCCCGCATCTCGTGGTCGTGCGATAGCGTTCTC
The DNA here is from genome assembly GCF_023897955.1 of Schistocerca gregaria. Classification (NCBI taxonomy): domain Eukaryota; kingdom Metazoa; phylum Arthropoda; class Insecta; order Orthoptera; family Acrididae; genus Schistocerca; species Schistocerca gregaria. Next base: position 397,917,476 of record NC_064931.1, on the reverse strand, counting down.
GCTTCCCACGCCCGGGTTCCTGGGTTCGATTCCCGGAGGGGTCAGGGATTTTCTCTGCCTCTTGATGGCTGGGTGTTGTGTGATGTCCTTAGGTTAGTTAGGTTTAAGTAGTTGTAAGTCCTAGGGGACTGATGACCTAAGATGGTAAGTCCCATAGTGCTCAGAGCCATTTGAACCATAAATATATGTCATAGGCTTTTAGCACTTTCTGCCATGTACCGTGACACAGTTGTGGGGTGAGATTTAATGACCTTTGCAGTGTCAACTAAAGTCTGAACAAGATTCATAAGACCTTCATCTCCTATACTTCCGTACGACCTTAGGTCTCGTTCACACATAGCCACGCATTTATCGACAGTTATCTCCTCAGTTGGTTTAATAAGTCGTTTCTCGTCCACATAAGAACTTTGTTTTACATTCTCTATCTTCCTTCCACCTTCGCAAGCAGGTAAGGTAACAGTTACAGCTCACAACTTCCACTCGCTCATTCACCTGCCAGAAAGGAAGTTGCTATTGCTGGCTGGGGAGCACTTATACTGTGGTCACTCCGTGTGTGGTTGCCGTTTAACGTCATACCAGAGACATTTCTGTTTACAACAACAAAATAATACAAGAACCAATTCCTCAGTTCGTTGCATGGGCCCATAGTGTGAGATAAATAGCTTTCTCATACGAGAATGAGCAGCGCCGTTAATTTAGAGCAATAGAGAAACGTCTTTTGCCATGTCAACAGCCGAGGGTGCTGCATTACACGAGATCTACCTTATTTATGAGTTCTCCCAGTAAAGAACTTGCAAAATTGTGAACCGGAAGCCTACCTCTCCCTCCCACCCCGTTCCCCAATTTTGTTCTTGTGGCCGACAGTCTGAAGACGGGTTTGATGCAGCTCCCCAAGTTAGTGTATTTTGTACAAGCCTCTTCAGCGCTGAACAGCTACTGCAATGTGCATCAGTTTGAACCTGCTAACTGTATTCATGACTTTGTCTCCCTCTACAATTTTAATACCCCCCCTCTCCCCAACACCCACATATTCACACTTCTCTCCATTACCAAACTGACAATTCCTTTGTGCCTCAGGATATGCTCTATGAAACGAAGTCGTGCCATAGGTTTCTTGTTTTCTCCAGTTCGACTCAGTATCTTCATATCAGTTATTCGTTCTGCAGCGCCACCACTATTTTTCGGCGCTGCTGAGTAAAATTGTGATTGTGGTATGGATAGCTGCGATGCCAAAGCGTAGATGAAAGTTCTTAAGTTTGCAATACGACAGACACCGACGACAGCGCCCTCTAGCCGGTGCTGTGGAGTTCTACGACCTCCGCGACAGATTCTGCCCATTTTGATCAAGAGCAGAGGGCCAGGACACATGGCTTGCTCTTGAGACTATGTACTACTTACGACGGTTCTAAGGTTATGCACGTCAGTGCAAAGTTGTATATTCAGTTAATACTGTCACAGAGTAAAACCACTTCTAAGAACAGTACAGAGAGATTTTCACCTTTTCCTGCTCCTACTCACAGGAGCAGGCGGGATACAAAACTTGGCGACGAACAGGAATTAATTTTTTTTTTTCCTCTTCTCTCATTTCCTTTTTCGCTCGGTACTACGTTAGCTTTTTTGTGATATGCCCGTGTGGATAGGTGACTATCTTTAAGTGTTCCCACCATTCGCTATTAAGACTTTTATTTGCGTAAACCTTGGCCTCGCCACAGGAACAGGCTTTGCTATCCGATCTTGCACGTTTTCAGGCTCAGCAAATGACGCAGCTGCTTGCTGCCATAAATGGAGTGGTCACACTACAAACTGCAGCTACTGCGGCGCCTCCGACGCCATCGTCTGTACCGGCGCCGTCGCTGATGGCGCCGCCATTTTGTGCCTTCAGTCCTGACGTTTAAGGCTTGCCAGAAAACATCACACAGCACAAGGCACACTTGGCAGCTTGCAACATACCAGGTACAGAGCACGTTGCTTTTTTCATTGCCAATGCAGGTGTTGTGTTGTACCGTCTGCTCGTGAAATTGTTTCCCACCAACTGCCCAAAAACTAAAACTTACGATTAAGTGATTGACGCTTTGAACTCCCACTTTCGTGATGGTGTAAATGTGGTAGCTGCACGCTACAAATTCTTTCGCCTCAGGCGTGGTTATACTGAGTCGAATAAAGCTTGGATAGCAGGCCGTCAGGGACTAACTTCTGATTTTGACTTTAATTACTCGTGTGGACGCTCATATTCGAATGTATCGATTAAAGACGCTATTGCGCAGAATGTGGTGGATCACCGCATCCGCGAAAAAATCATCAGATTTAAAATCCCGTCGTTGCAGTAAGTAGTGGACTTGCTAGACAGATAAGATTTATTAGACACGGCTACTTCCACGTTCGACTTGACGCCTAATGTGAGTACTGTTAGCGCGGCAGAGCACGTGCCCTCCCACCCGCCAGCACGGCCAGCCACGCCCCGCCGCTCGCGCAAGTAGACAAATTTTACACCAGGGACCCACTAAGAAACTGAAATCATGTCCGAACTAGTATCGTGGACACCCATCGTGGGCTGTGTTATTTCTGTAATAAGAAAGGACATGTGCAAACTGTGTGTATTAAGAGAAACTCTAATTCACCAATTGTCTCCAGTTCGCGTCCCTCTCGCGGGCGTCACCGCAACGGCAACTGCCATAATCATGATTCACAGCAGCCTATGGATGTTAATGCCATTTATTCAAAGCCTTCTGTTTCACTTTCTTTGACAGCTGGTCGTGTGAATCAAGTTTTGCCAGACACTTCCTCTTGCATTCAGCGCGATGCGAGGAAACTTTTTGTGACTTTGCTCATTTGTGGACGTTCTGTTCACACGCAGCTGGACACTGGTGCGTAAGTTTCTTTACTGAACAAATCGACGTATGACTTGCTTGGTTCACTCCCGCATCATACTTCACAGTCCACGCTGACTGCACTTACTGGACAGGAAATCTCAGTGCTTGGCGAGTGTAGTTTCCTACCAACGTATGGTACCACGACACGTACAGTGTCTTTCCATGTGCTCTGCTCTAGTGATGCTACTACGTGCATTACCTATCTGACGTAATAATGTGAGTGGTAACATTTCAGGTATGTCATTTATTGCAATAAATGTGAGCTTACAAGCTTAAGGACAGTCTTATCTGTGATAAGGAGTTTCCTGATATTTCTAGTATCGTGATATTACTTTACATCTTGAGTTATTGCGATACAGAGCAGTGTTTTCTAGTGGTGACTTGTTGGAAACATTCTCAATAGTCAAATGACTGTACCAAGCAGCGATTAGAGGACGTGCTAGACAGCTGCGTTATGTGGGTTGCATGCGAATCAGGCGAAATGCAATTCAGGTCGTTCGGATTATTTTAAGCACGACTGTACATTATATTTTAAAATTTTGAAAAAAAATATTTGTGATTTTTAGATTTCTTCTACCAGATTCTGCAATTGTTTTAAATTTTTCAGTATAACGAAACGCTAAAATTTAGGTATTGTCAGTGGATGTGAATGTTCAGAACAGGTGTCATATTCAAATTTTCATATTTAGGACCCTTCTTACACATAAATATATCTTTAAAAAGTATATTGTGCGTAAAAGAGAACGAAAATTAACGAAATCAGTGTATCTTTGTGTTGGTCATATATTACGCCCCCCTTTTGTAGTACACGTTATGGAAAATCCGTTGGTATTCCTAGGTTTCATTCGAATACGTTCCATTACCTTTCATTCAGTTCCATTGAGCGGTATCTTATAATCCCTTCCCAGTTCTTTGCTGTCTCTGACAGAACTGCAGTGTCACCGGTAAACTTCAAAATGTTTATTGCATCTCCCAAATATTTAATTCTGTTCACAAATTTATCCTTGTATACATTTCTGCTATTCAGTGCAGATGTTGACTGGCATCGAGTGTAGGCAACCCAAACGTCTCACTCCCATCTTCAACTTGTACAACTAGAAATCCAGCGGATGAAGTAGCAGAATTTATGTGCTTCAACAAGATTTGTTTTTTGATGTGGTGGGGCTCTGAAATACATGCCCAGCCTCATTACACCTCTCTTCTTTTTGCCTGAGGACAGCAAAATTAATATTTCAGTGCATATACGGCAAAAATTCAAACTTTCATTTAGGGCAACATAGATTCCCAAGGATTCACGTGTTGCCAGTTGTGGAGGAACATGTAGAAATGAGTGTCTCTCCTATTCCAGAACATTAAATGTTATTTTTGTAACTTCCAGAAGAGCAGAATACATTGAGATAACTATTTCTAGATCGAAAGCTAAGCCAGTTCCGTTCAAACCCACTAGCGAGAACAAAGAGAAAAGACGATTGGAGATGCAGTAAAGAGAAATCATTTACATGACTTAACGCCTCTTATCTTCAGATATCATTTTTAAATGTCGAATAGTGGCCAGAGGAATGTTGCTGCCTTACAGTGTCTCTGGACGAATAGCTTTTTATCTAAGTATAATTTGAGGCGTTTATGTAAAAGTCCGATTTCAGAAGTCTCTCTGTCCTGGGGCGCCTGGCTCAATTGCTTTAACATTGTCATCGTCCATGTCTGCAGAAGGTGCAGTGTAGGTTATTTTTTTAGTTCTAATTCCTTGGACGTCACTTTGAAGAGCTACAAAAACACTTATGTTTCAAAAGCTATAAAATAAACGATTGCGTATAAGAATTAGAATAACAGAATAGCATACATACCGTAAAAAGTTCTTTCATCAGCATTAAATCAGTTCCATCATTTCGTTCTACTTCTCCCTTCTCAGAGAGCTCTTCACACAAATACATTCTAACATTGTCAGCTGCATATTCGGGAGAGTATCGTTAGATTGGCTCGGTGATCTATCAAGAGCATTAAGAAGACAACATTCCTTTACGTAAGTGACGCGTTCTTTCGCTGCAATCAAAACGTATGGACAATTGACGCATATATACTCCACATAAAAATATTTCCTTGCTCTCTATTTAACATATAGCGGGAACAATTCAATCGTGAATAATCACGCAGTTTAGCGATAATGTTAGTACCTTGATCAGTATATTGCTCCATGTCTTTAATAATGGATACCAATAGACATAAATCGTCTAAACAATTCTCTTAGAATGTTACCGCCCGTTTTTTGTTCATCTGGAAACTAAGTTGTAAACAAAATGCGAGATCTCAGAGTCCGGTCAATGAAACAGGATACAGTACATGTCAGATAATTGTTTCCTTCTCGCACTGGATGTCCACATGTCAGTAGTTGCTGAGTATCCACCTTTTGTTGTATGAGGAATTACCTCAGGCATAATTATATGTCACAGCCTTTAAACACTTTCTGCCATGTACGGCGACACAGTGGTGATGTGAGACATAATGGTCTTTGCAGTGTCAATTAACGTCTGAACAAGATCCGTAAGACCTTCATCTCTTATAGTTCCGTACGACCTTATGTCATGTGCACATATAGCCACGCATTTATCGAAAATTATCTCCCGAGCAGGTTTAGGAAGTCGTTTTCTCGTCCACATAAGACGCTTGTTTATTAGAAACGCACGGATGGCGATAAATGTGTGAAGTGCCACTTGACCCTTCATTATGAGAGTAAATTTCACTGCACAGCGAACAGGAAACCAAATGAAAGTTTTTACTACGCAATTCAAAGCAGACTTTAACACGGTCCAAACTGAACTTTTAAGATTCGCTTCATGCTGTGCGGTTCTCTAGTCATCACTGATTAATTTTCTTCTACTTCCCTATTTCTTAGCATGTACTCCTTCTTCTGCAAACCGCGTTGAGTTTCCATGCTCATTTTGTGCGTTACGACAAAAATGAAGAACTCCCAAGACCGCACTAAACACTACTTTACTCACCGCTAGTAGCCCGTGGCTCGCAACTGCTGTCAATAATATCAACAGCCCGTAGACCGCAGCACGGCAATGCTTGTGCAAGGCCCTGGTGCAGTGACGTCACGAACTAGCAGGTAGGCCGCGGCCCCTGGGCTGGGTCTCCATACGAAACTCTGCTGAGTGCGTGGCATACAGGTTCTCTGGCGACACCTCTGCCCGGCGCTTCGGGTGACGTCAGGGACTTGCTAGGCCCGAGACTGCTGTACGCCAGTGCGGCCGCAGCTCGCGGGCCGCGCCGCGATGCCCATCTCTTCTGCGCAATCAGAGCTCGCATTAAGCAGGTCGTCACCAACAGATTGACATCATACAAGCCAACTGCGACGTCACTTCAGTTGTGGTTTCATCAACTGCCATGTGCAGACACGTCACTGAACTGACTTAACCCCTTAATCTCAGAACAATGATACCTCTCAAATTTTAAGTTAGTGCATCTTGTACAAATATCTCCCATGTCAAAGAAAATGATTTGTCAAACCGTTTGCTCAAAACATGTCGAACTGTGTATTGTTATTTCGTGTATACAACAGTATTGTAAATTTGTTGTAAACGACTTAAATGCTACTCATGTAACAGCCAGTATCACAGTCAAATGCATCGTAGGCAAATGTAAGACACCAAGAAAATTTTTCTTTCTCTATGTTTATAAAATATGTCTGTACCAGAGAGTCCACAAATGGTAATTAGTACATGTAAGACTTCCTGTGATAATAAAGAACACAGAGGCCTTTACATTTTTCTGAAATCAGCTATGAGATGCCTTCCTGTTTTGTATCGTCCTTTGTTCTTCAGCTTTCGCTATGTAAGCATCTATCTCGTTAGCTCTTAAGAACCATAAATATATTTAAGTATATTCAAATTAATACCTTTCACATATATTAATTTAACAAACTAAACATATATCTTTGTATTAATGTCTTCATCAGCTTTCTACATCTACATCTACATCCATACTCCGCAAGCCACCTGACGGTGTGTGGCGGAGGGTACCCTGAGTACCTCTATCGGTTCTCCCTTCTATTCCAGCCTCGTATTGTTCGTGGAAAGAAGGATTGTCGGTATGGTTCTGTGTGGGCTCTAATCTCTCTGATTTTATCCTCATGGCCTCTTCGCGAGATATACGTAGGAGGGAGCAATATACTGCTTGACTCTTCGGTGAAGGTATGTTCTCGAAACTTCAACAAAAGCCCGTACCGAGCTACTGAGCGTCTCTCCTGCAGAGTCTTCCACTGGAGTTTATCTATCATCTCCGTAACGCTTTCGCGATTACTAAATGATCCTGTAACGAAGCGCGCTGCTCTCCGTTGGATCTTCTCTATCTCTTCTGTCAATCCTATCTGATGCGGATCCCACACTGCTGAGCAGTATTCAAGCAGTGGGCGAACAAGCGTACTGTAACCTACTTCCTTTGTTTTCGGATTGCATTTCCTTAAGATTCTTCCAATGAATCTGTCTGGCATCTGCTTTACCGACGATCAACTTTATATGATCATTCCATTTTAAATCACTCCTAATGCGTACTCCCAGAGAATTTATGGAATTAACTGCTTCCATTTGCTGACCTGCTATTTTGTAGCTAAATGATAAGGGATCTATCTTTCTATGTATTCGCAGCACATTACACTTTTCTACATTGAGATTCAATTGCCATTCCGTGCACCATGCGTCAATTCGCTGCAGATCCTCCTGCATTTCAGTACAATTTTCCATTGTTGCAACCTCGCGATACACCACAGCATCATCTGAAAAAAGCCTCAGGGAACTTCCGATGTCATCCACCAGGTCATTTATGTATATTGTGAATAGCAACGGTCCTATGACACTCCCCCGCGGCACACCTGAAATCACTCTTACTTCGGAAGACTTCTCTCCATTGAGAATGACATACTGCGTTCTGTTATCTAGGAACTCCTCAATCCAATCACACAATTTGTCTCATAGTCCGTATGCTCTTACTTTGTTCATTAAACGACTGTTGGGAACTGTGTCAAACGCCTTGCGGAAGTCAAGAAACACAGCATCTACCTGTGTACCCGTGTCTATGGCCGTCTGAGTCTCGTGGACGAATAGCGCGAGCTGGGTTTCACACGACCGTCTTTTTTCGAAACCCATGCTGATTCCTACAGAGTAGATTTCTAGTCTCCAGAAAAGACATTATACTCGAACATAATACGAGTTGCAAAATTCTACAACTGATCGACGTTAGAGATATAGGTCTATAGTTCTGCACATCTGTTCGACGTCCCTTCTTGAAAACGGGGATGACCTGTGCCTTTTTCCAATCCTCTGGAACGCTACGCTCTTCTAGAGACCTACGGTACACCGCTGCAAGAAGGGGTGCAAGTTCCTTCGCGTACTCTGTGTAAAATCGAACTGGTATCCCATCAGGACCAGCGGCCTTTACTCTTTTGAGCGATTTTAATTGTTTCTCTATCCCTCTGTCGTCTATTTCGATATGTACCATTTTGTCAACTTTGTGACAATCTAGAGAAGGAAGTACAGTGCAGTCTTCCTCTGGGAAACAGCTTTGGAAGAAGACATTTAGAATTTCGGCCTTTAGTCTGTCATCCTCTGTGTCAGTACCATTTAGGTCACAGTGTCTGGACATTTTGTTTTGATCCACCTACCGCTTTGACAAAGGACCAAAATTTCTTAGGATTTTCTGCCAAGTCAGTACATAGAACTTTACTTTCGAATTCATTGAACGCCTCTCGCATAGCCCTCCTCACACTATATTTCGCTTCGCGTAATTTTTGTTTGTCTGCAAGCTTTGGCTATGTTTATGTTTGCTGTGAAGTTCCCTTTGCTTCCTCAGCAGTTTTCTAACGCGGTTGTTGTACCACGGTGGCTCTTCTCCATCTCTTACAATCTTGCTTGGCACATACTCATCTAACGCATATTGTACGATGGTTTTGAACTTTGTCCACTGATCCTCAACACTATCTGTACTTGAGACAAAACTTTTATGTTGAGCCATCAGGTACTTTGTAATCCGCTTTTTGTCACTTTTGCTAAACAGAAAAATCTTCCTATCTTTTTTAATATTTCTATTTACGGCTGAAATCATCGATGCAGTGACCGCTTTATGATCGCTGATTCCCTGTTCTGTATTAAATGATTTAAATAGTTGGCGTCTGTTTGTCACCAGAAGGTCTAATATGTTATCGCCACGAGTCGGTTCTCTGTTTAACTGCTCAAGGTAGTTTTCAGATATAGCACTTAAAAATATTTCACTGGATTCTTTGTCCCTTCCACCCGTTATGAACATTTGAGTCTCCCAGTCTATATCCGGCAAGTTAAAATCTCCACCCAGAACTATAACATGGTGGGGAAATCTACTGGAAATATTTTCCAAATTATTCTTCAGGTGCTGAGCCACAACAGCTGCTGAGCCCGGAGGCCTATAGACACATCCAATTACCATGTCTGAGCCTGCTTTAACCGTGACCTTCACCCAAATCATTTGACAATTCGGATCTCCGTCAATTTCATTCGATACTATTGCACTTCGTATCGCTATATACACGCCTCCCCCTTCACTGTCCAGCCTGTCTCTACGGTATACATTCCAATCTGAGTTTAGGATTTTATTACCGTTTAAGTCTGGTTTCAGCCAACTTTCTGTCCCTAGTACTATATGGGCGTTGTGACCGTTTATTAATGAGAGCAGTTCTGGGACCTTTCTATAGACGCTCCTGCAGTTTACTATCAGCACATTAATATTATTATTCCCGGTTGCATTTTGCCTACTCCTACCTTGCCGCGTCTCAGGAGGCGTCTTGTCGGGCCTAGGGAGCGAATTCTCTAACCTAAAAAAAACCCATGGGCACTGCACACGTACTCCGCTACCCTTGTAGCCGCTTCCGGCGTGTAGTGCACGCCTCACCTATTCAGGGGGACCCTACATTTCTCCACCCGATAGCGGAGGTCGAGAAATTTGCACCCCAGCTCTCCGCAGAATCGTCTGAGCCTCTGGTTTAAGCCTTCCACTCGACTCCAAACCAGAGGACCGCGATCGGTTCTGGGAACGATACTACAAATAGTTAGCTCTGATACCACCCCGAAGGCGAGGCTTTCCGCCTTCCCCAACTCCGCCAACCACCTGAACGAACTGAGGAAGACCTCTGAACCCAGACGGCAGGAGTCATTGGTGCCGACATGAGCAACAATTAGCAGTCGGGTGCACCCAGTGCTCTCTATCACCGCCGGTAGGGCCTCCTCCACATCTCGGATGAGACCCCCCGGCAAGCAGACAGAGTGAACACTGGCCTTCTTCCCCGACCTTTCGGCTATTTCCCTAAGGGGCTCCATCACCCGCCTAACGTTGGAGCTCCCAATAACTAATAAACCCCTACCCCCGTGTGCCTGCTCGGACCTTGCTGAAGGAGCAGCCACATGTCCACTCACAGGCAGAGCGGGCGATGACACACAGCCAGCCTCCACATTTACTCTCCGCCTCATGCGCCGCGAACTTCGCTGAACCCTCCACTCCCCTTGGGGAGAGGGTGCCCCAACCGCGCCCGGTACCCGCGAAGATGTCTCGACAGCCGGGACAGTGGGTGAAGCATGTAACACCTGGGGTGTTGTGTACCTTGCGACGCACCAGACTCCCCACTGCCGCTACACTCCGAGACAGCAGCCTGAAGACGGCTGACCGCGGCCATCAACACGTTCAGCTGTTCGCGAACAGCGGCCAGTTCCTCCTGAGTCCGTACACAGCAGTCACACATCCTATCCATCCTAAGGAATCAATTTACTGAAGAGAGTTAATCAACTTTTAACTAGACTGCTAATTCTCTAAAGGCAGCTGATTTTTGACTAAACTGTGATTGCTAGCCACTTCTTGTAGAAAACAATGAAAATAGCACTACCTGTCTCTGACCTGTATTGAAAACAGACACTAGCACTACTGGCACTATGGCTGACTAAAGGGACTCTCTCTGACTGTATTCAAAACAAACACGAAATCTATGGAACACTATTAATAGCACTCGACAATTAAAGCTTCCTAAAAGCAAAAACACACGGAAGAAGAAGTGACAAGTAACAAAAACACAGTTAATACTTAAATTAACGTAGCTCGCTGCACAGCAGACGTGAAGCAGACGGCGGTTAGCTATGCATAAAAGAAATGCAAAACTGCTGATGTCGAGTCCATCCGACATTGGTGTGATCCAAATACTGATTAGCAATTTATCAGATACTTATGGTGCAACAACGAACCTGTAGTGTTTCAGAAACGAAGTCCGATACTCAATTAACTATAGAGCATAATGCGATTGACCGATTGCGTTATTGACTTGCCTTATGAAAATTACATTGGAGCCACATCTGTAACTTCGCGTTTCTCCCGAACACCAACCTGGAGTAATCGGATAACACAACAGGAATCAACAAGCACTGCTCGGTTAATTACAATTGACATCACTGAATTGACTAACAACTTCCTCTCGCTCATCCACCTACCAGAGAGATTGTTGCTATTGTTGGATAAGGACCACTTATACTGTGGTCACTCCATGTGTGGTTGCAGTTTAACGTCATATCAGAGACATTTCTGTTTACAACAACAAAATAATACAAGTTCGCTTTATCGGCCAATAGTGTGAGCTAAATAGCTTTTCTCATCCGAGATTGAGCAGCGCTGATAATTTAGAGCAATACAGAAACGTCTTTTGCCATGTCAACAGCCAATGGGGCTCAATCCCACGAGATCTACCTTACTCAGATGATCTCCCAGTAACGAACGTGCAAAATTGCGGACCAGAATCCTACCTCTCTCTCCCGCCCCCTTCCCCAATGTTGTTGTTGTGGCCTACGGTATGAAGACTGGTTTGTTGCACCTGCCCAAGCTAGTCTATTCTGTGCAAGCCTCTTCAGCGTTGCACAGCTAATACAATGTGCATCAGTTTGAACCTGATAACTGCAACCAAGCGTTGTCTCCCACTACAATTTTAACACCCCCCTCCCCAACACTGACATATACGCACTTCTCTCCATTACCAAACTGATAAGTCCTTGATGCATCAGGATATGGCCTATGAAACGAGGTTGTGCCGTTCTCTTCTTTGTATTCTACAGACAAGATACGCGAACTCACAGTCACAACGACGTAATTTAGATAACGTCTCAACGTCAGTATAGACAGAAAAAGTGCTCTCAATCACTGGACGCTGCGTACTCAACGACGACTCCCTACCCAGAGGCGAAGTACAGAATCGTATTAGTCAGCAACACCTTCGGTCACCAAAAAGAATTTCCCATTGCCATTTGCCACTATATCATGAAATTAAGTCATAGTGATACTGCCCGCATTTGTCCTTCATGACAAACGAACCTTGTGACAGTATTCGACTGGTGACAGCTTCCCCCAGCTTGAACACTATCCCCCTGAGTTCCACCGCGCTTCGTCCAAAGTCAAATGGTTCAAATGGATGTGACCACTATGAGACTTAACTTCTGAAGTCATTAATCCCCTAGAACTTAGAACTACTTAAACCTGACTAACCTTAGGACATCACACACATCTATGCCCGATGCAGGATTCAAACCTGCGACGATAGCGGTCGCGTGGTTCCAGACTGTAGCACCTAGAACCGCACGCCCACTCTTGCCGGCCGTCGAAAGTCAGTTTCGGCATGATGCTTGATGAGAAAATATAGCCCTAGGACTACGCAGCAGCCTTCGCCTACATCATGCAATACACTGCAAGTGTTGTCAAGTTTTTCAATCTCCTGATCCACTGGCACAAGCCTTGTCGGCCCGATCTTAAACCTTACAAACACATTTCCTCCATATTCTCTCGCACGTTCTGAGGAAGCAGTGCCGTCACAGATAGTGCCGAATCTGCATCCTTCTGAATACTAAATGCGTCTGTACCATTTCAGTGCCCACATCATCTGCAATACAATAAATGGAAATGCTGTGTGGCTGGGGCTCCCGTCGGGGAGACCGTTCGCCTGGTGCAAGTGTTTCGAGTTGACGCCACTTCGTCGGCTTGCGTGTCGATGGAGATAAAATGATGATGATAAGTAGAACACATCACCCAGTCACTGAGCTGCAAAAATCTTCGTCCCAGCCGGGAATCAAACGCGGGCCAGTAAGCATGACACTCTGTCGCACTGACCATTCAGCTACCATGGGCGGAATGCAATACAATCAGCCTTATTGATAGCTTTTTGTACAACGTCCTTACTGTTGGCAGCTGCACTCTGCATCACACAAAAATTATCGGCAAATGCACTTCCCTCCACATCTGGTCCAGGCTGCAGAAATTCGCAACCTCTACACCAGGGTATCCCCCACAAATTATGCAAACTAAAAACGAGGAGAACAAAACAGTACGATGACAAGGACACTTAATCTAATTCTATCCTAACACTTACCATAATTTCACTTCTGTCACTGAGCGGCTACTCATGACTACTACTTTACGTGATTAAACGTAGTGAGCCACATTTATTGCTCAAAATGACATACATTGCATATTAAAAACGGCGAAAACTACCACAAAACTTCGACTTCTCGACAAAACTCATCTTTTCCTCCTAAGAAGTTACGCATGGTTAACTCCTTATACACTTCCAGACAGTGAGCCACACCCATTTATGATAGGCAAAAATATTTATGCATCCTCAAAACACAGTCAGCATTTACTTGACACATGTCACACATGAAAACAGAACTGAAAAGCTGCTAAAAGGTGCAATGATTCGACGTGATACTCGCAGGGGAAAAAATAGAACAGTCGGTGCACTCAGAAACTGTGCACTGATGCGGTGCGTCCAAGAACCAGCAACCCTGAGGTAGTAGAGAGTCATCGTCCCAGGGATGGTGGTTGTTAAGGTTCCCCAGTCACTGAAATTTAGACGTGACACACACTTATGACATCAAAATGTGGAGGTCCAGGATGTATGACCTCTACACATGGAACTCTGAGTTGAGGTGGTGGATTGTTGCCGGGATAATGACACAAGGTTGCTCATAAAAACTTCACTGTTAGTCGTACATTTTACTGAAAAACAGACTAGGACATTCTGTGGTGCAACATAGTGAGTTCTGAAGACTGCGAGTGTTAAGGAACTGACGCAACTGGTAACCATAGTCTCAAACGACTGTTTTCTATGGCTGAAGACTGGTTGTACCTGGTAGTTGGCCCTCAGACTCGAAGATGCTAAGTTCACAGCACTGATCTCAAAACCAGCAGCGGGGTCCCACAGTTAGTGAGGGCCAAATCCCATGGCGGCTGCTTGTAGCGTAATGTCCCCTCGTGCAGCGGCAATACCTCTCCTCTTAAATAGTAGCTACCAGACTGAGACACCTTTGACTAAAAATAATGGTAATTTATGTTGCGACAGAGCTTTGCAAATCACAGCTTCTACCCAGGTAGAGCATAATAAGTCTGTTGATTGGATGTTTAGTTACTGGGCTAGCAAAGCCTTCCTGCTGCGTCGTCATTATGGCGGTGCCAGCCCCTTCTCTGGAGCACAATGTGGAAATATGCCAGTGGCATTGCTGCATCTGACGTTATGGTGTTTTGTCGGCTAACACTTACTGTAACTTAACTTCTCCGTTTGAGCAGCTACTCATGACTAATACTTAACGTGCTTAAACGTAGTGAGCCACATTTATTATTCGAAATGAAATACATTTCCAATTCAAAACGGCATAAACTACCACAAAACTCCGACTTCTCCACAAAACTCATCTTCCCCTCCTAAGAAGCTACGCATGGTTAACACCTTATATACTTCCAGACAATGAGCCACACCCATTGCTGATAGGCAAAAATAACTTTCATATTTACACATCCTCAGAACACAGTCAGCGTTTACTTGACACATGTCACACATGAAAACGGAACTGAAAAGTCACTAAAAGGTACAATGTGTCGACGTGATACTCGCGGAGGAAAATAAAGACCAGTCAGTGGACTCAAAATAGAACACTTACTGCACTCACCCACTGCATACTGATGCTGTGTCTCGACGAAACTGCAACCCTGAGGCAGTCGAGAGTCATTGCCTCCAGGGAGGGTGGCTGGCAAGGTTCCTCTGTCACAGAAATTTAGATGTGACACACACTTATGACATCAAAATGTGGAGGTCCAGGATGTATGACCTCTACACATGGAACTCTGAGTTGAGGTGGTGGATTGTTGTCGGGATGATGATCGATGGATGCTCATAAAAACTTCACTAATAGTCATATATTTTACTGAAGAACACACTAGAACGTTCTGTGCTGAAACGTCCTCCATAGTTGGTGGCCATGGTCTCAAAAGATATCCCTCTATGGCGGAAGGCTGGTTGCACCTGGTAGTTGACCCTTTGGCTGGAAGATGCTAAGCCCACATCACTGATCTTAAGACCAACAACAGGGGCCCACAGTTAGTGGAGACCAAATCTCGTGGTGGCTGCTTGTAACATCATGTTGCCTCGTGGAGTGGTATATACCTCTCCTCGTAAGTAGTAGCTACCGACTGAGACACCTATTACTGAAAATAATGGTAATTTATGTGGGTACAGCTTGCAACCATGTAGGCCATAAAAAGTCTGTTGATTCGATGTGTAGTAACTGCTCTACCAACGCTTTTCTGCTGTGTCGTCGAAATGGTGGTGTCAGCCCCTTTCGTGGAGCATAATGTGTGGGAATCTGCCAGTGGCTTTCCTGCATCTAACGATATAGTGTTTGGTCGGCTCTAAGCTGGCCCACTCTTTTGCAACAGTCATGGCAATATCACAATTTTACTGATTAGGGCAGAAAAATAGCAGTGGCGCTCCACATCGAATAACTGATAACAAGATACTGAGTTGCACTGGAGAAAACAAGACATTTATGACAATACTTCGTTTCATAGGGCATTTCCTGAGGCATCAAGGAATTGTCGGTTTGGTAATGGAGAAAAGTGTGTACATGTTGGTATTGGGAACGGGTGGGGTGCGTTAAAATTGTAGAGGAAGACTAAGTTTTGAATACAGTTAGCAAATTCATTGCATTAGCTGTGCAGAGCTAAAAAGCCTTGCACAGAATAAACTAGCTTGGGCAGCTGCACCAAACCAGTCTTCAGACTGTGGGCCACAACAACAACATTGAGGAATGGAGCGGGAGGGAGTGGTAGGCTACTGGTCGACAATTTTGCAAGTTCTTTAGTGGGAGAACTCCTGAGTAGGGTAGATATCGTGTGATTCATCCCCATCAGCTGTTGATTTGGAAAAAGACGTTTCTATATTGCTCTAAATTAACAGCGTTGCTCATTCTCGTATGAGAAAAGCTATTTGTCTCACACTATTGGCCGATACAGCGAACTGAAGTTGCGGTTCTTGTATTATTTTGTTGTTGTAATCAGAAATGTCTCTGGTATGACGTTAAACTGAAACCACACATGAAGTGACCACAGTATAAGCGGTCCACATTCAACAATAGCAACAACCTCTCAGGTACGTGGATGAGCGTTTGGAAGTTGTTAGTTAACTCAGCAATGGCAATTGAAATTAACCGAGCACTGCTTGTTGATTCCTGTTCTGATTTCCGATTACTCCTTGTTGGTGTTCGAGAGAAACGCAAAGTTACAGATGTGGCTCAAATGTAATTTCCATAAGGCAAGTGCATAACGTGATCAGGCAATCGCATTATGCTCTATAGTTAATTGAGTATCGGACTTCGTTTCTGAAAGACTGTAGGTTCTTTCGTGCACCATAAATGATCTGATAAATTGCTAAACAGTATTTGGATGACACCAATAGCGGATGGACTCCATGTCAGCAGTTTTGCATTTCTTTCACGAATAGCTGAACACAAAGCTGAAAGGTATTAATTTAAATATACTTAAACATATCCATGGCTCTTAACAGCTAACAAGATGGATGCTTACATAGTGAAAGCTGAAGAACAAAAGACGATACGAAACAGGAAGTCATCTCCTAGTTGACGCTAGCACGGAACCTCAGCGTGCTCGGTCAGAGGGTTAGCTGCCCTCTGTAATAATAAAAAAACGGATTTAATCGATCAACAACGAGCTTAAACGGATGTCTTATGACGTCCGCCCCGAGCAGATGCAACGAACAAAAACGAACAAAATGAGATTAAAAAAAAGGGCTGATAGCAGAAAAAAATGTGAGAGATTCTCTGTTATTTATTATCATAGAAAATATTAACACGTACTTATTAACATTTGTGGACTCTGTGGTACACACGTCTTTCATAAATATATAGAAAGAAAAATGTTCTTGGTGTCTTACGTTTTTATACGATACTTTTGACTACTATACTGACTGTTACATGAGAACTCATTCAAGTCGTGTACAATAAAATTACAAGATTGGTGTATACAAGAAAAATACACTATTTTATATGTTTTAAATAAACAGTTTGACAAATCATTTACATTGGCATGGGAGATATTTGTACAGGATACACTAACTTAAAATTTTAGAGGTATCAAAGTTCTGAGGATAAGAGTTTAAGTCAGTTGAGTGATGTGTCTGCCCGTGGGAATTGGTGCAATCACTGCTGGAGTGACGTCGCAGTTGGCTTGTATGTTGTCAATCGGTCGGTGACGATTAGCTGTGTGCGAGCTCTGGTTGTGCACTTCGCTACAGGGTTGGGCATCGAGGCGATGCCCGTCCAGGACCGTAGCCATGACAGCTGTGCGAGCCTTGCTGGGCGCTACCGGTTCAGCCAGGGCAGTCGCATCGAGGTCCGACAGGCCACACTGTGCAGAGTCGTGCACAGAGGCTCGTCCCGCGAGCTGCGGCGGCACTGGACTACAGCAGTCTCGGGCGGAGCGAGTCCCTGACGTCAACCCAAGGACCGAAAAGTGCTGTTGCGAAATCACCTGTACGCCAGAGGCTCAGCAGAGATGCGCATGGAGACGCAGCCTACGGGCAACGGCCTCGCTGCTCCTCAGTGAGCGAACCCGTGACGTCGTTGAACCAGTGCCGTGCGCAAACCGTAGTGTACTGCGGCCTACGGGGTGTTGGTGTATATATTTATGACGAAGGGAAATTACTGCATCCTTTTCATAACTTTACGCCTCTTATCTTGAGATATCATTTTTAAATGAGGAATGGTGGCCAGAGGATAGTTCCTACCTAACAATATCTCTGGAGAAATAGCTTTTCATCTAAGTAAAATTTGAGGTGTTTATGTAAAAGTCCGATTTCAGAAGCTTCTCTGTATTGGGGCACCTTACTCAAATCTTCAGCATTGTCATCGTCCATGTCAACAGAATGTGCAGTGTAGGTGATTTCTCCAGTTCCAATTACTTGGACGCCGCTTTGAAGAGCTACAAAAAATTATGTTTTAAAAGCTGTAAAATAAACGATTGCGTATAAGAATTACAGTAATAGAATAGCATACATACCGTAAAAAGTTCTTTCATCAGCGTGATATCAGTTCCTTCATTTCGGGTTATTTCTCCCTTCTCAGATAGCTTTTGGCACAAGGACATTCTAACATTGTCAGCTGCTTATTCCAACGATACTCCGCTTTAAAATATTTCATAAAGCTGTATATAGCATATGGCAGGAACAATGCAATCGTAAATAATCGTGCAGTTCAACGACAATGTTGGTACCTTGATCAGTTGTGTAATGCATGTCTTTCAAAATAGAGTCGTGGATACCAAGACATAAATCGACTAAACAGTTCTCTTAGAATGTTACCTCCCGTTTTTGGTTCATCTAGAAACTGAGTTTTAAACAAAATGAGAGATCTCAGAGTCTAGTCAATGAAACAGGAGCAATTACCTCAGGCATAATTATATGTCATAGGCTTATAACACTTTCTGCCATGTTCCATGACACAGTTGTGGGGTGAGACATAATGGCCTTTGCAGTGTCAATTAACGTCCGAACAAGATCCATAAGACCTTCACCTCTTATAGTTCCGTAAGACCTCACGTCAATTGCACGCATAGATAGGCATTTATCGACAGTTATCTTCTGAGCGGGTTTAGGAATTCGTTTTCTCTTCCACATAAGACCATTGTTTATTAGAAACCCATGGATGGCGAGAAATGTACGAAGTGCCACTTGATCCTTCAGCATGAGAGGAAAATTCACCGCACAGTGAACAGCAAACAAAATGAACGCTTTTCCTAACACCATCCACGATAGGCCTTAACACAGTCCAAACTGAACCTTTAAAATTCTCTTCAGGCTGTGTGGTTCTCTACTCACCACTCACCACTGATTAGTTTTTCTTTTACTTCCCTTTTCCTTGACATGTGCTCCTTCTTCTGTGAACCACGTTTAGTTTCTGCGTTCATTTCGTGTGTTACGAGAAAAATGAAGAAATCCCACCACTCCACCTAACTCTCACGGTCTAAGGCACTGCAGTCATGGACTGTGGGGATGGTCCTGGCGGAGGTTCACGTCCTCCCTCGTCTATGGGTGTGTGTGTTTGTCCTTAGGATAATTTAGGTTAAGTAGTGTGTAAGCTTAGGGACTAATGACCTTAGCAGTTAAGTCCCACAAGAGTTCACACACATTTGAACATACGAACCAAACTCTGCTCCACTAGCAGATCGTAGCCCGTAGCTCACAACTACGGTCAGTGCTACCAACAGCCCGTAGGCCGCAGTACACCAGCGCTTGCGCAAGGCACTCGTGCAGTGACGTCACAGGCTCGCTCCGTTCGGGGCAGTGGGGCCGCGGCCCGTGGGCTCGGTCTGCATGCGCGACTCTGCGGAGCCTGTGGCATACAGGTTGTTTCGCAACAGCACTACTCGGGCCTTGGGGTGACGTCAGGGACTCGCTCGGACGAGACTGCTGTAGTCCAGTGCGGCCGGTGAACAGGCAGCGCGAGTCAAGCCTCGCACGGCTTTCATGGCTACAGTCTTGGACGGGCCGCGCCTCGATGACCACCTCTGCTGCGACGTGCACAACCAGAGCTCGTACTAAGTCGGTCGTCACCGACCGATTGACATCATACAAGCCAACTGCGACGTCACTCCAGCAGTCGTTGCATAATTTCCCACATGCAGACACATCACTGAACTGATTTACCCTCTTATCCACCGAACATTGATACCTGTCAAACTTTAAGTTAGTGTATCTTCTACAAATATCTCCCATGCCAATGTAAATGATTTGTCAAACTGTTTATTTAAACCATGTCAAATAGTGCATTGTTTTTCTTGTATACACCAATCTTATAATTTTCTGGCACACGACTTGAATAATTACTCATGTAACAGCCAGTTTCGTAGTAAAATATATCGTAGGCAAATTAAGACACCAAGAAAATATTTCTTTTTTATGCATATGAAATATGTGTGTACCATAGAGATCACAAATGTTAGTAACTACATGCAATATTTTATATGATGATAAAGAACAGAGAGGCCTTCATATTTTTTCTGTGATCAGCGAGGAGATGCCTTCCTGTTTCGTATCGTCCTTTGTTCTTCAGCTTTCGCTATGTAATCATCTATCTTGTTAGCTCTTAAGAATTATGAATATATTTAAGTATATTTAAAATAATACCTTTCAGTTTTGTGTTCAGCTATTCGTGAAAGAATGCAAAACTACTGACATGGAGCTCTTCTCCCATTGTTGTGATCCAAATAAGGACTAGCAGTTTATCAGATCATTTATGGTTCACAAACCAAACTGCAGTCTACCGGAAATGAAGTCCGATACTCAATTAACTATACAGCATAAAGCGATTGACCAATCGTGTCATTCACTTGCCATATGAAAATTACGTTGGAACAACATCTGTAACTTGGGTTTTCTCTCGAAGACCAACATGAAGTAATCGGAAATCACAATACTAATCAAAAAGCACTGTTCCGTTAATTTAAATTGACACTACTGAGCTGACTACCTGCTATTAAGTGGTAGGTAAACACGACTATTTCCTTTACAATCTCTATTTTCAGATGGTTCAAATGGCTCTGAGCACAATGGGACTTAACTTCTGAGGTCATCAGTCCCCTAGAACTTAGAACTACTTAAACCTAACTAAGCTAAGGACATCACACACATCCATGCCAGATGCAGGATTCGAACCTGTGACCATAGTGGTCGCGCGGTTCCAGACTGTAGCGCCTAGAACCGTTCAGGCACCCCGGACGGCTTCTCTAGAGGAATATAGAAACGTCTTTTGCCATGTCAACAGCCAAGGGTGCTGCATCACACGAGATCTACCTAACAGGTGAGTTTTCCCTCAAAAGAACTCGAGAAATTGTGAACCTGAAGCCTACCTTTCGATTTTGCCCCATTTCCCAATATTGTTGTTGTATTCTACAGACTGAAGACTGGATTCATGCAACTGCCCAAGCTAGTGTATTCTGTGCAAGCCTCTTCAGCGCTGCACAGCTAATACAAGTACATTAGTCTGAACCTACCAATTGTATTCAAGACTTTACCTCCCTCTACAGTTTCAACACCTCCCCCCTCCCCAACACCCACATATACACACTTCTCTCCATTACCAAATTGACAATTCCTTGATTCCTCAGGATACGCCCTATGAAACGAAGTTGCGCCATAAGTTTCTTGTTTTCCCCGGTTCTACTCAGTATCGTCTATTCAGTTATTCTATCTGCAGCGCCACCACTATTTTTCGGCGCTACTGAGTAAAATGTTGATGTTTCCATGGCTGTTGCAAAAGATCTTGGCAGAGGGCCAGCTCAGACCCAACCAAACACCATTACGTCAGATGCCGCAATGCCACTGGCAGATTCCCACATTGTGCCCCAGGAAAATAGCTGACACTGCCATAACGACGACACAGCAGAAAGGCGTTTGTGGGCCAGTTACTACACATCCAATCAATACACTTCTTATGGTCTACATGGTTGATAGCTGTGATTTGCAAAGTAAGAACGCTCTGTTCCAACATAAAGTACCATTATTTTCAGTCAAAGGTGTCGTAGTCTGGTACCTAATATTTACGAGGAGATGTGTATGCCACTCCTCGAGGCGACACGATGCTACAAGCAGCCACCACGAGATTTGGCCTCCAATAACTGTGGGCTCCAGCTGCTGGTTTTAAGATCAGTGCTGTGAGCTTAGTATCCTCCAGCCTGTGGACCAACTACCAGATGCAACCAGCCTTCATCCATAGAAGCCAGTCGTTTGAGACCATGGCCACCTGTTGCGTCAGTTCCTTAACACTCGCTACGTTCAGCACACGCTATGGAGGACGTTGCACCACAGAATGTTCTAGTTTGTTCTTCAGTCAGATGTATGAATGGTAGTGAAGTTTTTATGAGCAGCCGTGGATCATCATCCCGACAACAATCCACCACCTCAACTCAGACCCCCACATGTAGAGGTCATCCATCTTATCTGACAGCTTCGTGGAGAATGTGGAAAATAGGTTTGACCTGTTGCTTCAGTTAAAAGCTAGAGAGCCTCAAGTAATTGCAGGTGTAGACAGGGCACAACAAACTTTCAGCAGCAAAGTGAAAAGTAAGAATGTAGGAAAATCAGTAAAGAGAAAGAAAGTGTTATTTTTAGGTAGTTCCCGTGGAATAGGTGATGGCCGACTTTTGCATGATGACCTAGAATCAGAATACCAAGTCACCAATTTTTTTAAACCTAGTTTTGATCTGGAGCAGGTGATAGAAGATTTATGATTACTTTGCAAAGATATCACTAAGGCAGACACCATGGTTATAGTGGGTGGGCCATGTAATGTTATTGACAGAGATCCTGGGTACAGCATGGAGCGTGACCTTGCAAAGATTTCATCAGCATCGAAGCATAATAGTATTGACTTTGTATCTGTTCTTGATCGCCATGACCGACCTCATTTGAACTCTTGAGTCAAGAGAGTTAATTTGGAGTTGGAACGGCTGCTTATGTCGTGTGCAGGGTCACACATTGGTGTGGGTCCTGTTGATTCTCTCAATAGGTAGGATTATACTAGGCATGGCCTTCACCTCATCAGGAAAGGGAAGGGTAAACTGACTGGGAAAATAGCAGGAAAGTTAAAGGGGGAAGGCACTATCATGAGTGATAAAATACCAGTGGTTATAGGGTTCAGAAAAGACCATTTTGTAGGGTAGGGACGACAAAAAGAAACAAAATTTTAAGAGAGATTAGGACTGAGACAAACCTTCAGTTTGAGAAAGGAACTCAGTCAATGTGAAATGTCAGCTATCTTTATTGCATCAAAATATTCGAGGACTGAGAAATAAAATTAATGAATTAATTATCTGTGTAGGTGAATTAGGGTCCTCAAAGCCAGCTGACATAATGTACCGGTCTGAACATCATGTGATCACTAGTATATAACTTTTTAGTCTTACAGGGTTTAGGTTAGCATCTCACTTTTGTAGAGCCGAAATGGAGAAAGGAGGAGTTGCCACATTCATCAAGAACTGTCATAAATTTAAGAACATAGGCATTCATAAATTTTGCTTAGAGCAGCATATGGAAGCATGTGTAACAGAAGTAGAATTTTACAAAAAATCCTTCACTATATTAAGTGAATATCGAGCACCTGCAAGTAACTTTAATCTGTTCATAAACCACCTTGAAGTTGTACTGGCCCATTTAACAACCAAAAACAAAGAAATAGTGGTTGCTGGTGATTCCAATGTTGACTCTCCCAATAAGAAATTATTTGAGTTAGTAACACTATCATTCAACTTAATTCCCACTGTAAAGTTCCCCCTGGGGTAGCCAATTGCTCACAAACAGCTGTTGATATACCTTTATAGAAAAGTCCTATGAACAAAACTATATTACAAAACAAATAGTCAATGGCCTCTCAGACCATGACATGCAGTTCCTTCTGTTAATACTGAACAGGATAGAAAATTTGTTAAAGCTGAGCTCAAGAGGGTAATCAATAAGCCAAAAATTGATTATTTTATGACAATCCTCAGAGACATTCACTGGACTGATGTTTACACTGCTCATGGCATGAATGAAAAATATAACACTTTTGCTAATAAAATGCTCACTTTATTCGAACACTGTTTTTCCCCACAACTAACCAAGGTTAGAGTAAAGTCTACAAAGAAGCCATGGATTACTCAAGGAATAGACGTATCTTGTAAAACAAAAAGAAAACTGTATCTGTCAATCCTAAACAGTTCTGATGTTGATGCTCTAGCACATTACAAGAAATATTGCAAAATATTAAAGACTAATACGAACATCAAAGCAAATACACACCTGGAAATGGAGAAAAGAACACATTGACACCGGTGTGTCAGACCCACCATACTTGCTCCGGACACTGCGAGAGGGCTGTACAAGCAATGATCACACGCACGGCACAGCGGACACACCAGGAACCGCGGTGTTGGCCGTCGAATGGCGCTAGCTGCGCAGCATTTGTGCACCGCCGCCGTCAGTGTCAGCCAGTTTGCCGTGGCATACGGAGCTCCATCGCAGTCTTTAACCCTGGTAGCATGCCGCGACAGCGTGGACGTGAACCGTATGTGCAGTTGACGGACTTTGAGCGAGGGCGTATAGTGGGGATGCGGGAGGCCGGGTGGACGTACCGCCGAATTGCTCAACACGTGGGGCGTGAGGTCTCCACAGTACATCGATGTTGTCGCCAGTGGTCGGCGGAAGGTGCACGTGCCCGTCGACCTGGGACCGGACCGCAGCGACGCACGGATGCACGCCAAGACCGTAGGATCCTACGCAGTGCCATAGGGGACCGCACCGCCAGTTCCCAGCAAATTAGGGACACTGTTGCTCCTGGGGTATCGGCGAGGACCATTCGCAACCGTCTCCATGAAGCTGGGCTACGGTCCCGCACACCGTTAGGCCGTCTTCCGCTCACGCCCCAACATCGTGCAGCCCGCCTCCAGTGGTGTCGCGACAGGCGTGAATGGAGGGACGAATGGAGACGTGTCGTCTTCAGCGATGAGAGTCGCTTCTGCCTTGGTGCCATTTATGGTCGTATGCGTGTTTGGCACCGTGCAGGTGAGCGCCACAATCAGGACTGCATACGACCGAGGCACACAGGGCCAACACCCGGCATCATGGTGTGGGGAGCGATCTCCTACACTGGCCGTACACCTCTGGTGATCGTCGAGGGGACACTGAATAGTGCACGGTACATCCAAACCGTCATCGAACCCATCGTTCTACCATTCCTAGACCCGCAAGGGAACTTGCTGTTCCAACAGGACAATGCACGTCCGCATGTATCCCGTGCCACCCAACGTGCTCTAGAAGGTGTAAGTCAACTACCCTGGCCAGCAAGATCTCCGGATCTGTCCCCCATTGAGCATGTTTGGGACTGGACGAAGCGTCGTCTCACGCGGACTGCACGTCCAGCACGAACGCTGGTCCAACTGAGGCGCCAGGTGGAAATGGCATGGCAAGCCGTTCCACAGGACTACATCCAGCATCTCTACGATCGTCTCCATGGGAGAATAGCAGCCTGCGTTGCTGCGAAAGTTGGATATACACTGTACTAGTGCCGACATTGTGCATGCTCTGTTGCCTGTGCCTATGTGCCTGTGGTTCTGTTAGTGTGATCATGTGATGTATCTGACCCCAGGAATGTGTCAATAAAGTTTCCCCTTCCTGGGACAATGAATTCACGGTGTTCTTATTTCAATTTCCAGGAGTGCATATTACAAGGAAAAGATTGTCACATCAGATGACAAAATAAAGACAATGTGGGATATAGTGAAGAAGGAGACCGATAGAACGAGACACGAAGAGGGACAAATAGCATTAAGAGTAAATGATACATTGGTGACAGATGTGTATAGCGTTTCAGAACTTTTCAACAAACATTTTATAACTGTTACTGAAAAGAAGGGGTTGTCTGGTTCTATAGAGAGGTGCTGCCTTGGAATACCTCAGACCAGACATTTCAAGTAACTTCCATAATGTGAATTTGACCCTCAGTACCCCAGCAGAAATAATGTTCATTATAAAATACTTAAAATCAAAGACATCTAGTGGGTATGATGAAATATCAACAAAGTAAATTAGAGTATGTGATTTTGAGTTGAGTAACATATTAAGCTATCTGTGTAACCAGTCGTTTATCAGTGGAATATTTCCTGAATCGCTAAAAAGAAAAACATATAAAGTGTTAATTGTCTTCTTTAACAATGTTGACTGTAGGACTTAGAGAGCTTAATT
The DNA here is from genome assembly GCF_023897955.1 of Schistocerca gregaria. Lineage (NCBI taxonomy): Eukaryota > Metazoa > Arthropoda > Insecta > Orthoptera > Acrididae > Schistocerca > Schistocerca gregaria. The sequence continues at coordinate 397,891,496 of NC_064931.1, read as the reverse complement.
ACGTTAATTCTATTTTTAATAAGTTTTCAAACTTGGTCAGTTAAAATTATTACGCACAAAACAGGAGACTAAACATCCGATTTTTAAACTCTGACAAGGGATACAAAAAGCTGACCCCGGGACAGTCCAGTGCAGAGCAGTGCTGTGCGGTCTCACACGCTCCGCAGCTCTCTCTCGCTCCTATGGCAACACAAGCGACACACTGATCTACACTGCCTTGCGCCTAGGGGGCGCGGGCTCGCCCGCCGGGCGCAATACTTCAATGAGCCTACTTTACTGCATATTGTTGTTGTTGTTGTTGTGGTCTTCAGTCCTGAGACTGGTTTAATGCAGCTCTCCATGCCACTCTATCCTGTGCAAGCCTCTTCATCTCCCAGTACCTACTGCAACCTACATCCTTCTGAATCTGCTTAGTGTATTTATCTCTTGGTTTCCCTCTACCATTTTTACCCTCCACGCTGCCCTCCAATACTAAATTGGTGATCCCTTGATGCCTCAGAACATGTCCTACCAACCGATCCCTTCTTCTCGTCAAGTTGTGCCACAAACTTCTCTTCACCCCAATCCTATTCAATACCTCCTCGTTAGTTATGTGATCTACCCATCTAATCTTCAGCATTCTTCTGTAGGACCACATTTCGGAAACTTCTGTTCTCTTCTTGTCCATGTTTCACTTCCATACATGGCTACACTCCATACAAATACTTTCAGAAATGACTTCCTGACACTTAAATCTATACTCGATGTTAACAAATTTCTCTTCTTCAGAAACGCTTTCCTTGCCATTGCCAGTCTACATTTTATACCCTCTCTACTTCGACCATCATCAGTTATTTTGCTCCCCAAATAGCAAAACTCCTTTACTACTTTAAGTGTCTTATTTCCTAATCTAATTCCCTCAGCATCACCCGACTTAATTTAACTACATTCCATTATCCTCGTTTTGCTTTTGTTGATGTTTATCTTATACCCTCCTTTCAAGACACTGTCAATTCCGTTCAACTGCTCTTCCACAAGTCCTTAGCTGTCTCTGATAGAATTACAATGTCATCGCCGAACCTCAAAGTTTTTATTTCTTCTCCCTGAATATTAATACCTACTCGAAATATTTCTTTTGTTTCCTTTACTGCTTGCTCAATATACAGATTGAATAACATCGGGGAGAGGCTACTCCCTTCCCAACAACTGCTTCCCTTTCATGTCCCTCGACATTTACTGAATATACAACCACCTTTTATCTTTGTTCTCGCTAGTGGGTTCGAACGGAACTGGCTTACCTTTCGATCTATAAATAGTTATCTCAGTGCACTCTACTCTTCTGGAAGTTACAAAAGTAACTTGTAATGTTCTGAAATAAGAGAGACGCACATTCCTACATGTTGCTCCACATCTGGTAACATGTGAATCCTTGGGAATCCATGTCATAATAAATGAAAGTTTGAATTTTTGCCATATATGCACAGCAATATGAATTTTGCTGTCCTCAGGTAAAAAGAAGAAATGTATAATGAGGTTGGACATGTATTTCAGAGCCTCACCCCATCAAAAGCTAATCTTGTTGAAGCACATAAATTCTGCTGCCCCATCCGCTGGATACCTATTAGTGTAATTTGAAGCAGGGAGTAAGACAGTCGGGTAGCAGCTACAACGCAAAAGCATTAATGCATACAAGGATAATTTTTTAAACAGAATTAAATATAAGGAAGAAGCAATTAACATTTTGAAGTTTACCTGTGACACTGTAATTCTGTCAGAGACAGCAAAGAACTTGGAATAACGGTTGAGTGGAATAGATAGTGCCCTGGAAAGGGATTTTCAGATAAACCTCAATGGAACTAAATGAAAGGTAATGGAACGTATTCGAATTAAATCTAGCAGTACCAACGGATTTTCCATAACGTGTAGTACAAAAGCGGGTGGTAATATTTGACCAACACAAAAATATACGTGTTTCGTTAATTTTCGTTGTCATTTACGCACAACATACTTTTTAAAGATATATTATCCACTGAGAAGACCTAAATTTTTGCATTAAGTTTTACTGAAAAATTTAAAACAATTACGGAATCTTGTAGGAGATATCATAAAAAATCAGAAATATATTTTTTCAAAATTTTAAAATCTAATGTAGATGATTAGATAACAGTGTTCTGGAAACGTAGGCATAAAGTACCCCTCCCCTTGGTAATGCGAGGGTTAAATCAGGTTTTGTTAAGGGAATCTGATTACGAAATGAGACAGGACTGTTGGGCAGCAAAATAACAGATTATGGCCGAGGTAGAGAGGATATAAAATGAAGACTGCCTATACCAAAAAAATATTAATGAAAAAGTGGGATTTGCTAACATCGAATATCAATTTAAGTGTTAGGAAGTATTTCCTGAAAGTATTTGTGTGGTTTCCTAGATGCTACTCCAGGTGGATGTAAAAATGAATGTGCGTAATGGAAAATACTGAACGCGAAAGTAAACATTTTGCCCTGTCTGACTACCCCCTGAAGCAGATCTTAGGATGGCTTAACGGTGATATTACTTCATCGTTCTTGCTCTTTAACATATAAATCACAACATAAGAATAAATGAATAGTAACTACTTAATGTTAATGTATCTGTTTATACCTTAATTGTTGATTGAAACCCCTTCATTTATGACACATGTTTATATGTCGATGTGCAATGGACATAAATTGATACAAATGAATTTCCTGACTAATGTTATTGATCAAAAAAATGTGCCCCTTTTTATGGGTACGCGATCTAATATAAATAACGCGAGATAACTGTTTTCACCTACGTCCCAAATACTAGAATACACTACTTTCAAAGATGGTCTACAATTGTGTGGATCCTTAGCTGAAATGAAACTTAAGTGGTCACAGCTGTTCAGCTTTATAGCCCTAATAAGCCGAAGCAATCAATATCACCAAATGTACTGCGTCTCGTGCGTCGGAGTGATGGTTCTCGTAGATGTCTGCGACGATGGAAGAACTCCAGCCACGAAACAGAAAACTCGTTCAAAGACGAGGTCGGAAGAAGGCGGTCCTCTGACTAGTATCATCTATTACTATCTTCTCCTCTCTGTGTTCCACAGATAAGAAACGAGAACACCCAGTCACAAGAACGGGATTTAGGTGTCTCAACGTGAGTATAGACAAAGATGTGCTCTCAATCACTGAACGCTGCGTACTCAACAACGACTCTCTACCGGGAGGCGAAGTCCAGAATAGTATAAGTTAGCAACACCTTAAGGCACCTAAAGAAACTTCCCAATGCCTTGCGGCACTGTATCATGCAAATTAATCATTTGCCAGCATTTCTCCTACCATGATAAACCTTGGTGACAGCTTTCTCAGCTTGAGCATTATCCCTCTGAGTTCCACCACGCGTCATCACAAATCAGTTTTGGTATGATGCTTGATGAGAAAAGCTAGATCTGGGATTGCACAGCAAGCTTCGCCTGCATCACTCATTACACTGCAAGTGTTGTCATTTTTGGCAATCTCCTAACCCACTGGCACAATCCTTGTCGGTCCAATCATAGACCTTACAAACTCATTTCCTCTTTCTTCCCCTCCTACCTTCTGAGGAGGCAGTGCCTTCACAGATGGTGCCGAATCTGCGTTCTTCGGAAATACTAAATGCGTCTTACCATTTCAGTACCCAAAACACCTGCAATACAATCAACCTTATTGATAGCTTTCTGTGTCACCTCCTAAGTATCTACAACAAAATGACTGTCGGCAGCTGCACTCTGCAAGACACAAAAATCACCGGCACTTGTACTTCCCTCCACATCTGGTCCAGGCTGCAGAAATTCGCAACCTCTCCGGCAGGGTATCCCCCACTAATTACACAAACAACAAACGAGGAGAACAAAGTAGTACGGCGACAAGGACACTTAATCTAATTCTATCCTAACACTTACTGTAACTTCAGTCCTCCGCTTGAAGGGATACTCATTACTATTACTTTAGGTGCTAAAAATAGTGAGCCACATTTATTGCTCAAATTGAAATATATTGCTCATTAAAAAGGCGTAAACTACCATAAAACTCCCACTTTTCGACAAAACTCATCTTCCCCTCCTTAGAAGCAACACATGGTTAACACCTTATACACTTCCAGACAATGAGCCACACCCATTGATGATACGTATAAATAACGTTCACATTTACACATCCTCAGAACACAGTCTGAGTCTACTTGCCACATGCCACACATGAAAACAGAACTGAAACCTGGTTAAAGGTGTACTGACTTGATGTGACACTCGCAGGGGGAAAAAGAACAATCAGTTCACTCATCCACTGCATATTGATGCTGTGTATTGACAAAACTGCAACCCTGCGGTAGTCGAGAGTCATCGTATCCATGAGAGGTGGCTGGTATGATTCCTCTGTCAGTGAAATTGGAAGTGACACACACTTCTTAGATCAAAATGTAGAGGGCCAAGATTAGATTAGATTAGATTAGATTTACTTTCATTCCATCCTCCAGGATGTGGGACATGTCACAAAAACAATAATACACGACAGATATTTACAACTGAAAAAATAGGTTAAAGTACCTTCCACAGGTCCCAAGTGGAATTATTCTCATTTTTTAATGAACTCTATATGAAACAATGATTTTACAAACACTAATGCACTGAATTTAAAATTTAAAAAAAGATTTTTTATAAGGAAATAAACATGTAATAGAACTACTACAATACTTATTTACAATGAACACATTACTGCACTGAAATGGCGCAGAAGTTCGATTGTACTTACACACACACACACTCTCTTATTTACAATGAACACATTACTGCACCGAAATGGTGCAGAAGAATTCAATTGGTCCTACTGAGAAATTGATCAATGCAGTTGAAGCAGTTGGCCACAAATAAATCCTGTAGGCTTCTCTTAAACTGAATTCCATTGGTTAAGCTTTTTATCCGGCTGGAGTGGCCATGCGGTTCTAGGCGCTACAGTCTGGAACCGAGCAACTGCTACGGTCACAGGTTCGAATCCTGTCTCGGGCATGGATGTGTGTGTTGCCCTTAGGTTAGTTAGGTTTAATTAGTTCTAAGTTCTAGGCGACTGATGACCTCAGAAGTTAAGTCGCATAGTACTCAGAGCCATTTTTGGTAATCTTTTTATGGGTGCTGGCATGTTATTGAAAATGTGTGTTCCTGAATAATGCACACCTTTTTGTACAAGAGCAAATGACTTTAAATCTTTGTGAAGATTATTCTTACTTCTAGTATTGATTCCATGAAAAAGTGATATGTTTTTAATGACAGATTTCATTAAGGAATAAATATATTGAGAAGCAGTAGTTAGTATCCCTAGTTCCCTAAACTGGCTTCTGCCGGATGTTCTTGAGTTCACGCAACATATAACGTTTACTGCATGTTTTTATGCCTGGAAAACTTTAGCTTGGCTTGATGAATCACCCCAAAAATTTATCCCATATGACATTATGGAATGAAAGTAAGCATAGTATGCCAGTTTTTTTTCATGTTTATATCCCCTGTGTCGAACACAATCAGCACGGCAAATTAAGATTTGTTAAGACGCTTCAGCAGTTATGTGGTGTGCTCTTCCCAGTTAATTTATTATCAAGCTGTAATCCCAAGAATTTAACACTGTCCACTTCTTCTATCTGCTTGTCATTGTATGTTAGGCATATACTTGTGGGACACCCCTTACAAGTTCTGAAATGCATGTAGTGATAATGTTACTGATGGAAGGTCATTGATATACAGAAGAAAAAGTAAGGAGCCTAAAATGGAACCTTGTGGGACTCCACATGTAATTAGTTCCCAGTTGGGTGATGGCTTATAGCTTAATTCATGTCTCTTTCCTAATAACACCCTTTGTTTCCTGCCAGAGATATAAGATTTGAACCATTTTTCAGCATTTCCCATTACTTAAGGGGATATTGTAATTTACACAGTCAAAATCCTTTGACAGATCACAAAACATACCAGTTGCCTGCAGTTTTTTGTCTAATGAATGAAACACATGTTCACTGTAAGTGTAGATAACATCCTCAACATCAGAATATTTTAGAAATCCGAACTGCGACTTTGACAGTATGTTATTTGAGATATGGTGGTTATAAAGCCTATTGTACATTACTTTTCTAAATTTTTTGGGAATGCTGGCAAAAGTGAAATTGGACAGAAATTTGATGCTGTTTCTTTATCTCCCTTCTTAAACAGTTGCCTAACTTCAGCATATTTTAACGATTCAGGAAATATTCCACTGATAAACGACTGGTTACACAGATAGCTTAATATGTTACTCAACTCAAAATCACATACTCTAATTTACTTTGTTGATATTTCATCATACCCACTAGATGTCTTTGATTTTAAGTATTTTATAATGAACATTATTTCTGCTGGGGTACTGAGGGTCAAATTCACATTATGGAAGTTACTTGAAATGTCTGGTCTGAGGTATTCCAAGGCAGCACCTCTCTATAGAACCAGACAACCCCTTCTTTTCAGTAACAGTTATAAAATGTTTGTTGAAAAGTTCTGAAACGCTATACACATCTGTCACCAATGTATCATTTACTCTTAATGCTATTTGTCCCTCTTCGTGTCTCGTTCTATCGGTCTCCTTCTTCACTATATCCCACATTGTCTTTATTTTGTTATCTGATGTGACAATCTTTTCCTTGTAATATGCACTCCTGGAAATTGAAATAAGAACACCGTGAATTCATTGTCCCAGGAAGGGGAAACTTTATTGACACATTCCTGGGGTCAGATACATCACATGATCACACTAACAGAACCACAGGCACATAGGCACAGGCAACAGAGCATGCACAATGTCGGCACTAGTACAGTGTATATCCAACTTTCGCAGCAACGCAGGCTGCTATTCTCCCATGGAGACGATCGTAGAGATGCTGGATGTAGTCCTGTGGAACGGCTTGCCATGCCATTTCCACCTGGCGCCTCAGTTGGACCAGCGTTCGTGCTGGACGTGCAGTCCGCGTGAGACGACGCTTCGTCCAGTCCCAAACATGCTCAATGGGGGACAGATCCGGAGATCTTGCTGGCCAGGGTAGTTGACTTACACCTTCTAGAGCACGTTGGGTGGCACGGGATACATGCGGACGTGCATTGTCCTGTTGGAACAGCAAGTTCCCTTGCGGGTCTAGGAATGGTAGAACGATGGGTTCGATGACGGTTTGGATGTACCGTGCACTATTCAGTGTCCCCTCGACGATCACCAGAGGTGTACGGCCAGTGTAGGAGATCGCTCCCCACACCATGATGCCGGGTGTTGGCCCTGTGTGCCTCGGTCGTATGCAGTCCTGATTGTGGCGCTCACCTGCACGGTGCCAAACACGCATACGACCATAAATGGCACCAAGGCAGAAGCGACTCTCATCGCTGAAGACGACACGTCTCCATTCGTCCCTCCATTCACGCCTGTCGCGACACCACTGGAGGCGGGCTGCACGATGTTGGGGCGTGAGCGGAAGACGGCCTAACGGTGTGCGGGACCGTAGCCCAGCTTCATGGAGACGGTTGCGAATGGTCCTCGCCGATACCCCAGGAGCAACAGTGTCCCTAATTTGCTGGGAACTGGCGGTGCGGTCCCCTATGGCACTGCGTAGGATCCTACGGTCTTGGCGTGCATCCGTGCGTCGCTGCGGTCCGGTCCCAGGTCGACGGGCACGTGCACCTTCCGCCGACCACTGGCGACAACATCGATGTACTGTGGAGACCTCACGCCCCACGTGTTGAGCAATTCGGCGGTACGTCCACCCGGCCTCCCGCATCCCCACTATACGCCCTCGCTCAAAGTCCGTCAACTGCACATACGGTTCACGTCCACGCTGTCGCGGCATGCTACCAGGGTTAAAGACTGCGATGGAGCTCCGTATGCCACGGCAAACTGGCTGACACTGACGGCGGCGGTGCACAAATGCTGCGCAGCTAGCGCCATTCGACGGCCAACACCGCGGTTCCTGGTGTGTCCGCTGTGCCGTGCGTGTGATCATTGCTTGTACAGCCCTCTCGCAGTGTCCGGAGCAAGTATGGTGGGTCTGACACACCGGTGTCAATGTGTTCTTTTCTCCATTTCCAGGTGTGTATTTGCTTTGATGTTCGTATTAGTCTTTAATATTTTGCAATATTTCTTGTAATGTGCTAGAGCATCAACATCAGAACTGTTTAGGATTGACAGATACAGTTTTCTTTTTGTTTTACAAGATACGTCTATTCCTTGAGTAATCCATGGCTTCTTTGTAGACTTTACTCTAACCTTGGTTAGTTGTGGGGAAAAACAGTGTTCGAATAAAGTGAGCATTTTATTAGCAAAAGTGTTATATTTTTCATTCATGCCATGAGCAGTGTAAACATCAGTCCAGTGAATGTCTCTGAGGATTGTCATAAAATAATCAATTTTTGGCTTATTGATTACCCTCTTGAGCTCAGCTTTAACAAATTTTCTATCCTGTTCAGTATTAACAGAAGGAACTGCATGTCATGGTCTGAGAGGCCATTGACTATTTGTTTTGTAATATAGTTTTGTTCATAGGACTTTTCTATAAAGGTATATCAACAGCTGTTTGTGAGCAATTGGCTACCCCAGGGGGAACTTTACAGTGGGAATTAAGTTGAATGATAGTGTTACTAACTCAAATAATTTCTTATTGGGAGAGTCAACATTGGAATCACCAGCAACCACTATTTCTTTGTTTTTGGTTGTTAAATGGGCCAGTACAACTTCAAGGTGGTTTATGAACAGATTAAAGTTACTTGCAGGTGCTCGATATTCACTTAATATAGTGAAGGATTTTTTGTAAAATTCTACTTCTGTTACACATGCTTCCATATGCTGCTCTAAGCAAAATTTATGAATGCCTATGTTCTTAAATTTATGACAGTTCTTGATGAATGTGGCAACTCCTCCTTTCTCCATTTCGGCTCTACAAAAGTGAGATGCTAACCTAAACCCTGTAAGACTAAAAAGTTATATACTAGTGATCACATGATGTTCAGACCGGTACATTATGTCAGCTGGCTTTGAGGACCCTAATTCACCTACACAGATAATTAATTCATTAATTTTATTTCTCAGTCCTCGAATATTTTGATGCAATAAAGATAGCTGACATTTCACATTGACTGAGTTCCTTTCTCAAACTGAAGGTTTGTCTCAGTCCTAATCTCTCTTAAAATTTTGTTTCTTTTTGTCGTCCCTACCCTACAAAATGGTCTTTTCTGAACCCTATAACCACTGGTATTTTATCACTCATGATAGTGCCTTCCCCCTTTAACTTTCCTGCTATTTTCCCAGTCAGTTTACCCTTCCCTTTCCTGATGAGGTGAAGGCCATGCCTAGTATAATCCTACCTATTGAGAGAATCAACAGGACCCACACCAATGTGTGACCCTGCACACGACATAAGCAGCCGTTCCAACTCCAAATTAACTCTCTTGACTCAAGAGTTCAAATGAGGTCGGTCATGGCGATCAAGAACAGATACAAAGTCAATACTATTATGCTTCGATGCTGATGAAATCTTTGCAAGGTCACGCTCCATGCTGTACCCAGGATCTCTGTCAATAACATTACATGGCCCACCCACTATAACCATGGTGTCTGCCTTAGTGATATCTTTGCAAAGTAATCATAAATCTTCTATCACCTGCTCCAGATCAAAACTAGGTTTAAAAAAATTGGTGACTTGGTATTCTGATTCTAGGTCATCATGCAAAAGTCGGCCATCACCTATTCCACGGGAACTACCTAAAAATAACACTTTCTTTCTCTTTACTGATTTTCCTACATTCTTACTTTTCACTTTGCTGCTGAAAGTTTGTTGTGCCCTGTCTACACCTGCAATTACTTGAGGCTCTCTAGCTTTTAACTGAAGCAACAGGTCAAACCTATTTTCCACATTCTCCACGAAGCTGTCAGATAAGATGGATGACCTCTACATGTGGGGGTCTGAGTTGAGGTGGTGGATTGTTGTCGGGATGATGATCCACGGCTGCTCATAAAAACTTCACTACCATTCATACATCTGACTGAAGAACAAACTAGAACATTCTGTGGTGCAACGTCCTCCATAGCGTGTGCTGAACGTAGCGAGTGTTAAGGAACTGACGCAACAGGTGGCCATGGTCTCAAACGACTGGCTTCTATGGATGAAGGCTGGTTGCATCTGGTAGTTGGTCCACAGGCTGGAGGATACTAAGCTCACAGCACTGATCTTAAAACCAGCAGCTGGAGCCCACAGTTATTGGAGGCCAAATCTCGTGGTGGCTGCTTGTAGCATCGTGTCGCCTCGAGGAGTGGCATACACATCTCCTCGTAAATATTAGGTACCAGACTACGACACCTTTGACTGAAAATAATGGTACTTTATGTTGGAACAGAGCGTTCTTACTTTGCAAATCACAGCTATCAACCATGTAGACCATAAGAAGTGTATTGATTGGATGTGTAGTAACTGGCCCACAAACGCCTTTCTGCTGTGTCGTCGTTATGGCAGTGTCAGCTATTTTCCTGGGGCACAATGTGGGAATCTGCCAGTGGCATTGCGGCATCTGACGTAATGGTGTTTGGTTGGGTCTGAGCTGGCCCTCTGCCAAGATCTTTTGCAACAGCCATGGAAACATCAACATTTTACTCAGTAGCGCCGAAAAATAGTGGTGGCGCTGCAGATAGAATAACTGAATAGACGATACTGAGTAGAACCGGGGAAAACAAGAAACTTATGGCGCAACTTCGTTTCATAGGGCGTATCCTGAGGAATCAAGGAATTGTCAATTTGGTAATGGAGAGAAGTGTGTATATGTGGGTGTTGGGGAGGGGGGAGGTGTTGAAACTGTAGAGGGAGGTAAAGTCTTGAATACAATTGGTAGGTTCAGACTAATGTACTTGTATTAGCTGTGCAGCGCTGAAGAGGCTTGCACAGAATACACTAGCTTGGGCAGTTGCATGAATCCAGTCTTCAGTCTGTAGAATACAACAACAATATTGGGAAATGGGGCAAAATCGAAAGGTAGGCTTCAGGTTCACAATTTCTCGAGTTCTTTTGAGGGAAAACTCACCTGTTAGGTAGATCTCGTGTGATGCAGCACCCTTGGCTGTTGACATGGCAAAAGACGTTTCTATATTCCTCTAGAGAAGCCGTCCGGGGTGCCTGAACGGTTCTAGGCGCTACAGTCTGGAACCGCGCGACCACTATGGTCACAGGTTCGAATCCTGCATCTGGCATGGATGTGTGTGATGTCCTTAGCTTAGTTAGGTTTAAGTAGTTCTAAGTTCTAGGGGACTGATGACCTCAGAAGTTAAGTCCCATTGTGCTCAGAGCCATTTGAACCATCTGAAAATAGAGATTGTAAAGGAAATAGTCGTGTTTACCTACCACTTAATAGCAGGTAGTCAGCTCAGTAATGTCAATTTAAATTAACGGAACAGTGCTTTTTGATTAGTATTGTGATTTCCGATTACTTCATGTTGGTCTTCGAGAGAAAACCCAAGTTACAGATGTTGTTCCAACGTAATTTTCATATGGCAAGTGAATGACACGATTGGTCAATCGCTTTATGCTGTATAGTTAATTGAGTATCGGACTTCATTTCCGGTAGACTGCAGTTTGGTTTGTGAACCATAAATGATCTGATAAACTGCTAGTCCTTATTTGGATCACAACAATGGGAGAAGAGCTCCATGTCAGTAGTTTTGCATTCTTTCACGAATAGCTGAACACAAAACTGAAAGGTATTATTTTAAATATACTTAAATATATTCATAATTCTTAAGAGCTAACAAGATAGATGATTACATAGCGAAAGCTGAAGAACAAAGGACGATACGAAACAGGAAGGCATCTCCTCGCTGATCACAGAAAAAATATGAAGGCCTCTCTGTTCTTTATCATCATATAAAATATTGCATGTAGTTACTAACATTTGTGAACTCTATGGTACACACATATTTCATAAGCATAAAAAAGAAATATTTTCTTGGTGTCTTAATTTGCCTACGATATATTTTACTACGAAACTGGCTGTTACATGAGTAATTATTCAAGTCGTGTGCCAGAAAATTATAAGATTGGTGTATACAAGAAAAACAATGCACTATTTGACATGGTTTAAATAAACAGTTTGACAAATCATTTACATTGGCATGGGAGATATTTGTAGAAGATACACTAACTTAAAGTTTGACAGGTATCAATGTTCGGTGGATAAGAGGGTAAATCAGTTCAGTGATGTGTCTGCATGTGGGAAATTATGCAACGACTGCTGGAGTGACGTCGCAGTTGGCTTGTATGATGTCAATCGGTCGGTGACGACCGACTTAGTACGAGCTCTGGTTGTGCACGTCGCAGCAGAGGTGGTCATCGAGGCGCGGCCCGTCCAAGACTGTAGCCATGAAAGCCGTGCGAGGCTTGACTCGCGCTGCCTGTTCACCGGCCGCACTGGACTACAGCAGTCTCGTCCGAGCGAGTCCCTGACGTCACCCCAAGGCCCGAGTAGTGCTGTTGCGAAACAACCTGTATGCCACAGGCTCCGCAGAGTCGCGCATGCAGACCGAGCCCACGGGCCGCGGCCCCACTGCCCCGAACGGAGCGAGCCTGTGACGTCACTGCACGAGTGCCTTGCGCAAGCGCTGGTGTACTGCGGCCTACGGGCTGTTGGTAGCACTGACCGTAGTTGTGAGCTACGGGCTACGATCTGCTAGTGGAGCAGAGTTTGGTTCGTATGTTCAAATGTGTGTGAACTCTTGTGGGACTTAACTGCTAAGGTCATTAGTCCCTAAGCTTACACACTACTTAACCTAAATTATCCTAAGGACAAACACACACACCCATAGACGAGGGAGGACGTGAACCTCCGCCAGGACCATCCCCACAGTCCATGACTGCAGTGCCTTAGACCGTGAGAGTTAGGTGGAGTGGTGGGATTTCTTCATTTTTCTCGTAACACACGAAATGAACGCAGAAACTAAACGTGGTTCACAGAAGAAGGAGCACATGTCAAGGAAAAGGGAAGTAAAAGAAAAACTAATCAGTGGTGAGTGGTGAGTAGAGAACCACACAGCCTGAAGAGAATTTTAAAGGTTCAGTTTGGACTGTGTTAAGGCCTATCGTGGATGGTGTTAGGAAAAGCGTTCATTTTGTTTGCTGTTCACTGTGCGGTGAATTTTCCTCTCATGCTGAAGGATCAAGTGGCACTTCGTACATTTCTCGCCATCCATGGGTTTCTAATAAACAATGGTCTTATGTGGAAGAGAAAACGAATTCCTAAACCCGCTCAGAAGATAACTGTCGATAAATGCCTATCTATGCGTGCAATTGACGTGAGGTCTTACGGAACTATAAGAGGTGAAGGTCTTATGGATCTTGTTCGGACGTTAATTGACACTGCAAAGGCCATTATGTCTCACCCCACAACTGTGTCATGGAACATGGCAGAAAGTGTTATAAGCCTATGACATATAATTATGCCTGAGGTAATTGCTCCTGTTTCATTGACTAGACTCTGAGATCTCTCATTTTGTTTAAAACTCAGTTTCTAGATGAACCAAAAACGGGAGGTAACATTCTAAGAGAACTGTTTAGTCGATTTATGTCTTGGTATCCACGACTCTATTTTGAAAGACATGCATTACACAACTGATCAAGGTACCAACATTGTCGTTGAACTGCACGATTATTTACGATTGCATTGTTCCTGCCATATGCTATATACAGCTTTATGAAATATTTTAAAGCGGAGTATCGTTGGAATAAGCAGCTGACAATGTTAGAATGTCCTTGTGCCAAAAGCTATCTGAGAAGGGAGAAATAACCCGAAATGAAGGAACTGATATCACGCTGATGAAAGAACTTTTTACGGTATGTATGCTATTCTATTACTGTAATTCTTATACGCAATCGTTTATTTTACAGCTTTTAAAACATAATTTTTTGTAGCTCTTCAAAGCGGCGTCCAAGTAATTGGAACTGGAGAAATCACCTACACTGCACATTCTGTTGACATGGACGATGACAATGCTGAAGATTTGAGTAAGGTGCCCCAATACAGAGAAGCTTCTGAAATCGGACTTTTACATAAACACCTCAAATTTTACTTAGATGAAAAGCTATTTCTCCAGAGATATTGTTAGGTAGGAACTATCCTCTGGCCACCATTCCTCATTTAAAAATGATATCTCAAGATAAGAGGCGTAAAGTTATGAAAAGGATGCAGTAATTTCCCTTCGTCATAAATATATACACCAACACCCCGTAGGCCGCAGTACACTACGGTTTGCGCACGGCACTGGTTCAACGACGTCACGGGTTCGCTCACTGAGGAGCAGCGAGGCGGTTGCCCGTAGGCTGCGTCTCCATGCGCATCTCTGCTGAGCCTCTGGCGTACAGGTGATTTCGCAACAGCACTTTTCGGTCCTTGGGTTGACGTCAGGGACTCGCTCCGCCCGAGACTGCTGTAGTCCAGTGCCGCCGCAGCTCGCGGGACGAGCCTCTGTGCACGACTCTGCACAGTGTGGCCTGTCGGACCTCGATGCGACTGCCCTGGCTGAACCGGTAGCGCCCAGCAAGGCTCGCACAGCTGTCATGGCTACGGTCCTGGACGGGCATCGCCTCGATGCCCAACCCTGTAGCGAAGTGCACAACCAGAGCTCGCACACAGCTAATCGTCACCGACCGATTGACAACATACAAGCCAACTGCGACGTCACTCCAGCAGTGATTGCACCAATTCCCACGGGCAGACACATCACTCAACTGACTTAAACTCTTATCCTCAGAACTTTGATACCTCTAAAATTTTAAGTTAGTGTATCCTGTACAAATATCTCCCATGCCAATGTAAATGATTTGTCAAACTGTTTATTTAAAACATATAAAATAGTGTATTTTTCTTGTATACACCAATCTTGTAATTTTATTGTACACGACTTGAATGAGTTCTCATGTAACAGTCAGTATAGTAGTCAAAAGTATCGTATAAAAACGTAAGACACCAAGAACATTTTTCTTTCTATATATTTATGAAAGACGTGTGTACCACAGAGTCCACAAATGTTAATAAGTACGTGTTAATATTTTCTATGATAATAAATAACAGAGAATCTCTCACATTTTTTTCTGCTATCAGCCCTTTTTTTTAATCTCATTTTGTTCGTTTTTGTTCGTTGCATCTGCTCGGGGCGGACGTCATAAGACATCCGTTTAAGCTCGTTGTTGATCGATTAAATCCGTTTTTTTATTATTACAGAGGGCAGCTAACCCTCTGACCGAGCACGCTGAGGTTCCGTGCTAGCGTCAACTAGGAGATGACTTCCTGTTTCGTATCGTCTTTTGTTCTTCAGCTTTCACTATGTAAGCATCCATCTTGTTAGCTGTTAAGAGCCATGGATATGTTTAAGTATATTTAAATTAATACCTTTCAGCTTTGTGTTCAGCTATTCGTGAAAGAAATGCAAAACTGCTGACATGGAGTCCATCCGCTATTGGTGTCATCCAAATACTGTTTAGCAATTTATCAGATCATTTATGGTGCACGAAAGAACCTACAGTCTTTCAGAAACGAAGTCCGATACTCAATTAACTATAGAGCATAATGCGATTGCCTGATCACGTTATGCACTTGCCTTATGGAAATTACATTTGAGCCACATCTGTAACTTTGCGTTTCTCTCGAACACCAACAAGGAGTAATCGGAAATCAGAACAGGAATCAACAAGCACTGCTCGGTTAATTTCAATTGCCATTGCTGAGTTAACTAACAACTTCCAAACGCTCATCCACGTACCTGAGAGGTTGTTGCTATTGTTGAATGTGGACCGCTTATACTGTGGTCACTTCATGTGTGGTTTCAGTTTAACGTCATACCAGAGACATTTCTGATTACAACAACAAAATAATACAAGAACCGCAACTTCAGTTCGCTGTATCGGCCAATAGTGTGAGACAAATAGCTTTTCTCATACGAGAATGAGCAACGCTGTTAATTTAGAGCAATATAGAAACGTCTTTTTCCAAATCAACAGCTGATGGGGATGAATCACACGATATCTACCCTACTCAGGAGTTCTCCCACTAAAGAACTTGCAAAATTGTCGACCAGTAGCCTACCACTCCTTCCCGCTCCATTCCTCAATGTTGTTGTTGTGGCCCACAGTCTGAAGACTGGTTTGGTGCAGCTGCCCAAGCTAGTTTATTCTGTGCAAGGCTTTTTAGCTCTGCACAGCTAATGCAATGAATTTGCTAACTGTATTCAAAACTTAGTCTTCCTCTACAATTTTAACGCACCCCACCCGTTCCCAATACCAACATGTACACACTTTTCTCCATTACCAAACCGACAATTCCTTGATGCCTCAGGAAATGCCCTATGAAACGAAGTATTGTCATAAATGTCTTGTTTTCTCCAGTGCAACTCAGTATCTTGTTATCAGTTATTCGATGTGGAGCGCCACTGCTATTTTTCTGCCCTAATCAGTAAAATTGTGATATTGCCATGACTGTTGCAAAAGAGTGGGCCAGCTTAGAGCCGACCAAACACTATATCGTTAGATGCAGGAAAGCCACTGGCAGATTCCCACACATTATGCTCCACGAAAGGGGCTGACACCACCATTTCGACGACACAGCAGAAAAGCGTTGGTAGAGCAGTTACTACACATCGAATCAACAGACTTTTTATGGCCTACATGGTTGCAAGCTGTACCCACATAAATTACCATTATTTTCAGTAATAGGTGTCTCAGTCGGTAGCTACTACTTACGAGGAGAGGTATATACCACTCCACGAGGCAACATGATGTTACAAGCAGCCACCACGAGATTTGGTCTCCACTAACTGTGGGCCCCTGTTGTTGGTCTTAAGATCAGTGATGTGGGCTTAGCATCTTCCAGCCAAAGGGTCAACTACCAGGTGCAACCAGCCTTCCGCCATAGAGGGATATCTTTTGAGACCATGGCCACCAACTATGGAGGACGTTTCAGCACAGAACGTTCTAGTGTGTTCTTCAGTAAAATATATGACTATTAGTGAAGTTTTTATGAGCATCCATCGATCATCATCCCGACAACAATCCACCACCTCAACTCAGAGTTCCATGTGTAGAGGTCATACATCCTGGACCTCCACATTTTGATGTCATAAGTGTGTGTCACGTCTAAATTTCAGTGACTGGGGAACCTTAACAACCACCATCCCTGGGACGATGACTCTCTACTACCTCAGGGTTGCTGGTTCTTGGACGCACCGCATCAGTGCACAGTTTCTGAGTGCACCGACTGTTCTATTTTTTCCCCTGCGAGTATCACGTCGAATCATTGCACCTTTTAGCAGCTTTTCAGTTCTGTTTTCATGTGTGACATGTGTCAAGTAAATGCTGACTGTGTTTTGAGGATGCATAAATATTTTTGCCTATCATAAATGGGTGTGGCTCACTGTCTGGAAGTGTATAAGGAGTTAACCATGCGTAACGTCTTAGGAGGAAAAGATGAGTTTTGTCGAGAAGTCGAAGTTTTGTGGTAGTTTTCGCCGTTTTTAATATGCAATGTATGTCATTTTGAGCAATAAATGTGGCTCACTACGTTTAATCACGTAACGTAGTAGTCATGAGTAGCCGCTCAGTGACAGAAGTGAAATTATGGTAAGTGTTAGGATAGAATTAGATTAAGTGTCCTTGTCATCGTACTGTTTGGTTCTCCTCGTTTTTAGTTTGCATAATTTGTGGGGGATACCCTGGTGTAGAGGTTGCGAATTTCTGCAGCCTGGACCAGATGTGGAGGGAAGTGCATTTGCCGATAATTTTTGTGTGATGCAGAGTGCAGCTGCCAACAGTAAGGACGTTGTACAAAAAGCTATCAATAAGGCTGATTGTATTGCATTCCGCCCATGGTAGCTGAATGGTCAGTGCGACAGAGTGTCATGCTTACTGGCCCGCGTTTGATTCCCGGCTGGGACGAAGATTTTTGCAGCTCAGTGACTGGGTGATGTGTTCTACTTATCATCATCATTTTATCTCCATCGACACGCAAGCCGACGAAGTGGCGTCAACTCGAAACACTTGCACCAGGCGAACGGTCTCCCCGACGGGAGCCCCAGCCACACAGCATTTCCATTTATTGTATTGCAGATGATGTGGGCACTGAAATGGTACAGACGCATTTAGTATTCAGAAGGATGCAGATTCGGCACTATCTGTGACGGCACTGCTTCCTCAGAACGTGCGAGAGAATATGGAGGAAATGTGTTTGTAAGGTTTAAGATCGGGCCGACAAGGCTTGTGCCAGTGGATCAGGAGATTGAAAAACTTGACAACACTTGCAGTGTATTGCATGATGTAGGCGAAGGCTGCTGCGTAGTCCTAGGGCTATACTTTCTCATCAAGCATCATGCCGAAACTGACTTTCGACGGCCGGCAAGAGTGGGCGTGCGGTTCTAGGTGCTACAGTCTGGAACCACGCGACCGCTATCGTCGCAGGTTTGAATCCTGCATCGGGCATAGATGTGTGTGATGTCCTAAGGTTAGTCAGGTTTAAGTAGTTCTAAGTTCTAGGGGATTAATGACTTCAGAAGTTAAGTCTCATAGTGGTCAGATCCATTTGAACCATTTGACTTTGGACGAAGCGCGGTGGAACTCAGGGGGATAGTGTTCAAGCTGGGGGAAGCTGTCACCAGTCGAATACTGTCACAAGGTTCGTTTGTCATGAAGGACAAATGCGGGCAGTATCACTATGACTTAATTTCATGATATAGTGGCAAATGGCAATGGGAAATTCTTTTTGGTGACCGAAGGTGTTGCTGACTAATACGATTCTGTACTTCGCCTCTGGGTAGGGAGTCGTCGTTGAGTACGCAGCGTCCAGTGATTGAGAGCACTTTTTCTGTCTATACTGACGTTGAGACGTTATCTAAATTACGTCGTTTTGAGTGTGAGTTCGCGTATCTTGTCTGTAGAATACAAAGAAGAGAATGGCACAACCTCGTTTCATAGGCCATATCCTGATGCATCAAGGACTTATCAGTTTGGTAATGGAGAGAAGTGCGTATATGTCAGTGTTGGGGAGGGGGGTGTTAAAATTGTAGTGGGAGACAACGCTTGGTTGCAGTTAGCAGGTTCAAACTGATGCACATTGTATTAGCTGTGCAACGCTGAAGAGGCTTGCACAGAATAGACTAGCTTGGGCAGGTGCAACAAACCAGTCTTCATACCGTAGGGCACAACAACAACATTGGGGAAGGGGGCGGGAGAGAGAGGTAGGATTCTGGTCCGCAATTTTGCACGTTCGTTACTGGGAGATCATCTGAGTAAGGTAGATCTCGTGGGATTGAGCCCCATTGGCTGTTGACATGGCAAAAGACGTTTCTGTATTGCTCTAAATTATCAGCGCTGCTCAATCTCGGATGAGAAGAGCTATTTAGCTCACACTATTGGCCGATAAAGCGAACTTGTATTATTTTGTTGTTGTAAACAGAAATGTCTCTGATATGACGTTAAACTGCAACCACACATGGAGTGACCACAGTATAAGTGGTCCTTATCCAACAATAGCAACAATCTCTCTGGTAGGTGGATGAGCGAGAGGAAGTTGTTAGTCAATTCAGTGATGTCAATTGTAATTAACCGAGCAGTGCTTGTTGATTCCTGTTGTGTTATCCGATTACTCCAGGTTGGTGTTCGGGAGAAACGCGAAGTTACAGATGTGGCTCCAATGTAATTTTCATAAGGCAAGTCAATAACGCAATCGGTCAATCGCATTA
This sequence comes from Schistocerca gregaria, assembly GCF_023897955.1. Taxonomy (NCBI): domain Eukaryota; kingdom Metazoa; phylum Arthropoda; class Insecta; order Orthoptera; family Acrididae; genus Schistocerca; species Schistocerca gregaria. Next base: position 397,871,728 of record NC_064931.1, on the reverse strand, counting down.
TGCTCTATAGTTAATTGAGTATCGGACTTCGTTTCTGAAACACTACAGGTTCGTTGTTGCACCATAAGTATCTGATAAATTGCTAATCAGTATTTGGATCACACCAATGTCGGATGGACTCGACATCAGCAGTTTTGCATTTCTTTTATGCATAGCTAACCGCCGTCTGCTTCACGTCTGCTGTGCAGCGAGCTACGTTAATTTAAGTATTAACTGTGTTTTTGTTACTTGTCACTTCTTCTTCCGTGTGTTTTTGCTTTTAGGAAGCTTTAATTGTCGAGTGCTATTAATAGTGTTCCATAGATTTCGTGTTTGTTTTGAATACAGTCAGAGAGAGTCCCTTTAGTCAGCCATAGTGCCAATAGTGCTAGTGTCTGGTTTCAATACAGGTCAGAGACAGGTAGTGCTATTTTCATTGTTTTCTACAAGAAGTGGCTAGCAATCACAGTTTAGTCAAAAATCAGCTGCCTTTAGAGAATTAGCAGTCTAGTTAAAAGTTGATTAACTCTCTTCAGTAAATTGATTCCTTAGGATGGATAGGATGTGTGACTGCTGTGTACGGACTCAGGAGGAACTGGCCGCTGTTCGCGAACAGCTGAACGTGTTGATGGCCGCGGTCAGCCGTCTTCAGGCTGCTGTCTCGGAGTGTAGCGGCAGTGGGGAGTCTGGTGCGTCGCAAGGTACACAACACCCCAGGTGTTACATGCTTCACCCACTGTCCCGGCTGTCGAGACATCTTCGCGGGTACCGGGCGCGGTTGGGGCACCCTCTCCCCAAGGGGAGTGGAGGGTTCAGCGAAGTTCGCGGCGCATGAGGCGGAGAGTAAATGTGGAGGCTGGCTGTGTGTCATCGCCCGCTCTGCCTGTGAGTGGACATGTGGCTGCTCCTTCAGCAAGGTCCGAGCAGGCACACGGGGGTAGGGGTTTATTAGTTATTGGGAGCTCCAACGTTAGGCGGGTGATGGAGCCCCTTAGGGAAATAGCCGAAAGGTCGGGGAAGAAGGCCAGTGTTCACTCTGTCTGCTTGCCGGGGGGTCTCATCCGAGATGTGGAGGAGGCCCTACCGGCGGTGATAGAGAGCACTGGGTGCACCCGACTGCTAATTGTTGCTCATGTCGGCACCAATGACTCCTGCCGTCTGGGTTCAGAGGTCTTCCTCAGTTCGTTCAGGCGGTTGGCGGAGTTGGGGAAGGCGGAAAGCCTCGCCTTCGGGGTGGTATCAGAGCTAACTATTTGTAGTATCGTTCCCAGAACCGATCGCGGTCCTCTGGTTTGGAGTCGAGTGGAAGGCTTAAACCAGAGGCTCAGACGATTCTGCGGAGAGCTGGGGTGCAAATTTCTCGACCTCCGCTATCGGGTGGAGAAATGTAGGGTCCCCCTGAATAGGTGAGGCGTGCACTACACGCCGGAAGCGGCTACAAGGGTAGCGGAGTACGTGTGCAGTGCCCATGGGTTTTTTTTAGGTTAGAGAATTCGCTCCCTAGGCCCGACAAGACGCCTCCTGAGACGCGGCAAGGTAGGAGTAGGCAAAATGCAACCGGGAATAATAATATTAATGTGCTGATAGTAAACTGCAGGAGCGTCTATAGAAAGGTCCCAGAACTGCTCTCATTAATAAACGGTCACAACGCCCATATAGTACTAGGGACAGAAAGTTGGCTGAAACCAGACTTAAACGGTAATAAAATCCTAAACTCAGATTGGAATGTATACCGTAGAGACAGGCTGGACAGTGAAGGGGGAGGCGTGTATATAGCGATACGAAGTGCAATAGTATCGAATGAAATTGACGGAGATCCGAATTGTCAAATGATTTGGGTGAAGGTCACGGTTAAAGCAGGCTCAGACATGGTAATTGGATGTGTCTATAGGCCTCCGGGCTCAGCAGCTGTTGTGGCTCAGCACCTGAAGAATAATTTGGAAAATATTTCCAGTAGATTTCCCCACCATGTTATAGTTCTGGGTGGAGATTTTAACTTGCCGGATATAGACTGGGAGACTCAAATGTTCATAACGGGTGGAAGGGACAAAGAATCCAGTGAAATATTTTTAAGTGCTATATCTGAAAACTACCTTGAGCAGTTAAACAGAGAACCGACTCGTGGCGATAACATATTAGACCTTCTGGTGACAAACAGACGCCAACTATTTAAATCATTTAATACAGAACAGGGAATCAGCGATCATAAAGCGGTCACTGCATCGATGATTTCAGCCGTAAATAGAAATATTAAAAAAGATAGGAAGATTTTTCTGTTTAGCAAAAGTGACAAAAAGCAGATTACAAAGTACCTGATGGCTCAACATAAAAGTTTTGTCTCAAGTACAGATAGTGTTGAGGATCAGTGGACAAAGTTCAAAACCATCGTACAATATGCGTTAGATGAGTATGTGCCAAGCAAGATTGTAAGAGATGGAGAAGAGCCACCGTGGTACAACAACCGCGTTAGAAAACTGCTGAGGAAGCAAAGGGAACTTCACAGCAAACATAAACATAGCCAAAGCTTGCAGACAAACAAAAATTACGCGAAGCGAAATATAGTGTGAGGAGGGCTATGCGAGAGGCGTTCAATGAATTCGAAAGTAAAGTTCTATGTACTGACTTGGCAGAAAATCCTAAGAAATTTTGGTCCTTTGTCAAAGCGGTAGGTGGATCAAAACAAAATGTCCAGACACTGTGACCAAAATGGTACTGACACAGAGGATGACAGACTAAAGGCCGAAATTCTAAATGTCTTCTTCCAAAGCTGTTTCCCAGAGGAAGACTGCACTGTACTTCCTTCTCTAGATTGTCACAAAGTTCACAAAATGGTACATATCGAAATAGACGACAGAGGGATAGAGAAACAATTAAAATCGCTCAAAAGAGGAAAGGCCGCTGGTCCTGATGGGATACCAGTTCGATTTTACACAGAGTACGCGAAGGAACTTGCACCCCTTCTTGCAGCGGTGTACCGTAGGTCTCTAGAAGAGCGTGGCGTTCCAGAGGATTGGAAAAGGGCACAGGTCATCCCCGTTTTCAAGAAGGGACGTCGAACAGATGTGCAGAACTATAGACCTATATCTCTAACGTCGATCAGTTGTAGAATTTTGCAACTCGTATTATGTTCGAGTATAATGTCTTTTCTGGAGACTAGAAATCTACTCTGTAGGAATCAGCATGGGTTTCGAAAAAAGACGGTCGTGTGAAACCCAGCTCGCGCTATTCGTCCACGAGACTCAGACGGCCATAGACACGGGTACACAGGTAGATGCTGTGTTTCTTGACTTCCGCAAGGCGTTTGACACAGTTCCCAACAGTCGTTTAATGAACAAAGTAAGAGCATACGGACTATGAGACAAATTGTGTGATTGGATTGAGGAGTTCCTAGATAACAGAACGCAGTATGTCATTCTCAATGGAGAGAAGTCTTCCGAAGTAAGAGTGATTTCAGGTGTGCCGCGGGGGAGTGTCATAGGACCGTTGCTATTCACAATATACATAAATGACCTGGTGGATGACATCGGAAGTTCCCTGAGGCTTTTTTCAGATGATGCTGTGGTGTATCGCGAGGTTGCAACAATGGAAAATTGTACTGAAATGCAGGAGGATCTGCAGCGAATTGACGCATGGTGCACGGAATGGCAATTGAATCTCAATGTAGAAAAGTGTAATGTGCTGCGAATACATAGAAAGATAGATCCCTTATCATTTAGCTACAAAATAGCAGGTCAGCAAATGGAAGCAGTTAATTCCATAAATTCTCTGGGAGTACGCATTAGGAGTGATTTAAAATGGAATGATCATATAAAGTTGATCGTCGGTAAAGCAGATGCCAGACAGATTCATTGGAAGAATCTTAAGGAAATGCAATCCGAAAACAAAGGAAGTAGGTTACAGTACGCTTGTTCGCCCACTGCTTGAATACTGCTCAGCAGTGTGGGATCCGCATCAGATAGGATTGACAGAAGAGATAGAGAAGATCCAACGGAGAGCAGCGCGCTTCGTTACAGGATCATTTAGTAATCGCGAAAGCGTTACGGAGATGATAGATAAACTCCAGTGGAAGACTCTGCAGGAGAGACGCTCAGTAGCTCGGTACGGGCTTTTGTTAAAGTTTCGAGAACATACCTTCACCGAAGAGTCAAGCAGTATATTGCTCCCTCCTACGTATATCTCGCGAAGAGGCCATGAGGATAAAATCAGAGAGATTAGAGCCCACACAGAACCATACCGACAATCCTTCTTTCCACGAACAATACGAGGCTGGAATAGAAGGGAGAACCGATAGAGGTACTCAGGGTACCCTCCGCCACACACCGTCAGGTGGCTTGCGGAGTATGGATGTAGATGTAGATGTAGAAAGCTGATGAAGACATTAATACAAAGATATATGTTTAGTTTGTTAAATTAATATATGTGAAAGGTATTAATTTGAATATACTTAAATATATTTATGGTTCTTAAGAGCTAACGAGATAGATGCTTACATAGCGAAAGCTGAAGAACAAAGGACGATACAAAACAGGAAGGCATCTCATAGCTGATTTCAGAAAAATGTAAAGGCCTCTGTGTTCTTTATTATCACAGGAAGTCTTACATGTACTAATTACCATTTGTGGACTCTCTGGTACAGACATATTTTATAAACATAGAGAAAGAAAAATTTTCTTGGTGTCTTACATTTGCCTACGATGCATTTGACTGTGATACTGGCTGTTACATGAGTAGCATTTAAGTCGTTTACAACAAATTTACAATACTGTTGTATACACGAAATAACAATACACAGTTCGACATGTTTTGAGCAAACGGTTTGACAAATCATTTTCTTTGACATGGGAGATATTTGTACAAGATGCACTAACTTAAAATTTGAGAGGTATCATTGTTCTGAGATTAAGGGGTTAAGTCAGTTCAGTGACGTGTCTGCACATGGCAGTTGATGAAACCACAACTGAAGTGACGTCGCAGTTGGCTTGTATGATGTCAATCTGTTGGTGACGACCTGCTTAATGCGAGCTCTGATTGCGCAGAAGAGATGGGCATCGCGGCGCGGCCCGCGAGCTGCGGCCGCACTGGCGTACAGCAGTCTCGGGCCTAGCAAGTCCCTGACGTCACCCGAAGCGCCGGGCAGAGGTGTCGCCAGAGAACCTGTATGCCACGCACTCAGCAGAGTTTCGTATGGAGACCCAGCCCAGGGGCCGCGGCCTACCTGCTAGTTCGTGACGTCACTGCACCAGGGCCTTGCACAAGCATTGCCGTGCTGCGGTCTACGGGCTGTTGATATTATTGACAGCAGTTGCGAGCCACGGGCTACTAGCGGTGAGTAAAGTAGTGTTTAGTGCGGTCTTGGGAGTTCTTCATTTTTGTCGTAACGCACAAAATGAGCATGGAAACTCAACGCGGTTTGCAGAAGAAGGAGTGCATGCTAAGAAATAGGGAAGTAGAAGAAAATTAATCAGTGATGACTAGAGAACCGCACAGCATGAAGCGAATCTTAAAAGTTCAGTTTGGACCGTGTTAAAGTCTGCTTTGAATTGCGTAGTAAAAACTTTCATTTGGTTTCCTGTTCGCTGTGCAGTGAAATTTACTCTCATAATGAAGGGTCAAGTGGCACTTCACACATTTATCGCCATCCGTGCGTTTCTAATAAACAAGCGTCTTATGTGGACGAGAAAACGACTTCCTAAACCTGCTCGGGAGATAATTTTCGATAAATGCGTGGCTATATGTGCACATGACATAAGGTCGTACGGAACTATAAGAGATGAAGGTCTTACGGATCTTGTTCAGACGTTAATTGACACTGCAAAGACCATTATGTCTCACATCACCACTGTGTCGCCGTACATGGCAGAAAGTGTTTAAAGGCTGTGACATATAATTATGCCTGAGGTAATTCCTCATACAACAAAAGGTGGATACTCAGCAACTACTGACATGTGGACATCCAGTGCGAGAAGGAAACAATTATCTGACATGTACTGTATCCTGTTTCATTGACCGGACTCTGAGATCTCGCATTTTGTTTACAACTTAGTTTCCAGATGAACAAAAAACGGGCGGTAACATTCTAAGAGAATTGTTTAGACGATTTATGTCTATTGGTATCCATTATTAAAGACATGGAGCAATATACTGATCAAGGTACTAACATTATCGCTAAACTGCGTGATTATTCACGATTGAATTGTTCCCGCTATATGTTAAATAGAGAGCAAGGAAATATTTTTATGTGGAGTATATATGCGTCAATTGTCCATACGTTTTGATTGCAGCGAAAGAACGCGTCACTTACGTAAAGGAATGTTGTCTTCTTAATGCTCTTGATAGATCACCGAGCCAATCTAACGATACTCTCCCGAATATGCAGCTGACAATGTTAGAATGTATTTGTGCGAAGAGCTCTCTGAGAAGGGAGAAGTAGAACGAAATGATGGAACTGATTTAATGCTGATGAAAGAACTTTTTACGGTATGTATGCTATTCTGTTATTCTAATTCTTATACGCAATCGTTTATTTTATAGCTTTTGAAACATAAGTGTTTTTGTAGCTCTTCAAAGTGACGTCCAAGGAATTAGAACTAAAAAAATAACCTACACTGCACCTTCTGCAGACATGGACGATGACAATGTTAAAGCAATTGAGCCAGGCGCCCCAGGACAGAGAGACTTCTGAAATCGGACTTTTACATAAACGCCTCAAATTATACTTAGATAAAAAGCTATTCGTCCAGAGACACTGTGAGGCAGCAACATTCCTCTGGCCACTATTCGACATTTAAAAATGATATCTGAAGATAAGAGGCGTTAAGTCATGTAAATGATTTCTCTTTACTGCATCTCCAATCGTCTTTTCTCTTTGTTCTCGCTAGTGGGTTTGAACGGAACTGGCTTAGCTTTCGATCTAGAAATAGTTATCTCAATGTATTCTGCTCTTCTGGAAGTTACAAAAATAACATTTAATGTTCTGGAATAGGAGAGACACTCATTTCTACATGTTCCTCCACAACTGGCAACACGTGAATCCTTGGGAATCTATGTTGCCCTAAATGAAAGTTTGAATTTTTGCCGTATATGCACTGAAATATTAATTTTGCTGTCCTCAGGCAAAAAGAAGAGAGGTGTAATGAGGCTGGGCATGTATTTCAGAGCCCCACCACATCAAAAAACAAGTCTTGTTGAAGCACATAAATTCTGCTACTTCATCCGCTGGATTTCTAGTTGTACAAGTTGAAGATGGGAGTGAGACGTTTGGGTTGCCTACACTCGATGCCAGTCAACATCTGCACTGAATAGCAGAAATGTATACAAGGATAAATTTGTGAACAGAATTAAATATTTGAGAGATGCAATAAACATTTTGAAGTTTACCGGTGACACTGCAGTTCTGTCAGACAGCAAAGAACTGGGAAGGGATTATAAGATACCGCTCAATGGAACTGAATGAAAGGTAATGGAACGTATTCGAATGAAACCTAGGAATACCAACGGATTTTCCATAACGTGTACTACAAAAGGGGGGCATAATATATGACCAACACAAAGATACACTGATTTCGTTAATTTTCGTTCTCTTTTACGCACAACATACTTTTTAAAGATATATTTATGTGTAAGAAGGGTCCTAAATATGAAAATTTGAATATGACACCTGTTCTGAACATTCACATCCACTGACAATACCTAAATTTTAGCGTTTCGTTATACTGAAAAATTTAAAACAATTGCAGAATCTGGTAGAAGAAATCTAAAAATCACAAATATTTTTTTTCAAAATTTTAAAATATAATGTACAGTCGTGCTTAAAATAATCCGAACGACCTGAATTGCATTTCGCCTGATTCGCATGCAACCCACATAACGCAGCTGTCTAGCACGTCCTCTAATCGCTGCTTGGTACAGTCATTTGACTATTGAGAATGTTTCCAACAAGTCACCACTAGAAAACACTGCTCTGTATCGCAATAACTCAAGATGTAAAGTAATACCACGATACTAGAAATATCAGGAAACTCCTTATCACAGATAAGACTGTCCTTAAGCTTGTAAGCTCACATTTATTGCAATAAATGACATACCTGAAATGTTACCACTCACATTATTACGTCAGATAGGTAATGCACGTAGTAGCATCACTAGAGCAGAGCACATGGAAAGACACTGTACGTGTCGTGGTACCATACGTTGGTAGAAACTACACTCGCCAAGCACTGAGATTTCCTGTCCAGTAAGTGCAGTCAGCGTGGACTGTGAAGTATGATGCGGGAGTGAACCAAGCAAGTCATACGTCGATTTGTTCAGTAAAGAAACTTACGCACCAGTGTCCAGCTGCGTGTGAACAGAACGTCCACAAATGAGCAAAGTCACAAAAAGTTTCCTCGCATCGCGCTGAATGCAAGAGGAAGTGTCTGGCAAAACTTGATTCACACGACCAGCTGTCAAAGAAAGTGAAACAGAAGGCTTTGAATAAATGGCATTAACATCCATAGGCTGCTGTGAATCATGATTATGGCAGTTGCCGTTGCGGTGACGCCCGCGAGAGGGACGCGAACTGGAGACAATTGGTGAATTAGAGTTTCTCTTAATACACACAGTTTGCACATGTCCTTTCTTATTACAGAAATAACACAGCCCACGATGGGTGTCCACGATACTAGTTCGGACATGATTTCAGTTTCTTAGTGGGTCCCTGGTGTAAAATTTGTCTACTTGCGCGAGCGGCGGGGCGTGGCTGGCCGTGCTGGCGGGTGGGAGGGCACGTGCTCTGCCGCGCTAACAGTACTCACATTAGGCGTCAAGTCGAACGTGGAAGTAGCCGTGTCTAATAAATCTTATCTGTCTAGCAAGTCCACTACTTACTGCAACGACGGGATTTTAAATCTGAGGATTTTTTCGCGGATGCGGTGATCCACCACATTCTGCGCAATAGCGTCTTTAATCGATACATTCGAATATGAGCGTCCACACGAGTAATTAAAGTCAAAATCAGAAGTTAGTCCCTGACGGCCTGCTATCCAAGCTTTATTCGACTCAGTATAACCACGCCTGAGGCGAAAGAATTTGTAGCGTGCAGCTACCACATTTACACCATCACGAAAGTGGGAGTTCAAAGCGTCAATCACTTAATCGTAAGTTTTAGTTTTTGGGCAGTTGGTGGGAAACAATTTCACGAGCAGACGGTACAACACAACACCTGCATTGGCAATGAAAAAAGCAACGTGCTCTGTACCTGGTATGTTGCAAGCTGCCAAGTGTGCCTTGTGCTGTGTGATGTTTTCTGGCAAGCCTTAAACGTCAGGACTGAAGGCACAAAATGGCGGCGCCATCAGCGACGGCGCCGGTACAGACGATGGCGTCGGAGGCGCCGCAGTAGCTGCAGTTTGTAGTGTGACCACTCCATTTATGGCAGCAAGCAGCTGCGTCATTTGCTGAGCCTGAAAACGTGCAAGATCGGATAGCAAAGCCTGTTCCTGTGGCGAGGCCAAGGTTTACGCAAATAAAAGTCTTAATAGCGAATGGTGGGAACACTTAAAGACAGTCACCTGGCCACACGGGCATATCACAAAAAAGCTAACGTAGTACCGAGCAAAAAAGGAAATGAGAGAAGAGGAAAAAAAAAATTAATTCCTGTTCGTCGCCAAGTTTTGTATCCCGCCTGCTCCTGTGAGTAGGAGCAGGAAAAGGTGAAAATCTCTCTGTACTGTTCTTAGAAGTGGTTTTACTCTGTCACAGTATTAACTGAATATACAACTTTGCACTGACGTGCATAACCTTAGACCCGTCGTAAGTAGTACATAGTCTCAAGACTCTGCTCTTGATCAAAATGGGCAGAATCTGTCGCGGAGGTCGTAGAACTCCACAGCACCGGCTAGAGGGCGCTGTCGTCGGTGTCTGTCGTATTGCAAACTTAAGAACTTTCATCTACGCTTTGGCATCGCAGCTATCCATACCACAATCACAATTTTACTCAGCAGCGCCGAAAAATAGTGGTGGCGCTGCAGAACGAATAACTGATATGAAGATACTGAGTCGAACTGGAGAAAACAAGAAACCTATGGCACGACTTCGTTTCATAGAGCATATCCTGAGGCACCAAGGAACTGTCAGTTTGGTAATGGAGAGAAGTGTGAATATGTGGGTGTTGGGGAGAGGGGGGGTATTAAAATTGTAGAGGGAGACAAAGTCATGAATACAGTTAGCAGGTTCAAACTGATGCACATTGCAGTAGCTGTTCAGCGCTGAAGCGGCTTGCACAAAATACACTAACTTGGGGAGCTGCATCAAACCCGTCTTCAGACTGTAGGCCACAAGAACAAAATTGGGGAACGGGGTGGGAGGGAGAGGTAGGCTTCCGGTTCACAATTTTGCAAGTTCTTTACTGGGAGAACTCATAAATAAGGTAGATCTCGTGTAATGCAGCACCCTCGGCTGTTGACATGGCAAAAGACGTTTCTCTATTGCTCTAAATTAACGGCGCTGCTCATTCTCGTATGAGAAAGCTATTTATCTCACACTATGGGCCCATGCAACGAACTGAGGAATTGGTCCTTTTATTATTATTAAAGAGGAATTAGAACTCTGGAATCACCTACACTGCACCTTCTGTAGACATGGACAATGACAATGTTGGAACAGAGCGTTCTTGCTTTGCAAATCACAGCTTGCAACCATGTAGGCCATAAGAAGAGTATTGACTGGATATGTAGTAACTGGCTCACCAACGCCTTTCTGCTGTGCCGTCGTTATGGCGGTGGCAGCCCCTTTCCTGGAGCACAAGGTGGGAATCTGCCAGTGGCATTGCTGCATCTGCTGCAATGGTGTTTGCTCGGCTCTGAGCTTGCCCACTCCCAAGGTCTTTTGAAACAGTCATGGCAACATCAAAATTTACACAGTAGCGCCGTTAAATAGTGGTAGCGCTGCAGATCGAATAACTGATTAGAGGATACTGACTCGATCCGGGAAAACAAGAAACTTGCGGCACAACTTCATTTCATAGAGCGTATTCAGAAGAATCATGGAATTTTCAATTTGGTAGTGGAGATAAGTGTGTATATGTGGGTGTTGGCGAGGGTGGAGGTGTTAAATCTGTAATTAGCAGGTTCAAACTAATGTACTTGTATTAGCCGTGCAGCGCTGAAGAGGCTTGCACAGAATAAACTAGCTTGGGCACCTACATCAGTCCAGTCTTCAGACTGAAGACCACAACAACAACATCGGGAAGGGGGCAGAAGAAAGAACTAGGCTTCAGGTTCACAATTTTGCAAGTTCTTTACTGGGAGAACTCATGAGAAAGATAGATACCCTGTGATTCAGCACCCTCGGCTGTTGACATGGCAAAAGAAGTTTCTTCATTCCTCTAGAGAAGCCGTCGGAGGTGGCCGAGCGGTTCTAGGCGCTACAGTGTGGAACCGCGCAACCACTATGATCACAGTTTGGAATCCTGCCTCGAGCATGGATGTGTGTGATGTCCTTAGGTAAGTTAGGTTTAAGTAGTTCTAAGTTCTTGGGGACTGATCACCTCAGATGTTAAGTCCAATAATGCTTAGAGCCATTTGAACCATTTTTGAACCTCCTAAGTGACTACAACAAAATTATTGTTAGCAGTTGCACTCTGCAAGACACAAATATCATCGACATATACACTTCCCTGCACATCTGGTCCAGGCTGCAGAAATTCGCATCCTCTTCGCCAGAGTATCCCCCACTAATTATACAACCAACCAACGAGGAGAACAAAACACTATCACGACAATGATACGTATTCTAATTCTATCCTAACACTTACTGTAACTGAACTTCTTCGCTTGAGCGTCTACTCATGGCTACTACTTTACGTGCTTAAACGTAGTAAGCTACATTCATTGCTCGAAATGAAATAGATTCCCCATTGAAAAAGGCGTAAACTACCACAAAACTCCGACTTCTAAACAAAACTCATCTTCCCCTCCTATGAAGCTACACGTGGTTTACAACTTACACCCTTCCACACAATGAGCCACACTCATTGATGACAGGGAAAAATAACGTTCATATTTCCTCATCCTCAGAACATAGTCTGAGTTTACTTGCCACAGGTAACACATGAAAACAGAACTGAAAAGCTGGAAAAAGGTGGACTGACTCTACGTGATACTCGCAGGGGAAAGAAAGAACAGCCATTGCAATCACCCATTCCGTACTGATGCCGTCTGTCGTCGAAACTGCAACTCTGAGGTAGTCGAGAGTCATCGTCTCCAGGGAGAGTGGCTGGTAAGGTTGCTCTGTAACTGAAATTTAGTGGTAACACACACATCTGACATCAAAATGTAGAGGTCGCCACAGGGCGAAGCAGGCGGCAAAAGACATCCCAAGCAGCTGCAAGTAAGGCCTCTCCGGTTTGTCTCACAAACAGGTTCCAGTTTCTGTCTGTGGCCGACACTGTCGCTGAGCCGGATGCTGTCGCCTGTCCTGTTTCAGAGGAAACCATTCAGCCTGCAAGATCCGTCCAATCGCAGTGGGTGGGATTATTGGTACTTGGGGGCTCCAACGTTAGGCTTGTTATGGGGCCCCTTAGGGCGTTGCTGACAAGGAGGGTAAGAAATCCAATGTGCACTCCGTGTGCATACCGGGTGGAGTCATTCCAGATGTGGAAAAGGTCTTCCAGGATGCCACGAAGAGCACAGGGTGCCGCCAATTGCAGGTGGTTGCTCACGTCGGTACCAATGATGTGTGTCACTTTCGATAATGCTGCCAGTCTTGCTCCCAAGATGAAAGCAGAGCTGACCATTTGCAGCATAGTCTACAGGACCGATTGTGGACCTGTGGTACAGAGCCGAGTGGTGTGTCTGAATCAGAGTCCCAGACGGTTCTGAGAGCGTGTAGGCTGGAGATTCTTCGACTTGCGCCAGCGGGTGGCTGGGTTTCGGGTTCCACTGAATAGGTCAGGTGTCCACTATACGCAGGAGGCGGCTACACGGGTAGCAGGGGCTCTGTGGCGTGGTTGGGAGGTTGTTTAGGTTAGAGGGTCTCGGAAAAACACAAGAAAGTCTTCAGTCACAAAGGGTGCAATCTGAACACAGGAGGAACGTAGATACAGGAACCAATGGTACAATAGTTGTAAATTATCGTATCTGTGTTGGAAAAGTACCTGAGCTCCAAGCGCTAATAGAAAGCACTGATTCTCAAATCGTTATAGGCACTGAAAGCTGGCTAAAGTCGGATATAAGCTCAGCCGAAATTTTTGCGAAGAACCTAACGGTGTGGCCGAGCGGTTCCAGTCATTTCAGCCTGGAACTGCGAGACTGCTACTGTTGCAGGTTCGAAACCTGCCTCGGGCATGGATATGTGTGATGTCCTTCAGTTGGTTAGGTTTAAGTAGTTCTAAGTTCTAGGGGACTGATAGCCTCTGACGTTAAGTCCCATATTGCTCATAGCCTTTTTTTAACGTAACGGTGTTCCGAAAAGAGAGGCTGAACACCGTTGGGGTGGCGTGTTTGTTGCTGTCAGAAGTAGTTTAACTTGTCGCGATATTGAAGTATATACTTCCTTTGAGTTAGTATGGGCAGAGGCCATTGTTGGCAACCGGAATAAAATAATAATTGGATCCTTTTACTGACCTCCCAATTCATATGATACAGTCGATGAAAGGCTCAAAGAAAACTTGAGTTTGATTTCAAACACGTACCTCTTAGCAACAAATAATCCTGAGTTAATAACGAGTATTAAAAGCGATATAGGAATTGTGAACACTGGGTTGTCGTAGCGAGATTGAATATTGTAATCCCCAAATCCTCGAAAAATGAGTGATAAATATACCTATTCAAAAAAGCAGATAAAAATTCTCTTGACGCCCTCCTGAGAAACAATCTCCACTCATTCCAAAGTAATAAGTGTAAACCAGATGTAGGTCAAACTCAAAGAAATAGTATCGGTAGAAATTGAAAGATTTATAGCAAATAAACAAACAAACAACGGAGCTCAGCTTCCTTGGTACACAAAACGGGTTAGAACACTGTTGCACGAACAACGAAACAAACATGGCAAATTTAAATAGACCCAAAATCCCCAATGTTGGCGATCCTTTACAGGAGCTCGAAATTTAGCACACAGTTCATTGCGAGACGCCTATAACAGTTTCCACAACGAAACTTTGTCTCGAAACCTGGCTGAAAATCCAAAAAGATTCTGGTCGTACGTGAAGTACGTTAGCGACAAGAAATTATCAATGCCTTCTCTGCGCGATAACAATGGAGATACTATCGAAGACAGTGCTGCCAACGCAGAGTTACTAAACACAGCCTTCCGAAATGCCTTCACAAAAGAAGACTAAGTAAATATCCCGGAATTCGAATCGAGAACAGCTGCCAACATGAGTAACGTAGAAGTAAATATCCTCAGAGTCGTGGAGCAACTCAAATCACTTAATAAAAGCAAGCCTCCTGGTCCAGACTGAATACCAATTAGGTTCCTTTCCGAGTATGCTGATGCATTAGCTCCATACTTAACAATCATATACAACCGTTCGCTCGACGAAAGATCCGTACCCAAGGACTGGAAAGTTGCAGAGGTCAGATGATGTGTGTGAAATCTTGCGGGACTTAACTGCTAATGTCACCAGTCCCTAAGCTTACACACTACTTAACCTAAATTATCCTAAGGACAAACACACACACCCATGCCCGAGGGAGGAGTCGATCCTCCGCCGGGAGCAGCCGCAAAGTCCAGGACTGCAGCGCCTTAGACTGCTGCACAGGTCACACCAATATTCAAGCAAAGGTAGTAGGAATAATCCACTTAATTACAGGCCCATATCGTTAACGTCGATATTCAGAAGGATTTTAGAACATATATTGTGTTCGAACATTATGAATTACCTCGAAGGGAACGGTATATTGATACACAGTCAACATGGGTTTAGAAAACTTCGTTCCTGTGAAACACAACTAGCTCTTTATTCACACGAAGTGCTGAGTGCTATTGACAAGGGATTTCAGATCAATTTGGTATTCCTGGATTTCCGGAAGGTTTTGACACTGTACCACACAAGCTGCTCGTAGTGAAATTGCGTGCTTATGGAATGTTGTCTCAGTTATGTGACTGGATTCGCTATTTCCTGTCAGAGACATCCCAGTTCGTAGTAATGAAAGGAAAGTCATCGAATAATACAGAAGCGATTTCATGCGTTCCCCAAGGTAGCGTTATAGGCCTTTGCTGTTTCTTATCTACATAAACGATTTTGTAGACAATCTGAGCAGTCGTCTTCTGTTGTTTGCAGATGACGCTGTCGTTTATCGACTAATAAAGTCAACAGAAAATCAAAACAAACTGCAAAACGATTTAGTAAAAATATCTGAATGGTGCAAGAAGTGGAAGTTGACCCTAAATAACGAATAGTGTGAGGTCATCCACATGAGTGCTAAAATGAACCCTTTAAACTTCGGTTACTCGATAAATCAGTCTAATCTAAAAACCATAAATTCAACTAATACCTAGGTATTACAATTACGAACAACTTAAATTGGAAAGAGCACATAGAAACTTGTGGGGAAGACTACTTAAACCTAACTAACCTAAGGACATCAAACACATCCATGCCCGAGGCAGGATTCGAACCTGCGACCGTAGCGGCCGCTCGGTTCCAGACTGAACGGCCTAGAACCGCTCGGCCACACCGCCGGCACGCTTTTCGTCCTCTTTTAGAATACTGCTGCGCAATGTGGGATAATTACCAGATAGGACTGACGGAGTACATCGATAAAGTTCAAATAAAGGCAGGACGTTTTGTATTATCACGAAATATGGGACAGAGTGTCACAGAAATGGTACAGGAATTGGGCTTGAAGATCATTAAAAGAAAGGCGTTTCTCGTTGCGACGAAAACTTCTCACGAAATTCCAATCACCAACTTTCTCCTTCGAATGCGAAAATACTTTGTTGACACCGACCTACATATGGAGAAGAGATCACCACAGTAAAATAAGGGAAATCAGAGCTCGTACGGAAAGATATAGGTGTTCATTCTTTCCGCGCACTATAATTTGAAATAATAGAGAATTGTGAAGGTGGTTCGATGAACACTCTACCAGGCTCTTAAATGTGATTGGCAGAGTATCCATGTAGATTTAGATGTACAGTCGTACTAAAAGTATCCGAACGACTTGAATTGTATTGCGCCTGATTCACATACAACCCTCATAACGCAGCTGTCTAGCAGGTCCTCTAATCGCTCCTCGGCACAGTCGTTTGACTATTGAAAAGGGTATAACACTACTATCCGCTACTGCTATACTATAAACTTAAAGTTAGAAGCAGGTCGTGAATTAAAACTACCTTGTTAAAGCGATTATGGTATAAAGCAAGAGAGCAGTGTTACCCTCTGAGAGGAATTTTGTTATGTTGACCGCGTTGTACCTAACGGAGGTGGCTTATCGGAAATGAAAGTCAGAATTACGTAAACATTTGAGCAGTAACAAACAAAATTTTTGCCTATCTGCACTATTTAACGGATAAAGAAAACGGTCGCCAGCCTAACTAGCAAGAAAATGATTAACATTCTTGTTCAAGAATATAGTTATTAGTAACTTTAATGGATAAATACAACCTATACTTTGTCACACGCGAGTGCAGTGAACTCTGACACATGTGTTTACGGTAAGATTGAAACTAACAGTTACAGCAACACAAAGTATATGCAAGATTATAACAGATACCGAAACACTCTATTAATTTCAGGGCTTACACAAACTGAATGGTCTTTATGACGTTATTATTACTATTCACTGCAGAATCATTAATTGGATATAGGTTACGTCTCTTTCAGTTAAATACTTTACTATTTAAAATGAAAGTTAATTGGAATCCACTAACAGGTTGCTTCTCACTATCATTTGAATAAAGAAATAATGTTTTTCATAGTTAGTGGTTTTCCCATTACTTGTTATGTAGCATTAACACAATAGACAAACTATGGATCCTATTATATTATTAATATGCACTTCTAATACACAAGAGAGACAAACACTTAGCAAACATGAGTATGTAACGTTTCATACTGCAGTTTTCCACTCTTACTACATTGAGAGACAAAATTAACATATATGTAAGATACTGACTCACCTTCTGTGATTTACAACAGGCAGTAATGAGATCATTTACGAAGCAAAACTTTATAAGCCTCAGTATTAAGAACTTTTAATTTGAAGTTGGCAACAATACATTAATAAGCAGTTTTACTAGGAAAATTATTTTCGGAAAGCATCATCAACTTTCACTCACTTTCTTGCCACATTAACTTTAACTTTCATTTAACTATGTTCAAGAGGCATCAATTAGCAAAACACTGGGCTTGAATGTTCTTTCAGTAAGGACACTCGGAAATCACTTTAGTTCAAACGGAGAGGAACCTGAGAGGTGTTATGATAAGGAGCAAAATCAAGGTAAGTACATTAATTCAGTTATAAATTACCTTACATTTGAGCACACTAACACATCCATTTAACTGATCCTTCACTGTACATTATTATAGTATTCCTTTACAGTGATTGCGCAATGTGGTCGCAACTGCAAGTCGGTAGGCGGATTTGAAGACAGAATTGCTGGACTCTGGCCTTTCTTGGTGGCGATGATGTATACCAATTCCAGAGTAGTTCCAGCTATTTATCCATCCATCCGAGGCATTGGAAAGTAGCAGGAAAAGCCTCTCTCGGGACCAGCACAATATGCACTATTACATGGCAGTTCACAGTTTGGTAGCTCGTCCCCGACTTGTAGCCTGTCCCCGACTTGTAGCTCGTCCCTGACTGGTGGCTCGTCCCCGACTGACTCTTGTTCCACATTTTCTACTTAGGCCAACCACAATTTGCGCGCGCTACACAGTTCCGTTTCCGAGGGGATTCACAACAACTTTTACATACAGAATAACTAAGGCCCCTTAGTGAGGATCAGCAGTTTACACAACAGTAACTAAATACATTAAATAAAACAGAATATTTGCACATATTGACATTGCTACAAAAAATTATTCACACAAAATTACCATTATATACAGTAAGTTTTATTCCCTCCAAATGTGACAAAGAATTTAAATGACAGATACACTACATTGCATAGAATCATGACATCGAAGTTCTTACAATGAAAGGAGTATACAATTTTATGTTATCAATTCAAACAAACACATTTACAGAAGCTCAATGATGTAACATTAAATAAAACACAAGTAAACTAAATCAGTAAAGCACTAGAGTTCTGGTGTTACAAGGGTTTCAACAAATCATCCCTAGAAAACATTGCTCTATATCGCAATATTCAAGATGTAAAGTAATACCATGATACTACTAATATCTGGGAATACCGTATCACAGATAAGACTGTACTTAACGCTTGTAAGCTCACATTTATTACAATAAATGGCATACCTGAAATGTTACTACTCTCATTATCACGACAGATAGGTAATGCACGTAGTATGTCCTTCGTATGCATGATTTTCGCTTCAAAGTAACATACCGTACTTATTATTTAACACAAAATGACATTAAAAATTAAAGTTTTCACGAGCTGCTACTTGAGAATATGTATTAACAACAAATGACTCGACGAAAAGTCTCGTTCTGCATATGGATTCAAACCCAGGTCATGCAGGCTAAGCAAAGATTTCGTGACCGACGGAAACCAACAGCCATTCCTGACTACTCGTACAGAGAGTGATATACCTCGATTTAGACAGTATGAGTTAGGAAGTATCAACTTTAAATTAAATAAAGTAAACATTTTTAACGGACGCTAATTCCTACCCAGCCTCTATTGCCCCTGTTAACGAACTACGAGAGATGTTAAATATTGTTTCTTCACAAGTGACTTACTTGAAATGCCGTGAGGCAAAGCTTTGTGTAAGACAGAGATTCGAACCCAGAACCTAATCGTATTGTTATCGAAGTACAATCAACTGTGACATATCGGATTTTCTCGGCAGGAGCAAGATGTTTTAACTGATATGACGAGACGAAACATTAACTTTTTCCTTCCCAGGACTCCAACCCGGCACCTATCGCTGTTATATTCTAGAAAAAAACGAACGTTAAATATAGGTTTGTTACACCAGCAGCGAAATGTGAGCATGTCTGACCTAGAAATAATATGGCAAAGAGTTCTGTGCTGAGTGATAATCGAACCCCGCACATATCGTTCTTGACTACACACAAATAGACGTCAGCTAGCGAATGTTTCTCCACCAGCAGCTCGGAGTAACATCTTTGAACTTACAGTGATGTCGCAAATAGTTGTGTGTCTCAGTGGGAGTCAAAAACGTCAGTATCGTTAGTGATGACAACGAATAAAAATACATTAAAAACCAAAATTTTTACCCACCAGCAGATAGGTGTTCGCATGCTATAGATTGATAATACATAATGATAACTTTAGTGCCGGGCAAGTATTCGAACCCATTCACGCGCAATATGTGCATGAAGATTCGAACCCATTCACGCGCAATACGTGGAGATGTAGAGTAATCTGCAGTTTTGAACTGACAACAAATTGTATTGTTGTCACGAATGGAACAAATTCCCCGTTAAGGGAGGTCTGAGTTACATTCCCAGTTCAGAACCAATTTTATCGAAATACAGAAGCTCAAATAAAAGATGGAGTAAGTGTCCTATGACCATATATATCGTTTATTTCGTCACTAGAAATAAATAACTAGTATAAAAAAAGGTTACTGGTGATAGAGTTTCTACATTTCGCCACTCTTGTCTTTATTGTGGTTCAACCGAATGTCTACATGGTAGAGAAGGGATATCATGTGTAATGTGAATTTCAGGCCACAATGCCATTATACCTTCTTCACGTGGCGCGGCCAGAAGAGAATGGAATCTGTCTCTCCCTATCAAAAACTATCGGCAGAAATTGGAACAGAACGCAGACCATGAGTATACGAATCTATCGGCAATCCAACAGACCAGCAAATCCTAGTCTCTGATGCTAATTTTTCCATTGTAACGCCATTGCGCCACACTGGATGAGAATTCTGACACACAACCTCACTGTAGTAGTTTGCAGCATGTTCAGTACAATCATGTACTTGGTTGATCGAATCGCCACGAATTAGCTGCCTCGACTACCCAGTGCATACATTCAACTTTATTTTGTAATCACCGAAATAAAATCACGTAACTGCCACCTACACAGAACGGCCAACAGTGTAGGACGCAGGAATTTAAATAGGAAGTGTTCCTTTCGACTTCAGTTACTCTATTGCGCGATCTGTATGTTGAAAACGTCGTGCAATGCAAACGAAAAGCTATAACTGTCTGTCTCTCAGAAACTACATTAGGCCATATGCATTATCTCACAACACTGTAGAATGCGGAAGTTCTGGAGGAATTCTTGTTGACTTCTGGACTTACTGTAGCTACGGCTCAGTAAGTAGTGTAATGGTAAGTGTAGTGTACCGTAGACAAAACGTCGGGAGTTCCAATACATTCACTGCTACATTTTTTAAAACGCAATTCTGCTCTCTGCTGAAGTTATCAATCTAATGGAACTTTGAACATAATTCCTTTCACTCCTCATGTCAAAATAGTTGCATGTGGATAGAGGGAAAACTACTGCGACATTTTGTTCTTTTCTGGTTTAATAGACGGCCAGGCAGCAGATGCATCTCGAAACTTTTGTATTATGTTTGGGGAGAGCGCACCGTGCCAAAATACGTCAGAAAAGTATTTTCTACATTAGCTGTCGTGTGGTAATGGCACTTTATTCTTCTTGAAACCTTGTTTAGCAGCTTTAACTCAGAACAAGTTTTAAACAAGCATATAATCAATAAACTGCATGTGCATTGTCAGACTGTTATAGATAACATCAGAGAATTCGCATATATTGTTGATGATTATTTCTCTCTCATGTCTACTGTTGTTTAAACAACACTAAAAGAAACCTTACGAAAATTGTGCACTGTATTATAAGAAATGAAATATTACTACCCATGATAACCTTACAACGTAAGTCTGTTTCAATAAAGCTGAGTATCTGTGCACAATTGTGCCTCTATCGAACAGCATTAATAATATACTACTCACTCAGATTTCGGTTGGGTCTGTGTTAAATTGGTACGGGGTTTCATATTCAAGAGGTATGCAAATGTAGCATTTCATAAATAAAGTTATGTATTCCCAGAAACGCAAAATTTTCTCTTCAGCAACGGAAGGAGGTATTACGTGTTGTGCAACATTTTAAGTTTTTCACCATTGCACTATGAGCCGAAAGTATTTTCTTGCGTTTACCTTATCGATGTTTGATCTGACTGCTTGTAGCTCTTTCACTGGATGGATAAAAACGCTGCAGTTTGAGAGACTGGACTCACGAACCCGAACAGACGCTTTTTTGACAGAACAGCATGTTACTACTTAGCTAGCACAGACGTATGTGTCAGGTATTAATATTACGACGCTAATAGTGACTAGAACTCGTAAGCCGCTATTTAAAGGACAAGATTAATTGCGATTTCCACGTGCAACGACTTTTCTGGGCTGAAAACCGTAAATTTACAATATTTTGTTACACCTCAATGGAAATGACAGGAAAAATCAAGTGAACCTTGAGGCTTAATTCCGTGCACACCAGGAAGTAACTTGTCGATCACAGAGTTGCCATTCATACCTTGCCTTGTTGCCAAATCTCAGTTACAGTACTAGCAGGAAGAATACGAACCGATGTGTTCCTACAGAGGGCTGGGAAGTGACCAGAGCTGGCATCTCAAAGACGCGGTTGACATGGCCTGGAATACGTAATGTGTCTGATTCGCATTTCTGTAACTAGGTTTAGGGACTAGAGCGTAGTTACTAATAATACTCAGAACTGACTGTAAACTAAGCATCATAAATCAGTAACTCTCATAATCGTTTTTATATTTCTTTCGTAAGTGTACTCATAACTAAGAAACTCAATCATGGACGTTTCTGTGCCTGGCGGAATGTCGAGCACAATGAACAAATAAAAATAAAAAATAATGTTTGTGTGTGTGTGTAAATGTGTGTGTGTGTGTGTGTGTGTGTGTGTGTGTGTGTGTGTGCATTTGAGAAGATACACTCCTGGAAATGGAAAAAAAGGTGTGTGTGTGTGTGTGTGTGTGTGTGTGTGTGTGTGTGTGTGTGCATTTGAGAAGATACACTCCTGGAAATGGAAAAAAGAACACATTGACACCGGTGTGTCAGACCCACCATACTTGCTCCGGACACTGCGAGAAGGCTGTACAAGCAATGATCACACGCACGGCACAGCGGACACACCAGGAACCGCGGTGTTGGCCGTCGAATGGCGCTAGCTGCGCAGCATTTGTGCACCGCCGCCGTCAGTGTCAGCCAGTTTGCCGTGGCATACGGAGCTTCATCGCAGTCTTTAACACTGGTAGCATACCGCGACAGCGTGGACGTGAACCGTATGTGCAGTTGACGGACTTTGAGCGAGGGCGTATAGTGGGCATGCGGGAGGCCGGGTGGACGTGCCGCCGAATTGCTCAACACGTCGGGCGTGAGGTCTCCACAGTACATCGATGTTGTCGCCAGTAGTCGGCGGAAGGTGCACGTGCCCGTCGACCTGGGACCGGACCGCAGCGACGCACGGATGCACGCCAAGACCGTAGGATCCTACGCAGTGCCATAGGGGACCGCACCGCCAATTCCCAGCAAATTAGGGACACTGTTGCTCCTGGGGTATCGGCGAGGACCATTCGCAACCGTCTATATGAAGCTGGGCTACGGTCCCGCACACCGTTAGGCCGTCTTCCGCTCACGCCCCAACATCGTGCAGCCCGCCTCCAGTGGTGTCGCCACAGGCGTGAATGGAGGGACGAATGGAGACGTGTCGTCTTGAGCGATGAGAGTCGCTTCTGCCTTGGTGCCAATTATGGTCGTATGCGTGTTTGGCGCCGTGCAGGTGAGCACCACAATCAGGACTGCATACGACCGAGGCACACAGGGCCAACACCCGGCATCATGGTGTGGGGAGCGATCTCCTACACTGGCCGTACACCTCTGGTGATCGTCGAGGGGACACTGAATAGTGCACGGTACATCCAAACCGTCATCGAACCCATCGTTCTACCATTCCTAGACCCGCAAGGGAACTTGCTGTTCCAACAGGACAATGCACGTCCGCATGTATCCCGTGCCACCCAACGTGCTCTAGAAGGTGTAAGTCAACTACCCTGGCCAGCAAGATCTCCGGATCTGTCCCCCATTGAGCATGTTTGGGACTGGATGAAGCGTCGTCTCACGCGGTCTGCACGTCCAGCACGAACGCTGGTCCAACTGAGGCGCAAGGTGGAAATGGCATGGCAAGCCGTTCCACAGGACAACATCCAGCATCTCTACGATCGTCTCCATGGGAGAATAGCAGCCTGCATTGCTGCGAAAGGTGGATATACACTGTACTAGTGCCGACATTGTGCATGCTCTGTTGCCTGTGTCTATGTGCCTGTGGTTCTGTCAGTGTGATCATGTGATGTATCTGACCCCAGGAATGTGTCAATAAAGTTTCCCCTTCCTGGGACAATGAATTCGCGGTGTTCTTATTTCTATTTCCAGGAGTGTATATATATAAAAGAATGAGAGAGAGGGTAAATAATTATTGCAAAGAAATTGCATCATGTTATGTAAGGAAACCTTTCATTAAAATGACACGTTCCACATCATTACGAAATGTTGTATCCACGATCTATGGAACAAATATTAGTCGAATCAAATCTAATCTAATCATATTGTTGACTAGCCATGAAGAGTCATGAATTACCGTAATTTTCGCCAATATCAGTAACCAAATCTAAACTTGAAAATAAAAGACGATAGTTTTTGTAATAAACCAGGACTCCTGTTAAGACCCTTTCGTCCCTGTTAACTAACCACGAAAGATGTCTGATATACCTTCATTCTGAAGTAACGAAGTATGCATGATGTGAAGTTCTGTGGCGGAGATACAAACCCAACACGTAAACGGATTGTTAACTAAGTAAAATCAAACGTTATGTATCGGTTTTTCTTACCATCTGCTAGGTGTCTGAATCTAAATAAGGATACAAATTTTTGTGCCTGAGTGACAGTCGAAACGCACACCTACTGTCCTTCTTTATCATCCACGAATATAGCTTAACTATCAATTGGTTACTCACCAACAGTAAGATGAGTGCGTGTTTGGCCAGAAATAACGATACCTATTGCAAATGTTGGTAACACGTGAACAGACATTATAAACGCATTTTAAAATTCACTAAAAGGCCGCTGTGCATGTGATACAGTTTGAAATGAAATTATGAATATTTTTGTACTGGATCAGTATTCGGACCCACATACTTACCTTTGGAAGAGACCTAGAGAGGAAACGAAATGATTGAACTATACTGTTCCGAGAGACTGAGATCCTCGAGAGAGGAGATACGAATTCAAATCACAGTCCAGCACCAAATTTTTCAACGTCTGTAGACCTATCAAGTACAAGTAAAATGAGAGCCGTCTTCCTTTAAATGGCTATCGGTTCATCAAATAAAATAAAACTTTATAAATAAAATAAGTTTATGCTGGTGACAGTATTTCTGTTTACCATGACTTCCGCCTATGTCGTTTCCCAACGTAAACCAGCTCTGCCCATTTGGTAATGAAGGAACGTGATGTTCAATGCGGATTCTGAATTATAACGTCTTTCTCTTGAGGCTACCAGAGATAAAGTAAATCTTTTTGTGCCTCTTAAAAGTAAATGCCTGAACCCACTCATAGCACCTGTGGCAGTTCGTTACACCAGAACATTGTGGCCACGTTTTCCAGCCCCAGGAGTGTGCTGTAATGGAGCATATGCTTAGCTTACAAAATCAGTCACAGTGAAAAAAAAGGGAGTCTATTAAATGTTTAAGTAGGAGGAAGATTCTGACGTGGAGGCATCATAGCCTCGATATGAAGCCATTTTGAAGTTTTCACTAATTCAGCAAATTTCTTAGTTCGAGAAAATACACTGTGAAGGGTGAAGTTGTCAGATAATTCGATTATTACCGTATTGTTACTTTCATTTTCTTTATACCGCTGCTGGAACGCATGTGCCTGAACATCAATTAATAACTTTTGGTCATTATAGAAGTAGTTGCCCAAGAACATGTTCTTTCCCCGTCTACGGAATTCTTTTCATGTTAATATAAAACATCAGCAATTACTCGTAGATTACATTAAAACTAAAGCAATTGATGAAGACATCACTTGATAACGAAAAAGCGGTATCTTTCCTCATTCACTTGCCTCTAGAAATGGCTGTCGAATACTGCCAAACCAAAAGCCAAGGGATCTTACTGCCTTCCAATATACGTCGCTGTAGGTTCTTCGATAGGATTTGGTCTATGTGACATGTTTCAATTGTGTATGACTGAGAATGTTTCAGAAAATCAACTTTTTTACTTTGAAATAAACATAAAGGTATTTATTTTAAGCTATCCAAGTTGAAATTTTCACAATATTAGTTCAAATTTAATATTCGCTTGCCTAATGTGGGAAAGTATTTCACATTATCAAAACCCGCATCCGACCCATGGACCTTACATTTAGTTGCTGATCATAAATTCTAGCTCAGAGTGACACCAGTTTAAGTAACCTAATGTAGTGAAGACTGTTTGCCAGTGCTCTTTCTCACTGGAAAATATGCAATTAACCCATTGGGCCCCAAAAGTACACTGTAATAGTAATTTCTGTGTATGCAGTGCATACGGATTGTAGAATTTAGTGGTGCTCTCTCTTCCACTTCTGCATACAATATTCCTGATCTAAACGGGCTCTTTATCATTACAGGCCCTGGGCAGTGCAACATCATACTGACAACAGTAATGTGTTTTTACTGACAACCTCACTGTTTATTTTACCCGATTTTGTAGTAACTTAAATAAAACAACATGACCTTCCAGTGGGAGACATTTCGTCCCTCTTTTCCTTCTGTGAAATTTGTCAGTAAGTTTTTTGGCTTCCAACCAGCGAAATGCGGCAGAGTACGGCTGGTAAACGATTCACAAACCACGATTTATTGCCGTTAACACGATTTCTTTAAACATTGTCATAGCTGAAGGAATTCAGTTTCTTCTTAAATCGTCTAATGCAGCAACTTTCACAGATATATATCAAGTAGTAAAAGGCCTTTATCCAGGTACGAAGGTTGTAAAACAAACTTCCAACATGAGAATGCAGGCTTTATCGGCGAATCTTTATGATAAATTCTTCTCGGGTTGACAGCCGAGTCAATGCGTTGTTCTCCAGCAACGTTTCAGCAAGTTTCTTACTTGCCATCTTCAGGCGAAGTGTCGGGTTTGCTGACGCTGGAATGACGAGCCTGTCCTTGGCTCGAGGTTGTGCAGTATAGACATACATATGTCGTTCCTGCAGTTCCTGTAGGGGAGAGAAATATATATTAACACTCTTGTCGATTGGTCCTGTCTGGTTTTACCAGAAAAAGAGAAAGACACTCTGTTGAGGGATTAGTAAAACTTAATCCTTCAGCAGGTCAGGCCAACGTGTGGTTGGCCTGTGATGTGGTTGTTGGCCCAGTCCACGGATGAGCCGGTTGCGGGAGTGTTCCGTCCTCTCGTAGAACTTCCTGGCGATGGCGCGGAACCTTTCTCGGAGAGGCAGGATCCCGGTGTCCTCGTGGAGTTGGCGCGTCGAAAAGCGCCTCGGAAGATGCATAGCAGTCTTCAGGGCGCGGTTCTGTATCCGTTGCAGAGTCACAATGTGAGCATCTGCGGCTTTCCCCCAGACCACGGCCGCATACTCTAACAGTGGGCGAACGAATGTTAGGTAAA
The DNA here is from genome assembly GCF_023897955.1 of Schistocerca gregaria. Classification (NCBI taxonomy): domain Eukaryota; kingdom Metazoa; phylum Arthropoda; class Insecta; order Orthoptera; family Acrididae; genus Schistocerca; species Schistocerca gregaria. The sequence continues at coordinate 397,844,946 of NC_064931.1, read as the reverse complement.
GCGTGATGCCGTCTTGCGGTGGCAATGACGACTGCGGGTTTAGCAGTGGATACAGGGCGCGGAGGCGTCCAATTGCTCTCTCTTTCATATCACGGATGTGGTGCTTCCAGGTGAGCCTGCGGTCTAGGGTAACCCCTAGGTATTTCGCCGTCCCACTCCATGGGATAGGTTCTCCCAGGATTTCGAGCGGCGTAAGCCCTGGCTTCAGAAGTCTTCGAGTGAAGACGACTGCCTGGCTCTTTGTGGCGTTGAATTTCAACCGCCACTTTGTTGCCCATGAGCCCAAGGCGTCGCACCCGCGTTGAAGGCGGTTTCTCAGCACCTGGGCATTGATGCTGCGTGTGAACAGGGCTGTATCATCAGCGTACAGCGCCAGTTCGACTCCTGCCACTTTCGGCGCGTCTGCAGTGTACAGGGAGTACAGTGAGGGGCCGAGAACCGACCCCTGCACGTATCTGCCGGTCTGTGGACGTACCGTCGTCAGCCCTCACGTGGAAGGTTCGTTCGGACAGGTACGACCGCAGCAACGTCATGTGAGACGTCGGTATCCCTTGCTCAAAGAGTTTGAACTCGAGACCGTCGTGCCACACCGAATCAAACGCTCGGGAGACGTCGAGGAACACTGCGCCAAGGAATTCCCTTGTTTCCAGTGCCCTCATGGCCGGTTCTACCATCCCCAACAGCTGGTGGGAAGTGGCATGCTCTTCTCGGAATCCGAACTGCTCGTCCGGGATGATGCCCTCCTGGGTGACGTGTCGCATCAGTCTTCTCGCGTACAGACTCTCGAAAACTTTCGAGAGGGACGGGAGTAGGCTGATGGGTCGGTAGCTTGATGCCTGGCGTGGGTCCTTGCCGGATTTCAGGATGGCCACGACCTCCGCGTGTTTCCACGCAGAGGGGTAGTCACCCGATCGGAGAATCTCGTTGAAAACATCGGCAAGTTGCCGGTGTAGGCCCGGTGGAAGGTTCTTCAGCAGGAGGTTAGTGAGGCCATCGCTGCCTCCGGCCTTCTTGGGGTTCAGCGAGCGAAGTTGCACAGCAACTTCCTCCTCCGTTATCGGCTCGATAACGTCGCCTTCCTCCCTCGTGGCGCGGAAGGTTGGTAGTGGCTCGTGGGCCCGCCGTATGTGCTCGTCATCGATAACGTCGGCCACCGGTGTGAAGTTGGCTGCAAAGGCGTCAGCCAGGACGCCGGCTTTTGCGTCGGGGTCGCTGGCGAAGTTGTTCCCGACCTGTAAAGGCGGTATTCGCTGTCGCCGGCGTAGGAAGGACTTTACCACCCTCCATGCACTGCCATCCTCAGGATTGAGGGTAGACACATGGTCTTCCCATTCCTGGTTCCGGTGATGCTCGACTGCTACTTAATTTCCCGTCTCATGCGGTTTAATCGGCGCTTCGTGTCTGGTTGGCGAGTGAGCTGCCATTCACGAAACAGTCGGTTCTTCTCGGTGATCGCGTCCAGGATAGGGCGCGGTAGCTGTCGCGAGAAGTCTCGTGGTCCTTGGCGACGTCTCGGCGTGGATTTCTCCGCTGCTCGGAGTATTCTTCGGGTGAAGAATGCTAGGGAGGCGTCTGCCCCTACCACGGCGGGGTTTGGCGCGTCCTCGAGCAGTTCGAGCGCTTTCATCTGAAAGCGCTCTGCGTCGAGCCTGCGATAGCTCGGACGGCTGCCTGGAAGAGAAGTTCCGGCCACATCGAGGCCAAAAATGACCGGTACGTGGTCGGAGGAGAGAACGTTCCGCGTCTCGCCGGTTGCGAAGTGCCCGATGCCCTTCAGAAGGGCAATATCGAGCACGTCGGGCTGTCCCCGTGCAGGGAAGATCGTGGGATCAAACGGCCCCACGGTGATCGCGCCGTTGCGGTGAACAACGTGGGAGAGGCGGCGCCCGCTGCGGCTAACAGTTCGCGAGTTCCATTCGGTGTGTTTCGCATTGAAATCCCCGGCAATGAAAACTCGCCCCTCCAGCGACAGCAGGACGTCGAAGTCGGCTTCGTCTAGCGGTCTGCTAGGCTGCCGATAGACCGACACGAAAAGAATCTTTCCCGCGGTGGTGTTGACGGCCACTCCCGTGGCTACCAGCGCGTTGAGCGTTTCCCGTAGTCGGCAGCGGAGCGGCGCGCTGGGAACGCCCTGCGCGGGCGGCAACACCTCCTACAGCCGCGGGCGCCGGCAAGCCGGCTAGCCAGACTGCAGGCGGTGCCGCGGGCGAGGGCAGCTGCGACGGCTGCGGTGCCGGTGCGGCCTCCCCTGCGAGCGGCCGTGGCCTCTCGGAAGGGGCGGCCGGCTTCCCCTTAGCAACGTCCGCGAAGCTGCGACTCGGGTTTCCCGCTCTTGAATGCGGCGCATCCCCGGTAACAGGCGACATGGTCCCCGTTACAGTTGCAGCACGTCCGTCGCTCCTCCTTCTTCTTTGGGCAGTCACGCGAAGGGTGCTCCTCGGCGCACTTGTAGCAACTCACAGGCATCCTGCAGAACTTTGCCACGTGGTCCGTGCGTTGGCAGTTGAAGCACTGGGCTCGCCTGCCTTTCGCGCGGAGTGGCTCGACTTTCACGTCGAAGTCGGTAATGTTTGCAACCTGAAAAATTTTCCGGTTGTCCACATTGTCGACTAAGACCACAAGGAACAAGGGCATGTCCTTGTGGGTCCTGGGCGACCTCATCAGGCCGACGTGGTGGGTCTGGAAGCCGACTTCCTCCAGCTGCCGCTGTAGTAACGCCGGTTCCATCTTCATCGGCAGGTGACGGATGACAACCTTCAGCTGCTTTAGCTGCTCCGTACTCTGCGTGTAGCCGAACAACTTCTTGGTCTCGCAGAGTCTCATGAGTTTCGCATGATCCTCCAAGGACTCCGCTCTGTCCCCGCGAACATCTTCAGCGGTTTTGCGATGGAGTACAGCATCTCTCGGAGTTCGCTGTACTCCTTACTCCAATGAATGGTGATCAGCGGAGGGCGGCGGGGCGGTTTCGTCGCCGTAGTCGGTGTTGTCCCGTCCCCGTCGGTCTCGGCTACCTCAGGTAGATCTGCAAAGCGGTTTGCAGCCTCGACCTGTTCTGGCGTCACCGGTCCAAACGACCTGGGTGTCGCTGTGTGGCGACGGGAGGGCGCCATGAAGCCTTCTTCATCCGCGTTGTTCTCCAGCAACGTTTCAGCAAGGTTTCTTACTTGCCATCTTCAGGCGAAGTGTCGGGTTCACGTCTCGCCCGGGTCTTTATAGCCGCTGGACCACGGGCATCTCTGCATCCTTGGCGCGGGTCGGGCCAATCAGGCGTTCCTTCCGTACACAGGCCAAGATTGCCAGGATACTGGAGAAAAACAAGATGAAAACTATCTTCCATCCTCCAACAAAAATCAGAAATATGCTGGGCTCAATGAAGGACAACTTGGGTCTAAGAACTCCGGGTGTCTACAGTATTTCCTGTGAATGTGGGAAACAATATATTGGGCAGACACAGCTTTGCATAACGCAACGCATCTCTGAACATGTGAGAAGCGTCCGCCTCGGACAAAAAGAAAAATCCGCGGTAGCGGAGCACAGCCTCAGTGAAGAATACACGTTTCAGTTTGAAGAAACCAAGAGACTGTGTAGAGCGAAAGGTTTCTGGGACTCAGTTATTAAAGAGGCAGTGGAGATACGGGTTAGTGACAACCTGGTCAGTCGGGACAGTGGCTTCCAACTCAGCAGCGCGTGGAATACAACATTATCAAGAATGAGACGAGAGCGTTCCGATGGAGGTAGGTCGGTGGCGCAGTATGGAATAAACAGGCCGCACCGAGACGAGACGCCAGGACCCGGCGCCCGCGGCTCCCCCCCACCACGCGCCGCCGCGCCGATTCCGCTCGCGCCTGATTGGCCCGACCCGCGCCAAGGATGCAGAGATGCCCGTGGTCCAGCGGCTATAAAGACCCGGACGAGACGTGAACCCGACACTTCGCCTGAAGATGGCAAGTAAGAAAATTGCTGAAACGTTGCTGGAGAACGACGCATTGACTCGGCTGTCAACCCGAGAAGAATTTATCAAACTTCCAACAGTTTGTGTCAGGTTCATCTTTTCACCTGACAGCACTGCGGAAGTATTTTGTCTAAGAGGTATCAGAAGTAGTGTTCCTGTAGCTGTAATCATTGGTTGGAAACGAGTTTCACACCAATGGGTACAGTAATGAAAAATAATCAAAATGATCATCAGTCTAAGACTGAGTTCATTCACAAACTACGTGTATTTATAATATTGAAGCTAGACTGTGTATCCTTTTCTTCCTTGAGTGGGCATTGGAAGGGTTTCACACCGATGTATACAATACTATGAATACTTCGAACACTATAGTTAACGTTGCTCTCATAAAATAATTTTTTTTTTAATTCTTCAGGGTATTCAGTGTGCAATATGTTTTGTAGATACAGCCTTAGACAACAATGTTGACCGCCCCCCCCCCCCCCCGCCCCCCGGAGTTGTTCACATAAGGTGGACAATACGGTCATGCTCCCACTCACAGTTCTAAGTGCGGCAATATGCTCGAGCTGGCATCATTGCAGACTTCGGCACTTCCTGAAGGAAGTCTTGACTGCAGTCTGAGTACATCACTCTTGACTACGACTGTAGGGTTGAGGTAAAACACGAGACTAGCTAATACGACGTCTGGCAACAGAAAGAACATGTTGGCAAAACTTTTATCGCCCCTTTCCTCTCAGTGCTGAAGCTATGGGTGTAATTCAAGCGAATCTACAATTTATTTCGCTTTCTGTCACAGTGGTTTGGTTCAACACTATTTTAGCGAGAGATTTCTTGGCCTGCCATCTGCCTCTGAACACCGCATGCATCTGAGTTCTCTGGGACCCGTTTGCCGCCTACCGGCGGAGGCTGAGGCATGGCGCTGCCTCGCCTTCTGCTAACAACGTCTGCTCCACTCCTCACTCTCGACGGTGTAACAAGCTTTAATATTGTTGATTGGTGACCCATAAAATCTGTCTACGATTCGTGTTTCACACTCGATAGCAAGGGAGGCAAAAAACCGTTTTCATTTGATGAGTATTTTATTACACTTTTATCCAATACATCAATGTGGCACAGAATTAATGTCATTGTTCCTCATACAGTGTGCTATAATTAAAGCGTCACATCCTGTTCCTTTTCCCTTCTCAGGGGATTCTTCAAATAATTTTTTTTTTGGTCATGGATTCATATGTGTTAGTCAAGGTACAGAGAGTAAATGCAATTTAATGTGTTTTGTTTCTTTCTTTGATTACCTATGGTAAATGGATGCAACACATTTTGTCAATACCTTTCAGAACCTGCTCTATAGCTACTCAGGCAAATTGCTTGTTTTGAGTTCCATACATTAATTAATGGAAAAGTGAACGCTGTTCAAATGTGATATTTCAAATACAAAAGGTGACAAAATTGCCCACATTTGAAGTTACCCAGAGAAAAAGTAAGTTGCTAGAGCCGCTCTTACCAAATGTCTGCAGAGAGTTCCTAATTGCTACTGTGGAAACTTATCATAGAGGCCCTATAGTAATCAAGAGGTTCATTTCCTTCATACTTATTACCCTGGCATGTGAGTTTTAAGTGAAGAACAACATTGAAATTCGTATCGTTGACGGCCGATTCGAATTTCTGCAGAGACACTTGTATTGTGAAGCAGCTTGCAGTCAGAAAGCCGAGATCTATGACAAATAACACAACTTGCTGTGTCGAGCTACCAAGAGGACTTGATGTGTAAAGGTTTTCTTACGATTTCGTTACAGAATTTTTTCTGGAAATTCACAGCTCCATAAATAAATCAGAACAAAAGCTCACACATGCTGATCCCTGCCACGGTTAGAACTGATGACTCATTGAGCTGTTGCGACAGGAAATACGGGCGGGGGCACGGGGCTACGGACACACTGCTGCCAGCACGCCACTTTCATCATGGTATTGGTCGCTCAGCCTCATAACGCATCGTGACCGATAATAGAAGTTGTCACTTACGTGAAGAATAGCATTTCTTTAGCTAAAAAATTGAATTTTCTCTCTCAGTGTCTAGGGGTTATATAGCACGAGTCACTCATATAGAAAGGGAATATCAAGTGAAGTTAGCGAGTCAGTTCAGTACCATACGTGGAAGTGATTGCACTGTCACCGTGTTGCCAAATTTTTTTGACGATGTTGCCAATTCTCAGTTGTGCGAGGAACAGCTCTGTAGCGTATATGCGAGGAGAATCCCGTGCTTGTGTCATAGGAGGATACGGAGAGGAGGCGTGGGGTTTGGTTAATATACAGCGTTTTCTCCTACCAGTTGTGTCAAACATTCAGGTGCATAAACTTCCATCACGAGTACAGTTTCCCACAAAATACATACGAATAAAACACTTACCCTATTACTTTGTGAGAAAACATTATTTGAGTACAATAAAAGGTCTTTGGAAATCAACTTTTCCCACCTGTCACGAAAAGTAAGATGACAATCACTTTGCACCTCAAAATCTATTGCATCTATGTGCAGTTTTGTGATCATACAAGTAGAATTTCATGAAGTGCACGAAAATGTAGAAAAATGTTGGAGAGAATGGGAGCAACAACAAATACAGTTAACTAATTGTCCTGTGTCTCGTAATAATCAATGAACTTGAAAATCCAGAAGAGAAGAAACTAAAAATTATGCCCATTAAGACACAAAGTAAAGTGCAGATGCGGACACTGTGCAGATCTGCGCTTTTTCAGCTTCAGATCTATAAAATGGTTCAAATGGCTCTGAGCACTATGGGACTTAACATATGAGGTCATCAGTCCCCTAGAGCGTAGAACTACTTAAACCTAACTAACCTAAGGACATCACACATATCCATGCCCGAGGCAGGATTCGAACCTGCGACCGTAGAAGCCGCACGGTTCCGGACTGAGCGCCTAGAACCGCTAGACCGCCGCGGCCGGCTCAGATCTATATAAATAATGTATACCAACCAGCGTATTCATTGCTTTCGTAATGTTTCCCTCTTCTTTAGTCTTCTAATGATGAACTGGACCCACACCCATGAGTCTGATTGTTTCTTTGCATCCTTCCATCTACTATCTTTGTGTGTTACTGCTCGGTATTCAAAAAGCAAAATGTTATGCCTGCTCCCACGAGATATTAGAACGACGTCGCAAGAAGGCTAACGAAGTATAATCAAAATACATTGAGACGCCAATTTTTCTGTCGTCGTGGTGTTAAGTCGACAGAAATAGTTGGGTACTATTGCCTACATCACCGTCATCTCATTGTTGTCTTTTCTTACCGAGATTTTCATATTACCCTGAACACAAGACGCCAAGATAAATGTGTATATTCTCCGTGACGAAACATCCCACATGCCATTCATCCTGATCCATTCGTTACGTGCGTCGGCAGCAATCAGTGATAGGAAAGTTGTAGTGAGATGACGAATAACAGTAACAAAGCTAGTAGCAACAAATCAGTAATCAAGGATGTTTACTACATTACAGACAATTGTTAACGATTAACAAAATAAACAAGAAAGGCTGAGTGTTTAATTGGCGCAGTGCATAGGTGTTCTTACCACTTCGTTACTGAATTGATTTTCTAAAATATTCTCTGTCATAACAACTTGAAACAGGTCACGTAGACCAAATCATATCGAAGAACTGACAGCGACGTATATTGGAAGGCAATAAGATCCCTTGGCTTCTGGTTTGGCAGTATTCGACAACAATGTATAGGCGCAAGTGAATGAAGAAAGACACCGCGTTTTCGTTATCAAGTGACGTCTTCATCAATTACTTTAGTTTTAATGTAATCTACGAGTAATTGCTGATGTTTGATATTAACATGAAAAGAATTCCGTAGACAGGGAAAGAAACTGTTCTTAAATGATGTTCAGGAACATGTGCTCCAGCAGCGGTATAAAGAAAACGATAGTAATAATACGGTAATAATCGAATTATCCGACAACTTCACACTTCACAGTGTGTTTTGTCGCACTAAGAAATTTGCTGAATTAATGAAAAATTCAAAATGGTTTCACATCGAAGCTATGATACCTAGAAGTGTCTTTACATCTTGCTGACATGAGAATAGCATAATCTCCACATCAGAAGCTTGCTTCTACTTAACCATGTAACAGACTCGCATTTTTTCCATAGTGACTAATTTTGTAAGCGAAGCGTATGATCCATTACAGTACAGTCCTGGGGCTGAAAATGTGGCCACCATGGTCTGGTGTAACAAACTGCCACAGCTGCAATGTGTGTTCAGGCATTTTCTTTTAAGAGGCTCAAACAGATTTACTTTACCTCTGGTAACCTCAAGAGAAAGACGATATAGTTCAGAATCCGAGTTGAACATCGCGTTCCTTCATTACCAAATGGGCAGAGCCGGTTTACGTTGGGAAACGACATAGGCAGAAGTCATGGTAAACAGAAATACTGTCACCAGCGTAAACTTATTTATTTTATAAAGTTTTATTTTATTTGATGAACCGATAGACATTTAAAGGAAGAGGGCTCTCATTTTACTTGTACTTGATTGGTCTACAGACGTTGAAAAATTTGATGCTGGACTGTGATTTGAATTCGTATCTCCTCTCTCGAGTATCTCAATCTCTCGGAACAGTATAGTTCAATCATTTCGTTTCTTTTCCCAAGACTGTAGTCCTCTCTAGGTCTCTTCCAAAGGTAAGTATGTGGGTCCGAATACTGATCCAGTACAAAAATATTCATAATTTCATTTCAAACTGTATCACATGCACAGCGGCCTTTTAGTGAATTTTAGAATGCATTTTTAATGTCTGTTCACGTGTTGCCAACATTCACAATAAGTATCGTTATTTCTGGCCAAACACACACTCATCTTACTGTTGGTGAATAACCTATTGATACTCGTGGATGATAAAGAAGGACGGTAGGTGTGCATTTCGATTGTCGCTCAGGCAGAAAAAATTTGTATCCTTATTTAGATTCAGACACCTAGCAGATGGTAAGAAAAACCGATATATAACGTTTGATTTTACTTAGTTAACAATTCGTTTACGTGTTGGGTTTGTATCTCCGTCACAGAACTTCATATCATGCATACTTTGTTACTTCTGAATGAAGGTATATCAGACATCTTTCGTGGTTAGTTAACAGGGACGAAAGGGTCTTGATAGGAGACCTGGTTTATTACAAAAACTATCGTCTTTTATTTTCAAGTTTAGATTTGGCTACTGATATTGGCGAAAATTGCGGTAATTCATGACTCTTCATGGCTAGTCAGCAATATGATTAGATTAGATTTGATTCGATTAATATTTGTTCCATAGATCATGGATACAACATTTCGTAATGATGTGGAACGTGTCATTTTAATGAAAGGTTTCCTTACATAACATGATGCAATTTCTTTACAATAATTATTTATTCTTTCTCTCTCTCTCTCACCCTCTTCTCATATGCTCGCGCGCGCGCACACACACACACACACACACACACACACACACACACACACACACACACACACACACACACACACACACACACACACACACACACACACACACACACACACACATAGACTTTTTTTATTTGTTCACTGTGCTCAAAATTCCGCCATTCATGGAAACGTCCATGATTGAGTTTGATACTCAGCTTTATTGAAACGGACTGACATCGTAAGGTTGTCATGAGTGGTTATATTTCATTTCTTATAATACAGTGCACAATTTTCGTAGGGTTTCTTTTAGTGTTGTTTAAACAAAAGTAGACATGAGAGATCAATTATCATCAACGATATATGCAAATTCACTGATGTTATCTATAACAGTCCGACAATGCACATGAAGTTTGTTGATAACATGCATGTGGAAAACTTGTTCTGAGTTAAAGTTGTCAAACACTACCACACGACAGCTAATGTAGAAAATACTTTTCTGACGTATTTAGCCACGATGCGCTCTCCACATACATAATACAAAAGTTTCGAGATGCGTCTGCTTCCTGGCTGTATATTAAACCTGAAAAGAACAAAACGTCCCAGTAGTTGGCCCTTTTTGCAAATGCAACTATTTTGAGGTGAGAAGTGAAGGGAATTATGTTCAAAGTTCCATTAGATTGATAACTTCGGCAGGCAGCAGAACTGAGTTTAAAAAATATAGCACTGAATGTATTTGAACTCGCGACGTTTTGTCTACGGTGCATTACACTTACCATTACACTAGTTACTGAGCCATAGCTGCAATAGCTCCAGAAGTCAACAAGGATTCCTCCAGAACTTCCGCATTCCACAGTGTTGCGAGATAATGCATAGGCCGGATGTAGACAGTCTTAGCTTTTCCTTTGCACTGCACAACGTTTGCAACAGTTAGATCAGCAGTAGAGTAGCTGAAGTGGAAAAGAACACTTCCACTTAAATTTCTGCGTCCTACACTGTTGGCAGCTCTGTGTAGGTGGCAGTTACGTGATTTTATTTCGATGATTACAAAACAGAGTCGAATGTATGCACTGGGTAGCCGTGGCAGCTAGTTCGTGGCGATTCGGTCACCAAGTAAATGAGTGTACTGAACAAGCTGCAAACCACTACAGGGAGGCTGTGTCAGAATTCTCATCCAGTGTGTCGCGATGGCGTTACAATAGAAAAATGAGTCACAGAGGTGAGGATTTGGTGGTCTGTTGGATTGCTGATAGATGCATTTACGTGTGGTCTGGGTTTGATTCCACCTTGTGCCAATGATATTTGATAAGGAGAGGCAGATTCTATTCTCTTCTGGCTACGCCAAGTGAAGAAGGTGTAATGGAACTGTGGTCTGAAATTCACATTAAACGTGATATTTCTTCTCTGCCAAGTAGACATTGAGTTCAACCACAATAAAGACAGTAGTGGCAACATGTAGAAACTCTATTACCAATAACCTTTCTTAAACTAGTTACTTATTTCTACAAACGCTTCGTAGGGTCACAGGACACTTATTCCACCTTTTATTTGAGCTTCTGTATATCGATAAAATTGATTCTGAAGGGGGAAAGCAACTCAGGCCTCCCTTAACGCGGAATTTGATCCCTTCGAGGCTATACAGCTCGACTACAATTTGTTGTTTGTTCAACACTGCAGAATCCTCAACATCTCCACATATTGCGCGTGAATGGTTTCGAATCCTCGCCCGGCACTAAAGTTCTCATTATGCATTGTCAAGGTGTAGCATGCGAACACCTATCTGCTGGTGGGTAATAATTTTGGTTTTTAATGTATTTTTATTCGTTGTCAATACTAACGATACCTGACACTTTGGCTCCCAGTGAGACACAGAAGGATGTTACTCCGAGCTGCTGGTGGAGAAACATTCGGTAGCTGACGTCTATTTGTGTGTAGTCAAGAACGATATGTGCGGGGTTCGATTATCACTCAGCACTGAACTCTTTGCCATATTATTTCTAGGTCAGACATGCTCGCATGTCGCTGCTGGCGTAACAAACCTATATTTAATGTTCGTTTCCTCTAGAATATAACAGCGATAGGTGCCGGGTTGGAGTCCTGAGAAGGAAAAAATTAATGTTTCGTCTCGTCATATCAGTTAAAACGTCTTGCTACTGCCGAGAAAATCCGATATTTCACAGTTAATTGTGCTTCGATAACAATCCGATTAGATTCTGTGTTCGAAACCCTGTCCCACACAAAGCTTTACCTCACGGCATTTCAAGTAAGTTACTTGTGAAGAGGCAATATTTAACATCTCTCGTAGTTCGTTAACAGGGACAATAGAGGCAGGGTAGGAATTCGCGTCCGTTAAAAATGTTTACATTATGTAATTTAATGTTGATATTTCCTAACTGATATTGTCTAAAATCGAGGTATATCACCCTGTACGCTTAGTCAGGAATGACTGTTAGTTTCCGTCGGTCACGAAATCTTTACTTAGCCTGCATGACCTGGGTTTGAATCCATATGCAGAACGAGACGGTTCGTCGTGCCATTTGTAGTTCATACATATTCACATCTAGCAGCTCGTGAAAAGTTAAATTTTTAATGTCATTGTGTTAAATAATAAATACATGTTACTTTGAAGAGAAAATCATGAATACGACGAACATGCTACGTGCGTTACCTATCTGTCGTAATAATGAGAGTGGTAACATTTCAGGTATGCCATTTACTGTAATAAATGTGAGCTTACAAGTGTTAAGTACAGTCTTATCTGTGATACGTTATTCCCTGATATTAGTAGTATCATGGTATTACTTTACATCTTGAGTATTGCGATATAGAGCAATGTTTTCTAGGGATGATTTGTTGGAACCCTTTTCAATATTCAAACGACTGTGCCGAGGAGCGATTAGAGGACCTGCTATACAGCTGCGTTATGAGGGCTGTATGCGAATCAGGCTAAATGCAGTTCAGGTCGTTCGAATACATTTGAGCACGACTGTACATGTGGAGGTCTGAGTTGAGGTGGTGGACTGTTGTCAGGATGATGTTTGATGGCGCCTCAAAAAAACTTCACTATTAGTCAAACAGTTTACTGAAGAACAAACTAAAACATTCTTCGGTGCAACGTCCTCCATAACGTGTGCTGAAGACGGCGAGTCTTAAGGAAATGACGCAACACGTGGCTGAGTGTAACATTATGTCGCCTCGAGGAGCGGGATACACCTCTCCTCGTAAATAGTAGCTACCAGACTGAGACACCTTTGACTGAAAGTAATTGTAATTTATGTTGGGACAGAGCGTTCTTGCTTTGCAAATCACAGCTCGCAGCCATGTAGACCATAAGAAGTCTGTTGATTCGATGTGTAGTAACTGGCCTACCAACGCATTTCTGCTGTGTCGTCGTTATGGCGGTGCCAGCCACTTCCCTGGAACACAATGTGGGAATCTGCCAGTGGCATTGGTGCATCTGACGTAATGGTGTTTGGTCGGCTCTGAGCTGGACCACTAACGAAGTCTTTTGCAACAGACGTGGCAATATCACTTTTGTATCCCACCTGGAAGGCAGCGCGTTGGTCTGCTCCTGTCAACTGAAATGTTGGCTGAATGAATGAAGTGAGTAGGAGCAGGAAAAGGTGAAAATCTCTTGGTACTGCTCTTAGAAATCGTTTTACCATATCACTATATCACAGCACCAACTAGAGGGCGCTGTCGTGGGTGTCTGTTGTAATACCAACTTAAGAACTTGCACCTACGCCGTAGCATCAGAGCTATCGATACCACATCCCTCCCCCTTGAAACGACACACCTTCGTTTAGTAGAGCTTCCGACGACTGGTGGAGTGACCCAGGGGGCCCTCCAGCGGTTCCACCACCGCGGAGGAAATCGGTGACGCGGCGGCTCGAGATGCGGCCATGTTGGCGGCAAGAGGCGCCCGCCCCCTACAGTTGACCGGACCGGCAGCGGAGACTTAGAGACGGCAGGAGCCCGCGGCTCGGGCGCGAGCGGCGTAGGGGCCGTCGGTGTAGTCGTGAGCTGAGGTGGCGGAATCCGTGAAGCCTCCAGTTCTGCCAAAACACAACCAGCGGCAGAAAACCGAGGACGGCACAAACGGATCTGGCTCCGGTGTCGCTTGTCACTGCCAAAGGGACCAGAAATGACAAATAAGGCGCCGCCAAGCTGTCGAAGAATGCATCCCTGCTCCCAGAGCTGCCTGCCACAGAAAACGCGATAGAACACTAAATCATGCGGCGCCAAGCCACTAGGAGGCGAAGCAGTGGGAGCCCATTGCGGCGGGTGCAATAGCTGCAGGAACGACCAGCGGGTGCGGCCATGTAGCAATTCCACTGGGGAACGGGTGCCAAGCGACAGCGAGCAGTATGAAGCAAGGAAAGTGCAGAGCGCGTGCTCGTGAGAGTGTGGCTTGCATCTTGCTCATCTGTGACTTAAAGATACGCACTATGCGATCAGCCTTGCCATTTGACTGGAGGTGGAACGGGGCAGAGGCCTGATGGCGAATGCCATTAGCAGCACAGACGCCTCAAACTCTGAGGACACTAATTGGGGGCCATTGTCGGAGACAATAACTTCAGGAAAGCCCTCGATGCAGAAAATAGACGTCAAAGCCTGAATAGTACTGGCAGATGTAGTAGAAGACATACGTACAACAAAAGGAAAGTTGCTGTACGCATCAATGACTATCAACCAGCGGGTGTCCCAGAAACGACCCGCAAAATCAATATGAACGCACTGCCTAGGCACAGTAGGTTTCGGCCACGCAACCGACCCAAGTGCAGTGATGATGCGCTAATTATTTCATCCGCACTATACCCCTATGACCAGCGTACAGCAAGTGGGGAATTTCCGACTGCAACGAACGAGGTACAACCACACAAGACTGATCATCGTCAGTTCGTAACAAGATAACACTGTGGTGTACAGACAAGTTGTGACGTTGCGCAAAGTAACGTCGAATAAGTAGATCACGAATCTGCGTAGCTGCTGGAGGCCATTGAGTACGAATATACTGCTAAAGGATCTGCAAAGAAGCATCGACGGCTGTCGATGAATCAATGCGTGAAAATCCACTGGACAACCATTAGCTAATTCCTTATCTTGTGAATCAATAAACATGCATGACAATTCGGAAGAATCAAACACTTTGTCAGGACCGATAGGCAGAAGAGACAAAGCATTAGCTTTGCCATGTTGGGCTGTTGGCCGAAACAAAATTTCGTAATTGTAGTTAGAGAAAAATAAAGACCATGTAGCAACTTTTGTGCAGTACGGGCCGGAACTGGCTTTGATAGGTGGAATAACGACCTCAAAGGGTTATGGTCGGTGACCAAATAGAACTTGGGACCGTACAAAAAATCATGAAACTTTGTCACACCTTATACAATAGCTAAAGCTTCTTTCTCGATTTGAGAAAAGTTTTGCTCGGCAGAACTGAATAACTTAGACGCAAAAGCTGTCGGGCGAACGAAAGATTTAATGTGGTGTGAGAGAACCGCTCCGATGCTGTGAAAAGATGCATCGACAGCCAAAACAACTGGTTTGGAGGGATCGAAAGGAATCAATCAGCGATCACTCAACAACGCAGATTTGAGCTTGTGGAAAGCAGCGTCACACTCCGTAGACCAAACAAAAGGAACGTTCTTACGCCGAAGGCGATGCAAAAGCGCTGCAATCTCCGCTGCGTTTGGCATAAACCGAATATAATATGAAATTTTACCCAACACAGACTGAAGTTCTTTTCTGTTCCTGGGTGCTGGCAAGTCTCTAATTGCACTGAGATGTGACGGCGAGGGGTGTATACCCTGTTCGTTAATAATATGTCCTAAATACTGAATCTCAGTTTGAAAATAATTGCACTTTCCCCTGTTACACTTTAGTCCTGAATGTAAAAGTACAATAAATAAGACACGCAAATTCTGCAAATGTTCGTCAGAGGTGCGACCTGACACCACTATATCGTCCAGATAATTTGAGCAACCAGGGACAGTGGCATACAACTGCTGCAAATAAGACTGAAAAATAACAGGAGCCGAAGCACAAGCGAACGGAAGGGGGTGGAACTTGAACAATCCAGTGTGGGTGTTGATCGCAATATAGCGCTGCGACTGTTCGTCGAGTGGAATCTGAAAGTATGCGTCCCGCATGTCAAACGTGGAAACCAATTTTCCCGCATTAATCTTTTCAAAAACGTCTTCAGGACACAGTAATGGGAATGTAGCTACCACCGCCTGGGAATTTAAAATGGCTCTGAGCACTATGGGACTTAACTTCTCAGGTCATCAGTCCCCTTGAACTTAGAAATACTTAAACCTAACTAACCTACGGACATCACACACATCAACGCCTGAGGCAGGATTCGAACCTGCGACCGTTGCGGTCGCGCGGTTCCAGACTGTAGTGCCTAGAACCGCTCCCCCGTCACGGCCGGCGTCTGGGAATTTATTGTAGACTTAAAGCCAGCACAAATTCGGAGACGACCGTTTGGTTTCTTCAGACCCACTATAGGCGAAGCCCATGGCGAAGCACAAACAGGTTCAATGACACCAATGTCTTGCAAATGCTTCAGTTCAGAAGCTACGGTGTCGCGCAGTGTGTGCAGTGCCGGGCGTGCACGCCGGAAAATAGCAGCTTGCACATGTCCTTTCTTATTTCAAAAATAACACAGTGCTTGGCGGTATGGGCAACTGTCCCGTGGGTTGGCACGAAAGCAGTTCGGACATGAATTCAGTTTCTTAGTGGGTACCGTGCTGGCGGGTGGGAGGGCACCTGTTGTGCCGCGCTTACAGTCCACACACCCGGGTCACGTCGAACATGGATGTAGCCATGTCCAATGTATCTTGTCTGTTTAGCAAGTCCACTTCGGGCAAAGACGGGTTTTTAAATCTGAGGATTTTTTCGTGGATCCGGTGGTCCGCCACATTATGTGCAATAGCGTCTCTAATCATTTCATCCGCATATGAGCGTCCACACGAGTAAAGTGCAATCAGAAGTTAGTTCCTGAAGGCCCGCTAACCTAGCTTTAATCGACATAGTAGAACCACGCCGGAGGCGAAAGAATTTGTAGCGTGCAGCTACCACATTTACACAATCACGAAAGTGGAACATCAAAGCATCAATTACTTCGTCGTAAGTTTTAGTTTCTGAGTGAGTGGTTGAAAACAATTTCACGAGCACATTGTACAACACCACACCCGCGATGACAATGAAAAAAGCAAGACGCTCTGTACCTGGTTTGTTGTAAGCTGCGCAATGTGCCTTTAATTGTATGATGTATTCTGGCCAGCGTTCAACATGAGGATTGAAGGCACGAAATGACAGCGCCGTCGGCCACGGCGCTGGTACAGGCGGTGGCGTCGGAAGCGCCGAAGTAGCTGCAGTCTGTGATGTGACCAGCCCATTTATGGTAGCAAGCAACTGCATCATTTGCGGAGCCTGAAAACGTACAATATCGGAAAGCGAAGCCTGTTCCTGTGCCGAAGCGATGGCTTACACAAATCAAAGTCTTATAGCGAATGGTGGAAACACTGAATGACAGTCACTCAGCCACATGGGGATATCACAAAAAAGCTAAACCAGTACCGAGCAAAAAAGGAAATGAGAGAAGGAAAAAAAAAACGTTATTCGCAGTTTGTCGCCAAGTTTTGTATCCCGCCTGGAAGGCGGCGGGTGGGTGTGATCGAGTAAACTGAAAGTTTGGCCGAACGAAGGAACCGAGTAGGAGAAGGAAAACGTGAAAATCTCTCGGCACTGCTCTTAGAAATGGTTTTACAGTATCACAATATTAACAGAATACATAACATTGTACTGAGGTGGGAAGACTTGGACCCGTCGTATATTGTGCACAGTCTCAATATCAAGCGGGGTGTAATGGCCGTCTACTCTTGATCGAAATGGACAGAATCTGTCGCGGAGCTCGTAGCCTCCAAAGCACTGGCTAGAGGGCGCTGGCGTCGGTGTCTGTCGTAGTGCCAGCTTAAGAATTTCCACCTACGCCGTGGCATCGTAGCTATCGATACCACAATCACAATGTTACTCAGTAGCGCCGGAAATTAGTGGTGGCGCTGCAGATCGAGTAACAGATAAGAAGATACTGAATCGAACAGGGGAAAACAAGAAACTTAAGGCATTACTTCGTATCATAGGGCATATCATGAAGCACCAAGGAATTTTGAATTTGGTAATGGAGAGACGTGTGTATATGTTGGTGTTGGGGAGGGGGGGGGGCTACTAAAATTGTAAAGGGAGACAAAGTCTTGAACACAGGTTGCAGGTTCAAACTGGTGCACATAGCATTAGCTGTGAAGCGCTGAAGAGGGTTGTACTGAATAGACTAGCTTGAAACCAGCAACATTGGGGAAGGGGGCGGGAGGGAGAACTAGGCTTCTGGTCCACAATTTTGCAAATTCTTTATTGGGAGAGCTCATGAGTTATGTAGATCCCGTGTGATTCAGTACACTCGGCCGTTGACATCGCAAAAGACGTTTCTATATTGCCCTAAATTAAAGGCGCTGCTAATTCTCGTATGTGAAAAGCTATTTATATCACACTGTTCGCCGATGCAACGAACTGATGTAGCGGTTCTTGTACATTTTGTTGTTGTAAACGGAAGTGTCTCTGGTATGACGAACTGCAACCATATAGTATAAGTGGTCCCTGTCCCACAATAGCAACAACCTCTCTCGAAGGTGGACGAGGCAGTGGAACTTGTGAGCTGTAACTGTTACCTTGCCGGCTTGCGAAGGTGGAAGGAAGACAGAGAATCTAAAGAAAATAGTCGTGATCATCTACCACTTACCAGCAGGTAGTCATCTCAGTAATGTCATTTGCAATTAACCGAGCAGTGCTTGTTGATTACGTTTGTGTTGGTGTTCGCGAGAAACGTAAAGTTACAGATGTGGCTCCAATGTAATTTTCATAAGACAAGTGCATAACGTTATCGGTCAATCGCATTATGCTGTGTAGTTAATTGACTATAGGACTTTGTTTCTGAAAGACTGCAAGTTCATTGGTGTACCATAAAATAACTGATAATTGCTAATCAGTATTTGGATCACACCAACGGCAGACAGGCTCCACGTTAGCAGTTTTGCATTTATTTCACGATCAGCTGTACACAAAGCTGATAAAAACATTAATACAAAGAGATATGTATAGTTTATTAAATTAATACATCTGAAAGGTATTAATTTAAATAGATTTAAATATATTCATGGTTCTTAAGGGCTAACAATTTGCCTATGATACATTTGATTAAGACACTCGCCGTTACAAAAGTGGTCGCACGGGAGATATTTATAAAAGATACAATAACTTAAAATTTGAGAGGTATCATTGTTCTGAGGATAGGAGAGTAAGGCAGTTCAGTGACGTGTCGCCCGTGGGAATTGATGCAGCCACTGAAGGAGTCAGGTCGCAGTTTGCTTGTATGATGTCAATCGTTCTGTGACAACAGGCTGAGAGCGAGCTCTGGTTGTGCAGTTTGCAGCAGAGCTGGGCATCGAGGGTCGGCCCATGCAGAAGCTGCGACATCCGTGTGAGCCTTGCCTACCACTGCTGGTTCAGCCGCATCGAGGTCCACCGGGACGCACGGTGTAGAGACGAGCACAGAGGCCCGGCCCGCCTGCTGCGGGCGCACTCGACTGCAGCAGTCTCGAGCCGACCGAGTCCATGACGTCACCCCAAGGGCCGAGCAGTGCAGTTGCGAAAGAACCTGTATGCAACGGGATCGGCAGAGTCGCGCATGGAGACGAAGCCCACGGGCCGCGGCCTCACTGCTCCACACTGAGCGAGCACGTGACGTCACTGCAACAGTGCCATGCGCAGGCACTGGCGTGCTGTGGCCTACGGGCACTTGGTAGTACTGGTCGCAGTTGTGAGCTATGGGCTACAAGCGGTGAGTAGAGCAGCGTTTAGGCGGGTTGTGGGATTTCCTCATATTTGTTGTAACGCAAAAAATGTGCGACGAAACTAATGTGGATTGCAGAAGAAGGAGCGTATGTCAATAAAGAGGGAAGTAAAAGAAAAACTAATGACTGGAGAGTAGAGAACCACACATCCTGAAGGAAATCTTAAAAGATCAGTTTGGACCGTGTTAAAGCCTATTGCGTATGGCGTTGCTGTTCGCTGTTCGCTGTGTGGTGAAATTTACTCTCATGCTGAAGGGTCAAGTGACACGTCGTATATTTCTCGCCATCCCTGCGTGTCTAATAAACAAGGGTTTTTTGTGGACGAGAAACGACTTCCTAAACCTGCTCAGGAGATAACTGTCGATAAAAGTGTGGTTATGTGTGCACGAGACTAAGGTCATACAGAACTATATGAGAAGATGGTGTTATGGATCTCGTCCTGACGTTAGTTGACAGTGCAAAGGCCAATATTATATCACCCCACAAATGTGTCGCGGTACATGGCAGAAAGTGCTAAAAGCCTACGACATATAATTCTGCCGGAGGTAATTGCTCATGTAACGGAAGGTGAAAACTCAGCAATTACAGACGTATGGACATCCATTGCGAGAAGCAACAAATATCTGACATCTACTGTCTCCTGTTACATTGACTGGACTCTCAGATTTCGCAATTTCTTACAACTCTGTTTCCTGATCAACCAAAAACGGGTGCTAACATTCTAAGAGAATTGTTTAGACGATTTATGTCTGTTGGTATCCACCACTCTACTTTGAAAGACGTGCAGCTGATCCAGGTACAAACATTGTCATTGCACTGCGCGATATATTCGCGATTGAGTTGTTACTGCCTTATGCTAAATACAGGGCTAGGAAATAATTTTAATGCGGAGTATATATGCGTCAATTGTCCATAAGTTCATGGCCTTTTGGTGCGCCGAAATAACGCTTCACTTACGTAAAGAAATGTGGTTTCTTATTGCTCTTGTTAGATAAATCAGCCAGTATAATGATAGTCGCTGGAATAAGCAGCTGACAGTGTTAGAATGACTTTTTGCGAAAAGCTCTCTCAGAAGGGAGAAATACCCCGAAATGAAGGAATTGACATCACGCTGGTGAAAGAACTATTCACGGTATGTTTGCTATTCTACTACTGTAATTCTTACACGCAATCCTTTATTTTATAGCTTTTAAAATATAAGGATTTTTGTAGCTCTTCAAAGCGGCGTCCAAGGACTTAGAACTGGAGAAATCACGTGCAATGCATCTTCTTTTTACACGGACAATGACAACGTTAAAGGATTTGAGTCAGGCGCCCCAGAACAGAGAAGCTTCAGAATTTGGACTTTTACTTGAACGCCACAAATTATACTTAGATGAAAAGCTATTGTCAAGAGATGCTGCGAGGTATCACCTTTCCTCTGGCCACCATTCGTTATTTAAAAATGATATCTGAAGATAAGAGGCGTCAACTCATGAAAAGGATACAATAGTTTTTCTTCTTCATACTTCTCCAATTCCACAATATTTCCTATTACTGCATCTCCAACGGTCTTTTCTCTTTGTTCTCGCTAGTGGGTCCGAACGTATTCTGCACATCAGGAAGTTACAAAAACAACGATTAATGTTCGGAAATAGGAGAGAAGTTCATTCCCACATGTTCCTCCACAACTGGTAACATGTGAATCCTTCGGAACCCATGTTATCCAAAATGAATGTTTGAATTTTTGACGTATATGCACTGAAATGTGAATTTTGCAATCCCCAGAAGAGAGGAGCATTGAGGCTCGACATGTATTTCATAGCCCCAGCCAATCAAAGAACAAATCATGTTGAAGCACATAAATTCTGCTACTCCATCTGACGGATTTCTCGTTGTGCAAACTAAAGATGGGAATGAGACATTCGGGTAGCCTACATTCGATATCATTCAACATCTACATCGAACAAGCAACAAAACATACAAGGATAAATTTGTAAACAGAATTAAATATCAGGGAGATGCAATAACATTTTGAAGTTTACCGGTGACACTGCAATTCTGTCAGAGACTGCAAAGAACTTGGAAAAACAATTGAATGGACTAGACAGTGCCCTGGAAAGGGATTATAAGATAACCCTCAATGGAACTAAATGAAAGGTAATGTAACCTATTCGAATTGAACCTAGCAGTTCTAACGGATTTTTCATAACGTGAACTACAAAGGGGGAGTGTAATATGTGACCAACACAAAGATATACCGATTTCGTAATTTTCGTTGTCCCTTACGCACAGCATACTTTTTAAAGATATATTTAAGTATAAGAAGGGTCCTAAACCTGACAATATGAATATGACACATGTTCTGAAAATTCACATCCACTGGCAAGACCTTAATTTTTGCGTTAAGTTCTACTGAAAAATTTAAAACAATTACGGAATCTGGTAGAAGAATTCATTAAAAATGACAAATAATTCTTTTTCAGAATTTTAAAACGTAAAGTACATGACTAGATTGCAGTGTTCTGAAAAGGCAGGGATAGAGTACCTCTTCCCTATCCCATGGTATTGCGAGGGCAGCAAAATAACTGATGATGGCCGAAGAAGAGAGGATACAAAATGATGACTGACTATAGCAAGAAACGTATTAATGAATAAGAGGGAATTTGCTAACATCGAATATAAATTAAAGTGTTAGGAAGTATTTCTGGAAGGTATTTGTATCGTTTCCAAGATGCTCCTCCAGGCGGGTGTAAAAATGAATGTGCGCAGAAAATACTGAACGCAAATATAAAGATTTGGCCCTGTCTGACTCCCTCCTGAAGCAGATCTTAGCATCTCTTAAAAGTGATATTATTGCCTCCTTCTTGCTCTTTAACATATTAGTTATAACATAAAAATAAATGAATGATAAAGGAAACTAGTAACTGCCAAATATTAATGTTGTTTATGCTTATAGATTTATTGTATATTAAAACCCCTTTAAATATTACAAATATTTACATGTCGATATGCAATGGACATAAAGAGATACAAATGAATTTCCTGACTAATATTATTGATCCACTGCACAAATGGGCCGATTTTGTGGCTACGCGATCTAATATAAATGATAGGAGGTGACTGATATCATCTACGTTCCAATTACTAGAAGACACTACTTTAAAAGATGATCTACAGTGGTGTGCAGTCTCAATGGCAATGAAACTTACGTGATCACAGCTGTTCAGCTTTATAGCCCTAACAAGCTGACGCAATTACCATTATCACCGAATGTACTTCTTCCCATGCGTCGGATTTATGGTTCTCGTACACGTCTGCGACGATGGAAGAAATCCAGCCACAAAATAAAAAACTCATTAAACACTAGGACGGTCCTCTGACTAGTATAATCTAATACTAGCTTCTCCTCTCTGTATTCTACAGACAAGAAACGCGAACTCCCAGCCACAAGGATGGAATTCAGATACCGTCTCAACGTGAGAATAAACAGGAGAAGTGCTCTCAATCACTGAACGCTGCGTACTAAACGACGATTTCCTTCCAGGAGGCGAAGTCCAAATTCGTATAAGTCAGCAACACCTTCCGTCACCTAAAGCAAATTCCCATTGCCTTGTGGCACTATATCATGCAAATTAAGCATTAGTGATTTTGCCCACATTTGTCCTGTCATGACATACGAACCTAGCGACAATATTTCACTGGTGACAGCTTCCGCCAGCTTGAACATTATCCCCCTGAGTTTCACGGCATGTCATCGAAAGTCTGCTTCGGCAAGATGCTTGATGAGTGTAGCCCTGGGATTGCACAGCAGTCTTCGCCTCCATCACCCATTACACTGCAAGTGTTGTCACTTTTGTCAACCTCCTGATCCAGTGGCAAAAACCTTGTTGGCCCGATCATAAACCTTACAAACACATTTGCTCTTTCTTCTCCTTCCACATTCTGAGGAAGCAGTGTCGACACAGATGGTGCCGAATATGCGTCCTCCGGAAGTATTAAACGCGTCTGTACCATTTCACTGCCCAAAATACCTGCAATACAATCAGTCTTATTGATAGCTTTCTGTGTCACCTCCTAAGTATCGACAACAAAATTACTGTCCGCAGTTGCAAGACACAAAAATCATCGGCACATGCACTTCCCTGCACATCCGGTCGAGGCTGCAGAAATTCGCAACCTCTCTGTCAGGGTATACCTCACTAATTATGCAAACAAAGAACGAGGAGAACCAAACAGTATGACTACAAGGACACTTAATCTAATTCTATCGTAACACTTACTGTATCTTAATTTCCCACTTGAGCAGCTGCTCATGACCACTACTTTACGCGCTTAAACTCAGTGAGCTACATTTATTGCTCAAAATGAAATAGATAGCCCAATAAAAACGGCGAAAACGACCAACAAGTACGACTTCTCTTAAAAACTAATCTTTCTCTTCTAAGAGTTTACGCATAGTTAACACCTTATACACTTCCAGTCAATGAGCCACACTCATTTATGATAGGCAAAAATAACGTTCATATTTACACATCCACAGAACACAGTTTGAGTTTACCTGACACATGTCACACTTGGAAACAGAACTGAAAAGCTGCTTATTGGTGCACTGACTGGACGCTGTTGTGTGTCGACTAAACTGCAACCCTGAGGTAGTCGAGAGTCATCGTCTCCAGGGATAGTAGCTGGCAAGGTTCCCCTGTCATTGAAATTTAGACATAACACACACTTCTGACATCAAGATTTGGAGGTCCAGTATGGATGACCTCTACATGTACAGGTCTGAGTCGAGGTGGTGGATTGTTGTTGGGATGATGATCCATGGCTGCTCATAAAAATTTTACTATTAGTCATACATTTTACTGAAGAACAAACTAGAACTTTCTGTGGTTCAACGTCCTCCATAGTGTGTGCTTATGACAGCCAGTGTTAAGGAACTGACGCAACAGGTTTTCGTGGCCTCATACGACTGTTTCCAATGGCTCAATGCTGGTTGCACCTGGTAGTTGGCCCACAGACTGTAAGATGCTAAGCTCACAGCACAGATCTTAATACCTGCTACAGGGGCCCACAGTTAGTGGATGCCAAATCCCATGGTGGCTTCTTCTAGCCTCATGACGCGTCGGGAGCTGCAACACCTCTCCTCTTAAATTGTAGCTACCAGACTGAGACACCTTTGACTGAAAATAATGGTAATTTATGTTGGGACAGAGCGTTCTTGGTTTGCAAATCACAACCATGTGGACTATAAGACGTCTGCTGATTGGATGTGCAGTTACAGGCCTACCATCGCCTTTCTGCCGTGTCGTCGTTATGGCGGTGCCAGCCATTTTCCTGGAGCAACAACGTGATAATCTGCCAGTGCCATTGCTGCATCTGACTTAATGGTGTTGGTTCGGAGCTGAGCTGGCCTACTCTAAATATCTTTTGCAACAGCCATGGCAATGTTACAATTTTACTCAGTAGCGCCGAAAAATAGTGGTGGCACTGCAGATCGAAGAACTCATAAGAAGATACATTGAGTTCGCTGTGAAGCACAGAAGAGGCTTGCACAGAATAGACTAGCTTGGGCAGCTCCATCAAACCAGTCTTCAGACTGAAGACCACAACAGCTACATTGGGGAACGAGATCGGAGGGAAAGGTAGCTTTCTGTGTCCATAATTTTGCAAGTTCTTTCCTGGGAGAACTAATGAGTAAGCTAGATCTCGTGTGATTCAGCACCCTCGGCTGTTGACATGGCAAAAGACGTTTCTATATTACTTTAAATTAACGGTGCTGCCAATTCGCGTATGAGAAAAGCTAACTAGCTCACACTGTTCGCCGATGCAGCGAACTGAAGTAGCGATTGTAGTATATTTTGTTGTTGTAAACAGGAATGTCTCTGGTATGATAATCTGCAACCACACATGGAGTGACTACATTATAAGTGGTCCCCATCCAACAACAGCAACAACCTCTCTGGTAGGTGTATGAGCGAGTGTAAGTTATGAGCTGTAACTGTTACCCTGCCTGCTTGTGCAGGTGGAAGAAAGATAGAGAATGTAAAGAAAATAGTAGTGATCAACTATCACTTACCGGCAGATAGTCAGATCAGTAATGTCAATTGAAATTAACCGAGCATTGCTTCTTAAATCCTGTTGTGATTTCCTATTACTCCAGGTTGGTGTTCGAGAGAAACGCAAAGCTACAGATGTGCCTCCAATGTATATTTCATAAGGCAAGGGCATAACGCGATCGGTCAGTCGCATTATGGTGGATAGTTAATTGAGTATCGGACTTCGTTTCTGAAAGACTGCAGTTTCGTTGTGGCACCCTAAAACATCTGATAAATTGCTACTCAGTATTTGGATCACACCAGTGGCGGAGGGGCTCCACGTCAGCAGTTTTGCATTTCTTTCACGAATTGCTGAACACAAAGCTGATAAAGACATTATACAAAGATATATGTTTAGTTTGTTAACTTAATACATCTGAAAGTTATTAATTTAAATACACTTAAATATATTCATGGTTCTTAAGATCTAACAAGATACACTACTAGCCATTAAAATTGCTTCACCAAGAAGAATTGCAGATGATAAACCTGTTTCATTGGACCAACATATTACCCTAGAAGTGACATTTGATTACATTTCCAGGCAATTTGGGTATATAGATCCTGAGAAATCAGTACCCAGAACAACCACCTCTGGCCGTAATTACGACCTTGATACACCTGGGCATTGAGTCAAACAGAGCTTGGACAACGTGTACAGGTACAGCTGTCCATGCAGCTTCAACACGATACCAATGTTAATCAAGAGTAGTGACTAGCGTATTGTGATGAGCCACTTGTTGCTCGGCCACCACTGACCAGACGCTTTAAGTTGGTGAGAGATCTGTAGAATGTGCTGGCCAGGGCAGCAGTCGAACACTTTCTGTATCCAGAACGGCCCGTACAGTTCCTGCAACATGCGGTCGTGCATTATCCTGCTGGAATGTAAGGTTTCGCAGAGATCGAATGAAGGGTAGAGCTACGGGTCGTAACACTTCTGAAATGTAAAGTCCACTGTTCGAAGTGCGAACAAGATGTGACTGAGACGCGTAACCAATGGCACCCCATACTATTACGCCAGGTGATACGCCAGTGTGGCCATGACGTGTACACGCCTCCAATGTGCGTTCACTGCGATGTCGCCAAACTTAAATGCGACCATCACGATGCTGTAAACAGAACCTGGACTCGTCCGAAAAAATGACGTTTTGCCATTAGTGCACTCAGGTTCGTCGTTGAGTACACCAACGCAGACGCTACTGTCTATGACGCAGCGTCGACCGAGCTGATAGTCCATGCTGCTGCAAACGTCTTCGAACTGTTCGTGCAGATGGTTGTTGTCTTGCAAACGTCCCCATCTGATGACTCAGGGGTCGAGATGTGTCTGCACGATCAGTTACAGCGAAGTGGATAAGATGCCTGTCACCTCGACTGCTAACGATACGAGGGCATTGTGATCCAGCACGGCGTTCCGTATTACCCTCCTGAACCCACTGATTCCATATTCTGCTTACAGTCATTGGATCTCGACCAACACAAGCAGCAATGTCGCGATACCATAAACCGCAATCGCAATAGGCTACAATCCTACCTTTATCGAAGTCGGAAACATGATGGTACGTATTTCTCCTCCTTACACGAGGCATCACAACAACGTTTCACCAGGCAACGCCGGTCAACTGCTGTTTGTGTGTGAGAAATCGGTTGGAAACTTTCCTCATGTCAGCACGTTGAAGGTGTCGCCAACGGCGGCAACCTTGCGTGAATGATCTGAAGAGGTAATCATTTGCATATCACAGCATCTTCTTCTTGTCGTTTAAATTTCGCGTCTGTAGCACGTTAGTGGTGTATTAAGTTTAATGGCCTATAGTGTAGATGCGTGAACAGCGAAAGCGGAATAACAAAGGACGATACGAAATAGGGAGGAATCCCACAGCTGATCGTAGAAAAAATGTGAAGGTTTCTCTGTTCTTTATCATCATAGAAAGTATTACATGTACTTTTTAACACTTGTGGACTCTGATAGACACATATTTCATAAACATAAAGAAAGAAAATTTTCTTGGTGTCTTACGATTGTCTACGATACATCTGCCAACGATACTGGCTGTTACATGAGTACTCATTCACGTCGTGAACAACAACATTACAAGATTGGTGTATATAAGAAAAGCAATACATTATCTGACATGTTTTAAATAAACAGTTTGACAAATCATTTACATTAGTATGTGAAATATTTGTACAAGATAGACTGACTTAAGATTTGAAAGGTGTCAATGTCCTGAGGATAAGACGTTAAGTCAGTTCAGGGACGTGTTTGCCTGTGGTAATTGATGCAGCCACTGCTGGAGTGACTTCGCAGTTGGCTTTGATGATGTCGATCGATCGGTGAGAAGCAGCTGAGTGTGAGCTCTGGTTGTGCAGTTTGCAGCAGAGGTGATCATCGAAGCGCGGCCCATCCATGACTGTGGCCATGACAGCAGTGCGAGCCTTGCCTCGTGCTGCCGGTTCGGGCGGCGTAGCCGCATCGAGGTCCGCTGGGAGGGTCGTGCGAAGAGGCTCGGCCCGCGAGCTGCGGCCGCACTCGACTACAACAGTATCGGGCTGAGCGAGTCCCTGACGTCATCCCAAGGGCCGAGCAGTGCTGTTGCGAAAGCACCTGTATGCCACGGGCCCAGCAGAGTTGCGCGTGGAGTCGCAGCCCACTGCACCACACAGAGCGAGCCCGTGACGTCACAGCACCAGTGCGGTGAGCAAGCACTGGTGTGCTGCACCTACGAACTGTTGGTAGCACTGACCGCAGTTGCGAGCTTCGATCTACGAGCGGTGAGTAGAGCAGTGTTTAGCGGAGTGTTGGGATTTCTTCATTTTTTTCGTAGCACACAAAATAAGAGCGGCAAACTAAACGTGGTTTGCAGAATTGGAGCACATGACAAGAAAAAGGGAATTAAAAGAAAAACTAATCAGCGATGAGTAGAGAACCACACGGCCTGGAGCAAATTTTAGTAGTACACATTGGACCTTGTTAAAGTCTATTGTCGATGGCATTAGGAAAAGCGGTCATTTTCTTTGCTGTTTTCTGTACTGTGAAATTTACTCTCATGCTGAAGAGTCAAGTGGCACGTCGTATATTTCTCGCCATCCATGCGTGTCTAATAAACAAAGGTCTTATGTGGACGAGAAACGACTTCCTAAACCAGCTCTGGAGATAACTGTCGATAATTGCGTTGCTATATGTGCACGAGACGTAACGTCGTATGGAACTATGAGAAAGGTCTTAGGGATCTTGTTCAGACGTTAGTTGACACCGCAAAGGCCATTATATCTCACCCCACAACTGTGTGGTCGTACATGGCAGAAAGTGTTAAAAGCCTACGAGATATAATTATGCCTGAGGTAATTGCTCATGTAACAGAAGGTGAATACTCAGCAACTACAGACATGTGCACATCCAGCGCGAGAAGAAACCAATAGCTGACATGTACTGTCTCCTGTTTCATTGATTGGCCTTGTAAGGTGTCAGGCGAATCCAACAACTTCCATGAAAACCCTGACATGATAAGCAAATCAAGTAGTACCGAATAAATCGTGACATTAAATTAACCAAAGTAATACGAGTAAAAAGTGAGCAAATGGAATACCACAGACTAACACAAGAATGCCTAAATGCATGTCATACCTTCCCACCGTGAGACAGACGTAGTTCCGAGGGGAGAAACGAGAACAGAAGTTGAGAGCAGAACCGTGTTAAGCTAGAAGGCCCTAAGACAAGGGACGGTCACCCACGTCTCCAGCTAACCACCAGGACCACTCCCCAGCCCATGTTAAAGGCTAGAGCCCTCCAGAAGAACAGTATAGATCTTACGATAACACAAAAAGGGCGACACCAGCTGCAACTTTTAGCGTGAGACTTTCTCGTGTCTCTGTTACGTTGCAAACTTTAAAAACATTGCCCCACTATGAAAAGTATAACGTTTCTCATTGGATAGACAGAATTTTTGTAGGCAGAGCTTAAGGTTAACATTGAGGTCCTTATTGGTAAGATGAAAACACAGCCAGATAGTATTTTTTAAACCAATTTCGGTAAATTGTAGTAAGGAGAAGAGAGTTGCTTCGGAGGTGGCGAGATGTGAGGAGTGGCGCCGCCCTGACGCTGCCTTAACATCGACAAGGTAATGACCGCACACGATGCCGCATTTTTTAGCGTATAAGGCTTCACTCTGAACTGCAGATGTCTCATCTGTTACATCCACTATTTACACAATACTAGTGTTGATCGTCAATTGAAGTTCATGGTATTAACATTTGCTACGTAAGTTAAAATCTGAAAGGCGATGCTTTTTCTGTTATATACTCATTAAGAAGCCACATCAGCCACTGTAATTTACGACAAAACAGATAAGTAATTGTAGATAATTGAGGGTCACTTTAGACCATTTTGATAGTTTTCTCTTTTGTGAAACTTAATTTAAATCTAGATTATAGATGTGGTATGGCATAGGTCATCCTTCGATCCATTGTAGAACTTATAGAAACTCATTCAGGGAATATTCGTTCACATTTTTGTTGAATGCAGTTGGTTTTTATCATCCTGTATTAAAACATTTCCTTTTATCAATAGTGCAATTTATAAACAATGTTTTGTGAGTAGAATAAAATTTCCATTTGTAAACTTAACTGCTTTTTCGACGTTATTTTACCAGCTAACTAAAAATAGGAAAGCCTTGGACCCCTTCCACTAAATTTAGTTAGTATTAAGATTCTTTTACAGGGAGTGTAGTGGAGCTGACGCTGAAATCATTAAGTATATGGTTATATCGTCGCTAGTCTCACTGAACTCTTCTGAACTCTACATGTCATGTGTGGTCTGGCGTCTCCTTCCCAGCAACAGGTCCCAGGTTCAAACTAGTCAATTTCCTAAACAACATGCTCAGAGCGGCGTTGCGCGAAAGTGATGGGGAGACACGACATAGAACAACAGACACCACGCAGAATGTTAGAGCCTCTCAGATATCGCGTCGCTTACAACCCAGTTTCCAGATGAACCACAAACGGTCACTAATATTCTAAGAAAATTGTTTAGGCGATTAATGTCACTTGGTAATCACGATTCTACTTTGAAAGACATACAGCACATTCCGGCCGGAGTGACCGAGCGGTTCTGGACGCTTCAGTCTGGAACCGCGATACCGCTGCGGTAGCAGGTTCAAATCCTGCCTCGGACATGGATATGTGTGATGTCCTTAGGTTAGTAAGTTCTATGTAGTTCTAAGTTCTAGGGGACTGATGACCTCAGAAGTTAAGTCCTATAGTGCTCAGAGCCATTTGAACCATACA
Organism: Schistocerca gregaria; assembly: GCF_023897955.1. NCBI lineage: Eukaryota > Metazoa > Arthropoda > Insecta > Orthoptera > Acrididae > Schistocerca > Schistocerca gregaria. The sequence continues at coordinate 397,814,292 of NC_064931.1, read as the reverse complement.
GCACACGAGTGATCAAGGTTCTAACATTGTCGTTGCACTGCGCGATTATTCACGACTGATTTGTTCCTGCCATATGCTAAATACAGGGCTATGAAATAATTTTGATGGCGAGTATATATGCGTTAATTGTCCATACGTTCATCGTCTTTTGACTGCAGCGAAAGAACACATCACTTAGGTAAAGAAAAGTGGTCTTGTTAATGCTCTTGATAGATGTCTGAGCCAGTCTTACATTACTCGCTGGAATAAGCAGCTGACAATGTTAGAATGTCTTTGTGTGAAAAGCTCTCTGAGAAGGGAGAAATAGCCCGAACTAAAGGAACTGAAATGCTGATGAAAGAACTTTTTACGGTATGTATGCCATTCTATTTACGCATTCGTTTATTTTATAGCCTTTAAAACATAAGGGTTTTTGTAGCACTTCAGAGCGGCGTCCAAAGAACTAGAACCGGAGAAATCACCTACACTGTACCTTCTGCAGACATGGGACGACGACAATGTTAAAGCTTTTGAGTCAGGCGCCCCAGGACCAAGAAACTTCTGAAATCGGACTTTTACATAAACACCTCAAATTGTATTTATATGAAAACCTATTTATCCAGAGATACTGTGAGGTAGCAACTTTCCTCTGGCCGCCAATTGTCATTTAAAAATGATATCTGAAGATAAAAGGCGTAAAGTCATTAAAAGGATACAATAGTTTCCCTTCCTCATACTTTTGCAAACCCACAATACACTCTAACTACATTTCCCTTTACTGCATCTCCAACTGTCTTTTCTCATTGTTCTTGCTAATGAGTTCGAACGGAAGTATCTTACTTTTCGATCTAGAAATAGTTGTCTCAATTTACTCTGCTCTTCTGGAAGTTACAAAAATAACATTTAATATTCTGGAATAGAAAAGACGCTCATTCCTAAATGTTCCTCCACAACTGGTAACAGGTGAATCCTTGGGAATACATGTAGTCCTAAATCAGAATTTGAATTTTTGCCATATGTGCACTGAAATATGAATTTTGCTGTCCTCCGGTAAAAAGAAGAGAGGAGTAATGAGACTTTACGTGGATCTCATAGCTCCACCCCATCAAAGAACAATGCTTGTTGAAGCACATCAATTCTGCTACTCCATCTCCAGGATTTCTAATTGTGTAATGGGATGATGGGAGTGAGACATTCGGGTAGCCTACACTTGATGTCATTCAACAACTACACTGAAAAGAAGTAAAGCATGCAAGGATAAATTTGTAAACAGAATTAAATATCAGGAATAAGCAATAAACGTTTTGCAGTTTACCAGTGACACTGCAATTCTCGCAGAGACAACAAACAACTTGGAATAACCGTTGAATGGATTAGATAGTGGCCTGGAAAGGGATTATAAGATAACCCTCAATGGTACTTAATGGAAGGTAATGGAACGTATTCGAATTAAACCTAACAGTAGCAACGCATTTTTCATAACGTTTACTACAGAAGGGCATAATTTATGACCAACACAGAGAAATATTGGTGTCATTAATTTTCGTTATCTTTTACGCACAACATACATCTTATAGATATATTTACCTGTGAAAAGTGTGCCAAACCTGAAAATATGAATGACACATGTTCTGAAAATTCACATCCACTGACAAAACCTAAATTTTTGCGTTAAGTTTTAATGAAGAATTAAAAACAATTACGGAATATGGTAGAATAATTCATTAAAAATGACAAATAACTGGTAGAAAAAATCTTTAAAAATCATATATACATTTTTTAAGAATTTCAAAATATAATGTACTTGACTAGATTACAGTATTCTGAGAAGGTAGGCATAAAGTACCCATTCCTTGTCCCTTGGTATTGCGAGGGTTAAATCAGGTAGTGTTAAGGGATAACTGATTACGAAATGAGACACTAAAAGAACTATTGGGCAGGAAAATAACTGATGATGGCTGAATTAGAGAGGATATGAAATGAAGCATGACGATAGCAAAAAAAAAAAAAAAAAAGAAAAAAATATTATTGAAAAGTTGGGATTTGCTAACACCGAATATAAATTTAAGTGTTAGGAAGTATTTCTTGAAGGTATTTGTATGGTTTGCAAGATGCTTCTATAGGCCGGTGTAAAAATTAATGTGCGCAATGAAAATACTGAAACCGGAAATAAAGATTTGGTCCTGTCTGACTACTCCATGAAGCAGATCTTAGTATCTCTTAACGGTGATATTATTTCCACGTTCTTGCTCTTTAAAATATAAATTACTACATAAAAATAAATGAGTGATTAAGGGAACTAGTCACTACTAAATATTAAAGTTTCTACTTATATATTTATTGTAGATTAAAACATCCTTGTTTTTATATATCGATGTGCAATGGACATAAACAGATACAAATGAAATTCCTAAATAATATTATTGATTAACTGCCAAAATCTGCAACTTTTTATGGCTACGTGATCTAATATAAATAACACGAGATGACTGCTGTCATCTACGTCCCAAACACTAGAAGACACTACTTTCAAAGATGATCTACAGTGGTTTGCAACATCAGTGGAAATGAAACTTACGTGGTCGCAGCTGTTCAGCTTTATAGACCTAATGAGCCGAAGCAATCAATATCACCCAATGTACTGCGTCTCGTTCGTCTGAGTGATGGTTTACAAACATGTCTGCGATGATGGAAGAACTCTGGGAAGTCGCGTTTCTTGTCTGTAGAACACAGAGAGGAGAAGATAGTATTAGATTATACTAGTCAGAGGGCAGCCTTCTGCCGTCCTACTGTTTCAATGAGTTCTTTATTTTGTTGCTGGAGTTCTTCCATCATCGCAGACGTGCACGTGAACCAACACTCCGACACACCGGACGCAGTGCATTCGGTGATATTGTTTGCTTCGGCATATTAGGGCTATAAAGCTGAACAGCTGTGATCACGGACGCTTCACTTCCACTGAGGTTGCACACTACTGTAGATCCTCTTTTAAAATAGTGTCTACTAGAGTTTGGGACTTATATGATGTCAGTCATCTCGCGTTATTTATATTAGATCACGTATCCATAAAAAGGGGCAGATTCGTGCTGTTGATCAATAATATTAGTCAGGAAATTCATTTGTATCTCTTTACGTCCCTTGCACATCGACATATAAACATTTGTAATATATAAACGGGATTTAATCTACAATAAATCTATAAGCATATTCAACACTTATTATTTAGTTGTTACTAGTTCCCGTAATCATTCATTTATATTTATGTTGTAATTAATATGTTAAAGAGTAAGAAGGTGGAAATAATATCACCGTTAACAGATCCTATGATCTGCTTCAGGGGTAGTCAGACTGGGCCAAATCTTTACTTTCGCGTTCAGTATTTTCCAGTGCGCACATTTCAAAAGAAAAATTTGGAGTTGGTATCATTTTTAAATGACGAATGGTGATCAGAGGAAAGTTGCTACCTCACAGTATCTCTGGACAAATAGCATTTCATCTAAGTATAATTTGAGATGCTTATGTAAAAGTCCGATTTCAGAAGCTTGTCTGTCCTGGGGCGCCTTTCTCAAATGCTTTAACATTGTCGGTGTCAATGTCAACAGAAGGTGTAGTGTAGGTGATTTCTTCAATTGTAATTCCTTGGACGCCACTTTGAAGAGCTACAAAAACCCTTATGTTTTAAAAGCTACAAAATAAACGATTGCGTATAAGAATTACAGTAATAGAACAGTAATAGAATTGCAAACACACTGCGAAAAGTACTTCTATCAACGTGATATCAATTCCTTCATTTCTGGCTATATCTCCCTTCTCAGAGAGCTTTTCGCACAAAGACGTTCTAACACTGATAGCTGCTTATTTCAGCGAGTGTCGTTACACATTTATCTATCAAGAGTATTAAGAAGACCACTTTTCTTTACGTAAGTAAAGCGTTCTTTCACCGCAATCCAAAGACCATGAACTGATGGACAATTGCCGCATATATACTCCGCATTAAAATTGTTTCGTAGCCCTGTAATTAGCATATGGCAGGAACAATTCAGTCGTGAATATGTCGCTCAGTGCAGCGACAATATTGGTACCTTGATCAGTCTTGGGCTGCATGTCTTTCGAAGTAGAGTCGTGGGTACCAAGAGACATAAAACGTCTAAACGACTCTCTTAGAATGTTACCGCCTTTTTTCGTTCATCTGGAAACTGAGTTGTAAACAAAATGCGAGATCTGAGAGTGCAGTCAATGTAACAGGAGACAGTACATGTCAGATAATTGTTTCTTCTCGCACTGGATGTCCACATTATATCGGGCATGATTATATGTCGTAAGTTTTTAGCACTTCCTGTTATGTACAACGACACAGTTGTGGGGTGAGATATAATGGGATTTGCAGTGTCAACTATCGTCTGAACAAGGTCCATAAGACTTTCATCTCTTATATTTCCGTACTACCTTACGTCTGGTGCTCATATACCCACGCATATATCGACAGTTGCTTCCTGAGCAGGTATAGGAAGTCGTCTCTCGTCCACATAAGACCTTTGTTTATTAGGCACGCATGGGTGGCGAGAAATGTGTGAAGTGCCACTTGACCCTTCAGTGTGAGAGTAAATACCACTGCATAGCGAACAGCAAACAAAATGAACGCTTTTCCTAACGCCATCCACAATAGGCTTTAACACGGTCCAAACCGAACTTTTGATTTTCGCTTCGGGCTGTGTGGTTCTCTACTCACCACTGATAAGTTTTTCTTTTACCTTCCTTTTTCTTGACATGCACTCCTTCTTCTGCAAACTACGTTTACTTTCCGAGCTCACTTTGTGCGCGACGAAAAAAATGAAGAATTCCCACCACTCCACTAAAAACTGCTCTACTCATCGCTCGTCCCCCGTAACTCGCTACCAACATCCCGTAGGCCGCTGCACAGCAGTGTTTGCGCACGGCGCTGGTGCAGTGACGTCACGTGTTCACTCAATGTGAATGCGGCTCGTGGGCTGCGTCTCTATGCGGAACTCTGCTGATCCCCTGGCATACAGGTGATTTCACAACAGCACTGCTCTTGGTATGACGTCAGGGACTCATTCAGCCCGAGACTGCTGTAGTCCAGTGCGGCCGCAGCTCGCGGGCCGAGTCTCTTCGCACGATTCTCCCGGCGGACCTTGTTGCGGCTGCGGCAGCGTGAGGAAAGGCTCGCACGTCTGTCATGGCTACGGTCCTGGACGGGCCGCGCGACGATGCCCACCTCTGCTGCGAAGTGTGCAACCAGAGCTCACACTCAGCCGGTTTTAACCGACAGATTGACATCATACAAGCATCTGCGAAGTCACTCCAGCAGTGGCTGCATCAGTTCCCATGGGCAGACAATGAATCCTCTGAAATTTCAAGTTACTCTTGTTCAAATATATCCTGTGTTGTAGGAAAATGTAAGGCACGAAGAAAATTTTTCTTTCTTTATGTGTATGAAATATGGGTGTACCAGAAAGTTCACAAATGTTAATAAGTACATGTAATACTTTCTACAATAATGAAGAACAGAGAAACCTTCACATTTTTTTCTGCGATCAGCTAGGAGATGCCTTCCTGTTTCGTGTCGTCATTTACTCTACAGCTTTCGCTGTGTATGCACCTATCTTGTTATCTCTTGTTGTCGTTGGTGTGCTCTTCAGTCCAGAGACTTTTTTGCTGCAGCTCTCCATGCTACTCTATCCTGTGCAAGCTTGCTCATTTCCCAGTACCTACTGCAACCTACTTTCTTCTGAATCTGTTTAGTGTATTCATCTCTTGGTCTCCCTCTACGATTTTTACCCTCCACCCTGCCCTCCAATACTAAATTGGCGATCCCTTGGTGCCTCAGAATATACTCTACCAACCTATCTCTTCTTCTAGTCAAGTTGTGCCACAAATTTCTCTTCTCTTTAAATCTATTCAGTACCTTCTCATTAGTTATGTGATCTATCCATCGAATCTTCGGCATTCTTCTGTAGCACCACATTTCGAAAGCTTCTATTCTCTTCTTATCTAAACTATTTATCGTCAACGATCACTTCCATACATGACTACACTCCATACAAATACTTTCAGAAACGACTTCCTGACACTTAAATCTATACTCGATGTTAACAAATTTCTCTTCTTCGGAAACACTTTCCTTGCCATTGCCAGTCTACATTTTATATCCTCTCTACTTCGACCATCATCAGTTATTTTGCTCCCCAGATAGCAAAACTTCTTTACTACTTTAAACCTCTCATTTCCTAATCTAATTCATGCAGCACCACCTGATTTAATTCGACTTCATTCCATTATCCTCGTATTGCTTCTGTTGATGTTCATCTTATATCTTCCCTTCAAGACACTGTCCATTCCGTTCAGCTGCTCTTCCAGGTCCTTTGCTGTCTCTGACACAGAATTACAATGTCATCGGCGAACCTCAAACATTTTGTTTCTTCTCCACGGTTTTTAATTCCTGCTCCGAATTTTTGTTTTGTTTCCTTTACAGCTTGCTCGATATACAGATTGGATAACATCAGGGATGGGCTACAACCCTGTCTCACTCCCTTCCCAACCACTGCTTCCCTTTCATGCCCCACGACTCTTATAACTGCTGTCTGGTTTCTGTACAAATTACAAATAGCCTTTCGCTCCCTGTATTTTTCCTCTGTCACCTTCAGAATTCGTTTTAGTATTTTGGTTTATTGAACTGATAGTTCGGTAATTTTCACATCTGTCAACACCTGTTTTCTTTGGGACTGGAATTATTATATTCTTTTTGAAGTCTGAGGGTATTTCGTCTGTCTCATACATCTTGCTCACTAGGTGGTAGAGTTTTGCTAGGCCTGGCTCTCCCAAGGCTTGTCATTAGTTGTAATGGGGTGTTGTCTACTCCTGGGACCTTGTTTCGACTTATGTATTTCAGTGCTCTGTTAAACTCTTCACGCAGTATCATATCTCCTATTTCATATTCATGTACATTCTCTCCCATTTCTATAATACTGTCCTCAAGAACATCGCACTTGTATAGACCCTCTGTATATTCTTTCCACCTTTCTTCTTTCCCTTCTTTGCTTATTACTGGATTTCCATCTGAGCTTTTGATATTCATGCAAGTCGTACTCTTTTCTCCAAAGATGTCTTTAATTTTCCTGTAGGCAGTATGTAACTTTCCCTTAGTGATATGCGCCTCTCCATCCTTACATTTGTCCTGTAGCGGTCCCTGCTTAGCCATTTTGCACTTCCCACCGATCTCATTCTTTAGACGTTTGTATTCTTTTCTGCTTTCTTCATGTAATGCGTTTTTGTATTTTCTCCTGTCATCAATTAAATGATATACCAAACTGACGAGTCCTTGATGCCTCAGGATCTTCCCTATTACATGAAGTTGTGCCACAAAATTCTTGTCTTCCCCAGTTCCCCTCAGTATCTTCTTATCAGTTATTCGATCTGCAGTGCCACCACTACTTTTCGGCGGTACTGAGTAAAATTGTGATGATGCCATCACAGTTGCAAGAGACTTCTCAGTGGGCCAGCTCAGAGCCGATCAAACTCCATTACGTCAGATGCAGCAATACTACTGGCAGATTCCCACAGTGTGCTAAAGGAAAGGCCATAATGACGGCGCAGCAGAGAGGCGTTGGTAAGCCAGTAACTACACATCCAATCAACAGACTTCTTATGGTCTACGTGGTTACAAGCTATGATTTGCAAAGCAAGAACTCCTTGTCCCAACATAAATTACTAATATTTTCAGTAAAAGGTGTCTCAGTCTGGTAGGTACTATTTAAGAGGAGAGGTGTATGCCGCTCCACAAGGCGACATGAGGCTACAAGCAGTCACCATGGGATTTGGCCTCCACTAAGTGTGGGCCAATGCTGCTGGTTTTAAGGTCACTACTGTGAGTTTAGCAGCTTCCTGCCTGTGGGCCAATTACCAGATGCAACCAGCCTTCTGCCATAGAAGGCAGTCGTTTGAAGTCATGGCCACCTGTTGTATCAGTTTTTTAACACTCGCTGTCTTCAGCACAAACTATGGAGGATGTTGCACCATAGAATGTTTTAGTTTGTTCTTCAATAAAATATAAGACTAACAGTGAAGTTTTTATGAGCAGCCATGGCTCTTCGTCCCACCAACAATCCACCACCTCAACTCAGACCTCCACGTGTAGAGGTCATCCATCCTGGACCTCTACATTTTGATGTCAGAAGTGTTTGTCACGTCTAAATTTCATTGACAGAAGAACCTTACCAGCCATCCTCCCTGGAGACGAATAACTTTCCACTACTTCAGGATACCAGTTTAATCGACACACAGCATCAGTGTGCAGTAGGTGAGTGCACTGTCTGTGCTATTTTGATCCCCTGTGTGTATCACGCCGAGTTATTGCACTTTTTAGCACCTTTTCAGTTCTGTTTTTATGTGTGACTTGTGTCAAGTAAACTCAGACTGTGTTCTGACAATGCGTAAATTTGAGCGTTATTTTATGCTATTATCAATGAGTGTGGCTCATTGTCTGGAAGTTTATAAGGTGTTAACCATGCGTAACTTCTTAGGGGGGCAGGATGAGTTTTGTCGAGAAGCGGAGTTTTGTGGTAGTTTTCGAAGTTTTGAATGGGGAATGTATTTCACTTTTAGCAGTGAGTGTGACTCACTACGTTTAAGCATGACTAGCCGCTCATGTGAAGAAGTTAAGTTGCAGTAAGTGTTAGGATAGAAATAAATTAAGTGTCTTTCGCGTCGTACTGTTTTGTTCTCCTCGTTTCTTGTCTGTGTAATTAGTGGGGGACACCCTGGCGGAGAGGTTGCAAATTTCTGCCGCCTGGAACAGATGTGGAGGGAGGTGCATTTGCCGATGATCGTTGTGTCTTTCAGAGTGCAACTGCCGACAGTAATTTTGTTGCAGATACTTGAGAGATGACGCAGAAAGCTATCAATAAGGCTGATTTTATTGCAGATGTTTGATGTTTTGGGTACTGAAATGGTACAGACGAATTTAGTATTTCTGAAGGCAGCAGATTCAGCACCATTTTTGACGGCACTGCCACCTCAGAATGTAGGAGGAGGAGAAACAGGAAATGTGTTTGTAAGGTTTATGATCGGGCCGACAAGGCTTGTGCCAGTGGATCAGGAGTTTGACTAAAGTGAGAACACTTGCAGTGTAAACCGTGATGCAGGCGAAGGCTGCTGTGCAATCCCAGTGCTAGACATTATCATCAAGCATCATGCCGAAACTGACTTTCGATGACGAGCGGTGGAACCCAGGGGGATAATGTTCAAGGCGGGGGAAGCTGTCACCAGTGAAATACCGTCGCAGGGTTCGCTTATCATGATAGGGCAAATGCGGGACAAATCACTAATTAGCATGATATAGGGGCACAAGGCACTGGGAAGTTGCTTTAAGTGACCGAAAGTGTTGCTAATTTATACGATTCTGGACCGGTTAGGGAATCGTCATTGAGTACGCAGCGTTCAGTGATAGAGATCACTTCTCCTGTCTACGCTCATGTTGAGTCGTTATCTGAATTCTGTCCCTGTGGGTGGGAGTTCGCATTTCTTATCTGTAGAAAACAGAGAGAAGAAGATAGTATTAGATTATACTAGTCAGAGAACCGCCCTCTGCCGTCCTAGTGTTTAATGAGTTTTTTTTATTTTGTGGCTGAAGTTTGTATCTCTTTATGTCCATTGCACGTCGACATATAGACATTTGTAATGTATAAAGCTATTTTAATCTACAATAAATGTATAAGCAGAAACGAGATTGTTATTTAGTAGTTACTCGCTCACTTAATCATTCATTTATTTTAAGTAGTTATTTATATGTTAAAGAGAAAGAAGGAGAAATAATATCACCGTTAAGAGATCCTAAGATCTGCTTCACTGGGAAATCAGACAGGGCAAAATCTTCATGTTCGCCTTCAGTATTTTTCACGGCGCACATTCAATTCTACAATCGCCTTTCAGTACTCAAAACATCTTCAATACAATAAGCCTTATTGATAGCTTTCTTTGTCACCTCCTAAGTATCTACAACAAAATTACTGTCGGAAGTTGCACTCTGCAAGACAGAAGAATCATCGGCACATGCACTTCCCTCCACATCTGGTCCAGGCTGCAGAAACTCGCAACTTCTCCGCCATGGAATCCCGCCACCAATCATGCAAACAAAAAACGAGGAGAACAAAACAGTACAACGACAAGGACACTTATTGTTACTTAACTTCTCCGCTTGTGCGGCTACTCATGAATATTACTTTACGTGCTTAAACGCAGTGAGTCACATTTATTGCCAAAGTGAAATACACTGCACATTAAAAACGGTGAAAACTACCTCAAAACTCCTACTTCTCGACAAAAATCACCTTCCCCTCGTAAGAAGCTATGCATGGTTAACACCTTATAAACCTCCAGACAATGAGCCCCACTCATTGATGATAGGCAAAAATAACTCTGACAATTACACATCCTCAGAAGACATTCTAAATTAACTTGACACATGTCACACATGAAAACAGAATAGAGAAGCTGCTAAAAGGTGCACTGAAGCGACGTGATACTCGCTGGGGAAAAAATTAAACAGTCAGTGCACTCACCCACTGCACACTGATGCAGTGTGTCGATGGAACTGCAACCATGAGGAAATACACACTTCTGACATCAAAATGTAGAGGTTCAGGTTGGATGACCTCTACACGTGGAGGTCTCAGTTGAGGTGGTGGATTGTTGTCATGATGATCATCCATGGCTGTTCATAAATACTTCACTGTTAGTCATACATTTTACTGAAGAACAAACAGGAACATGCTGTGGTGCAACGTGCTCCATAGTGCATGCTGAAGACAGCGAGTGTTAAGGAACTGAGGCAATAGCTGGCCATGGTCTCAAACGACTGCCCTCTATAGCGGAAAGCTGGTTGCACCTGGTAGTTGGCCCACTGGCTGCAAGATGCTAAGCCACACAACTGATCTTAAAACCTGCAGCAGGGGCCCAAAGGTGTTGGAGGCCATATCTCGTGGTGGTTGCTTGAAGCATCATGTCGCCTCGAGGAGTGGCATACACCTCTTCTCGTAAGTAGTAGCTAACAGACTGAGACACCTTTGACTGAAAGTAATGGTAATTTATGTTGGGACAGAGCGCTCTTGCATCGCAAATCGCAGCATACAACCATGTAGACCAGAAGAAGTCTGTTGATTGGATTTGTAGTAACTGGCCTAACAACGCCTTTCTGCTGTGTCGTCGTTACGGCGGTGCCAGCCCCTTCTCTGGAGCACAATGTGGGAATCGGCATCAGACGAAATGGTGTTTGGTCTGATGACCTTAGCAGTTCTGTCCCATAAGATTTCATACACATTTGAACATTTGAACTAACCTTTGCTCTACTCACCGCTCGCAGTCCGTAGCTCACAGCTGCGGTCAGTGCTACCAACAGCACGTAGCCCACAGCACGCCATTGCTTGAGCACGGCACTGGTGCAGTGACGTCACAGCCTGGCTCAGTGCGGAGCAGTGAGGCCACGGCCCGTTGGCTGCGTCTCCATACGCGACTCTTCTTAGCCCGTGGCATACAACTTGTTTCGCAACAGCGCTGCTCGGCCCATGGGGTGACGTCAGGGACTCGCTCGGCCGGAGATTGCTGTAGCACACTGCGGCCGCATGACTCTGCACCGTGCGGCGTGTCGGACCTCCATGCCACTGCCCCAGCTGAACCGGCTGCGCTAGGCAAGCCTAACACGGCTGTGATGGCTACAATCCTGGGCGGGCCACGATTCGATGCCCACCTCTGTTGCAAACTGCAAAACCAGAGGTCACTATCAGCATTGTCACCCTCCGATTGACATCATACAAGCAACTACGACGTCACTCCAGCAGTGGCTGCATCAATTCCCACAGGCAGACACATCCTGAACTGAAGTAATCTTGTTGTACACGAAATGAATGACTACTCATGTAACAGCGAGTATCATAGTCAAATATATAGCAGGAAAATGTAGGACACCAAGAAAATTTTTCTTTCGTTATGTTTATGAAATATGTGTGTACCAGAAACTCCACAAATGTTAATAAGTACATGTAATACATTTTACAACAATGAATAACAGAGAAGCCTTTACATATTTCCTGCGATCGGCTCGGAGATGCCTTCCTGTTTCGTATCGTCCTTTGTTCTTCAGCATTCGCTATGTATGCATCCATCTTGTTAGCTCTTAAGTACCAGAATATACGAGGGGCTTTTGAAAAGTCTGTGTAAAAATAAAAACTGCATGCATGTTTGGGGTAAACCTTTTTTATTATTCAACGTAGTCTCTTTTTAGACTTATGCACTTCGACCAACGCTGTTCTAATTTGTTGATCGCTTCCGAATAATAGGAAATGTTAAGTCTGCAATATCGCTAATAGTTGCTGCAATCACGTCCTCGTTTGAATAAAATCTTTGTCTCGCCAGACATTTCTTCAAATTGGGGAACCAATAGTAGTTCGAGGGAGCCAAGTCTAGAGAATAGGGGGGGGGGTATGGGAAACGAGCTGTGATCCTATTTCCGTTAATTTTGCCATCATTGTGATGATGGAAAAGGACGGTCATATAACAATGACTAATATTCATCTGTAATACTTTTACTGTATTTTAGACAGTCGATGAGGATTATCCCTTGCGAATCCCAAGCGATAGTCGTCATAACCTTTCTGGCCGAAGGAATGGTCTCCGCCTTTTTTGGTGCAGATTCTCCCTTGGTACCCAATTTTTTTACATTTTTGATTGGTCTCAGAAGTATAGTAATGTATCTATGTTTCATCCACAGTGGCAAAACGACGCTCAAACTTCTGCGGATTCTTCTGAACACCTGCAAACCACACTTGCAACACTTCGCACAATTCCGTTTCTGGTCAAGCGTGAGCAATCGCGGAACGCAACGTGCGGATAGCTTTCTCGTGTCCAAATATTGATGCAAAATATTAGGTATCCGTTATTCGAGATGCCCACAGCACTAGCAATTTCTCGCACGTTAACTCCTCTGTCATCCATTAATGATTTCTGGAGTCGTAACCTCCACAGGGCGTCCAGAACGTTCAGTATCTCTAGTGCCCATGTGGCCACTCGTAAAATTGTGAAATTCTAATCGAAGGTGCAGAGTCACCACAATGTTTACCAAGCTTCTCGTTAGTCTCCTGAGGCGTTTTGCCTATCATAAAGCAGTGGTCAATCACCACACGAAATTCTTTTTCTTCCATTTTTTGACAGTCACTCGACTTCCTTGATTCACACGAATGCCATACATATAGAAATAGACCAATATGACTCAAACTTGGTGTGCGCTCTTTCCAAAGATGCTACTAACTAAACACGACATCTAAAGGCGACGGTGGTCTAATCTCTCGGAATTTGCAGAGACTTTTCAAACGCCCCTCGTATTCAAGTAAATTTAAGTTAATACCTTTCAGATGTATTAATTTAACAAACTACAAATATCTTTTTGTATTAATGTCTTTTCAGCTTTGTATACAGTTATTCATGAAAGAAATGCAAAACTGCTGAGGCCGACTGAGGTGGCCAAGCGGTTCTAGGCGCTTAAGTCTGGGACCGCACGACTGCTATGGTCGCAAGTTCGAATCCTGCCCCGGGCATGGATCTGTGTGATATCGTTAGGTTAGTTAGGTTTAAGTAGTTCTAAGTTCTAGGGAACTGATGACCTCAGATGTTAATTCCCATAGTGCTCAGACCATTTGAACCAATTTAAAACTGCCGACGTGGAGCCCGTCCGCCATTGGCGAGATCCAAATAGTAATTAGAAATTTATCAGATCTTTTATGGCGGAACAATAAACCTACAGTCTTTATCAAACGAAGTCCGATACTCAATTAACTATATAGCATAATTGGATAGACCGACGGCGTTATGCACTTGCCTTATGAAAATATCATTGAAGCCACATCTGTGTCTTTGCGCTTCTCTCGAACACAAACCTGGAGTAACAGGATATCACAACAGGAATCAACAAGCATTGCTCAGTTAATTACAGTTGCCAATAGTAAGCTCACTATCTGCTGGTAAGTGGTAGGTGATCATGACTCTTTTCTTCACATTCTTTATCTTCTTTCAGCCTTCCTGATCTTGATAGATCACTAAGCCAGTCTAACGATACTTCCTGGAATAAGCAGCTGACAATGTTAGAATGTCTTTGTGCAAGAAGCTCTCTGAGAAGGGAGAAATAGCGCAAAATGAAGGAACTGATAATACGCTCATGAAAGAACTTTTTACGTTATGTATGCTATTCGATTACTGTAATTCTTATACGCTATCGTTTCTTTTATAGCTTTTAAAACATACGGGTTTTTGTAGTTCTTCATAGCGGCGTCCAAGGAATTAGAACTGGGGAAATCACCTACACTGCACCTTCTATTGACATGGACAATGACAATGTTAAAGCATTTGAGTCAGGCATCCCAGGACAGAGAAGTTTCTGAAATCGGACTTTTACATAACGCCTCAAATTATTCTTAGATGTAAAGCTAATTGTCCAGAGATGCTGTGAGATAGTAGCTTTTCTCTGGCGACCATTTGTCATTTACAAATGATATCTGAAGATAAGAGGCGTAAAGTCATGACAGGATACAACAGTTTTCCTCCCTCATACCTCTCCAGTCCCAGAATACACTATAACGTCATTTCCCTTCACTGCATCTCCAACCGTCTTTTCTATTTGTTCTCACTAGTATGTTCGAACGGAAGTGGCTTACCTTTAGATCTAGAAATTGTTATCTCAGTGTACTCTGCTGTTCTGGAAGTTACAAAAATGACATTTAATGTTCTGAAATAGAAGACACGCTCATTCTTACATGTTCCTAAACGACTGGAAACATGTGGATCCTTGGGAATCAATGTTGTCCTAAATTAAAGTTTGAATTTTTGTCGTACATGTACTCTACTATGAATTTTGCTGTCCTCATGTAAAAAGAGATGAGTAATGATTGGAATTGTATTTCACAGCCCCACACCACCAAAAATCTCATCTTGTTGGAGCATGTAAATTCTGCTACTCCATCCAGTGGATTTCTAGTTGAGCAATGGGAAGAAGGGAGTCAGACATTCAGGTAGCCTACACTCGATGTTATTCAACATCTACACCGAACAAGCAGTAAAGCATACAACGGTAAATTTGCAAACAGAATTAAATATTAGGGAGAAGCAATAAAACAGTCTGAGACAGCAAAGAACTTGGAATAACAGTTGGATGGGATAGATAGTGCCCTGGAAAGGAATTATGAGATAACCTCCAATGTAACTAAATGAAAGGTAATGGAACGTATTCGAATTATACCTAGCAGTACCAACGGATTTTAAATAACATGTGCTACAAAGAGGGACGTAATATATGACCAACACAAAGATAAACTTATTTCGTTCATTTTCGTTGTCTTTTACGCACAACGGGATATAAAATGAAGACTGACTATAGCAAGAAAGTAATAATGAGAAAGAAGGATTGCGTAGTATCGAATACAAATTTAAGAGTTAGGAAGTTTTACTGGAAGGCATTTGTATGGTTTCCGAGATGCTGTTCAAGGCGGGTGTAAAGATGAATGTGCACTATGGAAAATACTGATCGCGAAAGTTAAGATTTGGACCTGTCTGAATACCACCTGAAGCAGATCTTAGGATCTCTTAACGGTGATATTATTTTTTCCTTGTTGCTATTTAACATATAAATTACAACATAAAAATGAATGATTAAGGGAACTGGTAATTACTAAATATTAATGTTGTTTTTGCTTATATATTTATTGTTGATTAAAACCCCTTTATACATTACAAATGTTTATACGTCGATGTGCAATGGACATAAAGATATAAAAATGAATTTACTGACTAATATTATTGATCAACAGCCCAAATCTGCCCCTTTTTATGGCTGCGCGATCTAAAATAAATAACGAGAGATGACTGAAATCAGCTACGTCCCAAACACTAGAATGCAGTACTTCAAAGATGATCTACAGTGGTGTAGAACCTCAGTGGAAATGAAACTTACATATTCACAGCTGTTCAGGTTTGTAATTCTAATAAGTCGAAGCAATTACCAATATCTCTGAATGTACTGCGTCCGGTGCGTCGGAGTGATGGTTCTCGTACGATGGAAGATCTCCAGCCACAAAATAAAACACACTCATTAAGCGCTAGGGCGGCAGAAAGCGATCCTCTGTCTAGTATAATCTAATACTATCTTCTTCTCTCTGTATTCTACAGACAAGAAATGCGAACTCCCAGCCACGAGGACGGATTTCAGATAACGTCTCAACGTGAGCATTGGCAGGAGAAGTGCTCTCAATCACTGAGCGCTGCTTACTCAATGATGATTCCCTACTCAGAGGCGAAGTGAAGAATCGTATAAGATAGCAACAGCTTCGGTCGCATAAAGCAACTTCCCAGTGCCTTGTGGCACTATATCACGTAAATTAAGGCTTAGTGATTTTCCCACATTTGTCCTACCATGATAAGCCTTGCAGCAGTATTTCACTGGTGTCAGTTTCCCCCAGCTTGAATATTATCCCTATATGTTGCACCGCTCGTCATCGGAAGTCAGTTTCGGCATGATGCTTGATGAAAAAGTCTAGCCCTGGGATTGCTCAGGAGCCTTCGCCTGCATCACGCAATACATTGGAAGTGTTGTCACTTTTCTCCATCTCCTGATCCACTGGCACAAGCCTTGTCGGCCCGATTATAAACATTACAAACACATTTCCTGTTTTTTCTCCTCCCACGTTCTGAGCAGGCAGTGCCGTCAAAGATGATGCCGTAACTGCGGTCTTCGGAAATTCTAAATGCTTTTGTACCACTTTAGTACCCAAAAAATCTGCAATACAGTCAGCCATATTGATAGCTTTCAGTGTCACCTCCTACGTATCTACAACAAAATTACTGTCAGCAGTTGCACTCTGGAAGACACAAAAGTTATCGGCACATGCACTTCCCTGCACATCTGGTCCAGGCTGCAGAAATTATTCAACTCTTCCGCCAGGGTATCCCCCACTAATTATGCAAACAACAAATGTGGAGAACAAAACAGTACAACGACAAGGACACTTAATCTAATTCTGGAGTAACACTTACAATATCTTAACTTCTCCGCTTGAGCGGCTATCCAAGTCTACTACTTTACGTGCTTAAACGCAGTGAGCCACATTTATTGCTCAAAATGAAATACATTGCTCATTCAAAATGGGGAAAACTATCACAAAATTCAGACTTTTCGACAAAACTCATCTCCATCTCCTAAGAAGCTATGCATGGTTAACGCCTTATACACTTCCACACAATGAGCCACACTCATTGATGATAGTTAAAAACGACGTTCATATTTACACATCCTTAGAACACAGTCTGCGTTTACTTGAGACATGTCACACATGAAAGCAGAACTGATAAGTTGCTAAAAGGTGCTCTAACTCGACGTGATACTCGAAAGGGGTTAAAATGGAACAGTTAGTGCACTCACCCACTGCAAACTTGGCTTCAAAAGGCTCTGAGCACTACGGGACTTAACTTCTGAGGTCATCAGTCCCCTAGAACTTAGAACTACTTAGACCTAACTAACCTACGGACATCACACACATCCATGCCCGAGGCAGGATTCGAAACTGCGACCGTAGCGGTTGCGCGGCTCCAGACTGAAACGCCTAGAACTACTCGGCCACTCCAGCAGGCCCAATGCATACTGATGCTGTGTGTCGATGAATATGCAATCCTGAGTTAGTCGAGAGTCATCGCCTCCAGAGAGGGTGGCTGGTGAGGTTCCTCTGTCACTGAAATTTAACGTTGACACACAGTTCTGACATCAAAATGTGGAGGCCCAAAATGGATCACCTGTACATGTGGAGGTCTGAGTTGAGGTGGGCGATGGCTGCTCATAAAAACTTCACTGTTAGCCATACATTTTGCTGAAGGACAAACTAGAACATTGCGTGGTGCATCTTCCTCCATAGTGCATGCTGAAGACAGCGAGTGTTAAGGAACTGAGGCAACAGCTGGCCATGGTCTCAAACGACTGCCCTCTATAGCGGAAAGCTGGTTGCACCTGGTAGTTGGCCCACTGGCTGCAAGATGCTAAGCCACACAACTGATCTTAAAACCTGCAGCAGGGGCCCAAAGGTGTTGGAGGCCATATCTCGTGGTGGTTGCTTGAAGCATCATGTCGCCTCGAGGAGTGGCATACACCTCTTCTCGTAAGTAGTAGCTAACAGACTGAGACACCTTTGACTGAAAGTAATGGTAATTTATGTTGGGACAGAGCGTTCTTGCTCTGCATATCACAGCGTGTAATCCATGTAGACCATAAGACGTCTGTTGGTTGGATGTGTAGTAACTGGCTGTGGTGTGCGTACTGTAAGACCTTCGGTACACTCACCATCAGATTATTTGACTTGTCACTCTACCGTCGGTGGCGGTGTCAGTGCTGGCTACAGTGGCGGCGGCGTCAGCCTGTGACGGCGTCTGGAATCCTGCGAGCTGCTCGGGGTTGACATCTGCTTCTGAGTCTGCAAAATGAAACAGCCTAGGAGTTCCGCCTATATGTGGCTGCTGTCTTTTCTGCCGTAATTGATTAGTATGGCGAATAACTATGCCGCTTTTCGTTCTTATTCTATACATGACATTTCCATTGCATTCTACAATGATTCCTTGTGTCCAAGTGCGCTTTCCTCGACGGTAGATAGTTACGAGGACTTTGTCGTTTACGTGGAATCGTCGTCCTTTCGACGTTTGTTGATCATTTTCTGGATGCATTGTGGGTTTTAGGATGGACATCAAAGTCCTGAGTTGTCGCCATTGCACTATTTCTGCTGGTGACTGTGCCTCGTGTGGACTAGCTCTGTTTGTGACAGAAAAATTAATAAGGAAGTCTGCTTATTGTACTGTTGCACCAACTTTGTCATGTGTGCCTTGAACGTTCGTACAAATCGTTTGGCGAGTCCCTTAGCCTCAGGGTGAAATGGTGCCGTCCTGTAATGTACAATTCCGTTCATCTGACAGAATGACTGGAATTCTTGCGACGTAAATTGTGTGCTGTTATCGGTCACTATGATTTGAGGGAATCCTTCAATGGAAAAGATCTTTGACAACGCTTGAATTGTTGTCGCTGAAGAAGTTGTACACAGTTGTAGTACAAAAGGGAATTTTTAAAATGCATCAATGACAATTAACCAAGACGTTCCAAGAAAAGGACCTGCATTGTCAATATGTAATCTTGACCAAGGTTCTGTTGCATGTGGCCGTGGAAGATATTGTCTTGGCGGAGCTGATTTATCCGTCTGACTTAATTTACAGTTAGAAAGCATTGTTTCAATATCTTTATCAATGTTCTTCCGGTAGCAATGTTTCTGGCCATGCGTTTTGTGCGTACTATGCCCCAATGACGTTGGTGTAACATTGTTAGCACTTTAGTCCTGAGAGCTTTGGGTATAACTAATCTTGTTTTTTCCGTTTCACTGTGAACTAATATGACGCCTTTGTGCACAGTGAGAGTATGTCTCATGTTCCAATAAGATTTCACTTCTGGCTGAGCGAACATGTTCTTATCGGTTGGCCATTCCGTAAGAGTATACTGCTATATCTTTGGTAACTCTGGATCTTTGGTCACTAACTTAGCTATTAAGGTGGCATTGGCGGGGAAATTTTCCACTACGTCCTCACTGATTACGTCTATCTGAAAACATACGTCCTCTGATTTGTCAAAATGTTCATCTTGACCCGCCGGTAGACGTGAAAGTACATCGGCGTTGGCATGTTTTGCCGTCGATCTATATAAGACCTCGTAGTTGTAATTAGACAGTAGCGATGCTCAACGTCGTAAACGCTGTGCTGTTTTAGTGGATACACTATTATGTGGTCCGAAAATTGTCATCAATGGCTTACGGTCTGTGAGTAGAATAAATTTTCTTCCGTATATGTAGTCATGAAACTTCTTCACTGCAAAGATAATTGCTGCTGCCTCTTTTTCTACTTGGCTATAGTTTCGTTGACATGAGTTTAAAGTTTTCGATGCGTATGCAATCGGTCGTTCAATTCCTTGATGTCTATGGGACATGACTGCACCGATCCCGTAATCTGACGGGTCCGCCGCAATAGTGATCAACTTTTGCGGGTCATATATCGTTAGACATTTTGCGTCTACTAAACTTTGTTTCAGTTTGTTGAATGCGTGCTGGCATTCTTTGGACCAATTCCGCGTGACTCCTATGCGAAGCAATCTGTGCAACGGTTCGGAAATTGCAGCTGCTTTCGGTATGAATTTCCGGTAATAATTAATTTGGCCTGATAAAGCTCTTAGTTGCTTTAAGTCTTTCGGAACTGGCAATTCCTGTATTGCTTCTTTATGCTGTGGTGTCGGACTGATTCCGTTATTTGACAATATATGTCGTAAATACTGAATTTTCTTGACAAAAAATATACGTTTGTCCTTGTTGCACCTGAGATTGGCCTTTCTGAGAACCATGAACATTTCACCCAGTTTATCTAGTAAATCTTGTGGAGATTTTCCTGGGACGATTATGTCATCGATATAGTTAACTGAGTTAAGACAGTGCCTAATTAATTGTTCATAGTAACGTTGAAAAATGCTTGGTGCGCTAGCGATACGAAATGGTAAGCTCTTGTATCTGTACAATCCATATGGAGTATTTATTACCATAAACTTCTGTTTATCTTTGTCTAAAGGGATCTGCAGATATGCTTCCTTTAAATCCAGTTTGGCGAAATACACACCCTCTGCTAATTTATACATCAGTATGTACCTATAATGCACTGTGAATTGAAAGTATTCTTGAAATCTCCACAGATACGTAACGATCCATTGGGCTTTTCTATTACAACGATTAGTGTTGCCCAGGCGCTACTTGTGACAGGTTCGATAATACCATTGCCTTCTAAACGGTCACCTCGTCGCCAATGTGGTGTGCGGACTGTAAGACCTTCGGTACACACACCATCAGATTATTTGACTTGTCGCTCTAACGAAGTAGAGCAATGTGTCTCGTGTCTTATCATGGCGTGTTTATCTTCTGCCGTTAGGTCAGACGATAGAAATGCCACTTGCGCCCTTAGAGTAGCAGATTGACGGTGACCAGCTTTAAACAGAACTTGATCATTTTTCACACACATTTATTAAAATAATAAAAAGCATAGATATTAGGTAACTTGATTCTGGATGCTGTTTACAACTGACAATCTGAAGTTCCTTTGGTCTTGGTACGTTAATCTTATTCTCACATATCTCTGATACTTGACAAAGTGTCTATGCATTTATCTTCATGGTTATGTACAGGAATATGATAATTTTATTAGGCGCAGACTGAAACTTGACTGTAGACTGGTAGAGACTAATGCAGACTGACTAATCGGAGGTCTGTACAATCGTTATAATACCTCACCCATTCAAGTATCACTGCGTGAGTGTGATCCGCGAGGAGAAAAGGTTCTACATTAGCAGTAATCACATTGGCTGCGTTACACATTAATACGCGGATCAGCGGAAGCAGAATTTGGTCCGTCTCTAAGGCAACGCGAAATCGTAGTGCGGAGACGGACGAGCACTGCGCCTGCGCTGTTGTGCTTAGTGGGGCACACTCTAGTGGGAAAGTTGTGTATCCGCTAACTACGCGGAACTATGTACACAACACTGGCCTACCAACGCCTTTCTGCTGCGTCGTCGTTATGGCGGTGCCAGCCCCTTTCCTGGAGCACAATGTGGAAATCTGCCAGTGGCATTGCTGCATCTGACGTAATGGTGTTTGGTCGGCTCTGAGCTGGCCAACTCCTAAGATCTTTTGCAACAGCCATGACAACATCACAATTTTACTCAGTAGCGCTGAAAAATAGCGGTGGAACTGAAGATCGAATAACTGATTAGAAGATACTGTGTCGAACAGGGGAAAACAAGGGATTTATGGCACCACTTCGTTTCATAGGGCATATCCTGAGGCATCAAAGAATTGTCAGTTTGGTAATGGAGAAAAGTGTGTATATGTGGGTGCTGAGGAGAGGGGGGGGTGTTAAAATTGTAGAGGGAGACAAAGTCGTGAATACAGTTCGCAAGTCCATAATGATGTACACTGCATTAGCTGTGCAGTGCTGAAGAGGCTTGCACATAATAGACTAGCTTGGGAAGCTGCATCAAACCAGTCTTCAGACTGAAGACCACAACAACAACATTTGGGAAGGGAAGGGAGAGAGATGTACGCTTCTGTTTCACAATTTTGATAGTTCTTTACTGGGAGAACTCACGAGTAAGGTAGATCTCGTGTGATTCAGCGCTCTCGGCTGTAGACATTGCAAAAGAATTTCTATATTGCTCTAAACTAACGGCGCTGCTAATTATGGTATGAGAAAACATGTTTATCTCACACTGTTGGCCGATACAACCAACCGATGTAGCGTTTCTTGTATTATTTTGTTGTTGCAAACATAAGTGTCTCTGGTATGACGTTAAAACTGCAACCACACGTGGAGTGACCAAAGTATAAGTGGTCCCCATCCAACAATAGCAACAACGTCTCGGGAAGGTGGATGAGCGAATGGAAGTTGTGACCTGTAACTGTTACCTTACCTGCTTGCGAAGGTGGAAGGAAGATAGAGACTGCAAAGAAAATAGTCGTGATCACCAACCTCTTTCCAGCAGGTAGTCAACTCAGTAACGTCAATTAAATTAACCAAGTGTTGCTTGCTGATTCCTGTTGTTAATTCCTATTAACCCAGGTTGGTGTTCGAGAGAAACGCAAAGTTAGAAGTATGGTTCGAATGTAATAGTTATAAGGGAAGTGCATAACATGATCGGTCAGTCGCATTATGCTGTATAGTTAACTGAGAATCGGACTTCGTTTCTGAGAGACTGCAGGTTCGTTGGAGCACCATAAAAGATCTGATAAATTGCTAATCTGAATTTGGATCACACTAATGGCGGACGGGATCCACGTCATCAGATTTGCATTTCTTTCACGAATAGCTGTACACAATGCGGATAAAGATATTAATACAAAGAGATACGTTTAGTTTGTTAAATTAGTACATCTGAAAAGTATTCATTAAAATGTACTTAAATATATTCATGGCTTTTAAGAGCTAACAAAATAGATGCTTACATAGCGAAAACTGAAGAACAAAGGACGATACGAAACAGGAAGGCATCTCCTAGCTTAATGCAGACAAAATGTGAAGGGTTCTCTGTTCTTTATTATCATAGAGAGTACTACATGTACTTATTAACATTTGTGGACTCTCTGGTAAACACATATTTCATAAACATAAAAAAAGAAAATTTTTATTGGTGTCTTACATTTTCCTACTATATTCAGGGTGTTACAAAAAGGTACGGCCAAACTTTCAGGAAACAATCCTCACACTCAAATAAAGAAAAGATGTTATGTGGACATGTGTCCGGAAACGCTTAATTTCCATGTTAGATCTCATTTTAGTTTCGTCCACCTACGCTCAATGGAGCACGTTATCATGATTTCATACTGGATACTGTACCTGTGCTGCTAGAACATGTGCCTTTACAAGTACGACACAACATGTGGTTCATGCACGATGGAGCTCTTGCACATTTCAGTCGAAGTGTTCGTACGCTTCTCAACAACAGATTCGGTGACCGATGCATTGGTAGAGGCGGACCAATTCCATGGCCTCCAAGCTCTCCTGACCTCAACACTCTTGACTTTCATTTATGGGGGCATTTGAAAGCTCTTGTCTATGCAACCCCGGTAGCAAATGTAGAGACTCTTCGTACTCGTATTGTGGACCGCTGTGATACAATACGCCATTCTCCAGCGCTGCATCAGCGCATCAGGGATTCCATGCGACGGAGGGTGGATGCATGTATCCTCGCTAACAGAGGACATTTTGAATATTTCCTGTAACAATGTGTTTGATGCCACGCTGGTACGTTCTGTTGCTGTGTACTGAAATTCCATGATTAATGTGATTTGAAGAGAAGTAGTAAAATGAGCTCTAACATGGAAAGTAAGCGTTTCCGGACACATGTCCACATAACATATTTTCTCTCTTTCTGTGTGAGGAATGTTTCCTGTAAGTTTGGCCGTACCTTTTTGTTACACCCTGTACTTGACTACGATACTGGCTGGTTCATGAGTAGTCATTCAAGTCGTGTACAACAAGGTACAGTTCAGGGACGCGTCTGCCCGTGGGAATTGATGCAGCCACTGCTGGAATGACACTGCAGTTTGCTTGTATGGTGTCAATTGGACGGTGACAACCGGCTCAGAGCGAGCTCTGGTTGTGCAGTTTGCAACAGAGGTGGGCATTGTGGCGCGGCCTGTCCAGGAGCATAGCCATGGCATCCGTGTTAGCCTTGCCTAGCGCTGCCGAGTCAGTCAGGGCAGCGGCATGGAGGTCTGACGGGCCGCACGGTGCAGAGTCGTGTGGCCGCACTGGGCTACAGCAGTCTCGAGCAGAGCGAGTCCCTGACGTCACCCCAAGGGCCGAGCAGTGCTGTTGCGGAAGAAGCCGAGTTGCAAATTAAGACGGAGCCCACGAGCCACGGCCTCACTGCTGCGCACTGAGCGAGACTGTGAGGTCACTGCACCAGTGCCGTGTGCAATGTCTGGTGTGCTGCACCTACGAACTGTTGGTAGCACTGACCGCAGTTGCGAGCTACGGGCTACGAGCGGTGAAAAGAGCAGTGTTTAGTGGAGTGATGGGATTTCTTCATTTTTTTCGTGACACTCACTGCGCGATTATTCACGACTGAATTGTTCCTGCCATATGCTAAAAACAGGGCCATGAAATAATTTTGAAGCCGAGTATACATGCGTTAATTATCCATACGTTCATGGTCTTTTGACTGCACCGAAATAACACATCACTTACATGACGAAAGTGGTCTTCTTAATGTACTTGATGGATTACTGAGCTAAGCTTACGATACTTGCTGGAATAAGCAGCTGACAATGTTAGAATGTCTTCGTACAAGAAGCTCTATGAGAAGGGAGAAATAGCCCAAAATGAAGGAACTGATAATACGCTGATGAGAAATTACCTACACTGCACCTTCTCTTGACATGGACGACTGCAATACAAAAGCATTTGAGCCAGGCGCCCCAGGACAGAGAAACTTGTGAAATCGGACTTTTACATAAACGTCTTAAATTGTAGTTATATGAAAGCTATTTGTTCAGAGATACTGTTAGGTAGCAACTTCCTCTGGCCATCATTCGTCATTGAAAAATGATATCTGAAGATAAGAGGTGTAAAGTCATGAAAACGATACAACAGTTACCCTTCCTCATACTTTTGCAATCCCACAATACACTCTAACGACATTTTCCTTTACTGCATCTCCAACCGTCTTTTCTGTTTGTTCTCGCTAGTGGGTTTGAACGGAAGCGGCTTACCTTTCGATCTAGAAATAGTTGTCTCAATGTACTCTACTCATCTGGGAGTTACAAAAATAACAATTAATGTTCTGAAATAGGAGAGACGCTTGTTCCTAAATGTTTCTTCACAACTGGTAACATGTGAATCCTTGGGAATCTATCTTGTCCTAAATCAGAGTTTGAATTTTCGCCATATATGCACTTAAATATGAATTTTGCTGTCCTCCGGTAAAATGAAGTCAGGAGTAATGAGATATCATAGCCCTTCCCCATCAAAGAATAAATCTTGTTGAAACACATAAATTCTGCTGTTCCATTTAATGCTCCATTTTTACCCTTCACGCTACCCTCCAATACTACATTGGCGAATCGTTGATGCCTCAGAATATACCGTACCAACCGATCCCTTCTTCTAGTCAAGTTGTGCCACAAATTTCTCTTCTCTTTAATCAACTCTGTACCTCCTCATTAGTAATGTGATCTACCCATCTGATCTTCGGAATGCTTCTGTAGCACCACATTTCGAAAGCTCCTATTCTCTTCTTGTCCAAACTATTTATCGTCCATGTTTCACTTCCATACATGGCTACACTCCATACAAATACTTTCAGAATCGACTTTCTGACACTGAAATCTATACTAGATGTTAACAAATTTCTCTTCTTCGGAAACGCTTCCCTTGCCATTGCCAGTCTACATTTTATATCCACTCTACTTCGACAATCATCATTTATTTTGCTCCCCTAATAGCAGAACTTATTTACTACTTTAAGCCTCTCATTTCCTAATCTAATTCCCACAGCATCACCCGATTTAATTGGACTGCATTCAATTATCCTCGTTTTACTTCTGTTGATGTTCATCTTATATCTTCCTTTCAAGGCATTGTCCATTCCATTCAGCTGCTCTTCCAGGTCCTTTGGTGTTTCTGACAGAATTACAATGTCATCGGCGAACCTCAAAGTTTTTATTTCTTCTCCATGGATTTTAATTCCTGCTCCGAATTTTTCTTTTGTTTCCTATACTGCTTGCTGTATATGCAGATTGAAAAACTTCGGGATAGGCTTACAACCCTGTCTCACACCCTTCCCAACGACTGCTCCCCTTTCATGCCCCTCGTCTCTTATAACAGCTATCTGGTTTCTGTACAAATTGTAAATAGCAATTCGCTCTCTGTACTTTTCACCTGACACCCCAGAAAGAGAGTATTCCAGTCAGCATTAACAAAAGTTTTCTCTAAGTCTACAAATGCTAGAAACGTAAGCTGCGTTTCCTTAATCTTTATTCTAAGATAAGTCGTAGCGTCAGTATTGTCTCATGTGTTCCAATATTTCTACGGAATCCAAACTGAACTTCCCCGAGGTTTCTAACAGTTCACCCATTCGTCTGTAAAGAATTAGTGTTAGTATTTTGCAGCCGTGGTTTATTAAACTGATAGTTCGGTGATTTTCACATCTGTCAACACCTGCTTTCTTTGGGATTGGAATTATTATATTCCTCTTGATGTCTGAGGGTATTTCGCCTGTCTCATACATCTTGCTCACTAGGTGATAGAGTTTTGATAGGGCTAACTCTCCCAAGGCTGTCATTAGTTCTAATGGGGTGTTTTCTACTCTTGGGACCTTGTTTCGACTTAGGTCTTGCAGTGCTCTGTTAAACTCTTCACGTAGTCTCATATCTCTTATTTCATGTTCATGTACATTCTCTTCCATTTCTATAATATTGTCCTCGAGAACATCGACCTTGTAAAGACCCTCCTAAGTATCTACAATAAAATTGCTGTCGGCAGTTGCACTCTGGAAGACGCAAAAATCATCGGCACATGAACTTCCCTCCTCTTCTCACTAATTAAGCAAACAACAAGCGAGGAGAACGAAATAGTACGACGACAAGGACACTTAATTTAATTCTATCCTAACACTTACCGTAATTTAACTTCTCTCATTCAGCGGCTACTCATGACTACTACTTTACTTGATTAAAAGTAGTGAGCCACATTTATTGCTCAAAATGACATACATTGCATATTAGAAACGGCGAAAACTACCACAAAACTCCGACTTCTCGACAAAACTCATCTTTCCCTCCTAAGAAGTTACGCATGGTTAACACCTTATACACTTCCAGACAATGAGCCCCACACAATGATGATAGACAAAAATAACGTTCATACTTACACAGCCTCAGAACACAGTCAGAGTTTACTTGACACATGTCACACATGAAAACAGAACTGAAAAGCTGCTAAAAGGTGCACTGACGCGACGTGATACTCGAAGGGGAAAAAATAGAACACTCAGTGCACTCAGGCACTGCGCACTGATGCTGTGTGTCAAAGAAAGTGCAACGATGAGGAAATCGGTAGGCATCGTCTCCACATAGGTTGTGTGGTAACGTTCTTCTCTCACTGAAATATAGAGGTGACACGCACTTCTGACATCAAAATGTAGAGGTTTAGGATGGATGACCTCAACACGTGGAGGTCTGAGTTGAGATGGTGTATTGTTGTCGCGATGATGATCCATCGCTGTTCATAAAAACTTCACTGTTAGTCATACATTTTACTGGAAAACAAACTAGAACATTCTGTGGTGCAATGTCCTCCATAGTGTGTGCTGAAGACAGCGGGTTTTAAGGAACTGAAGCAACAGGTGGTCATGGGCGCAAATGATTGCCCTCTATAGCGGAAAGCTGGTTGCACCTGGTAGTTGGCCCACTGGCTGCAAGATGCTAAGCCCACAAAACTGATCTTAAAACCTGCAGCATGGACCCACAGGTGTTGGAGGCCATATCTCGTGGTGGTTGCTTGTGGCATCATGTCGCCTCGAGGAGTGGCATACACCTCTTCTCGTAAGTAGTAGCTACCAGACTGAGATACCTTTGACTGTAAGTAATGGTAATTTATGTTGGGACAGAGCGTTCTTGCTTCGCAAATCACAGCATCCAACCATGTAGATCAGAGGAAGTCTGTTGATTGGATGTGTAGTATCTGGCCTAACAATGCCTTTCTGCTGTGTCGTCGTTACGGCGGTGCCATCCCCTTTTCTGGTTTACAATGTGGGAATATGCATCTGACGAAATGGTGTTTGTTCTGATGACCTTAGCAGTTAAGTCCCATAAGATTTCACAAACATATGAGCATTGAACTAAGCTCTACTCTACTCACCGCCCGCAGCCCGTAGCTCAAAGCTGCGGTCAGTGCTACCAACAGCACATAGGCCACAGCACGCCACCGCTTGCGCAAGGCATGATGCAGTGACGTCAGAGCCTCGCGCAGTGCGGAGCTGTGAGTCCGCGGCCAGTAGGCTGCGTCTCCATACGCGACTCTTCTTAGCCCGTGGCATACAAGTTGTTTCGCAACAGCACTGCTCGGCCCTTGGGGTGACGTCAGGGACTCGCTCGGCCGGAGACTGCTGTAGCACACTGCGGCCGCATGACTCTGCACCGTGCAGCCCGTCGGACCTCCATGCGACTGCCCCAGCTTAACCGGCTGCTCTAGGCAAGGCTAGCACGGCTGTGATGGCTAAAATCCTGGGCGGGCCGCGATTCGATGCCCACCTCTGTTGCAAACTGCAAAACCAGAGGTCACTATCAGCATTGTCACCGTCCGATTGACATCATACAAGCAACTACGACGTCACTCCAGCACTGGCTGCATCAATTCCCACAGGCAGACACATCCTGAACTGAAGTAATCTTGTTGTACACGAAATTAATGACTACTCATGTAACAGCGAGTATTATAGTCAAATATATAGCAGGAAAATGTAGGACACCAAGAAAATTTTTCTTTCGTTATGTTTATGAAATATGTGTGTACCAGAAACTCCACAAATGTTAATAAGTACATGTAATACATTTTACAACAATGAAGAACAGAGAAGCCTTCACATACTTCCTGCGATCGGCTCGGAGATGCCTTCCTGTTTCGTATCGTCCTTTGTTCTTCAGCATTCGCTATGTAAGCATCCACCTTGTTAGCTCTTAAGTACCGCGAATATACGAGTGGCGTTTGAAAAGTCCGTAAAAAAATAAAAACTGATTACGTGTTTGTGATAAACATTTTTTATTTTTCTACGTAGTCTCCTTTTAGACATATACACTTCGTCCAGCGCTGTTCTAATTTGTAGATCCATTCCGAATAATAGGAATTGTCTAAGTCTTCATTATAGCTAATATTTGCTGCCATCACCTCCTTGTTTGAATAAAATCTTTGTCTCGCCAGACATTTCTTCAAATTGGGGAACAAATAGTAGTCCGAGGGAGCCAAGTCTGGGGAATAGGGGGGTATGGGAAACGAGCTGGAATCTTATTTCCATTAATTTTGCCACCAGAACTGCTTAGGTTTTTGCTGGTACACTGTCATGATGGAAAAGGACGGTCCTATAATAATAAATAATATTCACATGTAATAGTTTACCCTTTTCCAGATTGTCGATGAGGATTATCTCTTGCGAATGCTAAGAGACAGTCGACATAACCTGTCTGGCCGAAGGAATGGTCTTCACCTTTTTTGGTCCAGATTCTCCCTTGGTAACCTATTGTTTAGATTATTGTTTGGTCTCAGGAGTATAGTAATGTATCCATGTTTCATCCACAGTGACGAAACGACGCTCAAAGTCCTGCGGATTCTTCTGAACAGCTGCAAACCATCCTTGCAACACTTCACACGATTCCATTTTTGGTCAAGCGTGAGCAATGGCGGAACGCATCTTGTGGATAGCTTTCTCATATCCAAATGTTCACGCAAAATATTATGTACCCGTTCATTCGATATGCCCATACAACTAGCAGTCTCACGCACCTCAACCCTTCTGTCATCCCTTACCATATTATGGATTTCATCAATGATTTCTGGAGTGGTAACCTCCACAGGGCGTCCAGAACGTTCAGCATCACTTGTGCCCATATGGCCACTTCTAAAATTTTTTAAATCACTTATAAACTGATCTAAGCGAAGGCGCAGAGTGACCATAATGTTTACCAAGCTTCTCTTTAGTCTCCTGAGGCGTTTTTCCTTTCATAAAGTAATATAAAATCACCACACGAAATTCTTTTTCGTCCATTTTTTGACAATCACACGACTTCCTTGATTCACACAGGTGCCAAACACAAGGAAATAGACCAATATGACTGAAACTTGGTGTGTGTTCTTTCCAAAGATGCTACTAACTAAACATGACCTCTAAAGGCGACGGTGGTCTAATCTCTCGGAATTTGCAGAGACTTTTAAAACGCCCCCCATATTCAAGTAAATTTAAATTAATACCTTTCAGATGTATTACTTTAACAAACTAAACATATCTCTTTGTATTAATGTCTTTATCAGCTTTGTATACAGTTATTCATGAAAGAAATGCAAAACTGCTAAGCCCGTCCGTGGTGGCCGAGCGGTTCTAGGGGCTGCAGTCCGGGATTGCGCGACTGCTACGGTCGCAAGTTGGAATCCTGCCTCGGGCATGGGTGTGTGTGATGACCTTAGGGTAGTTAGGTTTAAGTAGTTCTCAGTTCTAGGGGACTGATGACCTGAGATGTTAAGTGCCATAGTGCTCAGAGCCTTTTGAACCAAATTCAAACTGCTGACGTGGAGCCCGTCCGCCATTGGTGTGATCCAAATACTGATTATCAATTTATCAGATCTTTTGTGGTGCACCAAACAACCTACAGTCTTTATTAAACGAAGTCCGATACTCATTTAACTATACAGCATAATTAGATAGACCGACCGTGTTATGCACTTGCCTTATGAAAATAACATTGGAACCACATCTGTAAGTTTGCGTTTCTCTCGAACACAAACCAGGAGTAACAGTAAATCACAACAGCAATCAACAAGCACTGCTCAGTTAATTTCCATTGACAATACTGAGCTGACTACCTGCTGGTGAGTGGTAGGTACCACGACGATATTCTTTACATTCTCTATCTTCCTTCAACCTTCCTGCTCTTGATAGGTCACTGAGCCAGTCTAACGATACTGCCTGGAATAAGCAGTTGACAATGTTAGAATGTCTTTGTGCAAGAAGCTCTCTGAGAAGCGAAAATGAAGAAACTGATAATACGCTGATGAAAGAACCTTTTACGTTATGTATGCTATTCGATTTCTGTAATTCTTATACCATATCGTTTCTTTTATATCTTTTAAAACATAAGTGTTTTTGTAGCTCTTCCAAGTGGTGTCCAAGGAATTAGAACTGGGGAAATCGCCTACACTGCACCTTCTGTTGGCATGGACAATGACAATGATAAAGCATTTGAGTCAGGCCCCCGAGGACAGAGAGGATTGTGAATTTGGACTTTTACATAAACTCCTCAAATTATACGTAGATACAAAGCTATTTGTCCCGAGATGCTGTGAGGTAGAAACATTCCTCTGGCGACCATTCGTCATTTAAATATGGTATCTCAACATAAGAGGCGAAAAGTCATGAAAAGGATACAATACTTTTCCTTCTCATACTTCTCGAATCCCAGAATACACTCTAACGACATTCCGCTTTACTGCATCTCCAACCTTCTTTTCTCTTTGTTCTCGCTTGTGGGTTCGAACGGATATGGCTTACCTTTCGATCTAGAAATTGTTATCTCAGTGTACTCTGCTCTTCTGGAAGTTACAAAAATAAAATAAAATTTTCTGAAATAGGAGAGACGCTCATTCCTACTTGTTCCTCCAAAACTGGTAACATTTGAATCCTTGGGAATCCATGTTGTCCTAAATTAAAATTTGAATTCTTGCCATATATGTACCTAAAAATGAATTTTGCTGTCCTGCGATAAAAGAAAAGAGAGGAGTAATGAGACTGGACATTTATTTCAGAGCCCCACCCCATCAAAGAACATATCTTGTTGAAGCACATAAATTCTTCTACTCCATCCGGTGGATTTCTAGTTGTGCAGTGGGATGATGGGAGTGAGACATTCAGATAGCCTACACTAGATGCTATTCAACATCTTCAACGAACAAGGAGTAAAGTATACAAGGACAAATTTGTAAACAGAATTAAATATTAGGAAGAAGAAATAACCATTTTTAAGTTTACCGGTGACACTGCAGTCCTGTCAGAGACAGCAAAGAACTTGGAATAACATTTGAATGGAATAGATAGTGCCCTGGAAAGGAATTATTGTCTAGTACAACCTAACACTATCTTTTTCTCTCTGTATTCTACAGACAAGAAATGCGAACTCCCAGCCACAAGGACGGAATTCAGATAATGTTCAATGTGAGTATTGACAGGGGAAGTGCTCTCAATCACTGAGCGCTGCGTACTCAACGAATATTCCATACCTAGTGACGAAGTCTAGAATCGTATAAGTTAGCAACACCTTCGTTCACCTAAAGCAACTTCCCAGTTCCTTGCGGCACTATATCATACAAATTAAACATTAGTTATTTTGCCCACATTTGTCCTATCATAACAAACGAACTTTGCGACGATATTTCAGTGGTGACAGCTTTCCCCAGTCTTTAACATTCTTCCCCAGAGTTCCACTGCACGTCATCGAAAGCCAGTTTCGGCAAACGAGGAGAAGGTCTAGCCCTGGGATTGCACAGCAGCCTTCGACTCCATCTCGCATTACACTGCAAGTGTTGTCACTTTGTCAATCTCCTGATCCACTGGCACAAGCCTTGTCGGCCCGATCATAAACCTTGCAAACACATTTCCTCTCTCTTCTCCTCCCACCTTATGAGGAGGCAGTGCCGTCAAATATGGTGCCGAAACTGCGGCCTTCGGAAATACTGAATGCGTTTGTACCATTTCAGTACCCAAAACATCTGCAATACAGTCAGCCATATTGATAGATTTCCGTTTCACCTCCTAAGTATCTACAATAAAATTACTGTCGA
Organism: Schistocerca gregaria; assembly: GCF_023897955.1. Lineage (NCBI taxonomy): Eukaryota > Metazoa > Arthropoda > Insecta > Orthoptera > Acrididae > Schistocerca > Schistocerca gregaria. The sequence continues at coordinate 397,781,103 of NC_064931.1, read as the reverse complement.
CAGATGCACTCTGCAAGACACAAAAATTGTCGGCATATGCACTTCCCTCCACATTTGGTCCAGGCTGCAGAAATTTGCAACCTCTCCGCTAGGAGGTCCCCCACTGATCATGCAAACAACAAACGAGGAGAACAAAACAATACAACGACAAGAACACTTAATCTACAGTAATTCTATGCTAACACCTACTGTAACTTAACTTTTTCGCTTGAGAGGCTAATCATGACTACTACTTTTACGCGCTTAAACGCAATGAGCCACATTTATTGCTCAAAATGATATACATTGACCATTCAAAATGGCGAAAATTACCACAAAACTCCGCCTTCTCGACGATACTCATATTCCCCTCCTAAGACGCTACGCATGGTTAACACCTTATACACATCCAGACAATGAGCCCCAAACACTGATGATAGGTAAAAATATTTACACTTCCTCAGAACACAGTCTGAGTTTACTTGACACATGTCACACATGAAAACAGAACTAAAAAGCTGCTAAAAGGTGCACTGACTCAACGTGATACTCGCAGGGTGTAAAATACAACAGTTAGTGCACTCACCCCCTGCATACTTGGCTTCAAAAAGGCTCTGTGCACTATGGGACATAACTTCCGAGGTCATCATTCCCCTAGAATTTAGAACTACTTAAACCTAACTAACCTACGGACATCACACATATCCATGCCCGAGGCAGGATTCGAAACTGCGACCGTAGAGGTCGCGCGGCTCCAGACTGAAGCACCTAGAACCGCTCGGTCACTGAGGCGGGACAACCTGCATACTGATATAGACGAAACTGCAACCCTGAGGTAGTCGAGAGTCATCGTCTCCAGGGAGAGTGGCTGGTAAGATTCCCCTGCAATGTAATTTAGACATAACACACACTTCTGACATCAAAATGTGTTGTCCAGGATGGATGACTTTTACACGTGGAGCTCTGAGTTGAGGTGGTGTATTATTGTCATGATGATGATCGATGGCTTCTCATAAAAACCTCACTCTTAGTCATACATTTTGCTGAAGAACAAACTAGAACATTCTGTGGTGCATCTTCCTCCATAGTGTGTGCTGAAGACTGCGAGTGTTAAGGAACTGACGCAACAGGTGGTCATGGCCTCGAAAGACTGCCTTCTATGGCCGAAGGGCATATCCTGAGGCATCAAGGACTTGTCTGTTTGGTAATGGAGAGAAGTGTGTATTTGTAGGTATTGGTGAGGTGTGGGTGTTTAAATTGTAGAGGGAGACAAGGTCTTGAATTCAAGTAGCAGGATCAAACTGATGCACATGGAATTAGCTCTGCAGCGCTGAAGAGGCTTGCACAGAATAGGCTGGGTTGGGTAGCTGTATCAAACCAGACTTCAGACGGAAGACCACATCAACAACATTGAGGAAGGGGATGGGAGGGAGAGGTAGGCTTCTAGTATACAATTTTGCAAGTTATTTACTGGGACAACTCATGAGTGTGGTAGATCTCGTGTGATTCAGCACCCTGACTGGAAAAAAACGTTTCTATATTGCCCTAAATTAAAGGCGCTGCTCTTTCTCGTATGAGAAAAGCTATTTATCTCACACTGTTGGCAGATGCAACGAACTGATGTACAGTTCTTGTATGTTTTGTTGTTGTAAAAAGAAGTGTTCCTGGCATGACGTTAAACTGCAACCATACAGTATAAGTGGTCCCTATCCAACAATAGCGACAACCTCTCTCGAAGGTGGATGATCCACTGGAAGTTGTTAGCTGTAACTGTTACCTTGCCTGCTTGCGAAGGTGGAAGGAAGGTAGAGAATGTAAAGAAAATAGTCGTGATCACCTACTACTTACCAGTAGGTGGTCAACACAGTATTGTCAATTGAAATTAACTGAGCAGTGCTTGTTGATTCCTGATGTGATTTCATGTTACTCCAGGTTTGTGTTCGAGAGAAACGCAACGTTACAGATGTATCTCCAATGTAATTTTCATAAGGGAAGTGCATAACGCGACCGGTAAATCGAATTATGCTGTATAGTTAATTGAGTCTCGGACTTCGTTTCTGAAAGACTGTAGGTTCTTTGTTGCACCATAAAAGGTCTGATAAGTTGCTAATCAGTATTTTTATCACACCAAAGGCGGAGGGGTTCCATGTCAGCATTTTTGCATTCCTTTCATGAATAGCTGCATAGAAAGCTGATAAAACATTAAACAAAGAGATATGTTTAGTTTGTTAAATTAATACATCTGAAAGGTGTTAATTTAAATATACTTAATTACGAGGTGCGTTTGAAGAGTCTGTGCAAAGTCCGAGAGATGCCACCACCGGCGCCTATCGAGGTCATGTTTAGTTAGTAGCATCTTTGGAAAGAACGCACACCACGTGTCAGTCATATTGGTATTTTTTTCTGTTAGGCATTCGTGTGAATCAAGGAGGTCGAGTGACTGTCAAAAAATGGGCGAAAAATAATTTCGTGTGGTGATTAAACATTACTTTATGGATGGCAAAACGCCTCAGGAGACTAAAGAGAACCTTGATAAACATTACGGTGACTCTGCGCCTTCGCTTATAACAGTTTATAAGTGATTTCTAAATTTTAGTAGTGGCCACATTGGCAAATGTGATGCTGAACGTTCTGGACGCCCTGTGGAGGTTACCACTCCAGAAATCATTGATAAAATCCATAATATATGGTGATGGATGACAGAAGAGTTTAGGTGAGTGAGACTGCTAGTGCTGTGGGCATCTCGAATGAACAGGTTCATAATATTTTGCATGAACATTTGGACATCAGAAAGCTATCCGTAAGATGCGTTCCGCGATTGCTCACGTTTGATCAAAAGGGAACTGGGCGAAGTGTTGCAAGGATGGTTTACAGCTGTTCTGAAGAATCCGCAGGACTTTGAGCGTCGTTTTGTCACTGTGGATGAGACAAGGATACTTTACTATACCCCTGAGACCAAACAAGAATATAAACAATGGGTACCGAGGGAGAATCTGCACCAAAATAGGCGAAGACAATTCCTTTGGCCGGAAAGATTATGGAGACTGTCTTTGGGTAACCTGAAGGGATAATCCTCATCGACTATGTGGAAAAGGGTAAAACTATTTGCAGGTGAATATTATTCATCGTTATTGAACCGTCCTTTTCGATCACGAAAATGCACCAGGACATACCTAAGCAGTTGTGGTCGCAAACCTATGGAAATAGGATTCCAACACGTTTCAAATCCCCCACCCTCCATATTCTCCAAACTTGGTTCCCTCGGACTACTATTTGTTCCCCAAACTGTAGAAATTGCTGGCAGGACAAAGATTTTTATTCAAACGAGGAGGTGATTACAGCAACTATTAGCTATTTTGCAGACTTGGACAATTCCTATTATTCGGAACAAATTAGAACAGCGTTGGACGAAGCGTATAAGTATAATAGGAGACAATGTTGAAAATAAAAATGGTTTGCCCCAAACATGTATGCAGTATTTATTTTTGCACGGACTTTTCAATGGCCCCTCATTCATGGTTCTTAAGAACTATCAGGACAGATGCATACATGGTAACAAAGAGAAAGCTGAAGAACAAAGGACGGTACGAAACAGAAAGGCATCTCCCAGCTGATCGCAGAAAAAATGTGAAGGCTTCCCTCCTCTTCATAACGTTCCGTATTACAAGTACTTATTAACATTTGTGGACTTTCTAGTACACACATATTTCATAAACATAAAGAAAGAAAAATTTTCTTGGTGTCTTATATTTTCCTACTATATATTTGACTACGACACTGGCTGTTACATGAGTAGTCATTCAAATCGTGTACAACAAGGTTAATTCAACTTCTTGGCAGATTAAAATTGTATGCCCGACCGAGACTCGAACTCGGGACTTTTGCCTTTCGCTGGCAAGTGCTCTACTTGCCCGCGAAAGACAAAAGTCGCGTGATCGAGTCTCGGTCGTGCACACAGTTTTAATCTGGCAGGAAGTTTCCTATCAGCGCATTCTGCGCTGCAGAGTGAAAATCTCATTCTGGAAGGTTAATTCAGTTTAGGGACATGTCTGCCCGTGGGAAGGGATCAGCCACTGATGGACTCACGCCGCCGTTGGCTTGTATGATGTCAAGCGGTCGGTGAGGACTGCCTGAGAGCGAGTTCTGGTTTTGCAGTTTGCAGCAGAGGTGGGCATCGAGGCGTGGCCCGTCCAGTAGCGTAGCCACGACAGCCGTGCGAGCCTTGGGTAGCGCTGCCCGTCCAGCTGGGGCAGCCGCATCGGGGTCCGCCAGGCCGCACGGTGCAGTGCCGCTTGGCTGCACTGGGCTACAGCAGTCGCGGGCCGTGCGAGTCCCTGACGTCACCACAAGGGCCGAGCAGTGCTGTTGCGAAACAACTTGTATGCAGCGGGCTCAGCAGAGTCGCGTATGGAGACGCAGCCAACGGGCCGCGACCTCACTGCTACACACTGAGCGAGCCCGTGACGTCACTGCACCAGTGCCTTGCGCAAGCGCTGGCGTGCTGCGGCCTACGGTCTGTTCGTAGCACTGACCGCAGTTGTGAGCTACGGGCTGCGAGAGGTGAGTAGAGAAGAGTTATTTCAAATGTTTAAATGTGTATGAAATCTTATGGGACATAACTGCTAAGGTCATCAGAGAAAATGAGCGCGGAAACTAAACGTGGTATGTAGAAGAAGGTGCACTTGTCAATAAAAAGGGAAGTAAAAGAAAAACTAATGAGTGGTGAGTGGAGAACCACACAGCCTGAAGCGAATTTTAAAGGTTCAGTTTGGACCGTGGTGAAGCCTGTCGTGGATGGTGTAAGGAAAAGCGTTCATTTTGTTTGCTGTTCGCTGTGCAGTGAATTTTACTCTCATGCTGAAGGGTCAAGTGAAACTTCGCACATTTCTCGCCATCCAGGCACGTGTATTAATCAAGGGTCTTATGTAGACGAGAAACGACTTCCTAAACCTGCTCAGGACATAACTGTTGGTAAATGCGTGGCTATGTGTGCACGAGACGTAAGGTCCTACGAAACTATAAGTGGTGAGGGTACCATGCAAAGGCCATTATGTCTCACCCCCCCCCCTAAAATGTGTCGCGATACATAGCATAAAGTGCTAAAAGCCTACTACATATAATTATGCCTGAGGTAATTGGTCATATAAGAGAAGGTGAATACTCAGCAACTACAGACATGCGGACATCCAGTGTGAGAAGAAACAATTATCTGACATGAACTGTCTCCTGTTTCATTGACTGCACTCTCAGATATCGCATGTTATTTACAACCCAGTTTCCAGATGAACCAAAAATTCTAAGAGAATTGTTTAGACGATTTGTGTCTCTTGGTATCCACTACCCCACTTTGAAAGACATGCAACACACTACTGATCAAGGTACCAACATTGTCGTTGCACTGCCGGATATATTCACGATTGAATTGCTCCTGCCATATGCTAAATATGGGACTACAAAATAAATTTAATGCGGAGTGCAGATGCGTCAATTGTCCATAACTTCATGGTCTTTTGAGTGTGGCGAAAGAACACGTCACATACGTAAAATAAAGTGGTCTAATTAATGCTCTTGGTAGATTACTGAGCCAGTCTAACGATACTCTCTGGAATAAGCAGCTGACAATGTTAGAATGTGTTCGTGCAAGAAGCTGTATGAGAAGGGAGAAATAGCCGGAAATGAAGTAACTGAAAATACGCCAATGAAAGAACTTTTTATGTTATGTATGCTATTCGATTACTGTAATTCTTATACGCTAACGTTTATTTTACAGCTTCAAAAACACTAGGGATTTTGTAGTTCTTCAATGCGGCGTCCAAGGAATTAGAACTGGAGAAACCACCTACACTGCACCATCTGTTTGCATGGACAATGACAATGATAATGCACTTGAGTCAGGCGCCCCAGAACAGAGAAGTTTCTGAAATCGTACTTTTACATAAACGCCTCAAATTTTAAATAGATGAAAAGCTATTTGTCCAGAGATGCTGTGAGGTAGAAACTTTCCTCTGGCCACCATTCGTCATTTAATAATGATATCTGAGATAAGAGGCGTGAAGTCATGAAGTGGATACAATAGTTTTCCTACTTCATACTTCTCCAATCCCAGAATAAACTCTAACGACATTTCCCATTACTGCATCTCCAACCGTCTTTCTATTTGTTATCGCTAGTGGGTTCGAACGGAAGTGGCTTACCTTTCGATTTAGAAATAGTTATCTCTATATAGTCTGTTCTTCCGGAAGTTACGAAAACAACATTTAAAGTTCGGAAATAGGAGAGATGCTCATTCCTACATGTTCCTCCACAACTGGTTACATGTGAATCCTTGGGAATCCACGTTGCCTTAAATGAAAGTTTGAATTTTTGCCGTAATGCACTGAAATATGAATTCTGCATGTAAAAACAAGAGAGGAGTAATAAGGCTGGACATGTATTTCACAGCCCCACCACACCAAAGAGCAAATCATGTTGAAGCACATAAATTATGCTACTCGATCTGCTGGATGTCTAATTGTGCAATTTGAAGATGGGAGTGAGAGATTCGGGTAGCCTACACTCTATATCCTCCCCCCATGAACCATCGAGTTGGCGGTGGTCGGGAGGCTTGCGTGCCTCAGCGATACAGATGGCCGTACCGTAGGGTCAACCATAACGGAGGGATATCTGTTGAGAGGCCAGACAAACGTGTGGTTCCTGAAGAGGGGCAGCAGCCTTTTCAGTAGTTGCGGGGGCTACAGTCTTGATGATTGACTGATCTGGCCTTGTAACACTAACCAAAACGGCCTTGCTGTGGTGGTACTGCGAAGTGCTGAAAGCAAGGGGAAACTACAGCCGTAATTTTTCCCGTCGGCATGCACCTTTACTGTATGGTTAAATGATGATGGCGTCCAGGTGGATAAAATATTCCGGAAGTAAAATAGTCCCCCATTCGGATCTCCGGGCGGGGACTACTCAAGATGACGTCGTTATCAGGGGAAAGAAAACTGGCGTTCCACGGATCTGAGTGTGGAATGTCAGATCCCTTAATCGGGCAGGTACGTTAGAAAATTTAAAAAGGGAAATGGATGGGTTAAAGTTAAATATAGCGGGAATTAGTGAAGTTCGGTGGCAGGAGGAACAAGACTTTTGGTCAGGTGAATACAGGGTTATAAATACAAAATCAAATAGGGGTAATGCAGGAGTAGGTTTAATAATGAATAAAAACATAGGAGTGCGAGTTAGATACTACAAACAGCATAGTGAACGCATTATTGTGGCCAAGATTGACACGAATCCCACGCCTACTACTGTAGTACAAGTTTATATGCCCACTAGCTGTGCAGATGATGAAGAAATTGATGAAATGTATGATGAGATAAAGGAAATAATTCAGGTAGTGAAGGGAGACGAAAATTTAATAGTCGTGGGTGACTGAAATTCGAGAGTAGGAAGAGAAACAGAAGTAAGTATAGTAGGTGAATATTGATTTGGGGTAAGAAATGAAAGAGGAATCCGTCTGGTAGAATTTTGCACCGATCATAATTTAATCATAACTAACACTTGGTTCAAGAATCATAATAGAAGGTTGTATACATGGAAGAATCCTGGAGATACTAGAAGATATCAGATAGATTATATAATGGTAAGACAGAGATTTTGGAACCAGGTTTTAAACTGTAAGACATTTCCAAGGACAGATGTGGACTCTGACCACTATCTATTGGTTATGAGCTGTAGGTTAAAACTGAAGAAACTGCAAAAATGTGGGAATTTAAGGAGATTGGACCTGGATAAACTGGCTAAACCAGAGGTTGTACAGAGTTTCAGGAGAGCATAAGGGAATAATTGACAGGAATGGGGGAAAGAAATACAGTAGAAGGAGAATGGATAGGTCTGAGGGATGAAGTAGTGAATACAGAAGAGAATCAAGTAGGTAAAAAAACTAGGTCTCATGAGATCGACAGAAAGTGCAAAATGACTAAGCAGGGCTGGCTAGAGGACAAATGTAAGGATGTAGAGGCTTATCTCACTAGGGGTAAGATAGATACTGCCTACAAGAAAATTTAAGAGACCTTTGGTGAACAGAGAGCCACTTGCATGAATATCAAGAGCTCAGATGGGAACCCAGTTCTAAGCAAAGAAGGGAAAGCAGAAAGGTGGAAGGAGTATATAGAGGGTCTATACAAGGGCGATGTACTTGAGGACAATATTATGGAAATGTAAGAGAATGTAGATGAAGATGAAATACGCATATGATACTGCGTGAAGAGTTTGAGAGAGCACTGAAAGACCTCACTCGAAACAGGGCCGTGGGAGTAAACAAAAATGTATTAGAACTACTGACGGCCTTGGGAGAGCCAGTCGTGACGAAACTCTACCATCTGGTGAGTAAGACGTATGTGACAGGCGAAATACCCTCAGACAGAAAAATATAATAATTCGCCCGCCTCTAGTGGTCGTGCGGTAGCGTTCTCGCTTCCCACTCCCGGGTTCCCGGGTTCGATTCCCGGCGGGGTCAGGGATTTTCTCTGACTCGTGATATCTGGGTATTGTGCGATGTCCTTAGGTTAGTTAGGTTTAAGTAGTTCTAAGTTCTAGGGGAGTGACGACCATAGATGTTAATTCTCATAGTGCTCAGAGCCATTTGAAGATGCTGAGATGCTTAAAGTAGTAAAGGAGTTTTGTTATTTGGGGAGCAAAATAACTGATGATGGTCGAAGTAGGGAGAATATAAAAGTAGACTGGCAATGGCAAGGAACGCATTTCTGAAGAAGAGAAATTTGTTAACATCGAGTATTGATTTAAGAGTCAGGAAGTCGATTCTGAAAGTATTTGTATGGAGTGTAGCCATGTATGGAAGTGAAACATGGACAATAAATAGTTTGGACAAGAAGAGAACAGAAGCTTTCGAAATGTGGTGCTACAGAAGATTGAAGAAGATTAGATGGATAGATCACAGAACTAATGAGGAGGTATTGAATAGATTTGGGGAGAAGAGGAGTCTGTGGCACGACTTGACAAGAAGAAGGGACCGGTTGGTAGGACATGTTCTGAGGCATCAAGGAATCAGAAATTTTACATTGGAGGGAGCGTAGAGGGAGACTAAGAGATTAATGCACTAAGCTGATTCAGAAGGATGTAGGTTCCAGTACTGGGAGATGAAGTAGCTTGCACAGGGTAGGGTAGCATAGAGAGCTGCATTAAACCAGTCTCAGGACTGAAGACGACAACAACCAAAACAACAATCGATCTCATTCAACATCTACTCGGAACGAGCAGTAAAACATGCAAGGATAAATTTGTAAACAGAATTAAATATCAGGGAGAAGCAATAAACATATTGAAGTTTACCGGTGACACTGCAATTTAGTCTGAGACAGCAAAGAACTTGGAATAACAGCTGAATGGAATAGACAGTGGCTTGGAAAGGGATTATAAGATAACCCTCAATGCAACTAAATGAAAGGCAGTGTAACCTATTCGAACTGAACCTAGCAGTACCAACGGATTTTCCATAACGTGTACTACAAAAGGGGGGTGTAATATATGACCAACACATACCGATTTCGTTAACTTTCGTTCTCTTTTAGGCACAGCATACTTTTGAAAGATATATTTATGTGTAAGAAGTATCATAAACCTGAAAATATAAATATGACACATGTTCTGAAAATTCACATCCACTGACAAGACCTAAATTTTTGCGTTAATTTTTACTGATAAATTTAAAACGTATTCTGGTAGAAGAAATCATTAAAAATCAGAAATACATTTTTTCAAAATTTTAAAATATAATGTACATGACTAGATTCCAGCTTTCTGAATAGGTAGGGAAAAAGTATCCCTTCCCTCTCCCTTGGTATTCCGAGGGATAAATCACGTAGTGTTAAGGGAATCTGATTACGGAATGAGACACTAAAAGCACTATTGGGCAGCAAAATAACTGATGATGGCCGAAGTAGAGAGACTACAAAATGAGGAGTGACTATAGCAAGAAAAGTATTAATGAAAACGAGGGATTTGCTAACGTCGAATATAAATTTTAGTGTTAGGAAGTATTTCTTGAAGGTATTTGTATGGTTTCACAGATGCTGCTGCAGGCGGGTGTAAAAATGAATGTGGAAAGTACTGCACGCAAATATACAGATTTGGCCCTGTCTGACTATCCCCTGAAAAAAATCTTAGTATCTCTTAACGGTGATATTATTTCCTGCTTCTTCCTCTTTAACATATAAACTACAACATAAAAATAGATGAATGATTAAGGGAACAAGTAACTACTAAATATTAATGTTGTTTCTGATTACATATTTATTTTAGATTTAAACCTCTTTATATGTTACAAATGTTTCTATGTCGATGTGCCATGAACATAAAGATATACAAATTAATTTCCTGACTAATATTATAGATAAACTACCCAAATCTGCCCCTTCGTATGGCTACGCGATCTAATATAAATAACGCGAAATGACTGATATCATATACGTCCCAAACACTAAAAGGCACTACTTTCAAAGATGATCTACAGCGGTTTGCAACCTCAGTGGAAATGAAACTTACGTGATCACAGCTGTTCAGCTTTATAGCCCAAATAAGCCGAAGCAGTTAGCAATATCAGAGAATATACTGCGTTAGTGTGTCGGAGTGATGAATCTCGAGCACGTCTGCGGCGATGGAAGGACTCCAGCCACAAAATAAAAAACTCATTAAACGCTAGGACGGCAGAAGGCGGTCCTCAGACTAGTTTAATCCAATACTATCTTCTCCTCTCTGTATTCTACAGACAAGAAACGCGAACTCCCAGCCGGAAGGGCGGAATTCAGATAACGTCTCAATGTGAATATAGGCAGGAAAAGTGCTCTCAATCACTGAACGCTGCGTACTCAACGACGATTCGCTACCCGGAGGCGAAGTCCAGAATCGTGTAAGTTAGCAACACCATCGGTCACCTAAAGCAAATTCCCAGTGCCTCGTGGCAATATATCACGCAGATTAAAGCATAGTGATTTTGCCCGTATTTGTTCTATAATGATATACGAACCTTGCGACACTATTTCACTGTTGGCAGCTTCCCCCAGCTTGAACATAATCCCCCTGAATTCCACTACACGTCATCAAAAGTCAGTTTCGGCATGATGAGTCTAGCCCTGGGATTGCACAGCAGCCTTCGCCTGTATCACCCCTTACACTACAAGTGTTGTCACTTTTGTCAATCTCCTGATCCACTGGCACAAGCCTTGTCGGCCCGATCATAAACGTTACAAACACATTTGCTCTTTCTTCTCCTCCCACCCTCTGATGAGGCAGTGCCACACAGATGGTGCCGAATATGCGTTCTCCGGAAATACTAAATGCGCCTGTATCATTTCAGTACCCAAAACACCTGCAACACAATCAGTCTTATTTATAGATTTACGTGTCACTTCCTAAGTATCTACAACAAAATTACTGTCGGCGGTGGCACTCTGCAAGACACCAGAATCATCGGCACATGCACTTCGCTCCACATCTGGTCCAGGCTGCAGAAATTCGTAATCTCTCCGCCGGTGTATACCTCACTAATTATGCAAACAACAAATGAGGGAAACAAAACAATATGACTACAAGGACAATTAATCTAATTCTTTCCTAACACTTACTGTTACTTAACTTATGCGCTTTAGTGGCTACTCATGACGGCTATTATACGCGCTTAAACGCAGTGAGCCAAATTTATTGCTCAAAATAAAAAACATTGCCCATTAAAAACGGCGAAAACTACCACAAAACTACGACTTCTCGACAAAACTGATATTCCCCTCCTAAGAAGCTTCACATGATTAAAACCTTATACCATTCCAGAGTCTTCCCATAGTTAACACCTTATACTCTTCCAGTCAAAGAGCCACACACATTCATGATAGGCAGAAATGACGTTCATCTTTACACATCCTCAGAACACAGTCGGAGTGTACTTGCCACATGTCACACATGGAAACAGAACTGGAAAGCTGGTAAACGGTGCAATGTCTCAATGTGATAGTCGCAGGAGAATAAATACAGTCAGTCCACTCACCCACTGCACACTGATGTGTGCCGACGTAACTGCAACACTGACGTAGTCGAGAGTCATTGTCTCCAGGGAGAGTGGCTGGTAAGGTTCCCCTGTCACTGAAGTTTAGACGTAACACACACTTCTGACATCAAAATCTGGAGGTCCAGGAAGGAGGACCTCTACATGTGGAGGTCTGAGTTGAGGTGGTGCATTGTTGTCGGGATGATGATTGATGGCTGCTTATAGAAACTTCACTATTAGTCATACTTTATACTGAAGAACAAACTAGAACGTTCTCTGGTGAAACTTCCTCCATAGTGTGTGCTGAAGACAGCGAGTGTTAAGGAACTGACTCAACAGGTGGGCATGGCCTCAAACGACTGCGTTCTATGGCCGATTGCTGGTTGCACCTGGTAGTTGGCCCACAGGGTATTAGATGCTAAGGTCACAGCACTGATTTTAAAACCAACAGCAGAGGCCCACAGTTAGTAGAGGCCAAGTAACATGGTAGGTGCTTGTAGCCTCATGTCGCCTCGTAGAGCGCCACCTCTCTTCTTAAATATAAGCTACATGACTGATACATCTTTGACTGATAATTATGGTAATTCGTGTTGGGACAGAGGCCACTTGCTTTGCAAATCACAGCTTGCAACCATTTAGACCATAAGAAGTCTGCTGATTGGATGTGTAGTTACTGGCCTACCAACGCCTTTCTGCTGTGTCGTCGTTATGGCGATGCCAGACATTAACCTGGAGCGCAAGGTGGGAATCTGCCAGTGGCACTGCTGCATCTTACGTAATGGTGTTTGGTCGACGCTGCTCTTTTGCAACAGCCATGGCAAAGTCACAATTTTACTCAGTAGCGCCGAAAAATAGTGTGGCACTGCAGATCGAATAACTGATGGGGGAAACAAGAGATTTATGGTACCACTTCGTTTCATGGGGTATATCCTAAGGAATCAAGGACTTGGCAGTTTGGTAATGGAGAGATGTGTGTGTATGTGAGTGTTGGTGTGGGGGGGAGTGTTAAGATTGTAGAGGGAGACAAAGTCTTGAATACAGTTATCAGGTTCAAGCTGATGTACATTGCGTTAGCTGTGCGTCGCTGAAGAGGCTTTCACAGAATAGACTAGCTTGGGCAGTTGGATCAAACCAGTCTTTAGACTGAAGACCACAACAACAACATTGGGAAAGGAGACGGGAGCGAATGGTAGGTTTCTGGTCCATAATTTTGCAAGTTCTTTAGTGGGAGAACTCATTTGTAAAGTAGATCTCATGTGATGCAGCACCCTCGGCTGTTGACGTTGCAAAAGACGTTTCTACACTCCTGGAAATGGAAAAAAGAACACATTGATACCGGTGTGTCAGACCCACCATACTTGCTCCGGACACTGCGAGAGGGCTGTATAAGCAATGATCACACGCACGGCACAGCGGACAAACCAGGAACCGCGGTGTTGGCCGTCGAATGGCGCTAGCTGCGCAGCATTTGTGCACCGCCGCAGTCAGTGTCAGCCAGTTTGCCGTGGCATACGGAGCTCCATCGCAGTCTTTAACACTGGTAGCATGCCGCGACAGCGTGGACGTGAACCGTATGTGCAGTTGACGGACTTTGAGCGAGGGCGTATAGTGGGCATGCGGGAGGCCGGGTGGAAGTACCGCCGAATTGCTCAACACGTGGGGCGTGAGGTCTCCACAGTACATCGATGTTGTCGCCTGTGGTCGGCGGAAGGTGCACGTGCCCGTCGACCTGGGACCGGACCGCAGCGACGCACGGATGTACGCCAAGACCGTAGGATCCTACGCAGTGCCGTAGGGGATCGCACCGCCACTTTTCCAGCAAATTAGGGACACTGTTGCTCCTGGGGTATCGGCGAGGACCATTCGCAACCGTCTCCATGAAGCTGGGCTACGGTCCCGCATACCATTAGGCCGTCTTCCGCTCACGCCCCAACATCGTGCAGCCCGCCTCCAGTGGTGTCGCAGACAGGCGTGAATGGAGGGACGAATGGAGACGTGTCGTCTTCAGCGATGAGAGTCGCTTCTGCCTTGGTGCCAATGATGGTCGTATGCGTGTTTGGCGCCGTGCAGGTGAGCATGTTTGGAACTGGATGAAGCGTCGTCTCACGCGGTCTCCACGTCCAGCACGAACGCTGGTCCAACTGAGGCGCCAGGTGGAAATGGCATGGCAAGCCGTTCCACAGGACTACATCCAGCATCTCTACGATCGTCTCCATGGGAGAATAGCAGCCTGCATTGCTGCGAAAGGTGGATATACACTGTACTAGTGCCGACATTGTGCATGCTCTGTTACCTGTGTCTACGTGCCTGTGGTTCTATCAGTGTGATCATGTGATGTATCTGACCCCAGGAATGTGTCAATAAAGTTTCCCCTTCCTGGGACAATGAATTCACGGTGTTCTTATTTCAATTTCCAGGAGTGTATATTACTCTAAAATAACGGTGCCGCTCATTCCCGTATGTGGAAAGCTGTTTAGCTCACACTATTCACTGATGCAGCGAACTGGAGTAGCGGTTCTTGTATATTTTGTTGTTGTAAACAGAAATGTCTCTGGTATGACGTTAACCTGCAACCACACATGGAGTGACCACAGTATAAGTGATCCCCATCAAACAATAGCAACAAACTCTCTGGTAGGTGGATCAGCGAGTAAAAGTTCTGTGCTGTAACAGTTACCTTGCCTGCTTGCGAAGGTGGAAGGATGATAGAGAATGTAAAGATAATAGTCATGATCTCCTACCACTTACCACCAGGTAGTCAGCTCAGTAATGTCAATTGAAATTAACCGAGCATTGCTTCTTGATTCCTATTGTGATATCCCATTACTCCAGGTTGGTGTTCGAGAGACATGCAAAGTTACAGATGTGGCTCCAACGTAAATTTCATGAGGCAAGTGCACAACGCGATTAGCATTATGCTGTATAATTAATTGAGTGTCGGACTTCGTTTCTCAGAGAATGCAGTTTCGTTGCTGCACCAGAAATATCTGATAAATTACTAATCAGTATTTGGATCACACCAAAGGCGGACGGGCTCCAAGTGAGCAGGTTTGCATTTCTTTCACGAACAGCTGAACACAGATCTGATAAAGACATTAGACTAAGAGATATGTTTAGTTTGTTAAGTTAATACATCTGGAAGTTATTAATTTAGATACACTTAAATATATTCATGGTTTTTAAAAGCTAATAAGATACACTACTGGTCATTAAATTTGTTGCCCCAAGAAGAAATGGAGATGATAAACGTGTTTCATTGGACGCGTATAGTCTGGCCGTAATAATGGCCTTGATACGCCTGGGCATTGAGTCAAACAGAGCTTTCACGACGTGTACAGGTACAGCTGGCCATGCAGCTTCAACACGATACCACAGTTAATCAAGAGTAGTGACTAGCGTATTGTGACGAGCCAGTCGCTCGGCCATCATTGATCAGACGTTTTCAGTTGGTGAGTGATCTGCATGATGTGGTGGCCAGGGCCGCCCGTAGTGCCCGACCCGTTCTAGGCGCTACAGTCTGGAGCCGCTCGAGCGCTACGGTCGCAGGTTCGAATCCTGCCTCGGGTATGGATGTGTGTGATGTCCTTAGGTTAGTTAGGTTTAAGTAGTTCTAATTTCTAGGGGACTGATGACCTCAGAAGTTAAGTCCCATAGTGCTCAGAGCCATTTTTTTTGTGGTGGCCAGGGCAACAGTCGAACATTTTCTGTATCCAGAACGGTCCGTACAGGTCCTGCACCATGGGGTCGTGCATTATCCTGCTGAATTTTATGGCATCGAATGAAGTGTAAAGCCACGGGTCGTAATACATCTGACACGTAATGTCCTCGGTTCAGAGTTCCAACATCAGGTGACTGAGACGTGTAACCAATGGCACCCCATTCCATCACGCCGGGTGATACGCCACTATGGGGATGACGAATACATGCTTCCAATGTGCGTTCACCGCGATGTCGCAAACACAGATGCGACCATCACGACGCTGTAAACCGAATTCATCGGAAAAAATTCGTGCAACAAAATTGGTCGTTGAGTTTACCATCGCAGGCGCTCCTGTCTGTGATGCAGTGTCAAGGGCAACTGCAGCCATGGTCTCCGAACTAAAGGTCCATGCTACTGCGAGCGTCGTCGAACTGTTCATGCAGATGGTTGTTGTCTTGCAAACGTCCCCATCTGTTGATTCAGGGCTCGAGACGTGGCTGCACGATCCGTTACAGCCAAGCGGATAAGATGCCTCTCATCTCGACTGCTAGTGATACGAGGCCGTTGGGATGCAGCACGGCGTTCCGTATTACCCTCCTGAACCCACCGATTCCATATTCTGCTAATAGTCATTAGAACTCGAAAAACGCGAGCAGTAATGTCGCGATATGATAAACCGAAATCGAGATAGGCTACAAACCTACCTTTATCGAAGTCGGAAACGTGATGATACGCATTTCTCCTCCTTACACGAGGCATCACAACAACGTTTCACCAGGCAATGCCGGTCAACTATTGTTTGTGCATTAGAAATCGGTTGGAAACTTTCCTCATGTCAGAACTCTGTAGGTGTCGCCACCGGCGGCAACCTTGCGTGAATGCTCTGAAAAGCTAGTCATCTGCATATCACAGCATCTTCTTCCTGTCGTTTAAATTTCGCGTCTGCAGCATGTCATCGTCATGGTGTACTAATTTTAATGGCCCGTAGTGTAGATGCTTACACTGCGAAAGCGGAAGAACTAAGGACGGTACGAAACAGGAAGGCATCCCCTAACTGATCGCAGTAAAAATGTGAAGGCTTCTCTGTTCTTTATCAGCATAGAAAGTATTACATGTACTTTTTAACACTTGTGGACTCTCTGGTAAACACACATTTCATAAACATAAGGAAAGAAAAATTTTCTTGGTGTCTTACGTTTGTCTACGATACATTTGACTACGATACTCGCTGATACATAAGTACTAATTCAAGTCGTGTACAACAAAATTACGTGATTAGTGCATACAACAAAAACAATACACTATTTGGCATGTTTTAAATAAACCGCTTGACAAATCATTTACATAGGCACGTGAGATATTTGTACAAGAAACACTAACTTAAAATTGAGAGGTATCAATGTTCTGAGTATAAGATGTTAAGGCAGTTCAGTGACGTGTCTGCCCGTGGGAACTGATGCAGCCACTGCTGGAGTGACTTCGCAGTTGGCTTGTATGACGTCAATCGGTCGGTGACAACCAGCTGAGAGCGAGCTTTGGTTGTGCATTTCGCAGCAGAGGTGGGCATCGAGGTGTGGCCCGTTCAGGACAGTGGTCATGACAGCCGTGCGTTCCGTGCCTCGCGATGCCGGTTCAGACGAGGCAGTCGCATCGAGGTCCGCTGGGAAAGTCGTGCAAAGAGGCTCGGCCCATGAGCTGCGGCCGCACTGGACTACAGCAGTATCGGGCTGAGCGAGACCCTGACGTCATCTTAAGTGCCGAGCAGTGCTGTTGCGAAAGAAGACGTATGCCACGGGCTCAGAAGAGCTGCGCATGCAGACGCAGCCGACGGGCCGCGGCCTATAGTTCAGTTCTTTTATCTTGGCGGCTCTCGCATGCCCGCCCAGACGCGGGAGATTGCTGCGTTGCCAGTTGCACACGACGCACGCTCCAAGAGAAGCAGCGCTATTGTATAGCATAGTTCGCAAGCTTACGTTTAGGGGGGAGCGCGCAGTTTATGAAGTAAAGCCACCACGGGCGCATTAACCCTTTCGCTGCTACACAGACGTGCTCCCCGCATTCCGCGCTGTGTGCGAATTTGTCACTGCACTGCTCGCTTGTGCAGACACATGGTGTTCCGACTGCTTTGACACTCTTACTCTTCGATTCCACAAAAACTATTTGGCCCAAAAATTAGATTTTCACACATCTTCTTGACTGATATCTTCCCACCATAAATGACTTAATTTTGTTTCGATGTTCAACGCAGTTATTATGAAGCATTAAATATAGTAAACTATTGCACGAAATTTCGAAGAGTTTGCAGAGGTAAAAGTCCATAGCGTATACCTTCCGTATGGTCGATTTTAGTTGCCACAATGTTGAGAATGAAATGTGGACAAGATACCTAAATTTCATATAAAATTTACTGTATAGCAATATATCATTTAATTTAAGTACCACATAGGTGTGGTATGTAATATTGAGAAATGTTCCATCTTTCGCCACTGTAACCAAAGTTTTATTTACACCAGGCACGTTTGGCTTTATTTTAAAGCAAACTCTTCAAAATTTCGTGCAATGGTTTACTAAATTTAATGCTGCACAATAACTGCGTTGAACATCGAAACAAAATTAAGTCATTTATGGGGGGAAGGTATCAGTCAAGAAGATGTGTTAAAATCAAATTTTTGGGCCAAATAGTTTTTGTGAAATCGAATGAGAAGTGTGTCAAAGCATTGGGAACACCATGTGTCTGCACAGGCGGGCAGTGCAGTGATGACAAAATCGAGCACAGCGCGGAATGCGGGGAGCACGTGTCGGGAGCAGCGAAACGGTTAATGAAGAGACAAAGCACTAGAAATTTCAAAAAATTGCATTCAAACGAATAAAATTCGTGGAGTAAGGCACTTCAGTATTGACAGAATTCCAGAGCATTGTAACACCTCACGCAAAATACTGACAAACACTGTTGGTGTGACTATGAATTACTCACGCTTCGTCGAAGTACAATAGGAAATAAACAATTACCACTGTTCTTTATTGCGAAAACGCGGTTCGTGAGATTGTTACAAACACCTTTCCTTACTATCGCCTAAATTAGGAGTCTTATTGCTTGTTTGGTTTAATTAATTAATGGAATATGAAGCAATTGGTATAAAGAATGCTTTTTCCAAACATTCTATAAAAGAAAGTCTGCTATCAAGACATTGCTTTTGTTCTATTATTTTATATATGACTAAACGTTTCTAAAACTGAGGATACTCGTCCGTGCTCTGCACTGCTGTCGAGATCTGGCAACGTCGTTTTCAGTTCATTGGCTGACTGTGTTTTGTGTCGTCAGATGCGCTGAACGAACCTAAACTCGGTCGCCAAGATAAATGACGCGCACTTTAACTGCTCCACTCTGAGCGAGCCCGTGACGCCACTGCAACAGTGCCTTGCGCAAGCACTGGTGTGCTGCACCTACGAACTGTTGGGAGCACTGACAGCAGTTGTAAGCTACGGGCTACGAGTGGTGAGTACAGCAGTGTTTAGTGGAGTGATGGGAGTTCTTCATTTTTTTCGTAACACACAAAATGAGAGCGCGAAACTAAACGTGGTTTGGAGAAGAAGGAGCACATGTCAAGAAAAAGGGAAGTAAAAGAAAAACTAATCAGTGGTGAGTAGAGAACCACACAACCTGGAGCAGCTTAAAAGTACACTTTAGATCTTGTTAAAGTCTGTTGTGGATGGATTTAGGGAATACGTTCATGTTCTTTGCTGTTCGCTGTAATGTAAAATTTACTCTCATTCTGTAGGGTCAAGTGGCACTTCGTACATTTCTCGCCATCCATGAGTGTCTAGTAAACAAAGGTCTTATGTAGAAGAGAAACGACTTCCTAAACCAGCTGAGGAGCTAACTGTCGATAATTGCATTCCTATGTGTGCACGAGACGTAAGGTCCTACGAAACTATAATTGGTGAGGGTCTTATGGATCTAGTTCAGAAGTTAATCGACACTGGAAAGGCCATTATATCTCACCCCACAACTGTGTCGCGGTACGTGGCCGAAAGTGTTAAAAGCCGACGACATATAATTATGCCTGAGGTAATTCCTCATATAACAGAAGGTGAATACTCAGCAACTACAGACATGTGGGCATCCAGTGCGAGAAGAAACCATTATCTGACATGTACTGTCTCCTGTTTTATTAAATGAACTATCACATCTCGCGTTTTCTTTACAACCCAGTTTCCAGATGAACAAAAATGGGCGGTAATATTCTAATAGAATTGTTTACTCGATTCAAGTCCCTTGGTATCCAATAATTTTAATGCGGAGTATATGTGCGCCAGTTGTCCATACGTTCATGGTCTTTTGATTGCGGCGAAAGAACGCTTCCCCTACGTAAAGAAAAGTAATCTTCCTAATACCCTTGATAGATAATTGAGGCATTCTAAGGATAGTCGTTGGAATAAGCGGCTGACAATGTTACAATGTCTTTGTGCGAAAAGTTCTCTGAGGAGAGAGAAATAGCTCGAAATGAAGGAACTGATATCACGCTGATGAAAGAACTTTTCACGATATTTATGCTATTCTATTATTTTAATTCTTATACGCTATCGTTTATTTTATAGTTTTAAAACATATGGGTTTTTGTAGCGCTTCAAAGCGGCGTCCAAGGAATTAGAACTGCAGCTGCACTGCACCTGCTCTTGACATGGGCAATGGCAATGTTAAAGCATTTGAGTCAGGTGCCCTAGGACAGAGAAGCTTCTGAAATTGGACTTTTACATTTACGCCTCAAATTATATTTAGATGAGAAGCTATTTGTCCAGTAATGCTGTGAGGTAGCAACTTTCCTCTGGCCTCCATTCGTCATTTAAAAATGATATCTGAAGATAAGAGGCGTAAAGTGATGAATACGATACCCTCACACTTCTCCAATCCCACAATACACACTAACGACATTTCCCTTTACTGCATTTCCAACCGTCTTTTTTCTTTGTTCTTGCTAGTGGGTTAGAACCGAACTGTTTCAAGCGATCATAAAGCGGTTACTGCATCGATGATTTCAGCCGTAAATAGAAATATTAAAAAAGGTAGCAAGATTTTTCTGTTTAGCAAAAGTGACAAAAAGCAGATTTCAGAGTACTTGATGGCTCAACACAAAAGTTTTGTCTCAAGTACAAATAGTGTTGAGGATTGGTGGACGACGTCCAAAACCATCGTCCAATATGCGTTAGATGAGTATGTGCCAAGCAAGATCGTAAGAGATGGAAAACAGCCACCGTGGTACAACAACCAAGTTAGAAAACTGCTGCGGAAGCAAAGGGTACTTCACAGCAAACATAAACATAGCCAAAGCCTTGCAGACAAACAAAAATTACACGAATCGAAATGTAGTGTGAGGAGGGCTATGCGAGAGGCGTTCAATGAATTCGAAAGTAAAGTTCTATGTACTGACTTCGCAGAAAATTTTAAGAAATTTTGGTCCTACGTCAAAGCGGTAGGTGGATCAAAACAAAATGTCCAGACACTCTGTGACCAAAATGGTACTGAAACAGAGGATGACAGACTAATGGCCGACATACTAAATGTCTTTTTCCAAAGCTGCTCCACAGAGGAAGACTGCACTGTAGTTCCTTCTCTAGATTGTCGCACAGTTGACAAAATGGTAGATATCGAAATAGACGACAGAAGGTGGGATACCAGTTAGACGTTACGCGAAGGAACTTGCCCCCCTTCTTGCAGCGGTATACCGTAGGTCTCTAGAAGAGCGAAGCGTTCCAAAGGATTGGAAAAGGGCACAGGTCATCCCCGTTTTCAAGAAGGGACGTCGAACAGATGTGCAGAACTATAGACCTATATCTATAACGTCGATCAGTTGTAGAATTTTGGAACACGTATTATGTTCGAGTATAATGACTTTTCTGCAGACTAGTAATCTACTCTGTAGGAATCAGCATGGGTTTCGAAAGAGACGGTCGTGTGAAACCCAGCTCGCGCTATTCGTCCACGAGACTCAGAGGGCCATAGACACGGATACACAGGTAGATGCCGTGTTTCTTGACTTCCGCAAGGCGTTTGACACAGTTTCCCACAGTCGTTTAATGAACAAAGTAAGAGCATACGGACTATCAGACCGATTGTGTGATTGGATTGAGGAGTTCCTAGATAACAGAACGCAGCATGTCATTCTCAATGGAGAGAATTCCGAAGTAAGAGTGATTTCAGGTGTGCCGCAGGGGAGTGTCATAGGACCGTTGCTATTCACAATATAAATAAATGACCTGGTGGATGACATCGGAAGTTCCCTGAGGCTTTTTGCAGATGATGCTGTGGTGTATCTACAGGTTGCAACAATGAAAAATTGTACTGAAATGCAGGAGTATCTGCAGAGAATTGACGGATGGTGCAGGGAATGGCAATTGAACCTCAATGTAGACAAGTGTAATGTGCTGCGAATACATAGAAAGATAGATCCCTTATCATTTAGCTACAAAATAGCAGGTCAGCAAATGGAAGCAGTTAATTCCATAAATTATCTGGGAGTACGCATTCGGAGTGATTTAAAATGGAATGATCATATTAAGTTGATCGTCGGTAAAGCAGATGCCAGACTGAGATTCATTGGAAGAATCCTAAGGAATTGCAATTCGAAAACAAAGGAAGTAGGTTACAGTACGCTTGTTCGCCCACTGCTTGAATACTGCTCAACAGTGTGGGATCCGTACCAGATAGGCTTGATAGAAGAGATAGAGAAGATCCAACGGACAGCAGCGCACTTCGTTACAGGATCATTTAGTAATCGCGAAAGCGTTACGGAGATGATAGATAAACTCCAGTGGAAGACTCTGCAAGAGAGACGCTCAGTAGCTCGGTACGGGCTTTTGTTGAAGTTTTGAGAACCTTCACCGAAGAGTCAAACAGTATATTGCTCCCTCCTACGTATATCTCGCGAAGAGACCATGAGGATAAAATCTGAGCCCACACAGAAGCATACCGACAATCCTTCTTTCCACGAACAATACTAGACTGGAACAGAAGGGAGAACTGATAGAGGTACTCAGGGTACCCTCCGCCACACACTGTCAGGTGGCTTGCGGAGCATGGATGTAGATGTAGATGTAGAACTGGCTTACCTTTCGATCTAGAAATAGTTATCTCAATATACTCTACTCTTCTGGAAGTTAGGAAAATAACATTTAATGTTCTGAAATAGGAGAGATGCTTTTTCATACATGTTCCTCCACAACTGGTAGCACCTGCATCCTTGTGAATCCATGTTGTCCTAAATGAAAGTCTGAATTATTGCCATATATGCACTGAAATATGAATTTTGCTATCCTCAGGTAAAAAGAAGAGAGGAGTATTGAAGCTGGACATGAAATTCAGAGCCCCACCCCATCAAAGAACAAATCTTGTTGTAGCACATAAATTCTGCTACTCCATCTGTTAGATTTCTAGTTGTGCAATTTGAAGATGGGAGTGAGACATTCGGGTACCCTACACTTGATGTCATTCAACATATACACCGAACAAGCAGTAAAGCATACAAGGAAAAATTTGTAAACAGAATATTAGGGAGACTATTAGGGAGAAGATGAAAGGGTGCAGTACCGCCTGAAATTGAAAATAGTTACAACATTCTTCGTTACTATACTCAGAACATCATACTTTTTGTGTATGTAATAATTCAGTTTCACTTAATACACCGAAGCTGGATACCACTGTAGGAAAGAATGGCATATTATTTATTTAATTGATCACATGTGCACTCCCACAAAATAAATCCCTACATCCAATTTTGTGAGATCTGTGAAATGAATGAATCTACGGTTGTCTGCTAACTGCAGATAGTGAATGTGCAATATATGATCATCTTTGAGACGGTCCTTTGTTCACCTTCACTTGAATACGGTAACATGGTGCTCACCCACCTCGACGGAGGTGCGAGCTGACCTGAAGAACGGTCATATTTCAGCACTCTGGCGCTGGATCTTGTGTTGGTAAGACCTGTCATAGTTGTGCTCCGTAAAAGACTAAAGAGTGGAGAGATTGTATGCATGTGAAATACTTAAGAGTAGTTTGTAATAATTATTTCTCTATTTCAGGCACTTTTGTTTGCAGAATTAAATGTTAGGCAGGTTACATTAAGGGGATCGTAGTGCTCTTCGGAAGTGACGAATGGTTATAGTGAAACCACGTGTAACAATAATATGAAATACTTGCGAGTGCTAGTACTAAGTTGAAATACTTCCGAGTGCTAAAGTTAAGCTGAATTACTGGCGTGTGTACTATAAGTTGGAAATATTAAAGAAATTACCTGTGCGGGACTTGAAATTGTAGACGAGCACTTCCACCTGCTGAGTACTGTGTAAGTCTCAATCGGTGGATGACACTAAGGATAAAGAGAAGTGATCGTCCAAGGTATCAGTTGAGGACTCGCGTGTGTGACGAATATGATCTTAATATTTCCTTTGCGTGTTATGTTTCCGTGTGACGCTAGATTCAAACTCCAACAATCTGAGAGAGAAGTAAGGTGAGTCAGCCGTCTATCCAGCAACGCCACTTGGCTTGCATTGCATAGGAAGACGTGCATATATCCTCCAGAGTTCATAGTAGGAAAGAAAAGTTACGAAGTGGCGCAGTGGCGCAGTGGCGTGTGAAACTTGGACGAATACTAATTGAAGTGGGAAAGCTGAAAGTGAAGTGATTCTAACGTTGTGACTATTCTTTGTGCTGTATTCTGTGTTGTCAGTGGGATGTATTTCATGTAATGTAAGTATGTGTGGTTTGCATGGGAGATTAGCAAGATAGGTTCAGAGGCAGTGGGTAATTCATGTTCCTTTTTGTACCGCTCGGTCTGGAGGAATTTTTCGTGATGATGGGTGTGAGAGTTGAACTGTGAGATATAGCAAAAGATCCACCATCGTATCCAGAAAGTGCACTGTAGCGTTAGATAATTACGAGACCATTAGATAGAGAATCACTCATTCAAAGCCATGCCCACTGGGCGGAGTTTCTCATCTGTAATTATAGTATAAAGTGTAATGGTTTGTTTAGGTTATCTGTGAATCATAATACAATTTATCTGAATAAAAAAAATGGTTAAAAGAAAAAGATTGGTGGCCTTGTTCTTCGAATAGTGTGTAGTCATGATATCCAGAATTTATCACGTGTGCGCCATTCATATTCAGTGCGATGGCTACGTGTTGATCAAAGCCGTTGGGTGAGAAAGAAAATGTGGTATTGCCAATGCATAGTGAACAATCATCCTTTTTGTGTAAATTTTTAATAGTCAGATGTGCGTTATCCGTTTCCGTTGCATAATATTCAAACAGGAGATTAATTTGTAGTTTAATTTTGGGTACTTGAGCTCACAATCAGTCATTGATGTTTTGCGATAAATAAGAATAAATCCACTCGCTTTGCAGACCACTCATCTTGCAGGCCTGACTGCTTGATGTCACAGTATGAGCAAGGCATGTGGGTGCCTCTCATAATTTCAACCCTGCCACGATTGTGCTGTTAGGGTTTGCTGTTAAGATTTTTTAAATTTTTTTATGGGGTTTGTCAAGATTTTTACGTCTATTGTGATAGTGCTAAGAATAAAATTTTTTGTGTGAAGTTTCTTTCTCGATTGGTGAGGATATTTTTTTTTATGATTGCTATGTCGTCCAAGGCTGGAAGATCGCTGTACAATTTTTTTTGCGAAATGTCCGTAGTAACTAGGTCGCAGTCGAAAAGAAGAGCGATTTTGGGGTGAACGTAGCAGTCGATCAGGAAGTAGATGTCAACCTTGGGTTAATGAGCGAGAACGGCAAACATACGGAAGGGGCTGAATTGGTCAGTGGACCGCGGCTAGGTGATCCTTGAGGCGGCGGGCTTTGTCCACAATTGGGAGCTTTTCCCGACGACGCTGGCGACGTGATGAAAAAGTGGTAAATAAAGGTGAGCAGAATTGAATAATGTGGAGATGTCTTAGATGTATGTTACAGAGAAGCCTGTGTATGCTGCAATCGAGATTGATGCGAATGGAGAAGGAAGGTCAGGAAATGATGGAGTAATGGACGGACAGAGAGCCGAAATACGAACGAAGAGATGAGGACAACTGCACAACGCGAAAGGACACAAAGGGAGTATGAGATCCAGATGGTGAACGTTGTGGATACTGGCGTAAGGTGTAATAAAAGTGTAAATCTAATTCTTACCATAACATTTGCAATATGGCAAAAATAATATTTTTGTTGTTGTTGTTGAAGCCTGGTACCAGTATAACTAACCAAAACATTCCCAAGAATGTGTACAGTTATTTTGCAGGATGAATAATTTGTGTATTTTTTGTTCTTAGAGGAAATGTCGCAATTGTAAGTTGATATTTAGCAGGACGAATAATCGGTAAAGTGAATGCAGAGGTAAGCCGACGGAGAGAGGGCCCAGAGTGAAAGGACGAAATCGGAGACTGTAATGCTATCTCCGAAACAACTCCATGTGTTATTTAGTTGAGTATAAGGGAGCAAAGGTATGTTATGTTGACGTGAGTGAGGTGGTGTTAAGGTTAGCTGACTGCTAGACCTATTCTGTTGGTGTGTTAATGGATCGAATGAGAAGGAAAATGTGGTGTCAGTTGAGTGAGAGTCGTAGAGTAGTGTGATCAATGCGCACACCTCTGTAAAGGGGATGCTACCTATCAATAAGTAAAACATTATTGTGCTTTATTGTTTGATTTGGATGAACCTCGATGGTAGGTCAGGATATCACGTCATGTGGATGGTACATACATGTCCTAGAAATGTTGTTATATGTAATAAAAGGTAAAAATATGTAAAGAGATACTAATTTCAATCTGTCACAAGTACAAAGGTGCAGTATATGTTGTAGATTTAGAGTCATCAGTTTCTAAAATGTTTATTGTTTAGGATGTAAAAATAGTTTACTATTTGATATTATATAATAGGTATATGGGAGCTGTATAGATTGCTTCTTATTTTTTTTGTTAGAATACTTTCAAGGGGTATTAATTTCAGTCTATCACAAGCACAAAGGTGCGTTGTATATTGTAGTTTTAGAATCAACAGTTTCTAATATGTTCACTGTGATAGTATGTTAAAGTAGTCTACTATTTGATATTGTAATTATGAGCTGTATAGATTGTTTCTTATTCCTTTTTAACACTTTCATGTTTTGTATGAGGGACGACAGTTACAATCAATAGCACAAGTGTGGGCTGTATATAGAAAAGGTATAAATGTTGATGTTGTATATGCAGAAAACTAGGGTGTATGATTTTATGTTTTTTAGAACAAAGATTCTTTTATTACCAATATATCTAATAGATCATACATGTAATTAATGAGTATTTAAATACTAAGACTATCATTTTCTCTGTAATTTTGCGAGATGCACGGAAGGGACTGACTGATTGGGTGTCGTAGCGCTGAGGTGCCCACGCAGAACGCGCCCGTACCTACACAAAAATGCGGGAGGCCAAGCTGACGTCGGCATGGGAGAGGCGACAGAGCCGCTGCGCTCCCCACTCCACTGTCGGTCGGGGTACACTCCTCGTGCCCGCTACAACAGGTCAACGGCCTGGGGCGACACGCGCCTACCACTGCCGTTCATAAGCTGCGCCACCCTTACGAATGGAGACAGTATCCCGCAGAGGCAACAGCGGGTGGTTTTTCTCCTCAATGGCTCGCCTGCTCGGCGGCGCGACGGTAGAATGAACGACGCGCGACAGAGTCCGGCGGGGATTTTTTAACAGCAGCTATTAACTAGAACTGGATTGTGGAGCCGTGAAACAGGATGACTCTTAGTGTGTCTCAAAAAGTTGGAAAGTGAAGGACCTGTGTTTCCACGTTGTGAGTGGTGGAAAAGATTTTGTCTTTAGCAGACAGGACGATTCTTTTGTTTTGTCTTGACCACTGAAATGTGGGATCCATAAACGTTTACGAGTGACTTGTTAAGTGTGCTTTGTAAAATGCATGTGGGACGCTTGTTACACTTAAAGAGGACAGTTGTCGTTTGGTGACTAATTGTTGTCTGAAGACAAGAAACTAAAGTGGCACATTGACATTTGCATTTGCAGTAGGAGACATTTCTTTAATTGGTGGGAGAATAAGTTCTGTTTGTTGAAACATAAAGACTTTTAATTACACCATGAACTGAAAGGAAAGGACCGTCGGTAATAATAGTTGTAGGGCCATTTCTGGACAACCAGATTCGTGTGGATGGTAATCTGAGAGTGACTCTGACATTTGAGTTTAATGTGAGATACAGTTTACTGTTCAGTGCGTGTTCAAAATGCCGATTTGAGTGACCTAAAGAGTTTCGTCCGGGTAACCATGGGAGGGCATTGACACAGAGGCAGTGTTTCTAGGAAAACTGTCAGCAACTTTTTGACCCCAAGAAAATCACAGGATGAAATTATTCTGTGTGACTCACAAGACAGGGAATAATGTATTTGTATTTGTAATTGTGTAAATTTTTTATATGTTTTATTCCTGAAGGAACAGCAAGTGTAATTGTATTTCAGTAACATATGTGTTTAGAATAGTTAGTGTGTTTTTGTTTGTTTGTTCTGGGTTACCAAGTTCATGTAGCATGTTCATTAGAATATTTGGTACAAGGATGCTTTAATTATTAGCCAGTGTCGTAATACTAACGTAGCGGCTCTTGTTGCATTGGTCAGTATGGTTGCCACAGGGGACGAGAGTTTGAATTGCACAACAAATATCGGAATTAACTGTAGAATTTTGATGTCATGGACAGTAATAATCTAGTTCGTGTGTTGACTGAAGCCACTTATTTGCATTATCACAGTGGTGATATTTCACATTGAAGTGTAACAGAAGCTAGTCGAAATGCAAGTTCTTGTCGTCTAAATATGTAACAACAGAGGAATGAGCAGTAGAGTAAAATACGAGAGCTACTGGTGGATTCAAGCACTTATTGCTAACTATTTACTGCGTGTATTGATCAAAGTTGATAGACTGACTAGCTCAGCAGCAGGTATTTATACTGCTGGACAAGGATAAGGTTTAAACTCACAGTCGAGCAGTGGTGGCAATTGCTTAAGTGATGATAGTTAATGAGGTATGACATTGTGTCTTAGATTGACTATATTACGTAGCCAGTATGTGACTTGTGATATATTTCGTTGTTTTTTTCTCAGTTTTATTTCTCTGTAGGTTTGGTGTACATTTTAAAGTAATAGTATGGAGCCTGACATTCTACATGTAACTAGTGTACACATTTTTTTTCTCTTGTTGATTTTGTTTTGTATTTAGACATTGCTGTGTAAAGATTATTACCCCGAAATTTTATGTATGTCAGATTACTTGCTCTGTGTGGACAGTGAGCTATTTAAAATTTCATGAGTACAATTAGTATTTTTTTTTATTTGTTATAGAATTAGTAAAGTTTGGATTACTCCTAAAAACAACAGAGATCCAGGTAACCAAGCACATTTTTATCTCACCATTTTTTTATTTGTGTGATGTAATGTTTTATTTGTCATTTGGATTGTTGTAAATCTGTATGTGTACATTACTCCGGATTGTGGAGAGTAAAATAAATAAATCGTTACATCCAATTTGGTGAGATCTGTGAAATGAATGAATGTATGGTCGTCTACTCACCGCAGATAGTGAATGTGCAATATATGATCATCTCTGAGACTCTCCTTTGGCCACATTTGGTGGAACCAAAGAGGTGAAATTTACCTGAGATTTGAGCGCCTGAAATGTGGTTGACCAGTACGCTAACATGGCGCTCCCCCACCTTGACGGAGGTGCAACCTGACCTGAAGAACGGCCGTGTTTCAGCACTCTGGCGGTGGATCTTGTGTTGGTAAGACCTGTCTTAGGTCTGCCCCGTAAAAGGCAAAAGAGTGGGGAGATGGTATGGAAGTGAAATGCTTAAGAGTAGTTTGGAATAATTATTTCCCTATTTCAGGAATTTTTGTGGGCAGAATTAAATGTCAGACAGGTAATATTAAGGGGATTGTAGTACCCCTCGGAAGTGATCAACGGTCACAATGAAACCACATGTAGCAAACAGTTGGAATACTTGCGAGAAGTAGTACTAAGTTGAAATACCTCCAAGTGCTAAATTTAAGCTGATTTACTGGCGTGTGTACTGTAAGCTGGAAATATTTAAGAAATGGCGTGTGTGGGACTTGAAATAATAGACGAGCACTCCCACCTGGAGAGTACTGTAAGGAAAGTGCACTGTAGCGTTAGATAATTACGACACCATAAGATAGAGAATCACCAATGTAAAGCCATGCCCTCTGGGCGGAGTTTCTCATGTGTAATTGTAGTATAAAATGTAATGTTGTGTTTAGGTTATCTGTGAACCATAATTGAATTTATCTGAATAAAAAAGATAGTTAAAAGAAAAAGATTGGTGGCCTTTTTCTTCGAATAGTGTGTAGTCATGATATCCAGAATTTATATCGTGTGCGCCATTCATATTCATATCCAGTGTTGATCAAAGCCGATGTGTGAGAAAGAAAATGTGGTATCATCCTTCCTGTATACATTTTTAATAGTCAGATGTGCGTTATCCGTTTCCGTTGCTTAATATTCATACAGGAGATTAATTTGTAGCTTAATTGTGGTTACTAGAGCTCACAATCACTCACTGATGTTTTGCGATAAATAAGAATAAATCCACTCGCTTGGCAGACCACTCATCTTGCAAGCCAGACTGCTTGATGCCACAGTATGTGCAAGGCATGTGGGTGCCTCTGAAAGCATTAAACATTTTGCAGTATACCGGTGACACAACAATTCTGTCAGAGACAACAAAGAACTTGGAATAACACTTGAATGGAATAGACAGTGCCTTGGAAAGGGATTATGAGATAACTCTCAATGGAACTAAGTGAAAGGTAATGGAACGTATTCGAATTAAACCTAGCAGTACCATCGGATTTTACATGTCGTATTCAACAAAAGGGATGAAGACAAAGATATACGGGTTTCGTTATTTTTCGTTGTCTTCTACGCACAACATACATTTTAAAGATGTATTTATGTGTAAGAAGTGTCCTAAACCTGAAAATATGAATATGACACCTGTTCTGAAAATTCATATCTACTGAGAAGACCCATACTTTCCCTTTCATTTTTACTGAAATATTTAAAACAATTACGATGTCTGGTAGAAGAAATCATTAAATATAACAATTACATTTTTTTAATTTTAAAATATAATGTGCATGACTAGATCACAATATTCTGAGAAGTTAGGCAAATTGTACCACTTCCGTCTCCCTTGGTATGACGTGGGTTAAATCAGAAAGTGTTATGGAATCTGATTACGAAATGAGACATTAAAAGGACTATTAGGCAGCAAAATAACTGATGATAGCCAAACCAGAGAGGATATAAAATGAAGACTGACTCTAGCAAGAAAAGTATTAATGAAAAAGAGGGATTTGCTAACATCAAATATAAATTATATTGTTAGGAAGTATTTACTGAAGGTATTTGTATGGTTTCCAAGATGTTGCTTCAGGCGGATGTAAAAATGAATGTGCGCAATGGAAAAATACTAAACGCGAAAATAAAGATTTGGCCGTGTCTGACTACCCCCTGAAGCATGTCTTAGGATCTCTTAACGGTGATATTGTTTCCACCTCCTTGCCCTTAACATATAAATTACAACGTAAAAATAAATGAATGATTAAGGAAACTAGCAACTACTAAATTATAAATGTTGTTTCTGCTTATACATTTATTGTTGATTAAAACACCTTTATATATCACAAATGTTTATGTGTGGATATGCAATGGACATAAAGAGATACAAATGAATTTCCTGACAAATATTATTGACAAACTGCCTAAATCTACCGCTTTCTATGGCTACGTGATCCTATATAAATAACACGAGATGACTGACATCATCTACGTAACAACAACTAGAAGACACTACTTTGAAAGATGATCTACAGTGGTGTGCAACCTCAGTGGAAATGAAACTTACAGTATCACAATCACAGCTGATCAGCTTTATAGCCCTAATAAGCCGAAGCAGTTAGCAATATCACCGAATGAACTGCAGTGATGGATATCGTGCAAGTGTGAAATGATGGAAGAACTCCAGCCTCATAATAAAAAACTCATTAACACTAGGATGGGAGAAGGCGGTCCTCTGACTAGTATAATCTATTACTATCTTCTCCTGTCTGTATTCTACAGACAAGAAACGCGAACACCCAACCGGAAGGATGGAATTCAGATAACGTTTCAACGTGACTGTAGACAGGAGAAGTACTCTCAATCACTGAACGCTGCGTACTCAACGACGATTCCCTGCCCAGAGGTGAAGTGCAGAATCGTATAAGTTAGCAACACCTTCGGTCACCTAAAGGAAATTCCCAGCGCTTTGTGCGCCTATATCATGGAAATTAAGTTTTAGTTTTATTTGTCCACATTTGTCCCATCATGATCATCATGATAAACGATATCTGCGACAGTATTTCACTGGTGACAGATTTCTCGAGCTTGAACATTATCCCCCTGGGTTCCATGGCTACGCATGGTTAACACTTTATACACTTCCAGACAATGAGCTACACTCATTGATGATAGGCAAAATGTTCAGAAACAATCAGAGTTTACTTGCCACATGTCACACATGAAAACAGAACTAAAAAGCTGCTAACAGGTGCACTGACTCGAAGTGATACTCGCACGGGGGGAAAAATAGAACAGGCAGTGTACTCACCCACTGCATACTGATGCTGTGTGTCGACGAAACTGCAACACTGAGGTAGTCGAGAGTCATTGTCTCCAGGGAGGTTCCCCTGTCACTGAAATTTAGACGTGACACACACTTATGACATCATAATGTGGAGGTCCACGATGGATTGCCTTTACATATGGAGGTCTGAGTTGAGGAGGTGAATTGTTGTTGGGATTATGATCAATGGCTGCTCATAAAAACTTCACTTTTAGTCATACATTTTACTGACGAACAAACTGGAACATTACGTGGCGCAACGTCCTCCATAGTGTGTGCTGAAGACAGCGAGTGTTAAGCAACTGACACAACAGGTGGCCACGGTCTCAAACGACTATCTTCTATGGCCAAAAGGTTAAATGCACCTGGTAGTTGGCCGACAGGCTGGAAGATGCCAAGTTCACAGCACTGATTTTAAAACCATCAGCAGGGGCCCACAGTTAGTGTAGGCCCAATATCGTGATGGCTGCTGCTAACCTCATCTCGCCTCGTGGAGCGGCAACGCCTCTCCTCTTAAATAGTAGCTAACAGACTGAGGCACCTTTTACTGAAAATAATGGTAATTTATTTTGGGACAGAGCGCACATGCTTTGCAAATCACAGATTGCAAACATGTAGACGATAAGAAGTTTGCTGATTGGATATGTAGTTACTGGCTTACCAACGAATTTCTGCTGTGTCGTCGTTATGGCGCTGCCGGCTATTTTGCTGGAGCACAATGTGGGAATCTGCCAGTGGCATTGCTGCATCTGAGGTAAAGGTGTTACGTCGGCGTTCAGCTGGCCCATTCCCAAGATCTTTTGCAACAGCCATGGCAACATCACAATTTTACCCAGAAACGCCGAAAAATAGTGGGGGCACTGCAGAACTGATAAGAAGATACTGAGTCGAACTGGGGAAAACAAGAAATTTATGCACGACTTCCTGACTCATCAAGGACTTTTCAGGTTCGTAGGTAATGGAGAGAAGTGTGTATATGTCGGCGTTGGGGAGAGGAGGGTGTTAAAATTGTTGAGGGAGACACAGTCTTGTTACAGTTAGCAGGTTCAAACTGATACACGTCGCATTAGCTGTGCAGCGCTGAAGAGGCTTGCACAGAATAGACTAACTTGAGCAGATGCATCAAACCAGTCTTCAGACTGAAGACTACAATTACAATATTGAGGAAGGGGCAGGAGGGAGAGGTAGGCTTCTGGTCCACAATTCTGCTAGTTCTTTACTGCGACAAGTTGCGACTAAGTTAGAACTAATGTGATTCAGCACCCTCGGCTGTTGAAATGGCAAAAGACGTATATATATTGTTCTAAATTAACGGCGCTGCCCATTCTCCTATGAGAATAGATATTTATCGTACATTGTTGGCCGATGCTACCAACTGATGTAGCGGTTCTTGTATTATTTTGTTTTTGTAAACAGAAGTATCTCTGGTGTGACGCTAAACAGCAACCACACATGGAGTGACCACAGTATAAGTGGTCCCTATCCAACAACAGCATCAAGGTGGATGGGGGAGTGGAAGTTGTGAGCTGTAACTGTTACCTTACCTGCTTGCGAATGTGGAAGGTAGATAGAGAATATAAAGAAAATAGTCGTAATCACCTACCACTTACCAGCAGGAACTCAGCTCAGTAATGTCAATTGAGATTAACCGAGCTGTGGTTGTTAATTCCTGTTGTGATTTCCTATTACTCCAGGTTGGTGTTCGAGAGAAAGTTACAGATGTGGCTCCAATGTAATTTTCATAAGGGAAGTGCATAACGTGATCGCATAATCGCATTATGCGGTATAGTTAATTGAATATCGAACTTCGTTTCCGAAAGACTGTAGGTTCTTTGGTGCACCAGAAAAGATCTGATAAATTGATAATCAGTATTTTGATCACACCAACGGCGGACGGGCTCCACGTCAGTAGTTTTGCATTTCTTTCACGAATAGCTGTATACAAAGCTGATAAAGACATTGATACAAAGAGATATGTTTAGTTTGTTAAATTAATACATCTGAAAGGTATTAATTTAAATGTACGTGAATAAGAGGGCCATTTGAAAAGTCTGTGCAAAGTCCGAGAGATGTCTCAACCGGCGCCTAACGAGACCATGTTTAGTTAGTAGCATCTCTGGAAAGAATGCACACCAAGTTTCAGTCATATTGGTCTATTTCTTTGTGTTATGCCTTCGTGTGAGTCAAGGAAGTAGAATAATTGTCAAAAATGGTCGAAAAAGAATCGCGTGAGGTGATCAAACTTTACTTTATGAAAGGCAAAACGCCTCAGGAGACTAAACAGAAGCTTGATAAACATTACGATGACTCTGCGCCTTCGATTAGAACAGTTTATAAGTGATTTTAAAATCTTAGGAGCGGCCATATGGACACAAGTGATGCTGAACGAGCCGGCCAAGTGGCCGATTGGTTCTAGACGCTACAGTCTGGAACCGCTCGACCACTACAGTCGCAGGTTCGAATCCGGCTTCGGGCATGGATGTGAGTTATGTCCTTAGGTTAGTTATGTTTAAGTAGTTCTATGATCTAGGGGATTGATGACCTCAGATGTTAAGTCGCATAGTGCTGAGAGCCATTTAATGCTGAAAGTTCTGGATACCCTGTGGACGTTACGACTCCAGAAATCACAGATAAAATCCATGAGAAGGTGATGGATGACAGAAGAGTTAAGGTGCGTTAGATTGCTAGTGTTGGGGGCATCTCGAAGGAACGGTTACATAATATTTTGCATGAACATTTGGACATGAGAAAGCTATCCGCAAGATGCATTCCGCGACTGATCCCGCTTGACCAAAAACGGAATTTTGCGAAGTGTTGCAAGGATGGTTGCAGCTGTTCAGAAGAATCCACAGGACTTTGAGCGTCGTTTCGTCACTGCAGATGAAATATGGATACCTTACTATGCTCCTGAGAGCAAACAACAATCTAAACAATTGTTTACCAAGGGAGAATCTGCACCAAAAAAAGCGAAGACCATTCCTTTGGCCGGAAAGGTTATGGCGACTGTCTTTTGGGATTCGCAAGGGATAATCCTCATCGACTATTTGGAAAAGGGTAAAACTATTACAGGTGAATATCATTCATTGTTATAGGGCCGTCCTTTCCCATCATGACAATGCACCAGGACAAACCTAAGCAGTTCTGATGGCAAAATATTCTCCATACTTGACTCCCTCAGACTACTGTTTTTTCCCCAATTTGAAGATATGGCTGGCGCAACAAATACTTTATTCAAACATGGAGGTGATTGCAGCATCTATTAGCTATTATGATGCCTTGGACAATTCCTATTATTTGGAAGGGATCAACAAATTAGAACAGCGTTGGACGAAATGTATATGTCTAAAAGGAGATTATGTTGAAAAATATAAAAGTTTTGCACCAAATACGTAAGTAATTTTTATTCTTGTAGGGACTTTTCGAACGCCCCTCATATATTCGTTGTTCTTAAGAGCTAACAAGATAGATGCGTACATAGCGATAGCTGAAGATCAAAGGACGATACGAAACTGGAAGTCGTCTCCTAGCTGATGGGCGAAAAAAATGTGAAAGCTTCTCTTTTCTTCATTATCGTAGAAAGTACTACATGTACTTATTAACATTTGTGGTCTTTCTGGTACACAGATATTTAATAAACATAAAGGAAGAAAATTTTTTTGGTGCCTTACATTTTCCTACGATATACACTCCTGGAAATGGAAAAAAGAACACATTGACACCGGTGTGTCAGACCCACCATACTTGCTCCGGACACTGCGAGAGGGCTGTACAAGCAATGATAACACGCACGGCACAGCGGACACACCAGGAACCGCGGTGTTGGCCGTCGAATGGCGCTAGCTGCGCAGCATTTGTGCACCACCGCCGTCAGTGTCAGCCAGTTGGCCGTGGCATACGGAGCTCCATCGCAGTCTTTAACACTGGTAGCATGCCGCGACAGCGTGGACGTGAACCGTATGTGCAGTTGACGGACTTTGAGCGAGGGCGTATAGTGGGCATGCGGGAGGCCGGGTGGACGTACCGCCGAATTGCTCAACACGTGGGGCGTGAGGTCTCCACAGTACATCGATGTTGTCGCCAGTGGTCGGCGGAAGGTGCACGTGCCCGTCGACCTGGGACCGGACCGCAGCGACGCACGGATGCACGCCAAGACCGTAGGATTCTACGCAGTGCCGTAGGGGACCGCACCGCCACTTCCCAGCAAATTAGGGACACTGTTGCTCCTGGGGTATCGGCGAGGACCATTCGCAACCGTCTCCATGAAGCTGGGCTACGGTCCCGCACACCGTTAGGCCGTCTTCCGCTCACGCCCCAACATCGTGCAGCCCGCCTCCAGTGGTGTCGCGACAGGCGTGAATGGAGGGACGAATGGAGACGTGTCGTCTTCAGCGATGAGAGTCGCTTCTGCCTTGGTGCCAATGATGGTCGTATGCGTGTTTGGCGCCGTGCAGGTGAGCGCCACAATCAGGACTGCATACGACCGAGGCACACAGGGCCAACACCCGGCATCATGGTGTGGGGAGCGATCTCCTACACTGGCCGTACACCTCTGGTGATCGTCGAGGGGACACTGAATGGCGCACGGTACATCCAAACCGTCATCGAACCCATCGTTCTACCATTCATAGACCGGCAAGGGAACTTGCTGTTCCAACAGGACAATGCACGTCCGCGTGTATCCCGTGCCACCTAACGTGCTCTAGTAGGTGTAAGTCAACTACCCTGGCCAACAAGATCTCCGGATCTGTCCCCCATTGAGCATGTTTGGGACTGGATGAAGCGTCGTCTCACGCGGTCTGCACGTCCAGCAGGAACGCTGTCCAACTGAGGCGCCAGGTGGAAATGGCATGGCAAGCCGTTCCACAGGACAACATCCAGCATCTCTACGATCGTCTCCATGGGAGAATAGCAGCCTGCATTGCTGCGAAAGGTGGATATACACTGTACTAGTGCCGACATTGTGCATGCTCTGTTGCCTGTGTGTATGTGCCTGTGGTTCTGTCAGTGTGATCATGTGATGTATCTGACCCCAGGAATGTGTCAATAAAGTTTCCCCTTCCTGGGACAATGAATTCACGGTGTTCTTATTTCAATTTCCAGGAGTGTATTTTACTACGATAATGGCTGTTACATGAGTAGTCATTTAAGTCGTCAGTACAACAAAATTACAAGATTGGTGTATACAAGAAAAAACAATACACAATTTGACATGTTGTAAGTAAACAAACTTAAAATTTCAGAGGAATCATTGTTCTGGGGATAACAGGTTAAGTCATTTCAGGGACGTTTCTGCCCCTGGGAATTGCTGCAGCCACTGATGAAGTGACATCGCAGTTGGCTTGTATGATGTCAATCTGTCGGTGACGACCGGCTGAGCTCGAACTCTGGTTGTGCACTTTGTAGCAGAGGTCGGCATCAAGGTTCGGACCTTCCAGGACCTTAGCCATGACACACGTGCGAGCATTGCCCCACGCTGCTGGCTCTGTCGCGGCAGGCGCATCGAGGTCCGACGGCCCGCACGGAGCAGAGTCATGCGGCGACACTGGGCAAAAGCAGTCTCGGGACGAGAGAGTCCCTGACGTCGCCCCAAGGGCCGAGCAGTGCAGTTGCGAAACAACTTGTATGCCACGGGCTAAGAAGAGTCATGTATGGAGACACAGCCCACTGGCCGCGGCCTCACTGCTCCGCACTGAGCGAGGCTGTGACGTCACTGCATCAATGCGTTGCGCAAGCGCTGGCGTGCTGCGCCACACGTGCTGTAGGTAGCACTGACCCCAGCTTGGGTTACGGGCTGCGAGTGGTGAGTAGAGCAGTGTTTAGTGGGATGGTGGGATTACTTCATTTTTGTCGTAACGCACAAAATGAGGTTGGAAACTAACCGCATGTCAAGGACCGCATGTCAAGGAAAAGGGTAGTAAAAGAAAAATTAAGCAGTGATGAGTGGAGAACCACACAGCTTGCAGCGTATCTTAAAAGTTCAGTTTGAACCGTGTTAAAGCCTATTTTGGATGGTGTTAGGAAAAGCGTTCATTTTGTTTGCAGTTCGGTGTGCTGTTAAATTTACTTTCATGCTAAAGGTTCAAGTGTCACTTCGCACATTTCTCGCCATCCATACTCGTCTAATAAACAAGGGTCTTATGTGGACGAGGGACTACTTACTAAACCTGCTCAGGAGGTAAGTGTCGGTAGATGCGTGGCTATGTGTGCACGAGATGTTAGGTCGCATTGGAACTATAATAGTTGAAGGTCTTATGGATCTTGTTCAGATGTTAATTGACACTGCAGAGGCCATTATGTCTCACCCCACAAATGTGTCGCGGTACATGGAAGTAAGTGTTAAAAGCTTACGACATATAATTATGCCTTACGTAATTGCTCATATAACAGAAGATGTATACTCAGCAACTACGGACATGTGGACGTCCAGTGGGAGAAGAAACCATTAGCTGATATGTACTGTCTCCTGTTTCGTTGACTGGACTCTCAGATCTCGCATTTTGTTTGCAACTCAGTTCCCAGAAGAATCAAAAACGGGCGGTAAGATTCTAAGAGAATTGCTTAGGCGATTTGTGTCTCTTGGTATCCACGACTAATACTTCGAAAAACATGCAGCACACTACCGATCAAGATACCAACATCATCGTTGCACTGCGCGATTATTCACTTTTGAAATGTTCCTGCCTTATGATCAATACAAGGCTACGAAATAATTATGATGCGGAGTATTTATGCGTCAATTGTCCATAAGTTGAAAGCCTTTTGACTGTAGCGAATGAACGCACTAATAACGTAAACAAAAGTGGTCTTCTTAATTCTCTTCATATATCACTGAGCCAGTCTAACGATACTCGCTGGAATAAGCAGCTGACAATGTTAGAATGTCCTTGTGCTAAAAACTCTCTGAGAAGGGAAGAATAGCCCGAAATGAAGGAACTGATATCACGCTGATGAAAGAACGTTTCACGGTATGTATGCTATTCTATTGGTGTTATTCTTATACGTAATCGTTTATTTTAAAGCTTTTAAAACATGAGGGTTTTTGTAGCTCTTCATAGAGGCGTCCAAGGAATTATAACTATCACCTACACTGCACCTTCTGTTGGCATGGACAATGACAATGTTAAAGCATTTGAGTCAAACGCCCCAGGACAGAGTAGCTTCAGAAATCGGACTTTTGTATAAACGCCTCAAATTATACTTAGATGAAAACCTATTTGTCCAGATATACTGTGAGATAGCAACTTTCCTCTGGCCACCATTCGTCATTTAAAACTGATATCTGAAAATAAGAGGCGTAAAGTCATGAAAAGGATACAATCTTTTTCCTTCCTCATACTTCTCCAATCCCACAATATACTCTAACAACATTTCCCTTTACTGCATCTCCAACTGTCTTTTCTCTTTGTTCTCGCTAGTGGGTTCGAAAAGATCTGTTTTACCTTTCGATCTAGAAATAGTTATCTCAATGTACTCTGCTC
Organism: Schistocerca gregaria; assembly: GCF_023897955.1. Classification (NCBI taxonomy): domain Eukaryota; kingdom Metazoa; phylum Arthropoda; class Insecta; order Orthoptera; family Acrididae; genus Schistocerca; species Schistocerca gregaria. The sequence continues at coordinate 397,741,186 of NC_064931.1, read as the reverse complement.
CTCTGGAAGTTACAAAAATAACATTTAATGCACTGAAACAGGAGAGACGCTCATTCCTACATGTTCCTCCAAAACTGGTAATACGTGAATTCTTGGGAATCCATGCTGTTCTAAATGAAAGTTTGAATTATTGCCATATTTGCACTGATATATGAATTTTGCTGTCCTCAGGTAAAAAGAAGAGATGTATAATGAGGTTGGACATGTATTTCAGATTCCCCCCACCTCCCCGCCCCAAAAGAAAAAAAAGCAAAAATCATGTTGAAGCACATAAATTCTGCTACTCTATCCGCTGGATTTCTAGTTGTGAAATTTGAATATGGGAGTTAGACGTTTGGGTAGCCTACATTCGATGTTACTCAACATCTACACTGAACAAGCAGTAAAGAATACAATTATAAATTTTTGAGCAGAATTAAATATGAGGGAGAAACAATAAACGGTTTGAAAGTTACTGGTGATACTCACGTTCTGTCTGAGACAGCAAAGAAATTGGAATAACAGTTGAATGGAATGTGTAGTGCCCTGGAAAGGGATTATAAGATAACCCTCAATGGAACTAAATGAAAGGTAATGAAACGTATTTGAATTAAACCTAGCAGTACCAACGTGTTTCCCATAACGGGGGGCGTAGTGAATGACCAATACATAGATATACGGATTTCGTTAATTTTCGTTGTCTTTTACGCACAACATAATTTAAACATATATTTATGTGTAAGAAAGGTCCTAAACCTGAAGATATGAATATGACACCTCTTCTGAAAATTCACATTCACTGACAAGACCTAAATTTTTGCGTGAAGTTTTACTGAAACATTTAAAACAATTACGGAATTTGGTAGAAGAAATGAAATGGTTGGTTCAAATGGCTCTGAGCACTATGGGACTTAACATCTGTGGTCATCAGTCCCCTAGAAATTAGAACTACTTAAACCTAACTAACCTACGGACATCACACACATCCATGCACGAGGCAGGATTCGAACCTGCGACCGTAGCGGTCAAGCGGTTCCAAACTGAAGCGCCTAGAACCGCATGGCCATACCGGCCGGCTATAAGAAATCATTAAAAATCGTAAATATATGTTTTTTTTATTTTAAAATATAATGCACAAGAATAGATTGCAGTGTTCTGGAAACTTAGGAATAAAGTAATCCTTCCCTCCCCCTTGGTAATGCGAGGGTTAAATTAGGTAGTGTTAAGAGAACAAGATTACGAAATGAGACACACTAGAAGCACTATTGGGCAGCAAAATAATATACGTTAAAGTGTTAGGAAGTACACTCCTGGAAATTGAAATAAGAACACCGTGAATTCATTGTCCCAGGAAGGGGAAACTTTATTGACACATTCCTGGGGTCAGATACATCACATGATCACACTGACAGAACCACAGGCACATAGACACAGGCAACAGAGCATGCACAATGTCGGCACTAGTACAGTGTATATCCACCTTTCGCAGCAATACAGGCTGCTATTCTCCCATGGAGACGATCGTAGAGATGCTTTATGTAGTCCTGTGGAACGGCTTGCCATGCCATTTCCACCTGGCGCCTCAGTTGGACCAGCGTTCGTGCTGGACGTGCAGACCGCGTGAGACGACGCTTCATCCAGTCACAAAAATGCTCAATGGGGGACAGATCCGGAGATCTTGTTGGCCAGGGTAGTTGACTTACACCTTCTAGAGCACGTTAGGTGGCACGGGATACACGCGGACGTGCATAGTCCTGTTGGAACAGCAAGTTCCCTTGCCGGTCTAGGAATGGTAGAACGATGGGTTCGATGACGGTTTGGATGTACCGTGCACTATTCAGTGTCCCCTCGACGATCACCAGAGGTGTACGGCCAGTGTAGGAGATCGCTCCCCACACCATGATGCCGGGTGTTGGCCCTGTGTGCCTCGGTCGTATGCAGTCCTGATTGTGGCGCTCACCTGCATGGCGCCAAACACGCATACGACCATCATTGGCACCAAGGCAGAAGCGACTCTCATCGCTGAAGACGACAAATCTCCATTCGTCCCTCTGTTCACGCCTGTCGCGACACCACTCGAGGCGGGCTGCGCGATGTTGGGGCGTGAGCGGAAGACGGCCTAACGGTGTGCGGGACCGTAGCCCAGCTTCATGGAGACGGTTGCGAATGGTCCTCACCGATACCCCAGGAGCAACAGTGTCCCTAATCCGCTGGGAAGTGGCGGTGCGGTCCCCTACGGCACTGCGTACGATCCTACGGTCTTGGCGTGCATCCGTGCGTCGCTGCGGTCCGGTCCCAGGTCGACGGGTACGTGCACCTTCCGCCGACCACTGGCGACAACATCGATGTACTGTGGAGACCTCACGCCCCACGTGTTGAGCAATTCGGCGGTAATTCCACCCGGCCTCCCGCATGCCCACTATACGCCCTCGCTCAAAGTCCGTCAACTGCACATACGGTTCACGTCCACGCTGTCGCGGCATGCTACCAGTGTTAAAGACTGCGATGGAGCTCCGTATGCCACGGCAAACTGGCTGACACTGACGGCGGCGGTGCACAAATGCTGCGCAGCTAGCGCCATTCGACGACCAACACCGCGGTTCCTGGTGTGTCCGCTGTGTCGTGCGTGTGATCATTGCTTGTACAGCCCTCTCGCAGTGTTCGGAGCAAGTATGGTGGGTCTGACACACCGGTGTCAATGTGTTCTTTTTTCCATTTCCAGGAGTGTATTTGACTACCCTCTGAAGTAGATCTTAGGATCTCTTAACTGTGATATTATTTTCTCCTTCTTGCTCTTTAACGTATAAATCACAACATAGAAGTAAAAGAACGATTAAGGGAACTGGTAACTACTAAATATTAATGTTTCTGCTGACACATTTATTGTAGATTAAAACCCCTTTATTTATTACAAATGTTTATATGTCAATGTGCAACGGACATAAAAAGATACAAATGAATTTCCTGACTAACATTATTCATCAACTGGCCCAAATCTGCACCTACTTATGGCTACGCGGTCTAATATCTACGTCCCAAACACTAGAAGACACTGCTTTCGAAGATGATCTACTGTGATGTGCAACCTCAATAGAAATGAAACTCACGTGATCACAGCTGTTCAGCTTTAAAGCCCTAATAAGCCGAAGCAATTAGTAATATAATCGAATGTACTGCGGCCGGTGCATCGGAGTGATGGTTGTCGTACACATCTGCGACGATGTAAAATATCCAGCTACAAAATTAAAAAAAAAAAACTGATTAAACACTACGACGGCAGAAGGCGGTCTTCTGTCTAGTATAATCTATAATTCTCTCTGTAACCTATAGAGAAGAAACGCGAACTCCCAGCCACAGAAACGGAATTCAGATAACGTCTCAATGTGAGTATTGACAGGAGAAGTGCTCTCAATAACTTAGCGCTGCGTACTCAACGACGATTCCCTACCCACAGGTGAAGTCCAGAATCGTATAAGTTAGCAACACCTTCGGTCACCTAAATTAACTTCCCAGTGCCTTGCAGCACTATATCATGCAAATTTAACATTAGTGATTTAGCACGCATTTGTACTATCATGACAATAGAAGCTTGCGACGGTATTTCACTGGTGACAGGTTTCCCCAGCTTTAACATTATCCCCCTGAGTTCCATCGCACGTCTTCGAAAGTCAGTTTCTGCATGATGCTTGATGAGAAAGTCTAGCCCTAGGATTGCACAGCAGCCTTCGTATGCATCACGCATTACACTGCAAGTGTTGTCAGTTTTGTCAATCTCCTGATCCACTGGCACAATCCTTGTCGGCCCGATCATTAACATTAGAACCCATTTCGTCATTCTTCCCCACCGACGTTTTGAGGAGGCAGTGGCGTCACAGATGGTGCAGAGTCTGCGTCCTTGGGAAATACTAAATGCGTGTGTACCATTACAGTACCCAAAGCATCTGCAATACAATCAGCCTTATTGATAGCTTTTGTGAAACCACCTAAGTATCTACACGAAAATTACTGTCGGCAGTTGCACTCTGCAAGACCCAAAAATCATCGGCATATGCACTTCCCTCCACATCTGGTCCAGGCTGCAGAAATTCGCAACCTCTCCGCCAGAGTATACCCCACTAATTGCGCAAACAACAAACGAAGTGAACAAAACAGTGCGACGACAAGGACACTGTATGCTACCGGTTCTGCCGGTCGGAGTAGGCGAGCGATTCTAGGCGCTTCAGTCTGGAATCGCACAACCGCTACGGTCGCTAGTTCGAATTCTGCCTTGGGCATGGATGTGTGTGCTGTCCTTAGGTAAGTCAGGTTTAAGTAGTTCTAAGTTATAGGTTACTGATGACCTCCAATGTTATGTCCCATAATGTTCAGAGCTATTTTTACCATTTTGCTACCGCTTCTGTTTTGCTCTTTTCTGCTGATTGGTAAGCCTGCGAGCCGAACATATTAGTGAAAAATTTTGCACAACGGATTTTATAACGCTAATTATTCACCCTGACACTTATACGCTCTCCAGAAAGGTAAGCTTATCCTTTGCTCTACGTGTGACATCAACCAGTCTGGTTGGTTTCTAACAATATCCTCGGTATATGCTAGAATGTTGAGATCTGCTGACCTACAAACACTGCCTCCACCAGGTGGTTGCAAACATGAAATACACACATAAGGAGATAAGAAAATGACAAAGGAAAGTACTAACTATGAAATGACACTATCAGTAGTATTAAATTCTTCACTCTTCTGCAATTTACCCTATACAAGATTACACAGTACGAGCAACATTTTAGTTCTGCCTATTCACATTTGGTAATCGTCTGTCCTGTGATGTATTAGCGGTTGTTAATCCAAGCGCCGAATACAGACATCAGCTATGGCAACTGCAATTTCATTTAGAACTACACTCACGACTAGCAACGTGAAGCTTTAGCATAGAACGAAAAAGACACGTGATCAGCAATTTACTTTACTTCCCTATCCGCCGTTGCTAATGCACGATCACTACAGTGATCTAACGCTTATCGCTGCAAAGGTTCTCGCCTCAGCGAGATAACATTAATTCTACCTCACCAAAAGCTTCCGTAGGCACCCCCACGGCAGCCGTGGAACACCAAACGATCCTCAGGCTACCGCTACAAGTATTCTGTTCCAGTAACGAGGTCGCACACGTCGCCAGGACCAACCTCTCTCCTCGACACCCCAGGAACAAGTCTTTCACAGTCGCAACGCTTTTTCGTGGCTCCTGTTCTTTTTCCTTCCCGCCTTTAATGTTTGTGGCCAATCATGTTTCTGGAAGGCGTTCGTTTCCGATCGCCGACCAATCTCAGCTTTGCAATCAACCAAAGCTTCTAGAAGTTTCCAGACTGTTTTAGAAGCTTCTGCTCCGACCGTTCGGAAAATCACCTACACGCCGCCACGCGTTTTGTGAGCAAGCCCCTGTGTCTTCTCCTTGTCCTCGGACACGTGGCTCACGCTAAGCCACGGTCCACCCGCCTGGGTTTTCCAGGAGCGTACGTTCGATGTTGTCTACAGCTCTCAGGCCTGCCTGCCTCGCTTGTGTCTTTCCCGTTCTCCTGCAAGCCTCCTGTCTCCGTCCGCTTCACTATCCCCCAACGTGCTGATATTCTGCTACAAATTAAGATCCTTGGCCGATGTCAGTATCGTTAATGGTTTCCTGTCTCGATGTTTGTACTATTAAAGGGTCTTCTTTCCGGAGTGGTAGTTGTAATGTGACTCAAAATAATGCCACCTTACAACACTTAAACTAAATCTATCATAACACTTACTGTAACTTAACTTCTCCGCTTGAGCGGCTACTCATGACTACTACTTTATGTGTTTAAACGTAGTGAGGCAATCGATTGCTCGAAATGAAATACATTCCCCATTCAAAACGGAGTAAACTACCAGAAAACTCCTACTTCTAAACAAAACTCAACTTCCCCTCCTAAGAAGCTTCACATGATTAAAACCTTATACCATTCCAGATAATGAGCCACACCCATTGATGACAGAGAAAAATAACGTTCATATTTACACATCATCAGAACCCAGTGAGAGTTTACTTGCCACATGTCACACATGAAAGCAGAACTGAAAAGCTGTTAAAAGGTGGACTGACTCGACGAGACACTCGCAGGATGAAAGCAGAGCTGACCATTTGCAGCATAGTCGACAGGACCGATTGCGGACCTCTGGTACATAGCCGAGTGGTGGGTCTGAATCAGAGGTTCAGACGGTTCTTTGACCGTGTAGGCTGCTGATTCCAAGAACTTGCGCCAACTGGTGTTTCAATTTCGTGTTCGGCTGAATAGGTCAGGTGTCCACTATACGCAGGAGGCGGCTACATGTGTAGCAGGGACTGTGCGGCGTGGATTGGGCGGTTGTTTAGGTTAAAGGGTCTTGGGAAAACACAAGAAGGGGTTCAGTCACAAAGGGTGCAATGTGAACACAGGAAGACGTCGATGCACGAATCATTGGTATAATAGATGTAAATTGTCGTTTCTGTGTGGGGAAAGCACCGGAGCTCCACCCACTAATAGAAAGCACTAAAGTTTAAATCGTTATAGGCACTGAAAGCTGGCTAAAATCGGATATAAGCTGAGCCGAAATTTTTGCGAAGAACCTAACGGTGTGCCGGCCGCGGTGGCCTAGCGGTTCTAGGTATTTCAGTCTGGAACTGCGAGACTGCTAGGGTCGCAGGTTTGAATCCTGCCTCGGGCATGGATATGTGTGATGTCCGAAGTGCTGGGGCTTTCTCATCCAGACATCACGGCGCCTAGAGTATCAGCAACCAAACCGACAGCCTGCAGCCGCGGGTTGCCCGTATCGCAGGCACACCGAAGCACTACACAACCGACAGGCAATATTGATGAACGGCCACAACAACAACACCACAGCAAAGACACAAGCGGCCACCAGAGGCCACTATCGGCCCACATAAACATAAGGAAGACGTCGCTGCAGATCTCAGAACTATTTTCACACGTCAAACCACGTGATAGGAAATAGTTCCAAGGTACTCATCCGCCAAAGCGCTATAAAGCCAGGCGCTCGGCTGCACATCGGCCCGGAGACCATCGCCATCTCTGTCTCGTGTGTGTGTGACGTCGTTTTGTGTTTTTAGTGTCCGCCGTCACGCTTCTACGTTCACTTGTGCCATCGGATTCCTCAGTATTCTGTGTGCCGTGTCACCGTGTTTTCGGTGTCGTTATCATCGAGTGTGAACGGCTCCTTGTTTTTTGTGTATCTGTGACCACTATTTTTTAGACAGTCACTATGTTCTTTCTGTTTCTCCAACCTGTGTTCTGTCATTGTCAACACTATGGCTCAAGAGCGGCGTATCATGCCGCTGACAGCCTACCTGTTTGTATAGGTATTAAAATAACAATAAAGGAAAAAAAACTGCACATCGGCAGTTCATCGACCTCCAGCAGACATGGATAGCTGCCTCACTGGCAACCCAGCGTGGATCTTCTCGCTAATCTCTGGATTAGGCTTGGTATATCGGAGAAGTCTCTGGCGGAGACTAGTAGGAAATTATTTCAGTTGTTTTCAATATAATTCTTGTATGTAGTTGTGATTCGAAGACAGGTCATTGTTTTTTTTTATTGTACTGGAAGAATTTGTATTGGCTAATTGTACATTCCAATAAATTGTTGTTGTTCTTTGATCGTTAGCTTCCTCTGTTTACGCAATAATAGCAGTGGCGATGATTTGGTTCATAGTTTTCACGTGTTTGTTGCTTGTTCTCCTCCGTGGCAGAAAATATTCTCGGCATTGATGAGCCCTCGGCAAGCGTCCTCGCGCTTTTAGTGAGTATGCAGCAGACGAATGAACTTATTATTAAGCTATTTAAGGCTGTGTCTGCTGTCTCCCATGGGTCTCAGGCACTGAGTGCTCCGACCGCTTCCCCTCTCGTGGGGCTGCAGGCCACGCCTCCCACTTTTCCTAAGTTTGACAGGTCTTTGGAGCCTTGGGGAAATTATGTAGTACGGTTGGAACAACATTTTTTGGCGCATGACGTCGTTGGCGACGTTTAGAGGCGCGCGATTCTTCTTGCCTATGTTGGACCAGAAATATATCATCTGTTGCAGCAGTTGTACACCGACACAGAGCCACACACTCTCTCGTAAAAACTGTTGACTTCGAGTTTGTTGGAGTATTTTGATTTTCAGTTCCACATGGCGCCTGCCCATCACAAGTTTTTTTGTTGTCAGAAGCTCCCCTCCCAATCTTACAGGGAGTGGGTTACCACACTTCAAGACCTCTCCCGGCACTGTCGTTTTTTTTTTTTTTTTGTAGTAACCCCTCGTGTGAACAGTTGTGTGGTTCAGCGCTCATTTGGGACATGCTTCTCGTACATGCTCCGGATGACTCTTCGTGGACCGATATGCTTAAATTGAAGGATCCATCGTTGGATACTGGCTTAAATGTTGTCAGCGCTCACGAGCAGTCTACTTGCTCGTTGACCGAGTTGTTTTCCCCTGCACAGGCCTTTGTCGCCCACCCGTCGCGGCGCCAGTATGCCTCACAGGGGTCTCGCAGGTCCCCCCGTATGGAGGGCCCTCCCCCATTACTGGATACAGGAGGTGTGGCCGCTCCACCACCGGACCAGCCACCGCGATGGCGGCGTCAGCTCTGGACTTTCCTGCTCGCAACCGCTCGGCACCAGTTCCCCAGTTGAATTGCTACATGGCCGCGCCCATCGGTCGCTCCTGCAGCTATTGCACCCGCCGGCTCGCGCTCCCGCTGCTTCGCCTCGTTGTGGCTTGGCGCCACATGATTTAGTGTTCTATTGCGTTTACTCTAGCAGGCAGTGCTGGGAATAGGGACTCATTCTTCTCCAGCTTGGCTGCACCTTATTTGTTACTTCTGGCCCCTCTGGCACTGACAAGCGACACCGGAACCAAATACGTTTGTGCCGTTCTCGGTTTCCTGCCGCTGGTTGTTTTTGGCAGAATAGGAGGCTTCACGGATTCCGCCACCTCAGCCTACGACTCTACCGATGCCTCTCCGCTGCTCGCAACCCCGCCACGGTCGCCCCGACTGCCACCGTCGAAGTCGCCGCTGCCAGTCCGGTTACCTCTCGCCGCCACCACGGCGCCACCTCCACCCGCTGCTGCCACCGCCGCCGCCGCCGTGTTCCTCCGTTTTGCCGGTAACGATGGCCACTGAGGCTGCTGTCAGGCCGCCGCCGCCGCCGCCCATCGAGGTCGTCGCTCCGCCTGCTGATCCGAGCATACCCAGTGGCGGTGCGCGGCCTGGACAGGTTTTCCACGAGCAATTCAGAGTCGGGAGTGGACAGCATGGCTCAGTAGTTCCGCTGTCCGCCCCATCAGCTGCGCCCTCCTGGGTGCCTCCACCTGTCGTCGGAAGCCCTACTCAAAGACGGTGCATCGTGAAAAAAATTGCACTTGCCTCTGTTACACTTTAATCCTGCCTGCAAAAGTACAATAAGTAAGGCACGCAAATTCTGCAAATGTTCGTCACGGGTGCGACCTTATGCCACAATATGGACCACATAATTTGAGCAACCAGGGACAGTGGCACACAACTGCTACAAATAAGGCTGAAAAAGAGCAGGAACCGAAGCACAACTGAACGGAAGGCGGTGAAACTTGAACAATCGAAGGCGGGTGTTAATCACAAAATAGCGATGCGACTGTTCGTCGAGCAAAACCTGAAAGTATGCATCCCGCAAGTCAATCGCGGAAAAGAATTTTCCCACACCAAACTTATCAAAAAGTCTTCAGGACGCAGTAAGGAAAATGTAGCTGCCACTCTCTGGGGATTTACTGTAGACTTAAAGTCAGCGCATATAGGGAGACGACCGTTTGGTTTCCTCACACACACTATAGGCGCAGCCCATGCCGAAGCAGAAACAGATTCAATGACACCAATATCTTGCAAATGCTTAAGTTTGGAAGCTACGGCGTCGCGCAGTGCGTGCGGTACCGGGCGTGCACACTGAAAAATAGCCATGTCCTTAACTACAACATGCGCTGCAAAGTATGTGACACAACCAAGGCCATCAGAAAAGAGTTCACTGAAATCGTCGCTTACTGTAGCAACACAGTCTGCATGGTCAATAGCGTTGATGCAAAATACATTGTCCTGAATTGCGAGGCCAAAAAGTTCAAATGTGTCCATGGCAAAAATATTCGTAGCATCACTAGAGCAGAGCACATGGAGAGACACTGTACGGGTCGTGGCACCATACGTAGATAGCAAACTACATACGGTAAGCAGTGAGATTTCCTGTCCAGCAAGTGCAGTCAGTGTGGAGTGTGAACGATGAAGCGGGAGTGAATAAAGCAAGTCATACGTCGATTTGTTCACTAAAGAAACTGAAGCACCAGTGTCCAGCTGCATGCGAACATAACGTCCACAAATGAGCAAAGTCACAAAAAGTTTCCTCGCATCGCACTGAATGCGAGGGGAAGTGTCTAGCAAAACGTGATTCACACGACGAGCTGTCGAAGAACGTGAAGCAGAAGGCTTTGAATAAATGGCATTAACATCCATAGGCTGATGTGAATCATGATCATGGCGGTAGCCGTTGCGGTACCCCCACGTGAGTAACGCTAACGGGAGACAATTGGTGAATTAGAATTTCTCTTACTACACACAGCTTGCACACGTCCTTTCTTATTACAAAAATAACACTGCGCTTGACGGGATGGGCAACTGTCCCATGGTTATGCACGAAAGCAGTTCGGACATGCTTACAGTTTCTTTGTGGGTGCCTGGAGAAAGATTTGTCTACTTGCGCGGCAGCGGCGCGGCGTGGCGTGGCTGTCCGTGCAGGCGGCTGGGAGAGCACGTGTTGCTCCGCGCTACCAGTACTAACACCGGGGTCACGTCGACCGCGGAAGTAGCCATGTGTAATGTATCTTCTCTGTCTAGCCAGTTCACTACTTCCTACAAAGACGGACGGGAAAGGCCCAACGTGGTTTGACATGGCAATTCGGAGAATGCTCAGGAAGCAAAGGCAGATGCACTCGCGGTAGAAGAAAGATTGGGAGAGTGAGGTCAGGCAAAAGCTCGTCGACATTTGTGCTGCTGTAAAACGAGCGATGCACGAAGCATTCAACCACTACCAACATCATACCTTAGCAAAAGATCTTTCTGAAAACCCAAGGAAATTCTGGACTTGCGTAAAATCGGTAAGAGGGTCGAAGGCTTCCATCCAGACACTCACTGATCAATCTGGCCTGGCAATGAAAGACAGCAAAACGAAAGCTGAAATTTCATATTTAGCGTTTGAGGAATCTTTCACGCAGCACGATCGTACAAACATACAAATATACCACCGTACAGATTCCCGTATGGAGGACATAGTGATTGACATCCCTGGGGTTGTGAAGCATCTGAATAGGTTGAAAATAAATAAATCGCCAGGTCCTGATCGTATTCCAATTCGGTTTTACAGAGAGTACTCTACTGAACTGGCTTCTTACTTAGCTTGCTTCCATTTATCGCGAATCTCTTGCCCAGCGTGAAGTCCCGAGCGACTGGAAAAAAGCGCAGGTGACGCCTGTATATAAGAAGGGTAGAAGGACGGATCCTCAAAATTACAGACCAATATCCACAACATCGATTTGTTGCAGGATTCTCGAACTTATCTTTAAAAAACATCGCTCCTGCGAAACGCAACTCGACTTTTTTTCACATGATATCTTGTGAACCATGGATGAAGGGTATCAGACGAATGCCATATTCCTTGACTTCCGGAAAGCGTTTGACTCGGTGCCCCACTGCAGACTTTTAACTAAGAGCATATGGGATTGGTTTCCAAGTATGTGAGTGGCTCGAAGACTTCTTAAGTAATAGAACCCAGAACGTTGTCCTCAATGGTGAGTGTTCATCGGGGGTGAGGGTTGGTTCAAATGGCTCTGAGCACTATGGGACTTAACGTCTCAGGTCATCAGTCCCCTAGAACTTCGAACTACTTAAACCAAACTAACCTAAGGACATCACACACATCCATGCCCGAGGCAGGATTCGAACCTGTGACCGTAGCGGTCGCGCGGTTCCAGACGGAGGTGAGGGTATCATCTGGAGGGCCCCAGGGAAGTGTGGTAGGTCCGCTGTTGTTTTCTATACACGAAAATGATCTTTTGGTTAGGATGGATAGCAATGTGCCCTAAACTCTCTTATCTTATCTCTGTGGTCTTTTCGCGAAATATATGTTGGCGGCAGTAAAATTGTCCTGCAGTCAGCCTCAAATGCTAGTTCTCTAAATTTCCTCAGTAGCGATTCACGAAAAGAGCGCCTCATTTCCTCCAGTGACTCCCGCCCGAGTTCCTGAAGCATTTCCATAAAACTCGCGTGATGATCAAACCTACCAGTAACAAATCTAGTAGCCCGCCTCTCAATTGCTTCTATGTCCTCAATCAATCCGACCTGATAGGGGTCCCAAACGCTCGAGCAGTACCCAAAGTCTTTATAGCGAATGGTTGGAACAGTTAAAGACAGTCACTGAGCCACAAGGGCATATCACAGAAAAACCTAAGTAGTACCGAGCAAAAAAGGAAATGAGAGGAGAGGGAAAAAAATTTAATTCCTGTTCGTCATCAAGTTTTGTATCCCGGCAGGAAGGCGGCGCGTGGGTCTGCTCCTGCAAACTGGAAGGTTGCCCGATTGAAGAAAGTGAGTAGGAGCAGGAAAAGGTGAAAATCTCTCGGTATTGCTCTTAGAAATGGTTTTACTATATCACAATATTAACTGGATATTTAACTTTGCACTGCGGTGCGAAGCCTCAGACCCGTCGTAAGTAGCACATAATCTCAATAGCAGGCGAAGTGACCTGGCCGTCTGCTCTTGATCAAACTGTGCAGAATCTGTAGCGGAGCTCGTAGACCTGCACAGCACCGGCTAGAGGGCGCTGTCGTCGGTGTCTGTTGTAGTGCCAACTTAAGGACTTTCACCTACACCGTGGAATCGTAGCTATCGATACTACAATCACCATTTTACTCAGTAGCGCCGAAAATTGGTGGTGGCACTGCAGATCGAATAACTGATATGAAGATACTGAGTCCAACTGGGGAAAACAAGAAACTTATGGCACGACTTCGTTTCATAGGGCATATCCTGAGGCACCAAGGAAGTGTCAATTTCGTAGTGAAGAGTAGTGTGTATATGTGGGTGTTGGTGAGGGGATACAAGTAGCAAGTTCAAACTGACGTACACTGCATTAGCTGTGCATCACTGAAACGGCTTGCACAGAATAGACTACCTTGGGCAGCTGCATCAAACCAACCTTCAGACTGAAGCCCACAATAACAACACTGGGGAGGGGGCTGGAGGGAGAGGTAGGCTTCTGGTCCAGAATTTGGCAAGTTCTTTACTGGCAGCACTCATGAGTGACGTTTCTATATTGCTCTAAATTAACGGCGCTGCTCATTGCATCGAAGTGAAGTAGCGGTTCTTGTACCATTTTGTTGTTGTAAACAGAAACGTCCGTGGTATGATGTTAAACTGCAACCACACATGGAGTGACCATAGTATAAGAGCTCCCTAGCCAGAAATAGCAGCAACCTCTTTGTAAGGTGGATGAGCGAATGGAAGTCGTGAGCTCTAACTGTAACCTTGCATCATCGTCCACATCTACATCCATACTCCGCAAGCCACCTGACGGTGTGTGAAGAAGGGTACCTTGAGTACCTCTATCTGTTCTCCATTCTATTCCAGTCTCGTATTGCTCGTGGAAAGAAGGATTGTCGGTATACTTCTGTGTGGGCTCTAATCTCTCTGATTTTATCCGGATGGTATCTTTCCGAGATATACGTAGGAGGGAGCAATATACTGCTTGACTCTTCGGTGAAGGTATGTTCTCGAAACTTTAACAAAAGCCCGTACCGAGATACTGAGCGTCTCCCCTGCAGAGTCTTCCACTGGAGTTTATCTATCATCTCCGCTACGCTTTCGCGATTACTAAATGATCCTGTAACGAAGCGCACTGCTCTCCGCTGGCTCTTCTCTATCTCTTCTATCAACCCCATCGGGTACAGGTCCCACACTGCTGAGCAGTATTCAAGCAGTGGGCGAACAAGCGTACTGTAACCTTTGCTTTCGGTATGCATTTTCCTTAGGATTCTTCCAATGAATCTAAGTCTGGCATCTTCTTTTATCGATGATCAACTTTATATGATCATTCCATTTTAAATCACTCCTAATGCCTACTCCCAGATAATTTAAGGAATTAACTGCTTCCAGTTGCTGACCTGCTATTTTGTCGCTAACTGGTAAGTGATCTCTCTTTCTATGTATTTGCAGCACGTTACACTTGTCTACATTCAGATTCAATTGCCATTCCCTGCACCATGTGTCAATTCGCTGCAGATCCTCCTGCATTTCAGTACAATTTTCCATTGTTACAACCTCTCGATACACCACAGCATCATCTGCAAAAAGCCTCAGTGAACTTCCGATGTCATCCACAAGGACATTTATGTATATTGTGAATAGCAACGGTCCTATGACCCTCCCCTGAAGTCACTCTTACTTCGGAAGGTCGAAGAAAGATAGAGAATGTAAAGAAAATAGTCGTAATCACCTACCGCTTACCAGCAGCTAGTCAGTTCAGTAATGTCAACTGATATTAACCGAGCAGTGCTTGTTGATTCCTGTTGTGATTTCCTTTTACTCCAGGTTGGTGTTCGAGAGAAACGCAAACTTACGGATGTGGCTCCAATTTAATTTTTATAAGGCAAGTGCATAACGCGATCGGTCAATCGCATTATGCTATATAGCTATTTGAGTATCGGACTTCGCTTCTGAAAGACTGCAGTTTCGTTGGTGCACCATAAATGATTTGGTAAATAGCTAATCAGTATTTGGATCACACCAATGGTTGACGTGCTCCATGTCAGCAGTTTTGCATTTCTTTCACGAATAGCTGTATACAAAGCTGATAAAGACATTAACACAAAAATGTAAAAAAAAAAAAAAAGATATTGTGGGCCGGGAGGCCCCATGTGGGGAATGCGGCTGCATATTGCAAGTCATTTCTAGATGACACTACATCGGCAACGTGCGAGTCAATAATAATGAAAATGATGATGAAGGACACACAACACCCACTCCCACGCCCTGAATCGAACCTGGGCTCCCTAGTAGTCGGTAACGTTACCGCTACGCTGCGGAGGCGGACATTAATACAAAGAGATACGTTTAGTTTGTTAAAATAGTACATCTGAAAGGTAGTAATTTAAATATACTTAAATATATTCATGGTACTCTAGAGCTAACAAGATATATGCTTACACAGCGAAACCTAAAGAACAAAGGACGATAGGAAATAGGAAGGCATCTCCTAGATGATTGTAAAAAAGAGCAGAAGGCATCTCCTAGATGATTGCAAAAAAGAGCAGAAGGCTTCACCGTTCTTTATCATCATAGAAAATATTATCACGTACTTATTAACTTTTGTGGACTGTCTGGCACACACATATTTCATAATCACAAAAAAGAAGAAATTTCTTGGTGTCTTACATTTGCCCCCTTGAGTGACTACAATACTGGCTGTTACAAGATTGGTGTATACAAGAAAAAACAATACACAATTTGACATGTTTTAATTAAACATATTGACAAATCATTTTAATTGATACAGAAGATATTTGTACAAGATGCTCTAACTTAAAATTTGAAAGGTATTATTGTTTTGAGGATAAGAGGTTAAGTCTGTTCAGTGCTGCGTATGCCCATGGGAATTGATGCAGCCATAGCTGGAGTGATGTCGCAGTTGGCTAGTATGATGTCAATCGGTCGGTGACGACCGGCTGAGTGCGAGGTCTGGTTGTGCACTTCGCAGCAAAGGTGAGCACCGATGTATGGCCCATCCAGGACCGTGAGCATGATAGCCGTGCGAGCCTTTCCTCGCGCTGTCGGTTCAGCCGGGACAGCCGCATCGAGGTCCGATGGGCCGCACGGCGCAGGGTCTTAGTCAGAGGCTCGGCCCGCGAGCTGCGGCCGCACTGGACTAGAGCAGTCGCGGACCGAGCCAGTCCTCTCGTCACCCCATCGGCCAAGCAGTGCTGTTGCGAAATCACCTGTATGCCACGGGCTCAGGAGAGCTGCGCATAGAGGCGCAGCCCACGGGCCGCGGCCTTTGTTCTATACTGAGCGAGCCCGTGACGCCACTGCACCAGTGCCATGCGCAAGAAGTAACGTGCTGCGGCCTACGAGCTGTTGGTAGTACTGACCGCAGTTGCGAGCTACGGGCTACGAGCGGTGAGTAGAGCAGTGTTTAGTGGGGTGATGGGATTTCTTCATTTGTTTCTTAACCCACAACATAAGAGCGCAAACTAAACGTGGTTAGCAGAAGAAGAAGTGCATGCCAAGAATAAGGGAGGTAAAGGAAAATTAATTAGTGATGAGTAGAGAACCACACAGCTTGAAACGAATCTTAAAAGTTTAGTTAGGACTGTGTTAAAGCCTATTTTGGATTGCTTTAGGAAAGACGTTCATGTTGTTTCCTGTTCGCTGTGCGGTGAAATTTACTCTCATGCTGAAGGATCAAGTGGCATTTCGCACATTTCTCGCCACCCATGTGTGTCTAATTAACAAGGGTCTTGTGTGGACGTGAAACGACGTCCTAAATCTGTTCTGGAGATAACTGTCGATAATTGCGAGCGAATATGTGCACGAGAAGTAAGGTCTTACGGAGCTGTAAGATGTGAAGCTCTTATGGACCTTGTTCAGATGTTAATCGACACTGCAAAGGCAATTACAACTCACATCACAGCTGTGTTGCTGTACATGGCAGAAAGTGTTAAAGGCCCACGACATATAATTATGCCTGAGGTAATTGCTCGTGTAACAGAAGGTGAATATCAGCAACTACGGACATGTGGACGTACAGCGCCAGAAGAAACCATTTGCTGACATGTACTGTTTCCTGTTTTATTGACAGGACTCTCAGATCTCGCATTTTGTTTACATCCCAGTTTCCAGATGAATCACAAATGGTGGGTAATATTATAAGACAATTGTTTAGACAATTAATGTCTCTTGGTATCCACGACTCTACTTTGAAAAACATACAGCACACAACTGATCAAGATACCAACAATGTCGTTGCACTGCGCTATTATTCATGATTGAATTGTTCCTGCCAGATGCTAAATATAGAGCTACGAAATAATTTTGATGAGAAGTATATATGCGTCAATTGTCCATAACTTCATGGTCTTTTGCCTGCTGCGAAAGAACGCGTCACTTACGTAAAGAGAAGTGGTCTTCTTAAAGCTCTTGATATATAACTGAGTCAGTCTAACGATACTCGCTGTTATAAGCAGCTGACAATGTTACAATGTCTTTGTCAGAAAAGCTCTCTGAGAATGGAGAAGTAGCAGAAATTGAAGGAAATGATATCACGCAGATGAAAGCACTTTCTACGGTATCTATGCTATACTATTACTGTAATTCTTATACGTAATGATTTATTTTATAGCTTTTAAAACGTAATGGTTTTTGTAGCTCTTCAAACCGGCCTCCAAGGAATTAGAACTGGAGAATCACCTACACTGCTCCTTCTGTTGGCATGGAAAATGACAATGTTAAAGTATTCGAGTGAGGCGCCCCATGGGAGAGAAGCTTCTGAATTCGGACTTTTACATAAACGCCTCAAATTATACTTAGATGAAAACCTATTTGTCCAGATATACTGTGAGGTAGCAAATTTCATCTGGCCGCCATTCGTCATTTAAAAATGATATCTGAAAATAAGAGGCGTAAAGTCATGAAAAGGATACAATCTTTTTCCTTCCTCATACTTCTCCAATCCCGCAATATACTCTAACAACATTTCCCTTTTCTGCATCTCCAACTGTCTTATCTCTTTATTCTCGCTTGTGAGTTCGAAAGGATCTGTTTTACCTTTCGATCTAGAAATAGTTATCTCAATGTACTCTGCTCCTCTGGAAGTTACAAAAATAACATTTAATGTTCTGAAATAAGAAAGACGCACATTCCTAAATGTTGCTCCACAACTGGTAACACGTGAATCCTTTGGAATCCATGTCGTCCTAAATGAATGTTTGAATTTTTGCATATATGCACTGAAATAGGAATTTTTCTGTCCTCATGTAGAAAGGAAAGAGGTATAATGAGGCTGGACATGTATTTCAGAGCCCCACACAATCAAAAAACCAATATTGTTGAACCACATAAATTCTGCTACTCCATCCGCTGGATTTCTAGTTGTGCAATTTGAAGATGAGAGTAAGACATTCGGGTAGCAGCTACACCGAAAAAGCCGTAATGTATACAAGGATAAATTTGTAAACAGAATTAAATATCAGGGAGAAGCAATTAACATTTTGAAGTTTACCTGTGACACTGTAATTCTGTCAGAGATAGCAAAGAACTAGCAATAACAGTTGAGTGGAATAGATAGTGCCCTTGAAAGGGATTATAAGATAACCCTCAATGGAACTAAATGAAAGGTAATGGAACGTATTGGAATTAAACGTAGCGGTACCAACGGGTTATCCATAACGTGTAGAACAAAAGGGGGTCGTGATATATGACCAACACAAAGATATACGGGTTTCGTTAATTTTCGTTGTCATTTACGCAAAACATACATTTTAAAGATATATTTATGTGTAAGATGGGTCCTGAACTTGAAAATATAAATATGACAAATGTTCTGAAATTTTACATCCACTGACAATTACGGAATCGAGTAGAAGAAATCATTAAAAATCAGAAATATATTTTTTTCAAAATTTTAAAATAGAATGTACCTGATTAGATTATAATGTTCTGGAAACGTAAGCATAAAGTACGCATCCCCTTGGTAAAGCGAGGGTTAAATCAGGTTGTGTTAAGGGAATATGATTACGAAGTGAGACAGTAAAGGGACTATTCGGCTGCAAAATAACTGATGGCCGAAGTAGAGAGGATATAAAATGAAGACTGCCTATACCAAAAAAACTATTAATGAAAAAGAGGGATTTGCTAACATCGAATATCAATTTAAGTGTTATGAAGTATTTCCTGGAGGTATTTGTGTGGTTTCCTAGATGCTACTCCAGACGTGTGTAAAAATGAATGTGCGCAATGGAAAATACTGAACGCGAAAGTAAACATTTTACCCTGTCTGACTACCCCCTGAAGCAGATCTTAGGATCTCTTAACGGTGATATTATTGCTGTTTAGCATATTGCTCTCTAACATATAAATCACAACACAAAAATAAATGAATGATTAAGGGAACTATTAACTCCTAAATGTTAATGTATCTGTTTATACATTTATCGTTGATTGAAACCCCTTTACTTATTACAAATGTTTATATGTCGATGTGCAATGGACATAAAGAGATACAAATGAATTTCCTGGCTAATGTTATTGATCAACTTCACAAATCTGCCCATTTTTATGGCTACGCCATCTAATATAAATAACGCGAAATGACTGATATCGTCTACGTCCCAAACACTAGAAAACCCTACTTTAAAAGATGATCTACAGTGGTGTACGTAATCAGCGGAAATGAAACTTATGTGGTTACAGCTGTTCAGCTTTATAGACCTAATGAGCCGAAGCAATTAATATCACCAAATGTACTGGGTCCCTTGCGTCGGAGTTATGGTTCTCGTACACGTCTGCGACAATGGAAGAACTCCAGACACAAATTAAAAAACTCGTTGAAACACTAGGGCGACAGAAGGCGGTCCTCTGACTAACATAATCTATTACTATCTTCTCCTCTATGTTCCACAGACAAGAAACGCTAACTCCCAGTCACGAGGAGGGGATTTACATGTCTCAACGTGAGTATAGACAAAGAAGTGGTCTCAGTCACTGAACGCTGCGTACTCAACAACGACACTCTACCCGTAGGCGAAGTCTAGAATCGTATAAGTTAGCAACACCTTCGGTCATCTAAAGCATCTTCCCAGTGCCTTGTGGCACTATATCATGCAAATTAAGCCTTAGTGATTTTCCCCGCATTTGTCCTATGATGATAAACGAACCTTGCGACAGTATTTCGCTGTTGACAGCTTCACCCAGGTTGAACATTATCCCCCTGAGTTACATCGCACTTCATCGAAAGTCAGTTTCGGCATGATGCTTGAAGAGGAAGACTAGCTCTGGAATTGCACAGCAGCCTTCGCCTGCTTCACGCATTGCACTGCAAGTGTTGTCACTTCGTCAGTCTCCTGACCCACTGGCATAAGCCCTGTCGGCCCGATCATAAACGTTTCAGACACATTTCCTCTATCTACTCTCTCACGCTCCGAGGAGGCAGTGCCGTCACAGATGATGTTGAATCTGCGGACTTTGGAAATACTAAATGCGTGTGTACTATTTCATCACCCAAAACATCTACAATAAAATCAGCCTTATTGATAGCTTTCTGTGTCACCTCCTTAAGTATCTACAACAAAATTTCTGTCGACAGATGCACTCTGGAAGACACAAAAATCACCGACATATACACTTCTCTTCACATCTGGTTTAGGTTGCAGAAATTCCCAACCTCTCTGCCAAGGTATACCACACTAATTATGCAAACAACAAACAAAGGTAACGAAACAGTATGACGACAAGGACAGTTAAACTAATTCTATCCTAACAATTACTGTAACTTAACTTCTCCACTTGAACGGCTACTCATGACTACTACTTTACATGCTTAAACGCAGTGAGCCACATTTATTGCTCAAATTGCGCATTCAAAACTGCGAAAACTATTAGAAAACTCCGAATTCTTGACAAAACCCATCTTCCCCTCCTAAGAAGCAACGCATGGTTAACACTTTATACACTTAAAGATATTAAGGCTCAGTCATTGGTGATAGGCAAAAATAACGTTCATATTTACACATCCTCAGAAAACAGTTTCAATGTTTTTCCACATGTAACACATGAAAACAGAACTGAAAACTGGAAAAACGTGCACTGACTTGACGTGATACTCGCAGGGGGGAAAATAGAACAGTTAGTGCACTCACCCACTACATACTGATGCTGTGTGTCGACGAAACTGCAATCGTGAGGTAGTCGAGAGTCATCGTCTCCAGGGAGGGTGGTTGCTAAGGTTCCCTTGTCACCGACATTTAGATGTGTCACACACTTCTGACACCGAGCGAGGTGGCGCAGTGGTTAGACACTGGACTCGCATTCGGGAGGACGACGATTCAATCCCCCGTCTGGCCATCCTGATTTAGGTTTTCCGTGATTTCCCTAAAATCGCTCCAGGCAAATGCCGGGATGGTTCCTTTGAAAGGGCACGGCCGACTTCCTTCCCCATCCTTCCCTAATCCGATGAGACCGATGACCTCGCTGTCTGGTCTCCTTCCCCAAAACAACCCCCCCCCCCCCCCCAAATGTAGAAGTCCAGGATGGAGGTCTTAGTTGAGGTGGTGGATTGTTGTCGGGATGATGAACGATGGCTGCTCATAAAAAGTTCACTATTAATCATACATTTTATTGAAGAACACACTAGAACATTCTGCGGTGCAATGTCCTCCATAGTGTATGCCGAAGACATCGCGTGTTATGGAAATGACGCAACAGGTGGCCACGGTCTCAAACGACTGCCTTCTGTGGCCAAAGGCTGAGTGCACGTGGTAGTTGGCCCACAGGCTGGAAGATGCTAAGGTCACAGGACTGATCCAAAAACCAGCAGCAGGGGTCCGCAGTTAGTGGGGGCCATATCCCGCGGTGGTTGTTGGAGCCTCATGTCGCATCCAGGAACTGCAACATCCCTCCTCTTAAATAATAGCTACAAGACTGATACACCTTTTACTGAAAATAATGGTTATTTATGTTAGGACAGAGCACACTTGCTTTGCAAATCACAGCTTGCAACCATGTAGACGATAGGAAGTCTGCTGACTGGATGTCAAGTTACTGGCCTACCAGTGCCTTTCTGCTGTATCGTCATTATAGCGGTGCCAGCCCCTTTCCTGGAGAAAAATGTAGGAATCTGCCAGTGGCATTGCTGCATCGGACGAAATGGTGTTTGGTCGGCGCTGAGCTGCCCCACTCCCAAGATCTTTTGCAACAGCCATGGGAACATCACAATTTTACTCAGTAGTGCCGAAAAGTAGTGGTGGCACTGCAGATCAAATAAATGATAGGAATACACAGAGTCTAACTGGGGAAACAAGAAATTTATGGCACAAATTCATTTCATAGGGCATATTCTGAGACATTAAGGACTTGTCGGTTTGGTAATGGAGAGAAGTGTGTATATGTGGGTGTTGGTGAGGGGAAGGGGGTGTTCAAATTGATGCACATTCCATTAGCTGTGGAGCGCTGAGAGGGCTTGCACAGAATAGATTACCTTGGGCAGCTGCATCAAACTAGTCTTCAGACTGCAGAACCCAACAACAACACTGAGGAAGGCGGCGGGAGGTAGAGGTAGGCTTCTGGCCCACAATTTTGAGAGTTCTTTACTGGGGGAACTAACGAGTAAGGTAGATCTCGTGTGATTCAGTACCCTCGGCTGTTGACATGGCAAAAGCCGTTTATATATTACTCTAAATTAACGGCATTGCCCCCTCTCGTATGAGAAAAGCTATTTATCTCAAACGGTTGGCCGATGTAACGGAGTGAAGTAGCCATTATTGTAGTATTATGTTCTTGTAAACAAAAGTGTCTCTGGTAAGACGTTAAACTGAAACCACACATGGTGTGACCACAGTATAAGAGGTCCCCATCCAACAATAGCAACAACCTCTCTCGAAAGTGGATGGGCGAGTGAAAGTTGTGAGCAGTAACTATTACCTTGTCTGCTTGCGAAGGTGTAAGGAAGATTGAGAATGTAAAGAAAATAATCGTGCTCACTTACCGCTAACCAGAAGGTAGTCAGCTCAGTAATGTCAATTGAAAGTAACCAAGCAGTGCTTGTTGATCCCTATTGTGATTTGCGATTACTCCAGGTTGATGTTCGAGAGAAACGCAAACTTATAGACGTGGCTCAAACGTAATTTTCTTAAAGCAAGTGCATAACTCGATCAGTCAATCGCATTATGCTGTATAGTTAACTGATTATCGGACTTCGTTTCTGAAAGACAGCAGTTTCGTTGGTCGCCATGAAAAATCAGATAACTTGCTAATCAGTATTTGGATCATACGAGGTGCATTCAAGTTCTAAGGCCTCCGATTTTTTTTTCTCCGGACTGGAAAGAGATAGAAACATGCGCAATGTTTTAAAATGAGGCACCGTTCATTGTCAATAAGTCTCAGAGATGGCAGCACCGTACGGCAGATGGAATTTTACCACCAGCGGCAAGAATGATAACTGTTTTAAATACTTAAAATGGCGACGTTTTCCTTACTTGAACAGCGTGCAATCATTCGTTTTCTGAATTTGCGTGGTGTGAAACCAATTGAAATTCATCGACAGTTTAAGGAGACGTGTGGAGTTATGGATGTGTCGAAAGTGCGTTCGTGGGTGCGACAGTTTAATGAAGGCAGAACATCGTGTAACAACAATGCGAAACAACCTCGGGCTCGCACAAGCCGGGTTGACGACATGATCGAGAACGTGGAGAGAATTGTATTGGAGGATCGCCGAAAGACTGTTGAACAGATCGCCTCCAGAGTTGGCATTTCTGTGGGTTCTGTGCACAGAATCGTGCATGACGACCTGAAAATGCGAAAAGTGTCATCCAGGTGGGTGCCACGAATGCTGACAGACGACCACATGTTGCCAAGCAATGTTGACGCACAACGACACCATGAATGGGACTTTATTTTCGTCGGTTGTGACAATGGATGAGACGTGGATGCCATTTTTCAATCCAGAAACAAAGCGCCAGTCAGCTCAATGGATGCACACAGATTCACCGCCACCAAAAAAATTTCGGGTAACCGCCAGTGCTGAAAAAAGTGATGGTTTCCATGTTCTGGGACAGCGAGGGAGTAATCCTTACCCACTGCGTTCCAAAGGGCACTACTGTAACAGGTGCATCCTATGAAAATGTTTTGAAAAACAAATTCCTTCCTGCACTGCAACAAAAACGTCTGGGAAGGCTGCGCGTGTGCTGTTTCACCAAGACAATGCACCCGCATATCGAGCTAACGTTACGCAACAGTTTCTTCGTGATAACAACTTTGAAATGATTCCTCATGCTCCCTACTCACCTGACCTGGCTCCTGGTGACTTTTGGCTTTTCCAACAATGAAAGACACTCTCCGTGGCCGGACATTCACCAGCCGTGCTGCTATTGCCTCAGCGGTTTTCCAGTGGTCAAAACAGACTCCTAAAGAAGCCTTCGCCGCTGCTATGGAATCATGGCGTCAGCGTTGTGAAAAATGTGTACGTCTGCAAGCCGATTACGTCGAGACCTAACGCCAGTTTCATCGATTGCGGGTGAGTAGTTAATTAGAAAAAAAGATCGGAGGCCTTAGAACTTGAATGCACCTCGTACAAAAGGCGGACGGGCTCCATGTCTGTAGTTTTGCATTTCTTTCACGAATAACTAAGCACAAAGCTGATAAAGACATGAATAAAAAAAAATATGTTCAGTTTGTTATATTAATACGTCTGAAAGGTATTAATTTTAATATACTTAAATATATTGGTTGGTCTTGAGAGCTAACAAGATAGATGCTTATATAGCGAAAGCTGAAGAACAAAGGACGACACGAAACAGGAAGGCATCTCCTAGCTGATCGCAGAAAAAATGTGAAGGCTTCTCTGTTCTTTATCATCATAGAAATTATTTTATGTATTCATTAGAATTTGTGTACTCTCTGGTACACACATATTTCATAAACATAAAGAAATTAAAAATTTCCTTACTGTCTTCCGTTTGCCGACGATACATCTGACTACGATACTGGCTGTTACATGAGTAGTCATTCAAGTCATCTACAATAAAATTACAATATTGTTGTATACAAGAAAAAATAATACACAATATGACAAAAAAATGGCTCCCAGCACTATGGGACTTAACATCTATGGTCATAAGTCTCTAGAACATAGAACTACTTAACCCTATCTAACCTAAGGACAGCACAAAACACCCAGTCATACACCAAAATATGACATGCTTTTAATAGACTGTTTGACAAATCATTTACAAGGGAATGAGAGATATTTGTACAAGATGCACTAACTTAAAATTAGAGTGGCATCATTGTCTTGAGGATAAGAAGTTATGTCAGTTCAGTGATGCGTGTGCTCGTGGAAATTGATGCAGCCACTGCTGGAGTGACGTCGCAGTTGACTTGTATGATTTCAATCGGTCTGTGACGACCCGTGCAGCTTGAGCTCTGGTTGTGCACTTCGTAGCAGAGGTGGTAATTGGGACACGGCCTTTCTAGAGCCGTGGCCATCACAGCGGTGAGCCGTGCGAGCCTTCCCTTGCGCGTACTGTTCAGCCGGGGCAGCAGCATCGTGGCCGACGGGCCGCATGGTGCAGAGTCGTGCACAGAGGCTCGCCCCACGACCTGTGGCCGCACTGCACTACAGCAGTCTCGGGCCGAGCGAGTCCCTGACGTCACCCCAAGGGTCGAGCTGTGCTGTTGCAAAAGCACCTCTATGCCACGGGCTCATAAGAGTCGCGCATGGAGACGCAGACCTTGGACCGCAGAGTCACTGCACCGCAGTGAGCGAGCTCGTGACATCACTGCACTAGTGCCCTAAGCAAGTACAGGTGTGCTGCGTCCTACGGGCTGTTGGTAGCACTGACCACAGTTGCGAGTTGCGGGCTACGAGTGGTGAGCTGAACAGTGTTAACTGGAGTGCTGGGCTTTCTTCCCTTTTTTCCTCAAGCAAAAATGACCGCGGAAACTGAACGTGCTTTGAGGAGAAGAAGGAGCGCATGTCAAGAAAAAGGGAAGTAAAAAAAAAAAAAACTAATCAGTGGTGAGCAGAGAACCACACAGTCTGGAGCGAATTTTAAAAGTACAGTTTGGACGTTGTCAAAGTCTTTTTGTGGATGGCGTTAGGAAAAGCGTTCATTTTCTTATTGTTCGCTGTGCTGTGAAATTTACTCTCATGCTTAAGGGTCAAGTGGCAGTTCGCACATTTCTTGCCATCCATGCGTGTCTAATAAACAAGGGTCTAATGTAGACGAGAAACGCGAGAAACGACTTCGTAAACCTCCTCAGCAGATAACTGTCGATAAGTGCGTGGTTATGTTGCACGTGACGTAAGGTCGTCGGAGCTATAAGAGGTGAAGGTCTAATGGATCTTTTTCAGACGTTAATCGACACTGCAAAGGCCATTACGTCTTACCTCGCAACTGTGTCGCGGTACAAGGCAGAAGTGCTAAAAGCCTACGACATATAATTATGCCTGAGGTAATTGCTCATACAACAGATGGTGAATACTCAGTAGCTACAGACATGTGGACATCCAGTGCAAGAAGAAAACAATTACCTGACATGTACTGTCTCCTGTTTTATTGACTGGACTCTCAGATCTCGCATTTTCTTTACAACTCAGTTCCCAGATGAACCAAAAACGTGTGGTAGCATTCTAAGAGAAGTGTTTGGACGATTAATTGCTCTTGGTATCCACCATATTACTCTGAAAGACATACAGCACACAACTGATCATGGTACCAACACTGTCGTTGGACTGCGCGATTATTCCCGATTGAATTGTTCCTGCCATATGCTAAATACAGGGATATGAAATAATTTTGATGCCGAGTATACATGCGTCAATTGCCCATAGGTTCATGGTCTTTTGACTGTGGCGAAAGAATGCGTCACTTACGTAAGGAAAGTGGTCTTCTTAATGCTCTTGATAGATAACTGAGCCCGTCTAACGACACACATTGGAATAAGCAGCCGACAATGTTAGAATGTCTTTGTGCTAAAAATTTTCTGAGAAGGGAGGAATAGCCCGAAATGAAGGAAGTGATATGAACCTGATGAAAGAACTTTTCACGGTATGTATGCTATTCTAATGCCGTAATTATTTTAAGCAATCGTTTATTTTATACCTTTTAAAACGCTATTGATTTTGTAGCTCTTCAAAGCGTCGTCCAAGGAATTAGAATTCGAGGTATCACCTATACTACACTTTCTGTTGACATGGACAATGACAATATTAAAGCATTTGCATTAGTCGCCAAAGACAGAGAAGCTTCTGAAATCGGACTTTTACATAAACGCCTAAAATTATAATTGATGAAAAGTTATTTGTCCAGAGATACTGTGAGGTAGCAACTTTCCTCTGGCCACCATTCGTCGTTTAAAAATGATATCTGAAGGTAAGAGGCGTAAAGCTATGAAAAGTATACAGTACTTTCCCTTCCTTATACTTCTCCAATCCGATAATACACTCTAACGACATTTCACTTTACTGCATCTCCAACCGTCTTTTCTCTTTGTTCTTGCTAGTGGTTTCGAACGGAACTGGCTTACCTTTCGATCTAGAAATAGTTATCTCAATGTACTCTGCCCTCCTTGAAGTTACAAAAATAACATTTAATGTTCTGAAATAGTAGAAACTCTCATTCCTAGATGTTCCTCCACAGCTGGTAACATGCGAATCATTAGGAATCGATGTTGTCCTAAATGAAAGTTTGAATTTTTGCTGTATATTCACTGAAATATGGATTTTGCAGTCCTCAGGTAAAAGGAAGGGAGGAGTAATGAAGCTGAACATGTATTTCACAGTCCCAACCTATCAAAGAACAAATCTTGTTGAAGCATACAGATTCTGCAACTCCATCTGGTGAAATTTTTGTTGTGCAATTTGAAGATGGGAGTGAGACGTTTGGGTAGCCTACACTCCAAGTTATTCAACATCTACACTGAGCAAACAGTAAAGCATACAAGGATAAATTTGTAAACGGAATTAAATATTAGGGAGAACCAATAAACATTTTGAAGTTACCAGCGACACTGCAGTTCTGTCAGATACAGCAAAGAACTGGAAATAACAGTTGATAGAAAAGATAGTGCCCTGGCAAGGTATTATAAGATAACCCACAATGGAACTAAATGAAAGGTAATCGAACATATTCGAATTAAACGTAAAAGTACCAATGGGTTTTAAATAACGTGTACTAGAAAAGTGAGCCGTAATATATGACCAACACAAAGATATACTGAATTCGTTTGAATATGACACCTGTTCTGAACATTTACATCCACAGACCAAATCTGAATTTTTCGTTACGTTTTAGTGAAAAAGTTAAACCAATTACGGAATCTGGTAGAAGAAATTATTTATTAATAAGAAATATATTTTTTTCAGAATTTTAAAGTATAATGTACATGACTAGATTACACTGTTCTGAAAAGGTAGGCATAATCTACCCCTTCCCTCCTCCTTGGTATTCGGTGGGTTAAATCAGGTAGTGTTAAGGGAATATGATTGCGAAATGAGACACTAAAAGGACTATTGGGTAGCAAAATAACTGATGATGGTCGAAGTAGAAAGGATATAAAATGAATACTGACTATAGCAAGAAAAGTATTAATGAAAAAGGGGAAATGGTTCAAATGGCTCTGAGCACTATGGGACTTAACGTCTGCGGTCATCAGTCCCCTAGAACTTAGAACTACTTAAACCTAACAAACCTAAGGACATCACACACATCCGTGCCCGAGGCAGGATTCGAACTTGCGACGTAGCGGTCGCGCGTTTCCAGACTGTAGCGTCTAGAACCCCTCTGCCAACCTATCCGGCTGCAGTTCTGTCAGAAACTTTATACAACATGGAATAACAGTAGAAAGGAATAGATAGTGCCCTGTAATGGGATTCTAAGATAACCGTCAATGGAACTAAACGAAAAGTAATAGAACGTATTCGAATTAAACCTTGCAGTACCAACGGATTTCCCATAACGTGTACGTGACAAAAAGCAGATTTCTGAGTACTTGACGGTTAACACAAAAGTCTTGTCTCAAGTACAGGTAGTGTTGAGGATCAGTGGATAAAGTTCCAAACCATCGTACAACATGCGTTAGATGAGTATGTGCCAAGCAAGATCGTAAGAGATGGAAAAGAGCCCCAGAGGCACAACAACCGAGTTAAAAAACTGCTGCAGAAGTAAAGGGAACTTCACTGCAGGCATAAACATAGCCAAAGCCTTGCAGACAAATAAAAATTACGAGAAGCGAAATGTAATCGTAGGTGGGCTATGCGAGAGGCGTTGAATGAATTCGAAAGTAAAGTTCTATGTACTGACTTAGTAGAAAATCCTAAGAAATTTTGGTCTTATGTCAATGGGGTAGGTGGATCAAAACAAAATGTTCTGACACTCTGTGACCATAATGGTACTGAAACAGAGGATGACAGACTAAAAGCCGACATACTGAATGTCTTTTTCCAAACCTGCACCACAGAGGAAGACTGCACTGTAGTTCCTTCTCTAGATTGTCGCACAGTTGACAAAATGGTAGATATCGAAATAGACGACAGAAGGTGGGATACCAGTTAGATTTTACACGAAGGAACTTGCCCCCGTTCTTGCAGCGGTGTACCGTAGGTCTCTAGAAGAGCGTACCGTTCCAAAGGATAGGAAAAGGGCACAGGTCGTCCCCGTTTTCAAGAAGGGACGTCGAACAGATGTGCAGAACTATAGACCAGTATCTCTAACGTCGATCAGTTGTAGAATTTTGAAACACGTATTATGTTCGAGTACAATGACTTTCCTGGAGACTAGAAATCTACTCTGTAGGAATCAGCATGGGTTTCGAAAAAGACGGTCGTGTGAAACCCAGCTCGCGCTATTCGTCCACGAGACTCAGAGTGCCGTAGACACGGGTTCCCACGTAGATGCCGTGTTTCTTGACTTCCGTAAGGCGTTTGATACAGTTCCTCACAGTCGTTTAATGAACAAAGTAAGAATATATGGACTATCAGACCAACTGTGTGATTGGATTGAAGAGTTCCTAGATAACAGAACGCAGCATGTCATTCTCAATGGAGAGAAGTCTTCGGAAGTAAGAGTGATTTCAGGTATGACGCAGGGGAGTGTCGTAGGACCGTTGCTATTCGCCTTATATATGAATGACCTTGAGGATAACATCGGAAGTACACTGAGGCTTTTTGCATTTGATGCTGTGGTATATCGAGACGTTGTAACAATGGAAAATTGTACTGAAATGCCGGCCGCGGTGGTCTAGCGGTTCTAGGCGCTCAGTCCGGAGCCGCGCGACTGCTCCGGTCGCTTGTTCGAATCCTGCCTCGGGCATGGACGTGTGTGGTGTCCTTAGGTTAGTTAGGTTTAAGTAGTTCTAAGTTCTAGGGGACTTATGACCACAGCAGTTGAGTCCCATAGTGCTCAGAGCCATTTTTTTTTTTTTTTTTGTACTGAAATGCAGGAGGAACTGCAGCGAGTTGACGCATGGTGCACGGAATGGCAACTGAATTTCAATCTAGACAAGTTCAATGTGCTGCAAATACATAGAAAGAAAGATCATTTATCATTTAGGTACAATATAGCAGGTCAGCAACGGGAAACAGTTAATTCCATAAATTATCTGGAAGTAGGCATTAGGAGTGATCACATAAGTTGGTCTTCAGTAAAGCAGATTTCAGACTGAGATTCATTGGAAGAGTCCTAAGGAAATGCAATCCGAAAACAAAGGAAGTAGGTTACAGAACACTTGTTCTGCCACTGCTTGAATATTGCTCACCAGTGTGGGATCCGAACCAAATAGGGTTGATAGAAGAGATAGAGAATATCCAACGCAGAGCAGCGGGCTTCGATACAGAATCATTTAGTAATCACGAAAGAGTTACGGAGGTGATAGATAAACCACAAAACTCCCAATTTTCGACAAAACTCATCTTCCCCTCCTAGGAAGCTATGCCTGGTTAATACCTTATACACTTCCAGACAATGAGCCACACTCATTGATGATAGGCAAAAATAACGTTCATATTTACACATCCTCAGAACACAGTCTGAGTTTACTTGGCACATGTCACACATGAAAACAGAACTGAAAGGCTGGTATAAGGTGCAGTGACTCAACGTGATATTCGCACGGGGGAAAAATAGAACAATTAGTGCACTCACCCATTGCATACTGATGCTGTGCGTCGACGAACCTACAACCCTGAGGTAGTGGAGAGTCATCGTCTCCAGGGAGGGTTGCTGGTAAGTCTCCCTGTTATTGAAATTTAGAGGTGACACACAGTTCTGACATCAAACTGTAGAGGTCCAGGATGGACGACCTCTACATTGGAGGTCTGCGTTGATGTGGTGGATTGTTGTCAGAGTGATGATTGATGGCTGCTCATAAAAACTTCACTATTACTCATACATTTTACTGCAAAACAAATTAGAACATTGTGTAGTGCAAACGTCCTCCATAATGTGTGCTGAAGACAGCGAGTGTTTAGGAACTGACGCAACAGGTGGGCATGGTCTCAAACGACTGCCTTCTATTGCTGAAGGCTGGTTGCGCCAGGTAGTTGGCCCACAGACTGGGAGATGCAAAGCTCACAGCACTGATCATAATACCAGCAGGAGGGGCCCAAGTTAGTGGAGGCCAAATCTCGTGGTGGCTGCTTGTAGCCTCATGTCGCCTCTTAAATAGTAGCTACGAGACTTAGACACCTCTGATTGAAAATAATGGCATGTTATGTTAGGACAGATCGTACATGCTTTGTAAATCACAGCATGCAAACACGTAGACCATAAGAAATCTGTTGATTTTATGTGTAGTCACTAGCCTACCAACGCCTTTCTGCTTTGTCGTCGTTTTTACTGAAAACAAACTAGAACATTGTGTAGCGTAACACGGGTTCACAGGTAGATGCCGTGTTTCTTGACTTCCGCAAATCGCTCGATACAGTTCCCCATAGTCGTTTAATGAACAAAGTAAGATCATATGGACTATCAGACCAATTGTGTGGTTGGATTGAAGAGTTCCTAGATAACAGAACGCAGCATGTCATTCTCAATGGAGAGAAGTCTTCCGAAGTAAGAGTGATTTCAGGTGTGCCGCAGGGGAGTGTCATAGGACCGTTGCTATTCACAATATACCTAAATGACCTGGTGGATGACATCGGAAGTTCACTGAGGCTATTTGCAGATTATGCTGTGGTGCATCGAATTGACACATGGTGCAGGGGATGGCAATTGAATCTCAATGTACACAAATGTAATGTGCTGCGAATACATACAAATATAGATCCCGTATCATTTAGCTACAAAATAGCAAGACAGCAACTGCAAGCAGTTAATTAACACGGGTTCACAGGTAGATGCCGTGTTTCTTGACTTCCGCAAATCGCTCGATACAGTTCCCCATAGTCGTTTAATGAACAAAGTAAGATCATATGGACTATCAGACCAATTGTGTGGTTGGATTGAAGAGTTCCTAGATAACAGAACGCAGCATGTCATTCTCAATGGAGAGAAGTCTTCCAAAGTAAGAGTGATTTCAGGTGTGCCGCAGGGGAGTGTCATAGGACCGTTGCTATTCACAATATACCTAAATGACCTGGTGGATGACATCGGAAGTTCACTGAGGCTATTTGCAGATTATGCTGTGGTGTATCGAATTGACACATGGTGCAGGGGATGGCAATTGAATCTCAATGTACACAAATGTAATGTGCTGCGAATACATAGAAATATAGATCCCGTATCATTTAGCTACAAAATAGCAAGACAGCAACTGCAAGCAGTTAATTCCATAATTTATCTGGAGTACGCATTTGAAGTGATTTAAAATGGAATGATCATATAAAGTTGATCGTCTGTAAAGCAGATGCCAGACTGAGATTCATTGGAAGAATCCTAAGGAACTGCAATCAGAAAACAAAGTAAGTAGGTTACAGTACGCTTGTTCGCCCACTGCTTGAATACTGCTCAGCAGTGTGGGATCCGTACCAGATAGGGTTGATAGAAGAGATAGAGAAGATCCAAAAAAGCATTACGGAGATGATAGATAGACTCCAGTGGAAGACTCTGCAGGAGAGACGCTCAGTAGCTCGGTACAGGCTTTTGTTAAAGTTACGAGAACATACATTCTCCGAAGAGTCACGCAGTATATTGCTCCCACCAACGTATATCACGCGAAGGGACCATGAGGATAAAATAAGAGAGATTAGAGCCCACACAGAAGCATACCGACAATCCTTCTATCTACGAACAATACGAGACTGGAATAAAAGGGAGGACCGATAGAGATACTCAGGGTACCCTCCGCCACACACCGTCAGGTGGCTTGCGGAGTATGGATGTAGATATAGAAGTAGATGTTATGGCGGTGCCATACCTACTCCAAATTTTTCTTTTGTTTCCTTTACTGCTTGCTCAATATACAGATTGAATAACATCGGGGAGAGGCTACAACCCTGTCTCACTCCTTTCCCAACCACTGCTTCCCTTTCATGCCCCTCGACTCTTATGACTGCCATCTGGTTTCTGTACAAATTGTAAATAGCCTTTGGCTCCCTGTATTTTCCCCCTGCCACCTTCAGAATTGGAAAGAGAGTGTTCCAGTCAACATTGTCAAAAGCTTTCTCTAAGTCTACAAATGCTAGAAACGTAGGTTTGCCTTTTCTTAATCTATCTTCTAAGATAAGTCGTAAGGTCAGTATTGCCTCACGTGTTCCAACATTCCTACGGAATCCAAACTGATACTCCCCGAGGTCCGCATCTACCAGTTTTTCCATTCGTCTGTAAAGAATTCACGTTAGTATTTTGCAGCTGTGACTTATTAAACTGATAGTTCGGAATTTTCACATCTGTCAGCACCTGCTTTCTTTGGGATTGGATTATTATATTCTTCTTGAAGTCTGAGGGTATTTCACCTGTCTCATACATCTTGCTCACCAGCTGGTAGAGTTTTGTCATGACAGGCTCTCCCAAGGCCGTCAGTAGTTCTAATGGAATGTTGTCTACTCCGGGGGCCTTGTTTCGACTTAGGTCTTTCAGTGCTCTGTCTAACTCTTCACGCAGTATCTTATCTCCCATTTCGTCCTTATCTACATCCTCTTCCATTTCCATAATATTGTCCTCAAGTACATCGCCCTTGTATAAACCTTCTATATACTCCTTCCACCTTTCTGCCTTCCCTTCTTTGCTTAGAACTGTGTTTCCATCTGAGCTCTTGATATTCATACACGTGGTTCTCTTCTCTCCAAAGGTCTCTTTAATTTTCCTGTAGGCAGTATCTATCTTACCCCTAGTGAGATAAGCTTCTACATCCTTACATTTGTCCTCCACCCATCCCTGCTTAGCTATTTTACACTTCCTGACGATCTCATTTTTGAGACATTTGTATTCCCTTTTGCCTGCTTCATTTACTGCATTTTTATATTTTCTCCTTTCATCAATTAAATTCAATATTTCTTCTGTTACCCAAGGATTTCTACTAGCCCTCATCTTTTACCTATTTGATCCTCTGCTGCCTTCACTACTTCATCCTTCGGAGCTACCCATTCTTCTTCTACTGTATTTCTTTCCCCCATTCCTGTCAATTGTTCCATTATGCTCTCCTTGAAACTCTGTACAACCTCTGGTTCTTTCAGCTTATCCAGATCCCATGTCCTTAAATTCCCACCTTTTTGCAGTTTCTTCAGTTTTAACCTACAGGTCATAACCAATAGATTGTGGTCAGAGTCCACATCTGCCCCTGGAAATGTCCTACAATTTAAAACCTGATTCCTAAATCTCTGTCTTACCATTATATAATCTATCTGATACCTTTTAGTATCTCCAGGTTTCTTCCATGTATACAACCTTCTTTTATGATTCTTGAACCAAGTCTTAGCAATGATTCAGTTATGCCCTGTGAAAAATTCTACCAGACGGCTTCCTCTTTCATTTCTTAGCCCCAATCCATAATCACCTACTATGTTTCCTTCTCTCCCTTGTCCTACTGACGAATTCCAGTCACCCATGACTATTAAATTTTCCTCTCCCTACACTACCTGAATAATTTCTTTTATCTCATCATACATTTCATCAATTTCTTCATCATCTGCAGAGCTAGTTGGCATATAAACTTGTACTACGGTAGTAGGCATGGGCTTTGTGTCTATCGTGGCCACAATAATGCGTTCACTAGTAGCTGTCGATAAATGCGTGGCTATGTTTGCACGAGACGTAAGGTCATACGGAACTATAAGAGGTGAAGGTCTTATGGATCTTGTTCAGACGTTAATCGACACGGCGAAGGCCATTATATCTCACCTCACAACTGTGTCGTGCCACAAAGTGATAAAAAACCTGACGACATATAATTATGCTTGAGCTAATTGCTCATATAACAGAAGGCGGATACTCAGCAACTACGGACATGTGGACATCTACCGCGAGCGCGAGAAGATACCATTTTCTGACATTCACTGACTCCTGTTGTATTTACTGATGAACCAAAAACGGGCGATAACATTGTCAAGAGAGTTGTTTACACGGTTTATGTCCATTGGTATCCAATGATTTTATTGCGGAGTACATATGCGTCAATTGTCCATACGTTCACGATCTTTTGATTGCGGTGAAAGAACGCGTCACTTACGTGACACAGTCTGAGTTAACTTGACACATGTCACACATGAAAACAGAACTGAAAAACTGCTAAAAGGTGCACTTACTGGAAGTGATATTTGAAGGGAGGAAAATAGAACAGTCAGTGCACTCACCCAGTGCACACTGATGGTGCGAGTTGACGAAATTGCAACCCTGAGGTAGTCGAGAGTCATCGTCTCCAGGAAGGGTGGCTGGTAAGGTTCCCCTGTCACTAAAATTTAGACTTGACACACACTTATGACATCAAAATGTGGAGGTCCAGGATGGATGACCTCTACACGTGGAAGTCTGAGTTGAGGTGGTGAATTGATGTCGGGATGATGATCGATGGCTGCTCATAAAAATTTCTCTGTTAGTTATAGGTTTTACTGAAGAACAAACTAGAACATTCTGTGGCTGAACGTCCTCCATAGTGTGTGCTGAAGATAGCGAGTGTTAAGGAACTGATTCAATAGGTGGCCATGGTCTCAAACGACTGCCTTCTTTGGCCCAAGGGTTGTTGCACCTGGTAGTTGGCCCACAGGCTGGTAGATACTAAGCCCGCAGCACTGATCTTAAAACCAGCAGCAGGGGTCCAAGTTAGTTTAGGCCAAATCTCGTGGTGGCTGCTTGTAGCCTCATGTAGCCGCGTGGAGTAGCATACACCTCTCCTCTTAAATAGTAGCTACCAGACTGGGACAAATTAGACTGAAAAATTGGTAATTTATGTTGGGACAGAGCGTTCTTGCTTTGCAAGACACAGCTTGCAACCATGTAGACCATAAGAAGACTGTTGATTGGCTGAGTAGTTTCTGGCCTACCAACGCCTTTCTGCTGTGTCGTCATTATGACGGTGCCAGGCCCTTTCCTAGAGCACACCTGACGTAGTGGTGTTTGGTCGGCTCTGAGCTGGCCCACTCCCAAGATTTTTTGCAACAGCCATGGAAACATCACACTTTTACTCTGTAGCGCCGGAAAGTAGTGGTGGCCATGCAGATAGAATAACTGATAAGAAGATACTGAGTCGAACTGGGGGAAACAAGAAAGTTGTAACACAACTTCGTTTCATAGGGAATATTGTCAGCTTGGTATTAGAGAGAAGTGTGCATATATGGGTGTTGGGGAAGTGGAGGGGGGTTGTTAAAATAGTAGAGGGGGACAAAGTCTTGAATACAGTTAGCAGGATCAAACTGAGCCACACTGCATGAGCTGTGCAGTGCTGAAGCGGCTTTCACAGAATAGAGTACCTCTGGCAGCTGTATCAAACCAGTCTTCAGACTGAAGACTACAACAACAACATTGAGGAAAGGTGGGATAGAGAGGTAGGCTCCTGATCCACAGCGTTGTAAGATCTTTACTGGGAGAACTCATGGGTAAGATAGATTTCGTGTGATTCAGCGCCCACTGCTGTTGACATGGGACGAGACGTTTCTATATCGCTCTAAATTAACGGTGCTGCTCATTCTCGCATGAGAAAAGCTATTTATCTCACACTATTGGGCGATGAAACAAACTGATGTAGCTGTCCTTCTATTATTTTGTTGTTGTAAACAGAAGTGTCTCTGGTATGACGTTAATCTGCAACCATACATGGAGTGTCCACAGAATAAGTGGTCCCTTTCCAACAATAGCAACAACCTCTCCAGAACGTGGGTGAGCGTGTTGAAGTTGTGAGCTGTAACAGTTACCTTGCCTGCTTGCGAAGGTGGAAGGAAGATCGAGAATTTAAAAAAAAAAAAATGGTCGTGATCACCTACCACTTATCAGCAGGGAGTCAGCTTAGTAATGTCAATTGGAATTAACCAAACAGTGCTTGTCGATTCATATTGTGATTTCCTATTACTTTAGGTTGGTGTTCGAGAGAAACTCAAAATTACAGATGTGACTCCAATGTAATTTTCATAAGGCAAGTGCATAATGCCAGCCGTCAATCGACCAATGCTGTATGGTTTATTGAATATCAGACTTTGTTTATGAAAGACTGTAGGTTCTTTGGTGCACCATAAAAGATCTGATAAAATGCTAATCAGTTTTTGGATAACACCGATGGCGGACAGGCTCCACGTCAGCAGTTTTGCATTTCTTTCGAGAATAGCTGTATAAAAAGCTGATAAAGACATTAATACAAAGAGATATGTTTAGTTTGTTAAATTAATACATCTGAAAGGTATAATTTAAACGTACTCGAATACGAGAGGCGTTTGAAAAGTCCGTGCAAATTCCGAGAAATGCCACCACCGGCGCCTATCGAGGCCATGTTTTGTATGTCGGATCCTTGGAAAGAACTCACATCTAGTGTCAGTCATATTGATCTACTTCTTTGTGTTTGGCTTTCGTGTGAATCAAGGAAGTCGAGTGATTGTCAAGAAATGGATGAAAAATATTTCGTGT
The DNA here is from genome assembly GCF_023897955.1 of Schistocerca gregaria. NCBI lineage: Eukaryota > Metazoa > Arthropoda > Insecta > Orthoptera > Acrididae > Schistocerca > Schistocerca gregaria. Next base: position 397,703,396 of record NC_064931.1, on the reverse strand, counting down.
GGTATTTAACGTTACTTTATGAAAGGCAAAACGCCTTAGGAGACTAAAGGGAAGCTTGATAAACATTACGGTCACTCTGCGCCTTCGATTAGAACAGTTTATAAGTAATTTCAAAATTTTAGGAGTGGCCATATGGGCACAAGTAATGCTGAACGCACTGGACACTCTTTGGAGGTTACGACTCCAGAAATAATTGATAAAATCCATGATATGGTGATGGATGACAGAAGAGTTAAGGTGCATGAGACTGCCAGTGCTGTGGGCATCTCGAATGAACGGCTACATAATATTTAGCATGAACATTTGCACATGGGAAAGCTATCCGCAGGATGCGTTCCGCTGTTGCTCACGCTTGACCAAAAACGGAATTGTTGGAAGTGTTGCAAGGATGGTTCGTTGCTGTTCAGGAGAATCCGCAGGACTTTGAGCGTCGTTTCGTCACTGTGGATGAAACATGGATATATTACTATAATCCTGAGAACAAACAACAATCTAAACGATGGATTATTTTTAAAAGAACTATTACAGGTGAATATTATTCGTTGTTATTGGACCGTCCTTTTCCATCACGACAATGAACCAGCACGGACCTCGGCAGTTGTGGTCGCAAAATTAGTGGAAATAGGATTCCAACTCGTTTCAAATTCCCCCCCCCCCCCCCCCCCGGCTGATGGGGCAAATATTTTATTCAGAAGAGTAGGTGATTGCAGCACAGAATTGGACATTTCCTAATATTCGGAAGGGATCAACAAATTAGAACAACGTTGGACGATGTGTATAAGTCTAAAAGGAGACAGTGTTGAAACATAAAAAAGGTTTACCACAAACATGAAAGTAGTTCTTTTTTTTTGCACGGACTTTTCAAACGCCTGTCTTATATGCATATTTTATAAGAGCTATCATGATAGATGCATAGATAGTGAAAGCTCAAGAATAAAGTACGATACGTAACAGGAAGGCATCTCCTAGCTGATCGCAGACAAAATGTGAAGGCTTCTCTGTTCTTCATTGTCATATAAAGTATATATAACATGTACTTATTAACATTTGTGCACTTTGTGGTACACACATATTTCATGAAGCTAAGGAAAGAAAAAAGTTCTTGGTGTCTTACATTTTGCTGCGATATATTTGACTACAATAGTGGCTGTTACATTAGTAGTCATACGAGTCGTCGGTACAACAAAATTACAAGATTGGTGTATACAAGGAAAAACAATACACGATTTGTCGTTTCTAATAAACAGTTTGACAAATCGTTTTCATTGGCACAGGAGATATTTTTACTAGATAAGTAAGTTAAAATTTCAGACGAATCATTGTTCTGAGTATAAGAGGTTACGTCAGTTCAGGGACGTGTCTGCCCGTGGGAACTGATGCAGCCACTGCTGAGGTGAAGCCGCAGTATGATGTCAATCGGTCGGTGACGACGGGCTGAGCGCGAGCTATGTTTGTGCCCTTTGTAGCAGAGGTGGGCATCGAGGCTCGGTCAATCCAGGACCGTAGCCATGACAGCCATGCGAGCCTTGCCTCCCGCTGCTGGTTCAGCCTGGACAGCTGCATCGAGGTCCGACGGGCAGCATGGTGCAGAGTCCTGCACAGAGGGTCGGCCCGCAAGCTGCAGCCGCACTGCACTGCAGCAGTCTCGGAACGAGCGAGTACCTGACGTCACCCCAAGGGCCGAGCAGTGCTATTGCGAAAGAACCTGTATACTATGGCCTCCGCAGAGTCGCGCACGGAGACAGCCCACGGGCCGCGCCCTCACTGTTCCGCACTGAGCGAGCCCGTGACGTCACTGCGAAAGTGCCGTGCGCAAGCACTGGCGTGTTGCGACCTACGGGCTGTAGGTAGTACTGGCCGCAGTTGTGAGCTACAGGCTACGAGCGGTGAGTAGAGCAGTGTTTAGTGGGATAATGGGAATTCTTCATTTTTGTAGTAACGCACAAAATGAGCTCGGACACTAAACGTGGTTTGCAGAGGAAGGAGCGCATGTCAAGGAAAAGGGAAGTAAAAGAAAAATCAATCAGTGATGAGTAGAGAACCACACAACTTGGATCGAATCTTTAAAGTTCAGTTATGACCGTGATAAAGCCAATTGTGGATGGCGTTAGGAAAACGTTAATTTTCTTTGCTGTTCGCTTTGCAGTGAAATTTACTCTCATGCGGAAGAGTCAAGTGGCACTTCGCACATTTCTTGACATCCATGTGTGCCTAATAAACAAGGTTCTTGTGTGAACGAGAAACGACTTCCTAAACCTACTCAGGAGATAACTGTCGATGAATGCGTGGCTATATGTGCACGAGATGTGAGGTCATACGGAGCTATAAGATGTGAAGGTGTTATGGATCTTATTAAGACGTTAATCGACACTGTAATGAACATTATATCTGCCCCCACAGCTGTGTCGGGGTATATGGCAGAATGTGTTAAAAGCCTACGACATATAATTATGCCTGAGGTAATCTCTCATATAACAGAAGGTGAATACTCAGCAACTACAGACATATGGACATCACGCACGAGAAAGAAACAATTATCTGACATGTACTGTCTCCTGTTTTATTGACTGGTCTCTCAGATCCCGCATTTTGTTTACAACTCAGTTTCCAGATGAACCAAAAACGGGCGGTAACATTCTAAGAGAATCATTTAGACGATTTATGTCTCTTAGTACCGACGACTCTACTTTGAAAAACATGCACCACACGACTGATCAAGGTACCAACATCATCGTTGCACTGCGCTATTATTCACAATTTAATTGTTTCAACCACATGCTAAATACAGATCTACGAAATAATTTTGATGCGGAGTATATATGCGCCAATTGCCCCTAAGTTCATGGTGTTTTGACTGAGGCTAAAGAACGCGTCACTTACGTAAAGAAAAGTGGTCCTCTTAATGCTCTTGACAGATAACTGAGCCAGTCTAACAATAATCGCTGGAATAAGCAGCTGACAATGTTAGAATGTGTTTGTGCGGAAAGCTCTCTGAGAAGGGAGAAATAGCGCAAAATGAAGGAACTGATATCACGCTGATGAAAAGAACTTTTTACGGTATGTATGCTATTCTGTTACTGTAATTCTTATACGCAATAGTTTATGTTATAGCTTTTAAGAAAATGGTTCAAATGACTTTGCGCGCTATCGGACTTAACTTTTGAGCTCATCAGTACCCTAGAACTACTTAAACCTAATTAACCTAAGGACATCACACACATTCATGCCCGAGGCAGGATTCGGATCTGCGACCATTTCGGTCGCGCAGTTCCAGACTGTAGCGCCTAGAAGCGTTCGACTACTGCGGCCGGCAGCTTTTAAAACATAAGGGTTTTTGTAGCTCTTAATAGCGGCGTCCAAGGAATTAGAAGTAGAGAATCATCTACACTGCAACTTCTGTTGACATGGACGATGACAATGTTAAAGCATTTGAGTCAGGCGCCCCAGGACAGCGAAGCTTCTGAAATAGGAATTTTACATAAGAGCCTCAAATTATACTTAGATGAAAAGCTATTTGTACAGTGATACTGTGAGTTGGCAACTTTCCTCTGCAGGCTATTCGTCATTTAAAAATGATATCTGATGATAAGAGGCGTAAAGTCATAAAAAGGATAGAATAGTTTTCTTTCTCATACTTCTCCAGTCCCAGAATATACTCTAACGACATTTCCCTTCGCAGCATCTCCAAGCGGCTTTTCTCTTTGTTCTCGCTAGTGGGTTAGAACAGAACTGGATTACCTTTCGATCTAGAAACAGTTTTCTCAGTGTACTCTACTCTTCTGTATGTTACAAAAATACCATTTAACGTTCTGAAATAGGAGAGACGCTCATCCCTACATGTTCCTCCATAACTGGTAGCACTTGAATCCTTGGGAATCCATGTCGTCCTAAATGAATGTTTGAATTTTTGGCATATAGGCACTGAAATATGAATTTTGCTGTCCTCCGTTAAAAAGAAGAGAGGTATAATGAGGCTGGACATGTATTTCAGAGCCACACCCCATCAAGAAACAAATCTTGTTGAAGCACATTAATTCTGCTACTCCATCCGCTGGATTTCTAGTTGTGCAATTCGAAGATGCGAGTGAGACATTCGGGTTATTCGATGTTATTCAACACCTACACCGAACAAGCAGTAGAGCATACAAGGATAAATTTGTAAACAGAATTAAATATCAGGAAGAGGCAATAAGCATTTTGAAGGTTACCAGTAATACTGCAATTCTGTCAGAGACGGCAAAGAACTGTGAATAACAGTTGAATGGGATAGATAGTGTCCTGGAAAAGGATTACAAGATAACCCTCAATGGAACTAAATGAAAGGTAATGGAACATATTCGAATTAAACCTAGCCGTAGCAACGGATTTCACATAACGTGTACTATGTAAATGGGGCGAAATATATGACCTACACAAAGATATACGGGTTTCGTTAATTTTCATTGTGTTTTATGCACAACATACTTTTTAAGGATATATTTATGTGTAAGAACGCTTCTAAACCTGAAAAGATGAATATGACACCTGTTCTGAAAAATCACATCCACTAACATGACCTAAATTTTTGCATTCAATTTTACTGAAAAATTTAAACCAATTACGGAATCTGGTAGAAGAAATCATTAAAAATCACAAATATATTTTATTCAAAATTGTAAAATATAATGTACATGACTATATTACAGTGTTATGGAAAGGTTGCGATAAAGTACACCTTCACTCCCCCTTGGTAATGCAAGGGTTAAATCAGGTAGTATTAGGGAATCAGATTACGACATGAGAAACTGTAAGGACTATTTGGCACCAGAGTAACTGATGGTGGCCGAAGTAAGGATATATAATGAAGACTGACTGTAGCAAGAAAAGTATTATATAAGATGAGAGATTTGCTAACATCGAATATAAATTTAAGTGTTAGGAAGTATTTCCTGGAGGTATTTGTGAGGCTTCTTAGATGCTACACCAGGCGGGTGTAAAAATGAATGTGCAAAATGGAAAATACTGAACGCGACAGTAAAAATTTTGCACTGTCTGACTACTCCCGGAAGCAGACCTAGGATCTGTTAACGGTGATATTATTTCCTTCTCCTTGCCCTTTAACATATAAATAACAACATCAAAATAAATGAATTATTAAGGGAACTAGTAACTACAAAATTTTAAAGTTTCTGCTTATATATTAATTGTAGATTAAACCATTTTATTTATTACAAATGTTGATATGTCGATGTGCAATGTATATAAAGAGATACAAATGAATTTCCTGACTAATATTATTGACAAATGCCCCAATCTGCCCGTTGTTATAGCTACGTGATCTAATATAAATAACGCGAGATGACTGACATTGCCGGCCGCGGTGGTCTCGCGGTTCTAGGCGCGCAGTCCGGAACCGTGCGACTGCTAAGGTCGCAGGTTCGAATCCTGCCTCGGGCATGGATGTGTGTGATGTCCTTAGGTTAGTTAGGTTTAAGTAGTTCTAAGTTCTAGGGGACTAATGACCACAGCAGTTGAGTCCCATAGTGCTCAGAGCCATTTTTTTGACTGACATCATCTACGTTCCAAACACTAGAAGACACTACCTTCAAAGATGATTTACAGTAGTGTGCAACCTCATCGGAAATGAAACATACGTGATCACAGCTGTCCAGCTTTATGGCGCTAATAAGCCGAAGCAGTTAGCAATATCACCGAATGTACAGCGTCCTGTGCGTCGGAGTGCGGCTCTCGTACACGTCTGCGAAGATGGAATAACTCCAGCCACAAAATAAAAAGAACTCATTAAACACTAGGACGGCAAAAGGCGGTCCTCTGATTAATATAATCTAAAACTATCTTCTCCTCTCTGTATTCTACAGACAAGAAACGCGAACTCCCAGCCGTCGGAATTCAGACAACGTAGCAACGTGAGTATAGACAGGAGAAGCGCTCTCAGTCACTGAACGGTGCGTACTAAAAGACGATTAGCTACTCGGAGACGAAGTCCAGAATCGTATAAGTTAGCAACACTTTCGGTCACGTAAAGCAAATTCCCAGTGCCTTGTGCCCTTATGTCATGCAAATTAAGCCATAGTGATTTTGCCCGCATTTATTCTATCATGATAAACGATCCTTGCAACCGTATTTCACTGGTGACAGCTTCCTCCAGCTTGAACAATATCCCCCTGTGTTCAACCTTGAGTCATTGAAAGTCAGTTTCGACGTGATACTTGATGAGAAAGTCTAGCCCTGGGATTGCACAGCAACCTTCGCCTGCATCACGCATTACACTGCAAGTATTGTCGCTTCTGTCAATCTCCTGATCCACTGACACAAGCCTTGTCGGCCCGTTTATAAACCTTACAAGCACATTACCTGTTTGTTCTGCTCCTATCTTCTGAGGATGCAGTGCCGTCACAGATAGTGCCGAATCTAAGGCCTTCGGAAATACTAAATGCGTCTGTACCATTTCAGTACCCAAAACATCTGCAATACAATAAGCCTTATTGATATCTTTCTGCGTCACCTCCTAAGTAACTGCAACAAAATTGCGGGCCGGAGCGGCCGAGCGGTTGTAGGCGCTATAGTCTGGAACCACGCGACCGCTATGGTCGCAAGTTCGAGTCCGGCATCAGGCATAGATGTGTGTGATGTCCTCAGGTTAATTAGGTTTAAGTAGTTCTAAGTTCTAGGGGACTGAGGATCTCAGCAGGTAAGTCCCATAGTGCTCAGAGGCATTTGAACCATTTGCAACAAAACTACTGTCGGTAATTGCACTCTGCAAGACACGAAAAACATCGCACTTCCTTCCACATCTGATCCAGCCTGCAGAAATTCGCAACGTCTCCGCCAGGGTATACCTCACTAATTATTCAAACAACAAACGTAGAGAACAAAACAGTAACACTTACTGGAACTTAACTTCAGCACCTTAGTGGCTACTTATGATTACTACTTCACTTGCTTAAAAGTAGTGAGCCACATTTATTGCACAAAATGAAATACATTGCCCATTAAAAACGACGAAAACTACCACAAAGCTAAGAAGTTGCGCATAGTTAAACACCTTATACACTTCCAGACAGCGACCGATGATCGTAGCAGTCTGGTCTCTTTAATCCCACACACCAACCAACCAACTTCCAGGCAATGAGACACACTCGTTGATAATAGGCAAAAATAACGCTCAAATTTACATATTCTCAGAACACTGTCTGAGTTTACTTGACACGTGTCACACATGAAAACAGAACTGAAAAGCTGATAAACGGTCCACTGACACGACGTGATACTCGCAGGTGATAAAAAATAGAACAGTCAGTGCACTTACCCACTGCACACTGATGCTGCGTGTCGACGAAATTGCAACCCTGGGGTAGTCGAGAGTCATCGACTCCAGGGAGGGTGGCTGGTAAGGTTCCCCTGTCACTGAAAAATTTAAACCAATTACGGAATCTGGTAGAAGAAATCATTAAAAATCACAAATATATTTTATTCAAAATTGTAAAATATAATGTACATGACTATATTACAGTGTTATGGAAAGGTTGCGATAAAGTACACCTTCACTCCCCCTTGGTAATGCAAGGGTTAAATCAGGTAGTATTAGGGAATCAGATTACGACATGAGAAACTGTAAGGACTATTTGGCACCAGAGTAACTGATGGTGGCCGAAGTAAGGATATATAATGAAGACTGACTGTAGCAAGAAAAGTATTATATAAGATGAGAGATTTGCTAACATCGAATATAAATTTAAGTGTTAGGAAGTATTTCCTGGAGGTATTTGTGAGGCTTCTTAGATGCTACACCAGGCGGGTGTAAAAATGAATGTGCAAAATGGAAAATACTGAACGCGACAGTAAAAATTTTGCACTGTCTGACTACTCCCGGAAGCAGACCTAGGATCTGTTAACGGTGATATTATTTCCTTCTCCTTGCCCTTTAACATATAAATAACAACATCAAAATAAATGAATTATTAAGGGAACTAGTAACTACAAAATTTTAAAGTTTCTGCTTATATATTAATTGTAGATTAAACCATTTTATTTATTACAAATGTTGATATGTCGATGTGCAATGTATATAAAGAGATACAAATGAATTTCCTGACTAATATTATTGACAAATGCCCCAATCTGCCCGTTGTTATAGCTACGTGATCTAATATAAATAACGCGAGATGACTGACATTGCCGGCCGCGGTGGTCTCGCGGTTCTAGGCGCGCAGTCCGGAACCGTGCGACTGCTAAGGTCGCAGGTTCGAATCCTGCCTCGGGCATGGATGTGTGTGATGTCCTTAGGTTAGTTAGGTTTAAGTAGTTCTAAGTTCTAGGGGACTAATGACCACAGCAGTTGAGTCCCATAGTGCTCAGAGCCATTTTTTTGACTGACATCATCTACGTTCCAAACACTAGAAGACACTACCTTCAAAGATGATTTACAGTAGTGTGCAACCTCATCGGAAATGAAACATACGTGATCACAGCTGTCCAGCTTTATGGCGCTAATAAGCCGAAGCAGTTAGCAATATCACCGAATGTACAGCGTCCTGTGCGTCGGAGTGCGGCTCTCGTACACGTCTGCGAAGATGGAATAACTCCAGCCACAAAATAAAAAGAACTCATTAAACACTAGGACGGCAAAAGGCGGTCCTCTGATTAATATAATCTAAAACTATCTTCTCCTCTCTGTATTCTACAGACAAGAAACGCGAACTCCCAGCCGTCGGAATTCAGACAACGTAGCAACGTGAGTATAGACAGGAGAAGCGCTCTCAGTCACTGAACGGTGCGTACTAAAAGACGATTAGCTACTCGGAGACGAAGTCCAGAATCGTATAAGTTAGCAACACTTTCGGTCACGTAAAGCAAATTCCCAGTGCCTTGTGCCCTTATGTCATGCAAATTAAGCCATAGTGATTTTGCCCGCATTTATTCTATCATGATAAACGATCCTTGCAACCGTATTTCACTGGTGACAGCTTCCTCCAGCTTGAACAATATCCCCCTGTGTTCAACCTTGAGTCATTGAAAGTCAGTTTCGACGTGATACTTGATGAGAAAGTCTAGCCCTGGGATTGCACAGCAACCTTCGCCTGCATCACGCATTACACTGCAAGTATTGTCGCTTCTGTCAATCTCCTGATCCACTGACACAAGCCTTGTCGGCCCGTTTATAAACCTTACAAGCACATTACCTGTTTGTTCTGCTCCTATCTTCTGAGGATGCAGTGCCGTCACAGATAGTGCCGAATCTAAGGCCTTCGGAAATACTAAATGCGTCTGTACCATTTCAGTACCCAAAACATCTGCAATACAATAAGCCTTATTGATATCTTTCTGCGTCACCTCCTAAGTAACTGCAACAAAATTGCGGGCCGGAGCGGCCGAGCGGTTGTAGGCGCTATAGTCTGGAACCACGCGACCGCTATGGTCGCAAGTTCGAGTCCGGCATCAGGCATAGATGTGTGTGATGTCCTCAGGTTAATTAGGTTTAAGTAGTTCTAAGTTCTAGGGGACTGAGGATCTCAGCAGGTAAGTCCCATAGTGCTCAGAGGCATTTGAACCATTTGCAACAAAACTACTGTCGGTAATTGCACTCTGCAAGACACGAAAAACATCGCACTTCCTTCCACATCTGATCCAGCCTGCAGAAATTCGCAACGTCTCCGCCAGGGTATACCTCACTAATTATTCAAACAACAAACGTAGAGAACAAAACAGTAACACTTACTGGAACTTAACTTCAGCACCTTAGTGGCTACTTATGATTACTACTTCACTTGCTTAAAAGTAGTGAGCCACATTTATTGCACAAAATGAAATACATTGCCCATTAAAAACGACGAAAACTACCACAAAGCTAAGAAGTTGCGCATAGTTAAACACCTTATACACTTCCAGACAGCGACCGATGATCGTAGCAGTCTGGTCTCTTTAATCCCACACACCAACCAACCAACTTCCAGGCAATGAGACACACTCGTTGATAATAGGCAAAAATAACGCTCAAATTTACATATTCTCAGAACACTGTCTGAGTTTACTTGACACGTGTCACACATGAAAACAGAACTGAAAAGCTGATAAACGGTCCACTGACACGACGTGATACTCGCAGGTGATAAAAAATAGAACAGTCAGTGCACTTACCCACTGCACACTGATGCTGCGTGTCGACGAAATTGCAACCCTGGGGTAGTCGAGAGTCATCGACTCCAGGGAGGGTGGCTGGTAAGGTTCCCCTGTCACTGAAAAATTTAAACCAATTACGGAATCTGGTAGAAGAAATCATTAAAAATCACAAATATATTTTATTCAAAATTGTAAAATATAATGTACATGACTATATTACAGTGTTATGGAAAGGTTGCGATAAAGTACACCTTCACTCCCCCTTGGTAATGCAAGGGTTAAATCAGGTAGTATTAGGGAATCAGATTACGACATGAGAAACTGTAAGGACTATTTGGCACCAGAGTAACTGATGGTGGCCGAAGTAAGGATATATAATGAAGACTGACTGTAGCAAGAAAAGTATTATATAAGATGAGAGATTTGCTAACATCGAATATAAATTTAAGTGTTAGGAAGTATTTCCTGGAGGTATTTGTGAGGCTTCTTAGATGCTACACCAGGCGGGTGTAAAAATGAATGTGCAAAATGGAAAATACTGAACGCGACAGCTGGTAAGGTTCCCCTGTCACTGAAATTTAGACATGACACACACTTATGACATCAAAATGTGGAGGTCCAGGATGGATGACCTCTACACGTGGAAGTCTGAGTTGAGGTGGTGGATTGATGTCGGGATGATGATCCATGGCTGCTCATAAAAAAATCACTGTTAGTCTTAGGTTTTACTGAAGAACAAACTAGAACATTCTGTGGTGGAACGTCCTCTATACTGTGTGCTGAAAACAGCGAGTGTTAAGGAACTGATGCACCAGTTGGCCATGGTCTCAAACGACTGCCTTCTATGGCTGACGGCTGGTTGAACCTTGTAGTTGGCCCACAGGCTGGAAGATGCTAAACTCACAGCACTGATTTTAAAACCAGCAGCGGGGTCCCACAATTAGTGAGGGCCAAATCGCATGGTGGCTGCTTGTAGCTTCATACCGCCTCGTCGAGCAGCATACACCTCTCCTCTTAATTAGTAGCTACCAGATAGAGACACCTTTGACTGAAAATAATGGTAATTTATTTTGGGACGAAGCGTTCTTGCTTCGCATATCACTGCTTGTAACCATTTAGACCATACGAAGTCTGATGATTGGATGTGTAGTTACTGGCCTACCAACGCATTTGTGCTATGTCGTCTTTATGACGGTGCCAGCCCCTTTCCTGGAGCACAATTTGCGAATCTGCCAGTAGCATTGCTGGACCTGACGTAATGGTGTTTGTTCGGCCCTGAGCTCGTCCACTCCCAAAATCTTTTGCAACGGCCTTGGCAACATCACAATTTTACTCAGTAGCGCCGAAAAATAGTGATGGCACTGCAGATCGAATAACAGATAAGAAGATACTGAGTCGAACTTTGTTAGACAAGAAATTAATGGCACAATTTCGTGTTATAGGGATTATTTTGAGGCATCAATTGACAGTTTGATAGGGGAGACAAGTGTGTATATGTGGGTGTTGGGGAGGGGGACAATGTCTTGAATATAGTTAACAGGTTCTTACTGATGGTCATTAGCTGTGAAGCGCTGAAGAGGCTTGTACGGAATACACTAGCTTCGGCAGCTGCATGAAACCAGTCTTCAGACTGAAGACTAAAATAACAACATTGAGGAAGGGGCCGGGTGGGAGAGGTAGGCTTCTGGTCCACAATTTTGCAAGTTCTTTACTGGGAAAATTCATGAATAAGGTAGATCTCGTGTGATTCAGCGCCCTCGGCTGTTGACATGGAAAAGACATTTCTATACTGTTCTAAATTAACGGTGCTGCTCATTCTCGTAAGAGAAAACCTATTTATCTCACACTGTTGGCCGATGCAACCAACTCATGTAGTGATTCTTGTATTATTTTGTTGTTGTAAACAGAAGTGTCTCTGGTATGACGTTAAACTTCAACCCTACATCGACTGATCACAGTATAAGTGGTCCGTATCCAACAATAGAAACAACCTCTCTCGAAGGTGGATGACCGAGTGAAAGTTGTGAGCTGTACCAGTTACCTCGCCTGCTTGCGAAGGTTGAAGGAAGACAGAGAATGTAAAGAAAATAGTCGTGATCACCTACCATCTGCCAACAGGTAGTCAGCTCAGTAACATCAATTGAAATTAACCAAACAGTGCTTGTTGATTCCTATTGCGATTTCCTATTACTCCAGGTTAGTGTTCGAAAGAAAAGCAAAGTTAAAGATTTGGTTCCAATGTAATTATTATAAGGCAAGAGCATAACACGATCGGTCAATCGAATTATGCTGTATAGTTCTTTGGTGCACCATAAAATTTCTGATAAATTGCTAATCAGTATTTGGATCACACCAATGGCGGACAGGCTCCTCCTCAGCAGTTTTGCATTTCTTTTACGGATAGCTGTATACAAAGCTGATAAAGATATTAATACAAAGAGATATGTTTAGTTCGTTAAATTAATACATGTGAAAGGTGTTTCTTTAAATATACTTAAACAGGAGGGGCGTTTGAAAAGTCGGTGCAAAGTCCGATAGATGCCACCACCGTCGCCTATCGAGGTCACGTTTAGTTGGTAGCATCTTTGCAAAGAACGCACACCAAGTTTTTTGTCATATTGGTCTATTCTTTTGTGTTTGGTATTCGTGTTAATCAAGGAAGTCAAGTGACTGTCCACAAATGGGCGAAAAATAATTTAGTGTGGTGATTAAACTTTTCTTTATGAAAGGCAAAATGACTCAGGAGACTAAAGAGAAGCTTGGTAAACATTATGGTCACTCTGCGCCTTCGCTTAGATCAGTTTATAAGTGATTTCAAAATTTTAGGAGTGGCGTATGGAAACAAGTGAAGCTGAATGTTCTGGACGCATTTTGGAGTCACGACCCCAGATATCATGGATAAAATCCAAGATATGGTGATGGATGACAGAAGAGTTAAGGTGCATGAGATTGCCAGTGCTGTGGGCATCTCGAATGAACGGCTACATAATATTTTGCATGAACATTTGGACAAGAGAACTATCCGCAAGATGCTTTCCGCTTATGGTCACGGTTGACCAAAAGCGGAATTGTGGGAAGTGTTGCAAGGATGGTTTCCTGCTGTTCAGAAGACTTTGCAGGACTTTGAGCATCGTTTCGTCATTGTAGATGAAAAATGGATACATTAATATACTCCTGAGACAAAAACAGCAATCTAAACAATGGGTTACCAAGGGAGAATCTACACCGAAAAAGGCGAAGACCATTCCTTCTGTTGGAAAGGTTATGGCGACTGTCTTTTGGGATTCGCAAGAGATAATCATCAGCGAATATCTGGAAAAGGGTAAAGTTATTACAGGTGAACATTATTCATCGTTATTGGGCCGTCCTTTCCGATCAGGACAATGCACCAGCACACACCTCAGCACTTGTGGTCGCAAAAATAATGGAAATAGGATTCCAACTCGTTTCACATCCCTCACCCACCCATATTCTCCAGACCTAGCTCCCTCAAACTATTTGTTCCCCATGTTGAAGAAATGGCTGGTGGGACAAAGATTTTATTAAAACGAGGAGGTGATGGCAGCAACTATTAGCTATTTTGCAGGCATGGACAATTCCTATCATTCGGAAGGAATGAACAAATTAGAACAGCGTTGCACAAAGTGTATAAGTCTAAAAGGAGACAGTGTTGAAAAATAAAAAAGGTTTACTCCAAACAGGTAAGCAGTTTTTATTTTTGCACGGACTTTCTAACGCCCCTCGAATAGTCATGGTTCTTAAGAGCTAACAAGAAAGATATATACACAGCGAAAGCTCAAGAACAAAGGATGATACGAAAATGGAAGGCATCTCCTAGCTGACTGAAAAAAAAAAAGAAAGTGAAGGCTTCTTAGATCTCTATCATCGGCCGGTATTTTATGTACTTATTAACATTTGTGGACTTTCTGGTACACACATATTTCATAAAACATAAAGAAACAAAAATTTTTTTGGGTCTTACATTTTCCTACAATATATTTGACTACGATACTGGCTGTTACATGAGTAGTCATTCAAGTCTTGTACAACAAGGTTAAGTTAGTTTAGGGACGTGTCTGCCGGTGGGAGTTGATGGAGCCATTGCTGGAGTTACTTCGCACTTGGCTTGCATGATGTCTATCGGACGGTGACAAGTGGCTGAGAGCGAGCTCTGGTTGTGCAGTTTGCAGCAGAGGTCGGATTCAAGGTGTGGCCCGTCCAGTAGCATAGCCATGACAGCCATGCTAGCGTTTCTAGCGCTGTCGGTTCCGCCAGCGGAGCCTCATGGAGGTCCGACGGGCCGCAGGGTGCAGAGTCGTGCGGCCGCACTCGGTCTCTCGGGCCGAGCGAGTCCCTGACGTCACCCCAAGGACCGAGCAGTGCTGTTGCGAAACAACTAGTAAGCCACGGGCTCAGCAGAGTCGGGCATGGAGACGCGGCCCACGAGTCGTGGCCTCACTGCTCTGCACTCAGCGAGCCCGTGACGTCACTACACCAGTTCCGTGCGCAAGCGCTGGCGTGCTGTGGCCTACGGGCCATTGGTAGTACTGGCCGCACTTGTGAGCTACGGGCTGCGAGCGGTAAGTAGAGCAGAGTTTAGTACAAATGTTCAAATGTGTATGAAATCTTAAAAATAAACAAGGGCCTTATGTGGACGAGAAACGACTTTCTAAACCAGCTCATGAGATAACTGTCGATAAATGGGTGGCTATGTGTGCACGAGTCGTAAGGTCGTAAGGAACTATAAGAGGTGAAGGTCCTATGGATCTTGTTCAGACGTTAATCGACACTGCAAAGGACATTATGTCTCACCCCACAACTGTGTCAAGGTACATGGCAGAAAGTGCTAAAGGCCTACGACATATAATTATGCCTGAGGTAATTGCTCACATAACAGCAGCTGAATACTCAGCAACAACACACACGTGGACATACAGCGGGAGAAGAAACAATTGTCTGACATGTACTGTCCCCTGTTTCATTGAGTGGACTCTCAGATCTCGCATTTTGTTTACTACTCAGTTTCCAGATGAACCAAAAACGGGGGTTACATACGAAGAGAATTGTTTAGACGCTTAATGTCTCTTGTTATCCACCACCCTACTTCGAAAGACATCTGCCCACGACTGATCAAGGCACCAACATAGTAGTTGCACTGCCTAATTATTCACGACTGAATTGTTCCTGCCATATGATAAATAAAGGGCTATGAAATAGTTTTGATGCGGAGTAAATATGCGAGAATTGTCATTTTTTTCATGGTCTTTTGACTGCGGCGATAGAACGCGTCACTTACGTAAAGAAAATTGGTCTTCTTAATGCCCTTGATAGATCACTGAGCCAGTCTAACGATACTCGCTGGTATAAGCAGCGGACAATGTTAGAACGTCTTTGTGCGACAAACTCTGTGAGAAGAGAGAAATAGCAAATAATGAAGGAACTGTTAATATGTTCTTGGAAGTACTTTATACGTTATGTGGGCTATTCTATTACTGTAATGTTTATACGCAATCATTTCTTTTATAGCCTTGTAGCTCTTCAAAGCGGCGTTCAAGAAATTAGAACTGGGGAAATCACGTACACTACACATTGTGTTGACATAACCAATGACAATGTTAAAGCATTTTAGTCAGGCGCCCCAGGACAGAGAAGCTTCTGAAATTGGACTTTTACATAAACGCCACAAATTATACTTAGATGAAAAGCTATTTGTCCACAGATGCTGTGAGGTAGCAACTTTCCTCTGGTCACCATTCGTCATTTAAAAATGATATCTGAACATAAGAGTCGCAGAGTCATGAAAAGAATACAATAGTTACCCTTCCTCATACTTCTCCAATCCCAGAATACACTCTCACGACATTTCCCTTTTGAATCTCCAACTGTCTTTAGTCTTTGTGTCTCGCTGGTTTACCTTTAGATCCAGAAATAGTTATCTCAATGTAGTCTGCTCTTCTGGAAGTTACAAAAATAACATTTAATGTTCTGAAATAGAAGAGACGCCCATTCCTACATCTTCCTACAAAACTGGTAATGTGTGAATCCTTGGGAATCCATGTTGTCCTGAATAAAAGATTGATTTTTGCTGTACATGCACTGAAATATGAATTTTGATGTTCTCCGGTAAAAAGGAAAGAGGAGAAATGAGACTGGTTATGTACTTCAGACCCCCACCCTATCAAAGAACAAATCTTGCTGGATTTTTAGTTGTGCAATGGGAAGATGGGAGTGAGACATTTGGATAGCCTACACTGGATGTTACTCAACATCTACACTGAACAAGCAGTATAGCATAGAAGGATAAATTTGTAAACATATTTAAATATCAGGGAGAAGCAATAAACATGTTGATGTTTACCGGTGACTGTGCACTTCTGCCAGAGACAGCAAAGAACATGGAATAACAGTTGAATGGAATAGATAGTGGCCTGGAAAGGGATTATAAGATAATCCTAAATGGAACTAAATGAAAGGTAATGGTATGTATTCGAATTAAACATAACAGTACCAACTGATTTTCCATAACGTGTACTACAAAAGGAGGACATAATATATGACCAACACAAAAATACACGGATGCGTTAATTTTCGTTGTCTGTTACTCACAACATACTTTTTAAAGATATATTTAAGTGTAAGAAGGGACGTAAACCTGAAAATATGAATATGACCCATGTTCTGAAAATTCACATCCACTGACAAGACATAAATATTCTCGTTAAGTTTTACTTGTAAAACAAAGACTGTATCGACACGATACTCGCAGGGGAAAAAAAGAACAGTCAGTGCAATCACCCATTGAATACTGATGCTGTCTGTCGACGAAACTGCAACTCTCAGGTAGGCGAGAGTCATCGTCTCCTGGGAGGGTGCCTTTTAAGTTTCTTCTGTCACTGAAATTTAGTGGTGACACACACTTCTGACGTCAAAATGTAGAGGTCGCCCCAGGGCGAAGATGGCGGCAAAAGACTTCCCAAACGGACGCACGTAAGGCCTCCCCGGTTTGTCTGAGACACAGGTTCCACTCACTGTCTGTGTCTGAAGCTATCACTGAGCCAGATGCTGTCGCCTGTCTTGTTTCAGAGGAAACCACTCAGCCTGCAAGATCCAGGTAATCGCAGAGGGTGGGCTTATTGGTAGTTGGGAGCTCCAACGTTAGGCGTGTTATGGGGCACCTTAGGGACTTAGCTGACAAGAAGAGTAAGAAATCAAAAGTGCATTCCATGTGCATACCGGATGGAGTTGTTCCAGGTGTGGAAAGGGTCCTCCCTGATGCCATGAAGAGCACAGGGTGCAGTCAACTGCAGGTGGTTGCTCCCGCCGGTTCCAGTGATGTGTGTCAATATGGATCAGAAAACATTCCTTCTGGTTCCGAGCGGTTAACAGAAGTGGTAAAGGCAGTCAGTCTGGCCTGCAAGGTGAAAGCAGAGCTGACCATTTGCAGCATAGTCGACAGGACCGATTACGGACCTCTTGTACAGAACCGAGTGGTGGGTCTGAATCTGAGGCTCAGATGGTTCTGCGAGCGTGTAGGATGCAGATTCCTCGACTTGCAGCAACGGGTGGTAGGGTTTCGGGTTCCGCTGAATAGGTCAGGTGTCCACTATACGCAGGAGGCGGCTACATGGGTATCGGGGGCTGTGTGGCGTGGATTGGGCGGATTTTTAGGTTGGAGGGTCTCGAGAAAACACAAGAAGGGCTTCAGTCACAAGGGTTGCAAGCTAAACACACGATGAACATAGATACAGGAATCATTGGCATAACAGTTGTAAATTGTTGTAGCTGTGTTGGGAAAGTACCGGAGCTCGAAGCGCTAATAGAAAGCACTGATGGTCCAATCGTTATAGGCACTGAAGCTGGATAAAATCGTATATCAGCTAAGCCGAAATTTTTGCGAAGAACCTAACGGTGTGCCGGCCGCGGTGACCGAGCGGTTCTGGACATTTCAGTCCGGAACTGCGAGACTGCTTCGGTCGCAGGTTCGAATCCTGCCTCGGGCATGGATATGTGTGATGTCCTTAGGGTGGTTAGGTTTAAGTAATTCTACGTTCTAGGGGTCTGATTACCTCTGATGTTAAGTTCCACAGTTCTCAGAGCTATTTTTGAACCTAACGGTGTTCCGAAAAGATAGGCCAAACACCGTTGGCGGTGGCGTGTTTGTTGCTGTCAGAAGTAGTTTAACTTGTGGCGAAATGGAAGTAGATACTTCCTGTGAGTTAGTATGGGCAGAGGTCATTGTTGGCAACCGGAATAAAATCCTGAGTTTGAATTCAAACACGTATCCGACTCATGCCATAACAGTTGGTGGTGACTTCAATTGACCCACGGTATGTTGGCAAAAATACATGTTTAATTCCAGAAGCACGCATAAAATACCATCAGAAATATTGCTAAATGCATTCTCTGAAAATTATTTCGAGCAGTTAGTTCATGAGCCCACGAGAATAGTAAATGGTTGTGAAAATACACTCTACCTCTTAGCAACAAATAATCCTGAGTTAATAACGATAATCAAAATCGATATAGAGATTAGTGAACACATGGTTGTCGTAGGGTGATTGAACATTGTAATCCCCAAATCCTAGAAAAATGAGCGAAAAAAATAATTATTCAAAAGCGCAGACAAAAATTCAGTTGACGCCTACCTTAGAGGCAATCTCTTGTCATTCCAAATTAATAACATAAGTGTAGGCCAGACGTGGCTTAAATTCAAAGAAATAGTATCGGCAGCAATTGAGAGATTTATACCAAATATAAAAACAAACGACGGAGCTGATACTCCTTGGTACACAAAACGAGTTAGAACACTGTTGCAGAAACAACGAAAGAAACATGCCAAATTGAAAGAGACACAAAATCCCGAAGGCAGGCCATCCTTTGCAGGAGCTCGAAATTTATGTCGGAGTTCAATGCGAGACACCTATAGCAGTTTCCACAACGAAACTTTGTCTCGAAACCTGGCAGAAAATCCAAAAAGACTCTGGTCGTTTGTGAAGGACGTTAGCGGCAAGAAACAATCAATGCCTCCTCTGCGCGATAACATTGGAGTTACTAAACACAGTTTTCCGAAATGCCTTCACAAAAGAAGACGAAGTAAATATCCCATAATTCGAATCGAGAACAGCTGCCAACATGAGGAACGTAGAAGTAATTAACCTTGAAGTAGTGAAGCAACTAAAATCGCTTAATAAAAACAAGTTTTCTGGTCCAGACTGTATACCAGTTAGGTTCCTTTCCGAGTATGCTAATGGATTAACAATCATATACAACCGTTCGCTCCACAAAAGATCTGTAACCAAAGACTGGAAAGTTGCACAGGTCAGACCAATATTCAAGAAAGGTAGTAGGAGTAATCCACTAAATTACAGGCCCATATCGTTAACGTCGATAGGCAGCAGGATTTTAGAACATATATTGTGTTCGAAAATTATGAATTACCTCGAAGGAAACGGTCTATTGACACACAGTCGACACGGGTTTTCGAAAACATCGTTCCTGTGAAACACAACCAGCTCTTTATACACACGAAGTTCTGAGTGCTATTGACAAGGGATTTCAGATCGTTTCCGTATTCCTGGATTTCCGGAAGGCTTCTGACACTGTACCACACAAGCTGCTTGTAGTGAAATTGCGAGCTTATGGAATATCGTCTCTGTTATGTGACTGGATTTGTGATTTCCTTTAAGAGGATCACAGTTCGTAGTAATTGACGGGAAGTCATCAAGTAATTCGGAAGTGATTTCAGGCGTTCCCCTAGGTAGTGTTATAGGACTTTGCTGTTCCTTATCTATAAAAATGAATTGAGAGACAGTCTGAGCAGCTGCCTTCGGTTGTTTGCAGATGACACTGTCGTTTATCGACTAATAAAGTCATCCGAAGATCAAAACAAAATCCAAAACTATCTATTAAAATATCTGAATGGTGCGAAAAGTCCTGTTGACCCTAAATAACGAAAAGTGTGAGGTCATCCACATGAGTGCTAAAATGAACTCATTAAACTTACGTTACCCGATAAATCAGTCTAATCTAAAAGCCATAAATTCAACTAAATACGTAGGTATTACAATTACCAACAACTTTAATCGGAAAGAACACGTAGAAACTGTTGTTGGGAAGGCTAAAGAAAGGCTGCGTTTTATTGTCAGGACACTTAGGAAATGTAACATACCTACTAAGGAGGACACTTCGCTACAAGAGGATACTACGCTTGTCCGTCCTCTTTTAGAATACTGCTGCACACTGTGGGATCCTTACCATATAGGACTGATGATGTACATCGAAAAAGTTTAAAGAAAGGCCGCACGTTTTGTATTATCACGAAAAATGGTAGAGAGTGTCACAGAAATGATACAGAATTTGGGCTGGAAATCATTAAAAGAAAGTCGATTTTCGTTGCGACGGAATCTTCTCACGAAATTCCAATCACAAACTTTCTCCTCTGAATACGAAAATATTTTGTTGACACCGGCCTACAAAGGGAGGAACGATCACTACGATAAAATAAGGGAAATCAGAGCTCGTAAGGAAAGATATAGGTGTTCATTCTTTCCACGCTCTACTGACATTGGAATAAGAGAGAATTTTGAATGTGGTTCTATGACCCTTCTGCCAGGCACTTAAATGTGATTTGCAGAGTATCCATGTAGATGTACATGTGGATGTCTGAGTTAAGGTGGTGGACTGTTGTCGGGATGATGATAGGTGGCTGCTCATAAAGACTTCGTTATTAGTCATACATTTTACTGAAGAACAAACTATAACATTCTGTGGTGCAATGTCCTCCATAACAGCGAGTGTTAAGGAACTGACGCAACAGTTGGCCATGGTCTCAGGCGACTGCTTTCTATGGCAGAGGGCTGTTTGCACTTGGTAGTTGGCCTGAAGGTGGCCCACTGGCTGGAAGATGCTAAGCCACAGCACTGTTGTTAAAACCAGAAGCAGGGGTCCACAGTTAGTGCAGGCCAAATCTCGTGATCGCTAATTGTAGCTTCATGTCGCCTCGGGGAACAACATACGCCTCTCCGTCTAAATAATGGCTACCAGAGTGAGATACCTTTGACAGAAAATAATTGTAATTTATGTTGGGTCTGAACGATCTTGCTATGCCAATCACAGCCCTCAACCATGTAGACCATAAGAAGTCTGTTGATTGGATGTGTAATAACTGCCCTACAAATGCCTTTCTGCTGTGTCATCATTAAAACAATGCCAGCCCCTTTCCTGGAGCACAATTTGGGAATCTGCCTGTGGCATTGCTGCATCTCACGTAATGGTGTTTGGTCGGCTGTGAGCTGGCCCACTAACTAAGTCTTTTGCAACAGCTATGGCAATATCACTTTTGTATCCCACCTGGAAGGCAGCGTGTTGGAATGTTCCTGTTAACTGAAAGTTTGGCTGAATGAAGGAAGTGAGTAGGAGCAGGAAGAGGTGAAAATCTCTCGGTACTGCTCTTAGAAATGGTTTTACTATGTCACAATATTAACTGAATACATAACTTTGCACCGAGGTGCGATGCCTTAGACCCGTAGTAAGTAGTACATAGTCTAAATAGCAAGCGAAGTCTCCCGGCCGTCTGCTCTTGATCAAGATGGGCAGAATCTGTCAAGGAGCTCGTAGACCGTCGCAGCACCGCGTAGAGGGCGTTTTCGCTGGTGTCTGTTGTAGTACTAACTTAACAACTGTCACCTACACCACGGCATCTTAGCTGTCAATACCACATTCCTCACCCTTGAAACGATGCACCGTCATTGAGTAGGGCTTCCGACGACAGGTGGAGGCACACAGGGGGGCCCAGCTGAGGTTGCGGACAGCGGAACTGCCGAGCCGTGCTGTTCGCTCGCGACCCCGTATTGCTTGTGGAAAACCTGTTGAGGCTGCACACCACCACCGGGTATGCTTGGATGAGGATGCGGAGAAACGACATCCATGGGTGGCAGCGGTGGCGTGACGGCAGCCTTAGAGTCCATCGGTACCGGCAATACTTAGGAACATGGCGGCGGCGGCAGCGGCCGGAGGTGGGGCCGTGGTGGCTTCGAGAGGCGCCCAACCCATGCAGGTAACCGGATTGGCAGCGGCGACTTCGACGATGGCAGGCGACGCGCCCGTGGCAGGGTTGCGAGCGGCTGAGGGCCATCAGTGGAGCCGTAGCCTAAGGTGGCGGACTCTGTGAGCCACCAATTCTCCCAGAAAACTAGCGGCAGAAAACCGAGGAAGGCACAAACGAATCTGGTTCCGGTGTCTCTTGTCAGTGCCCGAGGGGCCCAGAAATGACAAATAAGGCGCGGCCGTGCTGGCGAAGAATGCATCCCTGCTCCCAGCGCTGCCTGCCAGAGTAAACGCAATAGAACACTAAATCATGTGGCGCCAAGCCAAAACGAGGCGAAGCAGTGGGTGTGCGCGCCAGCAGGTGCAATAGCTGAAGGAGAGACTGATGGGCCTGGCCTTGTAACAATTCATTTGGGGAACGGGTGCCGAGCGTCTGCAAGCAATATGAAGCAAGGAAGGTCCAGAGCGCATGCTCGCGAGAGTGTGTGGCGCACAACTTGCTCAACTGCGACCTAAACATACGCAATAAGCGATCACCCTTGCCATTTGACTGGGGGTGGAACGGGGCTGAGGTCAGATGGCGAATGCCATTAGCAGCACAGAACGCTACAAACACTCAGGACACGAATTGGGGGCCATAGTCGGAGACAATAGCTTCAGGAAGGCCCCCAATGCAGAAAATAGACGACGAAGCCTGAATAGTACTGGCAGATGTAGTAGTAGACATAGGTACAACAAAAGGAAAGTTTCTGTACGTATCAATGACTATTAACCACCGGGTGTCCCAGTAAAGACCCGCAAAATCAATATGGACGTGCTGCCAAGGCGCAGTAGGAAATGGGGGGGGGGGGGGGGATATTGGCTTTTAACGTCCCATCGACAACGAGGTCATTAGAGACGGAGCACAAGCTCGGATTATGGAAGGATGGGGAAGGAAGTCGGCAGTGCCCTTTCAAAGGAACCATCCCGGCATTTGCCTGGAGTGATCTAGGGAAATCACGAAAAACCTAAATCAGGATGGCCGGACGCGGGATTGTACCGTCGTTCTCCCGAATGCGAGTCCAGTGTGTTAACCACTGCGCCACCTCGCTCGGTGCACAGTAGGAGTCGGCCACGCAAAGAACCGCTGGTGGGGAGCAGATTGATGCCCTACGCAAGAGCGACAGTTAGCAAGCAAATTCTCAATATGTTTATCAATGCTGACCCAAGTGCAGTGACAATGCGCTAATTGCTTCATCCGCACTATACCCCAATGATCTGCATGCTCCAAGAGGAGAATTTACGACTGCAACGAACGACGTACAACCACACTAGACTGATCACTGTCAGTTTGTAACAAGATAACACCATGGTGTGCAGACAAGTAGTGACGTTGCGCAAAGTAACGTCGAACTAGTGGATCACGAATCTGCGTAGCAGATGGAGGCCATTGAGTAAGAATATATTGGCGTTGGTAGGCCAAAACTACTCATCCAAGCAACAGACTTCTTATGGTCTACATGGGTACAAGCAGAGGACCATCGTCTACCGTCCTAGTACTTAATGAGTTTTATATTTTGTGGCTGGAGTTCTTCCATCGTTGCAGACGTGCACGAGAAACATCACTCCGACGCACCGGATGCAGTACATTCGGAGATATTGGTAATTGCTTTGCGTATTAGGGCTATAGAGCTGAACACCTGTGATCACGTAACTTTCATTTTCACTGAGGTTGCACATCACTGTAGATCATCTTTGAAAGTAGTGTGTTCTAGTCATTGGGACGTAGATCATATCAGTCATCCCGCGTTATTTATTTTAGATTGCGTAGCCATAAAAAGTGGCAGATTTGGGCAGTTTATAAATAATATTAGTAAGGAAATTCATTTGTAATTCTTTACGTTCATTGCATATCGACATACAACATTTTTAATATATAAAAGGGTTTTAATTTTCAATAAATATATAAGCAGAAACAACATTTACAATTTAGTTGTTGCTAGTTCTCTTTATCATGCATTTATTTTTATGTTGTAATTTATATGTTAAGGGTACGGAGGAGGAAATAATATCACCGTTAAGAGATTCTAAGACCTGCTTCAAGGGGTAGTCAGACTTGGCCAAAGCTTTACTTTCGCGTTTAGTATTAACCATTGGGCACATTCATTTTTACATCCTCCTGTAGCAGCATCTTGGAAACCATTCAAACACTTAAATTTATATTCGATGTTAGCAAATCCCCTTTTTTTTCAATAATACGTTTCTTTCTATAGTCACTCTTCATTTTATATCCTCCCTACTTCGGCCATCATCAGTTATTTTGCTGCCCAGCAATGGTTTTAGTGTCTCAGTTCGTAAGCAGATTCCCTTAACACTTCCTGATTTAACATTCATAATACCAAGGGAGAGGGAAGCGGTACTTTATGCCTACCTTTTCAGAATAATTTAATCTAGTCATGTACATTATATTTTAAAATTTTGAAAAAAAATGTATTTGTGATTTTTAATGATTTCTTCTACCAGATACAAAACTGTTTCAAATTTTTCAGTAAAAATTAATGGAAAAATTTATGTCTTGTCAGTGGATGTGAACAGGTGTCAAATTCATATTTTCAGGTTTAGGACCCTTCTTAGACATAAATATATCTTTAAAAAGTATGCTGTGCGTAAAAGACAAAGAAATATAACGAAATCCGTGTATCTTTGTGTTGGTCATATATTACGCCCCCTTTTGTAGTACACGTTGTGGAAAATCCGTTGGTACTGCTAGGTTTAATTCGAACACGTTCCATTACCTTTCATTTAGTTCCATTGAGGGTCATCTTATAATCCCTTTCCAGGGCACTATCTTTTCCATTCATATGTTCTTTGCTGTCTCTGACACAATTGCAGTGTCAATGGTAAACTTCAAAATGTTTATTGCTTCTCTCTAATATTTAATTCTGTTTACAAATTTCTCCTTGTGTGCTTTACTGCTTGTTCGGTGCAGATGCTGAATGACATCGAGTGTGGGATACCTGAACGTCTCACTCCCATCTTCAATTTGCACAACGAGAAATCCAGTGGCTGGAGTAGCAAAATGTATGTGCTTCAACAATATATGTTCTTTGATGGGATGGGGCTGTGAATTACATGTCCAGCTTCATTATTCCGCTCTTCTTTTTATCTGAAGAGTGCAAAATTCATATTTCAGTGCATATATGGCAAAAATTCAAACTTTCATTTAGGACAACATGGATTACCAAGGATTCACGTGCTACCAGTTGTGGAGGAACATATTGGAATGAGCGTCTCTACTATTTCAGAACATTAAATGCTATTTTTGTAACTTAAAGAAGAGCACAGTACATTGTGATAACTATTACTAGATCGAAAGGTATGCCAGTTCCGTTCGAACCCACTAGCGTGAACAAAGAGAAAAGACGGTTAGGGATGCAGTAAAGGGAAATGTCTTTAGTGTGTACTGTGGGATTGGAGAAGTGTGAGGTACGAAAACTATTGTATCTTTTTCATGAGTTTACGCCTCTTATCTTCAGATATCATTTTTAAATGACGAATGGTCATCAGAGGAAAGTTGCTACCTCACCATATCTCTGGACCAATAGTTTTCATCTAAGTATAATTGGAGGCGTTTATGTAAAAGTCCGATTTCAGAAGCTTCTCTGTGCTGGGGCGCCTGACTCAAATGCGTCAAAATTGTCATTGTCCATGTCAACAGAAGGTACAATGCAGGAGATTTCTCCAGTTCTAATTACTTGGACGCCGCTTTGAAGCGCTACAAAAACCCACATGTTTTAAAAGCTATAAAATAAGCTATTGCGTATAAGAATTACAGTAGGAATAGCATACATATCGTGAAAAGTTCTTTCATCAGCGTGTTATCAGTTCCTTCATTTCGGGCTATTTCTCCCTCCTCAGAGAGCTTTTCGCACGAAGACATTGTAACATTGTCAGCTGCTTATTCCAACGACTATCGATAGAATGGTTCAGTTATCTATCATGATCTTTAGGAAAACCACTTTTCTTTATGTAAGGGAAGCGTTCCTTCGCTGCAACCAAAAGACCATGAAATTATGGACAATTGGCGCATATATACTGCGCATTGAAGATATTAAATACCAAGGGACATAAATCGTGTAAACAATTCTCTTAGAATGTTACCGACCGGTTTTTGTTCATCTGGAAACTGCGTTGTAAAGAAAACGCGAGATCTGAGAGTTCAGACAATAAAACAGGAGACAGCACATGTCAGATAATTGTTTCTTCTCGCACTGGTTGTCCATATTTCCGTAGTTGCAGAGTACGCGTCTTCTGTTATACTACCTCAGGCATAGACTTTTAACACTTTCTGCCACCTACTGCGACACAGTTGTGGGGTGAGATATAATAGCTTTTGCAGTGTCGATTAACTTCTGAAATAGATCCATAAGACCCTCACCTCTCATAGTTCTGTACGACCTTACGTTTCGTGCACATATAGGAACGCAATTATCGACAGTTATCTCCTGAGCGGGTTTAGGAAGTCGTTTCTCGTTCACATAACACCTTTCTTTATTAGACACACATGGATGGCGAGAAATGTACGAAGTGCCACTTGACACTTCGGCGTGAGAGTAAATTTCACAGCGCAGCGAACAGCAAAGAAAATGAACGCTTTTCTTAGCGCCATCGGCAATAGACTTTAATATGGTCCAAATTGTACTTTTAAAATTCGTTCCAGGCTCTACTCACCACTGATTATTTTTTCTTTTACTTCCCTTTTTATTGACATGTGCTCCTTCTTCTGCAAACCATGTTTAGTTTCCTGCTCTCATTTTGTGTGTTATGAAATAAGTGAAGGAATCCCACCACTCCACTAAACACTGCTCTACTCAGCCCTCGTAGCCCGTACCTTACAACTACGTCGAGTGCTACCAACAGTTCGTAGGTGCGCCACACCAGTGCTTGCGCAAGCAGTGACGTCACGGTCTCGCTCAGTGTGGAGCAGTGAGGTCGCGGCCCGTGGGCTGCGACTCTACGCGCAGCTCAGCTCAGTTCGTGGCATACGTGTTCTTTCGCAACAGCACTGCTCGGCCCTTGGGTGACGTCAGGGACTAACTCTGCCCGTGACAGCTGCAGCCCAGTGCGGCTGCAGCTCGTGGGCCGAGGCTCCTCGCACGACTCTCTCGGCGGACCTCGTTTTGGCTGCTCCTCCCGAACCTGCAGCGCGAGGCAAGGCTCGCACCCCTGCCCTGGCTACGGTCTTGGACGGACCGCGCATTGATTCCCGCCTCTGCTGCAAAGTGCACAACCAGAGCTCACACTCAGCCGGTTGTCACCGACCGATTAACGTCATACAAGCCAACTGCGAAGTCCCTCCAGCAGTGGCTGCATCAATTACCACGGGAAGACACGTCCCTGAACTGATCCCTCTTATCCTCAGAACATTGATACCTTTCAAATTTTAAGTTAGTGTATCTTGTACAAATATCTCACAAGCGAATGTAAATGATTTGTGAAACTGTTTATTTAAAACATGTCAAGTAATGTATTGTTTTTCTTGTATACACCAGTCTTGTAATTTTGTTGTACACGACTTGAATGAGTAATCATGTAACGGCCAGTATAGTAGTCAAATGTATCGGAGACAAACGTAAGACATCAAGAAAATATTTCTTTCTTTATGTTTATGAAATATGTGATTACCAGAGAGTCCACAAGTGTTAAAAAGTACATGTAAAACTTTCTATGATGATAAAGAACAGAGATACCTTCACATTTTTTCTGCAATCAGCTAGGGGATGCCTTCCTGTTTCGTATCGTCCTTTGTTCTTCCGCTTTCGCAGTGTAAGTATCTACACTACAGTCCATTAAAACTGCTACACCACGAAGATGACGTGCTACAGACGCGAAATTTAAATGACAGGAAGAGGATGCCGAGATATGCAAATGATTACCTTTCCAGGGCATTCACGCAAGGTTGCCGCCGGTAGCGACACCTACAACGTGCTGACATGAGGAAAGTTTCCAACCGATTTCTCGTACGCAAACAGCAGTTGACCGGCGTTGCCTGGTGAAACGTTGTTGTGATGCCTCGTGTAAGGAGCAGAAATGCGTACCGTCACGTTTCCGACTTTTTTAAAGGTAGGATTGTAGCCTATTGCGTTTGCAGTTTATCGTATCGCGACATTGCTGCTCGCGTTGGTCGAAATCCAGTGGCTGTTAGCAGAATAAGGAATCGGTGGTTCCAGGAGGATAATACGGAACGACGTGCTGGATCACAACGCCCTCGCGTCAGTAGCAGTAGAGTTGACAGGCATCATATCCGCTTGTCACGGAGCGTGCAGCTTCGTATCGATAGCTGAGTCAACAGTTGGGGACGTTTGCAAGAGAACAACCGTCTGCACGAAAAGTTCGAAGACGTTTGCAGTAGCATGGACTATCAGCTCGTAGACCATAGCTGCAGTTACCTTTGACGCTGCATCACAGACTGGAGTGCCTGCGATGGTGTATTCAACGACGAACTTGGGTGCACGAATGGGAAAACGTCATTTTTTCGGATGAATCCAGTTTCTGTTTACAGCATTATGATGGTCGCATCTGTGTTTGGCGTCATCGCAGTGAACGCACATTGGAAGCGTGTACTCCTCATCGCCATACTGGCGTATCAACCGGCGTGATGGTATGGGGTGCCATTGGTTACACGTCTCGGTCACCTCTTGTTCGCAGTTTGAACAGAGGACGTTACATTTCAGGTGCGTTACGACCCATGGCTCTGCCCTTCATTCGATCCCTGCAAAATCCTACATTTTAGCAGGATAATATACGACCGCATGTTGCAGGACCTGTACTGGCCGTTCTGGATACAGAAAATGTCCGACTGCTGCCTGGACAGCACATTCTTCAGATCGCTCACCAATTGAAAACGTCTGGTCCATGGTGGCCGAGCAACTCGCTCGTCACAATACGCTAGTCAATAGTCTTGATTAACTGTCGTATCGTGTTGAAGCTGCATGGGCACCTGTACATGTGCACGACATCCAAGCTCTGTTTGACTCAGTGCCCAGGTGGTTGTTCTGGGTACTGATTACTCACGATCTATATACCCAAATTGCCTGAAAATGTAATCACATGTAAGTTATAGTACAATATATTTGTCCAATGAAACAGTTTATCATCTGCATTTTTTCTTGGTGCAGCAATTTTAATGGCCGCTAGTGTATCTTGTTAGCTCATAAGAACGATGAATATGTTTAAGTGTATTTAAATTAATAACTTTCAGAAGTATTAACTCAACATATGTCTTTGTGTTCAGTTTTTCGTGAAAGATACGCAAAACTGCTGACGTGGAGCCCGTCCGCCATTGGTGTGACCCTAATGCTGATTAGCAATTTATCAGATCTTTTATGGTGCCCCAACAAAACTGCAGTCTTTTAGAAACTAAGTCCGATACTCAATTAACTATGCAGCACAATGCGATTGACTGATCGCGTTATGCACTTGCCTTATGAAAATTGCATTGGAGGCACATCTGTAACTTTGCATTTCTCTCGACCACCAACCTGGAGTAATAGGAAATCATAATAGGAATCAACAAGCACTGCTCGGTTAATTTCAATTGACATTACTGAGCTGACTACCTGCCGGTAAGTGGTAGATGATCACTACTACTTTCTTTACATTCTCTATCTTCCTTCCAGTTTCGCAAGCAGGCAAGGTAACAGTTACGGCTCACAACTTCCACTCGCTCATTCACCTACCAGAGAGGTTGTAGCTATTGCTGGCTGGGGAGCACTTATACTGTGGTCACTCCGTGTGTGGTTGCAGTTTAACATCAAACCAGACACAATTCTGTTTACAACAACAAAATATACAAGAACCGTTACATCAGTTCGTTGTATCGGCGAGTAGTGTGAGCTAAATAGCTTTTCTCATACGGGAATGAGCAGCACCGTTAATTTAGAGTAATATAGAAACGTCTCTTGCCATGTCAACAGCCGATGGTGCTGAATCACACGAGATCTACCTTACTCATGAGTTCTCCCAGGACAGAGCTAGCACAATTATGGACCAAAAACCTCCCTTTCCTTCATATTTCATTCCCCAATGTTGTTGTTGTGGTCTTCAGTCTGAAGATTGGTTTGATGCAGCTGCCCAAGCTAGTCTATTCTGTGCAAGCCTCTTCAGCGCTGCACGACTAACGCAATGTACATCAGTTTGAACCTGCTAATTGTATTCAAGACTTTGTCTCCATCTACAATTTTAACACCCCCCCCCTCCCCGCCAACACCCACATATACACACATCTCTCCATTACCTTACTGACAAGTCCTCGATTGTGGTATCGATAGCTACGATGCCACGACGTAGGTTGAAGTTGTTAAGTTGGCACTACGACAGACACCGACTACTCGCCCTTCAGCCCTGGGATTCCCAAAGTGGTCGATATCGACCCCTTGGGGTCGATATCGGTTTCCTAGGGGTCTACATAAAGGAAAACTGATTTTGGGGGTCGACGAGGTCTAAAAATCGGCCCCTATTGAATAAACACAAGTTCTTGTTTAAATCTTTCATGATAGGTAGGTACTGTATTGTTTATGTTGTGTTACGTGTACTAAGAATAATTAATATTTTTGTAGGAAATAGGACTGATGTAGTAATGTAACGTCTCAAGTTCGTACAAGATGAAAAACTCGGCAAGTCTGCGTTTTGCTTTGCTCTCTATTTGACGCTTACGCGATTTAACACGAACGAATTCATGATCAAGTCCAAACATGTTCCTGATGTTTTACTATTTAACGAGCTTGCACTTAGGTTGAAAGTTCATTTCCGTTTTGAAATTCGTTGGATCTTTAACGATAATAACTCATATAAGTACTCATTTATTTCAAGAGATTACAAAGTTATTAGATAGGTAGATTAAGTGAATTAAATTGACTGAAAAAGTAGTAAACACAGCATACAACATATTTTAAATAGGTAGGTATAAAAGTTTTTGTAATAATTACTTACACTTAAGTTGTTCAGTAGGTAGGTAACTAAACTTTGAAGTGTTCAGTTAGCTTTGGTTTTCGTTCTTATGCTGATAGGTACCAACTTACCTAATACGAATTTTCTATACCTAATTACCTACTACAGTTACTTACCTAATATAGGTATCCAAGTTTATCAATGAGTAAGTCAGTAATATCTAAGAAGAATCCATTACCTGGGTGTGATAAAAATAAGATAGTGTGCAAATTTAACGGTTTATTATTGTTTTTTATTTAGGTAGTTTTTTATTTGCAAGATTACTGCGAGTTTTATGATGGCGGACACGAAAAAAGATGTAGACAATACAGTTTGGACTACTTGAAGTTCGGATTTGTTGTAGCTCCATCAAATCAACACTTGCCGATTTGTCTCATATGTGAAAAAGTAGTCAGTAACGATATCATGAAACTTTCAAAAATGGATGACCACTTATCAAGAGTACATGTTGACAAAAAAAAAACAAGCCCTTGTCATCTTCTCAAGCACTTAAAGAAAAACTAGACAAAAGGCCATCCATAAGATTGATGTTTGCGTCATCATCTATTAAATACGACGATGGTTTACGAGCGTCCTATAATACACTCCTGGAAATGGAAAAAAGAACACATTGACATCGGTGTTTCAGACCCACCATACTTGCTCCGGACACTGCGAGAGGGCTGTACAAGCAATGATCACACGCACGGCACAGCGGACACACCAGGAACCGCGGTGTTGGCCGTCGAATGGCGCTAGCTGCGCAGCATTTGTGCACCGCCGCCGTCAGTGTCAGCCAGTTTGCCGTGGCATACGGAGCTCCATCGCAGTCTTTAACACTGGTAGCATGCCGCGACAGCGTGGACGTGAACCGTATGTGCAGATGACGGACTTTGAGCGAGGGCGTATAGTGGGCATGCGGGATGCCGGGTGGACGTACCGCCGAATTGCTCAACACGTGGGGCGTGAGGTCTCCACAGTACATCGATGTTGTCGCAAGTGGTCGGCGGAAGGTGCACGTGCCCGTCGACCTGGGACCGGACCGCAGCGACGCACGGATGCACGCCAAGACCGTAGGATCCTACGAAGTGCCGTAGGGGACCACACCGCCTCTTCCCAGCAAATTAGGGACACTGTTGCTCCTGGGGTATTGGCGAGGACCATTCGCAACCGTCTCCATGATGCTGGGCTACGGTCCCGCACACCATTAGGCCGTCTTCCGCTCACGCCCCAACATCGTGCAGCCCGCCTCCAGTGGTGTCGCGACAGGCGTGAATGGAGGGACGAATGGAGACGTGTCGTCTTCAGCGATGAGAGTCGCTTCTGCCTTGGTGCCAATGATGGTCGTATGCGTGTTTGGCGCCGTGCAGGTGAGCGCCACAATCAGGACTGCATACGACCGAGGCACACAGGGCCAACACCCGGCATCATGGTGTGGGGAGCGATCTCCTACACTGGCCGTACACCTCTGGTGATCGTCGAGGGGACACTGAATAGTGCACGGTACATCCAAACCGTCATCGAACCCATCGTTCTACCATACCTAGACCGGCAAGGGAACTTGCTGTTCCAACAGGACAATGCACGTCCGCATGTATCCCGTGCCACCCAACGTGCTCTAGAAGGTGTAAGTCAACTATCCTGGCCAGCAAGATCTCCGGATCTGTCCCCCATTGAGCATGTTTGGGACTGGATGAAGCGTCGTCTCACGCGGTCTGCACGTTCAGCACGAACGCTGGTCCAACTGAGGCGCCAGGTGGAAATGGCATGGCAAGCAGTTCCACAGGACTACATCCAGCATCTCTACGATCGTCTCCATGGGAGAATAGAAGCCTGCATTGCTGCGAAAGGTGGATATACACTGTACTAGTGCCGACATTGTCCATGCTCTATTGCCTGTGTCTATGTGCCTGTGGTTCTGTCAGTGTGATCATGTGATGTATCTGACCCCAGGAATGTGTCAATAAAGTTTCCCCTTCCTGGGACAATGAATTCACGGTGTTCTTATTTAAATTTCCAGGAGTGTATAAACTAACCTAACGTACACTGAAATCCTGTGAAAATGAGGACGTACTTGATTATCTTCTGTTTCGCAAGGAGCAATTTGAAAATGGAGTTAAGTATGCGACAACAAGAGGAATGTAGGAAAATGATGACATCGATGCGAGCGGAATCAGGAAGGTAGTCAATTTTTTCTCGTTGAGTACGTATTATAGTGTATGTCTACTGAGGTAGCAGCGACACAGGTGAGTTGAATACTGTATTTGATGCTTTTGAGGAGGACAGAGAATCATTCATGTCTAAACTTACTCACCTCTGTGTTAAAGGGTAACAGAGAGTGTCCAGGAAGATCGATTGAGATAGAGCGTTGACTCATATACTTTAGAGAAGGACAAGTTGCTGAAGGTCAATTTTTTCCGGTGTTCTATTTGGATTCTTTAGTCACGTGATATAGCCTTCATTCTAGTCGTATGCAGCTACGTGTTCCGTATGTGGTTTGAAGCATTGTCTACTTGCGATCGTTAATGGTGAACCCGTTGGTCATCAGAGGACTTCCATCTCATGTGTGATGGAAGTTAATACATTTCTCTAAACACACTTTGATTTACGTGATCCCTACCCTGTCGCATGCTTGGTGCCAAATCGAGAGTTCAGCGTCATAACTAAGTTAGCTGTGGGTATTTGTGAGGGGCTGTAATCATTGTGTACACACTTACCCGACAGATGGGCTGTTTACAGAGTTGGTGACGGGATGACTTGTAATTTTCACGTATTGGACGCTGCTGTTATGCGTATCTGTTTGCTTGTAGGATGTACCGCCTGCTACTAACTATCAATTTTATATAGACCTGATGGAGTAATAGTATAATTACTGACTCATTATCGGATGTGATCAGTGGGCACTATACGTGTCTGCTCGTATCATAGAAAGAAAAAGTTTTTCGATTGGGCGAGAGATAGTTCAGCGTAGGGGAACTGGGGATAAGGCTGTATGTCTGACAGGACGGAAAAATAGGCGATCTAGGGTTATCGCCCGTTTTTAAGTGCTGAATGTTCTAGTCTTAGGAGTGTGTGATTGTTTATGTTCTCTCTCTCTCTCTCTCTCTCTCTCTCTCTCTCTCTCTTCTACTCTCTCTCTTCTACCGGAACCTGCGATGCACTAATCCTAGACTCTAGAACAATGCTTTACACATGATAGATTGGATGATTTAATTAAAAATGTGTCGAACTACGTTATGTATAAATATCGCTCCGTTCTTGTTTTTCTTAACTGTATGCTATTAAATTAAGGCACTTTGAGATCTGTTACTATAGATCGATATGGTGCGCTAAGCTCCAAGACGTGGTTACATTCCGAGAAATGTGGTGCACTTGGAGGGGCTAGGACTAGGAAAGCTCTGTTCAGTCAAGAGAGGTGGAGTGTAGCTGTATTCGTCTGCTCGGTTGAGGAATAATTGGGTAGTGATGTTGCGGGGTAGGTTGGTCAATGCCGAGGTGAAGATGGTCTTTTAACGTAAAAGGGCGAGATTGCTCTGTGACCGCTATACGCAGAGAGATTGATCGAGTACTATGCGTGAGGACTTAGAAATATGTATAGTGTTGTCTGGTACACTTTGTTCATTTTTATGTGTTCGAGAATTAAGTGTGAACGGACGTGCTGAGCAGTCATCTATGAATGTTCGCAATGCAGAGGAGGTATGGCGTAGCTATGATAGTGAAATTAGGAAAACAAGCTGCCACATGATTGGTCAGTGTTGGACCCAATGTAAAATTTTTCGCGATGTCAGCTGTTATGGATAATATTACAGTAGATCGGTGGTGTCTTACCCATCGCATCTGTGCATAATGATTGAGTGACAATGCTTGTTTGAGTTGGGGGACAAATTTTGGTTGAGGGACCGCAACTTCTGGGGTTGCTAGCACCGAAAACGGTGATCCCGTACTTGTGTACAAAAATGACCAATCACTAGAAATGGAACGCAGAGTTATAAACTATTCGGTCACTCCAACATATTAGTTTAAATGTAGAGGTGGTCAATCACTTTCGAGGGAAGTCGCCACAACGCGACCAGGCTCTTCTAGTTTCATTGTGTTGTGGCTGTCCTTTACTTAAAATCATTCAATATTACGCTATCGACTGTAAGAATACCATTTAAATGGTGGAAGGTATACTTTCCTGTGAGAGGCCGCGCATCAGTCATTGTTAATGTCTGTTTAGAATCAGACACTGACGCTGAAGTCGCGGCAGAAAGACGAAATATTCGTCAGTGTGCAAAATCATGTTAGAAAACACTGTCTGAACAAGGGTCAGGTGTCTGACTTGGTGAGCTGTTGGGAATGCTTGATGGTCACACTCTGAGTTATTCGGGGAGAGTATTGTGAATTCGCTTTGTCCTCGCTGGAGGTGGATCGCATTGGTGTCTTTGTGACTTGTAAATATGATGAGCTTTTTAGCTGGTAATTTTTTTCTCTGTTTGATGGTAGAGGGTAAAGATGATTGGGTGTTGAGGACCGGTTGTATCTAGTTTGGGACGTACAACATTGCGCTCATTCCCGGCGAATGGTCAAAACAAGGTCCTGTTGCAGTGACTGAGCTCGTCCTGTATCTATACAGGCTGCAGAAGGTAATAGATATATCCTTCTCCAACTTAAATTGCAGAGATCAGATGGGTGAAGATAAATGCGTACTCATCTGTGCTTAGAAAGGGAGAATGCTTTTTTATTAGTAAGTGAATTGTGGCGGGAGTGAATATGGTTTTATATATGCGAGTGTTTAAGATTTGTGAGTGGAAATTGCCAGGGAAGGGTGAATGACGTCTGGATTGCTGGTTGTGGGAGACACAGTTTACATCTTATGCTGGAGATGCAAGAGGGAGATAGAGATCAGCGCTATTCTATAGTCCATTTGTGCACTGTATGTCGTTACACAACAGCTGGAGAGCAGGTATAAAGAGAGCCCACTTCAGCATGCTGGTCCTGGGGCTGAGTAAATGGCTGTTTAGATGGACAGATATGTCGCTTTGACATGCCACCGCCGGCACTCGGACGCTCAGTTTGTATGGCACTATGGGATTAGTTTGAGCATTTAGTACTTGGTTTAGTGGTTATTGAATTAAGAACTGTAATATTGATGGTCATGTCCTCAGCAGGACCGCTGTATAATTGTGTGAGAGTGTTTACGTACCTGAAGATATGGTTCACGATTGGTGATGTTAAGCTGATGGTGCAATTTAGCTACCTCTGTAAACAATAGCTGTCTCCTGCTGAAAGAAAGAAAGAAAGGGGTGACCCTGCCCCCACACCTGATGGATGAGTTATTAGATAAGAGCAAGTGATAGTTGTTGAATGATGCTATGGGTTCGGATACAGGAGTCTCTAAACGGCTGGGCGAGATGTTTTTATGTAGAAATTTATGCAATCAATAGATAGTGATATTCTACCGCTAGTGACAAGAGTTAAGAGCAGAAAAATAGGTCCAAATCGAGTGCTATCAGAATGTTGAGACAATGGTAATAATATTTAATTAAGGGTGGAGGTGGTAAATGTGGACAATGTGAGTGTCGTATGTGCTTGATGCTCTGTATAAAAGGTTCACTCTTTAATTGGGTGTGGTATTTCTGGGTGTGTGTAACATTAATTTTAGTGTTGAAAATGCGAGAAAGATGAGGTGATTGGTATTTAGGTAGAGGCTACGTTTGTAATTCGAAAAGAGGGATTGAGAAAGGTAAATTGATTGATGGACATGGTTTGTGGGGTGATAAATGAACATAAAGATAGGGTTGAGGACGTTTGTTTATGTTGATGGTGGGATGCGTGAGAGGTTAGGTGCAGTGGGAGGAGTAAATTAGATCTATTTTTTTTTAATGTTCTAAACTAAGAATAATATTGAGAAGGTTTTAGATGGCTGGTCACGCGCCGAGGCGAGAGCAGGGATGTGTAGTTATGTTTAGTTAAAGGGTCGTGTAATGTCGTGTCAGGAATAATGCGCAGCGTATCATAGGAGGTAAAGACATGTGCTGTTGCTATGATGTGTCTAGTGTATGGAGACTGCGCTTTGGAATTATAATGCGTTGATATAAAGTTGACTTTCACCCGCGTTCGGTGGTCGCAGCTCAGGGTTGTGACAGATCAGGATCCTGGACAGATGCATGTATGTGCTTTGACAGCTGATGAGCGCACTGACCGCGTCAACTCATGCTTGCGGAAGCCGAGCCGTGGGCTGTGCGAGGTCTGAAATCAGACGGATGGGTGACTTCACAATCCTGTGGGCAGGGTGCTGAGGGGGGGGGGGGGGATGGGGTGATGGGGTGGGGGGCGTACCTGCGCACATCTGCTGAGTTATTTTGTGAGCAGATCTGCGGGCTCTGCTATGCATTATTAGGATACTATACGAGTACTGAGCGTATCTACACATCAGTGTGAAGAATTATTTAGTAGCAGTTTGCTATAATGTGTAATTAAATTATGATTGGGTGAGTGTCTGTGGACTGTGCAACATGGCCCAGGGCACATTTGGGTGGGTGTTTTGTGATAGCATGATAGATATACTGTATGGTTAAATAAGTTGTTCGAAAAAATAAATAGAGTGTTCTCAATGATTACACGCGCCTGCAGTGCAGATCAGAGTAATTGGTTTTCCGTCACCATCTCGGTTACATGCAAGTAGCAAATGTTTTCCTGGCCACGTTAACCGTGTGTGTCAACGAGCTATGTGCTATTCTGACAATAAACGTGAAGGCAGGTACAGACCTGAGACGCCGGCGGTATACATGAGAAGAACAACGCGCGGCTTTCACATGTGTCAGAGGAGAGTGCCCTTTCTGGTTAGCTGTCATGAGCACTCGCAAGCTGAACTTGGATGGAGGCTCTGGAACCCCCTCCCCGCAGACAGCACACCTGGCGGCCTGCCTTGGAGCGTAATCTAAGGCGCATAGGCGATATCAATTTCTCCTGAGTTAGGCGTGAATGTGACTATGTTGAGTGCATGCCTGGGGAAGACCGAGCAGTGACTTTTGGTCGGTTTGGCAACCGTGGGTGTTTGGGCGCGTCTGTTGCGCTATTTTTCGAACATGTCCGTGCACTGCGCTGTGCTTTATTTGGAGTGTTTAAGAGTACAGTGCTCGTCTGCTGATATGGTGCACTGCATTATTTAAGAGCTGTTTGCTATTGTGTGGTGAAATTAGGAGTTGTTTACGTGTTTCTAGCCTGTGTCAGATGACAACAGTCGGATGAGTGCGGATGTTTCCTGACAAATATAGTTCACGACTAAATAAAAGGACTCGAAATAACTAGAGTGCAGTCATTCCTTACTTCCCGAAGCAGTACAGCGCAGTCTGAGCGGTTTTGGAGTAAAAACGGCAATATAGTCGGACTGTGAGTGAGTCAACAAATAACTGGACAAATTTATCTGTAGAGGAGTTAGTGCTCTGGATTGGAATGAATACCTTAATGGGTGTGATTGTGTTGCCACATGTAGTGCACTACTGGAGTTCAGAACCTGCCTTATGTCAGCCTTATATATCGAAACCTATGAGCAGCGAAAGTTTCAAAAAGATATGCCCAAAATAAATGCACCACCTTCCTCCTTCCATCATTCTATGGACTGAAATTATTTCTGAAAGTTAGGACTTGTTTGGCAATTTGGACGTATATGTTTTGCATAATTTACGAGCGGTTCGCATGTCTGTAGGCTGTGCAGTGAGTTATTTTTAACTGAATGAATT
This sequence comes from Schistocerca gregaria, assembly GCF_023897955.1. NCBI lineage: Eukaryota > Metazoa > Arthropoda > Insecta > Orthoptera > Acrididae > Schistocerca > Schistocerca gregaria. The sequence goes on along the minus strand of NC_064931.1, from coordinate 397,664,541 downwards.
TTATCCATATTGGATGCTGTCGAACTCCATGACTGTTCCCGTATGGGGTTGTAGAAAAATATCTGCTACCAGTCACAATAAATGGTTTTTATTCGTCACACGACCTGTTTCGGGCTTGCGCCATCTTCAGGTGTTTATACATTCATTTACATGTCTGTACTGTTGGAGATCACTGTATAAATACAAAAAAAAAAAAGTTGCAGGTGGCTACACAAATACAAGTGGGACAATTGTAAGTGGTAAGGCAGTATTTGATGAAAATATATCTGTACTTACAAAAAGATGAAGCACCATTATTACAGTTATGCTGTGATGATAGTTTTGCCACTTAATTACACACTTATGTTCAATTTCACGTCCATATATCAGGTATAGCTCCATATTACACTATGATGATGTGCACTTGTGAAATACACTATGTTTACGTACAAACATGTGGGCTGTGGTCCAAGAACTTAGATGTAGCAGATGTAAAGATGTTGCTCACACAGAAACTCGTAGCTTCTGATCAACGAACTTAGCCACAGCTAGTGCAAAGGTGTTGCATATATAGAAATTTAAAAAGCTATTATAGATTGCGATGTTTCTTGACACACATTATGAAATTTTTTGGTTCACATTATTGACGGAATACTTAGATCTAGGAAGTACATTCTTGTTACATATATGAAATTACTCAAATCTATTACAAATGAAAAAATTAAAAATTAAAAAATTTGAAAACTAAAGAATGACAGCTAGAACTGTTTTGAGCCACACTGCTGTCAGAGAACTTCTATCTAGGAAGTACAATAATGTTACATAAATAAACTTTTTTGAAAGCTTTTACACATTATAGAATGCCAGTTACAGCTTGTGTTTACAATATGACTATTACAAATTATGATAATGACCCTTGGACTGTTGTATGACTGCTACATAGAATTCTCATAGAATATTACTTTGTTATTATATCAGAGGATAATTATTTTCTGTTGTTGAACATTTCATGAAATATTAGAAGATAGGCTTTATTTGCAAGTTCCACTTATTCGTTCAGAACAAGGTCAGGTGTGTTAGAGCTGTGGATATAAATGTCTAGTTCTTCAAGCAGATTCATTTTTTTGCCTTTGTTCACAGTGTGTAGTATTTGTAGGTTTTCTGTAATGGTAGGGGCTGAGTGGCCATGGTCTTTTAGGTGCATTGCAAAGGTGAATTTATCAAAATTATTTAGCTGGAAGGCATCCATATGCTCATGGTATCTTACAGTGAAACACCTTCCAGTTTGGCCTATGTAGAACTGTGGGCAATTGTCACATAAAAGTTTGTAAATACCTGCTTTGTGGTGGCATTGGTTGTTTGTCTTACTGTTGTGGATGTTGTGCTGTTGTAGCTTGTTGTTCGTGCTGAAAGAGATTTGAATACCAGTTATCCGGAAGAGGTTGGCAATTTGGTATGAAATCGTACCTATAAATGGTATGCAAGCAAATGTGTTTTTTCCTTCTTTTGAATCTGATTTAGTAGGTGTGGATTGTTGCTTTTTGATTTTGTTGTTAAGTTTATCATTTACATCTGGGTTGTATCCATATCTCCATGCAATGTCTTTTATAATGTTAATTTCTTTTTTTTCATCAGGGAGGCTGAGTGGGATTTTATGTATACGATTGAGTGTGGATCTGAAGAATGCCATTTTGTGTTGTGCTGGATGACATGAGGAGTTGTTAATGACAACGTCACTAGTGGTAGGTTTTCTGTAAATCTGGAAGGCATGTTTGTTGTTTACATTAGATATTGTAAGGTCCATAAAATGGATACCTTTATCTACTTGATGTTCTACAGTGAATTTGATGTTGTGCAGGCTGCTGAGGCCCTTAGCAAGTTTCTCAATCTTCTTAGTTGTATCATTGTACAAGATAATAGTATCATCCACATACATACATTTGTAGTATATTATTTTATCTTTAAGTGAACTATCTGATCTGAAAAATTTATTTTCGATGTGGTTAATGTAAATATCTGCAAGTATTCCTGCCAAACTACTGCCCATTGGAAGACCATCTTCCTGTTTATAAATTTTGTTATTAAAAGTAAAATAAATATGTGATAGGACCAGTTCTAGCAAGTCAATGAGTTCACATATCTCAGCCTTGGATAGCTTTTTGTGTTTGAATAGGTTGTTTCTAATTATCTGAATAGTGTCATGTACAGGAATGTTGGTGTAAAGGTTTACTATGTCCATTGAAGCAAATTTGGCATCCTCTGGTATTGGTAAGTGATGTGCTCAATAAGTTCGTACCTATTGTTATCTGAAAAATTGTTTTCATAGGTATAAAAGTTACTAAGAATGTCTTTAAGTTTCTTGCTGATAAAATATGCTGGACTGATTCTTGAGTTGCCTACAGGGCGTATAGGGCAGCTTTCCTAGTGAATCTTTGGTTGTGAATGTAGTTTTGGTGCAGATGGGTTCATGACAAGGCATTTTAGAACATCAGAGTCAGATAAAAGGAAGTCAGAAGATTTCAGTAGTTTCTTAAGCTGGGCCTGAAATTTGGGTGTGGGTTCATTGTGTATTTTATGTATTTTATTATTCTGGACAAATTCTAGAAGTTTGTTGATATATTCAGATTCATACATAACAACAGCTGAGTTCCCTTTATCAGATTTGACTACCAGAGCTTTGTTTTCAGATGGTTTCCTATTAATATTTCTGAGCAGTTTGGAGTCATAGTTATTTGATTTTTGATTCTGTTATTTTTTGTGTATGATATTGTTAACTTGCAGCCCAATACTAATCTGTTCATTATTATTTATTTTAGCTAAGTCACATGCCATCTTAGAGCAGACAATTAATTCTTTGATATTGTTATCAGTGAGGAGAGGTGGCATATTATATTTGAGACCCTTCTCAAGTAATTCAGTTTCATTTTTGTCAAATGAGATGGTGGTTGAATTAATCACCCTATCGTAAAAACTGTGTTCTGATGTGGAAGGAGATTGTAGTTGTTGCAGTTTGTTAGGTTTAAGAGCAAGTAATTTCTGATTATGTCTAGTTGACACTACTAGTTGTTCTTTGCACACTTAGTCTTTAATTTTATCTAAAATACACATAAATTGCATTTGAGTCAAGGAGTTGCTTAGTGCCAAGTGGAGTTTTAGGCAGTTGTTTCTTAAGGGCATCTTTACGCTTGCATAATGATTTGATTTCAGTTTTTAATTAAACGATTTCACATTTTGACTTTACTATTTTTGCTGACCTAGTGTGGATCTTAACATTAATTTTAATTTATTTCGGTATTACTTTAGACAAAAGGCAGTTTTTGTGGAATTTAATTGCTGAAATGGTCTTCATCATATTGATTTTACATGTTTTGAATGCATTGACAGTTCGTAATACCTGGCTAGGTAACATTAAATGAATTTTATCCACAGTGGATGCTGTCGAACTCCATTACTGTTCCTGTATGGGGTTGTAGAAAAAATCCGCTACCAGTCAGAATAAAATGTTGTTTATTCGTCACACGACCGGTTTCAGGCTTGCTCCCATCTTCAGGTGTTTATACATTCATTTACATGTTTGTACTGTTGGAGATCACTGTATAAATAGAAAAAAAAATTGCAGGTGACTACACAAATACAAGTGGGACAATTGTAAGTGGTAAGGCAGTATTTGACGAAAATATATCTGTACTTACAAAAAGATGAAGCACCATTATTACAGTTATGCTGTGATGATAGTTTTGCCACTTAGTTACACACTTGTGTTTAATTTCACATCCATATATCAGGTATAGCTCCATGTTACGCTATTATGATGTGCACTCGTGAAATACACTATGTTTACTTACAAGAATGTTGGGTGCGGTCAAAGAACTCAGATGTAGCCGATGTAAAAAATGTTGCTCACACAGAAACTCGTAGGTTCTGGTCAAAGAACTTAGCCACAGCAAGTGCAAAGGTGTTGCATATATAGAAATTTAAAAAGCTGTAATAGATTGCGACGTTTCTTAACACACATTATGAAATTTTTTGGTTTACATTTTTGACGGAATACTTAGATCTAGGAAGTACAATGTTGTTACATATATGAAATTACTCAAAGCTATTAAAAATTAAAATTATTTTTAACTGTTTACAATTAGCAAGCATATGTCTAGAGCGTTATAAATGAGTTATGTATGAGTGATTTGCAGGTCTGTATGGTGTGGAACCTGTCGGTGTGATACATACATTCCTAAATAAAGTAAAGTGGTTCGTCCATCCATGGGCCTAGTGCAGGGTGAGTCCTTTTACCCAAATCGTGTAGGAAGAGGTAGAGTGCCGGTGGCTTAGTTTAGTGGTGATGAGCTTGGCTTGCAACAACATTCTTAGGTTGTTGGTGGAAGCGCAAGTGAGCTTTGTTTACTGGCAGATTTCACACTTAGTGCTGGTTCCTAGGAGGAACTGGCGGTCAGGTGGCTGAGGTTAGTACAAGTGCCCTTTCTTTCGAACAACTTTGTTAGGTAGGTAGAGAAAGTGGAAGTGATGTTTGTTTAATGCCAGAATTCAAACTCGGCACTGGTTCCTAGGAATAGTTGGCTGTCTGGTCCTCGAAAAGTAGTTGAAATTAGGTAGCTGAAAACGTTTGTACACATATATGAAATTGTAAATTGAATTATTTAATATGATTAAAACTGTGATGGAATTAAGTACTTAGGTAATTGATAGGTTAAATGGCGATGTGGCATTTAGCATATTTACAGAATAACTTGTCCGTCGCGTGTATGGAGGGTGTGTGACGTAAGTGGGGCGGCGGTGCAGCGATTGTCCTGTTATAACATTTTCACAAGAGAGAGTCAGTTAGCGAGCGTTCTAGTGCTGACCAAACGTGCTGTTATATAGTCATGGTAGATTCCACTCTCGAGCAAACTTTGCCGCCAAAAATGTAGCACTGCATTCTCGCTCGCACAAGGACATATGGTGGACGGTGAGCGGTCGGCATCGACATGTTTGAATGTGCCCAGGAAAACAACTTTGGCGCCAAAGGTGTTGCAGGGAACATCAGACCGTTTCGTGATTCAGCTTCGAGGCCTACAATTTTGGCGGGAAACGTGCAGAGGCAACGAATACACATGATGAGCTGACAAGGGAGAGTTTTTACGTCAAACTCGGCAACTTCCAGCCTGTCCAGCGAAAACATGTTTACGACGTAGGAGCATTTGCTGGGCTCATCCCAGCGTACTGGCAGTCCAGCGCTAGCGGCCGCCTCACGTAACAGGCATCGGCAGTGTCTCCCTGCACTGGCCAGGGGGTGGCGAGGATTTGAACTAATTCAGTTGGGTCACGGACGACATGGCGACTGCACTCCGATATCAAAGATGAAATAAAGTCTTCAGTCCCTTCCCCCCTGCAAAACCAAAGGACCTGACTTAGGTTACAATAAGTGCAGTTTATTATTTCATGTGATTGTGATAGGTTACCAGTGAAAAAAGATAAGTGACGGAGAAAGTTCGTACGTGTGATCGATTATGGTGTTGGGATTTGAATTTGTGATAGATTTTTGTTATGAATGTAAGGAAAATGGCTTTCTCGCCATGAAAATAAATTATAATAATAAATAGAAGTAAAGTTTTCGAGACATTATCGTGTTTGAATTTGAATTTGGTGCCATTTTCTATAGGAGGTAGGCCTATAACAATAAATAATACTAATAATAAATGATATTAAATCATAATGAATGATAATAAATGAAAATGAATGATGTTGAATGTTAATAAATAATAATGAATAATAATAAACAAAAGTAATGTTTGGCAGCCATTATCGTGTTGGAATTTGAATTTGGAGGGAAGATTCTAGTGGAGGCATGGCCAATAACAATAAACAATAATAAATGATAATGAATAAATGATAATGAATGATAATAAATGATAATGAATGATAATCAATAAAATGAATAATAATAAAGACAAGTACGGTTTTGCATGCATTCTCCTGTTGTGATTCAAACTTCCCGCCATTTTTTCTTCTGGAGGCTTAGGTTATTGGACATAGCACAGTTGGTCTGTTTTCCCGCCAAAATTCAAAGTTCTCGCCATTTTTCTGGAGGTTAGGTTAGTGGATGTACCACAATTGGCCCATACTCCCGCCAAAAGACGCCATGTTGGATGATGTCATGGATTGATGTCAAGTCTACATGCCGCCATCTTTGATGACGTTGTCGCCGCCATCTTGAATAAATTTGGCTACAGTACAGTGTGTCGTCATTTATAGGTTGCCCCACTACTAATGTCTACTACAAAACGAGGGCGTAATATATAGCCAATACAAAGATATATGAATGTCGTTAATTTTCGTTGTCTTTTACGCATAACATTCTTTTTAAAGTTATATTTATGTGTAAGAAGGGTCCTAAACCTGAAAATATGAATATGACACCAGACCTGAAAATTCACATCCACTGACAACACCTAAATTTTTGCGTTATGTTTTACAGAAAAATTTAAAGCAATTACAGTATCTGGTAGAAAAATCATTAAAATTCATAAATATATTTTTTCAGAATTTTAAAATATAATGTACATGACTAGATTACAGTGTTCTGAAAAGGTAGGCATGAAGTACCCATTCCCTCCTCCTTGGTATTGTGAGGGTTAAACCATGTAGTGTTAAGGGAATCTGATTACGAAATGAGACACTAGAAGGACTATTAGGCAGCAAAATAACTGATGGTGGCCGAAGTATAGAGGATATAAAATGAAGACTGACTATAGCAAGAAAAGTATTAGTGAAAAAGAGGGATTTGCTAACATTGAATACAAATTTAAGTGTTAGGAAGTCTTTCTGGAAGGTATTTGTATGGTTTCCTAGATGCTGCTCCAGGCGGTTGTGTAAAAATTAATGTTTAAAATATAAATTAAAACATAAAATAAATGAATGATTAAGGGAACTAGTATCTACTAAATAATAAATGTTGTTTCTGCTTATACATTTATTGTAGATTAAAACCCCTTTCTATATTACAAATGTCGTATAACGATGTGCAATGGACATAAAGAGATACAAATGAATTTCCTGACTAATAATATTGATCAACTTCCCAAAGGTGCCCCTTCTTATGGCTGCACGATCTAATACGAATAACTCGAGATGACGGAAGTCACAAATGAATTTCCTGACTAATAATAATAATCGACTTACCAAAGTCACCCCTTCTTATGGCTACAAGATCTAATATGAGTAACTCGAGATGGCTGAAGTCATCTACGTCCCAAACACTAGAAGACACTACTTTCAAAGATGATCTACGGTAGTGTGCAATCTCAGTGGAAATGAAACTTACAAGATCGCAGCTGTTTAGGTTTATAGCCCTAATAAGCCGAAGCAATTAGCAAAATCACCATATGTACTGCGTCCGGTGCGTCGGAGTGATGGTTCTCGTACACGTCTGCGACAATGTAAGATCTCAAGCCACAAAATAAGAAACTCATTAAACACTAGGATGGCAAAAGGCTGTCCTCTGACTAGTGTCATCCAATACTATCTTCTCCTCTCTGTATTCTACAGGCAAGAATCGCGAACTCCCAGCCACGAGGACGGAATTCAAATACGTCTCATCTCAATCTGAGTATTGACAGGAGAAGTGCTCTCAATCACTGAGCGCTGTCTACTCAATAACGATTCCCTACGCAGAGGCGAAGTCCAGAATCGTATAAGTTAGCAACACCTCCGGACACCTAAACCAACATCCCAGGTCCTGTGGCACTATATCATGCGAATTAATCCTTAGTGACTATGCCCGCATGTGTCCTATGATGATAAACGAACGTTGCAACTCTATTTCAGTAGTGACAGCTTAGGTAATTCTAAGTTCTAAGGGAATAATGACCTCAGATGTTAAGTCCCATAGTGCTCAGAGCCATTTGAACCAGTTTAAAACTGCTCACATGGACCCCGTCCGAAATTGGTGTGATCCAAATACTGATTAGCAATTTATCAGATCTTTTATTGTGCACCAAATAACCCACAGTCTCTCATATATGAGGTCCGATACTCAATTAACTATACAGCATAATTCGATAGACTGACCGCATTATGCACTTGCCTTATGAAAATTACATTGGAGCCACATCAGTAATTATGCGTTTCTCTCGAACAAAAAACTGGAGTAAAGGAAATCACAAGAGGAATCAACAAGCACTGCTCAGTTAATTTCGATTGACAATACTGAGCTGTCTACCTGCCTGTAAGTGGTAGGTGATCACGACTTTTTTCTTTACATTGTCTATCTTCCTTCCACCTTCCTTCTCTTGATAGATCACTGAGCCAGTCTAACGATACTCCCTGGAATAAGCAGCTGATAATGTTAGAATGCCTTTCTGCGAAAAGCTCACTGAGAACGGAGAAATAGCCTAAAATGGAGGAACTGATAATGCGCTGAAGAAAGAACTTTTTACGTTATGTGTGCTATTCGATTACTGTAATTCTTATACGCAATCGTTCATTTTATAGCTTTTAAAACGTAAGGGTTTTTGTAGCTCTTCTAAGCGGCGTCCAAGGAATATAGAACTAGGGAAATCACCAACACTGCACCTTCTGTTGACATGTACAATGGCAACATTAAAGCATTTGAGTCAGGCCCCCTAAGGCAGAGAAGTTTCTGAAGTCGGACTTTTACATAAACGCTTCAAATTTAACTACACTCCTGGAAATGGAAAAAAGAACACATAGACATCGGTGTTTCAGACCCACCATACTTGCTCCGGACACTGCGAGAGGGCTGTACAAGCAATGATCACACGCACGGCACAGCGGACACACCAGGAACCGCGGTGTTGGCCGTCGAATGGCGCTAGCTGCGCAGCATTTGTGCACCGCCGCCGTCAGTGTCAGCCAGTTTGCCGTGGCATACGGAGCTCCATCGCAGTCTTTAACACTGGTAGCATGCCGCGACAGCGTGGACGTGAACCGTATGTGCAGTTGACGGACTTTGAACCAGGGCGTATAGTGGGCATGCGGGAGGCCGGGTGGACGTACCGCCGAATTGCTCAACACGTGGGGAGTGAGGTCTCCACCGTACATCGATGTTGTCGAGAGTGGTCGGCGGAAGGTGCACGTGCCTGTCGACCTGGGACTGGACCGCAGCGACGCACGGATGCACGCCAAGACCGTAGGATCCTACGCAGTGCCGTAGGGGACCGCACCGCCACTTCCCAGCAAATTAGGGACACTGTTGCTCCTGGGGTATCGGCGAGGACCATTCGCAACCGTCTCTATGAAGCTGGGCTACGGTCCCGCACACCGTTAGGCCGTCTTCCGCTCACACCCCAACATTGTGCAGCCCGCCTCCAGTGGTGTCGCGACAGGCGTGAATGGAGGGACGAATGGAGACGTGTCGTCTTCAGCGATGAGAGTCGCTTCTGCCTTGGTGCCAATGATGGCGTGTTTGGCGCCGTGCAGGTGATCACCACAATCAGGACTGCATACGACCGAGGCACACAGGGCCAATACCCGGCATCATGGTGTGGGGAGCGATCTCCTACACTGGCCGTACACCTCTGGTGATCGTCGAGGGGACACTGAATAGTGCACGGTACATCCAAACCGTCATCGAACCCATCGTTCTACCATTCCTAGACCGGCAAGGGAACTTGCTGTTCCAACAGGACAATGCACGTCCGCATGTATCCCGTGCCACCCAACGTGCTCTAGAAGGTGTAAGTCAACTACGCTGGCCAGCAAGATCTCCGGATCTGTCCCCCATTGAGCATGTTTGGGACTGGATGAAGCGTCGTCTCACGCGGTCTGCACGTCCAGCACGAATGCTGGTCCAACTGAGGCGCCAGGTGGAAATGGCATGGCAAGCCGTTCCACAGGACTACATCCAGCATCTCTACGATCGTCTCCATGGGAGAATAGCAGCCTGCATTGCTGCGAAAGGTGGATATACACTGTACTAGAGCCGACATTGTTCATGCTCTGTTGCCTGTGTCTATGTGCCTGTGGTTCTGTCAGTGTGATCATGTGTTGTATCTGACCCCAGGAATGTGTCAATAAAGTTTCCCCTTCCTGGGACAATGAATTTACGGTGTTCTTATTTCAAATTCCAGGAGTGTATAATGTAAAGCTACTTGTCCATATATGTTGTGAGGTAGCAACTTTCCTCTATCGACCATTCGTCATTTAAAAATGATATCTGAAGATAAGTGGCGTAAAGTCATGACTGGATACAATAGTTTTCAATCCTCATACTTCTCCAATCCCCGAATACACTCTAACGACATTTCCCTTTATTGCATCTCGGACTGTCTTTTCTCTTTGTTCTTGCTAGTGGGTTCGAACGGAAGTGGCTTTCTTTTCGATCTAGAAATAGTTATGTCGATGTACTCTGCTCCTCTGGAAGTTACAAAAATAACATTTAATGTTCTGAAATAGGAGAGATGCTCATTCCTGCATATTCCTGCACAACTGCTACCATGTGAATCCTTGGGAATCCAAGTTGATCTAAATTAAAGTTTGAATTTTTGCCGTATATGTAATGAAACATGAACTTTGCCGTCCTGCGATAAAAAGAATAGGGGAGTAATGAGACTGGACATGTATTTCAGGGCCCGACCCTATCAAAGACCAAATGTTGTTGAAGCACGTGAATTCTGATATTCCAATCGATGGATTTCTAGTTGTGCAACGGGAAGACTGAAGTGAGACATTCAGGTAGCCTACACTCGATGTTATTCAACATCTACACCAAACAAGCAGTAAAGCATACAAGGATAAATTTGTAAACAGAATTAAATATTAGAGAGAAGCAATAAACATTTTGAAGTTTACCGGTGACACTGCAATTGTCTAAGAGACAGCAAAGCACTTGGAATAACAGTTGAATGGAATAGATAGTGCCCTGGAAAGGAATTATAAGATAATCCTCAATGGGACTAAATGAAAGATAATGGAACGTATTCGAATTAAACCTAGCAGTACCACCGGACTTAAAATAACGTGTACTAGAAAAGAGGGGCGTAATATATGACCAACACAGAGATATACTTATTTCGTACATTTTCGTTGTCTTTTACGCACAACAGGATATAAAATGCAGACTGACTATAGCAAGAATAGTATTAATGAAGAAGAGGGAATTCGTATCATCGAACATAAATTTAAGTGTTACGAAGTGCTATTGGAAGGTATTTGTATTCTGTCCGAGTTGCTGCTCCAGGCGGGTGTAAAAACGAATGTGCACAATGGAAAATACTGATCGCGAAAGTAAAGATTTGGCCCTGACTGACTGCCTCTGGAGCGGGTCTTAGGATCTCTTAACGGTGATATTATTTTCTCCTTCTTGCTCTTTAAAATATAAAACACAATATAAAAATAAATGAACGATTAATGTAACTGGTAACTACTAAATGTTAATGTTTTTTCTGCATATACATTTATTGTAGATTAAAACTCCTTTATATATTACAAATGTTTATGTGTCGATGTGCAATGGACATAAAGAGATACAAATGAATTTCCTGACCAATATTATTGTTCAACTGCCCAAATGTGTCCCTTTGTATGGCTACTCGATCTAATATGAATAACGCGAGATCACCGATATAATCTACATCTTAAACACTAGGAGACATAACTTTGAGCTATGATCTACAGTGGTGTGGAACCTCAGTGGAAATGAAACTTACATTACCACAGCTGTTCAGCTTTACAGCCCTAATAAGCCGAAGCAATTACCAATATCACCGAATGTACTTCGTCCCATGCGTCGGAGTGATGGTACTCGTAAACGGCTGCGACGATGGAAGAACTCCAGCCACAAAATAAAAAAACTCATTAACCACTAGGATGGAAGAAGGCGGTCCTCTGAATAGTATAATCTAATACTATCTTCTCCACTCTGTATTGTACAGACAAGAAACGCGAACTCCCAGCCACAACGACGGAATTCAGATAACGTCTCAACGTGAGTACTGACAGAAGAAGTGCTCTCAATCACCGAACGCTGCGTACTCAACGACGATTCCTTACCCAGAGGCGAAGTCCAGAATCGTGTATGTTAGCAACACCTTTGGTCACCTAAAGCGACATCCCAGTGCCTTGTGGCACTAGGTCATGCAAATTAAGCATTAGTGATTTCGCCCTCATTTGTCCTATCATGATAAACGAACCTTGCAGCAGTATTTCACTGCTGACAGTTCCCCTAGCTTGAACATTATCCCCTTGGGTTCCAACGGTCGTCATCGAAAGTCAGTTTCTGCATGACGCTTGATGAGAAAGTCTAACCCTGGGATTGCACAGCAACCTTCGCCAGCATCACACATTACACTGCAAGTGTTGTCACTTTTGTCAATCTCCTGATCCACTGGCACAAGCCTTGTCGGCCCGATCATAAACCTTACAAACACATTTCCTGTTTCTTCTCTTCCCACTTTCCGAGGAAGCAGTGCAGTCAAAGATGGTGCCGAATTGCGGCCTTCTGAAATACTAAATGCATTTGTACCATTTCCGTACCCAAAACATCTGCAATACTTTCAACCTTATCGATAGCTTTCTGTGTCACCTCCTAAGTATCTACAGCAAAATTACGTCGGGAGTTGCGCTCTGCAAGACATAATAATGGTCGGCACATGCACTTCCCTCCACATCTGGTCCAGGCTGCAGAAATTTGCAACTTCTCCGCCAGGGTATCCCCCACTAATTATGCAAACAACAAACGAGGAGAACAAAACAGTATGACGACCAGGGAACTTAATCTAATTCTATCCTAACACTTACAATAACTTAACTTCTCCGCTTGAGTGGCTACTCATGACTACTACTTTACGTGCTTAACCGCAGTGGGCCACATTCATTGCTCCAAAACAAATACATTGTGTGGTGTCACCGCCAGACACCACAATTCCTAGCCTTTAAATCGGTCACGGCCCGGTAGTATACGTCGGACCCGCGTGTCGCCACTATCAGTGATTGCAGGCCGAGCGCCGCCACACGGCAGGTCTAGAGAGACTTCATAGCACTCGCCCCAGTTGTACAGCCGACTTTGCTAGCGATTGTTCTCTGAAAAATTACGCTCTCATTTGCCGAGACAATAGTTAGCATAGCCTTCAGCTACGTTATTTGCTACGACCTAGCAAGGCGCCAGTAACCGTACTATTGATATTGTGAATCATGTACCATAAAGAGCGACGTTCATGTACCATAAAGAGCGACCAGGGAACTTAATCTAATTCTATCCTAACACTTACAATAACTTAACTTCGCCGCTTGAGTGGCTACTCATGACTACTACTTTACGTGCTTAAACGCAGTGGGCCACATTCATTGCTCCAAAACAAATACATTGTGTAGTGTCACCGCCAGACACCACACTTGCTAGGTGGTAGCCTTTAAATCGGCCGCGGTCCGGTAGTATACGTCGGACCCGCGAGTCGCCACTATCAGTGATTGCAGGCCGAGAGCCGCCACACGGCAGGTCTAGAGAGACTTCATAGCACTCGCCCCAGTTGTACAGCCAACTTTGCTAGCGATGGTTCACTGAAAAATTACGCTCTCATTTGCCGAGACGATAGTTAGCATAGCCTTCAGCTACGTTATTTGCTACGACCCAGCAAGGCGCCATTATCCGTACTATTGATATTGTGAATCATGTACCATAAAGAGCGACGTTCTCCATGAATGGATTAAAGTTAAGTATTCCACCAGCTACGTCCGTTTTTCTCAATTCTAATTCCCTTGTCATGTTCCAGACCTCACGCCATCCTGCGTGAGCTGAGACGCGTGCATTTCGGCCTCCTTTAACCATACGGTGACTCTCCTGCCAACCACAACACATTGCCCATTCAAAACAGCGAGAAACACCACAACTCCGACTTCTCGACAAAACTCATGTTGCCCTCCTAAAAAGCTACGCATAGTTAACACCTTATACACTTCCAGACATTGAGCCACAATCATTGATGATAGGTAAAAATAACGTTCATGTTTACACATCCTCTGAACACAGTCTGAGTTTACTTGACACATGCCTCACTTGAAAACAGAACTGAAAAGCTGCATAACATGCACTGACTTGACGTGATACTCGCAGGGGGCAAAATAGAACAGTTAGTGCACTCACCCACTGCATACTTGGCTTCAAATGGCTCTGAGAACTATGGGACGTACTTTCTGAGGTCACCTGTCCCCTAGAACTTAGAACTACTTAAACCTAACTAACCTACGGACACCGCAAACATCCATGCCCGAGGCAGGATTCGAAACTTCGACTGTAGCGGTCGCTCGTCTCGAGACTGAAGGGCCTAGAACCTCTCGGACGTTCCGGCTGGCCCACTGCATACTGATACGGTGTGTCGACGAAACTGCAACCCTGAGGTAGTCGAGAGTCATCGTCTCCAGGCAGGGTGGCTGGTAAGGGTTCCCTGTCACTGAAATTTATGGGTGACGCACACTTCGGACATCAAACTGTAGAGGTCCTGTATGGATGTCCTCTAAACGTGGAGGTCTAGGTTGAGGTGGTGGATTGTTGTCGGGTTGATGATCGATGGATGCTTATAAAAAATTTACTATTAGTCATACATTTTACTGAAGAACGAACAAGAACCTTGTCTGGTGCAATGTTTTCCATAGTGTGTGCTGAAGACAGCGAGTGTTAAGGAACTGACGCAACAGGTTTTCAAGGTCTCAAACAACTCCTTTCTATGGCCGAAGTCTGGTTGCACCTGGTAGTTGGCCAACTGGCTGGAAGATGTTAAGCTCACAGCACTGATCTTAAAACCAGCAACAGAGGTATACAGTTAGTGGATGCCAAATCTCGTGGTGACTGCTTCTACCCTCATGTCACCTCGTGGAGCGGCCTACACCTCTCGTATTAAATGGTAGCTACCAGACTGATACACCTTTGGTTGAAATTAATGGTTATCTACATTGGGACAGAGCTTTGCTTCGCAAATCCCAGATTGCAACCATGTAGTCGATAAGACGTCAGCTGATTGGGTGTGTAGTTACTGGCCTACCGACGCCTTTCTGCTGTGTCGTTGTTATGGTGGTGCCAGCCATTTTCCTGGATCACAATGAGGGAATCTGCCAGTGGCATTGTTGCATCTGACGTAATGGTGTTACGTCGGCGCTGAGCTGGCCCATTCCCAAGATCTTCTGCAACAGCCATAGCTATGTCACAATTTTACTCAGTAACGCCGAAAAATAGTGGTGGCACTGCAGATCGAATAACTGATAAGAAGATACTGAGTCGAGCTGGGGAAAACAAGAAATTTATGGCACAACTTTATTTCATGGGGCATATCCTAAGGCATCAAGGAATTGTCAGTTTGTTAATGGAGAGAAGTGTGTATATGTGGGTGTTGGGGAGGGGCGTGTTAAAATTGTAGAGGGAGACAAATACAGTTAGCAGGTTCAAACTGATGTACACTGCATTAGCTGTGCAGCGCTGAAGAGGCTTGCACAGAATAGACTATCTTGGGCAGCTGCATCAAACCAGTCTTCAGACTGAAGACCACAACAACAACATTGTGGAAGAAGGCAGGAGGGATATTATGCTTCTGGTGCACAATTTGGCCATTTCTTTACTGGGAGAACTCCTCAACAAGGTAGATCTCGTGTGATTCAGCACCCTCGGCTGTTGTCATGGCAAAAGAAGTTTCTATATTGTTCTTAATTAATGGCCCGGCCATTCTTGTATGAGAAAAGTTATTTATCTCACAGTTTTTGCCGATGCAACGAACTGAATTAGCGGTTCATGTATTATTTCTATGTTATTAATAGAAGTGTCAATGGTATGACGTTAAACTATAACCACAGGTGGAGTGACCACTGTATAAGCAACAATAGCAGCAACCTCTCTGGAAGGTGGATGAGCGAGTGGAAGATCTGAACTGTAATTATTACCTTCACTGCTTGCGAAGGTGGAAGGAAGATAGAGAATGTAAAGCAAATAGTCGTATTCACCTACCATTTACCACCAGGCAGTGAGCTCAGTAATGTCAATTGAAATTAATCAAGCAGTGCTTGACGATTCCTGTTGTGATTTCGTGTTATTCCAGGTTGGTGTTTGAGAGAACAATAAAGTTACAGATGTGCTCCAATGTAATTTTCATAAGGCAAGTGCCTAACGCGGTCGGTCAGTCGAAATGTGGTGTATAGTTAATTGAGTATCGGACACCGTTTCTGAAAGATTGCAGGATCGTAGGTGCACCGTAAAAGATCTGATAAATTGCTAATCAATATTTGAATCAAACCAATGGCGACGGGCACCAAGTCAGCAGTTTTGCATTTCTTGGACAAATAGCTGAACACAAAACTGAAAGGTATTAATTTAAGTACACTTAAATATA
Source organism: Schistocerca gregaria (assembly GCF_023897955.1). Taxonomy (NCBI): domain Eukaryota; kingdom Metazoa; phylum Arthropoda; class Insecta; order Orthoptera; family Acrididae; genus Schistocerca; species Schistocerca gregaria. The sequence goes on along the minus strand of NC_064931.1, from coordinate 397,648,237 downwards.
TTCATGGTTCTAAAAAGCTAACAAGATAGATGCTTACATTGCGAAAGCTGAAGACAAAGGACGATGCGAAACAGGAAGGCATATCCTAGCTGATCGCAAAAAAAGTGTGAAGGCTTCTCTGTTCTTTATCATCATAGAAAGTATTAAATGTAGTTCATAACATTTGTGGATTCTCTGGTACCCACATATTTCATAAAGATAAAGAAAGAAGAATTTTCATGGTGTCTTACGGCATCCAACGATACATTTGACTACGATAATGGCTGTTATATGAGTAGTTATTCAAGTCGTGTGGAACAAAATTCCAAGATTGGTGTATACAAGATAAAACAATACACTATTGGCATGTTTTAAATAATCAGTCTGACAAATCATTTACACTGGCACGGGAGATATTTGTAGAAGATACACTAACTAAAAGTTTGGGAGGTAGCAGTGTTCTGGGCATAAGAGGTCAAGTCAGTTCAGTGATGTGTCTGCCTGTGAAAATTGACGCAGCCACTGCCAGAGTTGTGTGGCAGTTGGTTTGTATGAAGTCAATCGGTGTGACGACCGGCTGAGTGTGAGCTCTGGTTGAGCTCTTCGCAGCAGAGGTGGGCATCGATGTGCGGCCTGTCCAGGACCGTAGCCCTGACACCAGTGCGAGCCTTGCCTCGCGCTGACGGTTTAGGCGGGGCAGCCACATCGAGTTCCGACGGGCCACACAGTACAGTGTTGTGCGGCCGCACTCGAGTGCAGCAGTCTAGGGCTGAGAGAGTCCCTGACGTCACCACTAGCGCCGAGCTGTGCTGTTGCGAAACAACTTGTGTGCCACGGGCTAAGCAGAGTCGCGTACGGAGACGCAGCCTAGGGGCCGCGGCCTCGCTGCCCGCACTGAGCGGGACCGTGACGTCACTGCACCAGAGCCTTGCGCAAGCATCGGTGTGCTGCGGCTTACGGGCTGTTGGTAGGACTGACCGCAGTTAGAGCTACGGGCTACGCTGTGGGTTGAGCAGTGTTTCGTGGAGTGAGGGGATTTCATTTTTTTCGTAATGCAAAAATAAGGTCGAAAACTAAACGTGGTTTGCGGAAGGAGGAGCCGGTCGGGATGGCCGTGTGGGTACTAGGCGCTACTTTCTGGAACCGCGTGACAGCTATGGTTGCAGGTTCGAGTCCTGCCTCGGGCATGGATGTGTGTGATGTCCTTAGGTTAATTAGGTTTAAGTAGTTCTAAGTTCTAGGGGACTGATGACCAGAGATGTTAAGTCCCTTATTTCTCAGAGCCATTTGAACCATTTTTTTGCAGAAGGAGCACATGACAAGAAAAAGGGATGTAAAAGAAAAACTAATCAGTGGTGAGTAGAGAACCACACGGCCTTAATCGAATCCTAAAAGTTCGGTTTGGACCATGTTAAAGCCTATTGTGGATGGTGTTATGAAAAGGGTTCACTTTGTTTGCTGTTCGCTGTTGTCAGGGAGAGGCAATAAACATTTTGAAGTTTGCCGGTGACACTGCAATTCTGTCAGACAGCAAGGAACTTTGACAAACAGTTGAATGGAACAGATAGTGTCCTGGAAAGGGATTATAAGATAACCCTCAATGGAACTAAATGATAGGTAATTGTACGTATTCGATTTAAACCTAGCAGTACCAACGGATTTTCCATAACGCGTACTACAAAAGGGGGGCGTAACATATGACCAATACAAAGATATACAGATTTCGTTAATTTTCGTTGTCTTTTACGCACAACATACTGTTTAAAGATATATTTGTGTGTAAGAAGAGTCCTAAACCTGAAAATATGAATATGACACATGTTCTGTATATTCACATCCACTGAAACGACCTAAATTTTTGCGTTAAGTTTTACTGAAAAATTTAAAACAATTGCGGAATCTTTTAGAAGGCTACATCAGAAATATATTTTTTTTCAGAATTTTAAAATATAATGTACATGACTAGATTACAGTATACTGAAAAGGTAGACATACAGCTCCCCTTCCCTCCTCCTTGGTATTGCGAGGGTTAAATCAGGTAATAGCCGGTCGGGGTGGCTGTGCGGGTTCTAGGCGCTAGTCAGGGATCGCGTGACCGCTATGGTCGCAGGTTCGAATCCTGCCTCGGGCATGGATGTTTGTGATGTCCTTAGGTTAATTAGGTTTAAGTAGTTCTAAGTTCTAGGGGACTGATGACCACAGATGTTGAGTCCCATAGTGCTCAGAGCCATTTGAACCATTTTGAAAATCAGGTAGTGTTAAGGGATTATTGGGCAGCAAAATAACTGATGATGGCCGAAGTAGAGAGAATACAAATTTAAGACTGACTATAACAAGAAGGGTATTAATGAAAAAGATGGATTTGCTAACATCGAATATAAATTTAAGTGTCAGGAAGTATTTATCGAAGGTATTTGTATGGTTTCCAAGATGCTGCTCCAGGCGGGTGTAAAAATGGAAAATACTGAACACGAAAATTAAGATTTAGCTCAGTCTGACTAGCACCTGAAGCAGATCTCAGGATGTCTTAATGGTGATATTATTTCCTCCTTCTTAATCTTTAACACACAAATTAGAAGATAAAAATAAATTAATGATTAAGGCAACTGGTAACTACTAAATATTACTATTTTTTCTGCTTATACATTTATTGTAGATTAAAACCCCTTTATATATTACAAATGTTTATGTGTCGATGTGCAATGGACATAAAGAGATAGAAATGAACTTCCTGGGTAATATTATTGATCAACTTTGAAAATGTGCGGTCTAATATAAATAACGCAAGATGACCGAAGTCATCTACGTCCCAAACACTAGAAGACACTGTTTTCAAAGATGATTTACAGTGATGGGCAACCTCAGTGGAAATGAAACTTACATTATCACAGCTGTTCAACTTTAAAGTCCTAATAAGCCGAAGCAATTACCAATATACCGAATGTACTGCGTCCGGAGCGTCGGAGTGATGATTCTCGTACACGTCTGTAACGATGGAAGATCTCCAGCCACAAAATAAAAAGAAGTCACTAAACACTACGACGGCAGAAGGGGGCTCTCTACCCACAGGCGAAGTCCAGAATCGTATAAGGTAGCAGCACCCTCGGCTGTTGACATGGCAAAAGAATTTTCTATATTACCCTAAATTATTGGAGCTACTCATTCCCGTATGAGAGAAGCTATTTTGCTCACACTACCACAGTGTACGTGGTCCCCATCCACCAATAGCAACAACCTGTCTGGTAGGTGGATGACCGAGTGGAAGTTGTGAGCTGTAACTGTTACCTTGTCTGCTTGGGACGGTTAAAGGATCCTAGAGAATGTAAAGAAAATAGTTATGAAGACCTACCACTTACGAGCACGTAGTCAGCTCAATAATATCAATTGAAATTAACTGAACAGTGCTTGTTGATTCCTTTTGTGATTTGATATTACTCCAGGAGTTCGAGAGAAACGCAAAGTTATAGATGTGCCTCCATTGTAATTTTCAAAATGCAAGTGCATAACGCGATCGGTCCATTGCATTATGCTGTATAGTTAATAGAGTATCGGACTTGGTTTCTGAAAGACCCATATTTGGATCACACCAATGGCGGACGAGCCCCACGTTAGCAGATTTGCATTTCTTTCACGGATAGCTGAACACAAAGCTGATAAGGACATACAGAGAGATATGATTAGATTGTTAAGTTAATACATCTGAAAGTTATTAATTTAAATACACTTAAATATATTTATGGTTCTTAAGAGCTAACAAGATACGCTACTCACCATTAAAATTGCTACACCAAGAAGAAATGCAGATGATTAACGGTTTCATTGGACAAATATATTATACTAAAACTGAAATGTGATTACATTTTCACGCAATTTGGGTGCATAGATTCTGAGAAATCAGTACCCAGACAACCACCTTACGGCATTGATACGCCTGGGCATTGAGTCAAACAGAGCTTGGACGGCGTGTATAGTAACAGCTGGCCATTTAGCTTCATCACGATACCACAGTTAATCAATAGTAGTGACTAGCGTATTGTGACGAGCCAGTTGCTCGGCCACCATTGACTAGACATTTTCAGTTGGTGAGAGATATGGAGAATGTGCTGGTCAGGACAGCAGTCGAACAGTTTCTGTACCCAGAACGGCCCGTAGTGGTCCTGCAACATGCGGTCGTGCATTATCCTGCTAAAATGTAAGGTCCGAATGGATAGAATGAAGGGTAGAGCTATGGGTCGTAACACATCTGAAATGTAACGCCCACTGTTCAAAGTGCGAACAAGAGGTGACCGAGACGTGTAACCAATGGCACCCTATACCATTACGCTGGGTGATACGCCAATATGGCGATGACGAATACACGCTTCTAATGTGCGTTCACCGCGATGTCGCCAAACACGGATGCGACCATCATATTGCTGTAAACAGAACCTGGATTTAACTGAAAATATGACGTTCTGCCATTCGTGCACCTAGGTTCGTCGTTGAGTACACCATCGCAGACGCCCCTGATGATGCTCTGTGATGCAGTGCCAAGGGTAACCGCAGCCATTGTCTCCGAACTGATAGTCCATGCTGCTGCAAACGTTCAAAAAGTAATTCAAATGGCTCTGAGCACTATGGGACGTAACGTCTGAAGTCATAAGTCCCCTAGAACTTATATCCACTTAAACCTAACTAACCTAAAGACATCACACACAGCCATGCCCGAAGCAGGATTCGAACCTGCGACCGTAACAGTCACGCGGTCCCGGACTGAAGTGCCTAGAACCGCACGACCACCGCGGCCGCCTGCTGCAAACGTCGTCGAACTGTTCGTGCAGATGGTTGACACAGGGATCGACACGTGGCTGCACGATCCGTTACAGCCAAGCGGATAAGATGCCTCTCATCAAGACTGCTAGTGATGAGAGGCCGTTGGGATCCAGCACGGCGTTCCGTATTACCCTCCTGAACCCACCGATTCCTTATTCTGCTAATGGTCATTGGATCTCGACCAACGCGAGCAGCAATGTCGCAATACGATAAACCGCAATCGCAATAGGCAACAGTCCTACCTTTATCAAAGTCTGAAACGTGACGGTACGCCTTTCTCCTCCTTACACGAGGCATCACACAACGTTTCACCAGGCAACGCCTGTCAACTTTTCTTTGTGTATGAGAAATCGGTCGGAAACTTTCCGAATGGCAGTCACCGACGCCAACCTTGTGAGAAGGCTCTGAAAAGCTAATCATTTGCATATCACAGCATCTCCTTCCTGTCGTTTAAATTTCGCGTCTGTAGGACTTCATGTTCGTGGTGTAGCAATTTTAATGGCCTGTAGTGTAGATGCTTACATAGCAAAGGCAGAATATCAAAGGACGATACGGAACAGGAAGGCATCCCCCAGCTGATCGCAGAAAAAAATGTGAAGGCTTCTCTGTTCTTTACCATCATACAAAGTATTACAGGTACTTACTAACATTTTTGGACTCTCTGGTAAACACATATTTCATAAATATAAAGAAAGAAAAATTTTCTTGGTGTCTTACATTTGTCTACGATACATTTGATTACGATACTGGCTGTTACATGAGTACTAATTCAAGTCGTGTACAACAAAATTACAAGACTGGTTTATACAAGAAAAACAATACATTATTTGACATGTTTTAAATAAACAGATTGACAAAACATTTAAATTCGCACGAGAGATATTTGTACGTGATACATTACCTTAAAATTTGAGTGGTATCAATGTCCTGAGGATAAGAGGTTAAGTCAGTTCAAGGACGTGTCTTCCCGTGGTAACTGATGCAGCCACTGCTGGAGTGACTTCGCAGATGCTTGTATGATGTCAATCTGTCGGTTAAAACCGGCTGAGTGTGAGCTCTGGTTGCACACTTCGCAGCAGAGGTGGGCATCGTCGCGCCGCCCGTTCAGGACCGTAGCCATGACAGACGTGCGAGCCTTTCCTCACGCTGCCGGTTCAGCCAGGGCAGCCGCAACGAGGTCCGCTGGGAGAATCGTGCGAAGAGACTCGGCCCGCGAGCTGCGGCCTCACTGGACTACAGCAGTCTCGGGCGGAGCGAGTGCATAACGTCATCCCACGGGCCGAGCAGTGCTGTTGCGAAAGCACCTGTATGCCACGGACTCAGCAGAACTGCGCGTGGAGGCACAGCCTACGGCCCGCGACATCACTGCTCCGCACTACACGAGCCCGTAATGTTACTGCACCAGTGCCCTGCGCAAGCATTGGTGTGCTACAGCCCATGAACTGTTGGTAGCACTGCCAGCAGTTGCGAGATACGGGCTACGAGCAGTGAGTATAGCAGTACTTCATTTTTTCGTAACACACAAAATGAGAGCGGGAAACTAAACGTGGTTTGCAGAAGAAGGAGCACATATCAAGAAAAAGTAAGTAAAAGAAAAACTAATGAGTGGTGAGCAGAGAACAGCACAGCCTGGAACGAATTTTAAAAGTACAGTTTGGACCGTGTTAAAGCCTATTGTGGATGGCGTTCGGAAAAGCGTTCATTTTCTTTGATGTTCACTGTGCTTTGAAATTTACTCTCATGCTGACGGGTCAAGAGGCAGTTCACAGATTTCTTACCATCCATGCGTGTCTAATAAACAAGGGTCTTATGTGGATGAGAAACGACTTCCTAAACCTGATCGTGAGGTAACTGACGATAAATGCATGGCTATGTGTGCAAGTGACGTGAGGTCATACAGACCTATAAGATGTGAATGTCTTAGGGATCCTGTTCAGACGTTAATCGACAATGCAAAGGCCATTATGTCTCACCCCACAACTTTTCGCGGTATATTGCAGAAAGTGCAAGAAGCCTTCGACATATAATTATGCCTGAGGTAAATGCTCACATAACAGAAGGTGAATACTCAGCAACTACAGACATGTGGACATCCAGCGCGAGAAGAAACAATTATCTTCTTTAGACAATTTATGTCTCTTGGTATCCACCACTCTACTTTGAAAGACATGCAGCACACGACTGATAAAGGTACCAACATTGTCGTTGCACTGCGCGATATATTCACGATTGAGTTCTTCCTGTCGTATGCTAAACACAGGACTACGAAATAAATGTAATGGGGAGTATATGTGCGTCAATTGTCCATAAGTTCATTGTCTTTTGATTGCGGCGAAAGAACGCGCCACTTACATAAAGAAAAGTGGTCTTCTTCACGCTTTTGATAGGTGACTGAGCCAATCTGACGATAGTCACTGGAATAAGCAACTGACAGTGTAATAATGTCATTGTGTGGCACGCTCTCTGAGAAGGAAGAAATAGCCCGAAATGAAGGAACTGATATCACGCTGATGAAAGGACTTTTCTCGATATGTTTGCTATTCTATTACCATAATTAGTGTACACAATCGTCTGTGTTATAGCTTTTAAAACATAAGGGTTTTTGTAGCTTTTCAAAGCTGCGTGCAAGGAATTAGAACTGGAGAAATCACCTATACTTCTCCTTCTGTTGACATTGGCGATGACAATGTTAAAGCATTTGAGTCAGGCACCCCAAGGCAGAGAATCTTCGGACTTTTACATAAAAGCTATTTGTCCAGGCAGCAACTTTCCCCTGGTCACGATTCGTCATTTAGTAACGGTATCTGAGGATAAGAGGCGTAAAGTCATGGCAAAGGTACGATGTAGAATCCATTTATTGCTATGGTAATAACTCCCCAGTGTCCTTTCCAAAGGGAACTGATGACTTCCGAGGTCGGTCACAGAATCACGTTCAAGCCTCATACATTCTGAGTCGATGTTCCTTGCCTTGAAGCATAGCCGAATATATGAGAATTCTTTGTCAGATCGCCCAACCTAATCTGTGAGCGACCTGGGCGTAGCCCCGATACTGTATCAAATACTTTAAATACCTTCAACAACAGGACATCTGGTTTTATTTTCAATAAACTTTCACATTCAGAGTGGGGATCACATTGGCGGTGATTGCAAAATGAGCTTTTGTAGTTTTACCATCAGATAAAAAACGTTATGGTGGAAGAGGCATGTACAAGACACGAAAAGGGAATTCATTCATCAAATTCCACAAGAACTCAACTACCAGAGAAAGTAAAGAAGTTTCCATTATGGGCAGATGTCGATGATAGTCTTGCTCAAGAGGGAAGACAATGTGGCTTCTTACTTGAAAACGAGCGGCCAAAATTTTCCTACTCTTCAGAAAGTCGCCAGAAAAACACTGTGTATACAAGCATCTTGCCCATTCCTGAAAGAAATTTTAGTTCTACCGGTTCTTTACTGAGCGCAAGTCGATCACTTTTAACTCCAGACATGTTGATGACCTTCTCAATCATAGTATCTATATCGGAGACAAATGAGTGAAAAAGTATGGTGATCTCTTTTCGAACATTAACTTCCCTTCTTCGTCATTTTTATTGGTGTAAAAGTTTTCGTATATTGCAGGTTTTGTTACGTATGTTCGATTTATGTACGCTGTTTTTCATATTAATTTCGAATTTTTAAATGACAGAACTTTAGAATCATGGGGAACATACTCACTTGCTGACGTCTTGTTATGTTATGCACCGCCAGTGGTTTGTTTTACATGTTCCTGTTGCCATGCGACGTACGTCATGATGTGCTTTTAAGTAACAACAACTGTTCCGGCGATCAGTACGAATGTTGCAAGCACACGGGTCACTATGTGGAGTTAATCACAGGCTTTGCTCCTGCAATGGCGGAGTACACAAGTGCAGAGATGACAGATGCCGATTTCATGGACCAATTCCCTGGCCCCCACGCTCTCCGGAGCTGAGCCCACGGGACTTTTATTTTTTGGAGGTATTTGCGTGGAACCCTAGTACAAAACGTTCAGAGTCTCCGTGCCTGTATTGCGGAAGGTAGCGAAACCATACGCAATACTTCAGGGATACATCAGCGCATCGAGATTCACTACGACGACGGGTTGACGCATGTATCAACGATCACGGAGGGCATATTGAACATCTCCTGTGAGAAAGTGTTGCATGCCGTATGCTGGCGCATTCCGATCATGTGTATTCGTCTACGTGTGAGGAATGTGTCCTTCAATTTCTGCGCACATTGTTGTTACACCCTGTATTTCTGTGAGTCTTATTAGCATTTAAAAACCCCGGAACCACCGTAGATGGCGCTGAGACAAGTAATTTGATATGAGACATATGGGGCCACAAATGTCGGAAACACCTGAAAAAGTGACGACAAATATTGAACGCGTGACGTCCGAAGATGATGTACCTCGCTGCACGTGCATTGTTGTGCTCGTCGATCCTAATCTCGCCGGCAGTGGGCCTGCACTTCTCACCAAGTCAAAGATTGACGTCGGTGGGCTATGAGCCTGCATGCACGACTATAGTGGGTGAGGCAAAGTACTTTTGGTAGAGCACTTGCCCGCGAAAGGCAAAGGTCTCGAGTTCGAGTCTCGGTCGGGCACACAGTTTTAATCTGCCAGGAAGTTTCTTACTAAATAAAGTCTGGCGTGGGACCTGTCGTTCACGGTGCGTTTTGGCGAGGGCCAGTCCGCGCCAGCGCGCCGTAAGGCACAGAGGTTCGCACTGGGGCGTATCGCTTCTAGGCGGACGTGCCGCGACAGGACTCACAGGGGAAGTGATGAGTCACACATAGCCTCTCCTTCCCAAGTGACTCTCTCCGCCTTCAAGTGGTGCCAGACGTTAAGCTTGGCACATCTCGGGTCTCTCCGGGTGTGTCCTGCCACAAAAGGAAGAGCTGCGACCCAACCCGATGCGAAAGCGAAGGGTGCGTGGCACAGGGGGAGCTGTGTCGAGGGACGAACATCCGTCCCTTTCTGTGCGCAGGGCCCAGACCAACAGGTGCTCTGCTTGCCGGCGACTTCGTTTGCGGGGGCGGGATCGCGGCGCGATTCGGCAAGGGAGCTTCGCCGCCGCCCCTGGGTAACCGGGGCGTGTTCTGTCAAACCCAGGAGATGGTGACATCGCCTGGGCTAGGTTAGCTGGGTCCAGACCGCCGAACGACTGGGGGACCGGCCCGCCACCTGAGTAGGAGCGGGTCCTTGGCCGAGAGTGGAAACTCGGGCAAGTAGGCGGCGAAGGGCGAGAGGTGCATCCGTCTCTCCAGAGTGCGGGGTGCACTTGCCGAGGAGCGTCGAGTGAAAACGCCGATGACGGAGCCTTCGATGGGGACCAGTGCGCTGGCGACGGCGCGCTGAACCCGGCAGTCCCAGAGGGCCCTTGACCTAGGGGCGAGGTCGGTGGGCGAGCTGCAATAAGTCCCCCCCCCCCCCCCCATGCCAGAGGAGCCGGTCCGGGGCAAGAGACGGGCTCCCACCCCTCTTTTTTATCATTCGTTCAGCATGGCTACAACCGAAAAGAGTGATATGAGTGCGACATCGAGGCTACCTTTGGTGTCTGATCCCTCTCCCCAGGACGAGATGGGACAGACAGAGGGCGAAAGTGTAACTCAGAGACATGCCAGAATTTCACTGCTCCTAGAGCAGAACATAAAAAACGGCAAAATCAGTCAGGCGGCCCTGTCTGTAATAAAAAATGAATTGGCGGCTTGGGCTATTGCCAACGCCAAGCTGGAAGGCCCCGTGGAGGAACTTCAGAAAGAAAATGACAGACTAAGAAAGCAACCAATTAAGACCTGGGCTGGTGTGGTCGCGCAAGCGCCACCGAAGCCACAAACCACAAGAGACACAATAGCTAAGGCAGCTAATCGGCCAGATACCACGGTCTTCTTGAAGACCTTACCTGGCCAGGATACGAGCGTTAAACGAATTCAAGAGCTGCTGACAACAACAATAAACCCAGTAAGGGACAAAATAAAAATAAACAAAGTTAAGCCAAGTAGAAACTCGGTTATTGTTGAGGTAGCAACAGAAGAGGACAAAGAGAAATTATTGACAAACCAGAAACTGAATTCAGTAGTCAAATGTGAACCACCTAGAAAGAGGAATCCATTAGTGATCCCATATGATGTTCCAACAACAATGACGAATGAACAACTATATGATACAATAAGGGCACAAAACTTTGAATAGATAAAAAAGGAAGATTTCAAAGAAAGCTTCAAATTAATATTTAAAACGGGACCTCGGGACCGCGATGTTGTTCATCTCGTTGCCGAGGTTACCGCGCCAATGTGGCGGAAGATAACGGGAATGGGCAGGTTATACATTGGCTTTCACGCGGTCAACACCAGGGACTATTTAGTGGTACCTCGTTGCCACAACTGTGGTGACCTGGATCACGTTCTGAGGCACTGCACCAGGGGGTCGGCGTGCTCCAAGTGTGGTGAGGACGGACACGTCCGAAAGGACTGTAAAGCTCCAGGAGTCTGCATTCCATGCAAAAGGCGAGGCAAGAAAACCTGTGGAGCAACGGGACGGAATTGCCCCTCCTATCGAATGCTGGAGCAAAGAATGATTTCAAGAATAGACTATGGCTGAGCCTGGGAAGGCGTGCAGGATGCCTAAAAGGAAATCCCCGAGCAAAAGGAGGAGGGATGCTATGAGGGCAAGTGCTTTTAGGGAGTTCTTGAAGTCGCTCTTGAGCGACTTCAAGATCGAGACATGTAACAAGATCACTCAAACTGACTTCCCTACAACAAGTATCGGCATTCAAACTGACCTCCCTTTGGGGGTCAGTACTCCCTCCTCCTACAGCCGGGACAAGGGGCCGACTAAAGACCAGTTGCGGCAGGGGCATCCCGTAAAAGTTACAAATGTAGAAGGATCAGCCATAGATCAAAAACCAGTCCAGGAAAACACTGTGACTAGCTCCAGTGCGAGTCCCACCACACAAGACCCACCTATAACAAGACTGCCACCTGTTGACCCTGTCAGGGTCTATTCAAATATAGAATTTACCATGCAGTTAGCAAGACTGGAGCAACCGAACACCCTGACCACTGCCTTACGACACGTGGTCCGGGTGGGACATGAAAACGGCAAAAAAGTCACCTTCTCGGTAATGGAGGCTGTAGACAGAATACAGCTCAAGTCAGTGAATCTCCCCACGGACTTCGGAGCCCTGCGAGACTTACTGAAGAAAGTTTTTGAAAGGAGAGGTGAAAAATTCGACCTAGATGACATATATAAACAAGCTGTATTGGCTAATGGACGCATCGTATTTGACTGGAGTAAGACCTGGCCGATCGACTGCATACTTACTTTCCATAATGACCAGGATCAACATTGGCCAACTAAACGCGCATAACAGCAGACTTGTGATGCAGGAGCTGCGTAAAGAGGGGAGGAAAGGAGACTGGACGTGCTCTGCCTGCAGGAGCCGTACTCCCTAGCTGGGAAATTAGTTTATACAGCTGCAACTTGGCAAATAGTCAGCACAGGAGCATATCCGAAAGCGGCGATAATCTTAACCAACAGACTTCTGAGAGCCACGATACTCTCGCAGTACACAACCACCCACTGCAATGTCACGGAGCTACAACTACCAGTTGATGACTTTACACTGATAAATATGTACTTTCAGTACGGAGACAACATAGAGGAACATCTCGATCATCTGACAACTGTACTTACGGCATTGCAGGGGCAAATGGTGATAGTTACTGTAGACATTAACGCCAAGTCCCCCCTGTGGTACAGCAGCACCAGGGATTCAAATGGAGAAAAGGTCGAAGAGCTTATCATGGTCTTGCAACTAGTGGTGGCCAACAAGCCCGGTAACCCTCCAACCTACGCGGCTGGAGGGGGACAGGGCACGAACATTGATGTGACCTTGGTCACACCAAACACAGCAAATCTTATAAAACAATGGAGAGTGGAGGAAAATGCCACCTCTAGTGATCATAACCTGATCACTTTTTCCCTGGAGCATACAGAGAGCTGCTGGGCCACAGGGTGGGAAGTCCGCTACAATTTCAGAAGAGCTGACTGGGAACACCTAGCAAGGGAGTGCAGCATTCCTGCATTGCCAGAAGGTGACACTGACACTGACATTGACATTGACAATAGAGCTGAAGAACTAGTGGGCGCTATAAACAGGGCGGTGAAAGCAGCGGTGCCAACCAAGAGAAGGGCCATGGCGGCCTCCCCATCACCATGGTCTGCTGAACTGGAGGAGATGCGCCGATCTGTCAGAAGGCTGAGGAGGCACTACCAGCGCAGTGTCGTCTGGCTGGAAAGACAAAGTTAGCTGATAAGGTATCGAGAGGCAAAGCAGAGGTTTCAAGAGGAGCTACGCTCTGTTAGGTCAAAGAGCTGGGAGACCTTTGTACAAAACCAACTGGCTATTGACCCATGGGGTACTCCATAAAAGCTGGTGAGGGAGGAAGTCCGCTCTCCTATGGAACTGTCAACTGTCAGACACGGGGACGGGATGACGGAATCTTGGCGGGAGACTGCTGAGGTCCTTCTCCAGTCCCTGCTGCCTGAAGACAGCGCGGATGGGGAGACTGAGGAACAGCGCCAGATACAGGAGAAGGATTTGGAAGAATATGTTGACGATACCGCAGTCTACCCCTTCTCTGAGGAGGAGGTAGCAGCTCATATCAAGTCATTAAAGAAAGGGAAAACTCCCGGACCAGACGGCATTGTGGCGGAGCTGGTGCAGTTTTTAGCCCCCCAGCTGATTGCACCACTCACTCATTTATATAATAAATGCTTAAATCAGAAAAAATTTCCCAAGATCTGGAAATCTGCCAATGTTGTTATTATCAAAAAGGGACCAGACAAAGATCCAGTGGAGCCAAAATCATATAGACCAATATGCCTTCTAGACCTACTAGGGAAGGTATTACACTCCTGGAAATGGAAAAAAGAACACATTGACACCGGTGTGTCAGGCCCACCATACTTGCTCCGGCACTGCGAGAGGGCTGTACAAGCAATGATCACACGCACGGCACAGCGGACACACCAGGAACCGCAGTGTTGGCCGTCGAATGGCGCTAGCTGCGCAGCATTTGTGCACCGCCGCCGTCAGTGTCAGCCAGTTTGCCGTGGCATACGGAGCTCCATCGCAGCCTTTAACACTGGTAGCATGCCGCGACAGCGTGGACGTGAACCGTATGTGCAGTTGACGGACTTTGAGCGAGGGCGTATAGTGGGCATGCGGGAGGCCGGGTGGACGTACCGCCGAATTGCTCAACACGTGGGGCGTGAGGTCTCGACAGTACATCGATGTTGTCGCCAGTGGTCGGCGGAAGGTGCACGTGCCCGTCGACCTGGGACCGGACCGCAGCGACGCACGGATGCACGCCAAGACCGTAGGATCCTACGCAGTACCGTAGGGGACCGCACCGCCACTTCCCAGCAAATTAGGGACACTGTTGCTCCTGGGGTATCGGCGAGGACCATTCGCAACCGTCTCCATGAAGCTGGGCTACGGTCCCGCACACCGTTAGGCCGTCTTCCGCTCACGCCCCAACATCGTGCAGCCCGCCTCCAGTGGTGTCGCGACAGGCGTGAATGGAGGGACGAATGGAGACGTGTCGTCTTCAGCGATGAGAGTCGCTTCTGCCTTGGTGCCAATGATGGCGTGTTTGGCGCCGTGCAGGTGATCGCCACAATCAGGACTGCATACGACCGAGGCACACAGGGCCAATACCCGGCATCATGGTGTGGGGAGCGATCTCCTACACTGGCCGTACACCTCTGGTGATCGTCGAGGGGACACTGAATAGTGCACGGTACATCCAAACCGTCATCGAACCCATCGTTCTACCATTCCTAGACCGGCAAGGGAACTTGCTGTTCCAACAGGACAATGCACGTCCGCATGTATCCCATGCCACCCAACATGCTCTAGAAGGTGTAAGTCAACTACCCTGGCCAGCAAGATCTCCGGATCTGTCCCCCATTGAACATGTTTGGGACTGGATGAAGCGTCGTCTCACGCGGTCTGCACGTCCAGCACGAACGCTGGTCCAACTGAGGCGCCAGGTGGAAATGGCATGGCAAGCCGTTCCACAGGACTACATCCAGCATCTCTACGATCGTCTCCATGGGAGAATAGCAGCCTGCATTGCTGCGAAAGGTGGATATTCATTGTACTAGTGCCGACTTTGTGCATGCTCTGATGCCTGTGTCTATGTGCCTGTGGTTCTGTCAGTGTGATCATGTGATGTATCTGACCCCAGGAATGTGTCAATAAAGTTTCCCCTTCCCGGGACAATGAATTCACGGTGTTCTTATTTCAATTTCCAGGAGTGTAGAAAGACTGCTGGCTGACAGATTGGCTGCACACCGAATGCTGTGCGGGATGAGCAACAGGCAGTTTGGCTTCAGGCCTGGGCGATCGGCATCTGATGCTATCGCCCTGGCGGCCGAAGTATGTGGTCGGCATCATGGTTGACATCAGTGGCGCCTTTCACAACCTGTGGCGGCCTTCGCTCTTCTCCTGCTTGAGGGAGGAGTAGTGTCCAGTGCCGCTATATGGGTGTCTCAGGAGCTATTGTGAAGATCGGGAAGTATGGCTATCATCCCCTAGTGGAAGAGTCAGAAAATCAATAACTAAGGGTGTCCCCAGGGATCCGTTCTTGGTCCCCTGTTCTGGGACATCCATATGGAACCTTTATTGGACAGTTTGCAACAGAGTGAAGATGTACTAGAGGTGACAGCCTACGCCGATGACCACCTCTTGCTGGTCGGCGGCCGTAGCCGAGAGGATATAGAACCAAAAATAGAAAGAGCTATTGAGAGACTCCAACAATGGTGCCATAATTCAAAAATGAAGATATCACCCGGTAAGTCAACTTATCTACTGCTCAAAGGTCAGTTAGCAAGAAACCCAACGGTCAGAATAGAGGGCTCACCGGTTCTTCGGCGACGAGAGACTCGGTACCTCGGGATCATCGTTGATGCAAGGTGGAACTATGGAAAACACATTGAGACTGTAACCCAGAGAGCACTCCACGTTCTAAATAATCTCATCTCCATTGGACACACAAGGTTTCATCTTCCACCACACCTCATTAAATTATATCATAACAGTGTATTGTCAGCAATAGTGGGTTACGGCTCGGGAGTCTGGGCGCACAGGCTCACGAGGGTGGTGCCCGCCATGACACTGAGATGGGTACAAAGAAACATGGTTCTGAGATCGGTAGGGGCATATAGAACGTCACCGGGAGGAGCCTTGCTGATCATCCTGGGGCTTTTTCCCTTGGATATCAAGATCAGAGAACAAGCTGCCTGGTATTGGGTAAACAAAGGGAACACGGAAAAAACAGAGGATATCTTAGGAACAAGGGTGGAAAACAAGAGGGAAATTAAGCATAGGGGGGAACCGTTATGGCAAGAACTGTGGGAATCGGAGGAAACGGGCCGAAGGACCTTCAAGTTCTTTCCGAATGTTAGGGAACGGATGGGCATGAAGTATATCGAGCCAAGCAGGGGACTTTTCCACTTCCTCACTGGTCATGGGCCGTATCCGACATACCTTTGCTGATTCGGCAAAAGGGCTACGCCCGAGTGTGAATGTGGCGCGCCAGAGGGTACCCCCGATCATGTGGTTTTCGAGTGTCCCCTTTTCAATGACGTTGCATCTATACTACGCAACCAGCTACCACACCATGACACTTACCACCTACTAAGACAGACAGATACATTTCAAACCTTGAACAAAGTGGCTAACGAGGTATCACTGAAAATTCTGAAAGACTTCTTGAGGGATAGAAATTAATAAAAACAACTTCACAATAATTACCGACTAAGTCCGTGCCCTACTTTCATTCCGCCTGTGCGCGGACAGGCCGGCTTTTTAGTCAGGGATCCGCCGCGTACAGGACTAGGGGGAGTGGGGCACAATTTTCCCGATCAAGACAGCACCGATTTTGACCTAGGTTAGATTCTGTAGTTCTGTAGGACTTAGAATAGGATATTAAGTAAGAGGAACCTTCAGCGCTAAACATTTTGGCCTGACCAGTGTCAGGGGCATCGCTTGCTGGGGTTAACTCAACAAGCAAGGCCTCATACAGTAGGTTTATATATAATGCTGACACACATGTAAGGCTGCAGGCAGAAATATTTAGTTAGTTAGCTTAGTGAATTAAATAACAGTCGATAAATTGTAATAAAATAAGTCTGCCCATTTATCTTAGCCTGTAGTAGTACATTAATTACATTGTTAATAACATAGTTAATAGCCCGTAGCATAGTACATTGTAATATTGTTAAGCATACTGTAAATAGCTGCAAATAAACATTGTATCAATCTATGACCCACTAATCAAATTAGGAAGTGGGTTACTATGTATAAATACCATGAATTGTAAATAAAGTTTAAAAAAAATAAAAGTCTGTAAACAAAAAAAAAGAAGGGTCAAAAGGAAAGAAATACAAAATAAGAATAGCTTTTGCTTGGTTACATAGAGGGCAATAATTTTGTAACTTCTATGTTTACAACAGATCACATTTACAAAAGGTGTTCGAAAAAAGATTAACCAAGCAAGCAATAACCAGTATCACTGGATGAGGAAGGTTAAAAGCGTGGCACAGCTGCATTGCTGTTTGTAGCAACATGGTGACTACATCATGAGAGAAATCACTATATTTGTTGGAATTTGCGCGAAGGCAATTCATTGTTGAAGTGCAACGTGCATTTCACCGTCGATTCAGCAAGAAGCCCCCTCTGCACAAGCAGATTTATGACTGGTACACAAAATTCTTGGAAGGTGGTTGCATATGCAAAGGGAAGAGCACTGGTCGGATACCCAAGTGTGATGAAAATGTCGAGATGCGTTCACAAGATGTGCTGGTCGGGAACTTCAACTTCCTTGTAGCGGCACCACAGTTTAAGATAGGAAAGTCAGATTTGGTGCAATATTTCGGAGCACAAGTTACAGCCAGTAAGATACGCTGACCAGCGGTTGCGAAGTGGAATGGAGGCCACTAGGGCCATGGAACCGCTGAAAAGCGTAAACGCAACGGTTCGCATGTCACAACCTGTACGCAGAACGGGCCCTCTGGCGCAACCGAGGTGTGGGGTGTACGTGACTCGGAGCGATGCTTTAGCGAAACAGAGCTACGAAGCCAAGTGTAAATAGGTGTTGTTTTCTAACGAGATTCATTCAAGTGTGGCCGCTCTCCTGGATGGCGGGGCAAGTCACACTACCAGCGACACACGGCTACCGATGGGGCGACGGCGTCCCAGTCCACGGTGGGTCGTTGGTTCGACCCTCTGAGGCCGACACGGGGTCCACAGCCAGCCAGGGTGGGTCACTCTTCGGGTCGCTACCACGGGCAGTCGTCTCGTCTCCCGGCACACGCCGGAATGGGGGAGGTTGTTGCCACCGCGTTCCCAGTTACGCCAGCCGAGGACGAAACAGTAGCGGGTCCGGCCTACGGCTCCCGGCGGAGCAGCGCAGAGTCAACGAGGATGGTGGGCACTGAGTCGGCTGCTGGCACAGCCATCCTGACGTAATAGGAAATCTACAGCTGGCGAACAAGGCCGGCACGACACAGTGTTGCGTTGCACAGGCCACTGGGGGTACTTCCTCAGCAATGCGGGGCCTGTGACATAGACCGAGGTCAACGAACCAATGCAGTGAAAACGAATAAATCATCTGAAAAGCTCGGAAAAGTTTTAATACAGCACCTCCTGGCACCCATCCACTACATTTGGTGTCAATAGGCCGCATTTTGCGTCTGATACCACTACATTGTAGATTAAAACTGAAGAAACTGCAAAAATGTGGGAAATTAAGGAGATGGGACCTGGATAAACTGAAAGAACCAGAGGTTGTACAGAGTTTCAGAGAGAGCATAAGGGAACAATTGACAGGAATAGGGGAAAGAAATACAG
Organism: Schistocerca gregaria; assembly: GCF_023897955.1. Taxonomy (NCBI): domain Eukaryota; kingdom Metazoa; phylum Arthropoda; class Insecta; order Orthoptera; family Acrididae; genus Schistocerca; species Schistocerca gregaria. The sequence goes on along the minus strand of NC_064931.1, from coordinate 397,629,503 downwards.
TAGAAGAAGAATGGGTAGCTCTGAGGGATGTAGTAGCGAAGGCAGCAGAGGATAAAGTAGGTACAAAGACGAGGGCTGCTAGAAATCCTTGGGTAACAGAAGAAATATTGAATTTAATTGATGAAAGGAGAAAGTATAAAAATGCAGTAAATGAAGCAGGCAAAAAGGAATACAAACGTCTCAAAAATGAGATCGACAGGAAGTGCAAAATGGCTAAACAAGGATGGCTAGAGGACAAATGTAAGGATGTAGAAGCTTATCTCACTAGGGGTAAGATAGATACTGCCTACAGGAAAATTAAAGAGACCTTTGGAGAGAAGAGAACCACGTGTATGAATATCAAGAGCTCAGATGGCAGCCCAGTTCTAAGCAAAGAAGGGAAGGCAAAAAGGTGGAAGGAGTATATAGAATGTTTATACAAGGGCGATGTACTTGAGGACAATATTATGGAAACAGAAGAGGATGTAGATGAAGACGAAATGGGAGGTACGATACTGCGTGAAGAGTTTGACAGAGCACTGAAAGACCTGAGTCGAAACAAGGCCCCCGGAGTAGACAACATTCCATTAGAACTACTGACGGCCTTGGGAGAGCCAGTCATGACAAAACTCTACCAGCTGGTGAGCAAGATGTATGAGACAGGCGAAATACCCTCAGACTTCAAGAAGAATATAATAATTCCAATCCCAAAGAAAGCAGGTGCTGACAGATGTGAAAATTCCGAACTATCAGTTTAATAAGCCACGGCTGCAAAATACTAACGCGAATTCTTTACAGACGAATGGAAAAACTGGTAGATGCAGACCTCGGGGAGGGTCAGTTTGGATTCGGTCGAAATGTTGGAACACGTGAGGCAATACTGACCTTACGACTTATCTTAGAAGAAAGATTAAGAAAAGGCAAACCTACGTTTCTAGCATTTGTAGACTTAGAGAAAGCTTTTGGCAATGTTGACTGGAATACTCTTTTTCAAATTCTAAAGGTGGCAGGGGTAAAATACAGGGAGCGAAAGGGTATTTACAATTTGTACAGAAACCAGATGGCAGTAATAAGAGTCGAGGGGCATGAAAGGGAAGCAGTGGTTGGGAAAGGAGTGAGACAGGGTTGTAGCCTCTCCCCGATGTTATTCAATCTGTATATTGAGCAAGCAGTAAAGGAAACAAAAGAAAAATTTGGAGTAGGTATTAAAATTCATGGAGACGAAGTAAAAACTTTGAGGTTCGCCGATGACATTGTAATTCTGTCAGAGACGGCAAAGGACTTGGAAGAGCAGTTGAACGGAATGGACAGTGTCTTGAAAGGAGGATATAAGATGAACATTAACAAAAGCAAAACGAGGATAATGGAATGTAGTCAAATCGGGTGATGCTGAGGGAATTAGATTAGGAAATGAGACACTTAAAGTAGTAAAGGAGTTTTGCTATTTAGGAAGTAAAATAACTGATGATGGTCGAAGTAGAGAGGATATAAAATGTAGACTGGCAATGGCAAGGAAAGCGTTTCTGAAGAAGAGAAATTTGTTAACATCGAATATAGATTTATGTATCAGGAAGTCGTTTCTGAAAGTATTTGTTTGGAGTGTAGCCATGTATGGAATTGAAACATGGACGATAACTAGTTTGGACAAGAAGAGAATAGAAGCTTTCGAAATGTGGTGCTACAGAAGAATACTGAAGATAAGGTGGATAGATCACGTAACTAATGGGGAGGTATTGAATAGGATTGGGGAGAAGAGAAGTTTGTGGCACAACTTGACTAGAAGAAGGGATCGGTTGGTAGGACATGTTTTGAGGCATCAAGGGATCACAAATTTAGCATTGGAGGGCAGCGTGGAGGGTAAAAATCGTAGAGGGAGACCGAGAGATGAGTACACTAAGCAGATTCAGAAGGATGTAGGTTGCAGTAGGTACTGGGAGATGAAGCAGCTTGCACAGGATAGAGTAGCATGGAGAGCTGCATCAAACCAGTCTCAGTACTGAAGACAACAACAACAACCACTACATTCCTCAAACAGCGATGTAGCATGTTCTGAAACGACGTCTGCATATAAAGTCTTCCAAGTTGCAGTTACTGCAGCAACTGCATCCCGGCGACCATAAGCGGAGGTACAAATTTTGCCTCTCAGTTCTCCAGTACATGGCAGAGGACACTTTTTCCGAACAGCTCATCTCTTCAGACCAATCGACGTTTCATCGATATGGTAAAGTAAACCGACATAGTGTAGGAATTTGGCGTCCATAATCCTGGGGTCGTCTTCATCGAACCAGAGAGAGATTCGGCGAATCTGAATGTGTTTTGTACTGTATCTGTTCACACGGTTTATGGACCTTTCTTTTTTCAGAGCAAACTGATTGGAATGTCATACCTACACGTGCTGCAAAATTGGTTGTTTCCTCAACGTCACGAACATACCAGTGATATCATTGTTATAAATGACCGTGTCCCGCTTCACCTTCACCTTGAGATGTGGCGTTATCTTAACAACACTATCCCACGGCTTTTGATTGGAAGAGGTGGACAAGGAGTTCTTGTTCGTTGCCTTTTGTCCTCACAGGTCACCAGGCCTCACTCGTTGCGATTATTTTCTGTGAGGACACACAACGGGCACTATCTTTGTCCCACCCCTGGCAGCTACTTTTCAAGAGCTGAGAAGTCGAATGGTTGAAGCTGTAAATTCAGTAAACATGGACCTGTTGATTTGTGTGTGGCATCATATGGACTACGTTTCCATGTTTCTCGAACAACGCAAGGTGCTCGTATTGAGTGAATGGTATAGTATTTGTTGATTCGAGGGTGGGAACCAAACAAGGTCATTGGTCCTTTCAGGTTAGGGAATGATGAGAAACGATTTGGGGAAATCACAGAAAACCTAAATCAGGATGGTTGGCCGCGGATTTGAACTGTCGTCCTCCCGAATGTGAGTCCAGTGTGCTGACCACAGCACCACCTCGCTCTGTCTGGTATAGTGCTTATGCGAACGTAAGACTTCCTTCCTCTATCGAGAGACATGCGCGAAGTGTTTCTGCAGAGTGTCCACCTAGAGCTGCCCGCGCTGTGACGCAGCACGCCCAGTGCGATGTGCTGAGGCGAGCTGACACAGCAAGGTCACAGACTGGCTCGCAGCAGCGTCGAATGCGGCGGGGCGGGCCGAAGGAGAGTGCGGCGCCTCGGGCCGCTCTGACAGAGTGCTCTGCCAGAGCCCCCAGTCCGCCCAGCAGCCTGGATGGCTCGGCTGCTATAGTCTGATGCACGAATGATGGCGGTTCGCGCATGTCGAGGCACTGACGGGAACTGCACTGTTGACGATTCCAAGCTACAGTTGCTTTCCGCTTGAAACAAGCGTATATATTGGCAGAGTTTATCACTCACCACGTCAATCAGCAGTGACAACTGTCTACAAACGGAATCGAAATTCATTAAACAACTCACTACTGTCAGTTTTAATGCTCAACTAAGCAACTGCGTTCACAGTAGAGCGCTCTGAAAACTGCTAAACGCTCATTGGCTGTCAGAGAATGGGTGATGTAGGTGCGCAGAACAAGCCTAAACTCGATCGCCAACGTCTGCGACCCCAACTGCAGTTGACTCGCGAGCACATTGGTCACTGCAATGTTGTGCGCCCACAACTAAATCTTTGTGGCCCATTAGCAAGCAGTTTATTAGTTCACTCAGTGTTTACCGACACAGTAAACCACCCCTGGTCTTGTGGCCGTAACATCAGGAACAAATGGTTACTCACAACTCCACCATTGTTTGTAATTGACTGTTAAGTAAACTTTATGCCTTAAGATACATAAAGTATAGTTACTTTCATTAAAGACTGTCCTACTAATTATCGAATTTTGGGAATACTGTATTATGAAATGGCAAGTGTTCAGGTATTTTATTGACATTCACAGAAGTTAAAGGGTTATGTCTGTTATATGAGAACTGTTCTCATATTGCATGAAGTATAACATTTTCTTACCTGGTACACCTTTCGCAAGCCAAATTCTGGCTTGAGACTGTGGTTCATTTGACAGACATTTATTAAAAAAACATTAGTTCAAATTTTATTATTTCAAGGACCAAACACAAACTTGTGTAACATGCAACACCGTATCGAATCGTTCATTAAACTCTTATAGATTTGGAAGTCTGTGTAAACTGGAAGAAAACTGAGTGCTTGATATCCTTCACAATTTCCTAGCAGAAATTAATCTTACTTCGAACAAAAATGTCAACAATATAATTGAGAAATATTTGAATGAATTTGGAAAAAAACTTGCAGAGACTATTTCCCTGTTCTTTCTAGAAATATCAGTTGGATTCTCAATCGCTTGGAAGAAACAATAACTTTTGAATCAACATGAAGTGCAGCTACTCTAGGCTTCTAGTGACTTAAAGTTACAAAAAAAATCTTTGTCACCAATAAGTTTCTCGTTAAGCATAAAGGCGGAATTTCCCATTCTATCAAATACAGCGCTTACAAATGTATCACCTGTCTCCTACACATATTTGAACGAAAATGCTTTTCCTTCTTATACTCATATAAAAAATTAATCCAGAAACAAACTTCTCAGAGAAAGTTATATGAGACTTCTGTGGTTCCTGATTTCAGATATAAGTCATACACAGAGCAGTCGCATCCTCGTCACAGAGTTCCGAGGAAAGAATGAGCCAGTTAGTTCTATAATGAAAACTTGTAGAGTAACGGAAAAATGTGAAATACTATAATATTGCACGCTAGTCCTACCCGCTGTGCAAAAGCCTTCATCAGCCATTTTGATGTAATACAACTGAATTGTAAAGCATTGTGACTGTTAAACTATTTGCTTTAATTTCAGTTACTTCCATTTTACAGTAAGTACTTTTGTTTTATAAGGCGAGGGTTCGCGCATATCAGATTTTTGTGAAACGAGTCCACAGGCCGGCAAAATTTTGGAACCATTGTTCTCTGGTATATGCAAAAGTATATATTAGACATCGCAGTCGTACTACACAGCCACTGAATTCTCTGCTAAGACACAAAGTAATTACAGAAACAGGCTGTAGGTGGGCATTGATTCAAATCAATGTTGATATGTGCCGTCCCATGTATCGAACCTGGGCTTCCTGCTTACTAGGCAGATGATCTGACCACTTTTTTCTTTTTTCCCTCAAAGCCGCCTCTATTTGACACCGCCACTTTAACCTTACCATAAACTACAGAAATGCGCTGTCCCTTTTCAGTCGTTGCCCCTAATATTCCCAAGGCGATAGGTTCTACCAGTTCTATAATTTTTAATTAATTTTTTATTACGTGATGCTACTTATTATATATGTACAAATGAAAATCCTATAAAACAAAATGTTACAATAAAAACTGAAAAAAGCGTAAACTAAAATAACTTCGTATATGACTTACGCTACTTCATATAAAAGAATTTTTCTTCAAGAAATGCTGCAACTTGAGTTTTATTAACCATTGCCACTATCATTTTCTGTTTCCAACAGTACCATCTAAAATATCTACAACTGAATCATGGTGCGTTGCTAACGTCTCAATCATTGCAGCATTCCTTGAATCAGCCAGTCGCTTTACTTTATCACTCCTTGCAACATAGGTCATTCTGCCTTCAGTATGACGCTGCTCGTTACATTACACTAAGCGTGGCATTCCCCAAGTAGCAGGGGTGGTCTAAGAAAACACTGGGTACATTCAAAGATGTACGATACCTTAGTGCGCGTTCACGGGGCATTGTGAGCGTTTAGCAGATACCACCAGTAATCAAGCTCCACTTTCTCCGCTTCGCCAAGATGTAGTCGATTGTCACATCCTTGTGTGGAAAGTGATAGACATCTGGACACAGAAGGGATCGAGATTCAACCACATCATGTGTGTCACGGATATAACAAGCCAAGATAGTCTGTATCAGTCGCCAAACGCTGAAAGGTGAAAAGCACGTGATGTTTATCAGTGTCCAAGAGGTACCACTTGGGAAAAGTGGGGATTCTGTTAATTCGGTAGCATGGACCTAGTTTCTCGTCACATTTGTTGTTGGTTACTTGATAACAAATTGTTCCAATGGTTGTTGGCTTTATGTGGTGGTGTATTGTTTCCCACACTCGTGGCCAATTTACAGTGGGGTAACAAGTTCGTTTGCGTGGCCACCCTCCGCAGCAAGCACAGAAATGTTTGTTTCGTAAATAATAACCGCCTTTCCCTGCTGCACTGCAATTTATTTTTGCCAGGAGCGTTTTGCGTTTTCTCTTAATTCTAAGGCTTCTTCAGTAGGCTCTAAGACGATACAGTTTTGTTTCGATATGTATTAATTTTAGTGGAGAAGAACCTGGCCCAGGCATGACGTTTGGTGGTGCCTGACGGTGCATAAACATTAATAAATCTCGTGTCAAGTGCTGTGACTACAAATCCTCGAGCGGAGGAGAGAAACTGTGATTTTGGTGGCTTTCTCACGCATTAAAATCGCCCCGCCAGTCTATGCGGGAGCACCAGACAGTATAGTGCGTAGCCATAAAGGTTAGCGAATGCAGTTTTTGGAACTTCTTGTAGGAATGCAAAGACAACTTCTGCGACTCGTATTGTTTTTCTCAGATGACGAATGTTGGCAGGAGAAGTAACCATGTTAATATTCGTCGTGAACTGTTTGTGTGGTAGTTGGCTAGGGTTTTCCATGGAGAGTAGCGGATTTCGCGAGTGATGTCACATTCCGCCGACCGCAGCCCTCAAGGTGTTGTTGAGACCTCAACGGGACCTGGATCGAGATTCTACTCAGTCTCGACTTCCCCGGTCCACGAGATAGTCGTGGAAGTCTGTTCATGTCCCATAAGGTCGTGGTAGTTGATGGTGACTGACTGAGCAGCTTCGTGGCCTACACTGGACCATACCTGTCGATCACTGTTCGCCGCAGAGGACTGGTAGAGGTACTTCACGTGTCCCACCGCGCGATCTGCAGGTGTGGAGCCAGTGGCAACGGCGTCAGCGTCATGGCCTGCCTCGTGTATGAGTGGGAGTTGCTGTGTTCTGACGTTGTCCTGCAGTGTCGCTTTCGGCATTTTGGTTGTTTTCGTGTGTGGCCTTACATTTTAGACGATGACATTGACCCACACCTCGCCAGCACAAAAGCTTCAGCTGGAATGGTAAGTGCACGATTGCCATCCTGCTGTCTGTGGTGCCTGCAGTGTCTGGTAGTAAGAATGATATTAAACAGAGATCTGCCACTAGCCAGTCTGATGATTGACCTGGTGTCGGCCTGGAGAGGTTGTTTCTGGTACTCTCGACAGACAGAGCTGTCGTAAGCGACGCCTTGTAAGTTACTGGAAGGTGTTTGTGGAGGTGCCACATCATGCAGTGAAAGTTGTGACATGGGAGTAAAAAAAAAGTTCAAATGTCTCTGAGAATTACGGGACGTAGAACTACTTAACCCTAACTAACCTAAGTACATCACACACATCCATGCCCGAGGCTGGTATCGAACCTGCGACCGTACCGGTCGCGCGGTTCCAGACTGAAGCGCCTAGAACCGCTCGGCCACTTCGGCCGGCTCATTGGAGTCACTCGGAGTGGAAGTGAACTTCCTTGTCAAATCTGGAACATGTTTTAGGCTGGCCATAGTAAATGACTAAAGAGAAGCTTGATAAAGATTACGGTGAAAAATTGTTCAAATGGCTCTGAGCACTATGGGACTTAACGTCTATGGTCATCAGTCCCCCCAAATTAGAACTACTTAAACCTAACTAACCTAAGGACATGACACAACACCTAGCTATCACGAGGCAGAGAAAATCCCTGACCCCGCCGGGAATCGAACCCGGGAATCCGGGAGTGGGAAGCGAGAACGCTACCGCACGACCACGAGATGCGGTCAGATTGTGGTGACTCTGCACCTTCGATTACAACTGTATATAAGTGATTTCAAAATTTTATGACTGGCCACATGGGCACAACTTATGCTGAACGTTCTGGAGGCAGTTTGGAAGTTACTACTCCAGTTATCATTGATAAAATACATAATATGGTAATGGATGACAGAAGAGATGAGATGCGTGAAATTGCTAATGCTGTGAGCATCTCGAATGAACGGGTACATAATATTTTGCATGAACATTTGGACATCAGGAAGCTATCCTCAAGATGCGTTAGGTGATTGCTCACGCTTGAACAAAAACGGAATCGTGTGTAGTGTTGCAAAGATAGTTTGCAGCTATTCAGGAAGAATCCACAGGACTTTCAGCGTCGTTTCCTCAATGTGGATGAAACATAAATACATTACTATACTCCTGAGACAAAACAACAATCTAAACAATAGGTTACCAAGGGATAATCTGCACCAAAAAAGCAAAGACCATTCCATACGCCGGAAAGGTTATGGCGACTGTCTTTTGGGATTCGCAAGGAATAATCCTGGAAAAGGGGAAAACTATTACAGGTGAATATTTTTCATCGTTATTGGACCCTCGTTTTCCATCACGACAATGCACCAGCACACACCTCAGCAGTTGTGGTCGCAAAATTAATGAAAATAGGATTCTAACTCGTTTCACAAATCAACCCCTCCCCCCCCCCCCTCCTATTCACCAGACTTGGCTCTCTCGAACACTGTTTGTTCGCCAATTTGAAGAAAAGGCTGGTAGGACAAAGATTTCAAACAAACGAGGAGGTGGTTTCAGCAACTACTAGCTATTTTGAAGACTTATTCGGAAGGGATCAACATATTAGTCCAGCAATGGACGAAGTGTATAAGGCTAAAAGGAAAGTATGTTGGAAAAAAAAGATTACCCCAAACATTTAAGCAGTTTTTATTTTGGCATGGACTTTCCAAACGCCCCTCGTATATTATTTAATTATGAAAGGAGAAAATACAAAATTGCAGTAAATAAAGCTGGCGGAAAAGAATACAAACGTCTCAAAATGGTTAAGGAGGAATGGCTAGAGGACAAATGTAAGGATGTAGAGGCGCATATCACTAGAGGGTAAGATAAATACTGCCTACAGCAAAATTAAACAGATCTTAGGAGAAAAGAGAACGATTTACATGAATATCAAGAGCTGAGATGGAAATCCAGTAATAAGCAAAGAAGGGAAAGCAGAAAGGTGGAGGAAGTATATAGAGGTTCTATACAAGGGCGATGTTCTTGAGGACAATATTATAGAAATGGAAGAGAATACAGATGAAGATGAAATTGGAGCTATGGTACCGCGTGAACAGTTTGACAGTCTAAAAAAGGCCCTGGTAGTAGAAAACATCCCATTTGAACTAATGACAGCCTTGGGAAAGCCAGGCCTAACAGAACTGTACCATCTAGTGTGCAAAATGTATGAGACAGGCGAAATACCCTCACACTTCAAGAAGAATATAATAATTCCAATCCAAAAAAAGCAGGTGTTGACAGATGTGAAAATTACCGAACTATCAGTTTAATAAGCCATGGATGCAAAATACTAACACGAATTCTTTACAGTCAAATGGAAAAAACTGGTAGAAGCCGACGTCGGGGAAGATCAGTTTGGATTCCGTAGAAATGTTGGAACACGTGAGGCAATACTGATTCTACGAAAATAGATTAAGGAAAGCCAAACCTACGTTTCTAGCATTTGTAGACTTAGAGATAGCTGTTGAAAATGTTGACTGGAATACTCTCTTTCAAATTCTGAAGGTAGCAGGGGTAAAATACAGGGAGCGAAGGCTATTTACAATTTGTCCAGAAACCAGATAGCAGTTATATGAGTCGAGGGGCATGAAAGGGAAGCAGTGGTTGGGAAGGGAATGAGACAGGGTTGTAGCCTATTCCCTATTTTACTTCATATTGTATATCGAGCAAGCAGTATAGGAAACAAACAAAAGAAAAATTCGGAGAGGGAATTAAACTCCATGGAGAAGAAATAAAAACTCTGAGGTTTTCAGATGAGATTGTAATTCTGTCAGAGACAGCAAACGACCTATAAGAGCAGCTGAACCGAATGGACAGTGTCTTGAAAGCAGGATACAAGATGAACATCAACAGAAGCAAAACAAGGATAATGAAATGTTGTCGAATTAAATCGTGTGATGCTGTGGGAATTGGATGAGAGAATGGGAGGCTCAAAGTAGTAAATGAGTTTTGCTAGTTGGGGAGAAAAATAACTGATGATGCTCGAAGTAGAAGAAAATGGATCAAATGGCTCTGAGCACTATGGGACGTAACATCTGAGGTCATCAGTCCCCTTGAACTTAGAACTACTTAAACCTAACTAACCTAAGGACATCACACACATCCATGCCCGAGGCAGGATTTGAACCTGCGACCATAGCGGTCGCGCGGTTCAAGATTGTAGCCCCTAGAACCGCTCGGCCACTCCGGCCGGCGGTCGAAGTAGAGAGGATATAAAATGTAGACTGGCAATGGCAAGGAAAGCGTTTCTGAAGAAAAATTTGTTAACATCGAGTATAGATTTAAGTGTCAGAAAGTCGTTTCTGAAACTGTTTGCACGGAGTGTAGCCAGGTATAGAAGTGAAGCGTTGACGATAAATAGTTTCGACAAGAAGAGAATACAAGCTTCCGAAATGTGGTGCTACAGAAAAATGTTGAAGATTAGATGCGTAGATCACATAACTAATGAGGAGGTATTGAATAGATTTAGAGAGAAGAGAAATTTGTGGGACAAGTTGACTAGAAGAAGGTATTGGTAGGTAGGGCATATTCTGAGGCATCAAGGGATCACCAATTCAGTGTTGGAGGACAGTGTGGAGGCTAAAAACTGTAGAGGGAGACCAATAGATGAATATACTAGACAGATTCAGAAGGATGTAGGTTGCAGTAGGTACTAGGAGATGAAGAAGCTTGCAAAGGATAGAGTAGCATGCAGAGCAGCAACAAACCAGTCTCTGGACTGAAGACCACAACAACAACAACAACAACAAGATCTATCAAGATAGATGCATACATAGCGAAAGCTGAAGAACAAAGGAAGATAGAAACAGGAAGGCATCTCTTAGCTGATCGCAGAAAAAATGTAAAGGCTTCTCTGTTCTTCATTATCGTAGAAAGTGTTACATGTACTTATTAACATTTATGGACTTCCAGGTACACACATATTTCATAAACATTAAGAAAGAAAAATTTTCTTGTAGTCTTACATGTTCCTACGTTAAATTTGACTATGATACTGGCTGTTACATGAGGAGTCATGTGGGAATTGATTCAGCCACTGTTGGAGTGACGTCGCAGTTGGCTTGTAGGATGTGAATCGGTCGGTGACGACCGGCTCAGTATGAGCTCTGGTTGTGCACTTTGTAGCAGAGGTGAGCATCGAGGTGCGCCCCGTCCAGGACCGTAGCCATGACAGCCGCGCGAGCTTTGCCTCGCGCTGCAGGTTCAGCCGGGGCAGCTGCATCGAGGTCCGACTCGCCGCACAGTGCAGAGTCGTGCACAAAGGCCCGGCCGGCGAGCTGCGGCCGCACTGTACTGCAGCAGTTTCGGGCCGAGCGGGTCCCTTACGTCAGCCCAAGGGCCGGGCAGTGCGGTTGGTAAAGAACCTGTATGCCACAGGAACAGCAGAGTTGCGTATGGAGACGCAACCAACGGGGCGTGGACTCATTGCTCCGCACTGAGCGAGCCCGTGACGTCACTGCACCAGTGCCGTGCGCGCTAATTGCTCATAAAACAGAAGGTGAATACTCAGCAACTACGGGCATGTGGACGTCCAGCGCAAGAAGAAACGATTAGCTGACATGTACAGTTTCATTGACTGGACTCACAGATCTGGCATTTTGTTTACAACCCAGTTACCAGATGAACCAAAAACTGTCGGTAATACTCTAAGAGAATTGTTTAGTCGATTTATGTCTCACCACTCTACTTTGAAAGACGTACAGCACACGCCGGCTGGAGTAAACGAGCGGTTCTATGCCCTTCAGTCTGGAACTGCGCAACCGCTACGGTCGCAGGCTCGAATCCTGCATCGGGAATGGATGTGCGTGATGTCCTTAGGTTAGTTAGGTTTGAGTAGTTCTAAGTTCTAGGGGACTAATGACCACAGCAGTTGAGTCCCATAGTGCTCAGAGCCATTTCTTTTCATGGTCTTTTGATTGCGGTGAAAGAACGGGTCACTTACGTAAAGAAAAGTGGTCTTCTTAATGCTCTTGATAGATCACTGAGCCAGTCTAACGATAGTCGCTGGAATAAGCAGCTGACAATGTTAGAACGTCTTTGTGCGAGAAGCTCTCTGAGAAGGGAGAAATAGTTTACGGTATGTATGCTATTCGATTACTGTAATCTTATATGCATTCGTTTGTTTTATGGCTTTTAAAGCATAAGGGTTGTTTTAGATCTTCAAAGCGACTTCCAAGGAATTACAACTGGAGAAATCACCTGCATTGGACCTTCTGTTGACATTGACCATGACAATGTTAAGCCATTTGAGACAGGCCCCCCACGACATAGAAGCTTCTGAAATCGGACTTTAACATAAACGCCTCAAATTATACTTAGATGAAGAAGGTATTTGTCCAGAGATACTGTGAGGTAGCAACTTTACTCCGGCCATTATTCGTCATTTAAAAATTATATCTGACGATAAGAGGTGTATAGTCATGAAAAGGATACCAATCCCACAATACACTCTAACGACTTTTCCCATTACTCCATCTCCAATCGTCTTTTCTCTTTGTTCTCGCTAGTGCTTTCTAACGGTACTGTCTTACCTTTCGATCTAGAGATAGTTATCTCAATCTACTATGCCCTTCTGGAAGATAATGTTCTGAAATGGGAGAGACGCTCATTCCTACATGTTCCTCCACAACTGGTAACACGTGAATACTTGAGAATTCATGTAAGTTTGAATTTTCTAACGTATTCGAAATAAACCTAGCACTACCAAGGGATTTTCCATAACGTGTACTACAAAAGGGGGACTTAAAATATGACCAACTCAATGATATTTGGATTTCGTTAATTTTCGTTGTCTTTTATGCACAGCATACCTTTTAAAGATATATTTATATGTAAGAAGTGTCCTAAACTTGAAAATATTAATATGACACATGTTATGAAAATTCTATACCACTGACAAGACCTAAATTTTTGCGTTACGTTTTACTGAAAATTTTAAAACAATTCGGGAATTGGAAGAGGAAATCATTAAAAGTCACAAATATATTTTTTCAAAATTTTAAAATTCAATGTACATGACTAGATTACATTGTTCTGAAAAGGAAGGCATACAGTACCCCTTCCCTCTCCCTTGGTATTGCGAGGGTTAAATCAGGTAGTGTTAAGGGAATCTGATTAAGAAATGATACACTAAAAGGACTATTGGGCAGCAAAATAACTGATGATGGAAAAAGTAAAGAGGATATAAAATAGAGACTGAATATAGCAAGAAATGTATTAGCGAAAATACGGATTTGCTAACATCAAATATAAATTTAAGTGCTACGAAGTATTTTTTGAAGGTATTTGTATGGTCTCCAAGATGCTAATCCAAGCGGGTGTAAAGACGAATGTGCGCAATGGAAAATACTGCACGCAGAAGTAAAGATTTGGCCCTCTCTGACTAACGTCTAAAGCATATCTTAGGATCTCTTAACGTTGATATTATTTCCTCCTACTTGTTCTTTAACATATAAATTACAAAATAAAAATAAATGAATGATTAAGGTAACTAGTAACTACTAAATATTAATGTTGTTTCTTTTTATATATTTATTGTAGATTAAAACTTCTTTATAGACTACAAATGATTATATGTCGGTGGGCAATGGACATAAAGAGATGCAAATGAATTTCCTGACTAATATTATTGATCAGCTGCCCAAATCTGCCCCTTTTTATGGCTACTCGATCTAATATAGATAACGCAAGGTGACATATCATCTACGTCCCAAGCACTAAAAGACACTATCTTCAAAGATGAACTACAGTGGTGTGCAACCTCAGTGGAGATGAAACTTACATGATCAGGGCTGTTCAGCTTTATAACCCTAATAAGCCGAAGCAATTACCAATATCACCGAATGTACTGCATCCCGTGTGTCGCATTGATGGTTCTCATACACGTCTGACCGATGGAAGAATTTCAGCCACAAAATAAAAAACTCATTAAATACTAGGACGGCAGAAGGCGGTCCTCTGACTAGTATAATGTTATAACATATTCTCCTCTCTGTATTCTAGAGACAGGAAACGCGAACTCCCAGCCACAAGGACGGAATTCAGATAACGTCTCAACATGAGTATAGACAGGAGAACTGCTCTCAATCACTGAACGCTGCGTACTCAACGACGATTCGCTACTCGGAGGCGAAGTCCATAATCGTAAAAGTTAGCAACACCTTCGGCCACCTAAAGCAAATTCCCAGTGCCTTGTGGCACTATTTCATGCAAATTAAGCCTTAGTGATTTTGACCGCATTTGTTTTATCATGATAAACTAACCATGCGACAGTAATTCACTGGTGACAGCTTCCCCCAGCTTGAACATTATCCGCCTGAGTACTACCGCGCGTCATCGAAAGTCAGATACAAGATCAAAAGGATACAATAGTTTTCCTTCCCCATACTTCTCCAATCCCACAATACCATCTAACGACATTTCCCATTACTGCATCTTCAACCGTCTTTTCTCTTTGTTCTCGCTAGTGGGTTCGAACGGAGCTGACTTACTTTTCGATCTACAAATAGTGATCTCAATGTACTCTGCTCTTCGGGAAGTTACAAAAATAATATTTAATGTTCTGAAATAGGAGAGACTCTCATTCCTACATGTTCCTCCACAAGTTGTGAAAGGCTACCCCTTGTTTGTTATGCTGATTATTTTTCTTGTAAGAAGTATCTCCGTTTAATATAAGCGCACGCAGTGCTCCATGGTTCCCATTTCTACCGCTATGTGTCTAATTTCTTCAATTAGGCCCGATAAATTCAGATATGGGTAATCAAACGCGGTAGAAAAGATAGTATTCTAATTTAAAAATGAAGCGACGGATAACGCAGCATTGGTGAATGGCCATGGAACAATACGTGCACATTAGGGACTGTAAGACTTTCTTCTTTTGATACTATGAATTCAGTTAGTCGCATAAAGTGCATAATTCATGCAATGGATATGCCTGGATTGAAAATTCATACAATATAGTCATTATGTCAGTGGTATGGATGAAGGATACTGAATTACGCTAAGAGAGAATTTCAGTTATCATTCTGATTTATTTCGATAATATTTAAGAAAATACATGAAATCTATTATATTTAAGAAAACGACCACTCTCAGTGACAAAACCTTCATGAAGCACTCAGTATCTCTTGCGTCTCGTCATACGGGAAACACAGACAAAACTTTGTCGCCAGTTACATCTACTAATGATTAAAATGGGTATAAATGAATGTTACTGAATGGTGGGCTCTTAACACCATTTAGTTATTGTCACACCTATTTTACACCCGAAGCAGGGAAGGATGTTACGTTTCACTCTCTCAAACATTACTTCGGTGACTACACATGCAGTACCATGGGGATAAGTTCATGTTGAATTCGCGTACTACGCAACCGCAATGCAATGCGAGCAAACCACCCCAGGCTTCATGACTCCACATTGTTCATGCTATGATTAACGAAAGGCAAATCCAGTGACTACCGTTATGAATGCTGGCCACACGTGGTCAAGGTCGACAACAAAGAAACGAGTAAAGTAAACCGTTGAATCATGAAAAAATTATATTGCTTTTATCCAGAACTAAACTATGCAAGAAATGAAACATTAATGAACCTATCCGCTATTGACCTAAGAACAAGAACCGTTGGTTCATGACCTCAATCAACTCGCGCCCAAATCTGCTAGTTGAAACACGTTAATCTGAAACATTGCTACAAATAAAATATCGCTGAACGTATCCCAGTATTAATTCACACCCGAACATGTTTTATAATCAATGTTACCCCAAAAACGCCTACAGTGTGAATACCTATTCTCACCATCCATGACGAGTGCCGCACCCTTGCGTCCGTCTCGTTCAATCGGCGGCCGCAGAGTGTCCTAACATGGCGCGTTCAAGGATCAACCGTTCAAAAAACTGGGGGGGGGGGGGGGGGGGTTTAGGACCTCAGTGAGAACCAACCTCACAAACTCTCCTCTGCTCATCCCCACTATCTTTGAAATCACGAACTTTCTGCCGTATCTGCTCACGTTATTATGTTGGTGCTAAACTACCTTACTGCTACCATCTTTGATTAACCCAGATTATTATACATTCCATGCATAATTACGTTTATCCATCCACATACATCACGGGATCAAAGGATGAGAGAGGAGGTGTGACACCAACAGAAGAAAAAATATACACGGAAGCATTCCTGAATCCAGAGGTTACTTAGCTAGACGAAACATTGAATGGACGTTCTCAAAGTAAAACGTGTAGAATTAAATCAGTTCCTTAAATGAAGCGTAAACCTGTGACGTTTCAATTGTAACATGCGAATCCTAGGGAATCCATGTTGTCCTAAATGAAAGTGTGAATTTTTGCCGTATATGTACTGAAATATGAATTTTGCTGTCCTCCGGTAAAAAGAAGACAGGAATAATGAGACTGGACATGAATATCAGAGCCCCACCCCATCAAAGAACAGATCTTGTTGAAGCACAGAAATTCTGCTACTCCATCCGGTGGATTTCTAGTTGTACAATGGGGATATGGGAGTGAGTCATTCGGGTAGCCTACACTCGATGTTATTCAACACCTACACTGAACAAGCAGTAAAGGATACAAGGATAAATTTGTAAACAGAATTAAATATCAGGGAGAAGCAATAAACATTTTGAAGTTTACCGGTGACACTGCAGTTCTGTCAGAGACGGCAAAGAACTAGGAATAACAGTTGAATGGAATAGATAGTGTCCTGGAAAGGGATTATACGTTAACCCTCAATGGAACTAAATGAAGGTAATGGAACGTATTCGAATTAAACCTAGCAGTACCAACGGATTTTCCGTGACGTGTACTACCAAAGAGGGGCATAATACATGACCAACACAAAGATATACGGATTTCGTTAATTTTCGTTGTCTTTTACGCACAACATACTGTTTAAAGATATATTTATGTGTAAGAAGAGTCCTAAACCTGAAAATATGAATATGACACATGTTCTGAATATTCACATCCACTGAAAAGACCTAACTTTTTGCGTTAAGTTTTACTGAAAAATTTTAAACAATTACGGAAACTGGTACAAGGAATCATCAGGAATATATTTTTTCAGAATTTTAAAATATAATGTACATGACTAGATTACAGTATTCTGAAAAGGTAGGCGTACAGCTCCCATTCCCACCCCTTTGGTATTGCGTGAGTTAAATCAGGTAGTGTTAAGGGAACCTGATTACGAAATGCAACACTAAAAGTACTATTGGGCACCAAAATATCTGATGATGGCCGAAGTAGAAAGGATATAAAATGAAAACTGACTATAGCAAGAAGAGTATTAAAGAAAAAGAGGGATTTGCTAGAATAGAATATAAATTTAAGTTTAGGAAGTATTTCTTGAAAGTATTTGTATGGTTCCCAAGATGCTAGTCCAGGCGGGTTCTCGCGTCCGTCGGCCGTCGTAATTTAATATATTATTTACCACAAAAATTTCTTGTTCACGGTGATTGTTGCCGACCTACGTGGTAGGCCTTAATAAAAATGATATTTCATTTCATTTTGATTTACAATTAAATGCTTATGTGAAGTTCTCTTTCTTAATAATATTAATCTTCACTATAAATTATTTGTTACGTTAATGAACGTTAGACTCGCTGTATCTTAAAACATGAGCATGTAAGTTTAACAATGGAATAAACATTTCAGATTAATTTCCTCGGCTAGTCAGCTCACTTTAAATCAAATAATCTTTAGTTATTAATTACAATTGCGGCCCACACGCGAGCGAGAGTATATCTTCTTACCACCATTAACCATTGCATTGCAGTCGGAGTACTGGCTCTGGCTTTCGGCTGTTGTACTGAAAATAAGAATCTTAAAGCTACGGATTTTCTGCAACTTAGGCCGGCTATGGAGCAAAATGTATATTATGTTAATAGCGGGCGAGTTTTCCGCTTCCGCTAAAATTTTGTAAGTTAATATCGCCACGTAATGGCGTCGTTGGCTGCATCGGCCGCTGCGATTTTTGCACTATAGATTACTCGAATGCAGCTAATTCAAGGAAGGCGAACATCAAATCGGGATCACATCTTATAAATCAAAAGCGAACAATAATATTAAATCAATATTTTATTTGCTTAATTACTACAAATATGCTTACATTTGCCAGCACTCGCAAGTGTCCGTCTACACGCAACCAAGACAAGCGAAGAAGTGAAGACGACTAAAAGATTAACAAAAAACAGCGTATCTTGTCTCTTTAGATCATTTTGTTATATTTCTTTGCCATCAATACTTCCGCAGAGAAATTATTATAATACGGGTACATGATAAATATATATATTATTCAATTTTTAAATGTCTCTTCTTTATAAATACTGTTTTTAAGTCTTTCCATATTATTTCACTGGGGACGCTATAGGGTGTGAAAATGAAAATGCGCAATGGAAAATACTGAACGCGAAAATGAAGATTTGATGCCTGAAGCAAATCGTAGGATCTCTTAACGGTGATATTATTCCCTCCTTGTTGCTCTATAACATATAAATTACAATATAAAAATAAATGAATGATTAAGGGAACTAGTAACTACTAAATATTAATGTTGTTTCTGCTTATACATTTACTGTAGATTAAAATTTCTTTATACATTACAAATTATTATGTGTCGATGTGCAATGGACATAAAGAGATACAGATGAATTTCCTGACTAATATTATTGATCAACTGCCCAAGTGTGCCCCTTTTAGTGGCTACGCGATCTAATATAAATAACACGAAATGACTGCTATCATCTACGTGTCAAACAGTAGAAGACTCTACTTTCAAAGATGGTCTACAGTGGTGTGCAACCTCAGTGGAAATGAAAATTAAGTGATCAAAGCTGTTCAGCTTCATATCCCTAATAAGCCGAAACAATTAGCAATATCACCGAATGTACTGCGTCCCGTGAATCGAAGTGATGTTTCTCGTACACGTCTGTGCCGATGGAAGAACTCGATCCACAAGATGAAAAACTCAGTAAACACTAGGACGGCAGAAGGCGGTCCTCTGGCTAGTATAATCTAGAACTATCTTCTCCTCTCTGTGTTCTACGGACAAGAAACGCGAACTCCCAGCCAAAAGGACGGAATTCAGATAACGTCTCAACGTGGGTATAGACAGGAGAAGTGCTCTCAATCACTGAACGCTGCGTACACAACCACGACACCCTACCCGGAGGCGAAGTCGAGGATAGTATAAGTTACCAACACCTTGGGTCACCTAAAGCAACTTCCCAGTGCCTTTTGGCACCATGTCATGCAAATTAAGCCTTAGTGATTTTGCCCGCATCTACATCTACATCCATACTCCGCCAGCTACCTGACGGTGTGTGGCGGAGGGTACCCTGAGTACCTCTATCGGTTCTCCCTTCTATTCCAGTCTCGTATTGTTCGTGGAAAGAAGGATTGTCGATATGCTTCTGTGTGGGCTCTAATCTCTCTGATTTTATCCTCATGGTCTCTTCGGGAGATATACGTAGGAGGGAGCAATATACTCCTTGACTCTTCGGTGAAGGTATGTTCTCGAAACTTTAAGTAAAGCCTGTACCGAGCTACTGAGCGTCTCTCCTGCAGAGTCTTCCACAGGAGTTTATCTATCATCTCCATAACGCTTTCGCGATTACTAAATGATCCTGTAACGAAGTGCGCTGCTCTCCGTTGGATCTTCTCTATCTCTTCTATCAACCCTATATAGTACGGATCCCACACTGTTGAGCAGTAATCAAGAACTAGGCGAACAAGCGTACTGTAACCTACTTCCTTTGTTTTCGGATTGCATTTCCTTAGGATTCTTCCAATGAATCTTAGTCTGGCATCTGCTTTAGCGACGATCAAATTTATATGATGATTCCATTTTTAATCACTCCTAATGCGTACTCCCACATAATTTATGGAATTAACTGCTTCCAGTTGCTGACCTGCTATTTTGTAGCTAAATGATAAGGGATCTATCTTTCTTTGTATTCGCAGCACATTACACTGGTCTACATTGAGATTCAGTTGCCATTCCCTGCACCATGCGTCAATTCGCTGCAGATCCTCCTGCATTTCAGTGCAATTTTTCATTGTTGCAACCTCTCGATACACCACAGCATCACCTGCAAGAAGCCACAGTGAACTTCCGATGTCATCCACCAGGTTATTTATGTATATTGTGAATAGCAACGGTCCTATGACACTCCCCTGCGGCACACCTGAAATCACTCTTACTTCGGAAGACTTCTCTCCATTGAGAATGACATGCTTACTTCTGAAGACTTCTCTCCATTGAGAATGACATGCTGCGTTCTGTTATCTAGGAACTCCTCAATCCAAGCACACAGTTGGTCTGATAGTCCATATGCTCTTACTTTGTTCATTAAACGACTGTGGGGAACTGTATCAAACGCCTTGCGGAAATCAGGAAACACGGCATATACCTGTGAACCTGTTTGTCCTTCATGACAAACGAAGGTTGTGGGTGAATCTCACTGGTGCCAGCTTCTCCCAGCTTGAATATTATCCTCCTGAGTTCCAGTTTCGGTATGATGCTTGATGAGAAAGTCTAGCCCTGCGATTCCACACCAGCCTCCGCCTGCATCATGCATTACACTGCAAATGTTGTCACTTTTGTCTATGTCCTGATCCACTGGCACAGGCCTTGTCGGCCCGATCATTAACCTTGCAAACACATATCCCCTTCTTCTCCTCCAACGTGCTGAGGAGGCAGTGCCGTCACAGATGGTGCCGAATCTGCGACCTTCGGAAATATCAAAGGTGTCTGTACCATTTCTGTACCCAAAACATCTTCTATAAAAACAGCCTTATTGATAGCTTTTTGTGTGACCTCCTAAGTATCTACAACAGAATTACTGTCGGCAGTTGAAATCTACAAGACACGTGCACTTGCCTCTACATTTGGTCCAGGCTGCAAAATTCGCAACCTCTCCGCCAGGGTAGCCCGCCACTAATTATGCAAACAACAAACGAGGAGAACAAAACAGTATGACGCCAAGGCCACTCAATCTAATTTTATCCTAAGACTTACTATAACTTAACTTCTCCACTTGAGTGGCAACTCATGACTAGTACTTAACAAAACTCCGGTTTCTCGACAAAACTCACCCACTGCATACTGATGCTGTGTATCGACGAAACTGTACCCTGAGGTAGTCGAGAGTCATCGTCTCCAGGGAGAGTGGCTAGTAAGGTTCCTGGAAGGTCACTGGAAGTTTGAGGTGACACACACTTCTGACATCAAAATGTGGAAGTCCAGGATGGATGACCTCTAGATGTGGAGGTCTGAGTTGAGGTGGCGGATTGTAGTTGGGATGATGATCGATGTTTGCTCATAAAAACTTCACTATTAGGCATACACTTTACTGAAGAAGAAACTAGAACATTCTGTGGTGCAACATCCTCCGTAGTGTGTGCTCAAGACAGCGAGTGTTATGGAACTGACGCAACAGGTGGGCATGGCCTCAGACGACTCCCTTCTATGGCCGAAGGCTGATTGCAATTGGTAGTTGGCCCACAGGCTGGAAGTTGCTAATCTTACACCACTGATCTTAAAACCAGCAGCAGGATCCCACAGTTAGTGGAGACCAAATGCCGTGGTGGCTGCTTGTACCCTCATGGCTCCTCGTGGAGCGGCAAAATCTCTCCTCTTACATAGTAGCTACCAGACTGATACACCTTTGACGGATAATAATGGCAATTTATGTTGGGACATACCGCACTTGCTTTGCAAATCACAGCTTGCAACCATGTAGACGATAAGAAGTCAGCTGATTGGATGTGTATTTACTGGCCTACCGACGCCTTTGTGCTGTGTCGTCGCTATGGCGATGCCAGACATTAACCTGGAGCGCAAGGTGGAGCAACATACAGGAATCCGTTAGAGGTATTGCTGCATCTGACGTAATGGTGTTTGGTCGGCGCTGAGCTGGCCCACGCCCAAGATCTTTTGGAACAGCCATGGCCACATCATAAGATTCTGAAAGATGTAGGTTGCAATAGGTACTGGAAGATGAAAAAGCTTCCATAGGATATAGTAGTATAAAGAGCTGCATCAAATCAGTCTTTGGACTGAAGACCACAACAACAACAACAACAAGAGCTAACAAGATAGATGCATACATTGCGAAAGCTGAAGAAAAAGTACGATACGAAACAGGAAGGCATCTCCTAGCTGATCGCTGAAAAAATGTGAAGGCTTCTCTGTTTTCCATTATCGTAGTAGGTATCACAAGTACTTATCAACATTTGTGCACTTTCTGGTACATACATATTTCAGAAACATAAAGAAAGAAAAGTTTTCTTGTTTTCTTACATTTTCCTACGATACATTTGACTGATACTGGCTGTTACATGAGTAGACATTCAAGTCGGCAGTACAACAAAATTACAAGATTGGTGTATACAAGAAAAAAACAATACGTAATTTGACATGTTTTAAATAAACAGTTTGACAAATCATTTGTATTGGCATGGGAGATATTTGTACAAGATATACTAACTTAAAATTTGAGAGGTATCACTGTATGCCCGTGGAAATTGCAGCTATTGTTGGAGTGACGTCGCAGTCGGCTTGTACGATGTCAATCGGTCGTTGACAACCGGCTGAGTGTGAGCTATGGTTGTGCACTTTGTAGCGTCCCGTCCAGGAGCGTAGCCTTGACAGACGTGCGAGCCTTGCCTCGCGCTGCCGGTACTGCCGGGGAACCCGCATCGTGGTCCGACGGCCCGCACGGTGCAGAGTCATGCATAGAGGCCCCTGCCCGCGAGCTGCGGCCACACTGGACTGCATCAGTATCGGGCCGAGCGTGTCCCTGGCGTCACCCCAAAGGGCTGAGCAGTGCTGTTGCGAAAGAACCTGTATGCCACGGCCTCAGCAGAGTTATGTATGTATGCCACGGGCTAAGCATAGTCGCGTATGGAGAAGCACTCCACTGGCCGAGGCCTCACTGCTCCGCACTGGGCGAGCCCGTGACGTCACTGTACCAGTGCCGAGCACAAGCACTGCTGTGTGGCGTCCTATGGTCTGTTGGTAGCACTAACCGCAGTTGTGAGCTACGGGCTACGAGCGGCGAGAAGAGCAGTGTTTAGTGGAGAGGTGGGATTTCTTCATTTCTTTCTTAACGCACAAAATGAGCGCGGAAACTGAACGTGGTTTGCAGAAGAAGGTGCACATATCAAGAAAAAGGGGGATAAAGAAAAACTAATCAGTGGTGAGTAGAGAACCACACAGCCTGAAGCGAAACTTAAAAGTTCTGTTTGGACCGTGTTAAAGGCTATTTTGGATGGCGTTATGAGAAACGTTCATTTTGTTTGCTGTTCACTGTGCGGTGAAATTTACTCTCATGCTGAAGGGTCAAATGGTTCAAATGGCTCTGAGCACTATGGGACTTAACATCGTGTGGTCATCAGTCCCCTAGAACGTAGAACTACTTAAACCTAACTAACCTAAGGACATCACACACATCCACGCCCGAGGCAGGATTCGAACCTTCGACAGTAGCGGTAACGCGGTTCCAGACAGAAGCACATACAACACCAGAGATAACATCTCCACCTGAGTATAGACAGGAGAAGTGCTCTCAATCACTGAACGCTGCGTACTCAACGACGATTCCTTACCTGGAGGCGAAGTCCTGAATCGTATAAGTTAGCAAAATCTTCGGTCACCTAAAGCAACTTCCCAGTGCCTTGTGGCATTATATCACACAAATTAAACCTTAGTGATTTTGCACGAATTTTCCCTATCATGATAAACAGTATTTAACTGGTGACAGCTTCCCAGAGCTTGAACTTTATCCCCTGAGTTCCACCGCGCTTCATCGGATGATGCTTGATGAGAAAGTCTAGCCCTGGGATTGCACAGCATCCTTCGCCTGCATCACGTATTACTCTGCAAATGTTGTTACGTTTGTCAATCTTCTGATCCACTGGCACAAGCCTTGTCGGACTGATGATATACCTTGCAAACACATTTCCTCTTTCTTCTCCTCCCACCTTCTGAGGAGGCTGTCACACATGGTGTCGTATCTGTGACCTTCGGAAATACTAAATGTGTCTGCAACAGTTTAGTACCGAAAACATCTTCAATACAATCAGCCTTATTGATAGCTTTCTGTGCAACCTCCTAAGTATCTATAATAAAATTATTGGCACTATGCAAGATAAAAAAAATCATCGGCACATTCACTTCGCTCCTCATCTGGTCCAGGCTGCCAGGGTAGCCCCACTAATTATGCAAACAACAAAAGAGGAGAACAAAACTGTATGAGCACAAGGACACTCAATTTAATTCTATTCTAACACTTACTGTAACTTAACTTCTCCACTTGAGCGGCGACCCATGACTACTACTTTACGCGCTTAAACGCAGTGAGCCACATTTATTGCTCAAAATGAAATACATTGCCCATTACAATCTCCGAAATCTACCACAAAACTCCGACTTCTCGACAAAACTCATCTTCCCCTCCTAACTAGCTACGCATGGTTAACATCTTATACACTTCCAGACAATGAGCCACACTCACTTATGATATGCAAAAATAATGTTCAAATTTACGCATCCTCAGAACACAGTCTGAGTTTACTTGCCACATGTCACACATGAAAACAGAACTGAAAATCTTCTAAAAGGTGCAGTGACTCGACGTGATAGTCAAAGGGGAAGAAATAGAACAATCAGTGCACTCGCCCACTGCACACTGATGCTGTCTGTTGACGAAACTGCAACCCTAAGGTAGTCGAGAGTCATGTCTCCAAGGAGGGTGACTCCTAAGGTTCCCCTTTCACTGAAATTTAGACATGCCACACACGTCTGACATCATAATGTACACGTCCAGGATGGTTGACCTCTACACTATGAGGTCTGAGTTGAGGTGGTGGATTATTGTTGGGATGATGACTGATTGCTACTCATAAATGCTTCACTATTAGTCATACACTTTACTGAAGAACAAACTACAACATTCTGTGGTGCAACGTCCTGAAGACAGCGAGTGTTATGGAAATGACGTAACAGGTAGCCATGGTCTTCCTTCTATGGCCGAAGGCTGGTTGCACCTGGTAGTTGGCCCCAAGGATGGAGGATGCTAAGCTTACAGCACTGATTTTAAAACCAGCAGCAGGGGCCCACAGTTAGAGGAGGACAAATCTTGTGGTGGCTGCTTGTAGCATCATGTCGCCTCATGGAGCGGCAGCACCCCTCCTCTTAAATAGTAGCTACCAGACCGAGACACCGTTGACTGAAAATAGTGGTAATTTATGCTGGGACAGAACGTTCTTGCTTTGCAAATCACAGCTTGTAACCATGTAGACACGTCTGTTGGTTGGATGTATAGTTACTGGCCTACCTACGCCTTCCTGCTGTGTCGGCGTTGAGGCGGTGCCAGCCTCTTTCCTGGAGCACAATGTGGGAATCTGCCACTGGCATTGCTGCATCGGACGAAATGGTATTTGGTCGGCTCTGAGCTGGCCCTCTCTCAAGATCTTTTGCAGCAGCGATGGCAACATCACAATTTTACTCAGTAGCGCTGAAAAATAGTGATGGGACTGCAGATCGAATAACTGGTAAGAAGATACTGAGTCGAACTGGGGAAAACAAGAAATTGATGGCACAACTTTGTTTCATAGGCCATATCCTTAGGCATCAAGGACTTGTCAGCTTGGTAATTGAGAGAAATGTGTACATGTGGGTATTGGTGAGAGGGAGGGAGGTGTTAAAATTGTAGAGGGAGACAATGTCTGGAATACAGTTAGCAGGTTCAAACTGATGCACATGGCATTACCCGTGCAGTGCTGAAGAGGCTTGCACAGAATAGACTAGTTTGGGCAGCTACATCAACCCAGTCTTCAGACTGAAGAACATAATAACAACATTGTGGGGCGGGAGGAAGAGGTAGGCGTCTGGTCCACAATTTTGCAAATTCTTTACTGGGAGAACTCATGAGTAAGGTAGTTTTCGTGTGATTCGCGACCTCGGCTGTTGACATGGCAAAAGACGTTTCTATATTGCTCTAAATTAAAGGCGCTGCTCATTCTCGTATGAGAAAAGCTATTCATCTCACAGTGTTGGCCGATGCAACCGACTGATGTAGCAGTTCTTGTATTATTTTGTTGTTGTATACTGAATTGTGTCTTGTATGAGGTAGAACTGCAAATATTCATGGACTTATCACAGGATAAATGGTCCCTATCCAACCATAGAAACAATCTCTCTCTAAGGTAGATGACCGAGTGGAAGTTGTGAGCTGTAACTGTTACCTTGCCTGCTTACGAAGGCGGAAGGAAGGTAGAGAATGCAAAGAAAATAGTCGTGATCACCAACCACTTTCCGGCAGGTAATCAGATCAGTAATGTCAACTGAATATAGCTGAACAGTGCTTGTTGATTGCTGGGCCTAATTACTATTACCCCAGGTTGGTGTTCGAGAGAAACGCAAAGTTACATATGCGGCTCCAATGTAATTTTCATAAGGCAAGTGCATAGCATGATCGGTCAGTCTCATTGTGCTCTACAGTTAATTGAGTATCGGACTTCGTATCTGAAAGACTGTAGGTTCTTTGGTGCACCATAAAAGATCTGATAAACTACTAATCAGTATTTGGGTCGCACCAATGGCGGACTGGCTCCACGTCAGCAGTTTTGCATTTCTTTCTTCAAAAATGGCTCTGAGCACTATGGGACTTAACTTCTGAGGTCTTCAGTCCGCTAGAACTCAGAACTACTTCTACCTAACTAACCTAAGGACATCACACACATCGAGGTAATGTTTAGTTAGTAGCATCTTTGGAAAGAACGCACACCAAGTTTTAGTCATATTAGTCTATTTATTTGTGTTTGTTATTCGTGTGAATCTACGAAGTACTGTGATTGTCAAAATATGGGCGAAAAAGATTTTCGATCACTACAATGCACAAGCACACCTCAGCAGTTGTGGTCGCAAAATTAATGGAAATAGGATTCAAACTCGTTTCACATCCCCCACCCCCCACATTCTCCAGACCTGGCTCCCTCGGACTACTTTTTGTTCCCCAATTTGAGGAAATGGCTGGTGGGACAAAGATTTTATTCAAATGAGGAGGTGATTGCAGCAACTATTAGCTATTTTGCAGGCTTGGACAATTCCTATTGTTCGGAAGGGATCAACAAATTAGAACAGCGTTGGACGAAGTGTATAAGTCTAAAAGTAAAAAAGGTTTACCCCAAACATGTAAGCAGTATTTATTTTTGCACCGACTTTTCAAATGCCCCTAGTATATTCATGGTTCTTAAGAGCTATCACGATAGATGCATACATAGCGAAAGCTGAAGAAAAAAGGACGATATGAAACAGGAAGGCATCACCTTCCTGATCGCATAAAATATGTAAAGGCTTCTCTGTTCTTCATCATCGGTCCGTATTACGTGTACTTATTAACATTGGTGGACTTTCTGGTACACATATTTCATAACCATAAAGAAAGAAAAATTTTCTTGGTTTCTTACATTTTCCTACGATAATTTTGAATACGATACTGGCTGTTAAATGAGTAGTCATGCAAGTCTCCTACAACAAGGTTAAGTCAGTTCAGGGACGTGTCTGCCCGTGGGAATTGATGCAGCCACTGCTGGAGTCACGTCGCAGTTGGCTTGTATGATGTCAATTGGATGATGACAACCGACTGAGAGCGAGCTCTAGTTTTGCAGTTTGCAGCAGAGGTGGGCATCGAGGTGCAGCCCGTCCAGGAGCGTAGCCATGACAGCCGTGCGAGCCTTCCTACCGCTGCCAGTTCAGCCGGTGCAGCCACATGGAGGTCCGACAGGACGCACTGGGCAACAGCAGTCTGGGGCCTAGTGGGTCCCTGACGTCACCCTAAGGGCGGAGCAGTGCTGTTGCGAAACAACTAGTATGCCAGCAGAGTTGCGCATGGAGTCGAAACCCACAGGCAGTGGCCTTACTGCTCCGCACTCAGCGACCCCGTGACGTCACTGAACCAGTGGCTTGCGCAAGCGCTGGCGTACTGCGGCCTATGGGCTGCTGGTAGCACTGACTGCAGTTGTGAGCTATGGTCTGCGAGTGGTGAGTAGAGCATAATTTTGTTCAAATGTGTGTGAAATCTATTGGACTTAAGTGCTAAGGCCATCAAACCCTATGCTTACACACTACTTAACGTAAACAATCCTAAGGGCAAACACACAAACCCATGGCTGAGGGAGGACTCGAACGTCCTCTGGGAACAGAAGCACAGTCTATGACTGCAGCGCCATAGACCTCCAGAGTTTAGTGGAGTAGTGGGATTTCTTCATTTTTTTTATAACACAAAAATTAGTAGGGAAGCTATATGTAGTTTGCAGAAGAAGGTGCGCATATCAATAAAAAGGGAAGTAAAACTAAAACAAATCAGTGGTGAGTGGAGAACTACACAGCCTGAAGCGAATTTCAGAGGTTCAGTTTGGACTGTGTTAAAGTGTGTCGTGGATGGCATTTCTTTGCTGTTTGCTGTGCAGTGAAATTTACTCTCATTCTGAAGGGTCAAGTGGCACTTCGCACATTTCTCGCCATTCGTGCGTGTGTAATAAACAAGGGTCTTATATGGATGATAAAAGACTTTCTAAACCAGCTGAGGAGATAACTGTCGAAACTTAGTGGTGACACATACTTCTGACATCAAAATGTAGAGGTCGCCCCAGGGCGAAGCAAGCGGAGAAGACTTCCCGAACGCTCGCACGTAAGGCCTCTCCGGTTTGTCTGACAAACAGGTTCTAGGCACTGACTGTGACTGACGCTGCCGCTAAGCCAGATGCTGTCGCCTGTCCTGTTTCAGAGGAAACCATTCAGCCTGCAAGATCTGGGCAATCACAGAGGGTGTGATTATTGGCAGTTGGGATCTCCAACGTTAGGTGTGTTAAGGGGCCCCTTAGGGATTTGGCTGACAAGAAGGATAAGAAATCCAATGTGCACTCCGAAAGGCATATCGGGTGGGGTCATTCCAGATGTGGAAAGGGTCCTCATTGATGCCATGAAGAGCACAGGGTGCAGCCAACTGCAGGTGGTTGCTCACATCAGTACCAGTGATGTGTGTCACTTTGGATCAGAAGAGATTCTCTCTGGTTTCGAGCAGCTAACAGAAGTGGTAAAGGCTGCCAATATTGTTTGCAAGATGAAAGCAGAGCTGACCATTTGCAGCATAGTCAACAGGACCGATTGTGTACCTGTGGTACAGAGCCGAGTGGTTGGTCAGAGTCTGATGCTCAGACGGTTCTGCGAGCGTGTAGGCTCAACTTGTGCCAATGGGTGGTTGGGTTTCAGGTTCCGCTGAGTAGGTCAGGGGTCCACTATACGCAGGAGGCGGCTACACAGGTAGTAGGGGCTGTGTGGCGTGGATTGGGCGTTTTTTTTGGTTGGAGGGTCTCAGAAAAGAAGGGCTTCACTCACAAAGAATGCAAGCAGAACACAGGAAGAACGTAGATACAGGAATCATTGGTATAACAGTTGTAAATTATTGTATCTGTGTTTCGAAAGTACCTGAGCTCAAAACGCTAATAGAAAGCACTGCTGCTCAAATCGTTATAGGCACTGAAAGCTGGCTTAAATCGGATATAAGCTCAGCCGACATTTTTGCGATGAACCTAACGGTGTGCTGGCCGAGGTGGCATTGCGGTTCTAGGCTTTTCAGTACGGAACTGAGAGACTGCTACGGTCGCAGGTTTGAATCCAGCCTCGCACATGGATATGTGTGATATTGTAAGGTGTCAGGCAAATCAAACACCTTCCATGGAAACCCTGACATGATAAGCAAATCCAGTAGTATTTCACATAGCTCCGAATAAATCGTGACATTAAATTAACCAAAGTAATACGAGCAACGAGTGTGCAAATGGAATACCACAGACTAACACAAGAATGCCTAAATGCATGTCATCCCTTCCCACCGTGAGACAGACGCAGTTCTGAAGGGAGAAACGAGAACAGAAGCCGAGAACAGACCCATGTGAAGCTAGAAGGTCCCACGATAAGGGACGGACACCCACGTCGCCAGCTAACCACTAGGGCACACCACCCGCACGTTTTAGCGTGAGACTTTTTCGCGTCTCTGTTACGTCAAAGACCACCCCCCAGCCCATGTTAAAAGCTAGAGTCCTCCAGAAGAACAGCATAGATCTTACGATAACACTGAAAGGGCTACCCCAGCCCCAAGTTTTAGCGTGAGACTTTTTCGCGTCTCTGTTGCATTGCAAACTTTAAAAACATTGCCCCACCACGAAAAGTATAACGTTTCTCATTGGATAGACAGAATTTTTCTAGGCAGAGCTTAAGGTTAACATTGAGACCCTGACTGGTCAGATGAAAACACAGCCAGATAGTGTTTTATAAACCAACTTCGGTAAATGGTAGTAAGGAGAAGTTAGGGGAGAGTTGCTTCCGAGACGGCGAGGTGAGTGGAGCTGTGCTGCCCGCCACCCCCTGACGAACACCGACAACGTAATGAACGCACGCGATGCCACAGAACAGTGCATAAAGCTTCACTCAGAACTGCAGAAGTCTCATCTATTGCACCCCCTTTTTTCGTAATACTAGTGTCGATCGTCAATTAAAGCTCATGGTGTTCACATTTGCCACTTGAAGTAAAAATCTGAAACGCAATGATTTTTCTGTTATGTAGTTATTGAGAAGCCACATCAGGCACTGTAATTTACGACAAGTTAGATAAGTAATTAAAGATAATTGAGGGCCACTGTAGATCATTTTGTTAGTTTCCTCTTCTGTGAAACTTAATTTAAACCTAGATTGTAGATGTGATATAGCATAGGTCATCCTTCGATCCATTGTAGAACTTGGAAACCCATTCCGGGAATATTCGTTCACATTTTTGTTGAACGCCGTTGGTTTTTACCATCCTGTATTAAAACATTTCCTTTTATCAATAGTGCAACTTATAAACAATGTTTTGTGAGTAGAATAAAGTTTCCAATGGTAAACTTAACTGCTTTTTCGACGTTATTTTACCAGGTAACTAAAAATAGGAAAGCCTTGAACCCCTTCCACTAAATTTAGTTAGTATTAAGATTCTTTTACAGGGAGTGCAGTGGAGCTGACGCTGAGATCATTAAGTATTTGGTTATATCATCGCTAGTCTCACTGAACTCTTCTGAATTCTACATGTCACATGTGGTCTGGCGTCTCCTTACCAGCAACATGTCCCAGGTTCAAACTAGTCAGTTCCCTATAAAACATGCTCAGAGCGTCGTTGCGCGAAAGTTTTAGGGAGACACGATATAGGACAAACAGACGACATGCAGAATGCTAGAATATCCTTAGTGCTGTGGCGTTCTCCACCATACATCACGGCACCTAGAGTAACAGCAACCAAACTGGCAGCCTGCAGCCGCGGGTTGCCCGCCTTGCAGGTACACCGAAGAACTACACAACGGACAGGCAATATTGATGAACGTCTACAACAACAACCACAACAACAACACCACAGCAAAAACACCAGCGGCCACCAGGGGGCACTATCGGCCCACATAAACATAAGGAAGAGGTCGCTGCAGATCCCGGAACTATTTTCACACGTCAAACCCCATGAAAAAAAAAATAGTTCCGAGGTACTCATCCATCGAAGCGCTATAAAGGCAGGCGCTCGGCCGCACATCGGCTGTTCATCGACCGCCAGCAGACATGGATAGCTGCCGCCCTGGCAACCCGGCTTCTCGCTGATCTCTGGATAAGGCTTGGTATATCGGAGATGTCTCTGGCGCAGACTAGTAGGACATTATTTCAGTTGTTTTCTATATTATTCTTGTATGTAGTTGTGATTCAAAGACGGATCACTGTTTTGTGTTGGTTTTATATTTGGAGAATGTGAATTGGTTAATGAACAGGTCAATAAATTGTTTTCGGACTTTGATCGTTATTTTCTTCTGCTTACGCAGACATAGCACTTAGGGTGGTTAGGTTTAAGTAGTTTAGTTCTAGGGGACTAATGACCTCTGATGTTAAGTCCTACAGTGCTCAGAGCCATTTTGGAACCTAACAGTGTTCCGAAAAGATAGGCTAAACACCGTTAGCGGGGGCCTGTTTGTCGCTGTCAGAAGAAGTTTAAATTGTCGCGAAATTGAAGTAGATATTTCCTGTAAGTTAGTATGGGCAGAGGACATTGTTGGCAACCAGAATAAAATAATAATTGGATCCTTTTACTGACCTCCCAGTTTAGATGATACAGTTTCTAAAAGGTTCAAAGCAAACTCGGACCTGACTCGTACGATAATAGTTGGTTGGTAGTGACTTTGATTTACCCTCGATATGTTGGCGAAAATACATGTTTAATTCCGGAAGTACGGATAAAAATCATCTGTAATTGTGCTAAACGCAGTCTCTGAAAATTATTTCGAGCCCACACGAATAGTAAACAGTTGTGAAAACACACTTTACCACTTAGCAACAAATAATCCCGAGTTAATAATGAGCATCAAAACCGATGTAGGGATTGGTGAACACAAGGTTGTCGTAGTGAGACTGAATATCGTGATCCCCAAATCCTCGAAAAATGAGCAAAAAATATACCTATTCAAAAAAGCAGATAAAAATTCGCTTCACGCATTCCTGAGAGAAAATCTCCACCCATTCGAAATTAATAATATACGTGTCGACCACATGTGTCTTAAATTCAAAGAAATGGTAACGCCAGCAATTGAGAGATTTATACCAAATAAACAAACGAACCACGGAGCTGATCCTCCTTGGTACAGAAAACGGGTTAGAACCCTGTTGCAGAAACAACGAAACAAACATGCCAAATTGACACAGACGCAAAATCCAAAAGATAGGCGATCCTTTACAGGAGCTCGAAATTTAGCGCAGAGTTCAATGCGAGACCCCTATACCAGTATCCACAACGAAACTTAGTCTCAAAACCTGGCAGAAAATCCAAAAAGATTCTGGTCGTATATGAAGTACGTTAGCGGCAAGAACTATCAATGCCTTCTCTGAGCGATAACAATTGAGTTACTAAACACAGCCTTCCGAAATGCCTTCACAAAAGTATCCCAGAAATCGAATCGATATCAGCTGTTAACATGAGTAACGTAGAAGTAAATATCGTCGAAGTAGTGAAGCAACTCAAATCACTTAATAAAAGCGTGTCTTTGGGTGCAGACTATACCAATTAGATTCCATTCCGAGTACGCTGATGCATTAGCTCCAAACTTAACAATCATATACAACCATTCGCTCCACGAAAGATCCGTACCCAAGGACTGGAAAGTTGCACAGGTCACACCAATATTCAAGAAAGTTAGTAAGAGTAATCCAATAAATTACAGACCCATGCCATTAACGTCGATATGCAGCAGGATTTTAGAAAATATATTGGGTTAGAACATTGTGAATTACCTATAAGGAAACGGTCTATTGACCCACAGTCAACACGGGTTTTGAGGGCATCGTTTCTGTGAAACACAACTAGTTCTTTATTCACACGATTTTCTGAGTGCCATTGACAAGGGATTTCAGATCGATACTGTATTCCTGGATTTCCGGAAGGCTTTTGACACTGTACCACATCATCTGCTCGTAGCGAAATTGCGTGCTTGTGGAATATCGTCTCAGTTATGTGACTGGATTTGCCATTTCCTCTCAGAGAGGTCACAGTTCGTAGTAACTGACGGGGAGTCATCGAGTAATACAGAAGTGATTTCAGGCGTTCCCCAAGGTAGTGTTATAGGCCCTTTGCTGTTACTTATCTATACAAACGATTTGGGAGACAATCTGAGCAGCCGTCTTCGGTTGTTTGCAGATGACACTGCCGTTTATCGACTAATAGAGTCATCAGATGATCAAAACAAAATTCAAAACGATTTAGAAAAAATACCTGAATGGTGCGAAAAATGGGAGTTGACCCAAAATAACGGAAAGTGTGACGTCATCCACATGAGTGCTAAAAGGAACATTTTAAACATTGGTAATACGATAAATCACTCTAATATAAAAGCCATAAATTTAACTAAATACCTTGGTATTACAATTACGAACATCTTAAATTGGAAAGAGCGCATAGACAGTTTTGTGGGGAAGGTTAAAGAAATGCTGCGTTTTATTGTCAGGACACTTAGGAAACGAACCTACTAAGGAGGACACTATGCCACAAGAGGCTACTACGCTTGTCCGTCCTCTTTTAGAATACTGCTGCACAGTGTGGGATTCTTACCAGATAGGACTGATGGAGTATATCGAAAAAGTTCAAAGAAAGGCACCACGTTTTGTATTATCACGAAATATCAGAGAGTGTGTCACAGAAATGATACAGTGTTTAGGGCAGAAATCATTAAAAGAAAGGCGTTTTTCTTTGCGACTGAAACTTCTTACGAAATTCCAATCACAATCTTTCTCCTCTCAATGCGAAAATATTTTGTTGACACCGTCCTACATAGGGAAGAACGATCACCACGATAAAAAAAAGGGGAATCAGAGCTTGTACAGAAAGATAGAGGCGTTCATTCTTTCCGCGCGCTATACGGCATTGGAACAATGGAGAATTGTGAAGGTGGTTTTTACGAACCTTCTGGCAGGCCCTTAAATGTGATTTGCAGAGTATCCATGTAGATGTAGACGTGGAGGTCTGAGTTGAGGTGGTGGACTGTTGTCGGTATGATGATCGATGGCTGCTCATAAAAACTTCACTGTTAGTCATACATTTTACTGATGAACAAACTAGAACATTCTGTGGTGGAACGTCCTCCATAGTGTGTTCTGAAGATAGCGAGTGTTAAGGAACAGATGCAACAGTTGGCCATGGTTTCAGACGACTGCCTTCTATGACAGAGGGCTGTTTGCACCTAGTAGTTGGTCCGAAGATGGGTGGGATATGATAAGCCACAGCACTGATTTTAAAACCAGAAGCAGGGGCCCACAGTTAGTGGACGCCAAATCTCGTGGTGGCTCCTTGTAGCATCATGTCGCCTCGAGGAGCAGCGTACACCTCTCCTCGTAAATAGGAGCTACCAGTCTGAGACACCTTTGACTGAAAATAATTGTAATTTATGTTGGGACAGAGCGTAGACCATAAGAAGTGTGTTGATTGTATGTGTAGTAACTGGCCTACAAACGCCTTTCTGCTGTGTTGTCGTTATGTCAGTGCCAGTCCCTTTCCTGGAGCAGAGTGTGGGAATCTACCAGTGGCGTTGATGCATCTGACGTAATGGTGTTTGGTCGGCTGTGAGCTGGCCCACTAACTAAGTGTTTTGCAACAGTCATGGCAATATCACTTTTGTATCCCACCTGGAAGGCGACGAGTGGGTCTGTTCCTGTAAACTGAAAGGTTGGCTGAATGAAGGAAGCGGGTAGCAGCAGGAAAAGGTGAAAATCTCTCGGTACTGCTCTTAGAGATGGTTTTACTATATCGCAATATTAACTGAATACATAACTTTTGACTGAGGGGCGACGCTTTAGACCCATCGTAAGTAGTACATAGTCTGAATAGGAAGCAAAGTCTCCCGGCCGTCTGCTGTTGATCAATATGGGCAGAATCTGTCATGGAGCTTGTAGTCCTCCACAGCACCGGCTAGAGGGCGCTGTCATCGGTATCTGTTGTAGAACCAACTTAAGAACATTCACCTACGCTGCGGCATAGTAGCTATTGATACCACATCCCTCCCCCATGAAACGATGCACCGTCATTGAGTAGGGCTTCCGACGACAGGTGGAGACACCCAGGGGAAGCAGCTGAGGGGGCGGACAGCGAAACTGCCAAGCCGTGCTGTCCACTCGCGACCCCGAATTGCACGTGGAAAACCTGTTCATGCCTTGCACCGACACTGGGTATGCTCGGACGAGCAGGCAAAGCAACAACCTCCATGGGCAATGGCGGCGGCGTCGTGACGGTAGCCTCAGCGGCCATCGGTACCGGCAAAACGGAGGCAAGAGTGGGCTGAGGTGGGGCCTTGGTGGCGGCGAGAGGTGCCTGTCTCATACAGGTTACCGTACTGGCAGCGGCGACTTGGACGACGGCAGGCGGGGCGACCGGCGGGGTGCGAGCGGCGGAGGGCACATCGGTGGAGTAGTGGGCTGAGGATAGTATGATGTCAATCGGTCGGTGCGTGCTCTGGTTGTGCACTTCGCAGCAGAGGTGGGCATCGAGGTCTGGTCCGTCCAGGACCGTGGGCATGTCGGACGTGCGACCCTTGCCTCGCGCTGCTGGTTCAGCCGGGGCAGCCGCATCGTGGTCCGGCGTGTCGCACGGTGCAGAGTCACTCACAGACGCGCGGCCCGCGATCTGTGGCCTCTCTGGCCTATAGCAGTCTCGGACCGAGAGGGTCCTTGACGCCACCCCAAGGGCCGAGCAGTGCTGTTGCGAAAGCACCTGTATGCCAAGGGCTCAGCAGCGTCGCATATAGACGCAGCTTACGGGCCGCGGTCTCGCTGCTCCACACTGTTCGCCCCCGTGACGTTACTGCACCAGTGCCGTGCTCAAAAACTGGTGTGCTGTAGCCTACAGGCTGTTGGTAGCGAGTCACGGGCTACGAGCGGTGCGTAGAGCAGAGTGTGGTGGAGTGGTGGCATTTCTTTATTTTTTTTTTGTAACTCACAAAATGAGCTCGGAAACTAAACGTGGTTTGGAGAAGAAGATGAGCATGTGGAGAAATAGAGAAGTAAAAGGAAAACTAATCAGTGGTGAGTAGAGAACCACACAGTCTGAAGCGAGTCTTAATGTTCAGCTTGGACCGTGTTAAAGCCTATTGTGGATGGCGTTAGGAAAAGCGTTCATATTGTTTGCTGTTCGTTCTGCAGTGGAATTTACTATCACACTGAAGGTTCAAATGGCACTTCACACATTTCTCGCCACCCATGCGTGCCCAATAAACAAGGGTCGTATGTGGACTAGAAAGCACTTCCTAAACTTGCTCAGGAGATAACTGTCGATAAATGTCTTGCTATGTGTGCACCAGCGGTAAGGTCGTACGGAACTATAAGAGATGAAGATCTTATGGATCTTCTTCAGGCGTTAGTTGACACTGCAAAGTCCATTACGTCTCACCCCACAACTGTGTCGTCGTACATGGCAGGAAGTGCTGAAAGCCTATGACATAGAATTATTCCTGAGGCAGTTGCTCATTATAACAGGAGGTGTATACTCAGCAACTACAGATGTGTGGACATCCAGCGCGAGAAGAAACAATTATCTGACATGTACTGTCTCCTGTTTCATTGACTGGAGTTTCAGATCTCGCATTTTGTTTCCAAATGAACCAAAAGCGGGCGGTAACATTCTAAGAGAATTGTTTAAACGATTTTTGTCTCATGGTATCCACCACTCTACTTTGAAAGACATGTAATACAAGACTGAACTAGGTACCAAAACTGTCGCTGCACTGCGCGATATACTCACGATTGCCATATACTAAATACAGGGCTACGAAATAATTTTAATGTGGACAATAAATGCCTCAATTGTTCATAAGTTCATGGTCTTTTGATTGCGGTGAAAGAACGCGTCACTTACGTAAAGAAAAGTGGTCTTCTTAATGCCCTTGAAAGGTGACTGAGCCAGTCTAACGATACTCCCTGGAATAAGCAGTTGACAATGTTAGAATGTCTTTGTGCGAAAAGTTCTCTTAGAAAGGAGAAATAGCCCGAAATGAAGGAACTGATATCACGCTGATGAAAGAACTTTTCACTGTAACCGGCCCGAATGGCCGAGCGGTTCTAGGCGCTACAGTCTGGAACCGCGCGACCGCTACGGTCACAGGTTCCAATACTGCTTCGGGCATGGATGTGTGTGATGTCATTAGTTTAGTTAGGTTTACGTATTTCAACGTTCTAGGGGACTGATGACCTCAGAAGGTAAGTCCCATAGTGCTAAGAGCCATTTGAACCATATTTTTTCACTGTGTGTATACCAGTGGCGTAGCGTGGTTGTAAAGGTTGGGGAAACTCTGCAGTTATTATAGGGAGACAAAATAGTACAATAAACCATAATTTAAACAAATGCAACAAAATGCATCAAATTAAAAAACTACTACTACTACTACTACCACCGCCACTAAAATAATGATAATAATAATAACTAAGTTCTTCAAGAAACGCTGACAAATTCGAAGAACCCCAGCAGCAAGAGAAGAAGCACTTACATTTTCTTCTACACAAGTGCAATGCGCCTGTCTTTTCTTTCAACGAATAAGTCTAGAACTCGGTCTACAAAGATTTGATCACTGGATAGCTCTCCAGGTAGTGTCTTTTCTATGGCTAATGTGCTTAAAAACGACAGCCGGATGTTGGACATTGAATTCCTTAAATAATTCTTCACTCGATGTGCATTTTCATCTTCTCATGGCGTAATGAATAACTCTTCATTCGTTTAAGAGCACTCATGCTTTGTACTGTGCTTGCTGTAGTTGCGGGTAAGGTCAAAACCAAACGCAGGAACTTCGAAGTTTCTTCATAAACGGAGTCTAAATCATTGTTGACAATGTACTTTAAGAGAATTCTTGGAGATAAGTGTTTTTATCATCAGCGTTTACGTTACACAGTTCATTTTCAAGTTGTTCTTGTTTGAAAAAAAGAATATTGTTGTAATAATTTAAGCAGTTTCAACTTTGGGAATTCCTTTTGATAGTTCGGGAAACACTTTTCGTTCAAAAGTTCAACAAACTGAATTTGGGGAAACCTTCTTTCCATCTGAACAATTTACGTATCCAGTATCTTGTAAGTTAGTGCCCTGAGAGATGTCTTTTGATTGTCACAGAGTGGTAA
This sequence comes from Schistocerca gregaria, assembly GCF_023897955.1. NCBI lineage: Eukaryota > Metazoa > Arthropoda > Insecta > Orthoptera > Acrididae > Schistocerca > Schistocerca gregaria. The sequence continues at coordinate 397,590,641 of NC_064931.1, read as the reverse complement.
GTTGCCATTCAAACACAAGCTGCATTTAATGCATTCATCAACGAATGTTTCCATTCTTAATTGTCGTACGTTTCTCAAAACAGTTCTTATTTCGTCGTGGCAAGCAGTTATACTGATAGAATTTGACTGAAGAACATTAAAGAGATGCTCAACATAAATGAAGCACCCTCGGTGGAATTGAAGCAAGTAAACCAACGTAAGATCATCCATACGTCGTTTCATTCCCACAGCACAGCTCAAAGGTTCTGGGTCCCACTGAGAGTCTGTCATCAAATATATAATTAAAAACACTATACAGCCCTGAGAAATGACTAGTGGTTCTTGAAACTGCCCTGGAACTGAAGTTCCAGCGAGTGTTGCTTGCAGGTGGCAGTTTAAATTCTTTCTCAGTTAGCAATACAGTTCGTTTTGATGATTTGCTGAAAAACGAATGGAATGCAATAAGATTACTTACAAACTAGCGTACTTGTCGAATGATTTTGGAGGCATGTAACAGTACCAAATTCAGTTGGTGTGCGTAACAATGAATAAACAGCGCATAGGGACAGAACTGCTTCACCAGTTGTTGTAGTCCTCTTTCTCCGCCCGCCACTACGGAAGCACCATCATATGTTTGACTAACAACTTTTCCTTCCACATTCCATTCTTTCAATACTGCATGAATAATGTTTGACAAACCTTCAGCAGTTTTATCTCCAGAAACATCGTAACATCCAGCGAATCTTTTCTCAATTTTGACTGCAATGCAGTACCTGAATATTATACTCATGTGACTCATGCATAACACGTCTAATGCTTCATCAGCCTGAATCGAAATGAAATTGCAGTTCTGAATTTCAGATTTTATTTTCTCATTAACTGCCAAAGTTATCATTTCTATTACATCATTCTGTATATCTGGAGAGGTTTCTTTAAAGGTTGAAGATGATGACAGATGGTCTCGGGTTAACTGCTCTCCTTGAGCTAGTAAATCCAGCAATTCCAGATAGTTACCTTTGTTGCTGGAGGTATCATCTTCGCGAGGGCCGCAAAAGGCTAGTTCTTGTTCACAGAGAAATACAATTGCCTGAATAAGACGAGCCAATACTCTCCTGCTGGATGCAACTTGTTTGTTGTATTTTATTGCTGTCAGATGAGCGGCTTCAGAAAGGGCGTACTCAGTTCTACTTTTACCCCATAGCTGAAATTATTCTTTGTTCTGCAGGTGACGTTTTGATATCTGATGCTTTTGTGCTTTCCTCTCAAAGTTCTTTATTGTACAAATGCCCTTATTGCATCATTCCTTTTGACAAAAAACACAAGACATATATAACAATACAATCTATTATTAACTGCATTCGCAGTCAGCCAAGCATACTTTTCGTACCAGGCTGTCTGAAAAGTGCGTTTTTGTTTGGCTTCACTTAAAACTACACTGAGTATAGGAGTAGGTCGTTTGTCCTTCAATTTGCCCATTTTTCGTACGTTAATGTCGAAAAAGGCGTTTTTAATAAAAATTCGGTAAAGTGTTTCAGTTGCTCGCTCACTCATATTGGCGACACAACGAAAACATGCACTAAAATCGCACAAGAAAGACAATGAACACAAACCGCGCGACTGTTCACTTCCGTGTTAAAAGTCAGCTTAGAAGCGGCAGAGACTAGTCTCCATACCTGCTAGCAAGTGAAGCGCGCCGGCCTTCGTGGAAGAGGGGATGTGGAGGGGAACCGAGAATGCCACTAACGCTCAGACGCACACAGCCAGGTAAGAGAAGGGAGGCGGCGACAGAGCAGTCGAGTCTCAAGCAGGCAGATACACCAATACTCGGGGTGCGGCGGCGCGGCCTACAAAACTGATGTCTTCGCACATTTAGTGCTCTTAGTAGAAAGTTGTTTATATTTTTGGTATGAATTACTATCGCATCTTCTTTAAGCAAGAATACAGGGTAGAATAATTCTGAAAGTCTCCCCTCATGCTATGCGACAGATGTATGCTATTCTATTACTGTAATTCTTATGCGTTTATTTTATAGCAGTTAAAATATAAGTGTTTTTTTAGCTCTTCAAAGCGGCGTCCAAGGAATTAGAACTGGAGAAATCACACCCACTGCACCTTCTGTTGACATGGACAATTACAATGTTAAAGCATTTGAGTCAGGCGCCAAAGGACAGAGAAGCTTCTGAAATCGGAATTTTACATAAACGCCTCGAATTATACTTAGATGAAAAGCTCTCAATCACTGAACGCTGCATACTCTACAACGACACTCTACCCGGAGGCGAAGTTCAGAATAGTATAAGTTAGCAACAACTTCTGCTCCCTTAAGCAACTTCCCAGTGCCTTGTGGCACTATATCATGCAAATTAAGCCTTAGTAATTATGCCCGCATTCGTCCTATCATGATAAACGAAACTTACGACAGTATTTCACTGGTGATAGCTTCACCCAGCTTAAACATTATGTCCCTGAGTTTCACCGCGAATCATCGAAAGTATGTTTCGCCATTGCGCTTGATGAGAAAGTGTAGCCCTGGGATTGCACAGCAGCCTTCGTCTGCATCACGCATTACACTGTAAGTGTCGTCACTTTTGTCAGTCTCCTGATCCACTGGCACAAGCCTTATCGGCCTGATCATAATCCTTACAAACACATATCCTCTTTCTCCTCCTCACACCTTCTGAGGAGGCAATGCCGTCACAGATTGTGACGAATCCTCGGGCTTTAGAAATACTAAATGCGTCCGTACCGTTTCAATACCCAAAACATCTATAATACAATCAGCCTTATTGATAACTTTCTGTCTCACCTCCTAAGTATCAACAAACGAAGGGAACAAAACAGTATGATGACAAGGGCACTTAATCTATTCTATCCTAACATTTACTGTAACTTAAATCTCCACTTGAGCGGCTACTCATGACTACTACTTTACGAGCTAAACGCTGTGAGCCACATTTATTCCTCAAAATGATATGAATTGCCCATTCAAAACGGCGGAAACTACCAAAAAACTCCGACTTCTCGACAAAACTTATCTTCCCCACCTAACTAGCTACGCATGGTTAACTAACATCTTATACAATTCCAGACAAAGAGCCACACTCACTGATGATAAGCAAAAAAAAAAAAGTTCATATTTACACATCCTCAGAACTCAGTCTGAGTTTACTTGTCACATGTCACACATGAAAACAGAACTTAAAAGCTGGTAAAAGATGGACTGACCCTACGTGAGACTCGCAGGGGGAAAAAAAAGAACAGTCAATGCAATCACCCACTCCATACTAATGCTGTTTGTCGACGAAACTACAACTCTGCGGTACTCGAGAGTCATCGTCTCCAGGGAGGCTATCTGGAAAGGTTCCCCTGTCACTGAAATTTAGTGGTAACACACAGTTCTGACATCAAAATGTAGAGGTCGGCCCAGGACGAAGCAGGCGGGTAAGACTTCCCAGGCGGCCGCACGTATGGATTCCCCGGTTTATCTGACAAACAGGTTCCAGGTGCTGTCTGTGGCTGACACTGTCGCTGAGGCGGATGCTATCGCCTGTCCTGTTTCAGAGGAAACCACCCTGACTGCAAGATCCGCGCAATCGCAGTGGGTGGTATTATTGGCAGTTGGCAGCTCGAACTTAAGGCGCGTTATGGGGTCCCTTAGGGCATTGCTAACAAGGAGGGTAAGAAATTCAATGTGTATGCCGTGTGCATACCTGTTGGAGTCATAGATGCCACGAAGAGCACGGGATGCAGCCAACTGCAGGTGGATGCTCACGTCGGTACCAATGATGTGTGTCACTTTCGATCAGAAGGGATTCTCTCTGGTTACTTGCGGTTAACAGAAGTGGTAAAAGCTGCCAAGATGAAAGCAGAGCTGACCATTTGCAGCATAGTCGACAGGACCGATTGCGGACCTCTGGTACAGAGCCGAGTGTTGGGTCTGAATCAGAGGCTCAGACGGTTCTGTGACGTGTAGGCTGCTGATTCCTAGACTTGCGCCGACGTTTGGTTGGGTTTCGGATTCCGCTGAATAGGTCAGGTGTCCACTAGACGCAGGAGGTGGCTACACGGCTAGCAGGGGCTGTGTGACGTGGAATGGGCGGTTTTTTAGGTTAGAGGGCCTCGGGAAAACACAAGGTGGTCTTCAGTCACAAAGCGTGCAAGCTGAATGCAGGAAGAGCGTACATACAGGAACCAGTGGTATAACAATTGTAAACTGTCGTAGTTGTGTTCGGAAAGTACCAGAGCTTCAAGCGCTAATACAAAGCACTGATGCTCAGATCGGTATAGACACTGAAACCTGGCTGAAGTTGGATATAAGCTCAGTCGAAATTTTTGTGAAGAACCTAACGGTGTGACGGCCGCGGTGGCCGATCGTTTCCATGTAATGCAGTCTGGAACAGGGAGACTGCTACGCTCATAGATTCGAATCCTGCCTCGAGCATGGTTTTGTATGATGTCCTTAGATTAGTTAGGTTTAAGTTGTTCTAAGTTATAGGGGACTGATAACCTCTGATTTACAGCCCCCTAGTGCTCAGAGCCATTTTTGAACCTAACGGTGTTCCGAAAAGATAGGATAAACACGGTTGGCTGTGGCGTGTTTGTTGCTCTCAAAATTAGTTTAACTTGCCGGGAAATTGAAGTAGGTACTTCCTGTAAGTTAGTATGGGCAGTAACCGGTATAAAATAATAATTGTATCCTTTTACTGACCTTCCAGTTCAGATGATACAGTTGCTGAAAGGTTCAAATAAAACTTGAGTTTGATTTCAAACACGTACCAAACTCATACGGTAACAGGTGGTGGTGACTAATTTACCCTCGATATGTTGGCGAAAATACATGTTTCGTTCAGGAAGTACACATTGTAATGTGGATGCATTAAGTTCTTCTGAAAGCGGTGCTAATATTCAAGACAATAAAAGCCGGTTAAAAGCTGTGAGCTATCTGGCGAAGTTAACCTTGCATTACTGAGCAAGTGTTCCACCAGGTATCCAATCTAGCTTACCTAATTCCCATGCAGACCAACATAAATTATAATCTTTTAATAGTCATCTTACGACAATCGGTGAAACAAATAAGTTTATATTTCGACATTTATTTTAACATTAATCATTGTTCCGTTAAAATTTCAGCATGTTAAACTTGATTCATAACTTAACTGGTGCCATATTTAGGATTGTGTAAATGTGGGTTCGCAATCTTATGGAACACATCAAATATGGAGCCAAGATCTGGAGACTGCATACAACACTGCATTCATAAAATAGCACGTGAAGAATGTTGAAACATATGCAAGAGGAAATTTACCACAACCAACCTATTCAATTTTCACCCAAAGAAGTTACGTTCGTAGCGCAATCCATACACTGGTATACCAAATTCATACTAACTCTCTGTGAATTCTTCCCAAAAAGAATAGCTGAGGGCTACTTTGATGATTACACCACATGCTTCACGTGGTAAACTTTGTTTACACAAAGAGTGTAACTCCATAATGATTTTGATAATTAAAATAAATTACATCGAAACGCAATTTACAAAAGAATAACTTCAAACTTGTTACTATCGTCTTACTGTTAACCTGATGGGTCAAGCAATTGAATAAGCACGTGGTACAGGTCTCACAAAGTACACCCCGCGTAGGTTGAACATAAAGAAACGTTGCTATATTGAAAAATATTGTCAAGACGAGACGTTATAATCTCATGCACATTCGCTTTTAAGATTGATGATCTTAGTTAGAGTTATGGCTCATCAACATTTGGTTCCACTTTACTCACAATGTAGTGACAAAGCAACTACTGGAAAATATTCTGAACTTCACACTCGTATTACACTGTGTTGCAATTTAAAATAACATAAGATATTTTAGATTTAAACCTGAAATAAATGTGATTAAATTTTCAGTTAGGCTGAACTTAAGAAATCCATTGTCCTACGGACTTGAGCAGAGACACACTTAGCCGGAGATCTTATCGCTTCAGACGCTCGCCGCAGACAGAATGCCGTGGGCCCCTAACGAGGGTGCTTCACAGATACAAACGGAAGTGACCAGAGAGGCAGCTTCCTATACCAACATGACAAGGGACGGACAGGACCATACTAAGAATAGAAACCTCTTTGCTTTTAGAAAGCGTAGCTACCAGTTCCGACGTTGGTCCTACTGTTGTCTAGCACACAGGCTTGTCTGCTATCATCAAGTATGCAACTAGAAATAAATTTGCTTATTCATACTTTCACATAGAAGGGAAGGGGGATGACATTATCTTATGACATACAATATATAAAAGAAAGTGGATGTACGTTCCGTATGAGACTGTGTGACATGAATAACATATAAACAGTGTTTTAAAATGTAATAGTGTGACACATTGTTCTTGATTATGTGTAAAAGTAACATGTTCCACTGCTCAGTTTCCTCCCAGATGGCGTCAGAAACACCACACTAAATTTAGAAGTGGAACGTTTGCTGTAAATGACAACAAATATAAGAAATTAACATGAAAGGAATCCAATAGAGTCCTTTCAACATAAAATATCATCCGAAATTTCGCTAAACGCATTCTCTGAGAATTATTTCGAGCAGTTAGTTCAATGACCCACACGAATAGTTAACGGTTGTGAAAACACACTTGACCTCTTAGCAACAAATAATCCTGAGTTAATAATGAGCATCAAAACCGATATATTGATTAGTGAACACAGGGTTGTCGTAGCGAGATTGACTATTGTAATCCCCTAATCCTCGAAAAATATACCTATTCAAAAAAGCAGAAAAAATTCACTTCACGCTTTCCTGAGACAATCTCCACTCATTCAAAATTAATAATGTCAGTGTACAGTAGATATGGCTTAAATTCAAAGAAATAGTATCGGCAGCATTTCAGAGATGTATACCAAATAAACGATGGAGCCGATCCTCCTTGGTACACAAAACGGGTTAGAACACTGTTGCAGGAACAAAGAAACAAACATATCAAATTGAAACAGACGCAAAATCCCCAAGATTGGCGATCCTTAACACGAGCTTGAAATTTAGCACGGAGTTCAATGCGAGAAACCTATAACAGTTTCCACAACGAAACTTTGTCTCGAAACCTGGCAGAAAATCCAAAATGATTCTGGTCGTATGCGAAGTACTTTAGCGACAAGAAACGATGAACGCTTTCTCTCCGCGATAACAATAGAGATAGTATCGAAGACAGTGCTGCCAAAGCAGAGTTACTAAACACAGCTTTCTGAAATGCCTTCACAAGGAAAGACTAAGTAAATATCCCAAAATTCGAATCGAGAACAGCTGCCAACATGAGTAACATAGAAGTAAATATACTCGAAATAGTGAAGCAATTCAAATCACTTAATAAAAGCAAGTCTACTGGTCCAGACTGTATACCAATTAGGTTCCTTTCCGAGTATGCTGATGCATTAGGTCCATGCTTAATCACATACAGCCGTTGGCTCGACGAAAGTTCCGTACCCAAAGACTGGAAAGGAACCTAATTGGTATACAGTCTGGACCAGTAGACTTGCTTTTATTAAGTGATTTGAATTGCTTCACTACTTCGAGTATATTTACTTCTATGTTACTCATGTTGGCAGCTGTTCTCGATTCGAATTTTGGGATATTTACCTAGTCTTTCCTTGTGAAGGCATTTCAGAAAGCTGTGTTTAGTAACTCTGCTTTGGCAGCACTGTCTTCGATACTATCTCTATTGTTATAAACACTAACCACCACTACCGTTATGAATTACCTCGAAGGAAACCGTCTATTAACACACAGTCAACATGGATTTAGAAAACATCGTTCTCGTGAAACACAACTAGTTCTTTATTCACACGAAGTGCTTAGTGCTATTGACAAGGGATCTCAGATCGATTCCGTTTTCCTGGATTTCTGGAAGGCTTTTGACGCTGTACCACACAAGCTGCTCGTAGTGAAATTGCATGCTTATGGAACGTTGTCTCAGTTACGTGACTGGATTTGCTATTTCCTGTCAGAAAGGTCACAATTCGCAATAATTAAAGTAAAGTTATCAAGTAATACAGAAATGATTTCAGGCGTTCCTCAAGGTAGTGTTATAGGCCCTTTGCTGTTCCTTATCGATATAAACGATTTGGGAGCCGTTGTTTGCAGATGACGCAGTCGTTTATCGACTAAGAAAGTCATCAGAAGATAAAAACAAACTGCAAAACGATTTAGAAAAAATATCTGAATGGTGCGAAAAGTGGCAGTTGACCATAAATAACGAAAAATATGAGGTCATCCCCATGAGTGATAAAAGGAACTCTTCAAAGTTCGGTTACACGATAAATCAGACTAATATAAAAGCAGTATATTGAAATAAATACCTAGGTATTACAATTACGAACAACTTAAAATGAAAAGAGCACATAGAAAATGTTGTGGGGAAGGCTAGAGAAAGGCTGCGTTTTATTGGCAGGACACATAGCAAATGTAACAAACCTACTAAGCTGGACACTACGCTACAAGAGGATACTACACTTGTCTGTCCTCTTTCAGAATACTGCTGCATAGTGGGGATCCTTACCAGATAGGACTGAGAGAGTACACAGAAAAAGTTCAAATAAAGGCAGCACGTTTTGTATTATCACGAAATATGGGAGAGAATGTCACAGAAATGATACAGGATTTGGGCTGGAAATCATTAAAAGAAAGGCGTTTTTCGTTGCGATGGAATCTTTTCACGAAATTCCAATCACCAACTGTCCCCTCTGAATGCGAAAATATTTTGTTGACACCGACCTACATAGGGAGGAATTATCACCACGATCAAATAAGGGGAATCAGAGCTCGTAGGGAAAGATGTAGGCGTTGATTCTTTCCGCGCACTATGCGATATTGGAATAATTTATAATTGTGAAGATGGTTCGATGCAGCCTCTGCCAGGCACTTACATGTGATTTTCAGAGTATCCATGAAGTTGTAGTTGTAGATGTGGATGTCTAATTTGAGGTGGTGGACTGTTGTCGGAATAATGATAGGTGGCTGCTCATAAAAATGTCACTATTAGTCATACATTTTACTGAAAACCAAACGAGAACATTCTGTGTTGCAACGTCGTCCATAACGTGTGCTGAAGACAGCGAGTGTTAACGAACTGATGCAACAAGTGTCCATGGTCTCAGGCGACTGCCTTCAATGGCGGAAGGCTGTTTGCATCTGTTAGTTGGCCCGAATGTGGCCCACTGGCTGGAAGATGCTAAGCCACAGCACTGATCTTAAAACCAGAAGCAGGGGCCCACACTTAGTGGGAGCCAAATCTCATGGTTGCTGCTTGGAGCATCATGTCGCCTCGAGAAGTGGCATACACCTCTCCTCGTAAATAGTAGCTAGCAGACTGAGACACCTTTGAGTGAAAATAATTGTAATTTATGTTGGGGCAGAGCGTTCTTGCTTAGCAAATCACAGCTCGCAGCCATGTAAACCATAAGAAGTCTGTTGACTGGACGTGTAGTAACTGGCCTACAAGCTCCTTTCTGTTGTGTCTTCGTAATGGCAGTGCCAGCGACTTTCCTGGAATACAATGTGGGATTCTGCCAGTGGCATTGCTGCATCTGACGTCATGGTGCTTTGTCGGCTCTGAGGTGGCCCACTAACTAAGACTTTTGAAACAGCCATGGCAATATCACTTTTTATCCCGCCTGGAAAGCAGCAAGTGGGTCTGCTCCTGAAAACTGAAAGGTTGGCCGAATGAAGGAAGTGAGTAGAAGCAGGGAAAGGTGAAATCTCTCGGTACTGCTCTTAGAAATGGCTTTACTATATCGCAATATTAACTGAATACATAACTTTGCACAGAGGTGCGAAGCCTTAGACTCATTGTAGGTAGTACATAGTCTCAATAGGTAGCAAAGTCTCCCTGCCGTCTTCTCTTCATCCAAATGGGCAGAATCTGTCACGGAGATCGTAGACCTCCACAGGACCAGCTAGAGGACGCTGTCATCGCTGTCTGTTGTAGTACCAACTTAAGAACTTTTACCTACGCTGTGATATCGTAGCTATCGATACCACATCCCTCCCACCTGAAACGACACACCGTCGCTGAGTAGGGCTTCCGACGACACTTGGAGGGACCCAGGGGAGCGCAGTGGACGGCGGAACTGCCGAGGAGTGCTGTAAACCCGCGACCCCGAATTGTTCGCGAAGGGGCGAGGAAAACGCCCCGTGAGAAACCAGCCCAGGCCACGCACCAACACAGGGTATGCTCGGATGAGGAGGGAGAGCAACGACCTCTATGGGCGACGACGGTAGGCGCGACAGCGGCGGGGCGCGTCCAGCGGAGGCGCCGTCAGTGGAGACGTGGGCTGAGGCGGCGGAATCCGTGAAGCCTCCAATTCTGCCGGAAAACAACCAACGGCAAAAAACCGAGGACGGCACGAACGGATCTGGTACCGGTGTCACTTGTCAGTGCTGGAGGGACCAGAAACGACAAATAAGGAGCTGCCAAGCAGGCGAAGAATGCGTCCCTGTTCCCAGCGCTGCCTGCCAGAGAAAACGCGATATAACACTAAATCATGTGGGGCGAAGCCAAAACGAGGCGAAGCAGCGGAAGCGCAAGGCGGCGGGCGCAATAGCTGCAGGAGCGACAGATTGGTGCCGCCATGTAGCAGTTCCACTAGGGATTGGATGTCGAGTGTCTGCGAACAATATGAAGCAACTAAAGTCCAGGGTGGGTGTTTGTAAGTGTATGGCGCGCAACTTGCTTATCTGCGACTTAAATATACGCACTAAGCGATCAGCCTTGCCATTTGACTGGCGGTGAAACGAGCCTGAGGTCAGATGGCGAATGCCATTAGCAGCACAGAACGCCTCAAACTCTGAGGACACGAAATGGGGGTCCATTGTCGCAGACAATTACTTCAGGGAAACCCTCAATGCAGAAAATAGTCGTCAAACCCCGAATAGTACTGGCAGATGTAGTAAAAGACATAGGTAGGACAAACGGAAAGTTGCTATACGCTCCAACATCTATCAAGCGGCTGTCGCAGAAACGACCCGCAAAATCAATATGAACTTGCTGCCAAGGCGCAGTATTAGTCGGACACGCAAAGAAGCGCTGCCGGCGAGCAGATTGGTGCTCAACGAAAGAGCGACAGTGAGCAAGCAAATTCTCAATACGTTTATCAATACCGACCCAAGTGGAGTGACGACGCGCTAATTGCTTCATCCGCACTGTAAACCAATGACCAGCGTGTAGCAAGCGGAGAATTTCCGACTGCAACAAACGAGGTAAAGCCACACAAGCCTGATTATTGTCAGTTCCTAACAAGATAACACCGTGGTGTACAGACAAGTTGTGACGTTGCGCAAAGTAATGTCGAACATGTGGATCACGAATCTGCGTAGCATATGGAGGCCATTGAGTACGAATATACTTCAAAAGAATCTGCAAAGAAGCATCGGCGGCTGTCGCGGAACCAATGCGACGAAAATCCACTGGAAGACCGTCAGCTTATTCCCTATCTTGTGAATCAATAAACATGCATGATAATTCGGAAGAATCAAACACTTCGTCAGGACCGATAGGCAGACGAGACAAAGCATCAGCATTGCCATGCTACGATGTGGACCGAAACAAAATTTCGTAAGTGCAGTTAGAGAAAAAAATAGACAAACTTTGCAACTTTTGTGCAGTATGGTCCGGAACTGGCTTTGATGAGTGGATCAACGACGTCAAAGGCTTATGGTCGGTGACCAAATAGAACTTGCGACCGTAGAAAAAATCATGAAACTTCTCACACCATAGACGATAGCTAAACCTTCTTTCTCGATTTGAGAATAGTTTTGCTGGGCAGAATTGAAAACTTAGAGGCAAAAGCTATCGGGCAATCGACAGACTAAATGCGGAGAGAGAGAACCGCTCCGATGCCGTGAGAAGGTGCATCGACAGCCAAAACATCTGGTTTGGAGGGATCGAAGGGAATCAAACAGTGATCACTCAAAGCAGATTAGAGGTTGTGGAAAGCAACGTCACATTCCGAAGACCAAACAAAAGGAACGTTCCTACGCCGAAGGCGATGCAAAGGTGCTGCAATCTCCGCTGCATTTGGTATATACGGAATATAATCGGAAATTTTGCCCAACACAGACTGTAGTTCTTTCAAGTTACTGGGTACTGGCAAGTCCCTAATTGCATTGAGACGTGAGGGCGAGGGGTGGATACCCTGTTCGTTAATCATATGTCCTAAATACTGAATATCAGTTTGAAAATAATTGCACTTGCCCCTGTTACACTTTAGTCCTGCCTGCTAAAGTACAATAAATAAGGCATGCAAATTCTGGAAATGTTCGTCAGAGGGGCGACCTTATACCACTATATCGTCCAGATAATTTGAGCAACCAGAGACATTGGCACACAACTGCTGCGAATAAGACTGAGAAACAGCAGGAGCCGAAGCACAACCGAACGGAAGGCGGCGAAACTTGAACAATCCAAGGTGTGTGTTGATCACAAAATAGCTCTGCGACTGTTCGTCGAGCGGAATCAAGGTTTGCTTCCCGCAAGTCGATTGTGGAAAAGAATTTTCCCTCATCAACCTTATCAAAAACATCTTCAGGACGCAGTAAGGGTAATGTAGCTACCACTGTCTGGAGATTTACTGTAGACTTAAAGTCAGCACATATACGAAGACGATCGTTTGGTTTCTTCACACACATTATAGGAGAAGCCTATGGTGGAGCAGAAACAGGTTTAATGAGACCTATGTCTTGCAAATGCTTAAGTATAGAAGCTACGGCATCGGGGAGTGGGTGCAGTACTGGGCGCGCACGCTGGAAAATAGACATGGCATTGTCTTTAATTACAATTAGCGCAGCAATGTCTGTGGCACAACCAAGGCCATCACAAAAGAGTTCAGCAAAACCACCGCATAGTGCGGCAACACTGTCTGCATGGTCAATAGCGTTGATGCAAAGTACATTGTCCTGAATTGCGAGGCCAAAAAGTTCAAATGCGTCCATGCCAAAAATATTCGTACCATCACTAGAGCAGAGCACATGGAAAGACACTGTACGTGTCGTGGCACCATACGTTGCTAGCAAACTACACACGCCAAGCACTGAGATTTCCTGTCCAGTGAGTGTAGTCAGCGTGGAATGTAAACGATGAAGCGGGAGTGAATGAAGCTAGTCATACGTCGATTTCTTCAGTAAAGAATAAATGGCACTAACATCCATAGGCTGATGTTGCCGTTGCGGAGGCGCGCACACGAGTCACGCCAACAGGAGACAATTCGTGAATGAGAGGTTCTCTTACTACACACAGCTTGACATGTCCTTTCATATTACAAAAATAACACAGTGCTTGGCGGGATGGGCTACTGTCCCGTGAGTGGGTACGAAAGCAGTTCGGACATGATTTCAGTTTCTTAGTGGGTACCTGGTGTGAAATTTGTCTACTTGCGCGTGAGTGGCGTGACGTGGCTGGGCGTGCTGGCGGGTGGGGAGGGCACGTGTTCTGCAGCACTAACAGTACACACACCCGGGGCCAGGTTGAACGTGGAAGTAGCCATGTATAATGTATCTTCTCTGTCTATCAAGTCCACTTCCTGCGAAGACGGATTTTTAAATCTGAGGATTTGCTCGCGGATGCAGTGATACGCCACATTCTGCTCAATAGTGCCTCTAATAATTACATCCGCATATGAGCGTCCACACGAGTAATTAAAGTCACAATCAAAAGATAGTCCCTGAAGGCCCGGTAACCAAGATTTATTCGACTGAATAGACCGAGCCACGCCGGAGGCGAAAGAATTTACACTATCACGAAAGTGGGAGTTCAAAGCATCAATTACTTGATCCTAAGTTGTAGTTTCTGGGCGGGTGGTGGGAAACAATTTCACGAGCACACGGTGCAACACAACACCCGCGTTGACAATGAAAAAAGCATGCCGCTCTGTACCTGGTATGTTGTAAGGTGCAAAGTGTGACTCGAGCTGTGCGATGTATTCTGGCCAGCGTTCAACGTCATGCTTGATGGCACGAAATGGCGGTGCCGTCGGTGATGGCGTCGGTACAGGCGGTGGCGTCGGAGGCACCGAAGAAGCTGCAGTTTGTAGTGTGACCAGTCCATCTATCGCAGCAAGCAGCTGCGTCAGTTGCTGAGCCTGAAAACGTACAAGATCGGAGAGCCTGTTCCTGTGGCGAAGCCATGATATACACAATTTAAAGTCTTAATAGCAAATGGTGGGAACACCTAAAGACAGTCACCCAGCCTCACAGGCATATCACAAAAAAGCTAAAGTATTTAAAATGGTTCAAATGGCTCTGAGCACTATGGGACTCAACTGCTGTGGTCATCAGTCCCCTAGAACTTAGAACTACTTAAACCTAACCTAAGGACATCACACACACCCATGCCCGAGTCAGGATTCCAACCTGAGACCGTAGCAGTCGTACGGTTCCGGAATGCGCGCATAGAACCGCGAGACCACCACGGCCGGCCGTAAAGTAGTACCGATCAAAAAAGGAAATGAGAAAAGAGGAAAAAAATTTAAATCCTTGTTCGTCGCCAAGCTTTGTATCCCGCTTGGAAGGCGGCGCGTGGGTTTTCTCCTGCAAACTGAAAGGTCGGCCGAATGAAGGAAGTGACTAGGAGCAGGAAAAGGTGAAAATCTCTCGGTACTGCTCTTAGAAGTGGTTTTACTGTGTCACAATATTAACTGAATATATAACTTAGCGCTGATGTGCGAAACCTTAGAACCGTCGTAAGTAGTACATAGTCTCAATAGCAAGCGAAGTGTTCTGGCCGTCTGCTCTTGATGAAAATGTCCAGAATCTGTCGTGGAGATCGCAGAATTCCACAGCACCGGCTAGAGGGCGCTGTCGTCGGTGTCTGTCGTAGTGACAACTTAAGAGCTTCCACCTACGCCGTGGCATCGTAACTATCGAAACTGCAATCACAGTTGTACTCAGTAGGGCCGAAAATTAGTGGTGGCGCTGTATATAGTATAACTGAAATGAAGATACTGAGTCGAACTGGGGAAAACAAGAAACTTATGGCACGACTTCGTTCCATAGAGCATATTCTGAGGCACCAAGGACTTGTCAGTTTGGTAATGGAGAGAAATGTGTATATGTGAGTGTTGGGCACAGGGGACCTATTAAAACTGTAGTGGGAGACAAAGTCTTGAATACAGTTAGCAGGTTAAAACTGATGCACATTGCAGTAGCTGGACTTACTGGTACACACATATTTCAAAAACATAAAGAAAGAAAAATTTTCTTGGTTTCTTACATTTTTCTACGACATATTTTATTACGATACTGGCTGTTACATGAGTAGTGCGACGGTCGGTGTGGCCGAGAGGTTTTAGGCGCTTCAGTCTGGCACCGAGCAGCCGCTACTTTCGCAGGTTGGAGTCCTGCCTCGGGCATGGCTGTGTGTGTTGTCCTTAGGTTAGTTAGGTTTAAGTAGTTCTAAGTTCTATGGGACTGATGACCTTAGATGTTAAGTTCCATAGTGCTCCGAAATATCTGAAACATTTTTACATGACTAGTCATTGAAGTCGTCAGTACAACAAAATTACAAGATTGGTGTATACAAGAAAAAACAGTACACAATTTGGCATGTTTTAAATGAACATCATGATGCTGTAAACATCCGAAAAAATTACATTTTGCCATTCGTGCACCCAGGTTCGTCGTTGAGTACACCATCGCAGCCGCTCCTGTCTGTGATGCAGCGTCAAAGATAACTGCAGCCATGGTCTCCGAGCTGATAGTCCATGCTACTGCAAACGTCTCCGAACCCTTCGTGCAGATTTTTGTTGTCTTGCAAACGTCCCCATCTGTTGACTCAGGGATCGATACGTCGCTGCACTCTCCGTTACAGCCAAGTGGATAAGATGCCTCTCATCTCGACTGCTAATGATACGAGGGCGTTGTGATCGAGCACGGCGTTCCGTATTACCCTCCTGAACCCACCGATTCCTTATTCTGCTAATAGTCATTGGATCTCCACCAACGCGAGCAGCAATGTCGCGATACGATAAACCCCAATCGCAATAGGCTACAGTCGTACCTTTAAAAAAAGTTGGAAACGTGGCGGTACGCATTTCTCCTCCTTACACGAGGCATCACAACAACGTTTCACCAGGCAACGCCGATCAACTGCTGTTTGTGTATGAGAAATCGGATGTAAACTTTCCTCATGTCAGCACGTTGTAGGTGTTGCTACCGGCAGCAACCTTGCGTGAATGCTCAGAAAAGGTAATCATTTGCATATCTCACCATCCTCTTCCTGTCATTTAAATTTCGCGTCTGTAGCACATCATCTTCGTGGTGTAGCAATTTTAATGGACTGTAGTGTAGATACTTAGACAGCGAAAGCGGAAGAACAAAGGACGATACGAAGCAGGAAGGCGTCCCCTAGCTGATTGCAGAAAAAATGTGAAGGTATCTGTGTTCTTTATCATCATAGAAAGTATTACATATACTTTTTAACACTTGTGGACTCTCTGGTAAACACATATTTCATAAATATGAAGAAAGAAAAATTTTCTTGATGTCTTACGTTTGGCTCCGATACATTTGACTACTATACTGGCCGTTACATTAGTACTCATTCAAGTCGTGTACAAAAAAATTACAAGACTGGTGTATACAAGAAAAACAATACAATATTTGATATGTTTTAAATGAACTGTTTGACAAATCATTTACATTCGCACGTGAGATATTTGTACAAGATACACTAACTTAAAATTTGAAAGGTATCAATGTTCTGAGGATAAGAGGTTAAGTCAGTTCAGGGACGTGTCTTCCCGTGGTAATTGATGCAGCCACTGCTGGAGGGGCTTCGCAGTTGGCTTGTATGACGTTAATCGGTCGGTGACAACCGGCTGAGTGTGAGCTCTGGTTGTGCACGTTGCAGCAGAGGCGGGCATCGAAGCGCGGCACGTCCAAGACCGTAGCCAGGGCAGACGTGCGAGCCTTCCTTTGCGCTGCCGGTTGGGGAGGGGCAGCAGCATCGAGGTCCGCTGGGAGAGTCGTTCGAAGAGGCTCGGCCCACGAGCTGCATCGCACTGGGCTGCAGCAGTCTCGGGCAGAGCGAGTCCCTGACGTCACCCCAAGGGCCGAGCAGTGCTGTTGCGAAAGAACACGTATGCCACGGACTGAGCCGAGTTGCGCGTAGAGTCGCAGCCGACGGGCCGCAACCTCACTGCTCCACACTGAGCGAGACCGTAACGTCACTGCACCAATGCCTTGCGCAAGCACTGGTGTGGTGCACCTCCGAACTGTTGGTAGCACTGACCGCAGTTGTAAGCTACGGGAGGCGAGCGGAGAGTAGAGCAGTGTTTAGTGGAGTGGTGGGATTCCTTCATTTATTTCATAACACACAAAATGAGAGCGGGAAACTAAACGCGGTTCGCAGAAGAAGGAGTGCATGTCACGAGAAAGGGAAATAAAAGAAAAACTAATCAGTGGTGAGTAGAGAACCACACAGCCTGGAACGAATTTTAAAAGTACAATTTGGACATTATTAAAGTCTGTTGCGGATGGCGTTAGGAAAAGCGTTCATTTTCTTTGCTGTTCGCTGTTGTGTGAAATTTGCTCTTATGCCGAAGTGTCAAGTGGCACTTCGTACATTTCTCGAAATCCATGCGTGTCTAACAAACAAAGGTCTTATGTGGACGAGAAACGACTTCCTAAACCAGCTCAGGAGATAACTGTCGATAATTGCGTGGCTATTTGTGCACGAAATTTAAGGTCGTACGGAACTCTAAGAGGTAAAGGTGTTATGGATATTGTTCAGACGTTAATCGACACTGCAAAGGGCATTGTATCTCACCCCACAACTGTGTCGCGGTAAGTGGCAGACAGTGTTAAGAGCCTACGACATATAATTATGCCTGAGGTAATTGCTCATATAACAGAAGACGCATACTTTGCAACGACGGGCATGTGGACAAACAGTGCGACAAGAAACGATTATCTGCCATGTACTGTCTCCTAATTTATTGTCTTGACTCTCAGATCTCGCTTTTCCTTTACAACCCTGTTTCCAGATGAACCAAAAACGGACTGTAACATTCTGAGAGAATAGTTTACACGATTTATGTCCCTTTGTATCCAATAATTTTAATGCGGAGATATATACGTCAGTTGTCCATAAGTTCATGGTCTTTTGGTTGCGGTGAAAGAACGCTTCCCTTACATAAAGAAAAGTGGTCTTCCTAAAGATCTTGATAGATAGCTGAGCCATTCTAACGATAGTCGTTGGAATAAGCAGCTGACAATTTTACAATGTCTTTGTGCGAGAAGCTCTCTGAGGAGGGAGAAATAGCCCGAAATGAAGGAACTGATATCATGCTGATGAAAGAACTTTTCACGATATATATGCTATTCCTACTGTAAATTATATACGCAGTAGTTTATATTACAGCTTTTAAAACATGTGGGTTTTTGTAGCGCTTCAAAGCGGAGTCCAAGTATTTAGAACTGGAGAAATCGCCTTCACTGCACCTTCTGTTGACATGGACAATGACAATTTTGACGCATTTGAGTCAGGCGCCCCAGCACAGAGAAGCTTCTGAAATCGGACATTTACATAAACACCTCAAATTATACTTAGATGAAAAATATTGGTCCAGAGATACTGTGAGGTAGCAACTTTTCTCTGACCACCATTTGTCATTTAAAATGATATTTGAAAATAAGAGATCGTAAAGTCATGAAAAGGATACAATAGTTTTCCTTCCTCACACTTCTCCAATCCCACAATACACTCTAACGACATTTCCCTTTAGTGCATCTCTACCCGTCTTTTCTCTTTGTTCACGCTCCTGCATTTTCCTCCACTACTGGTAACACATGAATCCTTGGGATTCCATGTTGTCCTAATTGAAAGATTTTATTTTTCCATATATGCAGTGCAATGTGAATTTTGCACTCCTCAGGTAAAAAGAAGAGAGGAATAATGAAGCTGGACATGTATTTCACAGCTCTATCACATCAAATAACATATCTTGTTAAAGCACATGCATTCTGCTACTCCAGCCACTGGATTTCTCGTTGTGCAATTTGAAGATGGGAGTGAGACATTCGGGTAGCCTACACTCTATTTTATTCAACATTTACACCGAACAAGCAGTAAAGCATACAAGGATAAATTTGTAAACAGTATTGAATATTAGGAAGGAGCAATAAACATTCTGAATTTTCCCGGTGACACTACAATTCTGTCAGAGACAGACAAGAACATTTGAGTGGAATAGACAGTGCCCTGGAAAGGGATTATAAAATAACCCTCAATGGAACTAAATGAAAGGTAATGGAACGTATTCGAATTAAACCCAGCACTACCAATAACGTGTACTACAAAAGGGGGCGTAATATATGACCAACACAAAGGTACACGCATTTCGTCACTTTTCCTTGTCTTTTACGCTGTAAGTAGGCTGTTTAGGTTTTCTTATTGGTAACGCCGCTTAGCGCTCGGTATGAAAAATCACTGGCTGTGCTGTGCGCAGTCTGTGTTTAGTTTGCATTGTTGTCTGCCATTGTAGTGTCGGGCAGCGGCAGCTGGATGCTAACAGCGCGTAGCGTTGCGCAGTTGGAGGTGAGCCGCCAGCAGTGGTAGAAAGGTTTACACCACATTTCACATGTAAAACCATTTATTGAAAGATAATCTGCTTTTTAACTTTGTGTTTGCCATAAAGCTGTTCACATCACGTCACTAGTATACTTTGTTACACTAAGAATCTGTTAACATGCAACAATGTTTTGAAGTTAACTATCCAGTCTAGAACTTAGAGAACTTATTTAGACAGTATTTACGAGTACATTGTTATAGTGAACAGACGTCACAGTGTTATTGTGTGTGTACATTCTTGCTTGTTAGTTGCACAATTACGTAACGACTATAAGGCTTACATACTTAGAACATTTACCAGTACTGCTAATGAGACTTTAATGCAACATTTTGGTTTACTTGAAAACACATTCTTTATTTGAAGTTCATTCGGTGAGATTAAAGATGACTCAGCGTTTGGTTTCTCTAATAGCTACACGATTATATCACGACGCTACTAATATGTGACACGATTTACATTGTTGCTTTTGCGGTGTATCTGTTTTATATCTGCACAGTTTTTCTGTATTATTCTGGAAAGTAAAACATGTTTTAGTAGCAACTTTTGTGGTATAGCTACAATGAGACAGCCTTTATCGTAGCACAACAATACGTTACATTATAGTACTTTCTTGATCACGGTAAGGTACGTAATAACTACGATATCTATACGGAAAGCATTTCACCTTCGTTTATGATGAGGTAAGTACATTGACTTCAGCAGAACTTTGCTTACAGAGGACGATAACTACGACAGTTCCACAGAATTATCTTACAGCAAATCGCACATTTAGCAACACAGGGCACGCATTTGAGTGATTAATTTCCTACTTAAACCATTTATTTATTAATATTGTTGAATTAAAAAGAAAGTTTTTTGTGATACATTTCATTCCATTGCTGTAATCTGTAACACCTGAGGGTATAATTACATTAATCCTCAGGGGGGTACACGCCTACTTTGTGTACCATGTGTTTGGCAAGCACAAGGAGCCCTAGCTAATATGACATTTGCTTATACAACTTTACACATCGGTACCACATTTCTCTAACACATAAATTACACAGCTCTCTGATCATTTAACTGAGAGAAACAAACATTTATTATACTACATCAGTGACAGATGTTTACGTAATTACACAGTTGGATAACTTCACACTTACGAAATTGTATTTTGTCTGTACTTTGTGAACTGTTCATATTTTTTCAGAACCATTGTGATACTATGAGAGCTATGAATGATGTATTTGGTATGGGATCAGGATTTTTAAAGTACGTATGAGGCAGATGACACTTTTGACATGAGCAGAGATTTTTATTTTAGGTTTTGAAATTATTGGAGGAAGCTACGGAGATTTTGAGAATTTGACTGAGGTGTTATGATATTATTACGACGACGATGTGAATTATGCTGCTGAGGTATGTTTAAGCTGATGCTATGTGAGTTATTTGGTTATGCTACATATCTGTTACGATGAAATATTGAAAAAGTGTCGACGAATATGTATATGTGCAATGAGTAGTGGTTAGGGACTCTGGTTTGTGAAAAAGGATGTTGGAAACCAAGAATCGTACTTTAAGAGTTATGAAATGTTTGTAAATGCGTAATGTATTACAATGCTGGTGAAAATTTTTTGGACACTATTATATTTAAATGATTTTATTTCTACAGATTTGTAACGCAAATTCTTGACCTGTGAAATTTTTTTATATGAGACTGCCACCATAGCGGAAACTGGTGTCGTAAATATTTCGATAAGACAGTTAAGTGACCACCTGCACGTAATGCGTCGTGGGCAGCCAGCTGCGCGACAACCACCTGACAAAAGAAAGCCAGTGTGTGCCTGTCAGAGACACAGGTGAAAAAAAAAGCCTTCCTCGGTATTGACATTCCTTTGTAGAAAGCATCGTAAATACCGCACCCTCAAACTTGAAAACATGATTACACTGCAGAGTTCTTAATTTATGATATTACTGAAATGAAATGATGAGAAACATTTTATATCTATTGTCTTTCTAGCTGAGAGATTGCTCATTTTGTTTAATATTCAGTTTCTATCTGCACTGCAGCATTGGTTAAAATAAAATTTAATAGATGTACTAATATCACTATCTTCTGTCTACAGACCCAGTAAAGAATCATTTTATGATTTACTTTTTTGGAAAAGAGAGCACAAATAGACATTTCCCTTCACGGGAATTGCAAAAATAATTTTTTTTTATGATTTGGTAACTTATCTGCTAGCGTATGTTCTCATGATGCATCACTCTAGTGTTAAGATGTGACATAGGTATTAAACATTTTTACTGTAATATTTTTTCTGCTTCAGCTTTGTCATGTTTAGATATAAATTATCACATTTATTGCTGCTCGCTATGCTTACTTGCATTTTTTTGTCATTGCTGTTTGTATTAATTGTTTTGTGCTGCTGCTGCTGCTGCTGCCTTGTCCCTTAGTTAAGCATCTGAGCTCAGTAGATTTACGTTAGCTTAAGAGGGGGTAGACTATATAAGAAACTAACTATGATGAATTGGAAGAAAAGCATTGAGAAGCTTTAAGAAAATGGTTTGGCCAAAAAAGTATTTTTGAAAGAGGATGTGAACAGAATACAGAAAGCCGGTTTAGATAGGACTTTTTGGGAATAATGATAAACTAAGGGAGATCTCTAGGCAAAATACTGCAGTAAAACAAACCCTGTCCTTTCCTTTCGTATTATCCCTCTGTGTGTTTGTGTACCCTTGTGTATTTGTCTTTTTCTTGTCTTTATGTGTTTAGCTAATAAGATTTATATTGTAGAATTTTTCAAATACTGTGTTATTTTCTTTGTAAATATGTTCAGACATTATTTATTGTGTTTTGTTTTAATGATCATGTGTGAAGTTGATGTTTCAAAAGTTATTCTGAACTTGATGTATGTACTTATGTCGTAATTTTTGTAACACTGATGTATTTGCTATTTCGATTCTTTTGTAAAGCCTGTACTACTGCTAATGTTATCTGTATTGTTATGTTCTTTAATGATGTATTTTGTACCTTTGTTATTGTATTCTTATGTTATAAAATTGTAATTGACACCAGTTCATCAAATTAAGTAACTTGTAAATTACATTTCACTGCACACTTTTCTGTTGGTCATAGTATATGGACAATATGTGAGAAGTAGGGACTGATAGTGTTTGCACGTGTGTTAATAATTCAGTAAGGGACTGGATAACAGCATTGCTGGTTGTAAGGACATTTCAAAAACAATTTTTGTGAGTGCACATGTGGTGGTTATGGACTTGCTATATTATCCGCAAGACTCTTCAATGGTGATTGTGCACCTGCAGAGTCAAACAGATGGCTGCTGGCCATCTCTACAAGGACTACAGTGGGTCTACACCTTTGACGACCCACCAATACCATTATTTCTACAAGGACTGCAATGGGTCTGCACCTCTGGTGGCCCACCAATACCGTAATCTCTACCAGGACTACAATGGGCCTATTCTGTGACGACCTACCTACCAATATTCTTCAAAACTTGGACTCACTCTGCTGTGGGTTTGCTCTGTTGTGGCCCATTACCTGTCAGCATGTCAAGAGTCAGCACTGTCTTTCTGTTGGAAGGACAACACTACTTCTTCAAGACTGCATGGAAATCCTCTACTTCTGTGTGCATTTTTTTTACTACTCAGACTTTGAGAAAAACACTGCAATTTTACTTTGATGAATGATCAGGACTGTCTTTATGGACTGTGAGAAAATTTTAAATTTGACCAACATTGTATCGATAAGTGTGTGCATTTCATTTCTTTGTCATAGTAATTACGAAAAATTTCATCAAATCACTATTGGCCACTGCCCAAAACAATTTGTAAAAATTTTTTGTGGGGAGCATGGGGGCTATGTAAGGAGGCTGTTTAGGTTTTCTTATTGGTAACGCCACTTAGCGCTCGGTATGAAAAATCACTGGCTGTGCTGTGCGCAGTCTGTGTTTAGTTTGCATTGTTGTCTGCCATTGTAGTGTCGGGCAGCGGCAGCTGGATGCTAACAGCGTGTAGCGTTGCGCAGTTGGAGGTGAGCCGCCAGCAGTCGTAGACGTGGGGAGAGAGATGGCGGAGCTTTGAAATTTGTAAGAATTGGTGTCACGAACTGATATATACATTATGACTATTAAGGTAAATACATTGTTTGTTCTGTATTAAAATCTTTCATTTGCTAACTATGCCTATCAGTAGTTAGTGTCTTCAGTAGTTTGAATCTTTTATTTAGCTGGCAGTAGTGGCGCTCGCTTTATTGCAGTAGCTTGAGTACCGAAGATTTTTTTGAGGTAAGTGATTTGTGAAACGTATAGGTTAATGTTAATCAGGACCACTCTTTCGTAAGGATTTTTGGAAGTCAGATTGCGTTGCGATAAAAAATATTGTGTGTCAGTTTAAGCACAGTCGTGTATATAATTGTTCTAAGGGGACGTTTCAACGCACAACATACTTTTTAAAGATATATTTATGTGTAAGAAGGGTCCTAAACCTGAAAATATGAATTTGACACCTGTTCTGCAAATTCACATCCACTGACAAGACGTAAATTATTCCATTAAGTTTTACTGAAAAATTTAAAACATTTATGGTGTCTGGTAGAAGAAATCATTAAAGAACGAAAATTTTAATTTCAAAAATTAAAATATAGTGTACATTACTAGATTAAAGTATTCTGAAAAGTTAGGCATAAAGTACCGCTTCCCTCTCCCTTGGTATTGTGAGGGTTAAATCAGAAAGTGTTCAGAGTAACTGATTACGAAATGAGGCACTAAAACTGCTATTGGGAAGCAAAGTAACTGATGATGGCTGAAGTAGAGAGAATATAAAATGAAGACAGACTATAGCAAGAAAAGTATTAATGAAAAAAGGGATTTGCTAGCATCGAATATAAATTTAAGTCTTAGGAAGTATGTCTTGAAGGTATTTGAATAGTTTCTAAGATGCTGCTCCAGTCGGATGTAACAATGAATGTGCGCAATGGTTAATACTGAACGCGAAAATAAAGTTTTGGCCCAGTCTGACTACCCCCTGAAGCAGGCCTTAGAATCCATTATTTCCTCCCCCTTGCCCTTGACATATAAATTACAACATAAATTAAATGAGTGCTATAGAGAACTAGCACCTACTAAACTAGAAATGTTGTTTCTGCTTATATATTTATTGAAAATTAAAACCCCTTTGTATATTATAAATGTTGTATGTCAATATGCAATGAACATAAAGAAATACAAAGGAATTTCCTTACTAATATTATTTATAAACTGCCTAAATCTGCCACTTTTTATGACTACGCAATCTAAAATTAATAACGCGAGATGACTGATGTGATGTACGTCCCAATCACTAGAAGACACTACTTTCAAAGATAATCGACAGTGGTGTGCAACCACAGTGGAAATGAAACTTACGTGATCACAGCTGTTCAGCTTTATAGCCCTAATAAGCCAAAGCAATTACTAATATCACCGAATGTCCTGCGTCCCGTTCGTCGGAGTGATGGTACTCGTGCACGTCTGGAACGATGGGAGAACTCCAGTCACAAAATAAAAAAAAGTCATTTAACACTAGGACGGCAGAAGGCTGTCCTCTGACCAGTATAATCTATTACTATCTTCTCCTCTCTGTATTCTACAGATAAACGTGAACTCCCAGCCGCACGGACGGAATTCAGATAACGTTTCTACGCCACTATAGACAGAAGAAGTGCTCTCAATCACTGAACGCTGCGTACTCAACGACGATTCCCTACCCAGAGGCGAAGTCCAGAATCGAATAAGTTAACAAGACCTTCGGTCACCTAAAGGAACTTCCTAGTGCCTTGTGCGCCTTTATCATGCAAATTAAGCTTTAGTTTTTTTGCCTACATTTGTCCTATCGTGATAAACGAAGGCTGTGACAGCATTTCACTGGTGACAGCTTCCACGAGCTTGAACATTATCCCCCCGGGTTCCGCAGCGAGTCATCGAAAGTCAGTTTCGTTATGATGCTTGATGAGGAAGTCTTGCTCTGGGACTGCTCAGCAATTTTCGTCTGCACCACGCATTACACTGAAAGTGTTGTCACTTTTGTCAATCTCCTGACCCACTGGCATATGCCTTGTGGGCCCGATCATAAACGTCGCAAACACATTTCCTCTTCCTTCTCCTCCCACATTATGAGGAGGCAGTGCCGCCAAAGATTATGCGAATCTGCGTCAATCGGAAATACTAAATCCGTCCGTACAATTTCAGTACCCACAACACCTGCAATACAATCAGCCTAATTGATAGCTTACTGTGTCACCTCCGAAGTATCTACAGCAAAATTACTGTCGGCAGTTGCACTGTCTTACACTCTGCAAGACAAAAAAAAAAAAAATCATCGGAACATGCACTTCCCTCCACATCTGGTCCAGGCTGCAGAAATCTGCAACCTCTCCGCCAGGGTATAACTCACTAATTATGAAAACAACAAAGGGGGAGAACAAAAAAGGACGACCACAAGGACACTTAATCGAATTCTATCATAACACTTACTGTAACTTAACTTCCCCGCTTGAGCGGCTACTCATGACAACTACTTTACACTCTTAAACGCAGTGAGCCACATTATTCTCTCAAAATGAAATACATTGCCCATTCAAAACGTCGAAAACTACCACAAAACTCTGACTTTTCGACAAAACGTATCTTCCCCTCCTAAGACGCTACGCATGGTTAATACCTTATACACTTCCAGACAAACAACCACCCTCATATTTACACATCCTCAGAATACATTCTGAGTCTACTTGACACATGTCACACGTAAAAACAGAACTGAAAAGCTGCTAAAAGGTGCAATGATCGACATGATACTACCGCTGGAAAAAACAGAACTGTAACTGCACACACCCACTGCACGATGATGCTGTGTATCGACGAAACAGCTACACTGAGGTAGTCGAGTGTCATCCTCTCCAGGGAGAGTGGCTGGTAAGGTTCCCTTGTCATTGACATTTAGAGGTGCCACTTCTCACATCAAAATGTGGGGTTCCAAGATGGATGACCTCTATATGTGAACGTCTGAGTTGAGGTGGTGTATTGTTGTCGGAATGATTATCCATGGTTGCTCAAAAAAACTTCAGTGTTGGTCTTATATTTTACTGAAGAACATACTAGAACATTCTGTGGTCCAACGTCCTCCATAGTGCTGAAGAGAGAGAGTGTTAAGATACTTATGCAACAGGTGGCCATGGTCTCAAACGACTGCATCCTATCGCTGAAGGCTAGTTGCACCTGGTAGTTGGCCCACAGGCTGGAAGATGCTAACCTAACAAAACTGATCTTAAAATCTGCAGCTGGGCCCACAGTTACTGGAGGCCAAATCCCACGGTGGCTCCTTCTAGCGTCATGTCGCGTCGTTGAGCGGCAACACCTCTCTTCTTAAATAGTAGCTACCAGACTGAGACACCTTTGACTGATAATGGTAATTTATATTGGCACAGAGCGTTCTTGGTTTGCAAATCACTGCTTGTACCCATGTAGACCATAAGAAGTCTGTTGATTGGATGTGTAGTAACTGGCATACCAACGCCTTTCTGCTGAGTCGTTATTATAGTGGTGCCAGCCCTTTTCCTGGAGCACAATGTGGGAATCTGCCAGTTGTATTGCTGCATCTGACGTAATGGTGTTTGGTCGGCTCTGAGCTGGACCAATCCCTAGATATTTTGCAACAGCCATGGGAACATCAAAATTTTACTAAGTAGCACCTAGAAATAGTGGTGACACTGCAAATGGAATAACTGATAAGAAGATACCGAGTCGAATTGGGGAAAACAAGTAATTTTTGGCACAACTTCGTTTCATAGAGCATATCTTGAGGCAATAAGGACTTCTCAGTTTCGTAATGGTGAGAACTGTGTATATATGGGTGTTGTGGAGGGTTGGTGTTAAAATTGTATAGGGAGGCAAAGTCTTGAATACAGTTAGCAGGTTCAAACTGATGCACATTGAGTAACTGTGCAGTGCTGAAGAGACTTGCACAGAATAGACTAGCTTGGGCAGCTGCATCAAACCAGTCTTTAGACTGAAGACCACAACAACAGCATTGAGGAAGGGGGTGGGACGGAGAGGTAGGCTTGTGATCTACAACTTTGCAAGTTGTTTACTGGGAGACCTTATGAGTAAGGTTGATCTCGTGTGATCAGCGCCCTCGGCTGTTGACATCCCAAAAGACGTTTCTATATCGCTCTAAATTAATGGCGTTGCTCATTCTCGTATGAGTAAAACTATTTATCTCTCACTGTTGGGCGATGAAACCAACTTATGTAGCGGTTCTTGTGTATTTTGTTGTTGTAAACAGATGTGTCTCTGGTATGGCGTTAAACTGAAACCATAGAGTATAAGTGGTCCCTATCTGTAACTGTTACCTTACCTGCTTGCGAAGGTAGAAGGAAAATAGAGAATGTAAAGAAAATAGTCGTGATCACTTACCACTTACCAGCAGGTAGTTAGCTCAGTAATGTCAACTGAAATTAACTGAGCAGTGCTTGTTGATTTCTGTTGTTAATTCCTATTACCCCAGGTTGGTGTTCGAGAGAAACGCGAAGTTACAGATTTGGCTCCAACGTAATTTTCATAAGGCAAGTGCATAACGCGATCGTTCAATCGAATTATGGTGTACACTTAATTGAGTATCGTACCTCGTTTCTGAAAGACTGTAGGTTCTTTGGTGCACAATAAGTGGTCTGATAAACTGCTAATCAGTATTTGGATCACACCAATCGCGGACGGTCTCCATGTCAGCAGTTCTGCATTTCTTTCACGAATAGCTGTTTACAAAGCTGATAAAGACATTAATACAAAAAGATAAGTTTAATTTGTTAAATTAAAACGTCAGAAAGGTATTAAATTAAATATACTTAAATACGAGGGGCGTTTGAAAAGTCTGTGCAGAGTCTGAGGTATGTCACCTATCGAGGTCATGTTTATGTATTAGCATCTTTGGAATGAACGCACACCAAGTTTCACTCATATTGGTCTATTTCTTTGTGTCTGGCATTCCTGTGAATCAAGGAAGTCGAGTAACTGTCGAAAAATGTCGGAAAAAGTATTTCGTGTGGTGATTTAACATTACTTTATGAAAGGCCAAACGCGATTATTCACGCTTGACGAAAAAAGGAAGTCGAGTAACTGTCGAAAAATGTCCGAAAAAGTATTTCGTGTGGCGATTTAACATTACTTTATGAAAGGCCAAACGCGATTACTCACGCTTGACGAAAAAAGGAATTGTGCGAAGTGTTTTGGGATTCTCAAGGAACAATACTCATCGACTATCTGGAAAAGGGTAAAACTCTGTGAATATTATTCATCGTAATTGGACCGTCCTTTTCGATCACGACACTGCACCAGCAGACACCTCAGCAGTTGTGGTCGCGAAATTAATGAAAATTGGATTCCATCTCGTGTCACATCCTCTACCCCCAATACTCTCCACACCTGGCTCCCTCGGGCTACTATATGTTCCCGAATTTGAAGAAATGGCTGGTGGGACACATTTTTTATTCAAACGAGGAGGTGATTGTACCAACTATTTGCTATGTTGCAGACTTGGACAATTCCTATTAGTGTGTAGGGATCAAGGAATTACAACAACGTTGAACGAAGTGTATAAGTCTAAAAGGAGACTATGTTGAAAAATAAAAAAGGTTTACCACAAACATGTAAGCAGTTTTTATTTTACAAGGACTTTTCAAACGCCCCTTGTATATTCATGGTTCTTAATAGCCAACAGGATAGATGTATACATAGCGAAAGCTGAAGAACAAAGGACGATACGAAACAGGAAGGCATCTCCCAGCCGATCGTAGAAAAAATGTGAAGGCTTCTGCGTTCTTCATTATCGGCCCGTATTACGTGTACTTATTAAAATTTGTGCGCTTTCTGGTACAAACATATTTCATAAACATAAAGAAAAGAAAATTTTCTTGGTGTCTTACATTTTCCTACGAAATATTTGACTACGATACTGGTTGTTACATGAGTAGTCATTCAAGTCGTGTACAGCAAGGTTAAGACAGTTCAGGGACGTGTCTGCCGGTGGGAATTGATGCAGCCACTGCTGGAGTGACGTCGCAGTTGGCTTGTATGATGCCAGTCCGACGGTGACAACCGGCTGAGAGCGAGATCTGGTTGTGCACTTTGCAGCAGAGATGGGCATCGAGGTGCGGGGCCCATCCAGGAGCGTAGCTATGACAGCGGTGCGAGGCTTCCCTAGCGCTGCCGGTTCAGCCGGGGCAGCCGCATGGGCGTCCGGCGTTCCGCACGGTGCAGAGTCATGTGGCCGCACTGGGCTACAGCAGTCTCGGGCAGAGAGACTTCCTGACGTCGCCCCTAGGGCCGAGCAGTGCTGTTGCGAAACAACTTGTATGCCACACGCTCAACAGACTCTCGCATGGAGACGCAGCCCACAGGCCACGGCCTCACTGCTCTGCACTGAGCGAGTCTGTGACGTCACTGCGCTAGTGCCTTGCGCAAGCGCTGGCGTGCTGCGGCCTACGAGCTGTTGGTAGGACTGACCGCAGTTGTGAGCTACGGGCTGCGAGCGGTATGCAGAGCAGAGTTTAGTTCAAATGGTCAAATGTGTGTGAAATCTTATGGGACTTAACTGCTAAGGTCATTCGACTCTAAGCTTACACACTACTTAACTTAAATTATCCCAAGGACAAACACACACACCTCCAGGGTTTTCACTCGCAGACGATGGCCCTGCAGCTCCGAATAGGTACGTTGGCATGCACGACAGTGGCGCTTCCCATCCGTCGTCAAAATGATATTGTGAAGAGTCTTCACTTCTCCTGTGCTCTGGCAAAGAATTAATTGTGTTATGTTCATCACCTTGTGATTGTTGACGACTATGGGTCGAAAAGATTTTGGAGAAACATGACGAAAAAGCAAAGAACTTTTCTACTCTTCAGCATTATGATATTACTGAAGAATTTATGTTTCTTGGTAATAAATATGGTTCTGTAATCATTAATAAAATTGTAACAAATGTTTATAGGGTTAATGTTAGGACTGAACGACTAGCGTTGGACGATAAAGGTAACAGAGTAATATTTGAGGATCAGGGCGCACTTGAAAAAGTGCGTATTACTTGTAGTAATAAAATGGGTGCATTTGATTTGAATCCTCAGAGGTCAACCGGCGTACCATGGCGTAAATATAGTAGGAGGAATAGATTTAAGTTTGTTACGTACTCAAAGCCTGAACAAAGCTGAACAAAGCTGGACACATCTAGAGAAGGAATGTAAAGCAAAGAATCGCCTTCTTGAAGGTACCAATCCATTTTACATTGGACTTCAAATTGCTTGTGATGAACCTGAGAAAAACGATAATGTTCAGAGTAGAGTAAAATACGTTACGTTTGTTGTAAGGAATAGAGTCTATATGACGTTTTGTAAGAGGAAAGGTAATGTTACATTCTAAATAAAGGTATTTGTTTACAGCTAATGTCTGCGTTATAACTCTTTTATGCCAACTGGGACCATATCCGAAATTACCCTGACGATCTACGCCTCGCCTTCCTTGTTCCTAACAACCAATAGAGGATTGATGAACTTGCTATAAAATCTTACAGCAACAAGATTAATTATTCTGCAGCTGTTATTGTGTTGGAAGAATTGTGGTATTATAAGCCTAACTTAGGTTCTTCACAGCAGTTGCTGTAATTTACCGTCTAGTATTGTCATCCGAAGAGCAGTATCAGTTGCAAAGCGATTTAGAAAAGATTGCTGTATGGTGTGTCAGGTGACAGTTGACGCTAAATAACGAAACGTGTGAGGTGATCAACATGAGTTCCAAGAGAAATCCGTTGCAATTCGATTACTCAATAAATAGTACAATTCTCAAGGCTGTAAATTCACATAAGTACCTGGGTGCTCAAATTACAAGCAACTTCAGTGAGAAAGACATCATAGATAATATTGTGGGGAAGCGAGCCAAAGGTTGCGTTTCATTGGCAGGATACTAAGAAGATGCAACTAGTCCAGTAAAGAGACAGTGTACTCTACACTCGTTCGCCCTCTGTAAGAATATTGCTGCACGGTGTTGGATCTTTACCAGGTGGGATTGACAGAAGACATCGGAAGGGTGCAAGAAACGGCAGCTCGTTTTGTATTATCACGTAATAGGCGAGAGAGTGTGGCAGATATGATACGCGAGTTGGGATGGAAGTCATCAAAACAAAGACATTTTCCGTCGCGGCAATATCTATTTACGAAATTTTAGTCACCAACTTTCTCTTCCGAATGCAAAAATATTTTGTTGAGCGCAACGTACATAGGTAGGAATGATCACAAAAATGGGAGAAATCAGAGCTCGAACACAAAGGTTTAGGTGTTCGCTTTTCCCGAGTGCTGTTCTCGAGTGGAATGGTAGAGAGATACTACACTCCTGGAAATTGAAATAAGAACACCGTGAATTCATTGTCCCAGGAAGGGGAAACATTATTGACACATTCCTGGGGTCAGATACATCACATGATCACACTGACAGAACCACAGGCACATAGACACAGGCAACAGAGCATGCACAATCTCGGCACTAGTACAGTGTATATCCACCTTTCGTAGCAATGCAGGCTGCTATTCTCCCATGGAGACGATCGTAGAGATGCTGGATGTAGTCCTGTGGAACGGCTTGCCATGCCATTTCCACCTGGCGCCTCAGTTGGACCAGCATTCGTGCTGGACGTGCAGACCGCGTGAGACGACGCTTCATCCAGTCCCAAACATGCTCAATGGGGGACAGATCCCGAGATCTTGCTGGCCAGGGTAGTTGACTTATACCTTCTAGAGCACGTTGGGTGGCACGGGATACATGCGGACGTGCATTGTCCTGTTGGAACAGCAAGTTCCCTTGCCGATCTAGGAATGGTAGAACGATGGGTTCGATGACGGTTTGGATGTAGCGTGCACTATTCAGTGTCCCCTCGATGATCACCAGAGGTGTACGGCCAGTGTAGGAGATCGCTCCCCACACCATGATGCCGGGTGTTGGCCCTGTGTGCCTCGGTCGTATGCAGTCCTGATTGTGGCGCTCACCTGCACGGCGCCAAACACGCATACGACCATCATTGGCACCAAGGCAGAAGCGACTCTCATCGCTGAAGATGACACGTCTCCATTCGTCCCTCCATTCACGCCTGTCGCGACACCACTGGAGGCGGGCTGCACGGTGTTGGGGCGTGAGGAGAAGACGGCCTAACGGTGTGCGGGACTGTAGCACAGCTTCATGGAGACGGTTGCGAATGGTCCTCGCCGATACCAAAGGAGCAACAGTGTCCCTAATTTGCTGGGAAGTGGCGGTGCGGTTCCCTACGGCACTGCGTAGGATCCTAAGGTCTTGGCGTGCATCCGTGCGTCGTTGCGGTCCGGTCCCAGGTCGACGGGCACGTGCACCTTCCGCCGACCACTGGCGACAACATCGATGTACTGTGGAGACCTCACGCCCCACGTGTTGAGCAATTCGGCGGTACGTCCACCCGGCCTCCCGCATGCCCAATATACGCCCTCGCTCAAAGTCCGTCAACTGCACATACGGTTCACGTCCACGCTGTCGCGGCATGCTACCAGTGTTAAAGACTGCGATGGAGCTCCGTATGTCACAGCAAACTGGCTGACACTGACGTCGGCGGTGCACAAATGCTGCGCAGCTAGCGCCGTTCGACGGCCAACACCGCGGTTCCTGGTGTGTCCGCTGTGCCGTGCGTGTGATCATTGCTTGTACAGCCCTCTCGCAGTGTGCAGAGCAAGTATGGTGGGTCTGACACACCGGTGTCAATGTGTTCTTTTTTCCATTTCCAGGAGTGTATGATTGTGGTTCGATGAACCTACTGTCAAGCACTTAAATGTGATTTTCAGAGTAATCGTGTAGATGTAGATGTAGATGTAGATGCCCCAGGGAGGACTCGAATCTCCACCGGGACCAGCTGCACAGTCCATGACTACAGCGCCTTAAACTGCAAGAGTGGTGGGATTTCTTCATTTTTTTTT
This sequence comes from Schistocerca gregaria, assembly GCF_023897955.1. NCBI lineage: Eukaryota > Metazoa > Arthropoda > Insecta > Orthoptera > Acrididae > Schistocerca > Schistocerca gregaria. Next base: position 397,557,033 of record NC_064931.1, on the reverse strand, counting down.
TCGTAACGCACAAAATGAGAGTGGAACGTAACGTGGTTTGCAGAAGAAGGTGCACATGACAATAAAACGGGAAGTGAAAGGAAAAGAACCACACCGCCTGAAACGAATTTTACAGGTTCAGTTCGGACCATGGTAAAGCCTATCGCGGATGACTTTAGGAAAACCGTTATTTTTGTTTGCTCTTCGCTGTACGGTGAAACTGATTCTCATGCTGAAAGGTCAAGTGCCACTTCGCACATTTCCAGTCACAAACCCCTGTCTAATAAACAAGGGTCTTATGTGGACGAGAAACGACTTTCTAAACCAGCTGAGGAGATAACCGTCGATAAATGAGTGGCTATGTGTGCACGAGACGTAAGGACGTATGGAACTATAAGTGTGAAGATCTTATGGACCTTGTTTGGACGTTCATCGACAGTGCAACGGCCATTATGTCTCACCCCACAACTGTGTCGCGGTACATGGGAGAAAGTGTTAAAAGCCTACGACATATAATTATGCCTGAGGTAATTGCTCATCTAACAAAAGGTGAATACAGACATGTGGACATCCTGTGCGAGAAGAAATAATTATCTGACATGTACTGTCTCCTGTTTTATTGACTGGAATCTCAGATCTCGCGTTTTGTTTACAACTCAGTTTCCAGACGAACAAAAAACGGGCAGTAACATACGAAGAGAATTGTCTCTTGGTGTCCACCACTCTACTTTGAACGACATATGCCCACGACTGATCAAGGTTCAAACATAGTAGTTACACAGCGTGATTAGTCAGGACTGAATTGTTCCTGTCTTATGCTAAATACATGGCTACGAAATAATTTTTATGTGGAGTATAAATGCGTCAATTGTCCATAAGTTCATGGTGTTTTGATTGCGGCGAAAGAACGCGTGACTTAAGTAAAAAAAGTGGTATTCTTAATGCTCTTGATAGACCACTGAGTCAGTCTATTGATACTCGCTGCAATAAGCAACTGGCAATGGTAGAATCTCTTTGTGCGAGAAGCTCCCTGAGAAGAGAGTTGTTGTTGTCTTCAGTCCTAAGACTGGTTTGATGCAGCTCACCATGCTACTCTATCCTGTGGAAGGTTCTTCATCTCCCAGAACCTACTGCAACCTACATCCTTCTGAATCTGCTTAGTGTATTCATCTCTTGGTCTCAATCTACGATTTTTACCCTCCAAGCTGCCCTCCCATCCTAAATTTGTGATCCTCTGATGCCTCAGAACATGTCCTACCAACCGGTCCCTCCTTCTAGTCAAGTTGATCCACAAGCTGTTCTTCTCCCCAATTCTATTCACTATCTCCTCATTAGTTACGTTATCAAACCATCTAATCTTCAGCATTATCCTGTAGCACCACATTTCGAAAGCTTCTATTCTCTTCCTGTCCAAACTATTTATCGTCCACGTTTCATTTCTATACATGGCTACACTCCATACCAATACTTTGAGAAACGACTTCCTCACACTTAAATCAATATTCGATGTTAACAAATTTCTCTTCTTCAGAAACGCTTTCCTCGCCATTGCCAGTCTACATTTTATATCCTCTCTACTTCGACAATCATCAGTTATTTTGCTCCCCAAATAGCAAAACTCTTTTACTACTTTAAGTGTGTCATTTGCTAATCTAATTCCTTCAGCATGACCCGACTTAATTCGACTACATTCCATTATCCTAGTTTTGCTTTTGTTGATGTTCATCTTATATCCACCTTTAAAGACACTGTTCATTTCGTTAAACTAATCTTCCAAGTCCTTTGTTGTCTCTGCCAGAATTACAATGTCCGGCGAAGGTCAAAATTTTTATTTCTTCTCCATGGATTTTAATACCTACTCCGAATTTTTATTTTGTTTCCTTTACTGCTAGCTCAATATGCAGATTGCATAACATCGGGGATAGGCTACAACCCTGTCGCACTCCCTTCCCAACCACTGCTTCCCTTTCATGCCCCTCGACACTTATGACTGCCATCTGGTTTCTGTACAAATTGTAAATAGCCTTTCGCTCCCTGTATTATACCCTTGCCACCTTTAGAATTTGAAAGAGAGTATTCCAGTCAACATTATCAAAAGCTTGTCAACATTGTCAAAGAAGAGAGAAATAGACCAAAATGAAGGAACTGACAATATGTTGATGAAAGAAATTTTTACCTTATGTATGCTATTCTGTCTTCCACCAAGAACCATGGACCTTGCCGTTGGTGTGGTGGCTAGCGTGCCTCAGCGATACATATAGCCGTACCATAGGTGCTACCAGAACTGAGGGATATCTGTTGAGAGGCCAGACAAACGTGTGGTTCCTGAAGAGGGGCCGCAGCCTTCTTAGTAGTTGCAGGGGCAACAGTCTGGATGACTGACTGATCTGGTCTTGTAACATTAACCAAAATGGCCTTGCTCTTCTGGTACTGCGAACGGCTGAAAGCAAGGGGAAACTATAGCTGTAATTTTTCCCTAGGACATGAAGCTTTGCTGTATGGTTAAATGATGTTGGCTTCCTCTTGGGTAAAGTATTTCAGAGGTAAAATACTCCCCCTTTTGGATCTCCGGGTGAGGACTATTGATGAGGACGTCGTTATCAGGAGAAAGAAAACTGGCGTTCTACCGATGGGAGGGTGGAATGTCAGATCCCGAAATTGGGCAGGTAGGTTAGAAAATTTAAAAAGGGAAATGGATAGGTTAAAGTTAGATATAATGGGAATCAGTGAAGCTCGGTGACAGGAGGAACAAGACTTCTGGTCAGGTGAAGACAGGGTTATAAATACAAAATCAAATAGAGGTAATGCAGGATTGGGTTTAATAGTGAATAAAAAAATAGTTGTACGGGCAAGCTACTACAAACATCATAGTGAACTCATTATTGTGGCCAAGATAGATACGAAACCCACACCTACTACATTAGTACAAGTTTATATGCCAACTAGCTCTGCAGATGACGAAGAAATTGATGAAATTTATGATGAGATATAAGAAATTATTCAGGTAGTGAAGGGAGACGAAAATTTAATAGCCATGAGTGACTGGAATTCATCAGTAGGAAAAGAGAGAAGGAAACATAGTGGGTGAATATGGATTGGGGCTAAGAAATGAAAGAGGAAGCCGTCTGGTAGAATTTTGCCTAGAGCATAACTTAATCATAGCTAATACTTGATTTAAGAATCATAAAAAAGGTTGTATAATTGGAAGAACCATGGAGATACTAAACGGTATCAGATACATTATATAATGGTAAGACAGAGATTTAGCAACCATGTCTGAAATTGTAAGACATTTCCAGGGGCAGATGTCGACTCTGACCACAATCTATTGGTTATGAACTGTAGATTTAAACTGAAGAAACCTGCAAAAGGGTGGGAATTTAAGGAGATGGGACCTGGATAAACTGAAAGAACCAGAGATTGTACAGAGCATAAGAGAAAAATTGTCAGGAATGGGGGAAAGAAATGCAGTAGAAGAAAAATGTGTAGCTTTAAGGGATGAAATAGTGAAGGCAGCAGAGAATCAAATAGGTTAAACGATGAGGGCTAGTAGAAACCCTTGGGTAACAGAAGAAATATTGACTTCAATTGATGAAAGGAGAAAATATAAAAATGCGGTATATGAAGCAGGCAAAAAGGAATACAAACGTCTCAAAAAAGAGATCGATAGGAAGTGCAAAATGGCTAAGCAGGGATGGCTAGAGGACAAATGTAAGGATGTAGAGGCTTATCTCACCAGGGGTAAGATAGATACTGCCTACACGAAAATGAATGAGACCTTTGGAGAAAGGAGAAGCACTTGCATGAATATCAAGAGCTTTGATGGAAAACCAGTTCTAAGCAAAGAAGGGAAATCAGAATGGTGGAAGGAGTATATAGAGGGTCTATACAAGGGCGATGTACTTGAGGACAATATGGAAGAGGATCTAGATAAAGATGAAATGGAGATATGATATTGCGTGAAGAGTTTGACAGAGCACTGAAATACCTGATCGAAACAAGGCTCCCGGAGTAGAGAACATTCCATTAGAACTATTGACAACCTTGGGAGAGCCAGTCCAGATAAAAGTCTACCATCTGGTGAGCAAGATGTATGAGACAGGCGAAATATCCTAAGACTTCAAGAAGAAAATAATAATCCCAATCGCAAAGAAAGCAGGTGTTGAAAGATGTGAAAATTACCGAACTATCAGTTTAATAAGTCACAGCTGCAAAATACTAACAGGAATTTTTTACAGACGAATGGAAAAACTGATAGACGCCGACCTCGGGGCAGATCAGTTTGTATTCAGTAGAGATGTTGGAACACGTGAGGCAATACTGACCCTACGACGTATTTTAGAAGCAAGATTAAGGAAAGGTAAACCTATGTTTCTAGCATTTGTTGACTTAGAGAAAGCTTTTGACATTGTTGATTGGAATACTCTCTTTCAAATTCTAATGGTGGCAGGGATAAAATACGGAGAGCAAAGGGCTATTTACAATTTGTACAGAAACCAGATGGCAGTCATAAGAGTCGAGGGATATGAAAGGCAAGCAGTGTTTGGGAAGGGAGTGAGACAGGTTTTTAGCTTCTCCCCGATGATATTCAGTCTGTTAATTGAGCAAGCAATAAAGGAAACAAAAGAAAAGTTCTTAGTAGGTAATAAAATCCATAGAGAAGAAAAAAAACTGAGGTTCGCCGATGACATTGTAATTCTGTCAGAGACAGCAAAGGACTTGGAAGAGCAGTTGAACGGAATGGACAGTGTCTTGAAAAGAGGATATAAGATGAAAATCAACTAAAGCAAAACGAGGTTAATGGAATGTAGTCGAATTAAGTCGGGTGATGCTGAAGGAATTAGATTAGCAAATGACACACTTAAACTAGTAAAGGAGTTTTGCTATTTGGGGAGCAAAATAACTGATGATTGTCGAAGTAGAGAGGATATAAAATGTAGACTGGCAATGGCGAGGAAAGCGTTTCTGAAGAATAGAAATTTGTTAACATCGAGTATTGATTTATGTGTCAGGAAGTAGTTTCTCAAAGTATTGGTATGGAGTGTAGCCACGTATGGAAGTGAAACCTGGACGATAAATAGCTTAGACAAGAAGAGAATAGAGGCTTTCGAAATGTGCTGCTACAGAAGAATGCTGAAGATTAGATGTGTTGATCTCATAGCTAATGAGGAGGTATTGAATAGAATTGGGGAGAAAAGGAGCTTGTGGCACAACTTGACTAGAAGAAGGGATCTGTTGGTAGGACATGTTCTGCGACATTGAGGGATCACCAATTTAATACTGGAGGGCAGCGTGGAGGGTAAAAATCGTAGACGGAGACAAAGAGATGAATACACTAAACAGATTCAGATGGATTTAGGTTGCAGTAGGTACTGGGAGATGAAGAAGCTTGCACACGATAGAGTAGCATGGAGAGCTGCATCAAACCAGTCTCAGGACTGAAGACCACAACAACAACATGCTATTCTATTACTGTAGTTCTTTTACGCAAACGTTTATTTTAAAGCTTAAAAACGTAAGGGTTTTTGTAGCTGTTCAAAGCGGCGTCCAATGTATTAGAGCTGTAGAATGTACCTCCACTGCACCTTCTGTTGACATGGATGATGACAATGGTAAAGCATCTGATTCAGTCGCCCCAAGAAAGAGAAGCTTCAGAACTCGGACTTTTACGTAAACGCGTAAAATTATACTTAGATGTAAAGCTATTTGTCCAGAGATGCTGTGAGGTAGCAACCATCCTCTGGCGACCATTCGTCATTTAAAAATGATATCTGAAGATAAGAGGCGTAGAGTCATGAAAAGGATACAACAGTTATCCTTCCTCATACTTCACCAATCCCAGAATACACTGTAACGACATTCCCCTTTACTACATCTCCAACCATCTTTTCTCTTCGTTTTCGCCAGTCGGTTCTAACGGAACTGGCTTACCTTTCGATGTAGAAATAGTTATCTCAACGCACTCTGCTGTACTGAAAGTTACTAAAATAACACTGAATGTTCTGAAATAGAAGAGATTCTCATTCCTACATGTTCCTCCACAACTGTTAACATATGAATCCTTGGGACTCCTTGTTGTCCTGAATTAAAGATTGAATTTTTGCTGTACATGCATTGAAATATGAATTTTGCTGTTCTCCAGTATAAAGAAGAGAGGAGTAATGAGACTGGACATGTATTCCAGAGCCCCACCACATCAAAAAACAAATCTTGTTGAAGTACATAAATTCTGCTACTCCAGCTGCTGAATTTCTAGTTGTGCAATGGGAAGATGGGAGTGAGACATTCAATTAGCCTACACTCGATGTTACTCAACATCTACACTGAACAAGCAGTAAAGTATACAAGGATAAATTTTTAAACAGAATTAAATATCAAGGAGAAGCAATAAACACTTTTAAGTTTACCAGTGACACTGCACTTCTGTCAGAGACAGCAAAGAACTTGGAATAACAGTTGAATGGAATAGCCTGGAAAGTGATTATAAGATAACCCTCAATGGAACTAAATGAAAGGCAATGGAATGTATTCGAATTAAACCTAGCAGTACCAATGGATATTCCATAACGTGTGTAGTGGGGCATCCTATGTACGACGACACAGTGCATTGGTGCCAAATTTATTCAAAATGTCGGCAATAACGTCATCCAAGATATCGGCATGTAGACTTGGTAACAATGTATGACGTCATCCAAGATGGAGGCTTTTGGAGGGAAAATAGGCCAATTGTTTTACGTCCACTAACCCAATCTCCAAAAAAAACGGCGGGAAGTTTGAATTTTGGCGTGAAAACAGACGAATTGTGCTGTGTTCACTAACCTAAGCCTCCAGAGGAAAAAAATGGCAGGAAGTTTCAATTCCAACAGGTTAATGCGTGCAGAACTGTACTTGTCTTTATTATTATTCATTATTATTGATTATCATTTATTAACATTCATTATCATTTATTATTATTATAATAGACAAATTGGGCTATGTCCACTAACCTAAGCCCACAGAAAGAATAGGCCCCAAATTCAAATTCCAAGAGGATAATGCATGCAATACTGTACTTTTCTTCATTATCATTCATTTTTATTGATTATCATTGACTAGCATTTATCATCATTCATTATCATTTATTATGCTTTGCAAATCACTGCTTGTTACCATGTTGACCATAGCAGGTCTGTTGATTGGATGTGTAATAACTGGCCTACAAACGCCTTTCTGCAGCGTCGTCGTTTTGACAGTGCCAGCCCCTTTCCTGGAGTACAATGTGGAAATCTGCCAGTGGCATTGCTGCATCTGACGTAATGTTGTTTGGTGGCTCTGAGCTGGCCCACTAACAAAGTCTTTTGCAACAGCCATGGCAAAATAGCTTTTGTATCCCACCTGGAAGGCAGTGCGTGGGCCTGTTCTTGTAAACTGAAAGATTCCCGGAATGAAGGAAGATAACAGGAACAGGAAAAGGTGAAAATCACTCCGTACTGCTCTTAGTAATGGTTTTACTATATCACAATATTAACTTAATGCATAATTTTGCACTGTGAGGCCTTATACCCATCGTAAGTAGTACATAATCTCTATAGCAAGCGAAGTCTCCCCGTCATCTGCTCTTGATCAAGACGAGCAGAAGCTGTCACGGAGATCGTAGAGCTTCACAGGGCGCTGTCATCGGTGTCTGTTGTAGCACCAACTTAGGAACTTTTACCAACGCCGTGGCATCGTAGCTATCGATACCACATCCCTCCCCTCTGAAATGATGGACTGTCATTGAGTAGGGGTTCCGGCGACAGGTGGAGCACCCAGGGGGGCGCAGCTCCGGGAGTAGACAGCGGAATTGAGAAGTCATGCTGCCCACACACGACCCCGAATAGCTCGTGAGGGGGCTAGGAAAACGCCCCGTGGAAAACATGCTCAGGCCGCGCACCGCCACTGCATATGCTCGGATGAGGAGTCGGAGCAGCCATCACCATGGGCTATGGCCACAGCGGCGTGACAGCAGCGTCAGCGTCCATAAGTACCGGTTGTGTGGAGGAACATGTCGGCGGCGGCGACGGCGACGGCGGCTGGAGATGATGCTGTGGTGGTGGCAGAAGGCGCCCACCCCATGCAGGTGACCGGACCGGTAGCAGAGAATTCGACGACGGCAGGCGCGCCCACGGCGGGGCGTGACCGGCGGAGGGGCTGGCGGTGGAGAAATGGGCTGAGGCGGTGGAACCCGTGAAGCCTCCAATTCTGCTGCAAAACAACCAGCGGCAGAAAACCGAGGACGGCACAAATGGATCTGGTTCCGAAGTCACTTTCAGCGCCAGAGGGACCAGAAATAACAAATAAGGCGCGGCCAAGCTGGCGAAGTATGTGTCCCTGCTCCCAGCACTGCTTGCCGGAGAAAACGCAACAGAAAACTAAATCATGCGGCGCCAAGGCAGAACGAGGCGAAGCAGCGGGAACACAGGGCTACAGGTGCAATAGCTGCAGGATCCACCGTTGGGCGAGCCATGTAGCAGTTCCGCTGGGGAACGGATGCCGAACGGCTGTGAGCAATATGTAGCAAGGGAAGTCCAAAGCATGTGCTCGCGAGAGTGCGTGGCGCGCAACTTGCTCATCTGCGACTTAAACATACGTACAAAGCCTTCAGCCCCGCCGTTCACCTGGTAGTGGAATGGGGCTGAGGTCAGATGGTGAAAGCCATTAGCAGCACAGAACTATTCAATCTCCAAGGACATGAATTGGGGCCTTTGTCGGAGACAATAACTTCAGGAAAGCCCTCAATGAAGAAAATATACGTCCAAGACTGAATATTACTGGCAGATGTAGTAGAAGACATAGGTACAACAAAAGGAAACTATCTGTACGCATCATGACTATTAACCAGAGGGTGTCCCAGAAAGGACTGGAAAAATCAGCCTAGGCGCAGTAGGAGTCGGCCACACAAAGAAGCGCTGGTGGCGAGCAGATTGATGCTCCATGCAAGAGCGACAATTAGCAAGCAAATTGTCAATATGTTTATCAATGCCGACCCAAGTGCAGTGACGATGCGCTAATTGCTTCATCCGCACTATACCACAATGACCAGCAAGCGGACTGCAACGAATGGGGTGCAACCACACAAACCTGATCATTGTCAGTTCGTAACAAGATAACACCGTGGTGTACAAGAAGTTGTGACGTTGCGCAAAGTAACGTCGGACAAGCGGATCACGAATCTGCGTAGAAGATGGAGGCCATTGAGTACGAATATACTGAGAAAGAATCTGCGAAGAAGCATCGGCGGCTGTCGCGGAAGCAATGCGACGAAAATCCACCGGAAAACCATCAGCTCATTCCTTATCTTGTGAATCAATAAACATGCAGGACAATTCGGAAGAATGAGACACTTCGTCAGAGCCGATAGGCATAAGAGACTAAGCCCATGCTGGGCCGTGGGCCGAAACAAGATTTCGTATTTGTAGTTAGACAAAAACAAAGACCAACTTCGCAACTTTTGTGCAGTACGGGCCGGAACTGGCTTTGACGTGTGGAACAACGACATCCTAAGCATATGGTCGGTGAGCAAATAGAAACTGCGACCGTACAAGAAATTGTGAACCATGTCACATCGCATGCCGTACAATAGCTAAAGTTTCTTTTTCGATTTGAGAATAGTTTTTCTGGGCAGAATTGAGCAACTTAGACACAAAACCTGTAGGCAGATTGACAGACTTAACGCAGTGTGAGAGAACCGCTCCGATGCCGTGAGATGGTGCACCGATAGCCAAAAAAACCGGTTTGTAGGGATCGAGAGGAATCAAACAGCGATCACTCAACAAAGCAGATTTGAGCTTGTCGAAAGCAGCCTCATATTCTGAACACCAAACAAAAGGAACGTTCTTACGCCGAAGGCGATGCAAAAGCGCTGCAATTTGCGCTGCATTTGGTATAAACCGAATACAATATGAAATTTTGCCCAACACAGACTGACGTTCATTCAGGTTCCACGGTGCCTCCAAGTCTCTAATTGCACTAAGATGTGAGGGCGAGGGTTGGATACACTGATCGTTAATCGTATGTCCCAAATACTGAATCGCAGTTTGAAAAAAATTGCACTTGCTTCTGTTACACTTTGGTCCTGCCTGCAAAAGTACAATAAGATACGGAAATTCTGCAAATGTTCGTCCGGGGTGCGACCTTATACCACTATATCATCCAGATAATTTGAGCAACCAAGGACAGAGGCACACAACTGCTGCAAACAAGACTTAAAAATAGCACGAGCCGAAGCACAACCGAACGGAAGGCGGCGAAACTTGAACAATCCAAGGTGGATGTTGATCACAAATTAGCATTGGGACTTTTCTTCGAGTGGAATCTGAAAGAATGCGACGCACAAGTCAATCGTTGAAAAGAATTTTCCCGCACCAAGCTTGTCAAAAGTATCTTCAGGGTGCAGTAAGGGGAATGTAGCTACCACTGTCGGAGTTTTACTGTAGACTTAAGGTCAGCACAGATACGGAGACGACCGTTTGGTTTCTTCACACACACACTATATGCGAAGGCTATGGCGAAGCAGATACAGGGTTCAATGACACCAATGTCTTGCAAATGCTTAAGTTCAGAGGCTACGGTGTCGCGCAGTGCATGCAGTACCGTGCGTGCACCCCGAAAAATAGGCTTATCTTTAACTACAACATGCGCTGAAAAGTCTGTGGCACAACCAAGGCCATCAGAAAAGAGATCACCAAAATCGTCGCTTAGTGTGGCAACACTGTCTGCATAGTCAATGGCGTTGATGCAAAGTACATTGTCCTGAATAGCGAGGCCAAATGCGTCCACGCCAATAATATTCTTAGCATGAGTAGAGCAGAGGGCATGGAAAGAAACTGTACGCGTCGTGGCACCATATGTGGCTAGCAAAATACACACGCCAAGCACTGACTGAGATTCCCTGTCCAGCAAGTGTATTCAGGGTGGAATGTGAACGATGAAGCGGGAGTGAATAAAGCAAGTCATACGTCAATTTGTTCAGTAAAGAAACTGACATACCAAGCCACGCGGGATTAGCCGAGAGGTATCAGGCGCTCTATTCATGGACTGTGTAGCTTTTTAAGGCGGAGGTTCGAGTCCTCCCTCGGGCATGGGTGTGTGTGTGTGTGTGTGTGTGTGTGTGTGTGTGTGTGTGTGTGTGTGTGTGTGTTTGTCCTTACGTCAATTTAGGTTAAGTAGTGTGTAAGCTTAGGGACTGATGACCTTAGCAGGTAAGTCCCATAAGATTTCACACACATTTGAATATATTTTTGGCACACCAGTGTCCAGCTGCATGTGATCAGCACATCCACAAATGAGCAAAGTCACAAAAAGTTTCCTCGCATCGCGCTCAATGCGAGAGGAAATATCTGGCAAAACTTGATTCACACGACGAGCTGTCGAAACACTCAAAGCAGAAGGCATTGAATATTTTTCATTAACATCCATAGGCTGATGTGAATCATGATCATGGCGGTTGCCGTTGCTGTGACGCCTACATGAGTTACGAGGACGGGAGACAAGTTGTGAATTAGAGTTTCTCTTACTACACAAAGCTTGCACATGTCCTTCCTTATTACAGAAATAACAGTGCTTGACGGGATGGGCAAATGTCCCGTGGGTTTGCACGAAAGCAGTTCGGACGTAATTTCAGTTTCTTAGTGGGTGCCTGGTGTGAAATTCGTTTATTTGCGATCGAGCTGCGCGGCGTGGCTGGCCGTGCTGGCTGGTTGGAGGGCACGTGTTGTGCAGCGCTAACAGTACACACACCCGGTGTCACGTCGAACGCAGAAGTAGCCATGTATAGTGTATCTTGTGTGTCTAGCAAGTCTACTAGTTTCTGCAAAGACGGGTTTTTAAATCTGATGATTTGTTCGCGGATGCGGTGATCCGCACATTGTGTGCAATAGCGCCTCTAATCATTACATCCGCATATGAGCGTCCACATGAGCAATTAAAGTCACAATCAGAAGTTAGTCTCTGAAGGCCTGCTAACCAAGCTTTATTCGATTGAGTAGAGCCACGCCGGTGGCGAAAGAATTTGTAGCGTCCAGCTACCACATTTACACTATCACGAAAAGAGGGAATTCAGAGCATCAATCGCTTCGTCGTAAGTTTTAGTTTCTGGGCGGGTAGTGGGAAACAATTTTACGAGCACACGGTACAACACAACACACGCGTTGACAATGAAAAAAGCAAGCCGCTCTGTACCTGGTATGTTGTTAGCTGCGAAGTGTGCCTCGAGCTTCTACGGTGAATTCCGGCCAGCGTTCAACGTCAGGACTGAAGGCACGAAATGGCGGCGCCATCGGCGACAGCGTCGGTACAGGCGGTGGTGTAGGAGGTTCCGAAGTAGCTGCAGTTTGTAGTGTGACGAGCCCATTTATGGCAGCAAGCAGCTGCGTCATTTGCTGAGCCTGAAAACGTACAAGATCGGACAGCGAAGCCTGTTCCTGTGGCGAAGCCATGGTTTACAGAAACGAAAGTGAGCCATAACTGTTACCTTGCCTGCTTCTGAAGGTGGAAGGAAGACAGAGAACGTAAAGAAAATAGTCGTGATCATCTACCACTTACCAGCAGGTAGTCAGCTCAGTAATGTCAACTGAAATTAACCGAGCAGTGCTTGTTGATTCCTGTTATGATTTCCTATTACTTCAGGTTGGTGTTCGAGAGAAACACAAAGTTACAGATTTGTCTCCGATGTAAATTCCACAAGGCAAATACATAATGCGATCGGTCAATCTCATTATTCTGTATAGTAAATTGAGTATCGAATTTCGTTTCTGACATACTGCAGTTTCGTTGGGGCATCATAAAAGATCTGATAAATTGCTACTTGGTATTTGGATCACACCAAAGGCGGACGGGCTCCACGTCAGCAGTTTTGCATTTCTTTCACGAATAGCTTTACACAAAGAGATATATTTAGTTTCTTAAGTTAATACATCTGAATGTTATTAATTTAAATACACTTAAATATATCCATGGTTCTTAAGAGATTACTAGATACACTACTGGCAATTAAAATTGCTCCACCAAGAAGAAATGCAGATGATAAAGTGTTTCATTAGACAAATCTATTATACTAGAACTGACATGTGATTACATTTTAGGCAATTTGGGTATATAGATCGTGAGAAATCAATACCCGAACAACCACCTGGGCATTGAGTCAAACAGAGCTTGGAGTGCGTGCGTGTAAAGGTACAGCTGCCCATGCAGCTTCAACACGATACGACAATTAATCAAGAGTAGTGACTAGCGTATTGTGACGAGCGAGTTGTTCGGCCACCATGAGCCAGGCGTTTTCAATTGGTGAGGGATCTGGAGAATGTGCTGGCCAGGGCATCTGTCGGACATTTTCTGTATTCAGAAAGGCCCGTACAGGTCCTGAAACATGCGGTCGTGCATTATCCTGCTAAAATGTAAGGTTTTTCAGGGAATGAATGAAGGGTAGAGCCACGGGTCGTAACGCATCTGAAATATAACGTCCACTGTTCAAAGTGCGAACAAGAGGTGACCGAGACGTGTAACCAATGGCACCCCATAGTATCACGCTGGTAGATACGCCAGTATGGTGATGAGGAATACACGCTCCCAATGTGCGTTCACCGCGATGTCGCCAAACACAGATGCGAGCATCATGATGCTGTAAACATCCGAAAAAATGACATATAGCCATTCTTGCACCCACGTTCGTCGTTGAGTATACCATCGCAGGCCTCCTGTCTGTGATTAGCGTCAAAGATAACTGCAGATATGGTCTCCGAGCTGATAGTCCATGCTACTGCAAACGTCTTCGAACTCTTCGTGCAGATTTTTGTTGTCTTGCAAACGTCCCCATCTGTTGACTCAGGGATCGATACGTGGCTGCACACTGCGTTACAGCCAAGCGGATAACATGCCTCTCATCTCGACTGCTAATGATACGAGGGCGTTGTGATCGAGCACGGCGTTCCGTACTACCCTCCTGAACCCACCGATTCCTTATTCTGCTAATAGCCATTGGATCTCGACGAACGCAGCAATGCCACGATACGATAAACCGCAAACGCGATAGGCTACTCTCGTACTTTTAAATAATTCGGAAACGTGACGGTACGCATTTCTCCTTCTTACTCGAGGCATCACAACAACGCTTCACCAGGCTGATCAACTGCTGTTTGTGTACGAGAAATCGGTTGGAAACTTTCCTCATGTCAGCAGGTTGTAGGTGTCGCTACCGGCAGCAACCTTTCGTGAATGCTCTGAAATCGTAATAATTTACATATCTCAGCATCCTCTTCCTGTCATTTAAATTTCGCGTCTGTAGCACATCATCTTCGTGGTGTAGCAATTTTAATGGACTGTAGTGTAGATACTTGCACAGCGAAAGCGGAAGAACAAAGGACGATACGAAACAGGAAGGCATCCCTTAGCTGATTGCAGAAAAAATGTGAAGGTATCTGTGTTCTTTATCATCATAGAAAGTATTACATGTACTTTTCAACACTTGGGGACTCTCTGGTAAACACATATTATCATAAACATAAAGAAAGAAAAATTTTCTTGATGTCTTACGTTTGTCTCCGATACGTTTGACTACTATACTGGCCGTTACATGATTACTCATTCAAGTCGTGTACAACAAAAATACAAGACTGGTGTATACAAGAAAAACAATACATTATTTGACATGTTTTAAATAAACCGTTTGACAAATCATTTACATTCGCACGTGAGATATTTGTACAAGATACACTAACTTAAAATTTGAAAGGTATCAATGTTCTGAGGATAAGAGGGATCAGTTGAGGGACGTGTCTTCCCGTGGTAATTGATGCAGCCACTGCTGGAGGGACTTCGCAGTTGACTTGTATGACGTTAATCGGTCGGTGACAACCGGCTGAGTGTGAGCTCTGGTTGTGCACTTTGCAGCAGAGGCGGGAATCAATGCGCGGTCCGTCCAAGACCGTAGCCAGGGCAGGGGTGCGAGCCTTGCCTCGCGCTGCCGGTTCGGGAGGAGCAGCCAAAACGAGGTCCGCCGGGAGAGTCGTGCGAAGAGGCTCGGCCCACGAGCTGCGGCAGCACTGGGCTGGAGCAGCCGCGGGCCGAGCGAGTCCCTGACGTCAGCCAAGGGCCGAGCAGTGCTGTTGCGAAAGAACACGTATGCAACGGACTGAGCTGAGCTGCGCGTAGAGTCGGAGCCCACGGTCCGCAACCTCACTGCTCCACAGTGAACGAGACCGTGACGTCACTGCGCCAGTGCCTTGCGCAAGCATCGGTGTGCTGCGGCTTACTGGCTGTTGATAGGACTGACCGCAGTTGTAAGCTACGGGCTACGAGGGGTGAGTGGAGCAGTGTTTGGTGCAGTGGTGGGATTCCTTCATTTTTTTCGTAACACACAAAATGAGAGAGGAAAACTAAACGTGGTTTGCAGAAGAAGGAGCACATGTCAAGAAAAAGGGAAGTAAAAGAAAAACTAATCAGTGGTGAGTAGAGAACTACACAGCCTGGAACGAATTTTAAAAGTACAATTTGGACCCTATTAAAGTCTATCGCGGATGACGTTAGGAAAACCGTTAATTTTGTTTGCTGTTCGCTGTGCGGTGAAACTGACTCTCACGCTGAAGGGTCAAGTGGCATTTCGCACATATCTCGCCATCCATGCGTGTCTAATAAACAAAGGTGTTATGTGGACGAGAAACGACTTCCTAAACCCGCTCAGCAGATGACTGTCGATAATTGCGTTGCTATGTGTGTACGAAATTTAAGGTCGTACCGAACTATAAGAGGTGAAGGTCTTATTGATATTGTTCAGACGTTAATCGACACTACAAAGGGCATTGTATCTCACCCCACAACTGTGTCGCGGTACGTAGCAGACAGTGTTAAAAGCCTACGACATATAATTATGCCTCAGGTAATTGCTCATTTAACAGAAGACGCATACGCTGCAACTACGAACATGTGGACAACCAGTGCGAGAAGAAACAATTATCTGACATGTACTGTCTCCTGTTTTATTGTCTTGACTCTCAGATCTCGCGTTTTCTTTACAACCCTGTTTCCAGATGAACCAAAAACGGGCTGTAACATTCTGAGAGAATTGTTTACACGATTTATGTCCCTTGGTATCAAATAATTTTAATGCGGAGTATATATGCATCAGTTGTCCATAAGTTCATGGTCTTTTGGTTGAGGCGAAAGAACGCATCCCTTACGTAAAGAAAAGTTTTTTTCCATATATGCAGTGAAATATGAATTTTGCACTCCTCAGGTAAAAAGAAGAGAGGAATAATGAAGCTGGACATGTATTTCACAGCCCCATCACATCAAAGAACATATCTTGTTAACTCACATGCATTCTGCTACTCCAGCCACTGGATTTCTCGTTGTGCAATTTGAGGATGGGAATGAGACTTTCGGGTAGCCTACACTCGATGTCATTCAACATCTATACCAAACAAGCAGTAAAGCATACAAGGAGGAGCAATAAACATTTTGAATTTTCGCGGTGACACTACAATTCTGTCAGAGACAGAAAAGAACATTTGAGTGGAATAGACAATTTTCCTTGTCTTTTACGCACAACATACTTTTTAAAGATATATTTATGTGTGAGAAGGGTCCTAAACCTGAAAATATGAATTTGACACTTGATCTGCAAATTCACACCCACTGACTAGACGTAAATTTTTCCATTAAGTTTTACTGAAAAATTTAAAACCATTATGGTGTCTGGTAGAAGAAATCATTAAAAATCAAAAATATATTCTTTTTCAAAAAATTTAAATATAGTTACATTACTAGATTAAAGTATTCTGAAATGATAGGCATAAAGTACCGCTTCCCTCTCCCTTTGTATTGTGTGGGTTAAATCAGATAGTGTTCAGGTCAACTGATTACGAAATGAGACACTAAAACCACTATTGGGCAACAAAATAACTGATGATGGCCAAAGTAGAGTGAATATAATATGAATACTGATTATAGAAAGAACAGTATTAATTAAAAAAGGGATTTGCTAACACCAAATATAAATTTAAGTGTTAGGAAGTATTTCTTTAAGGTAATTGAATGGTTTCCAAGATGCTGCTCCAGGCGGAAGTAAAAATTAATGTGCGCGATGGGTAATACTGAACGCGAAAATAAAGTTTTGGCCCAGTCTGACTATCCCCTGAAGCAGGTCTTAGAATCTCTTAACGGTGATATTATTTCCTCCTCCTTGCCCTTAACATATAAATTACAACTTAAATATAAATGAATGATATAGAGAACTAGCAACTACTAAATTAGAAATGTTGTTCCTGCTTATACATTTATTGAAAATTAAAACACTTTTGTATATTTAAATGTTGTATGTCGATATACGTTGAACATAAGGAAATACAAAGGAATTTCCTTACTAATATTATTTATAAACTGCCTAAATCTGCCACTTTTTATGGCTACGCAATCTAAAATAAATAACGCGAGATGACATATGATCTACGTCCCAATCTATAGAAGACACTACTTTCAAAGATGATCTACAGTGGTGTGCAACCTCAGTGGAAACGAAACTTACGTGATCACAGCTGTTCAGCTTTATAGCCCTAATAAGCCAAAGCAATTACTAATATCACCGAAAGTCCTGCGTCCCGTTCGTCGGAGTGATGGTACTCGTGCACGTCTGGAACGATGGAAGAACTCCAGCCACAAAATAAAAAACTCATTAAACACTAGGACGGCAGAAGGCTGTCCTCTGACTAGTATAGTCTATTACTATCTTCTCCTCTCTGTATTCTACAGACAAGAAACGAGAACTGACAGCCGCAAGGACGGAATTCAGATAACGTTTCAACTTGAGTATAGACAGGAGAAGTGCTCTCAATCACTGAACGCTGCGTACACAACGACGATTCCCTACCCAGAGGCGAAGTCCAGAATCGAATAAGTTAGCAAGACCTTCGGTCACCTAAAGGAACTTCCTAGTGCCTTGTGCGCCTCTATCAAGTAAATTAAGATTTAGTTTTTTTGTCTGCATTTGTCCTATCGTGATAAACGAACAATGCGACAGCATTTCACTGGTGACAGCTTCCACGAGCTTGAACATTATCCCCCCGGGTTACACAGCGAGTCATCGAAAGGCAGTTTCGGCATGATGCTTGATGAGGAAGTCTAGCGCTGGGATTGCACACCAATTTTCGTCTGCACCACGCATTACACTGAAAGTGTCACTTTTGTCAATCTCCTGACCCACTGCCATATGCCTTGTCGGCCCGATCATAAACGTTGCAAAAACATTTCCTCTTCCTTCTCCTCCCATATTATGAGGAGCCAGTGCCTTCACAGACGGTGCGTATCTGCGTCCATCGGAAATACTAAATCCGTCTGTCCAATTTCAGTGACCACAACACCTCCAATACTATCAGCTTACTGTGCCACCTCCGAAGTATCTACAGCAAAATTAGTGACGGCAGTTTGCCTCTGCAAGACAAAAAAATCATCGGAACATGCCCTTCCCTCGCCATCTGGTCGAGGCTGCAGAAATTCGCAACCTCTCCGCCGGGTATACCTCACTAATTATGAAAACAAGAAACGAGGAGAACAAAACAGTGCGACCACAAGGACACTTAATCGAATTATTTCATAACACTTACTGTAACTTAACTTCTCCGCTTGAGATGCTACTTATGACTACTACTTTACACTCTTAAACAGTGAGCCACATTTATTGCTCAAAATGAAACACATTGCTCATTCAAAACGTCGAAAACTACCACAAAACTCCGACTTCTCGACAAAACTCAACTTACCCTGCTAAGAAACTACGCATGGTTAACACCGTATACACTTCCAGAAAAACAGCCACACTCATTGATGATAGGCAAAAATAACGTTCATATTTACACCTCGTCAGAACACATTCTGGGTGTACTTGGCACATGTCACACATGAAAACAGAACTGAAAAGCTGCTAAAAGGTGCAATTATTCCAGTGATAGTCCCACTGGAAAAAATTGAACTGTAGCTGCACACAGCCACTGCACGATGATGCTGTGTATCGACGAAACAGCAACCCTGAGGTAGTCGAGTGTCATCGTCTCCAGGGAGGGTGGCCGGTAAGTTTCCCCTGTCACTGACATTTAGAGGTGAAACTTCTCACATCAAAATGTGAGGTTCCAGGATGGATGACCTCTACATGTGAAGGTCTGAGTTCAGGTGGTGGATTGTTGTCGGGATGATTATCCATGGCTACTCATAAGAACTTCAGTGCTGGTCATACATTTTACTAAAGAACAAACTAGAACATTCTGTGGTCCAACGTCCTCCACAGTGCTTAAGACAGCGAGTGATATGGAACTGATGCAACAGGTGCCCTGTTATCAAACGACTGCCTCCTATCGCTGAAGGCTGGTTGCACCTGGTAGTTGGCCCACAGGCTGGAAGATGCTAAGCTAACAACACTGATCTTAAAACCTGCAGCTTGGCCCATAGTTACTGGAGGCCAAATCCAACGTCGGCTGCTTCTAGCGTCATGTCGCGCCGTGGAGCGGCAACACCTCTCCTCTTAAATATTAGCTACCAGGCTAAGACACCTTTGACTGATAATGGTAATTTATGTTGGCACACAGCGTTCTTGGTTTGCAAATCACTGCTTGTACCCATGTAGACGATAAGAAGTCTGTTGATTGGATGTGTAGTTACTAGTTACTCGTATACCAACGCCTTTCTGCTGAGTCGTTATTATGGCGGTGCCAACCCTTTTCCTTTAGCACAATGTGGGAATCTGCCAGTTGTATTGCTCCATCTGACGTAATGGTGTTTGGTCGGCTCTGAGCTGGCCGAATCCTTAGATATTTTGCAACAGCCATGGGAACTTCAAAATTTTACTAAGTAGCACCTAGAAATAGGTGCAAATGGAATAAGTGATAAGAAGATAACGAGTAGAATAGGGAAAACAAGAAATTGATGGCACAACTTTGTTTCTTAGGGCATTCCTTAAGGCTATAAGGACTTCTCAGTTTGGTAATGGAGAGAAGTGTGTATATATGGGCGTTGTGGAGGGTTGGTGTTAAAATTATAGAGGGAGACAAAATCTTGAATACAGTTAGCAGGTTCAAACTGATGCACATTGCAGTAACTGTGCAGCGCTGAAGACGCTTGCACAGAATAAACTAGCTTGGGCACCTGCATCAAACCAGTCTTCAGCCTGAAGACCACAACAACAGCATTGAGGAAGGAGGTGGGACGGAGAGGTAGGCTTGTGGTCGAAAACTTTGCAAGTTCTTAACTGGAAGACCTAATGAGTAAGGTTGATCTCGTGTGATCAACGCACTCGGCTGTTGACATCCCAAAAGACTTTTCTATATCGCTCTAAATTAATGGCGTTGCCCATTCTCGTACGAGTAAAACTATTTATCTCTCACTGTTGGCCGATGCAACCAACTGATGTAGCGATTCTTGTATATTTTGTTATTGTATACAGATGTGTCTCTGGTATGACGTTAAACTGAAAACATACAGTATAAGTGGTCCCTATCCGACGATAGGAACATCCTCTCTAGAAGGTGGATGAGCGAGTGGAAGTTGTGAGCTGTAACTGTTACCTTGCCTGCTTGCGAAGATGGAAGGAAAATAGAGAATGTAAAGAAAATAGTCGTGATCACCTGCCACTTACCAGCAGGTAGTCAGCCCAGTATTGTCAATTGAAATTAACCAAACAGTGCTTGTTGATTTCTGTTGTTAATTCCTATTACCCTATGTTGGTGTTCGAGAGAAACGCGAAGCTACAGTGGTGGCTCCAACGTAATTTTCATGGGGCAAGTGAATAACGCGATCGGTCAATCGCATTATGGTGTACACTCAATTGAGTATCGTACCTCGTTTCTGAAAGACTGTAGGTTCTTTGGTGCACTATAAGGGGTCTGATAAACTGCTAATCAGTATTTGGATCACACCAATCGCGGAAGGGCTCCATGTCAGCAGTTCTGCATTTCTTTCACGAATAGCTGTTTACAAAGCTGATAAAGACATTAATACCAAAACATTAGTTTAATTTGTTAAATTAAAACGTCAGAAAGGTATTAATTTAAATATACTTAAATACGAAGGGCGTTCGAAAAGTCTGTGCAAAGTCCGAGGTATGCCACCACCGTCGCCTATCGAGATCATGTTTATTTATTAGCATCTTTGGAAAGAACGCACACCAAGTTTCACTCGTATTGGTCTATTTCTCTGTATTTGGCATTCATGTGAATCAAGGAAGTCGAGTGACTGTCAAAAAATGGCCGAAAAAGTATTTCGTGAGGTGATTTACTATTACTTTATGAAAGACCAAACGCCTCAGGAGACTAAAGAGAAGCTTGATAAAAATTAAGTTGACTTAGCGCCTAAGCTTAGAACAGTTTACAAGTGATTTCAAAATTTTAGGAGTGGCCATGTGGGCACAAGTGATGCTGAACTTCCTGGACGCCCTGTAGAGGAAACCACTCCAGAAATCACTGACAAAATCCATGATATGTTGATGGATGTCAAAGGAGTTACGGTGTATGAGTTTGCTATTGCTGTGGACATCGCGAATGAACGGGTACATAATATTTTGCATGAACATTTTGACATGAGAAAGCTATCCGCAAGATGGGGCCGCGATTGCTCACGCTTGACGAAAAAAGGAATTGGGCGAAGTGTTGCAAGGATGATTTGCAGCTGTTCAGAAGGATCCGCAACACTTTGAGCGTCGTTTCGTCACTGTGGATGAAACATGGATACATTGCTACACTCCTGAGACCAAACAACGATCTAAACCATGGGTTACCAAGGGAGAATCTGTACCAAAAAAGGCGAAGACCATTCCTTCGGCCGGATAGGTTATGGCGATTCGCTTTGGGATTCACCAGGGACAATACTCATCGACTATCTGGAAAAGGGTAAAACTCTGTGAATATTATTCATCCTAATTGAAACGTCCATTTAGATCACGACACTGCACCAGCAGACACCTCAGCAGTTGTGGTCGCGAAATTAATGAAAATTGGATTCCATCTCGTGTCACATCCTTTACCCCCAATACTCTCCACACCTGGCTCCCTCGGGCTACTATATGTTCCCGAATTTGAAGAAATGGCTGGTGGGACACAGATTTTATTCAAACGAGGAGGTGATTGCAGCAACTATTAGCTATGTTGCAGACTTGGACAATTCCTATTAGTCTGAAGGGATCAACAAATTACAACAACGTTGGACGAGGTGTATAAGTCTAAAAGGAGATTATGTTGAAACATAACAAAGGGTTACCTCACACATGTAAGCAGTTTTTATTTTGCACGGACTTTTCAAACGCCCCTCGTATACTCATGGTTCTTAATAGGCAACAGGATAGATGTATACATAGCGAAAGCTGAAGAACAAAGGACGATACGAAACAGGAAGGCATCTCCCAGCCGATCGTAGAAAAAATGTGAAGGCTTCTGCATTCTACATTATCGGCCCGTATTACGTGTACTTATTAAAATTTGTGCGCTTTCTGGTACAAACATATTTCATAAACATAAAGAAAGGAAAATTTTCTTGGTGTCTTACATTTTCCTACGATATATTTGACTATCATACTGGCTGTTACAGGAGTAATCATTCAAGTTGTGTACAACAAGGTTAAGACAGTTCAGGGACGTGTCTGCCGGTGGGAATTGATGCAGCAACTGCTGGAGTGACGTCGCAGTTGGCTTGTATGATGCCAATCCGACGGTGACAACCGGCTGAGAGCGAGATCTGGTTGTGCACTTTGCAGCAGAGGTGGGCACCGAGGTGCGGGGCCCGTCCAGGAGCGTAGCCATGACAGCGGTGCGAGCCTTGCCTAGCGCTGCCGGTTCAGCCGGGGCAGCCACATGGACGTCCGACAGGCCGCACGGTGCAGAGTCGTGTGGCCGCACTAGGCTTCAGCAGTCTCGCGCAGAGCGAGTCCCTGACGTCAACCCCAAGGGCCGAGCAGTGCTGTTGCGAAACAACTTGTATGCCACAGGCTCAACAGACTCTATCTCGCATTTAACGCAGCCCACGGGCCACGGCCTCACTGCTCT
The DNA here is from genome assembly GCF_023897955.1 of Schistocerca gregaria. Taxonomy (NCBI): domain Eukaryota; kingdom Metazoa; phylum Arthropoda; class Insecta; order Orthoptera; family Acrididae; genus Schistocerca; species Schistocerca gregaria. Next base: position 397,534,024 of record NC_064931.1, on the reverse strand, counting down.
GCACTGAGCGAGTCTGTGACGTCACTACACTAGTGCCTTGCGCAAGCGCTGGCGTGGTGCGGGCGTACGAGCTGTTGGTAGGACTGACCGCAGTTGTGAGCTACGGGCTGCGAGCGGTATGCAGAACAGAGTTTAGTTCAAATGGTCAAATGTGTGTGAAATCTTATGGGACTTAACTGCTAAGGTCATTCGACTCTAAGCTTACACACTACTTAACTTAAATTATCCCAAGGACAAACACACACACACACAGGGTTTTCACTCGCAGAGGATGCCCCTGCAGCTCCGAATAGGTACGCTGGCATGCACGACAGTGGCACTTCCCATCCGTCGTCAAAGTGATATTGTGAAGCGTCTTCACTTCTCCTGTGCTCTGGCGAAGAATTAATTGTGTTATGTTCATCACCTTGGGTTTGTTGACGACTATGGGTCGAAAAGACTTTGGAGAAACATGACGAAAAAGCAAAGAACTTTTCTACTCTTCAGCATTATAATATTACTGAAGAATTTATGTTTTTTGGTAATAAATATGGTTCTGTAATCATTAATAAAATTGTAACATATGTTTACAGGGTTAATGTTAGGATTGAACGACTAACGTTGGACGATAACGGTAACAAAAAATATTTGAGGATCAGGGCGCACTTGAAAAATTGCGTATAGCTTGTAGTAATAAAATGGGTGCGTTTGATTTGAACCCTCAGAGGTCAACCAGTGTACCATGGCGTAAATATAGTAGGAGGAATAGATTTAAGTTTGTTACGTACTCTAAGCTTGAACAAAGTGCTGATACATCTAAAGTTAAATCCTGGACACATCTACAGAAGGAATGTGAAGTAAAGAATCGCCTTTTTCAAGGTATCAATCCATTTTACATTGGACTGCAAATTGCTGATGATGAACCTGAGAAAAACGATAATGTTCAGAGTGAAGTAAAATACGTTAAATTTGTTGTAAGGAATAGAGTCTATATGACGTTTTGTAAGAGGAAAGGTAATGTTACATTCTAAATAAAGGTATTTGTTTACAGCTAATGTCTGCGTTAGAATTTTTTTATGCCAACTGGGCCCATATCCGAAATTACCCGGACGATCTACGCCTCGCCTTCCTTGCTCCTAACAACCAATAGAGGATTGATGAACTTGCTATAAAATTTTACAGCAACAAGATTAATTATTCTGCAGCTGTTATTGTGTTGGAAGAATTGTGGTATTATAAGCCTAATTTAGGTTGTTCACAGCTGTTTGCTGTAATTTAACGTCTAGTATTGTCATCCGAAGACCAGTATCAGTTGCAAAGCGATTTAGAAAAGATTGATGTATGGTGTGTCAGGTGGCAGTTGACGCTAAATAACGAAAAGTGTGAGGTGATCAACATGAGTTCCAAAAGAAATTCGTTGGAATTCGATTACTCGATAAATAGTACAATTCTCAAAGCTGTTAATTCACCTAAGTACCTGGGTGTTAAAATTACAAACAACTTCAGTTGGAAAGACAACAAAGATAATATTGTGGGGAAGGCGTTTCATTGGCAGGATACTAAGAAGATGCAACAAGTCCAGTAAAGAGGCAGTGTACACTACTTGTCGTTCGCCCTCTGTTAGAATATTGCTGCACGGTGTGGGATCCTTGCCAGGTGGGATTGACAGAAGACATCAAAAGGGTGCAAGAAACGTCAGCTCGTTTTGTATTATCACGTAATAGGGGAGAGAGTGTGGCAGATATGATACGCGAGTTGGGATGGAAGTCATCAAAGCGAAGACGTTTTTCGTCGCGGCGAGATCTATTTACGAAATTTCAGTCACCAACTTTCTCTTCCGAATGCAAAAATATTTTGTTGAGCCCAACGTCCATAGGTAGGAATGATCACCAAAATGAGAGAAATCAGAGCTCGAACAGAAAGGTTTAGGTGGTCGTTTTTCTCGCGTGCTGTTCTCGAGTGGAATGGTAGAGAGATAGTATGATTGTGGTTCGATGAACCAACTGCCAAGCACTTAAATGTGGTTTGCAGAGTAATGATGTAGATGTAGATGTAGATGTCGATGCCCGAGGGAGGACTCGATTCTCCACCGGGACCAGCTGCACAGTCCATGACTACAGCGCCTTAAACCGCAAGAGTTTAGTGGAGTGGTGGGATTTCTTCATTTTTTTCGTAACGCACAAAATGAGAGCGGAACGTAACGTGGTTTGCAGAAGAAGGTGCACATCTCAATAAAAAGGGAAATGAAAGGTAAAGAACCACACTGCCTGAAGCGAATTTTACAGATTCAGTTCGGACCATGTTAAAGCCTATCGCGGATGACTTTAGGATAACCGTTATTTTTGTTTGCTGTTCGCTGTGCGGTGAAATTGACTCTCATGCTGAAAGGTCAAGTGCCACTTTGCACATTTCCAGTCATAAACCCCTGTCTAATAAACAAGGGTCTTATGTGGACGAGAAACGACTTTCTAAACCAGCTGAGGAGAAAACCGTCGATAAATGAGTGGCTATGTGTGCACGAGACGTAAGGACGTATGGAACTATAAGTGTGAAGATCTTATGGATCTTGTTTGGACGTTAATATACACTGCAATGGCCATTATGTCTCACGCCACAACTGTGTCGCGGTACATGGCAGAAAGTGCTAAAAGCCTACGACATATAATTATGCCTGAGGTAATTGATCATCTAACAAAAGGTGAATACAGACATTTGGACATCCTGTGCGAGAAGAAATAATTATCTGACATTTACTGTGTGGTGTCACCGGCAGACACCACACTTGCTAGGTGGTAGCCTTTAAATCGGCCGCGGTCCGGTAGTAGACGTCGGACTCGCGTGTCGCCACTATCAGTGATTGCAGACAGAGCGCCGCCACACGGCAGGCTAGAGAGACTTCCTAGCACTCGCCCCAGTTGTACAGCCGACTTTGCTAGCGATGGTTCACTGACTTCTACACTCTCAATTGCCGAGACGATAGTTCGCATAACCTTCAGCTACGTTATTTGCTACGACCTAGCAAGGCGCCAGTATCCGCACTATTGATATTGTGAATTATGTACCATAAAGAGCGACGTTCTCCATTAATGGATTAAAGTTAAGTATTCCACTTGATACGTCCGTTTTTCTCACTTCTAATTCCCTTGTCATGTTCCAGACCTCACGCCAGCCTGCGTGAGTTAAAACGCATGCAATTTCGGCCTGCTTTAGGTATACGGGTTGGCTCTCCTGCCAACCGCAACATACTGTCTCCTGCTTCATTGACTGCACCCTCAGGTCTCGCATTTTGTTTACAACTCAGTTTCCAGACGAACAAAAAACGAGCGGTAACGTACGATGAGAATTGTTTAGGTGATTTATGTCTCTTGGTATCCACCACTCTACTTTGAACGACATATGCCCACGACTGTGGTCTTCTTAATGCTGTTGATAGACCACTGAACCAGTCTATTGATACTGGCTGGGATAAGCAGCTAGCAATGATTGAATCTCTTTGTGCGAGAAGCTCTCTGAGAAGAGAGTTGCTGTTGTTGTGGTGTTCAGTCATGAGACTGATTTGATGCAGCTCACCATGCTACTCTATCCTGTGCAAGTTTCTTCATCTCCCAGTACCTACTGCAACCTACATCCTTCCGAATCTGCTTAGTGTATTCATCTCTTGGCCTCCCTCTACGATTTTTACCCTCCATGCTGCCCTCCAATGCTAAATTTCTGATCCCCTGATGCCTCAGAACGTGTCCTACCAACTGGTCCCTCCTTCTTGTCAAGTTGTGCCACAAACTCCTCTTCTCCCCAATTCTATTCAATACCTCTTCATTAGTAATGTTCATCAACCCATGTAATCTTCAACATTCTTCTGTAGCACCACATTTCGAAAGCTTCTATTCTCTCCCTGTCCAAATTCTTTATCGTCCACGTTTCAATTCCATACATGGCTACACTCCATACAAATACTGTCAGAAATGACTTCCTGACACTTAAATCAATACTCGATGTTAACAAGTTGCTCTTCTTCAGAAACGTTTTCCTTGCCATTGCCAGTCTACATATTATATCTTCTCTAATTCGACCATCATCAGTTACTTTGCTGACATAATAGCAAAAATCCTTTACTACTGTAAGTGTGTCATTTCCTAATCTAATTCCCTCAGAATCGCCCGACTTAATTCGACTACATTCCATTATCCTCGTTTTGCTTTTGTTGATGTTCATCTTATATCCTCCTTTCAAGACACTGTCCATTCCGTTCTACTGCTCTTCCAAGTCCTTTGTTTTCTATGACACAATTACAATGTCATCGGCGAACCTCAAAGTTTTTATTTCTTCTCTATGTATTTTAATACCTACTCCGAATTTTTCTTTTGTTTCCTTTACTGCTTGCTCAATATGCAGATTGAATAACATTGGGGATAGGCTACTAGCGTGTCTCACTCCCTTCCCAAGCACTGCTTCCCTTTCATGCCCCTCGACTCTTATAACTGCCATCTGATTTCTGTACAAATTGTAAATATCCTTTCGCTACCTGTATTTTACCCTTGCCACCTTTAGAATTTGAAAGAGAATAATCCAGTCAACATTAACAAAAGCTTGTCAACATTGTCAAAGAAGAGAGAAATAGACCAAAATGAAGGAACTGACAATATGCTGATGAAAGAAATTTTTACCATATGTATGCTATTCTATCTTCCCCCATGGACCATGGAAATTGGTGGGGAGGCTAGCTTGCCTCAACGATACAGATAGCTGTACCGTAGGTGCAACCAGGACGGAGGGGTATCTGTTGAGAGGCCAGACAAACGTGTGGTTCCTGAAGAGGGGCAGCAGCCTTTCCAGTAGTTACAGGGGCAACAGTCTGCATCTCCAACCGTGTTTTCTCTTTGTTCTCGCTAGTGGGTTCGAACCGAACTGGCTTACCTTTCTATCTAGAAGTAGTTATCTCAATGTAGTCTGCTCTTATGGAAGTTACAAAAACAACATTTAATGTTCGGAAATAGGAGAGACGCTCATTTCTACATGTTCCTCAACAACTGGTAACACGTGAATCCTTGGGAATCCATGTTGTCCTCAATTAAAGTTTGAATTTTTGCCGCAATGCACTGAAATATGAAGTCTGCAGTCCTCAGGTAAAAAGAGGAGAGGAGTAATAAAGCTGGACATGTATTTCACAGCCCTGCCCCACCAAACAACAAATCTTGTTGAAGCACATAAATTCTGCTACTCCATCTGCTGTATTTCTAGTTGTGCAATTTGAAGATAGGAGTGAGACATTCGGGTAGCCTACACTCGATGTCCTCCTCCCATGAACTATCAACCTTCCCGTTGGTGGGGAGGCTTGCATACCTCAACAATACAGATAGCCGTACCGTAGGTGCAACCACAACGGAGGGGTATCTGTTGAGAGGCCAGACAAACGTGTGGTTCCTGAAGAGGGGCAGCAGCCTTTCCAGTAGTTGCAGGGGCAACAGTCTGGATGACTGACTGATCTGGCCTTGTAACATTAACCAAAATGGCCTTGCTGTTCTGGTGCTGCGAACGGCTGAAAGCAAGGGAAACTACAGCCGTAATTTTTCCCAAATACATACAGCTTTGCTGTATGGTCAAATGATGATGGCGTCCTCTTGGGTAAAATATTCCGGATGTAAAATAGTCCCCCATTCGGATCTCCGGCCAGGGACTACTCAGGAGGACGTCGTTATCAGGAGTAAAATAGCTGGCGTTCTACGGATCGGAGCGTGGAATGTCAGATCCCTTAATCGGGCAGGTAGGTTAGAAAAGTTGAAAAGGGTAATGGATAGGTTAAAGTTAGATATAGTGGGAATTAGTGAAAGTCGGTGGCAGAAGGAACATGACTTTTGGTCAGGTGAATATAGGGTTATAAATACAGAATCAAATAAGGGTAATGCAGGAGTGGGTTTAATAATGAATAAAAAGGTAGGTGTACGAGTAAGCTACTGCAAACAGCAAAGTGAATGCATTATTGTGGCCAAGATAGATACGAAGCCCACATCTACTACAGTAGTACAAGTTTATATGCCAACTAGCTCTGCAGATGACGAAGAAATTGATGAAGTGTATCATGAGATGAAAGAAATTATTCAGGTAGTGAAGAGAGACTAAAATTTATTAGTTATGGGTGACTGGAATTCATCAGTAGGAAAAGGGAGAGAAGGAAACATAGTATGTGAATATGTATTGGGGCTAAGAAATGAAAAAGGGAGCCGTCTCGTAGAATTTTGCATAGAGCATAACTTAATCATAGCTAATAATTGGTTTAAGAATTATAAATGAAGGCTGTACACATGGAAGAAGCCTGGAGATACTGACAGGTTTCAGATAGATTATATAATGGTAAGACAGAGATTTAGGAACCAGGTTTTAAGTTGTAAGACATTTCCAGTGGCAGATGTGGACTCTGACCACAATTTTTGTTATGAACTGTAGATTAAAACTGAAGAAACTGCAAAAGGGTGGTAATTTAAGGATATGGGACCTGGATAAACTGAAAGAAACAGAATTTAACAGAGTTTCAGGAAGAGCATAATGGAACAATTGACAGGAATGGGGGAAAGAAATACAGTAGGAGAAGAAAGTGGATCTTTCAGGGATGAAATACTGAAGGCAGCAGAGGATCAAATAGGTAAAAATATGAGGGCTAGTAGAAACCCTTGGGTAACAGAAGAAATATTGACTTCAATTGATGAAAGGAGAAAATATAAAAATGCAGTAAATGGAACAGGCAAAAAGGAATACAAATGTCTCAAAAATCAGATCGACAGGAAGTGCAAAATGGCTAAGCAGGAATGGCTAGAGGACGAATGTAAGGATGTAGAAGCTTATCTCACTAAGACTAAGATAGATACTGCCTACAGGAAAATTAAAGAGACCTTTGGAGAAAGGAGAAGCACTTGCATGAATATCAAGAGCTTTGATGGGAACCAGCTCTAAGCAAAGAAGGGAAAGCAGAAAGGTGGAAGGAGTATATAGAGGGCATATACATTGGCGATGTACTTGATGAAATGGAAGAGGATGTAGATGAAGTTGAAATGGGAGGTATGATATTGCGTGAAGAGTTTGACAGAACACTGAAAGACCTGAGTCGAAACAAGGCCCCCGGAGTAGACAACATTCCATTAGAACTACTGACAATCTTGGGAGAGCCAGTCCTGACAAAACTCTACCATATGGTGAGCAAGATGTATGAGACAAGCGAAATACCCTCAGACTTTAAGAAGAATATAATCCCAATCCCAAAGAAAGCAGGTGTTGACAGATGTGAAAATTACCGAACTATCAGTTTAATAATTGACAGCTGCAAAATACTAATCCGAATTCCTTACAGGCGAATGGAAAAACTGATAGAAGCCGACCTCGGGTAAGATCAGTTTGGATTCCGTACAAATGATGTAACACGTGAGGCAATACTGACCCTACGACTTATCTTAGAAGAAAATTAAGGAAAGGTAAAAATACGTTTCTAGCATTTGTAGTCTTAGAGAAAGCTTTTGACAATGTTGATCGGAATACTCTCTTTCAAATTCTGAAGGTGGCAGGGATAAAATATAGAGTGCGAAAGGCTATTTACAATTTGTACAGAAGGCAGATGGCAGTTATAAGAGTCGAGGGGTATGAAAGGGAAGCAGTGGTTGGGAAGGGAGTGAGACAGGGTTGTAGCCTCTCCCCGACGTTATTCAATCTGTATATTGAGCAAGCAATAAGGGAAACAAAAGAAAAGTTCGGAGTAGGTAATAAAATCAATGGAGAAGAAACAAAAACTTTGAGTTTCGCCGATGACATTGTAATTCTGTCAGAGACAGCGAAGGACTTGGGAAGAGCAGTTGAACGGAATGGACAGTGTCTTGAAAGGAGGGTATAAGATGAACATGAACAAAAGCAAAACGAAGATAATGGAATGTAGTCGAATTAAGTCGGGTGATGCTGAAGGAATTAGATTAGCAAATGACAGACTTAAAGTAGTAAAGTAGTTTTGCTATTTGGAGAGCAAAATAACCGATGAATGTCGAAGTAGACAGGATATAAAATGTAGACTGGCAATGGGAGGAAAGCGTTTCTGAAGAAGAGCAATCTGTTAACATCAAGTATTGATTTAAGTGTCAGGAAGTCGTTTCTCAAAGTTATTGTATGGAGTGTAGCCATGTATGGAAGTGAAACATGGACGATAAATAGCTTAGACAAGAAGAGAATAGAAGCTTTCGAAATGTGGTGCTACAGAAGAATGCTGAAGATTAGATGGGTTGATCACATAACTAATGAGGAGGTATTGATTAGAACTGGGGAGAAGAGGAGCTTGTGGCACAACTTGACTAAAAGAAGGGATCGTTTGGTAGGACATGTTCTGAGACATCGAAGGATCACCAATTTAGTATTGGAGGGCAGAGTGGAGGGTAAAAATTTTAGAGGGAGACCAAGAGATGAATACACTAAATAGATTCAGATGCATGTATGTTGCAGTAGGTACTGAGAGATGAAGAAGCTTGCACAGGATAGAGTAGCATGGAGAGCTGCATCAAACCAGACTCTGGACTGAAGACCACAACAACAACAACAAGAGCTAACAAGATAGATGCGAAAGCTGAAGAACAAAGGATGATACGAAACAGGAAGGCGTCTCCTAGGAGATCACAGAAAAAATGTGAAGGCTTCTCTGTTCTTCATTATTGTAGAAAGTATTACAAGTACTTATTAACATTTTTGTACTTTCTGGTAGACACATATTTCATAAACATAAAGAAAGAAAAATTTTCTTTGTGTCCTACATTTTCCTACGACACATTTGACTACGATACTGTCTGTTACATGAGTAGCCATTCAAGTTGTCAGTACAACAAAATTACAAAATTGGTGTATACAAGAAAAAACAATACTCAATTTGACATGTTTTAGTAAACAGTTTGACAAATCATTTTCATTGACATGGGAGATATTTGTTCCTGATAGACTAACTTAAAATTTGACAAGTAACATTGTTTTGAGGATAAGAGGTTATGTTAGTTCAGTGACGTGGCTGCCCGTGGGAATTGATTCAGCCACTGCTGGAGTGACGTCGCAGTTGGCTTGTATGATGTCAATCGGTCGGTGACGAACATCTCACTGTGAGCTCTGCTTGTGCGCTTTGTAGCAGACGTGAGCATCGAGGTGCGCCCCGTCCAGGACCGTAGCCATGACAGACGTGCGAGCCTTGCCTCGCGCTGCAGGTTCAGCCGTGACAGCCACATCGAGGTCCGACGGGCCGCACAGTGCAGAGTCGTGCACAAAGGCCCGGCCGGCGAGCTGCCACCGCACTGGACTGCAGCAGTCTCGGGCCGAGCGAGTCCCTGACGTCACCCAAACGGCCCGCAGTACGGCTGCGAAAGAACCTGTATGCCACAGGCACCGCAAAGTTGCGCAAGGAGACGCAGCCCACAGGCCGTGGACTCACTACTCCGCACTGAGCGAGCCCGTGACGTCACTCCACCAGTGCCGTGTGGAAGCACTCTTGTGCTGCGATCTACAGGCTGCTGGTAGCACTCACCGCAGTTGCGAGCTACGGGCTACGAGAGGTCAGTAGAGCACTGTTTAGTGGAGTGATGGGATTTCTTCATTTTTTTCGTAACGCAGAAAATGAGCACGGAAAGTAAACGTTGTCTGCAGATGAAGGAGCGCATGTTAAGAAAAAGGGAAGTGAAAGAAAAACAAATCAGTGGTGAGTAGATAACCACACTGCTTGAAACGAATCTTAAAAGTTCAGTTTGGACCGTGTTAAAGCCTATTGTGGATGGCGTTCCGAAAAATGTTCATTTTGTTAGCTGTTCGCTGTGCGGTGAAATTTACTCTCATGCTGAAAGGTCTAGTGGCACTTCGCACATTTATCTCCATCCATATATGTCTAATAAACAGGGGTCTTGTGTGGACAAGAAACGACTTCCTAAACCTGCTCAGGAGGTAACTGTCGATAAATGCGTGGCTATATGTGTACGAGACGTAAGGTCATATGGAGCTATAAGATGTGAAGTTTTTCAAGACATTAGTTGACACTACAAAGCCCATTATATCAAACCCCACAGCTGTGTCGTGGTACATGGCATAGCGTGTTAAAAGCCTATGACATGTAATTAAGCCTGAGGTAATTGCTCATATAACAGAAGGTGAATACTCAGCAACTACGGACATGTGGACGTACAGCGCGAGAAGAAACCATTAACTGACATGTACTGTCTCTTGTTTTAGTGACTGGACTCACAGATCTCGCATTTTGTGTACAACCCAGTTTCCAGATGAACCAAAAACCGTCGGTAATATCCTAAGAAAATTGTTTAGACGATTTACGTCTCTTGGTATTGACCACTCAACTTTGAAAGTCGTACAGCACACGCCGGCCGGAGTGGACGAGCTGTTCTGTGTGCTTCAGTCTGGAACCCTTCGACCGCTACGGTGGCAGGTTCGAGTCCTGCCTCAGTCATGGATGTGTGTGTTGTCCTTAAATTAGTTAGGTTTAAGTAGTTATAAGTTCTAGGGGACTGATGACCTCAGAAGTTAAGTCCCAGAATGCTCAGCGCCATTTGAACCATACAGCACACGACTGATCTTGTTACCAACATTGTCGTTGCACTGCGCGATATATTCACGATTGAACTGTTCCTGCCATATACTAAATACAGGGCTACGAAATAAATGTAACATGGAGTATATATGCGTCAATTCATGGCCTTTCGACTGCGGCGAAAGAACACATCTCTTACGTAAAGAAAAGTAATCTTCTTAATGACCTTGATAGATAAGTGAGTTAGCCTAACGATAGTCGCTGGAATAAGCAGCTGACAATGTTAGAAAGTATTGGTGCGAGAATCTCTCTGAGAAGGTGAAGCAAAGCAAGCGCTGTATCATGTATAAGATACAGAGGCGAGCGAGTGCACGGGACTTACCCTAGTTCACTGCTAGTAGCGTCACGTCATCGTAACGCGCCTGCATATAGTATTGCACCACATTTAACATAAAAGTAAAAATTAAGATTTGTGTGTAAAACTTTGTTAAAGTATAGTTCTATGTAATAATGTTTCAGGTAACAAATCTTAATGTTATAAAATTAGTAGTTTGCGTAAAATTCACGTTTTGAAAGAAAAATAGGAGGCGCTAAGTAATGACGCTAGGAAGCCAAAATTTGCTGAGAAGGTGCAGTAAGAAGTCATTAATGAGTGGTGCTGGTTTCCAAAACCATAAAACTAAAATTGACTCCAGAATCCGCGTTTTTCGGAAAAATCAGAGGCGCGAAATAATAGAGCTACAATATTGAAAATTGGTAGGATGCTTCAGTTCACCCTAATAATAATAATGGAAATACCACAATCAGTTACCTCTTCTAGTTTTTTAGTAATTTAGTAAAAACTACTTTTGTGAGTAAAATGTACATAAGCATTATAGATTAAGTACTTTAAATTTTAATGATAAAACAAATTCTTTAAGACCAATGATCAGATAGGACAATTAACAAAGCTACACCAAGTTCTAGTCTTGTAGCATAATTAACAGCTGATACAAGTCTTAATAAAGCTATGGTTCAGAGGTAACAATCTACCGTTAGTTCTATTGTAAAAATTCTAGAGAGTAAAGTTTTAATTTTAGCGGGCTGAGATTTTCTACGTGCTTTTGTACTGCTCAGATGTATGTATACAAAAATTGAGAAGTTTGTAAAGCTATTATTAAATGTGATATTTAAGATTATGCGCCTGAGATAGCGATCATTTTGGCTGCAGGCGTCTGCATAGGAACGAAAAGAACAGATGCTCTCTTGGCGGTACGCGCCGGAGCTATATAAAAAGAGCGGCAGAGGCAGTAGTAAGCTCACTCCGCATTAGACCAACGCCTAGTCCACGCGAGCTTAACGTCCGATCGCGCCTCGCCTCGGGTGACGTCATAGCGGGCTGTGACATGCGCGTACTTAGCAATGTAAACGGACATTGAAAATCGCGAGGACTGTACACCGTCCTGGATCGTTTAGACTTCGGTAACAAACTGTTATTGTGCCGTCCGTGTGAAGTATAATTCCGCGTGGCAAGTGGTGACTAACTCCACTTTTAAGGCGAGCATTAATCTTTTTTTTAACATTATTGCGAACTATTAATAGAGCACCGTTAGTTAGAGTAATGAACTATTCGGGAGGAACTTGCTGTAGAAGTCGCCTCTGAACTATTAAACGATTGGCTGAATTAACAATATTTAATGTCTTGAGCATTTTCAGAAGTTTCGAGTAATTTGTGTGAGCCTTTAAGATAATAAAATCTTGTTTGGAACTTTAAATTTTATTGAAGCAGCCCTAATCCCGTGAAGAACTATGGATATTTTTCGTTTAGCTGGGCTGTACAGGAATGTGGCCGTGCAGACTGGGAACTAAGGTCAGTAAGTTTCCCTTCGCTTTCTGACTGGCCACCAAATTAGTTGCCAGGCTCGCGTGATTTAAGGTGGCAATGTTCAACACTCATTCGACGACTTCTTCGCCGCCCCACATATGGTGCTTATCGGCCGGGAAAACTGAATTAAAAGCAAATAAAAGTGCTCGATGTGTGAAAGCGATTGGTATAAATTAACGAACTCGGTAGGCAATAACAGGACACTGAATTGAACTAGTGTGGGAACAGTGTTACCAGTAAAGGCGGGTGTAGTGTATAAACAATAAGTGTCTACCGCTGTACGTTGGTTAGTGACGATGGTGAGGAAGGCGACGATGCTGGATCGCGGCTGCCGACGGCGCTGAGACTAAAGGAAGACGGTGCGTCATCGCGGAGCTGCGCTGATCTGCGAGACAGCTGCCGGCTGCGCCGAGCGGTCAACGGTGCCTTGCTGCCCCCCCCTGGAGCTATTGCAGTAGGCGATTCCTGTGGCGGTACTCGACGCTACGGCTGCTGCTGCTGCCTTCAATACGTCGCGACGCGTCGCATCACGATTGCTGGTACACCGCGACGACATCATTCGTCGAAATCAAGCATTTAAGTTAAGTCAAAGACTTTTAAAATATTTATTAACTGCTGCTAACAAACTAAAAGATATGGAAAGTAGTGTACATTTCAGAAGGGAACCGGTCTCTGACCAAGAATCCTCAGGATCAGGAATTGAGTTTAATGAGGATGGTTCCATTAATCCCTCAAATATTGAACTAGAACGTAATTTGTCACCAGTAAATTATGACTTTAATTTAAATGAGAGTGCAGGGATGCAATCAATAAGTGAAATAGAAGTCAAAAGGGAGCCAGTAGAGTTGCTAACTTTGTCAGGTAGTGAAACTGAGCTCAATATATCTCCAGCTCAGTCAAGTCAAGAGATACAAAGTATCAAGGTAGAAGCTCCGGATTGGATGCAAATACTGTTTGCCAAACTCGAATCAAACCAAAATAAAATTGAGGCTAAAATTGAAAATAGTAATAAAGAGTTGGAAAATAAAATTGAAAATAGTAATAAAGAGTTGGAGAATAAAATTGAGGTTAGTAATAAAGGGTTGGAAAATAAAATTGAGGATAGTAATAAAGAACTAAAAGAAGAACTGCAATCAAAATGGAATAGTTTGAATTATAAGATAGATGCTATTCATCATGACATTCAAGTAAAAGTAGGGCAACAGTTAACTAAAATGCATAGTACTTTCAAATGTGAAATAGATCAAATTCAAAAAAATTATCAAGAGGCAGATGAACTTTTGGAAGTGAGGTTGTCCGAAAGATTGAGCAACGAGTCCAAACTTTGCTCTGACAAAGTTAAAGAGGTACAAATTAAAGTAGATACTTGTCAGAAAAACATTGAGAAAGTAAAAGAAACCTGTACCGAAATTCGTGGTGCAGTGGAACAAAGATGTTCTGCCAGGATAGAAGCAGTAGAGTCACAAGTAGAGGAATTAAATACTAACATTGCTAACCTAGAAAATAGAGTAACCTCTGTTAATTCTAGTCATTCTACTGTACAGCATGTGACTTCAGTTGACGCCGCTTTTATAGGGTGTCGACAGTTTTTGCGCTTTGATCCTGATAAGTACATTCACCCTCTTGAATTTTGGAATGACTTTGAGGATGTTCTCCCCAACACTTGGTCAGAAAGAGAAAAAATTTCATTTATAAGAAGTCATTTGTCAGGTGATGCTTTGCGATGGTCAGCGGATGTAATGATCAAATGTAAAACTTTATCTGAATTTAAGTCTGCATTTCTCAACGAATACTGGTCACATAACAAACAAAATGATGTGTTAAGGGAATTCTGGAGTGGTAAGAAGTTTTTCCCAGGGCGTGAATCAGTAAAGGATTTCGCTAGGAAGTGGGTTTCAAGACTGTCACATTTGACAGAAAAGATGAAGCCAGATATGATCATTATGGGTTTAGAAGGTAAGCTGCCGTGGTACTGGCAGAAGAGGATCATTTCCGCCCCTAGAGATAATATAGACAAATTTATTGAATATCTGGAAAGAGTGGAAAGAGTAGCTGCTGCTGAGGAGCAGGTGCAGCAGAATAACAAATCTTCTAACAATCACGTACAAAATAATGGAAACGTGAACGTTAGAAATATGGAAGTTAGGCACACCAAAACAAACTATCGAAACCAAAGCCGTGGCAGAGGAAGAGGGGGTAGATACTCACCACGCTTTCGTAACAACTACTATGACGAAAGTGGAGAAGTAAATACTATGCCATTAAGACAAGAAGGGAGTCATGATGCTACTATATCTAGTGGTGTCACAGATGAACACAACAGGCCGCGTGTGGGAAACTAAATCCCGTCTATGAGGAAACTGGCGCTCACCAGGCGGTAACAGTAACACAGCCAGTAACGGAAACACAGACAATCAGCCAACATACACAGACAGACAACATGGATGACGAAATAAATACAGATAATACCAGTGATGTGTTAAGCCACTCTCACAAAATATTGGATAGTATTTTGGATATACTAGAAAAATGGGTCAAGGAAGAACAGGAACTCAAGGTAGATAATGGGGAAGAAATAGATAATGGGTTTGAGTCTGATGGGAATAATGATGAAGTAAAAGCTTACATCTTCGATGAAAATGGCAATATAAAAGCTGAAGTAGAAGTAGCAGAAGTAGAATCAGTACTGCAAAACTTTAGAGAGGAGGAAATGATGAATGAAGGGGGTAGAAATAGTAACGAGGTGAAAGAATCTAGTAGCTGTGTAAACGTGCCACAAATGGTTGAAGGTGACGACATTCTTATGAACAGCAATATTGCGCAGGGACGCAGTTGCTCAGAGGTAGAGGATAGTTTGGCTGATGTGCAGCAAACAAAAGTAGAAAAAGTCGTCAGATGCTTCGATTTAAAGTTAGTGGACAGATTAGAGAAAGCAGCTAAGATTATAGAGCATGATGAGCCCCAGGATGTAAATGTAAATGTAATTGCAACTGATCAGAATTACTTTAGCTGGAAGAACATAGAACGAGATTTATTAGACGAGGTGTGTGAGCAACCTGTTCAATGTAAAATAACTCACCCTGTTATCAAAGTAAACATATCAGGAGTCACTGTGCGTTGTCTGCTTGACAGTGGCAGTGAAGCAAGTGCTTTATCACAAACATTTTTTGACACCATACCCAATAAAGAGAAGTTAACAGTTATGAAAGTAAGTGGCTTAAAGATTATAGGTGCTACTGGAAAAGTCTCTAGACCAGTTCAACACGAAGCTTTGATACCCATTGGTATAAATGACGTAGTAATAGATCATCCTTGTTTGATTGTGCTAGGCTTAAGTGTTGATATGTTGATTGGTACTGATTTCTTATCAAAGTACCAGGGAAAGATCAATTTTGATCAGAACAACTTAATTTTAACTTTACCTGACTCTAAAGTGATAAGAGAGTCTTTTATAGGAAGTCATATAGGCGGTAGTAATGAAACTTGGGAACTGCCTATTAGAGTAATAAAGAATAAAGGATACTTGCAGGAAAATTTGGTTTTCAGTGAGAATGAGGAAAGTGCTAAGGTTGAAGAGAGACACATCCTAAAGGAATTTAAAATTAACAGTAATTAATTACTGTAGGGAGTCTGCCACTCTTTGGCGGATACACGGTTTGGCGTACCGTGCAGTCCCAGCTGGGTGAAACTTTATTTCCTTTTCAAGTTTCATTCCCTTCTTCTGGTCTATCATAACAGGTAAGAATCACATATGTCTTCATGTTGTATATATGCTATTAGGTTTTAAGTATTCTTAGTAAGGATCTACCAAGTGAATGGCAAAACAAAAGTCTGAGTACCAATAAGAGGCAAACATGGCTAAAATAAATAAATTAAAATATTTCATGTAATTGTAAAGGGTTAGAAACTACAACTAAGAGAGACACTTTGCAGTATACGAAGTACGGTATGAATATGAATAATCCATGAGATTATGCAGGAGGTAGTATGTTGCTAGAAATAAGGTTGTCTGAAGGAAAACAGCATAAGAAGGTAATGCTCATAGAGGCAAGCAATGGCGTTTTAGAATTAAATAAATGGAGATGTGTGGAAGTGGTGTGAGGATCGCACCAAATATATAGAAACAGGACGTCAATAGGCTGACAAAAGGAAAAGGGAGAAAGAAGTGGAGAAATGAAGTATTTTGAATCTGGAAGAAAAGGGAGAAAATGAATGAGGTGAAGAAGTGAAGTAAGTAAATTGAAGTAAATGATGTAGGATTAAAGAATAATTCCCTCACGTCTCGTGAAATGGTGAAAAACGCTAAATCTTGCTTGAGGCAAATAAATAGTTAAACAGACAACAGAAACACACAAATATTGGAAAATGCAGAAATTTGGAATCGGTATACTGAAAATAACTAATTTCTTTAGTAATTCATACAATAAAGCAAAGTGCTGGTCAGCAAATGACTTCTTTGATGAACTAATCCATACGATAATTAAGCCAGAGTACATTAAAACTAAAAGGTTACTCAATTTTCTAAGTTGAAGCAAGATCTTAATATATTAATTTGCTAAAAGAATTTTCACTATTTAGGAACCCAAAAGATTATTTATGAAAGAAGAAAGTAGGAGCTATTGTATCAGATACGACTTAGTGCTAAATGTCTTTCTGACAACTTCACAATTAGTAAAATAGTGCCAGAATATAAACTATAAAATGTACTTTGTCCTACCTTAGATATAAGTTGAAAACAGAAACTTAGACTGTATTGTCTGTTTCTCAGGGACATGCAGGCTGCATGAATGACTGACAACAAGCGGTAGGGAGATTGGAAGTAGAGACGCAAACCACAGTGAATACAATTTCCTCCCACAATTTTGTCAATCAGTGAAATTAAATGAGTGTTACAATAGGACACCCACCACAGTGCCGAGTATTATAGTAAAAGAAAAATGTGAGTGCGTTGCAGTGATAAAAGTCGTGTGTATTTTCTTTTTCAGGAAGAGACTGATTTTAAAGAAAAAAAATAACTATTTTGTAACCATTGAAAAATTTATATTTCCATGTAAATGTATGTAAATAATTTGTGAATGTCTTCTGTACTAGGTTTTCTATGTGTATATGAGTATGGTTATTTTGTGTACGTAGTACTAAGGAATTTCCTAAGAAGAAGCAACTTAAGTTGAAAGAGGTATACTAAAGTAATCCATCGCTTGTTTGTTCTTTTAGAAATTTAATTTTGTTCAAAAATAGATTTTCACGAAAATTAAAAAGGGGGTGATGAAGCAAAGCAAGCGCTGTATCATGTATAAGATACAGAGGCGAGCGAGTGCACGGGACTTACCCTAGTTCACTGCTAGTAGCGTCACGTCATCGTAACGCGCCTGCATATAGTATTGCACCACATTTAACATAAAAGTAAAAATTAAGATTTGTGTGTAAAACTTTGTTAAAGTATAGTTCTATGTAATAATGTTTCAGGTAACAAATCTTAATGTTATAAAATTAGTAGTTTGCGTAAAATTCACGTTTTGAAAGAAAAATAGGAGGCGCTAAGTAATGACGCTAGGAAGCCAAAATTTGCTGAGAAGGTGCAGTAAGAAGTCATTAATGAGTGGTGCTGGTTTCCAAAACCATAAAACTAAAATTGACTCCAGAATCCGCGTTTTTCGGAAAAATCAGAGGCGCGAAATAATAGAGCTACAATATTGAAAATTGGTAGGATGCTTCAGTTCACCCTAATAATAATAATGGAAATACCACAATCAGTTACCTCTTCTAGTTTTTTAGTAATTTAGTAAAAACTACTTTTGTGAGTAAAATGTACATAAGCATTATAGATTAAGTACTTTAAATTTTAATGATAAAACAAATTCTTTAAGACCAATGATCAGATAGGACAATTAACAAAGCTACACCAAGTTCTAGTCTTGTAGCATAATTAACAGCTGATACAAGTCTTAATAAAGCTATGGTTCAGAGGTAACAATCTACCGTTAGTTCTATTGTAAAAATTCTAGAGAGTAAAGTTTTAATTTTAGCGGGCTGAGATTTTCTACGTGCTTCTGTACTGCTCAGATGTATGTATACAAAAATTGAGAAGTTTGTAAAGCTATTATTAAATGTGATATTTAAGATTATGCGCCTGAGATAGCGATCATTTTGGCTGCAGGCGTCTGCATAGGAACGAAAAGAACAGATGCTCTCTTGGCGGTACGCGCCGGAGCTATATAAAAAGAGCGGCAGAGGCAGTAGTAAGCTCACTCCGCATTAGACCAACGCCTAGTCCACGCGAGCTTAACGTCCGATCGCGCCTCGCCTCGGGTGACGTCATAGCGGGCTGTGACATGCGCGTACTTAGCAATGTAAACGGACATTGAAAATCGCGAGGACTGTACACCGTCCTGGATCGTTTAGACTTCGGTAACAAACTGTTATTGTGCCGTCCGTGTGAAGTATAATTCCGCGTGGCAAGTGGTGACTAACTCCACTTTTAAGGCGAGCATTAATCTTTTTTTTTAACATTATTGCGAACTATTAATAGAGCACCGTTAGTTAGAGTAATGAACTATTCGGGAGGAACTTGCTGTAGAAGTCGCCTCTGAACTATTAAACGATTGGCTGAATTAACAATATTTAATGTCTTGAGCATTTTCAGAAGTTTCGAGTAATTTGTGTGAGCCTTTAAGATAATAAAATCTTGTTTGGAACTTTAAATTTTATTGAAGCAGCCCTAATCCCGTGAAGAACTATGGATATTTTTCGTTTAGCTGGGCTGTACAGGAATGTGGCCGTGCAGACTGGGAACTAAGGTCAGTAAGTTTCCCTTCGCTTTCTGACTGGCCACCAAATTAGTTGCCAGGCTCGCGTGATTTAAGGTGGCAATGTTCAACACTCATTCGACGACTTCTTCGCCGCCCCACAAAGGGAGAAATAGCCCAAAATGAAGGAACTGATAACACGCTGATAAAAGAACATTTTACAGCAATCGTTTATTTTGTAGCTTTTAAAACATAAGGATTTTTATCTCAATTTACTCTGCTCTTATGGAAGCTACAAAAATAACATTTAATGTTCTGAAATAGAAGAGTCGCTCATTCCTACATGTTCCTCCACAACTGGTAACAAATGAATCCTTGAAAACACATGTTGCCCTAAATGAAAGTTTGAATTTTTGGAACGTATTCGAGAAATACCAAGCAGTACCAAAGGATTTTTCATAACGTGTACTACAAAAGGGGAGCGTATTATCTCAACAACTCAAAGATATACGGGTTTCGTTGTTTTCGTTGCCTTTTACGCACAACATACTTTATATTTACATGTAAAAAGGGTCCTAAAACTTAAAATATGAATATAAACCCTGTTCTGAAAATTCTATACCAGTGACAAGACCTCAAGTTGTCACTTTGTCAATCTTCTGATCCACTGGCACAAGCCTTGTTGGGTCGATCATAAACCTTACAAACACTTTTCCTCTTTCCCCTCCTCCCACCTTCTAAGGAGGCCGTGCCGTCACAGATGGTACCGAATCTGCGGCCTTCGGAAATACTAAATGCGTCTGTACCATTTCAGTACCAAAAACATATGCAGTACAATCAACTATGTTGATAGCTTTCTGCGTCATCTCCTAGGTATCTACAGCAAAATTACTGTCGGCAGTTGCACTCTGCAAGACACAAAAATCATCGGCACAGGGACCTCGCTCCACACCTGGTCCAGACTGCAGAAATTCACAACCTCTCTGTCACGGTATTCCTCATTAATTATGCAAACAACAAACGAGGAGAACAAAACAGTACGACGACAAGGACACGTAACCTAATTCTATCCTAACACTTACTGTAACTTAAGTTCTCCATTTGAGCGGCTACTCGTGACTATTACTTTACGTGCTTAAGCGCAGTGAGCCACATTTATTGCACATTATGAAATACATTGCCCATTAAAAACGAAGCAAACTACCACAAAACTCTGACCTTTCGACAAATCTCATCTTCCCCTAATAAGAAGCTATTCATGATTAAAATCTTATACACTTCCAGATAATGAGCCACATTCATTGATGATAGGAAAAAATAAACCCTCATATTTACACATCCTCAGAACACAGTCTGAGTTTACTTGACACATGTCAAAAATGAAAACAGAACTGAAAGGCTGCTTATAGGTGCACTGACGCGACGTGATACTCGCACCGGAAAAAAAATAGATCAGTCAGTGCACTCACCCACTGCACACTGATGCTGTGTATCGACGAAACTGCAACCCTGAGTTAGTCGAAAGTCATCGTCTCGAGGTAGGGTGGCTGGTAAGGTTCCCTTGTCCCTGAAATTTAGACGAGACACACACTTCTGACATCAAAATGTGGAGGTCCAGGATGAATGACCTCTACATGTGGAGGTTTGAATTGAGGTAGTGGATTGTTGTCGGAATGATGATACATGGCTGCTCATATGAATTTCACTATTAGTCATGCATTTTACTGAAGAACAAAGTAGAACATTCTGTGGTGCAACGTCCTCCATAGTGTGTGCTGAAGACAGCGAGTGTTAAGGAACTGACGCAACAGGTGGCCATTGTCTTAAACGAGTACTTCCTACGGCTGAATGCTGGTTGCATCTGGTAGTTGGACAAAAGCTAGAAGATGCTAAGCTCACAGCAGTGATCTTAAAACCAGCAGCAGGGGAACACAGTTAGTGGAGGACAAATCCCGTGGTGGCTGCTTGTAGCCTCATGTTGCCTCGTGGAGCGGCATACACCTCCAATCTTAAATAGTAGCTACCAGACTAATACACCTTTGACTGAAAGTAATGGTAATTTATGTTGGGACAGAGCGTTCTTGCTTTGCAAATCACTGCTTGTAACCATGTACACCATAAGACAGGGCCGGCCAGAGATTCTGCACGCGTGCGGTGCTCCTGCACATGTGCAACTTCCGGGTCACCGTGTGCACGCCGCAGCCGTCAGCGTTCATGTAGTGCATGTTTCTACGCACAGATGTCGCTCCTCTATTACACAAAGTGCGTTATCGATACCTCGTATGTATAACACAACCTGAGCTGTATCTGTAAGATCTGTTGCTTCATCGAGCGCAACACAGAAAGCAACAAAGTAAGTAGCCTTATTTATTAGCTGCCTGTGCAGATCGCCGCCCATAGCACTGATACGTCTTGTCACTGTTTGTTTGGCTAGACTGATTTCTTGAAGTCCGCTAACGTTCGTCTGGCACACAAGTTCTACAGCATCAATCAGACACCCTTTCACAAACTCCCCTTCGGAAAAGGGTTTCCCAGATTGTGCAATTCTTAATGCGATTTTAAAACTTGATCGCAGTGAAGATTTAGTGTGGTTGTCATTCTGGAAAATTGAAAACAGTACATTGTACAGCGTACAGTAAAACAGTCATACATTTAACACAATAAACTAAGAGTTCAAGAAGCATCAGTTACTTTGACGTACAGTAAAATCGAGTTGATGTGTCTCATCCATTTTCTGAAAGACATTTAATTTTGCTTGCCGTTCTTCATTGTTGAGTACACTACACTCGTCTTTGTGATATGTATTGTAATGTCTTTCAATTGAAAACTTACACCGGACGCCTATTATTCTACGGCACAGCAAACACTGAGTTTTACGCAACGGCTACAAAAAAGAATTCCAGTTTCCAATCATTTTTAAACGACTGAGAACATAGATCTCCCGTCCTTTGCTTTTTCACAGCACTTGCCATTTCTCAGTACTTCTCTGTCAAGGTTACGGTCACCAAGGGTAAACGAGACTGGATATGTTGCGCTCTTGCTTGTACCACAGGGAAGTGGAGGTACCGCCGTCCATTTAGGACACATGTCTAATAACAGATGTCGCTGTCGCTCGCGGTAGCACACATGTGCAGCACTTCCGCACGTCTGCACACTGTGCAGCGTTCGGCCGGCCCTGCCATAAGACGTCTGTTGATTGGATGTGTAGTAACTGGCCTACCAACGCCTTTCTGCTGCGTCGTCGTTATGGCGGTGCCAACCCCTTTCCTGGAGCACAATGTGGAAATCTGCCAGTGGCATTGCTGCATCTGACGTAATGGTGTTTAGTCGTCACTGAGCTGGCCCTCTCTCAATATCTTTTGCAACAGACATGGCAACATCACAATTTTACTCAGCAGCGCCGAAAAATAGTGTGGCTCTACAGATCGAATAACTGATAAGAAGGTACTGAATCGCACTGGGGAAAACATGAAATTTATGGCACAACTTCGTTTCATAACGCATTTCCTGAGGCATCAAGGACTTGTCAGTTTGGTAATGGAGAGAAGTGTGTATATGTGCGTGTTGGGGTGGGGGTGTTCAAATTGTAGAGGGAGACAAGTTATGAATACAGCTAGCACGTCCAAAATGATGTACATTGCATTAGCTGTGCAGTGCTGAAGAGGCTTGCACATAATAGACTATCTTGGGCAGCAGCATCAAACCAGTCTTCAGACTAAAGACCACAACGACAACATTGTGGAAGGAAGGGAAGAGAGATGTACGCTTCTGGTTCACAATTTTGCAATATCTTTACTGGGAGAACTCATGAGTAAGGTCGATCTCGTGTGATTCAGCACGCTCTGCTATTGACATGACAACTTCGCTTCCATTTTGCTCTGAATTAACGGTGCTGCTCATTCTTGTATGAGGAAAGCTATTTATCTTACAATGTTGGCCGATGCAACGAACTGAGGTAGCGTTTCTTGTATATTTTGTTGTTGTAAATAGAAATGTCTCTGGTATGACGTTAAACTTCAACCACACTTGGAGTGACCAGAGTATAAGTGGTCCCCATCCAATAATAGCAACAACGTCTTGGGAAGGTGAATGAGCGAATGGAAGTTGCGACCTGTAACTGTTACCTTGCCTGCTTGCGAAAGTGAAAGGAAGAGCGAGAACGGTACCGCAAGACCACGAGCTGCGGACGGTGACAGGAAGGTAGAGAATGTACAGAAAATAGTCGTGATCACCAACTACTTTCCAGCAGTTAGTCAGCTCAGTAACGTCAATTGAATAAAACAAGTATTGCTTGATCATTACTGTTGTTAATTCCTATTACCCCAGGTTGGTGTTCGTGAGAAACGCAAAGTTACAAAAATGGCTCCAATGTAATTTTCATAAGGCAAGTGCATAACATGATCGGCAGTCGCATTATGCTGTATAGTTAATTTAGTATCAGACTTTGTTTCTGAAAGACTGCAGGTTCGTTGGTGCACCATAAAAGATCTGAAAAATTGCTAATCAGTATTTGGATCACACCAATGGCAGACTGGCTCCATGTCAGCAGTTGTACATTTCTTTCACGAATAGCTATGCCGAGCGAGTCCCTGACATCACACCAAGGGCCGAACAGTGCTGTTGCGAAAGCGCCTGCATGCCAGTGGCTCAGCAGAGTTGCGATTGAGACACCCCCCATTGGCCGCGGCCTCACTGCTCCGCATTGAGCGAGGCCGTGGCGTCACTGTACCAGTGCTGCGGCCTACAGGCTGTTAGTATTATTGACCGCAGTTGCAAACTATGTGCTACGAGTGGTGAGGAGAGCATTGTTTAGTGGGGTGGTGGTATTTCAGTTTTGTCGTAACGCACAAAACGAGCGAGGAAACTAATGTGGTTTGCTGAAGAAGGAGCGCATGTCAATAAAAACGGAAATAAAAGAAAAAACTAATCAGTGGTGATTAGAGAACCACACAGCCTGAAACGAATCTTAAAAGTTCAGTTTGGACCTTGTTAAATCCGATTGTGAATGGCGTTAGGAAGAACGTTCGTTTTCTTTGCTGTTCGCTGTGCAGTGAAATTTACTCTCATGCTGAAAGGTGAAGTGGCACTTCGCACATTTATCGCCATCCATGACTGTTTAATAAACAAGGGTGTTGTCTGGACGTGAAACGACTTCCTAAACCTGCTCAGGAGATAACTGTCGATAAATGTGTGGCTATGTGTGTACGAGACGTAACGTCGTACGCAACTATAGGAGATGAAGGACTTATGGATCTTATTCAGGCGTTAGTTGACTCTGCAAAGGCCATTATATCTCACACCACAACTGTGTCGCGGTACATGGCAGAATGTGCTATAAGCCTACGACATATAATTATGCCTGAGGTAACTACTCATATAACAGAAGGTCGATACTCAGCAACTACGCACATGTGGACATCCAGAGCAAGAAGAAACAACAATCTGACATGTACTGTCTCCTGTTTCATTGACTGGACTCTCAGATTTCGCGTTTTATTTACAACTCAATTTCCAGGTGAACCAAAAACTGGTGGTACCATTCTAAGAGAATTGTTTGGACGATTTATGTCTCTTGGTATCCACCACTCTGCTTTGAAAGACATGCAGTACACGACTGATCAAGGTACCAACACTGTCGTTGCGGTATATTCACAATTGAGCTGTTTCTTCCGTATGCTAAATACAGGGCTACGAAATAATTTTAATGCGGAGTAGATATGAGTCAATTGACCTAAGTTGCATGGTCTTTTGATTACGGCGAAAGAATGAGTCACTTACGTAACGAAAAGTGGACTTGTTAATGCTCTTGACAGATAAGTGAGCAAGTCTAACGATAGTCGTTGGAATAAGTAGCTGAAAATGATAGAATGTCTTTGTGCGAGCAGCTCTCTAAGAAGGGAGAAATAGCCCGAAAAGAAGGAACTGATATCACGTTGGTGAAAGAACTTTTCAATATATGGTCGCTATTCTAGTACTGTAATTCTCATACGCAATCGTTTATTTTATTGTTTTTTAAACATAAGGGTTTTTGTAGTTCTTCAAAGCTGCATCCAAGGAATTAAACTGGGGAAATCACCTACACTGCACCTTCTGTTGACATGGACAATGACAATGTTAAAGCATTTGAATCAGGCGCCCCAGGAGAGAGAAGCTTCTGAAATTGGACTTTTACATAAACGCCTCAAATTATACCTAGATGGAATGTTATTGTCCAGAGAAGCTGTGAGGTACCAACTTTCCTCTGGGTACCATTCATCATTTAAAAGTGTTATCTCAAGGTAGGAGGCGTAGAGTCATGAAAAGTTTGCAATATTTTTCCTTCCTCATACTTCTCCAATCCCAGAATACACTCTAACGACATTTCCCGCTCATTTATACATGTTCCTCTACTACTGGTAACACGTGAATACTTGGGAATCTGTGTTGTGCTAAATGAAAGTTTGAATTTTTGCCATATATGCACTAAAGTATGAATTTTGCTGTTCTCCGGTAAAAAGAGGAGAGGAGTACTGAGACTGGACATGTATTTCAGAGCCCCACCCCATAAAAGGACAAATCTTGTTGAAGCACGTAAATTATGCTACACCATCTGCTGGATTGCTAGTTGTGTAATTTGAAGATGGGAGTAAGATATTCAGGGAGCATACACTCGATATCATTTAACATCTACACCGAACAAGCAGTAAAGCATACAAAGAGAAATTTGTGCCGGCCGCGGTGGTCTAGTGGTTCTAGGCGCTCAGTCCGGAACCGCGCGACTGCTACTGTCGCAGGTTCGAATCCTGCCACGGGCATGGATGTGTGTGATGTCCTTAGGTTAGTTAGGTTTAAGTAGTTCTAAGTTATAGGGGACTGATGACCACAGATGTTAAGTCCCATAGTGCTCAGAGCCATTTGAACCATTTGAATTTTTGATAAATTTGTAAACAGAACTAAATATCAGAGAGAAGCAATAAACATTTTGAAGTTTACCGGTGACACTGCAGTTCTGTCAGAGACAGTAAAGAACTTGGAATAATAGTTGAATGGAATAGATAGAGCCCTGGAAAGGGATTATAAGATAACCCTCAATGGAACTAAATAAAAAGTAATGAAACGTATTAGAATTAAATCTAGCAGTACCAACGGATTTTCAATAACGTGTACCACAAAAGGAGGCTGTAATATATGACCAACACAGAGATATGCGGATTTTGTTAATTTTAGTTGTCGTTTACGCGCAATACACTTTTTAAAGATATATTTATGTGTAATAAGGGTCCTAAACCTGAAAATATGATTATGACACATGTTCTGTATAATCACATCCACTGCAAAGACCTAAACTTTTGCGTTAAGTTTTCCTGAAAAAATTAAAACAATTACGTAATCTCGTAGAAGAAATCATTAAAAATTATAAATATATTTTTTCAGAATTTCAAATGGCAATGAGCTCCATGGGACTTAACATCTATGGTCATCAGTCCCCTAGAACTTAAAACTACTTAAACTTAACTAACCTAAGGACTTCACACATCACCCAGTCATCACGAGGCAGAGAATATCCCTAACCCTGTGGTAATCGAACCCGGGAACCCGGGCGTGGGAAGCGAGAACGCAACCGCACAACCACGAGCTGCGGACCATAATTTTAGTATACAATATACATAAATTTATTACTGTGTTTCGAAAAGATACGTATAAAGTACCCCTTGTTTCCCCTTGGTATTGCGAGGTTTAAATCAGGTTGTGTTAAGGGAATCTGATTACGAAATGAGACACTAAAAGGACTATTGGGCACCAAAATAACTGATGAGGATATAGAATGAAGACTGACTATAGGAAGAAAAGTATTACTGGAAAAGAGTGATTTGCTGACATCTAATATAAATTTATGTGTTACGAAGTATTTACTGAAGGTATTTGTATGGTTTCCAAGATGCTGCTCCACGTGGGTGTAAAAATGAATGTGCGCAATGGAAAATACTGAAAGCAGAAATATTGATTTGGCCCTGTCTGACTACCCACGGAAGTAGATCTTAGGATCTCATAACGATCATATTACTTCCTCCTTCTTGGTCTTTAATATATAAATTACAACATAAAAATAAATGAATGATTAAGAGATCTTTAACTACTAAATAATGAATGCTGTTTCTGCTTATACCATTATTATAGATTTAAACCACTTTATATATTACAGATGTTTATATGTCAATGTACAATGGACATAAGGAGATAGAAATAAATTTCCTGACTAATATTATTGATCAACTGTCCAAATCTGCCCCTTTTTACGGTTACGCGACCTAAAATAAACAACGTGAGATGACTGACATCATCTACGACCCAAATATCTACATCTACATCTATATACATACTCCGCAATCCACCATACGGTGCGTGGCGGACGGTACCTCGTACCACGACTACCATCTTCTCTCCGTGTTCCACTCCCAAAAGCGGACGAGGGAAAAATGATTGACTATATGCCTCTGTACTATCCCTAATCTCTCTTATCTTATCTTTGTGGTCTTTCCACGAAATGTAAGTTGGCAGCAGTAAAATTGTACTGCAGTCAGCCTCAAATGCTGGTTCTCTAAATTTCCTCAGTATCGATTCACGAAAAGAACGCCTCTTTTCCTCTAGAGAATCTCACACGAGTTCCTGAAGCATTTCGTAACACTCGCGTGATGATCAAACCTACCAGTAACAAATCTAGCATCCCGCTTCTGAATAGCTTCTATGTCCTCCCTCAATCCGACATGATAGGGAAAACACTGCTTCCTAAGATGATCTACAGTTATGTGCAACCTCAGTGGAAATGAATCTTACGTGATCACAGATGTTCAGCTTTATAGATCTAATAAGCAGAAGCAATTACCAATATCGCCGAATGTACTGCGTCCCGTGCGTAGGTGTGATGGCTCTCGTCACGTCTGCGACAATGAGAGAACTCCAGCTGCAAAATAATTATCCCCCTGAGTTCCGCCACGCGTCATCGAAAGTCAGTTTCGGCATGATGTTTGATGAGAAAGTCTAGCCCTGGGATTGCACAGCAGCCTTCGACTGCATCACGCATTACACTGCAAGTGTTGTCACTTTCGTCATCTCCTGATCCACTGGCACAAGCCTTGTCGCCCCGTTCATTAACCTTAAAAACACATTTCCTCTTTCTTCTCCTCCCACCTTCTACTGAGGCAGTGCCGTCACAGATGGTACCGAATCTGCGGCCTTCGGAAATACTAAATGCGTCTGTACCATTTCAGTACCCAAAACATCTGCAACACAATGAGCCTTACTGATAGCTTTCTGTGCAACCTCCAAAGTATCTACAACAAAATTACTGTCGGCAGTTGCACTCTGCAAGACACAAAGATCATCGGCACATGCGCTTCCCTGCACATCTTTTCCTGGCTGCTGAAATTCGCAACCTCTCCGACAGAGTATACCTAACTAATTATGCAATCAACAGACGAGGAGAACAAAACAGTATGACGACAAGGACACTTAATCTAATTCCATTCTAGCACTTACTGTAAATACACTTCTCCGCTTGGCCGGCCGTGGTGGTCTCGCGGTTAAGGCGCTCAGTCTGGAACCGCGCGACTGCTACGGTCGCAGGTCCGAATCCTGCATCGGGCATGGATGTGTATTATGTCCTTAGGTTAGTTAGGTTTAAGTAGTTCTAAGTTCTAGGGGACTGATGACCACAGAAGTTTAGTCCCATAGTGCTCAGAGCCATTTGAACCATTTGAACTTCTCCGCTTGAGCATCTACACATGACTACTACGTTTGCGCTTAAACGTAGTGAGCCACCTATATTACTCGAAATGGAATACATTCCCCATTCAAAGTGGCGTGAAATAACCACAAAATTCTGACTTCTAAGCAAAACTCATCTTCCCCTCCATTTGCTGTATAGTCGACAGGATCGATTGCTGACCTCTGGTACAGAGCCGAATGATGGGTCTGAATCAGAGGCTCAGACGGTTCTGCGACCGTGTTACATCTTACATCCTTCTGGACCTTGAGCCACACACATTGATGATAGGGAAAAATAACGTTCATATTTACACATCCTCAAAACACAGTCTGAGTTTACTTGCCACATGTCACACATGAAAACAGAACTGAATAGCTGGTAAAAGAAGGACTGACTCTACGTGATACTTTCAGGGAAAAAAAGAACAGTTAATGCAATCACCCACTCCATACTGATGCTGTCTGTCGACAAAGCTGCAACCCTGAGGTAGTCGAGAGTCATCGTCTCCAGGTAGGGTGGCTGGTAAGGTTCCTCTGTCACTGAAACTTAGTGGTGACACACACTTCTGACATCACACTTCGCCCCAGGGCGAAGCAGGCGACAAAAGACTTCCTAAGCGGCCGCACGTAAGGCCTCCCCGGTTTGTCTGGCAAACAGTTTCCAAGCGCTATCTGTGGCTGACACTCGCTGAGCCGGATGCTGTCACCTGTCCTGTTTCAGAGGAAACCACTCAGCCTGCAAGATCCGGGCAATCGCAGAGGGTGGGCGTATTGGTATTTGGGAGCTCCAACGTTAGGCGCGTTACGGGGTCCCTTCGGGCCTTGCTGACAAGGAGGGTAAGAAAACCAGTGTGCATTCCGTGGGCGTAGCGGGTGGAGTCATTCCAGATGTGGAAAGTGTCCCCCCAGATGCCACGAAGAGCTCAGGGTGCAGCCAACTGCAGGAGGCTGCTCACGTCGGTACCAATGATGTGTCACTTTGGATGAGAAGAGATTCTCTCTGGTTTCTAGCGGCTAACAGAAGTGGTAAACGCTGCCAGTCTTGCTTCCAAGATTAAAGCAGAGCTGACCATTTGCAGCATAGTCGACGGGATCGACTGCGGACCTCTGGTACACAGCTGAGTGGTGGGTCTGAATCAGAGGCTCAGACGGTACCGCGAGCGTGGAGGCTGCAGATTGCTCGACTTTAGCCAACGGGTGGTTGGGTTTTGGGGTCCGCTGAATAGGTCAGGTGTCCACTATACGCAGGAGGCGGCTACACGGGTAGCAGGGGCTTTGTGGCGTGGATTGGGCGGTTTTTTTAGGTTAGAGGGTCTCGGGAAAGCACAAGAAGGCCTTCAGTCACAAAGGGTGCAATCTGAACATAGGAGGAACGTAGATACAGTTGTAAATTATCGTATCTGTGTTGGGAAAGTACCAGAGCTCAAAGCGCTAATAGAAAGCACTGATTCTCAAATCGTTAGAGGCACTGAAAGCTGGCTAAAATCAGATATAGGCTCAGCAGAAATTTTTGCGAAGAACTTAACGGTGTACCAGCCGCTGTGCTGAGTCGTTCTACGTATTTCAGTCTGGAATTGCGAGACTGCTACGGTCGCAGGTTCGAATCCTGCCTCGGGCATGGATGTGTGTGATGTCCTTAAGTTGGTTACGTTTAAGTAGTTCTAAGTTGTAGGTGACTGATAACCTCTGATATTACGTAACATTGTGTTCAGAGGAATTTTTGAGCCTAACGGTGTTCCGAAAAGATAGGCTAAACACGGTTGGCGGTGGCGTGTTTGTTGCTTTCAGAAGTAGTTTAACTTGTCGCGAAATTGAAGTAGATACTGCCTGTGAGTTAGTATGGGCAGAGGAATAAAATAATAATTGAATTCTTTTACTTACCTCCCAGTTCAGATGATGCAGTTGCTGAAATTTTCAAAGAAAACTTGCGTTTGATTTCAAACACGGACCCGACTCATACGATAATAGTTGGTGGTGACTTTAATTTATCCTCGATATGTTGGCGAAAATATATGTTTAATTCCGGAAGTACGCATAAAATATCATCCGAAATATTGCTAAACGAATCCTCTGAAAATTATTTCGAGCGGTTAGTTCATGAGCCCACGCGAATATTAAACGGTTGTGAAAACATACTTGATCTCTTAGCAACAAATAATCCTGAGTAAATAACGAGCATCAGAACCGATATAGGGACTAGTGAACACACGGGTGTCGTAGCGAGATTGAATATTGTAATCCCCAAATCCTCGAAAACTGAGCGAAAAATATACCTATTCAAAAAAGCAGATAAAAATTCAGTTGATGCCTTCCTGAGAGAGAATCTTCACACATTCCAAATTAATAATACAATTGTAGGGCAGATGTGGCTTAAATTCAAATAAATAGTATCTGCAGCGTATGAGAGATTTATACCACATAAACAAACAAACAATGGAGCTGATCCTCCTTGGTACACAAAACGGGTTAGAACACTGTTGCACGAACAACGAAACAAACATGACAAATTTAAACAGACGCAAAATCCCCAAGATTCGCGATCCTTTACAAGAGCTCGAAATTTAGCGCGGAGTTCACACCTATAACAGTTTCCACAACGAAACTTTGTCTCGAAACCTGGCAGAAAATCCAGAAAGTTGCTGGTCGTATGTGAAGTACTTTAGCGGCAACAAACAATCAATGCCTTCTCTGCGCGATAAAAATGAAGATACTATCGAAGACAGTGCTGCCAAAGCAGAATGATTAAACACAGCCTTCTGAAATGCCTTCAAAAAAGGATACTAAGTAAATATCCCAGATTTCCAATCGAGAACAGCTGCCAACATGAGTAACGTAGAAGCAAATATCCTTGAAGTAGTGAAGCAACTCAAATCACTTAATAAAATCAAGTCATCTAGACCAGATTGTATACCAATTAGGTTCCTTTCAGAGTATCCTGTTGCATTAGCTCCATATTTAACAATCCTATACAACCGTTCGCTCCACGAAAGATCCGTACCCAAAGACTGGAAAGTTGCACAGGTCACACCAATATTCAAGAAAAGTGGTAGGAGTAATCCACTAAATTAGAGGCCCATATCGGTAACGTCGATATGCAGCAGGATCTTAGAACATATATTGTGTTCGAACATTATGTATTACCTCGAAGGAAACCGTCTATTGATACACAGTCAACATGGGTTTGGAAAACATCGTTCCTGTGAAACACAACTAGGTCTTTATTCACACGAAGTGCTGATTGCTAATGACAAGGGATTTCAGATCGATTCCGTATTCCTGTGTTTCCGGAAGGCTTTTGAACCGGTACCACACAAGCTCCTCGTAGTGAAATTGCGTGCTTATGGAATGTTGTGTCAGTTGTGTGACTGGATTTGCGATTTCCTGTCAGAGAGTTCACAGTTGGTAGTAATATAAGGAAAGTCATCAAGTAATACAGAAGTGAATTCAGGCCTTCCCCAAGGTAGTGTTATAGGACCTTTGCTGTTCCTTATCTATATAAACGATTTGGGGGACAATCTGAGCAGGCGCCTTCGGTTGTTTGCAGATGACGCTGTCGTTTATCGACTAATAAAGTCATCAGGAGATCAAAACAAAATCCAAATCGATTTAGAAAACGTATCTGAATGGTGCGAAAAGTGGCAGTTGACCCTAAATAACGAAAAGTGTCAGGTAATCCACATGAGTGCTAAAATGAACTTTTTAAACTTCGGTTACACGATAAATCAGTCTAATCTATAAGCCACATATTGAAATAAATACCTAGGTATAACAATTACAAACAACCTAAATTGGAAATAACACATAGAAAATGTTGTGGGGAAGGCTAAAGGAAAGCTGTGTTATATTGGCAGGACAACTCAGAAAAGTAGCAGACCTACTAAGGAGGACACTACGCTACTAGAGGATACTACGCTTGTCCGTCCTCTTTTAGAATACTGCTGCACAGTGTGGGATCCTTACCAGATAGGACTGACGGAGTACATCGAAAACGTTAAAAGAAAGGCAGCACGTTTTGTGTTATCACGAAATGTGGGAGAGAGTGTCATAGAAATGATACATGATAATGGCTGGAAATCATTAAAAGAAAGGCGTTTTTCGTTGCGATGGAATCTTCTCACAAAATTCCAATCACCAACGACCTCCTCCGAATGCGAAAATACTTTGTTGACACCAACCAACACAGGGAGGAAAGATCACCACGATAAAATAAGGGAAATCAGTGCTCGTACGGAAAGATATAGGTATTCATTCTTTCTGCGCGCTATACGAGATTGGAATAATAGAGAATTGTGAAGGTGGTTCGATGAACCCTCTGCCAGGCACTTAAATGTGATTTGCAGAGTATCCATGTAAAAGTAGATGTATGTGTGGAGGTCTAAGTTGAGGTGTTGTCAGGATGATGATAAATGCCTGCTCATAAAAACTTCACTATTAGTCAAACATATTACTGAAGAACAAACTACAACATGCTGTGGTGCAACGTCCTCCATAACGTGTGCTGAAGACAGCGAGTGTTAAGGAACTGACGCAACAGGTGGCCATGGTCTTAAGCGACTGCTTTCTATGGCGCAGGGCTCTTTGCACCTGGTAGTTGGGCCCCAGGTAGTCCACTGGCTGGAAGACGCTACGCCACAGCACTGATCTTACAACCAGAAGCAGGGGCCCACAGTTAGTGCAGGCCAAATCTCGTGGTGGGTGCTTGTAGCATCATGTCGCCTCGAGGAGTGGCATAGGCCTCTCCTCGTAAATAGTAGCTATCAGGCTGAGACACCTTTGACTGAAAATAATTGTAGTTTATGGTGGGACAGAGCCTTCTTGCTTTGCAAATCACAGCTCGCAAACATCTAGACCATAAGAAGTCTGTTGATTGGATGTGTAGTAACTGGCCTACAAACGGCTTTTGGCTATGTCTTCGTTATGGCCGGCCAGAGTGGCCGAGCGGTTCTAGGCGCTTCAGTCTGGAACCGCACGACCGATACGGTCGCAGGTTCGAATCCTGCCTCAGGAATGGATGTGTGTGATGTCCTTAGGTTAGTTAGGTTTAAGTAGTTCTAAGTTCTAGGGGAGTGATGTCCTTAGAAGTTACGTCTTAGAGTGCTCAGAGCCATTTGAACCATATTTCTCTTCGTTATGGCAGTGCCAGCCCATTTCCTGGAGCATAATGTGGGAATCTGCCAGTGGCATTGCAGCATCTCACGTAATGGTGTGTGGTCGGCTCTGAGCTGGCCCACTAACAAAGTCTTTTTCAACAGCCATGGCAATATCACTTTTGTATCCCGCCTGGAAGGCAGCACGTGGGTATGCTCCTGTAAAGTGAAAGTTTCGCCAAATGAAGAAAGTGAGTAGCAGCAGGAAAAGATGAAAATCATCTTGGTGCGAGAAGCTCTCTGAGAAGGCACAAACAGGCCGAAATGAAGGAACAGATATAACGCTGAACAAAGCCTTTTTTCACGATATGTTTGCTAGTGTATTACTGTAATTCTTTTACGCAATTGTTTATTTTATAGCTTTTAAAACATAAGAGTTTTTGTAGCTCTTCAAAGCAATTAGAACGGGAGAAATCACCTGCACCGTACCTTCTGTTAACATGGACACTGACAATGTTAGAGCACTTGAGTCAGAAGACCTATATCATAGAAGTTTCTGAATTCGGACTTTTACATAAACGCATCAAATTTTAATTAGATGAAAAGCTATTTGTCCAGAGATACTGTGAGGTAACAACTTTTCTTGGCCACCATTTGTGATTTAATAATGATATATGAAGATAAGAGACGTAAAGTCATGAAATGGATACAATAGTTTTCCTTCTTCATACTTCTCCAATCCCACAATACACCCTAACGACATTTCCCTTTACTGCATCTCCAACCGTGTTTTCTCATTGTTCTCGCTAGTGGGTTCGAACAGAACTGGCTTACCTTTCTATCTAGAAGTAGTTATCTCAATGTAGTCTGCTCTTCTGGAAGTTACAAAAACAACATTTAATGTTCGGAAATAGGAGAGACGCTCATTTCTACATGTTCCTCAACAACTGGTAACACGTGAATCCTTGGGAATCCATGTTGTCCTCAATGAAAGTTTGAATTTTTGCCGCAGTGCACTGAAATATGAAGTCTGCAGTCCTCAGGTAAAAAGAGGAGAGGAGTAATAAAGCTGGACATGTATTTCACAGCCCCGCCCCACCAAACAACAAATTTTGTTGAAGCACATAAATTCTGCTACTCCATCTGCTGTATTTCTAGTTGTGCAATTTGAAGATAGGAGTGAGACATTCGGGTAGCCTACACTCGATGTTCTCCTCCCATGAACTATCGACCTTCCCGTTGATGGGGAGGCTTGCATGCCTCAACAATGCAGATAGCCGTACCGTAGGTGCAACCACAACAGAGGGGTATCTGTTGAGAGGCCAGACAAACGTCTGGTTCCTGAAGAGGGGCAGCAGCCTTTTCAGTAGTTGCAGGTGCAACAGTCTGGATGACTGACTGATATGGCCTTGTAACACTAATCAAAACGGCATTGCTGCGAACGGCTGAAAGCAAGGGGAAACTACAGCCGTAATTTTCCCGAAGGCATGCAGCTTTAGTGTATGGTTAAATAATGATGGCGTCCTCTTGGGTAAAATATTCCGGAGGTAAAATAGTCCCCTATTCGGATCTCCGGGCGGGGAGTACTCAAGAGGACGACGTTATCAAGAGAAAAATAACTGGCGTTCTACAGATCTGAGCGTGGAATGTCAGATTCCTTAATCGGGCAGGTCGGTTAGAAAATTTAAAAAGGGAAGTCGATAGGTTAAAGTTAGATATAGTGGGAATTAGTGAAGTTCGGTGGCAGGAGGAACAAGACTTTTGGTCAGGTGAATACAGAGTTATAAATACAAAACAATTAGAGGTAATACAGGAATAGGTTGAATAATGCATAAAAAAAGGAGTGCGCGTAAGCTACTACAAACAGCCAAGTGAACGCATTTTGTGGCCAAGATAGACACGACGCCCACGCATACTACCGTAGTACAAGTTTATATGCCAATTAGCACAACAGATGATGAAGAAATTGTTGAAATGTGTGATGAGATAAAAGAAATTATTCTGGTAGTGAAGGGAGACGAAAATTTAATAGTCATGGGTGACTGGAATTCGAGAGTAGGAAAAGAAAGAGGAGGAAACATGGTGGGTGAATATGGATTGGGGGTAAGAAATGAAAGAGGAAGCCGTCTGGTAGAATTTTGCACAGAGCATAACGTAATCATACCTAACCCTTGGTGCAAGAATCATAAGAGAAGGTTGTATAAATGAAAGAATCCTGGAGATACTAGAAGGTATCAGATAGATTATATAATGGTAAGGCAGAGTTTTATGAAATAGGTTTTAAATTGTAAGACATTTCCAGAGGCAGATGTGGACGCTGACCACAATCTATTGCTTATGAACTGTAGATTAAAACAGAAGCAACTGCAAAAAGGTGGGAATTTAAGGAGATGGGATCTGAATTAAACTCTCTAAACCAGAGGATGTACAGAGTTTCAGGGAGAGCATAGGGGAACAATTGACAGGAATGGGAGAAAGAAATACAGTAGAAGAAGAATGGGTAGCTTGGAGGGATGAAGTAGTGAAAGCAGTAGAGGATCAAGTAGGTAAAAAGACGAGACCTAGCATAAATTCTTGGGTAACAGAAGAAGTATTGAATTTAACTGATGAAAGAAGAAAATATAAAAACTCAATAAATGAAGCAGGCAAAAAGAAATACAAACGTCTCAAAAATGAGATCGACAGGAAGTGTAAAATGGCTAAGCAGGGAGGGCTAGAGGCGAAATGTAAGGATGTAGAGGCTTATCTCACTAGGGGTAAGATAGATACTGCCTATAGGAAAATTAAAGAGACCTTTGGAGAAAAGAGAGCCACTTGTATGAATATCAAGAGCTCAGATGGCAACCCAGTGCTAAGCAAAGAAGGGAAAGCAGAAAGGTGGAAGGGGTATATAGAGGGTCTGTACAATGGCTATGTACTTGAGGACAATATTATGGAAGTGGAAGAGAATGTAGATGAAGATGAAATACGTATATGATACTACGTGAAGAGTTGGACACAGCACTGAAAGACCTAAGTCGACACAAGGCTCTGGGAGTAGGCAACATCCCATTAGAACTAATGACAGCCTTGGGAGAGCCAGGCCTAACAAAACTCTACCATCTAGATAGCAGGATGTATGAGACAAGGGACATACCCTCAGACTTCAAGAAGAATATAATCATTCCAATCCCAAAGAAACCAGGTGTCGACAGATGTGAAAAATACCAAACTATCAGTTTAATAAGCCATGGCTGCAAAATACTAACACGAATTCTTTCTTAGAAGAAACATTATGGAAAGGCAAACCTTCGTTTCTAGCATTTGTAGACTTAGAGAAACCTTTTGACAATGTTAACTGGAGTACTCTCTTTCAAATTGTAATGGCGGCAGGGGTAAAATACAGGGAGCGAAAGGGTATTTAAGATTCGTACAGAAACCAGATGCCAGTTATGAGAGTCGAGGGGCATGAGAGGGAAGCAGTGCTTGGGAAGGGAATGAGACAGGGTTGTGGCCTCTCCCCGATGTTATTCAATCTATATATTCAGCATGCAGTAAAGGAAACAAAAGAAAAATTCAGAGTAGGTATTAAAATCCATGGAGAAGAAATAAAAACTTTGAGGTTTGCCGATGACATTGTAATTGTGTCAGAGACAGCAAAGGACTTGGAAGAGCAGTTCAACGGAATGGACAGTGTCTTGAAAGGAGGATATAAGATGAACATCAATAAAAGCAAAACGAGGATAATGGAATGTAGTTGAATTATGTTAGAGGATGCTGAGGGAATTAGATTAGGAAATGAGACACTTAAAGTAGTAAAGGTGTTTTGCTATTACGGCAGCAAATAACTGATGATGGTCGAAGTAGAGAAGATATAAAATGTAGACAGGCAATGGCAAGGAACGCGTTTCTGAAGAAGAGAAATTTGTTAATAGCGAGTATAGATTTAAGTGTCAGGAAGCCGTTTCTGAAAGTATATGTATGGAGTGTAGCCATGTATAGAAGTGAAACATGCACGATAAATAGTTTGGACAAGAAGAGAATAGAAGTTTTCGAAATGTGGTGCTACACAAGAATGCTGAAGATTAGATGGCTAAATCACATAACTAATGAGGAGGTATTGAATAGAATTGGGGAGAAGAGGAGTCTGTGGCACAACTTGACGAGAAGAAGGGACCAGTTGGTAGGACATGTTCCGACTCATCAAGGAATCACAAATTTAGCATTGGAGGGCAGCGTGGAGGGTAAAAATCGTAGAGGGATGCTAAGAGATGAATACACGAAGCAGATTCAGAAGGATGTAGGAAGAAGCTTGCACAGTATAGGGTGGCATGAACAGCTGCATCAAACCAGTCTCAGGACTGTAGACCACAAAAACAAAAACAGCAATGGATGTCATTCAACATCTACACCGAACAAGCAGTAAAGCATACTAGGATAAATTTGTAGTCTGGAACCGCGCGACCGCTACGGTCACTGGTTCGAATCCTGCCTCGGGCATGGAAGTGTGTGATGTCCTTACGTTAGTTAGGTTTAAGTAGTTCTACGTTCTAGGGGACTGATGACCTGAGATGGCAAGTCCCATAGTGCTCAGAGCCATTTGAGCCATAAATTTGTAAACAGAATTAAATATCAGGGAGAAGCAATAGACATATTGAAGTTCACTGGTGACACTGCAAATGTGTCAGAGTCAGCAAATAACTTGTAATAACAGTTGAGTGGAATAGATAGTGCCTTGGAAAGGGATTATAAGATAACCCTCAGTGCTACTAAATGGAAGGTAATTAAACCTAGCAGTAACAACGGAGTTTCCATAACGTGTACTACAAAAGAGGGATGTAATATATAATCAACCCAAATATGTTTCAAAAATGTATACAACACATGTTCTGAAAATTCACATCCACTGACAAGACCTAAATTTTTGCGTAAATTTTTACTGAAAAATTTAAAACAATTATGTAATCTGGTAGAAGAAATCATTGAAAATCAGAAGTATATTTCTTTCAAAATTTTAATATATAATGTACATGACCAGATTGCAGTACTCTGAATAGGTAGGCATAAAGTACCTCTTCCCTCTCCCTTGATATTCCGAGGGTTTAATCAGGTAGTGTTAAGGAATCTGATCACGAAATGAGACACTAAAAGGACTATTGGACAGCAAAATAACTGATGTTGGCCGAAGTATAGAGGCTATGAAATGAAGACTGGCTATAGCAAGAATAGTTTTAATGAAAAAGAGGTATTTGCTAAAAACGAATATAAATTTAAGTGTTAGGAAATATTTCTTGAAGGTATTTGTATAGTTTCCCAGACACGGCTTAGGGTGGGTGTGAAAGTGGATGTGCTCAATGGAAAATACTGAACGGGAAAATGAAGATTTGGCTCTGTCTGACTAACGCCTGAATCGGATCCTACGATCTCTTGACGGTGATATTTTTTCCTCCTTCTTGCTCTTTAACATATAAATTACAACATAATAATAAATGTACGATTAAGGAAAATAGTAACTACTAAATATTTATGTTGTTTCTGCTTATACGTTCATTGTCCATTAAAACCCCTTTCTATATTACAAATGTTATATAACGACGTGCAATGGATATAGAGATACAGATGAATTTCCTGACTAATATTACTGATAAACTGCTCATATCTACCCTTTTTACTGCTACGCAATCTAATATAAACAACGAGAGATCATCGATATCATCTACGTCCCAAACACTACTAGACACTACTTTCAATGATGATCTACAGTGGTGTGCAACCTTAGTGGATATGAAACTTACGTGATCACAGCTGTTTAGCGTTATAACCCTAATAAGCCGAAACAATTACCAATATCACCGAATGTACTGCGGCCGGTAAGTAAGTGTGATGTTGCTGGTACACGTCTGCGACGGTGGAAGATCTCCAGCCACAAAACAAAAAACTCATTAAACACTAGAACGACAGAAGGTGGTCATCTGTCTACTATAATCTAATACTAAATACTTCTCTTTGTATTCTAGAGACAAGAAACGCGAAATCCCAGCAATAAGGACGGAATTCAGATAATGTCTCAAGTTGAGCATTGACAGGAGAAGTGCTCTCAATCACTGAACGCTGCGTACTCAATGACGATTCCCTACCCGGAGGCGAAGTCTAGAATCTTATAAGTTAGTAACACCGTCCATCACCTAAAGCAACTTCCCAGTACCTTGTGGAACTATATCAACCCAATTAAGCATTTTGATTTTGCCCCCATTTGTCCTATCATGATAAACGAACCATGAGACTGTATTTCACTGGTGACAGCTTCTCCCAGCTTTAACATTATCCCCCTGAGTTCCACCGCGTATCATCGAAAGTCAGTTTCGGCCTGATGCTTGATGAGAAAGTCTAGCCCTCGGATTCCACAGCACCCTTCGCCGTCATCACGCAGTACACTGCAAGTGTCGGTCGGATCATAATCCTTACTAACACATTTCCTCTATCTTCTCCTCCCACATTCTGAGGAGTCAGTGCCGTCACAGATGGTGCAGAATCTGCGGCCTTCGGAAATACTAAATGTGTCTGTACCATTTCAGTACCCGCAACATCTGCAATACAATCAGCCTTATTGATAGCTTTCAGTGCAACCTCCTAATTATCTACAACAAAATTACTGTCGGCCGTGCACTCTGCAAGACACAAAAAAACATTGGCACATGCGCTTTTGTATCCCACCTGGAAGGCAGTACGTGGGTCTGTCCCTATAAACTGAAAGGTTGGCTGAATGAAGGTGTAAGTAGGCTGTTTAGGTTTTTTTATTGGTAACGCCGCCGTCACGTAGCGCTCTGTATGAAAATCACTGGCTGTTCCGTGTGCACTCT
This sequence comes from Schistocerca gregaria, assembly GCF_023897955.1. Taxonomy (NCBI): domain Eukaryota; kingdom Metazoa; phylum Arthropoda; class Insecta; order Orthoptera; family Acrididae; genus Schistocerca; species Schistocerca gregaria. The sequence continues at coordinate 397,493,228 of NC_064931.1, read as the reverse complement.
GTGGCTAGTTTGCATTGTTGTCTGCCATTGTAGTGTTGAGCAGAGGCAGCTGGATGCTAACAGCGCGTAGCGTTGCGCAGTTGGAGGTGAGCCGCCAGCAGTGGTGGACGTGGGGGGAGAGATGGCGGAGTTTGGAAATTTGTAAGAATTGGTGTCATGAACTGATATATATATATTATGACTATTAAGGAAAATACATTGTTTGTTCTCTATTAAAAATTTTCATTTGCTAACTGTGCTTCAGTAGTTAGTGACTTCCGTAGTTTGAATCTTTTATTTAGCTGGCAGTAGTGGCGCTCGTTGTATTGCAGTAGCTTGAGTAACGAAGATTTTTGTGAGGTAAGTGATTTGTGAAACGTATAGGTTAATGTTAGTCAGGGCCTTTCTTTCGTAGGGATTTTTGGAAGTCAGATTGCGTTGCGCTAAAAATATTGTGTGTCAGTTTAAGCACAGTCTTGTATAATTTTTTCTAAGGGGACGTTTCATTTGTCTACCCTTAGCCGAGGATACCTCACTGGAATCTTCTGATTATTTCTTGTAGTTTGTGTAATTAATGTAGATTTTTTTTTATTGCTAGCGCGTAATCATGGAGAGAATTTCCTTTGTAGTTGCAGTCTTTCATTGCTGTACAGTAAAATAGTTGTGGCATGCATGTAGTTTTGCACGAAGTATTTCGCAGCTGCGGTTGCAATTAACTAGATATTATTTTCAGTGCTATGTTAATGTGTCCTCTTATTTTTGTTCTTCAAATTGTGTTTTTCTGTGTTGTCGTGTGAAAAATTGTGACAATAATGGCGTGTGAAAAACGTAATACTAGACTCCAAAGTAAACTGAGAAATGACAGTGAAGACGAAAGCAGTGTGTTAGCGCCACCATGTAATGAATTAACTAATGTTCAAAGTATTAATTTGGTAATTGTGCATAGGGAAATGGAGCGGGTTGCAAATAATGGTGTAGGCAGTGAAACAATTAGTGAGCAGGGAAGCGTTATCGATCGATCGGTCGGCAACAGCTCGCCTAAGGATTCCGAAATGACAGGACACAATCTTGCAAATACTGTACATTCAGATTTTGCGTCCTCACCGTTTTCTCAAATAAATCAAGACACATTTTCTGCTTTTCAAAATGCGAATATTGCCGGTTCAAATGCACTGCCGAAAAGCACTGAGGAACATGTTTCAGACACCAGTGCACTGTTATTACAGTTAATTCAACAAATTGGACAAAGGCTACAAAAGTTACACACAACGCTTGAACAAAATCAGAAACAAATGGGACAAAATCTTCAAAAGTTAGACACAATGGAACAAAATCAGAGACAAACACAGCAAAAGTTAGACGCAATGGAGCAAAAGCTTCAAAAGTTAGACTCAGTGGAACATACGCTTGAAAAAACACATGAAGATTTAACTACTGAATTACATAAAATCGAATCGAAATGTCAAAAAGTCTGTAATGACGTAAAAACACAAATTTGTGAGCATTTCCAACCTATTTTTTCGCGGCATGAAAATGCATTACAGAATCACGAAGCAGCCATAAGAGAACTGAAAACTATTGTTCATGAAAATCATGAGACCTTGCAAGCTAAAATTGACTCAGTTGCATCTACCGATTCGGTTACGCAACTTGCAAAAACTCAAGAAAACTTAAAGGACGCAGTAGATACTCTGAAAATTGGTTCAGAAAGACACATGGAGGACATTAGTTCATTATCAGATAAAGTAGTTGAACTTTCGGATCAGCTAAATAATTTATCTACGAAGGTAGATGATAATCTGAATGACACAAAACCGGTAGTCTATAATGTCACAGAAGAGTTCGAACAAATTAGAAAATTCAAACAAAATCAGAATCAAATTAATACGCAACACCAAAGAGAAATCCGGGAATTACAAGATCAGTTGACACAGGTAATACAAGAATTACGTATTTCAGAGGACACTCGCACTCCAATACGGGAAGAGGGACATAAAAATACGGAACTGCCACAAAATAACAACACAGGGCACTTTGGAGATTATGAAAGAAATTGGCAAAGTACACCGAATTTTGAGATGGAACCGACGAAACGACGTAACAATGACTGATATGCGACCCGCCGACACGATGATTTTGACTATAAGCTGTTCATTACTACACGTAAATTCAAAACATTTAAGAATTCTAGCAACGACATTCATCCACAAGCGTGGCTCCATCAATTCTCTCATTGTTTTCCTCCCAACTGGTCACTAGAGCACAGATTAGAATTTATGTGTGGCTATTTAGAGAATGAACCAGCTGTAAGAAAGCGATCGGTCATTCGCGATTGTCACAGTGAAGGAGAATTTTATCATGCCTTCCTCTCAGCGTATTGGTCTCAAGCTACACAAGACCGAGTAAAACATAGCATCATAATCATGAAACAATTCGAACAATCTGAATTTTCCAGTCTTGTCAAATATTTTGAAGACATGTTACATAAGAATCAGTATCTTTCAAACCCATTCAGCCCCTCAGAACTCATCCGCATTTGCTTAATCAAATTGCCTGAACATTTACGACAGATTGTTTTAGCAGGACGATGTAAAGACGACGTTGAGCTTTTCAGGGGCTCTTACAAGAATTAGAAACTAACACAGATAATCGCGGGATGCGAAAACAGGAAAACAATCACTACAGGTCACATCCGTCGTAATTCCGCGATGAAAGAAACAATAACTGGACACGACAAAGCCATTCTCACAACACAAATCGTGACCAAAACAGACACCACCCATATGACAACCACTGGCAGAGTAATAGTTACAGAGAAAGATCGCATTTCCGTAGTAATGAATATCACAGAGACAATCAGAGAAACAGACAATACGGGAACCAAAACAATTACTATCAAGGGAGACGGAATAACTTCAGACGCAACGGTCCAGCGCGCAGTTACGATTCAGCTAGAAATTCTCCACCACGTGAACGACAAGAAATTAATTACAGAAATTACCGACATGACGACAGACGATATGATCGTAACGACATACCTGAATTGCATCAGTACTGGCGGGATTCAAACAGAGCAGGGCCCTCTCGGCAAGGTGAATTTGTAGATGTTAGGTCTCCTAATCCCAATAACGGCGCGCGCCAACAAAGAGACAGACAATGACCCGCACCGCAGGCAGCCGCGTGCGCCGGCTGGCTCAGAGAAAAATAACATAGGCGCTAACCTTGAGAAAAATTCCAGTATTCTTTACCGACGTATACGACATGATAATCCCGTTGAAGTTCGAGCTTTGCATAGTAGGAAGAGTAAAGGTTTACACCACATTTCACATGTAAAACCATTTATTGAAAGATAATCTGCTTTTTAACTTTGTGTTTGCCATAAAGCTGTTCACATCACGTCACTAGTATACTTTGTCACACTAAGTATCTGTTAACATGCAACAATGTTTTGAAGTTAACTATCCAGTCTAGAACCTACGGAACATATTTAGACAGTATTTACGAGTACATTGTTATAGTGAACAGACGTCACAGTGTTATTGTGTGAGTACATTCTTCCTTGTTAGTTGCACGATTACGTAACGACTATAGGGCGTACATACTTAGAACATTTACCAGAACTGCTAATGAGATTTTAATGCAACATTTTGGTTTACTTGAAAATACATTCTAGATTTAAAGTACTTTCTGTGAGATACCAGATGATACAGTGGTTAGTTTATGTGACAGCTACACGATTTTATCACGACGCTACTAATGAGTGACAATTTACAATGTTGCTTTTGCAGTTTATCTGTTTTATATCTGCACAGTTTTTCTAAATTTTTCTGGAAAGTAAAACATGTTTTAGTAGTAACGTTTGTGGTATAGCTACAATGAGACAGCCTTTTCTGTAGCACAACAATACGTACAGTACAGTACTTACTTCATCACGGCAATAAGCGTAATAACTAAGATATCTATACGCAAAGCATTTCAATTTCGTTTATCATGAGGTAAGTACATTGACTTCTGCAGAACTTAGCTTTCGGAGGACAATAACTACGACATTTCCACAGAGATTGTCTTACAGCAAGACGCACATTTAGCGCTACAGGACACGCATTAAACTATTTATTTTTCAACATATTTGAATTACAAATAAAGTTTTCCGTGATACATTTCATTCCATTGCTGTAATCTGTAACACCTGAGGATATAATTACATTATTCCTCATGGGGGTACACGCTTACTTTGTGTACCATGTGTTTGGTAAGCACAAGGAGCCCTAGCTAATATGGTATTTGTTTATACAACTTTACACATCGGTACCATATTTCTCTAACACATAAATTACACAGCTATCTGATCATTTAAATGAGAGAGACAAACATTTACTTTACTACATCAGTGACAGATGTTTACGTAATTACACCATTGGATAACTTCACACTTACGAAGTTGTATTTTGTCTGTACTTTGTGAACTGTTCATATTTTTTCAGAACCATTGTGACGCTATGAGAGCTTTGAATGATGTATTTGGTATGGGGTCATGATTTTTAAATTACGTTTGAGGTCGATGACACTTTTGACATGAGCACAGATTTTTTTTGTAGGTTTTGAAATAGGAAGCCATGACGATTTTGAGATTTGGCTGAAGTTTGATGATGTTATGATGACGATGTGTATTACGCTGTAGTGGTATGTTTATGATCAATAGGCTGATGCTATGTGAGGAATTTGATTATGTTATGTATTTCTTATGATTAAATATTGAAGAAGTGTCGACAAATATGTATATGTGTAATAAAGCAAGGAATAATGAGTAATGGTTAGGGACTCTGGTTTGTGCAAAAGGTTGTTGGAAAACAAGAATCGTACTTTAAGAGTTATGAAATGTATGTAAATGCGTGAATGTATTACAATGCCGATGAAAATTTTTTGGACACTATTATATTTAAAGGATTTTGTTTCTACAGATTTGTAACGCAAATTATCAACCTGTGAAAATATTTTTATATGTGACTGTCACTGTAGCGGAAACTGATGTCGTAAATTTTTCAGTAAGAAAGGTAAGTGACCACCTGCACGTAATGCGTCGTGGGCACCCAGCTGCGCGACAGGCGCCTGGAAAAAAAAGCCATTAGTGTGTGCCTGTCAGAGGCACAGGTGGAAAAAAAGAGGCCATTAACCTCGCTATTGACATTCCTTTGTAGAAAGCATCGTAAATACGACACCCTCAAACTTGAAAACATGATTACACTGTAGAGTTCTTAATTTATGATATTTACTAAAATGAAATGATGAGAAACGTTTCATGTCTATTGTCTTGCTAGCTGGAAGATTGTTTACTGCATTATGAAGTGCCTTATGGCTAGCGAATGACGTTTCACGCCTTGCTTTGCCTATTTTGTTTAATATATAGTTTCTTGTTGCAACGCAGCATTGTTTAAATTAAAATTTAATACATGTACTAATATAACTACTTTCTTTCTACAGACCCAGTAAAGAATCATATTATGATGTACTTCCTTAGAAAAGAGGGCACAAATAGACATTTCCCTTCACAGGACTTGCAAAAATAATTTTTTTTACGATTTGGTAACTTATCTGCTAGCGTATGTTCTAATGATGCATCACTCTAGTGTTAAGGTGTGACATAGGTACTAAACATTTTTACTGTAATATTTTTTCTGCTTCAGCTTTGTCATGTTTAGATATAAATTATTACATTTATTGCTGCTCGCTATGCTTACTTGCATTTTTTTTTGTCATTGCTGTTTGTTTTAATTGTTTTGTGCTGCTGCATTGCCTCATCCATTAGTTTAGCATCTGAGCTCAATAGGTTTAAGTTAGCTTAAGAGGGGGTAGACTATATAAGAAACTAACTATGATGAATTGGAAGAAAAGCATTCAGAAGCTATAAGAAAATGGTTTGGCCAAAAAAGTTGTGTACAGTGGAGGAAAACTATTTTTGAAAGAGGATGAGAACAGAATGCAGAAAGCATGCTTGGATAGGATTTTTTTTGGCTGGAGCAAATGTTGAAATAAGAGGGGCGATCTATGGAATGACGTTTTCGGTTGGACTCCAGTACCAAATGTTACCCTGAAAACAAACCCTGTCCTTTCCTTTTGTGTATCCCACTATGTGTTTGTGTACCCTTGTGTATTTATTTTCTTCCTGTCTCTGTGTACTGTTTCATAGAATTTTTTTCTGTTCTAATACTAAGCTACATTCACTATGATGAGGAATACTGTTATCCTCAAATATAATTTGCATCAATAATATGTTATTTACTTTGTAAAAATGTTTAGACATTATTTATTCTATTTTGTTCTAATGCTCATGTGTGAAGTTGATGTTTCAAAAGTTATTCTGATCTTTTATGTATGTACTTATGTCGTAATTTTTGTGACACTGATGTATTTGCTATTTCGATTCTTTTGTAAAGCCTGTACTACTGCAAAGGTTATCTGTAGTGTTATGTTATTTAAAGATGTATTTTGTACCTTTGTTATTGCATTCTTATGTTATAAAATTGTAATTGTCACCAGTTCATCAAATTAAGTAACTTGTAAATTACATTTCACTGCACACGTTTCTGTTGGTCATAGTATATGGACAATATGTGAGAAGTAGGGACTGATAGTGTTTGCACATGTGTTAGTAACTCAGTAAGGGACTGGATAACATCATTGCTGGTTCTAAGGACATTTCAAAAACAATTTTTCTGAGTGCACAAGTGGTGGTTATGGACGTGTTATATTAACTGCAAGACTCTTCAATGGTGATTGTGCGCCTGCACAGTCAAACACATGGCTGCTGGCCATCTCTACAAGGACTACAGTGGGTCTACACCTTTGATGACCCACCAATACCATTATTTGTACAAGGACTGCAATGGGTCTGCACCTCTGGTGGCCCACCAATACCGTAATCTCTACCAGGACTACAGTGGGTCTGCTCTGTGATGACCTACCTACCGATAGTCTTCGACGTCGACTGACTCTGTTGTGGCCCATTACCTGTCTGCATGTCAAGAGTCAGCACTGTCTTTCGTTGGAAGGACAACACTACTTCTTCAAGACTGCATGGAAATCCAGTACTTCCGTGTGCATTTTCTTTTATTGCTCAGTCTTTGAGAAAAACACTACTATTTTACTGTGATGAATGATCAGGACTGTCTATATGGACTGTGAGAAAATTTTAGCTTTTGACCAACATTGTATCAATAAGTGTGTGCATTTGATATATTTGTTATAGTAATTATGAAAAATTTTATCAAATCATTATTGGCCACTGCCCAAAACAATTTGTAAAAATTTTTTGTGGGGAGCATGGGGCTATGTAAGTAGGCTGTTTAGTTTTTTTTATTGGTAACGCCGCCGTCACGTAGCGCTCTGTATGAAAATCACTGGCTGTTCCGTAAGCACTCTGTGGCTAGTTTGCATTGTTGTCTGCCATTGTAGTGTTGAGCAGAGGCAGCTGGATGCTAACGGCGCGTAGCGTTGCGCAGTTGGTGGTGAGCCGCCAGCAGTGGTGGACGTGGGGAGAGAGATGGCGGAGTTTTGAAATTTGTAAGAATTGGTGTCATGAACTGATATATATATTATGACTATTAAGGAAAATACATTGTTTGTTGTCTATTAAAACCTTTCATTTGCTAACTGTGCCTCAGTAGTTAGTGACTTCCGTAGTTTGAATCTTTTATTTAGCTGGCAGTAGTGGCGCTCGTTGTATTACAGTAGCTTGAGTAACGAAGATTTTTGTGAGGTAAGTGATTTGTGAAACGTATAGGTTAATGTTAGTTAGGGCCATTCTTTCGTAGGGATTTTTGGAAGTCAGATTGCGTTGCGCTAAAAATATTGTGTGTCAGTTTAAGCACATTCGTGTATAATTGTTCAAAGAGGACGTTTCACATAGACAGTCTTGTATAATTGTTTTAAGGGGACGTTTCAAAGGAAGCGAGCAGAAGCAGGAAAAGGTGAACATGTCCCAGTACTGCTCTTAGAAATGGTTTTACTATACCAAAATATTAACTGAATACATAACTTTGCACTGAGGTGGGACGCCTTAGACCCGTGATACGTAGTACAATTCTCAATAACAAGCGAAGTGTCCTGGCCGTCTGCTCTTGATCAAAATGGGCAGAATCTGTCGCAGAGCTGGTAGACCACCACAGCACCGGTTAGAGGGCGCTGTCGTCGGTGTCTGTCGTAGTGCCAACTTAATCACAATTTTACTCAGTAGCGCCGAAAATTAGTGCTGGTGCTGCAGATCGAATAACTAATAACAAGATACTGAGTCGAACTGGGGAAAACAAGAAACTTATGGCACGACTTCGTTTCACAAGGCATATCCCGAGACACCAAGGAATTGACAGTTTGGTAATGGATAGAAGTATGTATATGTGGGTTTTGGAGAGGGGGGGGGGTATTGAAATTGTAGAGGGAAACGAAGTCTTGAATACAGTTAGCAGGTTCAAACTGATGTACACTGCATTGGCTGTGCAGCGCTGAAGCGGCTTGCACAGAATAGACTACCTTGGGCAGCTGCATCAAACCAATCTTCAGACTCAAGACCACAACAACAACACTGGAGAAGGGGGTGGGAGCGAGAGGTAGGCTTCTGGTCCACAATTCTGCAAGTTCTTTACTGGGAAAACTCATGAGAAAGGTAGGTATCGCGTGATTCAGTACCCTCGGCTGTTGACATGGTAAAAAACGTTTCTGTGTTGCTCTAAATTAACGGCGGTGCTCATTCTCGTATGAGAAAAGCTATTTAGCTCATACTATAGGCCGATGCAACGAACTGAGGTAGCGGCTCTTGTATTCTTTTCTTGTTGTAAACAGAAATATCTCTGGTATGACGTTAAACTGTAACCACACGTGGAGTGACCACTGTATAAGCAACAATAGCAGCAACCTCTCTGGAATTTAGACGAAGGAGTGGAAGTTGTGAGCTGTAACTGTTGCCTTGCCTGTGTGTGAAGGTGGAAGGAAAAGAAAATGGTTCAAATGGCCCTAAGCACTATAGGACGTAATATCTATGGTCATCAGTCCCCTAGAATTTAGTACTACGTAAACCTAACTAACCTAAGGACATCACACAACACCCAGTCATCACGAGGCAGAGAAAATCCCTGACCCCGCCTGGATTCGAACCCGAGAACCCGGGCGCGAGAAACGAGAACGCTTCCGCACGACCACGAGCTGCAGACGGTGGAAGAACGATATAGAATATAAAGAAAATGGTCATGATCACCTACCACTTACCAGCAGTTACAGATGTGGCTCCAATGTAATTTTTATGTGGTAAGTGAATAACGCAATCGGACAGTTGCATCATGCTGTGTAGTTAATTGAGTACTGGACTTCATTTCTGAAGGACTGTAATTTCGTTGGTGCACCATAAATAATCTGATATATTGATAATCAGTATTTGGATCACACTAATGGCGGACGGGCTCCATGTCAGCAGTTTTGCATTTCTTTCACGAATAGTTGTACACAAAGCTGATAAAGACATTAACACAAAAATGTAAAAAAAAAGTTATTGTATGGCATTGTCTCCTGGGAGGCCCCATGCAGGGGAGTTAGGCCACTGTATTGCAAGTCCTTTTTAGATGACGCTACATCGGCGACTTGCGAGTAAATGATAATGAAAATGGTGATGAAGGACACACAACACCCACTCCCCTGCGAGGAATCGAACCCGGACCCCCTAGAAGTCGGTAAGAGCTACCCCTATGCTGCGGAGGCGCACATAAATACAATGAGATATATTTTGTTTGTTAAACTAACACATCTGAAAGCTATTAATTTAAATATACATAAATATATTCATGGTAATTTAGAGCTAACACCAGAGATGCTTACATAGCGAAAGCTGAGGACCAAAGGACGATAAGAAACAAGAATCGTATCTGATTGCAGAAAAAAAGAAAAGGCTTCTCCGTTCTTTATTCTCATAGAAAATTTGATCACATACTTATTAACATTTGTGGACTCTCTGGTACACACATATTTCATAAACACAAAGAAAGAAAAATTTTCTCGGTGTCTTCCATTTGCCACCTTGAGTGACTACGATACTGCTGTTACATGAGCAGTCATTCAAGTCATTTAAGTACAACAAAATAAAAACCGTGGTGTATACAAGAAAAAACAATACAGAATTTGACATGTTTCAAATAAACTTTTTCACAAATCACTTTAATTGGCATGGGAGATACTTGTACAAGATACACTAAGTTAAAATAAGAGAGGTATCATTGTTTTGAGGATAAGAGCTTAAGTCTGTTACGTGACGTGTCTCCCCATGGTAATTGATGCAGCCACTGCTGGAGTGAAGTCGCAGTCGGCCGGTATGATGTCAATCGGTCGACGACGACCGGCTGAGTGCACTTTGCAGCAGAGGTGGGCATCGAGGTGTGGCCCGTCCAGGACCGCAGCTGTTGCGAAAGCACCTGTATGCCACGGGCTCAGCTGAGTTGCGCGTAGAGACGCAGCCCACGGCCCGCGGCCTCGCTGCTCCTCAGTGTGCGCGCCCGTGACGTTACTGCACCAGTGCCGTGCATAAACACTGCTGTGCTTTGGCCTACGGCGGTGAGTAGAGCAGAGTTTGGTGGAGTGCTGGGATTTCTTCATTTTTTTTTTTGACGCACAAAATAAGCGGGGAAGCTAAACGAGGTTTGCGAAAGAAGGTGCACATGGCCAGAAAAAGAGAAGTGAAAGAAAAACTGAACAGTGGTGAGTAGAGAACCACACAGCCTGAAGTGAATCTTGATGTACAGTTTGGCCCATATTGAAGCCAATTGTGCATGGCGTTAAGAAAATCGTTCATTTTGTTTGCTGTTCGCAGTGCGGTGAAATTTACTCTCCTGCTGAATGGTCAAGTGGCACTTCGCACATTTCTCGTCATCCATGAGTGTCTCATAAACAAGTGTCTTACGTCGACGAGAAACGGCTTTTTAAACCTGCTCAGGAGATAACTGTCGGAAAATGAGTGTCTGTGTGTGCACAAGACGTAAGGACGTACGGAACTATGAAGGTCTTATGGATCTTGTTCAGACATTAATCGAGACTGCAAAAGGCTATTATGTCTCACCTCACAATTGTGTCGAGGCACATGGCAGAAAGTGCCAAAAGGCTACGACATATAATTATGCCTGAGGTAATTTTTCATATGACAGAAGGTGAATACTCAGCAACTACGGACATGTGGACATCCAGTGGGAGAAGAAACAATTATCTGACATGTACTGTGTCTTGTTTCATTGACTGGACTCTCAGATCTCGCATTTTATTACAACTCAGTTTCTAGATTAATTAAAAACGGGCGGTAACATACGAATTGATTTGTTTAGACGAATTATGCCTCTTGGTATTCACCACCCTACTTTGAACGACATCTGCACACGACTGATCAAGGTATTAACATAGTAGTTGCACTGCGTGATTATTCACGATTAAATAGTTCCAGCCATATGCTAAATGCAGGACTACTAAATACTTTTGATGCGAAGTATATATGTGTCAACTGTCCATAAGTTCATGGTCTTTTGACTGTGGTCAAAGAACGAGTCACTTTCGTAAAGTAAAGTGGTCGTCTTAATGCTCTTGATACATCACTGAGCCAGTCTAACGATACTCGCTGGAATAAGCAGCTGACAATAATAGAATGTCTTCGTGCGAGAAACTCTCTGAGAAGAGGGAAATGGCCCAAAATGAAGGAACTGATATCACACTGATGAAAGAACTTTTCACTGTATGTGTGTCAGTTGCGTAGCGTGGTTGTAAGGGTTGGGGAGAAAAAATAGTAGAATAAACAATAATTTAAACAAATGAAACGAAATGCATCTAATGAAACAACAACAACTACTACAAGCACTACTACTACTACCACCACTAATAATAATAATAATAATAATAATAATAATAATAATAATAACTAATTTGTTCAAGAAACGATGACAATTTTGTAGAGCCCCAGCTGCAAGAGAAGAAGCACTTATATTTTATTGTACACAAGTGCAATGCGCCTGTCTTTTGTTTCCACAAATAAGTCTAGGAGTCGGTCTACAAAGTTCTGGTCACAGATAGTGTCTTTTCTATGGCTAACGTACTAAAAAACGACAGCCGGATGTTGGAAATTGAACATCTCAACTAATTCTTCACTCGATGTGCATTTTCGACTTCTCATGGCGTAATGAATAATTCTTCACTCGTTTAAGAGCACTCGTCCTTTGTTCACTGCTTGCGGTAGTTGCGGAGTCTAAATCATTGTTGTCAATGTACTTTAAGAGAATTCTTGGAGATAAGTGTTTTTTCTCATCAGCGTTTACGTTTCACAGTTCATTTTCAAGTTGTTCTTGTTTGAAAAAAGAATATTTTTCTAATAATTGAAGCAGTTTCAACTTTGGGAATTCTTTTTGATAGTTCAGGAAACAGTTTTCTCTCAAAAGTTCAACAAACTGAATTTGGGAAAACCCTTCCATCAGAACAACTTACAAATCCAGTATCTCGTACGTTAGTGCTCTGAGAGATGTCTTTTGACTGTCATAGAGTGATAAGTTGCCATTCAAACGCAAGCTGCATTTAATGCATTCATCAACGAATGTTTCCGTTCTTAATTGTCGTACGTTTGTCGAAACAGTTCTTATTTCGTCGTGGCAAGCAGTTATACTGTCAGATTTTGACTGAAGTACATTAATGAGATGCTCAACATAAACCAAGAAACCTCGGTAGAATCAAAGCAAGTAGACAAACTTAGGATCATCCATCCGTCGTTTCATTCCCACAGCACAGCTCAAAGATTCTGGGTCCCACTGAGAGTCTGTGTCATCAAATATATAATTAAAAACACTATATAGCCCTGAGAAATGACTAGATGTTCTTGAAACTGCCCTGGAACGGAAGTTCCAATGAGTGTTGCATACAGGTGGCAGTTTAAATCCTTTCTCAGTTAGCAATACAGTTCGTTTTGATGATTTGCTGAAAAACGAATGGAATGCAATAAGATTACTTACAAACATGCGTACTTGCCGAATGATTTTGGAGGCATGTAACAGTACCAAATTCAGTTGGTACGTGTAACAATGAATAAACAGGGCATAGGGACAGAACTGCTTCACCAATTGTTGTAGTCCTCTTTCTCCGCCCGCCATTACGGAAGCGCCATCATATGTTTGACTAACAACTTTTCCTTCCACATTCCATTCTTTCAATACTGAATGAATAATGTTTGACAAACCTTCAGCAGTTTTATCTCCAGAAACTTCGTAAAATCCAGATAATCTTTCCTGAATTTTGCCTTAAATACAGTACCTGAATGTTATACTCATTTGAATCTTGCATGTCACGTCTAATGTTTCATCAGCCTGAATTGAAATGAAATTACAGTTCTGAATTTCAGATTTTATTTTCTCATTAACTGACAAAGTTATCATTTCTGTTACATCATTCTGTATATCTTAAAGGTTGAAGATGATGACAGATGGTCTCGGATTAACTGCTCTCCTTGAGCTACTAAATCCAACAATTCCAGATATTTATCTTTGTTGCTGGAGGATTCGTCTTCTCGATGGCCGCAAAAGACTAGTTCTTGTTTACAAAGAAATACAATTGCCTGAATAAGACGAACCAATACTCTCCTGCTGGATGCAACTTGTTTGTTGTATTTTATTGCTGTCAGACGAGCGGCTTCAGAAAGGGCGTGCTCAATTCTACTTTTGCCCTATAACTGAAATTATTCTTTGTTCTGCAGGTGACGTTTTGACATCTCATGGTTTTGTGCTTTCCTGTCAAAGTTCTTTATTGTACAAATGCCCTTACTACATCCTTCTTTTCACAACCAAACAGAAGACATATATAACAATATAATCTGTTATTAACTGCATTAGCAGTCAGCCAAGCATACTTTTCGTACCAGGCTGTCTGAAAAGTGCGTTTTTGTTTGGCTTCACTTAAAACTACACTGAGTATGGAGAAGGTCGTTTGTCCTTCAATTTACCCATTTTTCGTATGTTAATGTAGAAAAAGGCGTTTTTAATAAAAATTCTATAAGATGTTCAGTTGCTGGCTCACTCATGTTGGCGACATAACGAAAATATGCACTAAAATCTCACAAGAATGACTATGAACACAAACCGTGCGACTGTTCACACTTCCGCGTGAAAAGCCACCGTAGAAGCGGCATAGACTGGTCTCGATACCTACTAGCAAGTGAAGCACAGCGGCCTTCGTGGAAGGGGAACTGGAGGGGAGCTGAGAATGCCACTAACGCTCAGACGCACATAGCCAGGTAAGAGAAGGGAAGCGGAGACTGAGAGCAGTCGAGTCTCAAGCAGGCAGATACACCAATACTCAGTGTGCGTCGGCGCGGGCTACAAAACTGATGTCTTCGTTCATTTAGTTGTTTATATTTTTGCTATGAATTACTATTGCATCTTTTTTAAGCAACGATACAAGGAAGACTAAGTCTCAAAGTCTCCCCTCATGCTACGCCACAGAAGTATGCTATTCTATTACTATAATTCTTATACGCAATCGTTTATTTTATAGCTTTTAAAACATAAGGGTTTTTGTAGCTCTTCAAAGCGGCCCCCAAGCAATTATAACAGGAGAATCACCTACACTGCACCTTCTGTTGACAGGGACGATGACAATGTTAAAGCATTTGAGTCAGGAGCCCCAGGACAGAGAAGCTTTTGAAATCGGACTTTTACATAAACGCCTCAACTTATACTTAGATGAAAAGCTATTTGTGCAGAGATACTGTGAGGTAGCAAATTTCTTCCGCGCACCATTCCTCATTTAAAAATGATAAATGAAGATAAGAGGCGTAAAGTCATAAAAAGGATACAATAGTATTCCTTCCTCATACTTCTCCAATCCCACAATACACTCTAACGACATTTTCCTTTACTGCATCTCCAACCGACTTTTCTCTTTATTCTCGCTACCGGATTCAAACGGAAGTGGCTTACCCTTCCATCTAGAAATAGGTATCTCAATGTACTCTGCTCTTCTGGAAGTTACAAAAAAAAATAACAATAATAATGTTCGGAAATAGGAGAGACGCTCATTCCGACATGTTCCTCCAAAACTGGCAACATGTGAATCCTTATGAATCAATGTTGTCCTAAATAAAAGCTTGAATTTTTGCCGTATATGCACTGAAATATGAATTTTGCTGTCCTCCGCTAAAAATATGATAGGAGTAATGAGGCTGGACATGTATTCCAGATCCCCACCCCATCAGAGAATAAATCGTGTTGAAGCACATAAATTCCGCTACACCATCTGCTGGATTTGAAGATGGGACTGAGACAATCGGGTAGCCTACACTCGATGTCATTCAACATCTACACCGAACAAGCAGTAAGGACACAAGGTTAAATTTGTAAACAGAATTAAATATCAGGGAGAAGCAATAAACATTTTGAAGTTTACAGGTGCCACTGCACTTCTGTCAGAGACAGCAAAGAACTTGGAATAACAGTTCAATGGAATCGATAGTGCCCTGGAAAAGGATTATAAGATAACCCTCAGTGGAACTAAATGAAAAGTAATTGAGCGTATTGCCGGCCGCGGTGGTCTCGCGGTTCTAGGCGCGCAGTCGGGAACCGTGCGACTGCTACGGTCGCAGGTTCGAATCCTGCTTCGGGCATGGATGTGTGTGATCTCCTTAGGTTGGTTAGGTTTAAGCAGTTCTAAGTTCTAGGGGACTGATGACCACAGCTGTCAAATCCCATAGTGCTCAGAGCCATTTTAAATGGAACGAATTCCAATGAAAGCTAGAAGTACCAAACGATTTTCCATTACGTGTACTACAAAAGGGAGGCGTAATATATGACCAACACAGATTTCGTTAATTTTCGTTGTCTTTTACGCCCAACATACTTTTTAAAGATATATTTATGGGTAAGAATGGTTTTAAACCCGAAAATATGAATGAAACACATGTTCTGAAAATTCACATATACTGGCAAGACTTAAATTTTTGCGGTAAGTTTTACTACAAAATATGAAACAATTGCAGAATCTGGTAGAAGAAATCACTAAGAAGCACAAATACATTTTTTTTAAATTTGAAATATAATGAACATGACTAGATTACGGTATTCTGGAAAGGCAGGCATAAATTACTCCTTTCTTCTCCCTCGCTATAGCGAGGGTTAAGTCAGGTAGTGTTAAGTGAATCACATTACGAAATGAGACACTAAAATTACTATTCAGCAGAAAAATTACTGATGATGGCCAAAGTAGAGAGGATATAAAATGAAGACAGATTATAGCAAGAAAAGAATTAATGAAAAAGAGGGATTTGGTAACATCGAATATAAATTTAGGAAATATTTCTCGAAGGTATTTGTATGGTTTCCAAGATGCTGCTCCAGGTGGATGTAAAAATGAATGTGCACAATGGAAAATGCTGATAGCGAAAATAAAGATTTGGCCCTGTCTGACTACCCGTGAAGCAGATCATAGGAGCTCTTAACGGTGATATTATTCCCTCCTCCTTTTTCTTTAACATATAAATTACGTCATAAAAATAAATGAATGATTAAGGGAACTAGTAACAACTAAATCTTAATGTTGTTTCTGCTTATACATTTATTGTAGGTTTGAACGCCTTTATATTTTACAAATGTTTATATGTCGATGTGCAATGGACATAAAGAGATACAAATGAATTTCCTGACTAATTTTAATGATCAACTGCCCAAATCTGCCCCGTTTTATGGCTACGCTATCTAATATAAATAACGTGAGATGACTGATATCATCTACGTCCCAAACACTAGAAGACACTACTTTCAAAGATGATCTACACTGCTGTGCAACCTCAGTGGAAATTAAACTTACATTTTCACAGCCCTAATAAGCCGAAACAATTACCAATATCACCGAATGTACTGATCCCCGTGTGTCGGACTGTTGGTTTTCGTACACGTCTGCGACGATGGAAGAACTCCAGCCACACAATAAAAACTCATTAAACACAAGGACGGCAGAAGTTGGTCCTCTGACTACTACAATGTAATACTATCTTCTCCCGACATGAAAGGCGAACTCCCAGCCACAAGGACGGAATTCAGATAACGTCTCAACGTGAGTACAAGGCACAAGCCTTGTCGGCCCTATCTTAAACGTTGCAAACACATTTCCTCTTTCTTCAGTGCCGTCAAAGACGGTACCGAATCTGCGGCCTTCGGAAATACTAAATGCGTCTGTACCGTTTCAGTACCCATTACATCTGAAACACAATCAACCTTATTGATAACTTTCTGTGCAACCTCCTAATTATCTACAACAAAATTAGGGTCGGCTGTTGCATGCACTCTGTTAGACACAAAACTCTTCGGTACATGCACTTCCTTCCACATCTTGTTGAGGCTGCAGAAATTCGCAACCTCTCCGCTAGGGAATACCTCACTAATTATGCAAACAACAAACGAGGAGAACAAAGCACTATGACGACAAGGACACATAATCTAATTCTATCCTATCACTTACTGTTACTTAACTTTTCCCATTGAGCGGCTACTCATGAATATTACTTTACGTGCTTAAACGCAGTGAGCCACATTTATTGCTCCAAATGAAATACATTGCCCATTCGAAACGGAAAAAACTACCACAAAACTCCGACTTCTCGACAAAACTCATCTTCCCCTCCTAAGAAGCTACGCATGGTTAACACCTTATACACTTCCAGACAATGAGTCTCACTCATTGATGATAGTCAAAAATAACGTTCATACTTACACAGCCTCAGAACACAGTCAGAGTTTACTTGAGACATGTCACACATTAAAACGTAACTGAAAAGCTGCTAAAAGTTGCACTTACTGGATGTGATACTCACAGAGAGAAAAATAGAACACTCATCACACTCATCCACTGCACACTGGTGCTGTGTGTCGACTAAACTGCAACGCTAAGGTAGTCCAGAGTCATCGTCTCTAGGGAGGGTGGCTGGTAATGTTCCCCTGTCACTGAAATTTACGGGTGACATACACCTCTGACATCAAAAGTGGAGGTCCAGGATGGATGACATCTACACGCGGAAGTCAGAGTTGAGGTGGTGGATTATTGTCGGGATAATGATCGATGGGTGCTCACAAAGACTTCACTACTAGTTATACATTTTACAGAAGAACAAACTAGAACATTCTGTGATGCAACGTCCTCCATAGTGTGTGCTGAAGGCAGGTAGCCATGGTCTCAAACGACTGCCTTAAAGCTTGTTGCACGTGGTAGTTGGCCCACAGGCTGGAAGATGCTACGCTCACAGCACTGACCTTAAAACCAGCAGCGGGAGCCCACAGTTAGTGGAGGCCAAGTTCCATGGTGGCTGCTTGTAGCCTCATGTCGCCCCGTGGAGCGGCATACACATCTGCTCCTAAATAGTAGGTAACAGACTGAGACACCTTTGACTGAAAATAATGGTAATTTATGTTGGGACAGACAGGGCTAGCTACGTAAGTCACAGCTTGTAACCGTGTAAACCATAAGAAGTTTGTTGATTGGATGTGTAGTTACTGGCCTACCAACGTCTTACTGCTGTGTCGTCGTTATGGTGGTGCCAGCCGCTTTCCTGGAGCATGCCAGTGGCATTGCTGCATCGGACTCAGGTTGGAATGTATACCGCAGACCCAGGCTGGACAGTGAAGGAGGAGGTGTGTTTATAGTGATAAGACGTGCAATAGTTTCGAAGGAAATTGAAGGGGATCCGAAATATGAAATAATTTAGTGAAGGTCATGGTTA
Source organism: Schistocerca gregaria (assembly GCF_023897955.1). Taxonomy (NCBI): domain Eukaryota; kingdom Metazoa; phylum Arthropoda; class Insecta; order Orthoptera; family Acrididae; genus Schistocerca; species Schistocerca gregaria. The sequence goes on along the minus strand of NC_064931.1, from coordinate 397,474,489 downwards.
AAGCAGGCTCAGACATAGTAATTGGACGTCTCTATAGGCCCCCTGGCTTAGCAGCTGTTGTGGCTCAGCACTTGAAGGATAATTTGGAAAATATTTCGAGTAGATTTCTCCACCAAGTTATAGTTCTGGGTGGAGATTTTAACTTGCCGGATATAGACTGGGAGACTCAAACGTTCATAATGGGTGGCAGGGACAAAGAGTCCAGGGAAATTTTTAAACTGCTTTATCTGAAAACTACCTTGAGCAGTTAAGCAGAGAATTCTTCTCTACATTGTTGTACAGATGACAAAATGTTAGATACCGAAACAGATGACAGAGGGATAGAAAACAATTAAAATCGCTCAAAAGAGGAAAGCCCGCTGGACCTGACGGGATACCAGTTCGATTTTGCACAGACTACGCGAAAGAACTTGCCCCCCTTCTTGCAGCGGTGTACCGTAGGTCTCTAGAAGAGCGTGCCATTCTAAAGGATTGGAAAAGGGCACAGGTTATAACCGTTTTCAAGAAGGGACATCGAACAGATGTGCAGAACTATAGACCTATATCTCTAACGTCTATCAGTTGTAGAATTTTGTAACACGTATTGTGTTCGAGTATAATGACTGTTCAGGAGACTTAGACATCTGCTCTGTAAGTATCATCATGGGTTTAGAAAAAGACGATCGTGTGAAACCCAGCGCGCGCTATTCGTCCACGAGACTCAGAGGGCCATAGACACGGGTTCCCGGGTAGATGCCGTGTTTCTTGAATTCCGCAAGGCGTTCCATACAGTTCCCCACAGACGTTTAATGAACAAAGTGAGAGCATATGGACTATCAGACCAGTTGTGTGATTGGATTGAAGAGTTCCTAGATAACAGAACGCAGCATGTCTCTCAATAGAGAGAAGTCTTCCGAAGTAAGAGTGATTTCAGTGATTTCAGTTGTGCTGCAAGGGAGTGTCGTAAGACCGTTGCTATTCACAATATACATAAATTACCTTGCGGATAACATCGGCAGTTCACTGAAGCTTTTTGAGGATGATGCTGTGGCATATCGAGAGGTTGTAACAATGGAAAATTGTACTGAAATGCAGGAGGATCTGCAGCGAATTGACGCTTGGTGCAGGAAATGGCAATTGATACTCAGTGTACACAAGTGTAATGTGCTGCGATAACATAGAAAGAAAGATCCCTTATCATTTAGCTACAATATAGCAGGTCAGCAACTGGAAGCAGTTAATTCCATAAATTATCTGGGAGTACGCATTAGGAGTGATTTAAAATTTAATGATCATATAAAGTTGAACGTCGGTAAAGCAGATGCCAAACACATTCATTGGAAGAGTCCTTAGGAAATGCAATCCGAAAACAAAGGAAGTAGGTTACAGTACGCTTGTTCACCCACTGCTTGAATACTGCTCTGCAGTGTGGAATCAGTACCAGAAAGGGTTGACAGAAGAGATAGAGTAGACTCAACGGAGAGCAGCGCGCTTCGTTACAGGATCATTTAGTAATCGCGAAAGCGCTACAGAGATGACAGATAAACTCCAGTGGAAGCCACTGCAGGAGAGGCGCTTAGTAGCTCGGAACGGGCTTTTGTTGAAGTTTTGAGAGCATAGCTTCATCGAGGAGTCAAGCAGTAATATTGCTCCCTCCTACGCGTATGTCGCGAAGAGACCATGAGGATAAAATCAGAGAGATTAGAGCCCACACAGAGGAATACCGACAATCCTTCTTTCCACCAACAATACGAGACTGGAATAGAAAGGAGAACCGATAGAGGTACTCAAGGTACCCTCCGCCACACACCGTCAGGTGGCTTGCGGAGTATGGATGTAGATGTAGGTGTAGAAATGGTGTTTGGTCGGCTCTGAGCTGGTCGATTCCCAAGATCATTTGCAACAGGCATGGTAACATCACCATTTTACTCACTAGCGCCGAAAAATAGTGGTGGCAATGCAGATCGATTAATTGATAAGAACATACTGAGTCGAAATAGGGAAAACAAGAAATTTATGGCACAACTTCTTTTCATAGGGCATATCTTGAGACATCAAGGAATTGTCACTTTGGTAATTGAGGGAAGTGTGTATATGTGGGAAGGGGGCGTGAGGGAGAGGTAGGCTTCTGGTCCACAATTTTGCAAGTTCTTTTCTGGGAGAACTCACGAGTGACATAGATCTCGTGTGATTCAGCGTCCTCGGCTGTTGACATGGCAAAAGACGTTTCTATATTGGTCTAAGTTAATGGCGCTGCTCATTCTCGTATGAAAAAAGGTATTTACCTTACACTGTTGGCCGATGCAACGAACTGATGTAGGTGTTCCTGTAGTATTTTGTTGTTGTATACAGATGCGTCTCTGGTATGACGTTAAACTGCAACCATACAAGTAGTGCCCACAGTATAAGTGGTCCCTATCCAACAATAGCAATAACCTCTCTGGTAGGTGGATGAGCGAGTGGAAGTGGTCAGCTGTAACTGTTATCTTGCCTGCTTGCGAAGGTGATAAAGAATGTAAAGAAAATAGTCGTGATGACCTACTACTTACTAGCAGGTAATCAGCTCAGTAATGTCAACTGAAATTAACTGAGCAGTGCTTGTTGATTTCTGTTGTTAATTCATATTACCCCAGGATGGTGTTGACAGAAACGCAAAGTTACAGATGCGGCTCCAAAGTAATTTTCATAAGGCAAGTGCATAACGCGATCGGTCCATCGAATCTGTTGAGTATCGGATTTCGTTTTTGAAAGACTGTAGGTTCTTTGGCGCACCATAAATGATCTGATAAATTGCTAATCATTTTTTGAATCACACCAATGGCGGACATGCTCCAAGTCAGCAGATTTGCATTTCTTTTACGAATAGCTGTATACAAAGCTGATAAAGGCATTAATACAAAGAGATATGTTTAGTTTGTTAAATTAATACATCTGAAAGGTATTAATTTAAATATACTTAAATACGACGGGCGTTTGAAAAGTCTGTGCAAAGTCCGAGAGATGCCACCACCGGCGCCTATCGAGGTCATGTTTATTTATCAGCATCTTTGGAAAGAACGCACACCACGTTTGAGCCATATTGGTCCATTTCTTTGTGTTTGGCATTTGTGTGAATCAAGGAAGTTGAGTGATTGTCAAAAAATGGATGAAAAATAATTTCGTGTGGTGATTAAACATTACTTTATGGAAGGCACAACGCCTCAGGAGACCAAAGAGAAGCTTGATAAACATTACGGTGACTCTGCGCCATCGATTAGAACAGTTTATAAGTGATATCAAAATTTTAGGAGTGGCCATATGGGCACAAGTGATGCTGAACTTTCTGGATGCCCTCTGGAGGTTACGACTACAGAAATCATAGATGAAATCCATGATATGGTGATGGATGACAGAACATATTTTGCAAGAACATTTGTACATGAGAAAGCTATCGGCGAGATGCTTTCGGCGATTGCTCATGGTTGACCAAAAACGGAATTGTGTGAAGTGCTGCAAGGATGGTTGCAGCTCTTCAGAAGAATCTGCAGGACTTTGAGCGTCGTTTCGTCACTGAGGATGAAACATAGATACATTACTATATTCTTCATACCAAACGACAATCTAAACAATGGGTCACCAAGGGAGAATCTAAACCAAAACCGGCGAATACCATTCCTTCGGCCTTAAAGGTTTTGGTGACGTTCTTTTGGGATGCGCAAGTGATAATCCTCCTCCAGTATCTGGAAAACGTAAAACTATTACAAGTGAATATTATTCATAATTTTTGGACCGTTCTTTTCCATCACGAGAATGCACCGGCACACACCTCAGCAGCTGTGGTCGAAAATTTATGGAAATAGGATTCCAACTCACATCCCCCACCCCTAACCTATTTGCCAGACTTGGCTACCTCGGACTACTATTTGTTCCCCAAATTTAAGAAATGGCTGTCGCAGCAAAGACTTTATTCAAACGAGGAGACTATGTTGAAAAATAAAGGAGGTTTAACCCAAACATATAAGCAATTTTTATTTTTGCACGGACTTTTCAAACGCCAGTCGCATTTTCATAGTTCCTAAGAGCTAACAAGATAGTTGCATACATAGCGAAAGCTGAAGAACTAAGAACGATATGAATCAGGAAGGCATCTCCTAGCTGATCGCAGAAAAAATGCGAAGGCCTCTCTGTTCTTCATTCTTGTAAAATGTATTACATGTACTTATTAACATTTGTGGACTTTCTGGTACATATATATTTCATAAACATAACGAAAGAGAATTTTTTTTGGTGTCTTACGTTTTCCTATGATGTATTTGACTACGAAACTGGCTGTTACATGAAGAGTCATTCAAGTAGTCAGAACAACAAAATAACAAGATTGGTGTATACAAGAAAAAACAATACACAATTTGAAATGTTTAAATAAACAATTTGACAGACCATTGTCATTGGGACAGGAGATATTTGAATAAGACAGAGTAACTTAAAATTTCAGAGGAATAATTGTTCCGAGTATAATAGGTTAAGTCAGTTCAGGGACGGGTCTGCCCGTGGGAATTGATGCAGCCACTGCTGAAGTGTCGTCGCAGTTAGCTTGTATGATGTCAAAAGGTCGGTGTCGACCGGCTGAGTGCGAGGTCTGTTCGTGCACTTTGTAGCAGAGGTGGGCATCGAGCGCCGTCCCTCCAGGACCGTAGCCATGACAGAGGAGCGAGCATGGCCTCGCGCTGCCGGTTCAGCCGGAACAGACGCATCGAGTCCGACAGGCAGCACGGTGCAGAGTCGTGCACAGAGGCCCGGCCCGCGAGCTGCGTCCGCACTGGACTACAGCAGACTCGGGCCGAGCGAGTCCTGACGTCACCTGCAAGGCGGAGCAGTGCTGTTGTGAAAGAAACTGTATGCCACGGCCTCAGCACACAGGCCGCGCGCGCACTCGCTGCTCCGCACTGAGCGAGTCCGTGACGTCACTGCACCAGTGCCTTGCGCAAGCACTGGCGTGCTGCGGCCTACGGGCTGTCGGTAGTACTGCCCGCAGTTGCGAGCTACGGGCTACGAGCGGTGAGTGGAGCAGTGTTCAGTGGAGTGGTGGGATTTCTTCATTTTTGCCGTAACGCACAAAATGAGCTGGGAAACTAAACGTGGTCTGAAGAGGAAGGAGCGCATGTCAAGAAAAAGGGAAGTAAAAGAAAAATTAATCAGTGATGAGTAGAAAACCACACAGCTTGAAGCGAATCTTAAAAGTTCAGTTAGGACCGTGTTAAGCCTAGTGTGAATGGCGTTGAGAAAAGCGTTCATTTTGTTTGCTGTTCGCTGTGCTGTGAAATTTACTCTATTGCTGAAGGGTCAAGTGCCATTTCACCCATTTCTCGCCATCCATGAGCGCCTAATAAACAAGGGTCTTATGTGGACAAGAAACGAATTCCTACACCTGCTCATGAGATAACTGTCGATAAATGTGTGGCAATGTGTGCACGAGACGCAAGGTCGTATGGAACTATAAGAGGTGCAGGTTTTATGGATCTTGTTCAGACTTCAATTGTCACTGCATAGGCCATTAACTCTGAACCAACAACTGTGTCGTGGTACATGGCAGAAAGAGCTAAAAGCCTACGAAATATAATTATGCCTGAGGTAATTGGTCATATAACAGAAGGTGAATACTCAGCAACTACATACACGTGGACATCCAGTGAGAGAAGAAACAAATATCTGACATATACTGTCTCCTGTTTCGTTGACTGGACTCTCAGATCTCGCATTTTCTTTAAAACTCAGTTTCCAGATGAATCAAAAACGCTCTGTAACAGTATAAGAGGAAGGTTTAGACGATTTATCACCCTTGGTATCCACCACTCTACTTCGAAAAACATTCAGCACACAACTGATCCGCGGTGGTCTCGCGGTTCTAGGCACGCAGTCCGGAATCGTGCGACTGCTACGGCCACAGGTTCGAATCCTGCCTTGGGAATGGCTGTGTGTAATGTCCTTAGGTTAGTTAGGTTTAAATAGTTCTAAATTGTAGGGGATTAATGACCACAGCAGTTGAGCCCCATAGTGCTCAGAGCCATTTGAACCATTTGAACAACTGATCCAAATACCAACATTGGCGTTGCACTGAGCGATTATTCACGATTGAATTGTTCGTGCCATATGCTAAATACAGGGCTACGAAATAATTTTGAGGCCGAGTATATATTCTTTATGGATCAATGAGCCAGTCTAACGATACTCGCTGGAATAAGCACCTGACAATGATAGAATGTCTTTGTGTGAGAGGCTCTCTGAGAAGAGAGAATTAGCCCAAAATGAAGGAACTGATAATACGCTGATGAAAGAGCTTTTTACGTTATATATGCTATTCAATTACTGTAATTCTTTTGGGCAATCGTTTATTTTATAGCTTTTAAAAGATAAGGGTTTTTGTACGTCTTCAAAGCGGCGTCTAAGGAATTCAAACTGGGGAAATCACCTACACTGCACCTTCTGTTGACATGGATAATGAGAATGTTAAAGCATTTGAGTCAGGCGCCCCAGGACAGAGAAGCTTCCGAAATCGGACATTTACATAAACATCTCAATTTATAGTTAGCTGAAAAGCTATTTGTCCAGAGATGCTATGAGGTAGCAACTTTCCTCTAGCGACCATTCGTCATTTAAAAATGGTATCTGAAGATAAGAGGTGTAAAGTCATGAAAAGGATACAATAGTTTTACTTCCTCATACTTCTCCAATCCCACAAAACACTAACGACATTTCCCATTACTGCATCTCCAACCTTCTTTTCTTTTTGATCTCGCTTGTGGGTTCAAACGGAACTGGCTTACCTTTCGATCCAGAAATAGTTATCTCAATGGACTCTACTCTTATGGAAGTTACAAAAATAACGTTTAATGTCCTGAAATAGGAGAGACGCTCATTCCTACATGTTCCTCCACAACTAGTAACACGTGAATCCTTGGGAATCCATGTTGTCCTAAATGAAAGTTTGAATTTTTTCGATATATGCACTGAAATATGAATTTGACTGTCCTCAGGTAAAAAGGAGAGAGGAATAATGAAGCTGGACATGTATTTCACAGCCGCATCACATCAAAGAACATATCTAGTTAAAGCACATGCATTCTGCTACTCCCGCCACTGGATTTCTCGTTGTGCAATTTGAGGATGGGAGTTAGACATTCGGGTAGCCTACACTCGACGTTATTCAACATCTACACCGAACAAACAGTAAAGCATACAAGAATAAATTTGTAAACAGAATTTAATATCAGGGAGGAGCAATAAACATTTTGAAAGGTACCGGTGACACTGCAATTCTGTCTGAGACAGCAAAGAACTTGGAATATCAGTTGAGTGGTATAGATAGTGCCATGGAAACAGAATATGAGATAACCCTCAATGGATCTAAATGAAAGGTAATGGAATTAAACCTAGCAGTACCAACGGATTTTCCATAACGTGTACTACCAAAGGGAGGCGTAATATATAACCAACACAAAGATATATGGGTTTCGTTAATTTTCGTTGTCTTTTACGCACAAGATACCTTTTAAAGATACATTTACGTGTAAGATGTGTCCTAAACCTGAAAATATGAATAAGACACCGATTCTGAAAATTCACATCCACTGAGAAGACCCAAAATTTTTGCGTTAAGTTTTACTGAAAAATTTAAAACAATTACGGAATCTGGTAGAAGATATCATTAAAAATCACAATTACATTTTTTTCCAAAATGTTAAAATATAATATACATGACTAGATTACAGTGTTCTGGATACGTAGACCTCATCCTTGGTAATGCGAGGATTACATCAGGTATTGCTAAGGGAATCAGATTACGCAATGTGACACTAAAAGGACAACTGGGCATCAAAATAACTGATGATGGCCGAAATAGAGAGGATATAAAATGAAGACTGGCTATAGCAAGAAAAGTATTAGTGATAAAGGGGGATTTGTTAACATCGAATATAAATTTAATTATTAGGAAGTATTTCCTAAAGGTATTTGTGTGGTTTCGTAGATGCTACTCCAGGAGGGTGTAAAAATGAATGTGCGCAATGGAAAATACTGAACGCGAAAATAAAGATTTTGCCCTGTCTGACTGCCCCCTGAACCAGATCTTAGGATCGCTTAGCGGTGATATTATTTCATCGTTCTTGCTCTTTAACATATAAATCCCAACATAAAAATAAACGAATAATTAAGGGAACAAGTAGCTACTAAATAATAAAAGTTATTTCTGCTTATACGTTTATTGTAGATGAAAACCCCTTTATATATTACAGATGTTTATATGTCAATAGACATAAAGAGATACAAATGAATTTCCTGATTAATATTATTGATCAACTGCACAAATCTGCCCCTTTTTATGGCTACGCGATCTAATATAAATAACGCGAGATGACTGACATCATCTACATCCCAAACACTAGAAGACACTACTTTCAAAGATGATCTACAGTGGTGTGCAACGTCAGTGGAAATGAAATTTACATGATCGCACCTGTCTAGCTTTATAGCCCTAATAAGCCGAAGCAATTAGCAATATCACCGTATGTACTGCGTCCTTTGCGTCAGAGTGATGGTTCTCGTGCACGTCTACGAGGATGGAAGAACTCCAGCCACAAAATAATAAACTCATTCAAACACTAGGACGGCAGAAGGTGGTTCTTTGACTAGTATAATGCAATACTATCTTCTCCTCTCTGTGTCCTACAGATAAATAACGCGAATTTCCAATGAAAAGGACGGAATTTAGCTGCTTCGCCGTCAGTATTGACAGAAGAAGTGATCTCAATCACTGATGCTGCGTACTCAACTACGACTCTCTAACCGGAGGCGAAGTCCAGAGTACTATAAGTTATCAACACCTTCGGCGTCCTTAAGCAACTTCCCAGTGCCTTGTGGCACTATATCATGTAAATTAAGCCTTAGTGATTTTGCCCTCATTTGTCCTATCATGATAAACGAACCAGTATTTTACTGGTGACAGCTTCCCCCAGCTTGGACATTATGTCTCTGACTTCCACCGCGAGTCACCGAAAGCCAGTTTCGGCATTATGCTTGATGAGAAAGTCTAGCCCTGGGATTGTACAGCAGCCTTCACCTGCATCACGCATTACACTGCAAGTGTTGTCACTTTCGTCAATCTCCTGGTCCAGTGCCAAAAGCCTTTTCGGCCCGATCGTAAGCGTTGCAAACACGTTTCCTCTTTCTTCTGCTCCCACCTTCTGAGGAGGCAGTGCTGTCACAGACGGTGCCGAATCTGCGTCCTTCGAAAATACCATATGTGTCTGCACCATTTCAGTACAGAGCGAGGTGGAGCAGTGGTAAGCACACTGGATTCGCTTTCGGGAGGACGACGGTTTAATCCCGCATCCGGCCATCGTGATTTAGGTCTTCCGTCATTTCTCTAAATCTCTCCAGGCAAATGCCGGGATGGTTCCTTTGAAAGAACACGGCCGACTTCCTTCCCCGTCCTTCCCTAATCCAATGACACCGATAACCTCGCAGTTTGGTCTCCTCCCCCTCAAACAAACCCAACAATTTCAGTACCCAAAACATCTGCAATACAATCAGCCTTATTGATAGCTCTCTGTGCAACCTCCTAAGTACTTACAGCAAAAACACGGTCGGCAGTTGCACTCTGCAAGACACTAAAATCATCGGCAGGTGCAATTTCCTCAACATCTGGTCCAGGCTGCAAAATTTCCCAACCTCTACCAGGGTATAAGTCACTAATTATGCAAACAACAAACGAGGACAACGACAAGGACACTTAATCTAATTCTATTCTGACACTTACTGCAACTTAACTTCTCCACGTGAGCGGCTACTCATGACTGCAACTTTACGCGCTTAAATGCAGCGAGCTACATTTATTGTTCAAAATTAAATACATTGCCCACTGAAAACGGAGGAAACTACCACAAAACTCCGACTTCTCGACAAAACTCATCTTCCCCAACTAAGAACCTACGCATGGTTAACACCTTTCACACTTTCAGACAATGAGCCACACTCATTGATGGTAGGCAAAAATAACGTTCATATTTAGACATCCTAAGAACCCAGTCTGAGGTTACTTGCCACATGTCACACATGAAAACAGAACTGAATAGCTGGTAAAAGGTGGACTGACTCGACGTGATACTCGTAGCGGAAAAAAAGAACAGTAAACGCAATGACCCACTCCATACTGGTGCTGTCTGTCGACGAAACTGCAACCCTGAGGTACTCGAGAGTCATCACCTCCACGTAGGGTGACTGGTAAGGTTCCTCTGTCACTGAAATTTAGTGGTGACACACACTTCTGACATAAAAATGTAGAGGTCGTCCCAGGGCGAAGCAGGCGGAAAAAGACTTCCCAAGCGGCCTCACGTAAAGCCTCCCCAGTTTGTCTGACAAAGATTCCAGTCACTGTCTGTGGCTGACGCTGTCGCTGAGCCAGATGCTGTCGCCTGTCCTGTTTCAGAGGAAACCACTCAGCCTGCAAAATCCGGGCAATAGCAGTGGGTGGCATTATTGGTAGATGGGAGCTCGCTCGTTACGCGCGTTATGGGGCTCCTTAGGACCTTGCTGACAAGGCGGGTAAGAAAACCAATGTGCATTCCGTGTGCATACCGAATGCCACGAAGAGCACAGGGTGCAGCCAGCTGCAGGTGGTTGCTCATGTCGGTACCAATGATGTGTCTCACTTTCGATCACAAGAGATTCTCTCTGGTTTCTAGCGGCTAACAGAAGTGGTAAAGGCTGCCAGGTTAGCTTGCAAGATCAAAGCAGAGCTGACCATTTGTAGCATAGACGACACGACCGATTGCAGACATCTGGTTCAGAGCCGAGTGGTGGGTCAATCTGAGGTTCAGACGGTTCTGCGACAGTGTAGGCTGCAGATTCCTCAACTTGCGCCAACGGGTGGCTGGGTTTCGGGGTCCGCTGAATAGGTCAGGTGTCCACTATACGTAGGAGGCGGCTACCCGGGTAGCAGGGGCTTTGTGGCGTGGATTGGGCGGTTTTTTAGGTTAGAGGGTCTCGGGAAAACACAAGAATTTCTTCAGTCACAAAGGGTGCAAGCTGAACACAGGAAGAACGTAGATACAGGAACCATTGGTATAACAGTTGGAATTTGTCGTACTTGTGTTGGGAAAGTACCAGAGCTCCAAGTGCTAATAGAAAGCACTGATTCTCAAATCGTTATAGGCACTGAAAGCTGGCTAAAATCGGATATAAGCTCAGCCGAAATTTTTGCAAAGAACCTAACGGTGTGCCAGCCGCGGTGGCCGAGCTGTTCTAGGCGTTTCAGTCTGGAACTGCGAGAGTGCTACGGTCACAGGTTCGAATCCTACTTGGGGCATGGATGTATGTGATGTCCTCAGGTTGGTTAGGATTTAAGTAGTTCTAGGTGACTGATAACATCTGATACTACGTCCCATAGTGTTAAGAGCCAGTTTTGAACCTAACGGTGTTCCGAAAAGATAGGCTAAACACCGTTGGCGGTGGTGTGTTTGCTGCTGTCAGAAGTAGTTTAACATGTCGCGAAATTGAAGTAGATACTTCCTGTGAGTTAGTATGTGCAGAAGTCATTGTTGGCAACCAGAATAAAATAATAATTGGAACCTTTTACTTACCTCCCAGTTCATATGATACAGTTGCTTACAGGTTCAAAGGAAACTTGATTTTGATTTCAAACACGTATCCGACTCATACGATAATAGTTGGTGGTGACCTTAATCTACCGTCGATATGTTGGCGAAAATACATGTTCAATTCCGGAAGTGTGCATAAAATATCATCGGAAATTTTGCTGAACGCATTCTCTGTAAATTATTGGGAGCAGTTAGTTCATGAGCCCACGCGAATGGTAAACACTTGTGAAAACACATTTGACCTCTTAGCAACAAATAATCCAGAGTTAATAACGAGCATCAAAATCGATATACGGATTAGTGAACACAGGGTTGTCGTAGCGAGACTGAATATTGTAATTCCCAAATCCTCGAAAAAAAGAGAAAGATATACCTATCCAAAAACAGCAGATGAAAATTCAATTGACACCTTCCTGAGAGACAATCACCACTCATTCCAAATTAATAATGTAAGTGTAGATAGATGTTGCTTAGATTCAAAGAAATAGTATCGGCAGCAATTGCGAAACTTATACCAAATAAACAAACAAACAACGGAGCTGATCCTCCTTGGTACTATAAACGGTTCAGAACACTGTTGCAGGTACAACGAAACCGCCGCTCTGGATTAGCCGAGCGGTCTCGGGTGTTGCAGTCATGGATTGTGCGGCTGGTCCCGGCGGAGGTTCGAGTCCTCTGTGTGTGTGTGTGTATTTGTCCTTAGGATAATTTCGGTTAAGTAGTGTGTAAGCTTAGGGACTGATGACCTTAGCAATTAAGTCACATAAGATTTCACACACATTTGAACGTTTTTTGAACTACGAAACAAAAATGCCAAATTTAAACAGACGCAAAATCCCCAAGATTGGCGATTCTTCACTGGGGTTCGAAATTTAGCGCGGAGTTCAATGCGAGACGCCTATAACAGTTTCCACAACGAAACTTTGTCTCGAAACCTGGCAGAAAATCAAAAAAGATTCTGGTCGTTTGTGAAGTACGTTAGTGGCAAGAACCAAACAATGCCTTTCCTGCGCGATAACAATGGAGATACTATCGAGGACAGTGCTGCCAAAACAGAGTTACTAAACACAGCCTTCTGAAATATCTTCACAAAAGAAAGCTAAGTAAGTATCCCAGAATTCGAATCGAGAACAGCTGCCAACATGAGTAACTTAGAAGTAAGTATCCTCGAAATAGTGAAGCAACTCAAATCACTCAATAAAAGCAAGACTTGTGGTCCAGACTGTATACCAATTAGGTCCCTCTCCGAGTGTGCTGATGCATTAGCTCCATACTTAACAATCATATACAACCGTTCGCTCGACGAAAGATCCGTACCCAAAGACTCGAAAGTAGCACAGGTCACACCAGTATTCAAGAAAGGTAGTGGGAGTAATCCACTAAATTACAGGCTCATATCGATAACGTCGATATGCAGCAGGATTTTAGAACATATATTGTGTTCGAACATTATGAATTACCTCGAAGGAAACCGTCTATTAACAAACGGTCAACACGGGTTTAAAAAACATCGTTAATCTGAAACACAACTAGCTCTTTATTCACACGAAGTGCTGAGTGTTATTGACAAGGGATTTCAGATCGATTCCGTATTCCTGGAAGCTTTTGACACTATACCACACAAGCTGCTCGTAGTGAAAGTGCGTGTTTATGGAATATCGTCTCAGTTATGTGACTGGATTTGCGATTTCCTGTCAGAGGGCCGGCCGTGGTGGTCTCGCGGTTCTAGGCGCGCTGTCCGGAACCGTGCGCCTGCTACCGTCGCAGGTTCGAATCCGGCCTCGGGCATGGATGTGTGTGATGTCCTTAGGTTAGTTAGGTTTAAGTAGTTCTAAGTTCTAGGGGACTAATGACCACAGCAGTTGAGTCCCATAGTGCTCAGAGCCATTTGAACCATTTTTTCCTGTCAGAGAGGTCACAGTTGGTAGTAATAAAAGAAAACTCATCAAGCAATACAGAAGTGATTTCAGGCGTTCCCCAAAGTAGTGTTATAGGCCATTTGCTGTTCCTTATCTATGTAAATGATTTGGGAGTCAATCTGAGCAGCCGTCTTTGGTTGTTTGCAGATGCCACTGTCGTTTATCGACTAATAAAGTCAACAGAATATCAAAACAAAATCCAAAACGATTTAGAAAAAATATCTGAATGGTGCGAAAAGTGGCAGTTGGCCCTAAATAACGAAAAGTGTTAGGTCATCCACATGAGTGCTAAAAGAGGACACTTTAAACTTCGCTTACACGATAAATCAGTCCAATATAAAAGCCGTATATGAAATAAATACTTAGGTATTACAATTACGAACAACTTAAATTGGAAAGAGCACATAGAAGCTGTTGTGGGGAAGGCTAAATAAAGGATGCATATTTTTGGGAGGACACTTGGAAAATGTAACCTACCAACTAAGGAGGACTCTACGCTACAAGAGGATACTGCGCTTGTCCGTCCTCTTTTAGAATACTGCTGCACAGTGTGGGATCCTTACCAGAGAGGACTGATTGAGTTCATCGGAAGTGTTCAAATAAAGGCAGCACGTTTTGTATTATCATGAAATACGGGAGAGGTTGTCACAGAAATGATACACGATTTGCACTTGAAATAATGAAAAGAAAGATGATTATCGTTGCGACGGAATCTTCTCACGAATTTCCTATCACCAACTTTCTCCTCTGAATACGAAATTATTTTGGTGACACCGGGCTAAACAGGGAAGAACGATCACCACGATAAAATAAGGGAAATCAGAGCTCCTACGGAAAGATATATTTTCCGCGCGCTATTCGCATTGGAATAATAGCGAATTGTGTAGGTGGTTCGATGAACCTTCTGCCAGGCACTTAAATGTGATTTGCAGAGTATCCATGTAGATGTAGATGTACATGTGCAGGTTTGAGTTGAGGTGGTGGACTGATGTCGGGATGATGATCGATGGCTGCTCATAGAAACTACACTATTAGTCATACATTTTACTGAAGATCAGACTAGAACATTCTGTGGTGCAACGTCCTCCGTAACGTGTACTGAAGACAGCGAGTGTTAAGGAAATGACGCAACACGTGGCCATGGTCTCAGGCGACTGCCTTCTATGGCGGAAGGCTGGTTGCACCTAGTAGTTGGCCTGAAGGTGGCCCACTGGCTGGAAGATGGTAAGCCACAGTACTGATCTTAAAACCAGAAGCAAGGGCTCACAGTTAGTGGAGGCCAAATCTCGTGGTGTCTGCTTATAGCATCATATCGCCTCGAGGAGCGGCATATACCTCTCCTCATAAATACTAGCTACCAGACTGCGACACCTTTGACTGAAACTAATTTTAATTTATGTTGGGACAGAGCGTTCTTGGTTTGCAAATCGCAGCTCGCAGCTATGTAGACCAAAAGAGGTCTGTTGATTGGATGTGTAGTAACTGGCCTAAAAAACGCGTATCTGCTGTGTCATCGTTATGGCCACACCAGCCCCTTTCCTGGAGCACAATGTGGGAATCTGCCAGTGGCATTGATGCATCTTACGTATTGGTGTTTGGTCGGCTCCGAGCTGGCCCACTAACAAAGTCTTTTGGAACAGCCATGGCAATATCACTTTTGTATTCCGCCTGGAATGCAGCACATGGGTGTGCTCCTGTAAAGTGAAAGATTGGCCGAATGAAAGAAGTGAGTAGGAGTAGGAAAAGGTGAAAATCTCTCGGTACTTTTCTTAGAAATGGTTTTACTATACAACAATATAAACTTAATACATAAATTTGCACTAAGATGCGAAGGCTTAGACCCATCACAAGTAGTACAAAGTCTCAATAGGAAGCAAAGTCTCCCGGCCATCTGCTCTTGATCAAAACGTGAAGAATCTGTCACGGAGCTCGTAGACCTCCACAGCACCACGTAGAGGGGGGGGGGGGGGGGGGGGGAGGAGGGCTGACTTCGGTGTCTGTTGTAGTACCAACTTAAGAACTTTCACCTACGCCGTGGCATCGTAGCTGTCGATACCACATCCCTCCCCCTTCCCCCCTCTGAAACGGCACACCGTCGTTGAGTAGGACTTCCGACGACGGGTGGAAGGACCCGGGGGGCGCAGCAGACAGCGGAATTAACGGAGCGTGCTGTCCACCCACGACCCCGCATTGCACGCGAGGGGGCGACGAAAACACACCGAGGAAAACCTGCTCAGGCCGCTCACCGGCACTGGGTATGCTCGGATGAGGATGAGGAGACAGAGCAACGACCTCTATGGGCAACGGCAGCAGCGGCGTTACGACAGCTTCAGCGTCCATCGGTTCCGGCACCGCGGAGGAACGCGGCGGCGGCGGCCGGAGGTGGGGATGTGGTGGCGGCGAGAGACATCCACCCTATGCAGGTGATTGGATGGCGACGATAGCAGGCGTGCCCGCTGGAGTCGTGGGCTGAAGCGGCGGAATCTGTTAAGACTCCAATTCTGCCGGAAAACAACGAACGGCAGAAATCCGACGACGGCACAAACGGGTCTGGTTCCGGTGTCGCTTGTCACTGCTGGAGTGACCAGAAATGACAAAGAAGGCGCGGCCAAGCTGGTGAAGAATGCGTCCCTGCTCCCAGTGCTGCCTGCCAGAGAATACGCTATTGAACACTAAATCATGCGGCGCCAAGACAGAAAGTGGCGGAGCAGCGGGAGGGCACGGGGGCGGGTGCAATAGCTGCAGGAGCGACCGACGGGCGCGGCCATGTAGCAATTCCACTGGTGAACGGTTGCCGAGCGGGTGCAAGGAATATGAAGCATGGAAAGTCCAGAGCGCGTGCTTGTGAGAGTGTGTGGTGCGCAACTTGCTCATCTGCGACTTAAACGTATGCACAAAGTTTTCAGCCTCGCCGTTTAACTGGGGTGGAACAGAGCTGAGGTCAGATGGCGAATGTCATTAGCATCACAGGGCGCTTGAAACTCTGAGGACACAAATTGGAGGCCATTGTCGGAGACAGTAACTTCAGGAATGCCCTCAATGCAGAAAATAGACGTCGAAGCCCAAATTCTACTGGCAGGTGTAGTAGAAGACATACGTACAACCAATGGAAAATTGCTGTACGCATCAATGACTATCAACCAGCGGGTGTTCCAGAAGGGATCCGCAAAATCAATATGAACGCGCTGCCTTGGCGCAGTAGGATTCGGCCACGCAAAGATGCACTGGCGACGAGCAGATTGATGCTCCACGCAAGAGCATCTGCAGTATACCCCAATGACCAGCTTGCAGCAAGCGGAAAATTTCCGAGTGCAATGAACGAGGTACAACCACACAAGTCGAATCATTGTCAGTTTGTAACAAGATAACACCATGGTGTGCAGACAAGTTGTGGCGTTGCGCAAAGTAACGTCGAACAAGTGGATCACGAATCTGCTTAGCAGATGGAGGCCATTGAGTACGAATATACTGGAAAGGGATCTCCAAAGAATAGTCGGCGGCTGTCGCGGAAGCAATGTGACGAAAATCCAATGGAAAAAAAATGAGCTAATTCCGTATCTAGTGGATCAATAAACTTGCATGACAATTCGGAAGAATCAAGCACTTTGTAAGGACCGATAGGCAGACGAGACAAAGCATCATCATTGCCATGCTGGGCTGTGGGCCAAAACAAAATTTCGTAATTCTAGTTAGAGAAAAACAAAGACCAACATTGCAACTTTTGTCCCGTATGGGCTGGAACTGGCTTAGACGGGTGGTACAACGACATCAAAAGCTTATGGTCGGTGACCAAATAGAGCTTGCATCCTTACAAAAAATTATGAAACTTTCTCACACCATATACAATAGCTAAAGCTTCTTTCTCGATTTGAGAATAGTTTTGCTGGGCAGAATTGAGCAACTTAGACGCATAAGCTATCGGGCGATCGACACACTTAATGCGGTGTGAGACAACCGCTCCGATGCGGTGAGAAGATGCATCGACAGCCAAAACAACTGGTTTGGAGGATTCGAAAAGAATCAAACAGCGATCACTCAACAAAGCAGATTTGAACTTATGGAAAGCAGCGTTACATTCCGAAGACCAAACAAAAGAAACTTTCTTACGCCGAAGGCGATGCAAAGGCGCTGCAATATGCGCTACATTTGGTATAAATCGAATATAACTTGAAATTTTGCCCAACATAGACTGAAGCTCTTTCAACTTCCTAGGTGCTGACAAGTCTTTAATTGCACTGAGATGTGAGGGCGAGGAGTGGATACGAGTAGCCTGTTCGTTAATTATATGTCCTATTGCTGAATCTCAGTTTCAAAACGTTTGCACTTGCCCAGTTACACTTTAGTCCTGCCTGCAAAAGTACAATAAATAAGGCACGCAAATTCCGTAAATGTACGTCAGAGGTTAAACCTGATACCACTATATCGTCCAGATAAATTGAGCAACCAGGGACAGTAGCCCACAACTGCTGCAAATAAGACTGAAAAATAGCATTACCTGAAGCACAACCGAACGGAAGCCGGCGAGTCTTGAGCAATCCAAGGTGGGTGTTGATCACAAAATAGCTCTGCAACTGTTCGTCGAGCGGAATCTGAAATTATGCGTCCCGCAAGCCAATTGGAAAAATTTTCCCTCACCAAGCTTATCAAAAATGTCTTTAGGACGCAGTAAGGGAAATGTAGCTACTACTGTCTGGGATTTTACGGCCGTCCTTTTCCATCCTGACACTGCACCAGCACACACCTCAGCAGTTGTGGTCGCAAAATTAATCGAAATAGGATTTTAACTCGTTACACGTCCCCGTCCCCCTCCTCCTATTCTAAAGACTTGGCTCCCTGGGACTACTATTTGTTCCCCAATTTGAAGAAGTGGCTGGCGGGAAAAAGGTTTTATTCAAACGAGAAGGTGATTGCAGCAACTGTTAGCTTTTTTTCAGTCTTGGACAATTCCTGTTATTCGGAAGGGATCAACATATTAGAACAGCTTTGAATGAAGTGTTTAAGTCTAAAAGGAGTCTATGTTGAAAATTAAAAATGTTTACCCCAAACATGTAAGCAGTTTTTATTTTTGCACGGGCTTTTTAAACGCCCGTCGTATATTCATAGTTCTTAAGAGCTAACATGATAGATGCATACATACCAAAAGCTGAAAAACAAAGGAAGATGCAAAACAGGAAGGCACCTCCTAGCTGATCGCAGAAAAAATGTGATGGCTTCTCTGTTCTTCATTGTCGTAAGGGTCAAGTGGCACTTCAAGCATTTCTCGTCATCCATGCGTGTCTAATAAACACGGGATTTTATGTGGACGAGAAACGATACAGATAGCTGTACCGTAGGTGCAACCACAACGGAGGGGTATCTGTTGAGAGGCCAGACAAACGTGCGGTTCCTGAAGAGGGGCAGCAGCCTTTTCAGTAGTTCCACGGGCAACAGTCTGGATGATTGACTGATCTGGCCTTGTATTATTAACCAAAATGGCCTTGCTGTTCTGGTACTGCGAACGGCTGAAAGCAAGGGGAAACTACAGACGTAATTTTTCCCAAGGACATACAGCTTTGCTGTATGAATAAATGATGATGGCGTTCTCTTGGGTAAAATATTCCGGAGGTAAAATAGTCCCCCATTCGGATCTTCGGGCGGGGACTACTCAGGAGGACGTCGTTATCAGGAGAAAGAAAACTGGCGTTCTACTGATCGGAGCGTGGAATGTCAGATCCCTTAATCGGGAAGGTAGGTTAGAAAATTTAAAAAGGGAAATGGATAGGTTTAAGTTCGATATAGTGGGAATTAGTGAAGTTCGGTGGCAGGAGGAACAAGACATTTGGTCAGGTGAATACAGGGTTATAAATACAAAATCAAGTAGGGGTAATGCCGGAGTGGGTTTAATAATGAATAAAAAAATAGGTGAACGTGTAACCTACTACAAACAGCATAGTGAACGCATTATTGTGGCCAAGATAGATACGAAGCCCACACCTACTGCAGTAGTACAAGTTTATAAGCCAACAATCTCCGCAGATGACGAAGAAATTGATGAAATGTATGATGAGATAAAAGAAATTATTCAGGTATTGAAGGGAGGTGAAAATTTAATAGTCATGGGTGAGTGGAATTCGTCAGTAGGGAAAGGGAGCGAAGGAAACATAGTAGGTGAATATGGATGGGGGGTAAAAAATGAAAGAGGAATCCGCCTGGTAGAATTTTTCGCAGAGCATAACTTAATTAATTATAGCTAATACTTGGTTTAATAATCATAAAAGAAGGTTGTGTACATGGAAGAACCCTGGAGATACTAAAAGGTATCAGATAGATTATATAATGATAAGACAGAGATTTAGGAACCAGGTTTTAAATTGTAAGACATTTCCAGGGACAGATGTGGACTCTGACCACGATCTATTGGATATGAACTGTAGATTAAAACTGAGGAAACTGCCAAAAGGGGTGAATTTAAGGAGATGGGAGCTGGATAAACTGAAAAAACCAGAGATTGTACAGAGTTACAGGTAGAGCACAAGGGAACAATGGACAGGAATGGGGGAAGAAGAATGGGTAGCTTTGAGGGATGAAATAGTGAAGGCAGCAGAGGATCAAAAAAGTAAAAAGACGTGGGCTAGTAGAAACCCTTGGTTAACAAAAGAAATATTGAATTTAATTGATGAAAGGAGAAAATATAGTAATGCAGTAAATGAAGCAGGCAAAAAGGAATACAGACGTCTCAAAAATGAGATCGACAGGAAGTGCAAAATGGATAAGCAGGGATGGCTAGAAGACAATTGTAAGGATGTAGAGGCTTATCTCACTAGGGGTAAGTTAGATACTGCCTACAGGAAAATTAAAGAGACCTTTGGAGGAAAGAGGACCACTTGTATGAATATCAAGAGCTCAGATGGAAACCCAGTTCTAAGCAAAGAAGGGAAAGCAGAAAGGTGGAAGGAGTATATAGAGGGTCTATACAAGGGCGATGTACTTGAGGTCAATATTATGGAAATGGAAGAGGATGTAGATGAAGATGAAATGGGAGATACGATACTGGCTGAAGAGTTTGACAGAGCACTGAAAGACCTGAGTCGAAACAAGGATCCCGGAGTAGACAACATTCCATTAGAACTACTGTCAACCTTGGCAGAGCCAGTCCTGACGAAACTGTACTACCTGGTGAGCAAGATGTATGAAACAGGCGACATACCCTCAGACTTCAAGCAGAATATAATAACTCCAATCCCAAAGAAAGCAGGTGTTGACAGATGTGAAAATTACCGAACTATCAGTTTAATAAGCCACAGCTGCAAAATACTAACACGAATTCTTAACAGACGAATGGAAAAACTGATAGAAGCCGACCTCGGGGAATATCAGTTTGGGTTCCGTAGAAACGTTGGAACACGTGAGGCAATACTGACCCTACGACTTACCTTAGAAGAAAGATTAAGGAAAGGCAAACCTACGTTTCTAGCATTTGTAGACTTCGAAAAAGCTTTTGACAATGTTGATTCGAATACTCTCTTTCAAGTTCTGAAGGTGGCAGGGGTAAAATACAGAGAACGATAGGCTATTTACAATTTATACAGAAACCAGATGGCAGTTACAAGAGTCGACGGGTATGAAAGGGAAGCAGTGGTTGGGAAGGGCGTGAGACAGGGTTGTAGCCTCTCCCTGATGTTATTCAATCTGTATATTGAGCAAGCAGTAAAGGAAACAAAAGAAAAATTCGGAGCAGGTATTAAAATCCATGGAGAAGAAATAAAAACTTTGAGGTTCGCCGATGACATTGTAATTCTGTCAGAGACAGCAAAGGACTTGGAAGAGCTGTGGAACGGAACGGACAGTGTCTTGAAAGGAGGATATAAGATGAACATCAACAAAAACAAAACGAGGATAATGGCATGTAGTCGAATTAAGTCGGGTGATGCTGAGGGAATTATATTAGGAAGAGACACACTTAAAGTAGTAAAAGAGTTTTGCTATTTGGGGAGCAAAATAACTGATGATGGTCGAAGTAGAGAGGGTATAAAATGTAGACTGGAAATGGCAGAGTAACCATTTCTTAAGAAGAGAAATTTGTTAACATCGAGTATTGATTTAAGTGTCAGGAAGTCGTTTCTGAAAGTATTTGTAAGGAGTGTAGCCATGTATGGAAGTGAAACATGGACGATAAATAGCTTAGACAAGAAGAGAATAGAAGCTTCCGAAATGTGGTGCTACAGAAGAATGCTGAAGATTAGCTGGGTTGATCACATAAGTAATGAGGAGGTATTGAGTAGAATTGCGGAGAAGAGGAGCTTGTGGCACAACTTGACTAGAAGAAGGGATCGGTTGGTAGGACATGTTTTGAAACATCGAGGGATCACCAATTTAGTATTGAAGGGCAGCGTGGAGGTTAAAAATCGTAGAAGGAGAGCAAGAGATGAATACACTAAACAGATTCATAAGGATGTAGGTTGCAGTAGGTACTGGGAGATGAAGAAGTTTGCACAGGATAGAGTAGCATGGAGAGCTGCATCAAACCAGTCTCAGGACTGAAGACCACAACAACAACACGTGGGCACGAGACGTAAGGTCGTATGGAGCTATAAGTGTGAAGGAATTATGGATTTTATTCAGACCTTAATTGTCACTGCAAAGCCCATTATGTCTCAACCCACAACTGTGCCGTGGAACATGGCAGAAAGTGATAAAAGCCAGTGGCATATAATTGTGACTGAAGTAATTGCTCATATAGCAGAAGGTGAATACTCAACAACAACAGACATGTGGACATCCAGTGCGAGAAGAAACAATTATCTTATATCTACTGTCTCCTGTTTCATTAACTGGACTCTCAGATCTCTCATTTTCTTTACAGCTCAGTTTCCATATGAACCAAAACCGGGTGGTAACATTCTAAGTGAATTGTTTAGACGATTGATGTCTGTTGGTATAAACGACTCTACTTTCGCTGGCTGCGGTGGTCTCGCGGTTCTAGGAACTCAGTCCGGAACCACGCAACTGCTACGGTCGCAGGTTCGAATCCTGCTTCGGGCATGGATGCGTGTGATGTCCTTAGGTTAGTTAGGTTTAAGTAGTTCTAAGTTCTAGGGGACTGATGACCACAGATGTTAAGTCTCATAGCGCTCAGAGCCACTTGAGCCACTTGACTCTACTTTGAAAAATATGCAGCACACAACTGATCAAGATACCAACATTGTCGTTGCACTGCGCGATTAATCATAATTCAATTGTTCCTTCCATATGCTAAATACAGGGCTACGAAATAATTTTGTTGCCGAGTATATATGAGTCAATTGTCCATAAGTTCATGAACTTTTGACTGAGGCGAAAGAACGCGTCACTTACGTAAAGAAAAGTGGTCTTCTTAATGCTCTTGATAGATCACTGAGCCAGTTTACCGATACTCGCAGGAATAAGCAACTGATAATGTTAGAAAGTCTTTGTGCGAAAAGCTCTCTGAAAAGGGAGAAATAGCACAAATTGAAGGAACTGATATCACGCTGATGAATGAACTTTTTACGGTACGTATGCCACACTGTTACTGTAATTCTTATACGCAATAGTTTTTTTATAGCTTCTAAAACTTAAGGGTTTTTGTAGCTCTTCAAAGCGGAGTCCAAGAAATTAAAACTGGAGAATCACCTACACCGCTCCTTCTGTTGGAATGGAAAATGACAATGTTAAAGCATTTGAGTGAGGCAGCTCAGGACAGCGAAGCTTCTGAACTCGGACTTTAACATAAATGCCTTAAATTATACTCAGATGAAAAGCTATTTGTCCAGATATACTGTGAGGTAGAAACTTTCCTCTGGCCACCATTCGTCATTTAAAAATGATATCTGAAGATAAGAAGCGTTAAGTCATGTAAAGAATACAATAGTTTTCCTACCTCATACTTCTCCAATCCCACAATACACTTTAACGACATTTTCCTTTAATGCAGTCTCGTCCAAACTGTGCCCCCGGGGCGCCAGCGCCCGCGACTGCCCGCAGCAGCGCCCTGTGAGAATTCGGGTGTGGCCGCAGTGGCCGAGCCGTGTCGCTTAGCTGGCCGTGCGGACCGCCCTCCGCGCCTCGCCATGCCCCTTTACGTGCCGGCAGCGGCCAAAAGCCACACAAAGCCGTTAAGCAACAGACGTAAGGCTACAATGGATCGAGATGAGAAGTCAACAGGAAGCAGACAAAAAGAAAGAGGAGCGGCGAGTCCGCGCTATTTAAACCCGAGTGGGAAATTAATTTCCTTTGTACTGCTGTCGAAAATCATGCCAAATGTTTAGTATGACATCGGGAACCTTACGTATTTAAAATAGTACTTAATTCAACGGCACTTTAATATCGGTCACAACCATCAGTTCGAAATTTGTCGTGAGAGGAACGCCAGTCAAGGTTTGAAAAACTGAAAGAAAATTTCAAGCAGCATTACAGTGAATTAAGTGTTTCCTATCATATGACTCTTTATAATTTATAAAGATGATAAATAAAATAATATTTTATAATCTGTCACTCAGCAATGTGTCATTTATCGAATATCAAATTGTTCGCAACAAGCAACATTTCTTTTCGGTTAATTTTTATGTTTGGGTTGCATTAAATCACGTAGCACAGACATAAGAAAAAGTTTCAGGTGCGTTATTTTTTTGCCACTTTCTTAAAAGCCGTCACAAATGCTCTATCGGGAAGCAAAGTGTCATTAAGAGTCATTCTTTGTTTTTGTATATCTGTGTTTTATGGATGGGAAAATTATGTTGTAGTTTGATCTATATTTTAAATTAATTAAAATGCGGATATTCCAATAGATAAAAATTTATTTCGCGAGCACATTTCGCTGTCCTGGTTAGCGTCTAAGGCCGCTTTTCAGAAGAACTGGGGGAACACGCACCTAAAACCAATCTTTCATTGTTAGTTTTTTTATTTGAGTTTCGATGAATTAAACAGTTGTTAAAATGATAAAAGTGTTTTAAAATACAGGATTGTACAAAATTAGTTGTATGTTTTTTTGTCGTTGTAGGAGCAGGAAACAGGTGGCAAAAGTTACAAGTTACAAACGCTCGCCGAGAGTTGCGAAAGCAGGGAAACCCTTTGCGGCTGAGAATCTCATCAAGGATTGCCTGGTCGACTCGGATTGTATTTGTCCAGGTGACCTAACGGAAAAATTTGAAAAACTAGCTCTTTCGCCTCAAACTGTTGCTCACCGAGTCGAAGATATGGCCTCAGATATGGAATAGCAATTAATGGAGAGAGCGGCGAACTTCATATCATTTTCTATCGCTCTTGACGAGTCCGCGGACGTTGCGGACATATCTCAGCTCGTCATAGTCGTTCGAGGTGTCGACGAGACTCTACGTGTCACATAAGAATTTCTCAACCCTATACCACTAAAAGACACAAGCACGGGGTTGGATATTTTTCTACCCGCGGAAAACGTGTTAGAGTCAATGGGTTTAAAATGGGAACGCCTGACCAGTGTAACAACGGACGGAGCCCCTGCGCTACGAGGGATACGCACTGGATTTCTGAGTTTTGTCAGGTCAAAAATGGCTGAAGTTGGCTGTTCCTTATTCGCGGCAGTCCATTGTGTGATACACCAGGAGTCAATTTGTGGGAATATTGTCAACATAAAAATGTTATGGAGACAGTTCTTTGAACGGTTAATTATCTTCGATCGCATGGACTCACACATCGCCAATTTAAAGAATTTCTGGCTGCTATCGAAGCAGAGTAACCCGACATCCCCTACCACGCCGAAGTTAAATGGATGAGCAGAGGAAAGGTGCCTCGTCGGTTTTTCTCCTTGAGAGGCGAAATAAATACCTTTTTGGAAATGAAAGGACGTCCAGAAGAATTACTTTGTGAACCTATGTGGGTGGCAAATTTGGCTTTTTTGAGTGTTGTCAGTGGTCATTTAAATACTTTGAACATTTCACTCCAAGGCGAAAATCACTCTGTTGTTGATTTAGTGCAGACGATTCAAGCATTTCAAAAAATCTTATTTTGTGAGAAAAACAGTTGCACGAGAAGAGTTGTTGTCACATTTCTGCACTAGACAGCGTTAAAGAAGATGTGGATTTTTCAGATCATGTTCAGATCATTTTCGCATTACAAGAACAGTTTGAAAACAGACTTTTGGAGATAAGTGAGTTTCAGCCGGCCTTAGATATATTTGTTCGCCTGTTTTCCCTTCGGGCAGAGGGCGTCTTACAAGTGCTTCAACTAGAGCTGATTGACCTGCAGTGTGATATCCGGCTGAAGGACCGCTTTCTTATGCGTAAATCTCTCGATGACTTTTACAGTTGTCTTCCACTAGAGAAAGATCCTCTTTTGCACAAGCACGCGGCCAAAGTTCTGTCAATGTTTGGTTCCACATATATTTATGAGCGCTTTTTCTCTCTGTTAAAGCTTGCTAAATCTAAGAACCCTTCATTACTTGGCGATAAAAATGTGACTAACTATTTAAGGTTAGCTGTCTTACGGAATATTGTACCAAACCTAGAAAAAATCGTTTCTTCGAAAAAGAAAAACTTATAAAGTGGTAATTGTCTTCTTTAACAATGTTGACTGTAGGACTTAGAGAGCTTTATAAAGTTAATTCTATTTTTAATAAATTTTCAAACTTGGTCAGTTAAAATTATTACGCACAAAACAGGAGACTAAGCATCCGATTTTTAAACTCTGACAAGGGATACAAAAAGCTGACCCCGGGACAGTCCAGTGCAGAGCAGCGCTGTGCGGTCTCACTCGCTCCGCAGCTCTCTCTCGCTCCTATGGCGACACAAGCGACACAATGATCTACACTGCCTTGCGCCTAGGGGGCGCGGGCGCGCCCGCCGGGCGCAATACTTGAATGAGCCTACTTTACTGCATATTGTTGTTGTTGTTGTTGTTGTGGTCTTCAGTCCTGAGACTGGTTTAATGCAGCTCTCCATACCACTCTATCCTGTGCAAGCCTCTTCATCTCCCAGTACCTACTGCAACCTACATCCTTCTGAATCTGCTTAGTGTATTTATCTCTTGGTTTCCCTCTACCATTTTTACCCGCCACGCTGCCCTCCAATACTAAATTGGTGATCCCTTGATGCCTCAGAACATGTCCTACCAACCGATCCCTTCTTCTCGTCAAGTTGTGCCACAAACTTCTCTTCACCCCAATCGTATTCAATACCTCCTCGTTAGTTATGTGATCTACCCGTCTAATCTTCAGCATTCTTCTGTAGGACCACTTATATTCTCTTCTTGTCCATGTTTCACTTCCATACATGGCTACTCTCCATACAAATACTTTCAGAAATGACTTCCTGACACTTAAATCTATACTCGATGTTAACAAATTTCTCTTCTTCAGAAACGCTTCCCTTGCCATTGCCAGTCTACATTTTATACCCTCTCTACTTCGACCACCATCAGTTATTTTGCTCCCCAAATAGCAAAACTCTTTTACTACTTTAAGTGTCTTATTTCCTAATCTAATTCCCTCAGCATCACCCGACTTAATTTAACTACATTCCATTATCCTCGTTTTGCATTCGTTGATGTTCATCTTATACCCTCCTTTCAAGACACTGTCAATTCCGTTCAACTGCTCTTCCACAAGTCCTTTGCTGTCTCTGATAGAATTACAATGTAATCGCCGAACCTCAAAGTTTTTATTTCTTCTCCCTGAATATTAATACCTACTCGAAACATTTCTTTTGTTTCCTTTACTGCTTGCTCAATATACAGATTGAATAACATCGGGGAGAGGCTACAACCCTATCTTACTCCCTTCCCAACAAATGCTTCCCTTTCATGTCCCTCGACATTTACTGCATATACAACCACCTTTTCTCTTTGTTCTCGCTAGTGGGTTGGAACGGAACTGGCTTACCTTTCGATCTAGAAATAGTTATCTCAATGCACTCTGCTCTTCTGGATGTTACAAAAATAACTTGTAATGTTCTGAAATAAGAGAGACGCACATTCCTACATGTTGCCCCACATCTGGTAACATGTGAATCCTTGGGAATCCATGTCATAATAAATGAAAGTTTGAATTTTTGCCACATATGCACAGCAATATGAATTTTGCTGTCCTCAGGTAAAAAGAAGAAATGTATAATGAGGCTGGACATGTATTTCAGAGCCTCGCCCCATCAAAAGCTAATCTTGTTGAAGCACATAAATTCTGCTGCCCCATCCGCTGGATACCTATTTGTGTAATTTGAAGATGGGAGCAAGACAGTCGGGTAGCAGCTACAACGCAAAACATTAATGCATACAAGGATAATTTTTTAAACAGAATTAAATATAAGGGAGAAGCAATTAACATTTTGAAGTTTACCTGTGACACTGTAATTCTGTCAGAGACAGCAAAGAACTTGGAATAACGGTTGAGTGGAATAGATAGTGCCCTGGAAAGGGATTTTCAGATAAACCTCAATAGAACTAAATGAAAGGTAATGTAACGTATTCGAATTAAACCTAGCAGTACCAACGGATTTTCCATAACGTGTAGTACAAAAGGGGGTGGTAATATATGACCAACACAAAAATATACGTGTTTCGTTAATTTTCGTTGTCATTTACGCACAACATACTTTTTAAAGATACATTATCCACTGAGAAGACCTAAATTTTTGCATTAAGTTTTACGGAAAATTTTTAAACAATTACGGAATCTTGTAGGAGATATCATTAAAAATCAGAAATATATTTTTTCAAAATTTTAAAATCTAATGTAGATGACTAGATAACAGTGTTCTGGAAACGTAGGCATAAAGTACCCCTCCCCTTGGTAATGCGAGGGTTAAATCAGGTTTTGTTAAGGGAATCTGATTACGAAATGAGACAGTAAGAGGACTGTTGGGCAGCAAAATAACTGATTATGGCCGAGGTAGAGAGGATATAAAATGAAGACTGCCTATACCAAAAAAATATTAATGAAAAAGTGGGATTTGCTAACATCGAATATCAATTTAAGTGTTAGGAAGTATTTCCTGAAAGTATTTGTGTGGTTTCCTAGATTCTACTCCAGGTGGATGTAAAAATGAATGTGCGCAATGGAAAATACTGAACGCGAAAGTAAACATTTTGCCCTGTCTGACTACCCCCTGAAGCAGATCTTAGGATGGCTTAACGGTGATATTACTTCATCGTTCTTGCTCTTTAACATATAAATCACCTCGTAAAAATAAATGAATAGTAACTACTTAATGTTAATGTATCTGCTTATACCTTAATTGTTGATTGAAACCCCTTCATTTATTACACATGTTTATATGTCGATGTGCAATGGACATAAATTGACACAAATGAATTTCCTGACTAATGTTATTGATCAAAAAAATGTGCCCCTTTTTATGGGTACGCGATCTAATATAAATAACGCGAGATAACTGTTTTCACCTACGTCCCAAATACTAGAATACACTACTTTCAAAGATGGTCTACAATTGTGTGGATCCTTAGCTGAAATGAAACTTAAGTGGTCACAGCTGTTCAGCTTTATAGCCCTAATAAGCCGAAGCAATCAATATCACCAAATGTACTGCGTCTCGTGCGTCGGAGTGATGGTTCTCGTAGATGTCTGCGACGATGGAAGAACTCCAGCCACGAAACAGAAAACTCGTTCAAAGACGAGGTCGGAAGAAGGCGGTCCTCTGACTAGTATCATCTATTACTATCTTCTCCTCTTTGTGTTCCACAGAGAAGAAACGAGAACACCCAGTCACAAGAACGGGATTTAGGTGTCTCAACGAGAGTATAGACAAAGAAGTGCTCTCAATCACTGAACGCTGCGTACTCAACAACGACTCCCTACCGGGAGGCGAAGTCCAGAATAGTATAAGTTAGCAACACCTTAAGGCACCTAAAGAAACTTTCCAATGCCTTGTGGCACTGTATCATGCAAATTAATCATTTGCCAGCATTTCTCCTATCATGATAAACCTTGGTGACAGCTTTCTCAGCTTGAGCATTATCCCCCTGAGTTCCACCACGCGTCATCACAAATCAGTTTTGGTATGATGCTTGATGAGAAAATCTAGATCTGGGATTGCACAGCAAGCTTCGCCTGCATCACTCATTACACTGCAAGTGTTGTCATTTTTGGCAGTCTCCTAACCCACTGGCACAATCCTTGTCGGTCCAATCATAAACCTTACAAACTCATTTCCACTTTCTTCCCCTCCTACCTTCTGAGGAGGCAGTGCCGTCACAGATGGTGCCGAATCTGCGTTCTTCGGAAATACTAAATGCGTCTTACCATTTCAGTACCCAAAACATCTGCAATACAATCAACCTTATTGATAGCTTTCTGTGTCACCTCCTAAGTATCTACAACAAAATGACTCTGCAAGACACAAAAATCACCGGCACATGTACATCCCTCCACATCTGGTCCAGGCTGCAGAAATTCGCAACCTCTCCGGCAGGGTATCCCCCACTAATTATACAAACAACAAACGAGGAGAACAAAGTAGTACGGCGACAAGCACACTTAATCTAATTCTATCCTAACACTTACTGTAACTTCAGTCCTCCGCTTGATGGGATACTCATTACTATTACTTTACGTGCTATAAATAGTGAGCCACATTTATTGCTCAAATTGAAATATATTGCTCATTAAAAAGGCGTTAACTACCATAAAACTCCCACTTTTCGACAAAACTCATCTTCCCCTCCTTAGAAGCAACACATGGTTAACACCTTATACACTTCCAGACAATGAGCCACACCCATTGATGATACGTATAAATAACGTTCACATTTACACATCCTCAGAACACAGTCTGAGTCTACTTGCCACATGTCACACATCAAAACAGAACTGAAACCTGGTTAAAGGTGTACTGACTTGATGTGACACTCGCAGGGGGAAAAAGAACAATCAGTTCACTCATCCACTGCATATTGATGCTGTGTATTGACAAAACTGCAACCCTGCGGTAGTCGAGAGTCATCGTGTCCATGAGAGGTGGCTGGTATGATTCCTCTGTCAGTGAAATATGAAGTGACACACACTTCTTACATCAAAATGTAGAGGGCCAAGATTAGATTAGATTAGATTGGATTTACTTTCATTCCAACTGATCTATAGTGAGGTGGTCCTCCAGGATGTGGGACATGTCCCAAAAACAATAATACACGACAGATATTTACAACTGAAACAAATAAGTTAAAGTACCTTTCACAGGTCCCAAGTGGAATTATTCTCATTTTTTAATGAACTCTATATGAATGAATGGTTTTACAAACACTAATGCACTGAATTTAAAATTTAAAAAAAAGATTTTTTATGAGGAAATAAACATGTAATAGAACTACTACAATACTTATTTACAATGAACACATTACTGCACTGAAATGGTGCAGAAGTTCGATTGTACTTACACACACACACACACACTCTCTTATTTACAATGAACACATTACTGCACCGAAATGGTGCAGAAGAATTCAATTGGTCCTACTGAGAAATTGATCAATGCAGTTGAAGCAGTTGGCCACAAATAAATCCTGTAGGCTTCTCTTAAACTGAATTTCACTGGTTAAGCTTTTTATCCGGCTGGAGTGGCCGTGCGGTTCTAGGCGCTACAGTCTGCAACCGAGCAACTGCTACGGTCACAGGTTCGAATCCTGTCTCGGGCATGGATGTGTGTGATGCCCTTAGGTTAGTTAGGTTTAATTAGTTCTAAGTTCTAGGCGACTGATGACCTCAGAAGTTAAGTCGCATAGTACTCAGAGCCATTTTTGGTAAGCTTTTTATGGGTGCTGGCATGTTATTGAAAATGTGTGTTCCTGAATAATGCACACCTTTTTGTACAAGAGTAAATGACTTTAAATCCTTGTGAAGATTATTCTTACTTCTAGTATTGATTCCATGAAAAAGTGATATATTTTTAATGACAGATTTCAATAAGGAATAAATATATTGAGAAGCAGTAGTTAGTATCCCTAGTTCCCTAAACTGGCTTCTGCCGGATGTTCTTGAGTTCACGCAACATATAACGTTTACTGCATGTTTTTATGCCAGGAAAACTTTAGCTTGGCTTGATGAATCACCCCAAAAATTAATCCCATATGACATTATGGAATGAAAGTAAGCATAGTATGCCAGTTTTTTCATGTTTATATCCCCTGTGTCGGACACAATCAGCACGGCAAATTAAGATTTGTTAAGACGCTTCAGCAGTTATGTGGTGTGCTCTTCCCAGTTAATTTATTATCAAGCTGTAATCCCAAGAATTTAACACTGTCCACTTCTTCTATATGCTTGTCATTGTATGTTAGGCATATACTTGTGGGACACCCCTTACAAGTTCTGAAATGCATGAAATGATAATGTTACTGATGGAAGGTCATTGATATACAGAAGAAAAAGTAAGGAGCCTAAAATGGAACCTTGTGGGACTCCACATGTAATTAGTTCCCAGTTGGGTGATGGCTTATAGCTTAATTCATGTCTCTTTCCTAATAACACCCTTTGTTTCCTGCCAGAGATATAAGATTTGAACCATTTTGCAGCATTTCCCATTACTTAAGGGGATATTGTAATTTACACAGACAAAATCCTTTGACAGATCACAAAACATGCCAGTTGCCTGCAGTTTTTTGTCTAATGAATGAAACACATGTTCACTGTAAGTGTAGATAACAGTCTCAACATCAGAATATTTTAGAAATCCGAACTGCGACTTTGACAGTATGTTATTTGAGATATGGTGGTTATAAAGCCTATTGTACATTACTTTTCTAAATTTTTTGGGAATGCTGGCAAAAGTGAAATTGGACAGAAATTTGATGCTGTTTCAATATCTCCCTTCTTAAACAGTTGCTTAACTTCAGCATATTTTAACGATTCAGGAAATATTCCACTGATAAACGACTGGTTACACAGATAGCTTAATATGTCACTTAACTCAAAATCACATACTCTAGTTTACTTTGTTGATATTTCATCATACCCACTAGATGTCTTTGATTTTAAGTATTTTATAATGAACATTATTTCTGCTGGGGTAGTGAGGATCAAATTCACATTATGGAAATTACTTGAAATGTCTGGTCTGAGGTATTCCAAGGCAGCACCTCTCTATAGAACCAGACAAACCCTTCTTTTCAGTAACAGTTATAAAATGTTTGTTGAAAAGTTCTGAAACGCTATACACATCTGTCACCAATGTATCAATTACTCTTAATGCTATTTGTCCCTCTTCGTGTCTCGTTCTATCGGTCTCCTTCTTCACTATATCCCACATTGCCTTTAGTTTGTTATCTGATATGACAATCTTTTCCTTGTAATATACACTCCTGGAAATTGAAATAAGAACACCGTGAATTCATTGTCCCAGGAAGGCGAAACTTTATTGACACATTCCTGGGGTCAGATACATCACATGATCACACTAACAGAACCACAGGCACATAGACACTGGCAACAGAGCATGCACAATGTCGGCACTAGTACAGTGTATATCCAACTTTCGCAGCAACGCAGGCTGCTATTCTCCCATGGAGACGATCGTAGAGATGCTGGATGTAGTCCTGTGGAACGGCTTGCCATGCCATTTCCACCTGGCGCCTCAGTTGGACCAGCGTTCGTGCTGGACGTGCAGACCGCGTGAGACGACGCTTCATCCAGTCCCAAACATGCTCAATGATGGACAGATCCGGAGATCTTGCTGGCCAGAGTAGTTGACTTACACCTTCTAGAGCACGTTGGGTGGCACGGGATACATGCGGACGTGCATTGTACTGTTGGAACAGCAAGTTCCCTTGCCGGTCTAGGAATGGTAGAACGATGGGTTCGATGACGGTTTGGATGTACCGTGCACTATTCAGTGTCCCCTCGACGATCACCAGAGGTGTACGGCCAGTGTAGGAGATCGCTCCCCACACCATGATGCCGGGTGTTGGCCCTGTGTGCCTCGGTCGTATGCAGTCCTAATTGTGGCGCTCACCTGCACGGCGCCAAACACGCACACGACCATCATTGGCACCAAGGGAGAAGCGACTCTCATCGCTGAAGACGACACGTCTCCATTCGTCCCTCCATTCACGCCTGTCGCGACACCACTGGAGGCGGGCTGCACGATGTTGGGGCGTGAGCGGAAGACGGCCTAACGGTGTGCGGGACCGTAGCCCAGCTTCATGGAGACGGTTGCGAATGGTCCTCGCCGATACCCCAGGAGCAACAGTGTCCCTAATTTGCTGGGAAGTGGCGGTGCGGTCCCCTACGGCACTGCGTAGGATCCTACGGTCTTGGCGTGCACCCGTGCGTCGCTGCGGTCCGGTCCCAGGTCGACGGGCACGTGCACCTTCCGCCGACCACTGGCGACAACATCGATGTACTGTGGAGACCTCACGCCCCACGTGTTGAGCAATTCGGCGGTACGTCCACCCGGCCTCCCGCATTCCCACTATACGCCCTCGCTCAAAGTCCGTCAACTGCACATACGGTTCACGTCCACGCTGTCGCGGCATGCTACCAGTGTTAAAGACTGCGATGGAGCTCCGTATGCCACGGCAAACTGGCTGACACTGACGGCGGCGGTGCACAAATGCTGCGCAGCTAGCGCCATTCGACGGCCAACACCGCGGTTCCTGGTGTGTCCTCTGTGCCGTGCGTGTGATCATTGCTTGTACAGCCCTCTCGCAGTGTCCGGAGCAAGTATGGTGGGTCTGACACACCGGTGTCAATGTGTTCTTTTTTCCATTTCCAGGAGTGTATTTGCTTTGATGTTCGTATTATAGTCTTTAATATTTTGCAATATTTCTTGTAATGTGCTAGAGCATCAACATCAGAACTGTTTAGGATTGACAGATACAGTTTTCTTTTTGTTTTACAAGATACCTCTATTCCTTGAGCAATACATGGCTTCTTTGTAGACTTTACTCTAACCTTGGTTAGTTTTGGGGAAAAACAGTGTTCGAATAAAGTGAGCATTTTATTAGCAAACGTGTTATATTTTTCATTCATGCCATGAGCAGTGTTAACATCAGTCCAGTGAATGTCTCTGAGGATTGTCATAAAATAATCAATTTTTGGCTTATTGATTACCCTCTTGAGCTCAGCTTTAACAAATTTTGTATCCTGTTCAGTATTAACATTTAACAGAAGGAACTGCATGTCATGGTCTGAGAGGCCATTGACTATTTGTAATATAATTTTGTTCATAGGACTTTTCTATAAAGGTATTATCAACAGCTGTTTGTGAGCAATTGGCTACCGCAGGGGGAAACTTTACAGTGGGAATTAAGTTGAATGATAGTGTTACTAACTCAATTAATTTCTTATTGGGAGAGTCAACATTGGAATCACCAGCAACCACTATTTCTTTGTTTTTGGTTGTTAAATGGGCCAGTACAACTTCAAGGTGGTTTATGAACAGATTAAAGTTACTTGCAGGTGTTCGATATTCACTTTATATTGTGAAAGATTTTTTGTAAAATTCTACTTCTGTTACACATGCTTCCATATGCTGTTCTAAGCAAAATTTATGAATGCCTATGTTCTTAAATTTAGGACAGTTCTTGATGAATTCGGCAACTCCTCCTTTCTCCATTTCGGCTCTACAAAAGTGAGATGCTAACCTAAACCCTGTAAGACTAAAAAGTTATATACTAGTGATCACATGGTGTTCAGACCGGCAGATTATGTCAGCTGGCTTTGAGGACCCTAATTCACCTACACAGATAATTAATTCATTAATTTTATTTCTCAGTCCTCGAATATTTTGATGCAATAAAGATAGCTGACATTTCACATTGACTGAGTTCCTTTCTCAAACGGAAGGTTTGTCTCAGTCCTAACCTCTCTTAAAATTTTGTTTGTTTTTGTCCTCCCTACCCTACAAAATGGTCTTTTCTGAACCCTGTAACCACTAGTATTTTATCACTCATGATAGTGCCTTCCCCCTTTAACTTTCCTGCTATTTTCCCAGTCAGTGTACCCTTCCCTTTCCTGATGAGGTGAAGGCCATGCCTAGTATAATCCTACCTATTGAGAGAATCAACAGGACCCACACCAATGTGTGACCCTGCACACGACATAAGCAGTCGTTCCAACTCCAAATTAACTGTCTTGACTCAAGAGTTCAAATGAGGTCGGTCATGGCGATCAAGAACAGATACAAAGTCAATACTATTATGCTTCGATGCTGATGAAATCTTTGCAAGGTCACGCTCCATGCTGTACCCAGGATCTCTCTCAATAATATTACATGGCCCACCCACTATAACCATGGTGTCTGCCTTAGTGAAATCTTTGCAAAGTAATCATAAATCCTCTAACACCTGCTCCAGATCAAAACTAGGTTTAAAAAAATTGGTGACTTGGTATTCTGATTCTAGTTCATCATGCAAAAGTTGGCCAACACCTATTCCACGGGAACTACCTAAAAATAACACTTACTTTCTCTTTACTGATTTTCCTACATTCTTACTTTTCAATTTGCTGCTGAAAGTTTGTTGTGCCCTGTCTACACCTGCAATTACTTGAGGCTCTCTAGCTTTTAACTGAAGCAACAGGTCAAACCTATTTTCCACATTCTCCACGAAGCTGTCAGACAAGATGGATGACCTCTACATGTGGGGGTCTGAGTTGAGGTGTGGATTGTTGTCGGGATGATGATCCACGGCTGCTCATAAAAACTTCACTACTCTTCATACATTTGACTGAAGAACAAACTAGAACATTCTGTGGTGCAACGTCCTCCATAGCGTGTGCTGAACGTAGTGAGTGTTAAGGAACTGACGCAACAGGTGGCCATGGTCTCAAACGACTGGCTTCTATGGATGAAGGCTGGTTGCATCTGGTAGTTGGCCCACAGGCTGGAGGATACTAAGCTCACAGCACTGATCTTAAAACCAGCAGCTGGAACCCACAGTTATTGGAGGCCAAATCTCGTGGTGGCTGCTTGTAGCATCGTGTCGCCTCGAGGAGTGGCATACACATCTCCTCGTAAATATTAGGTACCAGACTACGACACCTTTGACTGAAAATAATGGTAATTTATGTTGGAACAGAGCGTTCTTACTTTGCAAATCACAGCTATCAACCATGTAGACCATAAGAAGTGTATTGATTGGATGTGTAGTAACTGGCCCACCAACGCCTTTCTGCAGTGTCGTCGTTATGGCAGTGCCAGCTATTTTCCTGGGGCACAATGTGGGAATCTGCCAGTGGCATTGCGGCATCTGACGTAATGGTGTTTGGTTGGCTCTGAGCTGGCCCTCTGCCAAGATCTTTTGCAACAGCCATGGAAACATCAACATTTTACTCAGAAGCGCCGAAAAATAGTGGTGGCGCTGCAGATAGAATAACTGAATGGACGATACTGAGTCGAACCGGGGAAAACAAGAGACTTATGGCGCAACTTCGTTTCATAGGGCGTATCCTGAGGAATCAAGGAATTGTCAATTTGGTAATGGAGAGAAGTGTGTATATGTGGGTGTTGGGGAGGTGTTAAAACTGTAGAGGGAGGTAAAGTCTTGAATACAATTGGTAGGTTCAGACTGATGTACTTGTATTAGCTGTGCAGCGCTGAAGAGGCTTGCACAGAATACACTAGCTTGGGCAGTTGCATGAATCCAGTCTTGAGTCTGTAGAATATTGGGAAATGGGGCAAAATCGAAAGGTAGGCTTCAGGTTCACAAATTCTCGAGTTCTTTTGAGGGAAAACTCACGTGTAAGGTAGATCTCGTGTGATGCAGCACCCTTGGCTGTTGACATGACAAAAGACGTTTCTATATTCCTCTAGAGAAGCCGTCCGGGGTGCCTGAGCGGTTCTAGGCGCTACAGTCTGGAACCGCGCTACCACTATGGACACAGGTTCGAATCCTGCATCTGGCATGGATGTGTGTGATGTCCTTAGCTTAGTTAGGTTTAAGTAGTTCTAAGTTCTAGGGGACTGATGACCTCAGAAGTTAAGTCCCATTGTGCTCAGAACCATTTGAACCATCTGAAAATAGAGATTGTAAAGGAAATAGTCGTGTTTACCTACCACTTAATAGCAGGTAGTCAGCTCAGTAATGTCAATTATAATTAACGGAACAGTGCTTGTTGATTAGTATTGTGATTTCCGATTACTTCTTGTTGGTCTTCGAGAGAAAACCCAAGTTACAGATGTTGTTCCAAAGTAATTTTCATAAGGCAAGTGAATAACACGATTGGTCAATCGTTTTATGCTGTATAGTTAATTGAGTATCGGACTTCATTTCTGGTAGACTGCAGTTTGGTTTGTGAACCATAAATGATCTGATAAACTGCTAGTCCGTATTTGGATCACAACAATGGGAGAAGAGCTCCATGTCAGTAGTTTTGCATTCTTTCACGAATAGCTGAACACAAAACTGAAAGGTATTATTTTAAATATACTTAAATATATTCATAATTCTTAAGAGGTAACAAGATAGATGATTACATAGCGAAAGCTGAAGAACAAAGGACGATACGAAACAGGAAGGCATCTCCTCGCTGATCGCAGACAAAATATGAAGGCCTCTCTGTTCTTTATCATCATATAAAATATTTCATGTAGTTACTAACATTTGTGAACTCTATGGTACACACATATTTCATAAGCATAAAAAAGAAATATTTTCTTGGTGTCTTAATTTGCCTACGATATATTTTACTACGATACTGGCTGTTACAAGTCGTGTGCCAGAAAATTATAAGATTGGTGTATACAAGAAAAACAATGCACTATTTGACATGGTTTAAATAAACAGTTTGACAAATCATTTACATTGGCATGGGAGATATTTGTAGAAGATACACTAACTTTAAGTTTGACAGGTATCAATGTTCGGTGGATAAGAGGGTAAATCAGTTCAGTGATTTGTCTGCCTGTGGGAAATGATGCAACGACTGCTGGAGTGACGTCGCAGTTGGCTTGTATGATGTCAATCGGTCGGTGACGACCGACTTAGTACGAGCTCTGGTTGTGCACGTCGCAGCAGAGGTGATCATCGAGGCGCGGCCCGTCCAAGACTGTAGCCATGAAAGCCGTGCGAGTCTCGACTCGCGCTGCCTGTTCACCGGCCGCACTGGACTACAGCAGTCTCGTCCGAGCGAGTCCCTCACGTCACCCCAAGGGCCGAGTAGTGCTGTTGTGAAACAACCTGTATGCCACTGGCTCCGCAGAGTCGCGCATGCAGACCGAACCCACGGGCCGCGGCCCCACTGCCCCGAACGGAGCGAGCCTGTGACGTCACTGCACGAGTGCCTTGCGCAAGCGCTGGCCTACTGCGGCCTACGGGCTGTTGGTAGCACTGACCGCAGTTGTGAGCTACGGGCTACGAGCGGTTAGTGGAGCAGAGTTTGGTTCGTATGTTCAAATGTTTGTGAACTCTTGTGGGACTTAACTCCTAAGGTCATTAGTCCCTAAGCTTACACACTACTTAACCTAAATTATCCTAAGGACAAACACACACACCCATAGACGAGGGAGGACGTGAACCTCTGCCAGGACCATCCCCACAGTCCATGACTGCAGTGCCTTAGACCGTGAGAGTTAGGTGGAGTGGTGGGATTTCTTCATTTTTCTCGTAACACACGAAATGAACGCAGAAACTAAACGTGGTTCACAGAAGAAGGAGCACATGTCAAGGAAAAGGGAAGTAAAAGGAAAACTAATCAGTGGTGAGTAGAGAACCACACAGCCTGAAGAGAATTTTAAAGGTTCAGTTTGGACCGTGTTAAGGCCTATCGTGGATGGTGTTAGGAAAAGCGTTCATTTTGTTTGCTGTTCACTGTGCGGTGAATTTTCCTCTCATGCTGAAGGATCAAGTGGCACTTCGTACATTTCTCGCCATCCATGGGTCTCTAATAAACAATGGTCTTATGTGGAAGAGAAAACGAATTCCTAAACCCGCTCAAGAGATAACTGTCGATAAATGCCTTTCTATGCGTGCAATTGACGTAAGGTCTTACGGAACTATAAGAGGTGAACGTCTTATGGATCTTGTTCAGACGTTAATTGACACTGCAAAGGCCATTATGTCTCACCCCACAACTGTGTCATGGTACATGGCAGAAAGTGTTATAAGCCTATGACATATATTTATGGTTCAAATGGCTCTGAGCACTATGGGACTTACCATCTTAGGTCATCAGTTCCCTAGGACTTACAACTACTTAAACCTAACTAACCTAAGGACATCACACAACACCCAGCCATCAAGAGGCAGAGAAAATCCCTGACCCCTCCGGGAATCGAACCCAGGAACCCGGGCGTGGGAAGCGAGAACGCTATCGCACGACCACGAGATGCGGGCCATATATTTATGCCTGGGGTAATTGCTCATATAACAGAAGGTGAATACTCAGCAACTACCGACATGTGGACATCCAGCGCGAGAAGAAACAATTATGTGCCATGTACTGTCTCCTGCTTCATTGACTGGACTCTCAGACATTGCATCTTATTTAAAACTCAGGTTCCAGATGAACCAAAAATCGGCGGTAACATTATAAGAGAATTGCTTAGACGATTTATGTCTCTTGGCATCCACCACTCTTCTTTCAGAGACATGCAGCATACGACTGATCAGGGTCCAACATTGTTGCACTGTATGATTATTCACGATTGAATTGTTCCAGCCATATGTTAAATACAGGGCTACGAAATAAATTTAATGGGGGGTATATATTCTTCAATTGTCCAGAAGCTCATGGTCATTTGACTGTGGCCAAAGAAGGTGTCACTTACGTAGAGAAAAGTGGTCTTCTTAATGCTTTTGTTACATCACTGAGCCATTCAAACGATACTCTCTGGAATAAGCAGCTGACAATGTTAGAATATCTTTGTGCAAGAAGCTCTCTGAGAAGGGAGAAATAGCTCAAAACGAAGGAACTGATAATACGTTGATGAAAGTGCTTTTTACGTTATGTATGCTATTCGATTACTGTAATTCTTATACGCAATCGTTTCTTTTATAGATTTTAGAACATAATGGTTTTTGTAGCTCTTCAAAGCGGCGTCCAAGGAATTAGAACTCTGGAATTACCTACACTGCACCTTCTGTAGACATGGACAATGACAATGTTGGAACAGAGCGATCTTGCTTTGCCAATCACAGCTTGCAACCATGTAGGCCATAAGAAGAGTATTGACTGGATATGTAGTAACTGGCTCACCAACGCCTTTCTGCTGTGCCGTCGTTATGGCGGTGGCAGCCCCTTTCCTGGAGCACAAGGTGGGAATCTGCCAGTGGCATTGCTGCATCTGCTGCAATGGTGTTTGCTCGGCTCTGAGCTTGCCCACTAGCAAGGTCTTTTGAAACAGTCATGGCAACATCAAAATTTACACAGTAGCGCCGTTAAATAGTGGTAGCGCTGCAGATCGAATAACTGATTAGAAGATACTGACTCGATCCGGGAAAACAAGAAACTTGCGGCACAACTTCATTTCATAGAGCCTATTCAGAAGAATCATGGAATTTTCAATTTGGTAGTGGAGATAAGTGTGTATATGTGGGTGTTGGCGAGGGTGGAGGTGTTAAATCTGTAATTAGCAGGTTCAAACTAATGTACTTGTATTAGCCGTGCAGCGCTGAAGAGGCTTGCACAGAATAAACTAGCTTGGGCACCTACATCAGTCCAGTCTTCAGACTGAAGACCACAACAACAACATCGGGAAGGGGGCAGAAGAAAGAACTAGGCTTCAGGTTCACAATTTTGCAAGTTCTTTACTGGGAGAACTCATGAGAAAGATAGATACCCTGTGATTCAGCACCCTCGGCTGTTGACATGGCAAAAGAAGTTTCTATATTCCTCTAGAGAAGCCGTCGGAGGTGGCCGAGCGGTTCTAGGCGCTACAGTGTGGAACCGCGCAACCACTATGATCACAGTTTGAATCCTGCCTCGAGCATGGATGTGTGTGATGTCCTTAGGTAAGTTAGGTTTAAGTAGTTCTAAGTTCTTGGGGACTGATCACCTCAGATGTTAAGTCCAATAATGCTTAGAGCCATTTGAACCATTTTTGAACCTCCTAAGTGACTACAACAAAATTACTGTTAGCAGTTGCACTCTGCAAGACACAAAAATCATCGACATATACACTTCCCTGCACATCTGGTCAAGACTGCAGAAATTCGCATCCTTTTCGCCAGAGTATCCCCCACTAATTATACAACCAACCAACGAGGAGAACAAAACAGTATGACGACAATGATACGTATTCTAACTCTATCCTAACACTTACTGTAACTGAACTTCTTCGCTTGAGCGTCTACTCATGGCTACTACTTTTCGTACTTAAACGTAGTAAGCTACATTCATTGCTCGAATTGAAAAAGGCGTAAACTACCACAAAACTCCGACTTCTAAACAAAACTCATCTTCCCCTCCTAAGAAGCTACACGTGGTTTACAACTTACACCCTTCCACACAATGAGCCACACTCATTGATGATAGGGAAAAATAACGTTCATATTTCCTCATCCTCAGAACATAGTCTGAGTTTACTTGCCACATGTAACACATGAAAACAGAACTGAAAAGCTGGAAAAAAGTGGACTGATTCTACGTGATACTCGCAGGGGAAAGAAAGAACAGCCATTGCAATCGCCCATTCCGTACTGATGCCGTCTGTCATCGAAACTGCAACTCTGAGGTAGTCGAGAGTCATCGTCTCCAGGGAGAGTGGCTGGTAAGGTTGCTCTGTAACTGAAATTTAGTGGTAACACACACATCTGACATCAAAATGTAGAGGTCGCCACAGGGCGAAGCAGGCGGCAAAAGACATCCCAAGCAGTTGCATGTAAGGCCTCCCCGGTTTGTCTCACAAACAGGTTCCAGTTGCTGTCTGTGGCCGACACTGTCGCTGAGCCGGATGCTGTCGCCTGTCCTGTTTCAGAGGAAACCATTCAGCCTGCAAGATCCGTCCAATCGCAGTGGGTGGGATTATTGGTACTTGGGGGCTCCAACGTTAGGTTTATTATGGGGCCCCTTAGGGCGTTGCTGACAAGGAGGGTAAGAAATCCAATGTACACTCCGTGTGCATACCGGGTGAGTCATTCCAGA
The DNA here is from genome assembly GCF_023897955.1 of Schistocerca gregaria. NCBI lineage: Eukaryota > Metazoa > Arthropoda > Insecta > Orthoptera > Acrididae > Schistocerca > Schistocerca gregaria. Next base: position 397,431,962 of record NC_064931.1, on the reverse strand, counting down.
TGTGGAAAAGGTCTTCCAGGATGCCACGAAGAGCACAGGGTGCCGCTAATTGCAGGTGGTTGCTCACGTCGGTACCAATGATGTGTGTCACTTTCGATAATGCTGCCAGTCTTGCTCCCAAGATGAAAGCAGAGCTGACCATTTGCAGCATAGTCTACAGGACCGATTGTGGACCTGTGGTACAGAGCCGAGTGGTGTGTCTGAATCAGAGGCCCAGACGGTTCTGAGAGCGTGTAGGCTGGAGATTCTTCGACTTGCGCCAGCGGGTGGCTGGGTTTCGGGTTCCACTGAATAGGTCAGGTGTCACCTATACGCAGGAGGCGGCTACACGGGTAGCAGGGGCTCTGTGGCGTGGTTGGGAGGTTGTTTAGGTTAGAGGGTCTCGGAAAAACACAAGAAAGTCTTCAGTCACAAAGGGTGAAATCTGAACACAGGAGGAACGTAGATACAGGAACCAATGGTACAATAGTTGTAAATTATCGTATCTGTGTTGGAAAAGTACCAGAGCTCCAAGCGCTAATAGAAAGCACTGATTCTCAAATCGTTATAGGCACTGAAAGCTGGCTAAAGTCGGATATAAGCTCAGCCGAAATTTTTGCGAAGAACCTAACGGTGTGGCCGAGCGGTTCCAGTCATTTCAGCCTGGAACTGCGAGACTGCTACTGTTGCATGTTCGAAACCTGCCTCGGGCATGGATATGTGTGATGTCCTTCAGTTGGTTAGGTTTAAGTAGTTCTAAGTTCTAGGGGACTGATAACCTCTGACGTTAAGTCCCATATTGCTCATAGCCTTTTTTTAACGTAACGGTGTTCCGAAAAGAGAGGCTAAACACCGTTGGGGTGGCGTGTTTGTTGCTGTCAGAAGTAGTTTAACTTGTCGCGATATTGAAGTAGATACTTCCTTTGAGTTAGTATGGGCAGAGGTCATTGTTGGCAACCGGAATAAAATAATAATTGGATCCTTTTACTAACCTCCCTATTCATATGATACAGTCGATGAAAGGCTCAAAGAAAACTTGAGTTTGATTTCAAACACGTACCCGACTCATACGATAAGAGTTGGTGTTGACTTTAATTTACCCTCGATACATTGGCGAAAATACATGTTTAATTCCGGAAGTATGCATATAACATCATCCAAAATTTTGCTAAGCGCATTCTCTGAAAATTATTTCGAGCGGTTAGTTCATGAGCCCACGCGAACAATAAACGATTGTGAAAACACACCTGACCTCTTAGCAACAAATAATCCTGAGTTAATAACGAGTATTAAAAGCGATATAGGAATTGTGAACACTGGGTTGTCGTAGCGAGATTGAATATTGTAATCCCCAAATCCTCGAAAAATGAGCGATAAATATACCTATTCAAAAAAGCAGATAAAAATTCTCTTGACGCCTTCCTGAGAAACAATCTCCACTCATTCCAAATTAATAAGTGTAAACCAGATGTAGCTTAAACTCAAAGAAATAATATCGGTAGGAATTGAAAGATTTATAGCAAATAAACAAACAAACAACGGAGCTCAGCTTCCTTGGTACACAAAACGGGTTAGAACACTGTTGCACGAACAACGAAACAAACATGGCAAATTTAAATAGACCCAAAATCCCCAATGTTGGCGATCCTTTACAGGAGCTCAAAATTTAGCGCAGAGTTCATTGCGAGACGCCTATAACAGTTTCCACAACGAAACTTTGTCTCGAAACCTGGCTGAAAATCCAAAAAGATTCTGGTCGTACGTGAAGTACGTTAGCGACAAGAAATTATCAATGCCTTCTCTGCGCGATAACAATGGAGATACTATCGAAGACAGTGCTGCCAACGCAGAGTTACTAAACACAGCCTTCCGAAATGCCTTCACAAAAGAAGACTAAGTAAATATCCCAGAATTCGAATCGAGAACAGCTGCCAACATGAGTAACGTAGAAGTAAATATCCTCAAAGTAGTGGAGCAACTCAAATCACTTAATAAAAGCAAGCCTCCTGGTCCACACTGAATACCAATTAGGTTCCTTTCCGAGTATGCTCATGCATTAGCTCCATACTTAACAATCATATACAACCGTTCGCTCGACGAAAGATCCGTACCCAAGGACTGGAAAGTTGCACAGGTCAGAAGATGTGTGTGAAATCTAAGCTTACACACTACTTAACCTAAATTATCCTAAGGACAAACACACACACCCATGCCCGAGGGAGGAGTCGATCCTCCGCCGGGAGCAGCCGCAAAGTCCAGGACTGCAGCGCCTTAGACTGCTGCACAGGTCACACCAATATTCAAGCAAAGGTACTAGGAGTAATCCACTTAATTACATGCCCATATCGTTAACGTCGATATGCAGAAGGATTTTAGAACATATATTGTGTTCGAACATTATGAATTACCTCGAAGGGAACGGTATATTGATACACAGTCAACATGGGTTTAGAAAACTTCGTTCCTGTGAAACACAACTAGCTCTTTATTCACACGAAGTGCTGAGTGCTATTGACAAGGGATTTCAGATCAATTTCGTATTCCTGGATTTCCGGAAGGTTTTGACACTGTACCACACAAGCTGCTCGTAGTGAAATTGCGTGCTTATGGAATGTTGTCTCAGTTATGTGACTTGATTCGCTATTTCCTGTCAGAGACATCCCAGTTCGTAGTAATGAAAGGAAAGTCATCGAATAATACAAAAGTGATTTCAGACGTTCCTCAAAGCAGTGTTATAGGCCCTTTGCTGTTTCGTATCTACATAAACGATATTGGAGACAATCTGAGCAGTCGTCTTCTGTTGTTTGCAGATGACGCTGTCGTTTATCGACTAATAAAGTCAACAGAAAATAAAAACAAACTGCAAAACGATTTAGTAAAAATATCTGAATGGTGCAAAAAGTGGAAGTTGACCCTAAATAACGAATAGTGTGAGGTCATCCACATGAGTGCTAAAATGAACCCTTTAAACTTCGGTTACTCGATAAATCAGTCTAATCTAAAAACCATAAATTCAACTAATACCTAGGTATTACAATTACGAACAACTTAAATTGGAAAGAACACATAGAAACTTGTGGGGAAGACTACTTAAACCTAACTAACCTAAGGACATCAAACACATCCATGCCCGAAGCACGTTTCGAACCTGCGACCGTAGCGGCCGCTCGGTTCCAGACTGAACCGCCTGGAACCGCTCGGTCACACCGCCGGCACGCTTTTCGTCCTCTTTTAGAATACTGCTGCGCAATGTGGGATAATTACCAGATAGGACTGACGGAGTACGTCGATAAAGTTCAAATAAAGGCAGCACGTTTTGTATTATCACGAAATATGGGAGAGAGTGTCACAGAAATGGTACAGGAATTGGGCTTGAAGATCATTAAAAGAAAGGCGTTTCTCGTTGCGACGAAAACTCTTCACGAAATTCCAATCACCAACTGTCTCCTTCGAATGCGAAAATACTTTGTTGACACCGACCTACATATGGAGAAGAGATCACCTCAGTAAAATAAGGGAAATCAGAGCTCGTACGGAAAGATATAGGTGTTCATTCTTTCCGCGCACTATACGAGATTGAAATAATAGAGAATTGTGAAGGTGGTTCGATGAACACTCTACCAGGCTCTTAAATGTGATTGGCAGAGTATCCATGTAGATTTTGATGTACAGTCGTACTAAATGTATCCGAACGACTTGAATTGCATTGCGCCTGATTCTCATACAACCCTCATAACGCAGCTGTCTAGCAGGTCCTCTAACCGCCCCTCGGCACAGTCGTTTGACTATTGAAAAGGGTATAACACTACTGTCCGCTACTGCTATACCATAAACTTAAAGTTGGAAGCAGGTCGTGAATTAAAACTACCTTGTTAAAGCGATTATGGTATAAAGCAAGAGAGCAGTGTTACCCTCTGAGAGGAATTTTGTTATGTTGACCGCGTTGTACCTAACGGAGGTAGCTTATCGGAAATGAAAGTCAGAATTACGTAAACATTTGAGCAGTAACAAACTAAATTTTTGCCTATCTGCACTGTTTAACGGATAAAGAAAACGGTCGCCAGCCTAACTAGCAAGAAAATGATTAACATTCTTGTTCAAGAATATAGTTATTAGTAACTTTAATGGATAAACACAACCTATACTTTTTCACACGCGAGTGCAGTGAACTCTGACACATGTGTTTACGGTAAGATTGAAACTAACAGTTAGAGCAGCACAAAGTATATGCAAGATTATAACAGATACCGAAACACTCTATTACTTTCAGGGCTTACACAAACTGAATGGTCTTTATGACGTTATTATTACTATTCACTGCAGAATCATTAATTGGATATAGGTTACGTCTCTTTCAGTTAAATACTTTACTATTTAAAATGAAAGTTAATTGGAATCCACTAACAGGTTGCTTCTCACTATCATTTGAATAAAGAAATAATGTTTTTCATAATTAGTGGTTTTCCCATTACTTGTTATGTAGCATTAACACAACAGACAAACTATGGATCCTGTTATATTATTAATATGCACTTCTAATACACAAGAGAGACAAACACTTAGCAAACATGAGTATATAACGTTTCATACTGCAATTTCCACTCTTACTACATTGAGAGACAAAATTAACATATATGTAAGATACTGACTCACCTTCTGTGATTTACAACAGGCAGTAATGAGATCATTTACGAAGCAAAACTTTATAAGCCTCAGTATTAAGAACTTTTAATTTGAAGTTGGCAACAACACATTAATAAGCAGTTTTATTGGGAAAATTACTTTTATTAACTTTTTTATTATGTTCAAGAGGCATTAATTAGCAAAAACAGTGGTCTTTAATGTTCTTTCAGTAGGGACACTCGGAAATCACTTTAGTTCAATCGGAGAGGAACCTGAGAGGTGTTATGATAAGAAGAAAAATCAAGGTTGGTACATAAACTCAGTTATAAATTACCTTATATTTGAGCACACTAACACATCCATTAAGCTGATCCTTCTCTGTACATTGCTATAGTGCTCCATTACAGTGATTGGGCAATGTGGTGGCGATTGCATGTCGGTAGGTGGAATTACAGGTAGGATTGCTGGACTCAGTTATTTCTTGGTGGCGATGGTAGATGCAAATTCCAGAATAGTTCCAGCTATTTATCCATCCATCCGAGGCACTGGAAAGTAGCAGAAAAAAACCTCTTTCGTGACCAGCACAATATGCAACATTTACATGGCAGTGCACAGTTTGGTAGCTCGTCCACGACTGGTGGCTCGCCCCCGACTGACTCTCAGTTCCACCTTTTCTACCTAGGCCAACCACAATTTGCGCACGCTACACAGTTCCGTCCCAGAGGGGAACCACAACAACTTTTACATACAGAATAACAAAGAACCCTAAGTGAGGATCAGCAGTTTACATAACAGCAAAGAAATACATTAAATAAAACAGAGCATTTGCACATATTGACATTTCTACAAAAAAATTATTCACAGAGAAATTACAATTATATATAGTAAGTTTTGTTCCCTCCAAATGGGACAAAGAATTTAAATGACAGATACACTACATTGCATAGAATCACATCATAACATCGAAGTGAAAGGTCTCTGTTAGATTCCTTTCATGTTAATTTCTTAAATCTGTTGTCATTTACGGCATAAATTCCTCTTCTAAATTTACTGTGGCGTTTCTGACTATCTGCGAGGAGACTGAGTAGTGGAACGTGTTACTTTTACACATAAACAAGAACGATCTGTCACACTACTACACTTTAAAACACAGTTTATGTGCAATTCATGTCACACAGTCTCATACGGAACCTACATCCGCTTTCTTTTATGTACTGCATATGATAAGATACTGTCATCCCCCTTCCCTTCTGTGTGAGAGGATGAATGAGCAAATGTATTTCTAGTTGCATGCTTGAGGGTAGCAGACAAGCCTGTCTGCTAGAGAAGAATAGGACCAACGTCGGAACAGGTAGCTATGCTTTCTAAAAGCAAAGAGGTTTCTATCCTTAGTATGGTTCTGTCCGTCCCTTGTCATGTTGGTACAGGAAGCTGCCCCTCTGGTCACTTCCGTTTTGTATCGGGAAGCACGCTCGGTAGGAGCGCATGTCAGTCTGTCCGCGGCGAGCGTCTGAAGTGGTAAGATCTCCGGCTAAGCGCGTATCTGCTAAGTCCGTAGGACAATGGATTTCTTAAGTTCAGTCTAACTGAAAATTTATCACCTTTATTTCAGGTTTAGCTCTAAAATATCTAATGTTATCTTAAGTTGCAACGCAGTGTATTTCGAGTGCGAACTTGAGATTATTTTACAGTAGTTGCTTTGTCACTATTTTGCGAGTAAAATGGAACCACGTGTTGATCAGTAACTCTAACTAAGATCATCAGTCTTAAATGCGAATGTGTGTGAGATTATAACGTCTCGCCGTAACAATATTTTTCAATATAGCAACTTTTCTTTATGTTCAATCCACGTGGGGTGTACTTCGTGAGACCAGTACCACGTGCTTATACAATTGTTTGACCCATCAGGTTAATAGTAAGACGATAGTAACCAGTTCGAGGTTTTTCTTTTGTAAACTGCTTTTCGATCTAATTTATTTTAATTATCAAAATTATTGTGGAGTTACACTCTTTGTGTAAACCAAGTTGACCACGTGAAGCATGTGGCGTAATGATCAAAGTAGCTCTCAGCTATTCTTTTCGGGAAGATTTTACAGAGAGTTAGTATGAATTTAGTATACCAGTGTGTGGTAATTACATGACGGACAGGATTGCGCTACAAACGTTACTTCTTTGGGTGAAAATTGAATCGGTTGGTTGTGGTTAATTTCCTCTTGCATATGTTTCAATGTTCTTCGTGTGTTATTTTATGAATGTAGCGTTGTTTGCAGTCTCTCAATCTTGGCTCCCTATTTGATGTGTTCCGTAAGATTACAAACTCACATTTTCACAATCCTAAATAAGGCACCAGCTTAGTTGTGACTCAAGTTTAATATGCTGAAATTTCAATGATCAATGTTAAGATAAATTTCCAAATATAAACTGATTTATTTCTTTTTATTTAAATTCTCTTTTTTATATATGTATCACCGGTTTTCGTATGACTATTAAAAGATTATAATTAATGTTAGTCTGGTTGGAAATTTGGTAAGCTAGACTGGATACGTGGTGAAACAGTGGCTCAGTAATGCAACGTTAACTTCCTCAGATAGCTCACAGCTTTTAACCAGCTTTTATTGTCGATCAGCACCGCTTTCACATGACAAATTAAAGCAACAACATTACAGAAGTTCTTACAAAGAAATGAGTATACAATTTTATGTTGTCGATTCAAACAAACACATTTACAGAAGCTCCGTGATGTAACATTAAATGAATCAAAAACCAAAATAAATCACTGGAGTATTAGAGCTATGGTGTTACAGGCCGTGGGCTCACTGCTCCGCACTGAGCGAGCCCGTGACGTCACGGAACCAGTGCCGTGTGGAAGAACTGGTGTGCTGCTGTCAACAGGCTGTTGGTAGCACTGACCACAGATGCGAGCTACTGGCCACGAACGGTCAGTAGAGCAGTGTTCAATGGAGTGGTGGGATTTCGTCATTTTTTTCGTAACACACACAATGAGAACGGGAAACTAAACGTGGTTTGCAGAAGAAGGTGCACATGTCAACAAAATGGGAAGTGAAAGAAAAACTAATCAGTGGTTACTAGAGAACGACAAAGCCTGAAGCGACTCTTAAATGTTCAGTTTGGACCGTGTTAAAGCCTGTTGTGAATGGCATTAGGAAAAGCGTTCATTTTCTTTGCTGTTCGCTGTGCTGTGAAATTTACTCTCATGCTGAAGGGTCAAGTGGCAGGTCACACATTTCTTGCCATCCATGCATGTCTAATAAACGTGGGTCTTATGTGGACGAGAAACGACTTCCAAAACCTGCTCAGGAGATAAATGTCGATAAATGTGTGGCTATATGTGCACGAGACGTAAGGTCATACAGAAGTCTTATGGATCTTGTTCAGACGTTAGTTGAAACTGCAAAGCCCATTATATCTCACCCCACAGCAGTGTCACGGCATGTGGCATAAAGTGTTAAAAGCCTTCGACATATAATTATGCCTGAGGTAGTTGCTCACACAACAGAAGGTGAATACTCAGCAACTACAGACATGTGGATGTCCAGCGCGAGAAGAAACCATTAGCTGACATATACTGTCTCCTGTTTCATTGACTGGACTCACAGTTCTCTCATTTTGTTTACATCCCAGTTTCCAGATGAACCAGAAACGGTCGGTAATATTCTAAGAGAATTGCTTAGACTATTTATGTCCCTTGATTTCCACCACTCTACTTTGAAAGATGTACAGCACACGCGCTTCACTCTGGAACTGCGCGACTGCTACGGTCGCAGGTTTGAATCCTGCCTCGGACATTGATGTGTGTGATGTCCTTAGGTCAGTTAGGCTCTATGGGGCTGATGACCTCAGAAGTTAAGTCCCACAGCGCTGTGCGCCCTTTGAACTATACAGCAAACGACTGATCAACGTACCAACATTGTCGTTGCACTGTGCAATATATTCACGATTGAATTGTTCCAGCCATATGCTAAATACAGGGCTACGAAATAAATTTAACGAGGAGTATATAATTCTCCATAACTTCATGGTCTTTCGACTGCGGCGAAGGAATGTATCACTTACCTAAAGAAAAGTAATCTTCTTAATGCTCTAGATAGATAACTGAGTCAGTCTAACGATAATCACTTGAATAAGCAGCTGACAATGTTGGAATGTCTTTGTGCGAGAAGCTCTCTGAGATGGGAGAAATAGCCCAAAATGACTGAACTGATATCACGCTGATGAAATAACAGTATGTATGCTAAGCGATTACTGTAAACTTTTAAGCAATCGTTTATTTTATAGCTTTTGAAACATAAGGGATTTTGTAGCTCTTCAAAGGAATTAGAACTGGAGAAATAACCTGCACTGCACCTTCTGTTGACATGGACAATGACAATGTTAAAGCATTTGAGTCAGGCGCCCCAGGACAGAGAAGCTTCTGAAATCGGACTTTTACATAAACACCTCAATTTATAGTTAGCTGAAAAGCTATTTGTGCAGAGATACTGTGAGGTAGCAACTTTCCTCTGGCCACCATTGGTTATTTAAAAATGATAGCCGACGATAAGAGGCGTAAAGTCATGAAAAGGATACAATAGTTTTCCTTCCTCATACTTCTCCAATCCCACAATACACTCTAACGACATTATCCTTTACTGCATCCCCAACCGTCTTTTCTCTTTGTTCTCGCTAGTGGGTTCGAACGGAACTATCTTACCTATCGATCTAGATATAGTTATCTCAATTTACTCTCCTCTTCTGGAAGCTACAAAAAACATTTAATTTTCTGAAATAGAGGAGACGCTCATTCCTACATGTTCCTCCACACCTGGTAACACGTGAATCCGTGGGAATTCATGTTGTCCTAAATGAAAGTTTGATATTCTGGAACGTATTCGAAAGAAACCTAGCAGTACCAACGGATTTTCCATAACGTTTACTACAAAAAGGGGGCGTAGAACATGACCAACACAAAGATGTACGTATTTCGTCAATTTTCGTTGTCTTTTACGCACTACATACTTTTTAAAGATATATTTACGTGTAAGAAGGGTCCTAAACCAAATATATGAATATAACACATGTTCTGAAAATTCTATACCACTGATTTTTGCGTTACATTTTACTGAAAAATTTAAAACAATTACCGAATCTGGAAGAAGAAACCATTAAAAATCACAAATATATTTTTTTCAAAATATTTATATATGATGTACACGACTAGTTTGCAGTGTTATGAAAATGTAGGCAGAAAATACCCCTTGCGTCTCTCTTGGTACCGCGAGGGTTAGGTCAGATAGAGTTAAGGGAATCTGATTTCGAAATGAGACACTAAAAAGATTATTGGGCAGCAAAATAAATGAGAATGACCGAAGTAGAGAGAATATAAAATGAAGATTGACTATTGCAAGTAAAGTATTAATTAAAAAGAGAGGTTATCTAACATCGAATATAAATTTAAGTGTTAGGAAGTATTTCTTGAAAGTATTAATTGTATGATTTACAAGATGTTACTCCATGCGGGAGTAAAAATGAATGTGCCCAATGGAAAATACTGAACGCAAAAATGAAGATTTGGCCCTGTCTGACTAACCCCTGAAGCAGATATTACGATCTCTTAACGGTGATATTACTTCCTCCTTTTTGTTCTTTAACATATAAATTGCAAAATAAAAATAAATGAATGATTAAGGGAACTAGTAACTACTAAATATTAATGTTGTTTCTGCTTATATATTTATTGTAGATTAAAAATCTTTATACATTACAAATGTTTATATGTCGATGTGCTATGGACATAAAGAGATACAAATGAATTTCCTGCCTAATATTATTGATCAACTGCCCAAATATGCCCATTTATGTGGCTATGCGATCTAATATAAATAACACGAGATAACTGATATCATCTACGTCCAAAACACTAGAAGACACTTGTTTCGAAGATGATCTACAGTGATCTGCAACCTCAGTGCAATGAAACATACGTGATCACAGCCGTCCAGCTTTATAGCCCTAATAAGCCGAAGCAATTACCAATATCACCGAATTTACTGCGTCCCGTTCGTCGGGGTGATGGTACTCGTTCATGTCTGCGCCGATGGAAGAACTCCAGCCACAAAATAATAATCTCATTAAACACTATTTTCTACAGACAAGAAACGCGATTCCCAGCCACAAAGCCGGAATTCAGATAAGGTATCAGTAGAGAATCGCCGTTGAGTACGCGGTGTTCCGTGTTGGGAGGAGGAGAAGAGGACATGTGTTTGTAAGGTTAATGATCGGGCCGACAAGGCTTGTGTCACTGGATCAGGAGATCGACAAAAGTGACAACATTTGCAGTGTAATGCGTGATGCAGACGAAGGCTGCTGTGCAATCCGAGGGCTAGACTTTGTCATCAAGCATCATGCCGAAACTGACGCGCGGTGGAACTGAGGGGGATAATATTCGAGCTGGGCGCAGCTGTCTCCAGTGAAATACACTCACAAGCTTCGTTTGACATGAAGGACAAATGTGGGCAAAATCACTAAGGCTTAATATGCATGATATAGTGCCACAAGGCACTGGAAATTTGCTTTAGGTGACCGAAGGTGATGCTAACTTATACGATTACCTCACTAGTTATGCAAACAACAAACGAGAAGAACAAAACACTATGACGACAAGCACATTTAATCTGATTCTATCCTAACACTTACTGTAACTTAACTTCTCCACTTGAAAGGCTACTCATGACTATTACTTTACAAAATTCTGACTTCTCGACAGGACTCATCTTCCCCTCCTAAACACTTACGCATGGTTAACAATTTAATTTCCAGACAATGAGCCACACTCATTTATGATAGACAAAAATAACACTCATATTTGCGCATCCTCAGAACACAGTCTAAGTTTACTTCACACATGTCAGACATGAAAACAGAACTGAAAAGTTGCTTATACGTGCACTGAGTCGACGTGATAACTCGCAGCGGAAAAAAACAGAACAGTCAGTGCACTCACCCACTGCACACTGATGCTGCGTGTCGACGAAACTGGAACCCTGAGGTAGTCGAGAGTCATCGTCTGCAGGGAGGTTGGCTGGTAAGATGCCCCTGTCACTGCCGTGCGGGATTAGCCGAGCAGTCTAGGGCGGTGCAGTCATGGAATGTTCGGCTGGTCCTGGCGGAGGTTCGAGTCCTCCCTCGGGCATGGGTGTGTCTGTTTATCCTTTGGATAATTTAGGTTAAGTAGGGTGTAAGCTTAGGGACTGATGACCTTAGCAGTTAAGTCGCATAGTGCTCAGAGCCATTTAGGCATTTAGTTAAGTCCCATACGATTTCAGACACATTTGAACAATTTTTTTCCTGTCACTGAAATTTAGACGTAACACACACTTCTGACATCAAAATGTGGAGGTACAGGATGGATGATCTCTACACGCGATGGTCTGAGTTGAGGTGCTGGATTGTTGTCGGAACGTTGATAGATGGCTGCTCATAAAAAAATTTCACTTAGTCGTACATTTTACTGAAGAACAACCTCGAACATTCTGCGGTGCTACTTCCTCCATAGTGTGTACTGGAGACAGCGAGTGTTAACGAACTGATGCAATAGTTGGACATGGCCTCAAAGGACTGCTTTCTATGGCTGAAGGCTGGTTGCACCTGGCAGTTGGACCACAGGCTAGAAGATGCTAAACTCACATCACTGATCTTGAAGCCAGCAGCAGGGGTCGTCAGTTAGTGGAGGACAAATCCCATGGTGTCTGCTTGTAGCCTCATGTCTCCTCATGGAGCGGCAACACCTCTCCTCTTAAGTAGTAGCTACCAGACTGATACACCTTTGACTGATAGTAATAGTAATTTATGTTGGGTCAGAGCGTTCTTGCTTTGCAAGCCAAAGCTTGTAACCATGTAGACCATAAGACGTCTGTTGATTGGATGTGTAGTAACTGGCCTACCAACGCCTTTCTGCCGCGTCGTCGTTTTGGCGGTGCCTGCCCCTTTCCTGGAGCACAATGTGGAAATCTGCCGGGACCAGCAGCACAGTCCATGACTGCAGCACCTTACAGCGCTCGGCTAATCCTGCGCGGCTGCAGATCGAATAACTGATCAGAAGATACTGAGTCGAACTGGGGAAAACAAGAAATTTATATCACAACTTCGTTTCATAGGGCATATACTGCGGCATCACGGAATTGTCAGTTTGGTAATCAAGAGAAGTGTGTATATGTGGGTGTAGGAGAGGTGGGGGGGGGGGGGGGGAGTGTTAAAATTGTAGAGGGAGACAAAGTCTTGAATACAGTTAGCAGGTCCAAAATGGTGTAAATTGCATTAGCTGTGCAGTGCTGAAGAGGCTTGCACATAATAGACTAGCTTCGGCAGCTGCATCAAACCAGTCTTCAGACTGAAGACCACAAAAGCAACATTGGAGAAGCGAGGGGAGAGAGATGTACGCTTTAGTTTACAATTTCGCAAGTACTTTACTGGGAGATCTCGTGTGACTCAGCACCCTCTGATGTTGACATGTCAACTTCGCTTCTATATTGCTCTAAATTAACGGTGCTGCTCATTCTCGTATGAGAAAAGCTATTTATTTCACACTATGCCACGAACTGAAGTAGCGTTTCCTGTATATTTTGTTGTTGTAAACAGAAATGTCTCAGGTATGACGTTAAACTCCAACCACACGGGGAGTGACCAGAGTATAAGTGGTCCCCATCCAACAATAGCAACAACATGTCAGGTAGGTGGATGAGTGAATGGAAGTTATGAGCTGCAACTGTTACCTTGCCTGCCTTCGAAGTTGGAAGGAAGATAGAAAATTCAAAGAAAATAGTCGTGATCACCAACCACTTTCCAGCAGGTAGTCAGCTCAGTAACGTCAATTGAATGAACCAAGCATTGCTTGTTGATTCTTGTTGTTAATTCCTATTTCCCCATGTTAGTGTTCGAGAGAAACGCAAAGTTACAGATTTGGCTCCAATGTAATTGTCATAAGGCAAGTGCATAATGGGATCGGTCAGTAGAATTATGCTGTATAGTTAATTGAGTATCGGACGACGTTACTGAAAGACTGTAGGTTCTTTGGTGCACCATAAAAGATCTGATAAATTGTTAATCAGTATTTGGATCACACCAATGGCGGACTGGCTCCACGTCAGCAGTTTTGCATTTCTTTTACGTATAGCAGTATATAAATGCTGATAAAGACATTATCACAAAGAGATATGGTTAATTTGTTAAATTAATACATCTGAAAGGTATTAATTTAAATATACTTAAATACGAGGTGCGTTTGAAAAGTCGGTGCAAAGTCCAAGAGGTGCTCACACCGTCGCCTATCGAGTTCATGTTTACTTAGTAGCACCTTTGGAAAGGATGCACACCAAGTTTCAGTCATATTGTTCTATTTATTTGTGCTAGGCCTTCGTATGAATCAAGGAAGTCGAGTGTTTGTCAAAAAATGGACAAAAAAATGTTGTGTGGTGATTATACTTTACTTTATGAAAGGCAAAACGATGATGACAGAAAGAATTCAGGTCCGTGAGATAGGTAGTGATGTGGACATCACGAATGAATGGGTACATAATATTTTACATGAACATTTGGACATGAGAATGGTATCCGCTAGATGTGTTCTGTGATTGCTCACGTTTGACCAAAAAAGGGATTGTGCGAAGTGTTGCAAGGATGGTTTGCAGCTTTTCAGAAGAATCCATAGGACTTCGAGCGTCGTTTCGTTACTATGCACTAAACATAGGATACATTACTATACTCCTGAGACCAAACAACAATCCAAACAATGGCTTACCAAGGGAGAGTCTGCACCAAAAAAGGCAAACCCCATTCCATTGGCTGGAAAGGTTATGGAGACTGTCTATTGGGATTCGCAAGGGATAATCCTCATCAACTATCTGTAAAAGGGCAAAACTATTACAGGTGAATATTATTCATCGTTATTGGACCGTCCTTTTCGATCACGATACTGCACCAGCGGACACCTCAGCATTTGTGGCCGCAAAACTAATGGAAATAGGATTCCAACACGTTTCTCATCCCCCACCCCCATTTTCTCGAGTTCTGGCTCCCTCGGACTACTATTTATTCCCCAATTTGAGGAAATGGCTGATGGGACAAAGATTTTATTAAAACGAGAAGGTGATTGCAGCAACCAATAGCTGTTTTGCAGACTTGGACAATTTCTATTATTCAGAAGTTGTCAACAAATTATAACAGCGCCGGACGAAGTGTATAAGTCTAAAAGGAGGCTATGTTGAAAAATTAAAAAAAAGTTTTCCACAAACATGCAAGCAGGTTTTATTTTTGCATCATATTTTAAACCGCCCCTCGTGTACTCATGGTTCTTAAGAGCTAACAAGATAGACGCATACATAGCTGAAGAACAAAGGACGATACGAAACAGGAAGGCATCTCCTAGCTGACAGCAGAAAAAATGTGAAGGCTTCTCTGTTCCTTTATTATAGGTCGGTATTACATGTACTTATTAACATTTGTGGATTTTCTGGTACAGACATATTGCATAAACATGAAAAAACTTTTATTGGTGTCTTACATTTTCCTACGATATATTTGACTAAGATACTGGCTGTTACATGAGCAGGTATTCAAGTCTTTTACAACAAGGTTAAGTCAGTTCAGGTATGTGTCCACCCGAGGGAATTGATGCACCCACTGCTGGAGTGACGTCGCAGTTGGCTTGTATGATGTCAATCGGACGGTGACAACCGGCTGAGGACGAGCACTGGTTGTGGAGTTTGAGCAGAGGTAGGCATCGAGGCGCGGCCCGTCCAGGAGCGTACTCATGACAGCCGTACGGGGCTTGCCTCGCGCTATCGGTTCAGGCGGGGCAGCCGCATGGAGGCCGCACTGGGCTACAGCAGTCTCGGGCCGAGCGGGTCTCTGACGTCACCCCAAGGGCCGAGAAGTGCTGTTGCGTAACAACTTGTATGCCACGGAGTCGCGCATGGAGACGCAGCCCTGGGGCTGCAGCGTCACTGCTCCTCACTGGGAGAACCTGTGACGTCACTGCACTGGTGCCGTGTGCAAGCGCTGGTGTGCTGCGGCCTACGGGCTGTTGGTAGCACTGACCGCAGTTGAGAGCTACGGTGAATAGAGCAGAGTAGAGCAGAGTTTAGTTCACATCTGTGTAATCTTATGATACTGAACTACTAAGGTCATCAGATCCTAAGCTTACACACTAGTTAACCTAAATTATCCTAAGGACAAACACACACCCATGCCAGAGGGAGGACTCGAACCTCCACCGGGACCAGCCGCAGAGTCCATGACTGCAGCGTCTTAGACCGACAGAGTTTAGTGGAGTGGTGGGATTTCTTCATTTTTTTCATAACGCTCAAAATGAGCGCAGAAACTAAATGTGGTTTGCAGAAGAAGATGCCCATTTCAATAAAAAGGGAAGTAAAAGAAAAACTAATCAGTGGTGAGTGGAGAACTACACAGCCTGAAGCCAATCTTAAAAGTTCAGTTTGTACTGTGTTAAAGCCTGTTGTGGACGGCATTAGGAAAAGCGTTCATTTTCTTTGCTGTTCGCTGTGCTGTGAAATTTACTCTCATGCTGAAGGGTCAAGTGGCAGTTCACACATTTCTTGCCATCCATGCATGTCTAATAAACGTGGGTCTTATGTGGACGAGAAACGACTTCCTAAAACCGCCAAGGAGATAACTGTAGATAAATGCGTGGCTATGTGTGCACGAGACGTAAGATCATACAGAAGTCTTATGGATCTATATGAGGTGAAGGTCTCATGGATCTTGTACAGATGTTTATCGACACTGCAAAAGCAATTATGTCTCACCCCACAACTGTGTCACGGTACATGGCAGAAGGTGCTAAAAGCCTACGACATATACTTATGCCTGAGGTAATTGCTCATATAACAGTAGGTGAATACTGAGCAACTACCGACATGTGGGCATCCTGCACCAGAAGAAACAATTATCTGAGATGTACTGTCTCCTTTTTGATTGACCGAACTCTCAGATCTCGCATTTTATTTACAACTCAGTTTCCAGATGAGCCATAAACCGGCGGTAATATTCTAAGAGACGTGTTTAGACGATTAATGTCTCTTGGTATCCACGACTCTACTTTCAAAGACATGCAGCACACTACGGATCAAGGTGCCAACATTGTCGTTGCACTGTATGGTTACTCATGATTGACTTGTTCCAGCAATATGCTACGTACAAGGCTACGAAATAAATTGAATGCGGAGTATATATGCGGCAATTGTCTATAATATCATGGTCTTTTGACTGTGGCGAAAGAAAGCGTCACCTACGTAAAGAAAAATGGTCTTTTTAATTCTCGTGATAGATCACTGAGCCAGTCTAACGATACTCGCTGGAATAAGCAGCTGACAGTGATAGAATGTCTTTGTGCTACAAGCTCTCTGAGAAGGCAGAAATAGCCCGAAATGAAGGAACTGATAATACGCTGATGAAAGAACTTTTTACCTTATGTATGATATTCGATTACTGTAATTCTTATACGGAGTCTTTTCTTTTATAGCTTTTAACACATAAGTGTTTTTGTAGCTCTTCAAAGCGGCGTCTAAAGAATTAGAACTGGCGAAATTACCAACACGGCACCTTCTGTAGACACGCACAATGACAATATTAAAGCATTTGAGTCAGGCGTCGCAGGACAGAGAAGCTATTGAAATCGGATTTACACATAAAGGCCTCAATTTATACTTAGATCAAAATGCTATTTGTCTAGAGATGCTGCGAGGTAGCAACGTTCCTCTGGCGACCATTCGTCATTTAATAATGATATATGAAGATAAGAGGTTTAAAGTCATGAAAATGATGCAATAGTTGCCTTCCTCATACTTCTCCAATCCCACAAGACACTCTAACGACATTTCCCTTTACTGCATCTCCAATCGTCTTTTCTCTTTGTTGTCGCTAGTGGGTTCGAACGGAACTGACTTACCTTTCGATCTAGAAATAGTTATCTCAATGTACTCTGCCCTTCTGGAAGTTACAAAAATAACATTTAATGTTCTGAAATAGGAGAGACGCTCATTACTACATGTTCCTCCCCAAGTTGTATTATGTGAATCCTTGGGAATCCATGTTGTCCTAAATTAAAGTTTGAATTTTAGCCGTATATGTACTGAAATATAAATTTAGCTGTCCACCGGTAAAAAGAAGAGAGGAGTAATGAGACTGGACATGTATTTCAGAGCCACACCCCATGAAAGAACAAATCTTGTTGAAGCACATAAATTCTGCTACTCCATCTGCTGGATTCTTAGTTGTGCAATTTGAAGATGGGAGAGAGACATTTGGGTAGCCTATATTCGATGTTATTCGACATCTACACTATACAAACAGATAAGCATACAAGGATAAATTTGTAAACAGAATTAATTATGAGGGAGAAGCAATAAACATTTTAAAGTTTACCTGTGACACTGCAATTCTTTCAGAGACAGCAAAGAACTTGGAATAACAGGTGAATGGAATAGATAGTGCCATGAAAAGGGATTATAAGATAACCCTGAGTGGAACTAAATGAAAGGGAATGGAACGTATTCGAATTAAACCTAGCAGTACCAACGGATTTTCCTAAACGTGTACTACAAAAGATGGGCGTAATATATGACCTACACAAAGATATACGGATTTCGTTAATTTTCGTTGTCTTTCACCCGCAACATACTGTTTAAAGATATATTTATGTGTAAGAAGAGTCCTAAGCCTGAAAATATGAATATGACACATGTTCTGAATATTCACATCCACTGAAAAGACCAAACATTTTGCGTTAAGGTTTACTGAAAAATTTCAGACAGTTACGGAATGTGGTAGAAGCAATCAGAAATATAGTTTTCTCAGAATTTTAAAATATAATGTACATGACTAGATTACAGTATTCTGAAAAGGTAGACATACAGCTCCCCTTCCCTCCCCCTTGGTATTGTGAAGGGTTAAATCAGGTAGTGTTAAGGGAATTTGATTACGAAATGAGACACTAAAAGGACTATTGGCCAACAAAATATCTGATGATGGCCGAAGTAGAGAGGATTTAAAATGGAGACTGACTATAGCAAGAAAAGTATTAATGAAAAAGAGGGATTTGCTAGCATAGTATAGAAATTTAAGTTTAGGAAGTATTTCTTGAAGGTATTTGAATTGTTTCCAAGATGCTACTCCAGACTGGTGCAAAAATGCATGTGTACAATAGAAAATACTGAACGCGAAAATGAAGATATGACCCTGTCTGACTAACCCCTGAAGCAGACCTTAGGATCTCTTAACGGTGATATTATTTCTTCGTTTCCATATAAATTACAACATAAAAATAAATGAATGATTAAGGGAACTAGTAACTACTAAATATTAATGTTGTTTCTGCTTATACGTTTAGCGTAGATTAAAAATTCTTTATGCATTACAAATTTTTATACGTCGATGTGCAATGGACATAAAGAGATACAAATGAATTTCCTGCCTAATATTATTGAACAACTGCCCAAATGCGCCCCTTTGTGTGCCTACGCGATCTAATATAAATAACACGAGATGACTGATATAGTCTACGTCCCAAACACTAGAAGACACTACTTTCAAAGGTGATCTATAGTGGTGTGCGACCTCAAAGGAAATGAAACTTAAGTGATCACAGCTGTTCAGCTTTATAGCCCTAATAAGCCGAAGCAATTAGCAATATCACCAAATGTACTGCGACTCGTGAGTCGGAGTGATTGTTCTCGTACACGTCTGCGTCGATGGAAGAACTCCAGCTACAAAATAAAAAACTCATTAAACACTAGGACGGCAGAGGGCGTCTGACTAGTATAATCCAATACTATCTTCTTTTCTCTGTATTCTACAGACAAGAAATGCGTACCCCCAGACACAAGGACGGAATTCAGAAACGTCTCAACGTGGGTATAGACAGTAGAAGTGCTCTCATTCACTGAAAGCTGCGTACTCAACGACGACTCCCTAACCGGAGGCGAAAACCAGAATCGTATAAGTCAGCAATACCTTCGGTCACCTAAAGGAACTTCCCAGTGCCTTGTGGCACTTTATCATGAAAATTAAGCATCAGTGATTTTGCCTGCATTTGTCCTTCATGACAAGCGAACCTTGCGACAGTATTTCACTGGTGACAGCTTCCCCAGTTTGACACTATCCGCCTGAGTTCCAAGGAACTTCATCGAAAATCAGTTTTGGCATGATGCTTGATCAGAAAGCCTAACCCTAAAATTGCATCACGCATTACACAGCAAGTTGGTCAATCTGCTGATCCACTGGCACAAGCCTTGTCGGTCCGATCATAAACGTTGCAAACACATTTCTCTTTCTTCTCCTCCCACGTTCTGAGTACGCAGTGCCGTCACAGATGGGGCCGAATCTGCGGCCTTCGGAAATACTAAATGCGTCTATACCATTTCCGTACCCGCAACATCTGCAATACAATCAGCCTTATTGGTAGCTTTCTGTGCAACCTCCAAAGTATCTACAGCAAAATTACTGTCGGCAGTTGCACTCTGCAAGACACAAAAATCATCGGCACATGCAATCCCTCCACATCTGGTCCAGGCTACTGAAATTTGCAACCTCTCCGACAGGGTGTACCTCACTAATTATGCAAACAACAGACGAGGAGAACAAAACAGCACAACGACAAGGACACTTAAGGTAATTCTATCTTAACACTTACTGTAACTTCTCCTCTTGAGCCTCTACTCATGACTACTACATTACGTGCTTAAATGTAGTGAGCTACATTTATAACTCGAAATGAAATACATTCCCCATTCAAAACGCCGTAAACTACTACAAAACTCTGACTTATAAATAAAACTCATCTTCCCCTCGTAAGAAGATACACATGGTTGACACTTTATACCCTCCCAGACAACGAGCGACACCCTTTGCTGATAGAGAAAAATAACGTTCGTATTTACACATCCTCAGAACACAGTCTGAGTTTACTTTCCACATGTAACACATGAAAATTGAACTGAAAAGCTAGTAAAAGGTGGACTGCCTCTACGTGATACTCGCAGGGAAAAAAAATAGTCAATGCAATCACCCATTCCATACTGATGCTGTCTGTCGTCGAAACTGCAACTCTGAGGTAGTCGAGAGTCATCGTCTCCAGGGAGGGTGGCTGGTAAGGTTCCTCTGTCACTGAAATTTAGTGGTGTCACACACTTCTGACATCAAAATGTAGAGGTCGCCCCACGGCGAAGCAAGCGGCTAAGGACATCCCAAGCGCCGGCACGGAAGGCGTCTCTCTCCCTAGTTTGTTTGACAAACAGGTTCCAGGCACTGTCTAAGGCTGACGCTGTCGCTGAGCCAGATGCTGTCACCTGTCCTGTTTCGGGGGAAACCACTAAGCCTGCAAGTTCTGGGAAATCGCAGAGGGTGGGATTATTGGTAGTTGGGAGCTCCAACGTTAGGCGCGTTATGGGACCCCTCAGGGACTTGGCTGACGAGAAGGGTAAGAAATTCAAAATGCCCTCCATGTGCATACCGGGTGGAGTCATTCCAGATGTGTTACAACGTTAGGTTCAAAAATGGCTCTGAGCACTATGCGACTTAACATCAGAGTCACCTAGAACTTAAAACTACTGAAACCTAACTAACCTAAGGGAATCAGACACATCCATGCCCGAGGCAGGATTCGAACCTGCGACCGTAGCAGTCGCGCGGTTCCGGACTGAGCGCCTAGATCCGCTAGACCACCGCGGCCGGTACCCTCAAGAGCACAGGGTGCAGCCAACTGCAAGTGATTGCTCACGTCGGTACCAATGATTTGTTTCACTTTGGATCAGATGAGATTCCCTCTGGTTTCGAGCGGCTAACAGAAATGGTAAAGACTGCCAGTCTTGCTTGCAAGAAGAAAGCAGAGCTGACCATTTGCAGCATAGTCGACACGACCGATTGTGGACCTCTGGTAAAGAACCGAATGCTGGGGCTGAATCTGAGGCTCAGACGGTTATGCGAGCGTGTAGGCTGCAGATTCCTCGACTTCCGCCAACGGGTTGTTGGGTTTCTGGTTCCCCTGAATACGACAGGTGCCCACGTATAGCAGGGGCTGTGTGGCGTGGATTGGGCGGTTTTTTAGGTTACAGGGTCTCGGGAAAACACAAGAAGTTCTTCAGTCACAAAGGGTACAAGCTGAACACAGGAAGAACGTAGATACAGGAATCATTGGTATAACAGTTGTAAATTGTCGAAGCTGTGTTGAGAAAGTACCAGAGCTCCACGCGCTAATAGAAAGCACTGATTCTCAAATCGTTAGAGGCACTGAAAGCTCGCTAAATTCGGATATAAGCTCAGCCGAACTTTTTGCGATGAACGTAACGGTGTGCCGACCACGGTGGCCGAGCCGTTCTATTCGTCTCAATCCGGAACTGTGAGACTGCTACGGTCGCAGGTTCGAATCCTGTCTCGGCCAAGGGTGTGTGTGATATCTTTAGGTTGGTTAGGTTTAAGTAGTTGTAAGTTCTAGGTGACTGATGACCTCTGATGTTAAGTCGCATGGTGCTCAGAGCCATTTTTGAACTTAACGGTGTTGCTGTCAGAAGTAGTTTAACTGGTCGCGAAATTGAGGTAGATACTTCCTGTGGGTTAGTATGGGCAGAGATCATTGTTGGCAACCGGAACAAAATAATAAATGGATCCTTTTACTGAACTCCCAGTTCAGATAATACACTTGCTGAAAGGTTCAAAGAAAACTTGAGTTTGATTTCAAACACGTACTAGACTCATACGATAATTGTTGGTGGTGACTTTAATTTACCCTCGATATGTTGGCAAAAATACATGTTTAATTCCGGAAGTAGGCATAAAATATGATCCGAAATTTTTCTAAACCTCTTCTCTGAAAATTATTTCGAGTAGTTAGTTCATGAGCCCACGCGAATAGTAAACGGTTGTGAAAACACACTTTACCTCTTAGCAACAAATAATCCTAGGTTAATAACGAGCATCAGAACCGATATAGGGATTAGTGAATACTGGGTTGTCGTAGTGGGATTGAATAATGTAATCCCCAAATCCTCGAAAAGTGAGCGAAAAAATACCTATTCAAGAAAGCAGATAAAATTTCTGTTGACACCTTCCTGAGAGAGAATCTCCACGCACTCCAAATTAATAACATAATTGTAGTGCAGATGTGGCTTAAATTCAAAGAAATAGTATCGGCAGCAATTGAGAGATTTATACCACATAAACAAACTACGGAGCTGATTATCCTTGGTACACAAAACGGGTTAGAACACTGTTGCAGAAACAACGAAACAAACATGCCAAATTTAAACAGTCGCAAAATCTCCAACATTGGCGATCCTTTACAGGAGCTCGAAATTTAACGCGGAGTTGAATGCGAGAGGCCTATAACAGTTTCCACAACGAAACTTTGTCTCGAAACCTTGCAGAAAATCCAAAAAGATTCTGGTCGTATGTGAAGTTCGTTAGGGGCAAGAAACAATCAGTGCCTTCTCTGCGCGAAAAGAATGGCGTTACTATCTTAGACACTGCTACCAAAGCAGAGTTACTAAACACAGCGTTCCGAAATGCTTTCACAAATGAAGACGAAGTAAATATCCCAGAATTATAATTGAGAACAGGTGCCAACGTGAGTAACGTACAAGTAAATATACTCGAAGTAGCGAAGCAACTCAAATCACTTAATAAAAGCAAGTGTTCTGGTCCAGACTGTATACCAATTAGATTCCTTTCCGAGTATGCTGATGTGTTAGCTCCATACTTAACAATCATATACAACCGTTCGCTCCACGAAAAGTCTGTACCCAAAATTTGTAAGTTGCACAGGTCACACTAATATTCAAGAAAGGTAGGAGTAATCCACTAAATTACAGACCCATATCGTTAACGTCGACATGCAGAACATATATTGCGTTCGAAAATTATGAACTACCTCGAAGCAAACTTTCTATTGACACACAGTCAACAAGGGTTGTGAAAACATCGTTCCTGTGAAACACAACTAGCTCTTTATTCACACGAAGTGCTGAGTGCTATTGACAAGGGATTTCAGATCGATTCCGTATTCCTGGATTTACGGAAGGCTTTTGACACTGTACCACACGAGCTGCTCGTAGTGAATTTGCATACTTATGGAATATCGTCTCAGTTATGTGACTGGATTTGTGATTTCCTGTCAGAGAGGTTACAGTTCGTAGTAACGGTCGGAAAGTCATCGAGTAATATGAACATGATATCAGGCGATCTCCAAGTTAGTGTTATAGGCCCTATGCTGTTCCTTATCTATATAAACGATTTGGGAGACAAACTGAGCAGCCGTCTTCGGTTGTTTGCAGATCACACTGTCGTTTATTGACTAAAAAAGTCATCAGACGATCAAAACAAATTGCAAAACGATGTAGAAAAAATATCTGAATGGTGCGAAAAATTCTTTAAACTTCGGTTAGACGATAAATCAGTCCAATCTAAAAGCAGTATATTCAACTAAATACCTAGGTATTACAATTACTAACAACCTAAATTGGAAAGGCTCATAGAAAATGTTGTGGAGAAGGCTAAAGAAAAGCTGCATTTTATTGGCAGGACAGTTAGAAAATGTAATAAACCAACTAAGGAGGACACTATGCCACAAGAGGATACTCCCTTGTCCGGACTATTATAGAATTCTGCTGCACAGTGTGGGATCCTTACCACATAGGAATGACAGAGTACATCGAAAAAGTTGAAAGAAAGGCAGCACGTTTTGTATTATCATGAAATATGGGAAAGAGTGTCACAGAAATGATACAGGATTTGGGCTGGTAATCATTAAATGAAAGTAGTTTTTCGTTGCGACGGAATCTTCTCACGAAATTCCAATCACCAACTTTCTCCTGTGAATGCGAAAATGTTTTGTTCACACCGACCTCGTACGGAAAGATGTAGGTGTTTATTCTTTCCGCGCGCTATACGACATTGGAATAATAGAGAATTGTGAAGGTGGTTCGATGAACCCTCTGCCAGGAACTTAAATGCGATTTGCAGTGTATCTATGTAGATGCAGATGTACATGTGGTGGTCTGAGTTGAGGTGGTGGACTGTTGTCGGGATTATATATGGCTGCTCATAAATACTTCACTATTAGTCATACATTTTACTGAAAATCAAACTAGAACATTCTGTGGTGCAACGTCCTCCATAACGTGTGCTGAAGACAGCGAGTGTTAAGGAACCAATGCAACAGGTGGCCATGGCCTCAAGCGACTGCCTTCTATGACGGAGGGCTGTTTGCACCTGGTAGTTGGCCTGATGGTGGCCTGCCGGCTGCAAGATGCTAAGCCACAGCACTGATCTTAAAACCAAAAGCAGGGGCCCACAGTTAGTGGAGGCCAAATCCCTTGGTGGCTGCTTGTAGCCTCATGGCGACTCATGGAGTGGCAACACCTCTCTTATCAAATAGTAGCTACCAGACAGACACCTTTGACTAAATAATTGTAATTTATGTTGGGACAGAGCGTTCTTGCTTTGAAAATCACTGCTTGCAACCATGTAGCCCATAGATCACTCAACAAAGTAGATTTGAGCTTGTGAAAAGCAGCCTCACATTCTGAACACCAAACAAAAGGGACGTTCTTACGCCGAAGGCAATGCAAAAGCGCTGCAATCTGCGCTGCATTTGTTATAAACCGAATACATTATGAAATTTTGCCCAACACAGACTGAAGTTCTTTCAGGTTCCACGGTGCCTCCAAAACTCTAATTGCACTAAGATATGAGGGCGAGGGTTGGATACACTGTTCGTTAAACGTATGTCCCAAATACTGAATCGCAGTTTGAAAAAAATTGCACTTGCCTCTGTTACACTTTGGTCCTGCTTGCAAAACTACAACAAGACACGCAAATTCTGCAAATGTTCGTCCGGGGTGCGACCTTATACCACTATATCGTCCAGATAATTTGAGCAACCAGAGACAGATGCACACAACTGCTGCAAATAAGACTTAAAAATAGCACGAGCCGAAGCACAACCGAACGGAAGGCGGCGAAACTTGAACAATCCAAGGTGGGTGTTGATCACAAAATAGCACTGCGACTGTTCGTCGAGTGGAATCTGAAAGTATGCCTCCCGCAAGTCAATCTTTGAAAAGAATTTTCCCGCACCAAGATTATCAAAAATGTCTTCTGGGTGCCGTGAGGGAAATGTAGCTACCACTGTCGGGGTTTTACTGTAGACTTAAAGTCAACACAAATACGGAGACGACGGTTTGGTTTCTTCACACACACTATAGGGAAGCCCATGACGAAGCAGAAACAGGTTCAATGACACCAATGTCTCGCAAATGTTTGTTCAGATGCTACGGCGTTGCGCAGTACATGGAGTACCGTGCGTGCACCCCGAAAAATAGGCATGCCTTTAACTACAACATGCGTTGCAAAGTGTGTGGCACAACCAAAGCCATCAGAAAAGAGATCACCAAAATCGTCGCTTAGTGTGGCAACACTGTCTGCATGGTCAATAGCGTTGATGCAAAGTACATTGACCTGAATAGCGAGGCCAAAACTTCAAATGCGTCCATGCCAAAAATATTCGTAGCATGACTAGAACAGAGGACATGGAAAGATACTGTACGCGTCGTGGCACCATATGTGGCTAGCAAACTACACACGCCAAGCACTGAGATTCCCTGTCCAGCAAGTGTAGTCAGGGTGTTATGTGAACGATGAAGCGGGAGTGAATAAGCAAGTCGTACCTCGATTTGTTCAGTAAAGAAATTGACACACTAAGCCGCGCGGGATTAGCCGAGCGGTCTCAGGCACTGCATTGATGGACTGTGCGCCTGGTCAAGGCGGAGGTTCGTGTCCTCCCTCAGGCATGGGTGTGTGTGTGTGTGTGTGTGTGTGTGTGTGTGTGTGTGTGTGTGTGTTTGTCCTTACGTTAATTTAGGTTAAGTAGTGTGTAAGCTTAGGGACTGATGACCTTATCACCCGCATCTTGTGGTAGTGCGGTAGCGTGCTCGCATCCCGTGCCCGGGTTCCCAGATTCGATTCCCGGCGTGGTCAGGGATTTTCTCTGCCTCGTGATGGCTGGGTGTTGTGTGTTGTCCTTAGGTTAGTTAGTTTTAAGTAGTTCTAAGTTCTAGGGGACTGATGACCATAGATGTTAAGTCCCATAGTGCTCAGAGCCATTTGAACCATTTTGATGACCTTATCAGGTAAGTCCCATAAGATTTCACACACATTTGAATATATTTTTGGCACACCAGTGCATGTGAACAGCACATCCACAAATGAGCGAAGTCACAAAAAGTTAACTCGCATCGCACTGAATGCTAGAGGAAGTGTCTGGCAAAACTTGATTCCCACGACGAGCTGTCGAAGCACTTAAAGCAGAAGGCTTTGAATAAATGGCATTAACATCCATAGGCTGATGTGAATCATGATCATGGCGGTTGCTGCGACGCCCACATGAGTCACGAGGACGGGATACAAGTTGTGAATTAGAGGTTATCTTACTACATACAGCTTGCGCATGTCCTTCCTTATTACAAAAATATCAGTGCTTGACGGGATGGGAAAATGTCCCGTGGGTGGGCACGAAAGGAGTTCGGATGTAATTTCAGTTTCTTAGTGGGTGCCTGATGTGAAATTAGTTTACTTGCGATCGAGGGGCTCGGCGTGGATGCCCGTGCCGCGCTAACAGTCACACACCCGGGGTCACGTCGAAGGCGGAAGTAGCCATCTCTAATGTATTTTGTCTGTCTAGCAAGTCCACCACTTCCTGCAAAGACGGCTTTTTAAATCTGAGGATTTGTTCGCGGATGGGGTGATCCGCCACATTCTGCGCAATAGCGTGTGTAATCATTACATCCGCATATGAATGTCCACACGAGTAATTAACGTCACAATCAGAAATTAGTGCCTAAGGCCTGCTAACCAAGCTATATTAGACTGAGTAGAGCGACAACTGAGACGAAAGAATTTGTTGCGTGCAGCTACCACATTTAC
The DNA here is from genome assembly GCF_023897955.1 of Schistocerca gregaria. Taxonomy (NCBI): domain Eukaryota; kingdom Metazoa; phylum Arthropoda; class Insecta; order Orthoptera; family Acrididae; genus Schistocerca; species Schistocerca gregaria. Next base: position 397,404,374 of record NC_064931.1, on the reverse strand, counting down.
ACTATCACGAAAGTTGGAGTTCAAAACATCAACCACTTCATTGTAAGTTTTAGTTTCTGGGCAGGTGGTGGGAAACAATTTCACGAGCACACGGTACAACACAACACCCGAATTGGCAATGAAAAAAGGAAAACCTGGATCAAATGGCTCTGAGCACTATGGGACGTAACTTCTGAGGTCATCAGTTCTCTAGAACTTAGAACTACTCAAACCTAACTAAAGTAAGGACATCACACACATCCATGCTCGAGGCAGGATTCGAACCTGCGACCGTAGCGGTCGCACGGTTCCAGCCTATAGCACCTAGAACCGCTCGGCCACTATGGTTGGCTGAAAAAGGCAAGCCGCTCTGTACCTGGTATGTTGTAAGCTGCGAAATGTGCTTCGAGTTGTGGGATGTATTCTGGCCAGCTTTCAACGTCAGGATTGAAGGCAAGAAATGGCGGCGCCGTCGGTGACGGCGTCGGTACAGGCGGTGGCGTCGGAGGCAACGAAGTAGCTGCAGTTTGTAGTGTGACCAGTCAACTTATGGCAGCAAGCAGCTGCGTCATTTGCTCAGCCTGAAAACCTACAAGAGCGGACAGTGAAGAGTGATACTGTGACGAATCCATGGTTTACACCAATGAAAGTCTTAATAGCGAATGCTGGGAACACATAAAGACAGTCACTAAGCCCCACAGGCATATCACAAAAAAGCTAAAGTTGTGCCGAGCAAAAAAAGAAATGCCAAGTTTTGTATCTCGCCTGGAAGGCGGCGCGTGGTTATGCTCTTGCAAACTGAAAGGTTGGCCGAGTGAGTAGGAGCAGGAAAAAGTGAAAACTTCTCGGTACCTATCTTAGAAATGATTTTACTCTATCACATTATTAACTGAATACATAGCTTTGCACTGAGGTGGGAAGCCTTAGACCCGTCGCATGTAGTACATAGTCTCAATAGCAAGCGAAGTGTCCTGGCCGTCTGCTCTTGATCAAAAGGGGAAGAATCTGTCGCGGAGCTAGTGGACCTCCACAGCACCGGCTAGAGGGTGTGTTTGTCGTAGTGCCAACTTAAGAATTTCACCTACACCGTGCATCGTAGCTATCGATACCACAATCACCATTTTACTCAGTAGCGCCAAAAATTAGTGGGGGCGCTGCAGATCGAATAACTGATATGAATATACTGAGTCGAACTGGGAGTACAAGAAACTTATGGCACGACGTCCTTTAATAGGGCATATCCTGAGGCACCAAAGAATTGTCAATTTGGTAATGGAGAGAAGTGTGTATATGTGGGTGTTGGGGAGGGGGGGGGCTGTTAAAATTGTAGAGGGAGACAAAGTCTTTAATACACGTAGCAGGCTCAAACTGATGTACGTTGCATAAGCTGTGAAGCGCTGAAGAGGCTTGTACAGAATAGGCTAGCTTGGGCAGCTGCATCAAACCAGTCTTCAGACTCTACACCACAACAATAACACTGGGGAAGGGGGCGGGAAGGAGAAGTAGGTCTCTGGTCCACAATTTTGCAAGGTCTTTACTGCGAAACCTCGTGAGAAATGTAGGTCTCGTGTGATTCAGCACCCTCGTCTGTTGCCATGGCAAAATACGTTTCTGTATATCACACTATTGGCAGATGCTACCGATTGATTTAGCGATTCTTGTACTCTTTTGTTGTTGTAAACAGAAATGTCTCTGGTATGACGTTAAACTGTAACCACCGTGGAGTTACCACTGTTTAAGCAACAATAGCAGCAGCCTCTCTGGAAGGAGGATGAGCGAGTGGAAGTCATGAGCTGTAACTGTTACCTTGCCTGCTTGCGAAGGTGTAAGGAATATAGAGAACGTAATGAAAATAGTCGTGATCACATACCACTTACCAGCAGGTAGTCATCTCAGTAATGTCAACTGAAATTAACAGAGCAGTGCTTGTTGATTCCTGTTGTGATTTCTTATTATTCCAGGTTGGTGTTCGAGAGAATGTAAAGTTACAGATGTGTCTCCAATGCAATTTTCATAAGGCAAGTGCATATCGTGGTCGGTCAATGGCATTATATTTTGTAGTTACTTGAGGATCAGACTTCGTTTCTGAAAGACTGCAGGTTCATTGGGGAACCATGACAGATCTGTATTTGGATCACACCAATGGCAGAATGGCTCCACGTCAGCAGTTTTGCATTTCTTTCACGAATAGCTGTACACAAAGCTGATAAGAACATTAATACTTGTAAAATTAATATATCTGAAAGGTATTAATTTAAATAGGCTTAAATATATTCATGGTTCTTAAGAGCTAACAAGATACATGCTTACATAGCGAAAGGTGAAGAACCAAGGACGATACAAAACAGGAAGACATCTCCTAGCTAATCGCAGAAAAGGTTCTTTAATATCACAGAAAGCATTACATCTACTTGTGAACATTCGTGGACTCTCTGCTATACACACATTTCATAAACATAAGAGAAGAAAAATTTTCTATATGTCTTACATTTGCCTACGATACATTTGATTTCGACACTGGACACTGCAAAAGTAGTCATTCAAGTCGTAAGTACAACAAAACTACAAGATTGGTGCATACAAGAAAAAACAATACACAATTTGACACGTTTTAAATAAACAGTTTGACAAATCATTTTCATTGGAACGGGCGATATTTGTACAAGATACACTAACTTAATATTTGAGAGGTATCAGTGTTCTGAGGATAAGAGGGTAAGTCAGTTGAGTGACGTGTCTGCCCTTGGGAATTGATGCAGCCACTGCTGGAGTGACATCGCTGCTGGCTTGTATGATGTCAATCGGTTGGTGACAACTGTCTGAGAGCGAGCTCTGGATGTGCAGTTTGAAGCAGAGGTGGGCATCGAGGAGTGGCCCGTCAAGGAGCGCTGACATGGAAGTCGTGGATGCCTTGCCTCGCACTGCCGTTTCAACCGGGGCTGCCGCATCGAGGTCCAACGGGCCGCACTGTGTGCACAGAGGCCCGGCCCACGAGCTGCGGCCATACTGGAATGCAGCAGTGGATGGCATTAGGAAAAACGTTCCATTTGGTTGCTGTTCGCTGTGCAGTGAAATTTAGTCTCATGCTGAAGGGTGAAGTGGCTCTTCGCACATTTCTCGCCATCCATGCGTGTCTAATAAACAAGGGTCTTGTGTGAACGAGAAACGACTTCCTAAACCTGCTCAGGAGATAAGTGTCGATAAATGCATGGCTCTGTGGGAACAAGACGTAAGGTTGTATGGAACTATGACAGATGAAGGTCTTACGGATCTTGTTCAGACGTTAGTGGACATTACAAATGCCATTGTACCCCACCCCACAACTGTGTCGTGATGCATGCCAGAAAGTGCAAAAAGCCTACGACATATAGTTATGCCAGAGGTAACTGCTCAAATAACAGAAGGAGAATACTCAGCAACTACAGACATGTGGACATCCGGCGCCAGAAGAAACAATTATCTGACATGTTTCATTGACTGGACTCTCAGATCTCTCATTTTGTTAACAACTCAGATTCAGGATGAACCAAAATAGGGCGGTAACTTTCTAAGAGGATTGTTGAGACGATTTATGTCTCTTGGCATCGACCACTCTACATTGAAAGACATGCAGCACAAACAATGTCGTTGCACGACTGAATCGTTCCTGCCACGTGCTAAACACGGGGCTACAAAATAATTTTAATGCGGAGTATATATGCGTCAATTATCCATAAGTTCATGGTCTTTGCCGGCCGGGGAGGCCAAGTGGTTCTAGGAGCTACAGTCTGGAACTACTCGACCGCTGCGGTCGCAGGTTCGAATCCTGCCTCGGCCATGGATGTGTGTGATGTCCTTAGATTAGTTAGGTTTGAGTAGTTCTAAGTTCTAGGGGATGAAGACCTCAGATGTTAAGTCCCACAGTGCTCAGAGCCATTTCTTTTCATGGTTTTTTGATTGCGGTGAAAGAACAGGTCACTTACGTAAAGAAAAGTGATCTTAATGCTCTTGATACATCACTGAGCCAATCTAACGATAGTCACTGGAGTAAGCAGATGACATTGTTAGATGTCTTTGTGAGAGAAGCTCTCTGAGAAGGGAGAAATATCCCAAAATGAATGAACTGATATCACGCTGATGAAAGAACATTTCACGGTATGTTTGCCATTCTATTACTGTAATTCTTGTACGCAATCGTTTATTTTATAGCTGTTAAAACATAAGGACTTCTGTAGTTCTTGAAAGCGGCGTCCAAGGAATTAGAACTGGAGAAATCATCTGCACTGCACCTTCTGTTGACATGGACAATGACAATGTTAAAGCATTTGAGTCTGGCGCCCCATGACGGAGGAGTTTCTGAAGTTACATAAAAGCCTCAAATTATATTTAGGTGTAAAGCTATTTGTCCAGAGATACTGTGAGGTACCAGCTTTCCTCTGGGCACAATTCGTTGTTTAAAAATAATATCTAAAGATAAGAGGCTTAAAGTTATGAAATGGACACAATAGTTTTCCATCCTGGTACTTCTCCGATCCCACAATACACTCTAACGACATTTCTCACTACTGCATCTCCAACTGTCTTTTCTCTTGCTTCTCACAAGTCGGTTCGAACCGAACTGGCTTACCTTTCGATCCAGAAATAGTTCTCTCAATGTACTCTGCTCTTCGGAAGTAAAAAAAAAAAAAAAATAACATTTAATGTTCGGAAATAGGAGAGACGGTCATTCCTACTTGTTCCTCCAGTACTCGTAACACGTAAATCCTTAGGAATCCATGTTGTCCTAAATGAAAGTTTGAATTTTGTGCCGTATATTGTAGCACCACATTTCGAAAGCTTCTATTCTCTTCTTGTCCAACTATTTATCGTCCATATTTCACTTCCATACATGGCTACACTCCATACAAATACTTTCAGAAACGACTTCCTGACACTTAAATCTATACTCGATGTTAACAAATTTCTCTTCTTCAGAAACATTACCTTGCCATTGCGAGTCTACATTTTATGTCTTCTCTACTTCGACCATCATCAACTATTTTGCTCCCCAAATTGCAGAACTCCTTTGCTAATTTAAGTGTCTCATTTCCTAATCTAATTCCCTCAGCCCACCAAACGTAATTCGACCACATTCCATTATCCTCGTTTTGCTTTTGTTGATGTTCATCTGATATCCTCTTTCCAAGACACTGCCAATTCCGTTCAACTGCTCTTCCAAGTCCTTTGCTGTCTCTGATAGAATTACAATGTCATCGGCAAGCCTCAATGTTTTAATTCCTTCTCCATGGATTTTAATACCTACTCCGAACTTTTCTTTTGTTTCCTTTGCTGCTTGCTCAATATACAGATTGAATATCATCGGGGGTAGGCTACAACCCTTTCTCACTCCCTTCCCTACCACTGCTTCCCTTTCATGCCCCTAGAATCTTATAAACTGCTATCTGGTTTCTGTAAAAATTGTAAATATGCTTTCGCTCCCTGTATTTTACCCCTTCCACCTTCAGAATTTGAAAGAGAATATTCCAGTCAACATTGTCAATTGCCTCCTCTAAGCCTACAAATTCTAGAAACATAGGTTTGCCTTTCATTAGTCTATTTTATTAGATAAGTCGTAGGGTTAGTATTGCCTCACGTATTCCAACATTTCTATGGAATCCAAACAGATCTTCCCCGAGGTCGGCTTCTACCAGTATTTCCATTCGTCTGTAAGGAATTCGCGTTAGCATTTTGCAGCTGTGACTTATTAAACAGACAGTTCGGTAATTTTCACATCTGTCAACACCTGCTTTCTTTGGGATTGGAATTATTATATTCTTCTTGAAGTCTGAGGGTATTTCGCCTGTCTCATGCACCTTGATCACTAGATGGTAGACTTTTGTCAGGACTGGCTCTCCCAAGGCCGTCAGTAGTTCTAATAGAATGTTGTCTACACCCGGGGCCTTGTTTCGACTCAGGTCTTTCAGTGCTCTGTAAAACTCTCCACGCAGTATCGTATCTCCCATTTCATCTTCATCTACATCCTCTTCCATTTCCATAATATTGTCCTCAGGTACATCATCCTTGTATAGACCCTCTATTTACTCCTTCCACCTTTCTGCTTTCCCTTCTTTGCTTAGAACTGGGTTTCCATTTGAGCTCTTGATATTCATACAAGTGGTTCTCTTTTGTCAAAAGGTATCTTTAATTTTTCTGTAGGCAGTATCTATCTTACCCCTAGTGAGCTAAGCCTCTACATCCTTACATTTGCCCTCTAGCTACCCTGCTTAGTCATTTTGCACTTCCTGTCGATCTCATTTTTGAGACGTTTGTATTCCTTTTTGCCTGTTTCATTTACTGCGTTTTTATATTTCCTCCTTTCATCAATTAAATTCAATATGTCTTCTGTTACCCAAGGATTTCTACTAGCCCTCGTCTTTTTACCTACTTGATACTCTGCTGCCTTCACTACTTCATCCCGCAGAGCTACCCATTCTTCTTCTACTGTACTGCTTTCTCCCATTCCTGTCAGTTGTTCTCTTATGCTCTCCCTGAAACTCTGTACAACCTCTGGTTTTTTCAGTTTATCCAGGTTCCATCTTAAATTCCCACCTTTTTGCAGTTTCTTCGGTTTAAATCTACAGTTCATAACCAACAGATTGTGGTCAGAGTCCACATCTGCCCCTGAAGATGTCTGACAATTTAAATCCTGGTTCCTAAATCTCTGTCTTACCATTATATATCTGATACCTTCTAGTATCTCCAGGATTCTTTAATGTATACAACCTTCTTTCATGATTCTTGAACCAAGTGTTGGCTATGATTAAGTTATGCTCTGTGCAAAACTCTACCAGGCGGCTTCCTCTTTCATTTCTTAGCCACAATCCATATTCACCTACTATGTTTCCTTCTCTCCCTTTTCCTACTGATGAAATCCAATCACCCATGACTATTACATTTTCGTCTCCCTTGACTACCTGAATAATTTCTTTTATCTCATCATACATTTCATCAATTTCTTCGTCATCTGCAGAGCTAGTTGGCATATAAACTTGTACTACCGTAGTAGGCGTGGGCTTTGTGTCTATCTTGGCTACAATAATGCTTTCACTATGCTGTTTGTAGTAGCTTTCCGGCACTCCTATTTTTTATTCATTATTAAACCTACTCCTGCATTACTCCTATTTGATTCTGTGTTTATAACCCTGTATTCACCTGACCAAAAGTCTTGTTCCTCCTGCCACCGAACTTCACTAATTCCCACTATATCTAACTTTAACCTATCCATCTCCCTTATTAAATTTTCTAATCTACCTACCCGGTTAAGGGATCTGACATTCCACGCTCCGATCCGTAGAACGCCAGTTTTCTTTTTCCTGATAACCATGTCCTCCTCAGTAGTCCCCACCCGGAGATCTGAATGGGGGACTACTGTTACCTCCGTAATATTTTACCTAAGAGGACGCCATCATCATTTATTCATACAGTAAAGCTGCATGCCCTCGGGAAAAATTACGGCCGTAGGTTCCCCATGCTTGCTTCAAGTTCTAAGGTCTCCGACTTTTTTTCTAATTAACTACTCACCTGAAATCGATGAAACTGGCGTACTTCTCGACGTAATCGCCCTGCAGACGTACACATTTTTCACAACGCTGACCCCATGATTCCATGGCAGTGTCGAAGGTTTCTTTAGGAGTCTGTTTTACCACTGGAAAATCGCTGAGGCAATAGCAGCACGGCTGGTGAATGTGCGGCCACGGAGAGTGTCTTTCATTGTTGCAAAAAGCCAAAAGTCACTATGAGGTCAGGGAGTAGGGAGCATGAGGAACCACTTCAAAGTTGTTATGACGAAGAAACTGTTGCGTAACGTTAGCTCGATGTGCGGGTGCGTTGTCTTGGTGAAACAGTACATGCGCAGCTCTTCTCAGACGTTTTTTGTTGCAGTGCAGGAAGGACTTTGTTCTTCAAAACTTTTTTGAAGGATGCACCTGTTACCGTAGTGCCCTTTGGAACGCATTAGGTAAGGATTACACCCTCGCTGTGCCAGAACATGGACACCAGCATTTTTTCAGCACTGGCAATTACGCGAAATTCATTGGTGACGGTGAATCTGTGTGCTTTCATTGAGCTGACTGGCGCTTTGTTTCTGGATTGAAAAATGGCATCCACGTCTCATCCATTGTCACAACCGACGAAAAGAAAGTCCCATTCATGCTGTCGTTGCGCGACAACATTGCTTGGCAACATGCCACATGGGCAGCCATGTGGTCGTCCGTCAGCAATCGTGGCACCCACCTGGTTGACACTTTTTGCATATTCAGGTCGTCATTCAGGATTTGATGCACAGACCCCACAGAAATGCCAACTCTGGAGGCGATCTGTTCAACAGTCATTCGGCGATCCCCCAAAACAATTCTCTCCACTTTCTCGATCATGTTGTCAGACCGGCTAGTGCGAGCCAGAGGTTGTTTCGGTTTGTTGTCACATGATGGTCTGCCTTCATTAAACTGTCGCACCCAAGAACGCACTTTCGACCCATCCATAACTCCATGACCACATGTCTCCTTCAACTGTCGATGAATTTAAAGTGGTTTCACACCACGCAAATTCATAAAACGAATCATTGCACGCTGTTCAAGTAAGGAAAACGTCGCCATTTTAAGTATTTAAAACAGTTCTCTTTCTCGCCGCTGGCGGTAAAAATATATCTGCCGTATGGTGCTGCCATCTCTGGGACGTATTGACAATGAACGCGGCCTCATTTTAAAACAATGCGCATGTTTCTATCTCTTTCCAGTCTGGAGAAAAAAAATCGGAGGTCTTCGAACTTGAATGCACCTCGTACCAGCACAGCAAGGTCAGTTTTGGTTAATGTTGCAAGGCCAGGTCAGTCAATCATCCAGATTGTTGCCCTTGCAACTATTGAAAAGGCTGCTGCCCCTCTTTAGGAACCACACGTTTGCCTGGCCTTTCAACAGATACCCCTCCGTTGTGGTTGCATGAATGGTACGGCCATCTGTATCGCTGAGGAACACAAGCCTCCCCACCAACGGCAAGGTCCATGGTCCATGGGGAAGGGCAATGGACATAAAGACATGCAAACGAGTTTTCTGACTAATATTATTGATCAACTGCCCAAATGGGCCTCTTTTTGTGGCTACGCGGTCTAATATAAATAACGCAAGATGAGTGGCGTCTTCTACGTCCCAAAGACTAGAAGACACTACTTTCAAAAAGATGAACAGTAGTGTGCAGCGTCAGTGGAAATGAAACTTAAGTGAGCACAGCTGTTCAGCTTTTCTTCTCCTCTCTGTATTCTACAGACAAGAAACGCTAACTCCTAGCCACAAGGACGGAATTCAGATAACGGCTGAACGTCAGTATTGACAGGAGAAGTGCTCTCAATCACTGAACGCTGCATACTTAACGATTCCCTACCCGCAGGCGAAGTCCAGAATCGTATAAGTCAGAAACACTTTCGGTCACCTAAAGCAACTTCCCAGTGCCTTTTACCCCTATATCATGCAAATTAAGCCTTAGTGCTTTTGCCTGCATTTGTTCTTCGTGACAAACGAACCTTGTGACAGTATTTCACTGGTGACAGCTCCCCCCAGCTTGAACATCATCCCTCTGAGTTCCACCGCGCGTCATCGAAAGTTAGTTTCAGCTTGATGCTTGATAAGAATGTGTAGCCCTGGGATTGCACATCAGCATTCGACTGCATCACGCATTACACTGCAAGTGTTGTCACTTTCGTCAATCTCCTGATCCACTGGCACAAGCCTTGTCGGGCCGATTATTAACTTTACGAAATCATTTCCTCTTCTCCTCTTCCCACCTTCTGAGGAGGCAGTTCCGTCACAGATGGTGCCGAATCTGCGCCGTTCGGAAATACTAAATGCGTCTGCACCATTTCAGTACCCTAAATATATGCAATACAATCAGCCTTATTGATAGCTTTCTGTGCAACCTCCTAAGTATCTACAACAAATTTACTGTCGGCAGTTGCACTCTGCAAGACACAAAGATCATCGGCACATGCAATCCCCCCACATCTGGTCCAGGCCACAGAAATTTGCAACCTCTCCGACAAGGTACACCTCACTAATTATGCAAACAACAGACGAGGAGTAAAAAACAGTACGTGGACAAGACCACTTAATCTAAATCCAATCTAACACTTACTGTAACTTAACTTCTCCGCTTGAGCATCTACACATGACTGCTATGTTACGTGCTTAAACGTAGTGAGACATCGTTTTTACTCGAAATGAAATACTTTCCCCAATAAAAATTACCACAAAAGTCCGACTTCTAAACAAAACTCATCTTCCCCTCCTAAGAATCTACACATGGTTAACACCTTACATCCTTTCAGAATATGAGCCACACGCATTATGATAGGGAAAAATAACGTTCACATTTACACATTCACAGGGCACAGTCTGAGTTTACTTGCCACATGTCAAACATGAAAACAGAACTGGAAAGTTGGTAAAAGGTGGACTGACTCTACGTGATACTCGCTGGAAAAAAGAAAAACCGTTAATGCAATCACCCTCTCCATACTGATGCTGTCTGTTGACAAAACTGCAACCCTGGTCTAGAGTCTTCGTCTCCAGGTAGAGTGGCTGGTAACGGTCCTCTGTCACTGAAATGTAGTGGTGACACACACTTCTGACATCAAAATGTAGAGGTCGCCCCAGGGCGAAGCAGGTGGCAAAAGACTTCCCAAGCGACCGCACGTAAGGCCTCCCCGGTTTGTCTGGCAAACAGGTTCCAGGTGCTGTCTGTGGGTGACACCGTCGTTGAGCCGGATGCTGTCGCCTGTCCTGTTTCAGAGGATTGTTAGTAGTTGGTACCTCCAACGTTAGGCACGTTATGCGGCCCTTTGGGGCCTTGCTGACAAGGAGGGTAAGAAAACCAATGTGCATTTCTTGGGAATAGTGGGTGGAGTCATTAGATGTGGAAAGTTTCCTCCCGGATGCCACAAAGAGCACAGGGTTCAGCCAATTGCAGGTGGCTGCTCATGTCGGTACCAATGATTGGTGTCACTTTCGATCAGAAGAGAGTCTCTCTGGTTTCTAGCGGCTAACAGAAGTGGTACAAGCTGCCAGTCTTGCATGCAAGATGAAAGCAGAGCTGACCATTTGCAGTGTAGTCGACAGGACCGATTGCGGACCTCTGGTGGGTCTGAATCAGAGGCTCAGACCGTTCTGCGAGCGTGTAGGCTGCAGATTCCTCGACTTGCGCCAACAGGTGGTTGGGATTTGGGTTCCGCAGCATAGGTCAGGTGTCCACAATACGTAGGAGGCGGCTACACGGGTAGCAGGGGCTGTGTGGCGTGGATTGTTTTCTTTTTTAGGTTAGAGGTCTCGGGAAAACACAAGAAGGGCTTCAGTCACAAGGGTGCAAGCTGAGCACAAGGAGAACGTAGATACACGAATCATTGGTATAACAGTTGTAAATTGTTGTAGCTGTGTTGGGAAAGTACCAGAGCACCAAGTGCTAATGGAAAGCACCGTTATAGGCACTGAAAGCTGGCTAAAATGGAAACAAGATCAGCCGAAATTTTTGCGAAGAACCTAACGGTGTGCCGGCGGCGGTGGCCAAGTGGTTCTAGGCGTTTGAGTACGGAACTGCGAGACTGCTACGGTCGCAGGCTCGAATCCTGCCTCGGGCATGGATGTGTGAGATGTCCTTACGTTGGTTAGGTTTAAGTAGATGACCTCTGATATTAAGTCCCATAATGCTCAGAGCTAGTTGTGAATCAAATGGTTTTCCGAAAAGGTAGTTAAACACTGTTGGCGGTGGTGTGTTTGTTGGTGTTAGAAGTAGTTTAACTTGTCGCGAAATTGAAGTAGATATTTCCTGAGTTAATATGGGCATAGGTCATTGTTGGCTACCGGAATAAAATAGTAATTGGATCCTTTTACTCACCTCCCAGTTCAGATGATACAGTTGCAGAAAGGTTCAAAGAAATCTTGAGTTTGATTTCAAACACCTACCGAACTCATACGATATTAGTTGGTGGTGACTTTAATTTAACCTCGATATGTTGGCGAAAATACGTGTTTAATTCGGGAAGTACGCATAAAATGTAGTCCGAAATTTTTCTAAACGCATTCTCTGAAAATTATTTCGATCAGTTAGTTCATCAGCCCACTCGAAGAGTAAACGGTTGTGAAAACGCAGTTTACCTCTTAGCAACAAATAATACCAAGTTAATAACAAGCATCAAAACCGATATAGGGATTAGTGAACACAAGGTTGTCGTACTGATAGTGAACATTGTAATACCCAAATCCTCGAAAAATTCAAAATAATAGTATCGGCAGCAATTGAGAGATTTATGCCAAGTAAACAAACAAACGACAGACCCTACGACTTATCTTAGAAAATAGATTAAGGAAAGGCAAACCTAAGTTTCTAGCATTTGTAGACTTAGAGAAGGCTTTTCACAATGTTGACTGGAATATTCTCTTTCAAATATTGAAGGTGGCAGGGGTAAAATACAGGGAGCGATAGGCTATTTACAATTTGTACAGAAACCAGAGTCGAGGGGCAAGGAAGGGAGGCAGTGGTTGGGAAGGGAGTGAGACAGGGTTGTTGCCTATCCCTTATGTTATTCAATCTGTATATCGAGCAAGCAGTAAAGGAAACAAAAGAAAAAATTGGGGTGGAATTAAAATCCAATGGAGAAGAAATAAAAACTTTGAGGTTCGCCGATGACACTGTAATTCTGTCAGAGACAGCAAAAGACCTGTAAGAGCAGATGAACGGAATGGACAGTGTCTTGAAAGGAGGATACAAGATGAACATCAACAGAAGCAAAACGAGAATAATGTAGTCGAATTAAATCGGGTGATTCTGCAGGAATAGGATTAGGAAATGAGAGGCTCAAAGTAGTAAATGAGTTTTTCGTGTTGGGGAGCAAAAACTGATGATGGTCGAAGTAGAGAGGATATAAAATGTAGACTGGCAATGCCAAGTAAAGCGCTTCTGAAGAAGAATTTTGGAGAGCATAGTGTAACAAGGAGAGCTGCATCAAACCAGTCTCTGGACCCAAGACCACAACAACAGCAACAAGATCTAACAAGATAGATGCATACATAGCGAAATCTGAAGAACAAAGGACAATACGAAACAGGAAGGCATCTCCTAGTTGACTGCAGAAAAAATGTGAAGACGAGTCCCTGATGTCACCCCAAGGGCCAAGCAGTGCTGTTGCGAAAGCACATGTACGCCACAGGCTCATCAGAGTTGCGCATCGAAATACAGCCCATTGGTTGCGTCCTCACTACTCCGCACTGAGCGAGCCCATGACATCAATGCAACAGTGCCGTGACCAGCACTGGCGTGCTACGGACTACGGGCTGTTGGAAGCACTGACCGCAGTTGCGAGCTACGAGCGACCAGCGGTCAGAAAAGCAGTGTTTAGTGGAGAAGTGTGATTTCTTCATTTTTTGTGTAACGCACAATATGACCGTGGAAAATAAATGTGGTCTGCAGAAGAAGGAGCGCATGTCAAGAAAAAGGGAAGTAAATGAAAAACTAATCAGTGGTGAGTAGAGAACCACACAGCCGAAACAAATGTTAAAAGTTCAGTTTGGACCGTGTTATAGCCTATTTTGGATAGAGTTAGGAAAAGCGTTCATTTTCTTTGCTGTTCGCTGTGCGGTGATAATTACTCTTATGCTGAAGGGTCTTATGTGGACGAGAAACTACTGTTTAAACCAGCTCAGGAGATAACTGTCGATAAATGCGTGGCTATGTGTGCGTAAGACGTAAGGTCCTATGGAACTATAAGAGGTGAAGGTCTCATGGATCTTGTTCAGACGTTAATCGAAATTGCAAAGGCCATTAGGTCTCACCCCACAACTGTGTCATGGTACATGGAAGAAAGTGCTAAAAGCCTACGACATATAATTATGCCTGAGCTAATTGCTCATATAACAAAAGGTGAATACTCAGCAACTACAGATATTGAAACGTTCCCGTAGAACAATTATACATGACTGTGCTTAAACTGACACACAATATTTTTTTTAGCACAACGCAATCTGACTTTCGAAAATCCCTACAAAAAATGGCCCTGACTAGCATTAACCTATACGTTTCACAAATCAATTACCTCACAAAAATCTTGGTTACTCGAACTACTGCAAAACAGCGAGGGCCACTACTGCCAGCTAAATAAAAGATTCAAACTACAGAAGGCACTAACTACTGATACGGATAGTTAGCAAATGAAAAATTTTAATAGAGAACAAACAATGTATTTACCTTAATAGTCATAATACATATAGCAGTTCATGACATCCATTCTTACAAATTTCAAAACTCCGCCCTTTCTCTCCCCACATCCACCACTGCTGGCGGCTCACCTCCAACTGCGTAACTCTACGCGCTGTTAACATTCAGCTGCCCAACACTACAATGGCGAGTATTACAACAATGCCAACCAGCCACTGACTGCACACAGCACAGCCAGTGACTTTCATACAGAGCGCTACGTGGCGTTACCAATAAAAAAACCTAAACAGCCTACTTACATAGCCCCCATGCTCCCCACAAAAAATTTTAAAAATTGTTTTGGGCTCTGGCCAATACAGATTTGGAATTTTTTTCATAATTATGATTAAAATAAGAAAAAAATCAAATGTACACACTTATTGATACAATGTTGGTCGAAAGCTAAAACTTCTCACAGTCTTTAAAGACAGTCCTGATTATTCATCACAGTAAAATTACAGTGTTTTTTTTCAAAGTCTGAGCAGTAAAAGAAAATGCACATGGAACTAGTGGATTTCCATGCAGTCTTGAAGAAGTAGTGCCGTCCTTCCAACGGAAAGACAGTGCTGACTCTTGACATGCAGACAGGTAATGGGCCACAACAGAGCAAACCCACAGAAGAGTCAGTCGAAGTTGAAGAATATTGGTAGGTAGGTCGTCACAGAGCAGACCCACTGTAGTCCTGGTAGAGAGTACGGGATTGGTGGGCCACCAGAGGTGCACACCCACTGTAGTCCTTGTAGAAATAATGCTATTCGTGGGCCATCAAAAGTGTAAACCCACTGTAGTCCATGTAGAGACGGCCAGCAGCCATCTGTTGCGTCTGTGCAGGTGCACAATCACCATCGAAGAGTCTTGGGGAGAATATAGCAAGTCCATAAATCACCACTTGTGCACTCACAAAGTTTTGGAATCATCCTTAGAACTAGCAATGCTGTTAACCAGTCCCTTGCTGATTTGTCAACACACGTGCAAACACTATCAGTCCCTACTTCTCACATATTGTCCATATACTATGACCAACAGAAATGTGTGCAGTGAAATGTAACCTACAAGTTACTTAATTTGATGAACTGGTGTCAATTACAATTTTACAACATAAGAATACAATAACAAAGGTACAAAATACATAATTAAAGAACATAACAATATAGATAACATTTGTAGTAAAACAGGCTTTACAAAAGAATAGAAATGAACATGTACATCAGTGTTACAAGAATTATGACATAAGTACATACATAAAAGATAAGAATAACTTTTGAAACATCAACTTCACACATGAGCATTAAAACAAAACAGAATAATTAATGTCTAAACATCTTTACAAAGAAAATAACATGGTATCTGAAAAATTCTACAACATAACTCTCATCAGAAAAACACATAAAGACAGGAAGAACGCAAATACCCAAGGGTACACGAACGCATAGTGGGATAACACAAGGAAAGGACAGGACAGAGTTTGTTTTACTGCAGTATTTTGCAAAACAAAATTTTCTTTACTTCTCGGAGATCTCCCTTCATTCTTCATTATTTCCTAACAGTCCTATCTATTCCTGCTTTCTGTACTTTTTTTGTATAACTTCTCAACGCATTTCTTCCAATTTATCATAACTCGTTCTCTTATATAGTCTACCTCCTCTTAAGCTAACTTAAATCTACTGAGCTCAGATGCTAAACTAAGGGACGAGGCAATGCAGCAGCACAAAGCAATTAACACAAACAGCTATGACAAAAATGGAAATTGTCAAAGCAAGCAGCAGAAAATGCAATAGCTTATATCTAAACATGACAAAGCTCAAGCAGAAAAAATTGTACACTAAAGAGAACAACACAGAGAAGGGAAATGTATATTCACATCTTAATGTCTATGTAATTAAACTGGTGCACCACAAAAACTTATTCCATGAAATAAATTACCAAGTACTTCAAAAGAAAATTATGTATGCAGTTCCTATGAAGGGAAATGTCTTTTTGTGGTCCCTCATTTTTTTGGAAGTATATCACATTATTATAATTATATACTGGATCTGTAGACAGAAAATACTTCTATTAGTACATCTATAAAATTTTATTTTAACCAATGCTGCAGTGCAGCTAGAAACTATATAATAAACAAAATAGAAAAAGCAAGGCGTGAAACGTCATTCACTGGCCATATGGCGTTTCATAATGCAGTAAACGATCTTTCAACTAGCAAGACAATAGACGTGAAGTGTTTCTCATCATTTCATTTCAGTAAATGTCATAAATTAAGAGCTCCACAGTGTAATCATATGTTTTCTAGTTTGGGCGTGTCGTGTTTGCGATGCTTTCTACAAAGGAATGTCAATAGCGAGGTTAATGGCCTCCTTTTTTCTCCACCTGTGCCTCTGAAAGGCATATACTAATGACTGTTTCTCAAGGCGGCTGGCACGCAGCTGGGTGCCCACGACGCATTATGTGCAGGTGGTCACTTAATTTTTTTTACCGAAATATTTACGACACCAGTTTCCGCTACAGTGACAGTCTCATATAAAAAATTTCACAGGTCAAGAATTTGCGTTACAAATCTGTAGAAACAAAATCCTATTAATGTAACAGTGTCCAAAAAATTTTCGTCGGCGTTGCAATACATTCACGCATTTACATACATTTCATAACTCTTAAAGTATGATTCTTGGTTTCCAACAACCTTTTTCACAAACCAGAGTCCCTAACCACTACTCATTATTCCTTGCTTTATTACACATATACATAATCGTAGACACTTCTTCAATATTTCATCATAATAAATACGTAGCATAATAAATTCCTCATATAGCATCGGTTTATTGTCATAAACATACCGCAACAGCGTAATACACATCGTCATCATAACATCATAAAACCTCAGCCAAATCTCAAAATCATCGTAGCTTCCTCAAATAATTTCAAAACCTAAAAAAAATTATCTGCTCATGTCAAAAGTGTCATCTACCTGAAACGTACTTTAAAAAATCATAATATCACAATGGTTCCGAAAAAATATGAGCAGTTCACAAAGTACAGACAAAATACAATTTCGTACGTGTGAAGTTATCCAACGGTGTAATTATGTAAACATCTGTCACTGATGTAGTAAAAAAAAGTTTGTTTCTCTGTTAAATAATCAGGTACCTGTACCGATGTGTAAAGTTGTATAAGCAAATACCATATTAGCTAGGGCTCCTTGTGCTTGCCAAACACATGGTACACAATGTAAGCGTGTACCCCCCTGAGGATTAATGTAATTATACCCTCAGGTGTTACAGATTACAGCAATGGAATGAAATGTATCACGGAAAACCTTTGTATCATTGTACTTCAAATATCTTTAAAAACAAATTTTTTAAGTACAAAATTAATTACTCAAATACGTGTACTGTAGCGGTAAACTGTGCATCTTGATGTAAGATAATCTCTGTGGAAGTGTCATAGTTATCGTCCTCCGAAAGCTAAGTTCTGCAGAAGTCAATGTACTTACCTCATGATAAACAAAAGTGAAATGCTTTGCGTATAGATATCTTAGTTATTAAGCTTATTGCTGTGATGAAGAAAGTACTGTGCTGTAACGTATTGTTGTGCTACGGAAAAGCTGTCTCATTGTAGCTATACCACAAAAGTTACTACTAAAACATGTTTTACTTTCCAGAATAATTCAGAAAAACTGTGCAGATATAAAACAGATACACCGCAAAAGCAACATTGTAAATTGTCACTCATTAATAGTGTCTGTAAATTGTCACTCATTAGTAGTGTCTGTAAATTGTCACTCATTAATAGTGTCGTGATAAAATCGTGTAATTGTCACATAAACTAACCACTATGTCAACTGGTATCTCACAGAAAGTACTTTAAATCCAGAATGTATCTTCAAGTAAACCAAAATATTGCATTAAAATCTCATTGGCAGTACCGGTATATGTTCGAAGTATGTGAGCCTTATAGTCGTTACGTAATCGTGCAACTAACAAGCAAGAATGTACACACACAATAACACTGTGTCGTCTGTTCACTATAACAATGCATTCGTAATTTCTGTTTCAAAATGTTCCCTAGGTTCTAGACTGGATATTTAACTTTAAACATTGTTGCATGTTAACAATTTCTTAAGTCTGACAAAACATACTAGAAATGTGAAGTAAAAAGTTTTATGGCAAAGACAAAGTTAAGAAGCAGATTATCTTTGAATAAACGGTTTTACATGTGAAATGTGGTGTAAACCTTTACTCTTACTAGTACGCAGAGTTTCAACTTCAACGCAAATATCATGTGGTATACGTCGGGTTCTGTAAGGTCCATTGTAAACTAGAAAGAATTTGTGACTCAAGTGTTTCTTCTTATGTGACAATGAATGAGCTTTAATGAGAACTTTCTGACCAATATATAATTGTTTTTCATTTGCTTTGTCGTGTAGTTTTCCCCTTTTTGTCTGTTGCAGATTTTATATTTTTAATAGCTAAATCACTTATGTCTTTGTGTCGAAGTTTACGTGTATTCGGAAAAGGTACAAGCTCTCTGATTCTGTTCGGTGGTTCTTCATTATTTAGTACAAGAGTAGGTCGTAAAGCAGTGGAGTCGTGAGGCATTTCATTCAGCACGTTTTGAAATAAGTGTAAATATCTGTCCCACTGCTGATGCTCTCTGTGACAATAAAGTCTGCAAAGCTTATTGATTTCTTTCATAATCCGTTCAGACGGATTACAATGTGTTGAGTACAATGAATTAAAAACAGGTTTGATTTTATGATTCCGAAGCATGTGTGACCAAACAGCAGATATGAATTGCGGTCCGTTATCTGAAATGACTTTACTAATGTGTCCAACTTGACGTAAGAAATTTTTAACAAAGGCGTTGGATACAGACCGTCCAGTGGCTTTACGTAACGGAGTGAAAGAAACAAATTTTGAAGTAAGTTCAACAGCGACTAGAACGTACGAAAATCCATTCGATGTTCTGACAAGGGGTCCCAAGAGATCAACAGCAGCTAATTCTTTTAATTTAGAAGGAATGATAGGAAACAACGGAGCACGATGTGAGATAGTAGATGGTTTCGCCTTTTGACAAAGTTTACAAATAGACAAGACTCTTCGAATTCTCTTTTCCATATTGTTAAAATAACAAGTCGTTCGAAGAATATGATAACATTTTCATGGACCAAAATGTGCGTAGCTGAAATGAATGTACCAAATGAGCTTATTAACAAAATCGTCTGGAATGCAAAGTACCCATTGCTTGTCATTTACAGTGCAGCGTTTGAAGAGTATGTTGTTTCCAACCAGATAATAATGCCGAATATGAGTGTGCGGCTTTTCATGCCATTTACTTTTGATGTCTTTCCAAATCGGACCTTTATCTTGTTCATGGGCAATGTCCTTTAAAGATGTGGTGATGAAGTTTTCAAAGGCGGCTTTCTGAATGTAAAGAATACTGAAATTTTTCTCGAGGTTGCCTTCTGTGTTACTTTTCTCAAGCGCAGCCGGTGCGCGTGACAGTGCGTCCGCAACAATGTTCTCCTTGCCGGGAATGTAGACTATTATGAAGCAGAATTCTTGCAGGAACAATGCCCAACGTTTTAACCTGTCATGATTTAATTTTGAAGACATAAGTAATTGTAATGCACGATGATCACTGTATACTTTTACGTGCTTACCAGAAAGAAAGAAACGGAATTTGTTAAATGCCCAAACTATAGCTAAAGCTTCTAATTCAGTAATGGAATAATTTTTTTTCAGATTTTGTTAGCACTTGACTAGCAAAAGCATTGGTTTTCTGAACAGTAGTGTAATTTTCTATGGCTTCTTGAAATAAATGGGCACCAAGACCGACTTTAGAAGAATCCGTGGTAAGGCAAAAGTCTTGTGAGAGATCTGGATGAGCTAGTATTGGCGCGTTAAGTAGCGATTCTCTCAAAGAATTGAATTCCGACTGTGCTTGTTTGTCCCAGTTCCTAATAGTATTTTTTCCAGTGAGAGAACAAAGTTTTGGTTTAACTAGAATTTGCATATTCAGAAAACGACGGTAAAAATTTACGAGACCTAGAAAACTGCGGACTTGTCTTTTTGTGGATGGAACTGGAATAGCTCTGATTGCCTCTAACTTTTCAGGATCCGGCTGAATGTCTTCAGAAGAAATAATATGTCCCAAAAACCTCACCTTTGACCTACCGAATTCAGACTTTTCCAAGTTAACTGTAATTCCAGATTCTGCAAAAATACGTAACAAACTGTTGAGGATGCGATTATGTTGTTCCCATGAGGCTTGTGCTATTAGAATATCATCCACGTATAAGGTGATGTGACGTTTTAAGAAATCAGTTAATATGGAATTTAGCCCGTGAATGAACGCTGCCGAAGAAATGTTCAAACCAAAAGGAAGTTTCCGAAATTGATAACAAATGCCGAAACAAAGAAAAGCTGTGTGTTTTTTACATTCTGGATGAAGTTCGATCTGATAAAAGCTGGATCTGAGATCAATAGAAGACAACACTTTTACACCATTAAAATTTTGAAGAAGTACTTCCATCGTCTGCGGCCTGTCTGTTTCAGGAATGGTGATAGTACTGATTTGTCTCGAATGTAAGAGAAGCGTGGTCGATCCATTTTTCTTCTCAACAACATGTAATGGATTGTTGTATGAGCTTACTGCAGGCTCAATAATACCCTCGTTAAGCATAGATTGTATTTCTGTTCTAACACGGTCTCTATAATGAGCCGGAATTACGTATGGTCTAACACAAAATTTAGCATGCTCAAGAACACGAAATTGGTATTGAAATCCCTTGATTGTTCCTGTTTTGTGAGTAAAAACTGTGGAATGTGCTTGTAAAATCTCAGAAAGGTCTTGCCTATCAGTGTCATTACAATTCTCAATTGTTCGAATTTTATTCTGAATTAACTCATTAGTATCAAATATGTCGTCGATATCATCCTTGTCAGTACTTGCAGAGTGATTGTTAGTGTCTAGTTCCGTAGAAAATCCGAACTGTTGTCTAACAGAAGGTAAAGCCGATTAATTTCCTCGTCATGGTTTGAGAGCCAATCTTCAAATTTCAAAGCTATGACTTACCTTCTTTCTCTAAACTTATTTCAGCATCGTGAAAGTTTAAGATTGCTTTGTATTCATTCAAAAAAGTCTACTCGACAATAATGGAACAACGAGAAAGTTCATAGATAAGGTGTGGCTTTGACAACAGAATTCTAAGTTGGTTTGTTGGCGTACATCTACACTTTTTTCCAACGATTGCACCTTGTAATTTAATTTTACGTAACGGAAGTGTGGGGCAATTGTTCGATTTGTTGCATTTTCTAAAGGCTGTTTCACTAATTACTGAAATGGGACAGCCAGTGTCAAGTACTGCAGTAAATTTTACGTCATTTACTGTAATGTGAATCACAGGATATGCAATGTTGTTGTGTTTTACGTCGTGTTCCTGGAGTAAGATTTCAGTAATGCCTTCCATTTTTTATGTAATTAATAGCTACGGCAGCTGCGTCGTCAGTTTCATACGTACGTTTTGTGGCGGCCAGCGGTATGAGTCATTGCCTATTGTGTCTTTGTTGGCGCGCGTCGTTATTGGGATTTGGAGACCTAACTTCTACAAATTCACCTTGTCGAGAGGATCCTGCTTTATTTGGATCCCGCCAGTTCTGATGCAATTCAGATCCGTCGTTACGATCATATCGTCTGTCGTCTGTCGGCAGCTTCCATAGTTTCTTTCTTGTCGGTCACGTGGTGCAGAATTTCTCCCTGAATCGTAACTACGCGCTGGACCGTTGCGTCTAAAGTTATTCTGTCTCCCTTGGTAATATTTATTTTGGTTCCCATATTGTCTGTTTCTCTGATTGTCTCTGTGATAGTCATTACCGCGGAGAGGTGATCTTTCCCTGTAATTATTACTACTCTGCCAGCGGTTGTCATACGGGTGGTGTCTGTTTTGGTCACGATTTGTGTTGTGAGAATAGCCTTGTCGTGTCCAGTTATTATTTCTTTCATCGCGGAATTGCGACGGATGTGACCTGTAATTGTTGTGTTCCTGTTTTCGCGTTCCGCGATTGTCAGTGCCAATTTCTAATTCTTGTAAGAGTCCCTGAAAAGCTACAATGTCGTCTTTGCAACGTCCTGCCAAAATAATATGCCGTAAATGTTCAGGTAATTTGATTGAACCAATGCGGATGAGTTCTGAGGGGCTGTATGGGTTTGACAGGTACTGATTCTTGTGCAACATGTCTTCAAAATATTTCACAAGACTGGAAAATTCAGATTGTTCGAAATGTTTCATCATTATGATGCCATGTTTTACTCGGTCTTGTGTAGCTTGAGACCAATATGCTGAGAGGAAGGCATGGTAAAATTCTCCTTCACTGTGGCAATCGTGAATGACCGATCGCATTCTTACAGCTGGTTCATTCTCTAAGTAGTCACACATAAATTCTAATCTGTGTTCTAATGACCAGTTGGGAGGAAAGCAATGAGAGAATTGATGAATGTCGTTGCCAGAATTCTTAAATGTTTTGAATTTACGTGTAGTAATGAACAGCTTATAGTCAAAATCATCATGTCGGCGAGTCGCATGTCGGTCATTGTTCCGTCGTTTCGGCGGTTCCATCTCAAAATTCGGTGTACCTTGCCAATTTCTTTCATTTTGTGGCTGTTCCGTATTTCTATGTCCCTCTTCCCGCATTGGAGAGCGAGTGACCTCTGAAATACGTAATTCTTGTATTACCTGTGTCAGCTGACCTTGTACTTCCCGGATTTCTCTTTGGTGTTGCGTATTAATTTGATCCTGATTTTGTTTGAATTTCCTAATTTGTTTGCACTCTTTTATGTCATTAAAGACTACCGTTTTTGTGTCATTCAGATTATGATCTACCTTCGTAGATAAATTATTTAGCTGATCCGAAAGTTCAACTACTTTCTCTGATAATGAACTAATTTCCTCCATGTGTCTTCCTGAACCAATTTTCAGAGTATTTTTAAGTTTTCTTGAGTTTTTGCAAGTTACGTAACCGAATCGGTAGATGCAACTGAGTCAATTTCAGCTTGCAAGGTCTCATGATTTTCATAAACAATAGTTTGCAGTTCTTATATGGCTGCTTCGTGATTCTGTAATGCATTTTCATACCGCGAAAAAATAGGCTGAAAATGCTCACAAATCTATGTTTTTACGTCATTACAGACTTTTGGACATTTCGATTCGATTTTATGTAATTCAGTAGTTAAATCTTCACGTGTTTGTTCAAGCTTATGTTCCACTGAGTCCACGTTTGAAGCTTTTGTTCCATTGCGTATAACTTTTGAAGATTTTGTTCCATTGTGTCTAACTTTTGAAGCTTTTGTCGCATTTGTTGCATTAATTGTAATAACAGTGCACTGGTGTCTGAAACATGTTTCCTCAGTGCTATTCGGCAATGCATTTGAACCGGCAATATTCGCAATTTGAAAAACAGAAAATGTGTCTTGACTTATTTGAGAAAACGGTGAGGACGCAAAACCTGAATCTAAAGTATTTGCAAGATTGTGTCCTGTCATTTCGGATTCCTGAGGCAAGCTGTTGCCGACCGATCGATCGATAATGCTTCCCTGTTCACTAATTGTTTCACTGCCTACACCATTATTTGCAGCCCGCTCCATTTCCCTATGCACAATTGCCAAATTACTACTTTTAACATTAGTTAATTCATTACATGGTGGCGCTAACACACTGCTTTCGTCTTCACTGTCATTTCTCAGTTTACTTTGGAGCCTAGTATTACGTTTTTCACACGCCATTATTGTCACAATATTTCACACGACAATACAGAAAAACACAATTTGAAGAGCAAAAATAAAAGAACACATTAACGTAGCACTGAAAATAATATCCCGTTAATTGCAAGCGCAGCTGCGAAATACTTGCTGCAAATCTACATGCATGCCACAACTGATTTACTGTACAACAATGAAAAACTACAACTAAAAAAGGAAATTCTCTCTATAATTACGCGCTAGCAATAAACAAAAGCTACACTAACTACACAAACTACAAGAAAAAATCAGAAGATTCCAGTGAGGTATCCTCGGCTAAGGGTCGACATATGAAACGTCCCCTTAGAACAATTATACATGACTGTGCTTAAACTGACACACAATACTTTTTTTCAGCGCAACACAATCTGACTTTCAAAAATCCCTACAAAAAATGGCCCTGATTAACATTAACCTATACGTTTCACAAATCGCTTACCTCACAAGAATCTTGGTAACTCGAAATACTGCAATACAGCGAGCGCCACTACTGCCAGCTAAATAAAAGATTCAAACTACAGAAGACACTAACTAGTGATAGGGATAGTTAGAATTTAATAGAGAACAAACAATGTATTTACCTTAATAGTCATAATAAATATAGCAGTTCATGACATCCATTCTTACAAAATTTCAAAACTCCGCCATCTCTCTCCCCACATCCACCACTGCTGGCGGCTCACCTCTAACTGCTTAACGCTACGCGCTGTTAACATCTAGCTGCCCAACACTACAATGGCGAGTATTACAACAATGCCAACCAGCCACTGACTGCACACAGCACAGCCAGTGATTTAGATACAGAGCGCTACGTGCCGTTACCAATAAAAAAAACCTAAACAGCCTACTTACAATATGTAGACATCCAGTACGAGAAGAAACAATTATCTGTCTTTGTGCGACAAGCTCTCTGAGAAGAGAGAAATAGCCCAAAAAGGAGGAATGGATAGTACGCTGATGAAAGAACTTTTTACATTATGTATGCAATTCTATTACTGTAATTCTTTTACGCAATCGTTTATTTTATAGCTGTTCAAACATAAGGGTTTTTGTAGCTCTTCAAAGCGGCGTCCAATGAATTAGAACTGGGGAAGTCACCTCCACTGCACCTTCTGTTGACATGGACAATGACAATGTTAAAGCATCTGTTTCAGTCGCCCCAGGACAGAGAAGCTTCAGAACTCGGACTTTTCATAAACGCGTCAAATTATACTTAGATGTAAAGCTATTTGTTCAGAGATGCTGTGAGGTAGCAACTTTCCTCTGTCGTCCACTCGTCATTTAAAAATGATATCTGACGATAAGAAGCGTAAAGCCATGAAATGGAAACAATAGATTTCCTTCCTCGTACTTCTCCAATCGCACAATACACTCTAACGACATTTCCCTTTACTGCATCTCCAACTGTGTTTTGTCTTTGTTCTCGCTAGTGGGTCCGAACGGAAGTGGCTTACCTTTATGTCTAGAAATAGTTATCTTAATGTACTCTGCTCCTCTGGAAGTTACAAAAATAACATTTAATGTTCTGAAATAGGGGAGACGCTCATTCCTACATGTTCCTAAAAAACTGGTAACATGTTAATCCTTGGAAATCCATGTCGTCCTGAATCAAAGTTTGAATTTTTGCTATATATGCACTGAAATATGAATTTTGCTGTCCTCAGGTAAAAAGAAGAGAGGAGTAATGAGGCTGGACATGTATTTCACAGTCCCACGCCATCAAAGAACAAATCTTCTTGAAGCACATAAATTCTGCTACCCCATCTGCTGGGTTTCTAGTTGTGCAATTTGAAGATGGGAGTGAGACATTCGGGTAGCCTACACTCGATGTTAATCAACATGTACACCGGAGAAGCTGTAAAGCATACAAGGATAATTAGTAAACACAATTAAATATCAGGGGGAAGCAATAAATATTTCGAAGTTTACTGGTAACACTGCAGTTCGGTTCAAATGGTTCAAATCGATCTGAGTACTATGAGACTTTACGTCTCAGGTATTCAGTCCCCTAGAACTTAAAACTACTTAAAACTAACTAACCTAAGGACATCACACACATCCATGGCCGAGGCAGGATTCGACCCTGCGACGATAGCGGTCGCGTGGTTCCAGACTGTAGCGCCTAGAAACGCTCGGTCACCCAGGTCGGCTGCAGTTCTGTCAGAGACATTATAGAACTAGGAATAACAGTTGAATGGAATAGATAATGCCTTGGAAAGGGATTATAAGATAACCCTTTATGGAACAAAATGAAAAGTAATAGAACGTGTCGAGTACAGATTGTGTTGAGGAGCAGTGGACAAAGTTCCAAACCATAGTACAATATGCGTTAGATGAGTATGTGCCAAGCAAGATTGTAAGAGATGGAGAAGAGCCACCGTGGTACAACAACCGCGTTAGAAAACTGCTGAGGAAGCAAAGGGAACTTCATAGCAAACATAAACATAGCCAAAGCCTTGCAGACAAACAAAAATTACGCGAAGCGAAATATAGTGTGAGGAGGGCTATGCGAGAGGCGTTCAATGAATTCGAAAGTAAAGTTCTATGTACTGACTTGGCAGAAAATCCTAAGAAATTTTGGTCCTTTGTCAGAGCGGTAGGTGGATCAAAACAATATGTCCTGACACACTGTTACCAAAATGGTACTGAAACAGAAGATAATAGACTAAAGGCCGAAATACTAAACGTATTTTTCCAAAGCTGTTTTACAGAGGAAGACTGCACTGTAGTTCCCTCTCTAGATTGTCGCACAGATGACAAAATGGTAGATATAGAAATAGACGACAGAGGGATAGAGAAACAATTAAAATCGCTCAAGAGAGGAAAAGCAACTGGACCTGGTGTGATACCAGTTCGATTTTACACAAAGTACGCGAAAGAACTTGCCCCCCTTCTTGCAGCGGTGTACCGTAGGTCTCTAGAAGAGCGTACCGTTCGAAAGGATTGGAAAAGGGCACAGGTCATCCCCGTTTTCAAGAAGGGACGTCGAACAGATGTGCAGAACTATTGACCTATATCTCTAACGTCGATCAGTTGTAGAATTTTGAAATACTTATTACGTACGAGTACAATGACTTTTCTGGAGACTAGAAATCTACTCTGTAGAAATCAGCATTATTTTCGAAAAAGACGATCGTGTGAAACCCAGCTTGCGCTATTCGTCCACGAGACCCAGAGAGCCATAGACACGGGTTCCCAGGTAGATGCCGTGTTTCTTGACTTCCGCAAGGCGTTCGATGCGTTCCCCACAGTCGTTTAATGAACAAAGGAAGAGCATATGGACTATCAGACTAATTGTGTGATTGGATTGAAGAGTTCCTAGATAACACAACGCAGCATGACATTCTCAATGGAGAGAAGTCTTCCGAAGTAAGAGTGATTTCAGGTGTGCCGCAGGGGAGTGTCGTAGGACCGTTGCTATTCGCATTATATATAAATGACCTAGTGGATAACATCGGAAGTTCACTGATGCTTTTTGCGGATGATGCTGTGGTATATCGAGAGGTTGTAACAACGGAAAATTCTACTGAAATTCAATAGGAACTGCAACGAATTGAAGCATGGTGCAGGGAATGGCAATTGAATCTCAATAGAGACAAGTGTAATGTACTGCGAATACATAGAAAGAAACATCCTTTATAATATAGCTACAATATAGCAGGTCAGCAACAGGAAGCAGTTAATTCCATAAATTATGTGTGAGTAGGCATTAGGAGTGATCATGTAAAGTTGATCGTCGGTAAAGCAGATGCCAGGCTGAGATTCATTGGAAGAGTCTCAAGGAAATGCAATCCGAAAACAAAGGAAGTAGATTACAGTACACTTGTTCGCCCACTGCTTGAATACTGCTCAGCAGTGTGGGATCCGTACCAGATAGTGTTGATGGAAGAGATAGAGAAGAGCCAACAGAGAGCAGCGCGCTTCGATACAGAAACATTTGGTAATCGTGAAAGCGTTACGCAGATGATGGATAAACTCCAGTGGAAGACTCTGCAAGAGAGACACTCAGTAGCTCGGTACGGGATACTGTTGAAGTTTCGAGAACATACCTTCACCGAGGAGTCAAGCAGTATATTTCTCCCTCCTAAGTGTATCTCGCGAAGAGACCATGAGGATAAAATCAGAGAGCTTAGAGCCCACACAGAGGCATACCGACATTATTTCTTTACACGAACAATACGAGACTGGAATGGAAGAGAGGACCAATAGAGGCACTCAAAGTACCCTCCGCCACACACTGCCAGGTGGCTTTAGAAGTATGGATGTAGATGTAGATGTAGGGCGTAATATATGACCAACACAAAGATATACGGATTTCGTTAATTTTCGTTGTCTTTTACGCACAACATAATTTTTAAAGATATATTTATGTGTAAGAAGGGTCCAAAACCTAGAAAATATAAATATGACACGTTCTGAAAATTCACATCCACTGACGAGTTTTACTGAAAAATTCAAAACAGTTACGGAATTTGGTAGAAGAAATCATTAAAAATCACAAATATATTTCTTTCAAAATTTTAAAATATAATGTACATGACTAGATAACGGGATTCTGAAAAGTTACGCATAAAGTACCCCTTCCCTCCCCCTTGGTATCGCGAGAGGTAAATGAGGTAATGTTAAGGGAATATGATTACGAAATGAGACACTAAAAGGATTATTGGGCAGCAAAATCACTGATGAAGGGCGAAGTAGATAGGATACAAAATGAAGTCTGACTATAGCAAGAATGGTATTAAGGAAAAAGAGGGATTTGCTAACATCGAACATAAATTTAAGTGTTAGGAAGTATTTCTGGAAGGTATTTGTATGGTTTCCAAGATGCTGCTCCAGGCGGGTTAAAAATGAATGTGCGTAATGGAAAATACTGAACGCAAAATTAAGATTTGGTTCTGTCTGACTACCCCCTGAAGCACATCTTAGAATCTCTTGACGGTGATATTATTTCCTCCTTCTTGCTCTTTAACATATAAATTACAACATAAAAATAAATGAATGGTTAAGGGAAGTAGAACGTACTAAATAATAAATGTTGTTTCTGCTTATATATTTGTTGTAGATTAAAGCCTCTTTCTATATTACACATGTTATATAACGATGTGCAATGGACATAAAGAGATACAAATGAATTTCCTGACTAATATTATTGGTCAACTGCCCAATCGTGCTGCTTTTTATGGTTACGCGATCTAACACAAATAACGCGAGATGACTGACGTCATCTACGTCCCAAATACTAGAAGACACTACTTTCAAAGATGATCTACAGTGATGTGCAACCTCAGTGGAAATGAAACTTACGTGATCACAGCTGTTCAGCATTATAGCCCTAATAAGCCGAACCAATTAGCAATATTACCATATGTACTGCGTCCGAAGCGTCGCAGTGATGGTTCTCGTACACGACTGCGACGATGGAAGATCTCCAGCCACAAAATAAAAAACTCATTAAATACGAGGACGGCAGAAGGCGGTTCAAATGGTTCAAATGGCTCTGAGCACAATGGCACTCAACTGCAGTGGTCATCAGTCCCCTAGAACTTAGAACTACTTAAACCTAACTAACCTGAGGACAACACACACATCCGTGCCCCAGGCAGGATTCGAACCTACGACCGTAGCGGTCGCGCAGTTCCATACTGTAGGGTGTAGAACCGCTCGGCTACCCTGGCCGGGGCGGTCCTCTGATATAGTATAGTATAATGATATCTTCTCCTCTCTGTATTCTACAGACAAGAAACGCGACTCCCACCCACAAGGACGGAATTCAGGTAAGGTATCAACGTGAGTATAGACAGAAGAAGTGCTCTCAATCATTGAATGCTGCTTACTCAACGACGATTCCCTACCCGGAGGCGAAGTTCAAAATCGTCTATGTTAGCAACACCATCAGTCACCTAAAGCAAATTCCCAGTGTCTTGTGGCACTATATCATGCAAATTAAGACTTAGTGATTTTGCCTGCATTAGACCTATCATGATAAACGAACCTTGCGACAGTATTTCACTCGTGACAGGTTCCCCCAGCTTGAAAATTATACCCCTGTGTTCCACCGTTCGTCATCGAAAGTCAGTTTCGGCATGATGCTTGATGAGTAAGTCTATCTCCTGATCCACTGGCACAAGCCTTGTTGGACCGATCATAAACTTTACAAACACATTTCCTGTTTTTCTCCCCCTACCTTCTGAGGAGGCGGTGCCGTCAAAGATGGTGCCGAATCTCCAGCCTTCGGAAATACTAAATGCGTCTGTACCATTTCAGAGCCCAAAACATCTGCAATACAATCAGCCTTATTTATAGCTTTCTGCGTCACCTCCTATGTATCTACAACAAAAATATTGTGGCCAGTGGCACTCTGCAAGACACAAAAATCATCGGCACATGGATGTCAATGCACATCTGGTCCAGGCTGCAGAAATTCGCAACCTGTACGCCAGGGTATCCCCCACTAATTATGCAACCAAAAAACGAGGAGAACAAAACAGTATGATGACAAGGACACTTAATCTAATTCTATCCTGACACCTACTATAGCTTAGCTTCCCCGCTTGAGCGGCTACTTATGACTACTACTTTACCTGCTTAAACGAAGTGACCCACTTTTGTTACTCAAAATGAAATACGTTGCCCATTCAAAATTTTGAAAACGACCACAAAACTCCGAATTCTCGACAAAACTCATCTTCCCCTCCTAGGAAGCTATGCATGGTTTACACCTTATACACTACCAGACAATGAGCCACTCTCATTGATGATGGGCAAAAATAACGTTCATATTTACACATCCTCAGAACACAGTCTGAGTTTACTTGCCAAATATCACACATGAAAACAAAACTGAAAAGCTGCTAAAAGGTGCACTGACTCGACATGATACTCGCAGGGAAAAAAAGAACAGTCAGTGCACTTACCCACTGCACAATGATGCTGTCTATCGACGAAACTGCAACTCTGAGGTAATCGAGAGTCATCGTCTCCAGGGAGAGTGGCTGGTAAGGTTCCCCTGTCACTGAAATTGAGAGGTGACACAGACTCCTGACATCAAACTGTAGAGGTCCAGGACGGATGACCTCTACATGTGGAGGTCTGCATTCATGTGGTGGATTGTTGTCGGGTTAATGATCGATGGCTTCACTATTAGTCATACATTTTACTGAAGAACAAACTAAAACATTGCGTAGTGCAACGTCCTTCATAATGTGTGCTGAAGACAGCGAGTGTGAAGGAACTGACGCAACCGGTGGCCATTGTCTCAAACGACTGCTTCCTATGGCTGAATGCTGGTTGCATCTGGTAGTTGGACCAAAGCCTCTAAGATGCTAAGCTCACAGCACTGATCTTAAAACCAGCAGCAGGAGCCCACAGTTAGTGGAGGCCAAATCTCGTGGTGGCTGCTTGTAGCCTCACGTCGCCTCGTGGAGCCTCAACGCCTCTAATCGTAAATAGTAGCTACGAGACTGAGACACCTTTGACTGAAAATAATCGTGAGAAAGTAACGGAGAGAAGTATGTATACGTGGGTTTGGGAGGGGGGGGGGGGGGGGGGGAGTGGAGGGTGCGGTTTTAAAATTGTAGAGGCAGACAAACTCTTGAAACAGTTAGCAGGTT
Source organism: Schistocerca gregaria (assembly GCF_023897955.1). NCBI lineage: Eukaryota > Metazoa > Arthropoda > Insecta > Orthoptera > Acrididae > Schistocerca > Schistocerca gregaria. The sequence goes on along the minus strand of NC_064931.1, from coordinate 397,372,746 downwards.
CAAACTGATGTACATTGCGTCAGCTGTACAGCGCTGAAGAGGCTTGCACAGGATAGACTATTTTGGGCAGGTGCATCGAACCGGTCTTCAGACTGAAGATCACAACAACAACATTGGGGAAGGAGACGGGAGGGAAAGGTAGGTTACTGGTCCATAATTTTGCAAGTTCTTTAGTGGGAGAACTTTTTGTAAGGTAGATCTCGTGTGATGCAGCACCCTCGGCTGTTGACATGGCAAAAGACGTTTCTATATTACTCTAAATTAATGGTGCTGCTCAATCCAGTATGAGAAAAGCTATTTAGCTCACACTATTGGGCGATGCAGCGAACTGAAATAGCGGTTCTTGTATATTTTTTTGTAAACAGAAATGTCTCTGGTATGAAGTTAATCTGCAACCACACATGGAGTGACCACAGTATAAGTGGGCCCCGTCCGACACTAGCAACAACCTCTCTGGTAGGTGGATGAACGAGTGGAAGTTGTAGGCTGTAACTGTTGCCTTGCCTGCTTGCGATGGTGGAATGAAGAGAGAGAATGTATAGAAAATAGCCGCGATTACCTACAACTTACCAGGAGGTAGTGAGCTCAGTAATGTCAATTCAAATTAAACGAGGCAGTGCTTGTAGATTCCTGTTGTGATTTCATATTACTCCAGGTTGGTGTTCGCGAGAAACGCAAAGTTACAGATGTGTCTCCAATGTAATTTTCATAAGGCAAGTGCATAACGTGTTCGGTCAATCACATTATACTGTATAGTTAATTGAGTATCGGACTTCGTTTCTGAGAGACTGTAGTTTCGTTGGTGCACCGTAAAAGATCTGATAAACTGCTAATCAGTATTTGGATCACACCAATGGTGGACGGCCTTCGTTCAGCAGTTTTGCATTTCTCTCCATAATATCTGAAAAGAAAGCTAATAAAGACATTAATTCAAAGAGATATGTTTAGTTTGTTAAATTAATATATCTGAAAGTTATTAATTTAAACACAATAAATATATTCATGGTTCTTAAGAAGTAACAGTATAGATGCTTACATAGCAAAAGCGGATGAACAAAGGACGATACGTAACAGGAAGGCATCTCCTAGTTGATTGCAGAAAAAATGTGAAGGCTTCTCTGGTTATCATTATCATAGAAAGTGGACTTTCTGGTACACACATATTTTATAAACATAAGGAAAGAAAAATTTTATTGGTTTCTTACATTTTTCTTCGACACATTTGACTACGATAATGGTTGTTACATGAATAGTGCAACGGTCGGTGTGGCCGAGCGGTGCTAGGCGCTTCAGTCTGGCACCGTGCAACCGCTATGTTCGCAGGTTGGTGTCCTGCCTCGGACATGGCTTTGTGTGTTGTCCTTAGGTTAGTTAGGTTTAAGTAGTTCTAAGTTCTATGGGACTGATGACCTTAGATGTTAAGTCCCATAGTGCTCGGAACCATTTGAACCATTTTTACATGGCTATTCATTCAAGTCGTCAGTACAACAAAATTACAAGATTGGTGTATACAAGAAAACACAATACACAATTTGACATGTTTAAAATGAACAGTTTGACAAATCATTTTCATTGGCACGAGATATATTTTTACAAGATAGATTGATTAAAAGTTTGAGAGGTATCATTGTTCTGAGGATAAGAGGTTCAGTAAGTTCAGGGACGTGTCTGCCCGTGAGAATTGATGCAGTCACTGCTGGAGTGTCGTTGCAGTTTTCTTGTATGACGTCAATCAGTCGGTGACGACTGGTTATGTGTGAGCTCTGGTTGTGCTGTTTGTAGTAGAGGTGGGCATCGAGGCGCGGCCTGTCCAGGACCGTAGCCATGAGCTTTGCCTCTCGCTGAAGGTTCAGGCGGGGCAGCCGCATCGAGATCCGACGGACAGCACGGTGCAGAGTCGTGCACAGGGGACCGGACCGCGAGCTGCAGCCGCACTGGACTGCAGATGTCTCGGGTCGAGCAAGTCCCTGACGTCAACTTCACGACCGAGCAGTGCTGTTGCGGAAGCACCTGTATGCCACAGACACAACAGAGTTGCATGTGTAGATGCAGCCCACAGGCCGCGACCTCACTGCTCCGCACTGAGCGAGCCCGTGACGTTACTGCACCAGTGCCTTGCGCAAGCACTGGTGTACTGCTGCCTACGGGCTGTAGGTAGCACTGACCGCAGTTGTGAGCTACGGGCTACGAGCAATCAGTAGAGCAGTGTTTAGAAGAGTGGTGAGATTTCCTCATTGTTTTTCCTAACACACAAAATGAGAGAGGAAACAAAACGTTATATGAGAATGCAGGCTTTCTCGGCGAATCTTGAAGATAAATTCTTCTCGGGTTGACAGCCGAGTCGATGCGTTGTTCTCCAGCAATGTTTCAGCAAGTTTCTTACTTGCCATCTTCAGGCGAATTCTCACGGGTAGACACGTCCCTGAACTTCGCCTGAAGATGGCAAGTACGAAACTTGCTGAAACGTTGTTGGAGAACAACGCATCGACTCGGCTGTCAACCCGAGAAGAATTTATCTTCGAAACAAAACGTGGTTTTCAGAAGATGGAGCACATGTCAAGAAAAAGGGAAGTAAACGAAAAAATAATCAGTGGTGTGTAGAGAACCACACAGCCTGAAACGAATTTTAAAAATTCATTTTGGACCGTGTTATAGCGTATTGTGGATGGCGTTAGGAGAAGTGGTCATTTTCACTGCTGTTCACTGGCCCAGTAATTAAGTCGTTTGCAACAGCCATGGCAATATCACTTTTGTATCCCTCCTGGAAGGCAGTCTGTGGTTGTGTTCCTGTGAACTGAAAGATTGGATGAATGAAGGAAGTGAGTAAGAGCAGGAAAAGGTGAAAATATCTCGATACTGCTCTTAAAAATTGTTTTACTATATCACAATATTAACAGAATACATAACTTTGAACAGAGGTGCAAAGCCTTAGACCCATCGTAAGTAGTACATAGTCTCAATAGCAAGCGAAGTCTCCTGGCTGTCTGCTCTTGACCAAGATGGGCAGAATCTGTCAAGGAGCTCGTAGACCGCCGCAGCCCCGGTAGAGGGCTCTGTCGTTGGTGTCTGTTGTTGCACCAACTTAAGAACTTTCACATACGCCGTCGCATCGTAGCTATCGATACCACATCCCTCCTCCTGAAGTGATGCACCGCCATTGAGTAGGGCGTCCGACGACAGGTGGAGGCGCCCAGGGGGGCGCAGCTGAGGGGGCGAACAGCGGAACTGCCGGGGCGTGCTGTCCACTAGCGACCCCGATTTGCTCGTCGAAAACTTGCCCAGGCCGCGCACCGCTATTGGGTATGCTCGGATGAGCAAGCGGAGCAACGACCTCCGTGGGCGACGGCGGCGGCGGCGTGACGGCAGCCTCAGCGTCTATCGGTACTGGGAAAACGGAGGAACACGGCGATTGTGGCGGCGGCGGCAGCGGCGTTGGGTGGGGCCGTAGTGGCGGCGAGAGGTGCCTGTCCCATGAAGGAAACCAGGCTGGCAGCGGCGACTTTGACGACGGCAGACGGGGCGCCTGTGGTGGGGTTCCGAGCGGCGGAGGGGCCGTCGGTGGAGTCGTGGGCTGAGGCATCGGAATCCGTTAAGCCTCCAATTCAGCCGGAAAACAACCAACGGCAGAAAACCGAGGACCGCACAAACGGAACTGGTTCCGGTGTCGCTTGTCAGTGCCAGAGGGACCAGAAATGACAAATAAGGCGCGGCCAAGCTGGCGAAGAATGAGTCCCTACTCCCAGCGCTGCCTGCCAGAGAAAACGCAATAGAACACTAAATCATGTGGCGCCAAGCCAGAACGAAGCGAAGCAGCCATGGAGCCGGCCGGCTGTTGCAATAGGTGCAGGAGCGACCGATGGGCGCGGCCATGAAGCAATTCCACTGGGGAACGGCTGGCGAGCTGCTGCGAGCAGTATGAAGCAAGGAAAGTCCAGAGCGCGTGCTTTCGAGAGTGCGTGGCGCGCAAATTGCTCATCTGCGACACAAACATACGCACATGATGTTCAGCCTCGCCGTTCGCCTGGGGGTGGAATGGGGCTGAGGTCAGATGGTGAATACCATTAGCAGCACAGAATAGTTCAAACCCTGAGGACACGAATTGGGGCCATTGTCGGAGATAATAATTTCAGGAAGGCCCTCAACGCAGAAGATAAACGTCAAAGTCTATAGTACTGGCAGATGTAGTAGAAGACATGGGTACAACAAAAGGAAAGTTGCTGTCCGCATCAGTGACTATTAACCAGCGGGTGTCCCTGTAAGGATCCGCAAAAATAATATGAAAGCTTTGCCAAGGCGCAGTAGGAGTCAGCCATGCAAAGAAGAGCTGGCAGCGAGCATATTGATGCTCTACGCAAGAGCGACAGTTAGCAAGCAAATTCTCAATATGTTTATCAATGCCGACTCAACTGCAGTGACGATGCGCTAATTGCTTCATCCGCCCTATACCACAATGACCAGCGTGCAGCAAGCTGAGTATTTCCGACTGCAACAAACGAGTTGCAACCACAAGAGACTGATCATTGTCAGTTCGTAACAAGATAACGCCATTGTGTGCAGACAATTTGTGACGTTGCGCAAAGTAACGTCGAACAAGTGGATCACGAAGCCATTGGTTACAAATATACTGCAAAAGATCTTCAAAGAAGTATCGGCGGCTGTTGCGGAAGCAATGCTACGGAAAACCATCAGCTAATTCCTTATCTTGCGAATCAAGAAACGTGCACGACAATTCGGAAGAATCAGACACTTCGTCAGTACCGATAGGCAGACGAGACAAAGCATCAGCACTGCCATGCTAGGCCGTGGGCCGAAACAAGATTTCGTAATTGTAGTTAGACAAAAACAAAGACCAACGTTGCAACTTTTGTGCAGTATGGTGCCGGAACTGGCTTGGACGGGTGGAACAACGACATCAAAGGTTTATGTTCGGTGAGCAAATAAAACTTGCGACCGTACAAAAAAAATCAATGAACTTTGTCGCACCATATACAATAGCTAAAGCCTCTTTCTCGATTTGAGAATAATTTTGCTGGGCAGAACTGAGCAACTTAGACCGAAAAGCTATCGGGCGATCGACAGACCTAATGAGATGAGAGAGAACCGCTCCTATGCCGTGAGAAGACGCATCGACAGCCAAAACAACTTGTTTGGAGGGATCAAAAGGAATCAAACAGCGATCACTCAAAAAAGCAGATTTGAGGTTGAGGAAAGCAGCCTCACATTCCGAAGATCAAACAACAGGAACGTTCTTACGTCTAAGGCGATGCAAAAGCGCTGCAATCTGCGCTCTATTTGGTATAAACCAAATATAACATGAAATTTTGCCCAACACAGACTGAAGTTCTTTCAAGTTCCTGGGTGCTGGCAATTCTTTAATTGGACTGAGATGTGAGGGCGAGGGGTGGGTACCCTGTTCGTTAATCATATGTCGTAAATACTGAATATCAGTTTGAAAAAATTTGCACTTACCTCTGTTACACTTTAGTCCTCCCTGCTAAAGAACAATAAATAAGGCACGCAAATTCTGCAAATGTTCGTCAGGGGTGAAACCTTATACCACTATATCGTCCAGATAATTTGAGCAACCAGGGACAGTGGCCCACAACTGCTGCAAATAAGACTGAAAAATAGCAGGAGCCGAAGCACAATCGAACGGAAGACGGTGGAACTTGAACAATCTACTGTGGGTGTTGATCACAAAATAGCGCTGCGACTGTTCGTCGAGCGGAATCTGAAAGTATGCGTCCCGCAAGTCAATCGTGGAAAAGAAGATGTGAATCATGATCATGGCCGTTGCCGTTGCGGTGACACGCGAGTCACGCGAACCGAACACAAGTTGTGAATTAGAATTTCTCTTACTACACACAGTTTGTACATGCCCTTTCTTATTACAAAAATAACACAGTGCTTGGCGGTATGGGCAACTGTCCCGTGGGTTGGCACGAAAGTAGTTCGGGCATGATTTCAGTTTCTTAGTGGGTGCCTGGTGTGAAATTTGTTTACTTGCGGGTAGGAGGGCACGTGTTGTGCCGCGGTAACAGTACACACACCCGGCGTCACGTCGAACGCGGAAGTAGCCATGGCTAATGTGTCTTGTCTGTCTAGCAAGTCCACTTCCTCGAAAGACGCGTTTTTAAATCTGAGGATTTGTTCGCGTATGTGGTGATCCGCCACATTCTGCGCAATAGCGCCTCTAATCATTACATCCGCATATTAGCGTCCATATGGGTAATTAAAGTCACAATCAGAAGTTAGTCTCTGAAGGCCCGCTAACCAACCTTTATTCGAGTGAGTAGAGCCACGCCGGAGGCGAAAGAATTTGTAGCGTGCAGCTACCACATTTACACTATCACGAAAGAGGGAGTTCAAAACATCATTCACTTCGTCGTAAGTTTTAGTTTCTGGGTGGGTGGTGGGAAACAATTTCACGAGTACACGGTACAACATAACACCCTCGTTGACAATGAAAAAACAAGCCGCTCTGTACCTGGTATGTTGGAAGCTGCGAAGTGTGGCTCGAGCTGTGCGAAGTATTCTAGTGAGCGTTCAACGACAGGACTGAGGGCACGAAATGGCGGCGCCTTAGGCGACGGCGTCGGTACAGGCGGTGGCGTCGGAGAAGACGAAGTAGCTGCAGTTTGTAGTGTGACTAGTCTATTAATAGCAGCAAGCAGCTGCGTCATTTCCTGCGCCTGAAAACGTACAAGATCGGACAGCGAAGCCTGTTCCTGTGGCGAAGCCATGGTTTACACAAATGAAAGTCTTATAGCGAATGGTGGGACCACTTAAAGATAGTTACTCAGCCACACGGGGATATCACAATAAAGCTAAAGCAGCACCCAGAAAAGAACGAAATAACAGGAAAGGAAAGAAAAAATTTAATCCCAGTTCGTCGTCAAGTTTTGCATCATGTCTGGAAGGTGGTGAGGTTGTCTCCTGTAAACTGAATGGTTGGCCGAATGAAGGAAGTGAGTAGGAGCAGGAAAAGGTGAAAATCTCTCGGTGCTGCCCTCAGAAATGGTTTTACTATATCACAATATTAACTGAATACATAACTTTACACCGAGGTGGGAAGCCTTAGACCCGTCGCATGTAGTACATAGTCTCAATAACAAGCGAAGTGTCCTGGCCGTCTGCTCTTGATCAAACCGTGCAGAATCTGTAGCGGAGCTCGAAGAATTCCACAGCCCCGGCTAGAAGGCGCTGGCGTCGGTGTTTGTCGTAGTGCCAACTTAAGAATTTCCACCTACGCCGTGGCATCGTAGCTATCGATACCACAATCAAGGACATGTCAGTTAGGTAATGGAGAGAAGTGTGTATATGTGGGTGTCGGGGAGTGTGGGGGGTCTTAAAATTGTAGATGGAGACAAAGAATTGAATGCAGTTAGCAGGTTCAAACTGATGCACATTGCGTTAGCTGTGCAGCGCTGAAGAGGCTTGCACAGAATAGACTAGCTTGGACATCTGCATCAAACCAGTCTTCAGACTGAAGACCACAACAACAACGTTGGGGAAGGAGATATAAGGGAAAGTTAGGTTTCTGGTCCATAATTTTTCAAGCTCTTTCCTGGGAGAACTCATGAGTAAGGTAGATCTCGTGTGTTTCAGCACCCTCGGCGTTTCCATATGACTCTAAAGTAACGGTGCTGCTCATTCCCGTATGAGAAAACCTATTTAGCTCACACTATTCGCCTATGCAGCGAACTGAAGTAACGTTTCTTGTATACTTTGTTGTTGTAAACAGAAATGTATCTGGTATGATGTTAAACTGCAACCACACACGGAGTGACCACAGTATAAGTGTTCCCTAGCCAGCAATAGCTACAACCTCTCTAATAGGTGGATGAGCGAGTGGAAATTGTGAGCCATAACTGTTACCTTGCCTGCTTGCGAAGGTGCAAGGAAGAAAGAGAACGTAAAGAAAATAGTCGTGATCATCTACCACTTACCGGCAGGTAGTCAGCTCAGTAATGTCAATCGAAATTAACCGAGCAGTGCTTGTTGATTCCTTTTATGGTTCCCTATTACTCCAGTTTGGTGTTCGAGAGAAACACAATGTTACAGATGTGTCTCCAATGTAAATTCCATAAGGCAAATGCATAATGCGATCGGTCAATCGCATTATTCTGTATAGTTATTTGAGTATCGGACTTCGTTTCTGAAATACTGCAGTTTCGTTGGGGCACCATAAAAGATCTGATAAATTGCTACTTAGTATTTGGATCACACCAATGGCGGACGGGCTCCACGTCAGCAGTTTTGCATTTCTTTCATGAATAGCTTAACACAAAGAGATATGTTTAGTTTGTTAAGTTAATACATCTGAATGTTATTAATTTAAATACACTTAAATATATTCATGGTTCTTAAGAGATAACAAGATACACTACTGGTCATTAAAATTGCTGCACCAAGAAGAAATGCAGATGATAAACTGTTTCATTGGACAAATATATTATACTAGAACTGACATGTGATTACATTTTAGGCAGTTTTGGTATATAGATCGTCAGAAATCAGTACCCAGAACAACCACCTGGGCATTGAGTCAAACAGAGCTTAGATGGCGTGTAAAGTTACAGCTGCCCATGCAGCTTCAACACGATACGACAATTAATCAAGAGTAGTGATTAGCGTATTGTGACGAGCGAGTTGCTCGGCCACCATGGACCAGAAGTTTTCAATTGGTGCGGCATCTGGAGAATGTGCTGGCCAGGGCAGCAGTCGGACATTTTCTGTATCCAGAAGGCCCGTACAGATCCTGCAACATGCGGTCGTGCATTATCCTGCTAAAATGCAAGGTTTTTCAGGGAATGAATTAAGGGTAGAGCCACAGGTCGTAACGCATCTGAAATATAACGTCCTCTGTTCAAAGTGGGAACAAGAGGTGACCGAGACGTGTAACCAATGGCACCCCATATCATCACGCCGGTTGATACACCAGTATGGCGATGACGAATACACGCTTCCAACGTAGGTTCACCGCGATGTCGCCAAACACAGATGCGACCATCATGATTCTGTAAACATTCGAAAAAATGACATTTTGCCATTCGTGCACCCAGGTTAGTAGTTGAGTACACCATAGCAGGCGCTCCTGTCTGTGATGCAGCGTCAAAGGTAACTGCAGCCATGGTCTCCGAGCTGATAGTCCATGCTACTGCAAACGTGTTCGAACTGTTCGTGCAGATATTTGTTGTCTTGCAAACGTCCCCATCTGTTGACTCAGGGATCGGTACGTGGCTGCACACTCCGTCACAGCCAAGCGGATAAGATGCCTCTCATCTCGACTGCTAATGATGCGAGGTCGTTGTGATCCAGCACGGCGTTCCGTATTACCCTCCTGAACCCACCGATTCCTTATTCTGCTAATAGTCATTGGATCTCGACCAACGCGAGCAGCAATGTCGCGACAGGATAAACCGCAATCGTAATAGGTTACAGTCGTACCTTTAAAAAAGTCGGAAACGTGACGGTACGCATTTCTCCTCCTTACACGAGGCATCACAACAACGTTTCACCAGGCAACGCATATCAACTGCTGTTTGTGTATGAGAAATCGGTTGGAAACTTTCCTCATGTCAGCAAGTTGTAGGTGTCACTACCGGCAGCAACCTAGCGTGAATGCTCTGAAAACGTAATGATTTACATAGCTCAGAATCCTCTTTCTGTAATTCAAATTTCGCGTCTGTAGCATGTCACCTTCTGTCATCTTCATGGTGTAGCAATTTTAATAGATTGTAGTGTGGATACTTATACAGCGAAAGCGGAAGAACAAAGGACGATACGAAACAGGAAGGCATCCCCTAGCTGATTGCAGAAAAAATGTGAAGGTATCCCTGTTCTTTATCATCATAGAAAGTATTACATGTACTTTTTAACACTTGTGGACTCTCTGGTAAACACATATTTCATAAATATAAAGAAAGAAAAACTTTCTTGATGTCTTACGTTTGTCTCCGATACATTTGACTACTATACTGGCTGTTACATGAGTACTCATTCAAGTCGTGTACAACAAAATTACAAGACTGGTGTATACATGAAAAACAATACATTATTTGATATGTTTTAAATAAAATGTTTGACAAATCATTTACATTCGCACGTGAGATATTTGTACAAGATACACTAACTTAAAATTTGAAAGGTAGCAATGTACTGAGGATAAGGGGTTAAGTCAGTTCAGGAACGTGTCTTCCCGTGGTAATTGATGCAGCCACTGCTGGAGGGACTTCGCAGTTGGCTTGTATGACGTTAATCGGTCGGTGACAACCGGCTGAATGTGAGCTCTGATTGTGCACGTTGCAGCAGAGGTGGGCATCGAAGCGCGGCACGTCCAAGACCGTAGCCAGGGCAGACGTGCAAACTTTCCTTTGCGCTGCCGGTTGGGGAGGGGCAGCCGCATCGAGGTCCGCTGGGAGAGTCGTGCGAAGAGGCTCGGCCCACGAGCTGCAGCGCACTGGGCTGCAGCAGTCTCGGGCAGAGCGAGTCCCTGACGTCACCACAAGGGCCGAGCAGTGCTGTTGCGAAAGAACACGTATGCCACGGACTGAGCCGAGTTGCGAATAGAGTCGCAGCCCACGGGCCGCAACCTCACTGCTCCACACTGAGCGAGACCGTGACGTCACTGCACCAATGCCTTGCGCAAGCACTGGTGTCGTGCACCTCCGAACTGTTGGTAGCGCTGACTGCAGTTGTAAGCTACGGGAGGCGAGCGGCGAGTAGAGCAGTGTTTAGTGGAGTAATGGGATTCCTTCCTTTATTTCATAACACACAAAATGAGAGCGGGAAACTAAACGTGGTTTGCAGAAGAAGGAGCACATGTCAAGAAAAACGGAAGTAAAAGAAAAACTATACAGTGGTGAGTAGAGAACTACACAGCCTGGAACGAATTTTAAAAGTACAATATGGACCCTATTAAAGCCTATTGCGTATGGCGTTAGGAAAAGCGTTCATTTTCTTTGCTGTTCGCTGTACTGTGAAATTTACTCTCATGCCGAAGTGTCAAGTGGCACTTCGTACATTTCTCGCCATCCATGCGTGTCTAATAAAACAAAGATTTTATGTGGACGAGTTCCTAAACCCGCTCAGAGATAACTGTTAATAATTGCGTTGCTATGTGTGCACGAAACGTATGGTCGTACGGAACTATAAGAGGTGAAGGTCTTATGGATATTGTTCAGACGTTAATCGACACTGCAAAGGCCTTTGTATCTCGCCCACAACTGTTTCGCGGTACGTGGCAGACAGTGATAAAAGCCTACGACATATAATTATGCCTGAGGTAATTGCTCATATAACAGAAGACGCATACTACGGACACGGACATGGGGACAACCAGCGCGAGAAGAAACGATTATCTGACATGTACTGTCTCCTGTTTTATTGTCTCGACTCTCAGATCTCGTGTTTTCTTTACAACCTAGTTTCCAGATAAACCAAAAACGGGCGGTAACATTCTGAGAAAATTGTTTACACGATTTATGTCCCTTGGTATCCAATAATTTTAATGTGGAGTATATATGCGTCAATTGTCCATAAGTTCATGGTCTTTTCGTTGCGGCGAAAGAACGCTTCCCTTACGTAAAGAAAAGTGGTCTTCCTAAAGATCTTGATAGATAACTGAGCCATTCTGACGACAGTCGTTGGAATAAGCAGCTGACAATGTTACAATGTTTTTGTGCGAAAAGCTCTCTGAGGAGGGAGAAATAGCCCGAAATGAAGGAACTGATATCATGCTGATGAAAGAACTATTTACGATATGTATCCTATGCCTACTGTAATTCGTATACGCAATAGTTTATATTATAGCTTTTAAAACATGTGGGTTTTTGTAGCGCTACAAAGCGGCGACCAAGTAATTAGAACTGGAGAAATCTTCTGCACTGCACCTTCTGTTGACATGGACAATGACAATTTTGACGCATTTGAGTCAGGCGCCCCAGGACAGAGAAGGTTCTGAAATCGGACTTTTACATAAACACCTCAAATTATACTTAGTTGAAAACTATTTGTCCAGAGATCTTGTGAGGTAGCAACTTTCCTCTGACCACCATTCGTCATTTAAAAATGATATTTAAAGATAAGAGGCGTAAAGTCATGAAAAGGATACAATAGTTTTTCCTCCTTACACTTCTCCAATCCCACAATACACTCTAACGACATTTCTCTTTAGTTCATCTCTACCCGTCTTTTCTCTTTGTTCACGCTTGTGGTTTCGAACGGAACTGGCTTACCTTTCGATCTAGAAATAGTTATCTCAATGTACCCTGCTCCCCTGGCGGTTACAACAATAACATTAAATGTTCGGAATTAGGAGAGACGGTCATTCAGACATGTTCCTCCACAACTAGTAGCACGTGAATCCTTGGGAATACATGTTGTCCTAAATGAAAGTTTGTATTTTTCCATATAAGCAGTGAAATATGAATTTTGCACTCCTCAGGTGAAACGAAGAGAGGAATAATGAAGCTGGACATGTATTTCACAGCTCCATCACATCAAAGAACATATGTTGTTAAAGCACATGCATTCTGCTACTCCAGCCACTGGATTTCTCGTTGTGCAATTTGAAGATGGGAGTGAGACATTCGGGTAGCCTATACTCGATGTCATTCAACATCAACACCGAACAAGCAGTAAAGCATACAAGAATAAATTTGTAAACACTATTAAATATTAGAAAGGAGAAATAAACATTTTGAATTTTCCTGGTGACACTACAGTTCTGTCAGAGACAGAAAAAAACATTTGAGTGGAATAGACAGTGCCCTGGAAAGGGATTATAAGATAACCCTCAATGGAACTAAATGAAAGGTAATGGAACGTATTCGACTTAAACCTAGCACTACCAAAGGATTTTCCATAACGTGTACTACAAAAGGGGGCATAATGTATGACCAACTCAAAAATACACGCTTTTCGTCATTTTCCCTTGTCTTTTACGCACAACATACTTTTTAAACATATATTTATGTGTAAGAAGGGTCCTAAACCTGAAAACATGATTTTGACACCTGTTCTGCAAATTCACATCCACTGACAAGACGTAAATTATTCCATTACGTTTTACTGAAAAATTTAAAACAATTATGGTGTCTGGTAGAAGAAATCTTTAAAAATCAAAAATATATTTTTTTCAAAAATTAAAATATAGTGTACATTACTAGATTAAAATATTATGAAAAGGTAGGCATAAAGTACCGCTTCCCTCTCCCTTGGTATTGTGAGAGTTAAATCAGAAAGTGTTCAGGGTAACTGATTACGAAATGAGACACTAAAACTACTATTGGGAAGCAAAATAACTGATGATGGCCGAAGTAGAGAGAACATAAAATGAAGACTGGCTATAGCAAGAAACGTATTAATGAAAAAAAGGGATTTGCTAACATAGAATATAAATTTAAGTCTTAGGAAGTATTTCTTGAAGTTCTTTAAATAGTTTCCAAGATGCTGCTCCAGGCGGATGTAAAAATGAATGTGCGCAATGGTTAATACTCAACGCGGAAGTAAAGTTTTGGCCCAGTCTGACTACCCCCTGGAGCAGGTCTTAGGATCTGTTATTTCCTCCAACTTGCCCTTGACAAATTTAAATGAATGTTAAATTAAAATCCCTTTATATATTAAAAATGTTGTACGTCGATATGCAGTGAACATAAAGAAAACCAAATGAATTTCCTTACTAGTTTTATTTATAAACTGCCCAAATCTGCCACTTTTTATGGCTACGCAATCTAAAATAAATAACGCGAGATGACTGATATGATCTACGTCCCAATCACTAGAAGACACTACTTTCAAAGATGATCTACAGTGGTGTGCAACCTCAGTGGAAATGAAACTTAGCTGATCACAGCTGTTCAGCTTTATAGCAGTAATAAGCCAAGGAAATTACCAATATCACCGAATGTCCTGCGTCCCGTTCGTCGGAGTGATGGTACTCGTGCACGTCTGGAACGATGGAAGAACTCCAGTTACAAAATAAAAAAAGTCATTGAACACTAGGACGGCAGAAGGCTGTCCTCTGACTATCTTCTCCTCTCTGTATTCTACAGACAAGAAACGAGAACTCCCAGCCGCAAGGATGGAATTCAGATAACGTTTCAACGTGTGTATAGACAGGAGAAGTGCTCTCAATCACTGAACGCTGAGTACACAACGACGATTCCCTACCCAGAGGCGAAGTCCAGAATCGAATAAGTTACCAACACCTTCGGTCACCTAAAGGAACTTCCTAGTGCCTTGTGCACCTACACTCCTGGAAATGGAAAAAAGAACACATTGACACCGGTGTGTCAGACCTACCATACTTGCTCCGGACACTGCGAGAGAGCTGTACAAGCAATGATCACACGCACGGCACAGCGGACACACCAGGAACCGCGGTGTTGGCCGTCGAATGGCGCTAGCTGTGCAGCATTTGTGCACCGCCGTCGTCAGTGTCAGCCAGTTTGCCGTGGCATACGGAGCTCCATCGCAGTCTTTAACACTGGTAGCATACCGCGACAGCGTGGACGTGAACCGTATGTGCAGCTGACGGACTTTGAGCGAGGGCGTATAGTGGGCATGCGGGAGGCCGGGTGGACGTACCGCCGAATTGCTCAACACGTGGGGCGTGAGGTCTCCACAGTACATCGATGTTGTCGCCAGTGGTCGGCGGAAGGGGCACCTGCCCGTCTACCTGGGACCGGACCGCAGCGACGCACGGATGCACGCCAAGACCGTAGGATCCTAAGCAGTGCCGTAGGGGACCGCACCGCCACTTCCCAGCAAATTAGGGACACTGTTGCTCCTGGAGTATCTGAGAGGACCATTCGCAACCATCTCCATGAAGCTGGGCTACGGTCCCGCACACCGTTAGGCCGTCTTCCGCTCACGCCCCAACATCGTGCAGCCCGCCTCCAGTGGTGTCGTGACTGGCGTGAATGGAGGGACGAATGGAGACGTGTCGTCTTCAGCGATGAGAGTCGCTGCTTCCTTGGTGCCAATGATGGTCGTATGCGTGTTTGGCACCGTGCAGGTCAGCGCCACAATCAGGACTGCATACGACCGAGGCACACAGGGCCAACACCCGGCATCATGGTGTGGGGAGCGATCTCCTACACTGGCCGTACACCTCTGGTGATCGTCGAGGGGACACTGAATAGTGCACGGTACATCCAAACCGTCATCGAACCCATCGTTCTATCATTCCTAGACCGGCAAGGGAACTTGCTGTTCCAACAGGACAATGCACGTCCGCATGTATGCCGTGCCACCCAACGTGCTCTAGAAGGTGTAAGTCAACTACCCTAGCCAGCAAGATCTCGGGATCTGTCCCCCATTGAGCATGTTTGGGACTGGATGAAGCGTCGTCTCACGCGGTCTGCACGTCCAGCACGAACGCTGGTCCAACTGAGGCGCCAGGTGGAAATGGCATGGCAAGCCGTTCCACAGAACTACATCCAGCATCTATACGATCGTCTCCATGGGAGAATAGCAGCCTGCATTGCTGCGAAAGGTGGATATACACTGTACTAGTGTCGACATTGTGCATGCTCTGTTGCCTGTGTCTATGTACCTGTGGTTCTGTCAGTGTGATCATGTGATGTATCTGACCCCAGGAATGTGTCAATAAAGTTTCCCCTTCCTGGGACAATGAATTCACGGTGTTCTTATTTCAATTTCGAGGAGTGTATATCATGCAAATTAAGCTTTAGTTTTTTTGCCTACATTTGTCCTATCGTGATAAACGAACCCTGCGACAGCATTTCACTGGTGACAGCTTCCACGAGCTTGAACATTATCCCCCCCCCCCCCCCCCCCCCCCCGGGTTCCACAGCGAGTCATCGAAAGTCAGTTTCGGCATGATGCTTGATGAGGAAGCCTACCATTTTCCTCTGCACCACGCATTACACTGGAAGTGTTGTCACTTTTGTCAATGTCCTGACTCACTGGCCTTGGGGGCCCGATCATAAACGTCGCAAACACATTTCCTCTTCCTTCTCCTCCCACATTAAGAGGAGACAAAGCCGTCACAGATGGTGCGAATCTGCGTCCATCGGAAATACTAAATCCGTCTGTACAATTTCAGTACCAACAACACCTTCAATACAATCAGCCTAATTGATAGCTTACTGTGTCACCTCCGAAGTATCTGCAGGAAAATTACTGTTGGCAGATGCACTCTGCAAGAAAAAAAAAACAACCTCAGAACATGCACTTCCCTCGACATCTGGTCCAGGCTGCAGAAATTCGCAACCTCTCTGCTAGCGAACACCTCACTAATTATGAAAACAGGAAACGAGGAGAACAAAACAGTACGACCACAAGGACACGTAATCGAATTCTATCATAACACTTACTGTAACTTAACTTCTCCGCTTGAGGGGCTACTCATGACTACTACTTTACACTCTTAAACGCAGTGAGCCACATTTATTGCTCAAAATGAAATACATTGCCCATTCAAAACGTCGAAAACTACCACAAAACTCCGACTTCTCGACAAAACTCATCTTCCCCTCCTAAGAAGCTACGCATGGTTAACACCTTATGCATTTCCAGAAAAAACAGCCACACTCATTGATGACAGGCAAAAATAACGTTCATATTTACACACCCTCAGAACACATTCTGAGTCTACTTGACACATGTCACACGTGAAAACAGAAATGAAAAGCTGCTAAAAGGTGCAATGATCGCCGTGATACTCCCACTGGAAAAAATAGAACTGTAACTGCACACACCCACTGCACAATGATGCTGTGTATCGACGAAACAGCAACCCTGAGATAGTCGAGTGCCATCGTCTCCAGGGAGGGTGGCTGGTGAGGTTTCCCTGTCACTGACATTTAGAGGTGCCACTTTTCACATCAATATGGGGTTCCAGGATGAATGACCTCTACATGTGGAGGTCTGAGTTGAGGTGGTGGATTGTTGTCGGGATGGTCATGCATTTTACTGAAGAACAAACTCGAACATTCTGTGGTCCAACGTCCTACATAGTGCTGAAGACAGAGAGTGTTAAGGAACTTATGCAACCGGTGGCCATGGTCTCAAACGACTGCCTCCTATCGCTGAAGGCTGGTTGCACCTGGTAGTTGTCCCACAGGCTGGAAGATGCTAAGCTAACAAGACTGATCTTAAAACCTGCAGCTGGGCCCACAGTTACTGGAGGTCAATTCCCACGGTGGCTGCTTCTAGCGTCATGTCGCGTCGTTGAGCGGCAACACCTCTCCTCTTAAATTTTAGCTACCAGAATGAGACACCGTTGACTGATTATTGTAATTTATGTTGGCACAGAGCGTTCTTGGTTTGCAGATCACTGCTTGTACCCATGTAGACCATAAGAAGTCTGTTGATAGGATGTGTAGTTACTGGCATACCAATGCGTTTCTGCTGAGTCGTAATTATGGCGGTGCCAGCTCTTTTCCTGGAGCTCGATGTGGGAATCTGCCAGTTGTATTGCTGCATCTGATGTAAAGGTGTTTGGTCGGCTCTGAGCTGGCCCAATCCCTAGATATTTTGCAACAGCCATGGAAACATCAAAATTTTACTAAGTAGCACCTGCAAATGGAATAACTGATAAGAAGATACCGAGTAGATTTGGGGAAAACAAGAAAATTATGGCACAACTTTGTTTCATAGGGCATATCTTGAGGCAATAAGGACTTCTCAGTTTGGTAATGGAGAGAAGTGTGTATATATGGGTGTTATGGAGGGTTGGTGTTAAAATTGTAGAGGGAGACAAAGTCTTGAATACAGTTAGCAGGCTCAAACTGAAGCACATTGCAGTAACTGTGTAGCGCTGAAGAGGCTTGCACAGACTAGCTTGGGCAAACTGCATCAAACCAGTCTTCAGACAGAAGACCACAACAACAGTATTGAGGAAGGGGGTGGGACGGAGAGGTAGGCTTGTGGTCCACAACTTTGCAAGTTGTTTACTGTGAGACCTCATGAGTACGGTAGATCTCGTTTGATCAGCGCCCTCGGCTGTTGACATGCCAAAAGACGTTTCTATATCCCCCTAAATTAATGGCGTTGCTCATTCTCGTATGAGTAAAACTATTTATCTCTCACTGTTGGCCGATGCAACCAACTGATGTAGCGGTTCTTGTATATTTTGTTGTTGTAAACAGATGTGTCTCTGGTATGACATTAAACTGAAACCATAGAGTATAAGTTATCCCTATCCCACAATAGGAACATCCTCTCTCGAAGGTGGATGAGCGAGAGGAAGTTGTGAGCTGTAACTGTTACCTTCCCTGCTTGCGAAGGTGGGAGGAAAATAGAGAATGTAAAGAAAATAGCCATGATCACCTACCACTTACCAGCAGGTAGTCAGCTCAGTAATGTTAATTGAAATTAACTGAGCAGTGCTTTTTGATTTCTGTTGTTAATTCCTATTACCGCAGGTTGGAGTTCGAGAGAAACGCGAAGTTACAGATGTAGCTCCAACGTAATTTTCAGAAGGCAAGTGCATTACGAGATCTATCAATCGAATTATGGTGTGTACTCAATTGAGTATCGTACTTCGTTTCCGAAAGACTGTAGGTTCTTTGGTGCACAATAAGAGATCTGATAAACTGCTAATCAGTATTTGGATCACACCAATCGCGGACGGGCTCAATGTCAGTAGTTTTGGATTTCTTTCACGAATAGCTGTTTACAAAGCTGATAAAGACATTAATACAAAAAGATATGTTTAATTTGTTAAATTAAAACGTCAGAAAGGTATTAATTTAAATATACCTAAATACGAGGGGCGTTAGAAAAGTCTGTGCAGTGTCCAAGATATGCCACCACCGGCGCCTATCGAGGCCATGTTTATTTATTAGCAATTTTGGAAAGAACGCACACCAAGTTTCATTCATATTGGTCTAGTTCTTTTTTGTTTGGCATTCGTGTGAATCAAGGAAGTCAAGTGATTGTCAAAAAATGGACGAAGAATAATTTCGTTAGGTGATTTAACATTACTTTATGAAAATCAAAGCGCCTCAGGAGACTAAAGACAAGCTTGATAAACATTACGTTGGCTTTGCGCCTTCGCTTAGAACAGTTTACAAGTGATTTCAAAATTTTAGGAGTGGCCATGTGGGCACAAGTGATGCTGAACTTTCTGGACGCCCTGTGGAGGAAACCACTCCAGAAATCACTAATAAAATCCATGATATGGTGATGGAGGTCAGAATAGTCACGATGTGTGAGATTGCTATTGCTGTGGGCATCGCGAATGAACGGGTACATAATATTTTTCATGAACATTTGGACATGAGAAAGCTATCCGCAAGATGCGTTCGCGATTGCTCACGCTTGACGAAAAAAGGAACTGTGCGAAGTGTTTCAAGGATGCTTTGCAGCTGTTCAGAAGAATCTGCAGGACTTTGAGCGTCGTTTCGTCACTGTAGATGAAAAATGGATACATTACTATACTCCTGAGACCAAACAACGATCTAAACAATGGGTTACCAAGGGAGAATCTGTACTAAAAAAGGCGAAGACCATTCCTTCGGCCGGAAAGGTTAGGGCGACTGTCTTTTGGGATTCGCAAGCGACAAAACTCATCGACTATCTGGAAAGGGTAAAACTCTGTGAATATTATTCATCGTAATTGGACCGTCATTTCGATCACGACAGTGCACCATCAGACACCTCAGCAGTTGTGGTCGCGAAATTGATGAAATAGAATTCCATCTCGTTTCACATCCGCCACCCCCAATATTCTCCAGGCCTGGCTCCCTCGGGCTACTATATGTTCCCGAATTTGAAGAAATGGCTGGCGGGACACAGATCTTATTCAAACGTAGGGGTGATTGCAGCAACTATTAGCTATGTTGCAGATTTGGACAATTCCTATTATTCTGAAGGGATCAACAAATTAAAAACAACATTGGACGAAGTGTATAAGTCTAAAAGGAGACTATGTTGAAAACTAAAAAAGATTTACCCCAAACATGTAAGCAGTTTTTATTTTGCACGGACTTTTGAAACGCCCCTCGTATATTCATGGTTCGTAATAGCCAACAGGATAGATGTATATATAGCGAAAGCTGAAGAACAAAGGACGATACGAAACAGGAAGGCATCTCCCAGCTGATGCAGAAAAAATTTGAAGGCTTCTGCGTTCTTCATTATCGGCCCGTATTATGTGTACTTATTTAAATTTGTGCGCTTACTGGTACAAACATATTTAATAAACATAAAGAAAGGGAAAGTTTCTTGGTTTCTTACATTTTCCTACGATATATTTGACTCCGATACTGGCTGTTAGATGAGTAGTCATTCAAGTCGTGTACAACAAGGTTAAGTCAGTTCAGGCACGTGTCTGCCGGTGGGAATTGATGCAGCAACTGCTGGAGTGACGTCGCAGTTGGCTTGTATGATGCCAATCCGACGGTGACAACCGGCTGAGAGCGAGATCTGGTTGTGCACTTTGCAGCAGAGGTGGGCACAGAGGTGCGGGGCCCGTCCAGGACCGTAGCCATGACAGCGGTGCGAGGCTTGCCTAGCGCTGCCGGTTCAGCCGGGGCAGCCGCATGGACGTCCGACGGGCCGCACGGTGCAGAGTCGTGTGGCCGCACTGGGCTACAGCAGTCTCGGCCAGAGCGAGTCCCTGACGTCACACCAAGGGCCGAGTAGTGCTGTTGCGAAACAACTTGTATGCCACAGGCTCAACAGACTCTCGCATGGAGACGCAGCCCACGGGCCACGGCCTCAGTGATCTGCACTGAGCGAGCCTGTGACGTCATTGCACTAGTGCCTTGCGCAAGCGCTGGCGTGCTGCGGCCTACGAGCTGTTGGTAGGTCTGACCGCAGTTGTGAGCTACGGGCTGCGAACGGTATGCAGAGCAGAGTTTAGTTGAAATGATCAAATCTGTGTAAAATCTTATGGGACTTAACTGCTAAGGTCATTAGACCCTAAGATTATACACTACTTAACTTAAATTATCCCAAGGACAAACACACATACCCACAGGGTTTTCACTCGCAGAGGATGCCCGTGCAGCTCCCAATTGGTACGCTGGCATGCACGACAGTGGCATTTCCCATCCGTCGTCAAAATGATATTGGGAAGCATCTTCACTTCTCCTGTGCTCTGGCGAAAAATTAATTGTGTTATGTTCATCACCTTGGGTTTGTTGACGACTATGGGTCGAAAAGGTTTTGGAGAAACATGACGAAAAAGCAAAGAAGTTTTCTACTCTTCTGCATTATGATATTACTAAAGAATTTATGTTTTTTGGTAATAAATATGGTTCTGTAATCATTAATAAAATTATGACATATGTTTATAGGGTTAATGTTAGGATTGAACGATTAACGTTGGAGGATGAAGCTAACAAAAAAATATTTGAGGATCAGGGCGCACTTGGAAAAGTACGTATAGCTTATAGTAATAAAATGGGTGCATTTGATTTGAATACTCAGAGGTCAACCGGTGTACCATGGCGTAAATATAGTAGGAGGAATAGATTTAAGTTTGTTACGTTCTCTAAGCCTGAACAAAGTGCTGATACATCTAAAGTTAAATCCTGGAGATATCTAGAGAAGGAATGTAAAGTAAAGAATCGCCTTCTTCAAGGTACCAATCCATTTTACATTGGACTTCAAATTGCTGGTGATGAACCTGAGATAAACGATAATGTTCAGAGTGGATTAAAATACGTTACGTTTGTTGTAAGGAATAGAGTCTATATGACGTTTTGTAAGAGGAAACGTAAAGTTACATTCTGAATAAAGATATTTGTTTAGAGCTAATGTCTGTGTTGGAATTTTTCTACGCCACCTGGGACCATATTCGAAATTACCCAGACGATCTACGCCTCGCCTTCCTTATTCCTAACAACCAACAGAGGATTGATGAACTTGCTATAAAAGTTTACGGCAATATGATTAATTATTCTGCAGCTGTTATTGTGTTGGAAGAATTGTGGTATTATGAGCCCAATTTATATTCTTCACAGCTGATGCTGTAATTTACCGTCTAGTATTGTCATCCGAAGACCAGTATCAGTTGCATAGCGATTTAGAAAAGATTGCTGTATGGTGTGTCAGGTGGCAGTTGACGCTAAATAACGAAAAGCGTGAGGTGATCAACATGAGTTCCAAAAGAAATCCGTTCGAATTCGATTACTCGATAAATAGTACAATTCTCAAGGTTGTCAATTCAACTAAGTACCTGGTTGTTAAAATTACGAACAATTTCAGTTGGAAAGACAACATGGATAATATTGTGGGGAAGGCGAGCCAAAGGTTGCGTTTCATTGGCAGAACACTAAGAAGAGGCAACAAGTCCAGTAAAGAGACAGTTTACACTACACTCGTTCGCCCTCTGTTACAGTATTGCTGCACGGTGTGGGATCCTTACCAGGTGGGATTGACAGAGGACATCGAAAGGGTGCAAGAAACGGCAGCTCGTTTTGTATCATCACGTAAGAGAGTGTGGCAGATATGATACGCGAGTTGGGATGGAAGTAATCATAGCAAAGACGTTTTTCGTCGCCTTTCTCTTCCGAATGCGAAAATATTTTGTTGAGCCCAACCTACATAGGCAGCAATGATCACCAAAATGAGAGAAATCAGAGCTCGAACAGAACGATTTAAGTGATCGTTTTCTTCGCGTGCTATTCTGGAGTGGAATGGTAGAGAGATAGTATGATTGTGGTTTGATGAACCCTCTGCCGAGCACTTAAATGTGATTTGCAGAGTAACCATGTAGATGTAGATGTTGATCCCCGAGGCAAGACTCGAACCTCCACCAGGACCAGCTGCACAGTCCATGACTGCAGCGCCTTAAACCGCAAGAGTTTAGTGGAGTGGTGGGATTTCTTCATTTTTTATCGTAACGCACAAAATTAGAGCGGAACCTAACGTGGTTTGCGGAAGAAGGTGCACATGTCAATAAAAAGGAAAGTGAAAGGTAAAGAACCACACCGCCTGAAGCGAATTTTACAGGTTCAGCTCGGACTGTGTTAAAGCCTATCGCGGATGACGTTAGGAAAACCGTTAATTTTGTTTTCTGTTCGCTGTTCGGTGAAAGTGACTCTTATGCTCTAAACGGTGAAGTGGCACTTCGCACATTTAGAGTCACCCATCCGTGTCTAATAAACAAGGGTCTTATGTGGACGAGAAACGACTTTCTAAACCAGCTGAGGAGATAATCGTCGATAAATGAGTGGCTACGTGTGCACGAGACGTAAGGTCGTATGGAACTATAAGTATGAAGGTCTTATGGATCTTGTTTGGACGTTAATCGACACTGCAAAGGCCATTATGTCTCACCCCACAACTGTGTCGCGGTACATGGCAGAAAGTGCTAAAAGCCTACGACATATAATTATGCCTGAGGTAATTGCTCTTCTAACAAAAGGTGAATACAGACATGTGGACATCCTGTCCGAAAAGAAATAATTATCTGACATGTACTTTCTCCTGTGTCATTGACTGGACTCTCAGATCTCACATTTTGTTTACAACTCAGTTTCCAGACGAACAAGAAAAGGGCAGTAACATAGGAAGAGAATTGTTTAGATGATTTATGTCTCTGGTATCCACCACTCTACTTTGAACGACCTATGCCTACGACTGATCAAGGTTCAAACATAGTAGTTACACTGCGTGATTATTCAGGATTGAATTGTTCCTGCCTTATGCTAAATACATGGCTACGAAATAATTTTGATGTGGAGTATATATCCGTCAGTTGTCCATAAGTTCATGGTCTTTTGATTGCGGTGAAATAACGCGTCACTTAAGTAAAAAAAAGTGGTCTTCTTAATGCTCTTGATAGACCGCTGAGCCAGTCTATTGATACTCGCTGGAATAAGCAGCTGGCAATGGTAGAATCTTTTTGTGCGAGAAGCTCTCTGAGAAGAGAGTTGTTGTTGCTGTGGTCTTCAGTCCTGAGACTGGTTTGATGCAGCTCTCCATGCTACTCTATCCTGTGCAAGCTTCTTCATCTCCCAGAACCTACTGCAACCTACATCCTTCTGAACCTGCTTAGTGTATTCATCTCTTGGTCTCCCTCTACGATTTTTACCCTCCACGCTGCCCTCCAATGCTAAATTTGTGATCGCCTGATACCTCAGAACATGTCCTACCAACCGGTCCCTCCTTCTTGTCAAGTTGTGCCACAAACGCCTCTTCTCCCCAATTCTGTTCAATACCTCCTCATTAGTTATGTGATCAACCCATCTAATCTTCAGCATTCTTCTGTAGCACTACATTTCGAAAGCTTCCATTCTCTTCCTGTCCAAACTATTTATCGTCCACGTTTCATTTCCATACATGGCTACACTCCATACAAATACTTTCAGAAACGACTTCCTGAAACCTAAATCTATACTCGATGTTAACAATTTTCTCTTCTTCAGAAACGCTTTCCTTGCCATTGCCAGTCTACATTTTATACCTTCTCTACTTCGACCATGATCTGTTATTTTGCGACACCAAATAGCAAAACACCTTTACTTCTTTAAGTGTCTCATTTCCTAATCTAATTCCCTCAGCATCACCCGACTTAATTCGACCACATTTCATTATTCTCGTTTTGCTTTTGTTGACGTTCATCTTATATCCTCCTTTGCAGACACTGTCCATTACGTTCAACTGCTCTTCCAAGTCCTTTGCTGTCTCTGACAGAATTACAATGTCATCGGTGAACCTCAAAGTTTTTATTTCTTCTCCACGGATTTTAATACCTACTCAAAATTTTTCTTTTGTTTCCTTTACTGCTTGCTCAATATGCAGATTGAATAACATCGGGGATAGGCTAAAACCCTGTCTCACACCGTTCCCAACCACTGCTTCCCTTACATGACCCTCGACTCTTATAACTGCCATCAGGTTTCTGTACTAATTGTAACTAGCCTTTCGCTCCCTGTATTTTACCCTTGCCACCTTTAGAATTTGAAAGAGAGTATATCAGTCAACATTACCAAAAGCTTGTCAACATTGTCAAAGAAGAGAGAATTGGCCAATATGAAGGAACTGACATTATGCTGATGAAAGAAATTTTTTACCTTACGTATGCTATTCTATCTTCCCCCATGAACCATGAACCTTGCCGTTGGTGGGGAGGCTAGTGTGCCTCAACGATACATATAGCCGTACCGTAGGTGCAACCAGAACGGAGGGGTATCTGTTGAGAGGCCAGACAAACGTGTGGTTCCTGAAGAGGGGCAGCAGCCTTTTCAGTAGTTCCAGGGCAACAGTCTGGATGACTTACTGATCTGGACTTGTAACATTAACCAAAATGGCCTTGCTGTTCTGGTACTGCCAACGGCTGAAAGCAAGTGGAAACTACAGCCGTAATTCTTCCCGAGGACATGCAGCTTTGCTGTG
Organism: Schistocerca gregaria; assembly: GCF_023897955.1. NCBI lineage: Eukaryota > Metazoa > Arthropoda > Insecta > Orthoptera > Acrididae > Schistocerca > Schistocerca gregaria. Next base: position 397,347,420 of record NC_064931.1, on the reverse strand, counting down.
TGGTTAAATTATGATGTCGTCCTCTTGGGTAAAATATGTCGGGGGTAAAATAGTCCCCCATTCGGATATCGGTGACTACTCATGAGGATGTCGTTATTAGCACAAAGAAAACTGGCATTCTACGGATCGGAGCGTGGAATGTCAGATCCCTTAATAGGGTAGGTAGGTTAGAAAATTTAAAAAGGGAAATGGATAGGTTAAAGTTAGATATATTGGGAATTAGTGAAGTTCGGTGGCAGGAGGAATAAGACTTCTGGTCAGCTGAATACAGGGCTATAAATACAAAATCAAACAGGGGTAATGCAGGAGTGGGTTTAATAATGAATAAAAAATAGGAGTGCGTGTAAGCTACTACAAACAGCATAGTGAACGCATTATTGTGGCCAAGATAGATACGAAGCCCACACCTACTACAGTAGTACAAGGTTTTATGCCAACTAGCTGTGCAGATGACGAAGAAATTGATGAAATGTATGATGAGATAAAAGAAATTATTTAGGTAGTCAAGGGAGACGAAAATTTAATAGTCATGGGTGACTGGAATTCATCAGTAGGAAAAGAGAGAGAAGGAAACATAGTAGGTGAACATGGATTGGGGCTAAGAAATGAAAGTGGAAACCGCCTGGTAGAGGTTTGCACAGAGCATAACTTATTCATAGCTAACACTTGGTTCAAGAATCATGAAAGAAGGTTGTACACATGGAAGAATCTTGGAGATACTAGGAGGTATAAGTTAGATAATATAATTGTAAGACAGAGATTTAGGAACCAGGTTTTAAATTGTAAGACATTTCCAGGGGCAGATGTGGACTCTGACCACAATCTATTGTTATGACCTGTAGATTAAAACTGAAGAAACTGCAAAAAGGTGGAAATTTAAGGTGATGGGACCTGGATAAACTGAAAGAACCAGAGATTGTACAGAGTTTGACGAAGAGCATAAGGGAAAAATTGACAGAAATGGGGAAAGAAGTGCAGTAGAAGAAGAATGTGTAGCTTTGAGGGATGAAACAGTGAAGGCAGCAGAGGATCAAATAGGTAAAAAGATGAGGGCTAGTAGAAACCCTTGGGTAACAGAAGAAATATTGACTTCAATTGATAAAAGGAGAAAATATAAAAAAGCAGTAAATAAAGCAGGCAAAAAGGAATACAAACGTCTCAAAAATGAGATCGACAGGAAAAGGAAAATGGCTAAGCAGGAATGGCTAGAGGGCAAATGTAAGAATGTAGAGGCTTATCTCACTAGGGGTAAGATAGATACTGCCTACAGAAAAATTAAAGAGACCTTTGGAGAAAGGAGAAGCAGTTGCATGAATAACAGGAGTTTTGATGGAAACCCAGTTCTAAGCAACGAAGGGGAAGCAGAAAGGTGGAAGGAGTATATAGAGGGCCTATACAAGGGCGATGTACTTGAGGACAATATTATGAAAATGGAAGAGGATGTAGATGAAGATGAAATGGGAGATATGATATTGCGTGAAGAGTTTGACAGAGCACTGAAATACCTGATCGAAACAAGGCCCCCGGAGTAGACAACATTCCATTAGAACTATTGACAACCTTGGGAGAGCCAGTCCTGACAAAACTCTACCATGTGGTTAGCAAGATGTATGAGACAGGCGAAATACCCTCAGACTTCGAGAAGAATATAATAATACCAATCCCTAAGAAAGCAGGTGTTGACAGATGTGAAAATTACCGAACTATCAGTTTAGTAAGTCACAGCTGCAAAATACTAACGCGAATTCCTTACGGACGAATGGAAAAACTGATAGAAGCTGACCTCGGAGAAGATCAGTTTGGATTCCGTAGAAGTGTTGGAACACGTGAGGCACTACTGACCTTACGACTTATCTTAGAAAATAGATTAAGGAAAGGCAAACCTACGTTTCTAGCATTTGTAGACTGAGAGAAGGCTTTTGACAATGTTAACAGAAATATTCTCTTTCAAATTCTGAAGGCGGCAGGGGTAAAATATAAGGAGCGAAAGGCTATTTACAATTTGTACAGAAACCAGATGGCAGTCATAAGAGTCGAGGGGCATGAAAGGGAAGCAGTGCTTGGGAAAGGAGTGAGACAGGGCTGTAGCCTCTCCCCGATGTTATTCAGTTTGTATATTGAGCAAGCAGTAAAGGAAACAAAAGAAAAATTTGGAGTAGGTATTAAAATTCAATGGAGACGAAGTAAAAACTTTGAGGTTCGCCGATGACATTGTAATTCTATCAGAGACAGCCAAGGACTTGGAAGAGCAGTTGAACGGAATGGACAGTGTCTTGAAAGGAGGATATAAGATGAACATCAACAAAAGGAAAACGAGGATAATGGAATGCAGTCGAATTAAGTCGGGTGATGCTGAAGGAATTAGATTAGCAAATGACACACTTAAAGTAGTAAAGGAGTTTTTGTATTTGGGGAGCAAAATAACTGATGATTGTCGAAGTAGAGAGGATATAAAATGTAGACAGGTAATGGCAAGGAAAGCGTTTCTGAAGAAGGAAAATTTGTTATCATAGAGTATTCATTTAAGTGTCAGGAAGTATTTGTATGGAGTGTAGCATTGTATCGAAGTGAAACGTGGACGATAAATAGCTTAGACAAGAAGAGAATAGAAGCTTTCGAAATGTGGTGCTACAGAGGAATGCTGAAGATTAGATGGGTAGATCACATATCTAATGAACTGTGATTGAGTATAATTAGAGTGAAGAGAAATTTGAGGCAAAACTTGACTAGAAGAAGGGATCAGTTGGTAGGGCATACTCTGAGGCATCAAGGGATCAACAATTTAGTGTACGACGGCAGTGTGGAGGGTAAAAATAGTAGAAGGAGACCAAGAGATGAATACACTAAACAGATTCAGATGGATTTAGGTTGCAGTAGGTACTGGGAGATGAAGAAGCTTGTACAGGATAGAGTAGCACGGATAGCTGCATCAGACCAGTCTCAGGACTGAAGACCACAACAACAACATGCTATTCTATTGCTGTAATTCTTTTACGCAAACGTTTATTTTATAGCTGTTAAAACATAAGGTTTTTGTAGCTCTTCAAAGTGGAGTCCAATGTATTAGAGCTGGGGAAATCACCTTCACTGCACCTTCTGTTGACATGGACAATGACAATGATAAAACATCTGATTCAGTCGCCCCAGGAAAGAGAAGCTTCAGAACTCGGAATTTTACATAAACGCGTAAAATTATACTTAGATGTAAAGCTATTTGTCCAGAGATGCTGTGAGGTAGCAACTTTCCTCTGGCGACCATTCGTCATTTAAAAATGATATCTGAAGACAAAGAGGCGTACAGTCATGAAAAGGATACAACAGTTATCCTTACTCATACTTCACCAATCCCAGAATACACTGTAACGACATTTCCCTTTACTACATCTCCAACCATCTTTTCTCTTCGTTTTCGCCAGTCGGTTTTAACGGAACTGGCTTACCTTTCGATATAGAAATAGTTATCTCAACGTACTCTGCTGTTCTGGAAGATACAAAAATAACATTGAATGTTCTGAAATAGAAGAGATGCTCATTCCTACATGTTTCTCCACAACTGTTAACATGTGAATCCTTGGGAATCCTTATTGTCCTGAATTAAAGATCGAATTTTTGCTGTACATGAATTGAAATACGAACTTTGCTGTTCTCCAGTAAAGAGAATAGAGGAGTAATGAGACTGGACATGTATTTCAGAGCCCCACCCAATCAAAAAACATATCTTGTTGAAGCACATACATTCTGCTACTCCAGCTGCTGAATTTCTAGTTGTGCAATGGGAAGATGGGAGTGAGGGATTCGGGTTGCCTACACTCGATGTTACTCAACATCTACACTGAACAAGCAGTAAAGTATACAAGGATAAATTTTTAAACAGAATTAAATATCAAGGATAAGCAATAAACATTTTTAAGTTTACCGGTGACACTGCACTTCTGTCATAGACAGCAAAGAACTTGGAATAACAGTTGAATGGAATAGCCTGGAAAGTGATTATAAGATAACCCTCAATGGAACTAAATGAAAGGTAATGGAGTGTATTCGAATTAAACCTAACAGTACCAACGGATTTTCCATCACGTGTGTAGTGGGGCAGCCTAAGTACGACGACACACTGCATTGTTGCCAAATTTATTCAAGATGTCGGCGATAACGTCATCCAAGATATCGGCATGTAGACTTGGTAACAATGCATGACGTCATCCAAGATGGCGGCTTTTGGCGGGAAAATAGGCCAATTGTGCTACGTCCACTAACCTAACCTCCAGAAAAAATGGCGGGAAATTTAAATTTTGTGCTGTGTATACTAACCTAAGCCTCCAGAGGAAAAAAATGGCGGGATGTTTCAATTCCAACAGGATAATGCATGCATAACTGTACTTGTGTTTATTATTATTCATTATTATTGATTATCATTTATTAACATTCATTATCATTTATTATTATTTAAATAGAAAAATTGGGCTATGTCCAATAACCTAAGCTCACAGAATGAATAGGCCCCAAATTCAAATTCCAAGAAGATAATGCATGCAAAACCGTACTTGTCTTTATTATTATTCATTTTTATTGATTATCATTGATTATCATTTATTATTAACCATTATCATTTATTATGCTTTGCAAATGCCTGCTGGCAACCATGTAGACCATAAGAAGTCTGTTGATTGGATGTGTAGTAACTATCCTACAAAGGCCTTCCTCCTGTGTCGTTTCGGCAGTGCCAGCCCCTTTCCTGGAGTACAATGTGGGAATCTGGCAGTGGCATTGCTGCATCTGACGTAATGGTGTTACGTCAGCTCTCAGCTGGCCCACTAACAAAGTCTTTTGCAACAGCCATGGCAATATCGCTTTTGTATCCAACCTGGAAGGCAGTGCGTGAGCCTGTTCTCGTAAACTGAAATATTGCCTGAATGAAGGAAGAGAATAGGTGCAGGAAAAGGTGAAAATCTCTCCCTACTGCTCTTAGAAATGGTTTTACTATATCACAATATTTACTTAATGCATAATTTTGCACTGTGAAGCCTTAGACCCATAGTAAGTAGTACATAGTCTCAATATCAAGCGAAGTCTCCTGGTCATCTGCTCTTGGTCAAGACTGGCAGAATCTGTCATGGAGATCGTAGACCTCCGCAGCACCGGCTAGAGGGCGCTGTCATCGGTATCTGTTGTAGTACCAACTTAGGAACTTTCACCAACGCCGTGGCATCGTACCTATCGATACCACATCCCTCCCCCCTGAAATGATGCACTGTCATTGAGTAGGGGTTCCGGCGACAGGTGGAGCACCCAGGGGGGCGCAGCTGAGGGGGCAGACAGCGGAACTGACAAGTCGTGCTGCCCATACGCGACCCCGAATTGCTCGTGAGGGGGCGAGGAAAATGTCCCGTGGAAAACATGCCCAGGCCGCGCACCGCCACTGCGTATGCTCGGATGAGGAGTCGGAGCAACGATCTCCATGGGCGATGGGAACAGCGGCGTGACAGCACCCTCAGCGTCCATCAGTACCGGCTCTGTGGAGGAACATGTCGGCGGCGACGCCGGCTGGAGATGGTGCAGTGGTGGCGGCGGGAGGCGCCCACCCAATGCAGGTGACCGGACCGGTAGCAGCGAATTCGACGACGGCAGGCGTGAGCGGTGCAGTGGCTGTCGGTGGAGATGTGGGCTGAGACGGTGGAACCCGTGAAGCCTCCAACTCTGCTGCAAAACAACCAGCGGCAGAAAACCGAGGAGGGCAGAAATGGATCTGGTTCCGAAGTCGCTTGTCAGTGCTGGAGGGTCCAGAAATAACAAATTAGGCGCAGCCAAGCTGGCGAAGTATGTGTCCCTGCTCCCAGCACTGCCTGCCAGAGATACGCAACAGAAAACTAAATCATGCGGCCCCAAGGCAGAACGATGCGAAGCAGTGGGTACACGTGGCGGCAGGTGCAATAGCTGCAGGGTCGACTGTTGGTTGGGCCATGTAGCAATTCCTCTGGGGAACGGGTGCCGAACGGCTGTGAGCAATATGTAGCAAGGAAAGTTGAAAGCAAGTGCACGCGAGAGTAAGTGGCGCGCAACTTGCTCATCTGCGACTTAAAAACATACGCACAAAGCCTTCAGCCCCACAGTTCACCTGGCAGTGGAATGGGGCTGAGGTCAGATGGTGAAAGCCATTAGCAGCACAGAATCATTCAAACTCCGAGGACATGGACTGGGGGCTTTTGTTGGAGACAATAACTTCAGGAAAGCCCTCAATGCAGAAAATAGACGTCCAAGACTGAATATTACTGGCAGATGTAGTAGAAGACATAGGTACAACAAAAGGAAAGTATCTGTACGCATCAATGACTATTAACCAGCGGGTGTATCAGAAAGGTCAGGAAAAATCAATATGAACGCGCTGCACAGGGGCAGTAGGAGTCGGCCACGGAAAGTAGCGATGGCGGGGAGCAAATTGATGCTCTACGCAAGAGCGACATTTAGCAAACAAATTGTCAATATGTTTATCAATGCCGACCCAAGTGCAGTGACGATGCGCAAATTGTTTCATCCGCACTATACCACAATGACCAGCGTGCAGCAAGCGGAGTATTTCCGACTGCAACAAACGAGGTACAACCACACGAGACTGATCATTTTCAGTTCGTAACAAGATAATGCCATTGTGTGCAGACAATTTATGGCGTTGCGCAAAGTAACGTCGAACAAGTGGATCACGAAGCCATTGGTTACAAATATACTGCAAAAGATTTTCAAAGAAGTATCGGCGGCTGTCGCGGAAGCAATGCTACGGAAAACCACCACCTAATTCCTTATCTTGCGAATCAAGAAACATGCCGGACAATTCGGAAGAATAAGACACTTCGTCAGGACCGATAGGCAGACGAGCAGACGAGACAAAGCATCAGCATTGCCATGCTAGGCCGTGGGCCGAAACAAGATTTCGTAATTTTAGTTAGACAAAAACAAAGACCAACGTTGAAACTTTTGTGCAGTATGGGCCTGAACTGGCTTTGACGGGTGGAACAACGACATCCAAAGCTTATGTTCGGTGAGCAAATAGAACTTGCGACCGTACAAAAAATTGTAAAACTTTGTCACACCATATACCGTACAATAGCTAAAGCTTCTTTTTCGATTTGAGAATAGTTTTTCTGGGCAGAATTGAGCAACGTTGGCACAGAAGCTGTAGGCAGATCGACAGACTTAACGCGGTGTGAGAGAACCGCTTCGATGCCCTGAGAAGATGCATTGATTGCCAAAAAAAACCGGTCTGCAGGGATCGAGAGGAATCAAACAAAGCAGATTTGAGCTTGTGGAAAGCAGCCTCACATTCTGAACAACAAACAAAAGGAACGTTCTTACGCTGAAGGCGATGCAAAAGCGCTGCAATCTGCGCTGCATTTGGTATAAACCGAATACAATATGAAATTTGGCCCAACACAGGCTGAAGTTCTTTCAGGTTCCATGGTGCCTCCAAGAATCTAATTGCACTAAGATGCGAGGGCGAGGGTTGGATACACTGTTCGTTAATCGTATGTCCCAAATACTGAATCGCAGTTTGAAAAAATTTGCACTTGCCTCTGTTACACTTTGGTCCTGCCTGCAAAAGTACAATAAGACACACAAATTCTGCAAATGTTCGTCCGGGGTGCGACCTTATACCACTATATCGTGCAGATAATTTGAGCAACCAGGGACAGAGGCACGCAACTGCTGCAAATAAGACTTAAAAATAGCACGAGCCGAAGCACAACCCAACGGAAGGCGGCGAAACTTGAACAATCCAAGGTGGGTGTTGATCATAAAATAGCACTGCGACTGTTCGTCGAGTGGAATCTGAAAGTATGCCTCCCGCAAGTCAATCGTTGAAAAGAATTTTCCCGCACCAAGCTTATCAAAAATGTCTTCCGGGCGCAGTAAGGGAAATGTAGTTACCAATGTCGGGGTTTTACTGTAGACTTAAAGTCACCACAGATACGGAGACGACCGTTTGGTTTCTTCACACACACTATAGGCGAAGGCTTGGCGAAGCACAAACAGGTTCAATGACACCAATGTCTTGCAAATGCTTAAGTTCAGAGGCTACCGCGTTGCGCAGTGCATGGAGTACCGTGCATGCACCCCGAAAAATAGGCATGTCTTTAACTACAACATGCGCTGCAAAGTGTGTGGCACTACCAAGGACATCAGAAAAGAGATCACCAAAATCGTCGGTCAATAGCGTTGATGCAAAGTACATTGTCCTGAATAGCGGGGCCAAAAGTTCAAATGCGTCCATGCGAAAAAAATTCGTAGCACCAATAGAGCAGAGGGCATGGAAAGACACTGTACGTGTCGTGGCACCATATGTGGCTAGCAAACAACACACGCCAACCGCTGAGATTCCCTATCCAGCAAGGGTATTCAGGGCGGAATGTGAACGATGATGCGGCAGTGAATAAAGCAAGTCATACGTCAATTTGTTCAGTAAAGAAACTGACACACAAAGCCGTGCGGAATTAGATGAGCAGTCTCAGGCGGTGCATTCATGGACTGTGCGGCTGGTCAAGGCGGAGGTTCGAGTCCTCCCTCGGGCATGGGTGTGTGTGTGTGTGTGTGTGTGTGTGGGTGTGTGTATGTGTGTGTGTGTTTGTCCTTACGTTAATTTAGGTTAAGTAGTGTGTAAGCTTAGGGACTGATGATCCGTTGAATGCCAGACGAAGTGTCACAAAACTTGATTCCCACGACGAGCTGTCGAAGCACTTAAAGCAAAAGGCTTTGAATAAATGGCATTAACATCCATAGGCTGATGTAAATCATGATCATGGCGGTTGTTGAGACGCCCACATGAGTCACGAGGACGGGAGACAAGTTGTGAATTAGAGGTTATCTTACTACACACAGCTTGCGCATGTCCTCTCTTATCACAAAAATATCAGTGCTTGACGGGATGGGAAAATGTCCCGTGGGTGGGCACGAAAGGAGTTCAGATGTAATTTCAGTTTCTTAGTGGGTACCTGGTGTGAAATTTGTTTACTTGCGATCGAGTGGCGCGGTGTGGCTGCCGGGGTGGCGGGTGGGAGGGCACGTGTTGTGCCGTGCTAACAGTCACACACCCGGGGTCACGTCGAACGCAGAAGTAGCCATCTCTAATGAATCTTGTCTGTCTAGCAAGTCCAACACTTCCTGCAAAGACGGGTTTTTAAATCTGAGGATTTGTTTGCGGATGCGGTGATCCGTCACATTGTACGCAATAGCGTGTCTAAACATTACATCGGAATATGAGTGTCCACACGAGTAATTAACGCCACAATCAGAAATTAGTGCCTAAAGGTCTGCTAACCAAGCTACATTTGACTGAGAAGAGCGACAACTGAGACGAAAGAATTTGTTGCGTGCAGCTACCACATTTACACTATCACGAAAGTTGGAGTTAAAAGCATCAACCACTTCATTGTAAGTTTTATTTTCTGGGCAGGTGGTGGGAAACAATTTCACGAGCACACGGCACAACACAACATCCGAATTGGCAATGAAAAAAGCAAACTGTGGGTCAAATGGCTCTGAGCACTATGGGACATAACATCTGAGGTCATCAGTCCTCTAGAACTTAGACCTACTTAAACCTAACTAAAGTAAGGACATCACACACATCCATGCTCGAGGCAGGATTCGAACCTGCGACCGTAGCGGCCGCGCGGTTCCAGCCTATAGCACCTAGATCCGCTTGGCTAATCTGGTCGGCTGAAAAAAGCAAGCCGCTCTGTACCTGGTATGTTGTAAGCTGCAAAGTGTTGTGGGATGTATTCTGGCCAGCTTTCAACGTCAGGATTGAAAGCAAGAAATGGCGGCGCCGTCGGTTATGGCGTCGGTACAGGCGGTGACGTCGGAGGCACCGAAGTAGCTGCAGTTTGTAGTGTGACCAGTCAACTTATGGCAGCAAGCAGCTGCGTCATTTGCTCAGCCTGAAAACCTACAAGATCGGACAGTGAAGAGTGATCCTGTGTCGAAGCCATGGTTTACACCAATGAAAGTCATAATAGCGAATGGTGGGAACACATAAAGACAGTCATTTAGCCCCACGGGCATATCACAAAAAAGCTAAAGTGGTACCGAGCAAAAAAAGAAATGCCAAGTTTTGTATCTCGTCTGGAAGGCGGCGCTTGGTTATGCTCTTGCAAACTGAAAGGTTGGCCGAGTGAGTAGGAGCAGGAAAAGGTGAAAACTTCTCGGTACTGCTCTTAGAAATGGTTTTACTATATCACATTATTAACTGAATATCTAACATTGCACTGAGGTGGGAAGCCTTAGACCCGTCGCATGTAGTACATAGTCTCAATAGCAAGCGAAGTGTCCTGGCCGTCTGCTCTTTATCAAAATGGGAAGAATCTGTCACGTAGCTCGTTGACCTCCACAGCACCGGCTAGAGGGTGTGTTGTCGTAGTGCCAACTTAAGAACTTTTATCTACACCGTGGAATCGTAGCTATCGATACCACAATCACCATTTTACTCAGTAGCGCCGAAAATTAGTGGTGGCGCTGCAGATCGAATAACTGATATGAATATACTGAGTCGAACTGGGGAGTACAAGGAACATATGGTACGACGTCCTTTCATAGTTCATATCCTGAGGCACCAAGGAATTGTCAATTTGGTAATGGAGAGAAGTGTGTATATGTGGGTGTTGGTGAGGGGGGGGGGGGGGGGGGCTGTTAAAATTAGTAGGCCTCTGGTCCACAATATTGCAAGTTCCTTACTGCGAAAATTCGTGAGGAAATTTGGTCTTGTGTGATTCAGCACCCTCGGCTGTTGCCATGACAAAAGACGTTTCTGTATTGCTTTAAATTAACGGCGCTGCTGATTCTCGTATGAGAAAAGCTATTTATATCACACTGCTGGCCGATGCAACGAATTGATGTAGCGGTTCTTGTACTCTTTTGTTATTGTAAACAGAAATGTCTCTCGTATGATGTTAAACTGTAACCACCGTGGAGTTACCACTGTATAGGCAACAATAGCAGCAATCTCTCTGGAAGGAGGATGAGCGAGTGGAAGTCATGAGCTGTTACTGTTACCTTGCCTGCTTGCGAAGGTGTAAGGAATATAGAGAACGTAAAGAAAATAGTCATGATCACATACCACTTACCAGCAGGTAGTCATCTCAGTAATGTCAATTTAAATTAACCGAGCAGTGCTTGTTGATTCCTGTTGTGATTTCTTATTACTCCAGGTTGGTGTTCGAGAGAATGTAAAGTTACAGATGTGGCTCCAATGTAATTTTCATAAGGCAAGTGCATATCGTGGTCGGTCAATGGCATTATGTTGTGTAGTTACTTGAGTATCAGACTTCGTTTCTGAAAGACTGCAGGTTCATTGGGGAACCATGACAGATCTGTATTTGGATCACACCAATGGCAGACTGGCTCCACATCAGCAGTTTTGCACTTCTTTCACAAATAGCTGTACAAAAAGCTCATAAGGACATTAATACAAAGAGATACATTTAGTTTTTTAAAATAATACTTCTGAAAGGTATTAATTTAAATAGACTTAAATACATTCATGGTTCTTAAGAGCTAACAAGATAGATGCTTACATAGCGGAAGGTGAAGAACCAAGGACGATACAAAACAGGAAGACATCTCCTAGCTAATCGCAGAAAAGGTTCTTTATTATCATAGAAAGCATTACATCTATTTATGAACATTTGTGGACTCTCTGCTACACACAAATTTCATAAATATAAGAAAAAGAAAAATTTTCTATATGTCTTACATTTGCCTACGATACATTTGATTTCGACACTGGACACTGCAAAAGTAGTCATTCATATCGTAAGTACAACAAAACTACAAGATTGGTGCATACAAGAAAAAACATTACTCAATTTGACACGTTTTATATAAACAGTTTGACAAATCATTTTCATTTGCACGGGAGTTATTTGTACAAGATACACTAACTTAAAATTTGAGAGGTATCAGTGTTCTGAGGATAAGAGGGTAAGTCAGTTCAGTGACGTGTCTGCCCTTGGGAAATGATGCAGCCACTGCGGGAGTGACATCGCAGCTGGTTTGTATGATGTCAATCGGTCGGTGACAACTGGCTGAGAGCGAGCGCTGGTTGTGCAGTTTGCAGCAGAGATGGGCATCGAGGAGTGTGCAGGAGCGCTGACATGTAAGCCGTGCGTGCCTTGCCTCGCACTGCAGTTTCAACCAGGGCTGCCGCATCGAGGTCCGAAGGGCCGCACTGTGTGCACAGAGGCCCGGCCCACGAGCTGTGGCCGCCCTGGAATGCAGCAGTCTCGGGCCGAGCGAGACCCTGACGTCACCCCAAGGGCGGAGCAGTGCTGTTGGGAAAGCACCTGTATGCCAACGGGCCGCGGCCTCAATGCTGCACACTGAGCGAGGCCGTGACGTCACTGCACCAATGTCGTGTGCAGCCACAGGCGTACTGCAGCCTACGGGCTGTTGTTAGTACTGACCGCAGTTTGAGCTACGGGCTACGAGCGGTGAGTAGAGCAGTGTTTAGTCTTAACGCACAAAATGAATGAGGTAATTAAATTTGGTTTGCAAAAGAAGGTGCACATGTCAATAAAATGGGAAGTGAAATAAAAACTAATCAGTGGTTAGTAGAGAACGACAAAGCCTGAAGCGACTCTAAAATGTTCAGTTTGGACTGTGTTAAAGCCTGTTGTGGATGGCGTTAGGAAAAACGTTCCTTTTGTTTGCTGTTCGCTGTGCAGTGAAATTTACTCTCACGCGGAAGGGTGAAGTGGCTCTTCGCACATTTCTCGCCATCCATGCGTGTCTAATAAACAAGGGTCTTGTGTGGACGAGAAACGACTTCCTAAACCTGCTCGAGAGATAACTGTCGATAAATGCATGGCTATGTGTCAACAAGACGTAAGGTCGTATGGAACTATGATAGATGAAGGTTGGTTCAAATGGCTCTGAGCACTATGGGACTCAACTGCTGTGGTCATCAGACCCCTAGAACGTAGATCTACTTAAACCTAACTAACCTAAGGACATCACACACATCCATGCCCGAGGCAGAATTCGAACCTGCGACCGTAGCAGTTGCACGGATCCGGACTGCGCGCCTAGAACCGCTAGACCACCGCGACCGGCGATAGATGAAGGGCTTATGGATCTTGATCAGACGTTTGTGGACATTACAAAGGCCATTGTACCTCACCCCACAACTGTGTCGTGATACATGCCAGAAAGTGCTAAAAACCTACGATATATAATTATGCCAGAGGTAACTGCTCATATAACAGAAGGAGAATACTCAGCAACTACAGACATGTGGACATCCAGCGCCAGAAGAAACAATTATCTGACATGTTTCATTGACCGGACTCTCAGATCTCACATTTTGTTAACAACTCAGTTTCCAGATGAACCAAAATCGGGCGATAACTTTCCAAGAGAATTGTTTAGACGATTTATGTATTTTGGTATCGACCATTCTACATTGAAAGACATGCAGCACAAACAATGTCATTGCACAGCACGTTATATTCACGACTGTATCGTTCCAGCCGTGTGGTAAATACGGGGCTACAAAATAATTTTAATGCGAAGTATATATGCATCAATTAATCATACGTTCATGGTCTTTGCCGGCTGGGGAGGCCGAGCGGTTGTAGACGCTACAGTCTGGAACTACTCAACCGCTATGGTCGCAGGTTCGAATCCTGCCTCGGGCATGGATGTGTGTGATGTCCTTAGATTAGTTAGGTTTGAGTAGTTCTAAGTTCCAGGGGACTGATGACATCAGACGTTAAGTCCCATAGTGCTCAGAGCCATTTCTTTTCATGGGTTTTTGATTGTAGTGAAAGAAAGGGACACTTACGTAAAGAAAAGTGGTCTTTTAATGCTCTTGAAAGATCACTGAGCCAATCTGACGATAGTCACTGGAATAAGCAGATTACATTGTTAGAATGTATTTGCGCGAGAAGCTCTCTGAGAAGGGATAAATAGTCCGAAATGAAGGAACTGGTATTATGCTGATGAAAGAACATTTCACGGTATGTTTGCCATTCTATAACTAATTCCTATGCGCAATCGTTAATTTTATAGCTTTTAAAATATAAGGACCTTTGTAGCTCTTCAAAGCGGCGTCCAAGGAATTAGAACTGGAGATATCACCTGCACTGCACCTTCTGTTGACATGGACAATGACAATGTTAAAGCATTTGAGTCTGGCGCCCCACGACAGAGGACTTTTACATAAACGCCTCAAATTATACTTAGATGTAAAGCTATTTGTCTAGAGATACGGTGAGGTACCAGCTTTCCTCTGGGCACAATTCGTCGTTTAAAAATGATATATAAAGATAAGAGGCGTAAAGTCATGAAAAGGATACAATAGTTTTCCATCCTGGTACTTCTCCAATCCCACAATACACTCTAACGACATTTCCCACTACTGCATCTCCAACTGTTTTTTCTCTTGCTTCTCACTACTCGGTTCGAACGGAACTGGCTTACCTTTCGATCCAGAAATAGTTCTCTCAATGTACTCTGCTCTTCCGGAAGTTAAAAAAATAACATTTGATGTTCGGAAATAGGAGAGACGCTCATTCCTACATGTTCCTCCAGTAATCGTAACACCCGAATCCTTCGTAATCCATGTTGTCTTAGATGACGTATATGCACTGAAATATGAATTATGCAGCCCTTAAATTCTGCTACCCCATATGTTGGATTTCTAGTTGTGCAGTTAGAAGAAGGGATTGAGACATCCGGGTAGTCTACACCCGATGTCATTCATCATCTACACCGAACAAGCAGTAAAGCATACAATGATAAATTTGTATACAGAATTAAATATCAAAAATGGTTCAAATTGCTCTGAGCACTATGGGACTTCTGAGGTCATCAGTCCCCTAGAACGTAGACCTACTTAAACCTAACTAACCTAAGGACATCACAAACATCCATGCCCGATGCAGGATTCGAACCTGTGACCGTAGCGGTCTCGCGGTTCCAGACTGTAGCGTCTAGAACCGTACGGCCACTCCGGCAGGCTAATTAAATATCAGGGGAAAGCAATAAACGTTTTGAAGTTTACTTGTGACACTGCAATTCTGTCGGATACCGCAAAGGACTTTGAATAGCAGTTGAATGGAGTAGATAGCAAAGGGATTATAAGATAACCCTCAACGGAACTAAATGAATAGTAATGGAACGCATTCAAAATAAACCTAGCAGTACCAATGGATTTTCCATATTGTGTACTACAAAAAGGGGTCGTAATATATGACCAACACAAAGATATACGGATTTCGTTAATTTTCATTGTCTTTTATGCATAGCATACTTTTTAAAGATATATTTATGCGTAAGAAGGGTCCTACACCAGATAATATGAATATGACACCTGTTCTGAAAATTCACATCCACTGCCAAGGCCTAAATCATTGTGTTAAGGTATAGTGAAAAATGTAAAACAATTACCGAATCTGGTAGAAGAAATCATTTATAAATCACAAATATAATTTTTCGAAATTTTAAAATACAATGTACATGACTAATTAGAGTATTCTGAAAAATAACTGATGATGGCCGAAGTAGAGAGGATATAATATGAAGACTGACTATAGCAAGAAAACCATTAATGAAGAAGAGGAATTTGCTAACATCGAATATAAAGTTAAGTGTTAACGATTATTCCTAAAGGTATTTGTATGGTTTCCAAGATGGTTTTCCAGGCGGATGTAAAAATGAATGTGCGCAATGGAAAATACTGAACGCAAAAATAAATATTTGGCCCTGTCTGACTACCCCCTGAAGCAGATCTTAGGATCTCCTAACAGTGATATTAATTTCTCCTTCTTGCTCTCTGACATATAAATTACAACATAAAAATAAATGAATGATTAAGGGAACTAGTAACTACTAAACATTAATGTCCTTTCCTGGCCCTACATATATTGTAGATTAAAATTTCTTTATACATTGCAAATGTTTATATGTCGATGTGCAATGGACATGTTGTTGTTGTGGTCTTCAGTCCTGAGACTGGTTTGATGCAGCTTTCCATGCTACCCTATCCTATGCGAGCTTATTCATCTCCCATTACTTACTACAACCCATATCCTTCTGAATCTGCTTAATGTATTCATCTCTTGGTCTCCCTCTACGATTTTTACCCTCCACGCTGCCCTCCAATGCAAAATATGTGGTCCCTTGATGATTCAGAACATGTCCTACTAACCGGTACCTTCATCATTAGTTATGTGAACTACCCATCTAATCTTCAACATTCTTCTATAGCACCACATTTCGAAAGCTTCTATTCTCATCTTGTCAAAACTATTTATCGTCCATATTTCACTTCCATACATGGCTACACTCCATACAAATACTTTCATAAACGACTTTCTGACACTTACATCTATACTCGACAATAACAAATTTCTCTTCTTCAGAAACGCTTTCCTTGCCATTGCCAGTCTACATTTTATATCTTCTCTACTTCGACCATCATCAGTTTTTTGCTCCCCAACTAGAAAAACTCATTTATTACTTTGAGCCTCTCATTTCCTAATCTAATTCCTTCAGCATCACCCGACTTAATTCGACCACATTCCATTATCCTCGTTTTGCTTTTGTTGATGTTCATCTTATATCCTCCTTTCAAGACACTGTCCATTCCGTTCAACTGCTCTTCCAAGTCCTTGGCTGTCTCTGATAGAATTACAATGTCATCGGCGAACCTCAAAGTTTTTACTTCGTCTCCATGAATTTTATTACCTACTCCAAATTTTTCTTTTGTTTCCTTTACTGCTTGCTCAATATACAAACTGAATAACATCGGGGAGAGGCTACAGCCCTGTCTCACTCCCTTCCCAACCACTGCTTCCCTTTCATACCCCTCGACTCTTATAACTGCCATCTGGTTTCTGTACAAATTGTACATAACCTTTCGCTAATTGTATTTTTCCCCTGCCACCTTCAGAATTTGAAAGAGAATGTTGCAGTCAACATTGTCAAAAGCCTTCTCTAAGTCTACAAATGCTAGAAACGTAGGTTTGCCTTTCCTTAATCAATGTTCTATGATAAGTCGTAGGGTCAGTATTGCCTCACGTGTTCCAACACTTCTACGGAATCCAAACTGATCTTCCCCGAGGTCGGCGTCTACCAATTTTTCCATTCGTCTGTAAGGAATTCGCGTTAGTATTTTGCAGCTGTGACTTATTAAACTGACAGTTCGGTAATTTTCACATCTGTCAACACCTGCTTTCTTTGAGATTGGAATTATAATATTCTTCTTGAAGCCTGATGGTATTTCGCCTGCCTCATACATCTTGCTGACCAGATGGTAGACTTTTGTCAGGACTGGCTCTCCCAAGGCCGTCAGTAGTTCTAATAGAATGTTGTCTACTCCAGGGGTCTTGTTTCGACTCAGGTCTTTCAGTGCTGTTAAACTCTTCACGCAGTATCTTATCTCTCATTTCATCTTCATCTACATCCTCTTCCATTTCTATAATATTGTCCTTAAGTACATCGTCCTTGTATAGGCCCTCTATTTACTCCTTCCACCTTTCTGCTTTCCCTTCTTTGCTTAGAACTGGGTTTCCATCTGAGCTCTTTATATTCATACAAGTGGTTCTCTTTTCTCCAAAGGTCTCTTTAATTTTCCTGTAGGCAGTATCTATCTTACCCCTAGTGAGATAAGCCTCTACGTCCTTACATTTGCCCTATAGCCATCCCTGCTTAGCCCTTTTGCACTTCCTGTCGATTTCATTTTTGAGACGTTTGTATTCCTTTTTGCCTGCTTCATTTACTGTGTGTTATATTTTCTCCTTTCATCAGTTAAATTCAGTATTTCTTCTGTTACCCAAGGAGTTCCACTAGCCCTCGTCTTTTTACCTACTTGATACTCTGCTGCCTTCACTAATTCATCCCGCAGAGCTACCCGTTCTTCTTCTACTGTACTTCTTTCCCCCATTCCTGCCAATTGTCCCTGAAACTCTCTACAACCTCTGGATCTTTCAGTTTATCCAGGTTCCATCTTAAATTCCCAACTTTTTGCAGTTTCTTCTGTTTAAATCTACGGTTAATAACCAATAGATTGTTGTCAGAGTCCACATCTGCCCCTGGAAATGTCTTACAATTTAAAACCTGGTTCCTAAATCTCTGTCTTATAATTATATTATCTAACTTATACCTCCTAGTATCTCCACGATTCTTCCATGTGTACAACCTTCTTTCATGATTCTTGAACCAATTGTTAGCTATGAATAAGTTATGCTCTGTGCAAAACTCTACCAGGCGGTTTCCTCTTTCATTTCTTAGCCCCAATCCATGTTCACCTACTATGTTTCCTTCTCTCTCTTTTCCTACTGATGAATACCAGTCACCCATGACTATTAAATTTTCGTCTCCCTTCACTACCTAAATAATTTCTTTTATCTCATCATACGTTTCTTCAATTTCTTCATCATTTGCAGAGCTAGTTGGCATATAAACATGTACTGCTGTAGTAGGCGTGGGCTTCGTGTCTGTCTTGGCCACAACACTGCGTTCACTATGCTGTTTGTAGTAGCTTACCCGCACTCCTATTTTTTTATTCATTATTAAACCTACTCCTGCATTACTCCTATTTGATTCTGTGTTTATATCCCTATATTCACCTGACCAAAAGTCTTGTTCCTCCTGCTACCGAACTTCACAAATTCCCACTATATCTAACTTTAACCTATCCATTTCCCTTTTTAAATTTTCTAATCTACCTACCCGGTTAAGGGATCTGGTATTCCGCGCTCCGATCCGTAGAACGCCAGTTTCCTTTTTCCTGATAACGATGTCCTCCTGAGTAGTCCCCTCCCGGAGGTCCGAATGGGGGACTTCCGGAATATTTTACCCAAGAGGACGCCATCATCATTAATTCATACATTAAAGCTGCATGCCCTCGGGAAAAATTACGGACGTAGTTTCCCCTTGCTTGCAGCCGTTCGCAGTACCAGCACAGCAAGGGCCGTTTTGGTTAATGTTGGAAGACCAGGTCAGTCAATCATCCAGACTGTTGCCCCTGCAACTACTGGAAAGGGTGCTGCCCCTCTCCAGGAACCACACGTTTGTCTGGCCTCTCAGCAGATACCCCTCCGTTGTGGTTGCACGTATGTTACGGCCATCTGTATCGCTGAGGCACGCAACCCTCCCCACCAACGGCAAGGTCCATGGTTCATGGGGATGGGCAATGGACATAAAGACATGCAAATGAACTTCCTGACTAATATTATTGATCAACTGCCCAAGTGTGCCTCTTTTTCTGGTTACGCGATCTAATATAAATAACGAGAGATGACTGGCGTCTTCTACGTCCCAAACACTGGGAGACACTACTTTCAAAAAGATCTACAGTAGTGTGCAACCTCAGTGGAAATGAAACTTACGTAAGCACAGCTGTTCAGCTTTATAGTATTAATAACCCGAAGCAATTAGCAATATCACCGTATGTACTGCGTCCCGTGCGTCGGAGTGATGGTTCTCGTACAAGTATGTGACGATGGAAGATCTCCAGCCACAAAAAAGGCAGAAGGCGGTCCTCCGACTAGTATAATCTAATACTACCTTCTCCTCTCTGTATTCTACAGACAAGAAACACGAATTCCTAGCCACAAGGACGGAATTCAGATAACGGCTCAACGTCAGTATTGACAGGAGAAGTGCTCTCAATCACTGAACGCTGCATACTTAACGACGATTGACTACCCGCAGGCGAAGTCCAGAATCGTGTAAGTCAGAGACACTTTCGGTCACCTAAAGCAACTTCCAAGTGCCTTTTGCCCCTATATCATGCAAATTAAGCCTTAGTGATTTTGCCTGCATTTGTTCTTCATGACAAGCGAAACTTGCGACAGTATTTCACTGGTGACAGCTTCCCCCAGCTTGAACATCATCCCCCTGAGTTCCACCGCACGTCATCGAAAGTCAGTTTCGGCTTGATGCTTGATGAGAAAGTGTAGCCCTGGGGTTGCACATCAGCATTCGACTGCATCACGCATTAACACTTTAAGTGATGTCACTTTCGTCAATCTCCTGATCCACAGGCACAAGCCTTGTCGGCCCGATCATTAACTTTACGAACACGTCTCCTCTTCTCCTCTTCCTACCTTCTGAGAAGGCAGTTCCGTCACAGATGGTGCCGAATCTGCGCTCTTCGGAAATACTAAATACGTCTGTACCATTTCAGTACCCTAAATATAAGCAATACAATCAGCCTTATTGATAGCTTTCTGTGCAACCTCCTAAGTATCTACAACAAAATTACTGTAGGCAGTTGCACTCTGCAAGACACGAAAATCATCGGCACATGCACCTCCCTCAACATCTGGTCCAGGCTCCAGAAATTCGAAACCTCTCCGCCAGGGTATGCCTCACTAATTATACAAACAACAAACGAGGAGAACAAAGCCCTATGATGACAAGGACACTTAAGGTAATTACATTCTAACACTTACTGTAACTTAACTTCTCCACTTGAGCGGTTACTCATGACTACTACTTTACGCGCTTAATCGCAGTGAGCAACATTTATTGCTCAAAATGAAACACATTGCCCACCAAACACAAAGGAAACTACCCTAAAACTCTGAATTCTCGACAAAACTTATCTTCCCCTCCTAAGAAGCTACGGATGGTAAAGACCTTACACACTTCCAGACAATGAGCCACACTCATTGATGTTAGGCAAAAATAACGTTCGTATTTACACAGCCTCAGAACACAGTCTGACTTTCCTTGACGCATATCACACATGAAAACGGAACTGAAAAGCTGCTAAAGGTGCAATGAGTCGACGTGATACTCGCAGGGGGTAAAATAGAACACTCATGCACTGCATACTGATGCTGTGTGTCGACGAAATTGCAACCCTGAGGTAGTCGAGAGTCATTGTCTCCAGGGAGGGTGGCTGCTAAGGTTCCCCTGTCACTGAAATTCAGACATGACACACACTTCTAACGCTGTTGGATTGTTGTCAGGATGATGATTAATCGCTGCACATACCAACTTCACCATTGGTCATACATTTACTAAAGAAACAAGTAGAACATTCACGGCCGGTGTGGTCGTGCGGTTCCAGGCGCTTCAGTTTGGAACCGCATAACCGCTACTGTCGCATGTTCGAATCCTTCCTCGGGCATGGATGTGTGTTATGTCCTTAGGTTAGTTAGGTTTAAGTATTTCTAAGTTCTGGGGGACTGATGACCACAGATGTTAAGTCCCATAGAGCGCAGAGAAATTTGAACCATTTTTGAAACTAGAACATTCTGTTGTGCAACGTCCTCCATAGCGTCTGTTAAGGAACTGACGCAACAGGTGGGCATGGTCGCAAACGGTTGCCTTCTGTGGCCGAAGGCTTTTTGCACCTGGTAATTGGTCCACAGGCTGGGAGATACTAAGCCCACAGCAATGACTTTAAAACCAGCAGCAGGATCCCACAGTTAGTGGAGGCCAAATCCCATGGTGGATGCTTGTAGTCTCATGTCGCCTCGTGGAGCGGCCTCCACCTCTCCTCTTAAATAGTAGCTACCAGACTGAGACACCTTTGACTGAAAATAATGGTAATTTATGTTGGGACAGAGCTTACTTGCTTTACAAATCACAGTTTGTAACCATGTAGGGCATAAGAAGTCTGTTGTTTGGATGTGTAGTTACTGGCCTACCAACGCCTTTCTACAGCGTCCTCGTTATGGCGGTGGCAGCCCCTTCCCTGGAGCACAATGTGGGAATCTGTGAGTGGCATTGCTGCATCGGCCGAAATGGTGTTTGATCGGCTCTGAGCTCTCTAGAGCTTTTGAAACAGCCATGTCAATATCACAAGTTTGCTCAGTAGCGCCGAAAAATACGGCTGGCACTGCAGATTGAATAACTGATAAGAAGATACTGAGTCGAACTGGGGAAAACAAGAAATTTATGGCAAAACTTCGTTTTATAGGGCATATCCTGAGGCATCTAGAACTTGTCAGTATAGTAATGGAGAAGTGTGTATATGTGGGTATTGTGGAGGGGTGTGTGTGTGTTAAAATTGTAGAGGGAGACAATGTCTTGAATACAGTTAGCAGGTTCAAACTGATGCACATTGCATTAGCCGTGCAGCGCTGAAGAGGCTTGCTCAGAATAGAACAGCTTGGGCAGCTGCATCAAAACAGTCTTTAGACTGAAGACCACAACAACAACATTGGGGAAGGGGGTGGGAGTGTGAGGTAGGCTTCTGGTCCACATTTTGCAAGTTCGTTACTGGGAGCACTTATGGGTAAGGTTGATATCGTGGCATTCAGCGCCCTCGGCTGTAGACACGAGAAAAGACGTTTCTACATCGCTCTAAATTAATGGCGTTGCTCATTCTCGTATGAGAAAAGCTATTTACATCACACTGTTGGCCGACGCAACGAACTGATGTAGCGGTTCTTGTATTATTTTGTTGTTGTAATCAGAAGTGTCTCTGGTATGACGCTGAACTGCAACCATACATGGAGTGACCACAGCATAAGTGGTCCTTATCCAACAATAGAAACAACCTCTCTCGAAGGTGGATGAGCGAGTGAAAGTTGTGAGCTGTAACTGTTTCCTTGCCTGCTTACGAATGTGGAAGGAAGACAGAGAATGTAATGAAAATAGTCTTGTTCAGCTACCACTTACCAACAGGTAATCAGATCAGTAATGTCAACTGAAATTAACTCAGCAGTGCTTGTTGATTTCTCGGTTTAATTCCTATTACCCCAGGTTTTTTGTTCTAGAGAAACGGAAACTTACACATGTGGCTCCAATGTAATTTTCATAAGGCAAGTGCATAACACGATCGGTCAAACGCATTGTGCTGTATAGTGAATTGAGTATTGGACTTCCTTTCTGAAAGACTGAAGGTTCGTTTGTGCACCATAAAAGATCTGAGAAATTGCTAATCAGTATTTGGATCACACCAATAGCGGACGACCTCCACGTCAGAAGTTTAGCATTTCTTTCACGAATAGCTGTATACAAAGCTGATAAAGACATTAATACAAAGAGATATGTTAAGTTTGTTAAATTAATACATCTGAAAGGTATTAATTTGAATATACTGAAATACGAGAGGCGTTTGATAATCCCGCGCAAAGTCCGAGAGATGCCACCACCGGCGCCTATCGAGGTCATGTTTAGTTAGCAGCATCTTTGGAATGAACGCACACCAAGTTTCAGTCACATTGGTCTATTTCTTTGTGTTTGGCATTCTTGTGAATCAAGGCAGTCGAGTGATTGTAAAAAAAAAAGGCCGAAAATAAAGTGAAGCTTGATAAACATTATGGTGACTCTGCGCCTTCGATTAGAACAGTTTATAAATGATTTCAAAATTTTAGGAGTGCCCATTTGGGCACAAGTGATGCTGAACGTTCTGGACGCCCTGTGTAGGTTACCACTCCAGAAATCATTGATAAAATCCCTGATATAGTGATGGATGACAGACGAGATAAGGTGCGTGAGATTGCTAGTGCTGTAGGCATCTCTAGTGAACGGGTACATAATATTTTGCATGAACATTTGGATATGAGAAACCTATCCGCAAGAGGCGTTCCGCGACTGCTTACGCTTGACCAAATACGGAATTGTGCGAAGTGTTGCAAGGATGGTTTGCAGGTGTTCAGAAGAACCTGCAGGACTTTGAGCCTTGTTTAGTCACTGTGAATGAAACTCCTGAGACCAAACAACAATCGAAAAAAAGGGTTACCAAGGGAGAATGTGCACCAAAAAAGGGAAAAGCATTCCTTCAGCCGGAAAGGTTATGGCGTCTGTCTTTTGGGATTGGCAAGGGATAATCCTCATCGTCTATCTGGAAAACGGTAAAATTATTACAGGTGAATATTATTCATCGTTATTGGACCGTCCTTTTCGATCCTGACAATGCACCATCACACACCTCAGCAGCTGTGGTTGCAAAATTAATGGAAATAGGATTGCAAGTCGCTTCACGTCCCCCACCCCTTCCCTATTCTCCAGGCTTTGACCTCTCAGACTATTCGGGAGGACGACGATTCAATCCCGCGTCCCTGCATCCTGGTTTAGGTTTTCCGTGATTTCCCTAGACCACTCTGGGCAAATGCCGGGATGGTTCCTTTGAAAGGGCACAGCCGACTTCCTTCCCCATCCTTCCCTAATCCGGTTCAGCCAGGGCACCGGCATGGAGGTC
This sequence comes from Schistocerca gregaria, assembly GCF_023897955.1. NCBI lineage: Eukaryota > Metazoa > Arthropoda > Insecta > Orthoptera > Acrididae > Schistocerca > Schistocerca gregaria. The sequence goes on along the minus strand of NC_064931.1, from coordinate 397,323,269 downwards.
CGACGGGCTGCAAAGTGCAGAGTCGTGCGGCCGCACTGGACTACAGCAGTCTCTGGCTGAGCGAGTTAACTTCTGAGGTCATCAGTCCCCTACAACTTAGAATTACTTAAACCTAACTAACCTAAGAACATCAGACACATCCGTGCTCGAGGCAGGATTCGAACCTGCGGCCATAGCGGCCGCGCAGTTCCAGACTGTAGCACCTAGAACCGCTCTACCATCCTGGCCGGTGTGGGGATCAGTTCCGTCTCTTATTAATTTATTTGGTGTGAACCTCTTGAGTGCTGTTGATACTATTTCTTTGAACTTAAGCCATATATGTCTTCACGTCTTAGAAAGACGTCAATCGAATTTTTAGTTGCTTTTATAAATAGATATATTTCGTGTTTAGTTTTGATGAATGTCTTTGTTACGGAATTGAGCCTTGCTACGACTGTGTGTTCGCTAATCCTTGTACCTGTCGTGATGCTCAGGATTATTTGTGGCTAAGAGGTCAAGTGTGTTTTCGTAACCATTTACAATTTGAATGGCTTCGTGAACTAATTATTCAAAATACTTTTAAAAGATTCATTTAGAACAATTACGGAAGTTTTTTTCTATCTACAGTAGGGTTTGAAAATGTATTTTTGTCAACATACGGAAGGTAGACTGAAGACACTGCCAACTATAATTGTATGATTAGGGTACCTATTTGTGACGAAACTCCAGTTTTCTTTGAACTGTTCAGCAACTGTTTCATCTGAGACCTAGGTTCGGTAAAAGGAGCCAGTTAGTAATTTATTCCGGTTGTCGAATATAACGTCTGCCCATACTAAGTCACAGGAACTATCTGCTTCAATGTCGCTTCTGAGCTGGAACACACATTACATTATTCTTCCTTAAGTTGTAATTCTTGTTTCTGTTGTAGTGCAAATCATTACAATTACGTCTTTTCCCTCCAAAACCTAGGATGCTTTCTGTAACCCTGTAAATACCAGAGCTAAACATTGTAGAACAACAACGTACGTTACAAGTACAGCATTCTGTATTACTTAATTTCCTTATTTCTAACATTTTAGAATTGTACGTCGACTTTAGATGGCATGTCAATCATACATGTTCTTATCTCTGTTTAGTGAACGTATTTACACTCGTGTTTTGAACATTTTCCCTTTACACTTTATTAACTAGTATTTCGCCGCAAGGGATATCGCATTTTAGAGAGTAAATTAACATGGAGTACGTCGTTCTTCTTTTCAAACATTCACATACCCATTTCTTCTTTCCTTATTGTCTTTTGAGCATGCAATTGTAGTAATTAAAGTAGGCACAAATGCAGTGATCAAAAAGGAATGATTAGCGTACATTCGAATTCTCTTTACATCGTTCTTTCTTGTTACCCCCATGGCGATGGACTGTTTCTATCGCAATCAGTAAGCATGAAAGGAAGCTACCGTACAGACATAAGGCTCTATATTTATGCTTGGCAGAACTTATCACATACTGACATAATCATCGATATTGCTTTCGTTTCCCAAAAGTTATAAATATTTCGGTTTTGGGATAGAAGCTCTGTATTTGACCAAGATGTCGAAGAAGAAGGTCCTTACATACTGGTTGTATCGAGTAAGATGTGGAGACGTCGCTTTGAAAGCGTACAGAAGTAGTACGAGAAAGGGCGTGCCTTACTTGAGGCTACCTGGCGAAAGGACAAGTGTGGCAAATGACCGGCGTGGCAAATGTTCGGCGTGTCAGATGTCCAGCATTCACCGCATCGAGGTCCGACAGGCCACACGGTGCAGAGTCGTGCGGCAACACTCGACTACAGCAGTCTCGGGCCGAGCGAGTCGCTGACGTCACCACAAGGGCCGAGCAGTGCTGTTGCGAAACAACTTGTGTGCCACGGACTCAGCTGTGTCGCGTATGGATTCGCAGCCGCGGTGTCACTGCTCCGCACTGAGCGAGCCCGTGACGTCATTGCACAAGTGCCTTGCGCAAGCGCTGGCATGCTGCGGCCTGCGGGTTGTTGGTAGCACAAACCGCAGTTGTGAGCTACGGGCTGTCAGTGGTGAGTAGAGCAAAGTTTAATGCAAATGTTAAAATGTGTGTGAAATCTGATGGGACTTAACTGCTAAGGTCTTCAAACCCTAAGCTTGCACACTATTTAAGCTAAATTATGCTAAGGATAAACACACACACCTATGGTTGTGGGAGGACTCGAAACTCCACTCGGACCAGCCGCACAGTCCATAACTGCAGCGCCTTAGATCGACAGAGTTTAGTGGAGTGGTGAGATTTCTTCATTTTTTTCGTAACGCACAAAATGAGCGCGGAAACTATACGTGGTTTGAAGAAGAAGGTGCGCATGTAATTAAAAAGGGAAGTAAAAGGAGAATTAATCAGTGGTGAGTAGAGATCCACACAGTCTGAAACGAATTTTAAAGATTCAGTTTGGACAGTGTTAAAACCTGTTGTGGATGGCGTTAGGAAAAGTAGTCAGTTTCTTTGCTGTTCGCTGTGCAGTGAAATTTACTCTCATTCTGAAGGGTCAAGTGGCACGTCGCACGTTTCTCGCCATCCATTCGTGTCTAATAAAGAACGCTTGACGTAAAACGTAATTGTGCGAAGTGTTGCAAGGATGTATTGCATCTGTTCAGAAGAATCCGCAGGACTTTGAGCGTCGTTTCGTCACTGTGGATGAAACATGGATACATTACTATACTGCTGAGACCAAACAACACTCAAAACAATGGGTTACCAAGGGAGAATGTGCACCAAAATAGGGGCAAACCATTCCTTCGGCACGAAAGATTGGGGCGACTGTCTTTTGGGGTATGCAAGGGATAATCCTCATCGACTATCTGGAAAAGGTTAAAATTATTACAGGTGAATATTATTCATCGTTATTGGACCGTAATTTTCCATCCTGACAATGCACCAGCATACACCTCAGCAATTGTGGTCGCAAAATTGATGGATATAGAATTCGAAATCGTTTCACGTCCCCCACCCCACCCCACCCCTACCCCCTATTCTCCAGACTTGGCTCCCTAGGACTACTATTTGTTCCCCAATTTGAAGAAATGGCTGGCAGGACAAATATTTTATTCAAACGAGGAGGTGAGTGCAGTAACTATTGGCTATTTTGCAGACTTGGATAATTCCTTTTATTCGAAAGGGAGAAAGAAATTAGAACAGCGTAAGACGAAGTGTATAATTCTAACACGAGACTATGTTGAAAAAGGTTTACCCCAAACATATAAGCAGTTTTTATTTTTACACGGACTTTTCAAACGCTCCTCGTTTATTCATGGTTCTTAAGAGCTAGTATTATAGATTCATACATAGGGAAAGCTGAAGAACAAAGGCCGATACGAAACAGGAAGGCGTCTCCAAGCTGATGGCAGAAAAAAATGTGAAGGCTTCTCTGTTCTTCATTATATGCCCGTATTACATATACTTATTAACATTTGTGGACTTTCTGGTACACACATATTTCATAAACACAAAGAGAGAAACTTTTTTTTGGTGTCTTACATTTGCCGACGATATATTTGACTACGATACTGGCTGTTACGTGAGTATACATTCAAGTCTTTTGCCCCTATATAATGCAAATTAAGCCTTAGTGATTTTGCCTACATTTGTTCTTCATGACAAACGAACCTTGCGACTGTACTTCACTGGTGACAGCTTGACCCAGCTTGAACATCATCCCCCTGAGTTCCACCGCGCGTCGTCGAAAGTCAGTTTCGGCTTGGTGCTTGATGAGAAAGTGTAGCCCTGGGATTGCACATCAGCCATCGACTGCATCACGCATTACACTGCAAGTGTCGTCACTTACGTCAATCTCCTGATCCAGTGGCACGAGCCCTGTCGCCCCATGTCATTCACCTTACAAACACATTTCCTCTTTCTTCTTCTCCCACGTTCTGAGGAGGCAGTGCCGTCACAGATGTTGCCGAATCTGCGGCCATCGGAAATACTAAATGGGTCTGTACCATTTCAGTACCCGAAACATCTGCAATACAATCAGCCTTATTGATAGCTTTCTGTGCAACATCCAAAGTATCTACAACAAAATTACTGTCGGCATTTGCACTCTGCAAGACACAAAGATCATCGGCACATGCACTTCCCTCCACATCTGGTCCAGGCTACTGAAATTTGCACCCTCTTCGACAGGGTATACCTCAGTAATTATTCAAATAACAGAGAGGAGCAAAAAACAGTACGTCGACAAGACCACTTAGTCTAATTCCATTTTAACACTTACTGTAATTTAACTTCTCCGCTTGAACATCTACACATGACTACTACATTACGTGCTTAAACGTAGTGAGACACCGTTTTTACTCGAAATGAAATGCTTTCCCCATTTAAAACTACCACAAAATTCCGACTTCTAAACAAAACTCATCTTCCCTTCCTAAGAAGCTACACATGGTTAACACCTTACATCGTTCCAGAATATGAGCCACACGCATTGATAATAGGGAAAGTAACGTTCATATTTACACATTCACAGAACACAGTCTACGTTTACTTGCCACATGTCAAACACGAAAACAGAACTGAAAAGCTGGTAAAAAGTGGACTGACTCTACGCGATACTCGCAGGGGAAAAACAGTTAACGCAATCACCCACTCCATACTGATGCTGTCTGTTGACAAACCTGCAACTTGACCAGAAGAAGGGATCGGTTGGTAGGTCATGTTCTGAGGCATCAAGGGATCACCAATTTAGTATTGGAGGGCAGCGTGGAGGGTAAAAATCGTAGAGGGAGACCAAGAGATGAATACACTAAGCAGATTCAGAAGGATGTAGGTTGCAGTAGGTACTGGGAGATGAAGAAGCTTGCACAGGATAGAGTAGCATGGAGAGCTGCATCAAACCAGTCTCAGGACTGAAGACAACAACAACAAGAAACAACTGGCTGTTACATGAGTACTCATTCAAGTCGTCTACAACAAAATTACAAGACTGGTGTATACAAGAAAAACAATAATTATTTGACATGTTTTAAATAAACAGTTTAGCAAATCATTTACATTCGCACGTGAGATATTTGTACAAGATACACTAACTTAAAATTTGAAAGGTAGCAATGTACTGAGGATAAGAGGTTAAGTCAGTTGAGGGACGTGTCTTCCCGTTGTAATTGATGCAGCCACTGCTGGAGGGACTTCGCAGTTGGCTTGTATGACGTTAATCGGTCGGTGACAACCGGCTGAGTGTGAGCTCTGGTTGTGCACTTTGCAGCAGAGGTGAGCATCGAAGCGCGGCCCGTCCAGGACCGTAGCCAGGGCAGACCTGCGAGTCTTGCCTCGCGCTGCCGGTTCGGGAGGGGCAGCCGCATCGAGGTCCGCCGGGAGAGTCGTGCGAAGAGGCTCGGCCCACGAGCTGCGGCCGCACTGGGCTGCAGCTGTCTCGGGCAGAGCGAGTCCCTGACGTCACCCAAGGGCCGAGCAGTGCTGTTGCGAAAGAACACGTATGCCACGGACTGAGCTGAGCTGCGCGTAGAGTCGCAGCCCACGGGCCGCGACCTCACTGCTCCACACTGAACGAGACCGTGACGTCACTGCCTTGCGCAAGCACTGATGTGCTGCACCTAAGAACTGTTGGTAGCACTCATCGCAGTTGTAAGCTACGGGCAACGAGGGGTGAGTGGAGCAGTGTTTGGTGCAGTGGTGAGATTCCTTAATTTTTTTAGTAACACACAAAATGAGAGAGGAAAACTAAACGTGGTTTGCAGAAGAAGGAGCACATGTCAAGAAAAAGGGAAGTAAAAGAAAAACTAATCAGTGGTGAGCAGAGAACTACATAGCCTGGAACGAAAAGTACAATTTGGACCCTATTAAAGCCTATTGCGTATGGTGTTAGGAAAAGCGTTCATTTTCTTTGCTGTTCGCTGTACTGTGAAATTTACTCTCATGCCGAAGTGTCAAGTGGCACTTCGTACATTTCTCGCCATTCATGCGTGTCTAATAAACAAAGGTGTTATGTGGACGAGTTCCTAAACCCACTCAGGAGATAACTGTTAATAATTGCGTTGCTATGTGTGCACGAAGCTTATGGTCGTACGGAACTATAAGAGGTGAAGGTCTTATGGATGTTGTTCAGACGTTAATCGACACTGCAAAGGCCATTGTATCTCACCCCACAACTGTGTCGCGGTACGTGGCAGACTGTTAAAAGCCTATGACATATAATTATGCATGAGGTAATTGCTCATATAACAGAAGACGCATATTGTGCAACTACGGACATGTGGCAACCAGTGCGAGAAGAAACAATTATCTGACATGTACTGTCTCCTGTTTTATTGTCTCGAATCTCAGATCTCGCGTTTTCTTTACAACCTAGTTTCCAGATGAACCAAAAGCGGGCGGTAACATTCTGAGAGAATTGTTTACACGATTTGTGTCCCTTGGTATCCAATAATTTTAATGCGGAGTATGTATGCATCAATTGTCCATAAGTTCATGGTCTTTTGGTTGCGTTGAAAGAACGCTTCCCTTACGTAAATAAAAGTGGTCTTCCTAAAGATCTTGACAGATAACTGAGCCATTCTGACGACAGTCATTGGAATAAGCAGCTGACAATGTTACAATGTCTTTATGCGAAAAGCTCTCTGAGGTGGGAGCAATAGCCCGAAAAGAAGGAACTGATATCACGCTTTTGAAAGAACTTTTCACGATATGTATGCTGTTCCTACTGTAATTCTTATACGCAATAGTTTATTTTATAGCTTTCAAAACTTGTGGGTTTTTGTAGCACTTCAAAGCGGCGCCCAAGTAATTAGAACTGGAGAAATCGCCTGCACTGCACCTTCTGTTGACATGGACAATGACAATTTTGACGCATTTGAGTCAGGCGCCCCAGGACAGAGAAGGTTCTGAAATCGGACATTTACATAAACACCTCAAATTATACTTAGATGAAAACTATTTGTCCAGAGATACTGTGAGGTAGCAACTTTCCTTTGACCACCATTTGTCATTTAAAAATGATATTTGAAGATAAGAAGCGTCAAGTCCTGAAAAGGATACAATAGTTATCCTTCCTCACACTTCTCTAATCCCACAATACACTCTAACGACATTTCGCTTTAGTGCATCTCTACCCGTCTTTCCTCTTCGTTCACGCTAGTGGTTTCGAACGGAACTGGCCTACCTTTCGATCTAGAAACAGTTATCTCAATGTACTCTGCTCCTCTGGAAGTTACAAAAATAACATTTAATGTTCGGAAATAGGAGAGACGCTCATTCCTACATGTTCCTCCACAACTGGTACCACGTGAAACCTTGGGAATCCATGTTGTCCTAAATGAAAGTTTGTATTTTTCCATATATGCAGTGAAATATGAATTTTGCACTCCTCAGGTGAAACGAAGAGAGGAATAATGAAGCTGGACATGTATTTCACAGCTCCATCACATCAAAGAACATATGTTGTTAAAGCACATGCATTCTGCTACTCCAGCCACTGGATTTCTCGTTGTGCAATTTGAAGATGGGATTGAGACATTCGGGTAGCCTACACTCGATGTCATTCAACATCTACACCGAACAAGCAGTAAATCATACAATGATAAATTTGTAAATAATATTAAATATTGTGAAGGAGCAATAAATATTTTGAAATTTTCCCGGTGACACTACAATTCTGTCAGAGACAGAAAAGAACATTTGAGTGGAATAGTCAGTGCCCTGGAAAGGGATTATAAGATAACCGTCAATAGAACTAAATGAAAGGTACTGGAACGTATTCGAATTAAACCTAGCAGTACCAACGGATTTTCCATAACGTGTACTACAAACGAGGGCGTAATATATGACCAACGCAAAGATACACGCATTTCGTCAATTTTCCTTGTCTTTTACGCACAACATACTTTTTAAAGATATATTTATGTGTAAGAAGGGTCCTAAACCTGAAAATATGAATTTGACACCTGTTCTGCAAATTCACATCCACTGACAAGGCGTAAATTATTCCATTAAGTCTTACTGAAAAATTTAAGACAATTGTGGTGCCTGGTAGAAGAAATCATAAAAAAATCAAAAATATATTCTTTCTCAAAAATTAAAATATAGATTAAACTATTCTGAAAAGGTAGGCATAAAGTACCGCTTCCCTCTCCCTTGGTATTGTGAGGGTTAAATCACAAAGTGTTCAGGGCAACTGATTACGAAATGAGACACTAAAACCAATATTGGACAGCAAAATAACTGATGATGGCCGAAGTAGAGAGAATATAAAATGAAGACTGAGTATAGCAAGAAAAGTATTATTAAAAAAGGGATTTGCTAACATCGAATATAAATTTAAGTGTTAGGAAGTATTTCTTGAAGGTATTTGAATGGTTTCCAAGATGCTGCTCCAGGCGGAGGTAAAAATGAATGTGCGCAATGGTTAATAATGAACGCGAAAATAAAGTTTTGGCCCATTCTGACTTCCCCCTGAAGCAGGTCTTAGAATCTATTATTTCCTTCTCCTTGCCCTTGACATATAAATTACAACATAAATATCAATGAATGATACAGAGAACTAGCAACTACTAAATTATAAATGTTGTTTCTGCTTATACATTTATTGAAAATTAAAACCCCTTTATACACTCCCGGAAATTGAAATAAGAACACCGTGAATTCATTGTCCCAGGAAGGGGAAACTTTATTGACACATTCCTGGGGTCAGATACATCACATGATCACACTGACAGAACCACAGGCACATAGACAGAGGCAACAGAGCATGCACAATGTCGGCACTAGTACAGTGTATATACACCTTTCGCAGCAATGCAGGCTGCTATTCTCCCATGCAGACGATCGTAGAGATGCTGGATGTAGTCCTGTGGAATGGCTTGCCATGCCATTTCCACCTGGCGCCTCAGTTGGACCAGCGTTCGTGCTGGACGTGCAGACCGCGTGAGACGACGCTTCATCCAGTCCCAAACATGCTCAATGGGGGACAGATCCGGAGATCTTGCTGGCCAGGGTAGTTGACGTACACCTTCTAGAGCACGTTGGGTGGCACGGGATACATGCGGACGTGCATTGTCCTGTTGGAACAGCAAGTTCCCTTGCGGGTCTAGGAATGGTAGAACGATGAGTTCGATGACGGTTTGGATGTACCGTGCACTATTCAGTGTCCCCTCGACGATCACCAGAGGTGTACGGCCAGTGTAGGAGATCGCTCCCCACACCATGATGCCGGGTGTTGGCCCTGTGTGCCTCAGTCGTATACAGTCCTGATTGTGGCGCTCACCTGCACGGCGCCAAACACGCATACGACCATCATTGGCACCAAGTCAGAAGCGACTCTCATCGCTGAAGACGACACGTCTCCAGTCGTCCCTTCATTCACGCCTGTCGCGACACCACTGGAGGCGGGCTGCACGATGTTGGGGCGTGAGCGGAAGACGGCCTAACGGTGTGCGGGACCGTAGCCCAGCTTCATGGAGACGGTTGCGAATGGTCCTCGCCGATACCCCATGAGCAACAGTGTCCCTAATTTGCTGGGAAGTGGCGGTGCGGTCCCCTACGGCACTGCGTAGGATCCTACGGTGTTGGCGTGCATCCGTGCGTCGCTGCGGTCCGGTCCCAGGTCGACGGGCACGTGCACCTTCCGCCGACCACTGGCGACAACGTCGATGTACTGTGGAGACCTCACGCCCCACGTGTTGAGCAATTCGACGGTACGTCCACCCGGCCTCCCGCATGCCCACTATACGCCCTCGCTCAAAGTCCGTCAACTGCACATACGGTTCACGTCCACGCTCTTGCGGCATGCTACCAGTGGTAATGACTGCGATGGAGCTCCGTATGCCACGGCAAACTGACTGACACTGACGGCGGCAGTGCACAAAAGCTGCGCAGCTAGCGCCATTCGACGGCCAACTCCGCGGTTCCTGCTGTGTCCGCTGTGCCGTGCGTGTGATCATTGCTTGTACAGCCCTCTCGCAGTGTCCGGAGCAAGTATGGTGGGTCTGACACACCGGTGTCAATGTGTTCTTTTTTCCATTTTCAGGAGTGTATATTAAAAATATTGTATGTCGATATGCAATGAACATAAAGAAATACAAATGAATTTCCTTACTAATTTTATTAATAAACTGCCCAAATCTGTCACTTTTTATGGCTACGCAATCTACAATAAATAACGCGAGATGACTGATATGATGTACGTCCCAATCACTAGAGGACACTACTTTCAAAGATGATCTACAGTGGTGTGCAACATCAGTGGAAATGAAACTTACATGATCACAGCTGTTCAGCTTTATAGCCCTAATAAGCCAAAGCAATTACTAATATCCCGAATGTCCTGCGTCCCGTTCGTCGGAGTCATGGTACTGGTGCACGTCTGGGACGATGGAAGAACTCCAGCCACAAAATAAAAAACTCATTAAACAATAGGACGGCAGAAAGCTGTCCTCTGACTAGTATAATCTATTACTATCTTCTCCTCTCTGTATTCTACAGACAAGAAACGTGAACTCCCAGCCGCAAGGACGGAATCGAGATAACGTCTCAACGTGAGTATAGACAGGAGAAGTGCTCTCAATCACTGAACGCTGCGTACTCAACGATGATTCCCTACCCAGAAGAGTAGTCCAGAATCGAATAAGTTACCAACACCTTCGTTCACCTAAAGGAACTTCCTAGTGCCTTGTGCACCTATATCATGCAAATTAAGCTGTAGTTTTTTTGGCTACATTTGTCCTATCGTGATAAACAAACCCTGCGACAGCATTTCACTGGTGACAGCTTCCACGAGCTTGAACATTATCCCCCCGGGTTCCACAGCGAGTCATCGAAATTCAGTTTCGGCATGATGCTTGATGAGGAAGTCTAGCCCTGGGATTGCACAGCAATTTTCGTCTGCACCACGCATAACACTGAAAGTGTTGTCACTTTTGTCAATCTCCTGACCCACTGGCACATGCCTTGTTGGCCCGATCATAAACGTTGCAAACACATTTCCTCTTCCTTCTCCTCCCACATTATGAGGAGGCAGTGCCGTCACAGATGGTGCGAATCTGCGTCCATCGGAAATACTAAATCCGTCTGTACAATTTCAGTACCCACAACACCTGGAATACAATCAGCCTAATTGATAGCTTACTGTGTCACCTCCGAAGTATCTACAGCAAAATTATTGTCGGCAGTTGCACTCTGCAAGACAAAAAAATCATCGGAACATAAACTTCCCTCCACATCTGGTCCAGGCTGCAGAAATTCGCAACCTCTCCGCCAGGGCATACCTCACTAATTATGAAAACAAGAAACGAGGAGAACAAAACAGTGCGACCACAAGGACACTTAATCGAATTCTATCCTAACACTTACTGTAACTTAACTTCTCCGCTTGAGGGGCTACTCATGACTACTACTTTACACTCTTAAAGGCAGTGAGCCACATTTATTGCTCAAAATGAAATACATTGCCCATTCAAAACGTCGAAAACTACCACAAAACTCCGACTTCTCGACAAAACTCATCTTCCTCTCCTTAGAAGCTACGCATGGTTAACACCTTATACACTTCCAGAAAAACAGCCACACTCATTGATGACAGGCAAAAACAACGTTCATATTTACACATCCTCAGAACACATTCTGAGCCTACTTGACACATGTTACACATGAAAACAGAATTGAAAAGCTGCTAAAAGGTGCAATGATCGACGCGATACTCCCACTGGAAAAAACAGAACTGTAACTGCACACACCCACTGCATGATGATGCTGTGTATCGACGAAACAGCAACCCTGAGGTAGTCGAGTGTCATCGTCTCCAGGGAGTGTGGCTGGTAAGGTTCCCCTGTCACTGACATTAAGAGGTGCCACTTCTAACATCAAAATGTGGGGTTCCAGGAGGGATGACCTCTACATGTGGAGGTCTGAGTTGAGGTGGTGGATTGTTGTCCTGATGATTATCCATGGTTGCTGATAAAAACTTCAGTGTTCGTCATACATTTTATTAAAGAACAAACTAGAACATTCTGTGGTCCAGCGTCCTCCATAGTGCTGAAGACAGAGAGTGTTAAGGAACTTATGCAACAGGTGGCCATGGTCTCAACTGACTGCCTCCTATCGCTGAAGGCTTGTTGCACCTGGTATTTGGCCCACAGGCTGGAAGATGCTAAGCTAACAAGACTGATCTTAAAACCTGCAGCTGGGCCCACAGTTACTGGAGGCCAAATCCCACGGTGGCTGCTTCTAGCCTCATGTCGCGTCATGGAGCGGCAACACCTCTCCTCTTAAATAGTAGTAGTAACCGAGCGAGGTGGCGCAGTGGTTAGCACACTGGACTCGCATTCGGGAGGACGACGGTTCAATCCAGTCTCCAACCACCCTGATTTAGGTTTTCCGTGATTTCCCTAAATCGTTTCAGGCAAATGCCGGGATGGTTCCCTTGAAAGGGCACTGCCGATTTCCTTCCCAATCCTTCCCTCACCCGAGCTAGCGCTCCGTTTCCTATGACCTCGTTGTCGACGGGACGTTAAACACTAACCACCTACCTACCACTACCTTAAATAGTAGCTACCAGACTGAGACACCTTTGACTGATAATGGTAATTTATGTTGGCACAGAGCGTTCTTGGCTTGCAAATCACGGCTTGTACCCATGTAGACCATAAGAAGTCTGTTAATTGGATGTGTAGTTACTGGCATACCAACGCCTTTCTGCTGAGCCGTTATTATGGCAATGTGGGAATCTGCCAGTTGTATTGCTGCATCTGACGTAATGGCATTTGGTCGGCTCTGAGCTGGCCCATTCCCTACATATTTTGCAACAGCCATGGGAACTTCAAAATTTTACTAAGTAGCACCTAGAAATAGGTGCAAATGGAATAAGTGATAAGAAGATAACGAGTAGAATAGGGAAAAACAAGAAATTGATGGCACAACTTTGTTTCATAGGGCATTCCTTAAGGCAATAAGGACTTCTCAGTTTGGTAATGGAGAGAAGTGTGTATATATGGGCGTTGTGGAGGGTTGGTGTTAAAATTATAGAGGGAGACAAAATCTTGAATACAGTTAGCAGGCTCAAACTGATGCACATTGCAATAACTGTGCAGCGCTGAAGAGGCGTGCACAGAATAGACTAGCTTGGGCAGCTGCATCAAACCAGTCTTCAGACTGAAGACCACAACAGCATTATTGAGGAAGGGGGTGGGACGGAGAGGTAGGCTTGTGGTCCACAACTTTGCAAGTTGTTTACTGGGAGACCTCATGAGTAAGGTAGATCTAGTGTGACCAGCGCCCTCGGCTGTTGACATGCGAAAAGACGTTTCTACATCGCTCTAAATTAATGGCGTTGCTTATTCTCGTATGAGAAAAACTATTTATCTCTCAGTGTTGGCCGATGCAACCAAAGTGTCTCTAGTACGACGTTAAACAGAAACCATACAGTATAAGTGGTCCCTATCCAACAATAGCAACAACCTCTCTTGAAGGTGGATGAGCGAGTGGAAGTTGTCAGCTGTAACTGTTACCTTGTTGCTTCTGAAGGTGGAAGGAAGATAGAGAATGTAAAGAAAATAGTCGAGATAACCTACCGCTTACCAGCAGGTAGTCATCTCAGTAATGTCAATTGAAATGACCTGAGCAGTGCTTGTTGATTTCTGTTGTTAATTCCTATTACCGCAGGTTGGTGTTCGAGAGAAGCACAAAGTTACAGATGTGGCTCAAACGTAATTTTCATAAGGCAAGTGCATAACGCGATCGGTCAATGGAATTATGGTGTATACTTAATTGAGTATTGTACTTCGTTTCTGAAAGACTGTAGGTTCTTTGGTGCACAATAAGAGATCTGATAAACTGCTAATCAGTATTTGGATCACACCAGTGGCGGACGGGCTCCATGTCAGCAGTTTTGCATTTCTTTCACGAATAGCTGTATACAAAGCTGATAAAGACATTAATACAAAGAGATATGTTTAATTTGTTAAATTAATACATCAGAAAGGTATTAATTTAAATATATTTTAATACGAGGGGCATTTGAAAAGTCTGTGCCAAGTCCGAGATATGCCACTACCGGCGCCTATCGAGGCCATGTTTATTTATTAGCATCTTTGGAAAGAACGCACACCAAGTTTCATTCATATTGGTCTAGTTCTTTGTGTTTGGCATTCGTGTGAATAAAGGAAGTCGAGTGACTGTCAAAAAATGGACGACAAAGTATTTCGTGTGGTGATTTAACATTACTTTATGAAAGGCAAAACGCCTCAGGAGACTAAAGACAAGCTTGACAAACATTACGTTGACTTTGAGCCTTCGCTTAGAACTGTTTACAAGTGATTTCAAAATTTTAGGAGTGGCCATGTGGGCACAAGTGATGCTGAACTTTCTGGACGCCCTGTGGAGGAAACCACTCCAGAAATCACTGATAAAATCCATGATATGGATGTCAGAAGAGTTAAGGTGTGTGTGAGAGTGCTATTGCTGTGGGCATCGCGAATGAACGGGTACATAATATTTTGCATGAACATTTGGACAGGAGAAAGCTATCCGCTAGATGCGTTCAACGATTGCTCACGCTTGACGAAAAAGGAATTGTGCGAAGTGTTGCAAGGATGGTTTGCAGCTGTTCAGAAGAATCCGCACTTTGAGGTCGTTTCGTCACTGTGGATGAAACATGGATACATTACTATACTCCTGAGACCAAACAACGCTCTAAACAATAGGTTACCAAGGGAGAATCTGTATCAAGAAAGGCGAAGACCATTCCTTCGGCCGGAAAGGTTATGGCGACTGTCTTTTGGGATTCGCAAGGGACAATACTCATCGACTATCTGGAAAAGGGTAAAACTCTGTGAATATTTTTCATCGTAATTGGACCGTCCTTTTCGATCACGACAATGCACCAGCAGACACCTCAGCAATTGTGGTCGCGAAATTGATGAAAATAGGATTCCATCTCGTTTCACATCCGCCACCCCCAATATTCTCCAGACCTGGCTCCCTCGGGCTACTATATGTTCCCGAATTTGAAGAAATGGCTGGTGGGACACAGATTTTATTCAAACGAGGAGGTGATTGCAGGAACTATTAGCTACGTTGCAGATTTGGACAATTCCTAATATTCTGAAGGGATCAACAAATTACAACAACGTTGGACGAAATGTATAAGTCTAATAGGAGACTATGTTGAAAAATAAAAATGTTTACCCCAAACATGTAAGCAGTTTTTATTTTGCACGGACTTTTCAAACGCCCCTCGTATATTCATGGTTGTTAATAGCCAACAGGATAGATGTATACATAGCGAAAGCTGAAGAACAAAGGACGATACGAAACAGGAAGCCATCTCCCAGCCGATCGCAGAAAAAATGTGAGGGCTTCTGCGTTCTTCATTATCGGCCCGTATTACATGTACTTATTAACATATGTGGACTTTCTGGTACACACATATTTCATTAACATAAAGAAAGGAAAATTTTCTTGGTGTCTTACATTTTCCTACGATATATTTGACTATCATACTGGCTGTTACAGGAGTAATCATTCAAGTTGTGTACGACAAGGTTAAGACAGTTCAGGGACGTGTCTGCCGGTGGGAATTGATGCAGCAACTGCTGGAGTGACGTCGCAGTTGGCTTGTATGATGCCAATCCGACGGTGACAACCGGCTGAGAGCGAGATCTGGTTGTGCACTTTGCAACAGAGGTGGGCATCGAGGTGCGGGGCCCGTCCAGGACCGTAGCCATGACAGTGGTGCGAGCTTTGCCTAGCGCTGCCGGTTTAGCCGGGGCAGCCGCATGCACGCCCGACGGGCCGCCCGTTGCAGTCATGCGGCCGTACTTGGCTACATCAGTCTCTTGCCGAGCGAGTCCCTGACGTCACCCCAAGGGCCGAGCAGTGCTGTTGCGAAATCACTTGTACACACCGGGTTCAGCAGAGTCGCGTATGGAGACGCAGCCCACGGGCCGCGGCCTCACTGCTCCGCACTGTGCGAGGCTGTGACGTCACTGCATCAGTGACGTGCGCAAGCGTTGGCGTGCTGCGGCCTACGTGCTGTTGGTAGCGCTGACTGCAGCTGTGAGCGACGGGCTGTGAGCGGTGAGTAGGACAGAGTTTTCGTCAAATATTCCAATGTGTGTGAAAGCTTGGGACTTAACTGCTAAGGTCACTCGACCCTAAGCTTACACACTACTTAGCTTAAATTATCCCAAGGACAAACACACATACCCACAGGGTTTTCACTCGCACAGGATGCCCCTGCAGCTCCGAATTGGTACGCTGGCATGCACGACAGTGGCATTTCCCATCCGTCGTCAAAATGATATTGTGAAGAGTTTTCACTTCTCCTCTGCTCCGACGAAGAATTAACTGTGTTATGTTCATCAACTTGGGTTTGTTGACGACTATTGGGCGAAAAGGTTTTGGAGAAACATGACAAAAAAGCAAAGAACTTTTCTATGCTTCAGCATTATGATATTACTGAAGAATTTATGTTTTTTGTAATAAATTTGGTTCTGTAATCATTAATAAAATTGTAACATATGTTTATAGGGTTAATGTTAGGATTGAACGACTAACTTTGGACGATAAAGCTAACAAAAAAATATTTAAGGATCAGGGCGCACTTGAAAAAGTACGTATAGCTTGTAGTAATAAAATGGGTGCATTTGATTTGAATCATCAGAGGTGAACCGGTGTACCATGGCGTAAATATAGTAGGAGGAATAGATTTAAGTTTGTTACGTACTCTAAGCCTGAACAAAGCGCTGATACATCTAAAGTTAAATCCTGGAGAGATCTAGAGAAGGAATGTAAAGTAAAGAATCGCCTTCTTCAAGGTATCAATCCATTTTACATTGGACTTCAAATTGCTGGTGATGAACCTGAGAAAAACGATAATGTTGAGAGTGAAGTAAAATACGTTACATTTGTTGTAAGGAATAGAGTCTATATGGCGTTTTGTAAGAGGAAAGGTAATGTTACATTCTGAACAAAGGTATTTGTTTAGAGCTAATGTCTGTGTTGGAATTTTTCTATGCCAACTGGGACCATATCCGAAATTACCGAGACGATCTACGCCTCGCCTTCCTTGTTCCTAAGAACCAACAGAGGATTGATGAACTTGTTATAACATTTACGGCAACAGGATTAATTATTCTGCAGCTGTTATTGTGTTGGAAGAATTGTAGTATTATAAGCCTAATTTAGGTTGTTCACAGCTGATGCTGTAATTTACCGTCTAGTATTGTCATCCGAAGACCAGTATCAGTTGCATGGCGATTTAGAAAAGATTGCTGTATGGTGTGTCAGGTGGCAGTTGAAGCTAAATAACGAAAAGTGTGAGGTGATCAACATGAGTTCCAAAAGAAATCCGTTGGAATTCGATTACTCGATAAGTAGTACAATTCTCAAGGCTGTCAATTCAACTAAGTACCTGGGTGTTAAAATTACGGACAATTGCAGTTGGAAAGACAACATAGATAATATTGTGGGGAAGGCGAGACAAAGGTTGCGTTTCATCCGGCAGGACACTAAGAAGATGCAACAAGTCCACTAAAGAGAAAGCTTACACTACACTCGTTCGTGCTCTGTTAGAATATTGCTGCACGGTGTGGGATCCTTACCAGGTGGGATTGACAGAGGTCATCGAAAGGGTGCAAGAAACGCCAACTCGTTTTGTATTATCACGTAATAGGGGAGAGAGTGTGGCAGATATGATACGCGAGTTAGGATGGAAGTCATCAAAGCAAAGACGTTTTTCGTCGCGGCGAGATCTATTTACGAAATTTCAGTCACCAACTTTCTCTTCCGAATGCAAAAATATTTTGTTGAGCCCAACCTACATAGGTAGGAATGATCAACAAAATGAGAGAAATCAGAGCTGGAACATAAAGGTTTATGTGTTCGTTTTTCTGCCTGCTGTTCTGAAGTGGAATGGTAGAGAGATAGTATGATTGTGGTTCGATGAACCCTCCGCCAAGCACTTAAATGTGATTTGCAGAGTAATCATGTAGATGTAGATATAGATGTAGATGCCCGAGGGAGGACTCGAACCTCCACCGGGACCAGCTGCACAGTCCATGACTGCAGCGCCTTAAACCGCAAGAGTTTAGTGGAGTGGTGGGATTTCTTCATTTTTGCGTAACGCGAAAAATGAGAGCGGAACCTAACGTGGTTTGCAGTAGGTCCACATGTCAATAAAAATGGAAGTGAAAGGTAAAGAACCACACCACCTGAAGCGAATTTTACAGGTTCAGCTAGGACCATGTTAAAGTCTATCGCGGATGACGATAGGAAAACCGTTAATTTTGTTTGCTGTTCGCTGTTTGCGGTGAAATTGACTCTCATGCTGAAGGATCAAGTGATATTTCGCACATTGCCAGTCATCAACCCGTGTCTAATAAACAAGGGTCTTACGTGGACGAGAAATGACTTTCTAAACCAGCTGAGGAGATAACCGTCTACAAATGAGTGGCTATGTGTGCACGAGACATAAGGTCGTATTGAACTATAAGTGTGAAGAACTTATGGATCTTGTTTGGACGTTAATCGACACTACAAAGGCCATTATGTCTCACCCCTCAACTGTGTTGCGGTACATGGCAAAAAGTGCTAAAAGCGTACGACATATAATTACGCCTCAGGTAATTGCTCGTATAACAAAAGGTGAATACAGACATGTGGACATCCTGTGTGAGAAGAAATAATTATCTGACATGTATTGTCTCCTGTTTCATTGACTGGACTCTCAGTAAAAAAAAGTGGTTTTCTTAATGCTCTTGATAGACCACTGAGCCAGTCTATTGATACTCACTGGAATAAGCAGCTGGCAATGATAGAATCTCTTTGTGCAAGAAGCACTCTGAGAAGAGAGTTGTTGTTGTTGTGGACTTCAGTCCTGAGACTGGTTTGATGCAGCTCACCATGCTACTCTATCCTGTGCAAGTTTCTTCATCTCCCAGTACCTACTGCAACCTACATCCTTCGGAACCTGCTTAGTGTATTCATCTCTTGGTCTCCCTCTACGATTTTTACCCTCCACGCTGCAATCCAATGCTAAATTTGTGATCGCCTGATGCCTCAGAACATGTCCTACCAACCGGTCCCTCCTTCTTGTCAAGTTGTGCCACAAACTACTCTTCTCCCCAATTCTATTCAATACCTCCTCATTAGTTATGTGATAAACCCATCTAATCTTCAGCATTCTTCTGTAGCACCACATTTCGAAAGCTTCTATTCTCTAGCTGTCCAAACTATTTATCGTCCACGTTTCACTTCCATACAAGGCTACACTCCGTACAAATAGTTTCAGAAACGACTTCCTGACACTTAACTCTATACTCGATGTTAACAAATTTCTCTTCTTCAGAAACGCTTTTCTTGCCATTGCCAGTCTACATTTTATATCCTCTCTACTTCGACCATGATCTGTTATTTTGCGACACCAAATAGCCAAAATTCTTTACTACTTTAAGTGTCTCATTTCCTAATCTAATTCCCTCAGCATCGCCCTACTTAATTTGACTACATTCGATTATCCTCGTTTTTCTTTTGTTGATGTTCATCATATACTCCTTTCAAAACACTCTCCATTCCGTTCAACTGCTGTTCCAAGTCCTTTGCTGTCTCTGACAGAATAACAATGTCATCGGCTAACCTCAATGTTTTTATTTCTTCTCCATGGATTTTAATACCTACTCCGAATTTTTCTTTTGTTTCCTTTACTGCTTGCTCAATATGCAGATTGAATAACATCGGGGATAGGCTACAACCCTGTCTCACTCCCTTCCCAACCACTGCTTCCCTTTCATGTCCCTCGACTCTTATAACTGCCATCTGGTTTCTGTACAAATTGTAAATAGCCTTTCGCTCCCCGTATTTTACCCTTGCCACCTTTAGAATTTGAAAGTGAATATTCCAGTCAACATGATTAAAAGCTTGTCAACATTTTCAAAGAAGAGAGAAACAGACCAAAATGGAGGAACTGGCAATATGCTGATGAAAGAAATTTTTACCTTCTGTGTGCTATTCTATCTTCTCCCACGAACCATGGACCTTGCTGTTGGTGGGGAGGCTAGTGTGCCTCAACGATACAGATAGCCCTACCGTAGGTGCAACCAGAACGGAGGGGTATCTGTTGAGAGGCCCAACAATCTTGTGGTTCCTGAAGAGGGGCAGCAGCCTTTTCAGTAGTTGCAGGGGCAACAGTCTCGATGACTGAGTGATCTGGCCTTGTAACATTAACCAAAATTGCCTTGCTGTTCTGGTACTGTGAACGGCTGAAAGGAAGGGGAAACTACAGCCGTAATTTTTACCGAGGACATGCAGCTTTGCTGTATGGTTAAATGATGATGGTGTCCTCTTGGGTAAAATATTTCGGAGGTATAAGAGTCCCCCATTCGGATCTCCGGGCAGGGACTACTCAGGTGGACGTCGTTATCAGGAGATAGAAAACTGGCGTTCTACTGATCGGAGCGTGGAATGTCAGATCCCTTAATCGTTCAGGTAGGTTAGAAAATTTAAAAAGGGAAATGGATAGATTAAGTTAGATATAGTGGGAATTAGTGAAAGTTCGGTGGCAGGAGGAACAAGACTTCGGGTCAGGTGAATACAGGGTTATAAATACAAAATCAAATAGGGGTAATGCAGGAGTGGGTTTAATAATGAATAAAAAAATAGGTGCACGGGTAAGATACTACAAACAGCATAGTGAACGCATTATTGTGGCCAAGATAGATACGAAGCCCACACCTACTACAGTAGTACAAGTTTATATGCCGACTAGCTCTGGAGATGACGAAGAAATTGATGAAATGTATGATGAGATAAAAGAAATTATTCAGGTAGTCAAGGAAGACGAAAATTTAATAGTCATGGGTGACTGGAATTCATCAGTAGGAAAAGGGATAGAAGGAAATATACACTCCTGGAAATTGAAATAAGAACACCGTGAATTCATTGTCCCAGGAAGGAGAAACTTTATTGACACATTCCTGGGGTCAGATACATCACATGACCACACTGACAGAACCACAGGTACATAGACACAGGCAACAGAGCATGCACAATGTCGGCACTAGTACAGTGTATATTCACCTTTCGCAGCAATGCAGTCTGCTATTCTCCCATGGAGACGATCGTAGAGATGCTGGATGTAGTCCTGTGGAACGGCTTGCCATGCCATTTCCACCTGGCGCCTCAGTTGGACCAGCGTTCGTGCTGGACGTGCAGACCGCGTGAGACGACACTTCATCCAGTCCCAAACATGCTCATTGGGGGACAGATCCGGAGATCTTGCTGGCCAGGGTAGTTGACTTACACCTTCTAGAGCACGTTGGGTGGCACGGGATACATGCGGACGTGCATTGTCCTGTTGGAACAGCAAGTTCCCTTGCCGGTCTAGGAATGGTAGAACGATGGGTTCGATGACGGTTTGGATGTACCGTGCACTATTCAGTGTCCCCTCGACGATCACCAGAGGTGTACGGCCAGCGTAGGAGATCGCTCCCCACACCATGATGCCGGGTGTTGGCCCTGTGTGCCATCGGTCGTATGCAGTCCTGATTGTGGCGCTCACCTGCACGGCGCCAAACACGCATACGACCATCATTGGCACCAAGGCAGAAGACGACACGTCTCCATTCGTCCCTCCATTCACGCCTGTCGCGACACCACTGGAGGCGGGCTGCATGATGTTGGGGCGTGAGCGGAAGACGGCCTAACGGTGTGCGGGACCGTAGCCCAGCTTCACGGAGACGGCTGCGAATGGTCCTCGCCGATACCCCAGGAGCAACAGTGTCCCTAATTTGCTGGGAAGTGGCGGTGCGGTCCCCTACGGCACTGCGTAGGATCCTACGGTCTTGGCGTGCATCCGTGCGTCGCTGCGGTCCGGTCCCAGGTCGACGGGCACGTGCACCTTCCGCCGACCACTGGCGACAACATCGATGTACTGTGGAGACCTCACGCCCCACGTGTTGAGCAATTCGGCGGTACGTCCACCCGGCCTCCCGCATGCCCACTATATGCCCTCGCTCAAAGTCCGTCAACTGCACATACGGTTCACGTCCACGCTGTCGCGGCATGCTACCAGTGTTAAAGACTGCGATGGAGCTCCGTATGCCACGGCAAACTGGCTGACACTGACGGCGGCGGTGTACAAATACTGCGCAGCTAGCGCCATTCGACGGCCAACACCGCGGTTCCTGGTGTGTCCTCTGTGCCGTGCGTGTCATCATTGCTTGTACAGCAGTGTCCGGAGCAAGTATGGTAGGTCTGACACACCGGTGTCAATGTGTTCGTTTTTCCATTTCCAGGAGTGTAGTAGGTGAATATGGATTGGGGCTAAGAAATGAAAGAGGAAGCTGCCTGGTAGAATTTTGGGTAGATCATAACTTAATCATAGCTAATACTTGGTTTAAGAATCATAAAAAAGGTTGTATACATGGAAGAACCCTGGAGATACTAAAAGGTATCAGATAGATTATATAATGGTAAGACAGAGATTTAGGAACCAGGTTTTAAGTTGTAAGACATTTCCAGGGAAAGATGTGGACTCTGACCACAATCTATTGGTTATGAACTGTAGATTTAAACTGAGGAAACTGCAAAAAGGTGGGAATTTAAGGAGATGGGACCTGGATAAACTGAAAGAATCAGAGATTGTACAGAGTTTGAGGCAGAGCATAAGGGAACAATTGACAGAAATGGGGGAAAGAAATGCAGTAGAAGAAAAATGTGTAGCTTTGAGGGATGAAATAGTGAAGGCAGCAGAGGATCAAGTAGGAAACAGACGAGGGCTAGTAGAAACCCTTGGGTAACAAAAGAAATATTGACTTCAGTTGATGAAAGGAGAAAATATAAAAATGCAGTAAATGAAGCAGGAAAAAAGGAATACAAACGTCTCAAAAGTGAGATCGACAGGGGGTGCAAAATGGGTAAGCAGGGATGGATAGAGGACAAATGTAAGGATGTAGAGGCTTATCTCACTAGGGGTAAGATAAATACTGCCTACAGGAAAATTAAAGAGACCTTTGGGGAAAGGAGAAGCACTTACAAAAATATCAAGAGCTTTTTTGGAAACCCAGTTCTAAGCAAAGAAGGGAAAGCAGAAACGTGGAAGGAGTATACATAGGGCCTATACAAGGAGGATGTACTTGAGGACAATATTATGGAAATGGAAGAGGATGTAGATGAAGATGAAATGGGAGATATATTATTGCGTGAAGAGTTTGACAGAGCACTAAAAGACCTGAGTCGAAACAATGCCCCCGGAGTAAACAACATTCCATTAGAACTATTGACAACCTTGGGAGAGCCAGTCCTGACAAGACTCTACCATCTGTTGAGCAAGATGTATGAGACAGGCGAAATACCCTCAGACTTCAAGTAGAATATAATAATCCCAATCCCAAAGAAAGCAGGTGTTGAAAGATGTGAAAGTTACCAAACTATCAATTTAATAAGACACACTGCAAAATACTAATACGAATTATTTACAGAGGAATGGAAAAACTGGTAGAAGCCGACCTCGGGGAAGATCATTTTGGATTTCGTAGAAATTTTGGAACACGTGATGCAATACTGACACTATGACTTATACTAGAAGAAAGATTAAGGAAAGGTAAACCTACGTTTATAGCATTTGTAGACTTAGAGAAATCTTTTGACCATGTTGATTGGAATACTCTCTTTGAAATTCTGAAGGTGACAGGGATAAAATACAGAGAGATTGATTTAAGTGTCAGGAAGTCGTTTCTGAAAGTATTTGTATGGAGTGTAGCCATGTATGGAAGTGAAACGTGAACGATAAATAGCTTACATAAGAAGAGAATAGAAGCTTTCGAAATGTGGTGTTACAGAAGAATGCTGAAGATAAGGTGGATAGATCACGTAACTAATGAGGAGGTATTGAATATGATTGGGGAGAAGAGGAGTTTGTGGCACAACTTGACTAGAAGAAGGGATCGGTTGGTAGGACATGTTCTGAGACATCGAGGGATCACCAATTTGGGATTGGAGGGCAGCGTGGAGGGTAAAAATCGTAGAGGGAGACCAAGAGATGAAGACACTAAACAGATTCAGATGGATTTAGGTTGCAGTGGATACTGGGAGATGAAGAGGCTTGCACAGGATAGAGTAGCATGGAGAGCTGCATCAAACCAGTCTCAGGACTGAAGACCACAACAACAACATGTTACTCTATTACTGTAATTCTTTTATGCAAACGTTTATTTTATGGCTGTCAAAGCATAAGGGTTTTGTAGCTCTTCAAAGCGGCGTCCAGTGAATTAGAGCTGGGGAAATCACCTCCACTGCACCTTCTGTTTACATGATCAATGACAATGATAAAGCATCTGATTCAGTCGCCCCAGGAAAGAGAAGCTTCAGAACTCGAACTTTTAAATAAACACAGAAAATTATATTTAGATGTAAAACTATTTGTCCAGAGATGCTGTGAGGTAGCAACTTTCCTCTGGCGACCATTCGTCATTTAAAAATGATATCTGAAGAGAAGAGGCGTAGAGTCATGAAAAGGATACAACAGTTATCCTTCCTCATACTTCAGTAATCCCAGAATACACTCTAACGACATTTCCCTTTAGTACATCGCGAACCGTTTTTTCTCTTTGTTTCCGCCAGTCGATTCTAACGGAACTGGCTTACGTTTCGATATAGAAACAGTTATCTCAACCTACTCTGCTCTTCTGAAAGTTACAAAAATAACATTGAATGTTATGAAGTAGAAGAGATGCTCATTCCTACATGTTCCTCCACAACTGTTAACATGTGAATCCTTGGGAATCCTTGTTGTCCTGAATTAAAGATTGTTTTTTTTCTGTACATGAATTGAAATATGAATTTTGCTGTTCTCCAGTAAAGAGAAGAGAGGAGTAATGAGACTGGACATGTATTTCAGAGCCGCACCACATCAAAAAACAAATCTTGTTGAAGCACATAAATTCTGCTACTCCAGCTGCTGAATTTCTAGTTGTGCAATGGGAAGATGCAGCAGTAAAGTATACAAGGATAAATTTTTAAACAGAATGAAGGAGAAGCAATAAACATTGTGTGTGTAGTGGGGCAGCCTATGTACGATGACAAAGTGCATTGTTGCCAAATTTATTCAAGATGGCGGCAATAACGTCATCCAGGATATCGGCATTTAGACTTGGTAACAATACTTGACGTTATCCAAGATGGCGGCTTTTGGCGGAAAATAGGCCAATTGTGCTACGTCCACTAACCTAACCTCACAGAAAACATGGTGGGAAGTTTGAATTTTGGTAGGAAAACAGACGAATTGTTCTGTTTTCACAAACTTAAGCCTCCAGAGGAAAAAAATGGCAGGAAGTTTCAATTCCAACAGGATAATGCATGAAGAACTGTACTTGTCTTTCTTATTATTCGTTATTATTGATTATCATTTATTAACATTCATTATCATTTATTATTATTTAAACAGACAAATTGGGCTATGTCCACTAACCTAAGCCCACAGAAAGAATAGGCCCCAAATTCAAATTCCAAGAGGAAAATGCTTGCAAAACCGTACTTGTCGTTATTATTCATTTTTATTGATTATCATTGATTATCATTTATTATTAACCATTATCATTTATTATCATTTATTATTATGTATTATTATTGACCTGCCTACACTAGAGAATTCACTCCAATTCAAATTCCAACACGATAACGTCACGAAAATTGTACTTCTATTTATTATTATCATTTATTATTTATTCGAGATGTCCACTTTTCTCGGTGAGAAATCAATTTTTCTTACATCCATATCAAAAATCTATCACAAGATCAAATCCCAACACCGTAATTGATCACACGTACGAACTTTCTCCGTCACTTATCTTTTTTCACTGGTAACCTATCACAATCAGGTCAAATAATAAACTGCATTTATAGTAACCTATGTCACGTCCTTTGATTTTGCAAGGGGGAAGGGACTGAAGACTTTATTTCATCTTTGATATCTGAGTGCAGTCGCCACGGCGTCCGCGACCCAACTGCCGAAGCCTGTCACGTGAGGCGGTCTCTAGCGCTTGACTGCCGGTACGCTGCGTGCGAGCCCAGCAAACGCTCCCACGTCGTAAACATGTTTTTCTGGACAGGCTGGAACTTGCCGAGTTTGACGTCACAATTGTCCATTGTCCGCTCACCACGTGTATTCGTTCCCTCTGCACGTTTCCCGCTGAAATTGTTGGCCTTGGAGCTGAATCACGCAACGGTCGGATGTTCCCTGCCACACATTTGGCGCCAAAGTTTTTTCCAGGGCACATTCAAACCTGTCGATGCCGACCGCTCACCATCCACGATGTGTTCTTGTGCGAGCGAGATGCAGTGCTCCACTTTTAGCGGACAAAGTTTGCTCGACAGTGGAATCCGCCATGACTGTATAATAGCACGTTTGGTCAGCACTAGAACGCTCGCTAATTGACTCTCTCTTGCGCACACGTTATAACAGTACAATCGCTGCGCCGCCGCCCCGCTTACGTCACACACCCACCATACACGCAATGGACAAAAATCTTCTGTAAATACGGTATGTTCCACATCGCTCATCTAACCTATCAATTGCCTAAGTACTTAATTCCATTTCAGTTTTAATCATATTAAATAATTCAATTTACAATTTCATATATGTATGCAAAGGTTTTCAGCTACCTAATTTCAACTACTTTTCGAGGACAAGACAGCCACCTCTTCCTAGGAACCAGTGCCGAGTTTAAATTCTGGCATTAAACAAACATCACTTCTACTTTCTCTATCTACATAACAAAGTTGTTTGAAAGAATGGGTACTTGTACAGATCTCAGCCAACCGACCGCCACATCCTCCTAGGAACCAGCGCCAAGTTTGAAATCTGCCAGTAAATGAAGCTCTCACGCGCTCTCACCACCAACCAAAGAAAATTGTTGCAAACCTAGCTCATCGCCACTAAACTAAGCCACCAGCACTTAACCTCTTCCTACACGTTTTGGGTAAAGGACCCACCCTGCACTAGGCCCATGGATGGACGAACCAATTTACTTTATTTAGGAATGGAGTATATGTATCACACCGACATGTTCCACACCATACAGACCTGAAAAACACTCCTACATAACTCATTTACAATGCTCTAGACACACGCTTGCTAATTGTAAACAGTTAAAAATACCCCATAGCACAGCCTACAGACATGTGAACCACTAGTAAATAATGCAAAACATTTACGTCCAAATAGCCAAACAACTCCTAATTTTCAGAAATAATTTCAGTCCATAGGCTGGTGGGAGGAGTGTACTTTATTTATTTGGGCCATGTCTTTTTGAAACTTTGGCATCACATAGGTTTAGATATGTAGGGCTGACGTAAAGCAGCTTCTAAACTCCAGTAATGCAATACACGTGACAACACAACCACACCCATCAAGATATTCATTCCAATCCAGACCTGTAACTCCTCTTCAGATAATTTTTTACATTTATTTGTTGACTCACTCACAGTCTGGCCAGATTGCCGTTTTTGCGCAAAAACCACTCAGACTGCGCTGTGCTGCTCGAGGAAGTAAGGAAGGACTGCACTCTATTTATTAGGAACCCTTTTATTTAGTCGTGGAGTATATTTGTCACAAAACACCTGCACTGATCCGCCTGTGGTCATCTGACACAGGCCACAAACGTGTAAACAACTCCTAATTTCTCCACACAATAGCAAACAGCTCTTAAATAATGCAGTACACAATATCAGCAGACGCGCTCTATACTCTTAAACTCTACAAATAAAGCACAGAACAGTGAACAGACATGCTTGAAAACAGTGCAACAGACACTATATCGAACTGCTACTAAATAATTCTTCACACAGATGTGTAGATACGCTCAGTACTCGTAAACTATCCTAATAACACATAGCAGAGCCTGCAGATCCTCTAACAAAATAGCTCAGCAGACGTGCACAGGGCCCCCCCCCCCTCCCTCCTCACCCTGCCCATAGAATCGTGAAATTACACATCCGCCTGATTTCAGACCTCACACAGCCCCTACTCGGCTTCCGCAAGCATGAGTTGGTGCGGTCAACGCGCTTGTCAGCTGTCAGAGCACACACATACATACGTCCAGGATACCGATCCGTCACAACACCAAGCCACGACCACTGAACGTGGGTAAGTCAACTTTATATCAACGCATCATAATTCCAAACCGCAGTCTCCATATGCTACAAACATCATAGCAGAAGCACATGTCCTTATCTTCTATGATACACTGCACATTGGGCCTGACACAACATTACATGGCCCTTTAACTAAACATAACTACACATCCCTGCTCTCGCCTCGTCATGTGACCAGCCATCTAAAACCTTCTTAATATTATTCTTAGTTTACAACATTTTCATTAAAAATAAGATGTAATATACTCCTCCCGCCACACCTAACCTCGCACCCATCCAACCATCAACTTACACTAACGTCGTCAACCCTATCTTGATGCTCATATATCACCCCACAATCCATGTCCATCAATCAATTTACTATTCTCATCCCCTCTTTTCGAATCACAAATGTAGCCTCTCCCACACCAATCAACTCATCTTTCTCGCACTTTCAGCACTAACATTAATTTTACACGCACCCAGGAATACCAAACCCAATTAAAGAGTGAACCTTTTATACAGAGCATCAAGCACATACGACACTCACACCAATTCTCAAAGCCTGGTCCATATTTACCATCACCACATTTAATTAAATATTATTACCATTGCCTCAACACTCTGCCAGCACTCGATTTGTACCTATTTTTCCGCTCGTAACTCTTGTCACTAGCGGTAGAATGTCACTATCTATTGATTGAATAAATTTCCACATAAAAAAATCTCGCCGAGCCGTTTGGAGACTCCTATATTCAAAGTAATAGCATCATTCAGCTATCACTTGCTCTTATCTAATAACTCATCCATCAGGTCCGGGGGCAAGATGACCCCTTTCTTTCTTTCTTTCTTTCTTTCTTTCAGCAGTAGGGAGCTATTTTTTAGAGTGGTATCTAAATTGCGCCATCAACTTAACATCACCAATCACGAAACATTTTTTCAAATACGTAAACACCCTTACTCAATTACACAGCGGTTCCGCTGAGGATATGACCTTCAATATTACAGTCCTTAATCCGATAACCACCAAACCTGGTACTAATCCAATCTTCACTCCTGCCAAAACTCACTTAATAACAAAAAAGCATTCTCCCTTTCTAAGCATAGATGAGTATGGATTTATCTTCACCCATCTGATCTCTGCAATTTAAGTTGGAGAAAGACATATCTATTACCTTCTGCAGGCTGTATAGAAACAAGACGAGCTCAGTTACTGCAACAGGATCTTGTTTTGACCATTCACCGGAAATGAGCGCAATGTAGTACGTCCGAAACTAGATACAAGTACAACAGGTCCTCAACACCCAATCATCTTTCTCCTCTACCATCAAACAGTGAAACAAAATTACCAGCTATAAAAGCTCATCATATTTATATGTCACGAAGGCACCAATGCGATCCACCTCCAGCGAGGACAAAGCGAATTCACAATACTCTCCCTGAATGCGACCATCCAAGAATTCCTAACAGCTCACCAAGTCAGACACCGCAAACTGCAGCTGCCTATGTTAACAAGATCATATTAAGTATACAGACGCTGCACAGACCACTTTAAAGTTTCATCACCCATACTCTAAGCGAATGAGAAGCTACCTCTGACCCTTGTTCAAACAGTGTTTTGTAACATGATTTTGCACACTGACAAACATTTCGTCTTACTGCCACGACTTCGAAGTCAGTGTCTGATTCTAAACAGACATTAACACGGACTGATGCACGGCCTCTCACAGGAAACTATACCTTCCACCATGTAAAACGTATTCTTACAGTCGATAGCCTAACATTGAATGATTTTAAATAAAGGACAGCCACAACACAAGGAAACTAGAAGAGCCTGGTGGCGTTGTGGCGACTTCCCTCGAAAGTGATTGACCACCTATACATTTCAACTCATATGTCGCAGTGACCGAATAGTTTATAACTCTGCGTTCCATTTCTAGTGATTGGTCATTTTTGTACACAAATACGCAATCATCGTTTTCAGTGTTAGCAACCCTGGAAGTTGCGGTCCATCAACCAAAATTTGTCCCCCAACTCAAACAAGCATTGTCACTCAATCATTATGCACAGATGCAATGGGTAAGACACCACCGATCTACTGTAATATTATCCATCACAGCTGATATCGCGAAAAATTTTACATTATGTCCAACACTGACCAATCATGTGGCAGCTTGTTTTCCTAATTTCACTATCATAGCTAAGCCATACCTCCTCTGCTTTGCAAGTATCATTGTGAACATTCATAGATGACTGCTCAGCACGTCCATTCACACTTAATTCTCAAACACATAAAAACGATCAAAGTATACTAGACAACGCTATACATATTTCTAAGACCTCGCGCATAGTACTCGATCAATCTCTCTGCGTATGGCAGTCACAGAGCAATCTCGCCCTCTTAAATTAAAAGACCATCCTCACCTCGGCATTGACCAACCTATCCCACAACATCACTACCCAATTATTCCTCAACCGAGCAGACGAATACAGCTACACTCCACCTCTCTTCACTGAATAGAGCTTTCCTAGTCCTAACCCCTCCAAGTGCACTACATTTCTCGAAATGTAACCAAGTCTTGGAGCTTAGCACACCATATCGATCTATAGTAACAGACCTCAAAGTGCCTTAATTTAATAGCATACAGTTAAGAAGAACAAGAACGGAGCGATATTTATACACAACATAGTTCGACAGATTTTTAGGTAAATCATCCAATCTACACTCCTGGAAATTGAAATAAGAACATCGTGAATTCATTGTCCCAGGAAGGGGAAACTTTATTGACACATTCCTGGGGTCAGATACATCACATGATCACACTGACAGAACCACAGGCACTTAGACACAGGCAACAGAGCATGCACAATGTCGGCACTAGTACAGTTTAAATCCACCTTTCGCAGCAATGCAGGCTGCTATTCTCCCATGGAGACGATCGTAGAGATGCTCGATGTAGTCCTGTGGAACGGCTTGCCATGCCATTTCCACCTGGCGCCTCAGTTGGACCAGCGTTCGTACTGGACGTGCAGACCGCGTGAGACGACGCTTCATCCAGTCCCAAACATGCTCAATGGGGGACAGATCCGGAGATCTTGCTGGCCAGGGAAGTTGACTTACACCTTCTAGAGCACGTTGGGTGGCACGGCATACATGCGGACGTGCATTGTCCTGTTGGAACAGCAAGTTCCATTGCCGGTCTAGGAATGGTAGAACGATGGGTTCGATGACTGTTTGGATGTACCGTGCACTATTCAGTGTCCCCTCGACGATCACCAGAGGTGTACGGCCAGTGTAGGAGATCGCTCCCCACACCATGATGCCGGGTGTTGGCCCTGTGTGCCTCGGTCGTATGCAGTCCTGATTGTGGCGCTCACCTGCACGGCGCCAAACACGCATACGACCATCATTGGCACCAAGGCAGAAGCGACTCTCATCGCTGAAGACGACACGTCTCCATTCGTCCCTCCATTCACGCCTGTCGCGACAGCACTGAAGGCGGGCTGCACGATGTAGGGGCGTGAGCGTAAGACGGCCTAACGGTGTGCGGGACCATAGCCCAGCTTCATGGAGACGGTTGCGAATGGTCCTCGCCGATACCCCAGGAGCAACAGTGTCCCTAATTTGCTGGGAAGTGGCGGTGCGGTCCCCTACGGCACTGCGTAGGATCCTACGGTCTTGGCGTGCACCCGTGCGTCGCTGCGGTCCGGTCCCATGTCGACGGGCACGTGCACCTTCCGCCGACCACTGGCGACAACATCGTTGTACTGTGGAGACCTCACGCCCCACGTTTTGAGTAATTCGGCGGTACGTCCACCCGGCCTCCCACATGCCCACTATACGCCCTCGCTCAAAGTCCGTCAACTGCACATACGGTTCACGTCCACGCTGTCGCGGCATGCCACCAGTGTTAAAGACTGCGATAGAGCTCCGTATGCCACGGCAAACTGGCTGATACTGACGGCGGCGGTGCACAAATGCTGCGCAGCTAGCGCCATTCGACGCCCAACACCGCGGTTCCTGGTGTGTCCGCTGCGCCGTGCGTGTGAACATTGCTTGTACAGCCCTCTCGCAGTGTCCGGAGCAAGTATGGTGGGTCTGACACACCGGTGTCAATGTGTTCTTTTTTCCATTTCCAGGAGTGTATCATATGTAATGTATGGTTCTAGAGTCTATGATTGGTGCATCGAAGGTTCTGGTAAAAGAGAGAGAGAGAGAGAGGGAGAGAGAGAGAGAGAGAGAGAGAGAGAGAGAGAACATAAACACACACACACACACACACACACACACACACACACACACACACACACACACCTAAGACTACAACGATGAGCACTTAAAAACGGACGACAACCTTAGCTCGCCTAATTTTTCATCCTGTCAGACATACAGCCTTATCCCCAGTTCCCCTACGCTGAGCTATGTCTCCCCCAATCGTAAGACTTTTTCTTTCTATGATACGAGTGGACACATCTACTTCCCACTGATCACATCCGATCACGAGTCAGAAATTATACTATTACTCCATCAGGTATACATAAAAATGGTAGTAGCAGGTGGTACTTCCTACAAGCAAACAGATACGCATAACAGCAGCGTCCAACGTGTGAAAATTAAAAGTCATCCCGTCACCAACTCTGTAAACACCCGTCTGTCGGAAAGTGTGTACACAATGATTACAGCCCCTCACAAATACCCACAGCTAACTTAATTATGGCGCTGAAATCTCGATTGTACACCAAGCATGCGACAGGGTAGGGGTCACGTAAATCAAAGTGCGTTTAGAGGAATGTGTCAACTTTCATCACACATGAGATGGAAGTCCTCTGATGACCGATGGGTTCACCATTAACGATCGCAAGTAGACAGTGCTTTAAATCACATATGGAACATGTAGCTGTATACGATTAGAATGCAGGCTATATCAAGTGACTAAAGCACCCAAATAGAACACAAGAAAAAAACTGACCTTCAGCAACTTGTCCTGCTGTAGAATATATGAGTCAACGTTTACGTCGTACCTAGTTACAGCTCTATCTCAATCGATCATCCGATAAACTCTCTGTTATCCTTTAACAAAGAGGTGAGTAAGTTTAGACGTGGATGATTCTCTGTCCTCCTCAAAGGCATCAAATACAGTATTCAACTTGCCTGTGTCTGTGCTACCTCAGTAGACATACACTATAATACGTACTCGACGAGAAAAGATTGACTACCATCCTGATTGTGCTTGCTTCAATGTCATCGTTTTCCTACATTCCTCTTGTTGCCGCATACTTTACTCCATTTGCAAATTGCTCCATGCGAAACAGAAGATAAGCAAGTACGTCCTCATTCTCACCGCATTTCGGTGTGTGTTAGGTTAGTTTATACGTATGCGCTAATCGGTTTTCGCATTTCTTTCTATTTTATGTCAGATCCATCCATGCGCCCGTGACATAACCTATCGTTCAGTGTTTTAAAATTGCATGTAAATGTACCCCAGGTGTATCCAGCCACCTTCACATTCGGAGAGTGATTGCTCTGTTTTCTGTATGACTGTGTTCATGCACTCTGAGTTATTCAGGGAGAGTATTATGAATTTGCTTTGTCCGTGCTGGAGGTGGATCGCATTGGTGCCTTTGTGACTTGTAAATATGATGAGCTTTTTTAGCTGGTAATTTTTTGATGGTAATGAATAAACATGACAGGATGTTATGGATCTGTTGTACTTGTATCTAGTTTGGGACATACAACACTGCGCACATTTCCAGCGAATGGTCAAAACAAGGTCCTGTTGCAGTAACTGAGGTCATTCTGTTTCTAGTTAGGCTGCAGAAGGTAATGTATATGTGTATCTCCGCCTTCAATTGCAGATATCAGATGGGTGAAGATAAATGCATACTCATCTATGCTTAGAAAGGGAGAATGCTTTTTTATTATTAAGTGAGTTTTGGCAGGAGTGAATATGGTTTTATATATGCGAGTGTTTAAGGTTTGTGAGTGGAAATTGCCAACGAAGGGTGAATGACGTTGGGTTTGCTGGCTGGAAGGGACACTGTTTACGTGTCCAGTTGGAGATGCAGGGCGGATAGAGATCTGCGCTATTCAGGAGTCCATTTGTGCACTGTGTGTAGTTAGACAATTGCTGGAGTTCAGGTATAGAGAGAGCCCACTTCAGCATGCTGGTCCTGGGGCTGAGTGGACGGCGGTTTAGATGGACTGATATGTCGCTTTGGCGTGCCGGCGGCAGCGCTCAGACGTTCGCTTTGTAACATGCTATGGGATTAGTTTGAGCATTTAGTACTTGTTTCGGTGGTTATTGTATTAAGAACTGTAATATTGAAGGCCATGTCCTCAGCGGGACCACTGTGTAATTGAGTAAGAGTGTTGATGTATTCGAAGATATGTTTCGCGATTGGTGATGTTAAGTTGATGGCGCAATTTAGCTACCTCTGTAAAAAATAGCTGTCTGCTGCTGAAAGAACGAAAGAAAGGGGTGACCCTGCCCCCCAGACATGATGGATGAGTTATTAGATAAGAGAAAGTGATAGTTGTTGAATGATGCTATGTGTTCTGATATAGTAGTCTCTAAGCGGCTGGGCGAGATTTTTTTATGTGGAAATTTATTCAATCTATAGATAGTGATATTCTAATTCTAGTGATAAGAGTTAAGAGTGGAAATATAGGTCCAAATCGAGTGCTGGCAGAGTGTTGAGGCAATGGTAATAATATTTAATTAAAGATGGAGGTGGTAAATATGGACCAGGATTTGAATATTGGTGTGAGTGACGTATGTGCTTGATGCTCTGTATAAAAGGTTCACTCTTTAATTGGGTTTGGTATTTCTGGGTGTGTGTAAAATTAGTTTTAGTGCTGAAAGTGCGGGGAAAGATGAGTTGATTGGTGTTTAGATAGAAGCTACATTTGTAATTCGAAAAGAGAGGATGAGAATGGTGAATTGATTGATGGACATGGTTTGTGGGGTCATATATGAGCATCAAGATAGGGTTGAGGACGTTTGTGTATGTTGATGGTGGGATGGGCGTGAGGTTAGGTGCTGTGGGAGGAGTAAATTACATCTTATTTTTAAAGAAAATGTAAACTAAGAATAATATTTAGAAGGTTTTAGATGGCTGGTCACATGACGAGGCGAGAGCAGGGCTGTGTAGTTATGTTTAGTTAAAGGGCCATGTAATGTCATGTCAGGAGCAATGGGCAGTGTGCTACAGTGTCATAGGAAGTAAAGACATGTGCTGCTATGATGTGTATAGCGTATGGAGGCTGTGCTTTGGAAATATGCTACGTTGATATAAAGTTGACTTTCACCAGCGTTCGGTGCTCGCGGCCCCGATTGTGACGGATCGCGGTCCTGGGCGGACGTATGTGTGTGCTTTGACAACTGACGAGCGTGTTGACCGCGTCAACTAACGATTGCCCATCCGTGCAGGGCCTGTCGGAGGTCTGAAATCAGACGGATGGGTGACTTCACGATCCTGTGGGCAGGGTGTGGAGTGTGGTTGGGGAGGGGGGGGGGGGGGGAGAGGGTTACCAGCGCACGTCTGCTGAGTTATTTTGAGAGCGGATCTGCAGGCTCTGCTATGTGTTATTAGGGTAGTTTACGAGTACTGAGCGTATCTACACATCTGTGTGAGGAATTATTTAGTAGCAGTTTGCTATAGTGTGTACTGAAATTATGATTGAGTGCGTGTATCGCGCCTGCAGTGCAGATCACAGTGATTGGTTTTCCGTCACCATCTTGGTTGCATGCGAGTAGTAAATTTTTTCCCGGCCGTGTTAATCGTGTGTGTCAACAATCTGCGGGCTATTCTAACAATAGACGCCGGCTGTATACATGAGAAGAACAATGCAGCTTTCACATGTGTCAGAGGTGAGAGCCCTTTCTGGTCGGCTGTCACGAGCGCTCGGATGCTGAACTTGGCTGGAGGCTCTGGAACCCCCTCCCCGCCGACTGCTAGTGTGCGCGGCCTGCCTTGGAGCGTAATCTAAGGTGCATTGGCGATATCAATTTCTCCGGTGTTAGGTGCGAATGCAATTGTGTTGAGTGCATGTCTGGGGAAGGCCGAGCAGAGACTTTCGGTCGGTTTGGCAGCTGTGGGTGTTTGGGCGCGTCTGTTGCACTGTTTTTCGAACATGTCTGTGCACTGTGCTGTGCTTTATTTGGAGAGTTTAAGAGTACAGAGCTAGTCTGCTGATATTTTGTACTGCATTATTTAAGAGCTGTTTGCTATTGTATGGTGAAATTAGGAGTTGTTTACACGTTTGTGGCCTGTGTCAGATGACCACAGGCGGATCAGTGCTGGTGTTTTGTGACAAATATACTCCACGACTAAATAAAAGTGTTCCTAATAAATAGAGTGCAGTCCTTCCTTACTTCCTCGAGCAGCACAGCGCAGTCTGAGTGGTTTTTGCGCAAAAACGGCAATCTGGCCAGACTGTGAGTGTGTCAACAAATTAATGGAAAAATTTATCTGAAGAGGAGTTACAGTTCTGGATTGGAATGAATATCTTGATGGGTGTGGTTGTGTTGCCAAGTGTAGTGCACTACTGGAGTTAAGAACCTGCTTTACGTCAGCCTTACATATCTAAACCTATGTGATGCCAAAGTTTCAAAAAGATATGGCCCAAATAAATATAGTTCACTCCTTCCACCAGCCCATGGACTGAAATTATTTCTGCAAATTAGGAGTTGTTTGGCTATTTGGATGTAAATGTTTTGCATTATTTACTAGTGGTTCACATGTCTGTAGGCTGTGCTATGAGTTATTTTGAACTGAATGAATTTTATCCATAGTTGATGCTCTCGAACTCCGTAACTGCTCCTTTACGGGGTAGTAGAAAAATATCCGCTACCAGTCGAAATAAAAGGTTGTTCATTCGTCACACGACCGGTTTCGGGCTTGCGCCCATCTTCAGGTGTTTATACATTCATTTACATCTTTGTACTGTTGGAGATCACTGTATAAATACAAAAAAATTATTTGCTGGTGACTACACAAATACAAGTGGGACAATTGTAAGTGGTAAGTCAGTATTTGACGAAAATATATCTGCACTTATAAAAAGATGAAGCACCATTTTTACAGTTATGCTGTCATGATACTTTTGCCACTTAGTTACACAGTTATTGTCAATTTCACGTCCAGATATCAGGTGTAGCTCCATATTACAGTATTATGACATGCGCTCGTGAAATACTATGTTTACATACAAACATGTGGGCTGTGATCAAAGAACTTACCTGTAGCAGATGTAAAGATGTTGCTCACACAGAAACTCGTAGATTCTGGTCAAAGAACTTAGCCTCAGCAAGAGCAAAGGTGTTGCATATATAGAAATTTAAAAAGCTATTATAGACTGCGATGTTTCTTGACACACATTATGAAATTTTTTTCGTTCACATTTTTGACGGAAAACTTAGATCTAGGGAGTGCAATGTTGTTACATATATGAAATTACTCAAAGCTATTACAAATTAAAAAATTAAAAATTAAAAAATTTAAAAACCAAAAAATGACAGCTAGAACTGTTTTGTGCCACACTCTTGTCAGAGAACTTAGGTCTAGGAGGTTCAATAATGTTACATATATGAAAATATTGTTTAAAGCTATTACACATTATAGAATGCCAGTTACAGTTTGTGTTCATAATATGACTATTTCAAATTATGATAATGACCCTTGGACTGTTGTATGACTGCTACATCGAATTTCCATAGAATATTACTTTGTTTTTATATCAGAGGATAATTATTTTCTGTTTTTGAATACTTCATGAAATATGTAAAGATAGGATTTATTTGCAAGTTCCACTTGTTCGTTTAGAACAAGGTCTGTTGAGTTAGAGCTCTGGATATAAATTTCTTGTTCTTCAGGCAGATTCATTTTCATGCCTTTGTTCACAGTGTGTAGTATTTGTAGGTCTTCTGTAAAGGCTGTGGCTGAGTGGCCATGGTCTTTTAGGTGCATTGTAAAGGTGGGTTTATCAAAATTATTTAGCCAGAAGGCATCCATATGCTCTCGGTATTATAGAGTGAAACTCCTTGCAGTTCGGCATATGCAGAACTGTGGGCAATTGTCACATAAAAGTTTGTAAATACCTGATTTGTGGTGGCATTGGTTGTTTGTCTTACTGATGTGGATGATGTCCTGTTGTAGCTTGTTGCTAGTGCTGAAAGAGATTTGAATACCAGTTTTCCGTAAGAGGTTGGCAATTTGGTATGAAAACTTACCCATAAATGGTATGCAAGAGAATGTGTTTTTTCCTTCTATTGAATCTGATTTAGTAGGTGTGGATGTTTCTTTCTTGATTTTGTTGTTAAGTTTATCAAATACATCTGAGTTGTATCCTTCACTCCGTGCAATTTCTTTTATAATGTTAATTTCTTTTTTTTCATCATGGAGGCTGAGTGGGATTTTATGTATACGATTAAGTGTGGATCTGAAGAATGTCATTTTGTGTTGTGCTGGATGACATGAGGAGTTGTTAATGACAACGTCACTAGTGGGAGGTTTTCTGAAAATCTGGAAGGCATGTTTGTTGTTTACATTAGATATTGTAAGGTTAAGAAAATTGGTGCCTTTATCTACTTGATGTTCTACAGTGAATTTCATGTCGTTGTGCATGCTGCTGAGGCCTTTAACTAGTTTCTCAATCTCCTCAGTTGTACCATTGTACAAGATAATAGAATCATCGAAAATGGTTCAAATGGCTCTGTGCACTATGGCACTTAACTTCTGTGGTCATCAGTCCCCTAGAACTTAGAACTACTTAAACCTAACTAACCTAAGGACTTGAAACACATCCATGCCCGAGGCAGGATTCGAATCTGCGACCCTAGCGGTCGCGCGGTACCAGCCTGTAGCGCCTAGAACCGCTCGGCCACTCCAGCCGGCAATAGTAGTATCATCCACATACCTTTTGTAGTATATTATTTTATTTTTAAGTGAACTATCTGATCTGAAAAATGTATTTTCTATGTGGCTAATATAAATATCTGCAAGTATTCCTGCCAAACTACTGCCTATTGCAAGACCATCTTCCTGTTTATAAATGTTGTTATTAAAAGTAAAATAATTGTGTGATAGAATTATTTCTAGCAAGTCAATGAGTTCACATATCTCAGCCATGGTTAGCTTTTTGTGTTTTAATAGGTTGTTTCTAATTATCTGAATAGTCACGGACAGGAATGTTGAGTAAATGTTTATTATGTCCATTGAAGCAAATTTGGCACTCTCTGGTATTGGTAAGTCTTTGATGTGCTCAATAAGTTCATAGCTATTCTTAACTGAAAAATTGTTTTCATAGGTATAAAAGTTACTAAGAATGTCTTTAAGTTTCTTGCTGATAAAATATGCTGGACTGTTTCTTGAGTTGACTATGGTGCGTATAGGGCAGCTTTCCTTATGAAACTTTGGTTGCGAACGCAGTTTTGGTGCAGATGGGTTCATAACAAGGCATTTTAGAACATCAGAGTAAGATAAAAGGAAGTCAGAAGATTTCAGTAGTTTCTTAAGCTGGCCCTGAAATTTGGGTGTGGGGTCATTGTGTATTTCATATATGTTATTCTGGAAAAATTCTATAGTTTTTGAGATATATTCAGATTCATACTTAACAACAGCTGAGTCCCCTTTATGAGATTTGACTACCAGAGCTTTGTTTTCAGATAGTTTTCTTTTAATATTTCTGAGCATTAGGAGTCAAAGTTATTTGATTTTGTAAGTTTTTGTGTGTGATATTGTTAACTTGCAGCCCAATACTAATCTTTTCATTATTATTTATTTGAGCTCAGTCACATGCCATTTCAGAGTAGACAATTAATTCCTTGATATTGTTATCAGTGAGTAAAGGTGGCATATTATATTTGAGACCCTTCTCAAGTAATTAAGTTTCATTTTTGTCAAATGAGATGGTGGTTGAATTAATCACCCTATCGTAAAAACTTTGTTCTGATGTGGAAGGAAATTGTAGTTGTTGCAGTTTGTTAGGATTAAGACCAAGTAATTTTTGATTATGTCTCGTTGAAACTACTAGTTGTCCTTTGCACACTTGGTCATTAATTTGATCTACAATACACATAAATTGCATTTGAGTCAAGGAGTTGCTTAGTGCCAAGTGGAGTTTCAGCATTTGTTTGTTAAGGGCATCTTTACGCTTGTATAATGACTGGATTTCAGTTTTTAACAAAACAGTTTCACATTTTGACTTTGCTATTTTGGCTAACTTAATGTAGCTCCTAACATTAATTTTAATGTAGTTCGGTATTACTTTAGACAAAAGGCACTTTTTGTTGAATTTGATTGCTTGAATGGACTTCATCATCTTGATTTTACATGTTTTCAATGCATTGACAGTTCATAATACCTGGCTAGGTAACATTAAATGAATTTTATCCATAGTGGATGTTGTTGAACTCCGTGACTGTTCCTTTATGGGGTTGTAGAAAAATATCTGCTACCAGTCACAATAAAAGGTTGTTTATTCGTCACACGACACGAACTTGCGCTCATCTTCAGGTGTTTATACATTCATTTACATGTTTGTGCTGCTGGAGATCACTGTATAAATACAAAAAGATTATTTGCTGGTGACTACACAAGTACATGTGGGACAATTGCAAGTGGTAAGGCAGCATTTGACGAAAATATATCTGTACTTTCAAAAAGATGAAGCTCCATTATTACAGTTATGCTGTGATGATAGTTTTGCCACTCAGTTACACACTTATGGTCAGTTTCATGTCCATGTATCAGGTATAGCTCCATATTACATTATTATGATGTGCACTCGTGAAATACACTATGTTTACATACAAACATGGGGGCTGTGGTCAAAGAACTTAGATGTAGCAAATCTAAAGATGTTGCTCACACAGAAACTCGTCGGTTCTGGTCAAAGAACTTAGGCACAGCAAATGTAAAGGTGTTGCATATATAGAAATTTAAAAAGCTATTATAGACTGCGATGTTTCTTGACACATATTATGAAATTTTTTTCGTTCACGTTTTTGACAGAAAACTTAGATCTAGGAAATACAATGTTGTGACATATATGAAATTACTCAAAGCAATTACAAATTAAAATTATTTTTAACCGTTTACAGTTAGCAAGCGTATGTCTAGAGCGTTATAAATGAGTTATGTAGGAGTGTTTTGCAGGTGTATATGGTGTGGAACATGTCGGTGTGATACATACACTCCATTCCAAAATAAAGTAAATTGGTTCGTCCATGCATGGGCCTAGTGCAGGGTGAGTCCTTTTATCCGAAACGTGTAGGGAG
Organism: Schistocerca gregaria; assembly: GCF_023897955.1. NCBI lineage: Eukaryota > Metazoa > Arthropoda > Insecta > Orthoptera > Acrididae > Schistocerca > Schistocerca gregaria. Next base: position 397,281,876 of record NC_064931.1, on the reverse strand, counting down.
AGGTTAAGTGCTGGTCGCTTAGTTCAGTGGTGATGAGCTTGGTTTGCAACAATTTTCTTAGGTTGGTGGCGGAAGCGCAAGTGAGCTTTGTTCACTGCCAGGTTTCAAACTTGGCTCTGGTTCCTAGAAGGAAGTGGCGGTCAGGTGGCTGAGGTTAGTACAAGTGCCCATTCTTTCGAACAGTTTTGTTAGGTAGGTAGAGAAAGTGGAAGTGACCTTTCTTTACTGCCAGAACTCAAACTCGGCGCTGGTTCCTAGGAAGAGATGGCTGTCTGGTCCTCGAAAAGTAGTCGAAATTAGGTAGTTTGCATACGTATATGAAATTGTAAATTGAATTATTTAAAATGATTAAAACTGTAATGGAATTAAGTACTTAGCTAATTGATAGGTTAGATGAGCGATGTGGGAATTAGCATATTTACAGAAGACTTTGTCCGTCGCTTGTATGGAGGGTGTGTGACGTAAGTGGGGCGGGAGCACCGACTTTCCTGTTATAACACACGCGCGAGAGAGAGTCAATTAGCGAGCGTTCTAGTGCCGACCAAACGTGCTGTTATACAGTCATGGCGGATTCCACTGTCGAGCAAACTTTACGGCCAAAAGTGGATGGTAAGCGGTCGTCATCGACAGGTTTGAACGTGCCCAGGAAAACAACTTTGGCGCCAAAAGGGTGGAGTTGATGACGTGGGAGCGATCGCTGGGGTCGCCCCCAGTGTACCGGCAGTCCAGCGCGAGCGGCCGCCACACGTGACATGCGTCGGCATTGTCTCCGCCTGCTGGCCAGGGGGTGGCGAGGATTTGAACTAATTCAGTTGGAGTACGGGTGCAGTGGCGACTGCACTACGATATCAAATATGTGTGTTGACTGTGCTGGAGAACAAGTGATGACCGTACTGCTTGAAATAAAGTCTTCAGTCGCTTCCCCCCCTGCAAAGTCCAAGGACATGGCTTAAGTTACTATAAGTGCAGTTTATTATTTGACGCGATTGTGATAGGTCACCAGTGAAAAAAGATTAGCGACGGAGAAAGTTCGTACGTGTGATCGATTATGGTGTTGGGATTTGAACTTGTGATAGATTTTTGTTATGGATGTAAGGAAAATGGCTTTCGAACCGGTATAATCGTATATCTTGAATAAATAAGAAATGATAATTATAAATAGAAGTACAGTTTTCAAGATATTATCGTGTTGGAATTTGAATTTGGTGCAATTTTCTAGTGGAGGTATGCCTATAATAATAAATAATAAAAATAATAAATTATAATAAATGATATTGAATGATAATAAATGAAAATGAATGATAATGAATGTTAATAAATAATAATGAATAATAATGAACAAAAGTAATGTTTTGCAGCCATTATCATGTTGGAATTGGTATTTGGAAGGAATTTTCCAGTGGAGGCAGGTCAATAATAATAATAATAAATGAATGATAATCAACAAAAATGAATAATAGTAAAGACAAGTACGGTTTTGCATGCTTTATCCTGTTGGAATTTGAATTTGGGGCCTATTTTTTCTGTGGGCTTAGGTTAGTGGACATAGCTCAATTTGTTTATTTAAATAATAATAAATGATAATGAATGTTAACAAATGATAATCAATAATAATGAATAATAATAAAGACAAGTACAGTTCTGCATGCATTATCCTGTTAGAATTCGAACTTCCCGCCATTTTTTCCTTCTGGAGGCTTCCGTTAGTGGACATAGCACAACTGGTCTGTTTTCCCGCCACAATTCAAACTTCCACAACTCTTTTTAAAGATATATTTATGTGTAAGAAGAGTCCTAAACCTGAAAATGTGAATATGTCACTTGTTCTGAAAATTCACATGCAATGACAAGGCCTAAATTTTTGCATTATCTTTTCCTGAAAAATTTAAAGCAATTACAGAATCTGGTAGAAAAAATCATTAAAAATCATAAATATATTTTTCAGAATTTTAAATTCTGAAAAGGTAGGCATAAAGTACCCCTTCCCTCCCCCTTGGTATTGCAAGGGTTAAATCAGGTTCTGTTAAAGGAATCTGATTACGAAATGAGACACTAAAAGGACTAATGGGCAGCAAAATAACTGATAGTGGGCGAAGTGTAGAGGATATATAATGAAGGCTCACTATAGCAAGAAATGTATTAATGAAAAGGAGGGATTTCCTAACATCTAATATAAATTTAAGTCTTAGGAAGTATTTCTCGAAGATATCTGTATGGTTTCCAAGACGCTGCTCCTGGCGGTTGTGTAAAAATGAATGTGCTCAATGGAAAATACTGAGCGCGGAAATAAAGATTTGGCCCTGACTGACTACCCCCTGAAGCAGATCTTAGGATCTCTTTATGCCGATATTATTTCCTCCTTCTTGCTCTTTAACATATAAATTACAACATAAAAATAAATGAATGGTTAAGGGAACTAGTAACTACTAAATAATAAGTGTAGTTTCTGTTTATAAATTTATTGTACATTAAAACTCCTTTATATATTACAGATGTTTATATGTCGATGTGCAGTGGACATAAAGAAATCGAAATAAATTTCCTTACTAATACTACTGATACACAGCCCAAATCTGCCCCTTTTTATGTCCACACGATCTAATATAAATAATGTGAGAGACTGACATCATCTACGTCCCAAACACTAGAAGACACTGCTTTCAAAGATGATCTACAGTGATGTGCAACCTCAGTGGATATGAAACTTACGTGATCACAGCTGTTCTGCTTTATAGCCCCAATAAGCCGAAGAAATTAGCAATATCACCGAATGTACTGCGTCCGGTGCGTATGAGTGAGAAAATAAAAAACTCGTTCAAAAACTAGGACGGTGGAAGGCAGTCCTCTGACTAGTATAATCTAATACTATCTTCTTTTCTCTGTGTTCTACAGAGAAGAAACGCGAATTCCCAGTCACAAGGACGGAATTTAGATGGCTCAACATGAGTATTGACAGAAGAAGTGCTCTCAAACACAGAACGCTGAGTACCTACCCGGAGGCGAAGTCCAGTATCGTATAAGTTAACAACACCTTCTGTCACCTAAAGCCACTTACCAGTGCCTTGTGGCATTATATCATGCAAATTAAGCGTTAGTCATTTTGCCCGCATTTGTCTTTCAAGACAAACAACGCTTGCGAGTGTATTTCACTGGTGACAGTGAAATACTTGAACATTACCAACCTGGGTTCCACCGCTCGTCATCAAAAGTCAGTTTCGGCATGATGCTTAATGAGAAAGTCTAGTCGTGTCACTTTTGTCAATCTCCTGATCCACTCTCAGAAGCCTTGTTGGCCATATCAGAAACTTTATAAACACATTTCCTCTTTCTTCTTCTCCCACCTTCTGAGGAGGCAGTGCTGTCATAGATGGTGCAGAATCTGCGGCCTTCGGAAATACTAAATGCGTCTGTACCATTTCAGTACCCAAAACATCTGCAATACAATCAGCCTTATTGATAGCTTTCAGTGCAACTTCCTAATTATCTGCAACAAAATTACGTCCGCCGTTGCACTCTGCAAGACACACAAAACATCGGCACATGCACTTTTGTATCCCACCTGGAAGGCAGTGCGTGGGTCTGTTCCCATAAACTGAAAGGTTAGCTGAATGAAGGAAGTGAGTAGAAGCAGGAAAAGGTGAAAATGTCCCAGTACTGCTCTTGGAAATGGTTTTACTATACCACAATATTAACTGAATACATAACTTTGCACTCAGGTGGTAAGCCTTAGACTTGTCGTATGTCGTACATAGTCTCAATAACAAGCGAAGTGTCCTGGCCGTCTGCTCTTGATCAAAATGGGCAGAATCTGTCGCGGAGCTCGTAGACCTCCACAGCACTGGTTAGAGGGCGCTGTCGTCGGTGTCTGTCGCAGTGCCAACTTAAGAAATTCCACCTACGCCGTGGCATCGTAACTATCGATACCACAATCGCAATTTTACTCAGTAGCGCCGAAAATTAGTGCTGGTGCTGCAGATCGAATAACTGATAACAAGATACTGAGTCGAACTGAGGAAAACAAGAAACTTATGGCACGACTTCGTTTCGTGGGGCATATCCTGAGGCACCAAGGAAGTGTCAGTTTGGTAATGGATAGAAGTGTGTATATGTGGGTGTTGGGGAGGGGGGGTTATTAAAATTGTAGAGGCAAACAAAGTCTTGAATACAGTTAGCAGGTTCAAACTGATGTACACTGCATTAGCTGTGCAGCGCTGAAGAGGCTTGCTCAACATAGACTAGCATGTGCAGCTGCATCAAACCAGTCTTCAGACTCAAGACCACAACAACAACACTGGGGAAGGGGGTGGGAGGGAGAGGTAGGCTCCTGGTCCACAATTTTGCAAGTTCTTTACTGGGAAAACTCATGAGAAAGGTAGGTATCGTGTGATTCAGTACCCTCGGCTGTTGACATGGTAAAAAACGTTTCTGTGTTGCTCTAAATTAACGGCGGTGCTCATTCCCGTATGAGAAAAGCTATTTATCTCACACTATAAGCCGATGCAACGAACTGAGGCAGCGGTTCTTGTATTCTTTTGTTGTTGTAAACAGAAATGTCTCTGATATGTCGTTAAACTGTAACCACACGTGGAGTGACCACTGTATAAGCAACAATAGCAGCAACCTCTCTGGAATTTAGACGAGAGAGTGAAAGTTGTGAGCTGTAATTGTTGCCTTGCCTATGTGCGAAGGTGGAAGGAAAAATAAAATGGTTGAAATGACTCTGAGCACTATGGGACTAGACATCTATGGTCATCAGTCCCCTAGAACTTAGAACAACGTAGACCTAACTAACCCAAGGACAGCACACAACACCCAGTCATCACGAGGCAGAGAAAATACCTGACCCCACCGGGAATCGAACCCGGGAATCCGGGCGCGAGATGCGAGAACGCTTCCGCAAGACCACGAGCTGCGGACGGTGGAAGGAAGACAGAGAATGTAAAGAAAATAGTCATGATCACCTACCACTTACCAGCAGTTACAGATGTGGCTCCAATGTAATTTTCATGTGGTAAGTGAATAACGCTATCGGTCAGTTGCATTATGCTGTGTAGTTAATTGAGTATTGGACTTCGTTTCTGAAAGATTGCAGTTTCGTTGGTGCACCGTAAATGATCTGATAAATTGATAATCAGTATTTGGACACACCAATGGCGGACGGGTTCCATGTCAGCAGTTTTGCATTTCTTTCACGAATAGTTGTACACGAAGCTGATAAAGACATTAACCCAAAAATGTAAAACAAGTTATTGTATGGCATTGTTTGCTGGGTGGCTCCATGCAGGGGAGTTCGGCGGCCGCATTGCAAGCCCTTTTTAGATGGCGCTACAACGGCAACTTGCGAGTAAATGATAATAAAAATAATGATGAAGGACACACAAAGCTACCGCTACACTGCGGAGGCGCACATAAATACAAAGAGATATGTTTAGTTTGTTAAATTAACACATCTGAAAACTATTAATTTAAATATACATAAATATATTCATGGTAATTTAGAGCTAACACCAGAGACGCTTACATAACGAAAGCTGAAGAACAAAGGACGATAAAAAACAAGAAGACAATTCCTATCTGACTGCAGAAAAAAAGGAGAAGGCTTCTCTGTTCTACATTCTCATAGAAAATTTGATCACATACTTATTAACATTTGTGAACTCTCAGGTACACACATATTTCATAAACACAGAGAAAGAAAAGTTTTCTCGGTGTCTTCCATTCGCCACCTTGAGTGACTACGATACTGCTGTTACATGAGCAGTTATTCAAGTAATTTAAGTACAACAAAATAAAAACCTTGGTGTATACAAGAAAAAACAATACACAATTTGACATGTTCCAAATAAACATTTTGACAAATCACTTTAATTGGCATGGGAGATACTTGTACAAGGTATACTAACTTAAAATTTGAGTGCTATCATTGTTTTGAGGATAAGAGTTTAAGTCTGTTCAGTGATGTGTGTCCATTTGGGAATTGATGCAGTCACTGCTGGAGTGAAGTCGCAGTTGGCTGGTATGATGTCAATCGGTCGGCGACGACCGGCTGAGTGTACTTTGCAGCAGTGGTGGGCATCGAGGTGTGGTTCGTCCAGGACCGCGGCCATGACAGCCGTGCGAGCCTTGCCTCGGGCTGCCGGTTCAGTCGGAGCAGCCGCATCGTGGTCCGGCGGGCCGCACAGTGCAGAGTCGTGCACAGAGGCCAGGCCCGCGAGCAGCGGCCGCACTGACCTACAGCAGTCTCGGACCGAGCAAATGCCTGACGTCACCGCAAGGGCCGAGCAGTGCTTTTGCGAAAGCAGCTGTATGCCACGGACACAGCAGACTTGCGCGTAGAGACGCAGCCCACGGCCCGCGGCCTCGCTGCTCCTCAGTGTGCGCGCCCGTGACGTCACTGCACCAGTGCCGGGCGCAAACACTGCTGTGCTGCGGCCTACGGACTGTTGGTAGCGAGTCACGGGCTACGAGCGGTGAGTAGAGCAGAGTTTAGTGGAGTGGTGGGATTTCCTCTTTTTTTTTTAACGCACAAAATGAGCGAGGAAACTAAACGTGGTTTGTGGAAGAAGGTGCGCATGGCCAGAAAAAGAGAAGTAAAAGAAAAACTAATCAGTGGTGAGTAGAGAACCACACAGCCTGAAGTGAATCTTAATGTACAGTTTGGACCATGTTAAAGCCTATTGTGGATGGCGTTAAGAAAATCGTTCATTTTGTTAGCTGTTCGCTGTGCAGTGAAATTTACTCTCCTGCTGAATGGTCAAGTGGCACTTCGCACATTTCTCATCATCCATGAGTGTCTAATAAACAAGTGTGTTATGTCGACGAGAAATGGCTTTTTAAACCTGCTCACGAGATAACTGACGAAAAATGAGTGGCTATGTGTCCACAAGATGTAAGGTCGTACGGACCTATGAAAGTCTTATGGATCTTGTTCAGGCGTTAATCGAGACTGCAAAAGGCCATCATGTCTCACTACACAATTGTGTCGCGGTACATGGCAGAAAGTGCTAAAAGCCTACGACATATAATTATGCCTGAGGTAATTGCTCATATAACAGAAGGTGAATACTCAGCAACTACGGACATGTGGACATCCAGTGGAAGAAGAAACAATTATCTGGTATGTACTGTCTCTTGTTTCATTGACTGGACTCTCAGATCACGCATTTTGTTTACAACTCAGTTTCCAGATTAATTAAAAACGGGCGGTAACATAGGAATTGATTTGTTTAGACGAGTTATGTCTCTTGGTATCCACCACTCTACTATGAACAACATCTGCACACGACTGATCAAGGTACTAACATAGTAGTTGCACTGCGTGATTATTCACGATTAAATTGTTCCTGCCATATGCTAAATACAGGGCTACGAAATAATTTTTATGCGGAGTATATATGTGTCAATTGTCCATACGTTCATGGTCTTTTGACTGCGGCGAAAGAACGAGTCACTTACGTAAAGAAAAGTGGTCTTCTTAATGCTCTTGATAGATCACTGATCCAGTCTAACGATACTTGCTGGAATAAGCAGCTGACAATGTTAGAATGTCTTCGTGCGAGAACCTCTCTGAGAGGAGGGAAATAGCCCAAAATGAAGGAACTGATATCACACTGATGAAAGAACTTTTCACTGTATGTGTGTAAGTTGCGTAGCGTGGTTGTAAAGGTTGGGGAGACTGTGCGGTTATTATAGCGAGGCAAAATAGTACAATAAACAATAATTTAAACAAATGAAACGAAATGCATCAAATAAAACAACAACAACAACAAATACTACTACTACTACTACTACTACTACCACCACTAATAATAATAATAATAATAATAATAATAACTAATATGTTCTCGAAACGATGACAAATTTGTAGAACCCGAGCTGCAAGAGAAGAAGCACTTATATTTTCTTGTACACAAGTGCAATGCGCCTGTCTTTTCTTTCCACGAATAAGTCTAGAAGTCGGTCTACATAGATCTGGTCACTGGATAGCTCTCCAGGTAGTGTCTTTTCTATGGCTAACGTGCTAAAAAACGACAGCCGGATGTTGGAAATTGAATATCTCAAATAATTCTTCACTCGATGTGTATTTTCGACTTCTCGTGGCGTAATGAATAGTTCTTCACTCGTTTAAGAGCACTCATGCTTTGTTCACTGCTTGCTGTAGTTGCAGGTTGGGTCAAAACCAAACGCAGGAACTTCGAAGTTTCTTCATTAACGGAGTCTAAATCATTGTTGACAATGTACTTTAAGAGAATTCTTGGAGATAAGTGTTTTTCCTCATCAGCGTTTACGTTACACAGTTCATTTTCAAGTTGTTCTTGTTTGAAAAAAGAACATTTTTCTAATAATTGAAGCAGTTTGAACTTTGGGAACTCTTTTTGATAGTTCAGGAAACACTTTTCTTTCAAAAGTTCAACAAACTGAGTTTATGGAAACCTTTCCATCAGAACAATTTAAAAATACCGTATCTCGTACGTTAGTGCCCTGAGAGATGTCTTTTGACTGTCACAGAGTGATAAGTTGCCATTTAAACGCAAGCTGCATTTAATGCATTCATCATCGAATGTTTCTGTTCCTAATTGTCGTACATTTGTCAAAACAGTTCTTATTTTGTCGTGGGAAGCTGTTATACTGTCAGATTTTGACTGAAGTACATTAAAGAGATGCTCAACATAAACCAAGAACCCTGGGTAGAATCAAAGCAAGAAGACAAACGTAGGATCATCCATCCGTCGTTTCATTCCCACAGCACAGTTCAAAGATTCTGGGTCCCACTGAGAGTCTGTGTCATCAAATGTATAATTAAAAACACTATATAGCCCTAAGAAATGACTAGATGTTCTTGAAACTGCCCTGGAACGGAAGTTCCAGCGAGTGTTGCTTGCAGGTGGCAGTTCAAATCCTTTCTCAGTTAGCAATACAGTTCGTTTTGATGATTTGCTGAAAAACGAATGGAATGCAGTAAGATTACTTACAAACATGCGTAGTTGTCGAATGATTTTGGAGGCATGTAACAGTACCAAATTCAGTTGGTATGTGTAACATTGAATAAACAGCGCATAGGGACAGAACTGCTTCACCAATTGTTGTAGTCCCCTTTCTCCGCCCGCCATTACGGAAGCGCCATCATATGTTTGACTGACAACTCTTCCTTCCACATTCCATTCTTTCAATAATGCATGAATAATGTTTGACAAACCTTCAGCAGTTTTATCTACAGAAACATCGTAATATCCAGTTAATCTTTCCTCAATTTTGTCTCAAATACAGTACCTGAATGTTATACTCATTTGAATCTTGCGTGACACGTCTAATGTTTCATCAGCCTGAATGGAAATGAAATTTCAGTTCTGAATTTCAGATTATATTTTCTCATTAACTGTCAAAGTTATCATTTCTGTTACATCATTTTGTATATCTTAAAGGTTGAAGATGATGACAGATGGTCTCGGATTAACTGCTCTCCTTGACCAAGCAAATCCAACAATTCCAGACAGTTACCTTTGTTGCTGGAGGATTCGTCTTCTCGGTGGCCGCAAAAGGCTAGTTCTTGTTTACAAAGAAATACAATTGCTTGAATAAGACGAGCCAATACTCTCCTGCTGGATGCTACTTGTTTGTTGTATTTTATTGCTGTCAGATGAGCGGCTTTATTGTACAAATGCCCTTACTGCATCATTTCTTTTCACAACCAAACAGAAGACATATATAACAATATAATCTGTTATTAACTGCATTTGCAGTCAGCCAAGCATACTTTTCGTACCAAGCTGTCTGAAAAATGCGATTTTCTTTGGCTTCACTTAAAACAACACTCAGTATAGGAGTAGCTCGTTTGTCCTTCAATTCGCACATTTTTCGTACGTTAATGTAGAAAAAGGCGTTTTCAATAAAAATTCTGTAAAGTGTTTCAGTTGCTGGCTCACTCATGTTGGCGACACAACGAAAATATGCACTAAAATCTCACAAGAATGACTATGAACACAAACCGTGCGACTGTTCACTTCCATGTTAAAAGTCAGCGTAGAAGCGGCAGAGACTAGACTCGATACCTGTTACCAAGTGAAGTACAGCGGCCTTCGTGGAAGGGGAAGTGGAGGGGAGCCGAGAACGCCACTAACGCTCAGACGCACACAGCCAGGTAAGAGAAGGGAGGCGGAGACAGAGCAGTCGAGTCTCAAGCAGGCAGATACACCAATACTCAGGGTGCGGCGGCGCGGCCTACAAAGCTGATGCCTTCGTTCATTTAGTGCTCATAGTAGAAAGTTGTTTATATATTTGCTAAGAATTACTATTGCATCTTTTTTAAGCAAGAATACAGGGACGACTAAGTCTCAAAGTCTCCATTCATGCTACGCCACAGAAGTATGCTATTCTATTACTACAATTCTAATACGCAAACGTTTATTTTATAGCATTTAAAACATTAGGGTTTTTGTAGCTCTTCAATGCGGCCTCCAAGCAATTAGAACCGGAGAAATCACCTACACTGCACCTTCTGTTGACAGGGACGACGACAATGTTAAAGCATTTGTGTCCCCAGGACAGAGAAGCTACTGAAATCGGACTTTTACATAAACGCCTCAAATGAGACTTAGATGAAAAGCTATTTGTCCAGAGATACTGTGAGGTAGCAAATTTCTTCTGGGCACCATTCCTCATTTAAAAATGATATATGAAGATAAGAGGCGTAAAGTCATAAAAAGGATACAATAGTTTTCCTTCCTCATACTTCTCCAATCCCACAATACACTCTAACGACATTTTCCTCTACTGCATCTCCAACCGAATTTTCTCTTTGTTCTCGCTAGCGGCTTCAAACGGAAGTGGCTTACCTTTCCATCTAGAAATAGGTATCTCAAAGTACATGGCTCTTCTGGAAGTTACAAAAAAAATAACAATAATAATGTTCAGAAATAGGAGAGACGCTCATTCCTACATTTTCCTCCACAACTGGTAACATGTGAATCCTTGGGAATCCATAGTGTCCTAAATGATAGTTTGAATTTTTTCCGTATATGCACTGAAATATGAATTTTGCTGTCCTGCTCTAAAAAGATGATAGGAGTAAAGAGGCTAGAAAAGTATTCCAGACCCCCACCCCATCAGAAAACAAATCTTGTTGAAGCACATAAATTCTGCTACAAAATCTGCTGGATTACTAGTTGTGCAATTTGAAGAGGGGACTGAGGTAATCGGGTAGCCTACACTCGATGTAATTCAACATCTACACCGAACAAGCAGTAAAGGACACAAGGATAAATTTGTAAACAGAATTAAATATCAGGGAGAAGCAATAAACATTTTGAAGTTTACGGGTGACACTGCACTTCTGTCAGAGACAGCAAAGAACTTGGAATAACAGTTCAATGGAATCGATAGTGCCCTGGAAAAGGATTATAAGATAACCCTCATTGGAACTAAATGAAAGGTAATGGAACGTATTACAATTAAAGCTAGCAGTACCAAACGATTTTCCATAACGTGTACTACAAAAGGGAGGCGTAATATCTGACCAACACAGATTTCGTTAAGTTTCGTTGTCTTTTACGCCCAACATACTTTTTAAATATATATTTACGTGTAAGAATGGTCCAAAACCTGAAAATATGACATAGACACATGTTCTGAAAATCCACATATACTGACAAGACTTAAATTTTTGCGCTACGTTTCAGTGGAAAATTTGAAACAATTGCAGAATCTGGTAGAAGAAATCACTAAAAATCACAAATACATTTTTTAAAATTTGAAATATAATGAACATGACTAGATTACGGTATTGTGGAAAGGTAGGCACAAAGTACCCCTTTCCTCTCCCTCGCTATTGCGAGGGTTAAATCAGGTAGTGTTAAGTGAATCACATTACGAAATGAGACACTAAAAGGTATATTCGTCAGAAAAATTGCTGATGATGGCCAAAGTAGGGAGGATATAAAATGAAGACTGACTATAGCAAGAAAAGAATTAATGAAAAAGAGGGATTTGCTAACATCGAATATAAACTTAAGTGTTAGGAAGTATTTCTTAAGGTATTTGTATGGTTTCCAAGATGCTGCTCCAGGTGGGTTGGAAACGTTAATGTGCGCCATGGAAAATACTGACCGCAAAAATATAGAATTAGCCCTGTCTGACTACTCCCTGAAGCAGATCTTAGGATCTTTAACGGTGACGTTATTTCCTCCTTCTTGCTCTTTAACATATAAATTACAACATAAAAAAAATAAATGACTAAGGGAACTAGTAATTACAACATATTAATGTTGTTTCTGTTTATACATTTATTGTAGATAGAAACCCCTTTATATATTACAAATTTTTATATGTCTATGTGCAATGGACATAAAGAGATAAAAATAAATTTCCTGACTAACATTGTTGATAAACTGAAAAAATCTGCCCCTTTTTATGGCTACACTATCTAAAATAAATAACGAGAGATGACTGTGATCATTGCTTGTACAGCCCTCTCGCAGTGTCCGGAGCAAGTATGGTGGGTCTGACACACCGGTGTCAATGTGTTCTTTTTTCCATTTTCAGGAGTGTATATTAAAAATATTGTATGTCGATATGCAATGAACATAAAGAAATACAAATGAATTTCCTTACTAATTTTATTAATAAACTGCCCAAATCTGTCACTTTTTATGCCTACGCAATCTAAAATAAATAACGAGAGATGACTGATATCATCTACGTCCCAAACACCAGAAGACACTACTTTCAAACATGATCTACAGTGGTGTGCAACCTCAGTGGAAATGAAACTTACGTGATCACAGCGCTTTATAGCACTAATAAGCCAATTAGAAATATCACCGAATGTACTGCTCCCCAAGTATCGGAGTGTTGGTTTTCGTACACGTCTGCGACGATGGAAGAACTCCAGCCACATAAAAAAAACTCATTAAACACTAGGACGGCAGAAGGCGGTCCTCTGACCACTACAATGTAATACTACCTTCTCCATTCTGTATTCTACAGACATGAAAAGCGAACTCCCAGCCACAAGGACGGAATTCAGATAACGTCTCAACGTGAGTACAAGGCACAAGCCTTGTTGGCCCCATCATAAACCTTACAAACACATTTCCTCTTTCTTCTCCTCCCACCTTCTGAGGAGGCAGTGCCGTCAAAGACGGTACGGAATCTGCGGCCTTCGGAATTACTAAATGCGTCTTTACCGTTTCAGTACCCATTCCATCTGAAACACAATCAACCTCATTGATAACTTTCTGTTCAACCTCCTAATTATCTACAACAAAATTAGGGTCGGCAGTTGCATGCACTCTGCTAGACGCAAAACTCATTGGCACATGCACTTCCCTTAACATCTGGTCGAGGCTCCAGAAATTCGCAACCTCCTCCGCTAGGGAATACCTCACTAATTATACAAACAACAAACGAGGAGAACAAAACACTATGACGACAAGCACACTTAATCTAATTCTATCCTAACACTTACTGTTACTTAACTTCTCCCATTGAGCGGCTACTCATGAATATTACTTTACGTGCTTAAACGCACTGAGCCACATTTATTGCTCGAAATGAAATACATTGCCCATTCGAAACGCAAAAACTACCACAAAACTCCGACTTCTCGACAAAACTCATCTTCCCCTCCTAAGAAGCTACGCATGCTTAACACCTTGTACACTTCCAGATTATGAGCCTCACTCATTGATGATAGGCAAAAGTAACGTTCATATTTACACATCCTCAGAACACAGTCAGAGTTTACTTGACACATGTCACACATGAAAACGGAACTGAAAAGCTGCTAAAAGTTGCACTTACTGGATGTGATACTCACAGGGAGATACTGGTTCAACTGGCTCTGAGCACTAGGGACTCAACTGCTGTGGTCATCAGTCCCCTAGAACTTAGAACTACTTTAACCTAACTAACCTAAGGACATCACACACATCCATGTCCGAGGCAGGATTCGAACCTGCGACCGTAACAGTCGCACGGTTCCGGACTGCGCGCCTAGAACCGCGAGACCACCGCGGTCGGCCTCACAGGGAGAAAAATAGAACACTCAGCACACTCACCCACTGCACACTGGTGCTGTGTGTCGACTAAACTGCAACCCTAAGGTAGTCCAGAGTCATCGTCCTTAGGGGGGGGTGGCTGGTAATGTTCCCCTGTCACTGAAATTTGCACGTGACACACACCTCTGACATCAAAAGTGGAGGTCCAGGATGGATGACATCTACACGCGGAAGTCACAGTTGAGGTGGTGGATTATTGTCGGGACGATGATCGATGGGTGCTCATAAAAACTTCACTATTAGTTATACATTTTACAGAAGAACAAACTAGAACATTCTGTAATGCAACGTCCTCCATAGTATGTGCTGAAGACAGTTAGTGTTAAGAAACTGACGCAACAGGTAGCCATGGTCTGAAACGACTGCCTTCTATGTCTGAAAGCTTGTTGCACGTGGTAGTTGGCCTACAGGCTGGAAGATGCTACGCTCACAGCACTGACCTTAAAACCAGCAGTTGTGGCCCACAGTTAGTGGAGGCCAAGTCCCATGGTGGCTGCTTGTAGCCTCATGTCGCCCCGTGGAGCGGCATACACCTCTCCTCTTAAATAGAAGCTAACAGACTGAGACACCTTTGACTGAAAATAATGGTAATTTATGTTGGGACAGAGAGGTCTTGCTTTGTAAGTCACAGCTTGTAAACATGTAAACCATAAGAAGTTTGTTGACTGGATGTGTAGTTACTGGCCTACCAACGCCTTACTGTTGTGTCGTCGTTATTGTGGTGCCAGCCGCTTTCCTGGAGCACAATGTTGGAATTTGTTAGTGGCATTGCTGCATCGAACTCAGATTTTAATGTATACCGCAGAGACAGGCTGGACAGTGAAGGAGGAGGCGTGTTTATAGCGATAAGACGTGGAATAGTATCGAAGGGAATTGACGGAGATCCGAAATATGAAATAATTTGGTGAAGGTCACGGTTAAAGTAGGGTCAGACATGGTAACTGGACGTCTCTATAGGCCTCCTAGCTCAGCAGCTGTTGTGGCTGACCACTTGAAGGATAATTTGGAAAATATTTCGAGTAGATTTACTCACCATGTGTAAGTTCTGGGTGGAGATTTTAACTTGCCGGATGTAGACTGGGAGACTCGAACGTTCTTAACGGATGGCAGGGCAAAGGGTCCACTGAAATTTTTTTAAGTGCTTTATCTGAAAACTACCTTGAGCAGTTAAGCAGAGAACCGACTCGAGGCGATAACATATTAGACCTTCTGGTGACAAACAGACCCGAACTATTTGAAACAGTTAACGCAGAACAGGGAATCAGCGATCATAAAGCGGATACTGCATCGATGCTTTCAGACGTAAATAGAAATATTAAAAAGGTTGTGAAGATTTTTGAGTTTAGGGAAAGTGACAAAAAGCAGATTGCAATGTACCTGATGGCTTAACATAAAAGTTTTGTCTCAAGTACAGATAGTGTTGAGGATCAGTGGACAAAGTTCAAAACCATCGTACAATATGCGTTAGACGAGTATGTGCCAAGCAAGATCGTAAGAGATGGAAAAGAGCCACCGTGGTACAACAACCGAGTTAGAAAACTGCTGCGGAAGCAAAGGGAACTACACAGCAAACATAAACATAGCCAAAGCCTTGCAGACAAACAAAAATTACGCAATGCGAAAAGTAGTGTGAGGAGGGCTACTCTAGAGCCGTTCAATGAATTCGAAAGTAAAGTTCTATGTACTGAATTGGCAGAAAATCCTAAGAAATTTTGGTCCTTTGTCAAAGCGGTAGGTGGATCAAAACAAAATGTCCAGACTCTGTGACCAAAATGGTACTGAAACAGAGGATGACAGACTAAAGGCCGAAATTCTAAATGTCTTCTTCCAAAGCTGTTTCACAGAGGAAGACTGCACTGTACTTCCTTCTCTAGATTGTCACAAAGTTGACAAAATGGTAGATATCGAAATAGACGACAGAGGGATAGAGAAACAATTAAAATCGCTCAAAAGAGGAAAGTCTGCTGGACCTGACGGGATACCAGTTCTATTTTGCACAGAGTACGCAATGGAACGTGCCCCCCTTCTTGCAACGGTGTACCGTAGGTCTCTAGAAGAGCGTAGCGTTCCAAAGGATTGGAAAAGGGCACAGATGATACCCTTTTTCAAGAAGGGACGTCGAACAGATGTGCAGAACTATAGACCTATATCTCTAACGTCTATCAGTTGTAGTCATTAGTTGTATAATGACTTTTCTGGAGACTAGAAATCTACTCTGTAGGTATCAGCATGGGTTTCGAAAAAGACGATCGTGTGAAACCCAGCTCGCGCTATTCGTGCACAAGAGTCAGAGGGCCATAGGCACGGGTTCCCGGGTAGATGCCGTGTTTCTTGACTTCCGCAAGGCGTTCGATACAGTTACCCACAGACGTTTAATGAACAGAGCAAGAGCATATGGACTATCAGAGCAGTTGTGTGATTGTATTGAAGAGTTCCTAGATAACAGAACGCAGCATGTCATTCTGAATGGAGAGAAGTCTTCGGAAGTAAGAGTTATTTCAGGTGTTTCTCAATGGAGTGTCGTAGGACCGTTGCTATTCACAATATACATAAATGACCTCGTGGATGACATCCGAAGTTCACTGAGGCTTTTTGCGGATGATGCTGTGGTATATCGAGAGGTTGTAACAATGGAAAATTGTACTGAAATGCAGGAGGATCTGCAGCGAATTGACGCTTATCATTTAGCTACAATATAGCAGGTCATCAACTGGAAGCAGTTAATCCCATAAATTATCTGGGAATACGCATTAGGAGTGATTTAAAATTTAATGATCATATAAAGTTGATCGTCAGTAAAGCAGATGCCAACAGATTCATTGGAAGAGTCCAAAGGAAATGCAATCCGAAATCAAAGGAAGTAGGTTACAGTACGCCTGTTCGCCCACTGCTTGAATACTGCTCAGCAGTGTGGGATCAGTACAAGATAGGGTTGATAGAAGAGACCGAGAAGATTCAACGGAGAACAGCGCGCTGCGTTACAGGATCATTTAGTAATCGCGAAAGCGCTACGGAGATGATAGATAAACTCCAGTGGAAGACTCTGCAGGAGAGACGCTCAGTAGCTCGGTACGGGCTTTTGTTGAAGTTTTGAGACCATACCTTCACCGAGGAGTCAAGCAGTATATTGCTCCCTCCTACGTATATGTCGCGAGACCATGAGGATAAAATCCGAGAGATTAGAGCCCACACAGAGGAATACCGACAATCCTTCTTTCGACGAACAATACGAGACTGGAATAGAAGGGAGAACCGATAGAGGTACTCAAGGTACCCTCCGCCACACACCGTCAGGTGGCTTGCGGAGTATGGATGTAGATGTAGATATAGAAATGGTGTTTGGTCGACTCTGAGCTGGCCGATTCCCAAGATCTTTTGCAACAGGCATGGTAACATCACTATTTTACTCACAAACCCCGCAAAATAGTGGTGGCACTGCAGATCGAATAACTGATAAGAAGATACTGAGTCGAAATAGGGAAAACAAGAAATTCATGGCACAACTTCGTTTCATAGGGCATATCTTGAGGCATCAAGGAATTGTCAGTTTGGTAGTGGAGGGAAGCGTGTATATGTGGGTATCGGGGATGGGGAGAGGGGTGTTAAAATTGTAGAGGGAGACAAAGTCTTGAATACCGTTAGCAGGTTCAAACTGATGCACATTGCATTAGCTTTGCAGCGCTGAAGAGGCTTGCAGAGAATAGAGTAGCTTGGGCAGCTGCATCAAACCAGTCTTCAGACTGAAGACGACAACAACAACATTGAGGAAGGGGGCGTGAGGGAGAGGTAGTCTTCTGGTCCACAATTTTGCAAGTTCTTTACTGGGAGAACTCACGAGTGTCATAGATCTCGTGTGATCCAGCGCCCTCGGATGTTGACATGGCAAAAGACATTTCTATATTAATGGTGCTGCTCATTCTCGTATGAAAAAAGGTATTTACCTTACACTGTTGGCCGTAGCAACGAACTGATGTAGGTGTTCTTGTAGTATTTTGTTGTTGTATACAGATGCGTCTCTGGTATGACGTTAAACTGCAACCATACAAGTAGTGCCCACAGTATAAGTGGTCCCTATCCAACAATAGCAATAACCTCTCTGGTAGGTGGATGAGCGAGTGGAAGTTGTCAGCTGTAACTGTTACCTTGCCTGCTTGCGAAGGTGATAAAGGATGTAAAGAAAATAGTCGTGATGGTGTTCGAGAGAAACGCAAAGTTACAGATGCTGCTCCAATGTAATTTTCATAAGGCAAGTGCATAACGCGATCGGTCAATCGAATTTTGCTATATAGTTTATTGAGTATCGGATTTCGTTTTTTAAAAACTGTAGGTTCTTTGGCGCACCATAAATGATTTGATAAATTGCTAATCATTTTTTGAATCACACTAATGGCGGACGGGCTCCAAGTCAGTAGTTTTGCATTTCTTTTACGAATAGCTGTATACAAAGCTGATAAAGACATTAATACAAAGAGATATGTTTAGTTTGTTAAATTAATACATCTGAAAGGTATTAATTTAAGTAGACTCAAATACGACGGGCGTTTGAAAGGTCTGTGCAAAGTCCGAGAGATGCCACCACCGGCGCCTATCGAGGTCATGTTTAGTTATTAGCATCTTTGGAAAGAACGCACACCACGTTTGAGCCATATTGGTCCATTTCTTTGTGTTTGGCATTCTTGTGAATCAAGGAAGTCGAGTGATTGTCAAAAAATGGAAGAAAAATAATTTCGTGTGGTGATTAAACTTTACTTTATGAAAGGCACAACGCCTCAGGAGACTAAAGAGAAGCTTGATAAACATTACGGTGACTCTGCTCCATCGATTAGAACAGATTATAAGTGATATCAAAATTTCAGGAGTGGCCGTACGGGCACAAGTGATGCTGAACTTTCTGGACACCCTCTGGAGGTTACGACTACAGAAATCATTGATGAAATCCATGATATGGTGATAGATGTCAGAAGATATTTTGCAAGATCATTTGTACATGAGAAAGCTACCCGCAGGATGCGTTCAGCAATTCCTCATGGTTGACCAAAAACGGAATTGTTTGAAGTGCTGCAAGGATGGTTTGCAGCTGTTCAGAAGAATCTGTAGGACTTTGAGCGTCGTTTCGTAACTGCGGATGCATCATAGATACGTAACTATACTCCTCAGACCAAACAACAATCTAAACAATGGGCTAACAAGGGAGAATCTGCACCAAAAAAGGCGAAGACCTTTCCT
This sequence comes from Schistocerca gregaria, assembly GCF_023897955.1. Classification (NCBI taxonomy): domain Eukaryota; kingdom Metazoa; phylum Arthropoda; class Insecta; order Orthoptera; family Acrididae; genus Schistocerca; species Schistocerca gregaria. The sequence continues at coordinate 397,262,596 of NC_064931.1, read as the reverse complement.
TCGGCCGTAAAGGTTTTGGCGACTTTCTTTTGGGATTCGCAAGTGATAACTTCTTCCAGTGTCTGCAAAAGGGTATAACTATAACAAGTGAACATTATTCATCATTTTTGGACCGTTCTTTTCCATCACGAGAATGCACCAGCAAACACATCAGCAGTTGTGGTTGAAAATTTATGGAAATAGGTTTCCAACTTCCCCCCCCCCCCCCCCAACATATTCCCCAGACTTGGCTGCCTAGGACTACTATTTGTTCCCCAAACTGAAGAAATGGCTGACACGTCAAAGACTTTATTCAAACGAGGAGGTGATTGCAGAAACTATTAGCTATTTTGCAGACTTGGACAGTTCCTATTATTCGGAAGGGGTCAACAAATTAGAACAGCGATGGACGAAGTGAATAAGTTTAAATGGAGACTGTGCTCAAAAACAGAAGATGTTTAACCCACACATATAAGCAATTTCTTTTTATACTTTTCAAACGTCAGTCCCATTTTCATAGTTCTTAAGAGCTAACAAGATAGCTGCATACACAGCGAAAGCTGAAGAACAAAGAACGATATGAAACAGGAAGGCATCTGCTAGCTGATCGCAGAACAAATGTGAAGGCTTCTCTGTTCTTCCTGATCGTAGAAAGTATTACATGTACTTAATAACATTTGTGGACTTTCTGGTACACACATATTTCTGAAACATAAGGAAACAAAATTTTTCTTGATGTCTTACGTTTTCCTATGACTACGACACTGGCTATTACATGAGTAGTCATTCAAGTCGTCAGTACCACAAAATTACAAGATTGGTGTATACAAGAAAAAACAATAGACAATTTGAAATGTTTAAATAAACAGTTTTACAAATAATTTTCATTGGCACAGGAGATATTTCTACAAGACAGAGTAACTTAAAATTTCAGAGGAATCATTGTTCCGAGGATAAGAGGTTAAGTCAGTTCAGGGACGTGTCTCTAGTGCACTTTGTAGCAGAGGTGGGCATCGAGTGCGGTTCTTCCAGGACCGCAGCCACGACAGACGAGCGAGCCTTGCCTCGCGCTGCCGGTTCAGCCGTAACAGCCGTATCGTGTCCGACAGGCAACACGGTGCAGAGTCGTGCACAGAGGACCGGCCCGCGAGCTGCGTGCGCACTGGACTACAGCAGACTCGGGCCGAGCGAGTCCTGACGTCACCCGAAAGGCGGAGCAGTGCTGTTGCGAAAGAAACTGTATGCCACGGCCTCAGCCCACGGGCCCCGCACTCGCTGCTCCGCACTGAGCGAGTCCGTGACGTCACTGCACCAGTGCCTTGCGCAAGCACTGGCGCGCTGCGGCCTACGGGCTGTCGGTAGTACTGCCCGCAGTTGCGAGCTACGGGCTACGAGCGGTGAGTGGAGCAGTGTTCAGTGGAGTGGTGGGATTTCTTCATTTATGCCGTAACGCACAAAATGAGCTCGGAAACTAAACGCGGTCTGAAGAGGAAGGAGCGCATGTCAAGAAAAAGGGAAGAAAAGGAAAAATTAACCAGTGATGAGTAGAGAACCACACAGCTTGAAGCAAATCTTAGTAGTTCAGTTTGGACCGTGTCAAAGCCTAGTGTGAATGGCGTTAGGAAAACCGTTCCTTTTGTTTGCAGTTCGCTGTCCTGTGAAATTTACTCTATTGCTGAAGGGTCAAGTGGCACTTCACACATTTCTCGCCATCCATGAGCGTCTAATAAACAAGGGTCTTATGTGGACGAGAAACGGCTTCCTAAACCTGCTCAGGAGGTAACTGTCGATAAATGCGTGGCTATGTGTGCACGAGACGTAAGGTCGTACAGAACAATAAGATGTGAGGGTCTTAAGGATCTTGTTCAGACGTTAATTCTCACTGCAGAGGCCATTAAGTCTCAACCCACAACTGTGTCGTGGTACACGGCAGAAAGTGCTAAAAGCCTACGAAATATAATTATGACTGAGGTAATTGCTCATATAACAGAAGGTGAATGCTCAGCAACTACAGACATGTGGACATCCAGTGAGAGTAGAAACAACTATCTGACATATACTGTCTCCTGTTTCGTTGACTGGACTCTCAGATCTCGAAATTTTCTTTAAAACTCAGTTTCGAGATGAATCAAAAACGCTCGGTAACAATATAAGAGGATAGTTTAGATGATTTATGTCTCTTGGTATCCAACACTCTACTTTGAGAAACTTTCAGCACACAACTGATCAAGATACCAACATTGTCGTTGCACTGCGCGATTATTCACGACTGTATTGTTCCTGCCATATGCTAAATACAGGGCTACGAAATAATTTTGATGCGGAGTATATATTCGTCAATTGGCCATACGTTCATGGTCTTTTGACTCCTGCGATAGAACGCGTGACTTACGTAAAGAAAAGGAGCCTTCTTAATGCTCTTGATTGATCACTGAGCCAGTCTAACGATACTCGCTGGAATAAGCACCTGACAATGTTAGAATGTCTTTGTGCGAGTAGCTCTCTGAGAAGAGAGAATTAGCCAAAAATGAAGGAACTGAAAATTCGCTGATGAAAGAACGTTTTCACGTTATATATACTATTCAATTACTGTAATTCGTATGGGCAATCGTTTATTTTTTAGCTTTTAAAAGATAAGTGTATTTGTAGCTCTTCAAAGCGGCTTCCAAGGAATTAAATCTGGGGAAATCACCTACACGTTAACCAACATATCACTTACGTAAAGAAAAAATGTCTTCTTAATGCTCTTGATAGATCACTGAGCAGTCTACGATACTCGCTGGAATAAGCAGCTGATAATGTTAGAATGTCTTTGTACGAAAAGCTCGATGAGCATGGAGAAATAACCGGAAGTGAAGGAACTGATATCATGCTGATGAAAGAACGTTTTACGGTATGTATGCTATTCTATTAATGTAATTATTATACGCAATCGTTTATTTTGTTGTTGTTGTTGTCTTCAGTCCTGAGACTGGTTTGACGCAGCTCTGCATGCTACTCTATCCTGTGCAAGCTGCTTCATCTCCCAGTACCTACTACAACCTACATCCTTCTGAATCTGCTTAGTGTACTCATCTCTCGGTCTCCCTCTACGATTTTTACCCTCCACACTGCCCTCCAATGCTAAATTTGTGATCCCTTGATGCCTCAAAACATGTCCTACCAACCGATCCTTTCTTCTAGTCAAGTTGTGCCAGAAACTTCTCTTCTCCCCAATCCTATTCAATACCTCCTCATTAGTTACGTGATCTATCCACCTTATCTTCAGTATTCTTCTGTAGCACCACATTTCGAAAGCTTCTATTCTCTTCTTGTCCAAACTAGTTATCGTCCATGTTTCACTTCCATACATGGCTACACTCCAAAAAAATAATTTCAGAAATGATTTCCTGATACTTAAATCTATATTCGATGTTAACAAATTTCTCTTCTTCAGAAACGCTTTCCTTGCCATTGCCAGTCTACATTTTATATCCTCTCTACTTCGACCATCATCAGTTATTTTACTTCCTAAATACCAAAACTCCTTTACTACTTTAAGTGTCTCATTTCCTAATCTAATTCCCTCAGCATCACCCGATTTAATTTGACTACATTCCATTATCCTCGTTTTGCTTTTGTTGATGTTAAACTTATATCCTCCTTTCAAGACACTGTCCATTCCGTTCAACTGCTCTTCCAAGTCCTTTGCCGTCTCTGGCGGAATTACAATGTCATCGGCGAACCTCAAAGTTTTTACTTCGTCTCCATGAATTTTAATACCTACTCCAAATTTTTCTTTTGTTTCCTTTACTGCTTGCTCAATATACAAACTGAATAACATCGGGGAGAGGCTACAACCCTGTCTCACTTCTTTCCCAACCACTGCTTCCCTTTCATGCCCCTCGACTCTTATGACTGCCATCTGGTTTCTGTACAAATTGTAAATAGCCTTTCGCTCCCTGTATTTTACCCCTGCCACCTTTAGAATTTGAAAAAGAGTATTCCAGTCAACATTGTCAAAAGCTTTCTCTAAGTCTACAAATGCTAGAAACGTAGGTTTGCCTTTTCTTAATCTTTCTTCTAAGATAAGTCGTAAGGTCAGTATTGCCTCACGTGTTCCAACATTTCGACGGAATCCAAACTGATCCTCCCCGAGGTCCGCATCTACCAGTTTTTCCATTCGTCTGTAAAGAATTCGCGTTAGTATTTTGCAGCTGTGACTTATTAAACTGATAGTTCGGTAATTTTCACATCTGTCAGCACCTGTTTTCTTTGGGATTGGAATTATTATATTCTTCTTGAAGTCTGAGGGTATATCGCCTTTCTCATACATCTTGCTCACCAGATGGTAGAGTTTTGTCAGGACTGGCTCTCCCAAGGCCGTCAGTAGTTCCAATGGAATGTTGTCTACTCCCGGGGCCGTGTTTCGTCTCATCTTCATCCACATCCTCTTCCATTTCCATAATATTGTCCTCAAGTACATCACCCTTGTATAAACCTTCTATATACTCCTTCCACCTTTCTGGTTTCCCTTCTTTGCTTAGAACTGGGTTGCCATCTGAGCTCTTGATATTCATACACGTGGTTCTCTTCTCTCCAAAGGTCTCTTTAATTTTCCTGTAGGCAGTATCTATCTTACCCCTAGTGAGATAAGCTTCTACATCCTTACATTTGTCCTCTAGCCATCCCTGTTTAGCCATTTTGCACTTCCTGTCGATCTCATTTTTGAGACGTTTGTATTCCTTTTTGCCTGCTTCATTTACTGCATTTTTATATTTTCTCCTTTCATCATTTAAATTCAATATTTCTTCTGTTACCCAAGGATTTCTGGCAGCCCTCGTCTTTTTACCTACTTTATCCTCTGCTGCCTTCACTACTTCATCCCTCATAGCTACCCATTCTTCTTCTACTGTATTTCTTTCCCCTATTCCTGTCAATTGTTCCCTTATGCTCTCCCTGAAACTCTGTACAACCTCTGGTTCTTTCAGTTTATCCAGGTCCCATCTCCTTAATTTCCCACATTTTTGCAGTTTCTTCAGTTTTAATCTACAGGTCATAACCAATAGATTGTGGTCAGAGTTCACATCTGCCCCTGGAAATGTCTTACAACTTAAAACCTGGTTCCTAAATCTCTGTCTTACCATTATATAACCTATCTGATACCTTTTAGTATCTCCAGGGTTCTTCCACGTATACAACCTTCTTTCATGATTCTTAAACCAAGTGTTACCTATGATTAAGTTGTGCTCTGTGCAAAATTCTACTAGGCGGCATCCTCTTTCATTTCTTAGCCCCAATCCATATTCACCTACTATGTTTCCTTCTCTCCCTTTTCCTATACTCGAATTCCAGTCACCCATTACTATTAAATTTTCGTCTCCCTTCACTGTCTTAATAATTTCTTTTATTTCATCGTACATTTCTTCAATTTCTTCGTCATCTGCAGAGCTAGTTGGCATATAAACTTGTACTACTGTAGTAGGTGTGGGCTTCGTATCTATCTTGGCCACAATAATGCATTCACTATGCTGTTGGTAGTAGTTTACCCGCATTCCTATTTTCCTATTCATTATTAAACATACTCCTGCATTACCCCTATTTGATTTTGTGTTTATAACCCTGTAGTCACCTGACCAGAAGTCTTGTTCCTCCTGCCACCGAACTTCACTAATTCCCACTATATCTAACTTTAACCTATCCATTTCCCTTTTTAAATTTTCGAACCTACCTGCCCGATTAAGGTTATTTTATAGCTTTTAAAACATAATGGTTTTTGTAGCTATTCAAAGCGGCCTCCAAGCAATTAGAACCGGAGAAATCACCTACACTGCACCTTCTGTTGACAGGGACGACGACAATGTTAAAGCATTTGAGTCCCCAGGACAGAGAAGCTTCTGAAATCGGACTTTTACATAAACGACTCAAATGAGACTTAGATGAAAAGCTATTTGTCCAGAGATACTGTGAGGTAGCAAATTTCTTCTGGGCACCATTACTCATTTAAAAATAATATATGAAGATAAGAGGCGTAAAATCATAAAAGGATACAATAGTTTTCCTTCCTCATACTTCTCCAATCCCACAATACACTCTAACGACATTTTCCTCTACTGCATCTCCAACCGAATTTTCTCTTTGATCTCGCTAGCGGCTTCAAACGGAAGTGGCTTACCTTTCCATCTAGAAATAGGTATCTCAAAGTACACGGCTCTTCTGGAAGTTACAAAAAAAATAACAATAATAATGTTCCGAAATAGGAGAGACGCTCATTCCTACATGTTCCTCCACAACTGGTAAGATGTGAATCCTTGGGAATCCATAGTGTCCTAAATTATAGTTTGAATTTTTGCCGTATATACACTGAAATATGAATTTTGCTGTCCTGCGCTAAAAAGATGATAGGAGTAATGAGACTAGAAATGTATTCCAGACCCCCACCCCATCAGAAAACAAATCTTGTTGAAGCACATAAATTCTGCTACAAAATCTGCTGGATTACTAGTTGTGCAATTTGAAGATGGGACTGAGGTAATCGGGTAGCCTACACTCGATGTAATTCAACATCTACACCGAACAAGCAGTAAAGGACACAAGGATAAATTTGTAAACAGAATTAAATATCAGGGAGAAGCAATAAACATTTTGAAGTTTACGGGTGACACTGCACTTCTGTCAGAGACAGCAAAGAACTTGGAATAACAGTTCAATGGAATCGATAGTGCCCTGGAAAAGGATTATAAGATAACCCTCATTGGAACTAAATGAAAGGTAATGGAACGTATTACAATTAAAGCTAGCAGTACCAAACGATTTTCCATAACGTGTACTACAAAAGGGAGGCGTAATATCTGACCAACACAGATTTCGTTAAGTTTCGTTGTCTTTTACGCCCAACATACTTTTTAAATATATATTTACGTGTAAGAATGGTCCAAAACCTGAAAATATGACATAGACACATGTTCTGAAAATCCACATATACTGACAAGACTTAAATTTTTGCGCTACGTTTCAGTGGAAAATTTGAAACAATTGCAGAATCTGGTAGAAGAAATCACTAAAAATCACAAATACATTTTTTAAAATTTGAAATATAATGAACATGACTAGATTACGGTATTGTGGAAAGGTAGGCATAAAGTACCCCTTTCCTCTCCCTCGCTATTGCGAGGGTTAAATCAGTTAGTGTTAAGTGAATCACATTACGAAATGAGACACTAAAAGGTATATTCGTCAGAAAAATTGCTGATGATGGCCAAAGTAGGGAGGATATAAAATGAAGACTGACTATAGCAAGAAAAGAATTAATGAAAAAGAGGGATTTGCTAACATCGAATATAAATTTAAGTGTTAGGAAGTATTTCTTAAGGTATTTGTATGGTTTCCAAGATGCTGCTCCAGGTGGGTTGGAAACGTTAATGTGCGCCATGGAAAATACTGAACGCAAAAATATAGAATTAGCCCTGTCTGACTACTCCCTGAAGCAGATCTTAGGATCTTTAACGGTGACGTTATTTCCTCCTTCTTGCTCTTTAACATGTAAATTACAACATACAAATAAATGAATGACTAAGGGAACTAGTAATTACAACATATTAATGTTGTTTCTGCTTATACATTTATTGTAGATTGAAACCCCTTTATATATTACAAATTTTTATATGTGTATGTGCAATGGACATAAAGAGATACAAATAAATTTCCTGACTGACATTGTTGATAAACTGAAAAAATCTGCCCCTTTTTATGGCTACACTATCTAATATAAATAACGAGAGATGACTGATATCATATACGTCCCAAACACCAGAAGACACTACTTTCAAACATGATCTACAGTGGTGTGCAACCTCAGTGGAAATGAAACTTACGTGATCACAGCGCTTTATAGCACTAATAAGCCAATTAGAAATATCACCGAATGTACTGCTCCCCACGTGTCGGAGTGTTGGTTTTCGTACACGTCTGCGACGATGGAAGAACTCCAGCCACATAAAAAAAACTCATTAAACACTAGGACGGCAGAAGGCGGTCCTCTGAACACTACAATGTAATACTACCTTCTCCATTCTGTATTCTACAGACATGAAAAGCGAACTCCCAGCCACAAGGACGGAATTCAGATAACGTCTCAACGTGAGTACAAGGCACAAGCCTTGTTGGCCCCATAATAAACCTTACAAACACATTTCCTCTTTCTTCTCCTCCCACCTTCTGAGGAGGCAGTGCCGTCAAAGACGGTACGGAATCTGCGGCCTTCGGAATTACTAAATGCGTCTTTACCGTTTCAGTACCCATTCCATCTGAAACACAATCAACCTCATTGATAACTTTCTGTTCAACCTCCTAATTATCTACAACAAAATTAGGGTCGGCAGTTGCATGCACTCTGCTAGACGCAAAACTCATTGGCACATGCACTTCCCTTAACATCTGGTCGAGGCTCCAGAAATTCGCAACCTCCTCCGCTAGGGAATACCTCACTAATTATACAAACAACAAACGAGGAGAACAAAACACTATGACGACAAGTACACTTAATCTAATTCTATCCTAACACTTACTGTTACTTAACTTCTCCCATTGAGCGGCTACTCATGAATATTACTTTACGTGCTTAAACGCACTGAGCCACATTTATTGCTCGAAATGAAATACATTGCCCATTCGAAACGCAAAAACTACCACAAAACTCCGACTTCTCGACAAAACTCATCTTCCCCTCCTAAGAAGCTACGCATGCTTAACACCTTGTACACTTCCAGACTATGAGCCTCACTCATTGATGATAGGCAAAAGTAACGTTCATATTTACACATCCTCAGAACACAGTCAGAGTTTACTTGACACATGTCACACATGAAAACGGAACTGAAAAGCTGCTAAAAGTTGCACTTACTGGATGTGATACTCACAGGGAGATACTGGTTCAACTGGCTCTGAGCACTAGGGACTCAACTGCTGTGGTCATCAGTCCCCTAGAACTTAGAACTACTTTAACCTAACTAACCTAAGGACATCACACACATCCATGTCCGAGGCAGGATTCGAACCTGCGACCGTAACAGTCGCACGGTTCCGGACTGCGCGCCTAGAACCGCGAGACCACCGCGGTCGGCCTCACAGGGAGAAAAATAGAACACTCAGCACACTCACCCACTGCACACTGGTGCTGTGTGTCGACTAAACTGCAACCCTAAGGTAGTCCAGAGTCATCGTCCTTAGGGGGGGTGGCTGGTAATGTTCCCCTGTCACTGAAATTTGCACGTGACACACACCTCTGACATCAAAAGTGGAGGTCCAGGATGGATGACATCTACACGCGGAAGTCACAGTTGAGGTGGTGGATTATTGTCGGGACGATGATCGATGGGTGCTCATAAAAACTTCACTATTAGTTATACATTTTACAGAAGAACAAACTAGAACATTCTGTAATGCAACGTCCTCCATAGTATGTGCTGAAGACAGTTAGTGTTAAGAAACTGACGCAACAGGTAGCCATGGTCTGAAACGACTGCCTTCTATGTCTGAAAGCTTGTTGCACGTGGTAGTTGGCCTACAGGCTGGAAGATGCTACGCTCACAGCACTGACCTTAAAACCAGCAGTTGTGGCCCACAGTTAGTGGAGGCCAAGTCCCATGGTGGCTGCTTGTAGCCTCATGTCGCCCCGTGGAGCGGCATACACCTCTCCTCTTAAATAGAAGCTAACAGACTGAGACACCTTTGACTGAAAATAATGGTAATTTATGTTGGGACAGAGAGGTCTTGCTTTGTAAGTCACAGCTTGTAAACATGTAAACCATAAGAAGTTTGTTGACTGGACGTGTAGTTACTGGCGTACCAACGCCTTACTGTTGTGTCGTCGTTATTGTGGTGCCAGCCGCTTTCCTGGAGCACAATGTTGGAATTTGTTAGTGGCATTGCTGCATCAAACTCAGATTTTAATGTATACCGCAGAGACAGGCTGGACAGTGAAGGAGGAGGCGTGTTTATAGCGATAAGACGTGGAATAGTATCGAAGGGAATTGACGGAGATCCGAAATATGAAATAATTTGGTGAAGGTCACCGTTAAAGTAGGGTCAGACATGGTAATTGGACGTCTCTATAGGCCTCCTGGCTCAGCAGCTGTTGTGGCTGAGCACTTGAAGGATAATTTGGAAAATATTTCAAGTGGATTTCCCCACCATGTTTTAGTTCTGGGTGGAGATTTTAACTTGCCGGATATAGACTGGGAGACTCAAACGTTCATAACGGATGGCAGGGACAAAGAGTCCAGCGAAATTTTTTTAAGTGCTTTATCTGAAAACTACCTTGAGCAGTTAAGCAGAGAACCGACTCGTGGCGATAACATATTAGACCTTCTGGTGACAAACAGACCCGAACTATTTGAAACAGTTAACGCAGAACAGGGAATCAGCGATCATAAAGCGGATACTGCATCGATGCTTTCAGACGTAAACAGAAATATTAAAAAAGGTTGTGAAGATTTTTCTGTTTAGCAAAAGTGACAAAAAGCAGATTACAAAGTACCTGATGGCTCAACATAAAAGTTTTGTCTCAAGTACAGATAGTGTTGAGGATCAGTGGACAAAGTTCAAAACCATCGTACAATATGCGTTAGACGAGTATGTGCCAAGCAAGATCGTAAGAGATGGAAAAGAGCCACCGTGGTAAAACAACCGAGTTAGAAGACTGCTGCGGAAGCAAAGGGAACTACACAGCAAACATAAACATAGCCAAAGCCTTGCAGACAAACAAAAATTACTCAATGCGAAAAGTAGTGTGAGGAGGGCTACTCGAGAGCCGTTCAATGAATTCGAAAGTAAAGTTCTATGTACTGAATTGGCAGAAAATCCTAAGAAATTTTGGTCTTATGTCAAAGCGGTAGGTGGATCAAAACAAAATGTCCAGGCACTGTGACCAAAATGGTACTGACACGGAGGTTGACAGACTAAAGGCCGAAATACTAAATGTCTTTTTCCAAAGCTGTTTCCCAGAGGAGGACTGCACTGTAGTTCCTTCTCTATATTGTCACATAGATGACAAAATGGTAGATATCGAAATAGATGACAGAGGGATAGAAAACAATTAAAATCGCTCAAAAGAGGAAATTCCGCTGGACCTGACGGGATACCAGTTCGATTTTGCACAGAGTACGCAAAGGAACTTGCCCCCCTTCTTGCAACGGTGTACCGTAGGTCTCTAGAAGAGCGTAGCGTTCCAAAGGATTGGAAAAGGGCACAGATGAGACCCTTTTTCAAGAATGGACGTCGAACAGATGTGCAGAACTATAGACCTATATCTATAACGTTTATCAGTTGTAGTCATTAGTTGTATAATGACTTTTCTGGAGACTAGAAATCTACTCTGTAGGTATCAGCATGGGTTTGGAAAAAGACGATCGTGTGAAACCCAGCTCGCGATATTCGCCCACGAGAGTCGGAGGGCCATAGGCACGGGTTCCCGGATAGATGCCGTGTTTCTTGACTTCCGCAAGGCGTTCGATACAATTCCCCACAGACGTTTAATGAACAAAGTAAGAGCATATGGACTATCAGACCAGTTGTGTGATTGTATTGAAGAGTTCATAGATAACAGAACGCAGCATGTCATTCAGAATGGAGAGAAGTCTTCGGAAGTAAGAGTTATTTCAGGTGTTTCTCAATGGAGTGTCGTAGGACCGTTGCTATTCACAATATACATAAATGACCTCGTGGATGACATCCGAAGTTCACTGAGGCTTTTTGCGGATGATGCTGTGGTATATCGAGAGGTTGTAACAATGGAAAATTGTACTGAAATGCAGGAGGATCTGCAGCGAATTGACGCTTATCATTTAGCTACAATATAGCAGGTCAGCAACTGGAAGCAGTTAATCCCATAAATTATCTGGGAGTACGCATTAGGAGTGATTTAATATTTAATGATCATATAAAGTTGATCGTCGGTAAAGCAGATGCCAACAGATGCATTGGAAGAGTCCTAAGTAAATGCAATCCGATAACAAAGGAAGTAGGTTACAGTACGCTTGTTTGCCCACTGCTTGAATACTGCTCAGCAGTGTGGGATCAGTACCAGATAGGGTTGATAGAAGAGACAGAGAAGATTCAACGGAGAACAGCGCCCTTCGTTACAGGATCATTTAGTAATCGCGAAAGCGCTACGGAGATGATAGATAAACTCCAGTGGAAGACTCTGCAGGAGAGACGCTCAGTAGCTCGGTACGGGCTTTTGTTGAAGTTTTGAGACCATACCTTTACCGAGGAGTCAAGCAGTATATTGCTCCCTCCTACGTATACGTCGCGAAGAGACCATGAGGATAAAATCAGAGAGATTAGAGCCCACACAGAGGAATACCGACAATCCTTCTTTCCACGAACAATACGAGACTGGAATAGAAGGGAGAACCGATAGAGGTACTCAAGGTACCCTCCGCCACACACCGTCAGGTGGCTTGCGGAGTATGGATGTAGATGTAGATATAGAAATGGTGTTTGGTCGGCTCTGAGTTGGCCGATTCCCAAGATCTTTTGCAACAGGCATGGTAACATCACTATTTTACTCACAAACCCCGCAAAATAGTGGTGGCACTGCAGATCGAATAACTGATAAGAAGATACTGAGTCGAAATAGGGAAAACAAGAAATTCATGGCACAACTTCGTTTCATAGGGCATATCTTGAGGCATCAAGGAATTGTCAGTTTGGTAGTGGAGGGAAGCGTGTATATGTGGGTATTGGGGATGGGGAGAGGGGTGTTAAAATTGTAGAGGGAGACAAAGTCTTGAATACCTTAGCAGGTTCAAACTGATGCACATTGCATTAGCTTTGCAGCGCTGAAGAGGCTTGCAGAGAATAGAGTAGCTTGGGCAGCTGCATCAAACCAGTCTTCAGACTGAAGACGACAACAACAACATTGAGGAAGGGGGCGTGAGGGAGAGGTAGTCTTCTGGTCCACAATTTTGCAAGTTCTTTACTGGGAGAACTCACGAGTGTCATAGATCTCGTGTGATCCAGCGCCCTCGGATGTTGACATGGCAAAAGACATTTCTATATTAATGGTGCTGCTCATTCTCGTATGAAAAACGGTATTTACCTTACACTGTGGGCCGATGCAACGAACTGATGTAGGTTTTCTTGTAGTATTTTGTTGTTGTATACAGATGCGTCTCTGGTATGACGTTAAACTGCAACCATACAAGTAGTGCCCACAGTATAAGTGGTCCCTATCCAACAATAGCAATAACCTCTCTGGTAGGTGGATGAGCGAGTGGAAGTTGTCAGCTGTAACTGTTACCTTGCCTGCTTGCGAAGGTGATAGAGAATGTAAAGAAAATAGTCGTGATGGTGTTCGAGAGAAACGCAAAGTTACAGAAGCTGCTCCAATGTAATTTTCATAAGGCAAGTGCATAACGCGATCGGTCAATCGAATTTTGCTATATATTTTATTGAGTATCGGATTTCGTTTTTGAAAGACTGTAGGTTCTTTGGCGCACCATAAATGATCTGATAAATTGCTAATCATTTTTTGAATCACACTAATAGCGGACGCGCTCCAAGTCAGCAGTTTTGCATTTCTTTTACGAATAGCTGTATACAAAGCTGATAAAGACATTAATACAAAGAGATATGTTTAGTTTGTTAAATTAATACATCTGAAAGGTATTAATTTAAGTAGACTCAAATACGACGGGCGTTTGAAAGGTCTGTGCAAAGTCCGAGAGATGCCACCACCGGCGCCTATCGAGGTCATGTTTAGTTATTAGCATCTTTGGAAAGAACGCACACCACGTTTGAGCCATATTGGTCCATTTCTTTGTGTTTGGCATTCTTGTGAATCAAGGAAGTACAGTGATTGTCAAAAAATGGAAGAAACATAATTTCGTGTGGTGATTATACTTTAGTTTATGAAAGGCACAACGCCTCAGGAAACTAAAGAGAAGCTTGATAAACATTACGGTGACTCTGCGCCAACGATTAGAACAGTTTATAAGTGATATCAAAATTTTAGGAGTGGCCGTATGGGCACAAGTGATGCTGAACTTTCTGGACACCCTCTGGAGGTTAAGACTACAGAAATCATTGATAAAATCCATGATATGGTGATAGATGTCAGAACATATTTTGCAAGATCATTTGTACATGAGAAAGCTATCGGCAAGATGCGTTCGGCGATTGCTCATGGTTGACCAAGAACGGAATTGTGTGAAGTGCTGCAAGGATGGTTTGCAGCTGTTCAGAAGAATCTGTAGGACTTTGAGCGTCGTTTCGTAACTGCGAATGCAACATAGATACATAACTATACTCCTCAGAACAAACAACAATCTAAACAATGGGCTACCAATGGAGAATCTGCACCAAAAAAGGCGAAGACCATTCCTTCGGCCGTAAAGGTTTTGGCGACTTTCTTTTGGGATTCGCAAGTGATAATCGTCTTCCAGTATCTGCAAAAGGGTATAACTATTACAAGTGAATATTATTCATCATTTCTGGACCGTTCTTTTCCATCACGAGAATGCATCAGCAAACACATCAGCAGTTGTGGTTGAAAATTTATGGAAATAGGATTCCAACTCACATCCCCCCCCCCCCCCCCCCCAACCTATCCCCCAGACTTGGCACCCTAAGACTACTATTTGTTCCCCAAATTGAAGAAATGGCTGACACGGCAAAGACTTTATTCAAACGAGGAGGTGATTGCAGAAACTATTAGCTATTTTACAGACTTGGACAGTTCCTATTATTCGGAAGGGGTCAACAAGTTAGAACAGCGATAGACGAAGTGAATAAGTTTAAATGGAGACTGTTGAAAAACAGAAGATGTTCAACCCAAACACATAAGCAATTTCTTTTTATGCTTTTCAAACGTCAGTCCCATTTTCATAGTTCTTAAGAGCTAACAAGATAGCTGCGTACATAGCGAAAGCTGAAGAACAAAGAACGACATGAAACAGGAAGGCATCTGCTAGCTGATCGCAGAACAAATGTGAAGGCTTCTCTGTTCTTCCTGATTGTAGAATGTATTACATGTACTTATTAACATTTGTGGACTTTCTGGTACACACATATTTCTGAAACATAACGAAAGAGAATTTTACTTGATGTCTTACGTTTTCCTATGATGTATTTGACTACGACACTGGCTATTGCATGAGTAGTCATTGAAGTCGTCAGTACAACAAAATTTCAAGATTGGTGTATACAAGAAAAAACAATAGACAATTTGAAATGTTTAAATAAACAGTTTGACAAATAATTTTCATTGGCACAGGAGATATTTGTACAAGACAGAGTAACTTAAAATTTCAGAGGAATCACTGTTCGGAGGATAAGAAGTTAAGGCAGTTCAGGGACTTGCCTCTAGTGCACTTTGTAGCAGAGGTGGGCATCGAGCGCGGTTCCTGCAGGACCGTAGCCATGACAGAGGAGCGAGCCCTGCCTCGCGCTGCCGGTTCAGCCGGAACAGCCGCATCGAGTCCGACGGGCAGCACGGTGCAGAGTCGTGCACAGAGGCCCGGCCCGCGAGCTGCGTCCGCACTGGACTACAGCAGACTCGGGCTGAGCGAGTCCTGACGTCACCTGAAAGGCGGAGCAGTGCTGTTGCGAAAGAAACTGTATGCCACGGCCTCAGCCCACGGGCCGCGCACTCACTGCTCCGCACTGAGCGAGTCCGTGACGTCACTGCACCAGTGCCTTGCGCTAGTACTGGCGTGCTGCGGCCTACGGACTGTCGGTAGTACTGCCCGCAGTTGCGTGCTACGGGCTGCGAGCGGTGAGTTTAGCAGTGTTCATTGGAGTGGTGGGATTTCTTCATTTTTGCCGTGACGCACAAAATGACCTCGGAAACTAAACGTGGTCTGAAGAGGAAGGAGCGCATGTCAAGAAAAAGAGAAGTAAAAGAAAAATTAACCAGTGATGAGTAGAGAACCACACAGCGTGAAGCAAATCTTAAAAGTTCAGTTTGGACCGTGTCAAAGCCTAGTGTGAATGGCGTTAGGAAAACCGTTCCTTTTGTTTGCAGTTCGCTGTCCTGTGAAATTTACTCTATTGCTGAAGGGTCAAGTGGCACTTAACACATTTTTCGCCATCCATGAGCGTCTAATAAACAAGGGTCTTATGTGGACGAGAAACGGCTTCCTAAACCTGCTCAGGAGGTAACTGTCGATAAATGCGTGGCTATGTGTGCACGAGACGTAAGGTCGTACAGAACAATAAGATGTGAGGGTCTTAAGGATCTTGTTCAGACGTTAATTCTCACTGCAGAGGCCATTAAGTCTCAACCCACAACTGTGTCGTGGTACACGGCAGAAAGTGCTAAAAGCCTACGAAATATAATTATGACTGAGGTAATTGCTCATATAACAGAAGGTGAATGCTCAGCAACTACAGACATGTGGACATCCAATGAGAGAAGAAACAACTATCTGACATATACTGTCTCCTGTTTCGTTGACTGGACTCTCAGATCTCGAAATTTTCTTTAAAACTCAATTTCGAGATGAATCAAAAACGCTCGGTAACAATATAAGAGGATAGTTTAGATGATTTATGTCTCTTGGTATCCAACACTCTACTTTGAGAAACTTTCAGCACATAACTGATCAAGATACCAACATTGTCGTTGCACTGCGCGATTATTCACGACTGTATTGTTCCTGCCATATGCTAAATATAGGGCTACGAAATAATTTTGATGCGGAGTATATATTCGTCAATTGGCCATACGTTCATGGTCTTTTGACTCCTGCGATAGAACGCGTGACTTACGTAAAGAAAAGGAGCCTTCTTAATGCTCTTGATTGATCACTGAGCCAGTCTAACGATACTCGCTGGAATAAGCACCTGACAATGTTAGAATGTCTTTGTGCGAGTAGCTCTCTGAGAAGAGAGAATTAGCCCAAAATGAAATCACCTACACTGCACCTTCTATTGACATAGACGATGACAATGTTAAAGCATTTGATTCAGGCGCCCCAAGACAGAGTAGCTTCTGAAATCGGACTTTCACATAAACGTCTCAAATTATACTTAGATGAAAAGCTACTTGTCCTGAGATGCTGCGAGGAAGCAACTTTCCTCTAGCGACAAAACATCATTTAAAAATGGTATCTGAAGATAAGAGGCGTAAAGTCATTAAAAGGATACAATAGTTTTACTTCCTCATACTTCCCCAATCCCACAATTCACTAAAGACATTTCCCATTACTGCATCTCCAACCTTCCTTTCTCTTTGTTCTCGCTAGCGGCTTCAAACGGAAGTGGCTTACCTTTCCATCTAGAAATAGGTATCTCAAAGTACTCGGCTCTTCTGGAAGTTACAAAAAAATTAACAATAATAATGTTCCGAAATAGGAGAGACGCTCATTCCTACATGTTCCTCCACAACTGGTAAGATGTGAATCCTTGCGAATCCGTGGTGTCAGAAATGATAGTTTGAATTTTTGCCGTATATGCACAGAAATATGAATTTTGCTGTCCTGCGCTAAAAAGATGATAGGAGTAATGAGGCTAGAAATGTATTCCAGAACCCCACCCCATCAGAAAACAAATCTTGTTGAAGCACATAAATTCTGCTACAAAATCTGCTGGATTACTAGTTGTGCAATTTGAAGATGGGACTGAGGTAATCGGGTAGCCTACACTCGATGTAATTCAACATCTACACCGAACAAGCAGTAAAGGACACAAGGATAAATTTGTAAACAGAATTAAATATCAGGGAGAAGCAATAAACATTTTGAAGTTTACGGGTGACGCTGCAATTCTTTCAGAGACTGCAAAGAACTTGGAATAACAGTTCAATGGAATCGATAGTGCCCTGGAAAAGGATTATAAGATAACCCTCATTGGAACTAAATGAAAGGTAATGGATCGTATTACAATTAAAGCTAGCAGTACCAAACGATTTTCCATAACGTGTACTACAAAAGGGAGGCGTAATATCTGCCCAACACAGATTTCGTTAAGTTTCGTTGACTTTTACGCCCAACATACTTTTTAAATATATATTTACGTGTAAGAATGGTCCAAAACATGAAAATATGACTTAGACACATGTTCTGAAAATTCACATATACTGACAAGACTTAAATTTTTGCGGTACGTTTCAGTGGAAAATTTGAAACAATTGCAGAATCTGGTAGAAGAAATCACTAAAAATCACAAATACATTTTTTAAAATTTGAAATATAATGAACATGACTAGATTACGGTATTGTGGAAAGGTAGGCATAAAGTACCCCTTTCCTCTCCCTCTCTATTGCGAGGGTTAAATCAGGTAGTGTTAAGTGAATCACATTACGAAATGAGACACTAAGAGGTATATTCGTCAGAAAAATTGCTGATGATGGCCAAAGTAGGGAGGATATAAAAAGAATTAATGAAAAAGAGGGATTTGCTAACATCGAATATAAATTTAAGTGTTAGGAAGTATTTCTTAAGGTATTTGTATGGTTTCCAAGATGCTGCTCCAGGTGGGTTGGAAACGTTAATGTGCGCCATGGAAAATACTGAACGCAAAAATATAGAATTAGCCCTGTCTGACTACTCCCTGAAGCAGATCTTAGGATCTTTAACGGTGACGTTATTTCCTCCTTCTTGCTCTTTAACATATAAATTACAACATACAAATAAATGAATGACTAAGGGAACTAGTAATTACAACATATTAATGTTGTTTCTGCTTATACATTTATTGTAGATTGAAACCCCTTTATATATTACAAATTTTTATATGTGTATGTGCAATGGACATAAAGAGATACAAATAAATTTCCTGACTGACATTGTTGATAAACTGAAAAAATCTGCCCCTTTTTATGGCTACACTATCTAATATAAATAACGAGAGTTGACTGATATCGTCAACGTCACAAACACTAGAAGACACTACTTTCAAAGATGATCTACACAGCTGTGCAACCTCAGTGGAAATTAAACTTACATTATCACAGGCCTAATAAGCCGAAACAATTACCAATATCACCGAATGTACTGCTCTCCGTTGGTTTTCGTACACGTCTGCGACGATGGAAGAACTCCAGCCACACAATAAAAACTCATTAAACACAAGGACGGCAGAAGTTGGTCCTCTGACTACTACAATGTAATACTATCTTCTCCCGACATGAAAGGCGAACTCCCAGCCACAAGGACGGAATTCAGATAACGTCTCAACGTGAGTACAAGGCACAAGCCTTGTCGGCCCTATCTTAAACGTTGCAAACACATTTCCTCTTTCTTCAGTGCCGTCAAAGACGGTACCGAATCTGCGGCCTTCGGAAATACTAAATGCGTCTGTACCGTTTCATTACCCATTACATCTAAAACACTATCAACCTTATTGATAATTTTCTGTGCAACCACCTAATTATCTACAACAAAATTAGTGTTGGCAGTTGCATGCATTCTGCTAGACGCAAAACTCATCGGCACATGCACTTCCCTCAACATTTAGTCGAAGCTGCAGAAATTCGCAACCTCTCCGCCAGGGTATACCTCACTAATTATGCAAACAACAAACGAGGAGAACAAAACAATATGACGACAAGGACACTTAATCTAATTCTATCCTAACACTTACTGTTACTTAACTTCTCCCATTGAGCGGCTACTCATGAATATTACTTTACGTGCTTAAACGCACTGAGCCACATTTATTGCTCGAAATGAAATACATTGCCCATTCGAAACGCAAAAACTACCACAAAACTCCGACTTCTCGACAAAACTCATCTTCCCCTCCTAAGAAGCTACGCATGCTTAACACCTTGTACACTTCCAGACAATGAGCCTCACTCATTGACGATAGGCAAAAGTAACGTTCATATTTACACATCCTCAGAACACAGTCAGAGTTTACTTGACACATGTCACATATGAAAACAGAACTGAAAAGCTGCTAAAAGTTGCACTTACTGGATGTGATACTCACAGGGAGATACTGGTTCAACTGGCTCTGAGCACTAGAGACTCAACTGCTGTGGTCATCAGTCCTCTAGAACTTAGAACTAATTAAACCTAACTAACCTAAGGACATCACACACATCCATGTCCGAGGCAGGATACGAACCTGCGACCGTAACAGTCGCACGGTTCCGGACTGCGCGCCTAGAACCGCGAGACCACCGCGGTCGGCCTCACAGGGAGAAAAATAGAACACTCAGCACACTCACCCACTGCACACTGGTGCTGTGTGTCGACTAAACTGCAACCCTAAGGTAGTCCAGAGTCTCGTCTCTAGGGAGGGTGGCTGGTAATGTTCCTCTATCACTGAAATTTGCACGTGACACACACCTCTGACATCAAAAGTGGAGGTCCAGGATGGATGACATCTACACGCGGAAGTCAGAGTTGAGGTGGTGGATTATTGTCGGGACGATGATCGATGGGTGCTCATAAAAACTTCACCATTAGTTATACATTTTACAGAAGAACAAACTAGAACATTCTGTAATGCAACGTCCTCCATAGTGTGTGCTGAAGACAGTTAGTGTTAAGAAACTGACGCAACAGGTAGCCATGGTCTGAAACGACTGCCTTCTATGTCTGAAAGCTTGTTGCACGTGGTAGTTGGCCCACAGGCTGGAAGATGCTACGCTCACAGCACTGACCTTAAAACCAGCAGTTGTGGCCCACAGTTAGTGGAGGCCAAGTCCCATGGTGGCTGCTTGTAGCCTCATGTCGCCCCGTGGAGCGGCATACACCTCTCCTCTTAAATAGAAGCTAACAGACTGAGACACCTTTGACTGAAAATAATGGTAATTTATGTTGGGACGGAGAGGTCTTGCTTTGTAAGTCACAGCTTGTAAACATGTAAACCATAAGAAGTTTGTTGACTGGATGTGTAGTTACTGGCCTACCAACGCCTTACTGTTGTGTCGTCGTTATTGTGGTGCCAGCCGCTTTCCTGGAGCACAATGTTGGAATTTGTTAGTGGCATTGCTGCATCGAACTCAGATTTTAATGTATACTTCAGAGACAGGTTGGACAGTGAAGGAGGAGGCGTGTTTATAGCGATAAGACGTAGAATAGTATCGAAGGGAATTGACGGAGATCCGAAATATGAAATAATTTGGTGAAGGTCACGGTTAAAGTAGGGTCAGACATGGTAATTTGACGTCTCTATAGGCCTCCTGGCTCAGCAGCTGTTGTGGCTGAGCACTTGAAGGATAATTTGGAAAATATTTCAAGTGGATTTCCCCACCATGTTTTAGTTCTGGGTGGAGATTTTAACTTGCCGGATATAGACTGGGAGACTCAAACGTTCATAACGGATGGCAGGGACAAAGAGTCCAGCGAAATTTTTTTAAGTGCTTTATCTGAAAACTACCTTGAGCAGTTAAGCAGAGAACCGACTCGTGGCGATAACATATTAGACCTTCTGGTGACAAACAGACCCGAACTATTTGAAACAGTTAACGCAGAACAGGGAATCAGCGATCATAAAGCGGATACTGCATCGATGCTTTCAGACGTAAACAGAAATATTAAAAAAGGTTGTGAAGATTTTTCTGTTTAGCAAAAGTGACAAAAAGCAGATTACAAAGTACCTGATGGCTCAACATAAAAGTTTTGTCTCAAGTACAGATAGTGTTGAGGATCAGTGGACAAAGTTCAAAACCATCGTACAATATGCGTTAGATGAGTATGTGCCAAGCAAGATCGTAAGAGATGGAAAAGAGCCACCGTGGTACAACAACCGAGTTAGAAGACTGCTGCGGAAGCAAAGGGAACTACACAGCAAACATAAACATAGCCAAAGCCTTGCAGACAAACAAAAATTACGCAATGCGAAAAGTAGTGTGAGGAGGGCTACTCGAGAGCCGTTCAATGAATTCGAAAGTAAAGTTCTATGTACTGACTTGGCAGAAAATCCTAAGAAATTTTGGTCTTATGTCAAAGCGGTAGGTGGATCAAAACAAAATGTCCAGGCACTGTGACCAAAATGGTACTGACACGGAGGTTGACAGACTAAAGGCCGAAATACTAAATGTCTTTTTCCAAAGCTGTTTCCCAGAGGAGGACTGCACTGTAGTTCCTTCTCTATATTGTCACATAGATGACAAAATGGTAGATATCGAAATAGATGACAGAGGGATAGAAAACAATTAAAATCGCTCAAAAGAGGAAATTCCGCTGGACCTGACGGGATACCAGTTCGATTTTGCACAGAGTACGCAAAGGAACTTGCCCCCCTTCTTGCAACGGTGTACCGTAGGCCTCTAGAAGAGCGTAGCGTTCCAAAGGATTGGAAAAGGGCACAGATGAGACCCTTTTTCAAGAATGGACGTCGAACAGATGTGCAGAACTATAGACCTATATCTATAACGTTTATCAGTTGTAGTCATTAGTTGTATAATGACTTTTCTGGAGACTAGAAATCTACTCTGTAGGTATCAGCATGGGTTTGGAAAAAGACGATCGTGTGAAACCCAGCTCGCGATATTCGCCCACGAGAGTCAGAGGGCCATAGGCACGGGTTCCCGGATAGATGCCGTGTTTCTTGACTTCCGCAAGGCGTTCGATACAATTCCCCACAGACGTTTAATGAACAAAGTAAGAGCATATGGACTATCAGACCAGTTGTGTGATTGTATTGAAGAGTTCATAGATAACAGAACGCAGCATGTCATTCTGAATGGAGAGAAGTCTTCGGAAGTAAGAGTTATTTCAGGTGTTTCTCAATGGAGTGTCGTAGGACCGTTGCTATTCACAATATACATAAATGACCTCGTGGATGACATCCGAAGTTCACTGAGGCTTTTTGCGGATGATGCTGTGGTATATCGACAGGTTGTAACAATGGAAAATTGTACTGAAATGCAGGAGGATCTGCAGCGAATTGACGGTTATCATTTACCTACAATATAGCAGGTCATCAACTGGAAGCAGTTAATCCCATAAATTATCTGGGAGTACGCATTAGGAGTGATTTAAAATTTAATGATCATATAAAGTTGATCGTCGATAAAGCAGATGCCAACAGATTCATTGGAAGAGTCCTAAGTAAATGCAATCCGATAACAAAGGAAGTAGGTTACAGTACGCTTGTTCGCCCACTGCTTGAATACTGCTCAGCAGTGTGGGATCAGTACAAGATAGGGATGATAGAAGAGATAGAGAAGATTCAACGGAGAGCAGCGCGCTGCGTTACAGGATCATTTAGTAATCGCGAAAGCGCTACGGAGATGATAGATAAACTCCAGTGGACGACTCTGCAGGAGAGAAGCTCAGTAGCTCGGTACGGGCTTTTGTTGAAGTTTTGAGACCATACCTTCACCAAGGAGTCAAGCAGTATATTGCTCCCTCCTACGTATATGTCGCGAAGAGACCATGAGGATAAAATCAGAGAGATTAGAGCCCACACAGAGGAATACCGACAATCCTTCTTTCGACGAACAATACGAGACTGGAATAGAAGGGAGAACCGATAGAGGAACTCAAGGTACCCTCCGCCACACACCGTCAGGTGGCTTGCGGAGTATGGATGTAGATGTAGATGTAGAAATGGTGTTTGGTTGGCTCTGAGCTGGCCGATTCCCAAGATCTTTTGCAACAGGCATGGTAACATCACAATTTTACTCACTAGCGCCGAAAAATAGTGGTGGCACTGCAGATCGAATAATTGATAAGAAGATACTGAGTCGAAATAGAGAAAACAAGAAATTCGTGGCACAACTTCGTTTCATAGGGCATATCTTGAGGCATCAAGGAATTGTCAGTTTGGTAGTGGAGGGAAGTGTGTATATGTGGGTATTGTGGATGGGGAAAGGGATGTTAAAATTGTAGAGAGAGACAAAGTCTTGAATACCGTTAGCAGGTTCAAACTGATGCACATTGCATTAGCTTTGCAGCGTTGAAGAGGCTTGCAGAGAATAGAGTAGCTTGGGCAGCTGCATCAAACCAGTCTTCAGACTGAAGACGACAACAACAACATTGAGGAAGGGGGCGTGAGGGAGAGGTAGGCTTCTGGTCCACAATTTTGCAAGTTCTTTTCTGGGAGAACTCACGAGTGACATAGATCTCGTGTGATTCAGCGTCCTCGGCTGTTGACATGGCAAAAGACGTTTCTATATTGGTCTAAGTTAATGGCGCTGCTCATTATCGTATGAAAAAAGGTATTTACCTTACACTGTTGGCCGATGCAACGAACTGATGTAGGTGTTCTTGTAGTATTTTGTTGTTGTATACAGATGCGTCTCTGGTATGACGTTAAACTGCAACCATACAAGTAGTGCCCACAGTATGAGTGGTCCCTATCCAACAATAGCAATAACCTCTCTAGTAGGTGGATGAGCGAGTGGAAGTTGTGAGCTTAACTGTTACCTTGCCTGCTTGCGAAGGTGATAGAGAATGTAAAGAAAATAGTCGTGATCACCTACCACTTACCAGCAGGTAATCGGCTCAGTAATGTCAATTGAAATTAACTGCGCAGTGCTTGTTGATTTCTGTTGTTAATTCCTATTACCCCAGGATGGTGTTCGAGAGAAACGCAAATTTACAGATGCGGCTCCAATGTATTTTTCATAAGGCAAGTGCATAACGCGATCGGTCAATCGAATTTTGATATATAGTTTATTGAGTATCGGATTTCGTTTCTGAAAGACTGTAGGTTCTTTGGCGCACCATAAATGATCTGATAAATTGCTAATCATTTTTTGAATCACACTAATGGCAGTTTTGCATTTCTTTTACGAATGCTGTATACAAAGCTGATAAAGACACTAATACATAGAGATATGTTTAGTTTGTTAAATTAATTCATCTGAAAGGTATTAATTTAAATAGACTTAAATACGACGGGCGTTTGAAAGGTATCTGCAAAGTCCGAGAGAAGCCACCACCGGCGCCTATCGAGGTCATGTTTAGTTATTAGCATCTTTGGAAAGAACGCACACCACGTTTGAGCCATATTGGTCCATTTCTTTGTGTTTGGCATTCTTGTGAATCAAGGAAGTCGAGTGATTGTCAAAAAATGGAAGAAAAATAATTTCGTATGGTGATTAAACTTTACTTTATGAGAGGCACAACGCCTCAGGAGACTAAAGAGAAGCTTGATAAACATTACGGTGACTCTGCGCCATCGATTAGAACAGTTTATAAGTGATATCAAAATTTTAGGAGTGGCCGTATGGGCACAAGTGATGCTGAACTTTCTGGACACCCTCTGGAGGTTACGACTACAGAAATCATTGATAAAATCCATGATATGGTGATAGATGTTAGAACATATTTTGCAAGATCATTTGTACATGAGAAAGCTATCCGCAAGATGCGTTCAGCGATTCCTCATGGTTGACCAAAAACGGAATTGTGTGAAGTGCTGCAAGGATGGTTTGCAGCTGTTCAGAAGAATCTTTAGGACTTTGAGCGTCGTTTCGTAACTGCGGATGCATCATAGATACGTAACTATACTCCTCAGACCAAACAACAATCTAAACAATGGGCTAACAAGGGAGAATCTGCACCAAAAAAGGCGAAGACCATTCCTTCGGCCGTAAAGGTTTTGGCGACTTTCTTTTGGGATTCGCAAGTGATTACTTCTTCCAGTATCTGCAAAAGGGTATAACTATTACAAGTGAACATTATTCATCATTTTTGGACCGTTCTTTTCCATCAGGAGAATGCACCAGCAAACACATCAGCAGTTGTGGTTGAAAATTTATGGAAATAGGATTCCAACTCCCCCCCACCCCACCCCAACATATTCCCCAGACTTGGCCCCATCGGACTACTATTTGTTCCCCAAACTGAAGAAATGGCTGACACGGCACAGACTTTATTCAAACGAGGAGGTGATTGCAGAAACTATTAGCTATTTTGTAGACTTGGACAATTCCTATTATTTGGAAGGGGTCAACAAATTAGAACAGCGATGGACGAAGTGAATAAGTTTAAATGGAGACTGTGTTGAAAAACAGATGTTCAACCCAAACATATAAGCAATTTCTTTTTATACTTTTCAAACGTCATTCCCATTTTCATAGTTCTTAAGAGCTAACAAGATAGCTGCATACACAGCGAAAGCTGAAGAATAAAGAACGATATGAAACAGGGAGGCATCTGCTAGCTGATCGCAGAACAAATGTGAAGGCTTCTCTGTTCTTCCTGATCGTAGAAAGTATTACATGTACTTAATAACATTTGTGGAATTTCTGGTACACACATATTTCTTAAACATAACGAAAGAGAATTTTTCTTGATGTCTTACGTTTTCCTATGACGTATTTGACTACGACACTGGTAGTCATTCAAGTCGTCAGTACAACAATATTACAAGATTACAAGAAAAAACAATAGACAATTTGAAATGTTTAAATAAACAGTTTGACAAATAATTTTCATTGGCACAGGAGATATTTGTACAAGACAGAGTAACTTAAAATTTCAGAGGAATCATTGTTCCGAGGATAAGAGGTTAAGTCAGTTCAGGGACGTTTCTCTAGTGCACTTTGTAGCAGAGGTGGGCTTCGAGCGCGGTTCCTCCAGGACCGTAGCCATGACTGACGAGCGAGCCTTGCCTCGCGCTGCCGGTTCAGCCGGAACAGCCGCATCGAGTCCGACAGGCAGCACGGTGCAGAGCCGTGCACGGAGGCCCGGCCCGCGAGCTGCGTCCGCACTGGACTACAGCAGACGCAGGCCGAGCGAGTCCCCGACGTCACCTGAAAGGCGGAGCAGTGCTGTTGCGAAAGAAACTGTATGCCACGGCCTCAGCCCACGGGCCGCGCACTCACTGCTCCGCACTGAGCGAGTCCGTGACGTCACTGCACCAGTGCCTTGCGCAAGCACTGGCGTGCTGCGGCCTACGGGCTGTCGGTAGTACTGCCCGCAGTTGCGAGCTACGGGCTACGAGCGGTGAGTGGAGCAGTGTTCAGTGGAGTCGTGGGATTTCTTCACTTTTGCCGTAACGCACAAAATGAGCTCGGAAACTAAACGTGGTCAGAAGAGGATGGAGCGCATGTAAAGAAAAAGGGAAGAAAAGGAAAAATTAACCAGTGATGAGTAGAGAACCACACAGCTTGAAGCAAATCTTAAAAGTTCAGTTTGGACCGTGTCAAAGCCTAGTGTGAATGGCGTTAGGAAAACCGTTCCTTTTGTTTGCAGTTCGCTGTCCTGTGAAATTTACTCTATTGCTGAAGGGTCAAGTGGCACTTCACACATTTCTCGCCATCCATGAGCGTCTAATAAACAAGGGTCTTATGTGGACGAGAAACGGCTTCCTAAACCTGCTCAGGAGGTAACTGTCGATAAATGCGTGGATATGTGTGCACGAGACGTAAGGTCGTACAGAACAATAAGATGTGAGGGTCTTAAGGATCTTGTTCAGACGTTAATTCTCACTGCAGAGGCCATTAAGTCTCAACCCACAATTGTGTCGTGGTACACGGCAGAAAGTGCTAAAAGCCTACGAAATATAATTATGACTGAGGTAATTGCTCATATAACAGAAGGTGAATGCTCAGCAACTACAGACATGTGGACATCCAATGAGAGAAGAAACAACTATCTGACATATACTGTCTCCTGTTTCGTTGACTGGACTCTCAGATCTCGAAATTTTCTTTAAAACTCAGTTTCGAGATGAATCAAAAACGCTCGGTAACAATATAAGAGGATAGTTTAGACGATTTATGTCTCTTGGTATCCAACACTCTACTTTGAGAAACTTTCAGCACACAACTGATCAAGATACCAACATTGTCGTTGCACTGCGCGATTATTCACGACTGTATTGTTCCTGCCATATGCTAAATATAGGGCTACGAAATAATTTTGATGCGGAGTATATATTCGTCAATTGGCCATACGTTCATGGTCTTTTGACTCCTGCGATAGAACGCGTGACTTACGTAAAGAAAAGGAGCCTTCTTAATGCTCTTGATTGATCACTGAGCCAGTCTAACGATACTCGCTGGAATAAGCACCTGACAATGTTAGAATGTCTTTGTGCGAGTAGCTCTCTGAGAAGAGAGAATTAGCCCAAAATGAAAGAACTGAAAATTCGCTGATGAAAGAACGTTTTCACGTTATACATACTATTCAATTACTGTAATTCGTATGGGCAATCGTTTATTTTTTTAGCTTTTAAAAGATAAGGGTATTTGTAGCTCTTCAAAGCGGCTTCCAAGGAATTAAAACTGGGGACATCACCTACACGTTAACCAACATATCACTTACGTAAAGAAAAAATGTCTTCTTCATGCTCTTGATAGATCACTGAGCAGTCTACGATACTCGCTGGAATAAGCAGCTGACAATGTTAGAATGTCTTTGTACGAAAAGCTCGATGAGAATGGAGAAATAACCGGAACTAAAGGAACTGATATCATGCTGATGAAAGAACGTTTTACGGTATGTATGCTATTCTATTAATGTAATTATTATACGCAATCGTTTATTTTATAGATTTTAAAACATAATGGTTTTTTTAGCACTTCGAAGCAGCGTCCAAGCAATTAGAACTGGAGAAATCACCTACACTGCACCTTCTGTTTCATAGACGATGACAATGTTAAAGCATTTGTGTCAGGCGCCCCAAGACAGAGTAGCTTCTGAAATCGGACTTTTACATAAACGTCACAAATTATACTTAGATGAAAAGCTATTTGTCCTGAGATGCTGCGAGGAAGCAACTTTCCTCTAGCGACCAATCATCATTTAATAATGGTATCTGAAGATAAGAGGTGTAAAGTCATTAAAGGGATACGATAGTTTTACTTCCTCATACTTCCCCAATCCCACAATTCACTAAAGACATTTCCCATTACTGCATCTCGAACCTTCCTTTCTCTTTTATCACGCTAGTGGGTTCAAACGGAACTGGCTTACCTTTCAATCTATAAATAGTTATCTCAATGTACTCTACTCTTATGGAAGTTACAAAAGTAAGATTTAATGTTCTGAAATAGGAGATACGCTCATTCCTACATGTTCCTCCACAACTAGTAACACGTGAATCCTTGGGAATCCATGTTGTCCTAAATGAAAGTTTGATTTTTTTTCCATATATGCACTGAAATATGAATTTTGCTGTCCTCAGGTAAAAAGAAGAGAGGTATAATGAGGCTGGACATGTATTTCAGAGCCCCACCACATCAAAAAACAAATCTTATTGAAGCACATAAATTCTGTTACTCCAGCCGCTGGGTTACTAGTTGAGCAATGGGGAGATGGAAGTGAAACATTATGGTAGCCTACACTCGATGTTATTCACCATCTACACCGAACAAGCAGTAAAGCATACAAGGATAAATTTGTAAACAGAATTTAATATCAGGGAGAAGCAATAAACATTTTGAAATTTACCGGTGACACTGCAATTCTGTCAGAGACAGCAAAGAACTTGGAATAACAGTTGAGTGGAATAGACAGTGCCCTGGAAAGTGAATATGAGATAACCCTCAATGGATCTAAATGAAAGGTAATGCAACGTATTCGAATTAAACCTAGCAGTTCCAACGGATTTTCCATAACGTGTACTACGAAAGGGGGGCGTAATATATAACCAACAAAAAGATATTTGGGTTTCGTTAATTTTCGTTGTCTTTTACGCACAAGATACTTTTTATAGATACACTTATGTGTAAGATGTGTCCTAAACCTGAAAATATGAATATCACACCGGTTCTGAAAATTCGCATCCACAGACAAGACCAAAATTTGTACGTTAAGTTTTACTGAAAAATTTAAAACAATTACGGAATCTGGTAGAAGACATCATTAACAATCACAACTATATTTTTTTTTCAAAACGTTAAAATATAATGTGCATGACCAGATTACAGTGTTCTGGAAACGTAGCCCTCACCCTTGGTAATGCGAGGGTTACATCAGGTATTGTTAAGGGAATCAGATTACGCAATGAGACACTAAAGGACAATTGGGCATAAAAATAACTGATGATGGCCGAAGAACAGAGAATATAAAATGAAGACTGGCTATAGCAAGAAAAGTATTAGTGATGAAGGGTGATTTGCTTACATCCAATATAAATTTAAGTGATAGGATGTATTTCCTGAAGGTGTTTGTGTGGTTTCGTAGATGCTACTCCAGGCGGGTGTAAAAATGAATGTGCGCAATGGAAAATACTGAACGCGAAAATGAAGATTTTGCCCTGTCTGACTACCCCCCGAAGCAGATCTTAGGATCTCTCCACAGTGATAGTATTTCCTACTTCTTGCTGTTTAACATATAAATTACAACATAAAAATAAAAGAATGACAAAGGGAACAAGTAACTACTAAATAATAAAAGTTATTTACTGTAGATTAAAACCCCTTTATATATTACAGATGTTTACATGTCGATGTGCAATAGACACAAAGAGATACAAATGAATTTCCTGATTAATATTATTGATCAACTGCACAAATCTGCTTCTTTTTGTGGCTACGCGATCTAATATAAATAACGCGAGATGACTGACATCATCTACATCCCAAACACTAGAAGACACTACTTTCAAAGATGATCTATAGTGGTGTGCAACGTCAGTGGAAATGAAATTTACGTGATCACACCTTTCTAGCTTTATAGCCCTAATAACCCGAAGCAATTAGCAATATCACCGTATGTACTGCGTTCTTTGCGTCGGAGTGATGGTTCTCGTGCACGTCTGAGACGATGGAAGAACTCCAGCCACAAAATAATAAACTCATTCAAACACTAGGACGGCAGGAGGTGGTCCTTTGACTAGTATAATGGAATACTATCTTCTCCTCTCTGTGTCCTACAGATAAATAACGCGAATTTCAAGTCACAAGGACGGAATTTAGCTGCCTCACCATCAGTATTGACAGAAGAAGTGCTCTCAGTCGCTGCGTACTCAACAACGACTCTCTAACCGGAGGCGAAGAGTAGTATAAGTTATCAACACCTTCGGCCCCCTTAAGATACTTTCCAGTGCCTTGTGTCACTGTATCATGCAATTTAAGCCTTAGTGATTTTGCCCTCATTTGTCCTATCATGATAAGCGAACCTTACGACAGTATTTTACTGGTGAGAGCTTCCCCCCGCTTGAATATTATGTCCCCGAGTTCCACCGCGAGTCACCGAAAGTCAGTTTCGGCATTATGCTTGATGAGAAAGTCTAGCGCTGGGATTCCACAGCAGCCTTCGCCTGCATCACCCATTACACTGCAAGTGTTGTCACTTTCGTCAATCTCCTGGTCCAGTGGCAAAAGCCTTTTCGGCCCTATCCTAAACCTTGCAAACACATTTCTTCTTTCTTCTGCTCCCACCTTCTGAGGAGGCAGAGCTGTCACAGACGGTGCCGAATCAGCGTCCTTCGGAAATACCAAAATGTCTGCTCCATTTCAGTACAGTGCTAGGTGGCGCAGTGGTTAGCACACTTGACTCGCTTTCGGGAGGACGACGGTTCAATCCCGCGTCCGGTCATAGTGATTTAAGTCTTCCGTGATTTCCCTAAATCTCTCCAGGCAAATGCCGGGATGGTTTCTTTGAAAGAACACGTCCGACTTCCTTCCCCGCCCTTCCCTAATCCAGTGAGACCGATGACCTTGCAGTTAGGTCTCCTCCCCCCACCCCCAAAACATCTGCAATACAATCAGCCTTATTGATAGCTCTCTGTGCAACCTCCTAAGTATCTACAGCAAAATTACGGTCGGCAGTAGCACTCTTCAAGACGCTAAAATCATCGGCAGGTGCACTTTCCTCCACATCTGGTCCAGGCTGCAAAAATTCGCAACCTCTGCCAGGGTATACCTCACTAACTATGCAAACAACAAACGAGGACAAAAAATCAGTACAACGAAAAGGACACTTAATCTAATTCTACCCTAACACTTACTGTAACTTAACTTCTCCACGTGAGTGGCTACTCATGACTACTAGTTTACGGACTTAAATGCAGCGAGCCACATTTATAGCTCAAAATGAAATACATTGCCCACTGAAAACGGAGGAAACTACCACAAAACTCCAACTTCTCGACAAAACTCATCTTCTCCACCTAAGAAGCTACGCATGGTTAACACCTTATACACTTTCAGACAATTAGCCACACTCATTGACGATAGGCAAAAGTAACGTTCATATTTACACATCCTCAGAACCCAGTCTGTGTTTACTTGACACATGTCACACATGAAAACAGAACTGAAATGCTGGTAAAAGGTGGACTCACTCGACGTGATACTCGTAGCGGAAAAAAAGAACAGTAAACGCAATGACCCACTCCATACTGGTGCTGTCTGTTGACGAAACTGCAACCCTGAGGTAGTCGAGAGTCATCGTCTCCAGGTAGGGTGGCTGGTAAGGTTCCTCTGTCACTGAAATTTAGTGGTGACACACACTTCTGACAACAAAATGTAGATGTCGCCCCAGTGCGAAGCAGGCGTCAAAAGACTTCCCAAGCGGCCTCACGTAAGGCCTCCCCGGTTTGTCTGATAAACAGGTTCCAGGCACTGTCTGTGGCTGACGCTATCGCTGAGCCAGATGCTGTCGCCTGTCCTGTTTCAGAGGAAACCACTCAGCCTGCAAAATCCGGGCAATAGCAGTGGGTGGCATTATTGGTACATGGGAGCTCGCTCGTTAGGCGCGCTATGGGACTCCTTAGGGCCTTGCTG
This sequence comes from Schistocerca gregaria, assembly GCF_023897955.1. NCBI lineage: Eukaryota > Metazoa > Arthropoda > Insecta > Orthoptera > Acrididae > Schistocerca > Schistocerca gregaria. The sequence continues at coordinate 397,230,044 of NC_064931.1, read as the reverse complement.
AGAAGGCGGGTAAGAAAACCAATGTGCGTGCATACCGGGTGGAGTCATTACAGATGTGGAAAGGGTCTTCCATCGATCCCACGAAGAGCACAGGGTGCAGCCACCTGCAGGTGGTTGCTCATGTCAGTACTAGTGATGTGAGTCACTTTCGATCAGAAGAGATTCTCTCTGGTTTCTAGCGGGTAACAGAAGTGGTAAAGGCTACCAGGTTTGCTTGCAAGATGAAAGCAGAGCTGACCATTTGCAGCATAGTCGACACGACCGATTGCAGACATCTGGTTCAGAGCCGAGTGGTGGGTCAATCTGAGGTTCAGACGGTTCTGCGACAGTGTAGGCTGCAGATTCCTCGACTTGCGCCAACGGGTGGCTGGATTTCGGGGTCCGCTGAATAGGTCAGGTGTCCACTATACGCAGGAGGCGGCTACACGGGTAGCAGGGGCATTGTGACGTGGATTGGGCGGTTTTTTAGGTTAGAGGGTCTCGGGAAAACACAAGAAGGTCTTCAGTCTCAAAGGGTGCAAGCTGAACACAGGAAGAACGTTGATACAGGAACCATTGGTTCTTTTTTTTTTTGGGTCATCAGTCTACTGACTGGTTTGATGCGGCCCGCCACGAATTCCTCCCCTGTGCTAACCTCTTCATCTCAGAGTAGCACTTGCAACCTACGTCCTCAATTATTTGCTTGACGTATTCCAATCTATGTCTTCCTCTACAGTTTTTGCCCTCTACAGCTCCCTCTAGTACCACGGAAGTCATTCCCTCATGTCTTAGCAGATGTCCTATCATCCTGACCCTTCTCCTTATCAGTGTTTTCCACATATTCCTTTCCTCTCTGATTCTGCGTAGAACCTCCTCATTCCTTACCTTATCAGTCCACCTAATTTTCAACATTCGTCTATAGCGCCACATCTTAAAAGCTTCGATTCTCTTCTGTTCCGGTTTTCCCACAGTCCATGTTTCACTACCATAGAATGCTGTACTCCAGACGTACATCCTCAGAAATTTCTTCCTCAAATTAAGGCCGGTATTTGATATTAGTAGACTTCTCTTGGCCAGAAATGCCTTTTTTGCCATAGCGAGTCTGCTTTTGATGGCCTCCTTGCTCCGTCCGTCATTGGTTATTTTACTGCCTAGGTAGCAGAATTCCTTAACTTCATTGACTTTGTGACCCATCAATCCTGATGTTAAGTTTCTCGCTGTTCTCATTTCTACTACTTCTCATTACCTTCGTCTTTCTCCGATTTATATTGGTATAACAGTTGCAATTTGTCGTAGTTGTGTTGGGAAAGTACCAGAGCTCCAAGCGCTAATAGAAAGCACTGATTCTCAAATCGTTATAGGCACTGAAAGCTGGCTAAAATCGGATATAAGCTCGGCCAAAACGTTTGCGAAGACCTAACGGTGTGCCAGCCGCTGTGTCCGAGCGGATGTAGGCGTTTCAGTCTGGAGCTGCGAGATTGCTACAGTCACAGGTTCGAATCCTGCCTCGGGCATGGATGTGTGTGATGTCCTTAGGTTGGTTAGGTTTAAGTAGTTCTAAGTTCTAGGTGACTGATAACCTATGATATTACGTCCCATAGTGTTCAGAGCCAGTTTTCAACCTAACGGTGTTCCGAAAACATAGGCTAAACACCGTTGGCGGTGGTGTGTTTGCTGCTGTCAGAAGTAGTTTAACATGTCGCGAAACTGAAGTAGATGCTTCATGTGCGTTAGTATGTGCAGAGGTCATTGTTGGCAACCGGAATAGTATAATAATTGGATGCTTTTACTTACCTCCCAGTTCATATGATACAGTTGCTTAAAGGTTCAAAGAAAACTTGAGTTTGATTTCAAACACGTACGCGACTCATACGATAATAGTTGATGGTGACTTTAATTTACTCTCGATATGTTGGCGAAAATACATGTTTAATTCCGAAGTGTGCATAAAATATCATCCGAAATTTTGTAAACGCATTCTCCGTAAATTATTGGGAGCAGTTAGTTCATGAGCCCACGCGAATGGTAAACAGTTATGAAAACACATTTGACCTCTTAGCAATAAACAATCCTGAGTTAATAACGAGCATCAAAACCGATATACGGATTAGTGAACATAGGGTTGTCGTAGCGAGACTGAATATTGCAATTCCCAAGTCCTCGAAAAATAAGTGAAAAATATACCTTTTCAAAAAAGCAGATAAAAATTTACTTGACACCTTCCTGAGAGACAAACTCCACTCATTCCAAATTAATAATATAAGTGTACACCAGATGTGGCTTAAATTCAAAGAAATAGTATCGGCAGCAATTGAGAAACTTATAACAAATAAACAAACAAACAACGGAGATTATCCTCCTTGGTACAATAAGCGGGTTAGAACACTCTTGCAGGTACAACAAACCGCCGTTCGGGTTTAGCCGAGCGGTCTCGGGCGTTGCAGTCATGGACTGTGCGGCTGGTCCCGGCGGAGGTTCGAGTCCTCCCTCGGGCATGTGTGTGTGTGTGTGTGTATTTGTCCTTAGGATAATTTCGGTTAATTAGTGTGTAAGCTTAGGGACTGATCACCTTAGCAATTAAGTCCCATAAGATTTCACACACATTTGAAGATTTTTTTGAACAACGAAACAAAAATGCCAAATTTAAACACACGCAAAATCCCCAAGATTGGCGATCCTTTACAGGAGCTCGAAATTTAGCGCGGAGTTCAATGCGAGACGCCTATAACAGTTTCCACAACGAAACTTTGTCTCGAAATCTGACAGAAAATTCAAAAAGATTCTGGTCGTTTGTGAAGTACGTTAGCGGCATGAACCAATCAATGTCTTCTCTGCGCGATAACAATGGAGATACTATCGAAAACAGTGCTGCCAAATCAGAGTTACTAAACACAGCCTTCTGAAATGCCTTCACAAAAGAAGACTAAATATCCCAGAATTCAAATCGAGAACAGCTGCCAACGTGAGTAACGTAGAAGTAAATATCCTCGAAGTAGTGAAGCAACTCAAATCACGCAATAAAAGCAAGACTTGTGGTCCAGACTGTATACCAATTAGGTTCCTTTCCGAGTATGCTGATGCATTAGCTCCATACTTAACAATCATATACAACCGTTCGCTCGACGAATGATCCGTACCCAAACACTCGAAAGTAGCACAGGTCCGACCAACATTCAAGAAAGGTAGTAGCAGTAATCCACTAAATTACAGGCCCATATCGTTAACGTCGATATAAAGCAGGATTTTAGAACATAAATTGTGTTCGAACATTATGAATTACCTCGAAGGAAACCGTCTATTGACACACAGTCAACACTGGTTTAGAAAACATCATTCCTGTGAAACACAACTAGCTATTTATTCACACGAAGTGCTGAGTGCTATTGACAAGGGATTTCAGATCGATTCCGTATTCCTGGATTTCCGGAAGGTTTTGACACGGTACCACGCAAGCTGCTCGTAGTGAAATTGCGTGCCTATGGAATGTTGTGTCAATTGTGTGACTGGATTTGAGATTTCCTGTCAGAGAGGTCACAGTTGGCAGTAATAAAAGGAAAGTCATCAAGTAATACAGAAGTGATTTCAGGCGTTCCCCAAGGTAGCGTTATAGGCCCTTTGCTGTTCCTTATCTATATAAACGATTTGGAAGACAATCTGAGCGGCCGTCTTCGGTTGTTTGCAGATGACACTGTCGTTTATAGACTAATAAAGTCATCAGGAGTCCAAAACACTTAGAAAATGAGACCTACCAACTAAAGAGGACTCTACGCTACAAGTGGATACTACGCTTGCCCGTCCTCTTTTAGAATACTGCTGCGCAGTGTGGGATCCTTACCAGAGAGGACTGACTGAGCAGCACGTTTTGTGTTATTATGAAATATGGGAGAGGGTGTCACAGAAATGATACACGATTTGCGCTTGAAATCATGAAAAGAAAGGTGATTATCGTTGCGACGGAACCTTCTCGCGAAATTCCAATCACCAACTTTCTCCTCTGAATACGAAATTATTTTGTTGACACCGACCAAAATAGGGAGGAACGATCACAACGATAAAATAAGGGAAATCAGGGCTCCTACGGAAAGATATTTTTTCCGCGCGGTATTGACATTGGAATAATGGAGAATTGTGAAGATGGTTCAATGTGGTTCAATGAACCTTCTGCCAGGCACTTAAATGTCATTTGGAGACTATCCATGTAGATGTAGACGTACATGTGCAGGTCTGAGTTGAGGTGGTGGACTGATGTCGGAATGATGATCGATGGCTGCTCATAAAAACTTCACTATTTGTCATGCATTTTACTGAAGATCAAACTAGAATATTCTGTGGTGCAACGTCCTCCATAACGTGTGCTGAAGTCAGCGAGTGTTAAGGAACTGACACAACAGGTGGCCATGGTCTCAGGCGACTGCCTTCTAAGTCGGAAGGCTGCTTGCACCTAGTAGTTGGCATGAAGGTGGCCCTCTGGCTGGAAGATGCTAAGCCACAGCACTGATCTTAAAACCGGAATCAGGGGCCCACAGTTAGTGGAGGCCACATCTCGTGGTGGCTGCTTGTCGTATCATGTCGCCTCGAGAAGCGGCATACACCTCTCCTCGTGAATTGTAGCTACCAGACTGAGACACCTTTGACTGAATATAATTTTAATTTATGTTGGGACAAGGCGTTCTTGGTTTTCAAATCGCAGCTCGCAGCCAATTAGACCAAAAGAAGTCTGTTGATTGGATGTGTAGTAACTGGCCTACAAACGCCTTTCTGCTGTGTCATCGTTATGGCACCGCCAGCCCCTTTCCTGGAGCACAATGTGGGAATCTGCCAGTGGCATTGCTGCGTCTGACGTATTGGTGTTTGGTCGGCTCTGAGCTGACCCACTAACAAAGTCTTTTGCAACAGCCATGGCAATATCACTTTTGTATTCCGCCTGGAATGCAGCACATGAGTCTGCTCCTGTAAAGTGAAAGGTTGGCAGAATGAAAGAAGTGAGTAGGAGTAGGAAAAGGTGAAAATCTCTAGGTACTGATCTTAAAAATGGTTTTACTACATCACAATTTTAACTTAATACATAACTTTGCACTGAGGTGCGAAGCCTTAGACCCATCATAAGTAGTACATAGTCTCAATAGCAAGCAAAGTCTCCTGGCCATCTGCTCTTGATCAAAATGGGAAGAATCTGTCACGGAGCTCGTAGACCTCCACAGCACCACGTAGGGGGCGCTGACGTCGGTGTCTGTTGTAGTACCAACTTAAGAACTTTCACCTACGGCGTGGTATCGTAGCTATCGATACAACAATCACAATTTTACTCAGTGGCGCCACATCCCTCCCCCCTTGAAACGACACGCCGTCGTTGAGTAGGGCTTCCGACGACGGGTGGAGGAATCCAGGGGGGCGCAGCAGACTGCGGAATTGCTAGGACGTACTTTCCACCCGTGACCCCGAATTGCTCGCGAAGGGGCGAGGAAAACGGTCCCTGGAAACCCGCCCAGGCCGCGCACCGCCACTGGGTGTGCTCGGATGAGGAGGCGGAGCAACGACCTCTGTGGGCCACGGCGGCGACTGCGAGACGGCAGCCTCAGCGTCCATCGGTTCCAGCACTGTGGAGGAACGCGGCGGCGGCGGCCGGAGGTGGGCACGTGGTGGCGGCGAGAGGCGTCCGTCCGGTGCAGGTGACTGCACGGCGACGATAGCAGGCGCGCCCGCTGGAGTCGTGGGCTGAGGCGGCGGAATCTGTGAAGCCTCCAATTCTGCCGGAAAACAACGAACGGCAGAAATACAACGAACGGCAGAAATCTGACGACAGCACAAACGGATACGGTTCCGGTGTCGCTTGTCAGTGCTGGAGTAACCAGAAATGACAAATAAGGCGTGGCCAAGCTGGTGAAGAACGCGTCCCTGCTCCCAGCGCTGGCTGTCAGAGAATACGCGATAGAACACTAAATCATGCGGCGCCAAGCCAGAAAGTGGCGGAGCAGCGGCAGCGCACAGCGGCGGGTGCAATAGCGGCAGGAGCGACCGATGGGCGCGGTCATGTAGCAATTCCACTGAGGAACGGTTGCCGAGCGGGTGCGAGGATTATGAAGCAAGGAAAGTCCAGAGCGCGTACTTGTGAGAGTGTGTGGTGCACAACTTGCTCATCTCCGACTTGAACGTATGCACAAAGTGTTCAGCCTCGCCGTTTGACTGGGGGTGGAACAGGACTTAGGTCAGATGGCGAATGCCATTAGCAGCACAGGACGCTTCAAACTCTGAGGACACGAATTGGAGGCCATTGTCGGAGTCAGTAACTTCAGGAATGCCCTCAATGCAGAAAATAGACGTCGAAGCCCAAATAGTACTGGCAGATGTAGTAGAAGACATAGGTACAACAAAAGGAAAGTTTCTGTACGCATCAATGACTATCAACCATCGGATGTCCCAGAAGGGACCCGCAAAATCAATATGAACGCGCTGTCTAGGCACAGTAGGATTCGGCCACGCAAAGAAGCGCTGGCGGCTTGCAGATTGATGCTCCACGCAAGAGCGACAGTTAGCAAGCAAATTCTCAATATATTTATCAATGCAGACCCAAGTGCAGTGACGATGCGCTAATTGCTTCATCTGCAGTATACCCCAATGAACAGCATGCACCAAGCGGAAAATTTCCGAATGCAAGTCTGATCATTGTCAGTTTGTAACGAGATCACACCATAGTGTACAGAGAAGTTTTGACGTTGCGCAAAGTAGAGTCGAACAAGTGGATCACGAATCTGCGTGGCAGATGGAGGCCATTGAGTACGAATATACTGCAAAAGAATCTGCAAAGAATGGTCGGCGGCTGTCGCGGAAGAAATGTGACGAAAATCCACTGGCAAAAAATCAGCTAATTACTTATCTTGTGGATCAATAAACATGCATGACAATTCGGAAGAATCAAACACTTCGTCAGGACCGATAGGCAGACGAGACAAAGCATCATCATTGCCATGCTGGGCTGTGGGACAAAACAAAATTTCGTAATTATAGTTAGAGAAAAAGAAGGACTAACATTGCAACTTTTGTGCCGTAACTGGCTTAGACGGGTGCTAAAACGACTCAAAGGCTTATAGTCGGTGACCAAATAGAACTTGCGTCCATACAAAAAATTATGAAACTTTCTCACACCATATACAATAGATAAAGCTTCTTTCTCGATTTGAGAATAGTTTTGCTGGGCAGAATTGAGCAACTATCTGGCGATCGACACTCTTAATCTGGTGTGAGACAACTGCTCCGATGCCATGAGAAGATTCATCGACAGGCAAAACAACTGGTTTGGAGGAATCGAAAGGAATCAAACAGCGATCACTCAACAAAGCAGATTTGAGCTTGTGGAAAACAGCGTCATATTCCGAAGACCAAACAAAAGAAACGTTCTCACGCCGAAGGCGATGCAAAGGCGCTGCAATCTGCGCTGCATTTGGTATAAATCGAATATAACATGAAATTTTGCCCAACACAGACTGAAGTTCTTACAAGTTCCTGGATGCTGGCAAGTCTTTAATTGCACTGAGATGTGAGGGCGAGGAGTGGGTACGAGTACCCTGTTCGTTAATCATATGTCCTACATACTGAATCTCAGGTTGAAAAATTTGCACTAGCCACTGGTACACTTTAGTCCTGCCTGCAAAAGTACAATAAATAAGGCACGTAAATTCTGGAAATGTTCGCCAGAGGTGCGACGTTATACGACTATATCGTGCAGATAATTTGAGCAACCAGGGACAGTGGCACACAACTGCTACAAATAAGACTGAAAAATAGCATTGCCTGAAGCACAACCGAACGGAAGCCGGCGAAACTTGAGATATCCAAGGTGGGTCTTGATCACAAAAAAGCGCTGCACCTATTCGTCGAGAGGAATCTGAAAGTATGCGTCCCGCAAGTCAATCGAAAGAATTTTTCCGCACCAAGCTTATCAAAAATGTCTTCAGGACGCAGTAAGGGAAATGTAGCTACCACTGTCTGGGGATTTACTGTAGACTTAAAGTCAGCACAAATACGGAAACAACCGTTTGGTTTCTTCACACACACTATAGGCGAAGCCCATTGCGAACCAGAAACAGGTTCAATGACACCAATGTCTTCCAAATGCTTAAGTTCAGAAGCTACGGCTTCGCGCAGTGTGTGTACTGCCGGGCGTGAACGCCGGAAAATAGGCATGGCATTGTCTTTAACTACAGCATGCGCTGCAGAGTCTGTGGTAAAACCAAGGCCATCAGAAAAGAGTTCAGCAAAATCATGGCATAGTGCGGCAACACTGTGTGCATGGTCAATAGCGTTGATGTAAAGTATATTGTCCTGATTTGCGAGGTCAAATAGTTCAAATGCGTCCATGACAAAATTGTTCGTAGCATCATTAGAGCAGATCACATGGAAAGACACTGTACGGGTCGTGGCACCATATGTGGCTAGCAAACTATAAACGCAGAGCACTGAGATTGCCTGTCCAGTAAGTGTAGTCAGTGTGGAATGTGAACGAAGAAGCGGGAGTGAACCAAGCAAGTCATACGTCGATTTGTTCAGTAAAAAAACTGACGCACCAGTGTCAAGCTGCATGCTAACGGAACGAACACAAATGAGCAAAGTCACAAAACGTTTCCTCGCATCGCACTGATGCGAGAGGAAGTGTCTTGCAAAACTTAATTCACACGACGAGCTGTCGAAGCACGAGAATCCGAAGGCTTTGAATAAATGGCATTAACATCCATAGGCGGATGTGAATCATGATCACGGCCGTTGCCGTTGCGGTGACGTCCACGCGAGTCACAAGAATGGTAGACAGTTGGTGAATTAGAGTTTGTCTTACTACATACAGCCGGTACATGTCCTTTCTTATTACAAAAATAACACAGTGCTTGACGGGATGGGCAAGTGTCCCGTGGGTGGGCGCGAAAGCAGTTCGGACGTGATTTCAGTTTCTTAGTGGGTTCCTGGTGTGAAATTTGTTTACTTGTGCGTGACAGGCGCGGCGTGGCTGGCCGTGCTGGCGGGTGGGAGGACACGTGTTGTTCGTCGCTAACAGTACACACACGTAGCCATGTCTAATGTATCTTGTCTGTCTAGCAAGTCCACTTCCCGCAAAGAGGGGTTTTTAAATCTAAGGATTTGTTCGCGGATGCGGTGATCCGCCACATTCTGAGCAATATCGCCTATTAACATTATATCAACATATGAGCTTCCACACGATCCATTTAAGGCACAATCAGACGTTAGAACCTGAAGGCCCGCTAACCAATCTTTATTCGACTGAGTAGAGCCACGCCGGAGGCGAAAGAATTAGTAGCGTGCAGCTACAACACTTACTCTATCACAAAAGTGGAAGTTCAAAGCATCAATATTTCGGCGTAACTTTTATTTTCTGGCCGGGTGGTGGGAAACAATTTCACAAGCACACGATACAACACAACACCTACGTTGACAATGAAAAAAGCAAGCTTCTCTGTACCTGGTATGATGTAAGCTACGAAGTTTGCCTCGAGCTGTGCGATGTATTCTGGCCAGCGTTCAACGACAGCAGTGAAGGCACGAAATGGCGGCGCCGTCGTTGACGGCGTCGGTACAGGCGGTGGCATCGGAGGCACCGAAGTAGCTGCAGTTAGTAGATAGGACAGCGAAGCCTGTTCCTGTGGAGAAGCCAAGGTTTACACAAATTAAAGTCTTAATAGCGAATGGTGGGAACACTTAAAGACAGTCTCACAGCCAAACGGGCATATCACAAAAAAGATAATGTAGTACCGAGCAAAAAAAAAAAAAAAGAAATGAGAGAAGAGTAACATAAATTTAATCCCTGTTAGTCGCCAAGTTTTGTATCCCGCCAGCCCGTGATGTCACTGCACCAGCGCCGCGGGCAAGCACTGGTGTGCTAAAACTACAACGTTTGGTATAACTGACTCCAGTTGCGAGCTACGGGCTACGAGAGTTGAGTAGAGCAGTGTTTAGTGGGAGGGTGGGGTTGCTTCCTTTTTGTCGTAACGCACAAAATGAGCACGGAAACTAAACGTGGTCTGCAGAGGAATGAGCGCATGTCAAGAAAAAGGGTAGTAAAAGAAAAACTAATCAGTGATGAGTAGAGAACCATACCTCTTGAAGCGAATCTTAGAAGTTCATTTGGGACCGTGTTAAAGCCTATTGTGGATGGCGTTAGGAAAAGCTTTCATTTGGTTTGCTGTTCGCTGTGCTGTGAAATTAACTCTCGTGCTGTAGGGTCAAGTGGCACTTCGAGCATTTCTCGCCATCCATGCATGTCTAATAAACAAGGGATTTTATGTAGACGAGAAACGACTTCCTAAACCTGCTCAGGAGCTAACTGTCGATAAATGCGTGGCTATGTGTGCACGAGACCTAAGGTCGTGTGGAACTATAAGTTTGAAGGAATTATGAATTTTATTCAGACCTTAACTGTCACTGCGAACCTCATTATGTCTCAACCCACAAGTGTGTCGTGGCACATGGCAGAAAGTGCTAAAAGCCTACAGCATGTAATTATGACTCAAGTGATTGCTCATATAACAGAAGGTTAATACTCAACAACAACAGACATGTGGACATCCAGTGCGAGAAGAAACAAGTATCTTACATGTACTGTCTCCTCTTTCATTGAGTGGACTCTCAGATCTCTCATTTTCTTTACAACTCAGTTTCCAGATGAACCAAAACCGGGCGGTAACATTCTAAGAGAATTGTTTAGACGATTGATGTCTGTTGGTAAAAAAGACTCTACTTTGAAAAACATGCAGCACACAACTGATCAAGGTACCAACATTGTCGTTGCACTGCGCGATTATTCATGATTGAATTGTTCCTTCCATATGCTAAATACAGGGCTACGAAATAATTTTGTTGCGGAGTATATATGCGTCATTTGTCCATAGGTTCATGGACTTATGACTTACGTAAAGAAAAGTGGTCTTCTTAATGCTCTTGATAGATCACTGAGCCACTTTAACGATACTCGAAGGAATAAGCAGCTGACAATGTTAGAATGTCTTTGTGCGAAAAGCTCTCTGAGAAGGGAGAAATAGCACAAATTGAAGGAACTGATATCACGCTGATGAATGAACTTTTTACGGTATGTATGCTATTCTATTACTGTAATTCTTATACGCAATAGTTTTTTTATAGCTTTTAAAACTTAAGGGTTTTTGTAGCTTTTCAAAGCGGCGCCCTATACGCAATAGTTTTTTTATAGCTTTTAAAACTTAAGGGTTTTTGTAGCTCTTCAAAGCGGCGCCCAAGGAATTAGAACTGGAGAATCACGTACACTGCTCCTTCTGTTGGGATGCAAAATGGCAATGTTAAAGCATTTGAGTGAGGCGCCCCAGGACAGAGAAGCTTCTGAAATCGAACTTTTGCATAAACGCCTTAAATTATACTCAGATGAAAAGCTATTTGTCCAGATATACTGTGAGGTAGAACTTCTCCTCTGGCCACCTTTCCTCATTTAAAAGTGATATCTGAAGATAAGAAGCGTAAAGTCATGTAAAGAATACAATATTTTTTATACCTCATACTTCTCCAATCCCTCAATACACTGTAACGACATTTTCCTTTACTGCAGTCTCGTCCAAACTGTGCCCCCGGGGCGCCAGCGCCCGCGACTGCCCGCGGCCAGCGCCCTGGGAGAATTCGGGTGTTGCCGCAGTGGCCGAGCCGTGTAGCTTAGCTGGCCGTGCCGACCGCCCTCCGCGCCTCACCATGCCCCTTTACGTGCCGGCAGCGGTCAAAAGCCACACAAAGCCGTTAAGCAACAGACGTAAGGCTACAATGGATCGAGATGGATAGTCAACTGGAAGCAGACAAAAAGAAAGAGGAGCGGCGAGTCCGCGCTATTTAAACCCGAGTGGGAAATTAGTTTCCTTTTTACTGCTGTCGAAAATCATGCCAAATGTTTCGTATGACATCGGGAACCTTACGTATTTAAAATAGTACTCGATTCAATGGCACTTTAATACCTGTCACAAACATCAGTTCGAAAATTTGTCGTAAGAGGAACGCCAGTCAAAGTTTGAAAAACTGAAAGAAAATTTCAAGAGTGAAGTAAGTGTTTCCTATCACATGACTCATTATAATTTATAAAGATGATAAATAAAACTATATTTTATAATCTGTCACTCAGCAATGTGCCATTTAACGAATATCACATTGTCCGCAACAAGGAAAATTTCTTTTCGGTTAATTTTTATATTTGGGTTGCATTAAATCGCGTACCACAGACATAAGAAAAAGTTTCAGGTGCGTTCTTTTTTCGCCACTTTCTGAAAAGCCGTCGCAGATGCTCTCTCGGGAAGCAAAGTATCATTAAGAGTCATTCTTTGTTTTTGTATATCTGTGTTTTATGGATGGGAAAATTATGTTGTAGTTTGATCAATATTTTAAATTAATTAAAATTCAGATATTCCAATAGATAAAAATTTATTTTGCGACCACATTTCGCTATCCTGGTTAGCGTTTTAGGCCGCTTTTCGGAGGAACTAGAGGAAAACGCACCTAAAACCAATCTTTCATTGTTAGTTTTTTTATTTGAGTTTCGATGAATGAAACAATTGTTGAAATGGTGAAAGTGTTTTAAAAAACTGGATTGTACAAAATTAATTGTGTGTTTTTTTGCCGTGGTAGGAGCAGGAAACAGGTGGGAAAAGTTTGCGCGCAAGTTACAAATGCTCGCTGAGAGTTGCGAAAGCAGGGAAACCCTCTGCGGCTAGGAATCTCATCAAGGATTGCCTCGTCGACTCGGCTTGTATTTGTCCAGCAGACCTCACGGAAAAAATTGAAAAACTAGCTCTTTCGCCTCAGACTGTTGCTCGCCGAGTCGAAGATATGGCCTCAGACATGGAACAGCAATTAATGGAGAGAGCGGCGAACTTCATATCATTTTCTATCGCTCTTGACGAATCCGCGGACGTTGCGGACATATCTCAGCTCGTCATAGTCGTTCGAGGTGTCGACGACACTCTACGTGTCACATAAGAATTTCTCAACCCTATACCACTAAAAGACACAAGCACGGGGTTGGATATTTTTCTACCCGCGGAAAACGTGTTAGAGTCAATGGGTTTAAAATGGGAACGCCTGACCAGTGTAACAACGGACGGAGCCCCTGCGCTACGAGGGATACGCACTGGATTTCTGAGTTTTGTCAGGTCAAAAATGGCTGAAGTTGGCTGTTCCTTATTCGCGGCAGTCCATTGTGTGATACACCAGGAGTCAATTTGTGGGAAGATTGTCAACATAAAAATGTTTGGAGACAATTCTTTGAAAGGTTAATTATCTTCGATCGCATGGACTCACACATCGCCAATTTAAAGAATTTCTGGCTGCTATCGAAGCAGAGTAACCCGACATCCCCTACCACGCCGAAGTTTAATGGATGAGCAGAGGAAAGGTGCCTCGTCGGTTTTTCTCCTTGAGAGGCGAAATAAATACCTTTTTGGAAATGAAAGGACGTCCAGAAGAATTACTTTGTGAACCTATGTGGGTGGCGAATTTGGCTTTTTTGAGTGATGTCAGTGATCATTTAAATACTTTGGACATTTCACTCCAAGGCGAATATCACTCTGTTGTTGATTTAGTGCAGACGATTCAAGCATTTCAAAAAATCTTATTTTGTGAGAAAAACAGTTGCACGAGAAGAATTGTTGTCACATTTCTGCACTAGACAGCGTTAAAGAAGATATGGATTTTTCAGATAATGTTCAGATCATTTTCGAATTACAAGAACAGATTGAAAACAGACTTTTGGAGATAAGTGAGTTTCAGCCGGCCTTAGATATATTTGTTCGCCTGTTTTCCCTTCGGGCAGAGGGCGTCTTACAAGTGCTTCAACTAGAGCTGATTGACCTGCAGTGTGATATCCGTCTGAAGGACCGCTTTCTTATGCGTAAATCTCTGGATTACTTTTACAGTTGTCTTCCACTAGAGAAAGATCCTCTTTTGCACAAGCACGTGGCCAAAGTTCTGTCAATGTTTGGTTCCACATATATTTATGAGCTCTTTTTCTCTCTGTTAAAGCTTGCTAAATCTAAGAACCCTTCATTACTTGGCGATAAAAATTTGACTAACTCTTTAAGGTTAGCAGTCTTACGGAATATTGTACCAAACCTAGAAAAAATCGTTTCTTCGAAAAATAAAAACATATAGAATGTTAATTGTCTTCTTTAACAATGTTGACTGTAGGACTTAGAGAGCTTTATAACGTTAATTCTATTTTTAATAAGTTTTCAAACTTGGTCAGTTAAATTATTAAAACAGCAAACTAAGCATCCGATTTTTAAACTCTGACAAGGGATACAAAAAGCTGACCGCGAGACAGTCCAGTGCAGAGCAGTACTGTGCGGTCTCACTCGCTCCGCAGCTCTCTCTCGCTCCTATGGTGACACAAGCGACACACGGTCGCGGACGGGGCGCTGATCTACACTGCCTTGCGCCTAGGGGGCGCGGGCGCAATACTTGAATGAGCCTGCGTTACTGCATATTGTTGTTGTTGTTGTTGTTGTTGTTGTTGTTGTGGTCTTCAGTCCTGAGACTGGTTTAATGCAGCTCTCCATGCCACTCTATCCTGTGCAAGCCTCTTCATCTCCCAGTACCTACTGCAACCTACATCCTTCTGAATCTGCTTAGTGTATTTATCTCTTGGTTTCCCTCTACCATTTTTACCCTCCACGTTGCCCTCCAATACTAAATTGGTGATCCCTTGATGCCTCAGAGCATGTCCTACCAACCGATCCCTTCTTCTCGTCAAGTTGTGCCACAAACTTCTCTTCTTCCCAGTCCTATTCAATACCTCCTCGTTAGTTATGTGATCTACCCATCTAATCTTCAGCATTCTTCTGTAGGACCACATTTCGGAAACTTCTATTCTCTTCTTGTCCATGTTTCACTTCCATACATGGCTACACTCCATACAAATACTTTCAGAAATGACTTCCTGACACTGAAATCTATACTCGATGTTAACAAATTTCTCTTCTTCAGAAACGCTTTCCTTGCCATTACCAGTCTACATATTATACCTTCTCTACTTCGACCATGATCTGTTATTTTGCTCCCCAAATAGCAAAACTCCTTTACTACTTTAAGTGTCTTATTTCCTAATCTAATTCCCTCAGCATCACCCGACTTAATTTAACTACATTCCATTATCCTCGTTTTGCTTTTGTTGATGTTCGTCTTATACCCTCCTTTCAAGACACTGTCAATTTCGTTCAACTGCTCTTCCAAGTCCTTTGCTGTCTCTGACAGAATTACAATGTCATCGGCGAACCTCAAAGTTTTTATTTCTTCTCCCTGGATATTAATGCCGACTCAGAATTTTTCTTTTGTTTCCTTTACTGCTTGCTCAATATACAGATTGAATAACATCGGGGAGAGGCTACAACCCTGTCTTACTCCCTTCCCAACAACTGCTTCCCTTTCATGTCCCTCGACATTTACTGCATATACAACCGCCTTTTCTCTTTGTTCTCGCTAGTGGGTTCGAACGGAACTGGCTTACCTTTCGATCTAGAAATAGTTATCTCAATGCACTCTGCTCTTCTGGAAGTTACAAAAATAACATGTAATGATCTGAAATAAGAGAGACTCACATTCCTACATGTTGCTCCACATCTGGTAACATGTGAATCCTTGTGAATCCATGTCATAATAAATGAAAGTTTGAATTTTTGCCATATATGCACAGCAATATGAGTTTTGCTGTCCTCAGGTAAAAAGAAGAGATGTATAATGAGGCTGGACATGTATTTCAGAGCCTCACCCCATCGAAAGCTAATCTTGTTGAAGCACATAATTTCTACTGCTCCATCCACTGGATTCATATTTGTGTAATTTGAAGATGGGAGTAAGACAGTCGGGTAGCAGCTACAACGCAAAAGCATTAATGCATACAAGGATAAATTTTTAAACAGAATTAAATATCAGGGAGAATCAATTAACATTTTGAAGTTTACCTGTGACACTGTAATTCTGTCAGAGACAGCAAAGAACTTGGAATAGCAGTTGAGTGGAATAGATAGTGCCCTGGAAAGGGATTTTCAGATAAACCTCAATGGAACTAAATGAAAGGTAATGGAACGTATTCGAATTAAACCTAGCAGTACCAACGGATTTTCCATAACGTGTAGTACAAAAGGGGGTGGTAATATATGACCAACACAAAAATATACGTGTTCGTTAATTTTCGTTGTCATTTACGCACAACATACTTTTTAAAGATATATTATGCACTGAGAAGACCTAAATTTTTGCATTAAGTTTTACTGAAAAATTTTAAACAATTACGGAATCTTGTAGGAGATATCATTAAAAATCACAAATATATTTTTTCAAAATTTTAAAATCTAATGTACATGACTAGATAACAGTGTTCTGGAAACGTAGGCATAAAGTACCCCTCTCCTTGGTAATGCGAGGGTTAAATCAGGTTGTGTTAAGGGAATCTGATTACGAAATGAGACAGTAAAAGGACTATTGGGCAGCAAAATAACTGATTATGGCCGAGGTAGAGAGGATATAAAATGAAGACTGCCTATACCAAAAAATATTAATGAAAAGAGGGATTTGCTAACATCGAATATCAATTTAAGCGTTAGGAAGTATTTCCTGAAAGTATTTGTGTGGTTTCCTAGATGCAACTCCAGGTGGATGTAAAAATGAATGAGCGCAATGAAAATACTGAACGCGAAAATAAACATTTTGCCCTGTCTGACTACCCCCTGAAGCAGATCTTAGTATGGCTTAACGGTGATATTATTTCATCGTTCTTGCTCTTTAACATATAAATCACAACATAAAAATAAATGAATAGTAACTACTTAATGTTATACCTTAATTGTTGATTGAATCCCCTTCATTTATTACACATGTTTATATGTCGATGTGCTATGGACGTAAATTGATACAAATGAATTTCCTGACTAATGTTATTGATCAACTTCCCAAATGTGCCCCTTTTTATGGATACGCGATGTAATATAAATAACGAGAGATAACTGTTTTCACCTACGTCCCAAATACTAGAATACACTACTTTCAAAGATGGTCTACAATTGTGTGGATCCTTAGCGGAAATGAAACTTACGTGGTCACAGCTGTTCAGCTTTATAGCCCTAAAATGCCGAAGCAAGCAATATCACCAAATGTACTGCGCCTCGTGCGTCGGAGTGATGGTTCTCGTAGATGTCTGCGACGATGGAAGAACTCTAGCCACGAAATAGAAAACTCGTTCAAAGACGAGGTCGGAAGAAGGCGGTCCTCTGACTAGTATCATCTATTACTATCTTCTCCTCTCTGTGTTCCACAGAGAAGAAACGAGAACACCCAGTCACAAGAACGAGATTTAGGTGTCTCAACGTGAGTATAGACAAAGAAGTGCTCTCAATCACTGAATGCTGCGTACTCAACAACGACTCTCTACCCGGAGGCGAAGTCCAGAATAGTATAAGTTAGCAAGACCTTAAGGCACCTAAAGAAACTTCCCAATGCCTTGTGGCACTGTATCATGCAAATTAATCCTTTGCCAGCATTTCTCCTATCATGATAAACCTTGGTGACAGCTTTCTCAGCTTGAACATTATTCCCCTGAGTTCCACCACGCGTCATCACAAATCAGTTTTGGTATGATGCCTGATGAGAAAATTTAGATCTGGGATTGCACAGCAAGCTTCGCCTGCATCGCCCATTACACTGCAAGTGTTGTCACTTTTGGCAATCTCCTAACCCACTGGCACAATCCTTGTCGGCCCAATCATAAACCTTACAAACTCATTTCCACTTTCTTCCCCTCCTACCTTCTGAGGAGGCAGTGCCGTCACAGATGGTGCCGAATCTGCGTTCTTCGGAAATACTAAATGCGTCTTACAATTTCAGTACCCAAAACATCTGCAATACAATCAACCTTATTGATAGCTTTCTGTGTCACCTCCTAAGTATCTACAACAAAATGACTGTCAGCAGCTGCACTCTGCAAGACACAAAAATCACCGGCACATGCACTTCCCTCCACATCTGGTCCAGGGTGCAGAAATTCGCAACCTCTCCGTCAGTGTAACCCCACTAATTATACAAACAACAAACGAGGAGAACAAAGTAGTACGGTGACAAGGACACTTAATCTAATTCTATCCTAACACTTAAAGTAAATTAAGTCCTCCGCTTGAAGGGCTACTCATTACCATTACTTTACGTTCTAAAAATAGTAAGCCACATTTATTGCTCAAATTGAAATATATTGCCCATTACAAAGGCGTAAACTACTATAAAACTCCTACTTTTCGACAAAACTCATCTTCCCCTCCTTAGAAGCAACACATGGTTAACACCTTATACACTTCCAGACAATGAGCCATTGATGATACGTATAAATAACGTTCACATTTACACATCCTCAGAACACAGTCTGAGTCTACTTGCCACATGCCACACATGAAAACAGAACTGAAACCTGGTTAAAGGTGTACTGACTTGATGTGACACTCGCAGGGGGAAAAAGAACAATCAGTTCACTCATCCACTGCATATTGATGCTGTGTATTGACGAAACTGCAACCCTGCGGTAGTCGAGAGTCATCGTATCCGTGAGAGGTGGCTGGTATGATTCCTCTGTCAGTGTAATTTGGAAGTGACACACACTTCTTACATCAAAATGTAGAGGGCCAAGATTAGATTAGATTAGATTAGATTTACTTTCATTCCAACTGATCTATAGTGAGGTGGTCCTCCAGGATGTGAGACATGTCACAAAAACAATAACACACGACAGATATTTACAACTGAAACAAATAAGTTAAAGTACCTTCCACAGGTACCAAGTGCAATTATTCTCATTTTTTTAATGAACTCTATATGAAAGAACGATTTTACAAACACTAATGGACTGAATTTGAAATTAAAAAAAAAAGATTTTTTATGAGGAAATAAACATATAATAGAACTACTACAATACTTATTTGCAATGAACACATTACTACACTGAAATTGCGCAGAAGTTCGATTGTACTTACACACACACACACTCTCTTATTTACAATGAACACAATACTGCACCGAAATGGTGCAGAAGAATTCAATTGGTCCTACTGAGAAATTGATCAATGGAGTTGAAGGAGTTGGCCACAAATAAATCCTGTAGGCTTCTCTTAAACTGAATTTCATTGGTTAAGCTTTTTATCCGGCCAGCGTGGCCGTGAGGTTCTAGGCGCTACAGTCTGGAACCGAGCAACCGCTACGGTCACAGGTTCGAATCCTGTCTCGGGCATGGATGTGTGTGATGTCCTTAGGTTAGTTAGGTTTAATTATTTCTAAGTTCTAGGCGACTGATGACCTCAGAAGTTAAGTCGCATAGTACTCAGAGCCATTTTTGGTAAGCTTTTTATGGGTGCTGGCATGTTATTGAAAATGTGTGTTCCTGAATAATGCACACCTTTTTGTACAAGAGTAAATGACTTTAAATCCTTGTGAAGATTATTCTTACTTTTAGTATTGATTCCATGAATTGAGCTGTTGGTTTGCAAAAGTGATATGTTTTTAATGACAGATTTCATTAAGGAATAAATATATTGAGAAGCAGTACTGAGTATCCCTAGTTCCCTAAACTGGCTTCTGCCGGATGTTCTTGAGTTCACACAACATATAACGTTTACTGCATTTTTTTATGCCAGGAAAACTTTAGCTTGGCTAGATGAATCACCCCAAAAATTAATCCCATATGACATTATGGAATGAAAGTAAGCATAGTATGCCAGTTTTTTTCATGTTTATATCCCCTGTTTCGGACACAATCAGCACGGCAAATTAAGATTTGTTAAGACGCTTCAGCAGTTATGTGGTGTGCTCTTCCCAGTTAATTTATTATCAATCTGTAATCCCAAGAATTTAACACTGTCCACTTCTTCTATGTGCTTGTCATTGTATGTTAGGCATATACTTGTGGGACACCCCTTACAAGTTCTGAAATGCACGTAATGATAATGTTACTGATGAAAGGTCATTGATACACAGATGAAAAAGTAAGGAGCCTAAAATGGAACCTTGGGGGACTCCACATGTAATTAGTTCCCAGTTGGGTGATGGCTTATAGCTTAATTCATGTCTCTTTCCTAATAACACCCTTTGTTTCCTGGCAGAGATATAAGATTTGAACCATTTTGCAGCATTTCCCATTACACAATAATATTCTAATTTACTTAAGGGGATATTGTAATTTACACAGTCAAAATCCTTTGACAGATCACAAAACATACCAGTTGCCTGCAATTTTTTGTCTAATGAATGAAACACATGTTCACTCTAAGTGTAGATAACATTCTCAACATCAGAATATTTTAGAAATCCGAACTGCGACTTTGACAGTATGTTATTTGAGATATGGTGGTTATAAAGCCTATTGTACATTACTTTTCTAAATTTTTTGGAAATGTGGCAAAAGTGAAATTGGACGGAAATTTGATGCTGTTTCTTTATCTCCCTTCTTAAACAGTTGCTTAACTTCAGCATATTTTAACGATTCAGGAAATATTCCACTGATAAACGACTGGTTACACAGATAGCTTAATATGATACATAACTCAAAATCACATACTTTAATTAACTTTGTTTATATTTCATCATACCCACTAGATGTCTTTGATTTTAAGTATTTTATAATGAACATTATTTCTGCTGGGGTAGTGAGGGTCAAATTCACATTATGGAAGTTACTTGAAATGTCTGGTCTGAGGTATTCCAAGGCAGCACCTCTCTATAGAACCAGACAACCCCTTCTTTTCAGTAACAGTTATAAAATGTTTGTTGAAAAGTTGTGCAACGCTATACACATCTGTCACCAATGTATCATTTACTCTTAATGCTATTTGTCCCTCTTCATGTCTCGTTCTATCGGTCTCCTTCTTCACTATATCCCACATTGTCTTTATTTTGTTATCTGATATGACTATCTTTTCCTTGTAATATATTTCCTTTGATGTTCGTATTATAGTCTTTAATATTTTGCAATATTTCTTGTAATGTGCTATAGCATCGACATCAGAACTGTTTAGGATTGACAGGTACAGTTTTCTTTTTGTTTTACAAGATACCTCTATTCCTTGAGTAATCCATGGCTTCTTTGTAGACTTTACTCTAACCTTGGTTAGCTTTGGGGGAAAACAGTGTTCGAATAAAATGAGCATTTTATTAGCAAAAGTGTTATATTTTTCAGTGAATGTCTCTGAGGATTGTTATAAAATGATCAATTTTTGGCTTATTGATTACCCTCTTGAGCTCAGCTTTAACAAATTTAGTATCCTGTTCAGTATTAACATTTAACAGAAGGAACTGCATGTCATGGTCTGAGAGGCCATTGACTATTTGTTTTGTAATATAATTTTGCTCATAGGACTTTTCTATAAAGGTATTATCAACAGCTGTTTGTGAGCAATTGGCTACCCCAGGGGGAACTTTACAGTGGGAATTAAGTTGAATGATAGTGTTACTAACTCAAATAATTTCTTATTGGGAGAGTCTACATTGGAATCACCAGCAACCACTATTTCTTTGTTTTTGGTTGTTAAATGGGCCAGTACAACTTCAAGGTGGTTTATGAACAGATTAAAGTTACTTGCAGGTGCTCGATATTCACTTAATATTGTGAAGGATTTTTTGTAAAATTCTACTTCTGTTACACATGCTTCCATATGCTGTTCTAAGCAAAATTTATGAATGCCTATGTTCTTAAATTTATGACAGTTCTTGATGAATGTGGCAATTCCTCCTTTCTCCATTTCGGCTCTACAAAAGTGAGATGCTAACCTAAAGCCTGTAAGACTAAAAAGTTCTATACTAGTGATCACATGATGTTCAGACTGGCAGATTATGTCAGCTGGCTTTGTGGACCCTAATTCATCTACGCAGATAATTAATTCATTAATTTTATTTCTCAGTCCTCGAATATTTTGATGCAATAAAGATAGCTGACATTTCACATTGACTGAGTTAAAGTTGGGTAGTGTTGAAATATCTGTTGATTTTCGAAATTTTTTAAAGAATAGCTGTCTATGCTGATGTAATGACCTAGAATTATATGTTTGGTTCCTTTCTCAAACTGAAGGTTTGTCTCAGTCCTAACCTCTCTTAAAATTTTGTTTCTTTTTGTCCTCCCTACCCTACAAAATGGTCTTTTCTGAACCCTATAGCCACTGGTATTTTATCACTCATGACAGTGCCTCCCCACTTTAACTTTCCTGCTATTTTCCCAGTCAATTTACCCTTCCCTTTCCTGATGAGGTGAAGGCCATGCCTAGTATAATCCTACCTATTGAGAGAATCAACAGGAAACACACCAATGTGTGACCCTGCACGCAACATAAGCAGCCGTTCCAACTCCAAATTAACTCTCTTGACTCAAGAGTTCAAATGAGGTCAGTCATGGCGATCAAGAACAGATACAAAGTCAATACTATTATGTTTCGATGCTGATGAAATCTATGCAAGGTCACGCTCCATGCTGTACACAGGATCTCTGTCAATACTATTACATGGCCCACCCACTATAACCATGGTGTCTGCCTTAGTGAAATCTTTGCAAAGTAATCATAAATCCTCTATCACCTGCTCCAGATCAAAACTTGGTTTAAAAAAATTGGTGACCTGGTATTCTGATTCTAGTTCATCCTGCAAAAGTTGGCCAACACCTCTTCCACGGGAACTACCTAAAAATTACACTTTCTTTCTCTGTACTGATTTTCCTACATTCTTACTTTTCACTTTGCTGCTGAAAGTTTGTTGTGCCCTGGCTACACCTGCAATTACTTGAGGCTCTCTAGCTTTTAACTGAAGCAACAGGTCAAACCCATTTTCCACATTCTCCACGAAGCTGTCAGACAAGGTGGATGACCTCTACATGTGGGGGTCTGAGTTGAGGTGGTGGATTGTTGTCGGGATGATGATCCACGGCTGCTCATAAAAACTTCACTACTATTCATACATTTTACTGAAGAACTAACTAGAACATTATGTGGTGCAACGTCCTCCATAGCGTGTGCTGAACGTAGCGAGTGTTAAGGAACTGACGCAACAGGTGGCGATGGTCTCAAACGACTGGCTTCTATGGATGAAGGCTGGTTGCATCTGGTAGTTGGCCCACAGGCTGGAGGATACTAAGCTCACAGCACTAATCTTAAAACCAGCAGCTGTAGCCCACAGTTATTGGAGCCCAAATCTCTTGGTGGCTGCTTGTAGCATCATGTCGCCTCGAGGAGTGGCATACACTTCTCCTCGTAAATATTAGCTACCAGACTAAGACACCTTTGACTGAAAATAATGGTAATTTATGTTGTAACAGAGCGTTCTTGCTTTGCAAATCACAGCTGTCAACCATGTAGACCATAAGAAGTGTATTGATTGGATGTGTGGTAACTGGCCTACCAACGTTTTTCTGCTGTGTTGTCGTTATGGGGGTGCCAGCCCCAGGAGCACAATGTGGGAATCTGCCAGTGGCATTGCGGCATCTGACGTAATGGTGTTTGGTTGGCTCTGAGCTGGCCCTCTGCCAAGATCTTTTGCAACAGCCATGGAAACATCAATATTTTACTCAGTAGCGCCGAAAAATAGTGGTGGCGCTGCAGATAGAATAACTGAATAGACGATACTGAGTCGTACCGGGGAAAACAAGAAACTTATGGCTTGGGCAGTTG
Organism: Schistocerca gregaria; assembly: GCF_023897955.1. Classification (NCBI taxonomy): domain Eukaryota; kingdom Metazoa; phylum Arthropoda; class Insecta; order Orthoptera; family Acrididae; genus Schistocerca; species Schistocerca gregaria. Next base: position 397,206,381 of record NC_064931.1, on the reverse strand, counting down.
CATGAATCCAGTCTTCAGTCTGTAGAATACAACTACAATATTGGGGAATTGGGCAAAATCGAAAGGTAGGTTTCAGGTTCACAATTTCTCACATTCTTTTGAGGGAAAACTCACGTGTAAGGTTGATCTCGTGTGATGCAGCACCCTTGGCTGTTGACATGGCAAAAGACGTTTCTATATTCCTCTAGAGAAGCCGTCCGCGGTGCCTGACGGTTCTTGGCGCTACAGTCTGGAACCGCGCGACCACTATGGTCACAGATTCGAATCCTGCATCTGGCATGGATGTGTGTGATGTCCTTAGGATAGTTAGGTTCAAGTAGTGCTAAGTTCTAGGGGACTGATAACCTCAGAAGTTAAGTCCCATTGGCTCAGAGCCATTTGAACCATTTGAAAATAGAGAATGTAAAGGAAATAGTCGTGTTTACCTACCACTTACCAGCAGGTAGTCGGCTCAGTAATGTCAATTACAATTAACGGAACAGTGCTTGTTGATTAGTATTGTGATTTCCGATTACTTCCTGTTGGTGTTCGAGAGAAAACCCAAGTTACAGATGTTGTTCCAACGTAATTTTCATAAGGCAAGTGAATAACACGATTGGTCAATCGCTTTATGCTGTATAGTTAATTGAGTATCGGACTTCATTTCTGATAGCCTGCAGGTTGTTTTGTGAACCATAAGAGATCTGATAAACTGCTAGTCCGTATTTGGATCACACCAATGGGAGAAGAGCTCCATGTCTGCAGTTTTGCATTCCTTCACGAATAGCTGCGCACAAAGCTGAAAGGCATTATTTTAAATATACTTAAATATATTCATAATTCTTAAGAGCTAACAAGATAGACGATTACATAGCGAAAGCTGAAGAACAAAGGACAATACGAAACAGGAAGGCATCTCTTCGCTGATCGCAGAAAAATATGAAGGCCTCTCTGTTCTTTATCATCATACAAAATATTGCATGTAGTTACTAACATTTGTGAACTCTATGGTACACACATATTTCATAAGCATAAAAAAGAAATATTTTCTTGGTGTCTTAATTTGTCTACGATATATTTTACTACGATACTGGCTGTTACATGAGTAATTATTCAGGTCGTGTGCCAGAAAATTACAAGATTGGTGTATACAAGAAAAACAATGCACTATTTGATATGGTTTAAATAAACAGTTTGACAAATCATTTACATTGGCATGGGAGATATTTGTAGAAGATACACTAACTTAATGTTTGACAAGTATCAATGTTCGGTAGATAAGAGGGTAAATCAGTTCAGTGATGTGTCTGCCTGTGGGAAATGATGAAACGACTGCTGGAGTGACGTCGCAGTTGGCTTGTATGATGTCAATCGGTCGGTGGCGACCGACTTAGTACGAGCTCTGGTTGTGCACGTCGCAGCAGAGGTGGTCATCGAGGCGCGGCCCGTCCAAGACTAGCCATGAAAGCTGTGCGAGGCTTGCCTAGCGCTGCCTGTTCACCTGGGGCAGCCGCATCGAGGTCCGTACGAGCGAGCCCCTGACGTCACCCCAAGGGCCGAGTAGTGCTGTTGCGAAACAACCTGTATGCCACAGGCTCCGCAGAGTCGCGCATGCAGACCGAGCCCACTGGCCGCGGCCCCACTGCCCCGAACGGAGCGAGCCTGTGACGTCACTGCACGAGTGCCTTGCGCAAGCGCTGGTGTACTGCGGCCTACAGGCTGTTGGTAGCACTGACCGTAGTTGTGAGCTACGGGCTACGAGCGTCTAGTGGAGCAGAGTTTGGTTCGTATGTTCAAATGTGTGTGAACTCTTGTGGGACTTAAGTGCTAAGGTCATTAGTCCCTAAGCTTGCACACTACTGAACAAAAGTTATCCTAAGGACAAACACACACACCTATAGACGAGGGAGGACGTGAACCTCCCCCAGAACCATCCCCAGAGTCCATGACTGCAGTGCCTTAGACCGTGAGAGTTAGGTGGAGTGGTGGGATTTCTTCATTTTTCTCGTAACACACGAAATGAACGCAGAAACTAAACGTGGTTCACAGAAGAAGGAGCACATGTCAAGGAAAAGAGAAGTAAAAGAAAAACTAATCAGTGGTGAGTAGAGAACCACACAGCCTGAAGAGAATTTTAAAGGTTCAGTTTGGACCGTGTTAAGGCCTATTGTGGATGGTGTTAGGAAAAGCGTTCATTTTGTTTGCTGTTCACTGTGCGGTGAATTTTTCTCTCATGCTGAAGGATCAAGTGGCACTTCGTACATTTCTCGCCATCCATGGGTCTCTAATAAACAATGGTCTCATGTGGAAGAGAAAACGAATTCCTAAACCCGCTCAAGAGATAACTGTCGATAAATGCCTTTGTATGCGTGCAATTGACGTAAGGTCTTACGAATTATAACAGGTGAAGGTCTTATGGATCTTGTTCAGACGTTAATTGACACTGCAAAGGCCATTATGTCTCACCCCACAACTGTGACATGGTACATGGCAGAAAGTGTTATAAGCCTATGACATATAATTATGCCCGAGGTAATTGCTCATATAACAAAAGGTGAATACTTAGCAACTACAGACATGTGGACATCCAGTGCGAGAAGGAAATAATTATCTGACATGTACTGTACCTGTTTCATTGACTAGACTCTGAGATCTCTCATTTTGTTTAAAACTCAGTTTCTAGATGAACCGAAAACGGGAGGTAACATTCTAAGAGAACTGTTTAGTCGATTTATGTCTTGGTATCCACGACTCTATTTTGAAAGACATGCATTACACAACTGATCAAGGTACCAACATTGTCGTTGAACTGCACGATTATTTACGATTGCATTGTTCCTGCCATATGCTAAATACAGCTTTATGAAATAATTTTGATGCGCAGTATCGCTGGAATAAGCAGCTGACAATGTTAGAATGTCCTTGTGCGAAAAGCTATCTGAGAAGGGAAAAATAGCCCGAAATGAAGGAACTGATATCACGCTGATGAAAGAACTTTTTACGGTATCTATGCTATTCTATTACTGTAATTCTTATACGCAGTCGTTTATTTTAAAGCTTTTAAAACATAATTTTTTGTAGCTCTTCAAAGCGGCGTCCAAGTAATTGGAACTGGAGAAATCACCTACACTGCACATTCTGTTGACATGGACGATGACAATGCTGAAGATTTGAGTGAGGTGCCCCAATACAGAGAAGCTTCTGAAATCGGACTTTTACATAAACACCTCAAATTTTACTTAGATGAAAAGCTATTTCTCCAGAGACATTGTGAGGTAGGAACTATCCTCTGGCCACCATTCGTCATTTAAAAATGATATCTCAAGATAAGAGGCGTAAAGTTATGAAAAGGATGCAGTAATTTCCCCTCGTCATAAACATATACACCAACACCCCGTAGGCCGCAGTACACTACGGTTTGCGCACGGCACTGGTGCAACGACGTCACGGGTTCGCTCACTGAGGAGCAGTGAGGCCGCTGCCCGTCGGCTGCGTCTCCATGCGCAACTCTGCTGAGCCTCTGGCGTACAGGTGATTTCGCAACAGCACTTTTCGGTCCTTGAGTTGACGTCAGGGACTCGCTCCGCCCGAGACTGCTGCAGTCCAGTGCCGCCGCAGCTCGCGGGACGAGCCTCTGTGCACGACTTTGCACAGTGTGGCCTGTCGGACCTCGATGCGACTGCCCTGGCTGAACCGGCAGCGCCCAGCAAGGCTCGCACAGCTGTCATGGCTACGGTCCTGGACGGGCATCGCCTCGATGCCCAACCCTGTAGCGAAGTGCACAACCAGAGCTCGCACACAGCTAGTCGTCACCGACCGATTGACAACATACAAGCCAACTGCGACGTCACTCCAGCAGTGGTTGCACCATTTCCCACGGGAAGACACATCACTCAACTGACCTAACCTCTTATCCTCAGAACTTTGATACCTCTAAAATTTTAAGTTAGTGTATCCTGTACAAATATCTACCATGCCAATGTAAATGATTTGTCAAACTGTTTATTTAAAACATGTAAAATAGTATATTTTTTCTTGTATACACCAATCTTGTAATTTTATTGTACACGACTTGAATGAGTACTCATGTAACAGTCAGTATATTAGTCAAATGTATCGTATAAAAACGTAAGACACCAAGAACAATTTTTCTTTCCATATATTTATGAAAGACGTGTATACCAGAGAGTCCACAAATGTTAATAAGTACGTGTTAATATTTTCTATGATAATAAATAACAGAGAATCTCTCACATTTTTTTCTGCTATCAGCTTTTTTTTATCTCATTTTGTTCGTTTTTGTTCGTTGCATCTGCTCGGGGCGGACGTCATAAGACATCCGTTTAAACTCGTTGTTGATCGATTAACTCCGTTTTTTTTTATTATTACAGAGGGCAGCTAACCCTCTGACCGAGAACGCTGAGGTTCCGTGCTAGCGTCAACTAGGAGATGACTTCCTGTTTCGTATCGTCTTTTGTTCTTCAGCTTTCACTATGTAAGCATCCATCTTGTTAGCTGTTAAGAACCATGAATATGTTTAAGTATATTTAAATTAATATCTTTCAGCTTTGTGTTCAGCTATTCGTGAAAGAAATGCAAAACTGCTGACATGGAGTCCATCCGCTGTTGGTGTCATCCAAATACTGATTAGCAATTTATCAGATCATTTATGGTGCACGAAAGAACCTACAGTCTTTCAGAAACGAAGTCCGATACTCAATTAACTATAGAGCATAATGCGATTGACCGATCACGTTATGCACTTGCCTTATGGAAATTACATTTGAGCCACATCTGTAACTTTGCGTTTCTCTCGAACACCAACAAGGAGTAATCGGAAATCAGAACAGGAATCAACAAGCATTGCTCGGTTAATTTCAATTGACATTGCTGAGTTAACTAACAACTTCCAATCGCTCATCCACGTACCTGAGAGGTTGTTGCTATTGTTGGATGTGGACCGCTTATACTGTGGTCACTTCATGTGTGGTTTCAGTTTAACGTCATACCAGAGACATATCTGATTACAACAACAAAATAATACAAGAACCGCTACTTCAGTTCGCTGTATCGGCCAATAGTGTGAGACAAATAGCTTTTCTCATACGAGAATGAGCAACGCTGTTAATTTAGAGCAATATAGAAACGTCTTTTTCCATATCAACAGCTGATGAGGATGAATCACACGATATCTACCCTACTCAGGAGTTCTCCCACTAAAGAAATTGCAAAATTGGGGACCAGTAGCCTACCTCTCCGTCCCGCCCCATTCCTCAATACTGTTGTTGTGGCCCACAGTCTGAAGACTGGTTTGATGCAGCTGCTCAAGCTGATGCCTCAGGAAATGCCCTATGAAACGAAGTTGTGTCATAAATGTCTTGTTTTCTCCAGTTCAACTCAGTATCTTGTTATCAGTTATTCGATGTGGAGCGCCACTACTATTTTTCTGCCCTAATGAGTAAAATTGTGATGTTGCCATGACTGTTGCAAAAGAGTGGGCCAGCTCAGAGCCGACCAAACACGATATCGTTAGATGCAGGAAAGCCACTGGCAGATTCCCACACATTATGCTCCACGAAAAGGGCTGACACCGCCATATCGACGACACAGCAGAAAAGCGTTGGTAGAGCAGTTACTACACATCGAATCAACAGATTTTTTATGGCCTACATGGTTGCAAGCTGTACCCACATAAATTACCATTATTTTCAGTAATTGGTGTCTCAGTCTGTAGCTACTACTTACGAGGAGAGGTATATACCACTCCACGAGGCAACATGATGTTACAAGCAGCCACCACGAGATTTGGTCTCCACTAACTGTGGGCCCCTGCTGTTGGTCTTAAGATCAGTGCTGTGGGCTTAGCATCTTCCAGCCAATGGGTCAACTACCAGGTGCAACCAGGCAATCTTTTGAGACCATGGCCACCAACTTCGGAGGACGTTTCACCACAGAACGTTCTAGTTTGTTCTTCAGAAAATATATGACTAATAGTGAAGTTCTTATGAGCAACCATCGATCATCATCCCGACAACAATCCACCTCCTCAACTCAGAGTTCCACGTGTAGAGGTCATACATCCTGGACCTCCACATATTGATGTCATAAGTGTGTGTCACATCTAAATTTCAGTGACAGAGGAACCTTGCCAGCCACCCTCCCTGGAGACAATGACTCTCGACTACCTCAGGGTTGCAGTTTCGTCGAGACACAGCATCAGTATGCAGTGGGTGAGTGCAGTAAGTGTTCTATTTTGAGTCCACTGACTGGTCTTTATTTTCCCCCGCGAGTATCACGTCAACACATTGCACCTTTTAGTGACTTTTCAGTTCCGTTTTCATGTGTGACATGTGTCAAGTAAACGCTGACTGTGTTCTGAGGATATGTAAATATGAACGTTATTTTTACCTATCAGCAGTGGGTGTGGCTCATTGTCTGGAAGTATATAAGGTGTTAACCATGCGTAGCTTCTTAGGAGGGGAAGATGAGTTTTGTGGAGAAGTCGGAGTTTTGTGGTAATTTATGCCGTTTTGAATTGGAAATGTATTTCATTTCGAATAATAAATGTGGCTCACTACGTTTAAGCACGTTAAGTATGAGTATCTGCTCAAACGGAGAAGTTAAGTTACAGTAAGTGTTAGCCGACAAAACACCATAACGTCAGATGCAGCAATGCCACTGGCAGATTTCCACATTGTGCTCCAGAGAAGGGGCTGGCACCGCCATAATGACGACGTAGCAGGAAGGCGTTGGTAGCCCAGTAACTAAACATCCAATCAACAGACTTATTATGCTCTACATGGGTAGAAGCTGTGATTTCAAAAACTCTGTCCCAACATAAATTACCATTATTTTTAGTCAAAGGTGTCTCAGTCTGGTAGCTACTATTTAAGAGGAGAGGTATAGGAGCTCCACGAAGCGACATTACGCTACAAGCAGCCGCCATGGGATTTGGCCCTCACTAACGGTGGGACCCCGCTGCTGGTTTTGAGATCAGTGCTGTGAACTTAGCATCTTCGAGTCTGTGGGCCAACTACCAGGTACAACCAGTCTTCAGCCATAGAAGACAGTCGTTTGAGACCATGGTTACCAGTTGCGTCAGTTCCTTAACACTCGCAGTCTTCATCACACACTATGGAGGATGTTGCACCGCAGAATGTCCTAGTCTGTTTTTTAGTTAAATGTATGACTAACAGTGAAGTATTTATGAGCAACCATGTGTCATTATCCCGGCAACAATCCACCACCTCAACTGAGACATCCTCGCGTAGAGGTCATCCATTCTGGACCTCCACATTTTGATGTCAGAAGTGTGTGTCACGTCTAAATTTCAGTGACTGGGGAACCTTACCAGCCACCATCCCTGGGACGATGACTCTCTACTTCCTCAGGGTTGCTGGTTCTTGGACGCACCGCATGAGTGCACAGTTTCTGAGTGCACCGACTGTTCTATTTTTTCCCCTGCGAGTATAACATCGAATCATTGCACCTTTTAGCAGCTTTTCAGTTCTGTTTTCATGTGTGACGTGTGTCAAGTAAATGCTGACTGTGTTTTGAGGATGTGTAAATATTTTTGCCTCTCGTAAATGGGTTTGGCTCACTGTCTGGAAGTGTATAAGGAGTTAACCATGCGTAACTTCTTAGGAGGAAAAGATGAGTTTTGTCGAGAAGTCGAAGTTTTGTGGTAGTTTTCGCCGTTTTTAATATGCAATGTATGTCATTTTGAGCAATAAATGTGGCTCACTACGTTTAATCACGTAAAGTAGTAGTCATGAGTAGCCGCTCAGTGACAGATGTGAAATTACGGTAAGTGTTAGGATAGAATTAGATTAAGTGTCCTTGTCATCGTACTGTTTTGTTCTCCTCGTTTTTAGTTTGCATAATTTGTGGGGGATACCCTGGTGTAGAGGTTGCGAATTTCTGCAGCCTGGACCAGATGTGGAGGGAAGTGCATTTGCCGATAATTTTTGTGTGATGCAGAGTGAAACTGCCAACAGTAAGGACGTTGTACAAAAAGCTATCAATAAGGCTGATTTTATTGCATTCCGCCCATGGTAGCTGAATGGTCAGTGCGACAGAGTGTCATGCTTACCGGCCCGCGTTCGATTCCCGGCTGGGACGAAGATTTTTGCAGCTAAGTGACTGGGTGATGTGTTCTATTTATCATCATCATTTTATCCCCATCGACACGCAAGCCGACGAAGTGGCGTCAACTCGAAACACTTGCACCAGGCGAACGGTCTCCCCGACGGGAGCCCCAGCCACACAGCATTTCCATTTATTGTATTGCAGATGATGTTGGCACTGAAATGGTACAGACGCATTTAGTATTTCAGAAGGATGCAGATTCGGCACTATCTGTGACGGCACTGCTTCCTCAGAACGTGGGAGAGAAGATAGAGGAAATGTGCTTGTAAGGTTTAAGATCGGGCCGACAAGGCTTGTGCCAGTGGATCAGGAGATTGACAAACTTGACAACACTTGCAGTGTATTGCATGATGTAGGCGAAGGCTGCTGCGTAGTCCTAGGGCTATACTTCCTCATCAAGCATCATGCCGAAACTGACTTTCGACGGCCGGCAAGAGTGGGCGTGTGGTTCTAGGTGCTACAGTCTGGAACCGCGCGACCGCTACCGTCGCAGGTTTGAATCCTGCATCGGGCATAGATGTGTGTGATGTCCTACGGTTAGTCAGGTTTAAGTAGTTCTAAGTTCTAGGGGATTAATGACTTCAGAAGTTAAGTCTCATAGTGGTCAGATCCATTTGAACCATTTGACTTTCGACGAAGCGCGGTGGAACTCAGGGGGATAGTGTTCAAGCTGGGGGAAGCTGTCACCAGTCGAATACTGTCACAAGGTTCGTTTGTCATGAAGGACAAATGCGGGAAGTATCACTAAGACTTAATTTCATGATATAGTGGCAAATGGCACTGGGAAATTCTTTTGGGTGACCGAAGGTGTTGCTGACTAATACGATTCTGTACTTCGCCTCTGGGTAGGGAGTCGTCGTTGAGTACGCAGCGTCCAGTGATTGAGAGCACTTTTTCTGTCTATACTCACGTTGAGACGTTATCTAAATTACGTCGTTGTGACTGTGAGTTCGCGTTTCTTGTCTGTAGAATACAAAGAAGAGAATGGCACAACCTCGTTTCATAGGCCATATCCTGATGCATCAAGGACTTATCAGTTTGGTAATGGAGAGAAGTGCGTATATGTCAGTGTTGGGGAGGGGGGTGTTAAAATTGTAGTGGGAGACAACGCTTGGTTGCAGTTAGCAGGTTCAAACTGATGCACATTGTATTAGCTGTGCAACGCTGAGGAGGCTTGCACAGAATAGACTAGCTTGGGCAGGTGCAACAAACCAGTCTTCATACCGTAGGCCACAACAACAACATTGGGGAAGGGGGCGGGAGAGAGAGGTAGGATTCTGGTCCGCAATTTTGCACGTTCGTTACTGGAAGATCATCTGAGTAAGGTAGATCTCGTGGGATTGAGCCCCATTGGCTGTTGACATGGTAAAAGACGTTTCTGTATTGCTCTAAATTATCGGCGCTGCTCAATCTCGGATGAGAAAAGCTATTTAGCTCAAACTACTGGCCGATAAAGCGAACTTGTATTATTTTGTAGTTGTAAACAGAAATGTCTCTGGTATGACGTTAAACTGCAACCACACATGGAGTGACCACAGTATAAGTGGTCCTTATCCAACAATAGCAACAACCTCTCTGGTAGGTGGATGAGCGAGAGGAAGTTGTTAGTCAATTCAGTAATGTCAATTGTAATTAACCGAGCAGTGCTTGTTGATTCCTGTTGTGTTATCCGATTACTCCAGGTTGGTGTTCGGGAGAAACGCGAAGTTACAGATGTGGCTCCAATGTAATTTTCATAAGGGAAGTCAATAACGCAATCGGTCAATCGCATTATGCTCTATAGTTAATTGAGTATCGGACTTCGTTTCTGAAACACTACAGGTTCGTTGTTGCACCATAAGTATCTGATAAATTGCTAATCAGTATTTGGATCACACCAATGTCGGATATGCTCGACATCAGCAGTTTTGCATTTCTTTTATGCATAGCTAACCGCCGTCTGCTTCACGTCTGCTGTGCAGCGAGCTACGTTAATTTAAGTATTAACTGTGTTTTTGTTACTTGTCACTTCTTCTTCCGTGTGTTTTTGCTTTTAGGAAGCTTTAATTGTCGAGTGCTATTAATAGTGCTCCATAGATTTCGTGTTTGTTTTGAATACAGTCAGAGAGAGTCCCTTTAGTCAGCCATAGTGCCAGTAGTGCTAGTGTTTGTTTTCAATACAGGTCAAAGACAGGTAGTGCTATTTTCATTGTTTTCTACAAGAAGTGGCTAGCAATCACAGTTTAGTCAAAAATCAGCTGCCTTTAGAGAATTAGCAGTCTAGTTAAAAGTTGATTAACTCTCTTCAGTAAATTGATTCCTTAGGGTGGATAGGATGTGTGACTGCTGTGTACGGACTCAGGAGGAACTGGCCGCTGTTCGCGAACAGCTGAACGTGTTGATGGCCGCGGTCAGCCGTCTTCAGGCTGCTGCCTCGGAGTGTAGCGGCAGTGGGGAGTCTGGTGCGTCGCAAGGTACACCCCAGGTGTTACATGCTTCACCCACTGTCCCTGTTGTCGAGACATCTTCGCGGATACCGGGCGCGGTTGGGCCACCATCTCCCCAAGGCGATTGGAGGGTTCAGCGGCGTTCGCGGCGCACGAGGCGGAGAGTAAATGTGGAGGCTGGCCGTGTGGCATCGCCCGCTCTGCCTGTGAGTGGACATGTGGCTGCTCCTTCAGCAAGGTCCGAGCAGGCACACGGGGGGATGGGTTTATTAGTTATTGGGAGCTCCAACGTTAGGCGGGTGATGGAGCCCCTTAGGGAAATAGCCGAAAGGTCGCGGAAGAAGGCCAGTGTTCACTCTGTCTGCTTGCCGGGGGGTCTCACCCGAGATGTGGAGGAGGCCCTACCGGCGGTGATAGAGAGCACTGGGTGCACCCGACTGCTATTTGTTGCTCATGTCGGCACCAATGACTACTGCCGTCTCGGTTCAGAGGTCTTCCTCAGTTCGTTCAGGCGGTTGGCGGAGTTGGGGAAGGCGGAAAGCCTCGCCTTCGGGGTGGTATCAGAGCTAACTATTTGTAGTATCGTTTCCAGAACCGATCGCGGTCCTCTGGTTTGGAGCCGAGTGGAAGGCTTAAACCAGAGGCTCAGACGATTCTGCGGAGAGCTGGGGTGCAAATTTCTCGACCTCCGCTATCGGGTGGAGAAATGTAGGGTCCCCCTGAATAGGTGAGGCGTGCACTACACGCCGGAAGCGGCTACAAGGGTAGCGGAGTACGTGTGGAGTGCCCATGGGGTTTTTTTAGGTTAGAGAATTCGCTCCCTAGGCCCGACAAGACGCCTCCTGAGATGCGGCAAGGTAGGAGTAGGCAAAATGCAACCGGGAATAATACTATTAATGTGCTGATAGTAAACTGCAGGAGCGTCTATAGAAAGGTCCCAGAACTGCTCTCATTAATAAACGGTCACAACGCCCATATAGTACTAGGGACAGAAAGTTGGCTGAAACCAGACTTAAACGGTAATGAAATCCTAAACTCAGATTGGAATGTATACCGCAGAGATAGGCTGGACAGTGAAGGGGGAGGCGTGTATATAGCGATACGAAGTGCAATAGTATCGAATGAAATTGACGGAGATCCGAATTGTCAAATGATTTGGGTGAAGGTCACGGTTAAAGCAGGCTCAGACATGGTAATTGGATGTCTCTATAGGCCTCCTGGCTCAGCAGCTGTTGTGGCTGAGCACTTGAAGGATAATTTGGAAAATATTTCAAGTGGATTTCCCCACCATGTTTTAGTTCTGGGTGGAGATTTTAACTTGCCGGATATAGACTGGGAGACTCAAACGTTCATAACGGATGGCAGGGACAAAGAGTCCAGCGAAATTTTTTTAAGTGCTTTATCTGAAAACTACCTTGAGCAGTTAAGCAGAGAACCGACTCGTGGCGATAACATATTAGACCTTCTGGTGACAAACAGACCCGAACTATTTGAAACAGTTAACGCAGAACAGGGAATCAGCGATCATAAAGCGGATACTGCATCGATGCTTTCAGACGTAAATAGAAATATTAAAAAGGTTGTGAAGATTTTTCTGTTTAGGGAAAGTGACAAAAAGCAGATTGCAAAGTACCTGATGGCTCAACATAAAAGTTTTGTCTCAAGTACAGATAGTGTTGAGGATCAGTGGACAAAGTTCAGAACCATCGTACAATATGCGTTAGACGAGTATGTGGCAAGCAAGATCGTAAGAGATGGAAAAGAGCCACCGTGGTACAACAACTGAGTTAGAAAACTGCTGCGGAAGCAAAGGGAACTACACAGCAAACATAAACATAGCCAAAGCCTTGCAGACAAACAAAAATTACTCAATGCGAAAAGTAGTGTGAGGAGGGCTACTCTAGAGCCGTTCAATGAATTCGAAAGTAAAGTTCTATGTACTGACTTGGCAGAAAATCCTAAGAAATTTTGGTCTTATGCCAAAGCGGTAGGTGGATGAAAACAAAATGTCCAGACTCTGTGACCAAAATGGTACTGAAACAGAGGATGACAGACTAAAGGCCGAAATTCTAAATGTCTTCTTCCAAAGCTGTTTCACAGAGGAAGACTGCACTGTACTTCCTTCTCTAGATTGTCACAAAGTTGACAAAATGGTAGATATCGAAATAGACGACAGAGGGATAGAGAAACAATTAAAATCGCTCAAAAGAGGAAAGGCCGCTGGTCCTGATGGGATACCAGTTCGATTTTACACAGAGTACGCGAAGTAACTTGCCCCCTTCTTGCAGCGGTGTACCGTAGGTCTCTTGAAGAATGAAGCGTTCCAAAGGATTGGAAAAGGGCACAGGTCATCCCCGTTTTCAAGAAGGGACGTCGAACAGATGTGCAGAACTATAGACCTATATCTCTAACGTCGATCAGTTGTAGAATTTTGCAACACGTATTATGTTCGAGTATAATGTCTTTTCTGGAGACTAGAAATCTACTCTGTAGGAATCAGCATGGGTTTCGAGAAAGACGGTCGTGTGAAACCCAGCTCGCGCTATTCGTCCACGAGACTCAGACGGCCATAGACACGGGTACACAGGTAGATGCTGTGATTCTTGACTTCCGCAAGGCGTTTGACACAGTTCCCAACAGTCGTTTAATGAACAAAGTAAGAGCATACGGACTATGAGACAAATTGTGTGATTGGATTGAGGAGTTCCTAGATAACAGAACGCAGTATGTCATTCTCAATGGAGAGAAGTCTTCCGAAGTAAGAGTGATTTCAGGTGTGCCGCGGGGGAGTGTCATAGGACCGTTGCTATTCACAATATACATAAATGACCTGGTGGATGACATCGGAAGTTCCCTGAGGCTTTTTGCAGATGATGCTGTGGTGTATCGAGAGGTTGCAACAATGGAAAATTGTACTGAAATGCAGGAGGATCTGCAGCGAATTGACGCATGGTGCACGGAATGGCAATTGAATCTCAATGTAGAAAAGTGTAATGTGCTGCGAATACATAGAAAGATAGGTCCCTTATCATTTAGCTACAAAATAGCAGGTCAGCAAATGGAAGCAGTTAATTCCATAAATTATCTGGGAGTACGCATTAGGAGTGATTTAAAATGGAATGATCATATAAAGTTGATCGTCGGTAAAGCAGATGCCAGACAGATTCATTGGAAGAATCCTAAGGAAATGCAATCCGAAAACAAAGGAAGTAGGTTACAGTACGCTTGTTCGCCCACTGCTTGAATACTGCTCAGCAGTGTGGGATCCGCATCAGATAGGATTGACAGAAGAGATAGAGAAGATCCAACGGAGAGCAGCGCGCTTCGTTACAGGATCATTTAGTAATCGCAAAAGCGTTACGGAGATGATAGATAAACTCCAGTGGAAGACTCTGCAGGAGAGACGCTCAGTAGCTCGGTACGGGCTTTTGTTAAAGTTTCGAGAACATACCTTCACCGAAGAGTCAAGCAGTATATTGCTCCCTTTTACGTATATCTCGCGAAGAGGCCATGAGGATAAAATCAGGGGATTAGAGTCCACACAGAACCATACCGACAATCCTTCTTTCCACGAACAATACGAGGCTGGAATAGAAGGGAGAACCGATAGAGGTACTCAGGGTACCCTCCGCCACACACCGTCAGGTGGCTTGCGGAGTATGGATGTAGATGTAGATGTAGAAAGCTGATGAAGACATTAATACAAAGATATATGTTTAGTTTGTTAAATTAATATATGTGAAAGGTATTAATTTGAATATACTTAAATATATTTATGGTTCTTAAGAGCTAACGAGATAGATGCTTACATAGCGAAAGCTGAAGAACAAAGGACGATACAAAACAGGAAGGCATCTCATAGCTGATTTCAGAAAAATGTAAAGGCCTCTGTGTACTTTATTATCATAGGAAGTCTTACATGTACTAATTACCATTTGTGGACTCTCTGGTACAGACATATTTTATAAACATAAAGAAAGAAAAATTTTCTTGGTGTCTTACATTTGCCTACGATGCATTTGACTGTGATACTGGCTGTTACATGAGTAGCATTTAAGTCGTTTACAACAAATTTACAATACTGTTGTATACACGAAATAACAATACACAGTTCGACATGTTTTGAGCAAACGGTTTGACAAATCATTTTCGTTGACATGGGAGATATTTGTACAAGATGCGCTAACTTAAAATTTGAGAGGTATCATTGTTCTGAGATTAAGGGGTTAAGTCAGTTTAGTGACGTGTCTGCACATGGCAGTTGATGAAACCACAACTGAAGTGACGTCGCAGTTGGCTTGTATGATGTCAATCTGTTGGTGACGACCTGCTTAATGCGAGCTCTGATTGTGCAGAAGAGATGGGCATCGCGGCGCGGCCCGCGAGCTGCGGCCGCACTGGCGTACAGCAGTCTCGGGCCTAGCAAGTCCCTGACGTCACCCGAAGGGCCGGGCAGTGCTGTCGCCAAAGAACCTGTATGCCACGCACTCAGCAGAGTTTCGTATGGAGACCCAGCCCAGGGGCCGCGGCCTACCTGCTAGTTCGTGACGTCACTGCACCAGGGCCTTGCACAAGCATTGCCGTGCTGCGGCCTACGGGCTGTTGATATTATTGACAGCAGTTGCGAGCCACGGGCTACGAGCGGTGAGTAAAGCAGTGTTTAGTGCGGTCTTGGGAGTTCTTCATTTTTGTCGTAACGCACAAAATGAGCATGGAAACTCAACGCGGTTTGCAGAAGAAGGAGTGCATGCTAAGAAATAGGGAAGTAGAAGAAAATTAATCAGTGATGACTAGAGAACCGTACAGCATGAAGCGAATCTTAAAAGTTCAGTTTGGACCGTGTTAAAGTCTGCTTTGAATTGCGTAGTAAAAACTTTCATTTGGTTTCCTGTTCGCTGTGCAGTGATATTTACTCTCATAATGAAGGGTCAAGTGGCACTTCACACATTTCTCGCCATCCGTGCGTTTCTAATAAACAAGCGTCTTATGTGGACGAGAAAACGACTTCCTAAACCTGCTCGGGAGATAATTTTCGATAAATGCGTGGCTATATGTGCACATGACATAAGGTCGTACGGAACTATAAGAGATGAAGGTCTTACGGATCTTGTTCAGACGTTAATTGACACTGCAAAGACCATTATGTCTCACATCACCACTGTGTCGCCGTACATGGCAGAAAGTGTTTAAAGGCTGTGACATATAATTATGCCTGAGGTAATTCCTCATACAACAAAAGGTGGATACTCAGCAACTACTGACATGTGGACATATAGTGCGAGAAGGAAACAATTATCTGACATGTACTGTATCCTGTTTCATTGACCGGACTCTGAGATCTCGCATTTTGTTTACAACTTAGTTACAGATGAACAAAAAACGGTCGGTAACATTCTAAGAGAATTGTTTAGACGATTTATGTCTATTGGTATCCATTATTAAAGACATGGAGCAATATACTGATCAAGGTACTAACATTATCGCTACACTGCGTGATTATTCACGATTGAATTGTTCCCGCTATATGTTAAATAGAGAGCAAGGAAATATTTTTATGTGGAGTATATATGCGTCAATTGTCCATACGTTTTGATTGCAGCGAAAGAACGCGTCACTTACTTAAAGGAATGTTGTCTTCTTAATGCTCTTGATAGATCACCGAGCCAATCTAAAGATACTCACCCGAATATGCAGCTGACAATGTTAGAATGTATTTGTGCGAAGAGCTCTCTGAGAAGGGAGAAATAGAACGAAATGATGGAACTGATTTCATGCTGATGAAAGAACTTTTTACGGTATGTATGCTATTCTGTTATTCTAATTCTTATACGCAATCTTTTATTTTATAGCTTTTGAAACATAAGTGTAGCTCTTCAAAGTGACGTCCAAGGAATTAGAACTAAAAAAATAACCTACACTGCACCTTCTGCAGACATGGACGATGACAATGTTAAAGCAATTGAGCCAGGCGCCCCAGGACAGAGAGACTTCTGAAATCGGACTTTTACATAAACGCCTCAAATTATACTTAGATGAAAAGCTATTCGTCCAGAGACACTGTGAGGCAGCAACATTCCTCTGGCCACTATTCGACATTTAAAAATGATATCTGAAGATAAGAGGCGTTAAGTCATGTAAATGATTTCTCTTTACTGCATCTCCAATCGTCTTTTCTCTTTGTTCTCGCTAGTGGGTTTGAACGGAACTGGCTTAGCTTTCGATCTAGAAATAGTTATCTCAATGTATTCTGCTCTTCTGGAAGTTACAAAAATAACATTTAATGTTCTGAAATAGGAGAGACACTCATTCCTACATGTTCCTCCACAACTGGCAACACGTGAATCCTTGGGAATCCATGTTGCCCTAAATGAAAGTTTGAATTTTTGCCGTATATGCACTGAAATATTAATTTTGCTGTCCTCAGGCAAAAAGAAGAGAGGTGTAATGAGGCTGGGCATGTATTTCAGAGCCCCACCACATCAAAAAACAAATCTTGTTGAAGCACATAAATTCTGCTACTTCATCCGCTGGATTTCTAGTTGTACAAGTTGAAGATGGGAGTGAGACGTTTGGGTTGCCTACACTCTATGCCAGTCAACATCTGCACTGAATAGCAGAAATGTATACAAGGATAAATTTGTGAACAAAATTAAATATTTGGGAGATGCAATAAACATTTTGAAGTTTACCGGTGACACTGCAGTTCCGTCAGAGACAGCAAACAACTGGGAAGGATTATAAGATACCGCTCAATGGAACTGAATAAAAGGTAATGGAACGTATTCGAATGAAACCTAAGAATACCAACGGATTTTCCATAACGTGTACTACAAAAGGGGGGGGGGGGCGTAATATATAACCAACACAAAGATATACTGATTTCGTTAATTTTCGTTCTCTTTTACGCACAACATACTTTTTAAAGATATATTTATGTGTAAGAAGGGTCCTAAATCTGAAAATTTGAATATGACTCCTGTTCTGAACATTCACATCCAGTGACAATACCTAAATTTTAGCGTTTCGTTATACTGAAAAATTTAAAACAATTGCAGAATGTGGTAGAAGAAATCTCTAAAAATCACAAATATTTTTTTTCAAAATTTTAAAATATAATGTACAGTCGTGCTTAAAATAATCCGAACGACCTGAATTGCATTTCGCCTGATTCGCATGCAACCCACATAACGCAGCTGTCTAGCAGGTCCTCTAATCGCTGCTTGGTACAGTCATTTGACTATTGAGAATGCTTCCAACAAGTCACCACTAGAAAACACTGCTCTGTATCGCAATAACTCAAGATGTAAAGTAATACCACGATTCCTAGAAATATCAGGAAACTCCTTATCACAGATAAGACTGTCCTTAAGCTTGTAAGCTCACATTTATTGCAATAAATGACATACCTGAAATGTTACCACTCACATTATTACGTCAGATAGGTAATGCACGTAGTAGCATCACTAGAGCAGAGCACATGGAAAGACACTGTACGTGTCGTGGTACCATACGTCGCTAGGAAACTACACTCGCCAAGCACTGAGATTTCCTGTCCAGTAAGTGCAGTCAGCGTGGACTGTGAAGTATGATGCGGGAGTGAACCAAGCAAGTCATACGTCGATTTGTTCAGTAAAGAAACTTACGCACCAGTGTCCAGCTGCGTGTGAACAGAACGTCCACAAATGAGCAAAGTCACAAAAAGTTTCCTCGCATCGCGCTGAATGTAAGAGGAAGTGTCTGGCAAAACTTGATTCACATGACCATCTGTCAAAGAAAGTGAAGCAGAAGGCTTTGAATAAATGGCATTAACATCCATAGGCTGCTGTGAATCATGATTATGGCAGTTGCCGTTGCGGTGACGCCCGCGCGAGTGACGCGAACTGGAGACAATTGGTGAATTTGAATTTCTCTTAATACACACAGTTTGCACATGTCCTTTCTTATTACAGAAATAACACAGTCCACGATGGGTGTCCACGATACCAGTTCGGACACGATTTCAGTTTCTTAGTGGGTCCCTGGTGTAAAATTTGTCTACTTGCGCTAGCGGCGGGGCGTGGCTGGCCGTGCTGGCGGGTGGGAGGGCACGTGTTGTGCCGCGCTAACAGTACTCACATTAGGCGTCAATTCGAACGTGGAAGTAGCCGTGTCTAATAAATCTTATCTGTCTAGCAAGTCCACTGCTTACTGCAACGACGGGATTTTAAATCTGAGGATTTTTTCGCGGATGCGGTGATCCACCACATTCTGCGTAATAGCGTCTTTAATCGATACATTCGAATATGAGCGTCCACACGAGTAATTAAAGTCAAAATCAGAAGTTAGTCCCTGACGGCCTGCTATCCAAGCTTTATTCGACTCAGTATAATCACGCCTGAGGCGAAAGAATTTGTAGCGTGCAGCTACCACATTTACACCATCACGAAAGTGGGAGTTCAAAGCGTCAATCACTTAATCGTAAGTTTTAGTTTCTGGGCAGTTGGTGGGAAACAATTTCACGAGCAGACGGTACAACACAACACCTGCATTGGCAATGAAAAAAGCAACGTGCTCTGTACCTGGTATGTTGCAAGCTGCCAAGTGTGCCTTGTGCTGTGTGATGTTTTCTGGCAAGCCTTAAACGTCAGGACTGAAGGAACAAAATGGCGGCGCCATCAGCGACGGCGCCGGTACAGACGATGGCGTCGGAGGCGCCGCAATAGCTGCAGTTTGTAGTGTGACCACTCCATTTATGGCAGCAAGCAGCTGCGTCATTTGCTGAGCCTGAAAACGTGCAAGATCGGATAGCAAAGTCTGTTCCTGTGGCGAAGCCAAGGTTTACGCAAATGAAAGTCTTAATAGCGAATGGTGGGAACACTTAAAGACAGTCACCTAGCCACACGGGCATATCACAAAAAAGCTAACGTAGTACCGAGCAAAAAAGGAAATGAGAGAAGAGGAAAAAAAATTTAATTCCTGTTCGTCGCCAAGTTTTGTATCCCGCCTGCTCCTGTGAGTAGGAGCAGGAAAAGGTGAAAATCTCTCGGTACTGTTCTTAGAAGTGGTTTTACTCTGTCACAGTATTAACTGAATATACAACTTTGCACTGACGTGCATAACCTTAGACCTGTCGTAAGTAGTACATAGTCTCAATAGCAAGCCAAGTGTCCTGGCCCTCTGCTCTTGATCAATATGGGCAGAATCTGTCGCGGAACTCGTAGAACTCCACAGCACCGGCTAGAGGGCGCTGTCGTCGGTGTCTGTCGTATTGCAAACTTAAGAACTTTCACCTACGCTTTGGCATCGCAGCTATCCATACCACAATCACAATTTCACTCAGCAGCGCCGAAAAATAGTGGTGGCGCTGCAGAACGAATAACTGATATGAAGATACTGAGTCGAACTGGAGAAAACAAGAAACCTATGGCACGACTTCGTTTCATAGAGCATATCCTGAGGAACCAAGGAATTGTCAGTTTGGTAATGGAGAGAAGTGTGAATATGTGGGTGTTGGGGAGAGGGGGGGGGGGGTATTAAAATTGTAGAGGGAGACAACGTCATGAATACAGTTAGCAGGTTCAAACTGATGCACATTGCAGTAGCTGTTCAGCGCTGAAGAGGCTTGCACAAAATACACTAACTTGGGGAGCTGCATCAAACCCGTCTTCAGACTGTAGGCCACAAGAACAAAATTGGGGAACGGGGTGGGAGGGAGAGGTAGGCTTCCGGTTCACAATTTTGCAAGTTCTTTACTGGGAGAACTCATAAATAAGGTAGATCTCGTGTAATGCAGCACCCTCGGCTGTTGACATGGCAAAAGACGTTTCTCTATTGCTCTAAATTAACGGCGCTGCTCATTCTCGTATGAGAAAAGCTATTTATCTCACACTATGGGCCCATGCAACGAACTGAGGAATTGGTTCTTGTATTATTTTGTTGTTGTAAACAGAAATGTCTCTGGTATGACGTTAAACGGCAACCACACACGGAGTGACCACAGTATAAGTGCTCCCCAGCCAGCAATAGCAACTTCCTTTCTGGCAGGTGGATGAGCGAGTGGAAGTTGTGAGCTGTAACTGTTACCTTGCCTGCTTGCGAAGGTGAAAGGAAGATAGAGAATGTAAAACAAAGTTCTTATGTGGACGAGAAACGACTTATTAAACCAACTGAGGAGATAACTCGATAAATGCGTGGCTATGTGTGAACGAGACCTAAGGTCGTACGGAACTATAAGAGATGAAGGTCTTATGAATCTTGTTCAGACTTTAGTTGACACTGCAAAGGTCATTATATCTCACCCCACAACTGTGTCACGGTACATGGCAGAAAGTGCTAAAAGCCTATGACATATATTTATGGTTCAAATGGCTCTGAGCACTATGGGACTTACCATCTTAGGTCATTAGTCCCCTAGGACTTACAACTACTTAAACCTAACTAACCTAAGGACATCACACAACACCCAGCCATCAAGAGGCAGAGAAAATCCCTGACCCCTCCGGGAATCGAACCCAGGAACCCGGGCGTGGGAAGCGAGAACGCTATCGCACGACCACGAGATGCGGGCCATATATTTATGCCTGAGGTAATTGCTCATATAACAGAAGGTGAATACTCAGCAACTACCGACATGTGGACATCCAGCGCGAGAAGAAACAATTATGTGCCATGTACTGTCTCCTGCTTCATTGACTGGACTCTCAGACATTGCATCTTATTTAAAACTCAGTTTCCAGATGAACCAAAAATCGGCGGTAACATTATAAGAGAATTGCTTAGACGATTTATGTCTCTTGGCATCCACCACTCTTCTTTCAAAGACATGCAGCATACGACTGATCAGGGTCCAACATTGTTGCACTGTATGATTATTCACGATTGAATTGTTCCAGCCATATGCTAAATAAAGGGCTACGAAATAAATTTAATGGGTTGTATATATTCTTCAATTGTCCAGAAGCTCATGGTCATTTGACTGTGGCCAAAGAAGATGTCACTTACGTAAAGAAAAGTGGTCTTCTTAATGCTTTTGTTACATCACTGAGCCATTCAAACGATACTCTCTGGAATAAGCAGCTGACAATGTTAGAATATCTTTGTGCAAGAAGCTCTCTGAGAAGGGAGAAATAGCTCAAAACGAAGGAACTGATAATACGTTGATGAAAGTACTTTTTACGTTATGTATGCTATTCGATTACTGTAATTCTTATACGCAATCGTTTATTTTATAGATTTTAAAACATAATGGTTTTTGTAGCTCTTCAAAGCGGCGTCCAAGGAATTAGAACTCTGGAATCACCTACAGTGCACCTTCTGTAGACATGGACAATGAAAATGTTGGAACAGAGCGTTCTTGCTTTGCAAATCACAGCTTGCAACCATGTAGGCCATAAGAAGAGTATTGACTGGATATGTAGTAACTGGCTCACCAACGCCTTTCTGCTGTGCCGTCGTTATGGCGGTGGCAGCCCCTTTCCTGGAGCACAAGGTGGGAATCTGCCAGTGGCATTGCTGCATCTGCTGCAATGGTGTTTGCTCGGCTCTGAGCTTG
Organism: Schistocerca gregaria; assembly: GCF_023897955.1. Lineage (NCBI taxonomy): Eukaryota > Metazoa > Arthropoda > Insecta > Orthoptera > Acrididae > Schistocerca > Schistocerca gregaria. Next base: position 397,184,298 of record NC_064931.1, on the reverse strand, counting down.
CCCACTCCCAAGGTCTTTTGAAACAGTCATGGCAACATCAAAATTTACACAGTAGCGCCGTTAAATAGTGGTAGCGCTGCAGATCGAATAACTGATTAGAAGATACTGACTCGATCCGGGAAAACAAGAAACTTGCGGCACAACTTCATTTCATAGAGCGTATTCAGAAGAATCATGGAATTTTCAATTTGGTAGTGGAGATAAGTGTGTATATGTGGGTGTTGGCGAGGGTGGAGGTGTTAAATCTGTAATTAGCAGGTTCAAACTAATGTACTTGTATTAGCCGTGCAGCGCTGAAGAGGCTTGCACAGAATAAACTAGCTTGGGCACCTACATCAGTCCAGTCTTCAGACTGAAGACCACAACAACAACATCGGGAAGGGGGCAGAAGAAAGAACTAGGCTTCAGGTTCACAATTTTGCAATTTATTTACTGGGAGAACTCATGAGAAAGATAGATACCCTGTGATTCAGCACCCTCGGCTGTTGACATGGCAAAAGAAGTTTCTATATTCCTCTAGAGAAGCCGTCGGAGGTGGCCAAGCGGTTCTAGGCGCTACAGTGTGGAACCGCGCAACCACTATGATCACAGTTTGGAATCCTGCCTCGAGCATGGATGTGTGTGATGTCCTTAGGTAAGTTAGGTTTAAGTAGTTCTAAGTTCTTGGGGACTGATCACCTCAGATGTTAAGTCCAATAATGCTTAGAGCCATTTGAACCATTTTTGAACCTCCTATGTGACTACAACAAAATTACTGTCAGCAGTTGCACTCTGCAAGACACAAAAATCATCGACATATACACTTCCCTGCACATCTGGTCCAGGCTGCAGAAATTCGCATCCTCTTCGCCAGAGCATCCCCCACTAATTATAGAACCAACCAACGAGGAGAACAAAACAGTATGACGACAATGATACGTATTCTAATTCTATCCTAACACTTACTGTAACTGAACTTCTTCGCTTGAGCGTCTACTCATGGCTACTACTTTACGTGCTTAAACGTAGTAAGCTACATTCATTGCTCGAAATGAAATTGATTCCCCATTGAAAAAGGCGTAAACTACCACAAAACTCCGACTTCTAAACAAAACTCATCTTCCCCTCCTAAGAAGCTACACGTGGTTTACAACTTACACCCTTCCACACAATGAGCCACACTCATTGATGATAGGGAAAAATAACGTTCATATTTCCTCATCCTCAGAACATAGTCTGAGTTTACTTGCCACATGTAACACATGAAAACAGAACTGAAAAGCTGGAAAAAAGTGGACTGACTCTACGTGATACTCGCAGGGGAAAGAAAGAACAGCCATTGCAATCACCCATTCCGTACTGATGCCGTCTGTCGTCGAAACTGCAACTCTGAGGTAGTCGAGAGTCATCGTCTCCAGGGAGAGTGGCTGGTAAGGTTGCTCTGTAACTGAAATTTAGTGGTAACACACACATCTGACATCAAAATGTAGAGGTCGCCACAGGGCGAAGCAGGCGGCAAAAGACATCCCAAGCAGCTGCAAGTAAGGCCTCCCCGGTTTGTCTCACAAACAGGTTCCAGTTGCTGTCTGTGGCCGACACTGTCGCTGAGCCTGATGCTGTCGCCTGTCCTGTTTCAGAGGAAACCATTCAGCCTGCAAGATCCGTCCAATCGCAGTGGGTGGGATTATTGGTACTTGGGGGCTCCAACGTTAGGCTTGTTATGGGGCCCCTTAGGGCGTTGCTGACAAGAAGGGTAAGAAATCCAATGTGCACTCCGTGTGCATACCGGGTGGAGTCATTCCAGATGTGGAAAAGGTCTTCCAGGATGCCACGAAGAGCACAGGGTGCCGCCAATTGCAGGTGGTTGCTCACGTCGGTACCAATGATGTGTGTCACTTTCGATAATGCTGCCAGTCTTGCTCCCAAGATGAAAGCAGAGCTGACCATTTGCAGCATAGTCTACAGGACCGATTGTGGACCTGTGGTACAGAGCAGAGTGGTGTGTCTGAATCAGAGGCCCAGACGGTTCTGAGAGCGTGTAGGTGTAGGCTGGAGATTCTTCGACTTGCGCCAGCGGGTGGCTGGGTTTCGGGTTCCACTGAATAGGTCAGGTGTCCACTATACGCAGGAGGCGGCTACACGGGTAGCAGGGGCTCTGTGGCGTGGTTGGGAGGTTGTTTAGGTTAGAGGGTCTCGGAAAAACACAAGAAAGTCTTCAGTCACAAAGGGTGCAATCTGAACACAGGAGGAACGTAGATACAGGAACCAATGGTACAATAGTTGTAAATTATCGTATCTGTGTTGGAAAAGTACCAGAGCTCCAAGCGCTAATAGAAAGCACTGATTCTCAAATCGTTATAGGCACTGAAAGCTGGCTAAAGTCTGATATAAGCTCAGCCGAAATTTTTGCGAAGAACCTAACGGTGTGGCCGAGCGGTTCCAGTCATTTCAGCCTGGAACTGCGAGACTGCTACTGTTGCAGGTTCGAAACCTGCCTCAGGCATGGATATGTGTGATGTCCTTCAGTTGGTTAGGTTTAAGTAGTTCTAAGTTCTAGGGGACTGATAACCTCTGACGTTAAGTCCCATATTGCTCATAGCCTTTTTTTAACGTAACGGTGTTCCGAAAAGAGAGGCTAAACACCGTTGGGGTGGCGTGTTTGTTGCTGTCAGAAGTAGTTTAACTTGTCGTGATATTGAAGTAGATACTTCCTTTGAGTTAGTATGGGCAGAGGTCATTGTTGGCAACCGGAATAAAATAATAATTGGATCCTTTTACTGACCTCCCAATTCATATGATACAGTCGATGAAAGGCTCAAAGAAAACTTGAGTTTGATTTCAAACACGTACCCGACTCATACGATAAGAGTTGGTGTTAACTTTAATTTACCCTCGATACGTTGGCGAAAATACATGTTTAATTCCGGAAGTATGCATATAATAGCATCCAAAATTTTGCTAAGCGCATTCTCTGAAAATTATTTCGAGCGGTTAGTTCATGAGCCCACGCGAACAATAAACGATTGTGAAAACACACCTGACCTCTTAGCAACAAATAATCCTGAGTTAATAACGAGTATTAAAAGCGATATAGAAATTGTGAACACTGGGTTGTCGTAGCGAGATTGAATATTGTAATCCCCAAATCCTCGAAAAATGAGCGATAAATATACCTATTCAAAAAAGCAGATAAAAATTCTCTTGACGCCTTCCTGAGAAACAATCTCCACTCATTCCAAATTAATAAGTGTAAACCAGATGTAGCTTAAACTCAAAGAAATAGTATCGGTAGAAATTGAAAGATTTATAGCAAATAAACAAACAAACAACGGAGCTCAGCTTCCTTGGTACACGAAACGGGTTAGAACACTGTTGCTCGAACAACGAAACAAACATGGCAAATTTAAATAGACCCAAAATCCCCAATGTTGGCGATCCTTTACAGGAGCTCGAAATTTAGCACAGAGTTCATTGCGAGACGCCTATAACAGTTTCCACAACGAAACTTTGTCTCGAAACCTGGCTGAAAATCCAAAAAGATTCTGGTCGTACGTGAAGTACGTTAGCGACAAGAAATTATCAATGCCTTCTCTGCGCAATAACAATGGAGATACTATCGAAGACAGTGCTGCCACCGCAGAGTTACTAAATACAGCCTTCCGAAATGCCTTCACAAAAGAAGACTAAGTAAATATCCCAGAATTCGAATCGAGAACAGCTGCTAACATGAGTAACGTAGAAGTAAATATCCTCAAAGTAGTGGAGCAACTCAAATCACTTAATAAAAGCAAGCCTCGTGGTCCAGACTGAATACCAATTAGGTTCCTTTCCGAGTATGCTGATGCATTAGCTCCATACTTAACAATCATATACAACCGTTCGCTCGACGAAAGATCCGTACCCAAGGACTGGAAAGTTGCACAGGTCAGATGATGTGTCTGAAATCTTGCGGGACTTAACTGCTAAGGTCACCAGTCCCTAAGCTTACACACAACTTAACCTAAATTCTCCTAAGGACAAACACACACACCCATGCCCGAGGGAGGAGTCGATCCTCCGCCGGGAGCAGCCGCAAAGTCCAGGACTGCAGCGCCTTAGACTGCTGCACAGGTCACACCAATATTAAAGCAAAGGTAGTAGGAATAATCCACTTAATTACAGGCCCATATCGTTAACGTCGATATGCAGAAGGATTTTAGAAGATATATTGTGTTCGAACATTATGAATTACCTCGAAGGGAACGGTATATTGATACACAGTCAACATGGGTTTAGAAAACTTCGTTCCTGTGAAACACAACTAGCTCTTTATTCACACGAAGTGCTGAATGCTATTGACAAGGGATTTCAGATCAATTTCGTATTCCTGGATTTCCGGAAGGTTTTGACACTGTACCACACAAGCTGCTCGTAGTGAAATTGCGTGCTTATGGAATGTTGTCTCAGTTATGTGACTGGATTCGCTATTTCCTGTCAGAGACATCCCAGTTCGTAGAAATGAAAGGAAAGTCATCGAATAATACAAAAGTGATTTCAGACGTTCCTCAAAGTAGTGTTATAGGGCTTTGCTGTTTCTTATCTACATAAACGATTTTGGAGACAATCTGAGCAGTCGTCTTCTGTTGTTTGCAGATGACGCCGTCGTTTATCGACTAATAAAGTCATCAGAAAATCAAAACAAACTGCAAAACGATTTAGTAAAAATATCTGAATGGTGCAAAAAGTGGAAGTTGACCCTAAATAACGAAAAGTGTGAGGTCATCCACATGAGTGCTAAAATGAACCCTTTAAACTTCGGTTACTCGATAAATCAGTCTAATCTAAAAACCATAAATTCAACTAATACCTAGGTATTACAATTACGAACAACTTAAATTGGAAAGGGCACATAGAAACTTGTGGGGAAGACTACTTAAACCTAACTAACCTAAGGGCATCAAACACATCCATGCCCGAGGCAGGATTCGAACCTGCGACCGTAGCGGCCGCTCGGTTCCAGACTGAACCGCCTAGAACCGCTCGGCCACACCGCCGGCACGCTTTTCGTCCTCTTTTAGAATACTGCTGCGCAATGTGGGATAATTACCAGATAGGACTGACGGAGTACATCGATAAAGTTCAAATAAAGGCAGCACGTTTTGTATTATCACGAAATATGGGAGAGAGTGTCACAGAAATGGTACAGGAATTGGGCTTGAAGATCATTAAAAGAAAGGTGTTTCTCGTTGCGACGAAAACTTCTCACGAAATTCCAATCACCAACTTTCTCCTTCGAATGCGAAAATATTTTGTTGACACCGACCTACATATGGAGAAGAGATCACCACAGTAAAATAAGGGAAATCAGAGCTCGTACAGAAAGATATAGGTGTTCATTCTTTCTGCGCACTATACGAGATTGAAATAATAGAGAATTGTGAAGGTGGTTCGATAAACCCTCTACCAGGTTCTAAAATGTGATTGGCAGAGTATCCATGTAGATTTAGATGTACAGCCGTGCTAAAAGTATCCGAACGACTTGAATTGCATTGCGCCTGATTCTCATAGAACCCTCATAACGCAGCTGTCTAGCAGGTCCTCAAATCGCTCCTCGGCACAGTCGTTTGACTATTGAAAAGGGTATAACACTACTATCCGCTACTGCTATACCATAAACTTAAAGTTGGAAGCAGGTCGTGAATTAAAACTACCTTGTTAAAGCGATTATGGTATAAAGCAAGAGAGCAGTGTTACCCTCTGAGAGGAATTTTGTTATGTTGACCGCGTTGTACCTAACGGAGGTGGCTTATCGGAAATGAAAGTCAGAATTACGTAAATATTTGAGCAGTAACAAACAAAATTTTTGCCTCTGCACTGTTTAACGGATAAAGGAAACGGTCGCCAGCCTAACTAGGCAAGAAAATGATTAACATTCTTGTTCAAGAATATAGTTATTAGTAACTTTAATGGATAAACACAACCTATACTTTGTCACACGCGAGTGCAGTGAACTCTGACACATGTGTTTACGGTAAGATTGAAACTAACAGTTAGAGCAGCACAAAGTATTTGCAAGATTATAACAGATACCGAAACACTCTATTACTTTCAGGGCTTACACAAACTGAATGGTCTTTATGACGTTATTATTACTATTCACTGCAGAATCATTAATTGGATATAGGTTACGTCTCTCTCAGTTAAATACTTTACTATTTAAAATGAAAGTTAATTGGAATCCACTAACAGGTTGCTTCTCACTATCATTTGAATAAAGAAATAATGTTTTTCATAATTAGTGGTTTTCCCATTACTTGTTATCTAGCATTAACACAATAGACAAACTATGGATCCTGTTATATTATTAATATCCACTTCTAATACACAAGAGAGACAAACACTTAGCAAACACGAGTATATAACGTTTCATACTGCAGTTTTCCACTCTTACTAAACTGAGAGACAAAATTAACATATATGTAAGATACTGACTTACCTTCTGTGATTTACAACAGGCAGTAATGAGATCATTTACGAAGCAAAACTTTATAAGCCTCAGTCTTAAGAACTTTTAATTTGAAGTTGGTAACAATACATTAATAAGCAGTTTTACTAGGAAAATTATTTTCGGCAGGCATCATTAACTTTCACTCACTCTCTTGCCACATTAACTTTAACTTTCATCTAACTATGTTCAAGAGGCATCAATTAGAAAAACACTGGGCTTTAATGTTCTTTCAGTAAGGACACTCGGAAATAACTTTAGTTCAAACGGAGAGGAACCTGAGAGGTGTTATGGTAAGGAGCAAAATCAAGGTAAGTACATAAATTCAGTTATAAATTACCTTACATTTGAGCACACTAACACATCCATTTAGCTCATCCTTCACTGTACATTATAATAGTATTCCTTTACAGTGATTGCGCAATGTGGTGGCAGCTGCAAGTCGGTAGGCGGATTTGAAGACAGAATTGCTGGACTCTGGCCTTTCTTGGTGACGATGATGTATACCAATTCCAGAGTCGTTCCAGCTATTTATCCATCCATCCGAGGCATTGGAAAGTAGCATGAAAAGCCTCTCTCTGGACCAGCACAATATGCACTATTACATGGCAGTTCACAGTTTGGTAGCTCGTCCCCGACTTGTAGCTTGTCCCCGACTTGTAGCTCGTCCCTGACTGGTGGCTCGTCCCCGACTGACTCTTGTTCCACATTTTCTACTTAGGCCAACAACAATTTGCGCGCGCTACACAGTTCCGTTCCCGAGGGGAATCACTACAACTTTTACATACAGAATAAATAAGGCCCCTTAGTGAGGATCAGCAGTTTACACAACAGTAACCAAATACGTTAAATAAAAGAGAATATTTGCACATATTGACATTGCTACAAAAAATTATTCACAGAAAATTACAATTATATACAGTATTTGTTCCCTCCAAATGTGACAAAGAATTTAAATGACAGATACACTACATTGCATGGAATCATATCATGACATCGAAGTTCTTACAAAGAAAGGAGTATACAATTTTATGTTATCAATTCAAACAAACACATTTACAGAAGCTCAATGATGTAACATTAAATAAAACACAAGTAAACTAAATCAGTAAAGCACTAGAGTTCTGGTGTTACAAGGGTTCCAACAAATCATCCCTAGAAAACATTGCTCTATATCGCAATATTCAAGATGTAAAGTAATACCATGATACTACTAATATCAGGGAATACCGTATCACAAATATGACTGTACTTTACGCTAGTAAGCTCACATTTATTACAATAAATGACATACCTGAAATGTTACTACCCTCATTATTACGACAGAAAGGTAATGCACGTAGTATGTCCTTCGTATTCATGATTTTCGCTTCAAAGTAACATACAGTACTTATTATTTAACACAAAATGACATTAAATATTAAAGTTTTCACGAGCTGCTACTTGAGAATGTGTATTAACAACAAGTGACTCGACGAAAAGTCTCGTTCAGCATATGGATTCAAACCCAGGTCATGCAGGCTAAGCAAAAATTTCGTGACCGATGGAAAGCAACAGCCATTCCTGACTACTCGTACAGAGAGTGCTATACCTCAATATAGACAGTATGAGTAAGGAAGTATCAACTTTAAATTAAATAAAGTAAACATTTTTAACGGACGCGAATTCCTACCCAGCCTCTATTGCCCCTGTTAACGAACTACGAGAGATGGTAAATATTGCTTCTTCACAAGTGACTTACTTGAAATGCCGTGAGGTAAAGCTTTGTGTTGGACAGAGATTCGAACCCAGAACCTAATCGTATTGTTATCGAAGTACAATCAACTGTCACATATCGGATTTTCTCGGCAGTATCAAGATGTTTTAACTGATATGACGAGACGAAACATTAACTTTTTCCTTCCCAGGACTCCAACCCGGCACATATCGCTGTTATATTCTAGAAAAAAAACGAACGTTAAGTATAGGTTTGTTACACCAGCAGCGAAATGTGAGCATGTCTGAACTAGAAATAATATGACAAAGAGTTCTGTGCTGAGTGATAATCGAACCCCGCACATGTCGTTCTTGACTAAACACAAATAGACGTCAGCTACCGAATGTTTCTGCACCAGCAGCTCGGAGTAATATCTTTGAACTTAAAGTGATGTCGCAAATAGTTGTGTGTCTCACTGGGAGTCAAAAACGTCAGATATCGTTAGTGTTGACAACGAATAAAAATACATTAAAAACTAAAATTATTACCCACCAGCAGATAGGTGTTCGCATGCTATAGCTTGATAATACATAATTATAACTTTAGTGCCGGGCGAGTATTCGAACCCATTCACGCGCAATATGTGCATGAAGATTCGAACCCATTCACGCGCAATATGTGGAGATGTAGAGTAATCTGCAGTTTTGAACTAACAACAAATTGTAGTATTGTCACGAATGGAACAAATTCCCCGTTAAGGGAGGTCTGAGTTACATTCCCAGTTCAGAACCAATTTTATCGAAATACAGAAGTTCAAATAAAAGATGGAGTAAGTGTCCTATGTCCATATATACCGTTTACTTCGTCACTAGAAATAAATAGCTAGTATAAAAAAGGTTACTGGTGATAGAGTTTCTACATTTCGCCACTCTTGTCTTTATTGTGGTTCAACCGAATGTCTACATGGTAGAGAAGAGATATTATCTGTAATGTGAATTTCAGGCCACAATGCCATTATACCTTCTTCACGTGGCGTGGCCAGAAGAGAATGGAATCTGTCTCTCCCTATCAAAAACTATCGGCAGACCATGAGTATACGAATATCGGCAATCCAACAGACCAGCAAATCCTAGTCTCTGATACTAATTTTTATATTGTAACGCCATTGCGCCACACTGGATGAGAATTCTGACACACAGCCTCACTGTAGTGGTTTGCAGCATGTTCAGTACAATCATGTACTTGGTTGACCGAATCGCCACGAACTAGCTGCCACGACTATCCAATGCATTATTTTGTAATCACCGAAATAAAATCACGTAACTGCCACCTACACAGAACTGCCAACAGTGTTGGACGCAGAAATTTAAATAGGAAGTGTTCCTTTCCACAACAGCTACTCTATTGCGCGATCTGTATGTTGAAAACGTCGTGCAATGCAAACGAAAAGCTATAACTGTCTGTCTCTCAGAAACTACATTAGGCCATATGCATTATCTCACAACACTGTAGAATGCGGAAGTTCTGGAGGAATTGTTGTTGACTTCTGGAGTTACTGTAGCTACGGCTCAGTAAGTAGTGTAATGGTAAGTGTAGTGTACCGTAGACAAAACGTCGCGGGTTCAGATACGTTCACTGCTACATTTTTTAAAACGCAATTCTGCTGTCTGCTGAAGTTATCAATCTAATGGAACTTTGAACATAATTCCTTTCACTCCTCATCTCAAAATAGTCGCATGTGGATAGAGGGAAAACTACTGCGACATTTTGTTCTTTTCAGGTTTAATAGACGGCCAGGCAGCAGATGCATTTCGAAACTTTTGTATTATGTTTGGGGAGAGCGCGCCCTGCCAAAATACGTCAGAAAAGTATTTTCTACATTAGCTGTCGTGTGGTAATGGCACTTTGTTCTTCTTCAAACCTTGTTTGGCAGCTTTCACTCCGAGCAAGTTTTAAACAAACATATAATCAATAAACTGCATGTGCATTGTCAGACTGTTATAGATAACATCAGAGAATTCGCATATATTGTTGATGATTATTTCTGTCTCATGTCTACTATTGTTGAAACAACACTAAAAGAAACCTTACGAAAATTGTGCACTGTATTATAAGAAATGAAATATAACTACCCATGATAACCTTTCAACGTAAGTCTGTTTCAATAAAGCTGAGTGTCTGTACACAATTGTGCCTCTATCGAACAGAATTAATAATATACTACTCACTCAGATTTCTGTTGGGTCTGTGTTAAATTGGTACTCTGTTTCATATTCAAGAGGTATGCAAATGTAGCATTTCATAAATAAAGTTATGTATTCCCAGAAACGCAAAATTTTCTCTTCAGCAACGGAAGGAGGTATTACCTGTTGTGCAACATTTTAAGTTTTTCACCATTGCACTATGAGCCGAAAGTATTTTCTTGCGTTTACCTTATCGATGTTTGATCTGACTGCTTGTAGCTCTTTCACAGAATGTATAAAACTGCTGCAGTTTGAAAGACTAGAATCACGGACGCGAACAGACGCTTTTTTGACAGCACAGCACCTTACTACTTAGCTAGCACAGAAGTATGTCTTAGGTATTAATATTACGACGCTAATAGTGACTAGAACTCGTAAGCCGCTATTTAAAGGACAAGATTAGTTGCGATTGCCACGTGTAACAACTTTTCAGGGCTGAAAACCGTAAATTTACAATATTTTGTTACACCTCAATGGAAATGACAAGAAAAATCAAGTGAACCTTGAGGGTTAATTCCGTGCACACCAGGAAGTAAATTGTCGATCACAGAGTTGCCAAACATACCTAGCCTTGTTGCCAAATCTCAGTTACAGTACTAGCAGGAAGAAGACGAACAGATGTGTTCCTACAGAGGGCTGGGAAGTGACCATAGCTGGCATCTCAAAGACGTGGTTGACATTGCCTGGAATACGTAATGTGTCTGATTCGCATTTCTGTAACTAGGTTTAGGGACTAGAGCGTAGTTACTAATAATACTCAGAACTGACTGTAAACTAAGCATCATAAATCAGTAACTCTCATAATCGTTTTTACATTTCTTTCGTAAGTGTACTCAGAACTAAGAAACTCAATCATGGACGTTTCCGTGCCTGGCGGAATGTCGAGCACAATGAACAAATAAAAAGAAAAAATAATGTTGGTGTATGTGAGTGTGAGTGTGTGTGTGTGTGTGTGTGTGTGTGTTTTTGTGTTTGTGTGCGTGTGTGTGCGCGCGCGCATTTGAGAAGATATATATATAAAAGAATGAGAGAGAGAGTAAATAATTATTGCAAAGAAATTGCATCATGTTATGTAAGGAAACCTTTCATTAAAATGACACGTTCCACATCATTACGAAATGTTGTATCCATGATCTATGCAACAAATATTAATCGAATCAAATCTAATCTAATCATATTGCTGACTAGCCGTGAAGAGTCATGTATTACCGCAATTTTCGCCAATATCAGTAGCCAAATCTAAACTTGAAAATAAAAGACGATAGTTTTTGTAATAAACCAGGTCTCCTGTCAAGACCCTTTCGTCCCTGTTAACTAACCACGAAAGATGTCTGATATACCTTCATTCAGAAGTAGAAAAGTATGCATGATGTGAAGTTCTGTGACGGAGATACAAACCCAACACGTAAACGGATTGTTAACTAAGTAAAATCAAACGTTATGTATCGGTTTTTCTTACCATCTGCTAGGTGTCTGAATCTAAATAAGGATACAAATTTTTTCTGCCTGAGCGACAATCGAAATGCACAGCTACCGTCCTTCTTTATCATCCACGAGTATCAATAGGTTATTCACCAACAGTAAGATGAGTGTGTGTTTGGCCAGAAATAACGATACTTATTGTGAATGTTGGCAACACGTGAACAGACATTAAAAACGCATTTTAAAATTCACTAAAAGGTCGCTGTGAATGTGATACAGTTTGAAATGAAATTATGAATATTTTTGTACTGGATCAGTATTCGGACCCACATACTTACCTTTGGAAGAGACCTAGAGAGGACTGCAGTCTTGGGAAAACAAACGAAATGATTGAACTATACTGTTCCGAGAGATTCAGATCCTCGAGAGAGGAGATACGAATTCAAATCACAGTCCAGCACCAAATTTTTCAACGTCTTTAGACCAATCAAGTACAAGTAAAATGAGAGCCCTCTTCCTTTATATGGCTATCGGTTCATCAAATAAAATAAAACTTTCTAAAGTAAATAAGTTTACGCTGGTGACAGTATTTCTGTTTACCATGACTTCCACCTATGTCGTTTCCCAACGTAAACCGGCTCTGCCCATTTGGTAATGAAGGAACGTGATGTTCAATGCGGATTCTGAATTATAACGTTTTTCTCTTGAGGCTACCAGAGATAAAGTAAATCTGTTTGTGCCTCTTAAAAGAAAATGCCTGAACCCACACGTAGCACCTGTGGCAGTTCGTTACACCAGAACATTGTGGCCACATTTTCCAGCCCCAGGACTGTGTTGTAATGGATCATATGCTTAGCTTACAAAATCTCTCACAGTGAAAAAAAAGGGAGTCTATTAAATGTTTAAGTAGGAGGAAGATTCTGACGTGGAGGCATCATAGCCTCGATATGAAACCATTTTGAAGTTTTCATTAATTCAGTAAATTTCTTAGTTCGAGAAAGTACACTGTGAAGGGTGAAGTTGTCAGATAATTCGATTATTACCGTATATTGTTACTATCATTTTCTTTATACCGCTGCTGGAACGCATGTGCCTGAACATCAATTAATACCTTTTGGTCATTATAGAAGTAGTTGCTCAAGAACAGGTTCTTTCCCCGTCTACGGAATTCTTTTCATGTTAATATAAAACATCAGCAATTACTCGTAGATTACATTAAAACTAAAGCAATTGATGAAGACATCACTTGATAACGAAAAAGCGGTGTCTTTCCGCATTCACTTGCTTCTAGAAATGGCTGTCGAATACTGCCAAACCAAAAGCCAAGGGATCTTACTGCCTTCCAATATACGTCGCTGTCAGTTCTTCGATAAGATTTGGTCTATGTGACCTGTTTCAAGTGTGTATGACAGAGAATGTTTTAGAAAATCAACTTTTTTCCTTTGGAATAAACATAAAGGTATTTATTTTAAGCTATCCAAGTTAAAATTTTTCATAATATTAGTTCAAATTTAATATTCGCTTGTCCAATGTTGGAAAGTATTTCACAGTTGGAAAACCCGCATCCGACCCATGGACCTTACATTTACTTGCTGACCATAAATTATAGCTCAGAGTGACACCAGTTTAAGTAACCTAATGTAGTGAAGACTGTTTGCCAGTGCTCTTTCTCACTGGAAAATATGCAATTAACCCATTGGGCCCCAAAAGTACACTGTAATAATAATTTCTGTGTATGCAGTGCATACGGATTGTAGAATTTAGTGGTGCTCTCTCTTCCAGTTCTGGATACAATATTCCTGATCTAAACGGGCTCTTTATCATTACAGGCCCTGGGCAGTGCAACATCATACTGACAACAGTAATGTGTTTTTACTCACAACCTCACTGTTTATTTTACCCGATTTTGTAGTAACTTAAATAAAACAACATGACCTTCCAGTGGGAGACATTTCGTCCCTCTTTTCCTTCTGTGAAATTTGCCAGTAAGTTTTTTGGCTTCCAACCAGCGAAATGCGGCAGAGTACGGCTGGTAAACGATTCACAAACCACGATTTAGTGCCGTTAACACGATTTCTTTAAACATTGTCATAGCTGAAGGAATTCAGTTTCTTCTTAAATCGTCTTATGCAGCAACTTTCACAGATATATATCAAATAGTAAAAGCTCTTTAGCCAGGTACGAAGGTTGTAAAACAAACTTCCAACAGTTTGTGTAAGGTTCATCTTTTCATCTGACAGCACTGCGGAAGTATTTTGTCTAAGAGGTATCACAAGTAGTGTTCCTGTAGCTCTAATCATTGGTTGGAAACGAGTTTAACACGAATGGGTACAGTAATGATAAATAATCAAAATGATTATCAGTTTAAGACTGAGTTCATTAACAAACTAGGCGTATTTATAATATGGAAGCTAGACTATGTATCCTTTTCTTCCTTGAGTGGGCATTGGAAGGGTGTTACAACGATGTATACAATACTATGAATACTTCGAACAATATAGTTAACGTTGCTCTCATAAACTAATTTTGTTTGTTTAATTCTTCGGGGTATTCAGTGTGCAACATGTGTTGTAGATGTAGCCTTAGACATAAAAGTTGACCGCCCCGCCGAGTTGTTCACATAAGGTGGACAATACGGTCATGCTCCCACTCGCAGTTCTAAGTCCGGCAATATGCTCGAGCTGGCATCATTGTAGACTTCGGCACTTCCTGGAGGAAGTCTTGACCGCAGTCTGAGTACATCACTCTTGACTACGACTGTACGGTTGAGGTAAAACACGAGACTAGCTAATACGACGTCTGGCAACAGAAAGCACATGTTGACAAAACTTTTATCGCCCCTTTCCTCTCAGTGCTGAAGCTATGGGTGTAATTCAAGCGAATCTACAATTTATTTCGCTTTCTGTCATATTGGTAATAACGGTTTGGTTCAACACTATTTTAGCGAGAGATTTCTTGGCCTGCCATCTGCCTCTGAACACCGCATGCATCTGAGTTCTCTGGGACCCGTTTGCCGCCTACCGGCGGAGGCTGAGACATGGCGCTGCCTCGCCTTCTGCTGACAACGTCTACTCCACTCCTCACTCTCGACGGTGTAACAAGCTTTAATATTGTTGATTGGTGACCCATAAAATCTGTCTACGATTCGTGTTTCACACTCGATAGCAAGGGAGGCAAAAAACCGTTTTCATTTGATATTTTATTACACTAGTATCCAATATATCAATGTGGCACAGAATTAATGTCATTGTTCCTCATACACATCCTGTTCTTTTTCCCTTCACAGGGGTTCTTCAAATAATTTTTTTTTGTCATGGATTCATATGTGTTAGTCAAGGTACAGAGAGTAAATGCAATTTAATGTGTTTTGTTTGTTTCTTTGATTACCTATGGTAAATGGATGCAAAACATTTTGTCAATACCTTTCAGAACCTGCTCTATTGCTACTCAGGCAAATTGCTTGTTTTGAGTTCCATACATTAATTAATGGAAAAGTGAAAGCTGTTCAAAAGTGATATTTAAAATACTCTGTTGGATTTAAGGCGACAAAATTGCCCACATTTGAAGCTACCCAGAGAAAAAGCAAGTTGCTAGAGCCGCTGTTACCAAATGTCTGCAGAGAGTTCCTAATTGCTACTGTGAAAACTTATCATAGAGGCCCTATAGTAATCAAGAGGTTCATTTCCTTTATACTTATTACCGTGGCATGTGAGTTTTAAATGAAGAACAACATTGAAATTCGTATCGTTGACGGCCGATTCGAATTTCTTCAGAGACACTTGTATTGTGAAGCAGCTTGCAGTCAGAAAGCCGAGATCCATGACAAATAACACAACTTGCTGTGTCGAGCTACCAAGAGGACTTGGTGTGTAAAGGTTTTCTTCCGATTTCGTTACAGAATTTTTTCTGGAAATTCGCAACTCCATAAATAAATCAGAAAAAAAGCTCACACATGCTGATCCCTGCCACGGTTAGAACTGATGACTCATTGAGCTGTTGCGACAGGAAATACGGGCGGGGGCACGGGGCTACGGACACACTGCTGCCAGCACGACACTTTCATCATGGTATTGGTCGCTCAGCCTCATAACGCATCGTGACGGATAATAGAAGTTGTCACTTACGTGAAGAATAGCATTTCTTTAGCCAAAAAATTTAATTTTCTCTCTCAGTGTCTAGGGGTTATATAGCACGATACACTCAAATAGAAAGGTAATGTCAAGTGAATTCAGCGAGTCAGTTCAGTACCATACGTGGAAGTGGTTGCACTGTCACAGTGTTGTCAAATTTTTGTGACGATGTTGCCAGTTCTCAGTTGTGCGAAGAACAGCTCTGTAGCGTATATGCGAGGAGAATCCCGTGCTTGTGTCATAGGAGGATACGGAGAGGAGGCGTGGGGTTTGGTTAATATACAGCGTTTTCTCCTACCAGTTGTGTCAAACATTCAGGTGTATAAACTTCCATCACGAGTACAGTTTCCCACAAAATACATACGAATAAAAGACTTACCCTATTACTTTGTGACAAAAGATTATTTGAGTACAATAAAAAGTCTTTGAAAATCAACTTTTCCCACCTGTCACTAAAAGTAAGATGACAATCACTTTGCACCTCGAAATCGATTGCATCTATGTGCAGTTTTGTGATCATACAAGTAGAATTTCATGAAGTGCACGAAAATGTAGAAAAATGTTGGAGAGAATGGGAGCTACAAGAAATACAGTTAACTAATTATTCTGTGTCTCGTAATAATCAATGCACTTGAAAATCCAGAAGAGAAGAAACAATAAATTATGCCCATTAAGACAGAAAGTAAAGTGCAGATGCGGACACTGTGCAGATCTGCGCTTTTTCAGCTTCGGATCTATAAAATGGTTCAAATGGCTCTGAGCACTATGGGACTTAACATCTGAGGCCATCAGTCCCCTAGAACTTAGAACTACTTAAACCTAACTAACCTAACGACATCACACACATCCATGTCCGAGGCAGGATTCGAACCTGTGACCGTAGAAGCCGCGCGGTTCCGGACTGAGCGCCTAGAACCGCTAGACCACCGCGGCCGGCTCAGATCTATATAAATAATGTATACCAACCAGCGTATTCATTGCTTTCGTAATGTTTCCCTCTTGTTTAGTCTTCTAATGATGAACTGGATCCACACCCATGAGTCTGATTGTTTCTTTGCATCCTTCCATCTACTATCTTTGTGTGTTACTGCTCGGTATTCAAAAAGCAAAATGTTATGCCTGCTCCCACGAGATATTAGAACGACGTCGCAAGAAGGCTAACGAAGTATATTAAAAACACATTGAGACGCCAATTTTTCTGTCGTCGTGGTGTTAAGTCGACAGAAATAGTTGGGTACTATTGCCTGCATCACCGGCATCTCATTGTTGTCTTTTCTTACCGAGAATTTCATATTACCCTGAACACAAGACGCCGAGATAAATGAGTATATTCTCCGTGACGAAACATCCCACATTTCATTCATCCGTATCCATTCGTTACGTGCATCGGCAGCAATGAGTGATAGGAAAGTTGTAGTGAGATGACGAATAACAGTAACAAAGCTAGTATCAACAAATCAGTAATCAAGGATGTTTACTACATTACAGACAATTGTTAACGATTAACAAAATAACAAAGAAAGGCTGAGTGTTTAATTGGCGCACAGCATAGGTGTTCTTAACACTTCGTTACTGAATTGATTTTCTAAAACATTCTCTGTCATAACAACTTGAAACAGGTCACGTAGACCAAATCATATCGAAGAACTGACAGCGACGTATATTGGAAGGCAATAAGATCCCTTGGCTTTTGGTTTGGCAGTATTCGACAACCATGTATAGGCGCAAGTGAATGAAGAAAGACACCGCGTTTTCGTTATCAAGTGACGTCTTCATCAATTACTTTAGTTTTAATGTAATCTACGAGTAATTGCTGATGTTTGATATTAACATGAAAAGAATTCCGTAGACAGAGAAGGAAACTGTTCTTAAATGATGTTCAAGCACATGTTCTCCAGCAGCGGTATAAAGAAAATGAAAGTAATAATACGGTAATAATCGAATTATCCGACAACTTCACACTTCACAGTGTGTTTTGTCGCACTAAGAAATTTGCTGAATTAATGAAAAATTCAAAATGGTTTCACATCGAATCTGTGATGCCTAGAAGTGTCTTTACATCTTGCTGACATGAGAATAGCATAATCTCCACGTCAGAAGCTTGCTTCTACTTAACCATTTAACAGACTCGCATTTTTTCCATAGTGACTAATTTTGTAAGCTAAGCGTATGATCCATTACAGCACAGTCCTGGGGCTGGAAAATGTGGCCACAATGGTCTGGTGTAACAAACTGCCACAGTTGCAATGTGTGTGTTCAGGCATTTTCTTTTAAGGTGCACAAACAGATTTACTTTACCTCTGGTAACCTCAAGAGAAAGACGTTATAGTTCAGAATCCGCATTGAACATCGCGTTCCTTCATTACCAAATGGGCAGAGCCGGTTTACGTTGGGAAACGACATAGGCGGAAGTCATGGTAAACAGAAATACTGTCACCAGCGTAAACTTATTTACTTTAGAAAGTTTTATTTTATTTGATGAACCGATAGCCATTTAAAGGAAGAGGGCTCTTATTTTACTTGTACTTGATTGATCTACAGACGCTGAGAAATTTGGTGCTGGACTGTGATTTGAATTCGTATCTCCTCTCTCGAGGATCTGAATCTCTCGGAACAGTATAGTTCAATCATTTCGTTTCTTTTCCCAAGACTGCAGTCCTCTCTAGGTCTCTTCCAAAGGTAAGTATGTGGGTCCGAATACTGATCCAGTACAAAAATATTCATAATTTCATTTCAAACTGTCTCACATGCACAGCGGCCTTTTAGTGAATTTTAAAATGCGTTTTTAATGTCTGTTCACGTGTTGCCAACATTCACTATAAGTATCGTTATTTCTGGCCAAACACACACTCATCTTACTAGTGGTGAATAACCTATTGATACTCGTGGATGATAAAGAAGGACGGTAGGTGTGCATTTCGATTGTCGCTCAGGCAGAAAAAATTTGTGCCTTATTTAGATTCAGACACCTAGCAGATGGTAAGAAAAACCGATACATAACGTTTGATTTTACTTAGTTAACAATCCGTTTACGTGTTGGGTTTGTATCTCCGTCACAGAACTTCACATCATGCATACTTTGTTACTTCTGAATGAAGGTATATCAGACATCTTTCGTGGTTAGTTAACAGGGACGAAAGGGTCTTGACAGGAGACCTGGTTTATTACAAAAACTGTCGTCTTTTATTTTCAAGTTTAGATTTGGCTACTGATATTGGCGAAAATTGCGGTAATTCGTGACTCTTCATGGCTAGTCAGCAATATGATTAGATTAGATTTGATTCGATTAATATTTGTTCGATAGATCATGGATACAACATTTCGTAATGATGTGGAACGTGTCATTTTAATGAAAGGTTTCCTTACATAACATGATGCAATTTCTTTACAATAATTAATTCCTCTCTCTCTCTTCTCATATGCGCACACACACACACACACACACACACACACACACACACACACACACACACATATAGACTTTTTTGTATTTGTTCACTGTGTTCGACATTCCGCCATTCATGGAAACGCCCATGATTGAGTTTGACACTCAGCTTTATTGAAACGGACTGACATCGTAAGGCTATCATGAGTGGTTATATTTCATTTCTTATAATTCAGTGCACAATTTTCGTAGGGTTTCTTTTAGTGTTGTTTAAACAAAAGTAGACATGAGAGATCAATTATCATCAACGATATATGCAAATTCACTGATGTTATCTATAACAGTCCGACAATGCACATGAAGTGCATGTGGAAAACTTGTTCTGAGTTAAAGTTGTCAAACACTACCACACGACAGCTAATCTAGAAAATACTTTTCTGACGTATTTTGCAACGATGCGCTCTCCACATACATAATACAAAAGTTTCGAGATGCGTCTGCTTCCTGGCTGTATATTAAACCTGAAAAGAACAAAACATCCCAGTAGTTGGCCCTTTTTCCAAATGCAACTATTCTGAGGTGAGAAGTGAAGGGAATTATGTTCAAAGTTCCATTAGATTGATAACTTCAGCAGGCAGCAGAACTGAGTTTAAGAAATATAGCACTGAATGTATTTGAACTCGCGATGTTTTGTCTACGGTGCACTACACTTACCATTACACTAGTTACTGAGCCATAGCTGCAATAGCTCCAGAAGTCAACAAGGATTCCTCCAGAACTTCCGCATTCCACGGTGTTGCGAGATAATGCATAGGCCGGATGTAGACAGTCTTAGCTTTTCCTTTGCTCTGCACAACGTTTGCAACAGTTAGATCAGCAGTAGAGTAGCTGAAGTGGAAAAGAACACTTCCTACTTAAATTTCTGCGTCCTACACTATTGGCAGCTCTGTGTAGGTGGCAGTTACGTGATTTTGTTTCGATGATTACAAAACAGAGTCGAATGTATGCACTGGGTAGCCGTGGCAGCTAGTTCGTGGCGATTCGGTCACCAAGTAAATGAATGTACTGAACAAGCCGCAAACCACTACAGGGAGGCTGTGTCAGAGTTCTCATCCAGTGTGACGCAATGGCGTTACAATAGAAAAATGAGTCACAGAGGTGAGGATTTGGTGGTCTGTTGGATTGCTGATAGATTCATTTACGGGTGGTCTGGGTTTGATTCCAACTTGTGCCAATGATATTTGATAAGGAGAGGCAGATTCTATTCTCTTCTGGCTACGCCAAGTGAAGAAGGTATAATGGAATTGTGGTCTGAAATTCACATTAAACGTGATATTCCTTCTCTGCCAAGTAGACCTTAAGTTCAACCACAATAAAGACAGTAGTGGCAACATGTAGAAACTCTATTACCAGTAACCTTTCTTATACTAGTTACTTATTTCTACTGACGAAACAAACGCTTCGTAGTGTGACAGGATACTTATTCCACCTTTTATTTGAGCTTCTGTATGTCGATAAAATTGATTCTGAAGTGGGAAAGCAACTCAGGCCTCCCTTAACGCGGAATTTGATCCCTTCGAGGCTATACAGCTCGACTACAATTTGTTGTTTGTTCAACACTGCAGAATCCTCAACATCTCCACATATTGCGCGTGAATGGTTTCGAATCCTTGCCCGTCACTAAAGTTCTCATTATGCATTGTCAAGGTGTAGCATGCGAACACCTATCTGCTGGTGGATAATAATTTTGGTTTTTAATGTATTTTTATTCGTTGTCAATACTAACGATACCTGACATTTTTGACTCCCAGTGAGACACAGAAGGATGTTACTCCGAGCTGCTGATGGAGAAACATTCGGTGGATGACGTCTATTTGTGTTTAGTCAAGAACGATATGTGCGGGGTTCGATTATCACTCAGCACTGAACTCTTTGCCATATTATTTCTATTTCAGTCATGCTCACATTTCGCTGGTGTAACAAACCTATATTTAACGTTCGTTTCCTCTAGAATATAACAGCGATAGGTGCCGCTTTGGAGTCCTGGGCAGGAAAAAGTTAATGTTTCGTCACGTCATATCAGTTAAAACGTCTTGCTACTGCCGAGGCAATCCGATATTTCACAGTTGATTGTGCTTCGATAACAATCCGATTAGATTCTGTGTTCGAAACCGTGTCCCACACAAAGCTTTACCTCGCGGCATTTCAAGTAAGTTACTAGTGAAGAGGCAATATTTAACATCTCTCGTAGTTCGTTAACAGGGACAATAGAGGCAGGGTAGGAATTCGCGTCCGTTAAAAATGTTTACATTATGTAATTTAAAGTTGATATTTCCTAACTGATATTGTCTAAAATTGAGGTATATCACTCTCTGTATGCTTAGTCAGGAATGACTGTTAGTTTCCGTCGATCACGAAATCTTTACTTAGCCTGCATGACCTGGGTTTGAATCCATATGCAGAACGAGACGGTTCGTCGTGTCATTTGTAGTTCATACGTATTCACATCTAGCAACTCGTGAAAAGTTAAATTTTTAATGTCATTGTGTTAAATAATAAATACGATATGTTACTTTGAAGAGAAAATCATGAATACGACGAACATACTACGTGCATTACCTATCTGTCGTAATAATGAGAGTGGTAACATTTCAGGTATGTCATTTATTGTAATAAATGTGAGCTTACAAGTGTTAAGTACAGTCTTATCTGTGATACGTTATTCCCTGATATTAGTAGTATCATGGTATTAGTTTACATCTTGAGTATTGCGATATAGAGCAATGTTTTCTAGGGATGATTTGTTGGAACCCTTTTCAATAGTCAATCGACTGTGGATTTGAGGACCTGCTAGACAGCTGCGTTATGAGGGTTGAATGCGAATCAGGCTAAATGCAGTTCAGGTCGTTCGATTACATTTGAGCACGACAGTACATGTGGAGGTGTGAGTTGAGGTGGTGGACTGTTGTCAGGATGATGATTGATGGCTGCTCATAAAAAAATCACTATTAGTCATACATTTTACTGAAGAACAAACTAGAACATTCTGCCGTGCAACGACCACCGTAACGTGTGCTGAAGAAGGCGAGTGTTAAGGAAATGACGCAACACGTGGCTGAGTGTAACATTATGTCGCCTCGAGGAGCGGGATACACCTCTCCTCGTAAATAGTAGCTACTATTTTGACTATTTTGACTGAAAGTAATTGTAATTTATGTTGAGACACAGCGTTCTTGTTTTGCAAATCACAGCTCGCAGCCATGTAGACCATAAGAAGTCTGTTGATTGGATGTGTAGTAACTGGCCTACCAACGCGTTTCTGCTGTGTCGTCGTTATGGCGGTGCCAGCCACTTCCCTGGAACACAATGTGGGAATCTGCCAGTGGCATTGGTGCATCTGACATAATGGTGTTTGGTCGGCTCTGAGCTGGACCATTAACCAAGTCTTTTGCAACAGACATGGCAATATCACTTTTGTATCCCACCTGGAAGGCAGCGCGTGGGTCTGATCCTGTAAAGTGAATGAAGGAAGTGAGTAGGAGCAAAATATATAACTTTGCACTGAGGTGCGAAACCTTAGACCCGTCGTATGTCGTACATAGTCTCAATAGCAAGCGAAGTGTCCTGCCGTCTGCTCTTGATCAAAATGGTCAGAATCTGTCACGGAGCTCGTAGACCTCCACAGCACCAACTAGAGGGCGCTGTCGTGGGTGTCTGTTGTAGTACCAACTTAAGGACTTGTACCTACGCCTTAGCATCAGAGCTATCGATACCACATCCCTCCCCCTTGAAACGATACGCCTTCGTTTAGCAGAGCTTCCGACGACTGGTTGAGTGACCCAGGGGGCCCTCCAGCGCTTCCACCACCGCAGAGGAAAGCGGTGGCGCGGCGGCTGGAGGTGGGGCCATGTTGGCGGCAAGAGGCGCCCGCCCCCTACAGTTGACCGGACCGGCAGCGGAGACTTCGAGACGGCAGGCGCGTGCGGCGGAGGGGCCGTCGGTGGAGTCGTGAGCTGAGGTGGCGGAATCCGTGAAACCTCCAATTCTGCCAAAACAGAACCAGCGGCAGAAAACCGAGGACGACACAAACGGATCTGACTCCGGTGTCGCTAGTCACTGCCAGAGGGGCCAGAAAAGACAAATAAGGCGCCGCCAAGCTGTCGAAGAATGCATCCCTGCTCCCAGCGCTGAATGCCACAGAAAACGCGATACAACACTAAATCATGCGGCGCCAAGCCACTACGAGGCGAAGCAGTGGGAGCGCACAGCGGCGGCTGCAATAGCTGCAGGAACGACCAGCGGGTGCGGCCATGTAGCAATTCCACTGCGGAACGGGTGCCAAGCGGCTGCGAGCAGTATGAAGCAAGGAAAGTCCACAGCGCGTGCTCGCATCTTGCGCATCTGTGACTTAAACATACGCACTATGCGATCAGCCTTGCTATTTGACTGGAGGTGGAACGGGGCAGAGGTCTGATGGTGAATGCCATTAGCAGCACAGACGCCTCAAACTCTGAGGACACGAATTGGGAGCCATTGTCGGAGACAATAACTTCAGGAAAGCACTCAATGCAGAAAATAGACCTCAAAGCCCGAATAGTACCGGCAGATGTAGTAGAAGACATACCTACAACAAAAGGAAAGTTGCTGTACGCATCAATGACTATTACCAGCGCGTGTCCCAGAAAAGACCCGCCAAATCAATATGAACGCGCTGCCTAGGCACAGTAGGATTTGGCCACGCAAAGAAGCACTGGCGACGAGCAGATTGGTGCTCCACGCAAGAGCGACTATTAGCAAGCAAATTCTCAATATGTTTATCAATGCCGACCCAAGTGCAGTGATGATGCGCTAATTGTTTCATCCGCACTATACCCCTATGACCAGCGTACAGCAAGTGGGGAATTTCCGACTCCAACGAACGAGGTACAACCACACAAGACTGACCATCGTCAGTTCGTAACAAGATAACACTGTGGTGTACAGACAAGTTGTGACGTTGCGCAAAGTAACGTCAAATAAGTAGATCACGAATCTGCGTAGCTGCTGGAGGCCATTGAGTACGAATATACTGCTAAAGAATCTGCAAAGAAGCATCGACGGCTGTCGATGAAGCAATGCGACGAAAATCCACTGGACAACCATTAGCTAATTCCTTATCTTGTGAATCAATAAACATGCATGACAATTCGGAAGAATCAAACACTTTGTCAGGACCGATAGGCAGAAGAGACAAAGCATTAGCTTTGCCATGTTGGGCTGTTGACCGAAACAAATTTTCGTAATTGTAGTTAGAGAAAAATAAAGACCATGCAGCAACTTTTGTGCAGTACGGGCAGGAACTGGTTTTGATAGGTGGAATAACGACCTCAAAGGGTTATGGTCGGTGACCAAATAGAACTTGGGACCGTACAAAAAATCATGAAACTTTGTCACACCTTATACAATAGCTAAAGCTTCTTTCTCGATTTGAGAAAAGTTTTGCTCGGCAGAACTGAATAACTTAGACGCCAAAGCTGTCGGGCGAACGAAAGATTTAATGTGGTGTGAGAGAACCGCTCCGATGCTGTGAAAAGATGCATCGACAGCCAAAACAACTGGTTTGGAGGGATCGAAAGGAATCAATCAGCGATCACTCAACAACGCAGATTTGAGCTTGTGGAAAACAGCGTCACATTCCGAAGACCAAACAAAAGGCGCTGCAATCTCCGCTGCGTTTGGCATAAACCGAATATAATATGAAATTTTAACCAACACAGACTGAAGTTCTTTCAAGATCCTGGGTGCTGGCAAGTCTCTAATTGCACTGAGATGTGACGGCGAGGGGTGTATACCCTGTTCGTTAATCATATGTCCTAAATACTGAATCTCAGTTTGAAAATAATTGCACTTTCCCCTGTTAAACTTTAGTCCTGACTGTAAAAGTACAATAAATAAGGCACGCAAATTCTGCAAATGTTCGTCAGAGGTGCGACCTGATACCACTATATCGTCCAGATAATTTGAGCAACCAGGGACAGTGGCATACAACTGCTGCAAATAAGACTGAAAAATAGCAGGAGCCGAAGCACAAGCAAACGGAAGGGGGTGGAACTTGAACAATCCGGTGTGGGTGTTGATCGCAAAATAGCGCTGCGACTGTTCGTCGAGTGGAATCTGAAAGTATGCGTCCCGCATGTCAATAGTGGAAACCAATTTTCCCGCATCAAGCTAATCAAAAACTTCTTCAGGACACAGTAATGAGAATGTAGCTACCACCGTCTGGGAATTTAAAATGGGACTTAACTTCTCAGGTCATCAGTCCACTTGAACTTAGAACTACTTAAACCTAACTGACCTAAGGACATCACACACATCCACGTCAGAGGCAGGATTCGAACCTGCGACCGTTGCGGTCGCGCGGTTCCAGACTGTAGCGCCTAGAACCGCTCCGCCATTACGGCCGGCGTCTGGGAATTTTATTGTAGACTTAAAGCCAGCACAAATTCGGAGGCCGGCCGCGGTGGTCTCGCGGTTCTAGGCGCGCAGTCCGGAACCGTGAGACTGCTACGGTCGCAGGTTCGAATCCTGCCTCGGGCATGGATGTGTGTGATGTCCTTAGGTTAGTTAGGTTTAAGTAGTTCTAAGTTCTAGGGGACTGATAACCACAGCAGTTGAGTTCCATAGTGCTCAGAGCCATTTGAACCATTTTGAACAAATTCGGAGACGACAGTTTGGTTTCTTCAGACCCACTATAGGCGAAGCCCATGGCGAAGCACAAACAGGTTCAGTGACACCAATGTCTTGCACGCCGGAAAATAGCCATAGCATTGTCTTTAACTACAACATGCGCTGCAAAGTCTGTGGCACAACCAAGGCCATCAGAAAAGAGTGCAGCAAAATCATCGCGTAGTGTGGCAACACTGACTGCATGGTCAATAGCGTTGACGTAAAGTACATTGTCCTGAATTGCGAGACCAAAATGTTCAGATGCGTCCATGCCAGAAATGTTCGTAGCATCACTAGAGTTGAGCACATGGAAAGCCACTGTACGTGTCATCATATGTGGCTAGCAAGCTACACACGCCGAGCACTGAGATTTCCTATCCAGTAAGTGCAGTCAGTGTGGAATGTGAACGATGAAGCGGGAGTGAACCAAGCAAGTCATACGATGATTTGTTCAGTAAAGAAACTGATGCACCAGTGTGCAGCTGCATGGGAACACAAAAAACGCAAATGAGCAAAGTCCCAAAAGTTTCCTCGCATCGCGCTGAAGGCGAGAAGTAGTGTCTGGCAAAACTTGATTCACACGACAAGCTGTCGAAGCACGTGAAGCAGAAGGCTTTGAATAAATGGCATTAACATCCATAGGCTGATGTGAATCATGATCATGGCGGTTGCCGTTGCGGTGACGCCCACGCGAGTCACGCGAACGGGAGAGAGTTGGTGAATTAGAGTTTCTCTTACTACACACAGCTTGCACATGTCCTTTGTTATTACAAAAATAACGCCGTGCTTGGCGGTATGGGCAACTGTCCCGTGGGTTGGCAAGACAGCTGTTCGGAAATGAATTCAGTTTCTTAGTGGGTACCTTGCTGGCGGGTGGGAGGGCACCTGTTGTGCCGCGCTTACAGTCCACACACCCGGGGTCACGTCTAACATGGATGTAGCCATGTCCAATGTATCTTGTCTGTCTAGCAAGTCCACTTCCTGCAAAGACGGCTTTTTAAATCTGAGGATGTTTCGTGGATCCGGTGGTCTGCCACATTATGTGCAATAGCGTCTCTAATCATTACATCCGCATATGCGTCCACACGAGTAAAGTCACAATCAGAAGTTAGTCCCTGAAGGCTCGCTAACCAAGCTTTAATCGACTGAGTAGAACCACGCCGGAGGCGAAAGAATTCGTAGCGTGCAGCTACCACATTTACACAATCACGAAAGTGGGACATCAAAGCATCAATTACTTCGTCGTAATTTTTAGTTTCTGGGTGAGTGGTTGGAAAAAATTTCACGAGCACATGGTACAACACCACACCCGCGATGACAATGAAAAAAGCAAGCCGCTCTGTACCTGGTTTGTTGTAAGCTGCGCAATGTGCCTCGAGTTGTATGATGTATTCTGGCCAGGGTTCAACATGAGGATTGAAGGCACGAAATGGCGGCGCCGTCGGCCACGGCGCTGGTACAGACGGTGGCGTCGGAAGCGCCGAAGTAGCTGCAGTCTGTGATGTGACCAGCCCATTTATGGTAGCAAGCAACTGCATCATTTGCGGAACCTGAAAACGTACAATATCGGACAGCGAAGCCTGTTCCTGTGCCGAAGCGATGGCTTACACAAATGAAAGTCTTATAGCAAATGGTGGAAACACTTAATAACGGTCACTCAGCCACATGGGGATATCACAAAAAAGCTAAAGCAGTACCGAGCAAAAAAGGAAATGAGAGAAGGGAAAAAACCGTTACTCGCAGTTTGTCGCCAAGTACAATCAAAATGTTATTCAGTAGCGCCGGAAATTAGTGGTGGCGCTGCAGATCGAATAACTGATAAGAAGATACTGAGTCGAACAGGGGAAAACAAGAAACTTAAGACATTACTTCGTTTCATAGGGCATATCATGAAGCACCAAGGAATTTTCAATTTGGTAATGGAGAGAAGTGTGTATATGTTGGTGTTGGGGAGAGGGGGTGGGGACCAAAATTGTAAAGGGAGACAAAGTCTTGAATACAGGTTGCAGGTTCAAACTGGTGCACATTGCATTAGCTCTGAAGAGCTGAAGAGGGTTGCACTGAATAGACTAGCTTGAAACCAGTCTTCAGACTGAAGACCACAACAACAACATTGGGGAAGGGGGCGGGAGGAAGAACTAGGCTTCTGGTCCACAATTTTGCAAATTATTTATTGGGAGAACTCATGAGAAAGGTAGATATCCTGTGATTCAGCACCCTCGGCTGTTGACATGGCAAAAGACGTTTCTGTATTGCTCTAAATTAACGGCGGTGCTCGTTCTCGTATGACAAAAGCTATTTATCTAACACTATTGGCCGATTCAAGGAACTGTGGTACGGGTTCTTGTTAATTGTTGCTGTAAACAGAAATGTCTCTGGTATGACGTTAAACTGTAACCACACGTGGAGTGACCACCGTATAAGCAACAATAGCAGCAACCCCTCTGGAAGGTGGATGCGCGAGTGGAAGTCGGGAGCTGTAACTGTTACCTTGCCTGCTTGTGAAGGTGGAAGGAAGAAAGATAATCTAAAGAAAATATTCGTGATCATCTACCACTTACTAGCAGGTAGTCAGCTCAGTAACGTCATTTGCAACTAACCGAGCAGTGCTTGTTGATTACGTTTGTGTTGGTGTTCGCAAGAAACGTAAAGTTAC
This sequence comes from Schistocerca gregaria, assembly GCF_023897955.1. Classification (NCBI taxonomy): domain Eukaryota; kingdom Metazoa; phylum Arthropoda; class Insecta; order Orthoptera; family Acrididae; genus Schistocerca; species Schistocerca gregaria. Next base: position 397,155,598 of record NC_064931.1, on the reverse strand, counting down.
ATATGTGGCTCCAATGTAATTTTCATAAGGCAAGTGCATAACGTTATCGGTCAATCGCAACTTGCTGTGTAGTTAATTGACTATCGGACTTTGTTTCTGAAAGACTGTAAGTTCATTGGTGCACCATAAAATAACTGATAATTGCTAATCAGTATTTGGATCATACCAACGGCAGACAGGCTCCACGTTAGCAGTTTTGCATTTATTTCACGATGAGCTGTACACAAAGCTGATAAAGACATTAATACAAAGAGATATGTATAGTTTATTAAATTAATACATCTGAAAGGTATTAATTTAAATAGATTTAAATATATGGTTCTTAAGGGCTAACAAGATAAATGCTTACATAGCGAAAGCTGAACAATGGACGAAAAAAAAAACCTGAGAGACATCTCCTAGCTGAATGTGAAGGCTTGTCTGTTCTTTATTATCATAGGAAGTATTACATGTACTTATTCACATTTGTGGACTCTCTGGCACACACACGTTTCATAAACATAAAAAAAGAAAAATTTTTTGATGTCTTATATTTGCCTATGATACATTTGATTAAGACACTCGCCGTTACAAAAGTGGTCGCACGGGAGATATTTATAAAAGATACAATAACTTAAAATTTCAGAGGTATCATTGGTCTGAGGATAGGAGAGTAAGGCAGTTCAGTGACGTGTCGCCCGTGGGAATTGATGCAGCCACTGATGGAGTGAAGTCGCAGTTTGCTTGTATGATGTCAAACGGTCGGTGACAGCAGGATGAGAGCGAGCTCTGGTTGTGCAGTTTGCAGCAGAGCTGGGCATCGAGGGTCGACTCATGCAGAAGCTGCGACATCCGTGTGAGCCTTGCCTACCACTGCTGGTTCAGCCGCATCGAGGTCCACCGGGACGCACGGTGTAGAGTCGAGCACAGCCGCCCGGCCGGCCTGCTGCGGGCGCACTGGACTGCAGCAGTCTCGAGCCGACCGAGTCCATGACGTCACCCCAAGGGCCGAGCAGTGCAGTTGCGGAAGAACCTGTATGCCACGGGCTCGGCAGAGTCGCGCATCGAGACGAAGCCCACGGGCCGCGGCCTCACTGCTCCACACTGAGCGAGCACGTGACGTCACTGCAACAGTGCCATGCGCAGGCACTGGCGTGCTGTGGCCTACGGGCACTTGGTAGTACTGGCCGCAGTTGCGAGCTATGGGCTACGAGCGGTGAGTAGAGCAGCGTTTAGGCCGGTGGTGGGATTTCCTCATTTTTGTTGTAACGTACAAAATGTGCGAGGAAACTAATGTTGATTCCAGAAGATAGAGCGCATGTCAATAAAGAGGGAAGTAAAAGAAAAACAAATGACTGGTGAGTAGCGAACCACACATCCTGAAGAAAATCTTAAAAGATCAGTTTGGACCGTGTTAAAGCCTATTGTGTATGGCGTTGCTGTTTGCTGTGCGGTGAAATTTACTCGGTTGCTGAAGGGTCAAGTGACACGTCGTATATTTCTCGCCATCCCTGCGTGTCTAATAAACAAGGGTTTTTTGTGGACGAGAAACGACTTCCTAAACCTGCTCAGGAGATAACTGTCGATAAAAGTGTGGTTATGTGTGCACGAGACGTAAGGTCGTACAGAACTATATGAGAAGATGGTGTTATGGATCTCGTCCAGACGTTAGTTGACAGTGCAAAGGCCATTATATATCACCCCACAAATGTGTCGCGGTACATGGCAGAAAGTGCTAAAATCCTACGACATATAATTATGCCGGAGGTAATTGCTCATATAACGGAAGGTGAATACTCAGCAACTACAGAGATATGGACATCCAGTGCGAGAAGCAACAAATATCTGACATCTACTGTCTCCTGTTACATTGACTGGACTCTCAGATTTCGCAATTTCTTACAACTCTGTTTCCTGATCAACCAAAAACGGTTGCTAACATTCTAAGAGAATTGTTTAGACGATTTATGTCTCTTGGTATCCACCACTCTACTTTGAAAGACATGCAGCTGATCCAGGTACAAACAATGTCATTGCACTGCGCGATATATTCGCGATTGAGTTGTTCCTGCCTCATGCTAAATATAGGGCTAGGAAATAATTTTAATGCGGAGTATATATGCGTCTATTGTCCATAAGTTCATTGCCTTTTGGTGCGCCGAAATAACGCTTCACTTACGCAAAGAAATGTGGTTTCTTAATGCTCTTGTTAGATAAATCAGCCAGTATAATGATAGTCACTGGAATACGCAGCTGACAGTGTTAGAATGACTTTTTGCGAAAAGCTTCCTCAGAAGGGAGAAATACCCCGAAATGAAGGAATTGATATCACGCTGATGAAAGAACTATTCACGGTATGTTTGCTATTCTACTACTCTAATTCTTACACGCAAAACGTTTATTTTATAGCTTTTAAAACATAAGGATTTTTGTAGCTCTTCAAAGTGGCGTCCAAGGACTTAGAACTGGAGAAATCACGTGCAATGCATCTTCTTTTTACACGGGCAATGACAACGTTAAAGGATTTGAGTTAGGCGCCCCATAACAGAGAAGCTTCTGAATTTGGACTTTTACTTGAACGCCTCAAATTATACTTAGATGAAAAGCTATTGTCAAGAGATGCTGTGAGGTATCAGCTTTCCTCTGGCCACTATTCGTTATTTAAAAATGATATCTGAAGATCAGAGGCGTCAAGTCATGAAAAGGATACAATAGTTTTTCTTCTTCATACTTATCCAATTCCACAATACACTCTAACAATATTTCCTATTAATGCATCTCCAACTGTCTTTTCTCTTTGTTCTCGCTAGTGGGTCAGAACGTACTCTGCACATCCGGAAGTTACAAAAACAACGATTAATGTTCGGAAATAGGAGAAAAGTTCATTACCACATGTTCCTCAACAACTGGTAACATGTGAATCCTTGGGAACCCATTTTATCCTAAATGAAAGTTTGAATTTTTGCCGTATATGCACAGAAATGTGAATTTTACAATCCCCAGGTAAAAAGAAGAGAGGAGCATTGAGGCTTTACATGTGTTTCATAGCCCCACCCCATCAAAGAACAAATCATGTTGAAGCACATAAATTCTGCTACTCCATCTGACGGATTTCTCGTTGTGCAAACTGAAGATGGGAATGAGACATTCGGGTAGCCTACACTCGATATCATTTAACATCTACATCGAACAAGCAGTAAAACATACAAGGATAAATTTGTAAACAGAATTAAATATCAGGGAGATGCAATAACATTTTGAAGTTTACCGGTGACACTGCAATTCTGTCAGAGACTGCAAAGAACTTGGAAAAACAGTTGAATGGAATAGACAGTGCCCTGGAAAGGGATTATAAGATAACCCTCAATGGAACTAAATGAAAGGTAATGTAACCTATTCGAACTGAACGTAGCAGTTCTAACGGATTTTCCATAACGTGAAATACAAAGGGGGAGTGTAATATGTGACCAACACAAAGATATACCGATTTTGTAATTTTCGTTGTATCTTACGCACAGCATACTTTTTAAAGATATATTTAAGTATAAGAAGAGTCCTAAACCTGACACTATGAATATGACACATGTTCTGAAAATTCACATCCACTGGCAAGACCTTAATTTTTGCGTTAAGTTTTACTGAAAAATTTAAAACAATTACGGAATCTGGTAGAAGAATTCATTAAAAATGACAAATAATTCTTTTTCAGAATTTTAAAACGTAATGTACATGACTAGATTGCAGTGTTCTGAAAAGGTAGGGATAAAGTACCTCTTCCCTATCCCATGGTATTGCGAGGGTTAAATCAGGTAGTGTTAAGGGTATCTGATTACGAAATGAGACACTATTGGGCAGCAAAATAACTGATGATGGCCGAAGAAGAGAGGGTTAGTAAGTATTTCTGGAAGGTATTTGTATCGTTTCCAAGATGCTCCTCCAGGCGTGTGTAAAAATGAATGTGCGCAGAAAATACTGAACGCAAATATAAAGATTTGGCCCTGTCTGACTCCCCCCCTGAAGCAGATCTTAGGATCTGTTAAAAGTGATATTATTGCCTCCTTCTTGCTCTTTAACATATTAGTTATTACATAAAAATAAATGAATGATAAAGGAAACTAGTAACTGCCAAATATTAATGTTGTTTATGCTTATAGATTTATTGTATATTAAAACCCCTTTAAATATTAGAAATATTTACATGTCGATATGCAATGGACATAAAGAGATAGAAATGAATTTCCTGACTAATATTATTGATCCACTGCACAAATGGGCCGATTTTGTGGCTACGCGATCTAATATAAATGACACGAGGTGACTGATATCATCTACGTCCCAATCACTAGAAGACATTACTTTAAAAGATGAAATACAGTGGTGTGGAACATCAGAGGCAATGAAGCTTACGTGATCACAGCTGTTCAGCTTTATAGCCCTAATAAGCTGAAGCAATTATCAAAATCACCGAATATACCTCTTCCCGCGCGTCGGATTTATGGTTCTCGTACACGTCTGCGACGATCGAAGAAATCCAGCCACAAAATAAAAAACTCATTAAACACTAGGACGGCAGAAGGCTGTCCTCTGACTAGCATATTCTAATACTAGCTTCTCCTCTCTGTATTCTACAGACAAGAAACGCGAATTACCAGCCACAAGGATGGAATTCAGATACCGTCTCAACGTGAGTATAGACAGGAGAAGTACTCTCAATCACTGAACGCTGCGTACTAAACGACGAATTCCTTCCAGGAGACAAAGTCCACAATCGTATAAGTTAGCAACACCTTCGGTCACCTAAAGCAAATTCCCAGTGCCTTGTGGCACTATATCATGCAAATTAAGCCTTAGTGATTTTGCCCACATTTGTCCTGTCATGACATACGAACCTAGCGACAATATTTCACTGGTGACAGCTTCCGCCAGCTTGAACATTATACCCCTGAGTTCCACGGCACGTCATCGAAAGTCTGCTTCGGCAAGATGCTTGATGAGTGTAGCCCTGGGATTGCACAGCAGCCTTCGCCTCCATCACCCATTACACTGCAAGTGTTGTCACTTTTGTCAACCTCCTGATCCAGTGGCACAAGCCTTGTTGGCCCGATCATAAACCTTACAAACACATTTCCTCTTTCTTCTCCTCCCACGTTCTGAGGAAGCAGTGTCAACACAGATGGTGCCGAATATGCGTCCTCCGGAAGTGTTAAACGCGTCTGTACCATTTCAGTACCCAAAACACCTGCAATACAATCAGTCTTCTTGATAGCTTTCTGTGTCTACAACAAAATTACTGTCGGCAGTTGCACTCTGCAAAGACACAAAAATCATCGGCAGATGCACTTCCCTGCACATCCGGTCGAGGCTGCAGAAATTCGCTACCTCTCTGTCAGGGTATACCTCACTAATTATGCAAACAAAGAACAGTATGACTACAAGGACACTTAATCTAATTCTATCGTAACACTTACTGTATCTTAACTTCCCACTTGAGCAGCTGCTCATGACCACTACTTTACGCGCTTAAACGCAGTGAGCTACATTTACTGCTCAAAATGAAATAGATAGCCCAATAAAAACGGCGGAAACGACCAAAAAGTACGACTTCTCGAAAAAACTAATCTTCCTCTTCTAAGAGTCTACACACTTCCAGTCAATGAGCCACACTCATTTGTGATAGGCAAAAATAACGTTCAAATTTACACATCCACAGAACACAGTTTGAGTTTACCTGACACATGTCACACTTGGAAACAGAACTAAAAAGCTGCTTATTGGTGCACTGACTGGACGCTGTTGTGTGTCGACTAAACTGCAACCCTGAGGTAGTCGAGAGTCATCGTCTCCAGGGAGAGTTGCTGGCAAGGTTCCCCTGTCATTGAAATTTAGACATAACACACACTTCTGACATCAAAATGTGGAGGTCCAGTATGGATGACCTCTACATGTAGAGGTCTGAGTCGAGGTGGTGGATTGTTGTTGGGATGATGATCCATGTCTGCTCATAAAAATTTTACTATTAGTCATACATTTTACTGAAGAACAAACTAGAACTTTCTGTGGTTCAACGTCCTCCATAGTATGTGCTTAAGACAGCCAGTGTTAAGGAACTGACGCAACAGGTTTTCGTGGCGTCATACGACTGTTTCCAATGGCTCAATGCTGGTTGCACCTGGTAGTTGGCCCACAGGCTGTAAGATGCTAAGCTCACAGCACAGATCTTAATACCTGCTACAGGGGCCCACAGTTAGTGGATGCCAAATCCCATGGTGGCTTCTTCTAGCCTCATGACGCGTCGGGAGCTGCAACACCTCTCCTCTTAAATTGTAGCTGCCAGACTGAGACACCTTTGACTGAAAATAATGGTAATTTATGTTGGGACAGAGAGTTCTTGGTTTGCAAATCACAACCATGTGGACTATAAGACGTCTGCTGATTGGATGTGCAGTTACAGGCCTACCATCGCCTTTCTGCCGTGTCGTCGTTATGGCGGTGCCAGCCATTTTCCTGGAGCAACAACGTGGTAATCTGCCAGTGCCATTGCTGCATCTGACTTAATGGTGTTGGGTCGGAGCTGAGCTGGCCTACTCTAAACATCCTTTGCAACAGCCATGGCAATGTTACAATTTTACTCAGTAGCGCCGAAAAATAGTGGTGGCACTGCAGATCGAAGAACTCATAAGAAGATACATTGAGTTCGCTGTGAAGCACAGAAGAGGCTTGCACAGAATAGACTAGCTTGGGCAGCTCCATCAAACCAGTCTTCAGACTGAAGACCACAACAACTACATTGGGGAACGAGATCGGAGGGAAAGGTAGCTTTCTGTGTCCATAATTTTGCAAGTTCTTTCCTGGGAGAACTAATGAGTAAGCTAGATCTCGTGTGATTCAGCACCCTCGGCTGTTGACATGGCAAAAGACGTTTCTATATTACTTTAAATTAACGGTGCTGCTAATTCGCGTATGAGAAAAGCTAACTAGCTCACACTATTCGTCGATGCAGCGAACTGAAGTAGCGGTTGTAGTATATTTTGTTGTTGTAAACAGGAATGTCTCTGGTATGATAATCTGCAACCACACATGGAGTGACTACATTATAAGTGGTCCCCATTCAACAACAGCAACAACCTCTCTGGTAGGTGTATGAGCGAGTGTAAGTTATGAGCTGTAACTGTTACCCTGCCTGCTTGTGCAGGTGGGAGAAAGATAGAGAATGTAAAGAAAATAGTAGTGATCAACTACCACTTACCGGCAGGTAGTCAGCTCAGTAATGTCAATTGAAATTAACCGAGCATTGCTTCTTAAATCCTGTTGTGATTTCCTGTTACTCCAGGTTGGTGTTCGAGAGAAACGCAAAGCTACAGATGTGCCTCAAATGTATATTTCATAAGGCAAGTGCATAACGCGATCGGTCAGTCGCATTATGGTGGATAGTTAATTGAGTATTGGACTTCGTTTCTGAAAGACTGCAGTTTCGTTGTGGCACCCTAAAACATCTGATAAATTGCTACTCAGTATTTGGATCACAATAATGGCGGAGGGGCTCCACGTCAGCAGTTTTGCATTTCTTTCACGAATTGCTGAACACAAAGCTGATAAAGACATTATACAAAGAGATATATTTAGTTTCTTAACTTAATACATCTGAAAGTTATTAATTTAAATACACTTAAATATATTCATGGTTCTTAAGATCTAACAAGATACACTACTAGCCAGTAAAATTGCTGCACCATGAAGAATTGCAGATGATAAACCTGTTTCATTGGACCAACATATTACCCTAGAAGTGACATTTGATTACATTTTCAGGCAATTTGGATATATAGATCCTGAGAAATCAGTTCCCAGAACAACCACCTCTGGCAGTAATTACGGCCTTGATACACCTGGGCATTGAGTCAAACAGAGCTTGGACAACGTGTACAGGTACAGCTGTCCATGCAGCTTCAACATGATACCGATGTTAATCAAGAGTAGTGACTAGCGTTTTGTGATGAGCCACTTGCTGCTCGGCCACCACTGACCAGACGCTTTAAGTTGGTGAGAGATCTGTAGAATGTGCTGGCCAGGGCAGCAGTCGAACATTTTCTGTATCCAGAACGGCCCGTACAGTTCCTGCAACATGCGGTCGTGCATTATCCTGCTGGAATGTAAGGTTTCGCAGAGATCGAATGAAGGCTAGAGCCACGGGTCTCAACACTTCTGAAATGTAAAGTTCACTGTTCGAAGTGCGAACAAGATGTGACTGAGACGCGTAACCAATGGCACCCCATACTATTACGCCAGGTGATACGCCAGTGTGGCCATGACGTATACACGCCTCCAACGTGCGTTCACTGCGATGTCGCCAAACTTAAATGCGACCATCACGATGCTGTAAACAGAACCTGGATTCGTCTGAAAAAATGACGTTTTGCCACTCGTGCACTCAGGTTCGTCGTTGAGTACACCAACGCAGGCGCTACTGTCTATGACGCAGCGTCGAGGGTAACTGCAGCCATGGTCTCCGAGCTGATAGTCCATGCTGCTGCAAATGCCTTCGAACTGTTCGTGCAGATGGTTGTTGTCTTGCAAACGTCCCCATCTGATGACTCAGGGGTCGAGATGTGTCTGCACGATCAGATACAGCGAAGTGAATAAGATGCCTGTCATCTCGACTGCTAACGATACGCGGGCGTTGTGATCCAGCACGGCGTTCCGTATTACCCTCCTGAACCCACTGATTCCATATTCTGCTTACAGTCATTGGATCTCGACCAACACAAGCAGCAATGTCGCGATACGATAAACCGCAATCGCAATAGGCTACAATCCTACCTTTATCGAAGTCGGAAACGTGATGGTACGTATTTCTCCTCCTTACACGAGGCATCACAACAACGTTTCACCAGGCTACGCCGGTCAACTGCTGTTTGTGTGTGAGAAATCGGTTGGAAACTTTCCTCATGTCAGCACGTTGAAGGTGTCGCCACCGGCGGCAACCTTGCGTGAATGATCTGAAGAGGTAATCATTTGCATATCACAGCATCTTCTTCTTGTCGTTTAAATTTCGCGTCTGTAGCACGTTAGTGGTGTATTAATTTTAATGGCCTATAGTGTAGATGCTTGCACAGCGAAAGCGGAATAACAAAGGACGATACGAAATAGGGAGGAATCCCACAGCTGATCGCAGAAAAAATGTGAAGGTTTCTCTGTTCTTTATCATCATAGAAAGTATTACATGTACTTTTTAACACTTGTGTACTCTGATAGACACATATTTCATAAACATAAAGAAAGAAAATTTTCTTGGTGTCTTACGATTGTCTACCATACATCTGCCAACGATACTGGTTGTTACATGAGTACTCATTCACGTCGTGAACAACAAAATCACAAGATTGGTGTATAGAAGAAAAGCAATACATTATCTGACATGTTTTAAATAAACAGTTTGACAAATCATTTACATTAGCACGTGAAATATTTGTACAAGATAGACTGACTTAAGATTTGAAAGGTGTCAATGTCCTGAGGATAAGACGTTAAGTCAGTTCAGGGACGTGTTTGCCCGGGGTAACTTATGCAGCCACTGCTGGAGTGACTTCGCAGTTGGCTTTGATGATGTCGATCGATCGGTGAGAACCAGCTGAGTGTGAGCTCTGGTTGTACAGTTTGCAGCAGAGGTGATCATCGAAGCGCGGCCCGTCCATGACTGAGGCCATGACAGCAGTGCGAGCCTTGCCTCGTGCTGCCGGTTTGGGCGGGGCAGCCGCATCCAGGTCCGCTGGGATGGTCGTGCGAAGAGGCTCGGCCCGCGAGCTGCGGCCGCACTCGACTACAGCAGTATCGGGCTGAGCGAGTCCCTGACGTCATCCCAAGGGCCGAGCAGTGCTGTTGCGAAAGCACCTGTATGCCACGGGCCCAGCAGAGTGTCGCGTGGAGTCGCAGCCCACTGCTCCACACAGAGCGAGCCCGTGACGTCTCAGCACCAGTGCGGTGAGCAAGCACTGGTGTGCTGCACCTACGAACTGTTGGTAGCACTGACCGCAGTTGCGAGCTTCGATCTACGAGCGGTGAGTAGAGCAGTGTTTAGCGGAGTGTTGGGATTTCTTCATTTTTTTCGTAGCACACAAAATAAGAGCGGCAAACTAAACGTGGTTTGCAGAATTGGAGCACATGACAAGAAAAAGGGAAGTAAAAGAAAAACTAATCAGCGATGAGTAGAGAACCACACGGCCTGGAGCAAATTTTAATAGTACACTTTGGACCTCGTTAAAGTCTATTGTCGATGGTATTAGGAAAAGCGGTCATTTTCTTTGCTGTTTGCCGTACTGCGAAATTTACTCTCATGCTGAAGAGTCAAGTGGCACGTCGTATATTTCTCGCCATCCATGCGTGTCTAATAAACAAAGGTCTTATGTGGACGAGAAACGACTTCCTAAACCAGCTCTGGAGATAACTGTCGATAATTGCGTTGCTATATGTGCACGAGACGTAAGGTCGTATGGAACTATGAGAAAGGTCTTAGGGATCTTGTTCAGACGTTATTTGACACCGCAAAGGCCATTATATCTCACCCCACAACTGTGTGGTCGTACATGGCAGAAAGTGTTAAAAGCCTACGAGATATAATTATGCCTGAGGTAATCGCTCATGTAACAGAAGGTGAATACTCAGCAACTACAGACATGTGCACATTCAGCGCGAGAAGAAACCAATAGCTGACATGTACTGTCTCCTGTTTCATTGACTGGCCTTGTAAGGTGTCAGGCGAATCCAACAACTTCCATGAAAACCCTGACATGATAAGCAAATCAAGTAGTACCGAATAAATCGTGACATTAAATTAACCAAAGTAATACGAGTAACGAGTGAGCAAATGGAATACCACAGACTAACACAAGAATGCCTAAATGCATGTCATACCTTCCCACCGTGAGACAGATGTAGTTCCGAGGGGAGACACGAGAACAGAAGTTGAGAGCAGAACCGTGTTAAGCTAGAAGGCCCTAAGATAAGGGACGGACACCCACGTCTCCAGCTAACCACCAGGACCACTCCCCAGTCCAAGTTAAAGGCTAGAGCCCTCCAGAAGAACAGTATAGATCTTATGATAACACAAAAAGGGCCACACCTGCCGCAAGTTTTAGCGTGAGACTTTTTCACGTCTCTGTTATGTTGCAAACTTTAAAAACATTGCCCCACCATGAAAAGTATAACGTTTCTCATTGGATAGACAGAATTTTTGTAGGCAGAGCTTAAGGTTAACATTGAGGTCCTTATTGGTTAGATGAAAACACAGCCAGGTAGTTTTTTTAAACCAATTTCGGTAAATTGTAGTAAGGAGAAGAGAGTTGCTTCGGAGATGGCGAGATGTGAGGAGTTGCGCCGCCCTGACGCTGCCTTAACATCGACAAGGTAATGACCGCACACGATGCCGCATTTTTGAGCGTATAAGGCTTCACTCTGAACTGCAGATGTCTCATCTGTTACATCCACTTTTTACACAATACTAGTGTTGATCGTCAATTGAAGCTCATGGTATTAACATTTGCTACGTAAGTTAAAATCTGAAACGCGATGATTTTTCTGTTATATACTCATTAAGAAGCCACATAAGCCACTGTAATTTACGACAAGACAGATAAGTAATTATAGATAATTGAGGGTCACTTTAGACCATTTTGATAGTTTTCTCTTTTGTGGAACTTAATTTAAATCTAGATTATAGATGTGGTATGGCATAGGTCATCCTTCGATCCATTGTAGAACTTAGAAACCCATTCAGGGAATATTCGTTCACCTTTTTTTTGAATGCAGTTGGTTTTTATCACCCGGTATTAAAACATTTCCTTTTATCAACAGTGCAATTTATAAGCAATGTTTTGTGAGTAGAATAAAATTTCCATTTGTAAACTTAACTGCTTTTTCGACGTTATTTTACCAGCTAACTAAAAATAGGAAAGCCTTGAACCCCTTCCACTAAATTTAGTTAGTATTAAGATTCTTTTACAGGGAGTGTAGTGGAGCTGACGCTGAAATCATTAAGTATTTGGTTATATCATCGCTAGTCTCACTGAACTCTTCTGAAATCTACATGTCATGTGTGGTCTGGCGTCTCCTTCCCAGCAACAGGTCCCAGGTTCAAACTAGTCAATTTCCTAAACAACATGCTCAGAGCGGCGTTGCGCGAAAGTGGTGGGGAGACACGACATAGAACAACAGACACCACGCAGAATGTTAGAGCCTCTCAGATATCGCGTCGCTTACAACCCAGTTTCCAGATGAACCACAAACGGTCACTAATATTCTAAGAAAATTGTTTAGGCGATTAATGTCACTTGGTATCCACGATTCTACTTTGAAAGACATACAGCACATGCCGGCCGGAGTGACCGAGCGGTTCTGAACGCTTCAGTCTGGAACCGCGCTACCGCTGCGGTAGCAGCTTCAAATCCTGCCTCGGACATGGATATGTGTGATGTCCTTAGGTTAGTAAGTTCTATGTAGTTCTAAGTTCTAGGGGACTGATGACCTCAGAAGTTAAGTCCCATAGTGCTCAGAGCCATTTGAACCATACAGCACACGAGTGATCAAGGTTCCAACATTGTCGTTGCACTGCGCGATTATTCACGACTGATTTGTTCCTGCCATATGCTAAATACAGGGCTATGAAATAATTTTGATGGCGAGTATATATGCGTTAATTGTCCATACGTTCATCATCTTTTGACTGCAGCGAAAGAACACATCACTTACGTAAAGAAAAGTGGTCTTCTTAATGCTCTTGATAGATGTCTGAGCCAGTCTTACATTACTCGCTGGAATAAGCAGCTGACAATGTTAGAATGTCTTTGTGTGAAAATCTCTCTGAGAAGGGAGAAATAGCCCGAACTAAAGGAACTGAAATGCTGATGAAAGAACTTTTTACGGTATGTATGCCATTCTATTACTTTATTTCTTATACGCATTTGTTTATTTTATAGCCTTTAAAACATAAGGGTTTTTGTAGCACTTCAGAGCGGCGTCCAAAGAACTAGAACCGGAGAAATCACCTACACTGTACCTTCTGCAGACATGGACGACGACAATGTTAAAGCTTTTGAGTCAGGTGCCCCAGGACCAAGAAACTCCTGAAATCGGAATTTTACATAAACGCCTCAAATTGTATTTATATGAAAAGCTATTTATCCAGAGATACTGTGAGGTAGCAACTTTCCTCTGGCCACCATTCGTCATTTAAAAAAGATATCTGAAGATAAAAGGCGTAAAGTCATGAAAAGGATACAATAGTTTCCCTTCCTCATACTTTTGCAAACCCACAATACACTCTAACGACATTTCCCTTTACTGCATCTCCAACTGTCTTTTCTCATTGTTCTCGCTAATGAGTTCGAACGGAAGTATCTTACTTTTCGATCTAGAAATAGTTGTCTCAATTTACTCTGTTCTTCTGGAAGTTACAAAAATAACATTTAATATTCTAAAATAGAAAAGACGCTCATTCCTAAATGTTCCTCCACAACTGGTAACAGGTGAATCCTTGGGAATACATGTAGTCCTAAATCAGAATTTGAATTTTTGCCGCATATGCACTGAAATATGAATTTTGCTGTCCTCCGGTATAAAGAAGAGAGGAGTAATGAGACTTTACATGGCTCTCATAGCCCCACCCCATCAAAGAACAATGCTTGTTGAAGCACATCAATTCTGCTACTCCATCTCCAGGATTTCTAATTGTGTAATGGGATGATGGGAGTGAGACATTCGGGTAGCCTACACTTGATGTCATTCAACAACTACACTGAAAAGAAGTAAAGCATGCAAGGATAAATTTGTAAACAGAATTAAATATCAGGAATAAGCAATAAACGTTTTGAAGTTTACCAGTGACACTGCAATTCTCGCAGAGACAACAAAGAACTTGGAATAACAGTTGAATGGATTAGATAGTGGCCTGGAAAGGGATTATAAGATAACCCTCAATGAAACTTAATGGAAGGTAATGGAACGTATTCGAATTAAACCTAACAGTACCAACGCATTTTTCATAACGTTTACTACAGAAGGGCATAATTTATGACCAACACAGAGAAATATGGATGTCATTAATTTTCGTTATCTTTTACGCACAACATACATCTTATAGATATATTTACCTGTGAAAAGTGTGCCAAACCTGAAAATATGAATATGACACATGTTCTGAAAATTCACATCCACTGAGAAAACCTAAATTTTTGCGTTAAGTTTTGATGAAGAATTAAAAACAATTTCGGAATCTGGTAGAAGAATTCATTAAAAATTACAAATAACTGGTAGAAAAAATCTTTAAAAATCATATATACATTTTTTAAGAATTTCAAAATATAATGTACTTGACTAGATTACAGCATTCTGAGAAGGTAGGCATAAAGTACCAATTCCTTGTCCCTTGGTATTGCGAGGGTTAAATCAGGTAGTGTTAAGGGATAACTGATTACGAAATGAGACACTAAAAGAACTATTGTGCAGGAAAATAACTGATGATGGCCGAATTAGAGAGGATATAAAATGAAGCCTGACGATAGCAAAAAAAAAAAAAAATATTATTGAAAAGTTGGGATTTGCTAACACCGAATATAAATTTAAGTGTTAGGAAGTATTTCTTGAAGGTATTTGTATGGTTTGCAAGATGCTTCTATAGGCGGGTGTAAAAATTAATGTGCGCAATGGAAAATACTGAAAACGGAAATAAAGATTTGGTCCTGTCTGACTACTCCATGAAGCAGATCTTAGTATCTCTTAACGGTGATATTATTTCCTCGTTCTTGCTCTTTAAAATATAAATTACTACATAAAAATAAATGAGTGATTAAGGGAACTAGTCACTACTAAATATTAAAGTTTCTGCTTATATATTTATTGTAGATTAAAACATCCTTATTTATTACAAATGTTTATATATATCGATGTGCAATGGACATAAAGAGATACAAATGAAATTCCTAAATAATATTATTGATCAACTGCCAAAATCTGCAACTTTTTATGGCTACGTGATCTAATATAAATAACACGAGATGACTGATATCATCTACGTCCCAAACACTAGAAGACACTACTTTCAAAGATGATCTACAGTGGTGTGCAACATCAGTGGAAATGAAACTTACGTGATCGCAGCTGTTCAGCTTTATAGACTTAATGAGCCGAAGCAATTAATATCACCCAATGTACTGCGTCTCGTGCGTCGGAGTGATGGTTTACAAACATGTCTGCGATGATGGAAGAACTCTGGGAAGTCGCGTTTCTTGTCTGTAGAACACAGAGAGGAGAAGATAGTATTAGATTATACTAGTCAGAGGGCAGCCTTCTGCCGTCCTACTGTTTCAATGAGTTTTTTATTTTGTTGCTGGAGTTCTTCCATCATCGCAGACGTGCACGTGAACCAACACTCCGACACACCGGACGCAGTGCATTCGGTGATATTGTTTGCTTTGGCATATTAGGGCTATAAAGCTGAACAGCTGTGATCACGTACGCTTCACTTCCACTGAGGTTGCACACTACTGTAGATCCTCTTTTAAAAAAGTGTCTACTAGAGTTTGGGACTTAGATGATGTCAGTCATCTCTCGTTATTTATATTAGATCACGTATCCATAAAAAGGGGCAGATTCGTGCTGTTGATCAATAATATTTGTCAGGATTTTGCGTTTCGCACTTACCATATTTCAGAATTGGCTAATAAGGATTTTGGTAAATCAGCATATGTTTCTCCTTTTTCTTTGTCATTATATACTCGTAACAGGAGAAAAATATCTGTAAACGAATCTGTTTTCATTTGGGTTAAAGGCAAAGGTGTTTGTGAATAACGGACTCGTGTTTCGGTAACTGTTGTTAAACATGGATTAGAATGGACAGGGACTGCGATTGCTGTGTTCGGATGAGGGCTGACTTGGCATCCCTTCGCTCACAGCTGCAATCGGCGCTGACTTCGGTCGCGCAGTTTGAGGCTGTTGCCAATGGGCACCACTGTGGGGAGCCGGACTCGGGTATCACGGGGATGTCAGCCTCGTCCCGTCTGTCCCCAGATCGGTCTGCCGCTGTGGTTGCCCCGGTTGCTGCCCGCAGTGGGGCTGAGCCCTCGCCTGTGGTTGATTGGGAGGTCGTTCCAAGGCGTGGCAGGCAGCGAAAGCTGTCCCCGGAGGCTGATCAGAAAGCCTCCCCGGTGCGTCTGACAAACCGTTTTCAGGCACTGTCTCTGGCTGAGCCAGATGCAGCTGCCTGCCCTGTTTCAGAGGATCATTCTCAGCCTTCAGGGTCCGGGCAATCGCAGAGGGTGGGCTTACTGGTAGTTGGGAGCTCCAATGTTAGGCGCGTAATGGGGCCCCTTAGGGATACGGCGGCTAAGGAGGGGAAGAAATCCAGTGTGCACTCCGTGTGCATTCCGGGAGGAGTCATTCCTGACGTGGAAAGGGTCCTTCCGGATGCCATGAAGAGCACAGGGTGCAGCCAGCTGCAGGTGGTGGCACATGTCGGCACTAATGACGTGTGTCGCTTTGGATCTGAGGAAATTCTCTCTGGATTCCAGCGGCTATCTGATTTGGTGGAGGCTGCCGGTCTTGCTTACGAGATGAAGGCAGAGCTCACCATCTGCAGCATCGTTGACAGAACCGACTGCGGACCTTTGGTGCAGAGCCGGGTGGAGGGTCTGAATCAGAGGCTCAGACGGTTTTGCGACCGTATTGGCTGCAGATTCCTTGACTTGCGCCATAGGGTGTTGGGGTTTCGGGTTCCGTTGAATAGGTCAGGAGTTCACTACACTCAGCTGGCGGCTACACGGGTAGCGGAGGCTGTGTGGCGTGGACTGGGTGGTTTTTTAGGTTAGAAGGCCTCGGGAAAGTGCGGGATGGGCTGCAATGTCAAAGGGTGCTTGGCAATTACAGGACGTGCTTGGATCAAGGAACAGTCGGAATTATAGTTGTAAATTGTTGTAGTTGCGCTGGAAAAGTCCCTGAGCTTCAAGCGCTAATAGAAAGCACAGAAGCTGATATCGTTATAGGTACAGAAAGCTGGATAAAGCCTGAAATAAGTTCTGCAGAAATTTTTACGAAGTCTCAGACGGTGTTCAGGAAAGATAGATTAGGCAGAATTGGTGGTGGAGTGTTTGTGTCTGTCAGTAGTGGTTTATCTTGTAGTGATGTCGAAGTAGATACTCCGTGCGAATTGGTGTGGGTGGAGGTTATACTTAACAGCCGAATTAAGTTAATAATTGGCTACTTCTACCGACCCCCAGACTCCGATGATACAGTTGCGGAACAGTTCAGAGAAAGTTTGAGTCTCGTAACAAATAAATACCCCACTCATACGGTTATAGTTGGTGGGGACTTCAACCTACCCTCGGTATGTTGGCAAAAATACTTGTTCAAAACCGGTGGTAGGCAGAAAACGTCTTCCGAGATTGTCCTAAATGCATTCTCCGAAAATTATTTCGAGCAGTTAGTCCACGAACCCACGCGAATTGTAAATGGTTGCGAAAACACACTTGACCTCTTGGCCACAAACAATCCAGAGCTGATAGAGAGCATCATGACTGATACAGGGATTAGTGATCACAAGGTCATTGTAGGTAGGCTCAATACCATTTCTTCCAAACCCATCAGAAACAAACGCAAAATAATTTTATTTAAAAAAGCGGATAAAGTGCCACTAGAAGCCTTCCTAAAAGACAATTTCCATTCCTTCCGAACTGACTATGCGAATGTAGACGAGATGTGGCTCAAATTCAAAGATATAGTAGCAACAGCAATTGAGATATTCATACCTCATAAATTGGTAAGAGATGGAACGGATCCCCCGTGGTACACAAAAAAGGTCCGAACGCTGTTGCAGAGGCAACGGAAAAAGCATGCGAAGTTCAGAAGAACGCGAAATCCCGAAGATGGGCTAAAATTTACAGACGCGCGAAATTTGGCACGTACTATGATGCGAGATGACTTTAAAAGGTTCCACAACGAAACATTGTCTCGAAATTTGGTAGAAAATCCGAAGAAATTCTGGTCGTATGTAAAGTACACAAGCGGCAAGACGCAGTCAATACCTTCGCTGCGCAGTGCCGATGGTACTGTTATCGACGACTGTGCCGCTAAAGCGGAGTTATTGAACGCAGTTTTCCGAAATTCCTTCACCAGGGAAGACGAATGGAATATTCCAGAATTTGAAACACGAACATCTGCTAGCATGAGTTTCTTAGAAGTAGATACCTTAGGGGTTGCGAAGCAACTCAAATCGTTTGATACGGGCAAGTCTTGAGGTCCAGATTGTATACCGATTAGGTTCCTTTCAGATTACGCTGATACTATTGCTCCCTACTTAGCACTCATATACAACCGCTCGCTCACGGATAGATCTGTACCCACAGATTGGAAAATTGCGCAGGTCGCACCAGTGTTCAAGAAGGGTAGTAGGAGTAATCCATTTAACTACAGACCTATATCATTGACGTCTGTTTGCAGTAGGGTTTTCGAGCATATACTGTATTCAAACATTATGAACCACCTCGAAGGGAACGATCTATTGACACGTAATCAGCATGGCTTCAGAAAACATCGCTCTTGTGCAACGCAGCTAGCTCTTTATTCGCACGAAGTAATGGCCGCTATCGACAGGGGATTTCAAGTTGATTCCGTATTTCTAGATTTCCGGAAAGCTTTTGACACCGTTCCTCACAAGCGACTTCTAATCAAGCTGCGGAGCTATGGGGTATCGTCTCAGTTGTGCGACTGGATTCGTGATTTCCTGTCAGGAAGGTCGCAGTTCGTAGTAATAGACGGCAAATCATCGAGTAAAACTGAAGTGATATCAGGTGTTCCCCAGGGAAGCGTCCTGGGACCTCTACTGTTCCTGATCTATATAAATGACCTGGGTGACAATCTGAGCAGTTCTCTTAGACTGTTCGCAGATGATGCTGTAATTTACCGTCTAGTAAGGTCATCCGAAGACCAGTATCAGCTGCAAAGCGATTTAGAAAAGATTGCTGTATGGTGTGTCAGGTGGCAGTTGACGCTAAATAACGAAAAGTGTGAGATGATCCACATGAGTTCCAAAAGAAATCCGTTGGAATTCGATTACTCGATAAATAGTACAATTCTCAAGGCTGTCAATTCAACTAAGTACCTGGGTGTTAAAATTACGAACAACTTCAGTTGGAAGGACCACATAGATAATATTGTCGGGAAGGCGAGCCAAAGGTTGCGTTTCATTGGCAGGACACTTAGAAGATGCAACAAGTCCTCTAAAGCGACAGCTTACACTACACTCGTTCGTCCTCTGTTAGAATATTACTGCGCGGTGTGGGATCCTTACCAGGTGGGATTGACGGAGGACATCGAAAGGGTGCAAAAAAGGGCAGCTCGTTTTGTATTATCGCGTTATAGGGGAGAGAGTGTGGCAGATATGATACACGAGTTGGGATGGAAGTCATTACAGCATAGACGTTTTTCGTCGCGGCGAGACCTTTTTACGAAATTTCAGTCACCAACTTTCTCTTCCGAATGCGAAAATATTTTGTTGAGCCCAACCTACATAGGTAGGAATGATCATCAAAATAAAATAAGAGAAATCAGAGCTCGAACAGAAAGGTTTAGGTGTTCGTTTTTCCCGCTCGCTGTTCGGGAGTGGAATAGTAGAGAGATAGTATGATTGTGGTTCGATGAACCCTCTGCCAAGCACTTAAATGTGAATTGCAGAGTAGTCATGTAGATGTAGATGTAGATGTAGATGAAATTCATTTGTATCTCTTTACGTCCCTTGCACATCGACATATAAACATTTGTAATATATATAGGGGATTTAATCTACAATAAATCTATAAACATATTCAACACTTATTATTTAGTTGTTACTAGTTCCCTTAATCATTCATTTATGTTTATGTTGTAATTAATATGTTAAAGAGCAAGAAGGAGGAAATAATATCACCGTTAACAGATCCTATGATCTGCTTCAGGGGTAGTCAGACTGGGCCAAATCTTTACTTTCGCCTTCAGTATTTTCCAGTGCGCACATTTCAAAAGAAAAATTTGGAGTTGGTATCATTTGTAAATGGCGAATGGTGATCAGAGGAAAGTTGCTACCTCACAGTATCTCTGGACAAATAGCATTTCATCTAAGTATAATTTGAGATGCTTATGTAAAAGTCCGATTTCAGAAGCTTGTCTGTCCTGGGGCGCCTGTCTCAAATGCTTTAACATTGTCGGTGTCAATGTCAACAGAAGGTGCAGTGTAGGTGATTTCTTCAGTTGTAATTCCTTGGACGCCACTTTGAAGAGCTTTGAAGAGCCTTATGTTTTAAAAGCTACAAAATAAACGATTGCGTATAAGAATTACAGTAATAGAACAGTAATAGAATTGCAAACACACTGCGAAAAGTTCTTCCATCAACGTGATATCAATTCCTTCTTTTCTGGCTATATCTTCCTTCTCAGAGAGCTTTTCGCACAAAGACGTTCTAACATTAATAGCTGCTTATTTCAGCGAGTGAAGTTACACATTTCTCTATCAAGAGTATTAAGAAGACCACTTTTCTTTACGTAAGTAAAGCGTTCTTTCACCGCAATCCAAAGACCATGAACTGATGGACAATTGCCGCATATATACTCCGCATTAAAATTATTTCGTAGCCCTGTAATTAGCATATGGCAGGAACAATTCAGTCGTGAATATGTCGCTCAGTGCAGCGACAATGTTGGTACCTTGATCAGTCTTGGGCTGCATGTCTTTCGAAGTAGAGTCGTGGGTACCAAGAGACATAAAACGTTTAAACGACTCTCTTAGAATGTTACCGCCTTTTTTGGTTCATCTGGAAACTGAGTTGTAAACAAAATGCGAGATCTGAGAGTGCAGTCAATGAACAGGAGACATTACATGTCAGATAATTGTTTCTTCTCGCACTGGATGTCCACATTATATCGGGCATGATTATATGTCGTAAGTTTTTAGCACTTCCTGTTATGTACCACGACACAGTTGTGGGTTGAGATATAATGGGATTTGCAGTGTCAACTATCGTCTGAACAAGGTCCATAAGACTTTCATCTCTTATAGTTCCGTACGACCTTACGTCTGGTGCTCATATACCCACGCATTTATCGACAGTTGCTTCCTGAGCAGGTATAGGAAGTCGTTTCTCGTCCACATAAGACCTTTTGTTTATTAGGCACGCATGGGTGGCGAGAAATGTGTGAAGTGCCACTTGACCCTTCAGTGTGAGAG
This sequence comes from Schistocerca gregaria, assembly GCF_023897955.1. Taxonomy (NCBI): domain Eukaryota; kingdom Metazoa; phylum Arthropoda; class Insecta; order Orthoptera; family Acrididae; genus Schistocerca; species Schistocerca gregaria. The sequence continues at coordinate 397,134,381 of NC_064931.1, read as the reverse complement.
TAAATACCACTGCATAGCGAACAGCAAACAAAATGAACGCTTTTCCTAACGCCATCCACACGGTCCAAACCGAACTTTTGATTTTCGCTTCGGGCTGTGTGGTTCTCTACTCACCACTGATAAGTTTTTCTTTTACCTTCCTTTTTCTTGACATGCACTCCTTCTTCTGCAAACTACGTTTACTTTCCGAGCTCACTTTGTGCGCGACGAAAAAAATGAAGAATTCCCACCACTCCACTAAAAACTGCTCTACTCATCGCTCGTCCCCCGTAACTCGCTACCAACATCCCGTAGGCCGCTGCACAGCAGTGTTTGCGCACGGCGCTGGTGCAGTGACGTCACGTGTTCACTCAATGTGAATGCGGCTCGTGGGCTGCGTCTCTATGCGGAACTCTGCTGATCCCCTGGCATACAGGTGATTTCACAACAGCACTGCTCTTGGTATGACGTCAGGGACTCATTCAGCCCGAGACTGCTGTAGTCCAGTGCGGCCGCAGCTCGCGGGCCGAGTCTCTTCGCACGATTCTCCCAGCGGCTGCCCTGGCTGAACCGGCAGCGTGAGGAAAGGCTCGCACGTCTGTCATGGCTACGGTCCTGGACGGGCCACGCTTCGATGCCCACCTCTGCTGCGAAGTGTGAAACCAGAGCTCACACTCAGCCGGTTTTAACCGACCGATTAACATCATACAAGCATCTGCGAAGTCACTCCAGCAGTGGCTGCATCAGTTCCCATGGGCAGACAATGAATCCTCTGAAATTTCAAGTTACTCTTGTTCAAATATATCCTGTGTTGTAGGAAAATGTAAGGCACGAAGAAAATTTTTCTTTCTTTATGTGTATGAAATATGGGTGTACCAGAAAGTTCACAAATGTTAATAAGTACATGTAATACTTTCTACAATAATGAAGAACAGAGAAACCTTCACATTTTTTTCTGCGATCAGCTAGGAGATGCCTTCCTGTTTCGTGTCGTCCTTTACTCTACAGCTTTCGCTGTGTATGCACCTATCTTGTTATCTCTTGTTGTCGTTGGTGTGCTCTTCAGTCCAGAGACTTTTTTGCTGCAGCTCTCCATGCTACTCTATCCTGTGCAAGCTTGCTCATTTCCCAGTACCTACTGCAACCTACTTTCTTCTGAATCTGTTTAGTGTATTCATCTCTTGGTCTCCCTCTACGATTTTTACCCTCCACCCTGCCCTCCAATACTAAATTGGCGATCCCTTGGTGCCTCAGAATATACTCTACCAACCTATCTCTTCTTCTAGTCAAGTTGTGCCACAAATGTCTCTTCTCTTTAAATCTATTCAGTACCTTCTCATTAGTTATGTGATCTATCCATCGAATCTTCGGCATTCTTCTGTAGCACCACATTTAGAAAGCTTCTATTCTCTTCTTGTCTAAACTATTTATCGTCAACGATTCACTTCCATACATGACTACACTCCATACAAATACTTTCAGAAACGACTTCCTGACACTTAAATCTATACTCGATGTTAACAAATTTCTCTTCTTCCGAAACGCTTTCCTTGCCATTGCCAGTCTACATTTTATATCCTCTCTACTTCGACCATCATCAGTTATTTTGCTCCCTAGGTAGCAAAACTTCTTTACTACTTTAAACCTCTCATTTCCTAATCTAATTTATGCAGCACCACCTGATTTAATTCGACTTCATTCCATTATCCTCATATTGCTTCTGTTGATGTTCATCTTATATCTTCCCTTCAAGACACTGTCCATTACGTTCAGCTGCTCTTCCAGGTCCTTTGCTGTCTCTGACACAGAATTACAATGTCATCGGCGAACCTCAAACATTTTGTTTCTTCTCCACGGTTTTTAATTCCTGCTCCGAATTTTTCTTTAGTTTCCTTTACAGCTTGCTCGATATACAGATTGGATAACATCAGGGATGGGCTACAACCCTGTCTCACTCCCTGCCCAACCACTGCTTCCCTTTCATGCCCCACGACTCTTATAACTGATGTCTGGTTTCTGTACAAATTACAAATAGCCTTTCGCTCCCTGTATTTTTCCTCTGTCACCTTCAGAATTCGTTTTAGTATTTTGGTTTATTAAACTGATAGTTCGGTAATTTTCACATCTGTCAACACCTGTTTTCTTTGGGACTGGAATTATTATATTCTTTTTGAAGTCTGAGGGTATTCGTCTGTCTCATACATCTTGCTCACTAGGTGGTAGAGTTTTGCTAGGCCTGGCTCTCCCAAGGCTTGTCATTAGTTGTAATGGGGTGTTGTCTACTCCTGGGACCTTGTTTCGACTTATGTATTTCAGTGCTCTGTTAAACTCTTCACGCAGTATCATATCTCCTATTTCATATTCATGTACATTCTCTCCCATTTCTATAATACTGTCCTCAAGACCATCGCACTTGTATAGACCCTCTGTATATTCTTTCCACCTTTCTTCTTTCCCTTCTTTGCTTATTACTGGATTTCCATCTGTGCTTTTGATATTCATGCAAGTCGTACTCTTTTCTCCAAAGATGTCTTTAATTTTCCTGTAGGCAGTATGTAACTTTCCCTTAGTGATATGCGCCTCTCCATCCTTACATTTGTCCTGTAGCGGTCTCTGCTTAGCCATTTTGCACTTCCCACCGATCTCATTCTTTAGACGTTTGTATTCTTTTCTACTTTCTTCATGTAATGCGTTTTTGTATTTTCTCCTGTCATCAATTAAATTATATACCAAACTGACGAGTCCTTGATGCCTCAGGATCTTCCCTATTACATGAAGTTGTGCCACAAATTTCTTGTCTTCCCCAGTTCCCCTCAGTATCTTCTTATCAGTTATTCGATCTGCAGTGCCACCACTACTTTTCGGCGGTACTGAGTAAAATTGTGATGATGCCATCACAGTTGCAAGAGATCTTCTCAGTGGGCCAGCTCAGAGCCGATCAAACTCCATTACGTCAGATGCAGCAATACTACTGGCAGATTCCCACAGTGTGCTAAAGGAAAGGCCATAATGACGGCGCAGCAGAGAGGCGTTGGTAAGCCAGTAACTACACATCCAATCAACAGACTTCTTATGGTCTACGTGGTTACAAGCTATGATTTGCAAAGCAAGAACTCCTTGTCCCAACATAAATTACTAATATTTTCAGTAAAAGGTGTCTCAGTCTGGTAGGTACTATTTAAGAGGAGAGGTGTATGCCGCTCCACAAGGCGACATGAGGCTACAAGCAGTCACCATGGGATTTGGCCTCCACTAAGTGTGGGCCAATGCTGCTGGTTTTAAGGTCACTACTGTGAGTTTAGCAGCTTCCTGCCTGTGGGCCAATTACCAGATGCAACCAGCCTTCTGCCATAGAAGGCAGTCGTTTGAAGTCATGGCCACCTGTTGTATCAGTTTTTTAACACTCGCTGTCTTCAGCACAAACTATGGAGGATGTTGCACCATAGAATGTTTTAGTTTGTTCTTCAATAAAATATAAGACTAACAGTGAAGTTTTTCTGAGCAGCCATGGCTCTTCGTCCCACCAACAATCCACCACCTCAACTCAGACCTCCACGTGTAGAGGTCATCCATCCTGGACCTCTACATTTTGATGTCAGAAGTGTTTGTCACGTCTAAATTTCATTGACAGAAGAACCTTACCAGCCACCCTCCCTGGAGACGAATAACTTTCCACTATTTCAGGATACCAGTTTCATCGACACACAGCATCAGTGTGCAGTAGGCGAGTGCACTGTCTGTGCTATTTTGATCCCCTGTGTGTTTCACGCCGAGTTATTGCACTTTTTAGCACCTTTTCAGTTCTGTTTTTATGTGTGACTTGTGTCAAGTAAACTCAGACTGTGTTCTGACAATGCGTAAATTTGAGCGTTATTTTATGCTATTATCAATGAGTGTGGCTCATTGTCTGGAAGTTTATAAGGCGTTAACCATGCGTAACTTCTTAGGAGGGCAGGATGAGTTTTGTCGAGAAGCGGAGTTTTGTGGTAGTTTTCGAAGTTTTGAATGGGGAATCTATTTCACTTTTAGCAGTGAGTGTGACTCACTACGTTTAAGCATGACTAGCCGCTCATGTGAAGAAGTTAAGTTGCAGTAAGTGTTAGGATATAAATAAATTAAGTGTCTTTCGCGTCGTACTGTTTTGTTCTCCTCGTTTCTTGTCTGTGTAATTAGTGGGGGACACCCTGGCGGAGAGGTTGCGAATTTCTGCCGCCTGGAACAGATGTGGAGGGAGGTGCATTTGCCGATGATCGTTGTGTCTTGCAGAGTGCAACTGCCGACAGTAATTTTGTTGCTGATACTTGAGAGATGACGCAGAAAGCTATCAATAAGGCTGATTGTATTGCAGATGTTTGATGTTTTGGGTACTGAAATGGTACAGACGAATTTAGTATTTCTGAAGGCAGCAGATTCAGCACCATTTTTGACGGCACTGCCACCTCAGAATGTAGGAGGAGGAGAAACAGAAAATGTGTTTGTAAGGTTTATGATCGGGCCGACAAGGCTTGTGCCAGTGGATCAGGAGTTTGACTAAAGTGAGAGCACTTGCAGTGTAAACCGTGATGCAGGCGAAGGCTGCTGTGCAATCCCAGTGCTAGACATTATCATCAAGCATCATGCCGAAACTGACTTTCGATGACGAGCGGTGGAACCCAGGGGGATAATGTTCAAGGCGGGGGAAGCTGTCACCAGTGAAATACCGTCGCAGGGTTCGCTTATCATGATAGGGCAAATGCGGGCCAAATCACTAATTAGCATGATATAGGGGCACAAGGCACAGGGAAGTTGCTTTAAGTGACCGAAAGTGTTGCTAATTTATACGATTCTGGACCGGTTAGGGAATCGTCATTGAGTACGCAGCGTTCAGTGATTGAGAGCACTTCTCCTGTCTACGCTCATGTTGAGTCGTTATCTGAATTCTGTCCATGTGGGTGGGAGTTCGCATATCTTGTCTGTAGAATACAGAGAGAAGAAGATAGTATTAGATTATACTAGTCAGAGAACCGCCCTCTGCCGTCCTAGTGTTTAATGAGTTTTTTATTTTGTGGCTGAAGTTTGTATCTCTTTATGTCCATTGCACGTCGACATATAGACATTTGTAATGTATAAAGATATTTTAATCTACAATAAATGTATAAGCAGAAACGAGATTGTTATTTAGTAGTTACTCGCTCACTTAATCATTCATTTATTTTAAGTAGTTATTTATATGTTAAAGAGAAAGAAGGAGAAATAATATCACCGTTAAGAGATCCTAAGATCTGCTTCACGGGGAAATCAGACAGGGCAAAATCTTCATGTTCGCCTTCAGTATTTTTCACGGCGCACATTCAATTCTACAATCGCATTTCAGTACTCAAAACATCTTCAATACAATAAGCCTTATTGATAGCTTTCTTTGTCACCTCCTAAGTATCTACAACAAAATTACTGTCGGAAGTTGCACTCTGCAAGACAGAAGAATCATCGGCACATGCACTTCCCTCCACATCTGGTCCAGGCTGCAGAAACTCGCAACTTCTCCGCCATGGAATCCCGCCACCAATCATGCAAACAAAAAACGAGGAGAACAAAACAGTACAACGACAAGGACACTTAATGTTACTTAACTTCTCCGCTTGTGCGGCTACTCATGAATATTACTTTACGTGCTTAAACGCAGTGAGTCACATTTATTGCCAAAGTGAAATACACTGCACTTAAAAACGGTGAAAACTACCTCAAAACTCCTACTTCTCGACAAAAATCACCTTCCCCTCGTAAGAAGCTATGCATGGTTAACACCTTATAAACCTCCAGACAATGAGCCCCACTCATTGATGATAGGCAAAAATAACTCTGACAATTACACATCCTCAGAAGACATTCTAAATTAACTTGACACATGTCACACATGAAAACAGAATAGAGAAGCTGCTAAAAGGTGCACTGAAGAGACGTGATACTCGCTGGGAAAAAAATTAAACAGTCAGTGCACTCACCCACTGCACACTGATGCAGTGTGTCGATGGAACTGCAACCATGAGGAAATACACACTTCTGACATCAAAATGTAGAGGTTCAGGTTGGATGACCTCTACACGTGGAGGTCTCAGTTGAGGTGGTGGATTGTTGTCATGATGATCATCCATGGCTGTTCATAAATACTTCACTGTTAGTCATACATTTTACTGAAGAACAAACTGCAACATGCTGTGGTGCAACGTGCTCCATAGTGCATGCTGAAGACAGCGAGTGTTAAGGAACTGAGGCAACAGCTGGCCATGGTCTCAAACGACTGCCCTCTATAGCGGAAAGCTGGTTGCACCTGGTAGTTGGCCCACTGGCTGCAAGATGCTAAGCCACACAACTGATCTTAAAACCTGCAGCATGGGCCCAAAGGTGTTGGAGGCCATATCTCGTGGTGGTTGCTTGAAGCATCATGTCGCCTCGAGGAGTGGCATACACCTCTTCTCGTAAGTAGTAGCTAACAGACTGAGACACCTTTGACTGAAAGTAATGGTAATTTATGTTGGGATAGAGCGCTCTTGCATCGCAAATCGCAGCATACAACCATGTAGACCAGAAGAAGTCTATTGATTGGATTTGTAGTAACTGGCCTAACAACGCCTTTCTGCTGTGTCTTCGTTACGGCGGTGCCGGCCCCTTCTCTGGAGCACAATGTGGGAATCGGCATCAGACGAAATGGTGTTTGGTCTGATGACCTTAGCAGTTATGTCCCATAAGATTTCATACACATTTGAACATTTGAAATAACCTCTGCTATACTCACCGCTCGCAGCCCGTAGCTCACAGCTGCGGTCAGTGCTACCAACAGCACGTAGCCCACAGCACGCCATTGCTTGAGCACGGCACTGGTGCAGTGACGTCACAGCCTCGCTCAGTGCGGAGCAGTGAGGCCACGGCCCGTTGGCTGCGTCTCCATACGCGACTATTCATAGCCCATGGCATACAAGTTGTTTCTCAACAGCACTGCTCGGCCCTTGGGGTGACGTCAGGGACTCGCTCGGCCTGAGATTGCTGTAGCACAGTGCGGCCGCATGACTCTGTACCGTGCGGCGCATCGGACCTCCATGCGACTGCCCCAGCTGAACCGGCTGCGCTAGGCAAGGCTAGCACGGCTGTGATGGCTAAAATCCTGGGCGGGCCGCGATTCGATGCCCACCTCTGTTGCAAACTGCAAAACCAGAGGTCACTATCAGCATTGTCACCGTCCGATTGACATCATACAAGCAACTACGACGTCACTCCAGCAGTGGCTGCATCAATTCCCACAGGCAGACACATCCTGAACTGAAGTAATCTTGTTGTACACGAAATGAATGACTACTCATGTAACAGCGAGTATTATAGTCAAGTATATAGCAGGAAAATGTAGGACACCAAGAAAATTTTTCTTTCGTTATGTTTATGAAATATGTGTGTACCAGAAAGTCCACAAATGTTAATAAGTACATGTAATACATTTTACAACAATGAATAACAGAGAAGCCTTTACATATTTCCTGCGATCGGCTCGGAGATGCCTTCCTGTTTCGTATCGTCCTTTGTTCTTCAGCATTCGCTATGTATGCATCCATCTTGTTAGCTCTTAAGTACAGCGAATATACGAGTGGCGTTTGAAAAGTCCGTAAAAAAATAAAAACTGCTTACGTGTTTGTGATAAACATTTTTTATTTTTCTACATAGTCCCCTTTTAGACATATACACTTCGTCCAGCGCTGTTCTAATTTGTAGATCCATTCCGAATAATAGGAATTGTCTAAGTCTTCATTATAGCTAATAGTTGCTGCCGTCACCTCCTCGTTTGAATAAAATCTTTGTCTCGCCAGACATTTCTTCAAATTGGGGAACCAATAGTAGTTCGAGGGAGCCAAGTCTGGAGAATAGGGGGGGGGGGGGGGTATGGGAAACGAGCTGAGATCCTATTTCCGTTAATTTTGCCATCATTGTGATGATGGAAAAGGACGGTCCTATAACAATGACTAATATTCATCTGTAATACTTTTACTGTATTTTAGACAGTCGATGAGGATTATCCCTTGCGAATCCCAAGCGATAGTCGTCATAACCTTTCTGGCCGAAGGAATGGTCTCCGCCTTTTTTGGTGCAGATTCTCCCTTGGTACCCAATTGTTTACATTTTTGATTGGTCTCAGAAGTATAGTAATGTATCTATGTTTCATCCACAGTGGCAAAACGACGCTCAAACTTCTGCGGATTCTTCTGAACACCTGCAAACCACCCTTGCAACACTACGTACAATTCCGTTTCTGGTCAAGCGTGAGCAATCGCGGAACGCAACGTGCGGATAGCTTTCTCGTGTCCAAATATTGATGCAAAATATTAGGTATCCGTTTATTCGAGATGCCCACAGCACTAGCAATCTCTCGCACGTTAACTCCTCTGTCATCCATTAATGATTTCTGGAGTCGTAACCTCCACAGGGCGTCCAGAACGTTCAGTATCTCTAGTGCCCATGTGGCCACTCGTAAAATTGTGAAATTCTAGATGAAGGCGCAGAGTCACCATAATGTTTACCAAGCTTCTCGTTAGTCTCCTGAGGCGTTTTGCCTATCATAAAGTAGTGGTCAATCACCACACGAAATTCTTTTTCTTCCATGTTTTGACAGTCACTCGACTTCCTTGATTCACACGAATGCCATACATATAGAAATAGACCAATATGACTGAAACTTGGTGTGCGCTCTTTCCAAAGATGCTACTAACTAAACACGACATCTAAAGGCGACGGTGGTCTAATCTCTCGGAATTTGCAGAGACTTTTCAAACGCCCCTCGTATTCAAGTAAATTTAAATTAATACCTTTCAGATGTATTAATTTAACAAACTACAAATATCTTTTTGTATTAATGTCTTTATCAGCTTTGTATACAGTTATTCATGAAAGAAATGCAAAACTGCTGAGGCCGACTGAGGTGGCCAAGCGGTTCTAGGCGCTTAAGTCTGGGACCGCACGACTGCTATGGTCGCAAGTTCGAATCCTGCCCTGGGCATGGATCTGTGTGATATCGTTAGGTTAGTTAGGTTTAAGTAGTTCTAAGTTCTAGGGGACTGATGACCTCAGATGTTAATTCCCATAGTGCTCAGACCATTTGAACCAATTTAAAACTGCCGACGTGGAGCCCGTCCGCCATTGGCGAGATCCAAATAGTAATTAGAAATTTATCAGATCTTTTATGGCGGAACAATAAACCTACAGTCTTTATCAAACGAAGTCCGATACTCAATTAACCATATAGCATAATTGGATAGACCGACGGCGTTATGCACTTGCCTTATGAAAATATCATTTAAGCCACATCTGTATCTTTGCACTTCTCTCGAACACAAACCTGGAGTAACAGGATATCACAACAGGAATCAACAAGCATTGCTCAGTTAATTACAGTTGACAATAGTAAGCTCACTATCTGCTGGTAAGTGGTAGGTGATCATGACTCTTTTCTTCACATTCTTTATCTTCTTTCAGCCTTCCTGATCTTGATAGATCACTAAGCCAGTCTAACGATACTCCCTGGAATAAGCAGCTGACAATGTTAGAATGTCTTTGTGCAAGAAGCTCTCTGAGAAGGGAGAAATAGCGCAAAATGAAGGAACTGATAATACGCTCATGAAAGAACTTTTTACGTTATGTATGCTATTCGATTACTGTAATTCTTATACGCTATCGTTTCTTTTATAGCTTTTAAAACATACGGGTTTTTGTAGTTCTTCATAGCGGCGTCCAAGGAATTAGAACTGGGGAAATCACCTACACTGCACCTTCTATTGACATGGACAATGACAATGTTCAAGCATTTGAGTCAGGCATCCCAGGACAGAGAAGTTTCTGAAATCGGACTTTTACATAACGCCTCAAATTATTCTTAGATGTAAAGCTAATTGTCCAGAGATGCTGTGAGATAGTAGCTTTTCTCTGGCGACCATTTGTCATTTAAATATGATATCTGAAGATAAGAGGCTTAAAGTCATGACAGGATACAACAGTTTTCCTCCCTCATACCTCTCCAGTCCCAGAATACACTATAACGTCATTTCCCTTCACTGCATCTCCAACCGTCTTTTCTATTTGTTCTGACTAGTATGTTCGAACGGAAGTGGCTTACCTTTAGATCTAGAAATTGTTATCTCAGTGTACTCTGCTGTTCTGGAAGTTACAAAAATGACATTTAATGTTCTGAAATAGGAGACACGCTCATTCTTACATGTTCCTAAACGACTGGAAACATGTGGATCCTTGGGAATCAATGTTGTCCTAAATTAAAGTTTGAATTTTTGTCGTACATGTACTCTACTATGAATTTTGTGTCCTCATGTAAAAAGAGATGAGTAAGGATTGGAATTGTATTTCACAGCCCCACACCACCAAAAATCTAATCTTGTTGGAGCACGTAAATTCTGCTACTCCATCCAGTGGATTTCTAGTTGAGCAATGGGAAGAAGGGAGTCAGACATTCAGGTAGCCTACACTCGATGTTATTCAACATCTACACCGAACAAGCAGTAAGGCATACAACGATAAATTTGCAAACAGAATTAAATATTAGGGAGAAGCAATAAAACAGTCTGAGACAGCAAAGAACTTGGAATCACAATTGGATGGGATAGATAGTGCCCTGGAAAGGAATTATGAGATAACCTCCAATGTAACTAAATGAAAGGTAATGGAACGTATTCGAATTATACCTAGCAGTACCAACAGGTTTTAAATAACATGTGCTACAAAGAGGGACGTAATATATGACCAACACAAAGATAAACTTATTTCGTTCATTTTCGTTGTCTTCTACGCACAACGGGATATAAAATGAAGACTGACTATAGCGAGAAAGTAATAATGAGAAAGAAGGATTGCGTAGTATCGAATACAAATTTAAGAGTTAGGAAGTTTTACTGGAAGGCATTTGTATGGTTTCCGAGATGCTGTTCAAGGCGGGTGTAAAGACGAATGTGCACTATGGAAAATACTGATCGCGAAAGTTAAGATTTGGACCTGTCTGAATACCACCTGAAGCAGATCTTAGGATCTCTTAACGGTGATATTATTTTTTCCGTCTTGCTATTTAACATATAAATTACAACATAAAAATGAATGATTAAGGGAACTGGTAATTACTAAATATTAATGTTGTTTTTGCTTATACATTTATTGTTGATTAAAACCCCTTTATACATTACAAATGTTTATATGTCGATGTGCAATGGACATAAAGATATAAAAATGAATTTACTGACTAATGTTATTGATCATCAGCCCAAATCTGCCCCTTTTTATGGCTGCGCGATCTAAAATAAATAACGAGAGATGACTGAAATCAGCTACGTCCCAAACACTAGAAGGCAGTACTTCAAAGATGATCTACAGTGGTGTAGAACCTCAGTGGAAATGAAACTTACATATTCACAGCTGTTCAGGTTTGTAATTCTAATAAGTCGAAACAATTACCAATATCTCTGAATGTACTGCGTCCGGTGCGTCGGAGTGATGGTTCTCGTACGATGGAAGATCTCCAGCCACAAAATAAAACACACTCATTAAACGCTAGGACGGCAGAAAGCGATCCTCTGTCTAGTATAATCTAATACTATCTTCTTCTCTCTGTATTCTACAGACAAGAAATGCGAACTCCCAGCCACGAGGACGGATTTCAGATAACGTCTCAACGTGAGCATTGGCAGGAGAAGTGCTCTCAATCACTGAGCGCTGCTTACTCAATGATGATTCCCTACCCAGAGGCGAAGTCAAGAATCGTATAAGATAGCAACACCTTCGGTCGCATAAAGCAACTTCCCAGTGCCTTGTGGCACTATATCACGTAAATTAAGGCTTAGTGATTTTCCCACATTTGTCCTACCATGATAAGCCTTGCAGCAGTATTTCACTGGTGTCAGTTCCCCCGAGCTTGAATATTATCCCTATATGTTGCACCGCTCGTCATCGGAAGTCAGTTTCGGCATGATGCTTGATGAAAAAGTCTAGCCCTGGGATTGCTCAGGAGCCTTCGCCTGCATCACGCAATACATTGGAAGTGTTGTCACTTTTCTCCATCTCCTGATCCACTGGCACAAGCCTTGTCGGCCCGATTATAAACATTACAAACACATTTCCTGTTTTTTCTCCTCCCACGTTCTGAGCAGGCAGTGCCGTCAAAGATGATGCCGTATATGCGGTCTTCGGAAATTCTAAATGCTTTTGTACCACTTTAGTACCCAAAAAATCTGCCATACAGTCAGCCATATTGATAGCTTTCAGTGTCACCTCCTACGTATCTACAACAAAATTACTGTCAGCAGTTGCACTCTGGAAGACACAAAAGTTATCGGCACATGCACTTCCCTGCACATCTGGTCCAGGCTGCAGAAATTATTCAACTCTTCCGCCAGGGTATCCCACACTAATTATGCAAACAACAAATGTGGAGAACAAAACAGTACAACGACAAGGACACTTAATCTAATTCTAGCGTAACACTTACAATATCTTAACTTCCCCGCTTGACCGGCTATCCAAGTCTACTACTTTACGTGCTTAAACGCAGTGAGCCACATTTATTGTTCAAAATGAAATACATTGCTCATTCAAAATGGGGAAAACTATCACAAAATTCAGACTTTTCGACAAAACTCATCTTCATCTCCTAAGAAGCTGTGCATGGTTAACGCCTTATACACTTCCACACAATAAGCCACACTCATTGATGATAGTTAAAAACGACGTTCATATTTACACATCCTTAGAACACAGTCTGCGTTTACTTGAGACATGTCACACATGAAAGCAGAACTGATAAGTTGCTAAAAGGTGCTCTAACTCAGCGTGATACTCGCAGGGGTTAAAATGGAACAGTTAGTGCATTCACCCACTGCAAACTTGGCTTCAAAAGGCTCTGAGCACTACGGGACTTAACTTCTGAGGTCATCAGTCCCCTAGAACTTAGAACTACTTAGACCTAACTAACCTACGGACATCACACACATCCATGCCCGAGGCAGGATTCGAAACTGCGACCGTAGTGGTTGCGCGGCTCCAGACTGAAGCGCCTAGAACTACTCGGCCACTCCAGCAGGCCCAATGCATACTGATGCTGTGTGTCGATGAAAATGCAACCCTGAGTTAGTCGAGAGTCATCGTCTCCAGGGAGGGTGGCTGGTGAGGTTCCTCTGTCACTGAAATTTAAAGGTGACACACAGTTCTGACATCAAAATGTGGAGGCCCAAAATGGATCACCTGTACATGTGGAGGTCTGAGTTGAGGTGGGCGATGGCTGCTCATAAAAACTTCACTGTTAGCCATACATTTTGCTGAAGGACAAACTAGAACATTCCGTGGTGCATCTTCCTCCATAGTGTCTGCTGAAGACAGCGAGTGTTAAGGAACTGATGCAACAGTTGGCCATGGACACAAACGACTGCATACTATGGCTGAAGGCTGGTTGCACCTGGTAGTCGGACCACAGGTTGGAAGATGCTACGCTCACAGCACTCTTGAAACGATTAGCAGGGGCCCACAGTTAGTGGAGTACAAATCCCATGGTGGCAGCTTGTAGGCTCATGTCACCTCGTGGAGCGGTATACACTTCTCCTCTTAAGTAGTAGCTACAAGACTGAGACACCTTTGACTGAAAATAATGGGAATTTGTGTTGGGACAGAGCGTTCTTGCTCTGCATATCACAGCGTGTAATCCATGTAGACCATAAGACGTCTGTTGGTTGGATGTGTAGTAACTGGCTGTGGTGTGCGTACTGTAAGACCTTCGGTACACTCACCATCAGATTATTTGACTTGTCACTCTACCGTCGGTGGCGGTGTCAGCGCTGGCTACAGTGGCGGCGGCGTCAGCCTGTGACGGCGTCTGGAATCCTGCGAGCTGCTCGGGGTTGACATCTGCTTCTGAGTCTGCAAAATGAAACAGCCTAGGAGTTCTGCCTATATGTGGCTGCTGTCTTTGCTGCCGTAATTCATTAGTATGGCGAATAACTATGCCGCTTTTCGTTCTTATTCTATACATGACATTTCCATTGCATTCTACAATGATTCCTTGTGTCCAAGTGCGCTTTCCTCGACGGTAGATAGTTACGAGGACTTTGTCGTTTACGTGGAATCGTCGTCCTTTCGACGTTTGTTGATCATTTTCTGGATGCATTTTGGGTTTTAGGATGGACATCAAAGTCCTGAGTTGTCGCCCATGCACTATTTCTGCTGGTGACTGTGCCTCGTGCGGACTAGCTCTGTTTGTGACAGAAAAATTAATAAGGAAGTCTGCTTGTTGTACTGTTGCACCAACTTTGTCATGTGTGCCTTGAACGTTCGTACAAATCGTTTGGCGAGTCCCTTAGCCTCAGGGTGAAATGGTGCCGTCCTGTAATGTACAATTCCGTTCATCTGACAGAATGACTGGAATTCTTGCGACGTAAATTGTGTGCTGTTATCGGTCACTATGATTTGAGGGAATCCTTCAATGGAAAAGATCTTTGACAACGCTTGAATTGTTGTCGCTGAAGAAGTTGTACACAGTTGTAGTACAAAACGGAATTTTTAAAATGCATCAATGACAATTAACCAAGACGTTCCAAGAAAAGGACCTGCATTGTCAATATGTAATCTTGACCAAGGTTCTGTTGCATGTGGCCATGGAAGATATTGTCTTGGTGCAGCTGATTTCTGCGTCTGACATAATTTACAGTTAGAAAGCATTGTTTCAATATCTTTATCAATGTTCTTCCAGTAGCAATGTTTCTGGCCATGCGTTTTGTGCGTACTATGCCCCAATGACGTTGGTGTAACATTGTTAGCACTTTAGTCCTGAGAGCTTTGGGTATAACTAATCTTGTCTTTTCCGTTTCACTGTGAACTAATATGACGCCTTTGTGCACTGTGAGAGCATGTCTCATGTTCCAATAAGATTTCACTTCTGGCTGAGCGAACATGTTCTTATCGGTTGGCCATTCCGTAAGAGTATACTGATCTTTGATAACACTGGATCTTTGGTCACTAACTTAGCTATTAAGGTGGCATTGGCGGGGAAATTTTCCACTACGTCCTCACTGATTACGTCTATCTGAAAACATACGTCCTCTGATTTGTCAAAATGTTCATCTTGACCCGCCGGTAGACGTGAAAGTACATCGGCGTTGGCATGTTTTGCCGTCGATCTATATAAGACCTCGTAGTTGTAATTAGACAGTAGCGATGCTCAACGTCGTAAACGCTGTGCTGTTTTAGTGGATACACTATTATGTGGTCCGAATATTGTCATCAATGGCTTATGGTCTGTGAGTAGAATAAATTTTCTTCCGTATATGTAGTCAAGAAACTTCTTCACTGCAAAGATAATTGCTACTGCCTCTTTTCCTACTTGGCTATAGTTTCGTTGACATGAGTTTAAAGTGTTCGATGCGTATGCAATCGGTCGTTCAATTCCTTGATGTCTATGGGACATGACTGCACCGATCCCGTAATCTGACAGGTCCGCCGCAATAGTGATCAACTTTTGCGGGTCATATGTCGTTAGACATTTTGCGTCTACTAAACTTTGTTTCAGTTTGTTGAATGCGTGCTGGCATTCTTTGGACCAATTCCGCGTGACTCCTATGCGAAGCAATCTGTGCAACGGTTCGGAAATTGCAGCTGCTTTCGGTATGAATTTCCGGTAATAATTAATTTGGCCTGATAAAGCTCTTAGTTGCTTTAAGTCTTTCGGAACTGGCAATTCCTGTATTGCTTCTTTATGCTGTGGTGTCGGACTGATTCCGTTATTTGACAATATATGTCGTAAATACTGAATTTTCTTGACAAAAAATATACGTTTATCCTTGTTGCACCTGAGATTGGCCTTTCTGAGAACCATGAACAGTTCACCCAGGTTATCCAGTAAATCTTGTGGAAATTTTCCTGGGACGATTATGTCATCGATATAGTTAACTGAGTTAAGACAGTGCCTAATTAATTGTTCATAGTAACGTTGAAAAATGCTTGGTGCGCTAGCGATACGAAATGGTAAGCTCTTGTATCTGTACAATCCATATGGAGTATTTATTACCATAAACTTCTGTTTATCTTTGTCTAAAGGGATCTGCAGATATGCTTCCTTTAAATCCAGTTTGGCGAAATACACACCCTCTGCTAATTTATACATCAGTATGTACCTATAATGCACTGTGAATTGAAAGTATTCTTGAAATCTCCACAGATACGTAACGATCCATTGGGCTTTTCTATTACAACGATTAGTGTTGCCCAGGCGCTACTTGTGACAGGTTCGATAATACCATTGCCTTCTAAACGGTCACCTCGTCGCCAATGTGGTGTGCGGACTGTAAGACCTTCGGTACACACACCATCAGATTATTTGACTTGTCGCTCTAACGAAGTAGAGCAATGTGTCTCGTGTCTTATCATGGCGTGTTTATCTTCTGCCGTTAGGTCAGACGATAGAAATGCTACTTGCGCCCTTAGAGTAGCAGATTGACGGTGACCAGCTTTAAACAGCACTTGATCATTTTCACACACATTTATTAAAATAATAAAAAGCATAGATATTACGTAACTTGATTCTGGATGCTGTTTACAACTGACAATCTGAAGTTCCTTTGGTCTTGGTACGTTAATCTTATTCTCACATATCTCTGATACTTGACAAAGTGTCTATGCATTTATCTTCATGGCTATGTACAGAAATATGATAATTTTATTAGGCGCAGACTGAAACTTGACTGTAGACTGGTACAGACTAATGCAGACTCGTACAGACTAATGCAGACTGACTAATCGGAGGTCTGTACAATCGTTATAATACCTCACCCATTCAAGTATCACTGCGTGAGTGTGATCCGCGAGGAGAAAAGGTTCTACATTAGCAGTAATCACATTGGCTGCGTTACACATTAATACGCGGATCAGCGGAAGCAGAACTTGGTCCGTCTCTAAGGCAACGCGAAATCGTAGTGCGGAGACGGACGAGCACTGCGCCTGCGCTGTTGTGCTTAGTGGGGTACACTCTAGTGGGAAAGTTGTGTACCCGCTAACTACGCGGAACTATGTACACAACACTGTCCTAGCAACGACTTTCTGCTGCGTCGTCGTTATGGCGGTGCCAGCCCCTTTCCTGGAGCACAATGTGGAAATCTGCCAGTGGCATTGCTGCATCTGACGTAATGGTGTTTGGTCGGCTCTGAGCTGGCCAACTCCTAAGATCTTTTGCAACAGCCATGACAACATCACAATTTTACTCAGTAGCGCTGAAAAATAGCGGTGGAACTGAAGATCGAATAACTGATTAGAAGATACTGTGTCGAACTGGGGAAAACAAGGGATTTATGGCACAACTTCGTTTCATAGGGCATATCCTGAGGCATCAAAGAATTGTCAGTTTGGTAATAGAGAAAAGTGTGTATATGTGGGTGCTGAGGAGAAGGGGGGGGGGTTAAAATTGTAGAGGGAGACAAAGTCGTGAATACAGTTCGCAAGTCCATAATGATGTACACTGCATTAGCTGTGCAGTGCTGAAGAGGCTTGCACATAATAGACTAGCTTGGGAAGCTGCATCAAACCAGTCTTCAGACTGAAGACCACAACAACAACATTTGGGAAGGGAAGGGAGAGAGATGTACGCTTCTGTTTCACAATTTTGATAGTTCTTTACTGGGAGAACTCACGAGTAAGGTAGATCTCGTGTGATTCAGCGCTCTCGGCTGTAGACATGGCAAAAGAATTTCTATATTGCTCTAAACTAACGGCGCTGCTAATTCTGGTATGAGAAAACATGTTTATCTCACACTGTTGGCCGATACAACCAACCGATGTAGCGTTACTTGTATTATTTTGTTGTTGCAAACATAAGTGTCTCTGGTATGACGTTAAAACTGCAACCACACGTGGAATGACCAAAGTATAAGTGGTCCCCATCCAACAATAGCAACAACGTCTCGGGAAGGTGGATGAGCGAATGGAAGTTGCGACCTGTAACTGTTACCTTGCCTGCTTGCGAAGGTGGAAGGAAGATAGAGACTGCAAAGAAAATAGTCGTGATCACCAACCACTTTCCAGCAGGTAGTCAACTCAGTAACGTCAATTAAATTAACCAAGGGTTGCTTGTTGATTCCTGTTGTTAATTCCTATTAACCCAGGTTGGTGTTCGAGAGAAACGCAAAGTTAGAAGTATGGCTCGAATGTAATAGTTATAAGGGAAGTGCATAACATGATCGGTCAGTCGCATTATGCTGTATTGTTAACTGAGAATCGGACTTCGTTTCTGAAAGACTGCAGGTTCGTTGGAGCACCATAAAAGATCTGATAAATTGCTAATCTGAATTTGGATCACACTAATGGCGGACGGGCTCCACGTCATCAGATTTGCATTTCTTTAACGAATAGCTGTACACAATGCGGATAAAGATATTAATACAAAGAGATACGTTTAGTTTGTTAAATTAGTACATCTGAAAAGTATTCATTAAAATGTACTTAAATATATTCATGGCTTTTAAGAGCTAACAAAATAGATGCTTACATAGCGAAAGCTGAAGAACAAAGGACGATACGAAACAGGAAGGCATCTCCTAGCTTGTTGCAGACAAAATGTGAAGGGTTCTCTGTTCTTTATTATCATAGAGAGTATTACATGTACTTATTAACATTTGTGTACTCTCTGGTAAACACATATTTCATAAACATAAAAAAAGAAAATTTTTATTGGTGTCTTACATTTTCCTACGATATTCAGGGTGTTACAAAAAGGTACGGCCAAACTTTCAGGAAACAATCCTCACACTCAAATAAAGAAAAGATGTTCTGTGGACATGTGTCCGGAAACGCTTAATTTCCATGTTAGATCTCATTTTAGTTTCGTCCACCTACGCTCAATGGAGCACGTTATCATGATTTCATACTGGATACTGTACCTGTGCTGCTAGAACATGTGCCTTTACAAGTACGACACAACATGTGGTTCATGCACGATGGAGCTCTTGCACATTTCAGTCGAAGTGTTCGTACGCTTCTCAACAACAGATTCGGTGACCGATGCATTGGTAGAGGCGGACCAATTCCATGGCCTCCAAGCTCTCCTGACCTCAACACTCTTGACTTTCATTTATGGGCGCATTTGAAAGCTCTTGTCTATGCAACCCCGGTAGCAAATGTAGAGACTCTTCGTGCTCGTATTGTGGACCGCTGTGATACAACACGCCATTCTCCAGCGCTGCATCAGCGCATCAGGGATTCCATGCGACGGAGGGTGGATGCATGTATCCTCGCTAACTGAGGACATTTTGAACATTTCCTGTAACAATGTGTTTGATGCCACGCTGGTACGTTCTGTTGCTGTGTACTGAAATTCCATGATTAATGTGATTTGAAGAGAAGTAGTAAAATGAGCTCTAACATGGAAAGTAAGCGTTTCCGGACACATGTCCACATAACATATTTTCATTCTTTGTGTGTGAGGAATGTTTCCTGTAAGTTTGGCCGTACCTTTTTGTTACACCCTGTACTTGACTACGATACTGGCTGGTACATGAGTAGTCATTCAAGTCGTGTACAACAAGGTACAGTTCAGGGACGTGTCTGCCCGTGGGAATTGATGCAGCCACTGCTGGAATGACACTGCAGTTGGCTTGTATGGTGTCAATTGGACGGTGACAACCGGCTCAGAGCGAGCTCTGGTTGTGCAGTTTGCAACAGAGGTGGGCATCGTGGCGCGGCCTGTCCAGGAGCATAGCCATGGCATCCGTGTTAGCCTTGCCTAGCGCTGCCGAGTCAGCCAGGGCAGCGGCATGGAGGTCTGACGGGCCGCACGGTGCAGAGTCGTGTGGCCGCACTGGGCTACAGCAGTCTCGAGCAGAGCGAGTCCCTGACGTCACCCCAAGGGCCGAGCAGTGCTGTTGCGGAAGAAGCCGAGTTGCAAATTAAGACGCAGCCCACGAGCCGCGGCCTCACTGCTGCGCACTGAGCGAGACTGTGACGTCACTGTACCAGTGCCGTGTGCAAGGTCTGGTGTGCTGCACCTACGAACTGTTGGTAGCACTGACCGCAGTTGCGAGCTACGGGCTACGAGCGGTGAAAAGAGCAGTGTTTAGTGGAGTGATGGGATTTCTTCATTTTTTTCGTGACACTCACTGCGCGATTATTCACGACTGAATTGTTCCTGCCATATGCTAAAAACAGGGCTATGAAATAATTTTGATGCCGAGTATACATGCGTTAATTATTCATACGTTCATGGTCTTTTGACTGCGCCGAAATAACACATCACTTACATGACGAAAGTGGTCTTCTTAATGTACTTGATGGCTCACTGAGCTAAGCTTACGATACTTGCTGGAATAAGCAGCTGACAATGTTAGAATGTCTTCGTACAAGAAGCTCTATTAGAAGCGAGAAATAGCCCAAAATGAAGGAACTGATAATACGCTGATGAGAAATTACCTACACTGCACCTTCTCTTGTCATGGACGATGGCAATACAAAAGCATTTGAGCCAGGCGCTCCAGGACAGAGAAACTTGTGAAATCGGACTTTTACATAAACGTCTTAAATTGTAGTTATATGAAAACTATTTGTTCAGAGATACTGTTAGGTAGCAACTTCCTCTGGCCATCATTCGTCATTGAAAAATGATATCTGAAGATAAGAGGTGTAAAGTCATGAAAAGGATACAATAGTTACCCTTCCTCATACTTTTGCAATCCCACAATACACTCTAACGACATTTTCCTTTACTGCATCTCCAACCGTCTTTTCTGTTTGTTCTCGCTAGTGGGTTCGAACGGAAGCGGCTTACCTTTCGATCTAGAAATAGTTGTCTCAATGTACTCTGCTCATCTGGGAGTTACAAAAATAACAATTAGTGTTCTGAAATAGGAGAGACGCTCGTTCCTAAATGTTTCTTCACAACTGGTAACATGTGAATCCTTGGGAATCTATCTTGTCCTAAATCAGAGTTTGAATTTTCGCCATATATGCACTGAAATATGAATTTTGCTGTCCTCCGGTAAAATGAAGCAGGAGTAATGAGATATCATAGCCCTTCCCCATCAAAGAATAAATCTTGTTGAAACACATAAATTCTGCTGCTCCATTTAATGCTCCATTTTTACCCTTCACGCTACCCTCCAATACTACATTGGCGACCCGTTGATGTCTCAGAATATACCGTACCAACCGATCCCTTCTTCTAGTGAAGTTGTGCCACAAATTTCTCTTCTCTTTAATCAACTCTGTACCTCGTCATTACTAATGTGATCTACCCATCTGATCTTCGGAATGCTTCTGTAGCACCACATTTCGAAAGCTCCTATTCTCTTCTTGTCCAAACTATTTATCGTCCATGTTTCACTTCCATACATGGCTACACTCCATACAAATACTTTCAGAATCGACTTTCTGACACTGAAATCTATACTAGATGTTAACAAATTTCTCTTCTTCGGAAACGCTTCCCTTGCCATTGCCAGTCTACATTTTATATCCACTCTACTTCGACTATCATCATTTATTTTGCTCCCCTAATAGCAGAACTTATTTACTACTTTAAGCCTCTCATTTCCTAATCTAATTCCCACAGCATCACCCGATTTAATTGGACTGCATTCAGTTATCCTCGTTTTACTTCTGTTGATGTTCATCTTATATCTTCCTTTCAAGGCATTGTCCATTCCATTCAGCTGCTCTTCCAGGTCCTTTGGTGTTTCTGACAGAATTACAATGTCATCGGCGAACCTCAAAGTTTTTATTTCTTCTCCATGGATTTTAATTCCTGCTCCGAATTTTTCTTTTGTTTCCTTTACTGCTTGCTCTATATGCAGATTGAAAAACTTCGGGGATAGGCTTACAACCCTGTTTCACACCCTTCCAGACCACTGCTCCCCTTTCATGCCCCTCGTCTCTTATAAGAGCTATCTGGTTTCTGTACAAATTGTAAATAGCAATTCGCTCTCTGTACTTTTCACCTGACACCCCAGAAAGAGAGTATTCCAGTCAGCTTTAACAAAAGTTTTCTCTAAGTCTACAAATGCTAGAAACGTAAGCTGCCTTTCCTTAATCTTTATTCTAAGATAAGTCGTAGCGTCAGTATTGTCTCATGTGTTCCAATATTTCTACGGAATCCAAACTGAACTTCCCCGAGGTTTCTAACAGTTCACCCATTCGTCTGTAAAGAATTAGTGTTCGTATTTTGCAGCCGTGGTTTATTAAACTGATAGTTCGGTAATTTTCACATCTGTCAACACCTGCTTTCTTAGGGATTGGAATTATTATATTCTTCTTGATGTCTGAGGGTATTTCGCCTGTCTCATACATCTTGTTCACTAGGTGATAGAGTTTTGATAGGCCTAACTCTCCCAAGGCTGTCATTAGTTCTAATGGGGTGTTTTCTACTCCTGGGACCTTGTTTCGACTTAGGTCTTTCAGTGCTCTGTTAAACTCTTCACGTAGTCTCCTATCTCTTATTTCATGTTCATGTACATTCTCTTCCATTTGTATAATATTGTCCTCGAGAACGACCCTCCTAAGTATCTACAATAAAATTGCTGTCGGCAGTTGCACTCTGGAAGACACAAAAATCATCGGCACATGAACTTCCCTCCTCGTCTCACTAATTAAGCAAACAACAAGCGAGGAGAACGAAATAGTACGACGACAAGGACACTGAATTTAATTCTATCCTAACACTTACCGTAATTTAACTTCTCTCATTCAGCGGCTACTCATCACTACTACTTTACTTGATTAAAAGTAGTGAGCCACATTTATTGCTCAAAATGACATACATTGCATATTAGAAACGGCGAAAACTACCACAAAACTCCGACTTCTCGACAAAACGCATCTTTCCCTCCTAAGAGGTTACGCATGGTTAACACCTTATACACTTCCAGACAATGAGCCCCACGCAGTGATGATAGACAAAAATAACGCTCATATTTACATATCCTCAGAACACAGTCTGAGTTTACTTGACACATGTCACACATCAAAACAGAACTGAAAAGCTGCTAAAAGGTGCACTTACACGACGTGATACTCGAAGGGGAAAAAATAGAACAGTCAGTGCACTCAGGCACTGCTCACTGATGCTGTGTGTCAAAGAAAGTGCAACGATGAGGAAATCGGTAGGCATCGTCTCCATATAGGTTGTGTGGTAAGGTTCCTCTCTCACTGAAATATAGAGGTGACACGCACTTCTGACATCAAAATGTAGAGGTTTAGGATGGATGACCTCAACACGTGGAGGTCTGAGTTGAGATGGTGTATTGTTGTCGCGATGATGATCCATCGCTGTTCATAAAAACTTCACTGTTAGTCATACATTTTACTGGAAAACAAAGTAGAACATTCTGTGGTGCAATGTCCTCCATAGTGTGTGCTGAAGACAGCGGGTTTTAAGGAACTGAAGCAACAGGTGGTCATGGGCGCAAATGATTGACCTCTATAGCGGAAAGCTGGTTGCACCTGGTAGTTGGCCCACTGGCTGCAAGATGCTAAGCCCACAAAACTGATCTTAAAACCTGCAGCAGGGACCCACAGGTATTGGAGGCCATATCTCGTGGTGGTTGCTTGTGGCATCATGTCGCATCGAGGAGTGGCATACACCTCTTCTCGTAAGTAGTAGCTACCAGACTGAGACACCTTTGACTGTAAGTAATTGTAATTTATGTTGGGACAGAGCGTTCTTGCTTCGCAAATCACAGCATCCAACCATGTAGATCAGAGGAAGTCTGTTGATTGCATGTGTAGTATCTGGCCTAACAACGCCTTTCTGCTGTGTCGTCGTTACGGCGGTGCCACCCCCTTTTCTGGTTTACAATGTGGGAATATGCATCTGACGAAATGGTGTTTGGTCTGATGACCTTAGCAGTTAAGTCCCATAAGATTTCACAAACATATGGACATTGAACTAAGCTCTACTCTACTCACCGCCCGCAGCCCGTAGCTCAAAGCTGCGGTCAGTGCTACCAACAGCACATAGGCCACAGCACGCCACAGCTTGCGCAAGGCATGATGCAGTGACGTCAGAGCCTCGCGCAGTGCGGAGCTGTGAGTCCGCGGCCAGTAGGCTGCGTCTCCATACGCGACTCTTCTTAGCCCGTAGCATACAACTTGTTTCGCAACAGCACCGCTCGGCCCTTGGGGTGACGTCAGGGACTCGCTCGGCCGGAGATTGCTGTAGCACACTGCGGCCGCATGACTCTGCACCGTGCGGCGCGTCGGACCTCCATGCCACTGCCCCAGTTGAACCGGCTGCTCTAGGCAAGGCTAGTACGGCTGTGATGGCTAAAATCCTGGGCGGGCCGCGATTCGATGCCCACCTCTGTTGCAAACTGCAAAACCAGAGGTCACTATCAGCATTGTCAGCGTCCGATTGACATCATACAAGCAACTACGACGTCACTCCAGCAGTGGCTGCATCAATTCCCACAGGCAGACACATCCTGAACTGAAGAAATCTTGTTGTACACGAAATGAATGACTACTCATGTAACAGCGAGTATCATAGTCAAATATATAGCAGGAAAATGTAGGACACCAAGAAAACTTTTCTTTCGTTATGTTTATGAAATATGTGTGTACCAGAAAGTCCACAAATGTTAATAAGTACATGTAATACATTTTACAACAATGAAGAACAGAGAAGCCTTCACATTTTCCTGCTATCGGCTCGGAGATGCCTTCCTGTTTCGTATCGTCCTTTGTTCTTCAGCATTCGCTTTGTAAGCATCCATCTTGTTAGCTCTTAAGTACAGCGAATATACGAGTGGCGTTTGAAAAGTCCGTAAAAAAATAAAAACTGCTTACGTGTTTGTGATAAACATTTTTTATTTTTCTACATAGTCCCCTTTTAGACATATACACTTCGTCCAGCGCTGTTCTAATTTGTAGATCCATTCCGAATAATAGGAATTGTCTAAGTCTCCATTATAGCTAATAGTTGCTGCCATCACCTCCTCGTTTGAATAAAATCTTTGTCTCGCCAGACATTTCTTCAAATTGGGGAACAAATAGTAGTCCGAGGGAGCCAAGTCTGGGGAATACGGGGTATGGGAAACGAGCTGGAATCTTATTTCCATTAATTTTGCCAGCAGAACTGCTTAGGTTTTTGCTGGTACACTGTCATGATGGAAAAGGACGGTCCTATAATAATAAATAATATTCACATGTAGTAGTTTACCCTTTTCCAGATTGTCGATGAGGATTATCCCTTGCGAATGCTAAGAGACAGTCGACATAACCTGTCTGGCCGAAGGAATGGTCTTCACCTTTTTTGGTCCAGATTCTCCCTTGGTAACCTATTGTTTAGATTATTGTTTGGTCTCAGGAGTATAGTAACGTATCCATGTTTCATCCACAGTGACGAAACGACGCTGAAAGTCCTGCGGATTCTTCTGAACAGCTGCAAACCATCCTTGCAACACTTCACACGATTCCATTTTTGGTCAAGCGTGAGCAATGGCGGAACGCATCTTGTGGATAGCTTTCTCATATCCAAATGTTCACGCAAAATATTATGTACCCGTTCATTCGATATGCCCATACAACTAGCAGTCTCACGCACCTCAACCCTTCTGTCATCCCTTACCATATTATGGATTTTATCAATGATTTCTGGAGTGGTAACCTCCACAGGGCGTCCAGAACGTTCAGCATCGCTTGTGCCCATATGTCCACTTCTAAAAATTTTTAAATCACTTATAAACTGATCTAAGCGAAGGCTCAGAGTGACCATAATGTTTACCAAGCTTCTCTTTAGTCTCCTGAGGCGTTTTTCCTTTCATAAAGTAATATAAAATCACCACACGAAATTCTTTTTCGTCCATTTTTTGACCATCACTCGACTTCCTTGATTCACACGGGTGCCAAACACAAGGAAATAGACCAATATGACTGAAACTTGGTGTGTGTTCTTTCCAAAGATGCTACTAACTAAACATGACCTCTAAAGGCGACGGTGGTCTAATCTCTCGGAATTTACAGAGACTTTTAAATCGTCCCTCGTATTCAAGTAAATTTAAATTAATACCTTTCAGATGTATTAATTTAACAAACTAAACATATATCTTTGTATTAATGTCTTTATCAGCTTTGTATACAGTTATTCATGAAAGAAATGCAAAACTGCTGAGCCCGTCCGTGGTGGCCGAGCGGTTCTAGAGGCTTCAGTCCGGGACTGCGCGACTGCTACGGTCGCAAGTTGGAATCCTGCCTCGGGCATGGATGTGTGTGATGACCTTAGGGTAGTTAGGTTTAAGTAGTTTTCAGTTCTAGGGGACTGATGACCTCAGATGTTATGTGCCATAGTGCTCAGAGCCTTTTGAACCAATTTCAAACTGCTGACGTGGAGCCCGTCCGCCATTGGTGTGATCCAAATACTGATTATCAATTTATCAGATGTTTTGTGTTGCACCAAACAACCTACAGTCTTTATTAAACGAAGTCCGATACTCATTTAACTATACAGCATAATTCGATAGACCGACCGTGTTATGCACTTGCCTTATGAAAATAACATTGGAACCACATCTGTAAGTTTGCGTTTCTCTCGAACACAAACCAGGAGTAACAGTAAATCACAACAGCAATCAACAAGCACTGCTCAGTTAATTTCCATTGACAATACTGAGCTGACTACCTGCTGGTGAGTGGTAGGTACCACGACGATATTCTTTACATTCTCTATCTTCCTTCAACCTTCCTGCTCTTGATAGGTCACTGAGCCAGTCTAACGATAGTGCCTGGAATAAGCAGTTGACAATGTTAGAATGTCTTTGTGCAAGAAGCTCTCTGAGAAAGGAAAATGAAGAAACTGATAATACGCTGATGAAAGAACCTTTTACGTTATGTATGCTATTCGATTTCTGTAATTCTTATACCATATCGTTTCTTTTATATCTTTTAAAACATAAGTGTTTTTGTAGCTCTTCCAAGCGGTGTCCAAGGAATTAGAACTGGGGAAATCGCCTACACTGCACCTTCTGTTGGCATGGACAATGACAATGATAAAGCATTTGAGTCAGGCCCCCCAGGACAGAGAGGATTGTGAATTTGGACTTTTACATAAACTCCTCAAATTATACGTAGATATAAAGCTATTTGTCCCGAGATGCTGTGAGGTAGAAACATTCCTCTGGCGACCATTCGTCATTTAAATATGGTATCTCAACATAAGAGGCGAAAAGTCATGAAAAGGATACAATACTTTTCCTTCCTCATACTTCATCAATCCCAGAATACACTCTAACGACATTCCGCTTTACTGCATCTCCAACCGTCTTTTCTCTTTGTTCTCGCTTGTGGGTTCGAACGGATATGGCTTACCTTTCGATCTAGGAATTGTTATCTCAGTGTACTCTGCTCTTCTGGAAGTTACAAAAATAAAATTAAATTTTCTGAAATAGGAGAGACGCTCATTCCTACTTGTTCCTCCAAAACTGGTAACATTTGAATCCTTGGGAATCCATGTTGTCCTAAATTAAAATTTGAATTCTTACCATATATGTACTTAAAAATGAATTTTGCTGTCCTGCGATAAAAGAAAAGAGAGGAGTAATGAGACTGGACATTTATTTCAGAGCCCCACCCCATCAAAGAACATATCTTGTTGAAGCACATAAATTCTTCTACTCCATCCGGTGGATTTCTAGTTGTGCAGTGGGTAGATGGGAGTGAGACATTCAGATAGCCTACACTAGATGCTATTCAACATCTTCAACGAACAATCAGTAAAGTATACAAGGACAAATTTGTAAACAGAATTAAATATTAGGAAGAAGAAATAACCATTTTTAAGTTTACCGGTGACACTGCAGTCCTGTCAGAGACAGCAAAGAACTTGGAATAACATTTGAATGGAATAGATAGTGCCATGGAAAGGAATTATTGTCTAGTACAACCTAACACTATCTTTTTCTCTCTGTATTCTACAGACAAGAAATGCGAACTCCCAGCCACGAGGACGGAATTCAGATAATGACTCAGTGTGAGTATTGACAGGGGAAGTGCTCTCAATCACTGGGCGCTGCGTACTCAACGAATATTCCATACCTAGTGACGAAGTCTAGAATCGTATAAGTTAGCAACACCTTCGGTCACCTAAAGCAACTTCCCAGTTCCTTGCGGCACTATATCATACAAATTAAACATTAGTTATTATGCCCACATTTGTCCTATCATAACAAACGAACTTTGCGACGATATTTCAGTGGTGACAGCTTCCCCCAGTCTTTATCATTCTTCCCCAGAGTTCCACTGCACGTCATCGAAAGCCAGTTTCGGCAAACGAAAAGAAGGTCTATCCCTGGGATTGCACAGCAGCCTTCGACTCCATCTCGCATTACACTGCAAGTGTTGTCACTTTGTCAATCTCCTGATCCACTGGCACAAGCCTTGTCGGCCCGGTCATAAACCTTGCAAACACATTTCCTCTCTCTTCTCCTCCCACCTTATGAGGAGGCAGTGCCGTCAAATATGGTGCCGAAACTGCGGCCTTCGGAAATACTGAATGCGTTTGTACCATTTCAGTACCCAAAACATCTGCAATACAGTCAGCCATATTGATAGATTTCAGTTTCACCTCCTAAGTATTTACAATAAAATTACTGTCGACAGATGCACTCAGCAAGACACAAAAATTGTCGGCATATGCACTTCCCTCCACATCTGGTCCAGGCTGCAGAAATTAGCAACCTCTCCGCTAGGAGGTCCCCCACTGATCATGCAAACAACAAACGAGGAGAACAAATCAATACAACGACAAGAACACTTAATCTACAGTAATTCTATGCTAATACCTACTGTAACTTAACTTTTTCGCTTGAGAGGCTAATCATGACTACTACTTTTACGCGCTTAAACGCAATGAGCCACATTTATTGCTCAAAATGATATACATTGACCATTCAAAATGGCGAAAATTACCACAAAACTCCGCCTTCTCGACGATACTCATATTCCCCTCCTAAGACGCTACGCATGGTTAACACCTTATACACATCCAGACAATGAGCCCCAAACACTGATGATAGGTAAAAATATTTACACTTCCTCAGAACACAGTCTGAGTTTACTTGACACATGTCACACATGAAAACAGAACTAAAAAGCTGCTAAAAGGTGTACTGACTCAACGTGATACACGCAGGGTGTAAAATACAACAGTTAGTGCACTCACCCCCTGCATACTTGGCTTCAAAAAGGCTCTGTGCACTATGGGACTTAACTTCCGAGGTCATCATTCCCCTAGAATTTAGAACTACTTAAACCTAACTAACCTACGGACATCACACATATACATGCCCGAGGCAGGATTCGAAACTGCGACCGTAGAGGTCGCGCGGCTCCAGACTGAAGCACCTAGAACCGCTCGGCCTCTGAGGCGGGACAACCTGCATACTGATATAGACGAAACTGCAACCCTGAGGTAGTCGAGAGTCATCGTCTCCAGGGATAGTGGCTGGTAAGATTCCCCTGCAATGTAATTTAGACATAACACACACTTCTGACATCAAAATGTGTTGTCCAGGATGGATGACTTTTACACGTGGAGCTCTGAGTTGAGGTGGTGGATTATTGTCGGGATGATGATCCATGGCTTCTCATAAAAACCTCACTCTTAGTCATACATTTTGCTGAAGAACAAACTAGAACATTCTGTGGTGCATCTTCCTCCATAGTGTGTGCTGAAGACTGCGAGTGTTAAGGAACTGACGCAACAGGTGGTCATGGCCTCGAAAGACTGCCTTCTATGGCCGAAGGGCATATCCTGAGGCATCAAGGACTTGTCTGTTTGGTAATGGAGAGAAGTGTGTATTTGTGGGTATTGGTGAGGTGTGGGTGTTTAAATTGTAGAGGGAGACAAGGTCTTGAATTCAAGTAGCAGGATCAAACTGATGCACATGGAATTAGCTCTGCAGCGGTGAAGAGGCTTGCACAGAATAGGCTGGGTTGGGCAGCTGTATCAAACCAGACTTCAGACGGAAGACCACATCAACAACATTGAGGAAGGGGATGGGAGGGAGATGTAGGCTTCTGGTATACAATTTTGCAAGTTATTTACTGGGACAACTCATGAGTGAGGTAGATCTCGTGTGATTCAGCACCCTGACTGGAAAAAAAACGTTTCTATATTGCCCTAAATTAAAGGCGCTGCTCTTTCTCGTATGAGAAAAGCTATTTATCTCACACTGTTGGCCGATGCAACGAACTGATGTACAGTTCTTGTATGTTTTGTTGTTGTAAAAAGAAGTGTTCCTGGCATGACGTTAAACTGCAACCATACAGTATAAGTGGTCCCTATCCAACAATAGCAACAACCTCTCTCGAATGTGGATGATCCACTGGAAGTTGTTAGCTGTAACTGTTACCTTGCCTGCTTGCGAAGGTGGAAGGAAGATAGAGAATGTAAAGAAAATAGTCGTGATCACCTACTACTTACCAGTAGGTGGTCAACACAGTATTGTCAATTGAAATTAACTGAGCAGTGCTTGTTGATTCCTGATGTGATTTCATGTTACTCCAGGTTTGTGTTCGAGAGAAACGCAACGTTACAGATGTATCTCCAATGTAATTTTCATAAGGCAAGTGCATAACGCGACCGGTAAATCGAATTATGCTGTATAGTTAATTGAGTCTCGGACTTCGTTTCTGAAAGACTGTAGGTTCTTTGTTGCACCATAAAAGATCTGATAAGTTGCTAATCAGTATTTTTATCACACCAAAGGCGGAGGGGTTCCATGTCAGCATTTTTGCATTCCTTTCATGAATAGCTGTATAGAAAGCTGATAAAACATTAAACAAAGAGATATGTTTAGTTTGTTAAATTAATACATCTGAAAGGTATTAATTTAAATATACTTAATTACGAGGTGCGTTTGATGAGTCTGTGCAAAGTCCG
Source organism: Schistocerca gregaria (assembly GCF_023897955.1). Taxonomy (NCBI): domain Eukaryota; kingdom Metazoa; phylum Arthropoda; class Insecta; order Orthoptera; family Acrididae; genus Schistocerca; species Schistocerca gregaria. Next base: position 397,103,495 of record NC_064931.1, on the reverse strand, counting down.
AGAGATGCCACCACCGGCGCCTATCGAGGTCATGTTTAGTTAGTAGCATCTTTGGAAAGAACACACACCAAGTGTCAGTCATATTGGTATTTTTTTCTGTTAGGCATTCGTGTGAATCAAGGAGGTCGAGTGACTGTCAAAAAATGGGCGAAAAATAATTTCGTGTGGTGATTAAACATTACTTTATGGATGGGAGACTAAAGAGAAGCTTGATAAACATTACGGTGACTCTGCGCCTTCGCTTATAACAATTTATAAGTGATTTCAAAATTTTAGTAGTGGCCACATTGGCAAAAGTGATGCTGAACGTTCTGGACGCCCTGTGGAGGTTACCACTCCAGAAATCATTGATAAAATCCATGATATGGTGATGGATGACAGAAGAGTTTAGGTGAGTGAGACTGCTAGTGCTGTGGGCATCTCGAATGAACAGGTTCATAATATTTTGCATGAACATTTGGACATCAGAAAGCTATCCGTAAGATACGTTCCGCGATTGCTCACGTTTGATCAAAAGGGAACTGGGCGAAGTGTTGCAGGGATGGTTTACAGCTGTTCTGAAGAATCCGCAGGACTTTGAGCGTCGTTTTGTCACTGTGGATGAGACATGGATACATTACTATACCCCTGAGAATCTAAACAATTGGTACCGAGAGAGATTCTGCTCAAAAATAGGCGAAGACAATTCCTTTGGCCGGAAAGATTATGGAGACTGTCTTTGGGGAATCTCAAGGGATAATCATCATCGACTATGTGGAAAAGGGTAAAACTATTGCAGATGAATATTATTCATCGTTATTGAACCGTCCTTTTCGATCAAGAAAATGCACCAGCACATATCTCAGCAGTTGTGGTCGCAAAACTAATGGAAATAGGATTCCAACGCGTTTCAAATCCCCCACCCTCCATATTCTCCAAACTTGGTTCCCTCGGACTACTATTTGTTCCCCAAATTGAAGAAATTGCTTGCAGGACAAAGATTTTATTCAAACGAGGAGGTGATTACAGCAACTACTAGCTATTTTGCAAACTTGGACAATTCCTATTATTCGGAAGGGATCAACAAATTAGAACAGCGTTGGACGAAGCGTATAAGTAAATAGGAGACAATGTTGAAAATAAAAATGGTTTGCCCCAAACATGTATGCAGTATTTATTTTTGCACGGACTTTTCAATGGCCCCTCATTCATGGTTCTTAAGAACTAACAGGACACATGCATAGATGCTAACAAAGAGAAAGCTGAAGAACAAAGGACGATACGAAACAGAAAGGCATCTCCCAGCTGATCGCAGAAAAAACGTGAAGGCTTCCCTCCTCTTCATAACGTTCCGTATTACAAGTACTTATTAACATTTGTGGACTTTCTAGTACACACATATTTCATAAACATAAAGAAAGAAAAATTTTCTTGGTGTCTTATATTTTCCTACGATATATTTGACTACGACACTGGCTGTTACATGAGTAGTCATTCAAGTCGTGTACAACAAGGTTAATTCAACTTCTTGGCAGATTAAAATTGTATGCCCGACCGAGACTCGAACTCGGGACTTTGCCTTTCGCGGGCAAGTGCTCTACTTGCCCGTGAAAGGCAAAAGTCGCGTGATCGAGTCTCGGTCGTGCACACAGTTTTAATCTGGCAGGAAGTTTCCTATCAGCGCATACTGCGCTGCAGAGTGAAAATCTCATTCTGGAAGGTTAATTCAGTTTAGGGACATGTCTGCCCGTGGGAATGGATCAGCCACTGATGGACTCACGCCGCCGTTGGCTTGTATGATGTCAAACGGTCGGTGAAGACTGCCTGAGAGCGAGTTCTGGTTTTGCAGTTTGCAGCAGAGGTGGGCATCGAGGCGCGGCTCGTCCAGTAGCGTAGCCACGACAGCCGTGCGAGCCTTGGATAGCGCTACCCGTCCAGCCGGGGCAGCCGTATCGGGGTCCGCCGGGCCGCACGGTGCAGTGCCGCTTAGCTGCACTGGGCTACAGCAGTCGCGGGCCGTGCGAGTCCCTGACGTCACCACAAGGGCCGAGCAGTGCTGTTGCGAAACAACTTGTACGCACCGGGCTCAGCAGAGTCGCGTATGGAGACGCAGCCAACGGGCCGGACCTCACTGCTACACACTGAGCGAGCCCGTGACGTCACTGCACCAGTGCCTTGCGCAAGCGCTGGCCTGCTGCGGCCTACGGTCTGTTCGTAGCACTGACCGCAGTTGTGAGCTACGGGCTGCGAGAGGTGAGTAGAGCAGAGTTATTTCAAATGTTTAAATGTGTATGAAATCTTACGGGACTTAACTGCTAAGGTCATCAGAGAAAATGAGAGCGGAAACTAAACGTGGTATGCAGAAGAAGGTGCACGTGTCAATAAAAAGCGAAGTAAAAGAAAAACTAATGAGTGGTGAGTAGAGAACCACACAGCCTGAAGTGAATTTTAAAGGTTCAGTTTGGACCGTGGTGAAGCCTGTCGTGGATGGTGTAAGGAAAAGCGTTCATTTTGTTTGCTGTTCGCTGTGCAGTGAATTTTACTCTCATGCTGAAGGGTCAAGTGAAACTTCGCACATTTCTCGCCATCCAGGCACATCTAATAATCAAGGGTCTTACGTAGACGAAAAACGACTTCCTAAACCTGCTCAGGACATAACTGTTGGTAAATGCGTGGCTATGTGTGCACGAGACGTAAGGTCCTACGAAACTATAAGTGGTGAGGGTACCCTGCAAAAGCCATTATGTCTCACCCCCCCCCCCCCCCCAAATGTGGCGCGATACATAGCATAAAGTGCTAAAAGCCTACGACATATAATTATGCCTGAGGTAATTGCTCATATAAGAGAAGGTGAATACTCAGCAACTACAGACATGCGGACATTCAATGTGAGAAGAAACAATTATCTGACATGAACTGTCTCCTGTTCCATTGACTGCACTCTCAGATATCGCATGTTATTTACAACCCAGTTTCCAGATGAACCAAAAATTCTAAGAGAATTGTTTAGACGATTTGTGTCTCTTCGTATCCACCACCCCACTTTGAAAGACATGCAGCACACTACTGATCAGGTTACCAACATTGTCGTTCCACTGCCGGATATATTCACGACTGAATTGCTCCTGCCATATGCTAAATATGTGACTACAAAATAAATTTAATGCGGAGTGCATATGCGTCAATTGTCCATAACTTCATGGTCTTTTGGCTGTGGCGAAAGAACACGTCACATACGTAAAATAAAGTGGTCTAATTAATGCTCTTGGTAGATAACTGAGCCAGTCTAACGATACTCTCTGGAATAAGCAGCTGACAATGTTAGAATGTGTTCGTGCAAGAAGCTGTATGAGAAGGGAGAAATAGCCGAAAATGAAGTAACTGTAAATACGCCAATGACAGAACTTTTTATGTTATGTATGCTATTCGATTACTGTAATTCTTATACGCTAACGTTTATTTTAAAACTTCAAAAACACTAGGGATTTTGTAGTTCTTCAATGCGGCGTCCAAGGAATTAGAACTGGAGAAACCACCTACACTGCACCATCTGTTTGCATGGACAATGACAATGATAAAGCACTTGAGTCAGGCGCCCCAGAACAGAGAAGTTTCTGAAATAGTACTTTTACATAAACGGCTCAAATTTTAATTAGATGAAAAGCTATTTGTCCAGACATGCTGTGAGGTAGCAACTTTCCTCTGGCCACCATTCGTCATTTAATAATGATATCTGAGATAAGAGGCGTGAAGTCATGAAGTGGATACAATAGTTTTCCTACTTCATACTTCTCCAATTACAGAATAAACTATAACGACATTTCCCACTACTGCATCTCCAACCGTCTTTCTAATTTGTTCTCGCTAGTGGGTTCGAACGGAAGTGGCTTATCTTTCGATTTAGAAATAGTTATCTCTATATAGTATGTTCTTCCGGAAGTTACGAAAACAACATTTAAAGTTCGGAAACAGGAGAGATGCTCATTCCTACATGTTCCTCCACAACTGGTTACATGTGAATCCTTGGGAATCCATGTTGCCTTAAATGAAAGTTTGAATTTTTGCCGTAATGCACTGAAATATGAATTCTGCAGGTAAAAACAAGAGAGGAGTAATAAGGCTGGACATGTATTTCACAGCCCCACCCCACCAAAGAACAAATCATGTTGAAGCACATAAATTCTGCTACTCGATCTGCTGGATGTCTAATTGTGCAATTTGAAGATGGGAGTGAGAGATTCGGGTAGCCTACACTCTATGTCCTCCCCCCATGAACCATCGAGTTGGCGGTGGTCGGGAGGCTTGCGTGCCTCAGCGATACAGATGGCCGTACCGTAGGGTCAACAATAACGGAGGGATATCTGTTGAGAGGCCAGACAAACGTGTGGTTCCTGAAGAGGGGCAGCAGCCTTTTCAGTAGTTGCGGGGGCTACAGTCTTGATGACTGACTGATCTGGCCTTGTAACACTAACCAGAACGGCCTTGCTGTGGTGGTACTGCGAAGTGCTGAAAGCAAGGGGAAACTACAGCCGTAATTTTTCCCGTCGGCATGCACCTTTACTGTATGGTTAAATGATGATGGCGTCCAGGTGGATAAAATATTCCGGAAGTAAAATAGTCCCCCATTCGGATCTCCGGGCGGGGACTACTCAAGATGACGTCGTTATCAGGGGAAAGAAAACTGGCGTTCCACGGATCTGAGTGTGCAATGTCAGATCCCTTAATCGGGCAGGTAGGTTAGAAAATTTAAAAAGGGAAATGGATGGGTTAAAGTTAAATATAGTGGGAATTAGTGAAGTTCGGTGGCAGGAGGAACAAGACTTTTGGTCAGGTGAATACAGGGTTATAAATACAAAATCACATAGGGGTAATGCAGGAGTAGGTTTAATAATGAATAAAAACATAGGAGTGCGAGTTAGATACTACAAACAGCATAGTGAACGCATTATTGTGGCCAAGATTGACACGAATCCCACGCCTACTACTGTAGTACAAGTTTATATGCCCACTAGCTGTGCAGATGATGAAGAAATTGATGAAATGTATGATGAGATAAAGGAAATAATTCAGGTAGTGAAGGGAGACGAAAATTTAATAGTCGTGGGTGACTGGAATTCGAGAGTAGGAAGAGAAACAGAAGGAAGTATAGTAGGTGAATATTGATTTGGGGTAAGAAATGAAAGAGGAATCCGTCTGGTAGAATTTTGCACCGATCATAACTTAATCATAACTAACACTTGGTTCAAGAATCATAATAGAAGGTTGTATACATGGAAGAATCCTGGAGATACTAGAAGATATCAGATAGATTATATAATTGTAAGACAGAGATTTAGGAACCAGGTTTTAAACTGTAAGACATTTCCAAGGACAGATGTGGACTCTGACCACTATCTGTTGGTTATGAGCTGTAGGTTAAAACTGAAGAAACTGCAAAAATGTGGGAATTTAAGGAGATTGGACCTGGATAAACTGGCTAAACCAGAGGTTGTACAGAGTTTCAGGGAGAGCATAAGGGAATAATTGACAGGAATGGGGGAAAGAAATACAGTAGAAGGAGAATGGATAGGTCTGAGGGATGAAGTAGTGAAGGCAGAAGAGGATCAAGTAGGTAAAAAAACTAGGTCTCATAGAAATCCTTGGGTAACAGAAGAAATACTGAATTTAATTGATGAAAGGAGAAAATATAAAAATGCAGTAAATGAAGCAAGCAAAAACGAATACAAACGTCTCAAAAATGAGATCGACAGGAAGTGCAAAATGACTAAGCAGGGATGGCTAGAGGACAAATGTAAGGATGTAGAGGCTTATCTGACTAGGGGTAAGATAGATACTGCCTACAAGAAAATTTAAGAGACCTTTGGAGAACAGAGAGCCATTTGTATGAATATCAAGAGCTCAGATGGGAATCCAGTTCTAAGCAAAGAAGGGAAAGCAGAAAGGTGGAAGGAGTATATGGAGGGTCTATACAAGGGCGATGTACTTGAGGACAATATTATGGAAATGTAAGAGAATGTAGATGAAGATGAAATACGCATATGATACTGCGTGAAGAGTATTAGAACTACTGACGGCCTTGGGAGAGCCAGTCCTGACGAAACTCTACCATCTGGTGAGTAAGACGTATGAGACAGGCGAAATACCCTCAGACAGAAGAATATAATAATTCGCCTGCCTCTAGTGGTCGTGCGGTAGCGTTCTCGCTTCCCACTCCCGGGTTCCCGGGTTCGATTCCCGGCGGGGTCAGGGATTTTCTCTGCCTCGTGATATCTGGGTATTGTGCGATGTCCTTAGCTTAGTTACGTTTAAGTAGTTCTAAGTTCTAGGGGACTGACGACCATAGATGTTAATTCTCATAGTGCTCAGAGCCATTTGAAGATGCTGAGATGCTTAAAGTAGTAAAGGAGTTTTGCTATTTGGGGAGCAAAATAACTGATGATGGTCGAAGTAGGGAGAATATAAAAGTAGACTGGCAATGGCAAGGAACACATTTCTGAAGAAGAGAAATTTGTTAACATCGAGTATTGATTTAAGAGTCAGGAAGTCGATTCTGAAAGTATTTGTATGGAGTGTAGCCATGTATGGAAGTGAAACATGGACGATAAATAGTTTGGACGAGAAGAGAACAGAAGCTTTCGATATATGGTGCTACAGAAGAATGCTGAAGATTAGATGGATAGATCACATAACTAATGAGGAGGTATTGAATAGATTTGGGGAGAAGAGGAGTCTGTGGCACGACTTGACAAGAAGAAGGGACCGGTTGGTAGGACATGTTCTGAGGCATCAAGGAATCACAAATTTAGCATTGGAGGGAGCGTGGAGGGAGACTAAGAGATTAATACACTAAGCTGATTCAGAAGGATGTAGGTTCCAGTACTGGGAGATGAAGAAGCTTGCACAGGGTAGGGTGGCATAGAGAGCTGCACTAAACCAGTCTCAGGACTGAAGACGACAACAACAAAAACAACAATCTATCTCATTCAACATCTACTCGGAACGAGCAGTAAAACATGCAAGGATAAATTTGTAAACAGAATTAAATATCAGGGAGAAGCAATAAACATATTGAAGTTTACCGGTGACACTGCAATTTAGTCTGAGACAGCAAAGAACTTGGAATAACAGCTGAATGGAATAGACAGTGGCTTGGAAAGGGATTATAAGATAACCCTCAATGCAACTAAATGAAAGGCAATGTAACCTATTCGAACTGAACCTAGCAGTACCAACGGATTTTCCATAACGTGTACTACAAAAGGGGGGTGTAATATATGACCAACACATACCGATTTCGTTAACTTTCGTTCTCTTTTAGGCACAGCATACTTTTGAAAGATATATTTATGTGTAAGAAGTGTCATAAACCGGAAAATATGAATATGACACATGTTCTGAAAATTCACATCCACTGACAAGACCTAAATTTTTGCGTTAATTTTTACTGAAAAATTTAAAACGTAATCTGGTAGAAGAAATCATTAAAAATCAGAAATACATTTTTTCAAAATTTTAAAATATAATGTACATGACTAGATTCCAGCTTTCTGAATAGGTGGGGAAAAAGTATCCCTTCCCTCTCCCTTGGTATTCCGAGGGAATCTGATTACGGAATGAGACACTAAAAGCACTATTGGGCGGCAAAATAACTTATGATGGCCGAAGTAGAGAGACTACAAAATGAGGAGTGACTATAGCAAGAAAAGTATTATTGAAAACGAGGGATTTGCTAACGTCGAATATAAATTTTAGTGTTAGGAAGTATTTCTTTAAGGTATTTGTATGGTTTCACAGATGCTGCTGCAGGCGGGTGTAAAAATTATTGTGGAAAGTACTGCACGCAAATATACAGATTTGGCCCTGTCTGACTATCCCCTGAAAAAAATCTTAGTATCTCTTAACGGTAATATTATTTCCTGCTTCTTCCTCTTTAACATATAACCTAGAACATAAAAATAAATGAATGATTAAGGGAACAAGTAATTACTAAATTATAATGTTGTTTCTGATTACATATTTATTTTAGATTTAAACCTCTTTATATGTAACAAATGTTTCTATGTCGATGTGCCATGGACATAAAGAGATACAAATGAATTTCCTGACTAATATTATAGATAAACTACCCAAATCGTCCCTTCGTATGGCTACGCGATCTAATATAAAAAAAATACGAAATGACTGATATCATCTACGTCCCAAACACTAAAAGGCACTACTTTCAAAGATGATCTACAGCGGTTTACAACCTCAGTGGAAATGAAACTTACGTGATCACAGCTGTTCAGCTTTATAGCCCAAATAAGCCGAAGCAGTTAGCAATATCAGAGAATACACTGCGTTAGTGTGTCGGAGTGATGAATCTCGAGCACGTCTGCGGCGATGGAAGGACTCCAGCCACAAAATAAAAAACTCATTAAACGCTAGGACGGCAGAAGGCGGTCCTCAGACTAGTTTAATCTAATACTATCTTCTCCTCTCTGTATTCTACAGACAAGAAACGCGCACTCCCAGACGGAAGGACGGAATTCAGATAACGTCTCAATGTGAATATAGGCAGGAAAAGTGCTCTCAATCACTGAACGCTGCGTACTCAACGACGATTCGCTACCCGGAGGCGAAGTCCAGAATCGTGTAAGTTAGCAACACCATCGGTTACCTAAAGCAAATTTCCAGGTCCTCGTGGCAATATATCACGCAGATTAAAGCATAGTGATTTTGCCCGTATTTGTTCTATCATGATATACGAACCTTGCGACACTATTTCACTGTTGGCAGCTTCCCCCAGCTTGAACATAATCCCCCTGAATTCCACTACACGTCATCAAAAGTCAGTTTCGGCATGATGCTTGATGAGTCTAGGCCTGGGATTGCACAGCAGCCTTCGCCTGTATCACCCCTTACACTACAAGTGTTGTCACTTTTGTCAATCTCCTGATCCACTGGCACAAGCCTTGTCGGCCCGATCATAAACCTTACAAACACATTTGTTCTTTCTTCTCCTCCCACCTTCTGATGAGGCAGTGCCACACAGATGGTGCCGAATATGCGTTCTCCGGAAATACCAAATGCGCCTGTACCATTTCAGTACCCAAAACACCTGCAACACAATCAGTCTTATTTATAGATTTACGTGTCACTTCCTAAGTATCTACAACAAAATTACTGTCGGCGGTGGCACTCTGCAAGACACCAGAATCATCGGCACATGCACTTCGCTCCACATCTGGTCCAGGCTGCAGAAATTCGTAATCTCTCCGCCGGGGTATACCTCACTAATTATGCAAACAACAAATGAGGGGAACAAAACAGTATGACTACAAGGACAATTAATCTAATTCTATCCTAACACTTACTGTTACTTAACTTATGCGCTTTAGTGGCTACTCATGACGACTATTATACGCGCTAAAATGCAGTGAGCCAAATTTATTGCTCAAAATGAAAAACATTGCCCATTAAAAACGGCGAAAACTACCACTTCTCGACAAAACTCATATTCCCCTCCTAAGAAGCTTCACATGATTAAAACATTATACCATTCCAGAGTCTTCGCATAGTTAACACCTTATACTCTTCCAGTCAAAGAGCCACACACATTCATGATAGGCAAAATGACGTTCATCTTTACACATCCTCAGAACACTGTCGGAGTGTACTTGCCACATGTCACACATGGAAACAGAACTGGAAAGCTGGTAAACGGTGCAATGTCTCAATGTGATAGTCGCAGGAGAATAAATACAGTCAGTCCACTCACCCACTGCACACTGATGTGTGCCGACGAAACTGCAACACTGAGGTAGTCGAGAGTAATCGTCTCCAGGGAGAGTGGCTGGTAAGGTTCCCCTGTCACTGAAATTTAGACGTAACACACACTTCTGACATCAAAATGTGGAGGTCCAGGAAGGAGGACCTCTACATGTGGAGGTCTGAGTTGAGGTGGTGCATTGTTGTCGGGATGATGATCGATGGCTGCTTATAGAAACTTCACTATTCGTCATACTTTATACTGAAGAACAAACTAGAACGTTCTCTGGTAAAACGTCCTCCATAGTGTGTGCTGAAGACAGCGAGTGTTAAGGAACTGACTCAACAGGTGGGCATGGCCTCAAACGACTGCGTTCTATGGCCGATTGCTGGTTGCACCTGGTAGTTGGCCCACAGGGTATTAGATGCTAAGGTCACAGCACTGATTTTAAAACCAACAGCAGGGGCGCACAGTTAGTAGAGGCCAAGTAACATGGTAGGTGCTTGTAGCCTCATGTCGCCTCGTAGAGCGCCACCTGTCTTCTTAAATATAAGCTACATGACTGATACATCTTTGACTGATAATTATGGTAATTCGTGTTGGGACAGAGGGCACTTGCTTTGCAAATCACAGCTTGCAACCATTTAGACCATAAGAAGTCTGCTGATTGGATGTGTAGTTACTGGCCTACCAACGCCTTTCTGCTGTGTCGTCGTTATGGCGATGCCAGACATTAACCTGGAGCACAAGGTGGGATTTTGCCAGTGGCACTGCTGCATCTGACTTAATGGTGTTTGGTCGACGCTGCTCTTTTGCAACAGCCATGGCAATGTCACAATTTTACTCAGTAGCGCCGAAAAATAGTGTGGCACTGCAGATCGAATAACTGATGGGGAAAACAAGAAATTTATGGCACAACTTCGTTTCGTAGGGTATATCCTAAGGCATCAAGGACGTGTCAGTTTGGTAATGGAGAGATGTGTGTGTATGTGAGTGTTGGGGTGGGGGGGAGTGTTAAGATTATAGAGGGAGACAAAGTCTTGAATACAGTTATCAGGTTCAAGCTGATGTACATTGCGTTAGCTGTGCAGCGCTGAAGAGCCTTTCACAGAATAGACTAGCTTGGGCAGCTGGATCAAACCAGTCTTTAGACTGAAGACCACAACAACAACATTGGGAAAGGAGACAGTAGCGAATGGTAGGTTTCTGGTCCATAATTTTGCAAGTTCTTTAGTGGGAGAACTCATTTGTAAGGTAGACCTCATGTGATGCAGCACCCTCGGCTGTTGACATTGCAAAAGACAATTCTACACTCCTGGAAATGGAAAAAAGAACACATTGACACCGGTGTGTCAGACCCACCATACTTGCTCCGGACACTGCGAGAGGGCTGTATAAGCAATGATCACACGCACGGCACAGCGGACAAACCAGGAACCGCGGTGTTGGCCGTCGAATGGCGCTAGCTGCGCAGCATTTGTGCACCGCCGCCGTCAGTGTCAGTCAGTTTGCCGTGGCATACGGAGCTCCATGGCTGTCTTTAACACTGGTAGCATGCCGGGACAGCGTGGACGTGAACCGTATGTGCAGTTGACGGACTTTGTGCGAGGGCGTGTAGTGGGCATGCGGGAGGCCGGGTGGACGTACCGCCGAATTGCTCAAGACGTGGGGCGTGAGGTCTCCACAGTACATCGATGTTGTCGCCAGTGGTCGGCGGAAGGTGCACGTGCCCGTCGACCTGGGACCGGACCGCAGCGACGCACGGATGTACGCCAAGACCGTAGGATCCTACGCAGTGCCGTAGGGGACCACACCGCCACTTCCCAGCAAATTAGGGACACTGTTGCTACTGGGGTATCGGCGAGGACCATTCGCAACCGTCTCCATGAAGCTGGGCTACGGTCCCGCATACCATTAGGCCTTCTTCCGCTCACGCCCCAACATCGTGCAGCCCGCCTCCAGTGGTGTCGCGACAGGCGTGAATGGAGGGACGAATGGAGACGTGTCGTCTTCAGCGATGAGAGTAGCTTATGCGTTGGTGCCAATGATGGTCGTATGCGTGTTTGGCGCCGTGCAGGTGAGCGCCACAATCAGGACTGCATACGACCGAGGCACACAGGGCCTACACCCGGCATCATGGTGTGGGGAGCGATCTCCTACACTGGCCGTACACCTCTGGTGATCGTCGAGGGGACACTGAATAGTGCACGGTACATCCAAACCGTCATCGAACCCATCGTTCTACCATTCCTAGACCGGCAAGGGATCTTGCTGTTCCAACAGGACAATGCACGTCCGCATGTATCCCGTGCCACCCAACGTGCTCTAGAAGGTGTAAGTCTACTACCCTGGCCAGCAAGATCTCCGCATCTGTCCACCATTGAGCATGTTTGGGACTGGATGAAGCGTCGTCCCACGCGGTCTGCACGTCCAGCACGAACGCTGGTCCAACTGAGGCGCCAGGTGGGAATGGCATGGCAAGCCGTTCCACAGGACTACATCCAGCATCTCTGCGATCGTCTCCATGGGAGAATAGCAGCCTGCATTGCTGCGAAAGGTGGATATACACTGTACTAGTGCCGACATTGTGCATGCTCTGTTGCCTGTGTCTATGTGCCTGTGGTTCTGTCAGTGTGATCATGTGATGTATCTGCCCCAAGGAATGTGTCAATAAAGTTTCCCCTTCCTGGGACAATGAATTCACGGTGTTCTTATTTCAATTTCCAGGAGTGTATATAACTCTAAAATAACGGTGCCGCTCATTCCCGTATGTGGAAAGCTGTTTAGCTCACACTATTCACTGATGCAGCGAACTGAAGTAGCGGTTCTTGTATATTTTGTTGTTGTAAACAGAAATGTCTCTGGTATGACGTTAACTTGCAACCAAACATGGAGTGACCACAGTATAAGTGATCCCCATCAAACAATAGCAACAAACTCTCTGGTAGGTGGATGAGCGAGTAAAAGTTCTGTGCTGTAACTGTTACCTTGCCTGCTTGCGAAGGTGGAAGGATGATAGAGAATGTAAAGATAATAGTCATGATCTCCTACCACTTACCACCAGGTAGTCAGCTCAGTAATGTCAATTGAAATTAACCGAGCATTGCTTCTTGATTCCTATTGTGATATCCCATTACTCCAGGTTGGTGTTCGAGAGACATGCAAAGTTACAGATGTGGCTCCAACGTAAATTTCATGAGGCAAGTGCACAACGCGATTAGCATTGTGCTGTATAATTAATTGAGTGTCGGACTTCGATTCTGAGAGACCGCAGTTTCGTTGCTGCACCAGAAATATCTGATAAATTACTAAACAGTATTTGGATCACACCAAAGGCGGACGGGCTCCAAGTGAGCAGGTTTGCATTTCTTTCACGAACAGCTGAACACAGATCTGATAAAGACATTAGACTAAGAGATATGTTTAGTTTGTTAATACATCTGGAAGTTATTAATTTAGATACACTTAAATATATTCATGGTTTTTAAAAGCTAATAAGATACACTACTGGTCATTAAAATTGTTGCCCCAAGAAGAAATGGAGATGAAAAACGTGTTTCATTGGACGCGTATAGTCTGGCCGTAATAATGGCCTTGATACGCCTGGGCATTGAGTCAAACAGAGCTTTCACGGCGTGTACAGGTACAGCTGGCCATGCAGCTTCAACACGATACCACAGTTAATCAAGAGTAGTGACTAGCGTATTGTGACGAGCCAGTCGCTCAGCCATCATTGACCAGACGTTTTCAGTTGGTGAGTGATCTGCATGATGTGGTGGCCAGGGCCGCCCGTAGTGGCTGAGCCGTTCTAGGCGCTACAGTCTGGAGCCGCTCGAGCGCTACGGTCGCAGGTTCGAATCCTGCATCGGTTATGGATGTGTGTGATGTCCTTAGGTTAGTTAGGTTTAAGTAGTTCTAATTTCTAGGGGACTGATGACCTCAGAAGTTAAGTCCCATAGTGCTCAGAGCCATTTTTTTTTGTGGTGGCCAGGGCAACAGTCGAACATTTTCTGTATCCAGAACGGTCCGTACAGGTCCTGCACCATGGGGTCGTGCATTATCCTGCAGAAGTTTATGGCATCGAATGAAGTGTAAAGCCACGGGTCGTAATACATCTGACACGTAACGTCCTCGGTTCGGAGTTCCAACATCAGGTGACTGAGACGTGTAACCAATGGCACCCCATTCCATCACGCCGGGTGATACGCCACTACGGGGATGACGAATACATGCTTCCAATGTGCGTTCACCGCGATGTCGCAAACACAGATGCGACCATCACGACGCTGTAAACCGAATTCATCGGAAAAAATTCGTGCAACAAAATTGGTCGTTGAGTTTACCATCGCAGGCGCTCTTGTCTGTGATGCAGTGTCAAGGGAAACTGCAGCCATGGTCTCCGAACTAAAGGTCCATGCTACTGCGAGCGTCGTCGAACTGTTCATGCAGATGGTTGTTGTCTTGCAAACGTCCCCATCTGTTGACTCAGGGGTCGAGACGTGGCTGCACGATCCGTTACAGCCAAGCGGATAAGATACCTCTCATCTCGACTGCTAGTGATACGAGGCCGTTGGGATGCAGCACGGCGTTCCGTATTACCCTCCTGAACCCACCGATTCCATATTCTGCTAATAGTCATTAGATCTCGAAAAACGCGAGCAGTAATGTCGCGATATGATAAACCGAAATCGAGATAGGCTACAATCCTACCTTTATCGAAGTCGGAAACGTGATGATACGCATTTCTCCTCCTTACACGAGGCATCACAACAACGTTTCGCCAGGCAATGCCGGTCAACTGTTGTTTGTGCATTAGAAATCGGTTGGAAACTTTCCTCATGTCAGAACTCCGTAGGTGTCGCCACCGGCGGCAACCTTGCGTGAATGCTCTGAAAAGCTAGTCATTTGCATATCACAGCATCTTCTTCCTGTCGTTTAAATTTCGCGTCTGCAGCACGTCATCTTCATGGTGTACTAATTTTAATGGCCCGTAGTGTAGATGCTTACACTGCGAAAGCGGAAGAACAAAGGACGGTACGAAACAGGAAGGCAAACCCTAAGTAATCGCAGTAAAAATGTGAAGGCTTCTCTGTTCTTTATCAGCATAGAAAGTATTACATGTACTTTTTAACACTTGTGGACTCTCTGGTAAACACACATTTCATAAACATAAGGAAAGAAAAATTTTCTTGGTGTCTTACGTTTGTCTACGATACATTTGCCTACGATACTCGCTGATACATAAGTACTAATTGAAGTCGTGTACAACAAAATTACGAGATTAGTGCGTACAACAAAAACAATATACTATTTGGCATGTATTAAATAAACCGTTTGACAAATCATTTACATAGGCACATGAGATATTTGTACAAGATACACTAACTTAAAATTGAGAGGTATCAATGTTCTGAGTATAAGAGATTAAGTCAGTTCAGTGACGAGTCTGCCCGTGGGAATTGATGCAGCCACTGCTGGAGTGACTTCACAGTTGGCTTGTATGACGTCAATCGGTCGGTGACAACCGGCTGAGTGCGAGCTTTGGCTGTGCACTTCGCAGCAGAGGTGGGCATCGAGGTGTGGCCCGTCCAGGACAGTGGTCATGACATCCGTGCGTTCCGTGCCTCGCGATGCCGGTTCAGACGAGGCAGTCGCATCGAGGTCCGCTGGGAAAGTCGTGCGAGGGGCTCGGCCCATGAGCTGCGGCCGCACTGGACTACAGTAGTATCGGTCTGAGCGAGACCCTGACGTCATCCTAAGTGCCGAGCAGTGCTGTTGCGAAAGAACACGTATGCCACGGGCTGAGAAGAGCTGCGCATGCAGACGCAGGCGACGGGCCGCGGCCTATAGTTCAGTTCTTTTATCTTGGCGGCTCGCGCATGCCCGCCCAGACGCGGCAGATTGCTGCGTTGCCAGTTGCACACGACGCACGCTCCAAGAGAAGCAGCGCTATTGTATAGCATAGTTCGCAAGCTTACGTTTAGGGCGGAGCGCGCAGTTTATGAAGTAAAGCCACCACAGGCGCATTAACCCTTCCGCTGCTACACAGACGTGCTCCCCGCATTCCACGCTGTGCGAGAATTTGTCACTGCACTGCTCGCTTGTGCAGACACATGGTGTTCCGACTGCTTTGACACTCTTATCATTCGATCCGTAGGATCCTAAGCAGTGCCGTAGGGGACCGCACCGCCACTTCCCAGCAAATTAGGGACACTGTTGCTCCTGGGGTATCGGCGAGGACCATTCGCAACCGTCTCCATGAAGCTGGGCTACGGTCCCGCACACCGTTACGCCGTCTTCCGCTCACGCCCCTACATCGTGCAGCCCGCCTCCAGTGGTGTCGCGACAGGCGTGAATGGAGGGACGAATGGAGACGTGTCGTCTTCAGCGATGAGAGTCGCTTCTGCTTTGGTGCCAATGATGGTCGTATGCGTGTTTGGCGCCGTGCAGGTGAGCGCCACAATCAGGACTGCATACGACCGAGGCACACAGGGCCAACACCCGGCATCATGGTGTTGGGAGCGATCTCCTACACTGGCCGTACACCTCTGGTGATCATCGGGGGGACACTGAATAGTGCACGGTTCATCCAAACCGTCATCGAACCCATCGTTGTACCATTCCTAGACCGACAAGGGAACTTGCTGTTCCAACAAGACAATGCACGTCCGCATGTATCCCGTGCCACCCAACGTGCTCTAGAAGGTTTAAGTCTACTACCCTGGCCAGAAAGATCTCCGGATCTATCCTCCATTGAGCATGTTTGGGACTGGATGAAGCGTCGTCTCACGCGGTTTGCACGTCCAGCACGAACGCTGGTCCAACTGAGGCGCCAGGTGGAAATGGCATGGCAAGCCGTTCCACAGGACTACATCCAGCATCTCTACGATCGTCTCCATGGGAGAATAGCAGCCTGCATTGCTGCGAAAGGTGGATATACACTGTACTAGTGCCGACATTGTGCATGCTCTGTTGCCTGTGTCTATGTGCCTGTGGTTCTGTCAGTGTGATCATGTGATGTATCGGACCCCAGGAATGTGTCAATAAAGTTTCCTTTTCCTGGGACAATGAATTCACGGTGTTCTTGTTTCAATTTCCAGGAGTGTAGTTACAACTTTCTTCGTTACTCTTCTCAGAACAACATATTTTTTGTGTATGTAATAACTCAGTTTCAGTTAATACACCGAAGCTGGATACCACTGTACGAAAGAATGACAAATTATTTATTTAATTGATCACATGTGCACTCCCACAAAATAAATCCCTACATCCAATTATGTGAGATCTGTGAAATGAATGAATCTACGGTTGTCTGCTAACCGCAGATAGTGAATGTGCAATATATGATCATCTTTGAGACGGTCCTTTGGTCACCTTCACTTGAATACGGTATCATGGTGCTCCCCCACCTCGACGGAGGTGCGAGCTGACCTGAAGAACGGTCATATTTCAGCACTCTGGCGCTGGATCTTGTGTTGGTAAGACCTGTCATAGTTGTGCTCCGTATAAGACAAAAGAGTGAAGAGATGGTATGCATGTGAAATACTTAAGAGTAGTTTGGAATAATTATTTCTCTATTTCAGGCAGTTTTGTGGGCAGAATTAAATGTCAGGCAGGTTACATTAAGGGGATCGTAGTATTCTTCGGAAGTGACCAATGGTTACAGTGAAACCACGTGTAACAATAAGTTGAAATGCTTGCGAGTACTAGTACTAAGTTGAAATACTTCCGAGTGCTAAAGTTAAGCTGAATTACTGGCGTGTGTACTATAAGTTGGAAATATTTAAGAAATTACCTGTGCGGGACTAGAAATTATAGACGATCACTTCCACCTGGTGAGTACTGTGTGAGTCTCAATCTGTGGATGACACTAAGGATAAAGAGAAGTGCTCGTCCAAGGTATCAGTTAAGGACTCGCGTGTGTGACGAATATGATCTTAATATTACCTTTGCGTGTTATGTTTACGTGTGACGCTAGATTCAAACTCCAATACTCTGAGAGGGAAGTAAGGTGAGTCAGCCGTCTATCCAGCAACGCCACTTGGCTTGCATTGCACAGGAAGACGTGCATATATCCTCCAGAGTTCATAGTAGGAAAGAAAAGTTACGAAGTGGGGCAGTGCCGTGTGAAACTTGAAGTGGGAAAGCTGAAAGTGAAGTGATTCTAACGTTGTGACTATTCTTTGTGGTGTATTCTGTGTTGTCAGTGGGATGTATTTCATGTAATGTAAGTATGTGTGGTTTGCATGGAAGAGTAGAAAGATAGGTTCAGAGGCAGTGGGTAATTCATGTTCCTTTTTGTACCGCTCGGTCTGGAGGAATTTTCGTGATGATGGGTGTGACAGTTGAAATGTGAGATAATGCAAAAGATCCACCATCCTATCCAGAAAGTGCACTGTAGCGTTAGATAATTACGAGAGCATTAGACAGAGAATCACTAATTCAAAGCCATGCCCACTGGGCGGAGTTTCTCATCTGTAATTGTAGTATAAAATGTAATGGTGTGTTTAGCTCATCTGTGAACCATAATAGAATTTATCTGAATAAAAAAGATGGTTAAAAGAAAAAGATTGGTGGCCTTGTTCTTCAAATAGTGTGTAGTCATGATATCCAGAATTTATCACGTGTGCGCCATTCATATTCAGTGCGATGGCTACGTGTTGATCAAAGCCGTTGGGTGAGAAAGAAAATGTGGTATTGCCAATGCATAGTGAACAATCATCCTTTTTGTGTAAATTTTTAATAGTCAGATGTGCGTTATCCGTTTCCGTTGTGTAATATTCAAACAGGAGATTAATTTGTAGTTTAATTTTGGGTACTTGAGCTCACAATCAGTCATTGATGTTTTGCGATAAATAAGAATAAATCCACTCGCTTGGTAGACCACTCATCTTGCAGGCCTGACTGCTTGATGCCACAGTATGAGCAAGGCATGTGGGTGCCTCTCATAATTTCGACCCTGCCAGGATTGTGCTGTTAGGGTTTGCTGTTAAGATTTTTTAAATTTTTTATGGGGTTTGTCAAGATTTTTACGTATATTGTGATAGCGCTAAGAAGTAAAATTTTTTGTTTGCAGTTTCTTTCTCGATTGGTGAGGATCTTTTATTTTTTTATGATTGCTATGTCGTCCAAGGCTGGAAGATCGCTGTACAATTTTTTTTTTTTTTTTTTTTTTTTTTTGCGAAATGTCCGTAGTAACTAGGTCGCAGTCGAAAAGAAGAGCGATTTTGGGGTGAACGTAGCAGTCGAGCAGGAAGTAGGTGTCGACCTTGGGTTAATGAGCGAGAACGGCAAACATTCGGAAGGGGCTGAATTGGTCAGAGGACCGCGGCTAGGTGATCCTTAAGGCGGCGGGCTTTGTCCACAATCGGGAGCTTTTCCCGACGACGCTGGCGACGTGATGAAAAAGTGGTAAATAAAGGTGAGCAGAATTGAATAATGTGGAGATGTCTTAGATGTATGTTACAGAGAAGCCTGTGTATGCTGCAATCGAGATTGATGCGAATGGAGAAGGAAGGTCAGGAAATGATGGAGTAATGGACGGACAGAGAGCCGAAATACGAACGAAGAGATGAGGACAACTGCACAACGTGAAAGGACACAAAGGGAGTATGAGATCCAGATGGTGAACGTTGTGGATACTGGCGTAAGATGTAATATAAGTGTAAATCTAATTCTTACCATAACATTTGCAATATGGCAAAAATAATATTTTTGTTGTTGTTGTTGAAGCCTGGTACCAGTATAACTAACCAAAACATTCCCAAGAATGTGTACAGTTATTTTGCAGGATGAATAGTTTGTGTATTTTTTGTTCTTAGAGGAAATGTCGCAATTCTAAGTTGATATTTAGCAGGATGGATAATCGGTAAAGTGAATGCAGAGGTAAGCCGACGGAAAGGACGAAATCGGAGACTGTAATGCTATCTCCGAAACAACTCCATGTGTTATATGGTTGAGTATAAGGGAGTAAAGGTATGTTAGCAGGATGGATAATCGGTAAAGTGAATGCAGAGGTAAGCCGACGGAATGGACGAAATCGGAGACTGTAATGCTATCTCCGAAACAACTCCATGTGTTATATGGTTGAGTATAAGGGAGTAAAGGTATGTTATGTTGACGTGAGTGAGGTGGTGTTAAGGTATGCAGTGAAAGTATAGCTAACCTTATCTAAGCTACAGTTTGTCAGGCAAACGAGGTGAGCGCACCGAAAGTAGCCAATTACAATGTACTACTGCAGTTTTTACAGAGGATGTATAGAGATAATAAGGAAGGATTTGAAGCGATGGATAAAGATAATAAGGAAAGATGGGAAGCGTATATAGAGAGATTGGAAGCGATGGATAAAGATAATAAGGAAAGATTGGAAGCGATGGATGAAGATAATAAGGAAAGATTGGAAGCGATGGATAAAGATAGTAAGGAAAGTTTGGAGGCAGTGGATAAGGGAAATAATGAGGCAACGAGGAAGCAGGGTCTGTCCGCAGTTAATAATCGGTTAGATGAAGGGGAGAAGAATCTGGGTGCGTTAAAGCAAGTACGTGAGGCCGTGAAAAAAAAGCCAATAATTTGGAGGTACGAATAATTGCAATAGAGAGTGATATTATAGAACCTAGGGGCATGTTGCCGGATGAGCGAATCAAAGAGGAAGACGACATCAGTGAATTAGAACAACGGTTGTGTCGGATAAAGCAGGTGGCAAACCCAACTGGGTATAGTCCAAGATCGCAAAACATAAATGCGGAAGAAGGCATGTCGTGTCGGTAGAAACGTACACTTGTTTTCCGGATCCTGATAACTACCAACATCCATGCCTGTGGCTGTCTCAATTTCAAGATTCATTACCTTCATCGTGGGGACCGCTCCTCAAAATGAAGTGTAACCATTTGAGGGACGAGGCTAGAGCGAAAATGCAGGAAGTTATTAAAGAGTGTAGTAGCTAAAAGACATTTTGTGACAAGTTTTTAAATGAATTCTGGTCGAAAAGTAAGCAGGACCAGGTTAAGCAAAGCATAATGATGATGCCAAATTGTAACGAAGGTGGTATATGAGATCCAGTGGTGTGCTATCAGAAAATGCTGGGACGAAATAGGTATTTGGATGTGCCATACGAACCTGGGGACCTCATTAGGATCTGTATAACGAAGTTGCCAGTGAAATTGCGCAGAGATATAGCGATAGCAGGCAGAGGATTAGACGATTCTGCGTCATTTCAGCACTTGTAACAGGAACTGGGTTATGAGAGCAACATCGTGAACGGAGGTACGACTGATAGGTGAGACAGAGTCGAGGATAGGAACGGCAGAAACTGTCATAATGACAGGAGGGCAATGAATCCTGGCATTTCATTCTCGTCATAATGGATTGATGGATAGGAGAAACTAATCCAACATATCAGCCCTTAGCATATTGCTTTAAAACACATGCCGCTGTCACAGAAAATTGTCCATGTAGCAGACATACTCTACTGATATGTAGGTATGCAAATACCATACTTCTGATCATAGAATAAAACAGCAGTAATGACATCTGTTAGGCTGGTCTCTCAGAGCAAGTAGACAGTAAGGCTTACAAAAATTTGCAAATTTTGATTTGGAGCACTAAAGTAAAAGGACTGTTCCCTAAAAAAAACCAGTTGCTAAAAACGTTATGTAGTGATGCCAATGAGTACAGTTTAATAAGTGCAATTTGACTACTGCAGGTACTTAACACGTAATTTAAAAAGTCAACAATGTGATCTGTATGGCATGGGGTAGATTTAAGCTGCTGTTACAGGTAACATCAGCTATGTGATCGAAGTTTTTAGATTAGCTGCCGTCTGATATATAGTATGTCATTGTCGCGGTGACAGTTATAATGAAGTGCTGCGTATGGTTGTTCGGAATCTGGTGTTAGGGAAAGAGGCCACTGGCACCAAAGTTTCTAACACTTGTGTTGTCCCTTTCTCCCAGCTTGTATATTCTCATGTAAGCACAGATTCCTAACTGGCAAATTCTTTACTGTGTATAGTGAACCATTCAGAGTGAGGCGGATTGCCGATGAAAATGCCGTACTGATTGAGACGATCAAGGAAAACAATCGTGTGGGCTTCTTCACATTTCTAACATCAAATTATGGAAAAGTTAAGGATAGATCGAAAGTAGGCGAGTTATGGTAGATAGTCAGATTATTTATTTGTGGTGTGTAACGCTATGCAGGGTCAAATCGAACATAAGAATTTTCAGGTGGGATGTCAGGAAGTATGACGGAATAGATTGGTCGAATGAGTCATGAACAGGAGTCGACAGAGTGGTGTCAAGCAGAAACGACGTGATGATTAATGAGTGGATAAAGATGGTAGATAGAGAGAGAAGCGACGTGATAAATAGTAGTGGATAAAGCTGATATTTAAGGAAAGAAGCGACGTGAAGCAGTGTGATTAATAAAGAAGTGATTCGAAATGATGAAACAGTGGTAAATAAGGTGAGTAGAATTAAAAAATGTGGAGATGTGTTAGATGTATGTTACAGAGAGGCCTGTGTATGCTGCAATCGAGATTGGTCCGAATGGAGAAGGAAGATCAGGGAATGATGGAGTAAAGGACGGGCAGAGAGCCGAGATACGAATGAAGAGATGAGGACAACTGCACAACCTGAAAGGACACAAAGGGAGTATGAGATCCAGATGGTGAACGTTGTGGAATACTGACCTAAGATCTAAAATGGTTCAAATGGCTCTGCGCACTATGGGACTTAACAACTTAGGTCATCAGTCCCCTAGAACTTAGAACTACTTAAACCTAACTAACCTAAGGACGTCACACAACACCCAGCCATCACAAGGCAGAGAAACGTAAGATGTAATGTAAGTGTAAATCTAATTCTTACCATAACATTTGCAATATGCCAAAAATAATATTTTGTTGTTGTTGTTGAAGCGTGATACCAGTATAACTAATCAAAACGGTCCCAAGAATGTGTACATTTATTTTGCAGGATGAATAATTTGTGTATTTTTTTGTTTCTTAGGTGAAATGTCGCAATTCTAAGTTGATATTTAGCAGGATGAGTAATCGGGAAAGTGAATGCAGAGGTAAGCCGAAGGAGAGAGATGCCAGAGAGAAAGGACGAAATTGGAGACTGTAATGCTATCTCCAAAAAGACTCCATGTGTTATGTGATTGAGTATAAGGGAGCAAAGGTATGTTACGTTGACGTGAGTATGGTGGTGTTGAGGTTAGCTGACTGCTAGGCCTATTCTTTTGGTGTATTAATGGATCGAATGAGAAGGAAAATGTGTCAGTTGAGTGAGAGTCGTAGAGTAATGTGATCAATGCGCACATCCCTGTAAAGGGTATGCTACCTATCAATAAGTAAAACATTATTGTGCTTTATTGTTTGATTTGGATGAACCTCGATGGTAGGTCAGGATATGACGTCATGTGGATGGTACATACATGTCCTAGAAATGTTGTTATATGTAATAAAAGTTAAAAATATGTAAAGAGATACTGATTTCAATCTGTCACTAGTACAAAGGTGCAGTGTATGTTGTAGATTTAGGGTCATCAGTTTCTAAAATGTTTATTGTGTTATGATGTAAAAATAGTTTACTATTTGATATTACGTAATAGGTAATTGTGAGCTGTATAGATTGTTCCTTATTTTTTTTTTTTTTTTTTGTTTCAGTCTGTCACAAGCACAAAGGTGCGTTGTATATTGTAGTTTTAGAATCAACAGTTTCTAATATGATAACTGGGATAGTATGTTAAAGTAGTCTACTATTTGATATTGTAATTATGAGATGTATCGATTGTCTCTTATTCCTTTTTTTTAACACTTTCATGTTTTGAATGAGGGACGACAGTTACAATCAATAGTACAAGTGTGGGCTGTTTACAGAAAAGGATTAAATGTTGATGTTGTATGTGTTGAAAACTAGGGTGTATGATTTTATGTTTTTAGAACAAAGATTCTTTTATTACCAATGTATCTAATAGATCATACATGTAATCAATGAATATTTAAATATTGTAAGAATATCCTTTTGTCTGTAATTTTGCGAGATGCACGGAAGGGCCTGACTGATAGGGTGTCGTAGTGCTTAGGTGCCCACGCAGAACGCGCCCGTACCTACATAAAAATGCGGGAGGGCAAGCTCACGTCCGCATGAGAGAGGCGACAGAGCCGCTGCACTCCCCACTCCACTGTCCGTTGGGGTGCACTCCTTGCGCCCGCTACAACAGGTCAACGGCCTGGAGCGACACTCACCTACCACTGCCATTCATAAGTTGCGTCACCCTTACGAATGGAGACAGTATCCCGCACAGGCAACAGCAGGTGGTTTTTCTGCTCAACGGGTCGCCTGTCGGCGGCGCGACGGTAGAATGAACGACGCGCGGCAGAGTCCGGCTGCGATTTTTTAACAGCAGCTATTAACTAGTACTGGACTGTGGAGCGGTGAAACAAGATGACTGCTCGTGTGTCTCAATAAGTTGTAAAGTGAAGGACTAGTGTTTTCACGTTGTGAGTGGTGGAAAAGATTTTGTCTTCAGCAGACAGGACGAATATTTTGTTTTGTCTTGACCACGGAATGGTGGGTTCCATAAACGTTTGGGAGTGACTTGTTAAGTGTGCTTTCTAAAATGCATGTGGGACGCTTGTTATACTTAAAGAGGACAGTTGTCGTTTGGTGACTAATTATTGCCTGAACACAAGAAACTAAAGTGGGACACAGACATTTGCATTTGTAGTAGGAGACATTTCTTTAATTGGTGCGCGAATAAGTTCTGTTTGTTGGAACATCAAGACTTTTAATTACACCATGAACTGAAAGGAAATGACCGTGGGGAACAGTAGTTCTAGGGCCATTTCTGGACGACCACATTCGTGTGGATGGTAATCTGAGAGTGACTATGACATTTGAGATTAATGTGAGATACATTTACTGTTCAGTGTGTGTTCAAAATGCCGATTTGAGTGACCTAAAGACTTTCGTCCGGGTAACCATGGGAGAGCTTTGACACCGAGGCAGTGTTTCTAGGAAAACTGTCAGCGACTTTTTAACCCCGAGAAAATCACAGAATCAAATGGTTCTGTGTGACTCACAAGATAGGGAATAATGTATTTGCATTTGTAATTGTGTAAATTTTTTTTATATGTTTTATTCCTGAAGGGACAGTAAGTGTAATTGTATTTTAGTAACATATGTGTTTAGCATAGTTAGTGTGTTTTTTTGTTTGTTCTTGGTTAACAAGTTTATGTCGCATGTTTATTAGAATATTTGGTACAATGATGCTTTATTAGCCAGTGTCGTAATACTAAAATAGTGGCTCTTGTTGCATTGGTCAGTAAGGTTGTCACAGGGGACAAGTGTCTGCATTGCACAAAAATTAACTGATGCATTTTGATGCTGTGTACAGAAATAATCTAGTTGGTGTGTTGACTGAAGCCACTTATTTACATTATCACAGTGGTGATATTTCACATTGAAATGTAACGGAGGCTAGTCGAAATGCAAGATCTTGTCGTCTAAATATGTAACAACAGAGAAATTAGCAGTAGAGTAAAATACGAGAGCTACTGGTGGATTCAAGCACTTATTGCTAACTATTTACTGCGTGTATTGATCAAAGTTGATGGACTGACTAGCTCACTAGCAGGTATTTATACTGCTGGACATGGATAAGGTTTAAACTCACAGTCGAGTAGTGGTGGCAATTGCTAAAGTGATGATAGTTACTGAGGTATGTCATTGTGTCTTAGATTGACTATATTACATAACCAGTACGTAACTTGTGTTATATTTCATTGTTTTTTCCTCAGTTTTATTTCTCTGTAGGTTTGATGTACATTTTAAAGTAATGGTATGGAGACTGACTTTCTACATGTAACTAGTGTACGCAATTTTTTTTCTTTTCTTTATTTTGTTTTGTATTTAGACATTGCTGTGTAAAGATTATACCCCAAAATTTATGTATGTCAGATTACTTACTATGTGTGGACGGTGAGCTTTTTAGAATTTCATTAGTACAATTAGTATTTTTTTATTTGTTATAGAATTAGTAAAGTTTGGATTACTCCTAAAATTAACGGAGGTCCAGGTAACTAAGCAAATTTTTATCTCACCATTTTCTTTATTTGTATGATGTAATGTTTTATTTGTCATTTGGATTGTTGTAAATTTGTATGTGTACATTACTCCGGATTGTGGAGAGTACAATAATACAACAAATGTGTCAATAAGTTGGTAAAGTAACAGCATCTGGTTGTCTACTTCAGGTCACAAGGGGGTAAGGTCTCCTGGTTGTTATCGTTCCTTGCTAATTTTGTTCGAATACAGCTTTCTTAAATAAATGTTCGGAACTACCCTCGCATTGCAAGAATAGTACCGTGATTTTTTTTTTTTTTTTGCACCGGTAGGCGGTCAGAACAACATATTTTTTTGTGGGTAATAACTAAATTTCACTTAATACACCGAAACTGGATACCAGTGTAGGAAAGAATAACAATTTATATATTTAATTGATCACTTGTGCACCCCCACAAAATAAAGTATTACATCCAGTTTGGTGAGATCTGTGAAATGAATGAATGTATGGTCGTCTGCTAACCGAAGACAGTGAATGTGCAATATATGATCATCTTTGAGACGGTCCTTTGGTCACCTTTGGTGGAACCAAAGAGGTGAAATTTACCTGAGCTTTGAGCGCCTGAAATGTGGCTGACCAATACGGTAACATGGTGCTCCCCTACCTTGACGGAGGTGCAGGCTGGCCTAAAGAATGGCCATATTTCAGCTCTCTGGCGCTGGATTTAGTGTTGGTAAGACATGTCTTAGGTGTGCTCTGTAAAAGACAAAAGAGTGGAGAAATGGCATGCATGTGAAATACTTAAGAGTAGTTTGGAATAATTATTTCTCTATTTCATGAACTTTCGTGGGGAGAATTAAATGTCAGGCAGGTAATGTTAAGGGGATTGTAGTACTCATCGGAAGTGACCAACGGTCACAAAGAAACCACATGTAGCAATAAGTTGAAATACTTGCGAGTGCTAGTACTAAGTTGAAATACTTCTGAGTGCTAAAGTTAAGCTGAATTATGGCGTGTGTACTATAAGTTGGAAATATTCAAGAAATGGCTTGTGCAGGATTTGAAATTAGAGACGAGCACTTCCACCTGGTGAGTACTGTAAGGAAAGTGCACTGTAGCGTTAGATAATTACGAGACCATAAGATAGAGCATCACCAATGTAAAGCCAAGCCCTCTGGGCGGAGTTTCTCATGTGTAATTGTAGTATAAAATGTAATGGTGTGTTTAGGTTATCTGTGAGCCATAATAGAATTTATCTGAATAAAAAAGATGGTTAAAAGAAACAGGTTGGTGGCCTTGTTCTTCGAATAGAGTGTAGTCATGATATCCAGAATTTATAACGTGTGCGCCATTCATATTCAGTGCGATGGCTACATGTTGATCAAAGCCGTTGGGTGAGAAAGAAAATGTAGTATTGCCAGTGCGTAGTGAACAATCACTGTTGTATAAATTTTTAATAGTCAGATGTGCGTTATCTCTTTCCGTTGCGTAATATTCAAACAGGAGTTTAATTTGTAGCTTAATTGTGGTTACTAGAGCTCACAATCAGTCACTGATGTTTTGCGATAAATAAGAATAAATCCACTCGCTTGGCAGACCACTCATCTTGCTGTCCTGACTGCTTGGTGCCATAGTATGAGCAAGGTATGTGGGCGCCTCTCAAAGCAATAAAAATTTTGCAGTGTACCGGTGACACTACAATTCTATCAGAGACAGCAAAAAACTTGGAATAACACTTGAATGGAGTACACATTGCCCTGGGTAACCTCCCCACAAAATAAAATAGTGTAACTTTCCAACAAAATAAAATAATATGAATAATATTCTCATTTAGTGTAACTATGCAACAGTGAAAATATAATACAATATGTCAAACATTAGAAATTTTCCTGGCGCAGCTAAGTGCAATGCTGGCCGATAGATTTGTCTTATATAAAAGGAAAGAACTGATTTTTTTTCAATAATCGGGATGTCCAAAGATTGGAGAAATTAGTGAATTCTTTAAATTGAGATTAATGTCAAAAGTTGCTTTTTATGAGAAAGATTATTATTAACAGATTTTTTTTAAAACATTTACATGGGACTTGATGTGACAATACTACATATGCGCGAGGCTGCTTTTACCTTATCCTACAACGCTGAGGCTCTGCCATCGCTGCACACGACCAGCCCAGCCAACACGAAACACCAGACACGACTGCTCGCTAACAACAAAATAGTGGTACTGCAGTCAATACTGCTCTTTGGTCTCAGATTCTCTTCCAGCTCACATATCGCAGGCAGCTCGTGAGCAATACATCGAAATTACATCAGCTCGAGTGCGGTAGCAACAAGTTCTTTAATTATGGACCTGTTACATAATCCTCCACTGGGGGGGGGGGCAAAAATTTGGCAGCGATGGCGAGTCAGTTGGACTTGTCATGAGCAACAAATTTTTCTACAATCTATTTAGGTTACTAAGGCTACAATCACAGAGTATATACATCATTGATAAGTGGCGAACATATTAAGAAATTAAATAGAGTGCACATGCCCTGAGTACAAAACATATTCAGAAATGACAAAGTATATACGCAATGAGTACAAAATATATTAACAAAATAGAATGCACAAGCACGATAAAAGTTTTTAGCGTTTTTTACTACTGAATTTATTAAGAAAAGAAATAAAGTGCACATGCACTATAAAAGTTTTTATCATTTTATAAGAATTTAAATGCACTGTATAAGCCTTTACTATTTTACAGGAACTAGGAAAGTAATGGGATGGATTGCATCATGGTTGTAGCAGAGTAGGTTGCACGTAGCTGCACTGAAAGTCCATATCTTTCTACAGAAGCACAACACCAAGTGAGACAATCTGAAGTTCTCTTCCCTGAAGTATTTATCAGTGTAGCCATGACACTGAAATGTTGTATTAATATTTAATGTTATCATTTTGGTAGTACATTAGGTACAACAAACAGTAGGACCATAATAACATCTCCATCGTTCAAGGTGGTGGACAGCTTGATATGTCAACACCATATTCTTGTAGAATCCATACTCTTACAACAACGTAGAATAAGTGCAAAAAACCAATATAGTGCTCCATGATCATGAGTATGGACAGGATAAACGGATATTGCAGTAATTAGGTCAGAAGGTGAAGGACACATTAAGTCTTATGCTAGTCATAGAATTACACGAGTGTATCAACCGATATGAACAATTATTGGCACTCATTGGCTAGTTACTAAAGATGTAGTAAATATTGAGTATTACAAAACACTATTCATAACTCATCTGATTGAATCAGTGGCATTCATTGGCCCGTTACTAAACATGTAGCAAGTATTGAGTATTACAAGACATTATTCATAACTCATGTGATTGAATCGCATTCATTGGCCAGTTACAAGGTATTCATATAGTGTTACAAAACATTATTCAGTGTTATTTACAAGTCATCAGTTAAAACAGGAGCTATTGGGCGTAGCATCAAGTTACTGGTGTTTATATACGATATCATGTAAGTGACATAAGACATATTTAAAATGTAAGACATTGGAACTATTACTCAAGATCGGTAGTCCAATAATACATAGATATAATGGAATCAATACGCAGAAAAATTCAATTTTTATTTAAGACTAAAAATATATCTTAAACTGGTAGCATTATTTAGTTTTATACTGGTAATAGTTGGGACTCTTAATAATTTTTTTAAGCAATACATTGCACTGGGATCGATAATTAATTGCTGGGGCATGAAAATATTTGCTTTTGACTTATTGCTGGAAATAAGGATTATTAACGTCATTCATCATGAGTCAGCTCTAGAGAGGTTACGAAATAAGTACAGTATATGTGATCACATTCATAACTGATATACACCACTGGGTAAAAAATGCAAGTACTAGAACAGGTTTAATAACTAACTGCTTATAGCATGTTATGTCACGAAAAGCTTCTCCTGGAAAAAATACAAAATGAATTATTGAGCCGAAAGAAGAAATGCATATTATGCAGAAAAATAGTGAACTTCGAATTAACAGGTAATGAAACGTGTACTTAATATGTATGTACTCTAGCTGTCTTTTCCAAAACATTCAGTCATTATACTATGCGACATAAGACATACTGTCAAAAGGAACTGCAAGAAATACTTAAATAACTACATAGCATTTCTTAACTAACAGTAAATAAATAAACATCATTATCATCATCTGCGAAGAAAAACATTATTCATATTAGCATATTCTTCATATAACTATTCATCATCATTTATTATCATCTGCAAAAAATAGACACTTCATTATGCATATTCATATTACCATTTACTTCATACAACTCTTCATTATCATTCATTAATTCATATAGTATAGAGTTTCTTACTTCTATCATATTTCATCACTAAAATTAACATCTGTAGTTCTGTCTGACAGTCTGCATCAATCGCCTTGTATTCTGAAAGAAAAATAATTAGTCAAGACTGCTATCATACGATGTATACAGTATATTCTGGTTAATGCTTGTTAATTCTGATCCATTTACTCTTCATGACAAGATATTGCATTTTCTTTCCTTCATTCTGATGGTAAAATTTCTATTTCATAGTAAACCACTGTGGTTGTTTAATTCATTTCTTTTACATGGTATTGCTTTCTGAAAAATGATGAATATGGATTTATATCTTGCATTTAATTCATATACCCATTAAATAAAAACTTGTTTCTAGTAATATAATTAAGCATACAGCATAGCATGACAGAAAACGTATTAGGTCAAAAACATAGAGAGTTTTCAAGTGCAAAAAATGTACACACAGTATCATAATGTAGTAGCAAAAAATGTAAAACAGTCAAGATGTTGAGATATAAGGCAAAATGTCAATGTCAACTGGTGTTTGTTACATCTTAAACATTTCATAGTGCATACAGACCAAAATTCTACTTTCAATAGGAAAACAATCATACATACACAAAATCGAAAATGTGCACGGTCTGATATATAACGACAAGAAAAGCGACCTGCTAACCTTACCTTGCCGGACACTTGCCAAGAAAAAATATGATAATTATCAGTAAGTGTTCACATCAATAACCGGAAAAGGCATTACAATGTGATAAATCATAAAGTATGTTCATTCAATAAAGGGTTTAATGTTGGAGACATGGTGATTGCCTTTGCTTTTTCTGGTTCTCAAAGTTTCAGCATGTACCACATTGGGATGAGGAATGTTGCGAATTCTGTATGGACCTGCGTATAAAAGTTCAAATTTACTGCATCTACTCTTTCCTCTGTTTTTGCTGTCTTCTCCGGCGCTCTGCGGCACGTTTGATGTTGTTGAGCGCAATCTCAATTATTTCATGGTGGCGTAGTCGACGAGATGTAGGAAAGGATACTAATTCTTTAATTTTGTTAGGTGGTTCAACATTTTTCAACATAACAGTCGGAGATAGCATATTGGATTCATTTGGTATGGAGTTAATTACATCCCGGAATGAGAGTATGTGTGTATCCCAATCAATATGTCTTTTATGGCAGTATATTCTACATAATTTACCAATTTCTTTCATCAGTCGTTCACAAGGGTTCGAAGAAGCGTGCTACTTGGATATATAAATCGGAGAAATGTTTCTAGCTCGTAAAATACGTGTCCATATCGCAGATCGAAATTGTGGTCCATTGTCGGAAATTACTTTCAATAGATGCCCTACATGAAATAAAAAATGTTTTACAAATGCATTCGAAATAGATTTAGCAGTAGCTTTGCGCAACGGAGTGAAGGTAACAAATTTCGAAGTGAGTTCAACAGCGACAAAGATGTAGCAAAAACCTCTATTAGTTCTGGGACTCGGTCCAAAAATGTCTACAGCTGCCATGTGTCTCAATTTAACAGGTACAATAGGATGTAACGGAGGAATATGTGAAGTCGTGTCTGATTTAGCTTTCTGGCAGATTTTACATGACGCTAAAAATCGTCGAATACGTTTCTCCATGTTGGTAAAATAACAGTTCTGTCTCAGTATAACAAAACATTTTCTGGCTCCATAATGTGCGTAACTTAAATGAGTATACCAAATTAATTTGTTAACAAGTTCGTCAGGAATGCATAATAACCAGTTGTTACAGTCATGGTGAGAGCGGCGAAACAGAATGTTATTGCGTACCGTGTAATGGTTTCTAATGGTAACGTTATTCTTATCTTGCCAAAGGTGTTTAATTACTTTCCATACGTTGTCTTTACTCTGGTCTTGTGCTATGTCTCGTAATGACGATGAAATGAAATTTTCAAATGAGATCTTTGAATATACATGATGCTGGAATTTGCTTGCCAGAAGTTGTTTGCGATGTCTTGCTGATTGTTGCAGAGAGAACGGGATAGTGCGTCTGTGTACCGGGAATGTAAACAATTGTAAAATTAAATTCCTGTAAATAAAGTTTCCATCTGCTTAATCTGTCATGTGTAAATTTAGCGGAAAGTAAAAACTGGATAGCTCTGTGGTCTGTGTAAACGGTAGTATGTCTTCCATAAAGAAAATGACTAAATCGGGGAAATGCTCATACAACACATAATGTTTCAAGTTCTGTAACAGAATAATTGCTTTCAGCAGGTGACAGAATGCGACTTGCAAAGGCGATGTTTTTAATTACTGTATTACCGTCTTCTTCAATTTCCTGAAAAACGTGTACGCCTAAAAAGCTGTGCTAGAACTGTCGGTGGATATGGAAAAATTTCTAGTGAGATCTGGGTGTGATAAAAGAGGTGCATTCAACAAGGCATGTTTCAGATTGACAAATTCAGACTGCGCTTGGCTATCCCAGGACCAAATAGTGTTTTTACCCGTCATTTGGCATAATCTAGGGGTGTCTAAAGCATAGTAATGAATAAATTTACGGAAAAAGTTAATTAAACCCAAAAAGCTGCGTAATTGTTTCTTCGTCGTTGGAATAGTAATGTCACGTAAAGCTTGAAGTTTTTCCGGGTCAGGAGCAATGCCTTCTGCTGAAATTATATGTCCAAAAAATTTTATGGAAGTTCTGCCAAAGTGCGATTTGTTAAGATTAACTGTGAGTCCTTGTGCACGAAAAGTTTGCAACAGTTGTTCTACAATCAGATTGTGTTCAGACAAGTTAGCTTCTGCAATAAGAATGCCGTCTACATACGTTGTGATTGTGTCTTTTAATTCTGTCGGAAGTATAGTATTCAAACCGCGAATAAATGCTGCTGAAGAAATTGTTAAACCGAACGGTAATTTACAAAATTAATAAGTCACCAAAACGGAGAAATGCTGTGTACTTTCTGCAGTTCGGATGGAGCCGAATTTGCCAAAATCCCGATTTCGAATCTAATGTGGAATAAACAGCAGTACCATGAAATTTCTGTAGAAGTTCTTCTAGTGTCTGTGGGCGATCTGTTTCATTAATAATAATGTCGTTGATGTGATACGAATCAAGTACGAGTAGAAGTGATCCATCCTTTTTCTTAACAATATGGAGCGGGTTTATGTACGGACTACCTGCTGATTTAATAATACCATGGTCAAGCATAGCTTGCAGTTCTTTCTTCACTTGTTCTCTGTGAATATACGGAATGGGATAATGTTTAGCTTTAAATGTGTCGTGCTGTTTAACTTGAAATTCATACATGAAACCGGACATAGTACCAGGGATGTTGTCAAAAACTGGAGGTTGCTGTAAAAGAATTTTGCGTATTGCGTACGTTCGACGTCTGTATTTGCACTGCTTCGTTTAACCTTATCCGAAATCATTTGTATAACGTCATAGTCGGCTTCGTCTGGTGTATTGTAGTTGTGAACATACGTATCTGTGAAAAATGTGGAATGACAGTTTATGTTACGTGATGCAGAAATAACCTCTGCTCGATTAATTACATGTTTATCTGCATATACAGCATGCTGAAATTGTAATGCCAGTTGTACATTTTCATCTTTTAACATTAAATAGGAATTTTGAAAGTCAATAATTGCGTCATGTTGTACCAGAAAATTCGTACCTAAAATAACGTCTGTTGTCAATAAGGGAAAAATCAAAACATTGGAGTGGAACGTATGACCTGCAATACAAATTGATAAGTGTGTCTGTAATTTTACATCTACTCCTTTACCAGATACTGCTCCTTTTACTTTAGTTTTACCTAATGGTAACGTAGGATAAGTATTCTCTTCGTTACATTCGTTGAAAGTTTCCTCATTTATAACTGACATACGTGATCCAGAGTCGATTACTGCTGAAAATGTGTATGATCCAATCTTTACTTCAATGACAGGGTGGCAAATGGTTTTTTGAATAACTGGTTTTTCCTGCAAAAGAGTGTCTCGGATGTCGTCAAAAGTAATAACATTCTCGTGAACAAGAGCTGTGTATCAAAAGTATTGCTTACATCGCTGGAAGGTTCAATCTGTGCTGTATCTAGTCAAATTCTATCTGACGTGCTGTTATTTGCGGAAGGATGCTGTGGCATTTCCACTATTTGTACTGTTCTGTTATTTCTCCCTGACGTACACTCCTGGAAATTGAAATAAGAACACCGTGAATTCATTGTCCCAGGAAGGGGAAACTTTATTGACACATTCCTGGGGCCAGATACATCACATGATCACACTGACAGAACCACAGGCACATAGACACAGGCAACAGAGCATGCACAATGTCGGCACTAGTACAGTGTATATCCACCTTTCGCAGCAATGCAGGCTGATATTCTCCCATGGAGACGATCGTAGAGATGCTGGATGTAGTCCTGTGGAACGGCTTGCCATGCCATTTCCACCTGGCGCCTCAGTTGGACCAGCGTTCGTGCTGGACGTGCAGACCGCGTGAGACGACGCTTCATCCAGTCCCAAACATGCTCAATCGGGGAGAGATCCGGAGATCTTGCTGGCCAGGGTAGTTGACTTACACCTTCTAGAGCACGTTGGGTGGCACGGGACACATGCGGACGTGCATTGTCCTGTTGGAACAGCAAGTTCCCTTGCCGGTCTAGGAATGGTAGAACGATGGGTTCGATGACGGTTTGGATATAGCGTGCACTATTCAGTGTCCCCTCGACGATCACCAGAGGTGTACGACCAGTGTAGGAGATCGCTCCCCACACCATGATGCCGGGTGTTGGCCCTGTGTGCCTCGGTCGTATGCAGTCCTGATTGTGGCGCTCACCTGCACAGCGCCAAACACGCATACGACCATCATTGGCACCAAGGCAGAAGCGACTCTCTTCGCTGAAGACGACACGTCTCCATTCGTCCCTCCATTCACGCCTGTCGCGACACCACTGGAGGCGGGCTGCACGATGTTGGGGCGTGAGCGGAAGACGGCGTAACGGTGTGCGGGACCGTAGCCCAGCTTCATGGAGACGGTTGCGAATGGTCCTCGCCGATACCCCAGGAGCAACAGTGTCCCTAATTTGCTGGGAAGTGGCGGTGCGGTCCCCTACGGCACTGCGTAGGATCCTACGGTCTTGGCGTGCATCCGTGCGTCGCTGCGGTCCGGTCCCAGGTCGACGGGCACGTGCACCTTCCGCCGACCACTGGCGACAACATCGATGTACTGTGGAGACCTCACGCCCCACGTGTTGAGCAATTCGGCGGTACGTCCACCTGGCATCCCGCATGCCCACTATACGCCCTCGCTTAAAGTCCGTCAACTGCACATACGGTTCACGTCCACGCTGTCGCGGCATGCTACCAGTGTTAGTCTGCGATGGAGCTCCGTATGCCACGGCAAACTGGCCGACACTGACGGCGGCGGTGCACAAATGCTGCGCAGCTAGCGCCATTCGACGGCCAACACCGCGGTTCCTGGTGTGTCCGCTGGGCCGTGCGTGTGATCATTGCTTATACAGCCCTCTCGCAGTGTCCGGAGCAAGTATGGTGGGTCTGACACACCGGTGTCAATGTGTTCTTTTTTCCATTTCCAGGAGTGTATTACGTTCGGGATGATATCTACTGTCTGGTTCATTCATGATAAGCTGTTGTTGCCGATGATTCTGCTGCTGGTAAGACCGACTGTTACACTGAAAACTGTGCTCATTACTTTTACTTCTGTCATAATAATCGTTGCGATATGAATTGAAATGGTGTGTTTTCTGTACGTAGTGATTTCCTTGTTGCTGTGCGTTACTATTTGGTGGAGCCGACGCTATACGCGTAGGCAGCGAAACATTAAAGCTTGGTTGACCTTGCAGACTGCATTGTTGGTTAGGTATGCTAACCGACTGGTTGCGGAGAAAACCCTCTACTGTTGCCAAAATATGTTTGCGATTGCTGAAAATTTTGTACATACTGATGATTAATATTTTACCACTTATTAAAATTACGCTGGTAGTTCTTGTCATTTCAGGAGTGTCTAATGAAAATTGTCACTTTCCGTAAAACTTGTCATATCTGGTTTTCTTTACTCATTACTAATTCCAGATAGATCGATAGCTGAAGAGCTGTTTTGATAGATATAAAGGATAGTAGAACAGAAGGCAGCAGTGCAGAAAACTAAAGATGAAATAGCACTACTACGGCTCGGGGCCCTATACACGCTACGGCACATATTTATGGAAGTGTAATGAATCCCCTGAGGTCACTAAGGCGCTGCAAAAAAATTTTTGTTTCTGCGTTACAGGCAATGCCGGTGAAAATTCAAAAGCAAATTGTATCCAGTCCAATTCTAGTTTCTGCATTAAAGGCCAAGCTGATGAAAATACAAAAGCAAATTGTCGTATCCAGTCCA
Source organism: Schistocerca gregaria (assembly GCF_023897955.1). NCBI lineage: Eukaryota > Metazoa > Arthropoda > Insecta > Orthoptera > Acrididae > Schistocerca > Schistocerca gregaria. The sequence continues at coordinate 397,066,970 of NC_064931.1, read as the reverse complement.
AAGGATGTATTTGTGTTCTGTCATTTTTAAATACCTTAGATTTTTGCACGGATAAATATTGCTTATAATCAACGTTATCGTCTCTGAATGTGTGAACTGGTTCAGGATTGTATGACAATCCGTTTGTCTGTGTTTGCCCGGAATCAAAGTCACGTACTCTGTAAATTACCTAAATTGTACTTGCTATGTGAGTGTGAGAAATGTTCGGAAAGTGGCGTATGCTGTATCGTGTTACAGGCTGAGACATTTTTCATCTCCGTCAGTTCTTGCTGTAAAGACGACACTTTTCTACGCAATGTATTGTTGGACGAACCTATCTCACTGATTGTCTGCTGTAAATGCTGGAATTCGGGTGTCTGATTGAAAGAAATTGGTGACGTATCGTCTGATTCGGTGTCATTGTTATTTTCGATAACGTCAATACGACTGGCCAATTCATCAAATTTTTCAGTCAGTGTTTTTACCTGATCATCATTTTTAGTGTCACAAGCATTAATTTGTTTTTGGATTTTACGGGTAGTTTTGTTCAATTTCTTAACGTCTGCTTTAATGGCATCGGGATCCTGTATTAATTCTAATTGTTCAAGTCTGTTGGTCACTGTCTGAAAGTCTACTGTGTGTGTGTCTGTTTTTGTTTTAAGATCGGAGATTTCATCATGCAATTCGGTGTTCAACTGTTTAATAGTATTGATGTCGTCTAATACTGTAGCAAGGTTATTGTCTACGTATGTTTTTGCTTTCGTAAATAATTTACGCTTATCTTCCTGTCTCTGTGCAGTAACTGTTTCCATGACTTGTTTCTTTACTTTGTTCTGTTCCTGTATGAATTTACGGTAATGCGTTTCACTGTTTTGTAGGTGGTGATTAAAACGTTCGTCTATTAGGCTGTTCGAATTTCGTGTCTACTTTCGCATCCAGTGTGCGTGAAAGTTCTGCTGACATTAATTTAAACTCGTCGCGTAACTGTGTTGCGTTTGCAGAACATTGTTTAGCGACTGCACTAATTTCATCTCTAAGTAATTTAGTTGTGGCTGCATGTGTATTACTTAATTCTTGTGCAATGGATCTAATTTCTTCACTATTATTCCTAGCACAAGCCTTAATTTCCTCACGTAATTGTTCTTTAGTATCATGACATTGTACGGCAACGGCTGGAATCTGTTCATTAATCTGTTTAAAGTTATCATTAATTTGTTTGATCGACCTGTCGTGTTTTTCATTCGGCTGTTTGAAACTTTCATTAAGTTGTTTGTTCGATTCATTAAGTCGTTTGAAATTGTCGTCTTGTTCTTTCTTCGACTGTTTGAGATTTTCATTAAGCTGTTTGTAATTGTTGTCTTGTTTTTTATTGAATTGTAGCAATAGTGCTACAACTTGATCCAAGCCAAAATTACCGGCGCTATTCTCTGTACTGTGTGATGGTGTATATGCATTTGTCACGTTTTGTGAAACCATTTGGTCATTGTCTGATTCACGAAAAGGTTTGCTAATTGGACGAGCACTGTGGGTCACTACCTAGGAATCAAATAAATCTGACGTATTTTGACTACATTGTTCATCTTCGTGAGAACAATTTATCTGTTCACTGTGTAAATTTTGCAAATCATGTGTGTTAAACTGGGCAGCGTTCATTGTAACGGAACGTGCCGCGTCATCAATTGTCGTTAAATTTACATTGGACACAATTGAATTTGTTAGCTCATCATTTAGATTAGAATCATTACTGGTGGTCGGTACGCACTGATTGTAACTGGAGGATTATCATCAAGACACTGAGTGTCGCTTGTATTATCAGTCAAATTATTAAAGTCGGCATTTTCACCCATTACGACTCGCGATGTACTGTTAGCAGTTTTTCGCGGCATTTTCACAACTCAAAGTTAAGCACAAAATCAAACAAAGACAAAGCAAACATGGAACAAATACATTTACAACAAAGAGCAATAAATTGCCGATGATCTGTGAAAGAAAAAGTGACAAATTAGTAAATGCGTTGCGCCAGATGAAAACTACTTTTAATATTAAGTAAATAAGAGCAGATATATAGCTGACTACTTCTCAGAAATTCACAAAAGTTCGATCCTGGCCGGTTGTCGCCAAGTGTAACCTCCCCACAAAATAAAATACTGTAACTTCCCAACAAAATAAAATAATATGAATAATATTCTCATTTAGCGTAACTATCCAACAGTGAAAATATAAACCTTTCAATAATTGACAGTCAATTTAACCTGGTAAATTTTGGACGTCAGCAATGATGCGTCATGGCCCTGATACATCATTCTGAATAAACAGAAAAATCTTACCGTAATTAGATCGCCGGATAACGCGTATATATCTGCTCCTATAAGAAATTTTCCTAGCGCAGCTAAGTGCAATGCTGGCCGATAGATTTGTCTTATATAAAAGGAAAGAACTGATTTTTTTTTAATAATCAGGATGGCCAAAGATTGGAGAAATTAGTGAATTCTTTAAATTGAGATTAATGTCAAAAGTTACTTTTTGTGAGAAAGATTATTAACAGTTTTTTTTAAACATTTACATGGGACTTGATGTGACAATACTACATATGCGCGAGGCTGCTTTTACCTTATCCTACAACGCTGAGGCTCTGCCATCGCTGCACACGACCGGCCTAGCCAACACGATACACCAGACACGACTGCTCGCTAGCAACAACTTAGTGCTACTGCAGTCAATACTGTTCTTTGGTCTCAGATTCTCTTCTAGCTTACATATCGCAGGCAGCGCGTGAGCAATACATCGAAATTACATCACCTCGAGTGCGCTAGCAACAAATTCTTTAATTATGGACCTCTTACACCTGGAAAGGGATTATGTTCTCAAAATTCACATCCACTGACAAGACCTAAATTTTCCTTTAATTTTTACTGAAATATTTAAAACAATTACAATATCTGCTGGAAGAAATCATTAAAGATAGCAAATATTTTTTTTATTTTAAAATATGATGTACATGACTAGATTACAGTATTCTGAGAAGGTAGGCAAATAGGACCTCTCCCTTGCTATCACGTGGGTTAAATCAGGAAGTGTTATGGAATCTGTTACGAAATGAGACACTACACAGACTATAGGGCAGCAAAATAACTGATGATGACCGAAGTAGAGGAGATATAAAATGAAGACTGACTACAGCAAGAAAAGTATTAATGAAAAAGAGGGATTTGCTAACATCGAATATAAATTTTAATGTTAGGAAATATTTACTGAAGGTATTTGTATGGTTTCCAAGATGCTACTCCAGGCGGATGTAAAAATGAATGTGCGCAATGGAAAATACTGAAAGCGAAAATAAAGATTTGGCCCTGTCAGACTACCCCATGAAGCAGGTCTTAGGATCTCTTAACGGTGACATTATTTCCTCCTCCTTGCCCTTAACATATAAATTACAACATAAAAATAAATGAATGATTAAGGGAACTAGCAACTACTAAATTGTAAATGTTGTTTCTGCTTATAAATTTATTGTTGATTAAAACACCTTTATATATTACAAATGTTTATGTGTGGATGTACAATGGACATAAAGAGATACAAATGAATTTCCTGACTAATATTATTGATAAACTGTCCAAATCTGCTGCTTTTTATGGCTACGTTATCTAATATAAATAACGCAAGGTAACTGATATCATCTAGGTCCCAAACACTAGAAGACGCTACTTTCAAAGATGATCTACAGTGGTGTGCAACCTCATTGGCAATGAAACTTAGGTGATCACAGCTGTACAGCTTTATAGCCTAATAAGCCGAAGCAATTAGCAATATCACTGAATGTACTGCAGTGATGGATCTCGTGCACGTGTGCGACGATGGAAGAACCCCAGCCACAAAAGAAAATACTCTATAACACTAGGATGGGAGAAGGCGGTCCTCTTACTAGAATAATCTATTACTATCTTCTCCTCTCTGTATTCTACAGACAAGAAATACGAATTCCCAGCCGCAAGGACGGAATTCAGATAACTTTCCAACGTGACTATAGACAGGAGAAGTGATCTCAATCACTGAGCGCTGCGTACTCAACGATGATTCCCTACCCAGAGGCGAAGTCCAGAATCGTATAAGTTAGCAACACCTTCGGTCACCTAAAGCAACTTCCCAGTGCCTTGCGGCACTATATCATGCAATTTAAGCATTAGTGATTTTGCCCGCATTTGTCCTATCATGACAAACGAGCATTGCGACGGTATTTCACTGGTGACAGCTTTCCCCAGCTTTAACATTATCCCCCTGAGTTCCACCGCACGTCTTCGAAAGTCAGTTTCGGCATGATGCTTGATGAGAAAGTCTAGCCCTGGGATAGCACAGCAGCCTTCGCCTGCAACACGCATTACACTGCAAGTGTTGTCAGTTTTGTGATCTCCTGATCCACTGACACAATCCTTGCCTTCCCTATCATTAATATTAGAATCCATTTCCTCTTTCTTCCCCTACGACGTTCTTTGAGGCAATGCCGTCACAGGTGGTGCAGAATTTGCGTCCTTCGGAAATACTAAATGCGTCTTTACCATTTCAGTACCCAAAACATCTGCAATACAATCAGCCTTATTGATAGCTTTCTGTGCAACCACCTAAGTATCTACAGCAAAATTACTGTCGGCAGTTGCACTCTGCAAAACGCTAAAATCATCGGGAGGTGCACTTTCCTCCACATCTGCTCCATGCTGCAGAAATTCGCAACCTCTCCGCCGGGGTATACCTCACTAATTACGTAAACAACAGACGAGGAGAACAAAACAGTACGACAACAAGGACACTGTATGCTACCGGTTCTGCCACCCGTAGTGACCAAGTGGTTCTAGGCGCTTCAGTCTGGAACCGCGCGACCGCTACGGTCACAGTTTCGAATCCTGCCTCGGGCCTGTATGTGTGTGCTGTCCTTAGCTTGGTTAGGTTTAAGTAGTTCTAAGTTCTAGGTGACTGATGACCTCCGATGTTAAGTCCCATAGTGCTGAGAGCCATTTGAACCGTTTTGCTACCCCTTCTGTTTTGCTCTTTTCTGCTGATGGGCAAGCCTGCGAACCGAACGTATTAGTGCAAAATTTTGCCCAACACATTTAATAACGAAAATTAGTCGCCCTGACACTTATACGCTCTCCAGAAGGGTAAGCTTATCCTTTGCTCGATATGTGACATGAACTAGTCGTATGCAAATCTGATTGGTTTCTAACAATATCATCAGTATATGCTAGGATGTTGAGATGTGCTGGCCTAAAAACACTGCCTCCACCAGGTGGTTGCAAATACGAAATACACAAATAATGAGATAATAACATGGGAAAGGAAAGTACTAATCATGAAATGATACTCTCAGTAGTGTTAAATTCTTTACTCTTCTGCAATTTACGCTATACAATATTACACAGTACGAGCAACATTTTAGTTCTGCCTATTCACATTTGGTAATCGGCTGTCCTGTGATATATTCGCGGTTGTTAATCTAAGCGCGGAATAATAACATCAGCGGTGGCAATTGCAATTACATTTAGAACTACACTGACGACTAGCAACGTGAAGCCTCAGCATAGAACGGAAAAGACACGTGATCAGCAATTTACTTTACTTCCCTAACCGCCGTTGCGAATGCACGACCACTACAGTTATCTAACGCTTATCGCTGCAAAGGTTCTCGCCTCAGCGAGATAACATAAATTCTACCTCACCAAAAGCTTCCGTAGGCACCTCCACGGCTGCTGTGGAACACCAAACGATCCTCAGGCTCTCGCTACAAGTACTCTGTCCCAGTAACGAGGTCGCACACCTCGCCAGGACCAACCTCTCTCCTCGACACCCCAGGAACAAGTGTTTCACAGTCGCAACGCTTTTTCCTAGCTCTGTTCTTTTTCCTTCTCCCCTTTAATGTGTGTGGCCAGTCATGTTGCTGGAAGGCGTTTGTTTCAGATCGCCGACTTTCTCAGTTTTGCAATCGACCAAAGCTTCTAGAAGTTTCCAGACTGTTCCAGAAGCTACTGCTCCGGCCGTTCGGAAAACCACCTACACGCCGCCACGCTTTTTGTGAGCGAGCCCCTGTGTCTTCGCCTTGCACTCGGACACGTGGCTCCTGCGAGGCCGCGGTCCACCCGCCTGGGGTTTCCAGGAGTTTTCGTTCCATGTTGTCTACAGCTCTCAGTCCTGCCTGCCTCGTTTCTGTCTTTCCCGTTCTCCTGCCAGCCTCCCGTCTCCGTCCGCTTCACTATCGCCGTGCAGATATTCTGCTACAAATTAAGATCCCTAGTCGATGACGGTATCGTTAATGGTTTCCTGTCTCGATGTTTATACTATTAAAGGGTCTTCTTTGCGGAGTAGTAGTTGTAATGTGGCTCAAAATCATGTACCTTACTACACTTAATCTAATTCTATACTAACACTTACTGTAACTTCACTTCTCCTCTTGAACGGCTACTCATGACTACTACTTTATGTGCTTAAACATAGCGAGCCATATCTATTGCTTGAAATGAAGTACATTTCCCATTCGAAACGGCGTAAACTATAACAAAACTCGGACTTCTAAACAAAACTCATCTTCCCCTCCTAAGAAGCTTCACATGATTAACACCTTATACCATTCCAGACAATGAGCCACACCCATTGATGACAGAGAAAAATAAGGTTCATATTTCCACATGATCAGAACCCAGTGTGAGTCTACTTGCCACATGTCACACATGAAAACAGAACTGAAAAGCTGTTAAAAGGTGGACTGACTCGACGTGCCACTCGCAGGATGAAAGCAGAGCTGACCATTTGCAGTATAGTCGACAGGACCGATTGCGGACCTCTGGTACAGAGCCGAGTGGTGGGTCTGAATCGGAGGCTCAGACGGTTCTGCGAGCGTGTAGGCTGCAGATTCGTCGACTTGCGCCAACGGGTGGTTAGGTTTCGAGTTTCGCTCAATAGGTCAGGTGTCTACTATACGCAGGAGGCGGCTACACAGGTAGCAGGGACTGTGTGGCATGGATTGGGTGGTTGTTTATGTTAGAGGGCCTTGGGGAAACACAAGAAGGAGTTCAGTCACAAAGGGTGCAAGCTGAACACAGGAAGAATGTCGATACAGAAATCATTGGTATAATAGTTGTAAGTTGTCGTAGATGTGTTGGGAAAGTACCAGAGCTCCAAGTGCTAATAGAAAACACTGATACTCAAATCGTTGTAGGCACTGAAAGCTGGCTAAAGTCGGATATAAGCTCAGCTGAAATTTTTGTGAAGAACCTAACGGTGTGCCAGCCGTGGTGGCCGAACGGTTCTAGGCATTTCAGTCCGGAACTGCGAGACTGCTACGGTCGCAGGTTTGAATCCTGCCTCGGGCATGGATATGTGAGATGTCCTTAATGTTGGGGCCTTCTCCACCAGACATCACGCCGCCTAGAGTATCAGCAACCAAACTGAAAGCCTGCCGCCGCGGGTTGCCCGCCGCGCAGGTACATCGAAGCACTATACAACCGACTGGCAATATTGATGAAAGGCCACAGCAACAACCACAACACCAACACCACAGCAAAGACACCAGCGGCCACCAGGGGCCACTACTGGCCCACATAAACATAAGGAAGAGGTCGCTGCAGATCACGGAACTATTTTGACACGTCCAACCACGTGATAGAAAATAGTTCCAAGGTACTAATCCGCCAAAGCAATATAAAGGCAGGTGCTCGGCTGCACATCGGAAGTTCATCGACCTCCAGCAGACATGGATAGCTGCCGCCCCAGCATCCCGGCTTGGATTTTCTCGCTGATCTCTGGATTAGCCTTGGTATATCAGAGAAGTCTCAGTTGTTTTCTATATTATTCTTGTATGTAGTTTTGATTCGAATTCAGGTCATTGTTTTATGTTGGTATTATACTTGCAGAATTTGTTTCGGTTAATTGAAGAGTCCAATAAATTTTTTGTTGTGCTTTGATCGTTAGTTTCTTCAGCTTACGCAGACATAGCAGAGGCGACGAGTTGGTTTGTAGTTTCCTCCCGTTTGTTGCTTGTTCTCCTCCATGGCAGAGGATATTCAGGGCATCGATCGGCCTCGCGCTTTTAGCGAGTATGCAGCAGACGAATGAACTTATTATTCAGCAATTGCAGGCTCTGCCTGCTGTCTCCCGTGGGTCTCCGGCACTGAGTGCTCCGTCCGATTGCCCTCTCATGGTACTGCGGGTCACGCCTCCCGCTTTTCCTAAGTTTGACAAGTCTTTCGAGGTTGGGGCAATTATGTAGCATGGTTGAAACAACGTCGTTGGCGACGTACAGGGGCTTGCGATTCTTCTTGTCTACGTCGGTCCGGAAATATATCATCTGTTGCAGCAGCAGCACACTGACATGGGGCCACACACTCTGTCGTATGAACAGTTGACTTCGAGTTTGTTGGAGTATTTTGATTCTCAGGTCCACGTGGCGGCTGCCCGTCACAAGTTTTTTAGTTGTCAGAAGCTCCCCTCCCAATCTTATAGGGAGTGGGTTGCCACACTTCAAGGCCTCTCCCGGGACAGTCGGTTTTTTTGTGGTAACCCCTCGTGTAAACAGTTGTATGGTTCAGCGCTCATTCGGGACATGCTTTTGTACGTGCTCCGGATGACTAATTGTGGACCAACTTTCTTAAATTGAAAGATCCATCGTTGGATACTGGCTTCAATGCTGTACGCACTCATGAACAGTCTACTTGCTCGTTGACCGAGTTGTTTCCCCCAGCGCAGGTCTTTGTCGCCCTTCCGTCGCGGCGCGAGTATGCCTCAACGGGGTCTCGCAGGTCCCCCCGTACAGAAGGCTCTCCCCCATTCCTGGATACAGGGTGTGTGGCCGCTCCACCACCGGACCAGCCGCCGCGCGTGCTGCGTCAGCTGCCCCAGCCACAACAGCAGCAAGGGTTACTGTCCTGCCAGCAACGTTTCATTTCGCACACGCGAGTTGATTGTCGGTTTCGACATGTAAAATGTTCAGCCTGCGAAAAACAGGGCCACAAGGCGGTGTGCCGGTCATCCTCTTCGATGCTCGTGGACCACACGTCCATCGATGCTTCTGACTCTCTGGAAGACGACTCCGTCCCTCCGCTGCAGATTTCCTTTGTGCAGTCCGTCTTTCCGCCTTCAATGGCGGCAGTCACTCTGATGGTACAGGTTGATGGCGTCTCCCTCCTGTTTCAGGTGGATACAGGGTCTTTCGCCACCATCATCGATGCTGGATTCCACCATCATTTGGGTTCCCCACCTCTCCATCCTTTTCACATGACCCTGCGGAGCTACAGTAATGATGTCCTTAACCTCCAAGGGTGGTTCTCTGGTCGGGTCCAGTACCGCTTCCATGATTTTTAGGCACAGGTATTGGTCCTCTCCGCGCCCACGGCCATGAACCACTTGGGCACGAATCATTCCCTTTATTGGGCTTAGAGATCCATTATTCGGAGCCAGCAGCTATTGCAGGAATTCTTTGCTGTTTTCTCCACCCTGTCTCCGGGAGTTTCAGGGTTTGAGGCCCACATCGAAATCCTTCCCTTGGCTGTCCCAAAATTCCATAATGCTCGCTCGGTTCCTTTCGCCCTCCGTGACGAGTTACGGCAGGATCTTCAACGCCTGGAGGATGAGGGCATCCTCAGCCCCATTCCCAATAGCCGTTGGGCTACGCCCATCGTCGTTCTTGAGAAACCCAACAGGTCCTTGCGCGTTTGTGGGGATTTTAAGGCCACTGCCAATGCTCAGTCTGTTGTCGATTCTTACCCCATCCCGAAGGTTGAGGACATTTTGTCGAAATTGGCTGGCGGCAAGGTGTTTGCCAAAATTGACCTGAGGGATGCATACCTACAGTTACTTTTGGATGAGCCATCCAAAGCTGTTTTGGTCATCTCCAGTCCTTTTGGGCTTTTCCGCTATAACCGCCTTCCTTTTGGCGTCTCTAGGGCTCCCGCCAGAGGTCTTTGTTGGCAACCGGAATAAAATAATAATGGGATCCTTTTACTGACCTCCCAGCTCAGATGATACATTTGCTGAAAGGTTCAAAGAAAACTTGAGTTTGATTTCAAACACGTACCCGACTCATACAATAATAGTTGGTGGTGGCTTTAATTTACCCTCGATATGTTGACGAAAATGCATGTTTAATTCTGGAAGTATGCATAAAATACCTTCCGAAATGTTGCTAAACGCATTCTCTCAAAGTCATTTCGAGCGGTTAGTTCATGAGCCCACGCGAATAGTAAACGGTTGTGAAAACACACTTGATCTCTTAGCAACAAATAATCCTGAGTTAATAACGAGCATCAAAACCGATATAGGGATTAGTGAACACAGGGTTGTCGTTGTGAGATTGAATGTAATCCCCAAATCCTCGAAAAATGAGCGAAATTTATACCTATTCAAGAAAGCAGATAAAAATTCACTTGACGCCAACCTGAGAGACAATCTCCACTCATTCCAAGTTAATAATATAGGAGTAGACCAGATGTGGCTTAAATTCAGAGAAATAGTATCGGCAGCAATTGAGAGATTTATACCAAATAAACAAACAAACGACAGAGCTGATCCTCTTTGGTACACAAAACTAGTTAGAACACTGTCACAAAAACAACGAAACAAACATGCCAAATTTAAACAGACGCAAAATCCCCATATTGGCGATCACCTACAGGAGCTCGAAATTTAGCGGGGAGTTCAATATGAGACGCCTATCCCAGTTTCCACACCGAAACGTGGTCTCGAAACCTGCCAGAAAATCCAAAAAGAGTCTGGTCGTATGTGAAGTACGTTAGCGGCAAAAAACAATCAAAGCGATAAGCATGGAGTTACTATACACAGCCTACCGAAATCTCTTCACAAAAGAAGACGAAAAAATATCCCAGAATTCTAATCGAGAACAGCTGCCAACATGAGTAACGTAGAAGTAAATATCCTCGAAGTAGTGAATCAACTCAAATCACTTAATAAAAGCATGTCTTCTGGTCAAGACTGTATGCCAATTAGATTCCTTTCCAAGTATGCTGATGCATTAGCGCCATACTTAACAATGATATACAACCGTTCGCTCCACGAAAGATCCGTACCCAAAGACTGGAAAGTTGCACAGGTCACACCGATAGTAAAGAAAGTTAGTAGGAGTAATCCACTAAATTACAGACCCATATCGCTAACGTCGATATGCAGCAGGATTGTAGAACATAAATTGTGTTCGAAAATTGTGAATTACCTCGAAGCAAACGATCTATTGAAACACAGTCAACACGGGTTTTGAAAACATCGTTCCTGTGAAGCTCTTTATTCACACGAATTGCTGAGCGCAATTGAATAGGGATTTCAGATCGATTCCGTATTCCTGGACTTCCGGAAGGCTGTAGACACTGTACCACACAAGCTGCTCGTAGGAAAATTGCGTGCTTATGGAATTTTGTCTCATTTATGTGATTAGATTTACGATTTCCTGTCACAGAGGTCACAGTTCGTAGTAATAGACGGAAAGTCATTAAGTAGTACAGAAGTGATTTCAGACGTTCCCCAAGGTAGTGTTACAGGCCCTTTGCTGTTCCTTATCTGTATAAACGATTTGGGAGACAATCTGGGCAGCCGTCTTCGGTTGTTTGCAGATGACACTGTCGTTTGTCGAGTAATAAAGTCACCAGAAGATCAAAAGAAAATCCAAAACGTTTTAGAAAAAATAAAAAATATCTGAATGGTGCGAAAATGGGCAGTTGACCGTAAATAACGAAACGTGTGAGGTCATCCACGTGAGTGCTAAAACGAACTCTTTAAACTTTGGTTACACGCTAAATCTGTCTAATCTAAAAGCCATAAATTCAACTAAATACCTGCGTATTACAATTACGAAGAACTCAAGTTGGATAGAGCACATAAAAACTGTTGTGGGGAAGGCTAAAGAAAGGCTGAGATTTATTGGCAGGACACTTAGAAAATGTAACAAGCCTACTAAGGAGGACACTACGCTACAATTAAGAAAACTTGTTTCAGCCCACGGCCCAGCATGGCAATGCTGATGCTTTGTCTCGTCTGCCTATCGGCCCTGACGAAGTGTCTGATTCTTCCGAATTGTCCTGCATGTTTATTGATTCACAAGGTAAGGAATTTGCTGATGGTTTTCCGGTGCATTTTCGTCGCATTGCTCCCGCGACAGCCGCGGATGCTTCTTTGAAGATACTTTTGCAGTTTATTCGTACTCAATGGCCTCCATCTGCTATGCAGGTAGGTGATCCACTTCTTCGACGTTACTTTGCGCAACGTCTCAACTTGTCTGTACACCACGGTGTTATCTTGTTACGACCTGACAATGATCAGTCTCGTGTGGTTGTACTTCGTTTGTTGCAGTCCGAAATTCTCTGCATGCTGCACGCTAGTCATTAGGGTATAGTGCGGATGAAGCAATTAGCGCGGCGTCACTGCACTTAGGTCAGCAATGATAAACATATTGACAATTTGCTTGCTCACTGTCGCTGTCGCGAAGAGCATCAATCTGCTCCCCGCCAGCGCTTCTTTCCGTGGGGCCGAAACCTACTGCGCCTTGACAACACGTTCATATTGATTTTGCGGTCCTTACTAGGATACCCGATGGTTAATAGTTAGAAACTTTCCTTTTGTTGTACCTATGTCTTCTACTGAATCTGCCAGTACTATTCAGGCTTTGACGTCTATGTTCTGCATTGAGGGCCTTCCTGGAGTTATTGTCTCCGACAATGGCCTCCAATTCGTGTCCTCAGAGTTTGTACCATTCTGTGCTGCTAATGTCATTCGCCATCTGACCTCAGCCCCATTACACCCCCAGGCGAACGGCGAAGTTGAACATTTTGTGCGTATGTTTATGTCGCAGATGAGCAATTTTTGCGCCACGCATTCTCGCGAGCATGCGCTCTGGACTTTCCTTGCTTCATACTGCTCGCAGACGCTCGGTACCTGTTCTCCAGTGGAATTGCTACATGGACACGCCCATCGGTCGCTCCTGCAGCTATTGCTCCCGCTCCCGCTGCTTCGCCTCGTACTGGCTTGGCGCCACATGACTTAGTGTTTTTTTTTTTTTTTTTCTCTGGCAGGCAGCGCTGGGAGCAGCGACTCATTCTTCTCCAGCTTGGCCTCGCCTTATTTGTTATTTCTGGTCCCTCTGGGACTGACGAGAGACATCGGAACCAAATCCGTTTGTGCCGTCCTCGGTTTTCTGCCGCTGGTTGTTTTCTGGCAGAATTGGAGGCTTCACGGATTCCGCCACCTCAGCCTACGACTCCACCGATGGCCCCTTCGCTGCTCGCAACCCCGCCACGGTCGCCCCGCCTGCTGTCGTCGAAGTCGCCGCTGCCAGTCCGGTTAGCTGCATGGGACGGGCGCCTCTCACCGCCACCACGGCCCACCTCCGGCCACTGCTGCCGCCGCCACCACGTTCCTCCGTATTGCCGGTACCGATGGCCGCTGATGCTGCTGTCACGCCGCCGCCGCCGCCCCCGCCGCCCCCGCCGGCCCCGTCGCCGCCGCCGCCCATGGAGGTCGTTGCTCCACGTGCTCATCCGAGCATACCCAGTGGCGGTGCGCAGTTTTCCACCAGCAGTTCGGGGTCGCAAGTGGATAGCACAGCTCAGTAGTTCCCCTGTCCGCCCATCAGCTGCCCACCCCTGGGTTTCTCCACCTGTCGTCGGAAGCCCTACTCAATGGCGGTGCATCGTTTCATGCGGGAGAGATGTGGTATCGATAGCTACGATGCGACAGTGGAGGTGAAAGTTCTTAAGTTGGTACTAAAACAGGCACCAACGACAGCGTCCTCTAGCCGGTGCTGTGATGGTCTATGAGCTCCATGACAGATTCTGCCCATCTTGATCAAGAGCAGACGGCAGGAAGCTTTGCTTCCTGTTGAGAGTATGTACTACCTACAATGAGTCTAAGGCTTCGCACCTCAGTGCAAAGTTATGTATTCAGTTAATATTGTGATATAGTACAACCATTTCCAAGAGCAGTACCGAGAGATTTTCACCTTTCCCTGCTCCTACTCACTTCCTTCATTCAGCCAACCTTTCAGTTTACAGGAACAGACCCATGCGCTAACTTCCAGGTGAGATACAAAACTGATATTGCAATGACGGTTGCAAAAGACTTAGTTAGTGGGCCAGCTCACATCCAACCAAACACAATTACGTCAGATGCAGCAATGCCACTGGCAGATTCCCATATTGTGCTCCGGGAAAGAAACTAGCATTGCCATAATGGCGACACAGCAGAAAGGCGTTTGTAGGCCAGTTACTAAACATCCAATCAACAGACATCTTATGGTCTACATGGTTGCTAGCTGTGACTTGCAAAGCAAGAACGCTCTGTCCCAACATAAATTACAATTATTTTCAGTCAAAGGTGTCTCCGACTGGTAGCTACTATTTACGAGGAGAGGTGTATGCCGCTCCTCGAGGCGACATGATGCTACAAGCAGCCACCACGAGATTTGGCGTCCACTAACTGTGGGCCTCTGCTTATGGTTTCAAGATCAGTTCTGTGGCTTAGCAGCCCAGTGGGCCACCTTCAGGCCAATTACCAGGTAAAATCAGTCCTCTGCCATAGAAGGCAGTCGTCCGAGACCATGGTCAACTGTTGTGTCACTTCTTTAACACTGGCTGTTATGGAGGACGTTGCACCACAAAATGTTCTAGTTTGTTCTTCAGTGAAATGTATGACTAATAGCGAAGTTTTTATGAGCATCCACCTATCATCATCCCGACAACAGTTCACCACCTCAACTCAGACCTCCTCACGTACATCTACATCTACATAGATACTCTGCATATCACAGCTTGGCAGAAGGTTCATAGAACCACCTTCACAATTCTCTATTATTCCAACGTCGTATAGCGCGCGGAAAGAATGAACACCTATATCTTTCCGTACGAGCTCTGATTTCCCTTATTTTATCGTGGTCATCGTTCCTCCCTATGTAGGTCGGTATCAAGAAAATATTTTCGCATTCAGAGGCGAAAGTTGGTGATTAAAATTTTGTGAGAAGATTCCGTCCCAACGAAAAACGCCTTTCTTTTAATGATTTCCTGCCCAAATCCTGTATCATTTCTGTGACAATCTCTCCCATATTTCGTGATAATACAAAACGTGCTGCCTATATTTGAACTTTTTCTATCTACTGTCAATCCTATCTGGTAAGGATCCCACACTGCGCAGCAGTATTCTAAAAGAGGACAGACCACCGTTGCAACTTTTGTGCAGTATGGGCCATAACTGGCTTTGACGGGTGAAACAACGACATCTAAGGCTTTATGGTCGGTGACCAAATAGAACTTGTTACCGTACAAAAAATTATGAAACTTTGTCACACCATACACAATAAGGCTTCTTTCTCGATTTGAGAATAGTTTTGCTGGGCAGAGTTGAGCAACTTAGACGCAAAAGCTGTCGGGCGATCGACAGACTTCATGCGGTGTGAGAGAACCGCTCCGATGCCGTTAGAAGATGCATCGACATCCAAAACAATTGGTTTGGAGGGATCGAAAGGAATTAAAAAGCGATCATACAAAAAGCAGATTTGAGCTTGTGGAAGGCAGCCTCACATCCCGAAGATCAAACCAAAGGAACGTTCTCTCGTAAAAGGCGATGCAAAAGCGCTGCAATCTGCGCAAAATTTGGTATAAACCGAATATAATATGATATTTTGCCCAACACAGACTGAAGTTCTTTCAAGTTCCTGGGTACTGGCAAGTCTCTAATTGCACTGAGAGGTGAGGACGAGGAGTGGATACTCTGTTCGTTAACCGTATGTCCTAAATACTGAATCTCAGTTTGAATAAAATTGCAGTTACATCTGTTACACTTTAGTCCTGCCTGCAAAAGTCCAATACATAAGGCATGCAAATTCTGCAAATGTTCGTCAGCGGATCGACCTTATACCACAATATCGTCCAGATAATTTGTGCAACCAAGGAAAATGGCACACAACTGCTGCAAATAAGACTGAAAAATAGCCGGAGCCGAAGCACAACCGAACGGAAGGCGGCGAAACTTGAACAATCCAAGGTGTGTGTTGATCACAAAATAGCTCTGCGACTGTTCGTCGAGCGGAATCTGAAAGTATGCGTCCCGCAAGTCAGTCGAAAGAATTTTCCCGCACCAAGTTTTTAAAAAATGTTTTCAGGACGCAGTAAGGAAAATGTAGCTGCCACTGTCTGAGGATTTACTGTAGACTTAAAGTCAGCACAAATACGGAGACGACCGTTTGGTTCCTTCACACACACACGATAGGCGAAGCCCATGGCGAAGCAGAAACAGGTTCAATGACACCAATGTCTTCCAAATGTTTAAGTTCAAAAGCTACGGCGTTGCGCAGTGCGTGCAGTACAGGGCGTTCACCCCGAAAAATGTCTTTAACTACAACATGCGCTGCAAAGTCTGTGGCAAAACCAAGGCCATCAGAAAAGAGTTCACAAAATCGTATCTTAGTGTAGGAACACAGTCTGCATGGTCAATAGCGTTGATGCAAAGTACATTGTCGTGAACTGCGATTCCAAAGAGTTCAAATGAGTCCATGCCAAAAATGTTCGTAGCATCACTAGAGCAGAGCACATGGGAAGACACTGTACGGGTCGTGGCACCATACATGGCTAGCAAACTACACACGCCAAGCACTGAGATTTCCTGTCCAGTAAGTGCAGCCAGCGTGGAATGTGAACGATGAAGCGGGAGTGAATAAAGCAAGTCATACGTCGATATGTTCAGTAAAGAAACTGACGCACCAGTGCCCAGCTGCATGCGAAGATAACGTCCACAAATGAGCTAAGACACAAAAAGTTTCCTCGCATCGCGATGAATGCGAGAGGAAGTGTCTGGCAAAACTTGATTCCCATGACGAGCTCTCGAAGCACTTACAGCAGAAGGCTTTGAATAAATGGCATTAACATCCATAGGCTGCTGTGAATCATGACCATGGCGGTTGCCGTTGCGGTGACGCCCACGCGAGCCACGCGAACGGGAGTCAATTGGTGAATTCGAGTTTCTCTTACTACACACAGCTTTCACATGTCCTTTCTTATTACAAAAATAACACAGTATTTGACGGGATGGGCAACTGTCCCGTAGGTGTGCACGGATGCAGTTCGGACATGTTTTCAGTTTCTTAGTGGGTGCCTGGTGTGAAATTTGTTCACTTGCCCGCGAACGGGGCGGAGTAGATGGTCGTGCAGGCGGGTGAGAGAGCACGTGTTGCTCCGCGCTACCAGTACACAAACCCGGGGTCACGTCGAACGCGGAGGTAGCAATGTGTAATATATCTTCTCTGTCTAGCAAGTTAACTACTACCTGCAAAGACGGACGGGAAAGACCCACCGTGGTTTGACAGCGAATTTCGGAGAATGCTCAGGAAGCAAAGGCAGTTGGATTCGCGGTAGAAGAAAGATTGGGAGAGTGAGGACAGGTAAAAGTTAGTAGAGATTCGTGCTGCTGTAAAAAGAGCGATGCACTAAGCATTCAACCACTACCAACATCATACCTTAGCACAAGATCTTGATGAAAACCCAAGGAAATTCTGATCTTACATAAAATCGATAAGCAGGGCGAAGGCTTCCATCCAGTCACTCACTGATCAGTCTTGCCTGGCAACGGAAGACAGCAAAACGAAAGCTGAAATTTTTAATGTAGCGTTTGAGAAATCTTTCACGCAGGACGAGCGTACAAACATACCGCCGTTTGAGTCTCGTACAGACTCCCGTATGGAGGACATAGAGACTGACATCCCTGGGGTTGTGAAGCAGCTGAATGGGTTGAAAATAAATAAATCACCAGGTCCTGATCGGATTCCAATTCGGTTTTACAGAGAGTACTCTACTGAATTGGCTTCTTACTTAGCTTGCTCCATTTATCGCGAATCTCTTGCCCAACGTAAAGTCCCGAGCGACTGGGAAAAAGCGCAGGTTACGCCTGTATATGAGAAGGGTGGAAGGACGGATCCTGGAAATTACAGACCAATATCCTTAACATCGGTTTGTTGCAGGATTCTCGAACATATTCTCAGTTCGAATATAATGAATTTTCTTGAGACAGAGAAGTTGCTGTCCATGCATCAGCACGGCTTTAGATAGCATCGCTCCTGCGAAACGTAACTCTACCTTTTTTCACATTATATCTTGTGAACCATTGATGAAGGGTATCAGACGGATACCATATTCCTTGACTTCCGGAAAGCATTTGACTCGGTGCCCCACTGCAGCCTCCTAACTAAGAGCATATGGTTCCCAAGTATGTGAGTGGCTCGAAGACTTCTTACGTAATAGAACCCAGTACGTTGTCCTCAATGGTGAATGTTCATCGGAGATGAGGGATGGTTCAAGTGGCTCCGAGCACTGTGGGACTTAACATCTCAGATCATCAGTCCCCTAGAACTTAAAACTACGTAAACCTAACTAACCTAAGGACATCACACACATCCATGCCTGAGGCAGGATTCGAACCTGCGACCGTAGTGGTCGCGCGGTTCCAGACGGAGGTGAGGGTATCATCTGGAGTGCCCCAGGGAAGTGTGGTAGGTTCGCTGTTGTTTTCTATGCACGTAATTGATATTTTGGTTAGGGTGGATAGAAATGTGTCCTAATCTCTTATCTTATCTTATCTTATCTTTGTGTTTTTTTTTCAAAACATATGTTGGCGGCAGTAAAATTGTCCTGCAGTCAGCCTCAAATGCTGGTTCTCTAAATTTCCTCAGTAGCGATTCACGAAAAGAACGCCTCATTTCCTCCAGTGGCTCCCGCCCGAGTTCCTGAGGCATTTCCATAACACTCGCCTAATGATCAAACCTATCAGTAACAAATCTAGCAGCGCGCCTCTGAATTGCTTCTATGTCCCCAATCAATCCGACCTGATAGGGATCCCAAACGCTCGAGCAGTACCCAAAGTCTTAATAGCGAATTGTTGGAACAGTTAACGACAGTCATTGAGCCACACGGGCATATCACAGAAAAGCCAGAGTAGTACCGAGCAAAAAAGGAAATGAGAAGAGAGGGAAAAAATTTAATCCCTGTTCGTCACCAAGTTTTGTATCCCGCCTGGAAGGCGGCGCGTGGGTCTGCTCCTGCAAACTGGAAGGTTGCCCAATTGAAGGAAGTGAGTAGGAGCAGGAAAAGGTGAAAATCTCTCGGTACTGCTCTTAGAAATTGCTTTACTATATCACAATATTAACTGAATACATAACTTTGCACTGAGGTACGAAGCCTCAGACCCGTCTTAAGTAGTACATAATCTCAATAGCAAGCGAAGTGTCCTGGCCATCTGCTCTTAATCAAACTGCGCAGAATCTGTAACGGAGCTCGTAGACCTGCACAGCACCGGATAGAGGGCGCTGTCGTCGTAGTGCCAACTTAAGAACTTTTGCCTACACCGTGGCATCGTAGCTATCGATACCACAATCACCATTTTACTCAGTAGTGCCGAAAAATAGTGGTAGCGCTGCAGATCGAATAATGATATGAAGATACTGAGTCCAACTGGGGAAAACAAGAAACTTATGGCACGACTTCCTTACATAGGGCATATCCTGAGGCACCAAGGACTTGTCAGTTTCGTAATGGAGAGAAGTGTGTGTATAAGTGGGTGTTGGGGAGGGGGAGAGTTTATTAAAATTGTAGAGGGAGACAAAGTCTTGAATACAGTTAGCAGGTTCAAACTGATGTACATTGCATTAGCTGTGCACCGCTGAAGAGGCTTGCACAGATTAGACCAGCTTGGGCAGCTGCATCAAACTACTCTTCAGACTGAAGACCACAGCAACAGTATTGGGGAAAGGTGCAGGAGGGAGAGGTAGGCTTCAGGTTCACAGTTTTGCAAGTTCTTTACTGGCAGCACTCATGAGTAAGGTAAGTCTCGTGTGATACGGCACCCTCGGCTGTTGATATGGCAAAGGACGCTTCTATATTACTTTAAATTAACGGCGCTTATCATTGCATCGAAGTGGAGTAGCGGTTCTTGTATTATTTTCTTGTTGTAAATAGAAAAGTCTCTAGTATGAGTTTTTAACTGCAACCACACATGGAGTGACCACATTATAATTGCTCCCTAGCCAGCAATAGCAGAAACCTCTCTGTAAGATGGATGAGCGA
This sequence comes from Schistocerca gregaria, assembly GCF_023897955.1. NCBI lineage: Eukaryota > Metazoa > Arthropoda > Insecta > Orthoptera > Acrididae > Schistocerca > Schistocerca gregaria. The sequence continues at coordinate 397,046,904 of NC_064931.1, read as the reverse complement.
GTGGAAGTCGTGAGCTCTAACTGTTACCTTGCATCATCGTCTACATCTACATCCATACTCCGCAAGCCACTTGACGGTGTGTGGAGGAGGGTACCTTGAGTACCTCTATCTGTTCTCCATTCTATTCCAGTCTCGTATTGTTCGTGGAAAGAAGGATTGTCGGTATTCTTCTATGTGGGCTTTAATCTCTCTGATTTTATCCTCATGGTCTCTTCGCGAGATATACGTAGGAGGGAGCAACATACTGCTTGACTCTTCGGTGAAGGTATGTTCTCGAAACTTTAGCAAAAGCCCGTACCGAGCTACTGAGCGTCTCTCCTGCGGATTCTTCCACTGGAGTTTATCTATCATCTCCGTAACGCTTTCGCGATTACTAAATGATCCGGTAACGAAGCGCGCTGCTCTCCGTTGGATCTTCTCTATTTCTTCTATCAACCCTATCTGTTACGGGTCCCACACTGCTGAGCAGTATTCAAGCAGACTTCCTTTGTATTCGGTTTGCATTTTCCTTAGGATTCTTCCAATGAATCTAAGTCTGGAATCTGCTTTACCGACGATCAACTTTATATGATCATTCCATTTTAAATCACTCCTAATACCTACTCCCTAATAATTTATGGAATTAACTGCTTCCAGTTGCTGATCTATTTTATAGCTAAATGAAAAGGGATCTATCTTTCTATGTATTCGCAACACATTACACTTGTCTAGATTGAGATTCAATTCCCATTCCCTGCACCATTCATCAATTCGCTGCAGATCCTCGTGCATTTCAGTACAATTTTCCATTGTTACAACCTCTCGATACACCACAGCATCATCTTCAAAAAGCCTCAGTGAACTTCCGATGTCATCTACAGGGTCATTTATGTATATTGTGAATAGCAAAGGTCCTATGACACTGCCCTGCGGCACACCTGCAATCACTCTTACTTCGGAAGGTGGAAGAAAGATAGAGAATGTGAAGAAACTAGTCGTGATAGCCTACCACTTACCAGCAGGTAGTCAGCTCACTAATGTCACTTGATATGAACCGAGCAGTTCTTGTTGATTCCTGTTGTTATGGTGTTCGAGAGAAACGCAAACTTACAGATGTGGCTGCAATTTAATTTTTATAAGGCAAGTGCATAACGCGATCGGTCAGTCGCATGATGCTGTGTAGTTATTTGAATATCGGACTTCGTTTCTGAAAGACTGCAGCTAAGTTGGTGCACCATAAATGATCTGATAAATAGCTAATCAGTATTTGGATCACACCAATGGTGGACGGGCTCCTTGTCAGCAGTTTTTCATTTCTTTCACGAAGAGATGTATACAAAGCTGATAAAGACATTAACACATAAAAGTAAAAAAAAAAAAAAATATTATTATATGTTATTGACGCCGGGGGGCCACATGCGGGGGAGTATTGCCGCCGTATTGCAAGTCCTTTCTAGATGACGCTACATCGGCGACTTGCGAGTCAATCATAATAAAAATGATGATGAAGGACACACAGCACCCACTCCCCAGGCCGGAACTGAGCCTGGGCTCCCTAGTGGTCGGTAACGCTACCGCTACGCTGCGGAGGCGGACATTAATACAGAGCGATATGTTTGGTTTGTTAAATTAGTACATCTGAAAGGTAGTAATTTAAATATACTTAAATATATTCATGGTACTTTAGAGCTAACAAGATAGATGCTTACACAGCGAAACCTAAAGAACAATGGACGAAATCTCCTAGTAGATTGCAAAAAAGAGCAGAAGGCTTCTCCGTTCTTTATCATCATAGAATATATTAACACGTACGAATTAAAATCTGGTACACACATATTTCATAATCACAAAAAAAGAAAAAAAAATTTCTTGGTGTCTTACATTTTCCCCCTTGAGTGACTACGATACTGGTTGTTACAAGATTGGTGTATACAAGAAAAAAAAATACACAATTTGACATGTTTCAATTAAACACATTGACAAATCATTTTAATTGGCGCAGACGATATTTGTACAAGATACACTAACTTAAAGGTGCTGTGTCTGCCCATGGGAATTGCTGCAGCCATTGCTGGACAGATGTCGCAGTTGGCTAGTATGATGTCAATCGGTCGGTGACGACCGGCTGAGTGCGATGTCTGGTTGTGCACTTCGCAGCATCCAGGACCGTGGCCATGACAGCCGCGTGAGCCTTTCCTCGCACTGCCAGTTCAGCAGCGACAGCCACATCGAGGTCCGATGGGCCGCACGGTGCAGAGTCTTAGAGGCTCGGCCAGCGAGCTGCGGCCTCACTGGACTAGAGCAGTCGCGGACCGAGCCAGTCCCTGTCGTCACCCCATGTGCCAACCAGTTCTGTTGCGAAAGCACCTGTATGCCACGTTCTCAGGAGAGCTGCGCATAGAGACGCAGCCCACGGGCCTCGGCCTCTACTCTACACTGATCCAGCCCGTGACGTCACTGTACCAGTGCCTTGAGCAAGCATTGGTGTGCTGCAACTACGAACTGTTGGTAGCACTGACTGCAGTTGAGAGCAACGGGCTACGAGCGTTGAGTAGAGCAGTGTTTAGTGTGATGGTGGGATTTCTTCATTTTTGTTGCAACGCACAAAATGAGCACGGAAACTAAACGTAGTCTGCAGAGGAAGGAGCGCATGTCAAGGAAAATGGTAGTACAAGAAAAACTAATCAGTGAGGAGTAGAGAACCACGCAGCTTGAAGTGAATCTTAGAATTTCATTTGGACCGTGTGAAAGCCTATTGTGGATGGCGTTAGGAAAAACGTTCATTTTGTTTGCTGTTCACTGTGCGGTGAAATTTACTCTCATACTGAAGAGTCAAATGCCCTTCGCACATTTCTCGCCATCCATGCGCGTCTAATAAACAAGGGATCTTATATAGACGAGGAACGACTTCTTAAACCTGCTCTGGAGGTAACTGTCGATAAATGCGTGGCTATGTGTGCACGAGACGTAAGGCCGTTCGGAACTATAAGAGGTGAAGGTCTTATGGATTTTATTCAGACCTTAGTTGACACAGCAAAGGCCATTATGTCTTAACCCACAAATGTGTCGCGGTACATAGCAGAAAGTGCTAAGAGCCTACGGCATATAATTATGATTGAAGTAATTGCTCATATAACAAAAGGTGATACACAACAGCAACAGACATGTGGACATCCAGTGTGAGAAGAAACAATTATCTAACATGTACTGTCTCCTGTTTCATTCACTGGACTCTCAGATCTCTCATTTACAACTCAGTTTCAAGATGAATCAAAAACTGGCGGTAACGTTTTAAGAGAATTGTTTAGACGATTCATGTCTGTTGGTATAAACGACTTTACTTTGAAAAACATGCAGCACACAATTGATCAAGATACCCACATTGTCATTGCACTGCGCAATTATTCATGATTGAATTGTTCCTGCCAAATGCTAAAAACAGGGCAACGAAAAATTTTTGATGCTAAGTATATATGCGTCAATTGTCCATAACTTCATGGTCTTTTGTCTGTTGCGAAAGAACGCGTCACTTATGTAAAGAGAAATGGTCTTCTTAATGCTCTTGATAGATCACTGAGCCAGTCTAACGATACTCGCTGGAATAAGCAGCTGACAATGTTAGAATGTCTTTGTGCGAAAAGCTCTCTGAGAATGAAGAAATAGCACAAATTGAAGGAACTGATATCACGCTGATGAAAGAAATTTTTACGGTATGCATACTATACAATTACTGAAATCCTTATATGTAATAGTTTATTTACTCGGGGCGGTTAGTAGACCCGCAACCGAGCGCCTCCCCAGGTGGCGGATAGGGGAATGCCTACTAGGTACCGAGGAAATGAAATACTCGGGGCGGACCAAATCTACTAGTAGCTTCTGTTCCCACAGTGGGCGGCTACAAAAGGCGTCTGCTCCACATGTCAGTGGCGGCCTCAACCAACCTCCTGATCTGGAAAGTCAGGTTGTAGTCGGCAGCATGCCATACATCCAACTACTAAACATCATGATGGTACAACGAGAAAGTCTCATTACCCCCGGGCCCCAGTCACTAGACTGGGATCGTCGTGAGCATCGGATTCCGGGAGATTACGGACGTCATGAGAAGTATCGGAGCTGCTCAAACTCCCTCAAGACCAAACGCAAACACTACATCGGCACACTGAACGTGAACACACTGATGAAGACAGGAAAGATGAAACAAGTGACAGACACTCTCGAAAAATATCAAATCCAAATATGTGCACTGCAAGAAACACGATTCACAGAAGAAGACCATTTCAACACGGAGAATTTCAGAACATACAAAGGAAAACCATCGAGACAACTGAAAAACCTAAGGCTTTTTGGTACAGGATTTGCAGTACACAGGTCCATCACGGACAGCATAATCGAATTTTTGTCACCAAACGAAAGAATCAGCACCATCACAGTGAAATCAGCCAATAAATCCTACGCAATAATCAACGCACATGCACCGACTACTAATGACTACAACAGGAAAAACCCGGACGAAATTGATGACTTCTGGACGACAATGGAAGAAAGTATCAGAAAAATTCCTGCACATATAGTCAAAATAATAATGGGAGACTTCAACGCTAAACTCGGAAAAGAAAAGATGTACAGACATATCACAGGAAAACATACTCAACACAAGGACACCAACAAAAACGGAAAACATCTGAAAGGCTTTTAAAAAAGCTACGACCTCCCCATTATGTCAACAAAATTCAAGAAACCAACACGGAAACTTACCACATGGAAATTCCCCAGCGTAAAGCAAGAGCTACAAATCGACCACGTAATAGTCCAGAAAGACTCACAATAAGAAACTTTGAACAAAGAAACCCGTAAAGGGTACTTCGACTCAGACCATCACCTACTACAGATCAGGATTCGTATTTTGCCCAATAAAAAACTCCAGAAGAACAAAATTGTTAGACCAGATCCAGAATACGTTACTTTAAACCAGACACAAATATTACACAAAATTAAAAGGCAGAAAACGACAGACTGGACACAAGTTTCACGAAGAATCCGAGAGGCCATGAAACTAGCACAAGCACAACGCACACGGAAACACCGTTGGTGAAACCACTCATGTGACCAAGCTATTGACCAACGAATCAGTGCATGGAAAAAATTTAGTAGCCATCAATCCCAAGAGAATAGGATGAACTTCTTGAAAACGCAGAAGCAATCCAGCAAAATCATTCGCAGTGAAAAACGACACTATGATAAACGGCGACTGACGGAGATCGAATCGGACTTCATGAAGAGCAATACAAGAAACTTCTACAGAACGTTCAGAGAAAATATGACTCTATATCAGCAACCCAACTTGTGCTTCAGAAACCGGATGGAACCCTAAAAACCAATACCAAAAACAATTGTGACATTCTGGAAAAGTACTTTGAAAAACTGCTCAACACGGACCCCCCTATGGAAGAAATGATGACAGAAACGAGCTCGTACAATCTAGATAGTGAACCTCCAACTCTAGAAGAAGTTAAAGAAATAATCAAGTCACTCAAGAATCGTAGAGCACCTTGAGAAGATGGCATCATCGCGAAAATCTGGAAGTTACAAGACCCAGAACCCACCAAAGACATTCACAGGATCTAGGAAGACATTCACAGGATCTTGGAAGACATCTGGAAGACCATGAAAATTCCTGACGACTGTAAAACTGCCCTGATACACCCACTACACAAAAAGTTGACTAGACTGACCCGAACAACTACAGACGAATATCCCTACTACCGGTCACATACAAGATCATCTCTAAAGCTTTACGGAACAGACTAGAATGCCAGACCGACCACTTGATTGGGGAATACCAAGCAGGCTTCCGTAAAGGGCGGTCTTGTACGGAACAAATTTGGATCCTGAAAATGATTTTACAACACAAACAGAACCTGATAATTACCTTTGTCGACTTCAAAAAGGCGTACGACTCTATCGACCGGAAAACTCTCTTCAAAATTCTAGCAGAATACAAAGTAGACAACAAAACACGGGCTATCATAGAGCAAACTTTAACCAACACGACCTCCAATGTAAAGTTCTCTGGGGAACTATCAGAGCCCTTTGAAATTCGCACAGGTGTCCGACAAGGCGATGGCCTCTCACCTCTCCTTTTCAGTCTGGTGTTAGATAAGGTCATAAATGAATGGGAAACATCATAACAGGGGATAACCTTAGGAAACCTACAGATTAAATGCCTGGCTTTTGCAGACGACTTGGCGATCGTAACGAAAGGTATAAAAGAAACAGAAGACGCTATTGAAAAACTGCACGAAATCGCTTCCAAAACTCACTACAGATCTCTTACGAAAAGACACAGTTTATGAGCACACAGAAACTCTCATCTCTGAACACAAATTATGGCACGATTTACAAAACTGCAAACTTCAAATACCTCCGTGAAACACTGCAAATGAGTGGACATAACAGAGACTCAAACGAAGAAAGAAATACTCAACTGGACAAGGCATACAAAGTAGTGTGGAATCATTACAACAAGAAGTCTATCTCACAAAAAGCCAAATTACGCCATTACGATACGGTGGTGCTCCCCGAGCCACTATATGCAGCAGAGACCACACTAATCCTAAGGCATATACGTATCAGACAATTAGAAAAAGTAGAACGGAAAATACTTAGGAAAATATTTGGCGCAACTAACAACAATGGAATATGGATCAAGAAACCTACAGAGGAACTGTACAAACATACGGAGACAATCACAGAAAAGATTAGAAAACGCAGACTACAGTTCTATGGACACCTATACAGAATGCCATCACACAGGCTGACCAAACAGATCTTTGACAGGGTAACCACTAGAAACAACAAATTGGTGGCAGACGTAGAAAACGACCTGAACCAACTCAACATAACAGCAGACACAAACGACAGAATAAAATTGAGAAACATTAAGAAAAGTAAACTACAAGAGATACAATGTGACAAACGAACAAGCATAAAATGGACTGAAGAACGCAAGCAAGATCACAGCCAGAAGATGAAAGAAATATGGGAAACCCAAAAGGCAATCAAGATGAAGCCGAAGACACGAAGCCGACAAGAAGCATGGACAGAGGACCGGAAATAGAAACATAGCGAGCGGATGAGGGAAGTTTGCGTAGCAAGGAAGGCAGCAAAAGGAACTGGCCATGTAGTTTAGTCCCAATGCACTCTTTAAGGGCTAAACAATAATAATATTAATAATAATAGTTTATTTTATAGCTTTGTAGCTCTTCAAAACGGTGTCCAAGGAATTAGAACTGCAGAATCACCTACACTGCGCCTTCTGTTGGCATGGAAAATGACAATTTTAAAGTATTTGAGTGAGGCGCCCCAGGGCAGAGAAGCTTCTGAAATCGGTCTTTTGCATAAACGCCTCAAATTATATTTAGATGAAAAGCTATTAGTCCAGATATACTGTGAGGCAGCAACTGTCCTCTGCCACCATTCGTCATTTAAAAATGATATCTGAAGATAAGAAAACAATAGTTTTCCTTCCTCATAATTCTCCAATCCCACAATACACTAACGACATCTCCCTTTACTGCATCTACAACCGTCTTTTCTCTTTGTTCTCGCTAGTGGGTTCGAAGGGAACTGGCTTACCATTCGATCTAGAAATACTTATCTCAATGTACTCTGCTCTTCTGGAAATTACAAAAATAACATTTAATGTTCTGAAACATGAAAGACGCAGATTCCTACATGTTGCTCCACAACTGGTAACACAAGAATCCTTGGGAATCCATGATGTCCTAAATGAATGTTTGAAATAGGAATTTTGCTGTCCTCAGGTAAAAAGGAAAGAGGTATAATGAGGCTGGACATGTATTTCAGAGCCCCACCCAATCAATAAACAAATCTTGTTGAACCACATAAATTCTGCTACTCCAACCGCTGGATTTCTAGTTGTGCAGTTTGAAGATGAGAGTAAGACATTCGGGTAGCAGCTAGACCGAAAAATCTGTAATGCATACAAGGATAAATTTGTGAACAGAATGAAATATCAGGGAGAAGAAATAAACATTTTGAAGTTTACCAGTGACATTGCAATTCTGTCAGACACAGCAAAGAACTTCGAATAACAACTGAGTGGAATAGATAGTGGCCTTGAAAGGGATGATAAGTTAACCCTCAATGGAACTAAATGAAAGGTAATGGAACGTATTCGAATTAATCCTAGCGGTACCAACGGATTATCCATAACGTGCAGAACAAAAGGGGGTCGTAACATATGACCAACACAAAGATATACGGGTTTAGTTAATTTTCGTTGTCATTTACTCAAAACATACTTTTTGAAGATATATTTATATGTAAGATGGGTCCTAAACTTGAAAATATAAATATGAAACATGTTCTGCAATTTTAAATCCACTGACTATTACGGAATCTTTCAGAAGAAATCATTAAAAATCAGAAATTTATATTTTTTCAAAATTTTAAAATATAATGTACATGACTACATTACAATGTTCTGGAAACGTAGGCATAAAGTACCTCTCCCCTTGGTAATGTGTTAAGGGAATATGATTACGAAATGAGACAGTAAAAGGAATATTGGGCAAGAAAATAACTGATGGACGAAATAGAGAGGATATAAAATGAGGATTGCATCTACCAAAAAACTATTAATGAAAAAGAGGGATTTAAGTGTTACGAAGTATGTCCTGGAGGTATTTGTGTGGTTTCCTAGATACTACTCCAGGCGGGTGTAAAAATTAATGTGCGCAATGGAAAATACTGAACGAGAAAGCAAACATTTTGCCCTATCTGACTACCCCCTGAAGCAGATCTTACAATCTCTTAACGGTGATATTATTGCTCTTTAACATACTCCTCTTTAACATATAAATCACAACATAAAAATAAATGAATGATTAAGGGAACTAGTAACTACTAAATGTTAATGTATCTGTTTATACATTTATTGTTGATTTAAACCCCTTTACTTATTACAAATGTTTATATGTCGATGTGCAATGGCCATAAAGAGATACAAATGAATTTCCTGACTAATGTTATTGATCAACTTCCCAAATCTGCCCCTTTTTATGGCTACGCGATCTAATATAAATAACGCGAGGTGAGTGATATCATCTACGTCCCAAACATTAGAATATACAACTTTAAAAGATGATCTACAGTAGTGTGCATCATCGGCGGAAAAGAAACTTACGTGGTCTCAGCTGTTCAGCTCTATAGCCCTAATAACCCGAAGCAATCAATATCACCAAATGTACTGTGCCCCGTGCGTCGGAGTGATGGTTCTCGTACACGGCTGCGACGATGGAAGAACTCTAGCCACAAAGTAAAATACACATTAACCACTAGAATGGCAGAACGTAGTCCTCAGACTAGTATAATCTATTACTATCCTCTCCTCTCTGTATTCTACAGACAAGAAACGCGAACTCCCAGCCACAAGGACGGAATTCACTAAACGTCTGAACGTGAGTATAGACAGGAGAAATGCTCTCAATCACTGAACGCTGCGAACTTAACGACGATTCCCTACCCGAAGGCGAAGTTTAGAATCGTATACGCTAGCAACACCTTCGGTCACCTAAAACAACTTCCCAGTGCCTCGTGGCACTATATCATGCAAATTAAGCCTTATCATGATGAACCTTGCGACAGTAATTCACTGGTGACAGCTCCCCCAGCTTTGACATTATCCCCCTGAGTTCCACCGCCCGTCATCGAAAGTCAGTTTCGGCATGACGATCGATGAGGAAGTTTAGCCCTAGGACTGCACAGCAGCATTCACCTGCATAACGTATTACACTGCAAGTGTTGTCGCTTTTGACGATCTCCATATCCACTGGAGTAAGCCTTGCCGGCCATATCATTAACCTTGCAAACACATTTGCTCTTTCTTCTCCTCCCACGTGCAGAGGAGGCAGTGCCGTCACAGATGGTGCAGAATCTGCGTCCTTCGGAAATACTAAATTCGTCTTTACCATTTCAGTACCCGCAAAATCTGCAATACAATCGGCCTTATTCATAACTTTCTGTGCAACCTCCAAAGTATCTACAACAAAATTACTGTCGGCAGTTGCACTCTGCAAGACACAAAAATCATTGGCACATGCGCTTCCTGCACATCTAGGCCAGACTGCTGAAATACGCAAACTCTGCGCTAGGGTATCCCTACTAATTATGCAAACAACAAACGAGGAGAACAAAACAGTACAACGACAAGGACACTTAATCTAATTCCATTGTAACACTTACTGTAACTTAACTTTTCCGCTTAAGCATCTACTCATGACTACCACTTTACGTGCTCAAACGTAGTGAGCCACATTTATTACTCGAAATGAATTACATCCACCATTCAAAACTGCGTTAAGTACCACAAAACTCCGACTTCTAAACAAATCTTATCTTCCCCTCCTAAGAAGCTACACATGGTTAACACCTTATATCATTCCAGACAATGATGATAGGGAAAAACAACGTTCATATTTACACATCCTCAGAACACAGTCTGAGTTTACTTGACACATGTCACACATGAGAACAAAACAGAAAAGTTGGTAATAGGTGGACTGACTACGTGGTACTCGCAGGCTGAAAAAAAGAACAGTCAATTTAATCACCCACTCCATAGTGATGCTGTCTGTCGAGAAAACTGCAGCCCTGAGGTAGTCGAGAGTCATCGTCTCCAGGGAGGGTGGCTGGTAAGGTTCCTCCTTTCACTGAAATTTCGTGGTGACACACACTTCTGACATCAAAATGCACAGGTCACCCCATGGTGAAGCAGGCAGCATAAGACTTCCCAAGCGGGCGCACATTAGGCCTCCCCGGTTTCCCGGTTTGTCTGACAAACAGGTTCCAGGTGCTGTCTGTGGCTGACACTGTCGCTGAGGCGGATGCTATCGCCTGTCCTGTTTCAGAGGAAACCACTTTGACTGCAAGATCCGCGCAATCGCAGTGGGTGGTATTATTGGCAGTTGGCAGCTCGAACTTTAGGCGCGTTATGGGGTCCCTTAGGGCATTGCTAACAAGGAGGGTAAGAAATTCAATGTGCATGCCGTGTGCATACCTGGTGGAGTCATAGATGCCACGAAGAGCACGGGATGCAGCCAACTGCAGGTGGATGCTCACGTCGGTACCAATGATGTGTGTCACTTTCGATCAGAAGGGATACTCTCTGGTTACTAGCGGTTAACAGAAGTGGTAAAAGCTGCCAAGATGAAAGCAGAGCTGACCATTTGCAGCATAGTCGACAGGACCGATTGAGGACCTCTGGTACAGAGCCGAGTGTTGGGTGTGAATCAGAGGCTCAGAAGGTTCTGTGACGTGTAGGCTGCTGATTCCTAGACTTGCGCCAACGTTTGGTTGGGTTTCGGGTTGCGCTGAATAGGTCAGGTGTCCACTAGACGCAGGAGGTGGCTACACGGCTAGCAGGGGCTGTGTGACGTGGATTGGGCGGTTTTTTAGGTTAGAGGGCCTCGGGAAAACACAAGGTGGTCTTCAGTCACAAAGCGTGCAAGCTGAATGCAGGAAGAACGTACATACAGGAACCAGTGGTATAACAATTGTAAACTGTCGTAGTTGTGTTCGGAAAGTACCAGAGCTTCAAGCGCTAATACAAAGCACTGATGCTCAGATCGTTATAGACACTGAAGCCTGGCTGAAGTTGGATATAAGCTCAGTCGAAATTTTTGTGAAGAACCTAACGGTGTGACGGCCGCGGTGGCCGAGCGTTTCCATGTAATGCAGTCTGGAACAGGGAGACTGCTACGCTCATAGGTTCGAACCCTGCCTTGAGCATGGTTTTGTATGATGTCCTTAGATTAGTTAGGTTTAAGTTGTTCTAAGTTAGAGGGGACTGATAACCTCTGATTTAAAGCCCCCTAGTGCTCAGAGCCATTTTTGAACCTAACGGTGTTCCGAAAAGATAGGATAAACACGGTTGGGTGTGGCGTGTTTGTTGCTCTCAAAATTAGTTTAACTTGCCGGGAAATTGAAGTAGATACTTCCTGGAAGTTAGTATGGGCAGAGGTCATTGTTGGTAACCGGTATAAAATAATAATTGTATCCTTTTACTGACCTTCCAGTTCAGATGATACAGTTGCTGAAAGGTTCAAAGAAAACTTGAGTTTGATTTCAAACACGTACCAAACTCATACGGTAACAGGTGGTGGTGACTAATTTACCCACGATATGTTGGCGAAAATACATGTTTCGTTCAGGAAGTACACATTGTAATGTTGATGCATTAAGTTCTTCTGAAAGCGGTGCTGATATTCAAGACAATAAAAGCCGGTTAAAAGCTGTGAGCTATCTGGCGAAGTTAACCTTGCATTACTGAGCAAGTGTTCCACCAGGTATCCAGTCTAGCTTACCTAATTCCCAAGCAGACCAACATAAATTATAATTTTTAATAGTCATCTTACGACAACCGGTGAAACAAATAAGTTTATATTTGGACATTTATTTTAACATTAATCATTGTTCCGTTAAAATTTCAGCATATTAAACTTGATTCATAACTTAACTGGTGCCATATTTAGGATTGTGAAAATGTGGGTTTGTAATCTTAAGGAACACATCAAATATGGAGCCAAGATCTGGAGACTGCATACAACATTGCATTCATAAAATAGCAGGTGAAGAATGTTGAAACATATGCAAGAGGAAATTTACCACAACCAACCTATTCAATTTTCACCCAAAGAAGTTACGTTCGTAGCGCAATCCATACACTGGTATACCAAATTCATACTAACTCTCTGTGAATTCTTCCCAAAAAGAATATCTGAGGGCTACTTTGATGATTACACCACATGCTTCACGTGGTAAACTTTGTTTACACAAAGAGTGTAACTCCATAATAATTTCGATAATTAAAATAAATTATATCGAAACGCAATTTACATAAGAATAACTTCAAACTTGTTACTATCGTCTTACTGTTAACCTGATGGGTCAAGCAATTGTATAAGCACGTGGTACAGGTCTCACAAAGTACACCCCGCGTAGGTTGAACATAAAGAAACGTTGCTATATTGAAAAATATTGTCAAGACGAGACGTTATAATCTCATGCACATTCGCTTTTAAGATTGATGATCTTAGTTAGAGGTATGGCTCATCAACATTTGGTTACACTTTACTCACAATGTAGTGACAAAGCAATTACTGGAAGATATTCTGAACTTCACACTCGTATTACACTGTGTTGCAATTTAAAATAATATAAGATATTTTAGATTAAACCTGAAATAAATGTGATTAAATTTTCAGTTAGGCTGAACTTAAGAAATCCATTGTCCTACGGACTTGAGCAGAGACGCACTTAGCCGGAGATCTTATCGCTTCAGACGCTCGCCGCAGACAGAATGCCGCGGGCCCCTACCGAGGGTGCTTCACAGATACAAACGGAAGTGACCAGAGAGGCAGCTTCCTATACCAACATGACAAGGGACGGACAGGACCATACTAGGAATAGAAACCTCTTTGCTTTTAGAAAGCGTAGCTACCAGTTCCGACGTTGGTCCTACTGTTGTCTAGCACACAGGCTTGTCTGCTACCATCAAGTATGCAACTAGAAATAAATTTGCTTATTCATACTTTCACATAGAAGGGAAGGGGGATGACATTATCTTATCATATACAATATATAAAAGAAAGTGGACGTAGGTTCCGTATGAGACTGTGTGACATGAATAACATATAAACTGTGTTTTAAAATGTAATAGTGTGACACATTGTTTTGGATTATGTGTAAAAGTAACATGTTGCACTGCTCAGTTTCCTCCCAGATGGCGTCAGAAACACCACACTAAATTTAGAAGTGGAATGTTTGCTGTAAATGACAACAAATATAAGAAATTAACATGAAAGGAATCCAATAGAGTCCTTTCAACATAAAATATCATCCGAAATTTCGCTAAACGCATTCTCTGAGAATTATTTCGAGCAGTTAGTTCAAGGACCCACACGAATAGTAAACGGTTATGAAAACACACTTGACCTCTTAGCAACAAATAATCCTGAGTTAATAATGAGCATCAAAACCGATATATTGATTAGTGAACACAGGGTTGTCGTAGCGAGATTGACTATTGTAATCCCCTAATCCTCGAAAAATATACCTATTCAAAAAAGCAGAAAAAATTCATTTCACGCTTTCCTGAGACAATCTCCACTCATTCAAAATTAATAATGTCAGTGTACAGCAGATGTGGCTTAAATTCAAAGAAATAGTATCGGCAGCATTTCAGAGATGTATACCAAATAAACGATGGAGCCGATCCTCCTTGGTACACAAAACGGGTTAGAACACTGTTGCAGGAACAAAGAAACACACATGTCAAATTGAAACAGACGCAAAATCCCCAAGATTGGCGATCCTTAACACGAGCTTGAAACTTAGCACGGAGTTCAATGCGAGAAACCTATAACAGTTTCCACAACGAAACTTTGTCTCGAAACCTGGCAGAAAATCCTAAAAGATTCTGGTCGTATGCGAAGTACGTTAGCGACAAGAAACGATGAACGCTTTCTCTCCGCGATAACAATAGAGATAGTATCGAAGACAGTGCTGCCAAAGCAGAGTTACTAAACACAGCTTTCTGAAATGCCTTCACAAGGAAAGACTAAGTAAGTATCCCAAAATTCGAATCGAGAACAGCTGCCAACATGAGTAACATAGAAGTAAATATACTCGAAGTAGTGAAGCAACTCAAATCACTTAATAAAAGCAAGTCTACTAGTCCAGACTGTATACAAGTTAGGTTCGTTTCCGAGTATGCTGATGCATTAGCTCCATGCTTAATCACATACAGCCGTTGGCTCGACGAAAGATCCGTACCCAAAGACTGGAAAGTTGCTCAGGTCACACCAATGTTCAGGAAAGGCAGTAGGAGTAATCCACTAAATTACAGGCCCATATCGCTAACGTTGATATGCAGCAGGATTTAAGAACGTATACTGTGTTCGAACGTTATGAATTACGACAGAGCGAGGTGGCGCAGTGGTTAGCACACTGGACTCGCATTCGGGAGGACGACGGTTCAATCTCGTCTCCGGCCATCCTGATTTAGGTTTTCCGTGATTTCCCTAAATCGTTTCAGGCAAATGCCGGGATGGTTCCTTTGAAAGGGCACGGCCGATTTCCTTCCCAATCCTTCCCTAACCCGAGCTTTCGCTCCGTCTCTAATGGCCTCGTTGTCGACGGGACGTTAAACACTAACCACCACTACCGTTATGAATTACCTCGAAGGAAACCGTCTATTAACACACAGTCAACATGGATTTAGAAAACATCGTTCTCGTGAAACACAACTAGCTCTTTATTCACACGAAGTGCTTAGTGCTATTGACAAAGGATTTCAGATCGATTCCGTTTTCCTGGATTTCTGGAAGGCTTTTGACACTGTACCACACACGCTGCTCGTAGTGAAATTGCATGCTTATGGAACGTTGTCTCAGTTACGTGACTGGATTTGCTATTTCCTGTCAGAGAGGTCACAATTCGCAATAATTAAAGTAAAGTTATCAAGTAATACAGAAATGATTTCAGGCGTTCCTCAAGGTAGTGTTATAGGCCCTTTGCTGTTCCTTATCGATATAAACGATTTGGGAGCCGTTGTTTGCAGATGACGCAGTCTTTTATCGACTAAGAAAGTCATCAGAAGATAAAAACAAACTGCAAAACGATTTAGAAAAAATATCTGAATGGTGCGAAAAGTGGCAGTTGACCATAAATAACGAAAAATGTGAGGTCATCCCCATGAGTGATAAAAGGAACTCTTCAAAGTTCGGTTACACGATAAATCAGTCTAATCTAAAAGCAGTATATTGAAATAAATACCTAGGTATTACAATTACGAACAACTTAAAATGAAAAGAGCACATAGAAAATGTTGTGGGGAAGGCTAAAGAAAGGCTGCGTTTTATTGGCAGGACACATAGCAAATGTAACAAACCTACTAAGCTGGACACTACGCTACAAGAGGATACTACGCTTGTCCGTCCTCTTTCAGAATACTGCTGTATAATGGGGATTCTTACCAGATAGGACTGAGAGAGTACACAGAAAAAGTTCAAATAAAGGCAGCACGTTTTGTATTATCACGAAATATGGGAAGAATGTCACAGAAATGATACAGGATTTGGGCTGGAAATCATTAAAAGAAAGGCGTTTTTCGTTGCGAAGGAATCTTTTCACGAAATTCCAATCACCAACTGTCTCCTCTGAATGCGAAAATATTTTGTTGACACCGACCTACATAGGGAGGAATTAGCCCCACGATCAAATAAGGGGAATCAGAGCTCGTACGGAAAGATGTAGGTGTTGATTCTTTCCGCGCACTATGGAATATTGGAATAATTTATAATTGTGAAGATGGTTTGATGCAGCCTCTGCCAGGCACTTACATGTGATTTGGAGAGTATCCATGAAGTTGTAGTTGTAGATGTGGATGTCTAATTTGAGGTGGTGGACTGTTGTCGGGATAATGATAGGTGGCTGCTCATAAAAATATCACTATTAGTCATACATTTTACTGAAAAACAAACGAGAACATTCTGTGTTGCAACGTCGTCCATAACGTGTGCTGAAGACAGCGAGTGTTAAGGAACTGATGCAACAAGTGTCCATGGTCTCAGGCGACTGCCTTCAATGGCGGAAGGCTGTTTGCACCTGTTAGTTGGCCCGAATGTGGCCCACTGGCTGGAAGACGCTAAGCCACAGCACTGATCTTAAAACCAGAAGCAGGGGCCCACACTTAGTGGGAGCCAAATCTCATGGTTGCTGCTTGGAGCATCATGTCGCCTCGAGAAGCGGCATACACCTCTCCTCGTAAATAGTAGCTACCAGACTGAGACACGTTTGAGTGAAAATAATTGTAATTTATGTTGGGGAAGAGCGTTCTTGCTTAGCAAATCACAGCTCGCAGCCATGTAAACCATAAGAAGTCTGTTGACTGGACGTGTAGTAACTGGCCTACAAGCTCCTTTCTGTTGTGTCTTCGTAATGGCAGTGCCAGCGACTTTCCTGGAATACAATGTGGGATTCTGCCAGTGGCATTGCTGCATCTGACGTCATGGTGCTTTGTCGGCTCTGAGGTGGCCCACTAACTAAGACTTTTGAAACAGCCATGGCAATATCACTTTTTATCCCGCCTGGAAAGCAGCAAGTGGGTCTGCTCCTGAAAACTGAAAGGTTGGCCGAATGAAGGAAGTGAGTAGAAGCAGGGAAAGGTGAAATCTCTCGGTACTGCTCTTAGAAATGGCTTTACTATATCGCAATATTAACTGAAAACATAACTTTGCACAGAGGTGCGAAGCCTTAGACTCATTGTAGGTAGTACATAGTCTCAATAGGAAGCAAAGTCTCCCTGCCGTCTTCTCTTCATCCAAATGGGCAGAATCTGTCACGGAGATCGTAGACCTCCACAGCACCAGCTAGAGGACGCTGTCATCGCTGTCTGTTGTAGTACCAACTTAAGAACTTTTACTTACGCTGTGGTATCGTACTTATCGATACCACATCCCTCCCACCTGAAACGACACACCGTCGCTGAGTAGGGCTTCCGACGACACGTGGAGGGAACCAGGGGAGCGCAGTGGACAGCGGAACTGCCGGGGCGTGCTGTCCATCCGCGACCCCGAATTGTTCGCGAAGGGGCGAGGAAAACGCCCCGTGAGAAACCAGTCCAGGCCACGCACCAACACAGGGTATGCTCGGATGAGGAGGGAGAGCAACGACCTCTATGGGCGACGACAGTAGTCGCGACAGCGGCGGGGCGCGTCCAGCGGAGGCGCCGTCAGTGGAGACGTGGGCTGAGGCGGCGGAATCCGTGAAGCCTCCAATTATGCCGGAAAACAACCAACGGCCGAAAACCGAGGACGGCACGAACGGATGTGGTACCGGTGTCACTTGTCAGTGCTGGAAGGACCAGAAACGACAAATAAGGAGCTGCCAAGCAGGCGAAGAATGCGTCCCTGCTCCCAGCGCTGCCTGCCAGAGAAAACGCGATATAACACTAAATCATGTGGGGCGAAGCCAAAACGAGGCGAAGCAGCGGAAGCGCAAGGTGGCGGGCGCAATAGCTGCAGGAGCGACAGATTGGTGCCGCCATGTAGCAGTTCCACTGGGGATTTGATGTCGAGTGGCTGCGAACAATATGAAGTCCAGGGCGGGTGTTTGTAAGTGTGTGGCGCACAACTTGCTTATCTGCGACTTAAATATACGCACTAAGCTATCAGCCTTGCCATTTGACTGGCGGTGAAACGGGGCTGAGGTCAGATGGCGAATGCCATTAGCAGCACAGAACGCCTCAGACTCTGAGGACACGAATTGGAGGCCATTGTCGCAGACAATTACTTCAGGGAAACCCTCAATACAGAAAATAGTGGTCAAACCCCGAATAGTACTGGCAGATGTAGTAGAAGACATAGGTAGGACAAACGGAAAGTTGCTATACGCCCCAATGTCTATCAAGCGGCTGTCGCAGAAACGACCCGCAAAATCAATATGAACGCGCTGCCAAGGCGCAGTATGAGTCGGACACGCAAAGAAGCGCTGCCGGCGAGCAGATTAGTGCTCAACGAAAGAGCGACAGTGAGCAAGCAAATTCTCAATACGTTTATCAATGCCGACCCAAGTGCAGTGACGACGCGCTAATTGCTTCATCCGCACTGTAAACCAATGACCAGCGTGTAGCAAGCGGAGAATTTCCGACTGCAACAAACGAGGTAAAGCCACACAAGCCTGATTATTGTCAGTTCCTAACAAGATAACACCGTGGTGTACAGACAAGTTGTGACGTTGCGCAAAGTAATGTCGAACATGTGGATCACGAATCTGCGTAGCATATGGAGGCCATTGAGTACGAATATACTTCAAAAGAATCAGCAAAGAAGCATCGGCGGCTGTCGCGGAACCAATGCGACGAAAATCCACTGGAAGACCGTCAGCTTATTCCCTATCTTGTGAATCAATAAACATGCATGATAATTCGGAAGAATCAAACACTTCGTCAGGACCGATAGGCAGACGAGACAAAGCATCAGCATTGCCATGCTACGATGTAGACCGAAACAAAATTTCGTAAGTGCAGTTAGAGAAAAACATAGACAAACGTTGCAACTTTTGTGCAGTATGGTCCGGAACTGGCTTTGATGAGTGGATCAACGACGTCAAAGGCTTATGGTCGGTGACCAAATAGAACTTGCGACCGTACAAAAAATCATGAAACTTTCTCACACCATAGACGATAGCTAAACCTTCTTTCTCGATTTGAGAATAGTTTTTCTGGGCAGAATTGAAAACTTAGAGGCAAAAGCTATCGGGCAATCGACAGACTAAATGCGGAGAGAGAGAACCTCTCCAATGCCGTGAGAAGATGCATCGACAGCCAAAACATCTGGTTTGGAGGGATCGAAGGGAATCAAACAGTGATCACTCAAAGCAGATTAGAGGTTGTGGAAAGCAACGTCACATTCCGAAGACCAAACAAAAGGAACGTTCCTACGCCGAAGGCAATGCAAAGGCGCTGCAATCTCCGCTGCATTTGGTATATACGGAATATAATCGGAAATTTTGCCCAACACAGACTGTAGTTCTTTCAAGTTACTGGGTACTGGCAGGTCTCTAATTGCATTGAGACGTGAGGGCGAGGGGTGGATACCCTGTTCGTTAATCATATGTCCTAAATACTGAATCTCAGTTTGAAAATAATTGCACTTGCCCCTGTTACACTTTAGTCCTGCCTGCTAAAGTACAATAAATAAGGCATGCAAATTCTGGAAATGTTCGTCAGAGGTGCGACCTTATACCACTGCAACCAGGGACATTGGCACACAACTGCTGCGAATAAGACTGAGAAACAGCAGGAGCCGAAGCACAACCGAACGGAAGGCGGCGAAACTTCAACAATCCAAGGTGTGTGTTGATCACAAAATAGCGCTGCGACTGTTCGTCGAGCGGAATCAAGGTATGCTTCCCGCAAGTCAATTATGAAAAAGAATTTTCCCTCATCAACCTTATCAAAAACATCTTCAGGACGCAGTAAGGGTAATGCAGCTACCACTGTCTGGAGATTTACTGTAGACTTAAAGTCAGCACATATACGAAGACGACCGTTTGGTTTCTTCACACACATTATAGGAGAAGCCTATGGTGGAGCAGAAACAGGTTTAATGAGACCTATGTCTTGCAAATGCTTAAGTATAGAAGCTACGGCATCGGGCAGTGGGTGCAGTACTGGGCGCGCACGCTGGAAAATAGACATGGCATTGTCTTTAATTACAATTTGCGCTGCAATGTCTGTGGCACAACCAAAGCCATCACAAAAGAGTTCAGCAAAACCACCGCATAGTGCGGCAACACTGTCTGCATGGTCAATAGCGTTGATGCAAAGTACATTGTCCTGAATTCCGAGGCCAAAAAGTTCAAATGCGTCCATGCCAAAAATATTCGTACCATCACTAGAGCAGAGCACATGGAAAGACACTGTACGTGTCGTGGCACCATACGTTGCTAGCAAACTACACACGCCAAGCACTGATATTTCCTGTCCAGTGAGTGTAGTCAGCGTGGAATGTGAACGATGAAGCGGGAGTGAATGAAGCTAGTCATACGTCGATTTCTTCAGTAAAGAATAAATGGCACTAACATCCATAGGCTGATGTTGCCGTTGCGGAGGCGCTCACACGAGTCACGCCAACAGGAGACAATTCGTGAATGAGAGGTTCTCTTACTACACACAGCTTGCACATGTCCTTTCATATTACAAAAATAACACAGTGCTTGGCGGGATGGGCTACTGTCCCGTGAGTGGGTACGAAAGCAGTTCGGACATGATTTCAGTTTCTTAGTGGGTACCTGGTGTGAAATTTGTCTACTTGCGCGTGAGTGGCGTGACGTGGCTGGGCGTGCTGGCGGGTGGGAGGGCAGGTGTTCTGCAGCACTAACAGTACACACACCCGGGGCCAGGTTGAACGTGGAAGTAGCCATGTATAATGTATCTTCTCTGTCTATCAAGTCCACTTCCTGCGAAGACGGATTTTTAAATCTGAGGATTTGCTCGCGGATGCAGTGATACGCCACATTCTGCTCAATAGTGCCTCTAATAATTACTTCCGCATATGAGCGTCCACACGAGTAATTAAAGTCACAATCAAAAGATAGTCCCTGAAGGCCCGCTAACCAACATTTATTCGACTGAATAGACCGAGCCACGCCGGAGGCGAAAGAATTTACACTATCACGAAAGTGGGAGTTCAAAGCATCAATTACTTCATCCTAAGTTGTAGTTTCTGGGCGGGTGGTGGGAAACAATTTCACGAGCACACGGTGCAACACAACACCTGCGTTGACAATGAAAAAAGCATGCCGCTCTGTACCTGGTATGTTGTAAGGTGCAAAGTGTGACTCGAGCTGTGCGATGTTTTCTGGCCAGCGTTCAACGTCATGCTTGATGGCACGAAATGGCGGTGCCGTCGGTGATGGCGTCGGTACAGGCGGTGGCGTCGGAGGCACCGAAGAAGCTGCAGTTTGTAGTGTGACCAGTCCATCTATCGCAGCAAGCAGCTGCGCCAGTTGCTGAGCCTGAAAACGTACAAGATCGGAGAGCCTGTTCCTGTGGCGAAGCCATGATATACACAATTTAAAGTCTTAATAGCAAATGGTGGGAACACCTAAAGACAGTCACCCAGCCTCACAGGCATATCACAAAAAAGGTAAAGTATTTAAAATGGTTCAAATGGCTCTGAGCACTATGGGACTCAACTGCTGTGGTCATCAGTCCCCTAGAACTTAGAACTACTTAAACCTAACCTAAGGACATCACACACATCCATGCCCGAGTCAGGATTCCAACCTGAGACCGTAGCAGTCGTACGGTTCCGGAATGCGCGCATAGAACCGCGAGACCACCACGGCCGGCCGTAAAGTAGTACCGATCAAAAAAGGAAATCAGAAAAGAGGAAAAAAATTTAAATCCTTGTTCGTCGCCAAGTTTTGTATCCCGCTTGGAAGGCGGCGCGTGGGTTTGCTCCTGCAAACTGAAAGGTCGGCCGAATGAAGGAAGTGGCTAGGAGCAGGAAAAGGTGAAAATCTCTCGGTACTGCTGTTAGAAGTGGTTTTACTGTGTCACAATATTAACTGAATATATAACTTAGCACTGATGTGCGAAACCTTAGAACCGTCGTAAGTAGTACATAGTCTCAATAGCATGCGAAGTGTTCTGGCCGTCTGCTCTTGATGAAAATGTGCAGAATCTGTCGTGGAGATCGTAGAATTCCACAGCACCGGCTAGAGGGCGCTGTCGTCGGTGTCTGTCGTAGTGACAACTTAAGAGCTTCCTCCTACGCCGTGGCATCGTAACTATCGAAACTGCAATCACAGTTGTACTCAGTAGCGCCGAAAATTAGTGGTGGCGCTGTATATAGTATAACTGAAATGAAGATACTGAGTCGAACTGGGGAAAACAAGAAACTTATGGCACGACTTCGTTCCATAGGGCATATCCTGAGGCACCAAGGACTTGTCAGTTTGGTAATGAAGAGAAATGTGTATATGTGAGTGTTGGGCACAGGGGGCCTATTAAAACTGTAGTTGGAGACAAAGTCTTGAATACAGTTAGCAGGTTAAAACTGATGCACATTGCAGTAGCTGGACTTTCTGGTACACACATATTTCCAAAACATAAAGAAAGAAAAATTTTCTTGGTTTCTTACATTTTTCTACGACATATTTGAGTACGATACTGGCTGTTACATGAGTAGTGCGACGGTCGGTGTGGCCGAGAGGTTTTAGGCACTTCAGTCTGGCACCGAGCAGCCGCTACTTTCGCAGGTTGGAGTCTTGCCTCGGGCATGGCTGTGTGTGTTGTCCTTAGGTTAGTTAGGTTTAAGTAGTTCTAAGTTCTATGGGACTGATGACCTTAGATGTTAAGTTCCATAGTGCTCCGAAATATCTGAACCATTTTTACATGACTAGTCATTCAAGTCGTCAGTACAACAGAATTACAAGATTGGTGTATACAAGAAAAAACAGTACACAATTTGGCATGTTTTAAATGAACATCATGATGCTGTAAACATCCGAAAAAATGACATTTTGCCATTCGTGCACCCAGGTTCGTCGTTGAGTATACCATCGCAGGCGCTCCTGTCTGTGATGCAACGTCAAAGATAACTGCAGCCATGGTCTCCGAGCTGATAGTCCATGATACTGCAAACGTCTCCGAACTCTTCGTGCAGATTTTTGTTGTCTTGCAAACGTCCCCATCTGTTGACTCAGGGATCGATACGTGGCTGCACTCTCCGTTACAGCCAAGTGGCTAAGATGCCTCTCATCTCGACTGCTAATGATACGAGGGCGTTGTGATCGATCACGGCGTTCCGTATTACCCTCCTGAACCCACCGATTCCTTATTCTGCTAATAGTCATTGGATCTCCACCAACGCGAGCAGCAATGTCGCGATACGATAAACCGCAATCGCAATAGGCTACAGTCGTACCTTTAAAAAAAGTCGGAAACGTGGCGGTACGCATTTCTCCTCCTTACACGAGGCATCACAACAACGTTTCACCAGGCAACGCCGATCAACTGCTGTTTGTGTATGAGAAATCGGATATAAACTTTCCTCATGTCAGCACGTTGTAGGTGTTGCTACCGGCAGCAACTTTGCGTGAATGCTCAGAAAAGGTAATCATTTGCATATCTCACCATCCTCTTCCTGTCATTTAAATTTCGCGTCTGTAGCACGTCATCTTCGTGGTGTAGCAATTTTAATGGACTGTAGTGTAGATACTTAACAGCGAAAGCGGAAGAACAAAGGACGATACGAAGCAGGAAGGCGTCCCCTAGCTGATTGCAGAAAAAATGTGAAGGTATCTGTGCTCTTTATCATCATAGAAAGTATTACATGTACTTTTTAACACTTGTGGACTCTCTGGTAAACACATATTTCATAAATATGAAGAAAGAAAAATTTTCTTGATGTCTTACGTTTGTCTCCGATACATTTCACTACTATACTGGCCGTTACATGAGTACTCATTCAAGTCGTGTACAAAAAAATTACAAGACTGGTGTATACAAGAAAAACAATACATTATTTGAAATGTTTTAAATGAACTGTTTGGCAAATCATTTACATTCGCACGTGAGATATTTGTACAAGATACACTAACTTAACATTTGAAAGGTATCAATGTTCTGAGGATAAGAGGTTAAGTCAGTTCAGGGACGTGTCTTCCCGTGGTAATTGATCCAGCCACTGCTGGAGGGCCTTCGCAGTTGGCTTGTATGACGTTAATCGGTCGGTGACAACCGGCTGAATGTGAGCTCTTGTTGTGCACGTTGCAGCAGAGGCGGGCATCGAAGCGCGGCACGTCCAAGACCGTAGCCAGGGCAGACGTGCAAGTCTTGCCTCGCGCTGCCGGTTCGGGCGGGGCAGCCGCATCGAGGTCCGCCGGGAGAGTCGTGCGAAGAGGCTCGGCCTGCGAGCTGCAGCGCACTGGCCTGCAGCAGTCTCGGGCAGAGCGAGTCCCTGACGTCACCCCAAGGGCCGAGCAGTGCTGTTGCGAAAGAACACGTATGCCACGGACTGAGCCGAGTTGCGCGTAGAGTCGCAGCCCACGGGCCGCAACCTCACTGCTCCACACTGAGCGAGACCGTAACGCCACTGCACCAATGCCTTGCGCAAGCACTGGTGTGGTGCACCTCCGAACTGTTGGTAGCACTGGCCGCAGTTGTAAGGTACGGGAGGCGAGCGGAGAGTAGAGCAGTGTTTAGTAGAGTGGTGGGATTCCTTCATTTATTTCATAACACACAAAATGAGAGCGGGAAACTAAACGCGGTTCGCAGAAGAAGGAGTGCATGTCACGAGAAAGGGAAATAAAAGAAAAATTAATCAGTGGTGAGTAGAGAACTACACAGCCTGGAACGAATTTTAAAAGTACAATTTTGACCTTATTAAAGTCTGTTGCGGATGGCGTTAGGAAAAGCGTTCATTTTCTTTGCTGTTCGCTGTTCTGTGAAATTTGCTGTTATGCCGAAGTGTCAAGTGGCACTTCGTACATTTCTCGAAATCCATGCGTGTCTAACAAACAAAGGTCTTATGTGGACGAGAAACGACTTCCTAAACCAGCTCAGGAGATAACTGTCGATAATTGCGTGGCTATGTGTGCACGAAATGTAAGGTCGTACGGAACTCTAAGAGGTAAAGGTGTTACGGATATTGTTCAGACGTTAATCGACACTGCAAAGGGCATTGTATCTCACCCCACAACTGTGTCGCGGTAAGTGGCAGACAGTGTTAAGAGCCTACGACATATAATTATGCCTGAGGTAATTGCTCATATAACAGAAGACGCATACTTTGCAACGACGGGCATGTGGACAAACAGTGCGACAGGAAACGATTATCTGCCATGTACTGTCTCCTAATTTATTGTCTCGACTCTCAGATCTCGCTTTTTCTTTACAACCCTGTTTCCAGATGAACCAAAAACGGGCTGTAACATTCTGAGAGAATAGTTTACACGATTTATGTCCCTTTTTATCCAATAATATTAATGCGGAGTATATATACGTCAGTTGTCCATAAGTTCATGGTCTTTTGGTTGCGGTGAAAGAACGCTTCCCTTACGTAAAGAAAAGTGGTCTTCCTAAAGATCTTGATAGTTAGCTGAGCCATTCTAACGATAGTCGTTGGAATAAGCAGCTGACAATTTTACAATGTCTTTGTGCGAAAAGCTCTCTGAGGAGGGAGAAATAGTCCGAAATGAAGGAACTGATATCATGCTGATGAAAGAACTTTTCACGATATATATGCTATTCCTACTGTAAATTATATACGCAGTAGTTTATATTACAGATTTTAAAACATGTGGGTTTTTGTAGCGCTTCAAAGCGGAGTCCAAGTAATTAGAACTGGAGAAATCGCCTTCACTGCACCTTCTGTTGACATGGACAATGACAATTTTGACGCATTTGAGTTAGGCGCCCCAGCACAGAGAAGCTTCTGAAATCGGACATTTACATAAACACCTCAAATTATACTTAGATGAAAAATATTGGTCCAGAGATACTGTGAGGTAGCAACTTTTCTCTGACCACCATTTGTCATTTAAAATGATATTTGAAAATAAGAGATCGTAAAGTCATGAAAAGGATACAATAGTTTTCCTTCCTCACACTTCTCCAATCCCACAATACACTCTAACGACATTTCCCTTTAGTGCATCTCTACCCGTCTTTTCTCTTTGTTCACGCTCCTGCATTTTCCTCCACAACTGGTAACACATGAATCCTTGGGATTCCATGTTGTCCTAATTGAAAGATTTTATTTTTCCATATATGCAGTGCAATATGAATTTTGCACTCCTCAGGTAAAAAGAAGAGAGGAATAATGAAGCTGGACATGTATTTCACAGCTCTATCACTTCAAAGAACATATCTTGTTAAAGCACATGCATTCTGCTACTCCAGCCACTGGATTTCTCGTTGTGCAATTTGAAGATGGGAGTCAGACATTCGGGTAGCCTACACTCTATTTTATTCAACATTTACACCGAACAATCAGTAAAGCATACAAGGATAAATTTGTAAACAGTATTGAATATTAGGGAGGAGCAATAAACATTCTGAATTTTCCCGGTAACACTACAATTCTGTCAGAGACAGAAAAGAACATTTGAGTGGAATAGACAGTGCCCTGGAAAGGGGTTATAAAATAACCCTCAATGGAACTAAATGAAAGGTAATGGAACGTATTCGAATTAAACCCAGCACTACCAATAACGTGTACTACAAAAGGGGGCGTAATATATGACCAACACAAAGGTACACGCATTTCGTCACTTTTCCTTGTCTTTTACGCTGTAAGTAGGCTGTTTAGGTTTTCTTATTGGTAACGCCGCTTAGCGCTCGGTATGAAAAATCACTGGCTGTGCTGTGCGCAGTCTGTGTTTAGTTTGCATTGTTGTCTGCCATTGTAGTGTCGGGCAGCGGCAGCTGGATGCTAACAGCGCGTAGCGTTGCGCAGTTGGAGGTGAGCCGCCAGCAGTGGTAGAAAGGTTTACACCACATTTCACATGTAAAACCATTTATTGAAAGATAATCTGCTTTTTAACTTTGTGTTTGCCATAAAGCTGTTCACATCACGTCACTAGTATACTTTGTCACACTAAGAATCTGTTAACATGCAACAATGTTTTGAAGTTAACTATCCAGTCTAGAACTTAGAGAACTTATTTAGACAGTATTTACGAGTACATTGTTATAGTGAACAGACGTTAAGTGTTATTGTGTGTGTACATTCTTGCTTGTTAGTTGCACGATTACGTAACGACTATAAGGCTTACATACTTAGAACATTTACCAGTACTGCTAATAAGACTTTAATGCAACATTTTGGTTTACTTGAAAACACATTTTTTATTTGAAGTTCATTCGGTGAGAGTAAAGATGACTCAGCATTTGGTTTCTCTAATAGCTACACGCTACTAATATGTGACACGATTTACATTGTTGGTTTTGCGGTGTATCTGTTTTATATCTGCACAGTTTTTCTGTATTATTCTGGAAAGTAAAACATGTTTTAGTAGAAACTTTTGTGGTATAGCTACAATGAGACAGCCTTTATCGTAGCACAACAATACGTTACATTATAGTACTTTCTTGATCACGGTAAGGTACGTAATAACTACGATATCTATACGGAAAGCATTTCACCTTCGTTTATGATGAGGTAAGTACATTGACTTCAGCAGAACTTTGCTTACAGAGGACGATAACTACGACAGTTCCACAGAATTATCTTACAGCAAATCGCACATTTAGCAACACAGGGCACGCATTTGAGTGATTAATTTCTTACTTAAACCATTTATTTATTAATATTGTTGAATTAAAAAGAAAGTTTTTTGTGATACATTTCATTCCATTGCTGTAATCTGTAACACCTGAGGGTATAATTACATTAATCCTCAGGGGGGTACACGCCTACTTTGTGTACCATGTGTTTGGCAAGCACAGGGAGCCCTAGCTAATATGGCATTTGCTTATACAACTTTACACATCGGTACCACATTTCTCTAACACATAAATTACACAGCTCTCTGATCATTTAACTGAGAGAAACACACATTTATTATACTACATCAGTGACAGATGTTTACGTAATTACACAGTTGGATAACTTCACACTTACGAAATTGTATTTTGTCTGTACTTTGTGAACTGTTCATATTTTTTCAGAACCATTGTGATACTATGAGAGCTATGAATGATGTATTTGGTATGGGATCAGGATTTTTAAAGTACGTTTGAGGCAGATGACACTTTTGACATGAGCAAAGAATTTTATTTTACTTTTTGATATTATTGGAGGAAGCTACAGAGATTTTGAGAATTTGACTGAGGCGTTATGATATTATTACGACGACGATGTGAATTATACTGCTGAGGTATGTTTAAGCTGATGCTATGTGAGTTATTTGGTTGTGCTACATATCTGTTACGATGAAATATTGAAAAAGTGTCGACGAATATGTATATGTGCAATAAGGTAAGGAATAATGAGTAGTGGTTAGGGACTCTGGTTTGTGAAAAAGGATGTTGGAAACCAAGAATCGTACTTTAAGAGTTATGAAATGTTTGTAAATGCGTAATTGTATTACAATGCTGGTGAAAATTTTTTGGACACTATTATATTTAAATGATTTTATTTCTACAGATTTGTAACGCAAATTCTTGACCTGTGATTTTTTTTTATATGAGACTGCCACCGTAGCGGAAACTGGTGTCGTAAATATTTCGATAAGACAGTTAAGTGACCACCTGCACGTAATGCGTCGTGGGCACCCAGCTGCGCGACAACCACCTGACAAAAGAAAGCCAGAGTGTGCCTGTCAGAGACACAGGTGAATAAAAAAAGGCCATTATCCTCGGTATTGACATTCCTTTGTAGAAAGCATCGTAAATACCGCACCCTCAAACTTGAAAACATGATTACACTGCAGAGTTCTTAATTTATGATATTTACTGAAATGAAATGATGAGAAACATTTTATATCTATTGTCTTTCTAGCTGAGAGATTGCTCATTTTGTTTAATATTCAGTTTCTATCTGCACTGCAGCATTGGTTAAAATAAAATTTAATAGATGTACTAATATCACAATCTTCTGTCTACACACCCAGTAAAGAATCATTTTATGATTTACTTTCTTGGAAAAGAGAGCACAAACAGACATTTCCCTTCACGGGAATTGCAAAAATAATTTTTTTTAATGATTTGGTAACTTATCTGCTAGCGTATGTTCTAGTGATGCATCACTCTAGTGTTAAGATGTGACATAGGTATTAAACATTTTTACTGTAATATTTTTTCTGCTTCAGCTTTGTCATGTTTAGATATAAATTATTACATTTATTGCTGCTCGCTATGCTTACTTGCATTTTTTTGTCATTGCTGTTTGTATTAATTGTTTTGTGCTGCTGCTGCTACTGCCTTGTCCCTTAGTTAAGCATCTGAGCTCAGTAGATTTAAGTTAGCTTAAGAGGGGGTAGACTATATAAGAAACTAATTATGATGAATTGGAAGGAAAGCATTGAGAAGCTTTAAGAAAATGGTTTGGCCAAAAAAGTATTTTTGAAAGAGGATGTGAACAGAATACAGAAAGCAGGTTTAGATAGGACTTTTTGGGAATAATGATAAACTAAGGGAGATCTCTAGGCAAAATACTGCAGCAAAACAAACCCTGTCCTTTCCTTTCGTATTATCCCTCTATGTGTTTATGTACCCTTGTGTATTTGTCTTTTTCCTGTCTTTATGTGTTTAGCTAATAAGATTTATGTTGTAGAATTTTTCAAAGACTATGTTATTTTCTTTGTAAATATGTTCAGACATTATTTATTGTGTTTTGTTTTAATGCTCATGTGTGAAGTTGATGTTTCAAAAGTTATTCTGAACTTGATGTATGTACTTATGTCATAATTTTTGTAACACTGATGTATTTGCTATTTCGATTCTTTTGTAAAGCCTGTACTACTGCTAATGTTATCTGTATTGTTATGTTCTTTAATGATGTATTTTGTACCTTTGTTATTGTATTCTTATGTTATAAAATTGTAATTGACATCAGTTCATCAAATTAAGTAACTTGTAAGTTACATTTCACTGCACACCTTTCTGTTGGTCATAGTATATGGACAATATGTGAGAAGTAGGGACTGATAGTGTTTGCACGTGTGTTAATAATTCAGTAAGGGACTGGATAACAGCATTGCTGGTTCTAAGGACATTTCAAAAACAATTTTTGTGAGTGCACATGTGGTGGTTATGGACTTGCTATATTATCCGCAAGACTCTTCAATGGTGATTGTGCACCTGCACAGTCAAACAGATAGCTGCTGGCCATCTCTACAAGGACTACAGTGGGTCTACACCTTTGACGACCCACCAATACCATTATTTCTACAAGGACTGCAATGGGTCTGCACCTCTGGTGGCCCACCAATACCGTAATCTCTACCAGGACTACAATGGGCCTATTCTGTGACGACCTACCTACCAATATTCTTCAAAACTTGGACTCACTCTGCTGTGGGTTTGCTCTGTTGTGGCCCATTACCTGTCAGCATGTCAAGAGTCAGCACTGTCTTTCTGTTGGAAGGACAACACTACTTCTTCAAGACTGCATGGAAATCCTCTACTTCCGTGTGCATTTTCTTTTACTACTCAGACTTTGAGAAAAACACTGCAATTTTACTTTGATGAATGATCAGGACTGTCTTTATGGACTGTGAGAAAATTTTAAATTTGACCAACATTGTATCGATAAGTGTGTGCATTTCATTTCTTTGTCATAGTAATTAGGAAAAATTTTATCAAATCACTATTGGCCACTGCCCAAAACAATTTGTAAAAATTTTTTGTGGGGAGCATGGGGGCTATGTAAGGAGGCTGTTTAGGTTTTCTTATTGGTAACGCCGCTTAGCGCTCGGTATGAAAAATCACTGGCTGTGCTGTGCGCAGTCTGTGTTTAGTTTGCATTGTTGTCTGCCATTGTAGTGTCGGGCAGCGGCAGCTGGATTCTAACAGCGTGTAGCGTTGCGAAGTTGGAGGTGAGCCGCCAGCAGTGGTAGACGTGGGGAGAGAGATGGCGGACCTTTGAAATTTGTAAGAATTGGTGTCACGAACTGATATATATATATTATGACTATTAAGGTAAATACATTGTTTGTTCTGTATTAAAATCTTTCATTTGCTAACTATGCCTATCAGTAGTTAGTGCCTTCAGTAGTTTGAATCTTTTATTTAGCTGGCAGTAGTGGCGCTCGCTTCATTGCAGTAGCTTGAGTACCGAAGATTTTTGTGAGGTAAGTGATTTGTGAAACGCATAGGTTAATGTTAATCAGGACCACTCTTTCGTAGGGATTTTTGGAAGTCAGATTGCGTTGCGCTAAAAACTATTGTGTGTCAGTTTAAGCACAGTCGTGTATATAATTGTTCTAAGGGGACGTTTCAACGCACAACTTACTTTTTAAAGATATATTTATGTGTAAGAAGGGTCCTAAACCTGAAAATATAAATTTGACACCTGTTCTGCAAATTCACATCCACTGACAAGACGTGAATTATTCCATTAAGTTTTACTGAAAAATGTAAAACATTTATGGTGTCTGGTAGAAGAAATCATTAAAGAACGAAAATTTTAATTTCAAAAATTAAAATATAGTGTACATTACTAGATTAAAGTATTCTGAAAAGTTAGGCATAAAGTACCGCTTCCCTCTCCCTTGGTATTGTGAGGGTTAAATCAGAAAGTGTTCAGAGTAACTGATTACGAAATGAGGCACTAAAACTGCTATTGGGAAGCAAAGTAACTGATGATGGCCGAAGTAGAGAGAATATAAAATGAAGAGAGACTATAGCAAGAAAAGTATGAATGAAAAAAGGGATTTGCTAAAATCGAATATAAATTTAAGTCTTAGGAAGTATTTCTTGAAGGTATTTGAATAGTTTCCAAGATGCTGCTCCAGTCGGATGTAACAATGAATGTGCGCAATGGTTAATACTGAACGCGAAAATAAAGTTTTGGCCCAGTCTGACTACCCCCTGAAGCAGGGGGGAAGCCCTTGACATATAAATTACAACATAAATTAAATGAGTGCTATAGAGAACTAGCACCTACTAAACTAGAAATGTTGTTTCTGCTTATACATTTATTGAAAATTAAACCCCTTTGTATATTATAAATTTTGTATGTCAATATGCAGTGAACATAAAGAAATACAAAGGAATTTCCTTACTAATATTATTTATAAACTGCCTAAATCTGCCACTTTTTATGACTACGCAATCTAAAATTGATAACGCGAGATGACTGATGTGATGTACGTCCCAATCACTAGAAGACACTACTTTCAAAGATAATCGACAGTGGTGTGCAACCACAGTGGAAATGAAACTTACGTGATCACAGCTGTTCAGCTTTATAGCCCTAATAAGCCAAAGCAATTACTAATATCACCGAATGTCCTGCGTCCCGTTCGTCGGAGTGATGGTACTCGTGCACGTCTGGAACGATGGAAGAACTCCAGTCACAAATAAAAAAAGTCATTTAACATTAGGACGGCAGAAGGCTGTCCTCTGACCAGTATAATCTATTACTATCTTCTCCTCTCTGTATTCTACAGATAAACGTGAACTCCCAGCCGCACGGACGGAATTCAGATAACGTTTCAACGCCAGTATAGACAGAAGAAGTGCTCTCAATCACTGAACGCTGCGTACTCAACGACGATTCCCTACCCAGAGGCGAAGTCCAGAATCGAATAAGTTAACAAGACCTTCGGTCACCTAAAGGAACTTCCTAGTGCCTTGTGCGCCTTTTTCATGCAAATTAAGCTTTAGTTTTTTTGCCTACATTTGTCCTATCGTGATAAACGAAGGCTGTGACAGCATTTCACTGGTGACAGCTTCCACGAGCTTGAACATTATCCCCCCCGGTTCCGCAGCGAGTCATCGGAATTCAGTTTCGTTATGATGCTTGATGAGGAAGTCTTGCTCTGGGACTGCTCAGCAATTTTCGTCTGCACCACGCATTACACTGAAAGTGTTGTCACGTTTGTCAATCTCCTGACCCACTGGCATAGCCTTGTGGGCCCGATCATAAACGTTGCAAACACATTTCCTCTTCCTTCTCCTCCCACATTATGAGGAGGCAGTGCCGCCAAAGATTATGCGAATCTGCGTCAATCGGAAATACTAAATCCGTCCGTACAATTTCAGTACCCACAACACCTGCAATACAATCAGCCTAATTGATAGCTTACTGTGTCACCTCCGAAGAATCTACAGCAAAATTACTGTCGGCAGTTGCACTGTTTTACACTCTGCAAGACAAAAAAATCATCGGAACATGCACTTCCCTCCACATCTGGTCCAGGCTGCAGGAATCTGCAACCTCTCCGCCAGGGTATAACTCACTAATTATGAAAACAACAAAGGGGGAGAACAAAAAAGGACGACCACAAGGACACTTAATCGAATTCTATCATAACACTTACTGTAACTTAACTTCCCCGCTTGAGCGGCTACTCATGACAACTACTTTACACTCTTAAACGCAGTGAGCCACATTATTCTCTCAAAATGAAATACACTGCCCATTCAAAACGTCGAAAACTACCACAAAACTCTGACTTTTCGACAAAACGTATCTTCCCCTCCAAAGACGCTACGCATGGTTAATACCTTATACACTTCCAGACAAACAACCACCCTCATATTTACACATCCTCAGAATACATTCTGAGTCTACCTGAAACATGTCACACGTAAAAACAGAACTGAAAAGCTGCTAAAAGGTGCAATGATCGACGTGATACTCCCGCTGGAAAAAACAGAACTGTAACTGCACACACCCACTGCACGATGATGCTGTGTATCGACGAAACAGCTACCCTGAGGTAGTCGAGTGTCATCCTCTCCAGGGAGGGTGGCTGGTAAGGTTCCCTTGTCACTGACATTTAGAGGTGCCACTTCTCACATCAAAATGTGGGGTTCCAAGATGGATGACCACTATATGTGAACGTCTGAGTTGAGGTGGTGTATTGTTATCGAAATGATTATCCATGGTTGCTCATAAAAACTTCAGTGTTGGTCTTATATTTTACTGAAGAACATACTAGAACATTCTGTGGTCCTACGTCCTCCATAGTGCTGAAGACAGAGAGTGTTAAGATACTTATGCAACAGGTAGCCATGGTCTCAAACGACTGCCTCCTATCGCTGAAGGCTAGTTTCACCTGGTAGTTGGCCCACAGGCTGGAAGATGCTAACCTAACAAAACTGATCTTAAAATCTGCAGCTGGGCCCACAGTTACTGGAGGCCAAATCCCACGGTGGTTGCTTCTAGCGTCATGTCGCGTCGTTGAGCGGCAACACCTCTCTTCTTAAATAGTAGCTACCAGACTGAGACACCTTTGACTGATAATGGTAATTTATGTTGGCACAGAGCGTTCTTGGTTTGCAAATCACTGCTTGTACCCATGTAGACCATAAGAAGTCTGTTGATTCGATGTGTAGTAACTGGCATACCAACGCCTTTCTGCTGAGTCGTTATTATAGTGGTGCCAGCCCTTTTCCTGGAGCACAATGTGGGAATCTGCCAGTTGTATTGCTGCATCTGACGTAATGGTGTTTGGTCGGCTCTGAGCTGGACCAATCCCTAGATATTTTGCAACAGCCATGGGAACATCAAAATTTTACTAAGTAGCACCTAGAAATAGTGGTGACACTGCAAATGGAATAACTGATAAGAAGATATGAAGTCGAATTGGGGAAAACAAGTAATTTATGGCACAACTTCGTTTCATAGAGGATATCTTGAGGCAATAAGGACTTCTCAGTTTCGTAGTGGAGAGAAGTGTGTATATATGGGTGTTGTGGAGGGTTGGTGTTAAAATTGTGTAGGGAGGCAAAGTCTTGAATACAGTTAGCAGGTTCAAACTGATGCACATTGAGTAACTGTGCAGTGATGAAGAGACTTGCACAGAATAGACTAGCTTGGGCAGCTGCATCAAACCAGTCTTCAGACTGAAGACCACAACAACAGCATTGAGGAAGGGGGTGGGACGGAGAGGTAGGCTTGTGATCTACAACTTTGCAAGTTGTTTACTGGGAGACCTTATGAGTAAGGTTGATCTCGTGTGATCAGCGCCCTCGGCTGTTGACATCCCAAAAGACGTTTCTATATCGCTCTAAATTAATGGCGTTGCTCATTCTCGTATGAGTAAAACTATTTATCTCTCACTGTTGGGCGATGAAACCAACTTATGTAGTGGTTCTTGTATATTTTGTTGTTGTAAACAGATGTGTCTCTGGTATGGCGTTAAACTGAAACCATAGAGTATATGTGGTCCCTATCCAACAATAGGAACATCCTCTCTCGAAGGTGGATGAGCGAGTGGAAGTTGTGAGCTGTAACTGTTACCTTACCTGCTTGCGATGGTAGAAGGAAAATAGAGAATGTAAAGAAAATAGTCGTGATCACTTACCAGTTACCAGCAGGTAGTTAGCTCAGTAATGTCAACTGAAATTAACTGAGCAGTGCTTGTTGATTTCTGTTGTTAATTCCTATCACCCCAGGTTGGTGTTCGAGAGAAACGCGAAGTTACAGATTTGGCTCCAACGTAATTTTCATAAGGCAAGTGCATAACGCGATCGTTCAATCGAATTATGGTGTGAACTTAATTGAGTATCGTACTTCGTTTCTGAAATACTGTAGGTTCTTTGGTGCACAGTAATAGATCTGATAAACTGCTAATTAGTATTTGGATCACACCAATCGCGGACGGGCTCCATGTCAGCAGTTTTGCATTTCTTTCAGGGATAGCTGCATACAAAGCTGATAAAGACATTAATACAAAAAGATAAGTTTAATTTGTTAAATTAAAACGTCAGAAAGGTATTAAATTAAATATACTTAAATACGAGGGGCGTTTGAAAAGTCTGTGCAGAGTCTGAGGTATGCCACCACCGGCGCCTATCGAGGTCATGTTTATTTATTAGCATCTTTGGAAAGAACGCACACCAAGTTTCACTCATATTGGTCTATTTCTTTGTGTCTGGCATTCCTGTGAATCAAGGAAGTCGAGTAACTGTCGAAAAATGTCCGAAAAAGTATTTCGTGTGGTGATTTAACATTACTTTATGAAAGGCCAAACGCGATTACTCACGCTTGACGAAAAAAGGAATTGTGCGAAGTGTTTTTGGATTCTCAAGGAACAATACTCATCGACTATCTGGAAAAGGGTAAAACTCTGTTAATATTATTCATCGTAATTGGACCGTCCTTTTCGATCACGACACTGCACCAGCAGACACCTCAGCAGTTGTGGTCGCGAAATTAATGAAAATTGGATTCCATCTCGTGTCACATCCTCTACCCCCAATACTCTCCACACCTGGCTCCCTCGGGCTACTATATGTTCCCGAATTTGAAGAAATGGCTGTAATGGCTGGTGGGACACATTTTTTATTCAAACGAGGAGGTGATTGTACCAACTATTTGCTATGTTGCAGACTTGGACAATTCCTATTAGTGTGTAGGGATCAAGGAATTACAACAACGTTGAACGAAGTGTATAAGTCTAAAAGGAGACTATGTTGAAAAATAAAAAAGGTTTACCCCAAACATGTAAGCAGTTTTTATTTTACGAGGACTTTTCAAACGCCCCTTGTATATTCATGGTCCTTAATAGCCAACGGGATAGATGTATACATAGCGAAAGCTGAAGAACAAAGGACGATACGAAACAGGAAGGCATCTCCCAGCCGATCGTAGAAAAAATGTGAAGGCTTCTGTGTAGTCATTCAAGTCGTGTACAGCAAGGTTAAGACAGTTCAGGGACGTGTCTGCCGGTGGGAATTGATGCAGCCACTGCTGGAGTGACGTCGCAGTTGGCTTGTGTGATGCCAATCCGACGGTGACAACCGGCTGAGAGCGAGATCTGGTTGTGCACTTTGCAGCAGAGATGGGCATCGAGGTGCGGGGCCCGTCCAGCACCGTAGCCATGACAGCGGTGCGAGCCTTGCCAACGCTGCCGGTTCAGCCGGGGCAGCCACATGGACGTCCGACAGGCCGCACGGTGCAGAGTCATGTGGCCGCAGTGTGCTACAGCAATCTCAGGCCGAGCGAGTCCCTGACGTCACCCCAAGGGCCGAGCAGTGCTGTTGCGAAACGACTTGTATGCCACGGGCTCAACAGACTCTATCTCGCATTTAGACGCAGCCCACGGGCCACGGCCTCACTGCTCTGCACTGAGCGAGTCTGTGACGTCACTGCACTAGTGCCTTGCGCAAGCGCTGTCGTGGTGCGGCCTATGAGCTGTTGGTAGGACTGACCGCAGTTGTGAGCTACGGGCTGCGAGCGGTATGCAGAGCAGAGTTTAGTTCAAATGGTCAAATGTGTGTGAAATCTTATGGGACTTAACTGCTAAGGTCATTCGACTCTAAGCTTACACACTACTTAACTTAAATTATCCCATGGACAAACACACACACACACAGGGTTTTCACTCGCAGAGGATGCCCCTGCAGCTCCGAATAGGTACGCTGGCATGCACGACAGTGGCACTTCCCATCCGTCGTCAAAGTGATATTGTGAAGCGTCTTCACTTCTCCTGTGCTCTGGCGAAGAATTAATTGTGTTATGTTCATCACCTTGGGTTTGTTGACGACTATGGGTCGAAAAGACTTTGGAGAAACATGACGAAAAAGCAAAGAACTTTTCTACTCTTCAGCATTATGATATTACTGAAGAATTTATGTTTTTTGGTAATAAATATGGTTCTGTAATCATTACTAAAATTGTAACAAATGTTTATAGGGTTAATGTTAGGATTAACGACTAACGTTGGACGATAAAGGTAACAGAATAATATTTGAGGATCAGGGCGCACTTGAAAAAGTGCGTATTACTTGTAGTAATAAAATGGGTGCATTTGATTTGAATCCTCAGAGGTCAACCGGCGTACCATGGCGTAAATATAGTAGGAGGAATAGATTTAAGTTTGTTACGTACTCAAAGCCTGAACAAAGTGCTGATACATTTAAAGTTAAATCCTGGACACATCTAGAGAAGGAATGTAAAGCAAAGAATCGCCTTCTTGAAGGTACCAATCCATTTTACATTGGACTTCAAATTGCTGGTGATGAACCTGAGAAAAACGATAATGTTCAGAGTAGAGTAAAATACATTACGTTTGTTGTAAGGAATAGAGTCTATATGACGTTTTGTAAGAGGAAAGGTAGTGTTACATTCTAAATAAAGGTATTTGTTTACAGCTAATGTCTGCGTTGGAACTCTTTTATGCCAACTGGGACCATATCCGAAATTACCCTGACGATCTACGCCTCGCCTTCCTTGTTCCTAACAACCAATAGAGGATTGATGAACTTGCTATAAAATCTTACAGCAACAAGATTAATTATTCTGCAGCTGTTATTGTGTTGGAAGAATTGTGGTATTATAAGCCTAACTTAGGTTGTTCACAGCAGTTGCTGTAATTTACCGTCTAGTATTGTCATCCGAAGACCAGTATCAGTTGCAAAGCGATTTAGAAAAGATTGCTGTATGGTGTGTCAGGTGACAGTTGACGCTAAATAACGAAACGTGTGAGGTGATCAACATGAGTTCCAAAAGAAATCCGTTGCAAATCGATTACTCAATAAATAGTACAATTCTCAAGGCTGTAAATTCACCTAAGTACCTGGGTGCTCAAATTACAAGCAACTTCAGTGAGAAAGACAACATAGATAATATTGTGGGGAAGCGAGCCAAAGGTTGCGTTTCATTGGCAGGATACTAAGAAGATGCAACTAGTCCACTAAAGAGACAGTGTACACTACACTCGTTCGCCCTCTGTAAGAATATTGCTGCACGGTGTTGGATCTTTATCAGGTGGGATTGACAGAAGACATCGGAAGGGTGCAAGAAACGGCAGCTCGTTTTGTATTATCACGTAATAGGCGAGAGAGTGTGGCAGATATGATACGCGAGCTGGGATGGAAGTCATCAAAACAAAGACGTTTTCCGTCGCGGCAATATCTATTTACGAAATTTTAGTCACCAACTTTCTCTTCCGAATGCAAAAATATTTTTTTGAGCGCAACGTACATAGGTAGGAATGATCACAAAAATGGGAGAAATCAGAGCTCGAACACAAAGGTTTAGGTGTTCGCTTTTCCCGCGTGCTGTTCTCGAGTGGAATGGTAGAGACATAGTACACTCCTGGAAATTGAAATAAGAACACCGTGAGTTCATTGTCCCAGGAAGGGGAAACTTTATTGACACATTCCTGGGGTCAGATACATCACATGATCACACAGACAGAACCACAGGCACATAGACACAGGCAACAGAGCATGCACAATCTCGGCACTAGTACAGTGTATATCCACCTTTCGTAGCAATGCAGGCTGCTATTCTCCCATGGAGACGATCGTAGAGATGCTGGATGTAGTCCTGTGGAACGGCTTGCCATGCCATTTCCACCTGGCGCCTCAGTTGGACCAGCATTCGTGCTGGACGTGCAGACCGTGTGAGACGACGCTTCAACCAGTCCCAAACATGCTCAATGGGGGACAGATCCGGAGATCTTGCTGGCCAGGGTAGTTGACTTACACCTTCTAGAGCACGTTGGGTGGCACGGGATACATGCGGACGTGCATTGTCCTGTTGGAACAGCAAGTTCCCTTGCCGATCTAGGAATGGTAGAACGATGGGTTCGATGACGGTTTGGATGTAGCGTGCACTATTCAGTGTCCCCTCGATGATCACCAGAGGTGTACGGCCAGTGTAGGAGATCGCTCCCCACACCATGATGCCGGGTGTTGGCCCTGTGTGCCTCGGTCGTATGCAGTCCTGATTGTGGCGCTCACCTGCACGGCGCCAAACACGCATACCACCATCATTGGCACCATGCAGAAGCGACTCTCATCGCTGAAGATGACACGTCTCCATTCGTCCCTCCATTCACGCCTGTCGCGACACCACTGGAGGCGGGCTGCACGGTGTTGGGGCGTGAGGAGAAGACGGCCTAACGGTGTGCGGGACTGTAGCACAGCTTCATGGAGACGGTTGCGAATGGTCCTCGCCGATACCTCAGGAGCAACAGTGTCCCTAATTTGCTGGGAAGAGGCGGTGCGGTTCCCTACGGCACTGCGTAGGATCCTACGGTCTTGGCGTGCATCCGTGCGTCGCTGCGGTCCGGTCCCAGGTCGACGGGCACGTGCACCTTCCGCCGACCACTGGCGACAACATCGATATACTGTGGAGACCTCACGCCCCACGTGTTGAGCAATTCCGCGGTACGTCCACCCGGCCTCCCGCATGCCCACTATACGCCCTCGCTCGAAGTCCGTCAACTGCACATACGGTTCACGTCCACGCTGTCGCGGCATGCTACCAG
Source organism: Schistocerca gregaria (assembly GCF_023897955.1). Classification (NCBI taxonomy): domain Eukaryota; kingdom Metazoa; phylum Arthropoda; class Insecta; order Orthoptera; family Acrididae; genus Schistocerca; species Schistocerca gregaria. Next base: position 397,006,431 of record NC_064931.1, on the reverse strand, counting down.
TGTTAAAGACTGCGATGGAGCTCCGTATGCCACAGCAAACTGGCTGACACTGACGGCGGCGGTGCACAAATGCTGCGCAGCTAGCGCCATTCGACGGCCAACACCGCGGTTCCTGGTGTGTCCGCTGTGCCATGCGTGTGATCATTGCTTGTACAGCCCTCTCGCAGTGTGCAGAGCAAGTATGGTGGGTCTGACACACCGGTGTCAATGTGTTCTTTTTTCCATTTCCTGGAGTGTATGATTGTGGTTCGATGAACCTACTGCCAAGCACTTAAATGTGATTTTCAGAGTAATCGTGTAGATGTAGGTGTAGATGTAGATGTAGATGCCCGAGGGAGGACTCGAATCTCCACCGGGACCAGCTGCACAGTCCATGATTACAGCGCCTTAAACCGCAAGAGTGGTGGGATTTCTTCATTTTTTTTTCGTAACGCACAAAATGAGAGTGGAACGTAACGTGGTTTGCAGAAGAAGGTGCACATGACAATAAAACGGGAAGTGAAAGGAAAAGAACCACACCGCCTGAAACGAATTTTACAGGTTCAGTTCGGACCATGGTAAAGCCTATCGCGGATGACTTTAGGAAAACCGTTATTTTTGTTTGCTCTTCGCTGTACGGTGAAATTGACTCTCATGCTGAAAGGTCAAGTGCCACTTCGCACATTTCCAGTCACAAACCCCTGTCTAATAAACAAGGGTCTTATGTGGACGAGAAACGACTTTCTAAACCAGCTGAGGAGATAACCGTCGATAAATGAGTGGCTATGTGTGCACGAGACGTAAGGACGTATGGAACTATAAGTGTGAAGATCTTATGGATCTTGTTTGGAAGTTCATCGACAGTGCAACGGCCATTATGTCTCACCCCACAACTGTGTCGCGGTACATGGGAGAAAGTGCTAAAAGCCTACGACATATAATTATGCCTGAGGTAATTGCTCATCTAACAAAAGGTGAATACAGACATGTGGACATCCTGTGCGAGAAGAAATAATTATCTGACATGTACTGTCTCCTGTTTTATTGACTGGACTCTCAGATCTCGCGTTTTGTTTACAACTCAGTTTCCAGACGAACAAAAAACGGGCAGTAACATACGAAGAGAATTGTCTCTTGGTGTCCACCACTCTACTTTGAACGACATATGCCCACGACTGATCAAGGTTCAAACATAGTAGTTACACAGCGTGATTAGTCAGGACTGAATTGTTCCTGTCTTATGCTAAATACATGGCTACGAAATAATTTTTATGTGGAGTATAAATGCGTCAATTGTCCATAAGTTCATGGTGTTTTGATTGCGGCGAAAGAACGCGTGACTTAAGTAAAAAAAGTGGTATTCTTAATGCTCTTGATAGACCACTGAGCCAGTCTATTGATACTCGCTGCAATAAGCAACTGGCAATGGTAGAATCTCTTTGTGCGAGAAGCTCCCTGAGAAGAGAGTTGTCGTTGTCTTCAGTCCTAAGACTGGTTTGATGCAGCTCACCATGCTACTCTATCCTGTGGAAGGTTCTTCACCTCCCAGAACCTACTGCAACCTACATCCTTCTGAATCTGCTTAGTGTATTCATCTCTTGGTCTCAATCTACGATTTTTACCCTCCAAGCTGCCCTCCCATCCTAGATTTGTGATCCTCTGATGCCTCAGAACATGTCCTACCAACCGGTCCCTCCTTCTAGTCAAGTTGATCCACAAGCTGTTCTTCTCCCCAATTCAATTCAATATCTCCTCATTAGTTATGTGATCAAACCATCTAATCTTCAGCATTATCCTGTAGCACCACATTTCGAAAGCTTCTATTCTCTTCCTGTCCAAACTATTTATCGTCCACGTTTCATTTCTATACATGGCTACACTCCATACCAATACTTTGAGAAACGACTTCCTCACACTTAAATCAATATTCGATGTTAACAAATTTCTCTTCTTCAGAAACGCTTTCCTCGCCATTGCCAGTCTACATTTTATATCCTCTCTACTTCGACAATCATCAGTTATTTTGCTCCCCAAATAGCAAAACTCTTTTACTACTTTAAGTGTGTCATTTGCTAATCTAATTCCTTCAGCATGACCCGACTTAATTCGACTACATTCCATTATCCTAGTTTTGCTTTTGTTGATGTTCATCTTATATCCTCCTTTAAAGACACTGTTCATTTCGTTAAACTAATCTTCCAAGTCCTTTGTTGTCTCTGCCAGAATTACAATGTCCGGCGAAGGTCAAAGTTTTTATTTCTTCTCCATGGATTTTAATACCTACTCCGAATTTTTCTTTTGTTTCCTTTACTGCTAGCTCAATATGCAGATTGCATAACATCGGGGATAGGCTACAACCCTGTCACACTCCCTTCCCAACCACTGCTTCCCTTTCATGCCCCTCGACACTTATGACGGCCATCTGGTTTCTGTACAAATTGTAAATAGCCTTTCGCTCCCTGTATTTTACCCTTGCCACCTATAGAATTTGAAAGAGAGTATTCCAGTCAACATTATCAAAAGCTTGTCAACATTGTCAAAGAAGAGAGAAATAGACCAAAATGAAGGAACTGACAATATGTTGATGAAATGAATTTTTACCTTATGTATGCTATTCTGTCTTCCCCCAAGAACCATGGACCTTGCCGTTGGTGGGGTGGCCAGCGTGACTCAGCGATACATATAGCCGTACCATAGGTGCTACCAGAACTGAGGGATATCTGTTGAGAGGCCAGACAAACGTGTGGTTCCTGAAGAGGGGCAGCAGCCTTCTTAGTAGTTGCAGGGGCAACAGTCTGGATGACTGACTGATCTGGCCTTGTAACATTAACCAAAATGGCCTTGCTCTTCTGGTACTGCGAACGGCTGAAAGCAAGGGGAAACTATAGCTGTAATTTTTCCCTAGGACATGAAGCTTTGCTGTATGTTTAAATGATGTTGGCTTCCTCTTGGGTTAAGTATTCCAGAGGTAAAATAGTCCCCCTATTGGATCTCCGGGCGAGGACTATTGATGAGGACGTCGTTATCAGGAGAAAGAAAACTGGCTCGGTGACAGGAGGAACAAGACTTCTGGTCAGGTGAAGACAGGGTTATAAATACAAAATCAAATAGAGGTAATGCAGGATTGGGTTTAATAATGAATAAAAAAAATAGTTGTACGGGCAAGCTACTACAAACATCATAGTGAACTCATTATTGTGGCCAAGATAGATATGAAACCCACACCTACTACATTAGTACAAGTTTATATGCCAACTAGCTCTGCAGATGACGAAGAAATTGATGAAATGTATGATGAGATATAAGAAATTATTCAGGTAGTGAAGGGAGACGAAAATTTAATAGCCATGAGTGACTGGAATTCATCAGTAGGAAAAGAGAGAAGGAAACATAGTGGGTGAATATGGATTGGGGCTAAGAAATGAAAGAGGAAGCCGTCTGGTAGAATTTTGCCTAGAGCATAACTTAATCATAGCTAATACTTGATTTAAGAATCATAAAAAAAGTTGTATACTTGGAAGAACCATGGAGATACTAAACGGTATCAGATACATTATATAATGGTAAGACAGAGATTTAGCAACCATGTCTGAAATTGTAAGACATTTCCAGGGGCAGATGTGGACTCTGACCACAATCTATTGGTTATGAACTGTAGATTTAAACTGAAGAAACCCGCAAAAAGGTGGGAATTTAAGGAGATGGGACCTGGATAAACTGAAAGAACCAGAGATTGTACAGAGCATAAGAGAAAAATTGACAGGAATGGGGGAAAGAAATGCAGTAGAAGAAAAATGTGTAGCTTTAAGGGATGAAATAGTGAAGGCAGCAGAGAATCAAATAGGTAAAACGATGAGGGCTAGTAGAAACCCTTGGGTAACAGAAGAAATATTGACTTCAATTGATGAAAGGAGAAAATATAAAAATGCGGTATATGAAGCAGGCAAAAAGGAATACACACGTCTCAAAAGAGAGATCGATAAGAAGTGCAAAATGGCTAAGCAGGGATGGCTAGAGGACAAATGTAAGGATGTAGAGGCTTATCTCACCAGGGGTAAGATAGATACTGCCTACACGAAAATTAAAAAGACCTTTGGAGAAAGGAGAAGCACTTGCATGAATATCAAGAGCTTTGATGGAAAACCAGTTCTAAGCAAAGAAGGGAAATCAGAAAGGTGGAAGGAGTATATAGAGGGTCTATAAAAGGGCGATGTACTTGAGGACAATATTATTGAAATGAAAGAGGATTTAGATAAAGATGAAATGGAGATATGATATTGCGTGAAGAGTTTGACAGAGCACTGAAATACCTGATCGAAACAAGGCTCCCGGAGTAGACAACATTCCATTAGAACTATTGACAACCTTGGGAGAGCCAGTCCTGACAAAAGTCTACCATCTGGTGAGCAAGATGTATGAGACAGGCGAAATATCCTAAGACTTCAAGAAGAAAATAATAATCCCAATCGCAAAGAAAGCAGGTGTTGACAGATGTGAAAATTACCGAACTATCGGTTTAATAAGTCACAGCTGCAAAATACTAACAGGAATTTTTTACAGACGAATGGAAAAACTGATAGACGCCGACCTCGGGGAAGATCAGTTTGTATTCTGTAGAGATGTTGGAACACGTGAGGCAATACTGACCCTACGACTTATCTTAGAAGCAAGATTAAGGAGAGGTAAACCTATGTTTCTAGCATTTGTAGACTTAGAGAAAGCTTTTGACAGTGTTTATTGGAATACTCTCTTTCAAATTCTAATAGTGGCAGGGATAAAATACAGAGAGCAAAAGGCTATTTACAATTTGTATAGAAACCAGATGGCAGTCATAAGAGTCGAGGGGTATGAAAGGCAAGCAGTGTTTGGGAAGGGAGTGAGACAGGTTTTTAGCTTCTCCCCGATGATATTCAGTCTGTATATTGAGCAAGCAATAAAGGACACAAAAGAAAGGTTCTTAGTAGGTAATAAAATCCATAGAGAAAAAATAAAAACTGAGGTTCGCCGATGACATTGTAATTCTGTCAGAGAGAGCAAAGGACTTGGAAGAGCAGTTGAACGGAATGGACAGTGTCTTGAAAAGAGGATATAAGATGAAAATCAACTAAAGCAAAACGAGGATAATGGAATGTAGTCGAATTAAGTAGGGTGGTGCTGAAGGAATTAGATTAGCAAATGACACACTTAAACTAGTAAAGGAGTTTTGCTATTTGGGGAGCAAAATAACTGATGATTGTCGAAGTAGAGAGGATATAAAATGTAAACTGGCAATGGCGAGGAAAGCGTTTCTGAAGAAGAGAAATTTGTTAACATCGAGTATTGATTTATGTGTCAGGAAGTCATTTCTGAAAGTATTGGTATGGAGTGTAGCCACGTATGGAAGTGAAACCTGGACGATAAATAGCTTAGACAAGAAGAGAATAGAAGCTTTCGAAATGTGGTGCTACAGAAGAATGCTGAAGATTAGATGTGTTGATCTCATAGCTAATGAGGAGGTATTGAATAGAATTGGGGAGAAAAGGAGCTTGTGGATCAACTTGACTAGAAGAAGGGATCTGTTGGTAGGACATGTTCTGCGACATCGAGGCATCACCAATTTAGTACTGGAGGGCAGCGTGGAGGGTAAAAATCGTAGAGGGAGACAAAGAGATGAATACACTAAACAGATTCAGATGGATTTAGGTTGCAGTAGGTACTGGGAGATGAAGAAGCTTGCACAGGATAGAGTAGCATGGAGAGCTGCATCAAACCAGTCTCAGGGCTGAAGACCACAACAACAACATGCTATTCTATTACTGTAATTCTTTTACGCAAACGTTTATTTTAAAGCTTAAAAACGTAAGGGTTTTTGTAGCTGTTCAAAGCGGCGTCTAATGTTTTAGAGCTGTAGAAAGTACCTCCACTGCACCTTCTGTTGACATGTATGATGACAATGATAAAGCATCTGATTCAGTCGCCCCAAGAAAGAGAAGCTTCAGAACTCGGGCTTTTACATAAACGCGTAAAATTATACTTAGATGTAAAGATGTCCAGAGATGCTGTGAGGTAGCAACCATCCTCTGGCGACCATTCGTCATTTAAAAATGATATCTGGAGATAAGAGGCGTAGAGTCATGAAAAGGATACAACAGTTATCCTTCCTCATACTTCACCAATCCCAGAATACACTGTAACGACATTTCCCTTTACTACATCTCCAACCATCTTTTCTCTTCGTTTTCGCCAGTCGGTTCTAACGGAACTGGCTTACCTTTTGATATAGAAATAGTTATCTCAACGCTCTCTGCTGTACTGAAAGTTGCAAAAATAACACTGAATGTTCTGAAATAGAAGAGATTCCCATTCCTACATGTTCCTCCACAACTGTTAACATATGAATCCTTGGGACTCCTTGTTGTCCTGAATTAAAGATTGAATTTTTGCTGTACATGCATTGAAATACGAATTTTGCTGTTCTCCAGTATAAAGAAGAGAGGAGTAATGAGACTGGACATGTATTTCAGAGGCCCACCACATCAAAAAACAAATCTTGTTGAAGTACATAAATTCTGCTACTCCAGCTGCTGAATTTCTAGTTGTGCAATGGGAAGATGGGAGTGAGACATTCGATTAGCCTACACTCGATGTTACTCAACATCTACACTGAACAAGCAGTAAAGTATACAAGGATAAATTTTTAAACAGAATTAAATATCAAGGAGAAGCAATAAACATTTTTAAGTTTACGGGTGACACTGCACTTCTGTCAGAGACAGCAAAGAACTTGGAATAACAGTTGAATGGAATAGCCTGGAAAGTGATTATAAGATAACCCTCAATGGAACTAAATGAAAGGCAATAGAATGTATTCGAATTAAACCTAGCAGTACCAACGGATATTCCATAACGTGTGTAGTGGGGCATCCTATGTACGACGACACAGTGCATTGTTGCCAAATTAATTCAAAATGTCGGCAATAAAGTCATCCAAGATATCGGCATGTAGACTTGGTAACAATGTATGACGTCATCCAAGATAGAGGCTTTTGGAGGCAAAATAGGCCAATTGTTTTACGTCCACTAACCCAACCTCCAAAAAAAAAAAAAAAAAAAAACGGCGGGAAGTTTGAATTTTGGCGTGAAAACAGACGAATTGTGCTGTGTTCACTAACCTAAGCCTCCAGAGGAAAAAAATGGCGGGAAGTTTCAATTCCAACAGGTTAATGCGTGCAGAACTGTACTTGTCTTTATTATTATTCATTATTATTGATTATCATTTATTAACATTCATTATCATTTATTATTATTTAAATAGACAAATTGGGCTATGTCCACTAACCTAAGCCCACAGAAAGAATAGGCCCCAAATTCAAATTCCAAGAGGATAATGCATGCGATACTGTACTTTTCTTCATTATTATTCATTTTTATTGATTATCATTTATCATTATTCATTATCATTTATTATGCTTTGCAAATCACTACTTGCTACCATGTAGACCATAACAGGTCTGTTGATTGGATGTGTAATAACTGGCCTACAAACGCCTTCCCGCAGTGTCGTCGTTTTGACAGTGCCAGCCCCTTTCCTGGAGTACAATGTGTAAATCTGCCAGTGGCGTTGCTGCATCTGACGTAATGTTGTTTGGTGGCTCTGAGCTGGCCCACTAACAAAGTCTTTTGCAACAGCCATGGCAAAATAGCTTTTGTATCCCACCTGGAAGGCAGTGCGTGGGCCTGTTCTTGTAAACTGAAAGATTCCCGGAATGAAGGAAGAGAATAGGAACAGGAAAAGGTGAAAATCACTCCGTACTGCTCTTAGTAATGGTTTTACTATATCACAATATTAACTTAATGCATAATTTTGCACTGTGAGGCCTTATACCCATCGTAAGTAGTACATAGTCTCTATAGCAAGCGAAGTCTCCCCGTCATCTGCTCTTGATCAAGACGAGCAGAAGCTGTCACGAAGATCGTAGACCTTCACAGGGCGCTGTCATCGGTGTCTGTTGTAGCACCAACTTAGGAACTTTTACCAACGCCGTGGCATCGTAGCTATCGATACCACATCCCTCCCCTCTGAAATGATGCACTGTCATTGAGTAGCGGTTCCGGCGACAGGTGGAGCACCCAGGGGGGCGCAGCTGCGGGAGTAGACAGCGGAATTGAGAAGTCATGCTGCCCACACACGACCCCGAATAGCTCGTGAGGGGGCTAGGAAACCGCCCCGTGGAAAATATGCTCAGGCGGCACACCGCCACTGCATATGCTCGGATGAGGAGTCGGAGCAGCCATCACCATGGGATATGGCCACAGCGGCGTGACAGCAGCCTCAGCGTCCATAAGTACCGGTTGTGTGGAGGAACATGTCGGCGGCGGCGACGGCGACGGCGGTTGGAGATGTGGTGGTGGCAGAAGGCGCCCACCCCATGCAGGTGACCGGACCGGTAGCAGAGAATTCGACGACGGCAGGCGCGCCCACGGCGGGGCGTGACCGGCGGAGGGGCTGGCGGTGTAGAAATGGGCTGAGGCGGTGGAACCCATCAAGCCTCCAATTCTGCTGCAAAACAACCAGCGGCAGAAAACCGATGACGGCACAACTGGATCTGGTTCCGAAGTCACTTTCAGAGCCAGAGGGACCAGAAATAACAAATAAGGCGCGGCCAAGCTGGCGAAGTATGTGTCCCTGCTCCCAGCACTGCTTTCCGGAGAAAACGCAACAGAAAACTAAATCATGCGGCGCCAAGGCAGAACGAGGCGAAGGAGCGGGAACACAGGGCTACAGGTGCAATAGGTGCAGGATCCACCGTTGGGCGAGCCATGTAGCAGTTCCGCTGGGGAAAGGATGCCGAACGGCTGTGAGCAATACGTAGCAAGGGAAGTCCAAAGGATGTGCTCGCGAGAGTGGGTGGCGCGCAACTTGCACATCTGCGACTTAAACATACGTACAAAGCCTTCAGCCCCGCCGTTCACCTGGCAGTGGAATGGGGCTGAGGTCAGATGGTGAAAGCCATTAGCAGCACAGAACTATTCAATCTCCGAGGACATGAATTGGGGCCTTTGTCGGAGACAATAACTTCAGGAAAGCCCTCAATGAAGAAAATAGACGTCCAAGACTGAATATTACTGGCAGATGTAGTAGAAGACATAGGTACAACAAAAGGAAACTATCTGTACGCATCATGACTATTAACCAGAGGGTGTCCCAGAAAGGACTGGAAAAATCAATATGAACGCGCTGCCTAGGCGCAGTAGGAGTCGGCCACACAAAGAAGCGCTGGTGGCGAGCAGATTGATGCTCCATGCAAGAGCGACAATTAGCAAGCAAATTGTCAATATGTTTATCAATGCCGACCCAAGTGCAGTGACGATGCGCTAATTGCTTCATCCGCACTATACCACAATGACCAGCAAGCGGACTGCAACGAATGGGGTGCAACCACACAAGCCTGATCATTGTCAGTTCGTAACAAGATAACACCGTGGTGTACAAGAAGTTGTGACGTTGCGCAAAGAAACGTCGGACAAGCGGATCACGAATCTGCGTAGCAGATGGAGGCCATTGAGTACGAATATACTGAGAAAGAATCTGCGAAGAAGCATCGGCGGCTGTCGCGGAAGCAATGCGACGAAAATACAGCGGAAAACCATCAGCTCATTCCTTATCTTGTGAATCAATAAACATGCAGGACAATTCGGAAGAATGAGACACTTCGTCAGAGCCGATAGGCAGAAGAGACTAAGCCCATGCTGGGCCGTGGGCCGAAACAAGATTTCGTATTTGTAGTTAGACAAAAACAAAGACCAACTTCGCAACTTTTGTGCAGTACGGGCCGGAACTAGCTTTGACGTGTGGAACAACGACATCCTAAGCATAAGGTCGGTGCGCAAATAGAAACTGCGACCGTACAAGAAATTGTGAACCATGTCACATCGTATGCCGTACAATAGCTAAAGTTTCTTTTTCGATTTGAGAATAGTTTTTCTGGGCAGAATTGAGCAACTTAGACACAACACTTGTAGGCAGATTGACAGACTTAACGCAGTGTGAGAGAACCGCTCCGATGCCGTGAGAAGGTGCATCGATAGCCAAAAAAACCGGTTTGTAGGGCACGAGAGGAATCAAACAGCGATCACTCAACAAAGCAGATTTGAGCTTGTCGAAAGCAGCCTCATATTCTGAACACCAAACAAAAGGAATGTTCTTACGCCGAAGGCGATGCAAAAGCGCTGCAATTTGCGCTGCATTTGGTATAAACCGAATACAATATGAAATTTTGCCCAACACAGGCTGACGTTCATTCAGGTTCCATGGTGCCTCCAAGTCTCTAATTGCACTAAGATGTGAGGGCGAGGGTTGGATACACTGATCGTTAATCGTATGTCCCAAATACTGAATCGCAGTTTGAAAAAAATTGCACTTGCTTCTGTTACACTTTGGTCCTGCCTGCAAAAGTACAATAAGATACGCAAATTCTGCAAATGTTCGTCCGGGGTGCGACCTTATACCACTATGTCATCCAGATAATTTGAGCAACTAAGGACAGAGGCACACAACTGCTGCAAATAAGACTTAAAAATAGCACGAGCCGAAGCACAACCGAACGGAAGGCGGCGAAACTTGAACAATCCAAGGTGGGTGTTGATCACAAAATAGCACTGGGACTGTTCTTCGAGTGGAATCTGAAAGAATGCGACGCACAAGTCAATCGTTGAAAAGAATTTTCCCGCACCAAGCTTGTCAAAAGTATCTTCAGGGTGCAGTAAGGGGAATGTAGCTACCACTGTCGGAGTTTTACTGTAGACTTAAAGTCAGCACAGATACGGAGACGACCGTTTGGTTTCTTCACACACACACTATATGCGAAGGCTATGGCGAAGCAGATACAGGGTTCAATGACACCAATGTCTTGCAAATGCTTCAGTTCTGAGGCTACGGTGTCGCGCAGTGCATGCAGTACCGTGCGTGCACCCCGAAAAATAGGCTTGTCTTTAACTACAACATGCACTGAAAAGTCTGTGGCACAACCAAGGCCATCAGAAAAGAGATCACCAAAATCGTCGCTTAGTGTGGCAACACTGTCTGCATAGTCAATGGCGTTGATGCAAAGTACATTGTCCTGAATAGCGAGGCCAAAAGTTCAAATGCGTCCACGCCAATAATATTCTTAGCATGAGTAGAGCAGAGGGCATGGAAAGAAACTGTACGCGTCGTGGCACCATATGTGGCTAGCAAACTACACACGCCAAGCACTGACTGAGATTCCCTGTCCAGCAAGTGTATTCAGGGTGGAATGTGAACGATGAAGCGGGAGTGAATAAAGCAAGTCATACGTCGATTTGTTCAGTAAAGAAACTGACATACCAAGCCACGCGGGATATGCCGAGCGGTATCAGGCGCTCTATTCATGGACTGTGTAGCTTTTTAAGGCGGAGGTTCGAGTCCTCCCTCGGGCATGGGTGTGTGTGTGTGTGTGTGTGTGTGTGTGTGTGTGTGTGTGTGTGTGTGTGTGTGTGTGTTTGTCCTTAAGTTAATTTAGGTTAAGTAGTGTGTAAGCTTAGGGACTGATGACCTTAGCAGGTAAGTCCCATAAGATTTCACACACATTTGAATATATTTTTGGCACACCAGTGTCCAGCTGCATGTGATCAGCACATCCACAAATGAGCAAAGTCACAAAAAGTTTCCTCGCATCGCGCTGAATGCGAGAGGAAATATCTGGCAAAACTTGATTCACACGACGAGCTGTCGAAACACTTAAAGCAGAAGGCATTGAATATTTTTCATTAACATCCATAGGCTGATGTGAATCATGATCATGGCGGTTGCCGTTGCTGTGACGCCTACATGAGTTACGAGGACGGGAGACAAGTTGTGAATTAGAGTTTCTCTTACTACACACAGCTTGCACATGTCCTTCCTTATTACAGAAATAACAGTGCTTGACGGGATGGGCAAATGTCCCGTGGGTTTGCACGAAAGCAGTTCGGACGTAATTTCAGTTTCTTAGTGGGTGCCTGGTGTGAAATTCGTTTATTTGCGATCGAGCTGCGCGGCGTGGCTGGCCGTGCTAGCTGGTTGGAGGGCACGTGTTGTGCCGCGCTAACAGTACACACACCCGGTGTCACGTCGAACGCAGAAGTAGCCATGTATAATATATCTTGTGTGTCTAGCAAGTCTACTAGTTTCTGCAAAGACGGGTTTTTAAATCTGATGATTTGTTCGCGGATGCGGTGATCCGCACATTGTGTGCAATAGCGCCTCTAATCATTACATCCGCATATGAGCGTCCACATGAGCAATTAAAGTCACAATCAGAAGTTAGTCTCTGAAGGCCTGCTAACCAAGCTTTATTCGACTGAGTAGAGCCACGCCGATGGCAAAAGAATTTGTAGCGTGCAGCTACCACATTTACACTATCACGAAAGAGGGAATTCAGAGCATCAATCGCTTCGTCGTAAGTTTTAGTTTCTGGGCGGGTAGTGGGAAACAATTTTACGAGCACACGGTACAACACAACACACGCGTTGACAATGAAAAAAGCAAGCCGCTCTGTACCTGGTATGTTGTTAGCTGCGAAGTGTGCCTCGAGCTGTACGGTGAATTCCGGCCAGCGTTCAACGTCAGGACTGAAGGCACGAAATGGCGGCGCCATCGGCGACAGCGTCGGTACAGGCGGTGGTGTAGGAGGTGCCGAAGTAGCTGCAGTTTGTAGTGTGACGAGCCCATTTATGGCAGCAAGCAGCTGTGTCATTTGCTGAGCCTGAAAACGTACAAGATCGGACAGCGAAGCCTGTTCCTGTGGCGAAGCCATGGTTTACACAAACGAAAGTGAGCCATAACTGTTACCTTGCCTGCTTGTGAAGGTGGAAGGAAGACAGAGAACGTAAAGAAAATAGTCGTGATCATCTACCACTTACCAGCAGTAGTCAGCTCAGTAATGTCAACTGAAATTAACCGAGCAGTGCTTGTTGATTCCTGTTATGATTTCCTATTACTTCAGGTTGGTGTTCGAGAGAAACACAAAGTTACAGATTTGTCTCCGATGTAAATTCCATAAGGCAAATACATAATGCGATCGGTCAATCTCATTATTCTGTATAGTAAATTGAGTATCGAATTTCGTTTCTGACATACTGCAGTTTCGTTGGGGCATCATAAAAGATCTGATAAATTGCTACTTAGTATTTGGATCACACCAAAGGCGGACGGGCTCCACGTCAGCAGTTTTGCATTTCTTTCACGAGTAGCTTTACACAAAGAGATATATTTAGTTTCTTAAGTTAATACATCTGAATGTTATTAATTTAAATACACTTAAATATATCCATGGTTCTTAAGAGATAACCAACCAGATACACTGCTGGCCATTAAAATTGCTGCACCAAGAAGAAATGCAGATGATAAAGTGTTTCATTAGACAAATCTATTATACTAGAACTGACATGTGATTACACTTTAGGCAATTTGGGTATATAGATCGTGAGAAATCAACACCCGAACAACCACCTGGGCATTGAGTCAAACAGAGCTTGGAGTGCGTGCGTGTAAAGGTACAGCTGCCCATGCAGCTTCAACACGATACGACAATTAATCAAGAGTAGTGACTAGCGTATTGTGACGAGCGAGTTGCTCGGCCACCATGGGCCAGGCGTTTTCAATTGGTGAGGGATCTGGAGAATGTGCTGGCCAGGGCATCTGTCGGACATTTTCTGTATTCAGAAAGGCCCGTACAGGTCCTGAAACATGCAGTCGTGCATTATCCTGCTAAAATGTAAGGTTTTTCAGGGAATGAATGAAGGGTAGAGCCACGGGTCGTAACGCATCTGAAATATAACGTCCTCTGTTCAAAGTGCAAACAAGAGGTGACCGAGACGTGTAACCAATGGCACCCCATACTATCACGCTGGTAAATACGCCAGTATGGCGATGAGGAATACACGCTCCCAATGTGCGTTCGCCGCGATGTCGCCAAACACAGATGCGACCATCACGATTCTGTAAACATCCGAAAAAATGACATATAGCCATTCGTGCACCCAAGTTCGTCGTTGAGTATACCATCGCAGGCCTCCTGTCTGTGATTAGCGTCAAAGATAACTGCAGATATGGTCTCCGAGCTGATAGTCCATGCTACTGCAAACGTCTTCGAACTCTTCGTGCAGATTTTTGTTGTCTTGCAAACGTCCCCATCTGTTGACTCAGGGATCGATACGTGGCTGCACACTCCGTTACAGCCAAGCGGATAAGATGCCTCTCATCTCGACTGCTAATGATACGAGGGCGTTGTGATCCAGCACGGCGTTCCGTATTACCCTCCTGAACCCCCCGATTCCTTATTCTGCTAATAGCCATTGGATCTCGACGAACGCAGCAATGCCACGATACGATAAACCGCAAACGCGATAGGCTACTCTCGTACTTTTAAATAATTCGGAAACGTGACGGTACGCATTTCTCCTTCTTACTCGAGGCATCACAACAACGCTTCACCAGGCTGATCAAGTGCTGTTTGTGTATGAGAAATCGGTTGGAAACTTTCCTCATGTCAGCAGGTTGTAGGTGTCGCTACCGGCAGCAACCTTTCGTGAATGCTCTGAAATCGTAATAATTAACATATCTCAGCATCCTCTTCCTGTCATTTAAATTTCGCGTCTGTAGCACGTCATCTTCGTGGTGTAGCAATTTTAATGGACTGTAGTGTAGATACTTGCACAGCGAAAGCGGAAGAACAAAGGACGATACGAAGCAGGAAGGCATCCCTTAGCTGATTGCAGAAAAAATGTGAAGGTATCTGTGTTCATTATCATCATAGAAAGTATTACATGTACTTTTTAACACTTGTGGACTCTCTGGTAAACACATATTTCATAAACATAAAGAAAGAAAAATTTTCTTGATGTCTTACGTTTGTCTCCGATACGTTTGACTACTATACTGGCCGTTACATGATTACTCATTCAAGTCGTGTACAACAAAAATACAAGACTGGTGTATACAAGAAAAACAATACATTATTTGACATGTTTTAAATAAACCGTTTGACAAATCATTTACATTCGCAAGTGAGATATTTGTTCAAGATACACTAACTTAAAATTTGAAAGGTATCAATGTTCTGAGGATAAGAGGGATCAGTTGAGGGACGTGTCTTCCCGTGGTAATTGATGCAGCCACTGCTGGAGGGACTTCGCAGTTGGCTTGTATGGCGTTAATCGGTTTGTGACAACCGGCTGAGTGTGAGCTCTGGTTGTGCACTTTGCAGCAGAGGTGGGAATCAATGCGCGGCCCGTCCAAGACCGTAGCCAGGGCAGGCGTGCGAGCCTTGCCTCGCGCTGCCGGTTCGGGAGGAGCAGCCAAAACGAGGTCCGCCGAGAGAGTCGTGCGAGGAGGCTCGGCCCACGAGCTGCAGTCGCACTGGACTGCAGCAGCCGCGGGCCGAGCGAGTCCCTGACGTCACCCAAGGGCCGAGCAGTGCTGTTGCGAAAGAACACGTATGCAACGGACTGAGCTGAGCTGCGCGTAGAGTCGCAGCCCACGGGCCGCGACCTCACTGCTCCACACTGAACGAGACCGTGACGTCACTGCGCCAGTGCCTTGCGCAAGCATCGGTGTGCTACGGCTTACGGGCTGTTGATAGGACTGACCGCAGTTGTAAGCTACGGGCTACGAGGGGTGAGTGGAGCAGTGTTTGGTGTAGTGGTGGGATTCCTTCATTTTTTTCGTAACACACAAAATGAGAGAGGAAAACTAAACGTGGTTTGCAGAAGAAGGAGCACATGTCAAGAAAAAGGGAAGTAAAAGAAAAACTAATCAGTGGTGAGCAGAGAACTACACAGCCTGGAACGAATTTTAAAAGTACAATTTGGACCCTATTAAAGTCTATCGCGGATGACGTTAGGAAAACCGTTAATTTTGTTTGCTGTTCGCTGTGCGGTGAAACTGACTCTCACGCTGAAGGGTCAAGTGGCATTTCGCACATATCTCGCCATCCATGCGTGTCTAATAAACAAAGGTGTTATGTGGACGAGAAACGACTTCCTAAACACGCTCAGCAGATGACTGTCGATAATTGCGTTGCTATGTGTGTACGAAATTTAAGGTCTTACGGAACTATAAGAGGTGAAGGTCTTATTGATATTGTTCAGACGTTAATCGACACTGCAAAGGGCATTGTATCTCACCCCACAACTGTGTCGCGGCACGTAGCAGACAGTGTTAAAAGCCTACGACATATAATTATGCCTCAGGTAATTGCTCATTTAACAGAAGACGCATACTCTGCAACTACGAACATGTGGACAACCAGTGCGAGAAGAAACAATTATCTGACATGTACTGTCTCCTGTTTTATTGTCTTGACTCTCAGATCTCGCGTTTTCTTTACAACCCTGTTTCCAGATGAACCAAAAACGGGCTGTAACATTCTGAGATAATTGTTTACACGATTTATGTCCCTTGGTATCAAATAATTTTAATTCGGAGTATATATGAATCAGTTGTCCATAAGTTCATGGTCTTTTGGTTGAGGCGAAAGAACGCATCCCTTACGTAAAGAAAAGTTTTTTTTCCATATATGCAGTGAAATATGAATTTTGCACTCCTCAGGTAAAAAGAAGAGAGGAATAATGAAGCTGGACATGTATTTCACATCCCCATCACATCAAAGAACATATCTTGTTAACTCACATGCATTCTGCTACTCCAGCCACTGGATTTCTCGTTGTGCAATTTGAGGATGGGAATGAGACATTCGGGTAGCCTACACTCGATGTCATTCAACATCTATACCGAACAAGCAGTAAAGCATACAAGGAGGAGCAATAAACATTTTGAATTTTCGCGGTGACACTACAATTCTGCCAGGGACAGAAAAGAACATTTCAGTGGAATAGACAGTCAATTTTCCTTGTCTTTTACGCACAACATACTTTTTAAAGATATTTTTATGTGTGAGAAGGGTCCTAAACCTGAAAATATGAATTTGACACTTGT
This sequence comes from Schistocerca gregaria, assembly GCF_023897955.1. NCBI lineage: Eukaryota > Metazoa > Arthropoda > Insecta > Orthoptera > Acrididae > Schistocerca > Schistocerca gregaria. Next base: position 396,989,477 of record NC_064931.1, on the reverse strand, counting down.
TCTGCAAATTCACATCCACTGACTAGACGTAAATTTTTCCATTAAGTTTTACTGAAAAATTTAAAACCATTATGGTGTCTGGTAGAAGAAATCATTAAAAATCAAAAATATATTCTTTTTCAAAAAATTTAAATATAGTTACATTACTAGATTAAAGTATTCTGAAATGATAGGCATAAAGTACCGCTTCCCTCTCCCTTCGTATTGTGTGGGTTAAATCAGATAGTGTTCAGGGCAACTGATTACTAAATGAGACACTAAAACCACTATTGGGCAACAAAATAACTGATGATGGCCAAAGTAGAGTGAATATAATATGAATACTGACTATAGAAAGAACAGTATTAATTAAAAAAGGGATTTGCTAACACCGAATATAAATTTAAGTGTTAGGAAGTATTTCTTTAAGGTAATTGAATGGTTTCCAAGATGCTGCTCCAGGCGGAAGTAAAAATTAATGTGCGCGATGGGTAATACTGAACGCGAAAATAAAGTTTTGGCCCAGTCTGACTACCCCCTGAAGCAGGTCTTAGAATCTCTTAACGGTGATATTATTTCCTCCTCCTTGCCCTTAACATATAAATTACAACTTAAATATAAATGAATGATATAGAGAACTAGCAACTACTAAATTAGAAATGTTGTTCCTGCTTATACATTTATTGAAAATTAAAACACTTTTGTATATTTAAATGTTGTATGTCGATATACGATGAACATAAGGAAATACAAAGGAATTTCCTTACTAATATTATTTATAAACTGCCTAAATCTGCCACTTTTTATGGCTACGCAATCTAAAATAAATAACGCGAGATGACATATGATCTACGTCCCAATCTATAGAAGACACTACTTTGAAAGATGATCTACAGTGGTGTGCAACCTCAGTGGAAACGAAACTTACGTGATCACAGCTGTTCAGCTTTATAGCCCTAATAAGCCAAAGCAATTACTAATATCACCGAAAGTCCTGCGTCCCGTTCGTCGGAGTGATGGTACTCGTGCACGTCTGGAACGATGGAAGAACTCCAGCCACAAAATAAAAAACTCATTAAACACTAGGACGGCAGAAGGCTGTCCTCTGACTAGTGTAGTCTATTACTATCTTCTCCTCTCTGTATTCTACAGACAAGAAACGTGAACTGACAGCCGCAAGGACGGAATTCAGATAACGTTTCAACTTGAGTATAGACAGGAGAAGTGCTCTCAATCACTGAACGCTGCGTACACAACGACGATTCCCTACCCAGAGGCGAAGTCCATAATCGAATAAGTTAGCAAGACCTTCGGTCACCTAAAGGAACTTCCTAGTGCCTTGTGCGCCTCTATCAAGCAAATTAAGATTTAGTTTTTTTGTCTGCATTTGTCCTATCGTGATAAACGAACAATGCGACATCATTTCACTGGTGACAGCTTCCATGAGCTTGAACATTATCCCCCCGGGTTACACAGCGAGTCATCGAAAGGCAGTTTCGGCATAATGCTTGATGAGGAAGTCTAGCCCTGGGATTGCACACCAATTTTCGTCTGCACCACGCATTATACTGAAAGTGTTGTCACTTTTGTCAATCTCCTGACCCACTGGCATATGCCTTGTCGGCACGATCATAAACGTTGCAAAAACATTTCCTCTTCCTTCTCCTCCCACATTATGAGGAGCCAGTGCCGTCACAGACGGTGCGTATCTGCATCCATCGGAAATACTAAATCCGTCTGTCCAATTTCAGTGCCCACAACACCTCCAATACTATCAGCTTACTGTGCCACCACCGAAGTATCTACAGCAAAATTACTGACGGCAGTTGGACTCTGCAAGACAAAAAAATCATCGGAACATGCCCTTCCCTCGCCATCTGGTCGAGGCTGCAGAAATTCGCAACCTCTCCGCCAGGATATACCTCACTAATTATGAAAACAAGAAACGAGGAGAACAAAACAGTGCGACCACAAGGACACTTAATCGAATTATTTCATAACACTTACTGTAACTTAACTTCTCCGCTTGAGATGCTACTTATGACTACTACTTTACACTCTTAAACACAGTGAGCCACATTTATTGCTCAAAATGAAACACATTGCTCATTCAAAACGTCGAAAAGTACCACAAAACTCCGACTTCTCGACAAAACTCAACTTACCCTCCTAAGAAACTACGCATGGTTAACACCGTATACACTTCCAGAAAAACAGCCACACTCATTGATGATAGGCAAAAATAACGTTCATATTTACAACTCGTCAGAACACATTCTGAGTGTACTTGGCACATGTCACAGATGAAAACAGAACTGAAAAGCTGCTAAAAGGTGCAATGATTCCCGTGATAGTCCCACTGGAAAAAATTGAACTGTAACTGCACACAGCCACTGCACGATGATGCTGTGTATCGACGAAACAGCAACCCTGAGGTAGTCGAGTGTCATCGTCTCCAGGGAGGGTGGCCGGTAAGTTTCCCCTGTCACTGACATTTAGAGGTGAAACTTCTCACATCAAAATGTGAGGTTCCAGGATGGATGACCTCTACATGTGGAGGTCTGAGTTCAGGTGGTGGATTGTTGTCGGGATGATTATCCATGGCTGCTCATAAAAACTTCAGTGCTGGTCATACATTTTACTGAAGAACAAACTAGAACATTCTGTGGTCCAACGTCCTCCACAGTGTTTAAGACAGCGAGTGATATGGAACTGATGCAACAGGTGCCCTGTTATCAAACGACTGCCTCCTATCGCTGAAGGCTGGTTGCACCTGGTAGTTGGCCCACAGGCTGGAAGATGCTAAGCTAACAACACTGATCTTAAAACCTGCAGCTTGGCCCATAGTTACTGGAGGCCAAGTCCAACGTCGGCTGCTTCTAGCGTCATGTCGCGTCGTGGAGCGGCAACACCTCTCCTCTTAAATATTAGCTACCAGACTAAGACACCTTTGACTGATAATGGTAATTTATGTTGGCACAGAGCGTTCTTGGTTTGCAAATCACTGCTTGTACCCATGTAGACCATAAGAAGTCTGTTGATTGGATGTGTAGTTACTAGTTACTCGTATACCAACGCCTTTCTGCTGAGTCGTTATTATGGCGGTGCCAGCCCTTTTCCTTTAGCACAATGTGAGAATCTGCCAGTTGTATTGCTCCATCTGACGTAATGGTGTTTGGTCGGCTCTGAGCTGGCCGAATCCTTAGATATTTTGCAACAGCCATGGGAACTTCAAAATTTTACTAAGTAGCACCTAGAAATAGGTGCAAATGGAATAAGTGATAAGAAGATAACGAGTAGAATAGGGAAAAACAAGAAATTGATGGCACAACTTTGTTTCATAGGGCATTCCTTAAGGCAATAAGGACTTCTCAGTTTGGTAATGGAGAGAAGTGTGTATATATGGGCGTTGTGGAGGGTTGGTGTTAAAATTATAGAGGGAGACAAAATCTTGAATACAGTTAGCAGGTTCAAACTGATGCACATTGCAGTAACTGAGCAGCGCTGAAGAGGCTTGCACAGAATAGACTAGCTTGGGCAGCTGCACCAAACCAGTCTTCAGGCTGAAGACCACAACAACAGCATTGAGGAAGGGGGTGGGACGGAGAGGTAGGCTTGTGGTCGAAAACTTTGCAAGTTCTTAACTGGAAGACCTAATGAGTAAGGTTGATCTCGTGTGATCAACGCACTCGGCTGTTGACATCCCAAAAGACTTTTCTATATCGCTCTAAATTAATGGCGTTGCCCTTTCTCGTACGAGTAAAACTATTTATCTCTCACTGTTGGCCGATGCAACCAACTGATGTAGCGATTCTTGTATATTTTGTTATTGTATACAGATGTGTCTCTGGTATGACGTTAAACTGAAAACATAGAGTATATGTGGTCCCTATCCGACAATAGGAACATCCTCTCTAGAAGGTGGGTGAGCGAGTGGAAGTTGCGAGCTGTAACTGGTACCTTGCCTGCTTGCGAAGGTGGAAGGAAAATAGAGAATGTAAAGAAAATAGTCGTGATCACCTGCCACTTACCAGCAGGTAGTCAGCTCAGTATTGTCAATTGAAATTAACCAAACAGTGCTTGTTGATTTCTGTTGTTAATTCCTATTACCCTAGGTTGGTGTTCGAGAGAAACGCGAAGTTACAGGTGTGGCTCCAACGTAATTTTCATGGGGCAAGTGCATAACGCGATCGGTCAATCGCATTATGGTGTACACTTAATTGAGTATCGTACCTCGTTTCTGAAAGACTGTAGGTTCTTTGGTGCACAATAAAGGGTCTGATAAACTGCTAATCGGTATTTGGATCACACCAATCGCGGAAGGGCTCCATGTCAGCAGTTCTGCATTTCTTTCACGAATAGCTGTTTACAAAGCTGATAAAGACATTAATACAAAAAGATAAGTTTAATTTGTTAAATTAAAACGTCAGAAAGGTATTAATTTAAATATACTTAAAAACGAAGGGCGTTCGAAAAGTCTGTGCAAAGTCCGAGGTATGCCACCACCGTCGCCTATCGAGTTCATGTTTATTTATTAGCATCTTTGGAAAGAACGCACACCAAGTTTCACTCATATTGGTCTACTTCTCTGTATTTGGCATTCGTGTGAATCAAGGAAGTCGAGTGACTGTCAAAAAATGGCCGAAAAAGTATTTCGTGTGGTGATTTAATATTACTTTATGAAAGACCAAACGCCTCAGGAGACTAAAGAGAAGCTTGATAAACATTACGTTGACTTAGCGCCTACGCTTAGAACAGTTTACAAGTGATTTCAAAATTTTAGGAGTGGCCATGTGGGCACAAGTGATGCTGAACTTCCTGGACGCCCTGTAGAGGAAACCACTCCAGAAATCATTGACAAAATCCATGATATGTTGATGGATGTCAAAGGAGTTACGGTGTGTGAGATTGCTATTGCTGTGGGCATCGCGAATGAACGGGTACATAATATTTTGCATGAAAATTTTGACATGAGAAAGCTATCCGCAAGATGGGTCCGCGATTGCTCACGCTTGACGAAAAAAGGAATTACGCGAAGTGTTGCAAGGATGATTTGCAGCTGTTCAGAAGGATCCGCAACACTTTGAGAATCGTTTCGTCACTGTGGATGAAACATGGATACATTGCTACACTCCTGAGACCAAACAACGATCTAAACCATGGGTTACCAAGGGAGAATCTGTACCAAAAAAGGCGAAGACCATTCCTTGGGCCGGATAGGTTATGGCGATTCGCTTTGGGATTCGCCGGGGACAATACTCATCGACTATCTGGAAAAGGGTAAAACTCTGCTGGTAGGGCTGACCGCAGTTGTGAGCTACGGGCTGCGAGCGGTATGCAGAGCAGAGTTTAGTTCAAATGGTCAAATGTGTGTGAAATCTTATGGGACTTAACTGCTAAGGTCATTCGACTCTAAGCTTACACACTACTTAACTTAAATTATCCCATGGACAAACACACACACACACAGGGTTTTCACTCGCAGAGGATGCCCCTGCAGCTCCGAATAGGTACGCTGGCATGCACGACAGTGGCACTTCCCATCCGTCGTCAAAATGATATTGTGAAGCGTCTTCACTTCTCCTGTGCTCTGGCGAAGAATTAATTGTGTTATGTTCATCACCTTGGGTTTGTTGACGACTATGGGTCGAAAAGACTTTGGAGAAACATGACGAAAAAGCAAAGAACTTTTCTACTCTTCAGCATTATGATATTACTGAAGAATTTATGTTTTTTGGTAATAAATATGGTTCTGTAATCATTAATAAAATTGTAACATATGTTTATAGGGTTAATGTTAGGATTGAACGACTAACGTTGGACGATAACGGTAACAAAAAAATATTTGAGGATCAGGGCGCACTTGAAAAATTGCGTATAGCTTGTAGTAATAAAATGGGTGCGTTTGATTTGAACCCTCAGAGGTCAACCAGTGTACCATGGCGTAAATATAGTAGGAGGAATAGATTTAAGTTTGTTACGTACTCTAAGCCTGAACAAAGTGCTGATACATCTAAAGTTAAATCCTGGACACATCTACAGAAGGAATGTAAAGTAAAGGATCGCCTTTTTCAAGGTACCAATCCATTTTACATTGGACTGCAAATTGCTGGTGATGAACCTGAGAAAAACGATAATGTTCAGAGTGAAGTAAAATACGTTAAATTTGTTGTAAGGAATAGAGTGTATATGACGTTTTGTAAGAGGAAAGGTAATGTTACATTCTAAATAAAGGTATTTGTTTACAGCTAATGTCTGCGTTGGAATTTTTTTATGCCAACTGGGCCCATATCCGAAATTACCCGGACGATCTACGCCTCGCCTTCCTTGCTCCTAACAACCAATAGAGAATTGATGAACTTGCTACAAAATTTTACAGCAACAAGATTAATTATTCTGCAGCTGTTATTGTGTTGGAAGAATTGTGGTATTATAAGCCTAATTTAGGTTGTTCACAGCTGTTTGCTGTAATTTAACGTCTAGTATTGTCATCCGAAGACCAGTATCAGTTGCAAAGCTATTTAGAAAAGATTGATGTATGGTGTGTCAGGTGGCAGTTGACGCTAAATAACGAAAAGTGTGAGGTGATCAACATGAGTTCCAAAAGAAATTCGTTGGAATTCGATTACTCGATAAATAGTACAATTCTCAAAGCTGTTAATTCACCTAAGTACCTGGGTGTTAAAATTACAAACAACTTCAGTTGGAAAAACAACAGAGATAATATTGTGGGGAAGGCGTTTCATTGGCAGGATACTAAGAAGATGCAACAAGTCCAGTAAAGAGGCAGTGTACACTACAGTCGTTCGCCCTCTGTTAGAATATTGCTGCACGGTGTGGGATCCTTGCCAGGTGGGATTGACAGAAGACATCAAAAGGGTGCAAGAAACGTCAGCTCGTTTTGTATTATCACGTAATAGGGGAGAGAGTGTGGCAGATATGATACGCGAGTTGGGATGGAAGTCATCAAAGCGAAGACGTTTTTCGTCGCGGCGAGATCTATTTACGAAATTTCAGTCACCAACTTTCTCTTCCGAATGCAAAAATATTTTGTTGAGCCCAACGTCCATAGGTAGGAATGATCACCAAAATGAGAGAAATTAGAGCTCGAACAGAAAGGTTTAGGTGGTCGTTTTTCCCGCGTGCTGTTCTCGAGTGGAATGGTAGAGAGATAGTATGATTGTGGTTCGATGAACCTACTGCCAAGCACTTAAATGTGGTTTGCAGAGTAATCATGTAGATGTAGATGTAGATGTCGATGCCCGAGGGAGGACTCGAATCTCCACCGGGACCAGCTTCACAGTCCATGACTACAGCGCCTTAAACCGCAAGAGTTTAGTGGAGTGGTGGGATTTCTTCATTTTTTTCGTAACGCACAAAATGAGAGCGGAACGTAACGTGGTTTGCAGAAGAAGGTGCACATCTCAATAAAAAGGGAAATGAAAGGTAAAGAACCACACTGCCTGAAGCGAATTTTACAGATTCAGTTCGGACCATGTTAAAGCCTATCGCGGATGACTTTAGGATAACCGTTATTTTTGTTTGCTGTTCGCTGTGCGGTGAAATTGACTCTCATGCTGAAAGGTCAAGTGACACTTAGCACATTTCCAGTCATAAACCCCTGTCTAATAAACAAGGGTCTTATGTGGACGAGAACGACTTTCTAAACCAGCTGAGGAGATAACCGTCGATAAATGAGTCGCTATGTGTGCACGAGACTTAAGGACGTATGGAACTATAAGTGTGAAGATCTTATGGATCTTGTTTGGACGTTAATATACACTGCAATGGCCATTATGTCTCACGCCACAACTGTGTCGCGGTACATGGCAGAAAGTGCTAAAAGCCTACGACATATAATTATGCCTGAGGTAATTGATCATCTAACAAAAAGTGAATACAGACATTTGGACATCCTGTGCGAGAAGAAATAATTATCTGACATTTACTGTGTGGTGTCACCGGCTGACACCACACTTGCTAGGTGGTAGCCTTTAAATCGGCCCCGGTCCGGTAGTATACGTCGGACTCGCGTGTCGCCACTATCAGTGATTGCAGACAGAGCGCCGCCACACGGCAGGTCTAGAGAGACTTCCTAGCACTCGCCCCAGTTGTACAGCCGACTTTGCTAGCGATGGTTCACTGACTTCTACACTCTCAATTGCCGAGACGATAGTTCGCATAACCTTCAGCTACGTTATTTGCTACGACCTAGCAAGGCGCCAGTATCCGCACTATTGATATTGTGAATTATGTACCATAAAGAGCGACGTTCTCCATTAATGGATTAAAGTTAAGTATTCCACCTGCTACGTCCGTTTTTCTCACTTCTAATTCCCTTGTCATGTTCCAGACCTCACGCCAGCCTGCGTGAGTTAAAACGCATGCAATTTCGGCCTCCTTTAGGTATACGGGTTGGCTCTCCTGCCAACCACAACATACTGTCTCCTGCTTCATTGACTGCACCCTCAGGTCTCGCATTTTGTTTACAACTCAGTTTCCAGACGAACAAAAAACGAGCGGTAACATACGATGAGAATTGTTTAGGTGATTTATGTCTCTTGGTATCCACCACTCTACTTTGAACGACATATGCCCACGACTGTGGTCTTCTTAATGCTGTTGATAGACCACTGACCCAGTCTATTGATACTGGCTGGGATAAGCAGCTAGCAATGATTGAATCTCTTTGTGCGAGAAGCTCTCTGAGAAGAGAGTTGCTGTTGTTGTGGTGTTCAGTCATGAGACTGATTTGATGCAGCTCACCATGCTACTCTATCCTGTGCAAGTTTCTTCATCTCCCAGTACCTACTGCAACCTACATCCTTCCGAATCTGCTTAGTGTAATCATATCTTGGTCTCCGTCTACGATTTTTACCCTCCATGCTGCCCTCCAATGCTAAATTTCTGATCCCCTGATGCCTCAGAACATGTCCTACCAACTGGTCCCTCCTTCTTGTCAAGTTGTGCCACAAACTCCTCTTCTCCCCAATTCTATTCAATACCTCTTCATTAGTAATGTTCATCAACCCATGTAATCTTCAACATTCTTCTGTAGCACCACATTTCGAAAGCTTCTATTCTCTCCCTGTCCAAATTCTTTATCGTCCACGTTTCACTTCCATACATGGCTACACTCCATACAAATACTGTCAGAAACGACTTCCTGACACTTAAATCAATACTCGATATTAACAAGTTGCTCTTCTTCAGAAACGTTTTCCTTGCCATTGCCAGTCTACATATTATATCTTCTCTAATTCGACCATCATCAGTTACTTTGCTGCCATAATAGCAAAAATCCTTTACTACTGTAAGTGTGTCATTTCCTAATCTAATTCACTCAGAATCGCCCGACTTAATTCGACTACATTCCATTATCCTCGTTTTGCTTTTGTTGTTGTTCATCTTATATCCTCCTTTCAAGACACTGTCCATTCCGTTCTACTGCTCTTCCAAGTCCTTTGCTTTCTATGACACAATTACAATGTCATCGGCGAACCTCAAAGTTTTTATTTCTTCTCTATGTATTTTAATACCTACTCCGAATTTTTCTTTTGTTTCCTTTACTGCTTGCTCAATATGCAGATTGAATAACATTGGGGATAGGCTACTAGCGTGTCTCACTCCCTTCCCAAGCACTGCTTCCCTTTCATGCCCCTCGACTCTTATAACTGCCATCTGATTTCTGTACAAATTGTAAATAGCCTTTCGATACCTGTATTTTACCCTTGCCACCTTTAGAATTTGAAAGAGAATAATCCAGTCAACATTAACAAAAGCTTGTCAACATTGTCAAAGAAGAGAGAAATAGACCAATATGCTGATGAAAGAAATTTTTACCATATGTATGCTATTCTATCTTCCCCCATGAACCATGGAAATTGGTGGGGAGGCTAGCTTGCCTCAACGATACAGATAGCTGTACCGTAGGTGCAACCAGGACGGAGGGGTATCTGTTGAGAGGCCAGACAAACGTGTGGTTCCTGAAGAGGGGCAGCAGCCTTTCCAGTAGTTGCAGGGGCAACAGTCTGCATCTCCAACCGTGTTTTCTCTTTGTTCTCGCTAGTGGGTTCGAACGGAACTGGCTTACCTTTCTATCTAGAAGTAGTTATCTCAATGTAGTCTGCTCTTATGGAAGTTACAAAAACAACATTTAATGTTCGGAAATAGGAGAGACGCTCATTTCTACATGTTCCTCAACAACTGGTAACACGTGAATCCTTGGGAATCCATGTTGTCCTCAATTAAAGTTTGAATTTTTGCCGCAATGCACTGAAATATGAAGTCTGCAGTCCTCAGGTAGAAAGAGGAGAGGAGTAATAAAGCTGGACATGTATTTCACAGCCCCGCCCCACCAAACAACAAATCTTGTTGAAGCACATAAATTCTGCTACTCCATCTTCTGTATTTCTAGTTGTGCAATTTGAAGATAGGAGTGAGACATTCGGGTAGCCTACACTCGATGTCCTCCTCCCATGAACTATCGACCTTCCCGTTGGTGGGGAGGCTTGCATGCCTCAACAATACAGATAGCCGTACCGTAGGTGCAACCACAACGGAGGGGTATCTGTTGAGAGGCCAGACTAACGTGTGGTTCCTGAAGAGGGGCAGCAGCCTTTCCAGTAGTTGCAGGTGCAACAGTCTGGATGACTGACTGATCTGGCCTTGTAACATTAACCAAAATGGCCTTGCTGTTCTGGTGCTGCGAACGGCTGAAAGCAAGGGAAACTACAGCCGTAATTTTTCCCAAATACATACAGCTTTGCTGTATGGTCAAATGATGATGGCGTCCTCTTGGGTAAAATATTCCGGATGTAAAATAGTCCCCCATTCGGATCTCCGGCCAGGGACTACTCAGGAGGACGTCGTTATCAGGAGTAAAATAGCTGGCGTTCTACGGATCGGAGCGTGGAATGTCAGATCCCTTAATCGGGCAGGTAGGTTAGAAAAGCTAAAAAGGGAAATGGATAGGTTAAAGTTAGATATAGTAGGAATTAGTGAAAATCGGTGGCAGGAGGAACATGACTTTTGGTCAGGTAAATACAGGGTTATAAATACAGAATCAAATAAGGGTAATGCAGGAGTGGGTTTAATAATGAATAAAAAGGTAGGTGTACGAGTAAGCTACTGCAAACATCAAAGTGAATGCATTATTGTGGCCAAGATAGATACAAAGACCACATCTACTACAGTAGTACAAGTTTATATGCCAACTAGCTCTGCATATGACGAAGAAATTGATGAAGTGTATCATGAGATAAAAGAAATTATTCAGGTATTGAAGAGAGACTAAAATTTATTAGTTATGGGTGACTGGAATTCATCAGTAGGAAAAGGGAGAGAAGGAAACATAGTATGTGAATATGTATTGGGGCTAAGAAATGAAAAAGGAAGCCGTCTCGTAGAATTTTGCATAGAGCATAACTTAATCATAGCTAATACTTGGTTTAAGAATTATAAATGAAGGCTGTATACATGGAAGAAGCCTGGAGATACTGACAGGTTTCAGATAGATTATATAATGGTAAGACAGAGATTTAGGAACCAGGTTTTAAGTTGTAAGACATTTCCAGGGGCAGATGTGGACTCTGACCACAATTTATTGGTTATGAACTGTAGATTAAAACTGAAGAAACTGCAAAAGGGTCGTAATTTAAGGATATGGGACCTGGATAAACTGAAAGAAACAGAATTTAACAGAGTTTCAGGAAGAGCATAAGGGAACAATTGACAGGAATGGGGGAAAGAAATACAGTAGGACAAGAAAGTGGATCTTTGAGGGATGAAATAGTGAAGGCAGCAGAGGATCAAATAGGTAAAAATATGAGGGCTAGTAGAAACCCTTGGGCAACAGAAGAAATATTGACTTCAATTGATAAAAGGAGAAAATATAAAAATGCAGTAAATGAAACAGGCAAAAAGGAATACAAATGTCTCAAAAATCAGATTGACAGGAAGTGCAAAATGGCTAAGCAGGAATGGCTAGAGGACAAATGTAAGGATGTAGAAGCTTATCTCACTAAGACACTAAGAGTAAGATAGATACTGCCTACAGGAAAATTAAAGAGACCTTTGGAGAAAGGAGAAGCACTTGCATGAATATCAAGAGCTTTGATTGGAACCAGCTCTAAGCAAAGAAGGGAAAGCAGAATGGGGGAAGGAGTATATAGAGGGCATATACATTGGCGATGTACTTGATGAAATGGAAGAGGATGTAGATGAAGTTGAAATGGGAGATATGATATTGCGTGAAGAGTTTGACAGAACACTGAAAGACCTGAGTCGAAACAAGGCCCCCGGAGTAGACAACATTCCATTAGAACTACTGACAATCGTGGGAGAGCCAGTCCTGACAAAACTCTACCATATGGTGAGCAAGATGTATGAGACAAGCGAAATACCCTCAGACTTCAAGAAGAATATAATAATCCCAATCTCAAAGAAAGTAGGTGTTGACAGATGTGAAAATTACCGAACTATCAGTTTAATAATTCACAGCTGCAAAATACTAATCCGAATTCCTTACAGGCGAATGGAAAAACTGATAGAAGCCGACCTCGGGTAAGATCAGTTTGGATTCCGTAGAAATGATGTAACACGTGGGGCAATACTGACCCTACGACTTATCTTAGAAGAAAATGAAGGAAAAGTAAAAATACATTTCTAGCATTTGTAGTCTTAGAGAAAGCTTTTGACAATGTTGATTGGAATACTCTCTTTCAAATTCTGAAGGTGGCAGGGATAAAATATAGAGTGCGAAAGGCTATTTACAATTTGTACAGAAGGCAGATGGCAGTTATAAGAGTCGAGGGGTATGAAAGGGAAGCAGTGGTTGGGAAGGGAGTGAGACAGGGTTGTAGCCTCTCCCCGACGTTATTCAATCTGTATATTGAGCAAGCAATAAGGGAAACAAAAGAAAAGTTCGGAGTAGGTATTAAAATCATTGGAGAAGAAACAAAAACTTTGAGTTTCGCCGATGACATTGTATTTCTGTCAGAGACAGCGAAGGACTTGGGAAGAGCAGTTGAACGGAATGGACAGTGTCTTGAAAGGAGGGTATAAGATGAACATGAACAAAAGTAAAACGAAGATAATGGAATGTAGTCGAATTAAGTCGGGTGATGCTGAAGGAATTAGATTAGCAAATGACAGACTTAAAGTAGTAAAGTAGTTTTGCTATTTGTAGAGCAAAATAACCGATGAATGTCGAAGTAGAGATTATATAAAATGTAGACTGGCAATGGGAGGAAAGCGTTTCTGAAGAAGAGCAATCTGTTAACATCAAGTATTGATTTAAGTGTCAGGAAGTCGTTTCTCAAAGTTATTGTATGGAGTGTAGCCATGTATGGAAGTGAAACATGGACGATAAATAGCTTAGACAAGAAGAGAATAGAAGCTTTCGAAATGTGGTGCTACAGAAGAATGCTGAAGATTAGATGGGTTGATCACATAACTAATGAGGAGGTATTGAATAGAACTGGGGAGAAGAGGAGCTTGTGGCACAACTTGACTAAAAGAAGGGATCGTTTGGTAGGACACGTTCTGAGACATCGAAGGATCACCAATTTAGTATTGGAGGGCAGAGTGGAGGGTAAAAATTTTAGAGGGAGACCAAGAGATGAATACACTAAATAGATTCAGATGCATGTATGTTGCAGTAGGTACTGAGAGATGAAGAAGCTTGCACAGGATAGAGTAGCATGGAGAGCTGCATCAAACCAGACTCTGGACTGAAGACCACAACAACAACAACAAGAGCTAACAAGATAGATGCGAAAGCTGAAGAACAAAGGATGATACGAAACAGGAAGGTGTCTCCTAGGAGATCACAGAAAAAATGTGAAGGCTTCTCTGTTCTTCATTACTGTAGAAAGTATTACAAGTACTTATTAACATTTGTGTACTTTCTGGTAGACACATATTTCATAAACATAAAGAAAGAAAAATTTTCTTTGTGTCTTACATTTTCCTACGACACATTTGACTACGATACTGTCTGTTACATGAGTAGCCATTCAAGTTGTCAGTACAACAAAATTACAAAATTGGTGTATACAAGAAAAAACAATACTCAATTTGACATGTTTTAGTAAACAGTTTGACAAATCATTTTCATTGACATGGGAGATATTTGTTCCTGATAGACTAACTTAAAATTTGACAAGTAACATTGTTTTGAGGATAAGAGGTTATGTTAGTTCAGTGACGTGGCTGCCCGTGGGAATTGATTCAGCCACTGCTGGAGTGACGTCGCAGTTGGCTTGTATGATGTCAATCGGTCGGTGACGAACATCTCTGCGGCGAAAGAACACATCTCTTACGTAAAGAAAAGTAATCTTCTTAATGACCTTGATAGATAAGTGAGTTAGCTTAACGATAGTCACTGGAATAAGCAGCTGACAATGTTAGAAAGTATTGGTGCGAGAATCTCTCTGAGAAGGGAGAAATAGCCCAAAATGAAGGAACTGATAACACGCTGATGAAAGAACATTTTACAGCAATCGTTTATTTTGTAGCTTTTAAAACATAAGGATTTTTCTTATCTCAATTTACTCTGCTCTTATGGAAGCTACAAAAATAACATTTAATGTTCTGAAATAGAAGAGTCGCTCATTCCTACATGTTCCTCCACAACTGGTAACAAATGAATCCTTGAAAACACATGTTGCCCTAAATGAAAGTTTGAATTTTTGGAACGTATTCGAGAGATACCAAGCAGTACCAAAGGATTTTTCATAACGTGTACTACAAAAGGGGAGCGTATTATATCAACAACTCAAAGATATACGGGTTTCGTTGTTTTCGTTGCCTTTTACGCACAACATACTTTATATTTACATGTAAGAAGGGTCCTAAAACTTAAAATATGAATATAAACCCTGTTCTGAAAATTCTATACCAGTGACAAGACCTCAAGTTGTCACTTTCTCAATCTTCTGATCCACTGGCACAAGCCTTGTTGGGTCGATCATAAACCTTACAAACACTTTTCCTCTTTCCCCTCCTCCCACCTTCTATGGAGGCCGTACCGTCACAGATGGTACCGAATCTGCGGCCTTCGGAAATACTAAATGCGTCTGTACCATTTCAGTACCAAAAACATATGCAGTACAATCAACTTTGTTGATAGCTTTCTGCGTTATCTCCTAGGTATCTACAGCAAAATTACTGTCGGCAGTTGCACTCTGCAAGACACAAAAATCATCGGCACAGGGACCTCGCTCCACACCTGGTCCAGACTGCAGAAATTCACAACCTCTCTGTCACGGTATTCCTCATTAATTATGCAAACAACAAACGAGGAGAACAAAACAGTACGACGACAAGGACACGTAACCTAATTCTATCCTAACACTTACTGTAACTTAAGTTCTCCATTTGAGCGGCTACTCGTGACTATTACTTTGCGTGCTTAAGCGCAGTGAGCCACATTTATTGCACATTATGAAATACATTGCCCATTAAAAACGAAGAAAACTACCACAAAACTCCGACCTTTCGACAAATCTCATCTTCCCCTAATAAGAAGCTATTCATGATTAACATCTTATACACTTCCAGATAATGAGCCACACTCATTGATGATAGGCAAAAATAACCCTCATATTTACACATCCTCAGAACACAGTCTGAGTTTACTTGACACATGTCAAAAATGAAAACAGAACTGAAAGGCTGCTTATAGGTGCACTGACGCGACGTGATACTCGCACCGGAAAAAAATAGATCAGTCAGTGCACTCACCCACTGCACACTGATGCTGTGTATCGACGAAACTGCAACCCTGAGTTAGTCGAAAGTCATCGTCTCGAGGTAGGGTGGCTGGTAAGGTTCCCTTGTCCCTGAAATTTAGACGAGACACACACTTCTGACATCAAAATGTGGAGGTCCAGGATGGATGACCTCTACATGTGGAGGTTTGAATTGAGGTAGTGGATTGTTGTCGGAATGATGATACATGGCTGCTCATATGAATTTCACTATTAGTCATGCATTTTACTGAAGAACAAAGTAGAACATTCTGTGGAGCAACGTCCTCCATAGTGTGTGCTGAAGACAGCGAGTGTTACGGAACTGACGCAACAGGTGGTCATTGTCTTAAACGACTACTTCCTACGGCTGAATGCTGGTTGCATCTGGTAGTTTGACAAAAGCTAGAAGATGCTAAGCTCACAGCAGTGATCTTAAAACCAGCAGCAGGGGCCCACAGTTAGTGGAGGACAAATCCCGTGGTGGCTGCTTGTAGCCTCATGTTGCCTCGTGGAGCGGCATACACCTCCAATCTTAAATAGTAGCTACCAGACTGATACACCTTTGACTGAAAGTAATGGTAATTTATGTTGGGACAGAGCGTTCTTGCTTTGCAAATCACTGCTTGTGACCATGTACACCATAAGACAGGGCCGGCCAGAAATTCTGCACGCGTGCGGTGCTCCTGCACATGTGCAGCTTCCAGGTCACCGCGTGCACGCCGCAGCCGTCAGCGTTCATGTAGTGCATGTTTCTACGCACAGATGTCGCTCCTCTGTTACACAAAGTGCGTTATCGATACCTCGTATGTATAACACAACCTGAGCTGTATCTGTAAGATCTGTTGCTTCATCGAGCGCAACAGAGAAAGCAACAAAGTAAGTAGCCTTATTTATTAGCTGCCTGTGCAGATCGCCGCCCATAGCACTGATACGTCATGTCACTGTTTGTTTGGCTAGACTGATTTCTTGAAGTCCGCTAACGTTCGTCTGGCACACAAGTTCTACAGCATCAATCAGACACCCTTTCACAAACTCCCCTTCGGAAAAGGGTTTCCCAGATTGTGCAATTCTTAATGCGATTTTAAAACTTGATCGCAGTGAAGATTTAGTGTGGTTGTCATTCTGGAAAATTGAAAACAGTACATTGTACAGCGTATAGTAAAACAGTCATACATTTAACACAATAAACTAAGAGTTCAAGAAGCATCAGTTACTTTGACGTACAGTAAAATCGAGTTGATGTGTCTCATCCATTTTCTGAAAGACATTTAATGTGTAGTAACTGGCCTACCAACACCTTTCTGCTGCGTCGTCGTTATGGCGGTGCCAACCCCTTTCCTGGAGCACAATGTGGAAATCTGCCAGTGGCATTGCTGCATCTGACGTAATGGTGTTTAGTCGGCACTGAGCTGGCCCTCTCTCAATATCTTTTGCAACAGACATGGCAACATCACAATTTTACTCAGCAGCGCCGAAAAATAGTGTGGCTCTACAGATCGAATAACTGATAAGAAGATACTGAATCGCACTGGGGAAAACATGAAATTTATGGCACAACTTCGTTTCATAACGCATTTCCTGAGGCATCAAGGACTTGTCAGTTTGGTAATGGAGAGAAGTGTGTATATGTGCGTGTTGGGGTGGGGGTGTTCAAATTGTAGAGGGAGACAAGTTATGAATACAGTTAGCACGTCCAAAATGATGTACATTGCATTAGCTGTGCAGTGCTGAAGAGGCTTGCACAGAATAGACTATCTTGGGCAGCAGCATCAAACCAGTCTTCAGACTAAAGACCACAACGACAACATTGTGGAAGGAAGGGAAGAGAGATGTACGCTTCTGGTTCACAATTTTGCAATATCTTTACTGGGAGAACTCATGAGTAAGGTCGATCTCGTGTGATTCAGCACGCTCTGCTATTGACATGACAACTTCGCTTCCATTTTGCTCTGAATTAACGGTGCTGCTCATTCTTGTATGAGGAAAGTTATTTATCTTACACTGTTGGCCGATGCAACGAACTGAGGTAGCGTTTCTTGTATATTTTGTTGTTGTAAATAGAAATGTCTCTGGTATGACGTTAAACTTCAACCACACTTGGAGTGACCAGAGCATAAGTGGTCCCAATCCAATAATAGCAACAACGTCTCGGGAAGGTGAATGAGCGAATGGAAGTTGCGACCTGTAACTGTTACCTTGCCTGCTTGCGAATGTTGAAGGAAGAGCGAGAACGGTACCGCACGACCGCGAGCTGCGGACGGTGGCAGGAAGGTAGAGAATGTACAGAAAATAGTCGTGATCACCAACTACTTTCCAGCAGGTAGTCAGCTCAGTAACGTCAATTGAATAAAACAAGTATTGCTTGTTCATTCCTGTTGTTAATTCCTATTACCCCAGGTTGGTGTTCGTGAGAAACGCAAAGTTACAAAAATGGCTCCAATGTAATTTTCATAAGGCAAGTGCATAACATGATCGGCAGTCGCATTATGCTGTATAGTTAATTTAGTATCAGACTTTGTTTCTGAAAGAATGCAGGTTCGTTGGTGCACCATAAAAGATCTGAAAAATTGCTAATCAGTATTTGGATCACACCAATGGCAGACTGGCTCCATGTCAGCAGTTGTACATTTCTTTCACGAATAGCTACGCCGAGCGAGTCCCTGACGTCACACCAAGGGCCGAACAGTGCTGTTGCGAAAGCGCCTGCATGCCAGTGGCTCAGCAGAGTTGCGATTGAGACACCCCCCATTGGCCGCGGCCTCACTGCTCCGCATTGAGCGAGGCCGTGACGTCACTGTACCCGTGCTGCGGCCTACAGGCTGTTAGTATTATTGACCGCAGTTGCAAACTATGTGCTACGAGCGGTGAGGAGAGCATTGTTTAGTGGGGTGGTGGTATTTCAGTTTTGTCGTAACGCACAAAACGAGCGAGGAAACTAATGTGGTTTGCTGAAGAAGGAGCGCATGTCAATAAAATCGGAAATAAAAGAAAAAACTAATCAGTGGTGATTAGAGAACCACACAGCCTGAAACGAATCTTAAAAGTTCAGTTTGGACCTTGTTAAATCCGATTGTGAATGGCGTTAGGAAGAACGTTCGTTTTCTTTGCTGTTCGCTGAGCAGTGAAATTTACTCTCATGCTGAAAGGTGAAGTGGCACTTCGCACATTTATCGCCATCCATGACTGTCTAATAAACAAGGGTGTTGTCTGGACGTGAAACGACTTCCTAAACCTGCTCAGGAGATAACTGTCGATAAATGTGTGGCTATGCGTGTACGAGACGTATAGGAGATGAAGGACTTATGGATCTTATTCAGGCGTTAGTTGACTCTGCAAAGGCCATTATATCTCACACCACAACTGTGTCGCGGTACATGGCAGAATGTGCTATAAGCCTACGACATATAATTATGCCTGAGGTAACTACTCATATAACAGAAGGTAGATACTCAGCAACTACGCACATGTGGACATCCAGAGCAAGAAGAAACAACAATCTGACATGTACTGTCTCCTGTTTCATTGACTGGACTCTCAGATTTCGCGTTTTATTTACAACTCAATTTCCAGGTGAACCAAAAACTGGTGGTACCATTCTAAGAGAATTGTTTGGACGATTTATGTCTCTTGGTATCCACCACTCTGCTTTGAAAGACATGCAGTACACGACTGATCAAGGTACCAACACTGTCGTTGCGGTATATTCACAATTGAGCTGTTTCTGCCGTATGCTAAATACAGGGCTACGAAATAATTTTAATGCGGAGTATATATGAGTCAATTGACCTAAGTTGCATGGTCTTTTGATTACGGCGAAAGAATGAGTCACTTACGTAACGAAAAGTGGACTTGTTAATGTTCTTGACAGATAAGTGAGCAAGTCTAACGATAGTCGTTGGAATAAGTAACTGAAAATGATAGAATGTCTTTGTGCGAGCAGCTCTCTAAGAAGGGAGAAATAGCCCGAAAAGAAGGAACTGATATCACGTTGGTGAAAGAACTTTTCACTATATGGTCGCTATTCTAGTACTGTAATTCTCATACGCAATCGTTTATTTTATTGTTTTTTAAACATAAGAGTTTTTGTAGCTCTTCAAAGCTGCGTCCAAGGAATTAAAACTGAGGAAATCACCTACACTGCACCTTCTGTTGACATGGACAATGACAATGTTAAAGCATTTGAATCAAGCGCCCCAGGAGAGAGAAGCTTCTGAAATTGGACTTTTACATAAACGCCTCAAATTATACCTAGATGGAATGTTATTGTCCAGAGAAGCTGTGAGGTACCAACTTTCCTCTGGGTACCATTCATCATTTAAAAGTGTTATCTCAAGGTAGGAGGCGTAGAGTCATGAAAAGTTTGCAATATTTTTCCTTCCTCATACTTCTCCAATCCCAGAATACACTCTAACGACATTTCCCGTTCATTTATACATGTTCCTCTACTACTGGTAACACGTGAATACTTATGAATCTGTGTTGTGCTAAATGAAAGTTTGAATTTTTGCCATATATGCACTAAAGTATGAATTTTGCTGTTCTCCGATAAAAAGAGGAGATGAGTACTGAGACTGGACATGTATTTCAGAGGCCCACCCCATAAAAGGACAAATCTTGTTGAAGCACGTAAATTATGCCACACCATCTGCTGGTTTGCTAGTTGTGCAATTTGAAGATGGGAGTGAGATATTCAGGTAGCATACACTCGATATCATTTAACATCTACACCGAACAAGCAGTAAAGCATACAAAGAGAAATTTGTGCCGGCCGCGGTGGTCTAGTGGTTCTAGGCGCTCAGTCCGGAACCGCGCGACTGCTACTGTCGCAGGTTCGAATCCTGCCTCGGGCATGGATGTGTGTGATGTCCTTAGGTTAGTTAGGTTTAAGTAGTTCTAAGTTATAGGGGACTGATGACCACAGATGTTAAGTCCCATAATGCTCAGAGCCATTTGAACCATTTGAATTTTTGATAAATTTGTAAACAGAACTAAATATCAGGGAGAAGCAATAAACATTTTGAAGTTTACCGGTGACACTGCAGTTCTGTCGGAGACAGTAAAGAACTTGGAATAATAGTTGAATGGAATAGATAGAGCCCTGGAAAGGGATTATAAGATAACCCTCAATGGAACTAAATAAAAAGTAATGAAACGTATTCGAATTAAATCTAGCAGTACCAACGGATTTTCAATAACGTGTACTACAAAAGGAGGCTGTAATATATGACCAACACAGAGATATACGGATTTTGTTAATTTTAGTTGTCTTTTACGCACAATACACTTTTTAAAGAAATATTTATGTGTAATAAGGGTCCTAAACCTGAAAATATGATTATGACACATGTTCTGTATATTCACGTCCACTGCAAAGACCTAAACTTTTGCGTTAAGTTTTCCTGAAAAAATTAAAACAATTACGTAATCTCGTAGAAGAAATCATTAAAAATTATAAATATATTTTTTCAGAATTTCAAATGGCAATGAGCTCCATGGGACTAACATCTATGGTCATCAGTCCCCTAGAACTTAAAACTACTTAAACTTAACTAACCTAAGGACTTCACACATCACCCAGTCATCACGAGGCAGAGAATATCCCTAACCCTGTGGTAATCGAACCCGGGAACCCGGGCGTGGGAAGCGAGAACGCAACCGCACGACCACGAGCTGCGGACCATAATTTTAGTATACAATATACATAAATTTATTACTGTGTTTCGAAAAGGTACGTATAAAGTACCCCTTGTTTCCCCTTGGTATTGCGAGGTTTAAATCAGGTTGTGTTAAGGGAATCTGATTACGAAATGAGACACTAAAAGGACTATTGGGCACCAAAATAACTGATGAGGATTTAGAATGAAGACTGACTATAGGAAGAAAAGTATTACTGGAAAAGAGTGATTTGCTGACATCTAATATAAATTTAAGTGTTAGGAAGTATTTACTGAAGGTATTTGTATGGTTTCCAAGATGCTGCTCCACGTGGGTGTAAAAATGAATGTGCGCAATGGAAAATACTGAAAGCAGAAATATTGATTTGGCCCTGTCTGACTACCCACGGAAGTAGATCTTAGGATTTCATAACGATCATATTACTTCCTCCTTCTTGGTCTTTAATATATAAATTACAACATAAAAATAAATGAATGATTAAGAGATCTTTAACTACTAAATAATGAATGCTGTTTCTGCTTATACCATTATTATAGATTTAAACCACTTTATGTATTACAGATGTTTATATGTCAATGTACAATGGACATAAGGAGATAGAAATAAATTTCCTGACTAATATTATTGATCAATTGCCCAAATCTGCCCCTTTTTACGGCTACGCGACCTAAAATAAACAACGTGAGATGACTGACATCATCTACGACCCAAATATCTACATCTACATCTATATACATACTCCGCAATCCACCATACGGTGCGTGGCGGACGGTACCTCGTACCACGACTAGCATCTTCTCTCCGTGTTTCACTCCCAAAAGCGGACGAGGGAAAAATGATTGACTATATGCCTCTGTACTATCCCTAATCTCTCTTATCTTTGTGGTCTTTCCACGAAATGTAAGTTGGCAGCAGTAAAATTGTACTGCAGTCAGCCTCAAATGCTGGTTCTCTAAATTTCCTCAGTATCGATTCACGAAAAGAACGCCTCTTTTCCTCTAGAGAATCTCACACGAGTTCCTGAAGCATTTCGTAACATTCGCGTGATGATCAAACCTACCAGTAACTAATCTAGCATCCCGCTTCTGAATAGCTTCTATGTCCTCCCTCAATCCGACATGATAGGGAAGACACTGCTTCCTAAGATGATCTACAGTTATGTGCAACCTCAGTGGAAATGAATCTTACGTGATCACAGATGTTCAGCTTTATAGACCTAATGAGCAGAAGCAATTACCAATATCGCCGAATGTACTGCGTCCCGTGAATAGGTGTGATGGCTCTCGTCACGTCTGCGACAATGAGAG
Organism: Schistocerca gregaria; assembly: GCF_023897955.1. Taxonomy (NCBI): domain Eukaryota; kingdom Metazoa; phylum Arthropoda; class Insecta; order Orthoptera; family Acrididae; genus Schistocerca; species Schistocerca gregaria. The sequence continues at coordinate 396,966,760 of NC_064931.1, read as the reverse complement.
AACTCCAGCTGCAAAATAATTATCCCCCTGAGTTCCGCCACGCGTCATCGAAAGTCAGTTTCGGCATGATGTTTGATGAGAAAGTCTAGCCCTGGGATTGCACAGCAGCCTTCGACTGCATCACGCATTACACTGCAAGTGTTGTCACTTTCGTCAATCTCCTGATCCACTGGCACAAGCCTTGTCGCCCCGTTCATTAACCTTAAAAACACATTTCCTCTTTTTTCTCCTCCCACCTTCTGCTGAGGCAGTGCCGTCACAGATGGTACCGAATCTGCGGCCTTCGGAAATACTAAATGCGTCTGTACCATTTCAGTACCCAAAACATCTGCAACACAATGAGCCTTACTGATAGCTTTCTGTGCAACCTCCAAAGTATCTACAACAAAATTACTGTCGGCAGTTGCACTCTGCAAGACACAAAGATCATCGGCACATGCGCTTCCTTGCACATCTTTTCCTGGCTGCTGAAATTCACAACCTCTCCGACAGAGTATACCTAACTAATTATGCAATCAACAGACGAGGAGAACAAAACAGTATGACGACAAGGACACTTAATCTAATTCCATTCTAGCACTTACTGTAAATACACTTCTCCGCTTGGCCGGCCGCGGTGGTCTCGAGGTTAAGGCGCTCAGTCTGGAACCGCGCGACTGCTACGGTCGCAGGTTCGAATCCTGCCTCGGGCATGGATGTGTGTGATGTCCTTAGGTTAGTTAGGTTTAAGTAGTTCTACGTTCTAGGGGACTGATGACCACAGAAGTTTAGTCCCATAGTGCTCAGAGCCATTTGAACCATTTGAACTTCTCCGCTTGAGCATCTACACATGACTACTACGTTTGCGCTTAAACGTAGTGAGCCACCTATATTACTCGAAATGGAATACATTCCCCATTCAAAGTGGCGTGAAATAACCACAAAATTCTGACTTCTAAGCAAAACTCATCTTCCCCTCCATTTGCGGTATAGTCGACAGGATCGATTGCTGACCTCTGGTACAGAGCCGAATGATGGGTCTGAATCAGAGGCTCAGACGGTTCTGCGACCGTGTTACATCTTACATCCTTCTGGACCTTGAGCTACACCCATTGATGATAGGGAAAAATAACGTTCATATTTACACATCCTCAAAACACAGTCTGAGTTTACTTGCCACATGTCACACATGAAAACAGAACTGAATAGCTGGTAAAAGAAGGACTGACTCTACGTGATACTTTCAGGGGAAAAAAAAGAACAGTTAATCCAATCACCCACTCCATACTGATGCTGTCTGTCGACAAAGCTGCAACCCTGAGGTAGTCGAGAGTCATCGTCTCCAGGTAGGGTGGCTGGTAAGGTTCCTCTGTCACTGAAACTTAGTGGTGACACACACTTCTGACATCACACTTCGCCCCAGGGCGAAGCAGGCGGCAAAATACTTCCCAAGCGGCCGCACGTAAGGCCTCCCCGGTTTGTCTGGCAAACAGGTTCCAAGAGCTATCTGTGGCTGACACTGTCGCTGAGCCGGATGCTGTCACCTGTCCTGTTTCGGAGGAAAGCACTCAGCCTGCAAGATCCGGGCAATCGCAGAGGGTGGGCGAATTGGTATTTGGGAGCTACAACGTTAGGCGCGTTACGGGGTCCCTTCGGTCCTTGCTGTCAAGGAGGGTAAGAAAACCAGTGTGCATTCCGTGGGCATAGCGGGTGGAGTCATTCCAGATGTGGAAAGTGTCCCCCAGATGCCACGAAGAGCTCAGGGTGCAGCCAACTGCAGGAGTCTGCTCACGTCGGTACCAATGATGTGTCACTTTGGATGAGAAGAGATTCTCTCTGGTTTCTAGCGGCTAACAGAAGTGGTAAACGCTGCCAGTCTTACTTCCAAGATTAAAGCAGAGCTGACCATTTGCAGCAGAGTCGACGGGATCGACTGCGGACCTCTGGTACACAGCTGAGTGGTGGATCTGAATCAGAGGCTCAGGCGGTACCGCGAGCGTGGAGGCTGCAGATTGCTCGACTTGCGCCAACGGGTGGTTGGGTTTGGGGGTCCGCTGAATAGGTCAGGTGTCCACTATACGCAGGAGGCGGCTACACGGGTAGCAGGGGCTTTGTGGCGTGGATTGGGCGGTTTTTTTAGGTTAGAGGGTCTCGGGAAAGCACAAGAAGGCCTTCAGTCACAAAGGATGCAATCTGAACACAGGAGGAACGTAGATACAGTTGTAAATTATCGTATCTGTGTTGGGAAAGTACCAGAGCTCCAAGGGCTAATAGAAAGCACTGATTCTCAAATCGTTAGAGGCACTGAAAGCTGGCTAAAATCAGATATAAGCTCAGCAGAATTTTTTGCGAAGAACTTAACGGTGTACCAGCCGCTGTGCTGAGTCGTTCTACGTATTTCAGTCTGGAATTGCGAGACTGCTACGGTCGCAGGTTCGAATCCTGCCTCGGGCATGGATATGTGTGATGTCCTTAAGTTGGTTACGTTTAAGTAGTTCTAAGTTGTAGGTGACTGATAACCTCTGATATTACGTACCATTGTGTTCAGAGGAATTTTTGAAGCTAACGGTGTTCCGAAAAGATAGGCTAAACACGGTTGGCGGTGGCGTGTTTGTTGCTTTCAGAAGTAGTTTAACTTGTCGCGAAATTGAAGTAGATACTTCCTGTGAGTTAGTATGGGCAGAGGAATAAAATAATAATTGAATTCTTTTACTTACCTCCCAGTTCAGATGATGCAGTTGCTGAAATGTTCAAAGAAAACTTGCGTTTGATTTCAAACACGGACCCGACTCATACGATAATAGTTGGTGGTGACTTTAATTTATCCTCGATATGTTGGCGAAAATATATGTTTAATTCCGGAAGTACGCATAAAATATCATCCGAAATATTGCTAAACGCATCCTCTGAAAATTATTTCGAGCGGTTAGTTCATGAGCCCACGCGAATATTAAACGGTGGTGAAAACATACTTGATCTCTTAGCAACAAATAATCCTGAGTAAATAACAGTGAACACACGGGTGTCGTAGCGAGATTGAATATTGTAATCCCCAAATCCTCAAAAACTGAGCGAAAAATATACCTATTGAAAAAAGCAGATAAAAATTCAGTTGATGCCTTCCTGAGAGAGAATCTTCACACATTCCAAATTAATAATACAATTGTAGGTCTGATGTGGCTTAAATTCAAATAAATAGTATCTGCAGCGTATGAGAGATTTATACCACATAAACAAACAAACAATGGAGCTGATCCTCCTTGGTACACAAAACGGGTTAGAACACTGTTGCACGAACAACGAAACAAACATGACAAATTTAAACAGACGCAAAATCCCCAAGATTCGCGATCCTTTACAAGAGCTCGAAATTTAGGCCGGAGTTCACACCTATAATAGTTTCCACAACGAAACTTTGTCTCGAAACCTGGCAGAAAATCCAGAAAGTTTCTGGTCGTATGTGAAGTACTTTAGCGGCAACAAACAATCAATGCCTTCTCTGCGCGATAAAAATGAAGATACTATCGAAGGCAGTGCTGCCAAAGCAGAATGACTAAACACAGCCTTCTGAAATGCCTTCACAAAAGGATACTAAGTAAATATCCCAGATTTCGAATCGAGAACAGCTGCCAACATGAGTAACGTAGAAGTAAATATCCTTGAAGTAGTGAAGCAACTCAAATCACTTAATAAAATCAAGTCATCTAGACCAGATTGTATACCAATTAGGTTCCTTTCAGAGTATCCTGTTGCATTAGCTCCATATTTAACAATCCTATACAACCGTTCGCTCCACGAAAGATCCGTACCCAAAGACTGGAAAGTTGCACAGGTCACACCAATATTCAAGAAAAGTGGTAGGATTAATCCACTAAATTAGAGGCCCATATCGGTAACGTCGATATGCAGCAGGATCTTAGAACATATATTGTGTTCGAACATTATGTATTACCTCGAAGGAAACCGTCTATTGATACACAGTCAACATGGGTTTGGAAAACATCGTTCCTGTGAAACACAACTAGGTCTTTATTCACACGAAGTGCTGATTGGTAATGACAAGGGATTTCAGATCGATTCCGTATTCCTGGATTTCCGGAAGGCTTTTGACCCGGTACCACACAAGCTCCTCGTAGTGAAATTGCGTGCTTATGGAATGTTGTGTCAGTTGTGTGACTGGATTTGCGATTTCCTGTCAGAGAGTTCACAGTTGGTAGTAATATAAGGAAAGTCATCAAGTAATACAGAAGTGAATTCAGGCATTCCCCAAGGTAGTGTTATAGGACCTTTGCTGTTCCTTATCTATATAAACGATTTGGGGGACAATCTGAGCAGGCGCCTTCGGTTGTTTGCAGATGACGCTGTCGTTTATCGACTAATAAAGTCATCAGGAGAACAAAACAAAATCCAAATCGATTTAGAAAAAGTATCTGAATGGTGCGAAAAGTGGCAGTTGACCCTAAATAACGAAAAGTGTGAGGTAATCCACATGAGTGCTAAAATGAACTTTTGAAACTTCGGTTACACGATAAATCAGTCTAATCTATAAGCCACATATTGAAATAAATACCTAGGTATAACAATTACAAACAACCTAAATTGGAAATAACACATAGAAAATGTTGTGGGGAAGGCTAAAGGAAAGCTGTGTTATATTGGCAGGACAACTCAGAAAAGTAGCAGACCTACTAAGGAGGACACTACGCTACTAGAGGATACTACGCTTGTCCGTCCTCTTTTAGAATACTGCTGCACAGTGTGGGATCCTTACCAGATAGGACTGACGGAGTACATCGAAAAAGTTAAAAGAAAGGCAGCACGTTTTGTGTTATCACGAAATGTGGGAGAGAGTGTCATAGAAATGATACATGATATGGGCTGGAAATCATTAAAAGAAAGGCGTTTTTCGTTGCGATGGAATCTTCTCACAAAATTCCAATCACCAACGTCCTCCTCCGAAATCGAAAATACTTTGTTGACACCAACCAACACAGGGAGGAAAGATCACCACGATAAAATAAGGGAAATCAGTGCTCGTACGGAAAGATCAAGGTGTTCATTCTTTCTGCGCGCTATACGAGATTGGAATAATAGAGAATTGTGAAGGTGGTTCGATGAACCCTCTGCCAGGCACTTAAATGTGATTTGCAGAGTATCCATGTAAAAGTAGATGTATGTGTGGAGGTCTAAGTTGAGGTGTTGTCAGGATGATGATAGATGGCTGCTCATAAAAACTTCACTATTAGTCAAACATATTACTGAAGAACAAACTACAACATGCTGTGGTGCAACGTCCTCCATAACGTGTGCTGAAGACAGCGAGTGTTAACGAACTGACGCAACAGGTGGCCATGGTCTGAAGCGACTGCTTTCTATGGCGCAGGGCTCTTTGCACCTGGTAGTTGGGCCCCAGGTAGTCCACTGGCTGGAAGACGCTAAGCCACAGCACTGATCTTACAACCAGAAGCAGGGGCCCACAGTTAGTGCAGGCCAAATGTCGTGGTGGGTGCTTGTAGCATCATGTCGCCTCGAAGAGTGGCATACGCCTCTCCTCGTAAATAGTAGCTATCAGGCTGAGACACCTTTGACTGAAAATAATTGTAGTTTATGGTGGGACAGAGCCTTCTTCCTTTGCAAATCACAGCTCGCAAACATCTAGACCATAAGAAGTCTGTTGATTGGATGTGTAGTAACTGGCCTACAAACGGCTTTTGGCTATGTCTTCGTTATGGCCGGCCAGAGTGGCCGAGCGGTTCTAGGCGCTTCAGTCTGGAACTGCACGACCGATACGGTCGCAGGTTCGAATCCTGCCTCAGGAATGGATGTGTGTGATGTCCTTAGGTTAGTTAGGTTTAAGTAGTTCTAAGTTCTAGGGGAGTGATGTCCTTAGAAGTTACGTCTTATAGTGCTCAGAGCCATTTGAACCATATTTCTCTTCGTTATGGCAGTGCCAGCCCATTTCCTGGAGCATAATGTGGGAATCTGCCAGTGGCATTGCAGCATCTCACGTAATGGTGTGTGGTCGGCTCTGAGCTGGCCCACTAACAAAGTCTTTTTCAACAGCCATGGCAATATCACTTTTGTATCCCGCCTGGAAGGCAGCACGTGGGTATGCTCCTGTAAAGTGAAAGTTTCGCCAAATGAAGAAAGTGAGTAGCAGCAAGAAAAGATGAAAATCTTCTTTGTGCGAGAAGCTCTCTGAGAAGTCACAAACAGGCCGAAATGAAGGAACAGATATAACGCTGAACAAAGACTTTTTCACGATATGTTTGCTAGTGTATTACTGTAATTCTTTTACGCAATTGTTTATTTTATAGCTTTTAAAACATAAGAGTTTTTGTAGCTCTTCAAAGCAATTAGAACGGGAGAAATCACCTGCACCGTACCTTCTGTTAACATGGACACTGACAATGTTAGAGCACTTGAGTCAGAAGACCTATATCATAGAAGTTTCTGAATTCGGACTTTTACATAAACGCATCAAATTTTAATTAGATGAAAAGCTATTTGTCCAGAGATACTGTGAGGTAACAACTTTCCTGTGGCCACCATTTGTGATTTAATAATGATATATGAAGATAAGAGACGTAAAGTCATGAAATGGATACAATAGTTCTCCTTCTTCATACTTCTCCAATCCCACAATACACCCTAACGACATTTCCCTTTACTGCATCTCCAACCGTGTTTTCTCTTTGTTCTCGCTAGTGGGTTCGAACAGAACTGGCTTACCTTTCTATCTAGAAGTAGTTATCTCAATGTAGTCTGCTCTTCTGGAAGTTACAAAAACAACATTTAATGTTCGGAAATAGGAGAGACGCTCATTTCTACATGTTCCTCAACAACTGGTAACACGTGAATCCTTGGGAATCCATGTTGTCCTCAATTAAAGTTTGAATTTTTGCCGCAGTGCACTGAAATATGAAGTCTGCAGTCCTCAGGTAAAAAGAGGAGAGGAGTAATAAAGCTGGACATGTATTTCACAGCCCCGCCCCACCAAACAACAAATCTTGTTGAAGCACATAAATTCTGCTACTCCATCTGCTGTATTTCTAGTTCTGCAATTTGAAGATAGGAGTGAGACATTCGGGTAGCCTACACTCGATGTCCTCCTCCCATGAACTATCGACCTTCTCGTTGGTGGGGAGGCTTGCATGCCTGATGCCTCAGAACATGTCCTACCAACTGGTCCCTCCTTCTTGTCAAGTTGTGCCACAAACTCCTCTTCTCCCCAATTCTATTCAATACCTCTTCATTAGTAATGTTCATCAACCCATGTAATCTTCAACATTTTTCTGTAGCACCACATTTCGAAAGCTTCTATTCTCTCCCTGTCCAAATTCTTTATCGTCCACGTTTCACTTCCATACATGGCTACACTCCATACAAATACTGTCAGAAACGACTTCCTGACACTTAAATCAATACTCGATATTAACAAGTTGCTCTTCTTCAGAAACGTTTTCCTTGCCATTGCCAGTCTACATATTATATCTTCTCTAATTCGACCATCATCAGTTACTTTGCTGCCATAATAGCAAAAATCCTTTACTACTGTAAGTGTGTCATTTCCTAATCTAATTCCCTCAGAATCGCCCGACTTAATTCGACTACATTCCATTATCCTCGTTTTGCTTTAGTTGATGTTCATCTTTTATCCTCCTTTCAAGACACTGTCCATTCCGTTCTACTGCTCTTCCAAGTCCTTTGCTTTCTATGACACAATTACAATGTCATCGGCGAACCTCAAAGTTTTTATTTCTTCTCTATGTATTTTAATACCTACTCCGAATTTTTCTTTTGTTTCCTTTACTGCTTGCTCAATATGCAGATTGAATAACATTGGGGATAGGCTACTAGCGTGTGTCACTCCCTTACCAAGCACTGCTTCCCTTTCATGCCCCTCGACTCTTATAACTGCCATCTGATTTCTGTACAAATTGTAAATAGCCTTTCGCTACCTGTATTTTACCCTTGCCACCTTTAGAATTTGAAAGAGAATAATCCAGTCAACATTAACAAAAGCTTGTCAACATTGTCAAAGAAGAGAGAAATAGACCAAAATGAAGGAACTGACAATATGCTGATGAAAGAAATTTTTACCATATGTATGCTATTCTATCTTCCCCTATGAACCATGGAAATTGGTGGGGAGGCTAGCTTGCCTCAACGATACAGATAGCTGTACCGTAGGTGCAACCAGGACGGAGGGGTATCTGTTGAGAGGCCAGACAAACGTGTGGTTCCTGAAGAGGGGCAGCAGCCTTTTCAGTAGTTGCAGGTGCAACAGTCTGGATGACTGACTGATATGGCCTTGTAACACTAATCAAAACGGCATTGCTGCGAACGGCTGAAAGCAAGGGGAAACTACAGCCGTAATTTTCCCGAAGGCATGCAGCTTTAGTGTATGGTTAAATAATGATGGCGTCCTCTTGGGTAAAATATTCCGGAGGTAAAATAGTCCCCTATTCGGATCTCCGGGCGGGGACTACTCAAGAGGACGACGTTATCAAGAGAAAAATAACTGGCGTTCTACAGATCTGAGCGTGGAATGTCAGATTCCTTAATCGGGCAGGTCGGTTAGAAAATTTAAAAAGGGAAGTCGATAGGTTAAAGTTAGATATAGTGGGAACTAGTGAAGTTCGGTGGCATGAGGAACAAGACTTTTGGTCAGGTGAATACAGGGTTATAAATACAAAACAATTAGAGGTAATACAGGAATAGGTTTAATAATGCATCAAAAAAGGAGTGCGGGTAAGCTACTACAAACAGCCAAGTGAACGCATTTTGTATCCAAGATAGACACGACGCCCACGCATACTACCGTAGTACAAGTTTATATGCCAATTAGCACAACAGATGATGAAGAAATTGTTGAAATGTGTGATGAGATAAAAGAAATTATTCTGGTAGTGAAAAGAGACGAAAATTTAATAGTCATGGGTGACTGGAATTCGAGAGTAGGAAAAGAAAGAGGAGGAAACATAGTGGGTGAATATGGATTGGGGGTAAGAAATGAAAGAGGAAGCCGTCTGGTAGAATTTTGCACAGAGCATAACGTAATCACACCTAACCCTTCGTGCAAGAATCATAAAAGAAGGTTGTATAAATGAAAGAATCCTGGAGATACTAGAAAGTATCAGATAGATTATATAATGGTGAGGCAGAGATTTATGAAATAGGTTTTAAATTGTAAGACATTTCCAGAGGCAGATGTGGACGCTGACCACAATCTATTGCTTATGAACTGTAGATTAAAACAGAAGCAACTGCAAAAAGGTGGGAATTTAAGGAGATGGGATCTGAATTAAACTCTCTTAACTAGAGGATGTACAGAGTTTCAGGGAGAGCATAGGGGAACAATTGACAGGAATGGGAGAAAGAAATACAGTAGAAGAAGAATGGGTAGCTCGGAGGGATGAAGTAGTGAAAGCAGTAGAGGATCAAGTAGGTAAAAAGACGAGACCTAGCATAGATTCTTGGGTAACAGAAGAAGTATTGAATTTAACTGATGAAAGAAGAAAATATAAAAACTCAATAAATGAAGCAGGCAAAAAGAAATACAAACGTCTCAAAAATGAGATCGACAGAAAGTGTAAAATGGCTAAGCAGGGAGGGCTAGAGGCGAAATGTAAGGATGTAGAGGCTTATCTCACTAGGGGTAAGATAGATACTGCCTATAGGAAAATTAAAGAGACCTTTGGAGAAAAGAGAGCCACTTGTATGAATATCAAGAGCTCAGATGGGAACCCAGTTCTAAGCAAAGAAGGGAAATCAGAAAGGTGGAAGGGGTAAATAGAGGGTCTGTACAAGGGCTATGTACTTGAGGATAATATTATGGAAGTGGAAGAGAATGTAGATGAAGATGAAATACGTATATGATACTACGTGAAGAGTTGGACACAGCACTGAAAGACCTAAGTCGACACAAGGCCCCGGGAGTAGGCAACATCCCATTAGAACTAATGACAGCCTTGGGAGAGCCAGGCCTAACAAAACTCTACCATCTAGATAGCAGGATGTATGAGACAAGCGAAATACCCTCAGACTTCAAGAAGAATATAATCATTCCAATCCCAAAGAAACCAGGTTTCGACAGATGTGAAAATTACCAAACTATCAGTTTAATAAGCCACGGCTGCAAAATACTAACACGAATTCTTTCTTAGAAGAAACATTATGGAAAGGCAAATCTTCGTTTCTAGCATTTGTAGACTTAGAGAAACCGTTTGACAATGTTAACTGTATTGTATTGTATTGTAATGGCGGCAGGGGTAAAATACAGGGAGCGAAAGGGTATTTAAAATTCGTACAGAAACCAGATGCCAGTTATGAGAGTCGAGGAGCATGAGAGGGAAGCAGTGCTTGGGAAGGGAATGAGACAGGGTTGTGGCCTCTCCCCGATGTTATTCAATCTATATATTCAGCATGCAGTAAAGGAAACAAAAGAAAAATTCGGAGTAGGTATTAAAATCCATGGAAAAGAAATAAAAACTTTGAGGTTTGCCGATGACATTGTAATTGTGTCAGAGACAGCAAAGGACTTGGAAGAGCAGTTCAACGGAATGGACAGTGTCTTGAAAGGAGGATATAAGATGAACATCAATAAAAGCAAAACGAGGATAATGGAATGCAGTTGAATTATGTCAGAGGATGCTGAGGGAATTAGATTAGGAAATGAGACACTTAAAGTAGTAAAGGTGTTCTGCTATTACGGCAGCAAATAACTGATGATGGTCGAAGTAGAGAAGATATAAAATGTAGACAGGCAATGGCAAGGAACGCGTTTCTGAAGAAGAGAAATTTGTTAATATCGAGTATAGATTTAAGTGTCAGGAAGTCGTTTCTGAAAGTATATGTATGGAGTGTAGCCATGTATAGAAGTGAAACATGCACGATAAATAGTTTGGACAAGAAGAGAATAGAAGTTTTCGAAATGTGGTGCTACACAAGAATGCTGAAGATCAGATGGCTAAATCACATAACTAATGAGGAGGTATTGAATAGGATTGGGGAGAAGAGGAGTCTGTGGCACAACTTGACGAGAAGAAGGGACCAGTTGGTAGGACATGTTCTGTCTCATCAAGGAATCACAAATTTAGCATTGGAGGGCAGCGTGGAGGGTAAAAATCGTAGAGGGATACTAAGAGATGAATACACGAAGCAGATTCAGAAGGATGTAGGAAGAAGCTTGCACAGTATAGGGTGGCATGAAGAGCTGCATCAAACCAGTCTCAGGACTGTAGACCACAAAAACAAAAACAGCAATGGATCTCATTCAACATCTACACCGAACAAGCAGTAAAGCATACTAGGATAAATTTGTAGTCTGGAACCGCGCGACCGCTACGGTCACTGGTTCGAATCCTGCCTCAGGCATGGAAGTGTGTGATGTCCTTACGTTAGTGAGGTTTAAGTAGTTCTAAGTTCAAGGGGACTGATGACCTGAGATGGCAAGTCCCATAGTGCTCAGAGCCATTTGAGCCATAAATTTGTAAACAGAATTAAATATCAGGGAGAAGCAATAGACATATTGAAGTTCACTGGTGACACTGCAAATGTGTCAGAGGCAGCAAATAACTTGTAATAACAGTTGAGTGGAATAGATAGTGCCTTGGAAAGGGATTATAAGATAACCCTCAGTGCTACTAAATGGAAGGTAATTAAACCTAGCAGTACCAACGGAGTTTCCATAACGTGTACTACAAAAGAGGGATGTAATATATAATCAACCCAAATATGTTTTAAAGATTTACTTATGTGTAAGAAGTGTCCCAAACCTGAAAATATGTATATAACACATGTTCTGAAAATTCACATCCACTGACAAGACCTACATTTTTGCGTTAATTTTTACTGAAAAATTTAAAACAATTATGTAATCTGGTAGAAGAAATCATTGAAAATCAGAAGTATATTTCTTTCAAAATTTTAATATATAATGTACATGACCAGATTGCAGTACTCTGAATAGGTAGGCATAAAGTACCTCTTCCCTCTCCCTTGATATTCCGAGGGTTTAATCAGGTAGTGTTAAGGAATCTGATTACGAAATGAGACACTAAAAGGACTATTGGACAGCAAAATAACTGATGTTGGCCGAAGTATAGAGGCTATCAAATGAAGACTGGCTATAGCAAGAATAGTTTTAATGAAAAAGAGGTATTTGCTAAAAACGAATATAAATTTAAGTGTTAGGAAATATTTCTTGAAGGTATTTGTATAGTTTCCCGGACACGGCTTAGGGTGGGTGTAAAAGTGGATGTGCTCAATGGAAAATACTGAACGGGAAAATGAAGATTTGGCTCTGTCTGACTAACCCCTGAATCGGATCTTACGATCTCTTGACGGTGATATTTTTTCCTCCTTCTTGCTCTTTAACATATAAATTACAACATAATAATAAATGTATGATTAAGGAAAATAGTAACTACTAAATATTTATGTTGTTTCTGCTTATACGTTCATTGTCCATTAAAACCCCTTTCTATATTACAAATGTTATATAACGACGTGCAATGGATATAGAGATACAGATGAATTTCCTGACTAATATTACTGATAAACTGCTCATATCTACCCTTTTTACTGCTACGCGATCTAATATAAACAACGAGAGATCATCGATATCATCTACGTCCCAAACACTACTAGACACTACTTTCAATGATGATCTACAGTGGTGTGCAACCTTAGTGGATATGAAACTTACGTGATCACAGCTGTTTAGCGTTATAACCCTAATAAGCCGAAACAATTACCAATATCACCGAATGTACTGCGGCCGGTAAGTAAGTGTGATGTTGCTGGAAGATCTCCAGCCACAAAATAAAAAACTCATTAAACACTAGAACGGCAGAAGGCGGTCCTCTGTCTACTATAATCTAATACTAAATACTTCTCTTTGTATTCCAGAGACAGAAACGCGAAATCCCAGCCACAAGGACGGAATTCAGATAATGTCTCAAGTTGAGCATTGACAGGAGAAGTGCTCTCAATCATTGAACGCTGCGTACTCAACGACGATTCCCTACCCGGAGGCGATGTCTAGAATCTTATAAGTTAGCAACACCGTCCATCACCTAAAGCAACTTCCCAGTACCTTGTGGAACTATATCAACCCAATTAAGCATTTTGATTTTGCCCCCATTTGTCCTATCATGATAAACTAACCATGAGACTGTATTTCACTGGTGACAGCTTCTCCCAGCTTTAACATTATCCCCCTGAGTTCCACCGCGCGTCATCGAAAGTCAGTTTCGGCCTGATGCTTGATGAGAAAGTCTAGCCCTCGGATTCCACAGCACCCTTCGCCGTCATCACGCAGTACACTGCAAGTGTCGGTCGGATCATAATCCTTACTAACACATTTCCTCTATCTTCTCCTCCCACGTTCTGAGGAGTCAGTGCCGTCACAGATGGTGCAGAATCTGCGGCCTTCGGAAATACTAAATGTGTCTGTACCATTTCAGTACCCGCAACATCTGCAATACAATCAGTCTTATTGATAGCTTTCAGTGCAACCTCCTAATTATCTACAACAAAATTACTGTCGGCCGTGCACTCTGCAAGACACAAAAAAACATCGGCACATGCGCTTTTGTATCCCACCTGGAAGGCAGTACGTGGGTCTGTTCCTATAAACTGAAAGGTTGGCTGAATGAAGGTGTAAGTAGGCTGTTTAGGTTTTTTTATTGGTAACGCCGCCGCCACGTAGCGCTCCGTATGAAAATCACTTGCTGTTCCGTGTGCACTCTATGGCTAGTTTGCATTGTTGTCTGCCATTGTAGTGTTGAGCAGAGGCAGCTGGATGCTAACAGCGCGTAGCGTTGCGCAGTTGGAGGTGAGCCGCCAGCAGTGGTGGACGTGGGGAGAGAGATGGCGGAGATTTGAAATTTGTAAGAATTGGTGCCATGAACTGATATATATATATATATATATATATATATATATATATATATATATTATGACTATTAAGGTAAATACATCGTTTGTTCTCTATTAAAACTTTTCATTTGCTAACTGTGCCTCAGTAGTTAGTGACTTCCGTAGTTTGAATCTTTTATTTAGCTGGCAGTAGTGGCGCTCGCTGTATTGCAGTAGCTTGAGTAACGAAGATTTTTGTGAGGTAAGTGATTTGTGAAACGTATAGGTTAATGTTAGTCAGGGCCTTTCATTCGTAGGGATTTTTGGAAGTCAGATTGCGTTGCGCTAAAAATATTGTGTATCAGTTTAAGCACAATCTTGTATATTTTTTTCTAAGGGGACGTTTCATTTGTCTACCCTTAGCCGAGGATACCTCACTGGAATCTTCTGTTTTTTTCTTGTAGTTTGTGTAATTAATGTAGATTTTTTTATTGCTAGCGCGTAATCATGGAGAGAATTTCCTTTGTAGTTGCAGTCTTTCATTGCTGTACAGTAAAATAGTTGTGGCATGCATGTAGTTTTGCACGAAGTATTTCGCAGCTGCTCTTGCAATTAACTAGATATTATTTTCAGTGCTATGTTAATGTGTCCTCTTATTTTTGTTCTTCAAATTGTGTTTTTCTGTGTTGTCGTGTGAAAAATTGTGACAATAATGGCGTGTGAAAAATGTAATAGTAGACTCCAAAGTAAACTGAGAAATGACAGTGAAGACGAAAGCAGTGTGTTAGCGCCACCATGTAATGAATTAACTAATGTTCAAAGTATTAATTTGGTAATTGTGCATAGGGAAATGGAGCGGGTTGCAAATAATGGTGTAGGCAGTGAAACAATTAGTGAGCAGGGAAGCGTTATCGATCGATCGGTCGGCAACAGCTCGCCTAAGGATTCCGAAATGACAGGACACAATCTTGCAAATACTGTAGATTCTGATTTTGCGTCCTCACCGTTTTCTCAAATAAATCAAGACACATTTTCTGCTTTTCAAAATGCGAATATTGCCGGTTCAAATGCACTGCCGAAAAGCACTGAGGAACATGTTTCAGACACCAGTGCACTGTTATTACAGTTAATTCAACTAATGGGACAAAGGCTACAAAAGTTAGACACAACGCTTGAACAAAATCAGAAACAAATGGGACAAAATCTTCAAAAGTTAGACACAATGGAACAAAATCAGAGACAAACACAGCAAAAGCTTCAAAAGCTAGACACAGTGGAACAAAATCAGAGACAAACACAGCAAAAGCTTCTGAAGTTAGACACAATGGAAC
The DNA here is from genome assembly GCF_023897955.1 of Schistocerca gregaria. NCBI lineage: Eukaryota > Metazoa > Arthropoda > Insecta > Orthoptera > Acrididae > Schistocerca > Schistocerca gregaria. The sequence continues at coordinate 396,951,584 of NC_064931.1, read as the reverse complement.
AAAATCTTCAAAAGTTAGACACAATGGAACAAAATCAGAGACAAACACAGCAAAAGTTAGACGCAATGGAGCAAAAGCTTCAAAAGTTAGACTCAGTGGAACATACGCTTGAAAAAACACATGAAGATTTAACTACTGAATTACATAAAATCGAATCGAAATGTCAAAAAGTCTGTAATGACGTAAAAACACAAATTTGTGAGCATTTCCAACCTATTTTTTCGCGGTCTGAAAATGCATTACAGAATCACGAAGCAGCCATAAAAGAACTGAAAACAATTGTTCATGAAAATCATGAGACCTTGCAAGCTAAAATTGACTCAGTTGCATCTACCGATTCGGTTACGCAACTTGCAAAAACTCAAGAAAACTTAAAGAACGCAGTAGATACTCTGAAAATTGGTTCAGAAAGACACATGGAGGACATTAGTTCATTATCAGAGAAAGTAGTTGAACTTTCGGATCAGCTGAATAATTTATCTACGAAGGTAGATGATAATCTGAATGACACAAAACCGGTAGTCTATAATGTCACAGAAGAGTGCGAACAAATTAGGAAATTCAAACAAAATCAGGATCAAATTAATACGCAACACCAAAGAGAAATCCGGGAAGTACAAGATCAGTTGACGCAGGTAATACAAGAATTACGTATTTCAGAGGACACTCGCACTCCAATAAGGGAAGAGGGACATAAAAATACGGAACTGCCACAAAATAACAACACAGGGCACTTTGGAGATTATGAAAGAAATTGGCAAAGTACACCGAATTTTGAGATGGAACCGCCGAAACGACGTAACAATGACCGATATGCGACCCGCCGACACGATGATTTTGACTATAAGCTGTTCATTACTACACGTAAATTCAAAACATTTAAGAATTCTAGCAACGACATTCATCCACAAGCGTGGCTCCATCAATTCTCTCATTGTTTTCCTCCCAACTGGTCACTAGAGCACATATTAGAATTTATGTGTGGCTAGTTAGAGAATGAACCAGCTGTAAGAATGCGATCGGTCATTCACGATTGTCACAGTGAAGGAGAATTTTATCATGCCTTCCTCTCAGCGTATTGGTCTCAAGCTACACAAGACCGAGTAAAACATAGCATCATAATCATGAAACATTTCGAACAATCTGAATTTTCCAGTCTTGTCAAATATTTTGAAGACATGTTACATAAGAATCAGTATCTTTCAAACCCATACAGCCCCTCAGAACTCATCCGCATTTGCTTAATCAAATTGCCTGAACATTTACGACAGATCGTTTTAGCAGGACGATGTAAAGACGACGTTGAGCTTTTCAGGGGCTCTTACAAGAATTAGAAACTAACACAGACAATCGCGGGATGCGAAAACAGGAAAACAATCACTACAGGTCACATCCGTCGCAATTCCGCGATGAAAGAAACAATAACTGGACACGACAAAGCCATTCTCGCAACACAAATCGTGACCAAAACAGACACCACCCATATGACAACCACTGGCAGAGTAATAGTTACAGAGAAAGATCGCATTTCCGTAGTAATGAATATCACAGAGACAATCAGAGAAACAGACAATACGGGAACCAAAACAATTACTATCAAGGGAGACGGAATAACTTCAGACGCAACGGTCCAGCGCGCAGTAACGATTCAGCTAGAAATTCTCCACCACGTGAACGACAAGAAATTAATTACAGAAATTACCGACATGACGACAGACGATATGATCGTAACGACATACCTGAATTGCATCAGTACTGGCGGGATTCAAACAGAGCAGGGCCCTCTCGGCAAGGTGAATTTGTAGAAGTTAGATCTCCTAATCCCAATAACGGCGCGCGCCAACAAAGAGACAGACAATGACCCGCACCGCAGGCAGCCGCGTGCGCCGGCTGGCTCAGAGAAAAATAATATAGGCGCTAACCTTGAGAAAAATTCCAGTATTCTTTACCTACGTATACGACATGATAATCCCGTTGAAGCTCGAGCTTTGCATAGTGGGAAGAGTAAAAGTTTACACCACATTTCACATGTAAAACCATTTATTGAAAGATAATCTGCTTTTTAACTTTGTGTTTGCCATAAAGCTGTTCACATCACGTCACTAGTATACTTTGTCACACTAAGAATCTGTTAACATGCAACAATGTTTTGAAGTTAACTATCCAGTCTAGAACCTACGGAACATATTTAGACAGTATTTACGAGTGCATTGTTATAGTGAACAGACTTCACAGTGTTATTGTGTGAGTACATTCTTCCTTGTTAGTTGCACGATTACGTAACGACTATAAGGCGTACATACTTAGAACATTTACCAGAACTGCTAATGAGATTTTAATGCAACATTTTGGTTTACTTGAAAATACATTCTAGATTTAAAGTACTTTCTGTGAGATACCAGATGATACAGTGGTTAGTTTATGTGACAGCTACACGATTTTATCACGACGCTACTAATGAGTGACAATTTACAATGTTGCTTTTGCAGTTTATCTGTTTTATATCCGCACAGTTTTTCTGAATTTTTCTGGAAAGTAAAACATGTTTTAGTAGTAACGTTTGTGGTATAGCTACAATGAGACAGCCTTTTCTGTAGCACAACAATACGTACAGTACAGTACTTACTTCATCACGGCAATAAGCGTAATAACTAAGATATCTATACGCAAAGCATTTCAATTTCGTTTATCATGAGGTAAGTACATTGACTTCTGCAGAACTTAGCTTTCGGAGGACAATAACTACGACATTTCCACAGAGATTGTCTTACAGCAAGACGCACATTTAGCGCTACAGGACACGCATTAAACTATTTATTTTTCAACATATTTGAATTACAAATAAAGTTTTCCGTGATACATTTCATTCCATTGCTGTAATCTGTAACACCTGAGGATATAATTACATTATTCCTCAGGGGGGTACACGCTTACTTTGTGTACCATGTGTTTGGCAAGCACAAGGAGCCCTAGCTAATATGGTATTTGTTTATACAACTTTACACATCAGTACCATATTTCTCTAACACATAAATTACACAGCTATCTGATCATTTAAATGAGAGAGACAAACATTTACTTTACTACATCAGTGACAGATGTTTACGTAATTACACCATTGGATAACTTCACACTTACGAAGTTGTATTTTGTCTGTACTTTGTGAACTGTTCATATTTTTTCAGAACCATTGTGATACTATGAGAGCTTTGAATGATGTATTTGGCATGGGGTCATGATTTTTAAAGTACGTTTGAGGTAGATGACACTGTTGACATGAGCACAGATTTTTTTGTAGGTTTTGAAATAGGAAGCCACGACGATTTTGAGACTTGGCTGAAGTTTGATGATGTTATGATGACGATGTGTATTACGCTGTTGTGGTATGTTTATGATCAATAGGCTGATGCTATGTGAGGAATTTGATTATGTTATGTATTTCTTATGATTAAATATTGAAGAAGTGTCGACAAATATGTATATGTGTAATAAAGCAAGGAATAATGAGTAATGGTTAGGGACTCTGGTTTGTGCAAAAGGTTGTTGGAAACCAAGAATCGTACATTAAGAGTTATGAAATGTATGTAAATGCGTGAATGTATTACAATGCCAATGAAAATTTTTTGGACACTATTATATTTAAAGGATTTTGTTTCTACAGATTTGTAACGCAAATTATCAACCTGTGAAAATATTTTTATATGTGACTGTCACTGTAGCGGAAACTGATGTCGTAAATTTTTCAGTAAGAAAGGTAAGTGACCACCTGCACGTAATGCGTCGTGGGCACCCAGCTGCGCGACAGGCGCCTGGAAAAAAAGGCATTAGTGTGTGCCTGTCAGAGGCACAGGTGGAAAAAAAAGAGGCCATTAACCTCGCTATTGACATTCCTTTGTAGAAAGCATCGTAAATACGACACCCTCAAACTTGAAAACATGATTACACTGTAGAGTTCTTAATTTATGATATTTACTGAAATGAAATGATGAGAAACGTTTCATGTCTATTGTCTTGCTAGCTGGAAGATTGTTTACTGCATTATGAAGTGCCTTATGGCTAGCGAATGACGTTTCACGCCTTGCTTTGCCTATTTTGTTTAATATATAGTTTCTTGTTGCAACGCAGCATTGTTTAAATTAAAATTTAATACGTGTACTAATATAACTACTTTCTGTCTACAGACCCAGTAAAGAATCATATTATGATGTACTTCCTTAGAAAAGAGGGCACAAATAGACATTTCCCTTCACAGGACTTGCAAAAATAATTTTTTTTACGATTTGGTAACTTATCTGCTAGCGTATGTTCTAGTGATGCATCACTCTCGCGTTAAGGTGTGACATAGGTATTAAACATTTTTACTGTAATATTTTTTCTGCTTCAGCTTTGTCATGTTTAGATATAAATTATTACATTTATTGCTGCTCGCTATGCTTACTTGCATTTTTTTAGTCATTGCTGTTTGTTTTAATTGTTTTGTGCTGCTGCATTGCCTCATCCATTAGTTTAGCATCTGAGCTCAGTAGGTTTAAGTTAGCTTAAGAGGGGGTAGACTATATAAGAAACTAACTATGATGAATTGGAAGAAAAGCATTGAGAAGCTATAAGAAAATGGTTTGGCCAAAAAAGTAGTGTACAGTGGAGGAAAACTATTTTTGAAAGAGGATGAGAACAGAATGCAGAAAGCATGCTTGGATAGGATTTTTTTTCGCTGGAGCAAATGTTGAAATAAGAGGGGCGATCTATGGAATGACGTTTTCGGTTGGACTCCAGTACCAAACGTTACCCTGAAAACAAACCCTGTCCTTTCCTTTTGTGTATCCCACTATGTGTTTGTGTACCCTTGTGTATTTATTTTCTCCCTGTCTCTGTGTACTGTTTCATAGATTTTTTTCTGTTCTAATACTAAGCTACATTCACTATGATGAGGAATACTGATATCCTCAAATATAATTTGCATCAATAATATGTTATTTACTTTGTAAAAATGTTTAGACATTATTTATTCTATTTTGTTCTAATGCTCATGTGTGAAGTTGATGTTTCAAAAGTTATTCTGATCTTTTATGTATGTACTTATGTCGTAATTTTTGTAACACTGATGTATTTGCTATTTCGATTCTTTTGTAAAGCCTGTACTACTGCAAAGGTTATCTGTAGTGCTATGTTATTTAAAGATGTATTTTGTACCTTTGTTATTGCATTCTTATGTTATAAAATTGTAATTGTCACCAGTTCATCAAATTAAGTAACTTGTAAATTACATTTCACTGCACACGTTTCTGTTGGTCATAGTATATGGACAATATGTGAGAAGTAGGGACTGATAGTGTTTGCACATGTGTTAGTAACTCAGTAAGGGACTGGATAACAGCATTGCTGGTTCTAAGGACATTTCAAAAACAATTTTTCTGAGTGCACAAGTGGTGGTTATGGACGTGTTATATTAACTGCAAGACTCTTCAATGGTGATTGTGCGCCTGCACAGTCAAACAGATGGCTGCTGGCCATCTCTACAAGGACTACAGTGGGTCTACACCTTTGATGACCCACCAATACCATTATTTGTACAAGGACTGCAATGGGTCTGCACCTCTGGTGGCCCACCAATACCGTAATCTCTACCAGGACTACAGTGGGTCTGCTCTGTGGTGACCTACCTACCGATAGTCTTCAACGTCGACTGACTCTGTTGTGGCCCATTACCTGTCTGCATGTCAAGAGTCAGCACTGTCTTTTGTTGGAAAAACAACACTACTTCTTCAAGACTGCTTGGAAATCCACTACTTCCGTGTGCATTTTCTTTTATTGCTCAGTCTTTGAGAAAAACACTACTATTTTACTGTGATGAATGATCAGGACTGTCTATATGGACTGTGAGAAAATTTTAGCTTTTGACCAACATTGTATCAATAAGTGTGTGCATTTGATATCTTTGTTATAGTAATTATGAAAAGTTTTATCAAATAATTATTGGCCACTGCCCAAAACAATTTTTAAATTTTTTGTGGGGAGCATGGGTCTATTTAAGTAGGCTGTTTAGGTTTTTTTATTGGTAACGCCGCCGCCACGTAGCGCTCTGTATGAAAATCACTGGCGGTTCCGTGTGCACTCTGTGGCTAGTTTGCATTGTTGTCTGCCATTGTAGTGTTGAGCAGAGGCAGCTGGATGCTAACGGCGCGTAGCGTTGCGCAGTTGGAGGTGAGCCGCCAGCAGTGGTGGACGTGGGGAGAGAGATGGCGGAGTTTTGAAATTTGTAACAATTGGTGTCATGAACTGATATATATATATTATGACTATTAAGGAAAATACATTGTTTGTTCTCTATTAAAACCTTTCATTTGCTAACTGTGCCTCAGTAGTTAGTGACTTCCGTAGTTTGAATCTTTTATTTAGCTGGCAGTAGTGGCGCTCGCTGTATTGCAGTAGCTTGATTAACGAAGATTTTTGTGAGGTAAGTGATTTGTGAAACGTATAGGTTAATGTTAGTTAGGGCCATTCTTTCGTAGGGATTTTTGGAAGTCAGATTGCGTTGCGCTAAAAATATTGTGTGTCAGTTTAAGCACATTCGTGTATAATTGTTCAAAGAGGACGTTTCACATAGACAGTCTTGTATAATTGTTTTAAGGGGACGTTTCAAAGGAAGCGAGCAGAAGCAGGAAAAAGTGAACATGTCCCAGTACTGCTCTTAGAAATGGTTTTACTATACCAAAATATTAACTGAATACATAACTTTGCACTGACGTGGGACGCCTTAGACCTGTGATACGTAGTACAAAGTCTCAATAATAAGCGAAGTGTCCTGGCCGTCTGCTCTTGATCAAAATGGGCAGAATCTGTCGCGGAGCTGGTAGACCACCACAGCACCGGTTAGAGGGCGCTGTCGTCGGTGTCTGTCGTAGTGCCAACGTAATCACAATTTTACTCAGTAGCGCCGAAAATTAGTGCTGGTGCTGCAGATCGAATAACTAATAACAAGATACTGAGTCGAACTGGGGAAAACAAGAAACTTATGGCACGACTTCGTTTCACAAGGCATATCCCGAGACACCAAGGAATTGACAGTTTGGTAATGGATAGAAGTGTGTATATGTGGGTTTTGGAGAGGGGGGGGGGTATTGAAATTGTAGAGGGAAACGAAGTCTTGAATACAGTTAGCAAGTTCAAACTGATGTACACTGCATTGGCTGTGCAGCGCTGAAGCGGCTTGCACAGAATAGACTACCTTGGGCAGCTGCATCAAACCAATCTTCAGACTCAAGACCAAAACAACAACACTGGAGAAGGGGGTGGGAGCGAGAGGTAGGCTTCTGGTCCACAATTCTGCAAGTTCTTTACTGGGAAAACTCATGAGAAAGGTAGGTATCGCGTGATTCAGTACCCTCGGCTGTTGACATGGTAAAAAACGTTTCTGTGTTGCTCTAAATTAACGGCGGTGCTCATTCTCGTATGAGAAAAGCTATTTAGCTCATACTATAGGCCGATGCAACGAACTGAGCTAGCGGCTCTTGTATTCTTTTCTTGTTGTAAACAGAAATATCTCTGGTATGACGTTAAACTGTAACCACACGTGGAGTGACTGTATAAGCAACAATAGCAGCAACCTCTCTGGAATTTAGACGAAGGAGTGGAAGTTGTGAGCTGTAACTGTTGCCTTGCCTGTGTGTGAAGGTGGAAGGAAAAGAAAATGGTTCAAATGGCTCTAAGCACTATAGGACGTAACATCTATGGTCATCAGTCCCCTAGAATTTAGTACTACATAAACCTAACTAACCTAAGGACATCACACAACACCCAGTCATCACGAGGCAGAGAAAATCCCTGACCCCGCCTGGATTCGAACCCGAGAACCCGGGCGCGAGAAACGACAACGCTTCCGCACGACCACGAGCTGCAGACGGTGGAAGAACGATATAGAATATAAAGAAAATGGTCATGATCACCTACCACTTACCAGCAGTTACAGATGTGGCTCCAATGTAATTTTTATGTGGTAAGTGAATAACGCAATCGGACAGTTGCATCATGCTGTGTAGTTAATTGAGTACTGGACTTCATTTCTGAAGGACTGTAATTTCGTTGGTGCACCATAAGTAATCTGATATATTGATAATCAGTATTTGGACACACTAATGGCGGACGGGCTCCATGTCAGCAGTTTTGCATTTCTTTCACGAATAGTTGTACACAAAGCTGATAAAGACATTAACACAAAAATGTAAAAAAAAAGTTATTGTGTGGCATTGTCTGCTGGGAGGCCCCATGCAGGGGAGTTTGGCCACTGTATTGCAAGTCCTTTTTAGATGACGCTACATCGGCGACTTGCGAGTAAATGATAATGAAAATGGTGATGAAGGACACACAACACCCACTCCCCTGCGAGGAATCGAACCCGGACCCCCTAGAAGTCGGTAAGAGCTACCCCTACGCTGCGGAGGCGCACATAAATACAAAGAGATATATTTTGTTTGTTAAACTAACACATCTGAAAGCTATTAATTTAAATATACATAAATATATTCATGGTAATTTAGAGCTAACACCAGAGATGCTTACATAGCGAAAGCTGAGGACCAAAGGACGATAAGAAACAAGAATCGTATCTGATTGCAGAAAAAAAGAAAAGGCTTCTCTGTTCTTTATTCTCATAGAAAATTTGATCACATACTTATTAACATTTGTGCACTCTCTGGTACACATATATTTCATAAACAAAAAAAAGCGTGGTGTATACAAGAAAAAACAATAGAGAATTTGACATGTTTCAAATAAACTTTTTCACAAATCACTTTAATTGGCATGGGAGATACTTGTACAAGATACACTAAGTTAAAATTTGAGAGGTATCATTGTTTTGAGGATAAGAGGTTAAGTCTGTTCAGTGATGTGTCTCCCCATGGTAATTGATGCAGCCACTGCTGGAGTGAAGTCGCAGTCGGCCGGTATGATGTCAATCGGTCGACGACGACCGGCTGAGTGCACTTTGCAGCAGAGGTGGGCATCGAGGTGTGGCCCGTCCAGGACCGCAGCTGTTGCGAAAGCACCTGTATGCCACGGGCTCAGCTGAGTTGCGCGTAGAGACGCAGCCCATGGCCCGCGGCCTCGCTGCTCTTCAGTGTGCGCGCCCGTGACGTTACTGCACCAGTGCCGTGCATAAACACTGCTGTGCTTTGCCCTACGGCGGTGAGTAGAGCCGAGTTTAGTGGAGTGCTGGGATTTCTTCATTTTTTTTTATGCACAAAATGAGCGGGGAAGCTAAACGAGGTTTGCGGAAGAAGGTGCACATGGCCAGAAAAAGAGAAGTGAAAGAAAAACTGAACAGTGGTGAGTAGAGAACCACACAGCCTGAAGTGAATCTTGATGTACAGTTTGGCCCATATTGAAGCCTATGGTGCATGGCGTTAAGAAAATCGTTCATTTTGTTTGCTGTTCGCAGTGCGGTGAAATTTACTCTCCTGCTGAATGGTCAAGTGGCACTTCGCACATTTCTCGTCATCCATGAGTGTCTCACAAACAAGTGTCTTACGTCGACGAGAAACGGCTTTTTAAACCTGCTCAGGAGATAACTGTCGGAAAATGAGTGGCTGTGTGTGCACAAGACGTAAGGTCGTACGGAACTATGAAGGTCTATTGGATCTTGTTCAGACATTAATCGAGACTGCAAAAGGCAATTATGTCTAACCTCACAATTGTGTCGAGGCACATGGCAGAAAGTGCCAAAAGGCTACGACATATAATTATGCCTGAGGTAATTTCTCATATGACAGAAGGTGAATACTCAGCAACTACGGACATGTGGACATCCAGTGGGAGAAGAAACAATTATCTGACATGTACTGTGTCTTGTTTCATTGACTGGACTCTCTTATCTCGCATTTTTTTACAGCTCAGTTTCCAGATTAATTAAAAACGGGCGGTAACATACGAATTGATTTGTTTAGACGAATTATGCCTCTTGGTATTCACCACCCTACTTTGAACGACATCTGCATACGACTGATCAAGGTATTAACATAGTAGTTCCACTGCGTGATTATTCACGATTAAATAGTTCCAGCCATATGCTAAATGCAGGACTACTAAATACTTTTGATGCGATGTATATATGTGTCAACTGTCCATAAGTTCATGGTCTTTTGACTGTGGTCAAAGAACGAGTCACTTTCGTAAAGAAAAGTGGTCTTCTTAATGCTCTTGATACATCACTGAGCCAGTCTAACGATACTCGCTGGAATAAGCAGCTGACAATAATAGAATGTCTTCGTGCGAGAAACTCTCTGAGAAGAGGGAAATGCCCCAAAATGAAGGAACTGATATCACACTGATGAAAGAACTTTTCACTGTATGTGTGTCAGTTGCGTAGCGTGGTTGTAAGGGTTGGGGAGACAAAATAGTAGAATAAACAATAATTTAAACAAATGAAACGAAATGCATCTAATGAAACAACAACAACTACTACAAGTACTACTACTACTACCACCACTAATAATAATAATAATAATAATAATAATAATAATAACTAATTTGTTCAAGAAACGATGACAAATTTGTAGAACCCCAGCTGCAAGAGAAGAAGCACTTATATTTTATTGTACACAAGTGCAATGCGCCTGTCTTTTGTTTCCACAAATAAGTCTAGGAGTCGGTCTACAAAGTTCTGGTCACAGATAGTGTCTTTTCTATGGCTAACGTACTAAAAAACGACAGCCGGATGTTGGAAATTGAACATTTCAAATAATTCTTCACTCGATGTGCATTTTCGACTTCTCATGGCGTAATGAATAATTCTTCACTCGTTTAAGAGCACTCATCCTTTGTTCACTGCTTGCTGTAGTTGCGGAGTCTAAATCATTGTTGTCAATGTACTTTAAGAGAATTCTTGGAGATAAGTGTTTTTTCTCATCAGCGTTTACGTTACACAGTTCATTTTCAAGTTGTTCTTGTTTGAAAAAAGAATATTTTTCTAATAATTGAAGCAGTTTCAACTTTGGGGATTCTTTTTGATAGTTCAGGAAACAGTTTTCTCTCAAAAGTTCAACAAACTGAATTTGGGGAAACCCTTCCATCAGAACAACTTACAAATCCAGTATCTCGTACGTTAGTGCTCTGAGAGATGTCTTTTGACTGTCATAGAGTGATAAGTTGCCATTCAAACGCAAGCTGCATTTAATGCATTCATCAACGAATGTTTCCGTTCTTAATTGTCGTACGTTTGTCGAAAAAACTCTTATTTCGTCGTGGCAAGCACTTATACTGTCAGATTTTGACTGAAGTACATTAATGAGATGCTCAACATAAACCAAGAAACCTCGGTAGAATCAAAGCAAGTAGACAAACTTAGGATCATCCATCCGTCGTTTCATTCCCACAGCACAGCTCAAAGATTCTGGGTCCCACTGAGAGTCTGTGTCATCAAATATATAATTAAAAACACTATATAGCCCTGAGAAATGACTAGATGTTCTTGAAACTGCCCTGGAACGGAAGTTCCAATGAGTGTTGCATACAGGTGGCAGTTTAAATCCTTTCTCAGTTAGCAATACAGTTCGTTTTGATGATTTGCTGAAAAACGAATGGAATGCAATAAGATTACTTACAAATATGCGTACTTGCCGAATGATTTTGGAGGCATGTAACAGTACCAAATTCAGTTGGTACGTGTAACAATGAATAAACAGCGCATAGGGACAGAACTGCTTCACCAATTGTTGTAGTCCTCTTTCTCCGCCCGCCATTACGGAAGCGCCATCATATGTTTGACTAACAACTTTTCCTTCCACATTCCATTCTTTCAATACTGAATGAATAATGTTTGACAAACCTTCAGCAGTTTTATCTCCAGAAACTTCGTAAAATCCAGATAATCTTTCCTGAATTTTGCCTTAAATACAGTACCTGAATGTTATACTCATTTGAATTTTGCATGTCACGTCTAATGTTTCATCAGCCTGAATTGAAATGAAATTACAGTTCTGAATTTCAGATTTTATTTTCTCATTAACTGACAAAGTTATCATTTCTGTTACATCATTCTGTATATCTTAAAGGTTGAAGATGATGACAGATGGTCTCGGATTAACTGCTCTCCTTGAGCTACTAAATCCAACAATTCCAGATATTTATCTTTGTTGCTGGAGGATTCGTCTTCTCAATGGCCGCAAAAGACTAGTTCTTGTTTACAAAGAAATACAATTGCCTGAATAAGACGAACCAATACTCTCCTGCTGGTGCAACTTGTTTGTTGTATTTTATTGCTGTCAGACGAGCGGCTTCAGAAAGGGCGTGCTCAATTCTACTTTTGCCCCATAACTGAAATTATTCTTTGTTCTGCAGGTGACGTTTTGACATCTCATGGTTTTGTGCTTTCCTGTCAAAGTTCTTTATTGTACAAATGCCCTTACTACATCATTCCTTTTCACAACCAAACAGAAGACATATATAACAATATAATCTGTTATTAACTGCATTAGCAGTCAGCCAAGCATACTTTTCGTACCAGGCTGTCTGAAAAGTGCGTTTTTGTTTGGCTTCACTTAAAACTACACTGAGTATAGGAGAAGGTCGTTTGTCCTTCAATTTACCCATTTTTCGTACGTTAATGTAGAAAAAGGCGTTTTTAATAAAAATTCTATAAGATGTTCAGTTGCTGGCTCACTCATGTTGGCGACATAACGAAAATATGCACTAAAATCTCATAAGAATGAATATGAACACAAACCGTGCGACTGTTCACACTTCCGCGTCAAAAGCCACCGTAGAAGCGGCATAGACTGGTCTCGATACCTACTAGCAAGTGAAGCACAGCGGCCTTCGTGGAAGGGGAACTGGAGGGGAGCCGAGAATGCCACTAACGCTCAGACGCACACAGCCAGGTAAGAGAAGGGAAGCGGAGACTGAGAGCAGTCGAGTCTCAAGCAGGCAGATACACCAATACTCAGTGTGCGTCGGCGCGGGCTACAAAACTGATGTCTTCGTTCATTTAGTTGTTTATATTTTTGCTATGAATTACTATTGCATCTTTTTTAAGCAAAAATACAAGGAAGACTAAGTCTCAAAGTCTCCCCTCATGCTACGCCACAGAAGTATGCTATTCTATTACTATAATTCTTATACGCAATCGTTTATTTTATAGCTTTTAAAACATAAGGATTTTTGTAGCTCTTCAAAGCGGCCTCCAAGCAATTAGAACAGGAGAATCACCTACACTGCACCTTCTGTTGACAGGGACGATGACAATGTTAAAGCATTTGAGTCAGGAGCCCCAGGACAGAGAAGCTTTTGAAATCGGACTTTTACATAAACGCCTCAACTTATACTTAGATGAAAAGCTATTTGTCCAGAGATACTGTGAGGTAGCAAATTTCTTCCGCGCACCATTCCTCATTTAAAAATGATAAATGAAGATAAGAGGCGTAAAGTCATAAAAAGGATACAATAGTTTCCCTTCCTCATACTTATCCAATCCCACAATACACTCTAACGACATTTTCCTTTACTGCATCTCCAACCGACTTTTCTCTTTATTCTCGCTACCGGATTCAAACGGAAGTGGCTTACCCTTCCATCTAGAAATAGGTATCTCAATGTACTCTGCTCTTCTGGAAGTTACAAAAAAAATAACAATAATAATGTTCGGAAATAGGAGAGACGCTCATTCCGACATGTTCCTCCAAAACTGGCAACATGTGAATCCTTATGAATCAATGTTGTCCTAAATAAAAGCTTGAATTTTTGCCGTATATGCACTGAAATATGAATTTTGCTGTCCTCCGCTAAAAAGATGATAGGAGTAATGAGGCTGGACATGTATTCCAGATCCCCACCCCATCAGAGAATAAATCGTGTTGAAGCACATAAATTCCGCTACACCATCTGCTGGATTTCTAGTTGTGCAATTTGAAGATGGGACTGAGACAATCGGGTAGCCTACACTCGATGTCATTCAACATCTACACCGAACAAGCAGTAAGGACACAAGGTTAAATTTGTAAACAGAATTAAATATCAGGGAGAAGCAATAAACATTTTGAAGTTTACAGGTACCACTGCACTTCTGTCAGAGACAGCAAAGAACTTGGAATAACAGTTCAATGGAATCGATAGTGCCCTGGAAAAGGATTATAAGATAACCCTCAGTGGAACTAAATGAAAAGTAATTGAGCGTATTGCCGGCCGCGGTGGTCTCGCGGTTCTAGGCGCGCAGTCGGGAACCGTGCGACTGCTACGGTCGCAGGTTCGAATCCTGCTTCGGGCATGGATGTGTGTGATCTCCTTAGGTTGGTTAGGTTTAAGCAATTCTAAGTTCTAGGGGACTGATGACCACAGCTGTCAAATCCCATAGTGCTCAGAGCCATTTTTAATGGAACGAATTCCAATGAAAGCTAGAAGTACCAAACGATTTTCCATTACGTGTACTACAAAAGGGAGGCGTAATATATGACCAACATAGATTTCGTTAATTTTCGTTGTCTTTTACGCCCAACATACTTTTTAAAGATATATTTATGTGTAAGAATGGTTTTAAACCCGAAAATATGAATGAAACACATGTTCTGAAAATTCACATATACTGGCAAGACTTAAATTTTTGCGGTAAGAATCTGGTAGAAGAAATCACTAAGAATCACAAATACATTTTTTTAAAATTTGAAATATATTGAACATGACTAGATTACGGTATTCTGGAAAGGCAGGCATAAATTACTCCTTTCTTCTCCCTCGCTATAGCGAGGGTTAAGTCAGGTAGTGTTAAGTGAATCACATTACGAAATGAGACACTAAAATTACTATTCAGCAGAAAAATTACTGATGATGGCCAAAGTAGAGAGGATATAAAATGAAGACACACTATAGCAAGAAAAGAATTAATGAAAAAGAGGGATTTGGTAACATCTAATATAAATTTAGGAAATATTTCTCGAAGGTATTTGTATGGTTTCCAAGATGCTGCTCCAGGTGGATGTAAAAATGATTGTGCACAATGGAAAATACTGATAGCGAAAATAAAGATTTGGCCCTGTCTGACTACCCGTGAAGCAGATCATAGGAGCTCTTAACGGTGATATTATTCCCTCCTCCTTTTTCTTTAACATATAAATTACGTCATAAAAATAAATGAATGATTAAGGGAACTAGTAACAACTAAATCTTAATGTGGTTTCTGCTTATACATTTATTGTAGGTTTGAACGCCTTTATATTTTACAAATGTTTATATGTCGATGTGCAATGGACATAAAGAGATACAAATGAATTTCCTGACTAATTTTAATGATCAACTGCCCAAATCTGCCCCGTTTTATGGCTACGCTATCTAATATAAATAACGTGAGATAACTGATATCATCTACGTCCCAAACACTAGAAGACACTACTTTCAAAGATGATCTACACTGCTGTGCAACCTCAGTGGAAATTAAACTTACATTTTCACAGCCCTAATAAGCCGAAACAATTACCAATATCACCGAATGTACTGATCCCCGTGTGTCGGATTGTTGGTTTTCGTACACGTCTGCGACGATGGAAGAACTCCAGCCACACAATAAAAACTCATTAAACACAAGGACGGCAGAAGTTGGTCCTCTGACTACTACAATGTAATACTATCTTCTCCCGACATGAAAGGCGAACTCCCAGCCACAAGGACGGAATTCAGATAACGTCTCAACGTGAGTACAAGGCACAAGCCTTGTCGGCCCTATCTTAAACGTTGCAAACACATTTCCTCTTTCTTCAGTGCCGTCAAAGACGGTACCGAATCTGCGGCCTTCAGAAATACTAAATGCGTCTGTACCGTTTCAGTACCCATTACATCTGAAACACAATCAACCTTATTGATAACTTTCTGTGCAACCTCCTAATTATCTACAACAAAATTAGGGTCGGCTGTTGCATGCACTCTGTTAGACACAAAACTCTTCGGTACATGCACTTCCTTCCACATCTTGTTGAGGCTGCAGAAATTCGCAACCTCTCCGCTAGGGAATACCTCACTAATTATGCAAACAACAAACGAGGAGAACAAAGCACTATGACGACAAGGACACATAATCTAATTCTATCCTATCACTTACTGTTACTTAACTTCTCCCATTGAGCGGCTACTCATGAATATTACTTTACGTGCTTAAACGCAGTGAGCCACATTTATTGCTCTAAATGAAATACATTGCCCATTCGAAACGGCAAAAACTACCACAAAACTCCGACTTCTCGATAAAACTCATCTTCCCCTCCTAAGAAGCTACGCATGGTTAACACCTTATGCACTTCCAGACAATGAGTCTCACTCATTGATGATAGTCAAAAATAACGTTCATACTTACACAGCCTCAGAACACAGTCAGAGTTTACTTGACACATGTCACACATGAAAACGTAACTGAAAAGCTGCTAAAAGTTGCACTTACTGGATGTGATACTCACAGAGAGAAAAATAGAACACTCAGCACACTCATCCACTGCACACTGGTGCTGTGTGTCGACTAAACTGCAACGCTAAGGTAGTCCAGAGTCATCGTCTCTAGGGAGGGTGGCTGGTAATGTTCCCCTGTCACTGAAATTTACGGGTGACATACACCTCTGACATCAAAAGTGGAGGTCCAGGATGGATGACATCTACACGCGGAAGTCATAGTTGAGGTGGTGGATTATTGTCGGGATAATGATCGATGGGTGCTCACAAAAACTTCACTATTAGTTATACATTTTACAGAAGAACAAACTAGAACATTCTGTGATGCAACGTCCTCCATAGTGTGTGCTGAAGGCAGGTAGCCATGGTCTCAAACGACTGCCTGTATGTCTGAAAGCTTGTTGCACGTGGTAGTTCGCCCACAGGCTGGAAGATGCTAAGCTCACAGCACTGACCTTCAAACCAGCAGCGGGAGCCCACAGTTAGTGGAGGCCAAGTTCCATGGTGGCTGCTTGTAGCCTCAAGTCGCCCCGTGGAGCGGCATACACCTCTGCTCCTAAATAGTAGGTAACAGACTGAGACACCTTTGACTGAAAATAATGGTAATTTATGTTGGGACAGACAGGGCTAGCTACGTAAGTCACAGCTTGTAACCGTGTAAACCATAAGAAGTTTGTTGATTGGATGTGTAGTTACTGGCCTACCAACGTCTTACTGCTGTGTCGTCGTTATGTTGGTGCCAGCCGCTTTCCTGGAGCACAATGTTGGAATTTGCCAGTGGCATTGCTGCATCGGACTCAGGTTGGAATGTATACCGCAGACCCAGGCTGGACAGTGAAGGAGGAGGTGTGTTTATAGTGATAAGACGTGCAATAGTTTCGAAGGAAATTGAAGGGGATCCGAAATATGAAATAATTTAGTGAAGGTCATGGTTAAAGCAGGCTCAGACATAGTAATTGGACGTCTCTATAGGCCCCCTGGCTTAGCAGCTGTTGTGGCTGACCACTTGAAGGATAATTTGGAAAATATTTCGAGTAGATTTCTCCACCAAGTTATAGTTCTGGGTGGAGATTTTAACTTGCCGGATATAGACTGGGAGACTCAAACGTTCATAATGGGTGGCAGGGACAAAGAGTCCAGGGAAATTTTTAAAGTGCTTTATCTGAAAACTACCTTGAGCAGTTAAGCAGAGAATTCTTCTCTACATTGTTGCACAGATGACAAAATGTTAGATACCGAAACAGATGATAGAGGGATAGAAAACAATTAAAATCGCTCAAAAGAGGAAAGCCCGCTGGACCTGACAGGATACCAGTTCGATTTTGCACAGACTACGCGAAAGAACTTGCCCCCCCTTCTTGCAGCGGTGTACCGTAGGTCTCTAGAAGAGCGTGCCATTCTAAAGGATTGGAAAAGGGCACAGGTTATAACCGTTTTCAAGAAGGGACATCGAACAGATGTGCAGAACTATAGACCTATATCTCTAACGTCTATCAGTTGTAGAATTTTGTAACACGTATTGTGTTCGAGTATAATGACTGTTCAGGAGACTAGAAATCTGCTCTGTAAGTATCATCATGGGTTTAGAAAAAGACGATCGTGTGAAACCCAGCGCGCGCTATTCGTCCACGAGACTCAGAGGGCCATAGACACGGGTTCCCGGGTAGATGCCGTGTTTCTTGAATTCCGCAAGGCGTTCCATACAGTTCCCCACAGACGTTTAATGAACAAAGTGAGAGCATATGGACTATCAGACCAGTTGTGTGATTGGATTGAAGAGTTCCTAGATGACAGAACGCAGCATGTCATTCTCAATAGAGAGAAGTCTTCCGAAGTAAGAGTGATTTCAGTTGTGCTGCAAGGAAGTGTCGTAAGACCGTTGCTATTCACAATATACATAAATTACCTTGTGGATAACATCGGCAGTTCACTGAAGCTTTTTGAGGATGATGCTGTGGCATATCGAGAGGTTGTAACAATGGAAAATTGTACTGAAATGCAGGAGGATCTGCAGCGAATTGACGCTTGGCGCAGGGAATGGCAATTGATACTCAGTGTACACAAGTGTAATGTGCTGCGATAACATAGAAAGAAAGATCCCTTATCATTTAGTTACAATATAGCAGGTCAGCAACTGGAAGCAGTTAATTCCATAAATTATCTGGGAGTACGCATTAGGAGTGATTTAAAATTTAATGATCATATAAAGTTGAACGTCGGTAAAGCAGATGCCAAACACATTCATTGGAAGAGTCCTTAGGAAATGCAATCCGAAAACAAAGGAAGTAGGTTACAGTACGCTTGTTCACCCACTGCTTGAATACTGCTCTGCAGTGTGGGATCCGCATCAGATAGGATTGACAGAAGAGATAGAGAAGATCCAACGGAGAGCAGCGCGCTTCGTTACAGGATCATTTAGTAATCGCGAAAGCGTTACGGAGATGATAGATAAACTCCAGTGGAAGACTCTGCAGGAGAGACGCTCAGTAACTTGGTACGGGCTTTTGTTAAAGTTTCGAGAAAATACCTTCACCGAAGAGTCAAGCAGTATATTGCTCCCTCCTACGTATATCTCGCGAAGAGGCCATGAGGATAAAATCAGAGAGATTAGAGCCCACACAGAACCATACCGACAATCCTTCTTTCCACGAACAATACGAGGCTGGAATAGAAGGGAGAACCGATAGAGGTACTCAGGGTACCCTCCGCCACACACCGTCACGTGGCTTGCGGAGTATGGATGTAGATGTAGGTGTAGAAATGGTGTTTGGTCGGCTCTGAGCTGGTCGATTCCCAAGATCATTTGCAACAGGCATGGTAACATCACCATTTTACTCACTAGCGCCGAAAAATAGTGGTGGCAATGCAGATCGATTAATTGATAAGAACATACTGAGTCGAAATAGGGAAAACAAGAAATGTATGGCACAACTTCTTTTCATAGGGCATATCTTGAGACATCAAGGAATTGTCACTTTGGTAATTGAGGGAAGTGTGTATATGTGGGTATTGGGAATGGGGAGGGGGGTATTAAAATTGTAGAGGGAGACAAAGTCTTTAATTCCGTTAGCAGGTTCAAACTGATGCACATTGCATTAGCTTTGCAGCGCTGAAAAGGCTTGCAGAGAGTAGCTTGGGCAGCTGCATCAAACCAGTGTTCAGACTGAAGACGACAGCAACAACATTGAGGAAGGGGGCGTGAGGGAGAGGTAGGCTTCTGGTCCACAATTTTGCAAGTTCTTTTCTGGGAGAACTCACGAGTGACATAGATCTCGTGTGATTCAGCGTCCTCGGCTGTTGACATGGCAAAAGACGTTTCTATATTGGTCTAACTTATGGCGCTGCTCATTCTCGTATGAAAAAAGGTATTTACCTTACACTGTTGGCCGTAGCAACGAACTGATGTAGGTGTTCTTGTAGTATTTTGTTGTTGTATACAGATGCGTCTCTGGTATGACGTTAAACTGCAACCATACAAGTAGTGCCCACAGTATAAGTGGTCCCTATCCAACAATAGCAATAACCTCTCTGGTAGGTGGATGAGCGAGTGGAAGTTGTGAGCTGTAACTGTTATCTTGCCTGCTTGCGAAGGTGATAAAGAATGTAAAGAAAATAGTCGTGATGACCTACTACTTACTAGCAGGTAATCAGCTCAGTAATGTCAATTGAAATTAACTGAGCAGTGCTTGTTGATTTCTGTTGTTAATTCATATTACCCCAGGATGGTGTTGACAGAAACGCAAAGTTACAGATGCGGCTCCAAAGTAATTTTCGTAAGGCAAGTGCATAACGTGATCGGTCCATCGAATCTGTTGAGTATCTGCTTTCGTTTTTGAAAGACTGTAGGTTCTTTGGCGCACCATAAATGATCTGATAAATTGCTAATCATTTTTTGAATCACACCAATGGCGGACATGCTCCAAGTCAGCAGATTTGCATTTCTTTTACGAATAGGTGTATACAAAGCTGATAAAGGCATTAATACAAAGAGATATGTTTAGTTTGTTAAATTAATACATCTGAAAGGTATTAATTTAAATATACCTAAATACGACGGGCGTTTGAAAAGTCTGTGCAAAGTCCGAGAGATGCCACCACCGACGCCTATCGAGGTCATGTTTATTTATCAGCATCTCTGGAAAGAACGCACACCACGTTTGAGCCATATTGGTCCATTTCTTTGTGTTTGGCATTTGTGTGAATCAAGGAAGTTGAGTGATTGTCAAAAAATGGACGAAAAATAATTTCTTGTGGTGATTAAACATTACTTTATGGAAGGCACAACGCCTCAGGAGACCAAAGAGAAGCTTGATAAACATTACGGTGACTCTGCGCCATCGATTAGAACAGTTTATAAGTGATATCAAAATTTTAGGAGTGGCCGTACGGGCACAAGTGATGCTGAACTTTCTGGACGCCCTCTGGAGGTTACGACTACAGAAATCATTGATAAAATCCATGATATGGTGATGGATGACAGAACATATTTTGCAAGAACATTTGTACATGAGAAAGCTATCCGCAAGATGCGTTCGGCGATTGCTCATGGTTGACCAAGAACGGAATTGTGTGAAGTGCTGCAAGGATGGTTTGCAGCTGTTCAGAAGAATCTGTAGGACTTTGAGCGTCGTTTCGTAACTGCGAATGCAACATAGATACATAACTATACTCCTCAGAACAAACAACAATCTAAACAATTCGCTACCAAGGGAGAATCTGCACCAAAAAAGGCGAAGACCATTCCTTCGGCCGTAAAGGTTTTGGCGACTTTCTTTTGGGATTCGCAAGTGATAATCCTCTTCCAGTATCTGGAAAACGTAAAACTATTACAAGTGAATATTATTCATAATTTTTGGACCGTTCTTTTCCATCACGAGAATGCACCGGCACACACCTCAGCAGCTGTGGTCGAAAATTTATGGAAATAGGATTCCAACTCACATCCCCCACCCCTAACCTATTTGCCAGACTTGGCTACCTCGGACTACTATTCGTTCCCCAAATTTAAGAAATGGCTGTCGCAGCAAAGACTTTATTCAAACGAGGAGGCTATGTTGAAAAATAAAAGAGGTTTAACCCAAACATGTAAGCAATTTTTATTTTTGCACGGACTTTTCAAACGCCAGTCGCATTTTCATAGTTCCTAAGAGCTAACAAGATAGTTGCATACATAGCGAAAGCTGAAGAACTAAGAACGATATGAATCAGGAAGGCATCTCCTAGCTGATCGCAGAAAAAATGCGAAGGCTTCTCCGTTCTTCATTGTTGTAAAATGTATTACATGTACTTATTAACATTTGTGGACTTTCTGGTACATATATATTTCATAAACATAACGAAAGAGAATTTTTTTTGGTGTCTTACGTTTTCCTATGATGTATTTGACTACGAAACTGGCTGTTACATGAAGAGTCATTCAAGTAGTCAGAACAACAAAATAACAAGATTGGTGTATACAAGAAAAAACAATACACAATTTGAAATGTTTAAATAAACAATTTGACAGACCATTGTCATTGGGACAGGAGATATTTGAATAAGACAGAGTAACTTAAAATTTCAGAGGAATAATTGTTCCGTGTATAATATGTGAAGTCAGTTCAGGGACGGGTCTGCCCGTGGGAATTGATGCAGCCACTGCTGAAGTGTCGTCGCAGTTAGCTTGTATGATGTCAAACGGTCGGTGTCGACCGGCTGAGTGCGAGGTCTGTTTGTGCACTTTGTAGCAGAGGTGGGCATCGAGCGCCGTCCCTCCAGGACCGTAGCCATGACAGAGGAGCGAGCATGGCCTCGCGCTGCCGTTTCAGCCGGAAGAGACGCATCGAGTCCGACAGGCAGCACGGTGCAGAGTCGTGCACAGAGTCCCGGCCCGCGAGCTGCGTCCGCACTGGACTACAGCAGACTCGGGCCGAGCGAGTCCTGACGTCACCTGCAAGGCGGAGCAGTGCTGTTGCGAAAGAAACTGTATGCCACGGCCTCAGCACACAGGCCGCGCGCGCACTCGCTGCTCCGCACTGAGCGAGTCCGTGACGTCACTGCACCAGTGCCTTGCGCAAGCACTGGCGTGCTGCGGCCTACGGGCTGTCGGTAGTACTGCCCGCAGTTGCGAGCTACGGGCTACGAGCGGTGAGTGGAGCAGTGTTCAGTGGAGTGGTGGGATTTCTTCATTTTTGCCGTAACGCACAAAATGAGCTGGGAAACTAAACGTGGTCTGAAGAGGAAGGAGCGCATGTCAAGAAAAAGGGAAGTAAAAGAAAAATTAATCAGTGATGAGTAGAAAACCACACAGCTTGAAGCGAATCTTAAAAGTTCAGTTAGGACCGTGTTAAGCCTAGTGTGAATGGCGTTGAGAAAAGCGTTCATTTTGTTTGCTGTTCGCTGTGCTGTGAAATTTACTCTATTGCTGAAGGGTCAAGTGCCACTTCACCCATTTCTCGCCATCCATGAGCGCCTAATAAACAAGGGTCTTATGTGGACAAGAAACGAATTCCTAAACCTGCTCATGAGATAACTGTCGATAAATGCGTGGCAATGTGTGCACGAGACGCAAGGTCGTATGGAACTATAAGAGGTGCATGTTTTATGGATCTTGTTCAGACTTCAATTGTCACTGCATAGGCCATTAACTCTGAACCAACAACTGTGTCGTGGTACCTGGCAGAAAGAGCTAAAAGCCTACGAAATATAATTATGCCTGAGGTGATTGGTCATATAACAGAAGGTGAATACTCACCAACTACATACACGTGGACATCCAATGAGAGAAGAAACAAATATCTGACATATACTGTCTCCTGTTTCGTTGACTGGACTCTCAGATCTCGCATTTTCTTTAAAACTCAGTTTCCAGATGAATCAAAAACGCTCGGTAACAGTATAAGAGGAAGGTTTAGACGATTTATCACCCTTGGTATCCACCACTCTACTTCGAAAAACATTCAGCACACAACTGATCCGCGGTGGTCTCGCGGTTCTAGGCACGCAGTCCGGAATCGTGCGACTGCTACGGCCGCATGTTCGAATCCTGCCTTGGGAATGGCTGTGTGTAATGTCCTTAGGTTAGTTAGGTTTAAATAGTTCTAAATTGTAGGGGATTAATGACCACAGCAGTTGAGCCCCATAGTGCTTAGAGCCATTTGAACCATTTGAACAACTGATCCAAATACCAACATTGGCGTTGCACTGAGCGATTATTCACGATTGAATTGTTCCTGCCATATGCTAAATACAGGGCTACGAAATAATTTTGAGGCCGAGTATATATTCGCCAATTAGCCATGCGTTCATGGTCTTTTGACTCCTGCGAAAGAACGCGTCACTTGCGTAAAGGAAAGGGGCCTTCTTAATGCTCTTTATGGATCAATGAGCCAGTCTAACGATACTCGCTGGAATAAGCACCTGACAATGATAGAATGTCTTTGTGTGAGAGGCTCTCTGAGAAGAGAGAATTAGCCCAAAATGAAGGAACTGATAATACTCTGATGAAAGAGCTTTTTACGTTATATATGCTATTCAATTACTGTAATTATTTTGGGCAATCGTTTATTTTATAGCTTTTAAAAGATAAGGGTTTTTGTAGGTCTTCAAAGCGGCGTCTAAGGAATTAAAACTGGGGAAACCACCTACACTGCACCTTCTGTTGACATGGATAATGAGAATGTTAAAGCATTTGAGTCAGGCGCCCCAGGACAGAGAAGCTTCCGAAATCGGACATTTACATAAACATCTCAATTTATAGTTAGCTGAAAAGCTATTTGTCCAGAGATGCTATGAGGTAGCAACTTTCCTCTAGCGACCATTCGTCATTTAAAAATGGTATCTGAAGATAAGAGGTGTAAAGTCATGAAAAGGATACAATAGTTTTACTTCCTCATACTTCTCCAATCCCACAAAACACTAACGACATTTCCCATTACTGCATCTCCAACCGTCTTTTCTTTTTGATCTCGCTAGTGGGTTCAAACGGAACTGGCTTACCTTTCGATCCAGAAATAGTTATCTCAATGGACTCTACTCTTATGGAAGTTACAAAAATAACGTTTAATGTCCTGAAATAGGAGAGACGCTCATTCCTACATGTTCCTCCACAACTAGTAACACGTGAATCCTTGGGAATCCATGTTGTCCTAACTGAAAGTTTGAATTTTTTCGATATATGCACTGAAAAATGAATTTGACTGTCCTCAGGTAAAAAGGAGAGAGGAATAATGAAGCTGGACATGTATTTCACAGCCGCATCACATCAAAGAACATATCTTGTTAAAGCACATGCATTCTGCTACTCCCGCCACTGGATTTCTCGTTGTGCAATTTGAGGATAGGAGTTAGACATTCGGGTAGCCTACACTCGACGTTATTCAACATCTACACCGAACAAACAGTAAAGCATACAAGAATAAATTTGTAAACAGAATTTAATATCAGGGAGGAGCAATAAACATTTTGAAATGTACCGGTGACACTGCAATTCTGTCTGAGACAGCAAAGAACTTGGAATATCAGTTGAGTGGTATAGATAGTGCCATGGAAACAGAATATGAGATAACCCTCAATGGATCTAAATGAAAGGTAATGGAATTAAACCTAGCAGTACCAACGGATTTTCCATAACGTGTACTACCAAAGGGAGGCGTAATATATAACCAACACAAAGATATATGGGTTTCGTTAATTTTCGTTGTCTTTTACGCAGAAGATACCTTTTAAAGATACATTTACGTGTAAGATGTGTCCTAAACCTGAAAATATGAATAAGACACCGGTTCTGAAAATTCACATCCACTGAGAAGACCCAAATTTTTGCGTTAAGTTTTACTGAAAAATTTAAAACAATTACGGAATCTGGTAGAAGATATCATTAAAAATCACAATTACATTTTTTTTTCAAAATGTTAAAATATAATATACATGACTAGATTACAGTGTTCTGGATACGTAGACCTCATCCTTGGTAATGCGAGGATTACATCAGGTATTGCTAAGGGAATCAGATTACGCAATGTGACACTAAAAGGACAATTGGGCATCAAAATAACTGATGACGGCCGAAATAGAGAGGATATAAAATGAAGACTGGCTATAGCAAGAAAAGTATTAGTGATAAAGGGGGATTTGCTAACATCGAATATAAATTTAAGTATTAGGAAGTATTTCCTAAAGGTATTTGTGTGGTTTCGTAGATGCTACTCCAGGAGGGTGTAAAAATGAATGTGCGCAATGGAAAATACTGAACGCGAAAATAAAGATTTTGCCCTGTCTGACTGCCCCCTGAACCAGATCTTAGGATCGCTTAGCGGTGATATTATTTCATCGTTCTTGCTCTTTAACATATAAATCCCAACATAAAAATAAACGAATAATTAAGGGAACAAGTAACTACTAAATAATAAAAGTTATTTTTGCTTATACGTTTATTGTAGATGAAAACCCCTTTATATATTACAGATGTTTATATGTCAATAGACATAAAGAGATACAAATGAATTTCCTGATTAATATTATTGATCAACTACACAAATCTGCCCCTTTTTATGGCTACGCGATCTAATATAAATAACGCGAGATGACTGACATCATCTACATCCCAAACACTAGAAGACACTACTTTCAAAGATGATCTACAGTGGTGTGCAACGTCAGTGGAAATGAAATTTACATGATCGCACCTGTCTAGCTTTATAGCCCTAATAAGCCGAAGCAATTAGCAATATCACCGTATGTACTGCGTCCTTTGCGTCAGAG
The DNA here is from genome assembly GCF_023897955.1 of Schistocerca gregaria. Lineage (NCBI taxonomy): Eukaryota > Metazoa > Arthropoda > Insecta > Orthoptera > Acrididae > Schistocerca > Schistocerca gregaria. The sequence goes on along the minus strand of NC_064931.1, from coordinate 396,925,427 downwards.
TGATGGTTCTCGTGCACGTCTACGAGGATGGAAGAACTCCAGCCACAAAATAATAAACTCATTCAAACACTAGGACGGCAGAAGGTGGTTCTTTGACTAGTATAATGCAATACTATCTTCTCCTCTCTGTGTCCTTCAGATAAATAACCCGAATTTCCAATGAAAAGGACGGAATTTAGCTGCCTCGCCGTCAGTATTGACAGAAGAAGTGCTCTCAATCACTGATGCTGCGTACTCAACTACGACTCTCTAACCGGAGGCGAAGTCCAGAGTACTATAAGTTATCAACACCTTCGGCCTCCTTAAGCAACTTCCCAGTGCCTTGTGGCACTATATCATGTAAATTAAGCCTTAGTGATTTTGCCCTCATTTGTCCTATCATGATAAACGAACCAGTATTTTACTGGTGACAGCTTCCCCCAGCTTGGACATTATGTCTCTGACTTCCACTGCGAGTCACCGAAAGCCAGTTTCGACATTATGCTTGATGAGAAAGTCTAGCCCTGGGATTGTACAGCAGCCTTCACCTGCATCACGCATTACACTGCAAGTGTTGTCACTTTCGTCAATCTCCTGGTCCAGTGCCAAAAGCCTTTTCAGCCCGATCGTAAACGTTGCAAACACGTTTCCTCTTTCTTCTGCTCCCACCTTCTGAGGAGGCAGTGCTGTCACAGACGGTGCCGAATCTGCGTCCTTCGAAAATACCATATGTGTCTGCACCATTTCAGTACAGAGCGAGGTGGAGCAGTGGTAAGCACACTGGATTCGCTTTCGGGAGGACGACGGTTTAATCCCGCATCCGGCCATCGTGATTTAGGTCTTCCGTCATTTCTCTAAATCTCTCCAGGCAAATGCCGGGATGGTTCCTTTGAAAGAACACGGCCGACTTCCTTCCCCGTCCTTCCCTAATCCAATGACACCGATAACCTCGCAGTTTGGTCTCCTCCCCCTCAAACAACCCCAACAATTTCAGTACCCAAAACATGTGCAATACAATCAGCCTTATTGATAGCTCTCTGTGCAACCTCCTAAGTACTTACAGCAAAAACACGGTCGGCAGTTGCACTCTGCAAGACACTAAAATCATCGGCAGGTGCAATTTCCTCAACATCTGGTCCAGGCTGCAAAATTTCCCAACCTCTACCAGGGTATAAGTCACTAATTATGCAAACAACAAACGAGGACAACGACAAGGACACTTAATCTAATTCTATTCTGACACTTACTGCAACTTAACTTCTCCACGTGAGCGGCTACTCATGACTGCAACTTTACGCGCTTAAATGCAGCGATCCACATTTATTGTTCAAAATGAAATACATTGCCCACTGAAAACGGAGGAAACTACCACAAAACTCCGACTTCTCGACAAAACTCATCTTCCCCAACTAAGAACCTACGCATGGTTAACACCTTTCACACTTTCAGACAATGAGCCACACTCATTGATGGTAGGCAAAAATAACGTTCATATTTACACATCCTAAGAACCCAGTCTGAGGTTACTTGCCACATGTCACACATGAAAACAGAACTGAATAGCTGGTAAAAGGTGGACTGACTCGACGTGATACTCGTAGCGGAAAAAAAGAACAGTAAACGCAATGACCCACTCCATACTGGTGCTGTCTGTTGACGAAACTGCAACCCTGAGGTAGTCGAGAGTCATCACCTCCACGTAGGGTGGCTGGTAAGGTTCCTCTGTCACTGAAATTTAGTGGTGACACACACTTCTGACATAAAAATGTAGAGGTCGTCCCAGGGCGAAGCAGGCGGCAAAAGACTTCCCAAGCGGCCTCACGTAAAGCCTCCCCAGTTTGTCTGACAAAGATTCCAGTCACTGTCTGTGGCTGACGCTGTCGCTGAGCCAGATGCTGTCGCCTGTCCTGTTTCAAAAGAAACCACTCAGCCTGCAAAATCCGGGCAATAGCAGTGGGTGGCATTATTGGTAGATGGGAGCTCGCTCGTTACGCGCGTTATGGGGCTCCTTAGGACCTTGCTGACAAGGCGGGTAAGAAAACCAATGTGCATTCCGTGTGCATACCGAATGCCACGAAGAGCACAGGGTGCAGCCAGCTGCAGGTGGTTGCTCATGTCGGTACCAATGATGTGTCTCACTTTCGATCACAAGAGATTCTCTCTGGTTTCTAGCGGCTAACAGAAGTGGTAAAGGCGACCAGGTTTGCTTGCAAGATGAAAGCAGAGCTGACCATTTGCAGCATAGTCGACACGACCGATTGCAGACATCTGGTTCAGAGCCGAGTGGTAGGCCAATCTGAGGTTCAGACGGTTCTGCGACAGTGTAGGCTGCAGATTCCTCAACTTGCGCCAACGGGTGGCTGGGTTTCGGGGTCCGCTGAATAGGTCAGGTGTCCACTATACGTAGGAGGCGGCTACCCGGGTAGCAGTGGCTTTGTGGCGTGGATTGGGCGGTTTTTTAGGTTAGAGGGTCTCGGGAAAACACAAGAATTTCTTCAGTCACAAAGGGTGCAAGCTGAACACAGGAAGAACGTAGATACAGGAACCATTGGTATAACAGTTGGAATTTGTCGTACTTGTGTTGGGAAAGTACCAGAGCTCCAAGTGCTAATAGAAAGCACTGATTCTCAAATCGTTATAGGCACTGAAAGCTGGCTAAAATCGGATATAAGTTCAGCCGAAATTTTTGCAAAGAACCTAACGGTGTGCCAGCCGCGGTGGCCGAGCTGTTCTAGGCGTTTCAGTCTGGAACTGCGAGAGTGCTACGGTCACAGGTTCGAATCCTACTTGGGGCATGGATGTATGTGATGTCCTCAGGTTGGTTAGGATTTAAGTAGTTCTAGGTGACTGATAACCTCTGATACTACGTCCCATAGTGTTAAGAGCCAGTTTTGAACCTAACGGTGTTCCGAAAAGATAGGCTAAACACCGTTGGCGGTGGTGTGTTTGCTGCTGTCAGAAGTAGTTTAACATGTCGCGAAATTGAAGTAGATACTTCCTGTGAGTTAGTATGTGCAGAAGTCATTGTTGGCAAGCAGAATAAAATAATAATTGGAACCTTTTACTTACCTCCCAGTTCATATGATACAGTTGCTTACAGGTTCAAAGGAACCTTGATTTTGATTTCAAACACGTATCCGACTCATACGATAATAGTTGGTGGTGACCTTAATCTACCGTCGATATGTTGGCGAAAATACATGTTCAATTCCGGAAGTGTGCATAAAATATCATCGGAAATTTTGCTGAACGCATTCTCTGTAAATTATTGGGAGCAGTTAGTTCATGAGCCCACGCGAATGGTAAACACTTGTGAAAACACATTTGACCTCTTAGCAACAAATAATCCAGAGTTAATAACGAGCATCAAAATCGATATACGGATTAGTGAACACAGGGTTGTCGTAGCGAGACTGAATATTGTAATTCCCAAATCCTCGAAAAAAAGAGAAAGATATACCTATTCAAAAACAGCAGATAAAAATTCAATTGACACCTTCCTGAGAGACAATCACCACTCATTCCAAATTAATAATATAAGTGTAGATAGATGTTGTTTAGATTCAAAGAAATAGTATCGGCAGCAATTGCGAAACTTATACCAAATAAACAAACAAACAACGGAGCTGATCCTCCTTGGTACTATAAACGGTTCAGAACACTGTTGCAGGTACAACGAAACCGCCGCTCTGGATTAGCCGAGCGGTCTCGGGTGTTGCAGTCATGGATTGTGCGGCTGGTCCCGGCGGAGGTTCGAGTCCTCTGTGTGTGTGTGTGTATTTGTCCTTAGGATAATTTCGGTTAAGTAGTGTGTAAGCTTAGGGACTGATGACCTTAGCAATTAAGTCACATAAGATTTCACACACATTTGAACGTTTTTTGAACTACGAAACAAAAATGCCAAGTTTAAACAGACGCAAAATCCCCAAGATTGGCGATTCTTCACAGGGGTTCGAAATTTAGCGCGGAGTTCAATGCGAGACGCCTATAACAGTTTCCACAACGAAACTTTGTCTCGAAACCTGGCAGAAAATCCAAAAAGATTCTGGTCGTTTGTGAAGTACGTTAGCGGCAAGAACCAATCAATGCCTTTCCTGCGCGATAACAATGGAGATACTATCGAGGACAGTGCTGCCAAAATAGAGTTACTAAACACAGCCTTCTGCAATATCTTCACAAAAGAAGACTAAGTAAGTATCCCAGAATTCAAATCGAGAACAGCTGCCAACGTGAGTAACGTAGAAGTAAATATCCTCGAAGTAGTGAAGCAACTCAAATCACGCAATAAAAGCAAGACTTGTGGTCCAGACTGTATACCAATTAGGTCCCTCTCCGAGTGTGCTGATGCATTAGCTCCATACTTAACAATCATATACAACCGTTCGCTCGACGAAAGATCCGTACCCAAAGACTCGAAAGTAGCACAGGTCACACCAGTATTCAAGAAAGGTAGTGGGAGTAATCCACTAAATTACAGGCTCATATCGATAACGTCGATATGCAGCAGGATTTTAGAACATATATTGTGTTCGAACATTATGAATTACCTCGAAGGAAACCGTCTATTAACAAACAGTCAACACGGGTTTAAAAAACATCGTTAATCTGAAACACAACTAGCTCTTTATTCACACGAAGTGCTGAGTGTTATTGACAAGGGATTTCAGATCGATTCCGTATTCCTGGAAGCTTTTGACACTATACCACACAAGCTGCTCGTAGTGAAATTGCGTGCTTATGGAATATCGTCTCAGTTATGTGACTGGATTTGCGATTTCCTGTCAGAGGGCCGGCCGTGATGGTCTCGCGGTTCTAGGCGCGCAGTCCGGAACCGTGCGCCTGCTACGGTCGCAGGTTCGAATCCGGCCTCGGGCATGGATGTGTGTGATGTCCTTAGGTTAGTTAGGTTTAAGTAGTTCTAAGTTCTAGGGGACTAATGACCACAGCAGTTGAGTCCCATAGTGCTCAGAGCCATTTGAACCATTTTTTTCCTGTCAGAGAGGTCACAGTTGGTAGTAATAAAAGAAAACTCATCAAGCAATACAGAAGTGATTTCAGGCGTTCCCCAAAGTAGTGTTATAGGCCATTTGCTGTTCCTTATCTATATAAATGATTTGGGAGTCAATCTGAGCAGCCGTCTTCGGTTGTTTGCAGATGCCACTGTCGTTTATCGACTAATAAAGTCATCAGAATATCAAAACAAAATCCAAAACGATTTTAAAAAAATATCTGAATGGTGCGAAAAGTGGCAGTTGGCCCTAAATAACGAAAAGTGTTAGGTCATCCACATGAGTGCTAAAAGAGGACACTTTAAACTTCGCTTACACGATAAATCAGTCCAATATAAAAGCCGTATATGAAATAAATACTTAGGTATTACAATTACGAACAACTTAAATTGGAAAGAGCACATAGAAGCTGTTGTGGGGAAGGCTAAATAAAGGATGCATATTTTTGGGAGGACACTTGGAAAATGTAACCTACCAACTAAGGAGGACTCTACGCTACAAGAGGATACTATACTTGTCCGTCCTCTTTTAGAATACTGCTGCACAGTGTGGGATCCTTACCAGAGAGGACTGACTGAGTTCATCGGAAGTGTTCAAATAAAAGCAGCACGTTTTGTATTATCATGAAATACGGGAGAGGTTGTCACAGAAATGATACACGATTTGCACTTGAAATAATGAAAAGAAAGATGATTATCGTTGCGACGGAATCTTCTAACGAATTTCCTATCACCAACTTTCTCCTCTGAATACGAAATTATTTTGGTGACACCGGGCTAAACAGGGAAGAACGATCACCACGATGAAATAAGGGAAATCAGAGCTCCTACGGAAAGATATATTTTCCGCGCGCTATTCGCATTGGAATAATAGCGAATTGTGTAGGTGGTTCGATGAACCTTCTGCCAGGCACTTAAATGTGATTTGCAGAGTGTCCATGTAGATGTAGATGTACATGTGCAGGTCAGAGTTGAGGTGGTGGACTGATGTCGGGATGATAATCGATGGCTGCTCATAAAAACTACACTACTAGTCATACATTTTACTGAAGATCAGACTAGAACATTCTGTGGTGCAACGTCCTCCGTAACGTGTACTGAAGACAGCGAGTGTTAAGGAAATGACGCAACACGTGGCTATGGTCTCAGGCGACTGCCTTCTATGGCGGAAGGCTGGTTGCACCTAGTAGTTGGCCTGAAGGTGGCCCACTGGCTGGAAGATGGTAAGCCACAGTACTGATCTTAAAACCAGAAGCAAGGGCTCACAGTTAGTGGAGGCCAAATCTCGTGGTGTCTGCTTATAGCATCATGTCGCCTCGAGGAGCGGCATATACCTCTCCTCATAAATACTAGCTACCAGACTGCGACACCTTTGACTGAAACTAATTTTAATTTATGTTGGGACAGAGCGTTCTTGGTTTGCAAATCGCTGCTCGCAGCTATGTAGACCAAAAGAGGTCTGTTGATTGGATGTGTAGTAACTGGCCTAAAAAACGCGTATCTGCTGTGTCATCGTTATGGCCACACCAGCCCCTTTCCTGGAGCACAATGTGGGAATCTGCCAGTGGCATTGATGCATCTTACGTATTGGTGTTTGGTCGGCTCCGAGCTGGCCCACTAACAAAGTCTTTTGCAACAGCCATGGCAATATCACTTTTGTATTCCGCCTGGAATGCAGCACATGGGTGTGCTCCTGTAAAGTGAAAGGTTGGCCGAATGAAAGAAGTGAGTAGGAGTAGGAAAAGGTGAAAATCTCTCGGTACTGCTCTTAGAAATGGTTTTACTATACAACAATATAAACTTAATACATAAATTTGCACTAAGATGCGAAGGCTTAGACCCATCACAAGTAGTACAAAGTCTCAATAGGAAGCAAAGTCTCCCGGCCATCTGCTCTTGATCAAAACGTGAAGAATCTGTCACGGAGCTCTTAGACCTCCACAGCACCACGTAGAGGGGGGGGGGGGGGGGGGAGGGCTGACGTCGGTGTCTGTTGTAGTACCAACTTAAGAACTTTCACCTACGCCGTGGCATCGTAGCTGTCGATACCACATCCCTCCCCCTTCCCCCCTCTGAAACGGCACACCGTCGTTGAGTAGGACTTCCGACGACGGGTGGAAGGACCCGGGGGGCGCAGCAGACAGCGGAATTAAAGGAGCGTGCTGTCCAACCACGACCCCGCATTGCACGCGAGGGGGCGACGAAAACACACCGAGGAAAACCTGCTCAGGCCGCGCACCGGCACTGGGTATGCTCGGATGAGGATGAGGAGACAGAGCAACGACCTCTATGGGCAACGGCAGCGGCGGCGTTACGACAGCTTCAGCGTCCATCAGTTCCGGCACCGCGGAGGAACGCGGCGGCGGCGGCCGGAGGTGGGGATGCGGTGGCGGCGAGAGACATCCGTCCTATGCAGGTGACTGGATGGCGACGATAGCAGGCGTGCCCGCTGGAGTCGTGGGCTGAAGCGGCGGAATCTGTTAAGACTCCAATTCTGCCGGAAAACAACGAACGGCAGAAATCCGACGACGGCACAAACGGGTCTGGTTCCGGTGTCGCTTGTCACTGCTGGAGTGACCAGAAATGACAAATAAGGCGCGGCCAAGCTGGTGAAGAATGCGTCCCTGCTCCCAGTGCTGCCTGCCAGAGAATACGCTATTGAACACTAAATCATGCGGCGCCAAGACAAAAAGTGGCGGAGCAGCGAGAGGGCACGGGGGCTGGTGCAATAGCTGCAGGAGCGACCGACGGGCGCGGCCATGTAGCAATTCCACTGGGGAACGGTTGCCGAGCGGGTGCAAGGAATATGAAGCATGGAAAGTCAAGAGCGCGTGCTTGTGAGAGTGTGTGGTGCGCAACTTGCTCATCTGCAACTTAAACGTATGCACAAAGTGTTCAGCCTCGCCGTTTAACTGGGGTGGAACAGGGCTGAGGTCAGATGGCGAATGCCATTAGCAGCACAGGGCGCTTGAAACTCTGAGGACACAAATTGGAGGCCATTGTCGGAGACAGTAACTTCAGGAATGCCCTGAATGCAGAAAATAGACGTCGAAGCCCAAATTCTACTGGCAGGTGTAGTAGAAGACATACGTACAACCAATGGAAAGTTGCTGTACGCATCAATGACTATCAACCAGCGGGTGTTCCAGAAGGGACCCGCAAAATCAATATGAACGCGCTGCCTTGGCGCAGTAGGAGTCGGCCACGCAAAGATGCACTGGCGACGAGCAGATTGATGCTCCACGCAAGAGCGACAGTTAGCAAGCAAATTGTCAATGTTTATCAATGCCGAGCCAAGTGCAGTGACGGTGCGCTAATTGCTTCATCTGCAGTATACCCCAATGACCAGCTTGCAGCAAGCGGAAAATTTCCGAGTGCAATGAACGAGGTACAACCACACAAGTCTAATCATTGTCAGTTTGTAACAAGATAACACCATGGTGTGCAGACAAGTTGTGGCGTTGCGCAAAGTAACGTCGAACAAGTGGATCACGAATCTGCTTAGCAGATGGAGGCCATTGAGTACGAATATACTGGAAAGGGATCTCCAAAGAATAGTCGGCGGCTGTCGCGGAAGCAATGTGACGAAAATCCAATGGAAAAAAAATCTGCTAATTCCGTATCTAGTGGATCAATAAACTTGCATGACAATTCGGAAGAATCAAGCACTTTGTAAGGACCGATAGGCAGACGAGACAAAGCATCATCATTGCCATTCTGGGCTGTGGGCCAAAACAAAATTTCGTAATTCTAGTTAGAGAAAAACAAAGACCAACATTGCAACTTTTGTCCCGTATGGGCTGGAACTGGCTTAGACGGGTGGTACAACGACATCAAAAGCTTATGGTCGGTGACCAAATAGAGCTTGCATCCTTACAAAAAATTATGAAACTTTCTCACACCATATACAATAGCTAAAGCTTCTTTCTCGATTTGAGAATAGTTTTGCTGGGCAGAATTGAGCAACTTAGACGCATAAGCTATCGGGCGATCGACACACTTAATGCGGTGTGAGAAAACCGCTCCGATGCCGTGAGAAGATGCATCGACAGCCAAAACAACTGGTTTGGAGGATTCGAAAGGAATCAAACAGCGATCACTCAACAAAGCAGATTTGAACTTATGGAAAGCAGCGTTACATTCCGAAGACCAAACAAAAGAAACTTCCTTACGCCGAAGGCGATGCAAAGGCGCTGCAATATGCGCTACATTTGGTATAAATCGAATATAACTTGAAATTTTGCCCAACATAGACTGAAGTTCTTTCAACTTCCTAGGTGCTGACAAGTCTTTAATTGCACTGAGATGTGAGGGCGAGGAGTGGATACGAGTAGCCTGTTCGTTAATTATATGTCCTAATTGCTGAATCTCAGTTTCAAAACGTTTGCACTTGCCCAGTTACACTTTAGTCCTGCCTGCAAAAGTACAATAAATAAGGCACGCAAATTCCGTAAATGTACGTCAGAGGTTAAACCTGAAACCACTATGTCGTCCAGATAAATTGAGCAACCAGGGACAGTAGCCCACAACTGCTGCAAATAAGACTGAAAAATAGCGTTACCTGAAGCACAACCGAACGGAAGCCGGCGAGTCTTGAGCAATCCAAGGTGGGTGTTGATCACAAAATAGCGCTGCAACTGTTCGTCGAGCGGAATCTGAAATTATGCGTCCCTCAAGTCAATTGGAAAAATTTTCCCGCACCAAGCTTATCAAAAATGTCTTTAGGACGCAGTAAGGGAAATGTAGCTACTACTGTCTGGGGATTTACGGCCGTCCTTTTCCATCCTGACACTGCACCAGCACACACCTCAGCAGTTGTGGTCGCAAAATTAATCGAATAGGATTTTAACTCGTTACACGTCCCCGTCCCCCTCCTCCTATTCTAAAGACTTGGCTCCCTGGGACTACTATTTGTTCCCCAATTTGAAGAAGTGGCTGGCGGGACAAAGGTTTTATTCAAACGAGAAGGTGATTGCAGCAACTGTTAGCTTTTTTTCAGTCTTGGACAATTCCTGTTATTCGGAAGGGATCAACATATTAGAACAGCTTTGGATGAAGTGTTTAAGTCTAAAAGGAGTCTATGTTGAAAATTAAAAATGTTTACCCCAAACATTTAAGCAGTTTTTATTTTTGCACGGGCTTTTTAAACGCCCGTCGTATATTCATAGTTCTTAAGAGCTAACAAGATAGATGCATACATACCAAAAGCTGAAAAACAAAGGAAGATGCAAAACAGGAAGGCACCTCCTAGCTGATCCCAGAAAAAATGTGATGGCTTCTCTGTTCTTCATTGTCGTAAGGGTCACGTGGCACTTCAAGCATTTCTCGTCATCCATGCGTGTCTAATAAACAAGGGATTTTATGTGGACGAGAAACGACTTCCTAAACCTGCTCAGGAGGTAACTGTCGATATATGCATGGATAGCACCCCCCCCCCCCCCCCCCCCCCCATGAACCATGGACCTTGCCGTTGGTGTGGAGGCTTGCGTGCCTCAACGATACAGATAGCTGTACCGTAGGTGCAACCACAACGGAGGGGTATCTGTTGAGAGGCCAGACAAACGTGCGGTTCCTGAAGAGGGGCAGCAGCCTTTTCAGTAGTTCCACGGGCAACAGTCTGGATGATTGACTGATCTGGCCTTGTATCATTAACCAAAATGGCCTTGCTGTTCTGGTACTGCGAACGGCTGAAAGCAAGGGGAAACTACAGACGTAATTTTTCCCAAGGACATACAGCTTTGCTGTATGAATAAATGATGATGGCGTTCTCTTGGGTAAAATATTCCGGAGGTAAAATAGTCCCCCATTCGGATCTTCGGGCGGGGACTACTCAGGAGGACGTCGTTATCAGGAGAAAGAAAACTGGCGTTTTACTGATCGGAGCGTGGAATGTCAGATCCCTTAATCGGGAAGGTAGGTTAGAAAATTTAAAAAGGGAAATGGATAGGTTTAAGATCGATATAGTGGGAATTAGTGAAGTTCGGTGGCAGGAGGAACAAGACATTTGGTCAGGTGAATACAGGGTTATAAATACAAAATCAAGTAGGGGTAATGCCGGAGTGGGTTTAATAATGAATAAAAAAATAGGTGAACGTGTAACCTACTACAAACAGCATAGTGAACGCATTATTGTGGCCAAGATAGATACGAAGCCCACACCTACTACAGTAGTACAAGTTTATAAGCCAACTATCTCCGCAGATGACGAAGAAATTGATGAAATGTATGATGAGATAAAAGAAATTATTCAGGTATTGAAGGGAGGTGAAAATTTAATAGTCATGGGTGAGTGGAATTCGTCAGTAGGAAAAGGGAGCGAAGGAAACATAGTAGGTGAATATGGATGGGGGGTAAAAAATGAAAGAGGAATCCGCCTGGTAGAATTTTGCGCAGAGCATAACTTAATTATAGCTAATACTTGGTTTAATAATCATAAAAGAAGGTTGTGTACATGGAAGAACCCTGGAGATACTAAAAGGTATCAGATAGATTATATAATGATAAGACAGAGATTTAGGAACCAGGTTTTAAATTGTAAGACATTTCCAGGGACAGATGTGGACTCTGACCACGATCTATTGGATATGAACTGTAGATTAAAACTGAGGAAACTGCCAAAAGGGGTGAATTTAAGGAGATGGGACCTGGATAAACTGAAAAAACCAGAGATTGTACAAAGTTACAGGGAGAGCATAAGGGAACAATGGACAGGAATGGGGGAAGAAGAATGGGTAGCTTTGAGGGATGAAATAGTGAAGGCAGCAGAGGATCAAAAAAGTAAAAAGACGTGGGCTAGTAGAAACCCTTGGGTAACAAAAGAAATATTCAATTTAATTGATGAAAGGAGAAAATATAATAATGCAGTAAATGAAGCAGGCAAAAAGGAATACAGACGTCTCAAAAATGAGATCGACAGGAAGTGCAAAATGGATAAGCAGGGATGGCTAGAAGACAATTGTAAGGATGTAGAGGCTTATCTCACTAGGGGTAAGATAGATACTGCCTACAGGAAAATTAAAGAGACCTTTGGAGAAAAGAGGACCACTTGTATGAATATCAAGAGCTCAGATGGAAACCCAGTTCTAAGCAAAGAAGGGAAAGCAGAAAGGTGGAAGGAGTATATAGAGGGTCTATACAAGGGCGATGTACTTGAGGACAATATTATGGAAATGGAAGAGGATGTAGATGAAGATGAAATGGGAGATACGATACTGGGTGAAGAGTTTGACAGAGCACTGAAAGACCTGAGTCGAAACAAGGACCCCGGAGTAGACAACATTCCATTAGAACTACTGACTACCTTGGGAGAGCCAATCCTGACGAAACTGTACTACCTGGTGAGCAAGATGTATGAAACAGGCGAAATACCCTCAGACTTCAAGAAGAATATAATAACTCCAATCCCAAAGAAAGCAGGTGTTGACAGATGTGAAAATTACCGAACTATCAGTTTAATAAGCCACAGCTGCAAAATACTAACACGAATTCTTTACAGACGACTGGAAAAACTGATAGAAGCCGACCTCATCAGTTTAATAAGTCACAGCTGCAAAATACTAACACGAATTCTTAACAGACGAATGGAAAAACTGATAGAAGCCGACCTCGGGGAATATCAGTTTGGGTTCCGTAGAAATGTTGGAACACGTGAGGCAATAGTGACCCTACGACTTACCTTAGAAGAAAGATTAAGGAAAGGCAAACCTACGTTTCTAGCATTTGTAGACTTCGAAAAAGCTTTTGACAATGTTGATTCGAATACTCTCTTTCAAGTTCTGAAGGTGGCAGGGGTAAAATACAGAGAGCGATAGGCTATTTACAATTTATACAGAAACCAGATGGCAGTTACAAGAGTCGACGGGTATGAAAGGGAAGCAGTGGTTGGGAAGGGCGTGAGACAGGGTTGTAGCCTCTCCCGAATGTTATTCAATCTGTATATTGAGCAAGCAGTAAAGGAAACAAAAGAAAAATTCGGAGCAGGTATTAAAATCCATGGAGAAGAAATAAAAACTTTGAGGTTCGCCGATGACATTGTAATTCTGTCAGAGACAGCAAAGGACTTGGAAGAGCAGTGGAACGGAACGGACAGTGTCTTGAAAGGAGGGTATAAGATGAACATCAACAAAAGCAAAACGAGGATAATGGCATGTAGTCGAATTAAGTCGGGTGATGCTGAGGGAATTATATTAGGAAAAGACACACTTAAAGTAGTAAAAGAGTTTTGCTATTTGGGGAGCAAAATAACTGATGATGGTCGAAGTAGAGAGGGTATAAAATGTAGACTGGAAATGGCAGAGTAACCATTTCTTAAGAAGAGAAATTTGTTAACATCGAGTATTGATTTAAGTGTCAGGAAGTCGTTTCTGAAAGTATTTGTAAGGAGTGTAGCCATGTATGGAAGTGAAACATGGACGATAGATAGCTTAGACAAGAAGAGAATAGAAGCTTCCGAAATGTGGTGCTACAGAAGAATGCTGAAGATTAGCTGGGTTGATCACATAAGTAATGAGGAGGTATTGAGTAGAATTGCGGAGAAGAGGAGCTTGTGGCACAACTTGACTAGAAGAACGGATCGGTTGGTAGGACATGTTTTGAAACATCGAGGGATCACCAATTTAGTATTGAAGGGCAGCGTGGAAGTTAAAAATCGTAGAAGGAGAGCAAGAGATGAATACACTAAACAGATTCATAAGGATGTAGGTTGCAGTAGGTACTGGGAGATGAAGAAGTTTGCACAGGATAGAGTAGCATGGAGAGCTGCATCAAACCAGTCTCAGGACTGAAGACCACAACAACAACACGTGGGCACGAGACGTAAGGTCGTATGGAGCTATAAGTGTGAAGGAATTATGGATTTTATTCAGACCTTAATTGTCACTGCAAAGCCCATTATGTCTCAACCCACAACTGTGCCGTGGAACATGGCAGAAAGTGATAAAAGCCTGTGGCATATAATTGTGACTGAAGTAATTGCTCATATCGCAGAAGGTGAATACTCAACAACAACAGACATGTGGACATCCAGTGCGAGAAGAAACAATTATCTTATATCTACTGTCTCCTGTTTCATTAACTGGACTCTCAGATCTCTCATTTTCTTTACAGCTCAGTTTCCATATGAACCAAAACCGGGTGGTAACATTCTAAGTGAATTGTTTAGACGATTGATGTCTGTTGGTATAAACGACTCTACTTTCGCTGGCTGCGGTGGTCTCGCGGTTCTAGGAACTCAGTCCGGAACCACGCAACTGCTACGGTCGCAGGTTCGAATCCTGCTTCGGGCATGGATGCGTGTGATGTCCTTAGGTTAGTTAGGTTTAAGTAGTTCTAAGTTCTAGGGGACTGATGACCTCAGATGTTAAGTCGCATAGCGCTCAGAGCCACTTGAGCCACTTGACTCTACTTTGAAAAATATGCAGCACACAACTGATCAAGATACTAACAATGTCGTTGCACTGCGCGATTAATCATAATTCAATTGTTCCTTCCATATGCTAAATACAAGGCTACGAAATAATTTTGTTGCCGAGTATATATGAGTCAATTGTCCATAAGTTCATGAACTTTTGACTGAGGCGAAAGAACGCGTCACTTACGTAAAGAAAAGTGGTCTTCTTAATGCTCTTGATAGATCACTGAGCCAGTTTACCGATACTCGCAGGAATAAGCAACTGATAATGTTAGAAAGTCTTTGTGCGAAAAGCTCTCTGAAAAGGGAGAAATAGCACAAATTGAAGGAACTGATATCACGCTGGTGAATGAACTTTTTACGGTACGTATGTCACACCGTTACTGTAATTCTTATACGCAATAGTTTTTTTGTAGCTTTTAAGACTTAAGGGTTTTTGTAGCTCATCAAAGCGGCGCCAAGAAATTAAAACTGGAGAATCACCTACACCGCTCCTTCTGTTGGAATGGAAAATGACAATGTTAAAGCATTTGAGTGAGGCAGGTCAGGACAGCGAAGTTTCTGAACTCGGACTTTAACATAAATGCCTTAAATTATACTCAGATGAAAAGCTATTTGTCCAGATATACTGTGAGGTAGAATTCTCCTCTGGCCACCATTCGTCATTTAAAAATGATATCTGAAGATAAGAAGCGTTAAGTCATGTAAAGAATACAATAGTTTTCCTACCTCATACTTCTCCAATCCCACAATACACTTTAACGACATTTTCCTTTACTGCAGTCTCGTCCAAACTGTGCCCCCGGGGCGCCAGCGCCCGCGACTGCCCGCGGCCAGCGCCCTGGGAGAATTCCGGTGTGGCCGTAGTGGCCGAGTCGTGTCGCTTAGCTGGCCGTGCGGACCGCCCTCCGCGCCTCGCCATGCCCCTTTACGTGCCGGCAGCGGCCAAAAGCCACACAAATCCGTTAAGCAACAGATGTAAGGCTACAATGGATCGAGATGGGAAGTCAACAGGAAGCAGACAAAAAGAAAGAGGAGCGGCGAGTCCGCGCTATTTAAACCCGAGTGGGAAATTAATTTCCTTTGTACTGCTGTCGAAAATCATGCCAAATGTTTAGTATGACATCGGGAACCTTACGTATTTAAAATAGTACTCGATTCAACGGCACTTTAATACCTGTCACAAACATCAGTTCGAAAATTTGTCGTAAGAGGAACGCCAGTCAAAGTTTGAAAAACTGAAAGAAAATTTCAAGAGTGAAGTAAGTGTTTCCTATCACATGACTCTTTATAATTTATAAAGATGATAAATAAAACTATATTTTATAATCTGTCACTCAGCAAAGTGCCATTTATCGAATATCACATTGTCCGCAACAAGGAAAATTTCTTTTCGGTTAATTTTTATATTTGGGTTGCATTAAATCGCGTACCACAGACATAAGAAAAAGTTTCATGTGCGTTCTTTTTTTGCCACTTTCTGAAAAGCCGTCACAAATGCTCTCTCGGGAAGCAAAGTGTCATTAAGAGTCATTCTTTGTTTTTGTATATCTGTGTTTTATGGATGGGGAAAATTATGTTGTAGTTTGATCTATATTTTAAATGAATTAAAATTCAGATATTCCAATAGATAAAAATTTATTTTGCGACCACATTTCGCTGTCCTGGTTAGCGTGTTAGGCCGCTTCTCGGAGTAACTAGGGGAAAACGCATCTAAAACCAATCTTTCATTGTTAGTTTTTTATTTGAGTTTCGATGAAAGAAACAATTGTTGAAATGATAAAAGTGTTTTAAAGAACAGGATTGTACAAAATTAATTGTGTGTTTTTTTGTCGTGGTAGGAGCAGGAAACAGGTGGCAAAAGTTACAAGTTACAAACGCTCGCTAAGAGTTGCGAAAGCAGGGAAACCCTTTGCGGCTGGGAATCTCATCAAGGATTGCCTGGTCGACTCGGATTGAATTTGTCCAGGTGACCTCACGGAAAAATTTGAAAAACTAGCTCTTTCGCCTCAGACTGTTGCTCACCTAGTCTAAGATATGGCCTCAGATATGAAATAGCAATTAATGGAGAGAGCGGCGAACTTCATATCATTTTCTATCGCTCTTGACGAGTCCGCGGACGTTGCGGACATATCTCAGCTCGTCATATTCGTTCGAGGTGTCGACGACACTCTACGTGTCACACAAGAATTTCTCTACGTTATACCACTAAAAGACACAACCACGGGGTTGGATATTTTTCTACCCGCGGAAAACGTGTTAGAGTCAATGGGTTTAAAATGGGAACGCCTGACCAGTGTAACAACGGACGGAGCCCCTGCGCTACGAGGGATACGCACTGGATTTCTGAGATTTGTCAGGTCAAAAATGGCTGAAGTTGGCTGTTCCTTATTCGCGGCAGTCCATTGTGTGATACACCAGGAGTCAATTTGTGGGAATATTGTCAACATAAAAATGTTATGGAGACAGTTCTTTGAACGGTTAATTATCTTCGATCGCATGGACTCACACATCGCCAATTTAAAGAATTTCTGGCTGCTATCGAAGCAGAGTAACCCGACATCCCCTACCACGCCGAAGTTAAATGGATGAGCAGAGGAAAGGTGCCTCGTCGGTTTTTCTCCTTGAGAGGCGAAATAAATACCTTTTTGGAAATGAAAGGACGTCCAGAAGAATTACTTTGTGAACCTATTTGGGTGGCGAATTTGGCTTTTTTGAGTGTTATAAGTGGTCATTTATATACTTTGAACATTTCACTCCAAGGCGAAAATCACTCTGTTGTTGATTTAGTGCAGACGATTCAAGCATTTCAAAAAATCTTATTTTGTGAGAAAAACAGTTGCACGAGAAGAATTGTTGTCACATTTCTGCACTAGACAGCGTTAAAGAAGATGTGAATTTTTCAGATCATGTTCAGATCATTTTCGAATTACAAGAACAGTTAGAAAACAGACTTTTGGAGATAAGTGAGTTTCAGCCGGCCTTAGATATATTTGTTCGCCTGTTTTCCCTTCGGGCAGAGGGCGTCTTACAAGTGCTTCAACTAGAGCTGATTGACCTGCAGTGTGATATCCGTCTGAAGGACCGCTTTCTTATGCGTAAATCTCTGGATGACTTTTACAGTTGCCTTCCACTAGAGAAAGATCCTCTTTTGCACAAGCACGCGGCCAAAGTTCTGTCAATGTTTGGTTCCACATATATTTATGAGCGCTTTTTCTCTGTGTTAAAGCTTGCTAAATCTAAGAACCCTTCATTACTTGGCGATAAAAATTTGACTAACTCTTTAAGGTTAGCAGTCTTACGGAATATTGTACCAAACCTAGAAAAAATCGTTTCTTCGAAAAAGAAAAACATATAAAGTGGTAATTGTCTTCTTTAACAATGTTGACTGTAGGACTTAGAGAGCTTTATAACGTTAATTCTATTTTTAATAAATTTTCAAACTTGGTCAGTTAAAATTATTACGCACAAAACAGGAGACTAAGCATCCGATTTTTAAACTCTGACAAGGGATACAAAAAGCTGACCTCGGGACAGTCCAGTGCAGAGCAGTGCTGTGCGGTCTCACTCGCTCCGCAGCTCTCTCTCGCTCCTATGGCGACACAAGCGACACAATGATCTACACTGTCTTGCGACCAGGGGGCGCGGGCGCGCCCGCCGGGCGCAATACTTGAATGAGCCTACTTTACTGCATATGGTTGTTGTTGTTGTTGTTGTGATCTTCAGTCCTGAGACTGGTTTAATGCAGCTCTCCATACCACTCTATCCTGTGCAAGCCTCTTCATCTCCCAGTACCTACTGCAACCTACATCCTTCTGAATCTGCTTAGTGTATTTATCTCTTGGTTTCCCTCTACCATTTTTACCCTCCACGCTGCCCTCCAATACTAAATTGGTGATCCCTTGATGCCTCAGAACATGTCCTACCAACCGATCCCTTCTTCTCGTCAAGTTGTGCCACAAACTTCTCTTCACCCCAATCGTATTCAATACCTCCTCGTTAGTTATGTGATCTACCCATCTAATCTTCAGCATTCTTCTGTAGGACCACATTTCGGAAACTTATATTCTCTTCTTGTCCATGTTTCACTTCCATACATGGCTACACTCCATACAAATACTTTCAGAAATGACTTCCTGACACTTAAATCTATACTCGATGTTAACAAATTTCTCTTCTTCAGAAACGCTTCCCTTGCCATTGCCAGTCTACATTTTATACCCTCTCTACTTCGACCATCATCAGTTATTTTGCTCCCCAAATAGCAAAACTCTTTTACTACTTTAAGTGTCTTATTTCCTAATCTAATTCCCTCAGCATCACCCGACTTAATTTAACTACATTCCATTACCCTCGTTTTGCATTTGTTGATGTTCATCTTATACCCTCCTTTCAAGACACTGTCAATTCCGTTCAACTGCTCTTCCACAAGTCCTTTGCTGTCTCTGATAGAATTACAATGTCATCGCCGAACCTCAAATTTTTTATTTCTTCTCCCTGAATATTAATACCTACTCGAAATATTTCTTCTGTTTCCTTTACTGCTTGCTCAATATACAGATTGAATAACATCGGGGAGAGGCTACAACCCTATCTTACTCCCTTCCCAACAAATGCTTCCCTTTCATGTCCCTCGACATTTACTGCATATACAACCACCTTTTCTCTTTGTTCTCGCTAGTGGGTTCGAACGGAACTGGCTTACCTTTCGATCTAGAAATAGTTATCTCAATGCACTCTGCTCTTCTGGATGTTACAAAAATAACTTGTAATGTTCTGAAATAAGAGAGACGCACATTCCTACATGTTGCCCCACATCTGGTAACATGTGAATCCTTGCGAATCCATGTCATAATAAATGAAAGTTTGAATTTTTGCCATATATGCACAGCAATATGAATTTTGCTGTCCTCAGGTAAAAAGAAGAAATGTATAATGAGGCTGGACATGTATTTCAGAGCCTCACCCCATCAAAAGCTAATCTTGTTGAAGCACATAAATTCTGCTGCCCCATCCGCTGGATACCTATTTGTGTAATTTGAAGATGGGAGTAAGACAGTCAGGTAGCAGCTACAACGCAAAACATTAATGCATACAAGGATAATTTTTTAAACAGAATTAAATATAAGGGAGAAGCAATTAACATTTTGAAGTTCACCTGTGACACTGTAATTCTGTCAGAGACAGCAAAGAACTTGGAATAACGGTTGAGTGGAATAGATAGTGCCCTGGAAAGGGATTTTCAGATAAACCTCAATAGAACTAAATGAAAGGTAATGTAACGTATTCGAATTAAACCTAGCAGTACCAACGGATTTTCCATAACGTGTAGTACAAAAGGGGGTGGTAATATATGACCAACACAAAAATATACGTGTTTCTTTAATTTTCGTTGTCATTTACGCACAACATGCTTTTTAAAGATACATTATCCACTGAGAAGACCTAAATTTTTGCATTAAGTTTTACTGAAAAATTTTAAACAATTACGGAATCTTGTAGGAGATATCATTAAAAATCAGAAATATATTTTTTCAAAATTTTAAAATCTAATGTAGATGACTAGATAACAGTGTTCTGGAAACGTAGGCATAAAGTACCCCTCCCCTTGGTAATGCGAGGGTTAAATCAGGTTTTGTTAAGGGAATCTGATTACGAAATGAGACAGTAAGAGGACTGTTGGGCAGCAAAATAACTGATTATGGCCGAGGTAGAGAGGATATAAAATGAAGACTGCCTATACCAAAAAAATATTAATGAAAAAGTGGGATTTGCTAACATCGAATATCAATTTAAGTGTTAGGAAGTATTTCCTGAAAGTATTTGTGTGGTTTCCTAGATTCTACTCCAGGTGGATGTAAAAATGAATGTGCGCAATGGAAAATACTGAACGCGAAAGTAAACATTTTGCCCTGTCTGACTACCCCCTGAAGCAGATCTTAGGATGGCTTAACGGTGATATTACTTCATCGTTCTTGCTCTTTAACATATAAATCACAACATAAAAATAAATGAATAGTAACTACTTAATGTTAATGTATCTGCTTATACTTTAATTGTTGATTGAAACCCCTTCATTTATTACACATGTTTATATGTCGATGTGCAATGGACATAAATTGATACAAATGAATTTCCTGACTAATGTTATTGATCAAAAAATGTGCCCCTTTTTATGGGTACGCGATGTAATATAAATAACGCGAGATAACTGTTTTCACCTACGTCCCAAATACTAGACTGCACTACTTTCAAAGATGGTCTACAATTGTGTGGATCCTTAGCTGAAATGAAACTTTAGTGGTCACAGCTGTTCAGCTTTACAGCCCTAATAAGCCGAAGCAATCAATATCACCAAATGTACTGCGTCTCGTGCGTCGGAGTGATGGTTCTCGTAGATGTCTGCGACGATGGAAGAACTCCAGCCACGAAACAGAAAACTCGTTCAAAGACGAGGTCGGAAGAAGGCGGTCCTCTGACTAGTATCATCTATTACTATCTTCTCCTCTCTGTGTTCCACAGATAAGAAACGAGAACACCCAGTCACAAGAACGGGATTTAGGTGCCTCAACGTGAGTATAGACAAAGATGTGCTCTCAATCACTGAACGCTGCGTTCTCAACAACGACTCTCTACCGGGGGGCGAAGTCCAGAATAGTATAAGTTAGCAACACCTTAAGGCACCTAAAGAAACTTCCCAATGCCTTGTGGCACTGTATCATGCAAATTAATCATTTGCCAGCATTTATCCTACCATGATAAACCTTGGTGACAGCTTTCTCAGCTTGAGCATTATCCCCTGAGTTCCACCACGCGTCATCACAAATCAGTTTTGGTATGATGCTTGATGAGAAAATCTAGATCTGGGATTGCACAGCAAGCTTCGCCTGCATCACTCATTACACTGCAAGTGTTGTCATTTTTGGCAATCTCCTAACCCACTGGCACAATCCTTGTCGGTCCAATCATAAACCTTACAAACTCATTTCCTGTTTCTTCCCCTCCTACCTTCTGAGGAGGCAGTGCCGTCACAGATGGTGCCGAATCTGCGTTCTTCGGAAATACTAAATGCGTCTTACCATTTCAGTACCCAAAACATCTGCAATACAATCAACCTTATTGATAGCTTTCTGTGTCACCTCCTAAGTATCTACAACAAAATGACTGTCGGCAGCTGCACTCTGCAAGACACAAAAATCATCGGCACATGTACTTCCCTCCACATCTGGTCCAGGCTGCAGAAATTCGCAACCTCTCCGGCAGGGTATCCCCCACTAATTATACAAACAACAAACGAGGAGAACAAAGTAGTAGGGCGACAAGCACACTTAATCTAATTCTATCCTAACACTTACTGTAACTTCAGTCCTCCGCTTGAAGGGATACTCATTACTATTACTTTACGTGCTAAAAATAGTGAGCCACATTTATTGCTCAAATTGAAATATATTGCTCATTAAAAAGGCGTAAACTACCATAAAACTCCCACTTTTCGACAAAACTCATCTTCCCCTCCTTAGAAGCAACACATGGTTAACACCTTATACACTTCCAGACAATGAGCCACACCCATTGATGATACGTATAAATAACGTTCACATTTACACATCCTCAGAACACAGTCTGAGTCTACTTGCCACATGCCACACATGAAAACAGAACTGAAACCTGGTTAAAGGTGTACTGACTTGATGTGACACTCGCAGGGGGAAAAAGAACAATCAGTTCACTCATCCACTGCATATTGATGCTGTGTATTGACAAAACTGCAACCCTGCGGTAGTCGAGAGTCATCGTATCCATGTGAGGTGGCTGGTATGATTCCTCTGTCAGTGAAATTGGAAGTGACACACACTTCTTACATCAAAATGTAGAGGGCCAAGATTAGATAAGATTATATTGGATTTACTTTCATTCCAACTGATCTATAGTGAGGTGGTCCTCCAGGATGTGGGACATGTCCCAAAAACAATAATACACGACAGATATTTACAACTGAAACAAATAAGTTAAAGTACCTTTCACAGGTCCCAAGTGGAATTATTCTCATTTTTTAATGAACTCTATATGAAAGAATGATTTTACAAACAATAATGCACTGAATTTAAAATTAAAAAAAAAAGATTTTTTATGAGGAAATAAACATGTAATAGAACTACTACAATACTTATTTACAATGAACACATTACAGCACTGAAATGGCGCAGAAGTTCGATTGTACTTACACACACACACACACACACACTCTTATTTACAATGAACACATTACTGCACCGAAATGGTGCAGAAGAATTCAATTCGTCCTACTGAGAAATTGATCAATGCAGTTGAAGCAGTTGGCCACAAATAAATCCTGTAGGCTTCTCTTAAACTGAATTTCATTGGTTAAAATTTTATCCGGCTGGAGTGGCCGTGCGGTTCTAGGCGCTACAGTCTGCAACCGAGCAACTGCTACGGTCACAGGTTCGAATCCTGTCTCGGGCATGGATGTGTGTGATGCCCTTAGGTTAGTTAGGTTTAATTAGTTCTAAGTTCTAGGCGACTGATGACCTCAGAAGTTAAGTCGCATAGTACTCAGAGCCATTTTTGGTAAGCTTTTTATGGGTGCTGGCATGTTATTGAAAATGTGTGTTCCTGAATAATGCACACCTTTTTGTACAAGAGTAAATGACTTTAAATCCTTGTGAAGATTATTCTTACTTCTAGTATTGATTCCATGAAAAAGTGATATGTTTTTAATGACAGATTTCAATAAGGAATAAATATATTGAGAAGCAGTAGTTAGTATCCCTAGTTCCCTAAACTGGCTTCTGCCGGATGTTCTTGAGTTCACGCAACATATAACGTTTACTGCATGTTTTTATGCCAGGAAAATTTTAGCTTGGCTTGATGAATCACCCCAAAAATTAATCCCATATGACATTATGGAATGAAAGTAAGCATAGTATGCCAGTTTTTTCATGTTTATATCTCCTGTGTCGGACACAATCAGCACGGCAAATTAAGATTTGTTAAGACGCTTCAGCAGTTATGTGGTGTGCTCTTCCCAGTTAAGTTATTATCAAGCTGTAATCCCAAGAATTTAACACTGTCCACTTCTTCTACATACTTGTCATTGTATGTTAGGCATATACTTGTGGGACACCCCTTACAAGTTCTGAAATGCATGTAGTGATAATGTTACTGATGGAAGGTCATTGATATACAGAAGAAAAAGTAAGGAGCCTAAAATGGAACCTTGTGGGACTCCACATGTAATTAGTTCCCAGTTGGGTGATGGTTTATAGCTTAATTCTTGTCTCTTTCCTAATAACACCCTTTGTTTCCTGCCAGAGATATAAGATTTGAACCATTTTGCAGCATTTCCCATTACTTAAGGGGATATTGTAATTTACACAGTCAAAATCCTTTGACAGATCACAAAACATACCAGTTGCCTGCAGTTTTTTGTCTAATGAATGAAACACATGTTCACTGTAAGTGTAGATAACAGTCTCAACATCAGAATATTTTAGAAATCCGAACTGCGACTTTGACAGTATGTTATTTGAGATATGGTGGTTATAAAGCCTATTGTACATTACTTTTCTAAATTTTTTGGGAATGCTGGCAAAAGTGAAATTGGACAGAAATTTGATGCTGTTTCTTTATCTCCCTTCTTAAACAGTTGCTTAACTTCAGCATATTTTAACGATTCAGGAAATATTCCACTGATAAACGACCGGTTACACAAATAGCTTAATATGTTACTTAACTCAAAATCACATACTCTAATTTACTTTGTTGATATTTCATCATACCCACTAGATGTCTTTGATTTTAAGTATTTTATAATGAACATTATTTCTGCTGGGGTAGTGAGGGTCAAATTCACATTATGGAAATTACTTGAAATGTCTGGTCTGAGGTATTCCAAGGCAGCACCTCTCTATAGAACCAGACAACCCCTTCTTTTCAGTAACAGTTATAAAATGTTTGTTGAAAAGTTCTGAAACGCTATACACATCTGTCACCAATGTATCATTTACTCTTAATGCTATTTGTCCCTCTTCGTGTCTCGTTCTATCGGTCTCCTTCTTCACTATATCCCACATTGCCTTTAATTTGTTATCTGATATGACACTCTTTTCCTTGTAATATACACTCCTGGAAATTGAAATAAGAACACCGTGAATTCATTGTCCCAGGAAGGCGAAACTTTATTGACACATTCCTGGGGTCAGATACATCACATGATCACACTAACAGAACCACAGGCACATAGACACTGGCAACAGAGCATGCACAATGTCGGCACTAGTACAGTGTATATCCAACTTTCGCAGCAACGCAGGCTGCTATTCTCCCATGGAGACGATCGTAGAGATGCTGGATGTAGTCCTGTGGAACGGCTTGCCATGCCATTTCCACCTGGCGCCTCAGTTGGACCAGCGTTCGTGCTGGACGTGCAGAACGCGTGAGACGACGCTTCATCCAGTCCCAAACATGCTCAATGGGGGACAGATCCGGAGATCTTGCTGGCCAGGGTAGTTGACTTACACCTTCTAGAGCACGTTGGGTGGCACGGGATACATGCGGACGTGCATTGTCCTGTTGGAACAGCAAGTTCCCTTGCCGGTCTAGGAATGGTAGAACGATGGGTTCGATGACGGTTTGGATGTACCGTGCACTATTCAGTGTCCCCTCGACGATCACCAGAGGTGTACGGCCAGTGTAGGAGATCGCTCCCCACACCATGATGCCGGGTGTTGACCCTGTGTGCCTGGGTCGTATGCAGTCCTGATTGTGGCGCTCACCTGCACGGCGCGAAACACGCACACGACCATCATTGGCACCAAGGGAGAAGCAACTCTCATCGCTGAAGACGACACGTCTCCATTCGTCCCTCCATTCACGCCTCTCGCGACACCACTGGAGGCGAGCAGCACGTTGTTGGGGCGTGAGCGGAAGACGGCCTAACGGTGTGCGGGACCGTAGCCCAGCTTCATGGAGACGGTTGCGAATGGTCCTCGCCGATACCCCAGGAGCAACAGTGTCCCTAATTTGCTGGGAAGTGGCGGTGCGGTCCCCTACGTCACTGCGTAGGATCCTACAGTCTTGGCGTGCATCCGTGCGTTGCTGCGGTCCGGTCCCAGGTCGACGGGCACGTGCACCTTCCGCCGACCACTGGCGACAACATCGATGTACTGTGGAGACCTCACGCCCCACGTGTTGAGCAATTCGGCGGTACGTCCACCCGGCCTCCCGCATGCCCACTATACGCCCTCGCTTAAAGTCCGTCAACTGCACATACGGTTCACGTCCACGCTGTCGCGGCATGCTACCAGTGTTAAAGACTGCCATGGAGCTCTGTATGCCACGGCAAACTGGCTGACACTGACGGCGGCGGTGCACAAATGCTGCGCAGCTAGCGCCATTCGACGGCCAACCGCGGTTCCTGGTGTGTCCGCTGTGCCGTGCGTGTGATCATTGCTTGTACAGCCCTCTCGAGGTGTCCGGAGCAAGTATGGTGGGTCTGAGACACCGGTGTCAATGTGTTCTTTTTTCCATTTCCAGGAGTGTATTTGCTTTGATGTTCGTATTATAGTCTTTAATATTTTGCAATATTTCTTGTAATGTGCTAGAGCATCAACATCAGAACTGTTTAGGATTGACAGATACAGTTTTCTTTTTGTTTTACAAGATACCTCTATTCCTTGAGTAATACATGGCTTCTTTGTAGACTTTACTCTAACCTTGGTTAGTTTTGGGGAAAAACAGTGTTCGAATAAAGTGAGCATTTTATTAGCAAAAGTGTTATATTTTTCATTCATGCCATGAGCAGTGTAAACATCAGTCCAGTGAATGTCTCTGAGGATTCTCATAAAATAATCAATTTTTGGCTTATTGATTACGCTCTTGAGTTCAGCTTTAACAAATTTTGTATCCTGTTCAGTATTAACATTTAACAGAAGGAACTGCATGTCATGGTCTGAGAGGCCATTGACTATTTGTAATATAATTTTGTTCATAGGACTTTTCTATAAAGGTATTATCAACAGCTGTTTGTGAGCAATTGGCTACCGCAGGGGGGAACTTTACAGTGGGAATTAAGTTGAATGATAGTGGTACTAACTCAAATAATTTCTTATTGGGAGAGTCAACATTGGAATCACCAGCAACCACTATTTCTTTGTTTTTGGTTGTTAAATGGGCCAGTACAACTTAAAGGTGGTTTATGAACAGATTAAAGTTACTTGCAGGTGCTCGATATTCACTTAATATTGTGAAGGATTTTTTGTAAAATTCTACTTCTGTTACACATGCTTCCATATGCTGTTCTAAGCAAAATTTATGAATGCCTATGTTCTTAAATTTAGGACAGTTCTTGATGAATGCGGCAACTCCTCCTTTCTCCATTTCGGCTCTACAAAACTGAGATGCTAACCTAAACCCTGTAAGACTAAAAAGTTATATACTTGTGATCACATGATGTTCAGACCGGCAGATTATGTCAGCTGGCTTTGAGGACCCTAATTCACCTACACAGATAATTAATTCATTAATTTTATTTCTCAGTCCTCGAATATTTTGATGCAATAAAGATAGCTGACATTTCACATTGACTGAGTTCCTTTCTCAAACGGAAGGTTTGTCTCAGTCCTAACCTCTCTTAAAATTTTGTTTCTTTTTTTCCTCCCTACCATACAAAATGGTCTTTTCTGAACCCTATAGCCACTGGTATTTTATCACTCATGACAGTGCCTCCCCACTTTAACTTTCCTGCTATTTTCCCAGTCAGTTTACCCTTCCCTTTCCTGATGAGGTGAAGGCCATGCCTAGTATAATCCTACCTATTGAGAGAATCAACAGGAAACAACCCAAGGTGTAACCCTGCACGCAACATAAGCAGCCGTTCCAACTCCAAATTAACTGTCTTGACTCAAGAGTTCAAATGAGGTCGGTCATGGCGATCAAGAACAGATACAAAGTCAATACTATTATGCTTCGATGCTGATGAAATCTTTGCAAGGTCACGCTCCTTGCTGTACCCAGGATCTCTGTCAATAATATTACATGGCCCACCCACTATAACCATGGTGTCTGCCTTAGTGAAATCTTTGCAAAGTAATCATAAATCCTCTAACACCTGCTCCAGATCAAAACTAGGTTTAAAAAAATTGGTGACTTGGTATTCTGATTCTAGTTCATAATGCAAAAGTTGCCAACACCTATTCCACGGGAACTACCTAAAAATAACACTTTCTTTCTCTTTACTGATTTTCCTACATTCTTACTTTTCACTTTGCTGCTGAATGTTTGTTGTGCCCTGTCTACACCTGCAATTACTTGAGGCTCTCTAGCTTTTAACTGAAGCAAAAGGTCAAACCTATTTTCCACATTCTCCACGAATCTGTCAGACAAGATTGATGACCTCTACATGTGGGGGTCTGAGTTGAGGTGTGGATTGTTGTCGGGATGATGATCCACGGCTGCTCATAAAAACTTCACTACTCTTCACACATTTGACTCAAGAACAAACTAGAACATTCTGTGGTGCAACGTCCTCCATAGCGTGTGCTAAACGTAGTGAGTGTTAAGGAACTGACGCAACAGGTGGCCATGGTCTCAAACGACTGGCTTCTATGGATGAAGGCTGGTAGCATCTGGTAGTTGGCCCACAGGCTGGGGGATACTAAGCTCACAGCACTGATCTTAAAACCAGCAGCTGGAGCCCACAGTTATTGGAGGCCAAATCTCGTGGTGGCTGCTTGTAGCATCGTGTCGCCTCGAGGAGTGGCATACACATCTCCTCGTAAATATTAGGTACCAGACTACGACACCTTTGACTGAAAATAATGGTAATTTATGTTGGAACAGAGCGTTCTTACTTTGCAAATCACAGCTATCAACCATGTAGACCATAAGAAGTGTATTGATTGGATGTGTAGTAACTGGCCCACAAACGCCTTTCTGCTGTGTCGTCGTTATGGCAGTGCCAGCTATTTTCCTGGGGCACAATGTGGGAATCTGCCAGTGGCATTGCGGCATCTGACGTAATGGTGTTTGGTTGGCTCTGAGCTGGCCCTCTGCCAAGATTTTTTGCAACAGCCATGGAAACATCTACATTTTACTCAGTAGCGCCGAAAAATAGTGGTGGCGCTGCAGATAGAATAACTGAATGGACGATACTGAGTCGAACCGGGGAAAACAAGAAACTTATGGCGCAACTTCGTTTCATAGGGCGTATCCTGAGGAATCAAGGAATTGTCAATTTGGTAATGGAGAGAAGTGTGTATATGTGGGTGTTGGGGAGGTGTTAAAACTGTAGAGGGAGGTAAAGTCTTTAATACAATTGGTAGGTTCAGACTGATGTACTTGTATTAGCTGTGCAGCGCTGAAGAGGCTTGCACAGAATACACTAGCTTGGGCAGTTGCATGAATCCAGTCTTGAGTCTGTAGAATATTGGGAAATGGGGCAAAATCGAAAGGTAGGCTTCAGGTTCACAAATTCTCGAGTTCTTTTGAGGGAAAACTCACGTGTAAGGTAGATCTCGTGTGATGCAGCACCCTTGGCTGTTGACATGACAAAAGACGTTTCTATATTCCTCTACAGAAGCCGTCCGGGGTGCCTGAACGGTTCTAGGCGCTACAGTCTGAAACCGCGCTACCACTATGGACACAGGTTCGAATCCTGCATCTGGCATGGATGTGTGTGATGTCCTTAGCTTAGTTAGGTTTAAGTAGTTCTAAGTTCTAGGAGACTGATGACCTCAGAAGTTAAGTCCCATTGTGCTCAGAGCCATTTGAACCATCTGAAAATAGAGATTATAAAGGAAATAGTCGTGTTTACCTACCACTTAATAGCAGGTAGTCAGCTCAGTAATGTCAATTAAAATTAACGGAACAGTGCTTGTTGATTAGTATTGTGATTTCCGATTACTTCATGTTGGTCTTCGAGAGAAAACCCAAGTTACAGATGTTGTTCCAACGTAATTTTCATAAGGCAAGTGAATAACACGATTGGTCAATCGCTTTATGCTGTATAGTTAATTGAGTATCGGACTTAATTTATGGTAGACTGCAGTTTGGTTTGTGAACAATAAATGATCTGATAAACTGCTAGTCCGTATTTGGATCACAACAATGGGAGAAGAGCTCCATGTCAGTAGTTTTGCATTCTTTCACGAATAGCTGAACACAAAACTGAAAGGTATTATTTTAAATATACTTAAATATATTCATAATTCTTAAGAGGTAACAAGATAGATGATTACATAGCGAAAGCTGAAGAACAAAGGACGATACGAAACAGGAAGGCATCTCCTCGCTGATCGCAGACAAAATATGAAGGCCTCTCTGTTCTTTATCATCATATAAAATATTTCATGTAGTTACTAACATTTGTGAACTCTATGGTACACACATATTTCATAAGCATAAAAAAGAAATATTTTCTTGGTGTCTTAATTTGCCTACGATATATTTTACTACGATACTGGCTGTTACATGAGTAATTATTCAAGTGGTGTGCCAGAAAATTATAAGATTGGTGTATACAAGAAAAACAATGCACTATTTGACATGGTTTAAATAAACAGTTTGACAAATCATTTACATTGGCATGGGAGATATTTGTAGAAGATACACTAACTTAAAGTTTGACAGGTATCAATGTTCGGTGGATAAGAGGGTAAATCAGTTCAGTGATTTGTCTGCCTGTGGGAAATGATGCAACGACTGCTGGAGTGACGTCGCAGTTGGCTTGTATGATGTCAATCGGTCGGTGACGACCGACTTAGTACGATCTCTGGTTGTGCACGTCGCAGCAGAGGTGATCATCGAGGCGCGGCCCGTCCAAGACTGTAGCCATGAAAGCCGTGCTGCCTGTTCACCGGCCGCACTGGACTACAGCAGTCTCGTCCGAGCGAGTCCCTGACGTCACCCCAAGGGCCGAGTAGTGCTGTTGCGAAACTACCTGTATGCCACAGGCTCCGCAGAGTCGCGCATGCAGACCGAGCCCACGGGCCGCGGCCCCACTGCCCCGAACGGAGCGAGCCTGTGACGTCACTGCACTAGTGCCTTGCGCAAGCGCTGGTGTACTGCGGCCTGCGGGCTATTGGTAGCACTGACCGCAGTTGTGAGCTACGGGCTACGAGCGGCTAGTGGAGCAGAGTTTGGTTCGTATGTTCAAATGTGTGTGAACTCTTGTGGGACTTAACTGCTAAGGTCATTAGTCCCTAAGCTTACACACTACTTAACCTAAATTATCCTAAGGACAAACACACACACCCATAGACGAGGGAGGACGTGAACCTCCGCCAGGACCATCCCCACAGTCCATGACTGCAGTGCCTTAGACCGTGAGAGTTAGGTGGAGTGGTGGGATTTCTTCACTTTTCTCGTAACACACGAAATGAACGCAGAAACTAAACGTGGTTCACAGAAGAAGGAGCACATGTCAAGGAAAAGGGAAGTAAAAGAAAAACTAATCAGTGGTGAGTAGAGAACCACACAGCCTAAAGAGAATTTTAAAGGTTCAGTTTGGACCGTGTTAAGGCCTATCGTGGATGGTGTTAGGAAAAGCGTTCATTTTGTTTGCTGTTCACTGTGCGGTGAATTTTCCTCTCATGCTGAAGGATCAAGTGGCACTTCGTACATTTCTCGCCATCCGTGGGTCTCTAATAAACAATGGTCTTATGTGGAAGAGAAAACGAATTCCTAAACCCGCTCAGGTGATAACTGTCGATAAATGCCTTTCTATGCGTGCAATTGACGTGAGGTCTTACGGAACTATAAGAGGTGAACGTCTTATGGATCTTGTTCAGACGTTAATTGACACTGCAAAGGCCATTATGTCTCACCCCACAACTGTGTCATGGTACATGGCAGAAAGTGTTATAAGCCTATGACATATAATTATGCCTGAGGTAATTGCTCCTGTTTCTTTGACTAGACTCTGAGATCTCTCATTTTGTTTAAACTCAGTTTCTAGATAAACCAAAAACGGGAGGTAACATTCTAAGAGCACTGTTTAGTCGATTTATGTCTTGGTATCCACGACTCTATTTTGAAAGACATGCATTACACAACTGATCAAGGTACCATCATTGTCGTTGAACTGCACGATTATTTACGATTGCATTGTTCCTGCTATATGCTAAATACAGCTTTATGAAATAATTTTGATGCGGAGTATCGTTGGAATAAGCAGCTGACAATGTTAGAATGTCCTTGTGCGAAAAGCTATCTGAGAAGGGAGAAATAACCCGAAATAAAGGAACTGATATCACGCTGATGAAAGAAATTTTTACGGTATGTATGCTATTCTATTACTGTAATTCTTATACGCAATCGTTTAATTTAAAGCTTTTAAAACATAATTTTTTTGTAGCTCTTCAAAGCGGCGTCCAAGTAATAGGAACTGGAGAAATCACCTACACTGCACATTCTGTTGACATGGACGATGACAATGCTGAAGATTTGAGTAAGGTGCCCCAATACAGAGAACCTTCTGAAATCGGACTTTTACATAAACACCTCAAATTTTACTTAGATGAAAAGCTATTTCTCCAGAGATATTGTGAGGTAGGAACTATCCTCTGGCCACCATTCGTCATTTAAAAATGATATCTCAAGATAAGAGGCGTAAAGTTATGAAAAGGATGCAGTAATTTCCCTTCGTCATAAATATATACACCAACACCCCGTAGGCCGCAGTACACTACGGTTTGCGCACGGCACTGGTTCAACGACGTCACGGGTTCGCTCACTGAGGAGCAGTGAGGCCGCTGCCCGTAGGCTGCGTCTCCATTCGCATCTCTGCTGAGCCTCTGGCGTACAGGTGATTTCGCAACAGCACTTTTCGGTCCTTGGGTTGACGTCAGGGACTCGCTCGGCCCGAGACTGCTGTAGTCCAGGGCCGCCGCAGCTCGCGGGACGATCCTCTGTGCACGACTTTGCACAGTGTGGCCTGTCGGCCCTCGATGCGACTGCCCTGGCTGAACCGGTAGCGCCCAGCAAGGCTCGCACAGCTGTCATGGCTACGGTCCTGGACGGGCATCGCCTCGATGCCCAACCCTGTAGCGAAGTGCACAACCAAAGCTCGCACACAGCTAGTCGTCACCGACCGATTGACAACATACAAGCCAACTGCGACGTCACTCCAACAGTAATTGCACCAATTCCCACGGGCAGACACATCACTCAACTGACTTAAACTCTTATCCTCAGAACTTTGATACCTCTAAAATTTTAAGTTAGTGTATCCTGTACAAATATCTCCCATGCCAATGTAAATGATTTGTCAAACTGTTTATTTAAAACATGTAAAATAGTGTATTTTTCTTGTATACACCAATCTTGTAATTTTATTGTACACGACTTGAATGAGTACTCATGTAACAGTCAGTATAGTAGTCAAAAGTATCGTATAAAAACGTAAGACATCAAGAACATTTTTCTTTCTATATATTTATGAAAGACGTGTGTACCAGAGAGTCCACAAATGTTAATAAGCACGTGTTAATATTTTCTATGATAATAAATAACAGAGAATCTCTCACATTTTTTTCTGCTATCAGCTTTTTTTAAAATCTCATTTTGTTCGTTTTTGTTCGTTGCATCTGCTCGGGGCGGACGTCATAAGACATCCGTTTAAGATCGTTGTTGATCGATTAACTCCGTTTTTTTTATTATTACAGAGGGCAGCTAACCCTCTGACCGAGCACGCTGAGGTTCCGTGCTAGCGTCAACTAGGAGATGACTTCCTGTTTCGTATCGTCTTTTGTCCTTCAGCTTTCACTATGTAAGCATCCATCTTGTTAGCTGTTAAGAACCATGGATATGTTTAAGTATATTTAAATTAATACCTTTCAGCTTTGTGTTCAGCTATTCGTGAAAGAAATGCAAAACTGCTGACATGGAGTCCATCCGCTATTGGTGTCATCCAAATACTGATTAGCAATTTATCAGATCATTTATGGTGCACGAAAGAACCTACAGTCTTTCAGAAACGAAGTCCGATACTCAATTAACTATAGAGCATAATGCGATTACCCGATCACGTTATGCACTTGCCTTATGGAAATTACATTTGAGCCACATCTGTAACTTTGCGTTTCTCTCGAACACCAACAAGGAGTAATCGGAAATCAGAACAGGAATCAACAAGCACTGCTCGGTTAATTTCAATTGCCATTGCTGAGTTAACTAACAACTTCCAAACGCTCATCCACGTACCTGAGAGGTTGTTGCTATTGTTGAATGTGGACCGCTTATACTGTGGTCACTTCATGTGTGGTTTCAGTTTAACGTCATACCAGAGACATATCTGATTACAACAACAAAATAATACAAGAACCACTACTTCAGTTCGCTGTATCGGCCAATAGTGTGAGATAAATAGCTTTTCTCATACGAGAATGAGCAACGCTGTTAATTTAGAGCAATATAGAAACGTCTTTTTCCATATCAACAGCTGATGGGGATGAATCACACGATATATACCCTACTAAGGAGTTCTCCCACTAAAGAACTAGCAAAATTGTCGACCAGTAGCCTACCACTCCCTCCCGCCCCATTCCTCAATGTTGTTGTTGTGGCCCACAGTCTGAAGACTGGTTTGGTGCAGCTGCCCAAGCTAGTTTATTCTGTGCAAGGCTTTTCAGCTCTGCACAGCTAATGCAATGAATTTGCTAACTGTATTCAAAACTTAGTCTTCCTCTACAATTTTAACGCACCCCACCGGTTCCCAATACCAACATATACACACTTTTCTCCATTACCAAACTGACAATTCCTTGATGCCTCAGGAAATGCCCTATGAAACGAAGTTGTGTCATAAATGTCTTGTTTTCTCCAGTGCAACTCAGTATCTTGTTATCAGTTATTCGATGTGGAGCGCCACTGCTATTTTTCTGCCCTAATGAGTAAAATTGTGATGTTGCCATGACTGTTGCAAAAGAGTGGGCCAGCTCAGAGCCGACCAAACACGATATACGTTAGATGCAGGAAAGCCACTGGCAGATTCCCACACATTATGCTCCACGAAAGGGCTGACACCACCATATCGACGACACAGCAGAAAAGCGTTGGTAGAGCAGTTACTACACATCGAATCAACTTTTTATGGCCTACATGGTTGCAAGCTGTACCCACATAAATTACCATTATTTTCAGTAATAGGTGTCTCAGTCGGTAGCTACTACTTACGAGGAGAGGTATATACCACTCCACGAGGCAACATGATGTTACAAGCAGCCACCACGAGATTTGGTCTCCACTAACTGTGGGCCCCTGCTGTTGGTCTTAAGATCAGTGATGTGGGCTTAGCATCTTCCAGCCAAAGGGTCAACTACCAGGTGCAACCAGCCTTCCGCCATAGAGGGATATCTTTTGACACCATGGCCACCAACTATGGAGGACGTTTCAGCACAGAACGTTCTAGTGTGTTCTTCAGTAAAATATACGACTAATAGTGAAGTTTTTATGAGCATCCATCGATCATCATCCCGACAACAATCCACCACCTCAACTCAGATTTCCATGTGTAGAGGTCATACATCCTGGACCTCCACATTTTGATGTCATAAGTGTGTGTCACATCTAAATTTCAGTGACAGAGGAACCTTGCCAGCCACCCTCCCTGGAGACAATGACTCTCGACTACCTCAGGGTTGCAGTTTCGTCGAGACACAGCATCAGTATGCAGTGGGTGAGTGCAGTAAGTGTTCTATTTTGAGTCCACTGACTGGTATTTATTTTCCCCCGCGAGTATCACGTCGACACATTGCACCTTTTAGTGACTTTTCAGTTCCGTTTTCATGTGTGACATGTGTCAAGTAAACGCTGACTGTGTTCTGAGGATGTGTAAATATGAACGTTATTTTTGCCTATCAGCAATGGGTGTGGCTCATTGTCTGGAAGTATATATGGTGTTAACCATGCGTAGCTTCTTAGGAGGGGAAGATGAGTTTTGTGGAGAAGTCGGAGTTTTGTGATTGTTTATGTCGTTTTGAATTGGAAATGTATTTCATTTCGAATAATAAATGTGGCTCACTACGTTTAAGCACGTTAAGTATCAGTCATGAGTAAGTTAAGTTACAGTAA
Organism: Schistocerca gregaria; assembly: GCF_023897955.1. Lineage (NCBI taxonomy): Eukaryota > Metazoa > Arthropoda > Insecta > Orthoptera > Acrididae > Schistocerca > Schistocerca gregaria. Next base: position 396,889,941 of record NC_064931.1, on the reverse strand, counting down.
GTGTTAGCCGACAAAACACCATAACGTCAGATGCAGCAATGCCACTGGCAGATTTCCACATTGTGTTCCAGAGAAGGGGCTGGCACCGCCATAATGACGACGCAGCAGGAAGGCGTTGGTAGCCCAGTAACTAAACATCCAATCAACAGACTTATTATGCTCTACATGGGTAGAAGCTGTGATTTGCAAAGCTCTGTCCCAACATAAATTACCATTATTTTTAGTCAAAGGTGTCTCAGTCTGGTAGCTACTATTTAAGAGGAGAGGTATTGCCGCTGCACGAGGGGACATTACGCTACAAGCAGTCGCCATTGGATTTGGCCCTCACTAACTGTGGGACCCCGCTGCTGGTTTTGAGATCAGTGCTGTGAACTTAGCATCTTCGAGTCTGTGGGCCAACTACCAGGTACAACCAGTCTTCAGCCATAGAAAACAGTCGTTTGAGACCATGGTTACCAGTTGCGTCAGTTCCTTAACACTCGCAGTCTTCAGCACACAATATGTTGCACCACAGAATGTCCTAGTCTGTTTTTCAGTAAAATGTACGACTAACAGTGAAGTTTTTATGAGCAACCTTGTGTCATTATCCCGGCAACAATCCACCACCTCAACTCAGACATCCACGCGTAGAGGTCGTCCATCATGGACCTCCACATTTTGATGTCAGAAGTGTGTGTCACGTCTAAATTTCAGTGACTGGGGAACCTTACCAGCCACCATCCCTGGGACGATGACTCTCTACTGCCTCAGGGTTTCTGGTTCTTGGACGCACCGCATCAGTGCACAGTTTCTGAGTGCACCGACTGTTCTATTTTTTCCTCTACGAGTATCACGTCGAATCATTGCACCTTTTAGCAGCTTTTCAGTTCTGTTTTCATGTGTGACATGTGTCAAGTAAATGCTGACTGTGTTTTGAGGATGTGTAAATATTTTTGCCTATCATAAATGGGTTTGTCTCACTGTCTGGAAGTGTATAAGGAGTTAACCATGCGTAACTTCTTAGGAGGAAAAGATGAGTTTTGTCAAGAAGTCGAAGTTTTGTGGTAGTTTTCGCCGTTTTTAATATGCAATGTATGTCATTTTGAGCAATAAATGTGGCTCACTACGTTTAATCACGTAAAGTAGTAGTCATGAGTAGCCGCTCAGTGACAGAAGTGAAATTACGGTAAGTGTTAGGATAGAATTAGATTAAGTGTCCTTGTCATCGTACTGTTTTGTTCTCCTCGTTTTTAGTTTGCATAATTTGTGGGGGATACCCTGGTGTAGAGGTTGCGAATTTCTGCAGCCTGGACCAGATGTGGAGGGAAGTGCATTTGCCGATAATTTTTGTGTGATGCAGAGTGCAACTGCCAAGAGTAAGGACGTTGTACAAAAAGCTATCAATAAGGCTGATTGTATTGCATTCCGCCCATGGTAGCTGAATGGTCAGTGCGACAGAGTGTCATGCTTACCGGCCCGCGTTCGATTCCCGGCTGGGACGAAGATTTTCGCAGCTCAGTGACTGGGTGATGTGTTCTACTTATCATCATCATTTTATCCCCATCGACACGCAAGCCGACGAAGTGGTGTCAACTCGAAACACTTGCACCAGGCGAACGGTCTCCCCGACGGGAGCCCCAGCCACACAGCACTTCAATTTATTGTATTGCAGATGATGTGGGCACTGAAATGGTACAGACGCAATTAATATTTCAGAAGGATGCAGATTCGGCACCATCTGTGACGGCACTGCTTCCTCAGAACGTGGGAGAGAAGATAGAGGAAATGTGCTTGTAAGGTTTAAGATCGGGCCGACAAGGCTTGTGCCAGTGGATCAGGAGATTGACAAACTTGACAACACTTACAGTGTATTGCATGATGCAGGCGAAGGCTGCTGCGTAGTCCTAGGGCTATACTTTCTCGTCAAGCATCATGCCGAAACTGAATTTCGACGGCCGGCAAGAGTGGGCGTGCGGTTCTAGGTGCTACAGTCTGGAACCGCGCGACCGCTATCGTCGCAGGTTTGAATCCTGCATCGGGCATAGATGTGTGTGATGTCCTAAGGTTAGTCAGGTTTAAGTAGTTCTAAGTTCTAGGGGATTAATGACTTCAGAAGTTAAGTCTCATAGTGGTCAGATCCATTTGAACCATTTGACTTTCGACGAAGCGCGGTGGAACTCAGGGGGATAGTGTTCAAGCTGGGGGAAGCTGTCACCAGTCGAATACTGTCACAAGGTTCGTTTGTCATGAAGGACAAATGCGGGCTGTATCACTAAGACTTAATTTCATGATATAGTGGCAAATGGCACTGGGAAATTCTTTTTGGTGACCGAAGGTGTTGCTGACTAATACGATTCTGTACTTCGCCTCTGGGTAGGGAATCGTCGTTGAGCACGCAGCGTCCAGTGATTGAGAGCACTTTTTCTGTCTATACTCACGTCGAGACGTTATCTAAATTACGTCGTTGTGACTGTGAGTTCGCGTTTCTTGTCTGTAGAATACAAAGAAGAGAATGGCACAACCTCGTTTCATAGGCCATATCCTGATGCATCAAGGACTTATCAGTTTGGTAATGGAGAGAAGTGCGTATATGTCAGTGTTGGGGAGGGGGGTGTTAAAATTGTAGTGGGAGACAACGCTTGGTTGCAGTTAGCAGGTTCAAACTGACGCACATTGTATTAGCTGTGCAACGCTGAAGAGGCTTGCACAGAATAGACTAGCTTGGGCAGGTGCAACAAACCAATCTTCATACCGTAGGCCACAACAACAACATTGGGGAAGGGGGCGGGAGAGAGAGGTAGGATTCTGGTTCGCAAGTTTGCACGTTCGTTACTGGGAGATCATCTAAGTAAGGTAGATCTCGTGGGATTGAGCCCCATTGGCTGTTGACATGGAAAAAGACGTTTCTGTATTGCTCTAAATTATCGGCGCTGCTCAATCTCGGGTGAGAAAAGCTATTTAGCTCACACTATTGGCCGATAAAGCGAACTTGTATTATTTTGTTGTTGTAAACAGAAATGTCTCTGGTATGACGTTAAACTGCAACCACACATGGAGTGACCACAGTATAAGTGGTCCTTATCCAACAATAGCAACAACCTCTCTGGTAGGTGGATGAGCGAGAGGAAGTTGTTAGTCAATTCAGTGATGTCAATTGTAATTAACCGAGCAGTGCTTGTTGATTCCTGTTGTGTTATCCGATTACTCCAGGTTGGTGTTCGGGAGAAACGCGAAGTTACAGATGTGGCTCCAATGTAATTTTCATAAGGCAAGTCAATAACGCAATCGGTCAATCGCATTATGCTCTATAGTTAATTGAGTATCGGACTTCGTTTCTGAAACACTACAGGTTCGTTGTTGCAACATAAGTATCTGATAAATTGCTAATCAGTATTTGGATCACACCAATGTCGGATGGGCTCGACATCAGCAGTTTTGCATTTCTTTTATGCATAGCTAACCGCCGTCTGCTTCATGTCTGCTGTGCAGCGAGCTACGTTAATTTAAGTATTAACTGTGTTTTTGTTACTTGTCACTTCTTCTTCCGTGTGTTTTTGCTTTTAGGAAGCTTTAATTGTCGAGTGCTATTAATAGTGTTCCATAGATTTCGTGTTTGTTTTGAATACAGTCAAAGAGAGTCCCTTTAGTCAGCCATAGTGCCAGTAGTACTAGTGTTTGTTTTCAATACAGGTCTGATAAAGGTAGTGCTATTTTCATTGTTTTCTACAAGAAGTGGCTAGCAATCACAGTTTAGTCAAAAATCAACTGCCTTTAGAGAATTATCAGTCTAGTTAAAAGTTGATTAACTCTCTTCAGTAAATTGATTCCATAGGATGGATAGGATGTGTGACTGCTGTGTACAGACTCAGGAGGAACTGGCCGCTGTTCGCGAACAGCTGAACGTGTTGATGGCCGCGGTCAGCCGTCTTCAGGCTTCTGCCTCGGAGTGTAGCGGCAGTGGGGAGTCTGGTGCGTCGCAAGGTACACAACTGCCCAGGTGTTACATGCTTCACCCACTGTCCCTGCTGTCGAGACATCTTCGCGGGTACCGGGCGCGGTTGGGGCACCCTCTCCCCAAGGGGAGTGGAGGGTTCAGCGGCGTTCGCGGCGCACGAGGCGGAGAGAAAATGTGGAGGCTGGCCGTGTGGCATCGCCCGCTCTGCCTGTGAGTGGACATGTGGCTGCTCCTTCAGCAAGGTCCGAGCAGGCACACGGGGTGAGGGGTTTATTAGTTATTGGGAGCTCCAACGTTAGGCGGGTGATGGAGCCCCCTAGGGAAATAGCCGAAAGGTCGGGGAAGAAGGCCAGCGTTCACTCTGTCTGCTTGCCGGGGGGTCTCATCCGAGATGTGGAGGAGGCCCTACCGGCAGTGATTGAGAGCACTGGGTGCACCCGACTGCTAATTGTTGCTCATGTCGGCACCAATGACTCCTGCCGTCTGGGTTCAGAGGTCTTCCTCAGTTCGTTCAGGCGGTTGGCGGAGTTGGGGAAGGCGGAAAGCCTCGCCTTCGGGGTGGTATCAGAGCTAACTATTTGTAGTATCGTTCCCAGAACCGATCGCGGTCCTCTGGTTTGGAGCCGAGTGGAAGGCTTAAACCAGAGGCTCAGACGATTCTGCGGAGGGCTGGGGTGCAAATTTCTCGACCTCCGCTATCGGGTGGAGAAATGTAGGGTCCCCCTGAATAGGTGAGGCGTGCACTACACGCCGGAAGCGGCTACAAGGGTAGCGGAGTACGTGTGGAGTGCCCATGGGGTTTTTTTAGGTTAGAGAATTCGCTCCCTAGGCCCGACAAGAAGCCTCCTGAGACGCGGCAAGATAGGAGTAGGCAAAATGCAACCGGGAATAATAATATTAATGTGCTGATAGTAATCTGCAGGAGCGTCTATAGAAAGGCCCCAGAACTGCTCTCATTAATAAACGGTCACAACGCCCATATAGTACTAGGGACAGAAAGTTGGCTGAAACCAGACTTAAACGGTAATGAAATCCTAAACTCAGATTGGAATGTATACCGCAGAGATAGGCTGGACAGTGAAGGGGGAGGCGTGTATACAGCGATACGAAGTGCAATAGTATCGAATGAAATTGACGGAGATCCGAATTGTCAAATGATTTGGGTGAAGGTCACGGTTAAAACAAGCTCAGACATGGTAATTGGATGTGTCTATAGGCCTCCAGGCTCGGCAGCTGTTGTGGCCCAGCACCTGAAGAATAATTTGGAAAATATTTCCAGTAGATTTCCCCACCATGTTATAGTTCTGGGTGGAGATTTTAACTTGCCGGATATAGACTGGGAGACTCAAATGTTCATAACGGGTGGAAGGGACAAAGAATCCAGTGAAATATTTTTAAGTGCTATATCTGAAAACTACCTTGAGCAGTTAAACAGAGAACCGACTCGTGGGGATAACATATTAGACCTTCTGGTGACAAACAGACGCCAACTATTTCAATCATTTAATACAGAACAGGGAATCAGCGATCATAAAGCGGATGCTGCATCGATGATTTCAGCCGTAAGTAGAAATATTAAAAAAGGTAGGAAGATTTTTCTGTTTAGCAAAAGTGACAAAAAGCAGATTACAAAGTACCTGATGGCTCAACATAAACGTTTTGTCTCAAGTACAGATAGTGTTGAGGATCAGTGGACAAAGTTCAAAACCATCGTACAATATGCGTTAGATGAGTATGTGCCAAGCAAGATTGTAAGAGATGGAGAAGAGCCACCGTGGTACAACAACCGCGTTAGAAAACTGCTGAGGAAGCAAAGGGAACTTCACAGCAAACATAAACATAGCCAAAGCCTTGCAGACAAACAAAAATTACGCGAAGCGAAATGTAGTGTGAGGAGGGCTATGCGAGAGGCGTTCAATGAATTCGAAAGTAAAGTTCTATATACTGACTTGGCAGAAAATCCTAAGAAATTTTGGTCCTTTGTCAGAGCGGTAGGTGGATCAAAACAAAATGTCCAGACACCGTGCCCAAATGGTACTGAAACAGAGGATGACAGACTAAAGGCCGAAATTCTAAATGTCTTCTTCCAAAGCTGTTTCACAGAGGAAGACTGCACTGTACTTCCTTCTCTAGATTGTCACACAGTTGACAAAATGGTAGATATCGAAATATACGACAGAGGGATAGAGAAACAATTAAAATCGCTCAAAAGAGGAAAGGCCGCTGGTCCTGATGGGATACCAGTTCGATTTTACACAGAGTACGTGAAGGAACTTGCCCCCCTTCTTGCAGCGGTGTACCGTAGGTCTCTAGAAGAGCGTAGCGTTCCAGAGGATTGGAAAAGGGCACAGGTCATCCCCATTTTCAAGAAGGGACGTCGAACAGATGTGCAGAACTATAGACCTATATCTCTAAAGTCGATCAGTTGTAGAATTTTGCAACACGTATTATGTTCGAGTATAATGTCTTTTCTGGAGACTAGAAATCTACTCTGTAGGAATCAGCATGGGTTTCGAAAAAGACGGTCGTGTGAAACCCAGCTCGCGCTATTCGTCCACGAGACTCAGACGGCCATAGACACGGGTACACAGGTAGACGCTGTGTTTCTTGACTTCCGCAAGGCGTTTGACACAGTTCCCAACAGTCGTTTAATGAACAAAGTAAGAGCATACGGACTATGAGACAAATTGTGTGGTTGGATTGAGGAGTTCCTAGATAACAGAACGCAGTATGTCATTCTCAATTGAGAGAAGTCTTCCGAAGTAAGAGTGATTTCAGGTGTGCAGCGGGGGAGTGTCATAGGACCGTTGCTATTCACAATATACATAAATGACCTGGTGGATGACATCGGAAATTCCCTGAGGCTTTTTGCAGATGATGCTGTGGTGTATCGAGAGGTTGCAACAATGGAAAATTGTACTGAAATGCAGGAGGATCTGCAATGAATTGACGCATGGTGCACGGAATGGCAATTGAATCTCAATGTAGAAATTTTAATGTGCTGCGAATATATAGAAAGATAGATCACTTATCATTTAGCTACAAAATAGCAGGTCAGCAAATGAAAGCAGTTAATTCCATAAATTATCTGGGAGTACGCATTAGGAGTGATTTAAAATGGAATGATCATATAAAGTTGATCGTCGGTAAAGCAGATGCCAGACAGATTCATTGGAAGAATCCTAAGGAAATGCAATCCGAAAACAAAGGAAGTAGGTTACAGTACGCTTGTTCGCCCACTGCTCGAATACTGCTCAGCAGTGTGGGATCCGCATCAGATAGGATTGACAGAAGAGATAGAGAAGATCCAACGGAGAGCAGCGCGCTTCGTTACAGGATCATTTAGTAATCGCGAAAGCGTTACGGAGATGATAGATAAACTCCAGTGGAAGACTCTGCAGGAGAGACGCTCAGTAACTCGGTACGGGCTTTTGTTAAAGTTTCGAGAAAATACCTTCACCGAAGAGTCAAGCAGTATATTGCTCCCTCCTACGTATATCTCGCGAAGAGGCCATGAGGATAAAATCAGAGAGATTAGAGCCCACACAGAACCATACCGACAATCCTTCTTTCCACGAACAATACGAGGCTGGAATAGAAGGGAGAACCGATAGAGGTACTCAGGGTACCCTCCGCCACACACCGTCAGGTGGCTTGCGGAGTATGGATGTAGATGTAGATGTAGAAAGCTGATGAAGACATTAATACAAAGATATATGTTTAGTTTGTTAAAGTAATATATGTGAAAGGTATTAATTCGAATATACTTAAATATACTTATGGTTCTTAAGAGCTAACGAGATAGATGCTTACATAGCGAAAGCTGAAGAACAAAGGACGATACAAAACAGGAAGGCATCGCATAGCTGATTTCAGAAAAATGTAAAGGCCTCTGTGTTCTTTATTATCACAGGAAGTCTTACATTCACTAATTACCATTTGTGGACTCTCTGGTACAGACATATTTTTTCTTGGTGTCTTACATTTGCCTACGATGCATTTGACTGTGATACTGGCTGTTACATGAATAGCATTTAAGTCGTTTACAACAAATTTACAAAACTGTTGTATACACGAAATATCAATACACAGTTCGACATGTTTTGAGCAAACGGTTTGACAAATCATTTTCTTTGACATGGGAGATATTTGTACAAGATGCACTAACTTAAAATTTGAGAGGTATCATTGTTCTGAGATTAAGGGGTTAAGTCAGTTCAGTGACGTGTCTGCACATGGCAGTTGATGAAACCACAACTGAAGTGACGTCGCAGTTGGTTTGTATGATGTCAATCTGTTGGTGACGACCTGCTTAATGCGAGCTCTGATTGTGCAGAAGAGATGGGCATCGCGGCGCGGCCCGCGAGCTGCGGCCGCATTGGCATACAGCAGTCTCGGGCCTAGCAAGTCCCTGACGTCACCCGAAGGGCCGGGCAGTGCTGTCGCCAAAGAACCTGTCTGCCACGCACTCAGCAGAGTTTCGTATGGAGACCCAGCCCAGGGGCCGCGGCCTACCTACTCCACACGGAGCTAGTTCGTGACGTCACTGCACCAGTGCCTTGCACAAGCATCGGTGTGCTGCGGCCTACAGGCTGTTGATATTATTGACAGCATTTGCGAGCCACGGGCTACGAGCGGTGAGTAAAGCAGTGTTTAGTGCGGTCTTGGGAGTTCTTCATTTTTGTCGTAACGCACAAAATCAGCATGGAAACTCAACGCGGTTTGCAGAAGAAGGAGTGCATGCTAAGAAATAGGGAAGTAGAAGAAAATTAATCAGTGATGACTAGAGAACCGCACAGCATGAAGCGAATCTTAAAAGTTCAGTTTGGACCGTGTTAAAGTCGGCTTTGAATTGCGTAGTAAAAACTTTCATTTGGTTTCCTGTTCTCTGTGCAGTGAAATTTACTCTCATAATGAAGGGTCAAGTGGCACTTCACACATTTCTCGCCATCCGTGCGTTTCTAATAAACAAGCGTCTTATGTGGACGAGAAAACGACTTCCTAAACCTGCTCGGGAGATAATTTTCGATAAATGCGTGGCTATATGTGCACATGACATAAGGTCGTACGGAACTATAAGAGATGAAGGTCTTACGGATCTTGTTCAGACGTTAATTGACACTGCAAAGACCATTATGTCTCACATCACCACTGTGTCGCCGTACATGGCAGAAAGTGTTTAAAGGCTGTGACATATAATTATGCCTGAGGTAATTCCTCATACAACAAAAGGTGGATACTCAGCAACTACTGACATGTGGACATCCAGCGCGAGAAGGAAACAATTATATGACATGTACTGTATCCTGTTTCATTGACCGGACTCTGAGATCTCGCATTTTGTTTACAACTTAGTTTCCAGATGAACAAAAAACGGGCGGTAACAGTCTAAGAGAATTGTTTAGACGATTTATGTCTATTGGTATCCATTATTAAAGACATGGAGTAATATACTGATCAAGGTACTAACATTATCGCTACACTGCGTGATTATTCACGATTGAATTGTTCCCGCTATATGTTAAATAGAGAGCAAGGAAATATTTTTATGTGGAGTATATATGCGTCAATTGTCCATACGTTTTGATTGCAGCGAAAGAACGCGTCACTTACGTAAAGGAATGTTGTCTTCTTAATGCTCTTGATAGATCACCGAGCCAATCTAACGATACTCTCCCGATTATGCAGCTGACAATGTTAGAATGTATTTGTGCGAAGAGCTCTCTGAGAAGGGAGAAATAGAACGAAATAATGGAACTGATTTCATGCTGATGAAAGAACTTTTTACGGTATGTATGCTATTCTGTTATTCTAATTCTTATACGCAATCGTTTATTTTATAGCTTTTTGAAACATAAGTGTTTTTGTAGCTCTTCAAAGTGACGTCCAATGAATTAGAACTAAAAAAAATAACCTACACTGCACCTTCTGCAGACATGGACGATGACAATGTTAAAGCAATTGAGCCAGGCGCCCCAGGACAGAGAGACTTCTGAAATCCGAATTTTACATAAACGCCTCAAATTATACTTAGATGAAAAGCTATTCTTCCAGAGACACTGTGAGGCAGCAACATTCCTCTGGCCACTATTCGACATTTAAAAATGATATCTGAAGATAAGAGGCGTTAAGTCATGTAAATGATTTATCTTTACTGCATCTCCAATCGTCTTTTCTCTTTGTTCTCGCTAGTGGGTTTGAAGGGATCTGGCTTAGCTTTCGATCTAGAAATAGTTATCTCAATGTATTCTGCTCTTCTGGAAGTTACAAAAATAACATTTAAGGTTCTGAAATAGGAGAGACACTCATTCGTACATGTTCCTCCACAACTGGAAACACGTGAATCCTTGGGAATCCATGTTGCCCTAAATGAAAGTTTGAATTTTTGCCGTATATGCACTGAAATATTAATTTTGCTGTCCTCAGGCAAAAAGAAGAGAGGTGTAATGAGGCTGGGCATGTATTTCAGAGCCCCACCACATCAAAAAACAAATCTTTTTGAAGCACATAAATTCTGCTACTTCATCCGCTGGATTTCTAGTTGTACAAGTTGAAGATGGGAGTGAGACGTTTGGGTTGCCTACACTCGATGCCAGTCAACATCTGCACTGAATAGCAGAAATGTATACAAGGATAAATTTGTGAACAGAATTAAATATTTGGGAGATGCAATAAACATTTTGAAGTTTACCGGTGACACTGCAGTTCTGTCAGAGACAGCAAAGAACTGGGAAGGGATTATAAGATACCGCTCAATGGAACTGAATAAAAGGAAGTGGAACGTATTCGAATGAAACCTAGGAATACCAACGGATTTTCCATAACGTGTACTACAAAAGGGGGGGGGAATATATGACCAACACAAAGATATACTGATTTCGTTAATTTTCGTTCTCTTTTACGCACAACATACTTTTTAAAGATATATTTATGTGTAAGAAGGGTCCTAAATCTGAAAATTTGAATATCACACCTGTTCTGAACATTCACATCCACTGACAAGACCTAAATTTTAGCGTTTCGTTATACTGAAAAATTTAAAACAATTGCAGAATGTGGTAGAAGAAATCTCTAAAAATCACAAATATTTTTTTTCAAAATTTTAAAATATTATGTACAGTCGTGCTTAAAATAATCCGAACGACCTGAATTGCATTTCGCCTGATTCGCATGCAACCCACATAACGCAGCTGTCTAGCAGGTCCTCTAATCGCTGCTTGGTACAGTCATTTGACTATTGAGAATGTTTCCAACAAGTCACCAATAGAAAACACTGCTCTGTATCGCAATAACTCAAGATGTAAAGTAATACCACGATACTACAAATATCAGGAAACTCCTTATCACAGATAAGACTGTCCTTAAGCTTGTAAGTTCACATTTATTGCAATGAATGACATACCTGAAATGTTACCACTCACATTATTACGTCAGATAGGTAATGCACGTAGTAGCATCACTAGAGCAGAGCACATGGAAAGACACTGTACGTGTCGTGGTACCATACGTTGCTAGGAAACTACACTCGCCAAGCACTGAGATTTCCTGTCCAGTAAGTGCAGTCAGCGTGGACTGTGAAGTATGATGCGGGAGTGAACCAAGCAGGTCATACGTCGATTTGTTCAGTAAAGAAACTTACGCACCAGTGTCCAGCTGCGTGTGAACAGAACGTCCACAAATGAGCAAAGTCACAAAAAGTTTCCTCGCATCGCGCTGAATGCAAGAGGAAGTGTCTGGCAAAACTTGATTCACACGACCAGCTGTCAAAGAAAGTGAAGCAGTACGCTTTGAATAAATGCCATTAACATCCATAGGCTGCTGTGAATCATGATTATGGCAGTTGCCGTTGCGGTGACGCTCGCGCGAGTGACGCGAACTGGAGACAATTAGTGAATTAGAGTTTCTCTTAATACACACAGTTTGCACATGTCCTTTCTTATTACAGAAATAACACAGTCCACGATGGGTGTCCACGATACCAGTTCGGACATGATTTCAGTTTCTTAGTGGGTCCCTGGTGTAAAATTTGTCTACTTGCGCTAGCGGCGGGGCGTGGCTGGCCGTGCTGGCGGGTGGGAGGGCACGTGTTGTGCCGCGCTAACAGTACTCACATTAGGCGTCAAGTCGAACGTGGAAGTAGCCGTGTCTAATAAATCTTATCTGTCTAGCAAGTCCACTACTTACTGCAACGACGGGATTTTAAATCTGAGGATTTTTTCGCGGATGCGGTGATCCACCACATTCTGCGCAATAGCGTCTTTAATCGATACATTCGAATATGAGCGTCCACACGTGTAATTAAAGTCAAAATCAGAAGTTAGTCCCTGACGGCCTGCTATCCAAGCTTTATTCGACCCAGTATAACCACGCCTGAGGCGAAAGAATTTGTAGCGTGCAGCTACCACATTTACACCATCACGAAAGTGGGAGTTCAAAGCGTCAATCACTTAATCGTAAGTTTTAGTTTCTGGGCAGTTGGTGGGAAACAATTTCACGAGCAGACGGTACAACACAACACCTGCATTGGCATTGAAAAAAGCAACGTGCTCTGTACCTGGTATGTTGCAAGCTGCCAAGTGTGCCTTGTGCTGTGTGATGTTTTCTGGCAAGCCTTAAACGTCAGGACTGAAGGCACAAAATGGCGGCGCCATCAGTGACGGCGCCGCTACAGACGATGGCGTCGGAGTCGCCGCAGTAGATGCAGTTTGTAGTGTGACCACTCCATTTATGGCAGCAAGCAGCTGCGTCATTTGCTGAGCCTGGAAACGTGCAAGATCGGATAGCAAAGCCTGTTCCTCTGGCGAAGCCAAGGTTTACGCAAATGAAAGTCTTAATAGCGAATGGTGGGAACACTTAATGACAGTCACCTAGCCACACGGGCATATCACAAAAAAGCTAACGTAGTACCGAGCAAAAAAGGAAATGAGAGAAGAGGGAAAAAAATTTAATTCCTGTTCGTCGCCAAGTTTTGTATCCCGCCTGCTCCTGTGAGTAGGAGCAGGAAAAAGGTGAAAATCTCTCGGTACTGTTCTTAGAAGTCGTTTTACTCTGTCACAGTATTAACTGAATATACAACTTTGCACTGACGTGCATAACCTTAGACCCGTCGTAAGTAGTACATAGTCTCAATAGCAAGTCAAGTGTCCTGGCCCTCTGCTCTTGATCAAAATGGGCAGAATCTGTCGCGGAGCTCGTAGAACTCCACAGCACCCGCTAGAGGGCGCTGTCGTCGGTGGCTGTCGTATTGCAAACTTAAGAACTTTCACCTACGCTTTGGCATCGCAGCTATCCATACCACAATCACAATTTTACTCAGCAGCGCCGAAAAATAGTGGTGGCGCTGCAGAACGAATAACTGATATGAAGATACTGAGTCGAACTGGAGAAAACAAGAAACCTATGGCACGACTTCGTTTCATAGAGCATATCCTGAGGCACCAAGGAATTGTCAGTTTGGTAATGGAGAGAAGTGTGAATATGTGGGTGTTGGGGAGAGGGGGGGTATTAAAATTGTAGAGGGAGACAAAGTCATGAATACAGTTAGCAGGTTCTAACTGATGCACATTGCAGTAGCTGTTCAGCGCTGAAGAGGCTTGCACAAAATACACTAACTTGGGGAGCTGCATCAAACCCGTCTTCAGACTGTAGGCCACAAGAACAAAATTGGGGAACGGGGTGGGAGGGAGAGGTAGGCTTCCGGTTCACACTTTTGCAAGTTCTTTACTGGGAGAACTCATAAATAAGGTAGATCTCGTGTAATGCAGCACCCTCGGCTGTTGACATGGCGAAAGACGTTTCTCTATTGCTCTAAATTAACGGCGCTCCTCATTCTCGTATGAGAAAAGCTATTTATCTCACACTATGGGCCCATGCAACGAACTGAGGAATTGGTTCTTGTATTATTTTGTTGTTGTAAACAGAAATGTCTCTGGTATGACGTTAAACGGCAACCACACACGGAGTGACCACAGTATAAGTGCTCCCCAGCCAGCAATAGCAACTTCCTCTCTGGCAGGTGGATGAGCGAGTGGAAGTTGTGAGCTGTAACTGTTACCTTGCCTGCTTGCGAAGGTGGAAGAAAGATAGAGAATGTAAAACAAAGTTCTTATGTGGACGAGAAACGACTTATTAAACCAGCTGAGGAGATAACTGTCGATAAATGCGTGGCTATGTGTGAACGAGACCTAAGGTCGTACGGGACTATAAGAGATGAAGGTCTTATGAATCTTGTTCAGACTTTAGTTGACACTGCAAAGGTCATTATATCTCACCCCACAACTGTGTCACGGTACATGGCAGAAAGTGCTAAAAGCCTATGACATATATTTATGGTTCAAATGGCTCTGAGCACTATGGGACTTACCATCTTAGGTCATCAGTCCCCTAGGACTTACAACTACTTAAACCTAACTAACCTAAGGACATCACACAACACCCAGCCATCAAGAGGCAGAGAAAATCCCTGACCCCTCCGGGAATCGAACCCAGGAACCCGGGCGTGGGAAGCGAGAACGCTATCGCACGACCACGAGATGCGGGCCATATATTTATGCCTGAGGTAATTGCTCATATAACAGAAGGTGAATACTCAGCAACTACCGACATGTGGACATCCAGCGCGAGAAGAAACAATTATGTGCCATGTACTGTCTCCTGCTTCATTGACTGGACTCTCAGACATTGCATCTTATTTAAAACTCAGTTTCCAGATGAACCAAAAATCGGCGGTAACATTATAAGAGAATTGCTTAGACGATTTATGTCTCTTGGCATCCACCACTCTTCTTTCAGAGACATGCAGCATACGACTGATCAGGGTCCAACATTGTTGCACTGTATGATTATTCACGATTGAATTGTTCCAGCCATATGTTAAATACAGGGCTACGAAATAAATTTAATGGGGGGTATATATTCTTCAATTGTCCAGAAGCTCATGGTCATTTGACTGTGGCCAAAGAAGGTGTCACTTACGTAAAGAAAAGTGGTCTTCTTAATGCTTTTGTTACATCACTGAGCCATTCAAACGATACTCTCTGGAATAAGCAGCTGACAATGTTAGAATATCTTTGTGCAAGAAGCTCTCTGAGAAGGGAGAAATAGCTCAAAACGAAGGAACTGATAATACGTTGATGAAAATACTTTTTACGTTATGTATGCTATTCGATTACTGTAATTCTTATACGCAATCGTTTGTTTTATAGATTTTAAAACATAATGGTTTTTGTAGCTCTTCAAAGCGGCGTCCAAGGAATTAGAACTCTGGAATCACCTACACTGCACCTTCTGTAGACATGGACAATGACAATGTTGGAACAGAGCGATCTTGCTTTGCCAATCACAGCTTGCAACCATGTAGGCCATAAGAAGAGTATTGACTGGATATGTAGTAACTGGCTCACCAACGCCTTTCTGCTGTGCCGTCGTTATGGCGGTGGCAGCCCCTTTCCTGGAGCACAAGGTGTGAATCTGCCAGTGGCATTGCTGCATCTGCTGCAATGGCGTTTGCTCGGCTCTGAGCTTGCCCACTCCCAAGGTCTTTCGAAACAGTCATGGCAACATCAAAATTTACACAGTAGCGCCGTTAAATAGTGGTAGCGGTGCAGATCGAATAACTGATTTGAAGATACTGACTCGATCCGGGAAAACAAGAAACTTGCGGCAAAACTTCATTTCATAGAGCGTATTCAGAAGAATCATGGAATTTTCAATTTGGTAGTGGAGATAAGTGTGTATATGTGGGTGTTGGCGAGGGTGGAGGTGTTAAATCTGTAATTAGCAGGTTCAAACTAATGTACTTGTATTAGCCGTGCAGCGCTGAAGAGGCTTGCACAGAATAAACTAGGTTGGGCACCTACATCAGTCCAGTCTTCAGACTGAAGACCACAACAACAACATCGGGAAGGGGGCAGAAGAAAGAACTTGGCTTCAGGTTCACAATTTTGCAAGTTCTTTACTGGGAGAACTCATGAGAAAGATAGATACCCTGTGATTCAGCACCCTCGGCTGTTGACATGGCAAAAGAAGTTTCTATATTCCTCTAGAGAAGCCGTCGGAGGTGGCCGAGCGGTTCTAGGCGCTACAGTGTGGAACCGCGCAACCACTATGATCACAGTTTGGAATCCTGCCTCGAGCATGGATGTATGTGATGTCCTTAGGTAAGTTAGGTTTAAGTAGTTCTAAGTTCTTGGGGACTGATCACCTCAGATGTTAAGTCCAATAATGCTTAGAGCCATTTGAACCATTTTTGAACCTCCTAAGTGACTACAACAAAATTACTGTTAGCAGTTGCACTCTGCAAAACACAAAAATCATCGACATATACACTTCCCTGCACATCTGGTCAAGTCTGCAGAAATTCGCATCCTCTTCGCCAGAGTATCCCCCACTAATTATACAACCAACCAACGAGGAGAACAAAACAGTATGACGACAATGATACGTATTTAATTCTATCCTAACACTTACTGTAACTGAACTTCTTCGCTTGAGCGTCTACTCATGGCTGCTACTTTTCGTGCTTAAACGTAGTAAGCTACATTCATTGCTCGAAATGAAATAGATTCCCCATTGAAAAAGGCGTAAACTACCACAAAACTCCGACTTCTAAACAAAACTCATCTTCCCCTCCTAAGAAGCTACACGTGGTTTACAACTTACACCCTTCCACACAATGAGCCACACTCATTGATGATAGGGAAAAATAACGTTCATATTTCCTCATCCTCAGAACATAGTCTGAGTTTACTTGCCACATGTAACACATGAAAACAGAATTGAAAAGCTGGAAACAAGTGGACTGATTCTACGTGATACTCGCAGGGGAAAGAAAGAACAGCCATTGTAATCACCCATTCCGTACTGATGCCGTCTGTCATCGAAACTGCAACTCTGAGGTAGTCGAGAGTCATCGTCTCCAGGGAGAGTGGCTGGTAAGGTTGCTCTATAACTGAAATTTAGTGGTAACACACACATCTGACATCAAAATGTAGAGGTCGCCACAGGGCGAAGCAGGCGGCAAAAGACATCCCAAGTAGCTGCAAGTAAGGCCTCCCCGGTTTGTCTCACAAACAGGTTCCAGTTGCTGTCTGTGGCCGACACTGTCGCTGAGCCGGATGCTGTCACCTGTCCTGTTTCAGAGGAAACAATTCAGCCTGCAAGATCCGTCCAATCGCAGTGGGTGGGATTATTGGTACTTGGGGGCTCCAACGTTAGGCTTGTTATGGGGCCCCTTAGGGGGTTGCTGACAAGGAGGGTAAGAAATCCAATGTCCACTCCGTGTGCATACCTGGTGGAGTCATTCCAGATGTGGAAAAGGTCTTCCAGGATGCCACGAAGAGCACAGGGTGCCGCTAATTGCAGGTGGTTGCTCACGTCGGTACCAATGATGTGTGTCACTTTCGATAATGCTGCCAGTCTTGCTGCCAAGATGAAAGCAGAGCTGATCATTTGCAGCATAGTCTACAGGACCGATTGTGGACCTGTGGTACAGAGCCGAGTGGTGTGTCTGAATCAGAGGCCCAGACGGTTCTGAGAGCGTGTAGGCTGGAGATTCTTCGACTTGCGCCAGCGGGTGGCTGGGTTTCGGGTTCCACTGAATAGGTCAGGTGTCCACTATACGCAGGAGGCGGCTACACGGGTAGCAGGGGCTCTGTGGCGTGGTTGGGAGGTTGTTTAGGTTAGAGGGTCTCGGAAAAACACAAGAAAGTCTTCAGTCACAAAGGGTGCAATCTGAACACAGGAGGAACGTAGATACAGGAACCAATGGTACAATAGTTGTAAATTATCGTATCTGTGTTGGAAAAGTACCAGAGCTCCAAGCGCTAATAGAAAGCACTGATTCTCAAATCGTTATAGGCACTGAAAGCTGGCTAAAGTCGGATATAAGCTCAGCCGAAATTTTTGCGAAGAACCTAACGGTGTGGCCGAGCGGTTCCAGTCATTTCAGCCTGGAACTGCGAGACTGCTACTGTTGCATGTTCGAAACCTGCCTCGGGCATGGATATGTGTGATGTCCTTCAGTTGGTTAGGTTTAAGTAGTTCTAAGTTCTAGGGGACTGATAACCTCTGACGTTAAGTCCCATATTGCTCATAGCCTTTTTTTAACGTAACGGTGTTCCGAAAAGAGAGGCTAAACACCGTTGGGGTGGCGTGCTTGTTGCTGTCAGAAGTAGTTTAACTTGTCGCGATATTGAAGTAGATACTTCCTTTGAGTTAGTATGGGCAGAGGTCATTGTTGGCAACCGGAATAAAATAATAATTGGATCCTTTTACTAACCTCCCAATTCATATGATACAGTCGATGGAAGGCTCAAAGAAAACTTGAGTTTGATTTCAAACACGTACCCGACTCATACGATAAGAGTTGGTGTTGACTTTAATTTACCCTCGATACATTGGCGAAAATACATGTTTAATTCCGGAAGTATGCATATAATATCATCCAAAATTTGCTAAGCGCATTCTCTGAAAATTATTTCGAGCGGTTAGTTCATGAGCCCACGCGAACAATAAACGATTGTGAAAACACACCTGACCTCTTAGCAACAAATAATCCTGAGTTAATAACGACTATTAAAAGCGATATAGGAATTGTGAACACTGGGTTGTCGTAGCGAGATTGAATATTGTAATCCCCAAATCCTCGAAAAATGAGCGATAAATATACCTATTCAAAAAAGCAGATAAAAATTCTCTTGACGCCTTCCTGAGAAACAATCTCCACTCATTCCAAATTAATAAGTGTAAACCAGATGTAGCTTAAACTCAAAGAAATAGTATCGGTAGAAATTGAAAGATTTATAGCAAATAAACAAACAAACAACGGAGCTCAGCTTCCTTGGTACACAAAACGGGTTAGAACACTGTTGCACGAACAACGAAACAAACATGGCAAATTTAAATAGACCCAAAATCCCCAATGTTGGCGATCCTTTACAGGAGCTCAAAATTTAGCGCAGAGTTCATTGCGAGACGCCTATAACAGTTTCCACAACGAAACTTTGTCTCGAAACCTGGCTGAAAATCCAAAAAGATTCTGGTCGTACGTGAAGTACGTTAGCGACAAGAAATTATCAATGCCTTCTCTGCGCGATAACAATGGAGATACTATCGAAGACAATGCTGTCAACGCAGAGTTACTAAACACAGCCTTCCGAAATGCCTTCACAAAAGAAGACTAAGTAAATATCCCAGAATTCGAGTCGAGAACAGCTGCCAACATGAGTAACGTAGAAGTAAATATCCTCAAAGTAGTGGAGCAACTCAAATCACTTAATAAAAGCAAGCCTCCTGGTCCAGACTGAATACCAATTAGGTTCCTTTCTGAGTATGCTCATGCATTAGCTCCATACTTAACAATCATATACAACCGTTCGCTCGACGACAGATCCGTACCCAAGGACTGGAAAGTTGCACAGGTCAGATGACGTGTGTGAAATCTTGCGGGACTTAACTGCTAAGGTCACCAGTCCCTAAGCTTACACACTACTTAACCTAAATTATCCTAAGGACAAACACACACACCCATGCCCGAGGGAGGAGTCGATCCTCCGCCGGGAGCAGCCGCAAAGTCCAGGACTGCAGCGCCTTAGACTGCTGCACAGGTCACACCAATATTCAAGCAAAGGTACTAGGAGTAATCCACTTAATTACAGGCCCATATCGTTAACGTCGATATGCAGAAGGATTTTAGAACATATATTGTGTTCGAATATTATGAATTACCTCGAAGGGAACGGTATATTGATACACAGTCAACATGGGTTTAGAAAACTTCGTTCCTGTGAAACACAACTAGCTCTTTATTCACACGAAGTGCTGAGTGCTATTGACAAGGGATTTCAGATCAATTTCGTATTCCTGGATTTCCGGAAGGTTTTGACACTGTACCACACAAGCTGCTCGTAGTGAGATTGCGTGCTTATGGAATGTTGTCTCAGTTATGTGACTTGATTCGCTATTTCCTGTCAGAGACATCCCAGTTCGTAGTAATGAAAGGAAAGTCATCGAATAATACAAAAGTGATTTCAGACGTTCCTCAAAGTAGTGTTATAGGCCCTTTGCTGTTTCGTATCTAGATAAACGATTTTGGAGACAATCTGAGCAGTCGTCTTCTGTTGTTTACAGATGACGCTGTCGTTTATCGACTAATAAAGTCAACAGAAAATCAAAATAAACTGCAAAACGATTTAGTAAAAATATCTGAATGGTGCAAAAAGTGGAAGTTGACCCTAAATAACGAATAGTGTGAGGTCATCCACATGAGTGCTAAAATGAACCCTTTAAACTTTGGTTACTCGATAAATCAGTCTAATCTAAAAACCATAAATTCAACTAATACCTAGGTATTACAATTACGAATAACTTAAATTGGAAAGAGCACATACAAACTTGTGGGGAAGACTACTTAAACCTAACTAACCTAAGGACATCAAACACATCCATGCCCGAGGCAGGATTCGAACCTGCGACCGTAGCGGCCGCTCGGTTCCAGACTGAACCGCCTGGAACCGCTCGGCCACACCGCCGGCACGCTTTTCGTCCTCTTTTAGAATACTGCTGCGCAATGTGGGATAATTACCAGATAGGACTGACGGAGTACATCGATAAAGTTCAAATAAAGGCAGCACGTTTTGTATTATCACGAAATATGGGAGAGAGTGTCACAGAAATGGTACAGGAATTGGGCTTGAAGATCATTAAAAGAAAGGCGTTTCTCGTTGCGACGAAAACTCTTCACGAAATTCCAATCACCAACTTTCTCCTTCGAATGCGAAAATACTTTGTTGACACCGACCTACATATGGAGAAGAGATCACCACAGTAAAATAAGGGAAATCACAGCTCGTACGGAAAGATATAGGTGTTCATTCTTTCCGCGCACTATACGAGATTGAAATAATAGAGAATTGTGAAGGTGGTTCGATGAACACTCTACCAGGCTCTTAAATGTGATTGGCAGAGTATCCATGTAGATTTAGATGTACAGTCGTACTAAATGTGTCCGAACGACTTGAATTGCATTGCGCCTGATTCTCATACAACCCTCATAACGCAGCTGTCTAGCAGGTCCTCTAATCGCTCCTCGGCCCAGTCGTTTGACTATTGAAAAGGGTATAACACTACTATCCGCTACTGCTATACCATAAACTTAAAGTTGGAAGCAGGTCGTGAATTAAAACTACCTTGTTAAAGCGATTATGGTATAAAGCAAGAGAGCAGTGTTACCCTCTGAGAGGAATTTTGTTATGTTGACCGCGTTGTACCTAACGGCTTATCGGAAATGAAAGTCAGAATTACGTAAACATTTGAGCAGTAACAAACAAAATTTTTGCCTATCTGCACTGTTTAACGGATAAAGAAAACGGTCGCCAGCCTAACTAGCAAGAAAATGATTAACATTCTTGTTCAAGAATATAGTTATTAGTAACTTTAATGAATAAACACAACCTATACTTTTTCACATGCGAGTGCAGTGAACTCTGACACATGTGTTTACGGTAAGATTGAAACTAACAGTTATAGCAGCACAAAGTATATGCAAGATTATAACAGATACCGAAACACTCTATTACTTTCAGGGCTTACACAAACTGAATGGTCTTTATGACGTTATTACTATTCACTGCAGAATCATTAATTGGATATAGGTTACGTCTCTTTCAGTTAAATACTTTACTATTTAAAATGAAAGTTAATTGGAATCCACTAACAGGTTGCTTCTCACTATCATTTGAATAAAGAAATAATGTTTTTCATAATTAGTGGTTTTCCCATTACTTGTTATGTAGCATTAACACAACAGACAAACTATGGATCCTGTTATATTATTAATATGCACTTCTAATACACAAGAGAGACAAACACTTAGCAAACATGAGTATATAACGTTTCATACTGCAGTTTTCCACTCTTACTACATTGAGAGACAAAATTAACATATATGTAAGATACTGACTCACCTTCTGTGATTTACAACAGGCAGTAATGAGATCATTTACGAAGCAAAACTTTATAAGCCTCAGTATTAAGAACTTTTAATTTGAAGTTGGCAACAACACATTAATAAGCAGTTTTATTGGGAAAATTACTTTTATTAACTTTTTTACTATGTTCAAGAGGCATTAATTAGCAAAAACAGTGGTCTTTAATGTTCTTTCAGTAGGGACACTCGGAAATCATTTTAGTTCAATCGGAGAGGAACCTGAGAGGTGTTATGATAAGAAGAAAAATGAAGGTTGGTACATAAACTCAGTTATAAATTACCTTATATTTGAGCACACTAACACATCCATTAAGCTGATCCTTCTCTGTACATTGCTATAGTGCTCCATTACAGTGATTGCGCAATGTGGTGGCGATTGCATGTCGGTAGGTGGAATTACAGGTAGGATTGCTGGACTCAGTTATTTCTTGGTGGCGATGGTAGATGCAAATTCCAGAATAGTTCCAGCTCTTTATCCATCCATCCGAGGCATTGGAAAGTAGCAGAAAAAAACCTCTTTCGTGACCAGCACAATATGCAACATTTACATGGCAGTGCACAATTTGGTAGCTCGTCCACGACTGGTGGCTCGCCCCCGACTGACTCTCAGTTCCACCTTTTCTACCTAGGCCAACCACAATTTGCGCACGCTACACAGTTCCGTCCCAGAGGGGAACCACAACAACTTTTACATACAGAATAACAAAGAACCCTAAGTGAGGATCAGCAGTTTACATAACAGCAAAGAAATACATTAAATAAAACAGAGCATTTGCACATATTGACATTTCTACAAAAAAATTATTCACAGAGAAATTACAATTATATATAGGAAGTTTTGTTCCCTCCAAATGGGACAAAGAATTTAAATGACAGATACACTACATTGCATAGAATCATATCATGACATCGAAGTGAAAGGTCTCTGTTAGATTCCTTTCATGTTAATTTCTTAAATCTGTTGTCATTTACGGCATAAATTCCTCTTCTAAATTTACTGTGGCGTTTCTGACTATCTGCGAGGAGACTGAGTAGTGGAACGTGTTACTTTTACACATAAACAAGAACGATCTGTCACACTACTACACTTTAAAACACAGTTTATGTGCAATTCATGTCACACAGTCTCATACGGAACCTACATCCGCTTTCTTTTATGTACTGCATATGATAAGATACTGTCATCCCCCTTCCCTTCTGTGTGAGAGGATGAATGAGCAAATGTATTTCTAGTTGCATGCTTGAGGGTAGCAGACAAGCGTGTCTGCTAGAGAAGAATAGGACCAACGTCGGAACAGGTAGCTATGCTTTCTAAAACCAAAGAGGTTTCTATCCTTAGTATGGTTCTGTCCGTCCCTTGTCATGTTGGTACAGGAAGCTGCCCCTCTGGTCACTTCCGTTTTGTATCGGGAAGCACGCTCGGTAGGAGCGCATGTCAGTCTGTCCGCGGCGAGCGTCTGAAGTGGTAAGATCTCCGGCTAAGCGCGTATCTGCTATGTCCGTAGGACAATGGATTTCTTAAGTTCAGCCTAACTGAAAATTTATCACCTTTAGTTCAGGTTTAGCTCTAAAATATCTAATGTTATCTTAAGTTGCAACGCAGTGTATTTCGAGTGCGAACTTGAGATTATTTTACAGTAGTTGCTTTGTCACTATTTTGCGAGTAAAATGGAACCACGTGTTGATCAGTAACTCTAACTAAGATCATCAATCTTAAATGCGAATGTGTGTGAGATTATAACGTCTCGCCGTAACAATATTTTTCAATATAGCAACTTTTCTTTATGTTCAATCCACGTGGGGTGTACTTCGTGAGACCAGTACCACGTGCTTATACAATTGTTTGACCCATCAGGTTAATAGTAAGACGATACTAACCAGTTCGAGGTTTTTCTTTTGTAAACTGCTTTTCGATCTAATTTATTTTAATTATCAAAATTATTGTGGAGTTATACTCTTTGTGTAAACCAAGTTGACCACGTGAAGCATGTGGCGTAATGATCAAAGTAGCTCTCAGCTATTCTTTTCGGGAAGATTTTACAGAGAGTTAGTATGAATTTAGTATACCAGTGTGTGGTAATTACATGACGGACAGGATTGCGCTACAAACGTTACTTCTTTGGGTGAAAATTGAATCGGTTGGTTGTGGTTAATTTCCTCTTGCATATGTTTCAATGTTCTTCGTGTGTTATTTTATGAATGTAGCGTTGTATGCAGTCTCCCAATCTTGGCTCCCTATTTGATGTGTTCCGTAAGATTACAAACTCACATTTTCACAATCCTAAATAAGGCACCAGCTTAGTTGTGACTCAAGTTTAATATTCTGAAATTTCAATGATCAATGTTAAGACAAATTTCCAAATATAAACTGATTTATTTCTTTTTATTTAAATTCTCTTTTTTATATATGTAGCACCGGTTTTCGTATGACTATTAAAAGATTATAATTAATGTTAGTCTGGTTGGAAATTTGGTAAGCTAGACTGGATACGTGGTGAAACAGTGGCTCAGTAATGCAACGTTAACTTCCTCAGATAGCTCACAGCTTTTAACCAGCTTTTATTGTCGATCAGCACCGCTTTCACATAACAAATTAAAGCAACAACATTACAGAAGTTCTTACAAAGAAATGAGTATACAATTTTATGTTATCGATTCAAACAAACACATTTACAGAAGCTCCGTGATGTAACATTAAATGAAACAAAAACCAAAATAAATCACTGGAGTATTAGAGCTATGGTGTTACAGGCCGTGGGCTCACTGCTCCGCACTGAGCGAGCCCGTGACGTCACGGAACCAGTGCCGTGTGGAAGAACTGGTCTGCTGCTGTCAACAGGCTGTTGGTAGCACTGACCACAGATGCGAGCTACTGGCCACGAACGGTCAGTAGAGCAGTGTTCAACGGAGTGGTGTGATTTCGTCATTTTTTTCGTAACACACACAATGAGAACGGGAAACTAAACGTGGTTTGCAGAAGAAGGTGCACATGTCAATAAAATGGGAAGTGAAAGAAAAGCTAATCAGTGGTTACTAGAGAACGACAAAGCCTGAAGCGACTCTTAAATGTTCAGTTTGGACCGTGTTAAAGCCTGTTGTGGATGGCATCAGGAAAAGCGTTCATTTTCTTTGCTGTTCGCTGTGCTGTGAAATTTACTCTCATGCTGAAGGGTCAAGTGGCAGTTCACACATTTCTTGCCATCCATGCATGTCTAATAAACGTGGGTCTTATGTGGACGAGAAACGACTTCCAAAACCTGCTCAGGAGATAAATGTCGATAAATGTGTGGCTATATGTGCACGAGACGTAAGGTCATACAGAAGTCTTATGGATCTTGTTCAGACGTTAGTTGACACTACAAAGCCCATTATATCTCACCCCACAGCAGTGTCACGGCATGTGGCATAAAGTGTTAAAAGCCTTCGACATATAATTATGCCTGAGGTAGTTGCTCACACAGCAGAAGGTGAATACTCAGCAACTACAGACATGTGGATGTCCAGCGCGAGAAGAAACCATTAGCTGACATATACTGTCTCCTGTTTCATTGACTGGACTCACAGGTCTCTCATTTTGTTTACATCCCAGTTTCCAGATGAACCAGAAACGGTCGGTAATATTCTAAGAGAATTGCTTAGACTATTTATGTCCCTTGATTTCCACCACTCTACTTTGAAAGATGTACAGCACACGCGCTTCATTCTGGAACTGCGCGACTGCTACGGTCGCAGGTTTGAATCCTGCCTCGGACATTGATGTGTGTGATGTCCTTAGGTCAGTTAGGCTCTAAGGGGCTGATGACCTCAGAAGTTAAGTCCCACAGCGCTGTGCACCCTTTGAACTATACAGCAAACGACTGATCAACGTACCAACATTGTCGTTGCACTGTGCAATATATTCACGATTGAATTGTTCCAGCCATATGCTAAATACAGGGCTACGAAATAAATTTAACGAGGAGTATATAATTCTCCATAACTTCATGGTCTTTCGACTGCGGCGAAGGAATGTATCACTTACCTATAGAAAAGTAATCTTCTTAATGCTCTAGATAGATAACTGAGTCAGTCTAACGATAATCACTTGAATAAGCAGCTGACAATGTTGGAATGTCTTTGTGCGAGAAGCTCTCTGAGAAGGGAGAAATAGCCCAAAATGACTGAACTGATATCACGCTGATGAAATAACAGCATGTATGCTAAGCGATTACTGTAAACTTTTAAGCAATCGTTTATTTTATAGCTATTGAAACATAAGGGATTTTGTAGCTCTTCAAAGGAATTAGAACTGGAGAAATCACCTGCACTGCACCTTCTGTTGACATGGACAATGACAATGTTAAAGCATTTGAGTCAGGCGCCCCAGGACAGAGAAGCTTCTGAAATCGGACTTTTACATAAACACCTCAATTTATAGTTAGCTGAAAAGCTATTTGTGCAGAGATACTGTGAGGCAGCAACTTTCCTCTGGCCACCATTGGTTATTTAAAAATGATAGCCGACGATAAGAGGCGTAAAGTCATGGAAAGGATACAATAGTTTTCCTTCCTCATACTTCTCCAATCCCACAATACACTCTAACGACATTATCCTTTACTGCATCCCCAACCGTCTTTTCTCTTTGTTCTCGCTAGTGGGTTCGAACGGAACTAGCTTACCTATCGATCTAGATATAGTTATCTCAATTTACTCTCCCCTTCTGGAAGCTAGAAAAAACATTTAATTTTCTGAAATAGAGGAGACGCTCATTCCTACATGTTCCTCCACACCTGGTAACACGTGAATCCGTGGGAATTCATGTTGTCCTAAATGAAAGTTTGATATTCTGGAACGTATTCGAAAGAAACCTAGCAGTACCAACGGATTTTCCATAACGTTTACTACAAAAAGGGGGCGTAAAACATGACCAACACAAAGATGTACGTATTTCGTCAATTTTCGTTGTCTTTTACGCACTACATACTTTTTAAAGATATATTTACGTGTAAGAAGGGTCCTAAACCAAAAATATGAATATAACACATGTTCTGAAAATTCTATACCACTGATTTTTGCGTTACATTTTACTGAAAAATTTAAAACAATTACCGAATCTGGAAGAAGAAACCATTAAAAATCACAAATATATTTTTTTCAAAATATTTATATATGATGTACACGACTAGTTTGCAGTGTTATGAAAATGTAGGCAGAAAATACCCCTTGCGTCTCTTTTGGTACCGCGAGGGTTAGGTCAGATAGAGTTAAGGGAATCTGATTTCGAAATGAGACACTAAAAAGACTATTGGGCAGCAAAATAAATGAGAATGACCGAAGTAGAGAGAATATAAAATGAAGATTGACGATTGCAAGTAAAGTATTAATGAAAAAGAGAGGTTATCTAACATCGAATATAAATTTAAGTGTTAGGAAGTATTTCTTGAAAGTATTAATTGTATGATTTCCAAGATGTTACTCCATGCGGGAGTAAAAATGAATGTGCCCATTGGAAAATACTGAACGCAAAAATGAAGATTTGGCCCTGTCTGACTAACCCCTGAAGCAGATATTACGATCTCTTAACGGTGATATTACTTCCTCCTTTTTGTTCTTTAACATATAAATTGCAAAATAAAAATAAATGAATGATTAAGGGAACTAGTAACTACTAAATATTAATGTTGTTTCTGCTTATATATTTATTGTAGATTAAAAATCTTTATACATTACAAATGTTTATATGTCGATGTGCTATGGACATAAAGAGATACAAATGAATTTCCTGCCTAATATTATTGATCAACTGCCCAAATATGCCCATTTATGTGGCTATGCGATCTAATATAAATAACACGAGATAACTGATATCATCTACGTCCAAAACACTAGAAGACACTTGTTTCGAAGATGATCTACAGTGATCTGCAACCTCAGTGCAATGAAACATACGTGATCACAGCCGTCCAGCTTTATAGCCCTAATAAGCCGAAGCAATTACCAATATCACCGAATTTACTGCGTCCCGTTCGTCGGGGTGATGGTACTCGTTCATGTCTGCGCCGATGGAAGAACTCCAGCCACAAAATAATAATCTCATTAAACACTATATTCTACAGACAAGAAACGCGATTCCCAGCCACAAAGCCGGAATTCAGATAAGGTATCAGTAGAGAATCGCCGTTGAGTACGCGGTGTTCCGTGTTGGGAGGAGGAGAAGAGGACATGTGTTTGTAAGGTTAATGATCGGGCCGACAAGGCTTGTGCCACTGGATCAGGAGATCGACAAAAGTGACAACATTTGCAGTGTAATGCGTGATGCAGACGAAGGCTGCTGTGCAATCCGAGGGCTAGACTTTGTCATCAAGCATCATGCCGAAACTGACGCGCGGTGGAACTGAGGGGGATAATATTCGAGCTGGGCGAAGCTGTCACCAGTGAAATACACTCACAAGCTTCGTTTGACATGAAGGACAAATGTGGGCAAAATCACTAAGGCTTAATATGCATGATATAGTGCCACAAGGCACTGGAAATTTGCTTTAGGTGACCGAAGGTGATGCTAACTTATACGATTACCTCACTAGTTATGCAAACAACAAACGAGAAGAACAAAACACTATGACGACAAGCACATTTAATCTGATTCTATCCTAACACTTACTGTAACTTAACTTCTCCACTTGAAAGGCTACTCATGACTATTACTTTACAAAATTCTGACTTCTCGATAGGACTCATCTTCCCCTCCTAAACACTTACGCATGGTTAACAATTTCATTTCCAGACAATGAGCCACACTCATTTATGATAGACAAAAATAACACTCATATTTGCGCATCCTCAGAACACAGTCTGAGTTTACTTGACACATGTCACACATGAAAACAGAACTGAAAAGTTGCTTATACGTGCACTGAGTCGACGTGATAACTCGCAGCGGAAAAAAACGGAACAGTCAGTGCACTCACCCACTGCTCACTGATGCTGCGTGTCGACGAAACTGGAACCCTGAGGTAGTCGAGAGTCATCGTCTGCAGGGAGGTTGGCTGGTAAGATGCCCCTGTCACTGCCGTGCGGGATTAGCCGAGCAGTCTAGGGCGGTGCAGTCATGGAATGTTCGGCTGGTCCTGGCGGAGGTTCGAGTCCTCCCTCGGGCATGGGTGAGTCTGTTTATCCTTTGGATAATTTAGGTTAAGTAGGGTGTAAGCTTAGGGACTGATGACCTTAGCAGTTAAGTCGCATAGTGCTCAGAGCCATTTAGCCATTTAGTTAAGTCCCATACGATTTCAGACACATTTGAACAATTTTTTTCCTGTCACTGAAATTTAGACGTAACACACACTTCTGACATCAAAATGTGGAGGTACAGGATGGATGACCTCTACACGCGATGGTCTGAGTTGAGGTGCTGGATTGTTGTCGGAACGTTGATAGATGGCTGCTCATAAAAAAATTTCACTTAGTCGTACATTTTACTGAAGAACAACCTAGAACATTCTGCGGTGCTACTTCCTCCATAGTGTGTACTGGAGACAGCGAGTGTTAACGAACTGATGCAATAGTTGGACATGGCCTCAAAGGACTGCTTTCTATGGCTGAAGGCTGGTTGCACCTGGTAGTTGGACCACAGGCTAGAAGATGCTAAACTCACATCACTGATCTTGAAGCCAGCAGCAGGGGCCGTCAGTTAGTGGAGGACAAATCCCATGGTGTCTGCTTGTAGCCTCATGTCGCCTCATGGAGCGGCAACACCTCTCCTCTTAAGTAGTAGCTACCAGACTGATACACCTTTGACTGATAGTAATAGTAATTTATGTTGGGTCAGAGCGTTCTTGCTTTGCAAGCCAAAGCTTGTAACCATGTAGACCATAAGACGTCTGTTGATTGGATGTGTAGTAACTGGCCTACCAACGCCTTTCTGCCGCGTCGTCGTTTTGGCGGTGCCTGCCCCTTTCCTGGAGCACAATGTGGAAATCTGCCGGGACCAGCAGCACAGTCCATGACTGCAGCACCTTACAGCGCTCGGCTAATCCTGCGCGGCTGCAGATCTAATAACTGATCAGAAGATACTGAGTCGAACTGGGGAAAACAGGAAATTTATATCACAACTTCGTTTCATAGGGCATATACTGCGGCATCACGGAATTGTCAGTTTGGTAATGAAGAGAAGTGTGTATATGTGGGTGTAGGAGAGGTGGGGGGGGGGGGGTGTTAGAATTGTAGAGGGAGACAAAGTCTTGAATACAGTTAGTAGGTCCAAAATGGTGTAAATTGCATTAGCTGTGCAGTGCTGAAGAGGCTTGCACATAATAGACTAGCTTCGGCAGCTGCATCAAACCAGTCTTCAGACTGAAGACCACAAAAGCAACATTGGAGAAGCGAGGGGAGAGAGATGTACGCTTTAGATTACAATTTCGCAAGTACTTTACTGGGAGATCTCGTGTGACTCAGCACCCTCTGATGTTGACATGTCAATTTCGCTTCTATATTGCTCTAAATTAACGGTGCTGCTCATTCTCGTATGAGAAAAGCTATTTATTTCACACTATGCCACGAACTGAAGTAGCGTTTCCTGTATATTTTGTTGTTGTAAACAGAAATGTCTCAGGTATGACGTTAAACTCCAACCACACGGGGAGTGACCAGAGTATAAGTGGTCCCCATCCAACAATAGCAACAACATGTCAGGTAGGTGGATGAGTGAATGGAAGTTATGAGCTGCAACTGTTACCTTGCCTGCCTTCGAAGTTGGAAGGAAGATAGAGAATTCAAAGAAAATAGTCGTGATCACCAACCACTTTCCAGCAGGTAGTCAGCTCAGTAACGTCAATTGAATGAACCAAGCATAGCTTGTTGATTCTTGTTGTTAATTCCTATTTCCCCATGTTAGTGTTCGAGAGAAACGCAAAGTTACAGATTTGGCTCCAATGTAATTGTCATAAGGCAAGTGCATAATGGGATCGGTCAGTAGAATTATGCTGTATAGTTAATTGAGTATCAGACGACGTTACTGAAAGACTGTAGGTTCTTTGGTGCACCATAAAAGATCTGATAAATTGTTAATCAGTATTTGGATCACACCAATGGCGGACTGGCTCCACGTCAGCAGTTTTGCATTTCTTTTACGTATAGCAGTATATAAATGCTGATAAAGACATTATCACAAAGAGATATGGTTAATTTGTTAAATTAATACATCTGAAAGGTATTAATTTAAATATACTTAAATACGAGGTGCGTTTGAAAAGTCGGTGCAAAGTCCAAGAGATGCTCACACCGTCGCCTATCGAGTTCATGTTTACTTAGTAGCACCTTTGGAAAGGATGCACACCAAGTTTCAGTCATATTGTTCTATTTATTTGTGCTAGGCCTTCGCATGAATCAAGGAAGTCGAGTGTTTGTCAAAAAATGGACAAAAAAATGTTGTGTGGTGATTATACTTTACTTTATGAAAGGCAAAACGATGATGACAGAAAGAGTTCAGGTCCGTGAGATAGGTAGTGATGTGGACATCACGAATGAATGGGTACATAATATTTTACATGAATATTTGGACATGAGAAAGGTATCCGCTAGATGTGTTCCGTGATTGCTCACGTTTGACCAAAAAAGGGATTGTGCGAAGTGTTGCAAGGATGGTTTGCAGCTTTTCAGAAGAATCCATAGGACTTCGAGCGTCGTTTCGTTACTATGCACTAAACATAGGATACATTACTATACTCCTGAGACCAAACAACAATCCAAACAATGGCTTACCAAGGGAGAGTCTGCACCAAAAAAGGCAAACCCCATTCCATTGGCTGGAAAGGTTATGGAGACTGTCTTTTGGGATTCGCAAGGGATAATCCTCATCAACTATCTGTAAAAGGGCAAAACTATTACAGGTGAACATTATTCATCGTTATTGGACCGTCCTTTTCGATCACGACACTGCACCAGCGGACACCTCAGCAGTTGTGGCCGCAAAACTAATGGAAATAGGATTCCAACACGTTTCTCATCCCCCACCCCCATTTTCTCGAGTTCTGGCTCCCTCGGACTACTATTTATTCCCCAATTTGAGGAAATGGCTGGTGGGACAAAGATTTTATTAAAACGAGAAGGTGACTGCAGCAACCAATAGCTGTTTTGCGGACTTGGACAATTTCTATTATTCGGAAGTTGTCAACAAATTATAACAGCGCCGGACGAAGTGTATAAGTGTAAAAGGAGGCTATGTTGAAAAATTAAAAAAAAGTTTTCCACAAACATGCAAGCAGGTTTTATTTTTGCATCATATTTTAAACCGCCCCTCGTCTACTCATGGTTCTTAAGAGCTAACAAGATAGACGCATACATAGCTGAAGAACAAAGGACGATACGAAACAGGAAGGCATCTTCTAGCTGACAGCAGAAAAAATGTGAAGGCTTCTCTGTTCCTTTATTATAGGTCCGTATTACATGTACTTATTAACATTTGTGGATTTTCTGGTACAGACATATTGCATAAACATGAAAAAGCTTTTATTGGTGTCTTACATTTTCCTACGATATATTTGACTAAGATACTGGCTGTTACATGAGCAGGTATTCAAGTCTTTTACAACAAGGTTAAGTCAGTTCAGGTATGTGTCCACCCGAGGGAATTGATGCACCCACTGCTGGAGTGACGTCGCAGTTGGCTTGTATGATGTCAATCGGACGGTGACAACCGGCTGAGGACAAGCACTGGTTGTGGAGTTTGAGCAGAGGTAGGCATCGAGGCGCGGCCCGTCCAGGAGCGTACTCATGACAGCCGTACGGAGCTTGCCTCGCGCTATCGGTTCAGGCGGGGCAGCCGCATGGAGGCCGCACTGGGCTACAGCAGTCTCGGGCCGAGCGGGTCTCTGACGTCACCCCTAGGGCCGAGAAGTGCTGTTGCGTAACAACTTGTATGCCACGGAGTCGCGCATGGAGACGCAGCCCTGGGGCTGCAGCGTCACTGCTCCTCACTGGGAGAACCTGTGACGTCACTGCACTGGTGCCGTGTGCAAGCGCTGGCGTGCTGCGGCCTACGGGCTGTTGGTAGCACTGACCGCAGTTGAGAGCTACGGCGAATAGAGCAGAGTAGAGCAGAGTTTAGTTCACATCTGTGTAATCTTATGATACTGAACTACTAAGGTCATCAGATCCTAAGCTTACACACTAGTTAACCTAAATTATCCTAAGGACAAACACACACCCATGCCAGAGGGAGGACTCGAACCTCCACCGGGACCAGCCGCAGAGTCCATGACTGCAGCGTCTTAGACCGCCAGAGTTTAGTGGAGTGGTGGGATTTCTTCATTGTTTTCATAACGCTCAAAATGAGCGCAGAAACTAAATGTGGTTTGCAGAAGAAGATGCCCATGTCAATAAAAAGGGAAGTAAGAGAAAAACTAATCAGTCGTGAGTGGAGAACTACACAGCCTGAAGCCAATCTTAAAAGTTCAGTTTGTTCTGTGTTAAAGCCTGTTGTGGACGGCATTAGGAAAAGCGTTCATTTTCTTTGCTGTTCGCTGTGCTGTGAAATTTACTCTCATGCTGAAGGGTCAAGTGGCAGTTCACACATTTCTTGCCATCCATGCATGTCTAATAAACGTGGGTCTTATGTGGACGAGAAACGACTTCCTAAAGCCACCAAGGAGATAACTGTCGATAAATACGTGGCTATGTGTTCACGAGACGTAAGATCATACAGAAGTCTTATGGATCTATATGAGGTGAAGGTCTCATGGATCTTGTACAGACGTTTATCGACACTGCAAAGGCAATTATGTCTCACCCCACAACTGTGTCACGGTACATGGCAGAAGGTGCTAAAAGCCTACGACATATACTTATGCCTGAGGTAATTGCTCATATAACAGTAGGTGAATACTGAGCAACTACAGACATGTGGGCATCCTGCACCAGAAGAAACAATTATCTGAGATGTACTGTCTCCTTTTTGATTGACCGAACTCTCAGATCTCGCATTTTATTTACAACTCAGTTTCCAGATGAGCCATAAACCGGCGGTAATATTCTAAGAGACGTGTTTAGACGATTAATGTCTCTTGGTATCCACGACTCTACTTTCAAAGACATGCAGCACACTACGGATCAAGGTGCCAACATTGTCGTTGCACTGTATGGTTACTCATGATTGACTTGTTCCAGCAATATGCTAAGTACAGGGCTACGAAATAATTTGAATGCAGAGTATATATGCGTCAATTGTCTATAATATCATGGTCTTTTGACTGTGGCGAAAGAAAGCGTCACCTACGTAAAGAAAAATGGTCTTTTTAATTCTCGTGATAGATCACTGAGCCAGTCTAACGATACTCGCTGGAATAAGCAGCTGACAGTGATAGAATGTCTTTGTGCTACAAGCTCTCTGAGAAGGCAGAAATAGCCCGAAATGAAGGAACTGATAATACGCTGATGAAAGAACTTTTTGCCTTATATATGATATTCGATTACTGTAATTCTTATACGGAGTCTTTTCTTTTATAGCTTTTAAAACATAAGTGTTTTTGTAGCTCTTCAAAGCGGCGTCTAAAGAATTAGAACTGGCGAAATTACCAACACGGCACCTTCTGTAGACACGCACAATGACAATATTAAAGCATTTGAGTCAGGCGTCGCAGGATAGAGAAGCTATTGAAATCGGATTTACACATAAAGGCCTCAATTTATACTTAGATTAAAATGCTATTTGTCTAGAGATGCTGCGAGGTAGCAACGTTCCTCTGGCGACCATTCGTCATTTAATAATGATATCTGAAGATAAGAGGTTTAAAGTCATGAAAATGATGCAATAGTTGCCTTCCTCATACTTCTCCAATCCCACAAGACACTCTAACGACATTTCCCTTTACTGCATCTCCAATCGTCTTTTCTCTTTGTTGTCGCTAGTGGGTTCGAACGGAACTGACTTACCTTTCGATCTAGAAATAGTTATCTCAATGTACTCTGCCCTTCTGGAAGTTACAAAAATAACATTTAATGTTCTGAAATAGGAGAGACGCTCATTACTACATGTTCCTCCCCAAGTTGTATTATGTGAATCCTTGGGAATCCATGTTGTCCTAAATTAAAGTTTGAATTTTAGCCGTATATGTACTGAAATATAAATTTAGCTGTCCACCGGTAAAAAGAAGAGAGGAGTAATGAGACTGGACATGTATTTCAGAGCCACACCCCATGAAAGAACAAATCTTGTTGAAGCACATAAATTCTGCTACTCCATCTGCAGGATTCCTAGTTGTGCAATTTGAAGATGGGAGAGAGACATTTAGGTAGCCTATATTCGATATTATTCGACATCTACACTATACAAACAGATAAGCATACAAGGATAAATTTGTAAACAGAATTAATTATGAGGGAGAAGCAAAAAAACATTTTAAAGTTTACCTGTGACACTGCAATTCTTTCAGAGACAGCAAAGAACTTGGAATAACAGGTGAATGGAATAGATAGTGTCATGAAAAGGGATTATAAGATAACCCTCAGTGGAACTAAATGAAAGGGAATGGAACGTATTCGAATTAAACCTAGCAGTACCAACGGATTTTCCTAAACGTGTACTACAAAAGATGGGCGTAATATATGACCTACACAAAGATATACGGATTTCGTTAATTTTCGTTGTCTTTCGCCCGCAACATACTGTTTAAAGATGTATTTATGTGTAAGAAGAGTCCTAAGCCTGAAAATATGAATATGACACATGTTCTGAATATTCACATCCACTGAAAAGACCAAACTTTTTGCGTTAAGGTTTACTGAAAAATTTAAAACAGTTACGGAATGTGGTAGAAGCAATCAGAAATATAGTTTTCTCAGAATTTTAAAATATAATGTACATGACTAGATTACAGTATTCTGAAAAGGTAGACATACAGCTCCCCTTCCCTCCCCCTTGGTATTGTGAAGGGTTAAATCAGGTAGTGTTAAGGGAATTTGATTACGAAATGAGACACTAAAAGGACTATTGGCCAACAAAATATCTGATGATGGCCGAAGTAGAGAGGATATAAAATGGAGACTGACTATAGCAAGAAAAGTATTAATGAAAAAGAGGGATTAGCTAGCATAGTATAGAAATTTAAGTTTAGGAAGTATTTCTTGAAGGTATTTGAATTGTTTCCAAGATGCTACTCCAGACTGGTGCAAAAATGCATGTGTACAATAGAAAATACTGAACGCGAAAATGAAGATTTGACCCTGTCTGACTAACCCCTGAAGCAGACTTTAGGATCTCTTAACGGTGATATTATGTCTTCGTTTCCATATAAATTACAACATAAAAATAAATGAATGATTAAGGGAACTAGTAACTACTAAATATTAATGTTGTTTCTGCTTAAACGTTTAGCGTAGATTAAAAATTCTTTATGCATTACAAATTTTTATATGTCGATGTGCAATGGACATAAAGAGATACAAATGAATTTCCTGCCTAATATTATTGAACAAGTGCCCAAATGCGCCCCTTTGTGTGCCTACGCGATCTAATATAAATAACACGAGATGACTGATATAGTCTACGTCCCAAACACTAGAAGACACTACTTTCAAAGGTGATCTATAGTGGTGTGCGACCTCAAAGGAAATGAAACTTAAGTGATCACAGCTGTTCAGCTTTATAGCCCTAATAAGCCGAAGCAATTAGCAATATCACCAAATGTACTGCGTCTCGTGAGTCGGAGTGATTGTTCTCTTACACGTCTGCGCCGATGGAAGAACTCCAGCTACAAAATAAAAAACTCATTAAACACTAAGACGGCAGAGGGCGTCTGACTAGTATAATCCAATACTATCTTCTTTTCTCTGTATTCTACAGACAAGAAATGCGTACCCCGAGACACAAGGACGGAATTCAGAAACGTCTCAACGTGGGTATAGACAGTAGAAGTGCTCTCATTCACTGAAAGCTGCGTACTCAACGACGACTCCCTAACCGGAGGCGAAAACAAGAATCGTATATGTCAGCAATACCTTCGGTCACCTAAAGGAACTTCCCAGTGCCTTGTGGCACTTTATCATGAAAATTAAGCATCAGTGATTTTGCCTGCATTTGTCCTTCATGACAAGCGAACCTTGCGACAGTATTTCACTGGTGACAGCTTCCCCAGTTTGACACTATCCGCCTGAGTTCCATGGCACTTCATCGAAAATCAGTTTTGGCATGATGCTTGATCAGAAAGCCTAACCCTAAAATTGCATCACGCATTACACAGCAAGTTGGTCAATCTGCTGATCCACTGGCACAAGCCTTGTCGGTCCGATCATAAACGTTGCAAACACATTTCTCTTTCTTCTCCTCCCACGTTCTGAGAACGCAGTACCGTCACAGATGGGGCCGAATCTGCGGCCTTCGGAAATACTAAATGCGTCTATACCATTTCCGTACCCGCAACATCTGCAATACAATCAGCCTTATTGGTAGCTTTTTGTGCAACCTCCAAAGTATCTACAGCAAAATTACTGTCGGCAGTTGCACTCTGCAAGACACAAAAATCATCGGCACATGCAATCCCTCCACATCTGGTCCAGGCTACTGAAATTTGCAACCTCTCCGACAGGGTGTACCTCACTAATTATGCAAACAACAGACGAGGAGAACAAAACAGCACAACGGCAAGGACACTTAAGGTAATTCTATCTTAACACTTACTGTAACTTCTCCGCTTGAGCCTCTACTCATGACTACTACATTACGTGCTTAAGTGTAGTGAGCTACATTTATAACTCGAAATGAAATACATTCCCCATTCAAAACGCCGTAAACTACTACAAAACTCTGACTTATAAATAAAACTCATCTTCCCCTCGTAAGAAGATACACATGGTTGACACTTTATACCCTCCCAGACAACGAGCGACACCCTTTGCTGATAGAGAAAAATAACGTTCGTATTTACACATCCTCAGAACACAGTCTGAGTTTACTTTCCACATGTAACACATGAAAATTGAACTGAAAAGCTAGTAAAAGGTGGACTGCCTCTACGTGATACTCGCAGGGAAAAAAAAATAGTCAATGCAATCACCCATTCCATACTGATGCTGTCTGTCGTCGAAACTGCAACTCTGAGGTAGTCGAGAGTCATCGTCTCCAGGGAGGGTGGCTGGTAAGGTTCCTCTGTCACTGAAATTTAGTGGTGTCACACACTTCTGACATCAAAATGTAGAGGTCGCCCCACGGCGAAGCAAGCGGCTAAGGACATCCCAAGCGCCCGCACGGAAGGCGTCTCTCTCCCTAGTTTGTTTGACAAACAGGTTCCAGGCACTGTCTAAGGCTGACGCTGTCGATGAGCCAGATGCTGTCACCTGTCCTGTTTCGGGGGAAACCACTAAGCCTGCAAGTTCTGGGAAATCGCAGAGGGTGGGATTATTGGTAGTTGGGAGCTCCAACGTTAGGCGCGTTATGGGACCCCTCAGGGACTTGGCTGACGAGAAGGGTAAGAAATTCAAAATGCCCTCCATGTGCATACCGGGTGGAGTCATTCCAGATGTGTTACACCGTTAGGTTCAAAAATGGCTCTGAGCACTATGCGACTTAACATCAGAGTCACCTAGAACTTAAAACTACTGAAACCTAACTAACCTAAGGGAATCAGACACATCCATGGCCGAGGCAGGATTCGAACCTGCGACCGTAGCAGTCGCGCGGTTCCGGACTGAGCGCCTAGATCCGCTAGACCACCGCGGCCGGTACCCTCAAGAGCACAGGGTGCAGCCAACTGCAAGTGATTGCTCACGTCGGTACCAATGATTTGTTTCACTTTGGATCAGATGAGATTCCCTCTGGTTTCGAGCGGCTAACAGAAGTGGTAAAGGCTGCCAGTCTTGCTTGCAAGAAGAAAGCAGAGCTGACCATTTGCAGCATAGTCGACACGACCGATTGTGGACCTCTGGTAAAGAACCGAATGGTGGGGCTGAATCTGAGGCTCAGACGGTTATGCGAGCGTGTAGGCTGCAGATTCCTCGACTTCCGCCAACGGGTTGTTGGGTTTCTGGTTCCCCTGAATACGACAGGTGCCCACGTATAGCAGTGGCTGTGTGGCGTGGATTGGGCGGTTTTTTAGGTTACAGGGTCTCGGGAAAACACAAGAAGTTCTTCAGTCACAAAGGGTACAAGCTGAACACAGGAAGAACGTAGATACAGGAATCATTGGTATAACAGTTGTAAATTGTCGTAGCTGTGTTGAGAAAGTACCAGAGCTCCACGCGCTAATAGAAAGCACTGATTCTCAAATCGTTAGAGGCACTGAAACTCGCTAAATTCGGATATAAGCTCAGCCGAAATTTTTGCGAAGAACGTAACGGTGTGCCGACCACGGTGGCCGAGCCGTTCTATTCGTCTCAATCCGGAACTGTGAGACTGCTACGGTCGCAGGTTCGAATCCTGTCTCGGCCAAGGGTGTGTGTGATATCTTTAGGTTGGTTAGGTTTAAGTAGTTCTAAGTTCTAGGTGACTGATGACCTCTGATGTTAAGTCGCATAGTGCTCAGAGCCATTTTTGAACTTAACGGTGTTGCTGTCAGAAGTAGTTTAACTGGTCGCGAAATTGAGGTAGATACTTCATGTGGGTTAGTATGGGCAGAGGTCATTGTTGGCAACCGGAACAAAATAATAAATGGATCCTTTTACTGACCTCCCAGTTCAGATGATACACTTGCTGAAAGGTTCAAAGAAAACTTGAGTTTGATTTCAAACACGTACTCGACTCATACGATAATTGTTGGTGGTGACTTTAATTTACTCTCGATATGTTGGCAAAAATACATGTTTAATTCCGGAAGTAGGCATAAAATATGATCCGAAATTTTTCTAAACCTATTCTCTGAAAATTATTTCGAGTAGTTAGTTCATGAGCACACGCGAATTGTAAACGGTTGTGAAAACACACTTTACCTCTTAGTAACAAATAATCCTAGGTTAATAACGAGCATCAGAACCGATATAGGGATTAGTGAATACTGGGTTGTCGTAGTGGGATTGAATAATGTAATCCCCAAATCCTCGAAAAGTGAGCGAAAAAATACCTATTCAAGAAAGCAGATAAAATTTCTGTTGACACCTTCCTGAGAGAGAATCTCCACGCACTCCAAATTAATAACATAATTGTAGTGCAGATGTGGCTTAAATTCAAAGAAATAGTATCGGCAGCAATTGAGAGATTTTACCACATAAACAAACAAACTACGGAGCTGATTATCCGTGGTACACAAAACGGGTTGGAACACTGTTGCAGAAACAACGAAACAAACATGCCAAATTTAAACAGTCGCAAAATCTCCAACATTGGCGATCCTTTACAGGAGCTCGAAATTTAACGCGGAGTTGAATGCGAGAGGCCTGTAACAGTTTCCACAACGAAACTTTGTCTCGAAACCTTGCAGAAAATCCAAAAAGATTCTGGTCGTATGTGAAGTTCGTTAGGGGCAAGAAACAATCAGTGCCTTCTCTGCGCAAAAAGAATGGCGTTACTATCTTAGACACTGCTACCAAAGCAGAGTTACTAAACACAGCGTTCCGAAATGCTTTCACAAATGAAGACGAAGTAAATATCCCAGAATTATAATTGAGAACAGGTGCCAACTTGAGTAACGTAGAAGTAAATATACTCGAAGTAGCGAAGCAACTCAAATCACTTAATAAAAGCAAGTGTTCTGGTCCAGACTGTATACCAATTAGATTCCTTTCCGAGTATGCTGATGTGTTAGCTCCATACTTAACAATCATATACAACCGTTCGCTCCACGAAAAGTCTGTACCCAAAATTTGTAAGTTGCACAGGTCACACTAATATTCTAGAAAGGTAGGAGTAATCCACTAAATTACAGGCCCATATCGTTAACTTCGACATGCAGAACATATATTGCGTTCGAAAATTATGAACTACCTCGAAGCAAACTTTCTATTGACACACAGTCAACAAGGGTTGTGAAAACATCGTTCCTGTGAAACACAACTAGCTCTTTGTTCACACGAAGTGCTGAGTGCTATTGACAAGGGATTTCAGATCGATTCCGTATTCCTGGATTTCCGGAAGGCTTTTGACACTGTACCACACGAGCTGCTCGTAGTGAATTTGCATACTTATGGAACATCGTCTCAGTTATGTGACTGGATTTGTGATTTCCAGTCAGAGAGGTTACAGTTCGTAGTAACGGTCGGAAAGTCATCGAGTAATATGAAAATGATATCAGGCGTTCTCCAAGTTAGTGTTATAGGCCCTATGCTGTTCCTTATCTATATAAACGATTTGGGAGACAAACTGAGCAGCCGTCTTCGGTTGTTTGCAAATGACACTGTCGTTTATCGACTAAAAAAGTCATCAGACGATCAAAACAAATTGCAAAACGATGTAGAAAAAATATCTGAATGGTGCGAAAAATTCTTTAAACTTCGGTTAGACGATAAATCAGTCCAATCTAAAAGCAGTATATTCAACTAAATACCTAGGTATTACAATTACTAACAACCTAAATTGGAAAGGCACATAGAAAATGTTGTGGAAAAGGCTAAAGAAAAGCTGCATTTTATTGGCAGGACAGTTAGAAAATGTAATAAACCTACTAAGGAGGACACTATGCCACAAGAGGATACTCCCTTGTCCGTACTATTTTAGAATTCTGCTGCACAGTGTGGGATCCTTACCACATAGGAATGACGGAGTACATCGAAAAAGTTGAAAGAAAGGCAGCACGTTTTGTATTATCACGAAATATGGGAAAGAGTGTCACAGAAATGATACAGGATTTGGGCTGGTAATCATTAAATGAAAGTAGTTTTTCGTTGCGACGGAATCTTCTCACGAAATTCCAATCACCAACTTTCTCCTGTGAATGCGAAAATGTTTTGTTGACACCGACCTACGTATGGAGGAACGATCACCACGACAAAATAAGGGAAATCAGAGCTCGTACGGAAAGATATAGGTGTTTATTCTTTCCGCGCGCTATACGACATTGGAATAATAGAGAATTGTGAAGGTGGTTCGATGAACCCTCTGCGAGGAACTTAAATGCGATTTGCAGTGTATCTATGTAGATGCAGATGTACATGTGGTGGTCTGAGTTGAGGTGGTGGACTGTTGTCGGGATTATATATGGCTGCTCATAAATACTTCACTATTAGTCATACATTTTACTGAAGATCAAACTAGAACATTCTGTGGTGCAACGTCCTCCATAACGTGTGCTGAAGACAGCGAGTGTTAAGGAACCAATGCAACAGGTGGCCATGGTCTCAAGCGACTGCCTTCTATGACGGAGGGCTGTTTGCACCTGGTAGTTGGCCTGATGGTGGCGTGCCGGCTGCAAGATGCTAAGCCACAGCACTGATCTTAAAACCAAAAGCAGGGGCCCACAGTTAGTGGAGGCCAAATCCCATGGTGGCTGCTTGTAGCCTCATGTCGACTCATGGAGTGGCAACACCTCTCTTATCAAATAGTAGCTACCAGACAGAAACCTTTGACTAAATAATTGTAATTTATGTTGGGACAAAGCGTTCTTGCTTTGAAAATCACTGCTTGCAACCATGTAGACCATAGATCACTCAACAAAGTAGATTTGAGCTTGTGAAAAGCAGCCTCACATTCTGAACATCAAACAAAAGGGACGTTCTTACGCCGAAGGCAATGCAAAAGCGCTGCAATCTGCGCTGCATTTGTTATAAACCGAATACAATATGAA
Organism: Schistocerca gregaria; assembly: GCF_023897955.1. Lineage (NCBI taxonomy): Eukaryota > Metazoa > Arthropoda > Insecta > Orthoptera > Acrididae > Schistocerca > Schistocerca gregaria. The sequence continues at coordinate 396,847,346 of NC_064931.1, read as the reverse complement.
ATTTTGCCCAACACAGACTGAAGTTCTTTCAGGTTCCACGGTGCCTCCAAAACTCTAATTGCACTAAGATATGAGGGCGAGGGTTGGATACACTGTTCGTTAATCGTATGTCCCAAATACTGAATCGCAGTATGAAAAAATTTGCACTTGCCTCTGTTACACGTTGGTCCTGCCTGCAAAACTACAACAAGACACGCAAATTCTGCAAATGTTCGTCCGGGGTGCGACCTTATACCACTATATCGTCCAGATAATTTGAGCAACCAGAGACAGATGCACACAACTGCTGCAAATAAGACTTAAAAATAGCACGAGCCGAAGCACAACCCAACGGAAGGGGGCGAAACTTGAACAATCCAAGGTGGGTGTTGATCACGAAATAGCACTGCGACTGTTCGTCGAGTGGAATCTGAAAGTATGCCTCCCGCAAGTCAATCTTTGAAAAGAATTTTCCCGCACCAAGATTATCAAAAATGTCTTCAGGGCGCAGTGAGGGAAATGTAGCTACCACTGTCGGGGTTTTACTGTAGACTTAAAGTCAACACAAATACGGAGACGACGGTTTGGTTTCTTCACACACACTATAGGGAAGCCCATGACGAAGCAGAAACAGGTTCAATGACACCAATGTCTCGCAAATGTTTGTTCAGATGCTACGGCGTTGCGCAGTACATGGAGTACCGTGCGTGCACCCCGAAAAATAGGCATGCCTTTAACTACAACATGCGTTGCAAAGTGTGTGGCGCAACCAAGGCCATCAGAAAAGAGATCACCAAAATCGTCGCTTAGTGTGGCAACACTGTCTGCATGGTCAATAGCGTTGATGCAAAGTACATTGTCCTGAATAGCGAGGCCAAAACTTCAAATGCGTCCATGCCAAAAATATTCGTAGCATGACTAGAGCAGAGGACATGGAAAGATACTGTACGCGTCGTGGCACCATATGTGGCTAGCAAACTACACACGCCAAGCACTGAGATTCCCTGTCCAGCAAGTGTAGTCAGGGTGGAATGTGAACGATGAAGCGGGAGTGAATAAGCAAGTCGTACCTCGATTTGTTCAGTAAAGAAACTGACACACTAAGCCGCGCGGGATTAGCCGAGCGGTCTCAGGCACTGCATTGATGGACTGTGCGCCTGTTCAAGGCGGAGGTTCGTACCCTCCCTCAGGCATGAGTGTGTGTGTGTGTGTGTGTGTGTGTGTGTGTGTGTGTGTGTGTGTGTTTGTCCTTACGTTAATTTAGGTTAAGTAGTGTGTGAGCTTAGGGACTGATGACCTTATCGCCCGCATCTTGTGTTCGTGCGGTAGCGTGCTCGCTTCCCGCGCCCGGGTTCCCAGATTCGATTCCCGGCGTGGACAGGGATTTTCTCTGCCTCGTGATGGCTGGGTGTTGTGTGTTGTCCTTAGGTTAGTTAGGTTTAAGTAGTTCTAAGTTCTAGGGGACTGATGACCATAGATGATAAGTCCCATAGTGCTCAGAGCCATTTGAACCATTTTGATGACCTTATCAGGTAAGTCCCATAAGATTTCATACACATTTGAATATATTTTTGGCACACCAGTGCATGTGAACAGCACATCCACAAATGAGCGAAGTCACAAAAAGTTAACTCGCATCGCACTGAATGCCAGAGGAAGTGTCTGGCGAATCTTGATTCCCACGACGAGCTGTCGAAGCACTTAAAGCAGAAGGCTTTGAATAAATGGCATTAACATCCATAGGCTGATGTGAATCATGATCATGGCGGTTGCTGCGACGCCCACATGAGTCACGAGGACGGGATACAAGTTGTGAATTAGAGGTTATCTTACTACATACAGCTTGCGCATGTCCTTTCTTATTACAAAAATATCAGTGCTTGACGGGATGGGAAAATGTCCCGTGGGTGGGCACGAAAGGAGTTCGGATGTAATTTCAGTTTCTTAGTGGGTACCTGATGTGAAATTTGTTTACTGGCGATCGAGGGGCTCGGCGTGGATGGCCGTGCTGGCGGGTGGGAGGGCACGTGTTCTGCCGCGCTAACACTCACACACCCGGGGTCACGTCGAACGCGGAAGTAGCCATCTTTAATGTATTTTGTCTGTCTAGCAAGTCCACCACTTCCTGCAAAGACGGCTTTTTAAATCTGAGGATTTGTTCGCGGATGGGGTGATCCACCACATTCTACGCAATAGCGTGTCTAATCATTACATCCGCATATGAATGTCCACACGAGTAATTAACGTCACAATCAGAAATTAGTGCCTAAGGCCTGCTAACCAAGCTATATTTGACTGAGTAGAGCGACAACTGAGACGAAAGAATTTGTTGCGTGCAGCTACCACATTTACACTATCACGAAAGTTGGAGTTCAAAACATCAACCACTTCATTGTAAGTTTTAGTTTCTGGGCAGGTGGTGGGAAACAATTTCACGAGCACACGGCACAACACAACACCCGAATTGGCAATGAAAAAAGCAAAACGTTGATCAAATGGCTCTGAGTACTATGGGACGTAACTTCTGAGGTCATCAGTTCTCTAGAACTTAGAACTACTTAAAACTAACTAAAGTAAGGACATCACACACATCCATGCTCGAGGCAGGATTCGAACCTGCGACCGTAGCGGTCGCGCGGTTCCAGCCTATAGCACCTAGAACCGCTCGGCCACTATGGTTGGCTGAAAAAGGCAAGCCGCTCTGTACCTGGTATGTTGTAAGGTGCGAAATGTGCTTCGAGTTGTGGGATGTATTCTGGCCAGCTTTCAACGTCAGGATTGAAGGCAAGAAATGGCGGCGCCGTCGGTGACGGCGTCGGTACAGGCGATGGCGTCGGAGGCACCGAAGTAGCTGCAGTTTGTAGTGTGACCAGTCAACTTATGGCAGCAAGCAGCTGCGTCATTTGCTCAGCCTGAAAACCTACAAGAGCGGACAGTGAAGAGTGATCCTGTGACGAAGCCATGGTTTACACCAATGAAAGTCTTAATAGCGAATGCTGGGAACACATAAAGACAGTCACTAAGCCCCACAGGCATATCACAAAAAAGATAAAGTTGTACCGAGCAAAAAAATAAATGTCAAGTTTTGTATCTCGCCTGGAAGGCGGCGCGTGGTTATGCTCTTGCAAACTGAAAGGTTGGCCGAGTGAGTAGGAGCAGGAAAAAGTGAAAACCTCTCGGTACCTATCTTAGAAATGATTTTGCTATATCACATTATTAACTGAATACATAGCTTTGCACTGAGGTGGGAAGCCTTAGACCGTCGTATGTAGTACATAGTCTCAGTAGCAAGCGAAGTGTCCTGGCCGTCTGCTCTTGATCAAAATGGGAAGAATCTGTCGCGTAGCTCGTGGACCTCCACAGCACCGGCTAGAGGGTGTGTTTGTCGTAGTGCCAACTTAAGAATTTCACCTACACCGTGCATCGTAGCTATCGATACCACAATCACCATTTTACTCAGTAGCGCCAAAAATTAGTGGGGGCGCTGCAGATCGAATAACTGATATGAATATACTGAGTCGAACTGGGGAGTACAAGAAACTTATAGCACGACGTCCTTTAATAGGGCATATCCTGAGGCACCAAGGAATAATGGAGAGAAGTGTGTATATGTGGGTGTTGGAGAGGAGGGGGGGTGTTAAAATTGTAGAGGGAGACAAAGTCTTAAATACACGTAGCAGGCTCAAACTGATGTACGTTGCATAAGCTGTGAAGCGCTGAAGAAGCTTGTACAGAATAGGCTAGCTTGGTCAGCTGCATCAAACCAGTCTTCAGACTCTACACCACAACAGTAACACTGGGGAAGGGGGCGGGAAGGAGAAGTAGGTCTCTGGTCCACAATTTTGCAAGTTCTTTACTGCGAAACCTCGTGAAAAATGTAGGTCTCGTGTGATTCAGCACCCTCGTCTGTTGCCATGGCAAAATACATTTCTGTATATCACACTATTGGCCGATGCTACCGATTGATGTAGCGATTCTTGTACTCTTTTGTTGTTGTAAACAGAAATGTCTCTGGTATGACGTTAAACTGTAACCACCGTGGAGTTACCACTGTATAAGCAACAATAGCAGCAGCCTCTCTGGAAGGCGGATGAGCGAGTGGAAGTCGTGGGTTGTAACGGTTACCTTGCCTGCTTGCGAAGGTGTAAGGAATATAGAGAACGTAAAGAAAATAGTCATGATCACATACCACTTACCAGCAGGTAGTCAACTCAGTAATGTCAATTTAAATTAACCGAGCAGTGCTTGTTGATTCCTGTTGTGGTTTCTTATTATTCCAGGTTGGTGTTCGAGAGAATGTAAAGTTACAGATGTGTCTCCAATGTAATTTTCATAAGGCAAGTGCATATCGTGGTCGGTCAATGGCATTATATTTTGTAGTTACTTGAGGATCAGACTTCGTTTCTGAAAGACTGCAGGTTCATTGGGGAACCATGACAGATCTGTATTTGGATCACACCAATGGCACAATGGCTCCACGTCAGCAGTTTTGCATTTCTTTCACGAATAGCTGTTCACAAAGCTGATAAGAACATTAATACTTGTAAAATTAATATATCTGAAATGTATTAATTTAAATATTCTTAAATATATTCATGGTTCTTAAGAGCTAACAAGATAGATGCTTACATAGCGAAATGTGAAGAACCAAGAACGATACAAAACAGGAAGACATCTCCTAGCTAATCGCAGAAAAGGTTCTTTAATATCACAGAAAGCATTACATCTACTTGTGAACATTCGGGGACTCTCTGCTCTACACACATTTCATAAACATAAGAGAATAAAAATTTTCTATATGTCTTACATTTGCCTACGATACATTTGATTTCGACACTGGACACTGCAAAAGTAATCATTCAGGTCGTAAGTACAACAAAACTACAAGATTGGTGCATACAAGAAAAAACAATACACAATTTGACATGTTTTAAATAAACAGTTTAACAAATCATTTTCATTTGAACGGGAGATATTTGTACAAGATACACTAATTTAATATTTGAGAGGTATCAGTGTTCTGAGGATAAGAGGGTAAGTCAGTTGAGTGACGTGTCTGCCCTTGGGAATTGATGCAGCCACTGCTGGAGTGACATCGCAGCTGGCTTGTATGATGTCAATCGGTTGGTGCCAACTGTCTGAGAGCGAGCTCTGGATGTTCAGTTTGAAGCAGATGTGGGCATCGAGGAGTGGCCCGTCAAAAAGCGCTGATATGGAAGTCGTGGATGCCTTGCCTCGCACTGCCGTTTCAACCGGGGCTGCCGCATCGAGGTCCAACGGGCCGCACTGTGTGCACAGAGGCCCGGCCCACGAGCTGCGGCCATACTGGAATGCAGCAGTCTCGGGCCGAGCGAGTCCCTGACGTCACCCCAAGGGCCGAGCAGAGCTGTTGGGAAAGCACCTGTATGCCAACGGGCCGCGGCCTCAATGCTGCACACTGAGCGAGGCCGTGACGTCACTGCACCAGTGCTGTGTGCAGCCACAGTCGTACTGCGGCCTACGGGCTGTTGGTAGTACTGACCGCAGTTGCGAGCTATGGGCTACAAGCGGTGAGTAGAGAAGTTTTTAGTGGGGTTGTGAGATTTCTTCATTTTTGTCGAAACGCAAAAAATGAGTGTGGTAACTAAATGTGGTTTGCAGAAGAAGGTGCACATGTCAATAAAATGGGAAGTGAAAGAAAAACTAATCAGTGGTTAGTAGAGAACGACAAAGCCTGAAGCGACTCTTAGATGTTCAGTTTGGACCATGTTAAAGCCCGTTGTGGATGGCATTAGGAAAAACGTTCCATTTGGTTGCTGTTCGCTGTGCAGTGAAATTTAGTCTCATGCTGAAGGGTGAAGTGGCTCTTCGCACATTTCTCGCCATCCATGCGTGTCTAATAAACAAGGGTCTTGTGTGAACGAGAAACGACTTCCTAAACCTGCTCAGGAGATAAGTGTCGATAAATGCATGGCTCTGTGGGAACAATACGTAAGGTTGTATGGAACTATGACAGATGAAGGTCTTACGGATCTTGTTCAGACGTTAGTGGACATTACAAAGGCCATTGTACCCCACCCCACAACTGTGTCGTGATGCATGCCAGAAAGTGCAAAAAGCCTACGACATATAATTATGCCAGAGGTAACTGCTCAAGTAACACAAGGAGAATACTCAGCAACTACAGACATGTGGACATCCAGCGCCAGAAGAAACAATTATCTGACATGTTTCATTGACTGGACTCTCAGATCTCGCATTTTGTTAACAACTCAGATTCAGGATGAACCAAAATAGGGCGGTAACTTTCTAAGAGGATTGTTGAGACGATTTATGTCTCTTGGCATCGACCACTCTACATTGAAAGACATGCAGCTCAAACAATGTCGTTGCACGACTGAATCGTTCCTGCCATGTGCTAAACACGGGGCTACAAAATAATTTTAATGCGGAGTATATATGCGTCAATTATCCATAAGTTCATGGTCTTTGCCGGCCGGGGAGGCCAGGTGGTTCTAGGAGCTACAGTCTGGAACTACTCGACCGCTGCGGTCGCCGGTTCGAATCCTGCCTCGGCCATGGATGTGTGTGATGTCCTTAGATTAGTTAGGTTTGAGTAGTTCTAAGTTCTAGGGGATGATGACCTCAGATGTTAAGTCCCATAGTGCTCAGAGCCATTTCTTTTCATGGTTTTTTGATTGCGGTGAAAGAACAGGTCACTTACGTAAAGAAAAGTGATCTTAATGCTCTTGATAGATCACTGAGCCAATCTAACGATAGTCACTGGAGTAAGCAGATGACATTGTTAGATGTCTTTGTGAGAGACGCTCTCTGAGAAGGGAGAAATATCCCAAAATGAATGAACTGATATCACGCTGATGAAAGAACATTTCACGGTATGTTTGCCATTCTATTACTGTAATTCTTATACGCAATCGTTTATTTTATAGCTGTTAAAACATAAGGACTTCTGTAGTTCTTGAAAGCGGCGTCCAAGGAATTAGAACTGGAGAAATCATCTGCACTGCACCTTCTGTTGACATGGACAATGACAATGTTAAAGCATGAGTCTGGCGCCCCATGACGGAGGAGTTTCTGAAGTTACATAAAAGCCTCAAATTATACTTAGATGGAAAGCTATTTGTCCAGAGATACTGTGAGGTACCAGCTTTCCTCTGGGCACAATTCGTTGTTTAAAAATAATATGTAAACATAAGAGGCTTAAAGACATGAAATGGACACAATAGTTTTCCATCCTGGTACTTCTCTGATCCCACAATACACTCTAACGACATTTCTCACTACTGCATCTCCAACTGTCTTTTCTCTTGCTTCTCACAAGTCGGTTCGAACGGAACTGGCTTACCTTTCGATCCAGAAATAGTTCTCTCAATGTACTCTGCTCTTCCGGAAGTAAAAAAAAAAAACATTTAATGTTCGGAAATAGGAGAGACGGTCATTCCTACTTGTTCCTACAGTACTCGTAACACGTGAATCCTTAGGAATCCATGTTGTCCTAAATGAAAGTTTGAATTTTGTGCCGTATATTGTAGCACCACATTTCGAAAGCTTCTATTCTCTTCTTGTCCAACTATTTATCGTCCATATTTCACTTCCATACATGGCTACACTCCATACAAATACTTTCAGAAATGACTTCCTGACACTTAAATCTATACTCGATGTTAACAAATTTCTCTTCTTCAGAAACATTACCTTGCCATTGCGAGTCTACATTTAATGTCTTCTCTACTTCGACCATTATCAATTATTTTGCTCCCCAAATTGCAGAACTCCTTTGCTAATTTAAGTGTCTCATTTCCTAATCTAATTCCCTCAGCCCACACAACGTAATTCGACCAAATTCCATTATCCTCGGTTTGCTTTTGTTGATGTTCATCTGATATCCTCCTTCCAAGACACTGCCAATTCCGTTCAACTGCTCTTCCAAGTCCTTTGCTGTCTCTGATAGAATTACAATGTCATCGGCAAGCCTCAATGTTTTTATTTCTTCTCCATGGATTTTAATATCTACTCCGAACTTTTCTTTTGTTTCCTTTGGCCGGCCGCGGTGGTCTCGCGTTTCTAGGCGCTCAGTCCGGAACCGCGCGACTGCTGCGGTCGCAGGTTCGAATCCTGCCTCGAGCATGGATGTGTGTGATGTCCTTAGGTTAGTTAGGTTTAATTAGTTCTAAGTTCTAGGCGACTGATGACCACAGATGTTAAGTCGCATAGTGCTCAGAGCCATTTGAACCATTTTTTGTTTCCTTTGCTGCTTGCTCAATATATCTCACTCCCTTCCCTACCACTGCTTCCCTTTCATGCCCCTCGAATCTTATAACTGCTATCTGGTTTCTGTAAAAATTCTAAATATGCTTTCGCTCCCTGTATTTTACCCCTTCCACCTTCAGAATTTGAAAGAGAATATTCCAGTCAACATTGTCAATTGCCTCCTCTAAGCCTACAAATTCTAGAAACATAGGTTTGCCTTTCATTAGCCTATTTTATTAGATAAGTCGTAGGGTTAGTATTGCCTCACGTATTCCAACATTTCTATGGAATCCAAACTCATCTTCCCCGAGGTCGGCTTCTACCAGTTTTTCCATTCGTCTGTAAGGAATTCGCGTTAGCAATTTGCAGCTGTGACTTATTAAACTGACAGTTCGGTAATTTTCACATCTGTCAACACCTGCTTTCTTTGGGATTGGAATTATTATATTCTTCTTGAAGTCTGAGGGTATTTCGCCTGTCTCATGCACCTTGATCACTAGATGGTAGACTTTTGTCAGGACTGGCTCTCCCAAGGCCATCAGTAGTTGTAATGGAATGTTGTCTACACCCGGGGCCTTGTTTCGACTCAGGTCTTTCAGTGCTCTGTAAAACTCTTCACGCAGTATCGTATCTCCCATTTCATCTTCATCTACATCCTCTTCCATTTCCATAATATTGTCCTCAGGTACATCATCCTTGTATAGACCCTATATTTACTCCTTCCACCTTTCTGCTTTCCCTTCTTTGCTTAGAACTGGGTTTCCATTTGAGCTCTTGATATTCATACAAGTGGTTCTCTTTTGTCCAAAGATATCTTTAATTTTTCTGTAGGCAGTATCTATCTTACCCCTAGTGAGATAAGCCTCTACATCCTTACATTTGCCCTCTAGCTATCCCTGCTTAGTCATTTTGCACTTCCTGTCGATCTCATTTTTGAGACGTTTGTATTCCTTTTTGCCTGTTTCATTTACTGCGTTTTTATATTTCCTCCTTTCATCAATTAAATTCAATATGTATTCTGTTACCCAAGGATTTCTACTAGCCCTCGTCTTTTTACCTACTTGATACTCTGCTGCCTTCACTACTTCATCCCGCAGAGCTACCCATTCTTTTTCTACTGTACTTCTTTCTCCCATTCCTGTCAATTGTTCTCTTATGCTCTCCCTGAAACTCTGTACAACCTCTGGTTTTTTCAGTTTATCCAGGTTCCATCTTAAATTCCCACCTTTTTGCAGTTTCTTCGGTTTAAATCTACAGTTCATAACCAACAGATTGTGGTCAGAGTCCACATCTGCCCCTAAAGAAGTCTGACAATTTAAATCCTGGTTCCTAAATCTCTGTCTTACCATTATATAATATATCTGATACCTTTTAGTATCTCCAGGATTCTTTAATGTATACAACCTTCTTTCATGATTCTTGAACCAAGTGTTGGCTATGATTAAGTTATGCTCTGTGCAAAACTCTACCAGGCGGCTTCCTCTTTCATTTCTTAGCCACAATCCGTATTCACCTACTAGGTTTCCTTCTCTCCCTTTTCCTACTGATGAAATCCAATCACCCATGACTATTACATTTTCGTCTCCCTTGACTACCTGAATAATTTCTTTTATCTCATCATACATTTCATCAATTTCTTCGTCATCTGCAGAGCTAGTTGGCATATAAACATGTACTACCGTAGTAGGCGTGGGCTTCGTGTCTATCTTGGCTACAATAATGCTTTCACTATGCTGTTTGTAGTAGCTTACCGGCACTCCTATTTTTTATTCATTATTAAACCTACTCCTGCATTACTCCTATTTGATTCTGTGTTTATAACCCTGTATTCACCTGACCAAAAGTCTTGTTCCTCCTGCCACCGAACTTCACTAATTCCCACTATATCTAACTTTAACCTATCCATCTCCCTTTTTAAATTTTCTAATCTACCTACCCGGTTAAGGGATCTGACATACCACGCTCCGATCCGTAGAACGCCAGTTTTCTTTTTCCTGATAACGATGTCCTCCTGAGTAGTCCCCACCCGGAGATCTGAATGGGGGACTACTTTTACCTCCGTAATATTTAACCTAAGAGGACGCCATCATCATTAATTCATACAGTAAAGCTGCATGCCCTCGGGAAAAATTACGGCCGTAGGTTCCCCATGCTTGCTTCAAGTTCTAAGGTCTCCGACTTTTTTTCTAATTAACTACTCACCTGAAATCGATGAAACTGGCGTACTTCTCGACGTAATCGCCCTGCAGACGTACACATTTTTCACAACGCTGACGCCATGATTCCATGGCAGTGTCGAAGGTTTCTTTAGGAGTCTGTTTTACCACTGGAAAATCGCTGAGGCAATAGCAGCACGGCTGGTGAATGTGCGGCCACGGAGAGTGTCTTTCATTGTTGCAAAAAGCCAAAAGTCACTAGGAGGTCAGGGAGTAGGGAGCTTGAGGAACCACTTCAAAGTTGTTATGACGAAGAAACTGTTGCGTAACGTTAGCTCGATGTGCGGGTGCGTTGTCTTGGTGAAACAGTACACGTGCAGCTCTTCTCAGACGTTTTTTGTTGCAGTGCAGGAAGGACTTTGTTCTTCAAAACATTTTCGAAGGATGCACCTGTTACCGTAGTGCCATATGGAACACATTGGGTAAGGATTACGCCCTCGCTGTGCCAGAACATGGACACCATCATTTTTTCAGCACTGGCAATTACGCGAATTTTTTTTGGTGGCGGTGAATCTATGTGCTTTCATTGAGCTGACTGGCGCTTTGTTTCTGGATTGAAAAATGGCATCCACGTCTCATCCATTGTCACAACCGACGAAAAGAAAGTCCCATTCATGCTGTCGTTGCGCGACAACATTGCTTGGCAACATGCCACATGGGCAGCCATGTGGTCGTCCGTCAGCAATCGTGGCACCCACCTGGTTGACACTTTTTGCATTTTCAGGTCGTCATGCAGGATTTTATGCACAGACCCCACAGAAATGCCAACTCTGGAGGCGATCTGTTCAACAGTCATTCGGCGATCCCCCAAAACAATTCTCTCCACTTTCTCGATCATGTTGTCAGACCGGCTAGTGCGAGCCCGAGGTTGTTTCGGTTTGTTGTCACATGATGGTCTGCCATCATTAAACTGTCGCACCCAAGAACGCACTTTCGACCCATCCATAACTCCATGACCACATGTCTCCTTCAACTGTCGATGAATTTAAATTGGTTTCACACCACGCAAATTCATAAAACGAATCATTGCACGCTGTTCAAGTAAGGAAAACGTCGCCATTTTAAGTATTTAAAACAGTTCTCTTTCTCGCCGCTGGTGGTAGAAATATATCTGCCGTATGGTGCTGCCATCTCTGGGACGTATTGACAATGAACGCGGCCTCATTTTAAAACAATGCGCATGTTTCTATCTCTTTCCAGTCTGGAGAAAAAAATCGGAGGTCTTCGAACTTGAATGCACCTCGTACCAGCACAGCAAGGTCAGTTTTGGTTAATGTTGCAAGGCCAGGTCAGTCAATCATCCAGATTGTTGTCCTTGCAACTATTGAAAAGGCTGCTGCCCCTCTTCAGGAACCACACGTTTGCCTGGCCTTTCAACACATACCCCTCCGTTGTGGTTGCATGAATGGTACGGCCATCTGTATCGCTGAGTCACACAAGCCTCCCCACCAACGGCAAGGTCCATGGCCCATGGGGAAGGGCAATGGACATAAAGACATGCAAACGAATTTTCTGACTAATATTATTGATCAACTGCCCAAATGGGCCTCTTTTTGTGGCTACGCGGTCTAATATAAATAACGCAAGATGAGTGGCGTCTTCTACGTCCCAAACACTAGAAGACACTACTTTCAAAAAGATCTAGAGTAGTGTGCAGCGTCAGTGGAAATGAAACTTAAGTGAGCACAGCTGTTCAGCTTTATAGTATAAATAAGCCGAAACAATTAGCAATATCACCGTATGTACTGCGCCCCGTGTGTCGGAGTGACGGTTCTCGTACACGTCTGTGACGATGGAAGATTTCCAGCCACAGAAAAAGGCACAAGGCGGTCCCCCGACTAGTATAATGTAATACTTTCTTCTCCTCTCTGTATTCTACAGACAAGAAACGCGAACTCCTAGCCACAAGGACGGAATTCAGATAACGGCTGAAAGTCAGTATTGACAGGAGAAGTGCTCTCAATCACTGAACGCTGCATACTTAGCGATTCCCTACCCGCAGGCGAAGTCCAGAATCGTATAAGTCAGAAACACTTTCGGTCACCTAAAGCAACTTCCCAGTGCCTTTTACCCCTATATCATGCAAATTAAGCCTTAGTGCTTTTGCCTGCATTTGTTCTTCATGACAAACGAACCTTGTGACAGTATTTCACTGGTGACAGCTCCCCCCAGCTTGAACATCATCCCTCTGAGTTCCACCGCGCGTCATCGAAAGTTAGTTTCAGCTTGATGCTTGATAAGAAAGTGTAGCCCTGGGATTGCACATCAGCATTCGACTGCATCACGCATTACACTGCAAGTGTTGTCACTTTCGTCAATCTCCTGATCCACTGGCACAAGCCTTGTCGGGCCGATTATTAACTTTACGAAATCATTTCCTCTTCTCCTCTTCCCACCTTCTGAGGAGGCAGTTCCGTGACAGATGGTGCCGAATCTGCGCCCTTCGGAAATACTAAATGCGTCTGCACCATTTCAGTACCCTAAATATATGCAATACAATCAGCCTTATTGATAGCTTTCTGTGCAACCTCCTAAGTATCTACAACAAAATTACTGTCGGCAGTTGCACTCTGCAAGACACAAAGATCATCGGCACATGCAATCCCCCCACATCTGGTCCAGGCCACAGAAATTTGCAACCTCTCCGACAAGGTACACCTCACTAATTATGCAAACAACAGACGAGGAGCAAAAAACAGTACGTGGACAAGACCACTTAATCTAAATCCAATCTAACACTTACTGTAACTTAACTTCTCCGCTTGAGCATCTACACATGACTGCTATGTTACGTGCTTAAACATAGTGAGACATCGTTTTTACTCGAAATGAAATACTTTCCCCAATAAAAATTACCACAAAAGTCCGACTTCTAAACAAAACTCATCTTCCCCTCCTAAGAATCTACACATGGTTAACACCTTACATCCATCCAGAATATGAGCCACACGCATTGATGATAGGGAAAAATAACGTTCATATTTACACATCCACAGAACACAGTCTGAGTTTACTTGCCACATGTCAAACATGAAAACAGAACTGAAAAGTTGGTAAAAGGTGGACTGACTCTACGTGATACTCGCTGGAAAAAAGAAAAACCATTAATGCAATCACCCTCTCCATACTGATGCTGTCTGTTGACAAAACTGCAACCCTGGTCTAGAGTCTTCGTCTCCAGGTAGAGTGGCTGGTAACGGTCCTCTGTCACTGAAATGTAGTGGTGACACACACTTCTGACATCAAAATGTAGAGGTCGCCCCAGGGCGAAGCAGGTGGCAAAAGACTTCCCAAGCGACCGCACGTAAGGCCTCCCCGGTTTGTCTGGCAAACAGGTTCCAGGTGCTGTCTGTGGGTGACACCGTCGTTGAGCCGGATGCTGTCGCCTGTCCTGTTTCAGAGGATTGTTGGTAGTTGGTACCTCCAACGTTAGGCACGTTATGCGGCCCTTTGGGGCCTTGCTGACAAGGAGGGTAAGAAAACCAATGTGCATTTCTTGGGAATAGCGGGTGGAGTCATTAAAGATGTGGAAAGTTTCCTCCCGGATGCCACAAAGAGCACAGGGTTCAGCCAATTGCAGGTGGCTGCTCATGTCGGTACCAATGATTGGTGTCACTTTCGATCAGAAGAGAGTCACTCTGGTTTCTAGCGGCTAACAGAAGTGGTAAAAGCTGCCAGTCTTGCATGCAAGATGAAAGCAGAGCTGACCATTTGCAGTGTAGTCGACAGGACTGATTGCGGACCTCCGGTGGGTCTGAATCAGAGGCTCAGACCGTTCTGCGAGCGTGTAGGCTGCAGATTCCTCGACTTGCGCCAACAGGTGGTTGGGATTTGGGTTCCGCTGAATAGGTCAGGTGTCCACAATACGTAGGAGGCGGCTACCCGGGTAGCAGTGGCTTTGTGGCGTGGATTGGGCGGTTTTTTAGGTTAGAGGGTCTCGGGAAAACACAAGAATTTCTTCAGTCACAAAGGGTGCAAGCTGAACACAGGAAGAACGTAGATACAGGAACCATTGGTAGAACAGTTGGAATTTGTCGTACTTGTGTTGGGAAAGTACCCGAGCACCAAGTGCTAATGGAAAGCACCGTTATAGGCACTGAAAGCTGGCTAAAATGGAAACAAGATCAGCCGAAATTTTTGCGAAGAACCTAACGGTGTGCCGGCGGCGGTGGCAGAGTGGTTCTAGGCGATTGAGTACGGAACTGCGAGACTGCTACGGTCGCAGGTTCGAATCCTGCCTCGGGCATGGATGTGTGAGATGTCCTTACGTTGGTTAGGTTTAAGTAGATGACCTATGATATTAAGTCCCATAATGCTCAGAGCTAGTTTTGAATCAAATGGTTTTCCGAAAAGGTAGGCTAAACACTGTTGGCGGTGGCGTGTTTGTTGGTGTTAGAAGTAGTTTAACTTGTCGCGAAATTGAAGTAGATATTTCCTGAGTTAATATGGGCATAGGTCATTGTTGGCTACCGGAATAAAATAGTAATTGGATCCTTTTACTGACCTCCCAGTTCAGATGATACAGTTGCAGAAAGGTTCAAAGAAATCTTGAGTTTGATTTCAAACACCTACCGAACTCATAAGATATTAGTTGGTGGTGACTTTAATTTAACCTCGATATGTTGGCGAAAATACGTGTTTAATTCGGGAAGTACGCATAAAATGTAATCCGAAATTTTTCTAAACGCATTCTCTGAAAATTATTTCGATCAGTTAGTTCATCAGCCCACTCGAAGAGTAAACGGTTATGAAAACGCAGTTTACCTCTTAGCAACAAATAATACCGAGTTAATAACAAGCATCAAAACCGATACAGGGATTAGTGAACACAAGGTTGTCGTACTGATAGTGAACATTGTAATACCCAAATCCTCGAAAAATTCAAAATAATAGTATCGGCAGCAATTGAGAGATTTATGCCAAGTAAACAAACAAACGACGGACCCTACGACTTATCTTAGAAAATAGATTAAGGAAAGGCAAACCTACGTTTCTAGCATTTGTAGACTTAGAGAAGGCTTTTCACAATGTTGACTGGAATATTCTCTTTCAAATATTGAAGGTGGCAGGGGTAAAATACAGGGAGCGATAGGCTATTTACAATTTGTACAGAAACCAGAGTCGAGGGGCAAGGAAGGGAGGCAGTGGTTGTGAAGGGAGTGAGACAGGGTTGTTGCCTATCCCTTATGTTATTCAATCTGTATATCGAGCAAGCAGTAAAGGAAACAAAAGAAAAATTTGGGGTGGAATTAAAATCCAATGGAGAAGAAATAAAAACTTTGAGGTTCGCCGATGACACTGTAATTCTGTCAGAGACAGCAATAGACCTGTAAGAGCAGATGAACGGAATGGACAGTGTCTTGAAAGGAGGATACAAGATGAACATCAACAGAAGCAAAACGAGAATAATGTAGTCGAATTAAATCGGGTGATTCTGCAGGAATAGGATTAGGAAATGAGAGGCTCAAAGTAGTAAATGAGTTTTTCTAGTTGGGGAGCAAAAACTGATGATGGTCGAAGTAGAGAGGGTATAAAATGTAGACTGGCAATGCCAAGTAAAGCGCTTCTGAAGAAAAATTTTTTAACATCAAATATAGATTTAAGTATCAGGAAGACGTTTCTGAAAGTATTTGTATGGAGTATAGCCATGTATGGAAGTGAAATGTGGACGATAAATAGTTTGGACAAAAAGAGAACAGAAGCTTTCGAAATGTGGTACTATAGAGGATTGCTGAAGATTAGATGGGTAGTTCCCGTATCTAATGAGGAGGTATTGAGTATAATTAGGGTGAAGAGAAATTTGCGGCACAACTTGTCTAGAAGAAGGGATCGGTTGGTAGGGCATATTCTGAGGCATCAAGGGATCATCAATTTAGTATTGGACGCCAGTGTGGAGGGTAAAAATCGTAGAGGGAGACCAAGAGATGAGTACACTAAGCAGATTCAGAAGGATGTAGGTTGCAGTAGGTACTGGAGATGAAGAATTTTGGAGAGCTGCATCAAACCAGTCTCTGGACTCAAGACCACAACAACAGCAACAAGATCTAACAAGATAGATGCATACATAGATAAATCTGAAGAACAAAGGACAATACGAAACAGGAAGGCATCTCCTAGTTGATTGCAGAAAAAATGTGAAGGCGGGTCCCTGATGTCACCCCAAGGGCCAAGCAGTGCTGTTGCGAAAGCACATGTACGCCACAGGCTCATCAGAGTTGCGCATCGAAATACAGCCCATTGGTTGCGTCCTCACTACTCCGCACTGAGCGAGCCCATGACATCAATGCAACAGTGCCGTGCCCAGCACTGGCGTGCTACGGACTACGGGCTGTTGGAAGCACTGACCGCAGTTGCGAGCTACGAGCGACGAGCGGTCAGAAAAGCAGTGTTTAGTGGAGAAGTGTGATTTCTTCATTTTTTGTGTAACGCACAAAATGACCGTGGAAAATAAATGTGGTCTGCAGAAGAAGGAGCGCATGTCAAGAAAAAGGGAAGTAAATGAAAAACTAATCAGTGGTGAGTAGAGAACCACACAGCCGAAACGAATGTTAAAAGTTCAGTTTGGACCGTGTTATAGCCTATTTTGGATAGAGTTAGGAAAAGCGTTCATTTTCTTTGCTGTTCGCTGTGCGCTGATAATTACTCTTATGCTGAAGGGTCTTATGTGGACGAGAAACTACTGTTTAAACCAGCTCAGGAGATAACTGTCGATAAATGCGTGGCTATGTGCGCACAAGACGTAAGGTCCTATGGAACTATAAGAGGTGAAGGTCTCATGGATCTTGTTCAGACCTTAGTCGAAATTGCCAAGGCCATTATGTCTCACCCCAAAACTGTGTCGTGGTACATGGAAGAAAGTGCTAAAAGCCTATGACATATAATTATGCCTGAGCTAATTGCTCATATAACAAAAGGTGAATACTCAGCAACTACAGATATTGAAACGTTCCCGTAGAACAATTATACATGACTGTGCTTAAACTGACACACAATATTTTTTTTTAGCACAACGCAATCTGACTTTCAAAAATCCCTACAAAAAATGGCCCTGACTAGCATTAACCTATACGTTTCACAAATCAATTACCTCACAAAAATCTTGGTTACTTGAACTACTGCAAAACAGCGAGCGCCACTACTGCCAGCTAAATAAAAGATTCAAACTACAGAAGGCACTAACTACTGATACGGATAGTTAGCAAATGAAAGATTTTAATAGAGAACAAACAATGTATTTACCTTAATAGTCATAATACATATAGCAGTTCATGACATCCATTCTTACAAATTTCAAAACTCCGCCCTTTCTCTCCCCACATCCACCACTGCTGGCGGCTCACCTCCAACTACGTAACTCTATGCGCTGTTAACATTCAGCTGCCCAACACTACAATGGCGAGTATTACAACAATGCCAACCAGCCACTGACTGCACAGCCAGTGATTTTCATACAGAGCGCTACGTGGCGTTACCAATAAAAAAAACTAAACAGCCTACTTACATAGCCCCCATGCTCCCCACAAAAAAATTTAAAAATTGTTTCGGGCTCTGGCCAATACAGATTTGGAATTTTTTTCATAATTATGATTAAAATAAGAAAAAAATCAAATGTACACACTTATTGATACAATGTTGGTCGAAAGCTAAAACTTCTCACAGTCTTTAAAGACAGTCCTGATTATTCATCACAGTAAAATTGCAGTGTTTTTTTTTCAAAGTCTGAGCAGTAAAAGAAAATGCACATGGAACTAGTGGATTTCCATGCAGTCTTGAAGAAGTAGTGCCGTCCTTCCAACGGAAAGACAGTGCTGACTCTTGACATGCAGACAGGTAATAGGCCACAACAGAGCAAACCCACAGAAGAGTCAGTCGAAGTTGAAGAATATTGGTAGGTAGGTCGTCACAGAGCAGACCAACTGTAGTCCTGGTAGAGATTACGGGATTGGTGGGCCACCAGAGGTGCACACCCACTGTAGTCCTTGTAGAAATAATGCTATTCGTGGGCCATCAAAGGTGTAAACCCACTGTAGTCCATGTAGAGACGGCCAGCAGGCATCTGTTGCGTCTGTGCAGGTGCAAAATCACCATCGAAGAGTCTTGCGGAGAATATAGCAAGTCCATAAATCACCACTTGTGCACTCACAAAGTTTTGGAATCATCCTTAGAACCAGCAATGCTGTTAACCAGTCCCTTGCTGATTTGTCAACACACGTGCAAACACTATCAGTCCCTACTTCTCACATATTGTCCATATACTATGACTAACAGAAAGGTGTGCAGTGAAATGTAACTTACAAGTTACTTAATTTGATGAACTGGTGTCAATTACAATTTTACAACATAAGAATACAATAACAAAGGTACAAAATACATAATTAAAGAACATAACAATATAGATAACATTTGTAGTAAAACAGGCTTTACAAAAGAATAGAAATAAACATCTACATCAGTGTTACAAGAATTATGACATAAGTACATACATAAAAGATAAGAATAACTTTTGAAACATCAACTTCACACACGAGCATTAAAACAAAACAGAATAATTAATGTCTAAACATCTTCACAAAGAAAATAACATGGTATCTGAAAAATTCTACAACATAACTCTCATCAGAAAAACACATAAAGACAGGAAGAACGCAAATACCCAAGGGTACACAAACACATAGTGGGATAACACAAGGAAAGGACAGGACAGAGTTTGTTTTACTGCAGTATTTTGCAAAACAAAATTTTCTTTACTTCTTGGAGATCTCCCTTCGTTCTTCATTATTTCCTAACAGTCCTATCTATTGCTGCTTTCTGTACTTTTTTTGTATAACTTCTCAACGCATTTCTTCCAATTTATCATAACTCGTTGTCTTATATAGTCTACCCCCTCTTAAGCTAACTTAAATCTACTGAGCTCAGATGCTAAACTAAGGGACGAGGCAATGCAGCAGCACAAAACAATTAACACAAACAGCAATGAAAAAAATGGAAATTGTCAAAGCAAGCAGCAGAAAATGCAATAGCTTATATCTAAACATGATAAAGCTCAAGCTGAAAAAATAGTACACTAAAGAGAACAACACAGAGAAGGGAAATGTATATTCACATCTTAATGTCTATGTAATTAAACTGGTGCACCACAAAAACTTATTCCATAAAATAAATTACCAAGTACTTCAAAAGAAAATTATGTATGCAGTTCCTGTGAAGGGAAATGTCTTTTTGTGCTCCCTCATTTTTTTGGAAGTATATCACATTATTATAATTATATACTGGATCTGTAGACAGAAAATACTTATATTAGTACATCTATAAAATTTTATTTTAACCAATGCTGCAGTGCAGCTAGAAACTATATAATAAACAAAATAGACAAAGCAAGGCGTGAAACGTCATTCACTAGCCATATGGCGTTTCATAATGCAGTAAACAATCTTTCAACTAGCAAGACAATAGACGTGAAGTGTTTCTCATCATTTCATTTCAGTAAATGTCATAAATTAAGAGCTCCACAGTGTAATCATATGTTTTCAAGTTTGGGCGTGTCGTATTTGCGATGCTTTCTACAAAGGAATGTCAATAGCGAGGTTAATGGCCTCCTTTTTTCTCCACCTGTGCCTCTGAAAGGCATACACTAATGACTGTTTCTCAAGGCGGCTGGCACGCAGCTGGGTGCCCACGACACATTACGTGCAGGTGGTCACTTAATTTTTTTACCGAAATATTTACGACACCAGTTTCCGCTACAGTGGCAGTCTCATATTAAAAATTTCACAGGTCAAGAATTTGCGTTACAAATCTGTAGAAACAAAATCCTATTGATGTAACAGTGTCCAAAAAATTTTCGTCGGCGTTGTAATACATTCG
This sequence comes from Schistocerca gregaria, assembly GCF_023897955.1. NCBI lineage: Eukaryota > Metazoa > Arthropoda > Insecta > Orthoptera > Acrididae > Schistocerca > Schistocerca gregaria. The sequence continues at coordinate 396,827,037 of NC_064931.1, read as the reverse complement.
CGCATTTACATACATTTCATATCTCTTAAAGTACGATTCTTGGTTTCCAACAACCTTTTTCACAAACCAGAGTCCCTAACCACTACTCATTATTCCTTGCTTTATTACACATATACATAATCGTAGACACTTCTTCAATATTTCATCATAATAAATACGTACCATAATAAATTCCTCATAGAGCATCGGTTTATTGTCATAAACATACCGCAACAGCGTAATACACATCGTCATCATAACATCATAAAACCTCAGCCAAATCTCAAAATCATCGTAGCTTCCTCAAATAATTTCAAAACCTAAAAAAAATTATCTGCTCATGTCAAAAGTGTCATCTACCTGAAACGTACTTTAAAAAATCATAATATCGCAATGGTTCCGAAAAAATATGAGCAGTTCACAAAGTACAGACAAAATACAATTTCGTACGTGTGAAGTTATCCAACGGTGTAATTACGTAAACATCTGTCACTGATGTAGTAAAAAAAAAGTTTGTTTCTCTGTTAAATAATCAGGTAGCTGTACCGATGTGTAAAGTTGTATAAGCAAATACCATATTAGCTAGGGCTCCTTGTGCTTGCCAAACACATGGTACACAATGTAAGCGTGTACCCCCCTGAGGATTAATGTAATTATACCCTCAGGTGTTACAGATTACAGCAATGGAATGAAATATATCACGGAAAACCTTTGTATCATTGTACTTCAAATATCTTTAAAAACAAATGTTTTAAGTACAAAATTAATCACTCAAATACGTGTACTGTAGCGGTAAACTGGGCGTCTTGATGTAAGATAATCTCTGTGGAAGTGTCATAGTTATCGTCCTCCGAAAGCTAAGTTCTGCAGAAGTCAATGTACTTACCTCATGATAAACAAAAGTGAAATGCTTTGCGTATAGATATCTTAGTTATTAAGCTTATTGCCGTGATGAAGAAAGTACTGTGCTGTAACGTATTGTTGTGCTACGGAAAAGGCTGTCTCATTGTAGCTATACCACAAAAGTTACTACTAAAACATGTTTTACTTTCCAGAATAATTCAGAAAAACTGTGCAGATATAAAACAGATACACCGCAAAAGCAACATTGTAAATTGTCACTCATTAATAGTGTCTGTAAATTGTCACTCATTAGTAGTGTCTGTAAATTGTCACTCATTAGTAGTGTCGTGATAAAATCGTGTAATTGTCACATAAACTAACCACTATGTCATCTGGTATCTCACAGAAAGTACTTTAAATCCAGAATGTATCTTCAAGTAAACCAAAATATTGCATTAAAATCTCATTGGCAGTACCGGTATATGTTCGAAGTATGTGAGCCTTATAGTCGTTACGTAATCGTGCAACTAACAAGCAAGAATGTACACACACAATAAAACTGTGTCGTCAGTTCACTATAACAATGCATTCGTAATTTCTGTTTCAAAATGTTCCCTAGGTTCTAGACTGGATATTTAATTTTAAACATTGTTGCATGTTAACAATTTCTTAAGTCTGACAAAACGTACTAGAAATGTGAAGTAAAAAGTTTTATGGCAAAGACAAAGTTAAGAAGCAGATTATCTTTGAATAAACGGTTTTACATGTGAAATGTGGTGTAAACCTTTACTCTTACTAGTACGCAGAGTTTCAACTTCAACGCAAATATCATGTGGTATACGTCGGATTCTGTAAGGTCCGTTGTAAACTAGAAAGAATTTGTGAATCAAGTGTTTCTTCTTATGTGACAATGAATGAGCTTTAATGAGAACTTTCTGACCAATATATAATTGTTTTTCATTTGCTTTGTCGTGTAGTTTTCCCCTTTTTGTCTGCTGCAGATTTTATATTTTTAATAGCTAAATCAATTATGTCTTTGTGTCGAAGTTTACGTGTATTCGGAAAAGGTACAAGCTCTCTGATTCTGTTCGGTGGTTCTTCATTATTTAGTACAAGAGTAGGTGGTAAAGCAGTGGAGTCGTGAGGCATTTCATTCAGCACGTTTTGAAATAAGTGTAAATATCTGTCCCACTGCTGATGCTCTCTGTGACAATAAAGTCTGCAAAGCTTATTGATTTCTTTCATAATCCGTTCAGACGGATTACAATGTGTTGAGTACAATGAATTAAAAACAGGTTTGATTTTATGATTCCGAAGCATGTGTGACCAAACAGCAGATCTGAATTGCGGTCCGTTATCTGAAATGACTTTACTAATGTGTCCAACTTGACGTAAGAAATTTTTAACAAAGGCGTTGGATACAGACCGTCCAGTGGCTTTACGTAACGGAGTGAAAGAAACAAATTTTGAAGTAAGTTCAACAGCGACTAGAACGTACGAAAATCCATTCGATGTTCTGACAAGGGGTCCCAAGAGATCAACAGCAGCAAATTCTTTAAATTTAGAAGGAATGATAGGAAACAACGGAGCACGATGTGAGATAGTAGATGGTTTCGCCTTTTGACAAAGTTTACAAATAAACAAGACTCTTCGAATTCTCTTTTCCATATTGTTAAGATAACAAGTCGTTCGAAGAATATGATAACATTTTCATGGACCAAAATGTGCGTAGCTGAAATGAATGTACCAAATGAGCTTATTAACAAAATCGTCTGGAATGCAAAGTACCCATTGCTTGTCATTTACAGTGCAGCGTTTGAAGAGTATGTTGTTTCCAACCAGATAATAATGCCGAATATGAGTGTGCGGCTTTTCATGCCATTTACTTTTGATGTCTTTCCAAATCGGACCTTTATCTTGTTCATGGGCAATGTTCTTTAAAGATGTGGTGATGAAGTTTTCAAAGGCGGCTTTCTGAATGTAAAGAATACTGAAATTTTTCTCCAGGTTGCCTTCTGTGTTAATTTTCTCAAGCGCAGCCGGTGCGCGTGACAGTGCGTCCGCAACAATGTTCTCCTTGCCGGGAAGGTAGACTATTATGAAGCAGAATTCTTGCAGGAACGATGCCCAACGTTTTAATCTGTCATGATTTAATTTTGAAGACATAAGTAATTGTAATGCACGATGATCACTGTATACTTTTACGTGCTTACCAGAAAGAAAGAAACAGAATTTGTTAAATGCCCAAACGATAGCTAAAGCTTCTAATTCAGTAACGGAATAATTTTTTTTCAGATTTTGTTAGCACTTGACTAGCAAAAGCATTGGTTTTCTGAACAGTAGTGTAATTTTCTATGGCTTCTTGAAATAAATGGGCACCAAGACCGACTTTAGAAGAATCCGTGCTAAGGCAAAAGTCTTGTGAGAGATCTGGATGAGCTAGTATTGGCGCGTTAAGTAGCGATTCTTTCAAAGAATTGAATTCCGACTGTACTTGTTTGTCCCAGTTCCAAATAGTATTTTTTCCAGTGTGAGAATAAAGTTTTGGTTTAACAAGAATTTGCATATTCAGAAAACGACGGTAAAAATTTACGAGACCTAGAAAACTGCGGACTTGTCTTTTTGTGGATGGAACTGGAATAGCTCTGATTGCCTCTAACTTTTCAGGATCCGGCTGAATGCCTTCAAAAGAAATAATATGTCCCAAAAACCTCACCTTTGACCTACCGAATTCAGACTTTTCCAAGTTAACTGTAATTCCAGATTCTGCAAAAATACGTAACAAACTGTTGAGGATGCGATTATGTTGTTCCCATGAGGCTTGTGCTCTTAGAATATCATCCACGTATAAGGTGATGTGACGTTTTAAGAAATCAGTTAATATGGAATTTAGCCCGCGAATGAGCGCTGCCGAAGAAATGTTCAAACCAAAAGGAAGTTTCCGAAATTGATAACAAATGCCGAAACGAAGAAAAGCTGTGTGTTTTTTACATTCTGGATGAAGTTCGATCTGATAAAAGCTGGATCTGGGATCAATAGAAGACAACACTTTTACACCATTAAAATTTTGAAGAAGTACTTCCATCGTCTGCGGCCTGTCTGTTTCAGGAATGGTGAGAGTACTGATTTGTCTCGAATGTAAGAGAAGCGTGGTCTATCCATTTTTCTTCTCAACAACATGTAATGGATTGTTGTATGAGCTTACTGCAGGCTCAATAATACCCTCGTTAAGCATAGATTGTATTTCTGTTCTAACACGGTCTCTATAATGAGCCGGAATTACGTATGGTCTAACACAAAATTTAGTATGCTCACGAACACGAAATTGGTATTGAAATCCCTTGATTGTTCCTGTTTTGTGAGTAAAAACTGTGGAATGTGCTTGTAAAATCTCAGAAAGGTCTTGCCTATCAGTGTCATTACAATTCTCAATTGTTCGAATTTTATTCTGATTTAACTCATTAGTATCAAATATGTCGTCGATATCATCCCTGTCAGTACTTGCAGAGTGATTGTTAGTGTCTAGTTCCGTAGAAAATTCCGAACTGTTGTCTAACAGAAGGTAAAGCCGATTAATTTCCTCGTCATGGTTTGAGAGCCAATCTTCAAACTTCAAAGCTATGACTTACCTTCTTTCTCTAAACTTATTTCAGCATCGTGAAAGTTTAAGATTGCTTTGTATTCATTCAAAAAAGTCTACTCCCAATATAATTTCCGTCGACAATAATGGAACAATGAGAAAGTTCATAGATAAGGTGTGGCTTTGACAACAGAATTCTATGTTGGTTTGTTGGCGTACATCTACACTTTTTTCCAACGATTGCACCTTGTAATTTAATTTTACGTAACGGAAGTGTGGGGCAATTGTTCGTTTTGTTGCATTTGCTAAAGGCTGTTTCACTAATTACTGAAATGGGACAGCCAGTGTCAAGTACTGCAGTAAATTTTACGTCATTTACTGTAATGTGAATCACAGGATATGCAATGTTGTTGTGTTTTACGTCGTGTTCCTGGAGTAAGATGTCAGTAATGCCTTCCATTTTTTATGTAATTAATAGCTACGGCAGCTGCGTCGTCAGTTTCATACGTACGTTTTGTGGCGGCCAGCGGTATGAGTCATTGCCTATTGTGTCTTTGTTGGCGCGCGTCGTTATTGGGATTTGGAGACCTAACTTCTAGAAATTCACCTTGTCGAGAGGGCCCTGCTTTGTTTGGATCCCGCCAGTTCTGATGCAATTCAGGTCCGTCGTTACGATCATATCGTCTGTCGTCTGTCGGCAGCTTCCATAGTTTCTTTCTTGTCGGTCACGTGGTGGAGAATTTCTCCCTGAATCGTAACTACGCGCTGGACCGTTGCGTCTAAAGTTATTCTGTCTCCCTTGGTAATATTTATTTTGGTTCCCATATTGTCTGTTTCTCTGATTGTCTCTGTGATAGTCATTACCGCGGAGAGGTGATCTTTCCCTGTAATTATTACTACTCTGCTAGCGGTTGTCATACGGGTGGTGTCTGTTTTGGTCACGATTTGTGTTGTGAGAAAAGCCTTGTCGTGTCCAGTTATTATTTCTTTCATCGCGGAATTGCGACGGATGTGACCTGTAATTGTTGTGTTCCTGTTTTCGCGTTCCGCGATTGTCAGTGCCAATTTCTAATTCTTGTAAGAGTCCCTGAAAAGCTACAATGTCGTCTTTGCAACGTCCTGCCAAAATAATATGCCGTAAATGTTCAGGTAATTTGATTGAGCCAATGCGGATGAGTTCTGAGGGGCTGTATGGGTTTGACAGGTACTGATTCTTGTGCAACATGTCTTCAAAATATTTCACAAGACTGGAAAATTCAGATTGTTCGAAATGTTTCATCATTATGATGCCATGTTTTACTCGGTCTTGTGTAGCTTGAGACCAATATGCTGAGAGGAAGGCATGGTAAAATTCTCCTTCACTGTGACAATCGTGAATGACCGATCGCATTCTTACAGCTGGTTCATTCTCTAAGTAGCCACACATAAATTCTAATCTGTGTTCTAATGACCGGTTGGGAGGAAAGCAATGAGAGAATTGATGAATGTCGTTGCCAGAATTCTTAAATGTTTTGAATTTACTTGTAGTAATGAACAGCTTATAGTCAAAATCATCATGTCGGCGAGTCGCATGTCGGTCATTGTTCCGTCGTTTCGGCGGTTCCATCTCAAAATTCGGTGTACCTTGCCAATTTCTTTCATAATTTCCGAAGTGCCCTGTGTTATTTTGTGGCTGTTCCGTATTTCTATGTCCCTCTTCCCGCATTGGAGAGCGAGTGTCCTCTGAAATACGTAATTCTTGTATTACCTGTGTCAGCTGATCTTGTACTTCCCGGATTTCTCTTTGGTGTTGCGTATTAATTTGATCCTGATTTTGTTTGAATTTCCTAATTTGTTCGCACTCTTTTATGTCATTAAAGAGTACCGTTTTTGTGTCATTCAGATTATGATCTACCTTCGTAGATAAATTATTTAGCTGATCCGAAAGTTCAACTACTTTCTCTGATAATGAACTAATTTCCTCCATGTGTCTTCCTGAACCAATTTTCAGAGTATCTTTAAGTTTTCTTGAGTTTTTGCAAGTTGCGTAACCGAATCGGTAGATGCAACTGAGTCAATTTCAGTTTGCAAGGTCTCATGATTTTCATAAACAATAGTTTGCAGTTCTTTTATGGCTGCTTCGTGATTCTGTAATGTATTTTCATGCCGCGAAAAAATAGGCTGAAAATGCTCACAAATCTATGTTTTTACGTCATTACAGACTTTTGGACATTTCGATTCGATTTTATGTAATTCAGTAGTTAAATCTTCACGTGTTTGTTCAAGCTTATGTTCCACTGAGTCCACGTTTGAAGCTTTTGTTCCATTGCGTCTAACTTTTGAAGATTTTGTTCCATTGTGTCTAACTTTTGAAGCTTTTGTCGCATTTGTTACATTAATTGTAATAACAGTGCACTGGTGTCTGAAACATATTCCTCAGTGCTATTCGGCAATGCATTTGAACCGGCAATATTCGCAATTTGAAAAACAGAAAATGTGTCTTGACTTATTTGAGAAAACGGTGAGGACGCAAAACCTGAATCTAAAGTATTTGCAAGATTGTGTCCTGTCATTTCGGATTCCTGAGGCAAGATGTTGCCGACCGATCGATCGATAATGCTTCCCTGTTCACTAATTGTTTCACTGCCTACACCATTATTTGCAGCCCGCTCCATTTCCCTATGCACAATTGCCAAATTACTACTTTTAACATTAGTTAATTCATTACATGGTGGCGCCAACACACTGCTTTCGTCTTCACTGTCATTTCTCAGTTTACATTGGAGCCTAGTATTACGTTTTTCACACGCCATTATTGTCACAATATTTCACACGACAATACAGAAAAACACAATTTGAAGAGCAAAAATAAAAGAACACATTAACGTAGCACTGAAAATAATATCCCGTTAATTGCAAGCGCAGCTGCGAAATACTTGCTGCAAATCTACATGCATGCCACAACTGTTTTACTGTACAACAATGAAAAACTACAACTACAAAGGAAATTCTCTCTATAATTACGCGCTAGCAATAAACAAAAGCTACACTAACTACACAAACTACAAGAAAAAATGAGAAGATTCCAGTGAGGTATTCTCGGCTAAGGGTCGACATATGAAACGTCCCCTTAGAACAATTATACATGACTGTGCTTAAACTGACACACAATACTTTTTTTCAGCGCAACACAATCTGACTTTCAAAAATCCCTACAAAAAATGGCCCTGACTAACATTAACCTATACGTTTCACAAATCGCTTACCTCACAAGAATCTTGGTTACTCGAAATACTGCAATACAGCGAGCGCCACTACTGCCAGCTAAATAAAAGATTCAAACTACAGAAGACACTAACTACTGATAGGGATAGTTAGATTTTAATAGAGAACAAACAATGTATTTACCTTAATAGTCATAATATATATAGCACTTCATGACATCCATTCTTACAAAATTTCAAAACTCCGCCATCTCTCTCCCCACATCCACCACTGCTGGCGGCTCACCTCTAACTGCTTAACGCTACGCGCTGTTAACATCCAGCTGCCCAACACTACAATGGCGAGTATTACAACAATGCCAACCAGCCACTGACTGCACACAGCACAGCCAGTGATTTTCATACAGAGCGCTACGTGCCGTTACCAATAAAAAAACCTAAACAGCCTACTTACAATATGTAGACATCCAGTACGAGAAGAAACAATTATCTGTCTTTGTGTGACAAGCTCTCTGAGAAGAGAGAAATAGCCCAAAAAGGAGGAATGGATAGTACGCTGATGAAAGAACTTTTTACATTATGTATGCAATTCTATTACTGTAATTCTTTTACGCAATCGTTTATTTTATAGCTGTTCAAACATAAGGGTTTTTGTAGCTCTTCAAAGCGGCGTCCAATGAATTAGAACTGGGGAAGTCACCTCCACTGCACCTTCTGTTGACATGGACAATGACAATGTTAAAGCATCTGATTCAGTCGCCCCAGGACAGAGAAGCTTCAGAACTCGGGCTTTTCATAAACGCGTCAAATTATACTTAGATGTAAAGCTATTTGTCCAGAGATGCTGTGAGGTAGCAACTTTCCTCTGTCGTCCACTCGTCATTTAAAAATGATATCTGACGATAAGAAGCGTAAAGCCATGAAATAGAGACAATAGATTTCCTTCCTCGTACTTCTCCAATCGCACAATACACTCTAACGACATTTCCCTCTACTGCATCTCCAACTGTGTTTTGTCTTTGTTCTCGCTAGTGGGTCCGAACGGAAGTGGCTTACCTTTATGTCTAGAAATAGTTATCTTAATGTACTCTGCTCCTCTGGAAGTTACAAAAATAACATTTAATGTTTCGAAATAGGGGAGACGCTCATTCCTACATGTTCCTCAAAAACTGGTAACATGTTAATCCTTGGAAATCCATGTCGTCCTGAATCAAAGTTTGAATTTTTGCTATATATGCACTGAAATATGAATTTTGCTGTCCTCAGGTAAAAAGAAGAGAGGAGTAATGAGGCTGGACATGTATTTCACAGTCCCACGCCATCAAAGAACAAATCTTCTTGAAGCACATAAATTCTGCTACCCCATCTGCTGGGTTTCTAGTTGTGCAATTTGAAGATGGGAGTGAGACATTCGGGTAGCCTACACTCGATGTTAATCAACATGTACACCGGAGAAGCTGTAAAGCATACAAGGATAATTAGTAAACACAATTAAATATCAGGGGGAAGCAATAAATATTTCGAAGTTTACTGGTAACACTGCAGTTCGGTTCAAATGGTTCAAATCGATCTGAGTACTATGAGACTTTACGTCACAGGTATTCAGTCCCCTAGAACTTAAAACTACTAAAAACTAACTAACCTAAGGACATCACACACATCCATGGCCGAGGCAGGATTCGAACCTGCGACGATAGCGGTCGCGTGGTTCCAGACTGTAGCGCCTAGAAACGCTCGGTCACCCAGGTCGGCTGCAGTTCTGTCAGAGACATTATAGAACTAGGAATAACAGTTGAATGGAATAGATAATGCCCTGGAAAGGGATTATAAGATAACCCTTTATGGAACAAAATGAAAAGTAATAGAACGTGTCGAGTACAGATTGTGTTGAGGAGCAGTGGACAAAGTTCCAAACCATAGTATAATATGCGTTAGATGAGTATGTGCCAAGCACGATCGTAAGAGATGGAAAAGAGCCCCCGTGGTACAACAACCCAGTTAGAAAGCTGCTGCAGAAGCAAAGGGAACTTCACAACAAACATAGACATAGCCAATACCCTGCAGACAAACAAAAATTATGCGAAGCGAAATGTAATGTGAGGAGGGCTATGCGAGAGGCGTTCAATGAATTCGAAAGTAAAGTTCTATGTACTGACTTGTCAGAAAATCCTCAGAAATTTTAGTTCTATGTCAATGCGGTAGGTGGATCAAAACAATATGTCCTGACACACTGTTACCAAAATGGTACTGAAACAGAAGGTAATAGACTAAAGGCCGAAATACTAAACGTATTTTTCCAAAGCTGTTTCACAGAGGAAGACTGCACTGTAGTTCCCTCTCTAGATTGTCGCACAGATGACAAAATGGTAGATATAGAAATAGACGACAGAGGGATAGAGAAACAATGAAAATCGCTCAAGAGAGGAAAAGCAACTAGACCTGGTGTGATACCAGTTCGATTTTACACAAAGTACGCGAAGGAACTTGCCCCCCTTCTTGCAGCGGTGTACCGTAGGTCTCTAGAAGAGCGTACCGTTCGAAAGGATTGGAAAAGGGCACAGGTCATCCCCGTTTTCAAGAATGGACGTCGAACAGATGTGCAGAACTATAGACCTATATCTCTAACGTCGATCAGTTGTAGAATTTTGAAATACTTATTACGTACGAGTACAATGACTTTTCTGGAGACTAGAAATCTACTCTGTAGAAATCAGCATTATTTTCGAAAAAGACGATCGTGTGAAACCCAGCTTGCGCTATTCGTCCACGAGACTCAGAGAGCCATAGACACGGGTTCCCAGGTAGATGCCGTGTTTCTTGACTTCCGCAAGGCGTTCGATGCGTTCCCCACAGTCGTTTAATGAACAAAGGAAGAGCATATGGACTATCAGACTAATTGTGTGATTGGATTGAAGAGTTCCTAGATAACACAACGCAGCATGACATTCTCAATGGAGAGAAGTCTTCCGAAGTAAGAGTGATTTCAGGTGTGCCGCAGGGGAGTGTCGTAGGACCGTTGCTATTCGCATTATATATAAATGACCTAGTGGATAACATCGGAAGTTCACTGATGCTTTTTGCGGATGATGCTGTGGTATATCGAGAGGTTGTAACAACGGAAAATTGTACTGAAATTCAATAGGAACTGCAACGAATTGAAGCATGGTGCAGGGAATGGCAATTGAATCTCAATAGAGACAAGTGTAATGTACTGCGAATACATAGAAAGAAACATCCTTTATAATATAGCTACAATATAGCAGGTCAGCAACAGGAAGCAGTTAATTCCATAAATTATGTATGAGTAGGCATTAGGAGTGATCATGTAAAGTTGATCGTCGGTAAAGCAGATGCCAGGCTGAGATTCATTGGAAGAGTCCCAAGGAAATGCAATCCGAAAACAAAGGAAGTAGATTACAGTACACTTGTTCGCCCACTGCTTGAATACTGCTCAGCAGTGTGGGATCCGTACCAGATAGTGTTGATGGAAGAGATAGAGAAGAGCCAACAGAGAGCAGCGCGCTTCGATACAGAATCATTTGGTAATCGCGAAAGCGTTACGCAGATGATGGATAAACTCCAGTGGAAGACTCTGCAAGAGAGACGCTCAGTAGCTCGGTACGGGATACTGTTGAAGTTTCGAGAACATACCTTCACCGAGGAGTCAAGCAGTATATTTGTCCCTCCTAAGTGTATCTCGCGAAGAGACCATGAGGATAAAATCAGAGAGCTTAGAGCCCACACAGAGGCATACCGACAGTCTTTCTTTACACGAACGATACGAGACTGGAATAGAAGAGAGAACCAATAGAGGCACTCAGAGTACCCTCCGCCACACACTGCCAGGTGGCTTGAGAAGTATGGATGTAGATGTAGATGTAGGGCGTAATATATGACCAACACAAAGATATACGGATTTCGTTAATTTTCGTTGTCTTTTACGCACAACATAATTTTTAAAGATATATTTATGTGTAAGAAGGGTCCAAAACCTAGAAAATATAAATATGACACGTTCTGAAAATTCACATCCACTGACGAGTTTTACTGAAAAATTCAAAACAGGTACGGAATTTGGTAGAAGAAATCATTAAAAATCACAAATATATTTTTTTCAAAATTTTAAAATATAATGTACATGACTAGATAACGGGATTCTGAAAAGTTACGCATAAAGTACCCCTTCCCTCCCCCTTGGTATCGCGAGAGGTAAATGAGGTAATGTTAAGGGAATATGATTACGAAATGAGACACTAAAAGGATTATTGGGCAGCAAAATCACTGATGAAGGGCGAAGTAGATAGGATACAAAATGAAGTCTGACTATAGCAAGAATGGTATTAAGGAAAAAGAGGGATTTGCTAACATCGAACATAAATTTAAATGTTAGGAAGTATTTCTGGAAGGTATTTGTATGGTTTCCAAGATGCTGCTCCAGGCGGGTTAAAAATGAATGTGCGTAATGGAAAATACTGAACGCAAAATGAAGATTTGGCTCTGTCTGACTACCCCCTGAAGCACATCTTAGAATCTCTTGACGGTGATATTATTTCCTCCTTCTTGCTCTTTAACATATAAATTACAACATAAAAATAAATGAATGGTTAAGGGAAGTAGTACGTACTAAATAATAAATGTTGTTTCTGCTTATATATTTGTTGTAGATTAAAGCCTCTTTCTATATTACAGATGTTATATAACGATGTGCAATGGACATAAAGAGATACAAATGAATTTCCTGGCTAATATTATTGGTCAACAGCCCAATCGTGCTGCTTTTTATGGTTACGCGATCTAACACAAATAACGTGAGATGACTGACGTCATCTACGTCCCAAATACTAGAAGACACTACTTTCAAAGATGATCTACAGTGATGTGCAACCTCAGTGGAAATGAAACTTACGTGATCACAGCTGTTCAGCATTATAGCCCTAATAAGCCGAACCAATTAGCAATATTACCATATGTACTGCGTCCGAAGCGTCGCAGTGATGGTTCTCGTACACGACTGCGACGATGGAAGATCTCCAGCCACAAAATAAAAAACTCATTAAATACGAGGACGGCAGAAGGCGGTTCAAATGGTTCAAATGGCTCTGAGCACAATGACACTCAACTGCAGTGGTCATCAGTCCACTAGAACTTAGAACTACTTAAACCTAACTAACCTGAGGACAACACACACATCCGTGCCCCAGGCAGGATTCGAACCTACGACCGTAGCGGTCGCGCAGTTCCATACTGTAGGGTGTAGAACCGATCGGCTACCCCGGCCGGGGCGGTCCTCTGACTATAGTATAGTATAATGATATCTTCTCCTCTCTGTATTCTACAGACAAGAAACGCGACTCCCACCCACAAGGACGGAATTCACGTAAGGTATCAACGTGAGTATAGACAGAAGAAGTGCTCTCAATCATTGAATGCTGCTTACTCATCGACGATTCCCTACCCGGAGGCGAAGATAAAAATCGTCTATGTTAGCAACACCATCAGTCACCTAAAGCAAATTCCCAGTGTCTTGTGGCACTATATCATGCAAATTAAGACTTAGTGATTTTGCCTGCATTAGCCCTATCATGATAAACGAACCTTTCGACAGTATTTCACTCGTGACAGGTTCCCCCAGCTTGAACATTATACCCCTGTGTTCCACCGTTCGTCATCGAAAGTCAGTTTTGGTATGATGCTTGATGAGTAAGTCTATCTCCTGATCCACTGGCACAAGCCTTGTTGGACCGATCATAAACTTTACAAACACATTTCCTGTTTTTTCTCCCCCTACCTTCTGAGGAGGCGGTGCCGTCAAAGATGGTGCCGAATCTCCAGCCTTCGGAAATACTAAATGCGTCGGTACCATTTCAGTACCTAAAACATCTGCAATACAATCAGCCTTATTGATAGCTTACTGCGTCACCTCCTATGTATCTACAACAAAAATATTGTGGCCAGTTGCGCTCTGCAAGACACAAAAATCATCGGCACATGGATGTCAACGCACATCTGGTCCAGGCTGCAGAAATTCGCAACCTGTACGCCAGGGTATTCCCCACTAATTATGCAAACAAAAAACGAGGAGAACAAAACAGTATGATGACAAGGACACTTAATCTAATTCTATCCTGACACCTACTATAGCTTAGCTTCCCCGCTTGAGCGGCTACTTATGACTACTACCTTACGTGCTTAAACGAAGTGACCCACTTTTGTTACTCAAAATGAAATACGTTGCCCATTCAAAATTTTGAAAACGACCACAAAACTCCGAATTCTCGACAAAACTCATCTTCCCCTCCTAGGAAGCTATGCATGGTTTACACCTTATACACTACCAGACAATGAGCCACTCTCATTGATGATGGGCAAAAATAACGTTCATATTTACACATCCTCAGAACACAGTCTGAGTTTACTTGCCAAATATCACACATGAAAACAAAACTGAAAAGCTGCTAAAAGGTGCACTGACTCGACATGATACTCGCAGGGAAAAAAGAACAGTCAGTGCACTTACCCACTGCACAATGATGCTGTCTATCGACGAAACTGCAATTCTGAGTTAATCGACAGTCATCGTCTCCAGGGAGAGTGGCTGGTAAGGTTCCCCTGTCACTGAAATTGAGAGGTGACACAGAATCCTGACATCAAACTGTAGAGGTCCAGGATGGATGACCTCTACATGTGGAGGTCTGCATTCATGTGGTGGATTGTTGTCGGGTTAATGATCGATGGCTTCACTATTAGTCATACATTTTACTGAAGAACAAACTAAAACATTGCGTAGTGCAACGTCCTTCATAATGTGTGCTGAAGACAGCGAGTGTGAAGGAACTGACGCAACAGGTGGCCATTGTCTCAAACGACTGCTTCCTATGGCTGAATGCTGGTTGCATCTGGTAGTTGGACCAAAGCCTCTAAGATGCTAAGCTCACAGCACTGGTCTTAAAACCAGCAGCAGGGGCCCACAGTTAGTGGAAGCCAAATCTCGTGGTGGCTGCTTGTAGCCTCATGTCGCCTCGTGGAGCCTCAACGCCTCTAATCGTAAATAGTAGCTACGAGACTGAGACACCTTTGACTGAAAATAATGGAGAGAAAGTAACGGAGAGAAGTATGTATATGTGGGTTTAAGGGGGGGAGGGGTGGAGGGTGCGGTTTTAAAATTGTAGAGGCAGACAAACTCTTGAAACAGTTAGCAGGTTCAAACTGATGTACATTGCGTCAGCTGTGCAGCGCTGAAGAGGCTTGCACAGGATAGACTATTTTGGGCAGGTGCATCGAACCGGTCTTCAGACTGAAGATCACAACAACAACATTGGGGAAGGAGACGGGAGGGAAAGGTAGGTTACTGGTCCATAATTTTTCAAGTTCTTTAGTGGGAGAACTCTTTTGTAAGGTAGATCTCGTGTGATGCAGCACCCTCGGCTGTTGACATGGCAAAAGACGTTTCTATATTACTCTAAATTAATGGTGCTGCTCAATCCAGTATGAGAAAAGCTATTTAGCTCACACTACTGGGCGATGCAGCGAACTGAAATAGCGGTTCTTGTATATTTTTTTGTAAACAGAAATGTCTCTGGTATGAAGTTAATCTGCAACCACACATGGAGTGACCACAGTATAAGTGGTCCCCGTCCGACACTAGCAACAACCTCTCTGGTAGGTGGATGAGCGAGTGGAAGTTGTAGGCTGTAACTGTTGCCTTGCCTGCTTGCGATGGTGGAATGAAGAGAGAGAATGTATAGAAAATAGCCGCGATTACCTACAACTTACCAGGAGGTAGTGAGCTCAGTAATGTCAATTCAAATTAAACGAGGCAGTGCTTGTAGATTCCTGTTGTGATTTCATATTACTCCAGGTTGGTGTTCGCGAGAAACGCAAAGTTACAGATGTGTCTCCAATGTAATTTTCATAAGGCAAGTGCATAACGTGTTCGGTCAATCACATTATACTGTATAGTTAATTGAGTATCGGACTTCGTTTCTGAGAGACTGTAGTTTCGTTGGTGCACCGTAAAAGATCTGATAAACTGCTAATCAGTATTTGGATCACACCAATGGTGGACGGCCTTCGTTCAGCAGTTTTGCATTTCTCTCCATAATATCTGAAAAGAAAGCTAATAAAGACATTAATTCAAAGAGATATGTTTAGTTTGTTAAATTAATATATCTGAAAGTTATTAATTTAAACACAATAAATATATTCATGGTTCTTAAGAAGTAACAGTATAGATGCTTACATAGCAAAAGCGGATGAACAAAGGACGATACGTAACAGGAAGGCATCTCCTAGTTGATTGCAGAAAAAATGTGAAGGCTTCTCTGGTTATCATTATCATAGAAAGTGGACTTTCTGGTACACACATATTTTATAAACATAAGGAAAGAAAAATTTTATTGGTTTCTTACATTTTTCTTCGACACATTTGACTACGATAATGGCTGTTACAAGAATAGTGCAACGGTCGTTGTGGCCGAGCGGTTCTAGGCGCTTCAGTCTGGCACCGCTCAACCGCTATGTTCGCAGGTTGGAGTCCTGCCTCGGACATGGCTGTGTGTGTTGTCCTTAGGTTAGTTAGGTTTAAGTAGTTCTAAGTTCTATGGGACTGATGACCTTAGATATTAAGTCCCTTAGTGCTCGGAACCATTTGAACCATTTTTACATGGCTATTCATTCAAGTCGTCAGTACAACAAAATTACAAGATTGGTGTATACAAGAAAAAACAATACACAATTTGACATGTTTAAAATGAACAGTTTGACAAATCATTTTCATTGGCACGGTAGATATTTTTACAAGATAGACTGATTTAAAATTTGAGAGGTATCATTGTTCTGAGGATAAGAGGTTCAGTAAGTTCAGGGACGTGTCTGCCCGTGAGAATTGATGCAGTCACTGCTGGAGTGTCGTTGCAGTTTTCTTGTATGACGTCAATCAGTCGGTGACGACTGGATATGTGTGAGCTCTGGTTGTGCTGTTTGTAGTAGAGGTGGGCATCGAGGCGCGGCCTGTCCAGGACCGTAGCCATGAGCTTTGCCTCTCGCTGAAGGTTCAGGCTGGGCAGCCGCATCGAGATCCGACGGACAGCACGGTGCAGAGTCGTGCACAGGGGACCGGACCGCGAGCTGCAGCCGCACTGGACTGCAGATGTCTCGGGTCGAGCAAGTCCCTGACGTCAACTTCACGACCGAGCAGTGCTGTTGCGGAAGCACCTGTATGCCACAGACACAACAGAGTTGCATGTGTAGATGCAGCCCACAGGCCGCGACTTTACTGCTCCGCACTGAGCGAGCCCGTGACGTTACTGCACCAGTGCCTTGCGCAAGCACTGGTGTACTGCTGCCTACGGGCTGTAGGTAGCACTGACCGCAGTTGTGAGCTACGGGCTACGAGCGGTCAGTAGAGCAGTGTTTAGAAGAGTGGTGAGATTTCCTCATTGTTTTTCCTAACACACAAAATGAGAGAGGAAACAAAACGTTATATGAGAATGCAGGCTTTCTCGGCGAATCTTGAAGATAAATTCTTCTCGGGTTGACAGCCGAGTCGATGCGTTGTTCTCCAGCAATGTTTCAGCAAGTTTCTTACTTGCCATCTTCAGGCGAATTCTCACGGGTAGACACGTCCCTGAACTTCGCCTGAAGATGGCAAGTAAGAAACTTGCTGAAACGTTGTTGGAGAACAACGCATCGACTCGGCTGTCAACCCGAGAAGAATTTATCTTCGAAACAAAACGTGGTTTTCAGAAGATGGAGCACATGTCAAGAAAAAGGGAAGTAAACGAAAAAATAATCAGTGGTGTGTAGAGAACCACACAGCCTGAAACGAATTTTAAAAATTCATTTTGGACCGTGTTATAGCCTATTGTGGATGGCGTTAGGAGAAGCGGTCATTTTCACTGCTGTTCACTGGCCCAGTAATTAAGTCGTTTGCAACAGCCATGGCAATATCACTTTTGTATCCCTCCTGGAAGGCAGTCTGTGGTTGTGTTCCTGTGAACTGAAAGGTTGGATGAATGAAGGAAGTGAGTAAGAGCAGGAAAAGGTGAAAATATCTCGATACTGCTCTTAAAAATTGTTTTACTATATCACAATATTAACTGAATACATAACTTTGAACAGAGGTGCAAAGCCTTAGACCCATCGTAAGTAGTACATAGTCTCAATAGCAAGCGAAGTCTCCTGGCTGTCTGCTCTTGACCAAGATGGGCAGAATCTGTCAAGGAGCTCGTAGACCGCCGCAGCCCCGGTAGAGGGCTCTGTCGTTGGTGTCTGTTGTTGCACCAACTTAAGAACTTTCACATACGCCGACGCATCGTAGCTATCGATACCACATCCCTCCTCCTGAAGCGATGCACCGCCATTGTGTAGGGCTTCCGACGACAGGTGGAGGCACCCAGGGGGGCGCAGCTGAGGGGGCGAACAGCGGAACTGCCGAGGCGTGCTGTCCACTAGCGACCCCGATTTGCTCGTCGAAAACTTGCCCAGGCCGCGCACCGCCATTGGGTATGCTCGGATGAGCAAGCGGAGCAACGACCTCCGTGGGCGACGGCGGCGGCGGCGTGCGGCAGCCTCAGCGTCCATCGGTACTGGGAAAACGGAGGAACACGGCGACTGTGACGGCGGCGGCACCGGCGTTGGGTGGAGCCGTAGTGGCGGCGAGAGGTGCCTGTCCCATGAAGGAAACCAGGCTGGCAGCGGCGACTTTGACGACGGCAGACGGGGCGCCTGTGGTGGGTTCCGAGCGGCGGAGGGGCCGTCGGTGGAGTCGTGGGCTGAGGCATCGGAATCCGTTAAGCCTCCAATTCAGCCGGAAAACAACCAACGGCCGAAAACCGAGGACCGCACAAACGGAACTGGTTCCGGTGTCGCTTGTCAGTGCCAGAGGGACCAGAAATGACAAATAAGGCGCGGCCAAGCAGGCGAAGAATCAGTCCCTGCTCCCCGCGCTGCCTGCCACAGTAAACGCAATAGAACACTAAATCACGTGGCGCCAAGCCAGAACAAAGCGAAGCAGCCGTGGAGCCGGCCGGCTGTTGCAATAGATGCAGGAGCGACCGATGGGCGCGGCCATGAAGCAATTTTCACTGGGGAACGGGTGGCGAGCTGCTGCGAGCAGTATGAAGCAAGGAAAGTCCAGAGCGCGTGCTCGCGAGAGTGCGTGGCGCGCAAATTGCTCATCTGCGACACAAACATACGCACATAATGTTCAGCCTCGCCGTTCGCCTGGGGGTGGAATGGGGCTGAGGTCAGATGGTGAATACCATTAGCAGCACAGAATGATTCAAACCCTGAGGACACGAATTGGAGCCATTGTCGGAGATAATAATTTCAGGAAGGCCCTCAACGCAGAAAATAAACGTCACAGTCTATAGTACTGGCAGATGTAGTAGAAGACATGGGTACAACAAGAGGAAAGTTGCTGTCCGCATCAGTGACTATTAACCAGCGGGTGTCCCTGTAAGGATCCGCAAAAATAATATGAAAGCTTTGCCAAGGCGCAGTAGGAGTCAGCCATGCAAAGAAGAGCTGGCAGCGAGCATATTGATGCTCTACGCAAGAGCGACAGTTAGCAAGCAAATTCTCAATATGTTTATCAATGCCGACTCAACTGCAGTGACGATGCGCTAATTGCTTCATCCGCCCTATACCACAATGACCAGCGTGCAGCAAGCTGAGTATTTCCGACTGCAACAAACGAGTTGCAACCACACGAGACTGATCATTGTCAGTTCGTAACAAGATAACGCCATTGTGTGCAGACAATTTGTGACGTTGCGCAAAGTAACGTCGAACAAGTGGATCACGAAGCCATTGGTTACAAATATACTGCAAAAGATCTTCAAAGAAGTATCGGCGGCTGTCGCGGAAGCAATGCTACGGAAAACCATCAGCTAATTCCTTATCTTGCGAATCAAGAAACGTGCAGGACAATTCGGAAGAATCAGACACTTCGTCAGTACCGATAGGCAGACGAGACAAAGCATCAGCACTGCCATGCTAGGCCGTGGGCCGAAACAAGATTTCGTAATTGTAGTTAGACAAAAACAAAGACCAACGTTGCAACTTTTGTGCAGTATGGGCCGGATCTGGCTTGGACGGGTGGAACAACGACATCAAAGGTTTATGTTCGGTGAGCAAATAAAACTTGCGACCGTACAAAAAAATCAATGAACTTTGTCGCACCATATACAATAGCTAAAGCCTCTTTCTCGATTTGAGAATAGTTTTGCTGGGCAGAACTGAGCAACTTAGACCGAAAAGCTATCGGGCGATCGACAGACCTAATGAGATGAGAGAGAACCGCTCCTATGCCGTGAGAAGATGCATCGACAGCCAAAACAACTGGTTTGGAGGGATCAAAAGGAATCAAACAGCGATCACTCAAAAAAGCAGATCTGAGGTTGAGGAAAGCAGCCTCACATTCCGAAGATCAAACAACAGGAACGTTCTTACGTCTAAGGCGATGCAAAAGCGCTGCAATCTGCGCTCTATTTGGTATAAACCAAATATAACATGAAATTTTGCCCAACACAGACTGAAGTTCTTTCAAGTTCCTGGGTGCTGGCAATTCTTTAATTGCACTGAGATGTGAGGGCGAGGGGTGGGTACCCTGTTCGTCAATCATATGTCGTAAATACTGAATATCAGTTTGAAAAAATTTGCACTTACCTCTGTTATACTTTAGTCCTCCCAGCTAAAGAACAATAACTAAGGCACGCAAATTCTGCAATTGTTCGTCAGGGGTGAAACCTTATACCACTATATCGTCCAGATAATTTGAGCAACCAGGGACAGTGGCCCACAACTGCTGCAAATAAGACTGAAAAATAGCAGGAGCCGAAGCACAATCGAACAGAAGACGGTGGAACTTGAATAATCCACTGTGGGTGTTGATCACAAAATAGCGCTGCGACTGTTCGTCTAGCGGAATCTGAAAGTATGCGTCCCGCAAGTCAATCGTGGAAAATAATTTTCCCGCACCAAGCTTATCAAAAATGTATTCAGGACGCAGAATGGGAACTGTAGCTACCACTGTCTGGGGATTTACTGTGGACTTAAAGTCACCACAAATATGGAGACGACCGTCTGGTTTCTTCATACACACTACAGGCGAAGGCTATGGCGGAGCTCAAACAGGTTCAATGACACCAACGACTTGCAAATGCTTAAGTTCAGAGGCTACGGCGTCGCGCAGTGCGTGTAGTACCGGGCGTGCACGCACGAAAATAGGCATGACATTGTCTTTAATTGCAACATGCTCTGCAAAGTCTGTGGCACAACCAAGGCCATCAGAAAAGAGTTCGGCAAAATCGTCGCACAGTGTGGCAATACTCTCTGCATGGTCAATAGCGTCGTTGGAAAGTTCATTGTCGTGTTTAGCGAGGCCAAAAAGCACAAATGCATCCATGCCAAAAAAATTCGTAGCATCAGTAGAGCAGAGCACATGGAAAGACAGTATACGGGTCGTGGAACCACATGTGGCTACCAAACTACACACGCCGAGCACTGAGATATCCTGTCCAGTAAGTGCAGTCAGTGTGGAATGTGAACTATGAAGCGGGAGTGAACCAAGAAAGTCATACGTCGAATTGTTCAGTAAAGAAAATAACGCACCAGTGGCCAGCTGCATGCGAACAGAACAGACACTAATGAGAAAAGTCAAAAAAGGTTTCTCGCATCGCGCCGAATGCGAGAGGAAGTGTCTGGCAAAACTTGATTCACACGACGAACTGTCGACACACGTGAAGCAAATGGCTTTGAATAAATTGCATTAACATACATAGGCTGATGTGAATCATGATCATGGCGGTTGCCGTTGCGGTGACACTCACGCGAGTCACGCGAACGGAACACAAGTTGTGAATTAGAATTTCTCTTACTACACACAGCTTGTACATGCCCTTTCTTATTACAAAAATAACACAGTGCTTGACGGTATGGGCAACTGTCCCGTGAGTTGGCACGAAAGTAGTTCGGGAATGATTTCAGTTTCTTAGGGGGTGCCTGGTGAGAAATTTGTTTACTTGCGGGTAGGAGGGCACGTGTTGTGCCGCGCTAACAGTACACACACCCGGCGTCACGTCGAACGCGGAAGTAGCCATGGCTAATGTGTCTTGTCTGTCTAGCAAGTCCACTTCCTCCAAAGACGCATTTCTAAATCTGAGGATTTGTTCGCGTATGTGGTGATCCGCCACATTCTGCGCAATAGCGCCTCTAATCATTACATCCGCATATTAGCGTCCATATGGGTAATTAAAGTCACAATCAGAAGTTAGTCTCTGAAGGCCCGCTAACCAAGCTTTATTCGAGTGAGTAGAGCCACGCCGGAGGCGAAAGAATTTGTAGCGTGCAGCTACCACATTTACACTATCACGAAAGAGGGAGTTCAAAACATCATTCACTTCGTCGTAAGTTTTAGTTTCTGGTCGGGTGGTGGGAAACAATTTCACGAGTACACGGTACAACACAACACCCTCGTTGACAATGAAAAAAACAAGCCGCTCTGTACCTGGTATGTTGGAAGCTGCGAAGTGTGGCTCGAGCTGTGCGAAGTATTCTGGTCAGCGTTCAACGTCAGGACTGAGGGCACGAAATGGCGGCGCCATAGGCGACGGCGTCGGTACAGGCGGTGGCGTCGGAGAAGACGAAGTAGCTGCAGTTTGTAGTGTGACCAGTCTTATAATAGCAGCAAGCAGCTGCGTCATTTGCTGCGCCTGAAAACGTACAAGATCGGACAGCGAAGCCTGTTCCTGTGGCGAAGCCATGGTTTACACAAATGAAAGTCTTATAGCGAATGGTGGGACCACTTAAAGATAGTTACTCAGCCACACGGGGATATCACAATAAAGCTAAAGCAACACCCAGAAAAGAACGAAATAACAGGAGAGGAAAGAAAAATTTTACTCCCAGTTCGTCGTCAAATTTTGCATCCTGTCTGGAAGTTGGTGAGGTTGTCTCCTGTAAACTGAATGGTTGGCCGAATGAAGGAAGTGAGTAGGAGCAGGAAAAGGTGAAAATCTCTCGGTACTGCCCTCAGAAATGGTTTTACTATATCACAATATTAACTGAATACATAACTTTACACTGAGGTGGGAAGCCTTAGACCCGTCGCATGTAGTACATAGTCTCAATAGCGAGCGAAGTGTCCTGGCCGTCTGCTCTTGATCAAAATGGGCAGAATCTGTCACGGAGCTCGAAGAATTCCACAGCACCGGCTAGAAGGCGCTGGCGTCGGTGTTTGTCGTAGTGCCAACTTAATAATTTCCACCTACGCCGTGGCATCGTAGCTATCGGTACCACAATCAAGGACATGTCAGTTAGGTAATGGAGAGAAGTGTGTATATGTGGGTGTCGGGGAGTGTGGGGGGTCTTAAAATTGTAGATGGAGACAAAGTCTTGAATGCAGTTAGCAGGTTCAAACTGATGCACATTGCGTTAGCTGTGCAGCGCTGAAGAGGCTTGCACAGAATAGACTAGCTTGGACATCTGCATCAAACCAGTCTTCAGACTGAAGACCACAACAGCAACGTTGGGGAAGGAGATATAAGGGAAAGTTAGGTTTCTGGTCCATAATTTTGCAAGCTCTTTCCTGGGAGAACTCATGAGTAAGGTAGATCTCGTGTGTTTCAGCACCCTTGGCGTTTCCATATGACTCTAAATTAACGGTCCTGCTCATTCCCGTATGAGAAAACCTATTTAGCTCACACTATTCGCCTATGCAGCGAACTGAAGTAACGTTTCTTGTATACTTTGTTGTTGTGAACAGAAATGTATCTGGTATGATGTTAAACTGCAACCACACACGGAGTGACCACAGTATAAGTGCTCCCTAGCCAGCAATAGCTACAACCTCTTTAATAGGTGGATGAGCGAGTGGAAATTGTGAGCCATAACTGTTACCTTGCCTGCTTACGAAGGTGGAAGGAAGAAAGAGAACGTAAAGAAAATAGTCGTGATCATCTACCACTTACCGGCAGGTAGTCATCTCAGTAATGTTAATCGAAATTAACCGAGCAGTGCTTGTTGATTCCTTTTATGGTTCCCTATTACTCCAGGTTGGTGTTCGAGAGAAACACAATGTTACAGATGTGTCTCCAATGTAAATTCCATAAGGCAAATGCATAATGCGATCGGTCAATCGCATTATTCTGTATAGTTATTTGAGTATCGGACTTCGTTTCTGAAATACTGCAGTTTCGTTGGGGCACCATAAAAGATCTGATAAATTGCTACTTAGTATTTGGATCACACCAATGGCGGACGGGCTCCACGTCAGCAGTTTTGCATTTCTTTCATGAATAGCTTAACACAAATAGATATGTTTAGTTTGTTAAGTTAATACATCTGAATGTTATTCATTTAAATACACTTAAATATATTCATGGTTCTTAAGAGATAACAAGATACACTACTGGTCATTAAAATTGCTGCACCAGGAAGAAATGCAGATGATAAAATGTTTCATTGGACAAATATATGATACTAGAACTGACATGTGATTACATTTTAGGCAGTTTTGGTATATAGATCGTCAGAAATCAGTACCCAGACCAACCGCCTGGGCATTGTGTCAAACAGAGCTTGGATGGCGTGTAAAGGTACAGCTGCCCATGCAGCTTCAACACGATACGACAGTTAATCAAGAGTAGTGATTAGCGTATTGTGACGAGCGAGTTGCTCGGCCACCATGGACCAGAAGTTTTCAATTGGTGCGGGATCTGGAGAATGTGCTGGCCAGGGCAGCAGTCGGACATTTTCTGTATCCAGAAGGCCCGTACAGATCCTGCAACATGCGGTCGTGCATTATCCTGCTAAAATGCAAGGTTTTTCAGGGAATGAATTAAGGGTAGAGCCACGGGTCGTAACGCATCTGAAATATAACGTCCTCTGTTCAAAGTGGGAACAAGAGGTGACCGAGACGTGTAACCAATGGCACCCCATATCATCACGCCGGTTGATACGCCAGTATGGCGATGACGAATACACGCTTCCAATGTGGGTTCACCGCGATGTCGCCAAACACAGATGCGACCATCATGATGCTGTAAACATTCGAAAAAATGACATTTTGCCATTCGTGCACCCAGGTTAGTCGTTGAGTACACCATCGCAGGCGCTCCTGTCTGTGATGCAGCGTCAAAGGTAACTGCAGCCATGGTCTCCGAGCTGATAGTCCATGCTACTGCAAACGTGTTCGAACTGTTCGTGCAGATATTTGTTGTCTTGCAAACGTCCCCATCTGTTGACTCAGGGATCGGTACGTGGCTGCACACTCCGTCACAGCCAAGCAGATAAGATGCCTCTCATCTCGACTGCTAATGATACGAGGGCGTTGTGATCCAGCACGGCGTTCCGTATTACCCTCCTGAACCCACCGATTCCTTATTCTGCTAATAGTCATTGGATCTCGACCAACGCGAGCAGCAATGTCGCGACAGGATAAACCGCAATCGTAATAGGTTACAGTCGTACCTTTAAAAAAGTCGGAAACGTGACGGTACGCATTTCTTCTCCTTACACGATGCATCACAACAACGTTTCACCAGGCAATGCATATAAACTGCTGTTTGTGTATGAGAAATCGTTTGGAAACTTTCGTCATGTCAGCAAGTTGTAGGTGTCACTACCGGCAGCAACCTAGCGTGAATGCTCTGAAAACGTAATGATTTACATAGCTCAGCATCCTCTTTGTGTCATTCAAATTTCGCGTCTGTAGCATGTCATCTTCTGTCATCTTCATGGTGTAGCAATTTTAATGGACTGTAGTGTGGATACTTATACAGCAAAAGCGGAAGAACAAAGGACGATACGAAACAGGAAGGCATCCCCTAGCTGATTGCAGAAAAACTGTGAAGGTATCCCTGTTCTTTATCATCATAGAAAGTATTAGATGTACTTTTTAACACTTGTGGACTCTCTGGTAAACACATATTTCATAAATATAAAGAAAGAAAAAATTTCTTGATGTCTTACGTTTGTCTCCGATACATTTGACTACTATACTGGCTGTTACATGAGTACTCATTCAAGTCGTGTACAACAAAATTACAAGACTGGTGTATACATGAAAAACAATACATTATTTGATATGTTTTAAATAAAATGTTTGACAAATCATTTACATTCGCACGTGAGATATTTGTAGAAGATACACTAACTTAAAATTTGAAAGGTAGCAATGTACTGAGGATAAGGGGTTAAGTCAGTTCAGGAACGTGTCTTCCCGTTGTAATTGATGCAACCACTGCTGGAGGGACTTCGCAGTTGGCTTGTATTACGTTAATTGGTCGGTGACAACCGGCTGAGTCTGAGCTCTGGTTGTGCACTTTGCAGCAGAGGTGGGCATCGAAGCGCGGCCCGTCCAGGACCGTAGCCAGGGCAGACCTGCGAGTCTTGCCTCGCGCTGCTGGTTTGGGAGGGGCAGCCGCATCGAGGTCCGCCGGGAGAGTCGTGCGAAGAGGCTCGGCCCATGAGTTGCGGCCGCACTGGCAGAGCGAGTCCCTGACGTCACCCAAGGGCCGAGCAGTGCTGTTGCGAAAGAACACGTATGCCACGGACTGAGCTGAGTTGCGCGTAAGGTCGCAGCCCACGGGCCGCGACCTCACTGCTCCACACTGAGCGAGACCGTGACGTCACTGCACCAATGCCTTGCGCAAGCACTGGTGTGCTGCACCTCCGAACTGTTGGTAGCACTGACCGCAGTTGTAAGCTACGGGCTACGAGGGGTGAGTAGAGCAGTGTTTGGTGGAGTGGTGGAATTCCTCCATTATTTTCGTACCACACAAAATGAGAGCGGGAAACTAAACGTCGTTTGCAGAAGAAGGAGCACATGTCAAGAAAAAGGGAAGTAAAAGAAAAACTAATCAGTGGTGAGTAGAGAACTACACAGCCTGGAACGAATTTTAAAAGTACAATTTGGACCCTATTAAAGCCTATTGCGTATGGCGTTAGTAAAAGCGTTCATTTTCTTTGCTGTTCGCTGTACTGTGAAATTTACTCTCATGCCGAAGTGTCAAGTGGCACTTCGTACATTTCTCGCCATCCATGCGTGTCTAATAAACAAAGGTGTTATGTGGACGAGTTCCTAAACCCGCTCAGGAGATAACTGTTAATAATTGCGTTGCTATGTGTGCACGAAACGTATGGTCGTACGGAACTATAAGAGGTTAAGGTCTTATGGATATTGTTCAGACGTTAATCGACACTGCAAAGGCCATTGTATCTCGCCCACAACTGTGTCGCGGTACGTGGCAGACAGTGTTAAAAGCCTACGACATATAATTATGCCTGAGGTAATTGCTCATATAACAGAAGACGCATACTACGGACACGGACATGGGGATAACCAGCGCGAGAAGAAACGATTATCTGACATGTACTGTCTCCTGTTTTATTGTCTCGACTCTCAGATCTCGTGTTTTCTTTACAACCTAGTTTCCAGATAAACCAAAAACGGGCGGTAACATTCTGAGAAAATTGTTTACAGGATTTATGTCCCTTGGTATCCAATAATTTTAATGCGGAGTATATATGCGTCAATTGTCCATAAGTTCATGGTCTTTTCTTTGCGGCGAAAGAACGCTTCCCTTACGTAAAGAAAAGTGGTCTTCCTAAAGATCTTGATAGATAACTGAGCCATTCTGACGACAGTCGTTGGAATAAGCAACTGACAATGTTACAATGTTTTTGTGCGTAAAGCTCTCTGAGGAGGGAGAAATAGCCCGAAATGAAGGAACTGATATCACGCTGATGAAAGAACTTTTTACGATATGTATCCTATGCCTACTCTAATTCGTATACGCAATAGTTTATATTATAGCTTTTAAAACATGTGGGTTTTTGTAGCGCTACAAAGCGGCGTCCAAGTAATTAGAACTGGAGAAATCTTCTGCACTGCACCTTCTGTTGACATGGACAATGACAATTTTGACGCATTTGAGTCAGGCGCCCCAGGACAGAGAA
The DNA here is from genome assembly GCF_023897955.1 of Schistocerca gregaria. Classification (NCBI taxonomy): domain Eukaryota; kingdom Metazoa; phylum Arthropoda; class Insecta; order Orthoptera; family Acrididae; genus Schistocerca; species Schistocerca gregaria. The sequence continues at coordinate 396,799,470 of NC_064931.1, read as the reverse complement.
GGTTCTCAAATCGGACTTTTACATAAACACCTCAAATTATACGTAGTTGAAAACTATTTGCCCAGAGATCTTGTGAGGTAGCAACTTTCCTCTGACCACCATTCGTCATTTAAAAATGATATTTAAAGATAAGAGGCGTAAAGTCATGAAAAGGATACAATAGTTTTTCTTCCTTACACTTCTCCAATCCCACAATACACTCTAACGACATTTCTCTTTAGTTCATCTCTACCCGTCTTTTCTCTTTGTTCACGCTAGTGGTTTCGAACGGAACTGGCCTACCTTTCGATCTAGAAATAGTTATCTCAATGTACCCTGCTCCCCTGGCGGTTACAACAATAACATTAAATGTTCGGAATTAGGAGAGACGGTCATTCCTACATGTTCCTCCACAACTGGTAGCACGTGAATCCTTGTGAATCCATGTTGTCCTAAATGAAAGTTTGTATTTTTCCATATAAGCAGTGAAATATGAATTTTGCACTCCTCAGGTGAAACGAAGAGAGGAATAATGAAGCTGGACATTTATTTCACAGCTCCATCACATCAAAGAACATATGTTGTTAAAGCACATGCATTCTGCTACTCCAGCCACTGGATTTCTCGTTGTGCAATTTGAAGATGGGAGTGAGACATTCGCGTAGCCTACATGTCATTCAACATCAACACCGAACAAGCAGTAAAGCATACAAGAATAAATTTGTAAACAGTATTAAATATTAGGAAGGAGCAATAAACATTTTGAATTTTCCTGGTGACACTACAATTCTGTCAGAGACAGAAAAAAACATTTGAGTGGAATAGACAGTGACCTGGAAAGGGATTATAAGATAACCCTCAATGGAACTAAATGAAAGGTAATGGAACGTATTCGACTTAAACCTAGCACTACCAAAGGATTTTCCATAACGTGTACTACAAAAGGGGGCATAATGTATGACCAACACAAAAATACACGTTTTTCGTCATTTTCCCTTGTCTTTTACGCACAACATACTTTTTAAACATATATTTATGTGTAAGAAGGGTCCTAAACCTGAAAATATGAGTTTGACACCTGTTCTGCAAATTCACATCCACTGACAAGACGTAAATTATTCCATTACGTTTTACTGAAAAATTTAAAACAATTATGGTGTCTGGTAGAAGAAATCATTAAAAATCAAAAATATATTTTTTTCAAAAATTAAAATATAATGTACATTACTAGATTAAAATATTCTGAAAAGGTAGGCATAAAGTAACGCTTCCCTCTCCCTTAGCATTGTGAGAGTTAAATCAGAAAGTGTTCAGGGCAACTGATTACGAAATGAGACACTAAAACTACTATTGGGAAGCAAAATAACTGATGATGGTCGAAGTAGAGAGAACGTAAAATGAAGACTGACTATAGCAAGAAACGTATTAATGAAAAAAGGGATTTGCTAACATAGAATATAAATTTAAGTCTTAGGAAGTATTTCTTGAAGTTCTTTGAATAGTTTCCAAGATGCTGCTCCAGGCGGATGTAAAAATGAATGTGCGCAATGGTTAATACTCAACGCGGAAGTAAAGTTTTGGCCCAGTCTGACTACCCCCTGGAGCAGGTCTTAGAATCTGTTATTTCCTCCAACTTGCCCTTGACAAATTTAAATGAATGATAAAGAGAATTATAAATTATAAATGCTTATACATAAATTATAAATGCTTATACATTTATTGAAATTTAAAACCCCTTTATATATTAAAAATGTTGTACGTCGATATGCAGTGAACATAAAGAAAGCCAAATGAATTTCCTTACTAGTTTTATTTATAAACTGCCCAAATCTGCCACTTTTTATGGCTACGCAATCTAAAATAAATAACGCGAGACGACTGATATGATCTATGACCCAATCACTAGATGACACTACTTTCAAAGATGATCTACAGTGGTGTGCTACATCAGTGGAAATGAAACTTACGTGATCACAGCTGTTCAGTTTTATAGCCCTAATAAGCCAAGGAAATTACCAATATCACCGAATGTCCTGCGTCCCGTTCGTCGGAGTGATGGTACTCGTACACATCTGGAACGATGGAAGAACTCCAGCCACAAAATAAAAAAAGTCATTGAACACTAGGACGGCAGAAGGCTGTCCTCTGACTAGTATAATCTATTACTATCTTCTCCTCTCTGTATTCTACAGACAAGAAACGAGAACTCCCAGCCGCAAGGATGGAATTCAGATAACGTTTCAACGTGTGTATAGATAGGAGAAGTGCTCTCAATCACTGAACGCTGCGTACACAACGACGATTCCCTACCCAGAGGCGAAGTCCAGAATCGAATAAGTTACCAACACCTTCGGTCACCTAAAGGAACTTCCTAGTGCCTTCTGCACCTATATCATGCAAATTAAGCTTTAGTTTTTTTGCCTACATTTGTCCTATCGTGATAAACGAACCCTGCGACAGCATTTCACTGGTGACAGCTTCCACGAGCTTGAACATTATCCCCCCCCCCCCGGGTTCCACAGCGAGTCATCGAAAGTCAGTTTCGGCATGATGCTTGATGAGGAAGCCTACCATTTTCCTCTGCACCACGCATTACACTGGAAGTGTTGTCACTTTTGTCAATGTCCTGACTCACTGGCCTTGGGGGCCCGATCATAAACGTCGCAAACACATTTCCTCTTCCTTCTCCTCCCACATTATGAGGAGACAAAGCCGTCACAGATGGTGCGAATCTGCGTCCATCGGAAATACTAAATCCGTCTGTACAATTTCAGTACCAGCAACACCTTCAATACAATCAGCCTAATTGATAGCTTACTGTGTCACCTCCGAAGTATCTGCAGCAAAATTACTGATGGCAGTTGCACTCTGCAAGAAAAAAAAACCCTCAGAACATGCACTTCCCTCCACATCTGGTCCAGGCTGCAGAAATTCGCAACCTCTCCGCTAGGGAACACCTCACTAATTATGAAAACAGGAAACGAGGAGAACAAAACAGTACGACCACAAGGACACGTAATCGAATTCTATCATAACACTTACTGTAACTTAACTTCTCCGCTTGAGGGGCTACTCATGACTACTACTTTACACTCTTAAACGCAGTGAGCCACATTTATTGCTCAAAATGAAATACATTGCCCATTCAAAACGTCGAAAACTACCACAAAACTCCGACTTCTCGACAAAACTCATCTTCCCCTCCTAAGAAGCTACGCATGGTTAACACCTTTTGCATTTCCAGAAAAAACAGCCACACTCATTGATGACAGGCAAAAATAACGTTCATATTTACACATCCTCAGAACACATTCTGAGTCTACTTGACACATGTCACACATGAAAACAGAACTTAAAAGCTGCTAAAAGGTGCAATGATCGCTGTGATACTCCCACTGGAAAAAATAGAACTGTAACTGCACACACCCACTGCACAATGATGCTGTGTATCGACGAAACAGCAGTTTTTCTGGGCAGAATTGAGCAACTTTGGCACAGAAGCTGTAGGCAGATCGACAGACTTAACGCGGTGTGAGAGAACCGCTTCGATGCATTGATTGCCAAAAAAACCGATCTGCAGGGATCGAGAGGAATCAAACAGCGATCACTCAGCAAAGCAGATTTGAGCTTGTGGAAAGCAGCCTCACATTCTGAACACCAAACAAAAGGAACGTTCTTACGCTGAAGGCGATGCAAAAGCGCTGCAATCTGCGCTGCATTTGGTATAAACCGAATACAATATGAAATTTTGCCCAACACAGGCTGAAGTTCTTTCAGGTTCCATGGTGCCTCCAAGAATCTAATTGCACTAAGATGCGAGGGCGAGGGTTGGATACACTGTTCGTTAATCGTATGTCCCAAATACTGAATCGCAGTTTGAAAAAAATTGCACTTGCCTGTGTTACACTTTGGTCCTGCCTGCAAAAGTACAATAAGACACACAAATTTTGCAATTGTTCGTCCGGGGTGCGACCTTATACCATTATATCGTCCAGATAATTTGAGCAACCAGGGACAGAGGCACGCAACTGCTGCAAATAAGACTTAAAAATAGCACGAGCCGAAGCACAACCCAACGGAAGGCGGCGAAACTTGAACAATCCAAGGTGGGTGTTGATCATAAAATAGCACTGCGACTGTTCGTCGAGTGGAATCTGAAAGTATGCCTCCCGCAAGTCAATCGTTGAAAAGAATTTTCCCGCACCAAGCTTATCAAAAATGTCTTCCGGGCGCAGTAAGGGAAATGTAGTTACCAATGTCGGGGTTTTACTGTAGACTTAAAGTCAACACAAATACGGAGACGACGGTTTGGTTTCTTCACACACACTATAGGATAAGGCTTGGCGAAGCAGAAACAGGTTCAATGACACCAATGTCTTGCAAATGCTTAAGTTCAGAGGCTACCGCGTTGCGCAGTGCATGGAGTACCGTGCATGCACCCCGAAAAATAGGCATGTCTTTAACTACAACATGCGCTGCAAAGTGTGTGGCACAACCAAGGACATCAGAAAAGAGATCACCAAAATCGTCGCTTAGTGTGGAAACACTGTCTGCATGGTCAATAGCGTTGATGCAAAGTACATTGTCCTGAACAGCGGGGCCAAAAGTTCAAATGCGTCCATGCGAAAAAAATTCGTAGCATCAATAGAGCAGAGGGCATGGAAAGACACTGTACGTGTCGTGGCACCATATGTGGCTAGCAAACAACACACGCCAACCACTGAGATTCCCTATCCAGCAAGGGTATTCAAGGCGGAATGTGAACGATGATGCGGCAGTGAATAAAGCAAGTCATACGTCAATTTGTTCAGTAAAGAAACTGACACACAAAGCCGTGCGGGATTAGACGAGCAGTCTCAGGCGGTGCATTCATGGACTGTGCGCGTGGTCAAGGCGGAGGTTCGAGTCCTCCCTCGGGCATGGGTGTGTGTGTGTGCGTGTGTGTGTGTGTGTGTGTGTGTGTGTGTGTGTGTGTGTGTGTGTGTGTGTGTGTATGTGTGTGTGTGTTTGTCCTTAAGTTAATTTAGGTTAAGTAGTGTGTAAGCTTAGGGACTGATGACCCGTTGAATGACAGAGGAAGTGTCGCAAAACTTGATTCCCACGACGAGCTGTCGAAGCACTTAAAGCAGAAGGCTTTGAATAAATTGCATTAACATCCATAGGCTGATGTGAATCATGATCATGGCGGTTGCTGCGACGCCCACATGAGTCACGAGGACGGGAGACAAGTTGTGAATTAGAGGTTATCTTACTACACACAGCTTGCGCATGTCCTCTCTTATCACAAAAATATCAGTGCTTGACGGGATGGGAAAATGTCCCGTGTGTGGGCACGAAAGGAGTTCGGATGTAATTTCAGTTTCTTAGTGGGTGCCTGGTGTGAAATTTGTTTACTTGCGATCGAGTGGCGCGGTGTGGCTGCCCGTGCTGGCGGGTGGGAGGGGACGTGTTGTGCCGCGCTAACAGTCACACACCCGGGGTCACGTCGAACGCGGAAGTAGCCATCTCTAATGAATCTTGTCTGTCTAGCAAGTCCACCACTTCCTGCGAAGACGGGTTTTTAAATCTGAGGATTTGTTCGCGGATGCGGTGATCCGCCACATTGTACGCAATAGCGTGTGTAAACATTACATCGGAATATGAGTGTCAACACGAGTAATTAACGTCACAATCAGAAATTAGTGCCTAAAGGTCTGCTAACCAAGCTATATTTGACTGAGTAGAGCGACAACTGAGACGAAAGAATTTGTTGCGTGCAGCTCCCACATTTACACTATCACGAAAGTTGGAGTTCAAAGCATCAACCACTTCATTGTAAGTTTTAGTTTCTGGGCAGGTGGTGGGAAACAATTTCACGAGCACACGGCACAACACAACATCCGAATTGGCAATGAAAAAAGCAAACTGTGGGTCAAATGGCTCTGAGCACTATGGGACATAACGTCTGAGGTCATCAGTCCTCTAGAACTTAGAACTACTTAAACCTAACTAAAGTAAGGACATCACACACATCCATGCTCGAGGCAGGATTCGAACCTGCGACCGTAGCGGTCGCGCGGTTCCAGCCTATAGCACCTAGAACCGCTTGGCTAATCTGGTCGGCTGAAAAAAACAAGCCGCTCTGTACCTGGTATGTTGTAAGCTGCGAAGTGTTGTGGGATGTATTCTGGCCAGCTTTCAACGTCAGGATTGAAAGCAAGAAATGGCGGCGCCGTCGGTTACGGCGTCGGTATAGGCGGTGACGTCGGAGGCACCGAAGTAGCTGCAGTTTGTAGTGTGACCAGTCAACTTATGGCAGCAAGCAGCTGCGTCATTTGCTCAGCCTGAAAACCTACAAGATCGGACAGTGAAGAGTGATCCTGTGACGAAGCCATGGTTTACACCAATGAAAGTCATAATAGCGAATGGTGGGAACACATAAAGACAGTCATTTAGCCCCACGGGCATATCACAAAAAAGCTAAAGTGGTACCGAGCAAAAAAAGAAATGCCAAGTTTTGCATCTCGTCTGGAAGACGGCGCGTGGTTATGCTCTTGCAAACTGAAAGGTTGGCCGAGTGAGTAGGAGCAGGAAAAGGTGAAAACCTCTCGGTACTGCTCTTAGAAATGGTTTTACTATATCACATTATTAACTGAATACATAACTTTGCACTGAGGTGGGAAGCCTTAGACCCGTCGCATGTAGTACATAGTCTCAATAGCAAGCGAAGTGTCCTGGCCGTCTGCTCTTTATCAAAATGGGAAGAATCTGTCACGTAGCTCGTGGACCTCCACAGCATCGGCTAGAGGGTGTGTTGTCGTAGTGCCAACTTAAGAACTTTTATCTACACCGTGGAATCGTAGCTATCGATACCACAATCACCATTTTACTCAGTAGCGCCGAAAATTAGTGGTGGCGCTGCAGATCGAATAACTGATATGAATATACTGAGTCGAACTGGGGAGTACAAGAAACTTATGGTACGACGTCCTTTCATAGGGCATATCCTGGGGCACCAAGGAATTGTCAATTTGGTAATGGAGAGAAGTGTGTATATGTGGGAATTGGTGAGGGGGGGGGGCTGTTAAAATTGTAGAGGGAGACAAAGTCTTGAATACACGTAGCAGGTTCAAACTGATGTACAGTGCATAAGCTGTGGAGCGCTGAAGAGGCTTGCACAGAGTAGACTAGCTTGGGCAGCTGCCTCAAACCAGTCTTCAGACTGTACACCACAACGACAACACTGGGGAAGGGGGCGGGAGGGAGAAGTAGGCCTCTGGTCCACAATATTGCAAGTTCCTTACTGCGAAAATTCGTGAGGAAAGTTGGTCTTGTGTGATTCAGCACCCTCGGCTGTTGCCATGACAAAAGACGTTTCTGTATTGCTCTAAATTAACGGCGCTGCTGATTCTCGTATGAGAAAAGCTATTTATATCACACTGCTGGCCGATGCTACCGATTGATGTAGCGATTCTTGTACTCTTTTGTTGTTGTAAACAGAAATGTCTCTGGTATGACGTTAAACTGTAACCACCGTGGAGTTACCACTGTATAAGCAACAATAGCAGCAGCCTCTCTGGAAGGCGGATGAGCGAGTGGAAGTCGTGGGCTGCAGCTGTTACCTTGCCTGCTTGCGAAGGTGTAAGGAAGATAGAGAATGTAATGAAAATAGTCGTGATCACATACCACTTACCAGCAGGTAGTCATCTCAGTAATGTCAACTGAAATTATCAGGCCAGTGCTTGTTGATTCCTGTTGTGATTTCTTATTATTCCAGGTTGGTGTTCGAGAGAATGTAAAGTTACAGATGTGTCTCCAATGTAATTTTCATAAGGCAAGTGCATATCGTGGTCGATCAATGGCATTATGTTGTGTAGTTACTTGAGTATCAGACTTCGTTTCTGAAAGACTGCAGGTTCATTGGGGAACCATGACAGATCTGTATTTGGATCACACCAATGGCAGACTGGCTCCACATCAGCAGTTTTGCACTTCTTTCACAAACAGCCGTACACAAAGCTGATAAGGACATTAATACAAAGAGATACATTTGGTTTTTTAAATTAATACTTCTGAAAGGTATTAATTTAAATAGACTTAAATATATTCATGGTTCTTAAGAGCTAACAAGATAGATGCTTACATAGCGGAAGGTGAAGAACCAAGGACGATACAAAACAGGAAGACATCTCCTAGCTAATCGCAGAAAAGGTTCTTTATTATCATAGAAAGCATTACATCTACTTATGAACATTCGTGGACTCTCTGCTACACATAAATTTCATAAATATAAGAAAAAGAAAAATTTTCTATATGTCTTACATTTGCCTACGATACATTTGATTTCGACACTGGACACTGCAAAAGTAGTCATTCAAATCGTAAGTACAACAAAACTACAAGATTGGTGCATACAAGAAAAAACAATACACAATTTGACACGTTTTATATAAACAGTTTGACAAATCATTTTCATTGGCACGGGAGTTATTTGTACAAGATACACTAACTTAAAATTTGAGAGGTATCAGTGTTCTGAGGATAAGAGGGTAAGTCAGTTCAGTGACGTGTATGCCCTTGGGAAATGATGCAGCCACTGCGGGAGTGACATCGCAGCTGGCTTGTATGATGTCAATCGGTCGGTGACAACTGGCTGAGAGCGTGCGCTGGTTGTGCAGTTTGCACCAGAGGTGGGCATCGAGGAGTGTCCAGGAGCGCTGACATGGAAGTCGTGGATGCCTTGCCTCGCACTGCAGTTTCAACCGGGGCTGCCGCATCGAGGTCCGAAGGGCCGCACTGTGTGCACAGAGGCCCGGCCCACGAGCTGTGGCCGCCCTGGAATGCAACAGTCTCGGGCCGAGCGAGTCCCTGACGTCACCCCAAGGGCCGAGCAGTGCTGTTCCGAAAGCACCTGTGTGCCAACGGGCCGCGGCCTCAATGCTGCACACTGAGCGAGGCCGTGACGTCACTGCACCAGTGCTGTGTGCAGCCACAGTCGTACTGCGGCCTACGGGCTGTTGGTAGTACTGACCGCAGTTGCGAGCTACGGGCTAGAAGCAGTGAGTAGAGCAGTGTTTAGTGGGGGGTGGGATTTCTTCATTTTTGTCGTAACGCACAAAATGAGTGAGGTAACTAAATGTGGTTTGCAGAAGAAGGTGCACATGTCAATAAAATGGGAAGTGAAATAAAAACTAATCAGTGGTTAGTAGAGAACGACAAAGCCTGAAGCGACTCTAAAATGTTCAGTTTGGACTGTATTAAAGCCTGTTGTGGATGGCGTTAGGAAAAACGTACCTTTTGTTTGCTGTTCGCTGTGCAGTGAAATTTACTCTCACGCGGAAGGGTGAAGTGGCTCTTCGCACATTTCTCGCCATCCATGCGTGTCTAATAAACAAGGGTCTTGTGTGGACGAGAAACGACTTCCTAAACCTGCTCGAGAGATAACTGTCGATAAATGCATGGCTATGTGTGAACAAGACGTAAGGTCGTATGGAACTTTGATAGATGAAGGTTGCTTCAAATGGCTCTGAGCACTATGGGACACAACTTCTGTGGTCATCAGACCCCTAGAACTTAGAACTAATTAAACCTAACTAACCTAAGAACATCACACACATCCATGCCCGAGGCAGGATTCGAACCTGCGGTCTTATGGATCTTGATCAGACGTTTGTGGACATTACAAAGGCCATTGTACCTCACCCCACAACTGTGTCGTGCCAGAAAGTGCTAAAAACCTACGACATATAATTATGCCAGAGGTAACTGCTCATATAACAGAAGGAGAATACTCAGCAACTACAGACATGTGGACATCCAGCGCCAGAAGAAACAATTATCTGACATGTTTCATTGACTGGACTCTCAGCTCTCACATTTTGTTAACAACTCAGTTTCCAGATGAACCAAAATCGGGCGGTAACTTTCTAAGAGAATTGTTTAGACGATTTATGTATCTTGGTATCGACCATTCTACATTGAAAGACATGCAGCACAAACAATGTCATTGCACAGCACGTTATATTCACGACTGTATCGTTCCAGCCGTGTGGTAAATACGGGGCTACAAAATAATTTTAATGCGAAGTATATATGCATCAATTAATCATACGTTCTTGGTCTTTGCCGGCTGGGGAGGCCGAGCGGTTGTAGACGCTACAGTCTGGAACTACTCAACCGCTATGGTCGCAGGTTCGAATCCTGCCTCGGGCATGGATGTGTGTGATGTCCTTAGATTAGTTAGGTTTGAGTTGTTATAAGTTCCAGGGGACTAATGACATCAGACGTTAAGTCCCATAGTGCTCAGAGCCATTTGTTTTCATGGGTTTTTGATTGCAGTGAAAGAACGGGTCACTTACGTAAAGAAAAGTGGTCTTTTAATGCTCTTGAAAGATCACTGAGCCAATCTAACGATAGTCACTGGAATAAGCAGATTACATTGTTAGAATGTATTTGCGCGAGAAGCTCTCTGAGAAGGGAGAAATAGTCCGAAATGAAGGAACTGGTATTATGCTGATGAAAGAACATTTCACGGTATGTTTGCCATTCTATAACTAATTCCTATACGCAATCGTTTATTTTATAGCTTTTAAAAGGACTTTTATAGCTCTTCAAAGCGGCGTCCAAGGAATTAGAACTGGAGAAATCACCTGCACTGCACCTTCTGTTGACATGGACAATGACAATGTTAAAGCATTTGAGTCTGGCGCCCCACGACAGAGGACTTTTACATAAACGCCTCAAATTATACTTAGATGTAAAGCTATTTGTCTAGAGATACTGTGAGGTACCAGCTTTCCTCTGGGCACAATTCGTCGTTTAAAAATGATATATAAAGATAAGAGGCGTAAAGTCATGAAGAGGATACAATAGTTTTCCATCCTGGTACTTCTCCAATCCCACAATACACTCTAACGACATTTCCCACTACTGCATCTCCAACTGTCTTTTCTCTTGCTTCTCACTACTCGGTTCGAACGGAACTGGCTTACCTTTCGATCCAGAAATAGTTCTCTCAATGTACTCTGCTCTTCCGGAAGTTAAAAAAATAACATTTGATGTTCGGAAATAGGTGAGACGCTCATTCCTACATGTTCCTCCAGTAATCGTAACACCCGAATCCTTCGTAATCCATGTTGTCTTAAATGACGTATATGCACTGAAATATGAATTATGCAGTCCTTAAATTCTGCTACCCCATATGTTGGATTTCTAGTTGTGCAGTTAGAAGAAGGGATTGAGACATCCGGGTAGCCTACACCCGATGTGATTCAACATCTACACCGAACAAGCAGTAAAGCATACAAGGATAAATTTGCATACAGAATTAAATATCAAAAATGGTTCAAATTGCTCTGAGCACTATGGGACTTCTGAGGTCATCAGTCCCCTAGAACGTAGACCTACTTAAACCTAACTAACCTAAGGACATCACAAACATCCATGCCCGATGCAGGATTCGAACCTGCGACCGTAGTGGTCTCGCGGTTCCAGACTGTAGCGTCTAGAACCGTACGGCCACTCCGGCAGGCTAATTAAATATCAGGGGAAAGCAATAAACGTTTTGAAATTTACTTGTGACACTGCAATTCTGTCAGATACAGCAAAGGACTTGGAATAGCTGTTGAATGGAGTAGATAGCAAAGGGATTATAAGATAACCCTCAACGGAACTAAATGAATAGTAATGGAACGCATTCAAAATAAACCTAGCAGTACCAATGGATTTTCCATATTGTGTACTACAAAATGGGGTCGTAATATATGACCAACACAAAGATATACGGATTTCGTTAATTTTCATTGTCTTTTAAGCACAGCATACTTTTTAAAGATATATTTATGCGTAAGAAGGGTCCTACACCAGATAATATGAATATGACACCTGTTCTGAAAATTCACATCCACTGCCAAGGCCTAAATCATTGCGTTAAAGTATAGTGAAAAATGTAAAACAATTACCGAATCTGGTAGAAGAAATCATTTATAAATCACAAATATAATTTTTCGAAATTTTAAAATAAAATGTACATGACTAATTAGAGTATTCTGAAAAATAACTGATGATGGCCGAAGTAGAGAGGATATAATATGAAGACTGACTATAGCAAGAAAAGCATTAATGAAGAAGAGGAATTTGCTAACATCGAATATAAAGTTAAGTGTTAACGATTATTCCTAAAGGTATTTGTATGGTTTCCAAGATGGTTTTCCAGGCGGATGTAAAAATGAATGTGCGCAATGGAAAATACTGAACGCTAAAATAAATATTTGGCCCTGTCTGACTACCCCCTGAAGCAGATCTTAGGATCTCTTAACAGTGATATTATTTTCTCCTTCTTGCTCTTTAACATATAAATTACAACATAAAAATAAATGAATGATTAAGGGAACTAGTAACTACTAAACATTAATGTCCTTTCCTGGCGATACATTTATTGTAGATTAAAATTTCTTTATACATTGCAAATGTTTATATGTCGATGTGCAATGGACATGTTGTTGTTGTGGTCTTCAGTCCTGAGACTGGTTTGATGCAGCTCTCCATGCTACCCTATCCTGTGCGAGCTTATTCATCTCCCATTACTTACTGCAACCCATATCCTTCTGAATCTGCTTAATGTATTCATCTCTTGGTCTCCCTCTACGATTTTTACCCTCCACGCTGCCCTCCAATGCAAAATATGTGGTCCCTTGATGATTCAGAACATGTCCTACTAACCGGTACCTTCTTCATTAGTTATGTGAGCTACCCATCTAATCTTCAACATTCTTCTATAGCACCACATTTCGAAAGCTTCTATTCTCTCCCTGTCCAAACTATGTATCTTCCATGTTTCAATTCCATACATGGCTACACTCCATACAAATACTTTCAGAAACGACTTCCTGACACATCTATACTCGATAATAACAAATTTCTCTTCTTCAGAAACGCTTCCCTTGCCATTGCCAGTCTACATTTTATATCTTCTCTACTTCGACCATCATCAGTTTTTTGCTCCCCAACTAGAAAAACTCATTTATTACTTTGAGCCTCTCATTTCCTAATCTAATTCCTTCAGCATCACCCGACTTAATTCCATTATCCTCGTTTTGCTTTTGTTGACGTTCATCTTTTATCCTCCTTTCAAGACAGTGTCCATTCCGTTCAACTGCTCTTCCAAGTCCTTTGCTGTCTCTGATAGAATTACAATGTCATCGGCGAACCTCAATGCTTTTATTTCTTCTCCATGGATTTTAATACCTACTCCGAATTTTTCTTTTGTTTCCTTTACTGCTTGCTCAATATACAGATTGAATAACATCGGGGATAGGCTACAACCCCGTCTCACTCCCTTCCCTACCACTGCTTCCCGTTCATGCCCCTCGACTCTTATAACTGCCATCTGGTTTCTGTACAAATTGTAAATAGCCATTCGCTCCTTATATTTTACCCCTGCCGCCTTCAGAATTTGAAAGAGAATATTTCAGTTAACATTGTCAAAAGCCTTCTCTCAGTCTAAAAATGCTAGAAACGTTGGTTTGCCTTTCCTTAATCTATTTTCTAAGATAACTCGTAGGGTCAGTATTGCCTCACGTGTTCCAACATTTCTACGGAATCCAAACTGATCTTCTCCGAGGTCGGCTTCTATCAGTTTTTCCATTCGTCCGTAAGGAATTCGCGTTAGTATTTTGCAGCTCTGACTTATTAAACTGATAGTCAACACCTGCCTTCTTTGGGATTGGAATTATTATATTATTCTTGAAGTCTGAGGGTATTTCCCCTGTCTCATACATCTTGCTCACCAGATGGTAGACTTTTGTCAGGACTGGCTCTCCCAAGGCCGTCAGCAGTTCTAATGGAATGTTGTCTTCTCCCGGGGCCTTGTTTCGACTCTGGTCTTTCAGTCCCTGTCAAACTCTTCACGCAGTATAGTATCTCCCATTTCATCTTCATCTACATCCTCTTCCATTTCCATAATATTGTCCTCAAGTACATCGTCTTTGTATAGGCCCTCTATTTACTCCTTCCACCTTTCTGCTTTCCCTTCTTTGCTTAGAACTGGGTTTCCATCTGAGCTCTTGATATTCATACAAGTGGTTCTCTTTTCTCCAAAGGTCTCTTTAATTTTCCTGTAGGCAGTATCTATCTTACCCCTAGTGAGATAAGCCTCTACGTCCTTACATTTGCCCTGTAGCCATCCCTGCTTAGCCCTTTTGCACTTCCTGTCGATTTCATTTTTGAGACGTTTGTATTCCTTTTTGCCTGCTTCATTTACTGTGTGTTATATTTTCTCCTTTCATCAGTTAAATTCAGTATTTCTTCTGTTACCCAAGGAGTTCCACTAGCCCTCGCCTTTTTACCTACTTGATACTCTGCTGCCTTCACTACTTCATCCCGCAGAGCTACCCATTCTTCTTCTACTGTACTTCTTTCCCCCATTCCTGCCAATTGTCCCTGAAACTCTGTACAACCTCTGGATCTTTCAGTTTATCCAGGTTCCATCTTAAATTCCAAACTTTTTGCAGTTTCTTCAGTTTAAATCTACGGTTCATAACCAGTAGATTGTTGTCAGAGTCCACATCTGCCCCTGGAAATGTCTTACAATTTAAAACCTGGTTCCTAAATCTCTGTCTTATAATTATATTATCTAACTTATACCTCCTAGTATCTCTACGATCCTTCCATGTGTACAACCTTCTTTCATGATTCTTGAACCAAGTGTTAGCTATGATTAAGTTATGCTCTGTGCAAAACTCTACCAGGCGGTTTCCTCTTTCATTTCTTAGCCCCAATCCATGTTCACCTACTATGTTTCCTTCTCTCTCTTTTCCTACTGATGAATTCCAGTCACCCATGACTATTAAATTTTCGTCTCCCTTGACTACCTAAATAATTTCTTTTATCTCATCATACGTTTCTTCAATTTCTTCATCATTTGCTGAGCTAGTTGGCATATAAACTTGTACTGCTGTAGTAGGCGTGGGCTTCGTGTCTGTCTTGGCCACAATAATGCATTCACTATGCTGTTTGTAGTAGCTTACCCGCACTCCTATTTTTTTATTCATTATTAAACCTACTCCTGCATTACTCCTATTTGATTCTGTGTTTATATCCCTATATTCACCTGACCAAAAGTCTTGTTCCTCCTGCTACCGAACTTCACAAATTCCCACTATATCTAACTTTAACCTATCCATTTCCCTTTTTAAATTTTCTAATCTACCTACCCGGTTAAGGGATCTGATATTCCGCGCTCCGATCCGTAGAACGCCAGTTTCCTTTTCCCTGATAACGATGTCATCCTGAGTAGTCCCCTCCTGGAGATCCGAATGGGGGACTATTTTACTTCCGGAATATTTTACCCAAGAGGACGCCATCATCATTAATTCATACAGTAAAGCTGCATGCCCTCGGGAAAAATTACGGACGTAGTTTCCTCTTGCTTGCAGCCATTCGCAGTACCAGCACAGCAAGGGCCGTTTTGGTTAATGTTGCAAGGCCAGGTCAGTCAATCATCCAGACTGTTGCCCCTGCAACTACTGGAAAGGGTGCTGCCCCTCTCCAGGAACCACACGTTTGTCTGGCCTCTCAGCAGATACCCCTCCGTTGTGGTTGCACGTATGGTACGGCCATCTGTATCGCTGAGGCACGCAACCCTCCCCACCAACGGCAAGGTCCATGGTTCATGGGGAAGGGCAATGGACATAAAGACATGCAAATGAACTTCCTGACTAATATTATTGATCAACTGCCCAAGTGTGCCTCTTTTTCTGGCTACGCGATCTAATATAAATAACGCGAGATGACTGGCGTCTTCTACGTCCCAAACACTGGGACAGTAGTGTGCAACCTCAGTGGAAATGAAACTTACGTAAGCACAGCTGTTCAGCTTTATAGTATTAATAAGCCGAAGCAATTAGCAATATCACCGTAGGTACTGCGTCCCGTGCGTCGGAGTGATGGTTCACGAACAAGTATGTGACGATGGAAGATCTCCAGCCACAAAAAAGGCAGAAGGCGGTCCTCCGACTAGTATACTCTAATACTATCTTATCCTCTCTGTATTCTACAGACAAGAAACGCGAACTCCTAGCCACAAGGACGGAATTCAGATAACAACTCAACGTCAGTATTGACAGGAGAAGCGCTCTCAATCACTGACTGCTGCATACTTAACGACGATTGCCTACCCGCAGGCGAAGTCCAGAATCGTGTAAGTCAGAGACACTTTCGGTCACCTAAAGCAACTTCCAAGTGCCTTTTGCCCCTATATCATGCAAATTAAGCCTTAGTGATTTTGCCTGCATTTGTTCTTCATGACAAACGAACCTTGCGACAGTATTTCACTGGTGACAGCTTCCCCCAGCTTGAACATCATCCCCCTGAGTTCCACCACGCGTCATCGAAAGTCAGTTTCGGCTTGATGCTTGATGAAAAAGTGTAGCCCTGGGGTTGCACATCAGCATTCGACTGCATCACGCATTAACACTTTAAGTGTTGTCACTTTCGTCAATCTCCTGATCCACAGGCACAAGCCTTGTCGGCCCGATCATTAACTTTACGAACACATGTCCTCTTCTCCTCTTCCTACCTTCTGAGAAGGCAGTTCCGTCACAGATGGTGCCGAATCTGCGCTCTTCGGAAATACTAAATGCGTCTGTACCATTTCAGTACCCTAAATATAAGCAATACAATCAGTCTTATTGATAGCTTTCTGTGCAACCTCCTAAGTATCTACAACAAAATTACTGTAGGCAGTTGCACTCTGCAAGACACGAAAATCATCGGCACATGCACCTCCCTCAAAATCTGGTCCAGGCTCCAGAAATTCGCAACCTATCCGCCAGGGTATGCCTCACTAATTATACAAACAACAACCGAGGAGACCAAAGCACTATGACGACAAGGACACTTAAGGTAATTACATCCAAACACTTACTGTAACTTAACTTCTCCACTTGAGCAGTTACTCATGACTACCACTTTACGCGCTTAATCGCAGTGAGCAACATTTTTTGCTCAAAATGAAACACATTGCCCACTAAACACAACGGAAACTACCCTAAAACTCTGAATTCTCGACAAAACTTATCTTCCCCTCCTAAGAAGCTACAGATGCTAAAGACCTTACACACTTCCAGACAATGAGCCACACTCATTGATGTTAGGCAAATATAACGTTCGTATTTACACAGCCTCAGAACACAGTCTGAGTTTACTTGACGCATATCACACATGAAAACGGAACTGAAAAGCTGCTAAAGGTGCAATGGGTCAACGTGATACTCGCAGGGGGTAAAATAGAACACTCACGCACTGCATACTGATGCTGTGTGTCGACGAAATTGCAACCCTGAGGTAGTCGAGAGTCATTGTCTCCAGGGAGGGTGGCTGCTAAGGTTCCCCTGTCACTGAAATTCAGACATGACACACACTTCTAACGCTGTTGGATTGTTGTCAGGATGATGATTAATCGCTGCACATACCAACTTCACCATTGGTCATACATTTACTAAAGAAACAAGTGGAACATTCCCGGCCGGTGTGGTCGTGCGGTTCCAGGCGCTTCAGTTTGGAACTGCATAACCGCTACGGTCGCAGGTTCGAATCCTTCCTCGGTCATGGATGTGTGCGATGTCCTTAGGTTAGTTAGGTTTAAGTATTTTTAAGTTCTGGGGGACTGATGACCACAGATGTTAAGTACAATAGAGCACAGAGAAATTTGAACCATTTTTGAAACTAGAACATTCTGTTGCACAACGTCCTCTATAGCTTGTGTTAAGGGACTGACGCAACAGGTGGGCATGGTCGCAAACGATTGCCTTCTGTGGCGGAAGGCTTGTTGCACCTGGTAGTTGGTACACAGGCTGGAAGATGCTAAGCCCACAGAAATGACCTTGAAACCAGCAGCAGCATCCCACAGTTAGTGGAGGCCAAATCCCATGGTGGATTCTTGTAGTTTCAGGACGCCTCGTGGAGCGGCCTACACCTCTCCTACCATACTGAGACACCTTTGACTGAAAATAATGGTAATTTATGTTGGGACAGAGCGTTCTTGCTTTACAAATCACAGCTTGTCACCATGTAGGCCATAAGAAGTCTGTTGATTGAATGTGTAGTTCCTGGCCTAACAACGCCTTTCTGCTGCGTCCTCGTTATGGGAGCGGCAGCCACTTCCCTGGAGCACAATGTGGGAATCTGTCAGTGGCATTGCTGCATCGGCCGAAATTGTGTTTGATCGGCTCTGAGCTGGTCCACTCTGTAGAGCTTTTGTAACAGCCATGCCAACATCACAAGTTTGCTCAGTAGCGCCGAAAAGTACGGCTGGCGCTGCAGATTGAATAACTGATAAGAAGATAATGAGTCGAACTGGGGAAAAAGAGAAATTTATGGCACAACTTCGTTTTATAGGGCATATCCTGAGGCATCTAGAACTTGTCAGTATGGTAATGGAGAAGTGTGTATATGCGGGTATTGGGGAGGGGTGTGTGTGTGTTAAAATTGTAGAGGGAGACAATGTCTTGAATACAGTTAGCAGGTTCAAACTGATGCACATTGCATTAGCCGTGCAGCGCTGAAGAGGCTTGCTCAGAATAGAATAGCTTGGGCAGCTGCATCAAAACAGTCTTCAGACTGAAGACCACAACAACAACATTGGGGAAGGGTGTGGGAGTGTGAGGTAGGCTTCTGGCCCACATTTTGCAAGTTCGTTACTGGGAGCACTCATGAGTAAGTTTGATATCGTGGCATTCAGCACCCTCGGCTGTAGACATGAGAAAATACCTTTCTATATTGCTCAAAATTAACGGCGCTGCTCATTCTCGTATGAGAAAAGCTATTTATATCACACTGTTGGCTGACGCAACGAACTGATGTAAGTGTTCTTGTATTATGTTGTTGCTGTAAACAGAAGTGTCTCTGGTATGACGTTGAACTGCAACCATACATGGAGTGATCACAGTATAAGTGGTCCCTATCCAACAATAGAAACAACCTCTCTCGAAGGTGGATGAGCGAGTGGAAGTTGTGAGCTGTAACTGTTACCTTGCCTGCTTACGAAGGTGGGAGGAAGACAGAGAATGTAATGAAAATAGTCTTGTTCAGCTACCACTTACCAACAGGTAATCAGATCAGTAATGTCAACTGAAATTAACTCAGCAGTGCTTGTTGATTTCTCGGTTTAATTCCTATTACCCCAGGTTTTTTGTTCGAGAGAAACGGAAACTTACACATGTGGCTCCAATGTAATTTTCATAAGGCAAGTGCGTAACACGATCGGTCAAACGATTTGTGCTGTATAGTGAATTGAGTATCGGACTTCGTTTCTTAAAGACTGAAGGTTCGTTTGTGCACCATAAAAGATCTGATAAATTGCTAATCAGTAATTGGATCACACCAGTAGAGGACGACCTCCACGTCGGCAGTTTAGCATGTCTTTCACGAATAGCTGTATACAAAGCTGATAAAGACATTAATACAAAGAGATATGTTAAGTTTGTTAAATTAATACATCTGAAAGGTATTAATTTGAATATACTGAAATACGAGAGGCGTTTGATAGTCCCGCGCAAAGTCCGAGAGATGACACCACCGGCGCCTATCTAGGTCATGTTTAGTTAGTAGCATCTTTGGAAAGAACGCACACCAAGTTTCAGTCTTATTCTTTGTGTTTGGCATTCTTGTGAATCAAGGCAGTCGAGTGAATGTAAAAAAAAAAAGGACGAAAATAAAGACAAGCTTGATAAACATTATGGTGACTCTGCGCCTTCGATTAGAACAGTTTATAAATGATTTCAAAATTTTAGGAGTGCCCATATGGGCACAAGTGATGCTGAACTTTCTGGACACCCTGTGTAGGTTACCACTCCAGAAATCATTGATAAAATCCCTGATATGGTAATGGATGACAGGCGGGATAAGATGCGTGAGATTGCTAGTGCTGTAGGCATCTCTAGTGAACGGGTACATAATATTTTGCATGAACATTTCGATGTGAGAAACCTATCCGCAAGAGGCGTTCCGCGATTGCTTACGCTTGATCAAATACGGAATTGTGCGAAGTGTTGCAAGGATGGTTTGCAGGTGTTCAGAAGAATCTGCAGGACTTTGAGCCTCGTTTCGTCACTGTGAATGAAACTCCTGAGACAAAACAACACTCGAAACAATGGGTTAGCAAGGGAGAATGTGCACCAAAAAAGGGGAAAAACACTCCTTCAGCCGGAAAGGTTATAGCGTCTGTCTTTTGGGATTCGCAAGGGATAATCCTCATCGTCTATCTGGAAAACGGTAAAATTATTACAGGTGAATATTATTCATCGTTATTGGACCGTCTTTTTCGATCCTGACAATGCACCATCACACACCTCAGCAGCTGTGGTTGCAAAATTAATGGAAATAGGATTGCAAGTCGCTTCACGTCCCCCACCCCTTCCCTATTCTCCAGGCTTTGCTCTCTCAGACTATTCGGGAGGACGACGATTCAATCCCGCGTCCCTGCATCCTGGTTTAGGTTTTCCGTGATTTCCCTAGACCACTCTGGGCAAATGCCGGGATGGTTCCTTTGAAAGGGCACAGCCGACTTCCTTCCCCATCCTTCCCTAATCCGGTTCAGCCAGGGAACCGGCATGGAGGTCCGACGGGGTGCAAAGTGCAGAGTCGTGCGGCCGCACTGGACTACAGCAGTCTCTGGCTGAGCGAGTTAAGTTCTGAGGTCATCAGTCCCCTACAACTTAGAACTACTTAAACCTAACTAACCTAAGAACATCACACACATCCATGCCCGAGGCAGGATTCGAACCTGCGGCCATAGCGGCCGCACAGTTCCAGACTGTAGCGCCTAGAAACGCTCTACCACCCCGGCCGGTGTGGGGGATCAGTTCCGTCTCTTATTAATTTATTTGGTATGAACCTGTTGAGTGCTGTTGATACTATTTCTTTGAACTTTAAGCCATATATGGTCTTCACTTACGTAGTTTGGAAGGATTGGAGACTATCTCTTAGAAAGACGTCACTTGAATTTTTAGTTGCTTTTACAAATAGATATATTTCGTGTTTAGTTTTGGTGAATTTCTTTGTTACGGAATTGAGCCTCGCTACGACTGTGTGTTCGCTAATCCTTGTACCTGTTGTGATGCTCAGGATTACTTGTGGCTAAGAGGTCAAGTGTGTTTTCATAACCATTTACAATTTGAATGGCTTCGTGAACTAATTATTCAAAATACTTTTAAAAAATTCATTTAGAACAATTACGGAAGTTTTTTTCTATCTACAGTAGGGTTTGAAAATGTATTTTTGTCAACATACGGAAGGTAGACTGAAGACACTGCCAACTATAATTGTATGATTAGGGTACCTATTTGTGATGAGACTCCAGTTTTCTTTGAACTGTTCAGCAACTGTTTCATCTGAGACCTAGGTTCGGTAAAAGGAGCCAGTTAGTAATTTATTCCGGTTGTCGAATATAACGTCTGCCCATACTAAGTCACAGGAACTATCTGCTTCAATGTCGCTTGTGAGCTGGAACACACATTAGATTATTTTTCCTTAAGTTGTAATTCTTGTTTCTGTTGTAGTGCAAATCATTACAATTACGTCTTTTCCCTCAAAGACCTAGGATGCTTTCTGTAACCCTGTAAATACCAGAGCTAAACACTGTAGAACAACAATGTACGTTACAAGTACAGTATTCTGTATTACTTCATTTCCTTATTTCTAACATTTTAGAATTGTACGTCGACTTTAGATGAGATGTCAATCATACATGTTTTTATCTCTGTTTAGTGAACGTATTTGCACTCGTGTTTTGAACATTTTCCCTTTACACTTTATTAACTAGTATTTCGCCGCAAGGGATATCGCATTTTAGAGAGTAAATTAACATGGAGTACGTCGTTCTTCTTTTCAAACATTCACATACCCATTTCTTCTTTCCTTATTGTCTTTTGAGCATGCAATTGTAGTAATTAAAGTAGGCACAAATGCAGTGATCAAAAAGGAATGATAAGCGTACATTCGAATTCTCTTTACATCGTTCTTTCTTGTTACCCCCATGGCGATGGACTGTTTCTATCGCAATCAGTAAGCATGAAAGGAAGCTACCGTACAGACATAAGGCTCTATATTTATGCTTGGCAGAACTTATCACATACTGACATAATCATCGATATTGCTTTCGTTTCCCAAAAGTTATAAATATCTCGGTTTTGGGATAGAAGCTCTGTATTTGACCAAGATGTCGAAGAAGGTCCTTACGTACTGGTTGTATCGAGTAAGATGTGGAGACGTCGCTTTGAAAGCGTACAGAAGTAGTACGAGAAAGGGCGTGCCTTACTTGAGGCTACCTGGCGAAAGGACAAGTGTGGCAAATGTCCGGCGTGGCAAATGTCCGGCGTGGCAGATGTCCAGCATTCGCCGCATCGAGGTCCGACAGGCCACACGGTGCAGAGTCGTGCAGCCACACTCGACTACAGCAGTCTCGGGCCGAGCGAGTCCCTGACGTCACCACAAGGGCCGAGCAGTGCTGTTGCGAAACAACTTGTGTGCCACGCACTCAGCTGTGTCGCGTATGGATTCGCAGCCGCGGTGTCACTGCTCCGCACTGAGCGAGCCCGTGACGTCATTGCACAAGTGCCTTGCGCAAGCGCTGGCATGCTGCGGCCTGCGGGTTGTTGGTAGCACAAACCGCAGTTGTGAGCTACGGGCTTTCAGTGGTGAGTAGAGCAAAGTTTAATGCAAATGTTAAAATGTGTGTGAAATCTTATGGGACTTAACTGCTAAGGTCTTCAAACCCTAAGCTTACACACTACTTAAGCTAAATTATGCTAAGGATAAACACACACACCTATGGTTGTGGGAGGACTCGAAACTCCACTCGGACCAGCCGCACAGTCCATAACTGCAGCGCCTTAGATCGACAGAGTTTAGTGGAGTGGTGGGATTTCTTCATTTTTTTCGTAAGGCACAAAATGAGCGCGGAAACTATACGTGGTTTGAAGAAGAAGGTGCGCATGTAATTAAAAAGGGAAGTAAAAGGAGAATTAATCAGTGGTGAGTAGAGATCCACACAGTCTGAAACGAATTTTAAAGATTCAGTTTGGACAGTGTTAAAACCTGTTGTGGATGGCGTTAGGAAAAGTAGTCAGTTTCTTTGCTGTTCGCTGTGCAGTGAAATTTACTCTCATTCTGAAGGGTCAAGTGGCACGTCGCACGTTTCTCGCCATCCATTCGTGTCTAATAAAGAACGCTTGACGTAAAACGTAATTGTGCGAAGTGTTGCAAGGATGTTTTGCAGCTGTTCAGAAGAATCCGCAGGACTTTGAGCGTCGTTTCGTCACTGTGGTTGAAACATGGATACATTACTATACTGCTGAGACCAAACAACACTCTAAACAATGGGTTACCAAGGGAGCATGTGCACCAAAATAGGGGCAAACCATTCCTTCGGCAGGAAAGATTGGGGCGGCTGTCTTTTGGGGTTTGCAAGGGGTAATCCTGATCGACTATCTGGAAAAGGTTAAAATTATTACAGGTGAATATTATTCATCGTTATTGGACCGTAATTTTCCATCCTGACAATGTACCAGCATACACCTCAGCAATTGTGGTCGCAAAATTGATGGATATAGAATTCGAAATCGTTTCACGTCGCCCACCCCACCTCCCCCCACCCCTACCCCCTTTTCTCCAGACTTGGCTCCCTAGGACTACTATTTGTTCCCCAATTTGAAGAAATGGCTGGCAGGACAAATATTTTATTCAAACGAGGAGGTGAATGCAGTAACTATTGGCTATTTTGCAGACTTGGAGAATTCCTTTTATTCGAAAGGGACAAAGAAATTAGAACAGCGTAAGACGAAGTGTATAATTCTAACACGAGACTATGTTGAAAAAGGTTTACCCCAAACATATAAGCAGTTTTTATTTTTACACGGACTTTTCAAACGCTCCTCGTTTATTCATGGTCCTTAAGAGCTAGTATTATAGATTCATACATAGAGAAATCTGAAGAACAAAGGGAGATAAGAAACAGGAAGGCGTCTCCTAGCTGATGGCAGAAAAAATGTGAAGGCTTCTCTGTTCTTCATTATATGCCCGTATTACATATACTTATTAACTTTTGTGGACTTTCTGGTACACACATATTTCATAAACACAAAGAGAGAAACTTTTTTTTGGTGTCTTACATTTGCCGACGATATATTTGACTACGATACTGGCTGTTACGTGAGTCAGTATACATTCAAGTCTTTTGCCCCTATATAATGCAAATTAAGCCTTAGTGATTTTGCCTACATTTGTTCTTCATGACAAACGAACCTTGCGACTGTACTTTACTGGTGACAGCTTGACCCAGCTGGAACATCATCCCCCTGAGTTCCACCCCGCGTCATCGAAAGTCAGTTTCGGCTTGATGCTTGATGAGAAAGTGTAGCCCTGGGATTGCACATCAGCCTTCGACTGCATCACGCATTACACTGCAAGTGTCGACACTTACGTCAATCTCCTGATCCAGTGGCACGAGCCCTGTCGCCCCATGTCATTCACCTTACAAATACATTTCCTCTTTCTTCATCTCCCACGTTCTGAGGAGGCAGTCCCGTCACAGATGTTGCCGAATCTGCGGCCATCGGAAATACTAAATGGGTCTGTACCATTTCAGTACCCGAAACATCTGCAATACAATCAGCCTTATTGATAGCTTTTTGTGCAACATCCAAAGTATCTACAACAAAATTACTGTCGGCATTTGCACTCTGCAAGACACAAAGATCATCGGCACATGCACTTCCCTCCACATCTGGTCTAGGCTACTGAAATTTGCACCCTCTTCGACAGGGTATACCTCAGTAATTATTCAGACAACAGAGAGGAGCAAAAAACAGTACGTCGACAAGACCACTTAGTCTAATTCCATTTTAACACTTACTGTAATTTAACTTCTCCGCTTGAGCACCTACACATGACTACTACATTACGTGCTTAAACGTAGTGAGACACCGTTTTTACTCGAAATGAAATGCTTTCCCCATTTAAAACTACCACAAAATTCCGACTTCTAAACAAAACTCATCTTCCCTTCCTAAGAAGCTACACATGGTGAACACCTTACATCGTTCCAGAATATGAGCCACACGCATTGATAATAGGGAAAAATAACGTTCATATTTACACATCCACAGAACACAGTCTACGTTTACTTGCCACATGTCAAACACGAAAACAGAACTGAAAAGCTGGTAAAAAGTGGACTGACTCTACGCGATACTCGCAGGGGAAAAACAGTTAACGCAATCACCCACTCATTACTGATGCTGTCTGTTGACAAACCTGCAACTTGACCAGAAGAAGGGATCTGTTGGTAGGTCATGTTCTGAGGCGTCAAGGGATCACCAATTTAGTATTGGAGGGCAGCGTGGAGGGTAAAAATCGTAGAGGGAGACCAAGAGATGAATACACTAAGCAGATTCAGAAGGATGTAGGTTGCAGTAGGTACTGGGAGATGAAGAAGCTTGCACAGGATAGAGTAGCATGGAGAGCTGCATCAAACCAGTCTCAGGACTGAAGACAACAACAACAAGAAACAACTGGCTGTTACATGAGTACTCATTCAAGTCGTCTACAACAAAATTACAAGACTGGTGTATACAAGAAAAACAATACATTGTTTGACATGTTTTAAATAAACAGTTTAGCAAATCATTTACATTCGCACGTGAGATATTTGTACAAGATACACTAACTTAAAATTTGAAAGGTATCAATGTTCTGAGGATAAGAGGGATTACTTCAGAGACGTGTCTTCCCGTGGTAATTGAAGCAGCCACTGCTCGAGGGACTTCGCAGTTGCCTTGTATGACGTTAATCTGTCGGTGACAACCGGCTGAGTTTGAGCTCTGGTTGTGCACTTTGCAGCAGAGGTGGGCATCGAAGCGCGGCCAGTCCAAGACCGTAGCCACGGCAGACGTGCGAGTCTTCCTTTGCGCTGCCGGTTGGGGAGGGGAGCCGCATCGAGCTTCGCCGGGAGAGTCGTGAGAGGAGGCTCGGCCCACGAGCTGCGGCCGCACTGGGCTGCAGCTGTCACGGACAGAGCGAGTCCCTGACGTCACTCAAGGGCCGAGCAGTGCTGTTGCGAAAGAACACGTATGCCACGGACTGAGCTGAGCTGCGCGTAAGGTCGCAGCCCACGGGCCTCGACCTCACTGCTCCACACTGAGCGAGACCGTGACGTCACTGCCTTGCGCAAGCACTGGTGTGCTGCACCTACGAACTGTTGGTAGCACTCATCGCAGTTGTAAGCTACGGGCTACGAGGGGTGAGTGGAGCAGTGTTTGGTGCAGTGGTGAGATTCCTTCATTTTTTTCGTAACACACAAAATGAGAGAGGAAAACTAAACGTGGTTTGCAGAAGAAGGAGCACATGTCAAGAAAAAGGGAAGTAAAAGAAAAACTAATCAGTGGTGAGCAGAGAACTACATAGCCTGGAACGAAAAGTACAATTTGGACCCTATTAAAATGTATCGCGGATGACATTAGGAAAACCGTTAATTTTGTTTGCTGTTCGCTGTGCGGTGAAGCTGACTCTCATGCTGAAGGGTCAAGTGGCATTTCGCACATATCTCGCCATCCATGCGTGTCTAATAAACAAAGGTGTTATGTGGACGAGAAACGACTTCCTAAACCCGCTCAGGAGATAACTGTCGATAATTGCGTTGCTATGTGTGCACGAAACTTATGGTCGTACGGAACTATAAGAGGTGAAGGTCTTATGGATGTTGTTCAGACGTTAATCGACACTGCAAAGGCCATTGTATCTCACCCCACAACTATGTCGCGGTACGTGGCAGACAGTGTTAAAAGCCTACGACATATAATTATGCCTGAGGTAATTGCTCATATAACAGAAGACGCATACTGTGCAACTACGGACATGTGGCAACCAGAAGAAACAATTATCTGACATGTACTGTCTCCTGTTTTATTGTCTCGACTGTCAGATCTCGTGTTTTCTTTACAACCTAGTTTGCAGATGAACCAAAAGCGGGCGGTAACATTCTGAGAGAATTGTTAACACGATTTGTGTCCCTTGGTATCCACTAATTTTAATGCGGAGTATGTATGCATCAATTGTCCATAAGTTCATGGTCTTTTGGTTGCGTTGAAAGAACACTTCCCTTACGTAAATAAAAGTGGTCTTCCTAAAGATCTTGATAGATAACTGAGCCATTCTGACGACAGTCATTGGAATAAGCAGCTGACAATGTTACAATGTCTTTATGCGAAAAGCTCTCTGAGGAGGGAGCAATAGCCCGAAATGAAGGAACTGATATAACGCTTTTGAAAGAACTTTTCACGATATGTATGCTGTTCCTACTGTAATTCTTATATTCAATAGTTTATTTTGTAGCTTTCAAAACATGTGGGTTTTTGTAGCGCTTCAAAGCGGCGCCCAAGTAATTAGAACTGGAGAAATCGCCTGCACTGCACCTTCTGTTGACATGGACAATGACAATTTTGACGCATTTGAGTCAGGCGCCCCAGGACAGAGAAGGTTCTGAAATCGGACATTTACATAAACACCTCAAATTATACTTAGATGAAAACTATTTGTCCAGAGATACTGTGAGGTAGCAACTTTCCTCTGACCACCATTTGTCATTTAAAAATGATATTTGAAGATAAGAAGCGTCAAGTCATGAAAAGGATACAATAGTTATCCTTCCTCACACTTCTCTAATCCCACAATACACTCTAACGACATTTCGCTTTAGTGCATCTCTGCCCGTCTTTCCTCTTCGTTCACGCTAGTGGTTTCGAACGGAACTGGCCTACCTTTCGATCTAGAAACAGTTATCTCAATGTACTCTGCTTCTCTGGAAGTTACAAAAATAACATTTAAATTTCGGAAATAGGAGAGACGCTCATTCCTACATGTTCCTCCACAACTGGTACCACGTGAAACCTTGGGAATCCATGTTGTCCTAAATGAAAGTTTGTATTTTTCCATATATGCAGTGAAATATGAATTTTGCACTTCTCAGGTAAAAAGAAGAGAGGAATAATGAAGCTGGACATGTGTTTCACAGCCCCATCACATCAAAGAACATATGTTGTTAAAGCACATGCATCGTGCTACTCCAGCCACTGGATTTCTCGTTGTGCAATTTGAAGATGGGAGTGAGACATTCGGGTAGCCTACACTCGATGTCATTCAACATCTACACCGAACAAGCAGTAAATCATACAATGATAAATTTGTAAATAATATTAAATATTAGGGAGGAGCAATAAATATTTTGAAATTTTCCCGGTGACACTACAATTCTGTCAGAGACAGATAAGAACATTTGAGTGGAATAGTCAGTGCCCTGGAAAGGGATTATAAGATAACCCTCAATAGAACTAAATGAAAGGTACTGGAACGTATTCGAATTAAACCTAGCAGTAACAACGGATTTTCCATAACGTGTACTACAAAAGGGGGGCGTAATATATGACCAACACAAAGATACACGCATTTCGTCAATTTTCCTTGTCTTTTACGCACAACATACTTTTTAAAGATATATTTATGTGTAAGAAGGGTCCTAAACCTGAAAATATGAATTTGACACCTGTTCTGCAAATTCACATACACTGACAAGGCGTAAATTATTCCATTAAGTCTTACTGAAAAATTTAAGTCAATTGTGGTGTCTGGTAGAAGAAATCATAAAAAATCAAAATTATATTCTTTCTCAAAAATTATAATATAGAATAAACTATTCTGAAAAGGTAGGCATAAAGTACCGCTTCCCTCTCCCTTGGTATTGTGAGGGTTAAATCAGAAAGTGTTCAGGGCAACTGATTACGAAATGAGACACTAAAACCACTATTGGACAGCAAAATAACTGATGATGGCCGAAGTAGAGAGAATATAAAATGAAGACTGAGTATAGCAAGAAAAGTATTATTAAAAAAGGGATTTGCTAACATTGAATATAAATTTAAGTGTTAGGAAGTATTTCTTGAAGGTATTTGAATGGTTTTCAAGATGCTGCTCCAGGCGGATGTAAAAATGAATGTGCGCAATGGTTAATAATGAACGCGAAAATAAAGTTTTGGCCCATTCTGACTTCCCCCTGAAGCAGGTCTTAGAATCTATTATTTCCTCCTCCTTGCCCTTGACATATAAATTACAACATAAATATCAATGAATGATACAGAGAACTAGCAACTACTAAATTATAAATGTTGTTTCTGCTTATACATTTATTGAAAATTAAAACCCCTTTATACACTCCCGGAAATTGAAATAAGAACACCGTGAATTTATTGTCCCAGGAAGGGGAAACTTTATTGACACATTCCTGGGGACAGATACATCACATGATCACACTGACAGAACCACAGGCACATAGACACAGGCAACAGAGCATGCACAATGTCGGCACTAGTACAGTGTATATACATCTTTCGCAGCAATGCAGGCTGCTATTCTCCCATGGAGACGATCGTAGAGATGCTGGATGTAGTCCTGTGGAATGGCTTGCCATGCCATTTCCACCTGGCGCCTCAGTTGGACCAGCGTTCGTGCTGGACGTGCAGACCGCGTGAGACGACGCTTCATCCAGTCCCAAACATGCTCAATAGGGGACAGATCCGGAGATCTTGCTGGCCAGGGTACTTGACTTACACCTTCTAGAGCACGTTGGGTGGCACGGGATACACGCGGACGTGCATTGTCCTGTTGGAACAGCAAGTTCCCTTGCCGGTCTAGGAATGGTAGAACGATGGGTTCGATGACGGTTTGGATGTACCGTGCACTATTCAGTGACCCCTCGACGATCACCAGAGGTGTACGGCCAGTGTAGGAGATCGCTCCCCACACCATGATGCCGGGTGTTGGCCCTGTGTGCCTCGGTCGTATGCAGTCCTGATTGTGGCGCTCACCTGCACGGCGCCAAACACGCATACGACCATCATTGGCACCAAGTCAGAAGCGACTCTCATCGCTGAAGACGACACGTCTCCATTCGTCCCTCCATTCACGCCTGTCGCGACACCACTGGAGGCGGGCTGCACGATGTTGGGGCGTGAGCGGAAGACGGCCTAACGGTGTGCGGGACCGTAGCCCAGCTTCATGGAGACGGTTGCGAATGGTCCTCGCCGATACCCCAGGAGTGTAGTAGGTGAATATGGATTGGGGCTAAGAAATGAAAGAGGAAGCTGCCTGGTAGAATTTTGGGTAGAGCATAACTTAATCATAGCTAATACTTGGTTTAAGAATCATAAAAAAGTTTGTACACATGGAAGAACCCTGGAGATACTAAAAGGTATCAGATAGATTATAGAATGGTAAGACCGAGATTTAGGAACCAGGTTTTAAGTTGTAAGACATTTCCAGGGACAGATATGGACTCTGACCACAATCTATTGGTTATGAACTGTAGATTTAAACTGAGGAAACTGCAAAAAGGTGGGAATTTAAGGAGATGGGACCTGGATAAACTGAAAGAATCAGAGATTGTACAGAGTTTGAGGCAGAGCATAAGGGAACAATTGACAGAAATGGGGGAAAGATATGCAGTAGAAGAAAAATGTGTAGCTTTGAGGGATGAAATAGTGAAGGCAGCAGAGGATCAAATAGGTAAAAAGACGAGGGCTAGTAGAAACCCTTGGGTAACAAAAGAAATATTGACTTCAGTTGATGAAAGGAGAAAATATAAAAATGCAGTAAATGAAGCAGGAAAAAAGGAATACAAACGTCTCAAAAGTGAGATGGACAGGGGGTGCAAAATGGGTAAGCAGGGATGGCTAGAGGACAAATGTAAGGATGTAGAGGCTTATCTCACTAGGGGTAAGATAAATACTGCCTACAGGAAAATTAAAGAGACCTTTGGAGAAAGGAGAAGCACATACAAAAATATCAAGAGCTTTTTTGGAAACCCAGTTCTAAGCAAAGAAGGGAAAGCAGAAACGTGGAAGGAGTATACAGAGGGCCTATACAAGGAGGATGTACTTGAGGACAATATTATGGAAATGGAAGAGGATGTAGATGAAGATGAAATGGGAGATATATTATTGCGTGAAGAGTTTGACAGAGCACTAAAAGACCTGAGTCGAAACAATGCCCCCGGAGTAAACAACATTCCATTAGAACTATTGACAACCTTGGGAGAGCCAGTCCTGACAAAACTCTACCATCTGTTGAGCAAGATGTATGAGACAGGCGAAATACCCTCAGACTTCAAGTAGAATATAATAATCCCAATCCCAAAGAAAGCAGGTGTTGAAAGATGTGAAAGTTACCAAACTATCAATTTAATAAGACACACTGCAAAATACTAATACGAATTATTTACAGAGGAATGGAAAAACTGATAGAAGCCGACCTCGGGGAAGATCATTTTGGATTTCGTAGAAATTTTGGAACACGTGATGCAATACTGACACTATGACTTATACTAGAAGAAAGATTAAGGAAAGGTAAAAATCGTAGAGGGAGACCAAGAGATGAATACACTCAACAGATTCAGATGGATTTAGGTTGCAGTGGGTACTGGGAGATGAAGAGGCTTGCACAGGATAGAGTAGCATGGAGAGCTCCATCAAACCAGTCTCAGGACTGAAGACCACAACAACAACATGTTACTCTATTACTGTAATTCTTTTATGCAAACGTTTATTTTATAGCTGTCAAAGCATAACGGTTTTTGTAGCTCTTCAAAGCGGCGTCCAGTGAATTAGAGCTGGGGAAATCACCTCCACTGCACCTTCTGTTTACATGGTCAATGACAATGATAAAGCATCTGATTCAGTCGCCCCAGCAAAGAGAAGCTTGAGAACTCGAACTTTTAAATAAACACAGAAAATTATATTTAGATGTAAAACTATTTGTCCAGAGATGCTGTGGGTAGCAACTTTCCTCTGTCGACCATTCGTCATTTAAAAATGATATCTGAAGATAATAGGCGTAGAGTCATGAAAAGGATACAACAGTTATCCTTCCTCATACTTCAGCAATCCCAGAATACACTCTAACGACATTTCCCTTTAGTACATCGCGAACCGTTTTTTCTCTTTGTTTCCGCCAGTCGATTCTAACGGAACTGGCTTACGTTTCGATATAGAAACAGTTATCTCAACGTACTCTGCTCTTCTGAAAGTTACAAAAATAACATTGAATGTTATGAAGTAGAAGAGATGCTCATTCCTACATGTTCCTCCACAACTGTTAACATGTGAATCCTTGGGAATCCTTGTTGTCCTGAATTAAAGATTGTTTTATTTCTGTACATGCATTGAAATATGAATTTTGCTGTTCTCCAGTAAAGAGAAGAGAGGAGTAATGAGACTGGACATGTATTTCAGAGCCGCACCACATCAAAAAACAAATCTTGTAGAAGCACATAAATTCTGCTACTCCAGCTGCTGAATTTCTAGTTGTGCAATGGGAAGATGCAGCAGTAAAGTATACAAGGATAAATTTTTAAACAGAATGAAGGAGAAGCAATAAACATTGTGTGTGTAGTGGGGCAGCCTATGTACGATGACAAAGTGTATTGTTGCCAAAATTATTAAAGATGGCGGCAATAACGTCATCCAGGATATCGGCATTTAGACTTGGTAACAATGCTTGACGTTATCCAAGATGGCGGCTTTTGGCGGAAAATAGGCCAATTGTGCTACGTCCACTAACCTAACCTCACAGAAAACATGGCGGGAAGTTTGAATTTTGGTAGGAAAACAGACGAATTGTTCTGTTTTCACAAACTTAAGCCTCCAGAGGAAAAAAATGGCAGGAAGTTTCAATTCCAACAGGATAATGCATGAAGAACTGTACATGTCTTTCTTATTATTCGTTATTATTGATTATCATTTATTAACATTCATTATCATTTATTATTATTTAAACAGACAAATTGGGCTATGTCCACTAACCTAAGCCCACAGAAAGAATAGGTCCCAAATTCAAATTTCAAGAGGAAAATGCTTGCAAAACCGTACTTGTCTTTATTATTATTCATTTTTATTGATTATCATTGATTATCATTTATTATTAACCATTATCATTTATTATTATGTATTATTATTGACCTGCCTACACTAGAGAATTCACTCCAATTCAAATTCCAACACGATAATGTCACGAAAATTGTACTTCTATTTATTATTATCATTTATTATTTATTCGAGATGTCCACTTTTCTCGGTGAGAAATCAATTTTTCTTACATCCATATCAAAAATCTATCACAAGTTCAAATCCCAACACCGTAATTGATCACACGTACGAACTTTCTCCGTCACTTATCTTTTTTCACTGGTAACCTATCACAATCACGTCAAATAATAAACTGCATTTATAGTAACCTATGTCACGTCCTTTGATTTTGCAAGGGGGAAGGGACTGAAGACTTTATTTCATCTTTGATATCTGAGTGCAGTCGCCACGGCGTCCGCGACCCAACTGCCGAATCCTGTCACGTGAGGCGGTCTCTAGCGCTTGACTGCCGGTACGCTGCGTGCGAGCCCAGCAAACGCTCCCACGTCGTAAACATGTTTTTCTGGACAGGCTGGAACTTGCCGAGTTTGACGTCACAATTGTCCCTTGTCCGCTCACCACGTGTATTCGTTCCCTCTGCACGTTTCCCGCTGAAATTGTTGGCCTTGGAGCTGAATCACGCAACGGTCGGATGTTCCCTGCCACACATTTGGCGCCAAAGTTTTTTCCAGGGCACATTCAAACCTGTCGATGCCGACCGCTCACCATCCACGATGTGTTCTTGTGCGAGCGAGATGCAGTGCTCCACTTTTAGCGGACAAAGTTTGCTCGACAGTGGAATCCGCCATGACTGTATAACAGCACGTTTGGTCAGCACTAGAACGCTCGCTAATTGACTCTATCTCGCGCACACGTTATAACAGTACAATCGCTGCGCCGCCGCCCCGCTTACGTCACACGCCCACCATACACGCAATGGACAAAAATCTTCTGTAAATACGGTATGTTCCACATCGCTCATCTAACCTATCAATTGCCTAAGTACTTAATTCCATTTCAGTTTTAATCATATTAAATAATTCAATTTACAATTTCATATATGTATGCAAAGGTTTTCAGCTACCTAATTTCAACTACTTTTCGAGGACAAGACAGCCACCTCTTCCTAGGAACCAGTGCCGAGTTTGAATTCTGGCATTAAACAGACATCACTTCTACTTTCTCTACCTACCTAACAAAGTCGTTTGAAAGAATGGGCACTTGTACTAATCTCAGCCACCCGACCGCCACATCCTCCTAGGAAACAGCGTCAAGTTTGAAATCTGCCAGTAAATGAAGCTCTCACGCGCTCTCACCACCAACCAAAGAAAATTGTTGCAAACCTAGCTCATCGCCACTAAACTTAGCCACCAGCACTTAACCTCTTCCTACACGTTTTGGGTAAAGCATCCACCCTGCACTAGGCCCATGGATGGACGAACCAATTTACTTTATTTAGGAATGGAGTATATGTATCACACCGACATGTTCCACACCATACAGACTTGAAAAACACTCCTACATAACTCATTTACAATGCTCTAGACACACGCTTGCTAATTGTAAACAGTTAAAAATACCCCATAGCACAGCCTACAGACATGTGAACCACTAGTAAATAATGCAAAACATTTACGTCCAAATAGCCAAACAACTCCTAATTTTCAGAAATAATTTCAGACCATAGGCTGGTGGGAGGAGTGTACTTTATTTATTTGGGCCATGTCTTTTTGAAACTTTGGCATCACATAGGTTTAGATATGTAGGGCTGACGTAAAGCAGCTTCTAAACTCCAGTAATGCACTACACGTGACAACACAACCACACCCATCAAGATATTCATTCCAATCCAGACCTGTAACTCCTCTTCAGATAATTTTTTACATTTATTTGTTGACTCACTCACAGTCTGGCCAGATTGCCGTTTTTGCGCAAAAACCACTCAGACTGCGCTGTGCTGCTCGAGGAAGTAAGGAAGGACTGCATTCTATTTATTAGGAACCCTTTTATTTAGTCGTGGAGTATATTTGTCACAAAACACCTGCACTGATCCGCCTGTGGTCATCTGACACAGGCCACAAACGTGTAAACAACTCCTAATTTCTCCACACAATAGCAAACAGCTCTTAAATAATGCAGTACACAATATCAGCAGACGCGCTCTATACTCTTAAACTCTACAAATGAAGCACAGAACAGTTAACAGACATGCTTGAAAACAGTGCAACAGACACTATATCGAACTGCTACTAAATAATTCTTCACACAGATGTGTAGATACGCTCAGTACTCGTAAACTATCCTAATAACACATAGCAGAGCCTGCAGATCCTCTAACAAAATAGCTCAGCAGACGTGCACAGGTCCCCCCCCCCCCCCCCCCTCCCTCCTCACCCTGCCCATAGAATCGTGAAATTACACATCCGCCTGATTTCAGACCTCACACAGCCCCTACTCGGCTTCCGCAAGCATGAGTTGGCCCGCTCAACGCGCTTGTCAGCTGTCAGAGCACACACATACATACGTCCAGGATACCGATCCGTCACAACACGAAGCCACGACCACTGAACGTGGGTAAGTCAACTTTATATCAACGCATCATAATTCCAAACCGCAGTCTCCATATGCTACAAACATCATAGCAGAAGCACATGTCCTTATCTTCTATGATACACTGCGCATTGGGCCTGACACAACATTACATGGCCCTTTAACTAAACATAACTACACATCCCTGCTCTCGCCTCGTCATGTGACCAGCCATCTAAAACCTTCTTAAAATTATTCTTAGTTTACAACATTTTCTTTAAAAATAAGATGTAATATACTCCTCCCGCTACACCTAACCTCACACCCATCCAACCATCAACTTACACTAACGTCGTCAACCCTATCTTGATGCTCATATATCACCCCACAATCCATGTCCATCAATCAATTTACTATTCTCATCCCCTCTTTTCGAATTACAAATGTAGCCTCTCCCTAAACACCAATCAACTCATCTTTCTCGCACTTTCAGCACTAACATTAATTTTACACGCACCCAGGAATACCAAACCCAATTAAAGAGTGAACCTTTTATACAGAGCATCAAGCACATACGACACTCACACCAATTCTCAAAGCCTGGTCCATATTTACCACCACCACATGTAATTAAATATTATTACCATTGTCTCAACACTCTGCCAGCACTCGATTTGGACCTATTTTTCCGCTCTTAACTCTTGTCACTAGCGGTAGAATGTCACTGTCTATTGATTGAATAAATTTCCACATTAAAAAAATCTCGCCGAGCCGTTTGGAGACTCCTATATCCAAACTAATAGCATCATTCAACTATCAATTGCTCTTATCTAATAACTCATCCATCAGGTCCGGGGGCAAGATGACCCCTTTCTTTCTTTCTTTCTTTCTTTCTTTCTTTCAGCAGTAGGGAGCTATTTTTTAGAGTGGTATCTAAATTGCGCCATCAACTTAACATCACCAATCACGAAACATTTTTTCAAATACGTAAACACCCTTACTCAATTACACAGCGGTTCCGCTGAGGATATGACCTTCAATATTACAGTCCTTAATCCGATAACCACCAAACCTGGTACTAATCCAATCTTCACTCCTGCCAAAACTCACTTAATAACAAAAAAGCATTCTCCCTTTCTAAGCATAGATGAGTATGGATTTATCTTCACCCATCTGATCTCTGCAATTTAAGTTGGAGAAAGACATATCTATTACCTTCTGCAGGCTGTATAGAAACAAGACGAGCTCAGTTACTGCAACAGGATCTTGTTTTGACCATTCACCGGAAATGAGCGCAATGTAGTACGTCCGAAACTAGATACAAGTACAACAGGTCCTCAACACCCAATCATCTTTATCCTCTACCATCAAACAGTGAAACAAAATTACTAGCTATAAAAGCTCATCATATTTATATGTCACGAAGGCACCAATGCGATCCACCTCCAGCGAGGACAAAGCGAATTCACAATACTCTCCCTGAATGCGACCATCCAAGAATTCCTAACAGCTCACCAAGTCAGACACCGCAAACTGCAGCTGCCTACGTTAACAAGATCATATTAAATATACAGATTCTGCACAGACCACTTTAAAGTTTCATCACCCATACTCTAAGCGAATGAGAAGCTACCTCTGACCCTTGTTCAAACAGTGTTTTGTAACATGATTTTGCACACTGACAAACATTTCGTCTTACTGCCACGACTTCGAAGTCAGTGTCTGATTCTAAACAGACATTAACACGGACTGATGCACGGCCTCTCACAGGAAACTATACCTTCCACCTTGTAAAACGTATTCTTACAGTCGATAGCATAACATTGAATGATTTTAAATAAAGGACAGCCACAACACAAGGAAACTAGAAGAGCCTGGTGGCGTTGTGGCGACTTCCCTCGAAAGTGATTGACCACCTATACATTTCAACTCATATGTCGCAGTGACCGAATAGTTTATAACTCTGCGTTCCATTTCTAGTGATTGGTCATTTTTGTACACAAATACGCGATCACCGTTTTCAGTGTTAGCAACCCTGGAAGTTGCGGTCCATCAACCAAAATTTGTCCCCCAACTCAAACAAGCATTGTCACTCAATCATTATGCACAGATGCAATGGGTAAGACACCACCGATCTACTGTAATATTATCCATCACAGCTGATATCGCGAAAAATTTTACATTATGTCCAACACT
Source organism: Schistocerca gregaria (assembly GCF_023897955.1). NCBI lineage: Eukaryota > Metazoa > Arthropoda > Insecta > Orthoptera > Acrididae > Schistocerca > Schistocerca gregaria. Next base: position 396,761,782 of record NC_064931.1, on the reverse strand, counting down.
GACCAATCATGTGGCAGCTTGTTTTCCTAATTTCACTATCATAGCTAAGCCATACCTCCTCTGCTTTGCAAGTATCATTGTGAACATTCATAGATGACTGCTCAGCACGTCCATTCACACTTAATTCTCAAACACATAAAAACGATCAAAGTATACCAGACAACGCTATACATATTTCTAAGACCTCGCGCATAGTACTCGATCAATCTCTCTGCGTATGGCAGTCACAGAGCAATCTCGCCCTCTTAAATTAAAAGACCATCCTCACCTCGGCATTGACCAACCTATCCCACAACATCACTACCCAATTATTCCTCAACCGAGCAGACGAATACAGCTACACTCCACCTCTCTTCACTGAATAGAGCTTTCCTAGTCCTAACCCCTCCAAGTGCACTACATTTCTCGAAATGTAACCAAGTCTTGGAGCTTAGCACACCATATCGATCTATAGTAACAGACCTCAAAGTGCCTTAATTTAATAGCATACAGTTAAGAAGAACAAGAACGGAGCGATATTTATACACAACATAGTTCGACAGATTTTTACGTAAATCATCCAATCTATCATGTGTAATGTATTGTTCTAGAGTCCAGGATTGGTGCATCGAAGGTTCTGGTAAAAGAGAGAGAGAGAGAGAGAGAGAGAGAGAGAGAGAGAGAGAACATAAACACACACACACACACACACACACACACACACACACACACGCACACACCTAAGACTACAACGTTGAGCACTTAAAAACGGACGACAACCTTAGCTCGCCTAATTTTTCATCCTGTCAGACATACAGCCTTATCCCCATTTCCCCTACGCTGAGCTATGTCTCCCCCAATCGTAAGACTTTTTCTTTCTATGATACGAGTGGACACATCTACTTCCCACTGATCACATCCGATCACGAGTCAGAAATTATACTATTACTCCATCAGGTATACATAAAAATGGTAGTAGCAGGTGGTACTTCCTACAAGCAAACAGACACGCATAACAGCAGCCTCCAACGTGTGAAAATTAAAAGTCATCCCGTCACCAACTCTGTAAACACCCGTCTGTCGGAAAGTGTGAACACAATGATTACAGCCCCTCACAAATATCCACAGTTAACTTAATTATGGCGCTGAAATCTCGATTGTACACCAAGCATGCGACAGGGTAGGGGTCACGTAAATCAAAGTGCGTTTAGAGGAATGTGTCAACTTTCATCACACATGAGATGGAAGTCCTCTGATGACCGATGGGTTCACCATTAACGATCGCAAGTAGACAGTGCTTTAAATCACATATGGAACATGTAGCTGTATACGATTAGAATGCAGGCTATATCAAGTGACTAAAGCACCCAAATAGAACACAAGAAAAAAACTGACCTTCAGCAACTTGTCCTTCTCTAGAATATATGAGTCAACGTTTACGTCGTACCTAGTTACAACTCTATCTCAATCGTTCATCCGATAAACTCTCTGTTATCCTTTAACAAAGAGGTGAGTAAGTTTAGACGTGAATGATTCTCTGTCCTCCTCAAAGGCATCAAATACAGTATTCAACTTGCCTGTGTCTGTGCTACCTCAGTAGACATACACTATAATACGTACTCGACGAGAAAAGATTGACTACCATCCTGATTGTGCTCGCTTCAATGTCATCGTTTTCCTACATTCCTCTTGTTGCCGCATACTTTACTCCATTTGCAAATTGCTCCATGCGAAACAGAAGATAAGCAAGTACGACCTCATTCTCACCGCATTTCGGTGTATGTTAGGTTAGTTTATACGTATGCGCTAATCGGTTTTCGCATTTCTTTCTATTTTATGTCAGATCCATCCATGCGCCCGTGACATAACCTATCGTTCAGTGTTTTAAAATTGCATGTAAATGTACCCCAGGTGTATCCAGCCACCTTCACATTCGGAGAGTGATTGCTCTGTTTTCTGTATGACTGTGTTCATGCACTCTGAGTTATTCAGGGAGAGTATTATGAATTTGCTTTGTCCGTGCTGGAGGTGGATCGCATTGGTGCCTTTGTGACTTGTAAATATGATGAGCTTTTTTAGCTGGTAATTTTTTTTCACTGTTTGATGGTAATGAATAAACATGATAGGATGTTATGGATCTGTTGCACTTGTATCTAGTTTGGGACATACAACACTGCGCACATTTCCAGCGAATGGTCAAAACAAGGTCCTGTTGCAGTAACTGAGGTCATTCTGTTTCTAGTTAGGCTGCAGAAGGTAATGTATATGTGTATCTCCGCCTTAAATTGCAGATATCAGATGGGTGAAGATAAGTGCATACTCATCTATGCTTAGAAAGGGAGAATGCTTTTTTATTATTAAGTGAGTTTTGGCAGGAGTGAATATGGTTTTATATATGCGAGTGTTTAAGGTTTGTGAGTGGAAATTGCCAACGAAGGGTGAATGACGTTGGGTTTGCTGGCTGGAAGGGACACTGTTTACGTGTCCAGTTGGAGATGCAGGGCGGATAGAGATCTGCGCTATTCAGGAATCCATTTGTGCACTGTGTGTAGTTAGACAATAGCTGGAGTTCAGGTATAGAGAGAGCCCACTTCAGCATGCTGGTCCTGGGGCTGAGTGGACGGCGGTTTAGATGGACTGATATGTCGCTTTGGCATGCCGGTGGCAGCGCTCAGACGTTCGCTTTGTAACATGCTATGGGATTAGTTTGAGCATTTAGTACTTGTTTCGGTGGTTATTGCATTGAGAACTGTAATATTGAAGGTCATGTCCTCAGCGGGACCACTGTGTAATTAAGAGTGTTGATGTATTCGAAGATATGTTTCGCGATTGGTGATGTTAAGTTGATGGCGCAATTTAGCTACCTCTGTAAAAAATAGCTGTCTGCTGCTGAAAGAACGAAAGAAAGGGGTGACCCTGCCCCCCAGACATGATGGGTGAGTTATTAGATAAGAGAAAGTGATAGTTGTTGAATGATGCTATGTGTTCAGATATAGTAGTCTCTAAGCGGCTGGGCGAGATTTTTTTATGTGGAAATTTATTCAATCTATAGATAGTGATATTCTACTTCTAGTGATAAGAGTTAAGAGTGCAAAAATAGGTCCAAATCGAGTGCTGGCAGAGTGTTGAGGCAATGGTAATAATATTTAATTAAAGATGGAGGTGGTAAATATGGACCAGGCTTTGAATATTGGTGTGAGTGACGTATGTGCTTGATGCTCTGTATAAAAGGTTCACTCTTTAATTGGGTTTGGTATTTCTGGGTGTGTGTAAAATTAGTTTTAGTGCTGAAAGTGCGGGAAAGATGAGTTGATTGGTGTTTAGATAGAGGCTACATTTGTAATTCGAAAAGAGAGGATGAGAATGGTGAATTGATTGATGGACATGGTTTGTGGGGTGATATATGAGCATCAAGATAGGGTTGAGGACGTTTGTGTATGTTGATGGTGGGATGGGTGTGAGGTTAGGTGCTGTGGGAGGAGTAAATTACATCTTATTTTTAAAGAAAATGTAACCTAAGAATAATATTTAGAAGGTTTTAGATGGCTGGTCACATGACGAGGCGAGAGCAGGGATGTGTAGTTATGTTTAGTTAAAGGGCCATGTAATGTCATGTCAGGAGCAATGGGCAGTGTGCTACAATGTCATAGGAAGTAAAGACATGTGCTGCTATGATGTGTCTAGCGTACGGTGGCTGCGCTTTCGAAATATGCTACGTTGATATAAAGTTGACTTTCACCAGCGTTCGGTGGTCGCGGCCCCGATTGTGACGGATCGCTGTCCTGGGCGGACGTATGTGTGTGCTTTGACCACTGACGAGCGCGTTGACCGCGTCAACTAACGATTGCCCATCCGTGCAGGGCCTGTCCGAGGTCTGAAATCAGACGGATGGGTGACTTCACGATCCTGTGGGCAGGGTGTGGAGTGAGGTTGGGGGGGGGGGGGGAGGGTTACCAGCGCACGTCTGCTGAGTTATTTTGAGAGCGGATCTGCAGGCTCTGCTACGTGTTATTAGGATAGTTTACGAGTACTGAGCGTATCTACACATCTGTGTGAGGAATTATTTAGTAGCAGTTTGCTATAGTGTGTACTGAAATTATGATTGGGTGCGTGTCTGTGGACTGTGCAACATGCCACAGGGCACATCTGGGTGGGTGTTTTGTAATTGCGTGATAGATATACTGTATGTTTAAATAAGTTGTTCGAAAAAACAAATAGAGTGTTCTCAATGATTACACGCGCCTGCAGTGCAGATCAGAGTGATTGGTTTTCCGTCACCATCTTGGTTGCATGCGAGTAGTAAATGTTTTTCCGGCCGTGTTAATCGTGTGTGTCAACAATCTGCGGACTATTCTGACAATAGACGCCGGCTGTATACATGAGAAGAACAATGCAGCTTTCACATGTGTCAGAGGTGAGAGCCCTTTCTGGTCGGCTGTCACGAGCGCTCGGATGCTGAACTTGGCTGGAGGCTCTGGAACCCCCTCCCCGCCGACTGCTCGTGTGCGCGGCCTGCCTTGGAGCGTAATCTAAGGTGCATAGGCGATATCAATTTCTCCGGTGTTAGGTGCGAATGCAATTGTGTTGAGTGCATGTCTGGGGAAGGCCGAGCAGAGACTTCCGGTCGGTTTGGCAGCTGTGGGTGTTTGGGCGCGTCTGTTGCACTGTTTTTCGAACATGTCTGTGCACTGTGCTGTGCTTTATTTGGAGAGTTTAAGAGTACAGAGCTAGTCAGCTGATATTTTGTACTGCATTATTTAAGAGCTGTTTGCTATTGTATGGTGAAATTAAGAGTTGTTTACACGTTTGTGGCCTGTGTCAGATGACCACAGGCGGATCAGTGCGGGTGTTTTGTGACAAATATATTCCACGACTAAATAAAAGTGTTCCTAATAAATAGAGTGCAGTCCTTCCTTACTTCCTCGAGCAGCACAGCGCAGTCTGAGTGGTTTTTGCGCAAAAACGGCAATCTGGCCAGACTGTGAGTGTGTCAACAAATTAATGGAAAAATTTATCTGAAGAGGAGTTACAGTTCTGGATTGGAATGATTATCTTGATGGGTGTGGTTGTGTTGGCACGTGTAGTGCACTACTGGAGTTTAGAACCTGCTTTACGTCAGCCTTACATATCTAAACCTATGTGATGCCAAAGTTTCAAAAAGATATGGCCCAAATAAATATAGTTCATTCCTTCCACCAGCCCATGGACTGAAATTATTTCTGAAAATTAGGAGTTGTTTGGCTATTTGGACGTAAATGTTTTGCATTATTTACTAGTGGTTCACATGTCTGTAGGCTGTGCTATGAGTTATTTTGAACTGAATGAATTTTATCCATAGTTGATGCTCTCGAACTCCGTAACTGCTCCTTTACGGGGTTGTAGAAAAATATCCGCTACCAGTCGAAATAAAAGGTTGTTCATTCGTCTCACGACCGGTTTCGGGCTTGCGCCCATCTTCAGGTGTTTATACATTCATTTACATCTTTGTACTGTTGGAGATCACTGTATAAATACAAAAAAATTATTTGCTGGTGACTACACAAATACAAGTGGGACAATTGTAAGTGGTAAGTCAGTATTTGACAAAAATATATCTGCACTTATAAAAAGATGAAGCACCATTTTTACAGTTATGCTGTGATGATACTTTTGCCACTTAGTTACACACTTATTGTCAATTTCACGTCCAGATATCAGGTGTAGCTCCATATTACAGTATTATGACATGCACTCGTGAAATATACTATGTTTACATACAAACATGTGGGCTGTGATCAAAGAACTTACCTGTAGCAGATGTAAAGATGTTGCTCACACAGAAACTCGTAGATTCTGGTCAAAGAACTTAGTCTCAGCAAGAGCAAAGGTGTTGCATATATAGAAATTTAAAAAGCTATTATAGACTGCGATGTTTCTTGACACACATTATGAAATTTTTTTCGTTCACATTTTTGACGGAAAACTTAGATCTAGGGAGTGCAATGTTGTTACATAAATGAAATTACTCAAAGATATTACAAATTAAAAAATTAAAAATTAAAAAATTTAAAAACCAAAAAATCACAGCTAGAACTGTTTTGTGCCACACTCTTGTCAGAGAACTTAGGTCTAGGAGGTTCAATAATGTTACATATATGAAAATTTTGTTTAAAGCTATTACACATTATAGAATGCCAGTTACAGTTTGTGTTTATAATATGACTATTTCAAATTATGATAATTACCCTTGGACTGTTGTATGACTGCTACATCGAATTTCTATAGAATATTACTTTGTTTTTATATCAGAGGATAATTATTTTCTGTTTTTGAATATTTCATTAAATATGTAAAGATAGGATTTATTTGCAAGTTCCACTTGCTCGTTTAGAACAAGGTCTGTTGAGTTAGAGCTCTGGATATAAATTTCTTGTTCTTCAGGCAGATTCATTTTCATGCCTTTGTTCACAGTGTGTAGTATTTGTAGGTCTTCTGTAAAGGCTGTGGCTGAGTGGCCATGGTCTTTTAGGTGCATTGTTAAGGTGGGTTTATCAAAATTATTTAGCCAGAAGGCATCCATATGCTCTCGGTATTATAGAGTGAAACTCCTTGCAGTTCGGCATATGCAGAACTGTGGGCAATTGTCACATAAAAGTTTGTAAATACCTGATTTGTGGTGGCATTGGTTGTTTGTCTTACTGATGTGGATGATGTGCTGTTGTAGCTTGTTGCTAGTGCTGAAAGAGATTTGAATACCAGTTTTCCGTAAGAGGTTGGCAATTTGGTATGAAAACTTACCCATAAATGGTATGCAAGAGAATGTGTTTTTTCCTTCTATTGAATCTGATTTAGTAGGTGTGGATGTTTCTTTCTTGATTTTGTTGTTAAGTTTATCAAATACATCTGAGTTGTATCCTTCACTCCGTGCAATTTCTTTTATAATGTTAATTTCTTTTTTTTCATCATGGAGGCTGAGTGGGATTTTATGTATACGATTAAGTGTGGATCTGAAGAATGTCATTTTGTGTTGTGCTGGATGACATGAGGAGTTGTTAATGACAACGTCACTAGTGGTAGGTTTTCTGAAAATCTGGAAGGCATGTTTGTTGTTTACATTAGATATTGTAAGGTTAAGAAAATTGGTGCCTTTATCTACTTCATGTTCTACAGTAAATTTGATGTCGTTGTGCATGCTGCTGAGGCCTTTAACTAGTTTCTCAATCTCCTCAGTTGTACCATTGTACAAGATAATAGAATCATCGAAAATGGTTCAAATGACTCTGTGCACTATGGGACTTAACTTCTGTGGTCATCAGTCCCCTAGAACTTAGAACTACTTAAACCTAACTAACCTAAGGACTTGAAACACATCCATGCCCGAGGCAGGATTCGAATCTGCGACCCTAGCGGTCGCGCGGTACCAGCCTGTAGCGCCTAGAACCGCTCGGCCACTCCAGCCGGCAATATTAGTATCATCCACATACCTTTTGTAGTATATTATTTTATTTTTAAGTGAACTATCTGATCTGAAAAATGTATTTTCTATGTGGCAAATATAAATATCTGCAAGTATTCCTGCCAAACTACTGCCCATTGCAAGACCATCTTCCTGTTTATAAATGTTGTTATTAAAAGTAAAATAATTGTGTGATAGAATTATTTCTAGCAAGTCAATGAGTTCACATATCTCAGCCATGGTTAGCTTTTTGTGTTTTAATAGGTTGTTTCTAATTATCTGAATAGTCATGTACAGGAATGTTGGTGTAAATGTTTATTATGTCCATTGAAGCAAATTTGGCTTCCTCTGGTATTGGTAAGTCTTTGATGTGCTCAATAAGTTCATAGCTATTCTTAACTGAAAAATTGTTTTCATAGGTATAAAAGTTACTAAGAATGTCTTTAAGTTTCTTGCTGGTAAAATATGCTGGACTGTTTCTAGAGTTGACTATGGTGCGTATAGGGCAGCTTTCCTTATGAAACTTTGGTTGCGAACGCAGTTTTGGTGCAGATGGGTTCATAACAAGGCATTTTAGAACATCAGAGTCAGATAAAAGGAAGTCAGAAGATTTCAGTAGTTTCTTAAGCTGGCCCTGAAATTTGGGTGTGGGGTCATTGTGTATTTCATATATGTTATTCTGGAAAAATTCTATAGTTTTTGAGATATATTCAGATTCATACTTAACAACAGCTGAGTCCCCTTTATGAGATTTGACTACCAGAGCTTTGTTTTCAGATAGTTTTCTTTTAATATTTCTGAGCATTAGGAGTCAAAGTTATTTGATTTTGTAAGTTTTTGTGTGTGATATTGTTAACTTGCAGCCCAATACTAATCTTTTCATTATTATTTATTTGAGCTGAGTCACATGCCATTTCAGAGTAGACAATTAATTCCTTGATATTGTTATCAGTGAGTAAAGGTGGCATATTATATTTGAGACCCTTCTCAAGTAATTAAGTTTCATTTTTGTCAAATGAGATGGTGGTTGAATTAATCACCCTATCGTAAAAACTTTGTTCTGATGTGGAAGGAGATTGTAGTTGTTGCAGTTTGTTAGGATTAAGACCAAGTAATTTTTGATTATGTCTCGTTGAAACTACTAGTTGTCCTTTGCACACTTGGTCATTAATTTGATCTACAATACACATAAATTGCATTTGAGTCAAGGAGTTGCTTAGTGCCAAGTGGAGTTTCAGCATTTGTTTGTTAAGGGCATCTTTACGCTTGTACAATGACTGGATTTCAGTTTTTAACCAAACAGTTTCACATTTTGACTTTGCTATTTTGGCTAACTTAATGTAGCTCCTAACATTAATTTTAATGTAGTTCGGTATTACTTTAGACAAAAGGCACTTTTTGTTGAATTTGATTGCTTGAATGGCCTTCATCATCTTGATTTTACATGTTTTCAATGCATTGACAGTTCATAATACCTGGCTAGGTAACATTAAATGAATTTTATCCATAGTGGATGCTGTTGAACTCCGTGACTGTTCCTTTATGGGGTTGTAGAAAAATATCTGCTACCAGTCACAATAAAAGGTTGTTTATTCGTCACACGACACGAACTTGCGCTCATCTTCAGGTGTTTATACATTCATTTACATGTTTGTACTGCTGGAGATCACTGTATAAATACAAAAAGATTATTTGCTGGTGACTACACAAGTACATGTGGGACAATTGCAAGTGGTAAGGCAGCATTTGACGAAAATATATCTGTACTTTCAAAAAGATGAAGCTCCATTATTACAGTTATGCTGTGATGATAGTTTTGCCACTCAGTTACACACTTATGGTCAGTTTCATGTCCATGTATCAGGTATAGCTCCATATTACATTATTATGATGTGCACTCGTGAAATACACTATGTTTACATACAAACATGGGGGCTGTGGTCAAAGAACTTAGATGTAGCAAATCTAAAGATGTTGCTCACACAGAAACTCGTCGGTTCTGGTTAAAGAACTTAGGCACAGCAAATGTAAAGGTGTTGCATATATAGAAATTTAAAAAGCTATTATAGACTGCGATGTTTCTTGACACATATTATGAAATTTTTTTCGTTCACGTTTTTGACAGAAAACTTAGATCTAGGAAATACAATGTTGTGACATATATGAAATTACTCAAAGCAATTACAAATTAAAATTATTTTTAACCGTTTACAGTTAGCAAGCGTATGTCTAGAGCGTTATAAATGAGTTATGTAGGAGTGTTTTGCAGGTGTATATGGTGTGGAACATGTCGGTGTGATACATACACTCCATTCCAAAATAAAGTAAATTGGTTCGTCCATGCATGGGCCTAGTGCAGGGTGAGTCCTTTTATCCGAAACGTGTAGGGAGAGGTTAAGTGCTGGTCGCTTAGTTCAGTGGTGATGAGCTTGGTTTGCAACAATTTTCTTAGGTTGGTGGCGGAAGCGCAAGTGAGCTTTGTTCACTGCCAGGTTTCAAACTTGGCTCTGGTTCCTAGAAGTAAGTGGCGGTCAGGTGGCTGAGGTTAGTACAAGTGCCCATTCTTTCAAACAGTTTTGTTAGGTAGGTAGAGAAAGTGGAAGTGACCTTTCTTTACTGCCAGAACTCAAACTCGGCGCTGGTTCCTAGGAAGAGATGGCTGTCTGGTCCTCGAAAAGTAGTCGAAATTAGGTAGTTTGCTTACGTATATGAAATTGTAAATTGAATTATTTAAAATGATTAAAACTGTAATGGAATTAAGTACTTAGCTAATTGATAGGTTAGATGAGCGATGTGGGAATTAGCATATTTACAGAAGACTTTGTCCGTCGCTTGTATGGAGGGTGTGTGACGTAAGTGGGGCGGGAGCAGCGACTTTCCTGTTATAGCACACGCGCGAGAGAGAGTCAATTAGCGAGCGTTCTAGTGCCGACCAAACGTGCTGTTATACAGTCATGGAGGATTCCACTGTCGAGCAAACTTTACGGCCAAAAGTGGATGGTAAGCGGTCGTCATCGACAGGTTTGAACGTGCCCAGGAAAACAACTTTGGCGCCGAAAGGGTGGAGTTGATGACGTGGGAGCGATCGCTGGGGTCGCCCCCAGTGTACCAGCAGTCCAGCGCGAGCGGCCGCCACACGTGACATGCGTCGGTATTGTCTCCGCCTGCTGGCCAGGGGGTGGCGAGGATTTGAACTAATTCAGTTGGAGTACGGGTGCAGTGGCGACTGCACTACGATATCAAATATGTGTGTTGACTGTGCTGGAGAACAAGTGATGACCGTACTGCTTGAAATAAAGTCTTCAGTCGCTTCCCCCCCTGCAAAGTCAAAGGACATGGCTTAAGTTACTATAAGTGCAGTTTATTAATTGACGCGATTGTGATAGGTCACCAGTGAAAAAAGATTAGCGACGGAGAAAGTTCGTACGTGTGATCAATTATGGTGTTGGGATTTGAACTTGTGATAGATTTTTGTTATGGATGTAAGGAAAATGGCTTTCGAACCGGTATAATCGTATATCTTGAATAAATAAGAAATGATAATAATAAATAGAAGTACAGTTTTCAAGATATTATCGTGTTGGAATTTGAATTTAGCGCAATTTTCTAGTGGAGGTATGCCTATAATAATAAATAATAAAAATAATAAATTATAATAAATGATATTGAATGATAATAAATGAAAATGAATGATAATGAATATTAAAAAATAATAATGAATGATAATGAACAAAAGTAATGTTTTGCAGCCATTATCATGTTGGAATTGGTATTTGGAAGGAATTTTCCAGTGGAGGCAGGTCAATAATAATAATAATAAATGAATGATAATCAACAAAAATGAATAATAATAAAGACAAGTACGGTTTTGCATGCTTTATCCTGTTGGAATTTGAATTTGGGGCCTATTTTTTCTGTGGGCTTAGGTTAGTGGACATAGCTCAATTTGTTTATTTAAATAATAATAAATGATAATGAATGTTAACAAATGATAATCAATAATAATGAATAATAATAGAGACAAGTACAGTTCTGCATGCATTATCCTGTTAGAATTCGAACTTCCCGCCATTTTTTCCTTCTGGAGGCTTCCGTTAGTGGACATAGCACAACTGGTCTGTTTTCCCGCCACAATTCGAACTTCCACAACTCTTTTTAAAGATATATTTATGTGTAAGAAGAGTCCTAAACCTGAAAATATGAATATGTCACTTGTTCTGAAAATTCACATGCAATGACAAAGCCTAAATTTTTGCATTATCTTTTCCTGAAAAATTTAAAGCAATTACAGAATCTGGTAGAAAAAATCATTAAAAATCATATATTTTTCAGAATTTTAAATTCTGAAAAGGTAGGCATAAAGTACCCCTTCCCTCCCCCTTGGTATTGCAAGGGTTAAATCAGGTTCTGTTAAAGGAATCTGATTACGAAATGAGACACTAAAAGGACTAATGGGCAGCAAAATAACTGATGGTGGGCGAAGTGTAGAGGATATATAATGAAGGCTCACTATAGCAAGAAATGTATTAATGAAAAGGAGGGATTTCCTAACATCTAATATAAATTTTAGTCTTAGGAAGTATTTCTCGAAGATATCTGTATGGTTTCCAAGACGCTGCTCCTGGCGGTTGTGTAAAAATGAATGTGCTCAATGGAAAATACTGAGTGCGGAAATAAAGATTTGGCCCTGACTGACTACCCCCTGAAGCAGATCTTAGGATCTCTTTATGCCGATATTATTTCCTCCTTCTTGCTCTTTAACATATAAATTACAACATAAAAATAAATGAATGGTTAAGGGAACTAGTAACTACTAAATAATAAGTGTAGTTTCTGTTTATAAATTTATTGTACATTAAAACTCCTTTATATATTACAGATGTTTATATGTCGATGTGCAGTGGACATAAAGAAATCGAAATAAATTTCCTTACTAATACTACTGATACACAGCCCAAATCTGCCCCTTTTTATGTCCACACGATCTAATATAAATAATGTGAGAGACTGACATCATCTACGTCCCAAACACTAGAAGACACTGCTTTCAAAGATGATCTACAGTGATGTGCAACCTCAGTGGATATGAAACTTACGTGATCACAGCTGTTTTGCTTTATAGCCCCAATAAGCCGAAGAAATTAGCAATATCACCGAATGTACTGCGTCCGGTGCGTATGAGTGAGAAAATAAAAAACTCGTTCAAAAACTAGGAAGGTGGAAGGCAGTCCTCTGACTAGTATAATCTAATACTATCTTCTTTTCTCTGTGTTCTACAGAGAAGAAACGCGAATTCCCAGTCACAAGGACGGAATTTAGATGGCTCAACATGAGTATTGACAGAAGAAGTGCTCTCAAACACAGAACGCTGAGTACCTACCCGGAGGCGAAGTCCAGTATCGTATAAGTTAACAACACCTTCTGTCACCTAAAGCCACTTACCAGTGCCTTGTGGCATTATATCATGCAAATTAAGCGTTAGTCATTTTGCCCGCATTTGTCTTTCAAGACAAACAACGCTTGCGAGTGTATTTCACTGGTGACAGTGAAATACTTGAACATTATCAACCTGGGTTCCACCGCTCGTCATCAAAACTCAGTTTCGGCATGATGCTTAATGAGAAAGTCTAGCCGTGTCGCTTTTGTCAATCTCCAGATCCACTCTCAGAAGCCTTGTTGGCCATATCAGAAACTTTATAAACACATTTCCTCTTTCTTCTTCTCCCACCTTCTGAGGAGGCAGTGCTGTCATAGATGGTGCAGAATCTGCGGCCTTCGGAAATACTAAATGCGTCTATACCATTTCAGTACCCAAAACATCTGCAATACAATCAGCCTTATTGATAGCTTTCAGTGCAACTTCCTAATTATCGGCAACAAAATTACGTCCGCCGTTGCACTCTGCAAGACACAAAAAACATCGGCACATGAACTTTTGTATCCCACCTGGAAGGCAGTGCGTGGGTCTGTTCCTATAAACTGAAAGGTTGGCTGAATGAAGGAAGTGAGTAGAAGCAGGAAAAGGTGAAAATGTCCCAGTACTGCTCTTGGAAATGGTTTTACTATACCACAATATTAACTGAATACATAACTTTGCACTGAGGTGGTAAGCCTTAGACCCGTCGTATGTCGTACATAGTCTCAATAACAAGCGAAGTGTCCTGGCCGTCTGCTCTTGATCAAAATGGGCAGAATCTGTCGCGGAGCTCGTAGACCTCCACAGCACTGGTTAGAGGGCGCTGTCGTCGGTGTCTGTCGCAGTGCCAACTTAAGAAATTCCACCTACGCCGTGGCATCGTAACTATCGATACCACAATCGCAATTTTACTCAGTAGCGCCGAAAATTAGTGCTGGTGCTGCAGATCGAATAACTGATAACAAGATACTGAGTCGAACTGAGGAAAACAAGAAACTTATGGCACGACTTCGTTTCGTGGGGCATATCCTGAGGCACCAAGGAAGTGTCAGTTTGGTAATGGATAGAAGTGTGTATATGTGGGTGTTGGGGAGGGGGGGGGGGGTATTAAAATTGTAGAGGCAAACAAAGTCTTGAATACAGTTAGCAGGTTCAAACTGATGTACACTGCATTAGCTGTGCAGCGCTGAAGAGGCTTGCTCAACATAGACTAGCATGTGCAGCTGCATCAAACCAGTCTTCAGACTCAAGACCACAACAACAACACTGGGGAAGGGGGTGGGAGGGAGAGGTAGGCTTCTGGTCCACAATTTGGAAGTTCTTTACTGGGAAAACTCATGAGAAAGGTAGGTATCGTGTGATTCAGTACCCTCGGCTGTTGACATGGTAAAAAACGTTTCTGTGTTGCTCTAAATCAACGGCGGTGCTCATTCCCGTATGAGAAAAGCTATTTGTCTCACACTATAAGCCGATGCAACGAACTGAGGCAGCGGTTCTTGTATTCTTTTGTTGTTGTAAACAGAAATGTCTCTGATATGACGTTAAACTGTAACCACACGTGGAGTGACCACTGTATAAGCAACAATAGCAGCAACCTCTCTGGAATTTAGACGAGAGTGTGAAAGTTGTGAGCTGTAACTGTTGCCTTGCCTATGTGCGAAGGTGGAAGGAAAAATAAAATGGTTGAAATGACTCTGAGCACTATGGGACTAGACATCTATGGTCATCAGTCCCCTAGAACTTAGAACAACGTAGACCTAACTAACCCAAGGACAGCACACAACACCCAGTCATCACGAGGCAGAGAAAATACCTGACCCCACCGGGAATCGAACCCGGGAATCCGGGCGTGAAATGCGAGAACGCTTCCGCAAGACCACGAGCTGCGGACGGTGGAAAAAAGACAGAGAATGTAAAGAAAATGGTCATGATCACCTACCACTTACCAGCAGTTACAGATGTGGCTCCAATGTAATTTTCATGTGGTAAGTGAATAACGCTATCGGTCAGTTGCATTATGCTGTGTAGTTAATTGAGTATTGGACTTCGTTTCTGAAAGATTGCAGTTTCGTTGGTGCACCGTAAATGATCTGATAAATTGATAATCAGTATTTGGACACACCAATGGCGGACGGGTTCCATGTCAGCAGTTTTGCATTTCTTTCACGAATAGTTGTACACGAAGCTGATAAAGACATTAACACAAAAATGTAAAACAAGTTATTGTATGGCATTGTTTGCTGGGTGGCTCCATGCAGGGGAGTTCGGCGGCCTCATTGCAAGCCCTTTTTAGATGGCGCTACAACGGCAACTTGCGAGTAAATGATAATAAAAATAATGATGAAGGACACACAAAGCTACCGCTACACTGCGGAGGCGCACATAAATACAAAGAGATATGTTTAGTTTGTTAAATTAACACATCTGAAAACTATTAATTTAAATATACATAAATATATTCATGGTGATTTAGAGCTAACACCAGAGACGCTTACATAGCGAAAGCTGAAGAACAAAGGACGATAAAAAACAAGAAGACATCTCCTATCTGACTGCAGAAAAAAAGGGGAAGGCTTCTCTGTTCTACATTCTCATAGAAAATTTGATCACATACTTATTAACATTTGTGGACTCTCAGGTACACACATATTTCATAAACACAGAGTAAGAAAAGTTTTCTCGGTGTCTTCCATTCGCCACCTTGAGTGACTACGATACTGCTGTTACATGAGCAGTTATTCAAGTCATTTAAGTACAACAAAATAAAAACCTTGGTGTATACAAGAAAAAACAATACACAATTTGACATGTTCCAAATAAACATTTTGACAAATCACTTTAATTGGCATGGGAGATACTTGTACAAGGTATACTAACTTAAAATTTGAGTGCTATCATTGTTTTGAGGATAAGAGTTTAAGTCTGTTCAGTGATGTGTGTCCATTTGGCAATTGATGCAGTCACTGCTGGAGTGAAGTCGCAGTTGGCTGGTATGATGTCAATCGGTCGGCGACGACCGGCTGAGTGTACTTTGCAGCAGTGGTGGGCATCGAGGTGTGGTTCGTCCAGGACCGCGGCCATGACAGCCGTGCGAGCCTTGCCTCGGGCTGCCGGTTCAGTCGGAGCAGCCGCATCGTGGTCCGGCGGGCCGCACAGTGCAGAGTCGTGCACAGAGGCCAGGCCCGCGAGCAGCGGCCGCACTGACCTACAGCAGTCTCGGACCGAGCAAATGCCTGACGTCACCGTAAGGGCCGAGCAGTGCTGTTGCGAAAGCAGCTGTATGCCACGGACACAGCAGAGTTGCGCGTAGAGACGCAGCCCACGGCCCGCGGCCTCGCTGCTCCTCAGTGTGCGCGCCCGTGACGTCACTGCACCAGTGCCGGGCGCAAACACTGCTGTGCTGCGGCCTACGGCCTGTTGGTAGCGAGTCACGGGCTACGAGCGGTGAGTAGAGCAGACTTTAGTGGAGTGGTGGGATTTCCTCATTTTTTTTAACGCACAAAATGAGCGAGGAAACTAAACGTGGTTTGCGGAAGAAGGTGCGCATGGCCAGAAAAAGAGAAGTAAAAGAAAAACTAATCAGTGGTGAGTAGAGAACCACACAGCCTGAAGTGAATCTTAATGTACAGTTTGGACCATGTTAAAGCCTATTGTGGATGGCGTTAAGAAAATCGTTCATTTTGTTAGCTGTTCGCTGTGCAGTGAAATTTACTCTCCTGCTGAATGGTCAAGTGGCACTTCGCACATTTCTCATCATCCATGAGTGTCTAATAAACAAGTGTCTTATGTCGACGAGAAATGGCTTTTTAAACCTGCTCACGAGATAACTGACGAAAAATGAGTGGCTATGTGTCCACAAGACGTAAGGTCGTACGGAACTATGAAAGTCTTATGGATCTTGTTCAGGCGTTAATCGAGACTGCAAAAGGCCATCATGTCTCACTACACAATTGTGTCGCGGTACATGGCAGAAAGTGCTAAAAGCCTACGACATATAATTATGCCTGAGGTAATTGCTCATATAACAGAAGGTGAATACTCAGCAACTACGGACATGTGGACATCCAGTGGAAGAAGAAACAATTATCTGGTATGTACTGTCTCTTGTTTCATTGACTGGACTCTCAGATCACGCATTTTGTTTACAACTCAGTTTCCAGATTAATTAAAAACGGGCGGTAACATACGAATTGATTTGTTTAGACGAGTTATGTCTCTTGGTATCCACCACTCTACTATGAACAACATCTGCACACGACTGATCAAGGTACTAACATAGTAGTTGCACTGCGTGATTATTCACGATTAAATTGTTCCTGCCATATGCTAAATACAGGGCTACGAAATAATTTTTATGCGGAGTATATATGTGTCAATTGTCCATACGTTCATGGTCTTTTGACTGCGGCGAAAGAACGAGTCACTTACGTAAAGAAAAGTGGTCTTCTTAATGCTCTTGATAGATCACTGAGCCAGTCTAACTATACTTGCTGGAATAAGTAGCTGACAATGTTAGAATGTCTTCGTGCGAGAACCTCTCTGAGAGGAGGGAAATAGCCCAAAATGAAGGAACTGATATCACACTGATGAAAGAACTTTTCACTGTATGTGTGTAAGTTGCGTAGCGTGGTTGTAAAGGTTGGGGAGACTGTGCAGTTATTATAGGGAGGCAAAATAGTACAATAAACAATAATTTAAACAAATGAAACGAAATGCAGCAAGTAAAACAGCAACTACTACTACTACTACTACTACTACTACTACTACCACCACCACCACTAATAATAATAATAATAATAATAATAATAATAATAACTAATTTTTCAAGAAACGATGACAAATTTGTAGAACCCCAGCAGCAAGAGAAGAAGCACTTATATTTTCTTGTACTCAAGTGCAATGCGCCTGTCTTTTCTTTCCACAAATAAGTCTAGAAGTCGGTCTACATAGATCTGGTCACTGGATAGCTCTCCAGGTAGTGTCTTTTCTATGGCTAACGTGCTAAAAAACGACAGCCGGATGTTGGAAATTGAATATCTCAAATAATTCTTCACTCGATGTGTATTTTCGACTTCTCGTGGCGTAATGAATAGTTCTTCACTCGTTTAAGAGCACTCATGCTTTGTTCACTGCTTGCTGTAGTTCCAGGTTGGGTCAAAACCAAACGCAGGAACTTCGAAGTTTCTTCATAAACGGAGTCTAAATCATTGTTGACAATGTACTTTAAGAGAATTCTTGGAGGTAAATGTTTTTTCTCATCAGCGTTTACGTTACACAGTTCATTTTCAAGTTGTTCTTGTTTGAAAAAGAACATTTTTCTAATAATTGAAGCAGTTTGAACTTTGGGAACTCTTTTTGATAGTTCAGGAAGCACTTTTCTTTCAAAAGTTCAACAAACTGAGTTTATGGAAACCTTTCCATCAGAACAATTTAAAAAACCCGTATCTCGTACGTTAGTGCCCTGAGAGATGTCTTTTGACTGTCACAGAGTGATAAGTTGCCATTTAAACGCAAGCTGCATTTAATGCATTCATCATCGAATGTTTCTGTTCCTAATTGTCGTACATTTGTCAAAACAGTTCTTATTTTGTCGTGGCAAGCTGTTATACTGTCAGATTTTGACTGAAGTACATTAAAGAGATGCTCAACATAAACCAAGAACCCTGGGTAGAATCAAAGCAAGAAGACAAACGTAGGATCATCCATCCGTCGTTTCATTCCCACAGCACAGTTCAAAGATTCTGGATCCCACTGAGAGTGTGTGTCATCAAATATATAATTAAAAACACTATATAGCCCTAAGAAATGACTAGATGTTCTTGAAACTGCCCTGGAACGGAAGTTCCAGCGAGTGTTGCTTGCAGGTGGCAGTTCAAATCCTTTCTCAGTTAGCAATACAGTTCGTTTTGATGACTTGCTGAAAAACGAATGGAATGCAGTAAGATTACTTACAAACATGCGTAGTTGTCGAATGATTTTGGAGGCATGTAACAGTACCAAATTCAGTTGGTATGTGTAACATTGAATAAACAGCGCATAGGGACAGAACTGCTTCACCAATTGTTGTAGTCCCCTTTCTCCGCCCGCCATTACGGAAGCGCCATCATATGTTTGACTGACAACTCTTCCTTCCACATTCCATTCTTTCAATAATGCATGAATAATGTTTGACAAACCTTCAGCAGTTTTATCTCCAGAAACATCGTAATATCCAGTTAATCTTTCCTCAATTTTGTCTCAAATACAGTACCTGAATGTTATACTCATTTGAATCTTGCATGACACGTCTAATGTTTCATCAGCCTGAATGGAAATGAAATTGCAGTTCTGAATTTCAGATTATATTTTCTCATTAACTGTCAAAGTTATCATTTCTGTTACATCATTTTGTATATCTTAAAGGTTGAAGATGATGACAGATGGTCTCGGATTAACTGCTCTCCTTGACCAAGCAAATCCAACAATTCCAGACAGTTACCTTTGTTGCTGGAGGATTCGTCTTCTCGGTGGCCGCAAAAGGCTAGTTCTTGTTTACAAAGAAATACAATTGCTTGAATCAGACGAGCCAATACTCTCCTGCTGGATGCTACTTGTTTGTTGTATTTTATTGCTGTCAGATGAGCGGCTTTATTGTACAAATGCCCTTACTGCATCATTTCTTTTCACAACCAAACAGAAGACATATATAACAATATAATCTGTTATTAACTGCATTTGCAGTCAGCCAAGCATACTTTTCGTACCAAGCTGTCTGAAAAGTGCGATTTTCTTTGGCTTCACTTAAAACTACACTCAGTATAGGAGTAGCTCGTTTGTCCTTCAATTCGCACATTTTTCGTACGTTAATGTAGAAAAAGGCGTTTTCAATAAAAATTCTGTAAAGTGTTTCAGTTGCTAGCTCACTCATGTTGGCGACACAACGAAAATATGCACTAAAATCTCACAAGAATGACTATGAACACAAACCGTGCGACTGTTCACTTCTGTGTTAAAAGTCAGCGTAGAAGCGGCAGAGACTAGACTCGATACCTGTTACCAAGTGAAGCACAGCGGCCTTCGTGGAAGGGGAAGTGGAGGGGAGCCGAGAACGCCACTAACGCTCAGACGCACACAGCCAGGTAAGAGAAGGGAGGCGGAGACAGAGCAGTCGAGTCTCAAGCAGGCAGATACACCAATACTCAGGGTGCGGCGGCGCGGCCTACAAAGCTGATGCCTTCGTTCATTTAGTGCTCATAGTAGAAAGTTGTTTATATTTTTGCTATTAATTACTATTGCATCTTTTTTAAGCAAGAATACAGGGACGACTAAGTCTCAAAGTCTCCATTCATGCTACGCCACAGAAGTATGCTATTCTATTACTATAATTCTAATACGCAAACGTTTATTTTATAGCATTTAAAACATTAGGGTTTTTGTAGCTCTTCAAAGCGGCCTCCAAGCAATTAGAACCGGAGAAATCACCTACACTGCACCTTCTGTTGACAGGGACGACGACAATGTTAAAGCATTTGTGTCCCCAGGACAGAGAAGCTTCTGAAATCGGACTTTTACATAAACGCCTCAAATGAGACTTAGATGAAAAGCTATTTGTCCAGAGATACTGTGAGGTAGCAGATTTCTTCTGGGCACCATTCCTCATTTAAAAATGATATATGAAGATAAGAGGCGTAAAGTCATAAAAAGGATACAATAGTTTTCCTTCCTCATACTTCTCCAATCCCACAATACACTCTAACGACATTTTCCTCTACTGCATCTCCAACCGAATTTTCTCTTTGTTCTCGCTAGCGGCTTCAAACGGAAGTGGCTTACCTTTCCATCTAGAAATAGGTATCTCAAAGTACACGGCTCTTCTGGAAGTTACAAAAAAAATAACAATAATAATGTTCAGAAATAGGAGAGACGCTCATTCCTACATTTTCCTCCACAACTGGTAACATGTGAATCCTTGGGAATCCATAGTGTCCTAAATGATAGTTTGAATTTTTGCCGTATATGCGCTGAAATATGAATTTTGCTGTCCTGCGCTAAAAAGATGATAGGAGTAATGAGGCTATAAATGTATTCCAGACCCCCACCCCATCAGAAAACAAATCTTGTTGAAGCACATGAATTCTGCTACAAAATCTGCTGGATTACTAGTTGTGCGATTTGAAGATGGGACTGATGTAATCGGGTAGCCTACACTCGATGTAATTCAACATCTACACCGAACAAGCAGTAAAGGACACAAGGATAAATTTGTAAACAGAATTAAATATCAGGGAGAAGCAATAAACATTTTGAAGTTTACGGGTGACAGTGCACTTCTGTCAGAGACAGCAAAGAACTTGGAATAACAGTTCAATGGAATCGATAGTGCCCTGGAAAAGGATTATAAGATAACCCTCATTGGAACTAAATGAAAGGTAATGGAACGTATTACAATTAAAGCTAGCAGTACCAAACGATTTTCCATAACGTGTACTACAAAAGGGAGGCGTAATATCTGACCAACACAGATTTCGTTAAGTTTCGTTGTCTTTTACGCCCAACATACTTTTTAAATATATATTTACGTGTAAGAATGGTCCAAAACCTGAAAATATGACATAGACACATGTTCTGAAAATTCACATATACTGACAAGACTTAAATTTTTGCGCTACGTTTCAGTGGAAAATTTGAAACAATTGCAGAATCTGGTAGAAGAAATCACTAAAAATCACAAATACATTTTTTAAAATTTGAAATATAATGAACATGACTAGATTACGGTATTGTGGAAAGGTAGGCACAAAGTACCCCTTTCCTCTCCCTCGCTATTGCGAGGGTTAAATCAGGTAGTGTTAAGTGAATCACATTACGAAATGAGACACTAAAAGGTATATTCGTCAGAAAAATTGCTGATGATGGCCAAAGTAGGGAGGATATAAAATGAAGACTGACTATAGCAAGAAAAGAATTAATGAAAAAGAGGGATTTGCTAACATCGAATATAAATTTAAGTGTTAAGAAGTATTTCTTACGGTATTTGTATGGTTTCCAAGATGCTGCTCCAGGTGGGTTGGAAACGTTAATGTGCGCCATGGAAAATACTGACCGCAAAAATATAGAATTAGCCCTGTCTGACTACTCCCTGAAGCAGATCTTAGGATCTTTAACGGTGACGTTATTTCCTCCTTCTTGCTCTTTAACATATAAATTACAACATAAAAAAAATAAATGACTAAGGGAACTAGTAATTACAACATATTAATATTGTTTCTGTTTATACATTTATTGTAGATTGAAACCCCTTTATATATTACAAATTTTTATATGTCTATGTGCAATGGACATAAAGAGATAAAAATAAATTTCCTGACTAACATTGTTGATAAACTGAAAAAATCTGCCCCTTTTTATGGCTACACTATCTAATATAAATAACGAGAGATGACTGATATCATCTACGTCCCAAACACCAGAAGACACTACTTTCAAACATGATCTACAGTGGTGTGCAACCTCAGTGGAAATGAAACTTACGTGATCACAGCGCTTTATAGCACTAATAAGCCAATTAGAAATATCACCGAATGTACTGCTCCCCACGTGTCGGAGTGTTGGTGTTCGTACACGTCTGCGACGATGGAAGAACTCCAGCCACATAAAAAAAACTCAATAAACACTAGGACGGCAGAAGGCGGTCCTCTGACTACTACAATGTAATACTACCTTCTCCATTCTGTATTCTACAGACATGAAAAGCGAACTCCCAGCCACAAGGACGGAATTCAGATAACGTCTCAACGTGAGTACAAGGCACAAGCCTTGTTGGCCCCATCATAAACCTTACAAACACATTTCCTCTTTCTTCTCCTCCCACCTTCTGAGGAGGCAGTGCCGTCAAAGACGGTACGGAATCTGCGGCCTTCGGAAATACTAAATGCGTCTTTACCGTTTCATTAGCCATTACATCTGAAACACAATAAACCTTATTGATAACTTTCTGTTCAACCTCCTAATTATCTACAACAAAATTAGGGTCGGCAGTTGCATGCACTCTGCTAGACGCAAAACTCATCGGCACATGCACTTCCCTCAACATCTGGTCGAGGCTGCAGAAATTCGCAACCTCTCCGCTAGGGAATACCTCACTAATTATACAAAAAACAAACGAGGAGAACAAAACACTATGGCGACAAGCACACTTAATCTAATTCTATCCTAACACTTACTGTTACTTAACTTCTCCCATTGAGCGGCTACTCATGAATATTACTTTACGTGCTTAAACGCACTGAGCCACATTTATTGCTCGAAATGAAATACATTGCCCATTCGAAACGCAAAAACTACCACAAAACTCCGACTTCTCGACAAAACTCATCTTCCCCTCCTAAGAAGCTACGCATGCTTAACACCTTGTACACTTCCAGACAATGAGCCTCACTCACTGACGATAGGCAAAAGTAACGTTCATATTTACACATCCTCAGAACACAGTCAGAGTTTACTTGACACATGTCACACATGAAAACGGAACTGAAAAGCTGCTAAAAGTTGCACTTACTGGATGTGATACTCACAGGGAGATACTGGTTCAACTGGCTCTGAGCACTAGGGACTCAACTGCTGTGGTCATCAGTCCCCTAGAACTTAGAACTACTTAAACCTAACTAACCTAAGGACATCACACACATCCATGTCCGAGGGAGGATTCGAACCTGCGACCGTAACAGTCGCACGGTTCCGGACTGCGCGCCTAGAACCGCGAGACCACCGCGGTCGGCCTCACAGGGAGAAAAATAGAACACTCAGCACACTCACCCACTGCACACTGGCGCTGTGTGTCGACTAAACTGCAACCCTAAGGTAGTTCAGAGTCATCGTCTCTAGGGAGGGTGGCTGGTAATGTTCCCCTGTCACTGAAATTTGCGCGTGACACACACCTCTGACATCAAAAGTGGAGGTCCAGGATGGATGACATCTACACGCGGAAGTCAGAGTTGAGGTGGTGGATTATTGTCGGGACGATGATCGATGGGTGCTCATAAAAACTTCACTATTAGTTATACATTTTACAGAAGAACAAACTAGAACATTCTGTAATGCAACGTCCTCCATAGTGTGTGCTGAAGACAGCTAGTGTTAAGAAACTGACGCAACAGTTAGCCATGGTCTCAAACGACTGCCTTCTATGTCTGAAAGCTTGTTGCACGTGGTAGTTGGCCCACAGGCTGGAAGATGCTACGCTCACAGCACTGACCTTAAAACCAGCAGCGGGGGCCCACAGTTAGTGGAGGCCAAGTCCCATGGTGGCTGCTTGTAGCCTCATGTCGCCCCGTGGAGCGGCATACATCTCTTCTCTTAAATAGTAGCTAACAGACTGAGATACCTTTGACCGAAAATAATGATAACTTATGTTGGGACAGAGAGGGCCTTCTATGTAAGTCACAGCTTGTAACCATGTAAACCATAAGAAGTTTGTTGACTGGATGTGTAGTTACTGGCCTACCAACGCCTTACTGTTGTGTCGTCGTTATTGTGGTGCCAGCCCCTTTCCTGGAGCACAATGTTGGAATTTGCCAGTGACATTGCTGCATCGGACTCAGATTGGAATGTATACTGCAGAGACAGACTGGACAGTGAAGGAGGAGGCGTGTTTATAGCGATAAGACGTGGAATAGTATCGAAGGGAATTGACGGAGATCCGAAATATGAAATAATTTGGTGAAGGTCACGGTTAAAGTAGGGTCAGACATGGTAATTGGACGTCTCTATAGGCCTCCTAGCTCAGCAGCTGTTGATGCTGAGCACTTGAAGGATAATTTGGAAAATATTTCAAGTGGATTTCCCCACCATGTTTTAGTTCTGGGTGGAGATTTTAACTTGCCGGATATAGACTGGGAGACTCAAACGTTCATAACGGATGGCAGGGACAAAGAGTCCAGCGAAATTTTTTTAAGTGCTTTATCTGAAAACTACCTTGAGCAGTTAAGCAGAGAACCGACTCGTGGCGATAACATATTAGACCTTCTGGTGACAAACAGACCCGAACTATTTGAAACAGTTAACGCAGAACAGGGAATCAGCGATCATAAAGCGGATACTGCATCGATGCTTTCAGACGTAAACAGAAATATTAAAAAAGGTTGTGAAGATTTTTCTGTTTAGCAAAAGTGACAAAAAGCAGATTACAAAGTACCTGATGGCTCAACATAAAAGTTTGTCTCAAGTACAGATAGTGTTGAGGATCAGTGGACAAAGTTCAAAACCATTGTACAATATGCGTTAGATGAGTATGTGCCAAGCAAGATCGTAAGAGATGGAAAAGAGCCACCGTGGTACAACAACCGAGTTAGAAGACTGCTGCGGAAGCAAAGGGAACTACACAGCAAACATAAACATAGCCAAAGCCTTGCAGACAAACAAAAATTACGCAATGCGAAAAGTAGTGTGAGGAGGGCTACTCGAGAGGCGTTCAATGAATTCGAAAGTAAAGTTCTATGTACTGACTTGGCAGAAAATCCTAAGAAATTTTGGTCTTATGTCAAAGCGGTAGGTGGATCAAAACAAAATGTCCAGGCACTGTGACCAAAATGGTACTGACACAGAGGTTGACAGACTAAAGGCCGAAATACTAAATGTCTTTTTCCAAAGCTGTTTCCCAGAAGAAGACTGCACTGTAGTTCCTTCTCTATATTGTCACATACATGACAAAATGGTAGATATCGAAATAGATGACAGAGGGATAGAAAACAATTAAAATCGCTCAAAAGAGGAAAGTCCGCTGGACCTGACGGGATACCAGTTCGATTTTGCATAGAGTACGCAATGGAACTTGCCCCCCTTCTTGCAGCGGTGTACCGTAGGTCTCTGGAAGAGCGTAGCGTTCCAAAGGATTGGAAAAGGGCACAGATGATACCCTTTTTCAAGAAGGGACGTCGAACAGATGTGCAGAACTATAGACCTATATCTCTAATGTCTATCAGTTGTAGTCATTAGTTGTATAATGACTTTTCTGGAGACTAGAAATCTACTCTGTAGGTATCAGCATGGGTTTCGAAAAAGACGATCGTGTGAAACCCAGCTCGTGCTATTCGTCCACGAGAGTCAGAGGGCCATAGGAACGGGTTCCTGGGGAAGATGCCGTGTTTCTTGACTTCCGCAAGGCGTTCGATACAGTTACCCACAGACGTTTAATGAACAAAGCAAGAGCATATGGACTATCAGACCAGTTGTGTGATTGTGTTGAAGAGTTCCTAGATAACAGAACGCAGCATGTCATTCTGAATGGAGAGAAGTCTTCGGAAGTAAGAGTGATTTCAGGTGTGCAGCAGGGGAGTGTCGTCGGACCGTTGCTATTCACAATTTACATAAATGACCTCGTGGATGACATCCGAAGTTAACTGAAGCTTTTTGCGGATGATGCAGTGGCATATCGAGAGGTTGTAACAATGGAAAATTGTACTGAAATGCAGGAGGATCAGCAGCGAATTGACGCTTATCATTTAGCTACAATATAGCAGGTCAACAAAATGGAAGCAGTTAATCCCAAGAATTATCTGGGAGTACGCATTAGGAGCGATTTAAAATTTAATGATCATATCAAGTTGATCGTCGATAAAGCAGATGCCAACAGATTCGTTGGAAGAGTCCTAAGTAAATGCAGTCCGATAACAAAGGAAGTAGGTTACAGTACGCTTGTTTGCCCACTGCTTGAATACTGCTCAGCAGTGTGGGATCAGTACCAGATAGGGTTGATAGAAGAGACAAAGAAGATTCAACAGAGAGCAGCGCGCTTCGTTACAGGATCGTTTAGAAATCGCGAAAGCGCTACGGAGATGATAGATAAACTCCAGTGGAAGACTCTGCAGGAGAGACGCTCAGTAGCTCGGTACGGGCTTTTGTTGAAGTTTTGAGACCATACCTTTACCGAGGAGTCAAGCAGTATATTGCTCCCTCCTACGTATATGTCGCGAAGAGACCATGAGGATAAAATCAGAGAGATTAGAGCCCACACAGAGGAATACCGACAATTCTTCTTTCTACGAACAATACGAGACTGGAATAGAAGGGAGAACCGATAGAGGTACTCAAGGTACCCTCCGCCACACACCGTCAGGTGGCTTGCGGAGTATGGATGTAGATGTAGATATAGAAATGGTGTTTGGTCGACTCTGAGCTGGCCGATTCCCAAGATCTTTAGCAACAGGCATGGTAACATCATTATTTTACTCACAAACCCCGAAAAATAGTGGTGGCACTGAAGATCGAATAACTGATAAGAAGATACTGAGCCGAAATAGGGAAAACAAGAAATTCATGGCACAACTTCGTTTCATAGGGCATATCTTCAGGCATCAAGGAATTGTCAGTTTGGTAGTGGAGGGAAGCGTGTATATGTGGGTATTGGGGATGGGGAGAGGGGTGTTAAAATTGTAGAGGGAGACAAAGTCTTGAATACCGTTAGCAGGTTCAAACTGATGCACATTGCATTAGCTTTGCAGCGCTGAAGAGGCTTGCAGAGAATAGAGTAGCTTGGGCAGCTGCATCAAACCAGTCTTCAGACTGAAGACGACAACAACAACATTGAGGAAGTGGGCGTGAGGGAGAGGTAATCTTCTGGTCCACAATTTTGCAAGTTCTTTACTGGGAGAACTCACGAGTGTCATAGATCTCGTGTGATCCAGCGCCCTCGGATGTTGAAAAGGACGAAAGACATTTCTATATTAATGGTGCTGCTCATTCTCGTATGAAAAAAGGTATTTACCTTACACTGTTGGCCGATGTAACGAACTGATGTAGGTGTTCTTGTAGTATTTTGTTGTTGTATACAGATGCGTCTCTGGTATGACGTTAAACTGCAACCATACAAATAGTGCCCACAGTATAAGCGGTCCCTATCCAACAATAGCAATAACCTCTCTGGTAGGTGGATGAGCGAGTGGAAGTTGTGAGCTGTAACTGTTACCTTGCCTGCTTGCGAAGGTGATAGAGAATGTAAAGAAAATAGTCGTGATGGTGTTCGAGAGAAACGCAAAGTTACAGATGCTGCTCCAATGTAATTTTCATAAGGCAAGTGCATAACGCGATCGGTCAATCGAATTTTGCTATATAGTTTATTGAGTATCGGATTTCGTTTTTGAAAGACTGTAGGTTCTTTGGCGCACCATAAATGATCTGATAAATTGCTAATCATTATTTGAATCACACTAATGGCGGACGGGCTCTAAGTCAGCAGTTTTGCATTTCTTTCACGAATAGCTGTATACAAAGCTGATAAAGACATTAATACAAAGAGATATGTTTAGTTTGTTAAATTAATACATCTGAAAGGTATTAATTTAAGTAGACTCAAATACGACGGGCGTTTGAAAGGTCTGTGCAAAGTCCGAGAGATGCCACCACCGGCGCCTGTCGAGGTCATGTTTAGTTATTAGCATCTTTGGAAAGAACGCACACCAAGTTTGAGGCATAATGGTCGATTTCTTTGTGTTTGGCATTCTTGTGAATCAAGGAAGTACAGTAATTGTCAAAAAATGGAAGAAAAATAATTTCGTGTGGTGATTATACTTTAGTTTATGAAAGGCACAACGCCTCAGGAGACTAAAGAGAAGCTTGATAAACATTACGGTGACTCTGCGCCATCGATTAGAACAGTTTGTAAGTGATATCAAAATTTTAGGAGTGGCCGTATTGGCACAAGTGATGCTGAACTTTCTGGACACCCTCTGGAGGTTAAGACTACAGAAATCATTGATAAAATCCATGATATGGTGATAGATGTCAGAACATATTTTGCAAGAACATTTGTACATGAGAAAGCTATCGGCAAGATGCGTTCGGCGATTGCTCATGGTTGACCAAGAACGGAATTGTGTGAAGTGCTGCAAGGATGGTTTGCAGCTGTTCAGAAGAATCTGTAGGACTTTGAGCGTCGTTTCGTAACTGCGAATGCAACATAGATACATAACTATACTCCTAAGAACAAACAACAATCTAAACAATGGGCTACCAAGGGAGAATCTGCACCAAAAAAGGCGAAGACCATTCCTTCGGCCGTAAAGGTTTTGGCGACTTTCTTTTGGGATTCGCAAGTGATAATCGTCTTCCAGTATCTGCAAAAGGGTATAACTATTAGAAGTGAATATTATTCATCATTTCTGGACCGTTCTTTTCCATCACGAGAATGCATCAGCAAACACCTCAGCAGTTGTGGTTGAAAATTTATGGAAATAGGATTCCAACTCACATCCCCCCCCCCCCCCCCAACCTATCCCCCAGACTTGGCACCCTAAGACTACTATTTGTTCCCCAAATTGAAGAAATAGCTGACACTCCAAAGACTTTATTCAAACGAGGGGGTGATTGCAGAAACTATTAGCTATTTTGCAGACTTGGACAGTTCCTATTATTCGGAAGGGGTCAACAAATTAGAACAGCGATAGACGAAGTGAATAAGTTTAAATGGAGACTGTGTTGAAAAACAGAAGATGTTCAACCCAAACACATAAGCAATTTCTTTTTATGCTTTTCAAACGTCAATCCCATTTTCATAGTTCTTAAGAGCTAACAAGATAGCTGCATACATAGCGAAAGCTGAAGAACAAAGAACGACATGAAACAGGAAGGCATCTGCTAGCTGATCGCAGAACAAATGTGAAGGCTTCTCTGTTCTTCCTGATCGTAGAAAGTATTACATGTACTTATTAACATTTGTGGACTTTCTGGTACACACATATTTCTGAAACATAACGAAAGAGAATTTTTCTTGATGTCTTACGTTTTCCTATGATGTATTTTACTACGACACTGGCTATTGCATGAGTAGTCATTCAAGTCGTCAGTACAACCAAATTTCAAGATTGGTGTATACAAGAAAATACAATAGACAATTTGAAATGTTTAAATAAACAGTTTGACAAATAATTTTCATTGGCACAGGAGATATTTCTACAAGACAGAATAACTTAAAATTTCAGAGGAATCATTGTTCCGAGGATAAGAAGTTAAGGCAGTTCAGGGACGTGTCTCTAGTGCACTTTGTAGCAGAGGTGGGCATCGAGCGCGGTTCCTGCAGGACCGTAGCCATGACAGAGGAGCGAGCCCTGCCTCGCGCTGCCGGTTCAGCCGGAACAGCCGCATCGAGTCCGACGGGCAGCACGGTGCAGAGTCGTGCACAGAGGCCCGGCCCGCGAGCTGCGTACGCACTGGACTACAGCAGACTCGGGCCGAGCGAGTCCTGACGTCACCTGAAAGGCGGAGCAGTGCTGTTGCGAAAGGAACTGTATGCCACGGCCTCAGCCCACGGGCCGCGCACTAACTGCTCCGCACTGAGCGAGCCCGTGACGTCACTGCACCAGTGCCTTGCGCAAGCACTGGCGTGCTGCGGCCTACGCGCTGTCGGTAATACTGCCCGCAGTTGCGAGCTACGGGCTGCGAGCGGTGAGTGGAGCAGTGTTCAGTGGAGTGGTGGGATTTCTTCATATTTGCCGTGACGCACAAAATGAGCTCGGAAACTAAACGTGGTCTGAAGAGGAAGGAGCGCATGTCAAGAAAAAGAGAAGTAAAAGAAAAATTAACCAGTGATGAGTAGAGAACCACACAGCTTGAAGCAAACCTTAAAAGTTCAGTTTGGACCGTGTCAAAGCCTAGTGTGAATGGCGCTAGGAAAACCGTTCCTTTTGTTTGCAGTTCGCTGTCCTGTGAAATTTACTCTATTGCTGAAGGGTCAAGTGGCACTTCACACATTTCTCGCCATCCATGAGCGTCTAATATACAAGGGTCTTATGTGGACGAGAAACGGCTTCCTAAACCTGCTCAGGAGGTAACTGTCGATAAATGCGTGGCTATGTGTGCACGAGACGTAAGGTCGTACAGAACAATAAGATGTGAGGGTCTTAAGGATATTGTTCAGACGTTAATTCTCACTGCAGAGGCCATTAAGTCTCAACCCACAACTGTGTCGTGGTACACGGCAGAAAGTGCTAAAAGCCTACGAAATATAATGATGACTGAGGTAATTGCTCATATAACAGAAGGTGAATGCTCAGCAACTACAGACATGTGGACATCCAATGAGAGAAGAAACAACTATCTGACATATACTGTCTCCTGTTTCGTTGACTGGACTCTCAGATCTCGAAATTTTCTTTAAAACTCAGTTTCGAGATGAATCAAAAACGCTCGGTAACAATATAAGAGGATAGTTTAGATGATTTATGTCTCTTGGTATCCAACACTCTACTTTGAGAAACTTTCAGCACATAACTGATCAAGATACCAACATTGTCGTTGCACTGCGCGATTATTCACGACTGTATTGTTCCTGCCATATGCTAAATATAGGGCTACGAAATAATTTTGATGCGGAGTATATATTCGTCAATTGGCCATACGTTCATGGTCTTTTGACTCCTGCGATAGAACGCGTGACTTACGTAAAGAAAAGGAGCCTTCTTAATGCTCTTGATTGATCACTGAGCCAGTCTAACGATACTCGCTGGAATAAGCACCTGACAATGTTAGAATGTCTTTGTGCGAGTAGCTCTCTGAGAAGAGAGAATTAGCCCAAAATGAAATCACCTACACTGCACCTTCTATTGACATAGACGATGACAATGTTAAAGCATTTGAGTCAGGCGCCCCAAGACAGAGTAGCTTCTGAAATCGGACTTTCACATAAACGTCTCAAATTATACTTAGATGAAAAGCTACTTGTCCTGAGATGCTACGAGGAAGCAACTTTCCTCTAGCGACCAAACATCATTTAAAAATGGTATCTGAAGATAAGAGGCGTAAAGTCATTAAAAGGATACAATAGTTTTACTTCTTCATACTTCCCCAATCCCACAATTCACTAAAGACATTTCCCATTACTGCATCTCCAACCTTCCTTTCTCTTTGTTCTCGCTAGCGGCTTCAAACGGAAGTGGCTTACCTTTCCATCTAGAAATAGGTATCTCAAAGTACTCGGCTCTTCTGGAAGTTACAAAAAAATTAACAATAATAATGTTCCGAAATAGGAGAGACGCTCATTCCTACATGTTCCTCCACAACTGGTAAGATGTGAATCCTTGGGAATCCGTGGTGTCCGAAATGATAGTTTGAATTTTTGCCGTATATGCATTGAAATATGAATTTTGCTGTCCTGCGCTAAAAAGATGATAGGAGTAATGAGGCTAGAAATGTATTCCAGACCCCCACCCCATCAGAAAACAAATCTTGTTGAAGCACATAAATTCTGCTACAAAATCTGCTGGATTACTAGTTGTGCAATTTGAAGATGGGACTGAGGTAATCGGGTAGCCTACACTCGATGTAATTAAACATCTACACCGAACAAGCAGTAAAGGACACAAGGATAAATTTGTAAACAGAATTAAATATCAGGGAGAAGCAATAAACATTTTGAAGTTTACTGGTGACGCTGCAATTCTTTCAGAGAGAGCAAAGAACTTGGAATAACAGTTGAGTGGAATAGACAGTGCCCTGGAAAGTGAATATGAGATAACCCTCAATGGATCTAAATGAAAGGTAATGCAACGTATTCGAATTAAACCTAGCAGTTCCAACGGATTTTCCATAACGTGTACTACGAAAGGGGGGCGTAATATATAACCAACAAAAAGATATTTGGGTTTCGTTAATTTTCGTTGTCTTTTACGCACAAGATACTTTTTATAGATACACTTATGTGTAAGATGTGTCCTAAACCTGAAAATATGAATATCACACCGGTTCTGAAAATTCGCATCCACAGACAAGACCAAAATTTGTACGTTAAGTTTTACTGAAAAATTTAAAACAATTACGGAATCTGGTAGAATACATCATTAAAAATCACAATTATATTTTTTTTCAAAACGTTAAAATATAATGTACATGACCAGATTACAGTGTTCTGGAAACGTAGCCCTCACCCTTGGTTATGCGAGGGTTACATCAGGTATTGTTAAGGGAATCAGATTACGCAGTGAGACACTAAAGGACAATTGGGCATAAAAATAACTGATGATGGCCGAAGAACAGAGAATATAAAATGAAGACTGGCTATAGCAAGAAAAGTATTAGTGATGAAGGGGGATTTGCTTACATCGAATATAAATTTAAGTGATAGGAAGTATTTCCTGAAGGTGTTTGTGTGGTTTCGTAGATGCTACTCCAGGCGGGTGTAAAAATGAATGTGCGCAATGGAAAATACTGAACGCGAAAATGAAGATTTTGTCCTGTCTGACTACCCCCCGAAGCAGATCTTAGGATCTCTCCACAGTGATAGTATTTCCTCCTTCTTGCTGTTTAACATATAAATTACAACATAAAAATAAATGAATGACAAAGGGAACAAGTAACTACTAAATAATAAACGTTATTTACTGTAGATTAAAACCCCTTTATATATTACAAATGTTTACATGTCGATGTGCAATAGACATAAAGAGATACAAATGAATTTCCTGATTAATATTATTGATCAACTGCACAAATCTGCTTCTTTTTGTGGCTACGCGATCTAATATAAATAACGCGAGATGACTGACATCATCTACATCCCAAACACTAGAAGACACTACTTTCAAAGATGATCTACAGTGGTGTGCAACGTCAGTGGAAATGAAATTTACGTGATCACACCTTCCTAGCTTTATAGCCCTAATAAGCCGAAGCAATTAGCAATATCACCGTATGTACTGCGTTCTTTGCGTCGGAGTGATGGTTCTCGTGCACGTCTGAGACGATGGAAGAACTCCAGCCACGAAATAATAAACTCATTCAAACACTAGAACGGCAGAAGGTGGTCCTTTGACTAGTATAATGGAATACTATCTTCTCCTCTCTGTGTCCTACAGATAAATAACGCGAATTTCAAGTCACAAGGACGGAATTTAGCTGCCTCACCGTCAGTATTGACAGAAGAAGTGCTCTCAGTCGCTGAACGCTGCGTACTCAGCAACCACTCTCTAACCGGAGGCGAAGAGTAGTATAAGTTATCAACACCTTCGGCCCCCTTAAGATACTTTCCAGTGCCTTGTGTCACTGTATCATGCAATTTAAGCCTTAGTGATTTTGCCCTCATTTGTCCTATCATGATAAGCGAACCTTACGACAGTATTTTACTGGTGACAGTTTCCCCAGGTTGAATATTATGTCCCCGAGTTCCACCGCGAGTCACCGAAAGTCAGTTTCGACATTATGCTTGATGAGAAAGTCTAGCCCTGGGATTCCACAGCAGCCTTCGCCTGCATCACCCATTACACTGCAAGTGTTGTCACTTTCGTCAATCTCCTGGTCCAGTGGCAAAAGCCTTTTCCGCCCTATCCTAAACCTTGCAAACACATTTCCTCTTTCTTCTGCTCCCACCTTCTGAGGGGGCAGTGCTCTCACAGACGGTGCCGAATCAGCGCCCTTCGGAAATACCAAATATGTCTGCATCATTTCAGTACAGTGCTAGGTGGCGCAGTGGTTAGCACACTTGACTCGCTTTCGGGAGGACGACGGTTCAATCCCGCGTCCGGTCATAGTGATTTAAGTCTTCCGTGATTTCCCTAAATCTCTCCAGGCAAATGCCGGGATGGTTTCTTTGAAAGAACACGTCCGACTTCCTTCCCCGTCCTTCCCTAATCCAGTGAGACCGATGACCTTGCAGTTAGGTCTCCTCCCCCCACCCCCAAAACATCTGCAATACAATCAGACTTATTGATAGCTCTCTGTGCAACCTCCTAAGTATCTACAGCAAAATTACGGTCGGCAGTAGCACTCTTCAAGACGCTAAAATCATCGGCAGGTGCACTTTCCTACACATCTGGTCCAGGCTGCAAAAATTCGCAACCTCTGCCAGGGTATACCTCACTAACTATGCAAACAACAAACGAGGACAAAAAAATCAGTACAACGAAAAGGACACTTAATCTAATTCTACCCTAACACTTACTGTAACTTAACTTCTCCACGTGAGCGGCTACTCATGACTACTACTTTACGCGCTTAAATGCAGCGAGCCACATTTATAGCTCAAAATGAAATACATTGCCCACTGAAAACGGAGGAAACTACCACAAAACTCCGACTTCTCGACAAAACTCATCTTCTCCACCTAAGAAGCTACGCATGGTTAACACCTTATACACTTTCAGACAATTAGCCACACTCATTGACGATAGGCAAAAGTAACGTTCATATTTACACATCCTCAGAACCCAGTCTGTGTTTACTTGACACATGTCACACATGAAAACAGAACTGAAATGCTGGTAAAAGGTGGACTCACTCGACGTGATACTCGTAGCGGAAAAAAAGAACAGTAAACGCAATGACCCACTCCATACTGGTGCTGTCTGTTGACGAAACTGCAACCCTGAGGTAGTCGAGAGTCATCGTCTCCAGGTAGGATGGCTGGTAAGGTTCCTCTGTCACTGAAATTTAGTGGTGACACACACTTCTGACAACAAAATGTAGATGTCGCCCCAGTGCGAAGCAGGCGTCAAAAGACTTCCCAAGCGGCCTCACGTAAGGCCTCCCCGGTTTGTCTGACAAACAGGTTCCAGGCACTGTCTGTGGCTGACGCTATCGCTGAGCCAGATGCTGTCGCCTGTCCTGTTTCAGAGGAAACCACTCAGCCTGCAAAATCCGGGCAATAGCAGTGGGTGGCATTATTGGTACATGGGAGCTCGCTCGTTAGGCGCGCTATGGGACTCCTTAGGGCCTTGCTGACAAGGCTGGTAAGAAAACCAATGTGCGTGCATACCGGGTGGAGTCATTACAGATGTGGAAAGGGTCTTCCATCGATCCCACGAAAAGCACAGGGTGCAGCCACCTGCAGGTGGTTGCTCATGTCAGTACTAGTGATGTGAGTCACTTTCGATCAGAAGAGATTCTCTCTGGTTTCTAGCGGGTAACAGAAGTGGTAAAGGCTGCCAGGTTAGCTTGCAAGATGAAAGCAGAGCTGACCATTTGCAGCATAGTCGACACGACCGATTGCAGACATCTGGTTCAGAGCCGAGTGGTGGGCCAATCTGAGGTTCAGACGGTTCTGCGACAGTGTAGGCTGCAGATTCCTCGACTTGCGCCAACGGGTGCCTGGATTTCGGGGTCCGCTGAATAGGTCAGGTGTCCAATATACGCAGGAGGCGGCTACACTGGTAGCAGGGGCTTTGTGGCGTGGATTGGGCGGTTTTTTAGGTTAGAGGGTCTCGGGAAAACACAAGAGGGTCTTCAGTCACAAAGGGTGCAAGCTGAACACAGGAAGAACGTTGATACAGGAACCATTGGTATTTTTTTTTGGGTCATCAGTCTACTGACTGGTTTGATGCGGCCCGCCACGAATTCCTCCCCTGTGCTAACCTCTTCATCTCAGAGTAGCACTTGCAACCTACGTCCTAAATTATTTGCGTGACGTATTCCAATCTATGTCTTCCTCTACAGTTTTTGCCCTCTACAGCTCCCTCTAGTACCACGGAAGTCATTCCCTCATGTCTTAGCAGATGTCCTATCATCCTGTCCCTTCTCCTTATCAGTGTTTTCCACATAATCCTTTCCTCTCCGATTCTGCGTAGAACCTCCTGATTCCTTACCTTATCAGTCCACCTAATTTTCAACATTCCTCTATAGCGCCACATCTTAAAAGCTTCGATTCTCTTCTGTTCCGGTTTTCCCACAGTCCATGTTTCACTACCATAGAATGCTGTACTCCAGACGTACATCCTCAGAAATTTCTTCCTCAAATTAAGGCCGGTATTTGATATTAGTAGACTTCTCTTGGCCAGAAATGCCTTTTTTGCCATAGCGAGTCTGCTTTTGATGGCCTCCTTGCTCCGTCCGTCATTGGTTATTTTACTGCCTAGGTAGCAGAATTCCTTAACTTCATTGACTTCGTGACCATCAATCCTGATGTTAAGTTTCTCGCTGTTCTCATTTCTACTACTTCTCATTACCTTCGTCTTTCTCCGATTTATATTGGTATAACAGTTGCAATTTGTCAGTCACAGGTTCGAATCCTGCCTCGGGCATGGATGTGTGTGATGCCCTTAGGTTGGTTAGGTTTAAGTAGTTCTAAGTTCTCGGTGACTGATAACCTATGATATTACGTCCCGTAGTGTTCAGAGCCAGTTTTCAACCTAACGGTGTTCCGAAAACATAGGCTAAACACCGTTGGCGGTGGTGTGTTTGCTGCTGTCAGAAGTAGTTTAACATGTCGCGAAACTGAAGTAGATACTTCCTGTGCGTTAGTATGTGCAGAGGTCATTGTTGGCAACCGGAATAGTATAATAATTGGATGCTTTTACTTACCTCCCAGTTCATATGATACAGTTGCTTAAAGGTTCAAAGAAAACTTGAGTTTGATTTCAAACACGTACCCGACTCATACGATAATCGTTGATGGTGACTTTAATTTACCCTCGATATGTTGGCGAAAATACATGTTTAATTCCGAAGTGTGCATAAAATATCATCCGAAATTTTGTAAACGCATTCTCCGTAAATTATTGGGAGCAGTTAGTTCATGAGCCCACGCGAATGGTAAACAGTTATGAAAACACATTTGACCTCTTAGCAATAAACAATCCTGAGTTAATAACGAGCATCAAAACCGATATACGGATTAGTGAACATAGGGTTGTCGTAGCGAGACTGAATATTGCAATTCCCAAGTCCTCGAAAAATAAGTGAAAAATATACCTTTTCAGAAAAGCAGATAAAAATTCACTTGACGCCTTCCTGAGAGACAATCTCCACTCATTCCAAATTAATAATATAAGTGTAGGCCAGATGTGGCTTAAATTCAAAGAAATAGTATCGGCAGCAATTGAGAAACTTATAACAAATAAACAAACAAACAACGGAGATGATCCTCCTTGGTACAATAAGCGGGTTAGAACACTGTTGCAGGTACAACGAAACCGCCGCTTGTGATTAGCCGAGCGGTCTCGGGCGTTGCAGTCATGGACTGTGCGGCTGGTCCCGGCGGAGGTTCGAGTCCTCCCTCGGGCATGTGTGTGTGTGTGTGTGTGTGTATTTTTCCTTAGGATAATTTCGGTTAATTAGTGTGTAAGCTTAGGGACTGATCACCTTAGCAATTAAGTCCCATAAGATTTCACACACATTTGAAGATTTTTTTGAACAATGAAACAAAAATGCCTAATTTAAACACACGCAAAATCCCCAAGATTGGCGATCCTTTACAGGAGCTCGAAATTTAGCGCGGAGTTCAATGCGAGACGCCTATAACAGTTTCCACAACGAAACTTTGTCTCGAAACCTGGCAGAAAATCCAAAAAGATTCTAGTCGTTTGTAAAGTACGTTAGCGGCAAGAACCAATCAATGTCTTCTCTGCGCGATAACAATGGAGATACTATCGAAGACAGTGCTGCCAAATCAGAGTTACTAAACACAGCCTTCTGAAACGCCTTCACAAAACAAGACTAAATATCCCAGAATTCAAATCGAGAACAGCTGCCAACATGAGTAACGTAGAAGTAAATATCCTCGAAGTAGTGAAGCAACTCAAATCACGCAATAAAAGCAAGACTTGTGGTCCAGACTGTATACCAATTAGGTTCCTTTCCGAGTATGCTGATGCATTAGCTCCATACTTAACAATCATATACAACCGTTCGCTCGACGAAAGATCCGTACCCAAACACTCGAAAGTAGCACAGGTCTCACCAACATTCAAGAAAGGTAGTAGGAGTAATCCACTAAATTACAGGCCCATATCGTTAACGTCGCTATATAGCAGGATTTTAGAACATAAATTGTGTTCGAACATTATGAATTACCTCGAAGGATACCGTCTATTGACATACAGTCAACACTGGTTTAGAAAACATCATTCCTGTGAAACACAACTAGCTCTTTATTCACACGAAGTGCTGAGTGCTATTGACAAGGGATTTCAGATCGATTCCGTATTCCTGGATTTCCGGAAGGTTTTGACACGGTACCACGCAAGCTGCTCGTAGTGAAATTGCGTGCCTATGGAATGTTGTGTCAATTGTGTGACTGGATTTGAGATTTCCTGTCAGAGAGGTCACAGTTGGCAGTAATAAAAGCAAAGTCATCAAGTAATACAGAAGTGATTTCATGCGTTCCCCCAAGGTAGCGTTATAGGCCCTTTGCTGTTCCTTATCTATATAAACGATTTGGAAGAAAATCTGAGCGGCCGTCTTCGGTTGTTTGCAGATGACACTGTCGTTTATCGACTAATAAAGTCATCAGGAGTCCAAAACACCTAGAAAATGAGACCTACCAACTAAAGAGGACTCTACGCTACAAGTGGATACTACGCTTGCCCGTCCTCTTTTAGAATACTGCTGCGCAGTGTGGGATCCTTACCAGAGAGGACTGACTGAGCAGCACGTTTTGTGTTATTATGAAATATGGGAGAGGGTGTCGCAGAAATGAACACGATTTGCGCTTGAAATCATGAAAGGAAAAATGATTATCGTTGCGACGGAACCTTCTCGCGAAATTCCAATCACCAACTTTCTCCTCTGAATACGAAATTATTTTGTTGACACCGACCTAAATAGGGAGGAACGATCACAACGATAAAATAAGGGAAATCAGGGCTCCCACTAACAAAGTCTTTTGCAACAGCCATGGCAATATCACTTTTGTATTCCGCCTGGAATGCAGCACATGAGTGTGCTCCTGTAAAGTGAAAGGTTGGCCGAATGAAAGAAGTGAGTAGGAGTAGGAAAAGGTGAAAATCTCTAGGTACTGCTCTTAAAAATGGTTTTACTACATCACAATTTTAACTTAATACATAACTTTGCACTGAGGTGCGAAGCCTTAGACCCATCATAAGTAGTACATAGTCTCAATAGCAAGCAAAGTCTCCTGCCCATCTGCTCTTGATCAAAATGGGAAGAATCTGTCACGGAGCTCCTAGACCTCCACAGCACCACGTAGGGGGCGCTGACGTCGGTGTCTGTTGTAGTACCAACTTAAGAACTTTCACCTACGGCGTGGCATCGTAGCTATCGATACCACAATCACAATTTTACTCAGTGGCGCCACTTCCCTCCCCCCTTGAAACGACACACCGTCGTTGAGTAGGGCTTCCGACGACGGGTGGAGGAATCCAGGGGGGCGCAGCAGACAGCGGAATTGCTAGGACGTACTTTCCACCCGTGACCCCGAATTGCTCGCGAAGGGGCGGGGAAAACAGTCCCTGGAAACCCGCCCAGGCCGCTCATCGCCACTGGGTATGCTCGGATGAGGAGGCGGAGCAACGACCTCTGTGGGCCACGGCGGCGGCGGCGTGACGGCAGCCTCAGCGTCCATCGGTTCCGGCACTGTGGAGGAACGCGGCGGCGGCGGCGGCGGTGACGGCGACTGCCGGAGGTGGGGACGTGGCTGCGGCGAGAGGCGCCCCTCCGGTGCAGGTGACTGGACGGCGACGATAGCAGGCGCCCCGCTGGAGTCGTGGGCTGAGGCGGCGGAATCTGTGAAGCCTCCAATTCTGCCGGAAAACAACGAACGGCAGAAATACAACGAACGGCAGAAATCTGACGACGGCACAAACGGATACGGTTCCGGTGTCGCTTGTCAGTGCTGGAGTAACCAGAAATGACAAATAAGGCGCGGCCAAGCTGGTGAAGAACGCTTCCCTGCTCCCAGCGCTGGCTGTCAGAGAATACGCGATAGAACACTAAATCATGCGGCGCCAAGCCAGAAAGTGGCGGAGCAGCGGCAGCGCACGGCGGCGGGTGCAATAGCGGCAGGAGCGACCGATGGGCGCGGTCATGTAGCAATTCCACTGAGGAACGGTTGCCGAATGGGTGCGAGGATTATCAAGCAAGGAAAGTCCAGAGCGCGTACTTGTGAGAGTGTGTGGTGCGCAACTTGCTCATCTGCGACTTAAACGTATGCACAAAGTGTTCAGCCTCGCCGTTTGACTGGGGGTGGAACAGGGCTGAGGTCAGATGGCGAATGCCATTAGCAGCACAGGACGCTTCAAACTCTGAGGACACGAATTGGAGGCCATTGTCGGAGTCAGTAACTTCAGGAATGCCCTCAATGCAGAAAACAGACGTCGAAGCCCAAATAGTACTGGCAGATGTAGTAGAAGACATAGGTACAACAAAAGGAAAGTTTCTGTACGCATCAATGACTATCAACCAGCGGATGTCCCAGAAGGGACTCGCAAAATCAATATGAACGCGCTGCCTAGGCACAGTAGGATTCGGCCACGCAAAGAAGCGCTGGCGGCTTGCAGATTGATGCTCCACACAAGAGCGACAGTTAGCAAGCAAATTCTCAATATATTTATCAATGCAGACCCAAGTGCAGTGACGATGCGCTAATTGCTTCATCTGCAGTATACCCCAATGAACAGCGTGCACCAAGCGGAAAATTTCCGAATGCAAGTCTGATCATTGTCAGTTTGTAACGAGATCACACCATAGTGTACAGAGAAGTTTTGACGTTGCGCAAAGTAGAGTCGAACAAGTGGATCACGAATCTGCGTGGCAGATGGAGGCCATTGAGTACGAATGTACTGCAAAAGAATCTGCAAAGAATGGTCGGCGGCTGTCGCGGAAGAAATGTGACGAAAATCCACTGGCAAAAAATCAGCTAATTCCTTATCTTGTGTATCAATAAACATGCATGACAATTCGGAAGAATCAAACACTTCGTCAGGACCGATAGGCAGACGAGACAAAGCATCATCATTGCCATGCTGGGCTGTGGGACAAAACAAAATTTCGTAATTATAGTTAGAGAAAAAGAAGGACTAACATTGCAACTTTTGTGCCGTACGGGCCGTAACTGGCTTAGACGGGTGGTACAACGACTCAAAGGCTTATGGTCGGTGACCAAATAGAACTTGCGTCCATACAAAAAAATTATGAAACTTTCTCACACCATATACAATAGATAAAGCTTCTTTCTCGATTTGAGAATAGTTTTGCTGGGCAGAATTGAGCAACTATCTGGCGATCGACAGACTTAATCTGGTGTGAGACAACTACTCCGATGCCATGAGAAGATTCATCGACAGGCAAAACAACTGGTTTGGAGGAATCGAAAGGAATCAAATAGTGATCACTCAACAAAGCAGATTTGAGCTTGTGGAAAACAGCGTCATATTCCGAAGACCAAACAAAAGAAACGTTCTTACGCCGAAGGCGATGCAAAGGCGCTGCAATCTGCGCTGCATTTGGTATAAATCGAATATAACATGAAATTTTGCCCAACACAGACTGAAGTTCTTTCAAGTTCCTGGATGCTGGCAAGTCTTTAATTGCACTGAGATGTGAGGGCGAGGAGTGGGTACGAGTACCCTGTTCGTTAATCATATGTCCTACATACTGAATCTCAGTTTGAAAAATTTGCACTAGCCACTGTTACACTTTAGTCCTGCCTGCAAAAGTACAATAAATAAGGCACGTAAATTCTGGAAATGTTCGCCAGAGGTGCGACGTTATACGACTATATCGTCCAGATAATTTGAGCAACCAGGGACAGTGGCACACAACTGCTACAAATAAGACTGAAAAATAGCATTACCTGAAGCACAACCGAACGGAAGCCGGCGAAACTTGAGAAATCCAAGGTGGGTCTTGATCACAAAAAAGCGCTGCACCTATTCGTCGAGAGGAATCTGAAAGTATGCGTCCCGCAAGTCAATCGAAAGAATTTTTCCGCACCAAGCTTATCAATAATGTCTTCAGGACGCAGTAAGGGAAATGTAGCTACCACTGTCTGGGGATTTACTGTAGACTTAAAGTCAGCACAAATACGGAAACAACCGTTTGGTTTTTCACACACACTATAGGCGAAGCCCATTGCGAACCAGAAACAGGTTTAATGACACCAATGTCTTCCAAATGCTTAAGTTCAGAAGCTACGGCTTCGCGCAGTGTGTGTAGTGCCGGGCGTGAACGCCGGAAAATAGGCATGGCATTGTCTTTAACTACAGCATGCGCTGCAGAGTCTGTGGTAAAACCAAGGCCATCAGAAAAGAGTTCAGCAAAATCATGGCATAGTGCGGCAACACTGTGTGCATGGTCAATAGCGTTGATGTAAAGTATATTGTCCTGATTTGCGAGGTCAAATAGTTCAAATGCGTCCATGACAAAATTGTTCGTAGCATCATTAGAGCAGATCACATGGAAAGACACTGTACGGGTCGTGGCACCATATGTGGCTAGCAAACTATAAACGCAGAGCACTGAGATTGCCTGTCCAGTAAGTGTAGTCAGTGTGGAATGTGAACGAAGAAGCGGGAGTGAACCAAGCAAGTCATACGTCGATTTGTTCAGTAAAGAAACTGACGCACCAGTGTCCAGCTGCATGCGAACGGAACGAACACAAATGAGCAAAGTCACAAAACGTTTCCTCGCATCGCACTGATGCGAGAGGAAGTGTCTTGCAAAACTTAATTCACACGACGAGCTGTCGAAGCACGAGAATCCGAAGGCTTTGAATAAATGGCATTAACATCCATAGGCGGATGTGAATCATGATCATGGCCGTTGCCGTTGCGGTGACGTCCACGCGAGTCACAAGAATGGTAGACAGTTGGTGAATTAGAGTTTGTCTTACTACACACAGCCGGTACATGTCCTTTCTTATTACAAAAATAACACAGTGCTTGACGGGATGGGCAAGTGTCCCGTGGGTGGGCGCGAAAGCAGTTCTGACGTGATTTCAGTTTCTTAGTGGGTTCCTGGTGTGAAATTTGTTTACTTGTGCGTGACTGGCGCGACGTGGCTGGCCGTGTTGGCGGGTGGGAGGACACGTGTTGTTCGTCGCTAACAGTACACACACGTAGCCATGTCTAATGTACCTTGTCTGTCTAGCAAGTCCACTTCCCACAAAGAGGGGTTTTTAAATCTGAGGATTTGTTCGCGGATGCGGTGATCCGCCACATTCTGAGCAATATCGCCTATTAACATTATATCAACATATGAGCTTCCACACGATCCATTAAAGGCACAATCAGACGTTAGACCCTGAAGGCCCGCTAACCAATCTTTATTCGACTGAGTAGAGCCACGCCGGAGGCGAAAGAATTAGTAGCGTGCAGCTACAACACTTACTCTATCACAAAAGTGGAAGTTCAAAGCATCAATATTTCGTCGTAACTTTTAGTTTCTGGGCGGGTAGTGGGAAACAATTTCACAAGCACACGATACAACACAACAAGCTTCTCTGTACCTGGTATGATGTAAGCTACGAAGTGTGCCTCGAGCTGTGCGATGTATTCTGGCCAGCGTTCAACGTCAGCAGTGAAGGCACGAAATGGCGGCGCCGTCGTTGACGGCGTCGGTACAGGCGGTGGCATCGGAGGCACCGAAGTAGCTCCAGTTAGTAGATAGGACAGCGAAGCCTGTTCCTGTGGAGAAGCCAAGGTTTACACAAATTAAAGTCTTAATAGCGAATGGTGGGAACACTTAAAGACAGTCTCACAGCCAAACGGCCATATCACAAAAAAGATAAAGTAGTACCGAGCAAAAAAAAAAAAAAAAAAAAAGAAATGAGAGAAGAGTAAAATAAATTTAATCCCTGTTAGTCGCCAAGTTTTGTATCCCGCCTGGAAGGCGGCGCTTGGTTCTTTTCTGCAAACTGAAAACTTGGCCGAATGAAGGAAGTGAGTAGGAGCAGGAAAAGGTGAA
Organism: Schistocerca gregaria; assembly: GCF_023897955.1. Classification (NCBI taxonomy): domain Eukaryota; kingdom Metazoa; phylum Arthropoda; class Insecta; order Orthoptera; family Acrididae; genus Schistocerca; species Schistocerca gregaria. The sequence goes on along the minus strand of NC_064931.1, from coordinate 396,717,356 downwards.
AATCTCTCGGTACTGCTCTTAGGAATGGTTTTACTATGTCACAATATTAACTGAATATACAACTTTGCACTGAGGTGCGAAACCTTAGAACCGTAGTGAGTAGTACATCGTCTCAATAGCAAGCGAAGTGTCCTGGCCGTCAGATCTTGATGAAAATATGCAGAATCTGTCGCGGAGCTACTAGACCTCCACAGCTGTCGTCGGTGTCTGACGTAGTGCCAACTTAAGAACTTCCACCTACGCCGTGGAATCGTAGCTATCGATACCACAATCACAATTTTACTCAGTGGCGCCGAAAATTAGTGGTGGCGCTGCAGATCGAATAACTGATAATAAGATGCTGAATCGAACTGGGGAAAACAAGAAACTTATGGCACGACTTCGTTTCGTAGGGCATATCCTGAGGCTCCAAGGAATTGTCCGTTTGGTAATGGGGAGAAGTGCGTATATTTCGGTGTTGGGGGGGGCGGGGAATTAGAATTGTAGAGAGAGACAAAGTCGTGAATACAGGTAGCAGGTTCAAACTGATGCACCTTCCATTAGCTGTGCAGCGCTGAAGAGGCTTACACAGAATAGACTAGCTTGGGCAGCTCCATCAAACCAGTCTTCAGACTGAACCCAACAACAACACTGGGGTAAGGCGCGGGAGGGAGAAGTAGGCTTCTGGTACATACACTCCTGGAAATGGAAAAATGAACACATTGACACCGGTGTGTCAGACCCACCATACTTGCTCCGGACACTGCGAGAGGGCTGTACAAGCAATGATCACACGCACGGCACAGCGGACACACCAGGAACCGCGGTGTTGGCCGTCGAATGGCGCTAGCTGCGCAGCATTTGTGCACCGCCGCCGTCAGTGTCAGCCAGTTTGCCGTGGCATACGGAGCTCCATCGCAGTCTTTAACACTGGTAGCATGCCGCGACAGCGTGGACGTGAACCGTATGTGCAGTTGACGGACTTTGAGCGAGGGCGTATAGTGGGAATGCGGTAGGACGGGTGGACGTACCGCCGAATTGCTCAACACGTGGGGCGTGAGGTCTCCACAGTACATCGATGTTGTCGCCAGTGGTCGGCGGAAGGTGCACGTGCCCGTCGACCTGGGACCGGACCGCAGCGACGCACGGATGCACGCCAAGACCGTAGGATCCTACGCAGTGCCATAGAGGACCGCACCGCCACTTCCCAGCAAATTAGGGACACTGTTGCTCCTGGGGTATCGGCGAGGACCATTCGCAACCGTCTCCATGAAGCTGGGCTACGGTCCCGCACACCGTTAGGCCGTCTTCCGCTCACGCCCCAACATCGTGCAGCCCGCCTCCAGTGGTGTCGCGACAGGCGTGAATGGAGGGACGAATGGAGACGTGTCGTCTTCAGTGATGAGAGTCGCTTCTGCCTTGGTGCCAATGATGGTCGTATGCGTGTTTGGCGCCGTGCAGGTGAGCGCCACAATCAGGACTGCATACGACCGAGGCACACAGGGCCAACAGGGCATCATCGTGTGGGGAGCGATCTCCTACACTGGCCGTACACCTCTGGTGATCGTCGTGGGGACACTGAATAGTGCACGGTACATCCAAACCGTCATCGAACCCATCGTTCTACCATTCCTAGACTGGCAAGGGAACTTGCTGTTCCAACAGGACAATGCACGTCCGCATGTATCCCGTGCCAGCCAACGTGCTCTAGAAGGTGCAAGTCAACTACCCTGGCCAGCAAGATCTCCGGATCTGCCCCCCCCCCCCCCCCCATTGAGCATGTTTGGGACTGGATGAAGCGTCGTCTCACGCGGTCTGCACGTCCAGCACGAACGCTGAGGCGCCAGGTGGAAATGGCATGGCAAGCCGTTCCACAGGACTACATCCAGCATCTCTACGATCGTCTCCATGGGAGAATAGCAGCCTGCATTGTTGCGAAAGGTGGATACGCACTGTACTAGTGCCGACATTGTGCATGCTCTGTTGCCTGTGTCTATGTGCCTGTGGTTCTGTCAGTGTGATCATGTGATGTATCTGACCGCAGGAATGTGTCAATAAAGTTTCCCCTTCCTTTGACAATGAATTCGCGGTGTTCTTATTTCAATTTCCAGGAGTGTAATTTTGCAAGTTCTTTACTGGGAAAACTCATGAGAAAGGTAGATCTCGCATGATTCAGCACCCTCGGCTGTTGACATGGCAAAAGACGTTTCTATATTGTTCTAAATTAACGGCGCTGCCCATTCTCGTATGAGAAAAGCTATTTATCTCACACGGTCGGCCGATGCAACGAACTGAGGTAGCGGTTCATGTATTCTTCTGAGCGAGCCCGTGACGTCACTGCGCCACTGCCTTGCGCTGGCACTGGCGTGCTGCGGCCTATGGGCTGTCGGTAGTACTGCCCGCAGTTGCGAGCTATGGGCTACGAGTGGTGAGTAGAGCAGTGCTAAGTGGGGTGGTAGGATTTCCTCATTTTTGCCGTAACGTACAAACTGAGCGAGGAAATTAATGTCGTTTGCAGAAGAAGGAGCGCATGTCAATAAAAAGGGAACTAAAAGAAATACTAATCAGTGCTCAGTAGAGAACCACACATCCTGAAGCGCATCTTAAAAGTTCAGTTTGGACCGTGTTAAAGTCTATTGTGAGTGGTGAAATTGACTCTCATGCTGAAGGGTCAACTGGCACTTCACACATTTCTTGCCATCCATGCGTGACTATTGAACAAGGGTTTTGTGTGGAGGAGGAACGACTTCCTACACCAGCTCAGGAGATAACTATTGATAAATGTGTGGCTATGTGTGCACGAGACGTAAGGTTGTACGAAACTATGAGATGAATGTCTTATGGATCTTGTTTGGACGTTAGTTGACACTGCAAAGGCCATTATACCCCACTCTACAAATGTGTCGCGGTACATGGCAGAATGTGCTGAAAGCCTACGACATATAGATATGCCTGAGGTAATTGCTCCTGTAACAGAAGGTGAATACTCAGGAACTACAGACATGTGGACATACAGTGCGAGAAGCGACAATTATCTGACATGTACTGTCTTCTGTTTCATGGAATGAACTCTCTGATTTCGCATTTTGTTTACTACTCAGCTTCCAGATGAACCAAAACCGGGCGGTAACATTCTAAGAGAATTTATCCACCACTCTACTATGAAAGACATACAGCACATGACTGATCAAGGTACAAACCATGTGGTTGAACTGCGCGATATATGCACGATTGAATTGTTCCTGACGTATGCTAAATACGAGGCTACGAAATAATTTTATTGCGGAGTATATATGCGTCAACTGTCGTGGTCTTTGCCGGCCGGGGTGGTCATGCGGTTCTAGGCGCTACACTCTGGAATCGCGCGACCGCTACGGTCGCAGGTTCGAATCTTGCCTCGGGCATGGATGTGTGTGATGTGCTTAGGTTAGTTAGGTTTAAGTAGTTCTAAGTTCTTGGGGACTTATGACCTAAGATGTTGAGTCCCATAGTGCTCAGAGCCATTTGAACCATTTTTGAAAGAAATAGTGTTTGCTCGGCTCTGAGCTGGCCCACTCCCTAGACTTTTTTCAACAAAAATGCCAACATCACAATTTTACTCAGTACCGCCGAAAACAAAAAATGATTGCACTGGAGATCGAATAACTGATAAGAAGATACTGAGTCGAACTGGGTAAACAAGACATATATGGCACAACTTCGTTTTACAGTGCATATCCTGAGGCATCAAGGACTTGTCAGTTTGGTAATGGAGAGAAGTGTGTATATGTGGGTATTGGGGAGGGGCGTGGGGTGTTAAAATTGTAGAGGGAGATGATGTCTTGAATACAGTTAGCAGGTTCAAACTGATGCATATTGCATTAGCCGTGCAGCGCTGAAGAGACCTGCTAAGAATAGAATAGCTTGGGCAGCTGCCACAAATCAGTCTTCAGACTGAAGACCACAACAACATCATTGAGGAAGGGGGTGGGAGGGAGAGGTAGACTTCTGGTCCACAATTTTGCAAGTTCTTTACTGGGAGAACTCACGAGTAAGGTAGATCTCGTGTGATTCAGCGCTCTCGGCTGTAGACATGGGAAAATACTTTTCTATATTGCTGTAAATTAACGGCGCTTCTCTTGTGAGAAAAGCTATTTATCTCGCACTGTTGGCCGATGCAACGAACTGATGTAGCGGTTCTGGTATTATTTTGCTGTTGTAAACAGAAGTGTCTCTGGTTTGACGTTAAACTGCAACCATACATGGAGTGATCACAGTGTAAGTGGTCCGTATCCAACAATAGAAACAACCTCTCTCGAAGGTGGATTAGCCAGTGGAAGTTGTGAGCTGTAAGTGTTACATTGCTTGCTTACGAAGGTGGAAGGAAGATTGAGAATGTAAAGAAAATAGTCGTGTTCACCTACCACTTACCAACAGGTAATCAGATCAGTAATGTCAACTGAAATTAACTGGGCAGTGCTTGTTGATTCCTCGGTTTAATTCCTATTACTCCAGGTTGTTGTTCGAGAGAAATGCTAACTTTCATATGTGGTTCCAATGTAATTTTGATAAGGTAAGTGCATAACACGATCGGTTACTCGCATTGTGCTGTATAGTTAATTGAGTATCGGACTTCGTTTCTGAAACACTGTAGGTTCGTTGGTGCACCATAAAAGATCTCATAAATTGCTAATCAGTATTTTGATCGCTCAAATGGCAGACTGGCTCCACGTCAGCAGTTTTGCATTTCTTTTACGAATAGCTTTATACATAGCTGATAAAGGCTTCGATACAAATATATATGATTAGTTTGTTAAATTAATACATCTGAAAGGTATTAAATTGAATATCCTTATATAGGAGGGACGTTTGATAAGCCCGCGCAAAGTCCGAGATATGCCACCACCGGCGCCTATCGAGGTCATGTTTAGTTATTAGCATCTTTGGAAAGGACGCACACCAACTTTCAGTCATATTGGTCTATTTCTTTGTGTTTGGCATTCGTGTGAGTTAAGGTAGTCGAGTGATTTTCCAAAAATGGGCGAAAAAAATTTCGTGTGGTAATTAAACATTACTTTATGAAAGGCATAACGCGTCAGGAGACTAAAGAGAAGTTTGATAAACATTACGGTGAAACTGCGCCTTCGATTAGAACAGTTTATAAGTGATTTCAAAGTTTTAGGAGTGGCCATATGGGCACAAGTGATGCTCAACGTTCTGGACGCCCTGTGGAGGTTACCACTCCAGAAATCATTAATAAAATCCATGATATGGTGATGGATGACAGTAGAGTTAAGGTGCGTGAGATTGCTAGTGCTGTGGGCATCTCGAATGAACGGGTACATAATATTTTGCACGAGCATTTGGACATGAGGAAGCAATCCGCAAGATGCGTTCCACGATTGCTCACGCTTGACCAAAAACGGAATTGTACCAAGTGTTGCAAGGATGCTTTGCAGCTGTTCCGAAGAATCCGCAGGACTTTGAGCGTGGTTTCGTCACTGTGAATGAAACTTGGATACATTACTATACTCCTGAGACCAAACGACAGTCTAATCAATGGGTTACCAAGGGAGAATTTTCACCAAACGAAGGGAGAAACATTCCTTCAGCCGGAAAGGTTATCGCGACTTTCTTTTGGGATTCGCAAGGTATAATCCTTATCGACTATCTGGAAAAGGGTAAAATTATTACAAGTGAATATTATTCATCGTTATTGGACCGTCATTTTCCATTCTGACAATGCACCAGCACACACCTCAGCAGTTGTGGTCGCAAAATTAATGGAAATAGGATTTTAACTCGTTACACGTCCCCCCCCCCCCCCCTATTCACCAGACTAGGTTCCCTGGGACTACTATTTGTTCCCCAATTTGAAGAAATGGCTGGCGGGACAAAGATTTTATTCGAACGAGAAGGTGATTGCAGCAACTATAAGCTTTTTTTCAGTCTTGGACAATTCCTATTATTCGGAAAGGATCAAAAATTCGACAAGCGTTGGATGAAGTGTTTAGGTATAAAAGGAGATTTTGTTGAAAATTAAGAAAGGTTTACCCCAAACATGTAGGCAGTTTTTATTTTTGTACGGGCTTTTTAAACGCCCGTCGTATATTCATAGTTCTTAAGAACTAACAAGATAGATGCATACATACCAAATGCTGAAGAACAAAGGACGATACGAAACAGGAAGGCATCTCCTAGCTGATCGCAGGAAAAATGTGATTGCTTCTGTTCTTCATTGTCGTACAAAGTATTACATGTACTTATGAACGTTTGTGGACTTTCTGGTACTCACATATTTCATTAACATAAAGAAAGAAAATTTTTCTTGGTGTCTTACATTTTCCTGTGATATATTTGACTACGATGCTGGCTGTTACATGAGTAGTCATTCAAGTCGTCAGTACAACAAAATTACAAGATTGGTGTAGACAAGAAAAAAACAATACACAATTTGACATGTTTTAAATAAACAATTTGACAGGTTATGTTAGGTCAGTTCAGGGACGAGTCTGCTCAAGGGAACTGATGCGGCCACTGTTGAAATGACGTCGCAGTTCGCTTGTATGATGTCAATCGGTCAGAGCGCGAGCTCTGGTTGTGCACTTTGTAGCAGACGTGGGAATCGAGGTGCTGTCAGTCCAGGACGGTAGCCACGACAGACGTGCGAGCCTTGCGTCACACTGCCTGTTCAGCCGGGACAGCCGCATCGAGGTCCGACGGGCATGACGGTGCAGAGTCGTGCTGCACGGAGGCCCGGCTCGCGAGTTGCGGCCTCACTGGACTGCAGCAGCCTCGAGCCGAGCGAGACCCTGACGTCACCCCAAGGGCCGAGCAGTGCTGTTGCGAAAGAACCTGTATGCCACGGGGTCAGCAGAGTGGCGCATGGGCCGTGGCCTCACTGCTCCGCACTGAGCCAGCCCGTGACGTCACTGAACCAGCGCCGCGGGCAAGCACTGGTGTGCTAAAACTACAACGTTTGGTATAACTGAATCCAGTTGCGAGCTACGGGCTACGAGAGTTGAGTAGAGCAGTGTTTAGTGGGAGGGTGGGGTTTCTTCCTTTTTGTCGTAACGCACAAAATGAGCACGGAAACTAAACGTGGTCTGCAGAGGAATGAGCGCATGTCAAGAAAAAGGGTAGTAAAAGAAAAACTAATCAGTGATGAGTAGAGAACCACACATCTTGAAGCGAATCTTAGAAGTTCATTTGGGACCGTGTTAAAGCCTATTGTGGATGGCGTTAGGAAAAGCTTTCATTTGGTTTGCTGTTCGCTGTGCTGTGAAATTAACTCTCGTGCTGTAGGGTCAAGTGGCACTTCGAGCATTTCTCGCCATCCATGCGTGTCTAATAAACAAGGGATTTTATGTAGACGAGAAACGACTTCCTAAACCTGCTCAGGAGCTAACTGTCGATAAATGCGTGGCTATGTGTGCACGAGACCTAAGGTAGTGTGGAACTATAAGTTTGAAGGAATTATGAATTTTATTCAGACCTTAACTGTCACTGCGAAGCTCATTATGTCTCAACCCACAAGTGTGTCGTGGCACATGGCAGAAAGTGCTAAAAGCCTACGGCATGTAATTATGACTGAAGTGATTGCTCATATAACAGAAGGTTAATACTCAACAACAACAAACACGTGGACATCCAGTGCGAGAAGAAACAAGTATCTTACATGTACTGTCTTCTGTTTCCTTGAGTGGACTCCCAGATCTCTCATTTTCTTTACAACTCAGTTTCCAGATGAACCAAAACCGGGCGGTAACATTCTAAGAGAATTGTTTAGACGATTGATGTCTGTTGGTATAAACGACTCTACTTTGAGAAACATGCAGCACCCAACTGATCAAGATACCAACATTGTCGTTGCACTGCGCGATTATTCATGATTGAATTGTTCCTTCCATTAGCTAAATACAGGGCTACGAAATAATTTTGTTGCGGAGTATATATGCGTCAATTGTCCATAGGTTCATGGACTTTTGACTTACGTAAAGAAAAGTGGTCTTCTTAATGCTCTTGATAGATCAGTGAGCCAGTTTAACGATACACGCAGGAATAAGCAGCTGACAATGTTAGAATGTCTTTGTGCGAAAAGCTCTCTGAGAAGGGAGAAATAGCACAAATTGAAGGAACTGATATCACGCTCATGAAATAACTTTTTACGGTATGTATGCTACACTATTACTGTAATTCTTATACGCAATAGTTTTTTTTATAGCTTTTAAAACTTAAGGGTTTTTCTAGCTCTTCAAAGCGGCGTCCAAGGAATTAGAACTGGAGAATCACCTACACCGCTCCTTCTGTTGGCATGGAAAATGACAGTGTTGAAGCATTTGAGTGAGGCGCCCCAGGACAGAGAAGCTTCTGAAATCGAACTTTTACATAAACGCCTTAAATTATACTTAGATGTAAAGCTATTGGTCCAGACATACTGTGAGGTAGAACTTCTCCTCTGGCCACCATTCGTCATTTAAAAATGATATCTGAAGATAAGAAGCGTAAAGTCATGTAAAGAATACAATAGTTTTTATACCTCATACTTCTCCAATCCCACAATACACTCTAACGACATTTCCCTTTACTGCAGTCTCGTCCAAACTGAGCCCCCGGGGCGCCAGCGCCCGCGACTGCCCGCGGCCAGCGCCCTGGGAGAATTCGGGTGTTGTCGCAGTGGCCGAGTCGTGTCGCTTAGCTGGCCGTGCGGACCGCCCTCCGTGCCTCGCCGTGCCCCTTTACGTGCCGGCAGCGGCCAAAAGCCGCACAAAGCCGTTAAGCAACAGACGTACGGCTGCAATGAATCGAGATGGATAGTCAACGGGAAGCAGACAAAAAGAAAGAGGAGCGGCGAGTCCGCGCTATTTAAACCCGAGTGGGAAATCAATTTCCCTTGTACTGCTGTCGAAAATCATGCCAAATGTTTAGTATGACATCGGGAATCTTACGTATTTAAAATAGTACTCGATTCAACGGCACTTTACTACCTGTCACAAATATCAGTTCGAAAATTTGTCGTAAGAGGAACGCCAGTCAATGTTTGAAAAACTGAAAGAAAATTTCAAGAGTGAAGTAAGTGTTTCCTATCACATGACTCTTTATAATTTATAAAGATGATAAATAAAACTATATTTTATAATCTGTCACTCAGCAATGTGCTATTTATCGAATATCACATTGTCCGCAACAAGGAAAATTTCTTTTCGGTTAATTTTTATATTTGGGTTGCATTAAATCGCGTACCACAGACATAAGAAAAAGTTTCAGGTGCGTTCTTTTTTTGCCACTTTCTGAAAAGCCGTCACAAATGCTCTCTCGGGAAGCAAAGTGTTATTAAGAGTCATTCGTTGTTTTTGTATATCTGTGTTTTATCGATGGGAAAATTATGTTGTAGTTTGATCTATATTTTAAATTAATTAAAATTCAGATATTCCAATAGATAAATATTTACTTTGCGACCACATTTCGCTGTCCTGGTTAGCGTGTTAGGCCGCTTCTCGGAGTAACTAGGGGAAAACGCATCTAAAACCAATCTTTCATTGTTAGTTTTTTTATTTGAGTTTCGATGAAAGAAACAATTGTTGAAATGATAAAAGTGTTTTAAAAAACAGGATTGTACAAAATTAATTGTGTGTTTTTTTGCCGTGGTAGGAGTAGGAAACAGGTGGGAAATGTTTGCGCGCAAGTTACAAATGCTCGCTGAGAGTTGCGAAAGCAGGGAAACCCTTTGCGGCTAGGAATCTCATCAAGGATTGCCTCGTCGACTCGGCTTGTATTTGTCCAGCAGACCTCACGGAAAAAATTGAAAAACTAGCTCTTTCGCCTCAAACTCTTGCTCGCCGAGTCGAAGATATGGCCTCAAACATGGAACAGCATTTAATGGAGAGAGCGGCGAACTTCATATCATTTTCTATCGCTCTTGACGAGTCCGCGGACGTTGCGGACATATCTCAGCTCGTCATAGTCGTTCGAGGTGTCGACGACACTCTACGTGTCACATAAGAATTTCTCTACGTTATACCACTAAAAGACACAACCACGGGGTTGGATATTTTTCTACCCGCGGAAAACGTGTTAGAGTCAGTGGGTTTAAAATGGGAACGCCTGACCAGTGTAACAACGGACGGAGCCCCTGCGCTACGAGGGATACGCACTGGATTTCTGAGTTTTGTCAGGTCAAAAATGGCTGAAGTTGGCTGTTCCTTATTCGCGGCAGTCCATTGTGTGATACACCAGGAGTCAATTTGTGGGAAGATTGTCAACATAAAAATGTTATGGAGACAGTTCTTTGAACGGTTAATTATCTTCGATCGCATGGACTCACACATCGCCAATTTAAAGAATTTCTGGATACTATCGAAGCAGAGTAACCCGATATCCCCTAACACGCCGAAGTTAAATGGATGAGCAGAGGAAAGGTGCCTCGTCGGTTTTTCTCCTTGAGAGGCGAAATAAATACCTTTTTGAAAATGAAAGGACGTCCAGAAGAATTACTTTGTGAACCTATGTGGGTGGCGAATTTGGCTTTTTTGAGTGTTGTCAGTGGTCATTTAAATACTTTGAACATTTCACTCCATGGCGAAAATCACTCTGTTGTTGATTTAGTGCAGACGATTCAAGCATTTCAAAAAATCTTATTTTGTGAGAAAAACAGTTGCACGAGAAGAATTGTTGTCACATTTCTGCACTAGACAGCGTTAAAGAAGATGTGGATTTTTCAGATCATGTTCACATCATTTCCGAATTACAAGAACAGTTTGAAAACAGACTTTTGGAGATAAGTGAGTTTCAGCCGGCCTTAGATATATTTGTTCGCATGTTTTCCCTTCGGGCAGAGGGCGTCTTACAAGTGCTTCAATTAGAGCTGATTGACCTGCAGTGTGATATCCGGCTGAAGGACCGCTTTCTTATGCGTAAATCTCTGGATGACTTTTACAGCTGTCTTCCACTAGAGAAAGATCCTCTTTTGCACAAGCACGCGGCCAAAGTTCTGTCAATGTTTGGTTGCACATATATTTATGAGCGCTTTTTCTCTCTGTTAAAGCTTGCTAAATCTAAGAACCCTTCATTACTTGGCGATAAAAATTTGACTAACTCTTTAAGGTTAGCAGTCTTACGGAATATTGTACCAAACCTAGAAAAAATCGTTTCTTCGAAAAAGAAAAACATATAAAGTGGTAATTGTCTTCTTTAACAATGTTGACTGTAGGACTTAGAGAGCTTTATAACGTTAATTCTATTTTTAATAAGTTTTCAAACTTGGTCAGTTAAAATTATTACGCACAAAACAGGAGACTAAGCATCCGATTTTTAAACTCTGACAAGGGATACAAAAAGCTGACCCCGGGACAGTCCAGTGCAGAGCAGTGCTGTGCGGTCTCACACGCTCCGCAGCTCTCTCTCGCTCCTATGGCAACACAAGCGACACACTGATCTACACTGCCTTGCGCCTAGGGGGCGCGGGCGCGCCCGCCGGGCGCAATACTTCAATGAGCCTACTTTACTGCATATTGTTGTTGTTGTTGTTGTGGTCTTCAGTCCTGAGACTGGTTTAATGCAGCTCTATCCTGTGCAAGCCTCTTCATCTCCCAGTACCTACTGCAACCTACATCCTTCTGAATCTGCTTAGTGTATTTATCTCTTGGTTTCCCTCTACCATTTTTACCCTCCACGCTGCCCTCCAATACTAAATTGGTGATCCCTTGATGCCTCAGAACATGTCCTACCAACCGATCCCTTCTTCTCGTCAAGTTGTGCCACAAACTTCTCTTCACCCCAATCCTATTCAATACCTCCTCGTTAATTATGTGATCTACCCATCTAATCTTCAGCATTCTTCTGTAGGACCACATTTCGGAAACTTCTATTCTCTTCTTGTCCATGTTTCACTTCCATACATGGCTACACTCCATACAAATACTTTCAGAAATGACTTCCTGACACTTAAATCTATACTCGATGTTAACAAATTTCTCTTCTTCAGAAACGCTTCCCTTGCCATTGCCAGTCTACATTTTATACCCTCTCTACTTCGACCATCATCAGTTATTTTGCTCCCCAAATAGCAAAACTCTTTTACTACTTTAAGTGTCTTATTTCCTAATCTAATTCCCTCAGCATCACCCGACTTAATTTAACTACATTCCATTATCCTCGTTTTGCATATGTTGGTGTTCATCTTATACCCTCCTTTCAAGACACTGTCAATTCCGTTCAAATGCTCTTCCACAAGTCCTTTGCTGTCTCTGATGGAATTACAATGTCATCGCCGAACCTCAAAGTTTTTATTTCTTCTCCCTGAATATTAATACCTACTCGAAATATTTCTTTTGTTTCCTTTATTGCTTGCTCAATATACAGATTGAATAACATCGGGGAGAGGCTACAACCCTATCTTACTCCCTTCCCAACAAATGCTTCCCTTTCATGTCCCTCGACATTTACTGCATATACAACCACATTTTCTCTTTGTTCTCGCTAGTGGGTTCGAACGGAACTGGCTTACCTTTCGATCTAGAAATAGTTATCTCAATGCACTCTGCTCTTCTGGATGTTACAAAAGTAACTTGTAATGTTCTGAAATAAGAGAGACGCACATTCCTACATGTTCCTCCAAAACTGGTAACATGTGAATGCTTGCGAATCCATGTCATAATAAATGAAAGTTTGAATTTTTGCCATATATGCACAGCAATATGAATTTTGCTGTCCTCAGGTAAAAAGAAGAAATGTATAATGAGGCTGGACATGTATTTCAGAGCCTCGCCCCATCAAAAGCTAATCTTGTTGAAGCACATAAATTCTGCTGCCCCATCCGCTGGATACCTATTTGTGTAATTTGAAGATGGGAGTAAGACAGTCGGGTAGCAGCTACAACGCAAAAGCATTAATGCATACAAGGATAATTTTTTAAACAGAATTAAATATAAGGGAGAAGCAATTAACATTTTGAAGTTTACCTGTGACACTGCAATTCTGTCAGAGACAGCAAAGAACTTGGAATAACGGTTGAGTGGAATAGATAGTGCCCTGGAAAGGGATTTTCAGATAAACCTCAATGGAACTAAATGAAAGGTAATGGAACGTATTCGAATTAAACCTAGCAGTACCAACGGATTTTCCATAACGTGTAGTACAAAAGGGGGTGGTAATATTTGACCAACACAAAAATATACGTGTTTCGTTAATTTTCGTTGTCATTTACGCACAACATACTTTTTAAAGATATATTATCCACTGAGAAGACCTAAATTTTTGGATTAAGTTTTACTTAAAAATTTAAAACAATTACGGAATCTTGTAGGAGATATCATCAAAAATCAGAAATATATTATTTCAAAATTTTAAAATCTAATGTAGATGACTAGATAACAGTGTTCTGGAAACGTAGGCATAAAGTACCCCTCCCCTTGGTAATGCGAGGGTTAAATCAGGTTTTGTTATGGGAATCTGATTACGAAATGAGACAGTAAAAGGACTGTTGGGCAGCAAAATAACAGATTATGGCCGAGGTAGTGAGGATATAAAATGAAGACTGCCTATACCAAAAAAATATTAATGAAAAAGTGGGATTTGCTAAGATCGAATATCAATTTAAGTGTTTGGAAGTATTTCCTGAAAGTATTTGTGTGGTTTCCTAGATGCTACTCCAGGTGGATGTAAAAATGAATGTGCGTAATGGAAAATACTGAACGCGAAAGTAAACATTTTGCCCTGTCTGACTACCCCCTGAAGCAGATCTTAGGATGGCTTAACGGTGATATTACTTCATCGTTCTTGCTCTTTAACATATAAATCACAACATAAGAATAAATGAATAGTAACTACTTAATGTTAATGTATCTGTTTATACCTTAATTGTTGATTGAAACCCCTTCACTTATTACACATGTTTATATGTCGATGTGCAATGGACATAAATTGATACAAATGAATTTCCTGACTAATGTTATTGATCAAAAAAATGTGCCCCTTTTTATGGGTACGCGATGTAATATAAATAACGCGAGATAACTGTTTTCACCTACGTCCCAAATACTAGACTGCACTACTTTCAAAGATGGTCTACAATTGTGTGGATCCTTAGCTGAAATGAAACTTTAGTGGTCACAGCTGTTCAGCTTTATAGCCCTAATAAGCCGAAGCAATCAATATCACTAAATGTACTGCGTCTCGTGCGTCGGAGTGATGGTTCTCGTAGATGTCTGCGACGATGGAAGAACTCCAGCCACGAAACAGAAAACTCGTTCAAAGACGAGGTCGGAAGAAGGCGGTCCTCTGACTAGTATCATCTATTACTATCTTCTCCTCTCTGTGTTCCACAGATAAGAAACGAGAACACCCAGTCACAAGAACGGGATTTAGGTGCCTCAACGTGAGTATAGACAAAGATGTGCTCTCAATCACTGAACGCTGCGTTCTCAACAACGACACTCTACCGGGGGGCGAAGTCCAGAATAGTATAAGTTAGCAACACCTTAAGGCACCTAAAGAAACTTCCCAATGCCTTGTGGCACTGTATCATGCAAATTAATCATTTGCCAGCATTTCTCCTACCATGATAAACCTTGGTGACAGCTTTCTCAGCTCGAGCATTATCCCCCTGAGTTCCACCACGCGTCATCACAAATCAGTTTTGGTATGATGCTTGATGAGAAAAGCTAGATCTGGGATTGCACAGCAAGCTTCGCCTGCATCACTCATTACACTGCAAGTGTTGTCATTTTTGGCAATCTCCTAACCCACTGTCACAATCCTTGTCGGTCCAATCATAAACCTTACAAACTCATTTCCTCTTTCTTCCCCTCCTACCTTCTGAGGAGGCAGTGCCGTCACAGATGGTGCCGAATCTGCGTTCTTCGGAAATACTAAATGCGTCTGTACCATTTCAGTACCCAAAACATCTGCAATACAATCAACCTTATTGATAGCTTTCTGTGTCACCTCCTAAGTATCTACAACAAAATGACTGTCGGCAGCTGCACTCTGCAAGATACAAAAATCACCGGCACTTGTGCTTCCCTTCACATCTGGTCCAGGCTGCAGAAATTCGCAACATCTCCGGCAGGGTATCCCCCACTAATTACACAAACAACAAACGAGGAGAACAAAGTAGTACGGCGACAAGGACACTTAATCTAATTCTATCCTAACACTTACTGTAACTTCAGTCCTCCGCTTGAAGGGATACTCATTACTATTACTTTACGTGCTAAAAATAGTGAGCCACATTTATTGCTCAAATTGAAATATATTGCTCATTAAAAAGGCGTAAACTACCATAAAACTCCCACTTTTCGACAAAACTCATCTTCCCCTCCTTAGAAGCAACACATGGTTAACACCTTATACACTTCCAGACAATGAGCCACACCCATTGATAATACGTATAAATAACGTTCACATTTACACATCCTCAGAACACAGTCTGAGTCTACTTGCCACATGCCACACATGAAAACAGAACTGAAACCTGGTTAAAGGTGTACTGACTTGATGTGACACTCGCAGGGGGAAAAAGAACAATCAGTTCACTCATCCACTGCATATTGATGCTGTGTATTGACAAAACTGCAACCCTGCGGTAGTCGAGAGTCATCGTATCCATGAGAGGTGGCTGGTATGATTCCTCTGTCAGTGAAATTGGAAGTGACACACACTTCTTAGATCAAAATGTAGAGGGCCAAGATTAGATTAGATTAGATTAGATTTACTTTCATTCCAACTGATCTATAGTGAGGTGGTCCTCCAGGATGTGGGACATGTCACAAAAACAATAATACACCACAGATATTTACAACTGAAACAAATAAGTTAAAGTACCTTCCACAGGTCCCAAGTGGAATTATTCTCATTTTTTAATGAACTCTATATGAAAGAATGATTTTACAAACACTAATGCACTGAATTTAAAATTTAAAAAAATATTTTTTATGAGGAAATAAACATGTAATAGAACTACTACAATACTTATTTACAATGAACA
Source organism: Schistocerca gregaria (assembly GCF_023897955.1). Lineage (NCBI taxonomy): Eukaryota > Metazoa > Arthropoda > Insecta > Orthoptera > Acrididae > Schistocerca > Schistocerca gregaria. The sequence continues at coordinate 396,701,413 of NC_064931.1, read as the reverse complement.
CATTACTGCACTGAAATGGCGCAGAAGTTCGATTGTACTTACACACACACACACACACACACTCTTATTTACAATGAACACATTACTGCACCGAAATGGTGCAGAAGAATTCAATTGGTCCTGCTGAGAAATTGATCAATGCAGTTGAAGCAGTTGGCCACAAATAAATCCTTTAGGCTTCTCTTAAACTGAATTTCATTGGTTAAGCTTTTTATCCGGCTGGAGTGGCCGTGCGGTTCTAGGCGCTACAGTCTGCAACCGAGCAACTGCTACGGTCACAGGTTCGAATCCTGTCTCGGTCATGGATGTGTGTGGTGCCCTTAGGTTAGTTAGGTTTAATTCTTTCTAAGTTCTAGGCGACTGATGACCTCAGAAGTTAAGTCGCATAGTACTCAGAGCCATTTTTGGTAAGCTTTTTATGGGTGCTGGCATGTTATTGAAAATGTGTGTCCCTGAATAATGCACACCTTTTTGTACAAGAGTAAATGACTTTAAATCCTTGTGAAGATTATTCTTACTTCTAGTATTGATTCCATGAAAAAGTGATATGTTTTTAATGACAGATTTCATTAAGGAATAAATATATTGAGAGGCAGTAGTTAGTATCCCTAGTTCCCTAAACTGGCTTCTGCCGGATGTTCTTGAGTTCACGCAATATATAACGTTTACTGCATGTTTTTATGCCAGGAAAACTTTAGCTTGGCTTGATGAATCACCCCAAAAATTAATCCCATATGACATTATGGAATGAAAGTAAGCATAGTATGCCAGTTTTTTCATGTTTATATCCCCTGTGTTGAACACAATCAGCACGGCAAATTAAGATTTGTTAAGACGCTTCAGCAGTTACGTGGTGTGCTCTTCCCAGTTAATTTATTATCAAGCTGTAATCCCAAGAATTTAACACTGTCCACTTCTTCTATCTGCTTGTCATTGTATGTTAGGCATATACTTGTGGGACACCCCTTACAAGTTCTGAAATGCATGTAGTGATAATGTTACTGATGGAAGGTCATTGATATACAGAAGAAAAAGTAAGGAGCCTAAAATGGAACCTTGTGGGGTGATGGCTTATAGCTTAATTCATGTCTCTTTCCTAATAACATTCTTTGTTTCCTGCCAGAGATATAAGATTTGAACCATTTTGCAGCATTTCCCATTACTTAAGGGGATATTGTAATTTACACAGTCAAAATCCTTTGACAGATCACAAAACATACCAGTTGCCTGCAGTTTTTGTCTAATGAATGAAACACATCTTCACTGTAAGTGTAGATAACATTCTCAACATCAGAATATTTTAGAAATCCGAACTGCGACTTTGACAGTATGTTATTTGAGATATGGTGGTTATAAAGCCTATTGTACATTACTTTTCTAAATTTTTTGGAAATGTGGCAAAAGTGAAATTGGACGGAAATTTGATGCTGTTTCTTTATCTCCCTTCTTAAACAGTTGCCTAACTTCAGCATATTTTAACGATTCGGGAAATATTCCACTGATAAACGACTGGTTACACAGATAGCTTAATATGTTACTTAACTCAAAATCACATACTCTAATTTACTTTGTTGATATTTCATCATACCCACTAGATGTCTTTGATTTTAAGTATTTTATAATGAACATTATTTCTGCTGGGGTAGTGAGGGTCAAATTCACATTATGGAAGTTACTTGAAATGTCTGGTCTGAGGTATTCCAAGGCAGCACCTCTCTATAGAACTAGACAACCCCTTCTTTTCAGTAACAGTTATAAAATGTTTGTTCAAAAGTTCTGAAACGCTATACACATCTGTCACCAATGTATCATTTACTCATAATGCTATTTGCCCCTCTTCGTGTCTCGTTCTATCGGTCTCCTTCTTCACTATATCCCACATTGTCTATATTTTGTTATCTGATATGACAATCTTTTCCTTGTAATATACACTCCTGGAAATTGAAATAAGAACACCGTGAATTCATTGTCCCAGGAAGGGGAAACTTTATTGACACATTCCTGGGGTCAGATACATCACATGATCACACTAACAGAACCACAGGCACATAGGCACAGGCAACAGAGCATGCACAATGTCGGGACTAGTACAGTGTATATCCAACTTTCGCAGCAATGCAGGCTGCTATTCTCCCATGGAGACGATCGTAGAGATGTTGGATGTAGTCCTGTGGAACGGCTTGCCCATGCCATTTCCACCTGGCGCCTCAGTTGGACCAGCGTTCGTGCTGGACGTGCAGACCGCTCAATGGGGGACAGATCCGGAGATCTTGCTGGCCAGGGTAGTTGACTTACACCTTCTAGAGCACGTTAGGTGGCACGGGATAGATGCGGACGTGCATTGTCCTGTTGGAACAGCAAGTTTCCTTGCCGGTCTAGGAATGGTAGAACGATGGGTTCGATAACGGTTTGGATGTACCGTGCACTATTCAGTGTCCCCTCGACGATCACCAGAGGTGTATGGCCAGTGTAGGAGATCGCTCCCCACACCATGATGCCGGGTGTTGGCCTTGTGTGCCTCGGTCGTATGCAGTCCTGATTGTGGCGCTCACCTGCACGGCGCCAAACACGCATACGACCATCATTGGCACCAAGGCAGAAGCGACTCTCATCGCTGAAGACTACACGTCTCCATTCGTCCCTCCATTCACGCCTGTCGCGACACCACTGGAGGCGGGCTGCACGATGTTGGGGCGTGAGCGGAAGACGGCCTAACGGTGTGCGGGACCGTAGCCCAGCTTCATGGAGACGGTTGCGAATGGTCCTCGCCGATACCCCAGGAGCAACAGTGTCCCTAATTTGCTGGGAAGTGGCGGTGCGGTCCCCTACGGCACTGCGTAGGATCCTACGGTCTTGGCGTGCATCCGTGCGTCGCTGCGGTCCGGTCCCAGGTCGACGGGCACGTGCACCTTCCGCCGACCACTGGCGACAACATCGATGTACTGTGGAGACCTCACGCCCCACGTGTTGAGCAATTCGGCGGTACTTCCACCCGGCCTCCCGCATGCCCACTATACGCCCTCGCTCAAAGTCCGTCAACTGCACATACGGTTCACGTCCACGCTGTCGCGGCATGCTACCAGTGTTAAAGACTGCGATGGAGCTCCGTATGCCACGGCAAACTGGCTGACACTGACGGCGGCGGTGCACAAATACTGCGCAGCTAGCGCCATTCGACGGCCAACACCGCGGTTCCTGGTGTGTCCGCTGTGCCGTGCGTGTCATCATTGCTTGTACAGCCCTCTCGCAGTGTTCTTTTTTCCATTTCCAGGAGTGTATTTGCTTTGATGTTCGTATTATAGTCTTTAATATTTTTTAATATTTCTTGTAATGTGCTAGAGCATCAACATCAGAACTGTTTAGGATTGACAGATACAGTATTCTTTTTGTTTTACAAGATACCTCTATTCCTTGAGTAATCCATGGCTTCTTTGTAGACTTTACTTTAAGCTTGGTTAGTTTTGGGGAAAAACAGTGTTCGAATAAAGTGAGCATTTTATTAGCAAAAGTGTTATATTTTTCATTCATGCCATGAGCAGTGTAAACATCAGTCCAGTGAATGTCTCTGAGGATTGTCATAAAATAATCAATTTTTGGCTTATTGATTACCCTCTTGAGCTCAGCTTTAACAAATTTGGTATCCTGTTCAGTATTAACATTTAACAGAAGGAACTGCATGCCATGGTCTGAGAGGCCATTGACTATTTGTTTTGTAATATAGTTTTGTTCATAGGACTTTTCTATAAAGGTAGTATCAACAGCTGTTTGTGAGCAATTGGCTACCCCAGGGGGGAACTTTACAGTGGGAATTAAGTTGAATGATAGTGTTACTAACTCAAATAATTTCTTATTGGGAGAGTCAACATTGGAATCACCAGCAACCACTATTTCTTTGTTTTTGGTTGTTAAATGGGCCAGTACAACTTCAAGGTGGTTTATGAACAGATTAAAGTTACTTGCAGGTGCTCGATATTCACTTAATATTGTGAAGGATTTTTTGTAAAATTCTACTTCTGTCACACATGCTTCCATATGCTGTTCTAAGCAAAATTTAAGAATGCCTATGTTCTTAAATTTATGACAGTTCTTGATGAATGCGGCAACTCCTCCTTTCTCCATTTCGGCTCTACAAAAGTGAGATGCTAACCTAAACCCTGTAAGACTAAAAAGTTATATACTAGTGATCACATGATGTTCAGACCGGCAGATTATGTCAGTTGGCTTTGAGGACCCTAATTCACCTACACAGATAATTAATTCATTAATTTTATTTCTCAGTCCTCGAATATTTTTATGCAATAAAGATAGCTGACATTTCACATTGACTGAGTTAAAGTTGGGTAGTGCTGAAATATCTGTTGATTTTTGAAATTTTTAAAGAATAGCTGTCTATGCTGATGTAATGACCTAGAATTATATTTTTTGGTTCCTTTCTCATACTGAACCTCTGTCTGAGCCCTAACCTCTCTTAAAATTTATTCTTTTTGTCCTCCCTACCCTACAAAATGGTCTTTTCTGAACCCTATAACCACTGGTATTTTATCACTCATGATAGTGCCTTCCCCCTTTAACTTTCCTGCTATTTTCCCAGTCAGTTTACCCTTCCCTTTCCTGATGAGGTGAAGGCCATGCCTAGTATAATCCTACCTATTGAGAGAATCAACAGGACCCACACCAATGTGTGACCCTGCACACGACATAAGCAGCCGTTCCAACTCCAAATTAACTCTCTTGACTCAAGAGTTCAAATGAGGTCGGTCATGGCCATCAAGAACAGATACAAAGTCAATACTATTATGCTTCGATGCTGATGAAATCTTTGCAAGGTCACGCTCCATGCTGTACCCAGGATCTCTGTCAATAATATTACATGGCCCACCCACTATAACCATGGTGTCTGCCTTAGTGAAATCTTTGCAAAGTAATCATAAATCTTCTATCACCTGCTCCAGATCAAAACTAGGTTTAAAAAAATTGGTGACTCGGTATTCTGATTCTAGTTCATCATGCAAAAGTTGGCCATCACCTATTCCACGGGAACTACCTAAAAATAACACTTTCTTTCTCTTTACTGATTTTCCTACATTCTTACTTTTCACTTTGCTGCTGAAAGTTTGTTGTGCCCTGTCTACACCTGCAATTACTTGAGGCTCTCTAGCTTTTAACTGAAGCAACAGGTCAAACCTATTTTCCACATTCTCCACGAAGCTGTCAGATAAGATGGATGACCTCTACATGTGGGGGTCTGAGTTGAGGTGGTGGATTGTTGTCGGGATGATGATCCACGGCTGCTCATAAAAACTTCACTACTATTCATACATCTGACTGAAGAACAAACTAGAACATTCTGTGGTGCAACGTCCTCCATAGCGTGTGCTGAACGTAGCGAGTGTTAAGGAACTGACGCAAGAGGTGGCCATGGTCTCAAACGACTGGCTTCTATGGATGAAGGCTGGTTGCATCTGGTAGTTGGCCCACAGGCTGGAGGATACTAAGCTCACAGCACTGATCTTAAAACCAGCAGCTGGAGCCCACAGTTATTGGAGGCCAAATCTCGTGGTGGCTGCTTGTAGCATCGTGTCGCCTCGAGGAGTGGCATACACATCTCCTCGTAAATATTAGGTACCAGACTACGACACCTTTGACTGAAAATAATGGTAATTTATGTTGGAACAGAGCGTTCTTACTTTGCAAATCACAGCTATCAACCATGTAGACCATAAGAAGTGTATTGATTGGATGTGTGGTAACTGGCCCACCAACGCCTTTCTGCTGTGTCGTCGTTATGGCAGTGCCAGCTATTTTCCTGGGGCACAATTTGGGAATCTGCCAGTGGCATTGCGGCATCTGACGTAATGGTGTTTGGTTGGCTCTGAGCTGGCCCTCTTCCAAGATCTTTTGCAACAGCCATGGAAACATCAACATTTTACTCAGTAGCGCCGAAAAATAGTGGTGGCGCTGCAGATAGAATAACTGAATAGACGATACTGAGTCGAACCGGGGAAAACAAGAAACTTATGGCGCAACTTCGTTTCATAGGGCGCATCCTGAGGAATCAAGGAATTGTCAATTTGGTAATGGAGAGAAGTGTGTATATGTGGGTGTTGGGGAGGGGGGAGGTGTTAAAACTGTAGAGGGAGGTAAAGTCTTGAATACAATTGGTAGGTTCAGACTAATGTACTTGCATTAGCTGTGCAGCGCTGAAGAGGCTTGCACAGAATACACTAGCTTGGGTAGTTGCATGAATCCAGTCTTCAGTCTGTAGAATACAACAACAATATTGGGAAATGGGGCAAAATCGAAAGGTCGGCTTCAGGTTCACAATTTCTCGAGTTCTTTTGAGGGAAAACTCACGTATAAGGTAGATCTCGTGTGATGCAGCACCCTTGGCTGTTGACATGGCAAAAGACGTTTCTATATTCCTCTAGAGAAGCCGTCCGGGGTGCCTGAACGGTTCTAGGCGCTACAGTCTGGAACCGCGCGACCACTATGGTCACAGGTTCGAATCCTGCATCTGGCATGGATGTGTGTGATGTCCTTAGCTTAGTTAGGTTTAAGAAGTTCTAAGTTCTAGGGGACTGATGACCTCAGAAGTTAAGTCCCATTGTGCTCAGAGCCATTTGAACCATCTGAAAATAGAGATTGTAAAGGAAATAGTCGTGTTTACCTACCACTTAATAGCAGGTAGTCAGCTCAGTAATGTCAATTAAAATTAACGGAACAGTGCTTGTTGATTAGTATTGTGATTTCCGATTACTTCATGTTGGTCTTCGAGAGAAAACCCAAGTTACAGATGTTGTTCCAACGTAATTTTCATAAGGCAAGTGAATGACACGATTGGTCAATCGCTTTATGCTGTATAGTTAACTGAGTATCGGACTTCATTTCCGGTAGACTGCAGTTTGGTTTGTGAACCATAAATGATCTGATAAACTGCTAGTCCTTATTTGGATCACAACAATGGGAGAAGAGCTCCATGTCAGTAGTTTTGCATTCTTTCACGAATAGCTGAACACAAAACTGAAAGGTATTATTTTAAATATACTTAAATATATTCATAATTCTTAAGAGCTAACAAGATAGATGATTACGTAGCGGAAGCTGAAGAACAAAGGACGATACGAAACAGGAAGGCATCTCCTAGCTGATCGCAGAAAAAATATGAAGGCCTCTCTGTTGTTTATCATCATATAAAATATTGCATGTAGTTACTAACATTTGTGAACTCTATGGTACACCCATATTTCATAAGCATAAAAAAGAAATATTTTCTTGGTGTCTTAATTTGCCTACGATATATTTTACTACGAAACTGGCTGTTACGTGAGTAATTATTCAAGTCGTGTGCCAGAAAATTATAAGATTGGTGTATACAAGAAAAACAATGCACTAATTGACATGGTTTAAATAAACAGTTTGACAAATCATTTACATTGGCATGGGAGATATTTGTAGCAGATACACTAACTTAAAGTTTGACAGGTATCAATGTTCGGTGGATAAGAGGGCAAATCAGTTCAGTGATGTGTCTGCCTGTGGGAAATGATGCAACGACTGCTGGAGTGACGTCGCAGTTGGCTTGTATGATGTCAATCGGTCGGTGACGACCGACTTAGTACGAGCTCTGGTTGTGCACGTCGCAGCAGAGGTGGTCATCGAGGCGCGGCCCGTCCAAGACTGTAGCCATGAAAGCCGTGCGAGGCTTGACTCGCGCTGCCTGTTCACCGGCCGCACTGGACTACAGCAGTCTCGTCCGAGCGAGTCCCTGACGTCACCCCAAGGGCCGAGTAGTGCTGTTGCGAAACTACCTGTATGCCACAGGCTCCGCAGAGTCGCGCATGCAGACCGAGCCCACTGGCCGCGGCCCCACTGCCCCGAACGGAGCGAGCCTGTGACGTCACTGCACGAGTGCCTTGCGCAAGCGCTGGTGTACTGCGGCCTACGGGCTGTTGGTAGCACTGACCGTAGTTGTGAGCTACGGGCTACGATCTGCTAGTGGAGCAGAGTTTGGTTCGTATGTTCAAATGTGTGTGAACTCTTGTGGGACTTAAGTGCTAAGGTCATTAGTCCCTAAGCTTACACACTACTTAAACTAAATTATCCTAAGGACAAACACACACACCCATAGACGAGGGAGGACGTGAACCTCCGCCAGGACCATCCCCACAGTCCATGACTGCAGTGCCTTAGACCGTGAGAGTTAGGTGGAGTGGTGGGATTTCTTCATTTTTCTCGTAACACACGAAATGAACGCACAAACTAAACGTGGTTCACAGAAGAAGGAGCACATGTCAAGGAAAAGGGAAGTAAAAGAAAAACTAATCAGTGGTGAGTAGAGAACCACACAGCCTGAAGAGAATTTTAAAGGTTCAGTTTGGACCATGTTAAGGCCTATCGTGGATGGTGTTAGGAAAAGCGTTCATTTTGTTTGCTGTTCACTGTGCGGTGAATTTTCCTATCATGCTGAAGGATCAAGTGGCACTTCGTACATTTCTCGCCATCCATGGGTCTCTAATAAACAATGGTCTTACGTGGAAGAGAAAACGAATTCCTAAACCCGCTCAGAAGATAACTGTCGATAAATGCCTTTCTATGCGTCCAATTGACGTGAGGTCTTACGGAACTATAAGAGGTGAAGGTCTTATGGATCTGGTTCAGACGTTAATTGACACTGCAAAGGCCATTATGTCTCACCCCACACTGTGTCATGGTACATGGCAGAAAGTGTTATAAGCCTATGACATATAATTATGCCTGAGGTAATTGCTCCTGTTTCATTGACTAGACTCTGAGATCTCTCATTTTGTTTAAAACTCAGTTTCTAGATGAACCAAAAACGGGAGGTAACATTCTAAGAGAACTGTTTAGTCGATTTATGTCTTGGTATCCACGACTCTATTTTGAAAGACATGCATTACACAACTGATCAAGGTACCAACATTGTCGTTGAACTGCACGATTATTTACGATTGCATTGTTCCTGCCATATGCTAAATACAGCTTTATGAAATAATTTTGATGCGGAGTATCGCTGGAATAAGCAACTGACAATGTTGGAATGTCTTTGTGCGAAAAGCTCTCTGAGAAGGGAGAAATACCCGAAATGAAGGAACTGATATCACGCTGATGAAAGAACTTTTTACAGTATCTATGCTATTCTGTTACTGTAATTCTTATACGCAATCGTTTATTTTAAAGCTTTTAAAACATAATTTTTTGTAGCTCTTCAAAGCGGCGTCCAAGTAATTGGAACTGGAGAAATCACCTACACTGACATGGACGATGACAATGCTGAAGATTTGAGTGAGGTGCCCCAATACAGAGAAGCTTCTGAAATCGGACTTTTACATAAACACCTCAAATTTTACTTAGATGAAAAGCTATTTCTCCAGAGATATTGTGAGGTAGGAACTATCCTCTGGCCACCATTCGTCATTTAAAAATGATATCTCAAGATAAGATGCGTAAAGTTATGAAAAGGATGCAGTAATTTCCCTTCGTCATAAACATATACACCAACAGCCCGTAGGCCGCAGTACACTACGGTTTGAGCACGGCACTGGTGCAACGACGTCACGGGTTCGCTCACTGAGGAGCAGCGAGGCCGCTCCCGTAGGCTGCGTCTCTATGCGGAACTCTGCTGAGCCACTGGCGTACAGGTGATTTCGCAACAGCACTTTTCGGTTCTTGGGTTGACGTCAGGGACTCGCTCGGCCCGAGACTGCTGCAGTCCAGTGCCGCCGCAGCTCGCGGGACGAGCCTCTGTGCACGACTCTGCACAGTGTGGCCTGTCGGACCTCGATGCGACTGCCCTGGCTGAACCGGTAGCGCCCAGCAAAGCTCGCACAGCTGTCATGGCTACGGTCCTGGACGGGCATCGCCTCGATGCCCAACCCTGTAACGAAGTGCACAACCAGAGCTCGCATACAGCTAGTCGTCACCGACCGATTGACAACATACAAGCCAACTGCAACGTCACTCCAGCAGTGGTTGCACCAATTCCCACGGGCAGACACATCACTGAACTGACTTAACCTCTTATCCTCAGAACTTTGATACCTCTAAAATTTTAAGTTAGTGTATCCTGTACAAAGTTATCCCATGCCAATGTAAATGATTTGTCAAACTGTTTGTTTAAAACATGTAAAATAGTATATTTTTTCTTGTATACACCAATCTTTTAATTTTATTGTACACGACTTGAATGAGTACTCACGTAACAGTCAGTATAGTAGTCAAATGTATCGTATACAAACGTAAGACACCAAGAACATTTTTCTTTCTTTATATTTATGAAAGACGTTTGTACCAGAGAGTCCACAAATGTTAATAAGTACGTGTTAATATTTTCTATGATAATAAATAACAGAGAATCTCTCACATTTTTTTCTGCTATCAGCTTTTTTTTTAAATCTCATTTTGTTCGTTTTTGTTCGTTGCATCTGCTCGGGGCGGACGACATAAGACATCCGTTTAAGATCGTTGTTGATCGATTAACTCCTTTTTTTTTATTATTACAGAGGACAGCTAACCTTCTGACCGAGCACGCTGAGGTTCCGTGCTAGCGTCAACTAGGAGATGACTTCCTGTTTCGTATCGTCTTTTGTTCTTCAGCTTTCACTATGTAAGCATCCATTTTGTTAGCTGTTAAGAACCATGAATATGTTTAAGTATATTTAAATTAGTACCTTTCAGCTTTGTGTTCAGCTATTCGTGAAAGAAATGCAAAACTGCTGACATGGAGTCCATCCGCTATTGGTGTCATCCAAATACTGATTAGCAATTTATCAGATCATTTATGGTGCACCAAAGAACCTACAGTCTTTCAGAAACGAAGTCTGATACTCAATTATCTATAGAACATAATGCGATTGACCGATCACGTTATGCACTTGCCTTATGGAAATTACATTTGAGCCACATCTGTAACTTTGCGTTTCTCTCGAACACCAACAAGGAGTAATCGGAAATCAGAACAGGAATCAACAAGCATTGCTCGGTTAATTTGATTGACATTGCTGAGTTAACTAACAACTTCCAATCGCTCATCCATGTTCCTGAGAGGTTGTTGCTATTGTTGGATGTGGACCGCTTATACTGTGGTCACTTCATGTGTGGTTTCAGTTTAACGTCATACCAGAGACATTTCTGATTACAACAACAAAATAATACAAGAACCGCTACTTCAGTTCGCTGTATCGGCCAGTAGTGTGAGACAAATAGCTTTTCCCATACAAGAATGAGCAACGCTGTTAATTTAGAGCAATATAGAAACGTCTCTTGCCATATCAACAGCTGATGGGGGTGAATCACACGAGATCTACCCTACTCAAGAGTTCTCCCACTAAAGAACTTGCAAAATTGTCGACCAGTAGCCTACCTCTCCCTCCCGCCCCATTCCTCAATGATGTTGCTGTGGCCCACAGTCTGAAGACTGGTTTAATGCAGCTGCCCAAGCTAGTTTATTCTCTGCAAGGCTTTTCAGCCTTGCACAGCTAATGCAATGAATTTGCTAACTGTATTCAAAACTTAGTCTTCCTCTACAATTTTAACGTACCCCACCCTTTCCAATACCAGCATATACACACTTTTCTCCATTACCAAACTGACAATTCCTCGATGCCTCAGGAAATGCCCTATGAAACGAAGTTATGTCATAAATGTCTTGTTTTCTCCAATTCAACTCAGTATCTTGTAATCAGTTATTCGATCTGGAGCGCTACTACTATTTTTCGGCCCTAATGAGTAAAATTGTGATGTTGCCATGACTGTTGCAAAAGAGTGGGCCAGCTCAGAGCCGACCAAACACGATATCGTTAGATGCAGGAAAGCCACTGGCAGATTCCCACACATTATGCCCCACGAAAGGGGCTGACACCGCCATAACGACGACACAGCAGAAAGGCGTTGGTAGAGCAGTTACTACACATCGAATCAACAGACTTCTTATGGCCTACATGGTTGCAATCTGTACCCACATAAATTACCATTATTTTCAGTAATAGGTGTCACAGTCGGTTGCTACTACTTACGAGGAGAGGTATATACCACCCCACGAGGCAACATGATGTTACAAGCGGCCACAAAGGGGATTTGGTCTCCACTAACTGTGGGCCTCTGCTGTTGGTCTTAAGATCAGTGCTGTGGGCTTAGCATCTTCCAGCCAATGGGTCAACTACCAGGTGCAACCAGCCTTCCACCATAGAGGGCAACGTTTTGAGACCATGGCGACCAACTATGGAGGACGTTTCACCACAGAACGTTCTAGTTTGTTCTTCAGTAAAATATATGACTAATACTGAAATTTTTATGAGCAGCCATCAATCATCATCCCGACAACAATCCACCACCTCAACTCAGAGTTCCACCTGTAGAGGTTATACATCCTGGACCTCCACATTTTGATGTCATAAGCGTGTGTCACATCTAAATTTAAGTGACAGAGGAACCTTGCCAGCCACCCTCCCTGGAGACAATGACTCTCGACTACCTCAGGGTTGCAGTTTCGTCGAGACACAGCATCAGTATGCAGTGGATGAGTGCTGTAAGTGTTCTATTTTGAGTCCACTGACTGGTCTTTATTTTCCCCCGCGAGTATCACGTCGACACATTGCACCTTTTAGTAACTTTTCAGTTCCGTTTTCATGTGTGACATGAGTCAAGTAAACGCTGACTGTGTTCTGAGGATGTGTAAATATGAATGTTACTTTTGCCTATCAGCAATGGGTGTGGCTCATTGTCTGGAAGTATATAAGGTGTTAACCATGCGTAGCTCCTTAGGAGGGGAAGATGAGTTTTGTGGAGAAGTCGGAGTTTTGTGGTAGTTTATGCCGTTTTGAATTGGCAGTGTATTTCATTTCGAATAATAAATGTGGCTCACTACGTTTAAGCACGTTAAGTTTTAGTCATGAGTAGCTGCTCGAACGGAGAAGTTAAGTTACAGTAAGTGTTAGCCGACAAAACACCATAACGTCAGATGCAGCAATGCCACTGGCAGATTCCCACATTGTGCTCCAGAGAAGGGGTTGGCACCGCCATAATGACGACGCAGCTGGAAGGCGTTGGTAGCCCAGTAACTAAACATCCAATCAACAGACTTCTTATGCTCTACATGAGTACAAGCTGTGATTTGCAAAGCTCTGTCCCAACATAAATTACCATTATTTTTAGTCAAAGGTGTCTCAGTCTGGTAGCTACTATTTAAGAGGAGAGGTACTGCCGCTCCACGAGGGGACATTACGCTACAAGCAGCCGCCATGGGATTTGGAACTCACTAACTGTGGGACCCCGCTGCTGGTTTTGAGATCAGTGCTGTGAACTTAGCATCTTTGAGCCTGTGGGCCAACTACCAGGTACAACCAGTCTTCAGCCATAGAAGACAGTCGTTTGAGACCATGGTTACCAGTTGCGTCAGTTCCTTAACACTCGCAGTCTTCAGCACACACTATGGAGGACGTTGCACCACAGAATGTCCTAGTCTGTTTTTCAGTAAAATGTGTGACTAACAGTGAAGTTTTTATGAGCAACCATGTGTCATTATTCCGGCAACAATCCACCACCTCAACTCAGACATCCACGTGTAGAGGTCATCCATCCTGGACCTCCACATTTTGATGTCAGAAGTGTGTGTCACGTCTAAATTTCAGTGACTGGGGAACCTTACCAGCCACCATCCCTGGGACGATGACTCTCTACTACCTCAGGGTTTCTGGTTCTTGGACGCACCGCATCAGTGCACAGTTTCTGAGTGCACCGACTGTTCTATTTTTTCCCCTGCGAGTATCACGTCGAATCATTGCACCTTTTAGCAGCTTTTCAGTTCTGTTTTCATGTGTGACATGTGTCAAGTAAATGCTGACTGTGTTTTGAGGATGTGTAAATATTTTTGCCCATCATAAATGGGTGTGGCTCACTGTCTGGAAGTTTATAAGGAGTTAACCGTGCGTAACTTCTTAGGAGGAAAAGATGAGTTTTGTCGAGAAGTCGGAGTTTTGTGGTAGTTTTCGCCGTTTTTAATATGCAATGTATGTTATTTTGAGCAATAAATGTGGCTCACTACGTTTAATCACGTAAAGTAGTAGTCATGAGTAGCCGCTCAGTGACAGAAGTGAATTTACGGTAAGTGTTAGGATAGAATTAGATTAAGTGTCCTTGTCGTAGTACTGTTTTGTTCTCCTCGTTTTTAGTTTGCATAATTTGTGGGGATACCCTGGTGTAGAGGTTGCGAATTTCTGCAGCATGGACCAGATGTGGAGGGAAGTGCATGTGCCGATGATTTTTGTGCGATGCAGAGTGCAACTGCCGACAGTAAGGACGTTGTACAAAAAGCTATCAATAAAGCTGATTGTATTGCATTCCGCCCATGGTAGCTGAATGGTCAGTGCGACAGAGTGTCATGCTTACCGGCCCGCGTTCGATTCTCGGCTGGGACGAAAATTTTCGCAGCTCAGTGGCTGGGTGATGTGTTCTATTTATCATCATCATTTTATCCCCATCGACACGCAAGCCGAAGAAGTGGCGTCAACTCGAAACACTTGCACCAGGCGAACGGTCTCCCCGACGGGAGCCCCAGCCACACAGCATTTCCATTTATTGTATTGTAGATGATGTGGGCACTGAAATGGTACAGACGCATTTAGTATTTCAGAAGGATGCAGATTCGGCACCATCTGTGACGGCACTGCTTCCTCAGAACGTAGGAGAGAAGATAGAGGAAATGTGCTTGTAAGGTTTAAGATCGGGAAGACAAGGCTTGTGCCAGTGGATCAGGAGATTGACAAACTTGATAACACTTGCAGTGTATTGCATGATGCAGGTGAAGGCTGCTGCGTAGTCCTAGGGCTATACTTTCTCATCAAGCATCATGCCGAAACTGACTTTCGACGGCCGGCAAGAGTGGGCGTGTGGTTCTAGGTGCTACAGTCTGGAACCGCGCGACCGCTATCGTCATAGGTTCGACTCCTGCATCAGGCATGGATGTGTGTGATATCCTAAGGTTAGTCAGGTTTAAGTAGTTCTAAGTTCTAGGGGATTAATGACTTCAGAATTTAAGTCTCATAGTGGTCAGATCCATTTGAACCATTTGAGTTTCGACGAAACGCGGTGGAAATCAGGGGAATAGTGTTCAAGCTGGGGGAAGCTGTCACCAGTCAAATACTGTCACAAGGTTCGTTTGCCATGAAGGACAAATGCGGGCAGAATCACTAAGACTTAATTTGCATGATATAGTGGCAAATGGCACTGGGAACTTCTTTTTGGTGACCGAAGGTGTTGCTGACTAATACGATTCTGGACTTCGCCTCTGGGTAGGGAGTCGTCGTTGAGTACGCAGCGTCCAGTGATTGAGAGCACTTTTTCTGTCTATACTCACGTCGAGACGTTATCTAAATTACGTCGTTGTGACTGTGAGTTCGCGTTTCTTGTCTGTAGAATACAAAGAAGAGAATGGCACAACCTCGTTTCATAGGCCATATTCTGATGCATCAAGGACTTATCAGTTTGGTAATGCAGAGAAGTGCGTATATGTCAGTGTTGGGGAGGGGGGTGTTAAAATTGTAGTGGGAGACAACGCTTCGTTGCAGTTAGCAGGTTGAAATTGATGCACATTGTATTAGCTGTGCAACGCTGAAGAGGCTTGCACAGAATAGACTAGCTTGGGCAGGTACAACAAACCAGTCTTCAGACCGTAGGCCACAACAACAACATTGGGGAAGGGGGCGGGAGAGAGAGGTAGGATTCTGGTCCGCAATTTTGCACGTTCGTTACTGGGAGATCATCTGAGTAAGGTAGATCTCGTGGGATTGAGCCCCATTGGCTGTTGACATAGCAAAAGACGTTTCCCTATTGCTCTAAATTATCGGCGCTGCTCAATCTCGGATGAGAAAAGCTATTTAGCTCACACTATTGGCTGATAAAGCGAACTTGTATTATTTTGTTGTTGTAAACAGAAATGTCTCTGTTATGACGTTAAACTGCAACCACACAAGGAGTGACCACAGTATAAGTGGTCCCCATCCAACAATAGCAACAACCTCTCTGGTAGGCGGATGAGCGAGAGGAAGTTGTTAGTCAATTCAGTGATGTCAATTGTAATTAACCGAGCAGTGCTTGTTGATTCCTGTTGTGTTATCCGATTACTCCAGGTTGGTGTTCGGGAGAAACGCGAAGTTACAGATGTGGCTCCAATGTAATTTTCATAAGACAAGTCAATAACGTGATCGGTCAATCGCATTATGCTCTATAGTTAATTGAGTATCGGACTTCGTTTCTGAAACACTACAGGTTCGTTGTTGCACCGTAAGTATCTGATAAATTGCTAATCAGTATTTGGATCACACCAATCTCGGATGGGATCGACATCAGCAGTTTTGCATTTCTTTTATGAATAGCTAAGCGCCGTCTGCTACACGTCTGCTGTGCAGTGAGCTACGTTAATTTAAGTATTAACTGCGTTTTTCTTACTTCTCACTTCTTCTTCCGTGTGTTTTTGCTTTTAGGAAGCTTTAATTGTCGAGTGCTATTAATAGTGTTCCATAGATTTCGTGTTTGCTTTGAATACAGTCAGAGAGAGTCCCTTTAGTCAGCCATAGTGCCAGTAGTGCTAGTGTTTCTTTTCAATACAGGTCAGAGACAGGTAGTGCTATTTTCATTGTTTTCTACAAGAAGTGGCTAGCAATCACAGTTTAGTCAAAAATCAGCTGCCTTTAGAGAATTAGCAGTCTAGTTAAAAGTTGATTAACTCTCTTCAGTAAATTGATTCCTTAGGATTGATAGGATGTGTGACTGCTGTGTACGGACGCAGGAGGAACTGGCCGCCGTTCGCGAACAGCTGAACGTGCTGATGGCCGCGGTCAGCCGTCTTCAGGCTGCTGCATCGGAGTGTAGCGGCAGTGGGAAGTCTGGTGCGTCGCAAGGTACACAACACCCCAGGTGTTACATGCTTCACCCACTGTCCCTGCTGTCGAGACATCTTCGCGTGTACCGGGCGCGGTTGGGGCACCCTCTCCCCAAGGGGAGTGGAGGGTTCAGCGGCGTTCGCGTCGCACGAGGCGGAGAGTAGATGTGGAGGCTGGCCGTGTGGGATCGCCCGCTCTGCCTGTGAGTGGACATGTGGCTGCTCCTTCAGCAAGGTTCGAGCAGGCACACGGGGGGAGGGGTTTATTAGTTATTGGGAGCTCCAACGTTAGGTGGGTGATGGAGCCCCTTAGGGAAATAGCCGAAAGGTCGGGGAAGAAGGCCAGTGTTCACTCTGTTTGCTTGCCGGGGGGTCTCATCCGAGATGTGGAGGAGGCCCTACCGGCGGTGATAGAGAGCACTGGGTGCACCCGACTGCTAATTGTTGCTCATGTTGGCACCAATGACTCCTGCCGTTCAGAGGTCTTCCTCAGTTCGTTCAGGCGGTTGGCGGAGTTGGGGAAGGCGGAAAGCCTCGCCTTCGGGGTGGTATCAGAGCTAACTATTTGTAGTATCGTTCCCAGAACCGATCGCGGTCCTCTGGTTTGGAGCCGAGTGGAAGGCTTAAACCAGAGGCTCAGACGATTCTGCGGAGAGCTGGGGTGCAAATTTCTCGACCTCCGCTATCGGGTGGAGAAATGTAGGGTCCCCCTGAATAGGTGAGGCGTGCACTACACGCCGGAAGCGGCTACAAGGGTAGCGGAGTACGTGTGGAGTGCCCATGGGTTTTTTTAGGTTAGAGAATTCGCTCCCTAGGCCCGACAAGACGTCTCCTGAGACACGGCAAGGTAGGAGTAGGCAAAATGCAACCGGGAATAATAATATTAATGTGCTGATAGTAAACTGCAGGAGCGTCTATAGAAAGGTCCCAGAACTGCTCTCATTAATAAACGTTCACAACGCCCATATAGTACTAGGGACAGAAAGTTGGCTGAAACCAGACTTAAACGGTAATGAAATCCTAAACTCAGATTGGAATGTATACCGCAGAGATAGGCTGGACAGTGAAGGGGGAGGCGTGTATATAGCGATACGAAGTGCAATAGTATCGAATGAAATTGACGGAGATCCGAATTGTCAAATGATTTGGGTGAAGGTCACGGTTAAAGCAGGCTCAGACATGGTAATTGGATGTGTCTATAGGCCTCCGGGCTCAGCAGCTGTTGTGGCTCAGCACCTGAAGAATAATTTGGAAAATATTTCCAGTAGATTTCCCCACCATGTTATAGTTCTGGGTGGAGATTTTAACTTGCCGGATATAGACTGGGAGACTCAAATGTTCATAACGGGTGGAAGGGACAAAGAATCCAGTGAAATATTTTTAAGTGCTATATCTGAAAACTACCTTGAGCAGTTAAACAGAGAACCGACTCGTGGCGATAACATATTAGACCTTCTGGTGACAAACAGACGCCAACTATTTAAATCATTTAATACAGAACAGGGAATTAGCGATCATAAAGCGGTCACTGCATCGATGATTTCAGCCGTAAATAGAAATATTAAAAAAGGTAGGAAGATTTTTCTGTTTAGCAAAAGTGACAAAAAGCAGATTACAAAGTACCTGATGGCTCAACATAAAAGTTTTGTCTCAAGTACAGATAGTGTTGAGGATCAGTGGACAAAGTTCAAAACCATCGTACAATATGCGTTAGATGAGTATGTGCCAAGCAAGATTGTAAGAGATGGAGAAGAGCCACCGTGGTACAACAACCGCGTTAGAAAACTGCTGAGGAAGCAAAGGGAACTTCACAGCAAACATAAACATAGCCAAAGCCTTGCAGACAAACAAAAATTACGCGAAGCGAAATATAGTGTGAGGAGGGCTATGCGAGAGGCGTTCAACGAATTCAAAAGTAAAGTTCTATGTACTGACTTGGCAGAAAATCCTAAGAAATTTTGGTCCTTTGTCAAAGTGGTAGGTGGATCAAAACAAAATGTCCAGACACTGTGACCAAAATGGTACTGAAACAGAGGATGACAGACTAAAGGCCGAAATTCTAAATGTCTTTTTCCAAAGCTGTTTCACAGAGGAAGACTGCACTGTACTTCCTTCTGTAGATTGTCACAAAGTTGACAAAATGGTAGATATCGAAATAGACGACAGAGGGATAGAGAAACAATTAAAATCGCTCAAAAGAGGAAAGGCCGCTGGACCTGATGGGATACCAGTTCGATTTTACACAGAGTACGCGAAGTAACTTGCCCCCCTTCTTGCAGCGGTGTACCGTAGGTCTCTAGAAGAGCGTAGCGTTCCAGAGGATTGGAAAAGGGCACAGGTCATCCCCGTTTTCAAGAAGGGACGTCGAACAGATGTGCAGAACTATAGACCTATATCTCCAACGTCGATCAGTTGTAGAATTTTGCAACACGTATTATGTTCGAGTATAATGACTTTTCTGGAGAGTAGAAATCTACTCTGTAGGAACCAGCATGGGTTTCGAAAAAGACGGTTGCGTGAAACACAGCTCGCGCTATTCGTCCACGAGACTCAGAGGGCCTTAGACACGGGTTCACAGGCAGATGTCGAGTTTCTTGGCTTCCGCAAGGCGTTCGATTCAGTTCCCCACAGTAGTTTAATGAACAAAGTAAGAGCATATGGACTATCAGACCAATTGTGTGATTGGATTGAGGAGTTGCTAGATAACAGAACGCAGCATGTCATTCTCAATGGAGAGAAGTCTTCCGAAGTAAGAGTGATTTCAGGTGTGCCGCGGGGGAGTGTCATAGGACCGTTGCTATTCACAATATACATAAATGACCTGGTGGATGACATCGGAAGTTCCCTGAGGCTTTTTGCAGATGATGCTGTGGTGTATCGAGAGGTTGCAACAATGGAAAATTGTACTGAAATGCAGGAGGATCTGCAGCGAATTGACGCATGGTGCACGGAATGGCAACTGAATCTGAATGTAGAAAAGTGTAATGTGCTGCGAATACATAGAAAGATAGATCCCTTATCATTTAGCTACAAAATAGCAGGTCAGCAAATGGAAGCAGTTAATTCCATAAATTATCTGGGAGTACGCATTAGGAGTGATTTAAAATGGAATGATCATATAAAGTTGATCGTCGGTAAAGCAGATGCCAGACAGATTCATTGGAAGAATCCTAAGGAAATGCAATCCGAAAACAAAGGAAGTAGGTTACAGTACGCTTGTTCGCCCACTGCTTGAATACTGCTCAGCAGTGTGGGATCCGCATCAGATAGGATTGACAGAAGAGATAGAGAAGATCCAACGGAGAGCAGCGCGCTTCGTTACAGGATCATTTAGTAATCGCGAAAGCGTTACGGAGATGATAGATAAACTCCAGTGGAAGACTCTGCAGGAGAGACGCTCAGTAGCTCGGTACGGGCTTTTGTTAAAGTTTCTAGAACATAGCTTCACCGAAGAGTCACGCAGTATATTGCTCCCTCCTACGTATATCTCGCGAAGAGGCCATGAGGATAAAATCAGAGAGATTAGAGCCCACACAGAACCATACCGACAATCCTTCTTTCCACGAACAATACGAGGCTGGAATAGAAGGGAGAACCGATAGAGGTACTCAGGGTACACTCCGCCACACACAGTCAGGTGGCTTGCGGAGTATGGATGTAGATGTAGATGTAGAAAGCTGATGAAGACATTAATACAAAGATATATGTTTAGTTTGTTAAATTAATATATGTGAAAGGTATTAATTTGAATATACTTAAATACACTCCTGGAAATGGAAAAAAGAACACATTGACACCGGTGTGTCAGACCCACCATACTTGCTCCGGACACTGAGAGAGAGCTGTACAAGCAATGATCACACGCACGGCACAGTGGACACACCAGGAACTGCGGTGTTGGCCGTCGAATGGCGCTAGCTGCGCAGAATTTGTGCACCGCCGCCGTCAGTGTCAGTCAGTTTGCCGTGGCATACGGAGCTCCATCACAGTCTTTAACACTGGTAGCATGCCGCGACAGCGTGGACGTGAACCGTATGTGCAGTTGACGGACTTTGAGCGAGGGCATATAGTGGGCATGCTAGAGGCCAGGTGGACGTACCGCCCAATTGCTCAACACGTGGGGCGTGAGGTCTCCACAGTACATCGATGTTGTCGCCAGTGGTCGGCAGAAGGTGCACGTGCCCGTCGACCTGGGACCGGACCGCAGCAACGCACTGATGCACGCCAAGACTGTAGGATCCTACGCAGTGACGTAGGGGACCGCACCGCCACTTCCCAGCAAATTAGGGACACTGTAGCTCCTGGGGTATCGGCGAGGACCATTCGCAACCGTTTCCATGAAGCTGGGCTACGATCCCGCACACCGTTAGGCCGTCTTCCGCTCACGCCCCAACATCGTGCAGCCCGCCTCCAGTGGTGTCACGACAGGCGTGAATGGAGGGACGAATGGAGACGTGTCGTCTTCAGCGATGAGAGTTGCTTCTGCCTTGGTGCCAATGATGGTCGTATGCGTGTTTGGCGCCGTGCAGGTGAGCGCCACAATCAGGACTGCATACGACCGAGGCACACAGGGCCAACACCCGGCATCATGGTGTAGGGAGCGATCTCCTACACTGGCCGTACACCTCTGGTGATCGTCGAGGGGACACTGAATAGTGCACGGTACATCCAAACCGTCATCGAACCCATCGTTCTACCATTCCTAGACCGGCAAGGGAACTTGCTGTTCCAACAGGACAATGCACGTCCGCATGTATCCCGTGCCACCCAACGTGCTCTAGAAGGTGTAAGTCAACTACGCTGGCCAGCAAGATCTCCGGATCTGTCCCCCATTGAGCATGTTTGGGACTGGATGAAGCGTCGTCTCACGCGGTCTGTACGTCCAGCACGAACGCTGGTCCAACTGAGGCGCCAGGTGGAAATGGCATGGCAAGCCGTTCCACAGGACTACATCCAGCATCTCTACGATCGTCTCCATGGGAGAATAGCAGCCTGCATTGCTGCGAAAGGTGGATATACACTGTACTAGTGCCGACATTGTGCATGCTCTGTTGCCTGTGTCTATGTGCCTGTGGTTCTGTCAGTGTGATCATGTGATGTATCTGACCCCAGGAATGTGTCAATAAAGTTTCCCCTTCCTGGGACAATGAATTCACGGTGTTCTTATTTCAATTTCCAGGACTGTATATTTATGGTTCTTAAGAGCTAACGAGATAGATGCTTACATAGCGAAAGCTGAAGAACAAAGGACGATACAAAACAGGAAGGCATCTCATAGCTGATTTCAGAAAAATGTAAAGGCCTCTGTGTTCTTTATTATCACAGGAAGTCTTACATGTACTAATTACCATTTGTGTACTGTCTGGTACAGACATATTTTATAAACATAAAGAAAGAAAAATTTTCTTGGTGTCTTCCATTTGCCTACGATGCATTTGACTGTGATACTGGCTGTTACATGAGTAGCATTTAAGTCGTTTACAACAAATTTACAATACTGTTGTATACACGAAATAACAATACACAGTTCGACATGTTTTGAGCAAACGGTTTGACAAATCATTTTCTTTGACATGGGAGATATTTGTACAAGATGCACTAACTTAAAATTTGAGAGGTATCATTGTTCTGAGATTAAGGGGTTAAGTCAGTTCAGTGACGTGTCTGCACATGGCAGTTGATGAAACCACAACTGAAGTGACGTCGCAGTTGGCTTGTATGATGTCAATCTGTTGGTGACGACCTGCTTAATGCGAGCTCTGATTGTGCAGAAGAGATGGGCATCGCGGCGCGGCCCGCGAGCTGCGGCCGCACTGGCGTACAGCAGTCTCGGTCCCTGACGTCACCCGAAGGGCCGGGCAGTGCTGTCGCCAGAGAACCTGTATGCCACGCACTCAGCAGAGTTTCGTATGGAGACCCAGCCCAGGGGCCGCGGCCTACCTGCTAGTTCGTGACGTCACTGCACCAGGGCCTTGCACAAGCATTGCCGTGCTGCGGCCTACGGGCTGTTGATATTATTGACAGCAGTTGCGAGCCACGGGCTACGAGCGGTGAGTAAAGCAGTGTTTAGTGTGGTCGTGGGAGTTCTTCATTTTTGTCGTAACGCACAAAATGAGCATGGAAACTCAACGCGGTTTGCAGAAGAAGGAGTGCATGCTAAGAAATAGGGAAGTAGAAGAAAATTAATCAGTGATGACTAGAGAATCGCACAGCATGAAGCGAATCTTAAAAGTTCAGTTTGGACCGTGTTAATGTCTGCTTTGAATTGCGTAGTAAAAACATTCATTTGGTTTCCTGTTCGCTGTGCAGTGAAATTTACTCTCATAATGAAGGGTCAAGTGCCACTTCACACATTTCTCGCCATCCGTGCGTTTCTAATAAACAAGCGTCTTATGTGGACGAGAAAACGACTTCCTAAACCTGCTCGGGAGATAATTTTCGATAGATGCGTGGCTATATGTGCACATGACATAAGGTCGTACGGAACTATAAGAGATGAAGGTCTTACGGATCTTGTTCAGACGTTAATTGACACTGCAAAGACCATTATGTCTCACATCACCACTGTGTCGCCGTACATGCCAGAAAGTGTTTAAAGGCTGTGACATATAATTATGCCTGAGGTAATTCCTCATACAAGAAAAGGTGGATACTCAGCAACTACTGACATGTGGACATCCAGTGCGAGAAGGAAACAATTATCTGACATGTACTGTATCCTGTTTCATTGAGCGGACTCTGATATCTCGCATTTTGTTTACAACGTAGTTTCCAGATGAACAAAAAACGGGCGGTAACATTCTAAGAGAATTGTTTAGACGATTTATGTCTATTGGTATCCATTATTAAAGACATGGAGCAATATACTGATCAAGGTACTAACATTATCGCTACACTGCGTGATTATTCACGATTGAATTGTTCCCGCTATATGTTAAATAGAGAGCAAGGAAATATTTTTATGTGGAGTATATATGCGTCAATTGTCCATACGTTTTGATTGCAGCGAAAGAACGCGTCACTTACGTAAAGGAATGTTGTCTTCTTAATGCTCTTGATAGATCACCGAGCCAATCTAACGATACTCTCCCGAATATGCAGCTGACAATGTTAGAATGTATTTGTGCGAAGAGCTCTCTGAGAAGGGAGAAATAGAACGAAATTATGGAACTGATTTCATGCTGATGAAAGAACTTTTTACGGTATGTATGCTATTCTGTTATTCTAATTCTTATGCGCAATCTTTTATTTTATAGCTTTTGAAACATAAGTGTTTTTGTAGATCTTCAAAGTGACGTCCAAGGAATTAGAACTAAAAAAATAACCTACACTGCACCTTCTGCAGACTTGGACGATGACAATGTTAAAGCAATTGAGCCAGGCGCCCCAGGACAGAGAGACTTCTGAAATCGGACTTTTACATAAACGCCTCAAATTATACTTAGATGAAAAGCTATTCGTCCAGAGACACTGTGAGGCAGCAACATTCCTCTGGCCACTATTCGACGTTTAAAAATGATATCTGAAGATAAGAGGCGTTAAGTCATGTAAATGATTTCTCTTTACTGCATCTCCAATCGTCTTTTCTCTTTGTTCTCGCTAGTGGGTTTGAACGGAACTGGCTTAGCTTTCGATCTAGAAATAGTTATCTCAATGTATTCTGCTCTTCTGGAAGTTACAAAAATAACATTTAAGGTTCTGAAATAGGAGAGACACTCATTCGTACATGTTCCTCCACAACTGGAAACACGTGAATCCTTGGGAATCCATGTTGCCCTAAATGAAAGTTTGAATTTTTGCCCTATATGCACTGAAATATTAATTTTGCTGTCCTCAGGCAAAAAGAAGAGAGGTGTAATGAGGCTGGGCATGTATTTCAGAGCCCCACCACATCCAAAAACAAATCTTTTTGAAGCACATAAATTCTGCTACTTCATCCGCTGGATTTCTAGTTGTACAAGTTGAAGATGGGAGTGAGACGTTTGGGTTGCCTACACTCGATGCCAGTCAACATCTGCACTGAATAGCAGAAATGTATACAAGGATAAATTTGTGAACAGAATTAAATATTTGGGAGATGCAATAAACATTTTGAAGTTTACCGGTGACACTGCAGTTCTGTCAGAGACAGCAAAGAACTGGGAAGGGATTATAAGATACCGCTCAATGGAACTGAATGAAAGGTAATGGAACGTATTCGAATGAAACCTAGGAATACCAACGGAATTTCCACAACGTGTACTACAAAAGGGGGGCGTAATATATGACCAACACAAAGATATACTGATTTCGTTAATTTTCGTTCTGTTTTACGCACAACATACTTTTTAAAGATATATTTATGTGTAAGAAGGGTCCTAAATCTGAAAATTTGAATATGACACCTGTTCTGAACATTCACATCCACTGACAATACCTAAATTTTAGCGTTTCGTTATACTGAAAAATTTAAAACAATTGCAGAATGTGGTAGAAGAAATCTCTAAAAATCACAATTTTTTTTTTCAAAATTTTAAAATATAATGTACTGTCGTGCTTAAAATAATACGAACGACCTGAATTGCATTTCGCCTGATTCGCATGCAACCCACATAACGCAGCTGTCTAGCAGGTCCTCTAATCGCTGCTTGATACAGTCATTTGACTATTGAGAATGTTTCCAACAAGTCACCACTAGAAAACACTGCTCTGTATCGCAATAACTCAAGATGTAAAGTAATACCACGATACTAGAAATATCAGGAAACTCCTTATCACAGATAAGACTGTCCTTAAGCTTGTAAGCTCACATTTATTGCAGTAAATGACATACCTGAAATGTTACCACTCACATTATTACGTAAGATAGGTAATGCACGTAGTAGCATCACTAGAGCAGAGCACATGGAAAGACACTGACGTGTCGTGGTACCATACGTTGCTAGGAAACTACACTCGCCAAGCACTGAGATTTCCTGTCCAGTAAGTGCAGTCAGCGTGGACTGTGAAGTATGATGCGGGAGTGAACCAAGCAAGTCATACGTCGATTTGTTCAGTAAAGAAACTTACGCACCAGTGTCTAGCTGCGTGTGAACAGAACGTCCACAAATGAGCAAAGTCACAAAAAGTTTCCTCGCATCGCGCTGAATGCAAGAGGAAGTGTCTGCAAAACTTGATTCACACGACCAGCTGTCAAAGAAAGTGAAGCAGAAGGCTTTGAATAAATGGCATTAACATCCATAGGCTGCTGTGAATCAAGATTATAGAATTTGCCGTTGCGGTGACGCCCACGCGAGTGACGCGAACTGGAGACAATTGGTGAATTAGAGTTTCTCTTAATACACACAGTTTGCACATGTCCTTTCTTATTACAGAAATAACACAGTCCACGATGGGTGTCCACGATACCAGTTCGGACATGATTTCAGTTTCTTAGTGGGTCCCTGGTGTAAAATTTGTCTACTTGCGCGAGCGGCGGGGCGTGGCTGGCCGTGCTGGCGGGTGGGAGGGCACGTGTTGTGCCGCGCTAACAGTACTCACATTAGGGGTCAAGTCGAACGTGGAAGTAGCCGTGTCTAATAAATCTTATCTGTCTAGCAAGTCCACTACTTACTGCAACGACGGGATTTTAAATCTGAGGATTTTTTCGCGGATGCGGTGATCCACCACATTCTGCGCAATAGCGTCTTTAATCGATACATTCGAATATGAGCGTCCACACGAGTAATTAAAGTCAAAATCAGAAGTTAGTCCCTGACGGCCTGCTATCCAAGCTTTATTCGACTCAGTATAACCACGCCTGAGGCGAAAGAATTTGTAGCGTGCAGCTACCACATTTACACCATCACGAAAGTTGGAGTTCAAAGCGTCAATCACTTAATCGTAAGTTTTAGTTTCTGGGCAGTTGGTGGGAAACAATTTCACGAGCAGACGGTACAACACAACACCTGCAGTGGCAATGAAAAAAGCAACGTGCTCTGTACCTGGTATGTTGCAAGCTGCCAAGTGTGCCTTGTGCTGTGTGATGTTTTCTGGCAAGCCTTAAACGTCAGGAGTGACGGCACAAAATGGCGGCGCCATCAGCGACGGCGCCGGTACAGACGATGGCGTCGGAGGCGCCGCAGTAGCTGCGGTTTGTAGTGTGACCACTCCATTTATGGCAGCAAGCAGATGCGTCATTTGCTGAGCCTGAAAACGTGCAAGATCGGATAGCAAAGCCTGTTCCTGTGGCGAAGCCAGGGTTTACGCAAATGAAAGTCTTAATAGCGAATGGTGGGAACACTTAAAGACAGTCACCTAGCCACACGGGCATATCACAAAAAAGCTAACGTAGTACCGAGCAAAAAAGGAAAAGAGAGAAGAGGAAAAAAAATTTAATTCCTGTTCGTCGCCAAGTTTTGTATCCCGCCTGCTCCTGTGAGTAGGAGCAGGAAAAGGTGAAAATCTCTCGGTACTGTTCTTAGAAGTGGTTTTACTCTGTCACAGTATTAACTGAATATACAACTTTACACTGACGTGCATAACCTTAGACCCGTCGTAAGTAGTACATAGTCTCAATTGCAAGCCAAGTGTCCTGGCCCTCTGCTCTTGATCAAAACGGGCAGAATCTGTCGCGGAGCTCGTAGAACTCCACAGCACCGGCTAGAGGGCGCTGTCGTCGGTGTCTGTCGTATTGCAAACTTAAGAACTTTCACCTACGCTTTGGCATCGCAACTATCCATACCACAATCACAATTTTACTCAGCAGCGCCGAAAAATAGTGGTGGCGCTGCAGAACGAATAACTGATATGAAGATACTGAGTCGAACTGGAGAAAACAAGAAACCTATGGCACGACTTCGTTTCATAGAGCATATCCTGAGGAACCAAGGAATTGTCAGTTTGGTAATGGAGAGAAGTGTGAATATGTGGGTGTTGGGGAGAGGGGGGTATTAAAATTGTAGAGGGAGACAAAGTCATGAATACAGTTAGCAGGTTCAAACTGATGCACATTGCAGTAGCTGTTCAGCGCTGAAGAGGCTTGCACAAAATACACTAACTTGGGGAGCTGCATCAAACCCGTCTTCAGACTGTAGGCCACAAGAACAAAATTGGGGAACGGGGTGGGAGGGAGAGGTAGGCTTCCGGTTCACAATTTTGCAAGTTCTTTACTGGGAGAACTCATAAATAAGGTAGATCTCGTGTAATGCACCACCCTCGGCTGTTGACATGGCAAAAGACGTTTTTCTATTGCTCTAAATTAACGGCGCTGCTCATTCTCGTATGAGAAAAGCTATTTATCTCACGCTATGGGCCCACGCAACGAACTGAGGAAATGGTTCTTGTATTATTTTGTTGTTGTAAACAGAAATGTCTCTGGTATGACGTTAAACGGCAACCACACACGGAGTGACCACAGTATAAGTGCTCCCCAGCCAGCAATAGCAACTTCCTTTCTGGCAGGTGGATGAGCGAGTGGAAGTTGTGAGCTGTAACTGTTACCCTGCCTGCTTGCGAAGGTGGAAGGAAGATAGAGAATGTAAAACAAAGTTCTTATGTGGACGAGAAACGACTTATTAAACCAACTGAGGAGATAACTGTCGATAAATGCGTGGCTATGTGTGAACGAGACCTAAGGTCGTACGGAACTATAAGAGATTAAGGTCTTATGAATCTTGTTGAGACTTTAGTTGACACTGCAAAGGTCATTATATCTCACCCCACAACTGTGTCACGGTACATGGCAGAAAGTGCTAAAAGCCTATGACATATATTTATGGTTCAAATGGCTCTGAGCACTATGGGACTTACCATCTTAGGTCATCATTCCCCTAGGACTTAGAACTACTTAAACCTAACTAACCTAAGGACATCACACAACACCCAGCCATCGAGAGGCAGAGAAAATCCCTGACCCCTCCGGGAATCGAACCCAGGAACCCGGGCGTGGGAAGCGAGAACGCTGTCGCACGACCACGAGATGCGGGCCATATATTTATGCCTGAGGTAATTGCTCATATAACAGAAGGTGAATACTCAGCAACTACCGCCATGTGGACATCCAGCGCGAGAAGAAACAATTATGTGCCATGTACTGTCTCCTGCTTCATTGACTGGACTCACAGACATTGCATCTTATTTAAAACTCAGTTTCCAGATGAACCAAAAATCGGCGGTAACATTATAAGAGAATTGCTTAGACGATTTATGTCTCTTGGCATCCTCCACTCTTCTTTCAAAGACATGCAGCATACGACTGATCAGGGTCCAACATTGTTGCACTGTATGATTATTCACGATTGAATTGTTCCAGCCATATGCTAAATACAGGGCTACGAAATAAATTTAATGGGGGGTATATATTCTTCAATTGTCCAGAAGCTCATGGTCATTTGACTGTGGCCAAAGAAGGTGTCACTTACGTAAAGAAAAGTGGTCTTCTTAATGCTTTTGTTACATCACTGAGCCATTCAAACGATACTCTCTGGAATAAGCAGCTGACAATGTTAGAATATTTTTGTGCAAGAAGCTCTCTGAGAAGGGAGAAATAGCTCAAAACGAAGGAACTGATAATACGTTGATGAAAGTACTTTTTACGTTATGTATGCTATTCGATTACTGTAATTCTTATACGCAATCGTTTATTTTATAGATTTTAAAACATAATGGTTTTTGTAGCTATTCAAAGCGGCGTCCAAGGAATTAGAACTCTGGAATCACCTACACTGCACCTTCTGTAGACATGGACAATGACAATGTTGGAACAGAGCGTTCTTGCTTCGCAAATCACAGCTTGCAACCATGTAGGCCATAAGAAGAGTATTGACTGGA
The DNA here is from genome assembly GCF_023897955.1 of Schistocerca gregaria. Taxonomy (NCBI): domain Eukaryota; kingdom Metazoa; phylum Arthropoda; class Insecta; order Orthoptera; family Acrididae; genus Schistocerca; species Schistocerca gregaria. The sequence goes on along the minus strand of NC_064931.1, from coordinate 396,671,730 downwards.
TATGTAGTAACTGGCTCACCAACGCCTTTCTGCTGTGCCGTCGTTATGGCGGTGGCAGCCCCTTTCCTGGAGCACAAGGTGGGAATCTGCCAGTGGCATTGCTGCATCTGCTGCAATGGTGTTTGCTCGGCTCTGAGCTTGCCCACTCCCAAGGTCTTTTGAAACAGTCATGGCAACATCAAAATTTACACAGTAGCGCCGTTAAATAGTGGTAGCGCTGCAGATCGAATAACTGATTAGAAGATACTGACTCGATCCGGGAAAACAAGAAACTTGCGGCACAACTTCATTTCATAGAGCGTATTCAGAAGAATCATGGAATTTTCAATTTGGTAGTGGAGATAAGTGTGTATATGTGGGTGTTGGCGAGGGTGGAGGTGTTAAATCTGTAATTAGCAGGTTCAAACTAATGTACTTGTATTAGCCATGCAGCGCTGAAGAGGCTTGCACAGAATAAACTAGCTTGGGCACCTACATCAGTCCAGTCTTCAGACTGAAGACCACAACAACAACATCGGGAAGGGGGCAGAAGAAAGAACTAGGCTTCAGGTTCACAATTTCGCAAGTTCTTTACTGGGAGAACTCATGAGAAAGATAGATACCCTGTGATTCAGCACCCTCGGCTGTTGAAATGGCAAAAGAAGTTTCTATATTCCTCTAGAGAAGCCGTCGGAGGTGGCCGAGCGGTTCTAGGCGCTACAGTGTGGAACCGCGCAACCACTATGATCACAGTTTGGAATCCTGCCTCGAGCATGGATGTATGTGATGTCCTTAGGTAAGTTAGGTTTAAGTAGTTCTAAGTTCTTGGGGACTGATCACCTCAGATGTTAAGTCCAATAATGCTTAGAGCCATTTGAACCATTTTTGAACCTCCTAAGTGACTACAACAAAATTACTGTCAGCAGTTGCACTCTGCAAGACACAAAAATCATCGACATATACACTTCCCTGCACATCTGGTCCAGGCTGCAGAAATTCGCCTCCTTTTCGCCAGAGTATCCCCCACAAATTATACAACCAACCAACGAGGAGAACAAAACAGTATGACGACAATGATACGTATTCTAATTCTATCCAAACACTTACTGTAACTGAACTTCTTCGCTTGAGCGTCTACTCATGGCTACTACTTTACGTGCTTAAACGTACTAAGCTACATTCATTGCTCGAAATGAAATACACTCCTGGAAATGGAAAAAAGAACACATTGACACCGGTGTGTCAGACCCACCATACTTGCTCCGGACACTGCGACAGGGCTGTACAAGCAATGATCACACGCACGGCACAGCGGACACACCAGGAACCGCGATGTTGGCCGTCGAATGGCGCTAGCTGCGCAGCATTTGTGCACCGCCGCCGTCAGTGTCAGCCAGTTTGCCGTGGCATACGGAGCTCCATCGCAGTCTTTAATACTGGTAGCATGCCGCGACAGCGTGGACGTGAACCGTATGTGCAGTTGACGGACTTTGAGCGAGGGCGTATAGTGGGCATGCGGGACGCCGGGTGGACATACCGCCGAATTGCTCAACACGTGGGGCGTGAGGTCTCCACAGTACATCGATGTTGTCGCCAGTGGTCGGCGGAAGGTGCACGTGCCCGTCGACCTGGGACCGGACCGCAGCGACGCACGGATTCACGCAAAGACCGTAGGATCCTAAGCAGTGCAGTAGGCGACCGAACCGCCACTTCCCAGCAAATTAGGGACACTGTTGCTCCTGGGGTATCGGCGAGGACCATTCGCAACCGTCTCCATGAAGCTGGGCTACGGTCCCGCACACGGTTAGGCAGTCTTCCGCTCACGCCCCAACATCGTGCAGCCCGCCTCCAGTGGTGTCGCGACAGGCGTGAATGGAGGGACGAATGGAGACGTGTCGTCTTCAACGATGAGAGTCGCTTCTGCCTTGGTGCCCATGATGGTCGTATGTGTGTTTGGCGTCGTGCAGGTGAGCGCCACAATCAGGACTGCATACGACCGAGGCACACAGGGCCAACACCCAGCATCATGGTGTGGGGAGCGATCTCCTACACTGGCCGTACACCTCTGGTGATCGTCGAGGGGACACTGAATAGTGCACGGTACATCCAAACCGTCATCGAACCCATCGTTGCACCATTCCTAGACCGGCAAGGGAACTTGCTGTTCCAACAGGACAATGCACGTCCGCATGTATCCCGTGCCACCCAACGTGCTCTAGAAGGTGTAAGTCAACTACCCTGGCCAGCAAGATCTCCGGATCTGTCCCCCATTGAGCATGTTTGGGACTGGATGAAGCGTCGTCTCACGCGGTCTGCACGTCCAGCACGAACGCTAGTCCAACTGAGGCGCCAGGTGTAAATTGCATGGCAAGCCGTTCCACAGGACTACATCCAGCATCTGTACGATCGTCTCGATGGGAGAATAGCAGCCTGCATTGCTGCGAAAGGTGGATATACACTGTACTAGTGCCGACATTGTGCATGCTCTGTTGCCTGTGTCCATGTGCCTGTGGTTCTGTCAGTGTGATCATGTGATGTATCTGACCCCAGAGATGTGTCAATAAAGTTTCCCCTTCCTGGGACAATGAATTCACGGTGTTCTTATTTCAATTTCCAGGAGTGTAGATTCCCCATTGAAAAAGGCGTAAACTACCACAAAACTCCGACTTCTAAACAAAAAATGGTTCAAATGGCTCTGAGCACTATGGGACTCAACTGCTGTGGTCATTAGTCCCCTAGAACTTAGAACTACTTAAACCTAACTAACCTAAGGACATCACACACATCCATGCCCGAGGCAGGATTCGAACCTGCGGCCGTAGCAGTCGCTCGGTTCCGGACTGCGCGCCTAGAAATGCGAGACCACCGCGGCCGGCGACTTCTAAACAAAACTCATCTTCCCCTCCTAAGAAGCTACACGTGGTTTACAACTTCCACACTTCCACACAATGAGCCACACTCATTGATGATAGGGAAAAATAACGTTCATATTTCCTCATCCTCAGAACATAGTCTGAGTTTACTTGCCACATGTAGCACATGAAAACAGAACTGAAAAGCTGGAAAAAAGTGGACTGATTCTACGTGATACTCGCAGGGGAAAGAAAGAACAGCCATTGCACTCACCCATTCCGTACTGATGCCGTCTGTCGTCGAAACTGCAACTCTGAGGTAGTCGAGTGTCATCGTCTCCAGGGAGAGTGGCTGGTAAGGTTGCTCTGTAACTGAAATTTAGTGGTAACACACACATCTGACATCAAAATGTAGAGGTCGCCACAGGGCGAAGCACGCGGCAAAAGACTTCCCAAGCAGCTGCAAGTAAGGCCTCCCCGGTTTGTCTCACAAACAGGTTCCAGTAGCTGTCTGTGGCCGACACTGTCGCTGAGCCGGATGCAGTCGCCTGTCCTGTTTCAGAGGAAACCATTCAGCCTGCAAGATCGGTCCAATCGCAGTGGGTGGGATTATTGGTACTTGGGGGCTCCAACGTTAGGCTTGTTATGGGGCCCCTTAGGGCGTTGCTGACAAGGAGGGTAAGAAATCCAATGTGCACTCCGTGTGCATACCTTGTGGAGTCATTCCAGATGTGGAAAAGGTCTTCCAGGATGCCACGAAGAGCACAGGGTGCCGCCAATTGCAGGTGGTTGCTCACGTAGGTACCAATGATGTGTGTCACTTTCGATAATGCTGCCAGTCTTGCTCCCAAGATGAAAGCAGAGCTGACCATTTGCAGCATAGTCTACAGGAGCGATTGTGGACCTGTGGTACAGAGCCGAGTGGTGTGTCTGAATCAGAGGCCCAGATGGTTCTGAGAGCGTGTATGCTGGAGATTCTTCGACTTGCGCCAGCGGGTGGCTGGGTTTCGGGTTCCACTGAATAGGTCAGGTGTCCACTATACGCAGGAGGCGGCTACACGGGTAGCAGGGGCTCTGTGGCGTGGTTGGGAGGTTGTTTAGGTTAGAGGGTCTCGGAAAAACACAAGAAAGTCTTCAGTCACAAAGGGTGCAATCTGAACACAGGAGGAACGTAGATACAGGAACCAATGGTACAATAGTTGTAAATTATCGTATCTGTGTTGGAAAAGTACCAGAGCTCCAAGCGCTAATAGAAAGCACTGATTCTCAAATCGTTATAGGCACTGAAAGCTGGCTAAAATCGGATATAAGCTGAGCCGAAATTTTTGCGAAGAACTTAAGGGTGTGCCGGTCGCGGTGGCAGAGCGGTTCTAGGCGTTTCAGTCGGGAACTGCGAGACTGCTACGGTCGCAGGTTCGAATCCTGTCTCGGGCAAGGGTGTGTGTGATGCCCTTAGGTTGGTTAGGTTTAAGTAGTTCTAAGTTCTAGGTGACTGATGATATCTGATGATAAGTCGCATAGTGCTCAGAGCCATTTTTGAACTTAACGGTGTTGCTGTCAGAAGTAGTTTAACTGGTCGCGAAATTGAAGTAGATACTTCTTGTGAGTTAGTATGGGCAGAGGTCATTGTTGGCAACCGGAATAAAATAATAATTGGATCCTTTTACTGACCTCCCAATTCATATGATACAGTCGATGAAAGGCTGAAAGAAAAATTGAGTTATTTTCAAACATGTACCTGACTCATACGATAAGAGTTGGTGTTGACTTTAATTTACCCTCGATACGTTGGTGAAAATACATGTTTAATTCCGGAAGTATGCATATAATATCATCCAAAATTTTGCTAAGCGCATTCTCTGAAAATTATTTCGAGCGGTTAGTTCATGAGCCCACGCGAACAATAAACGATTGTGAAAACACACCTGACCTCTTAGCAACAAATAATCCTGAGTTAATAACGAGTATTAAAAGCGATATAGGAATTGTGAACACTGGGTTGTCGTAGCGAGATTGAATATTTTAATCCCCAAATCCTCGAAAAATGAGCGATAAATATACCTATTCAAAAAAGCAGATAAAAATTCTCTTGACGCCTTCCTGAGAAACAATCTCCACTCATTCCAAATTAATAAGTGTAAACCAGATGTAGCTTAAACTCAAAGAAATAGTATCGGTAGAAATTGAAAGATTTATAGCAAATAAACAAACAAACAACGGAGCTCAGCTTCCTTGGTACACAAAACGGGTTAGAACACTGTTGCACGAACAACGAAACAAACATGGCAAATTTAAATAGACCCAAAATCCCCAATGTTGGCGATCCTTTACAAGAGCTCGAAATTTAGCACAGAGTTCATTGCGAGACGCCTATAGCAGTTTCCACAACGAAACTTTGTCTCGAAACCTGGCTGAAAATCCAAAAAGATTCTAGTCGTACGTGAAGTACGTTAGCGACAAGAAATTATCGATGCCTTCTCTGCGCGATAACAATGGAGATACTATCGAAGACAGTGCTGCCAACGCAGAGTTACTAAACACAGCCTTCCGAAATGCCTTCACAAAAGAAGACTAAGTAAATATCCCAGAATTCGAATAGAGAACAGCTGCCAACATGAGGAACGTAGAAGTAAATATCCTCAAAGTAGTGGAGCAACTCAAATCACTTAATAAAAGCAAGCCTCCTGGTCCAGACTGAATACCAATTAGGTTCCTTTCCGAGTATGCTCATGCATTAGCTCCATACTTAACAATCATATATAACCGTTCGCTCGACGAAAGATCCGTACCCAAGGACTGGAAAGTTGCACAGGTCAGGTGACGTGTGTGAAATCTTGCGGGACTTAACTGCTAAGGTCACCAGTCCCTAAGCTTACACACTACTTAACCTAAATTATCCTAAGGACAAACACACACACCCATGCCCGAGGGAGGAGTCGATCCTCCGCCGGGAGCAGCCGCAAAGTCCAGGACTGCAGTGCCTTAGACTGCTGCACAGGTCACACCAACATTCAAGCAAAGGTAGTAGGAATAATCCACTTAATTACAGGCCCATATCGTTAACGTCGATATGCAGAAGGATTTTAGAACATATATTGTGTTCGAACATTATGAATTACCTCGAAGGGAATGGTATATTGATACACAGTTAACATGGGTTTAGAAAACTTCGTTCCTGTGAAACACAACTAGCTCTTTATTCACACGAAGTGCTGAATGCTATTGACAAGGGATTTCAGATCAATTTCGTATTCCTGGATTTCCGGAAGGTTTTGACACTGTACCACACAAGCTGCTCGTAGTGAAATTGCGTGCTTATGGAATGTTGTCTCAGTTATGTGACTGGATTCGCTATTTCCTGTCAGAGACATCCCAGTTAGTAGTAATGAAAGGGAAGTCATCGAATAATACAAAAGTGATTTCAGGCGTTCCTCAAAGTAGTGTTATAGGCCCTTTGCTGTTTCGTATCTACATAAACGATTTTGGAGACAATGTGAGCAGTCGTCTTCTGTTGATTGCAGATGACGCTGTCGTTTATCGACTAATAAAGTTAACAGAAAATCAAAACAAACTGCAAAACGATTTAGTAAAAATATCTGAATGGTGCAAAAAGTGGAAGTTGACCCTAAATAACGAATAGTGTGAGGTCATCCACATGAGTGCTAAAATGAACCCTTTAAACTTCCGTTACTCGATAAATCAGTCTAATCTAAAAACCATAAATTCAACTAATACCTAGGTATTACAATTACGAACAACTTAAATTGGAAAGAGCACATAGAAACTTGTGGGGAAGACTACTTAAACCTAACTAACCTAAGGACATCAAACACATCCATGCCCGAGGCAGGATTCGAACCTGCGACCGTAGCGGCCGCTCGGTTCCAGACTGAACCGCCTAGAACCGCTCGGCCACACGGCCGGCACGCTTTTCTTCCTCTTTTAGAATACTGCTGCGCAATGTGGGATAATTACCAGATAGGACTGACGGAGTACATCGATAAAGTTCAAATAAAGGCAGCACGTTTTGTATTATCACGAAATATGGGAGAGAGTGTCACAAAAATGGTACAGGAATGGGGCTTGAAGATCATTAAAAGAAAGGCGTTTCTCGTTGCGACGAAAACTTTTCACGAAATTCCAATCACCAACTTTCTCCTTCGAATGCGAAAATACTTTGTTGACACCGACCTACATATGGAGAAGAGATCGCCACAGTAAAATAAGGGAAATCAGAGCTCGTACGGAAAGATATAGGTGTTCATTCTTTCCGCGCACTATACGAGATTGAAATAATAGAAAATTGTGAAGGTGGTTCGATGAACACTCTACCAGGCTCTTAAATGTGATTAACAGAGTTTCCATTTAGATTTAGATGTACAGTCGTACTAAATGTATCCGAACGACTTGAATTGCATTGCGCCTGATTCCCATACAACCCTCATAACGCAGCTGTCTAGCAGGTCCTCTAATCGCTCCTCGGCACAGTCGTTTGACTATTGAAAAGGGTATAACACTACTATCCGCTACTGCTATACCATAAACTTAAAGTTGGAAGCAGGTCGTGAATTAAAACTACCTTGTTAAAGCGATTATGGTATAAAGGAAGAGAGCAGTGTTAACCTCTGAGAGGAATTTTGTTATGTTGACCGCGTTGTACCTAACGGAGGTGGCTTATCGGAAATGAAAGTCAGAATTACGTAAACATTTGAGCAGTAGCAAACAAAATTTTTGCCTATCTGCACTGTTTAACGGATAAAGAAAACGGTCGCCAGCCTAACTAGCAACAAAATGATTAACATTCTTGTTCAAGAATATAGTTATTAGTAACTTTAATGGATAAATACAACCTATACTTTGTCACACGCGAGTGCAGTGAACTCTGACACATGTCTTTACGGTAAGATTGAAACTAACAGTTAGAGCAGCACAAAGTATATGCAAGATTATAACAGATACCGAAACACTCTATTACTTTCAGGGCTTACACAAACGGAATGGTCTTTATGACGTTATTATAACTATTCACTGCAGAATCATTAATTGGATATATGTTACGTCTCTTTCAGTTAAATACTTTACTATTTAAAGTGAAAGTTAATTGGAATCCACTAACAGGTTGCTTCTCACTATCATTTGAATAAAGAAATAATGTTTTCCTTAATTAGTGGCTTTCGCATTACTTGTTATGTAGCATTAACACAATAGACAAACTATGGATCCTGTTATATTATTAATAGTCACTTCTAATACACAAGAGAGACAAACACTTAGCAAACATGAGTATATAACGTTTCATACTGCAGTTTTCCACTCTTACTACATTGAAAGACAAAATTAACATACACTCCTGGAAATGGAAAAAAAGAACACATTGACACCGGTGTGTCAGACCCACCATACTTGCTCCGGACACTGCGAGAGAGCTGTAAAAGCAATGATCACACGCACGGCACAGCCGACACACCAGGAACCGCGGTGTTGGCCGTCTAATGGCGCTAGCTGCGCAGCATTTGTGCACCGCCGCCGTCAGTGTCAGCCAGTTTGCCGTGGCATACGGAGCTCCATCGCAGTCTTTAACACTGGTAGCATGCCGCGACAGCGTGGACGTGAACCGTATGTGCAGTTGACGGACTTTGAGCGAGGGCGTATAGTGGGCATGCGGGAGGCCGGGTGGACGTACCGCCGAATTGCTCAACACGTGGGCGTGAGGTCTCCACAGTACATCGATGTTGTCGCCAGTGGTCGGCGGAAGGTGCACGTGCCCGTCGACCTGGGACCGGACCGCAGCGACGCACGGATGCACGCCAAGACCGTAGGATCCTACGCAGTGCCGTAGGGGACCGCACCGCCACTTCCCAGCAAATTAGGGACACTGTTGCTCCTGGGGTATCGGCGAGGACCATTCGCAACCGTCTCCATGAAGCTGGGCTACGGTCCCGCACACCGTTAGGCCGTCTTCCGCTCATGCCCCAACATCGTGCAGCCCGCCTCCAGTGGTGTCGCGACAGGCGTGAATGGAGGGACGAATGGAGACGTGTCGTCTTCATCGATGAGAGGCGCTTCTGCCTTGGTGCCAATGATGGTCATATGCGTGTTTGGCGCCGTGCAGGTGAGCGCCACAATCAGGACTGCATACGACCGAGGCACACAGGGTCAACACCCGGCATCATGGTGTGGGGAGCGATCTCCTACACTGGCCGTACACCTCTGGTGATCGTCGAGGGGACACTGAATAGTGCACGGTACATCCAAATCGTCATCGAACCCATCGTTCTACCATTCCTAGACCGGCAAGGGAACTTGCTGTTCCAACAGGTCAATGCACGTCCGCATGTATCCCGTGCCACCCAACGTGCTCTAGAAGGTGTAAGTCAACTACCTTGGCCAGCAAGATCTCCGGATCTGTCCCCCATTGAGCATGTTTGGGACTGGATGAAGCGTCGTCTCACGCGGTCTGTACGTCCAGCACGAACTCTGGTCCAACTGAGGCGCCAGGTGGAAATGGCATGGCAAGCCGTTCCACAGGACTACATCCAGCATCTCTACGATCGTCTCCATGGGAGAATAGCAGCCTGCATTGCTGCGAAAGGTGGATATACACTGTACTAGTGCCGACATTGTGCATGCTCTGTTGCCTGTGTCTATGTGCCTGTGGTTCTGTCAGTGTGATCATGTGATGTATCTGACCCCAGGAATGTGTCAATAAAGTTTCCCCTTCCTGGGACAATGAATTCACGGTGTTCTTATTTCAATTTCCAGGAGTGTATATATAAGATACTGACTCACCTTCTGTGATTTACAACAGGCAGTAATGAGATCATTTACGAAGCAAAACTTTATAAGCCTCAGTATTAAGAACTTTTAATTTGAAGTTGGCAACAATACATTAATAAGCAGTTTTACTAGGAAAATTATTTTTGGAAAGCATCATCAACTTTCACTCACTCTCTTGCCACATTAAGTTTAACTTTCATTTAACTATGTTCAAGAGGCATCAATTAGCAAAACACTGGGCTTTAATGTTCTTTCAGTAAGGACACTCAGAAATCACTTTAGTTCAAACGGAGAGGAACCTGAGAGGTGTTATGATAAGGAGCAAAATCAAGGTAGGTACATTAATTCAGTTATAAATTACCTTACATTTGAGCACACTAACACATCCATTTAGCTGATCCTTCACTGTACATTATTATAGTATTCCTTTACAGTGATTGCGCAATGTGGTCGCAACTGCAAGTCGGTAGGCGGATTTGAAGACAGAATTGCTGGACTCTGGCCTTTCTTGGTGGCGATGATGTATACCAATTCCAGAGTCGTTCCAGCTATTTATCCATCCATCCGAGGCATTGGAAAGTAGCAGGAAAAGCCTCTCTCGGGACCAGCACAATATGCACTATTACATGGCAGTTCACAGTTTGGTAGCTCGTCCCCGACTTGTAGCTTGTCCCCGACTTGTAGCTCGTCCCTGACTGGTGGCTCGTCCCCGACTGACTCTTGTTCCACATTTTCTACTTAGGCCAACCACAATTTGCGCGCGCTACACAGTTCCGTTCCCGAGAGGAATCACATCAACTTTTACATACAGAATAACTAAGGCCCCTTAGTGAGGATCAGCAGTTTACACAACAGTAACAAAATACATTAAATAAAACAGAATATTTGCACATATTGACATTGCTACAAAAAATTATTCACACAAAATTACCATTATATACAGTAAGTTTTATTCCCTCCAAATGTGACAAAGAATTTAAATGACAGATACACTACATTGCATAGAATCAAATCATGACATCGAAGTTCTTACAAAGAAAGGAGTATACAATTTTATGTTATCATTTCAAACAAACACATTTACAGAAGCTCAATGATGTAACATTAAATAAAACACAAGTAAACTAAATCATTAAAGCACTAGAGTTCTGGTGTTACAAGGGTTCCAACAAATCATCCCTAGAAAACATTGCTCTATATCGCAATATTCAAGATGTAAAGTAATACCATGATACTACTAATATCAGGGAATACCGTATCACAGATAAGACTGTACTTAACGCTTGTAAGCTCACATTTATTACAATAAATGGCATACCTGAAATGTTACTACCCTCATTATTACGAAAGATAGGTAATGCACGTAGTATGTCCTTCGTATGCATGATTTTCGCTTCAAAGTAACATACCGTACTTATTATTTAACACAAAAGACATTAAAAATTAAAGTTTTCACGAGCTGCTACTTGAGAATATGTATTAACAACAAGTGACTCGACGAAAAGTCTCGTTCTGCATATGGATTCAAACCCAGGTCATGCAGGCTAAGCAAAGATTTCGTGACCGACAGAAATCAACAGCCATTCCTGACTACTCGTACAGAGAGTGATATACCTCGATTTAGACAGTATGAGTTACGAAGTATCAACTCTAAATTAAATAAAGTAAACATCTTTAACGGACGCTAATTCCTACCCAGCCTCTATTGCCCCTGTTAACGAACTACGAGAGATGTTAAATATTGCTTCTTCACAAGTGACTTACTTTAAATGCCGTGAGGCAAAGCTTTGTGTTGGACAGAGATTCGAACCCAGAACCTAATCGTATTGTTATCGAAGTACAATCAACTGTGACATATCGGATTTTCTCGGCTGTAGCAAGATGTTTTACTGATATGAAGAGACGAAACATTAACTTTTTCCTTCCCAGGACTCCAACCCGGCACCTATCGCTGTTAGATTCTATAAAAAAACGAACGTTAAATATAGGTTTGTTACACCAGCAGCGAAATGTGAGCATGTCTGAACTAGAAATAATATGACAAAGAGTTCAGTGCTGAGTGATAATCGAACCCCGCACATATCGTCCTTGACTACACACAAATAGACGTCAGCTACCGAATGTTTCTCCACCAGCAGCTCGGAGTAACATCTTTGAACTTACAGTGATGTCGCAAGTAGTTGTGTGTCTCAGTGGGAGTCAAAAACGTCAGATATCGTTAGTGTTGACAACGAATTAAAATTCATTAAAAACCAAAATTATTACCCACCAGCAGATAGGTGTTCGCATGCTATAGATTGATAATACATAATGATAACTTTAGTGCCGGGCGAGTATTCGAACACATTCACGCGCAATATGTGCATGAAGATTCGAACCCATTCACGCGCAATATGTGGAGATGTAGAGTAATCTGCAGCTTTGAACTAACAACAAATTGTAGTGTTGTCACGAATGGAACAAATTCCCCGTTAAGGGAGGTCTGAGTTACATTTCCAGTTCAGAACCAATTTTATCGAAATACAGAAGCTCAAATAAAAGATGGAGTAAGTGTCCTATGACCATATATATCGTTTATTTCGTCACTAGAAATAAATAACTAGTATAGAAAAAGGTTACTGGTGATAGAGTTTCTACATTTCGCCACTCTTGTCTTTATTGTGGTTCAACCGAATGTCTACATGGTAGTGAAGGGATATCATGTGTAATGTGAATTTCAGGCCACAATGCCATTATACCTTCTTCACGTGGCTTGGCCAGAAGAGAATGGAATCTGTCTCTCCCTATCAAAAACTATCGGCAGAAATTGGAACTGAACGCAGACCATGAGTATACGAATCTATCGGCAATCCAACAGACCAGCAAATCCTAGTCTCTGATGCTAATTTTTCTATTGTAACGCCATTGCGCCACACTGGATGAGAATTCTGACACACAGCCTCACTGTAGTGGTTTGCAGCATGTTCAGTACAATCATGTACTTGGTTGACCGAATCGCCTCGACTACCCAGTGCATACATTCGACTTTATTTTGTAATCACCGAAATAAAATCACGTAACTGCCACCTACACAGAACTGCCAACAGTGTAGGACGCAGGAATTTAAATAGGAAGTGTTCCTTTCCACTTCAGCTACTCTATTGCGCGATCTGTATGTTGAAAACGTCGTGCAATGCAAACGAAATGCTATAACTGTCTGTCTCTCAGAAACTACATTAGGCCATATGCATTATCTCACAACACTGTAGAATGCGGAAGTTCTGGAGGAATTGTTGTTGACTTCTGGAGTTACTGTAGCTACGGCTCAGTAAGTAGTGTAATGGTAAGTGTAGTGTACCGTAGACAAAACGTCGCGAGTTCAAATACATTCACTGCTACATTTTTTAAAACGCAATTCTGCTCTCTGCTGAAGTTATCAATTTAATGGAACTTTGAACATAATTCCTTTCACTCCTCATCTCAAAATAGTTGCATGTGGATAGAGGGAAAACTACTGCGACATTTTGTTCTTTTCTGGTTTAATAGACGGCCAGGCAGCAGATGCATCTCGAAACTTTTGTATTATGTTTGGGGAGAGCGCACCGTGCCAAAATACGTCAGAAAAGTATTTTCTACATTTAGCTGTCGTGTGGTAATGGCACTTTATTCTTCTTCAAACCTTGTTTAGCAGCTTTAACTCAGAACAAGTTTTAAACAAGCATATAATCAATAAACTGCATGTGCATTGTCAGACTGTTATAGATAACATCAGAGAATTCGCATATATTGTTGATGATTATTTCTCTCTCATGTCTACTGTTGTTTAAACAACACTAAAAGAAACCTTACGAAAATTGTGCACTGTATTATAAGAAATGCAATATTACTACCCATGATAACCTTACAACGTAAGTCTGTTTCAATAAAGCTGAGTATCTGTGCACAATTGTGCCTCTATCGAACAGAATTAATAATATACTACTCACTCAGATTTCGGTTGGGTCTGTGTTAAATTGGTACGGTGTTTCATATTCAAGAGGTATGCAAATGTAGCATTTCATAAATAAAGTTATGTATTCCCAGAAACGCAAAATTTTCTCTTCAGCAACGGAAGGAGGTATTACGTGTTGTGCAACATTTTAAGTTTTTCACCATTGCACTATGAGCCGAAAGTATTTTCTTGCGTTTACCTTATCGATGTTTGATCTGACTGCTTGTAGCTCTTTCACAGGATGGATAAAAACGCTGCAGTTTGAGAGACTGGAATCACGAACCCGAACAGACGCTTTTTTGACAGAACAGCATGTTACTACTTAGCTAGCACAGACGTATGTGTCAGGTATTAATATTACGACGCTAATAGTGACTAGAACTCGTAAGCCGCTATTTAAAGGACAAGATTAATTGCGATTTCCACGTGCAACGACTTTTCTGGGCTGAAAACCGTAAATTTACAATATTTTGTTACACCTCAATGGAAATGACAGGAAAAATCAAGTGAACCTTGAGGCTTAATTCCGTGCACACCAGGAAGTAACTTGTCGATCACAGAGTTGCCATTCATACCTTGCCTTGCTGCCAAATCTCAGTTACAGTACTAGCAGGAAGAAGACGAACCGATGTGTTCCTACAGAGGGCTGGGAAGTGACCAGAGCTGGCATCTCAAAGACGCGGTTGACATGGCCTGGAATACGTAATGTGTCTGATTCGCATTTCTGTAACTAGGTTTAGGGACTAGAGCGTAGTTACTAATAATACTCAGAACTGACTGTAAACTAAGCATCATAAATCAGTAACTCTCATAATCGTTTTTATATTTCTTTCGTAAGTGTACTCATAACTAAGAAACTCAATCATGGACGTTGCCGTGCCTGGCGGAATGTCGAGCACAATGAACAAATAAAAAGAAAAAATTATGTTTGTGTATGTGTGTGTGTGTGTGTGTGTGTGTGTGTGTGTGTGCGCGCATTTGAGAAGATATATATATATATAAAAGAATGAGAGAGAGGGTAAATAATTATTGCAAAGAAATTGCATCATGTTATGTAAGGAAACCTTTCATTAAAATGACACGTTCCACATCATTACGAAATGTTGTATCCATGATCTATGGAACAAATATTAGTCGAATCAAATCTAATCTAATCATATTGTTGACTAGCCATGAAGAGTCACAAATTACCGAAATTTTCGCCAATATCAGTAGCCAAATCTAAACTTGAAAATAAAAGACGATAGTTTTTGTAATAAACCATGACTCCTGTTAAGACCCTTTCGTCCCTGTTAACTAACCACGAAAGATGTCTGATATACCTTCATTCAGAAGTAACGAAGTATGCATGATGTGAAGTTCTGTGGCAGAGATACAAACCCAACACGTAAATGGATTGTTAACTAAGTAAAATCAAACGTTATGTATCGGTTTTTCTTACCATCTGCTAGGTGTCTGAATCTAAATAAGGATACAAATTTTTGTGCCTGAGTGACAGTCGAAACGCACACCTACCGTCCTTCTTTATCATCCACGAATATAGCTTAACTATCAATTGGTTACTCACCAACAGTAAGATTAGTGCGTGTTTGGCCAGAAATAACGATACCTATTGCAAATGTTGGCAACACGTGAACAGACATTATAAATGCATTTTAAAATTCACTAAAAGGCCGCTGTGCATGTGATACAGTTTGAAATGAAATTATGAATATTTTTGTACTGGATCAGTATTCGGACCCACATACTTACCGTTGGAAGAGACCTAGAGAGGACTGCAGTCTTGGGAAAAGAAACGAAATGATTGAACTATACTGTTCCGAGAGACTGAGATCCTCGAGAGAAGAGATACGAATTCAAATCACAGTCCAGCACCAAATTTTTCAACGTCTGTAGACCAATCAAGTACAAGTAAAATGAGAGCCCTCTTCCTTTAAATGGCTATCGGTTCATCAAATAAAATAAAACTTTCTAAAGTAAATAAGTTTATGCTGGTGACAGTATTTCTGTTTACCATGACTTCCGCCTATGTCGTTTCCCAACGTAAACCGGCTCTGCCCATTTGGTAATGAAGGAACGTGATGTTCAATGCGGATTCTGAATTATAACGTCTTTCTCTTGAGGCTACCAGAGATAAAGTAAATCTGTTTGTGCCTCTTAAAAGTAAATGCCTGAACCCACTCATAGCACCTGTGGACGTTCGTTACACCAGAACATTGTGGCCACGTTTTCCAGCCCCAGGAGTGTGCTGTAATGGATCATATGCTTAGCTTACAAAACCAGTCACAGTGAAAAAAAAGGGAGTCTATTAAATGTTTAAGTAGGAGGAAGATTCTGACGTGGAAGCATCATAGCCTCGATATGAAGCCATTTTGAAGTTTTCACTAATTCAGCAAATTTCTTAGTTCGAGAAAATACACTGTGAAGGGTGAAGTTGTCAGATAATTCGATTATTACCGTATTGTTAATTTCATTTTCTTTATACCGCTGCTGGAACACATGTGTCTGAACATCAATTAATAACTTTTGGTCATTACAGAAGTAGTTGCCCAAGAACAGGTTCTTTCCCCGTCTACGGAATTCTTTTCATGTTAATATAAAACATCAGCAATTACTCGTAGATTACATTAAAACTAAAGCAATTGACGAAGACATCACTTGATAACGAAAAAGCGGTGTCTTTCCTCATTCACTTGCCTCTAGAAATGGCTGACGAATACTGCCAAACCAAAAGCCAAGGGATCTTACTGCCTTCCAATATACGTCGCTGTAGGTTCTTCGATAAGATTTGGTCTATGTGACCTGTTTCAATTGTGTATGACTGAGAATGTTTCAGAAAATGAACTTTTTTACTTTGAAATAAACATAAAGGTATTCATTTTAAGCTATCCAAGTTAAAAAATTTCACAATATTAGTTCAAATTTAATATTCGCTTGCCTAATGTGGGAAAGTATTTCACATTATCAAAACCCGCATCCGACCCATGGACCTTACATTTAGTCGCTGACCATAAATTCTAGCTCAGAGTGACACCAGTTTAAGTAACCTAATGTAGTGAAGACTGTTTGCCAGTGCTCTTTCTCACTGGAAAATATGCAATTAACCCATTGGGCCCCAAAAGTACACTGTAATAGTAATTTCTGTGTATGCAGTGCATACGGATTGTAGAATTTAGTGGTGCTCTCTCTTCCTCTTCTGCATACAATATTCCTGATCTAAACGGGCTCTTTCTCATTACAGGCCCTGGCAGTGCAACATCATACTGACAACAGTAATGTGTTTTTACTGACAACCTCACTGTTTATTTTACCCTATTTTGTAGTAACTTAAATAAAACAACATGACCTTCCAGTGGGAGACATTTCGTCCCTCTGTTCCTTCGTGAAATTTGTCAGTACGTTTTTTGGCTTCCAACCAGCGAAATGCGGCAGAGTACGGCTGGTAAACGATTCACAAACCACGATTTATTGCCGTTAACACGATTTCTTTAAACATTGTCATAGCTGAAGGAATTCAGTTTCTTCTTAAATCGTCTTATGCAGCAACATTCACAGATATATATCAAGTAGTAAAAGCTCTTTATCCAGGTACGAAGGTTGTAAAACAAACTTCCAACATGAGAATGCAGGCTTTATCGGCGAATCTTGATGATAAATTCTTCTCGGGTTGACAGCCGTGTCAATGCGTTGTTCTCCAGCAAAGTTTTAGCAAGTTTCTTACTTGCCATCTTCAGGCGAAGTGTCGGGTTTGCTGACGCTGACGCTGACGCTAGAATGACGAGCCTGTCCTTGGCTCGAGGTGGTGCAGTATAGACATACATATGTCGTTCCTGCAGTTCCTGTAGGGGAGAGAAATATTAATTAACAGTCTAGTCGAATGGTCCTGGCTGGTTTTACCTGAAAAAGAGAAAGACACACTCTGTTGAGGGATTAGTAAAACTTAATCCTTCAGCAGGTCAGGCCAACGTGTGGTTGGCCTGTGATGTGGTTGTTGGCCCAGTCCACGGATGAGCCGGTTGCGGGAGTGTTCCGTCCTCTCGTAGAACTTCCTGGCGATAGCGCGGAACCTTTCTCGGAGAGGCAGGATCCCGGTGTCCTCGTGGAGTTGGCGCTTCGAAAAGCGCCTCGGAAGATGCATAGCAGTCTTCAGGGCGCGGTTAGTATCCGTTGCAGAGTCACAATGTGAGCATCTGCGTCTTTCCCCCAGACCACGGCCGCATACTCTAACAGTGGGCGAACCAATGTTAGGTAAAGCGTGATGCCGTGTTGCGGTGGCAATGACGACTGCGGGTTTAGCAGTGGATACAGGGCGCGGAGGCGTCCAATTGCTCTCCCTTTCACATCACGGATGTGATGCTTCCAGGTGAGCCTGCGGTCTAGGGTAACCCCTAGGTATTTCGCCGTCCCACTCCATGGGATAGGTTCTCCCAGGATTTCGAGCGGCGTAAGCCCTGGCTTCAGAAGTCTTCGAGTGAAGACGACTGCCTGGCTCTTTGTGGCGTTGAATTTCAACCGCCACTTTGTTGCACATGAGCCCAAGGCGTCGCACCCGCGTTGGAGGCAGTTTCTCAGCACCTGGGCATTCATGCTGCTTGTGAACAGGGCTGTATCATCAGCGTACAGCGCCAGTTCGACTCCTGCCACTTTCGGCGCGTCTGCAGTGTACAGGGAGTACAGCGAGGGGCCGAGAACCGACCCCTGCGGCACCCCTGCACGTATCTGCCGGTCTGTGGACGTACCGTCGTCAGCCCTCACGTGGAAGGTTCGTTCGGACAGGTACGACAGCAGCAACGTCATGTGAGACGTCGGTATCCCTTGTTCAAAGAGTTTGAACTCGAGACCGTCGTGCCACACCGAATCAAACGCTCGGGAGACGTCGAGGAACACTGCGCCAAGGAATTCCCTTGTTTCCAGTGCCCTCATGGCCGGTTCTACCACCCGCAACAGCTGGTGGGAAGTGGCATGCTCTTCTCGGTATCCGAACTGCTCGTCCGGGATGATGCCCTCCTGGGTGACGTGTCGCATCAGTCTTCTCGCGTACAGCCTCTCGAAAACTTTCGAGAGGGACGGGAGTAGGCTGATGGGTCGGTAGCTTGAAGCATGACGTGGGTCCTTGCCGGATTTCAGGATGGCCACGACCTCCGCGTGTTTCCACGCAGAGGGGTAGTCACCCGATCGGAGAATCTCGTTGAAAACATCGGCAAGTTGCCGGTGTAGGCCCGGTGGAAGGTTCTTCAGCAGGAGGTTAGTGAGTCCATCGCTCCCTCCGGCCTTCTTGGGGTTCAGCGAGCGAAGTTGCACAGCAACTTTCTCCTCCGTTATCGGCTCAATAACGTCGCCTTCCTCCCTTGCGGCGCGGAAGGTTGGTAGTTGCTCGTGGACTCGCCGTATGTGGTCGTCGTCGATGACGTCGGCCACCGGTGTGAAGTTGGCTGCAAAGGCGTCAGCCAGGACGCTCGCTTTCGCGTCGGGGTCGCTGGCGAAGTCGTTCCCGACCTGTAAAGGCGGTATTCGCTGTCG
Organism: Schistocerca gregaria; assembly: GCF_023897955.1. Classification (NCBI taxonomy): domain Eukaryota; kingdom Metazoa; phylum Arthropoda; class Insecta; order Orthoptera; family Acrididae; genus Schistocerca; species Schistocerca gregaria. The sequence continues at coordinate 396,652,632 of NC_064931.1, read as the reverse complement.
CCGGCGTAGGAAGGACTTTACCACCCTCCATGCACTGCCATCCTCAGGATTGAGGGTAGATACAAGGTCTTCACATTCCTGGTTCCGGTGATTCTCGACTGCTGCCTTCATTTCCCGTCTCATGCGGTTTAATCAGCGCTTCGTGTCTGGTAGGCGAGTGAGCTGCCATTCACGAAACAGTAGGTTCTTCTCGGTGGTCGCGTCCAGGATAGGGCGCGGTAGCTGTCGCGAGAAGTCTCGTGGTCCTTGGCGACGTCTCGGCGTGGATTCCTCCGCTGCTCGGAGTATTCTTCGGGTAAAGAATGCTAGGGCGGCGTCTGCCCCTACCACGGCGGGGTTTGGCGCGTCCTCGAGCAGTTCGAGCGCTTTCATCTGAAAGCGCTCTGCGTCGAGCCTGCGATAGCTCGGACGGCTGTCTGGAAGAGAAGTTCCGGCCACATCGAGGCCAAAAATGACCGGTACGTGGTCGGAGGAGAGAACGTTCCGCGTCTTGCCGGTCGCGAAGTGCCCGATGCCCTTCAGAAGGGCAATATCGAGCACGTCGGGCTGTCCCCGTGCAGGGAAGATCGTGGGGTCAAACGGCCCCACGGTGATCGCGCCGTTGCGGTGAACAACGCGGGAGAGGCGGCGCCCGCTGCGGCTAACAGTTCGCGAGTTCCATTCGGTGTGTTTCGCATTGAAATCCCCGGCAATGAAAACTCGCCCCTCCAGCGACAGCAGGACGTCGAAGTCGGCTTCGTCTAGCGGTCTGCTAGGCTGCCGATAGACCGACACGAAAAGAATCTTTCCCGCGGTGGTGTTGACGGCCACTCCCGTGGCTTCCAGCGCGTTGAGCGCAAGCAGTTGAACTCGGTGGTGGGGCAGTGACTTCTTCACGTAGATGGCAGTGCCGCCCCCATGGGTGGCTCTGTCATCTCGGTAGCAGCAAAAGTTTGCTGCTCGCACGTCGACCCCGAGTTTGAGGAAGGTCTCCTGCACAAGGCAGACGTCGGCCGCCTCGTCACGTAGGAATTGGCGACACTAGCCCTGCTGGGGTTGGAGACCCCGAGCGCTGAACGTGCATATGGTTAACCCATAAATATGGTCGTTATCCATATTAGGGCTGGCTCCTCCCGGCGGTGAACTGGAGGGCCGCCGTCACTGCTCCCACGAGGACTGGTAGCTGCGTCATCAGCTGGTTGAGTGACCGCAGAAGCGCGGCAAGCTCGGTGGTGTCTTCCTTCGCCGTTTCGGGAACGTTTCACAACTTCGCGACGTTTCCCGTAGTCGGCAGCGGAGCGGAGCGCTGGGAACGCCCTGCGCGGGCGGCAACCCCTCCTACAGTGGCGGGCGCCGGCAAGCCGGCCTCTCCGACTGCAGGCGGCGCCGCGGGCGAGGGCAGCAGCGACGGCTGCGGTGCCGGTGCGGCCTCCCCTGCGAGCGGCCGTGGCCTCTCGGAAGGGCAGTCGGCTTCCCCTTAGCAACGTCCGCGAAGCTGCGACTCGGGTTTACGCGGCTGGCGCGTTTCCCGCTCTTGAATGCGGCGCATCCCCGGTAACAGGCGACATGGTCCCCGTTACAGTTGCAGCACGTCGGTCGCTCCTCCTTCTTCGGGCAGTCACGCGAAGGGTGCTCCTCGGCGCACTTGCAGCAACGCACAGGCATCCTGCAGAGCTTTGCCACGTGGTCCACGCGTTGGCAGTTGAAGCACTGGGCTCGCCTGCCTTTCGCGCGGAGTGGCTCGACTTTCACGTCGAAGTCGGCAATGTTTGCAACCTGAAAAATTTTCCGGTTGTCCACATTGTCGACTAAGACCACAAGGAACAAGGGCATGTCCTTGTGGGTCCTGGGCGACCTCATCAGGCCGACGTGGCGGATCTGGAAGCCGACTTCCTCCAGCTGCCGCTGTAGGAACGCCGGTTCCATCTTCATCGGCAGGTGACGGATGACAACCTTCAGCTGCTTTAGCTGCTCCGTACTCTGCGTGTAGCCGAACAACTTCTTGGTCTCGCAGAGTCTCATGAGTTTCGCATGATCCTCCAAGGACTCCGCTCTGTCCCCGCGAACATCTTCAGTGGTTTTGCGATGGAGTACAGCATCTCTCGGAGTTCGCTGTACTCCTTACTCCAATGAATGGTGATCAGCGGAGGGCGGCGGGGCGGTTTCGTCGCCGTAGTCGGTGTTGTCCCGTCCCCGTCGGTCTCGGCTACCTCAGGTAGATCTGCAAAGCGGTTTGCAGCCTCGACCTGTTCTGGCGTCACCGGTCCAAACGACCTGGGTGTCGCTGTGTGGCGACGGGAGGGCGCCATGAAGCCTTCTTCATCCGCGTTGTTCTCCAGCAACGTTTCAGCAAGGTTTCTTACTTGCCATCTTCAGGCGAAGTGTCGGGTCTTTATAGCCGCTGGACCACGGGCATCTGTGCATCATTGGCGCTGGTCCGGCCAATCAGGCGCGAGCGGAATCGGCGCGGCGGCGCGTGGTCTGGCGTTCCTCCCGTACACAGGCCAAGATTGCCAGGATACTGGAGAAAAACAAGATGAAAACCATCTTCCATCCTCCAACAAAAATCAGAAATATGCTGGGCTCAATGAAGGACAACTTGGGTCTAAGAACTCCGGGTGTCTACAGTATTTCCTGTGAATGTGGGAAACAAAATATTGGGCAGACAGCGTTGCATAACGCAACGCATCTCTGAACATGTGAGAAGCGTCCGCCTCGGACAAAAAGATAAATCCGCGGTAGCGGAACACAGCCTCAGTGAAGAACACACGTTTCAGTTTGAAGAAACGAAGAGACTGTGTAGGGCGAAAGGTTTCTGGGACTCTGTTATTAAAGAGGCAGTGGAGATACGGGTTAGTGACAACCTAGTCAATCGGGACAGTGGCTTCCAACTCAGCAGCGCGTGGAATACAACATTATCAAGAATGAGACGAGAGCGTTCCGATGGAGGTGGCGCCGTATGGAATAAACAGGCCGCACCGAGACGAGACGCCAGGACCCGGCGCCCGCGGCTCCCCCCCACCACGCGCCGCCGCGCCGATTCCGCTCGCGCCTGATTGGCCCGACCCGCGCCAAGGATGCAGAGATGCCCGTGGTCCAGCGGCTATAAAGACCCGGACGAGACGTGAACCCGACACTTCGCCTGAAGATGGCAAGTAAGAAACTTGCTGAAACGTTGCTGGAGAACAACGCATTGACTCGGCTGTCAACCCGAGAAGAATTTATCAAACTTTCAACAGTTTGTGTCAGGTTCATCTTTTCACCTGACAGCACTGCGGAAGTATTTTGTCTAAGAGGTATCACAAGTAGTGTTCCTGTAGCTGTAATCATTGGTTGGAAACGAGTTTCACACCAATGGGCACAGAAATGATAAATAATCAAAATGATTATTAGTCTAAGACTGAGTTCATTCACAAACTAGGCGTATTTATAATATTGAAGCTAGACTGTGTATCCTTTTCTTCCTTGAGTGGGCATTGGAAGGGTTTTACACCGATGTATACAATACTATGAATACTTCGAACACTATTGTTAACGTTGCTCTCATAAACTACTTTTGTTTTTTTTTTAATTCTTCAGGGTATTCAGTGTGCAATATGTTTTGTAGATACAGCCCTAGACAACAAAGTTGACCGCCCCGCCGAGTTGTTCACATAAGGTGGACAATACGGTCATGCTCCCACTCACATTTCTAAGTGCGGCAATATGCTCGAGCTGGCAACTTCGGCACTTCCTGGAGGAAGTCTTGACTGCAGTCTGAGTACATCATTCTTGACTGCGACTGTAGACTTCAGGTAAAACACGAGACTAGCTAATACGACGTCTGGCAACAGAAAGCACATGTTGACAAAACTTTTATCGCCCCTTTCCTCTCAGTGCTGAAGCTATGGGTGTAATTCAAGCGAATCTACAATTTATTTCGCTTTCTGTCACAGTGGTTTGGTTCAACACCATTTTAGCGAGAGATTTCTTGGCCTGCCATCTGCCTCTGAACACCGCATGCATCTGAGTTCTCTGGGACACGTTTGCCGCCTACCGGCGGAGGCTGAGGCATGGCGCTGCCTCGCCTTCTGCTGACAACGTCTGCTCCACTCCTCACTCTCGACGGTGTAACAAGCTTTAATATTGTTGATTGGTGACCCATAAAATCTGTCTACGATTCGTGTTTCACACTCGATAGCAAGAGAGGCAAAAAACCGTTTTCATTTGATGAGTATTTTATTACACTAGTATCCAATACATCAATGTGGCACAGAATTAATGTCATTGTTCCTCATACAGTGTGCTATAATTAAAGCGTCACATCCTGTTCTTTTTCCCTTCTCAGGGGATTCTTCAAATAATTTTTTTTTTTTTGCTCATGGATTCATATGTGTTAGTCAAGGTACAGAGAGTAAATGCAATTTAATGTGTTTTGTTTCTTTCTTTGATTACCTATGGTAAATGGATGCAACACATTTTGTCAATACCTTTCAGAACCTGCTCTGTAGCTACTCAGGCGAATTACTTGTTTTGAGTTCCATTAATTAATTAATGGAGAAGTGAACGCTGTTCAAAAGTGATATTTAAAATACTCAGTTGGATTTAAGGCGACAAAATTACCCACATTTGAAGCTACCCAGAGAAAAAGTAAGTTGCTAGAGCCGCTGTTACCAGATGTCTGCAGAGAGCTCCTAATTGCTACTGCAGAAATTTAGCATACAGGCCCTATATTAATCAAGAGGTTTATTTCCTTCATACTTGTTACCCTGGCATGTGAGTTTTAAGTGAAGAACAACATTGAAATTCGTATCGTTGACGGCCGATTCGAATTTCTTCAGAGACACTTGTATTGTGAAGCAGCTTGCAGTCAGAAAACCGAGATCATTGACCATTAATACAATTTGCTGTGTCGTGCTACCAAGAGGACTTGATGTGTAAAGGTTTTCTTACGATTTCGTTACAGAATTTTTTCTGGAAATTCGCAGCTCCATAAATAAATCAGAAGAAAAGCTCACACATACTGATCCCTGCCTCGGTTAGAACTGATGACTCATTGAGCTGTTGCGACAGGAAATACGGGCGGGGGCACGGGGCTACGGACACACTGCTGCCAGCACGCCACTTTCATTATGGTATTGGTCGCTCAGCCTCATAACTCATCGTGACCGATAATAGAAGTTGGCACTTACGTGAAGAATAGCATTTCTTTAGCCAAAAAATTTAATTTTCTCTCTCAGTGTCTAGGGGTTATATAGCACGAGTCACTCAAATAGAAAGGGAATATCAAGTGAATTTAGCGAGTCAGTTCAGTACCATACGTGGAAGTGATTGCACTGTCACAGTGTTACCAAATTTTTGTGACGATGTTGCCAATTCTCAGTTGTGCTAGGAACAGCTCTGTAGCGGTATGCGAGGAGAATCACGTGCTTGTGTCATAGGAGGATACGGAGAGGAGGCGGGGGGTTTGGTTAATATACACCGTTTTCTCCTACCAGTTGTGTCAAACATTCAGGTGTATAAACTTCCATCACGTGTACTGTTTCCCACAAAATACATACGAGTAAAACACTTACCCTATTACTTTGTGAGAAAAGATTTTTTGAGTACAATAAAAGGTCTTTGGAAATCAATTTTTCACACCTGTCACGAAAAGTAAGATGACAATCACTTTGCACCTCGAAATCGATTGCATCTATGTGCAGTTTTCTGATCATACAAGTAGAATTTCATGAAGTGCACGAAAATGTAGAAAAATGTTGGAGAGAATGGGAGCTACAACAAATAGAGTTAACTAATTATTCTGTGCCTCGTAATAATCAATGCACTTGAAAATCCAGAAGAGCAGAAACTAAAAATTATGCCCATTAAGACAGAAAGTAAAGTGCAGATGCGGACACTGTGCAGATCTGCGCTTTTTCAGCTTCAGATCTATAAAATGGTTCAAATGGCTCTGAGCACTATGGGACTTAACATCTGAGGTCATCAGTCCCCTAGAGCGTAGAACTACTTAAACCTAACTAACCTAAGGACATCACACATATCCATGCCCGAGGCAGGATTCGAACCTGCGACCGTAGAAGCCGCGCGGTTCCGGACTGAGCGCCTAGAACCGCTAGACCACCGCGGCCGGCTCAGATCTATATAAATAATGTATACCAACCAGCGTATTCATTGCTTTCGTAATGTTTCCCTCTTGTTTAGTCTTCTAATGATGAACTGGACCCACACCCATGAGTCTGATTGTTTCTTTGCACCCTTCCATCTACTATCTTTGTGTGTTACTGCTCGGTATTCAAAAAGCAAAATGTTATGCCTGTTCCCACGAGATATTAGAACGACGTCGCAAGAAGGCTAACGAAGTATAATCAAAATACATTGAGACGCCAATTTTTCTGTCGTCGTGGTGTTAAGTCGACAGAAATAGTTGGGTACTATTGCCTGCATCACCGGCATCTCATTGTTGTCTTTTCTTACCGAGATTTTCATATTACCCTGAACAAAAGACGCCGAGATAAATGTGTATGTTCTCCGTGACGAAACATCCCACATTCCATTCATCCTGATCCATTCGTTACGTGCATCGGCAGCAATCAGTGATAGGAAAGTTGTAGTGAGATGACGAATAACAGTAACAAAGCTAGTAGCAACAAATCAGTAATCAAGGATGTTTACTACATTGCAGACAATTGTTAACGATTAACAAAATAAACAAGAAAGGCTGAGTGTTCAATTGGCGCACTGCATAGGTGTTCTTACCACTTGGTTACTGAATTGATTTTCTAAAATATTCTCTGTCATAACAACTTGAAACAGGTCACGTAGACCAAATCATATCGAAGAACTGACAGCGACGTATATTGGAAGGCAATAAGATCCCTTGGCTTCTGGTTTGGCAGTATCCGACAACAATGTATAGGCGCAAGTGAATGAAGAAAGACACCGCGTTTTCGTTATCAAGTGACGTCTTCATCAATTACTTTAGTTTTTATGTAATCTACGAGTAATTGCTGATGTTTGATATTAACATGAAAAGAATTCCGTAGGGAAAGAAACTGTTCTTAAATGATGTTCAGGAACATGTGCTCCAGCAGCGGTATAAAGAAAATGATAGTAATAATACGGTAATAATCGAATTATCCGACAACTTCACACTTTACAGTGTGTTTTGTCGCACTAAGAAATTTGCTGAATTAATGAAAAATTCAAAATGGTTTCACATCGAAGCTATGATACCTAGAAGTGTCTTTACATCTTGCTGACATGAGAATAGCATAATCTCCACGTCAGAAGCTTGCTTCTACTTAACCATGTAACAGACTCGCATTTTTTCCATAGTGACTAATTTTGTAAGCGAAGCGTATGATCCATTACAGTACAGTCCTGGGGCTGGAAAATGTATCCACAATGGTCTGGTGTAACAAACTGCCACAGCTGCAATGTGTGTTCAGGCATTTTCATTTAAGAGGCACAAACAGATTACTTTACCTCTGGTAACCTCAAGAGAAAGACGATATAGTTCAGAATCCGAGTTGAACATCGCGTTCCTTCATTACCAAATGGGCAGAGCCGGTTTACGTTGGGAAACGACATAGGCAGAAGTCATGGTAAACAGAAATACTGTCACCAGCGTAAACTTATTTACTTTATAAAGTTTTATTTGATGATCCAATAGCCATTTAAAGGAAGAGGGCTCTTATTTTACTTGTACTTGATTGATCTACAGACGTTGAAAAATTTGGTGCTGGACTGTGATTTGAATTCGAATCTCCTCTGTCGAGGATCTGAATCACTCGGAACAGCATAGTTCAATCATTTCGTTCCTTTTCCCAAGACTGCAGTCCGCTCTATGTCTCTTCCAAAGGTAAGTATGTGGGTCCGAATACTGATCCAGTACAAAAATATTCATAATTTCATTTCAAACTGTATCACATGCACAGCGGCCTTTTAGTGAATTTTAGAATGCATTTTTAATGTCTGTTCACGTGTTGCCAACATTCACAATAAGTACCGTTATTTCTGGCCTAACACACACTCATCTTACTGTTGGTGAATAACCTATTGATACTCGTGGATGATAAAGAAGGACGGTAGGTGTGCATTTCGATTGTCGCTCAGGCAGAAAAAATTTGTATCCTTATTTAGATTCAGACACCTAGCAGATGGTAAGAAAAACCGATACATAACGTTTGATTTTACTTAGTTAACAATCCGTTTACGTGTTGGGTTTGTATCTCCGTCACAGAACTTCACATCATGCATACTTTGTTACTTCTGAATGAAGGTATATCAGACATCTTTCGTGGTTAGTTAACAGGGACGAAAGGGTCTTGATAGGAGACCTGGTTTATTACAAAAACTATTGTCTTTTATTTTCAAGTCTAGATTTGGCTACTGATATTGGCGAAAATTGCGGTAATTCATGACTCTTCATGGCTAGTCAGCAATATGATTAGATTAGATTTGATTCGATTAATATTTGTTCCATAGATCATGGATACAACATTTCGTAATGATGTGGAACGTGTCATTTTAATGAAGGTTTTCTTACATAACATGATGCAATTTCTTTACAATAATTATTTACTCTCTCTCTCTCTCTCTCTCTCTCTCTCTCTCTCTCTCTCTCTCCCTCTTCTCATATGCTCGCACACACACACACACACACACACACACGCACACACACACACACACACACATAGACTTTTTTTTATTTGTTCACTGTGCTCAAAATTCCGCCATTCATGGAAACGTCCATGATTGAGTTTGATACTCAGCTTTATTGAATCGGACTGACATCGTAAGGTTGTCATGAGTGGTTATATTTCATTTCTTATAATACAGTGCACAATTTTCGTAGGGTTTCTTTTAGTGTTGTTTAAACAAAAGTAGACATGAGAGATCAATTATCATCAACGATATATGCAAATTCACTGATGTTATCTATAACAGTCAAACAATGCACATGAAGTTTGTTGATAACATGCATGTGGAAAACTTGTTCTGAGTTAAAGTTGTCAAACACTACCACACGACAGCTAATGTAGAAAATACTTTCCTGACGTATTTTGCCACGATGCGCTCTCCACATACATAATACAAAAGTTTCGAGATGCGTCTGCTTCCTGGCTGTATATTAAACCTGAAAAGAACAAAACGTCCCAGTAGTTGGCCCTTTTTCCAAATGCAACTATTTTGAGGTGAGAAGTGAAGGGAATTATGTTCAAAGTTCCATTAGATTGATAACTTCGGCAGGCAGCAGAACTGAGTTTAAAAAATATAGCACTGAATGTATTTGAACTCGCGACGTTTTGTCTACGGTGCATTACACTTACCATTACACTAGTTACTGAGCCATAGCTGCAATAGCTCCAGAAGTCAACAAGGATTCCTCCAGAACTTCCGCATTCCACAGTGTTGCGAGATAATGCATAGGCCGGATGTAGACAGTCTTAGCTTTTCCTTTGCACTGCACAACGTTTGCAACAGTTAGATCAGCAGTAAAGTAGCTGAAGTGGAAAAGAACACTTCCTACTTAAATTTCTGCGTCCTACACTGTTGGCAGCTCTGTGTAGGTGGCAGTTACGTGATTTTGTTTCGATGTTTACAAAACAGAGTCGAATGTATGCACTGGGTAGCCGTGGCAGCTAGTTCGTGGCGATTCGGTCACCAAGTAAATGAGTGTACTGAACAAGCAGCAAACCACTACAGGGAGGCTGTGTCAGAATTCTCATCCAGTGTGGCGCAATGGCGTTACAATAGAAAAATGAGTCACAGAGGTGAGGATTTGGTGGTCTGTTGGATTGCTGATAGATTCATTTACGTGTGGTCTGGGTTTGATTCCAACTTGTGCCAATGATATTTGATAAGGAGAGGCAGATTCTATTCTCTTCTGGCTACGCCAAGTGAAGAAGGTGTAATGGAATTGTGGTCTGAAATTCACATTAAACGTGATATTCCTTCTCTGCCAAGTAGACATTAAGTTCAACCACAATAAAGACAGTAGTGGCAACATGTAGAAACTCTATTACCAGTAACCTTTCTTATACTAGTTACTTATTTCTACTGACGAAACAAACGCTTCGTAGGGTCACAGGACACTTATTCCACCTTTTATTTGAGCTTCTGTATATCGATAAAATTGATTCTGAAGTGGGAAAGCAACTCAGGCCTCCCTTAACGCGGAATTTGATCCCTTCGAGGCTATACAGCTCGACTACAATTTGTTGTTTGTTCAACACTGCAGAATCCTCAACATCTCCACATATTGCACGTGAATGGTTTCGAATCCTCGCGAGGCACTAAAGTTCTCATTAATGCATTGTCAAGGTGTAGCATGCGAACACCTATCTGCTGGTGGGTAATAATTTTGGTTTTTAATGTATTTTTATTCGTTGTCAATACTAACGATACCTGACACTTTGGCTCCCAGTGAGACACAGAAGGATGTTACTCCGAGCTGCTGGTGGAGAAACATTCGGTAGCTGACGTCTATTTGTGTGTAGTCAAGAACGATATGTGCGGGGTTCGATTATCACTCAGCACTGAACTCTTTGCCATATTATTTCTAGGTCAGACATGCTCACATGTCGCTGCTGGCGTAACAAACCTATATTTAATGTTCGTTTCCTCTAGAACATAACAGCGATAGGTGCCGGGTTGGAGTCCTGAGAAGGAAAAAATTAATGTTTCGTCTCGTCATATCAGTTAAAACGTCTTGCTACTGCCGAGAAAATCCGATATTTCACAGTTAATTGTGCTTCGATAACAATCCGATTAGATTCTGTGTTCGAAACCCTGTCCCACACAAAGCTTTATCTCACGGCATTTCAAGTAAGTTACTTGTGAAGAGGCAATATTTAACATCTCTCGTACTTCGTTAACAGGGACAATAGAGGCAGGGTAGGAATTCGCGTCCGTTGTGAGCTGAGGTGGCGGAATCCGTGAAGCCTCCAGTTCTGCCAAAACACAACCAGCGGCGGAAAACCGAGGACGACACAAACGGATCTGGCTCCGGTGTCGCTAGTCACTGCCACAGGGACCAGAAATGACAAATAAGGCGCCGCCAAGCTGTCGAAGAATGCATCCCTGCTCCCAGAGCTGTCTGCCACAGAAAACGCGATAGAACACTAAATCATGCGGCGCCAAGCCACTAGGAGGCGAAGCAGTGGGAGCCCATTGTGGCGGGTGCAATAGCTGCAGGAACGACCAGCGGGTGCGGCCATGTAGCAATTCGACTGCGGAACGGGTGCCAAGCGGCTGCGAGCAGTATGAAGCAAGGAAAGTCCAGAGCGCGTGCTCGTGAGAGTGTGGCTTGCATCTTGCTCATCTGTGACTTAAACATACGCACTATGCGATCAGCCTTGTCATTTGACTGGAGGTGGAACGGGGCAGAGGCCTGATGGCGAATGCCATTAGCAGCACAGACGCCACAAACTCTGAGGACACTAATTGGGGGCCATTGTCGGAGACAATAACTTCAGGAAAGCCCTCAATGCAGAAAATAGACGTCAAAGCCTGAATAGTACTGGCAGATGTAGTAGAAGACATACGTACAACAAAAGGAAAGTTGCTGTACGCATCAATGACTATCAACCAGCGGGTGTCCCAGAAACGACCCGCAAAATCAATATGAACGCACTGCCTAGGCACAGTAGGTTTTGGGCCACGCAAAGAAGCACTGGCAACGAGCAGATTGGAGCTCCACGCAAGAGCGACAATTAGCAAGCAAATTCTCAATATGTTTATCAATGCCGACCCAAGTGCAGTAATGATGCGCTAATTGTTTCATCCGCACTATACCCCTATGACCAGCGTGCAGCAAGTGGGGAATTTCCGACTGCAACGAACGAGGTACAACCACACAAGACTGATCATCGTCAGTTCGTAACAAGATAACACTGTGGTGTACAGACAAGTTGTGACGTTGCGCAAAGTAACGTCGAATAAGTAGATCACGAATCTGCGTAGCTGCTGGAGGCCATTGAGTACGAATATACTGCTAAAGAATCTGCAAAGAAGCATCGACGGCTGTCGATGAAGCAATGCGACGAAAATCCACTGGACAACCATTAGCTAATTCTTTATCTTGTGAATCAATAAACATGCATGACAATTCGGAAGAATCAAACACTTTGTCAGGACCGATAGGCAGAAGAGACAAAGCATTAGCTTTGCCATGTTGGGCTGTTGGCCGAAACAAAATTTCGTAATTGTAGTTAGAGAAAAATAAAGACCATGTAGCAACTTTTGTGCAGTACGGGCCGGAACTGGCTTTGATAGGTGGAATAACGACCTCAAAGGGTTATGGTCGGTGACCAAATACAACTTGGGACCGTACAAAAAATCATGAAACTTTGTCACACCTTATACAATAGCTAAAGCTTCTTTCTCGATTTGAGAAAGGTTTGCTCGGCAGAACTGAATAACTTAGACGCAAAAGCTGTCGGGCGAACGAAAGATTTAATGTGGTGTGAGAGAACCGCTCCGATGCTGTGAAAAGATGCATCGACAGCCAAAACAACTGGTTTGGAGGGATCGAAAGGAATCAATCAGCGATCACTCAACAACGCAGATTTGAGCTTGTGGAATGCAGCGTCACACTCCGTAGACCAAACAAAAGGAACGTTCTTACGCCGAAGGCGATGCAAAAGCGCTGCAATCTCCGCTGCGTTTGGCATAAACCGAATATAATATGAAATTTTACCCAACACAGACTGAAGTTCTTTCCTGTTCCTGGGTGCTGGCAAGTCTCTAATTGCACTGAGATGTGACGGCGAGGGGTGTACACCCTGTTCGTTAATAATATGTCCTAAATACTGAATCTCAGTTTGAAAATAATTGCACTTTCCCCTGTTACACTTTAGTCCTGAATGTAAAAGTACAATAAATAAGACACGCAAATTCTCCAAATGTTCGTCAGAGGTGCGACCTGACACCACTATATCATCCAGATAATTTGAGCAACCAGGGACAGTGGCATACAACTGCTGCAAATAAGACTGAAAAATAGCAGGAGCCGAAGCACAAGCGAACGGAAGGGGGTGGAACTTGAACAATCCAGTGTGGGTGTTGATCGCAAAATAGCGCTGCGACTGTTCGTCGAGTGGAATCTGAAAGTATGCGTCCCGCATGTCAAACGTGGAAACCAATTTTCCCGCATCAATCTTTTCAAAAACGTCTTCAGGACACAGTAATGGGAATGTAGCTACCACCGTCTGGGAATTTAAAATGGCTCTGAGCACTATGGGACTTAACTTCTCAGGTCATCAGTCCCCTTGAACTTAGAACTACTTAAACCTAACTAACCTACGGACATCACACACATCAACGCCCGAGGCAGGATTCGAACCTGCGACCGTTGCGGTCGCGCGGTTCCTGACTGTAGCGCCTAGAGCCGCTCCCCCACCACGGCCGGCGTCTGGGAATTTATTGCAGACTTAAAGCCAGCACAAATTCGGAGACGACCGTTTGGTTTCTTCAGACCCACTATAGGCGAAGCCCATGGCGAAGCACAAACAGGTTCAATGACACCAATGTCTTGCAAATGCTTCAGTTCAGAAGCTACGGTGTCGCGCAGTGTGTGCAGTGCCGGGCGTGCACGCCGGAAAATAGCAGCTTGCACATGTCCTTTCTTATTTCAAAAATAACACAGTGCTTGGCGGTATGGGCAACTGTCCCGTGGGTTGGCACGAAAGCAGTTCGGACATGAATTCAGTTTCTTAGTGGGTACCTGGTGTGAAATTAGTTTACTTGCGCGCGAATGGCTGGCCGTGCTGGCGGGTGGGAGGCCACGTGTTGTGCTGCGCTGACAGTACACACACCCGGGGTCACGTCTAACATGGAAGTAGCCATGTCCAATGTATATTGTCTGTCTAGCAAGTCCACTTCTTGCAAAGACGGGTTTTTAAATCTGAGGATTTTTTCGCGGATACGGTGATCCGCCACATTCTGCGCAATAGCGTCTCTAATCATTTCATCCGCATATGAGCGTCCACACGAGTAAAGTGCAGTCAGAAGTTAGTTCCTGAAGGCCCGCTAACCAAGCTTTAATCGACTTAGTAGAACCACGCCGGAGGCGAAAGAATTTGTAGCGTGCAGCTACCACATTTACACAATCACGAAAGTGGAACATCAAAGCATCAATTACTTCGTCGTAAGTTTTACTTTCTGAGTGAGTGGTTGAAAACAATTTCACGAGCACATTGTACAACACCACACCCGCGATGACAATGAAAAAAGCAAGACGCTCTTTACCTGGTTTGTTGTAAGCTGCGCAATGTGCCTTTAGTTGTATGATGTATTCTGGCCAGCGTTCAACATGAGGATTGAAGGCACGAAATGACAGCGCCGTCGGCCACGGCGCTGGTACAGGCGGTGGCGTCGGAAGCGCCGAAGTAGCTGCAGTCTGTGATGTGACCAGCCCATTTATGGTAGCAAGCAACTGCATCATTTGCGGAGCCTGAAAACGTACAATATCGGACAGCGAAGCCTGTTCCTGTGCCGAAGCGATGGCTTACACAAATCAAAGTCTTATAGCGAATGGTGGAAACACTGAATGACAGTCACTCAGCCACATGGGGATATCACAAAAAAGCTAAACCAGTACCGAGCAAAAAAGGAAATGAAAGAAGGGAAAAAAACGTTATTCGCAGTTTGTCGCCAAGTTTTGTATCCCGCCTGGAAGGCGGCGGGTGGGTCTGATCCAGTAAACTGAAAGTTTGGCCGAACGAAGGAACCGAGTAGGAGCAGGAAAACGTGAAAATCTCTCGCCACTGATCTTAGAAATGGTTTTACTGTATCACAATATTAACTGAACACATAACTTTGCACTGAGGTGGTAAGCCTTAGACCCGTCGTATGTCGTAGCGAGGTGTCCTGGCCGTCTACTCTTGATCACAATGGGCAGAATCTGTCGCGGAGCTCGTAGACTTCCAACAGCACTGGCTAGAGGGAGCTGGCGTCGGTGTCTTTCGTAGTGCCAACTTAAGGACTTCCACGTACTTCGTGGCATCGGAGCTATCGATACCACAATCACAATTTTACTCAGTAGCGCCGGAAATTAGTGGTGGCGCTACAGATCGAGTAACTGATAAGAAGATACTGAATCGAACAGGGGAAAACAAGATACTTAAGGCATTACTTCGTTTCATAGGGCATATCATGAAGCACCAAGGAATTTTCAATTTGGTAATGGAGAGACGTGTGTATATGTTGGTGTTGGGGAGGGGGGGGGGGGTACTAAAATTGTAAAGGGAGACAAAGTCTTGAACACAGGTTGCAGGTTCAAACTGGTGCACATTGCATTAGCTGTGAAGCACTGAAGAGGGTTGTACTGAATAGACTAGCTTGAAACCAGTCTTCAGACAGAAGACCTCAACAGCAACATTGGGGAAGGGGGCGGGAGGGAGAACTAGGCTTCTGGTCCACAATTTTGCAAATTCTTTATTGGGAGAGCTCATGAGTAATGTAGATCGCGTGTCATTCAGTACACTCGGCTGTTGACATGGCAAAAGACGTTTCTATATTGCCCTAAATTAAAGGCGCTGCTAATTCTCGTATGTGGAAAGCTATTTATATCACACTGTTCGCCGATGCAACGAACTGATGTAGCGGTTCTTGTACATTTTGTTGTTGTAAACGGAAGTGTCTCTGGTATGACAAACTGCAACCATACAGTATAAGTGGTCCCTATCCCACAATAGCAACAACCTCTCTCGAAGGTGGACGAGCCAGTGGAACTTGTGAGCTGTAACTGTTACCTTGCTGGCTTGCGAAGGTGGAAGGAAGACAGAGAATCTAAAGAAAATAGTCGTGATCATCTACCACTTACCAGCAGGTAGTCAGCTCAGTAATGTCATTTGCAATTAACCGAGCAGTGCTTGTTGACTGCGTTTGTGTTGGTGTTCGCGAGAAACGTAAAGTTACAGATGTGGCTCCAATGTAATTTTCATAAGACAAGTGCATAACGTTATCGGTCAATCGCATTATGCTGTGTAGTTAATTGACTATTGGACTTTGTTTCTGAAAGACTGCAAGTTCATTGATGCGCCATAAAATAACTGATAATTGCTAATCAGTATTTGGATCACACCAACGGCAGACAGGCTCCACGTTAGCAGTTTTGCATTTATTTCACGATCAGCTGTACACAAAGCTGATAAAGACATTAATACAAAGAGATATGTATAGTTTATTAAATGAATTCATCTGAAAGGTATTAATTTAAATAGATTTAAATATATTCATGGTTCTTAAGGGCTAACTATTTGCCTATGATACATTTGATTAAGACACTCGCCGTTACAAAAGTGGTCGCACGGGAGATATTTATAAAAGATACAATAACTTAAAATTTGAGAGGTATCATTGTTCTGAGGATAGGAGAGTAGGGCAGTTCAGTGACGTGTCGCCCGTGGGAATTGATGCAGCCACTGATGGAGTCAGGTCGCAGTTTGCTTGTATGATGTCAAACGGTCGGTGACAACAGGCTGAGAGCGAGCTCTGGTTGTGCAGTTTGCAGCAGAGCTGGGCATCGAGGGTCGGCCCATGCAGAAGCTGCGACATCCGTGTGAGCCTTGCCTACCACTGCCGGTTCAGCCACATCGAGGTCCACCGGGACGCATGGTGTAGAGTCGAGCACAGAGGCCCGGCCCGCCTGCTGCGGGCGCACTCGACTGCAGCAGTCTCGAGCCGACCGAGTCCATGACGTCACCCCAAAGGCCGAGCAGTGCAGTTGCGAAAGAACCTGTATGCCACGGGCTCGGCAGAGTCGCGCATCGAGACGAAGCCCACGGGCGGCGCCCTCACTGCTCCACACTGAGCGAGCACGTGACTTCACTGCAACAGTGCCATGCGCAAGCACTGGCGTGCTGTGGCCTACGGGCACTTGGTAGTACTGGCCGCAGTTGCGAGCTATGGGCTACCAGCGGTGAGTAGAGCAGCGTTTAGGCCGGTGTTGGGATTTCCTCATTTTTGTTGTAACGTACAAAATGTGCGAGGAAACTAATGTGGATTGCAGAAGAAGGAGCGTATGTCAATAAAAACGGAAGTAAAAGAAAAACTAATTACTGGTGAGTAGAGAACCACACATCCTGAAGGAAATCTTAAAAGATCAGTTTGGACCGTGTTAAAGCCTATTGTGTATGGCGTTGCTGTTCGCTGTGTGGTGAAATTTACTCTCATGCTGAAAGGTCAAGTGACACGTCGTATATTTCTCGCCATCCCTGCGTGTCTAATAAACAAGGGTTTTTTGTGGACGAGAAACGACTTCCTAAACCTGCTCAGGAGATAACTGTCGATAAAAGTGTGGTTATGTGTGCACGAGAAGTAAGGTCATGCAGAACTATATGAGAAGATGGTGTTATGGATCTCGTCCTGACGTTAGTTGACAGTGCAAAGGCCAATATTATATCACCCCACAAAATGTGTCGCGGTACATGGCAGAAAGTGCTAAAAGCCTACGACATATAATTCTGCCAGAGGTAATTGCTCATATAACGGAAGGTGAATACTCAGCAACTACAGACATATGGACATCCATTGCGAGAAGCAACAAATATCTGACATCTACTGTCTCCTGTTACATTGACTGGACTCTCAGATTTCGCAATTTCTTACAACTCTGTTTTCTGATCAACCAAAAACGGGTGCTAACA
The DNA here is from genome assembly GCF_023897955.1 of Schistocerca gregaria. NCBI lineage: Eukaryota > Metazoa > Arthropoda > Insecta > Orthoptera > Acrididae > Schistocerca > Schistocerca gregaria. Next base: position 396,635,017 of record NC_064931.1, on the reverse strand, counting down.
TTCTAAGAGAATTGTTTAGACGATTTATGTCTCTTGGTATCCACCACTCTACTTTGAAAGACATGCAGCTGATCCAGGTACAAACATTGCACTGCGCGATATATTCGCGACTGAGTTGTTCCTGCCTTATGCTAAATACACGGCTAGGAAATAATTTTAATGCGGAGTATATATGCGTCAATTGTCCATAAGTTCATGGCCTTTTGGTGCGCCGAAATAACGCTTCACTTACGTAAAGAAATGTGGTTTCTTAATGCTCTTGTTAGATAAATCAGCCAGTATAATGATAGTCGCTGGAATAAGCAGCTGACAGTGTTAGAATGACTATTTGCGAAAAGCTCTCTCAGAAGGGAGAAATACCCCGAAATGAAGGAATTGACATCACGCTGATGAAAGAACTATTCACGGTATGTTTGCTATTCTACTACTGTAATTCTTACACGCAATCGTTTATTTTATAGCTTTTAAAATATAAGGATTTTTGTAGCTCTTCAAAGCGGCGTCCAAGGACATACAACTGGAGAAATCACGTGCAATGTATCTTCTTTTTACACGGACAATGACAACGTTAAAGGATTTGAGTCAGGCGCCCCAGAACAGAGAAGCTTCAGAATTTGGACTTTTACTTGAACGCCTCAAATTATACTTAGATGAAAAGCTATTGTCAAGAGATGCTGCGAGGTATCACCTTTCCTCTGGCCACCATTCGTTATTTAAAAATGATATCTGAAGATAAGAGGCGTCAAGTCATGAAAAGGATACAATAGTTTTTCTTCTTCATACTTCTCCAATTCCACAATACACTCTAACAATATTTCCTATTACTGCATCTCCAACGGTCTTTTCTCTTTGTTCTCGCTAGTGGGTCCGAACGTACTCTGCACATCAGGAAGTTACAAAAACAACGATTAATGTTCGGAAATAGGAGAGAAGTTCATTCCCACATGTTCCTCCACAACTGGTAACATGTGAATCCTTCGGAACCCATGTTATCCTAAATGAAAGTTTGAATTTTTGACGTATATGCACTGAAATGTGAATTTTGCAATCCCCAGGTAAAAAGAAAAGAGGAGCATTGAGGCTCGACATGTATTTCATAGCCCCACCCAATCAAAGAACAAATCATGTTGAAGCACATAAATTCTGCTACTCCATCTGACGGATTTCTCGTTGTGCAAACTGAAGATGGGAATGAGACATTCGGGTAGCCTACATTCTATATCATTCAACATCTACATCGAACAAGCAGTAAAACATACAAGGTTAAATTTGTAAACAGAATTAAATTTCAGGGAGATGCAATAACATTTTGAAGTTTACCGGTGACACTGCAATTCTGTCAGAGACTGCAAAGAACTTGGAAAAACAATTGAATGGAATAGACAGTGCCCTGGAAAGGGATTATAAGATAACCCTCAATGGAACTAAATGAAAGGTAATGTAACCTATTCGAATTGAACCTAGCAGTTCTAACGGATTTTTCATAACGTGAACTACAAAGGGCGAGTGTAATATGTGACCAACACAAAGATATACCGATTTCGTAATTTTCGTTGTCTCTTACGCACAGCATACTTTTTAAAGATATATTTAAGTATAAGAAGGGTCCTAAACCTGACAATATGAATATGACACATGTTCTGAAAATTCACATCCACTGGCAAGACCTTAATTTTTGCGTTAAGTTTTACTGAAAAATTTAAAGCAATTACGGAATCTGGTAGAAGAATTCATTAAAAATGACAAATAATTCTTTTTCAGAATTTTAAAACGTAATGTACATGACTAGATTGCAGTGTTCTGAAAAGGCAGGGATAAAGTACCTCTTCCCTATCCCATGGTATTGCGAGGGCAGCAAAATAACTGATGATGGCCGAAGAAGAGAGGATACAAAATGATGACTGACTATAGCAAGAAACGTATTAATGAATAAGAGGGAATTTGCTAACATCGAATGTAAATTAAAGTGTTAGGAAGTATTTCTGGAAGGTATTTGTATCGTTTCCACGATGCTCCTCCAGGCGGGTGTAAAAATGAATGTGCGCAGAAAATACTGAACGCAAATATAAAGATTTGGCCCTGTCTGACTCCCCCCTGAAGCAGATCTTAGCATCTCTTAAAAGTGATATTATTGCCTCGTTCTTGCTCTTTAACATATTCGTTATAACATAAAAATAAATGAATGATAAAGGAAACTAGTAACTGCCAAATATTAATGTTGTTTATACTTATAGATTTATTGTATATTAAAACCCCTTTAAATATTACAAATATTTACATGTCGATATGCAATGGACATAAAGAGATACAAATGAATTTCCTGACTAATATTATTGATCCACTGCACAAATGGGCCGATTTTGTGGCTACGCGATCTAATATAAATGATAGGAGGTGACTGATATCATCTACGTCCCAATTACTAGAAGACACTACTTTAAAAGATGATCTACAGTGGTGAGCAGCGTCAATGGCAATGAAACTTACGTGATCACAGCTGTTCAGCTTTATAGCCCTAACAAGCTGACGCAATTACCAATATCACCGAATGTACTTCTTCCCATGCGTCGGATTTATGGTTCTCGTACACGTCTGCGACGATGGAAGAAATCCAGCCACAAAATAAAAAACTCATTAAACACTAGGACGGTCCTCTGACTAGTATAATCTAATACTAGCTTCTCCTCTCTGTATTCTACAGACAAGAAACGCGAACTCCCAGCCACAAGGATGGAATTCAGATACCGTCTCAACGTGAGTATAAACAGGAGAAGTACTCTCAATCACTGAACGCTGCGTACTAAACGACGATTTCCTTCCAGGAGACGAAGTCCACAATCGTATAAGTCAGCAACACCTTCGGTCACCTAAAGCAAATTCACAGTGCCTTGTGGCACTATATCATGCAAATTAAGGCTTAGTGATTTTGCCCACATTTGTCCTGTCATGACATACGAACCTAGCGACAATATTTCACTGGTGACAGCTTCCGCCAGCTTGAACATTATCCCCCTGAGTTTCACGGCACGTCATCGAAAGTCTGCTTCGGCAAGATGCTTGATGAGTGTAGCCCTGGGATTGCACAGCAGTCTTCGCCTCCATCACCCATTACACTGCAAGTGTTGTCACTTTTGTCAACCTCCTGATCCAGTGGCAAAAACCTTGTTGGCCCGATCATAAACCTTACAAACACATTTCCTCTTTCTTCTCGTCCCACATTCTGAGGAGGCAGTGATGACACAGATGGTGCCGAATATGCGTCCTCCGGAAGTATTAAACGCGTCTGTACCATTTCAGTGCCCAAAATACCTGCAATACAATCAGTCTTATTGATAGCTTTCTGTGTCACCTCCTAAGTATCTACAACAAAATTACTGTCCGCAGTTGCAAGACACAAAAATCATCGGCACATGCACTTCCCTGCACATCCGGTCGAGGCTGCAGAAATTCGCAACCTCTCTGTCAGGGTATACCTCACTAATTATGCAAACAAAGAACGAGGAGAACAAAACAGTATCACTACAAGGACACTTAATCTAATTCTATCGTAACACTTACTGTATCTTACCTTCCCACTTGAGCAGCTGTTCATGACCACTACTTTACGCGCTTAAACTCAGTGAGCTACATTTATTGCTCAAAATGAAATAGATAGCCCAATAAAAACGGCGAAAACGACCAAAAAGTACGACTTCTCGAAAAAACTTATCTTCCTCTTCTAAGATTCTACGCATAGTTAACACCTTATACACTTCCAGTCAATGAGCCACACTCATTTATGATAGGCAAAAATAACGTTCATATTTACACATCCACAGAACACAGTTTGAGTTTACCTCACACATGTCACACTTGGAAACAGAACTGAAAAGCTGCTTATTGGTGCACTGACTGGACGCTGTTGTGTGTCGACTAAACTGCAACCCTGAGGTAGTCGAGAGTCATCGTCTCTAGTGAGAGTTGCTGGCAAGGTTCCCTGTCATTGAAATTTAGACATAAAACACACTTCTGACATCAAAATGTGGAGGTCCAGTATGGATGACCTCTACATGTAGAGGTCTGAGTCGAGGTGGTGGATTGTTGTTGGGATGATGATCCATGGCTGCTCATAAAAATTTTACTATTAGTCATACATTTTACTGAAGAACAAACTAGAACTTTCTGTGGTTCAACGTCCTCCATAGTGTGTGCTTAAGACAGCCAGTGTTAAGGAACTGACGCAACAGGTTTTCGTGGCCTCATACGACTGTTTCCAATGGCTCAATGCTGGTTGCACCTGGCAGTTGGCCCAAAGGCTGTAAGATGCTAAGCTCACAGCACAGATCTTAATACATGCAACAGGGGCCCACAGTTAGTGGATGCCAAATCCCATGGTGGCTTCTTCTAGCCTCATGACGCGTCGGGAGTTGCAACACCTCTCCTTTTAAATTGTAGCTACCAAATTGAGACACCTTTGACTGAAAATAATGGTAATTTATGTTGGGACAGAGCGTTCTTGGTTTGCAAATCACAACCATGTGGACTATAAGACGTCTGCTGATTGTATGTGCAGTTACAGGCCTACCATCGCCTTTCTGCCGTGTCGTCGTTATGGCGGTGCCAGCCATTTTCCTGGAGCAACAACGTGGTAATCTGCCGGTGCCATTGCTGCATCTGACTTAATGGTGTTGGGTCGGAGCTGAGCTGGCCTACTCTAAACATCTTTTGCAACAGCCATGGCAATGTTACAATTTTACTCAGTAGCACCGAAAAATCGTGGTGGCACTGCAGATCGAAGAACTCATAAGAAGATACATTGAGTTCGCTGTGAAGCACAGAAGAGGCTTGCACAGAATAGACTAGCTTGGGCAGATCCATCAAACCAGTCTTCAGACTGAAGACCACAACAACTACATTGGGGAACGAGATCGGAGGGAAATGTAGCTTTCTGTGTCCATAATTTTGCAAGTTCTTTCCTGGGAGAACTAATGAGTAAGCTAGATCTCGTGTGATTCAGCACCCTCGGCTGTTGACATGGCAAAAGACGTTTCTATATTACTTTAAATTAACGGTGCTGCTAATTCGAGTATGGGAAAAGCTAACTAGCTCACACTATTCGCCGATGCAGCGAACTGAAGTAGCGGTTGTAGTATATTTTGTTGTTGTAAACAGGAATGTCTCTGGTATGATAATCTGCAACCACACATGGAGTGACTACATTATAAGTGGTCCCCATCCAACAACAGCAACAACCTCTCTGGTAGGTGTATGAGCGAGTGTAAGTTATGAGCTGTAACTGTTACCCTGCCTGCTTGTGCAGGTGGAAGAAAGATAGAGAATGTAAAGAAAATAGTAGTGATCAACTACCACTTACCGGCAGATAGTCAGATCAGTAATGTCAATTGAAATTAACCGAGCATTACTTCTTAAATCCTGTTGTGATTTCCTATTACTCCAGGTTGGTGTTCGAGAGAAACGCAAAGCTACAGATGTGCCTCCAATGTATATTTCATAAGGCAAGTGCATAACGCGATCGGTCAGTCGCATTATGGTGGATAGTTAATAGAGTATCGGACATCGTTTCTGAAAGACTGCAGTTTCGTTGTGGCACCCTAAAACATCTGATAAATTGCTACTCAGTATTTGGATCACACCAATGGCGGAGGGGCTCCACGTCAGCAGTTTTGTATTTCTTTCACGAATTGCTGAACACAAAGCTGATAAAGACATTATACAAAGAGATATGTTCAGTTTGTTAACTTAATACATCTGAAAGTTATTAATTTAAATACACTTAAATATATTCATGGTTCTTAAGATCTAACAAGATACACTACTAGCCATTAAAATTGCTGCACCAAGAAGAATTGCAGATGATAAACCTGTTTCATTGGACCAACATATTACCCTAGAAGTGACATTTGATTACATTTTCAGGCAATTTGGGTATATAGATCCTGATATATCAGTAACCAGAACAACCACCTCTGGCCGTAATTACGGCCTTGATACACCTGGGCATTGAGTCAAACAGAGCTTGGTCAACGTGTACAGGTACAGCTGTCCATGCAGCTTCAACACGATACCAATGTTAATCGAGAGTAGTGACTAGCGTATTGTGATGAGCCACTTGCTGCTCGGCCACCACTGACCAGACGCTTTAAGTTAGTGAGAGATCTGTAGAATGTGCTGGCCAGGGCAGTAGTCGAACATTTTCTGTATCCAGAACGGCCCGTAGAGTTCCTGCAACATGCGGTCGTGCATAATCCTGCTGGAATGTAAGGTTTCGCAGAGATCGAATGAAGGGTAGAGCCACGGGTCGTAACACTTTTGAAATGTAAAGTTCACTGTTCGAAGTGCGAACAAGATGTGACTGAGACGCGTAACCAATGGCACCCCATACTATTACGCCAGGTGATACGCCAGTGTGGCCATGACGTATACACGCCTCCAATGTGCGTTCACTGCGATGTCGCCAAACTTAAATGCGACCATCACGATGCTGTATACAGAACCTGGACTCGTCCGAAAAAATGACGTTTTGCCATTCGTGCACTCAGGTTCGTCGTTGAGTACACCAACGCAGGCGCTACTGTCTATGACGCAGCGTCGAGGGTAACTGCAGCCATGGTCTCCGAGCTGATAGTCCATGCTGCTGCAAACGTCTTCGAACTGTTCGTGCAGATGGTTGTTGTCTTGCAAACGTCCCCATCTGATGACTCAGGGGTCGAGATGTGTCTGCACGATCAGTTACAGCGAAGTGGATAAGATGCCTGTCATCTCGACTGCTAACGATACGAGGGCATTGTGATCCAGCACGGCGTTCCGTATTACCCTCCTGAACCCACTGATTCCATATTCTGCTTGCAGTCATTGGATCTCGACCAACACAAGCAGCAATGTCGCGATACGATAAACCGCAATCGCAATAGGCTACAATCCTACCTTCATCGAAGTCGGAAACGTGATGGTACGTATTTCTCCTCCTTACACGAGGAATCACAACAACGTTTCAACAGGCAACGCCGGTCAACTGCTGTTTGTGTGTGAGAAATCGGTTGGAAACTTTCCTCATGTCAGCACGTTGAAGGTGTCGCCACCGGCGGCAACCTTGCGTGAATGATCTGAAGAGGTAATCATTTGCATATCACAGCATCTTCTTCTTGTCGTTTAAATTTCGCGTCTGTAGCACGTTAGTGGTGTATTAAGTTTAATGGCCTATAGTGTAGATGCTTGCACAGCGAAAGCGGAATAACAAAGGACGATACGAAATAGGGAGGAATCCCACAGCTGATCGCAGAAAAAATGTGAAGCTTTTCTCTGTTCTTTATCATCATAGAAAGTATTACATGTACTTTTTAACACTTGTGGACTCTGATAGACACATATTTCATAAACATAAAGAAAGAAAATTATCTTGGTGTCTTACGATTGTCTACGATACATCTGCCAACGATACTGGCTGTTACATGAGTACTCATTCACGTCGTGAACAACAAAATTACAAGATTGGTGTATACAAGAAAAGCAATACATTATCTGACATGTTTTAAATAAACAGTTTGACAAATCGTTTACATTAGCACGTGAAATATTTTTACAAGATAGACTGACTTAAGATTTGAAAGGTGTCAATGTCCTGAGGATAAGACGTTAGGTTAGTTCAGGGACGTGTTTGCCCGTGGTAATTGATGCAGCCACTGCTGGAGTGACTTCGCAGTTGGCTTTGATGATGTCGATCGATCGGTGAGAAGCAGCTGAGTGTGAGCTCTGGTTGTGCAGTTTGCAGCAGAGGTGATCATCGAAGCGCGGCCCATCCATGACTGTGGCCATGACAGCAGTGCGAGCCTTGCCTCGTGCTGCCGGTTCGGGCGGGGTAGCCGCATCGAGGTCCGCTGGGAGGGTCGTGCGAAGAGGCTCGGCCCGCGAGCTGCGGCCGCACTCGACTACAACAGTATCGGGCTGAGCGAGTCCCTGACGTCATCCCAAGGGCCGAGCAGTGCTGTTGCGAAAGCACCTGTATGCCACGGGCCCAGCAGAGTGGCGCGTGGAGTCGCAGCCCACTGCACCACACAGAGCGAGCCCGTGACGTCACAGCACCAGTGCGGTGAGCAAGCACTGGTGTGCTGCACCTACGAACTGTTGGTAGCACTGACCGCAGTTGCGAGCTTCGATCTACGAGCGGTGAGTAGAGCAGTGTTTAGCGGAGTGTTGGGATTTCTACATTTTTTTCGTAGCACACAAAATAAGAGCGGCAAACTAAACGTGGCTTGCAGAATTGGAGCACATGACAAGAAAAAGGGAAGTAAAAGAAAAACTAATCAGCGATGAGTAGAGAACCACACGGCCTGGAGCAAATTTTAATAGTACACTTTGGACCTTGTTAAAGTCTATTGTCGATGGCGTTAGGAAAAGCGGTCATTTTCTTTGCTGTTTGCTGTACTGTGAAATTTACTCTCATGCTGAAGAGTCAAGTGGCACGTCGTATATTTCTCGCCATCCATGCGTGTCTAATAAACAAAGGTCTTATGTGGACGAGAAACGACTTCCTAAACCAGCTCTGGAGATAACTGTCGATAATTGCGTTGCTATATGTGCACGAGACGTAAGGTCGTATGGAACTATGGGAAAGGTCTTAGGGATCTTGTTCAGACGTTAGTTGACACCGCAAAGGCCATTATATCTCACCCCACAACTGTGTGGTCGTACATGGCAGAAAGTGTTAAAACCCTACGAGATATAATTATGCCTGAGGTAATTGCTCATGTAACAGAAGGTGAATACTTTGCAACTACAGACATGTGCACATCCAGCGCGAGAAGAAACCAATAGCTGACATGTACTGTCTCCTGTTTCATTGACTGGCCTTGTAAGGTGTCAGGCGAATCCAACAACTTCCATGAAAACCCTGACATGATAAGCAAATCAAGTAGTACCGAATAAATCGTGACATTAAATTAACCAAAGTAATACGAGTAAAGAGTGAGCAAATGGAATACCACAGACTAACACAAGAATGCCTAAATGCATGTCATACCTTCCCACAGTGAGACAGACGTAGTTCCGAGGGGAGAAACGAGAACAGAAGTTGAGAGCAGAACCGTGTTAAGCTAGAAGGCCCTAAGACAAGGGACGGACACCCACGTCTCCAGCTAACCACCGGGACCACTCCCCAGCCCATGTTAAAAGCTAGAGCCCTCCAGAAGAACAGTATAGATCTTACGATAACACAAAAAGGGCGACACCAGCTGCAAGTTTTAGCGTGAGACTTTCTCGTGTCTCTGTTACGTTGCAAACTTTAAAAACATTGCCCCACTATGAAAAGTATAACGTTTCTCATTGGATGGACAGAATTTTTGTAGGCAGTGCTTAAGGTTAACATTGAGGTCCTTATTGGTTAGATGAAAACACAGCCAGATAGTTTTTTTTTAACCAATTTCGGTAAATTGTAGTAAGGAGAAGAGAGTTGCTTCGGAGATGGCGAGATGTGAGGAGTGGCGCCGCCCTGACGCTGCCTTAACATCGACAAGGTAATGACCGCACACGATGCCGCATTTTTGAGCGTATAAGGCTTCACTCTGAACTGCAGATGTCTCATCTGTTACATCCACTATTTACACAATACTAGTGTTGATTGTCAATTGAAGTTCATGGTATTAACATTTGCTACTTAAGTTAAAATCTGAAACGCGATGGTTTTTCTGTTATATACTCATTAAGAAGGCACATCAGCCACTGTAATTTACGACAAGACAGATAAGTAATTATAGATAATTGAGGGTCACTTTAGACCATTTTGATAGTTTTCTCTTTTGTGAAACTTAATTTAAATCTAGATTATAGATGTGGTATGGCATAGGTCATCCTTCGATCCATTGTAGAACTTAGAAACCCATTCAGGGAATATTCGTTCACATTTAGAACCGGAGAAATCACCTATACTGTACCTTCTCCAGACATGGACGACGACAATGTTAAAGCTTTTGAGTCAGGCGCCCCAGGACCAAGAAACTTCTGAAATCGGAATTTTACATAAACACCTCAAATTGTATTTATATGAAAAGCTATTTATCCAGAGATACTGTGAGGTAGCAACTTTCCTCTGGCCACCATTCGTCATTTAAAAATGATATCTGAAGATAAAAGGCGTAAAGTCATGAAAAGGATACAATAGTTTCTCTTCCTCATACTTTTGCAAACCCACAATACACTCTAACGACATTTCCCTTTACTGCATCTCCAACTGTCTTTTCTCATTGTTCTCGCTAATGAGTTCGAACGGAAGTATCTTACTTTTCGATCTAGAAATAGTTGTCTCAATTTACTCTGCTCTTCTGGAAGTTACAAAAATAATATTTAATATTCTGGAATAGAAAAGACGCTCATTCCTAAATGTTCCTCCACAACTGGTAACAGGTGAATCCTTGGGAATACATGTAGTCCTAACTCAGAATTTGAATTTTTGCCGTATATGCACTGAAATATGAATTTTGCTGTCCTCCGGTAAAAAGAAGAGAGGAGTAATGAGACTTTACGTGGATCTCATAGCCCCACCCCATCAAAGAACAATGCTTGTTGAAGCACATCAATTCTGCTGCTCCATCTCCAGGATTTCTAATTTTGTAATGGGATGATGGGAGTGAGACATTCGGGTAGCCTACAATTGATGTCATTCAACAACTACACTGAAAAGAAGTAAAGCATGCAAGGATAAATTTGTAAACAGAATTAAATATCAGGAATAAGCAATAAACGTTTTGCAGTTTACCAGTGACACTGCAATTCTCGCAGAGTCAACAAATAACTTGGAATAACAGTTGAATGGATTAGATAGTGGCCTGGAAAGGGATTATAAGATAACCCTCAATGGAACTTAATGGAAGGTAGTTCAACGTATTCGAATTAAACCTAACAGTACCAACGCATTTTTCATAACGTTTACTACAGAAGGGCATAATTTATGACCAACACAGAGAAATATTGGTGTCATTATTTTTCGTCATCTTTTACGCACAACATACATCTTATAGATATATTTACCTGTGAAAAGTGTGCCAAACCTGAAGATATGAATATGACACATGTTCTGAAAATTCACATCCACTGACAAAACCTAAATTTTTGCGTTAAGTTTTAATGAAGAATTAAAAACAATTACGGAATCTGGTAGAAGAATTCATTAAAAATGACAAATAACTGGTAGAAAAAATCTTTAAAAATCATATATACATTTTTTAAGAATTTCAAAATATAATGTACTTGACTAGATTACAGTATTCTGAGAAGGTAGGCATAAAGTACCCATTCCTTGTCCCTTGGTATTGCGACGGTCAGATCAGGTAGCGTTAAGGGATAACTGATTACGAAATTAGACACTAAAAGAACTATTGGGCAGGAAAATAACTGATGATGGCCGAATTAGAGAGGATATGAAATGAAGCATGACGATAGCAAAAAAAAAAAAAAAAAAAAAAAAAAATATTATTGAAAAGTTGGGATTTGCTAACACTGAATATAAATTTAAGTATTAGGAAGTATTTCTTGAAGGTATTTGTATGGTTTGCAAGATGCTTCTATAGGCGGGTGTAAAAATTAATGTGCGCAATGGAAAATACTGAAATCGGAAATAAAGATTTGGTCCTGTCTGACTACTCCATGAAGCAGATCTTAGTATCTCTTAACGGTGATATTATTTCCTCGTTCTTGCTCTTTAAAATATAAATTACTACATAAAAATAAATGAGTGATTAAGGGAACTAGTCACTACTAAATATTAAAGTTTCTGCTTATATATTTATTGTAGATTAAAACATCCTTATTTATTACAAATGTTTATATATATCGATGTGCAATGGACATAAACAGATACAAATGAAATTCCTAAATAATATTATTGATCAACTGCCAAAATCTGCAACTTTTTATGGCTACGTGATCTAATATAAATAACACGAGATGACTGATATCATATACGTCCCAAACACTAGAAGACACTACTTTCAAAGATGATCTACAATGGTGTGCAACATCAGTGGAAATAAAACTTACGTGATCGCAGCTGTTCAGCTTTATAGACCTAATGAGCCGAAGCAATCAATATCACCCAATGTACTGCGTCTCGTGCGTCGGAGTGATGGTTTACAAACTTGTCTGCGATGATGGAAGAACTCTGGGAAGTCGCGTTTCTTGTCTGTAGAACACAGAGAGGAGAAGATAGTATTAGATTATACTAGTCAGAGGGCAGCCTTCGGCCGTCCTACTGTTTCAATGAGTTTTTTATTTTGTTGCTGGAGTTCTTCCATCATCGCAGACGTGCACGTGAACCAACACTCCGACACACCGGACGCAGTGCATTCGGTGATATTGTTTGCTTCGGCATATTAGGGCTATAAAGCTGAACAGCTGTGATCACGTACGCTTCACTTCCACTGAGGTTGCACACTACTGTAGATCCTCTTTTAAAATAGTGTCTACTATAGTTTGGGACTTAGATGATGGCAGTCATCTCGCGTTATTTATATTAGATCACGTATCCATAAAAAGGGGCATATTCGTGCTGTTGATCAATAATATTAGTCAGGAAATTCATTTGTATCTCTTTACGTCCCTTGCACATCGACATATAAACATTTGTAATATATATAGGGGATTTTATCTACAATAAATCTATAAGCATATTCAACACTTATTATTTAGTTGTTACTAGTTCCCTTAATCATTCATTTATATTTATGTTGTAATTAATATGTTAAAGAGCAAGAAGGAGGAAATAATATCACCGTTAACAGATCCTATGATCTGCTTCAGGGGTAGTCAGACTGCGCCAAATCTTTATTTTCGCGTTCAGTATTTTCCAGTGCGCACATTTCAAAAGAAAAATTTGGAGTTGGTATCATTTTTAAATGACGAATGGTGATCAGAGGAAAGTTGCTACCTCACAGTATCTCTGGACAAATAGCATTTCATCTAAGTATAATTTGAGATGCTTATGTAAAAGTCCGATTTCAGAAGCTTGTCTGTCCTGGGGCGCCTGTCTCAAATGCTTTAACATTGTCGGTGTCAATGTCAACAGAAGGTGCAGTGTAGGTGATTTATTCAGTTGTAATTCCTTGGACGCCACTTTGAAGAGCTACAAAAACCCTTATGTTTTAAAAGCTACAAAATAAACGATTGCGTATAAGAATAACAGTAATAGAACAGTATTAGAATTGCAAACACACTGTGAAAAGTTCTTCCATCAACGTGATATCAATTCCTTCGTTTCTGGCTATATTTTCCTTCTCAGAGAGCTTTTCGCACAAAGACGTTCTAACATTGATAGCTGCTTATTTCAGCGAGTGTCGTTACACATTTATCTATCAAGAGTATTAAGAAGACCACTTTTCTTTACGTAAGTAAAGCGTTCTTTCACCGCAATCCAAAGACCATGAACTGATGGACAATTGCCGCATATATACTCCGCATTAAAATTATTTCCCTGTAATTAGCAAATGGCAGGAACAATTCAGTCGTGAATATGTCGCTCAGTGCAGCGACAATGTTGGTACCTTGATCAGTCTTGGGCTGCATGTCTTTCGAAGTAGAGTCGTGGGTACCAAGAGACATAAAACGTCTAAACGACTCTGTTAGAATGTTACCGCCTTTTTTGGTTCATCTGGAAACTGAATTGTAAACAAAATGCGAGATCTGAGAGTGCAGTCAATGTAACAGGAGACAGTACATGTCAGATAATTGTTTCTTCTCGCACTGGATGTCCGCATTATATCGGGCATGATTATATGTCGTAAGTTTTTAGCACTTCCTGTTATGTATAACGACACAGTTGTGGGGTGAGATATAATGGGATTTGCAGTGTCAACTAACGTCTGAACAAGGTCCATAAGACTTTCATCTCTTATAGTTCCGTACGACCTTACGTCTGGTTCTCATATACCCACGCATTTATCGACAGTTGCGTCCTGAGCAGGTATAGGAAGTCGTTTCTCGTCCACATAAGACCTTTGTTTATTAGGCACGCATGGGTGGCGAGAAATGTGTAAAGTGCCACTTGACCCTTCAGTGTGAGAGTAAATACCACTGCATAGCGAACAGCAAACAAAATGAACGCTTTTCCTAACGCCATCCACAATAGGCTTAAACACGGTCCAAACCGAAATTTTGATTTTCGCTTCAGGCTGTGTGGTTCTCTACTAATCACTGATTAGTTTTTCTTTTAACTTCCTTTTTCTTGACATGCACTCCTTCTTCTGCAAACTACGTTTACTTTCCGAGCTCACTTTGTGCGCGAAAAAAAATGAAGAATTCCCACCACTCCACTAAAAACTGCTCTACTCATCGCTCGTCCCCCGTAACTCTCTACCAACATCCCGTAGGCCGCTGCACAACAGTGTTTGCGCACGGCACTGGTGCAGTGACGTCACGTGTTCACTCAATGTGAATGCGGCTCGTGGGCTGCGTCACTATGCGAAACTATGCTGATCCCCTGGCATACAGGTGATTTCGCAACAGCACTGCTCTTGGTGTGACGTCAGGGGCTCTCTCGGCCCGAGACTGCTGAAGTCCAGTGCCGGCACACGACTCTGCATCGTGCGTAGCGGCGGAACTCGATGCAGCTGTCCCAGTTGAACCGGCAGCGCGAGGCAGGTATCGCACGGTTGACATGGCTACGGTCCTGGACGGGCATCGCCACGATGTCCACCTCTGCTACAAAGTGCACAACCAGAGCTCGAGCTCAGCCGGTCGCCACCGACCGATTGACATCATACAAGCCAAATGAGACATCACTTCAGCAGTGGCTGCATCAGTTCCCATGGGCAGACAATGAATCCTCTGAAATTTCAAGTTACTCTTGTACAAATATATCCTGTGTTGTAGGAAAATTTAAGGCACGAAGAAAATTTTTCTTTCTTTATGTGTATGAAATATGGGCGTACCAGAACGTTCACAAATGTTAGTAAGCACATGTAATACTTTCTACAATAATGAAGAACAGAGAAGCCTTCACTTTTTTTTCTGCGATCAGCTAGGAGATGCCTTCCTGTTTAGTGTCGTCCTTTACTCTTCAGCTTTCGCTGAGTATGCACCTGTCTTGTTATCTCTTGTTGTCGTTGGTGTGCTCTTCAGTCCAGAGACTTTTTTGCTGCAGCTCTCCATGCTACTCTATCCTGTGCAAGCTTCCTCATTTCCCAGTACCTACTGCAACCTACTTTCTTCTGAATCTGTTTAGTGTATTCATCTCTTGGTCTCCCTCTACGATTTTTACCCTCCACCCTGCCCTCCAATACTAAATTGGCGATCCCTTGGTGCCTCAGAATATACTCTACCAACCGATCTCTTCTTCTAGTCAAGTTGTGCCACAAATTTCTCTTCTCTTTAAATCTATTCAGTACCTTCTCATTAGTTATGTGATCTACCCATCTAATCTTCGGCATTCTTCTGTAGCACCACATTTCGAAAGCTTCTATTCTCTTCTTGTCTAAACTATTTATCGTCAACGATTCACTTCCATACATGACTACACTCCATACAAATACTTTCAGAAACGACTTCCTGACACTTAAATCTATACTCGATGTTAACAAATTTCTCTTCTTTGGAAACGCTTGCCAGTCTACATTTTATATCCTCTCTACTTCGACCATCATCAGTTACTTTGCTCCCCAGATAGCAAACCTCCTTTACTACTTTAAACCTCTCATTTCCTAATCTAATTCATGCAGCACCACCTGATTTAATTCGACTTCATTCCATTATCCTCGTATTGCTTCTGTTGATGTTCATCTTATATCTTCCCTTCAAGACACTGTCCATTCCGTTCAGCTGTTCTTCCAGGTCCTTTGCTGTCTCTGACACAGAATTACAATGTCATCGGCGAACCTCAAACATTTTGTTTCTTCTCCACGGTTTTTAATTCCTGCTCCGAATTTTTCTTCTGTTTCCTTTACTGCTTGCTCGATATACAGATTGGATAACATCAGGGATGGGCTACAACCCTCTCTCACTCCCTTCCCAACCACTGCTTCGCTTTCATGCCCCACGACTCTTATAACTGCTGTCTGGTTTCTGTACAAATTACAAATAGCCTTTCGCTCCCTATATTTTCCCTCTATCACCTTCAGAATTCGTTTTAGTATTTTGCAATGGTGGTTTATTAAACTGATAGTTCGGTAATTTTTACATCTGTCAACACTTGTTTTCTTTGGGACTGGAATTATTATATTCTTTTTGAAGTCTGAGGGTATTTCGCCTGTCTCATACATCTTGCTCACTAGGTGGTAGAGTTTTGCTAGGCCTGGCTCTCCCAAGGCTTGTCGTTAGTTCTAATGGGATGTTGTCTACTCCTGGGACCTTGTTTCGACTTATGTATTTCAGTGCTCTGTTAAACTCTTCACGCAGTATCATATCTCCTATTTCATCTTCATGTACATTCTCTCCCATTTCTATAATACTGTCATCAAGAACATCGCACTTGTATAGACCCTCTGTATATTCTTTCCACCTTTCTTCTTTCCCTTCTTTGCTTATTACTGGATATCCATCTGAGATTTTGATATTCATGCAAGTCGTTCTCTTTTCTCCAAAGATTTCTTTAATTTTCCTGTAGGCAGTATGTAACTTTCCCTTGGTGATATGCGCCTCTCCATCCTTACATTTGTCCTGTAGCCATCCCTGCTTACCCATTTTGCATTTCCCACCGATCTCATTCTTTAGACGTATGTATTCTTTTCTGCTTGCTTCATGTAATGCGTTTTTGTATTTTCTCCTGTCATCAATTAAATGATATACCAAACTGACGAGTCCTTGATACCTCTGGATCTTCCCTATAAAATGAAGTTGTGCCACAAATTTCTTGTCTTCCCCAGTTCCCCTCAGTATCTTCTGATCAGTTATTCGATCTGCAGTGCCACCACTACTTTTTGGCGGTACTGAGTAAAATTGTGATGATGCCATCACAGTTGCAAGAGATCTTCTCAGTGGACCAACTCAGAGCCGACCAAACCCCATTACGTCAGATGCAGCAATGCTACTGGCAGATTCCCACATTGTGCTAAAGGAAAGGCCATAGTGACGGCGCAGCAGAGAGGCGTTGGTAAGCCAGTAACTACACATCCAATCAACAGACTTCTTATGGTCTACGTGGTTACAAGCTATGATTTGCAAAGCAAGAACTCTTTGTCCCAACATAAATTACCATTATTTTCAGTAAAAGGTGTCTCAGTCTGGTAGGTACTATTTAAGAGGAGAGGTGTATGCCGCTCCACAATGCGACATGACGCTACAAGCAGTCACCATGGGATTTGGCCTCCACTAAGTGTGGGCCCCTGCTGCTGGTTTTAAGGTCACTACTGTGAGTTTAGCATCTTCCTGCCTGTGGGCCAACTACCAGGTGCAACCAGCCTTCTGCCATAGAAGGCATTCGTTTGAAGTCATGGCCACCTGTTGTATCAGTTCCTTAACACTCGCTGTCTTCAGCACACACTATGGAGGACGTTGCACCATGGAATGTTTTAGTTTGTTCTTCAGTAAAATATAAGACTAACAGTGAAGTTTTTATGAGCAGCCATGGATCATCATCCCACCAACAATCCACCACCTCAACTCAGACCTCCACGTGTAGAGGTCATCCATCCTGGACTCCACATTTTGATGTCAGAAGTGTTTGTCACGTCTAAATTTCATTGACAGGAGAACATTACCAGTCACCCTCCCTGGAGACGAATAACTCTCCACTTACTTCAGGATACCAGTTTCATCGACACACAGCATCAGTGTGCAGTAGGTGAGTGCACTATCTGTGCTATTTTGATCCCCATTGTGTATCACGCCGAGTCATTGCACATTTTAGCACCTTTTCATTTCTGTTTTTATGTGTGACTTGTGTCAAGTAAACTCAGACTGTGTTCTGACGATGCGTAAATTTGAGCGTTATTTTATGCTATTATCAATGAGTGTGGCTCATTGTCTGGAAGTGTATAAGGTGTTAACGATGCGTATATTCTTAGGAGGGTAGGATGAGTTTAGTCGAGAAGCGGAGTTTTGTGGTAGTTTTCGAAGTTTTGAATGGGGAATGTATTTCATTTTTAGCAATGAGTATGACTCACTACGTTTAAGCATGACTAGCCGCTCAGGTTAAGAAGTTAAGTTTTAGTAAGCGTTAGGATAGAATTAAATTAAGTGTCCTTCTCGTCGTACTGTTTTGTTCTCCTCGTTTGTTGTTTTTGTAATTAGTGGGGAATACACTGGCGGAGAGGTCCCGAATTTCTACAGCCTGGAACAGGTGTGGAGGGAGGTGCATTTGCCGATGATCGTTGTGTCTTGCAGAGTGTAACTGCCGACAGTAATGTTGTTGTAGATACTTAAGAGATGACGCAGAAAGCTATCAATAAAGCTGATTGTATTGCAGATGTTTGATGTTTTGGGTACTGAAATGGTACAGACGAATTTAGTATTTCTGAAGGCAGCAGATTCAGTACCATTTTTGACGGCACTGCCACCTCAGAATGTAGGAGGAGGAGAAACAGGAAATGTGTTTGTAAGGTTTATGATCGGGCCGACAAGGCCAGTGGATCAGGAGTTTGACTAAAGTGAGAACACTTGCAGTGTAACCCGTGATGCAGGCGAAGGCTGCTGTGCAATCCCAGGGCTAGACATTATCATCAAGCATCATGCCGAAACTGACTTTCGATGACGAGCGGTGGAACCCAGGGGGATAATGTTCAAGGCGGGGGAAGCTGTCACTAGTGAAATACTGTCGCAGGGTTCGTTTATCATGATAGGGCAAATGCGGGCCAAATCACTAATGCTTAATTAGCATGATATAGGGGCACAAGGCACTGGGAGATTGCTTTAAGTGACCGAAAGTGTTGCTATCTTATACGATTCTGGACTTCGTCTCCGGTTAGGGAATCGTCATTGAGTACGCAGCGTTCAGTGATTGAGAGCACTTCTCCTGTCTATGCTCATGTTGAGTCGTTATCTAAATTCTGTCCCTGTGGGTGGGAGTTCGCATTTCTTGTCTGTGGAATACAGAGAGAAGAAGATAGTATTAGATTATACTAGTCAGAGGTCGACCTCTGCCGTCCTAGTGTTGAATGAGTTTTTTATTTTGTGGCTGAAGTTTGTATCTCTTCATGTCCATTGCACATCGACATACACTCCTAGAAATGGAAAAAAGAACACATTGACACCGGTGTGTCAGACCCACCATACTTGCTCCGGACACTGCGAGAGGGCTGTACAAGCAATGATCACACGCACGGCACAGCGGACACACCAGGAACCGCGGTGTTGGCCGTCGAATGGCGCTAGCTGCGCAGCATTTGTGCACCGCCGCCGTCAGTGTCAGCCAGTTTGCCGTGGCATACGGAGCTCCATCGCAGTCTTTAACACTGGTAGCATGCCGTGACCGCGTGGACGTGAACCGTATGTGCAGTTGACGGACTTCGAGCGAGGGCATATAGTGGGCATGCGGGAGGCCGGGTGGACGTACCGCCGAATTGCTCAACACGTGGGGCGTTAGGTCTCCACAGTACATCGATGTTGTCACCAGTGGTCGGCGGAAGGTGCACGTGCCCGTCGACCTGGGACCGGACCGCAGCGACGCACGGATGCACGCCAAGACCGTAGGATCCTACGCAGTGCCGTAGGGGACCGCACCGCCACTTCCCAGCAAATTAGGGACACTGTTGCTCCTGGGGTATCGGCGAGGACCATTTGCAACCGTCTCCATGAAGCTGGGCTACGGTCCCGCACACCGTTAGGCCGTCTTCCGCTCACGCCCCAACATCGTGCAGCCCGCCTCCTGTGGTGTCGCGACAGGCGTGAATGGAGGGACGAATGGAGACGTGTCGTCTTCAGCGATGAGAGTCGCTTCTGCCTTGGTGCCAATGATGGTCGTACGCGTGTTTGGCGTCGTGCAGGTGAGCGCCACAATCAGGACTGCATACGACCGAGGCACACAGGGCCAACACCCGGCATCATGGTGTGGGGAGCGATCTCCTACACTGGCCGTACACCTCTGGTGATCGTCTAGGGGACATTTCGTTATGTTTATGAAATATGTGTGTACCAGAAAGTCCACAAATGTTAATAAGTACATGTAATACATTTTACAACAATGAAGAACAGTGAAGCCTTCACATTTTTCCTGCGATCGGCTCGGAGATGCCTTCCTGTTTCGTATCGTCCTTTGTTCTTCAGCATTCGCTATGTATGCATCCATCTTGTTCGCTCTTAAGTACCAGAATATACGAGGGGCGTTTGAAAATTCCGTGTAAAAATAAAAACTGCATACATGTTTCGGGTAAACCTTTTTTATTTTTCAACGTAGTCTCTTTTTAGACTTACACGTTTCGACCAACGCTGTTCTAATTTGTTGATCGCTTCTGAATAATAGGAATTGTCTAAGTCTTCAATATCGCTAATAGTTGCTGCAATCACGTCCTCGTTTGAATAAAATCTTTGTCTCGCCAGACATTTCTTCAAATTGCGGAAGAAATAGTAGTTCGAGGGAGCCAAGTCTGGAGAATAGGGGGGTGTGGGAAACGAGCTGGAATCCTATTTCCGTTTATTTTGCCATCATTGTGATGACGCAAAAGGACGGTTCTATAACAATTACTAATATTCATCTGGAATAGTTTTACTGTTTTTAGATAGTCGATGAGGATTATCCCTTGCGATAGTCGTCATAACCTTTCTGGCCGAAGGAATGGTCTCCGCCTTTTTGGTGCAGATTCTCCATTGGTACCCCATTGTTTACATTGTTGTTTGGTCTCAGGAGTATAGTAATGTATCGTTGTCTCATCCACAGTGGCGAAACGACGCTCAAAGTCCTGCGGATTCTTCAGAACAGCTGTAAACCATCCCTGCAACACTTCGCACAGTTCCCTTTTGGTCAAACGTGAGCAATCGCGGAACGCAACGTGCGGATAGCTTTCTCGTGTCCAAATATTGATGCAAAATATTAGGTACCCGTTCATTCGAGATGCCCACAGCACTAGCAGTCTCTCGCACCTTACCTCTTCTGTCATCCATCAATGATTTCTGGAGTCGTAATCTCCACAGG
Organism: Schistocerca gregaria; assembly: GCF_023897955.1. Classification (NCBI taxonomy): domain Eukaryota; kingdom Metazoa; phylum Arthropoda; class Insecta; order Orthoptera; family Acrididae; genus Schistocerca; species Schistocerca gregaria. Next base: position 396,613,974 of record NC_064931.1, on the reverse strand, counting down.
GCGTTCAGAACGTTCAGTATCTCTAGTGCCCATGTGGCCACTCGTAAAATTGTGAAATTCTAATCGAAGGCGCAGAGTCACCATAATGTTTACCAAGCATCTCGTTAGTCTCCTGAGGCGTTTTGCCTTTCATAAAGTAGTAGTCAATCACCACACGAAATTCTTTTTCGTCCATTTTTTGACAGTTACTGGACTTCCTTGATTCACTCGAATGCCATACACATAGAAATAGACCAAAATGTCTGAAACTTGGTGTGCGCTCTTTCCAAAGATGTTACTAACTAAAAGTGACCTCTAAAGGCGACGGTGGTGTAATCTCTCCGAGATCGCACAGAGTTTTCAAGTATATTTAAATTAATACGTTTCTGATGTATTAATTTAACAAACTACACATATCTTTTTGTATTAATGTCTTTATCAGCTTTGTATACAGCTATTCGTGAAAGAAATGCAAAACTGCTAAGGCCGACCGAGGTGGCCAAGCGGTTCTAGGCGCTTAAGTCCGGGACCGCGCGACTGCTATGGTCGCAAGTTCGAATCCTGCCCTGGGCATGGATCTGTGTGATATCCTTAGGTTAGTTAGGTTTAAGTAGTTCTAAGTTCTAGGGGACTGATGACCTCAGATGTTAAGTCCCATAGTGCTGAAGACCATTTGAACCAATTTAAAACTGCCGACGCGGAGCCCGTCCGCCATTGGTGTGATCCAAATACTGTTTAGAAATTTATCAGATTTTTTATGGCAGCACAAAAAACCTACAGTCTTTATCAAACGATGTCCGATACTCAATTAACTATACAGCATAATTGGATAGACCGACCGCGTTATGCACTTGCCTTATGAAAATATCATTGAAGCCACATCTGTATCTTTGCGTTTCTCTCGAACACAAACCTGGAGTAACAGGATATCACAACAGGAATCAACAAGCATTGCTCAGTTATTTTCAGTTGACAGTAGTAAGCTGACTATCTGCTGGTAAGTGGTAGGTGATCATGACTATTTTCTTCACATTCTTTATCTTCATTCAGCCTTCCTGATCTTGATAGATTACTAAGCCAGTCTAACGATACTCCCTGGAATAAGCAGCTGACAATGTTAGAATGTCTTTGTGCAAGAAGTTCTCTGAGAAAGGAGAAATAGCGCAAAATGAAGGACCTGATAATACGCTCATCAAAGAACTTTTTGCGTTATGTATGCTATTCGATTACTGTAATTCTTATACGCTATCGTTTCTTTTATAGCTTTTAAAACATACGGGTTTTTGTAGTTCTTCATAGCGGCGTCCAAGGAATTACAACTGGGGAAATCACCTACACTGCACCTTCTATTGACATGGACAATGACAATGTTAAAGCATTTGAGTCAGGCCTCTCAGGACAAGAAGTTTCTGAAATCGGACTTTTACATAACGCCTCAAATTATTCTTAGATGTAAAGCTAATTGTCCAGAGATGCTGTGAGATAGTAGCTTTCCTCTGGCGACCATTTGTCATTTAAAAATGATATCTGAAGATAAGAGGCGTAAAGTCATGACAGGATACAACATTTTTCCTTCCTCATACCTCTCCAGTCCCAGAATACACTCTAACGTCATTTCCCTTCACTGCATCTCCAACCGTCTTTTCTATTTGTTTTCACTAGCATGTTCGAACGGAAGTGGCTTACCTTTCGATCTAGAAATTGTTATCTCAGTGTACTCTGCTGTTCTGGAAGTTACAAAAATAACATTTAATGTACTGAAATAGGAGACAAGCTCATTCCTAAATGTTCCTAAACGACTGGTAACATGCGGATCCTTGGAAATCAATTTTGTCCTAAATTAAAGTTTGAATTTTTGCCGTACATGTACTCTACTATGAATTTTGCTGTCCTCATGTAAAAAGAGATGAGTAATGATTGGAATTGTATTTCACAGCCCCACATCACCAAAAATCTAATCTTGTTGGAGCACGTAAATTCTGCTACTCCATCCAGTGGATTTCTAGTTGAGCAATGGGAAGAAGGGAGTCAGACATTCAGGTAGCCTACACTCGATGTTATTCAACATCTACACCGAACAAGCAGTAAGGCATACAACGATAAATTTGTAAACAGAATTAAATATTAGGGAAAAGCAATAAACATTTTGAAGTTTACCGGTGGCATTGCAATTCAGTGTGAGACAGCAAAGAACTTGGAATAACAGTTGGATGGGATAGATAGTGCCCTGGAAAGGAATTATAAGATAACCTCCAATGTAACTAAATGAAAGGTAATGGAAAGTATTCGAATTCTACCTAGCAGTACCAACGGATTTTAAATAACATGTACTACAAAGAGGGGCGTAATACATGACCAACACAAAGATAAACTTATTTCGTTCATTTTCGTTGTCTTTTACGCACAACGGGATATAAAATGAAGACTGACTATAGCAAGTAAGTAATAATGAGAAAGAGGGATTGCGTAATATCGAATATAAATTTAAGCGTTAGGAAGTTTTACTGGAAGGCATTTGTATGGTTTCCAAGATGCTGCTCAAGGCGGGTGTAAAGACGAATGTGCACTATGGAAAATACTGTTCGCGAAAGTAAAGATTTGGACCTGTCTGAATACCACCTGAAGCAGATCTTAGGATCTCTTAACGGTCATATTATTTTTTCCTTCTTGCTATTTAACATATAAATTACAACATAAAAAATGAATGATTAAGGGAACTGGTAATTACTAAATATTAATGTTGTTTCTGCTTATACATTTATTGTTGATTAAAACCCCTTTATACATTACAAATGTTTATATGTCGATGTGCAATTGACATAAAGATATAAAAATGAGTTTACTGACTAATATTATTGATAAACAGCCCAAATCTGCCCCTTTTTATGACTGCGCGATCTAAAATAAATAACGAGAGATGACTGAAATCAGCTACGTCCCAAACACTAGAAGACAATACAAGATAATCTACAGTGGTGTAGAAACTCAGTGGAAATGAAACTTACATTATCACAGCTGTTCAGGTTTGTAATTCTAATAAGTCGAAGCAATTACCAATATCTCTGAATGTACTGCGTCCGGTGCGTCGGAGTGATGGTTCTCGTACGATGGAAGATCTCCAGCCACAAAATAAAAGACACTCATTAAACGCTAGGACGGCAGAAGGCGATCCTCTGTGTAGTATAATCTAATACTATCTTCTTCTCTCTGTATTCTACAGACAAGAAATGCGAACTCCCAGCCACGAGGACGGATATCAGATAACTTCTCAACGTGAGTATTGGCAGGAGAAGAGCTCTCAATCACTGAGCGCTGCTTACTCAATGATGATTCCCTACCCAGAGGCGAAGTCAAGAATCGTATAAGATAGCAACACCTTCGGTCACATAAAGCAACTTCCCAGTGCCTTGTGGCACTATATCACGTAAATTAAAGCTTAGTGATTTTCCTACATTTGTCCTACCATGATAAGATTTGCAGCAGTATTTCACTGGTGTCAGTTTCCCCCAGCTTGAATATTATCCCTCTATGTTCCACCGCTCGTCATCGGAAGTCAGTTTCGGCATGATGATTGATGAAAAAGTCTAGCCCTGGGATTGCACAGGAGCCTTCGCCTGCATCACGCAATACATTGGAAGTGTTGTCACTTTTCTCAATCTCCTGATCCACTGGCACAAGCCTTGTCGGCCCGATCATAAACATTACAAACACATTTCCTGTTTCTTCTCCTCCCACGTTCTGAGGAGGCAGTGCCGTCAAAGATGATGCCGTATCTGCGGCCTTCGGAAGTCCTAAATGCTTTTGTACCACTTTAGTACCCAAAAAATCTGTAATACAGTCAGCCATATTGATAGCTTTCAGTGGCACCTCCTACGTATCTACAACAAAATTACTGTCGGCAGTTGCACTCTGGAAGACACAAAAGTCATCGGCACATGCACTTCCCTCCACATCTGGTCCAGGCTGCAGAAATTATTCAACTCCTTCGCCAGGGTATCCCCCACTAATTTTGCAAACAACAAATGTGGAGAACAAAACAGTACAACGACACTTAATCTAATTCTAGCGTAACACTTACAATATCTTAACTTCTCCGCTTGAGCGGCTATCAAAGTCTACTGCTTTACGTGCTTAAACGCAGTGAGTCACATTTATTGCTCAAAATGAAATACATTGCTCATTCGAAATGGGGAAAACTATCACAAAATTCAGATTTTTCGACAAAACTCTTCTTCACCTCCTAAGAAGCTATGCATGGTTAAGGCCTTATACACTTCCACACAATGAGCCACACTCATTGATGATAGTTAAAAACGACGTTCATATTTACACATCCCTAGAACACAGTCTGCGTTTACTTGAGACATGTCACACATGAAAACAGAACTGATAAGCTGCTACAAGTTGCTCTAACTCGACGTGATAATCGCAGGGGTTAAAATAGAACAGTTAGTGCACTCACCCACAGCAAACGTGGCTTCAAAAGGCTCTGAGCACTACGGGACTTAACTTCTGAGGTCATCAGTCCCCTAGAACTTAGAACTACTTAGACCTAGCTAACCTACGGACATCACACACATCCATGCCCGAGGCAGGATTCGAAACTGCGACCGTAGCGGTTGCGCGGCTCCAGACTGAAGCGCCTAAAACTACTCGGCCACTCCGGCAGGCCCAATGCATACTGATGCTGTGTGTCGATGAAAATGCAACCCTGAGTTAGTCGAGAGTCATCGTCCCCATGGAGGGTGGCTGGTGAGGTTCCTCTGTCACTGAAATTTAAAGGTGACACACAGTTCTGACATCAAAATGAGGAGGCCCAAAATGGATCACCTGTACATGTGGTGGTCTGAGTTGAGGTGGGGGATGGCTGCTCATTAAAACTTCACTGTTAGCCATACATTTTGCTGAAGAACTAACTAGAACATTCTGTGGTGCATCTTCCTCCATAGTGTCTGCTGAAGACAGCGATTGTTAAGGAACTGATGCAACAGGTGGCCATGGGCTCAAACGACTGCATTCTATGGCTGAAGGCTGGTTGCACCTGGTAATCGGACCACAGGCTGGAAGATGCTACGCTCACAGCACTCTTAAAACGATTAGCAGGGGCCCACAGTTAGTGGAGCACAAATCCCATGGTGGCAGCTTGTAGTCTCATGTCGCCTCGTGGAGCGATATACACCTCTCCTCTTAAGTAGTAGCTACAAGACTGAGACACCTTTGAAAATAATGGGAATTTATGTTGGGACAGAGCGTTCTTGCTTTGCATATCAGAGCGTGTAATCCATGTAGACCATACGACGTCTGTTGGTTGGATGTGTAGTAACTGGCTGTGGTGTGCGTACTGTAAGACCTTCGGTACACTCACCATCTGATTATTTGACTTGTCACTCTACCGTCGGTGGCGGTGTCTGCGCTGGCTGCAGTGGCGGCGGCGTCAGCCTGTGACGGCGTCTGGAAACCTGCGAGCTGCTCGGGGTTGACATCTGCTTCTGAGTCTGCAAAATGAAACAGCCTAGGAGTTCTGCCTATATGTGGCTGCTGTCTTTGCTGTCGTAATTGATTAGTATGGCGAATAACTATGCCGCTTTTCGTTCTTATTCTATATATGACGTTTCCATTGCATTCTACAATGCTTCCTTGTGTCCAAGTACGCCTTCCTCGACGGTAGACAGTTACGAGGACTTTGCAGTTTACGTGGAATCGTCGTCCTTTCGACGTTTTTTGATCATTTTCTGGATGCATTGTGGGTTTTAGGATGGACATCAAAGTCCTGTGTTGTTGCACATGCTGGTGACTGTGTCTCGTGCGGACTAGCTCTGTTTGTGACAGAAAAATTAATAAGGAAGTCTGCTTGTTGTACTGTTGCACCAACTTTGTCACGTGTGCCTTGAACGTTCGTACAAATCGTTTGGCGTGTCCCTTAGCCTCAGGGTGAAATGGTGCCGTCCTGTAATGTGCAATTCCGTTCATCTGACAGAATGACTGGAATTCTTGCGACGTAAATTGTGTGCTGTTATCGGTCACTAGGATTTGAGGGAATCCTTCAATGGAAAAGATCTTTGACAACGCTTGAATTGTTGTCGCTGAAGAAGTTGTACACAGTTGTAGTACAAAAGGGAATTTTTAAAATGCATCAATGACAATTAACCAAGACGTTCCAGGAAAAGGACCTGCATTGTCAATATGTAATCTTGACCAATATTCTGTTGCATGTGGCCACGGAAGATATTGTCTTGGCGGAGCTGATTTATGCGTCTGACATAATTTACAGTTAGAAAGCATTGTTTCAATATCTTTATCGATGTTCTTCTAGTAGCAATGTTTCTGGCCATGCGTTTTGTGCGTACTATGCCCCAATGACATTATTGTAACATTGTTAGCACTTTAGTCCTGAGAGCTTTGGGTATAACTAATCTTGTTTTCTCCGTTTCACTGTGAACTAATATGACGCCTTTATGCACTGTGAGAGCATGTCTCATGTTCCAATAAGATTTCACTTCTGGCTGAGCGAACATGTTCTTATCGGTTGGCCATTCCGTAAGAGTATACTGCTTTATCTTTGATAACACTGGATCTTTGGTCACTAACTTAGCTATTAAGGTGGCATTGGCGGGGAAATTTTCCAGTACGTCCTCACTGATTACGTCTATCTGAAAACATACGTCCTCTGATTTGTCAAAATGTTCATCTTGACCCGCCGGTAGACGTGAAAGTACATCGGCGTTGGCATGTTTTGCCGTCGATCTATATAAGATCTCGTAATTGTATTTAGACAGTAGCAATGCTGAACGTCGTAAACGCTGTGCTGTTTTAGTGGATACACTATTATGTGGTCCGAATATTGTCATCAATGGCTTATGGTCTGTGAGCAGAATAAATTTTCTTCCGTATATGTAGTCATGAAACTTCTTCACTGCAAAGATAATTGCTACTGCCTCTTTTTCTACTTGGCTGTAGTTTAGTTGACTTGAGTTTAAAGTTTTCGATGCGTATGCAATCGGTCGTTCAATTCCTTGATGTCTATGGGACATGACTGCACCGATCCCCTAATCTGACGGGTCCGCCGCAATAGTGATCAACTTTTGCGGGTCATATGCCGTTAGACATTTTGCTTCTACTAAACTTTGTTTCAGTTTGTTGAATGCGTGCTGGCATTCTTTGGACTAATTCCACGTGACTCCTTTGCGAAGCAATCTGTGCAACGGTTCGGAAATTGCAGCTGCTTTTGGTATGAATTTCCGGTAATAATTAATTTGGCCTAATAAAGCTCTTAGTTGCTTTAAGTCTTTCGGAACTGGCAATTCCTGTATTGCTTCTTTATGCTGTGGTGTCGGACTGATTCCGTTATTTGACAATATATGTCGTAAATACTGAACTTTCGTGACAAAAAATATACGTTTGTCCTTGTTGCACCTGAGATTGGCCTTTCTGAGAACCATGAAAAGTTCATCCAGGTTATCTAGTAAATCTTGTGGAGATTTTCCCGGGACGATTATGTCATCGATATAGTTAACTGACTTAAGACAGTGCCTAATTAATTGTTCATAGCAACGTTGAAAAATGTTTGGTGCGCTAGCGATACGAAATGGTAAGCTCTTGTGTCTGTACAATCCAAATGGAATATTTATTACCATAAACTTCTGTTTATCTTTGTCTAAAGGGATCTGCAGATATGCTTCCTTTAAATCCAGTTTGGCGAAATACACGCCCCTGCTAACTTATACATCAGTATCTATCTATAATGCACTGTGAATTGAAAGTATTCTTGAAATCACCACAGATACATAACGATCCATTGGGCTTTTCTATTACAACGATTAGTGTTGCCCAGGCGCTACATGTAACAGGTTCGATGATACCATTGTCTTCTAAACGGTCACCTCGTCGCCAATGTGGTGTGCGGACTGTAAGACCTTCGGTACACACACCATCAGATTATTTGACTTGTCGCTCTAACGAAGTAGAGCAATGTGTCTCGTGTCTTATCATGGCGTGTTTATCTTCTGTCGTTAGGTCAGACGATAGAAATGCCACTTGCGCCCTTAGAGTAGCAGATTGACGGTGACCAGCTTTAAACAGAACTTGGTCATTTTTCACACACATTTATTAAAATAATAAATAGCATAGATATTACATAACTTGATTCTGGATGCTGTTTACAACTGACAATCTGAAGTTCCTTTGGTCTTGGTACGTTAATCTTATTCTCACATATCTCTGATACTTGACAAAGTGTCTATGCATTTATCTTCATGGCTATGTACAGGAATATGATAATTTTATTAGGCGCAGACTGAAACTTGACTGTAGACTGGTACAGACTAATGCAGACTCGTACAGACTAATGCAGACTCGTACAGACTAATGCAGACTGACTAATCGGAGGTCTGTACACTCGTTATAATACCTCACCCATTCGAGTATCACTGCGTGAGTGTAATCCGCGAGGAGAAAAGGTTCTACGTTAGCAGTAATCACAATGGCTGCGTTGCACATTAATACGCGGATCGTCGGAAGCACAATTGAAGCCGTCTCTAAGGCAACGCCAAATCGTAATGCGGAGACGGACGAGCACTGCGCCTGTGATGTTGTGCTTAGTGGGGCACACTCTAGTGGGAAAGTTGTGTACCCGCTAACTACGCGGAACTATGTACACAACACTGGCCTACGAACACCTTTCTGCTGCGTCGTCGTTATGGCGGTGCCAGCCCCTTTTCTGGAGCACAATGTGGAAATCTGCCAGTGGCATTGCTGCGTCTGACGTAATGGTGTTTGGTCGGCTCTGAGCTGGCCAACTCCTAAGATCTTTTGCAACAGCCATGACAACATCACAATTTTACTCAGTAGTGCTGAAAAATAGTGGTGGCACTGCAGATCGAATAACTGATAAGAAGATACTGTGTCGAACTGGGGAAAACAAGGGATTTATGGCACAACTTCGTTTCATAGGGCATATCCGGAGGCATCAAAGAATTGTCAGTTTGGTAATGGAGGAAAGTGTGTATATGTAGGTGCTGGGGAGGGGGGGGGGGGTGTAAAAATTGTAGAGGGAGACAAAGTCGTGAATACAGTTAGCAGGCCGATAATGATGTACATTGCATAAGCTGTGCACTGCTGAAGAGGCTTGCACATAATAGACTAGCTTGGGAAGCTGCATCAAACCAGTCTTCAGACTGAAGACCACAACAACAACATTTGGGAAGGGAGGGGAGAGAGCTGTACGCTTCTGTTTCACAATTTTGATAGTTCTTTACTGGGAGAACTCACGAGTAAGGCAGATCTCGTGTGATTCAGCGCTCTCGGCTGTAGACATGGCAAAAGACATTTCTATATTGCTCTAAACAAACGGCGCTGCTAATTCTGGTATGAGAAAACCTGTTTATCTCACACTGTTGGCCGATATAACCAACCGATGTAGCGTTTCTTGTATTATTTTGTTGTTGCAAACGTAAGTGTCTCTGGTATGACGTTAAAACTGCAACCACACGTAGAGTGACCAAAGTATAAGTGGTCCCCATCCAACAACAGCAACAACGTCTCGGGAAGGTGGATGAGCGAATGGAAGTTGTGACCTGTACTGTTACCTTGCCTGCTTGCGAAGGTGGAAGGAAGATAGAGACTGCAAAGAAAATAGTCGTGATCACCAACCACTTTCCAGCAGGTTGTCAGCTCAGTAAAGTCAATTGAATTAACCAAACGTTGCTTGTTGATTCCTATTGTTAATTCCTATTAACCCAGGTTGGTGTTCGAGAGAAACGCAAAGTTACAAGTATGCCTGGAATGTAATTTTCATAAGGGAAGTGCATAACATGAACGGTCAGTAGCATTATGCTGTATAGTTAGCTGAGAATCGGACTTCGTTTCTGAAAGACTGCAGGTTCGTTGGAGCACCATAAAAGATTTGATAAATTGCTAGTCTGAATATGGATCACACGTCATCAGATTTGCATTTCTTTCACGAATAGCTGTACACAATGCGGATAAAGATATTAATACAAAGAGATACGTTTAGTTTGTTAAATTAGTACATCTGAAAAGTATTCATTAAAATGTACTTAAATATATTCATGGCTTTTAAGAGCTAACAAAATAGATGCTTACATAGCGAAAGCTGAAGAACAAAGGACGATACGAAATAGGAAGGCATCTCCTAGCTTGTTGCAGACAAAATGTGAAGGCTTCTCTGTTCTTTATTATCATAGAGAGTATTACATGTACTTATTAACATTTGTGGACTCTCTGGTAAACACATATTTCATAAACATAAAGAAAGAAAAATTTTCTTGGTGTCTTAAGTTTGTCTACGATACATTTGACTGCGACACTGGCCGTTACAAAAGTAGTCATTCAAGTCGTAAGTACAACAAAACCAGAAGATTGGGGCATACAGTAGAACCCCTCTAATCCGTCACCTTCGGGACCGGGACCATGGTCGGAACGAAAAAAAGATCGGATTATCCGAAAAATCAAATATTCATTTGCAAAAAATATAAAAAGACATTTAGTACAAAAAGTAAACGATTTAAGAACTAAAAGACGTCTACAGTAATATAAAAAGATGTTTTTTAGGCAGTGTTAAACAATATATTAACTAAAAAACGTCTACACACTCTGTAATATGTATTGGTTTTAAAAGGAAAAACGACAAACAAATTACAGTAGTTTACTGTACAACGTATAAACGATGTGTGCTGTAAATTAAAAAATATTTATAGCACTCTCTATAAAATAGAAATTTTTTACAAAGAAATAAACTACTGTATATTTAAACTAAGAAATAATTATACTATATGCATTGTTTTTACAGTAAAAACGAAAACAAATTACTTGGAAAAAAGTAAGTGATTCAATTTTGTTTAGCAGATGTTATTCTAGATTTAGCTGCAGTGTACCTCCATTTTTTTATCCACAAAACGTGCATTGGGGTTCAAGTTGGATTCTGCTTGATGTATTGAAGGGCGATGTCACAAGCGGTTTTTCCATCGTTGTGTGAAACCCGGGTGGGGGATTCGTCTTCGCCGTCCCATTCCTAACATTCACAGTTTCCTGGTTAACAGCGGCAACAATCTGGTAGTCACTGAGCTCTTCAAAAGTGTATCAGTCTTTGTCACATTCGTTAATCCACTCTTCAGCTTTATTGGCAGGGACGTTCGGCTCCAGAGTTTGTAGATCTTTAACGATTTCAAGTACGTCTTTGTTTTGCTCATCTTTGGTATGCTCATTTTCAGCCATAAGTTGTGGACAAAGCTTATGCCACGATTTCCGCAGTGTGTCAGGTTTCAGTTCATCCCATGCTGCAGCGATTGTGTAGATAGCATCTTTGATGATTAAACACTACTTTATGAAAAGCAAAACGCCTCAGGAGTCTAAAGAGGAGCTTCATAAACATTACAGTGACTCAGCGCCTTCGCTTAGAACAGTTTATAACTGATTTCAAAATCTTTGAGTGGTCATACGGGCACAAGTGATGCTGAACGTTTTGGTCCCTATGTGACGGTTACGAGTACAGAAATTATTGATAAAATCCATGATATGGTGATGGATGACCGAAGAGTTAATGTGCGTGGGATTGCTAGTGCTGTGGGCATCTCTAATGAACGGGTACATAATATTTTGCATGAACATTTGGACACGAGAAAGCTATCCGCAAGTTGCGTTCCGCGATTGCTCACGCTTGACCAAAAACGGAATTGTGCGAAGTGTTCTAAGGACGGTTTGCAGCTGTTCAGCTGCATCCGCAGGAGTTAAGCGTCGTTTCGTTACTGTGGAAGAAACGTGTATACGTTACTATACTCCTGAGACCAAACAACAATCTAAACAATAGGTTTTCGAAGGGAGAATCTGCACCGAAAAAGGTCAAGACCATTCCTTTGGTCGGAAAGGTTATCGAGACTGTCTTTTGGGATTCGCAATGGATAATCCTCATTGACTATCTGGAAAAGGGTAAAACTATTACAGGTGAATATTATTCATCGTTATTGGACCGTACTTTTCCATCACGACAATGCACCAGCACACACCTCAGCAGTTATGGTCGCAAAATTAATGTAAATAGGATTCCAACTCGTTTCACATCGCCCACCCCTATATTCTTGAGTCCAGGCTCCCTCGAACTACTTTTTGTTACCCAGTTTTAGAAATGGCTGTTGGGACAAAGATTTTATTCAAACGAGGAGGTGATTGCAGCAACTATTAGCTATTTTGCAGACTTGGACAATTTCTATTATTCGGACAGGATCAACAAATAAGAACATCGTTGGACGAAGTGTTTAAGTCTAAAAGGAGACTATGTTGAAAAATAAAAATTGTTTACCCCAAATATGTAAGCAGGTTTTACTTTTGCATGGATTTTTCAAACGCCCCTCGTATATTCATCGTTCCTAGGAGCTAACAAGTAGATGTATACATAGCGAAAGCTGAAGAACAAAGGACGATACGAAACAGGAAGGCATCTCCTAGCTGATCGCAGAAAAAATGTGAAGGCTTCTCTGTTCTTCATTATCGGTCCATATCACATGTACTTATTAACATTTGTGGACTTCCAGGAACAGACATATTTCATAAAGATAAAGATAAAAAATTATTCTTGGTGTCTAACATTTTCCTACGATATATTTGAATACGATACTGGCTGTTACATGAGCAGGTATTCAAGTCGTGTACAACAAGGTTAAGTCAGTTCAGGGACGTGTCCGCCTGAGGGAATTGATGCAGCCACTGCTGGAATGACATCGTAGTGGGCTTGTATGATGTCAATTGGACGGTGACAACCGGCTCAGAGCGAGCTCTGGTTGTGCAGTTTGCAGCAGAGGTGGGCATCGTGGCGCGGCCTGTCCAGGAGCATAACCATCGCATCCGTGTTAGCCTTGCCTAGCTCTGCCGAGTCAGCCAGCCAGCGACATGGAGGTCTGACGGGCCGCACGGTGCAGAGTCGTGTGGCCGCACTGGGCTACAGCAGTCTCGAGCAGAGCGAGTCCCTGACGTCACCCCAAGGGGCGAGCAGTGCTGTTGCAGATGAACCTGTATGTAACGGCCTGAGCCGAGTTGCAAATTAAGACGCAGCCCACGAGCCGCGTTCTCACTGCTGCGCACTGAGCGAGACTGTGACGTCACTGCACCAGTGCCGTGTGCAAGCACTGGTGTGCTGCACCTACGAACTGTTGGTAGCACTGACCGCAGTTGCGAGCTACGGGCTACGAGCGGTGAAAAGAGCAGTGTTAAGTGGAGTGATGGGATTTCTTCATTTTTTTCGTAACACTCACTGCGCGATCATTCACGACTGAATTGTTCCTGCCATATGCTAAAAACAGGGCTATGAAATAATTTTGATGCCGAGTATATATGCGTTAATTGCCCATACGTTCATGGTCTTTTGACTGCGGCGAAAGAACACATCACTTACGTGAAGAAAGTGGTCTTCTTAATGTACTTGATGGATCACTGAGCTAAGCTTACGATACTTGGTGGAATAAGCAGCTGACAATGTTAGAATGTCTTCGTTCAAGAAGCTCTATGAGAAGGGAGAAATAGCCCAAAATGAAGGAACTGATTATACGCTGATGAGAAATTACCTACACTGCACCTTCTCTTGACATGGACGATGGCAATATAAAAGCATTTGAGTCAGGCGCCCCATGACCGAGAAACTTGTGAAATAGGACTTTTACATAAACGTCTTAAATTGTAGTTATATGAAAGCTATTTGTACAGAGATACTGTGAGGTAGCAACTTCCTCTGGCCATCATTCGTCATTGAAAAATGATATCTGAAGATAAGAGGTGTAAAGTCATGAAAAGGAACCAATAGTTACCCTTCCTCATACTTCTGCAATCCCACAATACATTCTAACGACATTTCCCTTTACTGCATCTCCAACCGTCTTTTCTGTTTGTTCTCGCTAGTGGGTTCAAACGGAAGCGGCTTACCTTTATATCTAGAAATAGTTGTCTCAATGTACTGTGCTCATCTGTGAGTTACAAAAATAACAATTAATGTTCTGAAATAGGAGAGACGCTCGTTCCTAAATGTTCCTCCACAACTGGTAACATGTGAATCCTTGGGAATCTATCTTGTCCTAAATCAGTGTTTGAATTTTCGCCGTATATGCAGTGAAATATGAATTTTGCTGTCCTCCGGTAAAATGAAGTCAGGAGTAATGAGATATCATAGCCCTACCCCATGAAAGAATAAATCTTGTTGAAACACATAAATTCTGCTACTCCATTTAATGCTTCATTTTTACCCTTCACGCTACCCTCCAATACTACATTGGCGACCCGTTGATGCCTCAGAATATACCGTACCAACCGATCCCTTCTTCTAGTCAAGTTGTGCCACAAATTTCTCTTCTCTTTAATCAACTCTGTACCTCCTCATTAGTAATGTGATCTACCCATCTGATCTTCGGAATGCTTCTATAGCACCACATTTCGAAAGCTTCTATTCTCTTCTTGTCTAAACTATTTATCGCCAACGTTTCACTTCCATACATGACTACACTCCATACAAATACTTTCAAAAACGACTTTCTGACACTTAAATCTATACTCGATGTTAACAAATTTCTCTTATTCACAAACGCTTCCCTTGTCATTGCCAGTCTACATTTTATATCCACTCTACTTCGACTATCATCAGTTATTTTGCTCCCCTAATAGCAGAACTCATTTACTACTTTAAGCCTCTCATTATCTAATATAATTCCCACAGCATCACCCGATTTAAGTGGGCTGAATTCAATTATCCTCGTTTTACTTCTGTTGATGTTCATCTTATATCTTCCTCTCAAGGCACTGTCTATTCCGTTCAGCTGCTCTTCCAGGTCCTTTGGTGTTACTGACAGAATTACAATGTCATCAGCGAACCTCAAAGTTTTTATTTCTTCTCCATGGATTTTAATTCCTGATCCGAATTTTTCTTTTGTTTCCTTTACTGCTTGCTCTATATACAGATTGAATAACATTGGGGATAGGCTTACAACCCTGTCTCAATCCCTTCCCAACCACTGCTTCCCTTTATGTCCCTACACTCTTATAACGGCCATCTGGTTTCTGTACCAGTTGTAAATAGCCTTTCGCTCCCTGTAACCCCTGCCACCTTTAAAATTTGAAAGACAGTATTCCAGTCAACATTGTCAAAAGCTTTCTCTAAGTCTACACATTCTAGAAACGTAGGTTTGCCTTTCCATAATCTTTCTTCTAAGATAAGTCGTAACGTCACTATTGCCTCACGTGTTCCAACATTTCTACGCAGTCCAAATTGATCTTCCCAAAACTACCAGTTTTTCCATTCGTCTGCAAAGAATTAGTGTTAGCATTTTGCAGCCGTGGTTTATTAAACTGTTAGTTCGGTAATTTTCACATCTGTCAACACCTGCTTTCTTTGGGATTGGAATTATTATATTCTTCCTGATGTCTGAGGGTATTTCGCCTGTCTCATACATCTTGCTCCCTAGGTGATAGAGTTTTGATAGGTCTGACTCTCCCAAGGCTGTCATTAGTTCTAATGGGGTGTTTACTACTCCTGGGACCTTGTTTCGACTTAGGTCTTTCAGTGCTCTGTTAAACTCTTCACGCAGTCTCATATCTCTTATTTCATGTTCATGTACATTCTCTTCCATTTCTATAATATTGTCCTCGAGAACATCGCCCTTGTAAAGACCCTCCTAAGTATCTACAATAAAATTGCTGTCGGCAGTTGCACTCTGGAAGACACAAAAATCAGCGGCATATGAACTTCCCTCCACATCTGGTCCACGCTGCAGAAATTTGCAACCTCTTCTCACTAATTAAGCAAACAACATGCGAGGAGAACGAAACAGTACGACGACAAGGACACTTCATTTAATTCTATCCTAACACTTACCGTAATTTAACTTCTCTCATTCAGCGGCTACTCATGACTACTACTTTACTTGATTAAAAGTAGTGAGCCACATTTATTGCTGAAAATGACATACATTGCATATTAGAAACGGCGAAAACTACCATAAAACTCCGACTTCTCGACAAAACTCATCTTTCCCTCCTAAGAAGTTACGCATGGTTAACACCTTATACACTTCCAGACAATGAGCCCCACACAATGATGATAGACAAAAATATCGCTCATATTTACACATCCTCAGTTTACTTGACACATGTCACACATGGAAACAGAACTGAACAGCTGCTAATAGGTGCACTGACGCGACGTGACACTTGAAGGGGAAAAAATAGAACAGTCAGTGCACTCAGGCACTGCACACTGATGCTGTGTGTCAAAGAAAGTGCAACCATGAGGAAATCGGTAGGCATCCTCTCCACATAGGTTGTGTGGTAAGGTTCCTCTCTCACTGAAATATAGAGGTGACACGCACTTCTGACATCAAAATGTAGAGGTTTAGGATGGATGACCTCTACACGTGGAGGTCAGAGTTGAGATGGTGTATTGTTGTCGCGATGATGATCCATCGCTGTTCATAAAAACTTCACTGTTAGTCATACATTTTACTGGAAAACAAACTAGAACTTTCTGTGGTGCAACATCCTCAGTAGTGTGTGCTGAAGACAGCGGGTTTTAAGGAACTGAAGCAACAGGTGGTCATGGTCGCAAACGATTGCCCTCTATAGCGGAAAGCTGGTTGGACCTGGTAGTTGGCCCATTTGCTGGAAGATGCTAAGCCCACAAAACTGATCTTAAAACCTACAGCAGGGACCCACAGGTATTGGAGGCCATATCTCGTGGTGGTTGCTTGTGGCATCATGTCACCTCGAGGAGTGGCATACACCTCTTCTCGTAAGTAGTAGCTAACAGACTGAGACACCTTTGACTGTAAGTAATTGTAATTTATGTTGGGACAGAGCGTTCTTGCTTCGCAAATCACAGCATCCAACCATGTAGATCAGAAGAAGTCTGTTGATTGGATGTGTAGTATCTGGCCTAACAACGCCTTTCTGCTGTGTCGTCGTTACGGCGGTGCCACCCCCTTTCCTGGTTTACAATGTGGGAATCTGCATCTGACGAAATGGTGTTTGGTCTGATGACCTTAGCAGTTAAGTCCCATAAGATTTCACAAACATATGAACATTGAACTAAGCTCTACTCTACACACCGCCCGCAGCCCGCAGCCCGTAGCTCAAAGCTGCGGTCAGTGCTACCAACAGCACATAGGCCACAGCACGCCACCGCTTGCGCAAGGCACTGATGCAGTGACGTCACAGCCTCGCGCAGTGCGGAGCTGTGAGTCCGCGGCCAGTGGGCTGCGTCTCCATACGCGACTCTTCTTAGCCCGTGACATACAAGTTGTTTCGCAACAGCACTGCTCGGCCCTTGGGGTGACGTCAGGGACTCACTTGGCCGGAGACTGCTGCAGCATACTGAGGCCGCATGACTCTGCACCGTACGGCGCGTCGGACCTCCATGCGACTGCCCCAGCTGAACCGGCTGCGCTAGGCAAGGCTAGCACGGCTGTGATGGCTACAATCCTGGACTGCCCGCGATTCGATGCCCACCTCTGTTGCAAACTGCAAAACCAGAGCTCACTCTAAGCCGGTTGTCACCGTCCGATTGACATCATACAAGCCAACTACGACGCACTCCAGCAGTGGCTGCATCAATTCCCACAGGCAGACACATCCTGAACTGAAGTAATCTTGTTGTACACGACATGAATGACTATTCATGTAACAGCGAATATCATAGTCAAATATATCGCAGAAAAATGTAGGACACCAAGAAAATTTTTCTTTCGTTATGTTTATGAAATATGTGTGTACCAGAAAGTCCACAAATGTTAATAAGTACATGTAATACATTTTACAACAATGAAGAACAGAGAAGCGTTCTCATTTTTCCTGCGATCGGCTCGGAGATGCCTTCCTGTTTCGTATCGTCCTTTGTTCTTCAGCATTCGCTCTGCAAGCATCCATCTTGTTAGCTCTTAAGTACCGCGAATATATGAGTGGCGTTTGAAAAGTGCGTAAAAAAATAAAAACTGCTTACGTGTTTGTGGTAAACCTTTTTTTTCTACATAGTCTCCTTTTAGATATATACACTTCGTCCAGCGCTGTTCTAATTTGTAGATCCATTCCGAATAATAGGAATTGTCTAAGTCTTCATTATAGCTAATAGTTGCTGCCATCACCTCCTTGTTTGAATAAAATCTTTGTCTCGCCAGACATTTCTTCAAATTGGGGAACAAATAGTAGTCCGAGGGAGACAAGTCTGGGGAATAGGGGGGTATGGGAAACGAGCTGGAATCTTATTTCCATTAATTTTGCCAGCACAACTGCTTAGGTTTGTGCTGGTACACTGTCATGATGGAAAAGGACGGTCATATAATAATAAATAATATTCACATGTAATAGTTTACTCTTTTCCAGATTGTTGATGAGAATTATCCCTTGCGAATGCTAAGAGACAGTCGACATAACCTGTCTGGTAGAAGGAATGTTCTTCGCCTTTTTTGGTGCAGATTCTCCCTTGGTAACCTATTGTTTAGATTATCGTTTGGTCTCAGGAGTATAGTAATGTATCCCATGTTTCATCCACAGTGACGAATCGACGCTCAAAGTTCTGCGGATTCTTCTGAACAGCTGCAAACCATCCTTGCAACACTTCACACGATTCCATTTTTGGTCAAGCGTGAGCAATCGCGGAACGCATCTTGTGGATAGCTTTCTCATATCCTAATGCTCACTCAAAATATTATGTACCCGTTCATTCGATATGCTCACAGAATTAGCAGTCTGACGCACCTCAACCCTTCTGTCATCCCTTACCATATTATGGATTTTATCAATGATTTCTGGAGTGGTAACCTCCACAGGGCGTCCAGAACGTTCAGCATCACTTGTGCTCATATGGCGACTTCTAAAAATTTTTAAATCACTTATAAACAGATCTAAGCGAAGGCGCAGAGTGACCATAATGTTTACCAAGCTTCTCTTTAGTCTCCTGAGGCGTTTTTCCTTTCATAAAGTAATATAAAATCACCACACGAAATTCCTTTTCGTCCATTTTTTGACAATCACTCGACTTCCTTGATTCACACGGATGCCAAACACAAGGAAGTAGACAATATGACTGAAACTTGGTGTGTGTTCTTTCCAAAGATGCTACTAACTAAACATGACCTCTGAAGGCGACGGTGGTCTAAACTCTCGGACTTTGCACAGACTTTTCAAACGCCCCTCGTATTCAAGTATATTTAAATTAATACCTTTCAGATGTATTAATTTAACAAACTAAACATATTTCTTTGTATTAATGTCTTTATCAGCTTTGTATACAGTTATTCATGAAAGAAATGCAAAACTGCTGAGCCCGTCCGTGGTGGCCGAGCGGTTGTAGGGGCTTCACTCCGGGACTGCGCGACTGCTACGGTCGCAAGTTGGAATCCTGCCTCGGGCAAGGATTTGTGTGATGACCTTAGGGTAGTTAGGTTTAAGTAGTTCTCAGTTCTAGGGGACTGATGACCTCAGATGTTATGTGCCATAGTGCTCAGAGCCTTTTGAACCAATTTCAAACTGCTGACGTGGAGCCCGTCGCCCAATGGTGTGATCCAAATACTGATTAGCAATTTATCAGGTCTTTTATGGTGCACCAAACAACCTACAGTCTTTATTAAACGAAGTCCGATACTCATTTAACTATACAGCATAATTCGATAGACCGACCGTGTTATGCACTTGCCTTATGAAAATAACATTGGAATCACATCTGTCAGTTTGCGTTTCTCTCGAACACAACCCTGGAGTAACAGTAAATCACAACAGCAATCAACAAGCACTGCTCAGTTCATTTCCACTGACAATACTGAGCTGACTACCTGATGGTGAGTGGTAGGTACCACGACAATATTCTTTACATTCTCTATCTTCCTTCAACCTTCCTGCTCTTGATAGGTCACTGAGCCAGTCTAACGATACTGCCTGGAATAAGCAGTTGACAATGTTAGAATGTCTTTGTGCAAGAAGCTCTCTGAGAAGGGAAAATGAAGAAACTGATAATACGCTGATGAAAGAACTTTTTACGTTATGTATGCTATTCGATTTCTGTAATTCTTATACCATATCGTTTCTTTTATATCTTTTAAAACGTAAGTGTTTTTGTAGCTCTTCCAAGCAGTGTCCAAGGAATTAGAACTGGGGAAATCGCCTACACTGCACCTTCTGTTGGCATGGACAATGACAATGTTAAAGCATTTGAGTCAGGCCCCCCAGGACAGAGAGGTTTGTGAATTTGGACTTTTACATAAACTTCTCAAATTATACGTAGATGTAAAGCTATTTGTCCCGAGATGCTGTGAGGTAGAATCATTCCTCTGGCGACCATTCGTCATTTAAATATGGTATCTCAACATAAGAGGCGAAAAGTCATGAAAAGGATACAATACTTTTCCTTCCTCATACTTCTCCAATCCCACAATACACTCTAACGACATTCCGCTTTATTGCATCTCCAACCGTCTTTTCTCTTTGTTCTCGCTTGTGGGTTCGAACGGATATGGCTTACCTTTCGATCTAGAAATTGTTATCTTAGTGTACTCTACTGTTCTGGAAGTTACAAAAATAACATTTAATGTTCTGAAATAGGAGAAACGCTCATTCCTACATGTTCCTCCAAAACTGGTAACATTTGAATCCTTGGGAATCCATGTTGTCCTAAATTAAAGTTTGAATTCTTGCCGTATATGTACTTAAAAATGAATTTTGCTGTCCTGCGATAAAAGAAAAGAGAGGAGTAATGAGACTGGACATTTATTTCAGAGCCCCACCCCATCAAAGAACATATCTTGTTGAAGCACATAAATTCTTCTACTCCATCCGGTGGATTTCTAGTTGTGCAGTGGGAAGATGGGAGTGAGACATTCAGATAGCCTACACTCGATGCTATTCAACATCTTCAACGAACAAGCAGTAAAGTATACAAGGACAAATTTGTAAACAGAATTAAATATTAGGAAGAAGAAATAACCATTTTTAAGTTTACCGGTGACACTGCAGTCCTGTCAGAGACAGCAAAGAACTTGGAATAACATTTGAATGGAATAGATAGTGCCCTGGAAAGGAATGATTGTCTAGTACAACCTAACACTATCTTTTTCTCTCTGTATTCTACAGACAAGAAATGCGAACACCCAGCCACAAGGACGGAATTCAGATAATGACTCAATGTGAGTATAGACAGGGGAAGTGCTCTCAATCACTGAGCGCGGCGTACTCAACGAATATTCCATACCTAGTGACGAAGTCCAGAATCGTATAAGTTAGCAACACCTTCGGTCACCTAAAGCTATTTCCCAGTTCCTTGCGGCACTGTATCATACAAATTAAACATTAGTTATTTTGCCCACATTTGTCCTATCATTACAAACGAACTTTGCGACGGTATTTCACTGGTGACAGCTTTCCCTAGCTTTAACATTCTCCCCGAGAGATCCACTGCACGTCATCGAAAGCCAGTTTGGGCAAACGAGGAGAAGGTCTAGCCCTGGGATTGCACAGCAGCCTTCGACTCCATCTCGCATTACACTGCAAGTGTTGTCACTTTGTCAATCTCCTGATCCACTGGCATAAGCCTTGTCGGCCCGATCATAAACCTTGCAAACACATTTCCTCTCTCTTCCCCTCCCACCTTATGAGGAGGCAGTGCCGTCAAATATGGTGCCGAAACTCCTGCCTTCGGAAATACTGAATGCGTTTGTACCATTTCAGTAACCAAAACATCTGCAATACAGTCAGCCATATTGATAGCTTTCAGTGTCACCTCCTACGTATCTACAACAAAATTACTGTCGCCAGATGCACTCTGCAAGACACAAAAATTGTCGG
This sequence comes from Schistocerca gregaria, assembly GCF_023897955.1. Lineage (NCBI taxonomy): Eukaryota > Metazoa > Arthropoda > Insecta > Orthoptera > Acrididae > Schistocerca > Schistocerca gregaria. Next base: position 396,592,179 of record NC_064931.1, on the reverse strand, counting down.
CATATGCACTTCCCTCCACATCTGGTCCAGGCTGCAGAAATTAGCAACCTCTCCGCTAGGAGGTCCCCCACTAATCATGCAAACAACAAACGAGGAGAACAAAACAATACAACGACAAGGACACTTAATCTAATTCTATGCTAACACTTACTGTAACTTAACTTTTTCGCTTTAGAGGCTAATCATAACTACTACTTTACGCGCTTAAACGCAGTGAGCCACATTTATCGCTCAAAATGATATACATTGACCATTCAAAATGGCGAAAATTACCACAAAACTCCGACTTCTCGACAAAACTCATATTCCCCTCCTAAGAAGCTATGCATGGTTAACACCTTATACACTTCCAGACAATGAGCCCCAAACACTGATGATAGGTAAAAATATTTACACTTCCTCAGAACACAGTCTGAGTTTACCTGACACATGTCACACATGAAAACAGAACTAAAAAGCTGCTAAAAGGTGTACTGACTCAACGTGATACACGCAGGGTGTAAAATACAACAGTTAGTGCACTCACCCCCTGCATACTTGGCTTCAAAAAGGCTCTGTGCACTATGGGGCTTAACTTCTGAGGTCATCATTCCCCTATAATTTAGAACTACTTAAACCTAACTAACCTACGGACATCACACATATCCATGACCGAGGCAGGATTCGAAACTGCGACCGTAGAGGTCGCGCGGCTCCAGACTGAAGCGCCTAGAACCGCTCGGCCACTCAAGAGGGACAACGTGCATACTGATATAGACGAAACTGCAACCCTGAGGTATTCGAGAGTCATCGTCTCCAGGGAGAGTGGCTGGTAAGATTCCCCTTCAATGTAATTTAGACATAACACACACTTCTGACATCAAAATGTGTTGTCCAGGGTGGATGACTTTTACACGTGGAGCTCTGAGTTGAGGTGGTGGATTGTTGTCGAGATGATGATCGATGTCGGCTCATAAAAACCTCACTGTTAGTCATACATTCTACTGAAAAACAAACTAGAACATTCTGTGGTGCATCTTCTTCCATAGTGTGTGCTGAAGACTGCGAGTGTTAAGGAACTGACGCAACAGGTGGTCATGGCCTCAAACTACTGCCTTTTATGGCCGAAGGGCATATCCTGGGCATCAAGGACCTGTCTGTTTGGTTCTTGTATATTTTGTTGTTGTAAAAAGAAGTGTTCCTGGTATGACGTTAAAATGCAACCATACAGTATAAGTGGTCCAAATCCGACAATAGCAACAACCTCTCTCGAAGGTGGATGAGCGAGTGGAATTTGTGAGCTGTAACTGCTACCTTGCCTGCTTGCGAAAGTGGAAGGAAGATAGAGAATGTAAAGAAAATAGTCGTGATCACCTACTACTTACCAGTAGGTGGTCAACACAGTATTGTCAAATACAATTAACTGAGCAGTGCTTGTTGATTCCTGATGTGATTTCATGTTACTCCAGGCTTGTGTTCGAGAGATACGCAACATTACAGATGTATTTCCAATGTAATTTTCATAAGGCAAATGCATAACGTGACCGGTGAATTGAATTATTCTGTATAGTTAATTGAGTATCGGACTTCGTTTCTGAAAGACTGTAGGTTCTTCGTTGCACCATAAAAGATCTGATAAGTTGCTAATCAGTATTTGGATCACTCCAATGGCGGAGGGTTTCCACGTCAGCAGTTTTGCATTTCTTTCACGAATAGCTGTATACAAATCTGATAAAACATTAAACAAAGAGATATGTTTAGTTTGTTAAATTAATACATCTGAAAGCTATTAATTTAAATATACTTAAATACGAGGTGCGTTTGAAGAGTCTGTGCAGAGTCCGAGAGATGCCACCACCGGCGCCTATCGAGGTCATGTTTAGTTAGCAGCATCTTTGGAAAGAACGCACACCAAGTGTCAGTCATATTGGTATTTTTTTTTCCTGTTAGGCATTCGTGTGAATCTAGGAAGTAATTTGACTGTCGCGAAATGGGCGAAAAAGTATTTCGTGTGGTGATTAAACATTACTTTATGGATGGCAAAACGCCTCAGGAGACTAAAGAGAAGCTTGATAAACATTACGGTGACTCTGTGCCTTCGCTTAGAACAGTTTATAAGTGATTTCAAAATTTTAGTAGTGGCCACATGGGCACAAGTAATGCTGAACGTTCTGGACGCCCTGTGGAGGTTACCACTCCAGAAATCATTGATAAAATGGTGATGGATGACAGAAGAGTTTAGATGAGTGAAATTGCTAGTGCTGTGGGCATCTCGAATGAACGGGTACATAATATTTTGCATGAACATTTGGACATCAGAAATCTATCCGTAAGATGCGTTCCGCGATTTCTCACGTTTGACCAAAAGGGAACTGTGCGAAGTGTTGCAGGGATGGTTTACAGCTGTTCTGGAGAATCCGCAGGACTTTGAGCGTCGTTTCGTCACTGTGGATGAGACATGAATACATTACTATACTCCTGAGACCAAACAAGAATCTAGACAATGGGTACCGAGGGAGAATCTGCACCAAATGGGCGAAGACAATTCCTTTGGGCGGAAAGATTATGGAGACTGTCTTTGGGGAATCTCAAGGGATAATCCTCATCGACTATGTGGAAAAGGGTAAAACTATTGCAGGTGAATATTATTCATCGTTATTGAACCGTCCTTTTCGATCAAGAAAATGCACCAGCACATACCTCAGCAGTTGTGGTCGCAAAACTAATGGAAATAGGATTCCAACGCGTTTCATATCCCCCACCCTCCATATTCTCCAAACTTGGTTCCCTCGGACTACTATTTGTTCCCCAAATTGACGAAATTGCTGGCAGGACAAAGATTTTTATTCAAACGAGGAGGTGATTACAGCAACTATCAGCTATTTTGCAGACTTGGACAATTCCTATTATTCGGAAGGGATCAACAAATTAGAACGGCATTGGACGAAGCGTATAAGTATAATAGGAAACAATGTTGAAAATAAAAATGGTTTGCCCCAAACATTTATGCAGTATTTATTTTTGCACGGACTTTTCAATGGCCCCTCATTCATGGTTCTTAAGAACTAACAGGACAGATGCATAGATGCTAACAAAGCGAAAGATGAATAACAAAGGACGATACGAAACGGGAAGGCATCTCCCAGCTGATCGCAGAAAAAACGTGAAGGCTTCCCTCCTCTTCATAACGTCCCGTATTACAAGTACTTATTAACATTTGTGGACTTTCTAGTACACACATATTTCATAAACATAAAGAAAGAAAAATTTTCTTGGTATCTTATATTTTCCTACGATATATTTGACTACGACACAGGCTGTTACATGAGTAGTCATTCAAGTCGTGTACAACAATGTTAATTCAACTTCCTGGCAGATTAAAACTGTGTGCCCGACCGAGACTCGAACTCGGGACTTTTGCCTTTCGCGGGCAAGTGCTCTACTTGCCCGCGAAAGGCAAAAGTCGCGAGTTCGAGTCTCGGTCGTGCACACAGTTTTAATCTGCCAGGAAGTTTCATATCAGCGCATACTGCGCTGCAGAGTGAAAATCTCATTCTGGAAGGTTAATTCAGTTTAGGGACATGTCTGCCCGTGGGAATGGATCAGCCACTGATGGACTCACGCCGTCGTTGGCTTGTATGATGTCAAACGGTCGGTGAGGACTGCCTGAGAGCGAGTTCTGGTTTTGCAGTTTGCAGCAGAGGTGGGCATCGAGGCGCGGCCTGGCTGCACTGGGCTACAGCAGTCGCGGGCCGTGCGAGTCTCTGACGTCATCGCAAGGGCCGAGCAGTGTTGTTGCGAAACGAACTTGTATGCCACGGGCACAGGAGAGTCGCGTATGGAGTCGCAGCCAACGGGCCGCGACCTCACTGCTACACACTGAGTGAGACCGTGACGTCACTGCACCGGTGCCTTGTGCAAGCGCTGGCGTGCTGCGTCCTACGGTCTGTTCATAACAATGACCGCATTTGTGAGCTACGAGAGGCGAGTAGAGCAGAGTTATTTCAAATGTTTAAATGTGTATGAAATCTTATGGGACTTAACTGCTAAGGTCATCAGAGAAAATGAGCGCGAAAACTAAACGTGGTATGCAGAAGAAGGTGCGTGTCAATAAAAATGGAAGTAAAAGAAAAACTAATGAGTGGTGAGTGGAGAACCACACAGCCTGAAGCGAATTTTAAAGTTTCAGTTTGGACCGTGGTGAAGCCTGTCGTGGATGGTGTAAGGAAAAGCGTTCATTTTGTTTGCTGTTCGCTGTGCAGTGAATTTTACTCTCATGCTGAAGGGTCAAGTGAAACTTCGCACATTTCTCGCCATCCAGACACGTCTAATAACCAAGGGTCTTATGTAGACGAGAAACGACTTCTTAAACCTGCTCAGGACATAACTGTTGGTAAACGCGTGTCTATGTGTGCACGAGACGTAAGGTCCTACGAAACTATAAGTGGTGAGGGTACCCTGCAAATGCCATTATGTCTCACCCCCCCCCCCCCCCCCAAATGTTTCGCGATACATAGCATAAAGTGCTCAAAGTCTACGACATATACACTCCAGGAAATTGAAATAAGAACACCGCGAATTCATTTTCCCAGGAAGGGGAAACTTTATTGACACATTCCTGGGGTCAGATACATCACATGATCACACTAACAGAACCACAGGCACATTGACACAGGCAACAGAGCATGCACAATGTCGGCACTAGTACAGTGTATATCCACCTTTCGCAGCAATGCAGGCTGCTATTCTCCCATGGAGACGATCGTAGAGATGCTGGATGTTGTTCTGTGGAACGGCTTGCCATGCCATTTCCACCTGGCGCCTCAGTTGGACCAGCGTTCGTGCTGGACGTGCAGACCGCGTGAGACGACGCTTTATCCAATCCCAAACATGCTCAATGGGGGACAGATCAGGAGATCTTGCTGGCCAGAGTAGTTGACGTACACCTTCTAGAGCACATTGTGTGGCATGGGATACATGCGGATGTGCATTGTCCTGTTGGAACAGCAAGTTCCCTTGCCGGTCTAGGAATGGTAGAACGATGGGTTCGATGACGGTTTGGATGTACCGTGCACTATTCAGTGTCCCCTCGACGATCACCAGAGGTGTACGGCCAGTGTAGAAGATCGCTCCCCACACCAAGATGCCGGGTGTTGGCCCTGTGTGCCTCGGTCGTATGCAGTCCTGATTGTGGCGCTCACCTGCTCGGCGCCAAACACGCATACGACCATCACTGGCACCAAGGCAGAAGCGACTCTCATCGCTGAAGACGACACGTCTCCATTCGTCCCGCCATTCACGCCTCTCGCGACACCACTGGAGGCGGGCTGCACGATGTTGGGGCGTGACCGGAAGACGGCATAACAGTGTGCGGGACCGTAGCCCAGCTTCATGGAGACGGTTGCAAATGGTCCTCGCCGATACCCCAGGAGCAACAGTGTCCCTAATTTGCTGGGAAGTGGCGGTGCGGTCCCCTACGGCACTGCGTAGGATCCTACGGTCTTGGCGTGCATCCTTGCGTCGCTGCGGTCCGGTCCCAGGTCGACGGGCACGTGCACCTTCCGCCGACCACTGGCGACAACATCGATGTACTGTGGAGACCTCACGCCCCACGTGTTGGGCAATTCGGCGGTACGTCCACCTGGCCTCTAGCATGCCCACTATATGCCCTCGCTCAAAGTCCGTCAACTGCACATACGGTTCACGTCCACGCTGTCGTGGCATGCTACCAGTGTTAAAGACTGCGATGGAGCTCCGTATGCCACGGAAAACTGGCTGACACTGACGGCGGCGGTGCTCAAATGCTGCGCAGCTAGCGCCAATCGACGGCCAACACCGCGGTTCCTGGTGTGTCCGCTGTGCCGTGCGTGTGATCATTGCTTGTACAGCCCTCTCGCAGTGTCCGGAGCAAGTATGGTGGGTCTGACACACCGGTGTCAATGTGTTCTTTTTTCCATTTCTAGGAGTGTAATTATGCCTGAGGTAATTGCTCATATAAGAGAAGGTGAATACTCAGCAACAACAGACATGCGGACATCCAGTGTGAGAAGAAACAATTATCTGACATGAACTGTCTCCTGTTTTATTGACTGCACTCTCAGATATCGCATGTTATTTACAACCCAGTTTCCAGATGAACCAAAAATTCTAAGAGAATTCTTTAGACGATTTGTGTCTCTTGGTATCCACTGCCCCACTTTGAAAGACATGCAGCACACTACTGATCAAGGTACCAACATTGTCGTTGCACTGCCGGATATATTCACGATTGAATTGCTCCTGCCATATGCTAAATATTGGACTACAAAATAAATTTAATGCGGAGTGCATATGCGTCAATTGTCCATAACTTCATGGTCTTTTGACTGTGGCGAAAGAACACGTCACATACGTAAAATAAAGTGGTCTAATTAATGCTCTTGGTAGATAACTGAGCCAGTCTAAAGATACTCTCTGGAATAAGCAGCTGAAAATGTTAGAATTATTTCGTGCAAGAAGCTGTATGAGAAGGGAGAAATAGCCGAAAATGAAGTAACTGAAAATACGCCGATGAAAGAACTTTTTATATTATGTATGCTATTCGATTACTGTAATTCTTATACGCTATCGCTTATTTTACAGCTTCAAGAACACTAGGGTTTTTGTAGTTCTTCAATGCGGCGTTCAAGGAATTAGAACTGGAGAAACCACCTACACTGCACCATCTGTTTGCATGGACAATGACAATGATAAAGCACTTGAGTCAGACGCCTCAGAACAGAGAAGTTTCTGAAATCGTACTTTTACATAAACGCCTCAAATTTTAATTAGATGAAAAGCTATTTGTCCAGAGATGCTGTGAGGTAGCAACTTTCCTCTGGCCACCATTCGTCATTTAATAATGATATCTGAGATAAGAGGCGTGAAGTCATGAAGTGGATACAATAGTTTTCCTACTTCATACTTCTCCAATCCCAGAATAAACTCTAACGACATTTCCCATTACTGCATCTCCAACCGTCTTTTTATTTGTTCTCGCTAGTGGGTTCGAACGGAAGTGGCTTACCTTTCGATTTAGAAATAGTTATCTCTATGCAGTCTGTTCTTCTGGAAGTTACGAAAACAACATTTAAAGTTCGGAAATAGGAGTGATCCTCATTCCTACATGTTCCTCCACAACTGGTTACATGTGAATCCTTCGGAATCCATGTTGCCTTAAATGAAAGTTTGCTGTAATGCACTGAAATATGAATTCTGCAGGTAAAAACAAGAGAGGAGTAATAAGGCTGGACATGTATTTCACAGCCCCACCCCACCAAAGAACAAATCATGATGAAGCACATAAATTCTGCTACTCGATTTGCTGGATGTCTAATTGTGGAATTTGAAGATGGGAGTGAGAGATACGGGTAGCCTACACTCTATGTCCTCCCCCCATGAACCATCGAGTTGGCGGTGCTCGGGAGGCTTGCGTGCCTCAGCGATACAGATGGCCGTACCGTAGGGTCAACCATAACGGAGGGATATCTGTTGAGAGGCCAGACAAGCGTGTGGTTCCTGAAGAGGGGCAGCAGCCTTTTCGGTAGTTGCAGGGGCTACAGTCTTGATGATTGACTAATCTGGCCTTGTAACACTAACCAAAACGGCCTTGCTGTGGTGGTACTGCGAAGTACTGAAAGCAAGGGGAAACTACAACCGTAATTTTTCCCGTCGGCATGCACCTTTACTGTATGGTTAAATGATGATGGCGTCCAGGTGGATTAAATATTCCGAAAGTAAAGTAGTCCCCCATTCGGATCTCCGGGCGGGGACTACTCAAGATGACGTCGTTATCAGGGGAAAGAAAACTGGCGTTCCACGGATCTGAGTGTGGAATGTCAGATCCCTTAATCGGGCAGGTAGGTTAGAAAATTTAAAAAGGGAAATGGATGGGTTAAAGTTAAATATAGTGGGAATTAGTGAAGTTCGGTGGCAGGAGGAACAAGACTTTTGGTCAGGTGAATACAGGGTTATAAATACAAAATCAAATAGGGGTAATGCAGGAGTAGGTTTAATAATGAATAAAAACATAGGAGTGCGAGTTAGATACTACAAACAGCATAGTGAACGCATTATTGTGGCCAAGATTGACACGAATCCCACGCCCACTACTGTAGTACAAGTTTATATGCCCACTAGCTGTGCAGATGATGAAGAAATTGATGAAATGTATGATGAGATAAAGGAAATAATTCAGGTAGTGAAGGGAGACGAAAATTTAATAGTCGTGGGTGACTGGAATTCGAGAGTAGGAAGAGAAAGAGAAGGAAGTATAGTAGGTGAATATGGATTTGGGGTAAGAAATGAAAGAGGAATCCGTCTGGTAGAGTTTTGCACCGATCATAACTTAATCATAACTAACACTTGGTTCAAGAATCATAATAGAAGGTTGTATACATGGGAGAATCCTGGAGATACTAGAAGATATCAGATAGATTATATAATGGTAAGACAGAGATTTAGGAACCAGGTTTTAAACTGTAAGACATTTCCAAGGACAGATGTGGACTCTTGACCACTATCTATTGGTTATGAACTGTAGGTTAAAACTGAAGAAACTGCAAAAATGTGGGAATTTAAGGAGATTGGACCTGGATAAACTGGCTAAACCAGAGGTTGTACAGAGTTTCAGGGAGAGCATAAGGGAATAATTGACAGGAATGGGGGAAAGAAATTCAGTAGAAGGAGAATGGATAGGTCTGAGGGATGAAGTAGTGAAGGCAGAAGAGGATCAAGTAGGTAAAAAAACTAGGTCTCATAGAAATCCTTGGGTAACAGAAGAAATACTGAATTTAATTGATGAAAGGAGAAAATATATAAATGCAGTAAATGAAGCAAGCAAAAAGGAATACAAACGTCTCAAAAATGAGATCGACAGGAAGTGCAAAATGACTAAGCAGGGATGGCTAGAGGACAAATGTAAGGATGTAGAGGCTTATCTCACTAGGGGTAAGATAGATACTGCCTACAAGAAAATTTAAGAGACCTTTGGAGAACAGAGAGCCACTTGTATGAATATCAAGAGCTCAGATGGGAACCCAGTTCTAAGCAAAGAAGGGAAAGCAGGAAGGTGGAAGGAGTATACAGAGGGTCTATACAAGGGCGATGTACTTGAGGACAATATTATGGAAATGTAAGAGAATGTAGATGAAGATGAAATACGCATATGATACTGCGTGAAGAGTTTGACAGAGCACTGAAAGACCTCACTCGAAACAGGGCCGTGGGAGTAAACAAAAATGTATTAGAACTACTGACGGCTTTGGGAGAGCCAGTCCTGACGAAACTCTACCATCTGGTGAGTAAGACGTATGAGACAGGCGAAATACCCTCAGACAGAAGAATATAATAATTCGCCCGCCTCTAGTGGTCGTGCGGTAGCGTTCTCGCTTCCCACGCCCGGGTTCCCGGGTTCGATTCCCGGCGGGGTCAGGGATTTTCTCTACCTCGTGATATCTGGGTATTGTGTGATGTCCTTAGGTTAGTTAGGTTTAAGTAGTTCTAAGTTCTAGGGGACTGACGACCATAGATGTTAATTCTCATAGTGCTCAGAGCCATTTGAAGATGCTGAGATGCTTAAAGTAGTAAAGGAGTTTTGTTATTTGGGGAGCAAAATAACTGATGATGGTCGAAGTAGGGAGAATATAAAAGTAGACTGGCAATGGCAAGGAACGCATTTCTGAAGAAGAGAAATTTGTTAACATCGAGTATTGATTTAAGAGTCAGGAAGTCGATTCTGAAAGTATTTGTATGTAGTGTAGCCATGTATGGAAGTGAAACACGGACGATAAATAGTTTGGACAAGAAGAGAACAGAAGCTTTCGAAATGTGGTGCTACAGAAGAATGCTGAAGATTAGATGGATAGATCACATTAATATTGAGGAGGTATTGAATAGATTTGGGTAGAAGAGGAGTCTGTGGCACGACTTGACAAGAAGAAGGGACCGGTTGGTAGGACATGTTCTGAGGCATGAAGGAATCACAAATTTAGCATTGGAGGGCAGCGTGGAGGGAGACTAAGAGATTAATACACTAAGCTGATTCAGAAGGATGTAGGTTCCAGTACTAGGAGATGAAGAAGGTTGCACAGGGTAGGGTAGCATAGTGAGCTGCATCAAACCAGTCTCAGGACTGAAGACCACAACAAAAAAACAACAATCGATCTCATGCAACATCTACTCGGAACGAGCAGTAAAACATCCAAGGATAAATTTGTAAACAGAATTAAATATCAGGGAGAAGCAATAAACATATTGAAGTTTACCGGTGACACTGCAATTTAGTCTGAGACAGCAAAGAACTTGGAATAACAGCTGAATGGAATAGACAGTGGCTTGGAAAGGGATTATAAGATAACCCTCAATGCAACTAAATGAAAGGCAATGTAACCTATTCGAACTGAACCTAGCAGTACCAACGGATTTTCCATAATGTGTTCTATAAAAGGGGGGTGTAATATATGACCAACACATACCGATTTCGTTAACTTTCGTTCTCTTTTAGGCACAGCATACTTTTGGAAGATATAGTTATGTGTAAGAAGTGTCATAAACCTGAAAATATGAATATGACACATGTTCTGAAAATTTACATCCACTGACAAGACCTAAATTTTTGCGTTAATTTTTACTGAAAAATTTAAAACGTAATCTGGTAGAAGAAATCATTAAAAATCAGAAATACATTTTTTCAAAATTTTAAAATATAATGTACATGACTAGATTCCAGCTTTCTGAATAGGTAGGGAAAAAGTATCCCTTCCCTCTCCCTTGGTATTCCGAGGGATAAATCAGGTAGTGTTAAGGGAATCTGATTACGGAATGAGACACTAAAAGCACTATTGGGCAGCAACATAACTGATGATGGCCGAAGTAGAGAGACTACAAAATGAGGAGTGACTATAGCAAGATAAGTATTAATGAAAACGAGGGATTTGCTAACGTCGAATATAAATTTTAGTGTTAGGAAGTATTTCTTGAAGGTATTTGTATGGTTTCACAGATGCTGCAGGCGGGTGTAAAAATGAATGTGGAAAGTACTGCACGCAAATATACAGATTTGGCCCTGTCTGACTACCCCCTGAAAAAAATCTTAGTATCTCTTAACGGTGATATTATTTCCTGCTTCTTCCTCTTTAACATATAAACTACAACATAAAAATAAATGAATGATTAAGGGAACAAGTGACTACTAAATATTAATGTTGTTTCTGATTACATATTTATTTTAGATTTAAACCTCTTTATATGTTACAAATGTTTCTATGGTGATGTGCCACGGACATAAAGAGATAAAAATGAATTTCCTGACTAATATTATTGATAAACTACCCAAATCTGCCCCTTCGTATGGCTACGCGATCTAATATAAATAACACGAAATGACATCATCTACGTCCCAAACACTAAAAGGCACCACTTTCAAAGATGATCTACAGCGGTTTGCAACGTCAGTGGAAATGAAACTTACGTCATCACAGCTGTTCAGCTTTATAGCCCAAATAAGCCGAAGCAATTAGGGATATCAGAGAATGTACTGCGTTAGTGTGTCGGAGTGATGAATCTCGAGCACGTCTGCGGCGATGGAAGGACTCCAGCCACAAAATAAAAAACTCATTAAACGCTAGGACGGCAGAAGGCGGTCCTCAGACTAGTTTAATCTAATACTATCTTCTCCTCTCTGTATTCTACAGACAAGAAACGCGAACTCCCAGCCGGAAGGACGGAATTCAGATAACGTCTCAATGTGAGTATACGCAGGAAAAGTGCTCTCAATCACTGAACGCTGCGTACTCAACGACGATTCGCTACCCGGAGGCGAAGTCCAGAATCGTGTAAGTTAGCAACACCATCGGTCACCTAAAGCAAATTCCCAGTGCCTCGTGGTAATATATCACGCAGATTTTGCCCGTATTTCTTCTATTATGATATACGAACCTTGCGACACTATTTCACTGTTGGCAGCTTCCCCCAGCTTGAACATAATCCCCCGGAATTCCACTACACGTCATCAAAAGTCAGTTTCGGCATGATGCTTGATGAGTCTAGCCCTGGGATTGCACAGCAGCCTTCGCCTGTATCACCCCTTACACTACAAGTGTTGTCACTTTTGTCAATCTCCTGATCCACTGGCACAAGCCTTGTCGGCCCGATCATAAACATTTCAAACACATTTGCTCTTTCTTCTCCTCCCACCTTCTGATGATGCAGTGTCACACAGAGGGTGCCGAATATGCGTTCTCCGGAAATACTAAATGCGCCTGTACCATTTCAGTACCCAAAACACCTGCAACACAATCAGTCTTATTTATAGATTTATGTGTCACTTCCTAAGTATCTACAACAAAATTACTGTCGGCGGTGGCACTCTGCAAGACACCAGAATCATCGGCACATGCACTTCGCTCCACATCTGGTCCAGGCTGCAGAAATTCGTAACCTCTCCGCCGGGGTATACCTCACTAATTATGCAAACAACAAATGAGGGGAACAAAACAGTATGACTACAAGGACAATTAATCTAATTCTATCCTAACACTTACTGTTACTTAACTTATGCGCTTTAGTGGCTACTCATGACGACTATTATACGCGCTTAAATACAGTGAAATTTGTTGCTCAAAATTAAAAACATAGCCCATTAAAAACGGCGAAAACTACCACAAAACTACGACTTCTCGACAAAACTCATATTCCCCTCCTAAGAAGCTTCACATGATTAAAACCTTATACCATTCCAGAATCTTCCCATAGTTAACACCTTATACTCTTCCAGTCAAAGGGCCACACACATTCATGATAGGCAGAAATGACGTTCATCTTTACACATCCTCAGAACACAGTCGGAGTGTACTTGCCACATGTCACACATGGAAACAGAACTGGAAAGCTGGTAAACGGTGCAATGTCTCAATGTGATAGTCGCAGGAGAATAAATACAGCCAGTCCACTCACCCACTGCACACTGATGTGTGCCGACGAAACTGCAACACTGAGGTAGTCGAGAGTCATCGTCTCCAGGGAGAGTGGCTGGTACGGTTCCCCTGTCACTGAAATTTAGACGTAACACACACTTCTGACATCAAAATGTGGAGGTCCAGGAAGGAGGACCTCTACATGTGGAGGTCTGAGCTGAGGTGGTGCATTGTTGTCGGGATGATGATCGATGGCTGCTTATAGAAACTTCACTATTAGTCATACTTTATACTGAAGAACAAACTAGAACGTTCTCTGGTGAAACGTCCTCCATAGTGTGTGCTGAAGACAGCGAGTGTTAAGGAACTGACTCAACAGGTGGGCATGGCCTCAAACGACTGCGTTCTATGGCCGATTGCTGGTTGCACCTGGTAGTTGGCCCACAGGGTATTAGATGCTAAGGTCACAGCATTGATTTTAAAACCAACAGCAGGGGCCTACAGTTAGTAGAGGCCAAGTAACATGGTAGGTGCTTGTAGCCTCATGCCGCCTCGTAGAGCGCCACCTCTCTTCTTAAATATAAGCTACATGACTGATACATCTTTGACTGATAATTATGGTAATTCGTGTTGGGACAGATGACACTTGCTTTGCAAATCACAGCTTGCAACCATTTAGACCATAAGAAGTCTGCTGATTGGATGTGTAGTTACTGGCCTACCAACGCCTTTCTGCTGTGTCGTCGTTATGGCGATGACAGACATTAACCTGGAGCACAAGGTGGGAATCTGCCAGTGGCACTGCTGCATCTGACGTAATGGTGTTTGGTCGACGCTGCTCTTTTGCAACAGCCATGGCAATGTCACAATTTTACTCAGTAGCGCCGAAAAATAGTGTGGCACTGCAGATCAAATAACTGATGGGGAAAACAAGAAATTTATGGCACAACTTTGTTTCGTAAGGTATATCCTTAGGAATCAAGGACTTGTCAGTTTGGTAATGGAGAGATGTGTGTGTATGTGAGTGTTGGGGTGGGGGGGAGTGTTAAGATTGTAGAGGGAGACAAAGTCTTGAATACAGTTATCAGGTTCAAGCTGATGTACATTGCGTTAGCTGTGCAGCGCTGAAGAGGCTTTCACAGAATAGACTAGCTTGGGCAGCTGGATCAAACCAGTCTTTATACTGAAGACCACAACAACAACATTGGGAAAGGAGACGGGAGCGAATGGTAGGTCTCTGGGCCATAATTTTGCAAGTTCTTTAGTGGGAGAACTCATTTGTAAGGTAGATCTCATGTGATGCAGCACCCACGGCTGTTGACATTGCAAAAGACGTTTCTACACTCCTGGAAATGGAAAAAAGAACACATTGACACCGGTGTGTCAGACCCACCATACTTGCTCCGGACACTGCGAGAGGGCTGTATAAGCAATGATCACACGCACGGCACAGCGGACACACCAGGAACCGCGGTGTTGGCCGTCGAATGGCGCTAGCTGCGCAGCATTTGTGCACCGCCGCCGTCAGTGTCAGTCAGTTTGCCGTGTCATACGGAGCTCCATCGCAGTCTTTAACACTGGTAGCATGCCGGGACAGCGTGGGCGTGAATCGTATGTGCAGTTGACGGACTTTGAGCGAGGGCGTATAGTGGGCATGCGGGAGGCAGGGTGGACGTAGCGCCGAATTGCTCAACACGTGGGGCTTGAGGTCTCCACAGTACATCGATGTTGTCGCCAGTGGTCGGCGGAAGGTGCACGTGCCCGTCGACCTGGGACCGGACCGCAGCGACGCACGGATGTACGCCAAGACCGTAGGATCCTACGCAGTGCCGTAGGGGACCGCACCGCCACTTCCCAGCAAATTAGGGACACTGTTGCTCCTGGGGTATCGGCGAGGACCATTCGCAACCGTCTCCATGAAGCTGGGCTACGGTACCGCATACCATTAGGCCGTCTTCCGCTCACGCCCCAACATCGTGCAGCCCGCCTCCAGTGGTGTCGCGACAGGCGTGAATGGAGGGACGAATGGAGACGTGTCGTCTTTAGCGATGAGAGTCGCTTCTGCCTTGGTGCCAATGATGGTCGTATGCGTGTTTGGCGCCGTGCAGGTGAGCGCCACAATCAGGACTGCATACGACCGAGGCCAACACCCGGCATCATGGTGTGGGGAGCGATCACCTACACTGGCCGTACACCTCTGGTGATCGTCGAGGGGACACTGAATAGTGCACGGTACATCCAAACCGTCATCGAACCCATCGTTCTACCATTCCTAGACCGGAAAGGGATCTTGCTGTTCCAACAGGACAATGCACGTCCGCATGTATCCCGTGCCACCCAACGTGCTCTAGAAGGTGTAAGTCAACTACCCTGGCCAGCAAGATCTCCGCATCTGTCCACCATTGAGCATGTTTGGGACTGGATGAAGCGTCGTCTCACGCGGTCTGCACGTCCAGCACGAACGCTGGTCCAACTGAGGCGCCAGGTGGGAATGGCATGGCAAGCCGTTCCACAGGACTACATCCAGCATCTCTGCGATCGTCTCCATGGGAGAATAGCAGCCTGCATTGCTGCGAAAGGTGGATATACACTGTACTAGTGCCGACATTGTGCATGCTCTGTTGCCTGTGTCTATGTGCCTGTGGTTCTGTCAGTGTGATCATGTGATGTATCTGACCCCAGGAATGTGTCAATAAAGTTTCCCCTTCCTGGGACAATGAATTCACGGTGTTCTTATTTCAATTTCCAGGAGTGTATATAACTCTAAAATAACGGTGCCGCTCATTCCCGTATGTGGAAAGCTGTTTAGCTCACACTATTCACTGATGCAGCGAACTGAAGTAGCGGTTCTTGTATATTTTGTTGTTGTAAACAGAAATGTCTCTGGTATGACGTTAACCTGCAACCACACATGGAGTGACCACAGTATAAGTGATCCCCATCAAACAATAGCAACAAACTCTCTGGTAGGTGGATGAGCGAGTAAAAGTTCTGTGCTGTAACTGTTACCTTGCCTGCTTGCGAAGGTGGAAGGATGATAGAGAATGTAAAGAAATAGTCATGATCTCCTACCACTTACCACCAGGTAGTCAGCTCAGTAATGTCAATTGAAATTAACCGAGCATTGCTTCTTGATTCCTATTGTGATATCCCATTACTCCAGGTTGGTGTTCGAGAGACATGCAAAGTTACAGATGTGGCTCCAACGTAAATTTCATGAGGCAAGTGCACAACGCGATTAGCATTATGCTGTATAATTAATTGAGTGCCGGACTTCGTCTCTGAGAGACTGCAGTTTCGTTGCTGGACCAGAAATATCTGATAAATTACTAATCAGTATTTGGATCACACCAAAGGCGGACGGGCTCCAAGTGAGCAGGTTTGCATTTCTTTCACGAACAGCTGAACACAGATCTGATAAAGACATTAGACTAAGAGATATGTTTAGTTTGTTAAGCTAATACATCTGGAAGTTATTAATTTAGATACACTTAAATATATTCATGGTTTTTAAAAGCTAATAAGATACACTACTGGTCATTAAAATTGTTGCCCCAAGAAGAAATGGAGATGATAAACGTGTTTCATTGGACGCGTATAGTCTGGCCGTAATAATGGCCTTGATACGCCTGGGCATTGAGTCAAACAGAGTTTTCACGGCGTGTACAGGTACAGCTGGCCATGCAGCTTCAACACGATACCACAGTTAATCAAGAGTAGTGACTAGCGTATTGTGACGAGACAGTCGCTCGGCCATCATTGACCAGACGTTTTCAGTTGGTGAGTGATCTGCATGATGTTGTGGCCTGGGCCGCCCGTAGTGGCCGAGCCGTTCTAGGCGCTACAGTCTGGAGCCGCTCGAGCGCTACGGTCACAGGTTCGAATTCTGCCTCGGGTATGGATGTGTGTGATGTCCTTAGGTTAGTTAGGTTTAAGTAGTTCTAATTTCTAGGGGACTGATGACCTCAGAAGTTAAGTCCCATAGTGCTCACAGCCAATTTTTTTTGTGGTGGCCAGGGCAACAGTCGAACATTTTCTGTATCCAGAACGGTCCGTACAGGTCCTGCACCATGGGGTCGTGCATTATCCTGCTGAATTTTATGGCATCGAATGAAGTGTAAAGCCACGGGTCGTAATACATCTGACACGTAACGTCCTCGGTTCGGAGCTCCAACATCAGGTGACTGAGACGTGTAACCAATGGCACCCCATTCCATCACGCCGGGTGATACGCCACTATGGGGATGACGAATACATGCTTCCAATGTGCGTTCACCGCGATGTCGCAAACACAGATGCGACCATCACGACGCTGTAAACCGAATTCATCGGAAAAAATTCGTGCAACAAAATTGGTCGTTGAGTTTACCATCGCAGGCGCTCCTGTCTGTGATGCAGTGTCAAGGGCAACTGCAGCCATGGTCTCCGAACTAAAGGTCCATGCTACTGCGAGCGTCGTCGAACTGTTCATGCAGATGGTTGTTGTCTTGCAAACGTCCCCATCTGTTGACTCAGGGGTCGAGACGTGGCTGCACGATCCGTTACAGCCAAGCGGATAAGATACCTCTCATCTCGACTGCTAGTGATACGAGGCCGTTGGGCAGCACGGCGTTCCGTATTACCCTCCTGAACCCACCGATTCCATATTCTGCTAATAGTCATTAGATCTCGAAAAACGCGAGCAGTAATGTCGCGATATGATAAACCGAAATCGAGATAGGCTACAATCCTACCTTTATCGAAGTCGGAAACGTGATGATAGGCATTTCTCCTCCTTACACGAGGAATCACAACAACGTTTCACCAGGCAATGCTGGTCAACTGTTGTTTGTGCATTAGAAATCGGTTGGAAACTTTCCTCATGTCAGAACTCTGTAGGTGTCGCCACCGGCGGCAACCTTGCGTGAATGCTCTGAAAAGCTAGTCATTTGCATATCACAGCATCTTCTTCCTGTCGTTTAAATTTCGCATCTGCAGCACGTCATCTTCATGGTGTACTAATTTTAATGGCACGTAGTGTAGATGCTTACACTGCGAAAGCGGAAGAACAAAGGACGGTACGAAACAGGAAGGCATCCCCTAACTGATCGCAGTAAAAATGTGAAGGCTTCTCTGTTCTTTATCAGCATAGAAAGTATTACATGTACTTTTTAACACTTGTGGACTCTCTGGTAAACACACATTTCATAAACATAAGGAAAGAAAAATTTTCTTGGTGTCTTACGTTTGTCTACGATACATTTGACTACGATACTCGCTGACACATAAGTACTAATTCAAGTCGTGTACAACAAAATTACGAGATTAGTACATACAACAAAAACAATACACTATTTGGCATGTATTAAATAAACCGTTTGACAAATCATTTACATAGGCACGTGAGATATTTGTACAAGATACACTAACTTAAAATTGACAGGTATCAATGTTCTAAGTATAAGAGATTAAGTCAGTTCAGTGACGAGTCTGCCCGTGGGAATTGATGCAGCCACTGCTGGAGTGACTTCGCAGTTGGCTTGTATGACGTCAATCGGTCGGTGACAACCGGCTGAGTGCGAGCTTTGGTTGTGCACTTCGCAGCAGAGGTGGGCATCGAGGTGTGGCCCTTCCTGGTCAGTGGTCATGAAAGCCGTGCGTTCCGTGCCTCGCGATGCCGGTTCAGACGAGGCAGTCGCATCGAGGTCCGCTGGGAAAGTCGTGCGAGGGGCTCGGCCCATGAGCTGCGGCCGCATTGGACTACAGCAGTATCGGGCTGAGCGAGACTCTGACGTCAGAGCCGAGCAGTGCTGTTGCCAAAGAACACGTATGCCACGGGCTCAGAAGAGCTGCGCATGCAGACGCAGCAGACGGACCGCGGCCTATAGTTCAATTCTTTTATCTTAGCGGCTCGCGCATGCCCACCCAGACGCGGGAGGTTGCTGAGTTGCCAGTTGCACATGACGCACGCTTCAAGAGAAGCAGCGCTATTGTATAGCACAGTTCGCAAGCTTACGTTTAGGGGGGAGCGCGCAGTTTATGAAGTAAAGCCACCATGGGCGCATTAACCCTTTCGCTGCTACACAGACGTGCTCCCCGCATTCCGCGCTGTGCGCGATTTTGTCACTGCACTGCTCGCTTGTGCAGACACATGGTGTTCCGACTGCTTTGACACTCTTATCATTCGATTCTACAAAAACTATTTGGCCCAAAAATTAGATTCTCACACATCTTCTTGACTGATATCTTCCCTCCATAAATGACTTAATTTTGTTTCGATGATCAATGCAGTTATTATGAAGCATTAAACAGAGTAAACTATTGCACGAAATTTGGAAGACTTTGCAGAGGTAAAAGTCGATAGCGTATACCTTCCGTATGGTCGATTTTAGTTGCCACAATGTTGTGAATGAAATGTGGATAACGTACCTAAATTTCATATAAAATTTACTGTATAACAATATCTCATTTAATTTAATTACCACATAGGTGTGGTATGTAATATTGAGAAATGTTCCATCTTTCGCCTCTGTAACAAAAGTCTTATTTACACCAGGCACGTTTGGCTTTATTTTAAAACAAACTCTTCAAAATTTCGTGCACTGGTTTACTAAATTTAATGCTGCACAATAACTGCGTTGAACATCGATACAAAATTAAGTCATTTATGGGGGGAAGGTATCAGTCAAGAAGATGTGTTAAAATCAAATTTTTGGGCCAAATAGTTTTTGTGAAATCGAATGACAAGTGTGTCAAAGCATTGGGAACACCATGTGTCTGTACAGGCAGGCAGTGCAGTGATGACAAAATCGAGCACAGCGCGGAATGCGGGGAGCACGTGTCGGCAGCAGCGAAAGGGTTAATGAAGAGACAAAGCACTAGAAATTTCAAAAAAATTGCATTCAAACGAATAAAATTCGTGGAGTAAGGCACTTCAATATTGACAGAATTCCAGAGGATTGTAAAACCTCACGCAAAATACTGACAAACACTGTTGGTGTGACTATGAATTACTCACGCTTCGTCGAAGTGCAATAGGAAATAAACAATTACCGCTGTTCTTTATTGCGAAAAAGCGGTTCGCGAGATTGTTACAAACACCTTTCCTGCTATCGCCTAAATTAGGAGTCTTATTGCTTGTTTGGTTTAATTAATTAATAGAATATGAAGCAATTGGTATAAAGAATGACTTTTTCTAAACATTCTATAACAGAAAGTCTGTTATCAAGACCTTGCTTATGTTCTATTACTTTATATATGACTAAACGTTTCTAAAACTGAGGATACTCGTCCGTGCTCTGCACTGCTGTCGAGGTCTGGCAACGTCGTTTTCAGTTCATTGGCTGACTGTGTTTTGTGTCGTCAGATGCGCTGAACGAACCTAAACTCGGTCGCCAGGATAAATGACGCGCACTTTAACTGCTCCACACTGAGCGAGCCCGTCACGCCACTGCAACAGTGCCTTGCGCAAGCACTGGTGTGCTGCACCTCCGAACTGTTGGTAGCACTGACAGCAGTTGTAAGCTACGGGCTACGAGCGCTGAGTAGAGCAGTGTTTAGTGGAGTCATGGGAGTTCTTCATTTTTTTCGTAACACACAAAATGAGAGCGGGAAACTAAACGTGGTTTGGAGAAGAAGGAGCACATGTCAAGAAAAAGGGAAGTAAAAGAAAAACTAATCAGTGGTGAGTAGAGAACCACACAACCTGGAGCAGCTTAAAAGTACACTTTAGATCTTGTTAAAGTCTGTTGTGGATGGATTTAAGGAAAACGTTCATGTTCTTTGCTGTTCGCTGTACTGTAAAATTTACTCTCATGCTGTAGGGTCAAGTGGCACTTCGTACATTTCTCGCCATTCATGCGTGTCTAGTAAGCAAAGGTCTTATGTGGACGAGAAACGACTTCCTAAACCAGCTGAGGAGCTAACTGTCGATAATTGCATTCCTATGTGTGCACGAGACGTAAGGTGTTACGAAACTATAAGTGGTGAGGGTCTTATGGATCTAGTTAAGAAGTTAATTGACACTGCCAAGGCCATTATATCTCACCCCACAACTGTGTCGTGGTACGTGGCAGAAAGTGTTAAAAGCCGACGACATATAATTATGCCTGAGATAATTGCTCATATAACAGAAGGTGAATACTCAGCAACTACAGACATGTGGGCATCCAGTGCGAGAAGAAACAATTATCTGACATGTACTGTCTCCTGTTTTATTAACATTTTCTTTACAGTCCAGTTTCCAGATGAACCAAAAATGGGCGGTTATATTCTAAGAGAATTGTTTACACGATTTAAGTCCCTTGGTATCCAATAACTTTAATGCGCAGTATATTTGCGTCAGTTGTCCATACGTTCATGGTCTTTTGATTGCGGCGAAAGAACGCTTCCCCTACGTAAAGAAAAGTGGTCTCCCTAATGCCCTTGATAGATAATTGAAGCATTCTAAGGATAGTCGTTGGAATAAGCGGCTGACAATGTTACAACGTCTTTGTGCGAAAAGTTCTCTGAGGAGGGAGAAATAGCCCGAAATGAAGGAACTGATATCACGCTGTTGAAAGAACGTTTCACCATATTTATGCTATTCTATTACTGTAATTCTTATACGCTATCGTTTATTTTATAGTTTTAAAACATATGGGTTTATGTAGCTTTTCAAAGCGGCGTCCAAGGAATTAGAACTGCAGCTGCACTGCACCTGCTCTTGACATGGGCAATGGCAATGTTAAAGCATTTGAGTCAGGTGCCCCAGGACAGAGAAGCTTCTGAAATTGGACTTTTACATTTACGCCTCAAATTATATTTAGATGAGGAGCTATTTGTCCAGACATGCTGTGAGGTAGCAACTTTTCTCTGGCCTCCATTCGTCATTTAAAAATGATATCTGAAGATAAGAAGCGTGAAGTGAAGAATACGATACCCTCACACTTCTCCAATCCCACAATACACTCTAACGACATTTCCCTTTACTGCATTTCCAACCGTCTTTTTTTTTTGTTCTTGCTAGTGAGTTCGAATGGAACTGTTTCAAGCGATCATAAAGCGGTTAGGGCATCGATCATTTCAGCCGTAAATACAAATATTAAAAAAGGTAGGAAGATTTTTCTGTTTAGCAAAAGTGACAAAAAGCAGATTTCAGAGCACTTGATGGCTCAACACAAAAGTTTTGTCTCAAGTACAGATAGTGTTGAGGATCGGTGGACAACGTTCAAAACCATCGTAAAATATGCGTTAGATGAGTATGTGCCAAGCAAGATCGTAAGAGATGGAAAAGAGCCACCGTGGTACAACAACCGAGTTAGAAAACTGCTCAGGAAGCAAAGGGTACTTCACAGCAAACATAAACATAGCCAAAGCCTTGCAGACAAACAAAAATTACGAGAAGCGAAATGTAGTATGAGGAGGGCTATGCGAGAGGCGTTCAATGAATTCGCAAGTAAAGTTCTATGTACTGATTTGGCAGAAAATCGTAAGAAATTTTGGTCCTATTTCAAAGCGGTAGGTGGATCAAAACAAAATGTCCAGACACTCTGTGACCAAAATGGTACTGAAACAGAGGATGACAGACTAAAGGCCGAAATACTAAATGTCTTCTTCCAAAGCTGTTTCACAGAGGAAGACTGCACTGTAGTTCCTTCTCTAGATTGTCGCACAGTTGACAGAATGGTAGATATCGAAATAGACGACAGAGGGATAGAGAAACAATTAAATCGTTCAAAAGAGGAAAGGCCGCTGCACCTGATGGGATACCAGTTCGATTTTACACAGAGTACGCGAAGGAACTTGCCCCCCTTCTTGCTGCGGTGTACCGTAGGTCTCTAGAAGAGCGAAGCGTTCCAAAGGATTGGAAAAGGGCACAGGTTATCCCCGTTTTCAAGAAGGGACGTCGAACAGATGTGCAGAACTATAGACCTATATCTCTAACGTCGACCATTTGTAGAATTTTGGAACACGTATTATGTTCGAGTATAATGACTTTTCTGGAGACTAGAAATCTACTCTGTAGGAATCAGCATGGGTTTCGAAAAAGACGATCGTGTGAAACCCAGGTCGCGCTATTCGTCCACGAGACTCAGAGGGCCATAGACACGGGTTCACAGGTAGTTGCCGTGTTTCTTGACTTCCGCAAGGCGTTTGACACAGTTCCCCACAGTCGTTTAATGAACAAAGTAAGAGCATACGGACTATCAGACCAATTGTGTGATTGGATTGCGGAGTTCCTAGATAACAGAACGCAGCATGTCATTCTCAATGGAGAGAAGTCTTCGGAAGTAAGAGTGATTTCAGGTGTGCCGCAGAGGAGTGTCATAGGACCGTTGCTATTCACAATATACAAAAATGACCTGGTGGATGACATCGGAAGTTCACTGAGGCTTTTTGCAGATGATGCTGTGGTGTATCGAGAGGTTGCAACAATGAAAAATTATACTGAAATGTAGGAGAATCAGCAGCGAATTGACGCATGGTGCAGGGAATGGCAATTGAATCGCAATGTAGACAAGTGTAATGTGCTGCGAATACATAGAAAGATAGGTCCCTTACCATATAGCTACAAAATAGCAGGTCAGCAAGTGGAAGCAGTTAATTCCATAAATTATCGGGGAGTACGTATTGGGAGTGATTTAAAATGGAATGATCATATTAAGTTGATCGTCAGTAAAGCAGATGCCAGACTGAGATTCATTGGAAGAATCCTAAGGAAATGCAATCCGAAAACAAAGGAAGTAGGTTACAGTACGCTTGTTCCCCCACTGCTTGAATACTGCTCAACAGTGTGGGATCCGTACCAGATAGGGTTGATAGAAGAGATAGAGAAGATCCAACGGAGAGCAGCGTGCTTCGTTACAGGATCATTTAGTAATCGCGAAAGCGTTACGGAGATGATAGATAAACTCCAGTGGAAGACTCTGCAATAGAGACGCTCAGTAGCCCGGTACGGGCTTTTGTTAAAGTTTCGAGAACATACCTTCACCGAAGAGTCAAACAATATATTGCTCCCTCCTACGTATATCTCACGAAGAGACCATGAGGATAAAATCAGAGAGATTAGAGCCCACACAGAACCATACCGACAATCCTTCTTTCTACGAACAATACGAGACTGGAATAGAAGGGAGAACCGATAGAGGTACTCAGGGTACCCTCCGCCACACACCGTCCGGTGGCTTGCGGAGTATGGATGTAGATGTAGAACTGGCTTACCTTTCGATCTAGAAATAGTTATCTCAATGTACTCTACTCTTCTGGAAGTTAGAAAAATAACATTTAATGTTCTGAAATAGGAGAGATGCTCTTTCCTACATGTTCCTCCACAACTGGTAGCACGTGAATCCTTGTGAATCCATGTTGTCCTAAATGAAAGTTTGAATTATTGCCATATATGCACTGAAATATGAATTTTGCTGTCCTCAGGTAAAAAGAAGAGAGGAGTATTGAAGCTGGACACGTATTTCAGAGCCCCTCCGTATCAAAGAACAAATCTTGTTGTAGCACATAAATTCTGCTACTCCATCTGTTAGATTTCTAGTTGTGCAATTTGAAGAAGAGAGTGAGACATTCGGGTACCCTACGCTTGATGTCATTCAACATCTACACAGAACAAGCAGTAAAGCATACAAGGAAAAATTTGTAAACAGAATATTAGGGAGACTATTAGGGAGAAGATGAAAGGGTGCAGTACTGCCTGACATTGAAAATAGTTACAACATTCTTCGTTACTCTTCTCAGAACAACATATTTTTTGTGTATGTAATAACTCAGTTTCAGTTAATACACCGAAGCTGGATACCACTGTAGGAAAGAATGGCAAATTATTTATTTAATTGATCACATGTGCACTCCCACAAAATAAATTCCTACATCCAATTATGTGAGATCTGTGAAATTAATGAATCTATGGTAATTATGCTAACCGCAGATAGTGAATGTGCAATATATGATCATCTTTGAGACGGTCCTTTGGTCACCTTCACTTGAATACGGTATCATGGTGCTCCCCCACCTCGACGGAGGTGAGAGCTGACCTGAAGAACGCTCATATTTCAGCACTCTGGCGTTGGATCTTGTGTTGGTAAGATCTGTCATGGTTGTGCTCCGTAAAAGACATAAGAGTGGAGAGATGGTATGCATGTGAAATACTTAAGAGTAGTTTGGAATAATTATTTCTCTATTTCAGGCACTTTTGTGGGCAGAATTAAATGTCAGGCAGGTTACATTAAGGCGATCGTAGTACTCTTCGGAAGTGACCAATGGTTACAGTGAAACCACGTGTAACAATAAGTTGAAATACTTGCGAGTTCTAAAGTTAAGCTGAATTACTGGCGTGTGTACTATAATTTGGAAATATTTAAGAAATTACCTGTGCGGGACTTGAAATTATAGACGAGCACTTCCACGTGTTGAGTACTGTGTGAGTCTCAATCTGTGGATGACACTAAGGATAAAGAGAAGTGCTCGTCCAAGGTATCAGTTGAGGACTCGCGTGTGTGACGAATATGATCTTAATATTACCTTTGCGTGTTATGTTTACGTGTGACGCTAGATTCAAACTCCAATACTCTGAGAGGGAAGTAAGGTGAGTCAGCCGTCTATCCATTAACGCCACTTGGCTTGCATTGCACAGGAAGACGTGCATATATCCTCCAGAGTTCATAGTAGGAAAGAAAAGTTACGAAGTGGGGCAGTGCCGTGTGAAACCTGGACGAATACTAATTGAAGTGGGAAAGCTGAAAGTGAAGTGATTCTAACGTTGTGACTATTCTTTGTGGTGTATTCTGTGTTGTCAGTGGGATGTATTTCATGTAATGTAAGTATGTGTGGTTTGCATGGAAGAGTAGCAAGATAGGTTCAGAGGCAGTGAGTAATTCATGTTCCTTTTTGTACCGCTCGGTCTGGAGGAATTTTTCGTGATGATGGGTGTGACAGTTGAAGTGTGAGATAATGCAAAAGATCCACCATCCTATCCAGAAAGTGCACTGTAGCGTTAGATAATTACGAGACCATTAGATAGAGAATCACTAATTCAAAGCCATGCCCACTGGGCGGAGTTTCTCATGTGTAATTGTAGTATAAAATGTAATGGTTTCTTTAGGTTATCTGTGAATCATAATACAATTTATCTGAATAAAATAGATGGTTAAAAGAAAAAGATTGGTGGCCTTGTTCTTCGAATAGTGTGTAGTCATGATATCCAGAATTTATCACGTGTGCGCCATTCATATTCAGTGCGATGGCTACGTGTTGATCAAAGCCGTTGGGTGAGAAGAAAATGTGGTATTGTCAATGCATAGTGAACAATCATCCTTTTTGTGTAAATTTTTAATAGTCAGATGTGCGTTATCCGTTTCCGTTTGTAATATTCAAACAGGAGATTAATTTGTAGTTTAATTTTGGGTACTTGAGCTCACAAGCAGTCATTGATGTTTTGCGATAGATAAGAATAAATCCACTCGCTTGGTAGACCACTCATCTTGCAGGCCTGACTGCTTGATGTCACAGTATGAGCAAGGCATGTGGGTGCCTCTTATAATTTCGACCCTGCCAGGATTGTGCTGTTAGGGTTTGCTGTTAAGATTTTTTTAATTTTTTATGGGGTTTGTCAATATTTTTACGTATATTGTGATAGCGCTAAGAAGTAAAATTTTTTGTTTGCAGTTTCTTTCTCGATTGGTGAGGATCTTTTATTTTTTTATGATTGTCGTCCAAGACTGGAAGATCGCTGTACAATTTTGTTTTTGCGAAATGTCCGTAGTAACTAGGTCGCAGTCGAAAACAAGAGCGATTATGGGGTGAACGTAGCAGTCGAGCAGGAAGTAGGTGTCGACCTTGGCTTAATCAGCGAGAACGGCAAACATTCGGAAGGGGCTGAATTGGTCAGTGGACCGCGGCTAGGTGATCCTTAAGGCGGCGGGCTTTGTCCACAATCGGGAGCTTTTCCCGACGACGCTGGCGACGTGATGAAAAAGTGGTAAATAAAGGTGAGCAGAATTGAATAATGTGGAGATGTCTTAGATGTATGTTACAGAGAAGCCTGTGTATGCTGCAATCGAGATTGATGCGAATGGAGAAGGAAGGTCAGAAAATGATGGAGTAATGGACGGACAGAGAGCCGAAATACGAACGAAGAGATGAGGACAACTGCACAACGTGAAATGACACAAAGTGAGTATGAGATCCAGATGGTGAAAGTTGTGGATACTGGCGTAAGATGTAATATAAGTGTAAATCTAATTCTTACCATAACATTTGCAATATCGCAAAAATAATATTTTTGTTGTTGTTGTTGAAGCCTGGTACCAGTATAACTAACCAAAACATTCCCAAGAATGTGTACAGTTATTTTGCAGGATGAATAATTTGTGTATTTTTTGTTCTTAGAGGAAATGTCGCAATTCTAAGTTGATATTTAAAGGATGAATAATCGGAAAAGTGAATGCAGAGGTAAGCCGACGGAGAGAGGGCCCAGAGTGAAAGGACGAAATCGGAGACTGTAATGCTATCTCCGAAACAACTCCATGCGTTATGTGGTTGAGTATAAGGGAGCAAAGGTATGTTATGTTGACGTGAGTGAGGTGGTGTTAAGGTATGCAGTGAAAGTGTAGCTAACCTTATGTAAGCTACAGTTTGTCAGGCAAACGAGGAGAGCGCACCGAAAGCAGCCAATTACAATGTGCTACTGCAGTTTTTACAGAGGATGTATAGAGATAATAAGGAAGGATTTGAAGAGATGGATAAAGATAATAAGGAAAGATAGGAAGCGATGGATAAAGATAATAAGGAAAGATTGGAAGCGATGGATAAAGATAGTAAGGAAAGATTGGAGGCAGTGGATAAGGGAAATGAAGAGGCAACGAGGAAGCAGGGTCTGTCCGCAGTTAATAATCGGTTAGATGAGGGGGAGAAGAATCTGGGTGCGTTAAAGCAAGTACGTGAGGCCGTGAAAGAAAAAGCCAATAATTTGGAGGTACGAATAATTGCAATAGAGAGTGATATTATAGAACCTAGGGGCATGTTGCCGGATGAGCGAATCAAAGAGGAAGACGAACTCAGTGAATTAGAAGAACGGTTGAGTCGGATAAAACAGGTGGCAAACCCAACTGGGTATAGTCCAAGATCGCAAAACATAAATGCGGAAGAAGGCATGACGTGTCGGTAGAAACGTACACTTGTTTTCCGGATCCTGATAACTACCAACATCCATGCCTGCGGCTGTCTCAATTTCAAGATTCATTACCTTCATCGTGGGGACCGCTCCTCAAAATGAAGTGTAACCATTTGAGGGACGAGGCTAGAGCGAAAATGCAGGAAGTTATTAAAGAGTGTAGTAGCTAAAAGACATTTTGTGACAAGTTTTTAAATGAATTCTGGTCGAAAAGTAAGCAGGACCAGGTTAAGCAAAGCATAATGATGATGCCAAATTGTAACGAAGGTGGTATATGAGATCCAGTGGTGTGCTATCAGAAAATGCTGGGACGAAATAGGTATTTGGATGTGCCATACGAACCTGGGGACCTCATTAGGATCTGTATAACGAAGTTGCCAGTGAAGTTGCGCAGAGATATAGCGATAGCAGGCATAGGATTAGACAATTCTGCGTCATTTCAGCACCTGTAACAGGAACTGGGTTATGAGAGCAACATCGTGAATGGAGGCACGACTCATAGGTCAGACATAGTCGAGGATAGGAACGGCAGAAACTGTCATAATAACAGGAGGCCATGGAATCCTGGCATTTCATTCTCGTCATAATGAATTGGTGGATAGTAAAAACTAATCCAACATATCAGACCTTAGCATATTGCTTTAAAACACATGCCGCTGGCACAGAAAATTGTCCATGTAGCAGACATACTCTACTGATATGTAGGAATGCAAATACCATACTTCTGATCATAGAATAAAACACCAGTAATGACATCTGTTAGGCTGGTCTCTCAGAGCAAATAGACAGTAAGGCTTACAAAAATTTGCAAATTTTGATTTGGAGCACTAAAGTAAAAGGACTGTTTCCTAAAAAAAAATACTAGTTGCTAAAAACGTTATGTGGTGATGCCAATGAGTACAGCTTAATTAGTGCAATTTGACTACTGCAGGTACTTAACATGTAATTTAAAAAGTCAACATTGTGATCTGTATGGCATGGGGTAGATTTAAGCTGCTGTTACAGGTAACATCAGCTATGTGATCGAAGTTTTTAGATTAGCTGCCGTCTGATATATAGTATGTCATTGTCGCGGTGACAGTTATAATGAAGTGCTGCGTATGGTTGTTCGGAATCTGGTGTTAGGGAAAGAGACCACTGAAACCAAAGTTTCTAACACTTGTGTTGTCCTTTTCTCCCAGCTTGTATATTTTCTGCACACATTTAATTTTCATGTAAGCACAGATTCCTAACTAGCAAATTCTATACTGTGTATAGTGAACCATTCAGAGTGAGGCGGATTGCCCATGAAAATGCTGTACTGATTGAGACGATCAAGGAAAACAATCGTGTGGGCCTCTTCACATTTCTAACATCAAATTATGGAAAAGTTAAGGATAGATCGAAAGTAGGCGAGTTATGGTAGATAGTCAGTGTATTTTTTGTGGTGTGTAACGCTATGCAGGGTCAAATCGAACATAAGAATTTTCAGGTTGGACGTCAGGAAGTATGACGGAATAAATTGGTCGAATGAGTCATGAACAGGAGTAGACAGAGTGGTGTATGTACGTATTTTTTGTCATATGAATAAGGATCAAGCAGAAACGAAGTGATGATTAATAAGTTGATAAAGATGTTAGATAGAGAGAGAAGCGACGTGATAATTAGTAATGGATAAAGGTGATATTTAAGGAGAGAAGCGATGTGAAGCAGTGTGATTAATAAAGAGAGATTCGGCGTGATGAAAAAGTGGTTAATAAAGGTGAGTAGAATTGAATAATGTGGAGATGTCTTACATGTATGTTACAGAGAAGCCTTTGTATGCTGCAATCGAGGCTGATGCGAATGGAGAAGGAAGGTCAGGAAATGATGGTGTAATGGACGGACAGAGAGCCGAAATACGAACGAAGAGATGAGGACAACTGCACAACGTGAAAGGACACAAAGGGAGTATGAGATCCAGATGGTGAACGTTGTGGATACTGGCGTAAGATGTAATATAAGTGTAAATCTAATTCTTACCATAACATTTGCAATATGGCAAAAATTAATATTTTTGTTGTTGTTGTTGAAACCTGGTACCAGTATAACTAACCAGAACCGTCCCAAGAATGTGTACAGTTATTTTGCAGGATGAATAATTTGTGTATTTTTTGTTCTTAGAGGAAATGTCGGAATTCTAAGTTGATATTTAGCAGGACGAATAATCGGTAAAGTGAATGCAGAGGTAAGCCGACGGATAGAGGGCCCAGAGTGAAAGGACGAAATCGGCGACTGTAATGCTATTTCCGAAACAACTCCATGTGTTATGTAGTTGAGTATAAGGGAGCAAAGGTATGTTATATTGACGTGAGTGAGGTGGTGTTAAGGTTAGCTGACTGCTAGACCTATTCTGTTGGTGTGTAAATGGATCGAATGAGAAGGAAAATGTGGTGTCAGTTGAGTGACAGTCGTAGAGTAGTGTGATCAATGCGCACACCTCTGTAAAGGGGATGCTACCTATCAATAAGTAAAACATTATTGTGCTTTATTGTTTGATTTGGATGAACCTCGATGGTAGGTCAGGATATGACGTCATGTGGATGGTACATACATGTCCTAGAAATGTTGTTATATGTAATAAAAGGTAAAAATATGTAAAGAGATACTGATTTCAATCTGTCACTAGTACAAAGGTGCAGTATATGTTGTAGATTTAGAGTCATCAGTTTCTAAAATGTTTATTGTTTAGGATGTAAAAATAGTTTACTATTTGATATTATATAATAGGTATATGGGAGCTGTATAGATTGCTTCTTATTTTTTTGTTATAACACTTTCAAGGGGTATTAATTTCAGTCTGTCACAAGCACAAAGGTGCGTTGTATATTGTAGTTTTAGAATCAACAGTTTCTAATATGTTCACTGTGATAATATGTTAAAGTAGTCTACTATTTGATATTGTAATTATGAGCTGTATAGATTGTTTCTTATTCCTTTTTTTTTAACACTTTCATGTTTTGTATGAGAGACGACAGTTACAATCAATAGCACAAGTGTGGGCTGTTTACAGAAAAGGGATAAATGTTAATGTTGTATGTGTAGAAAACTAGGGTGTATGATTTTATGTCTTTTAGAACAAAGATTCTTTTATTACCAATATATCTAATAGATCATACATGTAATTTATGAGTATTTAAATACTAAGACTATCCTTTCCTCTGTAATTTTGCGAGATGCACGGAAGGGTCTGACTGATTGGGTGTCGTAGCGCTGAGGTGCCCAAGCAGAACGCGCCCATACCTACATAAAAATGCGGGAGGCCAAGCTGACGTCGGCATGGGAGAGGCGACAGAGCCGCTGCGCTCCCCACTCCACTGTTGGTCGGGGTACACTCCTCGCGCCCACTACAACAGGCCAACGGCCTGGGGCGACACGCACCTACCACTGCCATTCATAAGTTGCGCCACCCTTACGAATGGAGACAGTATCCCGCAGAGGCAACAGCGGGTGGTTTTTCTGCTCAATGGCTCGCCTGTCGGCGGCGCGACGGTAAAATGAACGACGCGCGGCAGAGTCCAGCGGGGATTTTTTAACAGCAGCTATTAACTAGTACTGGACTGTGGAGCCGTGAAACAAGATGACTGATCGTATGTCTCAATAAGTAGGAAAGTGAAGGACTGGTGTTTCCACGTTGTGAGTGGTGGAAAAGATTTTGTCTTTAGCAGACAGGACGATTGTTTTGTTTTGTCTTGACCACTGAAATATGGGATCCATAAACGTTTAGGAGTGACTTGTTAAGTGTGCTTTGTAAAATGCATGTGGGACGCTTGTTACACTTAAAGAGGACAGTTGTTGTTTGGTGACTAATTGTTGTCTGGAGACAAGAAACTAAAGTGGGACATTGACATTTGCATTTGCAGTAGGAGACATTTCTTTAATTGGTGGGAGAATAAGTTCTGTTTGTTGAAACATAAAGACTTTTAATTACACCATGAACTGAAAAGGAAATGACCGTCGGTAATAATAGTTGTAGGGCCATTTCTGGACAACCAGATTCGTGTGGATGGTAATCTGAGAGTGACTATGACATTTGCGTTTAATGTGAGATACAGTTTACTGTTCAGTGCGTGTTCAAAATGCCGATTTGAGTGACCTAAAGAGTTTCGTCCGGGTAACCATGGGAGAGCTTTGACACCGAGGCAGTGTTTCTAGGAAAACTGTCAGCAACTTTTTGACCCCAAGAAAATCACAGGATGAAATTGTTCTGTGTGACTCACAAGACAGGGAATAATGTATTTGTATTTGTAATTGTGTAAATTTTTTATATGTTTTATTCCTGAAGGAACAGCAAGTGTAATTGTATTTCAGTAACATATGTGTTTAGAATAGTTAGTGTGTTTTTGTTTGTTTGTTCTGGGTTACCAAGTTAATGTAGCACGTTCATTAGAATATTTGGTACAAGGATGCTTTAATTATTAGCCAGTGTCGTAATACTAACGTAGCGGCTCTTGTTGCATTGGTCAGTAAGGTTGTCATAGCGGACAAGAGTTTGCATTGCACAACAAATATCGGAATTAACTGTAGAATTTTGATGTCGTGGACAGTAATAATCTAGTTCGTGTGTTGACTGAAGCCACTTATTTGCATTTTCACAGTGGTGATATTTCACATTGAAGTGTAACAGAAGCTAGTCGAAATGCAAGTTCTTGTCGTCTAAATATGTAACAACAGAGGAATGAGCAGTAAAGTAAAATACGAGAGCTACTGGTGGATTCAAGTACTTATTGCTAACTATTTACTGCGTGTATTGATCAAAGTTGATAGACTGACTAGCTCAGCAGCAGGTATTTATACTGCTGGACAAGGATAAGGTTTAAACTCACAGTCGAGTAGTGGAGGCAATTGCTTAAGTGATGATAGTTAATGAGGTATGACATTGTGTCTTAGATTGACTATATTACGTAGCCAGTATGTGACTTGTGGTATATTTCGTTGTTTTTTTCTCAGTTTTATTTCTCTGTAGGTTTGGTGTAAATTTTAAAGTAATGGTATGGAGCCTGACATTCTACATGTAACTGGTGTACTCAATTTTTTTTCTCTTGTTGATTTTGTTTTGTATTTAGACATTGCTGTGTAAAGATTATTACCCAGAAATTTTATGTATGTCAGATTACTTGCTCTGTGTGGACAGTGAGCTATTTAGAATTTCATGAGTACAATTAGTATTTTTTAAATTTGTTATAGAATTAGTAAAGTTTGGATTACTCCTAAAAACAACAGAGATCCAGGTAACCAAGCACATTTTTATCTCACCATTTTTTTATTTGTGTGATGTAATGTTTTATTTGTCATTTGGATTGTTGTAAATCTGTATGTGTACATTACTCCGGATTGTGGAGAGTAAAATAAATAAACCGTTACATCCAATTTGTTCAGATCTGTGAAATGAATAAATGTATGGTCGTCTGCTAACCGCAGATAGTGAATGTGCAATATATGATCATGTTTGAGACTCTCCTTTGGTCACCTTTGGTGGAACCAAAGAGGTGAAATTTACCTGAGATTTGAGCGCCTGAAATGTGGCTGACCAATACGCTAACATGGCGCTCACCCACCTTGACGGAGGTGCGAGCTGACCTGAAGAACGGCCATGATTCAGCACTCTGGCGGTGGATCTTGTGTTGGTAAGACCTGTCTTAGGTGTGCTCCGTAAAAGGCAAAAGAGTGGGTAGATGGTATGGAAGTGAAATGCTTAAGAGTAATTTGGAATAATTATTTCTCTATTTCAGGAACTTTTGTGGGCAGAATTAAATGTCAGGAAGGTAATATTAAGGGGATCGTAGTACTCTTCGGAAGTGACCAACGGTCACAATGAAACCACGTATAGCAATAAGTTGAAATACTTGTGAGTGCTGGTACTAAGTTGAAATACTTCTGAGTGCTAAAGTTAAGCTGAATTACTGGCGTGTGTACATCAAGTTGGAAATATTTAAGAAATTACCTGTGCGGGACTTGAAATTATAGACGAGCACTTTAACCTGGTGAGTACTGTAAGGAAAGTGCACTGTAGCGTTAGATAATTACGAGACCATAAGATAGAGAATCACCAATGTAAACCCATGCCCTCTGGGCGGAGTTTCTCATGTGTAATTGTAGTATAAAATGTAATGGTGTGTTTAGGTTATCTGTGAACCATAATAGAATTTATCTGAATAAAAAAGATAGTTAAAAGAAAAAGATTGGTGGCCTTTTTCTTCGAATAGTGTGTAGTCATGATATCCAGAATTAATATCGTGTGCGCCATTCATATTCAGTGCGATGGCTACGTGTTGATCAAAGCCGTTGTGTGAGAAAGAAAATGTGGTATCATCCTTTTTGCATAAATTTTTAATAATCAGATGAGCGTTATCCGTTTCCGTTGCGTAATATTTATACAGGAGATTAATTTGTAGCTTAATTGTGGTTACTAGAGCTCACAATCACTCACTGATGTTTTGCGATAAATAAGAATAAATCCACTCGCTTGGCAGACCACTCATCTTGCAAGCCAGACTGCTTGGTGCCACAGTATGTGCAAGGCATGTGGGGCCTCTGAAAGCAATGAACATTTTGCAGTGTACCGGTGACACTACAATTCTATCAGAGACAACAAAGAACTTGGAATAACACTTGAATGGAATAGACAGTGCCCTGGAAAGGGATTATGAGATAACCCTCAATGGAACTAAATGAAAGGTAATGGAACGTATTCGAATTAAACCTAGCAGTACCATCGGATTTTACATGTCGTATTCACCAAAAGGGAGGCGTAATATATGATGAAGACAAAGATATACGGGTTTCGTTATTTTTCGTTGTCTTCTACGCACAACATAGATTTTAAAGATGTATTTATGTGTAAGAAGTGTCCTAAACCTGAAAACATGAATATGATACCTGTTCTGAAAATTCATATCCACTGAGAAGACCCATATTTTTCCTTTAATTTTTACTGAAATATTTAAAACAATTACGATATCTGGTAGAAGAAATCATTAACTATAACAAATATATTTTTTTTAATTTTAAAATATAATGTACATGACTAGATCACAATATTCTGAGAAGTTAGGCAAATAGTACCCCTTCCGTCTCCCTTGGTATGACGTGAGATAAATCAGAAAGTGTTATGGAATCTGATTACGAAATGAGACACTAAAGGACTATTGGGCAGCAAAATAACTGATGATAACCGAAGCAGAGAGGATATAAAATGAAGACTGACTGTAGCAAGAAAAGTATTAATGAAAAAGAGGGATTTGCTAACATCACATATAAATTATAATGTTAGGAAGTATTTACTGAAGGTATTTGTATGGTTTCCAAGATGCTGCTTCAGGCGGATGTAAAAATTAATGTGGGCAATGGAAAAATACTAAACGCGAAAATAAAGATTTGGCCCTGTCTGACTACCCGTGAAGCATGTCTTAGGATCTCTTAACGGTGATATTGTTTCCACCTCCTTGCCCTTAACATATAAATTACAACGTAAAAATAAATGAATGATTAAGGAAACTAGCAACTACTAAATAATAAATTATTGTTGATTAAAACACCTTTATATATCACAAACGTTTATGTGTGGATATGCAATGGACATAAAGAGATACAAATGAATTTCCTGACAAATATTATTGACAAACTGCCTAAATCTACCTCTTTTTATGGCTACGTGATCCAATGTAAATAACACGAGGTGACTGACATCATCTACGTAACAACCACTAGAAGACACTACTTTCAAAGATGATCTACAGTGGTGTGCAACCTCAGTGGAAATGAAACTTACACTATCACAATCACAGCTGATCAGCTTTATAGCCATAATAAGCCGAAGTAGTTAGCAACATCACCGAATGTACTGCAGTGATGGATATCGTGCACGTGTGCAATGATGGAAGAACTCCAGCCTCAAAATAAAAACCACGTTAACACTAGGATGGGAGAAGGCGGTCCTCTGACTAGTATAATCTATTACTATCTTCTCCTCTCTGTATTCTACAGACAAGAAACGCGAACACCTAACCGGAAGGATGGAATTCAGATAACGTTTCAACGTGACTGTAGACAGGAGAAGTACTCTCAATCACTGAACGCTGCGTACTCAACGACGATTCCCTGCCCAGAGGTGAAGTCCAGAATCGTATAAGTTAGCAACACCTAAAGGAAATTCCCAGTGCCTTGTGCACCTATATCATGCAAATTAAGTTTTAGTTTTTTTGCCCACATTTGTCCCATCATGATAAACGAAATCTGCGACAGTATTTCACTGGTGACCGATTTCTCGAGCTTGAACATTATCCCCCTGGATTCCATGGCTACGCATGGTTAACACTTTATACACTTCCAGACAATAAGCTACACTCATTGATGATAGGAAAAATGTTCAGAAACAGTCAGAGTTTACTTGCCACATGTCACACATGAAAACAGAACTAAAAAGCTGCTAACAGGTGCACTGACTCGAAGTGATACTCGCACAGGGGGAAAAATAGAACAGGCAGTGTACTCACCCACTGCATACTGATGCTGTGTGTCGACGAAACTGCAACACTGAGGTAGTCGAGAGTCATTGTCTCCAGGGAGGTTCCCCTGTCACTGAAATTTAGACGTGACACACACTTATGACATCATAATGTGGAGGTCCACGATGGATTGCCCCTACATATGGAGGTCTGAGTTGAGGAGGTGAATTATTGTTGGGATTATGATCGATGGCTGCTCATAAAAACTTCACTTTTAGTCATACATTTTACTGAAGAACAAACTGGAACATTCCGTGGCGCCTTGTCCTCCATAGTGTGTGCTGAAGACAGCCAGTGTTAAGCAACTGACACAACAGGTGGCCACGGTCTCAAACGACTACCTTCTATGGCCAAAAGGTTAAATGCACCTGGTAGTTTGCCGACAGGCTGAAAGATGCCAAGTTCACAGCACTGATCTTAAAACCAGCAGCAGGGGCCCACAGTTAGTGGAGGCCAAATCTCGTGATGGCTGCTGCTAGCCTCATCTCGCCTCGTGGAGCACAACGCCTCTCCACTTAAATAGTAGCTAACAGACTGAGGCACCTTTTACGGAAAACAATGGTAATTTATTTTGGGATAGAGCGCACATGCTTTGCAAATCACAGACTGCAAACATGTAGACGATAAGAAGTTTTCTGATTGGATGTGTAGTTACTGGCTTACCAACGAATATCTGCTGTGTCGTCGTTATGGCGCTGCCAGCTATTTTCCTGGAGCACACTGTGGGAATCTGCCAGTGGCATTGCTGCATCTGAGGTAAAGGTGTTACATCGGCGTTCAGCTGGCCATTCCAAAGATCTTTTGCAACAGCCATAGCAACATCACAATTTTACCCAGAAGCGCCGAAAAATAGCAGGGGCACTGCAGAACTGATAAGAAGATACTGAGTCGAACTGGGGAAAACAAGAAATTTATACACTACTTCCTGAATCATCAAGGACTTTTCAGGTTGGTAGATAATGGAGAGAAGTGTGTATATGTGGGCGTTGGGGAGAGGAGGGTGTTAAAATTGTTGAGGGAGACACAGTCTTGTTACAGTTAACAGTTTCAAACTGATGCACGTCGCATTAGCTGTGCAGCGCTGAAGAGGCACAGAATAGACTAGCTTGAGCAGCTGCTTCAAACCAGTCTTCAGACTGAAGACCACAATTACAACATTGCGGAAGGGGGAAGGAAGGAGAGGTAGGCTTCTGGTCCACAATTTTGCGGGTTCTTTACTGCGACAGTTGCGACTAAGTTAGAACTAATGTGATTCAGCGCCCTCGGCAGTTGAAATGGCAAAACATGTATATATGTTGTTCTTAATTAACGGCGCTGCCCATTCTCGTATGAGAATTGATTTTTATCTCACACTGTTGGTCGATGCAATCAACTGATGTACCGGTTTTTGTATTATTTTGTTGTTGTAAACAGAAGTATCTCTGGTATGACAAACTGCAACCACACATGAAGTGACCACAGTATAAGTGGTCCCTATCCAACAATAGCATCAAGGTGGATGGGGGAATGGAAGTTGTGAGCTGTAACTATTACCATGCCTGCTTCCGAGGGTGGAAGGTAGATAGAGAATGTAAAGAAAATAGTCGTAATCACCTACCACTTACCAGCAGGTACTTAGCTCAGTAATGTCAATCGACATTAACCGAGCTGTGGTTGTTAATACCTGTTGTAATTCCCTATTACTCCAGGTTGGTGTTCGAGAGAAAGTTACAGATGTGGCTCCAATGTAATTTTCATAAGGGAAGTGCATAACGTGATCGCATAATCGCATTATGAGTTATAGTTAATTGAGTATCGAAGTTCGTTTCCGAAAGACTGTAGGTTATTTGGTGCACCAGAAAAGATCTGATAAATTGCTAATCAGTATTCCGATCACACCAACGGCGGACGGGCTCCACGTCAATAGCTTTGCATTTCTTTCACGAATAGCTGTATACAAAGCTGATAAAGACATTGATAGAAAGAGATATGTTTAGTTTGTTATATTAATACATCTGAAAGGTATTAATTTAAATGTACGTGAATACGAGGGTCATTTGAAAAGTCTGTGCAAAGTCCGAGAGATGTCACAACCGGCGCCTAACGAGGCCATGTTTAGTTAGTAGCATCTCTGGAAAGAATGCACACCAAGTTTCAGTCATATTGGTCTATTTCTTTGTGTTATGCCTTCGTGTGAGTCAAGGAAGTAGAATGATTGTCAAAAATGGACGAAAAAGAAACGCGTGTGGTGATAAAACTTTACTTTATGAAAGGCAAAACGCCTCAGCAGACTAAACACAAGGTTGATGAACATAACGGTGACACTACGCCTTCGATTAGAACAGTTTATAAGTGATTTTAAAATCTTAGGACTGGCCATATGGACACAAGTGATGCTGAACGAGCCGGCCGAGTGGCCGATTGGTTCTAGGCGCTACAGTCTGGGACCGCGCGACCACTACAGTCGCAGGTTCGAATCCTGCTTCGGGCATGGATGTGAATTATGTCCTTAGGTTAGTTATGTTTAAGTAGTTCTAAGTTCTAGGGGATTGCTGACCTCAGATGTTAAGTCGCATAGTGCTGAGAGCCATTTGATGCTGAAAGTTCTGGATACCCTGTGGACGTTACGACTCCAGAAATCACTGATAAAATCCATGATAAGGTGATGGATGACAGAAGAGTTAAGGTGCGTTAGGTTGCTAGTGTTGGGGGCATCTCGAAGGAACGGTTACATAATATTTTGCATGAAAATTTGGACATGAGAAAGCTATCCGCAAGATGCATTCCGCGATTGCTTCCGCTGGACCAAAAACGGAATTTTGCGAAGTGTTGCAAGGATGGTTGCAGCTGTTCAGAAGAATCCACAGGACTTTGACCGTCGTTTCGTCACTATGGATGAAACGTGGATACCTTACTATGCTCCTGAGACCAAACAACAATCTAAACAATTGGTTACCAAGGGAGAATCTGCACCAAAAAAAGCGAAGACCATTCCTTCGGCCGGAAAAGCTATGGCGACTGTCTTTTGGGATTCGCAAGGGATAATCCTCATCGACTATTTGGAAAAGGGTAAAACTATCACAGGTGAATATCATTCATTGTTATAGGGCCGTCCTTTCCCATCACGACAATGCACCAGGACAAAACTAAGCAGTTCTGATGGCAAAATATTCTCCATACTTGGCTCCCTCAGACTACTATTTTTTCCCCAATTTGAAGAAATGGCTGGCGCAACAAATACTTTATTCAAACATGGAGATGATTGCAGCATCTATTAGCTATTTTGATGCCTTGGACAATTCCTATTATTTTGAAGGAATCGACAAATTAGAACAGCGTTGGACAGAATGTATAAGTCTAAAAGGAGGTTATGTTGAAAAATATAAATATTTTACCCCAAATACGTGAGTAATTTTTATTTTTGCAGGGCTTTTCAAACGCATCTCATATATTCATTGTTCTTAAGAGCTAACAAGATAGATGCGTACATAGCGATAGCTGAAGAACAAAGGACGATACGAAACTGGAAGGCGTCTCCTAGCTGATGGGCGAAAAAAAATGTGAAATCTTCTCTGTTCTTCATTATCGTAGAAAGTATTACATGTACTTACTAACATTTGTGGTCTTTCTGGTACACAGATATTTCATAAACATAAAGAAAGAAAATTTTTTTGGTGTCTTACATTTTCCTATGATATATTTTACTACGATAATGGCTGTTACATGAGTAGTCATTTAAGTCGTCAGTACAACAAAATTACAAGATTGGTGTATACAAGAAAAAACAATACACAATTTGACATGTTGTAAATAAACAAACTTAAAATTCCAGAGGAATCATTGTTCTGAGGATAACAGGTTAAGTCAGTTCAGGGACGTTTCTGTCCCTGGGAATTGATGCAGCCACTGCTGGAGTGACATCGCAGTTGGCTTGTATGATGTCAATCTGTCGGTGACGACCGGCTGAGCTCGAACTCTGGTTGTGCACTTTGTAGCAGAGGTCGGCATCGAGGTTCGGACCTTCCAGGACCTTAGCCATGACACACGTAAGAGCATTGCCCCACGCAGCTGGCTCTGTCGCGGCAGCCGCATCGAGGTCCGACGGGCCGCACGGTGCAGAGTCATGCGGTGACACTGGGCTACAGCAGTCTCGGAACGAGCGAGTCCCTGACGTCACCCCAAGGGCCGAGCAGTGCTGTTGCGAAACAACTTGTATGCCACGGGCTAAGCAGAGTCATGTAGGGAGAAACAGCCCACTGGCCGCGGAATCACTGCTCCGCACTGAACGAGGCTGTGACGTCACTGCATCAATGCATTGCGCAACCGCTGGCGTGCTGCGGCATACGTGATGCAGGTAGCACTGACCGCAGCTGTGAGTTACGGGCGGCGAGCGGTGAGTAGAGCAGTGTTTAGTGGGATGGTGGGACTACTTCATTTTTGTCGTAACGCACAAAATGAGGATGGAAACTAACCGCATGTCAAGGACCGCATGTCAAGAAAAAGGGTAGTAAAAGAAAAATAATGCAGTGATGAGTGGAGAACCACACAGCTTGCAGCGTATCTTAAAAGTTCAGTTTGGACCGTGTTAAAGCCTATTTTGGATGGCGTTAGGAAAAGCTTTCATTTTGTTTGCAGCTCGCTGTGCTGTGAAATTTACTCTCATGCTAAAGGTTCAAGTGTCATTTCGCACATTTCTCGCCATCCATGGTCGTCTAATAAACAAGGGACTACTTGCTAAACCTGCTCAGGAGGTAAGTGTCGGTAAATGCGTGGCTATGTGTGCACGAGATGTTAGGTCGCATTGGAACTATAATAGTTGAAGGTCTTATGGATCTTGTTCGGACGTTAATTGACACTGCAGAGGCACTATGTCTCACCCCACCAATGTGTCGCGGTACATGGAAGTAAGAGTTAAAAGCTTACGACATATAATTATGCCTGAGGTAACTGCTCATATAACAGAAGATGAATACTCAGCAACTACGGACATGTGGGCGTCCAGTGGGAGAAGAAACCATTAGCTGATATGTACTGTCTGCTGTTTCGTTGACTGGACTCTCAGATCTCGCATTTTGTTTGCAACTCAGTTCCCAGAAGAATCAAAAACGGGCGGTAAGATTCTAAGAGAATTGCTTAGGCGATTTGTGTCTCTTGGTATCCACGCTTCTACTTCGAAAAACATGCAGCACACTACACAAGATACCAACATCATCGTTGCACTGCACGATTATTCACTTTTGAAATGTTCCTGCCTTATGATCAATACAAGGCTACGAAATAATTATGATGCGGAGTATTTATGCGTCAATTGTCCATAAGTTGAAGGCCTTTTGACTGTGGCGAATGAACGCATGAATAACGTAAACAAAAGTGGTCTTCTTAATGCTCTTGGTAGATCACTGAGCCAGTCTAACGATACTCGCTGGAATAAGCAGCTGACAATGTTAGAATGTCTTTGTGCTAAAAACTCTCTGAGAAGGGAAGAATAGCCTCAAACGAAGGAACTGATATCACGCTGATGAATGAACGTTTCACGGTATTTATGCTATTCTATTGATGTTATTCTTATACGTAATCGTTTATTTTAAAGCTTTTAAAACATGAGGGTTTTTGTAGCTCTTCATAGAGGCGTCCAAGGAATTATAACTGGAGGGATCACCTACACTGCACCTTCTGTTGACATGGAAAATGACAATGTTAAAGCATTTGAGACAAACGACCCAGGACAGAGTAGCTTCTGAAATAGGACTTTTACTTAAACGCCTCAAATTATACTTAGATGAAAAGCTATTTGTCCAGATATACTGTGAGATAGCAACTTTCCTCTGGCCACCATTCGTCATTTACAAATGATATCTTAAAATAAGAGGCGTAAAGTCATGAAAAGGATACAATCTTTTTCCTTTCTCATACTTCTCCAATCCCACAATATACTCTAACATTTCCCTTTACTGCATCTCCAACTGTCTTTTCTCTTTATTCTCGCTTGTGGGTTCGAAAGGATCTGTTTTACCTTTCGATCTAGAAATAGTTATCTCAATGTACTATGCTCCTCTGGAAGTTACAAAAATAACATTCAATGCACTGAAATAGGAGAGACGCTCATTCCTACATGTTCCTCCAAACTGGTAATACGTGAATTCTTGGGAATCCATGCTGTTCTAAATGAAAGTTTGAATTTTTGCCATATTTGCACTGATATATGAATTTTGCTGTCCTCAGGTAAAAAGAAGAGATGTATAATGAGGCTGGACATGTATTTCAGATTCCCCTCCCCTCCCCGCCCCAAAAGAAAAAAAAAGAAAAAAATCATGTTGAAGCACATAAATTCTGCTGCTCTGTTCGCTGGATTTCTAGTTGTGAAATTTGAATATGGGAGTTAGACGTTTGGGTAGCCTACATTCGATGTTACTCAACATCTACGCTGAACAAGCAGTAAAGAATACAATTATAAATTTTTGAGCAGGATTAAATATGAGGGAGAAACAATAAACAGTTTGAAGGTTACTGGTGACGCTCACGTTCTGTCTGAGACAGCAAAGAAATTTGAATAACAGTTGAATGGAACATATAGTGCCCTGAAAAGGGATTATAAGATAACCCTCAATGGAACTAAATGAAAGGTAATGAAACGTATTTGAATTAAACCTAACAGTATCAACGTGTTTCCCATAACGGGTACTACAAAATGGGAGCGTAGTGAATGACCAATACATAGATATAGGGATTTCGTTAATTTTCGTTGTCTTTAACGCACAACATAGTTTAAACATATATTTATGTGTAAGAAAGGTCCTAAACCTGAAAATATGAATATGACAACTGTTCTGAAAATTCGCATTCACTGACAAGACCTAAATTTTTGCGTGAAGTTTTACTGAAAAATTTAAAACAACTACGGAATCTGGTAGGAGAAATGAAATGGTTGGTTCAAATGGCTCTAAGCACTATAGGACTTAACATCTGTGGTCATCAGTCCCCTAGAAATTAGAA
The DNA here is from genome assembly GCF_023897955.1 of Schistocerca gregaria. NCBI lineage: Eukaryota > Metazoa > Arthropoda > Insecta > Orthoptera > Acrididae > Schistocerca > Schistocerca gregaria. Next base: position 396,548,632 of record NC_064931.1, on the reverse strand, counting down.
CTACTTAAGCCTAACTAACCTACGGACATTACACACATCCATGCCCGAGGCAGGATTCGAACCTGCGACCGTAGCGGTCAAGCGGTTCCAAACTGAAGCACCTAGAACCGCATTGCCATACCGGCCGGCTAGAAGAAATCATTAACAATCGTAAATATATGTTTTTTTTTAATTTTTAAATACAATGCACAAGAATGGTTTACAGTGTTCTGGAAACGTAGGAATAAAGTAATACTTCCCTCCCCCTTGGTAATGCGAGGGTTAAACCAGGTAGTGTTAAGAGAACAAGATTACGAAATGAGACACTAGAAGCACTATTGGGCAGCAAAATAATATAAGTTTAAGTATTAGGAAGTATTTCCTGAAGGTATTTGTGTGGTTTCCTAGATGCTACTCCAGGCGGGTGTAAAAATGAATGTGGGCAATGGAAAATACTGAACGCAAAAAAAAAAAAAAAAAAAAAAAAGATTTGGCCATATCTGACCACCCCCTGAAGTAGATCTTAGGATCTCTTAACGGTGATATTATTTTCTCCTTCTTGCTCTTTAACGTATGAATCACAACATAGAAGTAAAACAATGATTAAGGGAACTGGTAACTACTAAATATTAATGTTTCTGCTGATACATTAATTGTAGATTAAAACCCCTTTATTTATTACAAATGTTTATATGTCAATGTGCAACGGACATAAAAAGATACAAATTAATTTCCTGACTAACATTATTCATCAACTGGCCCAAATCTGCACCTATTTATGGCTACGCGATCTAATATAATGACATCATCTACGTCCCAAACACTAGAAGACACTGCTTTCGAAGATGATCTACTGTGATATGCAACCTCAATGAAAATGAAACTCACGTGATCACAGCTGTTCAGCTTTAAAGCCCTAATAAGCCGAAGCAATTAGTAATATCATCGAATGTACTGCGTCTGGTGCGTCCGAGTGATGGTTGTCGTACACGTCTGCGATTTCTAGCCACAAAATAAAAAAAAACTGATTAAACACTAGGACGGCTCTGTCTAGTATAATCTTTTTCTCTCTGTACGCTACAGACAAGAAACGCAAACTCCCACCCACAAGGACGGCATTCAGATAACGTCTCAATGTATTGACAGGAGAAGTGCTCTCAATCACTGAGCGCTGCGTACTCAACTACTATTTCCTACCCAGAGGCGAAGTCTAGAATCGTATAAGTTAGCAACACCTTCGGTCACCTAAAGCAACTTCCCAGTGCCTTGCGACACTATATCATGCAAATTTAGCATTAGTGATTTAGCACGCATTTGTCCTATCATGACAAACGAAGCTTGCGACGGTATTTCACTGGTGACAGCTTTCCCCAGCTTTAACATTATCCCCCTGAGTTCCATCGCATGTCTTCGAAAGTCAGTTTCGGCATGATGCTTGATGAGAAAATCTAGCCCTAGGATTGCACAGCAGCCTTCGTCTGCATCACGCATTACACTGCAAGTGTTGTCAGTTTTGTCAATCTCCTGATCCACTGGCACAAGCCTTGTCGGCCCGATCATTAACATTAGAACCCATTTCGTCATTCTTACCCTCCGACGTTTTGAGGAGGCAGTACCGTCACAGATGGTGCAGAGTCTGCGTCCTTGGGAAATACTAAATGCGTGTGTACCATTTCAGTACCCAAAACATCTGCAATACAATCAGCCTTATTGATAGCTTTTGTGCAACCACCTAAGTATCTACAAGAAAATTACTGTCGGCAGTTGCACTCTGCAAGACCCAAAAATCATTGGCACATGCACTTCCCTCCACATCTGGTCCAGGCTGCAGAAATTCGCAACCTCTCCGCCAGAGTATACCTCACTAATTGCGCAAACAACAAACGAGGAGAACAAAACAGTACGACGACAAGGACACTGTATGTTACCGGTTTTGCCGGTCGGAGTAGGCGAGCGGTTCTAGGCGCTTCAGTCTGGAATCGCACAACCGCTGTGTGTGCTGTCCTTAGGTAAGTCAGGTTTAAGTAGTTCTAAGTTCAAGATTACTGATGACCTCCAATGTTAAGTCCCATAGTGTTCAGAGCTATTTGAACCATTTTGCTACCGCTTCTGTTTTGCTCTTTTCTGCTGATGGGTAAGCCTGCGAGCCGAACGTATTAGTGAAAAATTTTGCACAACGGATTTTATAACGCTAATTATTCGCCCTGACGCTTATACGCTCTCCAGAAGGGTAAGCTTATCCTTTGCTCTACGTGTGACATCAACTAGTCTGGTTGGTTTCTAACAATATTCTCAGTATATGCTAGAATGTTGAGATCTGCTGACCTAGAAACACTGCCTCCACCAGGTGGTTGCAAACATGAAATACACACATAAGGAGATAATAAAATGACAAAGGAAAGTACTAACTATGAAATGACACCATGAGTAGTGTTAAATTCTTCACTCTTCTGCAATTTACCTTATACAAGGTTACACAGTACGAGCAACATTTTAGTTCTGCCTATTCACATTTGGTAATTGTCTGTCCTGTGATGTATTAGCGGTTGTTAATCCAAGCGCCGAATACAGACATCAGCTATGTCAACTGCAATTACATTTAGAACTACACTCACGACTAGCAAAGTGAAGCTTTAGCATAGAACGAAAAAGACACGTGATCAGCAATTTACTTTACTTCCCTAACCGCCGTTGCTAATGCACGATCACTACAGTGATCTAACGCTTATCGCTGCAAAGGTTCTCGCCTCAGCGACATAACATTAATGCTACCTCACCAAAAGCTTCCGTAGGCACCCCCACGGCAGCCGTGGAACACCAAACGATCCTCAGGCTACCGCTACAAGTATTCTGTTCCAGTAACGAGGTCGCACACGTCGCCAGGACCAACCTCTCTCCTCGACACCCCAGGAACAAGTTCTTTCACAGTCGCAACGCTTTTTCGTGGCTCCTGTTCTTTTTCCTTCCCGCCTTTAATGTGTGTGGCCAATCATGTTTCTGGAAGGCGTTCGTTTCCGATCGCCGACCAATCTCAGTTTTGCAATCGACCAAAGCTTCTAGAAGTTTCCAGATTGTTTCAGAAGCTTCTGCTCCGACCGTTCGGAAAACCACCTACACGCCGCCACGCGTTTTGTGAGCAAGCCCCTGTGTCTTCTCCTTGTCCTCGGACACGTGGCTCACGGTAAGCCACGGTCCACCCGCCTGGGTTTTCCAGGAGCGTACGTTCGATGTTGTCTACAGCTCTCAGGCCTGCCTGCCTCGCTTGTGTCTTTCCCGTTCTCCTGCCAGCCTCCCGTCTCCGTCCACTTCACTATCACCCAACGTGCAGATATTCTGCTACAAATTAAGATCCCTAGCCGATGTCAGTATCGTTAATGGTTTCCTGTCTCGATGTTTATACAATATTAAAGGGTCTTGTTTCCGGAGTGGTAGTTGTAATGTGACTCAAAATAATGCCACCTTACAACACTTAAACTAAATCTGTCATAACACTTACTGTAACTTAACTCCTCCACTTGAGCGGCTGCTCATGACTACTACTTTATGTGCTTAAACGTAGTGAGGCAATCTATTGCTCGAAATGAAATACATTCCTCATTCAAAGCGGCGTAAACTACCACAAAACTCCGACTTCTAAACAAAACTCAACTTCCCCTCCTAAGAAGCTTCACATGATTAAAACCTTATACCATTTCTGATAATGAGGCACACCCATTGATGACAGAGAAAAATAACGTTCATATTCACACATCATCAGAACCCAGTGTGAGTTTACTTGCCACATGTCACACATGAAAGCAGAACTGAAAAGCTGTTAAAAGGTGGACTCACTAAACGAGACACTCGCAGGATGAAAGCAGAGCTGACCATTTGCAGCATAGTCGACAGGACCGATTGCGGACCTCTGGTACAGAGCCGAGTGGTGGGTCTGAATCAGAGGCTCAGACGGTTCTGTGACCGTGTAGGCCGCTGATTCCTAGAACTTGCGCCAACTGGTGTTTGGATTTCGTGTTCCGCTGAATAGGTCAGGTGTCCACTATACGCAGGAGGCGGCTACATGTGTAGCAGGGACTGTGTGGCGTGGATTGAGCGGTTGTTTAGGTTAGAGGGTCTTGGGAAAACACAAGAAGGGGTTCAGTCACAAAGGGTGCAAGGTGAACACAGGAAGAACGTCGATGCAGGAATCATTGGTATAACAGTTGTAAATTGTCGTATCTGTGTGGGGAAAGTACCGGAGCTCCAAGCGCTAATAGAAAGCACTAATGTTTAAATCGTTATAGGCACTGAAAGCTGGCTAAAATCGGATATAAGCTCAGCCAAAATTTTTGCGAAGAACCTAACGGTGTGCCGGCCGCGGTGGCCTAGAGGTTCTAGGCATTTCAGTCTGGAACTGCGAGACTGCTAGGGTCGCAGGTTTGAATCCTGCTTCGGTCATGGGTATGTGTGATGTCCTAAGGGCTGGGGCCTTCTCATCCAGACATCACGGCGCCTAGAGTATCAGCAACAAACTGACATCCTGCAGCCGCGGGTTGCCCGCATCGCAGGCACACCGAAGAACTACACAACCGACAGGCAATATTGATGAACGGCCACAACAACAACCACAACAACAACACCACAACAATGACACAAGCGGCCACCAGGGGCCACTACCGGCCCACATAAACATAAGGAAGACGTCGCTGCAGATCTCGGAACTATTCTCACACGTCAAACCACGTGATAGGAAATAGTTCCAAGGTACTCATCCGCCAAAGCGCTATAAAGCCAGGGGCTCGGCTGCACATCGGCAGTTCATCGACCTCCAGTAGACATAGGTAGCTGCCTCCCCGGCATACCGGCGTGGATCTTCTCCCTGATCTCTGTATTAGGCTTGGTATATCGGAGAAGTTTCTGGCACAAACTAGTAGGAAATTATTTCAGTTGATTTCTATATTATTCTTGTATGCAGTTGTGATTCGAAGACAGGTCATTGTTTTTTGTTTTTATTGTACTGGAAGAATTTGTATTGGCTAATTGTACATTCCAATAAATTGTTGTTGTTCTTTGATCGTTAGTTTCCTCTGTTTACGCAGTAATAGCAGTGGCGATGATTTGGTTCATAGTTTTCACGTGTTGTTGCTTGTTCTCCTCCATGGCAGAAAATATTCTCGGCATTGATCAGCCCTCGGCAAGAGTCCTCGCGCTTTTAGTGAGTATGCAGCAGATGAATGAACTTATTATTCAGCAATTGAAGGCTGTGTCTGCTGTCTCCCATGGGTCTCAGGCACTGAGTGCTCCGTCTGCTTCCCCTCTCGTGGGGCTGCAGGCCACGCCTCCCACTTTTCCTAAGTTTGACAGGTCTTTGGAGCCTTGGGGAAATTATGTAGCACGGTTGGAGCAACATTTTTTGGTGCATGACGTCGTTGGCTACTTGCAGAGGTGCGCGATTTTTCTTGCCTATGTTGGTCCGGAAATATATCATCTGTTGCAGCAGTTGCACACCGATACAGAGCCACACACTCTCTCGTATGAACGGTTGACTTCGAGTTTGTTGGAGTATTTTGATTCTCAGTTCCACATGGCGCCTGCCCATCACAAGTTTTTTTGTTGTCAGAAGCTCCCGTCCCAATCTTACAGGGAGTGGGTTGCCACACTTCAAGACCTCTCCCGGCACTGTCGGTTTTTTGTGGTAACCCCTCGTGTGAACAGTTGTATGGTTCAGCGCTCATTTGGGACATGCTTCTCGTACATGCTCCAGATGACTCTTTGTGGACCGATATTCTTAAATTGAAGGATCCATCGTTGGATACTGGCTTAAATGTTGTCAGCGTTCATGAGCAGTCTACTTGCTCATTGACTGAGTTGTTTCCCCCTGCGCAGGTCTTTGTCGCCCACCCGTCGCGGCGCCAGTATGGCTCACACGGTTCTTGCAGGTCCCCCCCGTATGGAGGGCCCTCCCCCATTACTGGATACAGGAGGTGTGGCCGCTCCACCACCGGACCAGTCACAGCGATGGCGGAGTCAGCTGCCCCAGTCATAACAGCAGCAAGGGTTACTGTCCTGTCGGCAACGTTTCATTTCGCACGTGCGAGATGATTGTCCGTTTCGACATGTGACCTGTTCAGCCTGCGGAAAGCAGGGCCACAAAGCGGAGGTGTGCCGGTCATCCTCTTCGATGCTCGTGGACTACACGTCCATCGATGCTTCTGACTCTCTGGAGGACGACTCTGTCACTCCGCTTGTAGTTGTGATTCAAAGACGGATCATTGTTTGATGTTGGTGTTATACTTGGAGAATTTGTTTTGCTTAACTAAACAATCCAATAAATTGTTTTCGGACATTGATCGTTAGTTTCTTCTGCTTACCCAGACATAGCACTTAGGGTGGTTAGGTTTAAGTAGTTCTAAGTTATAGGGGACTGATGACCTCTGATGTTAAGTCCCATACTGCTCAGAGCCATTTTTGAACCTAACGGTGTTCCGAAAAGATAAGCTAAACACCGTTGGCGGTGGCGTGTTTGTTGCTGTCAGAAGTAGCTAACCTTGTCGCGAAATTGAAGTAGATACTTCCTGTGAGTTAGTATGGGCAGAGGTCATTGTTGTCAACGGGAATAAAATAATAATGGGATCCTTTTTCTGACCTCCCAGTTCAGATGACACATTTACTGAAAGGTTCAAAGAACACTTGAGTTTCATTCCAAACACGTACCCGACTCATACAATAATAGATGGTGGTGACTTTAATTTACGCTCGATATGTTGGCGAAAATACATGTTTAATCCCGGAAGTACACATAAAATATTATCCGAAATTTTGCTAACCTCATTCTCTGAAAATTGTTTCGAGCGGTTAGTTCCTGAGCCCACGCGAATAGTATACGGTTGTGGAAACACACTTGACCTCTTAGCAACAAATAATCCTGAGTTAATAACGAGCATCAAAACCGATATAGGGATTAGTGAACACATTGTTGTCGTAGTGAGATTGAATATTGTAATCCACGAATCCTCGAAAGATGAGCGAAAAATATACTTATGCAAAAAAGCAGTAAAAATTCCCTTGAAGCCTACCTGAGAGACAATCTCCACTCATTCCAAGTTAATAATATAGGCGCATACCAAATGTGGCATAAATTCAAAGAAACATTATCGGTTCCAATTGAGAGATTTATACCAAATAAACAAACGACGGAGCTGACCCTCCTTGGTACACAGGAGTTAGAACACTGTCGCAGAAACAAACATGCCAAATTTAAACAGACGCAAAATCCCCAAATTGGCGATTATTTACAGGAGCTTGAAATTTAGCGTGGAGTTCAATGTGAGACACCTATACCTGATTCCACACCGAAACTTTGTCTCGAAACCTGGCAGAATATCCAAAAAGATTGTTCGCAGCTCGTGGTCATGCAGTAGCGTTCTCGCTTCCCGCGCCCGGGTTTCCGGGTTCGATTCCTGGCGGGGTCAGGGATTTTCTCTGCCTCGTGATGTGATGTCCTTAGGTTAGTTAGATTTAAGTAGTTCTAAGTTCTAGGGGACTGATGACCATAGATAGTCCCATAGTGCTCAGAGCCATTTGAACCAAGTTCCACAGATCACACCAATATTCAAGAAAGATAGTAGGAGTAATCCACTAAAGTACAGGCCCATATCGTTAACGACGACAAGAAGTAGGATTTTAGAACATGTATTGTGTTCGAACATTATGAATCACCTCGAAGGAAACGGTCTATTGAGACACAGACAACACGGATTTTGGAAACATATTTCCTGTGAAACACAACTAGCTCTTTGATCACGCGAAGTGCTGAGTGCTATTGACAAGGGATTTCAGATGGATTCCGTATTTCTTGATTTCCGGAAGGCTTTTGACACTGTACCACACAAGCTGCTCGTAGTGAAATTGCATGCTTATGGAATGTTGTCTCAGTTATGTGATTGGATTTGCGATTTTTTGTCAGAGAGGTCACAGTTCGTAGTAATTGAAAGAAAGTCATCGAGTAGTACAGAAGTGATTTCATTTCCCCAAGGTAGTGTTATAGGCCCTTTGCTGTTCCTTATCTATATAAACGATTTGCGAGAGGATCTGAGAAGCCGTCTTCGGTTGTTTGCAGGTGACACTGCCGTTTGTCGACTAATAAAGTCATCACAAGATCAAAACAAAATCCAAAAGGTTTTACAAAAAATTTCTGAATGGTGCGAAAAGGGGCAGTTGACCCTAAATAACAAAAAGTGTGAGGTCATCCACATGAGTGCTAAAATGAACTCCTTAAACTTCGGTTACACCGTAAATCAGTCTAATCTAAAAGCCATAAATTCAACTTAATACCTAGGTATTACAATTACAAAGAACTTAACTTGGCAAGAGCACATTGAAACTGTTGTGGGGAAGGCTAAAGAAAGGCGGAGTTTTATTGGCAGGACACTTAGAAAATGCAACTAACCTACTAAGGAGGACACTAAGCTACAATTAAGAAAACTTGTTTCAGCCCACGGCACAGCATGGCAATGCCAATGTTTTGTCTCGTCTGCCTATCGATCCTAACGAAGTGTCTGATTCTTCCGAATTGTCCTGCATCTTTATTGATTCGCAAGATAAGGAATTAGCTGATGGTTTTCCGGTGGATTTTCGTCGCATTGCTTCCGAGACAGCCGCGGATGCTTCTTTGAAGATTCTTTTGCAGTATATTTGTACTCAATGGCCTCCATCTGCTATGCAGGTTGATGATCCACTTGTTCGACGTTACTTTGCGCAACGTCACAACTTGTCTGCACACCATTCTGTTATCTTGTTACAAACTGACAGTGATCAGTCTTGTGTGGTTGTACCTCGTTCGTTGCAGTCGGAAATTCTCTGCTTGCTGCATGCTGGTCATTGGGGTATAGTGCGGATGAAGCAATTAGCGCATTGTCACTGCACTTGGGTCAGCATTGATAAACATATTGAGAATTTGCTTGCTAACTGTCGCTGTCGCATCAATCTGCTCCCCACGAGCGCTTCTTTACGTGGGGCCGACGCCTACTGCGCCTTTGCAGCACGTTCATATTGATTTTGCGGTCCTTACTGGGACACCCGATGGTTAATAGTTATTGATCTGTACAGCAACTTTCCTTTTGTTGTATCTATGTCTTCTACTAAATCTGTCAGTACTATTCAGGCTTTGACGTCTATTTTCTGCATTGAGGGCCTTCCTGGAGTTATTGTCTCCGACAATGGCCTCCAATTCGTGTCCTCAGAGTTTGTACCATTCTGTGCTGCTAATGACATTCGCCATCTGACATCAGCCCCATTCCATCCCCAGGCGAACGGCGAAGCTGAACATTTTGTTCGTATGCCACGCATTCTCGCGAGCATGCGCTCTGGACTTTCCTTGCTTCATATTGCTCGCAACCTCTCGGCACCCGTTCCCCAGTGGAATTGCTACATGGCCGCGCCCATCGGTCGCTCCTGCAGCTATTGCACCCGCCGTCTCGCGCTCCCGCTGCTTCGCCTCGTTGTGGCTTGGCGCCACATGATTTAGTGTTCTATTGTGTTTACTCTAGCAGGCAGCGCTGGGAGTAGGGACTCATTCTTCTCCAGCTTGGCTGCACCTTATTTGTTATTTCTGGTCCCTCTGGCACTGACAAGCGACACCGGAACAAATCCGTTTGTGCCGTTCTCGGTTTCCTGCCGCTGGTTCTTTTTGGCAGAATCGGAGGCTTCACGGATTCCGCCACCTCAGCCTACGACTCCACCGATGGCTCTCCGCTGCTCGCAACCCCGCCACGGTCGCCCCGCCTGCCGCCGTCGAAGTCGCCGCTGCCAGTCCGGTTACCTCTCGCCGCCACCACGGCGCCACCTCCAGCCGCTGCTACCACCGCCGCCGCCGCCGTGTTCCTCCGTTTTGCCGGTACCGATGGCCGCTGAGGCTGCTGTCACGCCGCCTCCGCCGCCGCCGTCTCCCACGGAGGTCGTTGCTCCGCCTGCTGATCCGAGCATACCCAGTGGAGATGCGCGGCCTGGACAGGTTTTCCATGAGCAATTCAGAGTCGGGAGTGGACAGCACGGCTCAACAGTCCCTCTGTCCGCCCCCTCAGCTGCGCCCCCATGGGTGCCTCCACCTGTCGTCGGAAGCCCTACTGCATCGTGAAAAAAATTGCACTTGCCTCTGTTACACTTTAATCCTGCCTGCAAAAGTACAATAAATAAGGAACGCAAATTCTGCAAATTTTCGTCAGAGGTGCGACCTTATGCCACAATATCATCCAGATAATTTGAGCAACCAGGGACAGTGGCACACAACTGCTACAAATAAGGCTGAAAAAGAGAGGGAACCGAAGCACAACTGAACGGAAGGCGGTGAAACTTGAACAATCGAAGGCGGGTGTTAATCACAAAATAGCGATGCGACTGATCGTCGAGCAAAGCCTGAAAGTATGCATCCCGCAAGTCAATCGTGGAAAAGAATTTTCCCACACCAAGCCTATCAAAAATGTCTTCAGGACGCAGTAGCTACCACTCTCTGGGGATTTACTGTAGACTTAAAGTCAGCGCATATAGGGAGATGACCGTTTGGTTTCCTCACACACAGTATAGGCACAGCCCATGCCGAAGCAGAAACAGATTCAATGACACCAATATCTTGCAAATGCTCAAGTTTGGAAGCTACGGCGTCGCGCAGTGCGTGCAGTACCGGGCGTGCACACTGAAAATAGGCATGTCTTAAAACTACAACATGTGCTCCAAAGTCTGTGGCACAACCAAGGCCATCAGAAAAGAGTTCACCGAAATTGTCGCTTACTGTAGCAACACAGTCTGCATGGTCAATAGCGTTGATGTAAAGTATATTGTCCTGAATTGCGAGGCCAGAAGGTCAAATGCGTCCATGGCAAAAATATTCGTAGCATGACTAGAGAAGAGCACATGGGAAGACACTGTACGGGTCGTGGCACCATACGTGGCTAGCAAGCTACATACGCCAAGCACTGAGATTTCCTGTCCAGTGAGTGTAGTCAGCGTGGAATGTGAACGATGAAGCGAGAGTGAATGAAGCAAGTCATACGTCGATTTGTTCAGTAAAGAAACTGAAGCACCAGTGTCCAGCTGTATGCGAACATAATTTCCACAAATGAGCAAAGTCACAAAGTTTCCTCGCATCGCGCTGAATGCGAGAGGAAGTGTCTGGCAAAACTTGATTCATACGACGAGCTGTCGAAGAACGTGAAGCAGAAGGCTTTGAATAAATGGCACTAACATCCATAGGCTGATGTGAATCATGATCATGGTGGTGGCCGTTGCGGTGACGCCCACGTGAGTAACGCTAACGGGAGACAATTGGTGAATTAGAATTTCTCTTACTACACATAGCTTGCACACGTCCATTCTTATTACAAAAATAACAGTGCGCTTGACGGGATGGGCAACTGTCCCATGGGTGTGCACGAAAGCAGTTCGGAAATGCTTTCAGTTTCTTTGTGGGTGCCTGGAGAAAGATTTGTCTACTTGCGCGGCAGCGGCGCGGCGCGGCGCGGCGTGGCTGGCCGTGCAGGCGGGTGGGAGAGCACGTGTTGCTCCTCGCTACCAGTACACACACCCGGGGTCACGTCGGATGCGGAAGTAGCCATGTGTAATGTATCTTCTCTGTCTAGCAAGTTCACTACTTCCTGCAAAGATGGATGGGAAAGGCCCACCGTGGTTTGACATGGCAATTCAGAGAATGCTCAGGAAGCAAAGGCAGTTGCACTCGCGGTAGAAGAAAGATTGGGAGAGTGAGGACAGGCAAAAGCTAGTCGAGATTCGTGCTGCTGTAAAAAGAGCGATGCACGAAGCATTCAACCACTACCAACATCAACATCAAAAGATCTTTCTGAAGACCCAAGGAAATTCTGGACTTGCGTAAAATCGATAAGAGGGTCGAAGGATTGCGTCCAGTCACTAACTGATCAATCTGCCCTGGCATTGAAAGACAGCAAAACGAAAGCTGAAATTTCATATTTAGCGTTTGAGGAATCTTTCACGCAGGACGATCGCACAAACATACAAACATAACACCGTACAGATTCCTGTATGAAGGACATAGTGATTGACATCCCTGGGGTTGTGAAGCAGCTGAATAGGTTGAAAATAAATAAATCGCCAGGTCCTGATCGTATTCCAGTTCGGTTTTACAGAGAGTACTCTACTGAATTGGCTTCTTACTTACCTTGTTTCCATTTATCGCGAATCTCTTGCCCAGCGTAAAGTCCCGAGCGACTGGAAAAAAGCGCAGGTGACGCCTGTATATAAGAAGGGTAGAAGGACGGATCCTCAAAATTACAGACCAATATCCATAACATCGATTTGTTGCAGGATTCTCGAACATATCTTTAGAAAACATCGCTCCTGCGAAACGCAACTCGACCTTTTTTCACATGATATCTTGTGAACCATGGGTGAAGGGTATCAGACGGATGCCATATTCCTTGGCTTCCGGAAAGCGTTTGACTCGGTGCCCCACTGCAGACTTTTAACTAAGAGCATATGGGATTGGTTCCCAAGTATGTGAGTGGCTCGAAGACTCCTTAAGTAATAGAACCCAGAACGTTGTCCTCAATGGTGAGTGTTCATCGGGGGTTGAAATGCCTCAGAGCACTATGGAACTTAACGTCTCAGGTCATCAGTCCCCTAGAACTTCGAACTGCTTAAACCTAACTAACCTAAGGACATCACACACATCCATGCCCGAGGCAGGATTCGAACCTGTGACCGTAGCGGTCGCGCGGTTCCAGACGGAGGTGAGGGTATCATCTGGAGGGCCCCAGGGAAGTGTGGTAGGTCCGCTGTTGTTTTCTATACGCGAAAATGATCTTTTGGTTAGGATGAATAGCAATGTGCCCTAATCTCTCTGATCTTATCTTATCTTTGTGGTATTTTCGCGAAACATATGTTGGCGGCAGTAAAATTGTCCTGCAGTCAGCCTCAAATGCTGGTTCTCTAAATTTCCTCAGTAGCGATTCACGAAAAGAACGCCTCATTTCCTCCAGTGACTCCCGCCCGAGTTCCTGAGGCATTTCCATAACACTCGCCTGATGATCAAACCTACCAGTAACAAATCTAGTAGCCCGCCTCTGAATTGCTTCTATGTCCTCAATCAATTCGACCTGATAGGGATCCCAAACGCTCGAGCAGTACCCAAAGTCTTAATAGCGAATTAATAGTCACTGAGCCACAAGGGCACATCACAGAAAAGCCTAAGTAGTACCGAGCAAAAAAGGAAAAGAGAAGAGAGGGAAAAAAATTTAATCCGTGTTCGTCACCAAGTTTTGTATCCCGGCAGGAGGGCGGCGCGTGGGCCTGCTCCTGCAAACTGTAAAACGTCCCCTTAGAACAATTGCACACGACTGTGCTTAAACTGACACACAATATCTTTAGCGCAACGCAATCTGACTTCCAAAAATTCCTACGAAAGAATGACCCTGACTAGCATTAACCTATACGTTTCACAAATCACTTACCTCACAAAAATCTTTCTTACTCAAGCTACTGCAATGCAGCGAGCGCCACTACTGACAGCTAGATGAAAGATTCAAACTACTGAAGACACTAACTACTGATAGGCACAGTTAGCAAATGAAAGATTTTAATACAGAACAAACAATGTATTTACCTTAATAGTCATAATATATATATCAGTTCGTGACACCAATTCTTACAAATTTCAAAACTCCGCCATCTCTCTCCCCACGTCCACCACTGCTGGCGGCTCACCTCCAACTGCGCAACGCTACCCACTGTTAGCATCCAGCTGCCGCTGCCCAACACTACAATGGCAGACAACAATGCAAACCAGCCACAGACTGCACACGGCACAGCCAGTGATTTTTCATACAGAGCGCTACGTGGTGTTGGCGTTACCAATAAAAATACTTAAACAGCCTACTTACAACTGGAAGGTTGCCCGATTGAAGAAAGTGAGTAGGAGCAGGAAAAGGTGAAAATCTCTCGGTATTGCTCTTAGAACTGGTTTTACAATATCACAATATTAACTGGATACATAACTTTGCACTGCGGTGCGAAGCCTCACACCCGTCGTAAGTAGCACGTAATGTCAATAGCAAGCGAAGTGACCTGGCCGTCTGCTCTTGATAAAACTGTGCAGAATCTGTAGCGGAACTCGTAGACCTGCACAGCACCGGCTAGAGGGCGCTGTCGTCGGTGTCTGTCGTAGTGCCAACTTAAGGACTTCCACCTACACCGTGGAATCGTAGCTATCGATACTACAATCACCATTTTACTCAGTAGCGCCGAAAATAGGTGGTGGCACTACAGATCGAATAACTGATATGAAGATACTGAGTCCAACTGGGGAAAACAAGAAACTTATGGCACGACATCGTTTCATAGGGCATATCCTGAGGCACCAAGGAAGTGTCAATTTCGTAGTGGAGAGAAGTGTGTATAAGTGGGTGTTGGGGATGGGGTATTAAAATTGTAGGGGGAGACAAAGTCTTGAATACAAGTAGCAAGTTCAAACTGACGTACACTGCATTAGCTGTGCAGCGCTGAAGCGGCTTGCACAGAATAGACTACCTTGGGCAGCTGCATCAAACCAATCTTCGGACTGAAGCCCACAACAACAACATTGGGGAGGGGGCGGGAGGGAGAGGTAGCCTTCGGGTCCACAATTTTGCAAGTTCTTTACTGGCAGCACTCATGAGTACGGTAGGTCTCGTGTGATACGGCACCCTGGGCTTTTGACATGGCAAAGGTCGTTTCTATATTGCTCTAAATTAACGGAGCTGCTCATTGCTTCGAAGTAAAGTAGCGGTTCTTGTATCATTTTGTTGTTGTAAACAGAAACGTATGTAGTATGACGTTAAACTGCAACCACAAATGGAGTGACCACAGTATAAGAGCTCCCTAGCCAGAAATAGCACCAACCTCTCTGTAAGGTGGATGAGCGAGTGGAAGTCGTGAGTTCTAACTGTTACCTTGCATCATCGTCTACATCTACATCCATACTCCGCAAGCCACCTGACGGTGTGTGAAGAAGGGTACCTTGAGTACCTCTATCTGTTCTCCATTTTATTCCAGTCTCGTATTGTTCGTGGAATGAAGGATTGTCGGTATACTTCTGTGTGGGCTCTAATCTCTCTGATTTCATCCGCATGGTATCTTTGCGAGATATACGTAGGAGCGAGCAATATACTGCTTGACTCTTCGGTGAAGGTATGTTCTCGAAACTTTAACAAAAGCCCGTACCGAGATACTGAGCGTCTCTCCTGCAGAGTCTTCCGCTGGAGTTTATCTATCATCTCCGCTATGCTTTCGCGATTACTAAATGATCCTGTAACGAAGCGCACTGCTCTCCGCTGGCTCTTCTCTGTCTCTTCTATCAACCCTATCTGGTACGGGTCCCACATTGCTGAGCAGTATTCAAGCAGTGGGCGAGCAAGCGTAGTGCAACCTTTGTTTTCGGTATGCGTTTTCCTTAGGATTCTTCCAATCAATCTAAGTCTGGCATCTGCTTTTATCGATGATCAACTTTATATGATCATTCCATTTTAAATCACTCCTAATGCCTACTCCCAGATAATTTATGGAATTAACTGCTTCCAGTTGCTGACCTGCTATTTTGTAGCTAACTGGTAAGGGATCTCTCTTTCTTTGTATTCGCAGCACATTACACTTGTCTACATTGAGATTCAATTGCCATTCCCTGCACCATGTGTCAATTCGCTGCAGATCCTCCTGAATTTCAGTACAATTTTCCATTGTTACAACCTCTCGATACACCACAGCATCATCTGCAAAAAGCCTCAGTGAACTTCCGGTGTCATCCACAAGGACATTTATGTATATTGTGAATAGCAACGGTCCTATGACACTCCCCTGATGTCACTCTTACTTCGGAAGGTGGAAGAAAGATAGAGAATGTAAAGAAAATAGTCGTAATCACCTACCACTTACCAGCATCTAGTCAGCTCAGTAATGTCAATTGTTATTAACCGAGCAGTGCTTGTTGATTCCTGTTGTGATTTCCTTTTACTCCAGGTTGGTGTTCGTGAGAAACACAAACTTACGGATGTGGCTCTAATTTAATTTTTATAAGGCAAGTGCATAACGCGATCGGTCAATCGCATTATGCTGTATAGCTATTTGAGTATCGGACTTCGTTTCTGAAAGACTGCAGTTTCGTTGGTGCGCCATAAATGATCTGATAAATAGCTAATCAGTATTTGGATCACACCAATGGTTGACGTGCTCCATGTCAGCAGTTTTGCATTTCTTTCACGAAAAGCTGTATACAAAGCTGATAAAGACATTAACACATATAAGTAAAAAAAAAAAAGTATGTATATAATATTGAGGCCGGGAGGCCACTTACGGGGGAGTTCGGCCGCCGTATTGCAAGTCCATTCTAGATGATGGTACATCAGCGACTTGCGAGTCAATCATAATGAAAATGATGATGAAGCACACACAACACCCAATCTCCAGCCCTGAATCAAGCATGGGCTCCATAGTAGCCGGTAACGCTACCGCTACGCTGCGGAGGCGGACATTATACAAAGAGTTATGTTTAGTTTGTTAAATTAGTACATCTGAAAGGTAGTAATTTAAATATACTTAAATATATTCATGTTACTTTAGAGCTAACAAGATAGATGCTTACACAGCGAAACCTAAAGAACAAAGGACGAGAAGAAACAGGAAGGCATCTCCTAGATGATTGCAAAAAAGAGCAGAAGGCTTCACCGTTCTTTATCATCATAGAAAATATTATCGAGTACTTATTAACATTTGTGGACTGTCTGGTACACACATATTACATAATCACAAAAAAGAAGAATTTTCTTGGTGTCTTACGTTTGCCCCCTTGAGTGACTACGATACTGGCTGTTACAAGATTGGTGTATACAAGAAAAAACAATACACAATTTGACGTGTTTTAATTAAACATATTTAAAAATCATTTTAATTGGTACAGAAGATATTTGTACAAGATACTCTAACTTAAAATTTGAAAGGTATTATTGTTTTGAGGATAAGGGGTTAAGTCTGCTCAGTGCTGCGTGTGCCCATGGGAATTGAAGCAGCCATAGCTGGAGTGATGTCGCAGTTGGCTAGTATGATGTCAATCGGTCGGTGACGACCGGCTGAGTGCGAGGTCTGGTTGTGCGCTTCGCAGCAAAGGTGGGCACCGACGTATGGCCCATCCAGAACCGTGAGCATGACAGCCGCGTGAGCCTTTCCTCGCGCTGTCGGTTCAGCCGGAACAGCCGTATCGAGGTCCGATGGGCCGCACGGCGCAGGGTCGTAGTCAGAGACTCGGCCCGCGAGCTGCGGCCTCACTGGACTAGAGCAGTCGCGGACTGAGGCAGTCCCTGTCGTCACCCCATGGGCCAAGCAGTGCTGTTGCGAAATCACCTGTATGCCACGGGCTCAGGAGAGCTGCGCATAGAGACGCAGCCCGCGGGCCGCGGCCTTTGCTCTATACTGAGCGAGCCCGTGACGCCACTGCACCAGTGCCATGCGCAAGAAGTAACGTGCTGCGGCCTACGAGCTGTTGGTAGTACTGACCGCATTTGCGAGCTACGGGCTACGAGCGGTGAGTAGAGCAGTGTTTAGTGGGGTGATGGGATTTCTTCATTTGTTTCTTAACACACAACATAAGAGCGCAAACTAAACGTGGTTAGCAGAAGAAGAAGTGCATGCCAAGAATAAGGGAGGTAAAGGAAAATTAATTACTGATGAGTAGAGAACCACACAGCTTGAAACGAATCTTAAAAGTTTATTTTGGACTGTGTTAAAGCCTATTTTGGATTGTGTTAGGAAAGACGTTCATTTTGTTTCCTGTTCGCTGTGCGGTGAAATTTACTCTCATGCTGAAGGATCAAGTGGCACTTCGCACATTTCTCGACATCCATGTGTGTCTAATAAACAAGGGTCTTGTGTGAACGAGAAACGACTTCCTAAACCTACTCAGGAGATAACTGTCGATGAATGCGTGGCTATATGTGCACGAGATGTGAGGTCATATGGAGCTATAAGATGTGAAGGTGTTATGGATCTTATTGAGACGTTAATCTACACTGTAATGAATATTATATCTGCCCCCACAGCTGTGTCGGGGTATATGGCAGAATGTGTTAAAAGCCTACGACATATAATCATGCCTGAGGTAATCTCTCATATAACAGAAGGCGAATACTCAGCATCTACAGACATGTGGACATCACGCACGAGAAAGAAACAATTATCTGACATGTACTGTCTCCTGTTTTATTGACTGGTCTCTCAGATCTCGCATTTTGTTTACAACTCAGTTTACAGATGAACCAAAAACGGGCGGTAACATTCTAAGAGAATCATTTAGACGATTTATGTCTCTACTTTGAGAAACATGCACCACACGGCTGATCAAGGTACCAACATCATCGTTGCACTGCGCTATTATTCACAATTTAATTGTTTCAACCACATGCTAAATACAGATCTGCGAAATAATTTTGAAGCGCCAATTGCCCCTACGTTCATGGTGTTTTGACTGAGGCGAAAGAACGCGTCACTTACGTAAAGAAAAGTGGTCCTCTTAATGCTCTTGACAGATAACTGAGCCAGTCTAACAATACTCGCTGGAATAAGCAGCAGACAATGTTAGAATGTGTTTGTGCGGACAGCTCTCTGAGAAGCGAGAAATAGCCCGAAATGAAGGAACTGATATCACACTGATGAAAAGAACTTTTTACGGTATGTATGCTATTCTATTACTGTAATTCTTATACGCAATAGTTTATGTTATAGCTTTTAAGAAAATGGTTCAAATGACTTTGCGCGCTATCGGACTTAACTTTTGATCTCATCAGTCCCCTAGAACTACTTAAACCTAATTAATCTAAGGACATCACACACATTCATGCCCGAGGCAGGATTCGGATCTGCGACCATTTCGGTCGCGCAGTTCCAGACTGTAGCGCATAGAACCGTTCGACTACTGCGGCCGGCAGCTTTTGAAACATAAGGGTTTTTGCAGCTCTTAATAGTGGCGTCCAAGGAATTAGAAGTAGAGAATCATCTACACTGCAACTTCTGTTGACATGGACGATGACAATGTGAAACCTTCCCGTCTAATATTGGATGAACGTTTGCTTGCTGACTGAACGCTGCGTCTCTTAAAATCTTTTAACTGCTGCTCTGTCAAGACTACCTGCTGATTATTACGACGAAACATAAAATGTGTTGTCGCCGTGGCCCTCAGTCGTTACCTGAAATTATTAAGACTGATTCTTACCTTTAATTATTTATACTGGATCGCCATCTGACTGCTACAGCAAACTGTGGAATGAATATACTTACTTCTCTTTAACATAATTATAAGCTGCTGGTGGAGTTTCATAATACTTTGTGACTGGAATTCTTTAAGTTGAAGTTAATTTAGATTTGATAAAAGCTGAAGCTCAGTTTAGACTTTTCTTTTAAGATAACAATAAATTCCGTAAAGCATTTACGTGAATGATTTTGGGATAGAAAATTCTTAATGCATTTAATCTGGTAGAAGTTAACTATATTCTGATAACGATCTTGACAAACAATTACAAGGGGTATAGTTCTTTACAAAAATTCTTAAAAAGTAGCGTTGCGCTACATACCTAATTTTCCATCAAAATTACATAACTATATTCTGAGAACGATCTTGACAAACAATTACAAGGGGCATAGTTCTTTACAAAAATTCTTAAAAAGTAGCGTTGCGCTACATACCTAATTTTCCATCAAAATTACATAACTATATTCTGAGAACGATCTTGACAAACAATTACAAGGGGCATAGTTCTTTACAAAAATTCTTAAAAACTAGCATTGCGCTACATATAGCGAGTGGCTGGCGAGCACACCGCTTCTTTCAAAGTGTTAATTCATACCTCGCTTACAGCGACCTCCTCTCATGTCTCGCTAGCTACGACTGCCTCGTCTCACATCTTACTCGCAACTGCTCGCTTCCAACGCTCAATGCTACAAAAGTGCGGTCTCGCCGCCAACAATGGTTTTTGGTGCAGACAATCCCTGCTACCATTACAGATGTATTACTGCGCGCTGTTTCCCGCTCTTTCTCAAAATGTATCTATGCGCGGTTTCCCGCTCTTTCTCAGTAATATACAATGCAGTTTAATTAACAAAACAATTTAAATAAGAAACTGTTCAGATAATTACATGCTAAAACAGTTTAAATACGCCTATTACATAATTAGAAATGTTAAAGCATTTGAGTCAGGCGCCCCAGGACAGTGAAGCTTCTGAAATCGGAATTTTGCATAAGAGCCTCAAATTATACTTAGATGAAAAGCTATTTGTACAGTGATACTGTGAGTTGGCAACTTTCCTCTGCGGGCTATTCGTCATTTAAAAATGATATCTGAAGATAAGAGGCGTAAAGTCATGAAAAGGATAGAATAGTTTTCTTCCCCATACTTCTGCAGTCCCAGAATATACTCTAACGACATTTCCCTTCGCAGCATCTCCAAGCGGCTTTTCTCTTTGTTCTCGCTAGTGGGTTAGAACGGAACTGGATTACCTTTCGATCTAGAAATAGTTTTCTCAGTGTACTCTACTCTTCTGTATGTTACAAAAATACCATTTAACGTTCTGAAATAGGAGAGACGCTCATCCCTACATGTTCCTCCATAATTGGTAGCACTTGAATCCTTGGGAATCCATGTCGTCCTAAATGAATGTTTGAATTTTTGCCATATAGGCACTGAAATATGAATTTTGCTGTCCTCCGTTAAAAAGAAGATAGGTATAATGAGGCTGGACATGTATTTCAGAGCCACACCCCAGCAAAAAACAAATCTAGTTGAAGCACATTAATTCTGCCACTCCATCCGCTGGATTTCTAGTTGTGCAATTTGAAGATGCGAGTGAGACATTCGGGTTATTCGATGTTATTCAACACCTACACCGAACAAGCAGTAGAGCATACAAGGATAAATTTGTAAACAGAATTAAATATGAGGAAGAGGCAATAAGCATTTTGAAGGTTACCAGTAACACTGCACTTCTGTCAGAGACGGCAAAGAACTGTGAATAACAGTTGAATGGGATAGATAGTGCCCTGGAAAAGGATTATAAGATAACCCTCAATGGAACTAAATGAAAGGTAATGAAACATATTCGAATTAAACCTAGCCGTACCAACGGATTTTACATAAGGAGTACTATGTAAATGGGGCGAAACATATGACCTACACAAAGATATACGGGTTTCGTTAATTTTCATTGTGTTTTATCCACAACATACTTTTTAAGGATATATTTATGTGTAAGAACGCTTCTAAACCTGAAAAGATGAATATGACACCTGTTCTGAAAAATGACATCCACTAACATGACCTAAATTTTTGCATTCAATTTTACTGAAAAATTTAAACCAATTACGGAATCTGGTAGAAGAAATCATTAAAAATCACAAATATATTTTATTCAAAATTGTAAAATATAATGTACATGACTAGATTACAGTGTTATGGAAACGTTGCGATAAAGTACACCTTCACTCCCCCTTGGTAATGCAAGGGTTAAATCAGGTAGTGTTAAGGGAATCAGATTACGACATGAGAAACTGTAAGGACTATTTGGCACCAAAGTAACTGATGGTGGCCGAAGTAGGGATATATATAATGAAGACTGACTATAGCAAGAAAAGTATTATATAAGATGAGAGATGAGCTAACATCGAATATAAATTTAAGTGTTAGGAAGTATTTCCTGAAGGTATTTGTGAGGTTTCCTAGGTGCTACACCAGGCGGGTGTAAAAATGAATGTGCAAAATGGAAAATACTGAACGCGACAGCAAAAATTTTGCACTGTCTGACTACTATCGGAAGCAGACCTCAGGATCTGTTAACGGTGATATTATTTCCTTCTCCTTGCCCTTTAACATATAAATCACAACATCAAAATAAATGAATTATTAAGGGAACTAGTAACTACCAAATTTTAATGTTTCTGCTTATATATTAATTGTAGATTAAACCATTTTATTTATTAGAAATGTTGATATGTCGATGTGAAATGTATATAAAGAGATAGAAATGAATTTCCTGACTAATAATACTGACAAATGCCCCAATCTGCCCCTTTTTATAGATACGTGATCTAATATAAATAATTCGAGATGACTGACATCATCTACGTCCCAAACACTAGAAGACACTACTTTCAAAGATGATTTACAGTGGTGTGCAACCTCATAGGAAATGAAACATGCGTGATCACAGCTGTCCAGCTTTATAGCCCTAATAAGCCGAAGCAGTTAGCAATATCACCGAATGTATTGCGACCTGTGCGTCGGAGTGACGGCTCTCGTACACGTCTGCGAAGATGGAATAACTCCATCCACAAAATAAAAAGAACTCATTAAACACTAGGACGGCAGAAGGCGGTCCTCCGATTAGTATAATCTAAAACCATCTTCTCCTCTCTGTATTCTACAGACAAGAAACGCGAACTCCCAGCCGTCGGAATTCAGATAACGTAGCAACGTGAGTATAGACAGGAGAAGCGCTCTCAGTCACTGAACGCTGCGTACTAAATGACGATTACCTACTCGGAGACGACGTCCAGAATCGTATAAGTTAGCAACACCTTCGGTCACGTAAAGCAAATTCCCAGTGCCTTGTGCCCCTATATCATGCAAATTAAGCCTTAGTGATTATGCCCGCATTTATTCTATCATGATAAACGATCCTCGCAACCGTATTTCACTGGTGACAGCTTCCTCCAGCTTGAACAATATCCCCCTGTGTTCAACCTTGAGTCATTGAAAGTCAGTTTCGGCATGATGCTTGATGAGAAAGTCTTGCCCTGGGATTGCACAGCAACCTTCGCCTGCATCACGCATTACACTGCAAGTACTGTCGCTTTTGTCAATCTCCTGATCCACTGGCACAAGCCTTGTCGGCCCGTTCATAAACCTTACAAGCACATTACCTGTTTGTTCTGCTCCTATCTTCTGAGGATGCAGTGCCGTCACAGATAGTGCCAAATCTAAGGCCTTCGGAAATACTAAATGCATATGTACCATTTCAGTACCCAAAACATCTGCAATACAATCAGCCTTATTGATAGCTTTTGTGCAACCACCTAAGTATCTACAAGAAAATTACTGTCGGCAGTTGCACTCTGCAAGACCCAAAAATCATTGGCACATGCACTTCCCTCCACATCTGGTCCAGGCTGCAGAAATTCGCAACCTCTCCGCCAGAGTATACCTCACTAATTGCGCAAACAACAAACGAGAAGAACAAAACAGTACGACGACAAGGACACTGTATGTTACCGGTTTTGCCGGTCGGAGTAGGCGAGCGGTTCTAGGCGCTTCAGTCTGGAATCGCACAACCGCTGTGTGTGCTGTCCTTAGGTAAGTCAGGTTTAAGTAGTTCTAAGTTCAAGATTACTGATGACCTCCAATGTTAAGTCCCATAGTGTTCAGAGCTATTTGAACCATTTTGCTACCGCTTCTGTTTTGCTCTTTTCTGCTTATGGGTAAGCCTGCGAGCCGAACGTATTAGTGAAAAATTTTGCACAACGGATTTTATAACGCTAATTATTCGCCCTGACACTTATACGCTCTCCAGAAGGGTAAGCTTACCTTTCTGCGTCACCTCTTAAGTAACTGCAACAAAATTGCGGGCCGGAGCGACCGAGCAGTTGTAGGCGCTACAGTCTGGAACCACGCGACCGCTATGGTCGCAAATTCAAATCCGGCCTCAGGCATCGAAGTGTAATGTCCTCAGGTTAATTAGGTTTAAGTAGTTCTAAGTTCTAGGGGACTGAGGATCTCAGCAGGTAAGTCCCATAGTGCTCAGAGCCATTTGAACCATTTGCAACAAAATTACTGTCGGTAATTGCACTCTGCAAGACACAAAAAACATCGCACTTCCCTCCACATCTGATCCAGCCTGCAGAAATTCGCAACCTCTCCGCCAGGGTATACCTCACTAATTATGCAAACAACAAACGTAGAGAACAAAACAGTAACACTTACTGGGACTTAACTTCAGCACCTTAGTGGCTACTTATGATTATTACTTCACTTGCTTAAAAGTAGTGAGCCACATTTACTGCACAAAATGAAATACATTGCCCATTAAAAACGACGAAAACTACCACAAAGCTAAGAAGTTGCGCATAGTTAAACACCTTATACACTTCCAGACAGCTACCGATGACCGTAGCAGTCTGGTCTCTTTAATCCCACACACCAACCAACCAACTTCCAGGCAATGAGACACACTCGTTGATGATAGGCAAAAATAACGCTCAAATTTACGTATTCTCAGAACACAGTCTGAGTTTACTTGACACGTGTCACACATGAAAACAGAACTGAAAAGCTGCTAAACGGTCCACTGACTCGACGTGATAATCGCAGATGATAAAAAATAGAACAGTCAGTGCACTTACTCACTGCACACTGATGCTGCGTGTCGAAGAAATTGCAACCCTGAGGTAGTCGAGAGTCATCGACTCCAGGGAGGGTGGCTGGTAAGGTTCCCCTGTCACTGAAATTTAGACGTGACAAGCACTTCTGACATCAAAATGTGGAGGTCCAGGATGGATGACCTCTACACGTGGAAGTTTGAGTTGAGGTGGTGGATTGATGTCGGGATGATGATCCATGGCTGCTCATAAAAAATTCACTGTTAGTCACAGGTTTTACTGAAGAACAAACTAGAACATTCTGTGGTGGAACGTCCTCTATAGTGTGTGCTGAAAACAGCGAGTGTTAAGGAACTGATGCACCAGTTGGCCATGGTCTCAAACGACTGCCTTCTATGGCTGACGGCTGGTTGAACCTGGTAGTTGGCCCACAGGCTGGAAGGTGCTAAACTCACAGCACAGACCTCAAAACCAGCAGTGGGGCCCCACAGTTAGTGAGGGCCAAATCGCATGATGGCTGCTTGTAGCTTCATGTCGCCTCGTCGAGCAGCATACACCTCTCCTCTTAAATAGTAGCTACCAGATAGAGACACCTTTGACAAAATAATGTTAAATTATTTTGGGATGAAGCGTTCTTGCTTCGCATATCACTGCTTGTAACCATTTAGACCATAAGAAGTCTGATGATTGGATGTGTAGTTACTGGCCTACCAACGCATTTGTGCTATTTCGTCTTTATGACGGTGCCAGCCCCTTTCCTGGAGCACAATTTGGGAATCTGCCAGTAGCATTGCTGCACCTGGCGTAATGGTGTTTGTTCGGCCCTGAGCTCGCCCACTCCCAAAATCTTTTGCAACAGCCTTGGCACCATCACAATTTTACTCAGTAGCGCCGAAAAATAGTGATGGCACTGCAGATCGAATAACAGATAAGAAGATACTGAGTCGAACTGTGTTAGACAAGAAATTAATGGCACAACTTCGTGTTATAGGGATTATTTTGAGGCATCAATTGACAGTTTGACAGGGGAGACAAGTGTGTATATGTGGGTGTTGGGGAGGGGACGATGTCTTGAATACAGTTAACAGGTTCTTACTGATGGTCATTAGCTGTGAAGCGCTGAAGAGGCTTGTACGGAATAGACTAGCTTCGGCAGCTGCATGAAACCAGTCTTCAGACTGAAGACTAAAATAACAACATTGAGGAAGGGTCCGGGTGGGAGATGTAGGCTTCTGGTCCACAATTTTGCAAGTTCATTACTGGGAAAATTCATGAATAAGGTAGATCTCGTGTGATTCAGCGCCCTCGGCTGTTGACATGGAAAAGACATTTCTATATTGCTCTAAATGAACGGTGCTGCTCATTCTCGTATGAGAAAACCTATTTATCTCACACTGTTGGCCGATGCAACCAACTGATGTAGTGATTCTTGTATTATTTTGTTGTTGTAAACAGAAGTGTCTCTGGTATGGCATCAAACTTCAACCATATATGGAGTGATCACAGTATAAGTGGTCCGTATCCAACAATAGCAATAACCTCTCTCGAAGGTGGATGAGCGAGTGGAAGTTGTGAGCTGTACCAGTTACCTCTCCTGCTTGCGAAGGTTGAAGGAAGACAGAGAATGTAAAGAAAATAGTCGTGATCACCTACCACCTGCCAACAGGTAGTCAGCTCAGTAACGTCAATTGAAATTAACCAAGCAGTGCTTGTTGATTACTATTGCGATTTCCTATTACTCCAGGTTAGTGTTCGAAAGAAAAGAAAAGTTAAAGATGTGGTTCCAATGTAATTATTATAATGCAAGTGCATAACACGATCGGTCAATCGAATTATGCTGTATAGTTCTTTGGTGCACCATAAAAGTTCTGATAAATTGCTAATCAGTATTTGGATCACACCAATGGCGGACAGGCTCCTCCTCAGCAGTTTTGCATTTCTTTTACGAATAGCTGTACACAAAGCTGATAAAGATATTAATAGAAAGAGATATGTTTAGTTTGTTAAATTAATACATGTGAAAGGTGTTTCTTTAAATATACTTAAACAGGAGGGTCGTTTGAGAAGTCTGTGCAAAGTCCGAGAGATACCACCACCGGCGCCTATCGAGGTCACGTTTAGTTGGTAGCATCTTTGCAAAGAACGCACACCAAGTTTTTTCTCATATTGGTCTATTCCTTTGTGTTTGGTATTCGTGTTAATCAAGGAAGTCGAGTGACTGTCCACATATGGACGAAAAATAATTTAGTGTGGTGATTAAACTTTTCTTTATGAAAGGCAAAATGACTCAGGAGACTAAAGAGAAGCTTGGTAAACATTATAGTCACTCTGCGCCTTCGCTTAGATCAGTTTACAAGTGATTTCAAAATTTTAGGAGTGGCGTATGGAAACAAGTGAAGCTGAACGTTCTGGACGCCTTTTGGAGTCACGACCCCAGATATCATGGATAAAATCCATGATATGGTGATGGATGACAGAAGAGTTAAGGTGCATGAGATTGCCAGTGCTGTGGGCATCTCGAATGAACGGCTACATAATATTTTGCATGAACATTTGGACAAGAGAACTATCCGCAAGATGCTTTCCGCTTATGGTCACGGTTGACCAAAAGCGGAATTGTGGGAAGTGTTGCAAGGATGGTTTCCTGCTGTTCAGAAGACTTTGCTGTACTTTGAGCATCGTTTCGTCCTTGTAGATGAAAAATGGATACATTAATATACTCCTGATACAAAAACAGCAATCTAAACAATGGGTTACCAAGGGAGAATATGAATTTTGATGTTCTCCGGTAAAAAGGAAAGAGGAGAAACGAGACTGGTAATGTACTTCAGACCCCCACCCTATCAAAGAACAAATCTTGGTGGATTTTTAGTTGTGCAATGGGAAGATGGGAGTGAGACATTTGGATAGCCTACACTGGATGTTACTCAACATCTACACTGAACAAGCAGTATAGCATAGAAGGACAAATTTGTAAACATATTTAAATATCAGGGAGAAGCAATAAACATTTTGAAGTTTACCTGTGACTCTGCACTTCTGCCAGAGACAGCAAAGAACATGGAATAACAGTTGAATGGAATAGATAGTGGCCTGGAAAGGGATTATAAGATAATCCTAAATGGAACTAAATGAAAGGTAATGGAATGTATTCGAATTAAACATAACAGTACCAACGGATTTTACATAAGGTGTACTACAAAAGGAGGGCATAATATATGACCAACACAAAGATACACGGATGCGTTAATTTTCGTTGTCTGTTACTCACAACATACTTTTTAAAGATATATTTAAGTGTAAGAAGGGTCGTAAACCTGAAAATATGAATATGACCCATGTTCTGAAAATTCACATCCACTGACAAGACATAAATTTTCTCGTTAAGTTTTACTGGTAAAACAAAGACTGTATCGACACGATACTCGCAGGGGAAAAAAAGAACAGTCAGTGCAATCACCCACTGAATACAGATGCTGTCTGTCGACGAAACTGCAACTCTCAGGTAGGCGAGAGTCATCGTCTCCTGGGAGGGTGCCTTTTAAGTTTCCTCTGTCACTGAAATTTAGTGGTGACACACACTTCTGACGTCGAAATGTAGAGGTCGCCCCAGGGCGAAGATGGCGGCAAAAGACTTGCCAAACGGACGCACGTAAGGCCTCCCCGGTTTGTCTGAGACACAGGTTCCACTCACTGTCTGTGTCTGAAGCTATCGCTGAGCCAGATGCTGTCGCCTGTCCTGTTTCAGAGGAAACCACTCAGCCTGCAAGATCCAGGCAATCGCAGAGGGTGGGCTTATTGGTAGTTGGGAGCTCCAACGTTAGGCGTGTTATGGGGCCCCTTAGGGACTTAGCTGACAAGAAGGGTAAGAAATCAAAAGTGCATTCCATGTGCATACCGGATGGAGTTTTTCCAGGTGTGGGAAGGGTCCTCCCTGATGCCATGAAGAGCACAGGGTGCAGCCAACTGCAGGTGGTTGCTCCCGCCGGTTCCAGTGATGTGTGTCACTATGGATCAGAAAACATTCCTTCTGGTTCCGAGCGGTTAACAGAAGTGGTAAAGGCAGCCAGTCTGGCCTGCAAGATGAAAGCAGAGCTGACCATTTGCAGCATAGTCGACAGGACCGATTGCGGACCTCTGGTACAGAGCCGAGTGGTGGGTCTGAATCTGAGGCTCAGATGGTTCTGCGAGCGTGTAGGATGCAGATTCCTCGACTTGCAGCAACGGGTGGTAGGGTTTCGGGTTCCGCTGAATAGGTCAGGTGTCCACTATACGCAAGATGCGGCTACATGGGTATCGGGGGCTGTGTGGCGTGGATTGGGCGGTTTTTTTAGTTTGGAGTGTCTCGGGAAAAGCTTCAGTCAGGAGGGGTGCAAGCTGAACACACGATGAACATAGATACAGGAATCATTGGCATAACAGTTGTAAATTGTGGTAGCTGTGTTGGGAAAGTACCGGAGCTTCAAGCGCTAATAGAAAGCACTGATGGTCCAATCGTTATAGGCACTGAAAGCTGGATAAAATCATATATCAGCTCAGCCGAAATTTTTGCCAAGAACCTAACGGTGTGCCGGCCGCGGTGACCGAGCGGTTCTGGACATTTCAGTCCGGAACTGCGAGACTGCTTCGGTCGCAGGTTCGAATCCTGCCTCTGGCATAGGTATGTGTGATGTCCTTAGGGTGGTTAGGTTTAAGTAGTTCTACGTTCTAGGGGTCTGATGACCGCTGATGTTAAGTCACAGTTCTCAGAGCCATTTTTGAACCTAACGGTGTTCCGAAAAGATAGGCCAAACACCGTTGGCGGTGGCGTGTTTGTTGCTGTCAGAAGTAGTTTAACTTGTGGCGAAATTGAAGTACATACTTCCTGTGAGTTAGTATGGGCAGAGGTCATTGTTGGCAACCGGAATAAAATCCTGAGTTTGATTTCAAACACGTATCCGACTCATACCATAACAGTTGGTGGTGACTTCAATTGACCCATGGTATGTTGGCGAAAATACATGTTTAATTCCAGAAGCACGCATAAAATACCATCACAAATATTGCTAAATGCATTCTCTGAAAATTATTTCGAGCAGTTAGTTCATGAGCCCACGCGAATAGTAAATGGTTGTGAAAATACACTCTACCTCTTAGCAACAAATAATCCTGAGTTAATAACGATCATCAAAACCGATATAGGGATTAGTGAACACATGGTTGTCGTAGGGTGATTAAACATTGTAATCCCCAAATCCTAGAAAAATGAGTGAAAAAAAATAATTATTCAAAAAAGCAGATAAAAATTCAGTTGACGCCTACCTGAGAGGCAATCTCTACTCATTCCAAATTAATAACATAAGTGTAGACCAGACGTGGCTTAAATTCAAAGAAGTAGTATCGGCAGCAGTTGAGAGATTTATAACAAATAAAAAAACAAACGACGGAGCTGATCCTCCTTGGTACACAAAACGAGTTAGAACACTGTTGCAGAAACAACGAAACAAACATGCCAAATTGAAACAGACACAAAATCCCGAAGACAGGCCATCCTTTACCGGAGCTCGAAATTTAGCGCGGAGCTCAATGCGAGACACCTATAGCAGTTCCCACAACGAAACTTTGTCTCGAAACCTGGCAGAAAATCCAAAAAGACTCTGGTCGTTTGTGAAGGACGTTAGCGGCAAGAAACAATCAATGCCTCCTCTGCGCGATAACATTGGAGTTACTAAACACAGTTTTCCGAAATGCCTTCACAAAAGAAGACGAAGTAAATATCCCATAATTCGAATCGAGAACAGCTGCCAACATGAGGAACGTAGAAGTAATTAACCTTGAAGTAGTGAAGCAACTAAAATCGCTTAATAAAAAAAAGTTTTCTGGTCCAGAATGTATACTAGTTAGGTTCCTTTCCGAGTATGCTGATGGATTAACAATCATATACAACCGTTCGCTCCACAAAAGATCTGTAACCAAAGACTGGAAAGTTGCACAGGTCAGACCAATATTCAAGAAAGGTAGTAGGAGTAATCCACTAAATTACAGGCCCATATCGTTAACGTCGATAGGCAACAGGATTTTAGAACATATATTGTGTTCGAAAATTATGAATTACCTCGAAGGAATCGGTCTATTGACTCACAGTCGACACGGCTTTTCGAAAACATCGTTCCTGTGAAACACAACCAGCTCTTTATACACATGAAGTTCTGAGTGCTATTGACAAGGAATTTCATATCGTTTTCGTATTACTGGATTTCCGGAAGGCTTTTGACACTGTACCACACAAGCTGCTTGTAGTGAAATTGCGTGCTTATGGAATATCGTCTCTGTTATGTGACTGGATTTGTGATTTCCTTTAAGAGAGGTCACAGTTCGTAGTAATTGACGGAAAGTCATCAAGTAATTCGGAAGTGATTTCAGGAGTTCCGCAAGGTAGTGTTATAGGACTTTGCTGTTCCTTATCTATAACTATGATTTGAGAGACAGTCTGAGCAGCTGCCTTCGGTTGTTTGCAGATGACACTGTCGTTTATCGACTAATAAAGTTATCCGAAGATCAAAACAAAATCGAAAACTATCTATAAAAAATATCTGAATGGTGCGAAAAGTCCTGTTGACCCTAAATAACGAAAAGTGTGATGTCATCCACATGAGTGCTAAAATGAACTCATTAAACTTACGTTACCTGATAAATCAGTCTAATCTAAAAGCCATAAATTCAACTAAATACGTAGGTATTACAATTACCAACAACTTTAATTGGAAAGAACACGTAGAAACTGTTGTTGGGAAGGCTAAAGAAAGGCTGTGTTTTATTGGCAGGACACTTAGGAAATGTAACATACCTACTAAGGAGGACACTTCGCTACAAGAGGATACTACGCTTGTCCGTCCTCTTTTAGAATACTGCTGCACAGTGTGGGATCCTTACCATATAGGACTGATGATGTACATCGAAAAAGTTTAAAGAAAGGCCGCACGTTTTGTATTATCACGAAAAATGGGAGAGAGTGTCACAGAAATGATATAGAATTTGGGCTGGAAATCATTGAAAGAAAGTCGATTTTCGTTGCGACGGAA
Organism: Schistocerca gregaria; assembly: GCF_023897955.1. NCBI lineage: Eukaryota > Metazoa > Arthropoda > Insecta > Orthoptera > Acrididae > Schistocerca > Schistocerca gregaria. The sequence goes on along the minus strand of NC_064931.1, from coordinate 396,517,207 downwards.
TCTTCTCACGAAATTCCAATCACAAACTTTCTCCTCTGAATGCGAAAATATTTTGTTGACACCGGCCTACAAAGGGAGGAACGATCACTACGATAAAATAAGGGAAATCAGAGCTCGTAAGGAAAGATATAGGTGTTCATTCTTTCCGCGCTCTACTGACATTGGAATAAGAGAGAATTTTGAATGTGGTTCGATGACCCTTCTGCCAGGCACTTAAATGTGATTTGCAGAGTATCCATGTAGATGTACATGTGGATGTCTGAGTTAAGGTGGTGGACTGTTGTCGGAATGATGATAGGTGGCTACTCATAAAAACTTCGCTATTAGTCATACATTTTACTGAAGAACAAACTAGAACATTCTGTGGTGCCATGTCCTCCATAACAGCGAGTGTTAAGGAACTGACGCAACAGTTGGCCATGGTCTCAGGCGACTGCTTTCTATGGCAGAGGGCTGTTTGCACTTGGTAGTTGGCCTGAAGGTGGCCCACTGGCTGGAAGATGCTAAGCCACAGCACTGTTCTTAAAACCAGAAGCAGGGGCCCACAGTTAGTGCAGGCCAAATCTCGTGATCGCTAATTGCAGCTTCATATCGCCTCGGGGAACAACATACGCCTCTCCGTCTAAATAGTGGGTACCAGAGTGAGATACCTTTGACAGAAAATAATTGTAATTTATGTTGGGTCTGAACGATCTTGCTATGCCAATCACAGCCCTCAACCATGTAGACCACTGGCTGGTGGCTGGAAGATGCTAAGCCACAGCACTGTTCTTAAAACCAGAAGCAGGGGCCCACAGTTAGTGCAGGCCAAATCTCGTGATCGCTAATTGTAGCTTCATATCGCCTCGGGGAACAACATACGCCTCTCCGTCTAAATAGTGGGTACCAGAGTGAGATACCTTTGACAGAAAATAATTGTAATTTATGTTGGGTCTGAACGATCTTGCTATGCCAATCACAGCCCTCAACCATGTACACCATAAGAAGTCTGGTGATATTATGTGTAGTAACTGGCCTACAAACGCCTTTCTGCTGTGTTGTCGTTATGGCAGTGCCAGCCCCTTTCCTGGAGCAGAGTGTGGGAATCTACCAGTGGCGTTGATGCATCTGACGTAATGGTGTTTGGTCGGCTGTGAGCTGGCCCACTAACTAAGTCTTTTGCAACAACTATGGAAATATCACTTTTGTATCCCGCCTGGAAGGCAGCGTGTTGGCATGTTGGCGTGTTGGCGTGTTGGCATGTTTCAATTTGCACAACGAGAAATCCAGTGGCTGGAGTAGCAAAATGTATGTGCTTCAACAATATATGTTCTTTGATGGGATGGGGCTGTGAATTACATGTCCAGCTTCATTATTCCGCTCTTCTTTTTATCTGAAGAGTGCAAAATTCATATTTCAGTGCATATATGGCAAAAATTCAAACTTTCATTTAGGACAACATGGATTACCAAGGATTCACGTGCTACCAGTTGTGGAGAAACATATTGGAATGAGCGTCTCTACTATTTCAGAACATTAAATGCTATTTTTGTAACTTAAAGAAGAGCACAGTACATTGAGATAACTATTACTTGATCGAAAGGTATGCCAGTTCCGTTCGAACCCACTAGCGTGAACAAAGAGAAAAGACGGTTACAGATGCAGTAAAGGGAAATGTCTTTAGTGTGTACTGTGGGATTGGAGAAGTGTGAGGTACGAAAACTATTGTATCCTTTTCATGAGTTTACGCCTCTTATCTTCAGATATCATTTTTAAATGACGAATGGTCATCAGAGGAAAGTTGCTACCTCACCATATCTCTGGACCAATAGTTTTCATCTAAGTATAATTGGAGGCGTTTATGTAAAAGTCCGATTTCAGAAGCTTCTCTGTGCTGGTGCGCCTGACTCAAATGCGTCAAAATTGTCATTGTCCATGTCAACAGAAGGTACAATGCAGGAGATTTCTCCAGTTCTAATTACTTGGACGCCGCTTTGAAGCGCTACAAAAACCCACATGTTTTAAAAGTTATAAAATAAGCTATTGCGTATAAGAATTACAGTAGGAATAGCATACATATCGTGAAAAGTTCTTTCATCAGCGTGTTATCAGTTCCTTCATTTCCGGCTATTTCTCCCTCCTCAGAGAGCTTTTCGCACGAAGACATTGTAACATTGTCAGCTGCTTATTCCAACGACTATCGTTAGAATGGTTCAGTTATCTATCATGATCTTTAGGAAGACCACTTTTCTTTACTTAAGGGAAACGTTCCTTCGCTGCAACCAAAAGACCATGAAATTATGGACAATTGGCGCATATATACTGCGCATTAAAGATATTAAATACCAAGGGACATAAATCGTGTAAACAATTCTCTTAGAATGTTACCGACCGGTTTTTGTTCATCTGGAAACTGCGTTGTAAAGAAAACGCGAGATCTGAGAGTTCAGACAATAAAAAAGGAGACAGCACATGTCAGATAATTGTTTCTTCTCGCACTGGTTGTCCATCTGTCCGTAGTTGCAGAGTACGCGTCTTCTGTTATACTACCTCAGGCATAGACTTTTAACACTTTCTGCCACCTACCGCGACACAGTTGTGGGGTGAGATATAATGGCCTTTGCAGTGTCGATTAACTTCTGAACTAGATCCATAAGACCCTCACCTCTTATAGTTCTGTACGACCTTACGTTTCGTGCACATATAGGAACTCAATTATCGACAGTTATCTCCTGAGCGGGTTTAGGAAGTCGTTTCTCGTTCACATAACACCTTTCTTTATTAGACACACATGGATGGCGAGAAATGTACGAATTTCCACTTGACACTTCGGCGTGAGAGTAAATTTCACAACGCAGCGAACAGCAAAGAAAATGAACGCTTTTCTTAGCGCCATCCGCAATAGACTTTAATATGGTCCAAATTGTACTTTTAAAATTCGTTCCAGGCTCTACTCACCACTGATTAGTTTTTCTTTTACTTCCCTTTTTATTGACATGTGCTCCTTCTTCTGCAAACCATGTTTAGTTTCCCGCTCTCATTTTGTGTGTTATGAAACAAGTGAAGGAATCCCACCACTCCACTAAACACTGCTCTACTCACCCCTCGTAGCCCGTACCTTACAATTGCGTCGAGTGCTACCAACAGTTCGTAGGTGCGCCACACCAGTGCTTGCGCAAGACAGTGACGTCACGGTCTCGCTCAGTGTGGAGCAGTGAGGTCGCGGCCCGTGGGCTGCGACCTTTCGCGCAACTCAGCTCAGTCCGTGGCATACGTGTTCTTTCGCAACAGCACTGCTCGGCCCTTGGGTGACGTCAGGGACTCGCTCTGCCCGAGACTGCTGCAGCCCAGTGCGGCTGCAGCTCGTGGGCCGAGGCTCCTCGCACGACTCTCTCGGCGGACCTCGTTTTGGCTGCTCCTCCCGAACCGGCAGCGCGAGGCAAGGCTCGCACGCCTGCCCTGGCTACGGTCTTGGACGGGCCGCGCATTGATTCCCACCTCTGCTGCAAAGTGCACAACCAGAGCTCACACTCAGCCGGTTGTCACCGACCGATTAACGTCATACAAGCCAACTGCGAAGTCCCTCCAGCAGAGGCTGCATCAATTACCACGGGAAGACACGTCCCTCAACTGATCCCTCTTATCCTCAGAACATTGATACCTTTCAAATTTTAAGTTAGTGTATCTTGTACAAATATCTCACAAGCGAATGTAAATGATTTGTCAAACTGTTTATTTAAAACATGTCAAATAATGTATTGTTTTTCTTGTATACACCAGTCTTGTAATTTTGTTGTACACGACTTGAATGAGTAATCATGTAACGGCCAGTATAGTAGTCAAATGTATCGGAGACAAACGTAAGACATCAAGAAAATATTTATTTCTTTATGTTTATGAAATATGTGATTACCAGAGAGTCCACAAGTGTTAAAAAGTACATGTAAAACTTTCTATGGTGAAAAAGAACAGAGATACCTTCACATTTTTTCTGCAATCAGCTAGGGGATGCCTTCCTGTTTCCTATCGTCCTTTGTTCTTCCGCTTTCGCTGTGTAAGTATCTACACTACAGTCCATTAAAACTGCTACACCACGAAGATGACGTGCTACAGACGCGAAATTAAAATGACAGGAAGAGGATGCCGAGATATGCAAATGATTACCTTTCCAGAGCATTCACGCAAGGTTGCCGCCGGTAGCGACACCTACAACGTGCTGACATGAGGAAAGTTTCCAACCGATTTCTCGTACGCAAACAGCAGTTGACCGGCGTTGCCTGGTGAAACGTTGTTGTGATGCCTCGTGTAAGGAGCAGAAATGCGTACCGTCACGTTTCCGACTTTTTTAAAGGTAGGATTGTAGCCTATTGCGATTGCAGTTTATCGTATTGCGACATTGCTGCTCGCGTTGGTCGAAATCCAATGGCTGTTAGCAGAATAAGGAATCGGTGGTTTCAGGGGGATAATACGGAACGACGTGCTGGATCACAACGCCCTCGCATCAGTAGCAGTAGAGTTGACAGGCATCTTATCCGCTTGTCACGGAGCGTGCAGCTACGTATCGATAGCTGAGTCAACAGTTGGGGACGTTTGCAAGAGAACAACCGTCTGCACGAAAAGTTCGAAGACGTTTGCAGTAGCATGGACTATCAGCTCGTAGACCATAGCTGCAGTTACCTTTGACGCTGCATCACAGACTGGAGTGCCTGCGATGGTGTATACAACGACGAACTTGGGTGCACGAATGGGAAAACGTCATTTTTTCGGATGAATCCAGTTTCTGTTTACAGCATTATGATGGTCGCATCTGTGTTTGGCGTCATCGCAGTGAACGCACATTGGAAGCTTGTACTCGTCATCGCCATACTGGCGTATCAACCGGCGTGATGGTATGGGGTGCCATGGGTTACACGTCTCGGTCACCTCTTGTTCGCACTTTGAACAGAGGACGTTACATTTCAGATGCGTTACGACCCATGGCTCTGCCCTTCATTCGATCCCTGCAAAATCCTACATTTTAGCAGGATAATATACGACCGCATGTTGCAGGACCTGTACTGGCCGTTCTGGATACAGAAAATGTCCGACTGCTGCCTGGACAGCACATTCTTCAGATCGCTCACCAATTGAAAACGTCTGGTCCATGGTGGCCGAGCAACTCGCTCGTCACAATACGCTAGTCAATAGTCTTGATTAACTGTCGTATCATGTTGAAGCTGCATGGGCACCTGTACATGTGCACGACATCCAAGCTCTGATTGACTCAGTGCCCAGGTGGTTGTTCTGGGTACTGATTACTCACGATCTATATACCCAAATTGCCTGAAAATGTAATCACATGTAAGTTATAGTACAATATATTTGTCCAATAAAACAGTTTATCATCTGCATTTCTTCTTGGTGCAGCAATTTTAATGGCCGCTAGTGTATCTTGTTAGCTCATAAGAACGATGAATATGTTTAAGTGTATTTAAATTAATAACTTTCAGAAGTATTAACTTAACATATGTCTTTGTGTTCAGTTTTTCGTGAAAGATACGCAACTGACTACCTGCCGGTAAGTGGTAGATGATCACTACTACTTCCTTTACATTCTCTATCTTCCTTCCAGCTTCGCAAGCAGGCAAGGTAACAGTTACAGCTCACAACTTCCACTCACTCATTCACCTACCAGAGAGGTTGTAGCTATTGCTGGCTGGGGAGCACTTATACTGTGGTCACTCCGTGTGTGGTTGCAGTTTAACATCAAACCAGACACAATTCTGTTTACAACAACAAAATATACAAGAACCGTTACATCAGTTCGTTGTATCGGCGAATAGTGTGAGCTAAATAGCTTTTCTCATACGGGAATGAGCAGCACCGTTAATTTAGAGTAATATAGAATCGTCTCTTGCCATGTCAACAGCCGAGGGTGCTGAATCACACGAGATCTACCTTACTCATGAGTTCTCCCAGGACAGAGCTTGCACAATTATGGACCAAAAACCTCCCTTTCCTTCATATTTCCTTCCCCAATGTTGTTGTTGTGGTCTTCAGTCTGAAGATTGGTTTGATGCAGCTGCCCAAGCTAGTCTATTCTGTGCAAGCCTCTTCCGCGCTGCACGACTAACGCAATGTACATCAGTTTGAACCTGCTAATTGTATTCAAGACTTTGTCTCCATCTACAATTTTAACACCCCCCCCTCCCCGCCAACACCCACATATACACACATCTCTCCATTACCTAACTGACAAGTCCTTGATTGTGGTATCGATAGCTACGATGCCACGACGTAGGTTGAAGTTGTTAAGTTGGCACTACGACAGACACCGACTACTCGCCCTTCAGCCCTGGGATTCCCAAAGTGGTCGATATCGACCCCTTGGGGTCGATATCGGTTTCCTAGGGGTCTACATAAAGGAAAACTGATTTTGGGGGTCGACGAGGTCTAAAAATCGACCCCTATTAAATAAACACAAGTTCTTGTTTAAATCTTTCAAGATAGGTAGGTACTGTATTGTTTATGTTGTGTTACGTGTACTAAGAATAATTAATATTTTTGTAGGAAATAGGACTGTTGTAGTAATGTAACGTCTCAAGTTCGTACAAGATGAAAAACTCGGCAAGTCTGCGTTTTGCTTTGCTCTCTATTTGACGCTTACTCGATTTAACACGAACGAATTCATGATCAAGTCCAAACTTGTTCCTGATATTTTACTATTTAACGAGCTTGCACTTAGGTTGAAAGTTCATTTTCGTTTTGAAATTCGTTGAATCTTTAACGATAATAACTCATATAAGTACTCATTTATTTCAAGAGATTACATAGTTATTAGATAGGTAGATTAAGTGAAGTAAATTGACCGAAAAAGTGGTAAACACAGCATACAACATATTTTAAATAGGTAGGTATAAAAGTTTTTGTAAAAATTACTTACACTTAAGTTGTTCAGTAGGTAGGTAACTAAACTTTGAAGTGTTCAGTTAGCTTTGGTTTTCGTTCTTATGCTGGTAGGTACCTACTTACCTAATACGAATTTTCTATACCTAATTACCTACTATAGTTACTTACCTGATATAGGTATCCAAGTATATCAATGAGTAAGTCAGTAATATCTAAGAAGAATCCATTACCTGGGTGTGATAAAAATAAGATAGTGTGCAAATTTAACAGTTTATTATTGTTTTTTACTTAGGTAGTTTTTTATTTGCAAGATTACTGAGAGTTTTATGATGGCGGACACGAAAAAAGATGCAGACAATACAGTTTGAACTACTTGAAGTTCGGATTTGTTGTAGCTCCATCAAATCAACACTTGCCGATGTGTCTCATATGTGAAAAAGTAGTCAGTAACGATATCATGAAGCTTTCAAAAATGGATGACCACTTATCAAGAGTACATGTTGACAAAAAAAAACAAGCCCTTGTCATCTTTTCAAGCACTTAAAGAAAAACTAGACAAAAGGCCATCCATAAGATTGATGTTTACGTCATCATCTATTAAATACGACGATGGTTTACGAGCGTCCTATAATACACTCCTGGAAATGGAAAAAAGAACACATTGACAACGGTGTGTCAGACCCACCATACTTGCTCCGGACACTGCGAGAGGGCTGTACAAGCAATGATCACACGCACGGCACAGCGGACACACCAGGAACCGCGGTGTTGGCCGTCGAAAGGCGCTAGCTGCGCAGCATTTGTGCACCGCCGCCGTCAGTGTCAGCCAGTTTTCCGTGGCATATGGAGCTCCATCGCAGTCTTTAACACTGGTAGCATGCCGCGACAGCGTGGACGTGAACCGTATGTGCAGTTGACGGACTTTGAGCGAGGGCGTATAGTGGGCATGCGGGAGGCCGGGTGGACGTACCGCCGAATTGCTCAACACGTGGGGCGTGAGGTCTCCACAGTACATCGATGTTGTCGCCAGTGGTCGGCGGAAGGTGCACGTGCCCGTCGACCTGGGACCGGACCGCAGCGACGCACGGATGCACGCCAAGACCGTAGGATCCTACGCAGTGCCGTGGGGGACCACACCGCCACTTCCCAGCAAATTAGGGACACTGTTGCTCCTGGGGTATCGGCGAGGACCATTCGCAACCGTCTCCATGATGCTGGGCTACGGTCCCGCACACCATTAGGCCGTCTTCCGCTCACGCCCCAACATCGTGCAGCCCGCCTCCAGTGGTGTCGCGACAGGCGTGAATGGAGGGACGAATGGAGACGTGTCGTCTTCAGCGATGATAGTCGCTTCTGCCTTGGTGCCAATGATGGTCGTATGCGTGTTTGCCGCCGTGCAGGTGAGCGCCACAATCAGGACTGCATACGACCGAGGCACACAGGGCCAACAGCCGGCATCATGGTGTGGGGAGCGATCTCCTACACTGGCCGTACACCTCTGGTGATCGTCGAGGGGACACTGAATAGTGCACGGTACATCCAAACCGTCATCGAACCCATCGTTCTACCATACCTAGACCGGCAAGGGAACTTGCTGTTCCAACAGGACAATGCACGTCCACATGTATCCCGTGCCACCCAACGTGCTCTAGAAGGTGTAAGTCAACTATCCTGGCCAGCAAGATCTCCGGATCTGTCCCCCATTGAGCATGTTTGGGACTGGATGAAGCGTCGTCTCACGCGGTCTGCACGTCCAGCACGAACGCTGGTCCAACTGAGGCGCCAGGTGGAAATGGCATGGCAAGCCGTTCCGCAGGACTACATCCAGCATCTCTACGATCGTCTCCATGGGAGAATAGAAGCCTGCATTGCTGCGAAAGGTGGATATACACTGTACTAGTGCCGACATTGTCCATGCTCTATTGCCTGTGTCTATGTGCCTGTGGTTCTGTCAGTGTGATCATGTGATGTATCTGACCCCAGGAATGTGTCAATAAAGTTTCCCCTTCCTGGGACAATGAATTCACGGTGTTCTTATTTCAATTTCCAGGAGTGTATAAACTAACCTAACGTACACTGAAATGCTGTGAAAATGAGGACGTACTTGATTATCTTCTGTTTCGCAAGGAGCAATTTGAAAATGGAGTTAAGTATGCGACAACAAGAGGAATGTAGGAAAATGATGACATCGATGCGAGCGGAATCAGTAAGGTAGTCAATTTTTTCTAGTTGAGTACGTATTATAGTGTATGTCTACTGAGGTAGCAGCGACACAGGTGAGTTGAATACTGTATTTGATGCTTTTGAGGAGTACAGAGAATCATTCATGTCTAAACTTACTCACCTCTGTGTTAAAGGGTAAGAGAGAGTGCACAGGAAGATCGATTGAGATAGAGCGTTGACTCATATACTTTAGAGAAGGACAAGTTGCTGAAGGTCAATTTTTTCCGGTGTTCTATTTGGATGCTTTAGTCACGTGATATAGCCTGCATTCTAGTCGTATGCAGCTACGTGTTCCGTATGTGGTTTGAATCATTGTCTACTTGCGATCGTTAACGGTGAACCCGTTGGTCATCAGAGGACTTCCATCTCATGTGTGATGGAAGTTAATACATTTCTCTAAACACACTTTGATTTACGTGATCCCTACCCTGTCGCATGCTTGGTGCCAAATCGAGAGTTCAGCGTCATAACTAAGTTAGCTGTGGGTATTTGTGAGGGGCTGTAATCATTGTGTACACACTTACCCGACAGATGGGCTGTTTTCAGAGTTGGTGACGGGATGACTTGTAATTTTCACATATTGGACGCTGCTGTTATGCGTATCTGTTTGCTTGTAGGATGTACCGCCTGCTACAAACTATCATTTTTATATAGACCTGATGGAGTAATAGTATAATTACTGACCCATTATCGGATGTGATCAGTGGGCACTATATGTGTCTGCTCGTATCATAGAAAGAAAAAGTTTTTCGATTGGGTGAGAGATAGCTCAGCGTAGGGGGACTGGGGATAAGGCTGTATGTCTGACAGGACGGAAAAATAGGCGATCTAGGGTTATCGCCCGTTTTTAAGTGCTGAATGTTCTAGTCTTAGGAGTGTGTGATTGTTTATGTTCTCTCTCTCTCTTTCTCTCTCTCTCTCTCTCTCTCTTCTACCGGAACCTGCGATGCACTAATCCTAGACTCTAGAACAATGCTTTACACATGATAGATTGGATGATTTAATTAAAAATGTGTCGAACTACGTTGTGTATAAATATCGCTCCGTTCTTGTTCTTCTTAACTGTATGCTATTAAATTAAGGCACTTTGAGATCTGTTACTATAGATCGATATGGTGCGCTAAGCTCCAAGACGTGGTTACATTCCGAGAAATGTGGTGCACTTGGAGGGGCTAGGACTAGGAAAGCTCTGTTCAGTCAAGAGAGGTGGAATGTAGCTGTATTCGTCTGCTCGGTTGAGGAATAATTGGGTAGTGATGTTGCGGGGTAGGTTACTCAATGCTGAGGTGAAGATGGTCTTTTAACGTAAAAGGGCGAGATTGCTCTGTGACCGCTATACGCAGAGAGATTGATAGGGTACTATGCGTGAGGACTTAGAAATATGTATTGTGTTGTCTGGTACACTTTGTTAATTTTTATGTGTTCGAGAATTAAGTGTGAATGGACGTGCTGAGCAGTCATCTATGAATGTTCGCAATGCAGAGGAGGTATGGCGTAGCTATGATAGTGAAATTAGGAAAACAAGCTGCCACATGATTGGTCAGTGTTGGACCCAATGTAAAATTTTTCGCGATATCAGCTGTTATGGATAATATTACAGTAGATCGGTGGTGTCTTACCCATCGCATCTGTGCATAATGATTGACTGACAATGCTTGTTTGAGTTGGGGGACAAATTTTGGTTGATGGACCGCAACTTTTGGGGTTGCTAGCACCGAAAACGGTGATCCCGTACTTGTGTACAAAAATGACCAATCACTAGAAATGGAACGCAGAGTTATAAACTATTCGGTCACTCCAACATATTAGTTTAAATGTAGAGGTGGTCAATCACTTTAGAGGGAAGTCACCACAACGCGACCAGGCTCTTCTAGTTTCATTGTGTTGTGGCTGTCCTTTATTTAAAATCATTCAATATTACGCTATCGACTGTAAGAATACCATTTAAATGGTGGAAGGTATACTTTCCTGTGAGAGGGCGCGCATCAGTCATTGTTAATGTCTGTTTAGAATCAGACACTGACGCTGAAGTCGCGGCAGAAAGACGAAATATTCGTCAGTGTGCAAAATCATGTTAGAAAACACTGTCTGAACAAGGGTCTGACTTGGTGAGCTGTTGGGAATGCTTGGATGGTCACACTCTGAGTTATTCGGGGAGAGTATTGTGAATTCGCTTTGTCCTCGCTGGAGGTGGATCACATTGGTGTCTTTGTGACTTGTAAATATGATGAGCTTTTTAGCTGGTAATTTTTTTCTCTGTTTGATGGTAGAGGGTAAAGATGATTGGGTGTTGAGGACCTGTTGTATCTAGTTTGGGACGTACAACATTGCGCTCATTCCCGGCGAATGGTCAAAACAAGGTCCTGATGCAGTGACTGAGCTCGTCCTGTTTCTATACAGGCTGCAGAAGTTAATAGATATATCTTTCTCCAACTTAAATTGCAGAGATCAGATGGGTGAAGATAAATGCGTACTCATCTGTGCTTAGAAAGGGAGAATGCTTTTTTATTAGTAAGTGAATTGTGGCGGGAGTGAATATGGTTTTATATATGCGAGTGTTTAAGATTTGTGAGTGGAAATTGCCAGGGAAGGGTGAATGACGTCTGGTTTGCTGGTTGTGGGAGACACTGTTTACATCTCATGCTGGAGATGCAAGAGGGAGATAGAGATCAGCGCTATTCTATAGTCCATTTGTGCACTGTATGTCGTTACACAACAGCTGGAGAGCAGGTATAAAGAGAGCACACTTCAGCATGCTGGTCCTGGGGCTGAGTAAATGGCTGTTTAGATGGACAGATATGTCGCTTTGACATGCCACCGCCGGCACTCGGACGCTCGCTTTGTATGGCACTATGGCATTAGTTTGAGCATTAAGTACTTGGTTTAGTGGTTATTGAATTAAGAACTGTAATATTGATGGTCATGTCCTCAGCAGGACCGCTGTATAATTGTGTGAGAGTGTTTACGTACTTGAAGATATGGTTCACGATTGGTGATGTTAAGCTGATGGTGCAATTTAGCTACCTCAGTAAAAAATAGCTGTCTCCTGCTGAAATAAAGAAAGAAAGGGATGACCCTGCCCCCACACCTGATGGATGAGTTATTAGATAAGAGCAAGTGATAGTTGTTGAATGATGCTATGGGTTCGGATACAGGAGTCTCTAAACGGCTGGGCGAGATTTTTTTATGTAGAAATTTATGCAATCAATAGATAGTGATATTCTACCGCTAGTGACAAGAGTTAAGAGCAGAAAAATAGGTCCAAATCGAGTGCTAGCAGAATGTTGAGACAATGGTAATAATATTTAATTAAGGGTGGAGGTGGTAAATGTGGACAATGTGAGTGTCGTATGTGCTTGACGCTCTGTATAAAAGGTTCACTCTTTAATTGGGTGTGGTATTTCTGGGTGTGTGTAACATTAATTTTAGTGTTGAAAATGCGAGAAAGATGAGGTGATTGGTATTTAGGTAGAGGCTACGTTTGTAATTCGAAAAGAGGGAATGAGAAAGGTAAATTGATTGATGGACATGGTTTGTGGAGTGATAAATGAACATAAAGATAGGGTTGAGGACGTTTGTTTATGTTGATGGTGGGATGCGTGAGAGGCTAGGTGCAGTGGGAGAAGTAAATTAGATCTATTTTTTTTTTAATGTTCTAAACTAAGAATAATATTGAGAAGGTTTTAGATGGCTGGTCACGCGCCGAGGCGAGAGCAGGGATGTGTAGTTATGTTTAGTTAAAAGGCCGTGTAATGTCGTGTCAGGAATAATGCGCAGCGTATCATAGGAGGTAAAGACATGTGCTGTTGCTATGATGTGTCTAGTGTATGGAGACTGCGCTTTGGAATTATAATGCGCTGACATAAAGTTGACTTTCACCCGCGTTCGGTGGTCGCAGCTCAGAGTTGTGACAGATCAGGATCCTGGACAGATGTATGTATGTGCTTTGACAGCTGATGAGCGCACTGACCGCGTCAACTCATGCTTGCGGAAGCCGAGCCGGGGGCTGTGTGAGGTCTGAAATCAGACGGATGGGTGACTTCACAATCCTGTGGGCAGGGTGCTGAGGGGGGGGGGGTGGGGGGGGTGGGGGGGGGGGGGACTACCTGCGCACATCTGCTGAGTTATTTTGTGAGCAGATCTGCGGGCTCTGCTATGCATTATTAGGATACTTTACGAGTACTGAGCGTAACTACACATCAGTGTGAAGAATTATTTAGTAGCAGTTTGCTATAATGTGTAATTAAATTATGATTGGGTGAGTGTCTGTGGACTGTGCAACATGGCCCAGGGCACATTTGGGTGGGTGTTTTGTGATAGCATGATAGATATACTGTATGGTTAAATAAGTTGTTCGAAAAAATAAATAGAGTGTTCTCAATGATTACACGCGCCTGCAGTGCAGACCAGAGTAATTGGTTTTCCGTCACTATCTCGGTTACATGCAAGTAGCAAATGTTTTCCTGGCCACATTAACCGAGTGTGTCAACGAGCTATGTGCTATTCTGACAATAAACGTGAAGGCAGGTACAGACCTGAGACGCCGGCGGTATACATGAGAAGAACAACGCGCGGCTTTCACATGTGTCAGAGGAGAGTGCCCTTTCTGGTCAGCTGTCATGAGCACTCGCAAGCTGAACTTGGATGGAGGCTCTGGAACCCCCTACCCGCAGACAGCACACCTGGCGGCCTGCCTTGGAGCGTAATCTAAGGCGCATAGGCCATATCAATTTCTCCTGTGTTAGGCGTGAATGTGACTATGTTGAGTGCATGCCTGGGGAAGACCGAGCAGTGACTTTTGGTCGGTTTGGCAACTGTGGGTGTTTGGGCGCGTCTGTTGCGCTATTTTTCGAACATGTCCGTGCACTGCGCTGTGCTTTATTTGGAGTGTTTAAGAGTACAGTGCTCGTCTGCTGATATTGTGCACTGCAATTTTTAAGAGCTGTTTGCTATTGTGTGGTGAAATTGGGAGTTGTTTACGTGTTTCTGGCCTGTGTCAGATGACAACAGTCGGATGAGTGCGGATGTTTCCTGACAAATATAATTCACGACTAAATAAAAGGACTCGAAATAACTAGAGTGCAGTCATTCCTTACTTCCCCAAGCAGTACAGCGCAGTCTGAGCGGTTTTGGAGTAAAAACGGCAACGTAGTCGGACTGTGAGTGAGTCAACAAATAACTTGACAAATTTATCTGTAGAGGAGTCAGTGGTCTGGATTGGAATGAATATCTTAATGGGTGTGATTGTGTTGCCACATGTAGTGCACTACTGGAGTTCAGCACCTGCCTTATGTCAGCCTTATATATCTAAACCTATGAGCAGCGAAAGTTTCAAAAAGATATGCCCAAAATAAATGCACCACCTTCCTCCTTCCATCATTCTATGGACTGAAATTATTTCTGAAAGTTAGGACTTGTTTGGCAATTTGGAAGTATATGTTTTGCATTATTTACAAGCGGTTCGCATGTCTGTAGGCTGTGCAATGAGTTATTTTTAACTGAATGAATTTTATCCATATTGGATGCTGTCGAACTCCATGACTGTTCCCGTATGGGGTTGTAGAAAAATATCTGCTACCAGTCACAATAAATGGTTTTTATTCGTCACACGACCTGTTTCGGGCTTGCGCCATCTTCAGGTGTTTATACATTCATTTACATGTCTGTAGTGTTGGAGATCACTGTATAAATACAAAAAAAAAGTGGCAGGTGGCTACACAAATACTAGTGGGACAATTGTAAGTGGTAAGGCAGTATTTGACGAAAATATATCTGTACTTACAAAAAGATGAAGCACCATTATTACAGTTATGCTGTGATGATAGTTTTGCCACTTAATTACACACTTATGTTCAATTTCACGTCCATATATCAGGTATAGCTCCATATTACACTATGATGATGTGCACTTGTGAAATACACTATGTTTACGTACAAACATGTGGGCTGTGGTCCAAGAACTTAGATGTAGCAGATGTAAAGATGTTGCTCACACAGAAACTCGTAGCTTCTGATCAACGAACTTAGCCACAGCTAGTGCAAAGGTGTTGCATATATAGAAATTTAAAAAGCTATTATAGATTGCGACGTTTCTTGACACACATTATGAAATTTTTTGGTTCACATTATTGACGGAATACTTAGATCTAGGAAGTACATTCTTGTTACATATATGAAATTACTCAAATCTATTACAAATGAAAAAATTAAAAATTAAAAAATTTGAAAACTAAAGAATGACAGCTAGAACTGTTTTGAGCCACACTGCTGTCAGAGAACTTCTATCTAGGAAGTACAATAATGTTACATAAATAAACTTTTTTGAAAGCTTTTACACATTATAGAATGCCAGTTACAGCTTGTGTTTACAATATGACTATTACAAATTATGATAATGACCCTTGGACTGTTGTATGACTGCTACATAGAATTTTTATAGAATATTACTTTGTTATTATATCAGAGGATAATTATTTTCTGTTGTTGAACATTTCATGAAATATCACAAGATAGGCTTTATTTGCAAGTTCCACTTATTCGTTCAGAACAAGGTCAGGTGTGTTAGAGCTGTGGATATAAATGTCTAGTTCTTCAAGCAGATTCATTTTTTTGCCTTTGTTCACAGTGTGTAGTATTTGTAGGTTTCCTGTAATGGTAAGGGCTGAGTGGCCATGGTCTTTTAGGTGCATTGCAAAGGTGAATTTATCAAAATTATTTAGCTGGAAGGCATCCATATGCTCATGGTATCTTACAGTGAAACACCTTCCAGTTTGGCCTATGTAGAACTGTGGGCAATTGTCACATAAAAGTTTGTAAATACCTGCTTTGTGGTGGCATTGGTTGTTTGTCTTACTGTTGTGGATGTTGTGCTGTTGTAGCTTGTTGTTCGTGCTGAAAAAGATTTGAATACCAGTTATCCGGAAGAGGTTGGCAATTTGGTATGAAATCGTACCTATAAATGGTATGCAAGCAAATGTGTTTTTTCCTTCTTTTGAATCTGATTTAGTAGGTGTGGATTGTTGCTTTTTGATTTTGTTGTTAAGTTTATCATTTACATCTGGGTTGTATCCATATCTCCGTGCAATGTCTTTTATAATGTTAATTTCTTTTTTTTCATCAGGGAGGCTGAGTGGGATTTTACGTATACGATTGAGTGTGGATCTGAAGAATGCCATTTTGTGTTGTGCTGGATGACATGAGGAGTTGTTAATGACAACGTCACTAGTGGTAGGATTTCTGTAAATCTGGAAGGCATGTTTGTTGTTTACATTAGATATTGTAAGGTCCATAAAATTGATACCTTTATCTACTTGATGTGCTACAGTGAATTTGATGTTGTGCAGGCTGCTGAGGCCCTTAGCAAGTTTCTCAATCTTCTTAGTTGTATCATTGTACAAGATAATAGTATCATCCACATACATACATTTGTAGTATATTATTTTATCTTTAAGTGAACTATCTGATCTGAAAAATTTATTTTCGATGTGGTTAATGTAAATATCTGCAAGTATTCCTGCCAAACTACTGCCCATTGGAAGACCATCTTCCTGTTTATACATTTTGTTATTAAAAGTAAAATAAATATGTGATAGGACCAGTTCTAGCAAGTCAATGAGTTCACATATCTCAGCCTTGGATAGCTTTTTGTGTTTGAATAGGTTGTTTCTAATTATCTGAATAGTGTCATGTACAGGAATGTTGGTGTAAAGGTTTACTATGTCCATTGAAGCAAATTTGGCATCGTCTGGTATTGGTAAGTGATGTGCTCAATAAGTTCGTAGCTATTGTTATCTGAAAAATTGTTTACATAGGTATAAAAGTTACTAAGAATGTCTTTAAGTTTCTTGCTGATAAAATATGCTGGACTGATTCTTGAGTTGCCTACAGGGCGTATAGGGCAGCTTTCCTAATGAATCTTTGGTTGCGAACGTAGTTTTGGTGCAGATGGGTTCATGACAAGGCATTTTAGAACATCAGAGTCAGATAAAAGGAAGTCAGAAGATTTCAGTAGTTTCTTAAGCTGGGCTTGAAATTTGGGTGTGGGTTCATTGTGTATTTCATGTATTTTATTATTCTGGAAAAATTCTAGAAATTTGTTGATATATTCAGATTCATACATAACAACAGCTGAGTTCCCTTTATCAGATTTGACTACCAGAGCTTTGTTTTCAGATGGTTTAGCAGTTTGGAGTCATAGTTATTTGATTTTTGATTCTGTTATTTTTTGTGTATGATATTGTTAACTTGCAACCCAATACTAATCTGTTCATTATTATTTATTTTAGCTAAGTCACATGCCATTTTAGAGCAGACAATTAATTCTTTGATATTGTTATCAGTGAGTAAAGGTGGCATATTATATTTGAGACCCTTCTCAAGTAATTCAGTTTCATTTTTGTCAAATGAGATGGTGGTTGAATTAATCACCCTATCGTAAAAACTGTGTTCTGATGTGGAAGGAGATTGTAGTTGTTGCAGTTTGTTAGGTTTAAGAGCAAGTAATTTCTGATTATGTCTAGTTGACACTACTAGTTGTTCTTTGCACACTTAGTCTTTAATTTTATCTAAAATACACATAAATTACATTTGAGTCAAGGAGTTGCTTAGTGCCAAGTGGAGTTTTAGGCAGTTGTTTGTTAAGGGCATCTTTACGCTTGTATAATGATTGGATTTCAGTTTTTAACCAAACGATTTCACATTTTGACTTTACTATTTTTGCTGACTTAGTGTGGATCTTAACATTAATTTTAATTTATTTCGGTATTACTTTAGACAAAAGGCAGTTTTTGTGGAATTTAATTACTGAAATGGTCTTCATCATATTGATTTTACATGTTTTGAATGCATTGACAGTTCGTAATACCTGGCTAGGTAACATTAAATGAATTTTATCCACAGTGGATGCTGTCGAACTCCATGACTGTTCCTGTATGGGGTTCTTGAAAAAATCCGCTACCATTCAGAATAAAATGTTGTTTATTCATCACACGACCGGTTTCAGGCTTGCTCCCATCTTCAGGTGTTTATACATTCATTTACATGTTTGTACTGTTGGAGATCACTGTATAAATACAAAAAAAAATTTGCAGGTGACTACACAAATACAAGTGGGACAATTGTAAGTGGTAAGGCAGTATTTGACGAAAATATATCTGTACTTACATAAAGATGAAGCCCCATTATTACAGTTATGCTGTGATGATAGTTTTGCCACTTAGTTACACACTTATGTTTAATTTCACATCCATATATCAGGTATAGCTCCATGTTACACTATTATGATGTGCACTCGTGAAATGCACTATGTTTACTTACAAGAATGTTGGGTGTGGTCAAGGAACTCAGATGTAGCCGATGTAAAAATGTTGCTCACACAGAAACTCGTAGGTTCTGGTCAAAGAACTTAGCCACAGCAAGTGCAAAGGTGTTGCATATATAGAAATTTAAAAAGCTGTTATACATTGCGACGTTTCTTGACACACATTATGAAATTTTTTGGTTTACATTTTTGACGGAATACTTAGATCTAGGAAGCACAATGTTGTTACATATATGAAATTACTCAAAACTATTAAAAATTAAAATTATTTTTAACTGTTTACAATTAGCAAGCATATGTCTAGAGCGTTATAAATGAGTTATGTAAGAGTGATTTGCAGGTCTGTATGGTGTGGAACATGTCGGTGTGATACATACATTCCTAAATAAAGTAAAGTGGTTCGTCCATCCATGGACCTAGTGCAGGGTGAGTCCTTTTACCCAAATCGTGTAGGAAGAGGTTGAGTGCCGGTGGCTTAGTTTAGTGGTGATGAGCTTGGTTTGCAACAACATTCTTAGGTTGTTGGTGGAAGCGCAAGTGAGCTTTGTTTACTGGCAGATTTCACACTTAGTGCTGGTTCCTAGGAGGAACTGGCGGTCAGGTGATTGAGGTTAGTACAAGTGCCCTTTCTTTCGAACAACTTTGTTAGGTAGGTAGAGAAAGTGGAAGTGATGTTGGTTTAATGCCAGAATTCAAACTCGGCACTGGTTCCTAGGAAGAGTTGGCTGTCTGGTCCTCGAAAAGTAGTTGAAATTAGGTAGCTGAAAACCTTTGCACACATATATGAAATTGTAAATTGAATTATTTAATATGATTAAAACTGTGATGGAATTAAGTACTTAGGTAATTGATAGGTTAAATGGCGATGTGGCATTTAGCATATTTACAGACTAACTTGTCCGTCGCGTGTATGGAGGGTGTGTGACGTAAGTGGGGCGGCGGTG
This sequence comes from Schistocerca gregaria, assembly GCF_023897955.1. Lineage (NCBI taxonomy): Eukaryota > Metazoa > Arthropoda > Insecta > Orthoptera > Acrididae > Schistocerca > Schistocerca gregaria. Next base: position 396,497,854 of record NC_064931.1, on the reverse strand, counting down.
CAGCGATTGTCCTGTTATAACATTTGCACAAGAGAGAGTCAGTTAGCGAGCGCTCTAGTGCTGACCAAACGTGCTGTTATACAGTCATGGTAGATTCCACTCTCGAGCAAACTTTGCCGCCAAAAGTGTAGCACTGCATTCTCGCTCGCACAAGGACATATGGTGGACGGTGAGCGGTCAGCATCGACAGGTATGAATGTGCCCAGGAAAACAACTTTGGCGCCAAAGGTGTGGCAGGGAACATCAGACCGTTTCGTGATTCAGCTTCGAGGCCTACAATTTTGGCGGGAAACGTGCAGAGGCAACGAATACACATGATGAGCAGACAAGGGACAGTTTTTACGTCAAACTCGGCAACTTCCAGCCTGTCCAGCGAAAACATGTTTACGACGTGGGAGCATTTGCTGGGCATATCCCAGCGTACTGGCAGTCCACTGCTAGCGGCCGCCTCACGTGACAGGCATCGGCAGTGTCTCCCTGCACTGGCCACGGGGTGGCGAGGATTTGAACTAATTCAGTTGGGTCACGGACGACGTGGCGACTGCACTCCGATATCAAAGATGAAATAAAGTCTTCAGTCCCTTCCCCCCTGCAAAATCAAAGGACCTGACTTAGGTTACAATAAGTGCAGTTTATTATTTCATGTGATTGTGATAGGTTACCAGTGAAAAAAGATAAGTGACGGAGAAAGTTCGTACGTGTGATCGATTATGGTGTTGGGATTTGAATTTGTGATAGATTTTTGTTATGGATGTAAGGAAAATGGCTTTCTCGCCATGAAAATAAATTATAATAATAAATAGAAGTAAAGTTTTCGAGACATTATCGTGTTTGAATTTGAATTTGGTGCAATTTTCTATAGGAGGTAGGCCTATAACAATAAATAATACTAATAATAAATGATATTAAATCATAATGAATGATAATAAATGAAAATGAATGATGTTGAACGCTAATAAATAATAATGAATAATAATAAACAAAAGTAATGTTTGGCAGCCATTATCGTGTTGGAATTTGAATTTGGAGGGAAGATTCTAGTGGAGGCATGGCCACTAACAATAAACAATAATAAATGATAATGAATAAATGATAATGAATGATAATAAATGATAATGAATGATAATCAATAAAAATGAATAATAATAAAGACAAGTACGGTTTTGCATGCATTCTCCTGTTGTGATTCAAACTTCCCGCCATTTTTTCTTCTGGAGGCTTAGGTTAGTGGACATAGCACAGTTGGTCTGTTTTCCCGCCAAAGTTCAAAGTTCTCGCCATTTTTCTGGAGGTTAGGTTAGTGGATGTACCACAATTGGCCCATTCTCCCGCCAAAAGACGCCATGTTGGATGATGTCATGCATTGATGTCAAGTCTACATGCCGCCATCTTTGATGACGTTGTCGCCGCCATCTTGAATAAATTTGGCTACAGTGCAGTGTGTCGTCATTTATAGGTTGCCCCACTACTAATGTATACTACAAAAGGAGGGCGTAATATATGGCCACTACAAAGATATAGGAATGTCGTTAATTTTCGTTGTCTTTTACGCATAACATTCTTTTTAAAGTTATATTTATGTGTAAGAAGGGTCCTAAACCTGAAAATATGAATATGACACCTGACCTGAAAATTTACATCCACTGACAACACCTAAATTTTTGCGTTATGTTTTACAGAAAAATTTAAAGCAATTACAGTATCTGGTAGAAAAAATCATTAAAATTCATAAATATATTTTTTCAGAATTTTAAAATATAATGTACATGACTAGATTACAGTGTTCTGAAAAGGTAGGCATGAAGTACCCATTCCCTCCTCCTTGGTATTGTGAGGGTTAAATCATGTAGTGTTAAGGGAATCTGATTACGAAATGAGACACTGGAAGGACTATTAGGCAGCAAAATAACTGATGGTGGCCGAAGTATAGAGGATATAAAATGAAGACTGACTATAGCAAGAAAAGTATTAGTGAAAAAGAGGGATTTGCTAACATTGAATATAAATTTAAGTGTTAGGAAGTCTTTCTGGAAGGTATTTGTATGGTTTCCCAGATGCTGCTCCAGGCGGTCGTGTAAAAATTAATGTTTAAAATATATATTAAAACATAAAATAAATGAATGATTAAGGGAACTAGTATCTACTAAATAATAAATGTTGTTTCTGCTTATACATTTATTGTAGATTAAAACCCCTTTCTATATTACAAATGTCGTATAACGATGTGCAATGGACATAAAGAGATACAAATGAATTTCCTGACTAATAATATTGATCAACTTCCCAATGGTGCCCCTTCTTATGGCTGCACGATCTAATACGAATAACTCGAGATGATGGAAGTCACAAATGAATTTCCTGACTAATAATAATGATCGACTTACCAAAGGCGTCCCTTCTTATGGCTACAAGATCTAATATGAGTAACTCGAGATGGCTGAAGTCATCTACGTCCCAAACACTAGAAGACACTACTTTCAAAGATGATCTTCGGTAGTGTGTAATCTCAGTGGAAATGAAACTTACAAGATCGCAGCTGTTTAGGTTTATAGCCCTAATAAGCCGAAGCAATTAGCAAAATCACCATATGTACTGCGTCCGGTGCGTCGGAGTGATGGTTCTCGTACACGTCTGCGACAATGTAAGATCTCAAGCCACAAAATAAAAAACTCATTAAACACTAGGATGGCAAAAGGCTGTCCTCTGACTAGTGTAATCTAATACTATCTTCTCCTCTCTGTATTCTACAGGCAAGAATCGCGAACTCCCAGCCACGAGGACGGAATTCAAATACGTCTCAATGTGAGTATTGACAGGAGAAGTGCTCTCAATCTCTGAGCGCTGTCTACTCAATGACGATTCCCTACGCAGAGGCGAAGTCCAGAATCGTATAAGTTAGCAACACCTCCGGACACCTAAACCAACTTCCCAGGTCCTGTGGCACTATATCATGCGAATTAATCCTTAGTGATTATACCCGCATGTGTCCTATGATGATAAACGAACGTTGCAACTCTATTTCAGTAGTGACAGCTTAGGTAATTCTAAGTTCTAAGGGAATAATGACCTCAGATGTTAAGTCCCATAGTGCTCAGAGCCATTTGAACCAGTTTAAAAGTGCTCACATGGACCCCGTCCGAAATTGGTGTGATCCAAATACTGATTAGCAATTTATCAGATCTTTTATTGTGCACCAAATAACCCACATTCTCTCATAAATGAGGTCCGATACTCAATTAACTATACAGCATAATTCGATAGACTGACCGCATTTTGCACTTGCCTTATGAAAATTATATTGGAGCCACATCTGGAATTTTGCGTTTCTCTCGAACAAAAAACTGGAGTAGAGGAAATCACAAGAGGAATCAACAAGCACTGCTCAGTTAATTTCGATTGACAATACTGAGCTGTCTACTTGCCGGTAAGTGGTAGGTGATCACGACTTTTTTCTTTACATTGTCTATCTTCCTTCCACCTTCCTGCTCTTGATAGATCATTGAGCCAGTCTAACGATACTCCCTGGAATAAGCAGCTGATAATGTTAGAATGCCTTTGTGCGAAAAGCTCACTGAGAACGGAGAAATAGCCTAAAATGGAGGAACTGATAATGCGCTGAAGAAAGAACTTTTTACGTTATGTGTGCTATTCGATTACTGTAATTCTTATACGCAATCGTTGATTTTATAGCTTTTAAAACGTAAGGGTTTTTGTAGCTCTTCTAAGCGGCGTCCAAGGAATATAGAACTAGGGAAATCAACAACACTGCACCTTCTGTTGACATGTACAATGGCAACATTAAAGCATTTGAGTCAGGCCCCCCAGGACAGAGAAGTTTCTGAAGTCGGACTTTTACATAAACGCTTCAAATTTAACTACACTCCTGGAAATGGAAAAAAGAACACATTGACACCGGTGTGTCAGACCCACCATACTTGATCCGGACACTGCGAGAGGGCTGTACAAGCAATGATCACACGCACGGCACAGCGGACACACCAGGAACCGCGGTGTTGGCCGTCGAATGGCGCTAGCTGCGCAGCATTTGTGCACCGCCGCCGTCAGTGTCAGCCAGTTTGCCGTGGCATATGGAGCTCCATCGCAGTCTTTAACACTGGTAGCATGCCGCGACAGCGTGGACGTGAACCGTATGTGCAGTTGACGGACTTTGAGCGAGGGCGTATAGTGGGCATGCGGGAGGCCGGATGGACGTATCGCCGAATTGCTCAACACGTCGGGCGTGAGGTCTCCACAGTACATCGATGTTGTCGCCGGTGGTCGGCGGAAAGTGCACGTGCCTGTCGACCTGGGACTGGACCGCAGCGACACACGGATGCACGCCAAGACCGTAGGATCCTACGCAGTGCCTTAGGGGACCGCACCGCCACTTCCCAGCAAATTAGGGACACTGTTGCTCCTGGGGTATCGGCGAAGACCATTCGCAACCGTCTCCATGAAGCTGGGTTACGGTCCCGCACACCGTTAGGCCGTCTTCCGCTCACGCCCCAACATCGTGCAGCCCGCCTCCAGTCGTGTCGCGACAGGCGTGAATGGAGGGACGAATGGAGACGTGTCGTCTTCAGCGATGATAGTCGCTTCTGCCTTGGTGCCAATGATGGTCGTATGCGCGTTTGCCGCCGTGCAGGTGAGCGCCACAATCAGGACTGCATACGACCGAGGCACACAGGGCCAACAGCCGGCATCATGGTGTGGGGAGCGATCTCCTACACTGGCCGTACACCTCTGGTGATCGTCGAGGGGACACTGAATAGTGCACGGTACATCCAAACCGTCATCGAACCCATCGTTCTACCATACCTAGACCGGCAAGGGAACTTGCTGTTCCAACAGGACAATGCACGTCCACATGTATCCCGTGCCACCCAACGTGCTCTAGAAGGTGTAAGTCAACTATCCTGGCCAGCAAGATCTCCGGATCTGTCCCCCATTGAGCATGTTTGGGACTGGATGAAGCGTCGTCTCACGCGGTCTGCACGTCCAGCACGAACGCTGGTCCAACTGAGGCGCCAGGTGGAAATGGCATGGCAAGCCGTTCCACAGGACTACATCCAGCATCTCTACGATCGTCTCCATGGGAAAATAGCAGCCTGCATTGCTGCGAAAGTTGGATATACACTGTACTAGTGCCGACATTGTCCATGCTCTATTGCCTGTGTCAATGTGCCTGTGGTTATGTCAGTGTGATCATGTGATGTATCTGACCCCAGGAATGTGTCAATAAAGTTTCCCCTTCCTGGGACAATGAATTCACGGTGTTCTTATTGCAATTTCCAGGAGTGTATAATGTAAAGCTACTTGTCCATATATGTTGTGAGGTAGCAACTTTCCTCTATCGACCATTCGTCATTTAAAAATGATATCTGAAGATAAGTGGCGTAAAGTCATGACTGGATACAATAGTTTTCAATCCTCATACTTCTCCAATCCCCGAATACACTCTAACGACATTTCCCTTTATTGCATCTCGGACTGTCTTTTCTCTTTCTTCTTGCTAGTGGGTTCGCACGGAAGTGGCTTACCTTTCTTTCCAGAAATAGTTATGTCGATGTACTCTGCTCCTCTGGAAGTTACAAAAATAACATTTAATGTTCTGAAATAGGAGAGATGCTCATTCCTGCATATTCCTGCACAACTGGTAACATGTGAATCCTTGGGAATCCACGTTGATCTAAATTAAAGTTTGAATTTTTGCCGTATATGTAATGAAACATGAACTTTGCCGTCCTGCGATAAAAAGAACAGGGGAGTAATGAGACTGGACATGTATTTCAGAGCCCGACCCTATCAAAGACCAAATGTTGTTGAAGCACGTGAATTCTGATATTCCAATCGCTGGATTTCTAGTTGTGCAATGGGAAGACTGGAGTGAGACATTCAGGTAGCCTACACTCGATGTTATTCAACATCTACACCAAGCAAGCAGTAAAGCATACAAGGATAAATTTTTAAACAGAATTAAATATTAGAGAGAAGCAATAAACATTTTGAAGTTTACCGGTGACACTGCAATTGTCTAAGAGACAGCAAAGCACTTGGAATAACAGTTGAATGGAATAGATAGTGCCCTGGAAAGGAATTATAAGATAATCCTCAATGGGACTAAATGAAAGATAATGGAACGTATTCGAATTAAACCTAGCAGTACCACCGGACTTTAAATAACGTGTACTAGAAAAGAGGGGCGTAATATATGACCAAGACAAAGATATACTTATTTCGTACATTTTCGTTGTCTTTTACGCAAAACAGGATATAAAATGCAGACTGACTATAGCAAGAATAGTATTAATGAAGAAGAGGGAATTCGTATCATCGAACATAAATTTAAGTGTTACGAAGTGCTACTGGAAGGTATTTGTATTCTGTCCGAGTTGCTGCTCCAGGCGGGTGTAAAAATGAATGTGCACAATGGAAAATACTGATCGTGAAAGTAAAGATTTGGCCCTGTCTGACTGCCTCTGAAGTGGATCTTCGGATCTCTTAACGGTGATATTATTTTCTCCTTCTTGCTCATTAACATATAAAACACAATATAAAAATAAATGAATGATTAATGTAACTGGTAACTACTAAATGTTAATGTTTTTTCTGCATATACATTTATTGTAGATTAAAACCCCTTTATATATTACAAATGTTTATGTGTCGATGTGCAATGGACATAAAGAGATACAAATGAATTTCCTGACCAATATTATTGTTCAACTGCCCAAATGTGTCCCTTTGTATGGCTACTCGATCTAATATGAATAACGCGAGGTCACCGATATCATCTACATCTTAAACACTAGAAGACATAACTTTGAGCTATGATCTACAGTGGTGTGGAACCTAAGTGGAAATGAAACTTACATTATCACAGCTGTTCAGCTTTACAGCCCTAATAAGCCGAAGCAATTACCAATATCACCGAATGTACTTCGTTCCATGCGTCGGAGTGATGGTACTCGTAAACGGCTGCGACGATGGAAGAACTCCAGCCACAAAATAAAAAACTCATTAACCACTAGGATGGAAGAAGGCGGTCCTCTGAATAGTATAATCTAATACTATATTCTCCACTCTGTATTGTACAGACAAGAAACGCGAACTCGCAGCCACAACGACGGAATTCAGATAACGTCTCAACGTGAGTACTGACAGAAGAAGTGCTCTCAATCACTGAACGCTGCGTACTCAACGACGATTCCTTACCCAGAGGCGAAGTCCAGAATCGTGTATGTTAGCAACACCTTCGGTCACCTAAAGCGACATCCCAGTGCCTTGTGGCACTAGGTCATGCAAATTAAGCATTAGTGATTTCGCCCTCATTTGTCCTATCATGATAAACGAACCTTGCAGCAGTATTTCACTGCTGACAGTTCCCCTAGCTTGAACATTATCCCCTTGGGTTCCAACGGTCGTCATCGAAAGTCAGTTTCTGCATGACGCTTGATGAGAAAGTCTAACCCTGGGATTGCACAGCAACCTTCGCCAGCATCACACATTACACTTCAAGTGTTGTCACTTTTGTCAATCTCCTGATCCACTGGCACAAGCCTTGTCGGCCCGATCATAAACCTTACAAACACATTTCCTGTTTCTTCTCTTCCCGCTTTCCGAGGAAGCAGTGCCGTCAAAGATGGTGCCGAATTGCGGCCTTCAGAAATACTAAATGCATTTGTACCATTTCCGTACCCAAAACATCTGCAGTACTTTCAACCTTATCGATAGCTTTCTGTGTCACCTCCTAAGTATCTACAGCAAAATTACGTCGGGAGTTGCGCTCTGCAAGACATAATAATGGTCGGCACATGCACTTCCCTCCACATCTGGTCCAGGCTGCAGAAATTTGCAACTTCTCCGCCAGGGTATCCCCCACTAATTATGCAAACAACAAACGAGGAGAACAAAACAGTATGACAACCGGGGAACTTAATCTAATTATATCTTAACACTTACAATAACTTAACTTCTCCGCTTGAGTGGCTACTCATGACTACTACTTTACGTGCTTAAACGCAGTGGGCCACATTCATTGCTCCAAAACAAATACATTGTGTGGTGTCACCGCCAGACACCACACTTGCTAGGTGGTAGCCTTTAAATCGGTCACGGCCCGGTAGTATACGTCGGACCCACGTGTCGCCACTATCAGTGATTGCAGGCCGAGCGCCGCCACACGGCAGGTCTAGAGAGACTTTCTAGCACTCGCCCCAGTTGTACAGCCGACTTTGCTAGCGATTGTTCTCTGAAAAATTACGCTCTCATTTGCCGAGACGATAGTTAGCATAGCCTTCAGCTACGTTATTTGCTACGACCTAGCAAGGCGCCAGTATCCGTACTATTGATATTGTGAATCATGTACCATAAAGAGCGACGTTCTCCATGAATGGATTAAAGTTAAGTATTCCACCAGCTACGTCCGTTTTTCTCAATTCTAATTCCCTTGTCATGTTCCAGACCTCACGCCAGCCTGCGTGAGCTGAGACGCCTGCATTTCGGCCTCCTTTAACCATACGGTTGGCTCTCCTGCCAACCACAACATTGGCGACGAAAGTGCAAGTGTTTTTATCTAAACTGCCCTGATTTCCTTGTGTAATGGCTTCGCCACAATCTCCAGATGTACTGTCCGAATTTTATCGCTTACGGAATCAGCAGACGCAGGCCTTACTGGATGCCCTTGGACAGCTCGTCCAGGGTCAACGTGCGATGCAAAACGATGCGGCAGCAGCCGCTTCACCGCTGACGCAGCCACAACACGCTCTTGCACCCACTTTTCGACCTTTTGATGCTGCACTGGAAAGCAGGACGGCGTGGTCACGCCAATTTGGATTCCATCTCGCCGCCTACAGAATTCAAGGTAACGAGCGGCAGCCTTTCCTCCTTTCCTCCATAGGGGTACAAACGTACCGTGTGATAGTCAAATTATTTCCCCGACGCGACGTAGCTACTCTGTCCTACGAAGAAATTTTGTCTCCATTAGATGCATGTTTCAAAGAATCAGTCAATGTAGTTGCCAAACAGTATACCTTCTTTCGTACAAAACGTACGGCAGGTCAGACTAATCGGGAGTGGGTTGCAACCTTGCAAGACCTTACTAGGGAATGTGCTTTTGAGTGTCATTGTGGACTTCCTTATTCAGATATTATGGTACGTGATGCAATTGCACAGAACGTTTCTGATGTTCGTCTAAGGGAACTGATTTTGAAACTTGTCAATCCCTCCCTTCAACAAGTGATGGACATATTGGATCGGCAGGACACACTTGACTTTGCTCAGGAATCATTTGAAACTTCGCCAGCAGTGTGTCGGGTTCAACCGCCCGCCGGGCGAACTGCACGCAGCAGTAAACAGCCCTCGCGCCCGGCCGCGCCGCCGCCGCCAGGCTCTTAGCCTCGTGTGCCGCGCAGGCAATCGAATGCAGTGATCAAATCATGTCCGCGTTGTGCTACTAAACATTCGCGTGAAAATTGCCCGTCACGCCAAGCTATTTGCTTTTATTGTAATAAAAAAGGACATGTTCAGAGTGTTTACCAGAAAAAGCTCAGAGTGGAAGCTCAAAACCGTTCCAGGCTCTTTGCTTCGCACCGGAATCGGAATTGAACCAAGGATACTTAGGCTCGCGAAACTTCGCCCATGGAAATTCATGTAGTTAATTCCAGTCCGTCCAGTGCCACTCACTCTAACAGTGACTGTGTTCGTCCCAAAAATAGTGAGCGTCGACGTCGCCGGAACTCCCGCCAAGTCGCATGTGATAATGTACCAGTGTCAGTTCACGTTGCACGAGACAGTCGCTCTTGTCGTCAGCAGGACAATAAACTTTTTGTGGACTCGGAAATTAACGGCAAAGTGATAGTATTCCAGCTCGAGACAGGAGCTGCAGTTTCACTGATCAATAGAGACACTTACAAACTAATGGGCACACCTCCGTTGCGTGCCGCAAATGTTACGTTACGTAGTTATTCTGGTCAAGATATCCCTGTGCTAGGACAGTGCAGCCTTCTTGCAACATACAAAGGACAAACAAAACTCGTGTAATTTTACGCCCTTCGTTCTTAGTGAGCTTGTTTAGTTTCGATTTATTTCAGTTGTTTAATTTGTCTATAATAAATCAGGTCTTATCAGTGAACCAGACTGTGCCTTCAGACAGTGTTTGTCGTCTATGTGAAGAATTTTTGCACCGGGCCTTGGTTGCGCTAAGGACTATAAAGCACATTTGGGACTGAAAGTAAACGCGCAACCGAAATTTTTCAGAGCACGCAATGTTCCCCACGTATTGCGTGATGAGGTCGCGAAAACATTACACGAATTGGAATCACAAGGTGTAATTGAACGTGTGCAGGCTTCTCTGTGGGCATCACCCTTAGTAATATTGCCAAAACCTTCCGGCAAGTTGAGACTTTGTGTGGACTTCAAGGCAACAGTGAATCCACAACTAGTGGTTGCAACATTTCCTTTACCCCGACCGGAAGATCTTTTTGACAAACTGTGCCCGGGTAAATATTTTTCGAAGTTGGACCTAGCAGATGGGTACTTGCAAATACCGGTGGACGAAGAATCCCAGCGCGTTTTGGTGGTTAACACGCATCTTCGGTTGTATCGATTCAAACGACTGCCATCCGGGTGTGCATCCGCCCCTGCATTGTTTCAGCAATATCTACAAACTGTTTGTGCGTCGGTCCCTACTGCAGCAAATTATCTGGGCGATATTGTGATCTCTGGAAAGACGGAAGAAGAACATTTGGCCAATCTCAGAACATTATTTCTGGTCTTGCGACGAAATGGTCTTCGCTAGCGAAACGACAAATATGTGTTTTTTGCCCGGGACTTGCCATACCTGGGACATGTACTCAATGCCCAAGGCATACATCCCAGTCCCACGCACCTGCGTGCTATACAAGACTTGCCGTCGCCGCAGAATTTGAAGCAGCTACAGCGTGTGCTGGGAAAAATAAATTACTATCATTGCTATGTGCCGGAGGCCTCTTACATTTCAGCTCCACTTCATCGCTTACGCCGTAAAGGTGTTCCGTTCGTCTGGACGACGGAATGCAAACGCGCTTTCCAATACATGCCTTACGCCATTCGATCCCCAGAAGCCCTTTTTGTTGATGGTGGATGCATCGGATTTCGGGATCGGTGCTGTGCTTGCGCACAATGATGGATCGCACGATCGCCCTATTGCCTTTGCGTCCAAATTGCTCTCGTCTGCTCAAAGAAATTATTCACAGATCGAGAAAGAAGCATTGGCTCTCGTATTTGGTGTTACAAAGTTTCATGATTTCTTGTATGGTCGTCACTTTACCATAATCACAGACCACAAATCATTGACATCGCTTTTTCATCCGACCGAGCCTGTACCTCCACGTACAGCGCAGAAATTCATTCGCTGGTCTATTTTCCTCTCGCAGTACCGCTACGATATCTTGTATCGGTCCACTGCTAAGCACAGAAACGTCGATGCGTTGTCCCGCTTGCCTGTTGCTGAGGATAGGGCATTCGATTCCTCCGAACTTGCTTGCATGTTCATTGATGCGGAAACCGATGATGTGGTCGAATCGTTTCCGATTGATTTTCGTCGTGTAGCTACAGCCACAGGTGCCGACCCTGTCCTTGCTCCCGTTCTGCGTTTTGTTGCTACGCAATGGCCCTTGTCAAAGTCACGGATCGGGGACCCGTTGGTTCGCCGATTTTTTGCTCACAAGGAGAGACTTTTTGTACGACGTGGTGTTTTGCTGTTGCGTTCTGATAATGATCAGTCCCGGGTCGTGGTACCACGTTCGTTACAGTCGTCTGTCTTAGAGCTTCTCCACAAAGGACATTGGGGTATAGAAGAGAACAAAACAGTATGACGACCAGGGAACTTAAACTAATTCTATCCTAACACTTACAATAACTTAACTTCTCCGCTTGAGTGGCTACTCATGACTACTACTTTACGTGCTTAAACGCAGTGGGCCACATTCAATGCTCCAAAACAAATACATTGTGTGGTGTCACCGCCAGACACCACACTTGCTAGGTGGTAGCCTTTAAATCGGCCGCGGTCCGGTAGTATACGTCGGACCCGCGTGTCGCCACTATCAGTGATTGCAGGCCGAGCGCCGCCACACGGCAGGTCTAGAGAGACTTCCTAGCACTCGCCCCAGTTGTACAGCCAACTTTGCTAGCGATGGTTCACTGACAAATTACGCTCTCATTTGCCGAGACGATAGTTAGCATAGCCTTCAGCTACGTTATTTGCTACTACCTAGCAAGGCGCCAGTATCCGTACTATTGATATTGTGAATCATGTACCATAAAGAGCGACGTTCTCCATGAATGGATTAAAGTTAAGTATTCCACCAGCTACGTCCGTTTTTCTCAATTCTAATTCCCTTGTCATGTTCCAGACATCACGCCATCCTGCGTGAGCTGAGACGCGTGCATTTCGGCCTCCTTTAACCATACGGTGACTCTCCTGCCAACCACAACACATTGCCCATTCAAAACAGCGAGAAACACCACAACTCCGACTTCTCGACAAAACTCATGTTGCCCTCCTAAAAAGCTACGCATAGTTAACACCTTACACTTCCAGACACTGAGCGACAATCATTGATGATAGGTAAAAATAACGTTCATGTTTACACATCCTCTGAACACAGTCTGAGTTTACTTGACACATGCCTCACTTGAAAACAGAACTGAAAAGCTGCATAACATGCACTGACTTGACGTGATACTCGCAGGGGGCAAAATAGAACAGTTAGTGCACTCACCCACTGCATACTTGGCTTCAAATGGCTCTGAGAACTATGGGACGTACCTTCTGAGGTCACCTGTCCCCTAGAACTTAGAACTACTTAAACCTAACTAACCTACGGACATCGCAAACATCCATGCCCGAGGCAGGATTCGAAACTTCGACTGTAGCGGTCGCTCGTCTCGAGACTGAAGGGCCTAGAACCTCTCGGACGTTCCGGCTGGCCCACTGCATACTGATACGGTGTGTCGACGAAACTGCAACCCTGAGGTAGTCGAGAGTCATCGTCTCCAGGCAGGGTGGCTGGTAAGGGTTCCCTGTAACTGAAATTTATGGGTGACACACACTTCGGACATCAAACTGTAGAGGTCCTGTATGGATGTCCTCTAAACGTGGAGGTCTAGGTTGAGGTGGTCGATTGTTGTCGGGTTGATGATCGATGGATGCTTATAAAAAATTTACTATTAGTCATACATTTTACTGAAGAACGAACAAGAACCTTGTCTGGTGCAATGTTTTCCATAGTGTGTGCTGAAGACAGCGAGTGTTAAGGAACTGACGCAACAGGTTTTCAAGGTCTCAAACAACTCCTTTCTGTGGCCGAAGTCTGGTTGCACCTGGTAGTTGGCCAACTGGCTGGAAGATGTTAAGCTCACAGCACTGATCTTAAAACCAGCAGCAGGTGTATACAGTTAGTGGATGCCAAATCTCGTGGTGACTGCTTCTACCCTCATGTCACCTCGTGGAGCGGCCTACACCTCTCGTCTTAAATGGTAGCTACCAGACTGATACACCTTTGGTTGAAATTAATAGTTATCTACACTGGGACAGAGCTTTGCTTTGCAAATCCCAGCTTGCAACGATGTAGTCGATAAGACGTCAGCTGATTGGGTGTGTAGTTACTGGCCTACCGACGCCTTTCTGCTGTGTCGTTATTATGGTGGTGCCAGCCATTTTCCTGGATCACAATGAGGGAATCTGCCAGTGGCATTGTTGCATCTGACGTAATGGTGTTACGTCGGCGCTGAGCTGGCCCATTCCCAAGATCTTCTGCAACAGCCATAGCTATGTCACAATTTTACTCAGTAACGCCGAAAAATAGTGGTGGCACTGCAGATCGAATAACTGATAAGAAGATACTGAGTCGAGCTGGGGAAAACTAGAAATTTATGGCACAACTTTATTTCATGGGGCATATCCTAAGGCATCAAGGAATTGTCAGTTTGTTAATGGAGAGAAGTGTGTATATGTGTGTGTTGGGGAGGGGCGTGTTAAAATTGTAGAGGGAGACAAATACAGTTAGCAGGTTCAAACTGATGTACACTGCATTAGCTGTGCAGCGCTGAAGAGGCTTGCACAGAATAGACTAGCTTGGGCAGCTGCATCAAACCAGTCTTCAGACTGAAGACCACAACAACAACATTGTGGAAGGAGACAGGAGGGATATTTATGCTTCTGGTGCACAATTTGGCCATTTCTTTACTGGGAGAACTCCTCAACAAGGTAGATCTCGTGTGATTCAGCACCCTCGGCTGTTGTCATGGCAAAAGACGTTTCTATGTTGTTCTTAATTAATGGCACTGCCCATTCGTGTATGAGAAAAGTTATTTAACTCACAGTTTTGGCCGATGCAACGAACTGAATTAGCGGTTCATGTATTATTTCTATGTTATTAATAGAAGTGTCAATGGTATGACGTTAAACTGTAACCACAGGTGGAGTGACCACTGTATAAGCAACAATAGCAGCAATCTCTGGAAGGTGGATGAGCGAGTGGAAGTTCTGAACTGTAATTATTACCTTCACTGCTTGCGAAGGTGGAAGGAAGATAGAGAATGTAAAGCAAATAGTGGTATTCACCTACCATTTACCACCAGGCAGTGAGCTCAGTAATGTGAATTGAAATTAATCGAGCAGTGCTTGACGATTCCTGTTGTGATTTCTTATTACTCCAGGTTGGTGTTCGAGAGAACAATAAAGTTACAGATGTGCTCCAATGTAATTTTCATAAGGCAAGTGCCTAACGCGGTCGGTCAGTCGAAATATGGTGTATAGTTAATTGAGTATCGGACATCGTTTCTGAAAGATTGCGGGATCGTAGGTGCACCGTAAAAGATCTGATAATCAATATCTGAATCAAACCAATGGCGACGGGCACCAAGTCAGCAGTTTTGCATTTCTTGGACGAATAGCTGAACACAAAACTGAAAGGTATTAATTTAAGTACACTTAAATATATTCATGGTTGTAAAAAGCTAACAAGATAGATGCTTACATTGCGAAAGCTGAAGACAAAGGACGATGCGAAACAGGAAGGCATATCCTAGCTGATAGCAGAAAAAGTGTGAAGGCTTCTCTGTTCTTTATCATCATAGAAAGTATTACATGTAGTTCATAACATTTGTGGATTCTCTGGTACCCACATATTTCATAAAGATAAAGAAAGAAGAATTTTCATGGTGTCTTACGGCATCCAACGATACATTTGACTACGATAATGGCTGTTATATGAGTAGTTATTCAAGTCGTGTGGAACAAAATTCCAAGATTGGTGTATACAAGATAAAACAATACACTATTTGACATGTTTTAAATAATCAGTCTGACAAATCATTTATACTGGTACGGGAGATATTTGTAGAAGATACACTGACTAAAAGTTTGGGAGGTAGCAGTGTTCTGGGCATAAGAGGTCAAGTCAGTTCAGTGATGTGTCTGCCTGTGAAAATTGACGCAGCCACTGCCAGAGTTGTGTGGCAGTTGGTTTGTATGAAGTCAATCGGTGTGACGACCGGCTGAGTGTGAGCTCTGGTTGAGCACTTCGCAGCAGAGGTGGGTATCGATGTGCGGCCTGTCCAGGACCGTAGCCCTGACACCAGTGCGAGCCTTCCCTCGCGCTGACGGTTTAGGCAGGGCAGCCACATCGAGTTCCGACGGGCGACACAGTGCAGTGTTGTGCGGCCGCACTCGAGTAAAGCAGTCTAGGGCTGAGAGAGTCCCTGACGTCACCACTAGCGCCGAGCTGTGCTGTTGCGAAACAACTTGTGTGCCACGGGCTAAGCAGAGTCGCGTACGGAGACGCAGCCCAGGGGCCGCGGCCTCGCTGCCCGCACTGAGCGGGACCGTGACGTCACTGCACCAGAGCCTTGCGCAAGCATCGGTGTGCTGCGGCTTATGGGCTGTTGGTAGGACTGACCGCAGTTAGAGCTACGGGCTACGCTGTGGGTTGAGCAGTGTTTCGTGGAGTGAGGGGATTTCATTTTTTTCGTAATGCAAAAATGAGGTCGGAAACTAAACGTGGTTTGCGGAAGAAGGAGCCGGTCGGGGTTGGCCGTGTGGGTACTAGGCGCTACTTTCTGGAACCGCGTGACCGCTATGGTTGCAGGTTCGAGTCCTGCCTCGGGCATGGATGTGTGTGATGTCCTTAGGTTAATAAGGTTTTAGTAGTTCTAAGTTCTAGGGGACTGATGACCAGAGATGTTAAGTCCCTTAGTTCTCAGAGCCATTTGAACCATTTTTTGCAGAAGAAGGAGCACATGACAAGAAAAAGGTATGTAAAAAAAAACTAATCAGTGGTGAGCAGAGAACCACACGGCCTTAATCGAATCCTAAAAGTTAGGTTTGGCCTATGTTAAAGCCTATTGTGGATGGTGTTATGAAAAGCGTTCACTTTGTTTGCTGTTCGCTGTTGTCAGGGAGAGGCAATAAACATTTTGAAGTTTGCCGGTGACACTGCAATTCTGTCAGAGACAGCAAAGAACTTTGAAAAACAGTTGAATGGAACAGATAGTGTCCTGGAAAGGGATTATAAGATAACCCTCAATGGAACTAAATTATAGGTAATTGTACGTATTCGATTTAAACCTAGCAGTACCAACGGATTTTCCATAACGCGTACTACAAAAGGGGGGCGTAATATATGACCAATACAAAGATATACTTATTTCGTTAATTTTCGTTGTCTTTTACGTACAACATACTGTTTAAAGATATATTTGTGTGTAAGAAGAGTCCTAAACCTGAAAATATGAATATGACACTTGTTCTGTAAATTCACATCCACTGAAACGACCTAAATTTTTGCGTTAAGTTTTACTGAAAAATTTTAAACAATTACGGAATCTTTTAGAAGGATACATCAGAAATGTATATTTTTTCAGAATTTTAAAATATAATATACATGACTAGATTACAGTCTACTGAAAAGGTAGACATACAGCTCCCCTTCCCTCCTCCTTGGTATTGCGAGGGTTAAATCAGGTAGTAGCCGGTCGGGGTGGCTGTGCGGGTTCTAGGCGCTAGTCAGGGATCGCGTGACCGCTATGGTCGCAGGTTCGAATCCTGCCTCGGGAATGGATGTTTATGATGTCCTTAGATTAATTAAGTTTAAGTAGTTCTAAGTTCTAGGGGACTGATGACCACAGATGTTAAGTCCCATAGTGCTCAAGGCCATTTGAACCATTTTGAAAATCAGATAGTGTTAAGGGAATCTGATTACGGATTGAGACACTAAGAGGACTATTGGGCAGCAAAATAACTGATGATGGCCGAAGTAGAGAGAATACAAAATGAAGACTGACTATAACAAGAAGGGTATTAATGAAAAAGATGGATTTGCTAACATCGAATATAAATTTAAGTGTCAAGAAGTATTTCTCGAAGGTATTTGTATTGTTTCCAAGATGCTGCTCCAGGCGGGTGTAAAAATCAATGTGCGCAATGGAAAATACTGAACACGAAAATGAAGATTTGGCTCTGTCTGACTAGCACCTGAAGCAGATCTTAGGATGTCTTAATGGTGATATTATTTCCTCCTTCTTAATCTTCAACATACAAATGAGAACATAAAAATTAATTAATGATTAAGGGAACTGGTAACTACGAAATATTAATCTTTTTTCTGCTTATACATTTATTGTAGATTAAAACCCCTTTATATATTACAAATGTTTATGTGTCGATGTGCAATGGACATAAAGAGATAGAAATGAACTTCCTGGGTAATATTATTGATCGACTGCGAAAATGTGCGGTCTAATATAAATAACGCAAGATGACCGAAGTCATCTACGTCCCAAACACTAGAGGACATTGTTTTCAAAGATAATTTATAGTGATGTGCAACCTCAGTGGAAATGAAACTTACATTATCACAGCTGTTCAGCTTTATAGTCCTAATAAGCCGAAGCAATTACCAATATACCGAATGTACTGCGTCCGGAGCGTTGGAGTGATGATTCTCGTACACGTCTGGAACGATGGAAGATCTCCAGCCACAAAATAAAAAAAAACTCACTAAACACTACGATGGCAGAAGGCGGCTCTCTACCCACAGGCGAAGTCCAGAATCGTATAAGGTAGCAGCACCCTCGGCTGTTGACATGGTAAAAGACTTTTCTATATTACCCTAAATTAACGGAGCTGCTCATTCCCGTATGAGAAAAGCTATTTTGCTCACACTACCACAATGTACGTAGTCCCCATCCAACAATAGCAACAACCTGTCTGGTAGGTGGATGAGCGAGTGGAAGATGTGAGCTGTAACTGTTACCTTGTCTGCTTGGGACGGTTAAAGGATGCTAGAGAATGTAAAGAAAATAGTCATGAAGACCTACCACTTACAAGCAGGTAGTCAGCTCAGTAATATCAATTGAAATTAACTGAACAGTGCTTGTTGATTCCTGTTGTGATTTGATATTACTCCAGGATGGAGTTCGAGAGAAACGCAAAGTTATAGATGTGCCTCCATTGTAATTTTCAAAATTCAAGTGCATAACGCGATCGGTCCATTGCATTATGCTGTATAGCTAATTGAGTATCGGACTTCGTTTCTGAAAGATTCATACTTGGATCACACCAATGGCGGACGAGTCCCACGTCAGCAGATTTGGATTTCTTTCACGAATAGCTGAACACAAAGCTGATAAGGACATAAATACAAAGAGATATGATTAGATTGTTAAGTTAATACATCTGAAAGTTATTAATTTAAATACACTTAAATATATTTATGGTTCTTAAGAGCTAACAAGTTACGCTACTCACCTTTAAAATTGCTACACCAAGAAGAAATGCAGATTGTTAACGGTTTCATTCGACAAATATATTATACTAAAACTGACATGTGATTACATTTTCACGCTATTTGGGTGCATAGATTCTGAGAAATCAGTACCCAGACAACCACCTTTGGGTGCATAGATTCTGAGAAATCAGTACCCAGACAACCACCTTACGGCGTTGATACGCCTGCTGGGCTTTGAGTCAAACAGAGCTTGGACGGTGTGTATAGTAACAGCTGGCCATTCAGCTTCAACACGATACCACAGTTAATCAATAGTAGTGACTAGCGTATTGTGACGGGCCAGTTGCTCGGCCACCATTGATTAGGCGTTTTCAGTTGGTGAGCGATATGGAGAATGTGCTGGCCAGGGCAGCAGTCGAACAGTTTCTGTACCCAGAACGGCCCGTAGTGGTCCTGCAACATGCGGTCGTGCATTATCCTGCTAAAATGTAAGGTCCGAATGGATCGAATAAAGGGTAGAGCCACGGGTCGTAACACATCTGAAATGTAACGTCCACTGTTCAAAGTGCGAACAAGAGGTGACCGAGACGTGTAACCAATGGCACCCTATACCATTACCCTGGGTGATACGCCAATATGGCGATGACGAATACACGCTTCTAATGTGCGTTCACCGCGATGTCGCCAAACACGGATGCGACCATCATGTTGCTGTACACAGAACCTGGATTTAACTGAAAATATGACGTTTTGCCATTCGTGCACCTAGGTTCGTCGTTGAGTACACCATCGCAGACGCCCCTGATGATTCTCTGTGATGCAGCGCCAAGGGTAACCGCAGCCATTGTTTCCGAACTGATAGTCCATGCTGCTGCAAACGTTCAAAAAATAATTCAAATGGCTCTGAGTACTACGGGACGTAACGTCTGATGTCATCAGTCCCCTAGAACTTATATCCACTTAAACCTAACTAACCTAAAGACATCACACACATCCATGCCCGAAGCAGGATTCGAACCTGCGACCGTAACAGTCACGCGGTCCCGGACTGAAGTGCCTAGAACTGCACGGCCACCGCGGCCGCCTGCTGCAAACGTCGTCCAACTGTTCGTGCAGATGGTTGACACAGGGATTGACACGTGGCTGCACGATCCGTTACAGCCAAGCGGGTAAGATGCCTCTCATCAAGACTGCTAGTGATAAGAGGCCGTTGGGATCCAGCGCGGCGTTCCGTATTACCCTCCTGAACCCAATGATTCGATATTCTTATCAAAGTCGGAAACGTGACGGTACGCCTTTCTCCTCCTTACACAGAGCATCACAACAACGT
Organism: Schistocerca gregaria; assembly: GCF_023897955.1. NCBI lineage: Eukaryota > Metazoa > Arthropoda > Insecta > Orthoptera > Acrididae > Schistocerca > Schistocerca gregaria. Next base: position 396,477,751 of record NC_064931.1, on the reverse strand, counting down.
TTCACCAGGCAACGCCTGTCAACTTTTCTTTGTGTACGAAAAATCGGTTGGAAACTTTCCGAATGGCAGTCACCGACGCCAACCTTGTGAGAAGGCTCTGAAAAGCTAATCATTTGCATATCACAGCATCTCCTTCCTGTCGTTTAAATTTCGCGTCTGTAGGACTTCATGTTCGTGGTGTAGCAATTTTAATGGCCTGTAGTGTAGATGCTTACGTAGCAAAGGCATAATATCAAAGGACGATACGGAACAGGAAGGCATCCCCCAGCTGATCGCAGAAAAAATGTGAAGGCTTCTCTGTTTTTTACCATCATACAAAGTATTACGGGTACTTACTAACATTTTTGGACTCTCTGGTAAACACATATTTCATAAACATAAGGAAAGAAAAATTTTCTTGGTGTCGTACATTTGTCTACGATACATTTGATTACGATACTGGCTGTTACATGAGTACTAATTCAAGTCGTGTACAACAAAGTTACAAGACTGGTGTATACAAGAAAAACAATACATTATTTGACATGTTTTAAATAAACAGCTTGACAAAACATTTACATTCGCACGGGAGATATTTGTACGTGATACATTACCTAAAATTTGAGTGGTATCAATGTCCTGAGGATAAGAGGTTAAGTGAGTTCAGGGACGTGTCTTCCCGTGGTAACTGATGCAGCCACTGCTGGAGTGACTTCGCAGATGCTTGTATGATGTCAATCGGTCGGTTAAAACCGGCTGAGTGTGAGCTCTGGTTGCACACTTCGCAGCAGAGGTGGGCATCGTCGCGCGGCCCGTCCAGGACCGTAGCCATGACAGACGTGCGAGCCTTTCCTCACGCTGCCGGTTCAGCCAGGGCAGCCGCAACAAGGTCCGCCGGGAGAATCGTGCGAAGAGACTCGGCCCGCGAGCTGCGGCCGCACTGGACTACAGAAGTCTCGGGCGGAGCGAGTCCACAACGTCATCCCACGGGCCGAGCAGTGCTGTTTCGGAAGCACCTGTATGCCACGGACTCAGCAGAACTGCGCGTGGAGGCACAGCCTACGGCCCGCGACATCACTGCTCTGCACTGCACGAGCCCGTAACGTCACTGCACCAGTGCCTTGCGCAAGCATTGGTGTGCTACAGCCCATGAACTGTTGGTAGCACTGCCAGCAGTTGCGAGATACGGGCTACGAGCGGTGAGTAGAGCAGTGTTGATTGGAGTGGTGGGAATTCTTCATTTTTCTCGTAACACACAAAATGAGAGCGGGAAACTAAACGTGGTTTGCAGAAGAAGGAGCACATATCAAGAAAAAGGCAAGTAAAAGAAAAACTAATGAGTGGTGACCAGAGAACAGCACAGCCTGGAACGAATTTTAAAAGTACTGTTTGTACCGTGTTAAAGCCTATTGTGGATGGCGTTCGGAAAAGCGTTCATTTTCTTTGCTGTTCACTGTGCTTTGAAATTTACTCTCATGCTGAAGGGTCAAGAGGCAGTGCACAGATTTCTTGCCATCCATGCGTATCTAATAAACAAGGGTCTTATGTGGATGAGAAACGACTTCCTAAACCTGATCGGGAGATAACTGACGATAAATGCGTGGCTATGTGTGCAAGTGACGTGAGGTCGTACAGACCTATAAGATGTGAATGTCTTATGGATCCTGTTCAGACGTTAATCGACAATGCAAAGGCCATTATGTCTCACCCCACAACTTTTCGCAGTACAATGCAGAAAGTGCAAAAAGCCTTCGACATATAATTATGCCTGAGGTAAATGCTCACATAACAGAAGGTGAATACTCAGCAACTACAGACATGTGGACATCCAGCGCGAGAAGAAACAATTATCTTCTTTAGACAACTTGTGTCTCTTGGTATCCACCACTCTACTTTGAAAGACATGCAGCACACGACTGATAAAGGTACCAACATTGTCGTTTCACTGCGCGATGTATTCACGAATGAGTTCTTCCTGTCGTATGCTAAACACAGGACTACGAAATAAATGTAATGGGAAGTATATGTGCGTCAATTGTCCATAAGTTCATTGTCTTTTGATTGCGGCGAAAGAACGCGCCACTTACATAAAGAAAAGTGGTCTTCTTCACGCTTTTGATAGGTGACTGAGCCAGTCTGACGATAGTCGCTGGAATAAGCAACTGACAGTGTAATAATGTCTTTGTGCGAGACGCTCTCTGAAAAGGAAGAAATAGCCCGAAATGAAGGAACTGATATGACGCTGATGAAAGGACTTTTCTCGATATGTTTGCTATTCTATTACCATAATTATTGTACGCAATCTTCTATGTTATAGCTTTTAAAACATAAGGGTTTTTGTAGCTTTTCAAAGCTGCGTGCAAGGAATTAGAACTGGAGAAATCACCAACACTTCTCCTTCTGTTGACATTGGCGATGACAATGTTAAAGCATTTGAGTGAGGCACCACAAGGCAGAGAATCTTCTGAAATCGGACTTTTACATAAAAGCTATTTGTCCAGGTAGCAACTTTCCCCTGGTCACGATTCGTCATTTAGTAACGATATCTGAGGATATGAGGCGTAAAGTCATGGCAAAGGTAAGATGTAGAATCCAATTATTGCTATAGTAATAACTCCCCAGTGGCCATTTCCAAAGGGAACTGACGACTTCCGAGGTCGGTCACAGAATCAAGTTCAAGCCTCATACATTCTGAGTCGATGTTCCTTCCCTTGAAGCATAGCCGAATATATGAGAATTCTTTGTCAGATCGCACAACCTAATCTGTGAGCTACCTGGGCGTAGCCCCGATGCTGTATCAAATAGTTCAAATACCTTCAACAACAGGACATCTGGTTTTATTTTCAATAAACTTTCACATTCAGAGTGGGGATCACATTGGCGCTGTTTGCAAAACGAGCTTTTGTACTTCTACCATCAGATAAAAAACGTTATGGTGGAAGAGGAATGTACAAGACACGAAAAGGGAATTCATTCATCAAATTCCACAAGAACTCAACTACCAGAGAAAGTAAAGAAGTTTCCATTGTGGGCAGATGTCGATGAGAGTCTTGCTCAAAAGGGAAGACAATGTGGCTTCTTACTGGAAAACGAGCGTCCAAAATTTTCCTACTCTTCAGTGGGTCGCCAGAAAAATATTATTATACAAGCATCTTGTCCTTTTCTGAAAGAAATTTTAGTTCTACCGGTTCTTTACTGAGCGCAAGTCGATCACTTTTAACTCCAGACATGTTGATGACCTTCTCAATCATAGTATCTATATCGGAGACAAATGAGTGAAAAAGTATGGTGATCTCTTTTCGAACATTAACTTCCCTTCTTCTCATTTTTATTGGTGGAAAAGTTTTCGTATATTGCAGGTTTTGTTACGTATGTTCGATTTATGTACGCTGTTTTTCATACTAATTTCGAATTTCTAAATGACAGAACTTTAGAATCATGGGGAACATACTCACTTGCTGATGTCTTGTTATAATATGCACCGCCAGTGGTTTGTTTTACATGTTCCTGTTGCCATGCGACGTACGTCATGATGTACTTTTAAGTAACATCAACTGGGCCGGCGATCAGTACGACCGTTGCAAGCACACGGGTCACTATGTAGAGTTAATCACAGGCTTTGCTCCTGCAATGGCGGAGTACACAAGTGCAGAGATGACAGATGCCGATTTCATGGACCAATTCCCTGGCCCCCACGCTCTCCGGAGCTAAGCCCACTGGACTTTTATTTGTGCAGGTATTTGCGTGGAACCCTAGTACAAAACGTTCAGAGTCTCCGTTCCTATATTGCGGAAGGTAGCGAAACCATACGCAATACTCCAGGGATACATTAGCGCGTCGAGATTCACTACGACGGCAGGTTGACGCATGTATCAACGATCACGGAGGGCATATTGAACATCTCCTGTGAGAAAGTGTTGCACGTGGTATGCTGGCGCATTCCGATCATGTGTATTCGTCTACGCGTGAGGAATGTGTCCTTCAATTTCTGCGCACATTGTTGTTACACCCTGTATATCTGTGAGTCTTATTAGAGTTTAAATACCACGGAACCACCGTAGATGGAACAAAGACATGTAATTTAACATGAGAAATATGGGGCCACAAATGTCGGAAACACCTGAAAAGGTGACGACAAATATTGAACACGTGACGTCCGTAGATGATGTACCTCGCTGCACGTGCATTGTTGTGCTTGTCGATCCTAATCTCGCCGATAGTGGGCCTGCACTTCTCACCAAGTCAAAGATTGACGTCGGTGGGTTCTGAGCCTGCATGCACGACTATAGTGGGTGAGGCAAAGTACTTTTTCATATTTCGTTTGACACATATATGTTTATTCTGAGGTAATATTTATTATTTCATTTAACGGTTCGCGGTCTCACCTGGTTTATTGCAAAGTACAGTACAACCAAAAGCTAGCGCATTGCCTCACAACTAAGAGACTATAAGCCTCCACATTGTCTCGTTACCAGTAAATAACCTACGTTTACTTTATTAAATAAAGTCTGTAAACAAAAAAAAGAAGGGTCAAAAGGAAAGAAATACAAAATAAGAACAGCCTTTGCTTGGTTACATAGAGGGCAATAATTTTGTAACCTCTATGTTTACAACAGATCACATTTACAAACGGTGTTCGAAAAAAGATTAACCAAGCAAGCAATAACCAGTATCACTGGATGAGGAAGGTTAAAAGCGTGGCACAGGTGCATTGCTGATTGTAGCAACATGGTGACTACATCATGAGAGAAATCACTGTATGTGTTGGAATTTGCGCGAAGGCAATTCATTGTTGAAGTGCAACGTGCATTTCACCGTCGATGCAGCAAGAAGCCCCCTCTGCACAAGCAAATTTATGACTGGCACACAAAATTCTTGGAAGGTGGTTGCATATGCAAAGGGAAGAGTACTGGTCGGATCCCCAAGTGTGATGAAAATGTCAAGATGCGTTCACAAGGAGTCCTCGCAAACCTACAAGATGTGCTGGTCGGGAACTTCAACTTCCTTGTAGCGGCACCACAGTTTAAGATAGGAAAGTCAGATTTGGTGCAATATTTCGGAGCACAAGTTACAGCCAGTAAGATACGCTGACCAGCGGTTGCGAAGTGGAATGGAGGTCACTAGGGCCATGGAACCGCTGAAAAGCGTAAACGCAACGGTTCGCATGTCACAACCTGTATGCAGAACGGGCCCTCTGGCGCAACCGAGGTGTGGGGTGTACGTGACTCGGAGCGATGCTTTAGCGAAACAGAGCTGCGAAGCCAAGTGTAAATAGGTGTTGTTTTCTAACGAGATTCATTCAAGTGTGGCCGCTCTCCTGGATGGCGGGGCAAGTCACACTACCAGCGACACACGACTACCGATGGGGCGACGGCGTCGCAGTCCACGGTGGGTCCTTGGTTCGACCCTCTGAGGCCGACACGTGGTCCACAGCCAGCCATAGTGGGTCACTCTTCGGGTCGCAATCACGGGCAGTCGTCTCGTCTCCCGGCACACGCCGGAGACTTACAAGGCGAGGGCTGCAGGTTCGGGCGCCGGAATGGGGGCGGTTACTGCCACTGCGTTTCCAGCTACGCCAGCTGAGGACGAAACAGTAGCGGGGCTAGCCTACGGCACCCGGCAGAGCAGCGCAGAGTCAACGAGGACGGTGGGCACTGAGTCGGCTGTTGGCACAGCCATCCTGACGCAATTAGGACTCTACAACTGGCGAACAAGGCCGGCACGACACAGTGTTGCGTTGCACAGGCCACTGGGGGTACTTCCTCAGCAATGCGGGGCCTGTGACGTAGACCGAGGTCAACGAACCACTGTAGTGGAAACGAATAAATCATCTGAAAAGCTCGGAAAAGTTTTAATACGGCACCTCCTGGCACCCATCCACTACATTTCGTGTCAATACGCAGCATTTTGCGTCTGATACCACTACATTCCTCAAACAGCGATGTTGCATGTTCTGAAACGACGTATGCATATGAAGTCTTCCAAGTTGCAGTTACTGCAGCAACTGCATCCCGGCGACCATAAGCGGAGGTACAAATTTTGCATCTCAGTTCTCCAGTACATGGCAGAGGACACTTTTTCCGAACAGCTCATCTCTTCAGACCAATGGACGTTTAATCTATATGGTAAAGTAAACCAACATAGTGTAGGAATTTGGCGTCCATAATCCTGGGGTCGTCTTCATCGAACGCGAGAGTGATTCGGAGAAACTGAATGTGTTTTGTGCCATTTCTGTTCACACGGTTTATGGACCTTACTTTTTTCAGAGAAAACTGATTGGAATGTCATACCTAAACGTGCTGCAAAATTGGTTGTTTCCTCAACGTCACGAACATACCAGTGATATCATTTTTATAAATGACCGTGTCCCGCTTCACGTTCACCTTGAGGTGTAGCGTTATCTTAACAACACTATCCCACGGCGTTTGATTGGAAGAGGTGGACAACGAGTTCTTGTTCGTTGCCTTTTGTCCTCACAGGTCACCAGGCCTCACTCGTTGCGATTATTTTCTGTGAGGACACACAAAGGGCACAGTTTTTGTTCCACCCCTGGCAGCTACTTTTCAACAGCTGAGAAGTCGAATGGTTGAAGCTGTAAATTCAGTAAACATGGACCTGTTGATTCGTGTGTGGCATCATATGGACTACCGTTGCCATGTTTCTCGAACAACGCAAGGTGTTTGTATTGAGTGAATGGTATAGTGTTGGTTGATTCGAGGGTGGGAACCAAACAAGGTCAGTGGTCCTTTCAGGTTAGGGAATGATGAGAAACGATATGGGGAAATCACAGAAAACCTAAATCAGGATGGTTGGCCGCGGATTTGAACTGTCGTCCTCCCGAATGTGAGTCCAGTGTGCTGACCACAGCACCACCTCGCTCTGTCTGGTATAGTGCTTATGCGAACGTAAGACTTCCATCCTCTATCGAGAGACATGCGCGAAGTGTTTCTGCAGAGTGTCCACCTAGAGCTGCCCGCGCTGTGACGCAGCACGCCCAGTGCGATGTGCTGAGGCGAGCTGACACAGCAAGGTCACAGACTGGCTCGCAGCAGCGTCGAATGCGGCGGGGCGGGCCGAAGGAGAGTGCGGCGCGTCGGGCCGCTCTGACAGAGTGCTCTGCCAGAGCCCCCAGTCCGCCCAGCAGCTTTGGGGGCTCGGCTGCTATAGTCTGATGCACGAATGATGGCGGTTCGCGCATGTCGAGGCACTGACGGGAACTGCACTGTTGACGATTCCAAGCTACAGTTGCTTTCCGCTTGAAACAAGCGTATATATTGGCAGAGTTTATCACTCACCACGTCAATCAGCAGTGACAACTCTCTACAAACGGAATCCAAATTCATTAGGCAACTCACTACTGTCAGTTTTAATGCTCAAATAAGCAACTGCGTTCACAGTAGAGCGCTCTGAAAACTGCTAAACGCTCATTGGCTGTCAGAGAATGGGTGATGTAGGTGCGCAGAACAAGCCTAAACTCGATCGCCAACGTCTGCGACCCCAACTACAGTTGACTCTCGCGCACATTGGTCACTACAGTGTTGTGCGCCCACAACTAAATCTTTGTGGCCCATTAGTAAGCACTTTATTAGTTCACTCAGTGTTTACCGACACAGTAAACCACCCCTGGTCTTGTGGCCGTAACATCAGGAACAAATGGTTACTCAGAACTCCACCATTATTTGTAATTGATTGTTAAATAAACTTTATGCCTTAAGATACATAAAGTAGAGTTATTTTCGTTAAAGGCTGTCCTACTAATTATCGAATTTTGGCAATACTGTATTATGAAATGGCAAGTGTTCAGGTATTTTATTAACATTCACAGAAGTTAAAGGGTTATGTCTGTTATACGAGAACTGTTCTCATATTGCATGAAGTATATCATTTTCTTACCTGGTACACCTTTCGCAAGCCAAATTCTGGCTTGAGACTGTGGTTCATTTGACAGACATTTATTAAAAAACAATAGTTCAAATTTTATTATTTCAAGGACCAAACACAAACTTGTGTAACATGCAACACCGTATCGAATCGTTCATTAAACTCTTATAGATTTGGAAGTCTGTGTAAACTGGAAGAAAACTGAGTGCTTGATATCCTTCACAATTTCCTAGCAGAAATTAATCTTACTTCGAACAAAAATGTCAACAATATAATTAAGAAATATTTGAATGAATTTGGAAAAAAACTTGCAGAGACTATTTCCCTGTTCTTTCTAGAAATATCAGTTGGATTCTCAATCGCTTGGAAGAAACAATAACTTTTGAATCAACATGAAGTGCAGCTACTCTAGGCTTCTAGTGACTTCAAGTTACAGAAAATAATCTTTGTCACCAATAAGTTTCTCGTTAAGCATAAAGGCGGAATTTCCCATTCTATCAAATACAGCGCTTACAAATGTATCACCTGTCTCCTACACATATTTGAACGAAAATGCTTTTCCTTCTTATACTCATATAAAAAATTAATCCAGAAACAAACTTCTCAGAGAAAGTTATATGAGACTTCTGTGGTTCCTGATTTCAGATATAAGTCATACACAGAGCAGTCGCATCCTCGTCACAGAGTTCCGAGGAAAGAATGAGCCAGTTAGTTCTATAATGAAAACTTGTAGAGTAACGGAAAAATGTGAAATACTGTAATATTGCACGCTAGTCCTACCCGCTGTGCAAAAGCCTTCATCAGCCATTTTGATGTAATACAACTGAAATGTAAAGCATTGTGACTGTTAAACTATTTGCTTTAATTTCAGTTACTTCCATTTTACAGTAAGTACTTTTGTTTTATAAGGCGAGGGTTCGCGCATATCAGATTTTTGTGAAACGAGTCCACAGGCCGGCAAAATTTTGGAACCATTGTTCTCTGGTATATGCAAAAGTATATATTAGACATCGCAGTCGTACTACACAGCCACTGAATTCTCTGCTAAGACACAAAGTAATTACAGAAACTGGCTGTAGGTGGGCACTGATTCAAATTAATGTTGATTTGTGCCGTCCCATGATTCGAATCTGGGTCTCCTGCTTACTAGGCATATGCTCTGACCACTTTTTTCTTTTTTTCCTCAAAACCGCCTCTGTTTGACACAGCCACTTTAACCTTACCATAAACTACAGAAAGGCGCTGTCCCTTTCCAGTCGTTGCCCCTAATATTCCCAAGGCGATAGGTTCTACCACTTCTATAATTTTTAATTAATTTTTTATTACGTGATGCTATTTATTAAATATGTACAAATGAAAATCCTATAAAACAAAATGTTACCTTAAAAATTGAAAAAAGCGTAAACTGAAATAACTTTGTATATGACTTACGCTACTTCATATAAAAGAATTTTTCTTCAAGAAATGCTGCAACTGGAGTTTTATTAACCATTGCCACTGTCATTTTCTGTTTCCAACAGTACCATCTAAAATATCTACAACTGAATCAAGGTGCGTTGCTAACGTCTCAATCATTGCAGCATTCCTTGAATCAGCCAGTCGCTTTACTTTATCACTGCTTGCAACATAGGTCATTCTGCCTTCAGTGTGACGCTGCTTGTTACATTACACTAAGCCTGGCACTCCCCAAGTAGCAGGGGTGGTCTAAGAAAACACTGGGTACATTCAAAGATGTACGATACCTGTGTGAGCGTTTAGCAGATACCACCAGTAATCAAGCTCCACTTTCTCCGCTTCGCCAAGATGTAGTTGATTGTCACATCCTTGTGTGGAAAGTGATAGACATCCGGACACAGAAGGGATCGAGATTCAACCACATCATGTGTGTCACGGATATAACACGCCAAGATAATCTGTATCAGTCGCCAAACGCTGAAAGATGACAAGCACGTGATGTTTATCAGTGTCCAAGAGGTACCACTTGGGAAAAGTGGGGATTCTGTTAATTCGATAGCATGGAGCTAGTTCCTCGTCACATATTTGTTGTTGGTTACTTGATAACAAATTGTTCCAGTGGTTGTTGGCAGTATGTGGTGGTGTATTGTTTCCCACCCTCGTGGCCAATTTACAGTGGGGTAACAAGTTCGATTGCGTGGCCACCATCCGCAGCAAGCACAGAAATGTTTGGTTCGTAAATAATAACCGCCTTTCCCTGCTGCACTGCAATTTATTTTTGCCAGGAGCGTTTCGCGTTTTCTTTTAATTCTAAGGCTTCTTCAGTAGGCTCTAAGACGATACAGTTTTGTTTCGATATGTATTAATTTTAGTGGAGAAGAACCTGGCCCAGGCATGACGTTTGGTGGTGCCGGACGGTGCATAAACATTAATAAATCTCGTGCCAAGTGCTGTGACTACAAATCCTCGAGCGGAGGAGAGAAACTGTGATTTTGATGGCTTTGTCACTCATTAAAATCGCCCCGCCAGTCTATGCGGGAGCACCAGACAGTATAGTGCGTAGCCATAAAGGTTCGCGAATGCAGTTTTTGGAACTTCTTGTAAGAATGCAAAGACAACTTCTGCGACTCATATTGTTTTTCTCAGATGACGAATGTTGGCAGGAGAAGTAACCATGTTAATATTCATCGTGAACTGTTTGTGTGGTAGTTGGCTAAGGTTTTCCATGGAGAGTAGGGGATTTCGCGAGTGATGTCACATTCCGCCGACCGCAGCCCTCAAGGTGTTGTTGAGACCTCCACGGGACCTGGATCGAGATTCTACTCAGTCTCGACTTCCCCGGTCCACAAGGTAGTCGTGGAAGTCTGTTCATGTCCCATAAGGTCGTGGTAGTTGATGGTGACTGACTGAGCAGCTTCGTGGCCTACACTGGACCATACCTGTCGATCACTGTTCGCCGCAGAGGACTGTTAGCGGTACTTTACGTGTCCCACCACGCGATCTGCAGGTGTGGAGTCAGTGGCAACGGCGTCAGCGTCATGGCCTGCCTCGTGTAGGAGTGGGAGTTACTGTGGTCTGACGTTGTCCAGCAGTGTCGCTTTCGGCATTTTGGTTGTTTTCGTGTGTGGCCTTACATTTTAGACGATGACATTGACTCACACCTCGCCAGCACAAAAGCTTCAGCTGGAATGGTAAGTGCACGATTGCTATCCTGCTGTCTGTGGTGCCTGCAGTGTCTGGTAGTAAGAATGATACTGAACAGAGATCTGCCACTAGCCAGTCTGATGATTGACCTGGTGTCGGACTGCAGAGGTTGTTTCTGGTACTCTGGACAGACAGAACTGTCGTAAGCGACGCCTAGTAAGTTACTGGGAGCTGTTTGTGGAGGTGCCACATCATGCAGTGAAAGTTGTGACGTGGGAGTAAAAAAAAAAAAAAAAAAAAAAAAAAAAAAAAAGTTCAAATAGCTCTGAGAACTACGGGACTTGGCAGCTGAGGTCATCAGTCCCCTGGAACGTAGAACTACTTAACCCTAACTAACCTAAGTACATCACACACATCCATGCCCGAGGCGGGTATCGAACCTGCTACCGTACCGGTGGCGGTTCCAGACTGAAGCGCCTAGAACCGCTTTGCCACTTCGGCCGGCTCATTGGAGTCACTCGGAATGTAAGTGAACTTCCTTGTCAAATCTGGAACAAGTTTTAGGCTGGCTATAGCAAATGACTAAAGAGAAGCTTGGTAAAGATTACGGTGAAAAATTGTTCAAATGGCTCTGAGCACTATGGGACTTTAAATCTATGGTCATCAGTCCCCTAGAACTTAGAACTACTTAAATCTAACTAACCTAAGGACATGACACAACAGCTAGCCATCACGAGGCAGAGAAAATCCCTGACCCCGCCGGGAATCGAACCCGGGAACCCGGGCGTGGGAAGCAAGAACGCTACCTCACGACCACGAGATGCGGTCAGATTCCGGTGACTCTGCACCTTCGATTACAACAGTATATAAGTGATTTCAAAATTTTAGGACTGGCCACATGGGAACAACTTATGCTGAACGTTCTGGAGGCAGTTTGGAAGTTACTACTCCAGTTATCATTGATAAAATACATAATATGGTAATGGATGACAGAAGAGTTGAGGTGCGTGAAATTGCTAATGCTGTGAGGATCTCGAATGAACGAGTACATAATATTTTGCATGAACATTTGGACATGAGGAAGCTATCCTCAAGATGCGTTCCGTGATTGCTCACGCGTGACCAAAAACGGAATCGTGTGTAGTGTTGTAAGGATAGTTTGCAGCTATTCAGGAAGAATCCACAGGACTTTCAGCGCCGTTTCCTCAATGTGGATGAAACATAAATACATTACTATACTCCTGAGACAAAACAACAATCTAAACAATAGGTTACCAAGGGAGAATCTACACCAAAAAAGCAAAGACCACTCCATACGCCGGAAAGGTTATGGCGACTGTCTTTTGGGATTCGCAAGGAATAATCCTGGAAAAGGGGTAAACTATTAGAGGTGAATATTTTTCATCGTTATTGGACCCTCGTTTTCCATCACGACAATGCACCACCACACACCTCAGCAGTTGTGGTCGCAAAATTAATGAAAATAGGATTCTAACTCGTTTCACAAATCAACCCCTCCCCCCCCCCCCCCCCAATTAACCATACTTGGCTCCCTCGAACACTGTTTGTTCCCCAATTTGAAGATATGGCTGGTGGGACAAGAATTTCAAACAAACGAGGAGGTGGTTTCAGCAACTACTAGCTATTTTGAAGACTTATTCGGAAGGGATCAACATATTTGTAGAGTACTGCACGAAGTATATGAGGCTAAAAGGACAGTATGTTGGAAAAAAAAAGATTACCCCAAACATTTAAGCAGTTTTTATTTTTGCATGGACTTTTCAAACGCCACTCGTATATTATTGAGTTATGAAAGGAGAAAATACAAAAATGCAGTAAATAAAGCAGGCAAAAAAGAATACAAAAGTCTCAAAATGGCTAAGGAGGAATGGCTAGAGGACAAATGTAAGGATGTAGAGGCGCATATCATTGGGGGTAAGATAAATACTGCCTACAGCAAAATGAAAGAGATCTTAGGAGAAAAGAGAATGACTTGCATGAATATCAAGAGCTGAGATGGAAATCCAGTAATAAGCAAAGAAGGGAAAGCAGGAAGGTGGAGGGAGCATATAGAGGTTCTATACAAGGGCGATGTTCTTGAGGACAATATTATAGAAATGGAAGAGAATACAGATGAAGATGAAATTGGAGCTATGGTACTGCGTGAACAGTTTGACAGTCGAAAAAAAGGCCCTGGTAGTAGACAACATCCAATTTGAACTAATGACAGCCTTGGTAGAGCCAGGCCTAACAGAGCTGTACCATCTAGTGTGCAAAATGTATGAGACAGGCGAATTACCCTCAGACTTCAAGAAGAATATAATAATTCCAATCCCAAAAAAGCAAGTGTTGACAGATGTGAAAATTACCGAACTATCAGTTTAATAAGCCATGGATGCAAAATACTAACACGAATTCTTTACAGTCAAATAGAAAAACTGGTAGAAGCCGACCTCGGGGGAAGATCAGTTTGGATTCAGTAGAAATGTTGGAACACGTGAGGCAATACTGACCTTACGACTTATCTTAGAAAATAGATTAAGGAAAGGCAAACCTACGTTTCTAGCATTTGTAGACTTAGAGAAAGCTTTTGAAAATGTTGACTGGAATACTCTCTTTCAAATTCTGAAGGTGGCAGGGGTAAAATACAGGGAGCGAAGGCTATTTACAATTTGTACAGAAACCAGATACAGTTATATGAGTCGAGGGGCATGAAAGGGAAGCAGTGGTTGGGAAGGGAGTGAGACAGGGTTGTAGCCTATCCCCTATGTTACTTAATATTGTATATCGAACAAGCAGTAAAGGAAACAAACAAAAGAAAAATTCGGAGAGGGAATTAAACTCCATGGAGGAGAAATAAAAACTCTGAGGTTTTCCGATGACATTGTAATTCTGTCAGAGACAGCAAACGACCTATAAGAGCAGCTGAACGGAATGGACAGTGCCTGGAAAGGAGGATAAAGATGAACATCAACAGAAGAAAAACAAGGATAATGAAATGTTGTCGAATTAAATCGTGTGATGCTGCGGGAATTGGATGAGAGAATGAGAGGCTCAAAGTAGTAAATGAGTTTTGCTAGTTGGGGAGCAAAATAACTGATGATGCTCGAAGTAGAAAAAAAATGGTTCAAATGGCTCTGAGCACTATGGGACGTAACATCTGAGGTCATCAGTCCCCTAGAACTTAGAACTACTTGAACCTAACTGTCCTAAGGACATCACACACATCCATGCCCGAGGCAGGATTCGAACCTGCGACCATAGCGGTCGCGCGGTTCAAGATTGTAGCGCCTAGAACCGCTCGACCACTCCGACCGGCGGTCGAGGTAGAGAGGATATAAAATGTAGACTGGCAATGGCAAGGAAAGCGTTTCTGAAGAAAAATTTGTTAACATCGAGTATAGATTTAAGTGTCAGGAAGTCGTTTCTGAAAGTGTTTGGACGGAGTGTAGCCAGGTATAGAAGTGAAACGTTGACGATAAATAGTTTCGACTAGAAGAGAATACAAGCTTTCGAAATGTGGTGCTACAGAAAAATCCTGAAGATTAGATGCGTAGATCACATAACTAATGAGGAGGTATTGAATAGATTTAGAGAGAAGAGAAATTTGTGGGACAACTTGACTAGAAGAAGGTGTTGGTAGGTAGGGCATATTCTGAGGCATCAAGGGATCACCAATTCAGTGTTGGAGGACAGTGTGGAGGCTAAAAACTGTAGAGGGAGACCAATACATGAATATACTAGACAGATTCAGAAGGATGTAGGTTGCAGTAGGTACTAGGAGATGAAGAAGCTGGCAAAGGATAGAGTAGCAAGGAGAGCAGCATCAAACCAGTCTCTGGACTGAAGACCACAACAACAACAACAACAAGATCTAACGAGATAGATGCATACATAGCGAAATCTGAAGAACAAAGGAAGATAGAAACATGAAGGCATCTCCTAGCTGATAGCAGAAAAAATGTAAAGGCTTCTCTGTTCTTCATTATCTTAGAAAGTGTTACATGTACTTATTAACATTTATGGACTTCCTGGTACACACATATTTCATAAACATAAAGAAAGAAAAATTTTCTTGGAGTCTTACATGTTCCTACGTTAAATTTGACTATGATACTGGCTGTTACATGAGGAGTCATGTGGGAATTGATTCAGCCACTGTTGGAGTGACGTCAAAGTTGGCTTGTAGGATGTGAATCGGTCGGTGACGACCGGCTCAGTGTGGGCTCTGGTTGTGCGCTTTGTAGCAGAGGTGAGCATCGAGGTGCGGCCCGTCCAGGACCGTAGCCATGACAGACGCGCGAGCTTTGCCGCGCGCTGCAGGTTCAGCCGTGACAGCCCCATCAAGGTCCGACTCGCCGCACAGTGCAGAGCCGTGCACAAAGGCCTGGCCAGCGAGCTGCAGCCGCACTGTACTGCAGCAGTTTCGGGCCGAGCGGGTCCCTTACGTCAGCCCAAGGGCCGGGCAGTGCGGTTAGTAAAGAACCTGTATGCCACAGGCACAGCAGAGTTGCGTATGGAGACGCAGCCCACGGGCCGTGGACTCACAGCTCCGCACTGAGAGAGCCCGTGACGTCACTGCACCAGTGCCGCGTGCGCTAATTGCTCATAAAACAGAAGGTGAATACTCAGCAACTACGAACATGTGGACGTCCAGCTCGAGAAGAAACCATTAGCTGACATGTACAGTTCTCTGTTTCATTGACTGGACTCACAGATCTGGCATTTTTTTTACAATCCCGTTTCCAGCTGAACCAAAAACTGTCGGTAATACTCTAAGAGAATTGTTTAGTCGATTTATGTCTCCTGGTATTCACCACTCTACTTTGAAAGACGTACAGCACACGCCGGCTGGAGTAAACGAGCGGTTCTATGCCCTTCAGTCTGGAACTGAGCAACCGCTAAGGTCGCAGGTTCGAATCCTGCCTCGGGAATGGATGTGTGTGATGTCCTTAGGTTAGTTAGGTTTGAGTAGTTCTAAGTTCCAGGGGACTGATGACCTCGGACGTTAAGTCCCATAGTCCTCAGAGCCATTTCTTTTCATGGTTTTTTGATTGCGGTGAAAGAACGGTTCACTTACGTAAAGAAAAGCTTCTTAATGCTCTTGACAGATCACTGAGCCAGTCTAAGGATAGTCGCTGGAATAAGCAGCTGACAATGTTAGAACGTCTTTGTGCGAGAAGCTCTCTGAGAAGGGAGAAATAGCCCAAAATGAAGGAACTGATATCACGCTGATGAAAGAACTGTTTACGGTATGTATGCTATTCGATTACTGTAATCTTATATGCATTCGTTTGTTTTATAGCTTTTAAAGCATAAGGGTTGTTTTAGATCTTCAAAGCGACTTCCAAGGGATTAGAACTGGAGAAATCACCTGCATTGGACCTTCTGTTGACATGGACCATGCCAATGTTAAACCATTTGAGTCAGGCGCCCCACGACAAAGAAGCTTCTGAAATCGGACTTTAACATAAACGCCTCAAATTATACTTAGATGAAGAAGGTATTTGTCCAGAGATACTGTGAGGTAGCAACTTTACTCCGGCCATTATTCGTCATTTAAAAATTATATCTACCGATAAGAGGTGTATAGTCATGAAAAGGATACCAATCCCACAATACACTCTAACGACTTTTCCCATTACTGCATCTCCAATCGTCTTTTCTCTTTGTTCTCGCTAGTGCTTTCTAACGGTACTGTCTTACCTTTCGATCTAGAGATAGTTATCTCAATCTACTCTGCCCTTCTGGAAGTTAATGTTCTGAAATGGGAGAGACGCCCATTCCTACATGTTCCTCCACAACTGGTAACACGTGAATACTTGAGAATTCATGTAGTCCTAAATGTATGTTTGAATTTTCTAACGTATTCGAAATAAACCTAGCACTACCAAGGGATTTTCCATAACGTGTACTACAAAAGGGGGACTTAAAATATGACCAAATCAAAGATATACGGATTTCGTTAATTTTCGTTGTCTTTTATGCACAGCATACCTTTTAAAGATATATTTATATGTAAGAAGGGTCCTAAACCTGAAAATATTAATATGACACATGTTCTGAAAATTCTATACCACTGACAAGACCTAAATTTTTGCGTTACGTTTTACTGAAAATTTTAAAACAATTCGGGAATCTGGAAGAGGAAATCATTAAAAGTCACAAATATATTCTTTTTCAAAATTTTAAAATTCAATGTACATGACTAGATTACATTGTTCTAAAAAGGAAGGCATAAAGTACCCCTTCCCTCTCCCTTTGTATTGCGAGGGTTAAATCAGGTAGTGTTAAGGGAATCTGATTAAGAAATGAGACACTAAAAGGACTATTGGGCAGCAAAATAACTGATGATGGCAAAAGTAAAGAGGATATTAAATGAAGACTGAATATAGGAAGAAATGTATTAGCGAAAATACGGATTTGCTAATATCAAATATAAATTTAAGTGTTAGGAAGTATTTTTTGAAGGTATTTGTATGGTCTCCTAGATGCTAGACCAGGCGGGTGTAAAGATGAATGTGCGCAATGGAAAATACTGCACGCAAAAGTAAAGATTTGGCCCTCTCTGACTCACCTCTAAAGCATATCTTAGGATCTCTTAACGTTGATATTATTTCCTCCTTCTTGTTCTTTAACATATAAATTACTAAATAAGAATAAATGAATGCTTAAGGTAACTAGTAACTACTAAATATTAATGTTGTTTCTTTTTGTATATTTAAACTTCTTTCTAAGAACTAATGTTTATATGTCGATGTGCACATCCTCAAAACACAGTCTGAGTTTACTAGACACATGTCACACATGAATTCAGAACTGAAAGGCAGCTTATAGGTGCATTGCCTCGACGTAATACTCGCAGCGGAAAAAAAATTATTAGTCAGTGCACTCACCCACTGCTCACTGATGCCGTGTGTCGACGAAACTGCCACCTTTCGAGAGTCATCGTCTTCAGGGAGGGTGGCTGGTAAGGTTAGCCTGTCACTGCCGTGCGAGATTAGCCGATCTGTCTAAGGGGCTGTAGTCATTGAATGTGCAGCTGGTCCCGGCGGAGGTTGGAGTCCTCCCTCGGGCATGGGTGTGTGTGTTAGTCCATAGGATAATTTAGGTTAAGTAGTGTGTAGGCTTAGGGACTGATGACCTTAACAGTTAAGTCGCATTTGAACATTTTTTCCCCACTGGCACTGTAATTTATACGTGACACACACTTCTGACATCAAAATGAGGAGGTCCATGATGGTTGACCACTACACGTGGAGGTCTGAGTTGAGGTGATGGATTGTTGACGTAATGATGATCGATGGCTGCTCATCAACACTTCACAGTTATTCGTACATTTTGCTGAAGAACAAACTAGAACATTTTGTGGTGGAACTTCTTCCATAGTGTGTGCTGAGGACAGCGAGTGTTAAGGAACAGGTGCAACAGGTGGCCATGGTCTTAAACGACTGCTTTCTGTGGCTGAAGGCTGGTTGCACCTGGTAGCTGGACCATAGGCTGGAAGATGCTAAGCTAGCAGCACTGGTCTTAAAACCAGCAGCATGGGCCCACAGCTGGTGGAGGACAAATACCACGGTGGCTGCTTGTAGCATCATGTCGCCTCGTGGACTGGCATACACCAAACCTCTTAAATAGTAGCTACCAGACTGATACACCTTTCACTGAAAGTAATGGTAGTTTATGTTGGGACAGAGAGTTCTTGCTTTGCAAATAACAGCTTGTAACTTTGTAGACCATAAGACGCCTGTTGACTGTATGTGTCACGCCCAGGTTCCCGGGTTCGATTCCCGGTGGGGTCAGGGATTTTCTCTGCCTCGTGATGACTGGGTGTTGTGTGATGTCCTTAGGTTTGTTACGTTTAAGTAGTTCTTAGTTCTAGGGGACTGATGACCATAGATGTTAAGTCCCATAGTGCTCAGAGCCATTTGATTGGATGTGTAGTAACTGGCCTACCAACGCCTTTCTGCTGCGTCGTCGTTATGGCGGTGCCAGCCCCTTTCCTGGAGCACAATGTGGAAATCTGCCAGTGGCATTGCTGCATCTGATGTAATGGAGTTTCGTCGGCTCTGAGCTGGCCCACTCCCAAGATCTTTTGCAACAGCCATGGCAACGTCACAATTTTACTCAGTAGCGCTGAAAAATAGTGGTGGCACTGCAGATCGAATAACTCATAAGAAGATACTGAGTCGAATTGGGGGAAAACAAGTAAGTTATGGCACAACTTCGTTTCATAGGGCATATCCTGAGAGATCAAGGAATTGTGAGTTTGGTAATGGAGAGATCAGCTTATATGTGGGTATTGGTGGGTGCTGGAGGAAGACAAAATCGTGAATAGAGTTAGCAGGTCCAAAATGATGTTCATTGTATTAGCTGTGCAGGGCTGAAAAGGCTTGCACGTAATTGACTAACTTGGGCAGCTGCATCAAACATTGGGGAAGGAAGGGGAGAGAGATGTACTCTTCTGGCTAAAATTTTGCAAGTTCTTTACTGGGAGAACTCACGAGTAAGGTCAATCTCGTTTGATTCAGCACTCTCCGCAGTTGAAATGTCAACTTGGCTTCTATATTGCTCTAAATTAACGGTGCTTCTCATTCTCGTATGAGAAAAGCTATTTATCTCACACTATTGGCCAATGCATAGAACTGAAATAGCGCTTCTTGTATATTTTGTTGTTGTAAACAGAAATGGTATGTCACGTGGAGTGACCAGAGTATAAGTGGCCCCCATCCAACAATAGCAAAAACGTCTCGGGAAGGTGGATGAGCGAATGCATGTTGTGACCTGTGACTGTTACCTTGCCTGCTTGCGAAGGTGGAAGGAAAATAGAGAATGCAAAGAAAATAGTCGTGTTCACGAACCACTTTCCAGCAGGTAGTCAGCTCAGTAACATCAGTTGAATTAACCAAGCATTGTTTGGTCATTCCTGTTGTTAATTCCTATTACCCCAGGTTGGTGTTCAAGAGAAACGCAAAGTTACAAATATGGCTCCAATGTAATTTCCATAAGGCAACTGAATAACATGATCGGTCAGTGGCGTTATGCTGTATAGTTAACTGAGTATCGGACTTCGTTTCTGAAAGACTGCAGGTCCGTTGGTGCACCGTAAAAGATCTGAAAAATTGTTAATCAGTATTTGTATCACACCAATGGCAGACTGGCTCCACGCCAGCAGTTATGCATTTCTTTCGCGAATAGCTGTGTACAAAGCTGATAAAGACATTAATACAATGAGATATGTTTAGTTTGTTAAATTAATACATCTGTAAGGTAACAATTTAAATACACTTAAATATATTCATTTTTCTTAAGAGCTAACAAGATAGATGCTTTCATAGCGAAAGCTGAAGAACAAAGGACGATACGAAACAGTAAGGCAGCTCCTAGCTCGTCGCAGAAAAAAGGTGAAGGCTTCTCTGTTCTTTATTATCATAGAAAGTATTACATGTACGTTTTAACGTTTGTGGACTCTCTGTTACCCACACATTTCATAAACATAGAGAAAGAAAAATTTTCTTAGTGTCTTAGAATTGCCTACGATACATTTGATTGCGACTCTGGCCATTACAAAAGTAGTCATTCAAGTCGTATGTGCATCAAAACTACAAGATTGGTGCATAAAAGAAAAAACAATACTCAGTTTGACATGTTTTAAATGAACAGTTTGACAAATCATTTTCATTGGCATTGGAGATATTTGTACAAGATACACTAACTTAAAATGTGGGAGGTATCGGTGTTCTGAGGATAAGAGGGTAAGTCAGTTTAGAGACGTGTCTGCCCATGGTAATTGATGCAGCCACTGCTGAAGTGGCATCGCAGTTGGCTTATATGATGCCAATCGGTCGGTAACAACAGTCTAAGAACGAGCTCTGGTTGTGCAGTTTGCAGCAGATGTGGGCATCGAGCGCGGCCCGTCCAGGAGCGCAGGCATGTCAGCCGTACGAGCCTTGCCTCGCGCTGCCGGTTCAACTGGGGCAGCGTCATCGAGATCCGATAGGCCGCATGGTGTAGGGACGTGCACAGAGGCCCGGCGCGCGAGCTGCGGCTGCACTGGACCGCAGCAGTCTCGGGCCGAGCGAGTCCCTGACGTCACCCCACAGTACTGTTTAGAAAGCACCTGCATGTCACGGTCTCAGCAGAGTTGCGCATGGAAACACAGCCCATGGGCCGCGTCTTCACTGGTCCACACTGAGCGAGCCCGTGACGTCACTGTACCAGTGCTGCGGCCTACGGCCTGTTGGTAGTGCTGACCGCAGTTGCAAGATACGGGCTACGAGTGGTGAGTAGAGCAGTGTTTAGTATGTTGGTGGGATGTCTTCATTTTTGTCGGAACGCACAAAATGAGAGAGGAAATTAATGTGGTTTGCAGAAGAAGGAGCGCATGTCAATAAAAAGGGAAGTAAAAGAAAAACTAACCAGTGGTGATTAGAGAACCACACAACCTGAAACGAAAATGAAGATTTGGCCCTGTCTGACTAACTCCTGAAGCAGATCTTAGGACTCTTAACGTTGATATTATTTCCTCCTACTTGTTCTTTAACATATAAATTACAAAATAAAAATAAATGAATGATTAAGGTAACTAGTAACTACTAAATATTAATGTTGTTTCTTTTTATATACACTCCTGGAAATGGAAAAAAGAACACATTGACACCGGTGTGTCAGACCCACCATACTTGCTCCGGACACTGCGAGATGGCTGTACAAGCAATGATCACACGCACGGCACAGCGGACACACCAGGAACCGCGGTGTTGGCCGTCGAATGGCGCTAGCTGCGCAGCATTTGTGCACCGCCGCCGTCAGTGTCAGCCAGTTTGCCGTGGCATACGGAGCTCCATCGCAGTCTTTAACACTGGTAGCATGCCGCGACAGCGTGGACGTGAACCGTATGTGCAGTTGACGGACTTTGAGCGAGGGTGTATAGTGGGCATGCGGGAGGCCAGGTGGACGTACCGCCGAATTGCTCAACACGTGGGGCGTGAGGTCTCCACAGTACATCGATGTTGTCGCCAGTAGTCGGCGGAAGGTGCACGTGTCCGTCGACCTGGGACCGGACCGCAGCGACGCACAGATGCACGCCAAGACCGTAGGATCCTACGCAGTGCCGTAGGGGACCGCACCGCCACTTCCCAGCAAATTAGGGACACTGTTGCTCCTGGGGTATCGGCGAGGACCATTCGCAACCGTCTCCATGAAGCTGGGCTACGGTCCCGCACAGCGTTAGGCCGTCTTCCGCTCACGCCCCAACATCGTGCAACCCGCCTCCAGTGGAGTCGCGACAGGCGTGAATGGAGGGTCGAATGGGGACGTGTCGTCTTTAGCCATGAGAGTCGCTTCTGCCTTGGTGCCAATGATGCTCGTATGCGTGTTTGGCGCCGTGCAGGTGATCGCCACAATCAGGACTGCATACGACCGAGGCACACAGGGCCAACACCCGGCATCATGGTGTGGGGAGCGATCTCCTACACTAGCCGTACACCTCTGGTGATCGTCGAGGGGACACTGAATAGTGCACGGTACATCCAAACCGTCATCGAACCCATCGTTCTACCATTCCTAGACCGGCAAGAGAACTTGCTGTTCCAACAGGACAATGCACGTCCGCATGTATCCCGTGCCACCCAACGTGTTCTAGAAGGTGTAAGTCAACTACCCTGGCCAGCAAGATCTCCGGATCTGTCCCCCATTGAGCATGTTTGGGACTGGATGAAGCGTCGTCTCACGCGGTCTGCACGTCCAGCACGAACGCTGGTCCAACTGAGGCGCCAGGTGGAAATGGCATGGCAAGCCGTTTCACAGAACAACATCCAGCATCTCTACGATCGTCTCCATGGGAGAATAGCAGCCTGCATTGCTGCGAAAGGTGTATATACACTGTACTAGTGCCGACATTGCGCATGCTCTGTTGCCTGTGTCTATGTGCCTGTGGTTCTGTCAGTGTGATCATGTGATGTATCTGACCCCAGGAATGTGTCAATAAAGTTTCCCCTTCCTGGGACAATGAATTCACGGTGTTCTTATTTCAATTTCCAGCAGTGTATTTATTGTAGATTAAAACTTCTTTCTAGATTACAAATGTTTATATGTCGGTGGGCAATGGACATAAAGAGATGCAAATGAATTTCCTGACTAATATTATTGATCAACTGCCCAAATCTGCCCCTTTTTATGGCTACTCGATCTAATATAGATAACGCAAGGTGGCATATCATCTACCTCCCAAGCACTAAAAGACACTATCTTCAAAGATGAAATACAGTGGTGTGCGACCTCAGCGGAGATGGAGCTGTTCAGCTTTATAGCCCTAATAAGCCGAAGCAATTACCAATATCACCGAAAGTACTGCATCCCGTGTGTCGCAGTGATGGTTCTCATACACGTCTGACCGATGGAAGAATTCCAGCCACAAAATAAAAAACTCATTAAATACTAGGACGGCAGAAGGCGGTCCTCTGACTAGTATAATGTTATAATATATTCTCCTCTCTGTATTCTAGAGACAGGATACGCGAACTCCCAGCCACAAGGACGGAATTCAGATAACGTCTCAACATGAGTATTGACAGGAGAAGTGCTCTCAATCACTGAACGCTGCGTACTCACCGACGATTCCCTACTCGGAGGCGAAGTCCACAATCGTAAAAGTTAGCAACACCTTCGGCCACCTAAAGCAAATTCCCAGTGCCTTGTGGCACTATTTCATGCTAATTAAGCCTTAGTGATTTTGACCGCATTTGTTTTATCATGATAAACGAAACATGCGAAAGTATTTCACTGGTGACAGTTTCCCCCAGCTTGAACATTATCCGCCTGAGTTCTACCGCGCGTCATCGAATGTCAGATACAAGATCATAAGGATACAATAGTTTTCATTCCCCATACTTCTCCAATCCCACAATACAATCTAACGACATTTCCCATTACTGCATCTTCAACCGTCTTTTCTCTTTGTTCTCGCTAGTGGGTTCGAACGGAGCTGACTTACTTTTCGATCTACAAATAGTGATCTCAATGTACTCTGCTCTTCGGGAAGTTACAAAAATAATATTTAATGTTTTGAAATAGGAGAGACGCTCATTCCTATATGTTCCTCCACAAGTTGTGAAAGGCTACCCCTTGTTTGTTATACTGATTATTTTTCTTGTAAGAAGTATCTCCGTTTAATATAAGCGCACGCAGTGCTCCATGGTTCCCATTTCTACCGCTATGTGTCTATTTTTTTTCAATTAGGCCCGATAAATTCAGATATGGGTAATCAAACGCGGTAGAAAAGATAGTATTCTAATTTAAAAATGAAGCGACGGATAACACAGCATTGGTGAATGGCCATGGAACAATACGTGCACATTAGGGACTGTAAGACTTTCTTCTTTTGATACTATCAATTCAGTTAGTCGCATAAAGTGCATAATTCATGCAATGGATATGCCTGGACTGAAAATTCATACAATATAGTCATTATGTCAGTGTTATGGATGAAGGATACTGAATTACGCTAAGAGAGAATTTCAATTATCATTCTGATTTATTTCGATAATATTTAAGAAAACTATTACCCTCTGTGACAAAACATACATGAAATTATATTTAAGAAAACGACCACTCTCAGTGACAAAACCTTCATGAAGCACTCAGTATCTCTTGCGTCTCGTCATACGGGAAATACAGACAAAACTTTGTCGCCAGTTACATCCACTAATAATTAAAATGGGTAAAAATGAATGTTACTGAATGGTGGCCTCTTAACACCATTTAGTTATTGTCACACCTATTTTACGCGCGAAGCAGGGAATGATGTTACATTTCACTCTCTCAAACATTACTTGGGTTACTACACATGCAGTACCATGCGGATAAGTTCATGTTGAAACCGCGTACTATGCAACCGCAATGCAACGCAAGCAAACCACCCCAGGCTTCATGACTCCACATTATTCATGCTATGATTAACGAAAGGCAAATCCAGTGACTACCGTTATGAATGCTGGCCACACGTGGTCAAGGTCGACAACAAAGAAACGAGTAAAGTAAACCGTTGAATCATGAAAAATGTATATTGCTTGTATCCAGAACTAAACTATGCAACAACTGAAACATTAATGAACCTATCCGCTATTGACCTAAGAACAAGAACCGTTGGTTCATGACCTCAATCAACTCGCGCCCAAATCCGCTAGTTGAAACACATTAATCTGAAATATTTCTACGAATAAAATATCGCTGAACGTTTCCCAGTATTAATTTACACCCGAACATGTTTCATAATCAATGTTACCCCAAAAAACCTACAGTGTGAATACCTATTCTCACCATCCATGACGATCGCCGCACCCTTGCGTCCGTCTCGTTCAATTGGCGGCCCCAGAGTGTCCTAACATGGCGCGTTCAAGGATCAACCGTTCAAAAAACTGTTGGGGGGGGGGGGTTTAGGACCTTAGTGAGAACCAACCTCACAAACTCTGCTCTGCTCATCCCCACTATCTTTGAAATCACGAACTTTCTGCCGTATCTGCTCACGTTATTATGTTGGTGCTAAACTACCCTACTGCTACCATCTTTGATTAACCCAGATTATTATACATTCGACGCATAATTACGTTTATCCATCCACATACATCACAGTATCAAAGGATGAGAGAGGAGGTGTGACACCAACAGAAGAAAAACTATACACGGAAGCATTCCTGAATCCAGAGGTTAGTTAGCTAGACGAAACACTGAATGGACGTTCTCTAAGTAAAACATGTAGAAATAAATCAGTTACTTAAATGAAGCGTAAACCTGTGACGTTTCAATTGTAACATGCGAATTCTTGGGAATCCATGTTGTCCTAAATGAAAGTTTGAATTTTTGCCTTATATGTACTGAAATATGAATTTTGCTGTCCTCCGGTAAAAAGAAGACAGGAGTAATGAGACTGGTCATCGATTTCAGAGCCCCACCCCATCAAAGAACAGATCTTGTTGAAGCAGATAAATTCTGCTACTCCATCCGTTGGATTTCTAGTTGTGCAAAGGGGAGATGGGAGTGAGTCATTCGGGTAGCCTACACTCGATGTTATTCAACATCTACACTGAACAAGCAGTAAAGCATACAAGGATAAATTTGTAAACAGAATTAAATGTCAGGGAGAAGCAATAAACATTTTGAAGCTTACCGGTGACACTGCAGTTCTGTCAGAGACGGCAAAGAACTAGGAATAACAGTTGAATGGAATAGATAGTGCCCTGGAAAGGGATTATACGATAACCCTCAGTGGAACTAAATGAAGGTAATGGAACGTATTCGAATTAAACCTAGCAGTACCAACGGATTTTCCATGACGTGTACTACAAAAGAGGGGCGTAATATATGACCAACACAAAGATATACGGATTTCGTTAATTTTCGTTGTCTTTTACGCAGAACATACTGTTTAAAGATATATTTATGTGTAAGAAGAGTCCTAAACCTGAAAATATGATTATGACACATGTTGTGAATATTCACATCCACTGACAAGACCTAACTTTTTGCGTTAAGTTTTACTGAAAAATTTTAAACAATTACGGAAGCTGGTAGAAGGAATCATCAGGAATATATATTTTTCAGAATTTTAAAATATAATGTACATGACTAGATTACAGTATTCTGAAAAGGTAGGCGTACAGCTCCCCTTCCCACCCCTTTGGTATTGCGTGAGTTAAATCAGGTAGTGTTAAGGGAACCTGATTACGAAATGCAACACTAAAAGTACTATTGGGCACCAAAATATCTGATGATGGCCGAAGTAGAAAGGATATAAAATGAAAACTGACTATAGCAAGAAGAGTATTAAAGAAAAAGAGGGATTTGCTAGAATAGAATATAAATTTAAGTTTAGGAAGTATTTCTTGAAAGTATTTGTATGGTTCCCAAGATGCTAGTCCAGGCGGGTTCTCGCGTCCGTCGGCCGTCGTAATTTAATATATTATTTACCACAAAAATTTCTTGTTCACGGTGATTGTTGCCGACCTACGTGGTAGGCCTTAATAAAAATGATATTTCATTTCATTTTGATTTACAATTAAATGCTTATGTGAAGTTCTCTTTCTTAATAATATTAATCTTCACTATAAATTATTTGTTACGTTAATGAACGTTAGACTCGCTGTATCTTAAAACATGAGCATGTAAGTTTAACAATGGAATAAACATTTCAGATTAATTTCCTCGGCTAGTCAGCTCACTTTAAATCAAAAAATCTTTAGTTATTAATTACAATTGCGGCCCACACGCGAGCGAGAGTATATCTTCTTACAACCGTTAACCATTGCATTGCAGTCGGAGTACTGGCTCTGGCTTTCGGCTGTTGTACTGAAAATAAGAATCTTAAAGCTACGTATTTTCTGCAAATTCGGCCGGCTATGGAGCAAAATGTATATTATGTTAATAGTGGGCGAGTTTTCCGCTTCCGCTAAAATTTTATAAGTTAATATCGCCACGTAACGGCGTCGTTGAGTGCAACGGCAGCTGCGATTTTTGCACTGTAAATTACTCGAATGCAGGTTAATTCAAGGAAGGCGAACATCAAATCGGGATCACCTCTTACAAATTAAAAGCGAACAATAATATTAAATCAATATATTATTTTCTTAATTACTGCAAATATGCTTACATTTGCCAGCACTCGCAAGATGTCCGTCTACACGCAACCAAGACAAGAGAAGAAGTGAAGACGACTAAAAAATTAAAAAAAGAGCGTATATTGTCGTCTCTGTAAATCATTTTGTTATATTTCTTTGCCATCAAAACTTACACAGAGAAGTTATTATAATACGGGTACATGATAAAAATGTATATTATTCAATTTTTGAATGTCTCTTCTTTATAAATACCGTTTTTTTAAAGTCTTTTCGTATTATTTCACTGGGGACGCTATATTGTTCCCCAAAATGTTTATGTCATAAAAAATTTTCGTGCTTTTTTAAGTAAATATTTCCTATTTCATGTCCACAGTGTCCACACTCAGACTTTTTTGTTTCACAGTCTGCATATGTCACATCGTATGTTTCAGTTTCTGTACTTAATAATGTTTGTTGCACATAACGTAATACAGATTAAGTTATTTACATTACAATATAATACACAATTGGTTACGAATATAGACATGTACAAAAGAAAAGGACACAGAATACAATTGGTTTGACAGTTATGTTATGACATGTTACATTGGTACAGTCATTTTGGCTGCTTCTTTTTGGGGTTGCAGCTTATGCAGTGTTCGAAGGTATACAATTAGTCTGTAATTTTACCATTCCCTGGGGTGTCAACTGTTCGCTCCCCATTTGGCGCGGCCGTAGAGAAACCCTGGGGAAAAACCTCCGCGAAGCGACGGACTAAATGCTTTGGTCTCCTTCACTTAATTCATTCTGGGATGTCATTGGAGTACAGGATGTGCATACGTTACGCACAATTTTCCGTTGCACTATGCAAAAAATGAGATCATTGTAACAATTAATATATCGCCGTTATTGATTGCGGTGTTGTTGATCTACTTCGCGACGTTTAGCTCGCGACGGCGCCGGTTGGTGAGTTCAGTGCTCGGCATCGCGACGTCTGCGGAGAGGTCAATGCTCGCTCGGTGCCATCGTGTCTCTCGCCGTCGTGGAACCCCTAGAATCAACTGATCGGGTGCACTGTTGGCGATGTGTTTCTGTCTCGGACGGGCGTGGCGGAGTGGGATGATATCCGTCCCCCGCGCTTGTTGGTAGGAGTCAGCTCTGCTATGCATCTCCGACGTAGTACATGAAACATATGCGCAACCAACGTAATATTTCCCTCCCGCTGTAGATGGTTATTTTAGTGGGAAAGAAATACTTATTAGTGCGGCAGTTGTTAGGTTTTCGCCAGTTTCCGAGTGTCAAGCCAGCATTGTCTACATGTACATCTACATCTACATCCATACTCCGCAAGCCACCTGACGGTGTGTGGCGGAGGGTACCCTGAGTACCTCTATCGGTTCTCCCTTCTATTCCAGCCTCGTATTGTCCTGCAGAATACATGATATGGATCTTCTCCCGTGAATGCAGTTTTGATGCGATACTGTTTCTATGACACGTCAGCTTTTTTTGATAAAATTATTTGTTTCCGCAGCACTCGCAGGCACTGGTTAGTGTCCCAATACGAGCTAAGCACAAACATTAGCCGTTTCAGCGGTCGCTGTTTTGCAACAGTCCACGCATTGCATTCCAATCTCGCGTTATTGTACTCACTGAAATTACAGTCTCTCCCAAAAATATTGACTGTGGGTTCACTTCACGTTAACAGTTCACATTTATAA
Source organism: Schistocerca gregaria (assembly GCF_023897955.1). Lineage (NCBI taxonomy): Eukaryota > Metazoa > Arthropoda > Insecta > Orthoptera > Acrididae > Schistocerca > Schistocerca gregaria. The sequence continues at coordinate 396,448,482 of NC_064931.1, read as the reverse complement.
GCAAATTCACAGTTCTTCGTGCGTCATATTGGTGTTTGGCCTCTTCACCGCTGTTGTGAGTTCAATATTAGCACTTCACTGTCCGTATCACAGTTTCACCTTCACAGTTCTCCACACTGCTTAAAGTAACTGTTTCGACTAGTTCGCAAACACTAATGTATTTAATTCAGTCTGAAACGGATTTTGGCTCGTGCTGGATTTTACCAGTCTCTCGCACTAATTACCTCGTTCCATTTTCCACTTACAGAGTCGTACTTGCCTTCAGACTTTTGACTATACAATTGTATTTCCGTCTCATCTGAGTAAGTCCCCATGTCATGACTGTCTATTCATTGCGTACTTGCCCTCCAGAGCCATGCTCGACTTAACAAAACTTTGCCTCTCGCATTATTTTACACGATTTTTAATCTAGGCCTAGCGTGCAAGTTCCTAGATTACTGTTAGATTTGTGACTTTTATCGCCTGTTGTTGTTGTTTGTTCGATGTTTTCAATATTTTTGTAAACTGTTGTGCGACGACGAGGTCGGTATCTCGAACAACAGTCTACAAAACCATAGAAAACTTTGATCTTACAACTACATCAGGAGACAAGAAAAATCGCATTCCAGTGACGACTGTTGCAGCCCACACCCTTGTCGATGGACCTTGTGAATTTCTTGCATGTTCCCTTAATTTTAGCTTGGACATAAACGACACATTCTCACATGGAAATGGATGGTTCACTGTTGCCATAGTGGAGTTTCTAGTGTACCTGGACTTGAAAGTTTTAATCATAGAGATAAATTCGTGCAAATCTCTGCCTTAGCAGATGGAATTATATTTTAACAGTGCTTAGCGTTAGTCGCGTTTACTGATTGGCTTTGTAAAATGGTTGAAATGGCTCTGAGCACTATGGGACTTAACATCTGAGTTCATCAGTCCCCTAGAACGTAGAACTACTTAAACCTAACTAACCTAAGGACATCACACACATCCATGCCCAAGGCAGGATTCGAACCTGCGACCGTAGCAGTCGCGCGGTTCCGGACTGTAGCGCCTAGAACCGCTCGGCCACCCCGGCCGATTGCTTTGTACCTTGTCCTCAACACATGATGTACTTTGGGTGATGTACACCCTACACTCATGTTGTTTAGTAAATTATGATTGATCATATTTCAGGATCGGTATAGACATATATACATGGAATAACATATACACTATAATATTGAATTTTATAAGTTTCATTACTACTACAGTTCAAAAATATTCATGACACCTTAATGAAAAATTCTTTCATCATTACATGCTGTTGAATTTTTAAAAAAAATATCTTTAAGGCATTTTTTAAATAAAATTTGTAAAATATTCTTAAACCTACGTTTATTTTTTTGCAATTACTTTCAAATTACTGTTATTCCTTAATATCTACAAAATTGAATCACACTAATCCTGTTTGCCTCATTGTCTTTACCTGTTACACTAAAATCTGAACATTTACCCACAGAAAAAAATACACTATAAACTTAACCTAGTATTCACATATGTAAAAGTTGCTCAACTGAGCGAACTTCCTTTACGTCTTTGTATCAATAGGGTCCTTTGATCTCTTCAGATTCTACGTCACCCAACAAATAGCTACATCCATGTGGTATGTCTATGATTTTATAGGGCCCGGCATACACCGGTTGCCATTTCTTATTCTTTTTCGCTAACAGAGATGACTTGGGATGAGTCATTATTAGCACCAAGTCACTTGATTGATACAGTATTACCTTCTTTATCTTCTTGTCATGCTTCTCCTTTTCTTGGCTCCACGCACCTCGTTAAATTATTTAAAGTCTCAGGTATAATTTGTTCGTGAGATACAATTTGTCGTGGTACAGTCGGCAATGGTGACAGCCAGCTGTTGGTTTCATTCTTTCCAAACATGACTTCCAGTGGAGTATAACCGGTGGCTGAATGTGGCAATCTATTGTGAAGTCCCTCAAAAGTCGAAACGTATTCTGCCCACTTGGTGTGGCGATTCGGAATGTAAGTTCTCATGAACGTGTTCAACTCGTTAAAGGTACGCTCTACAAGACTGCTCTCACGGTGAAATCGAGCTACAAAAACGTGTTTAATACCTTGCTCTTGTAGGAATGTTTTCCATTTGAGGTCAGTAAAATAGGTGGCATTATCGGATATGATCTGTGGTTTGCCTACATTAACAATATAATCTGTTCGTAATTTCTGAATGTGGGGTGTGGCCGTTGAAGTCTTTACAGGATATAATTTTAGAAATTTGGAAAAGGCATCACATAGAGCAAATATATATCTCACACCACCTCTGCCAGTGGGTAGTGGCCCTAGAATGTCAACAGAAACTAGTCGTAGTGGTTTGTTAGGAACAACAGGGTGCAATTCACTTACAGTGGGCAGATTTGTAGGTTTCGTCCTTTGACAAACTACACATGTCCTTACAACATTCCGAATTATCTTTTCATATTGTCTTGAGAGAAGTGCTCTACATTTTTCAGTGCCCACGTGTCCCCACGAATGGTGCACGTGCCATATTAAATCACTGATACATACTTCCGGTACACAGATACACAAGAAGTCGTTGTTAACATCCTTCCGGTAATATAATAACCCCATTTGGGCACAGAATAATGGCTACCTATCTGATTTCCACCCGAAGCTATGAGTTCTTGTTTGACTTTTCCCAAGGCGGGATCTTCGTCCTGTAACCTAGGCAGTTGCTTGCACGCCTGCAGCAACTTTTTGCGAGAAAAAGGGTCTTTCATGACTAAAATTTTGTACTCTGTTGCCTGTTCTAGTAAATTGTTGTTAGCTCAGGCAGACCTTACGGCAACCGTGATAAAGCATCAGGTACTACGTTAACACAGCCTTTTATATACATTATCTGAAATTGATATTCCTGCAGAGCAAGCACCCATCTGGCAACCTGTCATGCATTAACTTGTATGTCAGCAAAATACTGAAGGCCTGATGATCACAGAAAATTCTGACATTTTTTCGTACACATAATATCTGAACTTCTTCATGGCCCATACTACTGCTATTGTTTCGAGTTCTGTATATGATCGTTCACAACTTGACAACACTCGGTTTGCGAAACCGATTATTCTTACGCTCTTGTTTCCACCTTCCTCATCGATTTGGAATAAACAAGCGCCTAGTCTTACAGTGGAAGCGTCTGTAGCAAGGCAAAATTCCTTTGATATGTCAGGATGTGACAGTAAATTAACATTTAGAAGGGCTTGTTGTATTTGCTCAAATGACTGCTGCCGTAGTTAATTCCATATCCAGAGTGTATTCCTCCTCAACAAGTTTAATAGGGTATTATCATTTAAAAGCTGGTCAGGTATGAATCGTCTGAAAAATGGCACTAGACCCAGAAATGCCTTTAGCTGTTTCTTGGTTCTAGGAGGGGGGAAGTTCTCAATTGCTGCAATTTTCTTTGTATAGAGCACAATACCTGTAGGTGATAATACATGACCAAGAAATTTTATTCTCTCCCTGCCAAATTCGGACTTTGCGAGGTTTGCTGTTACGCCTACCTCAGAAAATCTTTTTAGTACATTTCTCAGCGTGTCCATGTGGCTTTCCCAATCGGGATTAGCTATTAATAAGTTACCGACATACAACGTTACTCGGTCCAGCAAATCTGGTCTTAATACTATATCGAGCGCTGCAATGAAGACACCTGCACTAACATTTAATCCAAATGGTAAAACTTTAAATTGGTAACTTCTACCAGCAAACACAAAGGCAGTGTACTTTCTTGATGATCCAATTAGTGGGATTTGCCAATACGACGAACGCATATCGACAGAGGTCAGATATTTACCTCCATTAAACTTCTGTATCTGTCCATCCAGGTTTTCTGGTCGCGCTCTGACAGGTACAATTATTTTGTTAATATCGTGCGCAGCAAGCACGAGACGTATACTGCCGTCCGCTTTCGCTACTGCCACGAACGGACTGCTGTACGGAGATAGAGATGGTTCAATTATCCCCCAATCAAGCATTTTTCTTATTTCCTTCGTAACTGCCTCCTCCTTTGAGCACGGGATGGTGTAGTTTGCGTGACAGAAATTATTGTGAGGTGCCACTTCGATGTTATAGGTATAGCCCTCGATAACACCGGTTTTTTTCGAAAACACTTTCTCATAATCTGTAAATTTCTGAGTCAATTCGTTTTGTTGTGCTTCAGTCAAATGTTCTGACTCCCTGACTTTGAAGGCTATCAGTTTCCTTTTTTCATCTCTGTCTTCAGTAATAAACTCTTTATAACATGCTCGTCTTGTACTTAAGTCAGAATATAAATTCATTACCTATATTCCTTCCAATCTAGACTGAAAGCTCCGGCAATATTTATCGTGCACTCCCCGTATTCTTAACAATGGCAAAATTACACGCCTACCATCATTCATCAGGCTTACTTCCCCGCACAAGAAGTCGATTTTTGCGTCACTCTGGAGTAAAAATTCCATCCCCGGAAGGAAAGCAACACCTAATCCCTTTACTAGGAACGAGCTTTTCATTACTTCATTTCCTACCGTAAACTCGACTTGCACCTGGTGCTTTATGATATGAAATTGTGCACATATTGCACCTGCTACACGAAAATTCTTCACTGGCAATACTGGTATTCTATTATTTTGTCTCAAGTACTTGTAAAAATTTGCACTCATGACATTGGTTGACGCAATTATTATCTGTATTGGTGCTCCATACATATCTGCTTGCAATGTAGTCTGCACAATACTTTCGTCAGTTCGGTTACTTTTCTGCGGTATTTCTACAAGTTCCTTATCTATTTTTATTCCCTCATTGTATCTGAGCATACAAAGTTTATGGCTGCCATCCGTGAATGTGCCCTCACTACACCATCCAGCAGCCAGCAACGGAGAGCGTATTGTGGCTGTCTTTAGTTTAACGGATGAGCATTAGTGGGTTGACAGTTGTCTGTCACTTCCACTAACCATACATTGTGGTTCTGGTTGTTGTTATTGCTACTGTTGGGTTCGCCGTCCTGCCTCCCCGATGATGTATTTTGATACGGTGTATGGCTCTGGTTTTGCGGTGGTCGGTTGTAAGTACCTGACATGTTCTGTGATGGACTTGGTTTGGCGTTCCTTTGTGGCGCTGTTTTGTTGCCTCTGTGGTGTCGGTTCATTACAACCACGCCACTGGTTTCGGTTGTTCCGCCATTGCGGATTGCCGTTACCATTATACCCATTAGTCATGTGTCCATCATGATGTCTCTTCCGATTTTGACGATTATAACCGTTGCCGTTATAACCATTGCCATTGTTTGTGGCTGGATTCTGTTGCCGGTGCTCTTGCCTATTCCCGTTACCATTTGGTACTAAGTTACTACTGTTACTGTGGCTGCCATTATAATCGGCTTTTTGTTGATTAAAGCTTGCATGGTTCCACTTGTTTTCGGTTTTCATGTCTTCGATCAATAAGTCAACAGAATCCACTATTTCCATGAATTGTTCTATATCATATTCCGGCACATTGATGAAATATCTTTTAATTTCTCTTTCACGTAACCCTTTTTCTTTTCTACACTTTTTCTTCTCCAGGTCTCGTCAGGGTGTGCCTTTGTTGTATATGTGAAAGAATTCATAGAGGCGTTAATATTTTAGAACAATTAGACACATACATAACTGCATTCACTACAACAGAATCATATTTAATAAATCTTGCATTTTCTTTGATCGGGCCCCAAAGTTGCGGCGCCAATCTCGCGTTCGTCGGCAGTGTAATTTAATATATTACTTACCACAAAAATTTATTGGTGATGGTGATTGTTGCCGAATTACATAAATGATATTTCATTTTATTTTGATTTACAGTTAAATGCCTTTGTGAAGTTCTCTTTTTTAACAATATTAATCTTCAGTATAAATTATTTGTTACGTTAATTAATGTTGCTGAATCTTAAAACATGAGCATTTAAGTTGAACAATGGAATAAATTTTCCATATTAATTTCCTCAGCTAGTCAGTTCACTTTAAAGCAAAAAATCTTTAGTTATTAATTACAATTGCGGCCCACACACGCGCGACAGTATTTTCTCTGACCTCCGTTAACCATTGCATTGTAGTCGGAGTCCTGGCTTTGGCTCTCGGCTGTGGTACTGAAAATAAGAATCTTAAAGCTATGTATTTTCTGCAACGTCGGTCGGATGTGGATAAAAATGCGTATTATGTTAATAGCGGGCGAGTTTTTCGCTTAAGCTAAAATTTTATAAGTTAATATCGCCACGTAATGCCGTCGTTGGTTGCATCGGCCGCTGCGATTGTTGCACTGTAAATTACTCGAATGCAGGCTAATTCAAGGAAGGCGGACATGAAATCGGGATCACATCTTATAAATCAAAAGCGAACAATAATATTAAATCAATATTTTATTTGCTTAATTAGTACAAATATGCTTACATTTGCCAGCATTCGCAAGATGTCCGACTACACGCAACCAAGACAAGCGAAGAAGTGAAGACGACTAAAAGATTAACAAAAAACAGCGTATCTTGTCGTCTCTTTAGATCATTTTGTTATATTTCTTTGCCATAAAAACTTACACAGAGAAATTATTATAATACGGGTACATGATAAATATATATATTATTTAATTTTTAAATGTCTCTTCTTTATAAATACGGTTTTAAGTCTTTTCATATTATTTCACTGGGGACGCTATAGGGTGTGAAAATGAAAATGCGCAATGGAAAATACTGAACGCGAAAATGAAGATTTGATGCCTGAAGCAAATCTTAGGATCTCTTAACGGTGATATTATTCCGTCCTTGTTGCTCTATAACATATAAATTACAATATAAAAATAAATGGATGATTAAGAGAACTAGTAACTACTAAATATTAATGTTGTTTCTGCTTATACATTTACTGTAGATTAAAATTTCTTTATACATTACAAAGTATTATGTGTCGATGTGCAATGGACATAAAGAGATACAGATGAATTTCCTGACTAATATTATTGATCAACTACACAAATGTGCCCCTTTTAGTGGCTACGCGATCTAATATAAATAACACGAAATGACTGCTATCATCTACGTGTCAAACACTAGAAGACTCTACTTTCAAAGATGGTCTACAGTGGTGTGCAACCTCAGTGGAAATGAAAATTAAGTGATCAAAGCTGTTCAGCTTCGTATCCCTAATAAGCCGAAACAATTAGCAATATCACCGAAAGTACTGCAGCCCGTGCATCGGAGTGATGTTTCTCGTACACGTCTGCGCCGATGGAAGAACTCCAGTCACAAAATGTAAAACTCAGTAAACACTAGGACGGCAGAAGGCGGTCCTCTGGCTAGTATAATATAGAACTATCTTCTCCTCTCTGTATTTTACCGACAAGAAACGCGAACTCCCAGCCAAAAGGACGGAATTCAGATAACGTCTCAACGTGAGTATAGACAGGAGAAGTGCTCTCAATCACTGAACGCTGCGTACTCAACCACGACACCCTACGCTGAGGCGAAGTCCAGGATCGTATAGGTTACCAACACCTTCGCTCACCTAAAGCAACTTCCCAGTGCCTTTTGGCGCCATGTCATGCAAATTAAGCCTTAGTGATTTTGCCCGCATCTACATCTACATCTACATCCATACTCCGCAACCAACCTGACGGTGTGTGGCGGAGGGTACCCTGAGTACTTCTATCGGTTCTCCCTTCTATTCCAGTCTCGTATTGTTCGTGGAAAGAAGGATTGTCGGTATGCTTCTGTGTGGGCTCTAATCTCTCTGATTTTATCCTCATGGTCTCTTCGCGAGGTATACGTAGGAGGGAGCAATATACTCCTTGACTCTTCGGTGAAGGTATGTTCTCGAAACTTTAACAAAAATCCGTACCGAGCTACTGAGCGTCTCTCCTGCAGAGTCTTCGACTAGAGTTGATCTATCATCTAAGTAACGCTTTCGCGATTACTAAATGATCCTGTAACGAAGCGCGCTGCTCTCCGTTGGATCTTCTTTATGTCTTCTATCAACCCTATCTAGTACGGATCCCACACTGTTGAGCAGTGTTCAAGAAGTGGGCGAACAAGCGTACTGTAACCTACTTCCTCTGTTTTCGGATTGCATTTCCTTAGGATTCTTCCAATGTATCTTAGTCTGGCATCTGCTTTAGCGACGATCAAATTTATATGATCATTCCATTTTAAATCACTCCTAATGCGTACTCCCAGATAATTTATGGAATTAACAGCTTCCAGTTGCTGACCTACTATTTTGTAGCTAAATGATAAGGGATATATCTTTCTATGTATTCGCAGCACATTACACTTGTCTACATTGAGATTCAGTTGCCATTCTCTGCACCATGCATCAATTCGCTGCAGAGCCTCGTGCATTTCAGTACAATTTTTCATTGTTGAAACCTCTCGATACACCACAGCATCACCTGCAAGAAGCCTCAGTGAACTTCCGATGTCATCCACCAGGTCATTTATGTATATTGTGAATAGCAACGGTCCTATGACACTCCCCTGTGGCACACCTGAAATCACTCTTACTTCGGAAGACTTCTCTCCATTGAGAATGACATGCTGCGTTCTGTTATCTAGGAACTCCTCAATCCAAGCACACAGTTGATCTGATAGTCCGTATGCTCTTACTTTGTTCATTAAACGACTGTGGGGAACTGTATCAAACGGCTTAGGGAAATCAAGAAACACAGCATCTACTTGTGAACCCGTTTGTCCTTCATGACAAACGAAGGTTGTGGGTGTATCTCACTGGTGCCAGCTTCTCCCAGCTTGAATATTATCCCCCTGAGTTCCAGTTTCTGTATGTTGCTTGATGAGAAAGTCTAGCCCTGCGATTCCACACCAGCCTCCGCCTGCATCATGCATTACACTGCAAATGTTGTCAATTTTGTCTATGTCCTGATCCACTGGTACAAGCCTTGTCGGCCCGATCTTTAACTTGCAAACACATTTCCCCTTTCTTCTCCTCCAACGTTCTGAGGAGGCAGTGACGTCACAGATGGTGCCGAATCTGCGACCTTCGGAAATACCAAAGGTTTCTGTACCATTTCTGTACTCAAAACATCTTCTATAAAACCAGACTTATTGATATCTTTTTGTGTGACCTCCTAAGTATCTACAACAAAATTACTGTCGGCAGTGGCAATCTACAAGACACGTGCACTTGCCTCTACATGTGGTCCAGGCTGCAAAATTCGCAACATCTCCGCCAGGGTAGCCCGCCACTAATTATGCAAACAACAAACGAGGAGAACAAAACAGTATGACGCCAAGGCCACTTAATCTAATTTTATCCTAAGACTTACTGTAGCTTAACTTCTCCACTTGAGAGGCAACTCATGACTAGTACTTAACAAAACTCCGGTTTCTCGACAAAACTCACCCACTGCATACTGATGCTGTGCATCGACGAAACTGTACCCTGAGGTAGTCGAGAGTCATCGTCTCCAGGGAGAGTGGTTAGTAAGGTTCCCCTGTCACTGGAAGTTTGAGGTGACACACGCTTCTGTCATCAAAATGTGGAGGTCCAGGGTGGATGACCTCTAGATTTGGAGGTCTGAGTTGAGGTGGCGGATTGTAGTTGGGATGATGATCGATGTCTGCTCATAAAAACTTCACTATTAGTCATACACTTTACTGAAGAAGAAACTAGAACATTCTGTGCTGCAACATCCTCCATAGTGTGTGCTGAAGACAGCAAATCAGTCTTTGGACTGAAGACCACAACAACAACAACAAGAGCTAACAAGATAGATGCATACATTGCGAAAGCTGAAGAAAAAAGTAAGATACGAAACATGAAGTCATCTCCTAGTTGATCGCTGAAAAAATGTGAAGGCTTCTCTGTTTTCCATTATCGTAGTAAGTATCACATGTACTTATCAACATTTGTGCACTTTCTGGTACATACATATTTCAGAAACATAAAGAAAGACAAGTTTTCTTGGTTTCTTACATTTTCCTACGATACATTTGACTATGATACTGGCTGTTACATGAGTAGTCATTAAAGTCGTCAGTACAACAAAATTACAAGATTTGTGTATACAAGAAAAAACAATACGTAATTTGACATGTTTTAAATAAACAGGTTGACAAATCATTTGCATTGGCATGGGAGATATTTGTACAAGATAAACTAACTTAAAATTTGAGAGGTATCACTGTCTGCCCGTGGAAATTGTTGCAGCTATTGTGAGTGATGTCGCAGTCGGCTTGTACGATGTCAATCGGTCGTTGACAACTGGCTGAGTGTGAGCTATGGTTGTGCACTTTGTACCGTCCCGTCCAGGAGCGTAGCCTTGACAGACGTGCGAGCCTTGCCTCGCGCTGCCGGTTCTGCCGGGGAACCCGCATCGTGGTCCGACGGCCCGCACGGTGCAGAGTCATGCATAGAGGCCCCTGCCCGCGAGCTGCGGCCACACTGGACTGCATCAGTATTGGGCCGAGCGAGTCCCTGGCGTCACCCCAAAGGGCTGAGCAGTGCTGTTGCGAAAGAACCTGTATGCCACGGCCTCAGCAAAGTTATGTATGTATGCCACGGGCTAAGCATAGTCGCGTATGGAGAAGCAGTCCACTGGCCGAGGCCTCACTGCTCCGCACTGGGCGAGCCCGTGACGTCACTGTACCAGTGTCGAGCACTAGCACTGCTGTGTGGCGTCCTATGGGCTGTTGGTAGTACTAACCGCAGTTGTGAGCTACGGGCTACGAGCGGCGAGAAGAGCAGTGTTTAGTGGAGAGGTGGGATTTCTTCATTTCTTTCTTAACGCACAAAATGAGCGCGGAAACTGAACGTGGTTTGCAGAAGAAGGTGCGAATATCAAGAAAAAGGGGGATAAAGAAAAACTAATTAGTGGTGAGTAGAGAACCACACAACCTGAAGCGAATCATAAAAGTTCTGTTTGGATCGTGTTAAAGCCTATTTTGGATGGCGTTATGAGAAACGTTCATTTTGTTTGCTGTTCACTGTGCGGTGAAATTTACTCTCATGCTGTAGGGTCAAATGGTTCAAATGGCTCTGAGCAGTATGGGACTTAACATCGTGTGGTCATCAGTCCCCTAGAACGTAGAACTACTAAAACCTAACTAACCTAAGGACATCACACACATCCACGCCCAAGGCAGGATTCGAACCTTCGACAGTAGCGGTAACGCGGTTCCAGACAGAAGCACATACAACACCAGAGATAAAATCTCAACCTGAGTATAGACAGGAGACGTGCTCTCAATCACTGAACGCTGCGTACTCAACGACGATTCCTTACCTGGAGGCGAAGTCCTGAATCGTATAAGTTAGCAAAATCTTCGGCAGCTAAAGCAACTTCCCAGTGCCTTGTGGCACTATATCACGCCAATTAAACCTTAGTGATTTTGCCCGAATTTTTCCTACCATGATAAACAGTATTTCACTGGTGACAGCTTCCCAGAGCTTGAACATTATCCCCTGAGTTCCACCGCGCTTCATCGGATGATGCTTGATGAGAAAGTCTAGCCCTGGGATTGCACAGCAACCTTCGCCTGCATCACGTATTACACTGCCAATGTTGTTACGTTTGTCAATCTCCTGATCCACTGGCACAAGCCTTGTCGGACTGATGATATACCTTGCAAACACATTTCCTCTTTCTTCTCCTCCCACCTTCTGAGGAGGCAGTGCTGTCACACATGGTGGCGTATCTGCGTCCTTCGGAAATACTAAATGTGTCTGCAACAGTTTAGTACCGAAAACATCTTCAATACAACCAGCCTCATTGATAGTTTTCTGTGCAACCTCCTATGTATCTATAACAAAATTATTGGCACTATGCAAGATAAAAAAATCATCGGGCAAAATCACTAAGGTTTAATTGGCACTTCGCTCCTCATCTGGTCCAGGCTGCCAGGGTAGCCCCACTAATTATGCAAACAACAAAAGAGGAGAACAAAACTGTATGGGCTCAATTTAATTCTATCCTAACACTTACTGTAACTTAACTTCTCCACTTGAGCGGCGACCCATGACTACTACTTTAAGCGCTTAAACGCAGTGTGCCACATTTATTGCTCAAAATGAAATACATTGCCCATTACAAACTGCGAAATCTACCACAAAACTCCGACTTCTTGACAAAACTCATCTTCCCCTCCTAACTAGGTACGCATGGTTAACATCTTATACACTTCCAGACAATGAGCCACACTCACTGATGATATGCAAAAATAATGTTCAAATTTACACATCCTCAGAACACAGTGTGAGTTTACTTGCCACATGTCACACATGAAAACAAAACTGAAAATCTTCTGAAAGGTGCAGTGACTCGACGTGATAGTGAAAGGGGAAGAAATAGAACAATCAGTGCACTCACCCACTGCACACTGATGCTGTCTGTTGACGAAACTGCAACCCTGAGGTAGTCGAGAGTCATGACTCCAAGGAGGGTGGCTGCTAAGGTTCCCCTTTCACTGAAATTTAGACATGCCACACACGTCTGACATCATAATGTACAGGTCCAGGATGGATGACCTCTACACGATGAGGTCTGAGTTGAGGTGGTGGATTACTGTTGGGATGATGACTGATTGCTACTCACAAATACTTCGCTATTAGTCATACACTTTACTGAAGAACAAACTACAACATTCTGTGGTGGAATGTCCTGAAGACAGCGAGTGTTATGGAAATGACGTAAAAGGGAGCCATGGTCTTCCTTCTATGGCCGAAGGCTGGTTGCACCTGGTAGTTGGCCCCAAGGATGGAGGATGCTATGCTTACAGCACTGACTTTAAAACCAGCAGCAGGGGCCCACAGTTAGTGGAGGACAAATCTAGTGGTGGCTGCTTGTAGCATAATGTCGCCTCATGGAGCGGCAGCACCCCTCCTCTTAAATAGTAGCTACCAGACAGAGACACCGTTGACTGAAAATAGTGGTAATTTATGCTGGGACAGAACGTTCTTGCTCTGCAAATCACAGTTTGTAACTATGTAGACACGTCTTTTGATTGGATGGCCTACACAACACAGGCCTACCAACACCTTTCTGCTGCGTCGTCGTTGATGCGGTGCCAGGCTCTTTCCTGGAGCACAATGTGGGAATCTGCCATTGGTATTGCTGCATCGGACGAAATGGTGTTTGGTCGGCTCTGAGCTGGCCCTCTCTCAAGATCTTTTGCAGCAGCCATGGCAACATCACAATTTTACTCAGTAGCGCTGAAAAATAGTGATGGGACTGCAGATCGAATAACTCGTAAGAAGATACTGAGTCGAACTGGGGAAAACAAGAAATTGATGGCACAACTTTGTTTCATAGGGCATATCCTGAGGCATCAAGGACTTGTCAGCTTGGTAATGGAGAGAAATGTGTACATGTGGGTATTGGTGAGAGGGGGGGGGGTGTTAAAATTGTAGAGGGAGACAATGTCTGGAATACAGTTAGCAGGTTCAAACTGATGCACATGGCATTACCCGTGCAGTGCTGAAGAGTCTTGCACAGAATAGACTAGTTTGGGCAGCTGCACCAACCCAGTCTTCAGACTGAAGACCATAATAACAACAGTGTGGGGCGGGAGGGAGAGGCAGGCGTCTGGTCCACAATTTTGCAAATTCTTTACTGGGAGAACTCATGAGTAAGGTAGTTCTCATGTGATTCAGCGCCCTCGGCTGTTGACATGGCAAAAGACGTTTCTATATTTCTCTAAATTAAAGGCGCGGGTCATTCTCGTATGAGAAAAGCTATTCATCTCACACTGTTGGCCGATGCAACCAACTGATGTAGCAGTTCTTGTATTATTTTGTTGTTGTATACTGATTTGTGTCTTGTATGAGGTAGAACTGCAAACATTCATGGACTGACCACAGGATAAGTGGTCCCTATCCAACCACAGAAACAAGCTCTCTCTAAGGTAGATGACCGAGTGGAAGTTGTGAGCTGTAACTGTTAACTTGCCTGCTTACGAAGGTGGAAGGAAGATAGAGAATGCAAAGAAAATAGTCGTGATCACCAACCACTTTCCGGCAGGTAATCAGATCAGTAATGTCAACTCAATATAGCTGAACAGTGCTTGTTGATTGCTGGGTCTAATTACTATTACCCCAGGTTGGTGTTCGAAGGAAACGCAAAGTTACAGATTTGGCTCCAATGTAATTTTCATAAGGCAAGTGCATAACATTATCGGTCAGTCTCATTGTGCTCTACAGTTAATTGAGTATCGGACTTCGTTTCTGAAAGACTGTAGGTTCTTTGGTGCACCATAAAAGACCTGATAAACTGCTAATTAGTATTTGGGTCACACCAATGGCGGACGGGCTCCACGACAGCAGTTGTGCATTTCTTTCTTCAAACATGGCTCTGAGCACTATGGGACTTAACTTCTGAGGTCTTCAGTCCACTAGAACTCAGAACTACTTCTACCTAACTAACCTAAGGACGTCACACACATCAAGGTAATGTTTAGTTAGTAGCATCTTTGGAACGAACGCACACCAAGTTTCAGTCATATTGGTCTATTTATTTGTGTTTGTTATTCGTGTGAATCAACTAAGTACTGTGATTGTCAAAATATGGGCGAAAAAGATTTTCGATCACTACAATCCACAAGCACACCTCAGGGCGAACGCACACCAAGTTTCAGTCATATTGGTCTATTTATTTGTGTTTGTTATTCGTGTGAATCAACTAAGTACTGTGATTGTCAAAATATGGGCGAAAAAGGTTTTCGATCACTACAATCCACAAGCACACCTCAGGAGTTGTTGTCGCAAAATTAATTCCAACTCTTTTCACATCCCCCATCCCCCATATTCTCCAGACCCGGCTCCCTCGGACTACTATTTGTTCCCCAACTTGAGGAAATGGCTGGTGGGACATAGATTTTATTCAAATGAGGAGATGATTGCAGCAACTATTAGCTATTTTGCAGGCTTGGACAATTCTTATTATTCGGAAGGGATCAACAAATTAGAACAGCGTTGGACGAAGTGTATAAGTCTAAAAGTAAAAAAGGTTTACCCCAAACATGTAAGCAGTATTTATTTTTGCACCGACTTTTCAAATGCCCCTAGTATATGCATGGTTCTTAAGAGCTATCAAGGTAGATGCATACATAGCGAAAGCTGAAGAAAAAAGGACGATATGAAACATGAAGATTAGATGGGTAGATCACATAACTAATGAGGAAGTATTGAATAGGATTGGGGAGAAGAGAAGTTTGTGGCACAACGTGACCAGAAGAAGGGATCGGTTGGTAGGACATGTTCTGGGGCATCAAGGGATCACCAATTTAGTATTGGAGGGCAGTGTGGAGGGTAAAAATCTTAGAGGGAGACCAAGAGATGAATACACTAAGCAGATTCAGAAGGATGTAGGTTGCAGTAGGTACTGGGAGATGAAGAAGCTTGCACAGGATAGGGCAGCATGGAGAGCTGCATCAAACCAGTCTCAGGACTGAAGACCACAACAACAACAACAACATGAAACAGGAAGGCATCACGTTCCTGATCGCAGAAAATATGTAAAGGCTTCTCTGTTCTTCATCATCGGTCCGTATTACGTGTACTTATTAACATTGTTGGACATTCTGGTACACATATTTCATAACCATAAAGAAAGAAAATTTTTCTTGGTATCTTACATTTTCCTACGGTAATTTTGAATACGATACTGGCTGTTAAATGAGTAGTCATGCAAGTGTTCTACAACAAGGTTAAGTCAGTTCACGGACGTGTCTGCCCGTGGGAATTGATGCAGCCACTGATGGAGTCACGTCGCAGTTGGCTTGTATGATGTCAATTGGATGATGACAACCGACTGAGAGCGAGCTCTAGTTTTGCAGTTTGCAGCAGAGGTGGGCATCGACGTGCAGCCCGTCCAGGAGCGTAGCCATGACAGCCGTGCGAGCCTTCCTACCGCTGCCAATTCAGCCGGTGCAACCACATGGAGGTCCGACAGGACGCACGGTGCAGAGTCGTGCAGCCGCACTGGGCAACAGCAGTCTGGGGCCTAGAGGGTCCCTGACGTCACCCCAAGGGCGGAGCAGTGCTGTTGTGAAACAACTAGTACGTCAGCAGAGTTGCGCATGGAGACGTAGCCCACAGGCAGTGGCCTTACTGCTCCGCACTGAGCGATCCCGTGACGTCACTGAACCAGTGGCTTGCGCAAGCGCTGGCGTACTGCGGCCTATGGGCTGCTGGTAGCACTGACTGCAGTTGTGAGCTATGGTCTGCGAGTGGTGAGTAGAGCATAGTTTTGTTCAAATGTGTGTGAAATCTATTGGACATAAGTGCTAAGGCCATCAAACCCTATGCTTACACACGACTTAACGTAAACAATCCTAAGGGCAAACACACAAACCCATGGCTAAGGGAGGCCTCGAACGTCCTCTGGGAACAGAAGCACAGTCTATGACTGCAGCGCCATAGACCTCCAGAGTTTAGTGGAGTAGTGGGTTTTCTTAATTTTTTTTATAACACAAAAAATGAGTAGGGAAGCTATATGTGGTTTGCAGAAGAAGGTGCGCATATCAATAAAAAGGGAAGTAAAACGAAAACTAATCAGTGGTGAGTGGAGAACTACACAACCTAAAGCGAATTTTAAAGGTTCAGTTTGGACTGTGTTATAGTGTGTCGTGGATGGCATTAGGAAAAGCGTTCATTTTCTTTGCTGTTTGCTGTGCAGTGAAATTTACTCTCATTCTAAAGGGTCAAGTGGTACTTCGCACATTTCTCGCCATCCGTGCATGTTTAATAAACAAGGGTCTTATATGGATGATAAACGACATTCTAAACAAGCTGAGGAAATAACTGTCGAAACTTAGTGGTGACACATACTTCTGACATCAAAATGTAGAGGTCGCCCCAGGGCGAAGCAGTCAGAAAAGACTTCCAGAACGCCCGCATGTAAGGCCTCTCCAGTTTATCTGACAAATAGGTTCTAGGCACTGACTGTGGCTGACGCTTTCGCTAAGCCAGATGCTGTCGTCTATCCTGTTTAAGAGGAAACCATTCAGCCTGCAAGATCTGGGCAATCACAGAGGGTGTGATTATTGGCAGTTGGGTTCTCCAACGTTAGGCGTGTTATGGGGCCCCTTAGGGATTTGGCTGACAAGAAGGGTAAAAAATCCAATGTGCACTCCGTAAGGCATACCGGGCGGAGTCATTCCAGATGTGGAAAGGGTCCTCATTCATGCCATGAAGAGCAGAGGGTGCAGCCAACTGCAGGTGGTTGCTCAAATCAGTACCAGTGATGTGTGTCACTTTGGATCAGAAGAGATTCTCTCTGGTTTCGAGCAGCTAACAGAAGTGGTAAAGGCTGCCAATCTTGTTTGCAAGATGAAAGCAGAGCTGAACATTTGCAGCATAGTCAACAGGACCGATTGTGTACCTGTGGTACAGAGCTGAGTGGTTGGTCTGAGTCTCAGGCTCAGACGGTTCTGCGAGCGTGTAGGCTCAACTTGTGCCAATGGGTTGTTGGGTTTCAGGTTCCGCTGAATAGGTCAGGGTCCACTATAAGCAGGAGGTGGCTACACAGGTAGCAGGGGCTGTGTGTGGCGTGGATTGGGCGTTTTTTTTCGGTTGGAGGGTCTCAGGAAAACACAAGAAGGGCTTCAGTCACGAAGAATGCAAGCAGAACACAGGAAGATCGTAGATACAGGAATCATTGGTATAACAGTCGTAAATTATTGTAGCTGTGTTTGGAAAGTACGTGAGCTCCAAGCGCTAACAGAAAGCACTGATGCTCAAATCGTTATAGGCCCTGAAAGCTGGCTAAAATCTGATATAAGCTCAGCCGACATTTTTGCGATGAACCTAACGGTGGGCTGGCCACGGTGGCATTGCGGTTCTAGGCTTTTCAGTACGGAACTGAGAGACTGCTACGGTCGCAGGTTTGAATCCAGCCTCACACATGGATATGTGTGATATTGTAAGGTGTCAGGCAAATCAAACACCTTCCATGAAAACCCTGACATGATAAGCAAATCCAGTAGTATGTCACATAGCTCCGAATAAATCGTGACATTAAATTAACCAAAGTAATACGAGTAACGAGTGAGCAAATGGAATTCCACAGACTAACAGACTAACTGTCATACCTTCCCACCGTAAGCCAGACGCAGTTCTGAGGGGAGAAACGAGAACAGAAGCCGAGAGCAGAACCGTGTTAAGCTAGAAGGTCCTACGATAAGGGACAGACACCCACGTCACCAGTTAACAGCTAGGACCGCCCCCCAGCCAGTGTTAAAAGCTAGGGTCCTCCAGAAGAATAGTATAGATCTTACGATAACACTAAAAGGGCTACCCCAGCCCCAAGTTTTAGCGTGAGCCTTTTTCGCGTCTCTGTTACATTGCAAACTTTAAAAACATTGCCCCACCACGAAAAGTATAACGTTTCTCATTGGATAGACAAAATTTTTGTAGGCAGAGCTTAAGGTTAACATTGAGACCCTGACTGGTCAGATGAAAACACAGCCAGGTAGTGTTTTATAAACCAAATTCGGTAAGTGGTAGTAAGGAGAAGTTAGGGGAGAGTTGCTTCCGAGACGGCGAGGTGAGCGGAGCTGTGCTGCCCGCCACCCCCTGACGAACACCGACAACGTAATGAACGCACGCGATGCCACAGAACAGGGCCTAAAGCTTCACTCAGAACTGCAGAAGTCTCATCTATTGCACCCCCTTTTTTTGTAATACTAGTGTCGATCGTCAATTGAAGCTCATGGTGTTCACATTTGCCACTTGAAGTAAAAATCTGAAACGCGATGATTTTTCTGTTATATAGTTATTGAGAAGCCACATCAGCCACTGTAATTTACGACAAGTTAGATAAGTAATTAAAGATAATTGAGGGCCACTGTAGACCATTTTGATAGTTTCCTCTTCTGTGAAACTTAATTTAAACCTAGATTATAGATGTGATGTAGCATAGGTCATCCTTCGATCCAGTGTAGAATTTGGAAAGCCATTCAGGTAATATTCGTTCACATTTTTGTTGAAAGCCGTTGGTTTTTACCGTCCTGTATTAAAACATTTCCTTTTATCAATAGTGCAACTTATAAACAATGTTTTGTGAGTAGAATAAAGTTTCCAATGGTAAACTTAACTGCCTTTTCGACGTTATTTTACCAGGTAACTAAAAATAGGAAAGCCTTGAACCCCTTCCACTAAATTTAGTTAGTATTAAGATTCTTTTACGTGGAGTGCAGTGGAGCTGACGCTGAGATCTTTAAGTATTTGGTTATATCATCGCTAGTCTCACTGAACTCTTCTGAATTCTACATGTCATGTGTGGTCTGGCGTCTCCTTATCAGCAACATGTCCCAGGTTCAAACTAGTCAGTTCCCTAAAAAACATGCTCAGAGCGTCGTTGCGCGAAAGTGTTGAATAAACAGATACCATGCAGAATGTTAGAATATCCTTAGTGCTGTGGCGTTCTCCACCATACATCATGGCACCTACAGTATCAGCAACCAAACTGACAGCCTGCAGCCGCGGGTTGCCCGCATTGCAGGTACACCGAAGAACTACACAACGGACAGGCAATATTGATGAACGTCTACAACAACCACAACAACAACACCACAGCAAAGACACCAGCGGCCACCAGGGGCCACTATCGGCCCACATAAACACAAGGAAGAGGTCGCTGCAGATCCCAGAACTATTTTCACACGTCAAACCCCATGAAAAAAAAATAGTTCTGAGGTACTCATCCATCGAAGCGCTATAAAGGCAGGCGCTCGGCCGCACATCGGCAGTTCATCGACTGCCAGCAGACATGGATAGCTGCCGCCCTGGCAACCCGGCTTCTCGCTGATCTCTGGATTAAGCTTGGTATATCGGAGAAGTCTCTGGCGCTGACCAGTAGGACATTATTTCAGTTATTTTCTATATTATTCTTGTATGTAGTTATGATTCAACGACGGATCACTGTTTTCTGTTGGTTTTATATTTGGAGAATGTGATTTGGTTAATGAACAGGTTAATAAATTGTTTTCGGACTTTGATCGTTATTTTCTTCTGCTTACGCAGACATAGCACTTAGGGTGGTTAGGTTTAAGTAGTTTAGTTCTAGGGGACTGATGACCTCTGATGTTAAGTCCTTAGTGCTCAGAGCCATTTTGGAACCTAACAGTGTTCCGAAAAGATAAGCTAAACACCGTTGCTGTCAGAAGAAGTTTAACTTGGCGCGAAATTGAAGTATATACTTCCTGTGAGTTAGTATGGGCAGAGGACATTGTTGGCAACCAGAATAAAATAATAATTGGATCCTTTTACTGACCTCACAGTTTAGATGATACAGTTTCTAAAAGGTTCAAAGAAAACTTGAGTTGTTTCAAACACGGACCTGACTCATACGATAATAGATGGTAGTGACTTTGATTTACCCTCCATATGTTGGCGAAAATACATGGTTAATTCCGGAAGTACGCATAAAATATCATCCGTAATTTTGCTAAACGAATTCTCTGAAAATTATTTCGAGCAGTTAGTTCATGAGCCCACACGAATAGTAAACGGTTGTGAAAAAACACTTTACCACTTAGCAACAAATAATCCTGAGTTAATAACGAGCATCAAAACTGATGTAGGGATTGGTGAACACAAGGTTGTCGTACTGAGACTGAATATCGTGATCCCCAAATCCTCGAAAAATGAGCAAAAAATATACCTATTCAAAAAAGCAGATAAAAATTCGCTTCACGCATTCCTGAGAGAAAATTTCCACCCATTCCAAATTAATAATATACGTGTCGACCACATGTGTCTTAAATTCAAATAAATGGTAACGCCAGCAATTGAGAGATTTACACCAAATAAACAAACGAACGACGGAGCTGATCCTCCTTGGTACAGAAAACGGGTTAGAACACTGTTGCAGAAACAACGAAACAAACATGCCAAATTGAAACAGACGCAAAATCCAAAAGATAGGCGATCCTTTACAGGAGCTCGAAATTTAGCGCTGAGTTCAATGCGAGACCCCTATACCAGTATCCACAACGAAACTTCGTCTCAAAACCTGGCAGAAAATCCAAAAAGATTCTGGTCGTATGTGAAGTACGTTAGCGGCAAGAACAATCAATGCCTTCTCTGTGCGATAACAATTGACTTACTAAACACAGCCTTCCGAAATGCCGTCACAAAAGAAGACGAAGTAAGTATCCTAGAAATCGAATCGATATCAGCTGTCAACATGAGTAACGTAGAAGTAAATATCATCGAAGTAGTGAAGCAACTCAAATCACTTAATAAAAACGTGTCTTTGGGTGCAGACTATACCAATTAGATTCCTTTCCGAGTACGCTGATGCATTAGCTCCATACTTAACAACCATATACAACCATTCGCTCCACGAAAGACCCGTACCCAAAGACTGGAAAGTTGCATAGGTCACACCAATATTCAAGAAAGGTAGTAAGAGTAATCCAATAAATTACAGACCCATACCGTTAAAGTCGATATGCAGGAGGATTTTAGAAAATATATTGGGCTCGAACATTGTGAATTACCTAGAAGGAAACGTTCTATTGACACACAGTCAACACGGGTTTTGAGGGCATCGTTTCTGTGAAACACAACTAGTTCTTTATTCACACATTGTTCTGAGTGCCATTGACAAGGGATTTCAGATCGATACTGTATTCCTGGATTTCCGGAAGGCTTTCGATACTGTACCACATCACCTGGTCGTAGCGAAATTGCGTGCTTGTGGAATATCGTCTCAGTTATGTGACTGGATTTGCTATTTCCTCTCAGAGAGGTCACAGTTCGTAGTAACTGACGGGGAGTCATCGAGTAATACAGAAGTGATTTCAGGCGTTCCCCAAGGTAGTGTTATAGGCCCTTTGCTGTTACTTATCTATATAAACGATTTGGGAGACAATCTGAGCAGCCGTCTTCGGTTGTTTGCAGATGACACTGTCGTTTATCGACTAATAAAGTCATTAGAAGATCAAAACAAAATCCAAAACGATTTAGAAAAAATATCTGAATGGTGCGAAAAGTGGCAGTTGACCCAAAATAACGGAAAGCGTGAGGTCATCCACATGAGTGCTAAAAGGAACTCTTTAAACTTCGGTAATACGATAAATCAGTCTAATCTGAAAGCCATAAATTTAACTAAATACCTATGTATTCCAATTACGAACAACTTAAGTTGGAAAGAGCACACAGAGAATGTTGTGGGGAAGGCTAAAGAAAGGCTGTGTTTTATTGTCAGGACACTTAGAAAACGAACCTACTAAGGAGGACACTATGCCACAAGAGGATACTACGCTTGTCCATCCTCTTTTAGAATACTGCTGCACAGTGTGGGTTCTTACCAGATAGGACTGATGGAGTCTATCGAAAAAGTTCAGATGACGCTGTCATTTGTCAACTAATAAAGTCATCAGAAGATCAAAACAAACTGCATAACGATATACAATAAAATATCTGAATGGCTGTTGACCCTAAATAACGACAGGTGTCAGGTCATCCACATGAGTGCTTAAAGAAACTCTTTAAATAAATCAGTCTAATCTAAAAGCCATAAATTTAACTAAATACCTATGTATTACTATTACGAACAACTTAAATTGGAAAGAGCGCATAGAAACTTTTGTGGGGAAGGCTAAAGAAATGCTGCGTTTTATTGGCAGGACACATAGCAAATGTAACAAACCTACTAAGAAGGACACTACGCTACAAGAGGATACTACGCTTGTCCATCCTCTTTTAGAATACTGCTACACAGTGTGGGATCCTTACCAGATAGGACTGATGGAGGACATCGTAAAAGTTCAAAGAAAGGCACCACGTTTTGTATTATCACGAAATATGGGAAAGTGTCACAGAAATGATACAGGGTTTAGGGTGGAAATCATTAATAGAAATGAGTTTTTCGTTGCGACTGAAACTTCTTACGAAATTCCAATCACAAACTTTCTCCTCTGAATGCGAAAATATTTTGTTGACACCGTCCTACATAGGGAGGAACGATCACCACGATAAAAAAAAAAGGGGAATCAGAGCTTGTACAGAAAGATAGAGGTGTTCATTCTTTCCGCGCGCTATACGACATTGGAATAATGGAGAATTGTGAAGGTGGTTTTTACGAACCTTCTGGCAGGCACTTAACTGTGATTTGCAGAGTATCCATGTACATGTAGATGTAGATGTGGAGGTCTGAGTTGAGGTGGTGGACTGTTGTCGGGATGATGATCGATGGCTGCTCATAAAAACTTCACTGTTAGTCATAAATTTACTGAAGAACAAAGTAGAACATTCTGTGGTGGAACGTCCTCCATAGTGTGTGCTGAAGATAGCGAGTGTTAAGGAACAGACGCAACAGTTGGCCATGGTCTCAGACGACTGCCTTCTATGACAGAGGGCTGTTTGCACCTGGTAGTTGGTCCGAAGATGGCTGGGATATGATAAGCCACAGCACTGATCTTAAAACCAGAAGCAGGGGCCCACAGTTAGTGGACGCCAAATCTCGTGGTGGCTGTTTGTAGCATCATGTCGCCTCGAGGAGCAGCATACACCTCTCCTCGTAAATAGTAGCTACCAGACTGAGACACCTTTGACTGAAAATAATTGTAATTTATGTTGAGGCAGAGCGTTCTTGCTTTGCAAATCAGAGCTCGCAACCATATAGACCATAAGAAGTCTGTTGACTGGATGTGTAGTAACTGGCCTACAAACGCCTTTCTGCTGTGTTGTCGTTATGGAAGTGCCAGCCCGTTTCTTGGAGCAGAGTGTGGGAATCTACCTGTGGCGTTGATGCATCTGACGTAATGGTGTTTGGTCGGCTGTGAGCTGGCCCACTAACTAAGTGTTTTGCAACAGACATAGCAATATCACTTTTGTATCCCACCTGGAAGGCGACAAGTGGGTCTGTTCCTATAAACTGAAAGGTTGGGTGAATGAAGGAAGTGAGTAGCAGCAGGAAAAGGTGAAAATCTCTCGGTACTGCTGTTAGAGTTGGTTTTACTATATCGGAATATGAACTGAAAACATAACTTTTCACTGAGGGGCGACGCTTTAGACCCATCGTAGGTAGTACATAGTCTGATTAGGAAGCAAAATCTTCCGGCCGTCTGCTCTTGATCAATATGGGCAGAATCTGTCATGGAGCTTGTAGTCCTCCACAGCACCGGCTAGAGGGCGCTGTCGTCGGTGTCTGTTGTAGTACCAACTTAAGAACATTCACCTACGCTGCGGCATAGTAGCTATTGATACCACATCCCTCCCCCATGAAACGATGCACCGTCATTGAGTAGGGCTTCCGACGACAGGTGGAGACACCCAGGGGAAGCAGCTGAGGGGGCGGACAGCGAAACTGCCGAGCCGTGCTGTCCACTCGCGACGCCGTATTGCACGTGGAAAACCTGTTCATGCCTTGCACCGACACTGGGTATGCTCGGATGAGCAGGCAAAGCAACAACCTTCATGGGCAATGGCGGCGGCGTCGTGACGGTAGCCTCAGCGGCCATCGTTACCGGCAAAACGGAGGCAAGAGCGGGCTGAGGTGGGGCCTTGGTGGCGGCGAGAGGTGCCTGTCCCATACAGGTAACCGTACTGGCAGCGGCGACTTGGACGACGGCAGGCGGGGCGACCGGCGGGGTGCGAGCGGCGGAGGGCACATCGGTGGAGTAGTGGGCTGAGGATAGTATGATGTCAATCGGTCGGTGCGTGCTCTGGTTGTGCACTTCGCAGCAGAGGTGGGCATCGAGGTCTGGTCCGTCCAGGACCGTGGGCATGTCGGACGTGCGACCCTGGCCTCGTGCTGCTGGTTCAGCCGGGGCAGCCGCACCGTGGTCCGGCGGGTCGCACGGTTTAGAGTCACGCACAGACGCGCGGCCCGCGATCAGTGGCCTCTCTGGCCTATAGCAGTCTCGGACCGAGCGGGTCCTTGACGCCACCCCAAGGGCCGAGCAGTGCTGTTGAGAAAGCACCTGTATGCCAAGGGCTCACCAGCGTCGCATATAGACGCAGCTTACGGGCCGCGGTCTCGCTGCTCCTCACTGTTCGCTCCCATGACGTAACTGCACCAGTGCCGTGCTCAAAAACTGGTGTGCTGTAGCCTACAGGCTGTTGATAGCGAGTCACGGGCTACGAGCGGTGCGTAGAGCAGAGTGTGGTGGAGTGGTGGGATTTCTTTATTTTTTTGTAACTCACAAAATGAGCTCGGAAACTAAACGTGGTTTGGAGAAGAAGGTGAGCATGTGAAGAAATAGAGAAGTAAAAGGAAAACTAATCAGTGGTGAGTAGAGAACCACACAGCCTGAAGCGAATCTTAATGTTCAGCTTGGACCGTGTTAAAGCCTATTGTGGATGGCGTTAGGAAAAGCGTTCATATTGTTTGCTGTTGGATCTGCAGTGGAATTTACTCTCACACTGATGGTTGAAGTGGCACTTCACACATTTCTCCCCACCCATGCGTGCCCAATAAACAAGAGTCGTATGTGGACTAGAAAGTACTTCCTAAACCTGCTCAGGAGATAACTGTCGATAAATGTCTAGCTATGTGTGCACCAGAGGTAAGGTCGTACGGAAATATAAGAGATGAAGATCTTATGAATCTTGTTCAGAAGTTAGTTGACACTGCAAAGTCCATTATGTCTCACCCCACAACTGTGTCGTCGTACATGGCAGGAAGTGCTGAAAGCCTATGACATATAATTATTCCTGAGGCAATTGCTCATTATAACAGGAGGTGTATACTCAGCAACTACAGATGTGTGGACATTCAGTGCGAGAAGAAACAATTATCTGACATGTACTGTCTCCTGTTTCATTGACTGGGCTCTCAGATCTCGCATTTTGTTTACAACACAGTTTCCAAATGAACCAAAAGCGGGCGGTAACATTCTAAGAGAATTGTTTAAACGATTTCTGTCTCATGGTATCCACCACTCTACTTTGAAAGACATGTAGCACAAGACTGAACTAGGTACCAAAATTGTTGCTGCACTGCGCGATGTACTCACGATTGCCATATACTAAATACAGGGCTACGAAATAATTTTAATGCGGACTATAAATGCGTCAATTGTCCATACGTTCATGGTCTTTTGATTGCGGTGAAAGAACGCGTCACTTACGCAAAGAAAAGTGGTCTTCTTAATGCTCTTGATAGGTGACTGAGCCAGTCTAACGATACTCCCTGGAATAAGCAGCTGACAATGTTAGAATGTCTTTGTGCGAAAAGTTCTCTGAGAAAGGAGAAATATCCCGAAATGAAGGAACTGATATCACGCTGATGAAAGAACTTTTCACTGTAGCCGGCCCGAATGGCCGAGCGGTTCTATGCGCTACAGTCTGGAACCGCGCGACCGCTACGGTCGCAGGTTCGAATACTGCTTCGAGCATGGATGTGTGTGATGTCATTAGGTTAGTTAGGTTTACGTAGTTCTACGTTCTAGGGGACTGATGTCCTCAGAAGGTAAGTCCCATAGTGCTAAGAGCCATTTGAACCATTTTTTTCACTGTGTGTATACCAGTGGCGTAGCGTGGTTGTAAAGGTTGGGGAAACTCTGCAGTTATTATAGGGAGACAAAATAGTACAATAAACAATAATTTAAACAAATGCAACAAAATGCATCAAATTAAAAAACAACCTCAACAACAACAACTACTACTATTACTACTACTACTACTACCACCGCCACTAATAATAATGATAATAATAATAACTAAGTTCTTCAAGAAACGATGACAAATTTGTAGAACCCCAGCAGCAAGAGAAGAAGCACTTATATTTTCTTGTACACAAGTGCAATGCGCCTGTCTTTTCTTTCCACGAATAAGTCTAGAACTCGATCTACTAAGATTTGATCACTGGATAGCTCTCCAGGTAGTGTCTTTTCTATGGCTAACGTGCTTAAAAACGACAGCCGGATGTTGGACATTGAATTCCTTAAATAATTCTTCACTCGATGTGCATTTTTAACTTTTCATGGCGTAATGAATAATTCTTCATTCGTTTAAGAGCACTCATGCTTTGTACACTGCTTGCTGTAGTTGCGGGTAGGGTCAAAACCAAACGCAGGAACTACGAAGTTCCTTCATAAACGGAGTCTAAATCATTGTTGACAATGTACTTTAAGAGAATTCTTGGAGATAAGTGTTTTTTATCATCAGAGTTTACGTTACACAGTTCATTTTCAAGTTGTTCTTGTTTGAAAAAAATTCTTGTTCTAGTAATTGAAGCAGTTTCAACTTTGGGAATTCTTTTTGATAGTTCGGGAAACACTTTTCGTTCAAAAGTTCAACAAACTGAACTTGGGGAAACCTTCTTTCCATCTGAACAATTTACGTATCCAGTATCTTGTAAGTTAGTGCCCTGAGAGATGTCTTTTGATTGTCACAGAGTGGTACGTTGCCATTCCAACACAAGCTGCTTTTAATGTATTCATCAACGAATGTTTCCATTCTTAATTGTCGTACGTTTCTCAAAACAGTTCTTATTTCGTCGTGGCAAGCAGTTATACTGATAGAATTTGACTGAAGAACATTAAAGAGTTGCTCAACATAAATCAAGCACCCTCGGTGGAATCAAAGCAAGTAAACCAACGAAAGATCATCCATACGTCGTTTCATTCCCACAGCACAGCTCAAAGGTTCTGGGTCCCACTGAGAGTCTGTCATCAAATATATAATTAAAAACACTATACAGCCCTGAGAAATGACTAGATGTTCTTGAAACTGCCCTGGAACTGAAGTTCCAGCGAGTGTTGCTTGCAGGTGGCAGTTTAAAATTCTTTCTCAGTTAGCAATACAGTTCGTTTTGATGATTTGCTGAAAAACGAATGGAATGCTATGAGATTACTTAGAAACTAGCGTACTTGTCGAATGATTTTGGAGGCATGTAAGAGTACCAAATTCAGTTGTTGTGCGTAACAATGAATAAACAGCGCATAGGGACAGAACTGCTTCACCAATTGTTGTAGTCCTCTTTCTCCCCCCGCCACTACGGAAGCACCATCATATGTTTGACTAACAACTTTTCCTTTCACATTCCATTCTTTCAATACTGCATGAATAATGTTTGGCAAACCTTCAGCAGTTTTATCTCCAGAAACATCGTAACATCCAGCGAATCTCTCCTCAATTTTGTCTGCAATGCAGTACCTGAATATTATACTCATTTGACTCATGCATAACACGTCTAATGTTTCATCAGCCTGAATCGAAATGAAATTGCAGTTCTGAATTTCAGATTTTATTTTCTCATTAACTGCCAAAGTTATCATTTCTATTACATCATTCTGTATACCTGGAGAGGTTTCTTTAAAGGTTGAAGATGATGACAGGTGGTCTCGGGTTAACTGCTCTCCTTGAGCTAGTAAATCCAACAATTCCTGATAGTTACCTTTGTTGCTGGAGGAATCGTCTTCTCGATGGCCGCAAAAGGCTAGTTCTTGTTTACAGAGAAATACAATTGCCTGAATAAGACGAGCCAATACTCTCCTGCTGGATGCAACTTGTTTGTTGTATTTTATTGCTGTCAGATGAGCGGCTTCAGAAAGGGCCTACTCAGTTCTACTTTTACCCCATAACTGAAATTATTCTTTGTTCTGCAGGTGACGTTTTGATATCTGATGCTTTTGTGCTTTCCTCTCAAAGTACTTTATTGTACAAATGCCCTTATTGCATCATTCCTTTTGACAACCAAACACAAGACATATATAACAATATAGTCTATTATTAACTGCATTCGCAGTCAGCCAAGCATACTTTTCGTACCAGGCTGTCTGAAAAGTGCGTTTTTGTTTGGCTTCACTTAAAACTACACTGAGTATAGGAGTACGTCGTTTGTCCTTCAATTTACCCATTTTTTGTACGTTAATGTAGAAAAAGGCGTTTTAAATAAAAATTCTATAAAGTGTTTCAGTTGCTGGCTCACTCATGTTGGCGACACATCGAAAACATGCAATAAAATCACACAAGAAAGACTATGAACACAAACCGCGCGGCAGTTCACTTCCGTGTTAAAAGCCAGCGTAGATGCAGCATAGACTAGTCTCGATACCTGCTAGCAAGTGCAGCGCACCGGCCTTCGTGGAAGGGGAGTGGAGGGGAGCCGAGAATGCCACTAACGCTCAGACGCACACAGCCAGGTAAGAGGAGGGAGGCGGAGACAGAGCAGTCTAGTCTCAAGCAGGCAGATACACCAATATTTAGGGTGCGGCGGCGTGGCCTACAAAACTGATGTCTTCGCACATTTAGTGCTCTTAGTAGAAAGTTGTTTATATTTTTGCTATGAATTACTATCGCATCTTTTTTAAGCAAGAATAAAGAGTAGAATAATTGTGAAAGTCTCCCCTCATGCTACGCGACAGATGTATGCTATTCTATTACTGTAATTCTTATGCGTTTATTTTATAGCAGTTAAAACATAAGGGTTTTTTCAGCTCTTCAAAGCGGCGTCCAAGGAATTAAAACTGGAGAAATCACACCCACTGCACCTTCTGTTGACATGGACAATTACAATGTTAAAGCATTTGAGTCGGGCGCCCCAGGACAGAGAAGCTTCTGAAATCGGAATTTTACGTAAACGCCTCAAATTATACTTAGATGAAAAGCTCTCAATCACTGAACGCTGCATACTCAACAATCACACTCTACCCGGAGGCGAAGTTCAGAATAGTATAAGTTAGCAACAACTTCTGCCCCTTAAGCAACTTCCCAGTGCCTTGTGGCACTATATCATGCAAATTAAGCCTTAGTAATTATGCCCGCATTCGTCCTATCACGATAAACGAACCTTACGACAGTATTTCACTGGTGACAGCTTCACCCAGCTTAAACATTATGTCCCTGAGTTCCACCGCGAATCATCGAAAGTATGTTTCGTCATTACGCTTGATGAGAAAGTGTAGCCCTGGGATTGCACAGCAGCCTTCGTCTGCATCACGCATTACACTGTAAGTGTCGTCACTTCTGTCAGTCTCCTGATCCACTGGCACAAGCCTTGTCGGCCTGATCATAATCCTTACAAATACATATCCTCTTTCTCCTCCTCACACGTTCTGAGGAATCAATACCGTCACAGATTGTGCCGAATCCTCGGGCTTTAGAAATACTAAATGCGTCCGTACCGTTTCAGTACCCAAAACATCTGTAATACTATCAGCCTTATTGATAACTTTCTGTCTCACCTCCTAAGTATCAACAAACTAAGGGAACAAAACAGTATGATGACAAGGACACTTAATCTATTCTATCCTAACATTTACTGTAACTTAAATCTCCAGTTGAGCGGCTACTCATGACTGCTACTTTATTTGCTTAAACGCAGTGAGCCACTTTTATGGATCATAATGAAATACATTGCCCATTCAAAACGGTGAGAACTACCACAAAACTCCGACTGGGTAACAAAACTCATCTTCCCCTCCTGAGATGCTACCCATAGTTAACAACTTATACACTTCCAGACAATGGAGACACACTCACTGATGATATGCAAAAATAACGTTCTTATTTACTTGACACATGTCACACACGAAAACAGAACTGAAAAGGTGAAAACCGTGCTCTGACTCGACATGATACTCGCAGGGGTAAAAATAGAACAATTAGTGCACTCACCCACTGCATACTGATGCTGCGCGTCGACGAAACTGCAAATTCAGGTAATCGAGAGTCATCGTCTCCAGGGAAGGTGGCAGGTAAGGTTCCCCTGTCATTGACATTTAGAGGTGACACTCACTTCTGACATCAAAATGTGGAGCCCCAGGATGGATGACCTCTACATGTGGAGATCTGAGTTGAGGTGTTGGATTGTCGTCGGGATGATGATCGATGGCTGCTAATAAAAAGTTCACTATTAGTCATATATTTTACGGCAGAACAAACTAGAACGTCCTCCATAGTGTGTGCTGACGACAGTGAGTGTTAAGGAACAGGTGGCCATGGTGTCAAACGACTGTCTTCTATGGCTGAAGGCTGGTTGCACCTGGTGGTTGGCCCACAGGCTGGAAGATGCTAAGCTCACAGCACTGACCTAAAAACTAGGAGAAGGGGCCGACAGTTAGCGGAGGACAAATCCTATGGTGGCTACTTGTAGCCTCATGTCGCCTTGTGGAGCTGCAACAGCTCTCCTCTTAAATAGTAGCTACCAGACTGAGACACCTTTTATTGAATCTACTGGTAATTTATGTTGGGATAGAGCTCACTTGCTAACTGCAGATCGAATAACTGATAAGAAGATATTGAGTCGAAGTGGGGAAACAAAAAATTTATGGCCCAAATACCTTTCATGGTGCATATCCTGCGAGGGTTAAGTCAGGTAGTGTTAAGGGAATCTGATTAAGAAATGAGACACTAAAAGGACTGTTGGGCAGCAAAATAACTGATGATGGCCGAAGTACAGAGGATATAAAATGAAGACTGACTACAGCAAAAAAAAAAGTATTAATGAAAAAGAGGGAATTGCTAACATCGAATATAAATTTAAGTGTTAGCAAGTATTTCTGGAAGGTATTTGTATGGTTTCCAAGCAGCTGCTCCAGGCGGGTGTAAAAATTGATTGTGCGCAATGAAATATACTGAACGCGAAAATAAAGATTTGGCCCTGTCTGACAACCCCCTGAAGCAGACTTTAGGATATCTTAGCGGTGATATTATTTCCTCCTTCTTGCTCTTTAACATATAAATTACAACATAAAAATAAATGAATGATTAAGGGAACTAGTCACTAACAAATAATAAATGTTGTTTTGGTTTATAGATATATTGTAGATTAAAACACTTTTACATACAACAAATCTTATATGTCGATGTGCAATGGACATAAAGAGATACAAATTAATTTCCTGATTAATACTATTGATCAACTGCCCAAATGTGCCCCTTTTTATGGCTACGCGATCTAATATAAATAACACGAGATGACTGACATCATCTACATCCCAAGCACTAGAAGATACTACTTTCAAAGATGATCTACAGTGGTGTGCATCGTCAGTGGAAATGAAACTTACATGATCACAGCTGTTCAGCTCTATAGCCGTAATAAGCCGAAGCAATTAGTAATATCACCCAATGTACTGCGTCCGGTGCGTCGGAGTGGTGGTTCTCGTGCACGTCTGCGACGAAGGAAGAACTCCAGCCACAAAATCAAAAACTCATTCAAACAGTAGGACAGCAGAATGCGGTCCTCTGACTAGTATAATCTAATACTGTCTTCTCCTCTCTATATTCTACAGACAAGAAACGCGAACTCCCAGTGACAAGGACGGAATTTAGATGTCTCAACGTGAGTATTGACAGAAGAAGTGCTCTCAATCACAGAACGCTGTTTACTCAACGACGACCTCCTACCCGGAGACGAAATCCAGAATCGTATACGTCAGCAGCACATTCTGTCACGTAAAGCAACTTCCCAGTGCCTTTTGGCACTATATCATGCAATTTAAGCATTAGTGATTTTCCCTATATTCGTTCTTCATGACAAAAGAAACTTGCGAATGTATCTCACTGGTGAAAGCCTCCCGCAGCTTGCACAGTGCCCCCCTGGGTTCCACCGCGCGTCATCGAAAGTCAGTTTCGGCATGATGCTTGGTGAGAAAGTCTAGCCTTGGGATTGCACAGCAGCCTTCACCTGCATCACCCATTGCACTGCAAGTGTTCTCACATTTGTCAATCTCCTGGTCCAGTAGCAAAGCCTTTTCGGCCCGATCATAAACCTTGCAAACACATTTCGTCTTTCTTCTCCCACCTTCTGAGGAGTCAGTGCTGTCGAAGATGGTGCCGAATCTGCGTCCTTCGGAAATACTAAATGTGTCACTACCAAGCGAGGTGGCGCAGTGGTTAGCACACTGGACTCGCTTTCGGTAGGACGACAGTTCAATCCCACGTCTGGCCATCCTGATTTAGGTGTTCCGTCATTTCTCTAACTCGTTTCAGGCAAATGCCGGGATGGTTCCTTTGAAAGAACACGGCCGACTTCCTTCCCCGTCCTTCCCTAATTCAATGAGACCGATTTCTCCCAGTTTACTCTCTTCCCCCTCAAACAACTCTTATCATTTCAGTACGCAGTATATCTGCAATACAATCAACCTTATTGATATCTCCCTGGTAACCTCATACGTATCTACAACAAAACTACTGTCGGCAGTTGCACTCTGCAAGACATAAAAATCATCGGCACATGCAATTCCCTCCACATCTGGTCCGGGCTGCAGAAATTCGCATCCTCTCCGCCAGGGTATACCTCACTAATTATGCAAACAACAAAGGAGGAAAACAAAACAGTATGACGACAAGGACACTTAACCTAATTCTATCCTAACACTTGCCGTAACTTAACTTTTCCGCTTGAGCGACTACTCACGACTACTACTTTACGAGCTAAACGCTGTGAGCCACATTTATTCCTCAAAATGATATGAATTGCCCATTCAAAACGGCGGAAACTACCACAAAAGTCCGACTACTCGACAAAACCCATCTACCCCTCCTAAGAAGCTACGCATGATTAACACCTTATACAATTCCAGACAATGAGCCCCACTCATTGATGATACGCAAAAAAAAGTTCATATTTACACATCCTCAGAACTCAGTCTAAGTTTACTTGTCACATGTCACACATGAAAGAAGAACTTAAAAGCTGGTAAAAGGTGGACTGACACTACGTGAGACTCGCAGGGGGAAAAAAAAACAGTCAATGCAATCACCCACTCTATACTGATGCTGTCTGTCAACGAAACTACAACTCTGAGGTACTCGAGAGTCATCGTCTCCAGGGAGGGTATATGGCAAGGTTCCCCTGTCACTGAAATTTAGTGGTGACACACAGTTCTGACATCAAAATGTAGAGGTCGCCCCAGGGCGAAGCAGGCGGCTAAAGACTTGCGAGGCGGCCGCACGTATGGATTCCCCGGTTTGTCTCAGAAACAGGTTCCAGGTGCTGTCTGTGGCTGACACTGTCGCTGAGCCGGATGCTGTCGCCTGTCCTGTTTCGGAGCAAACCATTCAGCCTGCAAGATCCGGGCAATCGCAGTGGGTGGCATTATTGGTAGTTGGGAGCTCCAACGTTAGGCGCGGTATGGGCCTTAGTAGGGCCTTGCTGACAAGCAGGGTAAGAAAACCAATGTGCATTCCGTGTGGAGTCATTCCAGATGTCGAAAGGGTCCTCCCGGATGCCAGGAAGAGCACAGGGTGCAGCCAGCTGCAGGTGGTTGCTCATGTCGGTACCAATGATGTGTCACTTTCGTTTAGAAGAGATTCTCTCTGGTTTCTAGCAGAAGTCATAAAGGCTGCCAGTCTTGCTTGCAAGATGAAAGCACAACTGATCATTGGCAGCATAGTCGACAGGACCGATTGCGGACCTCTGGTACAGAGCCGAGTGGTTGGTCTGAAGCAGAGACTCAGACGGTTTTGCGACAGTGTAGGTTGCAGATTCCTCGCCTTGCGCCAACGGGTGGTTGGATTTCGGGTTCCGCTGAATAGGTCAGGTGTCCACTATACCCAGGAGGCGGCTATACGGGGTAGCAGTAGCTGTGTGGCGCGGATTGGGCGGTTTTTTAGGTTAGAGGGTCTCGGGAAAACACAAGAAGGTCTTCAATCACAAAGCGTGCAAGCAGAACACAGGAAGAACGTAGATACAGGAATCATTTGTGTAACAGTTGTAAATTGTCGGAGCTGTGTTGGGAAAGTACCAGAGCTTCAAGAGCTAATAGAAAGCACTGATGCTCAAATCGTTATAGGCACTGATAGCTGGCTAAAATCGAATATAAGCTCAGCCGAAATTATTGCGAAGAACCTAACGGTGTGCCGGCCGCAGTGGCCGAGAGGTCCTAGGCATTTCAGTCCATAACTGCGAAACTGCTACGGTCGCAGGTTTGAATCCAGCCTCGGGCATGGATGTGTGTGATGTTCTTAGGTTGGTGAGGTTAATTAGTTCTACGTTCTAGGGGTCTGATGACCTCTGATGTTAAGTCCCATACTGTTTAGAGCGATTTTTGAACCTAACCGTGTTCTGAAGATTTATGCTCAACACCATTGAAGGTGGCATGTTTGATACTGCAAGAAGTAGTTTAACTTGTCGTGAAATTGAAGTAGATACTTCCTGTGAGTTAGTAAATGCAGAGGGCATTGTAGGCAACCGAAATAAAATAATAATTGTATCATTTTACTGACCTTCCAGTTCAGATGATACAGTTGCTGAAAGGTTCAAAGAAAACTTGAGTACCCGACTCATACGATAATAGTTGGTGGTGACTTTTATTTACCCTCGATATGTTGGCGAAAACACATGTTTAATTCCAGAAGTATGCATAAAATATCATCCGAAATATTGGTAAACGCATTCTCTGAAAATTATTTCGAGCGGTTACTTTATGAGACCACACCAGTAGTAAACGGTTGTGAAAACATTTTACCTCTTAGCAAAAAATAATCCTGAGTTAATAACGAGCATCAAAACCGATATAGGGATTGGTGAACACAGGGTTGTCGCAGTGAGATTGAATATTGTAATCCCAAAATCCTCGAAAAATGAGAGAAAAATATACCTATTCAAAAAATGACATACAAATTCACTTGACGCCTACCAGAGAGACAATCTCCACTCATTCCGTGGGTGGGCACGAAAGCAGTTCGGACATGATTTCAGTTTCTTATTGGGTGCCTGATGTGAAATTTGTTTACTTGAGCGCCAGCGGCGCGGCGTGGCTGGCCGTGCTGGCTGGTGGGAGGACACGTGTTGTGCCGCGCTAACAGTACACACACCCGGGGTCACCTCGAACGCTGAAGTAGCCATGTGTAGTGTATCTTTTCTGTCCAGCAAGTCCACTACTTAATACAAAGACGGGTTTTTAAATCTGAGGAATTGTTCGCAGATGCGGTGATGTGACACATTCTGCGCAATAGCGTCTCTAATCATTACATCCGCATATGAGGGTCCACACGAGCAATTTAAGTCACTATCAGAAGTTAGTCCCAGAAGGCCCGCTAATCAAGCTTTATTAGACTGAGTAGAGCCATGAATGAGGCGAAGGAATTTGTAGGGGACAGTTACCACTTTACACTATCACGAAAGTGGGAGTTAAAAGCATCAATCACTTCATCGTAAAAAAATGGTTCAAATGTCCCGGAGCACTGTGCGACTTAACTTCTGAGGTCATCAGCCCCCTAGAACGTAGAACTACTTAAACCTAACTAACCTAAGCATATCTCACACATCCATGCCCGAGGCGGGATTCGAGCCTGCGATCCTAGAGGTCGCGCCGTTCCAGAGTGTAGTGCCTAGAACCACTCGGCCACTCCGGTCGGCACTTTATCGTAAGCTTTAGTTTCTGGCTGGTGGTGGGAAACAATTTCACGAGCACACGGTACAACACAATACCCGCATTGGCAATGAAAAAAGCAAGCCGCTCTGTACCTGGTATGTTGTAAGCTGCGAAGTGTGCCTTAAGCTGTGCGATGTATTGTGGCCAGCGTTAAAAGTCAGGATTGAAGGCACGAAATGGCGGTGCCGCCGGAGACGGCGTCGGTATAGGTGGTGGCGTCGGAGGCGCCGAAGGAGCTGCAGTTTGTAGTGTGATCAGTCCATTTATGGCAGCAAGCAGCTCCGTCATTTGATGAACCATTGTTTACATAAATGAAAGTCTTATAGCGAATGGTGGGAACATTTAAAAAGAGTCACTCAGCCACACGGGGATATAAAAAAAATACTAAAGCATTACCGAGCAAAAAACGAAATGAGAGGAGAGGAAAAAAAAATTTAATCCCAGTTGTCGCCAAGTTTTGTATCCCGCCTGGAAGGCGGCGGGTGGGTCTGCTCCTGTAAAGTGAAAGGTTGGCCGATCGAAGGACGTGATTAGGAGGAGGAAAAAGTGAAACTGCTCTTAGAAATGGTTTTACTATATCACAATATTAACTGAATACAAAACTTTGCATTGATCAAAATGGGCGGAATCTGCCGCGGAGCTCGTAGACCTGCACAACACCGGTTAGAGGGCGTTTCGTCGGTGTCTGTCGTAGTGCCAAATTAAGAACTTCCACCTACACCGTGGCATTGTAGCTATCGATACCACAATCACAATTTTTTCAGTAGCGCTGAAAATTAGTGGTGGGGCTAAAGATCGAATAACTGGTATGAAGATACTGAGTCCGACTGGGGAAAACAAGAAACTTATAGCCCGACTTCGCTTCATAGGGCATATCCTACGACGCCAAGGAATTGTCAATTTGGAGAAGTGTGCATATGCGTGTGTTGGGGAGCTATTTATCTCACATTGTTGGCCGATTAAAACAACTGATGTAACGGTTCATGAATAATTCTGTTGGTGTAAGCAGAACTGTCTCTGGTATAACGTTAAACTGCAACCATACATGGAGTGACAATGGAAACAAGCTCTCTCGAAGGTGGATGAGCAAGTGGAAGTTATGAGCTATAACTAATACCTTGCCTGCTTGCGTTGGTGGAAGGAAGATAGAGAATGTAAAGTTAATAATCGTGATCACTTACCAGCAGTTAGTCAGCTTAGTAATGTCAATTAAAAATGACCGAGCAGTGTTTGGTGACTCCTGTTGTGATTTACTATTACTCCAGGTTGGTATTCGAGAGAAACACCAAGTTACAGATGTGGCTCCTATGTAATTTTCATAAGGCAAGTGCATAACATGAATCGAATTATGCGATGTAGTTAATTGAATATCGGACTTCGTTTCTGAAAGACTTTCGGTTCTTTGGTGCACCATAAAAGCAAAAATTGCTAATCAGTATTTGGATCACACCAATGGCGGACGGGGTCCACGTCAGCAGTTTTGCGTTTCTTCCACGAATAGCTGCTTACAAAGCTGATAAAGACATTAATACAAAGAGACATGTTTAGTTTGTTACATTAATGAATTTGATAGGAATTAATTTAAATATACTCGAATACGAGCTTTTGAAAAGTCCGTGGAAAGTCCGAGAGATGCCACCAACGGCGCCTATCGAGGTCATGTTTAGTTAGTAGCATCTTTGGAAAGTACGCACACCAAATTTGAGTCATATTGGTCTATTTCTTTGTGTTTGGCATTCGTGTGAATCAAGGAAGTCGAGTGATCGTCAAAAATGGACGAAAAAGAATTTCGTGTGGTGATTAAACATTACTATATGAAAGGCACAACGCCTCAGGAGACTAACGAGAAGCTAGATAAACATTACGGTGACTCTGCGCCTTCGATCGGAACAGTTTATAAGTGTTTTCAAAATTTTAGGAGTGGCCATATGGGCAGAAGTATGTTGAACGTTCTGGACGCCCTGTGGAGATTACCACTCCAGAAATCAGTGATAAAATCCATAATATGGTGATGGATGACAGAAGAGTTGAGGTGCGTGAGACTGCTAGTGCTGTGGGCATCTCGAATGAACGGTTACATAATATTTTGGCTCACATTTGGACATGAGAAAGCTATCCGCAAGATGCGTTCCGCAAATTGCTCACGCTTGACCATAAACGGAATCGTGTGAAGTGTTGCAAGGATGATTTGCAGCTGTTCAGGAAGAATCAGCAGGTTTATGGGAGTCGTTTCGTCACTGTGGATGAAACATGGGGACATTACAATACTACTGAGACCAAACAACAATCTAAACAAAGAGTTACCAAGGGAGAATCTGTACGAAAACATGCGAAGACCATTCCTTCTGCCGGAAAGTTTATGGCGATATTATTCATCGTTATTGGACCGTCCTTTTCATCACGACAATGCACCAGCCCACACCTCAGCAGTTGTGGTCGCAAAATTACGGGAAAAAGGATTCGAACTTGTTTCACATCCCCCACCCCCCTACACTGTTCTCCAGACTTGGCTCCCTCGAACTACTATTTGTTCCCTAATTTGAAGAAATGCCTATCGGGACAAAGATTTTATTCAAACGAGGAGGTGATTTCAGCAACTGTTAGCTATTTTGCAAACTTAGAGAATTCATATTATTCGGAAGGGATCAACAAATTAGAACAGCATTGGACAAAGTTTATAAGTCTAAAAAGAGACTATGTTGAAAAATAAAAAAGTTTACCCCAAACATGTAAGCAGTATTTATATTTGCACGGACTTTCCAAACGCCCCTCATATAATTGACGAAAGGAAAAAATACAAAAATGTAGTAAATGAAGCAGGCAAAAAAGGATACAGACATCTCAAAAATGAGATCGACAGGAGGGGCAAAATGGCTAAACAGGGATGGCTAGAGAACAAATGTAAGGATGTAGAGGCGCAAATCACTAGGGGTAAGATAGATACTGCCTGCAGGAAAATTAAAGGGAAAGAGAACGACTAGTACAAATATCAAGAGCTCAGATGGAAATCCAGTAATAAGCGAAGAAGGGAAAGGAGAAAGGTGGTAAGAGTATATAGAGGGTCCATACAAGGGCGATGTTCCTGAGGACAATATTATAGTATTGGAAGAGAATGTAGATGAAGATGCAATAGGAGATATGATACTGCGTGAAGAGTTTGACAGAGCACTGAATGACCTTAGTCGAAACAAGGCCCCAGCAGTAGAGAACATCCCATTAGAACTAATGTCGGCCTTGGGAGGGCCAGGCCTAACAAAACTTTACCATCTTGTGAGCAAGATGTATAAGACAGGCGAAATACCTTTCACACTTCAAGAAGAATATAATAATTCCAATCCCAAAGAAAGCAGGTGTTAACAGATTACCGAACTATCAGTTTAATAAGCCACGGCTGCAAAATACTAACAAGAATTCTTTACAGTCGAATGGAAAACTGGTAGAAGCTGACCTCGAGGAAGATCAGTTTGGATTCCGTAGAAATGTTGGAACAGGTGAGGCAATACTGACCCTACGTCTTATCTTAGAAAATAGAATAAGGAAAGGCAAACCTGCGTTTCTAGCATTTGTAGACTTAGAGAAAGCTTTTGACAATGTTAACTGGAATACTCTCTTTCAAATTGTGAAGGTGGCAGGGATAAAATACAGGAGACGAATTGCTGTTTTGAATATGTACAGAAACCAGATAGCAGTTATAGGAGTCGAGGGGCAGGGAAGAAAAGCAGTGGTTGGGAAGAGAGTGATACAGGGTTGTAGCCTATCAGCGATGTTATTCAATCTGTATATCGAGCAAGCAGTAAAGGAAATAAAAGAAAAATTCGGAGCAGGAATTAAAATCCATAAGGAAGAAATAAAAACTTTGGGGTTCGCCGATGATATTGTAATTCTGTCAGAGACAGCAAAGGACCTGGAAGGCTGCTGAACGAAATGGACAGTGCCTTGAAAGGAAGATATAAGATGAACATCAACAGAAGTAAAACGATGATAATGGAATGCAGTCGAATTAAATCGGGTGATGGTGCGGGAATCAGATTAGGAAATGAGACGCTTAAAGTAGTAAATGAGGTTTGCTATTTGGGGAGCAAAATGACTCATGATGGTCGAAGTAGAGGGGATATAAAATGTAGACTCGCAATGGTAAGGAAAGCGTTTCTTAAGAAGAGAAATTTGTTAACATCGAGTATTGATTTAAGTGTCAGGAAGTAGTTTCTCAAAGTTTTTGTATGGGGTGTAGCCATGTATGGAAATGAAACGTGGACGATAAATAGCTTAGACAAGAAGAGAATAGAAGCTTTCGAAATGTGGTGTTACAAAAGAATGCCGAAATTATATGGGTAGATCATATAAGTAATGAGGAGGTACTAAGTAGAATTAAAGAGAAGTAAAATTTCTTGCACATCTTGACTAGAAGAAGGATCGGTTGGTAGGGCATATTCTGAGGCATCAAGGGATCGCCAATTTAGTACTGGAGGGAAGCGTGGAGGGTAAAAATCGGAGAGGGAGACAAAGAGAGGAATATACTAAAAAGATTCAGAAGGATGTAGGTTGCAGTAGGTACTGGGAGATGAGGAAGCTTGCACAGGATAGAGTAGCATGGAGAGCTGCATCTAAACAGTCTCTGGACTGAAGACCACAACAACAACAACAAGAGCTAACACGATAGATGCATACATAGCGAAGGCAGAAGAACAAAGGACAATACGAAACAGGAAGGCATCTCCTAGCTGTTCGCAGAAAAAATGTGAAGGCTTCTATGTTTTTCATTATCGTAGAGAGTATTACATTTACTTATTAACATTTGTGGACTTTTTGGTACAGACGTATTTCATAAATATAAAGAAAGAAAAATTTTATTTGTGTCTTACATCTTCCTACGGTATATTGGACTGCTATAATAGCTGTTACATGAGTAGTCATGAAGTTGAGCACAACAAGGTAAAGTCAGTTCAGGGACGGGTCTGTACGTGGGAATTGATGCAGCCACTGCTGGAGTGATGACGCAGTTGGCTTGTACGTTGTCAATTGGACGGTGACAACCGGCTGAGAGCGAGCTCTGGTTGTTCAGTTTGCAGCAGAGGTGGACATTGAGGCGTCGCCTGTCCAGGAGCGTAGACATGCCAGCCTTGCCTAGCGCTGCCGTTTCAGCCGGTGCAGTCGCATGGAGGTCTGACGGGCCGCACGCAGCAGAGTCGTATGGCCGCACTGGGCTAGAGCAGTCGCGGGCCGAGCGAGTCCCTGACGTCACCCCAAGGGCCGAGTAGTGCTGTTGCGAAGCAGCTGTATGCAACGGGCTCGGCGGAGTCGCTCATTGAGGTGCAGCCCATGTGCCGCGGCCTCACTGTTCCGCATTAAGCGTGCGCAAACGCTGGCGTGCTGCTGCCTACGGGCTGTTGGTAGCACTGACTGCAGTTGTGAGCTACGGGCTGCGAGCGATGAGTAGAGCAGAGTTTAGCTCAAATGTTCAAATGTGTGTAAAATCTTACGCTACTTAACTGCTAAGGTCATCAGACCCTAAGATTACTCACTACTTAACCTAAATTATCCTAAGCACAAACACACACACTCATGAACGAGGGAGGACTCGAAACTCCACTGGGACCATCCGCAAAGTACATGACTGCAGCGCCTTAGACAGCCATTGTTTAGTGGAGTGGTGGCATTTCTTCATTTTTTTTCGTAACGCACAAAATGAGCTTGGAAACTAAACGTGGTTTGCAGAAGAAGGTGCGCATGTCAATAAAAAGAAAAGTAAAAGGAAACCTAATCAGTGAAGAGTGGAGAAGCACACAGCCGGAAGCGCATTTTAAAGGTTGCGTTTGGACTGTGTTAAAGCCTGTCGTGGATGGCGTTAGGAAAAGCGTTCATTTTGTTTGCTGTTCGGTGACAGTGAAATTTGCTCTCATGCTGTAGGGTCCAGTGGCACTTCGCACATTTCTCGCCATCCATGCGTGTCTCATAAACAAGGGTCTTGTGTGGACAAGAAACGACTTCCTAAACCTGCTGGGGAGATAACTGTCGATAAATGAGTGGCTATATGTGCACGAGACGTAAGGTCATACGGGGCATAACATGTGAAGGTATTATGGATCTTGTTCAGACGTTAATCAACACTGCAAAGGCTATTATGTCTCACCCCACAACTGTGTCGCGGTACATGGCATAAAGTGCTAAAAGCCTACGGCGTATATTTATGACTGAGGTTATTGCTCATATAACAGTAGATGAATACTTAGCAACTACAGACATATGGACACCCAGCGCGAGAAGAGACAATTATATGACGTGTACTGTCTCCTGTTTCATTCACTGGACTCTCTGATGTCTCATTTTATTTACAACTCAGTTTCCTGATGAACCAAAAACGTACTGCAATATTCGAAGAGACTTGTTTGGACGATTTATGTCTCTTGGTATCCACCACTCTACTTTGAAAGACATTCAGCACACGATTGATCAAGGTACCAACATTGTCTTCGCACTGCATGATTATTCACGATTGAATTGTTCCAACCTTATGTTAAATACAGGGCTACGAAATAAATATAATGCGGAGTACATATGCGTCAAATGTTCATAAGTTCATGGTCTTTCAACTGTGGCAAAAGAACGTGTCACTTACGTAAAGAAAAGTAGTCTTCTTAATGCTCTTGATTGATAACTGAGCCATTCTAACGATACTCGCTGGAATAAGCAGCTCACAGTGTTAGAATGTCTGGGTGCATGAGGCTTTCT
Organism: Schistocerca gregaria; assembly: GCF_023897955.1. Taxonomy (NCBI): domain Eukaryota; kingdom Metazoa; phylum Arthropoda; class Insecta; order Orthoptera; family Acrididae; genus Schistocerca; species Schistocerca gregaria. The sequence goes on along the minus strand of NC_064931.1, from coordinate 396,405,485 downwards.
GAGAAGGGAGAAATAGCACAAAATGAAGGAAATGATAATACGCTGATGAAATAACTTTTTAAGGTATGTATGCTATTCTATTACTGTAATTCTTATATGTAATCGTTTATTTAATTGCTTTTAAGACATAATGGTTTTTGGAGCTCTTCAAAGCGGTGTCCAAGGAATTAGAACTGGGGAAATCGCCTACACTGCACCTTCTGTTGGCATGGACAATGACAATGTTAAAGCATTTGAGTCAGGCCCCCCAGGTCAGAGAGGTTTGTGAAATTGGACTTTTACATAAACTCCTTAAATTGTACTTAGATGTAAAACTATCTGTCCAGAGATGCTGTGAGGTAGCAACTTTCCTCTGGTGACCATTCGTCATTTAAAAATGATATCTGAAGATAAGAGATGTAAAGTCATAAAAAGGATACAATAGTTTCCGTTCCTCATACTTCTGCAATCCCACAATACACTCTTACGACATTTCCCTTTACTGCATCTCCAGTAGTCTTTTCTGTTTGTTCTCGCTAGTGGGTTCGAACGGAAGTGGCTTACCTTTCGATCTAGAAATAGTTGTCTCAGTGTACTCTACTCATCTGGGAGTTACAGAAATAACATTTAATGTTCTGAAATTGGAGAGACGTTCGTTCCTAAATGTTCCTCCAGAAATGGTACCATGTGAATCCTTAGGAATCTTTGTTGTCCTAAATCGAGTTTGAATTTTGGCCGTATATGCACTGAAATTTGAATTTTGCTGTCCTCCGGTAAAAAGAATAAAGGAGTATTGAGACTGGACATGGATTTCATAGCCACACCCCATCAAAGAATAAAACTTGTTAAAGCACATAAATTCTGCTGCTCCATTTCCTGGATTTCTAGTTGTGCAATTGGACGATGGGAGTGAGACATTCGGGTAGCCTACACTCGATGTTATTTAACACCAACACCGAACAAGCAGTAAAGTATACAAGGATGAATTTGTAAACATAGCATGACTCTGCACCGTGAGGCGCGTCGGACCTCGATGAGGCTGTCCCGGCTGAACTGCTAGCGCGAGGCAAGTCTCGCACGGCTGACATGGCTACGGCGCTGGACGGGCATCGCCTCGATGGCCACGTCTGATGCGAAGAGTACAACCAGAGCTCGCATTCAGCCAGTCGTCACCGACCGAGTGACATCATACAAGCCAACTCCAAAGTCACTCCAGCAGTGGCTGCATGAGTTCTCACGGGCAGACACGTCACTGTAATGACTTAACCTCTTATACTCAGTACATTGATACCTCTCAAGTTAGTGTATCTGTTACAAATTTTTCCCATGCCAATGTAAATGATTTGTCAAAATTGTTTACTTAAAACATGGCAAATTGTCTATTGTTTTTTTTTGTATACACCAATCGTGTAATTTTGTTGTACTGACTATTTGAATGCTTCCTCATGTAACAGCCAGTATCGTAGTCAAATGTGTCATAGCAAAAAGTAAGACAACAAGAACATTTTTCCTTCTTTATGTTTATGAAATATGTGCGTACGAGAAAGTTCACAAATGTTAATAAGTAGATGTAATGCTTCCTACGATATTGAAGAACAGAGAACCCTTCACATTTTTTCTGCGATCAGCTAGGAGATGTCTTCCTGTTTCGTATCGTCCTTTGTTCTTCTGCTTTAGCTATGTATGCACCTATCTTGTTAACTCTTGTTGTCGTTGTTGTACTCTTCAGTCCAGAGACTGGTTTGCTGCACCTCTCCATGCTACTCTATCCTGTGCAAGCTTCCTCATCTACCAGTACCTACTGCAACCTACATCCTTCTAAATCTGTTTATTGTCTTCATCTCTTGGTCTCCCTCTACGATTTTTACCCTCCACGCTTCCCTCCAATACTACATTGGCGACCCCTTGATGCCTCAGAATATGCCCTACCAACCTATCACTTCTTCTAGTCAAATTTTCCCAAATTTCTCTTCTCTTTAATTCTATTCTGTAACTCCTCATTATTAATGTGATCTACCCATCTAATCTTCGGAATTCTTCTGTAGCACCACATTTCGAAAGCTTCTATTCTCTTCTGGTCTAAACTATTTATCGTCAACGTTTCACTTCCATACATAACTACACTCCATACAAATACTTTCAGAAACGACTTCTTGACACTTAAATCTATACTCGATGTTAACAAATTTCTCTTCTTCAGAAATGCTTTCCTTGCCATTGCCAGTCTACATTTTATATCCCCTCTACTTCGACCATTATCAGTTATTTTGCTCCCCAACTAGCAAAACTCATTTACTACTTTAAGCGTCTCATATCCTAATCTAATTCCCGCACCATCACCCGACTGAAGTGGACTGCACTCCCTTATCTTCGTTTTACTTCTACTTCTGTTGATGTTCATCTTATATCTTCCTTTCAAGGCAGTGTCCATTCCGTTCAGCTGCTCTTCCAGGTCCTTTGGTGTCTCTGACAGAATTACAATGTCATCGGCGATCCTCAAAGCTTTTATTTCTTCTCCATGGATTTTAATTCCTGCTCCGAATTTTTCTTTTGTGTCTTTTACTGCTTGCTCGTTTTACAGATTGAATAACAACGGGAATAGGCTTACAACTCTGTCTCACTCCATTTCCAACCACTGCTTCCCTTTCATGCCCCTCGACTCTTATAACTGCTATATGGTTTCTCTACAAATTGTAATTAGCAATTCGCCCCCTGTATTTTTCCCCTGTCACTTTTAGAATTTGAAAGAGAGTATTCCAGTCTCGCGGTTCTAGGCGGGCAGTCCGGAACCGTGCGAGTGCTATGGTCGCAGGTTCGAGTCCTGCCTCAGGCATGGATGTGTGTATTGTCCTTAATTTAGTTAGGTTTAAGTAGTTCTAAGTTCTAGGGGACTGATGACCACAGCAGTTGAGTCCCATAGTGCTCAGACCCATTTGAACCATTTTTTCTCTTCCATTTCTATAATATTGTCCTCAAGAACATCGCCCTTGTAAATACCCTCTATATACTCCTTCCACTTTTCTGCTTTCGCTTCTTTGCTTATTACCGGAACTCCATCTGAGATTTTGATATTCATGCAAGTCGTTCTCTTTGTCCAAAGATCTCTTTAATTTTCCAGTAGGCAGTATCTAAGTTACCCCTAGTGATATGCGCCTCCACATCCTTACATTTGTCCTCTAACCATCGCTGCTTAACCATTTTGCACTTCCCGTCGATCTCATTCTTTAGACGCATGTCTTATTTTATGCCTGGTTCATGTAAGGCGTTTTTGTATTTTCTCCAGTCATCAATTAAATGATATACAAAACTGACGAGTCCTTGATGAATCAGGATATGCCCTATTAAACGAAGTTGTGCCACAAACTTCTTGTCTTCCCCAGTTCGACTCAGTATCTTCTTATCACTTATTCGATCTGCAGTGCCACCAATAATTTTCGGCGCTACTGAGTAAAATTGTGATGTTTCCATCGCTGTTGCAAAAAAATCTTGTGAGGGGACCAGTTCAGGGCCGACCATGCACCATTACGTCAGATGCAGCAATGCCACTTGCAGATTCCCCCATTGTGCTAAAGGAAAAGTCATAACAACGACGCAGCAGTAAGGCGTTGGTAAGCCAGTAACTATACAAACAATCAACAGACTTCTTATGGTCTACATGGTTACAAGCTATGATTTGCAAAGCAAGAACGCTCTGTCCCAACATAAATTACCATTATTTTCAGTCAAGGTATCTTAGTCTCGTAGCTATTATTCAAGAGGAGAGGTGTATGCCGCTCCACGAAGTGACATGAGGCTACAAGCAGCCACTACGAGATTTGGCCTCCACTAACTGTGGGCCCCTGCTGTTGGTTTTAAGGTCTGTGCTGTGAATTTAGCATCTTCCAGCCTGTGGGCCAACTACCAAGTTCAACCAACCTTCCGCCATAGAAGGTAGTCGTTTGAGGACATGGCCACCTGTTGCGTCAGTTCCTTAACACTCGCTGTCTTCAGCACACGTTATGGAGGATGTTGCACCCCAGAATGTTCTACTTTGTTCTTCAGTAAAATGTATGACCAACAGTGAAGTTTTTATGAACAGCCATGGATCATCATCCCAACAACAATCCATCATCTCAACTCAGACCTCCACGTGTACAGGTCATCCATCCTGAACCTCCACATTTTGGTGTCTGCCTTACCAGCCACTCTCCCTGGAGACGATAACTCTTCACTGCCTGACGGTTGCAGTTTCGTCGACACACAGCATCAGTGTGCTGAAGGTGAGTGCACTGTCTGTTTTATTTTTTTCTGCTGCGAGTATCATGCCGAGTCAGTGCAGCTCTAGCATCTTTTCAGGTCTGTTTCGATGTGTGACATGTGTAAAGAAAACTCAAACTGTGTGTTGAGGATGTTTAAGTATGAGCGTTATTTTATCCTATTATCAATGAGTGTGGCTCATTTCTGGAAGTGTATAAGGTGTTAAGCATGCGTAACTTCTTAGGAAGGGAAGATGAGTTTTGTCGAGAAGTCGGAGTTTTGTGGTAGTTTTTATTGGTCAACGTATTTCATTTTGAGCAATAAGTGTGGCTCACAACGCTTAAGCATGACTAGCCGCTCAGGTGAAGAAGTTAAGTTACAGTAAGCGTTAGGGTAAAATTAAATTATGTGTCCTTGACATCGTACTGTTTTGTTCTCCTCGTTTGTTGTTTGCATAATTAGTGAGGTATGCCCTGGCGGAGAGGTTTCGAATTTCTGCAGCCTGGACCTGATGTGGAGGGAAGTGCCTGTGCCCATGATCTTTGTGTCATGCAGAGTTCAAATGACGACAGTAATTTTGTGGTGGATATTTGAGAGGTGACGCAGAAAGCTATCAATAAGGCTGGTTGTATAGCAGACGGATACTGAAATGGTACAGACGCATTTAGTGTTTCCGAAGGCCGCAGATTCGGCACCATATTTGACGGCACTGCCTCCTCAGAATGTAGGAGGAGAACAACAGGAAATGTGTTTGTAAAGGTTATGATCTGGCCGACAAGGCTTGTGCCAGTGGATCAGGAGGTTAACAAAGTGACAACACTTGCAGTGTAATGTGTGATGCAGTCGAAGGTTTCGTTTATCATGATAGGACAAATGCGGGCAAAATCACTAATGCCTAGTTGGTATGTTATAGGGCACAAGGCACTGGGAAGGTGCTTTAGGTGCCTGAAGGTGTTGCTAACTTAAAGGATTCGGGACTTCTTCTCCAGGTAGGGAATCGTCGTTGACTACGCAGCGTGTGTGGCAGTTAGCTTTTCTTGTCTGTAGCATGCAGAGAAAAGAATATAGTATTAGATTTTACTAGTCAGAGGACCGCCTTCTGCCGTCCTAGTGTTTAATGAGTTTTTCATTTTTTGGCTGGAGTTTGTATCTCTTTATGACCATTGCACATCGACATATAAAGATTTGTAATATATAAAGAGGTTTTAATCCTCAATAAATGTATAAGCAGAAACAAAATTAATATTTAGTAGTTACTAGCTCCCTTAATCGTTCTTTTGTTTTCATGTTGTTATTTATATGTTAAAGAGCAAGAAGGAGGAAACAATATCAGCGTCAAGGGATCCTAAGATCTGCTTCACGGGGTAGTCAGGCAGGGCAAAATTTTTATTTTCGCTTTAAGTATTTTCAATTGCGTACATTCAATTCTACACACGCATTTCAGTACCAAAAACATCGTCAATACAATCAGCCTTACTGATAGCTTTCTTTGTCACCTCCTAAGTATCTACAACAAAATTACAGTCGGCAATTGCAGTATGCAAGACACTAAAATCATCGGCACATGCACTTCCCTCGAGATCTGGTTCAGGCTACAGAAAATCGCAACTTCTCGACGGGGAATCGCACCCCCAGTTATGTAAACAACAAACAAGGAGAACAAAACACCATGACGACAAGGACACATAATTTAATTCTATCCTAACACTTACTGTTTCTTAACTTCTCCACTTGAGCGGTTACTCATGACTACAACTTTACCTGTTTCAACATAGTGAGCCACATTTATTACTCCAAATGAAATACATTACCCATTAAAAACTGCGGAAACTACCACAAAACTCCGACTTCTCGACAAAAATCACCTTCCTCTCCTAAGAAGCTATGCATGGTTAACGACTTACACACTTCCAGACAATGAGACCCACTCATTCAGGATAGGCAAAAATAACACTCATATTTACACATCCTCAGAACAAGAGTCTGAGTTTGCTTGACACATGTCAAACATGAAAACAGAATTGAAAAGCTGATACTCGCAGGGGAAAAAAAATAAAGCAGTCAGTGCACTCACCCACTGCTGTGGGTCTAAGAAACTACAACCATGAGGAAGCAGGGAGGCATGGTCTCCACGTAGGTTGATTGGTAAGGTTCCTCTTTCACTGAAATATGCAGGTGACACACACTTCTGACTTCAAAATGTAGAGGTATAGGATGGATGACCTCTACACGTGCAGGTCTGAGTTGAGGTGGTTGATTATTGTTGCGATGATGATCGATGGCTGCTCATAAAAACTTCACTGTTAGTAATACATTTTACTGTAGAACAAACTAGAACATTCTGTGGTGCAACATCCTCCATAACGAGTGCTGAAGACAGCGGGTTTTAAGGAAATGACGCAACTGGTGGCCATGGTCGCAAATGACTGCCCTCTATGGCGGAAGGCTGGTTGCACCTGGTTGTTGGCCCACTTGCTGGGAGATGCTAAGCCCACACAACTGATCTTAAAACCAGCAGGAGGGGCCCCACAGGTAGTGGAGGCCATGTCTCGTGGTGGTTGCTTTAAGCATCATGTCGCCTCGAGGAGAGGCATACATCTCTTCTCGTAAATAGTAGCTACCAGACTGAGACACCTTTCACTGAAGGTAATTGTAATTTATGTTGGAACTGAGCGTTCTTGCTTCACAAATCACTGCATCCAACCATATAAACCAGAAGAAGTCTGTTGATTGGATGTGTAGTAACTGGCCTGCAAACGCCTTTCTGCTGTGTCGTCGTTACGTAGGTGCTACCCGTTTTCCTGGAGCACAGTGTGGGAATCTGCATCGGACGAAATGGTGTTTGGTTTGATGACCTTAGCAATTATATCCCATAAGATTTCGCACAGATTTGAACATTGAACTAAACTCTTCTCCACTCTACTCACCGCTCGCAGGCCGTAGCTCACAGCTGCGGTCAGTGCTACCAACAGCACATAGGCCGCAGCACGCCACCGATTGCGCGGCACGATGCAGTGACGTCACAGCCTCGCTCAGTGCGGAGCAGTGAGGCCGCGGCGCGTGGGATGCATCTCCATACGCGACTCTACTCAGCCCGTGGCATACAGGTTCTTTCGCAACCGCACTGCTCGGCCCTTGGGGTGACGTCAGGGACTCGCACGCTCGCGTGGCCAGAGACTGCTGTAGCCCAGTGCGGCCGCATGACGTGCACCATGCGGCCCGTCCGACCTCCATGCAACTGCCCCAGCTGAACCGGCTGCGCTAGGCAAGGCTAGCACAGCCGTGATGGCTACACTCCTGGACAGGCCGCGCTTCGATGCCCACCTCTGCTGCAAACTGCACAACCAGACCTCACTCCCAGCAGGTTGTCACCGTCCGATTGGCATCATACAAGTCAACTACGACGTCACTCCAGCAGTGACTGCATCAGTTCCCACAGGCACACACATCCCTCAACTGACTTAACCATGTTGTACACGACTTGAAAGACTACTCTTGTAACAGCCAGTATCCAAGTCAAATATATCGAAGGAACAATGAAGACACCACGAAAATTTTTTTTCTTGACGTTTATGAAATATTTGTGTACTAGAAATTCCACAAATGTTAATAACTACATGTAATACTTTCTATGACAATGAAGAACGGAGAAGCCTTCACATTTTTTCTGCGATCGGCGAGGAGATGCCTTCCTGTTTCGTATTGTCCTTTGTTCCTCAGCTTTCCCTATCTATGCATCCATCTTGTTAGCTATTAAGCACCATGGATAAACGAGGGGCGTTTGAAAAGTCCGTGCAAAAATAAAATCTGCTTAGGTGTTTCTGGTAAACTTTTTTTTTTATTTTTCAACATAGTCTCCTTTTAGACTTATACCTTTCATCCAGAGCTGTTTTAATTTGTAGATACCTTCCGAATAATTAGAATTATGTAAGTCTTCAATATAGCTAATAGTTGTTGCAATCACCTCCTCGTTTGAATAAAATCTTTGTCTCGCCAGACATTTCTTCAAATTGGGGAACAAATAGTAGTCCGAGGGAACCAAGTCGGGAGAATAGAGGGGTATGGGAAACGAGCTGGAATCCTATTTCCATTAATTTTGCCACCAGAACTGCTTAGGTTTATGCTGGTGCATTGTCATGATGGAAAAGGACGGTCCTATAACAGTGAATAATATTGACATGTAATAGTTTTACCCTTTTCATGATAGTCGATGAGGATTATCCATTGCGAATCCTAAAAGACAGTTGTCATAAACTTTCTGGCCGAAGGAATGGTCTTCGCGTTTTTTGGTGCAGATCCTCCCTTGATAACCTATTATTTAGATTATTGTTTGATCTCAGGATTATAGTAATGTATCCATGTTTCATCCCCAGTGACGAAACGACGGTCAAAGTCCTGCGGATTCTTCTGGATAGCTGCAAACCATCCTTGCAATACTTCGCACAGTTCCATTTTTGGTCAAGCGTGAGCAATCGTGGAACGCATCATGCGGATAGGTTTCTCATCTCCAAATATTCATGCAAAATATTATGTACCCCTTCATTCGAGATGCCCACAGCACTAGCAATCTCATGCAACTCAACTCTTCTGTCATCCAGCACCATATTATGGATTTTATCAATGATTTCTGGAGTGGTAAACTCCACAGGGCGTCCAGAAAGTTCAACATCACTTGTGACCATATGGCCACTCGTAAAATTTTGAAATCACTTATAAATTGGCGCAGAGTCACCGTACTGTTTCTCAAGTTTCTATTTAGTCTCCTGAGGTGTTCTGCCTTTCATAAAGTAATGTTTTATCAACACACGAAATTATTATTCCTTCATTTTTTGACAATCACTCGACCTCCTTCATTGGCACGGATGCCAAGCACAAAGAAATAGACCAATATCACTGAAACTTGGTGTGCGTTCTTTCCAAAGATGCTACCAACTAAACATGACCTCTAAAGGCGACTGTGGTGGAATCTCTCGGACTTTGTACAGACTTTTTAAACGCCCCTGGCATTCAAGTATATTTAAATTAATACTTTTCAGATGTATTAATGTAACAAACTAAACATATCTCTTTGTATTAATGTCTTTATCAGCTTTGTATACAGCTATTAGTGAAAGAAATGCAAAACTGCTGAGGCCCTACGTAGTGGCCGTGCGGCTCTAGGCGCTTCAGTCCGGGACTGCGCGACTGCTCGACTGCTACGGTCGCAAGTTGGAATCCTGCCCCTGGCATGGATGTGTTGACGACCTTAGGGTAGTTAGGTTTAAGTAGTTCTCAGTTCTAGGGGACTCATGACCTCAGATGTTAAGTCCCATAGTGCTCAGATCCATTTGAACCAATTTAAAACTGCTCACGTCGAGCTCGTCCGCCATTGATGTGATCAAAATACTGATTAGTAATTTATCAGATCTTTTATGGTGCACCAAACAACCTACAGTCCTTATGAAACGAGGTCCGATACTCACTTAACTATACAGCATAATTCGATACACGGACCGCATTATGCACTTGCCACATCTGTAAGTTTGCGTTTCTCTCGAACACAAACCTGGAGTAACAGTAAATCACAACAGAAATCAACAAGCACTGCTCAGTTAATTTCAATTGACAATACTGAGCTGACTACCTGCTGGTAAGTGATAGGTATCACGACTATTTTCTTTACATTCTCTATCTTCCTTCAACTTTCCTGCTCCTGATACATAACTGAGCCAGTCTAACGATACAACCTGGAATAAGGAGCTGACAATGTTAGAATTTCTTTCTGCAAGAAGCTCTCTGAGAAGGGAAAAGTAGCACAAAATGAAGAAACTGATAATACGCTGATGAAAGAACTTTTAACGTTATGTATGCTATTCTATTACTGTAATTCTTATACTATATCGTTTCTTTTATAGCTTTTAAAACATAAGGGATTTTGTAGCTCTTCAAAGCGGTGTCCAAGGAATTAGAACTGGGGAAATCGCCTACACTGCACATTCTCTGGACTTGGACTTTTACATAAACTCCTCAAATTATACTTAGATGTAAAACTATTTGTCCAGAGATGCTGTGAGGTAGCAACATTCCTCTGGCGACCATTCGTCATTTAAAAATGATATATGAAGATAAGAGGCGTAAAGTCATGAAAATGATACAATACTTTTCCTTCCTCATACTTCTCCAATCCCACAATACACTACAACGACATTCCCCTTTACTGCATCTCCAACCGTCTTTTCTCTTTGTTCTCGCTAGTGGGCTCGAACGGATATGGCTTGCCTTTCGATCTAGAAACAGTTATCTCAGTGTACTCTGCTCTTTTGTAAGTTACAAAGATAACATTTAAAATTCTGAAATAGGAGAGACGCTCATTCCTACGTGTTCCTCCAAAACTGGTAACCTGTGAATCCTTGGGAATCCATGTTGTACTGAATTAAAGTTTAAAATTTTGCCGTATATGTACTGAAATATGAATTTTGCTGCCCTGCCATAAAAAAAAGAGGGGAGTAATGAGACTTGACATTTATTTCAGAGCGACACCTCATCAAAGAACATGTCTTGTTGAAGTACATTAATTCTGCTACTTCAGCCGGTGGATTTCTAGTTGTGATATGGGAAGACGGGACTGAGACATTCAGGTAGCCTGCACTCGATGTTATTCAACATCTGCACCGAACAAGCAGTAAAGCATACAAGGATAAATTTGTAAACAGAATTAAATATTAGGGAGAAGAAATAAACATTTTGAAGTTTACCGGTGACACTGCAATTCTGTCAGAGACAGCAAAGAACTTGGAATAACAGTTGAATGGAGTAGATAGTGCCCTGGGAAGGAATTATAAAATAACCCCCAATGGAACTAAATGAAAGGTAATGGAACGCATTCGAATTAAACCTAGCAGTACCAACGGATTTTAAATAACTTGTACTACTAAGAGGGGCGTAATATATGACCAAGACAAAGATATACTTATTTCGTTCATTTTCGTTGTCTTTTACGCACAACACGATTTAAATGAAGACTGACTATAGCACGAAAAGTATCAATGAGAAAGAGTGATTTCGTAACATCGAATATAAATTTCAGTGTTTGGAAGTATTACTGTAAGGCATGGTTTCCGAGATGCTCTTTCAGGCGGGAGCGAAAATGAGTGTGCGTAATGGAGAATACTAATCGCGAAGATTTGGCCCCGTCTGACTACCACCTAAAGCAGATCTTTGGATCTCGTATAGGTGATATTATTTTCTGCTTCTTGATCTTTAACATATAAATTACATCACAAAAATAAATGAATGATTAAGGGAACTGGTAACTACTATTTATTAATGTTTTTTTCTGCTTATACATTTATTGTAGATTAAAACCTCTTTATATATTACAAATCTTTATATGTCGATGTGAAATGGCCATAAAGATATACAAATGATTTTCCTGACATATATTATTGATCAACTGTCCAAATGTGCCCCTTTTTATGTCTACGCGATCTAATATGAATAATGCTAGATGACAGACGTCATCTACATCCCAAACACTTGAAGCCACTTCTTTCAAAAAGATCTATAGTAGTGTGCAACCTCAGTAGAAATGAAACTTACATGATCACAGCTATACAACTTTATAGTTTTAATAAGCCGTTTTAATAAGCCGTATCTACTGCGTCCGGTGCGTCGGAGTGATGTTTCTCGTACACGTCTGCGTCTCCAGCCACAAAATAAAGAAACTCACTAAACACTCCGACGGCAGAAGGCGGTTCTCTACCCAGTGACGAAGTCCAGAATCGTATAAGTTACCAACACCTTTGGTCAGCTAAAGCAACTTCCAGTGCCTTGCGGCACTATATCATGCAAATTAAACATTAGTGATTTTGTCCGCATTTGTCCTATCATGACAAACGTACATTGCGACTGCATTTCACTGGTGACAGCTTTCCCCAGTTTTAACATTATCCCCCTGAGTTCGACTGCACGTCATCGAAAGTCTGCTTCGGCATGGTGCTTGATGAGAAAGTCTAGCCCTGGGATTGCACAGCAGTCTTCGCTGCATCACGCATTACACTGCAAGTGTTGTCATTTTTTTAAATCTCCTGATCCACTGGCACCAGCCTTGTAGGCCTGATCATTAACATTAGAACCCATTTCGTCATTCTTCCCCTCCGACGTTTTGATGGTGCAGAATCTACGTCCTTCGGAAATACTAAATGCGTCTATGCCATTTCAGTACCCAAAACATCTGCAATACAATCATCCGTATTGATAGCTGTCTGTGCAACCACCCAAGTATCTACAACAAAACTACTGTCGGCAGTTGCACTCTGCAAGACACAAAAGTCGTCGGCATGTGCACTTCCCTCCACATCTGGTCCAGGTTGCAGCAATTTGCAACTTCTACGCCAGGAGGTCCCCCGCTAATTATACAAACAACAAACGAGGAGAACAAAACAGTACAACGACAAGGACACTTACTCTAATTCTATCCTAACACTTACTGTAACTTAGCTTCTCCGCTTGAGAGGCTACTCATGACTACTACTTTACGTGCTTAAACGCAGTGAGCCACATTTATTGCTCAAAAAGAAATACATTGCCCATTTAAAATGGCGAAAATTAGCACAAAATTCCGACTTCTCGATGATAATCATATTCCCCTCCTAAGAAGCTACGCATGGTTAACACCTTATACACTTCCAGACAATGAGCCCCAATCATTGATGATAGGTAAAAATGACGTTCATATTTACACACCCTCAGAACACAATCTGAGTTTTCTTGACACCTGTCACACATAAAAACAGCACTGAAAAGCTGCTGAAAAGTGCACTGACTCGACGTGATACACGCAGGGGGTAAAATTCAACAGTTAGTGCACTCAGCTACTATATACTTGGCTTCAAAAGGCTCTGAGCACTATGGGATGTAACGTCTCAAGTCATCATTCCCCTAGAACTTAGAACTACTTAAACCTAACTAACCTACGGACATCACACACATTCATGTCCGAGGTAGGATTCGAAACTGCGTCCGGAGAGGTCGCGCGGCTCCAGACTGAAGCGCCTAGAATCGCTCGGCCGCTCAGGTGGGCCCACTGCAAACTGCTGCAGTGTGTCGACGAAACGGCAACCCCGAGGTAGTCGAGAATCATCGTCTCAAGGTAGAGTGGCTTGTAAGGTTCCCCTGTCACTGAAATTTAGAGGTGACACACACTTCTGACATCAAAATGTGGGGGTGCAGGATGGATGACCTCTACACGTGGAGGTCTGAGTTGAGGTGGTGGATTGTTGTCGGGATGATTATCTATGGCTGCTCATAAAAACTTCACAGTGTTTTACGGAAGAACAAACTAGAACATTCTGTGGTGCATCTTCCTCTATTGTGTGTGCTGAAGACACACGAGTGTTAAGGAACTGACGCAACAGGTGGGCATGACCTCAAACGACTGCCTTCTATGGCCGAAGGCTGGTTGCACCTGGTAGTGGGACCACAGGCTGGAAGATGCTAAGCTCTCAGCACCAATCTTAAAACCAGCAGCAGGGGCCCACAGTTAGTGGAGGACAAATCCCATGGTGGCTGCTTTTAGGCTCATGTCGCCTCGTGGAGCTCCATACACCTCCCTCTTAAATAGTAGCTACCAGACTGTCACATCTTTGACTGAAAGTAACGGTAATTTATGTTGGGGCAGAGCGTTCTTGTTTAGCAAATCACAGCTTGTAACCATGTAGACCATAAGAAGTCTGTTAGTGGATGTGTAGTTACTGGCCTACCTACGTCTTTCTGCTGTGTCGTCGTTATAGCGGTGCCAACCCTTTCCTGGAGCACAATGTGGAAATCTGCCAGTGGCATTGCTGCAACTGACATAATGGTGTTTGGTCGGCTCTGAGCTGGCCCACTCCCGAGATTTTTTGCCACACCCATGGCAACATCACAATTTTACTCAGTAGCGCCGAAAAATAGTGGTGGCACTGCAGATCGAATAACTGATAGGAAGGTATTGAGTCGAACTGGGGACAACAAGAAATTTATGGCACAACCTCGTTTCATAGGGCATATACTGAGGCATCACATAATTGTCAGTTTGGTGATGGAGAAAAGTGTGTGTATGTGGGTGTTGGGGAGCGGGGGGTGTTAAAATTGTAGAGGGACGCAAAGTCGTGAATACAGTTAGCAGGTCCAAAATGATCTACATTGAATTAGCTGTGCAGTGCTGAAGATGCTAGCACAGAATTGACTAGCTTGGGCAGCTTCATCAAACCAGTCTTCAGACTGAAGCCCACAACAATAACCTTGGGGAAGGGAGGGGAGAGAGATGTAAGCTTCTGGTTCACAATTTTGCAAGTTCTTTATTGGGAGAAGTCATGAGTAGGGTCGATCTTGTGTGATTCAGCACCCTCGGCTGTAGATATGGGAAAAGACGTTTATATATTGCTCTAAATTAACGACACGGATCATTCTCGTATGAGAAAAACCTATTTATCTCTCACTATTGGCCGATGCAACGACACTGACGTAGCGTTACTTGTATATTTTGTTGTTGTGAACAGAAATGTCTCTGGTATGGCGTTAAACTGCAACCACACGTGGAGTGACCAGAGTACATGTGGTCCCCATCCATCAATAGCAGCAACGTGTCGGGAAGGTGGCTGAGCGAATTGAATTTGTGACCTGTAACTGTTACCTTGCCTGCTTGCAAAGGTGGAAGGAAGATGCAAAGAATGCAAAGAATATAGTCATGATAACCTACCATTTTCCAGCAGGTAGTCAGCTCAGTAACGTCAATTGAATTAACCAAGCGTTGCTTGTTGATTCCTGTTGTTAATTCCTATTAACCCAGGTTGCTGTTCGAGAGAAACACAAAGTTACAAATATGGCTCCGATGTAATTTTCATAAGGCAACTGCATAACCTGATCGGTCAGTCGCACTATGCTGTATAGTTACTTGAGTATCGGACTTCATTTCTGAAAGAGTGCAGGTTCGTTGGTGCACTATAAAAGATCTGATAAACTGCTCATCAGTATTTGGATCACACCAATGGTGGACGGGCTCCACGTCAGCAGATTCGCATTTCTTTGACGAATAGCTGAACACAAAGTTAATAAAGACATTAATACAAAGAGATATGTTTAGTTTGTTAAATTAATACACCTGAAAGGTATTAATTTAAATATACTTAAACACGAGGTGCGTTTGAAGAGTCTGTGCAAAGTCCGAGAGATGCCACCACCGGCGCGGTCATGTCTAGTTAGTAGCATCTTTGGAAAAACTCATATTGGTATATTTTTTGTGTGAATCAAGAAAGTCGAGTGATCGTCGAAAAATGGGCGAAAAGGAATTTCGTGTGGTGATTAAACATTACTTTATGAATGGCAGAATGCCTCAGGAGACTTTTTTTTTTTTCACTTGCTGCTTTATATTTAATGACCCACCGCCTAATTTCTTATGGTGGGTCTTATATAGCCTCTTGGCCGCTGTGGCTGGGTCCGGGGTCCGGAGTGGCTGATTGTGCCATCACCCCGGCTCCCGTCCCCACCCACACCGTTGCCCGTGTCCCGCCACGTGGAGGCGGGCTTTGTATGGTTCTTTTCTTTTTTTTTTTTTGTTATTGTGCAGCATATTAAAATCTTAAAACTAATATAAAATATAAAATAAGTAGGATACAGACAGACAGACAAGTATACGAAAGAATTAAGAAAATAATAATACAAAAACTTAATAATTAATGGATGTTTGGAAGAAGTAGAGAAAAGGGAAAGGAATAGGGAAAGGAATGGTGTAGTATGGGCCCGTCACCTGGTTGTGGGCGGCGTCCAGGGTCTTGGAATGATCCTCAAGTCGCTGGACGTCGCTCACCATTCCTTCTAATGTCTGCCATTCTAAGTACTTACTTAACTATGGAAGGTTGAGGTACATTAGCCAACCAACCCTCCATGTCTAGTCTGCAAAGTTACCTTGTGATGAATAACAAAAAATGCCCAGCTTTATGATCTGGCTCAGACGTTATTGGTGGAAAGTTGTTATGGTAATGGTAATAGAGGTGAGATGGAATGTGGCTGTTTATTTCGGGCTTGCATGGCTCCTAATAAAGACTGTTCGGTTGTTAGCACCTCCCGGCCCCGCCGACAACACGGCCTGAACGGTGGTTTTCCCCGATCTACAAGATGTATCTGTCGGGTTGGGCTCAGTCAAGAGGAACTATAATTAAGATCCTTCCATCCAGGCCGTGTGCCGCCTCTTACCAGGAGGCGTAGGTCCCTTGAGGAGGTGCCTACCTTTAAGCTTTGGCTTCGATGGTATTGGTAAAATAGTGGTTATGGTAGCGGTTGTACAGGTGCATTAAAACTGACAATTTGTGTTGAAGCAATAAGGCTTATGATACTGCATAATGCGTTAGTTAGCACCTCCCGGCCCCGCCAGCAACACAGCCTGAAAGGTGGTTTTCCCCGATCTACAATATGTATCCGTCGGGTTGGGCTCAGTCAAGAGGGACCACAATTAAGATCCTTCCATCCAGGCCGTGCGCTGCTTCTTACCAGAAGGCGTAGGTCCCTTGAAGAGGTGCCTAGCTTTAAGCTCATGTTAGACATGGAGGTACTATTAACTATATACATATTTACATTTAGGTGCAATCAGTTTTCCAGAATTTATGTGACATATGCACCATTTGTCGGTCTTTCGGGAAAAGTCTTTGAGGCCACTTTAGTTGACACTATGGGTCATACGCGCTGGACGCCTCAATATCTGTGTTGGTGCCTTGGTCTGCATCTGTGTCTTCTTCTTCTTCACTCGATGTATCAGTAATGTCTGTGATCCCCTGGGCATCCTGTTGTCTGGTTGTGCCGACTTGCCTTCTGTATGGTCTGTTGCGTAAATATTCAGCATGTTGAATCTTTGAGATTTCGTCAGTCAGTGTATTAAGTTCAGTCCACCTTTCAGGATCGCGTACTATGGCATGTAGTTCATTTTGTGTGTTCAAGTGGTCTACGTGTACTGTGTGTCTTGTGATCGTGCGTTGTCCGCAGAAAAAGACGATGTGTTCAGGGGAACCTTCTTCCCCGCATGTGCATCTATTAGTCTGCTGCAGACTCACGCGGTTCAGGTGCGTGGGATAGGGGCCGTGTCCTGTGATGAAGTGTACCATACCGCGGCTGGGATCGATATGTTTCAGTTTTAGTCTTTCCCGGATGTCAGGGAAGAAGTTGTATACTCGGCGGCCCTTATCGCTGTTGTCCCACTCGCTCTGCCAGGTATCCACTCGCCATGTTTTAAGTTGGCGTGTTGACTCAATCGGTACACCAGTGATCTGCCGAACCTGGTCTATTCTCCCCATCGTAAGCCAGTACATTGCTGCACGGTACCTGATTGTGATGTCTATTGGGAAGATTCCCATGACCACACATAGTGCATCAATTGACGTTGTGTTGAAGGCCCCAGTTAATCGAAGTAAAACACTTCTTTGTCCTCTACGTAAGATGGTTCTGTTGGTTGAGACACTCAATCTGTGGGCCCATGTACTGGCAGCAAAGCATAGTACTGACTCGAAGAGAGCACAATGGTATGTTCGTGTGACTGACAGGGGTAGTCTAAATTGTTCCGAATTTAGCCTTGCCAGTTTGTGTAGTAGCTTTTCTGCTTTGTTTGTGCATATTCGCATGTGTTCGTGGAAGTTCAAACGTTCGTCAATGTATACTCCTAGATAGCGTGTAACCGCGAGTCTTTTTATGTTTGTGTCCCCTATTTTGACTGTTGGGTTCCTGCGTAGGATGCCCTTTAACAGTGTGTATGTTGTTTTGGTTTCTGCTATCTTTAGTTTGTTCTTAGCACACCATTTGGTTATTGTATGAAGTGTTCCATTGGCTCTTTCTTCTAGCTGGGCCCGGTTATTTGCTGATACAACCACGAGTAGATCGTCAGCATAGGCGACAACTCCATCTGTCAAAGTGTGCTCCTCTAGTAACTGTAGGAGCGGTTCAATCACTATGTCCCAGAAGATGGGGCCGCAGATCGACCCTTGTGGACAGCCTTTTGTAATACGTTTGATTACTTTCTGATTGTCCATGTGCCAAACGACTGTCCTGTCTTTGCAATAGTCGATGAAGCTATTGTACAGGGATTCCGGCACCTGCAGGTGTCTGAGCCTCTTGAACAAGGCCGGCCACCACAGGTTATCGAAAGCACCTGATATATCTATCATAATGGCAAGTGTGTATTTGTTAGGTGTGTTATGTACTATTTGGAGTGCTCTGTTTATTGCGTCGTCTATAGATTTCCCTTCCCTGAAGCCGTATTGGTGTGGTGTTAGTCCCCGTAGTGTTCTATGTGCTCGTAATCGTTTACAAAGTAGTTTCTCTTGTATTTTACCCAGTGTGTTGATGAGGCATATTGGTCTGTATGACTTGGGATCTGAGGGGTCTTTGTCTGGGGCTTTTTTGATGATGACCGCCTTCGAGGACTTCCACACTGCAGGCACTCGACCCAGCCTTAATGCGTCGTTTAGCAATGTTGTGAGATATGGGGTGATCTGCGGTGCAATTTGTTTTAGTACCTCAGAGTGGATACCGTCTGGTCCTGGCGCCTTTTTGTTTTTTAGTTCTGAAATCGCTATCGCGACTTCTTCCTGTGCAAAAGGACAGACGACAGTTGGTGTAATGTATGCTGTGTCGAGTTCGCGTCTCAGTGCTGCTTGTTCTGGTGTGTCAGTGTCAGCGATGTCATCAGGCAGGAGTTTGCTTAGCAGGAACTCCGCTGTGCGTCTCCAGCCCTTAGTCATCGCGCCGTCTTCCTGTCGCAACGTTCCCAGAACCAGTGGGCTCTTTACTTTTTCTGTCACTATTTTGTATGGTTCCCCCCAAATGTTTAGTTGTGTTTGTGCTGCTACATGGCTGTTCCAGTGGTCTTTCCTGGTCTTATTCAGCTCGAGTTTGTACCTGTCCTTGGCAAGCCGGTAGTCGTGTAGTCGTATTTGTCTTTCTCTGTCTGAGATTGCTCGTTGATAAAGCTTACGCTTACGTTTTGAGTCCTGTTTGAGTCGCGTTAATTGTGTGGTCCATGGAATGTTTTGGTGTTTTATCTTGCTTTGTGTAGGTATGCAGGTGTTCTGTATTTTTGTGATGATGCCCGTCAGCATGTGTGCTCGGAAGTCAACGCTACCGGTGATGTCGTGCAATGTGTGCTCATGTATTGTTCGTCTGACCCTATTCCAATCCGTTTTGTTAAATAACAGTCTTTTGGGTTGTGTGACTGAGTTGATGTTGGATGTACCATTTAAGGTTAGTGTGATGATGTTGTGGTCGCTAGCTGTGATCTGATCATGTACAGTCCAGTCTCGTACATGGTTAATGGCAGCATTGTTGGCGATGGTAATGTCTATGTTTGATGTGTAGCCGTTGTGTCCGGTGTAAGTCGGGTGGTGTCCTTCTTCGTTGAGTATGTGGAGTCCATTTTCATTAATGATGTCGTTTATGATTCTGCCTCTGTCGTCAGTTCTGTCTGAATGCCACAGGGTGGATCTGGCATTTATGTCTGCACAGATAAGTAGTTTCTTGTTGCCAGCATAATTTGCAAGATCTCTAATGAGGTCTGCATATGGTATAATGCTGTGACAGAATTGGGCGTACAGCGACGCGATGATCCACGTATCCCCCTTGTGCGTGACTTCGACTGTAGCTAGGTGTTCAGAACAGAGTTCTGTGATTTTCACCGGGTATATTTCTTTGTTTAGAATTGTGACGGATGCCTTGCAGCCCGCCCCCTCCGCAACTGTCACCGCGCCTGGAGGGAGATTAGGGATTTGACCTATTCTGGTATATGGCTCCTGTAAACACAGAATATCACTTCTTAGTTCACGTAGGGCTTGTGGGAGCTCCGAGTTGACGAGTATACTCCGCATAGCATTAAGCTGTGCTAACAGCAGTTCGGGTGTTTAACAGTGGCGTAGCACTTGCTGCCAGTTTGACTATAATCGAAGTATGTTCTCCCATGAGCCCCAACGTGATCCTTATATAGCTTATCTAGGTCGAATGGCTCCTCCCTGCGCGCGCACACCTGCATGAGCAGATTAAGCAGGCTGTCAGGATCCGTCGGAATGTTTTCTGTTTTGAGAATGAGTCTGTCGGTTTGCTCCGATGTACGAAAACAGACCGAATCTCCATATGGATGTAGGGTGCGAATAAGCATCCGTTGTGCCGTCTCTAATATGTCCCTCTTTTCTAGCCTACTTAATTTTACATTTAGGTCTAACTTATCGTATTTAAAACTAGTGGTGGTGGTGGCGTGTGTTGACGTGCCCGCTGCCGTGTCGTGCCGTGGTGGTGTAGTGGAGTCGTTGTGCGCCTCTGCGAGAAGCGCTGGATGGGTGCCCATGTTGGTCGTTGCGGGGGATTCCAATGGCGTTGACGTTGCGGTTGTTGATTTGGGAACTGAGGGTGTGTTTACACCACTGGGGGGAATCACTATTTTGACACAAGGTGTTGGAACAGCCGGCAATTGCCGCGGTTGGTCGTCACACGCTTTCACTTTTATAACTCTCTTAGGCTGTTTAGGTTTATTACGTGGGTTTAGTTTCTTGAAGGCTGTGATTATTTTTGTGTGTTTTTTGTGTGTTTCATTTGTGCTATCTTGTTGTGTTTTAGATGTGTTGGGTGAGTGTACCTTAGTTCTAATTCGCTCTGACACGAGTTGGTTCTCACAGGTCTGCTCTTCGTCATTATTTGCATCGGTCGTATCAGCTTTGAGTATGATATGCGCACTGTCAGCTTTAGTTGCGGTTGTTGCCCCGACTTTATGCGTGTCATTTGCGGTGTCGGTCAGTGCTGTGGCCTGTTCAAGATTGGCATTGGGATTTGGTGGATCATTTTTGTGTACGCTACAATCTCTGGCGTAGGGGCAGTGATAGACGTCATCTTCTTCCTCTGCCGATGAGTAAGTGTGAGACTAAAGAGAAACTTGAGAAACATTACGGTGACTCCGCGCCTACGCTTAGAACAGTTTATAAGTGATTTCAAAATTTGAGTAGTGGCCACATGGGCACAAGTGATGCTGAACGTTCTGGACAGCCTGTGAAGGTTACCACTCCAGAAATCATTGATAAAATCCATGATATGGTGATGGATGACAGAAGAGTTAAGGTGAGTGGGATTGCTAGTGCTGTGGGCATCTCAAATGAACGGGTACATGATATTTTGCATGAACATTTGGACATCAGAAAGCTATCCGTAAGATGTGTCCGCGATTGCTCACGTTTGACCAAAACGGAACTGTGCGAAGTGTTGCAAGGATGGTCTGCAGCTGTTCTGAAGAATCCTCAGGACTTTGAGCGTTGTTTCGCCACTGTGGATGAGACATGGATACATTACTATACTCCTGAGACCAAACAAGAATCTAAACAATGGGTACCGACGACGAATCTGCACCAAAAAAGGCGAAGACAATTCCTTTGGCCGGAAAGGTAATGGAGACTGCCTTTGGGGTATCTCCAGGGATAATCCTCATCGACTATGTGGAAAAGGGTAAAACTATGACAGGTGAATATTATTCATCGTTATTGGACCGTCCTTTTCAATCAAGAAAACGCACCAGCATACACTTCAGCAGTTGTGGTCGCAAAACTAATGGAAATAGGATTCCAACTCGTTTAACATCCCCCCCCCCCCCCCCCAAATTCTCCAGACCTGGCTCGTTCGGACTACTATTTGTTCCCCAAATTGTAGAAATGGCTGGCGGGACAAAGATTTTATTCAAGCGAGGAGTTGATTGCAGCAACTATCAGCTATTTTGCAGACTTGGAACAGTTCCTATTATTCGGAAGGGATCAACAAATTAGAACAGCATTGAACGAAACGTATAAGTCTAAAAGGAGACAATGTTGAAAATAAAAATGGGTTACCCCAAACATCTAAGCAGTATTTATTTTTGCACGGACTTTTTAAAGGCCCCTCGTACATTTATGGTTCTTAAGAAATAACAGGACAGATGCATAGATGCTTAGATAGCAAAATGCTAAGGTCATCAGACAAAATGAGTTCGGAAACTAAATGTGGTATGCAGAAGAAGGTGCACATGTCAATAAAAAGGGAAGTAAAAGAAAAATTAATTAGTAGTGGGTGGAGAACCACACAGCCTGAAGCGAATTTAATGTTTCAGTTTGGACTGTGGTGAAGCCTGTCGTTGTATGGTGTTAGGAAAAGCGTTATTTTGTATGCTGTTCGCTGTGCAGTGAATTTTACTCTCATGCTGAAGGGTCAAGTCGAACTTCCCACATTTCTCGCCATCCAGGCACGTCTAATAAACAAGGGTCTTGTGTAGACGAGAAACGATTTTCCAAACCTTCTCAGGACATAACTGTCGATAGATGCGTGGCTATGTGTGCGCGAGATGTAAGGTCTTATTGAACTATAGGAGGTGAAGGTCTTATGGATCTTGTTCACACGTTATTTGACACTGCAAAAGCCATGATGTATCATCCGCAAATGTGTCGCGATACATGGCATAATGTGCTAAAAGCCTACGACTTATAATTATGCCTGAGGTAGTTGCTCATAGAAGAGAAGGTGAATACTCAGCAACTACAGACATGTGGACATCCAGTGAGAGAAGAAACAAATATCTGACATGTAATGTCTCCTGTTTCATTGACTACACTCTCAGATCTCGCATTTTATTTACAACCCAGTTTCGAGATTAACCATAAAGTTAGACGATTAATGTCTCTTGGTATCCACCACTCCACTTTGAAAGACATGCAGCACACTACTGATCGCCGGCCGTGGTGGCCGAGCGGTTCTAGGCGCTATAGTTCGGAACCGTGTGACCGCTACGGTCGCAGGTTCGAATCCTGCCTCGAGCATGGATGTGTGTGATGTCGTTAGGTTAGTTAGGTTTAAGTAGTTCTAAGTTCTAGGGGACTCATGACCTCAGAAGTTCAGTCCCATAGTGCTCAGAGCCATTTCAACCATTTGAACTACTGAACACGGTACCAACATTGTCGTTGCACTGCATGATTATTCACGATTGAATTGTTCCTGCCACGTCTAAATACGGGACTACGAAAAAAAATGTATGCGGAGTGCATATGCGTCAATTGTCAATCCTTCATGGTCTTTTGACTGTGGCGAAAGAACACGTCACATACGTAAAGAAAAGTGGTCTAATTAATGCTCTTGGTAGATAACTGAGACTGTCTAACGATACTCGGTGCAATAAGCAGCTGACAATGTTAGAATGTCTTCGTACAAGAAGCTTTCTGAGAAGGGAAAAATAGCCCAAAATGAAGTAACTGAAAATACGCCGATGAAAGAACTTTTTACGTTATGTATGCTACTCGATTACTGTAATTCTTATACGCAATCGTTTATTTTACAGCTTCATAAACACTAGGGTTTTTGTAGCTCTTCAATGCGGCGTCCAAGGAATTAGAAATGGGGAGATCACCTACACTGCACCATCTGTTTACGTGGACAATGACAATGTTAAAGCATTTGAGTCAGGCGCCTCAGAACAGAAAAGTTTCTGATATCGTACTTTAACATAAACTCCTCAAATTTTAATTAGATGAAAAGCTATTTGTCCAGAGATACTGTGAGGTAGCAACTTTACTCTGGCCACCATTCGTCATATAATAATGACATCTGAAGATAAGAGGCGTAACGTCATGAAATGGATACAATAGTTTTCCTACTTCATACTTATCCAATCCCACAATACACTCTAACGACATTTCCCATTACTGCATCTCCAACCGTCTTTCTATTGGTTCTCGCTAGTGGGTTCGAACGGAAGTGGCTTACCTTCCGATCTAGAAATAGTTATCTCATTGTAGTCTGCTCTTCTGGAAGTTACAAAAACAACATTTAATGTTCGGAAATAGGAGAGATGCTCATTTCTACATGTTCCTCCACAACTGGTTACATGTGAATCTTTGGGAATCCATGTTGTCCTAAATGAAAGTTTGATTTTTTGCCGCAATGCACTGAAATATGAATTCTGCAGTCCTCAGGTAAAAAGACGAAAGGAGTAATAAGGCTGGACATGTATTTCACAGCCCCACCCCACCAAAGAACAAACCACGTTGAAGCACATAAATTCTGCTACTCCATCTGCTGGTTTTCTTGTTGTGCAATTTGAAGATGGGAATGGGACATTCAGGTAGCCTACACTCGACGTCCTCCCCTCATGAACCATCGACATTGTCGTTGGTGGAGAGGCTTGCGTGTCTCAGTGATACAGATGGCCGTACCGTAGGGGCAACCATAACGGAGGGGTATCTGTTGTGAGACCACACAAACGTGTGGTTCCTGAAGAGGGGCAGCAGCCATTTCAGTAGTTGCAGGGGCAAGAGTCTGGATGATTGACTGATCTGTCCTTGTAACACTAATCAAAACGGTTTTGCTGTGCTGGCACTGTGAATTGCTGAAAGCATGGGGAAGCTACAGCCATAATTCTTCCCGAGGGCATGCAGCTTTACTGTATGCTTAAATGATGATGGCGTCCTCTTGGGTAAAATATTCCGGAGGTAAAGTAGTCCCCCATTCGGATCTCCGGGCGGTGACTACTCAAGAAGACGTCGTTATCATTGTGGAATGTCAGATCCCTTAATCGGGCAGGTAGGTTAGAAAATTTGAAAAGGGAAATGGATAGGTTAAAGTTAGATAAAGTGGGAATTAGTGAAGTTCGGTGGCAGGAGGAACAAGACTTTTGGTCAGGTGAATACAGGGTTATAAATACAAAATCAAATAGTGGTAATGCAAGAGTAGGTTTAATAATGAATAAAAACATAGGAGAGCGGGTTAGCTACTACAAACAGCGTAGTGAATTCATTATTGTGGCCACGATAGACACGAAGGCCACGCCTACTACAGTAGTACAAGTTTATATGCCAACTAGCTGTGCAGATGATGAAAAAATTGATGAAATGCATAATGAGATAAAAGAAATCGTTCAGGTAGTGAAGGAAGACGAAAATTTAATAGTCATGGGTGACTGGAATTCGAGAGTAGGAAAAGAAAGAGAAGGAAACATAGTAGGTGAATATGAATTGGGGGTAAGAAATGAAAGAGGAATCCGTCTGGTAGAATTTTGCACAGATCAAGACTTAATCGTAGCTAACACTTTGTTCAAGAATCATAATAGAAGGTTGTATACATGGAAGGTACTAGAAGGTACTAGAAGGTATCAGATATATTATATAATGGTAAGACAGAGATTTAGTAACCAGGTTTTAAACTGTAATACATTTACAGGGGCAGATGTGGACTCTGACCACTATCTATTGGTTGTGAACTGTAGATTAAATCTGAAGAAACTGCAAAAAAAGGTGGGAATTTAAGCAGATTGGACCTGGATAAACTGACTAAACCAGAGGTTGTACAGAGTTTCAGGGAGAGTATAAGGGAATAATTGACAGGAATGGTGGAAAGAAATATAGTAGAAGAAGAATGGGTAGCTCTGAGGGATGAAGTAGTGAAGGCAGAAGAGGATCAAGTAGGAAAAAGACGAGGGCTAGTAGAAATCCTTGGGTAACAGAAGAAATATTGAATTTAATTGATGAAAGGAGAAAATATAAAAAAGCAGTAAATGAAGCGGGCAAAAAGGAATACAAACGTCTCAAAAATGAGATCGACAGGTAGTGCAAAATGACTAAGCAGAGATGGATAGAGGACAAATGCAAGGATGTAGAGGCTTATCTCACTAGGGGTAAGATAGATACTGCCTACAAGAAAATTAAACAGACCTTTGGAGAAAAGAGAGCCACTTGTATGAATATCAAGAGCTCAAATGGAAAACCAGTTCTAAGCAAAAAAGGGAAAGCATGAAGGTGGAAGGAGTATATAGAGGGTCTATACAAGGGCGATGTACTTGAGGACAATATTATGGAATTAAAAGGGAATGTAGATGAAGATGAAATACGTATATGATACTGCGTGAAGAGTTTGAGAGAGCACTGAAAGGTCTGAGTCGAAACAAGGCCCTGGGAGAAAACAAAATTCTATTAGAACTACTGACGGCCTTGGGAGAGCCAGTCCTGACGAAACTCTACCATCCGGTGAGTAAGATGTATGAGACAGGCGAAATACCCTCAGACTTCAAGAAGAATATAATAATTCCAATCCCAAAGAAAACAGATGTTGACAGATGTGAAAATTACCGAACTATCAGTTTAATAAGTCACGGCTGCAAAATACTATCACGAACTCTTCACAGACGAATGGAAAAACTTGTAGAAGCCGACCTCGGAGAAGATCAGTTTGGATTGCGTACAAATATTGGAACACGTGAGGCAATACTGACCTTACGACTTATCTTAGAAGAAAGATTATGGAAAGGAAAACCTACGTTTGTAGCATGTGTAGACTTAGAGAAAGCCTTTGGCAATGTTGACTGGAATACTCTCCTTCAAATTCTAAAGGTGGCAGGGGTTAAATACAGGGAGCGAAAGGCTATTTACAATTTGTACGGAAACCAGATGGCAGTTATAAGAGTCGAGGGACATGAAAGGGGAGCAGTGGTTGGGTAGGGAGTGAGACAGGGTTGTAGCCTGTCCCGGATGTTATTCATTCAGTATATTGAGCAAGCAGTAAAGGAAACAAAAGAAAAATTCGGCGAAGGATTAAAAAACCATGGAGAAGAAACAAAAAGTTTGAGGTTCGCCGATGATATTGTAATTCTGTCAGAGACAGCAAAGGACCTATAAGAGCAGCTGAACGGAATGGACAGTGTCTTGAAAGGAGGATATAAGATGAACATCAACAAAAGCAAAACGAGGATTCAGGAATGTAGTGGAATTAAGTCGGGTGATGCTGAGGGAATTAGATAAGGAAAAGAGAGACATAAAGTAGTAAAGGAGTAATGCTATTAGGGGAGCAAAATAACTGATGATGGTCGAAGCAGAGAAGATATTAAATGTAGACTGGCAATGGCAAGGAAAGGGTTTCTGAAGAAGAGAAATTTGTTAACATCGAATTTAGATTTAAATGTCATGAAGTCGTTTCTGAAAGTATTTGTAGTGAGTATAGCCATGTATGTAAGTGAAACATGGACGTTAAATAGTTTGGAGAAGAAGAGAATAGAAGCTTTCGAAATGTGGTGCTACAGAAGAATGCTGAAGATTATATGAATAGATCACATAAATATTGAGGAGGTATAGAATAGAATTGGGGAGAAGAGGATTCTGTGGCACGACTTGACAAGAAGAAGGGACCGGTTGGTAGGAAATGTTCTGAGGCATCAAGGTATCACAAATTTAGCATCGAAGGGCAATGTGGAGTGTAAAAATCATAGAGGGAGAGTAAGAGATTAATACATGCAACAAGCAGCTACACGGGTAGCAGGGGTTGTGTGGCGTGGGCTGGGCGGCTGTTTAGGTTAGATGGACTTGGACAAGTACAGAAAGGGCAACAGCCTCAACGAGTGCGGGGCAAAGTCAGGACATGCGGGGACAAAGCAGCAATCGGTATTGTAATTGCAAACTGTCGAAGCTGCGTTTGTAAACTACCGGAACTTCCAGCGCTGATAGAAAGCACCAAAGCTGAAATCGTTATAGGTACAGAAAGCTGGCTGAAGCCAGTGATAAATTCTGCCGAAATTTTTACAAAGGTACAGACGGTATTTAGAAAGGATAGATTGCATGCATCCCGTGGTGGAGTGTTCGTCGCTGTTAGTAGTAGTTTATCCTGTAGTGAAGTAGAAATGGATAGTTCTTGTGATATATTATGGGTGGAGGTTACACTCAACAACCGAGCTAGGTTAGTAATTGGCTCCTTTTACCGACCTCCCGACTCAGCAGCATTAGTGGCAGAACAACTGAGAGAAAATTTAGAATACATTTCACATAAATTTTCTCAGCATGTTATAGTCTTAGGTGGAGATTTCAATTTACCAGATATAGACTGGGACACTCAGATGTTTAGGACAGGTGGTAGGGACAGAGCATCGAGTGACATTATACTGAGTGCACTATCCGAAAATTACCTCGAGCAATTAAACAGAGAACCGATTCGTAGAGATAACATCTTGGACCTACTGATCACAAACAGACCCGAACGTTTCGACTCTGTACGTGCAGAACAGGGAATCAGTGATCATGAGGCCGTTGCAGCATCCCTGAATATGGAAGTTAATAGGAATACAAATAAAGGGAGGAAGGTTTATCTGTTTAGCAAGAGTAATAGAAGGCAGATTTCAGACTACCTAACAGATCAAAGCGAAAATTTCTGATCCGACACTGACAATGTTGAGTGTTTATGGAAAAAGTTCAAGGCAATCGTAAAATGCGTTTTAGACAGGTACGTGCCGAGTAAAATTGTGAGGGACGGGAAAAACCCACCGTGGTACAACAACAAAGTTAGGAAACTACTGCGAAAGCAAAGAGAGCTTCACTCCAAGTTTAAACGAAACCAAAACCTCTCAGACAAACAGAAGCTAAACGATGTCAGAGTTAGCGTAAGGAGGGCTATGCGTGAAGCGTTCAGTGAATCCGGAAGTAAAATTCTATGTACCGACTTGACAGAAACTCCTAGGAAGTTCTGATCTACATCTACATCTACATCCATACTCCGCAAGCCACATGACGGTGTGTGGCGGAGGGTACCCTGAGTACCTCTATCGGTTCTCCCTTCTATTCCAGTCTCGTATTGTTCGTGGAAAGAAGGATTGTCGGTATGCTTCTGTGTGGGCTCTGATCTCTCTGATCTTATCCTCACGGTCTCTTCGCGAGATAAACGTAGGAGGGAGCAATATACTGCTTGACTCTTCGGTGAAGGTATGTTCTCGAAACTTTAACAAAGGCCCGTACCGAGCTACTGAGTGTCTCTCCTGCAGAGTCTTCCACTGGAGTTTATCTACCATCTCCGTAGCGCTTTCGCGATTACTAAATGATCCTGTAACGAAGCGCGCTGCTCTCCGTTGGATCTTATCTATCTCTTCTATCAACCCTATCTGGTGCGGATCCCAAACTGCTGAGCAGTATTCAAGCAGTGGGCGAACAGGCGTACTGTGACCTACTTCCTTTGTTGTCTGATTGCATTTCCTTAGGATTCTTCCAATGAATCTCAGTCTGGCATCTGCTTTACCGACCATCAACTTTATATGATCATTCCATTCCATTTCATTCCATTTACGTTAAATCAGTAAGTGGCTCGAAGCAGCATATCCAGACACTCCGGGATGATGATGGCATTGAAACAGAGGATGACACGCGTAAATCTGAAATACTTAACACCTTTTTCCAGAGCTGTTTCACAGAGGAATACCGCACTGCAGTTCCTTCTCTAAATCCTCGCACAAACGAAAAAATGGCTGACATCGAAATAAGTGTCCAAGGAATAGAAAAGCAACTGGAATCACTCAACAGAGGAAAGTCCACTGGACCTGACGGGATAACAATTCGATTCTACACAGAGTACGCGAAAGAACTTGCCCCCCTTTTAACAGCCGTGTACCGCAAGTCTCTAGAAAAACGGAAGGTTCCAAACGATTGGAAAAGAGCACAGGTAGGCCCAGTCTTAAAGAAGTGTCGTCGACCAGATGCGCAAAACTATAGACCTGACGTCGATCTGTTGTAGAATTTTAGAACATGTTTATTGCTCGAGTATCATGTCGTTTTTGCAAACCCAGAATCTACTCTGTGGGAATCAACATGGATTCCGGAAACAGCGATCGTGTGAGACCCAACACGCTTTATTTGTTCATGAGACCCAGAAAATATTAGAGGCTCCCAGGTAGATGCTATTTTTCTTGACTTCCGGAAAGCGTTCGATACAGTTCCGCACTGTCGCCTGATGAACAAAGTAAGAGCCTACGGAATGTCAGACCAGCTGTGTGGCTGGACTGAAGAGGTTTTAGCAAACAGAACACAGCATGTTGTTATTAATGGAGAGACGTCTACAGACGTTAAAGTAACCTCTGGCGTGCCACAGAGGAGTGTTATGGGACCATTGCTTTTCACAATATATATAAATGACCTAGTAGATAGTGTCGGAAGTTGCATGCGGCTTTTCGCGGATGATGCTGTAGTATACAGAGAAGATACAGCATTAGAAAATTGTAGCGAAATGCAGGAAGATCTGCAGCGGATAGGCACTTGGTGCAGGGAGTGGCAACTGACCCTTAACATAGACAAATGTAATGTATTGCTAATACATAGAAAGAAGGATCCTTTATTGTATGATTATATGATAGCGGAACAAACACTGGTAGCAGTTACTTCTGTAAAATATCTGGGAGTATGCGTGCGGAACGATTTGAAGTGGAATGATCATATAAAATTAATTGTTGGTAAGGCGGGTACCAGGTTGAGATTCATTGGGAGAGTCCTTAGAAAATGTAGTACGTCAACAAGGGAGGTGGCTTACAAAACACTGGTTCGACCTATACTTGAGTATTGTTCATCAGTGTGGTATCCGTACCAGATCGGGTTGACGGAGCAGATAGAGAAGATCCAAAGAAGATCGGCGCGTTTCGTCACAGGGTTATTTGGTAATCGTGATAGCATTACGGAGATGTTTAACAAACTCAAGTAACAGACTATGCAAGAGAGGCGCTCTGCATCGCGGTGTAGCTTGCTCGCCAGGTTTCGAGAGGGTGCGTTTCTGGATGAGGTATCGAATATATTGCTTCCCCCTACTTATACGTCCCGAGGAGATCACGAATGTAAAATTAGAGAGATTACAGCGCGCACGGAGGCTTTCAGACAGTCGTTCTTCCCGCGAACCATACGCGAATGGAACAGGAAAGGGAGGTAATGACAGTGGCACGTAAAGTGCCCTCCGCCACACACCGTTGGGTGGCTTGCGGAGTATAAATGTAGATGTAGGTGTACACTAAGCAGATTCAGAAGTATGTAGATTCCAGTAAGTACTGGGAGATGAAGAAGCGTGCACAGGGTAGGGTAGCATGGAGAGCTGCATCAAACCAGTCTCAGGACTAAAGACCACAACAACAATAACAATAATCGATCTCATTCAACATCTACTCGGAACGAACAGTAAAGCATACAAGGATAAATTTGTACACAGACTTAAATATCAGGGAGCAGCAATAAACATATTGAAATTTACCGGTTACACTGCAATTCAGACAGAGACAGCAAAGAACTTGGAATGATAGTTGAATGGAATAGACCGTAGCTTGGAAAGGGATTATAAGATAATCCGCAATCCAACTAAATTAAAGCCAATGTAACCTATTCGAACTGAACCTAGCAGTACCAAGGTGTTTTCCATAACTTGCACTACAAAAGGGGAGAGTAATATATGACCAACACAAAGATATACGGATTTCGTTAACTTTCGTTTTTTTCAGGCGCAGCATACTTTTGAAAGATATATTTGTGTAAAAAGAGTCATAAACCTCAAAATATGAATGTGACACATGTTATGAAAATTCACATCCACTGACAAGACCTAAATTTTGGGGTTAATTTTTACTCAAAAATTTTAACGTAATCTGGTAGAAGAAATCATTAAAAATCACATATAAATTTTTTTCACAATTTTAAAATATAAAGTACATGACTAGATTGCAGCATTCTGAAAAGGTAGGCAAAAAGTATCCCTTCCCTCTCCCTGTGTATTCCGAGGGTGAAATCAGGTAGTGTTAAGGGAATCTGATTACGGAATGAGACACTAAAAACACTAAAAATAACTGATGATGGCCGAAGTAGACTACAAAATGAATAGTAACTACAGCAAGAAAAGTATTAATAGAAACGAAGGATTTGCTAACATCGAATGTAAATTTAAGTGTTAGGAAGCATGTATGGTTTCCAAGCTGCTGCTCCAGGTGGGTGAAAAATTAATGTGCGCACTGAAAATACTGGACGCAAATATACAGATTTGACCCTGTCTGACTAACCCTTGAAAAAGATCTTAGTATCTCTTAACGGTAATATTATTTCCGGCTTCTTGCTCTTTAACATATAAATTACAACATAAAAATAAATGAATGATTAAGGGAACTAGTAATTACTAAATATTAATGTTGTTTCTGATTATACATTTATTGTAGATTTAAACCTCTTTATATGTTACAAATGTTTATACAGGGTGTTTCAAAAATGACCGGTATATTTAAAACGGCAATACAAACTAAACGAGCAGCTATAGAAATACACCGTTTGTTGCAATATGCTTGGGACAACAGTACATTTTCAGGCAGACAAACTTTCGAAATTACAGTAGTTACAATTGTCAACAACAGATGGCGCTGCGGTCTGGGAAACTCTATAGTACGATATTTTCCACATATCCACCATGCGTAGCAATAATATGGCGTAGTCTCTGAATGAAATTACCCGAAACCTTTGACAACGTGTCTGGCGGAATGGCTTCACATGCAGATGAGATGTACTGCTTCAGCTGTTCAATTGTTTCTGGATTCTGGCGATACACTTGGTCTTTCAAGTGTCCCCACAGAAAGAAGTCACAGGAGTTCATGTCTGGCGAATAGGGAGGCCAATCCACGCCGCCTCCTGTATGTTTCGGATAGCCCAAAGCAATCACACGATCATCGAAATATTCATTCAGGAAATTAAAGACGTCGGCCGTGCGATGTGGCCGGGCACCATCTTGCATAAACCACGAGGTGTTCGCAGTGTCGTCTAAGGCAAATTCACGAAGAATGTCCAGATAGCGTGATGCAGTAATCGTTTCGGATCTGAAAAATGGGCCAATGATTCCTTTGGAAGAAACCAAATGCTGCCCACATGCATATCGCCGTCATCAGTCCTGTGCACTATATCGTTAGCTAATGTCTCTCGTGCAGCTATGGTAGCGGCGCTGAGGGGTTGCCGCGTTTGAATTTTGTATGGATAGAGGTGTAAACACTGGCGCATGAGACGATACGTAGACGTTGACGTCATTTGGACCGCAGCTGCAACACGGCGAACGGAAACCCGAGGCCGCTGTTGGACCACCTGCTACACTAGCTGCGCGTTGCCCTCTGTGGTTGCCGTACACGGTCGCCCTACCTTTCCAGCACGTTCATCCGTCACGTTCCCAGTCCGTTGAAATTTTTCAAACAGATCCTTTATTGTATCGCTTTTCGGTCCTTTGGTTACATTAAACCTCCGTTGAAAACTTCGTCTTGTTGCAGCAACACTGTGTTCTAGGCGGTGGAATTCCAACACCAGAAAAATCCTCTGTTCTAAGGAATAAACCATGTTGTCCACGGCACACTTGCACGTTGTGGACAGCACACGCTTACAGCAGAAAGACGACGTACAGAATGGCGCACCCACAGACTGCGTTGTCTTCTATATCTTTCACATCACTTGCAGCACCATCTGTTGGTGAAAATTATAACTACTGTAATTTCGAAAGTTTGTCCACCGGAAAATGTACTGTTGTCCCAAGAATATTGCAACAAACGGTGTATTTCTATCGCTGCTCGTTTAGTTTTTTGGCCGTTTCAAATATACCGGTCATTTTTGAAACACACTGTATGTCTTTGTGCAATGGACATAAGAGATACAAATGAATTTCCAGACTAATATTATTGATAAACTACCCAAATCTGCCCCTTCTCGTGGCTACGCGATCTAATATAAATAACACGAGATGACTGATATCATTTACGTCCCAAACACTAAAAGACACTACTTTCAAAGATAATCTATACCGGTTTGCAACCTCAATGGAAATGAAACTTACGTGATCACAGCTGTTCAGCTTTATAGCCCTAATAAGCCGAACATTTAGCAATATCAGAGAATGTAGTGCGTTAGTGTGTCGGAGTGATGCTTCTCGTGCACGTCTGCGACGATGGAAGAATTCCAGCCACAAAATAAAAAACTCATTAAACGCTAGGACGGCAAAAGCCGGTCCTCAGATTAGTATCATCTAATACTATCTTATCCTCTCTGTATTCTACAGACAAGATAAGAGAACTCCCAGCCGGAAGGACGGAATTCAGATAACGTCTCAATGTGAGTATAGGCAGGAGAAGTGCTGTCAATCACTGAACGTTGCGTACTCAACGGCGATTCGCTTCCCAGAGACGAAGTCCAGAATCGTGTGAAACATGGACGTTAAACCTTCGGTCAGCTAAAGCAAATTCCCAGTGCCTCGTGGTAAGATATCACGCAGATTAAGGCTTAGTGATTTTGCCCGCATTTGTTCTATCATGATATACGAACCTTGCGACAGTATTTCACTGTTGGCAGCTTCCCCCAGCTTCAACATGATCCCTCTGAGTTCCATTGCACGTCATCAAAAGTGAGTTTCGGCATGCCGCTTGATGAGAAAGTCTAGCTCTGTGATTGCACAGCAGCCTTCCCCTGCATCACCCATTACACTACAAGTGTTGTCACTTTTGTCAATCTCCTGATCCACTGGCACAAGCCTTGTCGTCCCGATCATAAACCTTGCAAACACATTTGCTCTTTCTTCTCCTCCCACCTTTTGAGGAGGCAGTGCCATCACAGATGGTGCCGAATATGCGTCCTCCGGAAATACTAAATGCGCCTGTACCATTTCAGTACCTAAAACACCTGCAATACAGTTAGTCTTATTAACTGCTTTACGTGTCACTTCCTAAGTATCTACAACAAAATTACTGTCAGCAGTGGCACTCTGCAAGACACAGAAATCATCGGGACATCCACTTCGCTCCACGTCTGGTCCAGGCTACAGAAATTCGCAATCTCTCCGCCAGGGTATACCTCACTACTTATGCAAACAAGGGGGGAACAAAACAGTATGACTACAAGGACAATTAATGTAATTCTATCCTAACACTTACTGTTACTTAACTTCTGCAATTTAGCGGGTACTCATAACGACTACTATACGTGCTCAAACGCACTGAGCCAAATTTATTGCTCAAAATGAAATACATTGCCAATTAAAAACGGCGAAAACTACCACAAAACTACGACTTCTCGACAAAACTCATCTTCCCCTTCTATGAGTCTACGCATAGTTAACACCTTATACACTTGCAGTCAATGAGCCACACACATTCATGATAGGCAGAAATGACGTTAATCTTCACACGTCCTCAGAACACAGTCGGAGTGTACTTGCCACATGTCACACATGGAAACAGAACTGAAAAGCTGCTAAAAGGTGCAAGGTCTCAATGTGATAGTCGCAGGGGAAAAAATACAGTCAGTCCACTCACCCACTGCATACTTAAGTTGTGTGCCGACGTAACTGCAACACTGTGGTAGTAGAGAGCCATCGTCTCCAGGGAGAGTGGCTGGTAAGGTTCTTCTGTCACTGAAATTTAGACGTGACACACAGTTCTGCCATCAAAATGTGGAGGTCCAGGATGGATGACGTCAAAATGTGGAGGTCTGAGTTGGGGTGGTGGATTGTTGTCGAGATGATGATCGATGGGTGCTCATAAAAACTTCGCTATTAGGCACACATTTTACTGAAGAACAAACTAGAACATTCTGTGGTGCAACGTCCTCCATAGTGTGTGCTGACTCAACAGGTGGCCATAGCCCCAAACGACTGCCTCCTATGGCCAATTGCTGGTTGCACCTGGTAGTTGGCCCTCAGGGTATAAGATGCTAAGCTCACAGTTAGTAGAGGCCAAGTAACATGGTGGCTGCGTGTAGCCTAATGTCGCCTCGTAGAGCGCCACCTCTCCTCTTAAATATAGGCTACCTGAGTTATACATATTTGACTGATAATTATGGTAATTATGTTGGGACAGAGCGCACTTGCTTTGCAAATCACAGCTTGCAACCACGTAGACGATAAGAAGTCTGCTGATTGGTTGTGTAGTTACTGGCCTACCAACGCCTCTCTGCTGTGTCGTCGTTATGGCGGTGCCAGACATTTTCCTAGAGTAAATTGTGGGAATCTGCCAGTAATATTGCGGCATCTGACGTAATGGTGTTTGGTCGACGATGATCTTTTGCAACAGCCATGGCAATGTCACAATCTTACTCAGTAGCGCCGAAAAATAGTGGTGGCACTGCAGATAGAATAACTCATAAGAAGATACTGAGTCAACCTGGGGAAAACAAGTAATTTATGGCACAACTTCGTTTCATAGGGTATATCCTAAGACATCAAGGACTTGTCAGTTTGTTAATGGAGAGATGTGTGTATATGTGAGTGTTGGGGAGGGGGGGGGGATGTTAAGTTTGTAGAGGCAGACGAGGTCTTGAACACAGTTAGCGGGTTCAAACTGATGTGCAATGCGTTAGTTGTGAGGCGCAGAAGAGACTTTCACAGAATAGACTAGCTTGGGCAACTGCATCAAACCACATTGGGGAAGGAGATGAGAGGGAAAGGTAGGTTTCGGGTCCATTATTTTGCAAGTGCTTTCCTGGGAGAACACATGAGTATGGTAGATCTCGTGTTATTCAGCACTCTCGGCTGTTGACGTATTATTCTATATTCTATATTACCCTAAATCAACGGTGCTGCTCATTCCCGTATGACAAAAGCTATTTTGCTCACATTATTCGCCGATGCAGCGAACTGAAGTAGCGCTTCTTGTATATTTTGTTGTTGTAAACAGAAATGTCTCTGGTGTGACGTTAACCTGCAACCACACATTGAGTGACCACAGTATAAGTGGTCCCCATCAAACAACAGCAACAACCTCTCTGGTAGGTGGATGAGCGAGTGGAAGTTCTGTGCTGTAACTGTTACCTTCTCTGCTTGCGGAGGTGGAAGGATGATAGAGAATGTAAAGAAAATAGTCATGACCTCCTACCACTTACCACCAGGGAGTCAGCTCAGTATTATCAATTGAAATTAACCGAGCATTGCTTCTTGATTCCTGTTGTGGTTTCCTATTACTCCAGGTTGGTGTTCGAGAGAAATGCAAAGTTACAGATGTGCCACCAATGTAAATTTCATAAGGCAAGTGCACAACGCGATAGGTCAATCGCATTATGCTGTATAATTAATTGAGTATCGAACTTCGTTTCTGAAAGACTGCAGTTTCGTTACTGCACAATAAATATCTGATTATTTGCTAATCAGTATTTGGATCACACCAAAGGCGGACGGGCTCGAAGTCAGCAGTTTTGCATTTCATTGAAGAATAGCTGAACACAGATCTGATAAAGACATTATGCTAAGAGATACGTTTAGTTTATTAAGTTAATACATCTGGAAGTTGTTAATTTACATACACTTAAATATATTCATGGTTCTTAAAAGCTAATAAGATACACTACTGGCCATTAAAATTGTTGCCCCAAGAAGAAATGAAGATGATAAACGTGTTTCATTGGACGCGTATAGTCTGGCCGTAATAATGGCCTTGATACGCCCTGGCATTGAGTCAAACAGAGCTTGTACGGCGTGTGCAGGTACAGCTGGCCATACAGCTTCCACACGATACCACAGTTAATCAAGAGTACTGACTAGCGTATTGTGACGAGCCAATTGGTCGGCCACAATTGACCAGACGTTTTCAGTTGGCGAGTGATCTGCATGATGTGAAGGCCAGGGCTACGGTCGAACATTTTCTGTAGCCAGAACGGCCCGTACAGGTCCTGCACCATGGGGTCGAATGAAGTGTAGGGCCACGCGTCGTAACACATCTGACATGTAACGTCCACTGTTCAAAGTGCGAACAACACTTGACTGAGACGTGTAACCAATGGCACCCCATAACATCACGCCGGGTGGTACGCCAGTATGGCGATGACGAATACATACTTCCAATGTGCGTTCACCGCGATGTCGCCAAACACAAATGCGACCATCACGATGCTGTAAACAGAGTCTGGATTCATCGGAAAGGATTCATGCACCAAAATTTGTCGTTGAGTTTACCGTCGCAGGCGCTCCAGTCGGTGATGCAGCGTGAAGGGTAACTGCAGCCATGGTCTCCGAACTCAAGGTCCATGCTGCTGCAAACGTCATCGAGGTGTTCGTGCAGATTGTTGTTGTCTTGCAAACGTCCCCATCTGTTGACTCAGGGATCGATACGTGGCTGCACGATCCGTTACAGCCAAGCGTATAGGATGCCTCTCATCTCGACAGCTAGTGATAAGAGGCCGTTGCGATGCAGCACGGCGGTCCGTAGTACCCTCCTGAACCTACCGATTCCATATTTTGCTAACAGTCATTAGATTTCGAACAACGCGAGCAGCCATGTCGCGATATGATAAACCGCAATCGCGATAGGCTACAATCCTACCTTTATCAAAGTCGGAAACGTGATGATACGCATTTCTCCTCCTTACACGAGGTTTCACCAGGAAACGCCGGTCAACTGTTGTTTGTGTATGAGAAATCGGTTGGAAACTTTCCTCATGTCAGAACGTTGTAGGTGTCGCCAACGGCGGCAATCTTGCGTGAACGCTCTGAAAAGATAATCACTTGCATATCACAGCATCTTCTTCCTGTTGTTTAAATTTCGCGGCTGTAGCACGCCATCTTCGTTTGGTACTAATTTTAATGGCCTGTAGTGTAGATGCTTACACTGCGAAAGCGGAACAACAAAGGTCGGTACGAAACAGGAAGGCATCCCCTAACTGATCACAGAAAAAATGTGAAGGCTTCTCTGTTCTTTATCATCATAGAAAGAATTACATGTACTTTTTAACACTCGTGGACTCTCTGGTAAACACATATTTCATACACATAAGGAAAAAAAAATTTCTTGGTGTCTGACGTTTGTCTACGATTCATTTGACTACGATACTGGCTGATACATGACTACTCATTCACGTCGTGTACAACAAAATTATGAGATTGGTGTATACAACAAAAACCATACACGATTTGACATGTTTTAAATAAACCGTTTGGCAAATAGTTTACATAGGCACGTCAGATATTTTTACAAGATACACTAACTTAAAATTTGAGAGGTATCAATGTTCTGAGCATAAGAGGTAAAGTCAATCGGTCTGTGACAACTCGCTGAGTGCGAGCTTTGGTTGTGCACTTCGCAGCAGAAGTGGGCATCGAGGTGTGGTCATGACAGCCGTGCGTTCCTTGCGTCGCGCTGCCGGTTCAGGCGGGGCAGCCGCATCGAGGTCCGCTGGGAGAGTCGTGCGAAGAGGCTTGGCCCATGAGCTGCGGCCGCACAGGACTACAGCCGTATCGGGGTGAGCGAGACCCTGACGTCATCCTAAGGACCCGAGCAGTGCTGTTGCGAAATCATCTGTATGCCACGGGCTCACAAGAGTTTCGCATGGAGACGCAGCCCACGGCCTCACCCTAACTGCTCCACACTGAGCGAGGCCATGAAGTCACTGCAACAGTGCCTTGCTCAAGCACTGGTGTGCTGCACGTACGAACTGTGGGTAGCACCGACACTAGTTGCGAGCTACGGGCTACGAGCGGTGAGTAGAGCAGTGTTTAGTGGAGTGATGGGATTTCTTAATTTTTTTCGTAACACACAAAATGAGAGCGGGTTTGGAGAAGAAGGAGCACATGTCAAGAAAAAGGGAAGTAAAAGAAAAACTAATCAGTGTAGCTTGGAGAACCACACAGCCTGGAGCAGTTTAAAAGTACACTTGAGATCTTGTTAAACTCTATTGTGGATGGATTTAGGAAAAGCGTTCATATTCTTTGCTGTTCGCTGTACTCTCATGCTGAAGGGTCAAGTGGAACTTCGTACATTTCTCGTTATTCATGCGTGTCTAATAAACAAAAGTCTTATGTGGACGAGAAACGACTTCCTAAACCAGCTCAGGAGCTAACTGTCGATAATTGCAGTCCTATATGTGCACAAGACGTAAGGTCGTACGGAACTAAAGAGGTGAGGGTCTTATGGATCTAGTTCAGAAGTTAATCGACACTGCAAAGGGCATTATATCTCACCCCACAACT
Organism: Schistocerca gregaria; assembly: GCF_023897955.1. Taxonomy (NCBI): domain Eukaryota; kingdom Metazoa; phylum Arthropoda; class Insecta; order Orthoptera; family Acrididae; genus Schistocerca; species Schistocerca gregaria. The sequence goes on along the minus strand of NC_064931.1, from coordinate 396,365,546 downwards.
GTGTCGCGGTACGTGGCAGAAAGTGTTAAAAGCCGACGACATATAATTATGCCTGATGTAATTGCTCATATAACAAAAGGCGAATACTCAGCAACTACGGACATGAGCACGTCCAGCGCGAGCGTGAGAAGACACCATTATCTGACAAACACTGTCTCCTGTTTTCTTAACTGAACTATTAGATCTCGCGTTTTCTTTACAACCCAGTTACCAGATGAACCAAAAACGGGCGGTAATATTCTGAGAGAATTGTTTACACGATTTAAGTCCCTTGGTACCCAATAATTTTAATGCGGAATATATATGCGTCAGTTGTCCATAAGTTCATGGTCTTTTGATTGCGGCGAAAGAACACTTCCCCTACGTGAAGAAAAGGGGTCTTCCTAATGCTCTTGATAGATAACTGAGCCATTCTAAGGATAGTCGTTGGAATAAGCAGCTGACAATGTACAATGTCTTTGTACGAAAAGTTCCCTGATGAGGGAGAAATAGCCCGAAATGAAGGAACTGATGTCACGCTGATGAAAGAACTTTTCACCATATTTATGCTATTCTATTACTGTAATTCTTATACGCAATAGTTTATTTTATAGTTTTAAAACATATGGGTTTTTGTAGCGCTTCAAAGCGGCGTCCAAGGAATTAGAACTGCAGAAATCACCTGCACTGCACGTGCTCTTGACATGGGCAATGATAATGTTAAAGCATTTGAGTCAGGCGCCCCAGGACAGAGAAGCTTCTGAAATTGGGCTTTTACATTTACGCCTCAAATTATACTTAGATGCCGGCCGCGGTAGCCGCGCGGTTCTGGCGCTGCAGTCCGGAACCGCGGGACTGCTACGGTCTAAGGTTCGAATCCTGCCTCGGGCATGGATGTTTGTGATGTCCTTAGGTTAGTTAGGTTTCAGTAGTTCTAAATTCTAGGGGACTTATGACCTAAGATGTTGAGTCCCATAGCGCTCAGAGCCATTTGAACCATTTTATACTTAGATGAAAAGCTATTTGTCCAAACATACTGTGAGGTAGCAACTTTCCTCTGGCCTCTATTGGTCATTTAAAAATGATATCTGAAGATAAGAGGCGCAAAGTCATGAATACGATACCCTCACACTTCTCCAATCCCACAATACACTCTAACGACATTTCCATTTACTACATCTCCAACCGACTTTTTATTTGTTCTCACTAGTGGGTTCCAACGGAACTCGGTTACCTTTCGATCTAGAAATAGTTATCGCAATGTACTCTGCTCTTCTGGAAGTTACAAAAATAACATTTAATGTTCGGAAATAGGAGAGACGCTCATCCCTACATGTTCCTCCATAACTGGTAGCACGTGAATCCTTAGGAATCCGTGATGTCCTAAATGAAAGTTTGAATTTTTGCTATATATGCACTGAAATATGAATTTTGCTGTCCTCAGGTAAAAAGAAGAGAGGAGTATTGAAGCTGGACATGTATTTCACAGCCCCACCCCATCAAAGAACAAATCTTGTTGTAGCACATAAATTCTGCTACACCATCTGTTAGATTTCTAGTTGTGCAATTTGAAGAGGGGCGCGAGACATTCGGGTATCCTACACTCGATGTCTTTCAACATCTACACGGAACAAGCAGTAAAGCATACAAGGATAAATTTGTAAACAGAATATTAGGGAGAATATTAGGGAGAAGGTGAAAGGGTACAGTACCGCCTGACATTGAAAATAGTTACAACATTCTTCGTTATTCTTGTCAGAACAACATATTTTTCGTCGGTAATAACACAATTTCACTTAATACATCGAAGCCGGACACCACTGTAGGAAAGAATGACAAATTATTTATTTAATTGATCACGTGTGCACTCCCACAAAATAAATCATTACATCCAATTTGGTGAGATCTGTGAAATGAATGAATGTACGGTTGTCTGCTAACCGCAGATAGTGAATGTGCAATATATGATCATCTTTGAGACGGTCCTTTGGTCACCTTTGGTGTAACCAAAGACGTGAAATTTACCTGAGAATTGAGCGCCTGAAATGTGGCTGACCAATACGGTAACATGGTGCTCCCCCACCTCGACGGAGGTGCGAGCTGACCTGAAGAACGGCCATGTATCAGCACTCTGGCGCTGAATCTTGTATTGGAAAGAACTGTCTTAGGTATGCTCCATAAAAGACAAAAGAGTGGAGAGATGGTATGCATGTGAAATACTTAAGAGTAGTTTGGAATAATTATTTCTCTATTTTAGGCACTTTTGTGGGGAGAATTAAATGTCAGGCAGGTAATATTAACGGGATCGTAGTACTCTTCGGAAGTGACCAACGGTCACAATGAAATCACGTGTAACAATAAGTTCAAATACTTACGAGTGCTAGTATTAAGTGGCGTATGTACTATAAGTTGGAAATATCTAAGAAATGAACTGTGCGGGACTTGAAATTAGAGACGAGCACTTCCACGTGTTGAGTACTGTGTGAGTCTCAATCTGTGGATGACACTAAGGATAAAGAGAAGTGTTCATCCAAGGTATCAGTTGATGACTCGCGTGTGTGAGAAATGTTTCCATGTGACGCTAGATTCAAACTCTAATACTCTGAGTGAGAAGTAAGGTGAGTCAGCCGTCTCTCCAGCAACGCCACTTGGCTTGCATTGCACAGAAAGACGTGCATATATCCTCCAGAGTTCACAGTAGGAAAGAAAAGTTACGAAGTGGGGCAGTGTCATGTGAAACTGGGATGAATACTAATTGAAGTGTGAAAGCTGTTAGTGAAGTGATTCTAACGTTGTGACTATTCTTTGTGGTGTATTCTGTACTGTCAGTGGGATGTATTTCATGTAATGTAAGTATGTGTGGTTTGCATGGGAGAGTAGCAAGTTAAGTTCAGACGCAGTGGGTATTTCATGTTCCTTTTGTACCGCTCTGTCTGGAGGATATTTTCGTGATGATGGGTGTGAGAGTCGAAGTGTGAGACATAGCAAAAGATCCACCATCCTATCTAGAAAGTGCACTGTAGCGTTAGATAATTACGAGACCATTAGATAGAGAATCACCAATGTAAAGCCATGCCCTCTGGGCGGAGTTTCTCATGTGTAATTGTAGTATAAAATGTAATGGTGTGTTTAGGTTATCTGTGAATCATAATAGAATATATCTGAATAAAAAATATAGTTAAAAGAAGCAGATTGGTGGCCTTGTTCGTCGAATATTGTGTAGTCATGATCTCCAGAATTTATAACGTGGGCGCCATTCATATTCAGTGCGATGGCTTCGTGTTGATCAAAGCCGTTGGGTGAGAAAGAAAATGTGGTATTGCCAGTGCGTAGTGAGCAGAGTTGTATAAATTTTTAATGGTCAGATGTGCGTTATCCGTTTCCGTTGCGTAATATTCAAACTGGAGTTTAATTTGTAGCTTAATTGTGGGTACTTGAGCTCACAATCAGTCATTGATGTTTTGCGATAAATAAGAATAAATCCACTAGCTTCGCAGACCACTCATCTTGCAGGCCGGACTGCTTGATGCCACAGTATGAGCAAGGCATGTGGGTGCCTCTCATAATTTCGACCCTGCCATGATTGTGCTGTTAGGGTTTGTTCTTAAGATTGTTTTATATTTTTTTATTGGATTCGTCAAGATTTGTACGTATATTGTGATAGCGCTAAGAAGTAAAATTTTTTGTTTCCAGTTTCTTTCTCGGTTGGTGAGGATCTTTTATTTTTTTATGTAATTGGTTGCTATGTCGTCCAAGGCTGGAAGATCGTTGTATTTTTTTTTTTTTTGCGAAATGTCCGTAGAAACTAGGTTGCAGTCGAAAAGTGTAGTCACCATGCAGAAGAGTGATTCTGGGGTGAACGTAGCACTGGAGCAGGAAGTAGGTGTCGACATTGCGTTAATGAGCGAGAACGGCAAAATTCGGAAGGGGCTGAATTGGTCAGTGGACCGCGACTATTTCATCCTTTAGGTGGCGGGCTCTGTCCACAATCGGGAGCTTCTCCCGACGACGCTACCGAGCCGGGACTAGGTCATGTATGCAGTGAAAGTATAGCTACCCTTAGCGAAGCTACGGTTTCTCAAGCGAACGAGGTGACCGTACTGAAAGTAGCAAATTACAATGTGCTACTGCAGTTTTTACACAGGATGGATAGAGATAATAGGAAAGATTGGATGCGATGGATAAAGATAATAAGGAAAGATGAGACGCGTATAAGGAAAGATTGGAAGCGATGGATAAAGATAATAAGGAAAGATTGGAAGCGATGCATAAAGATATAAAGAGGCAATGAGGAAGCTGCGTCTGTCCGCAGTTAATAATCGGTTAGATGAGGGGGCGAAGAATCTGGTTGCGTTGAAGCAAGTATGTGTCACCGTGAAAAAAAAAGCCAATAATTTGGAGGTACGAATAATTGCAATAGAGAGTTTCTATTATAGAACCTAGGGGCATGTTGCTGGATGAGCGAATCAAAGAGGAAGACGAACTCAGAGAATTAGAAGAACGATTGTATCTGATAAAACAGCTGGCAAACCCAACTGGGTATAGTCCAAGTTCGAAAGACATAAATGCGGAAGAAGGCATTTCGCGTCGGTACAAACTTACACTTATTTTCCGGATCCTGATAACTACCCACATCCATGACTGTGGCTGTCTCAATTTCAAGATTCATTACCTTCATCGTGGGGACCGCTCCTCAAAATGAAGTGTAACCATTTGAGGGACGAGGCTAGAGCGAAAATGCAGGAAGTTATTAAAGAGTGTAGTAGCTAAAAGACATTCTGTGACAAGTTTTTAAATGAATTCTGGTCGAAGAGTAAGCAGGACCAGGTTAAGCAAATCATATTGATGATGCCAAATTGTAACGAAGGTGGTATGTGAGATCCAGTGGTGTGCTATCAGGAAATGTTGAGACGAAATAGGTATTTGGATGTGCCATACGAACCTGGGGAGCTCATAAGGATCTGCATAACGAAGTTGCCAGTGAAATTGCGCAGAGACATAGCGATAGCAGGCATAGGATTAGACGATTCTGCAACATTTCAGCAGTTGTTACAGGAACTGGGTTATGAGAGCAACATCGTGAACGGAGGCACGACTCATAGGTCAGACATAGTCGAGGATAGGAACGGCAGAAACTGTCATAATGACAGGAGGGCATGGAATCCTGGCATTTCATTCTCGTCATAATGGATTGGTGGATAGGAGAAACTAATCCAACATATCAGCCCTTAGCATATTGCCTTAAAACACATGCCTCTGGCACAGAAAATTGTCCATGTAGCAGACATACTCTACTGATATGTAGGAATTCAAATACCATACTTCTGATCATAGAATAAAACACCAGTAATGACATATGTTAGGCTGGTCTCTCAGAGCAAATAGACAGTAAGGCTTACAAAAATTTGCAAATTTTGATTTGGAACACTAAAGTAAAAGGACTGTTTCCTCAAAAAAACCAGTTACAAAAAAATGTTATGTAGTAATGCCAATGAGTACAGTTTAATTAGTGCGATTTGACTACTGCAGGTACTTAACACGTAATTTAAAAAGTCAACATTGTGATCTGTATGGCATGGGGTAGATTTAAACTGCTGTTACAGGAAACATCAGCTATGTGATCAAAGTTTTTAGATGAGCTGCCATCTGATATATGTCGTGGTGACAGTTATAATGAAGTGCTGCGTATGGTTGTTCGGAACCTGGTGTTACGGAAAGAGGCCACTGGCACCAAAGTTTCTAACACTTGTGTTGTCCCTTTCTCCCAACTTGTATATTCTCTGCACACATTTAATTTTCATGTAAGCACAGATTCCTAAGTATCAAATTCTATACTGTGTATAGTGAACCATTCACAGTGAGGCGGATTGTCCATGAATATGCTGTACTCATTGAGACGACCAAGGGAAAACAATCGTGTGGGCTTCTTCACATTTCTAACATCAAATTATGGAAAAGTTAAGGATAGATCGAAAGTAGGCGAGTTATGGTAGATAGTCAGTGTATTTATTTGTGGTGTGTAACGCTGTGCAGGGTCATATCGAACATAAGAATTTTAAAGTGGGATGTCAGGAAGTATGACGGAATAGACTGGTAGAATGAGTCATGAACAGGAGTCAACAGAGTGGTGTATGTACGTATTTTTTTTCATATGAATAAGGATCAAGCAGAAACGACGTGATGATTAATGAGTGGATAAATATGGTAGATAAAGAGAGAAGCGACATGATAAATAGTAATGGATGAAGGTGATATTTAAGGAGAGAAGCGACGTGAAGCAGTGTGATTAATAAAGAGAGATTCGACGTGATGAAACAGTGGTAAATAAAGGTGAGTAGAATTCAAAAATGTGGAGATGTCTTAGATGTATGTTACAGAGAGGCCTGTGTATGCTAGAATCGAGATTGGTCCGAATGGAGAAGGAAGATCAGGAAATGATGGAGTAAAGGACGGGCACAGAGCCGAAATACGAATGAAGAGATGAGGACAACTGCACAACGTGAAAGGACACAAAGGGAGTATGAGATCCAGATGGTGAACGTTGTGGAATACTGACGTAAGGTTTAATATAAGTGTAAATCTAATTTTAGCATAACATTTGCAATATGGCAAAAATAATATTTTTGTGGTTGTTGTTGAAGCCTGGTACCAGTATAACTAATCAAAACGGTCGCAAGAATGTGTACAGTTATTTTGCAGGATGAATAATTTGTGTATTTTTTGTTCTTAGATGAAATGTCGCAATTCTAAGTTGATATTTAGCAGGATGAATAATCGTTAAAGTGAATGCAGAGGTAAGCCGGTGGAGAGAGGAGTCAGAGTGAAAGGACGAAATGGGAGACTGTAATGCTATCTCCGAAACAACTCCATGTGTTATATGGTTGAGTATAGGGGAGAAAAGGTATGTTATGTTCACGGGAGTGTGGTGGTGTTAAGGTTAGCTGACCGCTAGACCAATTGTGTTGGTGTATTAATGAATCGAATACGAAGGAAAATGTGGTGTCAGTTGAGTGAGAGTCGTAGAGTAGTGTGATCAATGCGCACACCCCTGTAAAGGAGATGCTACCTATCAATAAGTAAAACATTATTGTGCTTTATTTTTTGATTTGGATGAACCTCGATGGTAGGCCAGGATATGACGTCATGTGGATGGTACATACATGTCCTAGAAATGGTGTTATATATAATAAAAGTGAAAAATATGTAAAGAGATATTAATTTCAATCTGTCACAAGTACAAAGGTGACGAGTATGTTGTAAATTTAGAGTCATCAGTTTCTAAAATGTTTATTGTGTTAGGATGTAAAAATAGTTTACTATTTGATATTACGTAATAGGTAATTGTGAGCTGTATAGATTGTTTCTTATTTTTTTGTTAGAACACTTTCAAGGGGTATTAATTTCAGTCTGTCACAAGCACAAAGGTGCGTTGTGTATTGTAGTTTTAGAATCAACAGTTTCTAATATGTTCACTGTGATAGGATGTTAAAGTAGTCTACTATTTGATAATGTAATTATGAGCTGTATCGATTGTCTCTTATTTCTTTTTTTTAACGCTTTCATGTTTTGTATGAGGGACGACAGTTACAATCAATAGCACAAGTGTGGACTGTTTACAGAAAAGGGATAAATGTTGATGTTGTCTGTGTAGAAAAATAGGGTGTATGATTTTATGTTTTTTAGGACAAAGATTCTTTTATTACCAATGTATCTAACGGACCATACATGTAATCAATGAGTATTTAAATACTGTAAGAATATCCTTTTGTCTGTAATTTTGCAAGATGCGCGGAAGGGTCTGACTGATAGGGTGTCGTAGCGCTGAGGTGCCCACGCAGAACGCGCCCGTACCTACATAAAAATGCGGGAGGGCAAGCTGACGTCGGCATGGGAGAGGCGACAGAGCCGCTGCACTCCCCACTCCACTGTCGGTTGGGGTGCACTCCTTGCGCCCGCTACAACAGGTCAACGGCCTGGGGCGACACGCACCTACCACTGCCATTTATAAGTTGCGCCACCCTTACGAATCCCGCAGAGGCAACAGCGGGTGGTTTCTCTGCTCAACGGCTTGCCTGTCTGCGGCGCGACGGTAGAATGAACGACGCGCGGCAGAGTCCGGCGGGGATTTTTTAACAGCAGCTATTAACTAGTACTGGACTGTGGAGCCGTGAAACAAGATGACTGCTCGTATGTCTCAATAAGTTGGAAAGTGAAGGACTGGTGTTTCCACGTTGTGTGTGGTGGAAAAGATTTTGTCTTTAGCAGACAGGACGAATGTTTTGTTTTGTCTTGACCACTGAATGGTGGGATCGATAAACGTTTGGGAGTGATTTGTTAAGTGTGCTTTGTAAAATGCATGTGGGACGCTTGCTATAGTTAAAGAGGACAGTTGTCGTTTGGTGACTAATTATTGTTTGAACACAAGAAACTAAAATGGGACATTGACATTTGGATTTGTAGTAGGAGACATTTCTTTAATTGGTGGGAGAATAAGTTCTGTTTGTTGGAACATAAAGACTTTTAATTACACCATGAACTGAAGGGAAAGGACCGTGGGTAACAGTAGTTGTATGGCCATTTCTGGACAACCAGATTCGTGTGGATGATAATCTGAGAGTGACAATGACATTTGAGTTTAATGTGAGATACAGTTTACTGTTCAGTGCGTGTTCAAAATGCCGATTTGAGTGACCTAAAGACTTTCGTCCAGGTAACCATGGGAGAGCTTTGACACCGAGGCAGTGTTTCTAGGAAAACTGTCAGCAACTTTTTGACCCCAAGAAAATCACAGAATGAAATGTTTCTGTGTGACTCACAAGATAGGGAATAATGTATTTGTATCTGTAATTGTGTAAAATTTCTTTTATGTTTTATTCCTGAAGGGACAACAAGTGTAATTGTATTTCACTAACATATGTGTTTAGAATAGTTAGTGTGTTTTTTTTGTTTGTTCTGGGTTATCAAGTTCATGTAGCATGTTCATTAGAATAGTTGGTACAAGGATGCTTTAATTATTAGCCAGTGTCGTGATACTAAAATAGTGGCTCTTGTTGCATTGGTCAGTAAGGTTGCCACAGGGGATAAGAGTTTGCATTGCGCAACAAATATCGGAATTAACTGATGCATTTTGATGTCGTGGATAGTAATAATCTAGTTGGTATGTTGACTGAAGCCACTTATTTGCATTATCACAGTGGTAATAGTTCACATTGAAGTGTAACAGAGGCTAGTCGAAATGCAAGTTCTTGTCGTCTAAATATGTAACAACAGAGAAATGAGCAGTGGAGTAAAATACGAGAGCTACTGGTGGATTCAAGCACTTATTGCTAACTATTCACTGCGTGTATTGATCAAAGTTGATGGACTGACTAGCTCAGCAGCAGGTATTTATAATGCTGGACAAGGATAAGGTTTAAACTCACAGTCGAGCAGTAGTGGCAATTGCTTAAGCGATGATAGTTAATGAGGTATGACATTGTGTCTTAAATTGACTATATTACGTAACCAGTATGTAACTTGTGTTATATTTCATTGTTTTTTTCTCTGTAGGTTTGGTGTACATTTTAAAGTAGTGGTAGGGAGACTGACATTTTACATGTAACTAGTGTACGCAATTTTTTTCTTTTGTTTATTTTGTTTTGTATTTAGACATTGCTGTGTAAAGATTATTACCCCGAAATTTATATATGTCAGATTACTTGCTCTGTGTCGACACTGAGCTATTTAAAATTTCATGAGTACAATTAGAATTTTTTTATTTGTTATAGAATTAGTAAAATTTGGGTTACTCCTAAAAACAACGGAGGTCCAGGTAACTCAGCAAATTTTTATCTCACCATTTTTTTTTTATTTGCATGATATAATGTATTATTTGTCATTTGAATTGTTGTAAATTTGTATGTGTACTCTTCTCCTGATCGTGGAGAGTACAATAATGCGACAACTGTGTCAATAAGTTGGTAAAATAACAGCATTTTGTCGTCTACATGAGGTCACGAGGGGCTAAGGTCTCATTCTGGTTATTATCGTGACTTGCTACGTTTGTCCGAATACAGCTTTCTTAAAAAAAAATTCGGAACTACCCTCGCATTGCAACGATAGTACCGCGATTTTTGTTTTGCATGAGTAGCCGGTGGTGAAAGGGTACAGTACCGCCCGACATTGAAAATAGGTACAACATTCTTCGTTATTCTTGTCAGAACAACATATTTTTTTGTGGGTAATGACTCAATTTCACTTAATACACTGAAGCCGGATACCACTGTAGGAAAGAATGACAATTTATTTATTTAATTGATCACGTGTGCACTCCCACAAAATAAATCATTACATCCAATTTGGTGAGATCTGTGAAATGAATGAATCTACGGTCTGCTAACCGCAGATAGTGAATGTGCAATATATGATCATCTTTGAGACGGTCCTTTGGTCACCTTTGGTGTAACCAAAGACGTGAAATTTACCTGAGAATTGAGCGCCTGAAATGTGGCTGACCAATACGGTAACATGGTGCTCCCCCACCTCGACGGAGGTGCGAGCTGACCTGAAGAACGGCCATGTTTCAGCACTCTGGCGCTGAATCTTGTATAGGAAAGAACTGTCTTAGGTGTGCTTCATAAAAGACAAAAGAGTGGAGAGATGGTATGCATGTGAAATACTTAAGAGTAGTTTGGAATAATTATTTCTCTATTTTAGGCACTTTTGTGGGGAGAATTAAATGTCAGGCAGGTAATATTAAGGGGATTGTAGTACCCCTCGAATGAAACCACATGTAGCAATAAGTTGAAATACTTGCGAGAGGTAGTACTAAGTTGAAAGACCTCCGAGTGCTAAATTTAAGCTGATTTACTGCCGTGTGTACTGTAAGTTGGAAATATTTAAGAAATTGAATGTGCGGGACTTGAAATTCTAGACGAGCACTTCCACCTGGTGAGTACTGTAAGGAAAGTGCACTACAGCGTTAGATAATTACGACACCATAAGATAGAGAATCACCAATGTAAAGCCATGCCCTCTGGGCGGAGTTTCTCACGTGTAATTGTAGTATAAAATGTAATGGTGTGTTTAGGTTATCTGTGAACCATAATAGAATTTATCTGAATAAAAAAGATAGTTGAAAGAAAAAGATTGGTGGCCTTGTTCTTCGAATAGTGTGTAGTCATGATATCCAGAATTTATAACGTGTGCGCCATTCATATTCAGTGCGATGGCTACGTGTTGACAAAGCCGTTGGTTGAGAAAGAAAATGTGGTATTGCCAGTGCGCAGTGAACAACAGAGTTGTATAAATTTTTAATAGTCAGATGTGCGTTATCCGTTTCCGTTGCGTAATATTCAAACAGGATATTAATTTGAAGCTTAATTGTGTTTACTAGAGTTCACAATCAGTCACTGATGTATTGCGATAAATAAGAATAAATCCACTCGCTTGGCAGACGACTCATCTTGCAGGCCTGACCGCTTGATGCCACAGTATGAGCAAGGCATGTGGGTGCCTCTCAAAGCAATAAACATTTTCAGTGTACCGGTGACACTGCAATTCTATCAGAGACAGCAAAGAACTTGGAATAACACTTGAATAGAATAGACAATGCCCTGGATAGGGATTATAAGATAACCCTCAATGGAACTAAATGAAAGGTAATGGAAAGTATTCGAATTAAACCTAGCAGTACCATCGGATTTCCTATGACCTATTCACCAAAGGGGGGGCTGGGCGTAATATATAATGAAGACAAAGATATACGGGTTTCGTTAATTTTCGTTGTCTTCTACACACAAAATACATTTTAAAGATATATTTATGGGTAAAAAGTGTCCTAAACCTCGTTAATTTTCGTTGTCTTCTACACACAACATACATTTTAAAGATATATTTATTTGTAAGAAGTGTCCTAAACCTGAAAATATGAATATGACACCTGTTCTGAAAATTTACATCCACTGACAAGACCTATATTTTTCCTTTACTTTTTACTGAAATTTTTACTGCAATTACGATATCTGGTAGAAGAAATCATTAAATATAACAAATATATTTTTTAACTTTAAAATATAATGTACATGAATAGATCACAGTGTTCTGAGAAGGTAGGCAAATAGTACCCCTTCCCTCTCTCTTGGTATCACGTGGGTTAAATCAGTAAGTGCTATGGAATCTTATTACGAAATAACGGACTATTGGGCAGCAAAACAACTGATGATGACCGAAGTAGAGAGGATATAAAATGAAGACTGACTATAGCAAGAAATGTATTAATGAAAAAGAGGTATTTGCTAACATCGAATGTAAATTTTAATGTAAGGAAGGATTTACTGAAGGTATTTGTATGGTTTCCAAGATACTGCTCCAGGCGAATGTAAAAATGAATGTGCGCATTGGAAAATACTAAACGTGAAAATAAAGATTTCGCCCTTTCTGACTACCCCCTGAAGCAGGTCTTAGGATCTCTTAACGGTGATATTATTTCCACCTCCTTGCCCTTAACATGTAAGTTACAACATAAAAATAAATGAATGATTAAGGAAACTAGCAATTAATAAATTATAAATGTTGTTTCTGCTTATTCATTTATTGTTGATTAAAACATGTTTATATATTACAAATAATTATGTGTGGATGTGCAATGGACATAAAGAGATACATATGAATTTCCTGACTAAAATTATTGATGAACTGCCCAAATCTGCCGCTTTTTATGGCTACGTGATCTAATATAAATAACGCGAGATGACTGATATCATCTCCGTCCCAAACACTAGGAGACACTACTTTCAAAGACGATCTACAGTGGTATGCGACCTCAGTGGAAATGAAACTTACACTGTCACAGCTAATCAGCTTTATAGCCCTAATAAGCCGAAGCAATTAGCAATATTACCGAATGTACTGCAGTGATGGATCTCGTGCACGTGTGCGACGATGGAAGAACTCCAGCCACAAAATAAAAAACTCATTGACACTAGGATGGGAGAAGGCGGTTGTCTGAATAGTATAATCTATTACTATCTTCTTCTCTCTGTATTCTACAGACAAGAAACGCGAACTCACAGCCGCAAGGACGGAATTCAGATAACGTTTCAACGTGGCTATAGACAGGAGAAGTGCTCTCGATCACTGAACGCTGCGTACTCAACGACGATTCCCTAACCGGAGGCGACGTTCAGAACCGTGTAAGTTAGCAACACCTTCGATCATCTAAAGCAACTTCCCAGTGCCTTGTGCCCATATACCATGAAAATTAAGTTTTAGTGACTTTGCCCACATTTGTCCTATCATGATAAACGAACCCTGCGACAGTATTTCATTGGTGACAGCTTCCACGAGCTGGAACATTATCCCCCTGGGTTCCATACCTACGCATGGTTAACACCTTATACACTTCCAGACAATGAGCTACACTCATTGAAGATAGGCAAAAGTAATGTTCATATTTACACATACTCAGAACACATTCAGAGTTTACTTGCCACATGTCACACATTAAAACAGAACTAAAAAGCTGCTAAAAGGTGCACTGACTCGACGTGACACTCGCAAAGGGGGAAAAACAGAACAGGCCGTGTACTCACCCACTGCATACTGATGCTGTGTATCAACGAAACTGCAAACCTGAGGTAGTGGAGAGTCATTGTTTCCAGGGAGGGTGGCTGGCAAGTTTCCCCTGTTACTGAAATTTAGACGTGACACACACTTCTGACATCATAATGTGGAGGTTCACGATGGATGACCTCTACACGTGGAGGTCTGAGTTAAGGAGGTGAATTGTTGTTGGGATTATTATCGATGCTGCTCATAAAAACTTCTCTATTAGTCATACATTTTACTGAAGAACAAACTAGAACATACCGTGGGGCCAACAGTTAGTGGAGGGCACATCTCGTGATGTCTGCTGGTAGCCTCATCTCGCCTCGAGGAGCGGCAACAGCTCTCCTTTTAAATAGTAGCTACCAGACTGAGGCACCTTTTACTGAAAATAACTGTACTTTATGTTGGGATAGAGCCCACATGCTATGCAAATCACAGATTGCAAACATGTAGACGACAAGACGTTTTCTGATTGGATTTGTAGTTCCTGGCTTACCAACGCATTTCTGCTGTGACGTCGTTATGGCCGTGCCAGCTACTTTCCTGGAGCACAATGTGAGAATCTGCCAGTGGCATTGCTGCATCTGACCTAATGGTGTTACGTCGGCGCTGAGCTAGCCCATTCCCAAGATCTTCTGCAACAGCCATGGCACATCACAATTTTTCTCAGTAGCGCCGAAAAATAGTGGGGCACTGAGGATCGAACAACTGATAAGAAGATACTTAGTCGAACTGGGGAAAACAATAAATTTATGGCACAACTTCGTTTCATGGGGCATATCCTGAGGCATCAAGGACTTGTCAGGTTGGTAATGGAGAGAAGATCTGATAAATTGCTAATCAGTATTTCGATCACACCAACGGCGGACGGGCTCCACGTCATCAGTTTTGCATTTCTATCACGAATAGCTGTGTACAAAGCTGATAAAGACATTAACACAAAGAGATATGTTTAGTCTTTTAAATTAATACATCTGAACTTGAATACGAGGGTCGTTTGGAAAATCTGTGCAAGGTCCGAAAGATGCCACCACCGGCGCCTAACGAGGCCATGTGTAGTTAGTAGCATCTTTGGAAAGAACGCACACCAAGTTTCAGTCATATTGGTCTATTTCGTTGTGTTATTCATTCGTGTGAGTAGAGGAAGTAGAATGATTGTCAAAAAATGCACGAAAAAATATCTCGTGTCGTGATCAAACTTTACTTTATGAAAGTCAAAACGCCTCAGGAGACTAAACAGAAACTTGATAAACATTACGGTGACTCTGCGCCTTCGATTAGTACAGTTTATAAGTGATTTCAAAATTTTAGGTGCGGCCATATGGAGACAACTGATGCTGAACGAGCCGGCCGGAGTGGCCGCGTGGTTATAGGCACTACAGTCTGGAACCGCGAGACCGCTACGGTCGCAGGTTCGAATCCTGCCTCGGTCATGGATGTGTGTGCTGTCCTTAGGTTAGTTAGATTTAAGTAGTTCTAAGTTCTAGGGGACTGATGACAACCGATGCTAAGTCCCATAGTGCTCAGAGCCATTTGAACCATTTTGCTACGGCTTATGTTTTGCTCTTTTCTGATGATGGGTAAGCCGAACGTATTAGTGAAAAATTTTGCACAACGTATTTTATAACGCTAATGAGTCGCCCTGACATTTATACGCTCTCCAGACGGCTAAGCTTATCCTTTGCTCTATATGTGACATCAACTAGTCGTATGCAAATCTGTTTGGTTCCTAGCAATATCCTCAGTATATGCTAGAATGTTGAGATGTGCTGACCTACAAACGTTGCCTCCACCAGGTGGTTGCAAACATGAAATACACTAATAAGAAAAATGGTTCAAATGGCTATGAGCACTATGGGACTTAACTTCTGTGATCATCAGTCCCCTAGAACTTCGAACTACTTAAACCTAACTAACCTAAAGACATCACACACATCCATGCCCGAGGCAGGATTCGAACCTTTGACCGTAGCAGTCGCGCGGCTCCAGACTGTAGCACCTAGAACCGCTCGGCCACTCCGGCCGGCACACAAATAAGGAGATAATAAAAAGACAAAGGAAAGTACTAACTATGAAATTATACTCTCAGTAGTGTTAAATTCTTCAGTCTTCTGCAATTTACCCTATACAAGATTACACACTACAAGCAACATTTTAGTTCTGCCTATTCACATTTGGTAATCGCCTGTCCTGTTATATATTTGCAGTTGTTAATCCAAGCGCGGAATACTGACATCAGCTATGGCTATTGCAATTACATTTAGAACTACATTCACAACTAGCAACGTGAAGCCTGAGCGTAGAACGATAAAGACACGTTATCAGCAATTTACTTCCCTAACCGCCGTTGCCAATGCACGACCACTACAGTGATCTAACGCTTATCGCTGCAAAGGTTCTAGCCTCAGCGAGATAACATAAATTCTACCTCATCAAAAGCTTCCGCAGGCACCCCCACGGCAGCCGTGGAACACCAAACGATCATCTGGCTCTCGCTAGAAATACTCTGACCCAGTAACGAGGTCGCACACGTCGCCAGGACCAATCTCTCTCCTCAACATCCCAGGAACAAGTGTTTCACAGACGCAACGCTTTTTCGTAGCTCCTGTTCTTTATCCTTCCCCCCTTTAATGTGTGTGACCAATCATTTTTCTGGAAAGCGTTCTTTTCCGATAGCCGACCAACCTCAGTTTTGCAATCGACCAAAGCTTCTAGAAGATTCCAGACTGTTCCAGAAGCTTCTGCTCCGGCCGTGCCTGCCTCGCTTGTGTCTTTCCCGTTGTCCTGCCAGCCTCCCGTCTCCGTCCGCTTCACTATCGCCCAACGTGCAGATATTCTGCCACAAATTAAGATCTCTAGCCGATGCCTGTATCGTCAATGGTTTCCTGCCTCGATGTTTATACTATTAAAGGGTCTTCTTTCCGGAGTGGTAGTTGTAATGTGGCTCAAAATCATGCCACCTTACAACACGTAATCTAATTCTATCCTAACACTTAGCGTAACTTAACTTCTCCGCTTGAGCGGCTACTCATGACTACTACTTTATGTGCTTAAACGTAGTGAGGCAATCTATTGCTCGAAATGAAATACATTCCCCATTCAAAACGGCGTAAACTACCACAAGACTCCGACTTCTAAACAAAACTCATCTTCCCCTCCACAGAAGCTTCACATGATTAACACCTTACACCATTCCAGATAATGAGCCACAACTATTGATGACAGAGAAAAATAACGTTCATATTTACACATCCTCAGAACCCAGTGTGTGTATACTTGCTGAATGTTACATTTGAAAGCAGAACTGAAAAGCTGTTAAAAGGTGGACTGACTCTACGTGACACTCACAGGATGAAAGCAGAGCTGACCATTTGCAGCATAGTCGACAGGACCGATTTGGGATCTCTGGTACAGAGCCGAGTGGTGGGCCTGATTCAGACGCTCAGACGGTTCTGTGACTGTATAGGCTGCTGATTCCTAGACTTGCGCCAATGGGTGTTTGGGTTTCGGATTCCGCTGAATAGGTCAGGTGTCCACTATATGCAGGAGGCGGCTACACGGGTAGCAGGGACTGTGTGGCGTGGATTGGGGGGTTGTCTAGGTTAGAGCATCTTGGGATGATACAAGAAGGGGTTCAGTCACAAAGGGTGCAAGGTGAACACAGGAAGAACGTCGATACAGGAATCATTGGTATAACAGTTGTAAATTGTCATAGCCGTGTTCAGAAAGTACCAGAGCACCAAGCGCTAATAGAAAGCACTGATCGTTATAGGCACTGAAAGCTGGCTAAAATCGGATATAAGCTTAGCCGAAATTTTTGCGAAGTACCTAACGGTGTGCGGGCCGCGGTGGCCGAGCGGTTCTAGGCATTTCAGTCCGGAAATGCGAGACTGCTACGGTCGCAGTTTTGAATCCTGCCTAGGGCATGGATATGTGTGATGTCCTTAGCGCTGGGACTTTCTCCAATAGACATCACGGCGCCTACAGTACCAGCAACCAAACTGACAGCCTGCAGCCACGGGTTGCCCGCCTCACAGGCACATCGAAGCACTACACAACCGACAGGCAATATTAATTAACGGGCGCAACAACCACACTAACAACACCATAGCAAAGACACAAGCGGCCACCACGGGCCACTGGCCCACATAAACATAAGGAAGATGTCGCTGCAGATCTCGGAACTATTATCACACCTCAAACCACGTGATAGGAAATAGTTCCAAGGTACTCCTCCGCCAGAGCGCTGTAGAGGCAGGCGCTCGGCTGCACATCGGCAGTTCATCGACCTCCAACAGACATGGATAGCTGCCTTCCCGGCAGCCCAGCTTGGATCTTCCCTCTGATCTCTGGATTAGGTTTGGTATATCGGAGAAGTCTCTGGCGGAGACTAGTAGGAAATTATTTCAGTTGTTTTCTATATTATTCTTGTATGTAGTTGTGATTCGAAGACAGGTGCCCAGCTCTGTTGCAAACTGCAAAACCAGAGCTCACTCTCAGCCGGTTGTCACCGTCCGATTGACATCATACAAGCCAACTACGACGTCACTACAGCAGTGGCTGCATCAATTCCCACTGGCAGACACATGAATGAACTAACTTAATCTTGTTGTACACGACTTGAATGACTACTCATGTAACATCCAGTATCATAGTCAATTATATCGCAGGAAAATGTAGGACACCAAGAAAATTTTTCTTTCCTTATCTTTATGAAATATGTGTGTACCAGAAAGTCCACAAATGTTAATAGGTACATGTAATACATTCTACAAAAATGAAGAACAGAGAAGTCTTCATATTTTTTCTGCGATCGGCTCGGAGATGCCTTCCTGTTTCGTATCATCCTTTGTTCTTCAGCTTTCGCTATGTATTCATCCATCTTGTTAGCCCTTAGGTACCAGAATATACGAGGGGTGTTTGCAAAGTCCGTGCAAAAATAAAAACTGCATACATGTTTGTCGAAAACCTTTTTTATTTTTCACTGTAGTCTCTTCTTACACTTACACACTTCGTCCAACGCTGTTCTAATTTGTTGATCCCTTCCGAATAATAGGAATTGTCTAAGCCTGCAATATAGGTAATAGTTGCTGCAATCACATGCTCGTTTTAATAAAATCTTGGTCTCGCCAGACGTTTCTTCAAATTGGGGAACAAATAGTTGTTGGAGGGAGCCAAGTCTGGAGAATTGGGGGGGGGGGGGGGGGGAAGGGAAACGAGCTGGAATCCTATTTCCATTAATATTTTCACCAGAACTGCTTACGTTTGTGCTGGTGCATTGTGATGATGGAAAGGACGGTCCTAAAACAATGACTAATATTCCCCTGTAAATGTTTTACCGCTTATTACATAGTCGATGAGGATTATCCCATGCCAATTCCAAAAGATAGTCGTCATAACCTTTCTGGCCGAAGGAATGGTCTCCGCCTTTTTTGGTGCAGATTCTCCCTTGGTACCCCATTGTTTAGATTGTTGTTTGGTCTCAGGAGTATAGTAATGTATCCATGTTTCATCCACAGTATCGAAACGATGCTCAAACGCCTGCGGATTCTTCTGAACAAATGCAAACCATCCTTGCAAAACTTCCCACAATTCCGTTTTTGGTCAAGCTTGAGCAATCGCGGAACGCAACTTGCGTATAGCCTTCTCGTGTCCAAATGTTGATGCAAAATATTATGTACCCGTTCATTCGAGATGCTCACAGCACTAGCAGTCTCTCGCACCTTAACTCATCTGTCATCCATCATCATATCATGGATTTTATCAATGATTTCTGGAGTCGTAACCTCCTCAGGGCGTCCAGAACTTTCAGTATCTCTAGTGCCCATCTGGCCACTCCTAAAATTTTGAAATCATTTATAAACTGTTCTAAGCGAAGTCACAGGTTCATCATAATGTTTATCAAGCTTCTCTTTAGCCTCTTAGGCGTTTTTCCTTGCATAAAGTAGTGGTCAATCACCACACGAAATTCTTTTTCGTCCATTTTATGACAGTCACTCGACTACCTTGATTCACAAGAATGCCATACACATAGACATAGACCAATATGACTGAAACTTGGTGTGCGTTCTTTCCAAAGATGCTACTAACTGAACATGACCTCTAAAGGCGACGGTGGTGGAATCTCTCGTACCTTGCATAGACTTTTCAAGTATATTTAAATCAATACCTTTCAGATGTATTAATTTAACAAACTAAACACATCTCTTTATATTAATGTCTTTATCAGATTTGTATATTCGTGTAAGAAATGTAAAACTACTGAGGCCAACCGAGGTGGCCGAGCGGTTCTAGGCGCTTAAGTCCGGGGCCGCGCGACTGCTTTGGTCGCAAGTTCGAATCCTGCCTCGGGCATCGATGTGTGTGATGTCCTTAGGTTAGTTAGGTTTAAGTAGTTATAAGTTCTAGGGGACTGATGACATCAGATGTTAAGTCCCATAGTGCTCAGACCATTTGAACCAATTTAAAACTTCTGACATGGTGTGATCCAAATACTGATTAGTAATTTATCAGATCTTTTATGGTGCACTAAAGAAACCTACAGTCTTTATCAAACGAAATTCCGATACTCAATTAACTATACAGCATAATTGAATAGATCGACCGCGTTATGGACTTGCCTTATGAAAATAACATTGAAGCCACATCTGTGTCTTTGTAACAGGATATCACGACAGGAATCAACAAGCACTGCTCAGTTAATTTTAGTTTACAATACTAAGCTGACTATCTGCTGGTACGTGGTAGGTGATCATGACTATTTTCTTTACATTCTCTATCTTCCTTCATTCTTCCTACTGTTGATAGATCACTAAGCCAGTAACGATACTCCCTGGAAGAAGTAGCTGACAATGCTAGAATGTCTTTGTGCAAGAAGCTCTCTGAGACGGGAGAAATATCCCAAAATGAAGGAACTGATAATGCGCTCATGAAATAATTTTTTACGTTATGTATGCTATTCGATTACTGTAACTCTTATACGCTATCGTTTCTTTTATAGCTTCTAAAACATACGGGTTTTTGTAGATCTTCAAAGCGGAGTCGAAGGGATTAGAACTGGGGAAATCACCTACACTTCACCTTCTGTTGACATGGACAATGACAATGTTAAAGCATTTGAGTCAGGCCTTCCAGGACAGAGAAGTTCCTGAAATCGGACTTTTACATTTACGCCTCAAATTATTCTTAGATGTAAAGCTAACTGTCCAGAGATGCTTTCCTCTATCGACCATTTGTCATTTAAAAATGATATCTGAAGATAAGAGGCGTAAAGTCATGACAGGATACAATACTTTTCCTTCCTCATACTTATCCAATCCCAGAATACACTCTAACGTCATTTCCCTTTACTGCATCCCCAACCGTCTTCTCTATTTGTTCTCACTAGTATGTTCGAACGGAAGTGGCTTACCTTTCGATCTAGAAATAATTATCTCAATGTACTCTGCTCTTCTGGAAGTTACAAAAATAACATTTAATGTTCTGAAATAGGAGACATGCTCATTCCTACGTGTTCCTAAACGACTGGTAACATGTGCATCCTTGAGAATCTATGTTGTCCTAAATTAAAGTTTGAATTTTTGCCGTATATGCACTGAAACTGAATTTTGCTGTCCCTAGGTAAAAAGAGAGGAATAATGAGATTGGACTTGTATTTCACAGTCCCACACCATCAAAAAACTAATCTATTTGAAGCACATAAATTCTGCTACTCCATCCAGTGGATTTCTAGTTGTGCAATGGGAAGAAGGGAGTCAGACATTCAGGTAGCCTACACTCGAGGTGTAGCGTACACCGAACAAGCAGTAAAGCATACAAGGATAAATTTGTAAACAGAATTAAATATTAGGGAGAAGCAATAAACATTTTGAAGTTTACCGGTGGCACTGCAATTCAGTCTGAGACAGCAAAGAACTTGAAATAGATAGTGCCCTGGAAAGGAATTATAAGTTAACCTCCAATGTAACTAAATGAAAGGTAATGGAACGTATTCGAATTATACCTACCAGTACCAACGGATTTTAAATAAGATGTACTACAAAGGGGGGCGTAATATATGACCAATACAAAGATAAACTTATTTCGTTCATTTTCGTTGTCTTTTAAGCACAACAGGATATAAAATGAAGACTGACTATAGCAAGAAAGTAATAATGAGAAAGAGGGATTTCGTAATATCGAACATAAATTTAAGTGTTAGGAAGTATTACTGGAAGGCATTTGTATGGTTTCCGAGATGCTGCTCCAGGCGGGTGTAAAAACGAATGTGCACTATGGAAAATACTGATCGCGAAAGTAAAGATTTGGACCTGTCTAAATACCATCTGAAGCAGATCTTAGGATCTCTTAACGGTGATATTATTTTATCCTTCTGGCTCTTTAACATATAAATTACCACAGAAAAATAATGAACGATTAAGGAAACTGGTAATTACTTAATATTAATGTTTTCTCTGCTTATACATTTATTGTAGATTAAAACCCCTTTATATATTACAAATGTTCATATGTCGATGTTCAATGGACATAAAGATATACAAAGGATTTTACTGAATAATATTATTGATCAACAGCCCTAATCTGCCCCTTTTTATTGCTACGCGATCTAAAATAACGCGAGACGACTGAAATCATCTACTTCCCAAACACTAGAAGACAATACTTGCAAAGATGATCTACAGTGGTGAGGAACCTCAGTGGAAATGAAACTTACATTATCACATCTGTTCAGCTTTATAATTCTAATAAGCCGAATCAATTACCAGTATCACTGAATATACTGCGTCCGGTGAGTCGGAGTGATGGTTGTCGTACAGGTCTGCGACGATGGAAGATCTCCAGCCACAAAATAAAAAAAAAACTCATTAAACGCGAGGACGGCAGAAGGCGACCCTCTGTCTAGTATAATCTAATACGATCTTCTTCTCTCTGTATTCTAAAGACAAGAAATGCGAACTCCCAGCCACAAGGATGGAATTCAGATAACGTCTGAAAGTGAGTATTGACAGAAGAAGTGCTCTCAATCACTGAGCGATGATTGCCTACCCAGAGGCGAAGTCAAGGATCGTATAAGTTAGCAACACCTTCGGTCACATAAAGCAACTTCCCAGTGCCTTGTGGCACTATATCATGTAAATTAAGGCTTAGTGATTTTTCCACATTTGTTCTATCATGATAAACGAATCTTGCAGCAGTATTTCAGTGGTGTCAGTTTCCCCCAGCTTGAACTTTATCCCTGTGGGTTCCACCGCTCGTCATCGGAAGTCAGTTTCGTCATGACGCTTGATGAAAAAGTCTAGCCCTGGGATTGCACAGCAGCCTTCGTCTGCATCACGCAATACACTGCAAGTGTTGTCACTTTTGTCAATCTGCTGATCCACTGGCACAAGCCTTGTCCGCCTCATCATAAACCTGAAAACACATTTCCTGCTTCTTCTCCTCCCACATTCTGAGGAGGCAGTGCCGTCAAATATGGTGCCGAATCTGCGGCCTTCAGAAATACTAAATGCGTCTGTACCATTTCAGTATCCAAAACATCTGCAATACAATCAGCCTTATTGATAGCTTTCTGCGTCATCTCTCAAGTATCTACAACAAAATTACTGTCGCCAGTTGCACTATGCAAGACACAAAAATCATCGGCACATGCACTTCCCTCTACATCTGGTCCAGGCTGCAGAAATTTTTCAACCTATCCGCCAGGGTATCCCCACTAATTATACCAAACAACAAACGAGGAGAACAAAACAGTACAACGACAAGGACACTAAATCTAATTCTAGCGTAACACTTACATTATCTTAACTTCTCCGTTTGAGCGGCTACTCATGTCTACTACTTTACGTACTTACACGCAGTGAGCCACATTTATTTCTCTAGATGAAATACATTTCTCATTCAAAGTGGTGAAAACTACCACAAGATTCATACTTCTCGACGAAACTCATATTCCCCTCCTAAGAAGCAACGCATAGTTAACACCTTATACACTTCCAGACAATGAGATACAATCACTGATGATAGTTAAAAATGACGTTCATATTTACACATCCTTAGAACACAGTCTGAGTTTACTCGAGACATGTCACACATGAAAACAGAACTGATAAGCTGCTAAATGGTGCACTAACTCGACGTGATACTCGCAGGGGTTAAAATAGAACAGTTAGTGCAATCACCCACTGCATACTTGGCTTCAAAAGGCTCTGAGCACTACGGAACTTAAACTTCTGAGGTCATCAGTGCCCTAGAACTTAGATCTACGTAAACCTAACTAACCTACGGACATCAGACTGAACCATGCCAGAGGCAGGATTCGAACCTGCGTACGTAGCGGTTGCGCAGCTCCAGGAACCGCTCGGCCACTCCGGCCGGCCCACTGCATACTGATGCTGTGTGTCGATGAAACTGCAACCCTGAGTTAGTCGAGAGTCATCACTCCTGGGAGTGTGGCTGGTGAGGTTCCCCTGTCACTGAAATTTAAAGATGACACACAGTGCTGACATCAAAATGTGGAGGTCCAGGATGGATCACCTGTACATGTGGAGGTCTGAGTTGAGGTGGTGGATTGTGTCGTGATCATGATCGATGGCTGCTCATAAAAACTTCACTTTTAGCCATACGTTTTACTGAAGAACAAACTAGAACATTCTGTGGTGCAACTTCGTCCATAGTGCGTGCTGAAGTCAGAGAGTGTTCAGGAAGTGATGCAACAGGTGGCCATGGGCTCACGCGAATGCTTTCTATGGCTGAAGGCTGGTTGCACCTGGTAGTCGGACCACAGGCTGGAAGATGCTAAGCTCACAGCACTGATCTTAAAACCAGTAGCAGATGCCTACAGTTAGTGGAGGACAAATCCCATTGTGGCTGCCTGTAGCCTCATGTCGCCTCGTGGAGCGGCATACACCTCTCCTCTTAAGTAGTAGCTACCAGATTGATACACTTTTGACTGAAAATAATGGTAATTTATTTTGGGAGAGAACGTTCTTCCTTTGCAAATCACAGCGTGTTATCCATGTAGTCAATAAGACGTCTGTTGGTTGGATGTGTAGTAACTGGCTGTGGTGTACGTATTGTAAGACCTTCGGTACACTTACCATCAGATAATTTGACTTGTCACTCTAACGAAGTAGGCGAGTGTCAGCAATGTGTCTCGTGGCGTGTTTATCTTCTGCCATTAGCTCAGACGATAGAAATGCCACTTGCACGCTTAGAGTAGCAGATTGACGGTGACCAACTTTAAACAGAACTAGATTAATTTTCACACACATTTATTAAAATAATAAAAAGATTATACAATACGTAACTTGATTCTGGATGCTGTTTACAACTGACAAAGTTCCTTTGGTCTTGGTACGTTAATCTTATTCTGACATATCTCTGATACTTGACAAAGTGTCTACACGTTTATCTTCATGGCTATGTAAAGGAATACGATAATCTTATTAGGCGCAGACTGAAACTTGCTATAGACTGGTACTGACTAATGGAGACTCGTACAGACTAATGCAGACGGACTAATTGGAAGTCTGTACACTCGTTATAATACCTAATGCAACCTCCATGGCAAAATCACAATTTTACTCAGTAGCGCTGAAAAATAGTGGTGGCGCTGCAGATCGAATAACTGATCGGAAGATACTGGGTCGAACTGGGGAAAACAAGGGATAAATGGCTCAACTTCGTTTCGTAGGCATCAAAGAATTGTCAGTTTGGTAATGCAGAAAAGTGTGTATATGTGGGTCTTGGGGAGGGGGGGGGGTGTTAAAAGTGTAGAGGGAGACAAAGTCGTGAATACCGTTAGCATGTCCACAATGATGTGCATCGCGTTAGCTGTGCAGTGCTGAAGAGGCTTGCACATAATAGACTAGCTTGGTCAGCTGCATCAAACCAGTCTTCAGGCTGAAGACCACAACAACAACATTTGGGAAGGGAGGGGAGAGAGACGTACGCTTCTGTTTCACAATTTTGCAAGTTCTTTACTGGGAGAACTCACGAGTAAAGTAGATCTCTTGTGATTAAGCGGCCTCGACGGTAGACATGGTAAAAGACGTTTCTGTATTGCTCTAAATTAACGGCGCTGCTCATTCTGGTATGAGAAAAGCTATTTATCTCACACTGTTGGCCGATACAACCAACCGATGTAGCGGTTCTTGTATTACTTTGTTGTTGTAAACAGAAGTGTCTCTGGTATGACGTTAAACTGCAACCACACGTGGAGTGACCGGAGTATAAGTGGTCCCCATCCAACAACAGCAATAACGTCTCGGGAAGGTGGCTGAGCGAATGGAAGATGTGACCTGTAACTGTTACCTTGCCTGCTTGCGAAGGTGCAAGGAAGATAGAGACTGCAAAGAAAATAGTCGTGATCACCAACCACTTTCCAGCAGGTAGTCAGCGCAGTAACGTCAATACCTATTAACCCAGGTTGGTGTCCGAGAGAAACGCAAAGTTACAAGTATGGCTCGAATGTAATTATCATAAGGGAAGTGCATAACATGATCGGTCAGTCGTATTGTGCTGTTTAGTTAATTGAGTATCGGATTTCGTTTCTGAAAGACTGCAGGTTCGTTGGAGCACCATAAAAGATCTGATAAATTGCTAATCTGAATTTGGACCACACTAATGGCGGACAGGCTCCACCTCATCAGATTTGCATTTCTTTCACGAATACCTGAACACAAAGCTGATAAAGACATTAATACAAAGAGATATGTTTAGTTTGTTAAATTAATGCATCTGAAAAGTATTAATTAATACTTAAATATATTCACGGCTCTTAAGAGCAAACAAATGGATGCTTACATAGCGAAAGCTGAAGAACAAAGCACGATACGAAACAGAAAGGTATCTCCTAGCTTGCCGAAGACAAAATGTGAAGGCTTCTCTGTTCTTTATTATCATAGAAAGTATTAAACATACTTATTAACATTTGTGGACTCTCCGGTAAACACATATTTCATAAACATAAAGAAAGAAAAATTTTCTTGGTGTCTTACGTTTATCTACGATACGTTTGACTACGACACTGGCCGTTTCAAAAGTAGTCATTCAAGTCGTAAGTACAACAAAACCACAAGATTGGGGCATACAAGGAAAAAGAATACACAATTTCACTTGTTTCAAATGAACAGTTTGACAAATCATTTTCATTGACATGGTAGATATTTGTACCAGATACACTGACTTAAAAATTGAGAGTTATCATTGTTCTGAGTATAAGAGGGTAAGTCAGTTCAGAGACGTGTCTCCCCATGAGAATTGATGCAGCCACTCCCGCAGTGGCATCGCAGTTGGCTTATATTATGTCGGTGACAACAGGCTGGGAGCGAGTTCTGGTTGCGCACTTTGTAGCAGAGGTAGCGACTGAGCATTCTTGCTTTACAAATCTCAGCTTGTATCCATGTAGACCATGAGAATTCTGTTGCTCTGTCTTCGTTATGGCGCTGCCAGCCCATTTCCTGGAGCACAATGTCGGAATCTGCCAGTGACATTGCTGCATCGGACGACATGATGTTTGGTCGGCTTTGAGCTTGCCCACTACCAACATCTTTTGCAACATCCAGGGCAACATCATATATTTACTCAATAGCGCAAAAAATAGTGGAGGCACTGCAGATCGAATAACTGATAAGACGATACTGTGTCGAACTAGGGAAAACAGGAAATTTATGGCACAACTTCGTTTCATAGGGCATATCCTTAGGCATCACGGACTTGATTGTTTGGTAATGGAGAGAAGTGTGAATATGTGGGTATTGGGGAGGGGAGGGTGTTAAAGTTGTAGAGAGAGAATAAGGTCTTGAATACAGTTAGCAGGATTAAAGTGATGCACATGGCATTAGCTGTGCAACGCTGAAGAGGCTTGCACAGATTAGACTAGCTTGGGCAACTGCATCAAACCAGACTTCAGGCTGGAGACCACATCAACAACATTGAGGAAGGGGGTGGGAGCGAGAGGTAGGCCTCTGGTGCACTATTTTGGGAGTTCCTTACAGGGACAACTCATGAGTAAGCTAGATCTTGTGTGATTAAGCGCCTTTGCCTCTTGACATGACAAAAGACGTTTCTGTATTGCCTTAAATTAAAGGCGTTGCTCATTCTCGTTTGTGAAAAGGTATTTATACCACACTGTTGGCCGATGCAACGAAATGATGTAGCGGTTCTTGTATATTTTGCTGTTGTAAACGGAAGTGTCTCTGGTATGACGTTAAACTGCAACCATACAGTATAAGTGGTCCCTATCCGACAATAGCAACAACCTTTCTCGAAGGTGGACGAGCCAGTGGAAGTTGTGAGCAGTAACTGTTACCTTGCCTGCTTGCGAAGGTGGAAGGATGATAGAGAATGTAACGAAAATAGTAGTGATGACCTCCCACTTACCAGCAGGTAGTCAGCTCAGTACTGGCAATTGAAATTAAATGAGCAGTGCTTGTTGATTCCTGATTGGATTTCCTGTTACTCTAGGTGTGTGTTCGCAAAGTTACAGATGCGGCGCCAATGTAATTTTCATAAATTAAGTGCATAACACGATCGGTCAGTCGAATTATGCTGCAAAGTTAATTGAGTATCGGACATTGTTTCTGAAAGACTGTAGGTTCTTTGGTGCACCATAAATGATCTGATAAATTGTTAATCATTAGGATCACACCAAAGGCGGACGGGCTCCACGTCAGCAGTTTTGCATTTCTTTTACGAAAAGCAGTATATAAATGCTGATAAAGACATTATCACAAAGAGATATGTTTAATTTGTTAAATTGATTCATATGAAAGGTATTAATTTAAATATACTTAAATACTAGGGTCGTTTGAAAAGTTCGTGCAAAGCCCTAGACATGCCACCACCGGCGCCTATCCAGTTTAGCTAGTAGCATCTTTGGAAAGAGCGCACACCAAGTTTGAGTCATATTGGTCTATTTCTTTGCGTTAGGCATTCGTGTGAATCAAGGAAACCAAGTGATTTTAAAAAAATGGACGAAAAAATTTGCTTTGGTGATTAAACACTACTTTATTACAAGCAAAATGCCTTAGGAGACTAAAGAGAAACTTGGTAAACATTACAATAGCTCTGCGCCTTCGCTTAGAACAGTTTATAAGTGATTCCAAAATTTTTCAGTGGCCATATGGGCACAAGTGATGCTGAACGTTCTGGACGCCCTGTGACGGTTACGACTCTAGAAATCATTGATAAAATCCATGATATGGTGATGGATGACAGAAGAGTTAATGTGCGTGGGATTGTTAGTGCTGTAAGCATCTCGAATCAATGGGTAAATAATACTCTGCATCAGCATTTGGACACGAGAAAGCTATCCGCAAGTTGCGTTCCGCGATTGCTCACGCTTGACCAAAAACGGAATTGTGCGAAGTGTTGTAAGGATGGTTTGCAGCTGTTCAGCAGAATCCGCAGGACTCTGAGCGTCGTTTCGTCACTGTGGATAAAACATGGATACATTACTATACTCCTGAGACCAAACAACAATCTAAACAATAGGTTACCAAGGGAGAATCTGCACCAAAAAAGCAGAAGGCCGTTCCATCGGTCGGAGAGCTTATGGAGACTGTGTTTTGGGATTCGCAAGGGATAATCCTTATCTACTATCTTTAGAAGGGTAAAACTATTACAGATGAATATTATTTATTGATATTGGACCGTCCTATTCCATCACGACAATGCACCAGCACACATCTCAGCAGTTGTGGTCGCAAAATTAATGGAAATAGGATTCCAACTCGTTTCGCATCCCCCACCCCCTGATATTCTCGAGTCCAGGCTCCCTCAGACTACTTTTTGGTCCCCAATTTGAAGAAATGGCTGGTGGGACAAAGATTTTATTCAAATGTGGAGGTGATTACAGCATATATTAGCTATTTTGCAGACTTGGAAAATTTCTATTATTTGGACGGGTTCAATAAATTAGAACAGCCTCGGAAGAAGTGTATAAGTCTAAAAGGAGACTATGTTGAAAAAC
Organism: Schistocerca gregaria; assembly: GCF_023897955.1. Classification (NCBI taxonomy): domain Eukaryota; kingdom Metazoa; phylum Arthropoda; class Insecta; order Orthoptera; family Acrididae; genus Schistocerca; species Schistocerca gregaria. The sequence continues at coordinate 396,336,007 of NC_064931.1, read as the reverse complement.
AAAAAAGGTTTACCCCAAACATATAAGGAGTTTTTATTTTTCCACGGACTTTTCAAACGCTCCTCGTATATTCATCGTTCTTAAGAGATTTACAGGTATACATAGCGAAAGCTGAAGAACAAAGGACGATACGAAACAGGATGGCATCTTCTAGCTGATCACAGAAAAAATTATCGGTCAGTATTACAAGTACTTATAACCATTTGTGGACTTCCTGGTACACACATATTTCAGTAACATAAAGATAAAAAAGTTTTCTTGGTTCCTGACGTTTTCCTACGATATATTTGAATACGATACTGGCTGTTACATGAACCGGTATTCAAGTTGTGTACAACAAGTTTAGGTCAGTTCAGGGACGTGTCCGCCTGAGTGAATTGATGTAGCCACTGCTGGAGTGACGTTGCAATTGGCTTGTATGATGTCAATCGGATGGTGACAACCGACAGAGAGCGACCTCTGGTTGTGCAGATTGTAGCACAGGTAGGCATCGAGGCGCAGCCCGTCCAGTAGCGTAGTCATGACAGCCTTGCGAACCTTGCGTAGCAGTGTCGGTTCAGACGGGGCAGCCACATGGAGGTCAGACGGGCTGCACGGTGCAGTGTTGTGCGGTCACACTGAGCTACAGCAGTCTCGGGCCGAGCGTGTCCCTGACATCAACCCAAGGGGCTAGCAGTGCTGTTGCGAAACAACTTGTATGCCAGAGGCTCGGCAGAGTCGTTCATGGAGACGCAGCCCACATGTCAATGCCTCACTGCTCCACACTGAGTGAGCCCGTGACGTCACTGCACCGGTGCGGTGCGCTAACGCTGGCGTGCTGCTGCCTATAGGCTGTTCGTAGCACTGACCGCACTTGTGAGTTACAGTCTGCGAGCGGTGAATAGAGCAGAGTTTAGTTGACATATGTGTGAAATGTTATGGGACTTAACTGCTAAGAACAGCAGATCCTAAGTTTACACACTACTTTACCTAAATTATCCTAAGGACAAACACACATCCATGCCTGAGGGAGCGCTCGAACCTCCACTGGGACCAGCCGCACAGTCCATGACTGCAGCGACTTAGACCGCCAGAGTTTACTGGAGTAGTGGGATATCTTCATTTTTTTCGTAACGAACAAAATGAGCGCACACACTAAACGAGGTTTGCAGAAGAAGGTGCGCATGTCAATAAAAAGGGAAGTAAAAGGAACACTAATCAGTGGTGAGTGGAGCCTGAAGTGTCATGCTGAAGGGTCATGTGGCACTTCGTACATTTCTCGCCATCCTTGTGTGTCTAATAAACAAGGGTCTTATGTGTATGAGAAACAACTTCTAAACCAGCTGAGGAGATAAGTGTCGATTAATGCGTGGCTATGTGTGCACGAGATGCAAGGTCGTACAGAACTATAAGAGGTGAAGGTCTTATGGTACTTGTTCAGATGTTAATCGATACTGCAAAGACCATTATGTCTCATCCCAGAACTGGGTCACGGTACATGACAGAAAGTTCTTAAAGACTACGACATATATCTATACATGAGGTAATTGCTCATATAACAGAAGGCGAATACTCAGCAACAACAGATATGTGGACATTCAGCGCGAGAAAAAAACCATTGTCTGACATGTACTGTCTTCTGTTTCATTGACTGGACTCTCAGTTGTCGTATTTTATTTACAACTCAGTTTGTAGATGGACCAGAAACCGGTGGTAACATTCTAAGAGAATTGTTCAACGACTTATGTCTCCTGGTATCGAACACTCTACTTGCAGCCCACGACTGATCAAGGTTGTCGTTGTCGTTGCACTGCATGATTATTCACGATTGAATTCTTCCTCCCATATCCTAAGTGCTGGGCTACGAATAAAATTTAATACTGAGTATATATCCATCAATTACCCATAAGTTCATGGTCTTTCGACTGTGGCGAAAGAACGCGTCACTTATATAAAGAAAAGAGGTCTTCTTAATGCTCTTGATAGATAACAGGGCCCGTCTAAAGATACTCGCTTGAATAAGCAGCTAACAATGCTACAATGTCTTTGAGAAGGGAGAAACAGCCCCAAATGAACGAACTGATATCACGCTGATGAAAGAACTTTTCACGGTATGTATGCTGTTCTATTACTGAAATTCTTATACGCAGTCGTTTATTTTATAGCTTTTTAAACGCTAGGGTTTTTGTAGCTCTTCAAAGCGGCGTCCAAGGAATTAGAACTTGGGAAATCACCTGCAGTGCACCTTCTGTTGACATGGACAATGACAATGTTAAAGCATTTCAGTCAGGCGCCCAAGGACAGAGTAACTTCTGAAATCGGACGTTTACATTAACGCCTCAAATTATACTTAGATTAAAAGCTATTTGTCCAGAGATGCTGTGAAGTAGCAACATTCTTTTGGCCACCATTCGTCATTTAAAAATGATATCTGAAGATAAGCGGCGTAACGTCATGAAAAGGATACAATAGTTTCCCTTCTTCATACTCCTCCAATCCCACAATACACTCTAACGACATTTCCATTCACTGCATCTCCAACCGTCCTTTCTCATTGTTCTCGCTATTGGGTTCGAAAGGAACTTTCTTACCTTTCGATCCAGAAATACTTATCTCAATGTAAGCTTCTCTTCCGGAAGTTACAAAAATTACATTTAATGTTCGGAAATATGAGAGACGCCGATTCCTACATGTTCCTCCACAAGAGGTAACATGTAAATGCTTGGGAATCCATGTTGTCCTATATCAAAGTCTGAATTTTTGCCGTAAATGCATTGAATTATGAATTTTGCTCAGGTAAAAAGAAAATAGGAGTAATGAGGCTGGACGTATATTTCACAGGCCCGCCCCATCAAAGAACAAATCTTGTTGAAGCACATCAATTCTGCTACTCCATCTACTGGATTACTAGTTGTGCAATTTGAAGATGGGATTGAGACATACGGGTAGCCTACACTCGATGACATTCAATATCTGCACTGAAAAAGCAGTAAAGCATACAAGGATAAATTTGTAAACGGTATTAAATATCAGGGAATGGCAATAAACATTTTGAAGTTTACCAGTGACACTAAAATTCAGTCAGAAACAGCAAAGAACTTGGAGGGAATAGATATTGCCCTGAAAAGGGATTCTAAGATAAGCCTCAAAGGAACTAAATGAAAGGTAATGGAACGTATTGGAATTCAACCTAGCAGTACCAACGGATTTTCTATAACCTTCCAACATTCTGCATGGTGTCTGTCTGTTCTATATCGTGTCTCCTAACCACTTTCGCGCAAAGACGCTCTGAGCGTGTTTTTTAGGGAATTGACTAGTTTTAACCTAGGACCTGTTGCTGGTAAGGAGACGCCAGGCCACACATGACATGTAGAGTTCAGAACAGTTTCGTGAGATTAGCGATGATATAACCAAATACTTAACGATTTCAGTGTAAGCTCCACTGCACTCCCTGCAAAATAATCTTCATACTAACTAAATTTAGAGGAAGGGGTTCAAGGCTTTCCTATTTTTAGTTAGCTGGTGGAATAACGTCGAAACAGCAGTTAAGTTTACCAATGGAAATTTTATTCTACTCGCAAAACATTATTCATAAAACATTCTATTGATAAAAGGAAATGATTTAATGCAGGATGGGAAAAACCAACTTCATTCAACAAAAATGTGAACGAATAATCACTGAATGTGTTTCCAAGTTCGAAAATGGATCGAAGGATGATCTATGCCATATCACATCTATAATCTAGGTTTAAATTAAGTTCTACAAAAGAGAAAACTATCAAAATGGTCTACAGTGACCTCCAATTATCTTTAATTACTTATCTAACTTGTCGTTAATTACAGTGGCTGATGTGGCTTCTCAGTAACAACACTCCTGGAAATGGAAAAAAGAACACATTGACACCGGTGTGTCAGACCCACCATACTTGCTCCGGACACTGCGAGAGGGCTGTACAAGCAATGATCACACGCACGGCACAGCGGACACACCAAGAACCGCGGTGTTGGCCGTCGAATGGCGCTAGCTGCGCAGCATTTGTGCACCGCCGCCGTCAGTGTCAGACAGTTTGCCGTGGCAAACGGAGCTCCATCGCAGTCTTTAACACTGGTAGCATGCCGCGACAGCGTGGACGTGAACCGTATGTCCAGTTGACGGACTTTGAGCGAGGGCGTATAGTGGGCATGCGGGAGGCCGGGTGGACGTACTGCCGAATTGCTCAACAAGTGGGGCGTGAGGTCTCCACAGTACATCGATCTTGTCGCCAGTGGTCGGCGGAAGGTGCACGTGCCCGTCGACCTGGGACCGGACCGCAGCGACGCACGGCTGCACGCCAAGACCGTAGGATCCTACGCAGTGCCGTAGGGGACCGCACCGCCACTTCCCAGCAAATTAGGGACACTGTTGCTCCTGGGGTATCGGCGAGGACCATTAGCAACCGTCTCCATGAAGCTGGGCTACGGTCCCGCACACCGTTAGGCCGTCTTCCGCTCACGCCCCAACATCGTGCAGCCCGCCTCCAGTGGTGTCGCGACAGGCGTGAATGGAGGGACGAATGGAGACGTGTCGTCTTCAGCGATGAGAGTCGCTTCTGCCTTGGTGCGTGTTTGGCGCCGTGCAGGTGAGCGCCACAATCAGGACTGCATACGACCGAGGCACACAGGGCCAACACCCGGCATCATGGTGTGGGGAGCGATCTCCTACACTGGCCGTACACCTCTGGTGATCGTCGAGGGGACACTGAATAGTGCACGGTACATCCAAACCGTCATCGAACCCATCGTTCTACCATTCCTAGACCGGCAAGGGAACTTGCTGTTCCAACAGGACAATGCACGTCCGCCTGTATCCCGTGCCACCCAACGTGCTCTAGAAGGTGTAAGTCAACTACCCTGGCCAGCAAGATCTCCGGATCTGTCCCCCATTGAGCATGTTTGCACTGGATGAAGCGTCGTCTCACGCGGTCTGCACGTCCAGCACGAACGCTGGTCCAACTGAGGCGCCAGGTGGAAATGGCATGGCAAGCCGTTCCACAGAACTACATCCAGCATCTCTACGATCGTCTCCATGGGAGAATAGCAGCCTGCATTGCTGAGAAAGGTGGATATACACTGCACTGGTGCCGACATTGTGCATGCTCTGTTGCCTGTGTCTATGTGCCTGTGGTTCTGTCAGTGTGATCATGTGATGTATCTGACCCCAGGAATGTGTCAATAAAGTTTCCCCTTCCTGGGACAATGAATTCACGGTGTTCTTATTTTAATTTCCAGGAGTGTATTTTCAACTTTTGTCAACTGCGCATTATCCTCATTGAATTCGCTTTCCCTGGTTTCCATCTCAAATAGCTCTGCAATACTCATTACTTCGTCCTTTCCTCCTACATTAGTTGTGCATGCCTCTGGTAATTCATCTTCCTCGTCAGTATTCTCCCTATTAGTTTGGTCCCAACACGATATTGTTATTTTCTTTTCTTCGTTTTCATATGGTCCCTGCGGATTTATTTCTCCCTTCGTCTCTTCTCGTGATAAGATTTTTACTTCTCTGTTCTAGGTGCTGCAATTGTCCTGGGTCGGTGTGTGATTCTCTTTGGCATGGGTGCTTAGCTGTCAATTCGAACATTTATCGGAGTTTGGTGGTCTTACCTCCACCTCTTCTATTTGTATTCTCTTTTCTTGTTCAGCTTGTTGATAGAGGTTTATTTGTTGATAATTTGTCGGTCTATTGGATCTCCAGTACCCGTTCCGGTTATCGTTATTCCCGCTGTAATAGTTGTTGCCGTTCGTGGGTGAACTATAGGTATTGCCATATCCTCTTCTGTCTCCATAACCGGTTCTTTGTTGAAATCTATTGTCGTTTCTTGGTGCGAAGTTATCACATGGTTCGTAATTATTGTTTCTTGTGAATTCCACTGCATTTTGCTTTCGTTTTCACGTGCACTTCATCTTTTTCTTGCGTCATCTTCCGAAAACGTGAACTCTAGTTCCCTTAGAATACCTTTAAATGTTTTGACCTCATTGCCTCCGCGACCTACTAATGATTGCCGGTATTTCAATGGTAGATTCATCGCGCATAATTTAAACAACTCTCCGTCACTTATGGTACATCTAAGCATTGATTTTTCTTTGTCATTAATTCGAAAAATTTCACGGGACTCTCCTCTCCTAAATGTTCAAAATATGGGTTCTGTAATAATTCGTACTTCACTCTGTTCTGTGCTTCGCTGCACCAATAATTTGTGAGAAACTTCTCTCTGAAATCTTCATAAGATCGGCATGTCGCTGCAACATTCTGCATGGTTTCTGCGACTGTTCCTGACATGTGTGCACATATAATGTATAATTTGTGTGCTAGCGTCCCGTGTTCTGGTAATCCTACTCGGAATTGATCAATACAAGTTCGTGGATGTAATGAGATATCTTCTTGAAAGTGCTGAAATTTTCTGACTGTGAGGAAATGATCGTTGTCGTACTTCGTCATAGTTCCATATGAAATTCGCGATTCTTCGCCACTTTTGTTTCTGATCGTTTCTCCCGTCGTTCTTTCCGGTTGTGGTAGATCCATTGGATATTGTCCACTGTAACTTTCGCCTACCCTTGCGTAGTATCGTTGGAGTGGTACGCAATAATTTTCTCCCATCGGTTGTGAACGTGTAGCTGAATGCATTGCACTGTACTCTTCGCGACCTGGCTTTCCATTGTAAGGTAGTGGTTCGGTATCTTATCTGGCTAACCTTGCTGCTTCATTGCACGATCCAAACTGTCTTGAAACACAAATTTGTGGTTCCGCATGTGTTTGTAATGACGTTTGTTCATCAAGAATTTCGAAACGTGTTTGTTGCTGTGCAGGCTGTCTGATTTCACGTATGTTACTTTCCGCCTGTGATTGGAAACGCAAATGCGTAATATCTTCGTTAATTGCTTGTTTTTCCGGTGCTGTTACAGATGCGGATGTGGTTGCAGACTCAGTGCTTGTTCGATCCTGTTCACTACGCTGGTCAATGGTTTGCAACAACTCTGTTCGAAATTTCTGAAATTGTCGCTTCGTTTGCGCTTGTATTTAGACTATGCGGTTTCTAATAAACAGTTTGACAAATAATTTTAATTGGCATAGGAGATATTTGTACAAGAGTAACTTAAAATTTCAGAGGAATCATTATTCTGAGGATAAGAGGTTAAGTCATTTCAGGGACGTGTCTGCCCATGGGAATTGAAGCTGCCACTTCTGAAGTGACGTCGCTGTTGGCTTGCATGATGTCAATCGGTCAGTGATGACCGGATCAGTGTGAGCTCTGGTTGTGTACTTTGTAGCAGAGGTGCTGTCTCACTGTACTACAGCAGTCTCGGGCCGAGCGAGTACCTGACGTCACCCCAAGGGCTGATCAGTGCTGTTGTGAAAAAACCTGTATGCCTCGGCCTCAGCAGAGGTGCGTATAGAGATGTAACCCACTGGCCGCGCCGTCGCTACTCTGCACTGAGCGAGCCCATGACGTCACTGCAACAGTGCCGTGCGCAAGCAGTGGCATGCTGCGGCCTACGGGATGTTGGTAGTACTGACCGCAGTTGTAAGCAACGGGCTACGAGCGGTCAGTAAAAAAAATGGTTCAAATGGCTCTGAGCGCTATGCGACTCAACTGCTGTGGTCATCAGTCCCCTAGAACTTAGAACTACTTAAACCTAACTAACCTAAGGACATCACACACATCCATGCCCGAGGCAGGTCAGTAGAGCAGTGTTTAGTGGGATGGTGGGATTTCTGTATTTCTGTCGTAACGCAATAAAAGGGCTCGGAAAATAAGCGGGGTCTACAGAGGAAGGAGCGTATGTCAAGGAAAATGGTAGTAAAAGAAAAGTTAATTAGTAATGAGTAGAGAACCTCACAGCTTGAAGCGAATCTTAAAAGATCAGTTTGGACTGCATTAAAGCCCATTTTAAATGGCGTTAGGATAATTGTTCATTTTGTTTGATGTTCGCTGTGCTGTGAAATTTACTCTCATGCTGAAGGGTGAAGTGGCAATTCGCACATTTCTCGCTATCCATGCGTGTCTAATAAGCACGAGGAACGACTTCCTAAACCTGCTCAAGGTGTAACTGTCGATAAATAGGTGGCTATGTGTGTACGAGATGTTAGGTCAATTCGAACTATAAGAGGTGAAGGACTTAGGGATCTTGTTCAGACGTTAATTGACACTGCAAAGGCCATTATGTCTCACCCCATAGCTGTGTCGCGGTACATGGCAGAAAGTGCTAAAAGCCTACGACAAATAATTATGCTTGAGGTAATTGCTTATATAACAGAAGGTGAATACTCAGCACCTACAGACATGTGGACATCCAGTGCGCAAAGAACCATTATCTGACACATACTGTCTCCTGTTTCATTGACTGGTCTCTCAGATCTCGCATTTTGTTTGCAACTCGGTTTCCAGATGAATCAAAAACTGGCGGTAACATTCTAATAGAAATGTTTCGACGATTTATGTCTCTTGGTATCCACGACTCTATTTTAAAAAACATGCAGCATACAACTGATCAAGATACCAACATCGTCGTTGCACTGCGTGATTATTCACGATTGAATTGTTCCTGCCATATGATAAATAAAAGGCTACGAAATAATTTTGACGAGGAGAATATGGGCGTCAATTGTCAGTAAGTTGATGGTCTTTTGACTGTGTCGAAAGGACGCGTCAATAACGTAAACAAAACTAGTCTTGATGCTCTTGTTAGGTCTCTGAGCCACTCTAACGATACTCGCTGGAATAAGAAGCTGATAACATTAGAATGATTTACGGTATGGATGCTATCCTATTGCTGTAATTCTTATACGAAATGGTTTATTTTAAAGCTTTTAAAATGTAAGGGTTTTTGTAGCTCTTCAAAGCAGCGTCCAAGGAATTAGAACTAGAGGAATCATCTACACTGCACCTTCTGTTGCATGGACAATGACAATGTTGAAGCATTTGAGACACGCGCCCCAGTGCGGAGAATCTTCTTAAATCGGACTTTAACATAAACGCCTCAAATTACACTTAGATGAAAAGCTATATGTCCAGATATACTGTGAGGTAGCAACTTTCCTCTGGCCACTATTCGTCATTTAAAATATGATATATGAAGATAAGAAGCGTAAAGTCATGAAACAGATACAATAGTTTTCCTTCCTCCTTACTTCTCCAGTCCCAGAATACACTCTAACGACATTTCCCTTTACTGCATCTCCAACCGTCTTTTCGTTTTGTTCTCTTTTGTGGGTTTTAACGGAACTGGCTTACCTTTCGATCTATAAATAGTTATCTCAATGTACTCTGCTCTTCTGGAAGTTACAAAAATAACATTTAATGTTCAGAAATAGGATAGACGCTCATTCCTACATGTTCCTCCACAACTGGTAACACGTGAATTCTTGGGAATCCACGAATGAAATTTTGAATCTTATCCACATACACAGTAAAATATGGATTTTGATGTCCTCAGGTAAAAGGAAGAGAGGTATAATCAGGATGGACATGTATTACAGATTCCTCCCCCCCCCCCCCCCCCCCAAACAAAAAAATTATGTTGAAGCCCATAAATTCTGCTACACACGTATTTCGTAAACATAAAAAAAGAAAAATTTCTTGGTGTCTTACGTTTGTCTACGATACATTTGACTACGATACTGGCTGTTACATGAGAACTCATTCATGTCGTGTACAAGAAAATTTAAAGATTGGTGTATACAGGAAAAACAATACATTGTTTGACATGTTTTAAATAAACAGTTTGACAAATCATTTACATTGGCACTTGAATTATTTGCACAAGATACAATAACTTATAATTTAAAAGGTGTCAATGATCTGAGGATAAGAGGTCAAGTCAGTTCAGGGAAGTGTCTGCCCGTGGTAATTGATGCAGCCACTGCTGGAGTGACTTCGAAGTTGGCTTTTATGACGTCAGTCGGTAAGTGACGACCGGCTGAGTGTGAGCTCTGGTTGTGCAGTTTGCCGCTGAGGACATCATCGCAGTGCGGCCCGTCCAGGACCGTGGCCATATAAGCCTTGCCTCGCGGTGCCGGTTCGGGCGGGGCAGCCGCATCGAGGTCCGATGGGCAGCACGGTGCAGAGTCGTGCATGGAGGCACAGCCCGCGAGCTGCGGAGGCTATTAACTACAGCAGTCTTGGGCCGAGGGAGTCCCTGACGTCCCCCCCCCCCCCCCCCAGGGCCGAGCAGTGCTGTTGCGAAAGAACCTGTATGTAACGGCCTCAGCCGAGTTGCAGATAAAGACGCAGCCCACGGGCCGCGGCCTCACTGCCGCGCACTGAGCAAGACTGTGACGTCACTGCACCAGTGCCGTGTGCAAGCACTGGTGTGCTGCATCTACGAACTGTTGGTAGCACTGACCGCAGTTGCGAGCTACGGGCTATGAGCGGTGAAACAAGCAGTGTTTATTGGAGTGATGGGATTTCTTCATTTTTTACGTAGCACTTAATATGAGCGCGGAAAGCAAACGTGGTTTGCAGAAGAAGGAGTGCATGTCAAGAGAAAGGGAAATAAAAGAAAACCTAATCAGTGGTCAGTAGGGAACCACCAGCCTGGAGCGAATTTTAGAAGTTAAGTTTGGACCTTGTTAATGTCTATTGTAGATGGCGTTAGGAAAGGTGTTCATTTTGTTTGCTGTTCAGTGTGCTGTGAAATTTACTCTTATTCTGAAGGGTAAAGTGGCACTTCGTACATTTCTCGCCATCCAAGTGTGTCTAATAAACAAAGGTCTTATGTGGACGAGAAACGACTTCCAAAACCAGCTCAGGAGCTATCTGTCGATAACTGAGTTGCTATGTGTGCAAAGGACATAAGGTCGTACGGAACTGAAAGAGGTGAGGACTTATGGATCTTTTTCAGACATTAGTTGACACCGCAAAGGCTAATATATCTCACCCCACAACTGTGTCGCGGTACATGGCAGAAAGAGCTAAAACATAATTATTTCTGAGGTAATTGCTCATGTAACAGAAGGTGAATACTCAGCAAATACGGATATGTGCACGTCCAGTGCAAGAAGAAACATTTAGCTGGCATATACTCACTCCTGTTTCATTGACTGGACTCTCAGATTTCGCATTTTGTTTACAACCCAGTTTCCAGATGAATCACAAACGGTCGCTAATATTCTAAGAGAATTGTTTAGACGATTAATGTCTCTTGGTATCCACGATTCTACTTTGAAAGACATACAGCACATGCCGGCCAGTGTGGCCGAGAGGTTCTGGACGCTTCAGTCTGGAACCACACCACCACTATGGTCGCAGGTTCGAGTCCCACCTCGGACATGGATGTGTGAGATGTCCTTAGGTTAGTTATGTTTAAATAGTTCTAAGTTTTAGGGGACTGATGACCTCAGAAGTTAAGTCCCATAGTGCTCAGAGCCATTTGAACCATGCAGATCATGACTGATCAAGGTACCAACATTGTCGTGGCATTGCGCGATTATTCACGACTGAATTGTTCCTGCCATACGCTAAATACAGGGCTATGAAATAATTATGATGCCGAGTATATATGCGTTAATTGTCAATACGTTCATGGTATTTTGACTGCGGCGAAAGAACACATTACTTACGTAAGGAAAAGTGGTCTTCTTAATGCTCTTTATAGATCACTGAGCCGGGCTTACGATACTCGCTGGAATAAGCAGCTGACAATGTCAGAATGTCTTCGTGCAAGAAGCTCTATGAGAAGGAAGAAATAGCCCAAAATGAAGGTACTGATAATACGCTGATGAAAGAACTTTTTACGATATGTATGCTATTCGATTACTGTAATTCTTATACGCAGTCGTTTATTTTATAGCTTTTAAAACATAATGGTTTTTGTAGCACTTCAACACGGCGTCCAAGCAATTAGAACTGGATAAATTACCTACACTGCACCTTCTCTTGACATGGACGATGGCAATATTAAAGCATTTGAGTCAGGCACCCAAGGGCAGAGAAACTTCTGAAACTGGACTTTTACATAAACGTCTCAAATTGTTGTTATATGAAAGCTATTTGTCCAGAGATACTGTGAGGTGGCAACTTTCCTCTGGCCACCATTCGTCATTTAAAAATGATATCTGAATATAATAGGCGTAAAGTCATGGAAAGGATACAATAGTTTAGCTTCCTCACTCTTTTCTGTTTGTTCTCGCTAGTAGGTTCGTACGGAAGCGGCTTACCTTGCAATCTAGAGGTAGTTTTCTCAATGTACTCTGCTCATCTGAGAGTTATAAAAATAACATTTAATGTTCTGAAATAGGAGAGACGCTCGTTCCTAAGTGTTCCTCCACAACTGGTAACATGTGAATCCTTGGGAATATATGTTGTCCTAAATCAGAGTTTGAATTTTGGCCGTATGTGCACTGAAATATGAATTTTGCTGTCCTCCGCTAAAAAGAAGTGAGAAGTAGTGAGACTGGACATGGATTTTATAGCCCCACCCCATCAAAGAATAAATCTCGTTGAAGCACATAAATTCTGCTGCTCCATTTCCTGGATTTATAGTTGTGCAATGGGATGATGGGAGTGAGACTTTCGGGTAGCCTACACTCGATGTTATTCAACATCAACACTGAACAAGCAGTGAAGCAGGCACGGATAAATTTTGTAAACAGAATTAAATATCAGGGAGAAGCAATAAAGATTTGGAAGTTTATCGTTGACACTGCAGTTCTGTCAAGGACAGCACAGAACGTGGAATAACAATTGAGTGGAAGAGATAGATCCCTGAAAAGGGATTATAAGACAACCCTCTATGTGACTAAATGAAAGGAAATGGAACGTATTTGAATTAAACCTAGTAGTATTAACGGATTTTCCATAACGTGCACTACAAAAAGGGGTGTAATATATGACCAAAATAAAAAAATACGGATTTCGTTATTTTAAGTTGTCTTTTAGGCACCACATACTTTTAAAAGGTATATTTATGCTTAAGTAGTGTCCCAAACTTGAAAATATGAATATGACACATGTACTGAAAATTCACATCCACTGAGAAGACCTAAATTTTTGCGTTAAGCTTCACTGAAAAATTTAAAACCATTACGGAATCTGGTAGAAGAATTCATTAAAAATCACAAATATATTGTTCTGAGAATTTTAAAATATAATGTACATGACTAGATTATAGTATTCTGAAAAGGTGGGCATAAAGTACCCCTTCCCTCTCCCTTGGTATTGGGAGGGTTAAATTGGGCAGTGTTAAGGGCATCTGATTACGAAATGAGACACTACAACGACTATTGGGCAGCAAAATAACTGATGATGGCCAAAGTAGAGAGGATACAAAATGAAGACTGACTATAGGTAGAAAAGTATTAATGAAAAATGGGGATTTGCTAACATCGAACATAAATTTAAGTGTTAGGAAGAATTTCTTGAAGATATTTGTATGGTTTCCAAGCTGCTGCTCCAGGCGGGTGAAAAATTATTGTGCGCACTGGAAAATACTGAACGCGAAAATGAAGATTTGGCCTTGTCTGACTACCCCCTGAAGCAGACCATACGATCTCTTAACGCTGACGTTATTTCCTCCTTCTTGCTCTTTAACATATAAATGACAACATAAAAATAAATGAATAATTAACGGAACTAGTAACTACTAAATAATAAATGTTGTTTCCGCTTATACATTTATTGTAGATTAAACGGCCTATATACTGAAAGGGTACACTACCGCCCGACATTGAAAATAGGTACAACATTCTTCGTTATTCCTGTCATAACAACATAGTTTTTCTAATAATAACTCAATTTCAGTTAATACAGAGAAGCTGGATACCAGTGTAGGAAAGAATGACAATTTATTTATTTAATTGATCGCATGTGGACTCCCACAAAATAAATCCCTACATCCAATTTGGTGATATCTGTGGAATTAATGAATGTATGGTCGTCTGCTAACCGCAGATAGTGAATGTGAATATATGATCATCTTTGAGACGGTCCATTGGTCACCTTTGGTGGAACCAAAGAGATGAAATATACCTGAGCTTTGAGCGCCTGAAATGTGGCTAACCAATGGGTAGTATGGTCTTCCCCCACCTGGCGAAGGTTCGAGCTGACATGAAGAACGGCCATGTTTTGGGCATTCTGGATCTTGTGTTGGTAAGACCTGTCTTAGGTGTGCTTCGTAAAGACAAAAGAGTGGATAGAATGGTATACATGTGGAATACTTAAGAGTAGTTTGGAAAAATTCTTTCTCTATTTCAGGAACTTTTGCGGGGAGAATTAAATGTCAGGCAGATAATATTAAGGGGATAGTAGTAATCTTCGGAAGTGACCAACGGTCACAATGAAATCCCGTGTAGCAATAAGTTGAAATACTTCCGAGTGTGTAAGTTAAGCTGAATTACTAGCGTGTGTACTATAAGTCGGAAATATTTAGGAAATGGCGTGTGCAGAACTTGAAATTAGAGACGAGTACTTCCACGTGGTGAGTACTGTGTGAGTCTCAATCTGTGTATGAGACAAAGGATAAAGAGAAGTACTCGTTCGTGGTATCAGATGAGGACTCGCGTGAGTGATGAATATGTTCTAAATATTACTTTGCGTGTGACGCTTGATTCAAACTATAATCCTCTGAGAGAGAAGCAAGGTGAGTCAGCCGTCAATCCAGAAACGCCACTTGGCTTCCATTGACCAGGAAGACGTGCACATATCCTCCAGAGTTCATAGTAGGAAAGAAAAGTTGTGTGAAACTGGGATAAATACTAATTGAAGTGATGTGATTATAACGTTGTGATTATTCTTTGTATTGTATGTTGCCAGTGTGATGTATTTCATGAAATTTAAGTATGTGTGGTTCGCATGGAAGAGTAAAAAGATAGTTTCAGAGGCAGTGGGTAATTCATGTTCCTTTTTGTACCACGCGGTCTGGAGGAAATTTTCGTGATGATGAGTGTGAGATATAGCAAAATATCCACCATCCTATCCAGAAAGTGCCCTGTAGCATAAAATATTATGGGACCATAAGATAGAGAATCACCAATGTAAAGCCATGCCCACTGGGCGCAATTTCTCATGTGTTATTGTTGTAGGTTATAGAATTTGTGTGTTTAGTTTATAGAATTTATCGGAATAAATAAGATAGTGAAAAGAAAAAGATTGGTGGCCTTTTCCTTCGAATAGTATGTCGTCATGATACCCAGGATCTATAATGTGTGCGCCATTCATATTCAGTGCGATGGCCACGTGTTGATAAAAGCCGTTAAATAAGAAAGAAAATGTGGTATTGCCAGTGCGTAGTGAACAGTCAGAGTTGTGTTAATTACTAATAGTCAGATTTGCGTTTCCGTTTCCGTTCCGTAATACTGAAACAGGAGAATAACTTGTAACTTAATTGTGAGTACTAGAGTTCATGTTACTCGATAAAAAAGAATGAGTCCACTCGCTTGGCAGACCACTCATCTTGCAGGCCTCACTGCTTGATGCCACAGTATGAGCAAGGCATGTGGATGCTTCGCAATGTATTACAAATGTTTATATGTCGATGTGCAAGGGTCATAAAGAGACACAAATGAATTTCCTGACTAATGGTTCAAATGGCTCTCAGCACTATGGGACTTAACATCTGAGGTCATCAGTGCCCTAGAACTTAGAACTACCTAAACCTAACTAACCTAAGGACATCACACACATTCATGCCCAAGGCAGGATTCGAACCTGCGACCATAGCGGTCGCGCGGTTCCAGACTGAAGCGACTAGAACCGTATGACCACAACGGCCGGCTCCTGACTAATATTATTGATCAACTGCCAAAATCTGCCCTTTTTTATGGATACGCGATCTAATGTAAATAACGCGAAATGACAGACATCATGTAAGTCCCAAAGTCTAGAAGACACTATTTTCAAAGATGATTTACAGTGGTGTGCAACCTCAGTGGAAATGAAAGATATGTGATCACAGTCGTTCAGCTTTATGGCCCTAATATTCCGAAGCAATCAATCTCAACCAATGTACTGCGTCCTGTGCGTCGGAGTGAGGGTTCACGTACCTTCCTTTTTCTTGACATGCACTCCTTCTTCTGCAAACCACCTTTACTTTCGGCGCTCATTTTGTGAAATGGAAGAAATCCTACCTCTCCATCAAACACTGCTCTACTCACCGCTCGTTGCCCGTAACTCGCTACCAACAGCCCGTAGGCCGCACCACTGCACTGTTTGCGCACGGCACTGGTGCAGTGATGTCACGGGTTCGCTCAGTGTGGAGCAGCGAGGCCGCGGCCCGTGGGTTGCGTCTCTATGCGGAACTCTGCTGAGACCCTGGCATAGAGGTGCTTTCGCAACAGCACCGCTCGGCCCTTGGTGTGACGTCAGGGACTCGCTCGGTCCGAGACTGCTGTAGTCCAGTGCGGGAGCATGACTCTGCACCGTGTTGCGCATCGAACCTCGATGCAGCTGCCCCTGCTGAACCGGTAGTGCGAGGCAAGTCTCGCACGGCTGACATGGGTACGGTCCTGGACGGGCATCGCCTCGATGCCCACGTCTGATGCGAAGTCCACAACCAGAGCTCGTATTCAGCCAGTCGTTACCGACCGAGTGACATCATACAAGCTAACTGCGAAGTCAGTCCAGCAGTGGCTGCATCAATTCCCACGGGCAGAAACGTCACTGAAATGACTTAACCCCATATCCTCAGAACATTGATACCTGTAAAGTTAGTGTATCTTTTACAAATTTCTCCCATGCCAATGTAAATGATTTGTCAAATTGTTTACTTAAAACATGTCAAATTGTGTACTATTTTTTCTTTTATACACTATTCTCGTAATTTTGTTGTACTGACTATTTAAATGACTCCCCATGTAACAGCCAGTATCGTAGACAAATGGGTCGTAGGAAATAGTAAGACACCAAGAAAATTTTTCTTTCTTTATGTTTATGAAGTATGTGCGTACCAGAAAGTTCACAAATGTTAATAAGTACATGTAATAACTACTACGATATTGAAGAACAGAGAAGCTTTCACATTTTTAAAAATGGTTCAAATGGCTCTGAGCACTATGGGGCTTAACATCTGTGGTCATCAGTCCCCTAGAACTTAGAACTACTTAAACCTAACTAACCTAAGGGCATCACACACATCCATGCCCGAGGCAGGATTCGAACCTGCGACCGTAGCAGTCACGCGGTTCCGGACTGCGCGCCTTAACCGCGACTTCACATTTTTTCATCAGCTACGAGATGTCTTCCTGTTTCGTATCGTCCTTTGTGTTTGAGCTTTGGCTATGTATGCACCTCTCTTGTTAGCTCTTGTCGTTGTTGTGCTCTTCAGTACAGAGACTGGTTTGCTGCAGCTCTCCATGTTACTCTATCCTGTGCAAGCTTCCTCATCTCCCAGTACCTACTGCAACCTACATCCTTCTAAATCTGTTTAGTGTCTTCATCTCTTGGTCTCCCTCTACGATTTTTACCCTCTACGCTGCCCTCCTAACTAAATTGGCGACCCCTTGATGCCTCAGAATATGCCCTACCAACCTATCACTTCTTCTAGTCAAGTTGTGCCACAAATTTTCTCTCCTCTTTAAGTCTATTCAGTACCTGCCCGTTAGTTATGTCATCTACCCATCTAATCTTGGGTATTATTCTGTAGCACCACATTTTGAAAGGTTATTTACTCTACTTGTCTAAACTATTTATCGTCAACGTTTCACTTCCATATATGACTACACTCCATTCAAATACTTTCAGAAACGACTTCCTGACACTTAAATCTATACTCGATGTTAACAAATTTCTGTTCTTCAGAAACGCTTTCCTTGCCATTGCCAGTCTACGTTTTATATCCCCTCTACTTCGACCATCATCAGTTATTTTGCTCCCCAAATAGCAAAACTCATTTACTACTTTAAGCGTCTCATTTCCTAATCTAATTCCCGCACCATCACCCGATTTAAGTGGACTGCATTCCATTATCCTCGTTTTACTTCTGTTGATTTTCATCTTATATATTCCTTTCAAGGCACTGTCCATTCCGTTCAGCTGCTCTTCCAAGTCCTTTGGTATCTCTGACAGAATTACAATGTCATCACCGATCCTCAAAGTTTTTATTTCTTCTCCATGGATTTTAATTCCTGCTACGAAATTTTTCATTTGTTTCCTTTAATGCTTGACTTATATACAGATTGAATAACATCGTGGATAGACTTACAACCCTGTCTCAGTCCCTTCCCAACCACTGCTCCCCTTTCATTCCCCTCGACTCTTATAACAGCTATCTGGTTTCTGTACAAATTGTAAATAGGAATTCGCTCCCTGTATTTTTCCCCTGTCACCTTTAGAATTTGTTAGAGTGTGTTCCTGTCAACATAGTCAATAGCTTTCTCTGTCTACAAATGCTAGAATCGTCAGTTAGCCTTTCCTTAATCTTTATACTAAGATACGTGGTAGGGTCAGTATTGCCCCACGTGTTCCAATATTTCTACGGAACCCAAACTGAACTTCCCCCCAGGTCGGCTTCTAACACTTCACCCATTCGTCTGTAAAGAATTCGTGTTAGTATTTTGCAGGCATTGTTTATTAAACTGATGGTTCGGTAAATTTCACAAATGTCAACACCTCCTTTCTTTGGGATTGGAATTATTATATTCTTCTTGAAGTCTGAGTGTATTTCGCCTGCCTCATACATCTTGCTCACTAGGTGGTAGTATTTTGTTAGGCCTGGCTCTCCCAAAGCTGTCATTAGTTCTAATGGGATGTTTTCTACTCCTGGGACCTTGTTTCGACTTAGGTCTTTCAGTGCTCTGTTAAACTCTTCACCCAGTCTCATATCTCCTATTTCATCTTCATGAACATTCTCTTCCATTTCTATAATACTGTCCTCAAGAACATCGCCCTTGTAAAGACCCTCTATATACTCTTTCCATCTTTCTGCTTTCCCTTCTTTGCTTATTACTGGAATTCCATCTGAGCTTTTCATATTCATGCAAGTCGTTCTCTTTTCTCCAAAGATCTCTTTAATTTTACAGTAAGCCGTATCTAACTTACCCCTAGTGATATACGCCTCTACATCCTTACATTTGCCCTCTAGCCAGCGCTGCTTAGCCATTTTGCACTTCCCGTCGATCTCATTCTTTGGACTTATGTATACTTTTTTGCCTGCTTCATGTAATGCGTTTTTGTATTTTCTCCTGTCATCAATTGAAGTAAAACAAAACAGACGAGTCGTTGATGAATCAGGATATACCCTATTAAACAAAGTTGTGCCACAAATTTCTTGTCTTCCCCACTTCGACTCAGTATCTTCTTATCAGTTATTCGATCTGCAGTGCCACCACTAATTTTCGGCGCTACTGAGTAAAATTGTGATGTTGCCATCGCTGTTGCAAAAAATCTTGGGATTGGGCCAGCTCAGAGACGACCAAACACCATTACGTCAGATGCAGCAATGCCACTGGCAGATTCCCACATTGTGCTAAAGGAAAGGCCATAACAACGACGCAGCAGAAAGGCGTTGGTAAGCCAGTAACAACACATCCAATCAACAGACTTCTTATGACCTACATGGTTATAAGCTATGATTTGCAAAGCAAGAACGCTCTGTCCTAACATAAATTAGCATTATTTTCAGTCAAAGGTATCTCAATCTCGTAGTTACTATTTAAAAGGAGAGGTATATGCCGCTGCACGAGGCGACATCAGGCTACATTCAGCCACCACGAGATTTCGCCTCCACTAACTGTGGGCCCCTGCTGCTGGTTTTAAGGTCTGTGCTGTGTGTTCAGCATCTTCCAGCCTGTGGGCCAATTACCAGGTGCAACCAGCCTTCCGCCATAGAAGGCAGTCGTTTGAGGCCATGGCCACCTGTTGCGTCAGTTCCATAACACTCGTGCCTTCAGCTCACGTTATGGAGGATGTTGCACCACAGAATGTTCTAGTTTGTTCATCAGTGAAATGTATGTCTGACAGTGAAGTTTTTATGAGCAGCCACGGATCATCATCCCGACAACAATACACCAGCTCAACTCAGACCTCCACGTGTACAGGTCATACATCGTGGACCTCCACATTTTGATGACAGCCTTACCAGCCACCCTTCCTGGAGACGATAACTCTCCACTACCTCAGGGTTGCAGTTTCCTCGACACAGCATCAGTGTGCTGTATTTAAGTGCACTGTCAGTTATATTTTTTTCTGCTGCAAATATCAAGCCGAGTCAGAACACCGCTAGCATGTTTTCAGTTCTGTTTCCATGTGTGAATTTCTCAAGTAAACTCAGACTGTGTTCTGAGGATGTGTAAGTATGAGCGTTATTTTATCCTATTATCAATGAGTGTGTCTCATTGTCTGGAAGTGTATAAGGTGTTAATCATGCGTAACTTCTTAGGAGGGAAGATAAGTTTTGTCGAGATGTCAGAGTTTTGTGGTAGTTTCTAATGGGCAATTTATTTCATTTTGAGCAATAAGTGTGGCTCACTACGTTTAAGCATGACTAGCCGCTCAGATGAAGAAGTTAAGCTACAGTAAGCGTTAGGGTAGAATTTGATTGTGTGTCCTTGTCGTCGTACTGTTTTGTTCTCCTCGTATGTTTTTTTCATAATTAGTGAGGTATAGCCTGGCGCAGAGGTTCCGAATTTCTGGAGCCTACACCTGATGTGGAGGGAAGTACATGTGCCGATGATCTTTGTGTCATGCAGAGTGCAAATGACGACAGTAATTTTGTTGTAGATATTTGAGAGGTGACGCAGAAAGCTATCAGTAAGGCTCGTGGTATTGCAGATTGGTAGCGAAATGGTACAGACGCATTTAGTGTTTTCGAAGGCCGCAGATTCGGCACCATATTTGACGGCCCTATCTCCTCAAAATGTAGAAGGAGAACAACAGGAATTGTTACCAGAATGAGATTTTCACTCTGCAGTGGAGTGTGCGCTGATATGAAACTTCATGGCAGATTCCTTGCCCGCGAAAGGCAAACGTCCCGAGTTTGAGTCTCGGTCGGGCACACAGTTTTAATCTGCCAGGAAGTCTCACAACAGGAAATGTGTTTGTAAGGGTTATGATCGGGACGACAAGGCTTGTGGCAGTGGATCAGGAGATTTACGAAAGTGACAACACTTGCAGTGTATTGCGTGATGCAGGAAAACTCTGCCGTGCAAACTCAGGGCTAGATGTTCTCATCAAGCATCATGCTGAAACTGACTTTTGATGACGATCGGTGGAACCCAGGTGGATAATGTTCAAGCTGGCGGAAGCAGTCACCAGTGAAATACTGTCGTAGGGTTCGTTTATCATGATAGGACAAATACGGGCAAAATCACTAATGCCTATTTCTGATAGTGCACAAGGCACTGGGAAGGTGCTTTAGGTGACCGAAGGTGTTGCTAACTTATACAATTCTGGACTTCGTCTCCGAGTAGGGAATCGTCGTTGAGTAGGCAGCGTGTGTGAAAGTTCGCATTTCTTGTCTGTAGAACACAGAGAAAAGAAGATAGTATTAGATTTTACTAGTCAGAATACAGCCTTCTGCCGTCCTAGTGTTTAATGAATTTTTTATTTTTTGGCTGGAGTTTGTATCTCTTTATGTCCATTGCACATCGACATACAAAGATTTGTAATATATAAAGGGGTTTTAATCTACTAAAAATGTATAAGCAGAAACGACATTAATATTTAGTAGTTACTAGCCCCCCTAATCATTCATTTATTTTTATGTTGTTATTTATATGTTAAAGAGCAAGAAGGGGGAAACATTATCACCGTCACGAGATCCTAAGGTCTGCTTCGCGGGGTAGGTAGACGGGGCATAATCTTTATTTTCGCTTTCAGTATTTTCCATTGCGCACATTCATTTCTACACCCGCATTTCAGTATCCAAAACATCTTCAATACAATTAGCCTTATTGATAGCTTTCTTTGTCACCTCCTAATTATCTACAACAAAATTACTGTCGGCAGTTGCACTCTGCATGACACCAAAATCATAGGCACATGCACTTCCCTCCACATCTGGTTCAGGCTACAGAAATTCGCAATTTCTCCGCCAGGGAATCACGCACACAATCATGCAAACAACAAACGAGGAGAACAAAACAGCATGACGACGAGGACACTTAATCTAATTCCATCCTAACACTTAATGTTGCGTAACTTCTCCACTTGAGCGGCTACTCACGACTACTACTTCACGTGCTTATACATAGTGAGCCACATTTATTGCTCAAAGTGAAATACGTTGGACATTAATAACGGCGAAAACTACCACAAAACTCCGACATTCGAACAGATATCACCTTCCCCTCCTAAGAATCTATGCATGGTTAACATCTTATACACTTGCAGACAACCATACTCAGAACAGAGTTTGAGTGCACTTGACACAAGTCACACATGGAAACAGAAAAGAAAAGCTGCTTATGCGTGTACTAACTCAACTTGATACTCGAAGGGAAAAAAAAAATAGTCAGTGCACTCACCCACTGCGCACTGATGCTTTATGTCGAAGAAACTGCAATCATGAGGAAATAGGGAGGCATCGTCTCCACATAGGTTGACTGGTAAGGTTCCTCTCTCAGTGAAATATACAGGTGACACACACTTCTGACATCAAAATGTAGAGGTTTAGGATGGATACCCTCTACACGTGGAGGTCTGAGTTGAGGTGGTGGATTGTTGTCGCGATGATGATCCGTGGGTGTTCATAAAAACTTCAATGTTTGTCATACATTTTACTGAAGAACATACTAGAACATTCCATGGTGCAATATCCTCCATAGTGTGTGCTGAAGACAGCGGGTTTTAAGGAACTGACGAAACAAGTGGCCATGGTCGCAAACGACTGCTCCTATAGCGGAAGGCTGGTTGCACCTGATAGTTAGCCCACTTGCTGGAAGATGTTGAGCCCACACAACTGATCTTAAAACCAGCAGCAGGGGCCTACAGGTAGTGGAGGCCATATCTCGTGGTGGTTGCCTGAAGCATCATGTCGCCTCGAGGAGTGGCATACAGCTCTTCTCGTAAGTATTAGCTGCCAGACTGAGACACCTTTGACTGATAGCAATGGTAATTTATGTTGGGCCACAGCGTTCTTGCTTCGCAAATCACAGCATCCAACCTTGTAGACCAGAAGAAGTCTGTTGATTGGAAGTGTAGTAACTGGCCTAAAAACGCCTTTCTCCTGTGTAGTCATTACGGTGGTGCCACCCCCTTTCCTGGAGCACAATGTGGGAATCTGCATCGGACGGAATAGTGTTTCGTCTGATTACCTTACCAGTTAAGTCCCATAAGATTATACAAACATTTGAACATTGAACTAAACTCTGCTCTCCTCACTGCTCGCAGCCCGTAGCTCACAGCTGCGGTCAGTGCTACCAACAGCACATTGGCCGCAGCACGTCACCGTTTGCGCAAGGCACTGATGCAGTGACGTCACAGCCTCGCGCAGTGCGGAGCAGTGAGGCTGCGGCCCGTGGGCTGCATCTCCATACGCGACTCTGCTTAGCCCGTGGCACACAAGTTATTTCGCAACAGCACTGCTCGGCGCTTGGGGTGACGTCAGGGACTCGCTCGCTCGCGCGGCCCGAGACTGCTGTAGCCCAGTGCGGCCGCATGACTCTGCACGGTGCAGTCCGTCGGAGCACCATGTGACTGCCTAGCTAAACCGGCTGCGCTAGGCAAGGATAGCACGGCTGTGATATCTACTACACTCCTGGACCTGCCGCGCTTTGATGCCCACCTCTGCTGCAAACTGCACAATGAGAGCACAGTCCCAGCCGCTTGTAACCGTCCGATTGGCATCATACAAGCCAACTACGACGTCACTCCAGCAGTGGCTGCATCAATTCCCACAGGCAGACTCATCCCTGAACTGACTTAATCTTGTTGTACACAACGTGAATGACTACTCATGTAACAGCCAGTATCGAGGTCAAATACATCGCAGGTAAATGAAAGACACCAAGAAAATTTTTCTTTGTTTATGTTTATGAAATATTTGTGTACCAGAAAGTCCACAAATGTTAATAAGTACATGTAATACTTTCTACGAAAATGAAGAACAGAGAAGCCTTCTCATTTTTTCTGAGACCAGCTAGGAGATGCCTTCCTGCTTCGTATTGTCCTTTGTTCTTCAGCTTTCGCTATGTATGCATCCATCTTGTTAGCTCTTAAGCAATACGAATATACGACGGGCGTTTGAAAAGGCCGTGCAAAAATAAAAACTGCTTACGTGTTTGTGGTAATTTTTTTAATTTTTGAACATAGCCTCCTTTTAGACTTATACACTTCGTCCAACGCTGTTCTAATTTGTAGATCCCTTCCGAATAATAGGAATTGTCCAAGGCTGCAAAATAGCTAATAGTTGCTGCAATCACCGCCTCGTCTGAATAAAATATTTGTTCCACCAACCATTTCTTTTAAACTGGGGAACAAATGGTTCAAATGGCTCTGAGCACTATGGGACTTAACTACTGTGGGCATCAGTCTCCTAGAACTTAGAACTACTTAAACCTAACTAACCTAAGTATATCACACACATCCATGCCCGAGGCAGGATTCGAACATGCAACCGTAGCAGTCGGGCGGTTCCGGACTGCGCGCCTAGAACCGCTAGACCACCGCGGCCGGCGGGGAACAAATAGTAGTCCGAGGGAGCTACGTCTGGAGAATTGGGGGGTATGGGAAACGAGCTGGAATCCTATTTCCATTAATTTTGCCACCAGAACTGCTTAGGTCTGTACTGGTGCATTGTCATGATGGAAAAGGTCCGTCCTATAATAATGAGTAATATTCACATGTAATAGTTTACCCTTTTTCAGATTGTCGATGAGGATTATCCCTTGCGAATGCTAAGAGACAGTCGACATAACCTGGCTGGCCGAAGGAATGGTCTTCGCCTTTTTGCCTTTTTGGTGCAGATTCTCCCTTGGTAACCTATTGTTTAGATTATTGTTTGGTTTCAGTGGTATAGTAATGTATCCATGTTTCATCCACAATGACGAAACGACGCTCAAAGTCCTGCGGACTCTTCTGAACAGCTGCAAACCATCCTTGCAACACTTCACACGATTCCATTTTTGGTCAAGCGTGAGCAATCGCGGAACGCATCTTGTGGATAGCTTTCTCATATCCAAATGTTCATGCAAGATATTATGTACCCGTTCATTCGAGATGCCCACAGAACTAGGAGTCTCACGCACCTCAACCCATCTGTCATCCATTACCATATTATGGATTTTATCATCGATTTCTAGAGTGGTAACCTTCACAGGGCATCCAGAACGTTCAGCATCACTTGTGCCCATATGGCCACGCCTAAAATTTTGAAATCACTTATAAACTGTTCTAATTGAGGGCACAGAGTCACCGCAAACTTTATTAAGCTTCTCATTAGTCTGCTGAGGCGTTTTGCCTTTCTTAAAGCAATGTTCAATCAACACACGAAATTATTTTTCGTCCATTTTTTGACAATCACTCGACTTCCTTGATTCACACGGATGCCAAACACAAAGAAATAGGCCAATATGACTGAAACCTGGTATGCGTTCTTTCCAAAGATGCTACTTACTAAACATGATCTCTAAAGGCGACGGTGGTGGAATCTCTCGGACTTAGCACAGACTTTTCAAAAGGCCCTCTTATTTAAGTATATTTAAATTAATACCTTTCGGATGTATTAATTTAACAAACTAAACATATGTCTTTGTATTAATGTCTTTATCAGCTTTATCAGCTTTTTGAAAGAAATGCAAAACAGCTGAGGCAGTCTGTGGGGGCCTTGTGGTTCTAGGCGCTTATGTCCGGGACTGTGCGACTGCTATGGTCGCAAGTTGGAATCCTTCCTCGGGCATGGATGTATGTGATGACCTTAGGGTGGTTAGGTTTAAATAGTTCTCAGTTCTAGGGGACTGATGACCTCAGATGTTAAGTCCCATAGTGCTCAGAGCCATTTTAACCAACTTAAAACTGCTGACGTGGAGCCCGTCCGCTATTGGTGTGATCCAAATACTGATTGGTAATTTATCAGATCTTTTATGGTGCACCAAAGACCCTACATTCTTAATAAAACGAAGTCCGATACTCATTTAACTATACAGCATAATGGGATAGACCGACCGCGTTATGCACTTGCCTTATGAAAATTACATTGGAGCCACATCTGTAAGTTTGCATTTTCTCGAACACAAACCTGGAGTAACAGTAAATCACAACACCAATCAACAAGCACTGCTCAGTTAATTTCAATTGGCAATACTGGGCTGACTACCAGCACGTAAGTGGTAGGTGATCACTACTATTTTCTTTACATTCTCTATCTTCCTTCAACCTTCCTGCTCTTGATAGATCACTGAGCCAGTTTAACGATACTTCCTGGAATAAGCAGTTGACAATGTTAGAATGTCTTTGTGCAAGAAGCTATCTGAGAAGGGAAAAATAGCACAAAATGAAGAAACTTATAATACGTTGATGAAAGAACTTTTTATGTTATGTATGCTATTCGATTACTGTAATTATTATACAATATCGTTTCTTTTATAGCTTTTAAAACATAAGGGTTTTTGTAGCTCTTCAAAGCGGCGTCCAAGGAATTAGAACTGATGAAATCACCTACACTGCACCTTCTGTTGACATGGGCAATGGCAATGTTAAAGCATTTGAGTCAGGTCCCCAGGACAGGGAGGTTTGTGAAATTGAATATTTACATAAACTCCTCAAATTATACTACGGTATTTGTCCAGAGATGCTGCGAGGTAGAAACATTCCTCTGGCGACCATTCGTCATTTAAAAATGGTATCTGAAGATAAGAGGCGTAAAGTCACGAAAAGGATACAATACTTTTCCTTCCCCATACTTCTCCAATCCCAGAATACGCTCTAACGACATTCTCCTTTACTGCATCTCCAACCGTCTTTTCTCTTTGTTCCCGCTAGTGGGTCCGAACGGGTATGGCGTACCTTTCGATCTAGAAATAGTTATCTCAGTGTTCTCTGCTCTTTTGCAAGTTACAAAAATAACATTTAATGTTCTGAAATAGGAGAGACACTCATTCCTACATGTTCCTCCAAAACTGGTAACATGTGAATCCTTGGGAATCCGTGTTGTCCTAAAATAAGTTTGAATTTTGCCGTATATGAACTGAAATATGAATTTTGCTGTCGTGCGGTAAAGAAAAAAGAGAAGACTAATGAGACTTGACATGTATTTCTCAGCCCCACCCCATCAAAGAACATATCTTGCTGAAATAAAGCATTTCGAAGTTTACCGGTGACACTGCAGTTCTGTGAGAGACAGCAAAGAACTTGGAATAACAGTTGAATAGAAGAGATAGTGCCCTGGAAGGGAATTATAAAATAACCTCCAACGGAAATAAATGATAGGTAATGGAACGTATTCGAATTGAACCTAGCAGTACCAACTAATTTTAAATAACGTTTACTACAAAGAGGGGCGTAATATATGACCAACACAAAGATATACTTATTTCGTTAATTTTCCTTGTCCTTTACGCACAACAAGATATGTAATGAAGACTGACTATAGCAAGAAAAGTGTTAATGAGAAAGAGGGATTTCGTAACATCGAATAGAAATTTAAGTGTTAGGAAGTATTACTGTAAGGTATTTCTATGGTTTCCGAGATGCTGCTTCAGGCGGGTACAAACATGACTGTGCGTAATGGAAAATATTGGTCGAGAAAGTAAAGACGTGCCCCTGTCTGGCTACCACCTGAAGCAGATCTTTGGATCTCGTAACGGTGATATTATTTTCTGCTTCTTGCTTTATAACATATAAATTACAACATAAAAATAAATGAATGATTAAGGGAACTGGTAACTACTATTTATTAATGTTTTTTTCTGCTTATACATTTATTGTAGATTAAAACCGCTTTATATATTACAAATGTTTATATGTCGATGTGCAATGGCCGTAAGGGTATACAAATGAATTTCCTGACTAATATTATTGATCAACTGTCCAAATGTGCCCCCTTTTATGTCTACGCGATCTAATATAAATAATGCGAGATGACAGACGTCATCTACGTCCCAAACACTAGAAGCAACTACTCTCAAAAAGATCGACAGCAGTGTGCAACCTCAGTATAAATGAAACTTACGTGATCACAGCTGTTCAGCTTTATAGTATTAACAAGCCAAAGCAATTACCAATATCACCGTATCTACTACGTCAGGTGCGTCTGAGTGATGGTTCTCGTACAAGTCTGCGACGATGGAAGATCTCCAGCCACAAAATATAAAAAAACCTCATTTAACACTTGGACGGCAGAAGGCGGTCCTCTGTCTAGTACAACCTAACACTATCGTTTTCTCTCTGTATTCTACAGACAAGAAATGCGAACTCCCACCCACAAGGACGGAATCCAGATAACGTCTCAATGTGAGTATTGACAGGGGAAGTGCTCTCAATCACTGAGCGCTGCGTACTCAACGAATGTTCACTACCCTGAGGCGAAGTCCAGAATCGTATATGATAGCAACATCTCCGGTCACCTAAAGCAAGTTATCAGTGCCTTGCGGCACTATATCATGCAAATTAAACATTAGTGATTTTGTCCGCATTTGTACTATCATAACAAACGAACATTGCGATGGTATTTCACTGGTGACAGCTGTCCCCAGCTTTAACATTATCCCCCTGAGTTACACTGCACGTCATCGAAAGTCAGTTTCGGCATGATGCTTGATGAGAAAGTCTAGCCCTGGGATTGCACAGTAGCCTTCGCCTGCATCACGCATTACACTGCTAGTGTTGTCACTTTGTCAATTTCCTGATCCACTGGCACAAGCCTTGCAAACACATTTCCTCTTTCTTCTCGTCCCACCTTATGAGGAGGCAGTGCCGTCAAAGATGGTGCCGAAACTGCGGCTTTCGGAAATTCTGAATGCGTTTGTACCATTTCAGTACCCAAAACATTTGCAATACAGTCAGCCATATTGATAGCTTTCAGTATCACCTCATAAGTATCTACAACAAAATTACTGTCGGCAGTTTCACTCTGCAAGACACAAAAATCGTCAGCATATGCACTTCCCTCCACATCTGGTCCAGGCTGCAGAAATTAGCAACTTCTCCGCCAGGAGGTGCCCCACTAATTATGCAAACAACAAACGAGGAGAACAAAACAGTACAACGACAAGGACATTTAATCTACTTCCAACCTAACACTTACTTAACTTAACTTGAGAGGCTACTCATAACTACTACTTCACGTGCTTAAACGCAGTGAGCCACATTTCTTGCTAGAAAAGAAACACATTGCCTATTCAAAATGGCGAAAATTACCACAAAACTCCGACTTGTCAACGAAACTCATATTCCCCTCCTAAGAAGCTACGCATAGTTAACACCTTATACACTTCCAGACAATGAGCCCCAATCACTGATGATAGGTAAAAATGGTGTTCATATTTAAACACCCTTTGAACACAGTTGGAGTTCACTTGACACATGTCACACATGAAAACAGAACTGAAAAGCTGCTAAAAGGTACCAGGTGATACACGCAGGGGATAAAATACAACAGTTACTGCACTCACCCACTGCATACTTGGCTTGAACAGGCTCTGAGCACTGTGGGACTTAACTTCTGCGGTCATAATTACCCTAGAATTTAGAACTACTTAAACCTAACTAAGCTACGGACATCACACACATCCATGCCCGAGGCAGGATTCGAATCTGCGACCGTAGAGCTCGCGCGGCTCCAGACTGAAGCGCCTAGATCAGCTCAGTCACTCAGGCGGGACAAGTGCATACTAATATAGTGTGTCGACGAAACGGCAACCCTGAGGTAGTCGAGAGTCATCGTCTCCAGGGAGAGTGGCTGGTAAGGTTCCTCTGTCACTGAAATTTAGAGGTGACACTCACTTCTAACATCAAAATGTGGAGGTCCAGGAAGGATGACCTCCACACGTGGAGCTCTGAGTTGTGGTGGTGGGTTGTTGTCGGGATGATGACCGATGGCTGCTCATAAAAACTTCACTGTTAGTCATGTATTTTACTGATGAACAAACTAGAACATTCTGTGGTGCATCTTCCTCTATAGTGTGTGCTGAAGACAACGAACTGACGAAACAGGTGGGCATGAAAACTTCGTTTCATAGGCCATATCCTGAGGCATCAAGGACTTGTCTGTTTGGTACTGGACAAAAGTGTGTATACGTGGGTATTGCGGAGGAGAGAGTGTTAAAGTTGTAGAGGGAGACAAAGTTTTGAATACAAGTAGCAGGATCAAACTAATGCACATGGCATTAGCTGACAACGCTGAAGAGGCTTGCACAGAATAGACTAGCTTGGGCAGCTGCATCAAACCAATCTTCAGACTGAAGACCACAACAACAGCATTGAGGAAGGGGTGGGAGCGAGAGGTAGGCTTCTGGTGCACAATTTTGCGAGTTCTTTACAGGGACAACTCATGAGTAAGGTAGATCTTGTGTGATTAAGCGCCCTTTGGCTCTTGACATGACAAAAGACGTTTCTGTATTGCCTTAAATTAAAGGCGTTGCTCATTCTCGTTTGTGAAAAGGTATTTACACCACACTGTTGGCCGATGCAACGAAATGATGTAGCGGTTCTTGTATATTTTGCTGTTGTAAACAGAAGTGTCTCTAGTATGACGTGAAACTGCAACCATACAGTATAAGTGGTCCCTATCCGACAATCAACAACCTTTCTCGAAGGTGGACGAGCCAGTGGAAGTTGTGAGCTGTAACTGTTACCTTACCTGCTTGAGAAGGTGGAAGGATGATAGAGAATGTAACGAAAATAGTTGTGATGAACTCCCACTTACCAGCATGTAGTCAGCTCAGTACTGGCAATTGAAATTAACTGAGCAGTGTTTGTTGATTCCTGATTGGATTTCCTGTTACTCCAGGTGTGTGTTCGAGAGAATCGCAAAGTTACAGATGCGGCGCCAATGTAATTTTCATAAATCAAGTGAATAACGCGATCGGTCAATCGAATTATGCTGCATAGTTAATTGAGATTCGGACTTCGTTTCTGAAAGACTGTAGGTTCTTTGTTGAAGCATAAAAGATCTGATAAGTTCCTAATCAGTATGTCGGTAACACCAATGGCGGAGAGGTCCCACGTCAGCGGTTATGCATTTCTTTCACGAATAGCTCTATTCAAAGCTGATAAATACATTAATACAAAGAGATACGTTTAGGTTGTTAAATTAATACTTCTGAAAGATATTAATTAAAATATGCTTTAATACGAGGTGCGATTGAAGAGTCTGTGCAAAGTCCGAGTGATGCCACCACAGGCCCCTAATGACGTCATGTTCAGTTAGTAGCATCTTTGGAAAGAACGCACACCAAGTGTCAGTCATATTGGTATATTTTTGTGTGTTAGGCATTCTTGTGAATCAAGGAAGTCATGTGATTGTCAAAAACTAGGAGAAAAAGAATTTCGTGTGGTGATTAAAAATTACTTTATGAATGTCAAACCGCCTCAGGAGACTAAAGAGAAGGTTGCTAAACATTATGGTGAACGTTCTGGACGCCCTGTGGAGGTTACCACTCCAGAAATCATTGATAAAATCCATAAAATGGTAATGGAAAACAGATGGGTTGAGGTGCGTGAGACTCCTAGTGCTGTGGGCATCTCTAATGAACGGGTACATAATATCTTGCATGAACATTTGGACATCAGAAAGCTATCCGTAAGATGCGTTCCGCGATTGCTCACGTTTGACCAAAACGAACTGTGCGAAGTGTTGCAAGGATGGTTTACAGCTGTTCTGAAGAATCCGCAGGATTTCAGCGTCGTTTCGTCACTGTGGATGAGACATAGATACATTACTATACTTTTGATGAGACCAAACAAGAATCTTAACAATGGGTACCGAAGTAGAATCTGCACCAAAAAATGCGAAGACAATTCCTTTGGCCTGAAAGGTTATGGAGATTGTCTTTGGGGAATCTCAAAGGATAATACTCATCGACTGTGTGGAAAAGGGTAACACTATTAAAGGTGAATATTATTCTTCGTTACTGGACCGTCCTTTTCGATCAAGAAATTGCACCAGCACATACCTCAGCAGTTGCGGTCGCAAAACTAATGGAAATATGATTCCAACTCATTTCACATCCCCCACACCCCATATTCTCCAGACCTGTCTCGTTCGGACTACTATTTGTTCCCCAAGTTCAAGAAATGGCTGGCGGGACTATGATTTTATTCAAATGAGGAGGTGATTGCAGCAACTATTAGCTATTTTGCAGACTTGAACAATTCATATTATTCGGAAGAGATCAACAAATTAGAACAGCGTTGGACGAAGCGTATATGTCTTAAAGGAGACAATGTTGAAAATAAAAATGGTTTACCCCAAACATGTAAGAAATATTTATTTTGGAACGGACTTTTCAATGGCCCCTCGTACATTCATGGTTCTTAAGAGCTAACAGGACAGATGCATAGATGCTTACATAGCGAAAACTGAAGTACAAAGGACGATACGAAACAGGAAGGAATCCCCTAGATGATTGCAGAAAAAAATTTTCTCCATTATCGGCCCGTGTTACATATACTTATTAACATTTGTGGACTTTCTAGTACACACATATTTCATAAACATAAAGAAAGAAAATTTTCTTGGTGTCCTATATAGTCCTACGATGTATTTGACTACGATACTGGCTGTTACATGAGTAGTCATTCAAGTCGTGTACAACAAGGTTAATTCAGTTTAGGGACATGTCTGCCCGTGGGAACTGATGCAGCGACTGATGGAGTCACGCCGCCGTTGGCTTGTATGATGTCAATCGGTCGGTGACAACTGGCTGAGAGCGAGCTCTAGTTTCGGAGTTTGCAGCAGAGGTGGGCATCGAAGCGCGGCGCGCCCAGGAGCGTAACCATGACAGCCGTGCGAGCCTTCCTAGCGCTGCCGGTCCAGCCGGGGCAGCCGCATGGAGATCAGACGGGCCGCACTGGGCTACAGCAGTCGCGGGCCGTGCGAGTCCCTGACGTCACCCCAAGGGCCGAGCAGTGTTGATGCGAAACGAACTTGTATGCCACGGGCTCAGCAGAGTCGCGTATGGAGATGCAACTCACGGGCCGCGACCTCACTGCTACACACTGAGCGAGCCCGTGACGTCACTGCACCAGTGCCTTGCGCAAGCGCTGGCGTGCTGCGGCCTACGATCTGTTCGTAGCACTGACCTCAGTTGTGAGCTACGGGCTGCGAGAGGTGATTAGAGCAGAGTTATTTCAAATGTTTAAATGTGTGTGTTATCTTATGGGACTTAACTGCTAAGGTCCTCAGACAACATGAGCGCGGAAACTAAATGTGGTATGCAGAAGAAGGTGTACGTGTCGATAAGAAGGGAAGTAAAAAAAAAAACTAATGAGCGCTGAGTGGAGAACCACACAGCCTGAAGCGAATTTTAAAGGTGAAGCCTGTCGTGGATGGTGTTAGGAAAAGCCTTCATTTTGTTTGCTGTTCGCTGTGCAGTGGATTTTACTCTCATGCTGAAGGGTCAAGTGGAAATTCGCACATTTCCCGCCATCCAGGCGCGTCTAATAAATATGGGTCTTGTGTAGACGAGAAACGACTTCCTAAACCTGCTCAGGACATAACAGTCGATAAATGCGTGGCTATGTGTGCACGAGATGTAAGGTCTTATGGAACTATAAGAGGTGAAGGTCTTATGGATCTTCTTCACTCGTTATTTGACACTGCAAAGTCCATTATGTCTCACTCCCCCCCCCCCCTCCCCAAATGTGTTGCGATACAAAGCACAAAATGCTAAAAGCCTCCGACATATAATTATGCCAGAGGTAATTCCTCATATAAGAGAAGGTGAATACTCAGCAACTACAGACATGTGGACATCCAGTGCGAGAAGAAACAATTATCTGACATGTACTGTCTCCTGTTTCATTGACTGCACTCTCAGACCTCTCATTTCACGATTGAATTGATCCTTCCATATGCTAAATATGGAACTACGAAACAAATTCAATGCGGAGTGCATATGCGTCAATTATCCATACCTTCACGGTCTTTTGAGCCCAAAATGAAGTAACTGATAATACGCTGATGAAAGAACTTTTTACGTTATGTATGCTATTCGATTACTGTAATTCTTATACGCAATCGCTTATTTTACAGCTTCAAAAACACTAGGGTTTTTGTGTCTCTTCAATGCGGCGTCCAAGGAATTAGAACTGGGGAAATCACCTACACTGCACCATCTGTTTACATGGACAATGACAATGTTAAAGTATCTGAGTCAGGTACCCCAGAAAAGAGAAGTTTCTGAAATCGTACTTTTACATAAACGCCTAAAATTTTAATTAGATGAAAAGCTATTTCTTCGGCGATACTGTGAGGTGGCAACTTTCCTCTGGCCACCGTTCGTCGTTTAAAATTAGCATCTGAAGATAAAAGGCGTAAAGTCGTGAAATGGATACAATACTTTTCCTAATTCATGCTTCTCCAATCCGACAATACACTCTAACGATATTTCCCATTACTGCATCTCCAACCGTCTTTCTATTTGTTCTCGCTAGTGCGTTCGAACGGAAGTGGCTTAACTTTCGATCTAGAAATAGTTATCTCATCGCAGTCTGCTCTTCTGGAAGTTACAAAAACAACATTTAATGTTCGGAAATAGGAGAGATGCTCATTCCTACATGTTCCTCCACAACTGGTTACATGTGAATCCTTGGGAATCCATGTTGTCCTAAATGAAAGTTTGAATTTTTTAAGTAATGCACTGAAATATGAATTCTGCAGTCCTCAGGTAAAAAGAAGAGACGAGTAATAAGGCAGGACATGTATTTCACAGCCCCACCCCTCCAAAGAACAAATCATGTTGGAGCACATAAATTCTGCTACTCCATCTGCTAGATTTCTAGTTGTGCAATTTGAAGATGGGAGTGAGACATTCGGGTAGCCTACACTCGATGTCCTCCCCCCCATGAACCATCGGCCTTGCCGTTGGTGTGGAAGCTTGCGTGCCTCAGTGATACAGATTGCCGTACCGTAGGAGCAATCACAATGGAGGTGTATCTGTTGAGAGGCCAGAAAACGTGTGGTTCCTGAAGAGGGGCAGCAGCGTTTTCAGTAGTTGCAGGGCAACAGTCTGGATGATTGACTGATCTGGCCTTGTAACGGCCTTGCTGTACTGGTACTGCGAACTGCTGACAGCAAAGGGAAACTACAGCCGTAATTTCTCCAGAGGGCATGCAGCTTTACTGTATGGTTAAATGCTGATGGCGTGCTCTTGGGTAAAATATTTCGGAGGTTAAGTAGTCCCACATTCGGATCACCCGTCAGGGGGGGGGGGGGAGTACTCAAGATGACGTCGTTATCAGGGGAAAGAAAACTTGTGTTCCACGGATCTGAGTGTGGAATGTCAGATCCCTTAATCGGGCAGTTATGTTACAAAATTTAAAAGGGGAAATGGATATTTTAATGTTAGATATAGTGGAAAATAGTGAAGTTCCGTGGCAGGAGGAACATGACTTATGGTCAGGTGAATATAGGGCTATAAATACAAAATCAAATAGGGGTAATGCAGGAGTAGGTTTAATAATGAATAAAAAAATAGGACTGCGGGTTAGCTACTACAAACAGCATAGTGAACGCATTATTGTGGCCAAGATAGACACGAAGCCCACTGTTACTACAGTAGTACAAGTTTATATGCTAACTAGCTCTGGAGATGATGAAGAAATTGATGAAATGTATGATGAGATAAAAGAAATTATTCAGGTAGTGAAGGGAGACGAAAATTTAATAGTCATGGGTGACTGGAATTCGAGAGTAGGAATAGAAAGAGAAGGAAGCATAGTAGGTGAATATGGATTGAGGGTAAGAAATGAAAGAGGAATCCATGTAGTAGAATTTTGCACAGATCATAATTTAATCATAGCTGACACTTGGTTCAAGAATCATAATAGAAGGTTGTATACATGGAAGAATCCTGGAGGTATCAGATATATTATATAATGGTAAGACAGAGATTTAGGAACCAGGTTTTAAACAGTAATACATTTCCAGGGGCAGATGTGAACTCTGACCACTATCTATTGGTTATGAACTGTAGGTTAAAACTGAAGAAACTGCAAAAAGGTAGGAATTTAAGGAGACTGGACCTGGATAAACTAACTAAACTAGAGGTTGTTCAGAGTTTTAGTGTGAGCATAAAGGAATAATTGACAGGAGTGGGGGAAAGAAATACAGTAGAAGAAGAATGGGTAGCTCTGAAGGATGAAGTAGTGATCGCAGAAGACGATCACGTAGGTAAAAAGACGAGGCCTAGTAAAAATCCTTGGGTAACAGAAGAAATATTGAATTTAATTGATGAAAGGAGAAAATACAAAAACGCAGTAAATGAAGCAGACAGAAAGGAATACAAACGTCTCAAAAATGACATCGACAGGAAGTGCAAAATGACTAAGCAGGGATGGCTAAAGGACAAATGCAAAGATGTAGAGGCTTATCTCACTAGGGGTAAGATAGGTATTGCCTACAAGAAAATTTAAGAGACCTTTGGAGAACAGAAAGCCACTTGTATGAATATCAGGAGCTCAGATGGAAACCCAGTTCTAAGCAAAGAAGGGAAACCAGAAAGATGGAAGGAGTATATAGAGGGTCCATACAAGGGCGATGTACTTGAGGACAATATTATGGAAATGGAAGAGAATGTAGATGAAGACGAAATACGTATATGATACTGCGTGAAGAGCTTGACAGAGCACTGAAAGCCCTGACTTGAAACAGGAACCTGCGAGTAAACAAAATTCTATTAGAACTACTGACGGCCTTGGGAGAGCCAATCCTGACGAAACTCTTCCATCTGGTGAGTAAGATGTATGAGACAGGCGAAATACCCTCAGACTACAAGAAGAATATAATTATTCCAATCCCAAAGAAAGCAGGTGTTAACAGATGTGAAAATTACCGAACTATCAGTTTAATGAGTCATAGCTGCAAAATACTAACACGAATTCTTTGCAGACGAATGGAAAAACTGGTAGATTTGGGAAGATCAATTTGGACTGCGTAGAAATGTTAGGACACGTGAGGCAATACTGACCTTACGACTTATCTTAGAAGAAAGATTATGGAAAGGCAAACCTACGTTTCTAGCATGTGTAGACTTAGAGAAAGCTTTTGACAATGTTTACTGGAATACTGTCTTCCAAATTCTAAAGGTGGCAGGGGTTAAAGGGGGCGAAAGGCTATTTACAATTTGTACAGAAACCAGATGGCAGTTATAAAAGTGTAGGGACATGAAAGGGAAGCAGTGGTTGGGAAGGGAGTGAGACAACGTTGTAGCCAATCCCTGATGTTATTCAATCTGCATATTGAGCAAGCAGTAAAGGAAACAAAAGAAAAATTCGGAGTAGGTATTAAAATTCATGGATAAGAAATAAAAACTTGGAGGTTCGCCGATGACATTGTAATTCTGTCAGAGACAGCAAAGGTCTTGGAAGAGCAGTTGAACGGAATGGATAGTGTATTGAACGGAGGGTGTAAGATGAACATCAACAAAAGCAAAACGAGGATACTGGAATGTAGTCGAATTAAGATGGGGGATGCTGAGGGAATTAGATTAGGAAATGAGAGACTTAAAGTAGTAAAGGAGTTTTGCTGTTAGGGGAGCAAAATAACTGATGATGGTCGAAGTAGAGAAGATGTAAAATGTCGACTGGCAATGGCAAGGAAAGCGTTTCTGAAGAAGAGAAATTTGTTAACATCGAATATAGATTTAAGTGTCAGGAAGTCGTTTCTGAAAGTATTTGTATGGAGTATAGCTATGTATGGAAGTGAAACATGGACGATAAATAGCTTGGACAAGAAGAGAATAGAAGCTTTCGAAATGTGGTGTTACAGGAGAATGCTGTACATTAGATGGATAGATCACATAACTAATGAGGAGGTATTGAATAGAACTGGGGAGAAGAGGAGTCTGTGGCACGACTTGACAAGAAGAAGGGACCGGTTGGTAGGATATGTTTTGAGGCTTCAAGGAATCAAAAATTTAGCATTGGAGGGCAGCGTGGAGGATAAAAATCGTAGAGGGAGACTAAGAGATAAATACACTAAGTAGATTCAGAAGGATGTAGGTTCCAGTAAGTACTGGGAGATGAAGAAGCTTGCACAGGACAGGGTAGCATTAAGAGTCGCATCAAACCAGTCTCAGGACTGAAGACCACGACAACGAGAACAACAATCGATCTCATTCAACATCTACTCGGAACGAGGAGTAAAGCATACAAGGATAAATTTGTAAACAGACTTAAATATCGTGGAGAAGCAATAAACATATTGAAGTTTACCGGTTACACTACAATTCTGTCAGATACGGCAAAGAATTTGGAATAACAGTTGAGTGGAATAGAGAGTGGCTTGGAAAGGGACTATAAGATAACCCTCAATGCAACTAAATGAAATGCAATGTAACCTATTCGAACTGAACGTAGCAGTACCAACGGATTTTCCATAACGTGTACTACAAAAGGGGGGTGTAGTATATGACCAACACAAAGAGTTAACTTTCGTTGTCTATTAGGCACAGCATCCTTTTAAAAGATATATTTATGTGTAAGAAAAGTCATAAACCTGAAAATATGAATATGACACCTGTTCTGAAAATTCACATCCACTGACAAGACCTAAACGTTTGTGTTAATTTTTACTCAAAAATTGAAAACGTAATGAGGTAGAAGAAATCATTAAAAATCACAAATACATTATTTTAAAAATTTTAAAATGTACATGACTAGATAGCAGCATTCTGAAAAGGTACGCAAAAAGTACCCCTTCCCTCTCCCTTGGTATTCCGAGGGTTAAATCATTTAGTGTTAAGGGAATCTGATTACGGAATGAGACACTAAAAGCATTATTGGGCAGCAAAATAACTGATGATGGCCGAAGTAGAGAGACTACAAAATGAACAGTGACTTCAGCAAGAAAAGTATTAATGAAAACGAGTGATTTGCTAACGTCGAATATCAATTTAAGTGTTAGGAAGTATTTCTGGGAGGTATTTGTATGGTTTCAAGGATGCTGCTCCAGGCGGGTGTAGAAATGAATGTGTGCAGTGGAAATTACTGGAACGCAAATATACAGATTTGCCCCTGTCTCACTACCCCCTGAAAAAGATCTTAGTATCTCTTAACGGTGATATAATTTCCTGCTTCTTGTTCTTTAACATATAAATTACAACATAAAAATAAATGAATGATTAAGGCAACTAGTAATTATTAAATATTAATCTTGTTTCTGATTATACATTTATTGTACATTTAAACCTTTTTATATGTTACATATGTTTATATGTCGATGTGCATTGGACTTAAAGAGATACAAATTAATTTCCTGACTAATATTATTGATAAACTATCCAAATCTGCCCCTTCTTATGGCTATGCGATCTAATAGAAATACTACGAGATGACTGATATCATCTACGTCCCAAACACTAAAAGACACTACTTTCAAAGATGATGTATAGCGGTTTGCAACCTCAGTGGAAATAAAACTTGCGTGATCACAGCTGTTCACCTTTATAGCCCTAATAAGCCGAAGTAATTAGCAATATCAGAGAATGTACTGCGTTAGTGGGTCGGAGTGATGCTTCTCGTGCACGTCTGCGACGATGAAAGTACTCCAGCCACAAAATACGAAACTCATTAATCGCTAGGACGGTAGAAGGCGGTCCTCAGACATCTCTGTATTCTACAGACAAGAAACGCTAACTCGCAGCCGCAAGTTAGTAATACATTCGGTCACCTAAAGCATATTACCAGTGCCTCGTGGCAATATAACACGCAGATTAAGGCTAAGTGATTTTGCCCGCATTTGTGTTCTATCATGATATAAGAACCTTGCGACAGTGTTTCACTGTTGGCAACTTCCCCCAGCTTGAACATTATCCCCCTGAGTTCCACTGTATGTCATCGAAAGTCAGTTTCGGCATGATGCTTGATGAGAACGTCTAGCCCTGGGATTGCACAGCAGCCTTCGCCTCTATCCCCCATTACACTACAAGTGTTGTCACATTTGTCAATTACCTGATCCACTGGCACAAGCCTTGTCGACCCGATCATAAACCTTACAAACACATTTGCTCTTTCTTCTCCTCCCACCTTCTGAGGAGGAAGTGCCATCACAGAGGGTGCCGAATATGCGTCCTCGGGAAATACTAAATGCGTCTGTACCATTTCAGTACCCAAAACTCCTGCAATACAATCCGTCTTATTAATAGCTTTACGTGTCACTTCCTAAGTATCTACAACAAAATTACTATCAGCAGTGGCACTCTGCAAGACACCAAAATCATCGGCACATCCACTTCGCTCCACATCTGGTCCAGGCTCCAGAAATTCGCAACCTCTCCGCCAGGGTGTACCTCACTAATTATGCAAACAACAAACGAGGGGGACGAAACAGTATGACTACAAGGACAATTAATCTAATTCTATCCTAACACTTACTGTTACTTAACTTCTACACTTTAGTGGCTACTCATGACGTCTACTATACGCGCTTAAATGCAGTGAGCTAAATTTATTGCTCAAAATGAAATACATTGCCCATTAAAAACGGCGAAAGCTACCACAAAACTACTACTTCTCGACAAAACACATCTTCCTCCCTCAAGAGTCTACGCATAGTTAACACCTTATACACTTCCATTCAATGAGCCACACACATTCATGATAAGCAGAAATAACGTTCATCTTTACAC
Source organism: Schistocerca gregaria (assembly GCF_023897955.1). Classification (NCBI taxonomy): domain Eukaryota; kingdom Metazoa; phylum Arthropoda; class Insecta; order Orthoptera; family Acrididae; genus Schistocerca; species Schistocerca gregaria. Next base: position 396,295,335 of record NC_064931.1, on the reverse strand, counting down.
ATCCTCAGAACACAGTCGGAGTGTACTTGCCACATGTCACACATGGAAACAGAACTGACAAGCTGCTAAAAGGTGCAATGTCTCAATGTGATAGTCGCAGGAGAATAAATACAGTCAGTCCACTCACCCACTGCGCACTGATGTGTGCCGACGTAACTGCAACACTGACGTAGTCGAGAGTCATTGTCTCTAGGGAGAGTGGCTGGTAAGGTTCACCGTCACTAAAATTTAGACGTGACACACCCACTTCTGACATCAAAATGTGGAGGTCCAGGATGGATGACGTCTACATGTGGAGGTCTGAGTTGGGGTGGTGGATTGTTGTAGGGATGATTATCGATGGCTGCTTATCGAAACTTCACTATTAGTCACATATATTACTGAAGAACACACTAGAACATTTTGTTGTGCAACATCCTCCATAGTGTGTGCTGAAGACAGTGAGCGTTAAGGAACTGACTCAACAGGTGGGCATGGCCTCAAACGACTGCCTCCTATAGCCGATTGCTGATTGCACCTGGTAGTTGGCTACAGGGTATACGTTGCTAATATCACAGCACTGATCTTAAAACCAGCAGCAGGGGCCCACAGTTAGTGGAAGCCAAGTCCCATGGTAGCTGCTTGTAGCCTCATGTCGCATCGTAGAGCGCCACCTCTCCTCTTAAATATCAGCTACCTGACTGATATATCTTTGACTGATAATTATGGTAATTCATGTTGGGACAGAGCGCTATTGCTTTGTAAATCACAGCGTGCAACCATGTAGACGATTTAGAAGTCTGCTGATTGGATGTGTAGTTACTGGGCTACCAACGCCTTTCTGCTGTGTAGTCGTTATGGCGGTGCCAGACATTTTCCTGGCGCACAATGTGGAAATCTGCCAATGGTATTGCTGCATCTGACGTAATGGTGTTTGGTCGGCGCTAATCTTTTGCAACGGCCATGGCAATGCCACAATTTTACTCAGCAGCGCCGAAAAATAGTGGTGGCACTGCAGATCGAATAACTGATGGGGGAAACAAGAGATTTATGGTACCACTTCGTTTCATAGGGTATATCCTAAGGCATCAAGGACTTGTCAGTTTGGTAATGGAGAGATGTGTGTATATGTGAGTGTTGGGGAGGTGGGGGGAGTGTTAAGATTGTAGAGGGAGACGAAGACTTGAATACAGTTAGCAGGTTCAAACTGATGTACATTGCGTTAGCTGTGCAGCGCTGAAGAAGCTTTCACAGAAAAGACTAGCTTGGGCAGCTGCATCAAACCAGTCTTCAGACTGAAGACCACAACAACAACATTGGGGAAGGAGATAGGAGGGAATGGTAGGTTTCTGGTCCATAATTTTGCAAGTTCTTTCCTGGGAGAACTAATGAGTAAGGTAGATCTCGTGTGATTCAGCACCTTCGGCTGTTGACATGGCGAAAGACTTTTCTATGTTACTCTAAAATGACGGTGCCGCTCATTCCTGTATGTGGAAAGCTATTTTGCTCACATTATTCGCCGATGCAGCGAACTGATGTAGCGGTTTTTGTATATTTTGTTGTTGTAAACAGAAATGTCTCTGGTATGACGTTAATCTGCAACCACACATGGAGTGACCACAGTATAAGTGGTCCCCATCCAACAACAGCAAGAACCGCTCTTGTAGGTGGATGAGCGAGTGGAAGTTATGTGCTGTAACTTTTATTTTGCCTGCTTGAGAAGGTGAAAGGATGATAGAGAAAGTAAAGAAAATAGTCATGGTCTCCTACACTTACCACCAGGTAGTCAGCTCAGTAATGTCAATTGAAATTAATCGAGCATTGCTTCTTGATTCCTGTTGTGATTCCCTATTACTCCAGGTTGGTGTTCGAGAGAAACGCAAAGTTACAGATGTGCCTCCAATGTAAATTTCATAAGGCAAGTGCACAACGCGATCGGTCAGTCGCATTATGCTTATAATTAAACGAGTATCGGACTTCGTTTCTGAAAGACTGCAGTTTCGTTGCTGCACCATAAATATCTGATAAATTGGTAATCAGTATTTGGATCACACCAAAGTCGGACGGGCTCCACGTCAGCAGTTTTGCATTTCTTTCACTAATAGCTGATCAGAGATCTGATAAAGACATTATACCAAGAGATATGTTTAGTTTGTTAACTTAATACATCTGAAAATTATTAATTTAAATACACTTAAATATATACATGGTTCTTAAAAGCTAATAAGATACACATCTGGCCATTAAAATTGCTGCCCCAAGAATAAATGCAGATGAGAAACGTGTTTCATTAGACAAATATATTATCGTAGAACTGACATGTGATTACATTTTCAGGTAATTTGGGTATATAGATCGTGAGAAATCAGTACCCAGAACAACCACCTCTGTCTGTAATTACGGCCTTGATACGCCTGGGCATTGATTGAAACAGAGCTTGTACGGCGTGTACAGGTAGAGCTGGTCATGCAGCTTCAACACGATACCACAGTAAATCAAGAGTAGTGACTAGCGTATTGTGACGAGCCAGTTGCTCGGCCACCATTGACCAGACGTTTTCAGTTGGTGAGTGATCTGCATGATGTGGTGGCCAGGGCAGCAGTCGAACATTTTCTGTATCCATGGGGTCGTGCAACATCCTGCTGAATTGCATGGGATCGAATGAAGTGTAGAGCCACGGGTCGTAACACATCTGACATGTAACGTCCACTGTTCAAAGTGCGAACAACAGGTGACTGAGACGTGTAACCAATGGCACCCCATACCATCACGCCAGACGATACGCCAGTATGGCGATGACGAATACATGCGTCCAATGTGCGTTCACCGCGATGTCGCAAACACAGATGCGACCATCACAATGCTGTAAACAGAATCTGGATTCATCGGAAAAAATTCCTGCACCCAAATTCGTCGTTGAATTTACCATCGCCGGCACTCCTGTCTGTGATGCAGCGACAAGGGTAACTGCAGCCATGGTCTCCGAGCTGATGGTCCATGCTGCTGCAAACTTCGTCGAACTGTTCGTGCAGATGGTTGTTGTCTTGCAAACGTCCCCATCTGTTGACTCAGGGATCGAGACGTGTCTTGCACTATCCGTTACAGCCGAGCGGATAAGATACCTCTTATCTCGACTGCTAGTGATTCGAGGCCGTTGGGATGTAGCACGGCGTTCCGTATTACCCTCCTGAACCCACCGATTCCATATTCTGCTAACAGTCATTAGATCTCAACAACGCGAGCAGGAATGTCGCGATATGATAAACCGCAATCGCTATAGGCTACACTCCTGCATTTATCAAAGTCGGAAATGTGAAGATACGCATTTCTCCTCCTTACACGAGGCATCACAACAACGTTTCACCAGGCAACGCTGGTCAACTGTTGTTTGTGTATGAGCAAACCGTTGGAAACTTTCCTCAAGTCAGAACGTTGTAGCTGTCGCCACCGGCGGCAACCTTGCGTGAATGCTCTGAAAAGCTAATCATTTGCATATCACAGCATCTTCTTCCTGTCGCTTAAATTTCGCGTCTGTAGCACGTCATCTTCGTGGTGTACTAATTTTAATGGCCTGTAGAGTAGATGTGTACACTGAGAAAGCGGAAGAACATAGGACGGTACGAAAAAGTAAGGCATCCTCTAACTGACTGCAGAAAAAATGTGAAGGCTTCTCTGTTCTTTATCGGCATAGAAAGTGTTACATGTACTTTTTAACACTTGTGGACTCTCTGGTAGGCTGTTATTTCATAAACATAAGGAAAGAAAAATTTTCTTGGTTTCTTACGTTTGTCTCCGATACATTTGACTACTATACTGGCTGATACATGAGTACTCATTCAAGTAGTGTACAACAAAATTACGAAGTTGGTGTATACAAAAAAAACAGTACACTATTTGGTATGTTTTAAATAAACCGTTTGAGAAATGGTTTACATAGGCAGTGAGATATTTGTACAAGAAACAGTAACATAAAATTTGAGGGATATCATGTTCTGAGTATAAGAGGTTAAGTCAGTTCAGTGACGAGTCTGCCCGTGGGAACTGATGCAGCCACTGCTGGAGTGACTTACCAGTTGGCTTGTATGACGTCAATCGGTCGGTGACAACCGGCTGAGTGCGAGCTTTGGTTGTGCACTTCGCAGCAGAGGTGGGCATCGAGGTGTGGCCCGTCCAGGACAGTGGTCATGACAGCCGTGCGTTCCTTGCGTCGCGCTGCCGGTTCAGGCGGGGCAGCCGCGTCGAGGTCCGCTGGGAGAGTCGTGCGAAGAGGCTTGGCCCATGAGCTGCGGCCGCACAGGGCTACAGCCGTATCGGGCTGAGCGAGACCCTGACGTCATCCTAAGTGCCGAGCAGTGCTGGTGGAAATCACCTGTATGCCACGGGCTCAGAAGAGCTGCGCATGGAGACGCAGCCTACGGGCCGCGGCCTAACTGCTCCACACTGAGCGAGCCTGTGACGTCACTGCAACAGTGCCTTGTGCTGCACCTATGAAGTGTTGGTAGCACTGACCCCACTTGCGAGCTACGGGCTACGAGCGGTGAGTAGAGCAGTGTTTAGTGGAGTGATGGGATTTCTTCATTTATTTCGTAACACACAAAATGAGAGCGGGAAACTAAACGTGGTTTGGAGAAGAAGGAGCACATGTCAAGAAAAATGAAAGTATCAGAAAAACTAATCAGTGGTGAGTAGAGAACCACACAGCCTGGTGCAGTTTAAAAGTACACTTTGGACCTTTTTAAAGTCTATTGTGGATGGATCTTTCATATTCTTTGCTGTTCGCTGTAGTGTGAAATTTACTCTCTTGCTGAAGGGTCAAGTGGCACTTCGTACATTTCTCGGCATCTATGGGTGTCTAATATACAAAGGACTTATGTTGACGAGAAACGACTTCCTAAACCAGCTCAGAAGCTAACTGTCGATAATTGCGTTCCTATGTGTGCACGAGACGTAAGGTCGTACGGAAGTATGAGGTGAGGGTCTTTTGCATCTAGTTCAGAAGTTAATCGACACTGCAAAGGCCATTATATCTCACCCCACAACTGTGTCGCGGCACGTGGCAGAAAGTGTTAAAAGCCGACGACTTATAATTATGCCTGAGATAATTGCTCATATAACAGAAGGTGAATACTCAGCAACTACAGACATGTGGGCATCCAGTGCGAGAAGAAACAATTATCTGACATGTACTGTCTCCTGTTTTATTAACTGAACTATCACATCTCGCGTTTTCTTTACAACCCAGATTCCAGATGAACCAAAAATGGGCGGTAATATTCTAAGAGAATTGTTTACACGATTTAAGTCTTTGGTATCCGATAATTTTAATTCGCAGTATATATGCGTCAGTTGTCCTTAAGTTCATGGTCTTTCGATTGGGCGAAAGAACGCTTCCCCTACGTTAAGAAAAGTGGTCTTCCTAATGCTCTTGATAGATAACTGAGCCATTCTAAGAATAGTCGTTGGAATAAGCAGCTGACAATGTTATGATACCTTTGTGAGAAAAGTGTTCAGAGAAGGGAGAAATAGCACGAAATGAAGGAACTGATATCACGCTCATGAAAGAACTTTTCACGATATTTATTCTATTACTGTAATTCTTATAGGCAATCGTTTATTTTATAGATTTAAACCATATGGGTTTTTGTAATGCTTCAAAGCGGCGTTCAAGGAATTGGAACTGCAGAAATCGGCTGCACTGCACCTGCTCTTGACATAATCAATGACAATGTTAAAGCATTTGAGTCAGGCGCCCCACGACAGAGAAGCTTCTGAAATTTGACTTTTACATTCACGCCTCAAATTATATTTAGATGAAAAGCTTTTTATCCAGACATACTGTGGGGTAGCAACTTTCCTCTGGCTTCCATTCGTCACTTGAAAATGATATCTGAAGAGAAGAGGCGTAAAGTCATGAATGCGATACCCTCACACTTCTCCAATCCCTCAATAGATTAACGACATTTCCCTTTACTGCATCTCCAACTGTATTTTTTCTTTGTTCTCGCTAGTGGGTGCGAAGGGAACTGGCTTACCTTTCGATCTAGAAATAGTTATCTCAATGCGCTCTGCTCTTCTGGAAGTTACAAAAATAAAATTTAATGTTCTGAAGTAGGAGAGATGCTCTTTCCTAAATGTTCCTCCACAAGTGGTAGCACGTGAATCCTTGGGAAACCATGGGTAATAACTCAATTTCACTTAATACACCGAAGCCGGATACCACTGTAGGGAACAATGACAAATTAATTATTTAATTGATCACATGCGCACTACCACAAAATAAATCCCTACATCCAATTTGGTGAGATCTGTGAAATGAATTAATGTACAGTTGTTTGCTAACCGCAGATAGTGAATGTGCAATATATGATCATCTTTGAGACGGTCCTTTGGTCACCTTCGGTTGAACCAAAGAGGAAATTTACCTGCGCTTTGAGCGCCTGAAATGTGGCTGACCAGTACAGTAACATGGTGCTCCCCCACCTCGACGGAGGTGCGAGCTGACCTGAAGAACGGCTACGTTTAAACTCTCTGGCGCTGGATCATGTGTTGGTAAGACCTGTCTTAGGTGTGCTCCGTAAAAGACAAAGAGTGGATAGAATGGTATGCATGTGGAATACTTAAGAGTAGTTTGGAAAAATTATTTCTCTATTTCAGGAACTTCTGTGGGGAGAATTAAATGTCAGGCGGTTAATATTAAGGGGATCGTAGTACTGTTTGGAAGTGACCAACGGTCACAATGAAACCACGTGTAACAATAAGTTCAAGTACTTGCGAGTGCTAGTATTAAGTTGAAATATTTCCGAGTGCTAAAGTTAAGCTGAATTACTGGCGTGTGTACTATAAGTTGGAAATATTTAAGAAATGGCGTGTGCGGTACTTGAAATTAGAGACGAGCACTTCCACGTGTTGAGTACTGTGTGAGTCTTAATCTGTGGATGACACTAAGGATAAAGAGAAGTGCTTTTCCAAGGTATCAGTTGAGGACTCGCGTGTGTGAGGAATATCATCTTAATATTACGTTGGCGTGTTATGTTTCCGTGTGACGCTAGATTCAAACTCTAATACTCTAAGAGAGAAGTAAGGTGAGTCAGCCGTGTATCCAGCAACGCCACTTGGCTTGCATTGCACAGAAAGACGTGCATATATCCTCCCGAGTTGATAGTAGGAAAGAGAAGTTAGGAAGTGGGGCAGGGTCGTGTGAGACTAGGATGAATGCTAACTGAAGTGGGAAAGGTGAAAGTGAAGTGATTCTAACGTTGTGACTATTCTTTGTGGTGTATTCTGTGTCGTCAGTGGGATGTATTTCATGTAATGTAAGTAAGTGTGGTTTGCATGGGAGAGTAGCAAAATAGGTTAAGAGGCAGTGGGTAATTCATGTTCCTTTTTGTACCGCTGGTACTCGAGGATATTTTCGTGATGATGGGTGTGAGAGTCGAAGTGTGAGATATAGCAAAAGATCCACCATCCTATCCAGAAAGTGCACTGAAGCGTTAGATAATTACGAGACCATTAGATAGAGAATCACTGATCCAAAGCCATGCCCACTGGGCAGTGCGTAGTGAACAATCACAGTTGTATAAATTTTTAATAGTCAGATGTCCGTTATCTATTTCCGTTGCGTAATATTCAAACAGGAGTTTAATTTGTAGCTTAATTGTGGTTACTAGAGCTCACAATCGGTCACTGATGTTTTGCGATGAATAAGAATAAATCCACTCGCTTGGCAGACCACTCATCTTGCTGTCCTGACAGCTTGGTGCCACAGTATGAGCAAGGCATGTGGGTGCCTCTCAAAGCAATAAACATTTTGCAGTTTACCGGTGACACTAGAATTCTATCTGAGACAGCAAAAAACTTGGAATAACACTTGAATGGAGTACACATTGCCCTGTGTAACCTCCCCACAAAATAAAATAATGTAACTTCCCAACAAAATAAAATAATATGAATAATATTCTCATTTAGCGAAACTATCCAACAGTGAAAATATAATATAATATGACAAACCTATAACCTTTCAATAATTGACAGTCAATTTAACCTGGTAAATTTGGGACGTCAGCAATGCTGCGTCATGGCCCTGATACATCATTCTGAATAATTAGAAAAATCTTACCTTAATTAGATCGCCGGATAACGCATATATATCTGTTCCTATTAGAAATTTTCCTGGCGCAGCTAAGTGCAATGCTGGCCGATAGATTTGTCTCATATAAAAGGAAAGAACTGATTTTTTTCCAATAATCGGGATGGCCAAAGATTGAAGAAATTAGTGAATTCTTTAAATTGAGATTAATGTCAAAAGTTACTTTTTATTAGAAAGATTATTATTAACAGATTTTTTATAAAAAACGTTTACATGGGACTTGATGTGACAATACTACATATGCGCGAGGCTGCTTTTACCTTATCCTACAACGCTCAGGCTCTGCCATCGCTAAACACGACCAGCCCAGCCAACACGATACACCAGACACGACTGCTCGCTAGCAACAACTTACTGCTACTGCAGTCAATACTGCTCTTTGGTCTCAGATTCTCTTCTAGCTTACATATCGCAGAAAGCGCGTGAGCAATACATCGAAATTACATCAGCTCGAGTGCGCTAGCAACAAATTCTTTAATTATGGACCTCTTACATAACCCTCCACTGGGGGGCAAAAATTTGGCAGCGATGGTGAGTCAATTGGACTTGCCATGAGCAAGAAATTTTTCTGTAATCTATTTAGGTTACTAAGGCTACAATCACAGAGTATATACATCATTGATAAGTGGAGAACAAACACTCCTGGAAATTGAAATAAGAACACCGTGAATTCATTGTCCCAGGAAGGGGAAACTTTATTGACACATTCCTGGGGTCAGATATATCACATGGTCACACTGACAGAACCACAGGCACATAGACACAGGCAACAGAGCATGCACAATGTCGGCACTAGTACAGTGTATATCCACCTTTCGCAGCAATGCAGGCTGCTATTCTCCCATGGAGACGATCGTAGAGATGCTGGATGTAGTCCTGTGGAACGGCTTGCAATGCCATTTCCACCTGGCGCCTCAGTTGGACCAGCGTTCGTGCTGGACGTGCAGACCACGTGAGACGACGCTTCATCCAGTCCCAAATATGCTCAATGGGGGACAGCTCCGGAGATCTTATTGGCCAGGGTAGTTGACTTACACCTTCTAGAGCACGCTGGGTGGCACGGGATACATGCGGACGTGCATTGTCCTGTTGGAACAGCAAGTTCCCTTGCCGGTCTAGGAATGGTAGAACGATGGGTTCGATGACGGTTTGGATGTACCGTGCACTATTCAGTGTCCCCTCGACGATCACCAGAGGTGTACGGCCAGTGTAGGAGATCGCTCCCCACACCATGTTGCCGGGTGTTGGCCCTGTGTGCCTCGGTCGTATGCAGTCCTGATTGTGGCGCTCACCTGCACGGCGCCAAACACGCATACGACCATCATTGGCACCAAGGCAGAAGCGACTCTCATCGCTGAAGACGACACGTCTCCATTCGTCCCTCCATTCACGCCTGTCGCGACGCCACTGGAGGCGGGCTGCACGATGTTGGGGCGTGAGCGGAAGACGGCCTAACGGTGTGCGGGACCGTAGGCCAGCTTCATGGAGACGGTTGCGAATGGTCCTCGTCGATACCCCAGGAGCAACAGCGTCCCTAATTTGCTGGGAAGTGGCGGTGCGGTCCCCTACGGCACTGCGTAGGATCCTACGGTCTTGGCGTGCATCCGTGCGTCGCTGCGGTCCGGTCCCAGGTCGACGGGCACGTGCACCTTCCGCCGACCACTGGCGACAACATCGATGTACTGTGGAGACGTCACGTCCCACGTGTTGAGCAATTCGGCGGTACGTCCACCCGGCCTCCCGCATGCTCACTATACCCCCTCGCTCAAAGTCCGTCAACTGCACATACGGTTCACGTCCACGCTGTCGCGGCATGCTACCAGTGTTAAAGACTGCGACGGACCTCCGTATGCCACGGCAAACTGGCTGACACTGACGACGGCGGTGCACAAATGCTGCGCAGCTAGCGCCATTCGACGACCAACACCGCGGTTCCTGGTGTGTCCACTGTGCCGTGCGTGTGATCATTGCTTGTACAGCCCTCTCGCAGTGTCCGGAGCAGGTATGGTGGGTCTGACACACCGGTGTCAATGTGTTCTTTTTTCCATTTCCAGGAGTGTATTAAGAAATTAAATAGAGTGCACATGCACTGAGTACAAAACATATTCTGAAATGACAAAGTATATACGCAATGAGTACAAAATATATTAACAAAATAGAGTGCACAAGCACGATAAAAGTTTTTACCATTTTGTAACTACTGAATTCATTAAGAAAAGAAGTAAAGTGCACACGCACTATAAAAGTTTTTATCATTTTACAAGAATTTAAATGCACTGTATAAGCCTTTACTATTTTACAGGAACTAGGAAAGGAATGGGAATGATTGCATCATGGTTGTAGCACAGTAGCTGCACTGAAGGTCTATATCTTTCTACTGAAACACAACACCAAGTGAGACAATGTGAAGTTCTCTTCCCTGAAGTATTTATCAGTGTAGCGAAGACACTGAAATGTTGTTTTAATATTCAATGTTATCATTTTGGTAGTACATTAGGTACACCAAACAGTAGGACCATAATAACATCTCCATCGTTAAAGGTGGTGGACAGCTTGATATGTCAACACCATATTCTTGTAGAATCCATACTCTTACAGGAACGTAGAATTAGTGCAAAAACCAATATAGTGCTCCATGATCATGAGTACGGACAGGATAAACGGATATTGCAGTAATTAGGTCAGAAGGTGAAGGACACATTAAGTCTTATGCTAGTCGTCATATAATTACACTAGTGTATCAACCGATATGAACAATTATTGGCATTCATTGGCTAGTTACTAAAGATGTAGTAAGTATTGAGTATTACAAAACACTATTCATAACTCATCTGATTGAATCAGTGGCATTCATTGGCCAGTTACTAAACATGTAGCAAGTATTGAGTATTACAAAACATTATTCATAACTCATCTGTTTGAATCGCATTCATTGGCCAGTTACAAAGTATTCATATAGTGTTACAAAACATTATTCAGTGTTATTTACAAGTTATCATTTAAAACAGGAGCTATTGGGTGTAGCATCAAGTTACTGGTGTTTATATACGATATCATGTAAGTGACATAAGACATATTTAAAATGTAACACATTGGACCTATTACTCAATATCGGTACTCCAATAATACATAGACATAATGGAATCAATACACAGAAAAATTCAATTTTTATTTAAGACTAAAAATATATCTTAAACTGGTAGCATTATTCAGTTGTATACTGGTAATAGTTAGGACTCTTAATAATTATTTTTAAGCAATGCATTGCACTGGGATCGGTAATTAATTGCTGGGGCCTGAAAATATTTGCTTTTGACTTATTACTGGAAATAAGGATTATTAACGTCATTCGTCATGAGTCAGCTGTAGCAAGGTTATGAAATAAATACAGTATATGTGATCACATTCATAAATGATAGACACAACTGGGTAAAAAATGCAAGTACTAGAACAGGTTTAATAACTAACTGCTTATAGCATGTTATGTCACGAAAAGCTTCCCCTGGAAAAAATACAAAATGAATTATTGAGCTGAAAGAAGAAATGCATATTGCGCTGAAAAATAGTGACCTTCGAATTAACAGGTAATGAAACGTGTACTTAATATGTATGTACTCTAGCTGTCTTTTCCAAAACATTCAGTCATTATACTATGCGACATAAGACATACTGTCAAAAGGAACTGCAACAAATACTTAAATAACTACATAGCATTTCTTAACTAACAGTAATTATATAAACATCATTATCATCATCTGCAAAGAAAAACATTATTCATATTAGCATATTCTTCATATAACTATTCATCATCATTTATTATCATCTGCAAAAAATAGACACTTCATTAAGCATATTCATATTACCATTTACTTCATACAACTATTCATTATCATTCATTACTTCATATAGTATAGAGTTTCTTACTTCTAGCATATTTCATCACTAAAATTAACATCTGTAGTTCTGTCTGACAGTCTGCATCAATCGCCATGTATTATGAAAGAAAAATAATTAGTCAAGACTGCTATCATGCGATGTATACAGTATATTCTGGTTAATGCTTGTTAATTCTGATCCGTTTACTCTTCATGACAAGATATTGCATTTTCTTTCCTTCATTCTGATGGTAAAATTTCCATTTCATAGTAAACCACTGTGGTTGTTTAATTCATTTCTTTTACACGGTATTGCTTTCTGAAAAATGATGAATATGGATTAATATCTTGCATTTAATTCATATACCCATTAAATAAAAACTTGGTTCTAGTAATATAATCAAGCATACAGCATAGCAGGACAGAAAACGTATTAGGTCAAAAACATAGACAATTTTCAAGTGCAAAAAATGTACACACAGTATCATAATGTAGTAGCAAAAAATGTAAAATAGTGAAGATGTTGAGATATAAGGTAAAATGTCAATGTCAACTGGTGTTTGTTACATCTTAAACATTTCATAGTGCATACAGACCAAAATTCTACTTTCGATAGGAAAACAATCATACATACACAAAATCGAAAATGTGCACGGTCTGATATATAACGACAAGAAAAGCGACCTGCTAACCTTACCTTGCCGGGCACTTGCCAAGAAAAAATATGATAATCATCAGTAAGTGTTCATATCAATAAGCGGAAAAGGCATTACAATGTGATAAATCATAAAGTATGTTCATTCAATAAAGAGTTTAATGTTGGAGACATGGTGATTGCCTTTGCTTTTTCTGGTTCTCAAAGTTTCAGCATGTACCACATTGGGATAAAGAATGCTGCGAATTCTGTATGGACTTGCGTATAAAAGTTCAAATTTACTGCATCTACTCTTTCCTCTGTTGGATAAATAGTGTGTGCGTACTAATATATTCTGTCCAATGTGAAAGTCACGGCGTGTACAAACCTGTTTTTGCGGTCTTCTCCGGCGCTCTGCGGCACGTTTGATGTTGTTGAGTGCAATTTCAATTATTTCATGGTGGCGTAGTCGACGAGATGTAGGAAAGGATACTAATTCTTTAATTTTGTTAGGTGGTTCAACATTTTCAATATAACAGTCGGAGATAGCATATTGGATTCATTTGGTATGGAGTTAATTACATCCTGGAATGAGAGTCTGTGTGTATCCCAATCAATATGTCTTTTCTGGCAGTATATTCTGCATAATTTACCAATTTCTTTCATCAGTCGTTCACAAGAGTTCGAAGAAGCGTGATACTTGGATATATAGATCGGAGAAATGTTTCTAGCTCGTAACGTACGTGTCCATATCGCAGATCGAAATTGTGGTCCATTGTCGGAAATTACTTTCAATACATGCCCTACATGAAATAAAAAATGTTTTACAAATGCATTAGAAATAGATTTAGCAGTAGCTTTGCGCAACGGAGTGAAGGTAACAAATTTCTAAGTGAGTTCAACAGCGACAAAGATGTAGCAAAAACCTCTATTAGTTCTGGGAATCGGTCCAAAAATGTCTACAGCGGCCATGTGTCTCAATTTAACAGGTACAACGGGATGTAATGGAGGAATATGTGAAGTCGTGTCTGATTTAGCTTTCTGGCAGATTTTACATGACGCTAAAACTCGTCGAATACGTTTCTCGATGTTGGTGAAATAACAGTTCTGTCTCAGTATAAGAAAACATTTTCTGGCTCTATAGTGTGCGTAACTTAAATGAGTATACCAAATTAATTTGTTAACAAGTTAGTCAGGAATGCATAATAACCAGTTGTTGCCGACAGGGTGAGAGCGGCGGAACAGAATGTTATTGCGTACCGTGTAATGGTTTCTAATGGTAACGTTATTCTTATCTTGCCAAAGGTGTTTAATTTCTTTCCATACGTTGTCTTTACTCTGTTCTTGTGCTATGTCTCGTAATGACGATGAAATGAAATTTTCAAATGCGTTCTGTTGAATATACATGATGCTGGAATTTGCTTGGCAGAATTTGTTTGCGATGTCTTGCTGATTGTTGCAGAGAGAACAGGATAGTGCGTCTGCTACAATATTTTGTGTACCGGGAATGTGAACAATTGTAAAATTAAATTACTGTAAATAAAGTTTCCATCTGCTTAATCTGTCATGTGTAAATTTAGCGGAAAGTAAAAACTGGATAACTCTGTGGTCCGTGTGAACGGTAGTATGTCTTCCATAAAGAAAATGCCTAAATCGGGTAAATGCCCATACAGCGCATAATGCTTCAAGTTCTGTAACATAATACACTCCTGGAAATGGAAAAAAGAACACATTGACACCGGTGTGTCAGACCCTCCATACTTGCTCCGGACACTGCGAGAGGGCTGTACAAGCAATGATCACACGCACAGCACAGCGGACACACCACGAACCGCGGTGTTGGCCGTCGAATGGCGCTAGCTGCGCAGCATTTGTGCACCCCCGCCGTCAGTGTCAGGCAGTTTGCCGTGGCATACGGAGCTCCGTCGCAGTCTTTAACACTGGTAGCATGCCGCGACAGCGTGGACGTGAACCGTATGTGCAGTTGACGGACTTTGAGCGAGGCCGTATAGTGGGCATGCGGGAGGCCGGGTGGACGTACCGCCGAATTGCTCAACACGTGGGGCGTGAGGTCTCCACAGTACATCGATGTTGTCGCCAGTGGTCGGCGGAAGGTGCACGTGCCCGTCGACCTGGGACCGGACCGCAGCGACGCACGGATGCACGCCAAGACCGTAGGATCCTACGCAGTGCCGTAGGGGACCGCACCGCCACTTCCCAGCAAATTAGGGACGCTGTTGCTCCTGGGGTATCGACGAGGACCATTCGCAACCGTCTCCATGAAGCTGGGCTACGGTCCCGCACACCGTTAGGCCGTCTTCCGCTCACGCCCCAAAATCGTGCAGCCCGCCTCCAGTGGTGTCGCGACAGGCGTGAATGGAGGGACGAATGGAGACGTGTCGTCTTCAGCGATGAGAGTCGCTTCTGCCTTGGTGCCAATGATGGTCGTATGCGTGTTTGGCGCCGTGCAGGTGAGCGCCACAATCAGGACTGCATACGACCGAGGCACACAGGGCCAACACCCGGCATCATGGTGTGGGGAGCGATCTCCTACACTGGCCGTACACCTCTGGTGATCGTCGAGGGGACACTGAATAGTGCACGGTACATCCAAACCGTCATCGAACCCATCGTTCTACCATTCCTAGACCGGCAAGGGAACTTGCTGTTCCAACAGGACAATGCACGTCCGCATGTATCCCGTGCCACCCAACGTGCTCTACAAGGTGTAAGTCAACTACCCTGGCCAGCAAGATCTCCGGAGCTGTCCCCCATTGAGCATGTTTGGGACTGGATGAAGCGTCGTCTCACGTGGTCTGCACGTCCAGCACGAACGCTGGTCCAACTGAGGCGCCAGGTGGAAATGGCATTGCAAGCCGTTCCACAGGACTACATCCAGCATCTCTACGATCGTCTCCATGGGAGAATAGCAGCCTGCATTGCTGCGAAAGGTGGATATACACTGTACTAGTGCTGACATTGTTCATGCTCTGTTGCCTGTGTCTATGTGCCTGTGGTTCTGTCAGTGTGATCATGTGATGTATCTGACCCCAGGAATGTGTCAATAAAGTTTCCCCTTCCTGGGACAACGAATTCACGGTGTTCTTATTTCAATTTCCAGGAGTGTATTTGCGTTCAGCAGGTGAGAGAATGCGACTTCCAAAGGCGATGTTTTTAATTACTGTATTACCGTCTTCTTCAATTTCCTCAAAGATGTGTACGCCTAAAGCTGTGTTAGAACTGTCGGTGGAAATGGAAAAATTTGTAGTGAGATCTGGGTGTGATAAAAGAGGTGCATTCAACAAGGCATGTTTCAGATTGACAAATTCAGACTGCGCTTGGCTATCCCAGGACCAAATAGTGTTTTTACCCGTCAGTTGGCATAATCTAGGGGTGTCTAAAGCAGAGTAATGAATAAATTTACGGAAACCGTTAATTAAACCCAAAAAGCTGCGTAATTGTTTCTTCGTCGTTGGAACAGTAATGTCACGTAGAGCTTGAAGTTTTTCCGGGTCAGGCGCAATGCTTTCTGCTGAAATTATATGTCCAAGAAATGTTATGCAAGTTCTGCCAAAGTGCGATTTGTTAAGATTAACTGTGAGTTCTTGTTCACGAAAAGTTTGCAACAGTTGTTCTAGAATCAGACTGTGTTCAGACCAGTTAGCTTCTGCAATAAGAATGTCGTCTACATACGTTGTGATTCTGTCTTTTAATTCTGTCGGAAGTATAGTATTCAAACCGCGAATAAATGATGCTGAAGAAATTGTTAAACCGAACGGTAATATACAAAATTGATAAGTCACCAAAACGGAGAAATGCTGTGTACTTTCTGCAGTTCGGATGGAGCTGAATTTTGCCAAAATCCCGATTTCGAATCTAATTTGGAATAAACAACAGTACCATGAAATTTCTGTAGAAGTTCTTCTAGTGTCTGTGGGCGATCTGTTTCATTAATAATAATGTCGTTCATGTGACGCGAATCAAGTACGAGTAGAAGTGATCCATCCTTTTTCTTAACAATATGGAGCGGGTTTATGTACGGACTAACTGCTGGTTCAATAATACCTTGGTCAAGCATAGCTTGCAATTCTTTCTTAACTTGTTCTCTGTGAATATACGGAATGGGATAATGTTTAGCTTTAAATGTGTCGTGCTGTTTAACTTGAAATTCATACATGAAACCGGACATAGTACCAGGGATGTTGTCAAAAACTGGAGCTTGCTGTAAAAGAATTTTGCGCAGTTGCGTACGTTCGACGTCTGTATTTGCACTGCTTTGTTTAACCTTATCCGAAATCATTTTTATAACGTCATAGTCGGTTTCGTCTGGTGTATTGTAGTTGTGAACATACGTATCTGTGAAAAATGTGCAATGACAGTTTATGTTACGTGATGCAGAAATAACCTCTGCTCGATTAATTGCCTGTTCATCTGCATATACAGCGTGCTGAAATTCTAATGCCAGTTGTACATTTTCATCCTTTAACATAAATAGGAATTTTTAAAGTCAATAATTGCGTCATGTTGTACCAGAAAATTCGTACCTAAAATAACGTCTGTGGTCAATAAGGGAACAATTTAAAAATTTTAGTGGAACGAATGACCTGCAATACAAAATGATAAGTGTGTCTGTAATTTTACATCCACTCCTTTACCAGATACTGCTCCTTTTACTTTAGTTTTACCTAATGGTAACGTAGGATAAGTATTCTTTTCGTTACATTCGTTGAAAGTTTCCTCATTTATAACTGACATAGGTGATCCAGAGACGATTACTGCTGAAAATGTGTATGATCCAATCTTTACTTCAATGACAGGGTGGCAAATGGTTTTTTGAATAACTGGTTTTTCCTGCAAAAGAGTGTCTCGGATGTCGTCAAAAGTAATAACATTCTCGTGAACAAGAGTCTGTGTACCAAAAGTATTTCTTACATCGCTGGAAGGTTCAATCTGTGCTGTATCTAGTCAAATTCTATCTGACGTGCTGTTATTTGCGGGAGGATGCTGTGGCATTTCCACTATTTGTACTGTTCTGTTATTTCTCCCTGACGTATTACGTTCGGGATGATATCTACTGTCTGGTTCATTCATGATAATCTGTTGTTGTCGATGATTCTGCTGCTGGTAAGACCGACTGTTACACTGAAAACTGTGCTCATTACTTTTACGTCTGTCATAATAATCGTTGCTATACGGCGCATTGCGATATGAGTTGAAATGGTGTGTTTTCTGTACGTAGTGATTTCCTTGTTGCTGTGCGTTACTATTTGGTGGAGCCGACGCTATACGTGTAGGCGGCGAAACATTAAAGCTTGGTTGACCTTGCAGACTGCATTGTTGGTTAAGTATGCTAACCGACTGGTTGCGGAGAAAACCCTCTATTGATGCCAAAATATGTTTGCGATTGCTGAAAATTTTGTACATACTGATGATTAAAATTTTACCACTTATTAAAATTACGCTGGTAGTTCTTGTCATTTCAGGATTGTCTAATGAAAATTGTCACTTTCCGTAAAACTTGTCATATCTGGATTGTTTTACTCATTCCTAATTCTAGATAGATCGATAGTCGAAGAGCTGTTTTGATAGATATAAAGGATAGTAGAAGAGAAGGCAGCAGTGCAGAAAACTAAATATGAAACAGCACTACTACGGCTCGGGGCCCTGTGCACGCTACGGCACATATTCATCGAAGTGTAATGAATCCCCTGAGGTCACTTCCGCCCTGCAAATAAATTTTAGTTTCTGCGTTACAGGCAATGCGGTGAAAATTCAAAAGCAAACTGTTGTATCCAGTCCAATTCTAGTTTCTGCATTAAAGGCCACGCTGATGAAAATACAAAAGCAAATCGTCGTATCCAGTCCAAAGGATGTATTTGTCTTCTGTCATTTTTAAATACCTTAGATTTTTGCACGGATAAAAATTGCTTATAATCAACGTTATCGTCTCTGAATGTGTGAACTGGTTCAGGATTGTATGATAATCCGTTTGTCTGTGTCTGCCCGGAATCAAAGTCACGTACTCTCTGTAAATTACCTAAATTGTACTTGCTGTGTGAGTGTGAGAAATGTTCGGAAAGTGGCGTATGCTGTATCGTGTTACAGGCTGAGACATTTTTCATCTCCGTCACTTCTTGCTGTAAAGACGACACTTTTCTACGCAATGTATTATTGGACGAACCTATCTCACTGATTGTCTGCTGTAAATGCTGGAATTCGGGTGTCTGATTGAAAGAAATTGATGACGTATCGTCTGATTTGGTGTCATTGTTATTTTCGATAACGTCAATACGACTGACCAATTCATCAAAATTTTCAGTCAGTGCTTTTACCTGATCATCATTTTTAGTGTCACAAGCATTAATTTGATTTTGGATTTTACGGGTAGTTTTGTTCAATTTCTTAACGTCTGCTTTAATGGCATCGGGATCCTGTATTAATTCTAATTGTTCAAGTCTGTTGGTCACTGTCTGAAAGTCTACTGTGAGTGTTTCTGTTTTTGTTTTAAGATCGGAGATTTCATCATGCAATTTGGTGTTCAACTGTTTAATAGTATTGATTTCGTCTGATACTGTAGCAATGTTATTGTCTACGTATGTTTTTGCTTTCGTAAATAATTTACGCATATCTTCCTGTCTCTGTGCAGTAATTGTTTCCATGACTTGTTTCTTTACTTTGTTCTGTTCCCGTATGAATTTACGGTAACCGCGTTCCACTGTTTTGTAGCTGGTGATTAAAACGTTCGTCAATTAGGCTGTTCTGTTGTTCGAATTTCGTGTCTACTTTCGCATCCAGTGTGCGTGAAAGTTCTGCTGACATTAATTTAAAATCGTCGCGTAACTGTGTTGCGTTTGCAGAACATTGTTTAGCGACTACACTAATATCATCTCTAAGTAATTTAATTGTGGCTACATGTGTATTACTTAATTCTTGTGCAACGGATCTAATTTCTTCACTACTATTCCTAGCACAAGCCTTAATTTCCTCACGTAATTGTTCTTTAGTATCATGACATTGCACGGCAACGGCTGGAATCTGTTCATTAATCTGTTTAAAGTTATCATTAATTTGTTTGATCGACCTGTCGTGTTTTTCATTCGGCTGTTTGAAACTTTCATTAAGTTGTTTGTTCGATTCATTAAGTCGTTTGAAATTGTCGTCTTGTCCTTTCTTTGACTGTTTGAGATTTTCGTTAAGCTGTTTGTAATTGTTGTCTTGTTTTTCATTGAATTGTAGCAATAGTGCTACAACTTGATCCAAGTCAAAATTACCGGCTCTATTCTCTGTACTGTGTCATGGTGTATCTGCATTTGTCACGTTTTGTGAAACTATTTGGTCATTGTCTGATTCACGAAAAGGTTTGCTAATTGGACGTGCAATGTGGCTCACTACCTCGGAATCATATAAATCTGACGCATTTTGACTACATTGTTCATCTTCGTGAGAAAAATTTATCTGTTCATTGTGTAAATTTTGCAAATCAGGTATGTTAAACTGGGCAGCGTTCATTGTAACGGAACGTGCCGCGTCATCAATTGTCGCTAAATTTACATTGGTCACAATTGAATTTGTTTGCTCATCATTTAGATTAGAATCATTACTGGTGGTCGGTACGCACTGATTGTTTGTAACTGGAGGATTATCATCAAGACACTGAGTGTCGCTAGTATTATCAGTCAAATTATTAAAGTCGGCATTTTCACCCATTACGACTCGCGATGTACTGTTAGCAGTTTTTCGCGGCATTTTCGCAACTCAAAGTTAAGCACAAAATCAGACAAAGACAAAGCAAAAATGGAACAAATACAGTTACAACAAAGAGCAATAAATTGCCGATGATCTGTGAAAGAAAAAGTGACAAATTAGTAAATGCGTTGCGCCAGATGCAAACTACTTTTAATATTAAGTAAATAAGAGCAGATATATAGCTGACTACTTCTCAGAAATTCACAAAAATTCGATCCTGGCCGGTTGTCACTAAGTGTTACCTCCTCACAAAATAAAATAGTGTAACTTCCCAACAAAATAAAATAATATGTATAATATTCTCATTTAGCGAAACTATCCAACAGTGAAAATATAATATAATGTGACAAACCTATAACCTTTCAATAATTGACAGTCAATTTAACCTGGTAAATTTTGGACGTCAGCAATGCTGCGTCATGGCCCTGATACATCATTCTGAATAAATAGAAAAATCTTACCTTAATTAGATCGCCGGATAACGCATATATATCTGCTCCTATTAGAAATTTTCCTGGCGCAGCTAAGTGCAATGCTGGCCGATAGATTTGTCTCATATAAAAGGAAAGAACTGATTTTTGTTTAATAATCGGGATGGCCGAAGATTGGAGAAATTAGTGAATTCTTTTAATTGAGATTAATGTCAAAGGTTACTTTTTATGAGAAAGATTTTTATTAACAGATTTTTTTAAAAACATTTACATGGGACTTGATGTGACAATACTACATATGCGCGAGGCTGCTTTTACCTTATCCTACAACGCTGAGGCTCTGCCATCGCTGCAAACGACCGGCCCAGCCAACACGATACACCAGACACGACTGCTCGCTAGCAACAACTTACTGCTACTGCAGTCAATACTGCTCTTTGGTCTCAGATTCTCTTCTAGCTTACATATCGCAGAAAGCGCGTGAGCAATACATCGAAATTACATCAGCTCGAGTGCACTAGCAACAAATTCTTTAATTATGGACCTCTTAAACCTGGCAAGGGGTTATGTTCTGAAAATTCAGATCCACTGACAAGATCTAAATTTTCCTTTAATTTTTACTGAAATATTTAAAACAATTACGATATCTGCTGGAAGAAATCATTAAAGATAACAAATATTTTTTTATTTTAAAATATGATGTACATGACTAGATTACAGTATTCTGAGAAGGTAGGCAAATAGGACCTCTCCCTTGGTATCACGTGGGTTAAATCAGGAAGTGTTATGGAATCTGTTACGAAATGAGACACTACACGGACTATAGGGCAGCAAAATAACTGATGATGACCGAAGTAGAGGAGATATAAAATGAAGACTGACTACAGCAAGAAAAGTATTAATGACAAAGAGGGATTTGCTAACATCGAATATAAATTTTAATGTTAGGAAATATTTACTGAAGGTATTCGTATGGCTTCCAAGATGCTGCTCCAGGCGGATGTAAAAATGAATGTGCGCAATGGAAACTACTGAACACGAAAATAAAAATTTGGCCCTGTCTGACTACCCCCTGAAGCAGGTCTTAGGATCTCTTAACGGTGATATTATTTCCTCCTCCTTGCCCTTAACATATAAATTACAACATAAAAATAAATGAATGATTAAGGGAACTAGCAACTACTAAATTGTAAATGTTGTTTCTGCTTATACATTTATTGTTGATTAAAACACCTTTATATATTACAAATGTTTATGTGTGGATGTGCAATGGATATAAAGAGATACAAATGAATTTCCTGACTAATATTATTGATAAACTGTCCAAATCTTCTGCTTTTTATGGCTACGTTATCTAATATAAATAACGCAAGGTAACTGATATTATCTACGTCCCAAACACTAGAAAACGCTACTTTCAAAGATGATCTGCAGTGGTGTGCAACCTCAATGGCAATGAAACTTAGGTGATCACAGCTGTACAGCTTTATAGCCTAATAAGCCGAAGCAATTAGCAATATCACTGAATGTACTGCAGTGATGGATCTCGTGCACGTGTGCGATGATGGAAGAACCCCAGCCACAAAATAAAATACTCTTTAACACTAGGATAGGAGAAGGCGGTCCTCTTACTAGAATAATCTATTACTATCTTCTCCTCTCTGTATTCTACAGACAAGAAACGCGAACTCCCAGCCGCAAGGACGGAAATCAGATAACTTTCCAACGTGACTATAGATAGGAGAAGTGATCTCAATCACTGAGCGCTACGTACTCAACTATGATTCGCTACCCGGAGGTGCAGTCCAGAATCGTGTAAGTTAGCAACACCTTCGGTCACCTAAAGCCACTTCCCAGGGCCCTGTGTCCATATACCACGAAAATTAAGGTTTAGTGATATTGCCCAAATTTGTCCTATCATGATAAACGAAATCTGCGACAGTATTTCACTGGTGACAGCTTCCCCGAGCTCGAACATTATCCCCCTGGATTCCATAGCTACGCTTGGTTAACACCTTATACACCTGCAGACAATGAGCTACACTCACTGATGATAGGCAAAAATAATGTTCATATTTACACATACTCAGAACACAATCAGAGATTACTTTCCACATGTCACACATGAAAACAGAACTAAAAAGCTGCTAAGAGGTGCACTGACTCGACGTGATACTCGCAAAGGGGGAAAAATACAACAGGCAGTGCACTCACCCACTGCATACTGATACTGTGTGTCGACGAAACTGCAACCCTGAGGTAGTCGAGAGTCACTGTCTCCAGGGATGGTGGCTGGGAAGGTTATCCTGTCACTTAAATTTAGACGTGACACACATTTATGACATCATAATGTGGAGGTCCACGATGGATTACCCCTACATGTGGTGGTTTGAGTTGAGCAAGTTAATTGTTGTTGGGATTATGATCAATTGCTGCTCATAAAAACTTCAGTGTTAGTCATGCATTTTACTGAAGAACATTCCGTGGTGTAACGTCCTGCATAGTGTGTGCTGAAGACAGCGAGTGTTAAGGTACTGACGCAACAGGTAGCCATGGTCTCAAACGATTACCTTGTATGGCCGAAGGCTAATTGAACCTAGTAGTTGGCCGACAGGCTG
This sequence comes from Schistocerca gregaria, assembly GCF_023897955.1. Taxonomy (NCBI): domain Eukaryota; kingdom Metazoa; phylum Arthropoda; class Insecta; order Orthoptera; family Acrididae; genus Schistocerca; species Schistocerca gregaria. The sequence continues at coordinate 396,271,906 of NC_064931.1, read as the reverse complement.
GAAGATGCCAAGTTCACAGCACTGATCTTAAAACCAGCAGCAGGGGACCACAGTTAGTGGAGGCTAAATCTCGTGACGGCAGCTGGTAGCCTGATCTCGCCTCGTGGAGTGGCAACACCTCTTTTCTTAAATAGTAGCTGCCGGACTGAGCACCTTTTACTGAAAATAATGGTAATTTATTTTGGGATAGAACGCACATGCTTTGCAAATCACAGATGGGAAACATGTTGACAATAAGAAGTTTGCTGATTTGATGTGTAGTTACTGGCTTACCAACGAATTTCTGCTGTGTCGTCGTTATGGCGGTGCCAGCTATTTTCCTGGAGCACAGTGTGGGCATCTGCCAGTGGCATTGCTGCATCTGACGTAATGATGTGTGGTCGGCTCTCAGCTGGCCCATTCCCAAGATCTTTTGCAACAGCCATGGCAACATCACAATTTTACTCACTAGCGCCGAAATATAGTGTGGGCACCGCAGATCGGATAACTGATAAGAAGATACTGAGTCGAACTGGGGAAAACAAGAAATTTATGGCACAACTTCCTTTCAAGGGGCATATCCTGAGGCATCAAGGACTTTTCACGTTGGTAGGTAATGGAGAGAAGGGTGTATACATGGACGTTGGGGAGCGTGGGGTGTTAAAATTGTAGAGGGAGACAAAGTCTTGAATATAGTTAGCAGGTTCAAACTGATGCATGTCGCATTAGCTGTGCAGCGCTGAAGAGACTTGCACAGAATAGACTAGCCTGGGTAGCTGCATCAAACCAGTCTTCAGACTGAAGACCACAATAAAAACATTGCAGAAGGGGGCAGGAGGGAAAGGTGGGTTTCTGGTCCTCAATTTTGCGAGATCTTTACTGGGACAAGTTGCGAGTAAGTTAGAACTAATGTGATTCAGCGCCCTCGGCTGTTGAAATGGCAAAAGACGTATATATAGAGTTCTAAATTAACGGCGAAGCCCATTCTCGTATGAGAATAGATACTTATCTCACACTGTTGACCGATGCAACTAACTGATGTAGCGGTTCTTGTATCATTTTGTTGTTGTAAACAGAAGTATCTTTGGTATGACGTTAAACTGCAACCACACATGGAGTGACCACGGTATAAGTGGTCCCTATCCAACAATAGCATCAAGGTGGATAGGGGAGTGGAAGTTGTGTGCTGTAACTGTTACCCTGTCTGCTTGCGAAGGTGGAAGGAAGATAGAGAATGTAAAGAAAATAGTCCTCATCACCTACCACTTACCAGAAGGTAGTCAGCTCAGTAATGTCAATTGAGATTAACCGAGCTGTGGTTGTTAATTCCTGTTGTGATTTCCTATTACTCCAGGTTGGTGTTCGAGAGAAACGCAAAATTTCAGATGTGGCTCCAATGTAATTTTCATATGGGGAGTGCATAACGTTATCGGCCAATCGCATTGTGCCGTATAGTTAATTGAGTATCTAGCTTCGTTTCCGAAAGACTGTAGGTTCAGGTGGTGCACCATAAAAGATCTGATAAAGTGCTAAGCAGTATTTGGATCACACCTACGGCGGACGGGCTCCACGTCAGCAGTTTTGCATTTCTTTCACGAATAGCTGTATACGAACCTGATAAAGACATTAATACAAAGAGATATGTTTTTAGTTAAATTAATACATCTGAAAGGTATTAATTTAATTATATGTAAATACGAGAGTCATTTGAAACGTCTGTGCAACGTCCAACAGATGGCGATTAACGAGGCTATGTTTAGTTAGTAGCATCTTTGGAAAGAACGCACACCAAATTCCAGTCATGTTGGTCTATTTCTTTGTGTTATGCATTCGTGTGAGTCAAGGAAGTAGAGTGATTGTCAAAAATGGACGAAAAAGAACCTCGTGTGGTGATCAAACCTTACTTTATGAAAAGCAAAACGCCTCAGCAGACTAAACACAAGGTTGATGAACATAACGGTGACACTACGCATTCGATTAGAACAGTTTATAAGTGATTTTAAAATCTTAGGAGTGGCCATATGGACACAAGCGATACTGAACGAGCGGGCCGAGTGGCCGATTGGTTCTAGGCGCTACAGTCTGGAACCGCGCAACCACTACAGTCGCAGGTTCGAATCCTGCTTCGGGCATGGATGTGAGTTATGTCCTTAGGTTAGTTATGTTTAAGTAGTTCTAAGTTCTAGGGGACTCATGACCTCAGATGTGAAGTCGCATAGTGCTCAGAGCCATTTGTTGCTGAAAGTTCTGGATACCCCGTGGGTGATACGACTCCAGAAATCATTGATAAAATCCATGATAAGGTGATGGATGACAGAAGAGTTAAGGTGAGTTAGATTGCTAGTGTTGCGGGCATGTCGAAGGAACGGTTACATAATATTTTGCATGAACATTTGGACGTGAGAAAGCTATCCGCAAGATGTGTTCCGCGATTGCTCACGCTTGACCAAAAATGGAATCGTGTGAAGTGTTGCAAGGATGGTTGCAGCTGTTCAGAAGAATCCGCAGGACTTTGAGTGTCGTTTCGTGACTGCGGATGAAACATGGATACCATACTATGCTCCTGAGACCAAACAACATTCTAAACAATTGGATACCAAGGGATAATCTGCACCAAAAAAGGCGAAGACCATTCTTTCGGCTGGAAAGGTTATGGCGACTTTCTTTTGGGATTCGCAAGGGATAATCCTCATCGACTATTTGGAAAAGGGTAAAACTGTTACAGGTGAATATCATTCATTGTTATAGGACCATCCTTTCCCATCATGACAATGCACCCGGACAAACCTAAGCACTTCTGGTGGAAAAATTAATGGGAATATGATTCCAGCTCGTTTCCCATACATCACTATTCTCCAGACTTGCCTCCCTCGGGCTACTATTTGTTCCCCAATTTGAAGAAATGGCTGGCGGAAAAAATATTTTATTTGAACGAGGAGGTGATTGCAGAAACTATTAACTATTTTGCAGCCTTGGACAATTCCTATTATTTGTAAGGGATCAACAAATTAGGAAAGCGTTGGACGAAACGTGTAAGTCTCAAAGTAGACTATGTTGAAAAAAAAATGTTTTATCCCAAATACGTAAGCAGTTTTTAATTTTTGCAGGGACTTTTCAAACGCCCCTCATATATTCATTGTTCTTAAGAGCTAACAAGATAGATGCGTACATAGCGATAGCTGAAGAACAAAGGACGATACGAAACTGGAAGGCGTCTCCTAGCTGATATCAGAAAAAAATGTGAAAGCATCTCAGTTCTTCATTATCGTAAAAAGTATTACATGTACTTATTAACGTTAGTGGTCTTTCTGGTACACAGATATTTCATAAACATAAAGAAAGAAACTTTTTTGGTGTCTTACATTTTCCTACGATATATTTTACTACGATAATGGCTGTTACATGAGTAGTCATTTAAGTCGTCAGTACAACAAAATCACAAGATTGGTGTATGCAAGAAAAAACAATGCACAATTTTACATGTTGTAAATAAACAAATGATTTTAATTGGCACACGAGATATTTTTACAAGATAGAGTTACTTAAAATTTCAGAGGAATCATTGTTCTGAGGATAAGAACTTAAGTCAGTTCCGGAACTTTTCTGCCTATGGGAATTGATGCAGCCATCGCAGTTGGCTTGTATGACGTCAATCTGTCGGTGACGACCTACTCAGCTCGAACTCTGGTTGTGCACTTTGTAGCAGAGGTTGGCATCGAGGTTCGGACCGTCCAGGACCGTAGCCATGACACACGTGCGAGCCTTGCCTCGCGCTGCCGGTTCTGTCGCGGCAGCCGCATCCAGGTCCGACGGGCCGCACAGTGCAGAGTCCTGCCGCGACACTGGGCTACAGCAGTCTCGGCCCGAGCGAGTTCCTGACGTCACCCCAAGGGCCGAGCAGTGATGTTGCGAAACAACTTGTATGCCACGGGCTAAGCAGAGTCACGTATGGAGACACAGCCCACAGGCCGCGGCCCCAATGCTCCGCACTGAGCGAGGCTGTGACGTCACTGCATCAGTGCCTTGCGCAAGCGCTGGTGTGCTGCGGCCTACGTGCTGTTGGTAGCACTGACCGCAGATTTGAGCTACGGGCGGCGAGCCTTGTGCAGAGCAGTGTTTAGTGGGATGGTGGGATTTCTTCCTTTTTGTCGTAAAGCACAAAATGAGGTTGGAAACTAACAGTGATCTGAAGACGAAGGAGCGCATGTCAAGAAAAAAGGTAGTAAAAAAAAAATTAATCAGTGATAGTGGAGAACCACACAGCTTGAAGCGTATCTTAAAAGTTCAGTTTTTACCGTGTTAAAGCCTATTTTTGATGGCGTTAGGAAAAGCGTTCATTTTGTTTGCAGTTCACTGTGCTGTTAAATTTGCTCTTATGGTAAAGGATGAAGTGGCACTTCGCACATTTCTCGCCATCCATGCGCGTCTAATAAACAAAGGTCTTATGTGGACGAGGGACGACTTCCTAAATCTGCTCTGGAGGTAACTGTCGGTAAATTTGTGGCTATGTGTGCACAAGATGTTAGGTCGTGTGGAACTATAAGAGGTGAAGGTCTTACGGATCTTGTTCAGACGTTAATTGACACTGCAAAGGCCATTATGTCTCACCCCACAAATGTGTCGCGGTACATGGAAGGAAGTGTTAAAAGCTTACGACATATAATTATGCCTGAGGTAACTGCTCATATAACAGAAGATGGATACCCAGCAACTACGGATATGTGGACGTCCAATGCGAGAAGAAACCAATAGCTGATATGTACTGTCTCTTGTTCCGTTGACTGGACTCTCAGATCTCGCATTTAGTTTGCACCCCAGTTTCCAGATGAATCAAAAACGGGCGGCCACATTCTAAGAGAATTGTTTAGACGACCTATGTCTCTTGGTATCCACGACTCTACTTTGAAAAACATACAGCACACTACTGATCAAGATACCAAAATCGTCGTTGCACTGCGCGATTATTCACGATTGAAATGTTCCTGCCTTATGATCAATACGAGGCTACGAAATAATTATGATGCGGAGTGTATATGCTTCAATTGTCCATAAGGTGATGGTCTTTTGACTGTGTCGAAAGAACGCATCAATAACATAAACAAAAGTGGTCTTCTTAATGCTCTTGATAGATCACTGAGCCAGTCTAACGATACTCGCTGGAATAAGCAGCTGACAATGTTAGAATGCCTTTGTGCTAAAAACTCTCTGAGAAGGGAAGAATAGCCCTAAATAAAGGACCTGATATCACGCTGATGAAAGAACTTTTCACTGTATTGATGCTATTTTATTGCTGTTATTCTTATACGCAATCGTTTATTTCAAAGCTTTTAAAACATGAGGGTTTTTGTAGCTCTTCAAAGCAGCGTCCAAGGAATTACAACTGGAGGAATCACCCATCCTGCACATTCTGTTGACATGGACAATGACAGGACAGAGTAGCTTCTGAAATCGGACTTTTACATAAACGCCTCAAATTATACTTAGATGAAAAGCTATTAGCCCAGATATACTGTGAGTTAGCAAGTTTCCTCTGGCCACCATTCGTCATTTAAAAATGACATCTGAAAATAATAGGCGTAAAGTCATGAAAAGGATACAATCTTTTTCCTTCCTCATACTTCTCCAATCCCACAACACACTCTAACGACATTTCCCTTTACTGCATCTCCAACCGCCTTTTTTCTTTGTTCTCGCTTGTGGGTTCGAAAGGATCAGGCTTACCTTTCGATCTAGAAATAGTTATCTCAATGTATTCTTCTCCTCTGGAAGTTACAAAAATAACATTTAATGCACTGAAATAGGAGAGACGCTCATTCCTACATGTTCTTCCACAACTGGAATTCTTGGGAGTCCATGCTGTCCTAAATGAAAGTTTAAATTTTTGCCATATTTGCACTGATATATGAATTTTGCTGTCCTCAGGTAAAAAGAAATGTGTAATGAGGCTGGACATGTATTTCAGATTACCTCCCCCCCCCCCCCTTACCGCCCAAAAAAACAAAAATCATGTTGAAGCACATAAATTCTGCTACTCAATCCTCTGGATTTCTAGTTGTGCAATTTGAAGATGGGACTTAGACATTCTGGTAGCCTACACTCGATGTTACTCAACATCTACGCTGAACAAGCAGTAAAGAATACAATTATAAATTTATGAACAGAATTAAATATGAAGTAGAAACAATAAACGTTTTGAAGTTTACTGGTGACACTCAAGTTCTGTCAGAGACAGCAAAGAAATTGGAATAACAGTTTAATGGAATAGATAGTGTCCTGAAAAGGGATAACCCCCAATGGAACTAAATGAAAGGTAATGAAACGTATTTGAATTAAACCTAACAGGACCAACGTGTTTCCCATTACGTGTACTACAAAATGGGGGCGTAGTGAATGACCAATACATAGATATACGGATTTCGTTAATTTTCGTTGTCTATTACGCACAATATACTTCTTAAAGATATATTTATGTGTAAGACCAAAATTTTTGCGTTAAGTTTTACTAAAAAATTAAAAACAATTACGGAATCTGGTAGAAGAAATGAAACAGTGTGCTCAAACGGCACTGAGCACTATTGGACTTACCATCTGTGGTCATCAGTCCCCTAAAAATTAGAACTACTTAAACCTAACTAACCTACGGACATCACACACATCCATTCCCGAGGCAGGATCCCAACCTGCGACCTTAGCGGTCACGCGGTTCCAAACTGAAGCGCCTAGAACCGCATGGCCACACCGGCCGGCAAGAAGAAATCATTAAAAATCATAAATATATATTTTTTTCAAAATTTTAAAATATAATTCACATGAGTAGATTACAGTGTTCTGGAAACGTAGGAATAAAGTACCCCTTCCTTACCCCTTGGTAATGCGAGGCTTAAACCAGGTAGTGTTCAGAGAACCAGATTACGAAATGAGACATTCTGAAATCGGACTTTTACATAAACGCTGATGCAAAAATTTTTATTGTTTCTACTTCATATTTAATTCTGTTCACAAATTTATAATTGTATTCTTTACTGCTTGTTCAGCGTAGATGTTGAGTAACATCGAGTGTAGGCTACCCGAATGTCTAAGTCCCATCTTCAAAATAACTGATGATGGCGGAAGTAGAGAGGATATAAAATAAGGACTGTCTATACCAAAAAACTATTAATGAAAAAGAAGGATTTGCTAACATCGAATATAAATTTAAGTGTTAGGAAGAATTTCCTGAAGGAATTTGTGTGGTTTCCTAGATGCTACTCCAGGCAGGTGTAAAAATGAATGTGCACAATGGAAAATACTGATCGCAAAAATTAAGATTTTGGCCCTGTCTGACTACCCCCTGAATCAGATCTTAGGATCTCTTAACGGTGATATTATTTCCTCCTTCTTGCTCTTTAACGTATAAATCTCAACATAGATGTAAAATAATGATTAAGGGAACTAGTAACTACTAAATATTAATGTTTCTGCTTATACATGTTTGTAGATTAAAACCTCTTTATTTATTACAAACGTTTATATGTCAATGTGCAATGGACATATAAAGATACAAATGAATTTCCTGACTAATATTATTGATCAACTGCCCCAAATCTGCACCTATTTATGGCTGCGCGATCTAATATAAATAACGTGAGATGACTGATATCATCTGCGTCCCAAACACTAGAAGACATTGCTTTCGAAGATGATCTACATTGATGTGTAACCTGAGTGGAAATGAAACTCACGTGATAGCAGGTGTTCAGCTTAATAGCCCTAATAAGCTGAAGTAGTTAGCAATATCACCGAATGTACTGCGTCCGGTGCCTCGGAGTGATGGTTCCCGTACACGTCTGCGACGATGTTGGATCTCCAGCCACAAAATAAAAAAAAACTGATTAAACACTAGGACGGCAGAAGGCGGTCCTCTGTCTAGCCTTTTTCTCTCTGTATTCTACAGACAAGAAAAGCGAACTCCCAGCCACAAGTCCGTAATTCACATAACGTCTCAATGTAAGTATTGACAGGAGAAGTGCTCTCAATCACTGAGCGCTGCGTACTCAACGACGATTCCCTACCCAGAGGCGAAGTCCAGAATCGTATAAGTTAGCAACACCTTCGGTCACCTAAAGCAACTTCCCAGTGCCTTGCGGCACTATATCATGCAATTTAAGCTTTAGTGATTTTGCCCTCATTTGTCCTATCATGACAAACGAACATTGCGACGGTATTTCACTGGTGACAGCTTTCCCCAGCTTTAACATTATCCTCCTGAGTTCCACCGCACGTCTTCGAAAGTGAGTTTCGGCATGATGCTTGATGAGAAAGTCTAGCTGTGGGATAGCACAGCAGCCTTGGCCTGCAACACGCATTACACTGCAAGTGTTGTCAGTTTTGCAATCTCCTTATCCACTGGCACAATTCTTGTCTTCCCTATCATTAATATTAGAATCCATTTCCTCTTTCTTCCCCTCCGACGTTCTTTGAGGCAATGCCGTCACAGATGGTGCAGAATTTGCGTCCTTCGGAAATACTAAATGCGTCTTTATCATTTCAGTACCCAAAACATCTGCAATACAATCAGCCTTATTGATAGCTTTCTGTCCAACCACCTAAGTATGTACGGCAAAATTACTGTCGGCAGTTGCACTCTGCAAGACGCTAAAATCATCGGCAGGTGCACTTTCCTCCACATCTGGTCCAGGCTGCAGAAATTCGCAACCTCTCCGCCAGGGTATACCTCACTAATTACACAAGCAACAAACGAGGAGAACAAAACAGTACGACGACAAGGACACTGTATGCTACCGCTTCTGCCGCCCGTAGTGGCCAAGCGGTTCTAGGCGCTTCAGTCTGGAACCGTAAGACCGCTACGGTCACAGTTTCGAATCCTGCCTCGGGCCTGTATGTGTGTGCTGTCCTTAGCTTAGTTAGGTTTAAGTAGTTCTAAGTTCTAGGTGACTGATGACCTCCGATGTTAAGTCCCATAGTGCTGAGAGCCATTTGAACCGTATTGCTACCGCTTCTGTTCTGCTCTTTTCTGCTGATGGGCAAGCCTGCGAACCGAACGTATTAGTGAAAAATTTTGCCCAACAGATTTAATAACGCTAATTAGTCATCCTGACACTTATACGCTCCCCAGAAGGGTAAGCTTATCCTCTGCACGATATGTGACATCAACTAGTCGTATGCAAATCTGGTTGGTTTCTAACAATATCCTCAGTATATGCTAGGATGTTGAGATGTGCTGACCTAAAAACACTGCCTCCACCAGGTGGTTGCAAATATGAAATACACAAATAAGGAGATAGTAAAATGGCAAAGGAAAGTACTAACTATGAAATGATACTCTCAGTAGTGTTAAATTCTTTACTCTTCTGCAATTTACGCTATACAAGATTACACGAGCAACATTTTAGTTCTGCCTATTCAGATTTGGTAATCGGCTGTCGTGTGATATATTCGCGGTTGTTAATCCAAGCGCGGAATAATAACATTAGCTATGGCAATTGCAATTACATTTAGAACTACACTCACGACTAGCAACGTGGAGCCTCAGCATAGAACGTAAAAAACACGTGATCAGCAATTTACTTTACTTCCCTAACCGCCGTTGCGAATGCACGACCACTTCCGTTATCTATCGCTTATCGCTGCAAAGGTTCTCGCCTTAGCGAGATAACATAAATTCTATCTCACCAAAAGCTTCCGTAGGCACCTCCACGGCTGCCGTGGAACACCAAACGATCCTCAGGCTCTCGCTACAAGTACTCTGTCCCAGTAACGAAGTCGCACACCTCACCAGGACCAACCTCTCTCCTCGACACCCCAGGAACAAGTCTTTCACAGTCGCAACGCTTTTTCGTAGCTCCTGTTCTTTTTCCTTCCCCCCTTTAATGTGTGTGGCCAATCATGTTGCTGCAAGGCGTTCGTTTCAGATCGCCGACCAATCTCAGTTTTGCAATCGACCAAAGCTTCTAGAAGTTTCCAGACTGTTCCAGAAGCTTCTGCTCCGACCGTTCGGGAAACCACCTACACGCCGCCACGCTTTTTGTGAGCGAGCCCCTGTGTCTTCGCCTTGTCCTCGGACACATGGCTCCCGCGAGGCCGCGGTCCACCCGCCTGGGGTTTCCAGGAGTTTACGTTCGATGTTGTCTACAGCTCTCAGGCCTGCCTGCCTCGCTTGTGTCTTTCCCGTTCTCCTGCCAGCCTCCCGTCTCCGTCCGCTTCACTATCGCCGGGCAGATATTCTGCTACAAATTAAGATCCCTAGTCGATGTCAGTATCGTTAATGGTTTCCTGTCTCGATGTTTATACTATTAAAGGATCTTCTTTGCGGAGTAGTAGTTGTAATGTGGCTCAAAATCATGCCACCTTACTACACTTAATCTAATTCTATGTTAACACTTACTGTAACTTAACTTCTGCTCTTGAGCGGCTACTCATGACTACTACTTTATGTGCTTAAACGTGGCGAGCCACATCTATTGCTCGAAATGAAGTACATTCCCCATTCGAAACGGCGTAAACTATAACAAAACTCCGACTTCTAAACAAAACACATCTTCCCCTCCTAAGAAGCTTCACATGATTAACACCTTATACCATTCCAGATAATGAGCCACACCCATTGATGACAGAGAAAAATAAGGTTCATATTTCCACATCCTCAGAACCCAGTGTGAGTTTACTTGCCACATGTCACACATGAAAACAGAACTGAAAAGCTGTTAAAAGGTGGACTGACTCGATGTGACACTCGCAGGATGAAAGCAGAGCTGACCATTTGCAGTATAGTCGACAGGACCGATTGCGGACCTCTGGTGCAGAGCCGAGTGGTGTGTCGGAATCAGAGGTTCAGACGATTCTGCGAGCGTGTAGGCTGCAGATTCGTCGACTTGCGCCAACAGGTGGTTAGGTTTCGAGTTCCGCTGAATAGGTCAGGTGTCCACTATACGCAGGAGGCGGCTACACAGGTAGCAGGGACTGTGTGGCATGGATTGGATGGTTGTTTAGGTTAGAGGGCCTTGGGAAAACACAAGAAGGAGTTCAGTCACAAAGGGTGCAAGCTGAACACAGGAAGAATGTCGATATAGAAATCATTGGTATAATAGTTGTAAGTTGTCGTAGATGTGTTGGGAAAGTACCAGAGCTCCAAGTGCTAATAGAAAGCACTGATACTCAAATCGTTGTAGGCACTGAAAGCTGGCTAAAGTCGGATATAAGCTCAGCTGAAATTTTTGTGGAGGACCTAACGATGTGCCGGCCGTGGTGGCCGAGCGGTTCTAGGCATTTCAGTCCGGAACTGCGAGACTGCTACGGTCGCAGGTTTGAATCCTGCCGCGGGCATGGATATGTGATATGTACTTAATGTTGGGGCCTTCTCCACCAGACATCACGCCACCTAGAGTATCAGCAACCAAACTGAAAGCCTGCCCACGCGGGTTGCCCGCCTCTCAGGCACACCGAAGCACTAGACAACCGACTGGCAATATTGATGAAAGGCCACAGCAACAACCACAACACGAACACCACAGCAAAGACACCAGCTGCCACCAGGGGCCACTTCTGCCCCACATAAACTTAAGGAATAGGTCGCTGCAGATCTCGGAACTATTTTCACACGTCCAACCACGTGATAGAAAATAGTTCCAAGGTACTCATCCACCAAAGCAATATAAAGGCAGGTGCTCGGCAGCACATCGGAATTTCATCGACCTCCAGCAGACATGGATAGCTGCCGCCCCAGCATCCCGGCTTGGATCTTCTCGCTGATCTCTGGATTAGGCTTGGTATATCGGAGAAGTCTCAGTTGTTTTCTATATTATTCTTGTATGTAGTTTTGATTCGAATTCAGGTCATTGTTTTATGTTGGTATTATACTTGGAGAATTTGTTTTGGTTAATTGAACAATCCAATAAATTTTTTTGTTGTGCTTTGATCGTTAGTTTCTTCAGCTTACGCAGACATAGCAGAGGCGACGAGTTGGTTTGTAGTTTCCTCCCGTTTGTTGCTTATTCTCCTCCATGGCAGAGGATATTCAGGGCATCGATCGGCTTCGCGCTTTTAGCGAGTATGCAGCAGACGAATGAACTTATTATTCAGCAATTGCACGCTCTGCCTGTTGTCTCCCGTGGGTCTCAGGCACTGAGTGCTCCGTCCGATTCCCCTCTCATGGTACTGCGGGTCACGCCTCCCCCTTTTCCTAAGTTTGACAAGTCTTTCGAAGTTGGGACAATTATGTAGCATGGTTGGAACAACGTCGTTGGCGACGTACAGGGGCTTGCGATTCTTCTTGCCTACGTCGGTCCAGAAATATATCATCTGTTGCAGCAGCAGCACAGTGACATGGAGCCACACACTCTGTCGTATGATATGACTTCGAGTTTGTTGGAGTATTTTGATTCTCAGGTCCACGTGGCGGCTGCCCGTCACAAGTTTTTTAGTTGTCAGAAGCCCCCCTCCCAATCTAATAGGGAGTGGGTTGCCACACTTCAATGCCTCTCCCGGGACTGTCGGTTTTTTTGTGGTAACCCCTCGTGTAAACAGTTGTATGGTTCAGCGCTCATTCGGGACATGCTTCTCGTACATGCTCCGAATGACTAATTGTGGACCAACTTTCTTAAATTGAAGGATCCATCGTTGGCTACTGGCATCAATGTTGTCTGCACTCATGAACAGTCTACTTGCTCGTTGACCGAGTTGTTTCCCCTTGCGCAGGTCTTTGTCGCCCTTCCGTCGAGGCGCCAGTATGCCTCACAGGGGTCTCGCAGGTCCCCCCGTACGGAGGGCCCTCCCCCATTCCTGGATACAGGGTGTGTGGCCGCTCCACCACCGGACCAGCCGCCGAGCGTGCTGCGTCAGCTGCCCCAGCCACAACAGCAGCAAGGGTTACTGTCCTGCCAGCAACGTATCATTTCGCACGCGCGAGTTGATTGTCGGTTTCGACATGTGAAATGTTCAGCCTGCGGAAAACAGGGCCACAAGGCGGTGTGCTGGTCATCCTCTTCGATGCTCGTGGACCACACGTCCATCGATGCTTCTGACTCTCTGGAAGACGGCTCCGTCCCTCCACTGCAGATTTCCTTTGTGCAGTCCGTCTTTCCGCCTTCAATGGCGGCAATCACTCTGATGGTATAGGTTGATAGCGTCTCCCTCCTGTTTCAGGTGGATACAGGGTCTTTCGCCACCATCATCGATGCTGGCTCCCACCATCATTTGGGTTCCCCACCTCTCCATCCTTTTCACATGGCGTTGCGGAGCTACAGTAATGATGTCATTAACCTCTAAGGGTGGTTCTCTGCTCGGGTCCAGTACCGCTTGCATGATTTTTAGGCACAGGTATTGGTCCTCTCCGCGCCCACGGCCATGAACCTCTTGGGCACGGATCATTCCCTTTATTGGGCTTGGAGATCCATGATTCAGAGCCAGCAGCTATTGCAGGAATTCTTCGCTGTTTTCTCCACCCTGTCTCCGGGAGTTTCAGGGTTTGAGGCCCACATCGAAATCCTTCCCTCGGCTGTCCCAAAATTCCATAAGGCTCGCTTGGTTCCTTTCGCCTTCCGTTACGAGTTACGGCAGGATCTTCAACGCCTGGAGGATGAGGGCATCCACAGCCTCATTCCCAATAGCCGTTGGGCTACGCCCATCGTCGTTCTTGAGAAACCCAACAGGTCCTTGCGCGTTTGTGGGGATTTTAAGGCCACTGTCAATGCTCAGTCTGTTATCGATTCTTACCCCATCCCGAAGGTTGAGGACATTTTGTCGAAATTGGCTGGCGGCAAGGTGTTTGCCAAAATTGACCTGAGGAATGCGTACCTACAGTTACTTTTGGATGAGCCATCCAAAGCTGTTTTGGTCATCTCCACTCCTTTTGGGCTTTTCCGCTATAACCGCCTTCCTTTTGGCGTCTCTAGCGCTCCCGCCAGAGGTCATTGTTGGCAACCGGAATAAAATAATAATGGGATCCTTTTACTGACCTCCCAGCTCAGATGATACATTTGCTGAAAGGTTCAAAGAAAACTTGAGTTTTATTTCAAACACGTACCCGACTCATACAATAATAGTTGGTGGTGGCTTTAATTTACCCTCGATATGTTGGCGAAAATGCATGTTTAATACCGGAAGTATGCATAAAATATCGTCCGAAATGCTGCTAAACGCATTCTCTCAAAGTTATTTCTAGCTGTTAGTTCATGAGCCCACGCGAATAGTAAACGGTTGTGAAAACAAACTTGACCGCTTAGCAACAAATAATCCTGAGTTAATAACAAGCATCAAAACCGATATAGGGATTAGTGAACACAGGGTTGTCGTAGTGACATTGAATGTAATCCCCAAATCCTAGAAAAATGAGCGAAATTTACACCTATTCAAGAAAGCAGATAAAAATTCACTTGACGCCTACCTGAGAGACAATCTCCACTCATTCCAAGTTAATAATATAGGAGTAGACCAGATGTGGCTTAAATTCAGAGAAATAGTATCGACAGCAATTGAGATTTATACCAAATAAACAAACAAACGACGGAGCTGATCCTCTTTGGTACACAAAACTAGTTAGAACACTGTCACAAAAACAACGAAACAAATATGCCAAATTTAAACACACGCAAAATCCCCATTTTGGCGATAATCTACAAAAGCTCGAAATTTAGCGGGGAGTTCAATATGAGACGCCAATCCCAGTTTCCACACCGAAACGTGGTCTCGAAACCTGGCAGAAAATCCAAAAAGAGTCTGGTCGTATGTGAAGTACATTAGCGGCAAAAAACAATCAAAGCGATAAGAACGGAGTTACTACACACATCCTACCGAAATCTCTTCACAAAAGAAGACGAAAAAATATCACAGAATTCGAATCAAGAACAGCTGCCTACATGAGTAACGTAGAAGTAAATATCATCAAAGTAGTGAATCAACTCAAATCACTTAATAAAAGCAAGTCTTCTGGTCAAGACTGTATACCAATTAGATTCCTTTCCGAGTATGCTGATGCATCAGCGCCATACTTAACAATGATATACAACCGTTCGCTCCACGAAAGATCCGTACCCAAAGACTGGAAAGTTGCACAGGTCACACCGATATTCAAGAAAGTTAATAGGGGTAATCCACTAAATTATAGGCCCATATCGCTAACGTCGATATGCAGCAGGATTGTAGAACATAAATTGTGTTCGAAAATTGTGAATTACCTCGAAGCAAACGATCTATTGAAACACAGTCAACACGTGTTTTGAAAACATCGTTCCTGTGAAACACAACTAGCTCTTTATTCACACGAATTGCTGAGCGCAATTGACAAGGGATTTCAGATCGATTCCGTATTCCTGGACTTCCGGAAGGCTTTAGACACTTTACCACACAAGCTGCTCGTAGGAAAATTGCGTGCTTATGGAATGTTGTGTCATTTATGTGATTAGATTTACGATTTCCTGTCACAGACGTCACAGTTCCTAGTAATTGACGGAAAGTCATTGAGTAGTACAGAAGTGATTTCAGACGTTCCCCGAGGTAGTGTTACAGGCCCTTTGCTGTTCCTTATCTGTATAAACGATTTGGTAGACAATCTGGCAGCCGTCTGCGGTTGTTTGCAGATGACACTGTCGTTTGTCGAGTAATAAAGTCACCAGAAGATCAAATCAAAACCCAAAACGTTTTAGAAAAAATAAAGAAATATCTGAATGGTGCGAAAATCGGCAGTTGACCGTAAGTAACGAAACGTGTGAGGCCATCCACGTGAGTGCTAAAACGAACTCTTTAAACTTTGGTTACACGCTAAATCTGTCTAATCTAAAAGCCATAAATTCAACTAAATACCTATCTATGACAAGTACGAACAACTTAAGTTGGAAAGAGCACATAGGATCTGTTGTGGGGAAGGCTAAAGAAAGGCTGAGTTTTATTGGCAGGACACTTAGAACATGTAACAAACCTACTAAGGAGGACACTAAGCTACAATTACGAAAACTTGTTTCAGCCCACGGCCCAGCATGGCAATGCTGATGCTTTGTCTCGTCTGCCTATCGGTCCTGACGAAGTGTCTGACTCTTCCGAATTGTCCTGCATGTTTATTGATTCACAAGATAAGGAATTTGCTGTGGGTTTTCCGGTGCATTTTCGTCGCATTGCTCCCGCGACAGCCGCGGATGCTTCTTTGAAGATTCTTTTGCAGTTTATTCGTACTCAATGGCCTCCATCTGCTATGCCGGTACGTGATCCACTTGTTGGACGTTACTTTGCGCAACGTCTCAACTTGTCTGTACAGCACGGTGTTATCTTGTTAGGACCTGACAATGATCAGTCTCGTGTGGTTGTACTTCGTTTGTTGCAGTCCGAAATTCTCTGCATGCTGTACGCTGTTCATTGGGGTATAGTGAGGAAGAAGCAATTAGCGCGGCGTCACTGCAGTTAAGTCAGCAACGATAAACATATTGAGAATTTGCTTGCTAACTGTCGCTGTCGCGTGGAGCATCAATCTGTTCCCCGCCAGCGCTTCTTTCCGTCGGGCCGACACCTACTGCGCCTTGGTAGCACGTTCATATTGATTTTGCGGTCCTAACTGGGACACCCGATGGTTAATAGTCATTGATCCGTACAGCAACTTTCCTTTTGTTGTACCTATGTCTTCTACTAAATCTGCCAGTACTATTCAGTCTTTGACGTCTATGTTCTGCATTGAGGGCCTTCCTGGAGTTATTATTTCCGACAATGGCCTCCAATTCGTGTCCTCAGAGTTTGTACCATTCTGTGCTGCTAATGACATTCGCCATCTGACCTCAGCCCCATTCCACCCCCAGGCGAACGGCGAAGCTGAACATTTTGTGCGTATGTTTATGTCGCAGATGAGCAATTTTTGCGCCACGCATTCTCGCGAGCATGCGCTCTGGACCTTCCTTGCTTCATACTGCTCGCAGCCGCTCGGTACCCGTTCCCCAGTGGAATTGCTACATGGACGCGCCCATCGGTCGCTCCTGCAGCTGTTGCACCCGCTCCCGCTGCTTCGCCTCGTACTGGCTTGGCGCCACATGACTTAGTGTTCTATTTTTTTTTTCTCTGGCAGGCAGCGATGGGAGCAGCGACTCATTCTTCTCCAGCTTGGCCTCGCCTTATTTATTATTTCTGGTCCCTCTGGCACTGACAAGCGACATCGGAACCAAATCCGTTTGTGCCGTCCTCGGTTTTCTGCCGCTGGTTGTTTTCTGGCAGAATTGGAGGCTTCACGGATTCCGCCACCTCAGCCTACGACTCCACCGATGGCCCCTTCGCTGCTCGCAACCCCGCCACGGTCGCCCCGCCTGCTGTCGTCGAAGTCGCCGCTGCCAGTCCGGTTATCTGCATGGGACGGGCGCCTCTCACCGCCACCACGGCCCACCTCCGGCCACTGCTGCCGCCGCCACCACGTTCCTCCGTTTTGCCGGTACCGATGGCCGCTGATGCTGCTGTCACGCCGCCGCCGCCCCCGCCGTCCCCGCCGCCCCTGTCGCCGCCGCCGCCCATGGAGGACGTTGCTCCACCTGCTCATCCGACCATACCCAGTGGCGGTGCGCAGCCTTCACAAGTTTTCCACGAGCAATTAGGGGTCGCAAGTGGATAGCACAGCTCAGTAGGTCCGCTGTCCGCCCATCAGCTGCGCACCCCTAGGTTTCTCCACCTGCCGTCGGAAGCCCTACTCAATGGCGGTGCATCGTTTCATGTGGGAGAGATGTGGTATCGATAGCTACGATGCGACGGTGGAGGTGAAAGTTCTTAAGTTGGTACTAAAACAGGCACCGACTACAGCGTCCTCTAGCCGGTGCTGTGATGGTCTATGAGCTCCATGACAGATTCTGCCCATCTTGATCAAGAACAGACGGCAGGAAGCTTTGCTTCCTGTTGAGAGTATGTACTACCTACAATGAGTCTAAGGCTTCGCACCTCAGTGCAAAGTTATGTATTCAGTTAATATTGTGATATAGTACAACCATTTCCAAGAGCAGTACCGAGAGATTTTCACCTTTCCCTGCTCCTACTCACTTCCTTCATTCAGCCAACCTTTCAGTTTACAGAAACAGACCCATGCGCTAACTTCCAGGTGAGATACAAAACTGATATTGCAATGACTGTTGCAAAAGACTTAGTTAGTGGGCCAGCTCACATCCAACCAAACACAATTACGTCAGATGCAGCAATGCCACTGGCAGATTCCCATATTGTGCTCCGTGAAAGAAGCTGGCATTGCCCTAATGACGACACAGCAGAAAGGCGTTTGTAGGCCAGTTACTAAACATCCAATCAACAGACATCTTATGGTCTACATGGTTGCTAGCTGTGACTTGCAAAGCAAGAACGCTCTGTCCCAACATAAATTACAATTATTTTCAGTCAAAGGTGTCTCCGTCTGGTAGCTACTATTTACGAGGAGAGGTGTATGCCGCTCCTCGAGGCGACATGATGCTACAAGCAGCCACCACGAGATTTGGCGTCCACTAACTGTGGGCCTCTGCTTATGGTTTCAAGATCAGTTCTGTGGCTTAGCATCTCAGTGGGCCACCTTCAGGCCAATTACCAGGTAAAATCAGCCCTCTGCCATAGAAGGCAGACGTCGGAGACCATGGCCGACTGTTGTGTCACTTCCTTAACACTGGCTGTTATGGAGGACGTTGCACCACAAAATGTTCTAGTTTGTTCTTCAGTGAAATGTATGACTAATAGCGAAGTTTTTATGAGCATCCACCTATCATCATCCCGACAACAGTACACCACCTCAACTCAGACCTCCTCACGTACATCTACATCTACATAGATACTCTGCATATCACAGCTTGGCAGAAGGTTCATAGAACCACCTTCACAATTCTCTTTTATTCCAACGTCGTATAGCGCGCGGAAAGAATGAACACCTATATCTTTCCGTACGAGCTCTGATTTCCCTTATTTTATCGTGGTAATCGTTCCTCCCTATGTAGGTCGGTATCAACAAAATATTTTCGCATTCAGAGGCGAAAGTTGGTGATTAAAATTTTGTGAGAAGATTCCGTCCCAACGAAAAACGCCTTTCTTTTAATGATTTCCTGCCCAAATCCTGTATCATTTCTGTGACAATCTCTCCCATATTTCGTGATAATACAAAACGTGCTGCCTATATTTGAACTTTTTCTATGTACTGTCAATCCTATCTGGTAAGGATCCCACACTGCGCAGCAGTATTCTAAAAGAGGACAGACCACCGTTGCAACTTTTGTGCAGTATGGGCCATAACTGGCTTTGACGGGTGGAACAACTACATCAAAGGCTTTATGATCGGTGACCAAATAGAACTTGCTACCGTACAAAAAATTATGAAACTTTGTCACACCATATACATAAGGCTTCTTTCTCGATTTGAGAATAGTTTTGCTGGGCAGAGTTGAGCAACTTAGACGCAAAAGCTGTCGGGCGATCGACAGACTTCATGCGGTGTGAGAGAACCGCTCCAATGCCGTTAGAAGATGCATCGACATCCAAAACAATTGGTTTGGAGGGATCGAAAGGAATCAAACAGCGATCACACAAAAAACAGATTTGAGCTTGTGGAAGGCAGCCTCACATCCCGAAGATCAAACAAAAGGAACGTTCTCTCGTAAAAGGCGATGCAAAAGCGCTGCAATCTGCGCAACATTTGGTATAAACCGAATATAATATGATATTTTGGCCAACACAGACTGAAGTTCTTTCAAGTTCCTGGGTACTGGCAAGTCTCTAATTGCACTGAGAGGTGAGGACGAGGAGTGGATACTCTGTTCGTTAATCATATGTCCTAAATACTGAGTCTCAGTTTGAATAAAATTGCAGTTGCCTCTGTTACACTTTAGTCCTGCCTGCAAAAGTCCAATAAATAAGGCATGCAAATTCTGCAAATGTTCGTCAGCGGTGCGACCTTATACCACAATATCGTCCAGATAATTTGGGCCACCAAGGAAAATGGCACACAACTGCTGCAAATAAGACTGAAAAACAGCCGGAGCCGAAGCACAACCGAACGGAAGGCGGCGAAACTTGAACAATCTACTGTGGGTGTTGATCACAAAATAGCTCTGCGACTGTTCGTCGAGCGGATTCTGAAAGTATGCGTCCCGCAAGTCAGTCGAAAGAATTTTCCCGCACCAAGCTTTTCAAAAATGTTTTCAGGACGCAGTAAGGAAAATGTAGCTGCCACTGTCTGAGGATTTACTGTAGACTTAAAGTCAGCACAAATACGGAGACGACCGTTTGGTTCCTTCACACACATACGATAGGCGAAGCCCATGGCGAAGCAGAAACAGGTTCAATGACACCAATGTCTTCCAAATGATTAAGTTCAAAAGCTACGGCGTTGCACAGTGCGTGCAGTACAGGGCGTTCACCCCGAAAAATGTCTTTAACTACAACATGCGCTGCAAAGTCTGTGGCAAAACCAAGGCCATCAGAAAAGAGTTCACTAAAATCGTCGCTTAATGTAGGAACACAGTCTGCATGGTCAATAGCGTTGATGCAAAGTACATTGTCGTGAACGGCGATTCCAAAGAGTTCAAATGAGTCCATGCCAAAAAATTTCGTAGCATCACTAGAGCAGAGCACATGGAAAGACACGGTACGGGTCGTGGCACCATACGTAGATAGCAAACTACATACGCTAAGCACTGAGATTTCCTGTCCAGTAAGTGCAGCCAGCGTGGAATGTGAACGATTAAGCGGGAGTGAATAAAGCAAGTCATACGTCGATTTGTTCAGTAAAGAAACTGACGCACCAGTGCCCAGCTGCATGCGAAGATAACGTCCACAAATGAGCAAAGTCACAAAAAGTTTCCTCGCATCGCGATGAATGCGAGAGGAAGTGTCTGGCAAAACTTGATTCCCATGACGAGCTCTCGAAGCACTTACAGCAGAAGGCTTTGAATAAATGGCATTAACATCCATAGGCTGATGTGAATCATGATCATGGCCGTTGCCGTTGCGGTGACGCCCACGCGAGCCACGCGAACGGTAGTCAATTGGTGAGTTAGAGTTTCTCTTACTACACACAGCTTGCACATGTCCTTTCTTATTACAAAAATAACACAGTTTTTGACGGGATGGGCAACTGTCCCGTGGGTGTGCACGGATGCAGTTCGGACATGTTTTCAGTTTCTTAGTGGGTGCCTGGTGTGAAATATGTTCACTTGCCCGCGAACGGGGCGGAGTAGATGGTCGTGCAGGCGGGTGAGAGAGCACGTGTTGCTCCGCGCTACCAGTACACAAACCCGGGGTCACGTCGAACGCGGAGGTAGCAATGTGTAATATATCTTCTCTGTCTAGCAAGTTCACTACTACCTGCAAAGACGGACGGGAAAGACCCACCGTGGTTTGACAGCGAATTTCGGAGAATGCTCAGGAAGCAAAGGCAGTTGGATTCGCGGTAGAAGAAAGATTGGGAGAGTGAGGACAGGTAAAAGTTAGTAGAGATTCGTGCTGCTGTAAAAAGAGCGATGCACTAAGCATTCAACCACTACCAACATCATACCTTAGCACAAGATCTTGATGAAAACCCAAGGAAATTCTGATCTTACATAAAATCGATAAGCAGGGCGAAGGCTTCCATCCAGTCACACACTGATCAGTCTTGCCTGGCAACGGAAGACAGCAAAACGAAAGCTGAAATTTTTAATGTAGCGTTTGAGAAACCTTTCACGCAGGACGAGCGTACAAACATACCGCCGTTTGAGTCTCGTACAGACTCCCGTATGGAGGACATAGTGACTGACATCCCTGGGGTTGTGAAGCAGCTGAATGGGTTGAAAATAAATAAATCACCAGTTCCTGATCGGATTCCAATTCGGTTTTACAGAGAGTACTCTACTGAATTGGCTTCTTACTTAGCTTGCTCCATTTATCGCGAATCTCTTGCCCAACGTAAAGTCCCGAGCAACTGGGGAAAATCGCAGGTTACGCCTGTATATGAGAAGGGTGGAAGGACGGATCCTCGAAATTACAGACCAATATCCTTAACATCGGTTTGTTGCAGGATTCTCGAACATATTCTGAGTTCGAATATAATGAATTTTCTTGAGACAGAGAAGTTGCTGTCCATGCATCAGCAAGCCTTTAGATAGCATCGCTCCTGCGAAACGTAACTCTACCTTTTTTCACATGATATCTTGTGAACCATTGATGAAGGGTATCAGACGGATGCCATATTCCTTGACTTCCGGAAAGCGTTTGACTCGGTGCTCCACTGCAGCCTCCTAACTAAGAGCATATGGTTCCCAAGTATGTGAGTGGCTCGAAGACTTCTTAGGTAATACAACCCAGTACGTTGTCCTCAATGGTGAATGTTCATCGGAGGTAAGGGTTGGTTCAAGTGGCTCCGAGCACTATGGGACTTAACATCTCAGATCATCAGTCGCCTTGAACTTAAAACTACTTAAACCTAACGAACCTAAGGACATCACACACATCCATGCCTGAGGCAGGATTCGAACCTGCGACCGTAGTGGTCGCGCGGTTCCAGACGGAGGTGAGGGTATCATCTGGAGTGCCCCAGGGAAGTGTGGTAGGTTCGCTGTTGTTTTCTATGCACGTAAATGATCTTTTGGTTAGGGTGGATAGAAATGTGCCCTAATCTCTCTTATCTTATCTTATCTTTGTGGTTTTTTTTTTTTCAAAACATATGTTGGCGGCAGTAAAATTGTCCTGCAGTCAGCCTCAAATGCTGGTTCTCTAAATTTCCTCAGTAGCGATTCACGAAAAGAACGCCTCATTTCCTCCAGTGACTCCCGCCCGAGTTCCTGAGGCATTTCCATAACACTCGCCTGATGATCAAACCTACCAGTAACAAATCTAGCAGCGCGCCTCTGAATTGCTTCCATGTCCCCAATCAATCCGACCTGATAGGGATCCCAAACGCTCGAGCAGTACCCAAAGTCTTAATAGCGAATTGTTGGAACAGTTAACGACAGTCACTGAGCCATACGGGCATATCACAGAAAAGCCAAAGTAGTACCGAGCAAAAAAGGAAATGAGTAGAGAGGGAAAAAATTTAATGCCTGTTCGTCACCAAGTTTTGTATCCCGCCTGGAAGGGTCTGCTCCTGCAAGCTGGAAGGTTGCCCAATTGAAGGAAGTGAGTAGGAGCAGGAAAAGGTGAAAATCTCTCGTTACTGCTCTTAGAAATTGCTTTACTATATCACAATATTAACTGAATACTTAACTTTGCACTGAGGTACGAAGCCTCAGACCCGTCTTAAGTAGTACATAATCTCAATAGCAAGCGAAGTGTCCTGGCCGTCTGCTCTTAATCAAACTGCGCAGAATCTGTAGTGGAGCTTGTAGCCCTGCACAGCACCGGATAGAGGGCGCTGTCGTCGGTGTCTGTCGTAGTGCCAACTAAAGAAATTTTACCTACACCGTGGCATCATAGCTATCGATACCACAATCACCATTTTACTCAGTAGTGCCGAAAAATAGTGGTAGCGCTGCAGATCGAATAATGATATGAAGATACTGAGTCCAACTGGGGAAAACAAGAAACTTATGGCACCACTTCCTTACATAGGGCATATCCTGAGGCACCAAGGACTTGTCAGTTTCGTAATGGAGAGAAGTGTGTGTATAAGTGGGTGTTGGGGAGGGGGAGGGTTTATTAAAATTGTAGAGGGAGACAAAGTCTTGAATACAGTTAGCAGGTTCAAACTGATGTACATTGCATTAGCTGTGCAGCGCTGAAGAGGCTTGCACAGATTAGACCAGCTTGGGCAGCTGCATCAAACCACTCTTCAGACTGAAGACCACAACAACAGTATTGGGGAAAGGTGCAGGAGGGAGAGGTAGGCTTCAGGTTCACAGTTTTGCAAGTTCTTTACTGGCAGCACTCATGAGTAAGGTAGGTCTCGTGTGATACGGCACCCTCGTCTGTTGACATGGCAAAGGACGCTTCTGTATTACTCTAAATTAACGGCGCTTATCATTGCATCGAAGTGGAGTAGCGGTTCTTGTATTATTTTGTTGTTGTAAATAGAAAAGTCTCTAGTATGAGGTTTAACTGCAACCACACATGGAGTGACCACATTATAAGAGCTCCCTAGCCAGCAATAGCAGAAACCTCTCTGTAAGGTGGATGAGCGAGTGGAAGTCGTGAGCTCTAACTGTTACCTTGCATCATCGTCTACATCTACATCCATACTCCGCAAGCCACTTGACGGTGTGTGGCGGAGGGTACCTTGAGTACCTCTATCTGTTCTCCATTCTATTCCAGTCTCGTGTTGTTCGTGGAAAGAAGGATTGTCGGTATGCTTCTGTGTGGGCTTTAATCTCTCTGATTTTATCCTCATGGTCTCTTCGCGAGATATACGTAGGAGGGAGCAATATACTGCTTGACTCTTCGGTGAAGGTATGTTCTCGAAACTTTAGCAAAAGCCCGTACAGAGCTACTGAGCGTCTCTCCTGCAGATTCTTCCACTGGAGTTTACGAATCTATCACATCCGTAACGCTTTCGCGATTACTAAATGATCCGGTAACGAAGCGCGCTGCTCTCCGTTGGATCTTCTCTCTCTCTTCTATCAACCCTATCTGGTACGGGTCCCACACTGCTGAGCAGTATTGAAGCAGACTTAATTTGTTTTCGGTTTGCATTTTCCTTAGGATTCTTCCAATGAATCTAAGTCTGGAATCTGCTTTACCGACGATCAACTTCATATGATCATTCCATTTTAAATCACTCCTAATGCCTACTCCCTAATAATTTATGGAATTAACTGCTTCCAGTTGCTGACCTATTTTATAGCTAAATGAAAAGGGATCTATCTTTCTATGTATTCGCAGAACATTACACTTGTCTAGATTGAGATTCAATTCCCATTCCCTGCACCATTCATCAATTCGCTGCAGATCCTCGTGCATTTCAGTACAATTTTCCATTGTTACAACCTCTCGATACACCACAGCATCATCTTCAAAAAGCCTCAGTGAACTTCCGATGTCATCTACAAGGTCATTTATGTATATTGTGAATAGCAAAGGTCCTATGACACTGCCCTGCGGCACACCTGCAATCACTCTTACTTCGGAAGGTGGAAGAAAGATAGAGAATGTGAAGAAACTAGTCGTGATAGCCTACAACTTACCAGCAGGTAGTCAGCTCACTAATGTCACTTGATATGAACCGAGCAGTTCTTGTTGATTCCTGTTGTTATGGTGTTCGAGAGAAACGCAAACTTACAGATGTGGCTCCAATTTAATTTTTATAAGGCAAGTGCATAACGCGATCGGTAAGTCGCATTATGCTGTGTAGTTATTTGAGTATCGGACTTCGTTTCTGAAAGACTGCAGCTAAGTTGGTGCACCATAAATGATCTGATAAATAGCTAATCAGTATTTGGATCACACCAATGGTGGACGGGCTCCTTGTCAGCAGTTTTTCATTTCTTTCACGAATAGATGTATACAAAGCTGATAAAGACATTAACACATAAAAGTAAAAAAAAATTATTATTATATGTTATTGAGGCAGGGAGGCCATATGCGGGGGAGTTCGGCCGCCGTATTGCAAGTCATTTCTAGATGACGCTACATCGGCGACTTGCGAGTCAATCATAATGAAAATGATGATGAAGGACACACAACACCCACTCCCCAGGCCGGAACTGAGCCTGGGCTCCCTAGTGGTCGGTAACGCTACCGCTACGCTGCGGAGGCGGACATTAATACAGAGCGATATGTTTGGTTCGTTAAATTAGTACATCTGAAAGGTAGTAATTTAAATATACTTAAATATATTCATGGTACTTTAGAGCTAACAAGATAGATGCTTACACAGCGAAACCTAAAGAACAAAGGACGAAATGAAACAGGAAGACATCTCCTAGTAGATTGCAAAAATGAGCAGAAGGCTTCTCCGTTCTTTATCATCATAGAATATATTAACACGAACGTATTAAAATCTGTGGACTGTCTGGTACACACGTTTCATAATAACAAAAAAAGAAAAATTTTCTTGGTGTCATACATTTGGCCCCTTGAGTGACTACGATACTGGCTGTTACAGGATTGGTGAATACAAGAAAAAACAATATACAATTTGACATGTTTCAATTAAACTCATTGACAAAACATTTTAATTGGCACTGACTATATTTGTACAAGATACACTAACTTAAATGTGCTGTGTCTGCCCATGGGAATTGCTGCAGCCATTGCTGGAGTGATGTCGCAGTTGGCTAGTATGATGTCAATCGGTCGGTGACGACCGGCTGAGTGCGAGGTCTGGTTGTGCACTTCGCAGCATCCAGGACCGTGGCCATGACAGCCGCGTGAGCCTTTCCTCGCGCTGCCAGTTCAGCAGAGACAGCCGCATTGAGGTCCGATGGGCCGCACGGTGCAGAGTCTTAGAGGCTCGGCCCGTGAGCTGCGGCCTCACTGGACTAGAGCAGTCGCGGACCGAGCCAGTCCCTGTCGTCACCCCATGGGCCAACCAGTTCTGTTGCGAAAGCACCTGTATGCCACGTTCTCAGGAGAGCTGCGCATAGAGACGCAGCCCACGGGCCGCGGCCTCTACTCTACACTGATCCAGCCCGTGACGTCACTGTACCAGTGCCTTGAGCAAGCACTGGTGTGCTGCAACTACGAACTGTTGGTAGCACTGACTGCAGTTGAGAGCTACGGGCTACGAGCGTTGAGTAGAGCAGTGTTTAGTGTGATGGTGGGATTTCTTCATTTTTGTTCCAACGCACAAAATGAGCACGGAAACTAAACGTGGTCTGCAGAGGAAGGAGCGCATGTTAAGGAAAATGGTAGTACAAGAGTAGAGAACCACGCAGCTTGAAGTGAATCTTAGAATATCATCTGGACCGTGTGAAAGCCTATTGTGGATGGCGTTAGGAAAAGGTTTCATTTTGTTTGCTGTTCACTGCGCGGTGGAATTTACTCTCATACTGAAGAGTCAAGTGCACTTCGCACATTTCTCGCCATCCATGCGCGTCTAATAAACAAGGGATCTTATATGGACGAGGAACGACTTCTTAAACCTGCTCTGGAGGTAACTGTCGCTAAATGCGTGGCTATGTGTGCACGAGACGTAAGGCCGTACGGAACTATAAGAGGTGAAGGTCTTATGGATTTTATTCAGACCTTAGTTGACACAGCAAAGGCCATTATGTCTTAACTCAAACTGTGTCGCGGTACATAGTAGAAAGTGCTAAGAGCTTACGGCATATAATTATGATTGCAGTAATTGCTCATATAACAAAACGTGATACACAACAGTAACAGACATGTGGACATCCAGTGTGAGCAGAAACAATTATCTAACATGTACTGTCTCCTGTTTCATTCACTGGACTCTCAGATCTCTCATTTACAACTCAGTTTCAAGATGAATCAAAAACTGGCGGTAACGTTTTAAGAGAATTGTTTAGACGATTCATGTCTGTTGGTATAAACGACTTTACTTTGAAAAACATGCAGCACACAATTGATCAAGATACCCATATTGTCATTGCACTGCGCAATTATTCATGATTGAATTGTTCCTGCCAAATGCTAAATACAGGGCAACGAAAAATTTTTGATGCTAAGTATATATGCGTCAATTGTCCATAACTTCATGGTCTTTTGACTGTTGCGAAAGAACGCGTCACTTATGTAAAGAGAAATGGTCTTCTTAATGCTCTTGATAGATCACTGAGCCAGTCTAACGATACTCGCTGGAATAAGCAGCTGACAATGTTAGAATGTCTTTGTGCGAAAAGCTCTCTGAGAATGGAGAAATAGCACAAATTGAAGGAACTGATATCACGCTGATGAAAGAAATTTTTACGGTATGCATACTATACAATTACTGAAATCCTTATATGTAATAGTTTATTTACTCGGGGCGGTTAGTAGACCCGCAACCGAGCGCCTCCCCAGGTGGCGGATAGGGGAATGCCTACTAGGTACCGAGGAAATGAAATACTCGGGGCGGACCAAATCTACTAGTAGCGTCTGTTCCCACAGTGGGCGGCTACAAAAGGCGTCTGCTCCACATGTCAGTGGCGGCCTCAACCAACCTCCTGATCTGGAAAGTCAGGTTGTAGTCGGCAGCATGCCATACATCCAACTACTAAACATCATGATGGTACAACGAGAAAGTCTCATTACCCCCGGGCCCCAGTCAATAGACTGGGATCGTCGTGAGCATCGGATTCCGGGGGCTAACGGACATCATGAGAAGTATCGAAGCTGCTCAAACTCCATCAAGACCAAACGCAAACACTACATTGGCACACTGAACGTGAACACACTGATGAAGACAGGAAAGATGAAACAAGTGACAGACACTCTCGAAAAATATCAAATCCAAATATGTGCACTGCAAGAAACACGATACACAGACGAAGACCATTTCAACACGGAGAATTTCAGAACATACAAAGGAAAACCATCGAGACAACTGAAAAACCTAAGGCTCTTTGGTACAGGATTTCCAGTACACAGGTCCATCACGGACAGCATATTCGACTTTTCGTCACCAAACGAAAGAATCAGCACCATCACAGTGAAATCAGCCAATAAATCCTACACAATAATCAACGCACATGCACCGACTAATGACTACAACAGGAAAAACCCGGACGAAATTCATGACTTCTGGACGACAATGGAAGAAAGTATCACAAAAATTCCTGCACATACAGTCAAAATAATAATGGGAGACTTCAACGCTAAACTCGGAAAAGAAAAGATGTACAGACATATCACAGGAAAACATACTCCACACAAGAACACCAACAAAAACGGAAAACATCTGATAGACTTTTAAAAAAGCCACGACCTCCCCATTATGTCAACAAAATTAAAGAAACCAACACGGAAACTTACCACATGGAAATTCCCCAGCGGAAAGCAAGAGCTACAAATCGACCACGTAATAGTCCAGAAAGACTCACAATAAGAAACTTTGAACATAGACACCCGTAAAGGGTACTTCGATTCAGACCATCACCTACTACAGATCAGGATTCGTATTTTGCCCAAGAAAAAGCTCCAGAAGAACAAAATTGTTAGACCAGATCCAGAATACGTTACTTTAAACCAGACACAAATATTACACAAAATTAAAAGGCAGAAAACGACAGACTGGACACAACTTTCACGAAGAATCCGAGAGGCCACGAAACTAGCACAAGCACAACCCACACGGAAACACCGTTGGTGAAACCACTCATGTGACCAAGCTATTGACCAACGAATCAGTGCATGGAAAAAATTTAGTAGCCATCAATCCGAAGAGAATAGGATGAACTTCTTGAAAACGCAGAAGCAATCCAGCAAAATCATTGGCAGTGAAAAACGACACTATGATAAACGGCGACTGACGGAGATCGAATCGGACTTCATGAAGAGCAATACAAGAAACTTCTACAGAACGTTCATAGAAAATATGACTCTATATCAGCCACCCAACTTGTGCTTCAGAAGACCGGATGGAACCCTAAAAACCAATACCAAAAACAATTGTGACATTCTGGCAAAGTACTTTGAAAAACTGCTCAACACTGACCCCCCTATGGAAGAAATGATGACAGAAACGAGCTCGTACAATCTAGATAGTGAACCTCCAACTCTAGAAGAAGTTAAAGAAATAATCAAGTCACTGAAGAATCGTAGAGCACCTTGAGAAGATGGCATCATCGCGAAAATCTGGAAGTTACAAGACCCAGAACTCACCAAAGACATTCACAGGATCTTGGAAGACATTCACAGGATCTTGGAAGACATCTGGAAGACCATGAAAATTCCTGACGACTGTAGAACTGCCCTGATACACCCACTACACAAAAAGTTGACTAGACTGACCCGAACAACTACAGAGGAATATCCCTACTACCGGTCACATACAAGATCATCTCTAAAGCTTTACGGAACAGACTAGAATGCCAGACCGACCACTTGATTGGGGAATACCAAGCAGGCTTCCGTAAAGGGCGGTCTTGTACGCAACAAATTTGGATCCTGAAAATGATTTTACAACACAAACAGAACCTGATCATTACCTTTGTCGACTTCAAAAAGGTGTACGACTCTATCGACCGGAAAACTCTCTTCAAAATCCTAGCAGAATACAAAGTAGACAACAAAACACGGGGTATCATAGAGCAAACTTTAACCAACACGACCTCCAATGTAAAGTTCTCTGGGGAACTATCAGAGCCCTTTGAAATTCGCACAGGTGTCCGACAAGGCGATGGCCTCTCACCTCTCCTTTTCAGTCTGGTGTTAGATAAGGTCATAAATGAATGGGAAACATCACAACAGGGGATAACCTTAGGAAACCTACAGATTAAATGCCTGGCTTTTGCAGACGACTTGGCGATCGTAACGAAAGGTATAAAAGAAACAGAAGACGCTATTGAAAAACTGCACGAAATCGCTTCCAAAACTGGACTACAGATCTCTTACGAAAAGACACAGTTTATGAGCACACAGAAACTCTCATCTCTGAACACAAAGTATGGCACGATTTACAAAACTGCAAACTTCAAATACCTCGGTGAAACACTACAAATGAGTGGACATAACAGAGACTCAAACGAAGAAAGAAGTACTCAACTGGACAAGGCATACAAAGTAGTGTGGAATCATTACAACAAGAAGTCTATCTCACAAAAAGCCAAATTACGCCATTACGATACGGTGGTGCTCCCCGAGCCACTATATGCAGCAGAGACCACACTAATCCTAGGGTATATACGTATCAGACAATTAGAAAAAGTAGAACGGAAAATACTTAGGAAAATATTTGGCGCAACTAACAACAATGGAATATGGATCAAGAAACCTACAGAGGAACTGTACAAACATACGGAGACAATCACAGAAAAGATTAGAAAACGCAGACTACAATTCTATGGACACCTATACAGAATGCCCTCACACAGGCTGGCCAAACAGATCTTTGACAGGGTAACCACTAGAAACAACAAATGGGTGGCAGACGTAGAAAACGACCTGAACCAACTCAACATAACAGCAGACACAAACGACAGAATGAAATTGAGAAACATTAAGAAAAGTAAACTACAAGAGATACAATGTGACAAACAAACAAGCATAAAATGGACTGAAGAACGCAAGCAAGATCACAGCCAGAAGATGAAAGAAATATGGGAAACCATAAAGGCAATCAAGATGAAGCCGAAGACACAAAGCCGACAAGAAGCATGGACAGAGGACCGGAAATAGAAACATAGCGAGCGGATGAGGGAAGTTTGCGTAGCAAGGAAGGCAGCAAAAGGAACTGGCCATGTAGTTTAGTCCCAATGCACTCTTTAAGGGCAAAGCAATAATAATAATAATAATAGTTTATTTTATAGCTTAGTAGCTCTTCAAAACGGCGTCCAAGGAATTAGAACTGCAGAATCACCTACACTGCTCCTTCTGTTGGCATGGAAAATGACAATTTAAAAGTATTTGAGGGAGGCGCCCCAGGGCAGAGAAGCTTCTGAAATCGGACTTTTGCATAAACGCCTCAAATTATATTTAGATGAAAAGCTATTAGTCCAGATATACTGTGAGGCAGCAACTGTCCTCTGCCACCATTCGTCATTTAAAAATGATATCTGAAGATATTTAGATGAAAAGCTATTAGTCCAGATATACTGTGAGGCAGCAACTGTCCTCTTCCACCATTCGTCATTTAAAAATGATATCTGAAGATAAGGAAACAATAGTTTTCCTTCCTCATACTTCTCCAATCCCACAATACACTAACGACATCTCCCTTTACTGCATCTACAACCGTCTTTTCTCTTTGTTCTCGCTAGTGGGTTCGAAGGGAACTGGCTTACCATTCGATCTAGAAATACTTATCTCAATGTACTCTGCTCTTCTGGAAATTACAAAAATAACATTTAATGTTCTGAAACATGAAAGACGAAGATTCCTACATGTTGCTCCACAACTGGTAACACAAGAATCCTTGGGAATCCATGACGTCCTAAATGAATGTTTGAAATAGGAATTTTGCTGTGCTCGGGTAAAAAGGAAAGAGGTATAATGAGGCTGGACATGTATTTCAGAGCCCCACCCAATCAAAAAACAAATCTTGTTGAACCACATAAATTCTGCTACTCCAACCGCTGGATTTCTAGTTGTGCAGTTTGAAGATGAGAGTAAGACATTCGGGAAGCAGCTAGACCGAAAAAGCTGTAATGCATACAAGGATAAATTTGTGAACAGAATGAAATATCAGGGAGAAGAAATAAACATTTTGAAGTTTACCAGTGACATTTCAATTCTGTCAGACACAGCAAAGAACTTGGAATAACAATTGAGTGGAATAGATAGTGGCCTTGAAAGGGATGATACGTTAACCCTCAATGGAACTAAATGAAAGGTAATAGAACGTATTCGAATTAATCCTAGCGGTACCAACGGATTATCCATAACGTGCAGAACAAAAGGGGGTCGTAACATATGACCAACACAAAGATATACGGGTTTCGTTAATTTTCATTGTCATTTAATCAAAACATACTTTCTGAAGATATATTTATGTGTAAGATGGGTCCTAAACTTGAAAATATAAATATGAAACATGTTCTGAAATTTTAAATCCACTGACTATTATGGAATCTTTCAGAAGAAATCACTAAAAATCAGAAATTTATATTTTTTCAAAATTTTAAAATATAATGTACATGACTACATTACAATGTTCTGGAAACGTAGGCATAAAGTACCCCTCCCCTTGGTAATGTGTTAAGGGAATATGATTACGAAATGAGACAGTAAAAGGAATATTGGGCAAGAAAATAACTGATGGACGAAATAGAGAGGATATGAAATGAGGATTGCCTATACCAAAAAACTAAGTGTTAGGAAGTATGTCCTGGAGGTATTTGTGTGGTTTCCTATATACTACTCCAGGCGGGTGTAAAAATTAATGTGCGCAATGGAAAATACTGAACGAGAAAGCAAACATTTTGCCCTATCTGACTACCCCCTGAAGCAGATCTTAGAATCTCTTAACGGTTATATTATTGCTCTTTAACATACTCCTCTTCAACATATAAATCACAACATAAAAATAAATGAATGATTAAGGGAACTAGTAACTACTAAATGTTAATGTATCTGTTTATACATTTATTGTTGATTTAAACCCCTTTACTTATTACAAATGTTTATATGTCGATGTGCAATGGCCATAAAGAGATACAAATGAATTTCCTGACTAATGTTATTGATCAGCTTCCCAAATCTGCCCCTTTTTATGGCTACGCGATCTAATATAAATAACGCGAGGTGAGTGATATCATCTACGTCCCAAACACTAGAATATACAACTTTAAAAGATGATCTACAGTAGAGTGCATCATCGGCGGAAATGAAACTTACGTGGTCTCAGCTGTTCAGCTCTATAGCCCTAATAACCCGAAGCAATCAATATCACCAAATGTACTGCGCCCCGTGCGTCGGAGTGATGGTTCTCGTACACGGCTGCGACGATGGAAGAACTCTAGCCACAAAATAAAATACACATTAACCACTAGGATGGCAGAACGTAGTCCTCAGACTAGTATAATCTATTACTATCCTCTCCTCTCTGTATTCTACAGACAAGGAACGCGAACTCCCAGCCACAAGGACGGAATTCACTAAACGTCTGAACGTGAGTATAGACAGGAGAAATGCTCTCAATCACTGAACGCTGCGTACTTAACGACGATTCCCTACCCGAAGGCGAAGTTTAGAATCGTATACGCTAGCAACACCTTCGGTCACCTAAAGCAACTTCCCAGTGCCTCGTGGCACTATATCATGCAAATTAAGCCTTATCATGTTGAACCTTGCGACAGTAATTCACTGGTGACAGCTCCCCCAGCTTTGACATTATCCCCCTGAGTTCCACCGCCCGTCATCGAAAGTCAGTTTCGGCATGACGATTGATGAGGAAGTTTAGCCCTAGGACTGCACAGCAGCATTCACCTGCATAACGTATTACACTGCAAGTGTTGTCGCTTTTGACGATCTCCATATCCACTGGAGTAAGCCTTGCCGGCCATATCATTAACCTTGCAAACACATTTGCTCTTTCTTCTCCTCCCACGTTCAGTGGAGGCAGTGCCGTCACAGATGGTGCAGAATCTGCGTCCTTCGGAAATACTAAATTCGTCTTTACCATTTCAGTACCCGCAACATCTGCAATACAATCGGCCTTATTCATAACTTTCTGTGCAACCTCCAAAGTATCTACAACAAAATTACTGTCGGCAGTTGCACTCTGCAAGACACAAAAATCATCGGCACATGCGCTTCCTGCACATCTAGGCCAGACTGCTGAAATTCGCAAACTCTGCGCTAGGGTATCCCTACTAATTATGCAAACAACAAACGAGGAGAACAAAACAGTACAACGACAAGGACACTTAATCTAATTCCATTGTAATACTTATTGTAACTTAACTTTTCCGCTTGAGCATCTACTCATGACTACCACTTTACGTGCTCAAACGTAGTGAGCCACATTTATAACTCGAAATGAATTACATCCAACATTCAAAACTGCGTTAAGTACCACAAAACTCCGACTTCTAAACAAATCTTATCTTCCCCTCCTAAGAAGCTACACATGGTTAACACTTTATATCATTCCAGACAATGATGATAGAGAAAAACAACGTTCATATTTACACATCCTCAGAACACAGTCTGAGTTTGCTTGACACATGTCACACATGAAAACAAAACAGAAAAGTTGGTAATAGGTGGACTGACTACGTGGTACTCGCAGGGGGAAAAAAAGAACAGTCAATGTAATCACCCACTCCATAGTGATGCTGTCTGTCGAGAAAACTGCAGCCCTGAGGTAGTCGAGAGTCATCGTCTCCAGGGAGGATGGCTGATAAGGTTCCTCCTTTCACTGAAATTTCGTGGTGACACACACTTCTGACATCAAAATGCACAGGTC
Organism: Schistocerca gregaria; assembly: GCF_023897955.1. NCBI lineage: Eukaryota > Metazoa > Arthropoda > Insecta > Orthoptera > Acrididae > Schistocerca > Schistocerca gregaria. The sequence goes on along the minus strand of NC_064931.1, from coordinate 396,237,027 downwards.
ACCCCATGGTGAAGCTGGCAGCATAAGACTTCCCAAGCGGGCGCACATTAGGCCTCCCCGGTTTCCCGGTTTGTCTGACAAACAGGTTCCAGGTGCTGTCTGTGGCTGACACTGTCGCTGAGGCGGATGCTATCGCCTGTCCTGTTTCAGAGGAAACCACTCTGACTGCAAGATCCGCGCAATCGCAGTGGGTGGTATTATTGGCAGTTGGCAGCTCGAACTTTAGGAGCGTTATGGGGTCCCTTAGGGCATTGCTAACAAGGAGGGTAAGAAATTCAATGTGCATGCCGTGTGCATACCTGGTGGAGTCATAGATGCCACGAAGAGCACGGGATGCAGCCAACTGCAGGTGGATGCTCACGTCGGTACCAATGATGTGTGTCACTTTCGATCAGAAGGGATACTCTCTGGTTACTAGCGCTTAACAGAATTGGTAAAAGCTGCCAAGATGAAAGCAGAGCTGACCATTAGCAGCGTAGTCGACAGGACCGATTGCGGACCTCTGGTACAGAGCCGAGTGTTGGGTCTGAATCAGAGGCTCAGACGGTTCTGTGACGTGTAGACTGCTGATTCCTAGACTAGCGCCAACGTTTGGTTGGGTTTCGGGTTCCGCTGAATAGGTCAGGTGTCCACTAGACGCAGGAGGTGGCTACACGGCTAGCAGGGGCTGTGTGACGTGGATTGGGCGGTGTTTTAGGTTAGAGGGCCTCGGGAAAACACAAGGTGGTCTTCAGTCACAAAGCGTGCAAGCTGAATGCAGGAAGAACGTACATACAGGAACCACTGGTATAACAATTGTGAACTGTCGTAGTTGTGTTCAGAAAGTACCAGAGCTTCAAGCGCTAATACAAAGCACTGATGCTCAGATCGTTATAGACACTGAAACCTGGCTAAAGTTGGATATAAGCTCAGTCGAAATATTTGTGAAGAACCTAACGGTGTGAAGGCCGCGGTGGCCGAGCGTTTCCATGTAATGCAGTCTGGAACAGGGAGACTGCTACGCTCATAGGTTCGAATCCTGCCTCGAGCATGGTTTTGTATGATGTCCTTAGATTAGTTAGGTTTAAGTTGTTCTAAGTTATAGGGGACTGATAACCTCTGATTTAAAGCCCCCTAGTGCTCAGAGCCATTTTTGAACCTAACGGTGTTCCGAAAAGATAGGATAAACACGGTTGGCTGTGGCGTGTTTGTTGCTCTCAAAATTAGTTTAACTTGCCGGGAAATTGAAGTAGATACTTCCTGTAAGTTAGTATGGGCAGAGGTCATTGTTGGTAACCGGTATAAAATAATAATTGTATCCTTTTACTGACCTTCCAGTTCAGATGATACAGTTGCTGAAAGGTTCAAAGAAAACTTGAGTTTGATTTCAAACACGTACCAAACTCATACGGTAACAGGTGGTGGTGACTAATTTACCCTCGATATGTTGGCGAAAATACATGTTTCGTTCAGGAAGTACACATTGTAATGTTGATGTAATAAGTTCTTCTGAAAGCGGTGCTGATATTCAAGACAATAAAAGCCGGTTAAAAGCTGTGAGCTATCTGGCGAAGTTAACCTTGCATTACTGAGCAAGTGTTCCACCAGGTATCCCGTCTAGCTTACCTAATTCCCAAGCAGACCAACATAAATTATAATCTTTTAATAGTCATCTTACGACAACCGGTGAAACAAATAAGTTTATATTTGGACATTTATTTTAACATTAATCATTGTTCAGTTAAAATTTCAGCATATTAAACTTGATTCATAACTTAACTGGTGCCATATTTAGGATTGTGAAAATGTGGGTTTGTAATCTTATGGAACACATTAAATATGGAGCCAAGATCTGGAGACTGCATACAACACTGCATTCATAAAATAGCACGTGAAGAATGTTGAAACATATGCAAGAGGAAATTTACCACAACCAACCTATTCAATTTTCACCCAAAGAAGTTAGGTTCGTAGCGCAATCCATACACTGGTATACCAAATTCATACTAACTCTCTGTGAATTCTTCCCAAAAAGAATAGCTGAGGGCTACTTTGATGATTACACCACATGCTTCACGTGGTAAACTTTGTTTACACAAAGAGTGTAACTCCATAATAATTTTGATAATTAAAATAAATTATATCGAAACGCAATTTACAAAACAATAACTTCAAACTTGTTACTATCGTCTTACTGTTAACCTGATGGGTCAAGCAATTGTATAAGCACGTGGTACAGGTCTCACAAAGTACACCCCGCGTAGGTTGAACATAAAGAAACGTTGCTATATTGAAAAATATTGTCAAGACGAGTCGTTATAATCTCATGCACATTCGCTTTTAAGATTGATGATCTTAGTTAGAGTTATGGCTCATCAACATTTGGTTCCACTTTACTCACAATGTAGTGACAAAGCAACTACTGGAAGATATTCTGAACTTCACACTCGTATTACACTGTGTTGCAATTTAAAATAACATAAGATATTTTAGATTTAAACCTGAAATAAATGTGATTAAATTTTCAGTTAGGCTGAACTTAAGAAATCCATTGTCCTACGGATTTGAGCAGACAGAATGCCGTGGGCCCCTGCCGAGGGTGCTTCACAGATACAAACGGAAGTGACCAGAGAGGCAGCTTCCTATACCAACATGACAAGGGACGGACAGGACCATACTAAGAATAGAAACCTCTTTGCTTTTAGAAAGCGTAGCTACCAGTTCCGACGTTAGTCCTACTGTTGTCTAGCACACAGGCTTGTCTGCTACCATCAAGCATGCAACTAGAAATAAATTTGCTTATTCATACTTTCACATAGAAGGGAAGGGGGATGACATTATCTTATCATATACAATATATAAAAGAAAGTGGATGTAGGTTCCGTATGAGACTGTGTGACATGAATAACATATAAACTGTGTTTTAAAATGTAATAGTGTGACACATTGTTCTTGATTATGTGTAAAAGTAACATGTTCCACTGCTCAGTTTCCTCCCAGATGGCGTCAGAAACACCACACTAAATTTAGAAGTGGAATGTTTGCTGTAAATGACAACAAATATAAGAAATTAACATGAAAGGAATCCAATAGAGTCCTTTCAACATAAAATATCATCCGAAATTTCGCTAAACGCATTCTCTGAGAATTATTTCGAGCAGTTAGTTCAAGGACCCACACGAATAGTAACCGGTTGTGAAAACACACTTGACCTCTTAGCAACAAATAATCCTGAGTTAATAATGAGCATCAAAACCGATATATTGATTAGTGAACACAGGGTTGTCGTAGCGAGATTGAATATTGCAATCCCCTGATCCTCGAAAAATATACCTATTCAAAAAAGCAGAAAAAATTCACTTCACGCTTTCCTGAGACAATCTCCACTCATTCAAAATTAATAATGTCAGTGTACAGCAGATGTGGCTTAAATTCAAAGAAATAGTATCGGCAGCATTTCAGAGATGTATACCAAATAAACGATGGAGCTGATCCTCCTTGGTACACAAAACGGGTTAGAACACTGTTGCAGGAACAAAGAAACAAACATATCAAATTGAAACAGACGCAAAATCCCCAAGATTGGCGATCCTTAACACGAGCTTGAAATTTAGCACGGAGTTCAATGCGAGAAACCTATAACAGTTTCCACAACGAAACTTTGTCTCGAAACCTGGCAGAAAATCAAAAAAGATTCTGGTCGTATGCGAAGTACGTTAGCGACAAGAAACGATGAACGCTTTCTCTCCGCGATAACAATAGAGATAGTATCGAAGACAGTGCTGCCAAAGCAGAGTTACTAAACACAGATTTCTGAAATGCCTTCACAAGGAAAGACTAAGTAAATATCCCAAAATTCGAATCGAGAACAGCTGCCAACATGAGTAACATAGAAGTAAATATACTCGAAGTAGTGAAGCAACTCAAATCACTTAATAAAAGCAAATCTACTGGTCCAGACTGTATACCATTTAGGTTCCTTTCCGAGTATGCTGATGCATTAGCTCCATGCTTAATCACATACAGCCGTTGGCTCGACGAAAGATCCGTACCCAAAGACTGGAAAGTTGCTCAGGTCACACCAATGTTCAGGAAAGGCAGTAGGAGTAATCCACCAAATTACAGGCCCATATCGCTAACGTCGATATGCAGCAGGATTTAAGAACGTATATTGTGTTCGAACGTTATGAATTACGACCGAGCGAGGTGGCGCAGTGGTTAGCACACTGGACTCGCATTCGGGAGGACGACGGTTCAATCTCGTCTCCTGCCATCCTGATTTAGGTTTTCCGTGATTTCCCTAAATCGTTTCAGGCAAATGCCGGGATGGTTCCTTTGAAAGGGCACGGCCGATTTCCTTCCCAACCTTTCCCTAACCCGAGCTTGAGCTCCGTCTCTAATGACCTTGTTGTCGACGGGACGTTAAACACTAACCACCACTACCGTTATGAATTACCTCGAAGGAAACCGTCTATTAACACACAGTCAACATGGATTTAGAAAACATCGTTCTCGTGAAACACAACTAGCTCTTTATTCACACGAAGTGCTTAGTGCTACAGACAAGGGATTTCAGATCGATTCCGTTTTCCTGAATTTCTGGAAGGCTTTTGACACTGTACCACACAAGCTGCTTGTAGTGAAATTGCATGCTTATGGAACGTTGTCTCAGTTACGTGACTGGATTTGCTGTTTCCTGTCAGAGAGGTCACAATTCGTGATAATTAAAGTAAAGTTATCAACTAATACAAAAATGATTTCAGGCGTTCCTCCAGGTAGTGTTATAGGCCCTTTGCTGTTCCTTATCGATATAAACGATTTGTGAGCCGTTGTTTGCAGATGACGCAGTCGTTTATCGACTAAGAAAGTCATCAGAAGATAAAAACAAACTGCAAAACGATTTAGAAAAAATATCTGAATGGTGCGAAAAGTGGCAGTTGACCATAAATAACGAAAAATGTGAGGTCATCCCCATGAGTGATAAAAGGAACTCTTCAAAGTTCGGTTACACGATAAATCAGTCTAATCTAAAAGCAGTATATTGAAATAAATACCTAGGTATTACAATTACGAACAACTTAAAATCAAAAGAGCACATAGAAAATGTTGTGGTGAAGGCTAAAGAAAGGCTGCGTTTTATTGGCAGGACACATAGGAAATGTAACAAACCTACTAAGCTGGACACTGCGCTACAAGAGGATACTACGCTTGTCTGTCCTTTTTCAGAATACTGCTGCATAGTGGGGATCCTTACCAGATAGTACTCAGAGAGTACATAGAAAAAGTTCAAATAAAGGCAGCACGTTTTGTATTATCACGAAATATGGGAGAGAATGTCACAGAAATGATACAGGATTTGGGCTGGAAATCATTAAAAGAAAGGCGTTTTCGTTGCGATGGAATCTTCTCACGAAATTCCAATCACCAACTGTCTCCTCTGAATGCGAAAATATTTTGTTGACACCGACCTACATAGGGAGGAATTATCACCACGATCAAATAAGGGGAATCAGAGCTCGTACGGAAAGATGTAGGTGTTGATTGTTTCCGCGCACAATGCGATATTGGAATAATTTATTATTGTGAAGATGGTTCGATGCAGCCTCTGCCAGGCACTTACATGTGATTTGCAGAGTATCCATGAAGATGTAGTTGTAGATGTGGAGGTCTAATTTGAGGTGGTGGACTGTTGTCGGGATAATGATAGGTGGCTGCTCATAAAAATGTCACATTAGTCATACATTTAACTGAAAACCAAACGAGAACATTCTGTGTTGCAACTTCGTCCATAACGTGTGCTGAAGACAGCGAGTGTTAAGGAACTGATGCAACAAGTGTCCATGGTCTCAGGCGACTGCCTTCAATAGCGGAAGGCTGTTTGCACCTGTTAGTTGGCCCGAATGTGGCCCACTGGCTGGAAGACGCTAAGCCACAGCACTGATCTTAAAACCAGAACCAGGGGCCCACACTTAGTGGGAGCCAAATCTCATGGTTGCTGCTTGGAGCATCATGTCGCCTCAATAAGCGGCATACACTTCTCCTCGTAAATAGTAGCTACCAGACTAAGACACCTTTGAGTGAAAATAATTGTAATTTATGTTGGGGCAGAGCGCTCTTGCTTAGCAAATCACAGCTCGCAGCCATGTAAACCATAAGAAGTCTGTTGACTGGACGTGTAGTAATTGGCCTACAAGCGCCTTTCTGTTGTGTCTTCGTAATGGCAGTGCCAGCGACTTTCCTGGAATAGAATGTGGGATTCTGCCAGTGGCATTGCTGCATCTGACGTCATGGTGCTTTGGCGGCTCTGAGGTGGCCCACTAACTAAGACTTTTGAAACAGCCATGGCAATATCACTTTTTATCCCGCCTGGAAAGCAGCAAGTGGGTCTGCTCCTGAAAACTGAAAGGTTGGCCGAATGAAGGAAGTGAGTAGAAGCAGGGAAAGGTGAAATCTCTCGGTACTGCTCTTAGAAATGGCTTTACTATATCGCAATATTAACTGAATACATAACTTTGCACAGAGGTGCGAAGCCTTAGACTCATTGTAGGTAGTACATAGTCTCAATAGGAAGCAAAGTCTCCCTGCCGTCTTCTCTTCATCCAAATGGGCAGAATCTGTCACGGAGATCGTAGACCTCCACAGCACCAGCTAGAGGACGCTGTCATCGCTGTCTGTTGTAGTACCAACTTAAGAACTTTTACCTACGCTGTGGTATCGTAGTTATCGATACCACATCCCTCCCACCTGAAACGACACACCGTCGCTGAGTAGGGCTTCCGACGACACTTTGAGGGACCCAGGGGAACGCAGTGGACGGCGGAACTGCCGGGGTGTGCTGTCCACCCGCGACCCCGAATTGTTCGCGAAGGGGCGAGGAAAACGCCTCGTGGGAAACCAGCCCAGGCCGCGCACCAACACAAGGTATGCTCGAATGTGGAGGCAGAGCAACGACCTCTATGGGCGACGACGGTAGGCGCGACAGCGGCGGGTCGCGTCCAGCGGAGGCGCCGTCAGTGGAGTCGTGGGCTGAGGCGGCGGAATCCGTGAAGCCTCCAATTCTGCCGGAAAACAACCAACGGCAAAAAACCGAGGATGGCACGAACGGATCTGGTACCGGTGTCACTTGTCAGTGCTTGAGGGACCAGAAACGACAAATAAGGAGCTGCCAAGCAGGCAAAGAATGCGTCCCTGTTCCCAGCGCTGCCTGCCAGAGAAAACGCGATATAACACTAAATCATGTGGGGCGAAGCCAAAACGAGGCGAAGCAGCGGAAGCGCAAGGCGGCGGGCGGAATTTCTGCAGGAGCGACAGATTGGTGCCGCCATGTAGCAGTTCCACTGGGGATTGGATGTCGAGTGGCTGCGAACAATATGAAGCAACTAAAGTCCAGGGCGGGTGTTTGTAAGTGTGTGGCGCGCAACTTGCTTATCTGCGACTTAAATATACGCACTAAGCGATCAGCCTTGCCATTTGACTGGCGGTGAAACGGGGCTGAGGTCAGACGGCGAATGCCATTAGCAGCACAGAACGCCTCAGACTCTGAGGACACGAATTGGAGGTCATTGTCGCAGACAATTACTTCAGGGAAACCCTCAATGCAGAAAATAGTCGTCAAACCCCGAATAGTACTGGCAGATGTAGTAGAAGACATAGGTAGGACAAACGGAAAGTTGCTATACGCCCCAATGTCTATCAAGCGGCTGTCGCAGAAACGACCCGCAAAATCAATATGAACGCGCTGCCAAGGCGCAGTATGAGTCGGACACGCAAAGAAGCGCTGCCGGCGAGCAGATTGGTGCTCAACGAAAGAGCGACAGTGAGCAAGCAAATTCTCAATACATTTATCAATGCCGACCCAAGTGCAGTGACGACGCTCTAACTGCTTCATCCGCACTGTAAACCAATGACCAGCGTGTAGCAAGCGGAGAATTTCCGACTGCAACAAACGAGGTAAAGCCACACAAGCCTGATTATTGTCAATTCCTAACAAGATAACACCGTGGTGTACAGACAAGTTGTGACGTTGCGCAAAGTAATGTCGAACATGTGGATCACGAATCTGCGTAGCATATGGAGGCCATTGAGTACGAATATACTTCAAAAGAATCTGCAAAGAAGCATCGGCGGCTGTCGCGGAACCAATGAGACGAAAATCCACTGGAAGACCGTCAGCTTATTCCCTATCTTGTGAATCAATAAACATGCATGATAATTCGGAAGAATCAAACACTTCGTCAGGACCGATAGGCAGACGAGACAAAGCATCAGCATTGCCATGCTACGATGTGGACCGAAACAAAATTTCGTAAGTGCAGTTAGAGAAAAACATAGACAAACGTTGCAACTTTTGTGCAGTATGGTCCGGAACTGGCTTTGATGAGTGGATCAACGACGTCAAAGGTTTATGGTCGGTGACCAAATAGAACTTGCGACCGTAGAAAAAATCATGAAACTTTCTCACACCATAGACGATAGCTAAACCTTCTTTCTCGATTTGAGAATAGTTTTGCTGGGGAGAATTGAAAACTTAGAGGCAAAAGCTATCGGGCAATCGACAGACTAAATGCGGAGAGAGAGAACCGCTCCGATGCCGTGAGAAGATGCATCGACAGCCAAAACATCTGGTTTGGAGGGATCGAAGGGAATCAAACAGTGATCACTCAAAGCAGATTAGAGGTTGTGGAAAGCAGCGTCACATTCCGAAGACCAAACAAAAGGAACGTTCCTACGCCGAAGGCGATGCAAAGGCGCTGCAATCTCCGCTACATTTAGTTTATACCGAATATAATCGGAAATTTTGCCCAACACAGACTGTAGTTCTTTCAAGTTACTGGGTACTGGCAAGTCTCTAATTGCATTGAGACGTGAGGGCGAGGGGTGGATACCCTGTTCGTTAGTCATATGTCCTAAATACTGAATCTCAGTTTGAAAATAATTGCACTTGCCCCGGTTACACTTTAGTCCTGCCTGCTAAAGTACAATAAATAAGGCATGCAAATTCTGGAAATGTTCGTCAGAGGTGCGACCTTATACCACTATATCGTCCAGATAATTTGAGCAACCAGGGACATTGGCACACAACTGCCGCGAATAAGACTGAGAAACAGCAAGAGCCGAAGCACAACCGAACGGAAGGCGGTGAAACTTGAACAATCCAAGGTGTGTGTTGATCACAAAATAGCGCTGCGACTGTTCGTCGAGCGGAATCAAGGTATGCTTCCCGCAAGTCAATTGTGGAAAAGAATTTTCCCTCATCAACCTTATCAAAAACATCTTCAGGACGCAGTAAGGGTAATGTAGCTACCAGTGTCTGGAGATTTACTGTAGACTTAAAGTCAGAACATATACGAAGACGACCGTTTGGTTTCTTCACACACATTATAGGAGAAGCCAATGGTGGAGCAGAAACAGGTTTAATGAGACCTATGTCTTGCAAATGCTTAAGTATAGAAGCTACGGCATCGGGCAGTGGGTGCAGTACTGGGCGCGCACGCTGGAAAATAGACATGGCATTGTCTTTAATTACAATTTGCGCTGCAATGTCTGTGGCACAACCAAGGCCATCACAAAAGAGTTCAGCAAAACAACCGCATAGGGCGGCAACACTGTCTGCATGGTCAATAGCGTTGATGCAAAGTACATTGTCCTGAATTGCGAGGCCAAAAAGTTCAAATGCGTCCATGCCAAAAATATTCGTACCATCACTAGAGCAGAGCACATAGAAAGACACTGTACGTGTCGTGGCACCATACGTTGCTAGCAAACTACACACGCCAAGCACTGAGATTTGCTGTCCAGTGAGTGTAGTCAGCGTGGAATGTGAACGATGAAGGGGAGTGAATGGAGCTAGTCATACGTCGATTTCTTCAGTAAAGAATAAATGGCACTAACATCCATAGGCTGATGTGAATCATGATCATAGCGGTTGCCGTTGCGGAGGCGCGCACACGAGTCACGCCAACAGGAGACAATTCGTGAATGAGAGGTTCTCTTACTATACACAGCTTGCACATGTCCTTTCTTATTACAAAAATAACACAGTGCTCGGCGGGATGGGAAACTGTTTCGTGGGTGTGTACGAAAGCAGTTCGGACATGATTTCAGTTTCTTAGTGGGTACCTGGTGAGAAATTTGTTTACTTGCGCGTGAGTGGCGTGACGATGCTGGGCGTGCTGGCGGGTGGGAGGGCACGTGTTGTGCAGCACTAACAGTACACACACCCGGGGCCAGGTTGAACGTGGAAGTAGCCATGTATAATGTATCTTCTCTGTCTATCAAGTCCACTTCCTGCGAAGACGGATTTTTAAATCTGAGGATTTGCTCGCGGATGCAGTGATACGCCACATTCTGCTCAAAAGTGCCTCTAATAATTACATCCGCATATGAGCGTCCACACGAGTAATTAAAGTCACAATCAAAAGATAGTCCCTGAAGGCCCGGTAACCAACATTTATTCGACTGAATAGACCGAGCCACGCCGGAGGCGAAAGAATTTATACTATCACGAAAGTGGGAGTTCAAAGCATCAATTACTTCATCCTAAGTTGTAGTTTCTGGGCGTTATACTATCACGAAAGTGGGAGTTCAAACCATCAATTACTTCATCCTAAGTTGTAGTTTCTGGGCGGGTGGTGGGTAACAATTTGACGAGCACACGGTACAACACAACACCCGCGTTGACAATGAAAAAAGCATGCCGCTCTGTACCTGGTATGTTGTAAGGTGCAAAGTGTGACTCGAGCTGTGCGATGTATTCTGGCCAGCGTTCAACGTCTTGCTTGATGGCACGAAATGGCGGTGCCGTCGGTGATGGCGTCGGTACAGGCGGTGGCGTCGGAGGCACCGAAGAAGCTGCAGTTTGTAGTGTGACCAGTCCATCTATCGCAGCAAGCAGCTGCGTCAGTTGCTGAGCCTGAAAACGTACAAGATCGGAGAGCCTGTTCCTGTGGCGAAGCCATGATATACACAATTTAAAGTCTTAATAGCAAATGGTGGGAACACCTAAAGACAGTCACCCAGCCTCACAGGCATATCACAAAAAAGCTAAAGTATTTAAAATGGTTCAAATGGCTCTGAGCACTATGGGACTCAACTGCTGTGGTCATCAGTCCCCTAGAACTTAGAACTACTTAAACCTAACCTAAGGACATCACACACATCCATGCCCGAATCAGGATTCCAACCTGAGACCGTAGCAGTCGTACGGTTCCGGAATGCGCGCATAGAACCGCGAGACCACCACGGCCGGCGGTAAAGTAGTACCGATCAAAAAAGGAAATGAGAAGAGAGGAAACAAATTTAAATCCTTGTTCGTCGCCAAGCTTTGTATCCCGCTTGGAAGGCGGCGCGTGGGTTTGCTCCTGCAAACTGAAAGGTCGGCCGAATGAAGGAAGTGACTAGGAGCAGGAAAAGGTGAAAATCTCTCGGTACTGCTCTTAGAAGTGGTTTTACTATGTCACAATATTAACTGAATATATAACTTAGCACTGATGTGCGAAACCTTAGAACCGGCGTAAGTAGTACATAGTCTCAATAGCAAGCGAAGTGTTCTGGCCGTCTGCTCTTGATGAAAATGTGCAGAATCTGTCGTGGAGATCGTAGAATTCCACAGCACCGGCTAGAGGGCGCTGTCGTCGGTGTCTGTCGTAGTGACAACTTAAGAGCTTTCACCTACACCGTGGTATCGTAGCTATCGAAACTGCAATCACAGTTGTACTCAGTAGCGCCGAAAATTAGTGGTGGCGCTGTATATCGTATAACTGAAATGAAGATACTGAGTCGAACTGGGGAAAACAAGAAACTTATGGCACGACTTCGTTCCATAGGGCATATCCTGAGGCACCAAGGACTTGTCAGTTTGGTAATGGAGAGAAATGTGTATATGTGAGTGTTGGGCGCAGGGGGCCTATTAAAACTGTAGTGGGAGACAAAGTCTTGAATACAGTTAGCAGGTTAAAACTGATGCACATTGGAGTAGCTGGACTTTCTGATACACAAATATTTCAAAAACATAAAGAAAGAAAAATTTTCTTGGTTTCTTACATTTTTCTACGACGTATTTGAGTACGATACTGGCTGTTACATGAGTAGTGCGACGGTCGGTGTGGCCGAGCGGTTTTAGGCGCGTCAGTCTGGCACCGAGCAGCCGCTACTTTCGCAGGTTGGAGTCCTGCCTCGGGCATGGTTGTGTGTGTTGTCCTTAGGTTAGTTAGGTTTAAGTAGTTCTAAGTTCTATGGGACTGATGACCTTAGATGTTAAGTTCCATAGTGCTCCGAAATATCTGAACCATTTTTACATGACTAGTCATTCAAGTCGTCAATACAACAAAATTACAAGATTGGTGTATACAAGAAAAAACAGTACACAATTTGACATGTTTTAAATGAACATCATGATGCTGTAAACATTCGAAAAAATGACATTTTCCCATTCGTGCACCCAGGTTCGTCGTTGAGTACACCATCGCAGGCGCTCCTGTCTGTGATGCAGCGTCAAAGATAACTGCAGCCATGGTCTCCGAGCTGATAGTCCATGCTACTGCAAACGTCTCCGAACTCTTCGTGCAGATTTTTGTTGTCTTGCAAACGTCCCCATCTGTTGACTCAGGGATCGATACGTGGCTGCACTCTCCGTTACAGCCAAGTGGATAAAATGCCTCTCATCTCGACTGCTAATGATACGAGGGCGTTGTGATCGAGCACGGCGCTCCGTATTACCCTCCTGAACCCACCGATTCCTTATTCTGCTAATAGTCATTGGATCTCCACCAACGCGAGCAGCAATGTGGCGATACGACACACCGCAATCGCAATAGGCTACAGTCGTACCTTTAAAAAAAGTCGGAAACGTGGCGGTACGCATTTCTCCTCCTTACACGAGGCATCACAACAACGTTTCACCAGGCAACGCCGATCAACTGCTGTTTGTGTATGAGAAATCGGATGTAAAGTTTCCTCATGTCAGCACGTTGTAGGTGTTGCTACCGGCAGCAACCTTGCGTGAATGCTCAGAAAAGGTAATCATTTGCATATCTCAGCATCCTCTTCCTGTAATTTAAATTTCGCGTCTGTAGCACGTCATCTTCGTGGTGTAGCAATTTTAATGGACTGTAGTGTAGATACTTACACAGCGAAAGCGGAAGAACAAAGGACGATACGAAGCAGGAAGGCGTCCCCTAGCTGATTGCAGAAAAAATGTGAAGGTATATGTGTTCTTTATCTTCATAGAAAGTATTACATGTACTTTTTAACACTTGTGGACTCTCTGGTAGACACATATTTCATAAATATGAAGAAAGAAATATTTTCTTGATGTCTTACGTTTGTCTCCGATACATTTGACTACTACACTGGCCATTACATGACTACTCATTCAAGTCGTGTACAAAAAAATTACAAGACTGGTGTATACAAGAAAAACAATACATTATTTGATATGTTTTAAAGGAACTGTTTGACAAATCATTTACATTCGCACGTGAGATATTTGTACAAGATACACTAACTTAAAATTTGAAAGGTATCAATGTTCTGAGGATAAGAGGTTAAGTCAGTTGAGGGACGTGTCTTCCCGTGGTAATTGATGCAGCCACTGCCGGAGGGGCTTCGCAGTTGGCTTGTATGACGTTAATCGGTCGGTGACAACCGGCTGAATGTGAGCTCTGGTTGTGCACGTTGCAGCAGAGGTGGGGATCGAAGTGCGGCCCGTCCAAGACCGTAGCCAGGGCAGACGTGCGAGCCTTCCTTTGCGCTGCCGGTTGGGGAGGGGCAGCCGCATCGAGGTCCGCCGGGAGAGTCGTGCAAAGTGGCTCGGCCCACGAGCTGCAGCGCACTGGGCTGCAGCAGTCTCGGGCAGAGCGAGTTCCTGACGTCACCCCAAGGGCCGAGCAGTGCTGTTGCGAAAGAACACGTATGCCACGGACTGAGCCGAGTTGCGCGTAGAGTCGCAGCCCACGGGCCGCAACCTCACTGCTCCACACTGAGCGAGACCGTGACGTCACTGCACCAATGCCTTGCGCAAGCACTGGTGTGGTGCACCTCCGAACTGTTGGTAGCACTGACCGCAGTTGTAAGCTACGGGAGGCGAGCGGTGAGTAGAGCAGTGTTTAGTGGAGTGGTGGGATTCCTTCATTTATTTCATAACACACAAAATGAGAGCGGGAAACTAAACGTGGTTCGCAGAAGAAGGAGTGCGTGTCAAGAGAAAGGGAAATAAAAGAAAAACTAATCAGTGGTGAGTAGAGAACTACACAGCCTGGAACGAATTTGAAAAGTACAATGTGGACCTTATTAAAGTCTGTTGCGGATGGCGTTAGGAAAAGCGTTCATTTTCTTTGCTGTTCGCTGTTCTGTGAAATTTACTCTTATGCCGAAGTGTCAAGTGGCACTTCGTACATTTCTCGCCATCCATGCGTGTCTAACAAACAAAGGTCTTATGTGGACGAGAAACGACTTCCTAAACCAGCTCAGGAGATAACTGTCGATAATTGCGTGGCTATGTGTGCACGAAATGTGAGGTCGTACGGAACTCTAAGAGGTAAAGGTGTTATGGATATTGTTCAGACGTTAATCGATACTGTAAAGGGCATTGTATCTCCCCCCACAACTGTGTCGCGGTAAGTGGCAGACAGTGTTAAGAGCCTACGACATATAATTATGCCTGAGGTAATTGCTCATATAACAGAAGACGCATACTTTGCAACGACGGGCATGTGGACAAACAGTGCGAGTGCGACAAGAAACGATTATCTGACATGTACTGTCTCCTAATTTATTGTCTCGACTCTCAGATCTCGCTTTTTCTTTACAACCCTGTTTCCAGATGAACCAAAAACTGGCTGTAACATTATGAGAGAATAGTTTACACGATTTATGTCCCTTTGTATCCAATAATTTTAATGCGGAGTATATATACGTCAGTTGTCCATAAGTTCATGGTCTTTTGGTTGCGGTGAAAGAACGCTTCCCTTACGTAAAGAAAAGTGGTCTTCCTAAAGATCTTGATAGATAGCTGAGCCATTCTAACGATGGCCGTTGGAATAAGTAGCTGACAATTTTACAATGTCTTTGTGCGAAAAGCTCTCTGAGGAGGGAGAAATAGCCCGAAATGAAGGAACTGATATCATGCTGATGAAAGAACTCTTCACGATATATATGCTATTCCTACTGTAAATCTTATACGCAGTAGTTTATATTACAGCTTTTAAAACATAAGGGTTTTTGTAGCGCTTCAAAGCGGCGTCCAAGTAATTAGAACTGGAGAAATCGCCTTCACTGCACCTTCTGTTGACATGGACAATGACAATTTAGACGCATTTGAGTCAGGCGCCCCAGCACAGAGAAGCTTCTGAAATCGGACATTTACATAAACACCTCAAATTATACTTAGATGAAAAATATTGGTCCAGAAATACTGCGAGGTAGCAACTTTTCTCTGACCACCATTTGTCATTTAAAATGATATTTGAAGATAAGAGATCGTAAAGTCATGAAAAGGATACAATAGTTTTCCTTCCTCACACTTCTCCAATCCCACAATACACTCTAACGACATTTCCTTTAGTGCATCTCTACCCGTCTTTTCTCTTTGTTCACGCTCCTGCATTTTCCTCCACAACTGGTAACACATGAATCCTTGGGATTCCATGTTGTCCTAATTGAAAGATTTTATTTTTCCATATATGCAGTGCAATATGAATTTTGCACTCCTCAGGTAAAAAGAAGAGAGGAATAATGAAGCTGGACATGTATTTCACAGCTCTATCACATCAAAGAACATATCTTGTTAAAGCACATGCATTCTGCTACTCCAGCCACTGGATTTCTCGTTGTGCAATTTGAAGATGGGCGTGAGACATTCGGGTAGCCTACACTCTATTTTATTCAACATTTACACCGAACAAGCAGTAAAGCATACAAGGATAAATTTGTAAACAGTATTGAATATTAGGGATGAGCAATCAACATTTTGAATTTTCCCGGTGACACTACAATTCTGTCAGAGACAGAAAAGAACATTTGAGTGGAATAGACAGTGCCCTGGAAAGGGATTATAAAATAACCCTCAATGGAACTAAATGAAAGGTAATGGAACGTATTCGAATTAAACCTAGCACTACCAATAACGTGTACTACAAAAGGGGGCGTAATATATGACCAACACAAAGGTACACGCATTTCGTCACTTTTCCTTGTCTTTTACGCTGTAAGTAGGCTGTTTAGGTTTTCTTATTGGTAACGCCGCTTAGCGCTCGGTATGAAAAATCACTGGCTGTGCTGTGCGCAGTCTGTGTTTAGTTTGCATTGTTGTCTGCCATTGTAGTGTCGGGCAGCGGCAGCTGGATGCTAACAGCGCGTAGCGTTGCGCAGTTGGAGGTGAGCCGCCAGCAGTGGTAGAAAGGTTTACACCACATTTCATTTGTAAAACCATTTATTGAAAGATAATCTGCTTTTTAACTTTGTGTTTGCCATAAAGCTGTTCACATCACGTCACTAGTATACTTTGTCACACTAAGAATTTGTTAACATGCAACAATGTTTTGAAGTTAACTATCCAGTCTAGAACTTAGAAAACTTATTTAGACAGTATTTACGAGTGCATTGTTATAGTGAACAGACGTCACAGTGTTATTGTGTGTGTACATTCTTCCTTGTTAGTTGCACGATTACGTAACGACTATAAGGCTTACATACTTAGAACATTTACCAGTACTGCTAATGAGATTTTAATGCAACATTTTGGTTTACTTGAAAACATATTCTTTATTTGAAGTTCATTCGGTGAGATTAAAGATGACTCAGCATTTGGTTTCTCTAATAGCTACACGATTATATCACGACGCTACTAATATGTGACACTATTTACATTGTTGCTTTTGCGGTGTATCTGTTTTATATCTGCACAGTTTTTCTGTATTATTCTGGAAAGTAAAACATGTTTTAGTAGCAACTTTTGTGGTATAGCTACAATGAGACAGCCTTTATCGTAGCACAACAATACGTTAGATTATAGTACTTTCTTGATCATGGTAAGGTACGTAATAACTACGATATCTATACGGAAAGCATTTCACCTTCGTTTATGATGAGGTAAGTACATTGACTTCAGTAGAACTTTGCTTACAGAGGACGATAACTACGACAGTTCCACAGAATTATCTTACAGCAAATCGCACATTTAGCAACACAGGGCACGCATTTGAGTGATTAATTTCGTACTTAAACCATTTATTTATTAATATTGTTGAACTAAAAAGAAAGTTTTTTGTGATTCATTTCATTCCATTGCTGTAATCTGTAACACCTGAGGGTATAACTACTATCCTCAGGGGGCTACACGCCTACTTTGTGTACCATGTGTTTGGCAAGCACAAGGAGCCCTAGCTAATATGGTATTTGCTTATACAACTTTACACATCGGTACCACATTTCTCTAACACATAAATTACACAGCTATCTGATCATTTAACTGAGAGAAACAAACATTTATTATACTACATCAGTGACAGATGTTTACGTAATTACACAGTTGGATAACTTCACACTTACGAAATTGTATTTTGTCTGTACTTTGTGAACTGTTAATATTTTTTCAGAACCATTGTGATACTATGAGAGCTATGAATGATGTATTTGGTATGGGATCACGATTTTTAAAGTACGTTTGAGGCAGATGACACTTTTCACATGAGCAGAGAATTTTATTTTAGGTTTTGAAATTATTGAAGGAAGCTACGGAGATTTTGAGAATTTGACTGAGGTGTTATGATATTATTACGACGACGATGTGAATTATGCTGCTGAGGTATGTTTAAGCTGATGCTATGTGAGTTATTTGGTTATGCTACATATCTGTTACGATGAAATATTGAAAAAGTGTCGACGAATATGTATATGTGCAATAGGGTAAGGAATAATGAGTAGTGGTTAGGGACTCTGGTTTGTGAAAAAGGATGTTGGAAACCAAGAATCGTACTTGAAATGTGTGTAAATGCGTAATGTATTACAATGCTGTTGAAAATTTTTTGGACACTATTATATTTAAATGATTTTATTTCTACAGATTTGTAACGCAAATTCTTGACCTGTGAATTATTTTTATATGAGACTGCCACCGTAGCGGAAACTGGTGTCGTAAATATTTCGATAAGACAGTTAAGTGACCACCTGCACGTAATAAGTCGTAGGCACCCAGCTGCGCGACAACCACCTGACAAAAGAAAGCCAGTGTGTGCCTGTCAGAGACACAGGTGAAAAAAAAAGCCATTATCCTCGGTATTGACATTCCTTTGTAGAAAGCATCCTAAATACCGCACCCTCAAACTTGAAAACATGATTACACTGTAGAGTTCTTAATTTATGATATTTACTGAAATGAAATGATGAGAAACATTTTATATCTATTGTCTTTCTAGCTGAGAGATTGTTCATTTTGTTTAATATTCAGTTTCTATCTGCATTGCAGCATTGGTTAAAATAAAATTTAATAGATGTACTAATATCACTATTTTCTGTCTACAGACCCAGTAAAGAATCATTTTATGATTTACTTTCTTGGAAAAGAGAGCACAAATAGACATTTCCCTTCATGGGAATTGCAAAAATAATTTTTTTACGATTCGGTAACTTATCTGCTAGCGTATGTTCTCATGATGCATCACTCTAGTGTTAAGATGTGACATAGGTATTAAACATTTTTACTGTAATATTTTTTCTGCTTCAGCTTTGTCATGTTTATATATAAATTATTACATTTATTGCTGCTCGCTATGCTTACTTGCATTTTTTTGTCATTGCTGTTTGTATTAATTGTTTTGTGCTGCTGCTGCTGCTGCCTTCTCCCTTAGTTAAGCATCTGAGCTCAGTAGATTTAGGTTAGCTTAAGAGGGGGTAGACTATATAAGAAACTAACTATGATGAATTGGAAGAAAAGCATTGAGAAGCTTTAAGAAAATGGTTTGGCCAAAAAAGTAGTGTACAGTGGAGAAAAACTATTTTTGAAAGAGGATGTGAACAGAATACAGAAAGCAGGTTTAGATAGGACTTTTTGGGAATAATGATAAACTAAGGGAGATCTCTAGGCAAAATACTGCAGTAAAACAAACCCTGTCCTTTCCTTTCGTATTATCCCTCTATTTGTTTATGTACCCTTGTGAATTTGTCTTTTTCCTGTCTTTATGTGTTTAGCTAATAAGATTTATGTTGTAGAATTTTTCAAATACTATGTTATTTTCTTTGTAAATATGTTCAGACATTATTTATTGTGTTTTGTTTTAATGCTCATGTGTGAAGTTGATGTTTCAAAAGTTATTCTGAACTTGATGTATGTACTTATGTCGTAATTTTTGTAACACTGATGTATTTGCTATTTCGATTCTTTTGTAAAGCCTGTTCTACTCCTAATGTTATCTGTATTGTTATGTTCTTTAATGATGTATTTTGTACCTTTGTTATTGTATTCTTATGTTATAAAATTGTAATTGACACCAGTTCATCAAATTAAGTAACTTGTAAATTACATTTCACTGCACACGTTTCTGTTGGTCATAGTATATGGACAATATGTGAGAAGTAGGGACTGATAGTGTTTGCACGTGTGTTAATAATTCAGTAAGGGACTGGATAACAGCATTGCTGGTTGTAAGGACATTTCAAAAACAATTTTTGTGAGTGCACATGTGGTGGTTATGGACTTGCTATATTATCCGCAAGACTCTTCAATGGTGATTGTGCACCTGCACAGTCAAACAGATGGCTGCTGGCCATCTCTACAAGGACTACAGTGGGTCTACACCTTTGATGACCCACCAATACAATTATTTCTACAAGGACTGCAATGGGTCTGCACCTCTGGTGGCCCACCAATACCGTAATCTCTACCAGGACTACACTGGGCCCATTCTGTGACGACCTACCTACCAATATTCTTCAAAACTTGGACTGACTCTGCTGTGGGTTTGCACTGTTGTGCCCCATTACCTGTCTGCATGTAAGAGTCAGCACTGTCTTTCTGTTGGAAGGACAACACTACTTCTTCAAGACTGCATGGAAATCCTCTAATTCCGTGTGCATTTTCTTTTACTACTCAGACTTTGAGAAAAACACTGCAATTTTACTTTGATGAAGGATGAGGACTGTCTTTATGGACTGTGAGAAAATTTTAAATTTTGACCAACATTGTATCGATAAGTGTGTGTGCGTTTCATTCCTTTGTCATAGTAATTATGAAAAATTTTATCAAATCATTATTGGCCACTGCCCAAAACAATTTGTAAAAATTTTTTGTGGGGAGCATGGGGTCTATGTAAGTAGGCTATTTAGGTTTTATTATTGGTAACGCCGCTTAGCGCTCGGTATGAAAAATCACTGGCTGTGCTGTGCGCAGTCTGTGTTTAGTTTGCATTGTTGTCTGCCATTGTAGTGTCGGACAGCGGCAGCTGGATGCTAACAGCGCGTAGCGTTGCGCAGTTGGAGGTGAGCCGCCAGCAGTGGTAGACTTGGGGAGAGAGATGGCGGAGTTTTGAAATTTGTAAGAATTGGTGTAACGAACTGATATATATATGATGACTATTAAGGTAAATACATTATTTGTTCTGTATTAAAATCTTTCATTTGCTAACTATGCCTATCAGTAATTAGTGCCTTCAGTAGTTTGAATCTTTTATTTAGCTGGCAGTAGTGGCGCTCGCTGTATTGCAGTAGCTTGAGTACCGAAGATTTTTGTGAGGTAAGTGATTTGTGAAACGTATAGGTTAATGTTAATCAGGACCACTCTTTCGTAGGGATTTTTGGAAGTCAGATTGCGTTGCGCTAAAAACTATTGTGTGTCAGTTTAAGCACAGTCGTGTATATAATTGTTGTAAGGGGACGTTTCAACGCACAACATACTTTTTAAAGATATATTTATGTGTAAGAAGGGTCCTAAACCTGAAAATATGAATTTGACACCTGTTCTGCAAATTCACATCCACTGACAAAACGTAAATTATTCCATTAAGTTTTACTGAAAAATTTAAAGCATTTATGGTGTCTGGTAGAAGAAATCATTAAAGAACGAAAATTTTAATTTCAAAAATTAAAATATAGTGTACATTACTAGATTAAAGTATTCTGAAAAGGTAGGCATAAAGTACCGCTTCCCTCTCCCTTGGTATTGTGAGGGTTAAATCAGAAAGTGTTCAGGGCAACTGATTACGAAATGAGGCACTAAAACTGCTATTGGAAAGCAAAGTAACTGATGATAGCCGAAGTAGAGAGAACATAAAATGAAGACAGACTATAGCAAGAAAAGTATTAATGAAAAAAAGGGATTTGCTAACATCGAATATAAATTTAAGTCTTAGGAAGTATTTCTTGAAGGTATTTGAATAGTTTCCAAGATGCTGCTCCAGTCGGATGTAACAATGAATGTGCGCAATGGTTAATACTGAACGCGAAAATAAAGTTTTGGCCCAGTCTGACTACCCCCTGAAGCAGGCCTTAGAATCTATTATTTCCTCCTCCTTGCCCTTGACATATAAATTACAACATAAATATAAATGAATGATATAGAGAACTAGCACCTACTAAACTAGAAATGTTGTTTCTGCTTATACATTAATTGAAAATTAAAACCCCTTTGTATATTATAAATGTTGTATGTCAATATGCAATGAACATAAAGAAATACAAAGGAATTTCCTTACTAATATTATTTATAAACTGCCTAAATCTGCCACTTTTTATGACTACGCAATCTAAAATTAATAACGCGAGATGACTGATGTGATGTACGTCCCAATCACTAGAAGACACTACTTTCAAAGATGATCTACAGTGGTGTGCAACCTCAGAGGAAACGAAACATACGTGATCACAGCTGTTCAGCTTTATAGCCCTAATAAGCCAAAGCAATTACTTATATCACCGAATGTCCTGCGTCCCGTTCGTCGGAGTAATGGTACTCGTGCACGTCTGGAACGATGGAAGAACTCCAGTCACAAAATAAAAAATGTCATTAAACACTCGGACGGCAGAAGGCTGTCCTCTGACCAGTATAATCTATTACTATCTTCTCCTCTCTGTATTCTACAGAGAAACGTGAACTCCCAGCCGCACGGACGGAATTCAGATAACGTTTCAACGCCAGTATAGACAGGAGAAGTGCTCTCAATCACTGAACGCTGGGTACTCAACGACGATTCCCTACCCAGAGGCGAAGTCCAGAATCGAATAAGTTAACAAGACCTTCGGTCACCTAAAGGAACTTCCTAGTGCCTTGTGCGCCTTTATAATGCACATTAAGCTTTAGTTTTTTTGCCTACATTTGTCCTATCGTGATAAACGAAGGCTGTGACAGCATTTCACTGGTGACAGCTTCCACGAGCTTGAACATTATCTCCCCGGCTTCCGCAGCGAGTCATCGAAAGTCAGTTTCGTCATGATGCTTGATGAGGAAGTCTTGCTCTGGGAGTGCTCAGCAATTTTCGTCTGCACCACGCATTAACCTGGAAGTGTTGTCACTTTAATCCATCTCCTGACCCACTGGCATATGCCTTGTGGGCCCGATCATAAACGTTGCAAACACATTTCCTCTTCCTTCTCCTCCCACATTATGAGGAGGCAGGGCCGCCAAAGATTATGCGAATCTGCGTCAATCGGAAATACTAAAACCGTCCGTACAATTTCTGTACCCACAACACCTGCAATACAATCAGCCTAATTGATAGCTTACTGTGTCACCTCCGAAGTATCTACAGCAAAATTACTGTCGGCAGTTACACTGTCTTACACTCTGCAAGACAAAAAAAATCATCGGAACATGCACTTCCCTCCACATCTGGTCCAGGCTGCAGGAATCTGCAATCTCTCCGCCAGGGTATAACTCACTAATTATGAAAACAACAAAGGGGGAGAACAAAAAAGGACGACCACAAGGACACTTAATCGAATTCTATCATAACACTTACTGTAACTAAACTTCCCCGCTTGAGCGGCTACTCATGACAACTACTTTACACTCTTAAACGCAGTGAGCCACATTATTCTCTCAAAATGAAATACATTGCCCATTCAAAACGTCGAAAACTACCACAAAACTCCGACTTTTCGACAAAACGTATCTTCCCCTCCTAAGACGCTACGCATGGTTAATACCTTATACACTTCCAGACAAACAACCACCCTCATATTTACACATCCTCAGAATACATTCTGAGTCTACTTGACACATGTCACACGTAAAAACAGAACTGAAAAGCTGCTAAAAGGTGCAATGATCGACGTGATACTCCCGCTGGAAAAAATAGAACTGTAACTGCACACACCCACTGCACGATGATGCTGTGTATCGACGAAACAGCTACCCTGAGGTAGTCGAGTGTCATCGTCTCCAGGGAGGGTGGCTGGTAAGGTTCCCTTGTCACTGACATTTAGAGGTGCCACTTCTCACATCAAAATGTGGGGTTCCAAGATGGATGACCTCTATATGTGGACGTCTGAGTTGAGGTGGTGTATTGTTGTCGGAATGATTATCCATGGTTGCTCATAAAAACTTCAGTGTTGGTCTTATATTTTACTGAAGAACATACTAGAACATTCTGTGGTCCAACGTCCTCCATAGTGCTGAAGACAGAGAGTGTTAAGGTACTTATGCAACAGGTGGCCATGGTCTCAAACGACTGCCTCTTATCGCTGAAGGCTAGTTGCACCTGGTAGTTGGCCCACAGGCTGGAAGATGCTAACCTAACAACACTGATCTTAAAATCTGCAGCTGGGCCCACATTTACTGGAGGCCAAATCCCACGGTGGCTGCTTCTAGCGTCATGTCGCGTCGTTGAGCGGCAACACCTCTAATCTTAAATAGTAGCTACCAGACTGAGACACCTTTGACTTATAATGGTAATTTATATTGGCACAGAGCGTTCTTGGTTTGCAAATCACTGCTTGTACCCATGCAGACCATAAGAAGTCTGTTGATTGGATGTGTAGTAACTGGCATATCAACGCCTTTCTGCTGAGTCGTTATAATGGTGGTGCCAGCCCTTTTCCTTTAGCACAATGTGAGAATCTGCCAGTTGTATTGCTGCATCTGACGTAATGGTGTTTGCTCGGCTCTGAGCTGGCCCAATCCATAGATATTTTGCAACAGCCATGAGAACATCAAAATTTTACTAAGTAGCACCAAGAAATAGTGGTGACACTGCTAATGGAATAACTGATAAGAAGATATGAAGTCGAATTGAAGAAAACAAGTAATTTATGGCACAACTTCGTTTCATAGAGCATATCTTGAGGCAATAAGGACTTCTCAGTTTCGTAATGGAGAGAAGTGTGTATATATGGGTGTTGTGGAGGGTTGGTGTTAGAATTGTAGAGGGAGGCAAAGTCTTGAATACAGTTAGCAGGTTCAAACTGATGCACATTGCAGTAACTGTGCAGTGCTGAAGAGACTTGCACAGAATAGACTAGCTTGGGCAGCAGCATCAGACCAGTCTTCAGACTGAAGACCACAACAACAGCATTGAGGAAGGGGGTGGGACGGAGAGGTAGGCTTGTGGTCGAAAACTTTGCAAGTTCTTAACTGGAAGACCTAATGAGTAAGGTTGATCTCGTGTGATCAACGCACTCGGCTGTTGACATCCCAAAAAGACTTTTCTATATCGCTCTAAATTAATGGCGTTGCCCATTCTCGTACGAGTAAAACTATTTATCTCTCACTGTTGGCCGATGCAACCAACTGATGTAGCGATTCTTGTATATTTTGTTATTGTATACAGATGTGTCTGTGGTATGACGTTAAACTGAAAACATAGAGTATAAGTGGTCCCTATCCGACCATAGGAACATCCTCTCTACAAGGTGGATGAGCGAGTGGAAGTTGTGCGCTGTATCTGTTACCTTGCCTGCTTGCGAAGGTAGAAGGAAAATAGAGAATGTAAAGAAAATAGTCGTGATCACCTACCACTTACCAGCAAGTAGTTAGCTCAGTAATGTCAACTGAAATTAACTGAGCAGTGCTTGTTGATTTCTGTTGTTAATTCCTATTACCCGAGGTTGGTGTTCGAGAGAAACGCGAAGTTACAGATTTGGCTCCAACGTAATTTTCATAAGGCAAGTGCATAACGCGATCGTTCAATCGAATTATGGTGTGAACTTAATTGAGTATCGTACTTCGTTTCTGAAATACTGTAGTTTCTTTGGTGCACAGTAATAGATCTGATAATCTGCTAATTAGTATTTGGATCACACCAATCGCGGACGGGCTCCATGTCAGCAGTTTTGCATTTCTTTCAGGGATAGCTGCATACAAAGCTGATAAAGACATTAATACAAAAAGATAAGTTTAAGTTGTTAGATTAAAACGTCAGAAAGGTATTAAATTAAATATACTTAAATACGAGGGGCGTTTGAAAAGTCTGTGCAGAGTCTGAGGTATGTCACCTATCGAGGTCATGTTTATTTATTAGCATCTTTGGAAAGAACGCACACCAAGTTTCACTCATATTGGTCTATTTCTTTGTGTCTGGCATTCCTGTGAATCAAGGAAGTCGAGTAACTGTCGAAAAATGGCCGAAAAAGTATTTCGTGTGGTGATTTAACATTACTTTATGAAAGGCCAAACGCGATTGCTCACGCTTGACGAAAAAAGGAATTGTGCGAAGTGTTTTGGGATTCTCAAGGAACAATACTCATCGACTATCTGGAAAAGGGTAAAACTCTGTGAATATTATTCATCGTAATTGGACCGTCCTTTTCGATCACGACACTGCACCAGCAGACACCTCAGCAGTTGTGGTCGCGAAATTAATGAAAATAGGATTCCATCTCGTGTCACATCCTCTACCCCCAATATTCTCCTCACCTGGCTCCCTCGGGCTACTATATGTTCCCGAATTTGAAGAAATGGCTGGTGGGACACATTTTTTATTCAAACGAGGAGGTGATTGTAGCAACTATTAGCTATGTTGCAGACTTGGACAATTCCTATTAGTCTGTAGGCATCAAGAAATTACAACAAAGTTGAACGAAGTGTATAAGTCTAAAAGGAGACTATGTTGAAAAATAAAAAAGGTTTACCCCAAACATGTAAGCAGTTTTTATTTTACAAGGACTTTTCAAACGCCCCTTGTATATTCATGGTTCTTAACAGCCAACAGGATAGATGTATACATAGCGAAAGCTGAAGAACAAAGGACGATACGAAACAGGAAGGCATCTCCCAGCCGATCGTAGAAAAAATGTGAAGGCTTCTGCGTTCTTCATTATCGGCCCGTATTATGTGTACTTATTAAAATTTGTGCGCTTTCTGGTACAAACATATTTCATAAACATAAAGAAACGAAAATTTTCTTGGTGTCTTACATTTTCCTACGATATATTTGACTATGATACTGGCTGTTGCATGAATAGTCATTCAAGTTGTGTACAACAAGGTTAAGACAGTTCTGGGACGTGTCTGCCGGTGGGAATTGATGCAGCCTATGCTGGAGTGACGTCGCAGTTGGCTGGTATGATGCCAATCCGACGGAGACAACCGGCTGAGAGCGAGATCTGGTTGTGCACTTTGCAGCAGAGGTGGGCATCGAGGTGCGGGGCCCATCCAGGACCGTAGCCATAACAGCGGTGCGAGCCTTGCCTAGCGCTGCCGGTTTAGCCGGGACAGCCCCATGGACGTCCGACGGGCCGCACGGTGCTGAGCCGTGTGGCCGCACTGGGCTACAGCAGTCTCGCGCAGAGCGAGTCCCTGACGTCACACCAAGGGCCGAGTAGTGTTGTTGCGAAACAACTTGTATGCCACAGGCTCAACAGACTCAGCCCACGGGCCACGGCCTCACTGCTCCGCACTGAGCGAGTCTGTGACGTCACTGCACTAGTGCCTTGCGCAAGCGCTGGCGTGGTGCGGCCTACGAGCTGTTGGTAAGACTGACCGCAGTTGTGAGCTACGGGCTGCGAGCGGTATGCAGAGCAGAGTTTAGTTCTAATGGTCAAATTTGTGTGAAATCTTATCGGACTTAACTGCTAAGGTCATTCGACTCTAAGCTTACACACTACTTAACTTAAATTATCCCAAGGACAAACACACACACCTCCAGGGTTTTCACTCGCAGACGATGGCCCTGCAGCTCCGAATAGGTACGTTGGCGTGCACGACAGTGCAGAAAGTGCTAAAAGCCTACGACATATAATTATGCCTGCGGTAATTGCTCATCTAACAAAAGGTGAATACAGACATGTGGACATCCTGTGCGAGAAGAAATAATTATCTGACATGTACTGTCTCCTGTTTTATTGACTGGACTCTCAAATCTCGCGTTTTGTTTACAACTCAGTTTCCAGACGAACAAAAAACGGGTAGTAACATACGAAGAGAATTGTCTCTTGGTGTCCACCACTCTACTTTGAACGACATATGCCCACGACTGATCAAGGTTCAAACATAGCAGTTACACAGCGTGATTAGTCAGGACTGAATTGTTCCTGTCTTATGCTAAATACATGGCTACGAAATAATTTTTATGTGGAGTATAAATGCGTCAATTGTCCATAAGTTCATGGTGTTTTGATTGCGGCGAAAGAACGCGTGACTTAAGTAAAAAAAGTGGTATTCTTAATGCTGTTGATAGACCACTGAGCCAGTCTATTGATACTCGCTGCAATAAGCAACTGGCAATGGTAGAATCTCTTTGTGCGAGAAGCTCTCTGAGAAGAGAGTTGTTGTTGTCTTCAGTCCTGAGACTGGTTTGATGCAGCTCACCATGCTACTCTATCCTGTGGAAGGTTCTTCATCTCCCAGAACCTACTGCAACCTACATCCTTCTGAATCTGCTTAGTGTATTCATCTCTTGGTCTCAATCTACGATTTTTACCCTCCACGCTGCCCTCCAATCCTAAATGTGTGATCCTCTGATGCCTCAGAACATGTCCTACCAACCGGTCCCTCCTTCTAGTCAAGTTGATCCACAAGCTGTTCTTCTCCCCAATTCTATTCAATATCTCCTCATAAGTTATGTGATCAAACCATCTAATCTTCAGCATTATCCTGTAGCGCCACATTTCGAAAGCTTCTATTCTCTTCCTGTCCAAACTATTTATCGTCCACGTTTCATTTCTATACATGGCTACACTCCATACCAATACTTTGAGAAACGACTTCCTGACACTTAAATCAATATTCGATGTTAACAAATTTCTCTTCTTCAGAAACGCTTTCCTCGCCATTGCCAGTCTACATTTTATATCCTCTCTACTTCGACAATCATCAGTTATTTTGCTCCCCAAATAGCAAAACTCTTTTACTACTTTAAGTGTGTCATTTGCTAATCTAATTCCTTCAGCATTACCCGACTTAATTCGTCTACATTCCATTATCCTAGTTTTGTTTTGTTGATTTTCATCTTATATCCTCCTTTAAAGACACTGTTCATTTCGTTAAACTAATCTTCCAAGTCCTTTGTTGTCTCTGCCAGAATTACAATGTCCGGCGAAGGTCAAAGTTTTCTTCTCCATGGATTTTAATACCTACTCAGAATTTTTCTTTTGTTTCTTTTACTGCTAGCTCAATATGCAGATTGCATAACATCGGGGATAGGCTACAACCCTGTCGCACTCCCTTCCCAACCACTGCTTCCCTTTCATGCCCCTCGACACTTATGACTGCCATCTAGTCTCTGTACAAATTGTAAATAGCCTTTCGCTCCCTGTATTTTACCCTTGCCATCTATAGAATTTGAAAGAGAGTATTCCAGTCAACATTATCAAAAGCTTGTCAACATTGTCAGAGAAGAGAGAAATAGACCAAAATGAAGGAACTGACAATATGTTGATGAAAGAAATTTTAACCTTATGTATGCTATTCTGTCTTCCCCCGAGAACCATGGACCTTGCCGTTGGTGGGGTGGCTAGCGTGCCTCAGCGATACATATAGCCGTACCATAGGTGCTACCAGAACTGAGGGATATCTGTTGAGAGGCCAGACAAACGTGTGGTTCCTGAAGAGGGGCAGCAGCCTTCTTAGTAGTTGCAGGGGCAACTGTCTGGATGACTGACTGATCTGGCCTCGTAACATTAACCAAAATGGCCTTGCTGTTCTGGTACTGCGAACGGCTGAAAGCAAGGGGAAACTATAGCTGTAATTTTTCCCTAGGACATGAAGCTTTGCTGTATGGTTAAATGATGTTGGCTTCCTCTTGGGTAAAGTATTCCAGAGGTAAAATAGTCCCCCTTTTGGATCTCCGGGCGAGGACTATTGATGAGGACGTCGTTATCAGGAGAAAGGAAACTGGCGTTCTACCGATGGGAGGGTGGAATGTCAGATCCCGAAATTGGGCAGGTAGGTTAGAAAATTTAAAAAGGGAAATGGATAGGTTAAAGTTAGATATAATGGGAATCAGTGAAGCTCGGTGACAGGAGGAACAAGACTTCTGGTCAGGTGAAGACAGGGTTATAAATACAAAATCAAATAGAGGTAATGCAGGATTGGGTTTAATAATGAATAAAAAAATAGTTGTACGGGTAAGCTACTACAAACATCATAGTGAACTCATTATTGTGGCCAAGATAGATACGAAACCCACACCTACTACATTAGTACAAGTTTATATGCCAACTAGCTCTGCAGATGACGAATAAATTGATGAAATGTATGATGAGATATAATAAATTATTCAGGTAGTGAAGGGAGACGAAAATTTAATAGCCATGAGTGACTGGAATTCATCAGTAGGAAAAGAGAGAAGGAAACATAGTGGGTGAATATGGATTGGGGCTAAGAAATGAAAGAGGAAGCCGTCTGGTAGAATTTTACGTAGAGCATAACTTAATCATAGCTAATACTTGATTTAAGAATCATAAAAAAAGGTTGTATACATGGAAGAACCATGGAGATACTAAACGGTATCAGATACATTATATAATGGTAAGACAGAGATTTAGCAACCATGTCTGAAATTGTAAGACATTTCCAGGAGCAGATGTGGACCACAATCTATTGGTTATGAACTTTAGATTTAAACTGAAGAAACCTGCAAAAAGGTGGGAATTTAAGGAGATGGGACCTGGATAAACTGAAAGAACCAGAGATTGTACAGAGCATAAGAGAACAATTGACAGGAATGGGGGAAAGAAATGCAGTAGAAGAAAAATGTGTAGCCTTAAGGGATGAAATAGTGAAGGCAGCAGAGGATCAAATAGGTAAAAAGATGAGGGCTAGTAGAAACCCTTGGGTAACAGAAGAAATATTGACTTCAATTAATGAAAGGAGAAAATATAAAAATGCGGTATATGAAGCAGGCAAAAAGGAATACAAACGTCTCAAAAAAGAGATCGATAAGAAATGCAAAATGGCTAAGCAGGGATGGCTAGAGGACAAATGTAAGGATGTAGAGGCTTATCTCACCAGGGGTAAGATAGATACTGCCTACACGAAAATGAAAGAGACCTTTGGAGAAAGGAGAAGCACTTGCATGAATATCAAGAGCTTTGATGGAAACCCAGTTCTAAGCAAAGAAGGGAAATCAGAATGGTGGAAGGAGTATATAGAAGGTCTATACAAGGGCGATGTACTTGAGGACAATATGGAAGAGGATCTAGATAAAGATGAAATGGAGATATGATATTGCGTGAAGAGTTTGACAGAGCACTGAAATACCTGATCGAAACAAGGCTCCCGGAGTAGACAACATTCCATTAGAACTATTGACAACCTTGGGAGAGCCAGTCCTGACAAAAGTCTACCATCTGGTGAGCAAGATGTATGAGACAGGCGAAATATCCTAAGACTTCAAGAAGAAAATAATAATCCCAATCGCAAAGAAAGCAGGTGTTGAAAGATGTGAAAATTACCGAACTATCAGTTTAATAAGTCACAGCTGCAAAATACTAACAGGAATTTTTTACAGACGAATGGAAAAACTGATAGACGCCGACCTCGGGGAAGATCAGTTTGTATTCAGTAGAGATGTTGGAACACGTGAGGCAATACTGACCCTACGACGTATTTTAGAAGCAAGATTAAGGAAAGGTAAACCTATGTTTCTAGCATTTGTTGACTTAGAGAAAGCTTTTGACATTGTTGATTGGAATACTCTCTTTCAAATTCTAATGGTGGCAGGGATAAAATACGGAGAGCAAAGGGCTATTTACAATTTGTACAGAAACCAGATGGCAGTCATAAGAGTCGAGGGATATGAAAGGCAAGCAGTGTTTGGGAAGGGAGTGAGACAGGTTTTTAGCTTCTCCCCGATGATATTCAGTCTGTTAATTGAGCAAGCAATAAAGGAAACAAAAGAAAACTTGTTAGTAGGTAATAAAATCCATAGAGAAGAAAAAAAACTGAGGTTCGCCGATGACATTGTAATTCTGTCAGAGAGAGCAAAGGACTTGGAAGAGCACTTGAACGGAATGGACAGTGTCTTGAAAAGAGGATATCAGATGAAAATCAACTAAAGCAAAACGAGGTTAATGGAATGTAGTCGAATTAAGTCGGGTGATGCTGAAGGAATTAGATTAGCAAATGACACACTTAAACTAGTAAAGGAGTTTTGCTATTTGGGGAGCAAAATAACTGATGATTGTCGAAGTAGAGAGGATATAAAATGTAGACTGGCAATGGCGAGGAAAGCGTTTCTGAAGAATAGAAATTTGTTAACATCGAGTATTGATTTATGTGTCAGGAAGTAGTTTCTCAAAGTATTGGTATGGAGTGTAGCCACGTATGGAAGTGAAACCTGGACGATAAATAGCTTAGACAAGAAGAGAATAGAAGCTTTCGAAATGTGCTGCTACAGAAGAATGCTGAAGATTAGATGTGTTGATCTCATAGCTAATGAGGAGGTATTAAATAGAATTGGGGAGAAAAGGAGCTTGTGGCACAACTTTACTAGAAGAAGGGATCTGTTGGTAGGACATGTTCTGCGACATTGAGGGATCACCAATTTAGTACTGGAGGGCAGCGTGGAGGGTAAAAATCGTAGACGGAGACAAAGAGATGAATACACTAAACAGATTCAGATGGATTTAGGTTGCAGTAGGTACTGGGAGATGAAGAAGCTTGCACACGATAGAGTAGCATGGAGAGCTGCATCAAACCAGTCTCAGGACTGAAGACCACAACAACAACATGCTATTCTATTACTGTAATTCTTTTACGCAAACGTTTATTTTAAAGCTTAAAAACGTAAGGGTTTTTGTAGCTGTTCAAAGCGGCGTCCAATGTATTAGAGCTGTAGAATGTACCTCCACTGCACCTTCTGTTGACATGGATGATGACAATGATAAAGCATCTGATTCAGTCGCCCCAAGAAAGAGAAGCTTCAGAACTCGGACTTTTACATAAACGCGTAAAATTATACTTAGATGTAAAGCTATTTGTCCAGAGATGCTGTGAGGTAGCAACCATCCTCTGGCGACCATTCGTCATTTAAAAATGATATCTGAAGATAAGAGGCGTAGAGTCATGAAAAGGATACAACAGTTATCCTTCCTCATACTTCATCACCAATCCCAGAATACACTGTAACGACATTCCCCTTTACTACATCTCCAACCATCTTTTCTCTTCGTTTTCGCCAGTCGGTTCTAACGGAACTGGCCTACCTTTCGATGTAGAAATAGTTATCTCAACGCACTCTGCTGTACTGAAAGTTACAAAAATAACACTGAATGTTCTGAAATAGAAGAGATTCTCATTCCTACATGTTCCTCCACAACTGTTAACATATGAATCCTTGGGACTCCTTGTTGTCCTGAATTAAAGATTGAATTTTTGCTGTACATGCATTGAAATATGAATTTTGCTGTTCTCCAGTATAAAGAAGAGAGGAGTAATGAGACTGGATATGTATTCCAGAGCCCCACCACATCAAAAAACAAATCTTGTTGAAGTACATAAATTCTGCTACTCCAGCTGCTGAATTTCTTGTTGTGCAATGGGAAGATGGGAGTGAGACATTCGATTAGCCTACACTCGATGTTACTCAACATCTACACTGAACAAGGAGTAAAGTATACAAGGATAAATTTTTAAACAGAATTAAATATCAAGGAGAAGCAATAAACATTTTTAAGTTTACCAGTGACACTGCACTTCTGTCAGAGACAGCAAAGAACTTGGAATAACAGTTGAATGGAATAGCCTGGAAAGTGATTATAAGATAACCCTCAATGGAACTAAATGAAAGGCAATGGAATGTATTCGAATTAAACCTAGCAGTACCAATGGATATTCCATAACGTGTGTAGTGGGGCATCCTATGTACGACGACACAGTGCATTGGTGCCAAATTTATTCAAAATGTCGGCAATAACGTCATCCAAGATATCGGCATGTAGACTTGGTAACAATGTATGACGTCATCAAAGATGGAGGCTTTTGGAGGGAAAATAGGCCAATTGTTTTACGTCCACTAACCCAATCTCCAAAAAAAAACGGCGGGAAGTGTGAATTTTGGCGTGAAAACAGACGAATTGTGCTGTGTTCACTAACCTAAGCCTCTAGAGGAAAAAAATGGCAGGAAGTTTCAATTCCAACAGGTTAATGCGTGCAGAACTGTACTTGTCTTTATTATTATTCATTATTATTGATTATCATTTATTAACATTCATTATCATTTATTATTATTATAATAGACAAATTGGGCTATGTCCACTAACCTAAGCCCACAGAAAGAATAGGCCCCAAATTCAAATTCCAAGAGGATAATGCATGCAATACTGTACTTTTCTTCATTATTATTCATTTTTATTGATTATCATTGACTAGCATTTATCATTATTCATTATCATTTATTATGCTTTGCAAATCACTGCTTGTTACCATGTTGACCATAACAGGTCTGTTGATTGGATGTGTAATAACTGGCCTACAAACGCCTTCCTGCAGCGTCGTCGTTTTGACAGTGCCAGCCCCTTTCCTGGAGTACAACGTGGAAATCTGCCAGTGGCATTGCTGCATCTGACGTAATGTTGTTTGGTGGCTCTGAGCTGGCCCACTAACAAAGTCTTTTGCAACAGCCATGGCAAAATAGCTTTTGTATCCCACCTGGAAGGCAGTGCGTGGGCCTGTTCTTGTAAACTGAAAGATTCCCGGAATGAAGGAAGAGAATAGGAACAGGAAAAGGTAAAAATCACTCCGTACTGCTCTTAGTAATGGTTTTACTATATCACAATATTAACTTAATGCATAATTTTGCACTGTGAGGCCTTATACCCATCGTAAGTAGTACATAATCTCTATAGCAAGCGAAGTCTCCCCGTCATCTGCTCTTGATCAAGACGAGCAGAAGCTTTCACGGAGATCGTAGAGCTTCACAGGGCGCTGTCATCGGTGTCTGTTGTAGCACCAACTTAGGAACTTTTACCAACGCCGTGGCATCGTAGCTATCGATACCACATCCCTCCCCTCTGAAATGATGCACTGTCATTGAGTAGGGGTTCCGGCGACAGGTGGAGCACCCAGGGAGGCGCAGCTGCGGGAGTAGACAGCAGAATTGAGAAGTCATGCTGCCCACACACGACCCCGAATAGCTCGCGAGGGGGCTAGGAAAACGCCCCGTGGAAAACATTCTCAGGCCGCGCACCGCCACTGCATATGCTCGGATGAGGAGGCGGAGCAGCCATCACCATGGGCTATGGCCACAGCGGCGTGACAGCAGCCTCAGCGTCCATAAGTACCGGTTGTGTGGAGGAACATGTCGGCGGCGGCGACGGCGACTGGAGATGATGCTGTGGTGGTGGCAGAAGGCGCCCACCCCATGCAGGTGACCGGACCGGTAGCAGAGAATTCGACGACGGCAGGCGCGCCCACGGCGGGGCGTGACCGGCGGAGGGGCTGGCGGTGGAGAAATGGGCTGAGGCGGTGGAACCCATCAAGCCTCCAATTCTGCTGCAAAACAACCAGCGGCAGAAAACAGAGGACGGCACAAATGGATCTGGTTCCGAAGTCACTTTCAGAGCCAGCGGGACAAGAAATAACAAATAAGGCGCGGCCAAGCTGGCGAAGTATGTGTCCCTGCTCCCAGCACTGCTTGCCGGAGAAAACGCAACAGAAAACTAAATCATGCGGCGCCAAGGCAGAACGACGCGAAGCAGCGGGAACACAGGGCTACAGGTGCAATAGTTGCAGGATCCACCGTTGGGCGAGCCATGTAGCAATTCCGCTGGGGAACGGATGCCGGACGGCTGTGAGCAGTATGTAGCAAGGGAAGTCCAAAGCATGTGCTCGCGAGGGTGCGTGGCGCGCAACTTGCTCATCTGCGACTTAAACATACGTACAAAGCCTTCAGCCCCGCCGTTCACCTGGCAGTGGAATAGGGCTGAGGTCGGATGGTGAAAGCCATAAGCAGCACAGAACTATTCAATCTCCGAGGACATGAATTGGGGCCTTTGTCGGAGACAATAACTTCAGGAAAGCCCTCAATGAAGAAAATAGACGTCCAAGACTGAATATTACTGGCAGATATAGTAGAAGACATAGGTACAACAAAAGGAAAGTATCTGTACGCATCAATGACTATTAACCAGAGGGTGTCCCAGAAAGGACTGGAAAAATCAATATGAACGCGCTGCCTAGACGCAGTAGGAGTCGGCCACACAAAGAAGCGCTGGTGGCGAGCAGATTGATGCTCCATGCAAGAGCGACAATTAGCAAGCAAATTGTCAATATGTTTATCAATGCCGACCCAAGTGCAGTGACGATGCGCTAATTGCTTCATCCGCACTATACCACAATGACCAGCAAGCGGAGAATTTCCGACTGCAACGAATGGGGTGCAACCACACAAGCCTGATCATTGTCAGTTCGTAACAAGATAACACCGTGGTGTACAAGAAGTTGTGACGTTGCGCAAAGTAACGTCGGACAAGCGGATCACGAATCTGCGTAGCAGATGGAGGCCATTGAGTACTAATATACTGAGAAAGAATCTGCGAAGAAGCATCGGCGGCTGTCGCGGAAGCAATGCGACGAAAATCCACCGGAAAACCATCAGCTCATTCCTCATCTTGTGAATCAATAAACATGCAGGACAATTCGGAAGAATGAGACACTTCGTCAGAACCGATAGGCAGAAGAGACTAAGCCCATGCTGGGCCGTGGGCCGAAACAAGATTTCGTATTTGTAGTTAGACAAAAACAGAGACCAACTTCGCAACTTTCGTGCAGTACGGGCCGGAACTGGCTTTGACGTGTGGAACAACGACATCCTAAGCATATGGTCGGTGAGCAAATAGAAATTGCGACCGTACAAGAAATTGTGAACTTTGTCACATCATATGCCGTACAATAGCTAAAGTTTCTTTTTCGATTTGAGAATAGTTTTTCTGGGCAGAATTGAGCAACTTAGACACAAAACCTGTAGGCAGATCGACAGACTTAACGCAGTGTGAGAGAACCGCTCCGATGCCGTGAGAAGGTGCATCGATAGCCAAAAAAACCGGTTTGTAGGGATCGAGAGGAATCAAACAGCGATCACTCAACAAAGCAGATTTGAGCTTGTCGAAAGCAGCCTCATATTCTGAACACCAAACAAAAGGAACGTTCTTACGCCGAAGGCGATGCAAAAGCGCTGCAATTTGCGCTGCATTTGGTATAAACCGAATACAATATGAAATTTTGCCCAACACAGACTGACGTTCATTCAGGTTCCACGGTGCCTCCAAGTCTCTAATTGCACTAAGATGTGAGGGCGAGGGTTGGATACACTGATTGTTAATCGTATGTCCCAAATACTGAATTGATTGATTGATTGATTTTGATTGATTTCTTTATTAATCCATGTAACAATTTACATTGTGTGGATTTTGTCAGCAAAATCATATACAATACAATATACCTACAATTTATACACATAAAATTAATATTTACACACATTTTAAAGTACTGTACTGTACAATTCTGGATTTCATATTATAATTATTTCCTCATGTATTACAATGCAGGCTATTTTAATTACGCTACATGTTTTAATTCAGATAGTCTCTTACTACGTAATAACTTTTATGTAATAAAAATTTTGTTTTGAACTGTCCAATTGTGTCAATATCTTTTATATTTTGAGGTTATTTATTATACAATTTAACGGCATTGTACAACAAGCTCTGCTGAGTTTTAACTTTATTTTTCCTATCTAGATGCAGATTGTATTGGTTTCTAGTTTCATAGCTGTGTACTAAAGAATTTTTAACATAGCAGTCAATATTTTTTTTACATACATAATACTTTGAAAAATGTATTCACAGGGGACAGTTTGGATTTCCAGCTTTTGGAACTGTTCAAGGCAGTGAGCCCTATTGCCACTCCTGGTTATTATACGAAATGCTCTTTTCTGTAATCTGAAAACTATTACAATATTTTTACTATTGACTCCCCAAAATACAATTCCATATGTAATAACAGAGTGGATATAAGAAAAATATACAGATCTGACACATGTAGTATCACACGCTGCAGTCAGAATTCTAAGAGCATCGCATGCTGTAGCGATTCTGTTAGTAAGTATTTTAATATGTTCTTCTCACTTTAACTGACTGTCAACATGCATACCAAGAAATTTTGTGTAGGTACCTATCGTTGCTCAAGTAATCTACAATAAATTACTGCTAGAAGGGGAGCAAGTTCTTTCACATAATCTTTATAGTATCTTATAGGTATTTCATCTGGTCCTGACACCTTTCTGCTACTAAGCAACTGTAGCTGCTTTTCAGTTCCGCGACCAGTTATCTCAGTATCTGTTATTTCGATGTGTGCATGACAACTGCAAGGAGGAACAGTGTTACAATCTTCTGTTGTGAAACAACTCTAGGAGACCAAATTCAGTATTTTGGTCTTCTCCCTGTTATTTTCTGTTTTGGTGCCAGTATGGTCACTGAGAGAATGAATACATGATTTTGACCCACTTACTGATTTTACATACAACCAAAATCTCTTATGGTTTATACTCAGGTCGGGTGATAACATCTTACTTTCAAAATCACTGAACACTTCTCTCATTACTCTCGTTAACCTCATTTTCACTTCATTCAGCTTTTGTTTGTCAGTTAGGTTTTTACTTCTCTTGAATCTGAGATGAAGTGCTCTTTGTTTATGTAGCACTTTTCTAACAATGGCTATTAAACCATGGTGAATCTTTCCCATCCCTTAAAACCTTACTAAGAACATACTTGTCTAGGGGATATTGAACGATGCCTTTGATTTTTTTCCATTTGTTCTCCACATCTTTGTCCTCATCACCGAATATTTGATGCGGACTGCTGAGGTATTCTGAAATTTGTATCCTGTCACCCTTGCTAAGAAGGTATATCGTCCTATCTTTCTTAACATTCCTTGTAGTGCCCATCATCATAGATGCTGCCACTGCCTTATGGTCACTGATACCTTCTTCTACACTGACTGATTCGATAAGATCAGGTCTGTTTGTTGCCAGGAGGTCTAAGATGTTATCCTCACGAGTTGGTTCTCTAACTATCTGCTCAAGGTAATTTTTGGACAAGACATCCAGAACAATGCCATATGAATCCCTGTCTCTGGCACCAGTTTTGATGGCATAACACTCCCAATCTATACCTGGTAAGTGGCAGTCACCCCCTATTACAATGGCATGATAAGGAAAATTATTATTGATATTCTGCATGTTCTGTCTGAAGCACTCTCCAACTACAGATTCTGACCCAAGTGGTCTGTAAAAGCATCTGATCACTATTTTTGACCCTTCTTTGATACTCAATTTCACCCAGATTAATTCACATTCAGAATCCATGATAACCTCACTGGATTTTGTTGAATTTTTTACTGCAATAAACATGCCGCCACCATTGGTGAGTAACGTATCTTTACAATAAATATTCCAATCTAAACTCAAGATTTCGTTGTCATTGATGTCTGATTTCAACCAGCTTCCTGTTCCCAATACTATCTGTGCCCATAGCTTGCACTGTTTGGAGCTCTCTTAGAGCCCTTGACCCTCTGCAGAAGGTGAAGAAGTCAAATAGCAAGATTTTATGGCACTGCATAGCAGTTTCACTATGTCAAGAAACCTTGAGAAAGGTGACCATAAAAAGGATACAATTAAGGTAAAATTTATCACAAATAGCATAAGGATTACATATCATTTGGTAGGTAACACTTCATTTTGGCTAAGTCCAGCTACAGAACTTTGCTGTTACACTCCAAGATACAACACCAGTCATAAGATGCCATTGAAATTAAAAGTACCATGAAATGCTGGCCTCCAAAGACTGAGAACAGAAGTCAGAAGAGCAAGAAGGTTTTACCAAAAAGGCCATAGTGAAGAAGAAAGAGCTAAGAGATGGGGAACTTCAGCAGAAACTTAAAAGTCCATTTGCAGCAGGAAAAAATGGAAATCTCAAATAAATTAGTGGAACAGAATTTACATCTCGACCTGTGGGATACACCATATAAAGTCATCTGTCAAACAATATCACCTCCATCAATGTTATCAATTTTAAAATGAGTAATCAGCAGCATGATAAAAACTGTTGCCCCTCAGCTTGACTAGTGATGGGCACTATCTTTCCACATGATACTGCAGAGGGCAAGTATGATGAACACAGAACTGTGGAACAAAAGTGAAGAAGAATATGTTGGAACCACAATAGCGCTAAAAAAAAAAAGAAGAAGACGAAAAAAAGAGAAAGAAAAAAGAAATCATCTGGACCTGTTGGCATCCCTTTGATGTTGTACATGATTGTTCCATTTCGCTAATGCTTATCTATTGTGTGGAAAAAGGCAGCAGTTGTTGTTACTGTTACATACGGCTGTATATAAGCATGAAGGTATTAACAGCTTCATACACAATTACTTTTAAAATAATAATAATAAAACATAAGTTACAGTAGAGTTAGAATATACAGTTTCTGGAGTCCCAGAAAAATTTTCATATTTACAGAATAACTTAGAAAAGTAAGTGTAATAGTGAAGCAAAGGTTGCAAAAAGTTAGAAATATAATTTATGGCAATTCAGTATAATGCACAGATATTGGCTTCCTTTCATCCATCTGCATCCAAAGCTGAGAATATTGATAGATGATTTGACTGCATAACTCCAGTTCTGTATTGTGGTGCTACAGAAGAATGCTGAAGATTAGATGGGTAGATCACAGAAGTAATGAGGAAGTATTGAATAGGATTGGGGAGAAGAGAAGTTTGTGGCACAACTTGACTAGAAGAAGGGATCGGTTGGTAGGACATGTGTTGAGGCATCAAGGGATCACAAATTTAGTATTGGTGGGCAGTGTGGAGCAGCATGAAGAAAATTGCAGTGTGGAGCAGCATGAAGAAAATTGCACTTGCTTCTGTTACACTTTGGTCCTGCCTGCAAAATTACAATAAGACACGCAAATTCTGCAAATGTTCGTCCGGGGTGCGACCTTATACCACTATATCATCCAGATAATTTGAGCAACCAAGGACAGAGGCACACAACTGCTGCAAATAAGACTTAAAAATAGCACGAGCCGAAGCACAACCGAACGGAAGGCGGCGAAACTTGAACAATCCAAGGTGGGTGTTGATCACAAAATAGCACTGGGACTGTTCTTCGAGTGGAATCTGAAAGAATGCGACGCACAAGTCAATCGTTGAAAAGAATTTTCCCGCACCAAGCTTGTCAAAAGTATCTTCAGGGCGCAGTAAGGGGAATGTAGCTACCACTGTCGGAGTTTTACTGTAGACTTAAAGTCAGCACAGATACGGAGACGACCGTTTGGTTTCTTCACACATACACTATATGCGAAGGCTATGGCGAAGCAGATACGGGGTTCAATGACACCAATGTCTTGCAAATGCTTAAGTTCAGAGGCTACGGTGTCGCGCAGTGCATGCAGTACCGTGCGTACACCCCGAAAAATAGGCTTGTCTTTAACTACAACACGCGCTGAAAAGTCTGTGGCACAACCAAGGCCATCAGACAAAATCGTCGCTTAGTGTGGCAACACTGTCTTCATAGTCAATGGCGTTGATGCAAAGTGCATTGTCCTGAATAGCGAGGCCAAAAGTTCAAATGCGTCCACGCCAATAATATTCTTAGCATGAGTAGAGCAGAGGGCATGGAAAGAAACTGTACGCGTCGTGGCACCATATG
Source organism: Schistocerca gregaria (assembly GCF_023897955.1). NCBI lineage: Eukaryota > Metazoa > Arthropoda > Insecta > Orthoptera > Acrididae > Schistocerca > Schistocerca gregaria. Next base: position 396,195,976 of record NC_064931.1, on the reverse strand, counting down.
TGGCTAGCAAACAACATACGCCAAGCACTGAGATTCCCTGTCCAGCAAATGTATTCAGGGTGGAATGTGAACGATGAAGCGGGAGTGAATAAAGCAAGTCATACGTCGATTTGTTCAGTAAAGAAACTGACATACCAAGCCACGCGGGATTAGCCGAGCGGTATTAAGCGCTCTATTCATGGACTGTGCAGCTTTTTAAGGCTGAGGTTCGAGTCCTCCCTCGGGCATGGGTGTGTGTGTGTGTGTGTGTGTGTGTGTGTGTGTGTGTGTGTGTGTGTGTTGTGTCCTTACGTTAATTTAGGTTAAGTAGTGTGTAAGCTTAGGGACTGATGACCTTAGCAGGTAAGTCCCATAATATTTCACACACATTTGAATATATTTTTGGCACACCAGTGTCCAGCTGCATGTGATCAGCACATCCACAAATGAGCAAAGTCACAAAAAGTTTCCTCGCATCGCGCTGAATGCGAGAGGAAATATCTGGCAAAACTTGATTCACACGACGAGCTGTCGAAACACTTAAAGCAGAAGGCATTGAATATTTTTCATTAACATCCATAGGCTGATGTGAATCATGGTTGCCGTTGCTGTAACGCCTACATGAGTTACGAGGACGGGAGACAAGTTGCGAATTACAGTTTCTCTTACTACACACAGCTTGCACATGTCCTTCCTTATTACAGAAATAACAGTGCTTGACGGGATGGGCAAATGTCCCGTGGGTTTGCACGAAAGCAGATCGGACGTAATTTCAGTTTCTTAGTGGGTGCCTGGTGTGAAATTCGTTTATTTGCGATCGAGCTGCGCGGTGTGGCTGGCCGTGCTGGCTGGTTGGAGGGCACGTGTTGTGCCGTGCTAACAGTACACACACCCGGTGTCACGTCGAACGCAGAAGTAGCCATGTATAATGTATCTTGTGTGTCTAGCAAGTCTACTAGTTTCTGCAAAGACGGGTTTTTAAATCTGATGATTTGTTCGCAGATGCGGTGATCCGCACATTGTGTGCAATAGCGCCTCTAATCATTACATCCGCATATGAGCGTCCACATGAGCAATTAAAGTCACAATCAGAAGTTAGTCCCTGAAGGCCCGCTAACCAAGCTTTATTCGAGTGAGTAGAGCCACGCCGGTGGCGAAAGAATTTGTAGCGTGCAGCTACCACATTTACACTATCACGAAAGAGGGAATTCAGAGCATCAACCGCTTCGTCGTAAGTTTTAGTTTCTGGGAGGGTAGTGGGAAACAATTTCACGAGCACACGGTACAACACAACACACGCGTTGACAATGAAAAAAGCAAGCCGCTCTGTACCTGGTATGTGCCTGCGAAGAGTGCCTCGAGCTGTACGATGAATTCCGGCCAGCGTTCAACGTCAGGACTGAAGGCACGAAATGGCGGCGCCATCGGCGACAGCGTCGGTACAGGCGGTGGTGTAGGAGGTGCCGAAATAGCTTCAGTTTGTAGTGTGACGAGCCCATTTATGGCAGCAAGCAGCTGCGTCATTTGCTGAGCCTGAAAACGTACAAGATCGGACAGCGAAGCCTGTTCCTGTGGCGAAGCCATGGTTTACACAAACGAAAGTGAGCCATAACTGTTACCTTGCCTGCTTGTGAAGGTGGAAGGAAGACAGAGAACGTAAAGAAAATAGTCGTGATCATCTACCACTTACCGGCAGGTAGTCAGCTCAGTAATGTCAACTGAAATTAACCGAGCAGTGCTTGTTGATTCCTGTTATGATTTCCTATTACTTCAGGTTGGTGTTCGAGAGAAACACAAAGTTACAGATTTGTCTCCGATGTAAATTCCAAAGGGGAAATACATAATGCGATCGGTCAATAGCTTTATTCTGTATAGTAAATTGAGTATCGGATTTCGTTTCTGACATACTGCAGTTTCGTTGGGGCATCATAAAAGATCTGATAAATTGCTACTTAGTATTTGGATCACACCAAAGGCGGACGGGCTCCACGTCAGCAGTTTTGCATTTCTTTCACGAATAGCTTAACACAAAGAGATATATTTAGTTTGTTAAGTTAATACATCTGAATGTTATTAATTTAAATACACTTAAATATATCCATGGTTCTTAAGAGATAACCAGATACACTACTGGCCATTAAAATTGCTGCACCAAGAAGAAATGCAGATGATAAAGTGTTTCATTAGACAAATCTATTATACTAGAACTGACATGTGATTACATTTTAGGCAATTTGGGTATATAGATCGTGAGAAATCAATACCCGAACAACCACCTGGGCATTGAGTCAAACGGAGCTTGGACTGCGTGTAAAGGTACAGCTGCCCATGCAGCTTCAACACAATACGACAATTAATCGAAAGTAGTGACTAGCGTATTGTGACGAGCGAGTTGCTCGGCCACAATGGGCCCGGCGTTTTCAATTGGTGAGGGATCTGGAGAATGTGCTGGCCAGGGCATCTGTCGGACATTTTCTGTATTCAGAAAGGCCCGTACAGGTCCTGAAACATGCGGTCGTGCATTATCCTGCTAAAATGTAAGGTTTTTCAGGGAATGAATGAAGGGTAGAGCCACGGGTCGTAACGCATCTGAAATATAACGTCCTCTGTTCAAAGTGCGAACAAGGGGTGACCGAGACGTGTAACCAATGGCACCCCATACTATCACGCTGGTAGATACGCCAGTATGGCGATGAGAAATACACGCTTCCAATGTGCGTTCACCGCGATGTCGCCAAACACAGATGCGACCATCATGATGCTGTAAACATCCGAAAAAATGACATATAGTCATTCGTGCAGCCAGGTTCGTCGTTGAGTATACCATCTCAGGCGCTCCTGTCTGTGATTAGCGTCAAAGATAACTGCAGATATGGTCTCCGAGCTGATAGTCCATGCTACTGCAAACGTCTTCGAACTGTTCGTGCAGATTTTTGTTGTCTTGCAAACGTCCCCATCTGTTGACTCAGGGATCGATACGTGGCTGCACACTCCGTTACAGCCAAGCGGATAAGATGCCTCTCATCTCGACTGCTAATGATACGAGGGCGTTGTGATCCAGCACGGCGTTCCGTATTACCCTCCTGAACCCACCGATTCCTTATTCTGCTAATAGCCATTGGATCTCGACCAACGCAGCAATGCCACGATACGATAAACCGCAAACGCAATAGGCTACACTCGTACCTTTAAAAAAATTCGGAAACGTGACGGTACGCATTTCTCCTTCTTACTCGAGGCATCACAACAACGCTTCACCAGGCTGATCAACTGCTGTTTGTGTATGAGAAATCGGTTAGAAACTTTCCTCATGTCAGCACGTTGTAGGTGTCGCTACCGGCAGCAACCTTTCGTGAATGCTCTGAAAACGTAATAATTAACATATATCAGCATCCTCTTCCTGTCATTTAAATGTCGTGTCTGTAGCACGTCATCTTCGTGGTGTAGCAATTTTAATGGACTGTAGTGTAGATACTCGCACAGCGAAAGCGGAAGAACAAAGGACAATACGAAACAGGAAGGCATCCCTTAGCTGATTGCAGAAAAAATGTGAAGGTATCTGTGTTCTTTATCATCATAGAAAGTATTACATGTACTTTATAACACTTGTGGACTCTCTGGTAAACACATATTTCATAAACATAAAGAAAGAAAAATTTTCTTGATGTCTTACGTTTGTCTCCGATACATTTGACTACTATACTGGCCGTTACATGATTACTCATTCAAGTCGTGTACAACAAAATTACAAGACTGGTGTATACAAGAAAAACAATACATTATTTGACATGTTTTAAATAAACCGTTTGATAAATCATTTACATTCGCACGTGAGATATTTGTACAAGATACACTAACTTAAAATTTGAAAGGTATCAATGTTCTGAGGATAAGAGGGATCAGTTGAGGGACGTGTCTTCCCGTGGTAATTGATGCAGCCACTGCTGGAGAGACTTCGCAGTTGGCTTGTATGACGTTAATCGGTCGGTGACAACCGGCTGACTGTGAGCTCTGGTTGTGCACTTTGCAGCAGAGGTGGGCATCGAAGCGCGGCCCGTCCAAGACCGTAGCCAGGGCACACCTGCGAGTCTTGCCTCGCGCTGCCGGTTCGGGCGGGGCAGCCGCATCGAGGTCCGCCGAGAGAGTCGTGCGAAGAGGCTCGGCCCACGAGCTGCGGCAGCACTGGCCTGCAGCAGCCTCGGGCCGAGCGAGTCCCTGACGTCACCCAATGGCCGAGCAGTGCTGTTGCGAAAGAACACGTATGCCACGGACTGAGCTGAGCTGCGCGTAGAGTCGCAGCCCACGGGCCGCGACCTCACTGCTCCACACCGAACGAGACCGTGACGTCACTGCGCCAGTGCCTTGCGCAAGCATCGGTGTGCTGCGGCTTACGGGCTGTTGATAGGACTGACCGCAGTTGTAAGCTCCGGGCTACGAGGGGTGAGTGGAGCAGTGTTTGGTGCAGTGGTGGAATTCCTTCATTTTTTTCGTAACACACAAAATGAGAGAGGAAAACTAAACGTGGTTTGCAGAAGAAGGAGCACATGTCAAGATAAAGGGAAGTAAAAGAAAAACTAATCAGTGGTGAGCAGAGAACTACACAGCCTGGAACGAATTTTAAAAGTACAATTTGGACCCTACTAAAGTCTATCGCGGATGACGTTAGGAAAACCGTTAATTTTGTTTGCTGTTCGCTGTGCGGTGAAACTGACTCTCATGCTGAAGGGTCAAGTGGCATTTCGCACATATCTCGCCATCCATGCGTGTCTAATAAACAAAGGTGTTATGTGGACGAGAAACGACTTCCTAAACCCGCTGAGCAGATAACTGTCGATAATTGAGTTGCTATGTGTGTACGAAACGTAAGGTCGTACGGAAATATAAGAGATGAAGGTGTTATTGATATTGTTCAGACGTTAATCGACACTGCAAAGGGCATTGTATCTCACCCCACAACTGTGTCGCGGTACGTAGCAGACAGTGTTAAAAGCCTACGACATATAATTATGCCTCAGGTAATTGCTCATTTAACAGAAGACGCATACTCTGCAACTACGAACATGTGGACAACAAGTGCGAGAGGAAACAATTATCTGACATGTACTGTCTCCTGTTTTATTGTCTCGACTCTCAGAGATCGCGTTTTCTTTACAACCCTGTTTCCAGATGAACCAAAAACGGGCTGTAACATTCTGAGAGCATTGTTTACACGATTTATGTCCCTTGGTATCAAATAATTTTAATGCGGAGTATATATGCATCAGTTGTCCATAAGTTCATGGTCTTTTGGTTGAGGCGAAAGAACGCATCCCCTACGTAAAGAAAAGTTTGTTTTTTTCCATATATGCAGTGAAATACGAATTTTGCACTCCTCAGGTAAAAAGAAGAGAGGAATAATGACGCTGGACATGTATTTCACAGCCCCATCACATCAAAGAACATATCTTGTTAACTCACATGCATTCTGCTACTCCAGCCACTGGATTTCTCGTTGTGCAATTTGAGGATGGGAATGAGACATTCGGGTAGCCTACACTCGATTTCATTCAACATCTATACCGAACAAGCAGTAAAGCATACAAGGATAAATTTGTAAACAGTATTAAATATTACGGAGGATCAATAAACATTTTGAATTTTCGCGGTGACACTACAATTCTGTCAGAGACAGAAAAGAACATTTGAGTGGAATAGACAGTCAATGTTCCTTGTCTTTTACGCACAACATACTTTTTAAAGATATATTTATGTGTAAGAAGGGTCCTAAACCTGAAAATATGAATTTGACACCTGATCTGCAAATTCACATCCACTGACTAGACGTAAATTTTTCCATTAAGTTTTACTGAAAAATTTAAAACCATTATGGTGTCTGGTAGAAGAAATCATTAAAAATCAAAAATATATTCTTTTTCAAAAAATTTAAATATAGTTACATTACTAGATTAAAGTATTCTGAAATGATAGGCATAAAGTACCGCTTCCCTCTCCCTTCGTATTGTGAGGGTTAAATCAGAAAGTGTTCAGGGCAACTGATTACGAAATGAACACTAAAACCACTATTGGGCAACAAAATAACTGATGATGGCCAAAGTAGAGTGAATATAATATGAATACTGACTATAGAAAGAACAGTATTAATTAAAAAATGGATTTGCTAACACCGAATATAAATTTAAGTATTTCTTTAAGGTAATTGAATGGTTTCCAAGATGCTGCTCCAGGCGGAAGTAAAAATTAATGTGCGCGATGGGTAATACTGAACGCGAAAATAAAGTTTTGGCCCAGTCTGACTACCCCCTGAAGCAGGTCTTAGAATCTCTTAACGGTGATATTATTTCCTCCTCCTTGCCCTTAACATATAAATTACAACTTAAATATAAATGAATGATATAGAGAACTAGCAACTACTAAATTAGAAATGTTGTTCCTGCTTATACATTTATTGAAAATTAAAACACTTTTATATATTTAAATGTTGTATGTCGATATACGATGAACATAAAGAAATACAAAGGAATTTCCTTACTAATATTATTTATAAACTGCCTAAATCTGCCACTTTTTATGGCTACGCAATCTAAAATAAATAACGCGAGATGACATATGATCTACGTCCCAATCTATAGAAGACACTACTTTCAAAGATGATCTACAGTGGTGTGCAACCTCAGTGGAAACGAAACTTACGTGATAACAGCTGTTCAGCTTTATACCCCTAATAAGCCAAAGCAATTACTAATATCACCGAATGTCCTGCGTCCCGTTCGTCGGAATGATGGTACTCGTGCACGTCTGGAACGATAGAAGAACTCTAGCCACAAAATAAAAAACTCATTAAACACTAGGACGGCAGAAGGCTGTCCTCTGACTAGTATAATCTATTACTATCTTCTCCTCTCTGTATTCTACAGAGAAACGTGAACTCCCAGCCGCACGGACGGAATTCAGATAACGTTTCAACGCCAGTATAGACAGGAGAAGTGCTCTCAATCACTGAACGCTGCGTACACAACGACGATTCCCTACCCAGAGGTGAAGTCCAGAATCGAATAAGTTAGCAAGACCTTCGGTCACCTAAAGGAACTTCCTTGTGCCTTGTGCACCTCTATCAAGCAAATTAAGATTTAGTTTTTTTTGTCTACATTTGTCCTATCGTTATAAACGAACAATGCGACAGCATTTCACTGGTGACAGCTTCCACGAGCTTGAACATTATCCCCCCGGGTTACACAGCGAGTCATCGAAAGGCAGTTTCGGCATGATGCTTGATGAGAAAGTCTAGCCCTGGGATTGCACAGCAATTTTCGTCTGCACCACGCATTACACTGAAAGTGTTGTCATTTTTGTCAATCTCCTGACCCACTGGCATATGCCTTGTCGGCCCGATCATAAACGTTGCAAACACATTTCCTCTTCCTTCTCCTCCCACATTATGAGGAACCAGTGCCGTCACAGACGGTGCGTATCTGCGTCCATCGGAAATACTAAATCCGTCTGTCCAATTTCAGTGCCCACAACACCTCCAATACTATCAGCTTACTGTGCCACCTCCGAAGTATCTACAGCAAAATTACTGACGGCAGTTGGACTCTGCAAGACAAAAAAATCATCGGAACATGCCCTTCCCTCGCCATCTGGTCGAGGCTGCAGAAATTCGCAACCTCTCCGCCGGGTATACCTCACTAATTATGAAAACAAGAAACGAGGAGAACAAAACAGTGCGACCACAAGGACACTTAATCGAATTATATCATAACACTTACTGCAACTTAACTTCTCCGCTTGAGATGCTACTTATGACTACTACTTTACACTCTTAAACACAGTGAGCCACATTTATTGCTCAAAATGAAACACATTGCTCATTCAAAACGTCGAAAACTACCACAAGACTCCGACTTCTCGACAAAACTCATCTTACCCTCCTAAGAAACTACGCATGGTTAACACCGTATACACTTCCAGAAAAACAGCCACACTCATTGATGACAGGCAAAAATAACGTTCATATTTACACCTCGTCAGAACACATTCTGAGTCTACTTGGCACATGTCACACATGAAAACAGAACTGAAAAGTCCCACTGGAATAAAATTGAACTGTAACTGCACACAGCCACTGCACGATGATGCTGTGTATCGACGAAACAACAACCCTGAGGTAGTCGAGTGTCATCGTCTCCAGGGAGGGTGGCCGGTAAGTTTCCCCTGTCACTGACATTTAGAGGTGAAACTTCTCACATCAAAATGTGGGGTTCCAGGATGGATGACCTGTACATGTGGAGGTCTGAGTTCATGTGGTGGATTGTTGTCGGGATGATTATCCATGGCTGCTCATAAAAACTTCAGTGTTGGTCATACATTTTACTGAAAAACAAACTAGAACATTCTGTGGTCCAACGTCCTCCACAGTGCTTAAGACAGCGAGTGATATGGAACTGATGCAACAAGTGCCCTGTTATCAAACGACTGCCTCCTATCGCTGAAGGCTGGTTGCACCTGGTAGTTGGCCCACAGGCTGGAAGATGCTAAGCTAACAACACTGATCTTAAAACCTGCAGCTGGGCCCACAGTTACTGGAGGCCAAATCCAACGTCGGCTGCTTCTAGCGTCATGTCGCGTCGTGGAGCGGCAACACCTCTCCTCTTAAATATTAGCTACCAGACTAAGACACCTTTGACTGATAATGGTAATTTATGTTGGCACAGAGCGTTCTTGGTTTGCAAATCACTGCTTGTACCCATGTAGACCATAAGAAGTCTGTTGATTGGATGTGTAGTTACTAGTTACTCGTATACCAACGCCTTTCTGCTGAGTCGTTATTATGGCGGTGCCAGCCCTTTTCCTTTAGCACAATGTGGGAATCTGCCAGTTGTATTGCTCCATCTGACGTAATGGTGTTTGCTCGGCTCTGAGCTGGCCGAATCCTTAGATATTTTGCAACAGCCATGGGAACTTCAAAATTTTACTAAGTAGCACCTAGAAATAGGTGCAAATGGAATAAGTGATAAGAACATAACGAGTAGAATAGGAAAAAACAAGAAATTGATGGCACAACTTTGTTTCATAGGGCATTCCTTAAGGCAATAAGGCCTTCTCAGTTTGGTAATGGAGAGAAGTGTGTATATATGGGCGTTGTGGAGGGTTGGTGTTAAAATTATAGAGGGAGACAAAATCTTGAATACAGTTAGCAGGTTCAAACTGATGCACATGCAGTAACTGTGCAGCGCTGAAGAGGCTTGTACAGAATAGACTAGCTTGGGCAGCTGCACCAAACCAGTCTTCAGGCTGAAGACCACAACAACAGCATTGAGGAAGGGGGTGGGACGGAGAGGTAGGCTTGTGATCCACAACTTTGCAAGTTGTTTACTGGGAGACCTTATGAATAAGGTTGATCTCGTGTGATCAGCGCCCTCGGCTGTTGACATCCCAAAAGACTTTTCTATATCGCTCTAAATTAATGGCGTTGCCCATTCTCGTACGAGTAAAACTATTTATCTCTCACTGTTGGCCGATGCAACCAACTGATGTAGCGATTCTTGTATATTTTGTTATTGTATACAGATGTGTCTCTGGTATGACGTTAAACTGAAAACAGTGGTCCCTATCCGACAATAGGAACATCCTCTCTAGAAGGTGGGTGAGCGAGTGGAAGTTGTGAGCTGTAACTGTTACCTTGCCTGCTTGCGAAGGTGGAAGGAAAATAGAGAATGTAAAGAAAATAGTCGTGATCACCTGCCACTTACCAGCAGGTAGTCAGCTCAGTATTGTCAATTGAAATTAACCAAACAGTGCTTGTTGATTTCTGTTGTTAATTCCTATTACCCTAGGTTGGTGTTCAAGAGAAACGCGAAGTTACAGGTGTGGCTCCAACGTAATTTTCATGAGGCAAGTGCATAACGCGATCGTTCAATCGAATTATGGTGTACACTTAATTGAGTATCGTACCTCGTTTCTGAAAGACTGTAGGTTCTTTGGTGCACAATAAGGGGTCTGATAAACTGCTAATCAGTATTTGGATCACACCAATCGCGGAAGGGCTCCATGTCAGCAGTTCTGCATTTCTTTCACGAATAGCTGTTTACAAAGCTGATAAAGACATTAATACAAAAAGATAAGTTTAATTTGTTAAATTAAAACGTCAGAAAGGTATTAATTTAAATATACTTAAATACGAAGGGCGTTCGAAAAGTATGTGCAAAGTCCGAGGTATGCCACCACCGGCGCCTATCGAGGTCATGTTTATTTATTAGCATCTTTGGAAAGAACGCACACCAAGTTTCACTCATATTGGTCTATTTCTCTGTATTTGGCATTCGTGTGAATCAAGGAAGTCGAGTGACTGTCAAAAAATGGCCGAAAAAGTATTTCGTGTGGTGATTTAATATTACTTTATGAAAGACCAAACGCCTCAGGAGACTAAAGAGAAGCTTGACTTTGCGCCTACGCTTAGAACAGTTTACAAGTGATTTCAAAATTTTTGGAGTGGCCATGTGGGCACAAGTGATGCTGAACATTCTGGACGCCCTGTAGAGGAAACCACTCCAGAAATCACTGATAAAATCCATGATATGGTGATGGATGTCAAAGGAGTTACGGTGTGTGAGATTGCTATGCTGTGGGCATCGCGAATGAGCGGGTACATAATATTTTGCATGAACATTTTGACATGAGAAAGCTATCCGCAAGATGGGTCCGCGATTGCTCACGCTTGACGAAAAAAGGAATTGTGCGAAGTGTTGCAAGGATGATTTGCAGAAGGATCCGCAACACTTTGAGCGTCGTTTCGTCACTGTGGATGAAACATGGATACATTGCTATACTCCTGAGACCAAACAACGATCTAAACCATGGGTTACCAAGGGAGAATATGTACCAAAAAAGGCGAAGACCATTCCTTCGGCCGGAAAGGTTATGGCGATTCGCTTTGGGATTCGCAAGGGACAATACTCATCGACTATCTGGAAAAGGGTAAAATTCTGTGAATATTATTCATCCTAATTGAAACGTCCATTTAGATCACGACAAGGCACCAGCAGTAAATTCCGCAGCTGTGGTCGCGAAATTAATGAAAATAGGATTCCATCTCGTGTCACATCTCCTACCCTTATATTCTCCAGACCAGGCTCTCTCGGGCTACTATATGTTCCCGAATTTGAAGAAATGGCTGGTGGGACACAGATTTTATTCAAACGAGGAGGTGACTGCAGCAACTATTAGCTATGTTGCAGACTTGGACAATTCCTATTAGTCTGAAGGGATCAACAAATTACAACAACGTTGGACGAGGTGTATAAGTCTAAAAGGAGACTATGTTGAAACATAAAAAAGGGTTACCTCAAACATGTAAGCAGTTTTTATTTTGCACGGACTTTTCAAACGCCTCTCGTATACTCATGGTTCTTAATAGGCAACAGGATAGATGTATACATAGCGAAAGCTGAAGAACAAAGGACGATACGAAACAGGAAGGCATCTCCCAGCCGATCGTAGAAAAAATGTGAAGGCTTCTGCATTCTTCATTATCGGCCCGTATTACGTGTACTTATTAAAATTTGTGAGCTTTCTGGTACAAACATATTTCATAAACATAAAGAAAGGAAAATTTTCTTGGTGTCTTACATTTTCCTACGATATATTTGACTATGATACTGGCTGTTACATGAGTAGTCATTCAAGTTGTGTACAACAAGGTTAAGACAGTTCAGGGACGTGTCTGCCGGTGGGAATTGATGCAGCCTATGCTGGAGTGACGTCGCTGTTGGCTTGTATGATGCCAATCCGACAGTGACAACGGGCTGAGAGCGAGATCTGGTTGTGCACTTTGCTGCAGAGGTGGGCATCGAGGTGCGGGGCCCGTCCAGGAGCGTAGCCATGACAGCGGTGCGAGCCTTGCCTAGCGCTGCCGGTTTAGCCGGGACAGCCCCATGGACGTCCGACGGGCCGCACGGTGCAGAGTCCTGTGGCCGCACTGGGCTACAGCAGTCTCGGGCAAGCGAGTCCCTGACGTCACACCAAGGGCCGAGTAGTGCTGTTGCGAAACAACTTGTATGCAACGGGCTCAACAGACTCTATCTCGCATTTAGACGCAGCCCACTGGCCACGGCCTCACTGCTCTGCACTGACCGAGTCTGTGACGCATTGCACTATTGCCTTGCGCAGTTGTGAGCTACGGGCTGCGAGCGGTGTGCAGAGCAGAGTTTAGTTCAAATGGTCAAATTTGTGTGAAATCTTATGGGACTTAACTGCTAAGGTCATTCGACTCTAAGCTTACACACTACTTAGCTTAAATTATCCCAAGGACAAACACACATACCCACAGGGTTTTCACTCGCACAGGATGCCCCTGCAGCTCCGAATTGGTACGCTGGCATGCACGAAAGTGGCACTTCCCATCCGTCGTCAAAATGATTTTGGAGGAACATGACGAAAAAGCATAGAACTTTTCTACTCTTCAGCATTATGATATTAATGAAGCATTTATGTTTTTTGGTAATAAATATGGTTCTGTAATCATTAATAAAATTGTAACATATGTTTACAGGGTTAATGTTAGGATTGAACGACTAACGTTGGACGATAATGGTAACAAAAAAATATTTGAGGATCAGGGCGCACTTGAAAAATTGCGTATAGCTTGTAGTAATAAAATGGGTGCGTCTGATTTGAACCCTCAGAGGTCAACCGGTGTACCATGGCGTAAATGTAGTAGGAGGAATAGATTTAAGTTTGTTACGTACTCTAAGCCTGAACAAAGTGCTGATACATCTAAAGTTAAATCCTGGACACATCTAGAGAAGGAATGTAAAGTAAAGAATCGCCTTTTTCAAGGTACCAATCCATTTTACATTGGACTGCAAATTTCTGGTGATGAACCTGAGAAAAACGATAATGTTCAGAGTGATGTAAAATACGTTAAATTTGTTATAAGGAATAGAGTGTATATGACGTTTTGTAAGAGGAAAGGTAATGTTACATTCTCAATTAAGGTATTTGTTTACAGCAAATGTCTGCGTTGGAATTCTTTTATGCCAACTGGGCCCATATCCGAAATTACCCGGACGATCTACGCCTCGCCTTCCTTGCTCCTAACAACCAACAGAGGATTGATGAACTTGCTATAACATTTTACAGCAACAAGATTAATTATTCTGCAGCTGTTATTGTGTTGGAAGAATTGTGGTATTATAAGCCTAATTTAGGTTGTTCACAGCAGTTGCTGTAATTTACCGTCTAGTATTGTCATCCGAAGAGCAGTATCAGTTGCAAAGCGATTTAGAAAAGATAGATGTATGGTGTGTCAGGTGGCAGTTGACGCTAAATAACGAAAAGTGTGAGGTGACCAACATGAGTTCCAAAAGAAATTCGTTGGAATTCGATTACTCGATAAATAGTACAATTCTCAAGGCTGTTAATTCACCTAAGTACCTGGGTGTTAAAATTACAAACAACTTCAGTTGGAAAGACAACAGAGATAATATTGTGGGGAAGGCGTTTCATTGGCAGGATACTAAGAAGATGCAACAAGTCCAGTAAAGAGGCAGTGTACACTACAGTCGTTCGCCCTCTGTTAGAATATTGCTGCACGGTGTGGGATCCTTGCCAGGTGGGATTGACAGAAGACATCGGAAGGGTGCAAGAAACGTCAGCTCGTTTTGTATTATCACGTAATAGGGGAGAGAGTGTGGCAGATATGATACGCGAGTTGGGATGGAAGTCATCAAAGCAAAGACGTTTTTCGTCGCGGCGAGATCTATTTACGAAATTTCAGTCACCAACTTTCTCTTCCGAATGCAAAAATATTTTGTTGAGCCCAACGTCCATAGGTAGGAATGATCACCAATATGAGAGAAATCAGAGCTCGAACAGAAAGGCTTAGGTGTTCGTTTTTCCCGCGTGCTGTTCTCGAGTGGAATGGTAGAGAGATAGTATGATTGTGGTTCGATGAACCTACTGCCAAGCACTTAAATGTGATTTTCAGAGTAATCGTGTAGATGTAGATGTAGATGCCCGAGGGAGGACTCGAATCTCCACCGGGACCAGCTGCACAGTCCATGACTACAGCGCCTTAAACCGCAAGAGTTTAGTGGAGTGGTAGGATTTCTTCATTTTTTTCGTAAGGCACAAAATGAGAGCGGAACGTAACGTGGTTTGCAGAAGAAGGTGCACATCTCAATAAAAAGGGAAGTGAAAGGTAAAGAACCACACTGCCTGAAGCGAATTTTACAGATTCAGTGCGGACCATGTTAAAGCCTATCGCGGATGACGTTAGGAAAACCGTTAATTTTGTTTACTGTTCGCTATGCGGTGAAATTGACTCTCATGCTATAGGGTCAAGTGGATAAGAGAAACGACTTTATAAACCAGCTGAGGAGATAACCTTCGTTAAATTAGTGGCTATGTTGGCACGAGACGTGAGGTCGTATGGAACTTCAAGTGTGAAGATCTTATGGATCTTGTTTGGACGTTAATATACACTGCAATGGCCATTATGTCTCACGCCACAACTGTGTCTCGGTACATGGCAGAAAGTGCTAAAAGCCTACGACATATAATTATGCCTGAGGTAATTGATCATCTAACAAAAGGTGAATACAGACATTTGGACATCCTGTGCGAGAAGAAATAATTATCTGACATTTACTGTGTGGTGTCACCGCCAGACACCACACTTGCTAGGTGGTAGCCTTTAAATCGGCCGCGGTCCGTTAGTATACGTCGGACCCGCGAGTCGCCACTATCAGTGATTGCAGACAGAGCGCCGCCACACGGCAGGTCTAGAGAGACTTCCTAGCACTCGCCCCAGTTGTACAGCCGACTTTGCTAGCGATGGTTCACTGACTTCTACACTCTCAATTGCCGAGACGATAGTTAGCATAACCTTCAGCTACGTTATTTGCTACGACCTAGCAAGGCGCCAGTATCCGCACTATTGTTATTGTGAATTATGTACCATAAAGAGCGACGTTCTCCATTAATGGATTAAAGTTAAGTATTCCACCTGCTACGTCCGTTTTTCTCACTTCTAATTCCCTTGTCATGTTCCAGACCTCACGCCAGCCTGCGTGAGTTAAAACGCATGCAATTTCGGCCTCCTTTAGGTATACGGGTTGGCTCTCCTGCCAACCACAACATACTGTCTCCTGCTTCTTTGACTGCACTCTCAGGTCCGGCATTTTGATTACAACTCAGTTTCCAGACGAACAAAAAACGAGCGGTAACATACGATGAGAATTGTTTAGGTGATTTATCTCTTGGTATCCACCACTCTACTTTGAACGACATATGCCCACGACTGTGGTCTTCTTAATGCTGTTGATAGACCACTGAGCCAGTCTATTGATGCTGGCTGGGATAAGCAGCTAGCAATGATTGAATCTCTTTGTGCGAGAAGCTCTCTGAGAAGAGAGTTGCTGTTGTTGTGGTGTTCAGTCATGAGACTGATTTGATGCAGCTCACCATGCTACTCTATCCTGTGCAAGTTTCTTCATCTCCCAGTACCTACTGCAACCTACATCCTTCCGAATCTGCTTAGTGTATACATTTGGTCTCCCTCTACGATTTTTACCCTCCATGCTGCCCTCCAATGCTAAATTTCTGATCCCCTGATGCCTCAGAACATGTCCTACCAACTGGTCCCTCCTTCTTGTCAAGTTGTGCCACAAACTCCTCTTCTCCCCAATTCTATTCAATACCTCTTCATTAGTAATGTTCATCAACCCATGTAATTTTCAACATTCTTCTGTAGCACCACATTTCGAAAGCTTTTATTCTCTCCCTGTCCAAACTATTTATCGTCCACGTTTCACTTCCATACATGGCTACACTCCATACAAATACTGTCAGAAACGACTTCCTGACACTTAAATCAATGCTCGATATTAACAAATTGCTCTTCTTCAGAAACGTTTTCCTTGCCATTGCCAGTCTACATTTTATATCTTCTCTAATTCGACCATCATCAGTTACTTTGCTGCCATAATAGCAAAAATCCTTTACTACTGTACGTGTGTCATTTCCTAATCTAATTTCCTCAGCTTCGCCCGACTTAATTCGACTACATTCCATTATCCTCGTTTCGCTTTTGTTTATGTTCATCTTATATCCTCCTTTCAAGACACTGTCCATTCCGTTCAACTGCTCTTCCAAGTACTTTGCTTTCTCTGACACAATTACAATGTCATCGGCGAACCTCAAAGTTTTTATTTCTTCTCAATGTATTTTAATACCTACTCCGAATTTTTCTTTTGTTTCCTTTACTGCTTGCTCAATATGCAGATTGAATAACATTGGGGATAGGCTACAAGACTGTCTCACTCCCTTCCCAAGCACTGCTTCCCTTTCATGCCCCTCGACTCTAATAACTGCCATCTGATTTCTGTACAAATTGTAAATAGCCTTTCGCTACCTGTATTTTACCCTTGCCACCTTTAGAATTTGAAAGAGAATAATCCAGTCAACATTAACAAAAGCTTGTCAACATTGTCAAAGAAGAGAGAAATAGACCAAAATGAAGGAACTGACAATAAGCTGATGAAAGAAATTTTTACAATATGTATGCTATTTTATCTTCCCCAATGAACCATGGAAATTGGTGGGGAGGCTAGCTTGCCTCAACGATACAGATAGCTGTACCGTAGGTGCAACCAGGACGGAGGGGTATCTTTTGAGAGGCCAGACAAACGTGTGGTTCCTGAAGAGGGGCAGCAGCCTTTCCAGTAGTTGCAGGGGCAACAGTCTGGATGATTGACTGATCTGGCCTCGTAACATTAACCAAAATGGCCTTGCTGTTCTGGTACTGCGAACGGCTGAAAGCAAGGGAAACTACAGCCGTAATTTTTCCCAAAGACATACAGCTTTGCTGTATGGTCAAATGATGATGGCGTCCTCTTGGGTAAAATATTCCGGATGTAAAATAGTCCCCCATTCGGATCTCCGGCCGGGGACTACTCAGGAGGATTTCGTTATCAGGAGTAAAATAGCTGGCGTTCTACGGATCGGAGCGTGGAATGTCAGGTCTCTTAATCGGGCAGGTAGGTTAGAAAATTTAAAAAGGGAAATGGATAGGTTAAAGTTAGATATAGTAGGAATTAGTGAAAATCGGTGGCAGGAGGAACATGACTTTTGGTCAGGTGAATACAGGGTTATAAATACAGAATCAAATAAGGGTAATGCACGAGTGGGTTTAATAATGAATAAAAAGGTAGGTGTACGAGTAAGCTACTGCAAACAGCAAAGTTAATGCATTATTGTGGCCAAGATAGATACGAAGCCCACATCTACTACAGTAGTACAAGTTTATGTGCCAACTAGCTCTGCAGATGACGAAGAAATTGATGAAGTGTATCATGAGATAAAAGAAATTATTCGGTTAGTGAAGAGAGATGAAAATTTAATAGTCATGGGTGACTGGAATTCATCAGTAGGAAAAGGGAGAGAAGGAAACATAGTATGTGAATATGTATTGGGGCTAAGAAATGAAAAAGGAAGCCGTCTCGTAGAATTTTGCATAGAGCATAACTTAATCATAGCTAATAGTTGGTTTAAGAATCATAAATGAAGGCTGTATACATGGAAGAAGCCTGGAGATACTGACAGGTTTCAGATAGATTATATAATGGTAAGACAGAGATTTAGGAACCAGGTTTTAAGTTGTAAGACATTTCCAGGGGCAGATGTGGACTCTGACCACAATTTATTGGTTATGAACTGTAGATTAAAACTGAAGAAACTGCAAAAGAGTGGGAATTTAAGGATATGGGACCTGGATAAACTGAAAGAAACAGAATTTGTACAGAGTTTCAGGAAGAGCATAAGGGAAAAACTGACAGGAATTGGGGAAAGAAATACAGTAGGAGAAGAAAGTGGATCTTTGAGGGATGAAATAGTGAAGGCAGCAGAGGATCAAATAGGTAAAAATATGAGGGCTAGTAGAAACCCTTGGGTAACAGAATAAATATTGACTTCAATTGATGAAAGGAGAAAATATAAAAATGCAGTAAATGAAACAGGCAAAAAGGAATACAAATGTCTCAAAAATCAGATCGACAGGAAGTGCAAAATGGCTAAGCAGGAATGGCTAGAGGACAAATGTAAGGATGTAGAGGCTTATCTCGCTAAGAGTAAGATAGATACTGCCTACAGGAAAATTAAAGAGACCTTTGGAGAAAGGAGAAGCACTTGCATGAATATCAAGAGCTTTGATGGGAACCAGCTCTAAGCAAAGAAGGGAAAGCAGAAAGGTGGAAGGAGTATATAGAGGGCCTATACATTGGCGATGTACTTGATGAAATGGAAGAGGATGTAGATGAAGTTGAAATGGGAGATATGATATTGCGTGAACAGTTTGACAGAACACTGAAGGACATGAGTCGAAACAAGGCCCCCGGAGTAGATAACATTCCATTAGAACTACTGACAATCTTGGGAGAGCCAGTCCTGACAAAACTCTACCATATGGTGAGCAAGATGTATGAGACAAGCGAAATACCCTCAGACTTCAAGAAGAATATAATAATCCCAATCCCAAAGGAAGCAGGTGTTGACAGATGTGAAAATTACCGAACTATAAGTTTAATAATTCACAGCTGCAAAATACTAATCCGAATTCCTTACAGGCGAATGGAAAAAATGATATAAGCCGACCTCGGGTAAGATCAGTTTGGATTCCGTAGAAATGATGTAACACGTGAGGCAATACTGACCCTACGACTTATCTTAGAAGAAAATTAAGGAAACGTAAAAATACGTTTCTAGCATTTGTAGCCTTAGAGAAAGGAATACTCTCTTTCAAATTCTGAAGCTGGCAGGGATAAAATACAGAGTGCGAAAGGCTATTTACAATTTGTACAGAAGGCAGATGGCAGTTATAAGAGTCGAGGGGTATGAAAGGGAAGCAGTGGTTGGGAAGGGAGTGAGACAGGGTTGTAGCCTCTCCCCGACGTTATTCAATCTGTATATTGAACAAGCAATAAGGGAAACAAAAGAAAAGTTCGGAGTAGGTATTAAAATCAATGGAGAAGAAACAAAAACTTTGAGTTTCGCCGATGACATTGTAATTCTGTCAGAGACAGCGAAGGACTTGGAAGAGCAGTTGAACGGAATGGACACTGTCTTGAAAGGAGGGTATAAGATGAACATCAACAAAAGCAAAACGAGGATAATGGAATGTAGTCGAATGAAGTCGGATGATGCTGAAAGAATTAGATTAGCAAATGACACACTTAAAGTAGTAAAGTAGTTTTGCTATTTGGAGAGCAAAATAACCGATGAATGTCGAAGTAGAGAGGATATAAAATGTAGACTGGCAATGGGAGGAAAGCGTTTCTGAAGAAGAGCAATTTGTTAACATCAAGTATTGATTTAAGTGTCAGGAAGTCGTTTCTCAAACTTATTGTATGGAGTGTAGCCATGTATGGAAGTGAAACATGGACGATAAATAGCTTAGACAAGAAGAGAATAGAAGCTTTCGAAATGTGGTGCTACAGAAGAATGCTGAAGATTAGATGGGTTGATCACATAACTAATGAGGAGGTATTGAATAGAACTGGGGAGAAGGGAAGCTTGTGGCACAAATTGACTAAAAGAAGGGATCGTTTGGTAGGACATGTTCTGAGACATCGAAGGATCACCAATTTAGTGTTGGAGGGCAGAGTGGAGGGTAAAAATTTTAGAGGGAGACCAAGAGATGAATACACTAAACAGATTCAAATGGATTTAGGTTGCAGTAGGTACTGAGAGATGAAGAAGCTTGCACAGGATAGAGTAGCATGGAGAGCTGCATCAAACCAGACTCTGGACTGAAGACCACAACAACAACAACAAGAACTAACAAGATAGATGCGAAAGCTGAAGAACGAAGGATGATACGAAACAGGAAGTCGTCTCCTAGGAGATCACAGAAAAAATGTGAAGGCTTCTCTGTTCTTCATTATCGTAGAAACTATTACAAGTACTTATTAACATTTGTGTTCTTTCTGGTAGACACATATTTCATAAACATAAAGAAAGAAAAATTTTCTTTGTGTCTTACATTTTCCTACGACACATTTGACTACGATACTGTCTGTTACATGAGTAGCCATTCAAGTCGTCAGTACAACAAAATTACAAAATTGGTGTATACAAGAAAAAACAATACTCAATTTGACATGTTTTAGTATACAGTTTGACAAATCATTTTCATTGACATGGGAGGTATTTGTTCCTGATAGACTAACTTAAAATTTGACAGGTAACATTGGTCTGAGGATAAGAGGTTATGTTAGTTCAGTGACGTGGCTGCCCGTGGGAATTGATTCAGCCACTGCTAGAGTGACGTCGCAGTTGGCTTGTATGATGTCAATCGGTCGGTGACGAACATCTTATTGTGAGCTCTGGTTGTGCGCTTTGTAGCAGACGTGAGGATCGAGGTGCAGCCCGTCCAGGACAGTAGCCATGACAGACGCGCGAGCTTTGCCTTGCGCTGCAGGTTCAGCCGGGGCAGCCACATCGAGGTCCGACGGGCCGCACAGTGCAGTGTCGTGCTCAAAGGCCCGGCCGGCGAGCTGCCACCGCACTGCACTGCAGCAGTCTCGGGCCGAGAGAGTCCCTGACGTCACCCAAACGGCCCGCAGTGCGGTTGCGAAAGAACCTGTATGCCTCAGGCACCGCAAAGTTGCGCAAGGAGACGCAGCCCACAGGCCGTGGACTCACTACTCCGCACTGAGCGAGCCCGTGACGTCACTCCACCAGTGCCGTGTGGAAGCACTCTTGTGCTGCGGTCTACAGGCTGCTGGTAGCACTCACCGCAGTTGCGAGCTACGGGCTACGAGAGGTCAGTAGAGCACTGTTTAGTGGAGTGATGGGATTTCTTCATTTTTTTCGTAACGCAGAAAATGAGCACGGAAAGTAAACGTTGTCTGCAGATGAAGGAGCACATGTTAAGAAAAAGGGAAGTGAAAGAAAATCAAATCAGTGATGAGTAGATAACCACACTGCTTGAAACGAATCTTAAAAGTTCACTTTGGACCGTGTTAAAGCCTATTGTGGATGGCGTTCCGAAAAATGTTCATTTTGTTAGCTGTTCGCTGTGCGGTGAAATTTACTCTCATGCTGAAGGGTCTAGTGGCACTTCGCACATTTATCTCCATCCATGTATGTCTAATAAACAGGGGTCTTGGGTGGACAAGAAACGACTTCCTAAACCTGCTCAGGAGGTAACTGTCGATAAATGCGTGGCTATATGTGTACAAGACGCAAGGTCATATGGAGCTATAAGATATGAAGTTTTTCAAGACGTTAGTTGACACTACAAAGCCCATTATATCAAACCCCACAGCTGTGTCGTGGTACATGGCATAGCGTGTTAAAAGCCTATGACATGTAATTAAGCCTGAGGTAATTGCTCATATAACAGAAGGTGAATATTCAGCAACTACGGACATGTGGACGTCCAGCGCGAGAAGAAACCATTAACTGACATGTACTGTCTCTTGTTTTAGTGACTGGACTCACAGATCTCGCATTTTGTGTACAACCTAGTTTCCAGATGAACCAAAAACCGTCGGTAATATCCTAAGAAAATTGTTTAGACGATTTATGTCTCTTGGTATCGACCACTCAACTTTGAAAGTCGTACAGCACACGCCGGCCGGAGTGGACGAGCTGTTCTGTGTGCTTCAGTCTGGAACCCTTCGACCACTACGGTGGCAGGTTCGAGTCCTGCCTCAGTCATGGATGTTTGTGTTGTCCTTAAATTAGTTAGGTTTAAGTAGTTATAAATTCTAGGGGACTGATGACCTCAGAAGTTAAGTCCCAGAATGCTCAGCGCCATTTGAACCATACAGCACACGACTGATCTTGTTACCAACATTGTCGTTGCACTGCGCGATATATTCACGATTGAACTGTTCCTGCCGTATACTACATACAGGGCTACGAAATAAATTTAATGTGGAGTATATATGCGTCAATTCATGGCCTTTCGACTGCGGCGAAAGAACACATCTCTTACGTAAAGAAAAGTAATCTTCTTAATGCCCTTGATAGATAAGTGAGTTAGCCTAACGATAGTCGCTGGAATAAGCAGCTGACAATGTTAGAAAGTATTGGTACGAGAATCTCTCTGAGAAGGGAGAAATAGCCCAAAATGAAGGAGCTGATAACATGCTGATGAAATAACATTTTACAGCAATCGTTTATTTTGTAGCTTTTAAAACATAAGGATTTTTCTTATCTCAATTTACTCTGCTCTTATGGAAGCTACAAAAATAACATTTAATGTTTTGAAATAGAAGAGTCGCTCATTCCTACATGTTCCTCCACAACTGGTAACAAATGAATCCTTGAAAACACATGTTGCCCTAAATGAAAGTTTGAATTTTTGGAACGTATTCGAGAAATACCAAGCAGTACCAAAGGATTTTTTATAACGTGTACTACAAAAGGGGAGCGTATTACATCAACAACTCAAAGATATACGGGTTTCGTTGTTTTCGTTGCCTTTTACGCACAACATACTTTATATTTACATGTAAGAAGGGTCCTAAAACTTAAAATATGAATATAAACCCTGTTCTGAAAATTCTATACCAGTGACAAGACCTCAAGTTGTCACTTTGTCAATCTTCTGATCCACTGGCACAAGCCTTGTTGGGACGATCATAAACCTTACAAACACTTTTCCTCTTTCCGCTCCTCCCACCTTCTATGGAGGCCGTGCCGTCACAGATGGTACCAAATCTGCGACCTTCGGAAATACTAAATGCGTCTGTACCATTTCAGTACCCAAAACGTGTGCAGTACAATCAACTTTGTTGATAGCTTTCTGCGTCATCTCCTAGGTATCTACAACAAAATTACTGTCTTCAGTTGCACTCTGCAAGACACAAAAATCATCGGCACAGGGACCTCGCTCCACACCTGGTCCACACTGCGGAAATTCACAACCTCTCCGCCACGGTATTCCTCATTAATTATGCAAACAACAAACGAGGAGAACAAAACAGTACGACGACAAGGACACTTAACCTAATTCTATCCTAACACTTACTGTAACTTAAGTTCTCCACTTGAGCGGCTATTACTTTACGTGCTTAAGCGCAGTGAGCCACATTTATTGCACATTATGAAATACAATGCCCATTAAAAACGAAGAAAACTACCACAAAACTCCGACCTCTCGACAAAACTCATCTTCCCCTCCTAAGAAGATATTCATGATTAACATCTTATACACTTCCAGATAATGAGCCACACTCATTGCTGACAGGCCAAAAAACTCTTATATTTACAAATTCTCAGAATACAGTCTGAGTTTCCTTGACGCATGTCAAAAATGAAAACAGAACTGAAAGGCTGCTTATAGGTGCACTGACAAAACGTGATACTCGCACCGGAATAAAATAGATCAGTCAGTGCACTCACCCACTGCACACTGATGCTGTGTATCGACGAAACTGCAACCCTGAGTTAGTCGAAAGTCATCGTCTCGAGGTAGGGTGGCTGGTAAGGTTCCCTTGTCCCTGAAATTTAGACGAGACACACACTTCTGACATCAAAATGTGGAGGTCCAGGATGGATGACCTCTACATGTGCAGGTTTGAGTTGAGGTGGTGGATTGTGGTCGGGATGATGATCGATGGCTGCTTATAAGAATTTCACTATTAGTCATGCATTTTACTGAAGAACAAACTAGAAAATTCTGTGGTGCAACGTCCTCCATAGTGTGTGCTGAAGACAGCGAGTGTTAAGGAACTGACGCAACAGGTGGCCATTGTCTTAAACGACTACTTCCTACGGCTGA
This sequence comes from Schistocerca gregaria, assembly GCF_023897955.1. Taxonomy (NCBI): domain Eukaryota; kingdom Metazoa; phylum Arthropoda; class Insecta; order Orthoptera; family Acrididae; genus Schistocerca; species Schistocerca gregaria. Next base: position 396,172,209 of record NC_064931.1, on the reverse strand, counting down.
ATGCTGGTTGTATCTGGTAGTTGGACAAAAGCTGGAAGATGCAAAGCTCACAGCAGTGATCTTAAAACCAGCAGCAGGGGCCCACAGTTAGTGGAGGACAAATCCCGTGGTGGCTGCTTGTAGCCTCATGTTGCCTCGTGGAGCGGCATACACCTCCAATCTTAAATAGTAGCTACCAGACTGATACACCTTCGACTGAAAGTAATCGTAATTTATGTTGGGACAGAGCGTTCTTGCTTTGCAAATCACTGCTTGTAACCATGTACACCATAAGACAGGGCCGGCCAGAAATTTTGCACGCGTGCGGTGCTCCTGCAGATGTGCAGCTTCTAGGTCACCGCGTGCACGCCGCAGCCGTCAGCGTTCATGTAGTGCATGTTTCTACGCACAGATGTCGCTCCTCTGTTACACAAAGTGCGTTATCGATACCTCGTATGTATAACACAACCTGAGCTGTATCTGTAAGATCTGTTGCTTCATCGAGCGCAACAGAGAAAGCAAAAAAGTAAGTAGCCTTATTTATTAGGTGCCTGTGCAGATCGCCGCCCATAGCACTGATACGGCTTGTCACTGTTTGTTTGGCTAGACTGATTTCTTGAAGCCCGCTAACGTTCGTCTGGCACACAAGTTCTGCAGCATCAATCAGACACCCTTTCACAAACTCCCATTTGGAAAAGGGTTTCCCAGATTGTGCAATTCTTAATGCGATTTTAAAACTTGATCGCAGTGAAGATTTAGTGTGGTTGTCATTCTGGAAAATTGAAAACAGTACATTGTACAGCGTACAGTAAAACAGTCATACATTTAACACAATAAACTAAGAGTTCAAGAAGCATCAGTTACTTTGACGTACAGTAAAATCGAGTTGATGTGTCTCATCCATTTTCTGAAAGACATTTAATTTTGCTTGCCGTTCTTCATTGTTGAGTACACTACACTCGTCTTTGTGATATGTATTGTAATGTCTTTCAATTGAAAACTTACACCGGACGCCTATTATTCGACGGCAAAGCAAACACTGAGTTTTCAGCAACGGCTACAAAAAAGAATTGCAGTTTCCAGTCATTTTTAAACGACTGAGAACATAGATCTCCCGTCCTTTGCTTTTTCACAGCACTTGCCATTTCTCAGTACTTCTCTGTTAAGGTTACGGTCACCAAGGGTAAACGAGACTGGATATGTTGCGCTCTTGCTTGTACCACAGGGAAGGGGAGGTACCGCCGTCCATTTAGTACACATGTCTAATAACAGATGTCGCTGTCGCTCGCGGTAGCACACATGTGCAGCACTTCCGCACGTCTGCACACTGTGCAGCGTTTGGCCGGCCCTGCCATAAGACGTCTGTTGATTGGATGTGTAGTAACTGGCCTACCAACGCCTTTCTGCTGCGTCGTCGTTATGGCGGTGCCAACCCCTTTCCTGGAGCAAAATGTGGAAATCTGCCAGTGGCATTGCTGCATCTGACGTAATGGTGTTTGGTCGGCACTTAGCTGGCCCTCTCTCAGTATGTTTTGCAACAGACATGGCAACATCACAATTTTACTCAGCAGCGCCGAAAAATAGTGTGGCTCTACAGATCGAATAACTGATAAGAAGATACTGTATCGCACTGGGGAAAACATGAAATTTATGGCACAACTTCGTTTCATAACGCATTTCCTGAGGCATCAAGACTTGTCAGTTTGGTAATGGAGAGAAGTGTGTATATGTGCGTGTTGGGGTGGGGGTGTTCAAATTGTAGAGGGAGACAAGTTATGAATACAGTTAGCACGTCCAAAATGATGTACATTGCATTAGCTGTGCAGTGCTGAAGAGGCTTGCACATAATAGACTATCTTGGGCAGCAGCATCAAACCAGTCTTCAGACTAAAGACCACAACGACAACATTGTGGAAGGGAGGGAAGAGAGATGTACGCTTCTGGTTCACAATTTTGCAATATCTTTACTGGGAGAACTCATGAGTAAGGTCGATCTCGTGTGATTCAGCACGCTCTGCTATTGACATGACAACTTCGCTTCCATTTTGCTCTGAATTAACGGTGCTGCTCATTCTTGTATGAGGAAAGCTATTTATCTTACACTGTTGGCCGATGCAACGAACTGAGGTAGCGTTTCTTGTATATTTTGTTGTTGTAAACATAAATGTCTCTGGTATGACGTAAAACTGCAACCACACTTGGAGTGACCAGAGTATAAGTGGTCCCCATCCAATAATAGCAACAACGTCTCGGGAAGGTGAATGAGCGAATGGAAGTTGCGACCTGTAACTTTTACCTTGCCTGCTTGCGAAAGTGTAAGGAAGAGTGAGAACGGTACCGCACGACCACGAGCTGCGGACGGTGGCAGGAAGGTAGAGAATGTACAGAAAATAGTCGTGATCACCAACTACTTTCCAGCAGGTAGTCAGCTCAGTAACGTCAATTGAATAAAACAAGTATTGCTTGTTGCTTCCTGTTGTTAATTTCTATTACCCCAGGTTGGTGTTCGTGAGAAACGCAAATTTACAAAAATGGCTCCAATGTAATTTTCATCAGGCAAGTGCATAACATAATCGGCAGTCGCATTATGCTGTATAGTTAATTGAGTATCAGACTTTGTTTCTGAAAGACTGCAGGTTCGTTGGTGCACCATAAAAGATCTGAAAAATTGCTAATCAGTATTTGGATCACACCAATGGCAGACTGGCTCTATGTCAGCAGTTGTACATTTCTTTCACGAATAGCTGTGCCGACCGAGTCCCTGACGTCACACCAAGGGCCGAACAGTGTTGTTGCGAAAGCGCCTGCATGCCAGTGGCTCAGCAGAGTTGCGATTGAGACACCCCCCATTGGCCACGGCCTCACTGCTCCGCATTGAGCGAGGCCGTGACGTCACTGTACCAGTGCTGCGGCCCACATGCTGTTAGTATTATTGAACGCAGTTGAAAACTATGTGCTACGAGCGGTGAGTAGAGCATTGTTTAGTGGGGTGGTGGTATTTCAGTTTTGTAGTAACGCACAAAACGAGCGAGGAAACTAATGTGGTTTGCTGAAGAAGGAGCGCATGTCAATAGAAACGGAAATCAAAGTAAAAACTAATCAGTGGTGATTAGAGAACCACACAGCCAGAAACGAATCTTAAAGTTCAGTTTGGACCTTGTTAAAATCGATTGTGAATGGCGTTAGGAAGAACGTTCGTTTTCTTTGCTGTTCGCTGTGCAGTGAAATTTACTCTCATGCTGAAAGGTGAAGTGGCACTTCGCACATTTCTCGCCATCCATGTGTGTCTAATAAACAAGGGTGTTGTCTGGACGTGAAACGACTTCCTAAACCTGCTCAGGAGATAACTGTCGATAAATGTGTGGCTATGTGTGTACGAGACGTAACGTCGTACGCAACTATAGGAGATGAAGGACTTATGGATCTTATTCAGGCGTTAGTTGACTCTGCAAAGGCCATTATATCTCACACCACAACTGTGTCACGGTACATGGCAGAATGAGCTATAAGCCTACGACATACACTCCTGGAAATGGAAAAAAGAACACATTGACACGGGTGTGTCAGACCCACCATACTTGCTCCTGACACTGTGAGAGGGCTGTACAAGCAATGATCACACGCACGGCACAGCGGACACACCAGGAACCACGGTATTGGCTGTCGAATGGCGCTAGATGCGCAGCATTTGTGCACCGCCGCCGTCAGTGTCAGCCAGTTTGCCGTAGCATACGGAGCTCCATCGCAGTCTTTAACACTGGTAGCATGCCGCGACAGCGTGGACGGGAACCGTATGTGCAGTTGACGGACTTTGAGCGAGGGCGTATAGTGGGCATGCGGGAGGCCGGGTGGACGTACCGCCGAATTGCTCAACACGTGGGGCGTGAGGTCTCCACAGTATATCGATGTTGTCGCCAGTGGTCGGCGGAAGGTGCACGTGCCCGTCGACCTGGGACCGGACCGCAGCGACGCACGGATGCACGCCAAGACCGTAGGATCCTACGCAGTGCTGTAGGGGACCGCACCGCCACTTCCCAGGAAATTAGGGACACTGTTGCTCCTTGGGTATCGGCGAGGACCATTCGCAACCGTCTCCATGAAGCTGGGCTACGGTCCCGCACACCGTTAGGCCGTTTTCCGCTCACGCCCCAACATCGTGCAGCCCGCCTCCAGTGGTGTCGCGACAGGCGTGAATGGAGGGACGAATGGAGACGTGTCGTCTTCAGCGATGAGAGTCGCTTCTGCCTTGGTGCCAATGATGGTCGTATGCGTGTTTGGCGCCGTGCAGGTGAGCGCCACAATCAGGACTGCATACGACCGAGGCACACAGGGCCAACACCCGGCATCATGGTGTGGGGAGCGATCTCCTACACAGGCCGTACGCCTCTGGTGATCGTCGAGGGGACACTGAATAGTGCACGGTTCATCCAAACCGTCATCGAACCCATCGTTCTACCATTCCTAGACCGGCAAGGGAACTTGCTGTTCCAACAGGACAATGCACGTCCGCATGTATCCCGTGCCGCCCAACGTGCTCTAGAAGGTGTAAGTCAACTACCCTGGCCAGCAAGATCTCCGGATCTGTCCCCCATTGAGCATGTTTGGGACTGGATGAAGCGTCGTCTCACGCGGTCTGCACGTCCAGCACGAACGCTGGTCCAACTGAGGCGCCAGGTGGAAATGGCATGGCAAGCCGTTCCACAGGACTACATCCAGCATCTCTGCAATCGTCTCCATGGGAGAATAGCAGCCTGCATTGCTGCGAAAGGTGGATATACACTGTACTAGTGCCGACATTGTGCAAGCTCTGTTGCCTGTGTCTATGTGCCTGTGGTTCTGTCAGTGTGATCTTGTGATTATCTGACCCCAGGAATGTGTCAATAAAGTTTCCCCTTCCTGGGACAATGAATTCACGGTGTTCTTATTTCAATTTCCAGGAGTGTATAATTATGCCTGAGGTAACTACTCATATAACAGAAGGTAGATACTCAGCAACTACACACATGTGGACATCCAGAGCAAGAAGAAACAACAATCTGACGTGTACTGTCTCCTGTTTCATTGACTGGACTCTCAGATTTCGCGTTTTATTTACAACTGAATTTCCAGGTGAACCAAAAACTGGCGGTACCATTCTAAGAGAATTGTTTGGACGATTTATGTCTCTTTGTATCCACCACACTGCTTCGAAAGACATGCAGTACACGACTGATCAAGGTACCAACACTGTCGTTGCGGTATATTCACAATTGAGCTGTTTCTGCCGTATGCTAAATACAGGGCTACGAAATAATTTTAATGCGGAGTATATATGAGTCAATTGACCTAAGGTGCATGGTCTTTTGATTACGGCGAAAGAATGAGTCACTTACGTAACGAAAAGTGAACTTGTTAATGCTCTTGACAGATAAGTGAGCAAGTCTAACGATAGTCGTTGGAATAAGTAGCTGAAAATGATAGAATGTCTATGTGCGAGCAGGTCTCTGAGAAGGGAGAAATAGCCCGAAATGGAGGAACTGATATCACGTTGGTGAAAGAACTTTTCACTATATGGTCGCTATTCTAGTACTGTAATTCTCATACGCAATCGTTTATTTTATTGTTTTTTAAACATAAGAGTTTTTGTAGGTCTTCAAAGCTGCGTCCAAGGAATTAAAACTAGGGAAATCACCTACACTGCACCTTCTGTTGAGATGGACAATGACAATATTAAAGCATTTGAATCAGGCGCCCCAACAGAGATAAGCTTCTGAAATTGGACTTTTACATAAACGCCTCAAATTATGCCTAAATGGAATGTTATTGTCCAGAGAAGCTGTGAGGTACCAACTTTCCTCTGGGCACCATTCATCATTTAAAAGTGTTATCTCAAGAGAGAAGGCGTAGAGTCATGAAAAGTTTGCAATATTTTTCCTTCCTCATACTTCTCCAATCCCAGAATACACTCTAACGACATTTCCCGCTCATTCCTACATGTTCCTCTACTACTGGTAACATGTGAATACTTGGGAAACTATGTTGTGCTAAATGAAAGTTTGAATTTTTGCCATATTTGCACGGAAATATGAATTTTGCTGTTCTCCGATAAAAAGAGGAGAGGAGTACTGATACTGGACATGTATTTCAGAGCCCCACCCCATAAAAGGACAAATCTTGTTGAAGCACGTAAATTATGCTACACCATTTGCTGGATTGCTAGTTGTGCAATTTGAAGATGGGAGTGAGATATTCAGGTAGCATACACTCGATGTCATTTAACATCTACACCGAACAAGCAGTAAAGCATACAAAGAGAAATTTGTGCCGGCTGCGGTGGTCTAGTGGTTCTAGGCGCTCAGTCCGGAACCGCGCGACTGCTACTGTCGCAGGTTCGAATCCTGCCTCGGGCATGGATGTGTGTGATGTCCTTAGGTTAGTTAGGTTTAAGTAGTTCTACGTTATAGGGGACTGATGACCACAGATGTTAAGTCCCATAGTGCTCAGAGCCAATTGAACCATTTGAATTTTTGATAAATTTGTAAACAGAACTAAATATCAGGGAGAACCAATAAACATTTTGAAGTTACCGGTGACACTGCAGTTCTGTCAGAGACAGTAAAGAACTTGGAATAACAGTTGAATGGAACAGATAGAGCCCTGGAAAGGGATTATAAGATAACCCTCAATGGAACTAAATAAAAAGTAATGGAACGTATTCGAATTAAATCTAGCAGTACCAACGGATTTTCAATAACGTGTACTACAAAAGGAGGCTGTAATATATGACCAACACAGAGATATACGTATTTTGTTAATTTTAGTTGTCTTTTACGCACAATACACTTTTTAAAGATATATTTATGTGTAATAAGGGTCCTAAACCTGAAAATATGATTATGACACATGTTCTGTATATTCACATCCACTGCAAAGACCTAAACTTTTCCTGAAAAAATTAAAACAATTACGTAATCTCGTAGAAGAAATCATTCAAAATTATAAATACATTTTTTCAGAATTTCAAATGGCAATGAGCTCCATGGGACTTAACATCTATGGTCATCAGTCCCCTAGAACTTAAAACTACTTAAACCTAACTAACCTAAGGACTTCACACATCACCCAGTCATCACGAGGCAGAGAATATCCCTAACCCTGTGGGAATCGAACCCGGGAACCCGAGCGTGGGTAGCAAGAACGCTACCGCACGATCAGAGCTGCGGACCGTAATTTTAGTATACAATATACTTAAATTTATTACTGTGTTTCGAAAAGGTACGTATAAAGTACCCCTTCTTTCCCCTTGGTATTGCGAGGTTTAAATCAGGTAGTGTTAAGGGAATCTGATTACGAAATGAGACACTAAAAGGACTATTGGGCACCAAAATACCTGATGAGGATATAGAATGGAAACTGACTATAGGAAGAAAAGTATTAATGGAAAAGAGTGGTTTGCTGACATCGAATATAAATTTAAGTGTTAGGAAGTATCTACTGAAGGTATTTGTATGGTTTCCAAGATGCTGCTCCACGTGGGTGTAAAAATGAATGTGCGCAATGGAAAATACTGAAAGCAGAAATATTGATTTGGCCCTGTCTGACTACCCCCGGAAGTAGATCTTAGGATCTCATAACGATCATATTACTTCCTCCTTCTTGGTCTTTAATATATAAATTACAACATAAAAATAAGTGAATGATTAAGAGATCTTTAACTACTAAATAATGAATGCTGTTTCTGCTTATACATTTATTATATATTTAAACCACTTTATATATTACAGATGTTTATATGTCAATGTGCAATGGACATAAGGAGATAGAAATAAATTTCTTGACTAATAGTATTGATCAATTGCCCAAATCTGCCCCTTTTTACGGCTACGCGACCTAAAATAAACAACGTGAGATGACTGACATCATCTACGACCCAAATATCTACATCTACATCTACATACATACTCCGAAATCCACCATATGGTGCGTGGCGGACCGTACCTCGTACCACGACTAGCATCTTCTCTCCGTGTTCCACTCCCAAAAGCGGACGAGGGAAAAATGATTGACTATATGCCTCTGTACTATCCCTAATCTCTCTTATCTTATCTTTGTGGTCTTTCCACGAAATGTAAGTTGGCAGCAGTAAAATTGTACTGCAGTCAGCCTCAAATGCTGGTTCTCTAAATTTCCTCAGTATCGATTCACGAAAAGAACGCCTCTTTTCCTCTAGAGAATCTCACACGAGTTCCTGAAGCATTTCGTAACACTCGCGTGATGATCAAACCTACCAGTAACAAATCTAGCATCCCGCTTCTGAATAGCTTCTATGTCCTCCCTCAATCCGACATGATAGGGAAGACACTGCTTCCTAAGATGATCTACAGTTATGTGCAACCTCAGTGGAAATGAATCTTACGTGATCAAAGATGTTCAGCTTTATAGACCTAATAAGCAGAAGCAATTACCAATGTCGCCGATTGTACTACGTCCCGTGCGTCGGTGTGATGGCTCTCGTCACGTCTGCGACGATGAGAGAACTCCAGCCGCAAAATAATTATCCCGCTGAGTTCCGCCACGCGTCATCGAAAGTCAGTTTCGGCATGATGCTTGATGAGAAAGTCTAGCCCTGGGATTGCACAGCAGCCTTCGCCTGAATCACGCATTACACCGCAAGTGTTGTCACTTTTGTCAATCTCCTGATCCACTGGCACAAGCCTTGTCGCCCCGTTCATTAACCTTAAAAACACATTTCCTCTTTCTTCTTCTCCCACCTTCTGCTGAGGCAGTGCCGTCACAGATGGTGCCGAATCTGCGGCCTTCGGAAATACTAAATGCGTCTGTACCATTTCAGTACCCAAAACATCTGCAACACAATGAGCCTTACTGATATCTTTCTGTGCAACCTCCAAAGTATCTACAACAACATTACTGTCGGCAGTTGCACTCTGCAAGACACAAAGATCATCGGCACATGCGCTTCCCTGCACATCTTTTCCTGGCTGCTGAAATTCGCAACCTCTCCGACAGAGTATACCTCACTAATTATGCAATCAACAGACGAGGAGAACAAAACAGTATGACGACAAGGACACTTAATCTAATTCCATTCTAGCACTTACTGTAAATACACTTCTCCGCTTGGCCGGCCGCGGTGGTCTCGCGGTTAAGGCGCTCAGTCTGGAACCGCGCGACTGCTACGGTCGCAGGTTCGAATCCTGCCTCGGGCATGGATGTGTGTGATGTCCTTAGGTTAGTTAGGTTTAAGTAGTTCTAAGTTCTAGGGGACTGATGACCACAGAAGTTTAGTCCCATAGTGCTCAGAGCCATTTGAACCATTTGAACTTCTCCGCTTGAGCATCTACACATGACTACTACGTTTGCGCTTAAACGTAGTGAGCCACCTATATTACTCGAAATGGAATACATTCCCCATTCAAAGTGGTGTGAAATAACCACAACATTCTGACTTCTAAGCAAAACTCATCTTCCCCTCCATTTACAGTATAGTGGACAGGATCGATTGCTGACCTCTGGTACAGAGCCGAATGATGGGTCTGAATCAGAGGCTCAGACGGTTCTGCGACCGTGTTACATCTTACATCCTTCCGGACCTTGAACCACACCCATTGATGATAGGGAAAAATAAGGTTCATATTTACACATCCTCAAATCACAGTCTGAGTTTACTTGTAATATGTCACACATGAAAACAGAACTGAAAAGCTGGTAAAAGAAGGACTGACTCTACGTGATACTTTCAGGGGAAAAAAAAGAACAGTTAATGCAATCACCCACTCCATACTGATGCTGTCTGTCGACAAAACTGCAACCCTGAGGAAGTCGAGAGTCATAGTCTCCAGGTAGGGTGGCTGGTAAGGTTCCTCTGTCACTGAAACTTAGTGGTGACACACACTTCTGACATCACACTTCGCCCCAGGGCGAAGCAGGCGGCAAAAGACTTCCCAAGCGGCCGCACGTAAGGCCTCCCCGGTTTGTCTGGCAAACAGGTTCCAAGCGCTATCTGTGGCTGACACTGTCGCTGAGCCGGATGCTGTCACCTGTCCTGTTTCAGAGGAAACCACTCAGCCTGCAAGATCCGGGCAATCGCAGAGGGTGCGCTTATTGGTATTTGGGAGCTCCAACGTTAGGCGCGTTACGGGGTCCCTTCGGGCCTTGCTGACAAGGAGGGTAAGAAAACCAGTGTGCATTCCGTGGGCATAGCGGGTGGAGTCATTCCAGATGTGGAAAGTGTCCCCCCAGATGCATTGAAGAGCTCAGGGTGCAGCCAACTGTAGGAGGTTGCTCACGTCGGTACCAACGATGTGTGTCACTTTCGATAAGGCTGCCAGTCTTGCTTCCAAGATGAAGACAGAGCTGACCATTTGCAGCATAGTCGACGGGATCGATTGCGGACCTCTGGTACACAGCCGAGTGGTGGGTCTGAATCAGAGGCTCAGACGGTACCGCGAGCGTGGAGGCTGCAGATTGCTCGACTTGCGCCAACGGGTGGTTGGGTTTGGGGGTCCGCTAAATAGGTCAGGTGTCCACTATACGCAGGAGGCGGCTACCCGGGTAGCAGGGGCTTTTTGGCGTGGATTGGGCGGTTTTTTAGGTTAGAGGGTCTCGGGAAAACACAAGAAGGCCTTCAGTCACAAAGGGTGCAATCTGAACACAGGAGGAACGTAGATACAGGAACCATTGGTATAATAGTTGTAAATTATCGTATCTGTGTTGGGAAAGTACCAGAGCTCCAAGCGCTAATGGAAAGCACTGATTCTCAAATCGTTAGAGGCACTGAAAGCTGGCTAAAATCCGATATAAGCTCAGCAGAAATTTTTGCGAAGAACTTAACGGTGTACCAGCCGCTGTGCTGAGTCGTTCTACGTATTCCAGTCTGGAATTGCGAGACTGCTACGGTCGCAGGTTCGAATTCTGCCTCGAGCATGGATGTTTGTGATGTCCTTAAGTTGGTTAGGTTTAAGTAGTTCTAAGTTGTAGGTGACTGATAACCTCTGATATTACGTACCATTGTGTTCAGAGGAATTTTTGAACCTAACGGTGTTCCGAAAAGATAGTCTAAACACGGTTGGCGGTGGCGTGTTTGTTGCTTTCAGAAGTAGTTTAACTTGTCGCGAAATTGAAGTAGATACTTCCTGTGAGTTAGTATGGGCAGAGAAATAAAATAATAATCGAATTCTTTTACTTACCTCCCAGTTCAGATGATGCAGTTGCTGAAATGTTCAAAGAAAACTTGCGTTTGATTTCAAACACGGACCCGACTCATACGATAATAGTTGGTGGTGACTTTAATTTATCCTCGATATGTTGGTGAAAATATATGTTTAATTCCGGAAGTACGCATAAAATATCATCCCAAATATTGCTAAACGCATCCTCTGAAAATTATTTGGAGCGGTTAGTTCATGAGCCCACGCGAATATTAAACGGTTGTGAAAACATACTTGATCTCTTAGCAACAAATAATCCTGAGTAAATAACGAGCATCAGAACTGATATAGGGACTAGTGATTACACGGGTGTCGTAGCGAGATTGAATATTGTAATCCCCAAATCCTCGAAAACTGAGCGAAAAATATACCTGTTCACAAAAGCAGATAAAAATTCAGTTGATGCCTTCCTGAGAGAGAATCTTCACACATTCCAAATTAATAATACAATTGTAGCGCAGATGTGGCTTAAATTCAAATAAATAGTATCGGCAGCGTATGAGAGATTTATACCACATAAACAAACAAACAATGGAGCTGATCCTCCTTGGTACACAAAACGGGTTAGAACACTGTTGCACGAATAACGAAACAGACATGACAAATTTAAACAGACGCAAAATCCCAAAGATTCGCGATCCTTTACAAGAGCTCGAAATTTAGCGCGGAGTTCACACCTATAACAGTTTCCACAACGAAATTTTGTCTCGAAACCTGGCAGAAAATCCAGAAAGTTTCTGGTCTTATGTGAAGTACTTTAGCGGCAACAAACAATCAATGCCTTCTCTGCGTGATAAAAATGAAGATACTATCGAAGACAGTGCTGCCAAAGCAGAATTACTAAACACAGCCTTCTGAAATGCCTTCACAAAAGGATACTAAGTAAATATCCCAGATTTCGAATCGAGAACAGCTGCCAACATGAGTAACGTGAAGTAAATATCCTTGAAGTAGTGAAGCAACTCAAATCACTTAATAAAATCAAGTCATCTAGACCAGATTGTATACCAATTAGGTTCCTTTCAGAGTATCCTGTTGCATTAGCTCCATATTTAACAATCCTATACAACCGTTCGCTCCACGAAAGATCCGTACCCAAAGACTCAAAAGTAGCACAGGTCACACCAATATTCAAGAAAAGTGGTAGGAGTAATCCACTAAATTAGAGGCCTATATCGGTAACGTCGATATGCAGCAGGATCTTAGAACATACACACCTGGAAATTGAAATAAGAACACCGTGAATTCATTGTCCCAGGAAGGGGAAACTTTATTGACACATTCCTGGGGTCAGATACATCACATGATCACACTGACAGAACCACAGGCACATAGACACAGGCAACAAAGCATGCACAATGCAACACCATGATGCCGGGTTTTGGCCCTGTGTGCCTCGGTCGTATGCAGTCCTGATTGTGGCGCTCGCCTGCACGGCGCCAAACATGCATACGACCATCATTGGCACCAAGGCAGAAGCGACTCTAACCGCTGAAGACGACACGTCTCCATTCGTCCCTCCATTCACGCCTGTCGCGACACCACTGGAGGCGGGCTGAACGATGTTGGGGCGTGAGCGGAAGACGGCCTAACGGTGTGCGGGACCGTAGCCCAGCTTCATGGAGACGGTTGCGAATGGTCCTCGCCGATACCCCAGGAGCAACAGTGTCCCTAATTTGCTGGGAAGTGGCGGTGCGGTCCCCTACGGCACTGCGTAGGATCCTACGGTCTTGGCGTGCATCCGTGCGTCGCTGCGGTCCGGTCCCAGGTCCACGGGCACGCGCACCTTCCGCCGACCACTGGCGACAACATCGATGTACTGTGGAGACCTCACGCCCCACGTGTTGAGCAATTTGGCGGTACGTCCACCCGGCCTCCCGCATGCCCACTATACGCCCTCGCTCAAAGTCCGTCAACTGCACATACGGTTCACGTCCACGCTGTCGCGGCATGCTACCAGTGTTAAAGACTGCGATGGAGCTCCGTATGCCACGGCAAACTGGCTGACACTGACGGCGGCGGTGCACAAATGCTGCGCATCTAGCGCCATTCGACAGCCAATACCGTGGTTCCTGGTGTGTTCACTATGCCGTGCGTGTGATCATTGCTTGTACAGCCCTCTCGCAGTGTCCGGAGCAAGTATGGTGGGTCTGACACACCGGTGTCAATGTGTTCTTTTTTCCATTTGCAGGAGTGAATATTGTGTTCGAACATTATGAATTACCTCGAAGGAAACCGTCTATTGATACACAGTCAACATGGGTTTGGAAAACATCGTTCCTGTGAAACACAACTAGCTCTTTATTCACACGAAGTGCTGATTGCTAATGACAAGGGATTTCTGATCGATTCCGTATTCCTGGATTTCCGGAAGGCTTTTGACCCGGTACCACGCAAGCTCCTCGTAGTGAAATTGCGTGCTTATGGAATGTTGTGTCAGTTGTGTCACTGGATTTGCGATTTCCTGTCAGAGAGGAATGTTGTGTCAGTTGTGTCACTGGATTTGCGATTTCCTGTCAGAGAGGTCACAGTTGGTAGTAATATAAGGCAAGTCATCAAGTAACACAGAAGTGAATTCAGGCCTTCCCCAAGGTAGTATTACAGGACCTTTGCTGTTCCTTATCTATATCAACGATTTGGGAGACAATCTGAGCAGCCGCCTTCGGTTGTTTGCAGATGACGCTGTCGTTTATCGACTAATAAAGTCATCAGGAGATCAAAACAAAATCCAAATCGATTTAGAAAAAGTATCTGAATGGTGCGAAAAGTGGCAGTTGACCCTAAATAACGAAAAGTGTGAGGTAATCAACATGAGTGCTAAAATGAACTCTTTAAACTTCGGTTACACGATAAATCAGTCTAATCTATAAGCCGTATATTGAAATAAATACCTAGGTATAACAATTACAAACAACCTAAATTGGAAATAACACATAGAAAATGTTTTGGGGAAGGCTAAAGGAAGGCTGCGTTATATTGGCAGGACAACTCAGAAAATGTAGCAGACCTACTAAGGAGGACACTACGCTACAAGAGGATACTACGCTTGTCCGTCCTCTTTTAGAATACTGCTGCACTGTGTGGGATCCTTACCAGATAGGACTGACGGAGTACATCGAAAAAGTTAAAAGAAAGGCAGCACGTTTTGTGTTATCACGAAATATGGGAGAGAGTGTCATAGAAATGGTCCATGATATGGGCTGGAAATCATTAAAAGAAAGGCGTTTTTCGTTGCGATGGAATCTTCTCACAAAATTCCAATCACCAACGTCCTCCTCCGAATGCGAAAATACTTTGTTGACACCAACCAACACAGGGAGGAAAGATCACCACGATAAAATAAGGGAAATCAGAGCTCGTACGGAAAGATATAGGTGTTCATTCTTTCTGCGCGCTATACGAGATTGGAATAATAGAGAATTGTTAAGGTGGTTCGATGAACCCTCTGCCAGGCACTTAAATGTGATTTGCAAAGTATCCATGTAAAAGTAGATGTATGTGTGGAGGTCTAAGTTGAGGTGTTGTCAGGATGATGATAGATGGCTGCTCATAAAAACTTCACTATTAGTCATACATATTACTGAAGAACAAACTACAACATGCTGTGGTGCAACGTCCTCCATAACGTGTGCTGAAGACAGCGAGTGTTAAGGAACTGACGCAACTGGTGGCCATGGTCTTAAGCGACTGCTCTCTATGGCGCAGGGCTCTTTGCACCTGGTAGTTGGGCCCCAGGTAGTCCACTGGCTGGAAGACGCTAAGCCACAGCACTGATCTTACAACCAGAAGCAGGGGCCCACAGTTAGTGCAGGCCAAATCTCGTGGTGGGTGCTTGTAGCATCATGTCGCCTCGAGGAGTGGCATACGCCTCTCCTCGTAAATAGTAGCTATCAGGCTGAGACACCTTTGACTGAAAATAATTGTAGTTTATGGTGGGACAGAGCCTTCTTGCTTTGCAAATCACAGCTCGCAAACATCTAGACCATAAGAAGTCTGTTGACTGGATGTGTAGTAACTGGCCTACAAACGGCGTTTGGCTATGTCTTCGTTATGGCCGACCAGAGTGGCCGAGCGGTTCTAAGCGCTTCAGTCTGGAACCGCACGACCGATACGGTCGCAGGTTCGATTCCTGCCTTAGGAATGGATGTGTGTGATGTCCTTAGGTTAGTTAGGTTTAAGTAGTTCTAAGGTATAGGGGAGTGATGTCCTTAGAAGTTACGTCTTATAGTGCTCAGAGCCATTTGAACCATATTTGTCTTCGTTATGGCAGTGCCAGCCCATTTCCTGGAGCATAATGTGGGAATCTGCCAGTGGCATTGCAGCATCTCACGTAATGGTGTGTGGTCGGCTCTGAGCTGGCCCACTAACAAAGTATTTTTCAACAGCCATGGCAATATCACTTTTGTATCCCGCCTGGAAGGCAGCACGTGGGTATGCTCCTGTAAAGTGAAAGTTTCGCCAAATGAAGAAAGTGAGTAGCAGCAGGAAAAGATGAAAATCTTCTTTGTGCGAGAAGCTCTCTGAGAGGCACAAACAGGCCGAGATGAAGGAATTGATATAACGCTGAACAAAGACTTTTTCACGATATGTTTGCTGTTGTATTACTGTAATTCTCTTACGCAATCGTTTATTTTATAGCTTTTAAAACATAAGCGTTTTTGTCGCTCTTCAAAGCGGCGTCCAAGCAATTAGAACAGGAGAAATCACCTGCACCGTACCTTCTGTTAACGTGGACACTGACAATGTTAGAGCACTTGAGTCAGAAGCCCTATATCATAGAAGTTTCTGAATTCGGACTTTTACATAAACGCATCAAATTTTAATTAGATGAAAAGCTATTTGTCCAGAGATACTGTGAGGTAACAACTTTCCTCTGGCAACCATTTGTGATTTAATAATGATATATGAAGATAAGAGACGTAAAGTCATGAAATGGACACAATAGTTTTCCTTCTTCATACTTCTCCAATCCCACAATACACCGTAACGACATTTACCTTTACTGCATCTCCAACCGTGTTTTCTCTTTGTTCTCGCTAGTGGGTTCGAACGGAACTGGCTTACCTTTCTATCTAGAAGTAGTTATCTCAATTTAGTCTGCTCTTCTGGAAGTTACAAAAACAACATTTAATGTTCGGAAATAGGAGAGACGCTCATTTCTACATGTTCCTCAACAACTGGTAACACGTGAATCCTTGGGAATCCATGTTGTCCTCAATGAAAGTTTGAATTTTTGCCGCAATGCACTGAAATATGAATTCTGCAGTCCTCAGGTAAAAAGAGGAGAGGAGTAATAAAGCTGGACATGTATTTCACAGCCCCACCCCACCAAACAACAAATCTTGTTGAAGCACATAAATTCTGCTACTCCATCTGCTGTATTTCTAGTTGTGCAATTTGAAGATAGGAGTGAGACATTCGGGTAGCCTACACTCGATGTCCTCCTCCCATGAACTATCGACCTTCCCGTTGGTGGGGAGGCTTGCATGCCTCAACGATACAGATAGCCGTACCGTAGGTGCAACCACAACGGAGGGGTATCTGTTGAGAGCCCAGACCAACGTGTGGTTCCTGAAGAGGGGCAGCAGCCTTTTCAGTAGTTGCAGGTGCAACAGTCTGGATGACTGACTGATATGGCCTTGTAACACTAATCAAAACGGCATTGCTGCGAACGGCTGAAAGCAAGGGGAAACTACAGCCGTAATTTTCCCGAAGGCATGCAGCTTTGGTGTATGGTTAAATGATGATGGCGTCCTCTTGGGTAAAATATTCCGGAGGTAAAATAGTCCCCCATTCGGATCTCCAGGCGGGGACTACTCAAGAGGACGACGTTATAAAGAGAAAGATAACTGGCGTTCTACAGATCTGAGCGTGGAATGTCAGATTCCTTAATCGGGCAGGTCGGGTAGAAAATTTAAAAAGGGAAGTCGATAGGTTAAAGTTAGATAAAGTGGGAACTAGTGAAGTTCGGTGGCAGGAGTCACAAGACTTTTGGTCAGGTGAATACAGGGTTATAAATACAAAACAAATAGAGCTAACACAGGAATAGGTTTAATAATGCATAAAAAAAAGGAGTGCGGGTAAGCTACTACAAACAGCCAAGTGAACGCATTTTGTGGCCAAGACAGACACAGCGCCCACGCATACTACCGTAGTACAAGTTTATATGCCAACTAGCTCAACAGATGATGAAGAAATTGTTGAAATGTGTGATGAGATAAAAGAAATTATTCTGGTAGTGAAGGGAGACGAAAATTTAATAGTCATGGGTGACTGGAATTCGAGAGTAGGAAAAGAAAGAGAAGGAAACATAGTGGGTGAATATGGATTGGGGGTAAGAAATGAAAGAGGAAGTCGTCTGGTGGAATTTTGCACAGACCATAACGTAATCATAGCTAACACTTGGTGCAAGAATCATAAAAGAAGGTTGTATAAATGGAAGAATCCTGGAGATACTAGACGGTATCAGATAGATTATATAATGGTAAGGCAGAGATTTATGAAATAGGTTTTAAATTGTAAGACATTTCCAGAGGCAGATGTGGACGCTGACCACAATCTATTGCTTATGAACTGTAGATTAAAACAGAAGCAACTGCAAAAAGGTGGGAATTTAAGGATATGGGACCTGAATTAAACTCTCTAAACCAGAGGTTGTACAGACTTTCAGGGAGAGCATAGGGGAGCAATTCACAGGAATGGGAGAAAGAAATACAGTAGAGGAAGAATGGGTAGCTCGGAGGGATGAAGTAGTGAAAGCAGTAGAGGATCAAGTAGGTAAAAAGACGAGAGCGAGCATAAATTCTTGGGTAACAGAAGAAGTATTGAATTTAACTGATGAAAGAAGAAAATGTAAAAACTCAATAAATGAAGCAGGCAAAAAGAAATACAAACGTCGCAAAAATGAGATCGACAGGAAGTGTAAAATGGCTAAGCAGGGAGGGCTAGAGGCGAAATGTAAGGATGTAGAGACTTATCTCACTAGGGGTAAGATACACTCCTGGAAATTGAAATAAGAACACCGTGAATTTATTGTGCCAGGAAGGGGAAACTTTATTGACACATTCCTGGGGTCAGATACATCACATGATCACACTGACAGAACCACAGGCACATAGACACAGGCAACAGAGCATGCACAATGTTGGCACTAGTACAGTGTATATCCACCTTTCGCAGCAATGCAGGCTGCTATTCTCCCATGGAGACGATCGTAGAGATGCTGGATGTAGTCCTGTGGAACGGCTTGCCATGCCATTTCCACCTGGCGCCTCAGTTGGACCAGCGTTCGTGCTGGACGTGCAGACCGCGTGAGACGACGTTTCATAAAGTCCCAAACATGCTCAATGGGGAACAGATCCGGAGATCTTGCTGGCCAGGGTAGTTGACTTACACCTTCTAGAGCACGTTGCGTGGCTCGGGATACATGCGGACGTGCATTGTCCTGTTGGAACAGCAAGTTTCCTTGCCGGTCTAGGAATGGTAGAACGATGGGTTCGATGACGGTTTGGATGTACCGTGCACTATTCAGTGTCCCCTCGACGATCACCAGAGGTGTACGGCCAGTGGAGGAGATCACTCCCCACACCATGATGCCGGGTGTTGGCCCTGTGTGCCTCGGTCGTTTGCAGTCCTGATTGTGGCGCTCACCTGCAGGGCGCCAAACACGCATACGACCATCATTGGCACCAAGGCAGAAGCGACTCTCATCGCTGAAGACGACACGTCTCCATTCGTCCCTCCATTCACGCCTGTCACGACACCACTGGAGGCGGGCTGAACGATGTTGGGGCGTGAGCGGAAGACGGCCTAACGGTGTGCGGGACCGTAGCCCAGCTTCATGGAGACGGTTGCGAATGGTACTCGCCGATACCCCAGGAGCAACAGTGTCCCTAATTTGCTGGGAAGTGTCGGTGCGGTCCCCTACGGCACTGCGTAGGATCCTACGGTCTTGGCGTGCATCCGCCCCACGTGTTGAGCAATTCGGCGGTACGTCCACCCGGCCTCCCGCATGCCCACTATACGCCCTCGCTCAAAGTCCGTCAACTGCACATACGGTTCACGTCCACGCTGTCGCGGCATGCTACCAGTGTTAAAGACTGCGATGGAGCTCCGTATGCGACGGCAAACTGGCTGACACTGACGACGGCGATGCACAAATGCTGCGCAGCTAGCGCCATTCGACGGCCAACACCGCGGTTCCTGGTGTGTCCGCTGTGCCGTGCGTGTGATCATTGCTTGTACAGCCCTCTCGCAGTGTCCGGAGCAAGTATGGTGGGTCTGACACACCGGTGTCAATGTGTTCTTTTTTCCATTTCCAGAAGTGTAGATACTGCCTATAGGAAAATTAAAGAGACCTTTGGAGAAAAGAGAGCCACTTGTATGAATATCAAGAGCTCAGATGGCAACCCAGTTCTATGCAAAGAAGGGAAATCAGAAAGGTGGAAGGGGTATATAGAGGGTCTGTACAAGGGCTATGTACTTGAGGACAATATTATGGAAGTGGAAGAGAATGTAGATGAAGATGAAATACGTATATGATACTACGTGAAGAGTTGGTCACAGCACTGAAAGACCTAAGTCGACACAAGGCCCTGGGAGTAGGCAACATCCCATTAGAACTAATGACGGCCTTGGGAGAGCCAGGCCTAACAAAACTCTACCATCTAGATAGCAGGATGTATGAGACAAGCGAAACACCCTCAGACGTCAAGAAGAATATAATCATTCCAATCCTAAAGAAACCAAGTGTCGACAGATGTGAAAATTACCAAACTATTAGTTTAATAAGCCACGGCTGCCAATTACTAACACGAATTGTTTCTTAGAAGAAAGATTATGGAAAGGCAAACCTTCGTTTCTAGCATTTGTAGACTTAGAGAAACCTTTTGACAATGTTAACTGGAGTACTCTCTTTCAAATTGTAATGGTGGCAGGGGTAAAATACAGGGAGCGAAAGGGTATTTAAAATTCGCACAGAAACCAGATGCCAGTTATAAGAGTCGAGGGGCATGAGAGGGAAGCAGTGCTTGGGAAGCGAATGAGACAGGGTTGTGGCCTCTCCCCGATGTTATTCAATCTATATATTCAGCATGCAGTAAAGGAAAGAAAAGAAAAATTCGGAGTAGGTATTAAAATCCATGGAGAAGAAATAAAGGACTTGGAAGAGCAGTTCAACGGAATGGACAGTGTCTTGAAAGGAGGATATAAGATGAACATCAACAAAAGCAAAACGAGGATAATGGAATGTAGTTGAATTATGTCAGGGGATGCTGAGGGAATTAGATTAGGAAATGAGACACTTAAAGTAGTAAAGGTGTTGTGCTATTATGGCAGCAAATAACTGATGGTGGTCGAAGTAGAGAAGATATAAAATGTAGACAGGCAATGGCAAGGAACGCGTTTCTGAAGAAGAGAAATTTGTTAATATCGAGTATAGATTTAAGTGTCAGGAAGTCGTTTCTGAAAGTATATGTATGGAGTGTAGCCATGTATAGAAGTGAAACATGGACGATAAATAGTTTGGACAAGAAGAGAATAGAAGTTTTCGAAATGTGGTGCTACATAAGAATGCTGAAGATTAGATGGCTAAATCACATAACTAATGAGGAGGTATTGAATAGGATTGGGGAGAAGAGGAGTCTGTGGCACAACTTGACTAGAAGAAGGGACCAGTTGGTAGGACATTTTATGACTCATCAAGGAATCACAAATTTAGTATTGGAGGGCAGCGTGAAGGGTAAAAATCGTAGAGGGATACTAAGAGATGAATACACGAAGCAGATTCAGAAGGGTGTAGGAAGAAGCTTGCACAGAATAGGGTGGCATGGAGAGCTGCATCAAACCAGTCTCAGGACTGAAGACCACAATAACAAGAACAACAATGGCTCTAATTCAACATCTACACCGAACAAGCAGTAAAGCATACAAGGATACATTTGTAGTCTGGAATCGCGCGACCGCTACGGTCGCAGTTTCGAATCCTGCCTCGGGCATAGAAGTGTGTGATGTCCTTACGTTAGTTAGATTTAAGTAGTTCTAAAATCAAGGGGACTGATGACCTGAGATGGTAAGTCCCATAGTGCTCAGAGCCATTTGAGCCATAAATTTGTAAACAGAATTAAATATCAGGGAGAAGCAATAGACATATTGAAGTTCACTGGTGACACGCAAATGTGTCAGAGGTAGCAAATAACTTGTAATAACAGTTGAGTGGAATATATAGTGCCTTGGAAAAGGATTATAAGATAACCCTCAGTGCTACTAAATGGAAGGTAATTAAACCTAGCAGTACCAACGGAGTTTGCATAACGTATACTACAAAAGGGGGATGAAATATATGATCAACCCAAATATATACGAATTTCGTTAATTTTCGTTGTCTTTTACGCACAGCATATGTTTTAAAGATATACTTATGTGTAAGAAGTGTCCCAAACCTGAAAATATGTATATAACACATGTTCTGAAAATTCACATCCACTGACAAGACCTAAATTTTTGCGTACATTTTTACT
The DNA here is from genome assembly GCF_023897955.1 of Schistocerca gregaria. Lineage (NCBI taxonomy): Eukaryota > Metazoa > Arthropoda > Insecta > Orthoptera > Acrididae > Schistocerca > Schistocerca gregaria. The sequence goes on along the minus strand of NC_064931.1, from coordinate 396,150,506 downwards.
GAAAAATTTGAAACAATTACGTAATCTGGTAGAAGAAATCATTGAAAATCAGAAGTATATTTCTTTGAAAATTTTAATATATAATGTACATGACCAAATTGCAATACTCTGAATAGGTAGGCATAAAGTACCTCTTCCCTCTCCCTTGATATTCCGAGGGTTTAATCAGTTAGTGTTAAGGAATCTGATTACGAAATGAGACACTAAAAGGACTATTGGACAGCAAAATAACTGATGATGGCCGAAGTATAGAGGCTATGAATTGAAGACTGGCTATAGCAAGAATAGTTTTAATGAAAAAGAGGTATTTGCTAAAAACGAATATAAATTTAAGTGTTAGGAAATATTTCTTGAAGGTATTTGTATAGTTTCCCAGACGCGGCTTAGGGCGGGTGTAAAAGTGGATGTGCTCAATGGAAAATACTGAACGGGAAAATGAAGATTTCGCTCTGTCTGACTAACCCCGGAATCGGATCTTACGATCTCTTGACGGTGATATTTTTTCCTCGTTCTTGCTCTTTAAAATATAAATTACAACATAAAAATAAATGTATGATTAAGGAAAATAGTAACTACTAAATATTTATGTTGTTTCTGCTTATACGTTCATTGTCCATTAAAACCCCTTTCTATATTACAAATGTTATATAACGACGTGCAATGGATATAGAGTTACAGACGAATTTCCTGACTAATATTACTGATAAACTGCTCATATCTACCCTATTTACGGTTACGCGATCTAATATAAACAACGCGAGATCATCGATATCATCTACGTCCCAAACACTACTAGAAACTACTTTCAATGATGATCTACAGTGGTGTGCTACCTTAGTGGATATGAAACTTACGTGATCACAGCTGTTTAGCGTTATAACCCTAATAAGCCGAAACAATTACCAATATCACCGAATGTACTGCGGCCGGTAAGTAAGTGTGATGTTGCTGGTACACGTCTGCGACGGTGGAAGATCTCCAGCCACAAAATAAAAAACTCATTAAACACTAGAACGGCAGAAGGCGGTCCTCTGTCTACTATCATCTAATACTAAATACTTCTCTTTGTATTCCAGAGACAAGAAACGCGAAATCCCAGCAACAAGGACGGAATTCAGATAACGTCTCAACTTGAGTATTGACAGGAGAAGTGCTCTCAATCACCGAACGCTGCGTACTCAACGACGATTCCCTACCCGGAGGCGAAGTCTAGAATCGTGTAAGTTAGCAACACCTGCGATCACCTAATGCTACTTCCCAGTACCTTGTGGAACTATATCATGCAAATTAAGCATTTTGATTTTGCCCGCATTTGTCCTATCACGACAAACGAACCATGCGACAGTGTTTCACTGGTGTCAGCTTCCCCCAGCTTGAACATTATACCCCTGAGTTCCACCGCGCGTCATCGAAAGTCAGTTTCGGCCTGATGCTTGATGAGAAAGTCTAGCCCTCGGATTCCACAGCACCCTTCGTCGTCATCACGCAGTACACTGCAAGTGTCGGGCGGATCATAAACCTTACTAACACATTTCCTCTATCTTCTCCTCCCACGTTCTGAGGAGGCAGTGCCGTCACAGATGGTGCAGAATCTGCGGCCTTCGGAAATACTAAATGCGTCTGTACCATTTCAGTACCCGCGACATCTGCAATACAATCAGCCTTATTGATAGCTTTCAGTGCAACCTCCTAATTATCTACAACAAAATTACTGTCGGCCGTGCACTCTGTAAGACACAAAAAAACATCGGCACATGCGCTTTTGTATCCCACCTGGAAGGCAGTACGTGGGTCTGTTCCTATAAACTGAAAGGTTGGCTGAATGAAGGAAGCGAGCAAAAGCAGGAAAAGGTGAAAATGTCCCAGTACTGCTCTTAGAAATGGTTTTACTATACCAAAATTTTAACTGAATACATAACTTTGCACTGAGGTGGGACGCCTTAGACCCGTGATACGTAGTACATAGTCTCAATAACAAGCGAAGTGTCCAGGCCGTCTGCTCTTGATCAAAATGGGCAGAACCTGTCGCGGAGCTGGTAGACCACCACAGCACCGGTTAGAGGGCGCTGTCGTCGGTGTCTGTCGTAGTGCCAACTTAATCACAATTTTACTCAGTAGCGCCGAAAATTAGTGCTGGTGCTGCAGATCGTATAACTAATAACAAGATACTGAGTCGAACTGGGAAAAATAAGAAACTTATGGCACGACTTCGTTTCACAACGCATATCCCGAGTAAAATACGTTACATTTGTTGTAAGGAATAGAGTCTATATGGCGTTTTGTAAGAGGAAAGGTAATGTTACATTCTGAATAAAGGTATTTGTTTAGAGCTAATGTCTGTGTTGGAATTTTTCTATGCCAACTGGGACCATATCGGAAATTACCGAGACGATCTACGCCTGGCCTTCCTTGTTCCTAAGAACCAACAGAGGATTGATGAACTTGCTATAACATTTTACGGCAACAAGATTAATTATTCTATTATTCTGCAGCTGTTATTGTGTTGGAAGAATTGTAGTATTATAAGCCTAATTTAGGTTGTTCACAGCTGATGCTGTAATTTACCGTCTAGTATTGTCATCCGAAGACCAGTATCAGTTGCATAGCGATTTAGAAAAGATTGCTGTATGGTGTGTCAGGTGGCAGTTGAAGCTAAATAACGAAAAGTGTGAGGTGATCAACATGAGTTCCAAAAGAAATTCGTTGGAATTCGATTACTCGATAAGTAGTACAATTCTCAAGGCTGTCAATTCAACTAAGTACCTGGGTGTTAAAATTACAAACAACTTCAGTTGGAAAGACAACAGAGATAATATTGTGGGGAAGGCGTTTCATTGGCAGGATACTAAGAAGATGCAACAAGTCCAGTAAAGAGGCAGTGTACCCTACAGTCGTTCGCCCTCTGTTAGAATATTGCTGCACGGTGTGGGAACCTTGCCAGGTGGGATTGACAGAAGACATCGAAAGGGTGCAAGAAACGCCAACTCGTTTTGTATTATCACGTAATAGGGGAGAGAGTGTGGCAGATATGATACGCGAGTTTGGATGGAAGTCATCAAAGCAAAGACGTTTTTCGTCGCGGCGAGATCTATTTACGAAATTTCAGTCACCAACTTTCTCTTCCGAATGCAAAAATATTTTGTTGAGCACAACCTACATTGGTAGGAATGATCAACAAAATGAGAGAAATCAGAGCTCGAAGAGAAAGGTTTAGGTGTTCGTTTTTCTGCCTGCTGTTCTGAAGTAGAATGGTAGAGAGATAGTATGATTGTGGTCCGATGAACCCTCCGCCAAGCACTTAAATGTGATTTGCAGAGTAATCATGTAGATGTAGATATAGATGTAGATGCCCGAGGGAGGACTCGAACCTCCACCGGGACCAGCTGCACAGACCATGACTGCAGCGCCTTAAACCGCAAGAGTTTAGTGGAGTGGTGGGATTTCTTCATTTTTGCGTAACGCGCAAAATGAGAGCGGAACCTAACGTGGTTTGCAGTAGGTCCACATGTCAATAAAAATGGAAGTGGAAGGTAAAGAACTACACCACCTGAATCGAATTTTACAGGTTCAGCTAGGACCATGTTAAAGTCTATCGCGGATGACGATAGGAAAACCGTTAATTTTGTTTGCTGTTCGCTGTGCGGTGAAATTGACTCTCATGCTGAAGGATCAAGTGACATTTCGCACATTTCCAGTCATCAACCCGTGTCTAATAAAGAAGGGTCTTATGTGGACGAGAAACGACTTTGTAAACCAGCTGAGGAGATAACCGTCTACAAATGAGTGGCTATGTGTGCACGAGACGTAAGGTCGTATTGAACTATAAGTGTGAAGAACTTATGGATCTTGTTTGGACGTTAATCGACACTACAAAGGCCATTATGTCTCACCCCTCAACTGTGTTGCGGTACATGGCAGAAAGTGCTAAAAGCATACGACATATAATTACGCCTGAGGTAATTGCTCGTATAACAAAAGGTGAATACAGACATGTGGACATCCTGTGTGAGAAGAAATAATTATCTGACATGTACTGTCTCCTGTTTCATTGACTGGACTCTCAGTAAAAAAAAAGTGGTCTTCTTAATGCTCTTGATAGACCACTGAGCCAGTCTATTGATACTCGCTGGAATAAGCAGCTGGCAATGATAGAATCTCTTTGTGCGAGAAGCACTCTGAGAAGAGAGTTGTTGTTGTTGTGGACTTCAGTCCTGAGACTGGTTTGATGCAGCTCACCATGCTACTCTATCCTGTGCAAGGTTCTTCATCTCCCAGAACCTACTGCAACCTACATCCTTTTGAATCTGCTTAGTGTATTCATCTCTTGGTCTCAATCTACGATTTTTACCCTCCACGCTGCCCTCCAATCCTAAATTTGTGATACTCTGATGCCTCAGAACATGTCCTACCAACCGGTCCCTCCTTCTAGTCAAGTTGATCCACAAGCTGCTCTTCTACCCAATTCTATTCAATATCTCCTCATTAGTTATGTGATCAAACCATCTAATCTTCAGCAATATCCTGTAGCACCACATTTCGAAAACTTCTATTCTCTTCTTGTCCAAACTATTTATCGTCCATGTTTCACTTCTATACATGGCTACACTCCATACATATACTTTCAGAAACGACTTCCTGACACTTAAATCTATACTCGATGTTAACAAATTTCTCTTCTTCAGAAACGCTTTTCTTGCCATTGCCAGTCTACGTTTTATATCCTCTCTACTTCGACCATGATCTGTTATTTTGCCAAAATTCTTTACTACTTTAAGTGTCTCATTTCCTAATCTAATTCCCTCAGCATCTCCCTACTTAATTTGACTACATTCCATTATCCTCGTTTTGCTTTTGTTGATGTTCATCATATCCTCCTTTCAAAACACCCTCCATTCCGTTCAACTGCTCTTCCAAGTCCTTTGCTGTCTCTGACAGAATTACAATGTCATCGGCTAACCTCAATGTTTTTATTTCTTCTCCATGGATTTTAATACCTACTCCGAATGTTTCTTTTGTTTCCTTTACTGCTTGCTCAATATGCAGATTGAATAACATCCGGGATAGGCTACAACCCTGTCTCACTCCCTTCTCAACCACTGCTTCCCTTTCATGTCCCTCGACTCTTATAACTGCCATCTGGTTTCTGTACAAATTGTAAATAGCCTTTCGCTCCCCGTATTTTACCCTTGCCACCTTTAGAATTTGAAAGTGAATATTCCAGTCAACATGATCAAAAGCTTGTCAACATTTTCAAAGAAGAGAGAAATAGACCAAAATGGAGGAACTGGCAATATGCTGATGAAAGATATTTTTACCTTCTGTGTGCTATTCTATCTTCCCCCACGAACCATGGACCTTGCTGTTGATGGGGAGGCTAGTGTGCCTCAACGATACAGTTGGCCCTACCGTAGGTGCCACCAGAACGGAGGGGTATCTGTTGAGAGGCCCAACAATCGTGTGGTTCCTGAAGAGGGGCAGCAGCCTTTTCAGTAGTTGCAGGGGCAACAGTCTCGATGACTGAGTGATCTGGCCTTGTAACATTAACCAAAATGGCCTTGCTGTTCTGGTACTGTGAACGGCTGAAAGGAAGGGGAAACTACAGCCGTAATTTTTACCGAGGACATGCAGCTTTGCTGTATGGTTAAATGATGATGGTGTCCTCTTGAGTAAAATATTTGGAAGCTATAATAGTCCCCCATTTGGATCTCCGGGCAGGGACTACTCAGGAGGACGTCGTTATCAGGAGATAGAAAACTGGCGTTCTACTGATCGGAGCGTGGAATGTCAGTTCCCTTAATCGTTCAGGCAGGTTAGAAAATTTAAAAAGGGAAATGGATAGATTAAAGTTAGATATAGTGGGAATTAGTGAAAGTTCGGTGGCAGGAGGAACAAGACTTCGGGTCGGGTGAATACAGGGTTATAAATACAAAATCAAATAGGGGTAATGCAGGAGTGGGTTTAATAATGAATAAAAAAATAGGTGTACGGGTAAGATACTACAAACAGCATAGTGAACACTTTATTGTGGCCAAGATAGATACGAAGCCCACACCTACTACATTAGTACAAGTTTATATGCCAACTTGCTCTGGAGATGACGAAGAAATTGATGAAATGTATGATGAGATAAAAGAAATTATTCAGGTAGTCAAGGAAGACGAAAATTTAATAGTCATGGGTGACTGGAATTCATCAGCAGGAAAAGGGATAGAAGGAAATACAGTAGGTGAATATGGATTGGGGCTAAGAAATGAAATAGGAAGCTGCCTGGTAGAATTTTGGGTAGAGCATAACTTAATCATAGCTAATACTTGGTTTAAGAATCATAAAAAAGGTTGTATACATGGAAGAACCCTGAAGATACTAAAAGGTATCAGATAGATTATATAATGGTAAGACAGAGATTTAGGAACCAGGTTTTAAGTTGTAAGACATTTCCAGGGGCAGATGTGGACTCTGACCACAATCTATTGGTTATGAACTGTAGATGTAAACTGAAGAAACTGCAAAAAGGTGGGAATTTAAGGAGATGGGACCTGGATAAACTGAAAGAATCAGAGATTGTACAGAGTTTGAGGCAGAGCATAAGGGAACAATTGACAGAAATGGGGGAAAGAAATGCAGTAGAAGAAAAATGTGTAGCTTTGAGGGATGAAATAGTGAAGGCAGCAGAGGATCAAATAGGTAAAAAGACGAGGGCTAGTAGAAACCCTTGGGTAACAGAATAAATATTGACTTCAGTTAATGAAAGGAGAAAATGTAAAAATGCAGTAAATGAAGCAGGAAAAAAGGAATACAAACGTCTCAAAAGTGAGATCGACGGGGGATGCAAAATGGGTAAGCAGGGATGGCTTGAGGACAAATGTAAGGATGTAGAGGCTTACCTCACTAGGGGTAAGATAAATACTGCCTACAGGAAAATTAAAGAGACCTTTGAAGATAGGAGAAGCACTTACAAAAATATCAAGAGCTTTTTTGGAAACCCATTTCTAAGCAAAGAAGGGAAAGCAGAAACGTGGAAGGAGTATACAGAGGGCCTATACAAGAAGGATGTACTTGAGGACAATATTATGGAAATGGAAGAGGATGCAGATGAAGATGAAATGGGAGATATATTATTGCGTGAAGAGTTTGACAGAGCACTAAAAGACCTGAGTCGAAACAATGCCCCGGAGTAAACAACATTCCATTAGAACTATTGACAACCTTGGGAGAGCCAGTCCTGACAAAACTCTACCATCTGTTGAGCAAGATGTATGAGACAGGCGAAATACCCTCAGACTTCAAGTAGAATATAATAATCCCAATCCCAAAGAAAGCAGGTGTTGAAAGATGTGAAAGTTACCAAACTATCAGTTTAATAAGACACACTGCAAAATAATAATGCGAATTATTTACAGAGGAATGGAAAAACTAATAGAAGCCGACCTCGGGGAAGATCATTTTGGATTTCGTAGAAATTTTGGAACACGTGAGACAATACTGACACTATGACTTATCTTAGAAGAAAGATTAAGGAAAGGTAAACATACGTTTCTAGCATTTGTAGACTTAGAGAAATCTTTTGACCATGTTGATTGGAATACTCTCTTTCAGATTCTGAAGGTGGCAGGGATAAAAAACAGAGAGATTGATTTAAGTGTCAGGAAGTCGTTTCTGAAAGTATTTTTATGGAGTGTAGCCATGTATGGAAGTGAAACGTGAACGATAAATAGCTTAGACAAGAAGAGAATAGAAGCTTTAGAAATGTGGTGCTACAGAAGAATGCTGAAGATTAGATGGGTTGATCACATAACTAATGAGGAGGTATTGAATAGAATTGGGGAGAAGAGGAGCTTGTGGCACAACTTGACTAGAAGAAGGGATCGGTTGGTAGGACATGTTCTGAGACATCTAGGGATCACCAATTTGGGATTGGAAGGCAGCGTGTGGGGTAAAAATTGTAGAGGGAGACCAAGAGATGAATACACTAAACAGATTCAAATGGATTTAGGTTGCAGTGGGTACTGGGAGATGAAGAGGCTTGCACAGGATAGAGTAGCATGGAGAGCTGCATCAAACCAGTCTCAGGACTGAAGACCACAACAACAACATGTTACTCTATTACTGTAATTCTTTTATGCAAACGTTTATTTTATGGCTGTCAAAGCATAAGGGTTTTTGTAGCTCTAAAGCGGCGTCCAGTGAATTAGAGCTGGGGAAATCACCTCCACTGCACCTTCTGTTTACATGATCAATGACAATGATAAAGCATCTGATTCAGTCGCCCCAGGAAAGAGAAGCTTCAGAACTCGAACTTTTAAATAAACACAGAAAATTATATTTAGATGTAAAACTATTTGTCCAGAGATGCTGTGAGGTAGCAACTTTCCTCTGGCGACCATTCGTCATTTAAAAATGATATCTGAAGATAAGAGGCGTAGAGTCATGAAAAGGATACAACAGTTATCCTTCCTCATACTTCAGTAATCCCAGAATACACTCTAACGACATTTCCCTTTAGTACATCGCGAACCGTTTTTTCTCTTTGTTTCCGACAGTCGATTCTAATGGAACTGGCTTTCGTTTCGATATAGAAACAGTTATCTCAACGTACTCTGCTCTTCTGAAAGTTACAAAAATAACATTGAATGTTCTGAAGTAGAAGAGATGCTCATTCCTACATGTTCCTCCACAACTGTTAACATGTGAATCCTTGGGAATCCTTGTTGTCCTGAATTAAAGATTGTTTTTTTTTCTGTACATGCATTGATATATGAATTTTGCTGTTCTCCAGTAAAGAGAAGAGAGGAGTAATGAGAATGGACATGTATTTCAGAGCCGCACCACATCAAAAAACAAATCTTGTTGAAGCACATAAATTCTGCTACTCCAGCTGCTGAATTTCTAGTTGTGCAATGGGAAGATGCAGCAGTAAAGTATACAAGGATAAATTTTTAAACAGAATGAAGGAGAAGCAATAAACATTGTGTGTGTAGTGGGGCAGCCTATGTACGATGACAAAGTGCATTGTTGCCAAATTTATTCAAGATGGCGGCAATAACGTCATCCAAGATATCGGCATTTAGACTTGGTAACAATGCTTGACGTTATCCAAGATGGCAGCTTTTGGCGGAAAATAGGCCAATTGTGCTACGTCCACTAACCTAACCTCACAGAAAACATGGCGGGAAGTTTGAATTTTGGTAGGAAAACAGACGAATTGTTCTGTTTTCACAAACTTAAGCCTCCAGAGGAAAAAAATGGCAGGAAGTTTCAATTCCAACAGGATAATGCATGAAGAACTGTACTTGTCTTTCTTATTATTCGTTATTATTGATTATCATTTATTAACATTCATTATCATTTATTATTATTTAAATAGACAAATTGGGCTATGTCCACTAATCTAAGCCCACAGATAGAATAGGTCCCAAATTCAAATTCCAAGAGGAAAATGCTTGCAAAACCGTACTTGTCTTTATTATTATTTATTTTTATTGACTATCATTGATTATCATTTATTATTAACCATTATCATTTATTATCATTTATTATTATGTATTATTATTGACCTGCCTACACTAGAGAATTCACTCCAAATTCAATTTCCAACACGATAATGTCACGAAAATTGTACTTCTATTTATTATTATCATTTATTATTTATTCGAGATGTCCACTTTTCTCGGTTTGAAATCCATTTTTATTACATCCATATCAAAAATCTATCACAAGTTCAAATCCCAACACCGTAATTGATCACACGTACGAACTTTCTCCGTCACTTATCTTTTTTCACTGGTAACCTATAACAATCACGTCAAATAATAAACTGCATTTATAGTAACCTATGTCACGTCCTTTGATTTTGCAAGGGGGAAGGGACTGAAGACTTTATTTCATCTTTGATATCTGAGTGCAGTCGCCACGGCGTCCGCGACCCAACTGAATTAGTTCAAATCCTCGCCACCCCCTGTCCAGCGTGTGGAGACACTGCCGACGCCTGTCACGTGAGGCGGTCTCTAGCGCTGGACTGCCGGTACGCTGCGTGCGAGCCCAGCAAACGCTCCCACGTCGTAAACATGTTTTTCTGGACAGGCTGGAACTTGCCGAGTTTGACGTCACAATTGTCCCTTGTCCGCTCACCACGTGTATTCGTTCCCTCTGCACGTTTCCCGCTGAAATTGTTGACCTTGGAGCTGAATCACGCAACGGTCGGATGTTCCCTGCCTCACATTTGGCGCCAAAGCTTTTTTTCCAGGGCACATTCAAACCTGTCGATGCCGACCACTCACCATCCACGATGTGTTCTTGTGCGAGCGAGATGCAGTGCTCCACTTTTAGCGGACAAAGTTTGCTCGACAGTGGAATCCGTCATGACTGTATAACAGCACGTTTGGTCGGCACTAGAACGCTCGCTAATTGACTCTCTCTCGCGCACACGTTATAACAGTACAATCGCTGCTCCGCCGCCCCGCTTACGTCACACACCCACCATACAGGCAATGGACAAAAATCTTCTGTAAATACGGTATGTTCCACATCGCTCATCTAACCTATCAATTGCCTAAGTACTTAATTCCATTTCAGTTTTAATCATATTAAATAATTCAATTTACAATTTCATATATGTATGCAAAGGTTTTCAGCTACCTAATTTCAACTACTTTTCGAGGACAAGACAGCCACCTCTTCCTAGGAACCAGTGCCGAGTTTGAATTCTGGCATTAAACAAACATCACTTCTACTTTCTCTACCTACCTAACAAAGTTGTTTGAAAGAATGGGCACTTGTACTAATCTCAGCCACCCGACCGCCACATCCTCCTAGGAACCAGCGGAAAGTTTGAAATCTGCCAGTAAATGAAGCTCTCACGCGCTCTCACCACCAACCAAAGAAAATTGTTGCAAACCTAGCTCATCGCCACTAAACTAAGCCACCAGCACTTAACCTCTTCCTACACGTTTTGGGTAAAGGACCCACCCTGCACTAGGCCCATGGATGGACGAACCAATTTACTTTATTTAGGAATGGAGTATATGTATCACACATTTCGTCTTACTGCCACGACTTCGAAGTCAGTGTCTGATTCTAAACAGACATTAACACGGACTGATGCACGGCCTTTCACAGGAAACTATACCTTCCACCTTGTAAAACGTATTCTTACAGTCGATAGCATAACATTGAATGATTTTAAATAAAGGACAGCCACAACACAAGGAAACTAGAAGAGCCTGGTGGCGTTGTGGCGACTTCCGTCGAAAGTGATTGACCACCTATATATTTCAACTCATATGTCGCAGTGACCGAATAGTTTATAACTCTGCGTTCCATTTCTAGTGATTGGTCATTTTTGTACACAAATACGGGATCACCGTTTTCAGTGTTAGCAACCCTGGAAGTTGCGGTCCATCAACCAAAATTTGTCCCCCAACTCAAACAAGCATTGTCACTCAATCATTATGCACAGATGCAATGGGTAAGACACCACCGATCTACTGTAATATTATCCATCACAGCTGATATCGCGAAAAATTTTACATTATGTCAAACACTGACCAATCATGTGGCAGCTTGTTTTCCTAATTTCACTATCATAGCTAAGCCATACCTCCTCTGCTTTGCAAGTATCATTGTGAACATTCATAGATGACTGCTCAGCACGTCCATTCACACTTAATTCTCAAACACATAAAAACGATCAAAGTATACCAGACAACGCTATACATATTTCTAAGACCTCGCGCATAGTACTCGATCAATCTCTCTGCGTATGGCGGTCACAGAGCAATCTCGCCCTCTTAAATTAAAAGACCATCCTCACCTCGGCATTGACCAACCTATCCCACAACATCACTACCCCATTATTCCTCAACCGAGCACACGAATACAGCTACACTCCACCTCTCTTCACTGAATAGAGCTTTCCTAGTCCTAACCCCTCCAAGTGCACTACATTTCTCGAAATGTAACCAAGTCTTGGAGCTTAGCACACCATATCGATCTATAGTAACAGACCTCAAAGTGCCTTAATTTAATAGCATACAGTTAAGAAGAACAAGAACGGAGCGATATTTATACACAACATAGTTCGACAGATTTTTACGTAAATCATCCAATCTATCATGTGTAAAGTATTGTTCTAGAGTCTAGGATTGGTGCATCGAAGGTTCTGGTAAAAGAGAGAGAGAGAGAGAGAGAGAACATAAACACACACACACACACACACACACCTAAGACAACAACGTTGAGCACTTAAAACGGCCGACAACCTTAGCTCGCCTAATTTTTCATCCTGTCAGACATACAGCCTTATCCCCAGTTCCCCTACGCTGAGCTATGTCTCCCCCAATCGTAAGACTTTTTCTTTCTATGATACGAGTGGACACATCTACTTCCCACTGATCACATCCGATCAGAAATTATACTATTACTCCATCACGTATACATAAAAATGGTAGTAGCCGGTGGTACTTCCTACAAGCAAACAGATACGCATAACAGCAGCGTCCAACGTGTGAAAATTAAACGTCATCCCGTCACCAACTCTGTAAACACCCGTCTGTCGGAAAGTGTGTACACAATGATTACAGCCCCTCACAAATACCCACAGCTAACTTAATTATCTCGAAATCTCGATTGTACACCAAGCATGCGACAGGGTAGGGGTCACGTAAATCAAAGTGCGTTTAGAGGAATGTGTCAACTTTCATCACACATGGGATGGAAGTCCTCTGATGACCGATGGGTTCACCATTAACGATCGCAAGTAAACAGTGCTTTAAATCACATATGGAACATGTAGCTGTATACGACTAGAATGCAGGCTATATCAAGTGACTAAAGCACCCAAATAGAACACAAGAAAAAAACTGTCCTTCAGCAACTTCTCCTTCTCTAGAATATATGAGTCAACATTTACATCGTACCTAGTTACAGCTCTATCTCAATCGATCATCCGATAAACTCTCTGTTATCCTTTAACAAAGAGGTTGTAAGTAGGCTGTTTAGGTTTTTTATTGGTAACGCCGCCGCCACGTAGCGCTCTGTATGAAAATCACTGGCTGTGCCGTGTGCAGTCTGTGGCTGGTTGGCATTGTTGTAATACTCGCCATTGTAGTGTTCGGCAGCGGCAGGTGGATGCTAACAGCGCGTAGCGTTGCGCAGTTGGAGGTGAGCCGCCAGCAGTGGTGGACGTGGGGAGAGAGATGGCGGAGTTTTGTAATTTGTAAGACTGGATGTCATGAACTATCATATATATTATGACTATTAAGGTAAATACATTGTCTGTTCTGTATTAAAATCTTTCATTTGCTAACTATACCTATCAGTAGTTAGTGCCTTCAGAAGTTTGAATCTTTTATTTAGCTGGCAGTAGTGGCGCTCGCTGTATTGCAGTAGCTTGAGTAACGAAGATTTTTGTGAGGTAAGTGATTTGTGAAACGTATAGGTTAATTTTAGTCAGGGCCATTCTTTCGTAGGGATTTTAGGAAGTCAGATTGCGTTGCGCTAAAAATATTGTGTGTCAGTTTAAGCACAGTCGTGTATAATTTTTCTAAGGGGACGTTTCATATGTCGACCCTTAGCCAAGGATACCTCACTGGAATCTTCTGATTTTTTCTTGTAGTTTGTGTAGTTAGTGTAGTCTTTGTTTATTGCTAGCACGTAATCATAGAGAGAATCTCCTTTGTAGTTGTAGTTTTTGATTGTTGTACAGTAAAACAGTTGTGGCATGCATGTAGATTTGCACCAAGTATTTCGTAGCTTCGCTTGCAGTAAACTAGATATTATTTTCCGTGGTATGTTAACGTGTTCTCTTATTTTTGCTCTTCAAATTGCTCTTTTATGTGTTATTGTGTGAAATATTGTGACAATAATGGCGTGTGAAAAACGTAATACTAGGCTCCAAAGTAAACTGAGAAATGACAGTGAAGACGAAAGCAGTGTGTTAGCGCCACCATGTAATGAATTAACTAATGTTCAAAGTAGTAATTTGGTAATTGTGTATAGGGAAATGGAGCGGGTTGCAAATAATGGTGTAGGCAGTGAAACAATTAGTGAACAGGCAAGCGTTATCGATCGATCGGTCGGCAACAGCTCGCCTCAGGATTCCGAAATGACAGGACACAATCTTGCAAATACTGTAAATTCAGATTTTGCGTCCTCACCGTTTTCTCAAATAAATCAAGACACATTTTCTGCTTTTCAAAATGCGAATATTGCCGGTTCAAATGCACTGCCGAAAAGCACTGAGGAACATGTTTCAGACACCAGTGCACTGTTATTACAGTTAATGCAACAAATGGGACAAAGGCTACAAAATTGCTGGAGGTGGATCGCATTGGTGCCTTGGTGACTTGTAAATATGATGAGCTTTTTTAGCTGGTAATTTTTTTTCACTGTTTGATGGTAACGAATAAAGACGATAGGGTGTTATGGATCTGTTGTACTTGTATCTAGTTTGGGACATACAACACTGCGCACATTTCCAGCGAATTGTCAAAACAAGGTCCTGTTGCAGTAACTGAGGTCATTCTGTTTCTAGTTAGGCTGCAGAAGGTAATGTATATGTGTATCTCCACCTTAAATTGCAGATATGAGATGGGTGAAGATAAATGCATACTCATCTATGCTTAGAAAGGGAGAATGCTTTTTTATTATTAAGTGAGTTTTGGCAGGCGTGAATATAGTTTTATATATGCGAGTGTTTAAGGTATGTGAGTGGAAATTGTCAACGAAGGGTGAATGAAGTTGGGTTTGCTGGCTGGAAGGGACACTGTTTACGTGTCCAGTTGGTGATGCAGGGCGGATAGAGATCTGCGCTATTCAGGAATCCATTTGTGCACTGTGTGTCGTTAGACAATAGCTGGAATTCAGGTATAGAGAGAGCCCACTTCAGCATGCTGGTCCTGGGGCTGAGTGGATGGCGGTTTAGATGGACAGATATGTCGCTTTGGCATGCCGGCGGCAGCGCTCAGACGTTCGCTTTGTAACATGCTATGGGATTAGTTTGAGCATTTAGTACTTGTTTCGGTGGTTATTGCATTAAGAACTGTAATATTGAAGGTCATGTCCTCAGCGGGACCACTGTGTAATTGAGTAAGAGTGTTGATGTATTCGAAGATATGTTTAGCGATTGGTGATGTTAAGTTCATGGTGCAATTTAGCTACTACTGAAAAAAACAGCTGTCTGCTGCTGAAAGAACGAAATAAAGGGGTGAACCTGCCCCCCAGACATGATGGATGAGTTATTAGATAAGAGAAAGTGATAGTTGTTGAATGATGCTATGTGTTCAGATATAGTCGTCTCTAAACGGCTGGGAGAGATTTTTTTTTGTGGAAATTTATTCAATCTATAGATAGTGATATTCTGCTTCTAGTGATAAGAGTTAAGAGTGGAAAAATAGGTCCAAATCGAGTGGTGGCAGAGTGTTGAGGCAATGGTAATAATATTTAATTAAAGATGGAGGTGGTAAATATGGACCAGGCTTTGAATATTGGTGTGAGTGACGTATGTGCTTGATGCTCTGTATAAAAGGTTCACTCTTTAATTGGGTTTGGTATTTCTAGGTGTGTGTAAAATTAATTTTAGTGCTGAAAGTGTGAGAAAGATGAGTTGATTGGTGTTTAGATAGAGGCTACATTTGTAATTCGAAAAGAGAGGATGAGAATGGTGAATCGATTGATGGACACGGTTTGTGGGGTGATATATGTGCATCAAGATAGGGTTGAGGACGTTTGTGTATGTTGATGGTGGGATGGGTGTGAGGTTAGGTGCGGTGGGAGGAGTAAATTACATCTTATTTTTAAAGAAAATGTTCTAAACTAAGAATAATATTGAGAAGGTTTTAGATGGCTGGTCACATGACGAGGCAAGAGCAGGGATGTGTAGTTATGTTTAGTTAAAGGGCCATGTAATGTCATGTCAGGAACAATGGGCAGTGTGCTACAGTGTCATAGGAAGTAAAGACATGTGGTGCTATGATGTGTCTAGCGTATGGAGGCTGCGCTTTGGAAATGTGCTACGTTGATATAAAGTTGACTTTCAGCAGCGTTTGGTGGTCGCGGCCCTGATTGTGACGGATTGCGGTCCTGGGCGGACGTATGTGTGTGCTTTGACCACTGACGAGCGCGTTGACCGCGTCAACTAACAATTGCCCATCCGTGCAGGGCCTGTCCGAGGTCTGAAATCAGACGGATGGGTGACTTCACGATCCTGTGGGCAGGGTGTGGAGTGATGTTGGGGGGGGGGGGGGGGGGGGAGTGTTACCAGCGCACGTCTGCTGAGTTATTTTGAGAGCGGATCTGCAGGCTCTGCTATGTGTTATTAGTGTAGTTTACGAGTACTGAGCGTATCTACACATCTGTGTGAGGAATTATTTAGTAGCAGTTTGCTATAGTGTGTACTGAAATTATGATTGGGTGCGTGTCTGTGGACAATGCAACATGCCCCAGGGCACATCTGGGTGGGTGTTTTGTAATAGCGTGATAGATATACTGTATGTTTAAATAAGTTGTTCGAAATAACAAATAGAGTGTTCTCAATGATTACACGCGCCTGCAGTGCAGATCAGAGTGATTGGTTTTCCGTCACCATCTTGGTTGCATGCGAGTAGTAAATGTTTTCCCGGCCGTGTTAATCGTGTGTCAACAATCTGTGGGCTATTCTGACAATAGACGCCGGCTGTATACATGAGAAGAACAATGCAGCTTTCACATGTGTCAGAGGTGAGAGCCTTTTCTGGTCGGCTGTCACGAGCGCTCGGATGCTGAACTTGGCAGGAGGCTCAGGAACCCCCTCCCCGCCGACTGCTCGTGTGCGCGGTCTGCCTTGGAGCGTAATCTAAGGTGCAAAGGCGATATCAATTTCTCCGGTGTTAGGTGCGAATGCAATTGTGTTGAGTTCATGTCTGGGGAAGGCCGAGCAGAGACTTTCGGTCGGTTTGGCAGCTTTGGGTGTTTGGGCACGTCTGTTGCACTGTTTTTCGAACATGTCTGTGCACTGTGCTGTGCTTTATTTGGAGAGTTTAAGAGTACAGAACTCGTCTGCTGATATTTTGTACTGCATTATTTAAGAGCTGTTTGCTATTGTGCGGTGAAATTAGGAGTTGTTTACACGTTTGTGGCCTGTGTCAGATGACCACAGGCGGATCAGCGCGGGTGTTTTGTGACAAATATACTCCACGACTAAATAAAAGGGTTCCTAATAAATAGAGTGCAGTCCTTCCTTACTTCCTCGAGCAGCACAGCGCAGTCTGAGTGGTTTTTGCTCAAAAACAGCAATCTGGCCAAACTGTGAGTGAGTCAACAAATAAATGTAAAAAATTATCTAAAGAGGAGTTACAGGTCTGGATTGGAATGAATATCTTGGTGGGTGTGGTTGTGTTGCCACGTGTAGTGCATTATTGGAGTTTAGAACCTGCTTTACGTCAGCCTTACATATCTAAACCTATGTGATGCCAAAGTTTCAAAAAGATGTGGCCCAAATAAATAAAGTACACTCCTTCCACCAGCCTATGGACTGAAATTATTTCTGAAAATTAGGAGTTGTTTGGCTATTTGGACGTAAATGTTTTGCATTATTTACGAGCGGTTCGCATGTCTGTAGGCTGTGCTATGAGTTATTTTGAACTGAATGAATTTTATCCATAGTTGATGCTGTCGAACTCCGTGACAGCTTCTTTACGGGGTTGTAGAAAAATATGCGCTACCAGTCGAAATAAAACGTTGTTCATTCGTCACACGACCGGTTTCTGGCTTGCGCCCATCTTCAGGTGTTTATACATTCATTTACATGTTTGTAAGTTGGAGATCACTGTATAAATACAAAAAAATTATTTGCTGGTGACTACACAAATACAAGTGGGACAATTGTAATTGGTAAGGCAGCATTTGACGAAAATATATCTATACTTACAAAAAGATGAAGGACCATTTTTACAGTTATGCTGTGATGATACTTTTGCAAGGTGTCAGGCAAATCCAACACCTTCCATGAAAACCCTGACATGATAAGCAAATCCAGTAGTATGTCACATAGCTTGGAATAAATCGTGACATTAAGTTACCCAAAGTAATACGAGTAACGAGTGAGCAAATGGAATACCACAGACTAACACAAGGATACCTAAATGCATTTCGTACCTACCCACCGTGAGGCAGACGCAGTTCCGAGGGGAGAAACGAGGACAGAAGGCGAGAGCAGAACCGTGTTAAGCTAGAAGGCCCTACAATAAGGGACGGACACCCACGTCTCCAGCTAACCACTAGGGCTCACCACCCGCACGTTTTAGCGTGAGACTTTTTCGCGTCTCAGGTACGTCAAGGACCACAACCAGCCCATGTTAAAAGCTAGAGCCCTCCAGAAAAGCAGTATAGATCTTACGATAACACAAAAAGGGCCACTACCACCCGCAAGTTTTAGCGTGAGACTTTTTCGCGTGTCTGTTACATTAGGACAATCCTCCAGCCCATGTTAAAAGATAGAGCCCTCCAGAAGAACAGTATAGATCTTACGATAACGCTAAAAGGACCACACCAGCTGCCGGTTTTAGCGTGAGACTTTTTAGCGTCTCTGTTACGTTGCAAACTTTAAAAACATTGCCCCACCACGAAAAATATAACGTTTCTCATTGGATAGACAGAATTTTTGTAGGCGGAGCTTACGGTTAACATTGAGACCCTGACTGGTCAGATGAAAACATAGCCAGATAATTTTTTTAAACTAACTTCGGTAAATTGTAGTGAGGAGAAGTTAGAAAAGAGTTAGTTCCGAGATGGCGAGCTGGATGGCTGGTGCGCCGGCCTCTGTCACCCTGACGCTGCCTAAACACCGACAAGGTAATGAACGCACGCGATGCCGCATTTTTGAGCGCATAAGGCTTCACTCAGAACTGCAGAAGACTCATCTTTTAACCCCTTTTTGCGTAATACTAGTGTCGATCGTTAATTAAAACTCATGGTGTTCACATTTGCCACTTGGAGAACAGATCTGAAACGCGATGATTTTTCTTTTATATAGTTATTGAGAAGCCACATCAGCCACTGTAATTTACGACAAGTTAGATAAGTAATTAAAGATAATTGAGGGTCACTGTAGACCATTTTGATAGTTTTCTCTTTTGTGAAACTTAATTTAAACCTAGATTATAGATGTGATATGGCATAGGTCATCCTTCGATCGATTGTAGAACTTGGAAACCCATTTAGGGAATATTCGTTCACATTTTTGTTGAACGCAGTTGATTTTTACCATCCTGTATTAAAACATTTCCTTTTATCAATAGTGCAATTTATAAACGATGTTTTGTGAGTAGAATAAAATTTCCAATGGTAAACTTAACTGCTTTTTTGATGTTATTTTACCAGCTAACTAAAAATAGGAAAGCCTTGAACCCTTTCCACTAAATTTAGTTAGTATTAAGATTCTTTTACAGGGAGTGCAGTGGAGCTGACGCTGAGATAATTAAGTATTTGGTTATATCATCGGTAGTCTCACTGAACTCTTCTGAATTCTACATGTCATGTGTGGTCTGGCGTCTCCTTACCAGCAACAGGTCCCAGGTTCAAACTAGTTAATTCCCTAAAAAACACGCTCAGAGCGTCGTTGCGCGAAAGTGGTAGGGAGACACGATATAGTACAAACAGACACCACCATGAATGTTTAGACTTTTGCCACTTAGTTACACACTTATTGTCAATTTCACGTCCATATATCAGGTATAGCTCCATATTACACTATTATGATGTGCACTCGTCAAATATACTATGTTTACATACAAACATGTGGGCTGTGATCAAAGAACTTACATGTAGCAGATGCAAAGATGTTGCTCGCACAGAAACTCGTAGATTCTGGTCAAAGAACTTAGCCACAGAAAGTGCAAAGGTGTTGCATGTATAGAAATTTAAAAAGCTATTATAGACTGCGATGTTTCTTGATACACATTATTTTTTTCGTTCACATTTTTGACGGAAAACTTAGATCTAGGAAATACAATGTTGTGACATATATGAAATTACTCAAAGCTATTACAAATTAAAATTATTTTTAACTGTTTACAGTTCGCAAGCGTATGTCTAGAGCGTTATGAATGAGTTATGTAGGAGTGTTTTGAAGGTGTATATGGTGTGGAACATGTCGGTGTGATACATACACTCCATTCCTAAATAAAGTAAATTGGTTCGTCCATGCATGGGCCTAATGCAGGGTGAGTCCCGTTATCCAAAACGTGTAGGGAGAGGTTAAGTGCTGGTCGCATAGTTTAGTGGTGATGAGCTTGGTTTGCAACAATTTTCTTAGGTTGGTGGCGGAAGCGCAAGTGAGCTTTGTTCACTGCCAGATTTCAAACTTGGCTCTCGTTCCTAGGAGGAAGTGGCGGTCGGGTGGCTAAGGTTAGTACAAGTGCCCATTCTTTCGAACAATTTTGTTAGGTAGGTAGAGAAAGTGGAAGTGACCTTTCTTTACTGCCAGAACTCAAACTCGGCGCTGGTTCCTAGGAAGAGATGGCTGTCTGGTCCTCGAAAAGTAGTTGAACACCTTTGCATACGTATATGAAATTGTAAATTGAATTGTTTAAAATTATTAAAACTGTAATGGAATTAAGTACTTAGATAACTGATAGGTTAGATGAGCGATGTGGGAATTAGCATATTTACAGAAGACTTTGTGCGTTATGTGTATGGAGGGTGTATGACGTAAGTGGGGCGGGGGCAGCGATTTTCCTGTTATAATACACGCGCGAGAGAGTCAATTAGCGAGCGTTCTAGTGCCGACCAAACGTGCTGTTATACAGTCATGGTGGATTCCACTGTCGAGCAAACTTTGCCGCCAAAAGTGTAGCACTGCTTTCTCGCTCGCACAAGAACACGTGGTGGATGGTAAGCGGTCGGCATCGACAGGGTTGAACGTGCCCAGGAAAACACCTTTGGCGCCAAAAGTGTGGAGCTGATGACGTGGTAGCGATCGCTGGGCTCGCACGCAGCGTACCGGCAGTCCAGCGCTAGAGACCGCCTCACGTGACACGCGTCGGCATTGTCTCCGCCCGCTGGCCAGGGGGTGCCGAGGATTTGAACTAATTCAGTTGGTGCGCGGACGTCGTGGCGACTGCACTGCGATATCAAAGATGTGTGCTGACTGTGTTGGAGAACAAGTGATGACCATACTGCTTGAAATAAAGTCTTCAGTCGCTTCCCCCTCCCTCCCCCCCCCCCCTGCAAAATCAAAGGTCTTGACTTAAGTTACTGTAAGTACAGTGTATTATTTGACGCGATTGTGAAAGGTTACCAGTGAAAATAGATAAGCGACGGAGAAAGTTCGTACGTGTGATAGATTACGGTGTTGGGATTTGAACTTGTGATAGATTTTTGTTATGGATGTAAAGAAAATGGCTTTCTGACCGATATAATCGTGTATCTTGAATAAATGAGAAATGATAATAATAAATAGAAGTACAGTTTTCAAGACATTATCATGTTGGAATTTGAATTTGGCGCAATTTTCTAGTGGAGGTAGGCCTATAATAATAAATAATAAAAATAATAAATTATAATAAATGATAATGAATGATAATAAATGAAAATGAATGATAATGGATGTTAATAAATGATAATGAATAATAATGAACAAAAGTAATGTTTTGCAGCCATTATCATGTTGGAATTGGTATTTGGAAGGAATTTCCCTGTGGAGGCAGGTCAATAATAATAATAATAATAAATGAATGATAATCAATAAAAATGAATAATAATAAAGACAAGTACGGTTTTGCATGCTTTATCCTGTTCGAATTTGAATTTGGGGCCTATCTTTTCTGTGGGCTTAGGTTAGTGGACATAGCCCAATTTGTTTATTTAAATAATAATAAATGATAATGAATGTCAATAAATGATAATCAATAATAATGAATAATAATAAAGACAAGTACAGTTCTGCATTCATTATACTGTTAGAATTCGAACTTCCCGCCATTTTCTCCTTCTGGAGGCTTCGGTTAGTGGACATAGCACAACTGGTCTGTTTTCCCGCCAAAATTCAAACTTCCACGACTCTTTTTAAAGATATATTTATGTGTAAGAAGAGTCCTAAACCTGAAAATATGAATATGTCACTTGTTCTGAAAATTCACATGCAATGACAAGGCCAAAATTTTTGCATTATGTTCTCCTGAAAAATTTAAAGCAATTACAGAATCTGGTAGAAAAAATCATTAAAAATCATACATATATTTTTCAGAATTTTAAATTCTGAAAAGGTAGGCATAAAGTACCCCTTCCCTCCCCCTTGGTATTGCAAGGGTTAAATCAGGTTCTGTTAAAGGAACATGATTACGAAATGAGACACTAAAAGGACTATGGGCAGCAAAATAACTGATGGTGGCCGAAGTATAGAGGATATATAATGAAGGCTCACTATAGCAAGAAATGTATTAATGAAAAGGAGGGATTTCCTAACATCTAATATAAATTTAAGTCTTAGGAAGTATTTCTCGAAGATATCTGTATGGTTTCCAAGATGCTGCTCCTGGCGGTTGTGTAAAAATGAATATGCACAATGGAAAATACCGAGCGCGGAAATAAAGATTTGGCCCTGACTGACTACCCCCTGAAGCAGATCTTAGGATCTCTTTACGCTGATATTAATTCCTCCTTCCTGCTCTTTAACATATAAATTACAACATAAAAATAAATGAATGGTTAAGGGAACTAGTAACTACTAAATAATAAGTGCAGTTTCTGCTTATAAATTTATTGTACATTAAAACTCCTTTATATATTACAGATGTTTATATGTCGATGTGCAGTGGACATAAAGAAATCGAAACAAATTTCCTTACTAATACTACTGATACACTGCCCAAATCTGCCCCTTTTTATGTCCACACGATCTAATATAAATAACGTGAGAGACTGACATCATCTACGTCCCAAACACTAGAAGACACTGCTTTCAAAGATGATCTACAGTGATGTGCAACCTCAGTGGATATGAAACTTACGTGATCACAGCTGTTCTGCTTTATAGCCCTAATAAGCAGAAGCAATTAGCAATATCACCGAATGTACTGCGTCCGGTGCGTATGAGTGAGAAAATAAAAAACTCGTTCAAAAACTAGGACGGTGGAAGGCAGTCCTCTGACTAGTATAATCTAATACTATCTTCTTTTCTCTGTGTTCTACAGAGAAGAAACGCGAACTCCCAGTCACAAGGACGGAATTTAGATTGCTCAACGTGAGTATTGACAGAAGAAGAGCTCTCAAACACAGAACGCTAAGTACCTACCCGGAGGCGAAGTCAAGTATCGTATAAGTTAACACCTTCTGTCACCTAAAGCCACTTACCAGTGCCTTGTGGCATTATATCATGCAAATTAAGCGTTAGTCATTTTGCCCGCATTTGTCGTTCAAGACAAACAACGCTTGCGAGTGTATTTCACTGGTGACAGATTCCCCCAGCTGGAACATTATCAACCAGGGTTCCACCGCTCGTCATCAAAAGACAGTTTCGGCATGATGCTTAATGAGAAAGTCTAGTCGTGTCACTTTTGTCAATCTCCTGATCCACTCTCAGAAGCCTTGTTGCCCATATCAGAAACTTTATAAACACATTTCCTCTTTCTTCTTCTCCCACCTTCTGAGGAGGCAGTGCTGTCATAGATGGTGCAGAATCTGCGGCCTTCGGAAATACTAAATGCGTCTGTACCATTTCAGTACCCAAAACATCTGCAATACAATCAGCCTTATTGATAGCTTTCAGTGCAACCTCCTAATTATCTGCAACAAAATTACGTCCGCCGTTGCACTCTGCAAGACACAAAAAACATCGGCACATGCACTTTTGTATCCCACCTGAAGGCAGTGCGTGGGTCTGTTCCTATAAACTGAAAGGTTGGCTGAATGAAGGAAGTGAGTAGAAGCAGGAAAAAGTGAAAATGTCCCAGTACTGCTCTTGGAAATGGTTTTACTATACCACAATATTAACTGAATACATAACTTTGCACTGAGGTGAGAAGCCTTAGACCCGTCATATGTAGTACATAGTCTCAATAGCAAGCGAAGTGTCCTGGCCGTCTGCTCTTGATCAAAATGGGCAGAATCTGTCACGGAGCTCGTAGACCTCCGCAGCACCGGTTAGAGGTCGCTGTCGTCGGTGTATGTCGTAGTGCCAACTTAAGAAATTCCACCTACGCCGTGGCATCGTAACTATCGATACCACAATCGCAATTTTACTCAGTAGCGCCGAAAATTAGTGCTGGTGCTGCAGATCGAATAACTGATAACAAGATACTGAGTCGAACTGAGGAAAACAAGAAACTTATGGCACGACTTCGTTTCGTAGGGCATATCTTGAGGCACCAAGGAAGTGTCAGTTTGGTAATGGATAGAAGTGTGTATATGTGGGTGTTGGGGTGGGGGGGGGGGGGGATTATAATTTTTTGAGGCAAACAAAGTCTTGAATACTGTTAGCAGGTTCAAACTGATGTACACTGCATTAGCTGTACAGCGCTGAAGAGGCTTGTTCAACATAGACTAGCATGTGCAGCTGCATCAAACCAGTCTTCAGACTCAAGACCACAACAACAACACTGGGGGTGGGAGGGAGAGGTAGGCTTCTGGTCCACAATTTTGCAAGTTCTTTACTGGGAAAACTCATGAGAAAGGTAGGTATCGTGTGATTCAGTACCCTCGGCTGTTGACATGGCAAAAGACGTTTCTGTATTGTTCTAAATTAACGGCGCTGCTCATTCCCTTATGAGAAAAGCTATTTATCTCACACTATAAGCCGATGCAACGAACTGAGGCAGTGGTTCTTGTATTCTTTTGTTGTTGTAAACAGAAATGTCTCTGGTATGACGTTAAACTTTAACCACACGTGGAGTAACCACTGTATAAGCAACAATAGCAGCAGCCTCTCTGGAATTTAGACGAGAGAGTGAAAGTTGTGAGCTGTAACTGGTGCCTTGCCTATGTGCGAAGGTGGAAGGAAAAAGAAAATGGTTGACATGACTCTGAGCACTATGGGACTTGACATCTATGGTCATCAGTCCCCTAGAACTTAGAACAACGTAAACCTAACTAACCTAAGGACATCACACAACACCCAGTCATCAAGAGGCAGAGAAAATCCCTGACCCCACCAGGAATCGAACCCGGGAATCCGGGCGCGATAACGCTTCCGCACGACCACGAGCTGTGGACGGTAGAAGGAAGATAGAAAATGTAAAGAAAATGGTCATGATCACCTACCACTTACCAGCAGTTACAGATGTGGCTCCAATGTAATTTTCATGTGGTAAGTGAATAACGCTATCGGTCAGTTGCATTATGCTGTGTAGTTAATTAAGTATTGGACTTCGTTTCTGAAAGATTGCAGTTTCGTTGGTGCACCGTAAATGATCTGATAAATTGGTAATCAGTATTTGGACACACCAATGGCGGACGGGTTCCATGTCAGCACTTTTGCATTTCTTTCACGAATGGTTGTACACGAAGCTGATAAAGACATTAACACAAAAATGTAAAACAGGTTATTGTATGGCATTGTATGCTGGGAGGCTCCATGCAGGGGAGTTCGGCCGCCGCATTGCAAGCCCTTTTTAGATGTCGCTACATCGGCAACTTGCGAGTAAATGATAATAAAAATAATGATGTAGGACACACAAAGCTACCGCTACACTGCGGAGGCGCACATAAATACAAAGAGATACGTTTAGTTTGTTAAATTAACACATCTGAAAATTATTAATTTAAATATACATAAATATATTCATGGTAATTTAGAGATAACACCAGAGATGCTTACATAGCGAAAGCTGAAGAACAAAGGACGATAAAAAACAAGAAGACATCTCCAATCTGACTGCAGAAAAAATGGAGAAGGCTTCTCTGTTCTTTAGTCTCATAGAAAATTTGATCACATACTTATTATCATTTGTGTCCTCTCTGGTACACACATATTTCATAAACACAAAGAAAGAAAAATTTTTTCGGTGTCTTCCATTCGCCACCTTGAGTGACTACGATACTGCTGTTACATGAGCAGTTATTCAAGTCATTTAAGTACAACAAAATAAAAACCTTGGTGTAAACAAGAAAAAACAATACACAATTTGACATGTTCCAAATAAACATTTTGACAAATCACTTTAATTGCCATGGGAGACACTTGTACAAGATACACTAACTTAAAATTTGAGTGCTATCATTGTTTTGAGGATAAGAGTTTAAGTCTGTTCAGTGATGTGTCTCCATTTGGGAATTGATGCAGTCACTGCTGGAGTGAAGTCGCAGTTGACTGGTATGCTGTCAATCGGTCGGTGATGACCGGCTGAGTACACTTCGCAGCAGAGGTGGGCATCGAGGTGTGGGCCGTCCAGGACCGCGGCCATGACAGCCGTGCGAGCCTTGCCTCGCGCTGCCGGTTCAGCCGGGGCAGCCGCATCGTGGTCCGGCGGGCCGCACAGTGCAGAGTCGTGCACAGAGGCCAGGCCCGCGAGTAGCTGCCGCACTGGCCTACAGCAGTCTCGGACCGATCAAGTGCCTGACGTCACCGCAAGGGCCGAGCAGTGCTGTTGCGAAAGCACCTGTATGCCACGGACACAGCAGAGTTGCGCGTAGAGACGCAGCCCACGACCCGCGGCCTCGCTGCTCCTCAGTGTGCGCGCCCGTGACGTCACTGCACCAGTGCCGGGCGCAAACACTGCTGTGCTGCGGCCTACGGCCTGTTGGTAGCGAGTCACAGGCTACGAGCGGTGAGTAGAGCAGAGTTTTTAGTGGAGTGATTGGATTTCTTCATTTTTTTAACGCACAAAATGAGCGAGGAAACTAAACGTGGTTTGCGGAAGAAGGTGCGCATGGCCAGAAAAAGAGAAGTAAAAGAAAAACTAATCGGTGGTGAGTAGAGAACCACACAGCCTGAAGTGAATCTTAATGTACAGTTTGGACCATGTTAAAGCCTATTGTGGATGGCGTTAAGAAAATCGTTCATTTTGTTAGCTGTTCGCTGTGCAGTGAAATTTACTCTCCTGCTGAATGGTCAAGTGGCACTTCGCACATTTCTCATCATCCATGAGTGTCTAATAAACAAGTGTCTTATGTCGACGAGAAATGGCTTTTTAAACCTGCTCAGGAGATAACTGACGAAAAATGAGTGGCTATGTGTCCACAAGACGTAAGGTCGTACGGAACTATAAAAGTCTTATGGATCTTGTTCAGGCGTTAATCGAGACTGCAAAAGGCCATCATGTCTCACTACACAATTGTGTCGCGGTACATGGCAGAAAGTGCTAAAAGCCTACGACATATAATTATAACTGAGGTAATTGCTCATATAACAGAAGGTCAATACTCAGCAACTACGGACATGTGGACATCCAGTGGAAGAAGAAACAATTACCTGGTATGTACTGTCTCTTGTTTCATTGACTGGACTCTCAGATCACGCATTTTGTTTACAACTCAGTTTCCAGATTAATTAAAAACGGGCGGTAACATACGAATTGATTTGTTTAGACGAGTTATGCCTCTTGGTATCCACCACTCTACTATGAACAACATCTGCACACGACTGATCAAGGTACTAACATAGTAGTTGCACTGCGTGATTATTCACGATTAAATTTTCCTGCCATATGCTAAATACAGGGCTACGAAATAATTTTTATGCGGAGTATATATGTGTCAACTGTCCATACGTTCATGGTCTTTTGACTGCGGCGAAAGAACGAGTCACTTACGTAAAGAAAAGTGGTCTTCTTAATGCTCTTGATAGATCACTGAGTCAGTCTAACGATACTTGCTGGAATAAAGAGCTGACAATGTTAGAATGTCTTCGTGCGAGAACCTCTCTGAGAGGAGGGAAATAGCCCAAAATGAAGGAACTGATATCACACTGATGAAAGAACTTTTCACTGTATGTGTGTAAGTTGCGTAGCGTGGTTGTAAAGGTTGGGGAGACTGTGCAGTTATTATAGGGAGGCAAAATAGTACAATAAACAATCATTTAAACAAATGAAACGAAATGCATCAAATAAAACAACAACAACAACAAATACTACTACTACTACTACTACTACCACCACTAATAATAATAATAATAATAATAATAATAATAACTAATATGCTCTCGAAACGATGACAAATTTGTAGAACCCGAGCAGCAAGAGAAGAAGCACTTATATTTTCTTGTACACAAGTGCAATGCGCCTGTCTTTTCTTTCCACGAATAAGTCTAGAAGTCGGTCTACGTAGATCTGGTCACTGGATAGCTCTCCAGGTAGTGTCTTTTCTATGGCTAACGTGCTAAAAAACGACAGCCGGATGTTGGAAATTGAATATCTCAAATAATTCTTCACTCGATGTGTATTTTCGACTTCTCGTTGCGTAATGAATAGTTCTTCACTCGTTTAAGAGCACTCATGCTTTGTTCACTACTTGCTGTAGTTGCAAGTTGGGTCAAAACCAAACGCAGGAACTTTGAACTTTTTCATAAACGGAGTCTAAATCATTGTCTACAATGTACTTTAAGAGAATTCTTGGAGATAAGTGTTTTTTCTCATCAGCGTTTACGTTACACAGTTCATTTTCAAGTTGTTCTTGTATGAAAAAAGAACATTTTTCTAATAATTGAAGCAGTTTGAACTTTGGGAATTCTTTTTGATAGTTCAGGAAACACTTTTCTTCCAAAAGTTCAACAAACTGAGTTTATGGAAACCTTTCCATCAGAACAATTTAAAAATCCCGTATCTCGTACGTTAGTGCCCTGAGGGATGTCTTTTGACTGTCACAGAGTGATAAGTTGCCATTTAAACGCAAGCTGCATTTAATGCATTCATCATCGAATGTTTCTGTTCCTAATTGTCGTACATTTGTTAAAACAGTTCTTATTTCGTCGTGGCAAGCTGTTATACTGTCAGATTTTGACTGAAGTACATTAAAGAGATGCTCAACATAAACCCAGAACCCTGGGTAGAATCAAAGCAAGAAGACAAACGTAGCAAAGATTCTGGGTCCCACTGAGAGTCTGTGTCATCAAATATATAATTAAAAACACTATATAGCCCTGAGAAATGACTAGATGTTCTTGAAACTGCCCTGGAACGGAAGTTCCAGCGAGTGTTGCTTGCACGTGGCAGTTTAAATCCTTTCTCAGTTAGCAATACAGTTCGTTTTGATGATTTGCTGAAAAACAAATGGAATGCAATAAGATTACTTACAAACATGCGTACTTGTCGAATGATTTTGGAGGCATGTAACAGTACTAAATTCAGTTGGTATATGTAACAATGAATAAACAGCGCATAGGGACAGAACTGCTTCACCAATTGTTGTAGTCCTCTTTCTCCGCCCGCCATTACGGAAGCGCAATCATATGTTTGACTAACAACTCTTCCTTCCACATTCCATTCTTTCAATAATGCATGAATAATGTTTGACAAACCTTCAGCAGTTTTATATCCAGAAACATCGTAAAATCCAGTTAATCTTTCCTCAATTTTGTCTCAAATACAGTACCTGAATATTATACTCATTTGAATCTTGCATGACACGTCTAATGTTTTATCAGCCTGAATGGAAATGAAATTGCAGTTCTGAATTTCAGATTATATTTCCTCATTAACTGTCAAAGTTATCATTTCTGTTACATCATTTTGTATATCTTAAAGGTTGAAGATGATGACAGATGGTCTCGGATTAACTGCTCTCCTTGAGCCAGCAAATCCAACAATTCCAGATAGTTACCTTTGTTGCTGGAGGATTCGTCTTCTCGGTGGCCGCAAAAGGCTAGTTCTTGTTTACAAAGAAATACAATTGCCTGAATAAGACGAGCCAATACTCTCCTGCTGGATGCTACTTGTTTGTTGTATTTTATTGCTGGCAGATGAGCGGCTTTATTGTACAAATGCCCTTACTGCATAATTTCTTTTCACAACCAAACAGAAGACATATATAACAATATAATCTGTGAAACTTCCTGGCAGATTAAAACTGTGTGCCCGACCGAGACTCGAACTCGGGACCTTTGCCTTTCGCGGGCAAGTGCTCTACCAACTGAGCTACCGAAGCACGACTCACGCCCGGTACTCACAGCTTTACTTCTGCCAGTATCCGTCTCCTACCTTCCAAACTTTACAGAAGCTCTTCTGCGAAACTTGCAGAACTAGCACTCCTGAAAGAAAGAATACTGCGGAGACATGGCTTAGCCACAGCCTGCGGGATGTTTCCAGTATGAGATTTTCACTCTGCAGCGGAGTGTGCGCTGATATGAAACTTCCTGGCAGATTAAAACTGTATGCCCGACCGAGACTCGAACTCGGGACCTTTGCCTTTCGCGGGCAAGTGCTCTACCAACTGAGCTACCGAAGCACGACTCATGCCCGGTACTCACAGCTTTACTTCTGCCAGTATCCGTCTCCTACCTTCCAAACTTTACAGAAGCTCTTATGCGAAACTTGCAGAACTAGCACTCCTGAAAGAAAGAATACTGCGGAGACATGGCTTAGCCACAGCCTGCGGGATGTTTCCAGTATGAGATTTTCACTCTGCAGCGGAGTGTTCGCTGATATGAAACTTCCTGGCAGATTAAAACTGTGTGCCCGACCGAGACTCGAACTCGGGACCTTTGCCTTTCGCGGGCAAGTGCTCTACCAACTGAGCTACCGAAGCACGACTCACGCCCGCTACTCACAGCTTTACTTCTGCCAGTATCCGTCTCCTACCTTCCAAACTTTACAGAAGCTCTTCTGCGAAACTTGCAGAACTAGCACTCCTGAAAGAAAGAATACTGCGGAGACATGGCTTAGCCACAGCCTGCGGGATGTTTCCAGTATGAGATTTTCACTCTGCAGCGGAGTGTGCGCTGATATGAAACTTCCTGGCAGATTAAAACTGTGTGCCCGACCGAGACTCGAACACGGGACCTTTGCCTTTCGCGGGCAAGTGCTCTACCAACTGAGCTACCGAAGCACGACTCACGCCCGATACTCACAGCATTACTTCTGCCAGTATCCGTCTCCTACCTTCCAAACTTTACAGAAGCTCTTATGCGAAACTGGCAGAACTAGCACTCCTGAAAGAAAGAATACTGCGGAGACATGGCTTAGCCACAGCCTGCGGGATGTTTCCAGTATGAGATTTTCACTCTGCAGCGGAGTGTGCGCTGATATGAAACTTCCTGGCAGATTAAAACTGTGCGCCCGACCGAGACTCGAACTCGGGACCTTTGCCTTTCGCGGGCAAGTGCTCTACCAACTGAGACAGGCAAAGGTCCCGAGTTCGAGTCTCGGTCGGGCACACAGTTTTAATCTGCCAGGAAGTTTCATATCAGCGCACACTCCGCTGCAGAGTGAAAATCTCATACTGGAAACATCCCGCAGGCTGTGGCTAAGCCATGTCTCCGCAGTATTCTTTCTTTCAGGAGTGCTAGTTCTGCAAGTTTCGCAGAAGAGCTTCTGTAAAGTTTGGAAGGTAGGAGACGGATACTGGCAGAAGTAAAGCTGTGAGTACCGGGCGTGAGTCGTGCTTCGGTAGCTCAGTTGGTAGAGCACTTGCCCGCGAAAGGCAAAGGTCCCGAGTTCGAGTCTCGGTCGGGCACACAGTTTTAATCTGCCAGGAAGTTTCATATCAGCGCACACTCCGCTGCAGAGTGAAAATCTCATACTGGAAACATCCCGCAGGCTGTGGCTAAGCCATGTCTCCGCAGTATTCTTTCTTTCAGGAGTGCTAGTTCTGCAAGTTTCGCAGAAGAGCTTCTGTAAAGTTTGGAAGGTAGGAGACGGATACTGGCAGAAGTAAAGCTGTGAGTACCGGGCGTGAGTCGTGCTTCGGTAGCTCAGTTGGTAGAGCACTTGCCCGCGAAAGGCAAAGGTCCCGAGTTCGAGTCTCGGTCGGGCACACAGTTTTAATCTGCCAGGAAGTTTCATATCAGCGCACACTCCGCTGCAGAGTGAAAATCTCATACTGGAAACATCCCGCAGGCTGTGGCTAAGCCATGTCTCCGCAGTATTCTTTCTTTCAGGAGTGCTAGTTCTGCAAGTTTCGCAGAAGAGCTTCTGTAAAGTTTGGAAGGTAGGAGACGGATACTGCCAGAAGTAAAGCTGTGAGTACCGGGCGTGAGTCGTGCTTCGGTAGCTCAGTTGGTAGAGCACTTGCCCGCGAAAGGCAAAGGTCCCGAGTTCGAGTCTCGGTCGGGCACACAGTTTTAATCTGCCAGGAAGTTTCATATCAGCGCACACTCCGCTGCAGAGTGAAAATCTCATACTGGAAATATAATCTGTTATTAACTGCATTTGCAGTCAGCCAAGCATATTTTTCGTACCAAGCTGTCTGAAAAGGGCGATTTTCTTTGGCTTCACTTAAAACTACACTCAGTATAGGAGTAGCTCGTTTGTCCTTCAATTCGCACATTTTTCGTACATTAATGTAGAAAAAGCCGTTTTCAATAAAAATTCTGTAAAGTGTTTCAGTTGCTGGCTCACTCATCTTGGCGACACAACGAAAATATGCACTAAAATCACACAAGAATGACTATGAACACAAACCGTGCGACTGTTCACTTCCGTGTTAAAAGTCAGCGTAGAAGCGGCAGAGACTAGCCTCGATACCTGCTACCAAGTGAAGCACAGCGGCCTTCGTGGAAGGGGAAGTGGAGGGGAGCCGAGAACTCCACTAACGCTCAGACGCACACAGCCAGGTAAGAGAAGGGAGGCGGAGACAGAGCAGTCGAGTCTCAAGCAGGCAGATACACCAATACTCAGGGTGCGGCGGCGCGGCCTACAAAGCTGACGCCTTCGTTCATTTAGTGCTCATAGTAGAAAGTTGTTTATATTTTTGCTATGAATTACTATTGCATCTTTTTTAAGCAAAAATACAGGGACGACTAAGTCTCGAAGTCTCCATTCATGCTACGCCATAGAAGTATGCTATTCTATTACTATAATTCTTATATGCAAACGTTTATTTTATAGCATTTAAAACATAAGGGTTTTTGTAGCTCTTCAAAGCGGCCTCCAAGCAATTAGAACCGGAGAAATCACCTACACTGCACCTTCTGTTGACAGGGACGATGACAATGTTAAAGCATTTGAGTCCCCAGGACAGAGAAGCTTCTGAAATCGGACTTTTTCATAAACGCCTCAAATGAGACTTAGATGAAAAGCTATTTGTCCAGAGATACTGTGAGGTAGCAAATTTTTTCTGGGCACCATTCCTCTTTTAAAAATGATATATGAAGATAAGAGGCGTAAAGTCATAAAAAGGATACAATAGTTTTCCTTCCTCATACTTCTCCAATCCCACAATACACTCTAACGACATTTTCCTCTACTGCATCTCCAACCGAATTTTCTCTTTGTTCTCGCTAGCGGCTTCAAACGGAAGTGGCTTACCTTTCCTTCTAGAAATAGGTATCTCAATGTACTCTGCTCTTCTGGAAGTTACAAAAAAAAAATAACAATAATAATGTTCCGCAATAGGAGAGACGCTCATTCCTACATGTTCCTCCACAACTGGTAACATGTGAATCCTTGGGAATCCATGTTGTCCTAAATGATAGTTCGAATTTTTGCCGTATATGCACTGAAATATGAATTTTGCTGTTCTCCGCTAAAAAGATGATAGGAGTAATGAGGCTAGAAATGTATTCCAGAGCCCCACCCCATCAGAGAACAAATCTTGTTGAAGCACATAAATTGTGCTACAAAATCTGCTGGACTGCTTTGTAAATCACAGCTTGTACCCATATAGTCCATAAGAAGTCTGTTGATTGGATGTGTTGTTGCTGGCCTACCAACGCCTTACTGTTGTGTCGTCGTTATTGTGGTGCCAGCCCCTTTCCTGGAGCACAATGTTGGAATTTGCCAGTGACATTGCTGCATCGGACTCAGATTGGAATGTATACCGCAGAGACAGGCTGGACAGTGAAGGAGGAGGCGTGTTTATAGTGATAAGACGTGGAATAGTATCGAAGGGAATTGACGGAGATCCGAAATATGAAATAATTTGGTGAAGGTCACGGTTAAAGCAGGGTCAGACATGGTAATTGGACGTCTCTATAGGCCTCCTGGCTCAGCAGCTGTTGTGGCTGAGCACTTGAAGGATAATTTGGAAAATATTTCGAGTAGATTTACTCACCATGTTTTAGTTCTGGGTGGAGATTTTAACTTGCCGGATATAGACTGGGAGACTCAAACGTTCATAACGGATGGCAGGGCAAAGGGTCCAGTGAAATTTTTTTAAGTGCTTTATCTGAAAACTACCTTGAGCAGTTAAGCAGAGAACCGACTCGAGGCGATAACATATTAGACCTTCTGGTGACAAACAGACCCGAACTATTTGAAACAGTTAACGCAGAACAGGGAATCAGCGATCATAAAGCGAATACTGCATCGATGCTTTCAGACGTAAATAGAAATATTAAAAAGATTGTGAACATTTTTCTGTTTAGCGAAAGTGACAAAAAGCAGATTGCAAAGTACCTGATGGCTCAACATAAAAGTTTTGTCTCAAGTACAGATAGTGTTGAGGATCAGTGGACAAAGTTCAAAACCATCGTACAATATGCGTTAGACGAGTATGTGCCAAGCAAGATCGTAAGAGATGGAAAAGAGCCACCGTGGTACAACAACCGAGTTAGAAAACTGCTGCGGAAGCAAAGGGAACTACACAGCAAACATAAACATAGCCAAAGCCTTGCAGACAAACAAAAATTACTCAATGCGAAAAGTAGTGTGAGGAGGGCTACTCGAGAGCCGTTCAATGAATTCGAAAGTAAAGTTCTATGTACTGAATTGGCAGAAAATCCTAAGAAATTTTGGTCTTATGTCAAAGCGGTAGGTGGATCAAAACAAAATGTCCAGACACTCTGACCAAAATGGAACTGACACAGAGGGTGACAGACTAAAGGCCGAAATTCTAAATGTCTTCTTCCAAAGCTGTTTCACAGAGGAAGACTGCACTGTACTTCCTTCTCTAGATTGTCACAAAGTTGACAAAATGGTAGATATCGAAATAGATGACAGAGAGATAGAAAACAATTAAAATCGCTCAAAAGAGGAAAGTCCGCTGGACCTGACGGGATACCAGTTCGATTTTGCACAGAGTACGCAAAGGAACTTGCCCCCCTTCTTGCAACGGTGTACCGTAGGTCTCTAGAAGAATGAAGCGTTCCAAAGGATTGGAAAAGGGCACAGATGATACCCTTTTTCAAGAATGGACGTCGAACAGATGTGCAGAACTATAGACCTGTATCTCTAACGTTTATCAGTTGTAATCATTAGTTGTATAATGACGTTTCTGGAGACTAGAAATCTACTCTGTAGGTATCAGCATGGGTTTCGAAAAAGACGATCGTGTGAAACCCAGCTCGCGCTATTCGCCCACGAGAGTCAGAGGGCCATAGGCACGGGTTCCCGGGTAGATGCCGTGTTTCTTGACTTCCGCAAGGCGTTCGATACAGTTCCCCACAGACGTTTAATGAACAAAGTAAGAGCATATAGACTATCAGACCAGTTGTGTGATTGTATTGAAGAGTTCCTAGATAACAGAACGCAGCATGTCATTCTGAATGGAGAGAAGTCTTCGGAAGTAAGAGTTATTTCAGGTGTTTCTCAATGGAGTGTCGTAGGACCGTTGCTATTCACAATATACATAAATGACCTCGTGGATGACATCCGAAGTTCACTGAGGCTTTTTGCGGATGATGCTGTGGTATATCGAGAGGTTGTAACAATGGAAAATTGCACTGAAATGCAGGAGGATCTGCAACGAATTGACGGTTATCATTTAGCTACAATGAAGCAGGTCAGCAACTGGAAGCAGTTAATCCCATAAATTATCTGGGAGTACGCATTAGGAGTGATTTAAAATTTAATGATCATATAAAGTTGACCGTCGGTAAAGCAGATGCCAACAGATTCATTGGAAGAGTCCTATGGAAATGCAATCCGAAAACAAAGGAAGTAGGTTACAGTACGCTTGTTCGTCACTGCTTGAATACTGCTCAGCAGTGTGGGATCAGTACAAGATAGGGTTGATAGAAGAGATAGAGAAGATTCAACGGAGAGCAGCGCGCTGCGTTACAGGATCATTTAGTAATCGCGAAAGCGCTACGGAGATGATAGATAAACTCCAGTGGAAGACTCTGAAAGAGACTGCCCAGTAGCT
Source organism: Schistocerca gregaria (assembly GCF_023897955.1). Classification (NCBI taxonomy): domain Eukaryota; kingdom Metazoa; phylum Arthropoda; class Insecta; order Orthoptera; family Acrididae; genus Schistocerca; species Schistocerca gregaria. The sequence goes on along the minus strand of NC_064931.1, from coordinate 396,114,362 downwards.
CGGTACGGGCTTTTGTTGAAGTTTTGAGACCATACCTTCACCGAGGAGTCAAGCAGTATATTGCTCCCTCCTACGTATATGTCGCGAAGAGACCATGAGGATAAAATCAGAGAGATTAGAGCCCACACAGAGGAATACCGACAATCCTTCTTTCCACGAACAATACGAGACTGGAATAGAAGGGAGAACCGATAGAGGTACTCAAGGTACCCTCCGCCACACACCGTCAGGTGGCTTGCGGAGTATGGATGTAGATGTAGATGTAGAAATGGTGTTTGGTTTGCTCTGAGCTGGCCGATTCCCAAGATCTTTTGCAACAGGCATGGTAACATCACAATTTTACTCACTAGCGCCGAAAAATAGTGGTGGCACTGCAGATCGAATAATTGATAAGAACATACTGAGTCGAAATAGAGAAAACAAGAAATTCGTGGCACAACTTCGTTTCATAGGGCATATCTTGAGGCATCAAGGAATTGTCAGTTTGGTAGTGGAGGGAAGTGTGTATATGTGGGTATTGGGGATGGGGAAAGGGGTGTTAAAATTGTAGAGGGAGACAAAGTCTTGAATACCGTTAGCAGGTTCAAACTGATGCACATTGCATTAGCTTTGCAGCGCTGAAGAGGCTTGCAGAGAATAGAGTAGCTTGGGCAGCTGCATCAAACCAGTCTTCAGACTGAAGACGACAACAACAATATTGAGGAAGGGGGCGTGAGGGAGAGGTAGGCTTCTGGTCCACAATTTTGCAATTTCTTTACTGGGAGGACTCACGAGTGACATAGATCTCGTGTGATTCAGCGCCCTCGGCTGTTGACATAGCAAAAGACATTTCTATATTGGTCTAAATTAATGGCGCTGCTCATTCTCGTATGAAAAACGGTATTTACCTTACACTGTTGGCCGATGCAACGAACTGATGTAGGTGTTCTTGTAGTATTTTGTTGTTGTATACAGATGCGTCTCTGGTATGACGTTAAACTGCAACCATACAAGTAGTGCCCACAGTATAAGTGGTCCCTATCCAACAATAGCAATAACCTCTCTGGTAGGTGGATGAGCGAGTGGAAGTTGTGAGCTGTAACTGTTACCTTGTTGCTTCTGAAGGTGGAAGGAAGATAGAGAATGTAAAGAAAATAGTCGTGATCACTTACCACTTACCAGCAGGTAGTCGGCTCAGTAATGGCAATTGAAATTAACTGCGCAGTGCTTGTTGATTTCTGTTGTTAATTCCTATTACCCCAGGATGGTGTTCGAGAGAAACGCAAAGTTACAGATGCGGCTCCAATGTAATTTTCATAAGGCAAGTGCATAACGCGATCGGTCAATCGAATTTTGCTATATAGTTTATTGAGTATCGGATTTCGTTTTTTAAAGACTGTAGGTTCTTTGGCGCACCATAAATGATCTGATAAATTGCTAATCATTTTTTGAATCACACTAATGGCGGACGGGCTCCAAGTCAGCAGTTTTGCATTTCTTTTACGAATATCTGTATACAAAGCTGATAAAGACATTAATACAAAGAGATATGTTTAGTTTGTTAAATTAATACATCTGAAAGGTATTAATTTAAATAGATTCAAATACGACGGGCGTTTGAAAGGTCTGTGCAAAGTCCGAGAGATGCCACCACCGGCGCCTATCGCGGTCATGTTTAGTTAGCAGTATCTTTGGAAAGAACGCACACCAAGTTTGAGCCATATTGGTCCATTTCTTTGTGTTTGGCATTCTTGTAAATCAAGGAAGTCGAGTGATTGTCAAAAAATGGAAGAAAAATAATTTCGTGTGGTGATTAAACTTTACTTTATGAAAGGCACAACGCCTCAGGAGACTAAAGAGAAGCTTGATAAACATTACGGTGACTCTGCGCCATCGATTAGAACAGTTTATAAGTGATATCAAAATTTTAGGAGTGGCCGTATGGGCACAAGTGATGCTGAACTTTGTGGACACCCTCTGGAGGTTACGACTACAGAAATCATTGATAAAATCCATGATATGGTGATAGATGTCAGAACATATTTTGCAAGATCATTTGTACATGAGAAAGCTATCCGCAAGATGCGTTCAGCGATTCCGCATGCTTGACCAAAAACGGAATTGTGTGAAGTGCTGCAAGGATGGTTTGCAGCTGTTCAGAAGAATCTGTAGGACTTTGAGCGTCGTTTCGTAACTGCGGATGCAACATAGATACATAACTATACTCCTCAGACCAAACAACAATCTAAACAATGTGAAACGTCCCCTTAGAAAAATTTTACACGACTGTGCTTAAACTGACACACAATATTTTTTTGCGCAACGCAATCTGACTTCCAAAAATCCCTACGAAAGAATGGCCCTGATTAACATTAACATATACGTTTCACAAATCACTTACCTCACAAAAATCTTCGTTATTCAAGCTACTGCAATACAGCGAGCACCACTACTGCCAGCTAAATAAACGATTCAAACTACTGAAAGCACTAACTACTGATAGGCATAGTTAGCAAATGAAAGATTTTGATAGAGAACAAACAATGTGTTTAACTTAATATTCATAATATATATAGCAGTTCATGACATCCAGTCTTACAAATTTCAAAACCCCGCCATCTCTCTCCCCACGTCCACCACTGCTGCCGGCTCACCTCCAACTGCGCAACGCTACGCGCTGTTAGCATCCAGCTGCCGCTGCCCAACACTACAATGGCGAGTATTACAACAATGCCAACCAGCCACAGACTGCACACGGCACAGCCAGTGATTTTCATACAGAGCGCTACGTGGCGGCGGCGTTACCAATAAAAAAACTAAACAGCCTACTTACAAATGGGCTACCAAGGGAGAATCTGCACCAAAAAAGGCGAAGACCATTCCTTCGGCCGTAAAGGTTTTGGCGACTTTCTTTTGGGATTCGCAAGTGATAACCTCTTCCAGTATCTGCAAAAAGGTATAACTATTACAAGTGAACATTATTCATCATTTTTGGACCGTTCTTTTCCATCACGAGAATGCACCAGCAAACACATCAGCAGCTGTGGTTGAAAATTTATGGAAATAGGATTCCAACTCCCCCCCACCGCACCCCAACATATTTCCCAGACTTGGCTCCCTCGGACTAGTATTTGTTCCCCAAACTGAAGAAATGGCTGACACGGCAAAGACTTTATTCAAACGAGGAGGTGATTGCAGAAACTATTAGCTATTTTGCAGACTTGAACAGTTCCTATTATTCGGAAGGGGTCAACAAATTAGAACAGCGATGGACGAAGTGAATAAGTTTAAATGGAGACTGTGTTGAAAAACAAAAGATGTTCAACCCAAACATATAAGCAATTTCTTTTTATACTTTTCAAACGTCATTCCCATTTTCATAGCTCTTAAGAGCTAACAAGATAGCTGCATACACAGCGAAAGCTGAAGAACAAAGAACGATATGAAACAGGAAGGCATCTGCTAGCTGATCGCAGAACAAATGTGAAGGCTTCTCTGCTCTTCCTGATCGTAGAAAGTATTACATGTACTTAATAACATTTGTGGACTCTCTGGTACACACATATTTCTTAAACATAACGAAAGAGAATTTTTCTTCATGTCTTACGTTTTCCTATGACGTATTTGACTACGACACTGGCTATTACATGAGTAGTCATTCAAGTCGTCAGTACAACAAAATTACAAGATTGGTGTATACAAGAAAAAACAATAGACAATTTGAAATGTTTAAATAAACAGTTTGTCAAATCATTTTCATTGGCACAGGAGATATTTGTGCAAGACAGAGTAACTTAAAATTTCAGAGGAATCATTGTTCCGAGGATAAGAGGTTAAGTCAGTTCAGGGACGTTTCTCTAGTGCACTTTGTAGCAGAGGTGGGCATCGAGCGCGGTTCCTCCCGGACCGTAGCCATGACTGACGAGCGAGCCTTGCCTCGCGCTGCCGGTTCAGCCGGAACAGCAGCATCGAGTCCGACAGGCAGCACGGTGCAGAGTCGTGCACAGAGGCCCGGCCCGCGAGCTGCGTCCGTACTGGACTACAGCAGACTCGGGCCGAGCGAGTCCCTGACGTCACCTGAAAGGCGGAGCAGTGCTGTTGCGAAAGAAACTGTATGCCACGGCCTCAGCCCACGGGCCGCGCACTCACTGCTCCGCACTGAGCGAGCCCGTGACGTCACTGCACCAGTGCCTTGCGCAAGCACTGGCGTGCTGCGGCCTACGGGCTGTCGGTAGTGCTGCCCGCAGTTGCGAGCTACGGGCTACTAGCGGTGAGTGGAGCAGTGTTCAGTGGAGTGGTGGGATTTCTTCATTTTTGCCGTAACGCACAAAATGAGCTGGGAAACTAAACGTGGTCTGAAGAGGAAGGAGCGCATGTCAAGAAAAAGGGAAGAAAAGGAAAAATTAACCAGTGATGAGTAGAGAACCACACAGCTTGAAGCAAATCTTAAAAGTTCAGTTTGGACCGTGTCAAAGCCTAGTGTGAATGGCGTCAGGAAAACCGTTTCTTTTTTTTGCAGTTCGCTGTCCTGTGAAATTTACTCTATTGCTGAAGGGTCAAGTGACACATCACACATTTCTCGCCATCCATGAGCGTCTAATAAACAAGGGTCTTATGTGGACCAGAAACGGCTTCCTAAACCTGCTCAGGAGGTAACTGTCGATAAATGCGTGGCTATGTATGCACGAGACGTAAGGTCGTACAGAACAATAAGATGTGAGGGTCTTAAGGATCTTGTTCAGACGTTAATTCTCACTGCAGAGGCCATTACGTCTCAACCCACAACTGTGTCGTGGTACATGGCAGAAAGTGCTAAAAGCCTACGAAATATAATTATGACTGAGGTAATTGCTCATATAACAGAAGGTGAATGCTCAGCAACTACAGACATCTGGACATCCAGTGAGAGTAGAAACAACTATCTGGCATATACTGTCTCCTGTGTCGTTGACTGGACTCTCAGATCTCGAAATTTTCTTTAAAACTCAGTTTAGAGATGAATCAAAAACGCTCGGTAACAATATAAGAGGATAGTTTAGACGATTTATGTCTCTTGGTATCCAACACTCTACTTTGAGAAACTTTCAGCACACAACTGATCTAGATACCAACATTGTCGTTGCACTGCGCGATTATTCACGACTGTATTGTTCCTGCCATATGCTAAATACAGGGCTACGAAATAATTTTGATGCGGAGTATATATTCGTCAATTGGCCATACGTTCATGGTCTTTTGACTCCTGCGATAGAACGCGTCACTTACGTAAAGAAAAGGAGCCTTCTTAATGCTCTTGATTGATCACTGAGCCATTCTAACGATACTCGCTGGAATAAGCACCTGACAATGTTAGAATGTCTTTGTGCGAGTAGCTCCCTGAGAAGAGAGAATTAGCCCAAAATGAAAGAACTGAAAATTCGCTGATGAAAGAACGTTTTCACGTTATATATACTATTCAATTACTGTAATTCGTATGGGCAATCGTTTATTTTTTTTTTAGCTTTTAAAAGATAAGGGTATTTGTAGCTCTTCAAAGCGGCTTCCAAGGAATTAAAACTGGGGAAATCACCTACACGTTAACCAACATATCACTTACGTAAAGAAAAAATGTCTTCTTAATGCTCTTGATAGATCACTGAGCAGTCTACGATACTCGCTGGAATAAGCAGCTGACAATGTTAGAATGTCTTTGTACGAAAAGCTCGATGAGAATGGAGAAATAACCAGAAATAAAGGAACTGATATCATGCTGATGAAAGAACGTTTTACGGTATGTATGCTATTCTATTAATGTAATTATTATACGCAATCGTTTATTTTATAGCTTTTAAAACATAATGGTTTTTGTAGCACTTCAAAGCAGCGTCCAAGCAATTAGAACTGGAGAAATCACCTACACTGCACCTTCTGTTGACATAGACGATGACAATGTTAAAGCATTTGAGTCAGGCGCCCCAAGACAGAGTAGCTTCTGAAATCGGACTTTTACATAAACGTCTCAAATTATACTTAGATGAAAAGCTATTTGTCCTGAGATGCTGTGAGGAAGCAACTTTCCTCTAGCGACCAATCATCATTTAAAAATGGTATCTGAAGATAAGAGGCTTAAAGTCATTAAAAGGATACAATAGTTTTACTTCCTCATACTTCCCCAATCCCACAATTCACTAACGATATTTCCCATTACTGCATCTCCAACCTTCCTTTCTCTTTGATCACGCTAGTGGGTTCAAACGGAACTGGCTTACCTTTCAATCTATAAATAGTTATCTCAATGTACTCTACTCTTATGGAAGTTACAAAAGTAACATTTAATGTTCTGAAATAGGAGATACGCTCATTCCTACATGTTCCTCCACAACTAGTAACACGTGAATCCTTGGGAATCCATGTTGTCCTAAATGAAAGTTAGAATTTTTTTCCATATATGCACTGAAATATGAATTTTGCTGTCCTCAGGTAAAGAGAAGAGAGGTATAATGAGGCTGGACATGTATTTCAGAGCCCCACCACATCAAAAAACAAATCTTATTGAAGAACATAAATTCTGTTACTCCAGCCGCTGGGTTACTAGTTGTGCAATGGGAAGATGGAAGTGAAACATTATGGTAGCCTACACTCGATGGTATTCACCATCTACACCGAACAAGCAGTAAAGCATACAAGGATAAATTTGTAAACAGAATTTAATATCAGGGAGAAGCAATAAACATTTTGAAATTTACCAGTGACACTGCAATTCTGTCAGAGACAGCAAAGAACTTGGAATAACAGTTGAGTGGAACAGACAGTGCCCTGGAAAGTGAATATGAGATAACCCTCAATGGATCTAAATGAAAGGTAATGGAACGTATTCTAATTAAACCTAGCAGTACCAACGGATTTTCCATAACGTGTACTACGAAAGGGGGGCGTAATATGTAACCAACAAAAAGATATATGGGTTTCGTTAATTTTCGTTGTCTTTTACGCACAAGATACTTTTTATAGATACACTAATGTGTAAGATGTGTCCTAAACCTGAAAATATGAGTATCACACCGGTTCTGAAAATTCGCATCCACAGACCAGACCAAAATTTGTACGTTAAGTTTTACTGAAAAATTTAAAACAATTACGGAATCTGGTAGAAGACATCATTAAAAATCACAATTATATTTTTTTTTCAAAACGTTAAAATATAATGTACATGACCAGATTACAGTGTTCTGGAAACGTAGCCCTCACCCTTGGTAATGCGAGGGTTACATCAGGTATTGTTAAGGGAATCAGATTACGCAATGAGACACTATAGGACAATAGGGCATAAAAATAACTGATGATGGCCGAAGAACAGAGAATATAAAATGAAGACTGGCTATAGCAAGAAAAGTATTAGTGATGAAGGGGGATTTGCTTACATCCAACATAAATTTAAGTGATAGGAAGTATTTCCTGAAGGTATTTGTGTGGTTTCGTAGATGCTACTCCAGGCGGGTGTAAAAATGAATGTGCGCAATGGAAAATACTGAACGCGAAAATGAAGATTTTGCCCTGTCTGACTACCCCCTGAAGCAGATCTTAGGATCTCTCCACAGTGATAGTATTTCCTCCTTCTTCCTCTTTAACATATAAATTACAACATGAAAATAAGTGAATGATTAAGGGAACAAGTAACTACTAAATAATAAAAGTTATTTCTGCTTATACATTTACTGTAAATTAAAACCCCTTGATATATTACAGATGTTTACATGTCGATGTGCAATAGACATAAGAGATACAAATGAATTTCCTGATTAATATTGTTGATCAACTGCACAAATCTGCCCCTTTTTGTGGCTACGCGATCTAATATAAATAACGCGAGATGACTGACATTATCTACATCCCAAACACTAGACGACACTACTTTCAAATATGATCTATAGTGGTGTGCAACGTCAGTGGAAATAAAACTTACATGATCACACCTTTCTAGCTTTATAGCCCTAATAAGCCGAAGCAATTAGCAATATCACCGTATGTACTGCGTCCCATGCGTCGGAGTGATGGTTCTCGCGCACGTCTGCGACGATGGAAGAACTCCAGCTACAAAATAAAAAACTCATTAAACAATAGGACGGCAGAAGGTGGTCCTTTGACTAGTATAATGGAATACTATCTTCTCCTCTCTGTGTCCTACAGATAAATAACGCGAATTTCAAATCACAAGGATGGAATTTAGCTGCCTCACCGTCATTATTGACAGAAGAAGTGCTCTCAGTCGCTGAACGCTGCGTACTCAACAATGACTCTCTAACCGGAGGCGAAGAGTAGTATAAGTTATCAACACCTTCGGCCCCCTTAAGAAACTTTCCAGTGCCTTGTGTCACTATATCATGCAATTTAAGCCTTAGTGATTTTGCCCTCATTTGTCCTATCATGATAAGCGAACCTTACGACAGTATTTTACTGGTGACAGTTTCCCCAGGTTGAATATTATGTCCCCGAGTTCCACCGCGAGTGACCGAAAGTCAGTTTCGGCATTATGCTTGATGAGAAAGTCTAGCCCTGGGATTGCACAGCAGCCTTCGCCTGCATCACCCATTACACTGCAAGTGTTGTCACTTTCGTCAATCCCCTGGTCCAGTGGCAAAAGCCTTTTCGGGCCTATCCTAAACCTTGCAGACACATTTCCTCTTTCTTCTGCTCCCACCTTCTGAGCAGGCAGTGCTGTCACAGACGGTTAGCACACTTGACTCGCTTTCGGGAGGACGACGGTTCAATCCCGAGTCCGGTCATCGTGATTTAAGTCTTCCGTGATTCCCCTAAATCTCTCCAGGCAAATGCCGGGATGGTTTCTTTGAAAGAACACGTCCGACTTCCTTCCCCGTCCTTCCCTAATCCAATGAGACCGATGACCTTGCAGTTAGGTCTCCTCCCCCCCCCCTCCCAAACAACCCCAACCATGAAACTTCCTGGCAGATTAAAACTGTGTGCCCGACCGAGACTCGAACTCGGGACCTTTGCAAAGGTCCCGAATTCGAGTCTCGGTCGGGCACACAGTTTTAATCTGCCAGGAAGTTTCATATCAGCGCACACTCCGCTGCAGAGTGAAAATCTCATTCTGGAACCCCAACCATTTCAGTACCCAAAACATCTGCAATACAATCAGCCTTATTGATTGCTCTCCGTGCAACCTCCTAAGTATCTACAGCAAAATTACGGTCGGGAGTAGCAGTCTGCAAGACGCTAAAATCATCGGCAGGTGCACTTTCCTCCACATCTGGTCCAGGCTGCAAAAATTCGCAATCTCTGCCAGGGTATACCTTACTAACTATGCAAACAACAAACGAGGACAAAAAATCAGTAAAACAACAAGGACACTTAATCTAATTCTACCCTAACACTTATTGTAACTTAACTTCTCCACGTGAGCGGCTACTCATGACTACTACTTTACGCGCTTAAATGCAGCGAGCCACATTTATAGCTCAAAATGAAATTCATTGCCAACTGAAAACGGAGGAAACTACCACAAAACTCCGACTTCTCGACAAAACTCATCTTCTCCACCTAAGAAGCTACGCATGGTTAACACCTTATACACTTTCAGACAATTAGCCACACTCATTGATGATAGGCAAAAGTAACGTTCATATTTACACATCTTCAGAACCCAGTCTGTGTTTACTTACCACATGTCACACATGAAAACAGAACTGAAATGATGGGAAACGGTGGACTGACTTGACGTGATACTCGTAGCGGAAAAAAAGAAGGTTCAGCGCAATGACCCACTCCATACTGGTGTTGTCTGTCGACGAACCTGCAACCCTGAGGTAGTCGAGAGTCATCGTCTCCAGGTAGGGTGACTGGTAAGGTTCCTCTGTCACTGAAATTTAGTGGTGACACACACTTCTGACAACAAAATGTAGATGTCGCCCAAGGGCGAAGCAGGCGGCAAAAGACTTCCCAAGCGGCCTCACGTAAGGCCTCCCCGGTTTGTCTGACAAACAGGTTCCAAGCACTGTCTGTGACTGAAGCTGCCGCTGAGCCAGATGCTGTCGCCTGTCCTGTTTCAGAGGAAACCACTAAGCCTGCAAAATCCGGGCAATAGCAGTGGGTGGCATTATTGGTACATGGGAGCTCGCTCGTTAGGCGCGCTATGGGACTCCTTAGGGCCTTGCTGACAAGGCGGGTAAGAAAACCAATGTGCAGCACAGGGTGCAGCCACCTGCAGGTGGTTGCTCATGTCAGTACCAGTGATGTGAGTCACTTTCGATCAGAAGAGATTCTCTCTGGCTTCTAGCGGCTAACAGAAGTGGTAAAGGCTGCCAGGTTAGCTTGCAAGATGAAAGCAGGGCTGACCATTTGCAGCATAGTCGACACGACCGATTGCAGACATCTGGTTCAGAGCCGAGTGGTGGGTCAATCTGAGGTTCAAACGGTTCTGTGACAGTGTAGGCTGCAGATTCTTCGACTTGCGCCAACGGATGGCTGGGTTTGGGGGTCCGCTGAATAGGTCAGGTGTCCACTATACGCAGGAGGCGGCTACACGGGTAGCAGGGGCTTTGTGGCGTGGATTGGGCGGTTTTTTTAGGTTAGAGGGTCTCGGGAAAACACAAGAAGGTCTTCAGTCACAAAGGGTGCAAGCTGAACACAGGAAGAACGTTGATACAGGAACCATTGTTATTTTTTTTGTTTTTTGGGTCATCAGTCTACTGACTGGTTTGATGCGGCCCGCCACGAATTCTTCCCCTGTGCTAACCTCTTCATCTCAGAGTAGCACTTGCAACCTACGTCCTCAGTTATTTGCTTGACGTATTCCAATCTATGTCTTCCTCTACAGTTTTTGCCCTATACAGCTCCCTCTAGTACCACGGAAGTCATTCCCTCATGTCTTAGCAGATGTCCTATCATCCTGTCCCTTCTCCTTATCAGTGGTTTCCACATATTCCTTTCCTCCCCGATTCTGCGTAGAACCTCCTCATTCCTTACCTTATCAGTCCACCTAATTTTCAACATTCGTCTATAGCACCATATCTTAAAAGCTTCGATTCTCTTCTGTTCCGGTTTTCCCATAGTCCATGTTTCACTACCATAGAATGCTGTACTCCAGACATACATCCTCAGAAATTTCTTCCTCAAATTAAGGCCGGTATTTGATATTAGTAGACTTCTCTTGGCCAGAAATGCCTTTTTTGCCATAGCGAGTCTGCTTTTGATGGCCTCCTTGCCCCGTCCGTCATTGGTTATTTTACTGCCTAGGTAGCAGAATTCCTTAACTTCATTGACTTCGTGACCATCAATCCTGATGTTAAGTTTCTCGCTGTTCTCATTTCTACTACTTCTCATTACCTTCGTCTTTCTCCGATATATATTGGTATAACAGTTGCAATTTGTCGTAGTTGTGTTGGGAAAGTACCAGAGCTCCAAGCGCTAATAGAAATCACTGATTCTCAAATCGTTATAGGCACTGAAAGCTGGCTAAAATCGGATATAAGCTCAGCCAAAATGTTTGCGAAGACCTAACGGTGTGCCAGCCGCAGTGTCCAGGCGGATGTAGGCTTTTCAGTCTGGAGCTGCGAGATTGCTACAGTCACAGGTTCGAATCTTGCATCGGGCATGGATGTGTGTGATGTCCTTAGGTTGGTTAGGTTTAAGTAGTTCTAAGTTCTAGGTGACTGATAACCTATGATATTACGTCCCATAGTGTTCAGAGCCAGTTTTAAACCTAACGGTGTTCCGAAAAGATAGGCTAAACACCGTTGGCGGTGGTGTGTTTGCTGCTGTCAGAAGTAGTTTAACATGTCGCGAAACTGAAGTAGATACTTCCTGTGCGTTAGTATGTGCAGAGGTCATTGTTGGCAACCGGAATAGTATAATAATTGGATGCTTTTACTTACCTCGAAGTTCATATGATACAGTTGCTTAAAGGTTCAAAGAAAACTTGAGTTTGATTTCAAACACGTACCCGACTCATACGATAATAGTTGATGGTGACTTTAATTTACCCTCGATATGTTGGCGAATATACATGTTTAATTCCGAAGTGTGCATAAAATATCATCCGATATTTTGCTAAACGCATTCTCCGTAAATTATTGGGAGCAGTTAGTTCATGAGCCCACGCGAATGGTAAACAGTTATAAAAACACATTTGACCTCTTAGCAATAAATAATCCTGAGTTAATAACGAGCATCAAAAGCGATATACGGATTAGTGAACATAGGGTTGTCGTAGCGAGACTGAATATTGCAATTCATAAGTCCTCGAAAAATAAGTGAAAAATATACCTTTTCAAAAAAGCAGATAAAAATTCACTTGACGCCTTCCTGAGAGACAATCTCCACTCATTCCAAATTAATAATATAAGTGTAGGCCAGATGTGGCTTAAATTCAAAGAAATAGTATCGGCAGCAACTGAGAAACTTATAACAAATAAACAAACAAACAACGGAGCTGATCCTCCTTGGTACAATAAGCGGGTTAGAACACTGTTGCAGGTACAACGAAACCGCCGCTCGGGATTAGCCGAGCGGTCTCGGGCGTTGCAGTCATGGACTGTGCGGCTGGTCCCGGCGGAGGTTCGAGTTCTCCCTCGGGCATGGGTGTGTGTGTGTATTTGTCCTTACGATAATTTCGGTTAATTAGTGTGTAAGCTTAGGGACTGATCACCTTAGCAATTAAGTCCCATAAGATTTCACACACATTTAAACATTTTTTTGAACAACGAAACAAAAATGCCAAATTTCAACACAAGCAAAATCCCCAAGATTGGCGATCCTTTACAGGAGCTCGAAATTTAGCGCGGAGTTCAATGCGAGACGCCTATAACAGTTTCCACAACGAAACTTTGTCTCGAAACCTGGCAGAAAATCCAAAAAGATTCTGGTCGTTTGTGAAGTACGTTAGCGGCAAGAACCAATCAATGTCTTCTCTACGCGATAACAATGGAGATACTATCGAAGACAGTGCTGCCAAATCAGAGTTACTAAACACAGCCTTCTGAAATGCCTTCACAAAAGAAGACTAAATATCCCAGAATTAAAATCGAGAACAGCTGCCAACATGAGTAATGTAGAAGTAAATATCCTCGAAGTAGTGAAGCAACTCAAATCACGCAATAAAAGCAAGACTTGTGGTCCAGACTGTATACCAATTAGGTTCCTTTCCGAGTATGCTGATGCATTAGCTCCATACTTAACAATCATATACAACCGTTCGCTCGACGAAAGATCCGTACTCAAACACTCGAAAGTAGCACAGGTCTCACCAACATTCAAGAAAGGTAGTAGGAGTAATCCACTAAATTACAGGCCCATATCGTTAACATCGATATAAAGCAGGATTTTAGAACATAAATTGTGTTCGAACATTAAGAATTACCTCGAAGGAAACCGTCTATTGACATACAGTCAACACTGGTTTAGAAAACATCGTTCCTGTGAAACACAACTAGCTCTTTATTCACACGAAGTGCTGAGGGCTATTGACAAGGGATTTCAGATCGATTCCATATTCCTGGATTTCCGGAAGGTTTTGACACTGTACCACGCAAGCTGCTCGTAGTGAAATTGCGTGCTTATGGAATGTTGTGTCAATTGTGTGACTGGATTTGAGATTTCCTGTCAGAGAGGTCACAGTTGGCAGTAATAAAAGGAAAGTCATCAAGTAATACAAAAGTGATTTCAGGCGTTCCCCAAGGTAGCGTTACAGGCCCTTTGCTGTTCCTTATCTATATAAACGATTTGGAAGACAATCTGAGCGGCCGTCTTCGGTTGTTTGCAGATGACACTGTCGTTTATCGACTAATAAAGTCATCAGGAGTTCAAAACACTTAGAAAATGAGACCTACCAACTAAAGAGGACTCTACGCTACAAGTGGATACTACGCTTGCCCGTCCTCTTTTAGAATACTGCTGCGCAGTGTGGGATCCTTACCAGAGAGGACTGACTGAGCAGCACGTTTTGTGTTATCATGAAATATGGGAGAGGGTGTCACAGAAATGATACACGATTTGCGCTTGAAATCATGAAAAGAAAGATAATTATCGTTGCGACGGAACCTTCTCGCGAAATTCCAATCACCAACTTTCTCCTCTGAATACGAAATTATTTAGTTGACACCGACCTAAATAGGGAGGAACGATCACAACGATAAAATAATGGAAATCAGGGCTCCTACGGAAAGATATTTTTTCCGCGCGGTATTGACATTGGAATAATGGAGAATTGTGAAGGTGGTTCAATGTGGTTCAATGAACCTTCTGCCAGGCACATAAATGTCATTTGCAGACTATCAATGTAGATGTAGACGTACATGTGCAGGTCTGAGTTGAGGTGGTGGACTGATGTCGGGATGATGATCGATGGCTGCTCATAAAAATTTCACTATTAGTCATGCATTTTACTGAAGATCAAACTAGAATATTCTGTGGTGCAACGTCCTCCATAACGTGTGCTGAAGTCAGCGAGTGTTAAGGAACTGACACAACACGTGGCCATGGTCTCAGGCGACTGCCTTCTAAGTCGGAAGGCTGCTTGCACCTAGTAGTTGGCATGAAGGTGGCCCTCTGGCTGGAAGATGCTAAGCCACAGCACTGATCTTAAAACCAGAAGCAGGGGCCACCAGTTAGTGGATGCTAAATCTCGTGGTGGCTGCTTGTCGCATCATGTCGCCTCGAGGAGCGGCATACACCTCTTCTCGTGAATTGTAGCTACCAGACTGAGACACCTTTGACTGAAAATAATTTTAATTTATGTTGGGTCAGAGCGTTCTTGGTTTGCAAATCACAGCTCGCAGAAAATTATACCAAAAGAAGTCTGTTGATTCGATGTGTAGTAACTGGCCTACAAACGCCTTTCTGCTGGGTCATCGTTATGGCACCGCCAGCCCCTTTCCTGGAGCACAATGTGGGAATCTGTCAGTGGCATTGCTGCATCTGACGTATTGGTGTTTGGTCGGCTCTGAGCTGACCCACTAACAAAGTCTTTTGCAACAGCCATGGCAATATCACTTTTGTATTCCGCCTGGAATGAAGCACACGAGTCTGCTTCTGTAAAGTGAAAGGTTGGCCGAATGAAGGAAGTGAGTAGGAGTAGGAAAAGGTGAAAATCTCTAGGTACTGCTCTTAAAAATGGTTTTACTACATCACAATTTTAACTTAATACATAACTTTGCACTGAGGTGCGAAGCCTTAGACCCATCATAAGTAGTACATAGTCTCAATAGCAAGTAAAGTCTCCTGGCCATCTGCTCTTGATCAAAATGGGTAGAATCTGTCACGGAGCTCGTAGACCTCCACAGCACCACGTAGGGGGCGCTGACGTCGGTGTCTGTTGTAGTACCAACTTAAGAACTTTCACCTACGGCTTGGCATCGTAGCTATCGATACCTCAATCACAATTTTACTCAGTGGCGCCACATCCCTCCCCCCTTGAAACGACACACCGTCGTTGAGTAGGGCTTCCGACGACGGGTGGAGGGACCCAGGGGGGCGCAGCAGACAGCGGAATTGCTAGGACGTACTTTCCACCCGTGACCCCGAATTGCTCGCGAAGGGGCGAGGAAAACGGTCTCTGGAAACCCGCCCAGGCCGCGCACCGCCACTGGGTATGCTCGGATGAGGAGGCGGAGCAACGACCTCTGTGGGCCACGGCGGCGACGGCGAGACGGCAGCCTCAGCGTCCATCGGTTCCAGCACTGTGGAGGAACGCGGCGGCGGCCGCCGGAGGTGGGCACGTGGTGGCGGCGAGAGGCGTCCGTCCGGTGCAGGTGACTGCACGGCGACGATAGCAGGCGCGCCCGCTGGAGTCGTGAGCTGAGGCGGCAGAATCTGTGAAGCCTCCAATTCTGCCGGAAAACAACGAACGGCAGAAATACAACGAACGGCAGAAATACGACGACGGCACAAACGGTTTCGGTGTCGCTTGTCAGTGCTGGAGTAACCAGAAATGACAAATAAGGCGCGGAAAAACTGGTGAAGAACGCGTCCCTGTTCCCAGCGCTGGCTGTCAGAGAATACGCGATAGAACACTAAATCATGCGGCGCCAATCCAGAAAGTGGCGAAGCAGCGGGAGCGCACGCTATCGGGTGCAATAGCTGCAGCAGCGACCGATGGGCGCGGCCATGTAGCAATTCCACTAAGGAACGGTTGCCGAGCGGGTGCAAGGAATATGAAACATAGAAAGTCAAGAGCGCGTGCTTGTGAGAGTGTGTGGTGCGCAACTTGCTCATCTGCGACTTAAACGTATGCACAAAGTGTTGAGCCTCGCCGTTTGACTGGGGGTGGAACAGGGCTGAGGTCACATGGCGAATGCCATTAGCAGCACAGGACGCTTCAAACTCTGAGGACACGAATTGGAGGCCATTGTCGGAGTCAGTAACTTCAGGAATGCCCTCAATGCAGAAAATAGACGTCGAAGCCCAAATAGTACTGGCAGATGTAGTAGAAGACATAGTTACAACAAAAGGAAAGTTTCTGTATGCATCAATGACTATCAACCAGCGGATGTCCCAGAAGGGACCCGCAAAATCAATATGAACGCGCTGCCTAGGCACAGTAGGATTCAGCCACGCAAAGAAGCGCTGGCGGCTTGCAGATTGATGCTCCACGCAAGAGCGACAGTTAGCAAGCAAATTCTCAATATATTTATCAATGCAGACCCAAGTGCAGTGACGATGCGCTAATTGCTTCATCTGCAGTATACCCCAATGAACAGCGTGCAGCAAGCGGAAAATTTCCGAATGCAAGTCTGATCATTGTCAGTTTGTAACGAGATCACACCATGGTGTACAGAGAAGTTTTGACATTGCGCAAAGTAACGTCGAACAAGTGGATCACGAATCTTCGTGGCAGATGGAGGCCATTGAGTACGAATATACTGCAAAAGAATCTGCAAAGAATGGTCGGCGGCTGTCGCGGAAGCAATTTGACGAAAGTCCACTGGCAAAAAATCAACTAATTCATTATCTTGTGGATCAATAAACATGCATGACAATTCGGAAGAATCAAGCACATCGTCAGGACCGATAGGCAGACGAGACAAAGCATCATCATTGCCATGCTGGGCTGTGGGCCAAAACAAAATTTCGTAATTATAGTTAGAGAAAAAGAATGACTAACATTGCAACTTTTGTGCCATACGGGCCGGAACTGGCTTAGACGGGTGGTACAACGACTCAAAGGCTTATGGTCGGTGACCAAATAGAACTTGCGTCCATACAAAAAATTATCAAACTTTCTCACACCATATACAATAGATAAAGCTTCTTTCTCGATTTGAGAATAGTTTTGCTGGGCAGAATTGAGCAACTATCTGGCGATCGACAGACTTAATCTGGTGTGAGACAACTGCTCCGATGCCATGAGAAGATTCATCGACAGGCAAAACAACTGGTTTGGAGGAATCGAAAGGAATCAAACAGCGATCACTCAACAAAGCAGATTTGAGCTTGTGGAAATCAGCGTCACATTCCGAAGACCAAACAAAAGAAACGTTATTACGCCGAAAGCGATGCAAGGCGCTGCAATCTGCGCTGCATTTGGTATAAATCGGATATAACATGAAATTTTGCCCAACACAGACTGAAGTTCTTTCAAGTTCCTGGATGCTGGCAAGTCTTTAATTGCACTGAGATGTGAGGGCGAGGAGTGGGTACGAGTACCCTGTTCGTTGATCATATGTCCTACATACTGAACCTCAGTTTAAAAAATTTGCACTTGCCACTGTTACACTTTAGTCCCGCCTGCAAAAGCACAATACATAAGGCACGCAAATTCTGGAAATGTTCGCCAGGGGTGCGACGTTATACCACTATATCGTCCAGATAATTTGAGCAACCAGGGACAGTGGCTCCCAACTGCTGCAAATAAGACTGAAAAATAGCATTACCTAAAGCACAACCGAACGGAAGCCGGCGAAACTTGAGCAATCCAAGATGGGTCTTGATCACAAAATAGCGCTGCACCTATTCGTCGAGAGGAATCTGAAAGTATGCGTCACGCAAGTCAATCGAAAGAATTTTCCCGCACCAAGCTTATCAAAAATGTCTTTAGGACGCAGTAAGGGAAATGTAGCTACCACTCTCTGGGGATTTACTGTAGACTTAAAGTCAGCACAAATATGGAAACAACCGTTTGATTTCTTCACACACACTATAGGCGAAGCCCATCGCGAACTAGAAACAGGTTCAATGACACCAATGTCTTGCAAATGCTTAAGTTCAGAAGCTACGGCGTCGCGCAGTGTGTGCAGTGCTGGGCGTGAAAGCCAGAAAATAGGCATGTCATTGTCTTTAACTGCAGCATGTGCTGCAGAGTCTGTGGCAAAACCAAGGCCATCAGAAAAGAGTTCAGCAAAATCATGGCATAGTGCGGCAACACTGTGTGCATGGTCAATAGCGTTAATGTAAAGTATATTGTCCTGATTTGCGAGGTCAAATAGTTCAAATGCGTCCATGACAAAATTGTTCGTAGCATCATTAGAGCAGAGCAGATGGAAAGACACTGTACGGGTCGTGGCAACCATATGTGGCTAGCAAACTATACACGCAGAGCACTGAGAATGCCTGTCCAGTAAGTGCAGTCAGTGTGGAATGTGAACGAAGAAGCGGGAGTGAACCAAGCAAGTCATACGTCGATTTGTTCAGTAAAGAAACTGACGCACCAGTGACCAGCTGCATGCGAACAGAACACACACAAATGAGCAAGTCACAAAAAGGTTCCTCGTATCGCACTGATGCGAGAGGAAGTGTCTTGCAAAACTTGATTCACACGACGAGCTATCGAAGGACGTGAATCCGAAGGCTTTGAATAAATGGCATTAACATCCACAGGCGTATGTGAATCATGATCATGGCCGTTGCCGTTGCGGTGACGTCCACGCGAGTCACAAGAATGGTAGACATTCTGCGCAATATCGCCTATTAACATTATATCACCATATGAGCTTCCACACGATCCATTAAAGGCACAATCAGACGTTAGACCCTGAAGGCCCGTTAACCAAGCTTTATTCGATTGAGTAGAGCCACGCCGGAGGCGAAAGAATTTGTAGCGTGCAGCTACAACACTTACTCTATCACAAAAGTGGAAGTTCAAAGCATCAATATTTCGTCGTAACTTTTAGTTTCTGGGCAGGTGGTGGGAAACAATTTCACAAGCACACGATACAACACAACACCTACGTTGACAATGAGAAAAGCAAGCTTCTCTGTACCTGGTATGATGTAAGCTACGAAGTGTGCCTCGAGCTGTGCGATGTATTCTGGCCAGCGTTCAACGTCAGGATTGAAGGAACGAAATGGCGGCGCCGTCGTTGATGGCGTCGGTACAGGCGTTGGCGTCGGAGGCACCGAAGTAGCTGCAGTTAGTAGATCGGACAGGGAAGCCTGTTCCTGTGGAGAAGCCAAGGTTTACACCAATTAAAGTCTTAATAGCGAATGGTGGGAACACTTAAAGACAGTCTCACAGCCAAACGGGCATATCACAGTAAAAGCTAAAGTAGCACCGAGTAAAAAAAATAAATGAGAGAAGAGTAAAATAAATGTAATCCCTGCTAGTCTCCAAGTTTTGTATCCCCCCTGGAAGGCGATGCTTGGGTCTTTTCTGCAAACTGAAAACTTGGCCGAATGAAGGAAGTGAGTAGGAGCAGGAAAAGGTGATAATCTCTCGGTAATGCTCTTAGGAATGGTTTTACTATGTCACAATATTAACTGAATATACAACTTTGCACTGAGGTGCGAAACCTTAGAACCGTCGTGAGTAGTACATAGTCTCAATATTAAGCGAAGTGTCATGGCCGTCTGATCTTGATGAAAATATGCAGAATCTGTCGCGGAGCTAGTAGTCCTCCACAGCTCACAGCTGTCGTCGGTGTCTGTCGTATTGCCAACTTAAGAACTTCCACCTACGCCGTGGCATCGTAGCTATCGATACGACAATCACAATTTTACTCAGTGGCGCCGAAAATTAGTGGTGGCGCTGCAGATCGAATAACTGATAATAAGATGCTGAGTCGAACTGAGGAAAACAAGAAACTTATGGCACGACTTCGTTTCGTAGGGCATATCCTGAGGCTCCAAGGAATTGTCAGTTTGGTAATGGGGAGAAGTGCGTATATTTGGGTGTTGAGGGGGGGGGAGGGGGGGAATTAAAATTGTAGAGGGAGATAAAGTCGTGAATACAGGTAGCAGGTTCAAACTAATGCACCTTCCATTAGCTGGGCAGCGCTGAAGAGGCTTACACAGAATAGACTAGCTTGGGCAGCTCCATCAAACCAGTCTTCAGACTGAACACAACAACAACACTGGGGTAGGGCGCGGGAGGGAGAAGTAGGCTTCTGGTACATAATTTTGCATGTTCTTTACTGGGAAAACTCATGAGAAAGGTAGGTCTCGCATGATTCAGCACCCTCGGCTGTTGACATTGGCAAAAGACGTTTCTGTATTGTTCTAAATTAACGGCGCTGCCCATTCTCGTATGAGAAAAGCTATTTATCTCACACGGTCGGCCGATGCAACGAACTGAGGTAGCGGTTCTTGTATTCTTCTGTTGTTGTAAACAGGAATGTCTCTGGTATAACGTTAAACTGTAACCACATGTGGAGTGACCACTATACAAGCAACAATAGCAGCAACTTCTCTGGAAGGTGGATGAGAGAGTGAAGGTCGTGAGCTGTAACTGTTACCTTGCCTGCTTGGGAAGGTGGAAGGTGGATAGAGAATGTAAAGAAAATAGTCGTGATCACTTACTACTTACCATCAGGTAGTCAGCTCAGTAATGTCAATTGAAATTTACCGAGCAGTGCTTGTTGATTCCTGTTGTGATTTCTTATTACTCCAGGTTGGTGTTCGAGAGAAACGCAACGTTACAGATGTGGCTCCAATGTAATTTTCATAAGACAAATGCGTAAAGCGATCGGTCAGTCACATTATTCTGTGTAGTTAATTGAGTATTGGACCTCGTTTCTGAAAGACTGCAGGTTCGTTGGTCCACCATAAAAGATCTGATAAATGGCTAATCAGTATTCGGATCACACCAATGGCAGACTGGCTCCACGTCAGCAGTTTTGCATTTCTTTCACGAATAGCTTTACACAAAGCTGATAAAGACATTAATACAAAGAGATATGTTTAGTTTCTTAAATTGACATACATGAAAGTTATTAATTTAAATAGACTTAAATACATTCATGGTTCTTAAGAGCTAACAAGATAGATGCTTACATAGCGAAAGCTGAAGGACAAAGGATATACAAAACAGGAAGATATCTCCTAGCTGATCGAAGAAAAAATGGGAAGGCTTTTCTATTCTTTACTGTCTTAGAAAGTATTATTATTTCTGGACATTCTGGTACACACATATTTCATAAACATAACGAAAGAGAATTTTTCTTGGTGTCTTACGTTTTCCTATGATATATTTGACTACGAGACTGGCTGTTACATGAGACGTCATTCAAGTTCCTCACCCTACAGATGTGTCGCGGTACATGGCAGAAAGTGCTGAAAGCCTACGACATATAAATATGCATGAGGTAATTGCTCCTGAAACAGAAGGTGAATACTCAGGAACTACAGACATGTGGACATACAGTGCGAGAAGCGACAATTATCTGACATGTACTGTCTTCTGTTTCATTGAATGGACACTCAGATTTCGCATTTTGTTTACTACTCAGTTTCCAGATGAACCAAAACCGGGCGGTAACATTCTAAGAGAATTTATCCACCACTCTACTATGAAAGACAAACAGCACATGACTGATCAAGGTACAAATCATGTGGTTGAACTGCGCGATATATTCACGATTGAATTGTTCCTGCCGTATGCTAAATACGAGGCAACGAAATAGTTTTAATGCGGAGTACACATGCGTCAACTGTCATGGTCTTTGCCGGTTGGGGTGGCCGTGCGGTTCTAGGCGCTACACTCTGGAGTCGCGCGACCGCTACGGTCGCAGGTTCGAATCTTGCCTCGGGCATGGATGTGTGTGATGTTCTTAGGTTAGTTAGGTTTAAGTAGTTCTACGTTCTTGGGGACTTATGACCTAAGATGTTGAGTCCCATAGTGCTCAGAGCCATTTGAACAATTTTTGAAAGAAATAGTGTTTGCTCGGCTCTGAGCTGGCCCACTCCCTAGACTTTTTTCAACAGAAATACCAACATCACAATTTTACTCAGTACCGCCGAAATAAAATGATGGCGCTGGAGATTGAATAACTGATAAGAAGATACTGAGTCGAACTGGGGAAACAAGACATTTATGGCACAACCTCGTTTTACAGTGCATATCCTGAGGCATCAAGGACTTGTCAGTTTGGTAATGAAAAGAAGTGTGTATATGTGGGTATTGGGGAGGGGCGGGGGGGGGTGTTAAAATTGTAGAGGGAGATGATGTCTTGAATACAGTTAGCAGGTTCAAACTGATGCATATTGCATTAGCCGTGCAGTGCTGAAGAGGCCTGCTAAGAATAGAATAGCTTGGGCAGCTGCCACAAATCAGTCTTCAGACTGAAGACCACAACAACATCATTGAGGAAGGGGGTGGGAGGGAGACGTAGACTTCTGGTCCACAATTTTGCAAGTTCTTTACTGGGAGAACTCACAAGTAAGGTAGATCTCGTGTGATTCAGCGCCCTCGGCTGTAGACATGGGAAAAGTCTTTTCTATATTTCTGCAAATTAACGGCGCTTCTCGTATGTGAAAAGCTATTTATCTCGCACTGTTGGCCGATGCAACGAACTGATGTAGCGGTTCTTGTATTATTTTGCTGTTGTATACAGAAGTGTGTCTGGTTTGACGTTAAACTGCAACCATACATGGAGTGATAACAGTGTAAGTGGTCCGTATCCAACAATAGAAACAACCTCTCTCGAAGGTGGGTGAGCCAGTGGAAGTTGTGAGCTGTAAGTGTTACATTGCTTGCTTACGAAGGTGGAAGGAAGATTGAGAATGTAAAGAAAATAGTCGTGTTCACCTACCACTTACCAACAGGTAATCAGATCAGTAATGTCAACTGAAATTAACTGAGCAGTGCTTGTTGATTCCTCGGTTTAATTCCTATTACTTCAGGTTGTTGTTCGAGAGAAACGCAAACTTTCATATGTGGTTCCAATGTAATTTTGATAAGGCAAGTGCATAACACGATCGGTTACTCGCATTGTGCTGTATAGTTAATTGAGTATCGGACTTCGTTTCTGAAACACTGAAGGTTCGTTGGTGCACCATAAAAGATCTCATATTGCTAATCAGTATTTCGATCACTCAAATGGCAGACTGGCTCCACGTCAGCAGTTTTGCATTTCTTTTACGAATAGCTGTATACATAGCTGATAAAGGCTTCGATACAAAGATATATGTTTACTTTGTTAAATTAATACATCTGAAAGGTATTAAATTGACTATACTTATATAGGAGGGGCGTTTGATAACCCCACGCAAAGTCTGAGAGATGCCACCACCGGCGCCTGTCGAGGTCATGTTTAGTTAGTAGCACCTTTGGAATGAACGCACACCAAGTTTCAGTCATATTGGTCTATTTCTTTGTGTTTGGCATTCGTGTGAGTTAAGGCAGTCGAGTGATTGTCCAAAAATGGGCGAAAAAAATTTCGTGTGGTAATTAAACATTACTTTATGAAAGGCAAAACGCCTCAGGAGACTAAAGAGAAGCTTGATAAACATTACGGTGACACTGCGCCTTCGATTAGAACAGTTTATAAGTGATTTCAAAGTTTTGGGAATGGCCATATGGGCACAAGTAATGCTGAACGTACTGGACGCCCTGTGGAGGTTACCACTCCAGAAATCATTGATAAAATCCATGATATGGTGATGGATGACAGAAGAGTTAAGGTGCGTGAGATTGCTAGTTCTGTGGGCATCTCGAATGAAGGGGTACATTATATTTTGCACGAGCATTTGGACATGAGAAAGCACTCCGCAAGATGCATTCCACGATTGCTCACGCTTGACCAAAAACGGAATTGTACCAAGTGTTGCAAGGATGATTTGCAGCTGTTCAGAAGAATCCGCAGGACTTTGAGCGTGGTTTCGTCACTGTGAATGAAACATGGATACATTACTATACTCCTGAGACCAAACAACAATCTAATCAATGGGTTACCAAGGGAGAATTTGCACCAAAAGGAGGGACAAACATTCCTTCGGCCGGAAAGCTTTTAGCGACTTTCTTTTGGGATTCGCAAGGTATAATCCTCATCGACTATCTGGAAAAGGGTAAAATTATTACAGGTGAATATTATTCATCGTTATTGGACCGTCAGTTTCCTTCCTGACAATGCACCAGCACACACCTCAGCAGTTGTGGTCGCAAAATTAATGGAAATAGGATTTTAACTCGTTACACGTCCCCCCCCCCCCCACCCCCTATTCACCAGACTAGGCTCCCTGGGACTACTATTTGTTCCCCAATTTGAAGAAATGGCTGGCGGGACAAAGATTTTATTCAAATGAGAAGGTGATTGCAGCAACTATAAGCTTTTTTTCAATCTTGGACAATTCCTATTTTTCGGAAACGATCAAAAATTCGAACAGCGTTGGATGAAGTGTTTAGGTCTAAAAGGAGACTATGTTGAAAATTAAGAAAGGTTTACTCCAAACATGTAAGCAGTTTTTATTTTTGTACGGGCTTTTTAAACGCCCGTCGTATATTCATAGTTCTTAAGAGCTAACAAGATAGATGCATACGTACCAAATGCTGAAGAACAAAGGACGATACGAAGCAGGAAGGCATCTCCTAGCTCATCGCAGGAAAAATGTAATGGCTTCTCTGTTCTTCATTGTCGTAGGAAGTATTACATGTAATTATGAACGTTTGTGGACTTTCTGGAACACACATATTTCATGAACATAAAGAAAGAAAATTTTTCTTGGTGTCTTACATTTTCCTGTGATATATTTGACTACGATACTGGCTGTTACATGAGTAGTCATTCAAGTCGTCAGTACAACAAAATTACAAGATTGGTGTAGACAAGAAAAAAACAATACACAATTTGATATGTTTTAAATAAACAATTTGACAAGTTATGTTAAGTCAGTTCAGGGACGAGTCTGCCCAAGGTCAGAGCGCGAGCTCTGATTGTGCACTTTGTAGCAGACGTGGGCATCGAGGCGCCGTCAGTCCAGGACGGTAGCCACGACAGACGTGCGAGCCTTGCGTCACACTGCCTGTTCAGGCGGGACAGCCGCATCGAGGTCCGACGGGCACCACGGAGCAGAGTCGTGCTGCACGGAGGCCCGGCTCGCGAGTTGCGGCCTCACTGGACTGCAGCAGCCTCGAGCCGAGCGAGTCCCTGACGTCACCCCAAGGGCCGAGCAGTGCTGTTGCGAAAGAACCTGTATGCCACGGGGTCAGCAGAGTGGCGCATGGGCCGTGGCCTCACTGCTCCGCACTGAGCCAGCCCGTGACGTCACTGCACCAGCGCCGCGGGCAAGCACAGGCGTGCTGAAACTACGAACGTTTGGCATCACTGACTCCAGTTGCGAGCTACGGGCTACGAGAGTTGAGTAGATCAGTGTTCAGTGGGAGGGTGGGGTTTCTTCCTTTTTGTCGTAACGCACAAAATGAGCACGGAGACTAAACGTGGTCTGCAGAGGAATGAGCGCATGTCAAGAAAAAGGGTAGTAAAAGAAAAACTAATCAGTGATGAGTAGAGAACCACACATCTTGAAGCGAATCTTAGAAGTTCATTTTGGACCGTGTTAAAGCCTATTGTGGATGGCGTTAGGAAAAGCTTTCATTTGGTTTGCTGTTCGCTGTGCTGTGAAATTTACTCTCGTGCTGAAGGGTCAAGTGGCACTTCGAGCATATCTCGCCATCCATGCGTGTCTAATAAACAAGGGATTTTATGTAGAAGAGAAACGACTTCCTAAACCTGCTCAGGAGCTAACTGTCGATAAGTGCGTGGCTATGTGTGCACGAGACGTAAGGTCGTATGGAACTATAAGTGTGAACGAATTATGAATTTATTCAGACCTTAAATGTCACTGGGAAGCCCATTATGCCTCAACCCACAAGTGTGTCGTGGCACATGGCAGAAAGTGCTAAAAGCCTACGGCATGTAATTATGACTGAAGTGATTGCTCATATAACAGAAGGTTAATACTCAACAACAATAGACATGTGGACATCCAGTGCGAGAAGAAACAAGTATCTTACATGTACTGTCTCCTGTTTCATTGAGTGGACTCTCAGATCTCTCCTTTTCTTTACAACTCAGTTTCCAGATGAACCAAAACCGGGCGGTAACATTCTAAGAGAATTGTTTAGACGATTTATGTCTGTTGGTAAAAAAGACTCTACTTTGAAAAACATGCAGCACACAGCTGATCAAGATACCAACATTGTCGTTGCACTGCGCGATTATTCATGATTGAATTGTTCCTTCCATATGCTAAATACAGGGCTACGAAATAATTTTGTTGCGGAGTATATATGCGTCAATTGTCCATAGGTTCATGGACTTTTGACTTACGTAAAGAAAAGTGGTCTTCTTAATACTCTTGATAGATCACTGAGCCAGTTTAACGATACTCGCAGGAATAAGCAGCTGACAATGTTAGAATGTCTTTGTGCGAAAAGCTCTCTGAGAAGGAAGAAATAGCACAAATTGAAGGAACTGATATCACGCTGATGAATGAACTTTTTACGGTATGTATGCCACACTATTACTGTAATTCTTATACGCAATAGTTTTTTTATAGCTTCTAAAACTTAAGGGTTTTTGTAGCTCTTCAAAGCGGCGCCCAAGGAATTTGAACTGGAGAATCACCTACACCGCTCCTTCTGTTGGCATGGAAAATGACAATGTTGAAGCATTTGAGTGAGGCGCCCCAGGACAGAGAAGCTTCTGAAATCGGACTTTTCCATAAACGCCTTAAATTATACTTAGATGTAAGGCTATTTGTCCAGATATACTGTGAGGTAGAAACTCTCCTCTGGCCACCATTCGTTATTTAAAAATGATATCTGAAGATAAGAAGCGTAAAGTCATGTAAAGAATAGAATAGTTTTTATACCTCATACTTCTCCAATCCCTCAATACACTGTAACGACATTTTCCTTTACTGCAGTCTCGTCCAAACTGTGCCCCCGGGGCGCCAGCGCCCGCGACTGCCCGCGGCCAGCGCCCTGGGAGAATTCGGGTGTTGCCGCAGTGGCCGAGCCGTGTCGCTTAGCTGGCCGTGCGGACCGCCCTCCGCGCCTCACCATGCCCTTTTACGTGCCGGCAGCGGCCAAAAGGCACACAAAGCCGTTAAGCAACAGACGTAAGGCTACAATGGATCGAGATGGGTAGTCAACGGGAAGCAGACAAAAAGGAAGAGGAGCGGCGAGTCCGCGCTATGTAAACCCGAGTGTGAAATTAATTTCCTTTGTACTGCTGTCGAAAATCATGCCAAATGTTTAGTATGACATCGGGAACCTTACGTATTTAAAATAGTACTCGATTCAACGGCACTTTAATACCTGTCACAAACATCAGTTCGAAAATTTGTCGTAAGAGGAACGCCAGTCAAAGTTTGAAAACTGAAAGAAAATTTCAAGAGTGTGGTACGTGTTTCCTATCACATGACTCTTTATAGTTTATAAAGATAATAAATAAAACCATATTTTATAATCTATCACTCAGCAATGTGCTATTTATCGAATATCACATTGTCCGCAACAAGGAAAATTTCTTTTCGGTTAATTTTTATATTTGGGTGGCATTAAATCGCGTACCACAGACATAAGTTTCAGGTGAGTTCTTTTTTTGCCACCTTCTGAAAAGCCGTCACAAATGCTCTCTCGGGAAGCAAAGTGTCATTAAGAGTCATTCTTTGTTTTTTTTGGTTCAAATGGCTCTGAGCACGATGGGACTCAACTGTTGTGGTCATTAGTCCCCTAGAACTTAGAACTACTTAAACTTAACTAACCTAAGGACATCACACACATCCATGCCCGAGGCAGGATTCGAACCTGCGACCGTAACAGTCGCATGGTTCCGGACTCCGCGCCTAGAACCGCGAGACCACCGCGGCCGGCTTTGTTTTTGTATATCTGTGTTTTATGGATGGGAAAATTATGTTGTAGTTTGATCTATATTTTAAATTAATTAAAATTCAGATATTCCAATAGATAAAAATTTATTTTGCGACCACATTTCGCTGTCCTGGTTAGCGTCTTAGGCCGCTTTTCGGAAGAACTGGGGGAACACGCATCTAAAACCAATCTTTCATTGTTAGTTTTTTTATTTGAGTTTCGATGAATTAAACAGTTGTTAAAATGATAAAAGTGTTTTAAAATACAGGATTGTACAAAATTAGTTGTATGTTTTTTGTCGTTGTAGGAGCAGGAAACAGGTGGCAAAAGTTACAAGTTACAAACGCTCGCCGAGAGTTGCGAAAGCAGGGAAACCCTTTGCGGCTGAGAATCTCATCAAGGATTGCCTGGTCGACTCGGATTGTATTTGTCCAGGTGACCTCTCGGAAAAATTTGAAAAACTAGCTCTTTCGCCTCAAACTGTAGCTCACCGAGTCGAAGATATGGCCTCAGATATGGAATAGCAGTTAATGGAGAGAGCGGCGAACTTCATATCATTTTCTATCGCTCTTGACGAGTCCGCGGACGTTGCGGACATATCTCAGCTCGTCATATTCATTCGAGGTGTCGACGACACTCTACGTGTCACATAAGAATTTCTCAACCCTATACCACTAAAAGACACAACCACGGTGTTGGATATTTTTCTACCCGCGGAAAACGTGTTAGAGTCAATGGGTTTAAAATGGGAACGCCTGACCAGTGTAACAACGGACGGAGCCCCTGCGCTACGAGCGATACGCACTGGATTTCTGAGTTTTGTCAGGTCAAAAATGGCTGAAGTTGGCTGTTCCTTATTCGCGGCAGTCCATTGTGTGATACACCAGGAGTCAATTTGTGGGAAGATTGTCAACATAAAAATGTTATGGAGACAGTTCTTTGAACGGTTAATTATCTTCGATCGCATGGACTCACACATCGCCAATTTAAAGAATTTCTGGCTGCTATCGAGGCGGAGTAACCCGACATCCCCCACCACGTCGAAGTTAAATGGATGAGCAGAGGAAAGCTGCCTCGTCGGTTTTTCTCCTTGAGAAGCGAAATAAATACCTTTTTGGAATGAAAGGACGTCCAGAAGAATTACTTTGTGAACCTATGTGGGTGGCGAATTTGACTTTTTTGAGTGATGTCAGTGGTCATTTAAATACTTTGGACATTTCACTCCAAGGCGAATATCACTCTGTTGTTGATTTAGTGCAGACGATTCAAGCATTTCAAAAAATCTTATTTTGTGAGAAAAAGAGTTGCACGAGAAGAATTGTTGTCACATTTCTGCACTAGACAGCGTTAAAGAATATGTGAATTTTTCAGATCATGTTCAGATCATTTTCGAATTACAAGAACAGTTTGAAAACAGACTTTTGGAGATAAGTGAGTTTCAGCCGGCCTTAGATATATTTGTTCGCCTGTTTTCCCTTCGGGCAGAGGGCGTCTTACAAGTGCTTCAACTAGAGCTGATTGACCTGCAGTGTGATATCCGTCTGAAGGACCGCTTTCTTATGCGTAAATCTCTGGATGACTTTTACAGTTGTCTTCCACTAGAGAAAGATCCTCTTTTGCACAAGCACGCGGCCAAAGTTCTGTCAATGTTTGGTTCCACATATATTTATGAGCGGTTTTTCTCTCTGTTAAAGCTTGCTAAATCTAAGAACCCTTCATTACTTGGTGATAAAAATTTGACTAACTCTTTAAGGTTAGCAGTCTCACGGAATATTGTACCAAACCTAGAAAAAATCGTTTCTTCGAAAAAGAAAAACATATGAAATGTTAATTGTCTTCTTTAACAATGTAGGACTTAAAGAGCTTTATAACGTTAATTCTATTTTTAATAAGTTTTCAAACTTGATCAGTTAAAATTATTACGCACAAAACAGCAAACTAAGCATCCAATTTTTAAACTCTGACAAGGGATACAGAAAGCTGACCTCGGGACAGTCCAGTGCAGAGCAGTGCTGTGCGGTCTCTCACGCTCCGCAGCTCTCTCTCGCTCCTATGGCGACACAAGCGACACAATGATCTACACTGCCTTGCGCCTAGGGGGCGCGGGCGCAATATTTGAATGAGCCTGCTTTACTGCATTTTGTTGTTGTTGTTGTTGTTGTGGTCTTCAGTCCTGGGAGTGGTTTAATGCAGCTCTCCATGCCACTCTATTCTGTGCAAGCCTCTTCATCTCCCAGTACCTACTGCAACCTACATCCTTCTGAATCTGCTTAGTGTATTTATCTCTTGGTTTCCGTCTACCATTTTTACCCTCCACGCTGCCCTCCAATACTAAATCGGTGATCCCTTGATGCCTCAGAACATGTCCTACCAACCGATCCCTTCTTCTCGTCAAGTTGTGCCACAAGCTTCTCTTCTCCCCAGTCCTATTCAATACCTCCTCGTTAGTTATGTGATCTACCCATCTAATCTTCAGCATTCTTCTGTAGCACCACATTTCGAAAACTTCTATTCTCTTCGTGTCCAAACTATTTATTGTCCATGTTTCACTTCCATACATGGCTACACTCCATACAAATACTTTCAGGAATGACTTCCTGACACTTAAATCTATACTCGATGTTAACAAATTTCTCTTCTTCAGAAACGCGTTCCTTGCCATTGCCAGTCTACATTTTATATCTTCTCTACTTCGACCATCATCAGTTATTTTGCTCCCCAACTAGCAAAACTCATTTATTACTTTAAGCCTCTCATTTCCTAATCTAATTCCTTCAGCATCACCCGACTTCATTCGACCACATACCATTATCCTCGTTTTGCTTTTGTTGATGTTCATCTTATACCCTCCTTTCAAGACACTGTCAATTCCGTTCAACTGCTCTTCCAAGTCCTTTGCTGTCTCTGACAGAATTACAATATCATCGGCGAACCTCAAAGTTTTTATTTCTTCTCCCTGGATATTAATACCGACTCAGAATTTTTCTTTTGTTTCCTTTACTGCTTGCTCAATATACAGATTGAATAACATCGGGGAGAGGCTACAACCCTGTCTTACTTCCTTCCCAACAACTGCTTCCCTTTCATGTCCCTCGACATTTACTGCATATACAACCGCTTTTTCTCTTTGTTCTCGCTAGTGGGTTCGAACGGAAATGGCTTACCTTTCGATCTAGAAATAGTTATCTCAATGCACTCTGCTCTTCTGGAAGTTACAAAAATAACTTGTAATGATCTGAAATAAGAGAGACGCACATTCCTACATGTTGCTCCACATCTGGTAACATGTGAATCCTTGGGACTCCATGTCATAATAAATGAAAGTTTGAATTTTTGCCATATATGCACAGCAATATGAATTTTGCTGTCCTCAGGTAAAAAGAAGAGATGTATAATGAGGCTGGACATGTATTTCAGAGCCTCACCCCATCAAAAGCTAATCTTGTTGAAGCACATAATTTCTACTGCTCCATCCGCTGGATTCTTATTTGTGTAATTTGAAGATGGGAGTAAGACAGTCGGGTAGCAGCTACAACGCAAAAGCATTAATGCATACAAGGATAAACTTTTAAACAGAATTAAATATCAGGGAGAAGAAATTAACATTTTGAAGTTTACCTGTGACACTGTAATTCTGTCAGAGACAGCAAAGAACTTGGAATAACATTTGAGTGGAATAGATAGTGCCCTGGAAAGGGATTTTCAGATAAACCTCAATGGAACTAAATGAAAAGTAATGGAACGTATTCGAATTAAGCCTAGCAGTACCAACGGATTTTCCATAACGTGTAGTACACAAGGGGGGGGGGGGTAATATATGACCAACACAAAAATGTACGTGTTTCGTTAATTTTCGTTGTCATTTACGCACAACATACTTTTTAAAGATATATTATCCACTGAGAAGACCTAAATTTTTGCATTAAGTTTTACTGAAAAATTTTAAACAGTTACGGAATCTTGTAGGAGATATCATTAAAAATCACAAATATATTTTTTCAAAATTATAAAATCTAATGTACATGACTAGATAACAGTGTTCTGGAAACGTAGGCATAAAGTACCCCTCCCCTTGGTAATGCGAGGGTTAAATCAGGTTGTGTTAAGGGAATCTGATTACGAAATGAGACAGTAAAAGTCAGACAAGATGGGGACCTCTACATGTGGAGGTCTGAGTTGAGGTGGTGGATTGTTGTCGGGATGATGATCCACGGCTGCTCATAAAAACTTCACTACTATTCATACATTTTAATGAAGAACAAACTAGAACATTCTGTGGTGCAACGTCCTCCATAGCGTGTGCTGAACGTAGCGAGTGTTAAGGAACTGACGCAACAGGTGGCCATGGTCTCAAACGACTGGCTTTCAATGGATGAAGGCTGGTTCAATCTGGTAGTTGGCCCACAGGCTGGAGGATACTAAGCTCACAGCACTGATCATAAAACCAGCAGCTGGAGCCCACAGTTATTGGAGGCCAAATCTCGTGGTGGCTGCTTGTAGCATCATGTCGCCTCGAGGAGTGGCATACACGTCTCCTCGTAAATATTAGCTACCAGACTAAGACACCTTTGACTGGAAATAATGGTAATTTATGTTGGAACAGAGCGTTCTTGCTTTGCAAATCACAGCTATCAACCATGTATACCATAAGAAGTGTATTGTTGGATTGTAGTAACTGGCCCACCAACGCCTTTCTGCTGTGTCGTCGTTATGGCGGTGCCAGCCCCTGGGGCACAATGTGGGAATCCGCGAGTGGCATTGCGGCATCTGACGTAATGGTGTTTGGTTGGCTCTGAGCTGGCCCTCTGCCAAGATCTTTTGCAACAGCCATGGAAACATCAACATTTTACTCAGTAGCGCCGAAAAATAGTGGTGGCGCTGCAGATAGAATAACTGAATAGATGATACTGAGTCGAACCGGGGAAAACAAGAAACTTATGGCGCAACTTCGTTTCATAGGGCGTATCCTGAGGAATCAAGGAATTGTCAGTTTGGTAATGGAGAGAAGTGTGTATATGTGGGTTTTGGGGAGGGGGGAGGTGTTAAAACTGTAGAGGGAGATAAAGTCTTGAATAAAATTGGTAGGTTCAGACTGATGTACTTGTATTAGCTGTGCAGCGCTCAAGAGGCTTGCACAGAACACACTAGCTTGGGCAGTTGCATGAATCCAGTCTTCAGTCTGTAGAATACAACAACAAAATGGGGGAATGGGGCAAAATCGAAAGGTAGGCTTCAGGTTCACAATTTCTCAAGTTCTTTTGAGGGAAAACTCATGTGTAAGGTAGATCTCGTGTGATGCAGCACCCTTGGCTGTTGACATGGCAAAAGACGTTTCTATATTCCTCTAGAGAAGCCGTCCGTGCTGCCTGAACGGTTCTAGGCGCTACAGTCTGGAACCGCGCGACCACAATGGTCATAGGTTCGAATCCTGCATCTGGCATGGATGTGTGTGATGTCCTTAGGTTAGTTAGGTTTAAGTAGTTCTAAGTTCTAGGGGACTGATGACCTCAGAAGTTAAGTCCCACTGTGCTCAGAGCCTTTTGAACCATTTGAAAATAGAGAATCTAAAGGAAATAGTCGTGTTTACCTACCACTTACCAGCAGGCAGTCAGCTCAGTAATGTCAATTAAAATTAATGGAACAGTGCTTGTTGATTAGTATTGTGATTTCCGATTACTTCATGTTGGTGTTCGAGAGGAAACCCAAGTTACAGATATTCCAACGTAAGTTTCATAAGGCAAGTGAATAACACGATTGGTCAATCGCTTTATGCTGTATAGTTAATTGAGTATCGGACTTCATTTCTGGTAGACTGCAGGTTGGTTTGTGAACCATAAAAGATCTGATAAACTGCTAGTCCGTATTTGGATCACACCAATGGGAGAAGAGCTCCATGTCAGCAGTTTTGCATTCCTTCACGAATTGCTGCACACAAAGCTGAAAGGTATTATTTTAAATATACTTAAATATATTCATAATTCTTAAGAGCTAACAAGATAGATGATTACATAGCGAAAGCTGAAGAACAAAGGACGATACGAAACAGGAAGGCATCTCCTCGCTGATCGCAGAAAAAATATGAAGGCCTCTCTGTTCTTTATCATCATACAAAATATTGCATTTAGTTACTAACATTTGTGAACTCTATGGTACACACATATTTCATAAGCATAAAAAAGAAATATTTTCTTTGTGTCTTAATTTGTGTGCGATATATTTTACTACGATACTGGCTGTTACATGAGTAATTATTCAAGTCGTGTGCCAGAAAATTACAAGATTGGTGTATATAAGAAAAACAATGCACTATTTGACATGGTTTAAATAAACAGTTTGACAAATCATTTACATTGGCATGGGAGATATTTGTAGAAGATACACTAACTTAAAGTTTGACAGGTATCAATGTTCGGTGGATAAGAGGGTAAATCAGTTCAGTGATGTGTCTGCCTGTGGGAAATGATGCAACGACTGCTGGAGTGACGTCGCAGTTGGCTTGTATGATGTCAATCGGTCGGTGGCGACCGACTTAGTACGAGCTCTGGTTGTGCACGTCGCAGCAGAGGTGGGCATCGAGGCGCGACCCGTCCAAGACTGTAGCCATTAAAGCCGTGCGAGGCTTGCCTCGCGCTGCCTTGTCACCGGCCGCACTGGACTACAGCAGTCTCGTCCGAGCGAGTCCCTGACGTCACCCCAAGGGCCGAGTAGTGCTGTTGCGAAACTACATGTATGCCACAGGCTCCGCAGAGTCGCACATGCAGACCGAGCCCACGGGCCGCGGCTCCACTGCCCCGAACGGAGCGAGCCTGTGACGTCACTGCACTAGTGCCTTGCACAAGCGCTGGTGTACTGAGGCCTACGAGCTGTTGGTAGCACTGACCGTAGTTGTGAGCTACGGGCTACGAGCGGCTAGTGGAGCAGAGTTTGGTTCGTATGTTCAAATGTGTGTGAACTCTTGTGGGACTTAACTGCTTTCGACAAAACTCATCTTCCCCTCCTTAGAAGCAACACATGGTTAACACCTTATACACTTCCAGACAATGAGCCACACCCATAAATAACGTTCACATTTACACATCCTCAGAACACAATCTGAGTCAACTTGCCACATGCCACACATGAAAACAGAACTGAAACCTTGTTAAAGGTGTACTGACTTGATGTGACACTCGCAGGGGGAAAAATGAACAATCAGTTCACTCATCCACTGCATATTGATGCTGTGTATTGACGAAACTGCAACCCTGCGGTAGTCGAGAGTCATCGTATCCATGAGAGATGGCTGGTATGATTCCTCTGTCAGTGAAATTTGGAAGTGACACACACTTCTTTCATCAAAATGTATAGGGCCAAGATTAGATTAGATTAGATTTACTTTCATTCCAACTGATCTATAGTGAGGTGGTCCTCCAGGATGTGGGACATGTCACAAAAACAATAATACACGACAGATATTTACAACTGAAACAAATAAGTTAAAGTACCTTCCACAGGTCCCAAGTGGAATTATTCTCATTTTTTAATGAACTGTATATGAAAGAATGATTTTACAAACACTAATGCACTGAATTTGAAATTTAAAAAAATATTTTTTATGAGGAAATAAACATGTAATAGAACTACTACAATACTTATTTACAATGAACACATTACTGCACTGAAATGGCGCAGAAGTTCGATTGTACTTACACACACACACACACACACACACACACACACACACACACACACACACACACACACACTCTTATTTACAATGAACACATTACTGCACCGAAATGGTGCAGAAGAATTCAATTGGTCCTACTGAGAAATTGATCAATGGAGTTGAAGGAGTTGGCCACAAATAAATCCTGTAGGCTTCTCTTAAACTGAATTTCATTGGTTAAGCTTTTTATCCGGCCGGAGTGGCCGTGCGGTTCTAGGCGCTACAGTCTGGAACCGAGCAACTGCTATGGTAACAGGTTCGAATCCTGTCTCGGCATGGATGTGTGTGATGTCCTTAGGTTAGTTAGGTTTAATTGGTTCTAAGTTCTAGGCGACTGATGACCTCAATAGGTAAGTCGCATAGTACTCAGAGCCATTTTTGGTAAGCTTTTTATGGGTGCTGGCATGTTATTGAAAATGTGTGTTCCTGAATAATGCACACCTTTTTGTACAAGAGTAAATGACTTTAAATCCTTGTGAAGATTATTCTTACTTCTAGTATTGATTCCATGAATTGAGCTGTTGGTTTGAAAAAGTGATATGTTTTTAATGACAGATTTCATTAAGGAATAAATATGTTGAGAAGCAGTAGTTAGTATCTCTAGTTCCCTAAACTGGCTTCTGCCGGATGTTCTTGAGTTCACACAACATATAACGTTTACTGCATGTTTTTATGCCAGGAAAACTGTAGCTTGGCTTGATGAATCACCCCAAAAATTAATCCCATATGACATTATGGAATAAAAGTAAGCATAGTATGCCAGTTTTTTCACGTTTATATCCCCTGTGTGGGACACAATCAGCACTGCAAATTAAGATTTGTTAAGACGCTTCAGCAGTTATGTGGTGTGCTCTTCCCAGTTATTTTATTATCAAGCTGTAATCCCAAGAATTTAACACCGTCCACTTCTTCTATCTGCTTGTCCTTGTATGTTTGGCATATACTTGTGGGACACCCCTTACAAGTTCTCAAATGCATGTAGTGATAATGTTACTGATGAAATGTCATTGATATACAGAAGAAAATGTAAGGAGCCTAAAATGGAACCTTGTGGGACTCCACATGTAATTAGTTCCCAGTTGGGTGATGGGGCTTATACCTTAATTCATGTCTCTTTCCTAATAACACCCTTTGTTTCCTGCCAAAGATATAAGATTTGAACCATTTTGCAGCATTTCCCATTACACAATAATATTCTAATTTACTTAAGGGGATATTGTAATTTACACAGTCAAAATCCTTTGACAGATCACAAAACATACCATTTGCCTGCAACTTTTGTCTGATGAATGAAACACATGTTCACTGTAAGTGTAGATAACATTCTTAACATCAGAATATTTTAGAAATCCGAACTGCGACTTTGACAGTATGTTATTTGAGATATGGTGGTTATAAAGCCTATTGTAGATTACTTTTCTAAATTTTTTGGGAATGCTGGCAAAAGTGAAATTGGACGGAAATTTGATGCTGTTTCTTTATCTCCCTTCTTAAACAGTTGCTTAACTTCAGCATATTTTAACGATTCAGGAAATATTCCACTGATAAACGACTGGTTACACAGATAGCTTAATATGTTACTTAACTCAAAATCACATACTTTAATTTACTTTGTTGATATTTCATCATACCCACTAGATGTCTTTGATTTTAAGTATTTTATAATGAACATTGTTTCTGCTGGGGTAGTGAGGGTCAAATTCACATTATGGATGTTACTTGAAATGTCCGGTCTGAGGTATTCCAAGGCAGCACCTCTCTATAGAACCAGACAAGCCCTTCTTTTCAGTAACAGTTATAAAATGTTTGTTGAAAAGTTCTGCAATGCTATACACATCTGTCACCAATGTATCATTTACTCTTAATGCTATTTGTCCCTCTTCATGTCTCGTTCTATCAGTCTCCTTCTTCACTATATCCCACATTGTCTTTATTTTGTTATCTGATATGACTATCTTTTCCTTGTAATATATTTCCTTTGATGTTCGTATTATAGTCTTTAATATTTTGCAATACTTCTTGTAATGTGCTATAGCATCAACATCAGAACTGTTTAGGATTTAAAGATACATTTTTCTTTTTGTTTTACAGGATACCTCTATTCCTGGAGTAATCCATGGCTTATTTGTAGACTTTACTCTAACCTTGGTTAGTTTTGGGGGAAAACAGTGTTCGAATAAAGTGAGCATTTTATTAGCAAAAATGTTATATTTTTCATTCATGCCATGAGCAGTGTAAACATCAGTCCAGTGAATGTCTCTGAGGATTGTCATAAAATAATCAATTTTTGGCTTATTGATTACCCTCTTGAGCTCAGCTTTAACAAATTTTGTATCCTGTTCAGTATTAACATTTAACAGAAGGAACTGCATGTCATGGTCTGAGAGGCCATTGACTATTTGTCTTGTAATATAATTTTGTTCATAGGACTTTTCTATAAAGGTATTATCAACAGCTGTTTGTGAGCAATTGGCTACCCCAGGGGGGAACTTTACAGTGGGAATTAAGTTGAATGATAGAGTTATTAATTCAAATAATTTCTTATTGGGAGAGTCTACATTGGAATCACCAGCAACCACTATTTCTTTGTTTTTGGTTGTTAAATGGGCCAGTACTACTTCAAGGTGCTTTATGAACAGATTAAAGTTAGTTGCAGGTGCTCTATATTCACTTAATATTGTGAAGGATTTTTTGTAAAATTCTACTTCTGTTACACATGCTTCCATATGCTGTTCTGAGCAAAATTTATGAATGCCTATGTTCTTAAATTTATGACAGTTCTTGATGAATGTGGCAACTCCTCCTTCCTCCATTTCGGCTCTACAAAAGTGAGATGCTAACCTAAACCCTGTAAGACTAAAAAATTCTATACTAGTGGTCACATGATGTTCAGACAAGCAGATTATGTCAGCTGGCTTTGATGACCCTAATTCATCTACGCAGATAATTAATTCATTAATTTTATTCCTCAGTCCTCGAATATTTTGATGCAATAAAGATAGCTGACATTTCACATTGACTGAGTTAAAGTTGGGTAGTGTTGAAATATCTGTTGATTTTTGAAATTTTTAAAGAATAGCTGTCTATGCTGATGTAATGACCTAGAATTAAATTTTTTGGTTCCTTTCTCATACTGAACGTCTGTCTCAGCCCTAACCTCTCTTAAAATTTTGTTTCTTTTTGTCCTCCCTACCCTAAAAAATGGTCTTTTCTGAACCCTATAACCACTGGTATTTTATCACTCATGACAGTGCCTCCCCCCTTTAACTTTCCAGCTATTTTCCCAGTCAGTTTACCCTTCCCTTTCCTGATGAGGTGAAGGCCATGCCTAGTATAATCCTACCTATTGAGAGAATCAACAGGAACCACACCAATGTGTGACCCTGCGCATGACATAAGCAGCCGTTCCTACTCCAAATTAACTCTCTTGACTCAAGAGTTCAAATGAGGTCGGTCATGGCGATCAAGAACAGATACAAAGTCAATACTATTATGCTTCGATGCTGATGAAATCTTTGCAAGGTCACACTCCATGCTGTACCCAGGATCTCTGTGAATACAATTACATGGCCCACCCTCTATAACCATGGTGTCTGCCTTAGTGAAATCTTTGCAAAGTAATCATAAATCCTCTATCACCTGCTCCAGACCAAAACTAGGTTTAAAAAAATTTGTGACCTGGTATTCTGATTCTAGTTCATCCTGCAAAAGTTGGCCAACACCTCTTCCACGGGAACTACCTAAAAATAACACTTTCTTTCTCTTTACTGATTTTCCTACATTCTTACTTTTCACTTTGCTGCTGAAAGTATGTTGTGCCCTGTGTACACCTGCAATTACTTGAGGCTCTCTAGCTTTTAACTGAAGCAACAGGTCAAACCTATATTCCACATTCTCCACGAAGCTGTCAGACAAGATGGGTGACCTCTACATATGGAGGTCTGAGTTGAGGTGGTGGATTGTTGTCAGGATGATGATCCACGGCTGCTCATAAAAACTTCACTACTATTCATACATTTTACTGAAGAACTAACTAGAACATTCTGTGGTGCAACGTCCTCCATAGCATGTGCTGAACGTAGCGAGTGTTAAGGAACTGACGCAACAGGTGGCCATGGTCTCAAACGACTGGCTTCTATGGATGAAGGCTGGTTGCATCTGGTAGTTGGCCCACAGGCTGGAGGATACTAAGCTCAGAGCACTGATCATAAAACCAGCAGCTGGAGCCCACAGTTATTGGAGGCCAAATCTCGTGGTGGCTGCTTGTAGCATCATGTCGCCTCGAGGAGTGGCGTACACGTCTCCTCGTAAATATTAGCTACCAGACTAAGACACCTTTGACTGGAAATAATGGTAATTTATGTTGGAACAGAGCGTTCTTGCTTTGCAAATCACAGCTATCAACCATGTATACCATAAGAAGTGTATTGATTGGATTGTAGTAACTGGCCCACCAACGCCTTTCTGCTGTGTCGTCGTTATGGCGGTGCCAGCCCCTGGGGCACAATGTGGGAATCCGCGAGTGGCATTGCAGCATCTGACGTAATGGTGTTTGGTTGGCTCTGAGCTGGCCCTCTGCCAAGATCTTTTGCAACAGCCATGGAAACATCAACATTTTACTCAGTAGCGCCGAAAAATAGTGGTGGCGCTGCAGATAGAATAACTGAATAGATGATACTGAGTCGAACCGGGGAAAACAAGAAACTTATGGCGCAACTTCGTTTCATAGTGCGTATCCAGAGGAATCAAAGAATTGTCTAGGCGTTACAGTCTGGATCCTTGCGACCACTATGGTCACAGGTTCCATTGCTGCATTTGGCATGGATGTATGTGATGTCCTTAGGTTAGTTAGGTTTAAGTAGTTCTAAGTTCTAGGGGACTGATGACCTCAGAAGTTAAGTCCCATTGTGCTCAGAGTCATTTGAACCATTTGAAAATAGAGAATGTAAAGGAAATAGTCGTGTTTACCTACCACTTACCAGCAGGCAGTCAGCTCAGTAATGTCAATTAAAATTAACGGAACAGTGCTTGTTGATTAGTATTGTGATTTCCGATTACTTCATGTTGGTGTTCGAGAGGAAACCCAAGTTACAGATATTCCAACGTAAGTTTCATAAGGCAAGTGAATAACACGATTGGTCAATCGCTTTATGCTGTATAGTTAATTGAGTATCGGACTTCATTTCTGGTAGACTGCAGGTTGGTTTGTGAACCATAAAAGATCTGATAAACTGCTAGTCCGTATTTGGATCACACCAATGGGAGAAGAGCTCCATGTCAGCAGTTTTGCATTCCTTCACGAATTGCTGCACACAAAGCTGAAAGGTATTATTTTAAATATACTTAAATATATTCATAATTCTTAAGAGCTAACAAGATAGATGATTACATAGCGAAAGCTGAAGAACAAAGGACGATACGAAACAGGAAGGCATCTCCTCGCTGATCGCAGAAAAAATATGAAGGCCTCTCTGTTCTTTATCATCATACAAAATATTGCATTTAGTTACTAACATTTGTGAACTCTATGGTACACACATATTTCATAAGCATAAAAAAGAAATATTTTCTTTGTGTCTTAATTTGTGTGCGATATATTTTACTACGATACTGGCTGTTACATGAGTAATTATTCAAGTCGTGTGCCAGAAAATTACAAGATTGGTGTATATAAGAAAAACAATGCACTAATTGACATGGTTTAAATAAACAGTTTGACAAATCATTTACATTGGCATGGGAGATATTTGTAGAAGATACACTAACTTAAAGTTTGACAGGTATCAATGTTCGGTGGATAAGAGGGTAAATCAGTTCAGTGATGTGTCTGCCTGTGGGAAATGATGCAACGACTGCTGGAGTGACGTCGCAGTTGGCTTGTATGATGTCAATCGGTCGGTGGCGACCGACTTAGTACGAGCTCTGGTTGTGCACGTCGCATCAGAGGTGGTCATCGAGGCGCGGCCCGTCCAAGACTGTAGCCATTAAAGGCGTGCGAGGCTTGCCTCGCGCTGCCTGTTCACCTGGGGCAGCCGCATCGAGGTCCGTACGAGCGAGTCCCTGACGTCACCCCAAGGGCCGAGTAGTGCTGTTGCGAAACTACCTGTATGCCACAGGCTCCGCAGAGTCGCGCATGCAGACCGAGCCCACTGGCCGCGGCCCCACTGCCCCGAACGGAGCGAGCCTGTGACGTCACTGCACGAGTGCCTTGCGCAAGCGCTGGTGTACTGCGGCCTACAGGCTGTTGGTAGCACTGACCGTAGTTGTGAGCTACGGGCTACGAGCGTCTAGTGGAGCAGAGTTTGGCTCGTATGTTCAAAAGTGTGTGAACTCTTGTGGGACTTAAGTGCTAAGGTCATTAGTCCCTAAGCTTACACACTACTGAACAAAAGTTATCCTAAGGACGAACACACACACCCATAGACGAGGGAGGACGTGAACCTCCGCCAGAACCATCCCCAGAGTCCATGACTGCAGTGCCTTAGACCGTGAGAGTTAGGTGGAGTGGTGGGATTTCTTCATTTTTCTCGTAACACACGAAATGAACGCAGAAACTAAACGTGGTTCACAGAAGAAGGAGCACATGTCAAGGAAAAGGGGAGTAAAAGAAAAACTAATCAGTGGTGAGTAGAGAACCACACAGCCTGAAGAGAATTTTAAAGGTTCAATTTGGACCGTGTTAAGGCCTATTGTGGATGGTGTTAGGAAAAGCGTTCATTTTGTTTGCTGTTCACTGTGCGGTGAATTTTTCTCTCATGCTGAAGGATCAAGTGGCACTTCGTACATTTCTCGCCATCCATGGGTCTCTAATAAACAATGGTCTTATGTGGAAGAGAAAACGAATTCCTAAACCCGCTCAAGAGATAACTGTCGATAAATGCCTTTCTATGCGTGGAATTGACGTAAGGTCTTACGGAACTATAAGAGGTGAAGGTCTTATGGATCTTGTTCAGACGTTAATTGACACTGCAAAGGCCATTATGTCTCACCCCACAACTGTGTCATGGTACATGGCAGAAAGTGTTATAAACCTATGACATATAATTATGCCTAAGGTAATTGCTCATATAACAAAAGGTGAATACTTAGCAACTACAGACATGTGGACATCCAGTGCGAGAAGGAAATAATTATCTGACATGTACTGTACCTGTTTCATTGACTAGACTCTGAGATCTCTCATTTTGTTTAAAACTCAGTTTCCAGATGAACAAAAAACGGGAGGTAGCATTCTAAGAGAACTGTTTAGTCGATTTATGTCTTGGTATCCACGACTGATCAAGGTACCAACATTGTCGTTGAACTGCACGATTATTTACGATTGTATTG
This sequence comes from Schistocerca gregaria, assembly GCF_023897955.1. Taxonomy (NCBI): domain Eukaryota; kingdom Metazoa; phylum Arthropoda; class Insecta; order Orthoptera; family Acrididae; genus Schistocerca; species Schistocerca gregaria. The sequence continues at coordinate 396,071,328 of NC_064931.1, read as the reverse complement.
TTCCTGCCATATGCTAAATACAGCTTTATGAAATAATTTTGCTGCGGAGTATCGCTGGAATAAGCAGCTGACAATGTTGGAATGTCTTTGTGCGAAAAGCTCTCTGAGAAGGGAGAAATACCCTAAATGAAGGAACTGATATCACGCCGATGAAAGAACTTTTTACAGTATCTATGCTATTCTATTACTGTAATTCTTATACGCAATCGTTTATTTTAAAGCTTTTAAAACATAATTTTTTGTAGCTCTTCAAAGCGGCGTCCAAGTAATTGGAACTGGAGAAATCACCTACACTGCACATTCTGTTGACATGGACGATGACAATGCTGAAGATTTGAGTGAGGTGCCCCAATACAGAGAAGCTTCTGAAATCGGACTTTTACATAAACACCTCAAATTTTACTTAGATGAAAAGCTATTTCTCCAGAGACATTGTGAGGTAGGAACTATCCTCTGGCCACCATTCGTCATTTAAAAATTATATCTCAAGATAAGAGGCGTAAAGTTATGAAAAGGATGCAGTAATTTCCCCTCGTCATAAACATATACACCAACACCCCGTAGGCCGCAGTACACTACGGTTTGCGCACGGCACTGGTGCAACGACGTCACGGGTTCGCTCACTGAGGAGCAGTGAGGCCGCTGCCCGTAGGCTGCGTCTCCATGCGCAACTCTGCTGAGCCTCTGGCGTACAGGTGATTTCGCAACAGCACTTTTCGGTCCTTGGGTTGACGTCAGGGACTCGCTCCGCCCGAGACTGCTGTAGTCCAGTGCCGCCGCAGCTCGCGGGACGAGCCTCTGTGCACGACTCTGCACAGTGTGGCCTGTAGGACCTCGATGCGACTGCCCTGGCTGAACCGGTAGCGCCCAGCAAGGCTCGCACAGCTGTCATGGCTACGGTCCTGGACGGGCATCGCCTCGATGCCCAACCCTGTAACAAAGTGCACAACCAGAGCTCGCATACCGATTGACAACATACAAGCCAACTGCGATGTCACTCCAGCAGTGGTTGCACCAATTCCCACGGGCAGACACATCACTGAACTGACTTAACCTCTTATCCTCAGAACTTTGATACCTCTAAAATTTTAAGTTAGTGTATCCTGTACAAATATCTCCCATGCCAATGTAAATGATTTGTCAAACTGTTTATTTAAAACATGTAAAATAGTGTATTTTTCTTGTATACACCAATCTTGTAATTTTATTGTACACGTCTTCAATGAGTACTCCTGTAACAGTCAGTATATTAGTCAAATGTATCGTATAAAAACGTAAGACACCAAGAACATTTTTCTTTCTATATATTTATGAAAGACGTGTATACCATGAGTCCACAAATGTTAATAAGTACATGTTAATATTTTCTATGATAATAAATAACAGAGAACCTCTCACATTTTTTTCTGCTATCAGCTTTTTTTTATCTCATTTTGTTCGTTTTTGTTCGTTGCATCTGCTCGTGGCGGACGTCATAAGACATCTGTTTAAGCTCGTTGTTTATCGATTAACTCCGTTTTTTTTATTATTATAGAGGGCAGCTAACCCTCTGACCGAGCACGCTGAGATTCCGTGCTAGCGTCAACTAGGAGATGACTTCCTGTTTCGTATCGTCTTTTGTTCTTCAGCTTTCACTATGTAAGCATCCATCTTGTTAGCTGTTAAGGACCATGAATATGTTTAAGTATATTTAAATTAATATCTTTCAGCTTTGTGTTCAGCTATTCGTGAAAGAAATGCAAAACTGCTGACATGGAGTCCATCCGCTGTTGGTGTCATCCAAATACTGATTAGCAATTTATCAGATCATTTATGGTGCACGAAAGAACCTACAGTCTTTCAGAAACGAAGTCCGATACTCAATTAACTATAGAGCATAATGCGATTGACCGATCACGTTATGCACTTGCCTTATGGAAATTACATTTGAGCCACATCTGTAACTTTGCGTTTCTCTCGAACACCAACAAGGAGTAATCGGAAATCAGAACAGGAATCAACAAGCATTGCTCGGTTAATTTCAATTGACATTGCTGAGTTAACTAACAACTTCCAATCGCTCATCCACGTCCCTGAGAGGTTGTTGCTATTGTTGGATGTGGACCGCTTATACTGTGGTCACTTCATGTGTGGTTTCAGTTTAACGTCTTACCAGAGACATATCTGATTACAACAACAAAATAATACAAGAACCGCTACTTCAGTTCGCTGTATCGGCCAATAGTGTGAGACAAATAGCTTTTCTCATACGAGAATGAGCAACGCTGTTAATTTAGAGCAATATAGAAACGTCTCTTTCCATATAAACAGCTGATGGGGATGAATCACACGATATCTACCCTACTCAGGAGTTCTCCCACTAAAGAACTTGCAAAATTGTCGACCAGTAGCCTACCTCTCCGTCCCGCCCCATTCCTCAATGCTGTTGTTGTGGCCCACAGTCTGAAGACTGGATTGATGCAGCTGCTCAAGCTGATGCCTCAGGAAATGCCCTATGAAACGAAATTGTGTCATAAATGTCTTGTTTTCTCCAGTTCAACTCAGTATCTTGTTATCAGTTATTCGATGTGGAGCGCCACTACTATTTTTCTGCCCTAATGAGTAAAATTGTGATGTTGCCATGACTGTTGCAAAAGAGTGGGCCAGCTCAGAGCCGACCAAACACGATATCGTTAGATGCAGGAAAGCCACTGGCAGATTCCCACACATTATTCCCCACGAAAGGGGCTCACACCGCCATAACGACGACACAGCAGAAAGGCGTTGGTAGAGCAGTTACTACACATCGAATCAACAGACTTCTTATGGCCTACATGGTTGCAATCTGTACCCACATAAATTACCATTATTTTCAGTAATAGGTGTCACAGTCGGTGGCTACTACTTACGAGGAGAGGTATATACCACCCCACGAGGCAACATGATGTTACAAGCGGCCACAACGAGATTTGGTCTCCACTAACTGTGGGCCTCTGCTGTTGGTCTTAAGATCAGTGCTGTGGGCTTAGCATCTTCCAGCCAATGGGTCAACTACCAGGTGCAACCAGCCTTCCGCCTTAGAGGGCAACGTTTTGAGACCATGGCGACCAACTATGGAGGACGTTTCACCACAGAACGTTCTAGTTTGTTCTTCAGTAAAATATATGACTAATAGTGAAATTTTTATGAGCAGCCATCAATCATCATCCCGACAACAGTCCACCACCTCAACTCAGAGTTCCACCTGTAGAGGTTATACATCCTGGACCTCCACATTTTGATGTCATAAGTGTGTGTCACATCTAAATTTCAGTGACAGAGGAACCTTGCCAGCCACCCTCCCTGGAGACAATGACTCTCGACTACCTCAGGGTTGCAGTTTCGTCGAGACACAGCATCAGTATGCAGTGGGTGAGTGCAGTAAGTGTTCTATTTTGAGTCCACTGACTTGTCTTTATTTTCCCCCGCGTGTATCACGTCGACACATTGCACCTTTTAGTGACTTTTCAGTTCCGTTTTCATGTGTGACATGTGTCAAGTAAACGCTGACTGTGTTCTGAGGATATGTAAATATGAACGTTATTTTTACCTATCAGCAATGGGTGTGGCTCATTGTCTGGAAGTATATAAGGTGTTAACCATGCGTAGCTTCTTAGGAGGGGAAGATGAGTTTTGTGGAGAAGTCGGAGTTTTGTGGTAGTTTATGCCGTTTTGAATTGGAAATGTATTTCATTTCGAATAATAAATGTGGCTCACTACGTTTAAGCACGTTAAGTATGAGTATCTGCTGAAACGGAGAAGTTAAGTTATAGTAAGTGTTAGCCGACAAAACACCATAACGTCAGTTGCAGCAATGCCACTGGCAGATTTCCACATTGTGCTCCAGAGAAGGGGCTGGCACCGCCATAATGACGACGTAGCAGGAAGGCGTAGGTAGCCCAGTAACTAAACACCCAATCAACAGACTTATTATGCTCTACATGGGTAGAAGCTGTGATTTGCAAAGCTCTGTCCCAACCTAAATTACCATTATTTTTAGTCAAAGGTGTCTCAGTCTGGTAGCTACTATTTAAGAGGAGAGGTATAGGAGCTCCACGAAGCGACATTACGCTACAAGCAGCCGCCAAGGGATTTGGCCCCCACTAACTGTGGGACCCCGCTGCTGGTTTTGAGATCAGTGCTGTGAACTTAGCATCTTCGAGTCTGTGGGCCACCTGCCAGGTACAACCTGTCTTCAGCCATAGAAGACGAATGCCACTGGCAGATTTCCACATTGTGCTCCAGAGAAGGGGCTGGCACCGCCATAATGACGACGTAGCAGGAAGGCGTTGGTAGCCCAGTAACTAAACATCCACTCAACAGACTTATTATGCTCTACATGGGTAGAAGCTGTGATTTGCAAAGCTCTGTCCCAACATAAATTACCATTATTTTTAGTCAAAGGTGTCTCAGTCTGGTAGCTACTATTTAAGAGGAGAGGTATAGGAGCTCCACGAAGCGACATTACGCTACAAGCAGCCGCCATGGGATTTGGCCCTCACTAACTGTGGGACCCCGCTGCTGGTTTTGAGATCAGTGCTGTGAACTTAGCATCTTCGAGTCTGTGGGCCAACTACCAGGTACAACAAGTCTTCAGCCATAGAAGACAGTCGTTTGAGACCATGGTTACCAGTTGCGTCAGTTCCTTAACACTCGCAGTCTTCATCACACACTATGGAGGATGTTGCACCGCAGAATGTCCTAGTCTGTTTTTCAGTAAAATGTACGACTAACAGTGAAGTTTTTATGAGCAACCATGTGTCATTATCCCGGCAACAATCCACCACCTCAACTGAGACATCCACGCGTAGAGGTCATCCATTCTGGACCTCCACATTTTGATGTCAGAAGTGTGTGTCACGTCTAAATTTCAGTGACTGGGGAACCTTACCAAATGGCTCTGAGCACTATGGGACTCAACTGCCGTGGTCATCAGTCCCCTAGAACTTAGGACTACTTAAACCTAACTAACCTAAGGACATCACACACATCCAAGCCCGAGGCAGGATTCGAACCTGCGACCGTAGCAGCCCCGCGGTTCCGGACTGCGCGCCTAGAACCGCGAGACCACCGCTGCCGGCGAACCTTACCAGCCACCATCCCTGGGACGACGACTCTCTACTTCCTCAGGGTTGCTGGTTCTTGGACGCACCGCATCAGTGCACAGTTTCTGAGTGCACCGACTGTTCTATTTTTTCCCCTGCGAGTATCACGTCGAATCATTGCACCTTTTAGCAGCTTTTCAGTTCTGTTTTCATGTGTGACATGTGTCAAGTAAATGCTGACTGTGTTTTGAGGATGTGTAAATATTTTTTCCTATCGTAAATGGGTTTGGCTCACTGTCTGGAAGTGTATAAGGAGTTAACTATGCGTAACTTCTTAGGAGGAAAAGATGAGTTTTGTCGAGAAGTCGAAGTTTTGTGGTAGTTTTCGCCGTTTTTAATATGCAATGTATGTCATTTTGAGCAATAAATGTGGCTCACTACGTTTAATCACGTAAAGTAGTAGTCATGAGTAGCCGCTCAGTGACAGATGTGAAATTACGGTAAGTGTTAGGATAGAATTAGATTAAGTGTCCTTGTCATCGTACTGTTTTGTTCTCCTCGTTTTTAGTTTGCATAATTTGTGGGGGATACCCTGGTGTAGAGGTTGCTAATTTCTGCAGCCTGGACCAGATGTGGAGGGAAGTGCATTTGCCGATAATTTTTGTGTGATGCAGAGTGAAACTGCCAACAGTAAGGACGTTGTACAAATTGCTATCAATAAGGCTGATTGTATTGCATTCCGCCCATGGTAGCTGAATGGTCAGTGCGACAGAGTGTCATGCTTACCGGCCCGCGTTCGATCCCCGGCTGGGACGAAGATTTTTGCAGCTCAGTAACTGGGTGATGTGTTCTACTTATCATCATCATTTTATCCCCATCGACACGCAAGCCGACGAAGTGGCGTCAACTCGAAACACTTGCACCAGGCGAACGGTCTCCCCGACGGGAGCCCCAGCCACACAGCATTTCCATTTATTGTATTGCAGATGATGTGGGCACTGAAATGGTACAGACGCATTTAGTATTTCATAAGGATGCAGATTCGGCACTATCTGTGACGGCACTGCTTCTTCAGAACGTGGGAGAGAAGATAGAGGAAATGTGCTTGTAAGGTTTAAGATCGGGCCGACAAGGCTTGTGCCAGTGGATCAGGAGATTGACAAACTTGACAACACTTGCAGTGTATTGCATGATGTAGGCGAAGGCTGCTGCGTAGTCCTAGAGCTATACTTTCTCATCAAGCATCATGCCGAAACTGACTTTCGACGGCCGGCAAGAGTGGGCGTCCGGTTCTAGGTGCTACAGTCTGGAACCACGCGACCGCTATCGTCGCAGGTTCGAATCCTGCATCGGGCATAGATGTGTGTGATGTCCTAAGGTTAGTCAGGTTTAAGTAGTTCGAAGTTCTAGGGGATTAATGACTTCAGAAGTTAAGTCTCATAGTGGTCAGATCCATTTGAACCATTTAACTTTCGACGAAGCGCGGTGGAACTCAGGGGGATAGTGTTCAAGCTGGGGGAAGCTGTCACCAGTCGAATACTGTCACAAGGTTCGTTTGTCATGAAGGACAAATTCGGGCAGTATCACTAAGACTTAATTTCATGATATAGTGGCAAATGGCACTGGGAAATTCTTTTTGGTGACCGAAGGTGTTGCTGACTAATACGATTCTGTACTTCGCCTCTGGGTAGGCAGTCGTCGTTGAGTACGCAGCGTCCAGTGATTGAGAGCACTTTTTCTGTCTATACTCACGTTGAGACGTTATCTAAATTACGTCGTTGTGACTGTGAGTTCGCGTTTCTTGTTTGTAGAATACAAAGAAGAGAATGGCACAACCTCGTTTCATAGGCCATATTCTGATGCATCAAGGACTTATCAGTTTGGTAATGCAGAGAAGTGCGTATATGTCAGTGTTGGGGAGGGGGGTGTTAAAATTGTAGTGGGAGACAACGCTTGGTTGCAGTTAGCAGGTTCAAACCGATGCACATTGTATTAGCTGTGCAACGCTGAGGAGGCTTGCACAGAATAGACTAGCTTGGGCAGGTGCAACAAACCAGTCTTCATACCGTAGGCCACAACAACAACATTGGGGAAGGGGGCGGGAGAGAGAGGTAGGATTGTGGTCCGCAATTTTGCACGTTCGTTACTGGGAGATCATCTGAGTAAGGTAGATCTCGTGGGATTGAGCCCCATTGGCTGTTGACATGGCAAAAGACGTTTCTGTATTGCTCTAAATTATCGGCGCTGCTCAATCTCGGATGAGAAAAGCTATTTAGCTCAAACTACTGGCCGATAAAGCGAACTTGTATTATTTTGTTGTTGTAAACAGAAATGTCTCTGGTATGACGTTAAACTGCAACCACACATGGAGTGGCCACAGTATAAGTGGTCCTTATTCAACAATAGCAACAACCTCTCTGGTAGGTGGATGAGCGAGAGGAAGTTGTTAGTCAATTCAGTAATGTCAATTGTAATTAACCGAGCAGTGCTTGTTGATTCCTGTTGTGTTATCCGATTACTCCAGGTTGGTGTTCGGGAGAAACGCGAAGTTACAGATGTGGTTCCAATGTAATTTTCATAAGGCAAGTCAATAACGCAATCGGTCAATCGCATTGTGCTCTATAGTTAATTGAGTATCGGACTTCGTTTCTGAAACACTACAGGTTCGTTGTTGCACCATAAGTATCTGATAAATTGCTAATCAGTATTTGGATCACACCAATGTCGGATGGGCTCGACATCAGCAGTTTTGTATTTCTTTTATGCATAGCTAACCGCCGTCTGCTTCACGTCTGCTGTGCAGCGAGCTACGTTAATTTAAGTATTAACTGTGTTTTTGTTACTTGTCACTTCTTCTTCCGTGTGTTTTTGCTTTTAGGAAGCTTTAATTGTCGAGTGCTATTAATAGTGTTCCATAGATTTCGTGTTTGTTTTGAATACAGTCAAAGAGAGTCCCTTTAGTCAGCCATAGTGCCAGTAGTGCTAGTGTTTGTTTTCAATACAGGTCAGAGACAGGTAGTGCTATTTTCATTGTTTTCTACAAGAAGTGGCTAGCAATCACAGTTTAGTCAAAAATCAGCTGCCTTTAGAGAATTAGCAGTCTAGTTAAAAGTTGATTAACTCTCTTCAGTAAATTGATTCCTTAGGGTGGATAGGATGTTTGACTGCTGTGTACGGACTCAGGAGGAACTGGCCGCTGTTCGCGAACAGCTGAACGTGTTGATGGCCGCGGTCAGCCGTCTTCAGGCTGCTGCCTCGGAGTGTAGCGGCAGTGGGGAGTCTGGTGCGTCGCAAGGTACACCCCAGGTGTTACATGCTTCACCCACTGTCCCTGCTGTCGAGACATCTTCGCGGGTACCGGGCGCGTTTGGGGCACCCTCTCCCCAAGGGGAGTGGAGGGTTCAGCGGCGTTCGCGGCGCACGAGGCGGAGAGTAAATGTGGAGGCTGGCCGTGTGGCATCGCCCGCTCTGCCTGTGAGTGGACATGTGGCTGCTCCTTCAGCAAGGTCCGAGCAGGCACACGGGGGGATGGGTTTATTAGTTATTGGGAGCTCCAACGTTAGGCGGGTGATGGAGCCCCTTAGGGAAATAGCCGAAAGGTCGGGGAAGAGGGCCAGTGTTCACTCTGTCTGCTTGCCGGGGGGTCTCATCCGAGATGTGGAGGAGGCCCTACCGGCGGTGATAGAGAGCACTGGGTGCACCCGACTGCTAATTGTTGCTCATGTCGGCACCAATGACTCCTGCCGTCTGGGTTCAGAGGTCTTCCTCAGTTCGTTCAGGTGGTTGGCGGAGTTGGGGAAGGCGGAAAGCCTCGCCTTCGGGGTGGTATCAGAGCTAACTATTTGTAGTATCGTTCCCAGAACCGATCGCGGTCCTCTGGTTTGGAGCCGAGTGGAAGGCTTAAACCAGAGGCTCAGACGATTCTGCGGAGAGCTGGGGTGCAAATTTCTCGACCTCCGCTATCGGGTGGAGAAATGTAGGGTCCCCCTGAATATGTGAGGCGTGCACTACACGCCGGAAGTGGCTACAAGGGTAGCGGAGTACGTGTGGAGTGCACATGGGGTTTTTTTAGGTTAGAGTATTTGCTTCCTAGGCCCGACAAGACGCCTCCTGAGACGCGGCAAGGTAGGAGTAGGCAAAATGCAACCGTGAATAATAATATTAATGTGCTGATAGTAAACTGCAGGAGCGTCTATAGAAAGGTCCCAGAACTGCTCTCATTAATAAACGGTCACAACGCCCATATAGTACTAGGGACAGAAAGTTGGCTGAAACCAGACTTAAACGGTAATGAAATCCTAAACTCAGATTGGAATGTATACCGCAGAGATAGGCTGGACAGTGAAGGGGGAGGCGTGTATATAGCGATACGAAGTGCAATAGTATCGAATGAAATTGACGGAGATCCGAATTGTCAAATGATTTGAATGAAGGTCACGGTTAAAGCAGGCTCAGACATGGTAATTGGATGTGTCTATAGGCCTCCTGGCTCAGCAGCTGTTGTGGCTCAGCACCTGAAGAATAATTTGGAAAATATTTCCAGTAGATTTCCCCACCATGTTATAGTTCTGGGTGGAGATTTTAACTTGCCGGATATAGACTGGGAGACTCAAATGTTCATAACGGGTGGAAGGGACAAAGAATCCAGTGAAATATTTTTAAGTGCTATATCTGAAAACTACCTTGAGCAGTTAAACAGAGAACCGACTCGTGGCGATAACATATTAGACCTTCTGGTGACAAACAGACCCGAACTATTTAAATCATTTAATACAGAACAGGGAATCAGCGATCATAAAGCGGTCACTGCATCGATGATTTCAGCCGTAAATAGAAATATTAAAAAAGGTAGGAAGATTTTTCTGTTTAGCAAAAGTGACAAAAAGCAGATTACAAAGTACCTGATGGCTCAACATAAAAGTTTTGTCTCAAGTACAGATAGTGTTGAGGATCAGTGGACAATGTTCAAAACCATCGTACAATATGCATTAGATGAGTATGTGCCAAGCAAGATTGTAAGAGATGGAGAAGAGCCACCGTGGTACAACAACCGCGTTAGAAAACTGCTGAGGAAGCAAAGGGAACTTCACAGCAAACATAAACATAGCCAAAGCCTTGCAGACAAACAAAAATTACGCGAAGCGAAATATAGTGTGAGGAGGGCTATGCGAGAGGCGTTCAATGAATTCGAAAGTAAAGTTCTATGTACTGACTTGGCAGAAAATCCTAAGAAATTCTGGTCCTTTGTCAAACGGTAGGTGGATCAAAACAAAATGTCCAGACACTGTGACCAAAATGGTACTGAAACAGAGGATGACAGACTAAAGGCCGAAATTCTAAATGTCTTCTTCCAAAGCTGTTTCACAGAGGAAGACTGCACTGTACTTCCTTCTCTAGATTGTCACAAAGTTGACAAAATGGTAGATATCGAAATAGACGACAGAGGGATAGAGAAACAATTAAAATCGCTCAAAAGAGGAAAGGCCGCTGGTCCTGATGGATACCAGTTCGATTTTACACAGAGTACGCGATGTAACTTGCCCCCCTTCTTGCAGCGGTGTACCGTAGGTCTCTAGAAGAATGAAGCGTTCCAAAGGATTGGAAAAGGGCACAGGTCATCCCCGTTTTCAAGAAGGGACGTCGAACAGATGTGCAGAACTATAGACCTATATCTCTAACGTCGATCAGTTGTAGAATTTTGCAACATGTATTATGTTCGAGTATAATGTCTTTTCTGGAGACTAGAAATCTACTCTGTAGGAATCAGCATGGGTTTCGAAAAAGACGGTCGTGTGAAACCCAGCTCGCGCTATTCGTCCACGAGACTCAGACGGCCATAGACACGGGTACACAGGTACATGCTGTGTTTCTTGACTTCCGCAAGGCGTTTGACACAGTTCCCAACAGTCGTTTAATGAACAAAGTAAGAGCATACGAACTATGAGACAAATTGTGTGATTGGATTGAGGAGTTCCTAGATAACAGAACGCAGTATGTCATTCTCAATGGAGAGAATTCCGAAGAAAGAGTGATTTCAGGTGTGCCGCAGGGGAGTGTCATAGGACCGTTGCTATTCACAATATAAATAAATGACCTGGTGGATGACATCGGAAGTTCCCTGAGGCTTTTTGCAGATGATGCTGTGGTGTATCGAGAGGTTGCAACAATGGAAAATTGTACTGAAATGCAGGAGGATCTGCAGCGAATTGACGCATGGTGCAGGGAATGGCAATTGAATCTCAATGTAGAAAAGTGTAATGTGCTGCGAATACATAGAAAGATAGATCCCTTATCATTTAGCTACAAAATAGCAGGTCAGCAAATGGAAGCAGTTAATTCCATAAATTATCTGGGAGTAAGCATTAGGAGTGATTTAAAATGGAATGATCATATAAAGTTGATCGTCGGTAAAGCAGATGCCAGACAGATTCATTGGAAAAATGCTAAGGAAATGCAATCCGAAAACAAAGGAAGTAGGTTACAGTACGCTTGTTCGCCCACTGCTTGAATACTGCTCAGCAGTGTGGGATCCGCATCAGATAGGATTGACAGAAGAGATAGAGAAGATCCAACGGAGAGCAGCGCGCTTCGTTACAGGATCATTTAGTAAACTCCAGTGGAAGACTCTGCAGGAGAGACGCTCAGTAGCTCGGTACGGGCTTTTGTTAAAGTTTCGAGAACATACCTTCATCGAAGAGTCAAGCAGTATATTGCTCCCTCCTACGTATATCTCGCGAAGAGGCCATGAGGATAAAATCAGAGAGATTAGAGCCCACACAGAACCATACCGACAATCCTTCTTTCCACGAACAATACGAGGCTGGAATAGAAGGGAGAACCGATAGAGGCACTCAGGGTACCCTCCGCCACACACCGTCAAGTGGCTTGCGGAGTATGGATGTAGATGTAGATGTAGAAAGCTGATGAAGACATTAATACAAAGATATATGTTTAGTTTGTTAAATTAATGTATGTGAAAGGTATTAATTTGAATATACTTAAATATATTTATCGTTCTTAAGAGCTAACGAGATAGATGCTTACATAGCGAAAGCTGAAGAACAACGGACGATACAAAACAGGAAGGCATCTCATAGCTGATTTCAGAAAAATGTAAAGGCCTCTGTGTTCTTTATTATCACAGGAAGTCTTACATGTACTAATTACCATTTGTGGACTGTCTGGTACAGACATATTTTATAAACATAAAGAAAGAAAAATTTTCTTGGTGTCTTACATTTGCCTACGATGCATTTGACTGTGATACTGGCTGTTACATGAGTAGCATTTAAGTCGTTTACAACAAATTTACAATACTGTTGTATACACGAAATAACAATACACAGTTCGACATGTTTTTAGCAAACGGTTTGACAAATCATTTTCTTTGACATGGGAGATATTTGTACAAGATGCATTAACTTAAAATTTGAGAGGTATCATTGTTCTGAGATTAAGGGGTTAAGTCAGTTTAGTGACGTGTCTGCACATGGCAGTTGATGAAACCACAACTGAAGTGACGTCGCAGTTGGCTTGTATGATGTCAATCTGTTGGTGACTACCTGCTTAAAGCGAGCTCTGATTGTGCAGAAGAGATGGGCATCGCGGCGCGGCCCGCGAGCTGCGGCCGCACTGGCGTACAGCAGTCTCGGGCCTAGCAAGTCCCTGACGTCACCCGAAGGGCCGGGCAATGCTGTCGCCAGAGAACCTGTATGCCACGCACTCAGCAGAGTTTCGTATGGAGACCCAGCCCAGGGCCCGCGGCCTACCTGCTAGTTCGTGACGTCACTGCACCAGGGCCTTGCACAAGCATTGCCGTGCTGCGGCCTACGGGCTGTTGATATTATTGACAGCAGTTGCGAGCCACGGGCTACGAGCGGTGAGTAAAGCAGTGTTTAGTGCGGTCTTGGGAGTTCTTCATTTTTGTCGTAACGCACAAAATGAGCATGGAAACTCAACGCGGTTTGCAGAAGAAGGAGTGCATGCTAAGAAATAGGGAAGTAGAAGAAAATTAATCAGTGATGACTAGAGAACCGTACAGCATGAAGCGAATCTTAAAAGTTCAGTTTGGACCGTGTTAAAGTCTGCTTTGAATTGCGTAGTAAAAACTTTCATTTGGTTTCCTGTTCGCTGTGCAGTGATATTTACTCTCATAATGAAGGGTCAAGTGGCACTTCACACATTTCTCGTCATCCGTGCGTTTCTAATAAACAAGCGTCTTATGTGGACGAGAAAACGACTTCCTAAACCTGCTCGGGAGATAATTTTCGATAAATGCGTGGCTATATGAGCACATGACATAAGGTCGTACGGAACTATAAGAGATAATGGTCTTACGGATCTTGTTCAGACGTTAATTGACACTGCAAAGACCATTATGTCTCACATCACCACTGTGTCGCCGTACATGGCAGAAAGTGTTTAAAGGCTGTGACATATAATTATGCCTGAGGTAATTCCTCATACAACAAAAGGTGGATACTCAGCAACTACTGACATGTGGACATCCAGTGCGAGAAGGAAACAATTATCTGACATGTACTGTATCCTGTTTCATTGACCGGACTCTGAGATCTCGCATTTTGTTTACAACTTAGTTTCCAGATGAACAAAAAACGGGCGGTAACATTCTAAGAGAATTGTTTAGACGATTTATGTCTATTGGTTTCCATTATAAAAGACATGGAGCAATATACTGATCAAGGTACTAACACTATCGCTACACTGCGTGATTATTCACGATTGAATTTTTCCCGCTATATGTTAAATAGAGAGCAAGGAAATATTTTTATGTGGAGTATATATGCGTCAATTGTCAATACGTTTTGATTGCAGCGAAAGAACGCGTCACTTACGTAAAGGAATGTTGTCTTCTTAATGCTCTTGATAGATCACCGAGCCAATCTAACGATACTCTCCCGAATATGCAGCTGACAATGTTAGAATGTATTTGTGCGAAGAGCTCTCTGAGAAGGGAGAAATAGAACGAAATGATGGAACTGATTTCATGCTGATGAAAGAACTTTTTACGGTATGTATGCTATTCTGTTATTCTAATTCTTATAAGCAATCGTTTATTTTATAGCTTTTGAAACATAAGTGTTTTTGTAGCTCTTAAAAGTGACGTCCAAGGAATTAGAACTAAAAAAATAACCTACACTGCACCTTCTGCAGACATGGACGATGACAATGTTAAAGCAATTGAGCCAGGCGCCCCAGGACAGAGAGACTTCTGAAATCGGACTTTTACATAAACGCCTCAAATTATACTTAGATGAGAAGCTATTCGTCCAGAGACACTGTGAGGTAGCAACATTCCTCTGGAAACTATTCGACATTTAAAAATGATATCTGAAGATAAGAGGCGTTAAGTCATGTAAATGATTTCTCTTTACTGCATCTCCAATCGTCTTTTCTCTTTGTTCTCGCTAGTGGGTTTGAACGGAACTGACTTAGCTTTCGATCTAGAAATAGTTATCTCAATGTATTCTGCTCTTCTGGAAGTTACAAAAATAACATTTAATGTTCTGAAATAGGAGAGACACTCATTCCTACATGTTCCTCCACAACTAGCAACACGTGAATCCTTGGGAATCCATGTTGCCCTAAATGAAAGTTTGAATTTTCGCCGTATATGCACTGAAATATTAATTTTGCTGTCCTCAGGCAAAAAGAAGAGAGGTGTAATGAGGCTGGGCATGTATTTCAGAGCCCCACCACATCAAAAAACAAATCTTGTTGAAGCACATAAATTCTGCTACTTCATCCGCTGGATTTCTAGTTGTACAAGTTGAAGATGGGAGTGAGACGTTTGGGTTGCCTACACTCGATGCCAGTCAACATCTGCACTGAATAGCAGAAATGTATACAAGGATAAATTTGTGAACAGAATTAAATATTTGGAGATGCAATAAACATTTTGAAGTTTACCGGTGACACTGCAGTTCTGTCAGAGACAGCAAAGAACTGGGAAGGGATTATAAGATACAGCTCAATGGAACTGAATAAAAGGTAATGGAACGTATTCGAATGAAACCTAGGAATACCAACGGATTTTCCATAACGTGTACTACAAAAGGGGGGCGTAATATATGACCAACACAAAGATATACTGATTTCGTTAATTTTCGTTCTCTTTTACGCACAACATACTTTTTAAAGATATATTTATGTGTAAGAAGGGTCCTAAATCTTAAAATTTGAATATGACACCTGTTCTGAACATTCACATCCACTGACAATACCTAAATTTTAGCGTTTCGTTATACTGAAAAATTTAAAACAATTGCAGAATGTGGTAGAATAAATCTCTAAAAATCACAAATATTTTTTTTTCAAAATTTTAAAATATAATGTACAGTCGTGCTTAAAATAATCCGAACGACCTGAATTGCATTTCGCCTGATTCGCATGCAACCCACATAACGCAGCTGTCTAGCAGGTCCTCTAATCGCTGCTTGGTACAGTCATTTGACTATTGAGAATGTTTCCAACAAGTCACCACTAGAAAACACTGCTCTGTATCGCAATAACTCAAGATGTAAAGTAATACCACGATACTAGAAATATCAGGAAACTCCTTATCACAGACAAGACTGTCCTTAAGCGTGTAAGCTCACATTTATTGCAATAAATGACATACCTGAAACGTTACCACTCACATTATTACGTCAGATAGGTAATGCACGTAGTAGCATCACTAGAGCAGAGCACATGGAAAGACACTGTACGTGTCGTGGTACCATACGTTGCTAGGAAACTACACTCGCCAAGCACTGAGATTTCCTGTCCAGTAAGTGCAGTCAGCGTGGACTGTGAAGTATGATGCTGGAGTGAACCAAGCAAGTCATACGTCGATTTGTTCAGTAAAGAAACTTACGCACCAGTGTCCAGCTGCGTGTGAACAGAACGTCCACAAATGAGCAAAGTCACAAAAAGTTTACTCGCATCGCGCTGAATGCAAGAGGAAGTGTCTGGAAAAACTTGATTCACACGACCAGCTGTCAAAGAAAGTGAAGCAGAAGGCTTTGAATAAATGGCATTAACATCCATAGGCTGCTGTGAATCATGATTATGGCAGTTGCCGTTGCGGTGACGCCCGCGCGAGTGACGCGAACTGGAGACAATTGGTGAATTAGAGTTTCTCTTAATACACACAGTTTGCACATGTCCTTTCTTATTACAGAAATAACACAGTCCACGATGGGTGTCCACGATACCAGTTCAGACATGATTTCAGTTTCTTAGTGGGTCCCTGGTGTAAAATTTGTCTACTTGCGCGAGCGGCGGGGCGTGGCTGGCCGTGCTGGCGGGTGGGAGGGCACGTGTTGTGCCGCGCTAACAGTACTCACATTAGACGTCAAGTCGAACGTGGAAGTAGCCGTGTCTAATAAATCTTATCTGTCTAGCAAGTCCACTACTTACTGCAACGACGGGATTTTAAATCTGAGGATTTTTTCGCGGATGCGGTGATCCACCACATTCTGCGTAATAGCGTCTTCAATCGATACAGTCGAATATGAGAGTCCACACGAGTAATTAAAGTCAAAATCAGAAATTAGTCCCTGACGGCCTGCTATCCAAGCTTTATTCGACTCACTATAACCACGCCTGAGGCGAAAGAATTTGTAGTGTTCAGCTACCACATTTACACCATCACGAAAGTGGGAGTTCAAAGCGTCAATCACTTAATCGTAAGTTTTAGTTTCTGGGCAGTTGGTGGGAAACAATTTCACGAGCAGACGGTACAACACAACACCTGCATTGGCAATGAAAAAAGCAACGTGCTCTGTACCTGGTATGTTGCAAGCTGCCAAGTGTGCCTTGTGCTGTGTGATGTTTTCTGGCAAGCCTTAAACGTCTGGACTGAAGGAACAAAATGGCGGTACAGACGATGGCGTCGAAGGCGCCGCAGTAGCTGCAGTTTGTAGTGTGACCACTCCATTTATGGCAGCAAGCAGCTGCGTCATTTGCTGAGCCTGAAAACGTGCAAGATCGGATAGCAAAGCCTGTTCCTGTGGCGAAGCCAAGGTTTACGCAAATGAAAGTCTTAATAGCGAATGGTGGGAACACTTAAAGACAGTCACCTAGCCACACGGGCATTTCACAAAAAAGCTAACGTAGTACCGAGCAAAAAAGGAAATGAGAGAAGAGGAAAAAAAATTTAATTCCTGTTCGTCGCCAAGTTTTGTATCCCGCCTGCTCCTGTGAGTAGGAGCAGGAAAAGGTGAAAATCTCTCGGTACTGTTCTTAGAAGTGGTTTTACTCTGTCACAGTATTAACTGAATACACAACTTTGCACTGACGTGCATAACCTTAGACCCGTCGTAAGTAGTACATAGTCTCAATAGCAAGCCAAGTGTCCTGGCCCTCTGCTCTTGATCAATATGGGCAGAATCTGTCGCGGAACTCGTAGAACTCCACAGCACCGGCTATAGGGCGCTGTCGTCGGTGTCTGTCGTATTGCAAACTTAAGAACTTTCACCTACGCTTTGGCATCGCAGCTATCCATACCACAATCACAATTTTACTCAGCAGCGCCGAAAAATAGTGGTGGCGCTGCAGAACGAATAACTGATATGAAGATACTGAGTCGAACTGGAGAAAACAAGAAACCTATGGCACGACTTCGTTTCATAGAGCATATCCTGAGGCACCAAGGAATTGTCAGTTTGGTAATGGAGAGAAGTGTGAATATGTGGGTGTTGGGGAGAGGGGGGGTATTAAAATTGTAGAGGGAGACAAAGTCATGAATACAGTTAGCAGGTTCAAACTGATGCACATTGCAGTAGCTGTTCAGCGCTGAAGAGGCTTGCACAAAATACACTAACTTGGGGAGCTGCATCAAACCCGTCTTCAGACTGTAGGCCACAAGAACAAAATTGGGGAACGGGGTGGGAGGGAGAGGTAGGCTTCCGGTTCACAATTTTGCAAGTTCTTTACTGGGAGAACTCATAAATAAGGTAGATCTCGTGTAATGCAGCAACCTCGGCTGTTGACATGGCAAAAGACGTTTCTCTATTGCTCTAAATTAACGGCGCTGCTCATTCTCGTATGAGAAAAGCTATTTATCTCACACTATGGGCCCATGCAACGAACTAAGGAATTGGTTCTTGTATTATTTTGTTGTTGTAAACAGAAATGTCTCTGGTATGACGTTAAACGGCAACCACACACGGAGTGACCACAGTATAAGTGCTCCCCAGCCAGCAATAGCAACTTCCTTTCTGGCAGGTGGATGAGCAAGTGGAAGTTGTGAGCTGTAACTGTTACCTTGCCTGCTTGCGAAGGTGGAAGGAAGACAGAGAATGTAAAAAAAAGTTCTTATGTGGACGAGAAACTACTTATTAAACCAACTGAGGAGATAACTGTCGATAAATGCGTGGCTATGTGTGAACGAGACCTAAGGTCGTACGGAACTATAAGAGATGAAGGTCTTATGAATCTTGTTCAGACTTTAGTTGACACTGCAAAGATCATTATATCTCACCCCACAACTGTGTCACGGTACATGGCAGAAAGTGCTAAAAGCCTATGACATATATTTATGGTTCAAATGGCTCTGAGCACTATGGGACTTACCATCTTAGGTCATTAGTCCCCTAGGACTTAGAACTACTTAAACCTAACTAACCTAAGGACATCACACAACACCCAGCCATCAAGAGGCAGAGAAAATCCCTGACCCCTCCGGGAATCGAACCCAGGAACCCGGGCGTGGGAAGCGAGAACGCTATCGCACGACCACGAGATACGGGCCATATATTTATGCCTGAGGTAATTGCTCATATAACAGAAGGTGAATACTCAGCAACTACCGACATGTGGACATCCAGCGCGAGAAGAAACAATTATGTGCCATGTACTGTCTCCTGCTTCATTGACTGGACTCTCAGACATTGCATCTTATTTAAAACTCAGTTTCCAGATGAACCAAAAATCGGCGGTAACATTATAAGAGAATTGCTTAGACGATTTATGTCTCTTGGCATCCACCACTCTTCTTTCAAAGACATGCAGCATACGACTGATCAGGGTTCAACATTGTTGCACTGTATGATTATTCACGATTGAATTGTTCCAGCCATATGCTAAATACAGGGCTACGAAATAAATTTAATGGGGGGTATATATTCTTCAATTGTCCAGAAGCTCATGGTCATTTGACTGTGGCCAAAGAAGGTGTCACTTACGTAAAGAAAAGTGGTCTTCTTAATGCTTTTGTTACATCACTGAGCCATTCAAACTATACTCTCTGGAATAAGCAGCTGACAATGTTAGAATATCTTTGTGCAAGAAGCTATCTGAGAAGGGAGAAATAGCTCAAAACGAAGGAACTGATAATACGTTGATGAAAGTACTTTTTACGTTATGTATGCTATTCGATTACTGTAATTCTTATACGCAATCGTTTATTTTATAGATTTTAAAAAATAATGGTTTTTGTAGCTCTTCAAAGCGGCGTCCAAGGAATTAGAACTCTCGAATCACCTACACTGCACCTTCTGTAGACATGGACAATGACAATGTTGGAACAGAGCGTTCTTGCTTTGCAAATCACAGCTTGCAACCATGTAGGCCATTAGAAGAGTATTGACTGGATATGTAGTAACTGGTTCACCAACGCCTTTCTGCTGTGCCGTCGTTATGGCGGTGGCAGCCCCTTTCCTGGAGCACCAGGTGGGAATCTGCCAGTGGCATTGCTGCATCTGCTGCAATGGTGTTTGCTCGGCTCTGAGCTTGCCCACTCCCAAGGTCTTTTGAAACAGTCATGGCAACATCAAAATTTACACAGTAGCGCCGTTAAATAGTGGTAGCGCTGCAGATCGAAAAACTGATTAGAAGATACTGACTCGATCCGGGAAAACAAGAAACTTGCGGCACAACTTCATTTCATAGAGCGTATTCAGAAGAATCATGGAATTTTCAATTTGGTAGTGGAGATAAGTGTGTATATGTGGGTGTTGGCGAGGGTGGAGGTGTTAAATCTGTAATTAGCAGGTTCAAACTAATGTACTTGTATTAGCCGTGCAGCGCTGAAGAGGCTTGCACAGAATAAACTAGCTTGGGCACCTACATCAGTCCAGTCTTCAGACTGAAGACCACAACAACAACATCGGAAAGGGGGCAGAAGAAAGAACTAGGCTTCAGGTTCACAATTTTGCCAGTTCTTTACTGGGAGAACTCATGAGAAAGATAGATACCCTGTGATTCAGCACCCTCGGCTGTTGACATGGCAAAAGAAGTTTCTATATTCCTCTAGAGAAGCCGTCGAAGGTTGCCGAGCGGTTCTAGGCGCTACAGTGTGGAACCGCGCAACCACTATGATCACAGTTTGGAATCCTGCCTCGAGCATGGATGTGTGTGATGTCCTTAGGTAAGTTAGGTTTAAGTAGTTCTAAGTTCTTGGGGACTGATCACCTCAGATGTTAAGTCCAATAATGCTTAGAGCCAGTTGAACCATTTTTGAACCTCCTAAGTGACTACAACAAAATTACTGTCAGCAGTTGCACTCTGCAAGACACAAAAATCATCGACATATACACTTCCCTGCACATCTGGTCCAGGCTGCAGAAATTCGCATCCTCTTCGCCAGAGTATCCTCCACTAATTATACAACCAACCAACGAGGAGAACAAAACAGTATGACGACAATGATACGTATTGTAATTCTATCCTAACACTTACTGTAACTGAACTTCTTCGCTTGAGCGTCTACTCATGGCTACTACTTTACGTGCTTAAACGTAGTAAGCTACATTCATTGCTCGAAATGAAATAGATTCCCCATTGAAAAAGGCGTAAACTACCACAAAACTCCGACTTCTAAACAAAACTCATCTTCCCCTCCTAAGAAGCTACACGTGGTTTACAACTTACACCCTTCCACACAATGAGCCACACTCATTGATCATAGGGAAAAATAACGTTCATATTTCCTCATCCTCAGAACATAGTCTGAGTTTACTTGCCACATGTAACTCATGAAAACAGAACTGAAAAGCTGGAAAAAAGTGGACTGACTCTACGTGATACTCGCAGGGGAAAGAAAGAACAGCCATTGCAATCACCCATTCGGTACTGATGCCGTCTGTCGTCGAAACTGCAACTCTGAGGTAGTCGAGAGTCATCGTCTCCAGGGAGAGTGGCTGGTAAGGTTGCTCTGTAACTGAAATTTAGTGGTAACACACACATCTGACATCAAAATGGAGAGGTCGCCACAGGGCGAAGCAGGCGGCAAAAGACATCCCAAGCAGCTGCAAGTAAGGCCTCCCCGGTTTGTCTCACAAACAGGTTTCAGTTGCTGTCTGTGGCCGACATTGTCGCTGAGCCGGATGCTGTCGCCTGTCCTGTTTCAGAGGAAACCATTCAGCCTGCAAGATCCGTCCAATCGCAGTGGGTGGGATTATTGGTACTTGGGGGCTCCAACGTTAGGCTTGTTATGGGGACCCTTAGGGCGTTGCTGACAAGGAGGGTAAGAAATCCAATGTGCACTCCGTGTGCATACCGGGTGGAGTCATTCCAGATGTGGAAAAGGTCTTCCAGGATGCCACGAAGAGCACAGGGTGCCGCCAATTGCAGGTGGTTGCTCACGTCGGTACCAATGATGTGTGTCACTTTCGATAATGCTGCCAGTCTTGCTCCCAAGATGAAAGCAGAGCTGACCATTTGCAGCATAGTCTACAGGACAGATTGTGGACCTGTGCTACAGAGCCGAGTGGTGTGTCTGAATCAGAGGCCCAGACGGTTCTGAGAGCGTGTAGGCTGGAGATTCTTCGACTTGCGCCAGCGGGTGGCTGGGTTTCGGGTTCCACTGAATAGGTCAGGTGTCCACTATACGCAGGAGGCGGCTACACGGGTAGCAGGGGCTCTGTGGCGTGGTTGGGAGGTTGTTTAGGTTAGAGGGTCTCGGAAAAACACAAGAAAGTCTTCAGTCACAAAGGGTGCAATCTGAACACAGGAGGAACGTAGATACAGGAACCAATGGTACAATAGTTGTAAATTATCGTATCTGTGTTGGAAAAGTACCAGAGCTCCAAGCGCTAATAGAAAGCCATGATTCTCAAATCGTTATAGGCACTGAAAGCTGGCTAAAGTCGGATATAAGCTCAGCCGAAATTTTTGCGAAGAACCTAACGGTGTGGCCGACCGGTTCCAGTCATTTCAGCCTGGAACTGCGAGACTGCTACTGTTGCAGGTTCGAAACCTGCCTCACGCATTGATATGTGTGATGTCCCTCAGTTGGTTAGGTTTAAGTAGTTCTAAGTTCTAGGGGACTGATAACCTCTGACGTTAAGTCCCATATTGCTCATAGCCTTTTTTTAACGTAACGGTGTTCCGAAAAGAGAGGCTAAACACCGTTGGGGTGGCGTGTTTGTTGCTGTCAGAAGTAGTTTAACTTCTCGCGATATTGAAGTAGATACTTCCTTTGAGTTCGTATGGGCAGAGGTCATTGTTGGCAACCGGAATAAAATAATAATTGGATCCTTTTACTGACCTCCCAATTCATATGATACAGTCGATGAAAGGCTCAAAGAAAACTTGAGTTTGATTTCAAACACGTACCCGACTCATACGATAAGAGTTGGTGTTGACTTTAATTTACTCTCGATACATGTTTAATTCCGGAAGTATGCATATAATATCATCCAAAATTTTGCTAAGCGCATTCTCTGAAAATTATTTCGAGCGGTTAGTTCATGAGCCCACGCGAACAATAAACGATTGTGAAAACACACCTGACCTCTTAGCAACAAATAATCCTGAGTTAATAACGAGTATTAAAAGCGATATAAGAATTGTGAACACTGGGTTGTCGTAGCGAGATTGAATATTGTAATCCCCAAATCCTCGAAAAATGAGCGATAAATATACCTATTCAAAAAAGCAGATAAAAATTCTCTTGACGCCTTCCTGAGAAACAATCTCCACTCATTCCAAATTAATAAGTGTAAACCAGATGTAGCTTAAACTCAAAGAAATAGTATCGGTAGAAATTGAAAGATTTATAGCAAATAAACAAACAAACTTCCTTGGTACACAAAACGGGTGAGAACACTGTTGCTCGAACAACGAAACAAACATGGCAAATTTAAATAGACCCAAAATCCCCAATGTTGGCGATCCTTTACAGGAGCTCGAAATTTAGCACAGAGTTCATTGCGAGACGCCTATAACAGTTTCCACAACGAAACTTTGTCTCGAAACCTGGCTGAAAATCCAAAAAGATTCTGGTCGTACGTGAAGAACGTTAGCGACAAGAAATTATCAATGCCTTCTCTGCGCAATAACAATGGAGATACTATCGAAGACAGTGCTGCCACCGCAGAGTTACTAAACACAGCGTTCCGAAATGCCTTCACAAAAGAAGACTAAGTAAATATCCCAGAATTCGAATCGAGAACAGCTGCCAACATGAGTGACGTAGAAGTAAATATCCTCAAAGTAGTGGAGCAACTCAAATCACTTAATAAAAGCAAGCCTCCTGGTCCAGACTGAATACCAATTAGGTTCCTTTCCGAGTATGCTGATGCATTAGCTCCATACTTAACAATCATATACAACCGTTCGCTCGACGAAAGATCCGTACCCAAGGACTGGAAAGTTGCACAGGTCAGATGATGTGTGTGAAATCTTGCGGGACTTAGCTGCTAAGGTCACCAGTCCCTAAGCTTACACACTACTTAACCTAAATTATCCTAAGGACAAACACACACACACCCATGCCCGGGGGAGGAGTCGATCCTCCGCCGGGAGCAGCCGCAAAGTCCAGGACTGCAGCGCCTTAGACTGCTGCACAGGTCACACCAATATTCAAGCAAAGGTAGTAGGAATAATCCACTTAATTACAGGCCCATATCGTTAACGTCGATATGCAGAAGGATTTTAGAACATATATTGTGTTCGAACATTATGAATTACCTCGAAGGGAACGGTATATTGATACACAGTCAACATGGGTTTAGAAAACTTCGTTCCTGTGAAACACAACTAGCTCTTTATTCACACGAAGTGCTGAATGCTATTGACAAGGGATTTCAGATCAATTTCGTATTCCTGGATTTCCGGAAGGTTTTGACACTGTACCACACAAGCTGCTCGTAGTGAAATTGCGTGCTTATGGAATGTTGTCTCAGTTATGTGACTGGATTCGCTATTTCCTGTCAGAGACATCCCAGTTCGTAGTAATGAAAGGAAAGTCATCGAATAATACAAAAGAGATTTCACACGTTCCTCAAAGTAGTGTTATAGGTCCTTTGCTGTTTCTTATCTACATAAACGATTTTGGAGACAATCTGAGCAGTCGTCTTCTGTTGTTTGCAGATGACGCTGTCGTTTATCGACTAATAAAGTCAACAGAAAATCAAAACAAACTGAAAAACGATTTAGTAAAAATATCTGAATGGTGCAAAAAGTGGAAGTTGACCCTAAATAACGAATAGTGTGAGGTCATCCACATGAGTGCTAAAATGAACCCTTTAAACTACGGTTACTCGATAAATCAGTCTAATCTAAAAACCATAAATTCAACTAATACCTAGGTATTACAATTACGAACCACTTAAATTGGAAAGAGCACATAGAAACCTGTGGGGAAGACTACTTAAACCTAACTATTCTAAGGACATCAAACACATCCATGCCCGAGGCAGGATTCGAACCTGCGACAGTAGCGGCCGCTCGATTCCAGACTCAACCGCCTGGAACCGCTCGGCCACACCGCCGGCGCGCTTTTCGTCCTCTTTTAGAATACTGCTGCGCAATGTGAGATAATTACCAGATAGGACTGACGGAGTACATCGATAAAGTTCAAATAAAGGCAGCACGTTTTGTATTATCACGAAATATGGGAGAGAGTGTCACAGAAATGGTACAGGAATGGGGCTTGAAGATCATTAAAAGAAAGGCGTTTCTCGTTGCGACGAAAACTTCTCACGAAATTCCAATCACCAACTTTCTCCTTCGAATGCGAAAATACTTTGTTGACACCGACCTACATATGGAGAAGAGATCACCACAGTAAAATAAGGGAAATCAGAGCTCGTACGGAAAGATATAGGTGTTCATTCTTTCCGCGCACTATACGAGATTGAAATAGTAGAGAATTGTGAAGGTGGTTCGATGAACACTCTACCAGGCTCTTAAATGTGATTGGCAGAGTATCCATGTAGATTTAGATGTACAGTCGTACTAAATGTATCCGAACGACTTGAATTGCATTGCGCCTGATTCTCATACAACCCTCAAAACGCAGCTGTCTAGCAGGTCCTCTAATCGCTCCTCGGCACAGTCGTTTGACTATTGAAAAGGGTATAACACTACTATCCGCTACTGCTATACCATAAACTTAAAGTTGGAAGCAGGTCGTGAATTAAAACTACCTTGTTAAAGCGATTATGGTATAAAGCAAGAGAGCAGTGTTACCCTCTGAGAGGAATTTTGTTATGTTGACCGCGTTGTACCTAACGGAGGTGGCTTATCGGAAATGAAAGTCAGAATTACGTAAACATTTGAGCAGTAACAAACAAAATTTTTGCCTATCTGCACTGTTTAACGGATAAAGAAAACGGTCGCCAGCCTAACTAGCAAGAAAATGATTAACATTCTTGTTCAAGAATATAGTTATTAGTAACTTTAATGGATAAACACAACCTATACTTTGTCACACGCGAGTGCAGTGAACTCTGACACATGTGTTTACGGTAAGATTGAAACTAACAGTTAGAGCAGCACAAAGTATATGCAAGATTATAACAGATACCGAAACACTCTATTACTTTCAGGGCTTACACAAACTGAATGGTCTTTATGACGTTATTATTACTATTCGCTGCAGAATCATTAATTGGATATAGGTTACGTCTCTTTCAGTTAAATACTTACCTATTTAAAATGAAAGTTAATTGGAATCCACTAACAGGTTGCTTCTCACTATCATTAGAATAAAGAAATAATGTTTTTCATAATTAGTGGTTTTCCCATTACTTGTTATGTAGCATTAACACAACAGACAAACTATGGATCCTGTTATATTATTAATATGCACTTCTAATACACAAGAGAGACAAACACTTAGCAAACATGAGTATGTAACGTTTCATACTGCAGTTTTCCACTCTTACTACATTGAGAGACAAACTTAACATATATGTAAGATACTGACTCACCTTCTGTGATTTACAACAGGCAGTAATGAGATCATTTACGAAGCAAAACTTTATAAGCCTCAGTATTAAGAACTTTTAATTTGAAGTTGGCAACAATACATTAATAAGCAGTTTTACTAGGAAAATTATTTTCGGAAAGCATCATCAACTTTCACTCACTCTCTTGCCACATTAAGTTTAACTTTCATTTAACTATGTTCAAGAGGCATCAATTAGCAAAACACTGGGCTTTAATGTTCTTTCAGTAAGGACACTCGGAAATCACTTTAGTTCAAACGGAGAGGAACCTGAGAGGTGTTATGATAAGGAGCAAAATCAAGGTAGGTACATTAATTCAGTTATAAATTACCTTACATTTGAGCACACTAACACATCCATTTAGCTGATCCTTCACTGTACATTATTATAGTATTCCTTTACAGTGATTGCGCAATGTGGTCGCAACTGCAAGTCGGTAGGCGGATTTGAAGACAGAATTGCTGGACTCTGGCCTTTCTTGGTGGCGATGATGTATACCAATTCCAGAATCGTTCCAGCTATTTATCCATCCATCCGAGGCATAGGAAAGTAGCATGAAAAGCCTCTCTCTGGACCAGCACAATATGCACTATTACATGGCAGTTCACAGTTTGGTAGCTCGTCCCCGACTTGTAGCTTGTCCCCGACTTGTAGCTCGTCCCTGACTGGTGGCTCGTCCCCGACTGACTCTTGTTCCACATTTTCTACTTAGGCCAACCACAATTTACGCGCGCTACACAGTTCCGTTCCCGAGGAGAATCACAACAACTTTTACATACAGAATAACTAAGGCCCCTTAGTGAGGATCAGCAGTTTACACAACAGTAACTAAATACATTAAATAAAACAGAATATTTGCACGTATTGACATTGCTACCAAAAATTATTCACACAAAATTAGCATTATATACAGTAAGTTTTATTCCCTCCAAATGTGACAAAGAATTTAAATGACAGATACACTTACATTGCATAGAATCATATCATGACATCGAAGTTCTTACAAAGAAAGGAGTATACAATTTTATGTTATCAATTCAAACAAACACATTTACAGAAGCTCAATGATGTAACATTAAATAAAACACAAGTAAACTAAATCAGTAAAGCACTAGAGTTCTGGTGTTACAAGGGTTCCAACAAATCATCCCTAGAAAACATTGCTCTCTATCGCAATATTCAAGATGTACAGTAATTCCATGATACTACTAATATCAGGGAATACCGTATCACAGATAAGACTGTACTTAACGCTAGTAAGCTCACATTTATTACAATAAATAGCATACCTGAAATGTTACTACCCTCATTATTACGACAGATAGGTAATGCACGTAGTATGTCCTTCGTATGCATGAATTTCGCTTCAAAGCAACATACCGTACTTATTATTTAACACAAAATGACATTAAAAATTAAAGTTTTCACGAGCTGCTACTTGAGAATATGTATTAACAACAAATGACTCGACGAAAAGTCTCGTTCTGCATATGGATTCAAACCCAGGTCATGCAGGCTAAGCAAAGATTTCGTGACCGACGGAAACCAACAGCCATTCCTGACTACTCGTACAGAGAGTGATATACCTCGATTTAGACAGTATGAGTTAGGAAGTATCAACTTTAAATTAAATAAAGTAAACATTTTTAACGGACGCTAATTCCTACCCAGCCTCTATTGCCCCTGTTAACGAACTACGAGAGATGTTAAATATTGCTTCTTCACAAGTGACTTACTTGAAATGCCGTGAGGCAAAGCTTTGTGTTGGACAGAGATTCGAACCCAGAACCTAATCGTATTGTTATCGAAGTACAATCAACTGTGACATATCGGATTTTCTCGGCAGTATCAAGATGTTTTAACTGATATGACGAGACGAAACATTAACTTTTTCCTTCCCAGGACTCCAATCCGGCAACTATCGCTGTTATATTCTAGAAAAAAACGAACGTTAAATATAGGTTTGTTACACCAGCAGCGAAATGTGAGCATATCTGAACGTGAAATAATATGACAAAGAGTTCAGTGCTGAGTGATAATCGAACCCCGCACATATCGTTCTTGACTACACACAAATAGACGTCAGCTAGCGAATGTTTCTCCACCAGCAGCTCGGAGTAACATCTTTGAACTTACAGTGATGTCGCAAATAGTTGTGTGTCTCAGTGGGAGTCTAAAACGTCAGATATCGTTAGTGTTGACAACGAATAAAAATACATTAAAAACCAAAATTATTACCCACCAGCAGATAGGTGTTCGCATGCTATAGATTGATAATACATAATGATAAGTTTAGTGCCTGGCGAGTATTCGAACCCATTCACGCGCAATATGTGCATGAAGATTGGAACCCATTCACGCGCAATATGTGGAGATGTAGAGTAATCTCCAGCTTTGAACTAACAACAAATTGTAGTATTGTCACGAATGGAACAAATTCCCCGTTAAGGGAGGTCTGAGTTACATTTCCAGTTCAGAACCAATTTTATCGAAATACAGAAGCTCAAATAAAAGATGGAGTAAGTGTCCTATGACCATATATATCGTTTATTTCGTCGCTTGAAATAAATAACTAGTATAGAAAAAGGTTACTGGTGATAGAGTTTCTACATTTCGCCACTCTTGTCTTTATTGTGGTTCAACCGAATGTCTACATGGTAGAGAAGGGATATCATGTGTAATGTGAATTTCAGGCCACAATGCCATTATACCTTCTTCACGTGGCTTGGCCAGAAGAGAATGGAATCTATCTCTCCCTATCAAAAACTATCGGCAGAAATTGGAACTGAACGCAGACCATGAGTATACGAATCTATCGGCAATCCAACAGACCAGCAAATCCTAGTCTCTGATGCTAATTTTTCTATTGTAACGCCATTGCGCCACACTGGATGAGAATTCTGACACACAGCCTCACTGTAGTGATTTGCAGCATGTTCAGTACAATCATGTACTTGGTTGACCGAATCGCCACGAACTAGCTGCCTCGACTACCCAGTGCATACATTCGACTTTATTTTGTAATCACCGAAATAAAATCACGTAACTGCCACCTACACAGAACTGCCAACAGTGTAGGACGCAGGAATTTAAATAGGAAGTGTTCCTTTCCACTTCAGCTACTCTATTGCGCGATCTGTATGTTGAAAACGTCGTGCAATGCAAACGAAAAGCTATAACTGTCTGTCTCTCAGAAACTACATTAGGCCATATGCATTATCTCACAACACTGTAGAATGTGGAAGTTCTGGAGGAATTCTTGTTGACTTCTGGAGTTACTGTAGCTACGGCTCAGTAAGTAGTGTAATGGTAAGTGTAGTGTACCGTAGACAAAACGTCGCGAGTTCAAATACATTCACTGCTACATTTTTTAAAACGCAATTGTGCTCTCTGCTGAAGTTATCAATCTAATGGAACTTTGAACATAATTCCTTTCACTCCTCATCTCAAAATAGTTGCATGTGGATAGAGGGAAAACTACTGCGACATTTTGTTCTTTTCTGGTTTAATAGACGGCCAGGCAGCAGTTGCATCTCGAAACTTTATATTATGTTTGGGGAGAGCGCACCGTGCCAAAATACGTCAGAAAAGTATTTTCTACATTAGCTGTCGTGTGGTAATGGCACTTTATTCTTCTTCAAACCTTGTTTAGCAGCTTTAACTCAGAACAAGTTTTAAACAAGCATATAATCAATAAACTGCATGTGCATTGTCAGACTGTTATAGATAACATCAGAGAATTCGCATATATTGTTGATGATTATTTATCTTTCATGTCTACTATTGTTTAAACAACACTAAAAGAAACCTTACGAAAATTGTGCACTGTATTATAAGAAATGAAATATTACTACCCATGATAACCTTACAACGTAAGTCTGTTTCAATAAAGCTGAGTATCTGTGCACAATTGTGCCTCTATCGAACAGAATTAATAATATACTACTCACTCAGATTTCGGTTGGGTCTGTGTTAAATTGGTACGCTGTTTCATATTCAAGAGGTATGCAAATGTAGCATTTCATAAATAAAGTTATGTATTCCCAGAAACGCAAAATTTTCTCTTCAGCAACGGAAGGAGGTATTACGTGTTGTGCAACATTTTAAGTTTTTCACCATTGCACTATGAGCCGAAAGTATTTTCTTGCGTTTACCTTATCGATGTTTGATCTGACTGCTTGTAACTCTTTCACAGAATGTATAAAAACGCTGCAGTTTGAGAGACTAGAATGACGGACGCGAACAGACGCTTTTTTGGCAGTACAGCACCTTACTACTTAGCTAGCACAGACGTATGTGTCAGGTATTAATATTACGACGCTAATAGTGACTAGAACTCGTAAGCCGCTATTTAAAGGACAAGATTAATTGCGATTTCCACGTGCAACGACTTTTCTGGGCTGAAAACCGTAAATTTACAATATTTTGTTACACCTCAATGGAAATGACAAGAAAAATCAAGTGAACCTTGAGGGTTAATTCCGTGCACACCGGGAAGTAACTTGTCGATCACAGAGTTGCCAAACATACCTAGCCTTGTTGCCAAATCTCAGTTACAGTACTAGCAGGAAGAAGACGAACAGATGTGTTCCTACAGAGGGCTGGGAAGTGACCATAGCTGGCATCTCAAAGACGTGGTTGACATTGCCTGGAATACGTAATGTGTCTGATTCGCATTTCTGTAACTAGGTTTAGGGACTAGAGCGTAGTTACTAATAATACTCTGAACTGACTGTAAACTAAGCATCATAAATCAGTAACTCTCATAATCGTTTTTACATTTCTTTCGTAAGTGTACTCAGAACTAAGAAACTCAATCATGGACGTTTCCGTGCCTGGCGGAATGTCGAGCACAATGAACAAATAAAAAGAAAAAATAATGTTGGTGTATGTGAGTGTGAGTGAGTGTGTGTGTGTGTGTGTGTGTGTGTGTGTGTGTGTGTGTGTGTGTGTTTGTGTTTGTGTGCGTGTGTGTGCGCGCGCGCATTTGAGAAGATATATATATAAAAGAATGAGAGAGAGAGTAAATAATTATTGCAAAGAAATTGCATCATGTTATGTAAGGAAACCTTTAATTAATATGACACGGTCCACATCATTACGAAATGTTGTATCCATGGTCTATGGAACAAATATTAATCGAATCGAATCTAATCTAATCATATTGCTGACTAGCCGTGAAGAGTCATGAATTACCGCAATTTTCGCCAATATCAGTAGCCAAATCTAAACTTGAAAATAAAAGACGATAGTTTTTGTAATAAACCAGGACTCCTGTTAAGACCCTTTCGTCCCTGTTAACTAACCACGAAAGATGTCTGACATACCTTCATTCAGAAGTAACGAAGTATGCATGATGTGAAGTTCTGTGGCGGAGATACAAACCCAACACGTAAACGGATTGTTAACTGAGTAAAATCAAACGTTATGTATCGGTTTTTCTTACCATCTGCTAGGTGTCTGAATCGAAATAAGGATACAAATTTTTGTGCCTGAGTGACAGTCGAACGCACACCTACCGTCCTTCTTTATCATCCACGAATATAGCTTAATTATCAATTGGTTACTCACCAACAGTAAGATGAGTGTGTGTTTGGCCAGAAATAACGATACCTATTGCAAATGTTGGCAACACGTGAACAGACATTATAAATGCATTTTAAAATTCACTAAAAGGCCGCTGTGCATGTGATACAGTTTGAAATGAAATTATGAATATTTTTGTACTGGATCAGTATTCGGACCCACATACTTACCTTTGGAAGAGACCTAGAGAGGACTGCAGTCTTGGGAAAAGAAACGAAATGATTGAACTATACTGTTCCGAGAGACTGAGATCCTCGAGAGAGGAGATACGAATTCAAATCACAGTCCAGCACCAAATTTTTCAACGTCTGTAGACCAATCAAGAACAAGTAAAATGAGAGCCCTCTTCCTTTAAATGGCTATCGGTTCATCAAATAAAATAAAACTTTCTAAAGTAAATAAGTTTATGCTGGTGACAGTATTTCTGTTTACCATGACTTCCGCCTATGTCGTTTCCCAACGTAAACCGGCCCTGCCCATTTGGTAATGAAGGAACGTGATGTTCAATGCGGATTCTGAATAATAACGTCTTTCTCTTGAGGCTACCAGAGATAAAGTAAATCTGTTTGTGCCTCTTAAAAGTAAATGCCTGAACCCACTCATAGCACCTGTGGCAGTTCGTTACACCAGAACATTGTGGCCACGTTTTCCAGCCCCAGGAGTGTGCTGTAATGGATCATATGCTTAGCTTACAAAATCAGTCACAGTGAAAAAAAAAGGGAGTCTATTAAATGTTTAAGTAGGAGGAAGATTCTGACGTGGAGGCATCATAGCCTCGATATGAAGCCATTTTGAAATTTTCACTAATTCAGCAAATTTCTTAGGTCGAGAAAATACACTGTGAAGGGTGAAGTTGTCAGATAATTCGATTATTACCGTATTGTTACTTTCATTTTCTTTATACCGCTGCTGGAACACATGTGCCTGAACATCAATTAATAACTTTTGGTCATTATAGAAGTAGTTGCCCAAGAACAGGTTCTTTCCCCGTCTACGGAATTCTTTTCATGTTAATATAAAACATCAGCAATTACTCGTAGATTACATTAAAACTAAAGCAACTGACGAAGACATCACTTGATAACGAAAAAGCGGTGTCTTTCCTCATTCACTTGCCTCTAGAAATGGCTGACGAATACTGCCAAACCAAAAGCCAAGGGATCTTACTGCCTTCCAATATACGTCGCTGTAGGTTCTTCGATAAGATTTGGTCTATGTGACCTGTTTCAATTGTGTATGACTGAGAATGTTTCAGAAAATCAACTTTTTTACTTTGAAATAAACATAAAGGTATTCATTTTAAGCTATCCAAGTTAAAAAATTTCACAATATTAGTTCAAATTTAATATTCGCTTGCCTAATGTGGGAAAGTATTTCACATTATTAAAACCCGCATCCGACCCATGGACCTTACATTTAGTCGCTGACCATAAATTCTAGCTCAGAGTGACACCAGTTTAAGTAACCTAATGTAGTGAAGACTGTTTGCCAGTGCTCTTTCTCACTGGAAAATATGCAATTAACCCATTGGGCCCCAAAAGTACACTGTAATAGTAATTTCTGTGTATGCAGTGCATACGGATTGTAGAATTTAGTGGTGCTCTCTCTTCCTCTTCTGCATACAATATTCCTGATCTAAACGGGCTCTTTATCATTACAGGCCCTGGGCAGTGCAACATCATACTGACAACAGTAATGTGTTTTTACTGACAACCTCACTGTTTATTTTACCCGATTTTGTAGTAACTTAAATAAAACAACATGACCTTCCAGTGGGAGACATTTCGTCCCTCTGTTCCTCCGTGAAATTTGTCAGTAAGTTTTTTGGCTTCCAACCAGCGAAATGCGGCAGAGTACGGCTGGTAAACGATTCACAAACCACGATTTATTGCCGTTAACACGATTTCTTTAAACATTGTCATAGCTGAAGGAATTCAGTTTCTTCTTAAATCGTCTTATGCAGCAACTTTCACAGATATATATCAAGTAGTAAAAGCTCTTTATCCAGGTACTAAGGTTGTAAAACAAACTTCCAACATGAGAATGCAGGCTTTATCGGCGAATCTTGATAATAAATTCTTCTCGGGTTGACAGCCGAGTCAATGCGTTGTTCTCCAGCAACGTTTCAGCAAGTTTCTTACTTGCCATCTTCAGGCGAAGTGTCGGGTTTGCTGACGCTGACGCTGACGCTGGAATGACGAGCCTGTCCTTGGCTCGAGGTGGTGCAGTATAGACATACATATGTCGTTCCTGCAGTTCCTGTAGGGGAGAGAAATATTAATTAACAGTCTAGTCGAATGGTCCTGGCTGGTTTTACCTGAAAAAGAGAAAGACACACTCTGTTGAGGGATTAGTAAAACTTAATCCTTCAGCAGGTCAGGCCAACGTGTGGTTGGCCTGTGATGTGGTTGTTGGCCCAGTCCACGGATGAGCCGGTTGAGGGAGTGTTCCGTCCTCTCGTAGAACTTCCTGGCGATAGCGTGGAACCTTTCTTGGAGAGGCAGGATCCCGGTGTCCTCGTGGAGTTGGCGCGTCGAAAACCGCCTCGGAAGATGCATAGCAGTCTTCAGGGCGCGGTTCTGTATCCGTTGCAGAGTCACAATGTGAGCATCTGCGGCTTTCCCCCAGACCACGGCCGCATACTCTAACAGTGGGCGAACCAATGTTAGGTAAAGCGTGATGCCGTGTTGCGGTGGCAATGACGACTGCGGGTTTAGCAGTGGATACAGGGCGCGGAGGCGTCCAATTGCTCTCCCTTTCACATCACGGATGTGATGCTTCCAGGTGAGCCTGCGGTCTAGGGTAACCCCTAGGTATTTCGCCGTCCCACTCCATGGGATAGGTTCTCCCAGGATTTCGAGCGGCGTAAGCCCTGGCTTCAGAAGTCTTCGAGTGAAGACGACTGCCTGGCTCTTTGTGGCGTTGAATTTCAACCGCCACTTTGTTGCCCATGAGCCCAAGGCGTCGCACCCGCGTTGGAGGCGGTTTCTCAGCACCTGGGCATTCATGCTGCGTGTGAACAGGGCTGTATCATCAGCGTACAGCGCCAGTTCGACTCCTGCCACTTTCGAGGCGTCTGCAGTGTACAGGGAGTACAGCGAGGGGCCGAGAACCGACCCCTGCGGCACCCCTGCACGTATCTGCCGGTCTGTGGACGTACCGTCGTCAGCCCTCACGTGGAAGGTTCGTTCGGACAGGTACGACCGCAGCAACGTCATGTGAGACGTCGGTATCCCTTGTTCAAAGAGTTTGAACTCGAGACCGTCGTGCCACACCGAATCAAACGCTCGGGAGACGTCGAGGAACACTGCGCCAAGGAATTCCCTTGTTTCCAGTGCCCTCATGGCAGGTTCTACCACCCGCAACAGCTGGTGGGAAGTGGCATGCTCTTCTCGGAATCCGAACTGCTCGTCCGGGATGATGCCCTCCTGGGTGACGTGTCGCATCAATCTTCTCGCGTACAGCCTCTCGAAAACTTTCGAGAGGGACGGGAGTAGGCTGATGGGTCGGTAGCTTGATGCCTGACGTGGGTCCTTGCCGGATTTCAGGATGGCCACGACCTCCGCGTGTTTCCACGCAGAGGGGTAGTCACCCGATCGGAGAATCTTGTTGAAAACATCGGCAAGTTGCCGGTGTAGGCCCGGTGGAAAGTTCTTCAGCAGGAGGTTAGTGAGGCCATCGCTCCCTCCGGCCTTCTTGGGGTTCAGCGAGCGAAGTTGCACAGCAACTTTCTCCTCCGTTATCGGCTCGATAACGTCGCCTTCCTCCCTTGCGGCGCGGAAGGTTGGTAGTTGCTCGTGGACTCGCCGTATGTGGTCGTCGTCGATGACGTCGGCCACCGGTGTGAAGTTGGCTGCAAAGGCGTCAGCCAGGACACTCGCTTTCGCGTCGGGGTCGCTGGCGAAGTCGTTCCCGACCTGTAAAGGCGGTATTCGCTGTCGCCGGCGTAGGAAGGACTTTACCACCCTCCCGTGGCTTCCAGTGCGTTGAGCGCCAGCAGTTGAACTCGGTGGTGGGGCAGTGACTTCTTCACGTAGATGGCAGTGCCGCCCCCATGGGTGGCTCTGTCATCTCGGTAGCAGCAAAAGTTTGCTGCTCGCACGTCGACCCCGAGTTTGAGGAAGGTCTCCTGCACAAGGCAGACGTCGACCGCCTCGTCCCGTAGGAATTGGCGACACTCGCCCTGCTGGGGGTGGAGACCCCGAGCGCTGAACGTGCATATGGTTAACCCATAACCCATAATATCCATATTAGGGCTGGCTCCTCCCGGCGGTGGCCTGGAGGGCCGCCGTCACTGCTCCCACGAGGACTGGTAGCTGCGTCATCAGCTGGTTGAGTGACCGCAGAAGCGCGGCAAGCTCGGTGGTGTCTTCCTTCGCCGTTTCGGGAAGGTTTCACTCCTTCGCGACGTTTCCCTTAGTCGGCAGCGGAGCGGCGCGCTGGAACGCCCTGCGCGGGCGGCAACCCCTCCTACAGTCGCGGGCGCCGGCAAGCCGGCCTCTCCGACTGCAGGCGGTGCCGCGGGCGAGGGCAGCTGCGACGGCTTGCGGTGCCGGTGCGGCCTCCCCTGCGAGCGGCCGTGGCCTCTCGGAAGGGCAGTCGGCTTCCCCTTAGCAACGTCCGCGAAGCTGCGACTCGGGTTTACGCGGCTGGCGCGTTTCCCGCTCTTGAATGCGGCGCATCCCCGGTAACAGGCGACATGGTCCCCGTTACAGTTGCAGCACGTCGGTCGCTCCTCCTTCTTCTTCGGGCAGTCACGCGAAGGGTGCTCCTCGGCGCACTTGCAGCAACGCACAGGCATCCTGCAGAACTTTGCCACGTGGTCCTTGCGTTGGCAGTTGAAGCACTGGGCTCGCCTGCCTTTCGCGCGGAGTGGCTCGACTTTCACGTCGAAGTCGGTAATGTTTGCAACCTGAAAAATTTTCCGGTTGTCCACATTGTCGACTAAGACCACAAGGAACAAGGGCATGTCCTCGTGGGTCCTGGGCGACCTCATCAGGCCGACGTGGCGGGTCTGGAAGCCGACTTCCTCCAGCTGCCGCTGTAGGAACGCCGGTTCCATCTTCATCGGCAGGTGACGGATGACAACCTTCAGCTGCTTTAGCTGCTCCGTACTCTGCGTGTAGCAGAACAACTTCTTGGTCTCGCAGAGTCTCATGAGTTTCGCATGATCCTCCAAGGACTCCGCTCTGTCCCCGCGAACATCTTCAGCGGTTTTGCGATGGAGTACAGCATCTATCGGAGTTCGCTCTACTCCTTACTCCAATGAATGGTGATCAGCGGAGGGCGGCGGGGCGGTTTCGTCGCCGTAGTCGGTGTTGTCCCGTCCCCGTCGGTCTCGGCTACCTCAGGTAGATCTGCAAAGCGGTTTGCAGCCTCGACCTGCTCTGGCGTCACCGGTACAAACGACCTGGGTGTCGCTGTGTGGTGACGGGAGGGCGCCATGAAGCCTTCTTCATCCGCGTTGTTCTCCAGCAACGTTTCAGCAAGGTTTCTTACTTGCCATCTTCAGGCGAAGTGTCGGGTCTTTATAGCCGCTGGACCACGGGCATCTGTGCATCCTTCGCGCGGGTCCGGCCAATCAGGCGCGAGCGGAATCGGAGCGGCGGCGCGTGGTCTGGCGTTCCTCCCGTACACAGGCCAAGATTGCCAGGATACTGGAGAAAAACAAGATGAAAACCATCTTCCATCCTCCAACAAAAATCAGAAATATGCTGGGCTCAATGAAGGACAACTTGGGTCTAAGAACTCCGGGTGTCTACAGTATTTCCTGTGAATGTGGGAAACAATATATTGGGCAGACACAGCGTTGCATAACGCAACGCATCTCTGAACATGTGAGAAGCGTCCACCTCGGACAAAAAGAAAAATCCGCGGTAGCGGAGCACAGCCTCAGTGAAGAACACACGTTTCAGTTTGAAGAAACGAAGAGACTGTGTAGAGCGAAAGGTTTCTGGGACTCAGTTATTAAAGAGGCAGTGGAGATACGGGTTAGTGACAACCTGGTCAATCGGGACAGTGGCTTCCAACTCAGCAGCGCGTGGAATACAACATTATCAAGAATGAGACGAGAGCGTTCCGATGGAGGTAGGTCAGTGGCGGCGTATGGAATAAACAGGCCGCACCGAGACGAGACGCAAGGACCGGCCCCCGTGGCTCCCCCCCATCCACGCGCCGCCGCGCCGATTCCTCTCGCGCCTGATTGGCCCGACCCGCGCCAAGGATGCAGAGATGCCCGTGGTCCAGCGGCTATAAAGACCCGGACGAGACGTGAACCCGACACTTCGCCTGAAGATGGCAAGTAAGAAACTTGCTGAAACGTTGCTGGAGAACAACGCATTGACTCGGCTGTCAACCCGAGAAGAATTTATCAAACTTCCAACAGTTTGTGTCAGGTTCATCTTTTCACCTGACAGCACTGCGGAAGTATTTTGTCTAAGAGGTATCACAAGTAGTATTCCTGTAGCTGTAATCATTGGTTGGAAACGAGTTTCACACCAATGGGTACAGTAATGATAAATAATCAAAATGATTATCAGTCTAAGACTGAGTTCATTCACAAACTAGGCGTATTTATAATATTGAAGCTAGACTGTGTATCCTTTTCTTCCTTGAGAGGGCATTGGAAGGGTTTTACACCGATGTATACAATACTATGAATACTTCGAACACTATAGTTAACGTTGCTCTCATAAACTAATTTTGTTTTTTTTTTTAATTCTTCAGGGTATTCAGTGTGCAATATGTTTTGTAGATACAGCCTTAGACAACAAAGTTGACCGCCCCGCCGAGTTGTTCACATAAGATGGACAATACGGTCATGCTCCCACTCACAGTTCTAAGTGCGCCAATATGCTCGAGCTGGCATCATTGTAGACTTCGGCACTTCCTGGAGGAAGTCTTGACTGCAGTCTGAGTACATCACTCTTGACTACGACTGTAGGGTTGAGGTAAAACACGAGACTAGCTAATACGACGTCTGGCAACAGAAAGCACATGTTGACAAAACTTTTATCGCCCCTTTCCTCTCAGTGCTGAAGCTATGGGTGTAATTCAAGCGAATCTACAATTTATTTCGCTTTCTGTCACAGTGGTTTGGTTCAACACCATTTTAGCGAGAGATTTCTTGGCCTGCCATCTGCCTCTGAACACCGAATGCATCTGAGTTCTCTGGGACACGTTTGCCGCCTACCGGCGGAGGCTGAGGCATGGCGCTGCCTCGCCTTCTGCTGACAACGTCTGCTCCACTCCTCACTCTCGACGGTGTAACAAGCTTTAATATTGTTGATTGGTGACCCATAAAATCTGTCTACGATTCGTGTTTCACACTCGATAGCAAGGGAGGCAAAAAACCGTTTTCATTTGATGAGTATTTTATTACACTAGTATCCAATACATCAATGTGGCACATTATTAATGTCATTGTTCCTCATACAGTGTGCTATAATTAAAGCGTCACATCCTGTTCTTTTTCCCTTCTCAGGGGATTCTTCAAATATTTTTTTTTTTTTTTTGCTCATGGATTCATATGTGTTAGTCAAGGTACAGAGAGTAAATGCAATTTAATGTGTTTTATTTCTTTCTTTGATTACCTATGGTAAATGGATGCAACACATTTTGTCAATACCTTTCAGAACCTGCTCTATAGCTACTCAGGCAAATTGCTTGTTTTGAGTTCCATACATTAATTAATGGAGAAGTGAACGCTGTTAAAATGTGATATTTCAAATACAAAAGTTGACAAAATTGCCCACATTTGAAGCTACCCAGAGAAAAAGTAAGTTGCTAGAGCCGCTGTTACCAAATGTCTGCAGAGAGTTCCTAATTGCTACTGTGGAAACTTATCATAGAGGCCCTATAGTACTCAAGAGGTTCATTTCCTTCATACTTATTACCCTGGCATGTGAGTTTTAAGTGAAGAACAACATTGAAATTCGTATCGTTGACGGCCGATTCGAATTTCTTCAGAGACACTTGTATTGTGAAGCAGCTTGCAGTCAGAAAGCCGAGATCTATGACAAATAACAAAACTTGCTGTGTCGAGCTACCAAGAGGACTTGATGTGTAAAGGTTTTCTTACAATTTCGTTACAGAATTTTTTCTGGAAATTCGCAGCTCCATAAATAAATCAGAACAAAAGCTCACACATGCTGATCCCTTTCACGGTTAGAACTGATGACTCATTGAGCTGTTGCGACAGGAAATACGGGAGGGGGCACGGGGCTACAGACAACTGCTGCCAGCACGCCACTTTCATCATGGTATTGGTCGCTCAGCCTCATAACGCATCGTGACCGATAATAGAAGTTGTCACTTACGTGAAGAATAGCATTTCTTTAGCCAAAAAATTGAATTTTCTCTCTCAGTGTCTAGGGGTTATATAGCACGAGTCACTCAAATAGAAAGGGAATATCAAGTGAATTTAGCGAGTCAGTTCAGTACCATACGTGGAAGTGATTGCACTGTCACAGTGTTACCAAATTTTTGTGACGATGTTGCCAATTCTCAGTTGTGCTAGGAACAGCTCCGTAGCGGTATGCGAGGAGAATCACGTGCTTGTGTCATAGGAGGATACGGAGAGGAGGCGGGGGGTTTGGTTAATATACACCGTTTTCTCCTACCAGTTGTGTCAAACATTCAGGTGTATAAACTTCCATCACGAGTACTGTTTCCCACAAAATACATACGAGTAAAACACTTACCCTATTACTTTGTGAGAAAAGATTATTTGAGTACAATAAAAGGTCTTTGGAAATCAACTTTTCCCACCTGTCACGAAAAGTAAGATGACAATCACTTTGCACCTCGAAATCGATTGCATCTATGTGCAGTATTGTGATCATACAAGTAGAATTTCATGAAGTGCACCAAAATGTATAAAATGTTGGAGAGAATGGGAGCTACAACAAATACAGTTAACTAATTATTCTGTGCCTCGTAATAATCAATGCACTTGAAAATCCAGAAGAGAAGAAACTAAAAATTATGCCCATTAAGACAGAAAGTAAAGTGCAGATGCGGACACTGTGCAGATCTGCGCTTTTTCAGCTTCAGGTCTATAAAATGGTTCAAATGGCTCTGAGCACTATGGGACTTAACATCTGAGGTCATCAGTCCCCTAGAGCGTAGAACTACTTAAACCTAACTAACCTAAGGACATCACACATATCCATGCCCGAGGCAGGATTCGAACCTGCGACCGTAGAAGCCGCGCGGTTCCGGACTGAGCGCCTAGAACCGCTAGACCACCGCGGCCGGCTCAGGTCTATATAAATAATGTATACCAACCAGCGTATTCATTGCTTTCGTAATGTTTCCCTCTTGTTTAGTCTTCTAATGATGAACTGGACCCACACCCATGAGTCTGATTGTTTCTTTGCATCCTTCCATCTACTATCTTTGTGTGTTACTGCTCGGTATTCAAAAAGCAAAATGTTATGCCTGCTCCCACGAGATATTAGAACGACGTCGCAAGAAGGCTAACGAAGTATAATCAAAATACATTGAGACGCCGATTTTTCTGTCGTCGTGGTGTTAAGTCGACAGAAATAGTTGGGTACTATTGCCTGCATCACCGGCATCTCATTGTTGTCTTTTCTTACCGAGATTTTCATATTACCCTGAACACAAGACGTCGAGATAAATGTGTATGTTCTCCGTGACGAAACATCCCACATTCCATTCATCCTTATCCATTCGTTACGTGCATCGGCAGCAATCAGTGATAGGAAAGTTGTAGTGAGATGACGAATAACAGTAACAAAGCTAGTAGCAACAAATCAGTAATCAAGGATGTTTACTACATTACAGACAATTGTTAACGATTAACAAAATAACCAAGAAAGGCTGAGTGTTTAATTGGCGCACTGCATAGGTGTTCTTACCACTTCGTTACTGAATTGATTTTCTAAAATATTCTCTGTCATAACAACTTGAAACAGGTCACGTAGACCAAATCATATCGAAGAACTGACAGCGACGTATATTGGAAGGCAATAAGATCCCTTGGCTTCTGGTTTGGCAGTATT
Source organism: Schistocerca gregaria (assembly GCF_023897955.1). Classification (NCBI taxonomy): domain Eukaryota; kingdom Metazoa; phylum Arthropoda; class Insecta; order Orthoptera; family Acrididae; genus Schistocerca; species Schistocerca gregaria. The sequence continues at coordinate 396,029,466 of NC_064931.1, read as the reverse complement.
CGACAACAATGTATAGGCGCAAGTGAATGAAGAAAGACACCGCGTTTTCGTTATCAAGTGACGTCTTCATCAATTACTTTAGTTTTAATGTAATCTACGAGTAATTGCTGATGTTTGATATTAACATGAAAAGAATTCCGTAGACAGAGAAGGAAACTGTTCTTAAATGATGTTCAAGCACATGTTCTCCAGCAGCGGTATAAAGAAAATGAAAGTAATAATACGGTAATAATCGAATTATCCGACAACTTCACACTTCACAGTGTGTTTTGTCGCAATAAGAAATTTGCTGAATTAATGAAAAATTCAAAATGGTTTCACATCGAAGCTGTGATGCCTAGAAGTGTCTTGCTGACATGAGAATAGCATAATCTCCACGTCAGAAGCTTGCTTCTTCTTAACCATTTAACAGACTCGCATTTTTTCCATAGTGACTAATTTTGTAAGCTAAGCGTATGATCCATTACAGCACAGTCCTGGAGCTGGAAAATGTGGCCACAATGGTCTGGTGTAAAAAACTGCCACAGTTGCAATGTGTGTGTTCAGGCATTTTCTTTTAAGGTGCTCAAACAGATTTACTTTACCTCTGATAACCTCAAGAGAAAGACGTTATAGTTCAGAATCCGCATTGAACATCGCGTTCCTTCATTACCAAATGGGCAGAGCAGGTTTACGTTGGGAAACGACATAGGCGGAAGTCATGGTAAACAGAAATACTGTCACCAGCGTAAACTTATTTACTTTAGAAAGTTTTATTTTATTTGATGAACCGATAGCCATTTAAAGGAAGCGGGCTCTTATTTTACTTGTACTTGATTGATCTACAGACGCTGAGAAATTTGGTGCTGGACTGTGATTTGAATTCGATTCTCCTCTCTCGGGGATCTGAATCTCTCGGAACAGTATAGTTCAATCATTTCGTTTCTTTTCCCAAGACTGCAGTCCTCTCTAGGTCTCTTCCAAAGGTAAGTATGTGGGTCCGAATACTGATCCAGTACAAAAATATTCATAATTTCATTTCAAACTGTCTCACATGCACAGCGGCCTTTTAGTGAATTTTAAAATGCATTATTAATGTCTGTTCACGTGTTGCCAACATTCACAATAAGTACCGTTATTTCTGGCCAAACACACACTTATCTTACTGTTGGTGAATAACCTATTGATACTCGTGGATGATAAAGAAGGACGGTAGGTGTGCATTTCGATTGTCGCTCAGGCAGAAAAAATTTGTATCCTTGTTTAGATTCAGACACCTAGCAGATGGTAAGAAAAACTGATACATAACGTTTGATTTTACTTAGTTAACAATCCGTTTACGTGTTGGGTTGGTATCTCCGTCACAGAACTTCACATCATGCATACTTTGTTACTTCTGAATGAAGGTATATCAGACATCTTTCGTGGTAAGTTAACAGGGACGAAAGGGTCTTGATAGGAGACCTGGTTTATTACAAAAACTACCGTCTTTTATTTTCAAGTTTAGATTTGGCTACTGATATTGGCGAAAATTGCGGTAATTCATGACTCTTCATGGCTAGTCAGCAATATGATTAGATTAGATTTGATTCGATTAATATTTGTTCCATAGATCATGGATACAACATTTGATAATGATGTGGAACGTGTCATTTTAATGAAAGGTTTCCTTACATAACATGATGCAATTTCTTTACAATAATTATTTACTCTTTCTCTCTCTCTCTCTCTCTCTCTCTCTCTCTCTCCCTCTTCTCATATGCTCGCGCACACACACACACACACACACACACACACACACACACACACACACACACACATAGACTTTTTTTTATTTGTTCACTGTGCTCAAAATTCCGCCATTCATGGAAACGTCCATGATTGAGTTTGATACTCAGCTTTATTGAAACGGACTGACATCGTAAGGTTGTCATGAGTGGTTATATTTCATTTCTTATAATACAGTGCACAATTTTCGTAGGGTTTCTTTTAGTGTTGTTTAAACAAAAGTAGACATGAGAGATCAATTATCATCAACGATATATGCAAATTCACTGATGTTATCTATAACAGTCCGACAATGCACATGAAGTTTGTTGATAACATGCATGTGAAAAACTTGTTCTGAGTTAAAGTTGTCAAACACTACCACACGACAGCTAATGTAGAAAATACTTTTCTGACGTATTTTGCCACGATGCGCTCTCCACATACATAATACAAATGTTTCGAGATGCGTCTGCTTCCTGGCTGTATATTAAACCCGAAAAGAACAAAACGTCCCAGTAGTTGGCCCTTTTTCCAAATGCAACTATTTCGAGGTGAGAAGTGAAGGGAATTATGTTCAAAGTTCCATTAGATTGATAACTACTGAGCCATAGCTGCAATAGCTCCAGAAGTCAACAAGGATTCCTCCAGAACTTTCGCATTCCACAGTGTTGCGAGATAATGCATAGGCCGGATGTAGACAGTCTTAGCTTTTCCTTTGCACTGCACAACGTTTGCAACAGTTAGATCAGCAATAGAGTAGCTGAAGTGGAAAAGAACACTTCCTACTTAAATTTCTGCGTCCTACACTGTTGGCAGCTCTGTGTAGGTGGCAGTTACGTGATTTTGTTTCGATGATTACAAAACAGAGTCGAATGTATGCACTGGGTAGCCGTGGCAGCTAGTTCGTGGTGATTCGGTCACCAAGTAAATGAGTGTACTGAACAAGCTGCAAACCACTACAGGGAGGCTGTGTCAGAATTCTCATCCAGTGCGGCGCAATGGCGTTACAATAGAAAAATGAGTCACAGAGGTGAGGATTTGGTGGTCTGTTGGATTGCTGATAGATTCATTTACGTGTGGTCTGGGTTTGATTCCAACTTGTGCCAATGATATTTGATAAGGAGAGGCAGATTCTATTCTCTTCTGGCTACGCCAAGTGAAGAAGGTGTAATGGAATTGTGGTCTGAAATTCACATTAAACGTGATATTCCTTCTCTGCCAAGTAGACATTAAGTTCAACCACAATAAAGACAGTAGTGGCAACATGTAGAAACTCTATTACCACAAACCTTTCTTATACTAGTTACTTATTTCTACTGACGAAACAAACGCTTCGTAGGGTCACAGGACACTTATTCCACCTTTTATTTGAGCTTCTGTATATCGATAAAATTGATTCTGAAGTGGGAAAGCAACTCAGGCCTCCCTTAACGCGGAATTTGATCCCTTCGAGGCTATACAGCTCGACTACAATTTGTTGTTTGTTCAACACTGCAGAATCCTCAACATCTCCACATATTGCACGTGAATGGTTTCGAATCCTCGCACGGCACTAAAGTTCTCATTATGCATTGTCAAGGTGTAGCATGCGAACACCTATCTGCTGGTGGGTAATAATTTAGGTTTTTAATGTATTTTTATTCGTTGTCAATACTAACGATACCTGACACTTTGGCTCCCAGTGAGACACAGAAGGATGTTACTCCGTGCTGCTGTTGGAGAAACATTCGGTAGCTGACGTCTATTTGTGTGTAGTCAAGAACGATATGTGCGGGGTTCGATTATCACTCAGCACTGAACTCTTTGTCATATTATTTCACATTCAGACATGCTCACATTTCGCTGGCGTAACAAACCTATATTTAATGTTCGTTTCCTCTAGAATATAACAGCGATAGGTGCCGGGTTGGAGTCCTGAGAAGGAAAAAATTAATGTTTCGTCTCGTCATATCAGTTAAAACGTCTTGCTACTGCCGAGAAAATCCGATATATCACAGTTAATTGTGCTTCGATAACAATCCGATTAGATTCTGTGTTCGAAACCCTGTCCCACACAAAGCTTTACCTCACGGCATTTCAAGTAAGTTACTTGTGAAGAGGTAATATTTAACATCTCTCGTAGTTCGTTAACAGGGACAATAGAGGCAGGGTAGGAATTCGCGTCCGTTAAAAATGTTTACATTATGTAATTTAAAGTTGATATTTCCTAACTGATATTGTCTAAAATCGAGGTATATCACCCTGTATGCTTAGTCAGGAATGACTGTTAGTTTCCGTCGGTCACGAAATCTTTACTTAGCCTGCATGACCTGGGTTTGAATCCATATGCAGAACGAGACGGTTCGTCGTGTCATTTGTAGTTCATACATATTCACATCTAGCAGCTCGTGAAAAGTTGAATTTTTAATGTCATTGTGTTAAATAAAAAATACGATATGTTACTTAGAAGAGAAAATCATGAATACGACGAACTTCCTACGTGCGTTACCTATCTGTCGTAATAATGAAAGTGGTAATCGCCATTTACTGTAATAAATGTGAGCTTACAAGTGTTAAGTACAGTCTTATCTGTGATACGTTATTCCCTGATATTAGTAGTATCATGGTATTACTTTACATCTTGAGTATTGCGATATAGAGCAATGTTTTCTAGGGATGATTTGTTGGAACCCTTTTCAATAGTCAATCGACTGTGCCGAGGAGCGATTAGAGGACCTGCTACACAGCTGTGTTATGAGGGTTGAATGCGAATCAGGCTAAATGCAGTTCAGGTCGTTCGAATACATTTGAGCACGACAGTACATGTGGAGGTCTGAGTTGAGGTGGTGGACTGTTGTCACGATGATGATTGATGGCTGCTCATAAAAAATCACTATTAGTCATACATTTTACTGAAGAACAAACTAGAACATTTTGCGGTGCAACGACCACCATAACGTGTGCTGAAGACCGCGAGTCTTAAGGAAATGACGCAACACGTGGCTGAGTGTAACATTATGTCGCCTCGAGGAGCGGGATACACCTGTCCTCGTAAATAGTAGCTACCAGACTGAGACACCTTTGACTGAAAGTAATTGTAATTTATGTCAGGACAGAGCGTTCTTGCTTTGCAAATCACAGCTCGCAGCCATGTAGACCATAAGAAGTCTGTTGATTGGATGTGTAGTAACTGGCCTACCAACGCATTTCTGCTGTGTCGTCGTTATGGCGGCGCCAGCCACTTCCCTGGAACACAATGTGGGAATCTGCCAGTGGCATTGGTGCATCTGACGTAATAGTGTTTGGTCGGCTCTGAGCTGGACCACTAACGAAGTCTTTTGCAACAGACATGGCAATATCACTTTTGTATCCCACCTGGAAGGCAGCGCGTGGGTCTGCTCCTGTCAACTGAAATGTTGGCTGAATGAATGAAGTGAGTAGGAGCAGGAAAAGGCGAAAATCTCTTGGTACTGCTCTTAGAAATCGTTTTACCATATCACTATATCACAGCACCAACTAGAGGGCGCTGTCGTGTGTGTCTGTTGTAATACCAACTTTAGGACTTGCACCTACGCCGTAGCATCAGAGCTATCGATACCACATCCCTCCCTCTTGAAACGACACACCTTCGTTTAGTAGAGCTTCCGACGACTGGTGGAGTGACCCAGGGAGCCCTCCAGCGGTTCCACCACCGCGGAGGAAAGCGGCGGCGCGGCGGCTCGAGATGCGGCCATGTTGGCGGCAAGAGGCGCCCGCCCCCTACAGTTGACCGGACCGGCAGCGGAGACTTCGAGACGGCAGGAGCCCGCGGCTCGGGCGCGAGCGGCGTAGGGGCCGTCGGTGGAGTCGTGAGCTGAGGTGGCGGAATCCGTGAAACCTCCAATTCTGCCAAAACAGAACCAGCGGCAGAAAACCAAGGATGACACAAACGGATCTGGCTCCGGTGTCGCTAGTCACTGCCAGAGGGACCAGAAATGACAAATAAGGCGCCGCCAAGCTGTCGAAGAATGCATCCCTGCTCCCAGCGCTGCCTGCCACAGAAAACGCGATAGAACACTAAATCATGCGGCGCCAAGCCACTAGGAGGCGAAGCAGTGGGAGCCCATTGCGGCGGGTGCAATAGCTGCAGGAACGACCAGCGGGTGCGGCCTTATAGCAATTCCACTGGGGAACGGGTGCCAAGGGGTGCGAGCAGTATGAAGCAAGGAAAGTGCAGAGCGCGTGCTCGTGAGAGTGTGGCTTGCATCTTGCTCATCTGTGACGTAAACATACGCACTATGAGATCAGCCTTGCCATTTGACTGGAGATGGAACGGGGCAGAGGCCTGATGGCGAATGCCATTAGCAGCACAGACGCCTCAAACTCTGAGGACTCTAATTGGGGGCCATTGTCGGAGACAATAACTTCAGGAAAGCCCTCAATGCAGAAAATAGACGTCAAAGCCTGAATAGTACTGGCAGATGTAGTAGAAGACATACGTACGACAAAAAGAAAGTTGCTGTACGCATCAATGACTATCAACCAGCGGGTGTCCCAGAAACGACCCGCAAAATCAATATGAACGCACTGCCTAGGCACAGTAGGTTTCGGCCACGCAAAGAAGCACTGGCAACGAACAGATTGGAGCTCCACGCAAGAGCGACAATTAGCAAGCAAATTCTCAATATGTTTATCAATGCCGACCCAAGTGCAGTGATGATGCGCTAATTGTTTCATCCGCACTATACCCCTATGACCAGCGTACAGCAAGCGGGGAATTTCCGACTGCAACGAACGAGGTACAACCACACAAGACTGATCATCGTCAGTTCATAACAAGATAACACTGTGGTGTACAGACAAGTTGTGACGTTGCGCTAAGTAACGTCGAATAAGTAGATCACGAATCTGCGTAGCTGCTGGAGGCCATTGAGTACGAATATACTGCTAAAGAATCTGAAAAGAAGCATCGACGGCTGTCGATGAAGCAATGCGACGAAAATCCACTGGACAACCATTAGCTAATTCCTTATCTTGTGAATCAATAAACATGCATGACAATTCGGAAGAATCAAACACTTTGTCAGGACCGATAGGCAGAAGAGACAAAGCATTAGCTTTGCCATGTTGGGCTGTTGGCCGAAACAAAATTTCGTAATTGTAGTTAGAGAAAAATAAAGACCATGTAGCAACTTTTGTGCAGTACGGGCCGGAACTGGCTTTGATAGGTCGAATAACGACCTCAAAGGGTTATGGTCGGTGACCAAATAGAACTTGGGACCGTACAAAAAATCATGAAACTTTGTCACACCTTATACAATAGCTAAAGCTTCTTTCTCGATTTGAGAAAAGTTTTGCTCGGCAGAACTGAATAACTTAGACGCAAAAGCTGTCGGGCGAACGAAAGATTTAATGTGGTGTGAGAGAACCGCTCCGATGCTGTGAAAAGATGCATCGACAGCCAAAAGAACTGGTTTGGAGGGATCGAAAGGAATCAATCAGCGATCACTCAACAACGCAGATTTGAGCTTGTGGAAAGCAGCGTCACACTCCGTAGACCAAACAAAAGCAACGTTCTTACGCCGAAGGCGATGCAAAAGATCTGCTATCTCCGCTGCGTTTGGCATAAACCGAATATAATATGAAATTTTACCCAACACAGACTGAAGTTATTTTCTGTTCCTAGGTGCTGGCAAGTCTCTAATTGCACTGAGATGTGACGGCGATTGGTGTAAACCCTGTTCGTTAATAATACGTCCTAAATACTGAATCTCAGTTTGAAAATAATTGCACTTTCCCCAGTTACACTTTAGTCCTGAATGTAAAAGTACAATGAATAAGACACGCAAATTCTGCAAATGTTCGTCAGAGGTGCGACCTGACACCACTATATCGTCCAGATAATTTGAGCAACCAGGGACAGTGGCATACAACTGCTGCAAATAAGACTGAAAAATAGCAGGAGCCGAAGCACAAGCGAACGGAAGGGGGTGGAACTTGAACAATCCAGTGTGGGTGTTGATCGCAAAATAGCGCTGCGACTGTTCGTCGAGTGGAATCTGAAAGTATGCGTCCTGCATGTGAAACGTGGAAACCAATTTTCCCGCATCAATCTTTTCAAACATGTCTTCAGGACACAGTAATGGGAATGTAGCTACCACCGTCTGGGAATTTAAAATGGCTCTGAGCACTATGGGACTTAACTTCTCAGGTCATCAGTCCCCTTGAACTTAGAACTACTTAAACCTAACTAACCTACGGACATCACACACATCAACGCCCGAGGCAGGATTCGAACCTGCGACCGTTGCGGTCGCGCGGCTCCAGACTGTAGTGCCTAGAACCGCTCCCCCACCACGGCCGGCGTCTGGGAATTTATTGTAGACTTAAAGCCAGCACAAATTCGGAGACGACCGTTTGGTTTCTTCAGACCCACTATAGGCGAAGCCCATGGCGAAGCACAAACAGGTTCAATGACACCAATGTCTTGCAAATGCTTCAGTTCAGAAGCTACGGTGTCGCGCAGTGTGTGCAGTGCCGGGCGTGCACGCCGGAAAATAGCAGCTTGCACATGTCCTTTCTTATTTCAAAAATAACACAGTGCTTGGCGGTATGGGCAACTGTCCCGTGGGTTGGCACGAAAGCAGTTCGGACATGAATTCAGTTTCTTAGTGGGTACCTGGTGTGTAATTTGTTTACTTGCGCGCGAATGGCTGGCCGTGCTGGCGGGTGGGAGGGCGCGTGTTGTGCTGCGCTGACAGTACACACACCCGGGGTCACGTCTAACATGGAAGTAGCCATGTCCAATGTATATTGTCTGTCTAGCAAGTAAACTTCTTGCAAAGACGGGTTTTCAAATCTGAGGATTTTTTCGCGGATACGGTGATCCGCCACATTCTGCGCAATAGCGTCTCTAATCATTTCATCCGCATATGAGCGTCCACACGAGTAAAGTGCAATCAGAAGTTAGTTCCTGAAGGCCCGCTAACCAAGCTTTAATCGACTTAGTAGAACCACGCCGGAGGCGAAAGAATTTGTAGCGTGCAGCTACCACATTTACACAATCACGAAAGTGGAACATCAAAGCATCAATTACTTCGTCGTAAGTTTTAGTTTCTGGGTGAGTGGTTGGAAACAATTTCACGAGCACATGGTACAACACCACACCCGCGATGACAATGATAAAAGCAATATGCTCTGTACCTGGTTTGTTGTAAGCTGCGCAATGTGCCTCTAGTTGTATGATGTATTCTGGCCTGCGTTCAACATGAGGATTGAAGGCACGAAATGACAGCGCCGTCGGCCACGGCGCTGGTACAGGCGGTGGCGTCGGAAGCGCCGAAGTAGCAGCAGTCTGTGATGTGACCAGCCCATTACAGCACACTCCTGGGGCTGGAAAACGTGGCCACAATGTTCTGGTGTAACGAACGTCCACAGGTGCAATGTGTGTGTTCAGGCATTTTCTTTTAAGGTGCTCAAACAGATTTACTTTACCTCTGGTAACCTCAAGAGAAAGACGTTATAGTTCAGAATCCGCATTGAACATCGCGTTCCTTCATTACCAAATGGGCAGAGCCGGTTTACGTTGGGAAACGACATAGGCGGAAGTCATGGTAAACAGAAATACTGTCACCAGCGTAAACTTATTTACTTTAGAAAGTTTTATTTTATTTGATGAACCGATAGCCATTTAAAGGAAGAGGGCTCTCATTTTACTTGTACTTGATTGGTCTACAGACGTTGAAAAATTTGGTGCTGGACTGTGATTTGAATTCGTATCTCCTCTCTCGAGGATCTCAGTCTCTCGGAACAGTATAGTTCAATCATTTCGTTTCTTTTCCCAAGACTGCAGTCCTCTCTAGGTCTCTTCCAAAGGTAAGTATGTGGGTCCGAATACTGATCCAGTACAAAAATATTCATAATTTCATTTCAAACTGTATCACATGCACAGCGGCCTTTTAGTGAATTTTAAAATGCGTTTATAATGTCTGTTCACGTGTTGCCAACATTTGCAATAGGTATCGTTATTTCTGGCCAAACACGCACTCATCTTACTGTTGGTGAGTAACCAATTAGTTAAGCTATATTCGTGGATGATAAAGAAGGGCGGTAGGTGTGCGTTTCGACTGTCACTCAGGCACAAAAATTTGTATCCTTATTTAGATTCAGACACCTAGCAGATGGTAAGAAAAACCGATACATAACGTTTGATTTTACTTAGTTAACAATCCGTTTACGTGTTGAGTTTGTATCTCCGCCACAGAACTTCACATCATGCATACTTCGTTACTTCTGAATGAAGGTATATCAGACATCTTTCGTGGTTAGTTAACAGGGACGAAAGGGTCTTAACAGGAGTCCTGGTTTATTACAAAAACTATCGTCTTTTATTTTCAAGTTTAGATTTGGCTACTGATATTGGCGAAAATTTCGGTAATTCATGACTCTTCATGGCTAGTCAACAATATGGTTAGATTAGATTTGATTCGACTAATATTTGTTCCATAGATCATGGATACAACATTTCGTAATGATGTGGAACGTGTCATATTAATGAAAGGTTTCCTTACATAACATGATGCAATTTCTTTGCAATAATTATTTACCCTCTGTCTCATTCTTTTATATATACACTCCTGGAAATTGAAATAAGAACACCGTGAATTCATTGTCCCAGGAAGGGGAAACTTCATTGACACATTCCTGGGGTCAGATACATCACATGATCACACTGACATAACCACAGGCACATAGACACAGGCAACAGAGCATGCACAATGTCGGCACTAGTACAGTGTATATCCACCTTTCGCAGCAATGCAGGCTGCTATTCTCCCATGGAGACGATCGTAGAGATACTGGATGTAGTCCTGTGGAACGGCTTGCCATGCCATTTCCACCTGGCGCCTCAGTTGGACCAGCGTTCGTGCTGGACGTGCAGATCGCGTGAGACGACGCTTCGTCCAGTCCCAAACATGCTCAATGGGGGACAGATCCGGAGATCTTGCTGGCCAGGCTAGTTGACGTTCACCTTCTAGAGCACGATGGGTGGCACGGGATACATGCGGACGTGCATTGTCCTGTTGGAACAGCAAGTTCCCTTGCCGGTCTAGGAATGGTAGAACGATGGGTTCGATGACGGTTTGGATGTACCGTGCACTATTCAGTGTCCCCTCGACGATCACCAGAGGTGTACGGCCAGTGTAACAGATCGCTCCCCACACCATGATGCCGGGTGTTGGCCCTGTGTGCCTCGGTCGTATGCAGTCCTGATTGTGGCGCTCACCTGCGCGGCGCCAAACACGCATACGACCATCATTGGCACCAAGGCAGAAGCGACTCTCATCGCTGAAGGCGACACGTCTCCATTCGTCCCTCCATTCACGCCTGTCGCGACACCACTGGAGGCGGGCTGCACGATGTTGGGGCGTGAGCGGAAGACGGCCTAACGGTGTGCGGGACCGTAACCCAGCTTCATGGAGACGGTTGCGAATGGTCCTCGCCGATACCCCAGGAGCAACAGTGTCCCTAATTTGCTGGGAAGTGGCGGTGCGGTCCCCTATGGCACTGCGTAGGATCCTACGGTCTTGGCGTGCATCCGTGCGTCGCTGCGGTCCGGTCCCAGGTCGACGGGCACGTGCACCTTCCGCCGACTACTGGCGACAACATCGATGTACTGTGGAGACCTCACGCCCCACGTGTTGAGCAATTCGGCGGCACGTCCACCCGGCCTCCCGCATGCCCACTATACGCCCTCGCTCAAAGTCCGTCAACTGCACATACGGTTCACGTCCACGCTGTCGCGGCATGCTACCAGTGTTAAAGACTGCGATGGAGCTCCGTATGCCACGGCAAACTGGCTGACACTGACGGCGGCGGTGAACAAATGCTGCGCAGCTAGCGCCATTCGACGGCCAACACCGCGGTTCCTGGTGTGTCCGCTGTGCCGTGCGTGTGATCATTGCTTGTACAGCCCTCTCGCAGTGTCCGGAGCAACTATGGTGGGTCTGACACACCGGTGTCATTGTGTTCTTTTTTCCATTTCCAGGAGTGTATCTTCTCAAATGCGCACACACACACACACACACACACACACACACACATACACACACACACACATACACAAAAATTATTTTTTTCTTTTTATTTGTTCATTGTGCTCGAAATTCCGCCAGGCACGGCAACGTCCATGATTGAGTTTCTTAGTTATGAGTACACTTACGAAAGAAATATAAAAACGATTATGAGAGTTACTGATTTATGATGCTTAGTTTACAGTCAGTTCTGAGTATTATTAGTAACTACGCTCTAGTCCCTAAACCTAGTTACAGAAATGCGAATCAGACACATTACGTATTCCAGGCCATGTCAACCGCGTCTTTGAGATGTCAGCTCTGGTCACTTCCCAGCCCTCTGTAGGAACACATCGGTTCGTCTTCTTCCTGCTAGTACTGTAACTGAGATTTGGCAACAAGGCAAGGTATGAATGGCAACTCTGTGATCGACAAGTTACTTCCTGGTGTGCACTTAATTAAGGTTCACTTGATTTTTCCTGTCATTTCCATTGAGGTGTAACAAAATATTGCAAATTTACGGTTTTCAGCCCAGAAAAGTCGTTGCACGTGGAAATCGCAATTAATCTTGTCCTTTAAATAGCGGCTTACGAGTTCTAGTCACTATTAGCGTCGTAATATTAATACCTGACACATACGTCTGTGCTAGCTAAGTAGTAACATGCTGTTCTGTCAAAAAAGCGTCTGTTCGGGTTTGTGATTCCAGTCTCTCAAACTGCAGCGTTTTTATCCATTCTGTGAAAGAGCTACAAGCAGTCAGATCAAACATCGATAAGGTAAACGCAAGAAAATACTTTTGGCTCACAGTGCAATGGTGAAAAACTTAAAATGTTGCACAACACGTAATACCTCCTTCCGTTGCTGAAGAGAAAATTTTGCGTTTCTGGGAATACATAACTTTATTTATGCTACATTTGCATACCTCTTGAATATGAAACAGCGTACCAATTTAACACAGACCCAACCGAAATCTGAGTGAGTAGTATATTATTAATTCTGTTCGATAGAGGCACAATTGTGCACAGATACTCAGCTTTATTGAAACAGACTTACGTTGTAAGGTTATCATGGGTAGTAATATTTCATTTCTTATAATACAGTGCACAATTTTGGTAAGGTTTCTTTTAGTGTTGTTTAAACAACAGTAGACATGAGAGAGAAATAATCATCAACTATATATGCGAATTCTGTGATGTTATCTATAACAGTCTGACAATGCACATGCAGTTTATTGATTATATGCTTGTTTAAAACTTGTTCTGAGTTAAAGCTGCTAAACAAGGTTTGAAGAAGAATAAAGTGCTATTACCACACGACAGCTAATGTAGAAAATACTTTTCTGACGTATTTTGGCACGGTGCGCTCTCCCCAACCATAATACAAAAATTTCGAGATGCATCTGCTGCCTGGCCGTCTATTAAACCAGAAAAGAACAAAATGTCGCAGTAGTTTTCCCTCTATCCACATGCAACTATTTTGACATGAGGAGTGAAAGGAATTATGTTCAAAGTTCCATTAGATTGATAACTTCAGCAGAGAGCAGAATTGCGTTTTAAAAAATGTAGCAGTGAATATATTTGAAATCGCGACGTTTTGTCTACGGTACACTACACTTACCATTACACTACTTACTGAGCCGTAGCTACAGTAACTCCAGAAGTCAACAAGAATTCCTCCAGAACTTCCGCATTCTACAGTGTTGTGAGATAATGCATATGGCCTAATGTAGTTTCTGAGAGACAGACAGTTATAGCTTTTCGTTTGCATTGCACGACGTTTTCAACATACAGATCGCGCAATAGAGTAGCTGAAGTGGAAAGGAACACTTCCTATTTAAATTCCTGCGTCCTACACTGTTGGCAGTTCTGTGTAGGTGGCAGTTACGTGATTTTATTTCGGTGATTACAAAATAAAGTCGAATGTATGCACTGGGTAGTCGAGGCAGCTAGTTCGTGGCGATTCCGTCAACCAAGTACATGATTGTACTGAACATGCTGCAAACCACTACAGTGAGGCTGTGTGTCAGAATTCTCATCCAGTGTGGCGCAATGGCGTTACAATAGAAAAATTAGCATCAGAGACTAGGATTTTCTGGTCTGTTGGATTGCCGATAGATTCGTATACTCATGGTCTGCGTTCAGTTCCAATTTCTGCGGATAGTTTTTGATAGGGAGAGACAGATTCCATTCTCTTCTGGCCAAGCCACGTGAAGAAGGTATAATGGCATTGTGGCCTGAAATTCACATTACACATGATATCCCTTCTCTACCATGTAGACATTCGGTTGAACCACAATAAAGACAAGAGTGGCGAAATGTAGAAACTCTATCACCAGTAACCTTTTTTTATACTAGTTATTTATTTCTAGTGACGAAATAAACGATATATATGGTCATAGGACACTTACTCCATCTTTTATTTGAGCTTCTGTATTTCGATAAAATTGTTTCTGAACTGGGAATGTAACTTAGACCTCCCTTAACGGGGAATTTGTTCCATTCGTGACAATACTACAATTTGTTGTTAGTTCAAAACTGCAGATTACTCTACATCTCCACGTATTGCACGTGAATGGATTCGAATCTTCATGCACATATTGCGCGTGAATGGGTTCGAATACTCGCCCGGCACTAAAGTTATCATTATGTATTATCAATCTATAGCATCTGCTGGTGGGTAATAATTTTTGTTTTTAATGTATTTTTATTCGTTGTCAACACTAACGATATCTGACGTTTTTGACTCCCACTGAGACACACAACTATTTGCGACATCACTGTAAGTTCAAAGATGTTACTCCGAGCTGCTGGTGGAGAAACATTCGCTAGCTGACGTCTATTTGTGTGTAGTCAATAACGGTATGTGCGGGGTTCGATTATCACTTAGCACAGAACTCTTTGTCATATTATTTCTAGTTCAGACATGCTCACATTTCACTGCTGGTGTAACAAACCTATATTTAACGTTCGTTTTTTTCTAGAATATAACAGCGATAGGTGCCGGGTTGGAGTCCTGGGAAGGAAAAAGTTAATGTTTCGTCTCGTCATATCAGTTAAAACATCTTGATACTGCCGAGAAAATCCGATATGTCACAGTTGATTGTACTTCGATAACAATACGGTTAGGTTATGGGTTCGAATCTCTGTCCAACACAAAGCTTTGCCTCACGGCATTTCAAGTAAGTCACTTGTGAAGAAGCAATATTTAACATCTCTCGTAGTTCGTTAACAGGGGCAATAGAGGCTGGGTAGGAATTAGCGTCCGTTAAAAATGTTTACTTTATTTAATTTAAAGTTGATACTTCCTAACTCATACTGTCTAAATCGAGGTATATCACTCTCTGTACGAGTAGTCAGGAATGGCTGTTGGTTTCCGTCGGTCACGAAATCTTTGCTTAGCCTGCATGACCTGGGTTTGAATCCATATGCAGAACGAGACTTTTCGTCGAGTCATTTGTTGTTAATACATATTCTCAAGTAGCAGCTCGTGAAAACTTTAATTTTTAATGTCATTTTGTGTTAAATAATAAGTACGGTATGTTACTTTGAAGCGAAAATCATGCATTCGAAGGACATACTACGTGCATTACCTATCTGTCGTAATAATGAGGGTAGTAACATTTCAGGTATGCCATTTATTGTAATAAATGTGAGCTTACAAGCGTTAAGTACAGTCTTATCTGTGATACGGTATTCCCTGATATTAGTAGTATCATGGTATTACTTTACATCTTGAATACTGCGATATAGAGCAATGTTTTCTAGGGATGATTTGTTGGAACCCTTGTAACACCAGAACTCTAGTGCTTTACTGATTTAGTTTACTTGTGTTTTATTTAATGTTACATCATTGAGCTTCTGTAAATGTGTTTGTTTGAATTGATAACATAAAATTGTATACTCCTTTCGTTGTAAGAACTTCGATGTCATGATATGATTCTATGCAATGTAGTGTATCTGTCATTTAAATTCTTTGTCAAATTTGGAGGGAATAAAACTTACTGTATATAATGGTAATTTTGTGTGAATAATTTTTTGTAGCAATGTCAATATGTGCAAATATTCTGTTTTATTTAATGTATTTAGTTACTGTTGTGTAAACTGCTGATCCTCACTAAGGGGCCTTAGTTATTCTGTATGTAAAAGTTGTTGTGATTCTCCTCGGGAACGGAACTGTGTAGCGCGCGTAAATTGTGGTTGGCCTAAGTAGAAAATGTGGAACAAGAGTCAGTCGGGGACGAGCCACCAGTCAGGGACGAGCTGCAAGTCGGGGACAAGCTACAAGTCGGGGACGAGCTACCAAACTGTGAACTGCCATGTAATAGTGCATATTGTGCTTTTCCTGCTACTTTCCAATGCCTCGGATGGATGGATAAATAGCTGGAACGGCTCTGGAATTGGTATACATCATCGCCACCAAGAAAGGCCAGAGTCCAGCAATTCTGTCTTCAAATCCGCCTACCGACTTGCAGTTGCGACCACATTGCGCAATCACTGTAAAGGAATACTATAATAATGTACAGTGAAGGATCAGCTAAATGGATGTGTTAGTGTGCTCCAATGTAAGGTAATTTATAACTGAATTAATGTACCTACCTTGATTTTGCTCCTTATCATAACACCTCTCAGGTTCCTCTCCGTTTGAACTAAAGTAATTTCCGAGTGTCCTTACTGAAAGAACATTAAAGCCCAGTGTTTTGCTAATTGATGCCTCTTGAACATAGTTAAATGAAAGTTAAAGTTAATGTGGCAAGAGAGTGAGTGAAAGTTGATGATGCTTTCCGAAAATAATTTTCCTAGTAAAAGTGCTTATTAATGTATTGTTGCCAACTTCAAATTAAAAGTTCTTAATACTGAGGCTTATAAAGTTTTGCTTCGTAAATGATCTCATTACTGCCTGTTGTAAATCACAGAAGGTGAGTCAGTATCTTACATATATGTTAATTTTGTCTCTCAACGTAGTAAGAGTGGAAAACTGCAGTATGAAACGTTACATACTCATGTTTGCTAAGTGTTTGTCTCTCTTGTGTATTAGAAGTGCATATTAATAATATAACAGGATCCATAGTTTGTCTATTGTGTTAATGCTACATAACAAGTAATGGGAAAACCACTAATTATGAAAAACATTATTTCTTTATTCAAATGATAGTGAGAAGCAACCTGTTAGTGGATTCCAATTAACTTTCATTTTAAATAGGTAAGTATTGAACTGAAAGAGACGTAACCTATATCCAATTAATGATTCTGCAGTGAATAGTAATAATAACGTCATAAAGACCATTCAGTTTGTGTAAGCCCTGAAAGTAATAGAGTGCTTCGGTATCTGTTATAATCTTGCATATACTTTGTGTTGCTCTAACTGTTAGTTTCAATCTTACCGTAAACACATGTGTCAGAGTTCACTGCACTCGCGTGTGACAAAGTATAGGTTGTATTTATCCATTAAAGTTACTAATAACTATATTCTTGAACAAGAATGTTAATCATTTTCTTGCTAGTTAGGCTGGCGACCGTTTTCTTTATCCGTTAAACAGTGCAGATAGGCAAAAATTTTGTTTGTTACTGCTCAAATGTTTACGTAATTCTGACTTTCATTTCCGATAAGCCACCTCCGTTATGTACAACGCGGTCAACATAACAAAATTCCTCTCAGAGGGTAACACTGCTCTCTTGCTTTATACCATAATCGCTTTAACAAGGTAGTTTTAATTCACGACCTGCTTCCAACTTTAAGTTTATGGTATAGCAGTAGCGGATATTAGTGTTATACCCTTTTCAATAGTCAAACGACTGTGCCGAGGAGCGATTAGAGGACCTGCTAGACAGCTGCGTTATGAGGGTTGTATGAGAATCAGGCGCAATGCAATTCAAGTCGTTCGGATACATTTAGTACGACTGTACATCTAAATCTACATGGATACTCTGCCAGTCACATTTAAGAGCCTGGTAGAGTGTTCATCGAACCACTTTCACAATTCTCTATTATTTCAATCTCGTATAGTGCGCGGAAAGAATGAACACCTATATCTTTCCGTACGAGCTCTGATTTCCCTTATTTTACTGTGGTGATCTCTTCTCCATATGTAGGTCGGTGTCAACAAAGTATTTTCGCATTCGAAGGAGAAAGTTGGTGATTGGAATTTCGTGAGAAGTTTTCGTCGCAACGAGAAACCCCTTTCTTTTAATGATCTTCAAGCCCAATTCCTGTACCATTTCTGTGACACTCTCTCCCATATTTCGTGATAATACAAAACGTGCTGCCTTTATTTGAACTTTATCGATGTACTCCGTCAGTCCTATCTGGTAATTATCCCACATTGCGCAGCAGTATTCGAAAAGAGGACGAAAAGCGTGCCGGCGGTGTGGCCGAGCGGTTCCAGGTGGTTCAGTCTGGAACCGAGCGGCCGCTACGGTCGCAGGTTCGAATCCTGCCTCGGGCATGGATGTGTTTGATGTCCTTAGAATAGTTAGGTTTAAGTAGTCTTCCCCACAAGTTTCTATGTGCTCTTTCCAATTTAAGTTGTTCGTAATTGTAATACCTAGGTATTAGTTGCATTTATGGTTTTTAGATTAGACTGATTTATCGAGTAACCGAAGTTTAAAGGGTTCATTTTAGCACTCATGTGGATGACCTCACACTATTCGTTATTTGGGGTCAACTTCCACTTATTGCACCATTCAGATATTTTTACTAAATCGGTTTGAAGTTTGTTTTGATTTTCTGTTCACTTTATTGGTCAATAAACGACAGCGTCATCTGCAAACAACAGAAGACGACTGCTCAGATTGTCTCCAAAATCGTTTATGTAGATAAGAAACAGCAAAGGCCTATAACACTACATTGAGGAACGCCTGAAATCACTTTTGTATTATTCGATGACTTTCCTTTCATTACTACGAACTGGGATGTCTCTGACAGGAAATAGCGAATCCAGTCACATAACTTAGACAATATTCCATAAGCACGCAATTTCACTACGAGCAGCTTGTGTGGTACAGTGTCAAAACCTTCCGGAAATCCAGAAATACGAAATTGATCTGAAATCCCTTGTCAATAGCACTCAGCACTCCGTGTGAATAAAGAGCTAGTTGTGTTTCACAGGAACGAAGTTTTCTAAACCCATGTTGACTGTGTATCAACATATCGTTCCCTTCGAGGTAATTCATAATGTTCGAACACAATATATGTTCTAAAATCCTTCTGCATATCGACGTTAACGATATGGGCCTGTAATTAAGTGGATTACTCCTAGTACCTTTGCTTGAATATTGGTGTGACCTGTGCAGCAGTCTAAGGCGCTGCAGTCCTGGACTTTGCGGCTGCTCCCGGCGGAGGATCGACTCCTCCCTCGGGCATGGGTGTGTGTGTTTGTCCTTAGGATAATTTACGTTAAGTAGTGTGTAAGCTTAGGGACTGGTGACCTTAGCAGTTAAGTCCCGCAAGATTTCACACACATCGTCTGACCTGTGCAACTTTCCAGTCCTTGGGTACGGATCTTTCGTCGAGCGAACGTTTGTATATGATTGTTAAGTATGGAGCTAATGCATCAGCATACTCGGAAAGGAACCTAATTGGTATTCGGTTTGGACCAGGAGGCTTGCTTTTATTAAGTGATTTGAGTTGCTCCACTACTTTGAGGATATTTACTTCTACGTTACTCATGTTGGCAGCTGTTCTCTATTCGAATTCTGGGATATTTACTTAGTCTTCTTTTGTGAAGGCATTTCGGAAGGCTGTGTTTAGTAACTCTGCGTTGGCAGCACTGTCTTCGATAGTATCTCCATTGTTATCGCGCAGAGAAGGCATTGATAATTTCTTGTCGCTAACGTACTTCACGTACGACTAGAATCTTTTTGGATTTTCAGCCAGGTTTCGAGACAAAGTTTCGTTGTGGAAACTGTTATAGGCGTCTCGCAATGAACTCTGTGCTAAATTTCGAGCTCTTGTAAAGGATCGCCAACATTGGGGATTTTGGGTCTATTTAAATTTGCCATGTTTGTTTCGTTGTTCGTGCAACAGTGTTCTAACCCGTTTTGTGTACCAAGGAGGATCAGCTCCATTGTTTGTTTGTTTATTTGCTATAAATCTTTCAATTTCTATCGATACTATTTCTTTGAGTTTAAGCTACATCTGGTTTACACTTATTAATATGGAATGAGTGGAAATTGTTTCTCAGGAAGGCGTCAAGAGAATTTTTATCTGCTTTATTGAATAGGTATATTTACCGCTCATTTTTCGAGGATTTGGGGATTACAATATTCAATCTCGCTACGACAACCCAGTGTTCACAATTCCTATATCGCTTTTAATACTCGTTACTAACTCAGGATTATTTGTTGCTAAGAGGTCAGGTGTGTTTTCACAATCGTTTATTGTCCGCGTGGGCTCATGAACTAACCGCTCGAAATAATTTTCAGAGAATGCGCTTAGCAAAATTTTGGATGATATTATATGCATACTTCCGGAATTAAACATGTATTTTCGCCAACGTATCGAGGGTAAATTAAAGTCAACACCAACTCTTATCGTATGAGTCGGGTACGTGTTTGAAAATAACTCAAGTTTTCTTTGAGCCTTTCATCGACTGTATCATATGAATTGGGAGGTCAGTAAAAGGATCCAATTATTATTTTATTCCGGTTGCCAACAATGACCTCTGCCCATACTAACTCACAAGAAGTATCTACTTCAATTTCGCGACCAGTTAAACTACTTCTGACAGCAACACCGTTAAGTTCAAAAATGGCTCTGAGCACTATGCGACTTATCATCAGATATCATCAGTCACCTAGAACTTAGAACTACTTAAACCTAACCAACCTAAGGGCATCACACACACCCTTGCCCGAGACAGGATTCGAACCTGCGACCGTAGCAGCCTCGCAGTTCCCGACTGAAACGCCTAGAACCGCTCGGCCACCGCGACCGGCACACCGTTAAGTTCTTCTCAAAAATTTCGGCTCAGCTTATATCCGATTTTAGCCAGCTTTCAGTGCCTATAACGATTTGAGAATCAGTGCTTTCTATTAGCGCTTGGAGCTCTGGTACTTTTCCAACACAGATACGATAATTTACAACTATTGTACCATTGGTTCCTGTATCTACGTTCCTCCTGTGTTCAGATTGCACCCTTTGTGACTGAAGACTTTCTTGTGTTTTTCCGAGACCCTCTAACCTAAACAACCTCCCAACCACGCCACAGAGCCCCTGCTACCCGTGTAGCCGCCTCCTGCGTATAGTGGACACCTGACCTATTCAGTGGAACCCGAAACCCAGCCACCCGCTGGCGCAAGTCGAAGAATCTCCAGCCTACACGCTCTCAGAACCATCTGGGCCTCTGATTCAGACACACCACTCGGTTCTGTACCACAGGTCCACAATCGGCCCTGTAGACTATGCTGCAAATGGTCAGCTCTGCTTTCATCTTGGGAGCAAGACTGGCAGCATTATCGAAAGTGACACACATCATTGGTACCGACGTGAGCAACCACCTGCAATTGGCGGCACCCTGTGCTCTTCGTGGCATCCTGGAAGACCTTTTCCACATCTGGAATGACTCCACCCGGTATGCACACGGAGTGCACATTGGATTTCTTACCCTCCTTGTCAGCAACGCCCTAAGGGGCCCCATAACAAGCCTAACGTTGGAGCCCCCAAGTACCAATAATCCCACCCACTGCGATTGGACAGATCTTGCAGGCTGAATGGTTTCCTCTGAAACAGGACAGGCGACAGCATCCGGCTCAGGGATAGTGTCGGCCATAGACAGCAACTGGAGCCTGTTTGTGAGACAAACCGGGGAGGCCTTACTTGCAGCTGCTTGGGAAGTCTTTTGCCGCCTGCTTCGCCCTTTGGCAACCTCCACATTTTATGTCAGATGTGTGTGTTACCACTAAATTTCAGTTACAGAGCAACCTTACCAGCCACTCTCCCTGGAGACGATGACTCTCGACTACCTCAGAGTTGCAGTTTCGACGACAGACGGCATCAGTACGGAATGGGTGATTGCAATGGCTGTTCTTTCTTTCTCCTGCGAGTATCACGTAGAGTCAGTCCACTTTTTTCCAGCTTTTCAGTTCTGTTTTCATGTGCTACATGTGGCAAGTAAACTCAGACTATGTTCTGAGGATGAGGAAATCTGAACGTTATTTTTCCCTATCATCAATGAGTGTGGCTCATTGTGTGGAAGGGTGTAAGTTGTAAACCACGTGTAGCTTCTTAGGAGGGGAAGATGAGTTTTGTTTAGAAGTCGCCGGCCGCTGTGGTCTCGCGGTTCTAGGCGCGCAGTCCGGAACCGAGCGACTGCTACGGTCGCAGGTTCGAATCCTGCCTCGGGCATGGATGTGTGTGATGTCCTTAGGTTAGTTAGGTTTAAGTAGTTCTAAATTCTAGGGGACTAATGACCACAGCAGTTGAGTCCCATAGTGCTCAGAGCCATTTGAACCATTTTTTGTTTAGAAGTCGGAGTTTTGTGGTAGTTTACGCCTTTTTCAATGGGCAATCTATTTCATTTCGAGCAATGAATGTAGCTTACTACGTTTAAGCACGTAAAGTAGTAGCCATGAGTAGACGCTCAAGCGAAGAAGTTCAGTTACAGTAAGTGTTAGGATAGAATTACAATACGTATCATTGTCGTCATACTGTTTTGTTCTCCTCGTTGGTTGGTTGTATAATTAGTGGGGGATACTCTGGCGAAGAGGATGCGAATTTCTGCAGCCCGGACCAGATGTGCAGGGAAGTGTATATGTCGTTGATTTTTGTGTCTTGCAGAGTGCAACTGCTGACAGTAATTTTGTTGTAGTCACTTAGGAGGTTCAAAAATGGTTCAAATGTCTCTAAGCATTATTGGACTTAACATCTGAGGTGATCAGTCCCCAAGAACTTAGAACTACTTAAACCTAACTTACCTAAGGACATCACATACATCCATGCTCGAGGCAGGATTCCAAACTGTGATCATAGTGGTTGCGCGGTTCCACACTGTAGCGCCTAGAACCGCACGGCCACCTCCGACGGCTTCTCTAGAGGAATATAGAAACTTCTTTTGCCATTTCAACAGCCGAGGGTGCTGAATCACAGGGTATCTATCTTTCTCATGAGTTGTCCCAGTAAAGAACTTGCAAAATTGTGAACCTGAAGCCTAGTTCTTTCTTCTGCCTCCTTCCCGATGTTGTTGTTGTGGTCTTCAGTCTGAAGACTGGACTGATGTAGGTGCCCAAGCTAGTTTATTCTGTGCAAGCCTCTTCAGCGCTGCACGGCTAATACAAGTACATTAGTTTGAACCTGCTAATTACAGATTTAACACCTCCACCCTCGCCAACACCCACATATACACACTTATCTCCACTACCAAATTGAAAATTCCATGATTCTTCTGAATACGCTCTATGAAATGAAGTTGTGCCGCAAGTTTCTTGTTTTCTTGGATCGCGTCAGTATCTTCTAATCAGTTATTCGATCTGCAGCGCTACCACTATTTAACGGCGCTACTGTGTAAATTTTGATGTTGCCATGACTGTTTCAAAAGACCTTGGGAGTGGGCAAGCTCAGAGCCGAGCAAACACCATTGCAGCAGATGCAGCAATGCCACTGGCAGATTCCCACCTTGTGCTCCAGGAAAGGGGCTGCCACCGCCATAACGACGGCACAGCAGAAAGGCGTTGGTGAGCCAGTTACTACATATCCAGTCAATACTCTTCTTATGGCCTACATGGTTGCAAGCTGTGATTTGCAAAGCAAGAACGCTCTGTTCCAACATTGTCATTGTCCATGTCTACAGAAGGTGCAGTGTAGGTGATTCCAGAGTTCTAATTCCTTGGACGCCGCTTTGAAGAGCTACAAAAACCATTATTTTTTAAAATCTATAAAATAAACGATTGCGTATAAGAATTACAGTAATCGAATAGTATACATAACGTAAAAAGTACTTTCATCAACGTATTATCAGTTCCTTCGTTTTGAGCTATTTGTCCCTTCTCAGAGAGCTTCTTGCACAAAGATATTCTAACATTGTCAGCTGCTTATTCCAGAGAGTATCGTTTGAATGGCTCAGTAATGTAACAAAAGCATTAAGAAGACCACTTTTCTTTACGTAAGTGACACCTTCTTTGGCCACAGTCAAATGACCATGAGCTTCTGGACAATTGAAGAATATATACCCCCCATTAAATTTATTTCGTAGCCCTGTATTTAGCATATGGCTGGAACAATTCAATCGTGAATAATCATACAGTGCAACAATGTTGGACCCTGATCAGTCGTATGCTGCATGTCTTTGAAAGAAGAGTGGTGGATGCCAAGAGACGTAAATCGTCTAAGCAATTCTCTTATAATGTTACCGCCGATTTTTGGTTCATCTGGAAACTGAGTTTTAAATAAGATGCAATGTCTGAGAGTCCAGTCAATGAAGCAGGAGACAGTACATGGCACATAATTGTTTCTTCTCGCGCTGGATGTCCACATGTCGGTAGTTGCTGAGTATTCACCTTCTGTTATATGAGCAATTACCTCAGGCATAAATATATGGCCCGCATCTCGTGGTCGTGCGATAGCGTTCTCGCTTCCCACGCCCGGGTTCCTGGGTTCGATTCCCGGAGGGGTCAGGGATTTTCTCTGCCTCTTGATGGCTGGGTGTTGTGTGATGTCCTTAGGTTAGTTAGGTTTAAGTAGTTCTAAGTCCTAGGGGACTGATGACCTAAGATGGTAAGTCCCATAGTGCTCAGAGCCATTTGAACCATAAATATATGTCATAGTCTTTTAGCACTTTCTGCCATGTACCGTGACACAGTTGTGGGGTGAGATATAATGACCTTTGCAGTGTCAACTAAAGTCTGAACAAGATTCATAAGACCTTCATCTCTTATAGTTCCGTACGACCTTAGGTCTCGTTCACACATAGCCACGCATTTATCGACAGTTATCTCCTCAGTTGGTTTAATAAGTCGTTTCTCGTCCACATAAGAACTTTGTTTTACATTCTCTATCTTCCTTCCACCTTCGCAAGCAGGCAAGGTAACAGTTACAGCTCACAACTTCCACTCGCTCATCCACCTGCCAGAAAGGAAGTTGCTATTGCTGGCTGGGGAGCACTTATACTGTGGTCACTCCGTGTGTGGTTGCCGTTTAACGTCATACAAGAGACATTTCTGTTTACAACAACAAAGTATTACAAGAACCAATTCCTCAGTTCGTTGCGTGGGCCCATAGTGTGAGATAAATAGCTTTTCTCAAACGAGAATGAGCAGCGCCGTTAATTTAGAGCAATAGAGAAACGTCTTTTGCCATGTCAACAGCCGAGGGTGCTGCATTACACGAGATCTACCTTATTTATGAGTTCTCCCAGTAAAGAACTTGCAAAATTGTGAACCGGAAGCCTACCTCTCCCTCCCACCCCGTTCCCCAATTTTGTTCTTGTGGCCTACAGTCTGAAGACGGGTTTGATGCAGCTCCCCAAGTTAGTGTATTTTGTGCAAGCCTCTTCAGCGCTGAACAGCTACTGCATTGTGCATCACTTTGAACCTGCTAACTGTATTCATGACTTTGTCTCCCTCTACAATTTTAATACCCCCCCTCTCCTCAACACCCACATATTCACACTTCTCTCCATTACCAAAATGACAATTCCTTGGTGCCTCAGGATATGCTCTATGAAACGAAGTCGTGCCATAGGTTTCTTGTTTTCTCCAGTTCGACTCAGTATCTTCATATCAGTTATTCGTTCTGCAGCGCCACCACTATTTTTCGGCGCTGCTGAGTAAAATTGTGATTGTGGTATGGAAAGCTGCGATGCCAAAGCGTAGGTGAAAGTTCTTAAGTGTGCAATACGACAGACACCGACGACAGCGTCCTCTAGCCGGTGCTGTGGAGTTATGCGAGCTCCACGACAGATTCTGCCCATTTTGATCAAGAGCAGAGGGCCAGGACACTTGGCTTGCTATTGAGACTATGTACTACTTACGACGGGTCTAAGGTTATGCACGTCAGTGTAAAGTTGTATATTCAGTTAATACTGTGACAGAGTAAAACCACTTCTAAGAACAGTATCGAGAGATTTTCACCTTTTCCTGCTCCTACTCACAGGAGCAGGCGGGATACAAAACTTGGAGACGAACAGGAATTAAATTTTTTTTCCTCTTCTCTATTTTCCTTTTTTGCTCGGTACTACGTTAGCTTTTTTGTGATATGCCCGTGTGGCTAGGTGACTGTCTTTAAGTGTTCCCACCATTCGCTATTAAGACTTTCATTTGCGTAAACCTTGGCTTCGCCACAGGAACAGGCTTTGCTATCCGATCTTGCACGTTTTCAGGCTCAGCAAATGACGCAGCTGCTTGCTGCCATAAATGGAGCGGTCACACTACAAACTGCAGCTACTGCGGCGCCTCCGACGCAATCGTCTGTACCGGCGCCGTCGCTGATGGCGCCGCCATTTTGTGCCTTCAGTCCTGACGTTTAAGGCTTGCCAGAAAACATCACACAGCACAAGGCACACTTGGCAGCTTGCAACATACCAGGTACAGAGCACGTTGCTTTTTTCATTGTGGTTGTTGTGTTGTACCGTCATCTCGTGAAATTGTTTCTCACCAACTGCCCAGAAACTAAAACTTACGATTAAGTGATTGACGCTTTGAACTCCCACTTTCGTGATGGTGTAAATGTGGTAGCTGCACGCTAGAAATTCTTTCGCCTCAGGCGTGGTTATACTCAGTCGAATAAAGTTTGGATAGCAGGCCGTCAGGGACTAACTTCTGAATGTGACTTAAATTACTCGTGTGGACGCTCATATTCGGATGTAACGATTAAAGACGCTATTGCGCAGAATGTGGTGGATCACCGCATCCGCGAAAAAATCCTCAGATTTAAAATCCCGTTGTTGCAGTAAGTAGTGGACTTGCTAGACAGATAAGATTTATTAGACACGGCTACTTCCACGTTCGACTTGACGCCTAATGTGAGTATTGTTAGCGCGGCACAACACGTGCCCTCCCACCCGCCAGCACGGCCAGCCACGCCCCGCCGCTCGCGCAAGTAGACAAATTTTACACCAGGGACCCACTAAGAAACTGAAATCATGTCCGAACTGGTATCGTGGACACCCATCGTGGACTGTGTTATTTCTGTAATAAGAAAGGACATGGGCAAACTGTGTGTATTAAGAGAAACTCTAATTCACCAATTGTCTCCAGTTCGCGTCACTCGCGCGGACGTCACCGCAACGGCAACTGCCATAATCATGATTCACAGCAGCCTATGGATGTTAATGCCATTTATTCAAAGCCTTCTGCTTCACTTTCTTTGACAGCTGGTAATGTGAATCAAGTTTTGCAGACACTTCCTCTTGCATTCAGCGCGATGCGAGGAAACTTCTTGTGACTTTGCTCATTTGTGGACGTTCTGTTCACACGCAGCTAGACACTGGTGCGTAAATTTCTTTACTGAACAAATCGACGTATGACTTGCTTGGTTCACTCCCACATCATACTTCACAGTCCACGCTGACTGCACTTACTGGACAGGAAATCTCAGTGCTTGGCGAGTGTAGTTTCCTAGCAACGTATGGTACCACGACACGTACAGTGTCTTTCCATGTGCTCTGCTCTAGTGATGCTACTACGTGCATTACCTATCTGACGTAATAATGTGAGTGGTAACATTTCAGGTATGTCATTTACTGCAATAAATGTGAGCTTACAAGCTTAAGGACAGTCTTATCTGTGATAAGGAGTTTCCTGATATATCTAGTATCGTGGTATTACATTACATCTTGAGTTATTGCGATACAGAGCAGTGTTTTCTAGTGGTGACTTGTTGGAAACATTCTCAATAGTCAAATGACTGTATCAAGCAGACATTAGAGGACCTGCTAGACAGCTGCGTTATGTGGGTTGCATGCGAATCAGGCGAAATGCAATTCAGGTCGTTCGGATTATTTTAAGCACGACTGTACATTATATTTTAAAATTTTGAAAAAAAATATTTGTGATTTTTAGAGATTTCTTCTACCACATTCTGCAATTGTTTTAAATTTTTCAGTATAACGAAACGCTAAAATTTAGGTATTGTGAGTGGATGTGAATGTTCAGAACAGGTGTAATATTCAAATTTTCAGATTTAGGACCCTTCTTACACATAAATATATCTTTAAAAAGTATGTTGTGCGTAAAAGAGAACGAAAATTAACGAAATCAGTATATCTTTGTGTTGGTCATATATTACGCCCCCCTTTTGTAGTACACGTTATGGAAAATCCGTTGGTATTCCTAGGTTTCATTCGAATACGTTCCATTACCTTTCATTCAGTTCCATTGAGCGGTATCTTATAATCCCTTCCCAGTTCTTTGCTGTCTCTGACAGAACTGCAGTGTCACCGGTAAACTTCAAAATGTTTATTGCATCTCCCAAATATTTAATTCTGTTCACAAATTTATCCTTGTATACATTTCTGCTATTCAGTGCAGATGTTGAGTGGCATCGAGTGTAGGCAACCCAAACGTCTCACTCCCATCTTCAACTTGTACAACTAGAAATTCAGCGGATGAAGTAGCAGAATTTATGTGCTTCAACAAGATTTGTTTTTTGATGTGGTGGGGCTCTGAAATACATGCCCAGCCTCATTACACCTCTCTTCTTTTTGCCTGAGGACAGCAAAATTAATATTTCAGTGCATATACGGCAAAAATTCAAACTTTCATTTAGGGCAACATGGATTCCCAAGGATTCACGTGTTGCCAGTTGTGGAGGAACATGTAGGAATGAGTGTCTCTCCTATTTCAAAACATTAAATGTTATTTTTGTAACTTCCAGAAGAGCTGAATACATTGAGATAACTATTTCTAGATCGAAAGCTGAGCCAGTTCCCTTCAAACCCACTAGCGAGAACAAAGAGAAAAGACGATTGGAGATGCAGTAAAGAGAAATCATTTACATGACTTAACGCCTCTTATCTTCAGATATCATTTTCAAATGTCGAATAGTGGCCAGAGGAATGTTGCTGCCTCACAGTGTCTCTGGACGAATAGCTTTTCATCTAAGTATAATTTGAGGCGTTTATGTAGAAGTCCGATTTCAGAAGTCTCTCTGTCCTGGGGCGCCTGGCTCAATTGCTTTAACATTGTCATCGTCCATGTCTGCAGAAGGTGCAGTGTAGGTTATTTTTTTAGTTCTAATTCCTTGGACGTCACTTTGAAGAGCTACAAAAACACTTATGTTTCAAAAGCTATAAAATAAACGATTGCTTATAAGAATTAGAATAACAGAATAGCATACATACCGTAAAAAGTTCTTTCATCAGCATGAAATCAGTTCCATCATTTCGTTCTATTTCTCCCGTCTCAGAGAGCTCTTCGCACAAATACATTCTAACATTGTCAGCTGCATATTCGGGAGAGTATCGCTAGATTGGCTCGGTGATCTATCAAGAGCATTAAGAAGACAACATTCCTTTACGTAAGTGACGCGTTCTTTCGCTGCAATCAAAACGTATGGACAATTGACGCATATATACTCCACATAAAAATATTTCCTTGCTCTCTATTTAACACATAGCGGGAACAATTCAATCGTGAATAATCACGCAGTGTAGCGATAATGTTAGTACCTTGATCAGTATATTGCTCCATGTCTTTAATAATGGATACCAATAGACATAAATCGTCTAAACAATTCTCTTAGAATGTTACCGCCCCTTTTTTGTTCATCTGGAAACTCAGTTGTAAACAAAATGTGAGATCTCAGAGTCCGGTCAATGAAACAGGATACAGTACATGTCAAATAATTGTTTCCTTCTAGCACTGGATGTCCACATGTCAGTAGTTGCTGAGTGTTCACCTTTCCTTGTATGAGGAATTACCTCAGGCATAATTATATGTCACAGCCTTTAAACACTTTCTGCCATGTACGGCGACACAGTGGTGATGTGAGACATAATGGTCTTTGCAGTGTCAATTAACGTCTGAACAAGATCCGTAAGACCTTTATCTCTTATAGTTCCGTACGACCTTATGTCATGTGCACATATAGCCACGCATTTATCGAAAATTATCTCCCGAGCAGGTTTAGGAAGTCGTTTTCTCGTCCACATAAGACGCTTGTTTATTAGAAACGCACGGATGACGAGAAATGTGTGAAGTGCCACTTGACCCTTCATTATGAGAGTAAATATCACTGCACAGCGAACAGGAAACCAAATGAAAGTTTTTACTACGCAATTCAAAGCAGACTTTAACACGGTCCAAACTGAACTTTTAAGATTCGCTTCATGCTGTACGGTTCTCTAGTCATCACTGATTAATTTTCTTCTACTTCCCTATTTCTTAGCATGCACTCCTTCTTCTGCAAACCGCGTTGAGTTTCCATGCTCATTTTGTGCGTTACGACAAAAATGAAGAACTCCCAAGACCGCACTAAACACTGCTTTACTCACCGCTCGTAGCCCGTGGCTCGCAACTGCTGTCAATAATATCAACAGCCCGTAGGCCGCAGCACGGCAATGCTTGTGCAAGGCCCTGGTGCAGTGACGTCACGAACTAGCAGGTAGGCCGCGGGCCCTGGGCTGGGTCTCCATACGAAACTCTGCTGAGTGCGTGGCATACAGGTTCTCTGGCGACAGCATTGCCCGGCCCTTCGGGTGACGTCAGGGACTTGCTAGGCCCGAGACTGCTGTACGCCAGTGCGGCCGCAGCTCGCGGGCCGCGCCGCGATGCCCATCTCTTCTGCACAATCAGAGCTCGCTTTAAGCAGGTAGTCACCAACAGATTGACATCATACAAGCCAACTGCGACGTCACTTCAGTTGTGGTTTCATCAACTGCCATGTGCAGACACGTCACTAAACTGACTTAACCCCTTAATCTCAGAACAATGATACCTCTCAAATTTTAAGTTAGTGCATCTTGTACAAATATCTCCCATGTCAAAGAAAATGATTTGTCAAACCGTTTGCTCAAAACATGTCGAACTGTGTATTGTTATTTCGTGTATACAACAGTATTGTAAATTTATTGTAAACGACTTAAATGCTACTCATGTAACAGCCAGTATCACAGTCAAATGCATCGTAGGCAAATGTAAGACACCAAGAAAATTCTTCTTTCTTTATGTTTATAAAATATGTCTGTACCAGACAGTCCACAAATGGTAATTAGTACATGTAAGACTTCCTGTGATAATAAAGAACACAGAGGCCTTTACATTTTTCTGAAATCAGCTATGAGATGCCTTCCTGTTTTGTATCGTCCTTTGTTCTTCAGTTTTCGCTATGTAAGCATCTATCTCGTTAGCTCTTAAGAACCATAAATATATTTTTAGTCTATTCAAATTAATACCTTTCACATATATTAATTTAACAAACTAAACATATATCTTTGTATTAATGTCTTCATCAGCTTTCTACATCTACATCTACATCCATACTCCGCAAGCCACCTGACGGTGTGTGGCGGAGGGTACCCTGAGTACCTCTATCGGTTCTCCCTTCTATTCCAGCCTCGTATTGTTCGTGGAAAGAAGGATTGTCGGTATAGTTCTGTGTGGGGTCTAATCTCTCTGATTTTATCCTCATGGCCTCTTCGCGAGATATACGTAGGAGGGAGCAATATACTGCTTGACTCTTCGGTGAAGATATGTTCTCGAAACTTTAACAAAAGCCTGTACCGAGCTACTGAGCGTCTCCCCTGCAGAGTCTTCCACTGGAGTTTATCTATCATCTCTGTAACGCTTTCGCGATTACTAAATGATCCTGTAACGAAGCGCGCTGCTCTCCGTTGGATCTTCTCTATCTCTTCTGTCAATCCTATCTGATGCGGATCCCACACTGCTGAGCAGTATTAAAGCAGTGGGCGAACAAGCGTACTGTAACCTACTTCCTTTGTTTTCGGATTGCATTTCCTTAGGATTTTTCCAATGAATCTGTCTGGCACCTACTTTACCGACGATCAACTTTATATGATCATTCCATTTTAAATCACTCATAATGCGTACTCCCAGATAATTTATGGAATTAACTGCTTCCATTTGCTGACCTGCTATTTTGTAGCTGAATGATAAGGGATCTATCTTTCTATGTATTCGCAGCACATTACACTTTTCTACATTGAGATTCAATTGCCATTCCGTGCACCATGCGTCAATTCGCTGCAGATCCTCCTGCATTTCAGTACAAGTTTCCATTGTTGCAACCTCTCGATACACCACAGCATCATCTGCAAAAAGCCTCAGGGAACTTCCGATGTCATCCACCAGGTCATTTATGTATATTGTGAATAGCAACGGTCCTATGACACTCCCCCGCGGCACACCTGAAATCACTCTTACTTCGGAAGACTTCTCTCCATTGAGAATGACATACTGCGTTCTGTTATCTAGGAACTCCTCAATCCAATCACACAATTTGTCTCATAGTCCGTATGCTCTTACTTTGTTCATTAAACGACTGTTGGGAACTGTGTCAAACCCCTTGCGGAAGTCAAGAAACACAGCATCTACCTGTGTACCCGTGTCTATGGCCCTCTGAGTCTCGTGGACGAATAGCGCGAGCTGGGTTTCACACGACCGTCTTTTTCGAAACCCATGCTGATTCCTACAGAGTAGATTTCTAGTCTCCAGAAGAGACATTATACTCGAACATAATACGTGTTGCAAAATTCTACAACTGATCGACGTTAGAGATATAGGTCTATAGTTCTGCACATCTGTTCGACGTCCCTTCTTGAAAACGGGGATGACCTGTGCCCTTTTCCAATCCTCTGGAACGCTACGCTCTTCTAGAGACCTACGGTACACCGCTGCAAGAAGGGGGGCAAGTTACTTCGCGTACTCTGTGTAACATCGAACTGGTATCCCATCAGGTCCAGCGGCCTTTCCTCTTTTGAGCGATTTTAATTGTTTCTCTATCCCTCTGTCGTCTATTTCGATATCTACCATTTTGTCAACTTTGTGACAATCTAGAGAAGGAAGTACAGTGCAGTCTTCCTCTGTGAAACAGCTTTGCAAAAAGACATTTAGAATTTCGGCCTTTAGTCTGTCATCCTCTGTTTCAGTACCATTTTGGTCACAGTGTCTGGACATTTTGTTTTGATCCACCTACCGCTTTGACAAAGGACCAAAATTTCTTAGGATTTTCTGCCAAGTCAGTACATAGAACTTTACTTTCGAGTTCATTGAACGCCTCTCGCATAGCCCTCCTCACACTATATTTCGCTTTGCGTAATTTTTGTTTGTCTGCAAGGCTTTGGCTATGTTTATGTTTGCTGTGAAGTTCCCTTTGCTTCCTCAGCAGTTTTCTAACGCGGTTGTTGTACCACGGTGGCTCTTCTCCATCTCTTACAATCTTGCTTGGCACATACTCATCTAACGCATATTGTACGATGGTTTTAAACTTTGTCCACTGATCCTCAACACTATCTGTACTTGAGACAAAACTTTTATGTTGAGCCATCAGGCACTTTGTAATCTGCTTTTTGTCACTTTTGCTAAACAGAAAAATCTTCCTACCTTTTTTAATATTTCTATTTACGGCTGAAATCATCGATGCAGTGACCGCTTTATGATCGCTGATTCTCTGTTCTGTATTAAATGATTTAAATAGTTGGCGTCTGTTTGTCACCAGAAGGTCTAATATGTTATCGCCACGAGTCGGTTCTCTGTTTAACTGCTCAAGGTAGTTTTCAGATATAGCACTTAAAAATATTTCACTGGATTCTTTGTCCCTTCCACCCGTTATGAACATTTGAGTCTCCCAGTCTATATCCGGCAAGTTAAAATCTCCATCCAGAACTATAACATGGTGGGGAAATCTACTGGAAATATTTTCCAAATTATTCTTCAGGTGCTGAGCCACAACAGCTGCTGAGCCCGGAGGCCTATAGACACATCCAATTACCATGTCTGAGCCTGCTTTAACCGTGACCTTCACCCAAATCATTTGACAATTCGGATCTCCGTCAATTTCATTCGATACTATTGCACCTCGTATCGCTATATACACGCCTCCCCCTTCACTGTCCAGCCTATCTCTGCAGTATACATTCCAATCTGAGTTTAGGATTTCATTACCGTTTAAGTCTGGTTTCAGCCAACTTTCTGTCCCTAGTACTATATGGGCGTTGTGACCGTTTATTAATGAGAGCAGTTCTGCGACCTTTCTATAGACGGTCCTGCAGTTTACTATCAGCACATTAATATTATTATTCCCGGCTGCATTTTGCCTACTCCTACCTTGCCGCGTCTCAGGAGGCGTCTTGTCGGGCCTAGGGAGCGAATTCTCTAACCTAACAAAACCCCATGGGCACTCCACACGTACTCCGCTACCCTTGTAGCCGCATCCGGCGTGTAGTGCACGCCTCACCTATTCAGGGGGACCCTACATTTCTCCACCCGATAGCGGAGGTCGAGAAATTTGCACCCCAGCTCTCCGCAGAATCGTCTGAGCCTCTGGTTTAAGCCTTCCACTCGGCTCCAAACCAGAGGACCGCGATCGGTTCCGGGAACGAACTGAGGAAGACCTCTGAACCCAGACGGCAGGAGTCATTGGTGCCGACATGAGCAACAATTAGCAGTCGGGTGCACCCAGTGCTCTCTATCACCGCCGGTAGGGCCTCCTCCACATCTCGGATGAGACCCCCCGGCAAGCAGACAGAGTGAACACTGGCCTTCTTCCCCGACCTTTCGGCTATTTCCCTAAGGGGCTCCATCACCCGCCTAACGTTGGAGCTCCCAATAACTAATAAACCCCTCCCCCCGTGTGCCTGCTCGAACCTTGCTGAAGGAGCAGCCACATGTCCACTCACAGGCAGAGCGGGCGATCCCACACGGCCAGCCTCCACATCTACTCTCCGCCTCGTGCGCCGCGAACGCCGCTGAACCCTCCACTCCCCTTGGGGAGAGGGTGGCCCAACCGCGCCCGGTACCCGCGAAGATGTCTCAATAGCAGGGACAGTGGGTGAAGCATGTAACACCTGGGGTGTTGTGTACCTTGCGACGCACCAGACTCCCCACTGCCGCTACACTCCGAGGCAGCAGCCTGAAGACGGCTGACCGCGGCCATCAGCACGTTCAGCTGTTCGCGAACAGCGGCCAGTTCCTCCTGCGTCCGTACACAGCAGTCACACATCCTAACCATCCTAAGGAATCAATTTACTGAAGAGAGTTAATCAACTTTTAACTAGACTGCTAATTCTCTAAAGGCAGCTGATTTTTACTAAACTGTGATTGCTAGCCACTTCTTGTAGAAAACAATGAAAATAGCACTACCTGTCTCTGACCTGTATTGAAAACAAACACTAGCACTACTGGCACTATGGCTGACTAAAGGGACTCTCTCTGACTGTATTCAAAACAAACACGAAATCTATGGAACACTATTAATAGCACTCGACAATTAAAGCTTCCTAAAAGCAAAAACACACGGAAGAAGAAGTGAGAAGTAAGAAAAACGCAGTTAATACTTAAATTAACGTAGCTCACTGCACAGCAGACGTGTAGCAGACGGCGCTTAGCTATTCATAAAAGAAATGCAAAACTGCTGATGTCGAGCCCATTCGACATTGGTGCGATCCAAATACTGATTAGCAATTTATCAGATACTTACGGTGCAACAACGAACCTGTAGTGTTTCAGAAACGAAGTTCGATACTCAATTAACTATAGAGCATAATGCGATTGACCGATCGCGTTATTGACTTGTCTTATGAAAATTACATTGGAGCCACATCTGTAACTTTGCGTTTCTCCCGAACACCAACCTGGAGTAATCGGATAACACAACAGGAATCAACAAGCACTGCTCGGTTAATTACAATTGACATCACTGAATTGACTAACAACTTCCTCTCGCTCATCCACCTACCAGAGAGGTTGTTGCTATTGTTGATGGGGACCACTTATACAGTGGTCACTCCATGTGTGGTTGCAGTTTAACGTCATACCAGAAACACTTCTGTTTACAACAACAAAATAATACAAGTTCGCTTTATCGGCCAATAGTGTGAGCTAAATAGCTTTTCTCATCCGAGATTGAGCAGCGCCGATATTTTAGAGCAATACAGAAACGTCTTTTGCCATGTCAACAGCCAATGGAGCTCAATCCCACGAGATCTACCTTACTCAGATGATCTCCCAGTAACGAACGTGCAAAGTTGCGGACCAGAATCCTACCTCTCTCTCCCGCCCCCTTCCCCAATGTTGTTGTTGTGGCCTACGGTCTGAAGACTGGTTTGTTGTAAGTGCCCAAGCTAGTCTATTCTGTGCAAGCCTCTTCAGCGTTGCACAGCTAATACAATGTGCATCAATTTGAACCTGCTAACTGCAATCAAGCGTTGTCTCCCACTACAATTTTAACACACCCCTCCCCAACACTGACATATACGCACTTCTCTCCATTACCAAACTGATAAGTCCTTGATGCCTCAGGATATGGCCTATGAAACGAGGTTGTGCCATTCTCTTCTTTGTATTCTACAGACAAGAAACGCGAACTCACAGTCACAACGACGTAATTTAGATAACGTCTCAACGTGAGTATAGACAGAAAAAGTGCTCTCAATCACTGGACGCTGCGTACTCAACGACGACTCCCTACCCAGAGGTGAAGTCCAGAATCGTATTAGTCAGCAACACCTTCGGTCACCAAAAAGAAGTTCCCAGTGCCATTTGCCACTATATCATGCAAATTAAGTCTTAGTGATTCTGCCAGCATTTGTCCTTCATGACAAACGAACCTTGTGACAGTATTTGACTGGTGACAGCTTCCCCCAGCTTGAACACTATTCCCCTGAGTTCCACCGCGCTTCGTCGAAACTCAAATGGTTCAAATGGATCTGACCACTATGAGACTTAACTTCTGAAGTCATTAATCCCCTAGAACTTAGAACTACTTAAACCTGACTAACCTTAGGATATCACACACATCCATGCCTGATGCAGGATTCGAACCTGCGACGATAGCGGTCGCGCGGTTCCAGACTGTAGCACCTAGAACCGCACGCCCACTCTTGCCGGCCGTCGAAAGCCAGTTTCGGCATGATGCTTGATTAGAATGTATAGCTCTAGGACTACGCAGCAGCCTTCGCCTGCATCATGCAATACACTGCAAGTGTTGTCAAGTTTGTCAATCTCCTGATCCACTGGCACAAGCCTTGTCGGCCCGATCTTAAACCTTACAAGCACATTTCCTCTATCTTCTCTCCCACGTTCTGAGGAAGCAGTGCCGTCACAGATGGTGCCGAATCTGCATCCTTCTGAAATACTAAATGCGTCTGTACCATTTCAGTGCCCACATCATCTACAATACAATAAATGGAAATGCTGTGTGGCTGGGGCTCCCGTCGGGGAGACCCTTCGCCTGGTGCAAGTGTTTCGAGTTTACGCCACTTCTTCGGCTTGCGTGTCGACGGGGATAAAATGATGATGATAAATAGAACACATCACCCAGTCACTGAGCTGCGAAAATTTTCGTCCCAGCCGAGAATCGAACGCGGGCCGGTAAGCATGACACTCTGTCGCACTGACCATTCAGCTACCATGGGCGGAATGCAATACAATCAGCCTTATTGATAGCTTTTTGTACAACGTCCTTACTGTCGGCAGTTGCACTCTGCATCGCACAAAAATCATCGGCACATGCACTTCCCTCCACATCTGGTCCAGGCTGCAGAAATTCGCAACCTCTACACCAGGGTATCCCCACAAATTATGCAAACTAAAAACGAGGAGAACAAAACAGTACTACGACAAGGACACTTAATCTAATTCTATCCTAACACTTACCGTAATTTCACTTCTGTCACTGAGCAGCTACTCATGACTACTACTTTACGTGATTAAACATAGTGGGCCACATTTATTGCTCAAAATAACATACATTGCATATTAAAAACGGCGAAAACTACCACAAATCTCCGACTTCTCGACAAAACTCATCTTTTCCTCCTAAGAAGTTACGCACGGTTAACTCCTTATAAACTTCCAGACAGTGAGCCACACCCATTTATGATAGGCAAAAATATTTACACATCCTCAAAACACAGTCAGCATTTACTTGACACATGTCACACATGAAAACAGAACTGAAAAGCTGCTAAAAGGTGCAATGATTCGACGTGATACTCGCAGGGGAAAAAATAGAACAGTCGGTGCACTCAGAAACTGTGCACTGATGCGGTGCGTCCAAGAACCAGAAACCCTGAGGTAGTAGAGAGTCATCGTCGCAGGGATGGTGGCTGGTAAGGTTCCCCAGTCACTGAAATTTAGACGTGACACACACACTTCTGACATCAAAATGTGGAGGTCCAGGATGGATGACCTCTACACGTGGATGTCTGAGTTGAGGTGGTGGATTGTTGCCGGAATAATAACACATGGTTGCTCATAAAAACTTCACTGTTAGTCACACATTTTACTGAAAAACAGACTAGGACATTCTGTGGTGCAACGTCCTCCATAGTGTGTGCTGAAGACTGCGAGTGTTAAGGAACTGACGCAACTGGTAACCATGGTCTCAAACGACTGTCTTCTATGGCTGAAGACTGGTTGTACCTGGTAGTTGGCCCACAGGCTCGAAGATGCTAAGTTCACAGCACTGATCTCAAAACCAGCAGCGGGGTCCCACAGTTAGTGAGGGCCAAATCCCATGGCGGCTGCTTGTAGCGTAATGTCCCCTCGTGGAGCGGCAGTACGTCTCCTCTTAAATAGTAGCTACCAGACTGAGACACCTTTGACTAAAAATAATGGTAATTTATGTTGGGAGAGAGCTTTGAAAATCACAGCTTGTACTCATGTAGAGCATAAGAAGTCTGTTGATTGGATGTTTAGTTACTGGGCTACCAACGCCTTCCAGCTGCGTCGTCATTATGGCGGTGCCAACCCCTTCTCTGGAGCACAATGTGGGAATCTGCCAGTGGCATTGCTGCATCTGACGTTATGGTGTTTTGTCGGCTAACACTTACTATAACTTAACTTCTCCGTTCGAGCAGCTACTCATGACTAAAACTTAACGTGCTTAAACGTAGTGAGCCACATTTATTATTCGAAATGAAATACACTGCCAATTCAAAACGGCATAAACTACCACAAAACTCCGACTTCTCCACAAAACTCATCTTCCCCTCCTAAGAAGCTACGCATTGTTAACACCTTATATACTTCCAGACAATGAGCCACACCCATTGCTGACAGGCAAAAGTAACGTTCATATTTACACATCCTCAGAACACAGTCAGCGTTTACTTGACTCATGTCACACATGAAAACGGAATTGAAAAGTTACTAAAAGGTGCAATGTGTCCACGTGATACTCGCGGGGGAAAATAAAGACCAGTCAGTGGACTCAAAATAGAACACTTACAGCACTCATCCACTGCATACTAATGCTGTGTCTCGACGAAACTGCAACCCTGAGGTAGTCGAGAGTCATTGTCTCCAGGGAGGGTGGCTGGCAAGGTTCCTCTGTCACTGAAATTTAGATGTGACACACACTTATGACATCAAAATGTGGAGGTCCAGGATGTATAACCTCTACAGGTGGAACTCTGAGTTGAGGTGGTGGATTGTTGTCGGGATGATGATTGATGGCTGCTCATAAAAATTTCACTGTTAGTCATATATTTTACTGAAGAACAAACTAGAACGTTCTGTGGTGAAACGTCCTCCATAGTTGGTCGCCATGGTCTCAAAACGTTGCCCTCTAAGGCGGAAGGCTGGTTGCACCTGGTAGTTGACCCATTGGCTGGAAGATGCTAAGCCCACAGCACTGATCTTAAGACCAACAGCAGAGGCCCACAGTTAGTGGAGACCAAATCTTGTTGTGGCCGCTTGTAACATCATGTTGCCTCGTGGTATATACCTCTCCTCGTAAGTAGTAGCCACCGACTGTGACACCTGTTCCTGAAAATAATGGTAATTTATGTGGGTACAGATTGCAACCATGTAGGCCATAAGAAGTCTGTTGATTCGATGTGTAGTAACTGCTCTACCAACGCTTTTCTGCTGTGTCGTCGTTATGGCGGTGTCAGCCCCTTTCGTGGGGCATAATGTGTGGGAATCTGCCAGTGGCTTTCCTGCATCTAACGATATCGTGTTTGGTCGGCTCTGAGCTGGACCACTCTTTTGCAACAGTCATGGCAACATCACAATTTTACTCATTAGGGCCGAAAAATAGTAGTAGCGCTCCAGATCGAATAACTGATTACAAGATACTGAGTTGAATTGGAGAAAACAAGACATTTATGACATAACTTCGTTTCATAGGGCATTTCCTGAGGCATCGAGGAATTGTCAGTTTGGTAATGGAGAAAAGTGTGTATATGCTGGTATTGGAAAGGGTGGGGTACGTTAAAATTGTAGAGGAAGACTAAGTTTTGAATACAGTTAGCAAATTCATTGCATTAGCTGTGCAAGGCTGAAAAGCCTTGCAGAGAATAAACTAGCTTGGGCAGCTGCATCAAACCAGTCTTCAGACTGTGGGCCACAATAACATCATTGAGGAATGGGGCGGGAGGGAGAGGTAGGCTACTGGTCGACAATTTTGCAAGTTCTTTAGTGGGAGAACTCCTGAGTAGGGTAGATCTCGTGTGATTCAGCCCCATCAGCTGTTGATATGGCAAAAGACATTTCTATATTGCTCTAAATTAACAGCGTTGCTCATTCTTGTATGGGAAAAGCTATTTGTCTCACACTACTGGCCGATACAGCGAACTGAAGTAGCGGTTCTTGTATTATTTTGTTGTTGTAATCAGAAATGTCTCTGGTATGACGTTAAACTGAAACCACACATGAAGTGACCACAGTATAAGCGGTCCACATCCAACAATAGCAACAACCTCTCAGGAACATGGATGAGCGATTGGAAGTTGTTAGTTAACTCAGCAATGTCAATCAAATTAACCGAGCAATGCTTGTTGATTCCTGTTCTGATTTCCGATTACTCCTTGTTGGTGTTCGAGAGAAACGCAAAGTTACAGATGTGGCTCAAATCTAATTTCCATAAGGCAAGTGCATAACGTGATCGGTCAATCGCATTATGCTCTATAGTTAATTGAGTATCGGACTTCGTTTCTGAAAGACTGTAGGTTCTTTGGTGCACCATAAATGATCTGATAAATTGCTAATCAGTATTTGGATGACACCAATAGCGGATGGATTCCATGTCAGCAGTTTTGCATTTCTTTCACGAATAGCTGAACACAAAGATCAAAGGTACTAATTTAAATATACTTAAACATATTCATGGTTCTTAACAGCCAACAAAATGGATGCTTACATAGTGAAAGCTGAAGAACAAAAGACGATACGAAACAGGAAATCATCTCCTAGTTGATGCTGGCACGGAACCTCAGCGTGCTCGGTCAGAGGGTTAGCTGCACTCTGTAATAATAAAAAAAACGGAGTTAATCGATCAACAACGATCTTTAACGGATGTCTTATGTCGTCCGCCCCGAGCAGATGCAACGAACAAAAATGAACAAAATGAGATTTAAAAAAAAGCTGATAGCAGAAAAAAAGTGAGAGATTCTCTGTTATTTATTATCATAGAAAATATTAACACGTACTTATTAACATTTGTGGACTCTCTGGTACACACGTCTTTCATAAATATAAAGAAAGAAAAATGTTCTTGGTGTCTTACGTTTGTATACGATACATGTGACTACTATACTGACTGTTACGTGAGTACTCATTCAAGTCGCGTACAATAAAATTAAAAGATTGGTGTATACAAGAAAAAAATATACTATTTTACATGTTTTAAATAAACAGTTTGACAAATCATTTACATTGGCATGGGATAAATTTGTACAGGATACACTAACTTAAAATTTTAGAGGTATCAAAGTTCTGAGGATAAGAGGTTAAGTCAGTTCAGTGATGTGTCTGTCCGTGGGAATTGGTGCAACCACTGCTGGAGTGACGTTGCAGTTGGCTTGTATGTTGTCAATCGGTCGGTGACGACTAGCTGTATGCGAGCTCTGGTTGTGCACTTCGCTACAGGGTTGGGCATCGAGGCGATGCCCGTCCAGGACCGTAGCCATGACAGCTGTACGAGCCTTGCTGGGCGCTACCGGTTCAGCCAGGGCAGTCGCATCGAGGTCCGACAGGCCACACTGTGCAGAGTCTTGCACAGAGGCTCGTCCCGCGAGCTGCGGCGGCACTGGACTGCAGCAGTCTCGGGCCGAGCGAGTCCCTGACGTCAACCCAAGAACCGAAAAGTGCTGTTGCGAAATCACCTGTACGCCAGTGGCTCAGCAGAGTTGCGCATAGAGACGCAGCCTACGGGCAGCGGCCTCGCTGCTCCTCAGTGAGCGAACCCGTGACGTCGTTGCACCAGTGCCGTGCGCAAACCCTAGTATACTGCGGCCTACAGGCTGTTGGTGTATATATTTATGACGAAGGGAAATAACTGCATCCTTTTAATAACTTTACGCCTCTTATCTTGAGATATCATTTTTAAATGACGAATGGTGGCCTGAGGATAGTTCCTACCTCATAATATCTCTGGAGAAATAGCTTTTCATCTTAGTAAAATTTGAGGTGTTTATGTAAAAGTCCGATTTCAGAAGCTTCTCTGTATTGGGTCACCTCACTCAAATCTTCAGCATTGTCATCGTCCAAGTCAACAGAATGTGCAGTGTAGGTGATTTCTCCAGTTCCAATTCCATGAACGCCGCTTTGAAGAGCTACAAAAAAATTATGTTTTAAAAGCTTTAAAATAAACGATTGCGTATAAGAATTACAGTAATAGAATAGCATACATACTGTAAAAAGTTCTTTCATCAGCGTGATATCAGTTCCTTCATTTCGGGTTATTTCTCCCTTCTCAGATAGCTTTTCGCACAAGGACATTCTAACATTTTCAGCTGCTTATTCCAACGATACTCCGCATCAAAATTATTTCATAAAGCTGCATTTAGCATATGGCAGGAAGAATACAATCGTAAATAATCGTGCAGTTCCACGACAATGTTGTTACCTTGATCAGTTGTGTAATGCATGTCTTTCAAAATAGAGTCGTGGATACCAAGACATAAATCGACTAAACAATTCTCTTAGAATGCTACCTCCCGTTTTTGGTTCATCTAGAAACTGAGTTTCAAACAAGATGAGAGATCTCAGAGTCTAGTCAATGAAACAGGGACAGTAAATGTCAGATAATTACACTCCTGGAAATTGAAATAAGAACACCGTGAATTCATTGTCCCAGGAAGGGGAAACTTTATTGACACATACCTGGGGTCAGATACATCAAATGATCACACTGACAGAACCACAGGCACATAGACACA
Source organism: Schistocerca gregaria (assembly GCF_023897955.1). Classification (NCBI taxonomy): domain Eukaryota; kingdom Metazoa; phylum Arthropoda; class Insecta; order Orthoptera; family Acrididae; genus Schistocerca; species Schistocerca gregaria. The sequence goes on along the minus strand of NC_064931.1, from coordinate 395,986,416 downwards.
GGCAACAGAGCATGCACAATGTCGGCACTAGTACAGTGTATATCCACCTTTCGCAGCAATGCAGGCTGCTATCCACCCATGGAGACGATCGTAGAGCTGCTGGATGTAGTCCTGTGGAACGGCTTGCCATGCCATTTCCACCTGGCGCCTCAGCTGGACCAGCGTTCGTGCTGGACGTGCAGACCGCGTGAAACGACGCTTCATCCAGTCCCAAACATGCTCAATGGGGGACAGATCCGGAGATCTTGCTGGCCAGAGTAGTTGACTTACACCTTCTAGAGCACGTTGGGTGGCACGGGATACAAGCGGACGTGCATTGTCCTGTTGGAACAGCAAGTTCCCTTGCCGGTCTAGGAATGGTAGAACGATGGGTTCGATGACGGTTTGGATGTACCGTGCACTATTCAGTGTCCCCTCGACGATCACCAGAGGTGTACGGCCAGTGTAGGAGATCGCTCCCCGCACCATGATGCCGGGTGTTGGCCCTGTGTGCCTCGGTCGTATGCAGTCCTGATTGTGGCGCCCACCTGCACGGCGCCCAACACGCATACGACCATCATTGGCACCAAGGCAGAAGCGACTCTCATCGCTGACGACGACACATCTCCATTCGTCTCTCCATTCACGCCTGTGGCGACACCACTGGAGGCGGGCTGCACGATGTTGGGGCGTGATCGGAAGACGGCCTAACGGTGTGCGGGACCGTAGCCCAGCTTCATGGAGACGGTTGCGAATGGTCCTCGCCGATACCCCAGGAGCAACAGTGTCCCTAATTTGCTGGGAAGTGGCTGTGCGGTCCCCTACGGCACTGCATAGGATCCTACGGTCTTGGCGTGCATCCGTGCGTCGCTGCGGTCCGGTCCCAGGTCGACGGGCACGTGCACCTTCCGCCGACCACTGGCGACAACATCGATGTACTGTGGAGACCTCACGCCCCACGTGTTGAGCAATTCGGCGGTACGTCCACCCGGCCTCCCGCATGCCCACTATACGCCCTCGCTCAAAGTCCGTCAACTGCACATACGGTTCACGTCCACGCTGTCGCGGCATGCTACCAGTGTTAAAGATTGCGATGGAGCTCCGTATGCCACGGTAAATTGGCTGACACTGACGGCGGCGGTGCACAAATGCTGCGCAGCTAGCGCCATTCGACGGCCAACACCGCGGTTCCTGGTGTGTCCGCTGTGCCGTGTGTGTGATCATTGCTTGTACAGCCCTCTCGCAGTGTCCGGAGCAAATATGGTGGGTCTGACACACCGGTGTCAATGTGTTCTTTTTTCCATTTCCAGGAGTGTATTTCCTTCTCGCACTGGATGTCCACATGTCTGTAGTTGCTAAGTATTCACCTTTTGTTATTTGAGCAATTACCTCAGGCATAATTATATGTCATAGGCTTATAACACTTTCTGCCATGTACCATTACACAGTTGTGGGGTGAGACATAATGGCCTTTGCAGTGTCAATTAACGTCTAACAAGATCCATAAGACCTTCACCTCTTATAGTTCCGTAAGACCTTACGTCACGTGCATGCATAGAAAGGCATTTATCGACAGTTATCTCCTGAGCGGGTTTAGGAATTCGTTTTCTCTTCCACATAAGACAATTGTTTATTAGAGACCCATGGATGGCGAGAAATGTACGAAGTGCCACTAGATCCTTCAGCATGAGATGAAAATTCACCGCACAGTTAACAGCAAACAAAATGAACGCTTTTCCTAATACCATCCACGATAGGCCTTAACACCTTTAAAATTCTCTTCAGGCTGTGTGGTTCCCTACTCACCACTGATTAGTTTTTCTTTTACTTCCCTTTTCCTTGACATGTGCTCCTTCTTCTGTGAACCACATTTAGTTTCTGCGTTCATTTCGTGTGTTACGAGAAAAATGAAGAAATCCCACCACTCCACCTAACTCTCACGGTCTAAGGCACTGCAGTCATGGACTGTGGGGATGGTTCTGGAGGAGGTTCACGTCCTCCCTCGTCTATGGGTGTGTGTGTTTGTCCTTAGGATAATTTAGGTTAAGTAGTGTGTAAGCTTAGGGACTAATGACCTAAGCAGTTAAGTCCCACAAGAGTTCACACACATTTGAACATACGAACCAAACTCTGCTCCACTAGCCGCTCGTAGCCCGTAGCTCACAACTACGGTCAGTGCTACCAACAGCCTGTAGGCCGCAGTACACCAGCGCTTGCGCAAGGCACTAGTGCAGTGACGTCACAGGCTCGCTCCGTTCGGGGCAGTGGGGCCGCGGCCCGTGGGCTTGGTCTGCATGCGCGACTCTGCGGAGCCTGTGGCATACAGGTTGTTTCGCAACAGCACTACTCGGGCCTTGGGGTGACGTCAGGGAGTCACTCGTACGGACCTAGATGCGTATGCCCCAGGTGAACAGGCAGCGCGAGGCAAGCCTCGCACGCCTTTCATGGCTACAGTCTTGGACGGGCCGCGCCTCGATGCCCACCTCTGCTGCGACGTGCACAACCAGAGCTCGTACTACGTCGGTCGCCACCGACCGATTGACATCATACAAGCCAACTGCGACGTCACTCCAGCAGTCGTTGCATCATTTCCCACAGGCAGACACATCACTGAACTGATTTACCCTCTTATCCACCGAACATTGATACCTGTCAAACTTTAAGTTAGTGTATCTTCTACAAATATCTCCCATGCCAATGTAAATGATTTGTGAAACAGTTTATTTAAACCATGTCAAATAGTGCATTGTTTTTCTTGTATACACAAATCTTGTAATTTTCTGGCACACGACTTGAATAATTACTCATGTAACAGCCAGTATCGTAGTAAAATATATCGCACACAAATTAAGACACAAAGAAAATATTTCTTTCTTATGCTTATGAAATATGTGTGTACCATAGAGTTCACAAATGTTAGTAACTAAATGCAATATTTTGTATGATGATAAAGAACAGAGAGGCCTTCATATTTTTTCTGCGATCAGCGAGGAGATGCCTTCCTGTTTCGTATCGTCCTTTGTTCTTCAGCTTTCGCTATGTAATCATCTATCTTGTTAGCTCTTAAGAATTTTGAATATATTTAAGTATATTTAAAATAATACCTTTCAGCTTTGTGTGCAGCAGTTCGTGAAGGAATGCAAAACTGCTGACATGGAGCTCTTCTCCCATTGGTGTGATCCAAATACGGACTAGCAGTTTATCAGATCTTTTATGGTTCACAAACCAACCTGCAGTCTACCAGAAATGAAGTCCGATACTCAATTAACTATACAGCATAAAGCGATTGACCAATCGTGTTATTCACTTGCCTTATGAAACTTACGTTGGAACATCTGTAACTTGGGTTTCCTCTCGAACACCAACATGAAGTAATCGGAAATCACAATACTAATCAACAAGCACTGTTCCGTTAATTTTAATTGACATTACTGAGCTGACTGCCTGCTGGTAAGTGGTAGGTAAACACGACTATTTCCTTTACATTCTCTATTTTCAAATGGTTCAAAAGGCTCTGAGCACAATGAGAGTTAACCTCTGAGGTCATCAGTCCCCTAGAACTTAGAACTACTTAAACCTAACTAACCTAAGGACATCAAACACATCCATGCCAGATGCAGGATTCGAACCTATGACCATTGCGGTCGCGCGGTTCCAGACTGTAGCGCCTAGAACCGTTCAGGCAGCCCGGACGGCTTCTCTAGAGGAATATAGAAACGTCTTTTGCCATGTCAACATCCAGGGTGCTGCATCACACGAGATCTACCTTACACATGAGTTTTCCCTCAAAAGAACTTGAGAAATTGTGAACCTGAAGCCTACCTTTCGATTTTGTCCCATTCCCCAATATTGTTGTTGTATTCTACAGACTGAAGACTGGATTCATGCAACTGCCCAAGCTAGTGTATTCTGTGCAAGCCTCTTCAGCACTGCACAGCTAATACAAGTACATCAGTCTGAACCTACCAATTGTATTCAAGACTTTATCTCCCTCTACATTTTTAACACCTCCCCCCTCCCCAACACCCACATATACACACTTCTCTCCATTACCAAACTGACAATTCCTTGATTCCTCAGGATACGCCCTATGAAACGAAGTTGCGCCACAAGTTTCTAGTTTTCCCCTGTTCGACTCAGTATCATCTATTCAGTTATTCTATCTGCAGCGCCACCACTATTTTTCGGCGCTACTGAGTAAAATGTTGATGTTTCCATGGCTGTTGCAAAAGATCTTGGCAGAGGGCCAGCTCAGAGCCAACCAAACACCATTACGTCAGATGCCGCAATGCCACTGGCTGATTCCCACATTGTGCCCCAGGGGCTGGCACCGCCATAACGACGACACAGCAGAAAGGCGTTGGTGGGCCAGTTACTACAATCCAATCAATACACTTCTAATGGTATACATGGTTGATAGCTGTGATTTGCAAAGCAAGAACGCTCTGTTCCAACATAAATTACCATTATTTCCAGTCAAAGGTGTCTTAGTCTGGTAGCTAATATTTACGAGGAGACGTGTACGCCACTCCTCGAGGCGACATGATGCTACAAGCAGCCACCACGAGATTTGGCCTCCAATAACTGTGGGCTCCAGCTGCTGGTTTTATGATCAGTGCTGTGAGCTTAGTATCCTCCAGCCTGTGGGCCAACTACCAGATGCAACCAGCCTTCATCCATAGAAGCCAGTCGTTTGAGACCATGGACACCTGTTGCGTCAGTTCCTTAACACTCGCTACGTTCAGCACACGCTATGGAGGACGTTGCACCACAGAATGTTCTAGTTAGTTCTTCAGTAAAATGTATGAATAGTAGTGAAGTTTTTATGAGCAGCTGTGGATCATCATCCCGACAACAGTCCACCACCTCAACTCAGACCTCCACATGTAGAGGTCACCCATCTTGTCTGACTTTTACTGTCTCATTTCGTAATCAGATTCCCTTAACACAACCTGATTTAACCCTCGCATTACCAAGGGGAGGGGTACTTTATGCCTACGTTTCCAGAACACTGTTATCTAGTCATGTACATTAGATTTTATAATTTTGAAGAAATATATTTGTGATTTTTAATGATATCACCTACAAGATTCCGTAACTGTTTAAAATTTTTCAGTAAAACTTAATGCAAAAATTTAGGTCTTCTCAGTGGATAATATATCTTTAAAAAGTATGTTGTGCGTAAATGACAACGAAAATTAACGAAACACGTATATTTTTGTGTTGGTCATATATTACCCCCCCCTTTTGTACTACACGTTATGGAAAATCCGTTGGTACTGCTAGGTTTAATTCGAATACGTTCCATTACCTTTCATTTAGTTCCATTGAGGTTTATCTGAAAATCCCTTTCCAGGGCACTATCTATTCCACTCAACTGTTATTCCAAGTTCTTTGCTGTCTCTGACAGAATTACAGTGTCACAGATAAACTTCAAAATGTTAATTTATTCTCCCTGATATTTAATTCTGTTTAAAAATTTATCCTTGTATGCATTAATGCTTTTGCGTTGTAGCTGCTACCCGACTGTTTTACTCCCATCTTCCAATTACACAAATAAGAATCCAGCGGATGGAGCAGTAGAAATTATGTGCTTCAACAAGATTAGCTTTTTATGGGGTGAGGCTCTGAAATACATGTCCAGCCTCATTATACATCTCTTCTTTTTACCTGATGACAGCAAAATTCATATTGCTGTGCATATATGGCAAAAATTCAAACTTTCAGTTATTATGACATGGATTCCCAAGGATTCACATGTTACCAGATGTGGAGCAACATGTAGGAATGTGCGTCTCTCTTATTTCAGATCATTACAAGTTATTTTTGTAACTTCCAGAAGTGCAGAGTGCATTGAGATAACTATTTCTAGATCGAAAGGTAAGCCATTTCCGTTCGAACCCACTAGCGAGAACAAAGAGAAAAGGCGGTTGTATATGCAGTAAATGTCTAAAGCAGTTGTTGGGAAGGGAGTAAGACAGGGTTGTAGCCTCTCCCCGATGTTATTCAATCTGTATATTGAGCAAGCAGTAAAGGAAACAAAAGAAAAATTCTGAATCGGTATTAATATCCAGGGAGAAGAAATAAAAACTTTGAGGTTCGCCGATGATATTGTAATTCTGTCAGAGACAGCAAAGGACTTGGAAGAGCAGTTGAACGGAATTGACAGTGTCTTGAAAGGAGGGTATAAGATGAATATCAACAAAAGCAAAACGAGGATAATGGTATGTGGTCGAATGAAGTCGGGTGATGCTGAAGGAATTAGATAAGGAAATCAGAGGCTTAAAGTAATAAATGAGATTTTTCTAGTTGGGGAGCAAAATAACTGATGATGGTCGAAGTAGAGAAGATATAAAATGTAGACTGGCAATGGCAAGGAAAGCGTTTCTGAAGAAGAGAAAATTGTTAACATCGAGTATAGATTTAAGTGTCAGGAAGTCATTTCTGAAAGTATTTGTGTGGAGTGTAGCCATGTATGGAAGTGAAACATGGACAATAAATAGTTTGGACACGAAGAGAGTAGAAGTTTTCGAAATGTGGTGCTACAGAAGAATGCCGAAGATTAGATGGGTAGATCACATAACTAACGAGGAGGTATTGAATAGGAGTGGGGAGAAGAGAAGCTTGTGGCACAACTTGACGAGAAGAAGGGATCGGTTGTGTAGGACATGTTCTGAGGCATCAAGGGATCACCGATTTAGTATTGGAGGGCAGCGTGGAGGGTAAAAATGGTAGAGGGAAACCAAGAGATAAATACACTAAGCAGATTCAGAAGGATGTAGGTTGCAGTAGGTACTGGGAGATGAAGAGGCTTGCACAAAGTAGAGTGGCATGGAGAGCTGCATTAAACCAGTCTCAGGACTGAAGACCACAACAACAACAACAACAACAAAATGCAGTAAAGCAGGCTCATTCAAGTATTGCGCCCGCGCCCCCTAGGCGCAAGGCAGTGTAGGTCAGCGCCCCGTCCGCGACCGTGTGTCGCTTGTGTCACCATAGGAGCGTGAGAGAGCTGCGGAGCGAGTGAGACCGCACACCACTGCTTTGCACTGGACTGTCCCGAGGTCAGCTTTTTGTATCCCTTGTCAGAGTTTAAAAATTGGATGCTTAGTTTGCTGTTTTGTGCGTAATAATTTTAACTGATCAAGTTTGAAAACTTATTAAAAATAGAATTAACGTTATAAAGCTCTTTAAGTCCTACAGTCAACATTGTTAAAGAAGACAATTAACATTTTATATGTTTTTCTTTTTCGAAGAAACGATTTTTTCTAGGTTTGGTACAATATTCCGTGAGACTGCTAACCTTAAAGAGTTAGTCAAATTTTTATCGCCAAGTAATGAAGGGTTCTTAGATTTAGCAAGCTTTAACAGAGAGAAAAACCGCTCATAAATATATGTGGAACCAAACATTGACAGAACTTTGGCCGCGTGCTTGTGCAAAAGAGGATCTTTCTCTAGTGGAAGACAACTGTAAAAGTCATCCAGAGATTTACGCATAAGAAAGCGGTCCTTCAGACGGATATCACACTGCAGGTCAATCAGCTCTAGTTGAAGCACTTGTAAGACGCCCTCTGCCCGAAGGGAAAACAGGCGAACAAATATATCTAAGGCCGGCTGAAACTCATTTATCTCCAAAAGTCTGTTTTCAAACTGTTCTTGTAATTCGAAAATGATCTGAACATGATCTGAAAAATTCACATATTCTTTAACGCTGTCTAGTGCAGAAATGTGACAATTCTTCTCGTGCAACTCTTTTTCTCACAAAATAAGATTTTTTGAAATGCTTGAATCGTCTGCACTAAATCAACAACAGAGTGAAATTCGTCTTGGAGTGAAATGTCCAAAGTATTTAAATGACCACTGACATCACTCAAAAAAGTCAAATTCGCCACCCACATAGGTTCACAAAGTAATTCTTCTGGACGTCCTTTCATTCCAAAAAGGTATTTATTTCGCCTCTCAAGGAGAAAAACCGACGAGGCACCTTTCCTCTGCTCATCCATTTCACTTCGGCGTGGTGGGGGATGTCGGGTTACTCCGCTTCGATAGCAGCCAGAAATTCTTTAAATTGGCGATGTGTGAGTCCATGCGATCGAAGATAATTAACCGTTCAAAGAACTGTCTCCATAACATTTTTATGTTGACAATCTTCCCACAAATTGACTCCTGGTGTATCACACAATGGACTGCTGCGAATAAGGAACAGCCAACTTCAGCCATTTTTGACCTGACAAAACTCAGAAATCCAGTGCGTATCCCTCGTAGCGCAGGGGCTCCGTCCGTTGTTACACTGGTCAGGCGTTCCCATTTTAAACCCATTGACTCTAACACGTTTTCCGCGGGTAGAAAAATATCCAACCCCGTGGTTGTGTCTTTTAGTGGTATAGGGTTGAGAAATTATTATGTGACACGTAGAGTGTCGTCGACACCTCGAATGAATATGACGAGCTGAGATATGTCCGCAACGTCCGCGGACTCGTCAAGAGCGATAGAAAATGATATGAAGTTCGCCGCTCTCTCCATTAATTGCTGTTCCATGTCTGAGGCCATATCTTCGACTCCGCGAGCAACAGTTTGAAGCGAAAGAGCTAGTTTTTCAAATTTTTCCGTGAGGTCTGCTGGACAAATACAAGCCGAGTCGACGAGGCAATCCTTGATGAGATTCCTAGCCGCAAAGAGTTTCCCTGCTTTCGCAACTCTCAGCGAGCATTTGTAACTTGCGCGCATACTTTTCCCACCTGTTTCCTGCTCCTACCACGACAAAAAACACACAATTAATTTTGTACAATCCTGTTTTTTTAAAACACTTTTATCATTTCAACAATTGTTTCATTCATCGAAACTAAAAAAAAAAACTAACAATGAAAGATTGGTTTTAGGTGCGTTTTCCCCTAGTTCCTCCGAAAAGCGGCCTAAGACGCTAACCAGGACAGCGAAATGTGGTCGCAAAATAAATTTTTATCTATTGGAATATCTGAATTTTAATTAATTTAAAATATAGATCAAACTACAACATAATTTTCCCATCCATAAAACACAGATATACAAAAACAAAGCCGGCCGCGGTGGTCTCGCGGTTCTAGGCCCGGAGTCCGGAACCGTGCGACTGTTACGGTCGCAGGTTCGAATCCTGCCTCGGGCATGGATGTGTGTGATGTCCTTAGGTTAGTTAAGTTTAAGTAGTTCTAAGTTCTAGGGGACTAATGACCACAACAGTTGAGTCCCATAGTGCTCAGAGCCATTTGAACCAACAAAAACAAAGAATGACTCTTAATGATACTTTGCTTCCCGAGAGAGCATTTGTGACGGCTTTTCAGAAGGTGGCAAAAAAAGAACTCACCTGAAACTTTTTCTTATGTCTGTGGTACGCGATTTAATGCAACCCAAATATAAAAATTAACCGAAAAGAAATTTTCCTTGTTGCGGACAATGTGATATTCGATAAATAGCACATTGCTGAGTGATAGATTATAAAATATGGTTTTATTTATTATCTTTATAAACTATAAAGAGTCATGTGATAGGAAACACGTACCACACTCTTGAAATTTTCTTTCAGTTTTCAAACTTTGACTGGCGTTCCTCTTACGACAAATTTTCGAACTGATGTTTGTGACAGGTATTAAAGTGCCGTTGAATCGAGTACTATTTTAAATACGTAAGGTTCCCGATGTCATACTAAACATTTGGCATGATTTTCGACAGCAGTACAAAGGAAATTAATTTCCCACTCGGGTTTAAATAGCGCGGACTCGCCGCTCCTCTTCCTTTTTGTCTGCTTCCCGTTGACTACCCATCTCGATCCATTGTAGCCTTACGTCTGTTGCTTAACGGCTTTGTGTGGCTTTTGGCCGCTGCCGGCACGTAAAGGGGCATGGTGAGGCGCGAAGGGCGTCCGCACGGCCAGCTAAGCGACACGGCTCGGCCACTGCGGCAACACCCGAATTCTCCCAGGGCGCTGGCCGCGGGCAGTCGCGGGCGCTGGCGCCCCGGGGGCACAGTTTGGACGAGACTGCAGTAAAGGAAAATGTCGTTACAGTGTATTGAGGGATTGGAGAAGTATGAGGTATAAAAACTATTGTATTCTTTACATGACTTTACGCTTCTTATCTTCAGATATCATTTTTAAATAACGAATGGTGGCCAGAGGAGAGTTTCTACCTCACAGTATATCTGGACAAATAGCCTTACATCTAAGTATAATTTAAGGCGTTTATGGAAAAGTCCGATTTCAGAAGCTTCTCTGTCCTGGGGCGCCTCACTCAAATGCTTCAACATTGTCATTTTCCATGCCAACAGTAGGAGCGGTGTAGGTGATTCTCCAGTTCTACTTCCTTGGACGCCGCTTTGAAGAGCTACAAAAACCCTTAAGTTTTAGAAGCTATAAAAAAACTATTGCGTATAAGAATTACAGTAATAGTGTGCCATACATACCGTAAAAAGTTCATTCATCAGCGTGATATCAGTTCCTTCAATTTGTGCTATTTCTCCCTTCTCAGAGAGCTTTTCGCACAAAGACATTCTAACATTGTCAGCTGCTTATTCCTGCGAGTATCGTTAAACTGGCTCAGTGATCTATCAAGAGTATTAAGAAGACCACTTTTCTTTACGTAAGTCAAAAGTCCAATAACCTATGGACAATTGACGCATATATACTCCGCAACAAAATTATGTCGTAGCCCTGTATTTAGCATATGGAAGGAACAATTTCATCATGAATAATCGCGCAGTGCAACGACAATGTTGGTATCTTGATCAGTTGTGTGCTGCATGTTTTTCAAAGTACAGCATTTATACCAACAGACATCAATCGTCTAAACAATTCTCTTAGAATGTTACCGCCCGGTTTTGGTTCATCTGGAAACTGAGTTGTAAAGAAAATGAGAGATCTGAGAGTCCACTCAATGAAACAGGAGACAGTACATGTAAGATACTTGTTTCTTCTCGCACTGGATGTCCACATGTCTGTTGTTGTTGAGTATTAACCTTCTGTTATATGAGCAATCACTTCAGTCATAATTACATGCCGTAGGCTTTTAGCACTTTCTGCCATGTGCCACGACACACTTGTGGGTTGAGACATAATGGGCTTCCCAGTGACATTTAAGGTCTGAATAAAATTCATAATTCGTTCACACTTATAGTTCCATACGACCTTACGTCTCGTGCACACATAGCCACGCACTTATCGACAGTTAGCTCCTGAGCAGGTTTAGGAAGTCGTTTCTCTTCTACATAAAATCCCTTGTTTATTAGACACGCATGGATGGCGAGAAATGCTCGAAGTGCCACTTGACCCTTCAGCACGAGAGTAAATTTCACAGCACAGCGAACAGCAAACCAAATGAAAGCTTTTTTAACGCCATCCACAATAGGCTTTAACACGGTCCAAAATGAACTTCTAAGATTCGCTTCAAGATGTGTGGTTCTCTACTCATCACTGATTAGTTTTTCTTTTACTACCCTTTTTCTTGACATGCGCTCATTCCTCTGCAGACCACGTTTAGTTTCCGTGATCATTTTGTGCGTTACGACAAAAAGGAAGAAACCCCACCCTCCCACTGAACACTGATCTACTCAACTCTCGTAGCCCGTAGCTCGCAACTGGAGTCAGTGATGCCAAACATTCGTAGTTTCAGCACGCCTGTGCTTGCCCGCGGAGCTGGTGCAGTGACGTCACGGGCTGGCTCAGTGCGGAGCAGTTAGGCCACGGCCCATGCGCCACTCTGCTGACCCCGTGGCATACAGGTTCTTTCGCAACAGCACTGCTCGGCCCTTGGGGTGACGTCAGGGGCTCGCTCGGCTCTAGGCTGCTGCAGTCCAGTGAGGGCGCAACTCGCGAGCCGGGCCTCCGTGCAGTACGACTCTGCACCGTCATGCCCGTCGGACCTCGATGCGGCTGTCCCGGCTGAACAGGCAGTGTGACGCAAGGCTCGCACGTCTGTCGTGCCTACCGTCCTGGACTGACAGCGCCTCGATGCCCACGTCTGCTACAAAGTGCACAATCAGAGCTCGCGCTCTGACCGATTGACATCATACAAGTGAACTGCGACGTCACTTCAACAGTGGTTGCATCAGTTCCCATGGGCAGACTCGTCCCTGAACTGACTTAACATAACCTGTCAAATTGTTTATTTAAAACATATCAAATTGTGTATTGTTTTTTTCTTGTCTACACCAATCTTGTAATTTTGTTGTATTGACGACTTGAATGACTACTTATGTAACAGCCAGTATCGTAGTCAAATATATCACAGGAAAATGTAAGACACCAAGAAAAATTTTCTTTCTTTATGTTCATGAAATATGTGTGTTCCAGAAAGTCCACAAACGTTCATAAGTACATGTAATACTTCCTACGACAATGAAGAACAGAGAAGCCATTACATTTTTCCTGCGATGAGCTAGGAGATGCCTTCCTGCTTCGTATCATCCTTTGTTCTTCAGCATTTAGTACGTATGCGTCTATCTTGTTAGCTCTTAAGAACTATGAATATACGACGGGCGTTTAAAAAGCCCGTACAAAAATAAAAACTGCTTACATGTTTGGGGTAAACCTTTCTTAATTTTCAACATAGTCTCCTTTTGGACCTAAACACTTCATCCAACGCTGTTCGAATTTTTGATCGTTTCCGAAAAATAGGAATTGTCCAAGATTGAAAAAAAGCTTATAGTTTCTGCAATCACCTTCTCGTTTGAATAAAATCTTTGTCCCGCCAGCCATTTCTTCAAATTGGGGAACAAATAGTAGTCCCAGGGAGCCTAGTCTGGTGAATAGGGGGTGGGGGGGGGGAAGTGTAACGAGTTAAAATCCTATTTCCATTAATTTTGCGGCCACAACTGCTGAGGTGTGTGCTGGTGCATTGTCAGGAAGGAAAATGACGGTCCAATAACGATGAATAATATTCACCTGTAATAATTTTACCCTTTTCCAGATAGTCGATGAGGATTATACGTTGCGAATCCCAAAAGAAAGTCGCTAAAAGCTTTCCGGCCGAAGGAATGTTTGTCCCTTTTTTTGGTGCAAATTCTCCCTTGGTAACCCATTGATTAGATTGTTGTTTGGTCTCAGGAGTATAGTAATGTATCCATGTTTCATTCACAGTGACGAAACCACGCTCAAAGTCCTGCGGATTCTTCTGAACAGCTGCAAAGCATCCTTGCAACACTTGGTACAATTCCGTTTTTGGTCAAGCGTGAGCAATCGTGGAATGCATCTTGCGGAGTGCTTTCTCATGTCCAAATGCTCGTGCAAAATATAATGTACCCCTTCATTCGAGATGCCCTAAGCACTAGCAATCTCACGCACCTTAACTCTTCTGTCATCCATCACCATATCATGGATTTTATCAATGATTTCTGGAGTGGTAACCTCCACAGGGCGTCCAGTACGTTCAGCATTACTTGTGCAAATATGGCCATTCCTAAAACTTTGAAATCACTTATAAACTGTTCTAATCGAAGGCGCAGTGTCACCGTAATGTTTATCAAGCTTCTCTTTAGTCTCCTGAGGCGTTTTGCCTTTCATAAAGTAATGTTTAATTACCACACGAAATTTTTTTCGCCCATTTTTGGACAATCACTCGACTGCCTTAACTCACACGAATGCCAAACACAAAGAAATAGACAAATATGACTGAAACTTGGTGTGCGTTCATTCCAAAGGTGCTACTAACTAAACATGACCTCGACAGGCGCCGGTGGTGGCATCTCTCAGACTTTGCGCGGGCTTATCAAACGCCCCTCCTATATAAGTATAGTCAATTTAATACCTTTCAGATGTATTAATTTAACAAACTAAACATATATCTTTGTATCGAAGCCTTTATCAGATATGTATACAGCTATTCGTAAAAGAAATGCAAAACTGCTGACGTGGAGCCAGTCTGCCATTTGAGTGATCGAAATACTGATTAGCAATATCAGATCTTTTATGGTGCACCAACGAACCTTCAGTGTTTCAGAAACGAAGTCCGATACTCAATTAACTATACAGCACAATGCGAGTAACCGATCGTGTTATGCACTTGCCTTATCAGAATTACACTGGAACCACATATGAAAGTTTGCGTTTCTCTCGAACAACAACCTGAAGTAATAGGAATTAAACCGAGGAATCAACAAGCACTGCTCAGTTAATTTCAGTTGACATTACTGATCTGATTACCTGTTGGTAAGTGGTAGGTGAACACGACCATTTTCTTTACATTCTCAATCTTCCTTCCACCTTCGTAAGCAAGCAATGTAACACTTACAGCTCACAACTTCCACTGGCTCACCCACCTTCGAGAGAGGTTGTTTCTATTGTTGGATACGGACCACTTACACTGTGATCACTCCATGTATGGTTGCAGTTTAACGTCAAACCAGACACACTTCTGTTTACAACAGCAAAATAATACAAGAACCACTACATCAGTTCGTTGCATCGGCCAGTCTGAAGACTGATTTGTGGCAGCTGCCCAAGCTATTCTATTCTTAGCAGGCCTCTTCAGCACTGCACGGCTAATGCAATATGCATCAGTTTGAACCTGCTAACTGTATTCAAGACATCATCTCCCTCTACAATTTTAACTTCCCCCCGCCCCTCCCCAATACCCACATATACACACTTCTTTCCATTACCAAACTGACAAGTCCTTGATGCCTCAGGATATGCACTGTAAAACGAGGTTGTGCCATAAATGTCTTGTTTCCCCAGTTCGACTCAGTATCTTCTTATCAGTTATTCAATCTCCAGCGCCATCATTTTTTATCGGCGGTACTGAGTAAAATTGTGATGTTGGCATTTATGTTGAATAAAGTCTAGGGAGTGGGCCAGCTCAGAGCCGAGCAAACACTATTTCTTTCAAAAATTGTTCAAATGGCCCTGAGCACTATGGGACTCAACATCTTAGGTCATAAGTCCACAAGAACTTAGAACTACTTAAACCTAACTAACCTAAGAACATCACATACATCCATGCTCGAGGCAAGATTCGAACCTGCGACCGTAGCGGTCGCGCGATTCCAGAGTGTAGCGCCTAGAACCGCACGGTCACCCCGGCCGGCAAAGACCATGACAGTTGACGCATGTGTACTCCGCATTAAAATTATTTCGTAGCCTCGTATTTAGCGTACGGCAGGAACAATTCAATCGTGAATATATCGCGCAGTTCAACCACATGATTTGTACCTTGATCAGTCATGTGCTGTTTGTCTTTCACAGTAGAGTGGTGGATAAATTCTCTTAGAATGTTACCGCCCGGTTTTGGTTCATCTGGAAACTGAGTAGTAAACAAAATGCGAAATCTGAGTGTCCATTCAATGGAACAGAAGACAGTACATGTCAGATAATTGTCGCTTCTCGCACTGTATGTCCACATGTCTGTAGTTCCTGAGTATTCACCTTCTGTTACAGGTGCAATTACCTCAGGCATATTTATATGTCGTAGGCTTTCAGCACTTTCTGCCATGTACCGCGACACGTCTGTAGGGTGAGGAACTTGAATGACGTCTCATGTAACAGCCAGTGTCGTAGTCAAATATATCATAGGAAAACGTAAGACACCAAGAAAAATTCTCTTTCGTTATGTTTATGAAATATGTGTGTACCAGAATGTCCAGAAATAATAATACTTTCTAAGACAGTAAAGAACAGAAAAGCCTTCCCATTTTTTCTTCGATCAGCTCGGAGATATCTTCCTGTTTTGTATATCCTTTGTTCTTCAGCTTTCGCTATGTAAGCATCTATCTTGTTAGCTCTTAAGAACCATGAATGTATTTAAGTCTATTTAAATTAATAACTTTCATGTATGTCAATTTAAGAAACTAAACATATCTCTTTGTATTAATGTCTTTATCAGCTTTGTGTAAAGCTATTCGTGAAAGAAATGCAAAACTGCTGACGTGGAGCCAGTCTGCCATTGGTGTGATCCGAATACTGATTAGCCATTTATCAGATCTTTTATGGTGGACCAACGAACCTGCAGTCTATCAGAAACGAGGTCCAATACTCAATTAACTACACAGAATAAGGTGACTGACCGATCGCTTTACGCATTTGTCTTATGAAAATTACATTGGAGCCACATCTGTAACGTTGCGTTTCTCTCGAACACCAACCTGGAGTAATAAGAAATCACAACAGGAATCAACAAGCACTGCTCGGTAAATTTCAATTGACATTACTGAGCTGACTACCTGATGGTAAGTGGTAAGTGATCACGACTATTTTCTTTACATTCTCTATCCTCCTTCCACCTTCCCAAGCAGGCAAGGTAACAGTTACAGCGCATGACCTTCACTCTCTCATCCACCTTCCAGAGAAGTTGCTGCTATTGTTGCTTATATAGTGGTCACTCCACATGTGGTTACAGTTTAACGTCATACAAGAGACATTCCTGTTTACAACAACAGAAGAATACAAGAACCGCTACCTCAGTTCGTTGCATCGGCCGACCGTGTGAGAGAAATAGCTTTTCTCATACGAGAATGGGCAGCGCCGTTAATTTAGAACAATACAGAAACGTCTTTTGCCATGTCAACAGCCGAGGGTGCTGAATCATGGGAGACCTACCTTTCTCATGAGTTTTCCCAGTAAAGAACATGCAAAATTATGTACCAGAAGCCTACTTCTCCCTCCCGCGCCCTACCCCAGTGTTGTTGTGTTCAGTCTGAAGACTGGTTTGATGGAGCTGCCCAAGCTAGTCTATTCTGTGTAAGCCTCTTCAGCGCTGCCCAGCTAATGGAAGGTGCATTAGTTTGAACCTGCTACCTGTATTCACGACTTTATCTCCCTCTACAATTTTAATTCCCCTCCTCCCCCCCCCCCCCTCAACACCCAAATATACGCACTTCTCCCCATTACCAAACTGACAATTCCTTGGAGCCTCAGGATATGCCCTACGAAACGAAGTCGTGCCATAAGTTTCTTGTTTTCCTCAGTTCGACTCAGCATCTTATTATCAGTTATTCGATCTGCGGCGCCACCACTAATTTTCGGCGCCACTGAGTAAAATTGTGATTGTCGTATCGATAACTACGATGCCACGGCGTAGGTGGAAGTTCTTAAGTTGGCACTACGACAGACACCGACGACAGCTGTGAGCTGTGGAGGACTACTAGCTCCGCGACAGATTCTGCATATTTTCATCAAGATCAGACGGCCAGGACACTTCGCTTGCTATTGAGACTATGTACTACTCACGACGGTTCTAAGGTTTCGCACCTCAGTGCAAAGTTGTATATTCAGTTAATATTGTGACATAGTAAAACCATTCCTAAGAGCATTACCGAGAGATTATCACCTTTTCCTGCTCCTACTCACTTCCTTCATTCGGCCAAGTTTTCAGTTTGCAGAAAAGACCCAAGCGCCGCCTTCCAGGGGGGATACAAAACTTGGAGACTAGCAGGGATTAAATTTATTTTACTCTTCTCTCATTTCTTTTTTTTGCTCGGTGCTACTTTAGCTTTTTTTGTGATATGCCCGTTTGGCTGTGAGACTGTCTTTAAGTGTTCCCACCATTCGCTATTAAGACTTTAATTGGTGTAAACCTTGGCTTCTCCACAGGAACAGGCTTCCCTGTCCGATCTACTAACTGCAGCTACTTCGGTGCCTCCGACGCCACCGCCTGTACCGACGCCATCAACGACGGCGCCGCCATTTCGCGCTTTCAATCCTGACGTTGAACGCTGGCCAGAATACATCACACAGCTCGAGGCACACTTCGTAGCTTACATCATACCAGGTACAGAGAAGCTTGCTTTTTTCATTGTCAACGTAGGTGTTGTGTTGTATCGTGTGCTTGTGAAATTGTTTCCCACCACCTGCCCAGAAACTAAAAGTTACGACGAAATATTGATGCTTTGAACTTCCACTTTTGTGATAGAGTAAGTGTTGTAGGTGCACGCTACAAATTCTTTCGCCTCCGGCGTGGCTCTACTCAATCGAATAAAGCTTGGTTAGCGGGCCTTCAGGGTCTAACGTCTGATTGTGCCTTTAATGGATCGTGTGGAAGCTCATATGGTGATATAATGTTAATAGGCGATATTGCGCAGAATGTGGCGGATCACCGCATCCTCGAACAAATCCTCAGATTAAAAAACCCCTCTTTGCGGGAAGTGGACTTGCTAGAGAGATAAGATGCATTAGACATGGCTACGTGTGTGTACTGTTAGCGACGCACAACACGTGTCCTCCCACCCGCCAGCACGGCCAGCCACGCCGCGCCACTCACGCGCAAGTAAACAAATTTCACACCAGGCACCCACTAAGAAACTGAAATCACGCCCGAACTGCTTTCGCGCCCACCCACAGGGCACTTGCCCATCCCGTCAAGCACTGTGTTATTTTTGTAATAAGAAAGGACATGTACCGGCTGTGTGTAGTAAGACAAACTCTAATTCACCCACTGTCTACCATTCTTGTGACTCGCGTGGACGTCACCGCAACGGCAACGGCCATGATCATGATTCACATACGCCTGTGGATGTTAATGCCATTTATTCAAAGCCTTCGGATTCACGTGCTTCGACAGCTCGTCGTGTGAATCAAGTTTTGCAAGACACTTCCTCTCGCATCAGTGCGATACGAGGAACCTTTTTGTGACTTGCTCATTTGTGTCTGTTCTGTTCGCATGCAGCTGGTCACTGGTGCGTCAGTTTCTTTACTGAACAAATCGACGTATGACTTGCTTGGTTCACTCCCGCTTCTTCGTTCACATTCCACACTGACTGCACTTACTGGACATGCAATCTCAGTGCTCTGCGTGTATAGTTTGCTAGCCACATATGGTGCCACGCCCCGTACAGTGTCTTTCCATCTGCTCTGCTCTAATGATGCTACGAACAATTTTGTCATGGACGCATTTGAACTATTTGACCTCGCAACTCAGGACAATATACTTTACATTAACGCTATTGACCATGCACACAGTGTTGCCGCACTATGCCATGATTTTGCTGAACTCTTTTCTGATGGCCTTGGTTTTGCCACAGACTCTGCAGCGCATGCTGTAGTTAAAGACAATGACATGCCTATTTTCTGGATTTCACGCCCAGCATTGCACACACTGCGCGACGCCGCAGCTTCTGAACTTAAGAATTTGCAAGACATTGGTGTCAATGAACCTGTTTCTGGTTCGCCATGGGCTTCGCCTATAGTGTGTGTGAAGAAACCAAACGGTTGTTTCCATATTCGTGCTGACTTTAAGTCTACAGTAAATCCCCAGACAGTGGTAGCTACATTTCCCTTACTGCGTCCTAAAGACATTTTTGATAAGCTTGGTGCGGGAAAATTCTTTCGATTGACTTGTGTGACGCATACTTTCAGATTCCTCTCAACGAATAGGTGCAGCGCTATTTTGTGATCAAGACCCACCTTGGATTGCTCAAGTTTCGCCGGCTTCCGTTCGGTTGTGCTTTAGGTAATGCTATTTTTCAGTCTTATTTGCAGCAGTTGTGAGCCACTGTCCCTGGTTGCTCAAATTATCTGGACGATATAGTGGTATAACGTCGCACCCCTGGCGAACATTTCCAGAATTTGCGTGCTTTATGTATTGTGCTTTTGCAGGCAGGACTAAAGTGTAACAGTGGCAAGTGCAAATTTTTCAAACTGAGATTCAGTATGTAGGACATATGATCAACGAACAGGGTACTCGTACCCACTCCTCGCCCTCACATCTCAGTGCAATTAAAGACTTGCCAGCATCCAGGAACTTGAAAGAACTTCAGTCTGTGTTGGGCAAAATTTCATGTTACATCCGATTTATACCAAATGCAGCGCAGATTGCAGCGCCTTTGCATCGCTTTCGGCGTAATAACGTTTCTTTTGTTTGGTCTTGGGAATGTGACGCTGATTTCCACAAGCTCAAATCTGCTTTGTTGAGTGATCGCTGTTTGATTCCTTTCGATTCCTCCAAACCAGTTGTTTTGCCTGTCGATGAACTTCTCATGGCATCGGAGCAGTTGTCTCACACCAGATTAAGTCTGTCGATCGCCAGATAGTTGCTCAATTCTGCCCAGCAAAACTATTCTCAAATCGAGAAAGAAGCTTTATCTACTGTATATGGTATGAGAAAGTTTCATAATTTTTTGTATGGACGCAAGTTCTATTTGGTCACCGACCATAAGCCTTTGAGTCGTTGTTCCACCCGTCTAAGCCAGTTCCGGCCCGTATGGCACAAAAGTTGCAATGTTAGTCCTTCTTTTTCTCTAACTATAATTACGAAATTTTGTTTTGGCCCACAGCCCAGCATGGCAATGATGATGCTTTGTCTCGTCTGCCTATCGGTCCTGACGACGTGCTTGATTCTTCCGAATTGTCATGCATGTTTATTGATCCACAAGATAATGAATTAGTTGATTTTTTGCCGGTGGATTTTCGTCACATTGCTTCCGCGACAGCCGCCGATCATTCTTTGCAGATTCTTTTGCAGTATATTCGTACTCAATGGCCTCCATCTGCCACGAAGATTCGTGATCCACATGTTCGACGTTACTTTGCGCAATGTCAAAACTTCTCTGTACACCATGGTGTGATCTCGTTACAAACTGACAATGATCAGACTTGCATTCGGAAATTTTCCGCTTGCTGCACGCTGTTCATTGGGGTATACTGCTGATGAAGCAATTAGCGCATCGTCACTGCACTTGGGTCTGCATTGATAAATATATTGAGAATTTGCTTGCTAACTGTCGCTCTTGCGTGGAGCATCAATCTGCAAGCCCCCAGCGCTTCTTTGCGTGGCTGAATCCTACTGTGCCTAGGCAGCGGGTTCATATTGATTTTGCGGGTCCCTTCTGGGACATCCGCTGATTGATAGTCATTGATGCGTACAGAAACTTTCCTTTTGTTGTACCTATGTCTTCTACTACATCTGCCAGTACTATTTGGGCTTCGACGTCTATTTTCTGCATTGAGGGATTCCTGAAGTTACTGACTCCGACAATGGCCTCCAATTCGTGTCCTCAGAGTTTGAAGCGTCCTGTGCTGCTAATGGCATTCGCCATGTGACCTCAGCCCTGTTCCACCCCCAGTCAAACGGCGAGGCTCAACACTTTGTGCATACGTTTAAGTCGCAGATGAGCAAGTTGCGCACCACACACTCTCACAAGCACGCGCTCTTGACTTTCTATGTTTCATATTCCTTGCACCCGCTCGGCAACCGTTCCTTAGTGGAATTGCTACATGGCCGCGCCCATCGGTCGCTGCTGCAGCTATTGCACCCGATAGCGTGCGCTCCCGCTGCTTCGCCACTTTCTGGATTGGCGCCGCATGATTTAGTGTTCTATCGCGTATTCTCTGACAGCCAGCGCTGGGAACAGGGACGCGTTCTTCACCAGCTTGGCCGCGCCTTATTTGTCATTTCTGGTTACTCCAGCACTGACAAGCGACACCGAAACCGTTTGTGCCGTCGTCGTATTTCTGCCGTTCGTTGTATTTCTGCCGTTCGTTGTTTTCCGGCAGAATTGGAGGCTTCACAGATTCTGCCGCCTCAGCTCACGACTCCAGCGGGCGCGCCTGCTATCGTCGCCGTGCAGTCACCTGCACCGGACGGACGCCTCTCGCCGCCACCACGTGCCCACCTCCGGCGGCTGCCGCCGCGTTCCTCCACAGTGCTGGAACCGATGGACGCTGAGGCTGCCGTCTCGCCGTCGCCGCCGTGGCCCACAGAGGTCGTTGCTCCGCCTCCTCATCCGAGCACACCCAGTGGCGGTGCGCGGCCTGGGCGGGTTTCCAGAGACCGTTTTCCTTGCCACTTCGCGAGCAGTTCGGGGTCTCGGGTGGAAAGTACGTCCTAGCAATTCCGCTTTCTGCTGCGCCCCCCTGGATCCCTCCACCCGTAGTCGGAAGCCCTACTCAACGACGGTGTGTCGTTTCAAGGGGGGAGGGATGTGGCGTCACTGAGTAAAATTGTGATTGTGGTATCGATAGCTACGATGCCAAGACGTAGGTGAAAGTTCTTAAGTTGGTACTACAACAGACACCGACGTCAGCGCCCCCTACGTGGTGCTGTGGAGGTCTACGAGCTCCGTGACAGATTCTACCCATTTTGATCAAGAGCAGATGGCCAGGAGACTTTACTTGCTATTGAGACTATGTACTACTTATGATGGGTCTAAGGCTACGCACCTCAGTGCAAAGTTATGTATTAAGTTAAAATTGTGATGTAGTAAAACCATTTTTAAGAGCAGTACCTAGAGATTTTCACCTTTTCCTACTCCTACTCACTTCTTTCATTCGGCCAACCTTTCACTTCACAGAAGCAGACTCATGTGCTTCATTCCAGGCGGAATACAAAAGTGATATTGCCATGGCTGTTGCAAAAGACTTTGTTAGTGGGTCAGCTCAGAGCCGACCAAACACCAATACGTCAGATGCAGCAATGCCACTGACAGATTCCCATATTGTGCTCCAGGAAAGGGGCTGGCGGTGCCATAACGATGACACAGCAGAAAGGCGTTTGTAGGCCAGTTACTACACATCGAATCAACAGACTTCTTTTGGTCTAATTGGCTGCGAGCTGTGATTTGCAAACCAAGAACGCTCTGACCCAACATAAATTAAAATTATTTTCAGTCAAAGGTGTCTCAGTCTGGTAGCTACAATTCACGAGAAGAGGTGTATGCCGCTCCTCGAGGCGACATGATGCGACAAGCAGCCACCACGAGATTTGGCCTCCACTAACTGTGGGCCCCTGCTTCCGGTTTTAAGATCAGTGCTTAGGCTTAGCATCTTCCAGCCAGAGGGCCACCTTCATGCCAACTACTAGGTGCAAGCAGCCTTCCGGCTTAGAAGGCAGTCGCCTGAGACCATGGCCACGTGTTGTGTCAGTTCCTTAACACTCGCTGACTTCAGCACACGTTATGGAGGACGTTGCACCACAGAATATTCTAGTTTGATCTTCAGTAAAATGCATGACTAATAGTGAAATTTTTATGAGCAGCCATCGATCATCATCCCGACATCAGTCCACCACCTCAACTCAGACCTGCACATGTACGTCTACATCTACATTGATAGTCTGCAAATGACATTTAAGTGCCTGGCAGAAGGTTCATTGAACCACATTGAACCACCTTCACAATTCTCCATTATTCCAATGTCAATACCGCGCGGAAAAAATATCTTTCCGTAGGAGCCCTGATTTCCATTATTTTATCGTTGTGATCGTTCCTCCCTATTTAGGTCGGTGTCAACTAAATAATTTCGTATTCAGAGGAGAAAGTTGGTGATTGGAATTTCGCGAGAAGGTTCCGTCGCAACGATAATTATCTTTCTTTTCATGATTTCAAGCGCAAATCGTGTATCATTTCTGTGACACCCTCTCCCATATTTCATGATAACACAAAACGTGCTGCTCAGTCAGTCCTCTCTGGTAAGGATCCCACACTGCGCAGCAGTATTCTAAAAGAGGACGGGCAAGCGTAGTATCCACTTGTAGCGTAGAGTCCTCTTTAGTTGGTAGGTCTCATTTTCTAAGTGTTTTGGACTCCTGATGACTTTATTAGTCGATAAACGACAGTGTCATCTGCAAACAACCGAAGACGGCCGCTCAGATTGTCTTCCAAATCGTTTATATAGATAAGGAACAGCAAAGGGCCTATAACGCTACCTTGGGAAACGCCTGAAATCACTTTTGCATTACTTGATGACTTTCCTTTTATTACTGCCAACTGTGACCTCTCTGACAGGAAATCTCAAATCCAGTCACACAATTGACACAACATTCCATAAGCACGCAATTTCACTACGAGCAGCTTGCGTGGTACCGTGTCAAAACCTTCCGGAAATCCAGGAATATGGAATCGATCTGAAATCCCTTGTCAATAGCCCTCAGCACTTCGTGTGAATAAAGAGCTAGTTGTGTTTCACAGGAACGATGTTTTCTAAACCAGTGTTGACTGTGTGTCAATAGACGGTTTCCTTCGAGGTAATTCTTAATGTTCGAACACAATTTATGTTCTAAAATCCTGCTTTATATCGACGTTAACGATATGGGCCTGTAATTTAGTGGATTACTCCAACTACCTTTCTTGAATGTTGGTGAGACCTGTGCTACTTTCGAGTGTTTGGGTACGGATCTTTCGTCGAGCGAACGGTTGTATATGATTGTTAAGTATGGAACTACTGCATCAGCATACTCGGAAAGGTACATAATTGGTATACAGTCTGGACCACAAGTCTTGCTTTTGTTGCGTGATTTGAGTTGCTTCACTACTTCGAGGATATTTACTTCTACGTTACTCATGTTGGCAGCTGTTCTCGATTTGAATTCTGGGATATTTAGTCTTCTTTTGTGAAGGCATTTCAGAAGGCTGTGTTTAGTAACTCTGATTTGGCACCACTGACTTCGATAGTATCTCCATTGTTATCGCGCAGAGAAGACATTGATTGCTTCTTGCCGCTAACGTACTTCACAAACGACCAGAATCTTTTTGAATTTTCTGCCAGGTTTCGAGACAAAGTTTCGTTGTGGAAACTGTTATAGGCGTCTCGCATTGAACTCCGCGCTAAATTTCGAGCTCCTGTAAAGGATCGCCAATCTTGGGGATTTTGCTTGTGTTGAAATTTGGCATTTTTGTTTCGTTGTTCAAAAAAATGTTTAAATGTGTGTGAAATCTTATGGGACTTAATTGCTAAGGTGATCAGTCCCTAAGCTTACACACTAATTAACCGAAATTATCGTAAGGACAAATACACACACACACCCATGCCCGAGGGAGAACTCGAACCTCCGCCGGGACCAGCCGCACAGTCCATGACTGCAACGCCCGAGACCGCTCGGCTAATCCCGAGCGGCGGTTTCGTTGTACCTGCAACAGTGTTCTAACCCGCTTATTGTACCAAGGAGGATCAGCTCCGTTGTTTGTTTGTTTATTTGTTATAAGTTTCTCAATTGCTGCCGATACTATTTTTTGAATTTAAGCCACATCTGGCCTACATTTATATTATTAATTTGGAATGAGTGGAGATTGTCTCTCAGGAAGGCGTCAAGTGAATTTTTATCTGCTTTTTTGAAAAGGTATATTTTTCACTTATTTTTCGAGGACTTATGAATTGCAATATTCAGTCTCGCTACGACAACCCTATGTTCACTAATCCGTATATCGCTTTTGATGCTCGTTATTAACTCAGGATTATTTATTGCTAAGAGGTCAAATGTGTTTTTATAACTGTTTACCATTCGCGTGGGCTCATGAACTAACTGCTCCCAATAATTTACGGAGAATGCGTTTAGCAAAATTTCGGATGATATTTTATGCACACTTCGGAATTAAACATGTATTTTCGCCAACATATCGAGGGTAAATTAAAGTCACCATCAACTATTATCGTATGAGTCGGGTACGTGTTTGAAATCAAACTCAAGTTTTCTTTGAACCTTTAAGCAACTCTATCATATGAACTGGGAGGTAAGTAAAAGCATCCAATTATTATACTATTCCGGTTGCCAATAATGACCTCTGCACATACTAACGCACAGGAAGTATCTACTTCAGTTTCGCGACATGTTAAACTACTTCTGACAGCAGCAAACACACCACCGCCAACTGTGTTTATCCTATCTTTTCGGAACACCGTTAGGTTTAAAACTGGCTCTGAACACTATGGGACGTAATATCATAGGTTATCAGTCACCTAGAACTTAGAACTACTTAAACCTAACCAACCTAAGGACATCACACACATCCATGCCCGAGGCAAGATTCGAACCTGTGACTGTAGCAATCTCGCAGCTCCAGACTGAAAAGCCTACATCCGCTCGGACACAGCGGCTGGCACACCGTTAGGTCTTCGCAAACATTTTGGCTGAGCTTATATCCGATTTTAGCCAGCTTTCAGTGCCTATAACGATTTGAGAATCAGTGCTTTCTATTAGCGCTTGGAGCTCTGGTACTTTCCCAACACAACTACGACAAATTGCAACTGTTATACCAATATAAATCGGAGAAAGACGAAGGTAATGAGAAGTAGTAGAAATGAGAACAGCAAGAAACTTAACATCAGGATTGATGGTCACGAAGTCAATGAAGTTAAGGAATTCTGCTACCTAGGCAGTAAAATAACCAATGACTGACGGGGCAAGGAGGCCATCAAAAGCAGACTCGCTATGGCAAAAAAGGCATTTCTGGCCAAGAGAAGTCTACTAATATCAAATACTGGCCTTAATTTGAGGAAGAAATTTCTGAGGATGTATGTCTGGAGTACAGCATTCTATGGTAGTGAAACATGGACTATGGGAAAACCGGAACAGAAGAGAATCGAAGCTTTTAAGATATGGTGCTATAGACGAATGTTGAAAATTAGGTGGACTGATAAGGTAAGGAATGAGGAGGTTCCACGCAGAATCGGAGAGGAAAGGAATATGTGAAAACCACTGATAAGGAGGAGGGACAGGATGATAGGACATCTGCTAAGACATGAGGGAATGACTTCCGTGGTACTAGAGGGAGCTGTAGAGGGCAAAAACTGTAGAGGAAGACATAGATTGGAATACGTCAAGCAAATAACGGAGGACATAGGTTGCAAGTGCTACTCTGAGATGAAGAGGTTAGCACAGGGGAAGAATTCGTGCCGAGCCGCATCAAACCAGTCAGTAGACTGATGACCCAAAAAACAAAAAAAAATAACAATGGTTCCTGTATCAACGTTCTTCCTGTGTTCAGCTTGCACCCTTTGTGACTGAAGACCTTCTTGTGTTTTCCCGAGACCCTCTAACCTAAAAAACCACCCAATCCACGCCACAAAGCCCCTGCTACCCGTGTAGCCGCCTCCTGCGTATAGTGGACACCTGACCTATTCAGCGGACCCCGAAATCCAGCCACCCGTTGGCGCAAGTCGAGGAATCTGCAGCCTACACTGTCGCAGAACCGTCTGAACCTCAGATTGGCCCACCACTCGGCTCTGAACCAAATGTCTGCAATCGGTCGTGTCGACTAAGCTGCAAATGGTCAGCTCTGCTTTCATCTTGCAAGCAAACCTGGCAGCCTTTACCACTTCTGTTACCCGCTAGAAACCAGAGAGAATCTCTTCTGATCGAAAGTGACTCACATCACTGGTACTGACATGAGCAACCACCTGCAGGTGGCTGCACCTTGTGCTCTTCGTGGGATCGATGGAAGACCCTTTCCACATCTGGAATGACTCCACCCGGTATGCACACGGAATGCACATTGGTTTTCTTACCCGCCTTGTCAGCAAGGCCCTAAGGAGTCCCATAGCGCGCCTAACGAGCGAGCTCCCATGTACCAATAATGCCACCCACTGCTATTACCCGGATTTTGCAGGATGAGTGGTTTCCTCTGAAACAGAACAGGCGACAGCATCTGGCTCAGCGATAGCGTCAGCCACAGACAGTGCCTTGAACCTGTTTGCCAGACAAACCGGGGAGGCCTTACGTGAGGTCGCTTGGGAAGTCTTTTGCCGCCTGCTTCGCACTGGGGCGACATCTACATTTTGTTGTCAGAAGTGTGTGTCACCACTAAATTTCAGTGACAGAGGAACCTTACCAGCCACCCTACCTGGAGACGATGACTCTCGACTACCTCAGGGTTGCAGTTTCGTCAACAGACAGCACCAGTATGGTGTGGGTCATTGCGTTTACTGTTCTTTTTTTCCGCTACGAGTATCACATCGAGTGAGTCCACCTTTTACCAGCATTTCAGTTCTGTTTTCATGTGTGACATGTGGCAAGTAAACACAGACTGGGTTCTGAGGATGTGTAAATATGAACGTTACTTTTGCCTATCATCAATGAGTGTGGCTAATTGTCTGAAAGTGTATAAGGTGTTAACCATGCGTAGCTTCTTAGGTGGAGAAGATGAGTTTTATCGAGAAGTCGGAGTTTTGTGGTAGTTTCCTCCGTTTTCAGTGGGCAATGTATTTCATTTTGAGCTATAAATGTGGCTCGCTGCATTTAAGCGCGTAAAGTAGTAGTCATGAGTAGCCGCTCACGTGGAGAAGTTAAGTTACAGTAAGTGTTAGGGAAGAATTAGATTAAGTGTCCTTGTTGTTGTACTGATTTTTTGTCCTCGTTTGTTGTTTGCATAGTTAGTGAGGTATACCCTGGCAGAGGTTGCGAATTTTTGCAGCCTGGACCAGA
Source organism: Schistocerca gregaria (assembly GCF_023897955.1). Classification (NCBI taxonomy): domain Eukaryota; kingdom Metazoa; phylum Arthropoda; class Insecta; order Orthoptera; family Acrididae; genus Schistocerca; species Schistocerca gregaria. The sequence continues at coordinate 395,958,349 of NC_064931.1, read as the reverse complement.
TGTGGAGGAAAGTGCACCTGCCGATGATTTTAGCGTCTTGCAGAGTGCTACTCCCAACCGTAATTTTGCTGTAGATACTTAGGAGGTTGCACAGAGAGCAATCAATAAGGCTGATTGTATTGCAGATGTTTTGGGTACTGAAATGGTTGGGGTTGTTTGGGGGGGGGGGAGGAGACCTAACTGCAAGGTCATCGGTCTCATTGGATTAGGGAAGGACGGGGAAGGAAGTCGGACGTGTTCTTTCAAAGAAACCATCCCGGCATTTGCCTGGAGAGATTTAGGGGAATCACGGAAGACTTAAATCACGATGACCGGACTCGGGATTGAACCGTCGTCCTCCCGAAAGCGAGTCAAGTGTGCTAACCGTCTGTGACAGCACTGCCTGCTCAGAAGGTGGGAGCAGAAGAAAGAGGAAATGTGTCTGCAAGGTTTAGGATAGGCCCGAAAAGGCTTTTGCCACTGGACCAGGAGACTGAAGAAAGTGACAACACTTGCAGTGTAATGGGTGATGCAGGCGAAGGCTGCTGTGCAATCCCAGGGCTGGACTTTCTCATCAAGCATAATGCCGAAACTGACTTTCGGTCACTCGCGGTGGAACTCGGGGACATAATATTCAACCTGGGGAAACTGTCACCAGTAAAATACTGTCGTAAGGTTCGCTTATCATGATAGGACAAATGAGGGCAAAATCACTAAGGCTTAAATTGCATGATATAGTGACACAAGGCACTGGAAAGTTTCTTAAGGGGGCCGAAGGTGTTGATAACTTATACTACTCTTCGCCTCCGGTTAGAGAGTCATTGTTGAGTACGCAGCGTTCAGCGACTGAGAGCACTTCTTCTGTCAATACTGACGGTGAGGCAGCTAAATTCCATCCTTGTGATTTGAAATTCGCGTTATTTATCTGTAGGACACAGAGAGGAGAAGATAGTATTCCATTATACTAGTCATAGGACCACCTTCTGCGTCCTATTGTTTAATGAGTTTTTTATTTTGTAGCTGGAGTTCTTCCATCGTCGCAGACGTGCGCGAGAACCATCACTCCGACGCATGGGACGCAGTACATACGGTGATATTGCTAATTGCTTCGGCTTATTAGGGCTATAAAGCTAGAAAGGTGTGATCATGTAAGTTTTATTTCCACTGACGTTGCACACCACTGTAGATCATCTTTGAAAGTAGTGTCGTCTAGTGTTTGGGATGTAGATGATGTCAGTCATCTCGCGTTATTTATATTAGATCGCGTAGCCACAAAAAGGGGCAGATTTGTGCAGTTGATCAATAATATTAATCAGGAAATTCATTTGTATCTCTTATGTCTATTGCACATCGACATGTAAACATCTGTAATATATAAAAGGGTTTTAATTTACAGTAAATGTATAAGCAGAAATAACTTTTATTATTTAGTATTTACTTGTTCCCTTAATCATTCACTTATTTTCATGTTGTAATTTATATGTTAAAGAGGAAGAAGGAGGAAATACTATCACTGTGGAGAGATCCTAAGATCTGCTTCAGGGGGTAGTCAGACAGGGCAAAATCTTCATTTTCGCGTTCAGTATTTTCCATTGCGCACATTCATTTTTACACCCGCCTGGAGTAGCATCTACGAAACCACACAAATACCTTCAGGAAATACTTCCTATCACTTAAATTTATATTCGATGTAAGCAAATCCCCCTTCATCACTAATACTTTTCTTGCTATAGCCAGTCTTCACTTTATATTCTCTGTTCTTCGGCCATCATCAGTTATTTTTATGCCCAATTGTCCTTTAGTGTCTCATTGCGTAATCTGATTCCCTTAACAATACCTGATGTAACCCTCGCATTACCAAGGGTGAGGGCTACGTTTCCAGAACACTGTAATCTGGTCATGTACATTATATTTTAACGTTTTGAAAAAAAATATAATTCTGATTTTTAATGATGTCTTCTACCAGATTCCGTAATTGTTTTAAATTTTTCAGTAAAACTTAACGTACAAATTTAGGTCTGGTCTGTGGATGCGAATTTTCAGAACCGGTGTGATATTCATATTTTCAGGTTTAGGACACATCTTACACATAAGTGTATCTATAAAAAGTATCTTGTGCGTAAAAGACAACGAAAATTAACGAAACCTATATATCTTTTTGTTGGTTACATATTACGCCCCCCTTTCGTAGTACACGTTATGGAAAATCCGTTGGTACTGCTAGGTTTAATTAGAATACGTTCCATTACCTCTCATTTAGATCCATTGAGGGTTATCTCATATTCACTTTCCAGGGCACTGTCTATTCCACTCAACTGTTATTCCAAGTTCTTTGCTGTCTCTGACAGAATTGCAGTGTCACTGGTAAATTTCAAAATGTTTATTGCTTCTCCCTGATATTAAATTCTGTTTACAAATTTATCCTTGTATGCTTTACTGCTTGTTCGGTGTAGATGGTGAATAACATCGAGTGTAGGCTACCATAATGTTTCACTTCCATCTTCCCATTGTACAACTAGTAACCCAGCGGCTGGAGTAACAGAATTTATGTGCTTCAATAAGAATTGTTTTTTGATGTGGTGGGGCTCTGAAATACATGTCCAGCCTCATTATACCTCTCTTCGTTTTACCTGAGGACAGCAAAATTCATATTTCAATGCATATATGGAAAAAAATTCTAACTTTCATTTAGGACAACATGGATTCCCAAGGATTCACGTGTTACTAGTTGTGGAGGAACATGTAGGAATGAGCGTATCTCCTATTTCAGAACATTAAATGTTACTTTTGTAACTTCCATAAGAGTAGAGTACATTGAGATAACTATTTATAGATTGAAAAGTAAGCCAGTTCCGTTTGAACCCACTAGCGTGATCAAAGAGAAGGGAAGGTTGGAGATGCAGTAATGGGAAATGTCTTTAGTGAATTGTGGGATTGGGGAAGTATGAGGAAGTAAAACTATTGTATCCCTTTAATGACTTTACGCCTCTTATCTTCAGATACCATTTTTAAATGATGATTGGTCGCTAGAGGAAAGTTGCTTCCTCGCAGCATCTCAGGACAAATAGCTTTTCATCTAAGTATAATTTGAGACGTTTATGTAAAAGTCCGATTTCAGAAGCTACTCTGTCTTGGGGCGCCTGACTCAAATTCTTTAACATTGTCATCGTCTATGTCAACAGAAGGTGCAGTGTAGGTGATTTCTCCAGTTCTAATTGCTTGGACGCTGCTTTGAAGTGCTACAAAAACCATTATGTTTTAAAAGCTATAAAATAAACGATTGCGTATAATAATTACGTTAATAGAATAGCATACATACCGTAAAACGTTCTTTCATCAGCATGATATCAGTTCCTTTAGTTCTGGTTATTTCTCCATTCTCATCGAGCTTTTCGTACAAAGACATTCTAACATTGTCAGCTGCTTATTCCAGCGAGTATCGTAGACTGCTCAGTGATCTATCAAGAGCATTAAGAAGACCACTTTTCTTTACGTAAGTGATATGTTGGTTAACGTGTAGGTGATTTCCCCAGTTTTAATTCCTTGGAAGCCGCTTTGAAGAGCTACAAATACCCTTATCTTTTAAAAGCTAAAAAAATAAACGATTGCCCATAAGAATTACAGTAATTGAATAGTATATATAACGTGAAAACGTTCTTTCATCAGCGAATTTTCAGTTCTTTCATTTTGGGCTAATTCTCTCTTCTCAGGGAGCTACTCGCACAAAGACATTCTAACATTGTCAGGTGCTTATTCCAGCGAGTATCGTTAGACTGGCTCAGTGATCAATCAAGAGCATTAAGAAGGCTCCTTTTCTTTACGCAAGTGACGCGTTATATCGCAGGAGTCAAAAGACCATGAACGTAAGGCCAATTGACGAATATATACTCCGCATCAAAATTATTTCGTAGCCCTGTATTTCGCATATGGCAGGAGCAATACAGTCGTGAATAATCGCGCAGTGCAACGACAATGTTGGTATCTAGATCAGTTGTGTGCTGAAAGTTTCTCAAAGTAGAGTGTTGGATACCAAGAGACATAAATCGTCTAAACTATCCTCTTATATTGTTACCGATCGTTTTTGATTCATCTCGAAACTGAGTTTTAAAGAAAATTTCGAGATCTGAGAGTCCAGTCAACGACACACGAGACAATATATGCCAGATAGTTGTTTCTACTCTCACTGGATGTCCACATGTCTGTAGTTGCTGAGCATTCACCTTCTGTTATATGAGCAATTACCTCAGTCATAATTATATTTCGTAGGCTTTTAGCACTTTCTGCCATGTACCACGACACAGTTGTGGGTTGAGACTTAATGGCCTCTGCAGTGAGAATTAACGTCTGAACAAGATCCTTAAGACCCTCACATCTTATTGTTCTGTACGACCTTACGTCTCGTGCACACATAGCCACGCATTTATCGACAGTTACCTCCTGAGCAGGTTTAGGAAGCCGGGTCTCGTCCACATAAGACCCTTCAGCAATAGAGTAAATTTCACAGGACAGCGAACTGCAAAAAAAAAGGAACGGTTTTCCTGACGCCATTCACACTAGGCTTTGACACGGTCCAAACTGAAATTTTAAGATTTGCTTCAAGCTGTGTGGTTCTCTACTCATCACTGGTTAATTTTTACTTTTCGTCCCTTTTTCTTGACATGCGCTCCTTCCTCTTCAGACCACGTTTAGTTTCCCAGCTCATTTTGTGCGTTACGGCAAAAATGAAGAAATCCCACCACTCCACTGAACACTGCTCCACTCACCGCTCGTAGCCCGTAGCTCGCAACTGCGGGCAGCACTACCGACAGCCAGTAGGCCGCAGCACGCCAGTGCTTGTGCAAGGCACTGGTGCAGTGACGTCACGGGCTCGCTCAGTGCGGAGCAGCGAGTGCGCGGCCCGCGGGCGAAGGCCATGGCATACAGTTTCTTTCGCAACAGCACTGCTCCGCCTTTCAGGTGACGTCAGGGACTCGCTCGGCCCGAATCTGCTGTAGTCCAGTGCGGACGCAGCTCGCGGGCCGGGCCTCTGTGCACGACTCTGCACCGTGCTGCCTGTCGGACTCGATGCGGCTGTTCCGGCTGAACCGGCAGCGCGAGGCAAGGCTCGCTCGTCAGTCATGGCTACGGTCCTGGAGGAACCGCGCTCGATGCCCACCTCTGCTACAAAGTGCACTAGAGAAACGTCCCTGAACTGACTTAACCTCTTATCCTCGGAACAATGATTCCTCTGAAATTTTAAGTTACTCTGTCTTGTACAAATATCTCCTGTGCCAATGAAAATGATTTGACAAACTGTTTATTTAAACATTTCAAATTGTCTGTTGTTTTTTCTTGTTTACACCAATCTTGTAATTTTGTTGTACTGACGACTTGAATGACTACTCATGTAATAGCCAGTGTCGTAGTCAAATACGTCATAGGAAAACGTAAGACATGAAGAAAAATTCTCTTTCGTTATGTTTAAGAAATATGTGTGTACCAGAAAGTCCACAAATGTTATTAAGTACATGTAATACTTTCTACGATCAGGAAGAACAGAGAAGCCTTCACATTTGTTCTGCGATCAGCTAGCAGATGCCTTCCTGTTTCATATCGTTCTTTGTTCTTCAGCTTTCGCTGTGTATGCAGCTATCTTGTTAGCTCTTAAGAACTATGAAAATGGGAATGACGTTTGAAAAGTATAAAAAGAAATTGCTTATATGTTTGGGTTGAACATCTTTTGTTTTTCAACATAGTCTCCATTTAAACTTATTCACTTCGTCCATCGCTGTTCTAATTTGTTGACCCCTTCCAAATAATAGGAACTGTTCAAGTCTGCAAAATAGCTAATAGTTTCTGCAATCACCTCCTCGTTTGAATAAAGTCTTTGCCGTGTCAGCCATTTCTTCAGTTTGGGGAACAAATACTAGTCCGAGGGAGCCAACTCTGGGGAATATGTTGGGGTGCGGTGGGGGGGAGTTGGAATCCTATTTCCATAAATTTTCAACCACAACTGCTGATGTGTTTGCTGGTGCATTCTCGTGATGGAAAAGAACGGTCCAAAAATGATGATTAATGTTCACTTGTAATAGTTATACCCTTTTGCAGATACTGGAAGAGGTTATCACTTGCGAATCCCAAAAGAAAGTCGCCAAAAACTTGGTCTTCGCCCTTTTTTGATGCAGATTCTCCCTTGGTAGCCCATTTGTGAGTAGGCTGTTTAGTTTTTTTTTATTGGTAACGCCGCCGCCACGTAGCGCTCTGCATGAAAATCACTGGCTGTGCCGTGTACAGTCTGTGGCTGGTTGGCATTGTTGTAATACTCGCCATTGTAGTGTTGGGCAGCGGCAGCTGGATGCTAACAGCGCGTAGCGTTGCGCAGTTGGAGGTGAGCCGGCAGCAGTGGTGGACGTGGGGAGAGAGATGGCGGGTCTTTGAAATTTGTAAGACTGGATGTCATGAACTGCTATATATATTATGAATATTAAGGTAAATACATTGTTTGTTCTGTATCAAAATCTTTCATTTGCTAACTATGCCTATCAGTAGTTAGTGCTTTCAGTAGTTTGAATCGTTTATTTAGCTGGCAGTAGTGGTGCTCGCTGTATTGCAGTAGCTTGAGTAACGAAGATTTTTGTGAGGTAAGTGATTTGTGAAACGTATATGTTAATGTTAATCAGGGCCATTCTTTCGTAGGGATTTTTGGAAGTCAGATTGCGTTGCGCTAAAAAATATTGTGTGTCAGTTTAAGCACAGTCGTGTAAAATTTTTCTAAGGGGACGTTTCATATGTCGACCCTTAGCCGAGGATACGTCACGGGAATCTTCTGATTTTTTCCTTGTAGTTCGTGTAATTAGTGTAGCTTTTGTTTATAGCTAGCGCATAATCATAGAGAGAATTTCCTTTGTAGTTGCAGTCTTTCATTGTTGTACAGTAAAATAGTTGTGGCATGCATGTAGTTTTGCACGAAGTATTTCGCAGCTGCGCTTGCAATTAACTAGTTATTATTTTCAGTGCTATGTTAATGTGTTTTCTTATTTTGCTCTTCAAATTGTGCTTTTCTGTGTTGTCGTGTGAAATATTGTGACTATAATGGCGTGTGAAAAACGTACTACTAGGCTCCAAAGTAAACAGAAATGACAGTGAAGACGAAAGCAGTGTGTTAGCGCCACCATGTAATGAATTAACTAACGTTCAAAGTAGTAATTTGGTAATTGTACATAGGGAAATGGAGTGGGCTGCAAACAATGGTTTACAAAGTGAAACAATTAGTGAACAGGGAAGCATTATCGATCGGTCGGTCGGCCACAGCTCGCGTCAGGATTCCGAAATAACAGGACACATTCTTCCAAATACTGTAGATTCAGGTTTTGCGTCCTCCCCGTTTTCTCAAATAAGTCAAGACACATTTTCTGCTTTTCAAAATGCGAATATTGCCGGTTCAAATGCTGTAATGATATAAAAACACCAATTTGTGAGCATTTTCAACCTATTTTTTCGCGGCTTGAAAACGCATTACAGAATCACGAAACAGCCATAAAAAAATTGCAAACTATTGTTCGTGAAAATCACGACACCTTGCAAGCTAAAATGGACTCAGTTGCATCCACCGATTCGGTTACGCAACTTGCAAGAACTCAGGAAAACTTAAAGGACACAGTAGATTCGATTTCAACACAAATGGACACTCTGAAACTTGGTTCAGAAAAACACACTGAGGAAATGTGTCCACTATCGGAGAAAGTAGCCGAACTTTCGGATCAGTTCACTAATTTATCTACGAAGGTAGATGATAATCTGAATGACACAAAACCGGTAGTCTTTAATGACACAGAAGAGTGCGAACAAATTAGGAAATTCAAACAAAGTCTGAATCAAATTAGTACGCAACACCAAAGAGAAATCCGGGAAGTACAAGATCAGCTGACACAGGTAATACAAGAATTACGTATTTCAGAGGACACTCGCACTCCAATACGGGAAGAGGGACATAAAAATACAGAACTGCCACAAAATAACAACACAGGGCACTTCGGAAATTATGAAAGAAATTGGCAAGGTACACCGAATTTTGAGATGGAACCGCCGACACGACGTAACAATGACCGATATGCTACCCGCCGAGACGATGATTTTGACTATAAGCTGTTCATTACTACACGTAAATTCAAAACATTTAAGAATTCTGGCAACGACATTCATCCGCAAGCGTGGCTCCATCAATTCTCTCATTGTTTTCCTCCCAACTGGTCACTAGAGCACAGATTGGAATTTATGTGTGGCTACTTAGAGAATGAACCAGCTGTAAGAATGCGATCGGTCATTCACGATTGCCACCGTGAAGGAGAATTTTACCATGCCTTCCTCTCAGCATATTCGTCCCAAGCCACACAAGACCGAGTAAAACATAGCATAATGATGATGAAATACTTTGAACAATCTGAATTTTCCAGTCTTGTCAAATATTTTGAAGACATGTTGCATAAGAACCAATATCTTTCAAACCCATATAGCCCTTCAGAACTCATCCGCATTTGCATAATGAAATTGCCTGAACATTTAAGGAATATTATTTTGGCAGGCCGTTGCAAAGACGACACTGAAGCGTTTCAGGGACTCTTACAAGAATTAGAAATTGACACAGACAGTCGCGGGACGCGAAAACAGGAAAACAATCACTATAGTTCACATCCGTCACAATTCCGTGACGACAGAAACAATAACTGGACAACGCAGATCGTGACCAAAACAGACACCAACCGTATGACAACCGTTGGCAGAGTAGTAATAGTTACAAAGAAAGATCGCATTTCCGTACTAATGAATATCACAGAGACAATCAGAGAAACAGACAATATGGGAACCAAAATGATTATTATCAAGGGAGACGGAATAACTTCAGACGCAACGGTCCAGCGCGCAGTTACGATTCAGGGAGAAATTCTCCACCACGTGAGCGACAACAAATTAGTTACAGAAATTACCGACATGACAACAGACGATATGATCGTAACGACAGACCTGAATTGCATCAGAACTGGCGGGATTCCTACAGGACAGGGCCCTCTCGGCAAGGTGAATTTGTAGAAGTTAGGTCTCCTAATTCCATTGACGACGCGTGCCAACAAAGAAACAGACAATGACTCGCACCGCAGGCAGCCGCGTGCGCCGGCTGGCTCAGAGAAAAATAACATAAGCTAACCTTGAGAAAAATTCCAGTAATCTTTATCGACGTATACCGCATGATAATTGCATTCAAGTTCAAACTCTGAGTACTATAAAGGGTAAAAGGTTTACACCACATTTCACAAGTAAAACCGTTTATTGAAATATAATCTGCTTTTTAACTTTGTCTTTGCCATAAAACATTTCACTTCACATTTCTAGTACGCTTTGTCACACCGAGAAACTGTTAACATGCAACAATGTTTTGAAGTTAACTATCCAGTCTAGAACCTAGGGAACATTTTTAAAGAGAAATTACGAATGCATTGTTATAGTGAACAGACGACACAATGTTTTATTTGTACATTCTTGCTTGTTAGTTGCACGATTACGTAACGACTATCAGGCTTACATACCTAGGACATATACTGGTATTGCTAATGAGAATTTAATGTAACATTTTGGTTTACTTGAAAATACATTCTGGATTTAAAGTACTTTCTGTGAGATACCAGACGATACAGTGGTTAGTTTATGTGACAGCTACACGATTTTATCACGACGCTACTAATGAGTGACCATTTACAATGTTGCTTTTGCAATTTATCTGTTTTATATCTGCACAGTTTTTCTGAATTTTTCTGGAAAGTAAAACATGTTTTAGTAGTAACGTTTGTGGTATAGCTACAATGAGACAGCCTTTTCTGTAGCACAACAATACGTACAGTACAGTACTTACTTCATCACGGCAATAAGCGTAATAACTAAGATATCTATCCGCAAAGCATTTCAATTTCGTTTATCATGAGGTAAGTACATTGGCTTCTGCAGAACTTAGCTTTCGGAGGACAATAACTACGACACTTCCACAGAGATTGTCTTACAGCAAGACGCACATTTAGCGCTACAGGACACGCATTAAACTATTTATTTTTCAACATATTTGAATTAAAAAGAAAGTTTTCCGTGATACATTTCATTCCATTGCTGTAATCTGTAACACCTGAGGATATAATTACATTAATCCTCAGGGGGGTACATGCTTACTTTGTGTACCATGTGTTTGGCAAGCACAAGGAGTCCTTGCTAATATGGTATTTACTTATACAACTTTACACATCGGTACCATATTTATCTAACACATACATTACACAGCTATCTGATCATTTAACTGAGAGACAAACATTTTTTTTATTATGTCAGTGACACATGTTTACGCAATTACACAGTTGGATAATTTCACACTTATGAAATTTCAATTTTGTCTGTACTTTGTGAAATGTTCATATTTTTTCGGAACCATTGTGATACTATGAGAGCTTTGAATGATGTATTTGGTATGGGATCATGATTTTTAAAGTAAGTTTGAGGCAGATGACACTTTTGACATTAGCTGAGAATTTTTTTTTTGGTTTTGAAATTATTGGCGGAAGCAACGACGATTTTGAGAGTTGACTGAGGTGTTATGATGTTATTATTACGATGACTAGGTGTATTATGCTGTTGTGGTATGTTTATGGTCAATAAGCTGATGCTATTTGAGTTATTTGATTATGCTACATATCTGTTATGATGAAATATTGAAAAAGTGTCGACGAATAAGGTAAGGAATAATGAGTAGTGGTTAGGGACTCTGGTTTGTGAAAAAGGTGGTTGGAAACCAAGAATCGTACTTTAAGAGTTATGAAATGTGTGTATATGCGTGAATGTATCACTATGCTGGCGAAAAGTTTTTGGACACTATTATATTTAAATGATTTTACTTCTATAGATTTGTAACGCATATTCTCAACCTGTGAAAATTTTTTACATGAGACTGTCACCGTAGCGGAAACAGCTGCCGTAAATATTTCGGTAAGAAAGGTAGGTGACTGTGACCTAATGCGTTGCGAGCGGCCAGGTGTGCAAGCCGCATTGAGAAAAAGTCATTAGTGTGTGCCTTTCAGAGGCACAGGTGGAGAATAAAAAGGAGGCCATTAACCTCGCTATTGGCATTCCTTTGTAGAAAGCATCGCAAATACGACACGCCCAAACTTGAAAACATATGATTACACTTTGGAGTTCTTAATTTATGATATTTACTGAAATGAAATGATGAGAAACATTCCATGTCTATTGTCTTGCTAGTTGGAAGATTGTTTACTGCATTATGAAATGACTTATGGCTAGTGAACGACGTTTCATGCCTTGCTTCGCCTATTTTGTTTAATATCTAGTTTCTAGCTGCCCTGCAGCATTGGTTAAAGTAAAATTTTATAGATGTACTAATATAAATATTTTATGCCTACAGACCCAGTAAAGAATAACTTCGTGATATACTTCCAAAAAATGAGGGAGCACAAAAAGACATTGCCCTTCACAGGAACTGCATACATAATTTTCTTTTCAAGTACTTGGTAATTTATTTCATTGAATAAGTAGTGGTGCACCATTTTAATTACATAGACATTAAGATGTGATTATAACTTTCCCTTATCTGCATTGTTTTCTTTCGTATACTATTTTTTCTGCTTGTGGGTTTGTCATGTTTAGGTATAAGTTATTACATTTATTGCTGCTTGCTTTGCTTACTTGCCTTTTTTTGTCATTGCTGTTTGTATTAATTGTTTTGTGCTGCTGCATTGCCTCGTCCCTTAGTTTAGCATCTGAGCTCAGTAGATTTAAGTTAGCTTAAGATGGGGTAGGCTATATAAGAGAACGAGTTGCGATGAATTGGAAGAAATGCATTGAGAAGCTATAAGAAAATGATTTGGCCAAAAAAGTAGTGTACAGTGGAGAAAAACTATTTTTGAAAGAGGATGTGAACGGAATACAGAAAGCAGGTTTAGATAGGACTTTTTGGGAATAATGATGAACTAAGGGAGATCTCTATGCAAAATACTGCAGTAAAACAAACCCTGTCCTTTCCTTTCGTATTATCCCTCTATGTGTTTGTGTACCCTTGTGTATTTGTCTTTGTCCTGTCTTTATGTGTTTCGCTAATAAGATTTATGTTGTAGAATTTTTCAAATACTATGTTATTTTCTTTGTAAATATGTTCAGACATTATTTATTGTGTTTTGTTTTAATGCTCATTCGTGAAGTTAATGTTTCGAAATGTATTCTGATTTTTTATGTGTGTGCTCCTGTCATAATTCCTGTAACACTGAAGTATATGTTATTTCGATTCTTTTGTAAAGCCTGTATTACTGCAAATGTTATCTGTATTGTTTTGTTCTTTAATGATATATTTTGTACCTTTGTTATTGTATTCTTATGTTATAAAATTGTAATTGACACCAGTTCATCAAATTAAGTAACTTGTAAATTACATTTCACTGCACACGTTTCTGTTGGTCATAGTATATGGACAATATGTGAGAAGTAGGGACTGATAGTGTTTGCATTAGTGTTAATAATTCAGTAAGGGACTGGATAACAGCATTGCTGGTTGTAAGGACATTTCAAAAAGAATTTTTGTGAGTGCATAAGTGGTGGTTATGGACTTGCTATATTATCCACAAGGCTCTTCAATGGTGATTGTGCGCCTGCAGAGTCAAACAGATGGCTGCTGGCCATCTCTACAAGGACTACAGTGGGTCTACACCTTTGATGACCCACCAATACCATTATTTCTACAAGGACTGCAGTGGGTCTGCACCTCTGGTGGCCCACCAATAGTAATCTCTACCAGGACTACAGTGGGTCTGCTCTGTGATGACCTACCTACCGACAGTCTTCAACGTCGACTGACTCTGCTGTGGCCCATTACCGGTCTGCATGTCGAGAGTCAGCACTACTTAATCAAGATTGCATGGAAATCCACTACTTCCGTGTGCATTTTCTTATACTACTCAGACTTTGAGAAAAACACTGCAATTTTACTTTGATGAATGATCAGGACTGTCTTTATGGACTGTGAGAAATTTTAGCTTTTGACCAACATTGTATCGATAAGCGTGTGCATTTCATTTCTTTGTCATTGTAATTATGAAAAAAAAAATTTCAAATCTGTATTGGCCACTGCCCAAAACAATTTGTAAATTTTTTGTGGGGAACATGAGAGCTATGTAAGTAGGCTGTTTAGTTTTTTTATTGGTAACGCCGCCGCCACGTAGCGCTCTGTATGAAAATCACTGGCTGTGCCGAGTGCAGTCTGTGGCTGGTTGGCATTGTTGTAATACTCGCCATTGTAGTGTTGGGCAGCGGCAGCTGAATGCTAACAGCGCGTAGCGTTGCGCAGTTGGAGGTGAGCCGGCAGCAGTGGTGGACGTGGGGAGAGAGATGGCGGGGTTTTGGAATTTGTAAGACTGGATGTCATGAACTGCTATATATATTATGAATATTAAGGTAAATACATGGTTTGTTCTGTATCAAAATCTTTCATTTGCTAACTATGCCTATCAGTAGTTAGTGCTTTCAGTAGTTTGAATCGTTTATTTAGCTGGCAGTAGTGGTGCTCGCTGTATTGCAGTAGCTTGAGTAACGAAGATTTTTGTGAGGTAAGTGATTTGTGAAACGTATATGTTAATGTTAATCAGGGCCATTCTTTCGTAGGGATTTTTGGAAGTCAGATTGCGTTGCGCTAAAAAATATTGTGTGTCAGTTTAAGCACAGTCGTGTAAAATTTTTCTAAGGGGACGTTTCACATTGTTTAGATTGTTGTTTGGTCTGAGGAGTATAGTTATGTATCTATGTTGCATCCGCAGTTACGAAACGACGCTCAAAGTCCTACAGATTCTTCTGAACAGCTGCAAACCATCCTTGCAGCACTTCACACAATTCCGTTTTTGGTCAATCATGAGGAATCGCTGAACGCATCTTAGGGATAGCTTTCTCATGTACAAATGATCTTGCAAAATATGTTCTGACATCTATCACCATATCATGGATTTTATCAATGATTTCTGTAGTCGTAACCTCCAGAGGGTGTCCACAAAGTTCAGCATCACTTGTGCCCATACGGCCACTCCTAAAATTTTGATATCACTTATAAACTGTTCTAATCGATGGCGCAGAGTCACCGTAATGTTTATCAAGCTTCTCTTTAGTCTCCTGAGGCGTTGTGCCTTTCATAAAGTAAAGTTTAATCACCACACGAAATTATTTTTCTTCCATTTTTTGACAATCACTCGACTTCCTTGATTCACAAGAATGCCAAACACAAAGAAATGAACCAATATGGCTCAAACTTGGTGTGCGTTCTTTCCAAAGATGCTGCTAACTAAACATGACCGCGATAGGCGCCGGTGGTGGCATCTCTCGGACTTTGCACAGACCTTTCAAACGCCCGTCGTATTTAAGTCTATTTAAATTAATACCTTTCAGATGAATTAATTTAACAAACTAAACATATCTCTTTGTATTAATGTCTTTATCAGCTTTGTATACAGCTATTCGTAAAAGAAATGCAAAACTGCTGACTTGGAGCCCGTCCGCCATTAGTGTGATTCAAAAAATGATTAGCAATTTATCAGATCATTTATGGTGCGCCAAAGAACCTACAGTCTTTAAAAAACGAAATCCGATACTCAATAAACTATATAGCAAAATTCGATTGACCGATCGCGTTATGCACTTGCCTTATGAAAATTACATTGGAGCCGCATCTGTAACTTTGCGTTTCTCTCTAACACCATCCTGGGGTAATAGGAATTAACAACAGAAATCAACAAGCACTGCGCAGTTAATTTCAATTGACATTACTGAGCCGACTACCTGCTGGTAAGTGGTAAGTGATCACGACTATTTTCTTTACATTCTCTATCTTCCTTCCACCTTCAGAAGCAACAAGGTAACAGTTACAGCTGACAACTTCCACTCGCTCATCCACCTACCAGAGAGGTTATTGCTATTGTTGGATAGGGACCACTTATACTGTGGGCACTACTTGTATGGTTACGGTTTAACGTCATACCAGAGACGCATCTGTATACAACAACAAAATACTACAAGAACACCTACATCAGTTCGTTGCATCGGCCAACAGTGTAAGGTAAATACCGTTTTTCATACGAGAATGAGCAGCGCCATTAATTTAGACCAATATAGAAACGTCTTTTGCCATGTCAACAGCCGAGGGCGCTGAATCACACGAGATCTATGTCACTCGTGAGTCCTCCCAGTAAAGAACTTGCAAAATTGTGGACCAGAACCCTACCTCTCCCTCACGCCCCCTTCCTCAATGTTGTTGTTGTCGTCTTCAATCTGAAGACTGGTTTGATGCAGCTGCCCAAGCTACTCTATTCTCTGCAAGCCTCTTCAGCGCTGCAAAGCTAATGCAATGTGCATCAGTTTGAACCTGCTAACGGTAGTCAAGACTTTGTCTCCCTCTACAATTTTAACACCTCTTTCCCCATCCCCAATACCCACAAATACACATTTCCCTCCACTACCAAACTGACAATTCCTTGATACCTCAAGATATGCCCGATGAAACGAAGTTGTGCCACGAATTTCTTGTTTTCTCTATTTCGACTCAGTATCTTCTTATCAATTATTCGATCTGCAGTGCCACCACTATTTTTCGGCGCTAGTGAGTAAAATTGTGATGTTACCATGCCTGTTGCAAAAGATCTTGGGAATCGGCCAGCTCAGAGCCAACCAAACACCATTTCTACAACTACATCTACATCCATACTCCGCAAGCCACATGACGGTGTGTGGCGGAGGGTACCTTGAGTACCTCTATCGGTTCTCCCTTCTATTCCAGTCTCGTATTGTTCGTGGAAAGAAGGATTGTCGGTATTCCTCTGTGTGGGCTCTAATCTCTCTGATTTTATCCTCATGGTCTCTTCGCGACATATACGTAGGAGGGAGCAATATACTGCTTGACTCCTCGGTGAAGGTATGGTCTCAAAACTTCAACAAAAGCCTGTACCGAGCTACTGAGCGTCTCTCCTGCAGAGTCGTCCACTGGAGTTTATCTATCATCTCCGTAGCGCTTTCGCGATTACTAAATGATCCTGTAACGCAGCGCGCTGCTCTCCGTTGAATCTTCTCTATCTCTTCTATCAACCCTATCTTGTAGTGATCCCACACTGCTGAGCAGTATTCAAGCAGTGGGCGAACAAGCGTACTGTAACCTACTTCCTTTGATTTCGGATTGCATTTCCTTAGGACTCTTCCAATGAATCTGTTGGCATCTGCTTTACCGACGGTCAACTTTATATGATCACTAAATTTTAAATCACTCCTAATGCGTACTCCCAGATAATTTATGGGATTAAGTGCTTCCAGTTGCTGACCTGCTTCATTGTAGCTAAATGATAACCGTCAATTCGCTGCAGATCCTCCTGCATTTCAGTACAATTTTCCATTGTTACAACCTCTCGATATACCACAGCGTCATCCACAAAAAGCCTCAGTGAACTTCGGATGTCATCCACGAGGTCATTTATGTATATTGTGAATAGCAACGGTCCTACGACACTCCATTGAGAAACACGTGAAATAACTCTTACTTCCGAAGACTTCTCTCCATTCAGAATGACATACTGCGTTCTGTTATCTAGGAACTCTTCAATACAATCACACAACTGGTCTGATAGTCCATATGCTCTTACTTTCTTCATTAAACGTCTGTGGGAAACTGTATCGAACGCCTTGCGGAAGTCAAGAAACACGGCATCTACCCGGGAACCCGTGCCTATGGCCCTCTGACTCTCGTGGGCGAATAGCGCGAGCTGGGTTTCACACGATCGTCTTTTTCGAAACCCATGCTGATACCTACAGAGTAGATTTCTAGTCTCCAGAAACGTCATTATACAACTAATGATTACAACTGATAAACGTTAGAGATATAGGTCTATAGTTCTGCACATCTGTTCGACGTCCATTCTTGAAAAAGGGTATCATCTGTGCCCTTTTCCAATCCTTTGGAACGCTACGCTCTTCTAGAGACCTACGGTACACCGTTGCAAGATGGGGGGCAAGTTCCTTTGCATACTCTGTGCAAAATCGAACTGGTATCCCGTCAGGTCCAGCGGACTTTCCTCTTTTGAGCTTTTTTAATTGTTTTCTATCCCTCTGTCATCTAATTCGATATCTACCATTTTGTCATCTGTGCGACAATCTAGAGAAGGAACTAGAGTGCAGTCTTCCTCTGGGAAACAGCTTTGGAAAAAGACATTTAGTATTTCGGCCTTTAGTCTGTCACCCTCTGTGTCAGTTCCATTTTGGTCAGAGTGTCTGGACATTTTGTTTTGATCCACCTACCGCTTTGACATAAGACCAAAATTTCTTAGGATTTTCTGCCAATTCAGTACATAGAACTTTACTTTCGAATTCATTGAACGGCTCTCGAGTAGCCCTCCTCACACTA
Source organism: Schistocerca gregaria (assembly GCF_023897955.1). NCBI lineage: Eukaryota > Metazoa > Arthropoda > Insecta > Orthoptera > Acrididae > Schistocerca > Schistocerca gregaria. The sequence continues at coordinate 395,940,924 of NC_064931.1, read as the reverse complement.
CTTTTCGCATTGAGTAATTTTTGTTTGTCTGCAAGGCTTTGGCTATGTTTATGTTTGCTGTGTAGTTCCCTTTGCTTCCTCAGCAGTTTTCTAACGCGGTTGTTGTACCACGGTGGCTCTTCTCCATCTCTTACGATCTTGCTTGGCACATACTCATCTAACGCATATTGTACGATGGTTTTAAACTTTGTCCACTGATCCTCAACACTATCTGTACTTGAGACAAAACTTTTATGTTGAGCCATCAGGTACTTTGCAATCTGCTTTTTGTCACTTTCACTAAACAGAAAAATCTTCACAACCTTTTTAATATTTCTATTTACGTCTGAAAGCATCGATGCAGTATCCGCTTTATGATCGCTGATTCCCTGTTCTGCGTTAACTGTTTGAAATAGTTCGGGTCTGTTTGTCACCAGAAGGTCTAATATGTTATCGCCTCGAGTCGGTTCTCTGCTTAACTGCTCAAGGTAGTTTTCAGATAAAGCACTTTAAAAAATTTCACTGGACCCTTTGCCCTGCCATCCGTTATGAACGTTTGAGTCTCCCAGTCTATATCCGGCAAGTTAAAATCTCCACCCAGAACTAAAACATGGTGAGTAAATCTACTCGAAATATTTTCCAAATTATCCTTCAAGTTCTCAGCCACAACAGCTGCTGAGCCAGGAGGCCTATAGAGACGTCCAATTACCATGTCTGACCCTGCTTTAACCGTGACCTTCACCAAATTATTTCATATTTCTGATCTCCGTCAATTCCCTTCGATACTATTCCACGTCTTATCGCTATAAACACGCCTCCTCCTTCACTGTCCAGCCTGTCTCTGCGGTATACATTCCAATCTGAGTCCGATGCAGCAATGTCACTGGCAAATTCCAACATTGTGCTCCAGGAAAGGGGCTGGCACCACAATAACGACGACACAACAGTAAGGCGTTGGTAGGCCAGCAACAACACATCCAATCAACAGACTTCTTATGGACTATATGGGTACAAGCTGTGATTTACAAAGCAGTCCAGCAGATTTTTTAGCACAATTTATGTGCTTCAACAAGATTTGTTCTCTGATGGGGTGGGGCTCTGGAATACATTTCTAGCCTCATTACTCCTATCATCGTTTTAGCGGAGGACAGCAAAATTCATATTTCAGTGCATATACGGCAAAAATTCGAACTATCATTTAGGACAACATGGATTCCCAAGGATTCACATGTTACCAGTTGTGGAGGAACATGTAGGAATGAGCGTCTCTCCTATTGCGGAATATTATTATTGTTATTTTTTTTTGTAACTTCCAGAAGAGCAGAGTACTTTGAGATACCTATTTCTAGATGGAAAGGTAAGCCACTTCCGTTTGAAGCCGCTAGCAAGAACAAAGAGAAAATTCGGTTGGAGATGAAGTAGAGGAAAATGTCGTTAGAGTGTATTGTGGGATTGGAGAAGTATGAGGAAGGAAAACTATTGTATCCTTTTTATGACTTTACGCCTCTTATCTTCATATATCATTTTTAAATGAGGAATGGTGCCCAGAAGAAATTTGCTACCTCACAGTATCTCTGGATAAATAGCTTTTCATCTAAGTCTCATTTGAGGCGTTTATGTAAAAGTCCGATTTCAGAAGCTTCTCTGTCCTGGGGACTCAAATGCTTTAACATTGTCATCGTCCCTGTCAACAGAAGGTGCAGTGTAGGTGATTTCTCCGGTTCTAATTGCTTGGAGGCCGCTTTGAAGAGCTACAAAAACCCTTATGTTTTAAATGCTATAAAATAAACGTTTGCATATAAGAATTATAGTAATAGAATAGCATACTTCTGTGGCGTAGCATGAATGGAGACTTTGAGACTTAGTCGTCCCTGTATTCTTGCTTAAAAAAGATGCAATAGTAATTCGTAGCAAAAATATAAACAACTTTCTACTATGAGCACTAAATGAACGAAGGCGTCAGCTTTGTAGGCCGCGCCGCCGCACCCTGAGTATTGGTGTATCTGCCTGCTTGAGACTCGACTGCTCTGTCTCCGCCTCCCTTCTCTTACCTGGCTTTGTGCGTCTGAGCGTTAGTGGAGTTCTCGGCTCCCCTCCACTTCCCCTTCCACGAATGCCGCTGTGCTTCACTTTGTAGCAGGCATCGAGGCTAGTCTCTGCCGCTTCTACGCTGACTTTTAACACGGAAGTGAACAGTCGCACGGTTTGTGTTCATAGTCTTTCTTATGTGATTTTAGTGCATATTTTCGTTGTGTCGCCAAGATGAGTGAGCCAGCAACTGAAACACTTTACAGAATTCTTATTGAAAACGCCTTTTTCTACATTAATGTACGAAAAATGTGCGAATTGAAGGACAAACGAGCTACTCCTGTACTGGGTGTAGTTTTAAGTGAAGCCAAAGAAAATCGCCCTTTTCAGACAGCTTGGTACGAAAAGTATGCTTGGATGACTGCAAATGCAGTTAATAACAGATTATCTTGTTATATATGTCTTCTGTTTGGTTGTGAAAAGAAATGATGCAGTAAGGGCATTTGTACAATAAAGCCGCTCATCTGGCAGCAATAAAATACAACAAACAAGTAGCATCCAGCAGGAGAGTATTGGCTCGTCTTATTCAGGCAATTGTATTTCTTTGTAAACAAGAACTAGCCTTTTGCGGCCACCGAGAAGACGAATCCTCCAGCAACAAAGGTAACTATCTGGAATTGTTGGATTTGCTGGCTCAAGAAGAGCAGTTAATCCGAGACCATCTGTCATCATCTTCAACCTTTAAGATATACAAAATGATGTAACAGAAATGATAACTTTGACAGTTAATGAGAAAATATAATCTGAAATTCAGAACTGCAATTTCATTTCCATTCAGGCTGATAAAACATTAGACGTGTCATGCAAGATTCAAATGAGTATAATATTCAGGTACTGTATTTGAGACAAAATTGAGGAAAGATTAACTGGATTTTACGATGTTTCTGGAGATAAAACTGTTGAAGGTTTGTCAAACATTATTCATGCATTATTGAAAGAATGGAATGTGGAAGGAAGAGTTGTTAGTCAAACATATGATGGCGCTTCCGTAATGGCGGGCGGAGAAAGAGGACTACAACTATTGGTGAAGCAGTTCTGTCCCTATGCGCTGTTTATTCATTGTTACATATACCAACTGAATTTAGTACTGTTACATGCCTCTAAAATCATTCGACAAGTACGCATGTTTGTAAGTAATCTTATTGCATTCCATTCCAAATCATCAAAACGAACTGTATTGCTAACTGAGAAAGGATTTAAACTGCCACCTGCAAGCAACACTCGCTGGAACCTCCGTTCCAGGGCAGTTTCAAGAACATCTAGTCATTTCTCAGGGCTATATAGTGTTTTTAATTATATATTTGATGACACAGACTCTCAGTGGGACCCAGAATCTTTGCTACGTTTGTCTTCTTGCTTTGATTCTACCCAGGGTTCTTGGTTTATGTTGAGCATCTCTGTAATGTACTTCAGTCAAAATCTGACAGTATAACAGCTTGCCACGACGAAATAAGAACTGTTTTGACAAATGTACGACAATTAGGAACAGAAACATTCGATGATGAATGCATGAAATGCAGCTTGCGTTTAAATGGCAACTTATCACTCTGTGACAGTCAAAAGACATCCCTCAAGGCACTATCGTACGAGATACGGAATTTTTAAATTGTTCTGATGGAAAGGTTTCCATAAACTCAGTTTGTTGAACTTTTGGAAGAAAAGTGTTTCCTGAACTATCAAAAAGAATTCCCAAAGTTCAAACTGCTTCAATTATTAGAAAATGTTCTTTTTTCAAACAAGAACAACTTGAAATGAACTGTGTAAAGTAAACGCTGATGAGAAAAAACACTTATCTCCAAGAATTCTCTTAAAGTACATTGTCAACAATGATTTAGACTCCGTTTATGAAAAAGTTCAAAGTTCCTGCGTTTGGGTTTGACCCAACTTGCAACTACAGCAGGCAGTGAAAAAAGCATGAGTGCTCTTAAACGAGTGAAGAACTATTCATTACGCTACGAGAAGTCGAAAATACACATCGAGTGAAGAATTATTTGAGATATTCAATTTCCAACATCCGGCTGTCGTTTTTTTAGCACGTTAGCCGTAGGAAAGACACTACCTGGAGAGCTATCCAGTGACCTGATCTATGTAGACCGACTTCTAGACTTATTCGTGGAAAGAAAAGACAGGCGCATTACACTTGTGTACAAGAAAATATAAGTGCTTTTTCTCTTGCTGCTGGGGTTCTACAAATTTGTCATCGTTTCGAGAACAAATTAGTTATTATTATTATTATTATTATTATTAGTGGTGGTAGTAGTAGTAGTAGTAGTAGTATTAGTTGTTATTGTTGTTTTATTTGCTGCATTTCGTTTCATTTGTTTAAATTATTGTTTATTGTACTATTTTGCCTCCCTATAATAACTGCACAGTCTCCCCAACCTTTACAACCACGCTACGCAACTTACACACATACAGTGAAAAGTTCTTTCATCAGTGTGATATCAGTTCCTTCATTTTGGTTTATTTCCCTCCTCTCAGAGAGGTTCTCGCACGAAGACATTCTAACATTGTCAGCTGCTTATTCCAGCAAGTATCGTTAGACTGACTCAGTGATCTATCAAGAGCATTAAGAAGACCACTTTTCTTTATGTAACTGACTCGTTCTTTCGCCACAGTCAAAAGACCATGAACGTATGGACAGTTGACACATATATACTCCGCATAAAAATTATTTCGTAGCCCTGTATTTAGCATATGGCAGGAACAATTTAATCGTGAATAATCACGCAGTGCAACTACTATGTTAGTAGCTTGATCAGTCGTGTGCAGATGTTGTTCATAGTAGAGTGGTGGATACCAAGAGACATAACTCGTCTAAACAAATCAATTCGTATGTTACCGCCCGTTTTTAATTAATCTGGAAACTGAGTTGTAAACAAAATGCGTGATCTGAGAGTCCAGTCAATGAAACAAGACACAGTATATGCCAGATAATTGTTTCTTCTTCCACTGGATGTCCACATGTCCGTAGTTGCTGAGTATTGACCTTCTGTTATATGAGCAATTACCTCAGGTATAATTATATGTCGTAGGCTTTTAGCACTTTCTGCCATGTACCGCGACACAATTGTGTAGTGAGACATGATGGCCTTTTGCAGTCTCGATTAACGCCTGAACAAGATCCATAAGACTTTTATAGTTCCGTACGACCTTACGTCTTGTGGACACATAGCCACTCATTTTTCATCAGTTATCTCCTGAGCAGGTTTAAAAAGCCATTTCTCGTCGACATAAGACACTTGTTTATTAGACACTCATGGATGATGAGAAATGTGCGAAGTGCCACTTGACCATTCAGCAGGAGAGTAAATTTCCCTGCACAGCGAACAGCTAACAAAATGAACGATTTTCTTAACGCCATCCACAATAGGCGTTAACATGGTCCAAACTGTACATTAAGATTCACTTCAGGCTGTGTGGTTCTCTACTCACCACCGATTAGTTTTTCTTTTACTTCTCTTTTTCTGGCCATGCGCACCTTCTTCCGCAAACCACGTTTAGTTTCCTCGCTCATTTTGTGCGTTAAAAAAAATGAAGAAATCCAATCACTCCACTAAAAGCTCTGCTCTACTCACCGCCCGTAGCCCGTGACTCGCTACCAACAGGCCGTAGGCCGCAGCACCGCAGTGTTTGCGCCCGGCACTGCTGCAGTGACGTCATGAGGCGCGCACACTGAGGAGCAGCGAGGCCTCGGGCTGTGGGCTGTGTCTCTATGCGCAACTCTGCTGAGCCCGTGGCATACAGGTGCTTTCGCAACAGCGCTGCTCGGCCCTTGCGGTGACGTCAGGGACTCGCTCGGTCCGAGACTGGTGTAGGTCAGTGCGGCAGCTACTCGCGGGCCTGGCCTCTGTGCACGACTCTGCACTGTGCGGCCCGCCGGACCACGATGCGGCTGCTCCGGCTGAACCGGCAGCCCGAGGCAAGGCTCGCACGGCTGTCACTTCACTCCAGCAGTGACTGCATCAATTCCCAAATGGAGACACATCACTGAACAGACTTAAACTCTTATCCTCAAAACAATGATAGCACTCAAATTTTAAGTTAGTGTATCTTGTACAAGTATCTCCCATGCCAATTAAAGTGATTTGTCAAAATGTTTATTTGGAACATGTCAACTTGTGTATTGTTTTTTCTTGTATACACCAAGGTTTTTATTTTGTTGTACTTAAATGACTTGAATAACTGCTCATGTAACAGCAGTATCGTAGTCACTCAAGGTGGCGAATGGAAGACACCGAGAAAATTTTTCTTTCTTTGTGTTTATGAAATATGTGTGTACCAGAGAGGACACAAATGATAATAAGTATGTGATCAAATTTTCTATGAGACTAAAGAACAGAGAAGCCTTCTCCATTTTTTCTGCAGTCAGATAGGAGATGTCTTCTTGTTTTTTATCGTCCTTTGTTCTTCAGCTTTCGCTATGTAAGCATCTCCTGTGTTAGCTCTAAATTACCATGAATATATTTATGTATATTTAAATTAATAATTTTCAGATGTGTTAATTTAACAAACTAAACGTATCTCTTTGTATTTATGTGCGCCTCCGCAGTGTGTCCTACATCATTATTTTTATTATCATTTACTCGCAAGTTGCCGATGTAGCGACATCTAAAAAGGGCTTGCAATGCGGCGGCCGAACTCCCCTGCATGGAGCCTCCCAGCATACAATGCCATACAATAACCTGTTTTACATTTTTGTGTTAATGTCTTTATCAGCTTCGTGTACAACTATTCGTGAAAGAAATGCAAAAGTGCTGACATGGAACCCGTCCGCCATTGGTGTGTCCAAATACTGATTACCAATTTATCAGATCATTTACGGTGCACCAACGAAACTGCAATCTTTCAGAAACGAAGTCCAATACTCAATTAACTACACAGCATAATGCAACTGACCGATCGCGTTATTCACTTACCACATGAAAATTACATTGGAGCCACATCTGTAACTGCTGGTAAGTGGTTGGTGATCATGACTATTTTCTTTACATTCTCTATCTTCCTTCCACCGTCCGCAGCTCGTGGTCGTGCGGAAGCGTTCTCGCTTCTCGCGCCCGGTTTCCCGGGTTCGATTCCCGGTGAGGTCAGTGATTTTCTCTGCCTCGTGATGACTGGGTGTTGTGTGATGTCCTTAGGTTAGTTAGGTTTACGTTGTTCTAAGTTCTAGGGGACTGATGACCATAGATGTTAAGTCCCATAGTGCTCAGAGTCATGTCAACCATTTTCTTTTTCCTTCCACCTTCGCACATAGGCAAGGCAACAGTTACAGCTCACAACATTCACTCTCTCGTCTAAATTCCAGAGAGGCTGCTGCTATTGTTGCTTATACAGTGGTTACTTCACGTGTGGTTACAGTTTAACGTCATACCAGAGACATTTCTGTTTACAACAACAAAAGAATACAAGAACCGCTGCCTCAGTTCGTTGCATCGGCTTATAGTGTGAGATAAATAGCTTTTCTCATAAGGGAATGAGCAGCGCCGTTAATTTAGAACAATACAGAAACGTCTTTTGCCATGTCAACAGCCGAGGGCACTGAATCACACGATACCTACCTTTCTCATGAGTTTTCCCGGTAAAGAACTTGCAAAATTGTGGACCAGAAGCCTACCTCTCCCTCCCACCCCCTTCCCCAGTGTTGTTGTTGTGGTCTTGAGTCTGAAGACTGGTTTGATGCAGCTGCACATGCTAGTCTATGTTGAGCAAGCCTCTTCAGCGCTCTACAGCTAATGCAGTGTACATCAGTTTGAACCTTCTAACAGTATTCAAGACTTTGCTTGCCTCTACAATTTTAATACCCCCCCACCCCAACACCCACATATACACACTTCTATCCATTACCAAACTGACACTTCCTTGGTGCCTCAGGATATGCCCTACGAAACGAAGTCGTGCCATAAGTTTCTTGTTTTCCTCAGTTCGACTCAGTATCTTGTTATCAGTTATTCGATCTGCAGCACCAGCACTAATTTTCGGCGCTACTGCGTAAAATTGCGATTGTGGTATCGATAGTTACTATGCCACGGCGTAGGTGGAATTTCTTAAGTTGGCACTACGACATACACCGACGACAGCGCCCTCTAACCGGTGCTGCGGAGGTCTACGAGCTCCGTGAAAGATTCTGCCCATTTTGATCAAGAGCAGACGGCCAGGACACTTCGCTTGCTATTGAGACTATGTACTACATATCACGGGTCTAAGGCTTCCCACCTCAGTGCAAAGTTATGTATTCAGTTAATATTGTGGTATAGTAAAACCATTTCCAAGAGCAGTACTGGGACATTTTCACTTTTTCCTGCTTCTACTCACTTCCTTCATTCAGCCAACCTTTCAGTTTATAGGAACAGACCCACGCACTGCCATCAGGTGGGATACAAAAGTGCATGTGCCGATGATTTTTGTGTCTTGCAGAGTGCAACGGCGGACGTAATTTTGTTGCAGATAAATAGGAGGTTGCACTGAAAGCTATCAATAAGGCTGATTGTATTGCAGATGTTTTGGGTACTGAAATGGTACAGACGCATTTAGTATTTCCGAAGGCCGCAGATTCTGCACCATCTATGACAGCACTGCCTCCTCAGAAGGTGGGAGAAGAAGAAAGAGGAAATGTGTTTATAAAGTTTCTGATATGGGCAACAAGGCTTCTGAGAGTGGATCAGGAGATTGACAAAAGTGACACGACTAGACTTTCTCATTAAGCATCATGCCGAAACTGTCTTTTGATGACAAGCGGTGGAACCCAGGTTGATAATGTTCCAGCTGGGGGAATCTGTCACCAGTGAAATACACTCGCAAGCGTTGTTTGTCTTCAACGACAAATGCGGGCAAAATGACTAACGCTTAATTTGCATGATATAATGCCACAAGGCACTGGTAAGTGGCTTTAGGTGACAGAAGGTGTTGTTAACTTATACGATACTTGACTTCGCCTCCGGGTAGGTACTCAGCGTTCTGTGTTTGAGAGCTCTTCTTCTGTCAATACTCAAGTTGAGCAATCTAAATTCCGTCCTTTTGACTGGGAGTTCGCGTTTATTCTCTGTAGAACACAGAGAAAAGAAGATAGTATTAGATTATACTAGTCAGAGGACTGCCTTCCACCGTCCTAGTTTTTGAACGAGTTTTTTATTTTCTCACTCAAACGCACCGGACGCAGTACATTCGGTGATATTGCTAATTTCTTCGGCTTCTTAGGGCTATAAAGCAGAACAGCTGTGATCACGTAAGTTTCATATCCACTGAGGTTGCACATCACTGTAGATCATCTTTGAAAGCAGTGTCTTCTAGTGTTTGGGACGTAGATGATGTCAGTCTCTCACGTTATTTATATTAGATCGTGTGGACATAAAAAGAGGCAGATTTGGGCAGTGTATCAGTAGTATTAGTAAGGAAATTTATTTCGATTTCTTTATGTCCACTGCACATCGACATATAAACATCTGTAACATATAAAGGAGTTTTAATGTACAATAAATTTTAATGTACAATAAATTTTTAAGCAGAAACTGCACTTATTATTTAGTAGTTATTATTTAGTAGTTATTTAGTAGTTATTATTTAGTAGTTATTATTTAGTAGTTACTAGTTCCATTAACCATTCATTTATTTTTATGTTGTAATTTATATGTTAAAGAGCAAGAAGGAGGAAATAATATCAGCGTAAAGAGATCCTAAGATCTGCTTCAGGGGGTAGTCACTCAGGGCCAAATCTTTATTTCCGCGCTCGGTATTTTCCATTGTGCACATTCATTTTTACACAACCGCCAGGAGCAGCATCTTCGAAACCATACAGATATCTTCGAAAAATACTTCCTAAGACTTAAATTTATATTAGATGTTAGGAAATCCCTCCTTTTCATTAATATATTTCTTGCTATAGTGAGCCTTCATTATATATCCTCTATACTTCAGCCACCATCAGTTATTTTGCTGCCCATTAGTCCTTTTAGTGTCTCATTTCGTAATCATGTTCCTTTAACAGAACCTGATTTAACCCTTGCAATACCAAGGGGGAAGGGAAGGGGTACTTTATGCCTACCTTTTCAGAATTTAAAATTCTGAAAAATATATGTATGATTTTTAATGATTTTTTTCTACCAGATTCTGTAATTGCTTTAAATTTTTCAGGAGAACATAATGTAAAAATTTAGGCCTTGTCATTGCATGTGAGTTTTCAGAACAAGTGACATATTCATATTTTCAGGTTTAGGACTCTTCTTACACATAAATATATCTTTAAAAAGAGTCGTGGAAGTTTGAATTTTGGCGGGAAAACAGACCAGTTGTGCTATGTCCACTAACCGAAGCCTCCAGAAGGAGAAAATGGCGGGAAGTTCGAATTCTAACAGTATAATGAATGCAGAACTGTACTTGTCTTTATTATTATTCATTATTATTGATTATCATTTATTGACATTCATTATCATTTATTATTATTTAAATAAACAAATTGGGCTATGTCCACTAACCTAAGCCCACAGAAAAGATAGGCCCCAAATTCAAATTCCAACAGGATAAAGCATGCAAAACCGTAATTGTCTTTATTATTATTCATTTTTATTGATTATCATTCATTTATTATTATTATTATTATTATTGACCTGCCCCCACAGGGAAATTTCTTCCAAATACCAATTCCAACATGATAATGGCTGCAAAACATTACTTTTGTTCATTATTATTCATTATCATTTAATAACATTCATTATCATTCATTTTCATTTATTATCATTCATTATCATTTATTATAATTTATTATTTTTATTATTTATTATTATAGGAATACCTCCACTAGAAAATTGCGCCAAATTCAAATTCCAACACGATAATGTCTTGAAAACTGTACTTCTATTTATTATTATCATTTCTTATTTATTCAAGATATACGATTATATCGGTCAGAAAGCCATTTTCCTTACATCCATAACAAAAATCTATCACAAGTACAAATCCCAACACCGTAATCGATCACACGTACGAACTTTCTCCGTCGCTTATCTATTTTCACTGGTAACCTATCAGAATCGCGTCAAATAATACACTGCACTTACAGTAATTTAAGTCACGACCTTTGATTTTGCAGGGGGGGGGGGGGGATGGGGAAGCGACTGAAGACTTTATTTCAAGCAGTACGGTCATCACTTGTTCTCAAACACAGTCAGCACACATCTTTGATATCGCAGTGCAGTCGCCACGACATCCGCGCACCAACTGAATTAGTTCAAATCCTCGCCACCCCTTGGCCAGCGGGCGGAGACACTGCCAACGCGTGTCACGAGAGGTGGCCGCTTGCGCTGGACTGACGGTACACTGGGGGAGAGCCCAGCGATCGCTACCACGTCATCAGCTCCACACTTTTGGCGCCAAAGGTGTTTTCCTGGGCACGTTCAACCCTGTCGATGCCGACCGCTTACCATCCACCACGTGTTCTTCTGCGAGCGAGAAAGCAGTGCTACACTTTTGGCGGCAAAGTTTGCTCGACAGTGGAATCCGCCATGACTGTATAACAGCACGTTTGGTCGGCACTAGAACGCTCGCTAATTGACTCTCTCTCGAGCGTGTGTTATAACAGGAAAACCGCTGCCCCCGCCCCACTTACGTCACACACCCTCCATACACATAACAGACAAAGTCTTCTGTAAATATGCTAATTTCCACATCGCTCATTTAACCTATCAATTATCTAAGTACTTAATTCCATTACAGTTTTAATAATTTTAAACAATTCAATTTACAATTTCATATACGTATGCAAAGGTGTTCAACTACCTAATTTCAACTACTTTTCGAGGACCAGACAGCCATCTCTTCCTAGGAACCAGCGCCGAGTTTGAGTTCTGGCAGTAAAGAAAGGTCACTTCCACTTTCTCTATCTACCTAACAAAATTGTTCGAAAGAATGGGCACTTGTACTAACCTCAGCCACCCGACCGCCACTTCCTCCTATGAACCAGAGCCAAGTTTGAAATCTGGCAGTGAACAAAGCTCACTTGCGCTTCCGCGACCAACCTAAGAAAATTGTTGCAAACCAAGCTCATCACCACTAAACTAAGCGACCAACACTTAACCTCTCCCTACACGTTTTGGATAACGGGACTCACCCTGCATTAGGGCCATGCATGGACGAGCCAATTTACTTTATTTAGGAATGGAGTGTATGTATCACACCGACATGTTCCACACCATATACACCTTCAAAACACTCCTACATAACTCATTTAAAACGCTCTAGACATACGCTTGCTAACTGTAAACAGTTAAAAATAATTTTAATTTGTAATAGCTTTGAGTAATTTCATATATGTCACAACATTGTATTTCCTAGATCTAAGTTTTCCGTCAAAAATGTGAACGAAAAAAATTTCATAATGTGTATCAAGAAACATCGCAGTCTATAATAGCTTTTTAAATTTCTATACATGCAACACCTTTGCACTTGCTGTGGCTAAGTTCTTTGACCAGAATCTACGAGTTTCTGTGCGAGCAACATCTTTACATCTGCTACATGTAAGTTCTTTGATCACAGCCCACATGTTTGTATGTAAACATAGTATATTTCACGAGTGCACATCATAATAGTGTAATATGGAGCTATACCTGATATATGGACGTGAAATTGACAATAAGTGTGTAACTAAGTGGCAAAAGTCTAAACATTCATGGTGGTGTCTGTTTGTACTATATCGTGTCTCCCTACCACTTTCGCGCAACGACGCTCTGAGCGTGTTTTTTTAGGGAATTAACTAGTTTGAACCTGGGAGCTGTTGCTGGTAAGGAGACGCCAGACCACACATGACATGTAGAATTCAGAAGAGTTCAGTGAGACTAGCGATGATATAACCAAATACTTAATTATCTCTGTGTCAGCTCCACTGCACTCCCTGTAAAAGAATCTTAATACTAACTAAATTTAGTGGAAAGGGTTCAAGGCTTTCCTATTTTTAGTTAGCTGGTGAAATAACATCGAAAAAGCAGTTAAGTTTACCATTGGAAATTTTATTCTACTCACAAAACATCGTTTATAAATTGCACTATTGATAAAAGGAAATGTTTTAATACAGGATGGTAAAAACCAACTGCGTTCAACAAAAATGTGAACGAATATTCCCTAAATGGGTTTCCAAGTTCTACAATCGATCGAAGGATGACCTATGCCATATCACATCTATAATCTAGGTTTAAATTAAGTTTCACAAAAGAGAAAACTATCAAAATGGTCTACAGTGACCCTCAATTATCTTTAATTACTTATCTAACTTGTCGTAAATTACAGTGGCTGATGTGGCTTCTCAATAACTATATAAAAGAAAAATCATCGCGTTTCAGATCTGTTCTCCAAGTGGCAAATGTGAACACCATGAGTTTTAATTAACGATCGATGAGTCTTCTGCAGTTCTGAGTGAAGCCTTATGCGCTCAAAAATGCGGCATTGTGTGCGTTCATTACCTTGTCGGTGTTTAGTCAGCGTCAGGGCGACAGAGGCCGGCGCACGAGCCATCCAGCTCGCCGTCTCGGAACTAACTCTTTTCTAACTTCTCCTTACTACAATTTACCGAAGTTAGTTTAAAAAAATTATCTGGCTATGTTTTCATCTGACCAACCAGGGTCTCAATGTTAACCGTAAGCTCCGCCTACAAAAATTCTGTCTATCCAATGAGAAACGTTATATTTTTCGTGGTGGGGCAATGTTTTTAAAGTTTGCAACGTAACAGAGACGCTAAAAAGTCTCACGCTAAAACCGGCAGCTGGTGTGGTCCTTTCAGCGTTATCGTAAGATCTATACTGTTCTTCTGGAGGGCTCTATCTTTTAACATGGGCTGGAGGATTGTCCTAATGTAACAGACACGCGAAAAAGTCTCACGCTAAAACTTGCTGGTGGTAGTGACCCTTTTTGTGTTATCGTAAGATCTATACTGCTTTTCTGGAGGGCTCTAGCTTTTAACATGGGCTGGTTGTGGTCCTTGACGTACCTGAGACGCGAAAAAGTCTCACGCTAAAACGTGCGGGTGGTGAGCCCTAGTGGTTAGCTGGAGACGTGCGTGTCCGTCACTTATCGTAGGGCCTTCTAGCTTAACACGGTTCTGCTCTCGTCTTCTGTCCTCGTTTCTCCCCTCGGAACTGCGTCTGCCTCACGGTGGGTAGGTACGAAATGCATTTAGGTATCCTTGTGTTAGTCTGTGGTATTCCATTTGCTCACTCGTTACTCGTATTACTTTGGGTAATTTAATGTCACGATTTATTCCGAGCTATGTGACATACTACTGGATTTGCTTATCATGTCAGGGTTTTCATGGAAGGTGTTGGATTTGCTTGACACCTTGCAAAAGTATCATCACAGCATAACTGTAAAAATGGTGCTTCATCTTTTTGTAAGTATAGATATATTTTCATCAAATGCTGCCTTACCAATTACAATTGTCCCACTTGTATTTGTGTAGTCACCAGCAAATAATTTTTTTGTATTTATACAGTGATCTCCAACTTACAAACATGTAAATGAATGTATAAACACCTGAAGATGGGCGCAAGCCCGAAACCGGTCGTGTGACAAATGAACAACCTTTTATTTCGACTGGTAGCGGATATTTTTCTACAACCCCGTAAAGAAGCAGTCACGGAGTTCGACAGCATCAACTATGGATAAAATTCATTCAGTTCAAAATAACTCATAGCACAGCCTACAGACATGCGAACCGCTCGTAAATAATGCAAAACATTTATGTCCAAATAGCCAAACAACTCCTAATTTTAAGAAATAATTTCAGTCCATAGGCTGGTGGAAGGAGTGTACTTTATTTATTTGGGCCATGCCTTTTTGAAACTTTGGCATCACATAGGTTTAGATATGTAAGGCTGAAGTAAACCAGGTTCTAAACTCCAGTAATGCACTTCACGTGGCAACACAACCACACCCATCAAGATATTCATTCCAATCCAGACCTGTAACTCCTCTTCAGATAATTTTTTACATTTATTTGTTGACTCACTCACAGTTTGGCCAGACTGCTGTTTTTGCGCCAAAACCACTCAGACTGCGCTGTGCTGCTCGAGGAAGTAAGGAAGGACTGCACTCTATTTATTAGGAAGCCTTTTATTTAGTTGTGGAGTATATTTGTCACAAAACACCCGCGCTGATCCGCCTGTGATCATCTGACACAGGCCACAAACGTGTAAACAACTCCTAATTTCACCGCACAATAGCAAACAGCTCTTAAATAATGCAGTACAAAATATCAGCAGACGAGTTCTGTACTATTAAACTCTCCAAATAAAGCACAGCACAGTGCACAGACATGTTCGAAAAACAGTGCAACAGACGTGCCCAAACACCCAAAGCTGCCAAACCGACCGAAAGTCTCTGCTCGGCCTTCCCCAGACATGAACTCAACACAATTGCATTCGCACCTAACACCGGATAAATTTATATCGCCTTTGCACCTTAGATTACGCTCCAAGGCAGGCCGCGCACACGAGCAGTCGGCGGGGAGGGGGTTCCACAGCCTCCTGTCAAGTTCAGCATCCGAGCGCTCGTGACAGCCGACCAGAAAAGGCTCTCACCTCTGACACATGTGAAAGCTGCATTGTTCTTCTCATGTATACAGCCGGTGTCTATTGTCAGAATAGCCCACAGATTGTTGACACACGATTAACACGGCCGGGAAAACATTTACTACTCGCATGCAACCAAGATTGTGACGGAGAACCAATCACTCTGGTCTGCACTGCAGGCGCGTGTAATCATTGAGAACACTCTATTTGTTTTTTCGAACAACTTATTTAAACATACAGTATATCTATCACGATATTACAAAACACCCACCCAGATGTGCCCTGGGGCATGTTGCACAGTCCACAGACACGCACTCAATCATAATTTCAGTACACACTATAGCAAACTGCTACTAAATAATTCCTCACACAGATGTGTAGATACGCTCAGTACTCGTAAACTACCCTAATAACACATAGCAGAGCCTACAGATCCGCTCTCAAAATAACTCAGCAGACGTGCGCTGGTAATCCTCCGCCCCCCCCCCCTCCCCCCCCACTCCAACCACACTACACACCCTGCCCACAGGATCGTGAAGTCACCCATCTGTCTGATTTCAGACCTCGGACAGGCCCTGCACTGATGGGCAATCGTTAGTTGACGCGGTCATCGCTCTCGTCAGTGGTCAAAGCACACACATACGTCCGCCCAGGACCGCAATCCGTCACAATCAAGGCCGCGACCACCAAACGCTGGTGAAAGTCAACTTTATATCAACGTAGCACATTTCCAAAGCTCAGCCTCCATACGCTAGACACATCATAGCACCACATGTCTTTACTTCCTATGACACTGTAGCACACTGCCCATTGTTCCTGACATGACATTACATGGCCCTTTAACTAAACATAACTACACATCCCTGCTCTTGCCTCGTCATGTGACCAGCCATCTAAAACCTTCTCAATATTATTCTTAGTTTACAACATTTTCTTTAAAAATAAGATGTAATTTACTCCTCCCACCGCACCTAACCTCACACCCATCCCACCATCAACATACACAAACGTCCTCAACCCTATCTTGATGCACATATATCACCCCACAAACCGTGTCCATCAATCGATTCACCATTCTCATCCTCTCTTTTCGAATTACAAATGTAGCCTCTATCTAAACACCAATCAACTCATCTTTCTCACACTTTCAGCACTAAAATTAATTTTACACACACCCAGAAATACCAAACCCAATTAAAGAGTGAACATTTTATACAGAGCATCAAGCACATACGACACTCACACCAATTCCTAAAGCCTGGTCCATATTTACCACCTCCATCTTTAATTAAATATTATTACCATTGCCTCAACACTCTGCCACCACTCGATTTGGACCTATTTTTCCACTCTTAACTCTTATCACTAGAAGTAGAATATCACTATCTATAGATTGAATAAATTTTCACAAAAAAAAAATCTCGCCCAGCCGTTTAGAGACGACTATATCTGAACACATAGCATCATTCAACAACTGTCACTTTCTCTTATCTAATAACTCATCCATCATGTCTGGGGGGCAGGTTCACCCCTTTATTTCGTTCTTTCAGCAGCAGATAGCTGTTTTTTACAGTAGTACCTAAATTGCACCATGAACTTAATATCACCAATCGCTAAACATATCTTCGAATACATCAACACTCTTACTCAATTACACAGTGGTCCCGCTGAGGACATGACCTTCAATATTACAGTTCTTAATGCAATAACCACCGAAACAAGTACTAAATGCTCAAACTAATCCTATAGCATGTTACAAAGCGAACGTCTGAGCGCTGCCGCCGGCATGCCAAAGCGACATATCTGTCCATCTCAACCGCCGTCCACTCAGCCCCAGGACCAGCATGCTGAAGTGGGCTCTCTCTATACCTGAATTCCAGCTATTGTCTAACGACACACAGTGCACAAATGGATTCCTGAATAGCGCAGATCTCTATCCGCCCTGCATCTCCAACTGGACACGTAAACAGTGTCCCTTCCAGCCAGCAAACCCAACGTCATTCACCCTTCGTTGACAATTTCCACTCACATACCTTAAACACTCGCATATATAAAACTATATTCACGCCTGCCAAAACTCACTTAATAATAAAAAAGCATTCTCCCTTTCTAAGCATAGATGAGTATGCATTTATCTTCACCCACCTCATATCTGCAATTTAAGGCGGAGATACACATATACATTACCTTCTGCAGCTTAACTAGAAACAGAATGACCTCAGATACTGCAACAGGACCTTGTTTTGACCATTTGCTGGAAATGTGCGCAGTGTTGTATGTCCCAAACTAGATACAAGTACAACAGATCCATAACACCCTATCGTCTTTATTCATTACCATCAAACAGTGAAAAAAAATTACCAGCTAAAAAAGCTCATCATATTTACAAGTCACGAAGGCACCAATGCGATCCACCTCCAGCACTTTTGTAGCCTTTGTCCCATTTGTTGCATTAACTGTAATAACAGTGCACTGGTGTCTGAAACATGTTCCTCAGTGCTTTTCGGCAGTGCATTTGAACCGGCAATATTCGCATTTTGAAAAGCAGAAAATGTGTCTTGATTTATTTGAGAAAACGGTGAGGACGCAAAATCTGAATCTACAGTATTTGCAAGATTGTGTCCTGTCATTTCGGAATCCTGAGGCGAGCTGTTGCCGACCGATCGATCGATAACGCTTCCCTGTTCACTAATTGTTTCACTGCCTACACCATTATTTGCAACCCGCTCCATTTCCCTATACACAATTACCAAATTACTACTTTGAACATTAGTTAATTCATTACATGGTGGCGCTAACACACTGCTTTCGTCTTCACTGTCATTTCTCAGTTTACTTTGGAGCCTAGTATTACGTTTTTCACACGCCATTATTGTCACAATATTTCACACAGTAACACATAAAAGAGCAATTTGAAGAGCAAAAATAAGAGAACACATTAACATAGCACTGAAAATAATATCTAGTTAATTGCAAGCGAAGCTGCGAAATACTTGGTGCAAATCTACATGCATGCCACAACTGTTTTACTGTACAACAATGAAAAACTACAACTACAAAGGAGATTCTCTCTATGATTACATGCTAGTAATAAACAAAGGCTACACTAACTACACAAACTACAAGAAAAAATCAGAAGATTCCAGTGAGGTATCGTTGGCTAAGGGTCGACATATGAAACGTCCCCTTAGAAAAATTATACACGACTGTGCTTAAACTGACACACAATATTTTTAGCGCAACGCAATCTGACTTCCAAAAATCCCTACGAAAGAATGGCCCTGATTAAAATTAACCTATACGTTTCACAAATCACTTACCTCACAAAAATTTTCGTTACTCAAGTTACTGCAATACAGCGAGCGCCACTACTGCCAGCTAAATAAAAGATTCAAGCTACTGAAGGCACTAACTACTGATAGGTATAGTTAGCAAATGAAAGATTTTAATACAGAACAGACAATGTATTTACCTTAATAGTCATAATATATATGATAGTTCATGACATCCAGTCTTACAAATTACAAAGTCCGCCATCTCTCTCCCCACGTCCACCACTGCTGGCGGCTCACCTCCAACTGCGCAACGCTACGCACTGTTAGCATCCAGCTGCCGCTGCCCAACACTACAATGGCGAGTATTACAACAATGCCAACCAGCCACAGACTGCACACGGCACAGCCAGTGATTTTCATACAGAGCGCTACGTGGCGGCGGCGTTACCAATAAAAAAACCTAAACAGCCTACTTACATAGCCCCCATGCTCCCCCAAAAAAAATTTACAAGTTGTTTTGGGCAGTGGCCAATACAGATTTGAAAATTTTTTTCATGATTACAATAACAAAGAAATGAAATGCACACACTTTTCGATACAATGTTGGTCAAAAGCTAAAATTTTCTCACAGTCCATAAAGACAGTCATGATCAATCATCAAAGTAAGCAGTGTTTTTCTCAAAGTCTGAGTAGTAAAAGAAAATGCACACGGAAGTAGTTGATTTCCATGCAGTCTTGAAGAAGTAGTGTTGTCCTCCCAATGGAAAGACAGTGCTGACTCTTGACATGCAGACAGGTAACGGGCCACAGCAGAGTCAGTCGACGTTGAAGACTATCGGTAGGTAGGTCATCACAGAGCAGACCCACTGTAGTCCTGGTAGAGATTATTATTGGTGGGCCACCACAGGTGCAGCCCCACTGCAGTCCTTGTAGAAATAATAATGGTATTGTTGGGTCATCAAAGGTGTAGACCCACTGTAGTCCTTGTAGAAATAATGGTATTGGTGAGTCATCAAAGGTGTAGACCCACTGTAGTCCTTGTAGAGATGGTCGGCAGCCACCTGTTTGACTGTGCAGGCGCACAATCACAATCGAAGAGTCTTGCGGATAATATAGCAAGTCCATAACCACCACTTGTGCACTCACAAAAATTGTTTTTGAAATGTCCTTAGAACCAGCAATGCTGTTATCCAGTCCCTTACTGAATTATTAACACTAATGCAAACACTATCAATCCCTACTTCTCACATATTGTCCATATACTATGACCAACAGAAACGTGTGCAGTGAAATGTAATTTACAAGTTACTTAATTTGATGAACTGGTGTCAATTACAATTTTATAACATAAGAATGCAATAACAAAGGTACAAAATACATCTTTAAAGATCATAACAATACAGATAACATTTGCAGCAGTATAGGCTTTACAAAAGAATCGAAATAGCAAATACATCAGTGTTACAAAAATTACGACATAAGTACATACATAAAAGATCAGAATAACTTTTGAAACATCAACTTCATACATGAGCATTAGAACAAAATAGAATAAATAATGTCTAAACATCTTTACAAAGTAAATAACATATTATTAATGCAAATTATATTTGAGGATAACAGTATTCCTCATCATAGTGAGTGTAGCTGAATATTAGAAAACTCTACAACATAAGTCTTATCAGATGAACATATAAAGACAGGAAGAACATAAATACACAAGGGTACACAGACACATAGTGGGATAACACAAGGAAAGGGCAGGGTCTGTTTTATTGCAGTATTTTGCAAACAAAACTTTCTCTACTTCTCGGAGGTCTCCCTTCATTCTTCATTATTTCCAAAAAGTCCTATCTATACCTGCTTTCTGTACTTTTCTCATATAACCTCTCAGTGCATTTCTTCAACTTCATCGTAACTCATTCTCTTATGTAGGCTACCCCCTCTTAAGCTAACTTAAATCTACTGAGCTCAGATGCTTAACTAAGGGACGAAGCAATACAGCAGCACAAAACAAATTAACACAAACAGCAATGACCCAAAAAAATGGAAATTGGTAAAGCAATTGCAATATTACAACTAATATAAGGTGCTGTGCAGCAAACAAGAGAAACAAATCCGTAGTAAAACTGGCTTAACAGAGTAATACAAAGCGAAATTCAGCAGCACTATGCCTGGCACACAGTAGAAGCAAATGCAACAGCTTATAACTAAACATGACAAAGCTCAAGCAGAAAAAATATTACAGTAAAGACAACAATGCAGAAAAGGGAGATGTCGATTCACATCTTAATGTCTATATAATTAAAGTGGTGCACCACAACTTATTCTACCATAAAAATTACCAAGTACTTGAAAAGAAAATTATGTATGCAGTTCCTGTGAAGGGAAGTCTTTTTGTGCTCCTTCGTTTTTTTAAGTACACCATAATTATTTACTGGATCTTTAGGCATAAAATATCTATATTAGTACATCTATTAAATTTTGATTTAGCCAATGCAGCAGTGCAGATAGAAAATGGATATTAAACAAAATGAGCAATCTCTCAGCAAGAAAGACAATAGATATAAAATGTTTCTCATCATTTCATTTCAGTAAATATCGTAAATTAAGAGCTTCACAGTGTAATCATATGTTTTCAAGTTGGGCGTGGCGTATTTGCGATGCTTTCTACAAAGGAATGAATGTCAATAGCGAGGCTAATGGCCTCTTTTTTTTACCTGTGTCTCTGAAAGGCACACACTAATGGCTTTCTTTTTGTCAGGTGGTTGTCGCGCAGCTGGGTGCCCACGACGCATTACGTGCAGGTGGTCACTTAACTGTCTTATCGAAATATTTACGACACCAGTTTCCGCTACGGTGGCAGTCTCATATAAAAAAAATTCACAGGTCAAGAATTTGCGTTACAATCAGTAGAAACAAAATCCTATTGATATAACAGTGTCCAAAAAATTTTCGTCAGCATAGTATTACATTCACGCATTTACATACATTTCATAACTCTTAAAGTACGATTCTTGGTTTCCAACAACATTTTTCACAAACCAGAGTCCCTAACCTCTACTCATTATTTCTTACCTTATTCGTCGACACTTCTTCAATATTCCATCATAACAGATAAGTAGCATAATCAAATAACTCTTATAGCATCAGCTTATTGATCATAAACATACCGCAACAGCATAATTCACATCGTCGTCGTAACAATAACACCATAACACCTCAGTCAAATTCTCAAAAACGTCATAGCTTTCTGCAATAATTTCAAAACCTAAAAAAAAATTCTCTGCTCATTTCAAAAGTGTCATCTACCTCAAACGTACTTTAAAAATCATGACCCCATTCCATACACATCATTCAAAGCTCTCATAGTATCACAATGGTTCCAAAAAAAAATATGAACAGTTCACAAAGTACAGACAAAATACAATTTCATAGGTGTTAGATCATCCAACTGTGTAATTGCGTAAACATGTGTCACTGACATAATAAAAAAATGTTTGTCTCTCAGTTAAATGATCAGATAGCTGTGTAATGTATGTGTTAGATAAATATGGTACCGATGTGTAAAGTTGTATAAGTAAATACCATATTAGCTAGGGCTCCTTGTGCTTGCCAAACACATGGTACACAAAGTAAGCGTGTACCCCCCTGAGGATTAATGTAATTATATCCTCAGGTGTTGCAGATTACAGCAATGGAATGAAATGTATCATGGAAAACCTTTGTATCATTGTGCTTCAAATATCTTTAAAATTAAATGTTTTCAGTACAAAATTAATCACTCAACTACATGTACTGTAGCGTTAAACTGTGCGTCGTGTTGTAAGATAATCTCTGTGGAAGGGTCGTAGTCATCGTCCTCCGAAAGCTAAGTTCTGTAGAAGTCAATGTACTCACCTCATGATAAACAAAAGTGAAATGCTTTACGTATAGATATCATAGTTACTACGCTTATTGCTATTATGAAGTAAGTACTGTACTGTAACATATTGTTGTGCTACAGAAAAGGCTGTCTCATTGTAGCTATACCACAAAGTTACTACTAAAACATGTTTTCCTTTCCAGAAGAATTCAGAAAAACTGTGCAGATATAAAACAGATAAACTGCAAAAGCAACATTGTAAATTGTCACTCATTAGTAGCGTCGTGATAAAATCGTGTAGCTGTCACATAAACTAACCACTGTATCGTCTGGTATCTCACAGAAAGTACTTTAAATCCAGAATGTATTTTCAAGTAAACCAAAATGTTGCATTAAAATCTCATTAGCAGTACTGGTAAATGTTCTAAGTATGTAAGCCTTATAGTCGTTACGTAATCATGCAACTAACAAGCAAGAATGTACACACACAATAACACTGTGACGTCTGTTCACTATAACAATGCACTCGTAAATACTGTCTAAATAAGTTCTCTAAGTTCTAGACTGGATAGTTAACTTCAAAAAATTGTTGCATGTTAACAGATTCTTAGTGTGACAAAGTATACTACTAATGTAAAGTGAAAAATGTTATAGCAAAGACTAAGTTCAATAGCAGATTATCTTTCAATGAACGGTTTTACATGTGAACTGTGGTGTAAACCTTTCCTCTTCCTACTACGCAGAGCTCCAGCTTTAACAGAATTATCATGTGGTATATGGTACATCGGTAAAGAATGCTCAAATTTTTCTCAAGTTTAGCGTCTATGTTATTTTTCTCAAGCCCAGCCGGCGCACGTAGCTGCCTGCCGGTGCGAGTCATTGTCTGTTTCTTTGTTGGTGCGCGTCGTTATTGGGATTTGGAGACCTAACTTCTACAAATTCACCTTGTAGAGAGGGCCCTGCTCTGTTTGATTCCCGCCAGTTCTGCTGCAATTCAGGTCTGTCGTTACGATCATATCGTCTGTCGTCATGTCGGTAGATTCCATAGTTTCTTTCTTGTCGGTCACATGGTGGAGAATTTCTCTCTGAATCGTAACTGCGCGCTGGACCGTTGCATCTGAAGTTATTCCGTCTCCCTTGATAATAATTATTTTGGTTCCCGTACTGTCTGTTTCTCTGATTGTCTCTGTGATAATCATTACTACGGAAATGCTATCTTTCTGTGTAACTATTACTCTGCCAGTGGTTGTCATATGGGTGGTGTCTGTTTTGGTCACGATTTGTGTTGTGAGAATGGCCTTGTCGTATCTGTCGTATCCAGTTATTATTTCTTTCATCGCGGAATTGCGACGGATGTGACCTGTAGTGATTGTTTTCCTGTTTTCGCATCCCGCGACTGTCTGTGTCAATTTCTAATTCTTGTAAGAGTCCATGAAAAGCTTCAATGTCGTCTTTGCAACGGTCTGCCAAAATAATATGCCGTAAATGTTCAGGCAATTTGATTAAGCAAATGCGGATGAGTTGTGACGGGCTGTATGGGTTTGACAGGTATTGATTCTTGTGCAACATGTCTTCAAAATATTTCACAAGACTGGAAAATTCAGATTGTTCGAAATGTTTCATCATCATGATGACATGTTTTACTCGGTCTTGTGTGGCTTGGGACCAATATGCTGCGAGGAAGGCATGGTAAAATTCTCCTTCACGGTGGCAATCGTGAATGACCGATCGCATTCTTACAGCTGGTTCATTCTCTAAGTAGCCACACATAAATTCTAATCTGTGCTCTAGTGACCAGTTGGGAGGAAAACAATGAGAGAATTGATGGAGCCACGCTTGTGGATGTATGTCGTTGCCAGAATTCTTAAATGTTTTGAATTTACGTGTAGTAATGAACAGTTTATAGTCAAAATCATCGTGTCGGCGGGTCGCATATCGGTCATTGTTACGCCGTTTCGGCGGTTTCATCTCAAAATTCGGTGTACTTTGCCAATTTCTTTCATAATCTCCAAAGTGCCCTGTGTTGTTATTTTGTGGCAGTTCTGTATTTTTATGTCCCTCTTCCCGTATTGGAGTGCGAGTGTCCTCTGAAATACGTAATTCTTGTATTACCTGTGTCAACTGATCTTGTACTTCCCGGATTTCTCTTTGGTGTTGCGTATTAATTTGATTCTGATTTTGTTTGAATTTCCTAATTTGTTCGAACTCTTCTGTGTCATTAAAGACTACCGGTTTTGTGTCATTCAGATTATCATCTACCTTCGTAGATAAATTAGTGAATTGATCCGAAAGTTCGGCTACTTTCTCCGATAGTGAACACATTTCCTCAGTGTGTTTTTCTGATCCAAGTTTCAGAGTGTCCATTTGTGTTGAAATCGAATCTACTGTGTCCTTTAAGTTTTCCTGAGTTCTTGCAAGTTGCGTAACCGAATCGGTGGATGCAACTGAGTCCATTTTAGCTTGCAAGGTGTCGTGATTTTCACGAACAACAGTTTGCAAATCTTTTATGGCTGCTTCGTGAATCTGTAATGAGTTTTCATGCCGCGAAAAAATAGGTTGAAAATGCTCACAAATTGGTGTTTTTATATCATTACAGATTTTTTGACATTTCGATTCAATGTTTTGTAACTCAGTAGTTAAATCTTCACGTGTTTGTTCACGTGTGGTGTCTAACTTCCAAAGATTATGTTCCATTGTGTCCAACTGTTGCTGTGTTTGTCTATGATTTTGTTCCATTGTGTCTAACTTTTGAAGCTTTTGTTGTGTTTGTCTCTGATTTTGTTCCATTGTGTCTAACTTTTGAAGATTTTGTCCCATTTGTTTCTGATTTTATTCAAGCGTTGTGTCTAACTTTTGTAGCCTTTGTCCCATTTGTTGCATTAACTGTAATAACAGTGCACTGGTGTCTGAAACATGTTCCTCAGTGCTTTTCGGCAGTGCATTTGAACCGGCAATATTCGCATTTTGAAAAGCAGAAAATGTGTCTTGATTTATTTGAGAAAACGGTGAGGACGCAAAATCTGAATCTACAGTATTTGCAAGATTGTGTCCTGTCATTTCGGAATCCTGAGGCGAGCTGTTGCCGACCGATCAATCGATAACGCTTCCCTGTTCACTAATTGTTTCACTGCCTACACCATTATTTGCAACCCGCTCCATTTCCCTATACACAATTACCAAATTACTACTTTGAACATTAGTTAATTCATTACATGGTGGCGCTAACACACTGCTATCGTCTTCACTGTCATTTCTCAGTTTACTTTGGAGCCTAGTATTACGTTTTTCACACGCCATTATTGTCACAATATTTCACACAGTAACACATAAAAGAGCAATTTGAAGAGCAAAAATAAGAGAACACATTAACATAGCACTGAAAATAATATCTAGTTAATTGCAAGCGAAGCTGCGAAATACTTGGTGCAAATCTACATGCATGCCACAACTGTTTTACTGTACAACAATGAAAAACTACAACTACAAAGGAGATTCTCTCTATGATTACATGCTAGTAATAAACAAAGGCTACACTAACTACACAAACTACAAGAAAAAATCAGAAGATTCCAGTGAGGTATCGTTGGCTAAGGGTCGACATATGAAACGTCCCCTTAGAAAAATTATACACGACTGTGCTTAAACTGACACACAATATTTTTAGCGCAACGCAATCTGACTTCCAAAAATCCCTACGAAAGAATGGCCCTGATTAAAATTAACCTATACGTTTCACAAATCACTTACCTCACAAAAATCTTCGTTACTCAACCTACTGCAATACAGCGAGCGCCACTACTGCCAGCTAAATGAAAGATTCAAACTACTGAAGGCACTAACTACTGATAGGTATAGTTAGCAAATGAAAGATTTTAATACAGAACAGACAATGTATTTACCTTAATAGTCATAATATATATGATAGTTCATGACATCCAGTCTTACAAATTACAAAGTCCGCCATCTCTCTCCCCACGTCCACCACTGCTGGCGGCTCACCTCCAACTGCGCAACGCTACGCGCTGTTAGCATCCAGCTGCCGCTGCCCAACACTACAATGGCGAGTATTACAACAATGCCAACCAGCCACAGACTGCACACGGCACAGCCAGTGATTTTCATACAGAGCGCTACGTGGCGGCGGCGTTACCAATAAAAAAAACCTAAATAGCCTACTTTCAACCTCTTTGTTAAAGGATAACAGAGAGTTTATCGGATGATCGATTGAGATAGAGCTGTAACTAGGTACGATGTAAATGTTGACTCATATATTCTAGAGAAGGAGAAGTTGCTGAAGGACAGTTTTTTTCTTGTGTTCTATTTGGGTGCTTTAGTCACTTAATATAGCCTGCATTCTAGTCGTATATAGCTACATGTTCCATATGTGATTTAAAGCACTGTTTACTTGCGATCGTTAATGGTGAACCCATCGGTCATCAGAGGACTTCCATCTCATGTGTGATGAAAGTTGACACATTCCTCTAAACGCACTTTGATTTACGTGACCCCTACCCTGTCGCATGCTTGGTGTACAATCGAGATTTCGAGATAATTAAGTTAGCTGTGGGTAATTGTGAGGGGCTGTAATCACTGTGTACACACTTTCCGACAGACGGGTGTTTACAGAGTTGGTGACGGGATGACTTTTAATTTTCACACGTTGGACGCTGCTTTTATGCGTATCTGTTTGCTTGTAGGAAGTACCACCGGCTACTACCATTTTTATGTATATCTGATGGAGTAATAGTATAATTTCTGACTCGTGATCGGATGTGATCAGTGGGAAGTAGATGTGTCCACTCGTATCATAGAAAGAAAAAGTCTTACGATTGGGGGAGACATAGCTCAGCGTAGGGGAACTGGGGATAAGGCTGTATGTCTGACAGGATGAAAAATTAGGCGAGCTAAGGTTGTCGGCCGTTTTAAGTGCTCAACGTTGTTGTCTTAGATGTGTGTGTGTGTGTGTGTGTGTGTGTTTATGTTCTCTCTCTCTCTCTCTCTCTCTTTTACCAGAACCTTCGATGCACCAATCCTAGACTCTAGAACAATACTTTACACATGATAGATTGGATGATTTACGTAAAAATCTGTCGAACTATGTTGTGTATAAATATCGCTCCGTTCTTGTTCTTCTTAACTGTATGCTATTAAATTAAGGCACTTTGAGGTCTGTTACTATAGATCGATATGGTGTGCTAAGCTCCAAGACTTGGTTACATTTCGAGAAATGTAGTGCACTTGGAGGGGTTAGGACTAGGAAAGCTCTATTCAGTGAAGAGAGGTGGAGTGTAGCTGTATTCGTGTGCTCGGTTGAGGAATAATGGGGTAGTGATGTTGTGGGATAGGTTGGTCAATGCCGAGGTGAGGATGGTCTTTTAATTTAAGAGGGCGAGATTTCTCTGTGACCGCCATACGCAGAGAGATTGATCGAGTACTATGCGCGAGGTCTTAGAAATATGTATAGCGTTGTCTGGTATACTTTGATAGTTTTTATGTGTTTGAGAATTAAGTGTGAATGAACGTGCTGACCAGTCATCTATGAATGTTCACAATGATACTTGCAAAGCAGAGGAGGTATGGCTTAGCTATGATAGTGAAATTAGGAAAACAAGCTGCCACATGATTGGTCAGTGTTGGACATAATGTAAAATTTTTCGCGATATCAGCTGTGATGGATAATATTACAGTAGATCGGTGGTGTCTTACCCATTGCATCTGTGCATAATGATTGAGTGACAATACTTGTTTGAGTTGGGGGACAAATTTTGGTTGATGGACCGCAACTTCCAGGGTTGCTAACACTGAAACCGGTGATCCCGTATTTGTGTACAAAAATGACCAATCACTAGAAATGGAACGCAGAGTTATAAACTATTCGGTCACTGCGACATATGAGTTGAAATGTATAGGTGGTCAATCACTTTCGAGGGAAGTCGCCACAACGCCACCAGGCTCTTCTAGTTTCCTTGTGTTGTGGCTGTCCTTTATTTAAAATCATTCAATGTTATGCTATCGACTGTAAGAATACGTTTTACAAGGTGGAAGGTATAGTTTCCTGTGAAAGGCCGTGCATCAGTCCGTGTTAATGTCTGTTTAGAATCAGACACTGACTTCGAAGTCGTGGCAGTAAGACGAAATGTTTGTCAGTGTGCAAAATCATGTTACAAAACACTGTTTGAACAAGGGTCAGAGGTAGCTTCTCATTCGCTTAGAGTATGGGTGATGAAACTTTAAAGTGGTCTGTGCAGCGTCTGTATATTTAATATCATCTTGTTCACATAGGCAGCTGCAGTTTGCGGTGTCTGACTTGGTGAGCTGTTAGGAATTCTTGGATGGTCGCATTCAGAGAGAGTATTGTGAATTCGCTTTGTCCTCGCTGGAGGTGGATTGCATTGGTGCCTTCGTGACATATAAATATGATGAGCTTTTATAGCTGGTAATTTTGTTTCTCTGTTTGATGGTAGAGGATAAAGATGATTGGGTGTTGAGGACCTGTTGTACTTGTATCTAGTTTCGGACGTACTACATTGCGCTCATTTCCGGTGAATGGTCAAAACAAGATCCTGTTGCAGTAACTGAGCTCGTCTTGTTTCTATACAGCCTGCAGAAGGTAATAGATATGTCTTTCTCCAACTTAAGTTGCAGAGCTCAGATGGGTGAAGATAAATCCATACTCATCTATGCTTAGAAAGGGAGAATGCTTTTTTGCTATTAAGTGAGTTTTGGCAGGAGTGAAGATTGGATTAGTACCTGGTTTGGTGGTTATCGGATTAAGGACTGTAATATTGAAGGTCATATCCTCAGCGGGACCGCTGTGTAATTGAGTAAGGGTGTTTACGTATTTGAAAATATGTTTCGCGATTGGTGATGTTAAGTTGATGGCGCAATTTAGATACCACTCTAAAAAATAGCTCCCTACTGCTGAAAGAAAGAAAGAAAGAAAGAAAGGGGTCATCTTGCCCCCGGACCTGATGGATGAGTTATTAGATAAGAGCAAGTGATAGTTGAATGATGCTATTAGTTTGGATATAGGAGTCTCCAAACGGCTCGGCGAGATTTTTTTTTAATGTGTAAATTTATTCAATCAATAGATAGTGACATTCTACCGCTAGTGACAAGAGTTAAGAGCGGAAAAATAGGTCCAAATCGAGTGCTGGCAGAGTGTTGAGGCAGTGGTAATAATATTTAATTAAATGTGGTGGTGGTAAATATGGACCAGGCTTTGAGAATTGGTGTGAGTGTCGTATGTGCTTGATGCTCTGTATAAAAGGTTCACTCTTTAATTGGGTTTGGTATTCCTGGGTGCGTGTAAAATTAAATGTTAGTGCTGAAAGTGCGAGAAAGCTGAGTTGATTGGTGTTTAGGGAGAGGCTACATTTGTAATTCGAAAAGAGGGGATGAGAATAGTAAATTGATTGATGGACATGGATTGTGGGGTGATATATGAGCATCAAGATAGGGTTGACGACGTTAGTGTAAGTTGATGGTTGGATGGGTGTGAGGTTAGGTGTGGCGGGAGGAGTATACTACATCTTATTTTTAAAGAAAATGTTGTAAACTAAGAATAATATTAAGAAGGTTTTAGATGGCTGGTCACATGACGAGGCGAGAGCAGGGATGTGTAGTTATGTTTAGTTAAAGGGCCATGTAATGTTGTGTCAGGCCCAATGCGCAGTGTATCATAGAAGGTAAGGACATGTGCTTCTGCTATGATGTTTGTAGCATATGGAGACTGCGGTTTGGAATTATGATGCGTTGATATAAAGTTGACTTACCCACGTTCAGTGGTTGTGGCTTGGTGTTGTGACGGATCGGTATCCTGGACGTATGTATGTGTGTGCTCTGACAGCTGACAAGCGCGTTGACCGCGCCAACTCATGCTTGCGGAAGCCGAGTACTGGCTGTGTGAGGTCTGAAATCAGACGGATGTGTAATTTCACGATTCTATGGGCAGGGTGCGGAGGGAGGGGGGGGGGGGGGGTACCTGTGCACGTCTGCTGAGCTATTTTGTTAGCGGATCTGCAGGCTCTGCTATGTCTTATTAGGATAGTTTACGAGTACTGAGCGTATCTACACATCTGTGTGAAGAATTATTTAGTAGCAGTTTGATATAGTGTCTGTTGCACTGTTTTCAAGCATGTCTGTTCACTGTTCTGTGCTTTATTTGTAGAGTTTAAGAGTATAGAGCGCGTCTGCTGATATTGTGTACTGCATTATTTAAGAGCTGCGTGCTATTGTGTGGAGAAATTAGGAGTTGTTTACACGTTTGTGGCCTGTGTCAGATGACCACAGGCGGATCAGTGCAGATGTTTTGTGACAAATATACTCCACGACTAAATAAAAGGCTTCCTAATAAATAGAGTGCAGTCCTTCCTTACTTCCTCGAGCAGCACAGCGCAGTCTGAGTGGTTTTTGCGCAAAAACGGCAATCTGGCCAGACTGTGAGTGAGTCAACAAGTAAATGTAAAAAATTATCTGAAGAGGAGTTACAGGTCTGGATTGGAATGAATATCTTGATGGGTGTGGTTGTGTTGCCACGTGTAGTGCATTACTGGAGTTTAGAAGCTGCTTTACGTCAGCCCTACATATCTAAACCTATGTGATGCCAAAGTTTCAAAAAGACATGGCCCAAATAAATAAAGTACACTCCTCCCACCAGCCTATGGACTGAAATTATTTCTGAAAATTAGGAGTTGTTTGGCTATTTGGACGTAAATGTTTTGCATTATTTACTAGTGGTTCACATGTCTGTAGGCTGTGCTATGGGGTATTTTTAACTGTTTACAATTAGCAAGCGTGTGTCTAGAGCATTGTAAATGAGTTATGTAGGAGTGTTTTTCAGGTCTGTATGGTGTGGAACATGTCGGTGTGATACATATACTCCATTCCTAAATAAAGTAAATTGGTTCGTCCATCCATGGGCCTAATGCAGGGTGGGTCCTTTACCCAAAACGTGTAGGAAGAGGTTAAGTGCTGGTGGCTTAGTTTAGTGGCGATGAGCTAGGTTTGCAACAATTTTCTTTGGTTGGTGGTGAGAGCGCGTGAGAGCTTCATTTACTGGCAGATTTCAAACTTTCCGCTGGTTCCTAGGAGGATGTGGCGGTCGGGTGGCTGAGATTAGTACAAGTGCCCATTCTTTCAAACAACTTTGTTAGGTAGGTAGAGAAAGTAGAAGTGATGTTTGTTTAATGCCTGAATTCAAACTCGGCACTGGTTCCTAGGAAGAGGTGGCTGTCTTGTCCTCGAAAAGTAGTTGAAATTAGGTAGCTGAAAACCTTTGCATACATATATGAAATTGTAAATTGAATTATTTAATATGATTAAAACTGAAATGGATTTAAGTACTTAGGCAATTGATAGGTTAGATGAGCGATGTGGAACATACCGTATTTACAGAAGATTTTTGTCCATTGCGTGTATGGTGGGAGTGTGACGTAAGCGGGGCGGCGGAGCAGCGATTGTACTGTTATAACGTGTGCGCGAGAGAGAGTCAATTAGCGAGCGTTCTAGTGCTGACCAAACGTGCTGTTATACAGTCATGGCGGATTCCACTGTCGAGCAAACTTTGTCCGCTAAAAGTGGAGCACTGCATCTCGCTCGCACAAGACCACATCGTGGATGGTGAGCGGTCGGCATCGACAGGTATGAATGTGCCCTGGAAAAAAAAACTTTGGCGTCAAATGTGTGGCAGGGAACATCCGACCGTTGCGTGATTCAGCTCCAAGGCCAACAATTTCAGCGGGAAACGTGCAGAGGGAACGAATACACGTGGTGAGTGGACAAGGGACAATTGTGACGTCAAACTCGGCAAGTTCCAGCCTGTCCAGAACATCTATCTACATCTACATCCGTACTCCGCAAGCCACCTGACGGTGTGAGGCGGAGGGTACCCTGAGTACCTCTATCGGTTCTCCCTTCTATTCCAGTCTCGTATTGTACGTGGAAAGAAGGATTGTCGGTATGCTTCTGTGTGGGCTCTAATCTCTCTGATTTTATCCTCATGGTCTCTTCGCGAGATATACGTAGGAGGGAGCAATATACTGCTTGACTCTTCGGTGAAGGTATGTTCTCGAAACTTCAAAAAAAGCCCGTACCGAGCTACTGAGCGTCTCTCCTGCAGAGTCTTCCACTGGAGTTTATCTATCATCTCCGTAACGCTTTCGCAATTACTAAATGATCCTGTAACGAAGCGCGCTGCTCTCCGTTGGATCTTCTCTATGTCTTCTATCAACCCTACCTGGTGCGGATCCCACACTGCTGAGCAGTATTCAAGCATTGGGCGAACAAGCGTACTGTAACCTACTTCTTTTGTTGTCGGATTGCATTTCCTTAGGATTATTCCAATGAATCTCAGTCTGGCATCTGCTTTACCGGCGATCAACTTTATATGATCATTCCATTTTAAATCACTCCTAATGCGTACTCCCAGATAATTTATGGAATTAACTGCTTCCAGTTGCAGACCTGCTATTTTGTAGCTAAATGATAAGGGACCTATCTTTCTATGTATTCGCATCACATTACACTTCGCTACATTGAGATTCAATTGCCATTCCGTGCACCAAGCGTCAATTCGCTGCAGATCCTCCTGCATTTCAGTACAATTTTCCATTGTTGCAACCTCTCGATACACCACAGCATCATCTGCAAAAAGCGTCAATGAACTTCCGATGTCATGCACCAGGTCATTTATGTATATTGTGAATAGCAACGGTCCTATGACACTCCCCTGCGGCACACCTGAAATCACTCTTACTTCGGAAGACTTCTCTCCATTGAGAATGACGTGCTGCGTTCTGTTATCTAGGAACTCCTCAATCCAATCACACAATTGATCTGACAGTCCGTATGCTCTTACTTTGTTCATTAAACGACTGTGGGGAACTGTCTCAAACGCCTTGCGGAAGTCAAGAAACACGGCATCTACCTGTGAACCCGTGTCTAAGGCCCTCTGAGTCTCGTGGACGAATAGCGCGAGCTGGGTTTCACACGATCGTCTTTTTCGAAACCCATGCTGATTCCTACAGAGTAGATTTCTAGTCTCCAGAAAAGACATTATACTCGAACATAATACGTGTTCCTAAATTCTACAACTGATCGACGTTAGAGATATAGGTCTATAGTTCTGCACATCTGTTCGACGTCCCTTCTTGAGAACGGGGATGACCTGTGCCCTTTTCCAATCCTTTGGAACGCTTCGCTCTTCTAGAGACCTACGGTACACCGCTGCAAGAAGGGGGGCAAGTTCCTTCACGTACTCTGTGTAAAATCGAACTGGTATCCCATCAGGACCAGCGGCCTTTCCTCTTTTGAGCGATTTTAATTGTTTCTCTATCCCTCTGTCGTCTACTTCGATATCTACCATTTTGTCAACTGTGCGACAATCTAGAGAAGGAAGCACAGTGCAGTCTTCCTCTGTGAAACAGCTTTG
The DNA here is from genome assembly GCF_023897955.1 of Schistocerca gregaria. Lineage (NCBI taxonomy): Eukaryota > Metazoa > Arthropoda > Insecta > Orthoptera > Acrididae > Schistocerca > Schistocerca gregaria. The sequence continues at coordinate 395,906,739 of NC_064931.1, read as the reverse complement.
GAAGAAGACATTTAGTAATTCGGCCTTTAGTCTGTCATCCTCTGTTTCAGTACCATTTTGGTCACAGAGTGTCTGGACATTTTGTTTTGATCCACCTACCGCTTTGACATAGGACCAAAATTTCTTATGATTTTCTGCCAAGTCAGTACATAGAACTTTACTTTCGAATTCATTGAAAGCCTCTCGCATAGCCCTCCTCACACTACATTTCGCTTCGCGTAATTTTTGTTTGTCTGCAAGGCTTTGGCTATGTTTATGTTTGCTGTGAAGTTCCCTTTGCTTCCGCAGCAGTTTTCTAACTTGGTTGTTGTACCACGGTGGCTCTTCTCCATCTCTTACGATCTTGCTTGGCACATACTCATCTAACGCATATTGTACTATGGTTTTGAACTTTGTCCACTGATCCTCAACACTATCTGCACTTGAGACCAAACTTTTGTGTTGAGCCGTCAGGTACTCTGTAATCTGCTTTTTGTCACTTTTGCTAAACAGAAAAATCTTCCTACCTTTTTTAATATTTCTATTTACGGCTGAAATCATCGACGCTGTAACCGCTTTATGATCGCTGATTCCCTGTTCTGCATTAACTGATTCAAATTGTTCGGGTCTATTTGTCACCAGAAGGTCTAATATATTATCTCCACGAGTCGGTTTTCTGTTTAACTGCTCAAGGTAGTTTTCAGATAAAGCACTTAAAAATATTTCATTGGATTCTTTGTCCCTGCCACCCGTTATGAACGTTTGAGTCTCCCAGTCTATATCCGGCAAGTTAAAATCTCCACCCAGAACTATAACATGGTGGGGAAATCTACTGGAAATATTTTCCAAATTATTCTTCAGGTGCTGAGCCACAACAGCTGCTGAGCCCGGGGGCCTATAGAGACATCCAATTATCATGTCTGAGCCTGCTTTAACCGTGACCTTCACCCAAATAATTTCACAATTCGAATCTCCGTCAATTTCCTTCGATACTATTGCACTTCTTATTGCTATAAACACGCCTCCCCCTTCACTGTCCAGCCTATTTCTGCGGTATACATTCCAATCAGAGTTTAGGATTTCATTACTGTTTACGTCTGGTTTCAGCCAACTTTCTGTTCCTAGTACTATATGGGCGTTGTGACCGTTTATTAATGAGAGCATTTCTGGGACCTTTCTATAGACGCTCCTGCAGTTTACTATTAGCACTTTAATATTGTTATTCCTTGTTGCATTTTGCCTACTCCTGCTTTGCCGCGTCTCAGGAGGCGTCTTGTCGGGCCTAGGGAGGGAATTCTCTAACCTAAAAAAACCCCATGTGCACTCCACACGTACTCCGCTACCCTCGTAGCCGCTTCCGGCGTGTAGTGCACGCCTGACCTATTCAGGGGGACCCTACATTTCTCCACCCGATAGCGGAGGTCGAGAAATTTGCACCCCAGCTCTCCGCAGAATCGTCTGAGCCTCTGGTTTAAGCCTTCCACTCGGCTCCAAACCAGAGGACCGCGATCGGTTCTCGGAACGATACTACAAATAGTTAGCTCTGATTCCACCCCGCGAGCGAGGCTTTCCACCTTCACCAACTCCGCCAACCGCCTGTACGAACTGAGGATGACCTCTGTACACAGACGGCAAGAGTCATTGGTGCCGACATGAGCAACAATTTGCAGTCGGGTGCACCCAGTGCTCTCTATCGCCGCCGGTAGGGCCTCCTCCACATCTCGGATGAGACCCCCCGGCAAGCAGACAGAGTGAACACTGGCCTTCTTCCCCGACCTTTCCGCTATTTCCCTAAGGGGCTCCATCACCCGCCTAACGTTGGAGCTCCCAATAACTAATAAACCTTGCTGAAGGAGCAGCCACATGTCCACTCACAGGCAGAGCGGGCGATGCCACACGGCCAGCCTCCACATTGACCCTCCGCCTCGTGCGCCGCGAACGCCGCTGAACCCGCCACTCCCCTTGGGGAGAGGGTGGCCCAACCGCGCCCGGTACCCGCGAAGATGTCTCGATAGCAGGGACAGTGGGTGAAGCATCTAACACCTGGGGTGCACCATGCGACGCACCAGACTCCCCACTGCCGCTACACTCCGAGGCAGCAGCCTGAAGACGGCTGACCGCGGCCATCAACACGCTCAGCTGTTCGCGAAGAGTGGCCAGCTCCTCCTGCGTCCGTACACAGCAGCCACACATCCTAGCCATCCTAAGAAATCAATTTACTATAGAGTGTTAATCAGCTTTTAACTAGACTGTTAATTCACTAAAGGCGGTTGATTATTGACTAAACTGTGATTGCTAACCACTTCTTGTAGAAACAAGGAAAATAGCACTACGTGTCTCTGGACGGTATTGAAAACAAACACTAGCACTACTAGCACTATGGCTGACTAAAGGGACTCTCTGACTGTATTCAAAACAAACACGAGATCTATGGAACACTTAATAGCACTCTACTATTAAAGCTTCCTAAAAGCAAAAACACGCAGAAGAAGAAGTGACAAGTAAGAAAAATACAGATAATACTTAAATTAAGGTAGCTCGCTGCACAGAAGACGTGAAGCAGACGGCGGTTAGGGCGACACTGACACTACTGGCACTATGGCTGACTAAAGGGACTCTCCCTGACTGTATTCAAAACAAACACGAGATCTATGGAACACTTAATAGCACTCTACTATTAAAGCTTCCTAAAAGCAAAAACATGCAGAAGAAGAAGTGACAAGTAAGAAAAATACAGATAATACTTAAATTAAGGTAGCTCGCTGCACAGAAGACGTGAAGCAGACGGCGGTTAGGGCGACACTGACACTACTGGCACTATGGCTGACTAAAGGGACTCTCTCTGTATTCAAAACAAACACGAGATCTATGGAACACTTAATAGCACTCGACTATTAAAGCTTCCTAAAAGCAAAAACACGCAGAAGAAGAAGTGACAAGTAAGAAAAATACAGATAATACTTAAATTAAGGTAGCTCGCTGCACAGCAAACGTGAAGCAGACGGCGGTTAGGGCGACTCTGACACTACTGGCACTATGGCTGACTAAAGGGACTCTGACTGTATTCAAAACAAACACGAGATCTATGGAACACTTAATAGCACTCTACTATTAAAGCTTCCTAAAAGCAAAAACACGCAGAAGAAGAAGTGACAAGTAAGAAAAATACAGATAATACTTAAATTAAGGTAGCTCGCTGCACAGAAGACGTGAAGCAGACGGCGGTTAGGGCGACACATGTTTACGACGTGGGAGCGTTTGCTGGGCTCGCACGCAGCGTACCGGCAGTCCAGCGCTGGAGACCGCCTCACGTGACAGGCGTCGGCAGTGTCTCCGCACGCTGGACAGGGGGTGGCGATGATTTGAACTAATTCAGTTGGGTCGCGGACGCCGTGGCGACTGCACTCAGATATCAAAGATGAAATAAAGTCTTCAGTCCCTTCCCCCTTGCAAAATCAAAGGACGTGACATAGGTTACTATAAATGCAGTTTATTATTTGACGTGATTGTGATAGGTTACCAGTGAAAAAAGAGAAGTGACGGAGAAAGTTCGTACGTGTGATCAATTACGGTGTTGGGATTTGAACTTGTGATAGATTTTTGATATGGATGCAAGAAAAATGGATTTCTCACCGAGGAAAGTGGACATCTCGAATAAATAATAAATGATAATAATAAATAGAAGTACAATTTTCGTGACATTATCGTGTTGGAATTTGAATTTGGAGTGAATTCTCTAGTGTAGGCAGGTCAATAATAATACATAATAATAAATGATAATAAATGATAATGGTTAATAATAAATGATAATCAATGATAATCAATAAAAATGAATAATAATAAAGACAAGTACTGTTTTGCAAGCATTTTCCTCTTGGAATTTGAATTTGGGACCTATTCTTTCTGTGGGCTTAGATTAGTGGACATAGCCCAATTTGTCTATTTAAATAATAATAAATGATAATGAATGTTAATAAATGATAATCAATAATAACGAATAATAAGAAAGACAAGTACAGTTCTTCATGCATTACCCTGTTGGAATTGAAACTTCCTGCCATTTTTTTCCTCTGGAGGCTTAAGTTGGTGAAAACAGAACAATTCGTCTGTTTTCCTACCCAAATTCAAACTTCCCGCCATGTTTTCTGTGAGGTTAGGTTAGTGAACGTAACACAATTGACCTATTTTCCGCCAAAAGCCGCCATCTTGGATAACGTCAAGCATTGTTACCACGTCTAAATGCCGATATCTTGGATGACGTTATTGCCGCCATCTTGAATAAATTTGGCAGCAATGCACTTTGTCATCGTACATAGGCTGCCCCACCACACACACAATGTTTATTGCTTCTCCTTCATTCTGTTTAAAAATTTATCCTTGTATACTTTACTGCTGCATCTTCCCATTGCACAACTAGAAATTCAGCAGCTGGAGTAGCAGAATTTATGTGCTTCAACAAGATTTGTTTTTTGATGTGGTGCGGCTCTGAAATACATGTCCAATCTCATTACTCCTCTCTTCTCTTTACTGGAGAACAGCAAAATTCATATTTCAATGCATGTACAGAAAAAAAAACAATATTTAATTCAGGACAACAAGGATTCCCAAGGATTCACATGTTAACAGTTGTGGAGGAACATGTAGGAATGAGCATCTCTTCTACTTCAGAACATTCAATGTTATTTTTGTAACTTTCAGAAGAGCAGAGTACGTTGAGATAACTGTTTCTATATCGAAACGTAAGCCAGTTCCATTAGAATCGACTGGCGAAAACGAAGAGAAAAGATGGTTGGAGATGTAGTAAAGGGAAATGTCGTTACAGTGTATTCTGGGATTACTGAAGTATGAGGAAGGATAACTGTTGTATCCTTTTCATGACTCTACGCCTCTTATCTTCAGATATCATTTTTAAATGACGAATGGTCGCCAGAGGAAAGTTGCTACCTCACAGCATCTCTGGACAAATAGTTTTACATCTAAATATAATTTTCTGTGTTTATTTAAAAGTTCGAGTTCTGAAGCTTCACTTTCCTGGGGCGACTGAATCAGATGCTTTATCATCGTCATTGACCATGTAAACAGAAGGTGCAGTGGAGGTGATTTCCCCAGCTCTAATTCACTGGACGCCGCTTTCAAGAGCTACAAAAACCCTTATGCTTTGACAGCTATAAAATAAACGTTTGCATAAAAGAATTACAGTAATAGAGTAACATGTTGTTGTTGTGGTCTTCAGTCCTGAGACTGGTTTGATGCAGCTCTCCATGCTACTCTATCCTGTGCAAGCCTCTTCATCTCCCAGTACCCACTGCAACCTAAATCCATTTGAATCTGTTTAGTGTATTCATCTCTTGGTCTCCCTCTACGATTTTTACCCTCCACGCTGCCCTCCAATCCCAAATTGGTGATCCCTCGATGTCTCAGAACATGTCCTACCAACCGATCCCTTCTTCTAGCCAAGTTGTGCCACAAGCTCCTCTTCTCCCCAATTCTATTCAATACCTCCTCATTAGTTATGTGATCAACCCATCTAATCTTCAGCATTCTTCTGTAGCACCACATTTCGAAAGCTTCTATTCTCTTCTTGTCTAAGCTATTTATCGTTCACGTTTCACTTCCATACATGGCTACACTCCATACAAATACTTTCAGAAACGACTTCCTGACACTTAAATCAATCTCTCTGTATTTTATCCCTGCCACCTTCAGAATTTGAAAGAGAGTATTCCAATCAACATGGTCAAAAGATTTCTCTAAGTCTACAAATGCTAGAAACGTAGGTTTACCTTTCCTTAATCTTTCTTCTAAGATAAGTCATAGTGTCAGTATTGCCTCACGTGTTCCAAAATTTCTACGAAATCCAAAATGATCTTCCCCGAGGTCGGCTTTATCAGTTTTTCCATTCCTCTGTAAATAATTCGCATTATTATTTTGCAGTGTGTCTTATTAAACTGATAGTTTGGTAACTTTCACATCTTTCAACACCTGCTTTCTTTGGGATTGGGATTATTATATTCTACTTGAAGTCTGAGGGTATTTCGTCTGTCTCATACATCTTGCTCAACAGATGGTAGAGTTTTGTCAGGACTGGCTCTCCCAAGGTTGTCAATAGTTCTAATGGAATGTTGTTTACTCTGGGGCATAGTTTCGACTCAGGTCTTTTAGTGCTCTGTCAAACTCTTCACGCAATAATATATCTCCCATTTCATCTTCATCTGCATCCTCTTCCATTTCCATAATATTGTCCTCAAGTACATCCTCCTTGTATAGGCCCTCTGTATACTCCTTCCACGTTTCTGCTTTCCCTTCTTTGCTTAGAAATGGGTTTCCAAAAAAGCTCTTGATATTTTTGTAAGTGCTTCTCCTTTCTCCAAAGGTCTCTTTAATTTTCCTGTAGGCAGTATTTATCTTACCCCTAGTGAGATAAGCCTCTACATCCTTACATTTGTCCTCTAGCCATCCCTGCTTACCCATTTTGCACCCCATGTCGATCTCACTTTTAAGACGTTTGTATTCCTTTTTTCCTGCTTCATTTACTGCATTTTTATATTTTCTCCTTTCATCAACTGAAGTCAATATTTCTTCTGTTACCCAAGGGTTTCTACTAGCCCTCATATTTTTACCTATTTGATCCTCTGCTGCCTTCACTATTTCATCCGTCAAAGCTACACATTTTTCTTCTACTGCATTTCTTTCCCCCATTTCTGTCAATTGTTCCCTTATGCTCTGCCTCAAACTCTGTACAATCTCTGATTCTTTCAGTTTATCCAGGTCCCATCTCCTTAAATTCCCACCTTTTTGCAGTTTCTTCAGTTTAAATCTACAGTTCATAACCAATAGATTGTGGTCAGAGTCCACATCTGCCCTGGAAATGTCTTACAACTTAAAACCTGGTTCCTAAATCTCTGTCTTACCATTACATAATCTATCTGATACCTTTTAGTATCTCCAGGGTTCTTCCATGTATACAACCTTTTTTATGATTCTTAAACCAAGTATTAGCTATGATTAAGTTATGCTCTACCCAAAATTCTACCAGGCAGCTTCCTCTTCCATTTCTTAGCCCCAATCCATATTCACCTACTATATTTCCTTCTATCCCTTTTCCTACTGATGAATTCCAGTCACCCATGACTATTAAATTTTCGTCTTCCTTGACTACCTGAATAATTTCTTTTATCTCATCATACATTTCATCAATTTCTTCGTCATCTCCAGAGCTAGTTGGCATATAAACTTGTACTACTGTAGTAGGTGTGGGCTTCGTATCTATCTTGGCCACAATAATGCGTTCACTATGCTGTTTGTAGTATCTTACCCGTACACCTATTTTTTTATTCATTATTAAACCCACTCCTGCATTACCCCTATTTGATTTTGTATTTATAACCCTGTATTCACCTGACCCGAAGTCTTGTTCCTCCTGCCACCGAACTTTCACTAATTCCCACTATATCTAACTTTAATCTATCCATTTCCCTTTTTTAATTTTCTAACCTACCTGAACGATTAAGGGATCTGACATTCCACGCTCCGATCAGTAGAACGCCAGTTTTCTCTCTCCTGATAACGACGTCCTCCTGAGTAGTCCCTGCCCGGAGATCCGAATGGGGGACTATTATACCTCCGAAATATTTTACCCAAGAGGACACCATCATCATTTAACCATACAGCAAAGCTGCATGTCCTCGGTAAAAATTACGGCTGTAGTTTCCCCTTCCTTTCAGCCGTTCACAGTACCAGAACAGCAAGGCCATTTTGGTTAATGTTACAAGGCCAGATCACTCAGTCATCGAGACTGTTGCCCCTGCGACTACTGAAAAGGCTGCTGCCCCTCTTCAGGAAGCACACGATTGCTGGGCCTCTCAACAGATACCCCTCCGTTCTGGTTGCACCTACGGTAGGGCTATCTGTATCGTTGAGGCACACTAGCCTCCCCACCAACAGGAAGGTCCCTGGTTCGTGGGGGAAGTACACAGTAGGTAAAAATATCTTTCATCAGCATATTGCCAGTTCCTTCACTTTGGTCTTTTTCTCTCTTCTTTGAAAATGTTGACAAGCTTTTGATCATGTTGACTGGAATATTCACTTTCAAATTCTAAAGGTGGCAAGGGTAAAATACGGGGAGCGAAAGGCTATTTACAATTTGTACAGAAACCAGATGGCAGTTATAAGAGTCGAGGGACATGAAAGGGAAGCAGTGGTTGGGAAGGGAGTGAGACAGGGTTGTAGCCTATGTTATGTTGTAGCCGATGTTATTCAATCTGTATATTGAGCAAGCAGTAAAGGAAACAAAAGAAACATTCGGAGTAGGTATTAAAATCCATGGAGAAGAAATAAAAACATTGAGGTTAGCCGTTGACATTGTAATTCTGTCAGAGACAGCAAAGGACTTGGAAGAGCAGTTGAACGGAATGGAGAGTGTTTTGAAAGGAGGATATGATGAAAATCAACAAAAGCAAAACAAGGATAATGGAATGTAGTCAAATTAAGTAGGGTGATGCTGAGGGAATTAGATTAGGAAATGAGACACTTAAAGTAGTAAAGAATTTTGCTATTTGGTGTCGCAAAATAACAGATCATGGTCGAAGTAGAGAGGATATAAAATGTAGACTGGCAATGGCAAGAAAAGCGTTTCTGAAGAAGAGAAATTTGTTAACATCGAGTATAGAGTTAAGTGTCAGGAAGTCGTTTCTGAAACTATTTGTACGGAGTGTAGCCTTGTATGGAAGTGAACGTGGACGATAAATAGTTTGGACAGCTAGAGAATAGAAGCTTTCGAAATGTGGTGCTACAGAAGAATGCTGAAGATTAAATGGGTTTATCACATAACTAATGAGGAGGTATTGAATAGAATTGGGAATAAGAGGAGTTTGTGGCACAACTTGACAAGAAGGAGGGACCGGTTGGTAGGACATGTTCTGTGGCATCAGGCGATCACAAATTTAGCATTGGAGGGCAGCGTGGAGGGTAAAAATCGTAGAGGGAGACCAAGAGATGAATACACTAAGCAGGTTCAGAAGGATGTAGGTTGCAGTAGGTACTGGGAGATGAAGAAACTTGCACAGGATAGAGTAGCATGGTGAGCTGCATCAAACCAGTCTCAGGACTGAAGTCCACAACAACAACAACTCTCTTCTCAGAGTGCTTCTCGCACAAAGAGATTCTATCATTGCCAGCTGCTGATTCCAGCGAGTATCAATAGACTGGCTCAGTGGTCTATCAAGAGCATTAAGAAGACCACTTTTTTTTACTGAGAGTCCAGTCAATGAAACAGGAGACAGTACATGTCAAATATTATTTCTTTTCACACAGGATGTCCACATGTCTGTATTCACCTTTTGTTATACGAGCAATTACCTCAGGCGTAATTATATGTCGAATGCTTTTAGCACTTTCTGCCATGTACCGCAACACAGTTGAATGGTGAGACATAATGGCCTTTGTAGTGTCGATTAACGTCCAAACAAGATCCATAAGTTCTTCACACTTATAGTTCAATACGACCTTACGTCTCGTGCACACATAGCCACTCATTTGTAGACGGTTATCACCTCAGCTGGTTTAGAATGTCGTTTCTCGTCCACATAAGACCCTTGTTTATTAGACACGGGTTGATGACTGGAAATGTGCGAAATGTCACTTGATCCTTCAGCATGAGAGTCAATTTCACCGCACAGCGAACAGCAAACAAAATTAACGGTTTTCCTATCGTCATCCCCGATAGACTTTAACATGGCCCTAGCTGAACCTGTAAAATTCGCTTCAGGTGGTGTGGTTCTTTACCTTTCACTTCCATTTTTATTGACATGTGGACCTACTGCAAACCACGTTAGGTTCCGCTCTCATTTTGCGCGTTACGCAAAAATGAAGAAATCCCACCACTCCGCTAAACTCTTGCGGTTTAAGGCGCTGCAGTCATGGACTGTGTAGCTGGTCCCGGTGGAGGTTCGAGTCCTCCCTCGGGCATCTACATCTATATCTACATCTACATGATTACTCTGCAAATCACATTTAAGTGCTTGGCGGAGGGTTTATCGGACCACAATCATACTATCTCTCTACCATTCCACTTCAGAACAGCAGGCAGAAAACGAACACCTACACCTTTCTGTTCGAGCTCTAATTTCTCTCATTTTGTTGATCATTCCTACATATGTAGGTTGGGCTCAACAAAATATTTTTGCATTCGGAAGAGAAAGTTGGTGACTGAAATTTCGTAAATAGATCTCGCCGCGATGAAAAACGTCTTTGCTTTGATGACTTCCATCCAAACTCGCGTATCATATCTGCCACACTCTCTCCCCTATTACGTGATAATACAAAACGAGTTGGCGTTTCTTGCACCCTTTCCATGTCCTCTGTCAATCCCACCTGGTAAGGATCCCACACCGTGCAGCAATATTCTAACAGAGCACGAACGAGTGTAGTGTAAGCTTTCTCTTTAGTGGACTTGTTGCATCTGCTTAGTGTCCTGCTAATGAAACGCAACCTTTGTCTCGCCTTCCCCACAATATTATCTATGTTGTCTTTCCAACTGCAATTGTTCGTAATTTTAACACCCAGGTACTTAGTTGAATTGACAGCCTTGAGAATTGTACTATTTATCGAGTAATCGAATTCCAACGAATTTCTTTTGGATCTCATGTTGATCACCTCACACTTTTCTTTATTTTGCTTCAACTGCCACCTGACACACCATACAGCAATCTTTTCTAAATCGCTATGCAACTGATACTGGTCTTCGGATGACAATACTAGACGGTAAATTACAGCATCAGCTGTGAACAACCTAAATTAGGCTTATAATACTACAATTCTTCCAACACAATAACAGCTGCAGAATAATTAATCTTGTTGCCGTAAAATGTTATAGCAAGTTCATCAATCCTCTGTTGGTTCTTAGGAACAAGGAAGGCCAGGCGTAGATCGTCTCGGTAATGTCGGATATGGTCCCAGTTGGCATAGAAAAATTCCAACACAGACATTAGCTCTAAACAAATACCTTTATTCAGAATGTAACATTACCTTTCCTCTTACAAAACGCCATATAGACTCTATTCCTTACAACAAATGTAACGTATTTTACTCGGGATATGCGTTGTGAAACGAAGTCGTGCCATAAGTTTCTTATTTTCCCCAGTTCGACTCAGTATCTTGTTATTAGTTATTCGATCTGCAGCACCAGCACTAATTTTCGGCGCTACTGAGTAAAATTGTGATTAAGTTGGCACTACGACAGACACCGACGACAGCGCCCTCTAACCGGTGCTGTGGTGGTCTACCAGCTCCGCGACAGGTTCTGCCCATTTTGATCAAGAGCAGACGGCCTGGACACTTCGCTTGTTATTGAGACTTTGTACTACGTATCACGGGTCTAAGGCGTCCCACCTCAGTGCAAAGTTATGTATTCAGTTAAAATTTTAGTATAGTAAAACCATTTCTAAGAGCAGTACTGGGACATTTTCACCTTTTCCTGCTTCTGCTCGCTTCCTTCATTCAGCCAACCTTTCAGTTTATAGGAACAGACCCACGTACTGCCTTCCAGGTGGGATACAAAAGCGCATGTGCCGATGTTTTTTTGTGTCTTGCAGAGTGCACGGCCGACAGTAATTTTGTTGTAGATAATTAGGAGGTTGCACTGAAAGCTATCAATAAGGCTGATTGTATTGCAGATGTCGCGGGTACTGAAATGGTACAGACGCATTTAGTATTTCCGAAGGCCGCAGATTCTGCACCATCTGTGACGGCACTGCCTCCTCAGAACGTGGGAGGAGAAGATAGAGGAAATGTGTTAGTAAGGTTTATGATCCGACCGACACTTGCAGTGTACTGCGTGATGACGACGAAGGGTGCTGTGGAATCCGAGGGCTAGACTTTCTCATCAAGCATCAGGCCGAAACTGACTTTCGATGACGCGAGGTGGAACTCAGGGGTATAATGTTCAAGCTGGGGGAAGCTGACACCAGTGAAACACTGTCGCATGGTTCGTTTGTCGTGATAGGACAAATGCGGGCAAAATCAAAATGCTTAATTTGCATGATATAGTTCCACAAGGTACTGGGAAGTAGCATTAGGTGATCGCAGGTGTTGCTAACTTACACGATTCTAGACTTCGCCTCCGGGTAGGGATTCGTCGTTGAGTACGCAGCGTTCAGTGATTGAGAGCACTTCTCCTGTCAATACTCAAGTTGAGACGTTATCTGAATTCCGTCCTTGTTGCTGGGATTTCGCGTTTCTTGTCTCTGGAATACAAAGAGAAGTATTTAGTATTAGATTATAGTAGACAGAGGACCGCCTTCTGCCGTTCTAGTGTTTAATGAGTTTTTTTATTTTGTGGCTGGAGATCTTCCACCGTCGCAGACGTGTACCAGCAACATCACACTTACTTACCGGCCGCAGTACATTCGGTGATATTGGTAATTGTTTCGGCTTATTAGGGTTATAACGCTAAACAGCTGTGATCACGTAAGTTTCATATCCACTAAGGTTGCACACCACTGTAGATCATCATTGAAAGTAGTTTCTAGTAGTGTTTGGGACGTAGATGATATCGATGATCTCGCGTTGTTTATATTAGATCGCGTAACCGTAAAAAGGGTAGATATGAGCAGTTTATCAGTAATATTAGTCAGGAAATTCGTCTGTATCTCTACATCCATTGCACGTCGTTATATAACATTTGTAATATAGAAAGGGGTTTTAATGGACAATGAACGTATAAGCAGAAACAACATAAATATTTAGTAGTTACTATTTTCCTTAATCATACATTTATTTTTATGTTGTAATTTATATTTAAAGAGCAAGAACGAGGAAAAAATATCACCGTCAAGAGATCGTAAGATCCGATTCAGGGGTTAGTCAGACAGAGCGAAATCTTCATTTTCCCGTTCAGTATTTTCCATTGAGCACATCCACTTTTACACCCGCCCTAAGCCGCGTCTGGGAAACTATACAAATACCTTCAAGAAATATTTCCTAACACTTAAATTTATATTCGTTTTTAGCAAATACCTCTTTTTCATTAAAACTATTCTTGCTATAGCCAGTCTTCAATTCATAGCCTCTGTACTTCGGCCATCATCAGTTATTTTGCTGTCCAATAGTCCTTTTAGTGTCTCATTTCGTAATCAGATTCCTTAACACTAACTGATTAAACCCTCGGAATATCAAGGGAGAGGGAAGAGGTACTTTATGCCTACCTATTCAGAGTATTGCAATTTGGTCATGTACATTATATATTAAAAATTTCAAAGAAATATACTTCTGATTTTCAATGATTTCTTCTACCAGATTACGTAATTGTTTCAAATTTTTCAGTAAAAATTTACGCAAAAATTTAGGTCTTGTCAGTGGATGTGAATTTTCAGAACATGTGTTATATACATATTTTCAGGTTTGGGACACTTCTTACACATAAGTATATCTTTAAAACATATGCTGTGCGTAAAAGACAACGAAAATTAGCGAAATTCGTATATATTTGGTTTGATCATATATTACATCCCCCTTTTGTAGTACACGTTATGCAAACTCCGTTGGTACTGCTAGGTTTAATTACCTTCCATTTAGTAGCACTGAGGGTTATCTTATAATCCTTTTCCAAGGCACTATCTATTCCACTCAACTGTTATTACAAGTTATTTGCTACCTCTGACACATTTGCAGTGTCACCAGTGAACTTCAATATGTCTATTGCTTCTCCCTGATATTTAATTATGTTTACAAATTTATGGCTCAAATGGCTCTGAGCACTATGGGACTTACCATCTCAGGTCATCAGTCCCCTTGATTTTAGAACTACTTAAACCTAACTAACGTAAGGACATCACACACATCCATGCCCGAGGCAGGATTCGAACCTGCGACCGTAGCGGTCGCGCGATTCCAGACTACAAATGTATCCTTGAATGCTTTACTGCTTGTTCGGAGTAGATGTTGAATGAGAGCCATTGTTGTTCTTGTTATTGTGGTCTTCAGTCCTGAGACTGGTTTGATGCAGCTCTCCATGCCACCCTATTCTGTGCAAGCTTCTTCCTACATCCTTCTGAATCTGCTTCGTGTATTCTTCTCTTAGTATCCCTCTACGATTTTTATCCTTCACGCTGCCCTCCAATACTAAATTTGTCCCTTCTTCTCGTCAAGTTGTGCCACAGACTCCTCCCCAATCCTATTCAATACCTCCTCATTAGTTATGTGATTTAGCCATCTAATCTTCAGCATTCTTCTGTAGCACCACATTTCGAAAACTTCTATTCTCTTCTTGTCCAAACTATTTATCGTCCATGTTTCACTTCTATACATGGCTACACTCCATACATATACTTTCAGAAACGACTTCCTGACACTTAAATCCATACTCGATATTAACAAATTTCTCTTCTTCAGAAACGCGTTCCTTGCCATTGCCTGTCTACATTTCATATCTTCTCTACTTCGACCATCATCAGTTATTTGCTGCCATAATAGCAAAACACCTTTACTACTTTAAGTGTCTCATTTCCTAATCTAATTCCCTCAGCATCCCCTGACATAATTCAACTACATTCCATTATCCTCATTTTGCTGCTCTTCCAAGTCCTTTATTTCTTCTCCATGGATTTTAATACCTACTCCGAATTTTTCTTTTCTTTCCTTTACTGCATGCTGAATATATAGATTGAATAACATCGGGGAGAGGCCACAACCCTGTCTCATTCCCTTCCCAAGCACTGCTTCCCTCTCATGCCCCTCGACTCTTATAACTGGCATTTGGTTTCTGTGCGAATTTTAAATACCCTTTCGCTCCCTGTATTTTACCCCTGCCACCGTTACAATTTGAAAGAGAGTACTCCAGTTAACATTGTCAAAAGGTTTCTCTAAGTCTACAAATGCTAGAAACGAAGGTTTGCCTTTCCATAATCTTTCTTCTAAGAAAGAATTCGTGTTAGTATTTTGCAGCCGTGGCTTATTAAACTGATAGTTAGGTAATTTCCACATCTGTCGACACTTGGTTTCTTTGGGATTGGAATGATTATATTCTTCTTGAAGTCTGAGGGTATTTCGCTTGTCTCATACATCCTGCTATCTAGATGGTAGAGTTTTGTTAGGCCTGGCTCTCCCAAGGCCGTCATTAGTTCTAATGGGATGTTGCCTACTCCCAGGGCCTTGTGTCGACTTAGGTCTTTCAGTGCTGTGTCCAACTCTTCACGTAGGATCATATACGTATTTCATCTTCATCTACATTCTCTTCCACTTCCATAATATTGTCCTCGAGTACATAGCCCTTGTACAGACCCTCTATATACCCCTTCCACCTTTCTGATTTCCCTTCTTGGCTTAGAACTGGGTTGCCATCTGAGCTCTTGATATTCATACAAGTGGCTCTCTTTCCTCCAAAGGTCTCTTTAATTTTCCTATAGGCAGTATCTACACTTCTGGAAATGGAAAAAAGAACACATTGACACCGGTGTGTCAGACCCACCATACTTGCTCCGGACACTGCGAGAGGGCTGTACAAGCAATGATCACACGCACGGCACAGCGGACACACCAGGAACCGCGGTGTTGGTCGTCGAATGGCGCTAGCTGCGCAGCATTTGTGCATCGCCGCCGTCAGTGTCAGCCAGTTTGCCGTGGCATACGGAGCTCCATCGCAGTCTTTAACACTGGTAGCATGCCGCGACAGCGTGGACGTGAACCGTATGTGCAGTTGACGGACTTTGAGCGAGGGCGTATAGTGGGCATGCGGGATTCCGGGTGGACGTACCGCCGCATTGCTCAACACGTGGGGCGGATGCACGCCAAGACCGTAGGATCCTACGCAGTGCCGTAGGGGACCGCACCGCCACTTCCCAGCAAATTAGGGACACTGTTGCTCCTGGGGTATCGGCGAGTACCATTCGCAACCGTCTCCATGAAGCTGGGCTACGGTCCCGCACACCGTTAGGCCGTCTTCCGCTCACGGCCCAACATCGTGCAGCCCGCCTCCAGTGGTGTCGCGACAGGCGTGAATGGAGGGACGAATGGAGACGTGTCGTCTTCAGCGATGAGAGTCGCTTCTGCCTTGGTGCCAATGATGGTCGTATGCGTGTTTGGCGCCGTGCAGGTGAGCGTCACAATCAGGACTGCATACGACCGAGGCACACAGGGCCAACACCCGGCATCATGGTGTGGGGAGTGATTTCCTACACTGGCCGTACACCTCTGGTGATCGTCGAGGGGACACTGAATAGTGCACGGTACATCCAAACCGTCATCGAACCCATCGTTCTACCATTCCTAGACCGGCAATTGAACTTGCTGTTCCAACAGGACAATGCATGTCCGCATGTATCCCGAGCCACGCAACGTGCTCTAGAAGGTGTAAGTCAACTACCCTGGCCAGCAAGATCTCCGGATCTGTTCCCCATTGAGCATGTTTGGGACTTTATGAAACGTCGTCTCACGCGGTCTGCACGTCCAGCACGAACGCTGGTCCAATTGAGGCGCAAGGTGGAAATGGCATGGCAAGCCGTTCCACAGGACTACATCCAGCATCTCTACGATCGTCTCCATGGGAGAATAGCAGCCTGCATTGCTGCGAAAGGTGGATATACACTGTACTAGTGCCAACATTGTGCATGCTCTGTTGCCTGTGTCTATGTGCCTGTGGTTCTGTCAGTGTGATCATGTGATGTATCTTACCCCAGGAATGTGTCAATAATGTTTCCCCTTCCTGGCACAATAAATTCACGGTGTTCTTATTTCAGTTTCCAGGAGTGTATCTTACCCCTAGTGAGATAAGCCTCTACATCCTTACATTTCGCCTCTAGCCCTCCCTGCTTAGCCATTTTACACTTCCTGTCGATCTCATTTTTGCGACGTTTGTATTTCTTTTTGCCTGCTTCATTTATTGAGTATTTACATTTTCTTCTTTCATCAGTTAAATTCAATACTTCTTTTGTTACCCAAGAATTTATGCTAGCTCTCGTCTTTTTACCTACTTGATCCTCTACTGCTTTCACTACTTCATCCCTCCGAGCTACCCATTCTTCCTCTACTGTATTTCTTTCTCCCATTCCTGTCAATTGTTCCCCTATGCTCTCCCTGAAACTCTGTACAACCTCTGGTTTAGAGAGTTTAATTCAGGTCCCATATCCTTAAATTCCCACCTTTTTGCAGTTGCTTCTGTTTTAATCTACAGTTCGTAAGCAATAGATTGTGGTCAGCGTCCACATCTGCCTCTGGAAATGTCTTACAATTTAAAACCTATTTCATAAATCTCTGCCTTACCATTATATAATCTATCTGATACCTTCTAGTATCTCCAGGATTCTTCCATTTATACAACCTTCTTTTATGATTCTTGCACCAAGTGTTAGCTATGATTACGTTATGGTCTGTGCAAAATTCAACCAGACGACTTCCTCTTTCATTTCTTACCCCCAATCCATATTCACCCACTATGTTTCCTTCTCTTTCTTTTCCTACTCTCGAATTCCAGTCACACATGACTATTAAATTTTCGTCTCCCTTCACTACCAGAATAATTTCTTTTATCTCATCACACATTTCAACAATTTCTTCATCATCTGTTGAGCTAGTTGGCATATAAACTTGTACTACGGTAGTATGCGTGGGCGTCGTGTCTGTCTTGGCCACAAAATGCGTTCACTTGGCTGTTTGTAGTAGCTTACCCGCACTCCTTTTTTTATGCATTATTAAACCTATTCCTGTATTACCTCTATTTGTTTTGTATTTATAACCCTGTATTCACCTGACCAAAAGTCTTGTGACTCCTGCCACCGAACTTCACTAGTTCCCACTTTATCTAACTTTAACCTATCGACTTCCCTTTTTAAATTTTCTAACCGACCTGCCCGATTAAGGAATCTGACATTCCACGCTCAGATCTGTAGAACGCCAGTTATCTTTCTTTTTATAACGTCGTCCTCTTGAGTAGTCCCCGCCCGGAGATCCGAATGAGGGACTATTTTACCTCCGGAATATTTTACCCAAGAGGACGCCATCATCATTTAACCATACACCAAAGCTGCATGCCTTCGGTAAAATTACGGCTGTAGTTTCCCCTTGCTTTCAGCCGTTCGCAGCAATGCCGTTTTGATTAGTGTTACAAGGCCATATCAGTCAGTCATCCAGACTGTTGCACCTGCAACTACTGAAAAGGCTGCTGCCCCTCTTCAGGAACCACACGTTTGTCTGGCCTCTCAACAGATACCCCTCCGTTGTGGTTGCACCTACGGTACGGCTATCTGTATCGTTGAGGCATGCAAGCCTCCCCACCAACGGGAAGGTCGATAGTTCATGGGAGGAGGACATCGAGTGTAGGCTACCCGAATGTCTCACTCCTATCTTCAAATTGCACAACTAGAAATACAGCAGATGGAGTAGCAGAATTTATGTGCTTCAACAAGATTTGTTGTTTGGTGGGGTGGGGCTGTGAAATACATGTCCAGCTTTATTACTCCTCTCCTCTTTTTACCTGAGGACTGCAGAATTCATATTTCAGTGCATTGCGGCAAAAGTTCAAACTTTCATTGAGGACAACATGGATTCCCAAGGATTCACGTGTTACCAGTTGTTGAGGAACACGTAGAAATGAGCGTCTCTCCTATTTCCGAACATTAAATGTTGTTTTTGTAACTTCCAGAAGAGCAGACTACATTGAGATAACTACTTCTAGATAGAAAGGTAAGCCAGTTCCGTTCGAACCCACTAGCGAGAACAAAGAGAAAACACGGTTGGAGATGCAGTAAAGGTAAATGTCGTTAGGGTGTATTGTGGGATTGGAGAAGTATGAAGAAGGAAAACTATTGTATCCATTTCATGACTTTACGTCTCTTATCTTCATATATCATTATTAAATCACAAATGGTGGCCAGAGGAAAGTTGTTACCTCACAGTATCTCTGGACAAATAGCTTTTCATCTAATTAAAATTTGATGCGTTTATGTAAAAGTCCGAATTCAGAAACTTCTATGATATAGGGCTTCTGACTCAAGTGCTCTAACATTGTCAGTGTCCATGTTAACAGAAGGTACGGTGCAGGTGATTTCTCCTGTTCTAATTGCTTGGACGCCGCTTTGAAGAGCGACAAAAACGCTTATGTTTTAAAAGCTATAAAATAAACGATTGCGTAAGAGAATTACAGTAATACAACAGCAAACATATCGTGAAAAAGTCTTTGTTCAGCGTTATATCAATTCCTTCATTTCGGCCTGTTTGTGCCTTCTCAGAAAGCTTCACGTACAAAGAAGATTTTCATCTTTTCCTGCTGCTACTCACTTTCTTCATTTGGCGAAACTTTCACTTTACAGGAGCATACCCACGTGCTGCCTTCCAGGCGGGATACAAAAGTGATATTGCCATGGCTGTTGAAAAAGATTTTGTTAGTGGGCCAGCTCAGAGCCGACCACACACCATTACGTGAGATGCTGCAATGCCACTGGCAGATTCCCACATTATGCTCCAGGAAATGGGCTGGCACTGCCATAACGAAGACAAATATGGTTCAAATGGCTCTGAGCACTATAAGACGTAACTTCTAAGGACACCACTCCCCTAGAACTTAGAACTACTTAAACCTAACTAACCTAAGGACATCACACACATCCATTCCTGAGGCAGGAATCGAACCTGCGACCGTATCGGTCGTGCGGTTCCAGACTGAAGCGTCTAGAACCGCTCGGCCACTCTGGCCGGCCATAACGAAGACATAGCCAAACGCCGTTTGTAGGCCAGTTACTACACATCCAGTCAAGAGACTTCTTATGGTCTAGATGTTTGCGAGCTGTGATTTGCAAAGCAAGAAGGCTCTGTCCCACCATAAATTACAATTATTTTCAGTCAAAGGTGTCTCAGCCTGATAGCTACTATTTACGAGGAGAGGCGTATGCCACTCCTCGAGGCGACATGATGCTACAAACACCCACCACGAGATTTGGCCTGCACTAACTGTGGGCCCCTGCTTCTGGTTGTAAGATCAGTGCTGTGGCTTAGCGTCTTCCAGCCAGTGGACTACCTGGGGCCCAACTACCAGGTGCAAAGAGTCCTGCGCCATAGAGAGCAGTCGCTTAAGACCATGGCCACCTGTTGCGTCAGTTCCTTAACACTCGCTGTCTTCAGCACACGTTATGGAGGACGTTGCACCACAGCATGTTGTAGTTTGTTCTTCAGTAATATGTATGACTAATAGTGAAGTTTTTATGAGCAGCCATCTATCAACATCCTGACAACACCTCAACTTAGACCTCTACACATACATCTACTTTTACATGGATACTCTGCAAATCACATTTAAGTGCGTGGCAGAGGGTTCATCGAACCACCTTCACAATTCTCTATTATTCGAATCTCGTATAGTGCGCAGAAAGAATGAACACCTACATCTTTCCGTACGAGCTCTGATTTCCCTTATTTTATCGTGGTGATCTTTCCTCCCTGTGTTGGTTGGTGTCAACAAAGTATTTTCGCATTCGGAGGAGGACGTTGGTGATTGGAATTTTGTGAGAAGATTCCATCGCAACGAAAAACGCCTTTCTTTTAATGATTTCCAGCCCATATCATGGATCATTTCTATGACACTCTCTCCCATATTTCGTGATAACACAAAACGTGCTGCCTTTCTTTTAACTTTTTCGATGTACTCCGTCAGTCCTATCTTGTAAGGATCCCACACTGTGCAGCAGTATTCTAAAAGAGGACGGAGAAGCGTAGTATCCTCTTGTAGCGTAGTGTCCTCCTTAGCAGGTCTGCTACATTTTCTGAGTTGTCCTGCCAATATAACGCTGCCTTCCTTTAGCCTTCCCCAAAACATTTTCTATGTGTTATTTCCAATTTAGGTTGTTTGTAATTGTTATACCTAGGTATTTATTTCAATATACGGCTTATAGATTAGACTGATTTATCGTGTAACCGAAGTTTAAAGAGTTCATTTTAGCACTCATGTGGATTACCTCACACTTTTCGTTATTTAGAGTCAACTGCCACTTTTCGCACAATTCAGATACTTTTTCTAAATCGATTTGGATTTTGTTTTGATCTCCTGATGACTTTATTAGTCGATAAACGACAGCGTCATCTACAAACAACACAAGGCGGCTGCTCAGATTGTCTCCCAAATCGTTGATATAGATAAGGAACAGCAAAGGTCCTACAATACTACCTTGGGGAAGGCCTGAATTCACTTCTGTGTTACTTGATGACTTGCCTTATATTACTACCAACTGTGACCTCTCTGACAGGAAATCGCAAATCCAGTGACACAACTGACACAACATTCCATAAGCACGCAATTTCACTACGAGGAGCTTGCGTGGTACCGGGTCAAAAGCCTTCCGGATATCCAGGAATACGGAATCGATCTGAAATCCCTTGTCATTAGCAATCAGCACTTCGTGTGAATAAAGAGCTAGTTGTGTTTCACAGGAACGATGTTTTCCAAACCCATGTTGACTGTGTATCAATAGACGGTTTCCTTCGAGGTAATTCATAATGTTCGAACATACACTCCTGCAAATGGAAAGAAGAACACATTGACACCGGTGTGTCAGACCCACCATACTTGCTCCGGACACTGCGAGAGGGCTGTACAAGCAATGATCACACGCACGGCACAGCGGACACACCAGGAACCGCGGTGTTGGCCGTCGAATGGCGCTAGCTGCGCAGCATTTGTGCACCGCCGCCGTCAGTGTCAGCCAGTTTGCCGTGGCATACGGAGCTCCATCGCAGTCTTTAACACTGGTAGCATGCGGCGACAGCGTGGACGTGAACCGTATGTGCAGTTGACGGACTTTGAGCGAGGGCGTATAGTGGGCATGCGGGAGGCCGGGAGGACGTACCGCCGAATTGCTCAACACGTGGGGCGTGAGGTCTCCACAGTACATCGATGTTGTAGCCAGTGATCGGCGGAAGGTGCACGTAACCGTCGACCTGGGACCGGACCGCAGCGACCCACGAATGCACGCCAAGACCGTAGGATCCTACGCAGTGCCGTAGGGGACCACACCGCCACTTCCCAGCAAATTAGGGACACTGTTGCTCCTGGGGTATCGGTGAGGACCATTCGCAACCGTCTCCATGAAGCTGGGCTACGGTCCCGCACACCGTTAGGCCGTCTCCCGCTCACGCCCCAACATCGTGCAGCCCGCCTCCAGTGGTGTCGCGACAGGCGTGAATGGAGGGACGAATGGAGACATGTCGTCTTCAGCGGTTAGAGTCGCTTCTGCCTTGGTGCCAATGATGGTCGTATGCGTGTTTGGCGCCGTGCAGGTGAGCGCCACAATCAGGACTGCATACGACCGAGCCACACAGGGCCAACACCCGGCATCATGGTGTTGCATTGTGCATGCTTTGTTGCCTGTGTCTATGTGCCTGTGGTTCTGTCAGTGTGATCATGTGATGTATCTGACCCCAGAAATGTGTCAATAAAGTTTCCCCTTCCTGGGACAATGAATTCACGGTGTTCTTATTTCAATTTCCAGGTGTGTATGTTCTAATATCCTGCTGCATATCGACGTTACCGATATGGGCCTCTAATTTAGTGGATTACTCCTACCACTTTTCTTGAATATTGGTGTGACCTGTGCTACTTTCGAGTCTTTGGGTACGGATCTTTCGTGGAGCGAACGGTTGTATAGGATTGTTAAATATGGAGCTAATGCAACAGGATACTCTGAAAGGAACCTAATTGGTATACAATCTGGTCTAGATGACTTGATTTTATTAAGTGATTTGAGTTGCTTCACTTCTTCAAGGATATTTACTTGTACGTTACTCATGTTGGCAGCTGTTCTCGATTCGAAATCTGGGATATTTACTTAGTATCCGTTTGTGAAGGCATTTCAGAAGGCTGTGTTTAGTAATTCTGCTTTGGCAGCACTGTCTTCTATAGTATCTTCATTTTTATCGCGCAGAGAAGGCATTGATTGTTTTTTGCCGCTAAAGTACTTGACATACGACCAGAAACTTTCTGGATTTTCTGCCAGGTTTCAAGACAAAGTTTCGTTGTGGAAACTGTTATAGGTGTGAACTCCGCGCTAAATTTCGAGCTCTTGTAAAGGATCGCGAATCTTTGGGATTTTGCGTCTGTTTAAATTTGTCATGTCTGTTTCGTTGTTCGTGCAACAGTGTTCTAACCCGTTTTGTGTACCAAGGAGGATCAGCTCCATTGTTTGTTTATGTGGTATAAATCTCTCATACGCTGCCGATACTATTTATTTGAATTTAAGCCACATCTGCCCTACAATTGTATTATTAATTTGGAATGTGTGAAGATTCTCTCTCAGGAAGGCATCAACTGAACTTTTATCTGCTTTTTTGAACAGGTATATTTTTCGCTCAGTTTTCGAGGATTTGGGGATTACAATATTCAATCTCGCTACGACACCCGTGTGTTCACTAGTCCCTATATCGGTTCTGATGCTCTTTATTTACTCAGGATTATTTGTTGCTAAGAGATCAAGTATGTTTTCACAACCGTTTAATATTCGCGTGGGCTCATGAACTAACCGCTCGAAATAATTTTCAGAGGATGCGTTTAGCAATATTTCGGATGATATTTTATGCGTACTTCCGGAATTAAACATATATTTTCACCAACATATCGAGGATACATTAAAGTCACCACCAACTATTATCGTATGAGTCGGGTCCATGTTTGAACATTTCAGCAACTGCATCATCTGAACTGGGAGGTAAGTAAAAGAATTCAATTATTATTTTATTCCTCTGCCCATACTAACTCACAGGAAGTATCTACTTCAATTTCGCGACAAGTTAAACTACTTCTGAAAGCAACAAACACGCCACCGCCAACCGTGTTTAGCCTATCTTTTCGGAACACCGTTAGGTTCAAGAATTCCTCTGAACACAATGGTACGTAATATCAGAGGTTATCAGTCACCTACAACTTAGAACTACTTAAACCTAACCAACTTAAGGACATCACAAACATCCATGCTCGAGGCAGAATTCGAACCTGCGACCGTAGCAGTCTCGCAATTCCAGACTGAAATACGTAGAACGACTCAGCACAGCGGCTGGTACACCGTTAAGTTCTTCGCAAAAATTTCTGCTGAGCTTATATCGGATTTTAGCCAGCTTTCAGTGCCTCTAACGGTTTGAGAATCAGTGCTTTCCATTAGCGCTTGGAGCTCTGGTACTTTCCCAACACAGATACGATAATTTACAACTATTATAGCAATGGTTCCTGTATCTACGTTCCTCCTGTGTTCAGATTGCACCCTTTGTGACTGAAGGCCTTCTTGTGTTTTCCCGAGACGCTCTAACCTAAAAAACCGCCCAATCCACGCCAAAAAGCCCCTGCTACCCGGGTAGCCGCCTCCTGCGTATAGTGGACACCTGACCTATTCAGCGTACCCCCAAACCCAACCACCCGTTGGCGCAAGTCGAGCAATCTGCAGCCTCCACGCTCGCGGTACCGTCTGAGCCTCTGATTCAGACCCACCACTCGGCTGTGTACCAGAGGTCCGCAATCGATCCCGTCGACTATGCTGCAAATGGTCAGCTCTGTTTTCATCTTGGAAGCAAGACTGGCAGCCTTATCGAAAGTGACACACATCATTGGTACCGACGTGAGCAGCCTCCTACAGTTGGCTGCACCCTGAGCTCTTCGTGGCATCTGGGGGGACACTTTCCACATCTGGAATGACTCCACCCGCTATGCCCACGGAAAGCACACTGGTTTTCTTACCCTCCTTGTCAGCAAGGCCCGAAGGGACCCCGTAACGCGCCTAACGTTGGAGCTCCCAAATACCAATAAGCCCACCCTCTGCGATTGCCCGGATCTTGCAGGCTGAGTGGTTTCCTCTGAAACAGGACAGGTGACAGCATCCGGCTCATCGACAGTGTCAGCCACAGATAGCGCTTGGAACTTGTTTGCCAGACAAACCGGGGAGGCCTTACGTGCGGCCGCTTGGGAAGTCTTTTGCCGCCTGCTTCGCCCTGGGGCGAAGTGTGATGTCAGAAGTGTGTGCCACCACTAAGTTTGAGTGACAGAGGAACCTTACCAGCCACCCTACCTCGAGACTATGACTCTCGACTTCCTCAGGGTTGCAGTTTTGTCGACAGACAGCATCAGTATGGAGTGGGTGATTGCATTAACTGTTCTTTTTTTTTTCCCTGAAAGTATCACGTAGAGTCAGTCCTTCTTTTACCAGCTATTCAGTTCTGTTTTCATGTGTGACATATTACAAGTAAACTCAGACTGTGATTTGAGGATGTGTAAATATGAACGTTATTTTTCCCTATCATCAATGGGTGTGGTTCAAGGTCCGGAAGGATGTAAGATGTAACACGGTCGCAGAACCGTCTGAGCCTCTGATTCAGACCCATCATTCGGCTCTGTACCAGAGGTCAGCAATCGATCCTGTCGACTATACTGCAAATGGAGGGGAAGATGAGTTTTGCTTAGAAGTCAGAATTTTGTGGTTATTTCACACCACTTTGAATGGGGAATGTATTCCATTTCGAGTAATATAGGTGGCTCACTACGTTTAAGCGCAAACGTAGTAGTCATGTGTAGATGCTCAAGCGGAGAAGTTCAAATGGTTCAAATGGCTCTGAGCACTATGGGACTAAACTTCTGTGGTCATCAGTCCCCTAGAACTTAGAACTACTTAAACCTAACCAACCTAAGGACATCACACACATCCATGCCCGAGGCAGGATTCGAACCTGCGACAGTAGCAGTCGCGCGGTTCCGGACTGAGCGCCTAGAACCACTAGACCACCGCGGCCGGCACAAATTTCTCTTTGTATGCTTTACTGCTTGTTCGGTGTAGATGTTAAATGACATCGAGTGTATGCTACCTGAATATCTCACTCCCATCTTCAAATTGCACAACTAGCAATCCAGCAAATGGTGTAGCATAATTTACGTGCTTCAACAAGATTTGTCCTTTTATGGGGTGGGGCTCTGAAATACATGTCCAGTCTCAGTACTCCTCCACTCTTTTTATCGGAGAACAGCAAAATTAATATTTCCGTGCATATATGGCAAAAATTCAAACTTTCATTTAGCACAACATAGTTACTCAAGTATTCACATGTTACCAGTAGTAGAGGAACATGTAGGAATGAGCGGGAAATGTCGTTAGAGTGTATTCTGGGATTGGAGAAGTATGAGGAAGGAAAAATATTGCAAACTTTTCATGACTCTACGCCTTCTCTCTTGAGATAACACTTTTAAATGATGAATGGTGCCCAGAGGAAAGTTGGTACCTCACAGCTTCTCTGGACAATAACATTCCATCTAGGCATAATTTGAGGCGTTTATGTAAAAGTCCAATTTCAGAAGCTTCTCTCTCCTGGGGCGCCTGATTCAAATGCTTTAATATTGTCATTGTCCATCTCAACAGAAGGTGCAGTGTAGGTGATTTCCCCAGTTTTAATTCCTTGGACGCTGCTTTGAAGACCTACAAAAACTCTCATGTTTAAAAAACAATAAAATAAACGATTGCGTATGAGAATTACAGTACTAGAATAGCGACCATATAGTGAAAAGTTCTTTCACCAACATGATATCAGTTCCTTCTTTTCGGGCTATTTCTCCCTTCTCAGAGAGCTGCTCGCACATAGACATTCTATCATTTTCAGCTACTTATTCCAACGACTATCGTTAGACTTGCTCACTTATCTGTCAAGAGCATTAACAAGTCCACTTTTCGTTACGTAAGTGACTCATTCTTTCGCCGTAATCAAAAGACCATGCACCTTAGGTCAATTGACTCATATATACTCCGCATTAAAATTATTTCGTAGCCCTGTATTTAGCATACGGCAGAAACAGCTCATTTGTGAATATACCGCAACGACAGTGTTGGTACCTTGATCAGTCGTGTACTGCATGTCTTTCAAAGCAGAGTGGTGGATACCAAGAGACATAAATAGTTCAAACAATTCTCTTAGAATGGTACCGCCAGTTTTTGGTTCACCTGGAAATTGAGTTGTAAATAAAACGCGAAATCTGAGATTCCAGTCAATGAAACAGGAGACAGTACATGTCAGATTGTTGTTTCTTCTTGCTCTGGATGTCCACATGTGTGTAGTTGCTGAGTATCTACCTTCTGTTATATGAGTAGTTACCTAAGGCATAATTATACACTCCTGGAAATTGAAATAAGAACACCGTGAATTCATTGTCCCAGGAAGGGGAAACTTTATTGACACATTCCTGGGGTCAGATAATCACATGATCACACTGACAGAACCACAGGCACATAGACACAGGCAACAGAGCTTGCACAATCTCGGCACTAGTACAGTGTATATCCACCTTTCGCAGCAATGCAGGCTGCTATTCTCCCATGGAGACGATCGTAGAGATGCTGGATGTAGTCCTGTGGAGCGACTTTCCATGCCATTTCCACCTGGCGCCTCAGTTGGACCAGCGTTCGTGTTGGACGTGCAGACCGCGTGAGACGACGCTTCATCCAGTCCCAAACATGCTCAATGGGGGACAGATCCGGAGATCTTGCTGGCCAGGGTAGTTGACTTACACCTTCTAGAGCACGTTGGGTGGCACGGGATACATGCGGACGTGCATTGTCCTGTTGGAACAGCAAGTTCCCTTGCCGGTCTAGGAATGCTAGAACGATGGGTTCGATGACGGTTTGGATGAACCGTGCACTATTCAGTGTCCCCTCGACGATCACCAGAGGCGTACGGCCTGTGTAGGAGATCGCTCCCCACACCATGATGCCGGGTGTTGGCCCTGTGTGCCTCGGTCGTATGCAGTCCTGATTGTGACGCTCACCTGCACGGCGCCAAACACGCATACGACCATCATTGGCACCAAGGCAGAAGCGACTCTAACCGCTGAAGACGACACGTCTCCATTCGTCCCTCCATTCACGCCTGTCGCGACACCACTGGAGGCGGGCTGCACCATTTTGGGGCGTGAGCGGAAGACGGCCTAACGGTGTGCGGGACCGTAGCCCAGCTTCATGGAGACGGTTGCGAATGGTCCTCGCCGATACCCCAGGAGCAACAGTGTCCCTAATTTGCTGGGAAGTGGCGGTGCGGTCCCCTACAGCACTGCGTAGGATCCTACGGTCTTGGCGTGCATCCGTGCGTCGCTGCGGTCCGGTCCCAGGTCGACGGGCACGTGCACCTTCCGCCGACCATTGGCGACAACATCAATATACTGTGGAGACCTCACGCCCCACGTGTTGAGCAGTTCGGCGGTACGTCCACCCGGCCTCCCGCATGCCCACTATACGCCCTCGCTCAAAGTCCGCCAACTGCACATACGGTTCACGTCCACGCTGTTGCGGCATGCTACCAGTGTTAAAGACTGCGATGGAGCTCCGTATGCCACGGCAAACTGGCTGACACTGACGGTGGCGGTGCACAAATGCTGCGCAGCTAGCGCCATTCGACGGCCAATACCGTGGTTCCTGGTGTGTCCGCTGTGCCGTGCGTGTGATCATTGCTTGTACAGCCCTCTCACAGTGTCAGGAGCAAGTATGGTGGGTCTGACACACCGGTGTCAATGTGTTCTTTTTTCCATTTCCAGGAGTGTATGTCGTAGGCTTATGGCTCATTCTGCCATGTACCGCGACACAGTTGTGGTGTGAGATATAATGGCCTTTGCAGAGTCAACTAACGCCTGAATAAGATCCATAAGTCCTTCATCTCCCATAGTTGCGTACAACGTTACGTCTCCTACACACATAGCCGCACATTTATCGACAGTTATCTCCTGAGCAGGTTTAGAAAGTCGTTTCACGTCCAGACAACACCCTTGTTTATTAGACACACATGGATGGCGAGAAATGTGCGAAGTGCCACTTCACCTTTCAGCATGAGAGTAAATTTCACTGTACAGCGAACAGCAAAGAAAACGAACGTTCTTCCTAACGCCATTCACAATCGGTTTTAACAAGGTCCAAACTGAACTTTAAGATTCGTTTCAGGCTGTGTGGTTCTCTAATCACCACTGATTAGTTTTTTCTTTGATTTCCGTTTCTATTGACATGCGCTCCTTCTTCAGCAAACCACATTAGTTTCCTCGCTCGTTTTGTGCGTTACGACAAAACTGAAATACCACCACCCCACTAAACAATGCTCTACTCACCGCTCGTAGCACATAGTTTGCAACTGCGTTCAATAATACTAACAGCATGTGGGCCGCAGCACTGGTACAGTGACGTCACGGCCTCGCTCAATGCGGAGCACTGAGGCTGCGGCCAATGGGGGGTGTCTCAATCGCAACTCTGCTGAGCCACTGGCATGCAGGCGCTTTCGCAACAGCACTGTTCGGCCCTTGGTGTGACGTCAGGGACTCGCTCGGCACAGCTATTCGTGAAAGAAATGTACAACTGCTGACATGGAGCCAGTCTGCCATTGGTGTGATCCAAATACTGATTAGCAATTTTTCAGATCTTTTATGGTGCACCAACGAACCTGCAGTCTTTCAGAAACAAAGTCTGATACTCAATTAACTATACAGCATAATGCGACTGCCGATCATGTTATGCACTTGCCTGAGGAAAATTACATTGGAGCCATTTTTGTAACTTGGCGTTTATCACGAACACCGACCTGGGGTAATAGAAATTAACAACAGGAATCAACAAGCAATACTTGTTTTATTCAATTGACGTTACTGAGCTGACTACATGCTGGAAAGTAGTTGGTGATCACGACTATTTTCTGTACATTCTCTACTTTCCTGCCACCGTCCGCAGCTCGTGGTCGTGCGGTACCGTTCTCGCTCTTCCTTACACTTTCGCAAGCAGGCAAGGTAACAGTTACAGGTCGCAACTTCCATTCGCTCATTCACCTTCCCGAGACGTTGTTGCTATTATTGGATGGGGACCACTTATACTCTGGTCACTCCAAGTGTGGTTGAAGTTTAACGTCATACCAGAGACATTTCTATTTACAACAAAAAAAAAATACAAGAAACGCTACCTCAGTTCGTTGCATCGGCCAACAGTGTAAGATAAATAGCTTTCCTCATACAAGAATGAGCAGCACCGTTAATTCAGAGCAAAATGGAAGCGAAGTTGTCATGTCAATAGCAGAGCGTGCTGAATCACACGAGATCGACCTTACTCATGAGTTCTCCCAGTAAAGATATTGCAAAATTGTGAACCAGAAGCGTACATCTCTCTTCCCTCCCTTCCACAATGTTGTCGTTGTGGTCTTTAGTCTGAAGACTGGTTTGATGCTGCTGCCCAAGATAGTCTATTATGTGCAAGCCTCTTCAGCACTGCACAGATAATGCAATGTACATCATTTTGGACGTGCTAACTGTATTCATAACTTGTCTCCCTCTACAATTTGAACACCCCAACACGCACATATACACACTTCTCTCCATTACCAAACTGACAAGTCCTTGATGCCTCAGGAAATGCGTTATGAAACGAAGTTATGCCATAAATTTCATGTTTTCCCCAGTGCGATTCAGTATCTTCTTATCAGTTATTCGATCTGTAGAGCCACACTATTTTTCGGCGCTGCTGAAAAAAATTGTGATGTTGCCATGGCTGTTGCAAAAGATATTGAGAGAGGGCCAGCTCAGTGCCGACTAATCACAATTACGTCAGATGCAGCAATGCCACTGGCAGATTTCCACATTTTGCTCCAGGAAAGGGGTTGGCACCGCCATAACGACGACGCAGCAGAAAGGCGTTGGTAGGCCAGTTACTACACATCCAATCAACAGACGTCTTATGGCAGGGCCGGCCAAACGCTGCACAGTGTGCAGACGTGCGGAAGTGCTGCACATGTGTGCTACCGCGAGCGACAGCGACATCTGTTATTAGACATGTGTCCTAAGTGGACGGCGGTACCTCCACTTCCCTGTGGTACAAGCAAGAGCGCAACATATCCAGTCTCGTTTACCCTTGGTGACCGTAACCTTAACAGAGAAGTACTGAGAAATGGCAAGTGCTGTGAAAAAGCAAAGGACGGGAGATCTATGTTCTCAGTCGTTTAAAAATGACTGGAAACTGGAATTCTTTTTTGTAGCCGTTGCTGAAAACTCAGTGTTTGCTGTGCCGTCGAATAATAGGCGTCCGGTGTAAGTTTTCAATTGAAAGACATTACAATACATATCACAAAGACGAGTGTAGTGTACTCAACAATGAAGAACGGCAAGCAAAATTAAATGTCTTTCAAAAAATGGATGAGACACATCAACTCGATTTTACTGTACGTCAAAGTAACTGATGCTTCTTGAACTCTTAGTTTATTGTGTTAAATGTATGACTGTTTTACTGTACGCTGTACAATGTACTGTTTTCAATTTTCCAGAATGACAACCACACTAAATCTTCACTGCGATCAAGTTTGAAAATCGCATTAAGAATTGCACAATCTGGGAAACCCTTTTCCGAAGGGGAGTTTGTGAAAGGGTGTCTGATTGATGCTGCAGAAGTTGTGTGCCAGACGACCGTTAGCGGGCTTCAAGAAATCAGTCTAGCCAAACAAACAGTGACAAGACGTATCAGTGCTATGGGCGGCGATCTGCACAGGCAGCTAATAAATAAGGCTACTTACTTTGTGGCTTTCTCTGTTGCGCTCGATGAAGCAACAGATCTTACAGATACAGCTCAGGTTGTGTTATACATACGAGGTATCGATAACGCACTTTGTGTAACAGAGGAGCGACATCTGTGCGTAGAAACATGCACTACATGAACGCTGACGGCTGCGGCGTGCACGCGGTGACCCGGAAGTTGCACATGTGAAGGAGCACCACACGCGTGCAGAATTTCTGGCCGGCCCTGTCTTATGGTGTACATGGTTACAAGCAGTGATTTGCAAAGCAAGAACGCTCTGTCCCAACATAAATTACCATTACTTTCAGTCAAAGGTGTATCAGTCTGGTAGCTACTATTTAAGATTGGAGGTGTATGCCGCTCCACGAGACAACATGAGGCTACAAGCAGCCACCACGGGATTTGACCTCCAGTAACTGTGGGACCCTGCTGCTGGTTTTAAGATCACTGCTGTGAGCTTAGCATCTTCTAGCTTTTGTCCAACTACCAGATGCAACCAGCATTCAGCCGTAGGAAGTAGTCGTTTAAGACAATGGCCACCTGTTGCGTCACTTCCTTAACACTCGCTGTCTTCAGCACACACTATGGAGGACGTTGCACCACAGAATGTTCTACTTTGTTCTTCAGTAAAATGCATGACTAATAGTGAAATTCATATGAGCAGCCATGTATCATCATTCCGACAACAATCCACTACGTCAATTCAAACCTCCACATGTAGAGGTCATCCATCCTGGACCTCCACATTTTGATGTCAGAAGTGTGTGTCTCGTCTAAATTTCAGGGACAAGGGAACCTTACCAGCCACCCTACCTCGAGACGATGACTTTCGACTAACTCAGGGTTGCAGTTTCGTCGATACACAGCATCAGTGTGCAGTGGGTGAGTGCACTGACTGATCAATTTTTTTCCGGTGCGAGTATCACGTCGCGTCAGTGCACCTATAAGCAGCCTTTCAGTTCTGTTTTCATTTTTGACATGTGTCAAGTAAACTCAGACTGTGTTCTGAGGATGTGTAAATATGAGGGTTATTTTTGCCCTGGAAGTGTATAAGATGTTAATCATGAATAGCTTCTTATTAGGGGAAGATGAGATTTGTCGAAAGGTCGGAGTTTTGTGGTAGTTTTCTTCGTTTTTAATGGGCAATGTATTTCATAATGTGCAATAAATGTGGCTCACTGCGCTTAAGCACGTAAAGTAATAGTCACGAGTAGCCGCTCAAGTGGAGAACTTAAGTTACAGTAAGAGTTAGGATAGAATTAGGTTACGTGTCCTTGTAGTCGTACTGTTTTGTTCTCCTCGTTTGTTGTTTGCATAATTAATGAGGAATACCGTGACGGAGAGGTTGTGAATTTCTGCAGTCTGGACCAGGTGTGGAGCGAGGTCCCTGTGCCGATGATTTTTGTGTCTTGCAGAGTGCAACTGCCGACAGTAATTTTGCTGTAGATACCTAGGAGACGACGCAGAAAGCTATCAACATAGTTGATTGTACTGCACATGTTTTGGGTACTGAAATGGTAGGGACGCATTTAGTATTTCCGAAGGCCGCAGATTCGGTACCATCTGTGACGGCACGGCCTCCATAGAAGGTGGGAGGAGGGGAAAGAGGAAAAGTGTTTGTAAGGTTTATGATCGACCCAACAAGGCTTGTGCCAGTGGATCAGAAGATTGACAAAGTGACAACTTGAGGTCTTGTCACTGGTATAGAATTTCCAGAACAGGGTTTATATTCATATTTTAAGTTTTAGGACCCTTCTTACATGTAAATATAAAGTATGTTGTGCGTAAAAGGCAACGAAAACAACGAAACCCGTATATCTTTGAGTTGTTGATATAATACGCTCCCCTTTTGTAGTACACGTTATGAAAAATCCTTTGGTACTGCTTGGTATTCCTAGAATACGTTCCAAAAATTCAAACTTTCATTTAGGGCAACATGTGTTTTCAAGGATTCATTTGTTACCAGTTGTGGAGGAACATGTAGGAATGAGCGACTCTTCTATTTCAGAACATTAAATGTTATTTTTGTAGCTTCCCTAAGAGCAGAGTAAATTCAGATAAGAAAAATCCTTATGTTTTAAAAGCTACAAAATAAACGATTGCTGTAAAATGTTCTTTCATCAGCGTGTTATCAGTTCCTTCATTTTGGGCTATTTCTCCCTTCTCAGAGAGATTCTCGCACCAATACTTTCTAACATTGTCTGCTGCTTATTTCAGCGACTATCGTTAGGCTAACTCACTTATCTATCAAGGTCATTAAGAAGATTACTTTTCTTTACGTAAGAGATGTGTTCTTTCGCCGCAGTCGAAAGGCCATGAATTGACGCATATATACTCCACATTACATTTATTTCGTAGCCCTGTATTTAGTATATGGCAGGAACAGTTCAATCGCGCAGTGCAACGACAATGTTGGTAACAAGATCAGTCGTGTGCTGTATGGTTCAAATGGCGCTGAGCATTCTGGGACTTAACTTCTGAGGTCATCAGTCCCCTAGAACTTATAACTACTTAAACCTAACTAATTTAAGGACAACACACACATCCATGACTGAGGCAGGACTCGAACCTGCCACCGTAGCGGTCGAAGGGTTCCAGACTGAAGCACACAGAACAGCTCGTCCACTCCGGCCGGCGTGTGCTGTACGACTTTCAAAGTTGAGTGGTCGATACCAAGAGACATAAATCGTCTAAACAATTTTCTTAGGATATTACCGACGGTTTTTGGTTGATCTGGAAACTGGGTTGTACACAAAATGCGAGATCTGTGAGTCCAGTCACTAAAACAAGAGACAGTACATGTCAGTTAATGGTTTCTTCTCGCGCTGGACGTCCACATGTCCGTAGTTGTCCACACAAGACCCCTGTTTATTAGACATACATGGATGGAGATAAATGTGCGAAGTGCCACTAGACCCTTCAGCATGAGAGTAAATTTCTCCGCACTGCGAACAGCTAACAAAATGAACATTTTTCGGAACGCCATCCACAATAGGCTTTAACATGGTCCAAACTGAACTTTTAAGATTCGTTTCAAGCAGTGTGGTTATCTACTCACCACTGATTTGTTTTTCTTTCACTTCCCTTTTTCTTAACATGCGCTCCTTCATCTGCAGACAACGTTTACTTTCCGTGCTCATTTTCTGCGTTACGAAAAAAATGAAGAAATCCCATCACTCCACTAAACAGTGCTCTACTGACCTCTCGTAGCCCGTAGCTCGCAACTGCGGTGAGTGCTACCAGCAGCCTGTAGACCGCAGCACAAGAGTGCTTCCACACGGCACTGGTGGAGTGACGTCACGGGCTCGCTCAGTGCGGAGTAGTGAGTCCACGGCCTGTGGGCTGCGTCTCCTTGCGCAACTTTGCGGTGCCTGAGGCATACAGGTTCTTTCGCAACCGCACTGCCGGCCGTTTGGGTGACGTCAGGGACTCGCTCGGCCCGAGACTGCTGCAGTCCAGTGCGGTGGCAGCTCGCCTGCCGGGCCTTTGAGCACGACTCTGCACTGTGCGGCCCGTCGGACCTCCATGTGGCTGCCCCGGTTGAACCTGCAGCGCGAGGCAAAGCTCGCGCGTCTGTCATGGCTACTGTCCTGGACGGGCTGCACCTCGATCCTCACGTCTGCTACAAAGAGCACAACCAGGGCTCACAATGAGATGTTCGTCACCGACCGATTGACATCATACAAGCCAACTGCGACGTCACTCCAGCAGTGGCAGAATCAATTCCCACGGGCAGCCACGTCACTGAACTAACATAACCTCTTATCCTCAAAACAACGTTACCTGTCCAATTTTAAGTTAGTCTATCAGGAACAAATATCTCCCATGTCAATGAAAATGATTTGTCAAACTGTTTACTAAAACATTTTAAATTGAGTATTGTTTTTTCTTGTATACACTAATTTTGTAATTTTGTTGTACTGACGACTGGAATGGCTACTCATGTAACAGACAGTATCGTAGTCAAATGTGTCGTAGGAAAATGTAAGACACAAAGAAAATTTTTCTTTCTTTATGTTTATGAAATATGTGTCTACCAGAAAGTCCACAAATGTTAATAAGTAATTGTAATACTTTCTACGATAATGAAGAACAGAGAAGCCTTCACATTTTTTCTGTGATCACCTAGGGACGCCTTCCTGTTTCGTATCATCCTTTGTTCTTCAGCTTTCTCATCTCTCTTGTTAGCTCTTGTTGTTGTTGTTGTGGTCTTCAGTCCAGAGTCTGGTTTGATGCAGCTCTCCATGCTACTCTATCCTGTGCAAGCTTCTTCATCTCTCAGTACGTACTGCAACATACATGCATCTGAATCTGTTTAGTGTATTCATCTCTTGGTCTCCCTCTAAAATTTTTACCCTCCACTCTGCCCTCCAATACTCAATTGGTGATCCTTCGATGTCTCAGAACATGTCCTACCAAACGATCCCTTCTTTTAGTCAAGTTGTGCCACAAGCTCCTCTTCTCCCCAGTTCTATTCAATACCTCCTCATTAGTTATGTGATCAACCCATCTAATCTTCAGCATTCTTCTGTAGCACCACATTTCGAAAGCTTCTATTCTCTTCTTGTCTAAGCTATTTATCGTCCAGGTTTCACTTCCATACATGGCTACACTCCATACAATAACTTTGAGAAACGACTTCCTGACACTTGAATCAATACTTGATGTTAACAAATTGCTCTTCTTCAGAAACGCTTTCCTCCCATTGCCAGTCTACATTTTGTATCCTCTCTACTTCGACATTCATCGGTTATTTTGCTCTCCAAATAGCAAAACTACTTTACTACTGTAAGTGTGTCATTTGCTAATCTAATTCCTTCAGCATCACCCGACTTAATTCGACTACATTCCATTATCCTCGTTTTGCTTTTGTTGATGTTCATCTTATACCCTCCTTTCAAGACACTGTCCATTCCGTTCAACTGCTCTTCCAAGTCCTTCGCTGTCTCTGACAGAATTACAATGTCATCGGCGAAACTCAAAGTTTTTGTTTCTTCTCCATTGATTTTAATACCTACTCCGATTTTTTCTTTTGTTTCCCTTATTGCTTGCTCAATATACAGATTGAATAACGTCGGGGAGAGGCTACAAGCCTGTCTCACTCCCTTTCCAACCACTGCTTCTCTTTCATACCCCTCGACTCTTATAACTGCCATCTGCCTTCTGTACAAATTGTAAATAGCCTTTCGCACTCTGTATTTTATCCCTGCCACCTTCAGAATTTGAAAGAGAGTATTCCAATCAACATTGTCAAAAGCTTTCTCTAAGTCTACAAATGCTAGAAACGTATTTTTTCCTTTCCTTAATTTTCTTCTAAGATAAGTCGTAGGGTCAGTATTGCCTCACGTGTTACATCATTTCTACGGAATCCAAACTGATCTTACCCGAGGTCGGCGTTTTATCAGGACTGGATCTCCCAAGATTGTCAGTAGTTCTAATGGAATGTTGTCTACTCCGGGGGCCTTGTTTCGACTCAGGTCTTTCAGTGTTCTGTCAAACTCTTCACGCAATATCATATCTCCCATTTCAACTTCATCTACATCCTCTTCCATCTCATCAAGTACATCGCCAATGTATATGCCCTCTATATACTCCTTCCACCTTTCTGCTTTCCCTTCTTTGCTTAGAGCTGGTTCCCATGAAAGCTCTTGATATTCATACAAGTGCTTCTCCTTTCTCCAAAGGTCTCTCTAATTTTCCTGTTGGCAGTATCTATCGTACTATTAGCGAGATAAGCCTCTACATCCTTACATTTGTCCTCTAGCCATTCATGCTTAGCCATTTTGCACTTCCTATCGATCTGATTTTTGAGACATTTGTATTCCTTTTTGCCTGTTTCATTTACTGCATTTTTATATTTTCTCCTTTCATCAATTGAAGTCAATATTTCATCTGTTACCCAAGGGTTTCTACTAGCCCTCATATTTTTACCTATTTGATCCTCTGCTGCCTTCACTATTTCATCCCTCAAAGATCCACTTTCTTCTCCTACTGTATTTCTTTCCCCCATTCCTGTCAATTGTTCCCTTATGCTCTCCCTGAAACTCTGTACAACTTCTGGTTCTTTCAGTTTATCCAGTTCCCATCTCCTTAATTTCCCACATTTTTGCAGTTTCTTCAGTTTTAATCTACAGTTCATAACCAATAAATTGTGGTCAGAGTCCACATCTGCCCCTGGAAATGTCTTACAACTTAAAACCTGGTTCCTAAATCTCTGTCTTACCATTATATAATCTATCTGAAACCTGTCAGTATCTCCAGGCTTCTTCCATGTATACAGCCTTCAAAAATTTTCGTCTCTCTTCACTACCTGAATAATTTCTTTTATCTCATGATACACTTCATCAATTTCTTCGTCATCTGCAGAGCTAGTTGGCATATAAACTTGTACTACTGTAGTAGATGTGGGCTTCGTATCTATCTTGGCCACAATAATGCATTCACTTTGCTGTTTGCAGTAGCTTACTCGTACACCTACCTTTTTATTCATTATTAAACCCACTCCTGCATTACCCTTATTTGATTCTGTATTTATAACCCTGTATTCACCTGACCAAAAGTCATGTTCCTCCTGCCACCGATTTTCACTAATTCCTACTATATCTAACTTTAACCTATCCACTTCCCTTTTTAAATTTTCTAACCTACTTGACCGATTAAGTGATCTGACATTCCACGCTCCGATCTGTAGAACGCCAGCTATTTTACTCCTGATAACGACGTACTCCTGAGTGGTCCCCGGCCGGAGATCCGAATGGGGGACTATTTTACATCCGGAATATTTTACCCCAGAGGACGCCATCATCATTTGACCATACAGCAAATCTGTATGTCCTAGGGAAAAATTACGGCTGTAGTTTCCCTTGCTTTCAGCCGTTCGCAGTACCAGAACAGCAAAGCCATTTTCGTTAATGTTGCAAAGCCAGATCACTCAGTCATCCAGACTGTTGCCCCTGCAACTACTGGAAAGGCTGCTGCCCCTCTTCAGGAACCACACGTTTGTCTGGCCTCTCAACAGATATCCCACAGTTCTGGTAGCACCTATGGTACGGCTATATGTATCGCTGAGGCACGCTAGCCACCACACCAACGGCAAGGTCCATGGTTCTTGGGGGAAGACAGAATAGCATACATAAGGTAAAAATTTCTTTCATCAACATATTGTCAGTTCCTTCATTTTGGTCTATTTCTCTCTTCTTTGACAATGTTGACAAGCTTTTGATAATGTTGACTGGAATACTCTTTTTCAAATTCTAAAGGTGGCAAGGGTAAAATACAGGGAGCGAAAGGCTATTTACAATTTGTACAGAAACCAGATGGCAGTCATAAGTGTCGAGGGGCATGAAAGGGAAGCAGTGGTTGGGAAGGGAGGGCGACAGGGTTGTAGCCTATCCCCGATGTTATGCAATCTGCATATTGAGCAAGCAGTAAAGGAAACAAAAGAAAAATTCGGAATGGGTATTATAATACATAGAGAAGAAATAAAAACTTTGTGGTTCGCCGATGACACTGTAATTGTGTCACAGAAAGCAAAGGACTTGGAAGAGCAGATGAACGGAATGGACAGTGTCTTGAAAGGTGGATATAAGATGAACATCAACAAAAGCAAAACGAGGATAATGGAATGTAGTCGAATTAGGTCGGGCGATGCTGAGGGAATTAGGTTAGAAAATGACACACTTACAGTAGTAAAGGATTTTTGCTATTATGGCAGCAAAGTAACTGATGATGGTCGAATTAGAGAAGATATAAAATGTAGACTGGCAATGGCAAGGAAAACGTTTCTGAAGAAGAGCAATTTGTTAATATCGAGTATTGATTTAAGTGTTAGGAAGTCGTTTCTGACAGTATTTGTATGGAGTGTAGTCATGTATGGAAGTGAAAGGTGGACGATAAATAGTTTGGACAGGGGGAGAATAGAAGCTTTCGAAATGTGGTGCTACAGAAGATGGTTGAAGATTACGTGGGTTGATGAACATTACTAATGAAGAGGTATTGGATAGAATTGGGGAGAAGAGGAGTTTGTGGCACAACTTGACAAGAAGGAGGGACCAGTTGGTAGGACATGTTCTGAGGCATCAGAGGATCACAAATTTTGGATTGGAGGGCAGCGTGGAGGGTAAAAATCGTAGAGGGAGACCAAGAGATGAATACACTAAGCAGATTCGGAAGGATGTAGGTTGCAGTAGGTACTGGGAGATGAAGGAACTTGCACAGGATAGAGTAGCATGGTGAGCTGCATCAAATCAGTCTCATGACTGAACACCACAACAACAACAACTCTCTTCTCAGAGAGCTTCTCGCACAAAGAGATTCAATCATTGCTAGCTGCTTATCCCAGCCAGTATCAATAGACTGGCTCAGTGGTCTATCAACAGCATTAAGAAGACCACAGTCGTGGGCATATGTCGTTCAAAGTAGAGTGGTGGATACCAAGATACATAAATCACCTAAACAATTCTCATCGTATGTTACCGCTCGTTTTTTGTTCGTCTGTAAACTGAGTTGTAAACAAAATGCGAGACCTGAGAGTGCAGTCAATGAAGCAGGAGACAGTATGTTGTGGTTGGCAGGAGAGCCAACCCGTATACCTAAATTACATGCGTTTTAACTCACGCAGCCTGGCGTGAGGTCTGGAACATGACAAGGGAATTAGAAGTGAGAAAAACGGACGTAGCAGGTGGAATACTTAACTTTAATCCATTAATGGAGAACGTCGCTCTTTATGGTACATAATTCACAATATCAATAGTGCGGATACTGGCGCCTTGCTAGGTCGTAGCAAATAACGTAGCTGAAGGTTATGCGAACTATCGTCTCGGCAATTGAGAGTGTAGAAGTCAGTGAACCATCGCTAGCAAAGTCGGCTGTACAACTGGGGCGAGTGCTAGGAAGTCTCTCTAGACCTGCCGTGTGGCGGCGCTCTGTCTGCAATCACTGATAGTGGCGACACGCGAGTCCGACGTATACTACCGGACCGCGGCCGATTTAAAGGCTACCACCTAGCAAATGTGGTGTCTGCCGGTGACACCACACAGTAAATGTCAGATAATTATTTCTTCTCGCACAGGATGTCCAAATGTCTGTATTCACCTTTTGTTAGATGATCAATTACCTCAGGCATAATTATATGTCGTAGGATTTTAGCACTTTCTGCCATGTACCGCGACACAGTTGTGGCGTGAGACATAATGGCCATTGCAGTGTACATTAACTTCCAAACAAGATCCATAAAATCTTCACACTTGAAGTTCCATACGACCTTGCGTCTCGTGCCAACATAGCCACTAATTTATCGAAGGTTATCTCCTCAGCTGGTTTAGAAAGTCGTTTCTCTTCCACATAAGACCCTTGTTTACTAGACAGGGATGGATGACTGGAAATATGCGAAGTGCCACTTGACCCTTCAGCATGAGAGTCAATTTCACCGCATAGCGAACAGTAAACAAAATTAACGGTTTTCCTAACGTCATCCGCGATAGGCTTTAACATGGTCCGAACTGAATCTGTAAAATTCGCTTCAGGCAGTGTGGTTCTTTACCTTTCACTTCCCTTTTTATTGAGATGTGCACCTTCTTCTCCAAACCACGTTACGTTCCGCTCTCATTTTGTGCGTTACGAAAGAAATGAAGAAATCCCACCACTCCACTAAACTCTTGCGGTTTAAGGCGCTGTAGTCATGGACTGTGAAGCTGGTCCCGGTGGAGATTCGAGTCCTCCCTCGGGCATCTACATCTACATCTACATCTACATGATTACTCTGCAAATCACATGTAAGTGCTTGGCAGTAGGTTCATCGTACCACAATCATACTATCTCTCTACCATTCCACTCGAGAACAGCACGCGGGAAAAACGAACACCTAAACCTTTCTGTTCGAGCTCTGATTTCTCTCATTTTGGTGATCATTCCTACCTATGGACGTTGGGCTCAACAAAATATTTTTGCATTCGGAAGAGAAAGTTGGTGACTGAAATTTCGTAAATAGATCTCGCCGCGACGAAAAACGTCTTTGCTTTGATGACTTCCATCCCAACTCGCGTATCATATCTGCCACACTCTCTCCCCTATTGCGTGATAATACAAAACGAGCTGACGTTTCTTGCACCCTATCGATGTCTTCTGTCAATCCCACCTGGCAAGGATCCCACACCGTGCAGCAATATTCTAACAGAGGGCGAACGACTGTAGTGTACACTGCCTTTTTACTGGACTTGTTGCATCTTCTTAGTATCCTGCCAATGAAACGCCTTCCCCACAATATTATCTCTGTTGTCTTTCCAACTGAAGTTGTTTGTAATTTTAACACCCAGGTACTTAGGTGAATTAACAGCCTTGAGAATTGTACTATTTATCGATTAATCGAATTCCAACGAATTTCTTTTGGAACTCATGTTGATCACCTCACACTTTTCGTTATTTAGCGTCAACTGCCACCTGACACACCATACAGCAATCTTTTCTAAATCGCTTTGCAACTGATACTGGTCTTCGGATGACAATACTAGACGGTAAATTACAGCAAACAGCTGTGAACAACCTAAATTAGGCTTATAATACCACAATTCTTCCAACACAATAACGGCTGCAGAATAATTAATCTTGTTGCTGTAAAATTTTATAGCAAGTTCATCAATCCTCTGTTGGTTGTTAGGAGCAAGGAAGGCGAGGCGTAGATCGTCCGGGTAATTTCGGATATGGGCCCAGTTGGCATAAAAAAATTCCAACGCAGACATTAGCTGTAAACAAATACCTTTATTCAGAATGTAACATTACCTTTCCTCTTACAAAACGTCATATACACTCTATTCCTTACAACAAATTTAACGTATTTTACTTCACTCTGAACATTATCGTTTTTCTCAGGTTCATCACCAGCAATTTGCAGTAAAATGGATTGGTACCTTGAAAAAGGAGATACTTTACTTTACATTCCTTCTCTAGATGTGTCCAGGATTTGACTTTAGATGTATCAGCACTTTGTTCAGGCTTAGAGTACGTAACAAACTTAAATCTATTCCTCCTACTATATTTACGCCATGGTACACCGGTTGACCTCTGAGGGTTCAAATCAAACGCACACATTTTATTACTACAAGCTATACGCAATTTTTCAAGTGCGCCCTGATCCTCAAATATTTTTTGTTACCATTATCGTCCAACGTTAGTCGATCAATCCTAACATTAACAATATAAACATTTGTTACAATTTTATTAATGATTACAGAACCATATTTATTACCAAAAAACATAAATTCTTCACTAATATCATAATGCTGAAGAGTAGAAAAGTTCTTTGGTTTTTCGTCATGTTTCTCCAAAATCTTTTCGACCCGTAGTCGTCAACAAACTCAAGGTGATGAAAATAACACAATTAATTCTTCGCCAGAGCACAGGAGAAGTGAAGACGCTTCACAATATCACTTTGACGACGGATGGGAAGTGCCACTGTCGTGCATGCCAGCGTACCTATTCGCAGCTGCAGGGGCATCCTCTGCGAGTGAAAACCCTGTGGTTGTGTGTGTTTGTCCTTGGGATAATTTAAGTTAAGTAGTGTGTAAGCTTAGAGTCGAATGACCTTAGCAGTTAAGTCCCATAAGATTTCACACAAATTTGACCATTTGAACTAAACTCTGCTCTGCACACCGCTCGCAGCCCGTAGCTCACAACTGCGGTCAGTCCTAACAACAGCTCGTAGGCCGCACCACGCCAGCGCTTGCGCAAGGCACTAGTGCAGTGACGTCACAGACTCGCTCAGTGCAGAGCAGTGAGGCCGTGGCCAGTGGGCTGAGTCTGCTGAGCCCGTGGCATACAAGTTGTTTCGCAACAGCACTGCTCGGCCCTTGGGGTGACGTCAGGGAGTCTCTCTGCGCGAAACTGCTGTATCCCAGGGCGGCCACACGACTCTGCACCGTGCGGCCTGTCGGACGTCCATGCGGCTGCCCCTGCTGAACCGGCAGCGCTACGCAAGCCTCGCACCGCTGTCATAGCTACGCTCTTGGACGGGCCCGCACCTCGATGCCCACCTCTGCTGCAAAGTGCACAACCAGATCTCGCTCTCAGCCGGTTGTCACCGTCGGATTGACATCATACAAGCCAACTGCGACGTCACTCCAGCAGTGGCTGCATCAATTCCAACCGGCAGACACGTCCCTGAACTGTCTTAACCTTGTTGTACACGACTTGAATGACTACTCATGTAACAGCCAGTATCGTAGTCAAATATATCGTAGGAAAATGTAAGACACCAAGAAAATTTTCCTTTCTTTATGTTTATGAAATATGTTTGTACCAGAAAGCTCACAAATTTTAATAAGTACACGTAATACGGGCCGATAATGAAGAATGCAGAAGCCTTCACATTTTTTCTACGATCGGCTGGGAGATGCCTTCCTGTTTCGTATCGTCCTTTGTTCTTCAGCTTTC
This sequence comes from Schistocerca gregaria, assembly GCF_023897955.1. Taxonomy (NCBI): domain Eukaryota; kingdom Metazoa; phylum Arthropoda; class Insecta; order Orthoptera; family Acrididae; genus Schistocerca; species Schistocerca gregaria. The sequence goes on along the minus strand of NC_064931.1, from coordinate 395,862,814 downwards.
GCTATGTATACATCTATCCTGTTGCCTATTAAGAACCATGAGTATACGAGAGGCGTTTGAAAAGTCCGTGCAAAATAAAAACTGCTTACATGTCTGAGGTAACCCTTTTTTATGTTTCAACATAGTCTCCTTTTAGACTTATACACCTCGTCCAACGTTGTTGTAATTTGCTGATCCCTTCAGACTAATAGGAATTGTCCAAGTCTGCAACATAGCTAATAGTTGCTACAATCACCTCCTCGTTTGAATAAAATCTGTGTCCCACCAGCCATTTCTTCAAATGCGGGAACATATAGTAGCCCGAGGGAGCCTGGTCTGGAGAATATAAGGATAGGAGATGTGACACGAGATGGAATCCTATTTTCATTAATTTCGCGACCACAGCTGCGGAATTTTCTGCTGGTGCCTTGTCGTGATCTAAATGGACGTTACAATTAGGATGAATAATATTCACAGAGTTTTACCCTTTTCCACATATTCGATGAGTATTGTCCCTTGCGAATCCCAAAGCGAATCGCCATAAACTTTCCGGCCGAAGGAATGGTGTTCGCCTTTTTTGGTACAGATTCTCTATTGGTAACCCATGGTTTAGATCGTTGTTTAGTCTCAGGAGTATAGCAATGTATCCATGTTTCATCCACAGTGACGAAACGACGCTCAAAGTGTTGCGGATCCTTCTGAACAGCTGCAAATCATCCTTACAACACTTCGCACAATTCCTTTTTTCGTCAAGCGTGAGCAATCGCGGACCCATCTTGCGGATAGCTTTCTCATGTCAAAATGTTCATGCAAAATATTATGTACCCGTTCATTCGCGATGGCCACAGCAATAGCAATCTCACACACCGTAACTTCTTTGACATCCATCACCATATCATGGATTTTATCAGTGATTTCTGTAGAGGTTTCCTCTACAGTCCGTCCAGAAAGTTCAGCATCACTTGTGCCCACATGGCCACTCCTAAAATTTTGAAAACAGTTGTAAACTGTTCTAATCGTAGGCGCAAAGTCAACGTAATGTTTATCAAGCTTCTCTATAGTCTCCTGAGGCGTTTGGTATTTCATAAAGTAATTTTAAACCACCACACGAAATACTTTTTCGGCCATTTTTTGACAGTCACTCGACTTCCTTGATTCACACGAATGCCAAATACAGAGAAATAGACCAATATGAATGAAACTTGGTGTGCGTTCTTTCCAAAGATGTTAATAAATAAACATGACCTCGATAGGCGACGGTGGTGGCATACCTCGGACTTTGCACAGACTTTTCGAACGCCCTTCGTATTTAAGTATATTTAAATTAATACCTTTCTGACGTCTTAATTTAACAAATTAAACTTATCTTTTTGTATTAATGTCTTTATCAGCTTTGTAAACAGCTATTCGTGAAAGAAATGCAAAACTGCTGACATGGAGCCCTTCCGCGATTGGTGTGATCCAAATACTGACTAGCAGTTTATCAGACCCCTTATTGTGCACCAAAGAACCTACAGTTTTTCAGAAACGAGGTACGATACTCAATTAAGTGTACACCGTAATTCGATTGACCGATCGCGTTATGCACTTGCCTCATGAAAATTACGTTGGAGCCACACCTGTAACTTCACGTTTCTCTCGAACACCAACCTAGGGTAATAGGTATTAACAACAGAAATCAACAAGCACTGTTTGGTTAATTTCAATTGACAATACTGAGCTGACTACCTGCTGGTAAGTGGCAGGTGATCACGACTATTTTCTTTACATTCTCTATTTTCCTTCCACCTTCGCAAGCAGGCAAGGTAACAGTTACAGCTCACAACTTCCACTCGCTCATCCACCTTCTAGAGATGATGTTCCTATTGTCGGATAGGGACCACTTATACTCTATGGTTTTAGTTTAACGTCATACCAGAGACACATCTGTATACAATAACAAAATATACAAGAATCGTTACATCAGTTGGTTGCATCGGCCAACAGTGAGAGATAAATAGTTATACTCGTAAGAGAATGGGCAACGCCATTAATTTACAGCGATATAGAAAAGTCTTTTGGGATGTCAACAGCCGAGGGCGCTGATCACACGAGATCAACCTTACTCATAAGGTCTCCCAGTAAACAACTTGCAAAGTGGTGGATCACAAGCCTACCTCTCCGTCCCACCCCCTTCCTCAATGCTGTTGTTGTGGTCTTCAGCCTGAAGACTGGTTTGGTGCAGCTGCCCAAGCTAGTCTATTCTGTGCAAGCCTCTTCAGCGCTGCACAGTTACTGCAATGTGCATCAGTTTGAACCTGCTAATTGTATTCAAGACTTTGTCTCCATCTATAATTTTAACACCAACCCTACACAACGCCCATATATGCACACTTCTCTCCATTACCAAACTGAGAAGTCCTTATTGCCTCAAGATATGCTCTATGAAACGAAGTTGTGCCATAAATTACTTGTTTTCCCCAATTCGATTTCATCTCTTCTTATCAGTTATTCCATTTGCAGTGTCACCACTATTTCTAGGTGCTACTTAGTAAAATTTTGATGTTCCCATGGCTGTTGCAAAATATCTAGGGATTGGGCCAGCTCAGAGCCGACCAAACACCATTACGTCAGATGCAGCAATACAACTGGCAGATTCCCACATTGTGCTCCAGGAAAAGGACTGGCGCCACCATAATAACGACTCAGCAGAAAGGCGTTGGTATGCCAGTTACTACACATCCAATCAACAGACTTCTTATGGTCTACATGGGTACAAGCAGTGATTTGCAAACCAAGAACGCTCTGTGCCAACATAAATTACTATTATCAGTCAAAGGTGTCTTAGTCTGGTAGCTAATATTTAAGAGGAGAGGTGTTGCCGCTCCACGACGCGACATGACGCTAGAAGCAGCCGACGTTGGATTTGGCCTCCAGTAACTGTGGGCCCAGCGGCAGGTTTTAAGATCAGTGTTGTTAGCTTAGCATCTTCCAGCCTGTGGGCCAACTACCAGGTGCAACCAGCCTTCAGCGATAGGAGGCAGTCGTTTGATATCAGGGCACCTGTTGCATCAGTTCCATATCACTCGCTGTCTTAAGCACTGTGGAGGACGTTGGACCACAGAATGTTCTAGTTTGTTCTTCAGTAAAATGTATGACCAATACTGAAGTTTTTATGAGCAGCCATGGATAATCGTCCCGACAACAATCCACCACCTCAACCCAGACCTCCACATGTAGAGGTCATCCATCCTGGAACCCCACATTTTGATGTGAGAAGTTTCACCTCTAAATGTCAGTGACAGGGGAAACTTACCGGCCACCCTCCCTAGAGACAATGACACTCGACTACCTCAGGGTTGCTGTTTCGTCGATACACAGCATCATCGTACAGTGGCTGTGTGCAGTTACAGTTCAATTTTTTCCAGTGGGACTATCACGGGAATCATTGCACCTCTTAGCAGCTTTTCAGTTCTGTTTTCATGTGTGACATGTGCCAAGTAGACTCAGAATGTGTTCTGACGAGGTGCAAATATGAACGTTATTTTTGTCTGTCATCAATGAGTATGGCTGTTTTTCTGGAAGTGTATACGGTGTTAACCATGCGTAGTTTCTTAGGAGGGTAAGATGAGTTTTGTCTAGAAGTCGGAGTTTTGTGGTAGTTTTCGACGTTTTGAATGAGCAATGTGTTTCATTTTGAGCAATAAATGTGGCTCACTGTGTTTAAGAGTGTAAAGTAGTAGTCATAAGTAGCCTCTCAAGCGGAGAAGTTAAGTTACAGTAAGTGTTATGATATAATTCGATTAAGTGTCCTTGTGGTCGCACTGTTTTGTTCTCCTCGTATCTTGTTTTCATAATTAGTGAGGTATACCCTGGCGGAGAGGTTGCGAATTTCTGCAGCCTCGACCAGATGGCGAGGGAAGGGCATGTTCCGATGATTTTTTTGTCTTGCAGAGTCCAACTGCCGTCAGTAATTTAGCTGTAGATACTTCGGAGGTGGCACAGCAAGCTGATAGTATTGGAGGTGTTGTGGGTACTGAAATTGGACAGACGGATTTAGTATTTCCGATGGGCGCAGATACGCACCGTCTATGACGGCACTGCCTCCTCATAATGTGGGAAGAGAAGGAAGAGGAAATGTTTTTGCAACGTTTATGATCGGGCCGACAAGGCATATGCCAGTGGGTCAGGAGATTGACAAAAGGGACACTTTCAGTGTAATGCGTGGTGCAGACGAAAATTGGTGTGCAATCCCAGGGCTAGACTTACTCATCAAGCATCATGCCGAAACTGCCTTTCGATGACGCGCTGTGTAACCCGGGGGGATAATGTTCAAGCTCGTGGAAGCTGTCACTAGTGAAATGCTGTCACAGCCTTCGTTTATCACGATAGGACAAATGTAGGCAAAAAAACTAAAGCTTAATTTGCATGATAAAGACGCACAAGGCACTAGGAAGTTCCTTTAGGTGACCGAAGGTCTTGTTAACTTATTCGATTCTGGACTTCGCCTCTGGGTAGGGAATCGTCGTTGAGTACGCAGCGTTCAGTGATTGAGAGCACTTCTTCTGTCTATACTGGCGTTGAAACGTTATCTGAATTCCGTCCGTGCGGCTGGGAGTTCACGTTTATCTGTAGAATACAGAGAGGAGAAGATAGTAATAGATTATACTGGTCAGAGGACAGCCTTCTGCCGTCCTAGTGTTAAATGACTTTTTTTATTTTGTGACTGGAGTTCTTCCATCGTTCCAGACGTGCACGAGTACCATCACTCCGACGAACGGGACGCAGGACATTCGGTGATATTAGTAATTGCTTTGGCTTATTAGGGCTATAAAGCTGAACAGCTGTGATCACGTAAGTTTCGTTTCCACTGAGGTTGCACACCACTGTAGATCATCTTTGAAAGTAGTGTCTTCTATAGATTGGGATGTCATCTCGCATTATTTATTTTAGATTGCGTAGCCATTTGCAGATTTAGGCAGTTTATAAATAATATTAGTAAGGAAATTCCTTTGTATTTCTTTATGTTCATCGTATATCGACATACAACATTTAAATATATAAAAGTGCGTTAATTTTCAATAAATGTATAAGCAGGAACAACATTTCTAATTTAGTAGTTGCCAGTTCTCTATATCATTCATTTATATTTAAGTTGTAATTTATATGTTAAGGGCAAGGAGGAAATAATATCACCGTTAAAAGATTCTAAGACCTGCTTCAGGGGGTAGTCAGACTGGGCCAAAACTTTATTTTCGTGTTCAGTATTACCCATCGCGCACATTAATTTTTACTTCCGTCTGGAGCAGCATCTTGGAAACCATTCAATTACCTTAAAGAAATACTTCCTAACACTTAAATTTATATTCGGTGTTAGCAAATCCCTTTTTTAATTAATACTGTTCTTTCTATAGTCAGTATTCATATTATATTCACTCTACTTTGGCCATCATCAGTTATTTTGTTGCCCAATAGTGGTTTTAGTGTCTCATTTCGTAATCAGTTGCCCTGAACACTTTCTGATTTAACCCTCACAATACGAAGGGAGAGGGAAGCGGTACTTTATGCCTATCATTTCAGAATACTTTAATCTAGTAATGTACACTATATTTAATTTTTTTGAAAAAGAATATATTTTTGATTTTTAATGATTTCTTCTACGAGACACCGTAATGGTTTTAAATTTTTCAGTAAAACTTAATGGAAAAATTTACGTCTAGTCAGTGGATGTGAATTTGCAGAACAGGTGTCAAATTCATATTTTCAGGTTTAGGACCCTTCTTACACATAAATACATCTTTAAAAAGTATGTTGTGCGTAAAAGACAAGGAAAATTGACTGTCTATTCCACTCAAATGTTCTTTTCTGTCTCTGACAGAATTGTAGTGCCACCGCGAAAATTCAAAATGTTTATTGCTCCTCCTTGTATGCTTTACTGCTTGTTCGGTATAGATGTTGAATGACATAGAGTGTAGGCTACCCGAGTGTCTCATTTCCATCCTCAAATTGCACAACGAGAAATCCAGTGGCTGGAGTAGCAGAATGCATGTGAGTTAACAAGATATGTTCTTTGATGTGATGGGGCTGTGAAATACATGTCCAGCTTCATTATTCCTCTCTTCTTTTTACCTCAGGATTGCAAAATTCATATTTCGCTGCATATATGGAAAAAAAACTTTTCTTTACGTAAGGGATGCGTTCTTTCGTCTCAACCAAAACACCATGAATTTATGGCCAACTGATGCATATATACTCCGCATTAAAATTATTTGATACCAAGGGACATAAATCGTGTAAACAATTCTCTCAGAAAGTTACAGCCCGTTTTTGGTTCATCTGGAAATAGGGTTGTAAAGAAAACGCGAGATCTGAGAGTCGAGACAATAAAACAGGAGACAGTACATGTCAGATAATTGTTTCTTCTCGCACTTGTTGTCCACATGTCCGTAGTTGCAGAGTATGCGTCTTCTGTTAAATGAGCAATTACCTGAGGCATAATTATATGTCGTAGGCTCTTAACACTGTCTGCTACGTACCGCGACACAGTTGTGGGGTGAGATACAATGCCCTTTGCAGTGTCGATTAACGTCTGAACAATATCCATAAGACCTTCACCTCTTATAGTTCCGTACGACCTTACGTTTCGTACACAGATAGCAACGCAATTATCGACAGTTATCTGCTGAGCGGGTTTAGGAAGTCGTTTCTCGTCCACATAACACCTTTGCTTATTAGACACGCATGGATGGCGAGATATGTGCGAAATGCCACTTGACCCTTCAGCATGAGAGTCAGTTTCACCGCACAGCGAACAGCAAACAAAATTAACGGTTTTCCTAACGTCATCCACGATAGACTTTAATAGGGTCCAAATTGTACTTTTAAAATTTGTTCCAGGCTCTGTAGTTCTCTGCTCACCACTGATTAGTTTTTCTTTTACTTCCCTTTTTCTTGACATTTGCTCCTTCTTCTGCAAACCACGTTTAGTTTTCCTCTCTCATTTTGTGTGTTACGAAAAAAATGAAGGAATCCCACCACTGCACCAAACACTGCTCCACTCACCCGTCGTAGCCCGTAGCTTACAACTGCGGTCAGTCCTATCAACAGCCCGTAAGCCGCAGCACACCGATGCTTGCGCAAGGCACTGGCGCAGTGACGTCACGGTCTCGTTCAGTGTGGAGCAGTGAGGTCGCGGCCCGTGGGCTGCGACTCTACGCGCAGCTCAGCTCAGTCCGTGGCATACGTGTTCTTTCGCAACAGCACTGCTCGGCCCTTGGGTGACGTCAGGGACTCGCTCTGCCAGTGCGGCCGCAACTCGTGGGCCGAGCCTCTTCGCACGACTCTCCCGGCGGACCTTGATGCGGCTGCCCCGCCCGAACCGGCAGCGCGAGGCAAGACTCGCAGGTCTACCGTGGCTACTGTCTTGGACGGGCCGCGCTTCGATGCCCACCTCTGCTGCAAAGTGCACAACCAGAGCTCACACTCAGCCGGTAGTCACCGACCGATTAACGTCATACAAGCCAACAGCGAAGTCCCTCGAGCAGTGTATAACATTTCAGCTCCTCAACAGCAAATTAAAACGTTGCATTAGGAGGTATCTGCTTCGTGAAAAAGGTCTTGAGTTCATATTGACGACAACAAGTAATTCTTCATTACAGACGTTTATTTACAAACAAAACTGACAGACTTCACAGACTCAACAACTGACTCTCAGAGCTAACCGTACTGCATATCTGAACTGATAACTGACAACTCCTAGGTGTATTAATATCTTTCCAAACAATGAGAGTCTTTGACAATGTTTTGTTTACAATACGATAGCAATTCACGACTTAAAACTAAATTAGACATTACAGAATTTTAGTACAGATTAAAGTAAGTAAAAGGATCAGTACATATAAATTCTTACAAGCATAATTTCCAAATAGATTTTATAACATTTTCCTACCAGCTTCTGGATAACCTTCACCAGATTTGTACCGATGTTTCCAGAAATATCTTGACATTTGATTCTGGATATTTCTTGAGTGATTTAGAAAAACTATTTATATGTAAAATGATTTAAATCGTGTTTCAAAACGTAAATAAATCTTTTTAGCAATATTTCTTGATACAAATCGTCTTTCGAAATTAGGTTATGAAACAGTTTTCACAAGTTTTCGTATTTTTGCGATCATAATATAGAATCTCTCCATAGAAAGTTCCAGAAGTGTGCATTAAACGTTCATTTACAGACTTTCTCTTTAGCTGGTGAGTTTTTAAAAGTATCTTGTCCATATTATACGAAATAATTTAGCTCAAAACTGATAATTTATACAATTAATCAGAGCTACAGCAAACAGTGAGTCTTTCTTTTACAAAATGAAATATAATTACAAAATTGAATGAAAATAGGTTACTAACACTAATATATATTTACATTAATTCTACTTTTGTTCTTTCTGTGCAAAATGTCCTAATATTGACACAGTACAATATTTAAACATCACCAAAGTTTCCCTTTACATTTTGCATATCTGTATCGACGTCACCTAAAAGTCTACAGTATCGAATACTTCAATATGTCCCAATATGTCCTGTAATGTTACAAGTGGCTGCATCAATTACCACGGGAAGGCAGGTCCCTCAAATGATCCCTCTTATCCTCAGAACATTGATACGTTTCAAATATTAAGTTAGTGTATCTTGTACAAATATCTCACGTGCGAATGTAAAGGATTTGTCAAACGGTTTATTTAAAACATGTCAAATAATGTATTGTTTTTCTTGTATACACCAGTCTTGTAATTTTGTTGTACACGACTTGAATGAGTAATCATGTAACGGCCAGTATAGTAGTCAAATGTATCGGAGACAAACGTAAGACATCAAGAAAATTTTTCTTTCGTTATGTTTATGAAATATGTGTTTACCAGAGAGTCCACAAGTGTTAAAAAGTACATGTAATACTTTCTATGATGATAAAGAACACAGATACCTTCACATTTTTTCTGCAATCAGCTAAGGGATGCCTTCCTGTTTCGTATCGTCCTTTGTTCTTCCGCTTTCGCTGTGTAAGTATCTACACTACAGTCCATTAAAATTGCTACACCACGAAGATGACGTGCTACAGACGCGAAATTTAAATGACAGGAAGAGGATGCTGAGATATGTCCATTATTACGTTTTCAGAGCATTCACGCAAGGTTGCTGCCGGTAGCGACACCTACAACGTGCTGACATGAGGAAAGTTTCCAACCGATTTCTCGTACACAAACAGCAGTGGATCAGCCTGGTGAAGCGTTGTTGTGATGCCTCGAGTAAGAAGGAGAAATGCGTACCGCCACGTTTCCGACTTTTTAAAGGTACTAGTGTAGCCTATTGAGTTTGCGGTTTATCGTATCGTGACATTGCTGCGTTGGTCGAGATCCAATGGCTATTAGCAGAATAAGGAATCGGTGGGTTCAGGAGGGTAATACGGAACGCCGTGCTGGATCACAACGCCCTCGTATCATTAGCAGTCGAGATGAGAGGCATCTTATCCACTTGGCTGTAACGGAGTGTGCAGCCACGTATCGATCCCTGAGTCAACAGATGGGGACGTTTACAAGACAACAAAAATCTGCGCGAACAGTTCGAAGACGTTTGCAGTAGCATGGACTATCAGCTCGGAGACCATATCTGCAGTTATCTTTGACGCTAATCACAGACAGGAGCGCCTGCGATGGTATACTCAACGACGAACCTGGGTGCACGAATGGCTATATGTCATTTTTTCGGATGTTTACAGCATCATGATGGTCGCATCTGTGTTTGGCGACATCGCGGTGAACGCACATTGGAAGCGTGTATTCCTCATCGCACATACTGGCGTATCTACCAGCGTGATAGTATGGGGTGCCATTGGTTATACGTCTCGGTCACATCTTGTTCGCACTTTGAACAGAGGACGTTATATTTCAGATGCGTTACGACCCGTAGCTCTACCCTTCATTCATTCCCTGAAAAAACCTTACATTTTAGCAGGATAATGCACGACCGCATGTTTCAGGACCTGTACGGGCCTTTCTGAATACAGAAAATGTCCGACAGATGCCCTGGCCAGCACATTCTCCAGATCCCTCACCAATTGAAAACGCCTGGCCCATGGTGGCCGAGCAACTCGCTCGTCACAATACGCTAGTCACTACTCTTGATTAATTGTCGTATCGTGTTGAAGCTGCATGGGCAGCTGTACCTTTACACGCACGCACTCCAAGCTGTGTTTGACTCAATGCCCAGGTGGTTGTTCGGGTATTGATTTCTCACGATCTATATACCCATATTGCCTAAAATGTAATCACATGTCAGTTCTAGTATAATAGATTTGTTTAATGAAACACTTTATCATCTGCATTTCTTCTTGGTGCAGCAATTTTAATGGCCGGTAGTGTATCTGGTTATCTCTTAAGAACCATGGATATATTTAAGTGTATTTAAATTAATAACATTCAGATGTATTAACTTAACAAACTAAATAGATCTCTTTGTGTTAAGCTATTCGTGAAAGAAATGCAAAACTGCTGACGTGGAGCCCGTCCGCCTTTGGTGTGATCCAAATACTAAGTAGCAATTTATCAGATCTTTTATGATGCCCCAACGAAACTGCAGTATGTCAGAAACGAAATCCGATACTCAATTTACTATACAGAATAATGCGATTGACCGATCGCATTATGTATTTGCCTTATGGAATTTACATCGGAGACAAATCTGTAACTTTGTGTTTCTCTCGAACACCAACCTGAAGTAATAGGAAACCATAACAGGAATCAACAAGCACTGCTCGGTTAATTTCAGTTGACATTACTGAGCTGACTACCTGCCGTAGATGATCACGACTATTTTCTTTACGTTCTCTGTCTTCCTTCCACCTTCACAAGCGGGCAAGGTAACAGTTATGGCTCACTTTCGTTTGTGTAAACCATGGCTTCGCCACAGGAACAGGCTTCGCTGTCCGATGTTGTACGTTTTCAGGCTCAGCAAATGACGCAGCTGCTTGCTGCCATAAATGGGCTCGTCACACTACAAACTGCAGCTACTTCGGCACCTCCGACACCACCGCCTGTACCGACGCTGTCGCCGATGGCGCCGCCATTTCGTGCCTTCAGTCCTGACGTTGAACGCTGGCCGGAATTCATCGTACATCTCGAGGCACACTTCACAGCTAACAACATACCAGGTACAGAGCGGCTTGCTTTTTTCATTGTCAACGCGTGTGTTGTGTTGTACCGTATGCTCGTGAAATTGTTTCCCACTACCCGCCCAGAAACTGAAACTTACGACGAAGCGATTGATGCTCTGAATTCCCTCTTTCGTGATAGTGTAAATGTGGTAGCTGCACGCTACAAATTCTTTCGCCACCGGCGTGGCTCTACTCACTCGAATAAAGCTTGGTTAGCGGGCCTTCAGAGACTAACTTCTGATTGTGACTTTAATTGCTCATGTGGACGCTCATATGCGGATGTAATGATTAGAGGCGCTATTGCCCACAATGTGGCGGATCACCGCATCCGCGAACAAATCATCAGATTTAAAAACCCGTCTTTGCAGAAACTAGTAGACTTGCTAGACACACAAGATACATTATACGTGGCTACTTCTGCGTTCGACGTGACACCGGGTGTGTGTACTGTTAGCGCGGCACAAACGTGCCCTCCAACCAGAAATCACGGCCAGCCACGCCGCGCAGCTCAATCGCAAATAAACGAATTTCACACCAGGCACCCACTAAGAAACTGAAATTACGTCCGAACTGCTTTCGTGCAAACCCACGGGACATTTGCCCATCCCGTCAAGCACTGTTATTTCTGTAATAAGGAAGGACATGTGCAAGCTGTGTGTAGTAAGAGAAACTGTAATTCACAACTTGTCTCCCGTCCTCGTAACTCATGTAGGCGTCACAGCAACGGCAACCGCCATGATCATGATTCACATCAGCCTATGGATGTTAATGACAAATATTCAATGCCTTCTGCTTTAAGTGTTTCGACAGCTCGTCGTGTGAATCAAGTTTTGCCAGATATTTCCTCTCGCATTCAGCGCGATGCGAGGAAACTTTTTGTGACTTTGCTCATTTGTGGACGTGCTGATCACATGCAGCTGGACACTGGTGTGCCAAAAATATATTCAATTGTGTGTGAAATCTTATGGGACTTACCTGCTAAGGTCATCAGTCCCTAAGCTTACACACTACTTAACCTAAATTAACGTAAGGACAAACACACACACACACACACACACACACACACACACACACCCATGCCTGACGGAGGACTCGAACCTCCGCCTTAAAAAGCTACACAGTCCATGAATAGAGCGCCTGATACCGCTCGGCTAATCCCGCGTGGCTTGTTATGTCAGTTTCTTTACTGAACAAATCGACGTATGACTTGCTTTATTCACTCCCGCTTCATCGTTCACATTCCACCCTGAGTACACTTGCTGGACACGGAATCTCAGTGCTTGGCGTATGTTGTTTGCTAGCCACATATGGCGCCACGACGCGTACAGTTTCTTTCCATGCCCTCTGCTCTACTCATGCTAAGAATATTATTGGCGTGGATGCATTTGAACTTTTGGCCTCGCTATTCAGGACAATGTACTTTGCATCAACGCCATTGACTATGCAGACAGTGTTGCCACACTAAGCGACGATTTTGGTGATCTTTTTTCTGATGGCCTTGGTTGTGCCACAGACTTTTCAGCGCATGTTGTAGTTAAAGACATGCCTATTTTTCGGGGTGCACGCACGGTACTGCATGCACTGCGCGACACCGTAGCCTCTGAACTTAAGCATTTGCAAGACATTGGTGTCATCGAACCCTGTATCTGCTTCGCCATAGCCTTCGCATATAGTGTGTGTGTAAGAAACCAGACGGTCGTCTCCGTATCTGTGCTGACTTTAAGTCTACAGTAAAACTCCGACAGTGGTAGCTACATTCCCCTTACTGCGCCCTGAAGATACTTTTGACAAGCTTGGTGCGGGAAAATTCTTTTCAACGATTGACTTGTGCGTCGCATTCTTTCAGATTCCACTCGAAGAACAGTCCCAGTGCTATTTTGTGATCAACACCCACCTTGGATTGTTCAAGTTTCGCCGCCTTCCGTTCGGTTGTGCTTCGGCTCGTGCTATTTTTAAGTCTTATTTGCAGCAGTTGTGTGCTTCTGTCCTTGGTTGCTCAAATTATCTGGATGATATAGTGGTATAAGGTCGCACCCCGGACGAACATTTGCAGAATTTGAGTGTCTTATTGTACTTTTGCAGGCATGACCAAAGTGTAAAAGAAGCAAGTGCAATTTTTTTCAAACTGGGATTCAGTATTTGGGACATACGATTAACGATCAGTGTATCCAACCCTCGCCCTCACATCTTAGTGCAATTAGAGACTTGGAGGCACCGTGGAACCTGAATGAACGTCAGTCTGTGTTGGGCAAAATTTCATATTGTATTCGGTTTATACCAAATGCAGCGCAAATTGCAGCGCTTTTGCATCGCCTTCGGCGTAAGAACGTTCCTTTTGTTTGGTGTTCAGAATATGAGGCTGCTTTCGACAAGCTCAAATCTGCTTTGTTGAGTGATCGCTGTTTGATTCCTCTCGATCCCTACAAACCGGTTTTTTTGGCTATCGATGAACCTTCTCACGGCATCGGAGCGGTTCTCTCACACTGCGTTAAGTCTGTCGATCTGCCTACAGGTTTTGTGTGTAAGTTGCTCAATTCTGCCCAGAAAAACTATTCTCAAATCGAAAAAGAAACTTTAGCTATTGTACGGCATATGATGTGACAAAGTTCACAATTTCTTGTACGGTCGCAATTTCTATTTGCTCACCGACCATATGCTTAGGATGTCGTTGTTCCACACGTTCCGGCCCGTACTGCACAAAAGTTGCGAAGTTGGTCTTTGTTTTTGTCTAACTACAAATACGAAATCTTATTTCGGCCCACGGCCCAGCATGGGCTTAGTCTCTTCTGCCTATCGGCTCTGACGAATTGTCTCATTCTTCCGAATTGTCCTGCATGTTTATTGATTCACAAGATAAGGAATGAGCTGATGGTTTTCCGCTGTATTTTCGTCGCATTGCTTCCGCGACAGCCGCCGATGCTTCTTCGCAGATTCTTTCTCAGTATATTCGTACTCAATGGCCTCCATCTGCTACGCAGATTCGTGATCCGCTTGTCCGACGTTACTTTGCTCAACGTCACAACTTCTTGTACACCATGGTGTTATCTTGTTACGAACTGACAATGATCAGGCTTGTGTGGTTGCACCCCATTCGTTGCAGTCCGCTTGCTGGTCATTGTGGTATAGTGCGGATGAAGCAATTAGCGCATCGTCACTGCACTTGGGTCGGCATTGATAAACATATTGACAATTTGCTTGCTAATTGTCGCTCTTGCATGGAGCATCAATCTGCTTGCCACCAGCGCTTCTTTGTGTGGCCGACTCCTACTGCGCCTAGGCAGCGCGTTCATATTGATTTTTCCAGTCCTTTCTGGGACACCCTCTGGTTAATAGTCATGATGCGTACAGATAGTTTCCTTTTGTTGTACCTATGTCTTCTACTATATCTGCCAGTAATATTCAGTCTTGGACGTCTATTTTCTTCATTGAGGGCTTTCCAGAAGTTATTGTCTCCGACAAAGGCCCCAATTCATGTCCTCGGAGATTGAATAGTTCTGTGCTGCTAATGGCTTTCACCATCTGACCTCAGCCCCATTCCACTGCCAGGTGAACGGCGGGGCTGAAGGCTTTGTACGTATGTTTAAGTCGCAGATGAGCAAGTTGCGCGCCACGCACTCTCGCGAGCATTGGACTTCCCTTGCTCACAGCCGTTCGGCATCCGTTCCCCAGCGGAACTGCTACATGGCTCGCCCAACGGTGGATCCTGCAGCTATTGCACCTGTAGCCCTGTGTTCCCGCTGCTTAGCCTCGTTCTGCCTTGGCGCCGCATGATTTAGTGTTCTGTTGCGTTTTCTCCGGCAAGCAGTGCTGGGAGCAGGGACACATACTTCGCCAGCTTGGCCGCGCCTTATTTGTTATTTCTGGTCCCTCTGGCTCTGAAAGTGACTTCGGAACCAGATCCAGTTGTGCCGTCATCGGTTTTCTGCCGCTGGTTGTTTTTGAGCAGAATTGGAGGCTTTACGGGTTCCACCGCCTCAGCCCATTTCTCCACCGCCAGCCCCTCCGCCGGTCACGCCCCGCCGTGGGCGCGCCTGCCGTCGTCGAATTCTCTGCTACCGGTCCGGTCACCTGCATGGGGTGGGCGCCTTCTGCCACCACCACAGCATCATCTCCAGCTGCCGTCGCCGTCGCCGCCGCCTACATGTTCCTCCACACAACCGGTACTTATGGACGCTGAGGCTGCTGTCACGTCGCTGTGGCCATAGCCCATGGTGATGGCTGCTCCACCTCCTCATCCGAGCATATGCAGTGGCGGTGCGCGGCCTGAGCATGTTTTCCACGGGGCGTTTTCCTAGCCCCCTCACGAGCTATTCGGGGTCGTGTGTGGGCAGCATGACTTCTCAATTCCGCTGTGTACTCCCGCAGCTGCGCCCCCCTGGGTGCTCCACCTGTCGCCGGAACCCCTACTCAATGACAGTGCATCATTTCAGAGGGGAGGGATGTGGTATCGATAGCTACGATGCCACGGCGTTGGTAAAAGTTCCTAAGTTGGTGCTACAACAGACACCGATGACAGCGCCCTGTGAAGGTCTACGATCTCCGTGACAGCTTCTGCTCGTCTTGATCAAGAGCAGATGACGGGGAGACGTCGCTTCCTATAGAGACTATGTACTACTTACGATGGGTATAAGGCCTCACAGTGCAAAATTATGCATTAAGTTAATATTGTGATATAGTAAAACCATTACTAAGAGCAGTACGGAGTGATTTTCACCTTTTCCTGTTCCTATTCTCTTCCTTCATTCCGGGAATCTTTCAGTTTACAAGAACAGGCCCACGCACTGCCTTCCAGGTGGGATACAAAAGCTATTTTGCCATGGCTGTTGCAAAAGACTTTGTTAGTGGGCCAGCTCAGAGCCACCAAACAACATTACGTCAGATGCAGCAAGGCCACTGGCAGATTCCCACATTGTACTCCAGGAAAGGGGCTGGCACTGTCAAAACAACGACACAGCAGGAAGGCGTTCGTAGGCCAGTTATTACACATCCAATCAACAGACCTGTTATGGTCTACATGGCAGCAAGCTGTGATTTTCAAACCATAATAAATGATAATGAATAATGATAAATGATAATCAATGATAATCAATAAAAGTGAATAACAATAAAGAAAAGTACAGTATTGCATGCATTATCCTCTTGGAATTGGAATTTGGGGCCTATTATTTCTGTGGGCTTAGGTTAGTGGACATAGCCCAATTTGTCTATTTAAATAATAATAAATGATAATGAATGTTAATAAATGATAATCAATAATAATGAATAATAATAAAGACAAGTACAGTTCTGCATCATTAACCTGTTGAAATTGAAACTTCCCGCCATTTTTTTCCTCTGGAGGCTTAGATTAGTGGACACAGCACAATTCGTCTGTTTTCATGCCAAAATTCAAACTTCCCGTCGTTTTCTTTTCTTTTTTTTTTTTTGGAGGTTGGGTTAGTGGATGTAACACAATTGGCCCATTTTCCCTCCAAAAGCCTCCATCTGGGATGACGTCATGCTTTGTTACCAAGTCTACATGCCGATATCTTGGATGACGTTATTGCCGACATCTTGAATAAATTTGGCAACAATGCAGTGTGTCGTCGTACATAGGATGCCTCACTACACACGATATCGAAAATCCGTTGGTACTGCTAGGTTTAATTCGAATACATTCTATTGCCTTTCATTTAGTTCCATTGAGGGTTATCTTATAATCACTTTCCATGCTATTCCATTCAAATTTTATTCCAAGTTCTTTGCTGTCTCTGACAGAAGTGTAGTGTCACCCGTAAACTTAAAAATGTTTATTGCTTCTCCTTGATATTTAATTCTGTTTAAAAATTTATCCTTGTATACTTTACTGCTTGTTCAGTGTAGAGGTTGAGTAACATCGAGTGTAGGCTAATCGAATGTCTCACTCCCATCTTCCCATTGCACAACTAGAAACTCAGCAGCTGGAGTAGCAGAATTTATGTACTTCAACAAGATTTGTTTTTTGATGTGGTGGGGCTCTGAAATACATGTCCAGTCTCATTACTCCTCTCTTCTTTATACTAGAGAACCGCAAAATTCATATTTCAATGCATGTACAGCAAAAATTCAATCTTTAATTCAGGACAACAAGGATTCCTAAGGATTCACATGTTAACAGTTGTGGAGAAACATGTAGGAATGAGAATCTCTTCTATTTCAGAACATTCAATGTTATTTTTGTAAATTTCAGTACAGCAGAGTGCGTTGAGATAACTATTTCTATATCGAAAGGTAAGCCAGTTCCGTTACAACCGACTGGTGAAAACGAAGAGAAAAGATGGTTGGAGATGTAGTAAAGGGAAATATCGTTACAGTGTGTTCTGGCATTGGTGAAGTATGAGGAAGAATAACTGTTGTATCCTTTTCATGACTCTACGCCTCTTACCTTCAGATATAATTTTTAAATGACGAATGGTCGCCAAAGGATGGTTGCTACCTCACAGCATCTCTGGACAAATAGCATTACATCTAAGCATAATTTTACGCGTTTATGTAAAAGTCCGAGTTCTGAAGCTTCTCTTTCCTGAGGCGACTGAATCAGATGCTTTATCATTGTCATTGTCCATGTCAACAGAAGGTGCAGTGGAGGTAATTTCCACAGCTCAAATATATTGGACGCCACATTGAAGAGCTACAAAAACCCTTACGTTTTTAAGCTATAAAATAAACGTTTGCGTAAAAGAATTACAGTAATAGAATAGCATGTTGTTGTTATGGTCTTCAGTCCTGAGACTGGTTTGATGCAGCTCTCCATGCTGCTCTATCCTGTGCAAGCTTCTTCATCTCCCAGTACCTACAGCAACGTAAATCCATCTGAATCTGCTTAGTGTATTCATCTCTTGGTCTCCCTCTACGATTTTTAACCTCCACGCTGCCCTCCAGTACTAAATTGGTGATCCCTCGATGTCTCAGAACATGTCCTACCAACAGATCCCTTCTTCTAGTCAAGTTGTGCCACATGCTCCTCTTCTCCCCAATTTTATTCAATACCTCCTTATTAGTTATGTGATCAACAAATCTAATCTTCAGCATTCTTCTGTAGCACCACATTTCGAAAGCTTCTATTCTCTTCTTGTCTAAGCTATTTATCGTCCAGGTTTCACTTCCATACATGGCTACACTCCATATCAATACTTTGAGAAACGACTTCCTGACACATAAATCAATACTCGATGTTAAAAAATTTCTCTTCATCAGAAACGCTTTCCTCCCATTGCCAGTCTACATTTTATATCCTCTCTACTTCGACAATCATCAGTTATTTTGCTCCCCAAATAGCAAAACTCCTTTACTAGTTTAAGTGTGCCATTTGCTAATCTAATTCCTTCAGCATCACCCGACTTAATTCGACTACATTCCATTATCCTCGTTTTGCTTTAGTTGATTTACATCTTATATCCTCTCTTCAAGACACTGTCCATTCCGTTCAACTGCTCTTCCAAGTTCTTTGCTGCCTCTGACAGAATTACAATGTCATCGGCGAGCCTCAAAGTTTTTATTTCTTCTCTATGGATTTTATTACCTACTAATAACTTTTCTTTTGTTTCCTTTATTGCTTGCTCAATATACAGACTGAATATCATTGGGGAGAGGCTAAAAACCTGTCTCACTCCCTTCCCAACCACTGCTTCCCTTTCATACCCCTCGACTCTTATAACTGCCATCTGGTTTCTGTACAAATTGTAAATAGCCTTTCGCTCTCCGTATTTTATCCCTGCCACCATTAGAATTTGAAAGAGAGTATTCCAATCAACACTGTCAAAAGCTTTCTCTAAGTATACAAATGCTAGAAACGTTGGTTTACGTTTCCTTAACCTTGCTTCTAAAATAAGTCGTAGGCTCAGTATTGCCTCACGTGTTCCAACATCTCTACAGAATCCAAACTGATCTTCCCCGAGGTCGGCGTCTATCAGTTTTTCCATTCGTCTGTAAAAAATTCGTGTTAGTATTTTGCAGCTGTGACTTATTAAACTGATAGTTCGGTAATTTTCACATCTGTCAACACCTGCTTTCTTTGGGATTGGGATTATTATTTTCTTCTTGAAGTCTTGGGGTATTTCGCCTGTCGCATATATCTTGCTCACCAGATGGTAGACTTTTGTCAGGACTGGCTCTCCCAAGGTTGTCAATAGTTCTAATGGAATGTTGTCTACTACGGGGGCCTTGTTTTGATCAGGTATTTCAGTGCTCTGTCAAACTCTTCACGCAATATCATATCTCCATTTCATCTTTATCTAGATCCTCTTCCATTTCAATAATATTGTACTCAAGTACAACGCCCTTGTACAGATCCTCTACACACTCATTCCACCTTTCTGATTTCCCTTCTTTGCTTAGAACTGGGTTTCCATCCAAGCTCTTGATATTCATGCAAGTGCTTCTCCTTTCTCCAAAGGTCTCTTTAATTTTGGTGTAGGCAGTATCTATCTTACCCGTAGTGAGATAAGCCTCTACATCCTTACATTTGTCCTCTACCCATCCCTGCGTAGCCATTTTGCACTACCTGTCGATCTCATTTTTGAGACGTTTGTATTCCTTTTTGCCTGCTTCATTTACTGCATTTTTATATTCTCTCCTTTCATCAATTGAAGTCAATATTTCTTCTGTTACCCAAGGGTTTCTACTAGCCCTCATCTTTTTACCTATTTGATCCTCTGCTGCCTTCACTATTTCATCCCTTAAGGCTACACATTCTTCTTCTACTGCATTTCTTTCCCCCATTCCTGTCAATTGTTCTCTTATGCTCTTCCTGAAACTCTGTACAATCTCTGGTTCTTTCAGTTTATCCAGGTCCCATCTCCTTAAATTCCCACATTTTTGCAGGTTTCTTCCATTTAAATTTACAGTTCATAACCAATAGATTGTGGTCAGAGTCCACATCTGCTCCTGGAAATATCTTACAATTTCAGATCTGGTTCCTAAATCTCTGTCTTACCATTATATAATGTATCTGATACCGTTTAGTATCTCCGTGGTTCTTCCATGTATACAACCTTCTTTTATGATTCTTAAATCAAGTATTAGCTATGATTAAGTTATGCTCTACGCAAAATTCTACCAGATGGCTTACTCTTTCATTTCTTAGCCCCAATCCATATTCACCCACTATGTTTACTTCTCTCCCTTTTCCTACTGATGAATTCCAGTCACTCATGACTATTAAATTTTCGTCTCCATTCACTACCTGAATAATTTCTCTTATCTCATCATACATTTCATCAATTTCTTCGTCATCTGCAGAGCTAGTTGGCATATAAACTTGTACTACTGTAGTAGGTGTGGGTTTCGTATCTATCTTGGCCACAATAATGCATTCACTATGCTGTTTGTAGTAGCTTACCCATACACCAATTTTTTTATTCATTATTAAACCTCTATTTGATTTAGTATTTATAACCCTGTCTTCACCTGACCAGAAGTCTTGTTCCTCCTTCCACCGAGCTTCAATTATTCGCATTATATCTAACTTTAACCTATCCATTTCCCTTTTTAAATTTTCTAACGTACCTGCCCAATTTCGGGATCTGACATTCCACCCTCCCATCGGTAGAACGCCAGTTTTCTTCCTCCTGATAACGACGTCCTCATCAATAGTCCTCGCCCGGAGATCCAAAAGGGGGATTATTTAACTCTGGAATACTTTACCCAAGAGGAAGCCAACATCATTTAACCATACAGCAAAGCTTCATGTCCTCGGGAAAAATTACAGCTATAGTTTCCCCTTGCTTTCAGCCGTTCCCAGTGCCAGAACACCAAGGCCATTTTGGTTAATGTTACAAGGCCCGATCAGTCAGTCATCCAACTACTGCAACTACTGAGAAAGCTGCTGCCCCTCTTCAGGACCCACCCACACGTTTGTCTGGCCTCTCAACAGATATCCCTCAGCTCTGGTAGCACCTATGGTACGGCTATCTGTATCGTTGAGGCACGCTAGCCACCCCAACAACGGCAAGGTCCATGGTTCATGGGGGAAGCAGAATAGCAAACATAAGGTAAAAATTTCTTTCATCAGCATATTGTCAGTTCCTTCATTTAGGTCTATTTCTCTCTTCTTTGACAATGTTGACAAGCTTTTGATAGTGTTGACTGGAATACTCTCTTTCAAATTCTATAGGTGGCAAGGGTAAAATACAGGGAGCGAAAGGCTATTTACAATTTGTACAGAAACCAGATGGCAGTCATAAGAGTCGAGGGGCATGAGAGGGAAGCAGTGGTTGGGAAGGGAGTGCGACAGGGTTGTAGCCTATCCCCGATGTTATGCAATCTGCATATTGAGCTAGCAGTAAAGGAAACAAAAGAAAAATTCGGAGTAGGTATTAAAATCCATGGAGAAGAAATAAAAACTTTGACCTTCGCCGGACATTGTAATTCTGGCAGAGACAGCAAAGGACTTGGAAGAGCAGTTGAACGGAATGAACAGTGCTTTAAAGGAGGATATAAGATGAACATCAACAAAAGCAAAATGAGGATAATGGAATGTAGTCGAATTAAGTAGGATCATGCTGAAGGAATTAGATTAGCAAATGACACACTTAAAGTAGTAAAAGAGTTTTGTTATTTGGGGAGCAAAATAACTGATGATTGTCGAAGTAGAGAGGATATAAAATGTAGACTGGCAATGGCGAAGAAAGCGTTTCTGAAGAAGAGAAATTTGTTAACATCGAATATTGATTTAAGTGTCAGGAAGTCGTTTCTCAAAGTTTTGTATGGAGTGTAGCCATGTATAGAAGTGAAACGTGGACGATAAATAGTTTGGACAGGAAGAGAATAGAAGCTTTCGAAATATGGTGCTACAGAAGAATGCTGAAGATTAGATGGGTTGATCACATAACTAATGAGGAGATATTGAATAGAATTGGGGAGAAGAGCAGCTTGTGGCACAACTTGACAAGAAGGAGGGACCGGTTTTTAGGACACGTTCTGAGGCATCAGGGGATCACAAATTTTGTATTGGAGGGCAGCGTGGAGAGTAAAAATCGTAGATTGAGACCAAGAGATGATACACTAAGCAGATTCAGAAGGATGTGGGTTGCAGTAGGTACTGGGAGATGAAGAATCTTGCACAGGATAGAGTAGCATGGTGAGCTGCATCAAACCAGTCTCAGGACTGAAGACCACAACAACAACTCTCTTCTCAGGGAGCTTCTCGCACAAAGAGATTCTACCATTTGCCAGTTGCTTATTGCAGCGAGTATCAATAGACTGGCTCAGTGGTCTATCAAGAGCAATAAGAAGACCACTTTTTTTTACTTAAGTGACGCGTTGTTTCGCCGCAATCAAAACACCATGAACTTATGGACAATTGACGCATTTATACTTCACATAAAAATTATTTCGTAGCCATGTATTTAGCATAAGACAGGAACAATTCAGTCCTGACTAATCACGCTGTGTAACTGCTATGTTTGAACCTTGATCAGTCGTGGGCATATGTACTTCAAAGTAGAGTGGTGGATACCAAGAGACATAAATAATCTAAACAATTCTCTTTGTGTGTTACTCCCCGTTTTTTGTTCATCTGGAAACTGAGTTGTAAACAAAACGCGAGATCTGAGAGTCCAGTGAATGAAACACGAGACAGTACATGTCAGATAATTATTTCTTCTCGCACAGGATGTCCACATACTGTATTCACTTTTTGTTAGATGAGCAATTACCTCAGGCATAATTATATGTCGTAGGCTTTTAGCACTTTCTCCCATGTACCGCGACACAGTTGTGGGGTGAGACACAATGGCCGTTGCACTGTCGATGAACGTCCAAACAAGATCCATAAGCTCTTCACACTTATAGTTCCATACCACCTTACGTCTCGTGCACACAAAGCCACTCACTTATCGACGGTTATCTCCTCAGCTGGTTTAGAAAGTCGTTTCTCGTCCACATAACACCCTTGTTTATTAGACAGGGGTTTGTGACCGGAAATGTGCGAAGTGGCACTTGACCTTTCAGCATGAGAGTCAATTTCACCGCACAGCGAACAGCAAACAAAATTAACGATTTTCCTAAAGTCATCCGCGATAGGCTTTACCATGGTCCGAACTGAACCTGTAAAATTCGCTTCAGGCAGTGTGGTTCTTACCTTTCACTTCCCTTTTTATTGAGATGTGCACCTGCTTCTGCAAACCACGTTACGTTCCGCTCTCATTTTGTGCGTTACGAAAAAAATGAAGAAATCCCACCTCTCCACTAAACTCTTGCGGTTTAAGGCGCTGTAGTCATTGACTGTGAAGCTGGTCCCGGTGGAGATTCGAGTCCTCCCTCGGGCATCTACATCTACATCTACATCTACATGATTACTCTGCAAATCACATTTAAGTGTTCTGCAGTAAGTTTATCGAACCACAATCATACTATCTCTGTACTATTCCACTCGAGAACAGCACGCGGGAAAAGCGAACACCTAAACCTTCCTGTTCGAGCTCTGATTTCTCCCATTTTGGTGATCATTGCTACCTATGTACGTTGCGCTCAACAAAATACTTTTGCATTCGGATGAGAAAGTTGGTGACTGAAATTTCGTAAATAGATCTCGCCGCGACGAAAAACGTCTTTGCTTTGATGACTTCCATCCCAACTCGCGTATCATATCTGCCACACTCTCTCCCCTATTACGTGATAATACAAAGCGAGCTGCCGTTTCTTGCACCCTTTCGATGTCTTCCGTCAATCCCACCTGGTAAGGATCCCACACCGTGCAGCAATATCCTAACAGAGGGCGAACGAGTGTAGTGTAAACAGTCTGTTTACTGGACTAGTTGCATCTTCTTAGTATCCTGCCAATGAAACGCAACCTTTGGCTCGCTTCCCCACAATATTGTCTATGTTGTCTTTCTAACTGAAGTTGTTTGTAATTTTAGCACCCATGTACTTAGGTGAATTGACAGCCTTGAGAAATGTACTATTTATCGAGTAATCGAATTGCAACGGATTTCTTTTGGAACTCATGTTGATCACCTCACACTTTTCGTTATTTAGCGTCAACTGCCACCTGACACACCATACATCAATCTTTTCTAAATCGCTTTGCAACTGATACTGGTCTTCGGATGACACTACTAGACGGTAAATTACAACATCAGCTGTGAACAACCTAAATTAGGCTTATAATACCACAATTCTTCCAACACAATAACAGCTGCATAATAATTAATCTTGTTGCTGTAAAATTTTATAGCAAGTTCATCAATCCTCTGTTGGTTGTTAGGAACAATTAAGGCGAGGCGTAGATCGTCCGGGTAATTTCGGATATGGTCCCAGTTGGCATAAAAAAATTCCAACGCAGACATTAGCTGTAAACAAATACCTTTATTCAGAATGTAACATTACCTTTCCTCTTACAAAACGTCATATACACTCTATTCCTTACAACAAATTTAACGTATTTTACTTCACTCTGAACATTATCGTTTTTCTCAGGTTCATAACCAGCAATTTGAAGTCCAATGTAAAATGGATTGGTACCTTGAAGAAGGCGATTCTTTACTTTACATTCCTTTTCTAGATGTCTCCAGGATTTAATTTTAGATGTATCAGCACTTTGTTCAGGCTTAGAGTACGTAACAAATTTAAATCTATTCCTCCTACTATATTTACGCCATGGTACACTGGTTGACCTCTGAGGATTCAAATCAAATATTTTTTTGTTACCTTCATCGTCCAACGTTAGTCGTTCAATCCTAACATTAACCCTATAAACATATGTTACAATTTTATTAATGATTACAGAACCATATTTATTACCAAAAAACAAAAATTCTTCAGTATTATCATAATGCTGAAGAGTAGAAAAGTTATTTGCTTTTTCGTCATGTTTCTCCAAAACCTTTTCGACCCATAGTCGTCAACAAACCCAAGGTGATGAACATAACACAATTAATTCTTCGCCAGAGCACAGGAGAAGTGAAGACTCTTCACAATATCATTTTGACGACGGATGGGAAGTGCCACTGTCGTGCATGCCAGCGTACCTAATCGGAGCTGCAGGGGCATCCTCTGCGAGTGAAAACCCTGTGGATGTGTGTGTTTGTCCTTGGGATAATTTAAGTTAAGTAGTGTGTAAGCTTAGAGTCGAATGACCTTAGCTGTTAAGTCCCATAAGATTTCACACACATTTGACCATTTGAACTAAACTCTGCTCTGCATACCACTCGCTGCCCGTAACTCACAACTGCGGTCAGTCCTATCAACAGCTCGTAGGCCGCAGCACGCCAGCGCTTGCGCAAGGCACTAGTGCAGTGACGTCACAGGCTCGCTCAGTGCAGAGCAGTGAGGTCGTGGCCCGTGGGCTGCGTCTCCATGCGAGAGTCTGTTGAGCGTGTGGCATACAAGTTGATTCGCAACAGCACTACTCGGCCCTTGGGGTGACGTCAGGGACTCGCTCTGCCCGTGACTGCTGTAGCCCAGTGCGGACGCACGGCTCTGCACCGTGCGGCCGTCGGACGTCCATGGGGCTGCCCCGGCTGAACTGGCACCGCTAGGCAAGTCTCGCGCCGTTGTCATGCCTACGGTCCTGGACGGGCCCCACACCTCGATGTCCACCTCTGCTGCAAAGTGCACAACCAGATCTCGCTCTCAGCCGGTTGTCACCGTCGGATTGGCATCATACAAGCCAACTGCGACGTCACTCCAGCAGTGGCTGCATCAATTCCCACCGGCAGACACGTCCCTGAACTGTCTTAACCTTGCTGTACACGACTTGAATGACTACTCATGTAACAGCCAGTATCGTAGTCAAATATTTCGTAGGAAAATGTAAGACACCAAGAAAATTTTCCTTTCTTTATGTTTATGAAATACGTTTGTACAAGAAAGCGCACAAATTTTAATAAGTACACGTAATGCGGGCCGATAATGAAGAACACAGAAGCCTTCACATTTTTTCTACGATCGGCTGGGAGATGCCTTCCTGTTCCGTATCGTCCTTTGTCCTTCAGCTTTCGCTATGTATACATCTATCCTGTTGTCTATTAACAACCATGAATATACAAGGGGCGTTTGAAAAGTCCGTGCAAAAAAAAAATCGCTTACATGATTGGGGTAAACCTTTTTTATTTTTCAACATAGTCTCCTTTTAGACTTATACACTTCGTCCAACGTTGTTGTAATTTGTTGATCCCTACAAACTAATAGGAATTGTCCAAGTCTGCAACATAGCTAATAGTTGCTACAATCACCTCCTCGTTTGATTAAAAAATGTGTCCCACCAGCCATTTCTTCAAACTCGGGAACATATAGTAGCCCGAGGGAGCCAGGTCTGGAGAATATTGGGGGTAGAGGATTTGATACGAGATGGAATCCTATTTTCATTAATTTCGCGACCACAACTGATGAGGTGTCTGCTGGTGCAGTGTCGTGATCGAAAAGGACTGTCCAATTACGATAATTATTATTCACAGAGTTATACCCCTTTCCAGATAGTCGATGAGCATTGTTCCTTGCGAATCCCAAAACTCTTCGCACAATTCCTTTTTTCGTCAAGCGTGAGCAATCGCGTTTGGCCTTTCATAAAGTAATGTTAAATCACCACACGAAATACTTTTTCGGCCATTTTTCGACAGTCACTCGACTTCCTTGATTCACAGGAATGCCAAACACAAAGAAATAGACCAATATGAGTGAAACTTGGTGTGCGTTCTTTCCAAAGAGGCTAATAAATAAACATGACCTCGATAGGCGCCGGTGGTGACATATCTCGGACTTTGCACAGACTTTTCAAACGCCCCTCGTGTTTAAGTATAGTTAAATTAATACCTTTCTGACGTTTTAATTTAACAAATTAAACATATCATTTTGTATTAATGTCTTTATCAGCTTTGTATGCAGTTATCCCTGAAAGAAATGCAAAACTGCTGACATGGAGCCCGTCCGCGATTGGTGTGATCCAAATACTAATTAGCAGTTTATCAGGTCCATTATTGTGCACCAAAGAACCTACAGTATTTCAGAAACGAAGTACGATACTCAATTAAGTTCACACCATAATTCGATTGACCGATCGCGTTATGCACTTGCCTCATGAAAATTACGTTGGAGCCAAAGCTGTAACTTCGCGTTTCTCTCGAACACCAACCTGGGGTAGTAGGAATTAACAACAGAAATCAACAAGCACTGTTTGGTTAATTTCAATTGACAATACTGAGCTGACTACATGCTGGTAAGTGGCAGGTGATCACGACTATTTTCTTTACATTCTCTATTTTCCTTCCACCTTCGCAAGCAGGCAAAGTAACAGTTTCAGCTCACAATTTCCACTCGCTTATCCACCTTCTAGAGAGGATGTTCCTATTGTCAGATTGGGACCACTTATACTCTATGGTTTCAGTTTAACGCCATATCAGAGACATATCTG
The DNA here is from genome assembly GCF_023897955.1 of Schistocerca gregaria. Classification (NCBI taxonomy): domain Eukaryota; kingdom Metazoa; phylum Arthropoda; class Insecta; order Orthoptera; family Acrididae; genus Schistocerca; species Schistocerca gregaria. The sequence continues at coordinate 395,835,284 of NC_064931.1, read as the reverse complement.
TTTACAACAACAAAATATACAAGAACTGCTACATCAGTTGGTTGCATCGTCCAACAGTGAGAGATAAATAGTTTTACTCATACGAGAATGAGCAACGCCATTAATTTAGAGCGATATAGAGACGTCTTTTGGGATGTCAACAGCCGAGGGCGCTGATCACACGAGATCAACCTTACTCATAAGGTCTCCCAGTAAACAACTTGCAAAGTGGTGGATCACAAGCCTACCTCTCCGTCCCACCCCCTTCCTCAATGCTGTTGTTGTGGTCTTCAGTCTGAAGACTGGTTTGATGCAGCTGCCCAAGCTAGTCTATTCTGTGCAAGTCTCTTCAGCAATGCACAGTTACTGCAATGTGCATCAGTTTGAACCTGCTAACTGTATTCAAGACTTTGAATCCCTCTACAATTTTAACACCAACCCTCCACAACACACATATATACACACTTCTCTCCATTACGAAACTGAGAAGTCCTTATTGCCTCAAGATATGCTCTATGAAACAAAGTTGTTATATAAATTTCTTGTTTTCCCGAATTCGACTTCATATCTTCTTATCAGTTATTCCATTTGCAGTGTCACCACTATTTCTAGGTGCTACTTAGTAAAATTTTGATGTTCCCATGGCTGTTGCAAAATATCTAGGGTTGGGCCAGCTCAGAGCCGACCAAACACCCTTACGTCAGATGCAGCAATACAACTGGCAGATTACCACATTGTGCTCCAGGAAAAGGGCTGGCACCACCATAATAACGACTCAGCCGAAAGGCGTTGGTATGCCAGTAACTACACATCAAATCAACAGACTTCTTATGGTCTACATGGGTACAAGCAGTCATTTGCAAACCAAGAACGCCCTGTGCCAACATAAATTACCATTATCAGTCAAAGGTGTCTCAGTCTGGTAGCTACTATTTAAGAGGAGAGGTGTAGCCGCTCAACGACGCGACATGACGCTAGAAGCAGCCACCGTGGGATTTGGCCTCCAGTAACTGTGGGCCCAGCGGCAGGTTTTAAGATCAGTGTTGTTAGCTTAGCATCTTCCAGCCTGTGGGCCAACTACCAGGTGCAACTAGGCTTCAGCGATAGGAGGCAGTCGTTTGAGACCATGGCCACCTGTTCCATAAGTAGCTTAACACTCTCTGTCTTCAGCACTATGGAGGACGTTGGACCACAGAATGTTCTAGTTTGTTCTTCAGTAAAGTATAAGACCAACACTGAAGTTTTTATGAGCATCCATGGATAATTATTCCGACAACAATACACCACCTCAACTCAGACGTCCACATGTAGAGGTCATCCATCCTGGAACCCCACATTTTGATGTGAGAAGTGGCACCTCTAAATGTCAGTGACAGGGGAACCTTACCAGCCACCCTCCCTGGAGACGATGACACTCGAGTAACTCAGGGTTGCTGTTTCGTCGATACACAGCATCATCGTGCAGTGGGTGTGTGCAGTTACAGTTCTATTTTTTCCAGCGGGAGTATCACGTCGATCATTGAACGTTTTTTCAGCATTTCAGTTCTGTTTTCACGTGTGACATGTGTCAAGTAGACGCAGAATGTATTCTGAGGATGTGTAAATACGAGTGTGGTTGTTTGTCTGGAAGTGTATAAGGTATTAACCATGTGTAGCATCTTGGAAGGGGAAGATAAGTTTTGTCGAGAAGTCGGAGTTTTGTGGTAGTTTTCGACGTTTTGAATGGGCAATGTATTTCATTTTGAGCAAATAATGTGGCTCACTGCGTTTAAGAGTGTAAAGTAGTAGTCATGAGTAGCCACTCAAGCGGGGAAGTTAAGTTACAGTAAGTGTTATGATAGAATTCGATTAAGTGTCCTTTTGGTCGTACTGCTTTGTTCTCCACTTTTGTTTTTTTCATAATTAGTGAGGTATACCCTGGTGGAGGGGTTGCAGATTTCTGCAGCCTGGACCAGATGTGGAGTGTAAGACAGTGAAACAGCCGACAGTAATTTTGCTGTAGATACTTCGGGGGTGACACAGTAAGCTATCAATTAGGCTGATTGAATTGCATGTGTTGTGGGTGCTGAAATTGTACGGACGGATTTAGTATTCCCGATTGACGCAGATTCGCATAATCTTTGACGTCACTGCCTCCTCATAATGTGGGAAGGGAAGGAAGAGAAAATGTGTTTGCAACGTTTATGATCGGGCCCACAAGGCATATGCCAGTGGGTCAGGAGATTGACAAAAGTGACAACACTTTCAGTGTAATGCGTGGTGCAGACGAAAATTGCTGAGCAGTCCCAGAGCAAGACTTCCTCATCAAGCATCATGCCGAAACTGACTTTCGATGACTCGCTGTGGAACCCGGGGGGATAATGTTCAAGCTCGTGGAAGGTGTCACCAGTGAAATGCTGTCACAGGCTTCGTTTATCACGATAGGACAAATGTAGGCAAAAAAACTAAAGCTCAATTTGAGTGATAAAGGCGCACAAGGCACTAGGAAGTTCCTTTAGGTGACCGAAGGTCTTGTTAACTTATTCGATTCTGGACTTCGCCTCTGGGTAGGGAATCGTCATTGAGTACGCAGCGTTCAGTGATTGAGAGCACTTCTCCTGTCTATACTGACGTTGAAACGTTATCTGAATTCCGTCCATGCGGCTGGGAGTTCACGTTTCTCTGTAGAATACAGAGAGGAGAAGATAGTAATAGATTATACTAGTCAGAGGACAGTCTTCTGCCATCCTTGTGTTTAATGACTTTTTTATTTTGTGGCTGGAGTTCTTCCATCGTTCCAGACGTTCACGAGTACCATCACTCCGACGAACGGGACGCAGGACATTCGGTGATATAAGTAATTGCTTTGGCTTATTAGGGCTATAAAGCTGAACAGCTGTGATCACGTAAGTTTCGTTTCCACTGAGGTTGCACACCACTGTAGATCATCTTTGAAAGTAGTGTCTTCTATAGATTGGGACGTAGATCATATTTCATCTCGCGTTATTTATTTTAGATTGCGTAGCCATAAAAAGTGGCAGATTTAGGCAGTTTATAAATAATATTAGTAAGGAAATTCCTTTGTACTTCTTTATGTTCATTGCATATCGACATACAACATTTATAATATACAAAGGGGTTTTAATTTTCAATAAATGTATAAGCAGAAACAACATTTCTAATTTAGTAGGTGCTAGTTCTCTATATCATTCATTTATATTTATGTTGTAATTTATATGTCAATGGCAAGGAGGGAGAAATAATAGATTCCAAGACCTGCTTCAGGGGGTAGTCACACTGGGCCCAAAACTTTATTTTCGCCTTCAGTATTAACCATTGCGCACATTCATTGTTACATCCGCCTGGAGCAGCATCTTGGAAACTATTCAAATACCTTCAAGAAATACTTCCTAAGACTTAAATTTATATTCGATGTTAGCAAATCCCTTTTTTTCATTAATACTTTTCTTGCTATAGTCAGTCTTCATTTTATATTCTCTCTACTTCGGCCATCATCAGTTACTTTGCTTCCCAATAGCAGTTTTAGTGCCTCATTTCGTAATCAGTTGCCCTGAACACTTTCTGATTTAACCCTCACACTACCAAGGGAGAGGGAAGCGGTACTTTATGCCTAACTTTTCCGAATACTTTAATCTGGTAATGTACACTATATTTTAATTTTTGAAATTAAAATTTTCGTTCTTTAATGATTTCTTCTACCAGACACCATAATTGTTTTAAATTTTTCAGTAAAACTTAATGGAATAATTTACGTCTTGTCAGTGGATGTGAATTTGCAGAACAGGTGTCAAATTCATATTTTCAGGTTTAGGACCCTTCTTACACATAAATATATCTTTAAAAGTGTGTTGTGCGTAAAACACAAGGAAAATTGACGAAATGCGTGTACCTTTGTGTTGGTCATATATTACGCCCCCTTTTGTAGTACACGTTATGGAAAATCAATTGGTAGTGCTAGGTTTAATTCGAATACGTTCCATTACCTTTCATTTAGTTCCATTGAGGGTTATCTTATAATCCTTTTCCAGGGCACTGTCTATTCCACTCAACTGTTCTTTTCTGCCTCTGACAGAATTGTAGTGTCACCAGGAAAATTCAAAATGTTTATTGCTCCTCCCTAATATTGAATACTGTTTACAAATTTATCCTTGTATGCTTTACTGCTTGTTCAGTGTAAATGTTGAATAAAATAGAATGTAGGTTACCCGAATGTCTCACTCCCATCTTCAAATTGCACAACGAGAAATCCAGTGGCTGGAGTAGCAGAATGTATGTGCTTTAACAAGATATGTTCTTTGATGTGATGGAGCTGTGAAATACATGTCCAGCTTCATTATTGCTCTCTTCTTTTTACCTGAGGAGTGCAAAATTCATATTGCACTGCATATATGGAAAAATAAAATCTTTCAATTAGGACAACATGGAACCCCAAGGATTCACGTGCTACCAGTTGTGGAAGAACATGCACGAGCGTGAGCAAAGAGAAAAGACGGGTAGAGATGCACTAAAGGGAAATGTCGTTAGAGTGTATTGTGGGATTGGAGAAGTGTGAGGAAGGAAAACTATTGTATCCTTTTCATGACTTTACGATCTCTTATCTTCAAATATCATTTTAAATGACAAATGGTGGTCAGAGAAAAGTTGCTACCTCACAGTATCTCTGGACCAATATTTTTCATCTGAGTACAATTTGAGGTGTTTATGTAAATGTTCGATTTCAGAAGCTTCTCTGTGCTGGGGAGCCTGACTGAAATGCGTCGAAATTGTCATTGTTCGTGTCAACAGAAGGTGCAGTGCAGGCGATTTCTCTAGCTCTAATTACTTGGACGCCGATTTGAAGCGCTACAAAAACCCACATGTTTTAAAAGCTGTAATATAAACTACTGCGTATAAGATTTACAGTAGGAATAGCATACATATCGCAAAAAGTTCTTTCATCAGCGTGATATCAGTTCCTTCATTTCGGGCTATTTCTCCCTCCTCAGAGAGCTTTTCGCACAAAGACATTGTAAAATTGTCAGCAGCTTATTCCAACGACTATCGTTAGAATGGCTCAGTTATCTATCAAGATCTTTAGGAAGACCACTTTTCTTTACGTAAGGGAAGCGTTCTTTCACCGCAACCAAAAGACCATGAACGTATGGACAATTGACGTATATATACTCCGCATTAAAATTATTGGATACCAAGGGACATAAATCGTGTAAACAATTCTTTCAGAATGTTACAGCCCGTTTTTTGTTCATCTGGAAACAGGGTTGTAAAGAAAAAGCGAGATCTGAGAGTCAAGACAATAAAACAGGAGACAGTACATGTCAGATAATCGTTTCTTGTCGCACTGTTTGTCCACATGTCCGTAGTTGCAGATTATGCGTCTTCTGTTATATGAGCAATTACCTCAGGCATAATTATATGTCGTAGGCTTTTAACACTGTCTGCCACGTACCGCGACACAGTTGTGGGGTGAGATACAATGGAGTTTGCAGTGTCGATTAACGTCTGAACAATATCCATAACACCTTCACCTGTTAGAGCTCAGTACGACCTTACATTTCGTGCACACATAGCAACGCAATTATCGTCAGTTATCTCCTGAGCTGGTTTAGGAAGTCGTTCCTCGTCCACATAAGACCTTTGTTTGTTAGACACGCATGGATGGCGAGAAATGTACGAAGTGCCACTCGACACTTCGGCATAAGAGTAAATTTCACAGAACGGCAAACAGCAAAGGAAATGAACGCTTTTCCTAACGCCATCCGCAATATACTTTAATAAGGTCCAAATTGTACTTTTAAAATTCGTTCCAGGCTGTGTAGTTCCCTACTTACCACTGATTAGTTTTTCTTTTACTTCCATTTTTCTTCGCATGTGCTCCTTCTTCTGCGAACCACGTTTAGTTTCCCGCTCTCATTTTGTGTGTTATGAAATAAATGAAGGCATCCCACCACTCCACTAAACACTGCTCTACTCTCCGCTCGCCTCCTGTAGATTACAACTGCGGTCAGTGCTACCAACAGTTCGGAGGTGCACCACACCAGTGCTTGCGCAAGGCATTGGTGCAGTGACGTCACGGTCTCACTCAGTGTGGAGCAGTGAGGTTGCGGCCCGTGGGCTGCGACTCTACGCGCAACTCGGCTCAGTCCGTGGCATACGTGTTCTTTCGCAACAGCACTGCTCGGCCCTTTGGGTGACGTCAGGGACTCGCTCTGCCCGAGACTTCTGCAGCCCAGTGCGCTGCAGCTCGTGGGCCGAGCCTCTTTGCACGAATCTCCCGGCGGAACTCGATGCGGCTGCCCCTCCGAACCGGCAGCGCGAGGGAAGGCTCGCACGTCTGCCCTGGCTACGGTCTTGGACGGGCCGCGCTTCGATACCCACCTCTGCTGCAAAGTGCACAACCAGAGCTCACATTCAGCCGGTTGTCACCGACCGATTAACGTCATACAAGCCAACTGCGAAACCCCTCCAGCAGTGGCTGCATCAATTACAACGGGAACACACGTCCCTGAACTGACTTAACCTCTTATCCTCAGAACATTGATACCTTTCAAATTTTAAGTTAGTGTATCTTGTACAAATATCTCCCGTGCGAATGTAAATGATTTGTCAAACAGTTCATTTAAAACATATCAAATAATGTATTGTTTTTTTTGTATACACCAGTCTTGTAATTTTGTTGTACACTACTTGAATGAGTACTCATGTAACGGTCAGTATAGTAGCCAAATGTATTGGAGACACATGTAAGACATCAAGAAAATTTATCTTTCTTCATATTTAAGAAATATGTGTTTACCAGAGAGTCCACAAGTGTTAAAAAGTACATGAAATACTTTCTATGATGATAAAGAACACAGATACCTTCACATTTTTCCTGCAATCATCTAGGGGACGCCTTCCTGTTTCGTATCGTCCTTTGTTCTTCCTCTTTCGCTCTGTAATTATCCACACTACAGTCCATTAAATTTGCTACACCACGAAGATGACGTGCTACTGACGCGAAATTTAAATGACAGGAATAGGATGCTGAGATATGCAAATGTTTACCTTTTCTGAGCATTCACGCAAGGTTGCTGCCGGTAGCAACACCTACAACGTACTGACATGAGGAATGTTTACATCCGATTTCTCATACACAAACAGCAGTTGATCGGCGTTGCCTGGTGAAACGTTCTTCTGATGCCTCGTGTAAGGAGGAGAAATGCGTACCGTCACATCTCCGAATTTTTTAAAGGTACGACTGTAGCCTATTGCGATTGCGGTTTATCGTATCGCGACATTGCTGCTCGCGTTGGTCGAGATCCAATGACTATTAGCAGAATAAGTAATCGGTGGGTTCAGGAGGGTACGCAGTGCTGGATCACAACTCCCTCGTATCATTAGCAGTCGAGATGAGAAGCATCTTATCCGCTTGGCTGTAACGGAGAGTGCAGCCACGTATCAATCCCTGAGTCAACAGATGGGGACGTTTGCAAGACAACAAAAATCTGCACGAACAGTTCGGAGACGTTTGCAGTAGCATGGACTATCGGCTCGGAGACCATGGCTGCGGTTATCTTTGACGCTGTATCACAGACACGAGCGCCTGCGATGGTATACTCAACGACGAACCTGGGTGCACGAATGGCAAAACGTCATTTTTTCGGATGTTTACAGCATCATGATGGTCGCATCTGTGTTTGGCGACATCGCGGTGAACGCACATTGGAAGCGTGTATTCCTCATCGCCATACTGGCGTATCAACCGGCGTGATGGTATGGGTTGCCATTGGTTCACGTCTCGGCCACCTCTTGATCCCACTTTAAACAGAGGACGTTACATTTCAGATGCGTTAAGACCCGTGGATCTACCCTTCATTCATTCACTAAAAAACCTTACATTTTAGCAGGATAATGCACGAATGCATGTTGCAGGACCTGTTCGGGCCGTTCTGGATACAGAAAATGTTCGACTGCTGCCCTGGCCAGCACATTCTCCAGATCCCTCACCAATTGAAAACGCCTGGTCCATGGTGGCCGAGCAACTCGCTCGTCACAATACGCTAGTCACTACTCTTGATCAACTGTCGTATCGTGTTGAAGCTGCATGGGCAGCTGTACCTTTACACGCACTCCAAGCTCTGATTGACTCAGTGACCAGGTAGTTGTTTTGGGTATTGATTTCTCACGATCTATATACCCAAATTGCCTAAAATGTAACCACATGTCAGTTCTAGTATAACAGATTTGTCCAATGAAACACTTTATCATCTGCATTTCTTCTTGGTGCAGCAATTTTAATGGCCAGTAGTGTATCTGGTTATCTCTTAAGAACCATGGATATATTTAAGTGTATTTAAATTAATAACATTCAGATGTATTAACGTAACAAACTAAAAATATCTCTTTGCGTTAAGCTATTCGTGAAAGAAATGCAAAACTGCTGACGTGGAGCCCGTCCGCCTTTGGTGTGATCCAAATACTAAGTAGCAATTTATGAGATCTTTCATGGTGTCCCAACGAAACTGCAGTATTTCAGAAACGAAGTTCGATACTCAATTAACTTTACAGAATATGACGATTGACCGATCGTGTTATGCACTTGCCTTATGGAATTTACACTCGAAACACGTCTACACTCCTGGAAATTGAAATAAGAACACCGTGAATTCATAGTCCCAGGAAGGGGAAACTTTATTGACACATTCTTGGGGTCAGATACATCACATGATCACACTGACAGAACCACAGGCACATAGACACAGGCAACAGAGCATGCACAATGTCGGCACTAGTACAGTGTATATCCACCTTTCGCAGCAATGCAGGCTGCTATTCTCCCATGGAGACGATCGTAGAGATGCTGGATGTAGTCCTGTGGAACGGCTTGCCATGCCATTTCCACCTGTCGCCTCAGTTGGACCAGCGTTCGTGCTGGACGTGCAGATCGCGTGAGACGACGCTTCATCCACTCCCAAACATGCTCAATGGGGGACAGATCCGGAGATCTTGCTGGCCAGGGTAGTTGACTTACACCTTCTAGAGCACGTTGGGTGGCACGGGATACATGCGGACGTGCATTGTCCTGTTGGAACAGCAAGTTCCCTTGCCGGTCTAGGAATGGTAGAAAGATAGGTTCGATGACGGTTTGGATGTACCGTGCACTATTCAGTGTCCCCTCGACGATCACCAGAGGTGTACGGCCAGTGTAGGAGATCGCTCCCCACACCATGATGCCGGGTGTTGGCCCTGTGTGCCTCGGTCGTATGCAGTCCTGATTGTGGCGCTCACCTGCAAGGCGCCAAACATGCATACGATCATCATTGGCACCAAGGCAGAAGCGACTCTCATCGCTGAAGACGACACGTTTCCATTCGTCCCTCCATTCACGCCTGTCGCGACACCACTGGAGGCGGGCTGCACGATGTTGGGGCGTGAGCGGAAGACGGCCTAACGGTGTGCGGGACCGTAACCCAGCTTCATGGAGACGGTTGCGAATGGTCCTCGCCGATACCCCAGGAGCAACAGTGTCTCTAATTTGCGGCACTGCGTAGAATCCTACGGTATTGGCGTGCATCCGTGCGTCGCTGCGGTCCGGTCCCAGGTCGACGGGCACGTGCACCTTCCGCCGACCACTGGCGACAACATCGATGTGCTGTGGAGACCTCACGCCCCACGTGTTGAGCAATTCGGCGGTACGTCCACCCGGCCTCCCGCATGCCCACTATACGCCCTCGCTCAAAGTCCGTCAGCTGCACATACGGTTCACGTCCACGCTGTCGCGGCATGCTACCAGTGTTAAAGACTGCGATGGAGCTCCGTATGCCATGGCAAACTGGCTGACACTGACTGCGGCGGTGCACAAATGCTGCGCAGCTTGCGCCATTCGACGGCCAACACCGCGGTTCCTGGTGTGTTCGCTGTGCCGTGCGTGTGATCATTGCTTGTACAGCCCTCTCGCAGTGTGCAGAGCAAGTATGGTGGGTCTGACACACCGGTGTCAATGTGTTCTTTTTTCCATTTCCAGGAGTGTATAACTTTGCGTTTCTCTCGAACACCAACCTGGAGTAATAGGGAATCATAACAGGAATCAACAAGCACTGCTAGGTTAATTTCGATTGACAATACTGAGCTGACTGCCTGCAGGTAAGTGGTAGATGATCATGATTATTTTCTTTACGTTCTCTGTCGTCCTTACAGTTTCGCAAGCAGGCAAGGTAACAGTTCAGGTCATAATTTCCACTCGCTCATCCACCTATTAGAGAGGTTGTAGCTATTGCTGGCTGCGGAGCACTTATACAGTGGTCACTCCGTATGTGGTTGCAGTTTAACATCATAGCAGATACATTTCTGTTTACAACAACAAAATGTACAAGAATCGTTACTTCATTTCGCTGCATCGGCGAATAGTGTGAGCTAAATAGGTTTCCTCATACGGGAATGAGCAGCACCGTTAATTTACAGTAACATAGAAACGCGTTTTGCTATTTCAACAGCCGAGGGTGCTGTAACACACGAGACCAACTTACTCATGAGTTCTCCCAGGAAAGAGCTTGCAAAATTATGGACCAGAAACCTAACTTTTCTCCTATCCCCTTCCCCAACGTTGTTCTTGTGGTCTTCAGTCTGAAGCCTGGTTTGATGCAGATGTCCAAGCTAGTCTATTCTGTGGTAGCCTGTTCAGGGCTGCACAGCTAATGCAGTGTGCATCAGTTTAAACCTGCTAACCGTATTCAAGACTTTGTCTCCACCTACAATTTTAACACCGCCCCCCCCCCCCCTCATAGACACCCTTATATACACCTTTCTCTCCGTTACCTAACTGACATGGCCTTGACTGTGGTATCGATAGCTACGATGCCACGGCGTAGGTGCAAATTCTTAAGTTGGCACTACGACAGACACCGACGACAGCTCCCTCTACCCGGTGCTGTGGAGTTCTACGAGCTCCACGACAGATTCTGCCCATTTTGATCAAGAGCAGACGGCCAGTACATGTCGCTTGCTATTGAGACTATGCGACGGGTCTAAGGCTTCCCACCTCAGTGCAAAGTTATGTATTCAGTTAATATTGTGATATAGTAAAACCATTTCTAAGAGCAGTACCGAGAGATTTTCACCTTTTCCTGCTCTTACTCGGTTCCTTCATTTGACCAACCATTCAGTTTACAGGAGGAGATCCACTCACCACCTTCCAGGCAGGATACAAAACTTGGCGACGAACAGGGATTAAAATTTTTCTTTCCTCTCCTCTCATTTCGTTTTCTTTCCTGGGTGCTGCTTTAGCTTTATTGTAATATCCCTGTGTGGCTGAGTAACTGTCTTTAAGTGTCCCCAACATTCGCTATAAGACTTTCACTTGTGTAAACCATGACTTCGGCACAAGAACAGGCTTCGCTGTCCGATCTTGTACGTTTTCAGGCTCAGCAAATGACGCAGCTGCTTGCTGCCTTAAATGGGCTCGTCACACTACAAACTGCAGCTACTTCGGCACCTCCGACACCACCGCCTGTACCGACGCTGTCGCCGATGGCGCCGCCATTTCGTGCCTTCAGTCCTGACGTTGAACGCTGGCCGGAATTCATCGTACAGCTCGAGGCACACTTCGCAGCTAACAACATACCAGGTACAGAGCGGCTTGCTTTTTTCATTGTCAACGCGTGTGTTGTGTTGTACCGTGTGCTCGTGAAATTGTTTCCCACTACCCGCCCAGAAACTAAAACTTACGACGAAGCGATTGATGCTCTGAATTCCCTCTTTCGTGATAGTGTAAATGTGGTAGCTGCACGCTACAAATTCTTTCGCCACCGGCGTGGCTCTACTCACTCGAATAAAGCTTGGTTAGCGGGCCTTCAGAGACTAACTTCTGATTGTGACTTTAATTGCTCATGTGGACGCTCATATGCGGATGTAATGATTAGAGGCGCTATTGCACACAATGTGGCGGATCACCGCATCCGCGAACAAATCATCAGATTTAAAAACAAGTCTTTGCAGAAACTAGTAGACTTGCTAGACACACAAGATACATTATACATGGCTACTCCTGCGTTCGACGTGACACCGGGTGTGTGTACTGTTAGCGCGGCACAACACGTGCCCTCCAACCAGCCAGCACGGCCAGCCACACCGCGCAGCTCAATCGCAAATAAACGAATTTCACACCAGGCACCCACTAAGAAACTGAAATTACATCCGAACTGCTTTCGTGCAAACCCACGGGACATTTGCCCATCCCGTCAAGCACTGTTATTTCTGTAATAAGGAAGGACATGTGCAAGCTGTGTGTAGTAAGAGAAACTGTAATTCACAACTTGTCTCCCGTCCTCGTAACTCATGTAGGCGTCACAGCAACGGCAACCGCCATGATCATGATTCACATCAGCCTATGGATGTTAATGACAAATATTCAATGCCTTCTGCTTTAAGTGTTTCGACAGCTCGTCGTGTGAATCAAGTTTTGCCAGATATTTCCTCTCGCATTCAGCGCGATGCGAGGAAACTTTTTGTGACTTTGCTCATTTGTGGACGTGCTGATCACATGCAGCTGGACACTGGTGTGCCAAAAATATATTCAATTGTGTGTGAAATCTTATGGGACTTACCTGCTAAGGTCATCAGTCCCTAAGCTTACACACTACTTAACCTAAATTAACGTAAGGACAAAAACACACACACACACACACACACACACACACACACACACACACCCATGCCCGACGGAGGACTCGAACCTCCGCCTTAAAAAGCTACACAGTCCATGAATAGAGCGCCTGATACCGCTCGGCTAATCCCGCGTGGCTTCGTATGTCAGTTTCTTTACTGAACAAATCGACGTATGACTTGCTTTATTCACTCCCGCTTCATCGTTCACATTCCTCCCTGAATACACTTGCTGGACAGGGAATTTCAGTCAGTGCTTGGCGTGTGTAGTTTGCTAGCCACATATGGTGCCACGACGCGTACAGATTCTTTCCATGCCCTCTGCTCTACTCATGCTAAGAATATTATTGGCGTGGACGCATTTGAACTTTTGGCCTCGCTATTCAGAACAATGTACTTTGCATCAACGCCATTGACTATGCAGACAGTGTTGCCACACTAAGCGACGATTTTGGTGATCTCTTTTCTGATGGCCTTCGTTGTGCCACAGACTTTTCAGTGCATGTTGTAGTTAAAGACAAGCCTATTTTTCGGGCTGCACGCACGGTACTGCATGCACTGCGCGACACCGTAGCCTCTGAACTTAAGCATTTGCAAGACACTGGTGTCATTGAACCCTGTATCTGCTTCGCCATAGCCTTCGCATATAGTGTGTGTGTGAAGAGACCAAACGGTCGTCTCCGTATCTGTGCTGACTTTAAGTCTACAGTAAAACTCCGACAGTGGTAGCTACATTCCCCTTACTGCACCCTGAAAATACTTTTGACAAGCTTGGTGCGGGAAAATTCTTTTCAACGATTGACTTGTGCGTCGCATTCTTTCAGATTCCACTCGAAGAACAGTCCCAGTGCTATTTTGTGATCAACACCCACCTTGGATTGTTCAAGTTTCGCCGCCTTCCGTTCGGTTGTGCTTCGGCTCGTGCTATTTTTAAGTCTTATTTGCAGCAGTTGTGTGCCTCTGTACTTGGTTGCTCAAATTATCTGGATGATATAGTGGTATAAGGTCGCACCCCGGACGAACATTTGCAGAATTTGCGTATCTTATTGTACTTTTGCAGGCAGGACCAAAGTGTAACAGAAGCAAGTGCAATTTTTTTCAAACTGGGATTCAGTATTTGGGACATACGATTAACGATCAGTGTATCCAACCCTCGCCCTCACATCTTAGTGCAATTAGAGACTTGGAGGCACCGTGGAACCTGAATGAACGTCAGTCTGTGTTGGGCAAAATTTCATATTGTATTCGGTTTATACCAAATGCAGCGCAAATTGCAGCGCTTTTGCATCGCCTTCGGCGTAAGAACGATCCTTTTGTTTGGTGTTCAGAATATGAGGCTGCTTTCGATAAGCTCAAATCTGCTTTGTTGAGTGATCGCTGTTTGATTCCTCTCGATCCCTACAAACCGGTTTTTTTTGGCTATCGATGCACCTTCTCACGGCATCGGAGCGGTTCTCTCACACTGCGTTAAGTCTGTCAATCTGCCTACAGGTTTTGTGTCTAAGTTGCTCAATTCTGCCCAGAAAAACTATTCTCAAATCGAAAAAGAAACTTTAGCTATTGTACGGAATACGATGTGACATGGTTCACAATTTCTTGTACGGTCGCAATTTCTATTTGCTCACCGACCATATGCTTAGGATGTCGTTGTTCCACACGTCAAAGCCAGTTCCGGCCCGTACTGCACAAAAGTTGCGAAGTTGGACTTTGTTTTTGTCTAACTACAAATACGAAATCTTGTTTCGGCCCACGGCCCAGCATGGGCTTAGTCTCTTCTGCCTATCGGCTCTGACGAAGTGTCTCATTCTTCCGAATTGTCCTGCATGTTTATTGATTCACAAGATAAGGAATGAGCTGATGGTTTTCCGCTGTATTTTCGTCGCATTGCTTCCGCGACAGCCGCCGATGCTTCTTCGCAGATTCTTTCTCAGTATATTCGTACTCAATGGCCTCCATCTGCTACGCAAATTTGTGATCCGCTTGTCCGACGTTACTTTGCGCAACGTCACAACTTCTTGTACACCACGGTGTTATCTTGTTACGAACTGACAATGATCAGGCTTGTGTGGTTGCACCCCATTCGTTGCAGTCCGCTTGCTGGTCATTGTGGTATAGTGCGGATGAAGCAATTAGCGCATCGTCACTGCACTTGGGTCGGCATTGATAAACATATTGACAATTTGCTTGCTAATTGTCGCTCTTGCATGGAGCATCAATCTGCTTGCCACCAGCGCTTCTTTGTGTGGCCGACTCCTACTGCGCCTAGGCAGCGCGTTCATATTGATTTTTTCAGTCCTTCCTGGGACACCCTCTGGTTAATAGTCATGATGCGTACAGATAGTTTCCTTTTGTTGTACCTATGTCTTCTACTATATCTGCCAGTAATATTCAGTCTTGGACGTCTATTTTCTTCATTGAGGGCTTTCCAGAAGTTATTGTCTCCGACAAAGGCCCCAATTCATGTCCTCGGAGATTGAATAGTTCTGTGCTGCTAATGGCTTTCACCATCTGACCTCAGCCCCATTCCACTGCCAGGTGAACGGCGGGGCTGAAGGCTTTGTACGTATGTTTAAGTCGCAGATGAGCAAGTTGCGCGCCACGCACTCTCGCGAGCACATGCTTTGGACTTCCCTTGCTACATATTGCTCACAGCCGTTCGGCATCCGTTCCCCAGCGGAACTGCTACATGGCTCGCCCAACGGTGGATCCTGCAGCTATTGCACCTGTAGCCCTGTGTTCCCGCTGCTTAGCCTCGTTCTGCCTTGGCGCCGCATGATTTAGTGTTCTGTTGCGTTTTCTCCGGCAAGCAGTGCTGGGAGCAGGGACACATACTTCGCCAGCTTGGCCGCGCCTTATTTGTTATTTCTGGTCCCTCTGGCTCTGAAAGTGACTTCGGAACCAGATCCAGTTGTGCCGTCATCGGTTTTCTGCCGCTGGTTGTTTTGCAGCAGAATTGGAGGCTTTACGGGTTCCACCGCCTCAGCCCATTTCTCCACCGCCAGCCCCTCCGCCGGTCACGCCCCGCCGTGGGCGCGCCTCCGACTCCTCATCCGAGCATATGCAGTGGCGGTGCGCGGCCTGAGCATGTTTTCCACGGGGCGTTTTCCTAGCCCCCTCACGAGCTATTCGGGGTCGTGTGTGGGCAGCATGACTTCTCAATTCCGCTGTGTACTCCCGCAGCTGCGCCCCCCTGGGTGCTCCACCTGTCGCCGGAACCCCTACTCAATGACAGTGCATCATTTCAGAGGGGAGGGATGTGGTATCGATAGCTACGATGCCACGGCGTTGGTAAACGTTCCTAAGTTGGTGCTACAACAGACATCGATGACAGCGCCCTGTGAAGGTCTACGATCTCCGTGACAGCTTCTGCTCGTCTTGATCAAGAGCAGATGACGGGGAGACTTCGCTTCCTATAGAGACTATGTACTACTTACGATGGGTATAAGACCTCACAGTGCAAAATTATGCATTAAGTTAATATTGTGATATAGTAAAACCATTACTAAGAGCAGTACGGAGTGATTTTCACCTTTTCCTGTTCCTATTCTCTTCCTTCATTCCGGGAATCTTTCAGTTTACAAGAACAGGCCCACGCACTGCCTTTCAGGTGGGATACAAAAGCTATTTTGCCATGGCTGTTGCAAGAGACTTTGTTAGTGGGCCAGCTCAGAGCCACCAAACAACATTACGTCAGATGCAGCAATGCCACTGGCAGATTTACACATTGTACTCCAGGAAAGGGGCTGGCACTGTCAAAACGACGACACTGCAGGAAGGCGTTTGTAGGCCAGTTATTACACATCCAATCAACAGACCTGTTATGGTCTACATGGTAGCAAGTAGTGATTTTCAAACCATAATAAATGATAATGAATAATGATAAATGATAATCAATAAAAATGAATAATAATGAAGAAAAGTACAGTATTGCATGCATTATCCTTTTGGAATTTGAATTTGGGGCCTATTCTTTCTGTGGGCTTAGGTTAGTGGACATAGCCCAATTTGTCTATTTAAATAATAATAAATGATAATGAATGTTAATAAATGATAATCAATAATAATGAATAATAATAATAAAGACAAGTACAGTTCTGCACGCATTAACCTGTTGGAATTGAAACTTCCCGCCATTTTTTCCTCTGGAGGCTTAGGTTAGTGAACACAGCACAATTCGTCTGTTTTCACGCCTAAATTCAAACTTCCCGCCGTTTTTTTTTGGAGGTTGGGTTAGTGGACGTAAAACAATTGGCCTATTTTGCCTCCAAAAGACTCTATCTTGGATGACGTCATACATTGTTACCAAGTCTACATGCCGATATCTTGGATGATGTTATTGCCGACATTTTGAATTACTTTGGCAACAATGCACTGTGTCGTCGTGCATAGGATGCCCCACTACACACGTTATGGAATATCCATTGGTACTGCTAGGTTTAATTCGAATACATTCTATTGCCTTTCATTTAGTTCCATTGAGGGTTATCTTATAATCACTTTCCAGGCTATTCCATTCAACTGTTATTCCAAGTTCTTTGCTGTCTCTGACAGAAGTGCAGTGTCACCCGTAAACTTAAAAATGTTTATTGCTTCTCCTTAATATTTAATTCTGTTTAAAAATTTATCCTTGTATACTTTACTGCTTGTTCAGTGTAGATGTTGAGTAACATCGAGTGTAGGCTAATCGAATGTCTCACTCCCATCTTCCCATTGCACAACTAGAAATTCAGCAGCTGGAGTAGCAGAATTTATGTACTTCAACAAAATTTGTTTTTTGAGGTGGTGGGGCTCTGAAATACATGTCCAGTCTCATTACTCCTCTCTTCTTTATACTGGAGAACAGCAAAATTCATATTTCAATGCATGTACAGCAAAAATTCAATCTTTAATTCAGGACAACAAGGAGTCCCAAGGATTCATATGTTAACAGTTGTGGAGGAACATGTAGGAATGAGAATGTCTTCTATTTCAGAACATTCAGTGTTATTTTTGTAACTTTCAGTACAGCAGAGTGCGTTGAGATAACTATTTCTATATCAAAAGGTAAGCCAGTTCCATTAGAACCGACTGGTGAAAACGAAGAGAAAAGAAGGTTGGAGATGTAGTAAAGGGAAATGTCGTTACAGTGTATTCTGGGATTGGTGCGTATGAGGAAGGATAACTGTTGTATCCTTTTCATGACTCTACGCCTCTTATCTTCAGATATCATTTTTAAATGACGAATGGGCGCCAGAGGATGGTTGCTACCTCACAGCATCTCTGGACATCTTTACATCTAAGTATAATTTTACGCGTTTATGTAAAAGTCCGAGTTCTGAAGATTCTCTTTCTTGGGGCGACTGAATCAGATGCTTTATCATTGTCATCATCCATGTCAACAGAAGGTACAGTGGAGGTACTTTCTACAGCTCTAATACATTAGACGCCGCTTTGAACAGCTACAAAAACCCTTACGTTTTTAAGCTTTAAAATAAACGTTTGCGTAAAAGAATTACAGTAATAGAATAGCATGTTGTTGTTGTGGTCTTCAGCCCTGAGACTGGTTTGATGCAGCTCTCCATGCTACTCTATCCTGTGCAAGCTTCTTCATCTCCCAGTACCTGCTGCAACCTAAATCCATCTGAATCTGTTTAGTGTATTCATCTCTTTGTCTCCCTCTACGATTTTTACCCTCCACGCTGCCCTCCAGTACTAAATTGGTGATCCCTCGATGTCGCAGAACATGTCCTACCAATAGATCCCTTCTTCTAGTCAAGTTGTGCCACAAGCTTCTCTTCTCCCCAATTCTATTCAATACCTCCTCATTAGCTATGAGATCAACACATCTAATCTTCAGCATTCTTCTGTAGCACCACATTTCGAAAGCTTCTATTCTCTTCTTGTCTAAGCTATTTATCGTCCAGGTTTCACTTCCATACATGGCTACACTCCATACCAATACTTTGAGAAACGACTTCCTGACACATAAATCAATACTCGATGTTAAAAAATTTCTCTTCTTCAGAAACGCTTTCCTCGTCATTGCCAGTCTACATTTTATATCCTCTCTACTTCGACAATCATCAGTTATTTGGCTCCCCAAATAGCAAAACTCCTTTACTAGTTTAAGTGTGTCATTTGCTAATCTAATTCCTTCAGCATGACCCGACTTAATTCGACTACATTCCATTATCCTCGTTTTGCTTTAGTTGATTTTCATCTTATATCCTCCTTTAAAGACACTGTTCATTTCGTTAAACTAATCTTCCAAGTCCTTTGCTCTCTCTGACAGAATTACAATGTCATCGGCGAACCTCAAAGTTTTTATTTTTTCTCTATGGATTTTATTACCTACTAGGAACTTTTCTTTTGTGTCCTTTATTGCTTGCTCAATATACAGACTGAATATCATCGGGGAGAAGCTAAAAACCTGTCTCACTCCCTTCCCAAACACTGCTTGCCTTTCATATCCCTCGACTCTTATGACTGCCATCTGGTTTCTATACAAATTGTAAATAGCCTTTTGCTCTCCGTATTTTATCCCTGCCACTATTAGAATTTGAAAGAGAGTATTCCAATCAACACTGTCAAAAGCTTTCTCTAAGTCTACAAATGCTAGAAACATAGGTTTACCTCTCCTTAATCTTGCTTCTAAGATAAGTCGTAGGATCAGTATTGCCTCACGTGTTCCAACATCTCTACAGAATACAAACTGATCTTCCCCGAGGTCGGCGTCTATCAGTTTTTCCATTCGTCTGTAAAAAATTCCTGTTAGTATTTTGCAGCTGTGACTTATTAAACAGATTGTTCGGTAATTTTCACATCTGTCAACACCTGCTTTCTTTGCGATCAGGATTATTATTTTCTTCTTGAAGTCTTAGGATATTTCGCCTGTCTCATACATCTTGCTCACCAGATGGTAGACTTTTGTCAGGACTGGCTCTCCCAAGGTTGTCAATAGTTTTAATGGAATGTTGTCTACTCCGGGAGCCTTGTTTCGATCAGGTATTTCAGTGCTCTGTCAAACTCTTCACGCAATATCATATCTCCATTTCATCTTTATCTAGATCCTCTTCCATTTCAATAATATTGTCCTCAAGTACATCGCCCTTGTATAGACCCTCTATATACTCCTTCCACCTTTCTGATTTCCCTTCTTTGCTTAGAACTGGGTTTCCATCAAAGCTCTTGATATTCATGCAAGTGCTTCTCCTTTCTCCAAAGGTCTCTTTAATTTTCGTGTAGGCAGTATCTATCTTACCCCTGGTGAGATAAGCCTCTACATCCTTACATTTGTCCTCTAGCCATCCCTGCTTAGCCATTTTGCACTTCTTATCGATCTCTTTTTTGAGACGTTTGTATTCCTTTTTGCCTGCTTGATATACCGTATTTTTATATTTTCTCCTTTCATCAATTGAAGTCAATATTTCTTCTGTTACCCAAGGGTTTCTACTAGCCCTCATCGTTTTACCTATTTGATTCTCTGCTGCCTTCACTATTTCATCCCTCTAAGCTACACATTTTTCTTCTACTGCATTTCTATCCCCCATTCCTGTCAATTTTTCTCTTATGCTCTGTACAATCTCTGGTTCTTTCAGTTTATCCAGGTCCCATCTCCTTAAATTCCCACCTTTTTGCAGGTTTCTTCTGTTTAAATCTACAGTTCATAACCAATAGATTGTGGTCAGAGTCCACATCTGCCCCTGGAAATGTCTTACAATTTCAGACATGGTTGCTAAATCTCTGTCTTACCATTATATAATGTATCTGATACCGTTTAGTATCTCCATGGTTCTTCCAAGTATACAATTTTTTTTTATGATTCTTAAATCAAGTATTAGCTATGATTAAGTTATGTTCTAGGCAAAATTCTACCAGACGGCTTCCTCTTTCATTTCTTAGCCCCAATCCATATTCACCCACTATGTTTCCTTCTCTCTTTTCCTACTGATGAATTCCAGTCACTCATGGCTATTAAATTTTCGTCTCCCTTCACTACCTGAATAATTTCTTATATCTCATCATACATTTCATCAATTTCTTAGTCATCTGCAGAGATAGTTGGCATATAAACTTGTACTAATGTAGTAGGTGTGGGTTTCGTATCTATCTTGGCCACAATAATGAGTTCACTATGATGTTTGTAGTAGGTTGATCATACAACTATTTTTTTATTCATTATTAAACCCAATCCTGCATTACCTCTATTTGATTTTGTATTTATAACCCTGTCTTCACCTGACCAGAAGTCTTGTTCCTCCTGTCACCGAGCTTCACTGATTCCCATTATATCTAACTTTAACCTATCCATTTCCCTTTTTAAATTTTCTAACCTACCTGCCCAATTTCGGGATCTGAAATTCCACCCTCCCATCGGTAGAACGCCAGTTTTCTTTCTCCTGATAACGACGTCCTCATCAATAGTCCTCGCCCGGAGATCCAAAAGGGGGACTATTTTACCTCTGGAATACTTTACCCAAGAGGAAGCCAACATCATTTAACCATACAGCAAAGCTTCATGTCCTAGGGAAAAATTGCAGCTATAGTTTCCCCTTGCTTTCAGCCGTTCGCAGTACCAGAAGAGCAAGGCCATTTTGGTTAATGTTACAAGGCCAGATCAGTCAGTCATCCAGACTGTTGCCCCTGCAACTACTAAGAAGGCTGCTGCCCCTCTTCAGGAACCACACATTTGTCTGGCCTCTCAACAGATATCCCTCAGTTCTGGTAGCACCTATGGTACGGCTATATGTATCGCTGAGGCACGCTAGCCACCCCAACAACGGCAAGGTCCATGGTTCTTGGGGGAAGACAGAGTAGCATACATAAGGTAAAAATTTCTTTCATCAACATATTGTCAGTTCCTTCATTTTGGTCTATTTCTCTCTTCTTTGACAATGTTGACAAGCTTTTGATAATGTTGACTGGAATACTCTCTTTCAAATTCTATAGGTGGCAAGGGTAAAATACAGGGAGCGAAAGGCTATTTACAATTTGTACAGAAACCAGATGGCAGTCATAAGTGTCGAGGGGCATGAAAGGGAAACAGTGGTTGGGAAGGGAGTGCGACAGGGTTGTAGCCTATCCCCGATGTTATGCAATCTGCATATTGAGCTAGCAGTAAAGGAAACAAAAGAAAAATGCTGAGTACGTATTAAAATCCATGGAGAAGAAATAAAAACTTTGACCTTCGCCGGACATTGTAATTCTGGCAGAGACAACAAAGGACTTGGAAGATTAGTTTAACGAAATGAACAGTGTCTTTAAAGGAGGATATAAGATGAACATCAACTAAAGCAAAACTAGGATAATGGAATGTAGTCGAATTAAGTCGGGTCATGCTGAAGGAATTAGATTAGCAAATGACACACTTAAAGTAGTAAAAGAGTTTTGCTATTTGGGGAGCGAAATAACTGATGATTGTCGAAGTAGAGAGGATATAAAATGTAGACTGGCAATGGCGAAGAAAGCGTTTCTGAAGAAGAGAAATTTGTTAACATCGAATATTGATTTAAGTGTGAGGAAGTCGTTTCTCAAAGTATTGGTATGGAGTATAGCCATATATAGAAATGAAACGTGGGCGATAAATAGTTTGGACAGGAAGAGAATAGAAGCTTTCGAAATGTGGTGCTACAGGATAATGCTGAAGATTAGATGGTTTGATCACATAACTAATGAGGAGATATTGAATAGAATTGGGGAGAAGAACAGCTTGTGGATCAACTTGACTAGAAGGAGGGACCGGTTGGTAGGACATGTTCCGAGGCATCAGAGGATCACAAATTTAGGATGGGAGGCCAGCTTGGAGGGTAAAAATCGTAGATTGAGACCAAGAGATGAATACACTAAGGAGATTCAGAAGGATGTAGGTTGCAGTAGGTTCTGGGAGATGAAGAACCTTCCACAGGATAGAGTAGCATGGTGAGCTGCATCAAACCAGTCTTAGGACTGAAGACAACAACAACTCTCTTCTCAGGGAGCTTCTCGCACAAAGAGATTCTACCATTGCTAGTTGCTTATTGCAGCGAGTATCAATAGACTGGCTCAGTGGTCTATCAAGAGCATTAAGAATACCACTTTTTTTACTTAAGTCACGCGTTCTTTCGCCGCAATCAAAACACCATGAACTTATGGACAATTCACGCATTTATACTCCACATAAAAATTATTTCGTAGCCATGTATTTAGCATAAGACAGGAACAATTCAGTCCTGACTAATCACGCTGTGTAACTACTATGTTTGAACCTTGATCAGTCGTGGGCATATGTCGTTCAAAGTAGAGTGGTGGACACCAAGAGACAATTCTCTTCGTATGTTACTGCCTGTTTTTTGTTCGTCTGCAAACTGAGTTGTAAACAAAACGCGAGATCTGAGAGTCCAGTGAATAAAACAGGAGACAGTACATGTCAGATAATTATTTCTTCTCACACAGGATGTCCACATGTCTGTATTCACCTTTTGTTAGATGAGCAATTACCTCAGGCATAATGATATGTCGTAGGCTTTTAGCACTTTCTCCCATGTACCGCGACACAGTTGTGGGGTGAGACATAATGGCCGTTGCACTGACGATGAACGTCCAAACAAGATCCGTAAGATCTTCACACTTATAGTTCCATACGACCTTACGTCTCGTGCACACATAGCCACTCACTTATCGACGGTAATCTCCTCAGCTGGTTTAGAAAGTGGTTTCTCGTCCACATAACACCCTTGTTTATTAGACAGGGGTTTGTGACCGGAAATGTGCGAAGTGGCACTTGACCTTTCAGCATGAGAGTCAATTTCACCGTACAGCGAAGAGCAAACAAAAATAACGGTTTTCCTAAAGTCATCCGCAATAGGCTTTACCATGGTCCGAACTGAACCTGTAAAATTCGTTTCAGGCGGTGTGGTTCTTTTCCTTTCACTTCCCGTTTTATTGTCATGTGCAACTTCTTCTGCAAACCACGTTACGTTCCACTCTCATTTTTTGCGTTACGAAAAAAAAATGAAGAAATCCCACCACTCTTGCGGTTTAAGGCGCTGTAGTCATGGACTGTGCAGCTGGTCCCGGTGGAGATTCGAGTCCTCCCTCTGGCATCTACACAAAATCACATTTAAGTGCTTGGCAGTAGGTTCATCGAACCACAATCATACAATCCTGGAAATGGAAAAAAAGAACACATTGACACCTGTGTGTCAGACCCACCATACACCGCCGCCGTCAGTGTCAGCCAGTTTGCCATGGCATACGGAGCTCCATCGCAGTCTTTAACACTGGTAGCATGCCGCGACAGCGTGGACGTGAACCGTATGTGCAGTTGACGGACTTTGAGCGAGGGCGTATAGTGGGCATGCGGGAGGCCGGGTGGACGTACCGCCGAATTGCTCAACACGTGGGGCGTGAGGTCTCCGCAGTACATCGATGTTGTCGCCAGTGGTCGGCGGAAGGTGCACGTGCCCGTCGACCTGGGACCGGACCGCAGCGACGCACGGATGCACGCCAAGACCGTAGGATCCTACGCAGTGCCGTAGGGAACCGCACCGCCACTTCCCAGAAAATTAGGGACACTGTTGTCTCCATGAAGCTGTGCTACAGTCCCGCACACCGTTAGGCTGTCTTCTCCTCAGGCCCCAACACCGTGCAGCCAGCCTCCAGTGGTGTCGCGACAGTCGTGAATGGAGGGACGAATGGAGACGTGTCATCTTCAGCGATGAGAGTCGCTTCTGCCTTGGTGCCAATGATGGTCGTATGCGTGTTTGGTGCCGTGCAGGTGAGCGCCACAATCAGGACTGCATACGACCGAGGCACACAGGGCCAACACCCGGCATCATGGTGTGGGGAGCGATCTCCTACACTGGCCGTACACCTCTGGTGATCATCGAGGGAAACTGAATAGTGCACGGTACATCCAAACCGTCATCGAACCTATCGTTCTACCATTCCTAGACCGGCAAGGGAACTTGCTGTTCCAACAGGACAATGCACGTCCGCATGTATCCCGTGCCACCCAACGTGCTCTAGAAGGTGTAAGTCAACTACCCTGGCCAGCAAGATCTCCGGATCTGTCCCCCATTGAGCATGTTTGGGACTGGATGAAGCGTCGTCTCACGCGGTCTGCACGTCCAGCACGAATGCTGGTCCAACTGAGGCGCCAGGTGGAAATGGCATGGGAAGCCGTTCCACAGGACTACATCCAGCATCTCTACGATCGTCTCCATGGGAGAATAGCAGCCTGCATTGCTACGAAAGGTGATATACACTGTACTAGTGCCGAGATTGTGCATGCTCTGTTGCCTGTGTCTATGTGCCTGTGGTTCTGTCAGTGTGATCATGTGATGTATCTGACCCCATGAATGTGTCAATAAAGTTTCCCCTTCCTGGGACAATGAATTCACGGTGTTCTTATTTCAATTTTGAGGAGTGTACTATCTCTCTACCATTCCACTCGAGAACAGCACGCGGGAAAAGCGAACACCTAAACCTTTGTGTTCGAGCTCTGATTTCTCCCATTTTGGTGATCATTCCTACCTATGTACGTTGCGCTCAACAAAATATTTTTGCATTCGGAAGAGAAAGTTGGTGACTGAAATTTCGTAAACAGATATTGCCGCGACGGAAAACGTCTTTGTTTTGATGACTTCCATCCCAACTCGCTTATCATATCTGCCACACTCTCTCGCCTATTACGTGATAATACAAAACGAGCTGCCGTTTCTTGCACCCTTCCGATGTCTTCTGTCAATGCCACCTGGTAAAGATCCAACACCGTGCAGCAATATTCTTACAGAGGGCGAACGAGTGTAGTGTACACTGTCTCTTTACTGTACTAGTTGCATCTTCTTAGTATCCTGACAATGAAACGCAACCTTTGGCTCGCTTCCCCACAATATTATCTATGTTGTTTTTCTCACTGATGTTGCTTGTAATTTGAGCACCAGTTACGTAGGTGAATTTACAGCCTTGAGAATTGTACTATTTATTGAGTAATCGAATTGCAACGGATTTCTTTTGGAACTCATGTTGATCACCTCACACGTTTCGTTATTTAGCGTCAACTGTCACCTGACACACCATACAGCAATCTTTTCTAAATCGCTTTGCAACTGATACTGGTCTTCGGATGACAATACTAGACGGTAAATTACAGCAACTGCTGAGAACAACCTAAGTTAGGCTTATAATACCACAATTCTTCCAACACAATAACAGCTGCAGAATAATTAATCTTGTTGCTGTAAGATTTTATAGCAAGTTCATCAATCCTCTATTGGTTGTTAGGAACAAGGAAGGCGAGGCGTAGATCGTCAGGGTAATTTCGGATATGGTCCCAGTTGGCATAAAAGAGTTCCAACCCAGACATTAGCTGTAAACAAATACCTTTATTTAGAATGTAACATTACCTTTCCTCTTACAAAACGTCATATAGACTCTATTCCTTACAACAAACGTAACGTATTTTACTCTACTCTGAACATTATCGTTTTTCTCAGGTTCATCACAAGCAATTTGAAGTCCAATGTAAAATGGATTGGTACCTTGAAAAAGGCGATTCTTTGCTTTACATTCCTTCTCTAGATGTGTCCAGGATTTAACTTTAAATGTATCAGCACTTTGTTCAGGCTTTGAGTACGTAAAAAACTTAAATCTATTCCTCCTACTATATTTACGCCATGGTACGCCGGTTGACTCTGAGGATTCAAATCAAATGCACCCATTTTATTACTACAAGTAATACGCACTTTTTCAAGTGCGCCCTGATCCTCAAATATTATTCTGTTACCTTTATTGTCCAACGTTAGTCGTTCAATCCTAACATTAACCTTATAAACATTTGTTACAATTTTATTAATGATTACAGAACCATATTTATTACCAAAAAACATAAATTCTTCAGTAATATCATAATGCTGAAGAGTAGAAAAGTTATTTGCTTTTTCGTCATGTTTCTCCAAAACCTTTTCGACCCATAGTCGTCAACAAACCCAAGGTGATGAACATAACACAATTAATTCTTCGCCAGAGCACAGGAGAAGTGAAGACGCTTCACAATATCATTTTGACGACGGATGGGAAGTGCCACTGTCGTGCATGCCAACGTACCTATTCGGAGCTGCAGGGCCATCGTCTGCGAGTGAAAACCCTGGAGGTGTGTGTGTTTGTCCTTGGGATAATTTAAGTTAAGTAGTGTGTAAGCTTAGAGTCGAATGACCTTAGCTGTTAAGTCCCATAAGATATCACACACATTTGACCATTTGAACTAAACTCTGCTCTGCATACCGCTCGCAGCCCGTAGCTCACAACTGCGGTCAGTCCTACCAACAGCTCGTAGGCCGCAGCACGCCAGCGCTTGCGCAAGGCACTAGCGCAGTGACGTCACAGACTCGCTCAGTGCGGAGCAGTGAGGCCGTGGCCCGTGGGCTGAGTCTCCATGCGAGAGTCTGTTGAGCGTGTGGCATACAAGTTGTTTCGCAACAGCACTACTCGGCCCTTGGGGTGACGTCAGGGACTCGCTCTGCCCGGGACTGCTGTAGCCGAGTGCGGCCACATGACTCTGCACCGTGCGGAACGCCGGACTCCCATGCGGCTGCCCCTGCTGAACCGGTAGCGCTAGGCAAGCCTCGCACCGCTGTCATGGCTACACTCCAGGATGGGCCCAGCACCTCGATGCCCATCTCTGCTGCAAAGTGCACAACCAGATCTCGCTCTCAGCCGGTTGTCACCGTCGGATTGGCATCATACAAGCCAACTGCGACGTCACTCCAGCAGTGGCTGCATCAATTCCCACCGGCAGACACGTCCCTGAACTGTCTTAACCTTGCTGTACACGACTTGAATGACTACTCATGTAACAACCAGTATCGTAGTCAAATATTTCGTAGGAAAATGTAAGACACCAAGAAAATTTTCCTTTCTTTATGTTTATGAAATATGTTTGTACCAGAAAGCGCACAAATTTTAATAAGTACACGTAATACGGGCCGATAATGAAGAACGCAGAAGCCTTCACATTTTTTTCTACGATCGGCTGGGAGATGCCTTCCTGTTTCGTATCGTCCTTTGTTCTTCAGCTTTCGCTATGTATACATCTATCCTGTTGGCTATTAAGAACCATGAATATACAAGGGGCGTTTGAAAAGTCCTTGTAAAATAAAAACTGCTTACATGTTTGGGGTAAACCTTTTTTATTTTTCAACATAGTCTCCTTTTAGACTTATACACTTCGTTCAACGTTGTTGTAATTCCTTGATCCCTACACACTAATAGGAATTGTCCAAGTCTGCAACATAGCAAATAGTTGGTACAATCACCTCCTCGTTTGAATAAAAAATGTGTCCCACCAGCCATTTCTTCAAATTCGGGAACATATAGTAGCCCGAGGGAGCCAGGTGTGGAGAATATTGGGGGTAGAGGATGTGACACGAGATGGAATCCTATTTTCATTAATTTCGCGACCACAACTGCTGAGGTGTCTGCTGGTGCAGTGTCGTGATCGAAAAGGACGGTCCAATTACGATGAATAATATTAACAGAGTTTGACCCTTTTCCAGATAGTCGATGAGTATTGTTCCTTGAGAATCCCAAAACACTTCGCACAATTCCTTTTTTCGTCAAGCGTGAGTAATCGCGTTTGGCCTTTCATAAAGTAATGTTAAATCACCACACGAAATACTTTTTCGGACATTTTTCGACAGTTACTCGACTTCCTTGATTCACAGGAATGCCAGACACAAAGAAATAGACCAATATGAGTGAAACTTGGTGTGCGTTCTTTCCAAAGGTGCTACTAACTAAACATGACCTCGGTAGGCGCCGGTAGTGGCATACCTCAGACTCTGCACAGACTTTTCAAACGCCCCTCGTATTTAAGTATATTTAATTTCATACCTTTCTGACGTTTTAATTTAACAAATTAAACTTATCTATTTGTATTAATGTCTTTATCAGGTTTGTATGCAGCTATCCCTGAAAGAAATGCAAAACTGCTGACATGGAGCCCGTCCGCGATTGGTGTGATCCAAATACTAATTAGCAGTTTATCAGATCTATTACTGTGCACCAAAGAACCTACAGTATTTCAGAAACGAAGTACGATACTCAATTAAGTTCACACCATAATTCGATTGAACGATCGCGTTATGCACTTGCCTTATAAAAATTACGTTGGAGCCAAATCTGTAACTTCGCGTTTCTCTCGAAGACCAACGTGGGGTAATAGGAATTAACAACAGAAATCAACAAGCACTGCTCAGTTAATTTCAGTTGAAATTACTGAGCTAACTACCTGCTGGTAAGTGGTAAGTGATCACGACTATTTTCTTTACATTCTCTATTTCCCTTCTACCTTCGCAAGCAGGTAAGGTAACAGTTACAGCTCAACAACTTCCACTCGCTCATCCACCTTCGAGAGAAGATGTTCCTATTGTTGGATAGGGACCACTTATACTCTATGGTTTCAGTTTAACGCCATACCAGAGACACATTTGTTTACAACAACAAAATATACAAGAACCGCTACATAAGTTGGTTTCATCGCCCAACAGTGAGAGATAAATAGTTTTACTCATACGAGAATGAGCAACGCCATTAATTTAGAGAGATATAGAAACGTCTTTTGGGATGTCAACAGCCGAGGGCACTGATCACACGAGATCAACCTTACTCATAAGGTCTCCCAGTAAACAACTTGCAATGTTGTATACCACAAGCCTACTTCTCCGTCCCACCCCCTTCCTCAATGCTGTTGTTGTGGTCTTCAGCCTGAAGACTGGTTTGGTGCAGCTGCCCAAGCTAGTCTATTCTGTGCAAGCCTCTTCAGCGCTGCACAGTTACTGCAATGTGCATCAGTTTGAACCTGCTAATTGTATTCAAGACTTTGTCTCCATCTATAATTTTAACACCAACCCTACACAACGCCCATATATGCACACTTCTCTCCATTACCAAACTGAGAAGTCCTTATTGCCTCAAGATATGCTCTATGAAACGAAGTTGTGCCATAAATTACTTGTTTTCCCCAATTCGATTTCATCTCTTCTTATCAGTTATTCCATTTGCAGTGTCACCACTATTTCTAGGTGCTACTTAGTAAAATTTTGATGTTCCCATGGCTGTTGCAAAATATCTAGGGATTGGGCCAGCTCAGAGCCGACCAAACACCATTACGTCAGATGCAGCAATACAACTGGCAGATTCCCACATTGTGCTCCAGGAAAAGGGCTGGCACCACTATAATAACGACTCAGCAGAAAGGCGTTGGTATGCCAGTTACTACACATCCAATCAACAGACTTCTTATGGTCTACATGGGTACAAGCAGTGATTTGCAAACCAAGAACGCTCTGTGCCAATATAAATTACCATTATCAGTCAAAGGTGTCTCAGTCTGGTAGCTACTATTTGAGAAGAGAGGTGTTGCCGCTCAACGACGCGACATGACGCTAGAAGCAGCCACCGTGGGATTTGGCCTCCAGTAACTGTGGGCCCAGCTGCAGATTTTAAGATCAGTTTTGTTAGGTTAGCATCTTCCAGCCTGTGGGCCAACTACCAGGTGCAACTAGCCTTCAGCGATAGGAGGCAGTCGTTTGAGACCATGGCCACCTGTTGCATAAGTATCTTAACACTCTCTGTCTTCAGCACTATGGAGGACGTTGGACCACAGAATGTTCTAGTATGTTCTTCAGTAAAATATAAGACCAACACTGAAGTTTTTATGAGCATCCATGGATAATCATTCCGACAACAATACACCACCTCAACTCAGACGTTCACATATGGAGGTCATCCATCTTGGAACCCCACATTTTGATGTGAGAAGTGGCACCTCTAAATGTCAGTGACAAGGGAACCTTACCAGCCACCCTCCCTGGAGAGGATGACACTCGACTACGTCAGGGTAGCTGTTTCGTCGATACACAGCATCATCGTGCAGTGGGTGTATGCAGTTACAGTTCTGTTTTTTCCAGCGGGAGTATCACGTCGATCATTGCACCTTTTAGCAGCTTTTCAGTTCTGTTTTTACGTGTGACATGTGTCAAGTAGACTCAGAATGTAATCTGAGGATGTGTAAATATGAGGGTGGTTGTTTGTCTGGAAGTGTATAAGGTATTAACCATGCGTAGCGTCATAGGAGGGGAAGATACGTTTTGTCGAAAAGTCAGAGTTTTGTGGTAGTTTTCGACGTTTTGAATGGGCAATGTATTTCATTTGAGAGAATAATGTGGCTCACTGCGTTTAAGAGTGGAAAGTAGTTGTCATGAGTAGCCGCTCAAGCGGGGATGTTAAGTTACAGTAAGTGCTATGATAGAATTCGATTAAGTGTCCTTGTGGTCGTACTGCTTTGTTCTCCACTTTTGTTTTTTTCATAATTAGTGAGGTATACCCTGGCGGAGAGGTTGCAGATTTCTGCAGCCTGGACCAGATGTGGAGGGAAGTGCATGTTTCGATGATTTTTTTTTTGTCTTGCAGAGTGTAAGACAGTGCAACTGCCGACAGTAATTTTGCTGTAGATACTTCGGAGGTGACACAGTAAGCTATCAATTAGGCTGACTGTATTGCAGGTGTTGTGGGTACTGAAATTGTATGGACGGATTTAGTATTTCCGATTGACGCAGATTCGCATAATCTTTGGCGGCACTGCCTCCTCATAATGTGGGAGGAGAAGGAAGAGGAAATGTGTTTGCAACGTTTATGATCGGGCCCACAAGGCATATGCCAGTGGGTCAGGAGATTGACAAAAGTGACAACACTTTCAGTGTAATGCGTGGTGCAGACGAAAATTGCTGAGCAGTCCCAGAGCAAGACTTCCTCATCAAGCATCATAACGAAACTGACTTTCGATGACTCGCTGCGGAACCCAGGGGGATAATGTTCAAGCTCGTGGAAGCTGTCACCAGTGAAATGCTGTCGCATTGTTCGTTTATCACGATAGGACAAATGTAGGCAAAAAAACTAAAGCTTAATTTGCATGATAAAGGCGCACAAGGCACTAGATAGTTCCTTTAGGTGACCGAAGGTCTTGTTAACTTATTCGATTCTGGACTTCGCCTCTGGGTAGGGAATCGTCGTTGAGTACGCAGCGTTCAGTGATTGAGAGCACTTCTTCTGTCTATACTGGCTTTGAAACGTTATCTGAATTCTGTCCGTGCGGCTGGGAGTTCACGTTTATCTGTAGAATACAGAGAGGAGAAGATAGTAATAGATTATACTGGTCAGAGGACAGCCTTCTGCCGTCCTTGTGTTAAATGACTTTTTTTATTTTGTGACTGGAGTTCTTCCATCGTTCCAGACGTGCACGAGTACCATCACTCCGACGAACGGGACGCAGGACATTCGGTGATATTAGTAATTGCTTTGGCTTATTAGGGCTATAAAGCTGAACAGCTGTGATCACGTAAGTTTCATTTCCACTGTGGTTGCACACCACTGTTGATTATCTTTGAAAGTAGTGTCTTCTATAGATTGGGACGTACATCACATCAGTCATCTCGCGTTATTAATTTTAGATTGCGTAGTCATAAAAAGTGGCAGATTTAGGCAGTTTATAAATAATATTAGTAAGGAAATTCCTTTGTATTTCTTTATGTTCATTGCATATTGACATACAACATTTATAATATACAAAGGGGTTTTAATTTTCAATAAATGTATAAGCAGAAACAACATTTCTAGTTTAGTAGGTGCTAGTTCTCTATAGCACTCATTTAATTTATGTTGTAATTTATATGTCAAGGGCAAGGAGGAGGAAATAATGGATTCTAAGGCCTGCTTCAGGGTGTAGTCAGACTGGGCCAAAACTTTATTTTCGCGTTCAGTATTAACCATTGCGCACATTCATTGTTACATCCGACTGGAGCAGCATCTTGGAAACTATTCAAATACCTTCAAGAAATACTTCCTAAGACTTAAATTTATATTCGATGTTAGCAAATCCCTTTTTTTCATTAATACTTTTCTTGCTATAGTCTGTCTTCATTTTATATTCTCTCTACTTCGGCCATCATCAGTTACTTTGCTTCCCAATAGCAGTTTTAGTGCCTCATTTCGTAATCAGTTGCCCTGAACACTTTCTGATTTAACCCTCACACTACCAAGGGAGAGGGAAGCGGTACTTTATGCCTAACTTTTCCGAATACTTTAATCTGGTAATGTACACTATATTTTAATTTTTGAAATTAAAATTTTCGTTCTTTAATGATTTCTTCTACCAGACACCATAAATGTTTTAAATTTTTCAGTAAAACTTAATGGAATAATTTACGTCTTGTCAGTGGATGTGAATTTGCAGAACAGGTGTCAAATTCATATTTTGAGGTTTAGGACCCTTCTTATACATAAATATATCTTTAAAAAGTATGTTGTGCGTTGAAACGTCCCCTTAGAACAATTATATACACGACTGTGCTTAAACTGACACACAATAGCTTTTAGCGCAACGCAATCTGACTTCCAAAAATCCCTACGAAAGAGTGGTCCTGATTAACATTAACCTATACGTTTCACAAATCACTTACCTCACAAAAATCTTCGGTACTCAAGCTACTGCAATAAAGCGAGCGCCACTACTGCCAGCTAAATAAAAGATTCAAACTACTGAAGGCACTAACTACTGATAGGCATAGTTAGCAAATGAAAGATTTTAATACAGAACAAACAATGTATTTACCTTAATAGGTCATAATATATATATCAGTTCGTGACACCAATTCTTACAAATTTCAAAGCTCCGCCATCTCTCTCCCCACGTCTACCATTGCTGGCGGCTCACCTCCAACTGCGCAACGCTACGCGCTGTTAGCATCCAGCTGCCGCTGCCCGACATTACAATGGCAGACAACAATGCAAACTAAACACAGACTGCGCACAGCACAGCCAGTGATTTTTCATACCGAGCGCTAAGCGGCGTTACCAATAAGAAAACCTAAACAGCCTCCTTACATAGCCACCATGCTCCCCACAAACAATTTTTACAAATTGTTTTGGGCAGTGGCCAATAGTGATTTGATAAAATTTTTCGTAATTACTTTGACAAAGAAATGAAATGCACACACTTATTGATACAATGTTGGTCAAATTTAAAATTTTCTCACAGTCCATAAAGACAGTCCTGACCATTCATCAAAGTAAAATTGCAGTGTTTTTCTCAAAGTCTGAGTAGTAAAAGAAAATGCACACGGAAGTAGAGGATTTCCATGCAGTCTTGAAGAAGTAGTGTTGTCCTTCCAACAGAAAGACAGTGCTGACTCTTGACATGCTGACAGGTAATGGGCCACAACAGATCAAACCCACAGCAGAGTCAGTCCACGTTTTGAAGAATATTGGTAGGTAGGTCGTCACAGAATAGGCCCATTGTAGTCCTGGTAGAGATAACGGTATTGGTGGGCCACCAGAGGTACAGACCCATTGCAGTCCTTGTAGAAATAATGGTATTGGTGGTTCGTCAAAAGTGTAGACCCACTGTAGTCATTGTAGAGATGGCCAGCAGCCATCTGTTTGACTGTGCAGGTGCACAATCACCATTGAAGAGTCTTGCAGATAATATAGCAAGTCCATAACCACCACATGTGCACTCACAAAAATTGTTTTTGAAATGTCCTTACAACCAGCAATGCTGTTATCCAGTCCCTTAATGAATTATTAACACACGTGCAAACACTGTCAGTCCCTACTTCTCACATATTGTCCATATACTATGACCAACAGAAAGGTGTGCAGTGAAATGTAATTTACAAGTTACTTAATTTGATGAACTGGTGTCAATTACAATTTTATAACATAAGAATACAATAACAAAGGTACAAAATACATCATTAAAGAACATAACAATACAGATAACATTAGCAGTAGTACAGGCTTTACAAAAGAATCGAAATAGCAAATACATCAGTGTTACAAAAATTACGACATAAGTACATACATCAAGTTCAGAATAACTTTTGAAACATCAACTTCACACATGAGCATTAAAACAAAACACAATAAATAATGCCTGAACATATTTACAAAGAAAATAACATAGTATTTGAAAAATTCTACAACATAAATCTTATTAGCTAAACACATAAAGACAGGAAAAAGACAAATACACAAGGGTACATAAACACATAGAGGGATAATACGAAAGGAAAGGACAGGGTTTGTTTTACTGCAGTATTTTGCCTAGAGATCTCCCTTAGTTTATCATTATTCCCAAAAAGTCCTATCTAAACCTGCTTTCTGTATTCTGTTCACATCCTCTTTCAAAAATACTTTTTTGGCCAAACCATTTTCTTAAAGCTTCTCAATGCTTTTCTTCCAGTTCATCATAGTTAGTTTCTTATATAGTCTACCCCCTCTTAAGCTAACTTAAATCTACTGAGCTCAGATGCTTAACTAAGGGACAAGGCAGCAGCAGCAGCAGCACAAAACAATTAATACAAACAGCAATGACAAAAAAATGCAAGTAAGCATAGCGAGCAGCAATAAATGTAATAATTTATATCTAAACATGCCAAAGCTGAAGCAGAAAAAATATTACAGTAAAAATGTTTAATACCTATGTCACATCTTAACACTAGAGTGATGCATCATGAGAACATACGCTAGCAGATAAGTTACCGAATCGTAAAAAAATTATTTTTGCAATTCCCATGAAGGGAAATGTCTATTTGTGCTCTCTTGTCCAAGAAAGTAAATCATAAAATGATTCTTTACTGGGTCTGTAGACAGAAAATAGTGATATTAGTACATCTATTAAATTTTATTTTAACCAATGGTGCAGTGCAGATAGAAACTGAATATTAAACAAAATGAGCAATCTCTCAGCTAGAAAGACAATAGATATAAAATGTTTCTCATCATTTCATTTCAGTAAATATCATAAATTAAGAACTCTGCAGTGTAATCATGTTTTCAAGTTTGAGGGTGCGGTATTTACGATGCTTTCTACGAAGGAATGTCAATACCGAGGATAATGGCCTTTTTTTTTTTCACCTGTGTCTCTGACAGGCACACACTGGCTTTCTTTTGTCAGGTGGTTGTCGCGCAGCTGGGTGCCCACGACGCATTACGTGCAGGTGGTCACTTAACTGTCTTATCGAAATATTTACGACACCAGTTTCCGCTACGGTGGCAGTCTCATATAAAAAAAATTCACAGGTCAAGAATTTGTGTTACAAATCTGTAGAAATAAAATCATTTAAATATAATAGTGTCCAAAAAATTTTCACCAGCATTGTAATACATTACGCATTTACAAACATTTCATAACTCTTAAAGTACGATTCTTGGTTTCCAACATCCTTTTTCACAAACCAGAGTCCCTAACCACTACTCATTATTCCTTACCTTATTGCACATATACATATTCGTCGACACTTTTTCAATATTTCATCGTAACAGATATGTGGCATAACCAAATAACTCACATAGCATCAGCTTAAACATACCTCAGCAGCATAATTCACATCGTCGTCGTAATAATATCATAACACCTCAGTCAAATTCTCAAAATCTCCGTAGCTTCCTCCAATAATATCAAAACCTAAAATAAAATTCTCTGCTCATGTCAAAAGTGTCATCTGCCTCAAACGTACTTTAAAAATCCTGATCCCATACCAAATACATCATTCATAGCTCTCATAGTATCACAATGGTTCTGAAAAAATATGAACAGTTCACAAAGTACAGACAAAATACAATTTCGTAAGTGTGAAGTTATCCAACTGTGTAATTACGTAAACATCTGTCACTGATGTAGTATAATAAATGTTAGTTTGTCTCAGTTAAATGATCAGAGAGCTGTGTAATTTATGTGTTAGAGAAATGTGGTACCGATGTGTAAAGTTGTATAAGCAAATGCCATATTAGCTAGGGCTCCTTGTGCTTGCCAAACACATGGTACACAAAATAGGCGTGTACCCCATGAGGATTAATGTAATTATACCCTCAGGTGTTACAGATTACAGCAATGGAATGAAATGTATCACAAAAAACTTTCTTTTTAATTCAACAATATTAATAAATAAATGGTTTAAGTATTAAATTAATCACTCAAATGCGTGCCCTGTGTTGCTAAATGTGCGATTTGCTGTAAGATAATTCTGTGGAACTGTCGTAGTTATCGTCCTCTGTAAGCAAAGTTCTGCTGAAGTCAATGTACTTACCTCATCATAAACGAAGGTGAAATGCTTTCCGTATAGATATCGTAGTTATTACGTACCTTACCGTGATCAAGAAAGTACTATAATGTAACGTATTGTTGTGCTACGATAAAGGCTGTCTCATTGTAGCTATACCACAAAAGTTGCTACTAAAACATGTTTTACTTTCCAGAATAATACAGAAAAACTGTGCAGATATAAAACAGATACACCGCAAAAGCAACAATGTAAATCGTGTCACATATTAGTAGCGTCGTGATATAATCATGTAGCTATTAGAGAAACCAAATGCTGAGTCATCTTTAATCTCACCGAATGAACTTCAAAAAAAGAATGTGTTTTCAAGTAAACCAAAATGTTGCATTAAAGTCTCATTAGCAGTACTGGTAAATGTTCTAAGTATGTAAGCCTTATAGTCGTTACGTAATCGTGCAACTAACAAGCAAGAATGTACACACACAATAACACTGTGACGTCTGTTCACTATAACAATGTACTCGTAAATACTGTCTAAATAAGTTATCTAAGTTCTAGACTGGATAGTTAACTTCAAAACATTGTTGCATGTTAACAGATTCTTAGTGTGACAAAGTATACTAGTGACGTGATGTGAACAGCTTTATGGCAAACACAAAGTTAAAAAGCAGATTATCTTTCAATAAATGGTTTTACATGTGAAATGTGGTGTAAACCTTTCTACCACTGCTGGCGGCTCACCTCCAACTGCGCAACGCTACGCGCTGTTAGCATCCAGCTGCCGCTGCCTGACACTACAATGGCAGACAACAATGCAAACTAAACACAGACTGCGCACAGCACAGCCAGTGATTTTTCATACCGAGCGCTAAGCGACGTTACCAATAAGAAAACCTAAACAGCCTACTTACAGCGTAAAAGACAAGGAAAAGTGACGAAATGCGTGTACCTTTGTGTTGATCATATATTACGCCCCCTTTTGTAGTACACGTTATTGGTAGTGCTGGGTTTAATTCGAATACGTTCCATTACCTTTCATTTAGTTCCATTGAGGGTTATTTTATAATCCATTTCCAGGGCACTGTCTCTTCCACTCAAATATTCTTTTCTGTCTCTGACAGAATTGTAGTGTCACCGTGAAAATTCAGAATGTTTATTGCTCCTCCCTAATATTCAATACTGTTTACAAATTTATCCTTGTATGCTTTACTGCTTGTTCGGTGTAAATGTTGAATAAAATAGAGTGTAGGCTACCCGAATGTCTCACTCCCATCTTCAAATTGCACAACGAGAAATCCAGTGGCTGGAGTAGCAGAATGCATGTGCTTTAACAAGATATGTTCTTTGATGTGACAGAGCTGTGAAATACATGTCCAGCTTCATTATTCCTCTCTTCTTTTTACCTGAGGAGTGCAAAATTCATATTGCACTGCATATATGGAAAAATAAAATCTTTCAATTAGGACAACATGGAATCCCAAGGATTCATGTGTTACCAGTTGTGGAGGAAAATGCAGGAGCGTGAACAAAGAGAAAAGACGGGTAGAGATGCACTAAAGGGAAATGTCGTTAGAGTGTATTGTGGGATTGGAGAAGTGTGAGGAAGGAAAACTATTGTATCCTTTCCATGACTTTACGATCTCTTACTTTCAAATATCATTTTAAATGACAAATGGTGGTCAGAGAAAAGTTGCTACCTCACAGTATCTCTGGACCAATATTTTTCATCTAAGTATAATTAGAGGTGTTTATGTAAATGTCCGATTTCAGAAGCTTCTCTGTGCTGGGGCGCCTGACTCAAATGCGTCAAAATTGTCATTGTCCATGTCAACAGAAGGTGCAGTGAAGGCGATTTCTCCAGTTCTAATTACTTGGACTCCGCTTTGAAGCGCTACAAAAACCCACATGTTTTAAAAGCTGTAATATAAACTACTGCGTATATAATTTACAGTAGGAATAGCATATATATCGTGAAAAGTTCTTTCATCAGCATGATATTAGTTCCTTCATTTCGGGCTATTTCTCCCTCCTCAGAGAGCTTTTCGCACAAAGACATTGTAAAATTGTCAGCTGCTTATTCCAACGACTATCGTTAGAATGGCTCAGCTATCTATCAAGATCTTTAGGAAGACCACTTTTCTTTACGTAAGGGAAGCGTTCTTTCACCACAACCAAAAGACCATGAACTTATGGACAACTGACGTATATATACTCCGCATTAAAATTATTGGATACAAAGGGACATAAATCGTGTGAACTATTCTGTCAGAATGTTACAGCCCGTTTTTGGTTCATCTGGAAACAGGGTTGTAAAGAAAAAGCGAGATCTGAGAGTCGAGACAATAAATTAGGAGACAGTACATGTCAGATAATCGTTTCTTGTCGCACTGTTTATCCACATGCGCGTCGTTGCAAAGTATGCGTCTTCTGTTATATGAGCAATTACCTCAGGCATAATTATATGTCGTAGGCTCTTAACACTGTCTGCCAGTTACCGCGACACAGTTGTGGGGTGAGATACAATGCCCTTTGCAGTGTCGATTAACGTCTGAACAATATCCATAACACCTTTACCTCTTAGAGTTCCGTACGACCTTACATTTCGTGCACACATAGTCACGCAATTATCGACAGTTATCTCCTGAGCTGGTTTAGGAAGTCGTTTCTCGTCCACATAAGACCTTTGTTTGTTAGACACGCATGGATTTCGAGAAATGTACGAAGTGCCACTTGACACTTCGGCATAAGAGCAAATTTCACAGAACAGCGAACAGCAAAGAAAATGAACGCTTTTCCTAACGCCATCCGCAACAGACTTTAATAAGGTCCAAATTGTACTTTTAAAATTCGTTCCAGGCTGTGTAGTTCTCTACTCACCACTGATTAGTTTCTCTTTTATTTCCCTTTCTCGTGACATGCACTCCTTCATCTGCGAACCGCGTTTA
This sequence comes from Schistocerca gregaria, assembly GCF_023897955.1. Taxonomy (NCBI): domain Eukaryota; kingdom Metazoa; phylum Arthropoda; class Insecta; order Orthoptera; family Acrididae; genus Schistocerca; species Schistocerca gregaria. The sequence continues at coordinate 395,795,644 of NC_064931.1, read as the reverse complement.
GTTTCCCGCTCTCATTTTGTGTGTTATGAAATAAATGAAGGAATCCCACCACTCCACTAAACACTGCTCTACTCTCCGCTCGCCTCCCGTAGCTTACAACTGCGGTCAGTGCTACCAACAGTTCGGAGGTGCACTACACCAGTGCTTGCGCAAGGCATTGGTGCAGTGACGTTACGGTCTCGCTCAGTGTGGAGCAGTGAGGTTGCGGCCCGTGGGCTGCGACTCTACGCGCAACTCGGCTCAGTCCGTGGCATACGTGTTCTTTCGCAACAGCACTGCTCGGCCCTTGGGGTGACGTCAGGGACTCGCTCTGCCCGAGACTGCTGCAGCCCAGTGCGCTGCAGCTCGTGGGCCGAGCCTCTTTGCACGAATCTCCCGGCGGAACTCGATGCGGCTGCCCCTCCCCAACCGGCAGCGCAAAGGAAGGCTCGCACGTCTGCCCTGGCTTCGATGCCCACCTCTGCTGCAACGTGCACAACCAGAGCTCACATTCAATCGGTTGTCACCGATCGATTAACGTCATACAAGCCAACTGCGAAGCCCCTCCAGCAGTGGCTGCATCAATTATCACGGGAAGACACGTCCCTGAACTGACTTAACTTCTTATCCTCAGAACGTTGATACCTTTCAAATTTTAAGTTAGTGTATCTTGTACAAATATCTCACGTGCGAATGTAAATGATTTGTCAAACAGTTCATTTAAAACATATCAAATAATGTATTGTTTTTTTTGTATACACCAGTCTTGTAATTTTGTTGTACACTACTTGAATGAGTACTCATGTAACGGTCAGTATAGTAGTCAAATGTATTGGAGACACATGTAAGACATCAAGAAAATTTTTCTTTCTTCATATTTATGAAATATGTGTTTACCAGAGAGTCCACAAGTGTTAAAAAGTACATGTAATACTTTCTATGATGATAAAAAACACAGATACCTTCACATTTTTTCTACAATCAGCTAGGGGACGCCTTCCTGTTTCGTATCGTCCTTTGTTCTTCCGATTTCGCTGTGTAAGTATCTACACTACAGTCCATTAAAATTGCTACACCACGAAGATGACGTGCTACAGACACGAAATTTAAATGACAGGAAGAGGATGGTGAGATATGCAAATGATTACCTTTTCTGAGCATTCACGCAAGGTTGCTGCCGGTAGCAACACCTACAACGTGCTGACATGAGGAAAGTTTACATCCGATTTCTCATACACAAACATCAGTTGATCGGCGTTGCCTGGTGAAACGTTGTTGTGATGCCTCGTGTAAGGAGGAGAAATGCGTACCGCCACGTTTCCGACTTTTTTTAAAGGTACGACTGTAGCCTATTGCGATTGCGGTTTATCGTATCGCGACATTGCTGCTCGCGTTGGTGGAGATCCAATGACTATTAGCAGAATAAGGAATCGGTGGGTTCAGGAGGGTAATACGGAACGCCGTGCTGGATCACAACGCCCTCGTATCATTAGCAGTCGAGATGAGAGGCATCTTATCCACTTGGCTGTAACGGAGAGTGCAGCCACGTATCGATCCCTGAGTCAACAGATGGGGACGTTTGCAAGACAACCAAAATCTGCACGAAGAGTTCGGAGACGTTTGCAGTAGCATGGACTATCAGCTCGGAGACCATGGCTGCAGTTATCTTTGACGCTGCATCACAGACAGGAGCGGCTGCGATGGTGTACTCAACGACGAACCTGGGTGCACGAATGGCAAAATGTAATTTTTTCGGATGTTTACAGCATCATGATGTTCATTTAAAACATGCCAAATTGTGTACTGTTTTTTCTTGTATACACCAATCTTGTAATTTTGTTGTACTGACGACTTGAATGACTAGTCATGTAAAAATGGTTCAGATATTTCGGAGCACTATGGAACTTAACATCTAAGGTCATCAGTCCCATAGAACTTAGAACTACTTAAACCTAACTAACCTAAGGACAACACACAAAGCCATGCTCGAGGCAGGACTCCAACCTGCGAAAGTAGCGGCTGCTCGGTGCCAGACTGAAGCGCCTAAAACCGCTCGGCCACACCGACCGTCGCACTACTCATGTAACAGCCAGTATCGTACTCAAATATGTCGTAGAACAATGTAAGAAACCAAGAAAATTTTTCTTTCTTTATATTTTTGAAATATGTGTGTACCAGAAAGTCCTGCTACTGCAATTTGCATCAGTTTTAACCTGCTAACTGTATTCAAGACTTTGTCTCCATCTACAGTTTTAATAGGCCCCCTGTGCTCAACACTCACATATACACATTTCTCTCCATTACCAAACTGACAAGTCCTTGGTGCCTCAGGATATGCCCTATGGAACGAAGTCGTGCCATAAGTTTCATGTTTTCCCCAGTTCGACTCAGTATCTTCATTTCAGTTATACTATATACAGCGCCACCACTAATTTTCGGCGCTACTGAGTACAACTGTGATTGCAGTTTCGATAGTTACGATGCCACGGCGTAGGTGGAAGCTCTTAAGTTGTCACTACGACAGACACCGACGACAGCGCCCTCTAGCCGGTGCTGTGGAATTCTACGATCTCCACGACAGATTCTGCACATTTTCATCAAGAGACTATGTACTACTTACGACGGTTCTAAGGTTTCGCACATCAGTGCTAAGTTATATATTCAGTTAATATTGTGACACAGTAAAACCACTTCTAAGAGCAGTACCGAGAGATTTTCACCTTTTCCTGCTCCTAGTCACTTCCTTCATTCGGCCGACCTTTCAGTGTGCAGGAGCAAACCCACGCGCCGCCTTCCAAGCGGGATACAAAGCTTGGCGACGAACAAGGATTTATATTTTTTTCCTCTTTTCTCATTTCCTTTTTTGATCGGTACTACTTTACCGCCGGCCGCGGTTCTATGCGCGCATTCCGGAACCGTACGACTGCTACGGTCTCAGGTTGGAATCCTGACTCGGGCATGGATGTGTGTGATGTCCTTAGGTTAGGTTTAAGTAGTTCTAAGTTCTAGGGGACTGATGACCACAGCAGTTGAGTCCCATAGTGCTCAGAGCCATTTGAACCATTTTAAATACTTTAGCTTTTTTGTGATATGCCTGTGAGGCTGGGTGACTGTCTTTAGGTGTTCCCACCATTTGCTATTAAGACTTTAAATTGTGTATATAATGGCTTCGCCACAGGAACAGGCTCTCCGATCTTGTACGTTTTCAGGCTCAGCAACTGACGCAGTTGCTTGATGCGATAGATGGACTGGTCACACTACAAACTGCAGCTTCTTCGGTGCCTCCCACGCCACCGCCTGTACCGACGCCATCACCGACGGCACCGCCATTTCGTGCCATCAAGCATGACGTTGAACGCTGGCCAGAATACATCGCACAGCTCGAGTCACACTTTGCACCCTACAACATACCAGGTACAGAGCGGCATGCTTTTTTCATTGTCAACGCGGGTGTTGTGTTGCACCGTGTGCTCGTGAAATTGTTTCCCACCACCCGCCCAAAAACTACAACTTAGGATGAAGTAATTGATGCTTTGAACTCCCACTTTCGTGATAGTGTAAATCCTTTCGCCTCCGGGGTGGCTCGGTCTATTCAGTTGAATAAATCTTGGTTACCGGGCCTTCAGGGACTATCTTTTGATTGTGACTTTAATTACTCGTGTGGACGCTCATATGCGGATGTAATTATTTGAGGCACTATTGAGCAGAATGTGGCGTATCACTGCATCCGCGAGCAAATCCTCAGATTTAAAAATCCGTCTTCGCAGGAAGTGGACTTGATAGACAGAGAAGATACATTATACATGGCTACTTCCACGTTCAACCTGGCCCCGGGTGTGTGTACTGTTAGTGCTGCACAACACGTGCCCTCCCACCCGCCAGCACGACCAGCCACGTGGCTCCGCCGCGCGCAAGTAAACAAATTTCACACCAGGCACCCACTAAGAAACTGAAATCATGTCCGAACTGCTTTCGTGCACACCCACGAAACAGTTGCCCATCCCGCCGAGCACTGTGTTATTTTTGTAATATGAAAGGACATGTGCAAGCTGTGTGTAGTAAGAGAAACTCTCATTCACGAATTGTCTCCTGTTGGCGTGACTCGTGTAAGCGCCTCCGCAACGGCAACATCAGCCTATGGATGTTAGTGCCATTTATTCTTTACTGAAGAAATCGACGTATGACTAGCTTCATTCACTCCCGCTTCATCGTTCACATTCCACGCTGACTACACTCACTGGACAGGAAATCTCAGTGCTTGGCGTGTGTAGTTTGCTAGCAACGTATGGTGCCACGACACGTACAGTGTCTTTCCATGTGCTCTGCTCTAGTGATGGTACGAATATTTTTGGCATGGACGCATTTGAACTTTTTGGCCTCGCAATTCAGGACAATGTACTTTGCATAAACGCTATTGACCATGCAGACAGTGTTGCCGCACTATGCGGTGGTTTTGCTGAACTCTTTTGTGATGGCCTTGGTTGTGCCACAGACATTGCAGCGCAAATTGTAATTAAAGACAATGCCATGTCTATTTTCCAGCGTGCGCGCCCAGTACTGCACCCACTCCCCGATGCCGTAGCTTCTATACTTAAGCATTTGCAAGACATAGGTCTCATTAAACTTGTTTCTGCTCCACCATAGGCTTCTCCTATACTGTGTGTGAAGAAACCAAACGGTCGTCTTCGTATATGTGCTGACTTTAAGTCTACAGTAAATCTCCAGACAGTGGTAGCTACATTACCCTTACTGCGTCCTGAAGATGTTTTTGATAAGGTTGAAGAGGGAAAATTCTTTCTCATAATTGACTTGCGGGAAGCATACCTTGATTCCGCTCGACGAACAGTCGCAGCGCTATTTTGTGATCAACACACACCTTGGATTGTTCAAGTTTCGCCGCCTTCCGTTCGGTTGTGCTTCGGCTCCTGCTGTTTCTCAATCTTATTCGCAGCAGTTGTGTGCCAATGTCCCTGGTTGCTCAAATTATCTGGACGATATAGTGGTATAAGGTCGCACCTCTGACGAACATTTCCAGAATTTGCATGCCTTTTTTATTGTACTTTAGCAGGCAGGACTAAAGTGTAACAGGGGCAAGTGCAATTATTTTCAAACTGAGATTCAGTATTTAGGACATATGATTAACGAACAGGGTATCCACCCCTCGCCCTCACGTCTCAATGCAATTAGAGACTTGCCAGTACCCAGTAACTTGAAAGAACTACAGTCTGTGTTGGGCAAAATTTCCGATTATATTCGGTATATACCAAATGCAGCGGAGATTGCAGCGCCTTTGCATCGCCTTCGGCGTAGGAACGTTCCTTTTGTTTGGTCTTCGGAATGTGACGCTGCTTTCCACAGCCTCTAATCTGCTTTGAGTGATCACTGTTTGATTCCCTTCGATCCCACCAAACCAGATGTTTTGGCTGTCGATGCATCTTCTCACGGCATCGGAGCGGTTCTCTCTCTCCGCATTTAGTCTGTCGATTGCCCGATAGCTTTTGCCTCTAAGTTTTCAATTCTGCCCAGAAAAACTATTCTCAAATCGAGAAAGAAGGTTTAGCTATCGTCTATGGTGTGAGAAAGTTTCATGATTTTTTGTACGGTCGCAAGTTCTATTTGGTCACCGACCATAAGCCTTTGACGTCGTTGATCCACTCATCAAAGCCAGTTCCGGACCATACTGCACAAAAGTTGCAACGTTTGTCTATGTTTTTCTCTAACTGCACTTACGAAATTTTGTTTCGGTCCACATCGTAGCATGGCAATGCTGATGCTTTGTCTCGTCTGCCTATCGGTCCTGACGAAGTGTTTGATTCTTACGAATTATCATGCATGTTTATTGATTCACAAGATAGGGAATAAGCTGACGGTCTTCCAGTGGATTTTCGTCGCATTGGTTCCGCGACAGCCGCCGATGCTTCTTTGCAGATTCTTTTGAAGTATATTCGTACTCAATGGCCTCCATATGCTACGCAGATTCGTGATCCACATGTTCGACATTACTTTGAGCAACGTCACAACTTGTCTGTACACCACGGTGTTATCTTGTTAGGAACTGACAATAATCAGGCTTGTGTGGCTTTACCTCGTTTGTTGCAGTCGGAAATTCTCCGCTTGCTACACGCTGGTCATTGGTTTACAGTGCGGATGAAGCAATTAGCGCGTCGTCACTGCACTTGGGTCGGAATTGATAAACGTATTGAGAATTTGCTTGCTCACTGTCGCTCTTTCGTTGAGCACTAATCTGCTCGCAGGCAGCGCTTCTTTGCGTGTACGACTCATACTGCGCCTTGGCAGCGCGTTCATATTGATTTTACGGGTCGTTTCTGCGACAGCCGCTTGATAGACATTGGGGCGTATAGCAACTTTCCGTTTGTCCTACCTATGTCTTTTGCTACATCTGCCAGTACTATTCGGGGTTTGACGACTATTTTCTACATTGAGGGTTTCCCTGAAGTAATTGTCTGCGACAATGGCCTCCAATTCGTGTCCTCAGAGTCTGAGGAGTTCTGTGCTGCTAATGGCATTCGCCATCTGACCTCAGCCCCGTTTCACCGCCAGTCAAATGGCAAGGTTGATCGCTTAGTGCGTATATTTAAGTCGCAGATAAGCAAGTTGCGCGCCACACACTTACAAACACCCGCCCTGGACTTTAGTTGCTTCATATTGTTCGCAGCCACTCGACATCCAATCCCCAGTGGAACTGCTACATGGCGGCACCAATCTGTCGCTCCTGCAGCTATTGCGCCCGCCGCCTTGCGCTTCCGCTGCTTCGCCTCGTTTTGGCTTCGCCCCACATGATTTAGTGTTATATCGCGTTTTCTCTGGCAGGCAGCGCTGGGAGCAGGGACGCATTCTTCGCCTGCTTGGCAGCTCCTTATATGTCGATTCTGGTTCTTCCAGCACTGACAAGTGACACCGGTACCAGATCCGTTCGTGCCGTCCTCGGTTTTCTGCCGTTGGTTGTTTTCCGGCAGAATTGGAGGCTTCACGGATTCCGCCGCCTTAGCCCACGTCTCCACTGACGGCGCCTCCGCTGGACGCGCCCCGCCGCTGTCGCGCCTACCGTCGTCGCCCATAGAGGTCGTTGCTCTCCCTCCTCATCCGAGCATACCCTGTGTTGGTGCGCGGCTTGGACTGGTTTCTCACGGGGCGTTTTCCTCGCCCCTTCACGAACAATTCGGGGTCGCGGGTTTACAGCACTCCCCGGCACTTCCGCCGTCCACTGCGCTCCCCTGGGTCCCTCCAAGTGTCGTCGGAAGCCCTTCTCAGCGACGGTGTGTCGTTTCAGGTGGGAGGGATGTGGTATCGATAGCTACGATACCACAGGGTAGGTAAAAGTTCTTAAGTTGGCACTACAACAGACAGCGATGACAGCGTCCTCTAGCTGGTGCTGTGGAGGTCTACGATCTCCGTGACAGATTCTGCCCATTTGGATGAAGAGAAGACGGCAGGGAGACTTTGCTTCCTATTGAGACTATGTACTACCTATAATGAGTCTAAGGCTTCGCACCTCTGTGCAAAGTTATGTATTCAGTTAATATTGCGATATAGTAAAGCCATTTCTAAGAGCAGTACCGAGAGATTTCACCTTTCCCTGCTTCTACTCACTTCCTTCATTCGGCCAACCTTTCAGTTTTCAGGAGCAGACCCACTTGCTGCTTTCCAGGTGGGATAAAAAGTGATATTGCCATGGCTGCTTCAAAAGTCTTAGTTAGTGGGCCACCTCAGAGCCGACAAAGCACCATGACGTCAGATGCAGCAATGCCACTGGCAGAATCCCACATTGTATTCCAGGAAAGTCGCTGGCACTGCCATTACGAAGACACAACAGAAAGGAGCTTGTAGGCCAGTTACTACACGTCCAGTCAACAGACTTCTTATGGTTTACATGGCTGCGAGCTGTGATTTGCTAAGCAAGAACGCTCTGCCCCAACATAAATTACAATTATTTTCACTCAAAGGTGTCTCAGTCTGCTAGCTACTATTTACGAGGAGAGGTGTATGCCACTTCTCGAGGCGACATGATGCTCCAAGCAGCAACCATGAGATTTGGCTCCCACTAAGTGTGGGCCCCTGCTTCTGGTTTTAAGGTCAGTGCTGTGGCTTAGCATCTTCCAGCCAGTGGGCCACATTCGGGCCAACTAACAGGTGCAAACAGCCTTCCGCCATTGAAGGCAGTCGCCTGAGACCATGGACACTTGTTGCATCAGTTCCTTAACACTCGCTGTCTTCAGCACACGTTATGGACGACGTTGCAACACAGAATGTTCTCGTTTGGTTTTCAGTAAAATGTATGACTAATAGTGACATTTTTATGAGCAGCCACCTATAATTATCCAGACAACAGTCCACCACCTCAAATTAGACATCCACATCTACAACTACAACTCCATGGATACTCTGAAAATCACATGTAAGTGCCTGGCAGAGGCTGCATCGAACCATCTTCACAATTATAAATTATTCCAATATCGCATAGTTCGCGGAAAGAATCAACACCTACATCTTTCCGTACGAGCTCTGATTCCCCTTATTTGATCGTGGTGATAATTCCTCCCTATGTAGGTCGGTGTCAACAAAATAGTTTCGCATTCAGAGGGGACAGTTGGTGATTGGATTTTCGTGAAAAGATTTTATCGCAACGAAAAACGCCTTTCTTTTAATGATTTCCAGCCCTAATCCTGTATCATTTCTGTGAAATTCTCTCCCATATTTCGTGATAATACAAAACGTGCTGCCTTTATTTGAACTTTTTCTGTGTACTGTCTCAGTCCTATCTGGTAAGGATGCCCACTATGCAGCAGTATTCTGAAAGAGGACAGACAAGTGTAGTATCCTCTTGTAGCGTAGTGTCCAGCTTAGTAGGTTTGTTACATTTGCTATGTGTCCTGCCAATAAAACGCAGCCTTTCTGTAGCCTTCCCCACAACATTTTCTATGTGCTCTTTTCATTTTAAGTTGTTCGTAATTGTAATACCTAGGTATTTATTTCAATATACTGCTTTTATATTAGACTGATTTATCGTGTAACCGAACTTTGAAGAGTTCCTTTTATCACTCATGGGGATGACCTCACATTTTTCGTTATTTATGGTCAACTGCCACTTTTCGCACCATTCAGATATTTTTTCTAAATCGTTTTGCAGTTTGTTTTTATCTTCTGATGACTTTCTTAGTCGATAAACGACTGCGCCATCTGCAAACAACGGCTCCCAAATCGTTTATATCGATAAGGAACAGCAAAGGGCCTATAACACTACCTTGAGGAACGCCTGAAATCATTTCTGTATTACTTGATAACTTTACTTTAATTATTGCGAATTGTGACCTCTCTGACAGGAAATAGCAAATCCAGTCACTTAACTGAGACAACGTTCCATAAGCATGCAATTTCACTACGAGCAGCGTTTGTGGTACAGTGTCAAAAGCCTTCCAGAAATCCAGGAAAACGGAATCGATCTGAAATCCCTTGTCAATAGCACTAAGCACTTCGTGTGAATAAAGAGCTAGTTGTGTTTCACGAGAACGATGTTTTCTAAATCCCTGTTGACTGTGTGTTAATAGACGGTTTCCTTCGAGGTAATTCATAACGGTAGTGGTGGTTAGTGTTTAACGTCCCGTCGACAACGAGGCCATTAGAGACGGAGCGCAAGCTCGGGTTAGGGAAGGATTGGGAAGGAAATCGGCCGTGCCCTTTCAAAGGAACCATCCCGGCATTTGCCTGAAACGATTTAGGGAAATCACGGAAAACCTAAATCAGGATGGCCGGAGACGAGATTGAACCGTCGTCCTCCAGAATGCGAGTCCAGTGTGCTAACCACTGCGCCACCTCGCTCGGTCGTAATTCATAACGTTCGAACACTGTATACGTTCTTAAATCCTGCTGCATATCAACGTTAGCGATATGGGCCTGTAATTTAGTGGATTACTCCTACTGCCTTTCCTGAACATTGGTGTGACCTGAGCAACTTTCCAGTCTTTGGGTACGGACCTTTCGTCGAGCCAACGGCTGTATGTGATTAAGCATGGAGCTAATGCATCAGCATACTCGGAAAGGAACCTAACTGGTATACAGTGTGGCCCAGTAGACTTGCTTTTATTAAGTGATTTGAGTTGCTTCACTACTTCGAGTATATTTACTTCTATGTTGCTCATTTTGGCAGCTGTTCTCGATTCGAATTTTGGGATATTTACTTAGTCTTTCCTTGTGAAGGCATTTCAGAAAGCTGTGTTTAGTAACTCTGCTTTGGCAGCACTGTTTTCGATACTATCTCTATTGTTATCGCGGAGAGAAAGCGTTCATCGTTTCTTGTCGCTAACGTAATTCGCATACGACCAGAATCTTTTTGGATTTTCTGCCAGGTTTCGAGACAAAGTTTCGTTGTGGAAACTGTTATAGGTTTCTCGCATTGAACTCCGTGCTAAATTTCAAGCTCGTGTTAAGGATCACCAATCTTGGGGATTTTGCGTCTGTTTCAATTTGATATGTTTGTTTCTTTGTTCCTGCAACAGTGTTCTAACCCGTTTTGTGTACCAAGGAGGATCGGCTCCATCGTTTATTTGGTATACATCTCTGATATGCTGCCGATACTATTTCTTTGAATTTAAGCCACATCTGCTGTACACTGACATTATTAATTTTGAATGAGTGGAGATTGTCTCAGGAAAGCGTGAAGTGAATTTTTTCTGCTTTTTTAAATAGGTATATTTTTCGAGGATTAGAGGATTACAATAGTCAATCTCGCTACGACAACCCTGTGTTCACTAATCAATATATCGGTTTTGATGCTCATTATTAACTCAGGATTATTTGTTGCTAAGAGGTCAAGTGTGTTTTCACAACCGTTTACTATTCGTGTGGGTCCTTGAACTAACTGCTCGAAATAATTCTCAGAGAATGCGTTTAGCGAAATTTCGGATGATATTTTATGTTGAAAGGACTCTATTGGATTCCTTTCATGTTAATTTCTTATATTTGTTGTCATTTACAGCAAACATTCCACTTCTAAATTTAGTGTGGTGTTTCTGACGCCATCTGGGAGGAAACTGAGCAGTGGAACATGTTACTTTTACACATAATCAAGAACGATGTGTCACACTATTACATTTTAAAACACAGTTTATATATTATTCATGTCACACAGTCTCGTACGGAACCCACATCCACTTTCTTTTATATATTGTATATGATAAGATAATGTCATCCCCCTTCCCTTCTATGTGAAAGTATGAATAAGCAAATTTATTTCTAGTTGCTTGTTTGATGGTAGCAGACAAGCCTGTGTGCTAGACAACAGTAGGACCAACGTAGGAACTGGTAGCTACGCTTTCTAAAAGCAAAGAGGTTTCTATTCTTAGTATGGTCCTGTCCGTCCCTTGTCATGTTGGTATAGGAAGCTGCCTCTCTGGTCACTTCCGTGCGTCTCTGCTCAAGTCCGTAGGACAATGGATTTCTTAAGTTCAGCCTAACTGAAAATTTAATCACATTTATTTCAGGTTTAAATCTAAAATATCTTATTTTATTTTAAATTGCAACACAATGTAATACGAGTGTGAAGTTCAGAATATCTTCCAGTAGTTGCTTTGTCACTACATTGTGAGTAAAGTGGAACCAAATGTTGATGAGCCATAACTCTAACTAAGATCATCAATCTTAAAAGCGAATGTGCATGAGATTATAACGTTTCGTCGTGACAATATTTTTCAATATAGCAACGTTTCTTTATGTTCAACCTACGCGGGGTGTACTTTGTGAGACCTGTACCACGTGCTTATACAATTGCTTGACCCATCAGGTTAACAGTAAGACGATAGTAACAAGTTTGAAGTTATTCTTTTGTAAATTGCGTTTCGATATAATTTATTTTAATTATCAAAATTATTATGGAGTCACACTCTTTGTGTAAACAAAGTTTACCACGTGAAGCATGTGGTGTAATTATCAAAGTAGCCCTCAGTTATTCTTTTTGGGAAGAATACACAGAGAGTTAGTATGAATTTGGTATACCAGTGTATGGATTGCGCTACGAACGTAACTTCTTTGGGTGAAAATTGAATAGGTTGGTTGTGGTAAATTTCCTCTTGCATATGTTTCAACATTTTTCACGTGCTATTTTATGAATGCAGTGTTGTATGCAGTCTCCAGATCTTGGCTCCATATTTGATGTGTTCCACAAGATTACAAACCCACATTTTCACAATCCTAAATATGGCACCAATTAAGTTATGAATCAAGTTTAATATGCTGAAATTTTAACGGAACAATGATTAATGTTAAAATAAATGTCCAAATATAAACTTATTTGTTTCACCGGTTGTCGTAAGATGACTATTAAAAGATTATAATTTATGTTGGTCTGCTTGGGAATTAGGTAAGCTAGACTGGATACCTGGTGGAACACTTGCCCAGTAATGCAAGGTTAACTTCGCCAGATAGCTCACAGCTTTTAACCGGCTTTTATTGTCTTGAATATCAGCACCGCTTTCAGAAGAACTTATTGCATCAACATTACAATGTGTACTTCCTGAACGAAACATGTATTTTCGCCAACATATCGAGGGTAAATTAGTCACCACCACCTGTTACCGCATGAGTTTGGTACGTGTTTGAAATCAAACTCAAGTTTTCTTTGAACCTTTCAGCAACTGTATCATCTGAACTGGAAGGTCAGTAAAAGGATACAATTATTATTTTATACCGGTTACCAACAATGACCTCTGCCCATACTAACTTACAGGAAGTATCTACTTCAATTTCCCGGCAAGTTAAACTAATATTGAGAGCAACAAACACGCCACAGCCAACCGTGTTTATCCTATCTTTTCGGAACACCGTTAGGTTCAAAAATGGCTCCGAGCACTAGGGGGCTTTAGATCAGAGGTTATCAGTCCCCTATAACTTAGAACAACTTAAACCTAACTAATCTAAGGACATCATACAAAACCATGCTCGAGGCAGGATTCGAACCTATGAGCGTAGCAGTCTCCCTGTTCCAGACTGCATTACATGGAAACGCTCGGCCACCGCTGCCGTCACACCGTTAGGTTCTTCACAAAAATTTCGACTGAGCTTATATCCAACTTCAGCCAGGTTTCAGTGTCTATAACGATCTGAGCATCAGTGCTTTGTATTAGCGCTTGAAGCTCTGGTACTTTCCGAACACAACCACGACAGTTTACAATTGTTATACCACTGGTTCCTGTATGTACGTTCTTACTGCATTCAGCTCGCACGCTTTGTGACTGAAGACCACCTTGTGTTTTCCCGAGGCCCTCTAACCTAAAACACCGCCCAATCCACGTCACACAGCCCCTGCTAGCCGTGTAGCCACCTCCTGCGTCTAGTGGACACCTGACCTATTCAGCGGAACCCGAAACCCAACCAAACGTTGGCGCAAGTCTAGGAATCAGCAGCCTACACGTCACAGAACCGTCTGAGCCTGTGATTCAGACCCAACACTCGGCTCTGTACCAGAGGTCCGCAATCGGTCCTGTCGACTATGCTGTAAATGGTCAGCTCTGCTTTCATCTTGGCAGCTTTTACCACTTCTGTTAACCGCTAGTAACCAGAGAGTATCCCTTCTGATCGAAAGTGACACACATCATTGGTACCGACGTGAGCATCCACCTGCAGTTGGCTGCATCCCGTGCTCTTCGTGGCATCTATGACTCCACCAGGTATGCACACGGCATGCACATTGAATTTCTTACCCTCCTTGTTAGCAATGCCCTAAGGGACCCCATAACGCGCCTAAAGTTCGAGCTGCCAACTGCCAATAATACCACCCACTGCGATTGCGCGGATCTTGCAGTCAAAGTGGTTTCCTCTGAAACAGGACAAGCTATAGCATCCGCCTCAGCGACAGTGTCAGCCACAGACAGCACCTGGAACCTGTTTGTCAGACAAACCGGGAAACCGGGGAGGCCTAATGTGCGCCCGCTTGGGAAGTCTTATGCTGCCTGCTTCAACATGGGGTGACCTGTACATTTTGATGTCAGAAGTGTGTGTCACCACGAAATTTCAGTGAAAGGAGGAACCTTACCAGCCACACTCCCTGGAGACGATGACTCTCGACTACCTCAGGGCTGCAGTTTTCTCGACAGACAGCATCACTATGGAGTGGGTGATTACATTAACTGTTCTTTTATTCCCCCTGCGAGTACCACGTAATAAGTCCACCTATTACCAACTTTTCTGTTTTGTTTTCGTGTATGACATGTGTCAAGTAAACTCAGACTGTGTTCTGAGGATGTGTAAATATGAACGTTGTTTTTCCCTATCATCATTGTCTGGAATGATATAAGGTGTTAACCATGTGTAGCTTCTTAGGAGGGGAAGATAAGATTTGTTTAGAAGTCGGAGTTTTGTGGTACTTAACGCAGTTTTGAATGGTGGATGTAATTCATTTCGAGTAATAAATGTGGCTCACTAGGTTTGAGCACGTAAAGTGGTAGTCATGAGTAGATGCTCAAGCGGAAAAGTTAAGTTACAGTAAGTGTTACAATGGAATTAGATTAAGTGTCCTTGTCGTTGTACTGTTTTGTTCTCCTCGTTTGTTGTTTGCATAATTAGTAGGGATACCCTAGCGCAGAGTTTGCGAATTTCAGCAGTCTGGCCTAGATGTGCAGGAAGCGCATGTGCCGATGATTTTTGTGTCTTGCAGAGTGCAACTGCCGACAGTAATTTTGTTGTAGATACTTTGGAGGTTGCACAGAAAGTTATGAATAAGGCCAATTGTATTGCAGATGTTGCGGGTACTGAAATGGTAAAGACGAATTTAGTATTTCCGAAGGACGCAGATTCTGCACCATCTGTGACGGCACTGCCTCCTCTGAACGTGGGAGGAGAAGAAAGAGCAAATGTGTTTGCAAGGTTAATGATATGGCCGGCAAGGCTTACTCCAGTGGATATGGAGATCGTCAAAAGCGACAACACTTGCAGTGTAATACGTTATGAAGGTGAATGCTGCTGTGCAGTCCTAGGGCTAAACTTCCTCATCAATCGTCATGCCGAAACTGACTTTCGATGACGGGCGGTGGAACTCAGGGGGATAATGTCAAAGCTGGGGGAGCTGTCACCAGTGAATTACTGTCGCAAGGTTCATCATGATAAGGCTTAATTTGCATGATATAGTGCCACGAGGCACTGGGAAGTTGCTTTATGTGACCGAAGGTGTTGCTAGCGTATACGATTCTAAACTTCGCCTTCGGGTAGGGAATCGTCGTTAAGTACGCAGCGTTCAGTGATTGAGAGCATTTCTCCTGTCTATACTCACGTTCAGACGTTTAGTGAATTCCGTCCTTGTGGCTGGGAGTTCGCGTTTCTTGTCTGTAGAATACAGAGAGGAGAGGATAGTAATAGATTATACTAGTCTGAGGACTACGTTCTGCCATCCTAGTGGTTAATGTGTGTTTTATTTTTCCTTGAGTTCTTCCATCGTCGCTGCCGTGTACGAGAGCCATCACTCCGACGCACGGGGCGCAGTACATTTGGTGATATTGATTGCTTCGGGCTATTAGGGCTATAGAGCTGAACAGCTGAGACCACCTAAGTTTCATTTCCGCCGATGATGCACACTACTGTAGATCATCTTTTAAAGTTGTATATTCTAGTGTTTGGGACGTAGATGATATCACTCACCTCGCGTTATTTATATTAGATCGCGTAGCCTTCAAAAGGGGCAGATTTGGGAAGCTGACCAATAACATTAGTCAGGAAATTAATTTGTATCTCTTTATGGCCATTGCACATCGACATACGAGGGTCGGTCAAAAAGTAATGCCTCCCATTTTTTTTCTACTTAAAAAAATTAAGTTAAGTGAAAAATTTTAATTTGGCGCCATTCCTCAAACCTTCTTCTGCAATCCACTGCAGTAGTAACTTTCTGTGTCAACAGGTGGCAGCACAGCAGAAGTTTGTAAGATGGCCGACATCGATGTTCGTTTGAGACAGCGTTGTGCGATTGAATTCTTGAATGCAGAAGGTGAAACGCCCATACGCATTCATGAAAGACTGAAGAAGGTGTATGGTGTTGTGACAGTGGATGTCAGCACTGTTAGACGATGGGTTCGTCGTTGTAAGGAAGCTGAAGGGCAAACACCGTTGACTGACGAAAAGTGGAGCGGCAGGCCAGTGAGTGCAGTGACTCCACACAACATTCAGCAAGTTGATGACATCATTCGTGGTGACCGTCGGGTGACTGCAGATGAAGTGTGTCGCATTATTTCTCTTAGTAAAGGCAGTGTGATCACGATTATTAAACAATTGGGGTACTCAAAAGTTTGTGCACGGTGGGTTCCAAGAATGTTAACCGATCAGAATAAAGAGGCAAGGAAAACAATAGCCTCCCAACACTTGCAGCGCTTCCGTTTGGAGGGAGATGAGTTTCTGAAAAAATTGTGACCGGGGACGAAACATGGGTGCATTTTTTTGAACCCGAATCAAAGAGGCAGACAATGGAGTGGCGTCACACAAGCTCGCCGAGGAAGAAAAAATTCAAAACTGTGCGATCGGCAGGGAAAGTTATGGCAACAGTTTTCTGGGATACAGAGGGTGTGATTCTGGTTGATTTTTTGGAGCAGGGATGCACAATAAATTCTGTTCAATACGTCACAACCCTCAAAAAACTTAAAGCACGTCTTCAGCGAGTTCGCACAACAAAATCAATGGCAGATGTTCTTCTTTTGCATGACAATGCAAGACCACACACCAGTCGTCACACCTCTGACGAGATTGTCAAAATTGGATGGGAAGTTTTGCCTCATCCCCCATACAGCCCTGACCTGGCACCATCAGACTTCCATCTGTTCGGGCCACTAAAAGAAGCTCATCGTGGGATTCATTTTGAAGATGAGGAGGCCGTCAAAACATCTGTGCGTCAATGGCTTAGGAAGCAGAGCTGTGATTTTTACCGTGCTGGGATACATGCCCTTGTTCAAAGATGGACCAAAACTGTAGAGATGGGCGGAGATTACATTGAAAAATGACAAAATGATCCTCAATGTTGTGGTTTTCAACCTATGTAATTGCATTTAAATTTCCTGACAATTAAACGTAGAAAAAAAATAGGAGGCATTACTTTTTGACTGACCCTCGTATAAACATTTGTAATAAGTAAAGGGGTTTAAATCAACAATAAATGAATAAACAGATACATTAACATTTAGTAGTTACTAGTTCCCTTAATCATTCATTTATTTTTATGTTGTGATTTATATGTTAAAGAGGAGTATGTTAAGGAGCAATAATATCACCGTTAAGAGATTCTAAGATATGCTTCAGGGGGTAGTCAGATAGGGCAAAATGTTTGCTTTCTCGTTCAGTATTTTCCATTGCGCACATTAATTTTTACACCCGCCTGGAGTAGTATCTAGGAAACCACACAAATACCTCCAGGACATACTTCCTAACACTTAAATCCCTCTTTTTCATTAATAGTTTTTTGGTATAGGCAATCCTCATTTTATATCCTCTCTATTTCGTCCATCAGTTATTTTCTTGCCCAATATTCCTTTTACTGTCTCATTTCGTAATCATATTCCCTTAACACATTACCAAGGGGAGGGGTACTTTATGCTTACGTTTCCAGAACATTATTATGTAGTCATGTACATTATATTTTAAAATTTTGAAAAAATATAAATTTCTGATTTTTAATGATTTCTTCTGAAAGATTCCGTAATAGTCAGTGGATTTAAAATTTCAGAACATGTTTCATATTTATATTTTCAAGTTTAGGACCCATCTTACACATAAATATATCTTCAAAAAGTATGTTTTGAGTAAATGACAATGAAAATTAACGAAACCCTTATATCTTTGTGTTGGTCATATGTTACGACCCCCTTTTGTTCTGCACGTTATGGATAATCCGTTGGTACCGCTAGGATTAATTCGAATACCTTCCATTACCTTTCATTTAGTTCCATTGAGGGTTAACTTATCATCTCTTTCAAGGCCACTATCTATTCCACTCAATTGTTATTCCAAGTTCTTTGCTGTGTCTGACAAAATTGCAATGTCACTGGTAAACTTCAAAATGTTTATTTCTTCTCCCTGATATTTCATTCTGTTCACAAATTTATCCTTGTATGCATTACAGCTTTTTCAGTCTAGCTGCTACCCGAATGTCTTACTCTCATCTTCAAACTGCACAACTAGAAATCCAGCGGTTGGAGTAGCAGAATTTATGTGGTTCAACAAGATTTGTTTTTTGATTGGGTGGGGTCTGAAATACATGTCCAGCCTCATTATACCTCTTTTCTTTTTACCTGAGCACAGCAAAATTCCTATTTCAAACATTCATTTAGGACATCATGGATTCCCAAGGATTCTTGTGTTACCAGTTGTGGAGCAACATGTAGGAATCTGCGTCTTTCATGTTTCAGAACATTAAATGTTATTTTTGTAATTACCAGAAGAGCAGAGTACATTGAGATAAGTATTTCTAGATCGAATGGTAAGCCAGTTCCCTTCGAACCCACTAGCGAGAACAAAGAGAAAAGACGGTTGCAGATGCAGTAAAGGGAGATGTCGTTAGTGTATTGTGGGATTGGAGAAGTATGAGGAAGGAAAACTATTGTTTCCTTATCTTCAGATATCATTTTTAAATGACGAATGGTGGCAGAGGACAGTTGCTGCCTCACAGTATATCTGGACTAATAGCTTTTCATCTAAATACCTTCAGATATCATTTTTAAATGACGAATGGTGGCAGAGGACAGTTGCTGCCTCACAGTATATCTGGACTAATAGCTTTTCATCTAAATATAATTTGAGGCGTTTATGCAAAAGTCGGATTTCAGAAGCTTCTCTGCCCTGGGGCGCCTCCCTCAAATACTTTAAAATTGTCATTTTCCATGCCAACAGAAGGAGCAGTGTAGGTGATTCTGCAGTTCTAATTCCTTGGACGCCGTTTTGAAGAGCTAAAAAGCTATAAGATAAACTATTATTATTATTATTATTATTTTGCCCTTAAAGAGTGCATTGGGACTAAACTACATGGCCAGTTCCTTTTGCTGCCTTCCTTGCTACGCAAACTTCCCTCATCCGCTCGCTATGTTTCTATTTCCGGTCCTCTGTCCATGCTTCTTGTCGGCTTTGTGTCTTCGGCTTCATCTTGATTGCCTTTTTGGTTTCCCATATTTCTTTCATCTTCTGGCTGTGATCTTGCTTGCGTTCTTCAGTCCATTTTATGCTTGTTTGTTTGTCACATTGTATCTCTTGTAGTTTACTTTTCTTAATGTTTCTCAATTTTATTCTGTCGTTTGTGTCTGCTGTTATGTTGAGTTGGTTCAGGTCGTTTTCTACGTCTGCCACCCATTTGTTGTTTCTAGTGGTTACCCTGTCAAAGATCTGTTTGGTTAGCCTGTGTGATGGCATTCTGTATAGGTGTCCATAGAATTGTAGTCTGCGTTTTCTAATCTTTTCTGTGATTGTCTCCGTATGTTTGTACAGTTCCTCTGTAGGTTTCTTGATCCATATTCCATTGTTGTTAGTTGCGCCAAATATTTTCCTAAGTATTTTCCGTTGTACTTTTTCTAATTGTCTGATACGTATATGCCCTAGGATTAGTGTGGTCTCTGCTGCATATAGTGCCTCGGGGAGCACCACCGTATCGTAATGGCGTAATTTGGCTTTTTGTGAGATAGACTTCTTGTTGTAATGATTCCACACTACTTTGTATGCGTTGTCCAGTTGAGTCTTTCTTTCTTCGTTTGAGTCTCTGTTATGTCAACTCATTTGTAGTGTTTCACCGAGGTATTTGAAGTTTGCAGTTTTGTAAATCGTGCCATACTTTGTGTTCAAGAGGTGAGAGTTTCTGTGTGCTCATAAACTGTGTCTTTTCGTAAGAGATCTGTAGTCCAGTTTTGGAAGCGATTTCGTGCAGTTTTTCAATAGTGTCTTCTGTTTCTTTTATACCTTTCGTTACTATCGCCAAGTCGTCTGCAAAAGCCAGGCATTTAATCTCTATGTTTCCTAAGGTTATCCCCTGTTGTGATGTTTCCCATTCATTTATGAACTTATCTAACACCAGACTGAAAAGGAGAGGTGAGAGGCCATCGCCTTGTCGGACACCTGTGCGAATTTCAAAGGGCTCTGATAGTTCCCCAGAGAACTTTACATTGGAGGTCGTGTTGGTTAAAGTTTGCTCTATGATAGCCCGTGTTTTGTTGACTACTTTGTATTCTGCTAGAATTTTGAAGAGAGTTTTCCGGTCGATAGAGTCGTACGCCTTTTTGAAGTCGACAAAGGTAATTATCAGGTTCTGTTTGTGTTGTAAAATCATTTTCAGGATCCAAATTTGTTCCGTACAAGACCGCCCTTTACGGAAGCCTGCTTGGTATTCCCCAATCAAGTGGTCGGTCTGGCATTCTAGTCTGTTCCGTAAAGCTTTAGAGATGATCTTGTATGTGACCGGTAGTAGGGATATTCCTCTGTAGTTGTTCGGGTCAGTCTAGTCAACTTTTTGTGTAGTGGGTGTATCAGGGCAGTTTTACAGTCGTCAGGAATTTTCGTGGTCTTCCAGATGTCTTCCAAGATCCTGTGAATGTCTTCCAAGATCCTGTGAATGTCTTTAGTGAGTTCTGGGTCTTGTAACTTCCAGATTTTCGCGATGATGCCATCTTCTCAAAGTGCTCTACGATTCTTGAGTGACTTGATTATTTCTTTAACTTCTTCTAGAGTTGGAGGTTCACTATCTAGATTGTACGAGCTCGTTTCTGTCATCATTTCTTCCATAGGGGGGTCCGTGTTGAGCAGTTTTTCAAAGTACTTTGCCAGAATATCAGAATTGTTTTTGGTATTGGCTTTTAGGGTTCCATCCGGTCTTCTGAAGCACAAGTTGGGTGGCTGATATAGAGTCATATTTTCTCTGAACGTTCTGTAGAAGTTTCTTGTATTGCTCTTCATGAAGTCCGATTCGATCTCCGTCAGTCGCCGTTTATCATAGTGTCGTTTTTCACTGCGAATGATTTTGCTGGATTGCTTCTGCGTTTTCAAGAAGTTCATCCTATTCTCTTCGGATTGATGGCTACTAAATTTTTTCCATGCACTTATTCGTTGGTCAATAGCTTGGTCACATGAGTAGTTTCACCAACGGTGTTTCCGTGTGCGTTGTGCTTGTTCTAGTTTCATGGCCTCTCGGATTCTTCGTGAAAGTTGTGTCCAGTCTGTCGCTTTCTGCCTTTTAATTTTGTGTAATATTTGTGTCTGGTTTAAAGTAACGTATTCTGGATCCGGTCTAACAATTTTGTTCTTCTGGAGCTTTTTCTTGGGCAAAAGAGGAATCCTGGTCTGTAGTAGGTGGTGGTCTGAGTCGAAGTAGCCTTTACGGGTGTCTATGTTCAAAATTTCTTATTGTGAGTCTTTCTGGACTATTACGTGGTCGATTTGTATCTCTTGTTTTCCGCTGGGGAATTTCCATGTGGTAAGTTTCCGTGTTGGTTTCTTGAATTTTGTTGACATAATGGGGAGGTCGTGGCTTTTTTAAAAGTCTATCAGTTGTTTTCCGTTTTTGTTGGTGTCTTGTGTGTAGTATGTTTTCCTGTGATATGTCAGTACATCTTTTCTTTTCCGAGTTTAGCGTTGAAGTCTCCCATTATTATTTTGACTATATGTGCAGGAATTTTTCTGATACTTTCTTCCATTGTCGTCCAAAAGTCATCAATTTCGTCCGGGTTTTTCCTGTTGTAGTCATTAGTCGGTGCATGTGCGTTGATTATTGTGTAGGATTTACTGGCTGATTTCACTGTGATGGTGCTGATTCTTTCGTTTGGTGACGAAAAGTCGATTATGCTGTCCGTGATGGACCTGTGTACTGCAAATCCTGTACCAAAAAGCCTTAGATTTTTCAGTTGTCTCGATGGTTTTCCTTTGTATGTTCTGAAATTCTCCGTGTTGAAATGGTCTTCGTCTGTGAATCGTGTTTCTTGCAGTGCACATATTTGGATTTGATATTTTTCGAGAGTGTCTGTCACTTGTTTCATCTTTCCTGTCTTCATCAGTGTGTTCACGTTCAGTGTGCCGATGTAGTGTTTGCGTTTGGTCTTGACGGAGTTTGAGCAGCTCCGATACTTCTCATGATGTCCGTTAGCCCCCGGAATCCGATGCTCACGAAGATCCCAGTCTATTGACTGGGGCCCGGGGGTAATGAGAATTTTCTCGTTGTACCATCATGATGTTTAGTAGTTGGATGTATGGCATGCTGCCGACTACAACCTGACTTTCCAGATCAGGAGGTTGGTTGAGGCCGCCACTGACATGTGGAGCAGACGCCTTTTGTAGCCGCCCACTGTGGGAACAGACGCTACTAGTAGATTTGGTCCGCCCCGAGTATTTCATTTCCTCGGTACCTAGTAGGCATTCCCCTATCCGCCACCTGGGGAGGCGCTCGGTTGCGGGTCTACTAACCGCCCCGAGTAAATAAACTATTACATATAAGGATTTCAGTAATAGTATAGTATGCATACCGTAAAAAGTTCTTTCATCAGCGTGATATCAGTTCCTTCACTTTGTGCTATTTCTCCATTCTCAGAGAGCTTTTCGCACAAAGACTTTCTAACATTGTCAGCAGCTTATTCCAGCGAGTATCGTTAGACTGGCTCAGTGATCTATCAAGAGCATTAAGAAGACCACTTCTCTTTACATAAGTGACGCGTTCTTTCGCAACAGTCAAAAGACCATGAAGTTATGGACAATTGACGCATATATACTTAGCATCAAAATTTTTTCGTTGCCCTGTATTTAGCATTTGGCAGGAACAATTCAATCATGAATAATTGCGCAGTGCAATGACAATGTGGGTATCTTGATCAATTGTGTGCTGCATGTTTTTCAAAGTAAAGTCGTTTATACCAACAGACATGAACCGTCTAAACAATTCTCTTAAAACTTTACCGCCAGTTTTTGATTCATCTTGAAACTGAGTTGTAAATGAGAGATCTCAGAGTCCAGTGAATGAAACAGGAGACAGTACATGTTAGGTAATTGTTTCTTCTCGCACTGGATGTCCACATGTCTGTTGCTGTTGTGTATCACCTTGTGTTATATGAGCAATTACTTCAATCATAATTATATGCCGTAGGCTCTTAGCACTTTCTGCCATGTACCGCGACACAGTTGTGGGTTAAGACATAATGGCCTTTGCTGTGTCAAGTAAGGTCTGAATAAAATCCATAAGACCTTCACCTCTTATAGTTCCGTACGGCCTTACGTCTCGTGCACACATAGCCACGCATTTATCGACAGTTACCTCCAGAGCAGGTTTAAGAAGTCGTTCCTCGTCCATATAAGATCCCTTGTTTATTAGACGCGCACGGATGGCGAGAAATGTGCGAAGTGCACTTGACGCTTCAGTATGAGAGTAAATTTCACCGCACAGTGAACAGCAAACAAAATGAAACCTTTTCCTAACGCCATCTACAATAGGCTTTCACAGGTCCAAATGAAATTCTAAGATACACTTCAAGCTGCGTGGTTCTCTACTCCTCACCGATTAGTTTTTCTTGTACTACCGTTTTCCTTGACATGCGCTCCTTCCTCTGCAGACCACGTTTCGTTTCCGTACTCATTTTGTGCGTTGCAACAAAAATGAAGAAATCCCACCATCACACTAAACACTGCTCTACTCAACGCTCGTAGCCCGTAGCTCTCAACTGCAGTCAGTGCTACCAACAGTTCGTAGTTGCAGCACACCAATGCTTGCTCAAGGCACTGGTACAGTGACCTCACGGGCTGGATCAGTGTAGAGTAGAGGCCGCGGCCCGTGGGCTGTGTCTCTATGCGCAGCTCTCCTGAGAACGTGGCATACAGGTGCTTTCGCAACAGAACTGGTTGGCACATGGGGTGACGACAGGGACTGGCTCGGTCCGCGACTGCTCTAGTCCAGTGAGGCCGCAGCTCACGGGCCGAGCCTCTAAGACTCTGCACCGTGCGGCCCATCGGACCTCGATGTGGCTGTCGCTGCTGAACTGGCAGCGCGAGGAAAGGCTCACGCGGCTGTCATGGCCACGGTCCTGGATGCTGCGAAGTGCACAACCAGACCTCGCACTCAGCCGGTCGTCACCGACCGATTGACATCGTACTAGCCAACTGCGACATCACTCCAGCAATGGCTGCAGCAATTCCCATGGGCAGACACAGCACATTTAAGTTAGTGTATCTTGTACAAATATCGTCTGTGCCAATTAAAATGATTTGTCAATGTGTTTAATTGAAACATGTCAAATTGTGTATTGTTTTTTCTTGTATACACCAATCTTGTAACGGCCAGCATCGTAGTCACTCAAGGGGGAAAATGTAAGACACCAAGAAAAAATTTTTCTTTTTTTGTGATTATGAAATATGTGTGTACCAGAGAGTCCACAGATTTTAATACGTACGTGTTAATATATTCTATGATGATAAAGAACGGAGAAGCCTTCTGCTCTTTTTCGCAATCTGCTAGGAGATGACTTCCTGTTTCATTTCGTCCTTTGTTCTTTAGGTTTCACCGTGTAAGCATCTATCTTGTTAGATCTAATGTAACATGAATATATTTAAGTATATTTAAATTACTACCTTTCAGATGTACTAATTTAACAAACCAAACATATCGCTCGGTATTAATGTCCGCCTCCGCAGCGTAGCGGTAGCGTTACCGACTACTAGGGAGCCCAGGCTCAGTTCCGGCCTGGGGAGTGGGTGTTGTGTGTCCTTCATCATCATTTTCATTATGATTGATTTGCAAGTCGCCGATGTAGCGTCATCTAGAAAGGACTTGCAATACGGCGGCCGAACTCCCCCGCATGTGGCCCCCCGGCCTCAATAACATATAGTAATATTTTTTTTTACTTTTATGTGTTAATTTCTTTATCGCCTTTGTATACATCTATTCGTGAAAGAAATGAAAAACTGCTGACAAGGAGCCCGTCCACCATTGGTGTGATCCAAATACTGATTAGCTAATTATCAGATCATTTATGGTGCACCAACTTAGCTGCAGTCTTTCAGAAACGAGGTCCGATACTCAAATAACTACACAGCATAATGCGACTGACCGATCGCGTTATGCACTTGCCTTATAAAAGTTAAATTGGAGCCACATCTGTAAGTTTGCGTTTCTCTCGAACACCATAACAACAGGAATCAACAAGAACTGCTCGGTTCATATCAAGTGACATTAGTGAGCTGACTACCTGCTGGTAAGTGGTAGGCTATCACGACTAGTTTCTTCACATTCTCTATCTTTCTTCCACCTTCCGAAGTAAGAGTGATAGCAGGTGTGCCGCAGGACAGTGTCATAGGACCTTTGCTATTCACAATATACATAAATGACCTTGTAGATGACATCGGAAGTTCACTGAGGCTTTTTGAAGATGATGCTGTGGTGTATCGAGAGGTTGTGACAATGGAAAATTGTACTGAAATGCACGAGGATCTGCAGCGAATTGATGAATGGTGCAGGGAATGGGAATTTAATCTCAGTCTAGACAAGTGTAACGTGCTGCGAATACATAGAAAGATAGATCCCTTTTCATTCAGCTATAAAATAGGTCGGCAACTGGAAGCAGTTAATTCCATAAATTATTAGGGAGTAGGCATTAAGAGTGATTTAAAATGGAATAATCATATAAAGTTGATCGTCGGTAAAGCCGATTCCAGGCTTAGATTCATTGGAAGAATCCTAAGGAAAATGCAAACCGAAAACAAAGGAAGTCTGCCTGAATACTGCTCAGCAGTGTGGGACCCGTACCAGATAGGGTTGATAGAAGAGATAGAGAAGATCCAACGGAGAGCTGCGCGCTTCGTTACCGGATCATTTAGTAATCGCGAAAGCGTTACGGAGATGATAGATAAACTCCAGTGGAAGAATCTGCAGGAGAGACGCTCAGTAGCTCTGTACGGGCTTTTGCTAAAGTTTCGAGAACATACCTTCACCGAAGTGTCAAGCAGTATATTGCTCCCTCCTACGTATATCTCGCGAAGAGACCATGAGGATAAAATCAGAGAAATTAAAGCCCATACAGAAGCATACCGACAATCCTTCTTTTCACGAACAATACGAGACTGGAATAGAATGGAGAACAGATAGAGGTACTGAAGGTACCCTCCGCCACACACCGTCAAGTGGCTTGCGGAGTATGGATGCAGATGTAGACGATGATGCAAGGTAACAGTTAGAGCTCACGACTTCCACTCGCTCATCCACCTTACAGAGAGGTTTCTGCTATTGCTGGCTAGGGAGCTCTTATAATGTGGTCACTCCATGTGTGGTTGCAGTTAAACCTCATACTAGAGACTTTTCTATTTACAACAACAAAATAATACAAGAACCGCTACTCCACTTCGATGCAATGATAAGCGCCGTTAATTTAGAGTAATATAGAAGCGTCCTTTGCCATGTCAACAGCCGAGGGTGCCGTATCACACGAGACCTACCTTACTCATGAGTGCTGCCAGTAAAGGACTTGCAAAACTGTGAACCTGAAGCCTACCTCTCCCTCCAGCACCTTTCCCCAATACTGTTGTTGTGGTCTTCAGTCTGAAGAGTGGTTTGATGCAGCTGCCCAAGCTGGTCTAATCTGTGCAAGCCTCTTCAGCGCTGCACAGCTAATGCAATGTACATCAGTTTGAACCTGATAACTGTATTCAAGACTTTGTCTCCCTCTACAATTTTAATAAACCCTCCCCCTCCCCAACACCCACTTATACACACACTTCTCTCCATTACGAAACTGACAAGTCCTTGGTGCCTCAGGATATGCCCTATGTAAGGAAGTCGTGCCATAAGTTTCTTGTTTTCCCCAGTTGGACTCAGTATCTTCATATCATTATTCGATCTGCAGCGCTACCACTATTTTTCGGCACTACTGAGTAAAATGGTGATTGTGGTATCGATAGCTACGATGCCACGGTGTAGGTAAAAGTTCTTAAGTTGGCACTACGACAGACACCGACGACAGCGCCCTCTATCCGGTGCTGTGCAGGGCTACAAGCTCCACTACAGATTCTGCTCAGTTTGATTAAGAGCAGGCGGCCAGGACACTTCGCTTGCTATTGAGATTACGTACTACTTACGACGGGTCTGAGGCTTCGTACCTCAGTGCAAAGTTATGTATTCAGTTACTATTGTGATATAGTAAAGCAATTTCTATGAGCAGTACCGAGAGATTTTCACCTTTTCCTGCTCCTACTCACTTCCTTCAATTGGGCAACCTTCCAGTTTGCAGGAGCAGACCCACGCGCCGCCTTCCAGCGGGATACAAAACTTGGTGACGAACAGGGATTAAATTTTTTCCCTCTCTTCTCATTTCCTTTTTTGCTCGGTACTACTTTGGCTTTTCTGTGATATGCCCGTGTGGCTCAGTGACTGTCGTTAACTGTTCCAACATTTCGCTATTAAGACTTTGGGTACTGCTCGAGCGTTTGGGATCCCTATCAGGTCGGATTGATTGGGGACATAGAAGCAATTCAGAGGCGCGCTGCTAGATTTGTTACTGGTAGGTTTGATCATCAGGCGAGTGTTATGGAAATGCCTCAGGAACTCGGGCGGGAGTCACTGGAGGAAATGAGGCGTTCTTTTCGTGAATCGCTACTGAGGAAATTTAGAGAACCAGCATTTGAGGCTGATTGCAGGACAATTTTACTGCCGCCAACATATGTTTTGAAAAAAAAAACCACAAAGATAAGATAAGAGAGATTAGGGCACATTTCTATCCACCCTAACCAAAAGATCATTTATGTGCATAGAAAACAACAGCGAACCTACCACACTTCCCTGGGGAACTCCAGATGATACCCTCACCTCCGTCTGGAACCGCGCGACCACTACGGTCGCAGGTTCGAATCCTGCCTCAGGCATGGATGTGTGTGATGTCCTTAGGTTAGTTAGGTTTAAGTAGTATTAAGTTCTAGGGGACTGATGATCTGTGATGTTAAGTCCCATAGTGCTCGGAGCCACTTGAACCAACCCTCACCTCCGATGAACATTCACCATTGAGGAAAACGTACTGGGTTCTATTACGTAAGAAGTCTTCGAGCCACTCAAATACTTGGGAACCAATCCCATATGCTCTTAGTTAGGAGGCTGCAGTGGGGCACCGAGTCAAACGCTTTCCGGAAGTCAAGGAATATGGCATCCGTCTGATACCCTTCATCAATGGTTCACAAGATATCATGTGAAAAAAGGTAGAGTTACGTTTCGCAGGAGCGATGCTATCTAAAGCCGTGCTGATGCATGGACAGCAACTTCTCTGTCTCAAGAAAAGTCATTATATTCGAACTGAGAATATGTTCGAGAATCCTGCAACAAACCGATGTTAAGGATATTGGTCTGTAATTTCGAGGATCCGTCCTTCCACCCTTCTCATATACAGGCGTAACCTGCGCTTTTTCCCAGTCGCTCGGGACTTTACGTTGGGGAAGAGATTCTCGATAAATGGAGCAAGCTAAGTAAGAAGCCAATTCAGTAGAGTACTCTCTGTAAAACCGAATTGGAATCCGATCAGGACCTGGTGATTTATTTATTTTCAACCCATTTAGCTGCTTCACAACCCCAGGGATGTCAGTCTCTATGTCCTCCATACGGGAGTCTGTACGAGACTCAAACGGCGGTATGTTTGTACGCTCGTCCTGCGTGAAAGATATCTCAAACGCTACATTAAAAATTTCAGCTTCCGTTTTGCTGTCTTCCGTTGCCAGGCAAGACTGATCAGTGATTGACTGGATGGAAGCCTTCGCCCTGCTTATCGATTTTATGTAAGATCAGAATTTCCTTGGGTTTTCATCAAGATCTTGTGCTAAGGTATGATGTTGGTAGTGGTTGAATGCTTAGTGCATCGCTCTTTTTACAGCAGCACGAATCTCTACTAACTTTTACCTGTCCTCACTCTCCCAATCTTTCTTCTACCGCGAATCCAACTGCCTTTGCTTCCTGAGCATTCTCCGAAATTCGCTGTCAAACCACGGTGGGTCTTTCCCGTCCGTCTTTGCAGGTAGTAGTGAACTTGCTAGACAGAGAAGATATATTACACATTGCTACCTCCGCGTTCGACGTGACCCCGGGTTTGTGTACTGGTAGCGCGGAGTAACACGTGCTCTCTCACCCACCTGCACGACCATCTACTCCGCCTCGTTCGCGGGCAAGTGAACAAATTTCACACCAGGCACCCACTAAGAAACTGAAAACATGTCCGAACTGCATCCGTGCACACCCACGGGACAGTTGCCCATCCCGTCAAATACTGTGTTATTTTTGTAATAAGAAAGGACATGTGCAAGCTGTGTGTAGTAAGAGAAACTCTAATTCACCAACTGACTCCCGTTCGCGTGGCTCGCGTGGGCGTCACCGCAACGGCAACGGCCATGATTATGATTCACATCAGCCTATGGATGTTAATGCCATTTATTCAAAGCCTTCTGCTTCACGTGCTTCGACAGCTCGTCGTGTGAATCAAGTTTTGCCAGACACTTACTCTCGCATTCATCGCGATGCGAGGAAACTTTTTGTGACTTTGCTCATTTGTGGACGTTATCTTCGCATGCAGCTGGGCACTGGTGCGTCAGTTTCTTTACTGAACATATCGACGTATGACTTGCTTTATTCACTCCCCCTTCATCGTTCACATTCCACGCTGGCTGTACTTGCTGGACAGGAAATCTCAGTGCTTGGCGTATGTAGTTTGGTAGCCACGTATTGTGCCACGACCCGTACAGTGTCTTTCCATGTGCTCTGCTCTAGTGATGCTACGAAAATTTTGGGCATGGACTCATTTGAGCTCTTTGGAATCGCAGTTCACGACAATGTACTTAGCATCAACGCTATTGACCATGCAGACTGTGTTCCTACACTAAGCGACGATTTTAGTGAACTCTTTTCTGTTGGCCTTGGTTTTGCCACAGACTTTGCAGCGCATGTTGTAGTTAAAGACATGCCTATTTTTCGGGGTGAACGCCCTGTACTGCACGCACTGCGCAACGCCATAGCTTTTGAACTTAAACATTTGGAAGACATTGGTGTCATTGAACCTGTTTCTGCTTCGCCATGGGCTTCGCCTATCGTGTGTGTGTGAAGGAACCAAACGGTCGTCTCCGTATTTGTGCTGACTTTAAGTCTACAGTAAATCCTCAGACAGTGGCAGCTACATTTTCCTTACTGCGCCCTGAAAACATTTTTGAAAAACTTGGTGCGGGAAAATTCTTTCAACTGACTTGCGGGACGCATACTTTCAGAATCCGCTCGACGAACAGTCGCAGAGCTATTTTGTGATCAACATCCACCTTGGATTGTTCAAGTTTCGCCGCCTTCCGTTCGGTTGTGCTTCGGCTCCGGCTATTTTTCAGTCTTATTTGCAGCAGTTGTGTGCCATTTTCCTTGGTTGCACAAATTATCTGAACGATATTGTGGTTTAAGGTCGATCCGCTGACGAACATTTGCAGAATTTGCATGCCTTATTTATTGGACTTTTGCAGGCAGGACTAAAGTGTAACAGAGGCAAGTGCAATTTTATTCAAACTGAGATTCAGTATTTAGGACATATGATTAACGAACAGGGTATCCACTCCTCGTCCTCACCTCTCAGTGCAATTAGAGACTTGCCAGTACCCAGGAACTTGAAAGAACTTCAGTCTGTGTTGGGCAAAATATAATATTATATTCGGTTTATACCAAATGTTGCGCAGATTGCAGCGCTTTTGCATCGCCTTTTACGAGAGAACGTTCCTTTGGTTTGATCTTCCGGATGTGAGGCTGCCTTCCAAAAGCTCAGATCTGCTTTTTGTGTGATCGCTTTTCAATTCCTTTCGATCCCTCCAAACCAATTGTTTTGGATGTCGATGCATCTTCTAACGGCATCGGAGCGGTTCTCTCACACCGCATGAAGTCTGTCGATCGCCCGACAGCTTTTGCGTCTAAGTTGCTCAACTCTGCCCAGCAAAACTATTCTCAAATCGAGAAAGAAGCCTTATTGTGTATGGTGTGACAAAGTTTCATAATTTTTTGTACGGTAGCAAGTTCTATTTGGTCACCGACCATAAAGCCTTAGATGTCGTTGTTTCACCCGTCAAAGCCAGTTATGGCCCATACTGCACAAAAGTTGCAACGGTGGTCTGTCCTCTTTTAGAATACTGCTGTGCAGTGTGGGATCCTTACCAGATAGGATTGACAGTACATAGAAAAAGTTGAAATATAGGCAGCACGTTTTGTATTATCACGAAATATGGGAGAGATTGTCACAGAAATGATACAGGATTTGGGCAGGAAATCATTAAAAGAAAGGCGTTTTTCGTTGGGACGGAATCTTCTCACAAAATTTTAATCACCAACTTTCGCCTCTGAATGCGAAAATATTTTGTTGATACCGACCTACATAGGGAGGAACGATGACCACGAAAAAATAAGGGAAATCAGAGCTCGTACGGAAAGATATAGGTGTTCATTCTTTCCGCGCGCTATACGACGTTGGAATAATAGAGAATTGTGAAGGTGGTTCAATGAACCTTCTGCCAAGCTGTGATATGCAGAGTATCTATATAGATGTAGATGTACGTGAGGAGGTCTGAGTTGAGGTGGTGAACTGTTGTCGGGATGATGATAGGTGGACGCTCATAAAAACTACTCTATTAGTCATACATTTCACTGAAGAACAAACTAGAACATTCTGTGGTGCAACGTCCTCCATAACAGCCAGTGGTAAGTAAGTGACACAACAGTTGGCCATGGTCTCGGACGACTGCCTTCTATGGCAGAGGACTGATTTTACCTGGTAATTGGCCTGAAGGTGGCCCACTGGGCTGCTAAGCCACAGAACTGATCTTGAAACCATAAGCTGAGGCCCACAGTTTGTGGACGCCAAATCTCGTGGAGGCTGCTTGTAGCATCATGTCGCCTCGAGGAGCGGCATACACCTCTCCTCCTAAATAGTAGCTACCAGACGGAGACACCTTTGACTGAAAATAATTGTAATTTATGTTGGGACAGAGCGTTCTTGCTTTGCAAGTCACAGCTAGCAACCATGTAGACCATAAGATGTCTGTTGATTGGATGTTTAGTAACTGGCCTACAAACGCCTTTCTGCTGTGTCGTCATTATGGCAATGCTAGCTTCTTTCCCGGAGCACAGTATGGGAATCTGCCAGTGGCATTGCTGCATCTGAGGTAATTGTGTTTGGTTGGATGTGAGCTGGCCCACTAACTAAGTCTTTTGCAACAGTCATTGCAATATCAGTTTTGTATCTCACCTGGAAATTAGCGCATGGGTCTGTTCCTGTAAACTGAAAGGTTGGCTGAATGAAGGAAGTGAGTAGGAGCAGGGAAAGGTGAAAATCACTCGGTACTGCTCTTGGAAATGGTTGTACTATATCACAATATTAACTGAATACATAACTTTGCACTGAGGTGCGAAGCCTTAGACTCATTGTAGGTAGTACATACTCTCAACAGGAAGCAAAGCTTCCTGCCGTCTGCTCTTGATCAAGATGGGCAGAATCTGTCATGGAGCTCATAGACCATCACAGCACCGGCTAGAGGACGCTGTCGTTGGTGCCTGTTTTAGTACCAACTTAAGAACTTTCACCTCCACCGTCGCATCGTAGCTATCGATACCACATCTCTCCCACATGAAACGATGCACCGCCATTGAGTAGGGCTTCCGACGGCAGGTGGAGAAACCCAGGGGTGCGCAGCTGATGGGCGGACAGGGGAACTACTGAGCTGTGCTATCCACTTGCGACCCCTAATTGCTGGTGGAAAACTTGTCAAGGCTGCGCACCGCCACTGGGTATGCTCGTATGAGCAGGTGGAGCAACGTCCTCCATGGGCGGCGGCGGCGACAGGGGCGGCGGGGACGGCGGGGGCGGCGGCGGCGTGACAGCAGCATCAGCGGCCATCGGTACCGGCAAAACGGAGGAACGTGGTGGCGGCGGCAGCAGTGGCCGGAGGTGGGCCGTGGTGGCGGTGACAGGAGCCCGTCCCATGCAGCTAACCGGACTGGCAGCGGCGACTTCGACGACAGCAGGCGGCGCGACCGTGGCGGGGTTACGAGCAGCGAAAGGGCCATCGGTGGAGTCGTAGGCTGAGGTGGCGGAATCCGTGAAGCCTCCAATTCTGCCAGAAAACAACCAGCGGCAGAAAACCGAGGACGGCACAAACGGATTTGGTTCCGATGTCTCTCGTCAGTGCCAGAGGGACCAGAAATAACAAATAAGGCGAGGCCAAGCTGGAGAAGAATGAGTCGCTGCTCCCAGCGCTGCCTGCCAGAGAAAAAAAAATAGAACACTAAGTCATGTGGCGCCAAGCCAGTACGAGGCGAAGCAGCGGGAGCGGGAACAATAGCTGCAGGAGCGACCGATGGGCGCGTCCATGTAGCAATTCCACTGAGGAACGGGTACCGAGCGGCTGCGAGCAGTATGAAGCAAGGAAAGTCCAGAGCGCATGCTCGCGAGAATGCGTGGCGCAAAAATTGCTCATCTGCGACATAAACATACGCACAAAATGTTCAGCTTCGCCGTTCGCCTGGGGGTGGAATGGGGCTGAGGTCAGATGGCGAATGTCATTAGCAGCACAGAATGGTACAAACTCTGAGGACACGAATTGGAGGCCATTGTCGGAGACAATAACTCCAGGAAGGCCCTCAATGCAGAACATAGACGTCAAAGCCTGAATAGTACGGGCAGATTCAGTAGAAGACATAGGTACAACAAAAGGAAAGTTTGTAACTATTAACCATCGGGTATCCTAGTAAGGACCGCAAAATCAATATGAACGTGTTGTCAAGGCGCAGTAGGTTTCGGCCCCACGGAAAGAAGCGCTGGCGGGGAGCAGATTGATGCTCTTCGCGACAGCGACAGTGAGCAAGCAAATTGTCAATATGTTTATCATTGCTGACCTAAGTGCAGTGACGCCGCGCTAATTGCTTCATCCGCACTATACCCCAATGACTAGCGTGCAGCATGCAGAGAATTTCGGACTGCAACAAACGAAGTACAACCACACGAGACTGATCATTGTCAGGTCGTAACAAGATAACACCGTGGTGTACAGACAAGTTGAGACGTTGCGCAAAGTAACGTCGAACAAGTGGATCACCTTACCTGCATAGCAGATGGAGGCCATTGAGTACGAATAAACTGCAAAAGTATCTTCAAAGAAGCATCCGCGGCTGTCGCGGGAGCAATGCGACGAAAATGCACCGGAAAACCATCAGCAAATTCCTTACCTTGTGAATCAATAAACATGCAGGACAATTCGGAAGAATCAGACACCTCGTCAGGACCGATAGGCAGACGAGACAAAGCATCAGCATTGCCATGCTGGGCCGTGGGCTGAAACAAGTTTTCTTAATTGTAGCGTAGTGTCCTCCTTAGTAGGCTTGTTACATTTTCTAAGTGTCCTGCCAATAAATCTTAGCCTTTCTTTAGCCTTCCCCACAACAGCTTCTATGTGCTCTATCCAACTTGAGTTCTTCGTAATTGTAATACGCAGGTATTTAGTTGAATTTATGGCTTTTAGATTAGACAGATTTATCGTGTAACCAAAGTTTAAGGAGTTCGTTTTAGCGCTCACGTGGATGACCTCACACGTTTCGTTATTTACGGTCAACTGCCCATTTTCGCACCATTCAGATATTTTTTATTTTTTCTAAAACGTTTTGGATTTTCTCTTGATCTTCTGGTGACTTTATTACTCGACAAACGACAGTGTCATCTGCAAACAACCGAAGACGGCTGCTCAGATTGTCTCCCAAATCGTTTATACAGATAAGGAACAGCAAAGCGCCTGTAACACTACCTTGGGGAACGTCTGAAATCACTTCTGTACTGCTTAATGACTTTCCTTCTATCACTACGAACTGTGACCTCTGTGACAGGAAATCGTAAATCTAATCACATAAATGAGACAAAATTCCATAAGCACGCAATTTTCCTACGAGCAGCTTGTGTGGTACAGTGTCTACAGCCTTCCAGAAGTCCAGGAATACGGAATCGATCTGAAATCCCTATTCAATTGCGCTCAGCAATTCGTGTGAATAAAGAGCTTCACAGGAACGATGTTTTCAAAACACGTGTTGACTGTGTTTCAATAGATAGTTTGCTTCGAGGTAATTCACAATTTTCGAACACAATTTATGTTCTACAATCCTGCTGCATATCGACGTTAGCGATATGGGTCTGTAATTTAGTGGATTACTCCTACTAACTTTCTTTACTATCGGTGTGACCTGTGCAACTTTCCAGTCTTTGGGTACGGATCTTTCGTGGAGCGAACGGTTGTATATCATTGTTAAGTATGGCGCTAATGCATCAGCATACTTGAAAAGGAATCTAATTGGCATACAGTCTTGACCAGAAGACTTGCTTTTATTAAGTGATTTGAGTTGATTCACTACTTCGAGGATATTTACTTCTACGTTACTCATGTTGGCAGCTGTTCTCGATTAGAATTCTGGGATATTTTTTCGTCTTCTTTTGTGAATAAATTTCGGTAGGCTGTGTATAGTAACTCCATTCTTATCGCTTTGATTGTTTATTGCCGCTAACGTACTTCACATACGACCAGACACTTTTTGGATTTTCTGGCAGGTTTAGAGACCACGTTTCGGTGTGGAAACTGGGATAGGCGTCTCATATTGAACTCCCCGCTAAATTTCGAGCTCCTGTAGATGATCGCCAATATGGGGATTTTGCGTCTGTTTAAATTTGGCATGTTTGTTTCGTTGTTTTTGTGACAGTGTTCTAACTAGATTTGTGTACCAAAGAGGATCAGCTCTGTCGTTTGTTTGTTTATTTGGTATAAATCTCTCAATTGCTGCCGATACTATTTCTCTGAATTTAAGCCACATCTGGTCTACTCCTATATTATTAACTTGGAATGAGTGGAGATTGTCTCTCAGGTTGGCGTCAAGTGAATTTTTATCTGCTTTCTTGAATAGGTATAAATTTCGCTCATTTTTCGAGGATTTGGGGATTACATTCAATCTCACAACGACAACCCTGTGTTCACTAATCCCTATATCGGTTTTGATGCTCGTTATTAACTCAGGATTATTTGTTGCTAAGAGATCAAGTGTGTTTTCACAACCGTTTACTATTCGCGTGGGCTCATGAACTAACCGCTCGAAATGACTTTGAGAGAATGCGTTTAGCAACATTTCGGAAGGTATTTTATGCATGCTTCCGGAATTAAACATGCATTTTCGCCAACATATCGAGGGTAAATTAATGCCACCACCAACTATTATTGTATGAGTCGGGTACGTGTTTGAAATCAAACTCAAGTTTTCTTTGAACCTTTCAGCAAATGTATCATCTGAGCTGGGAGGTCAGTAAAAGGATCCCATTATTATTTTATTCCGGTTGCCAACAAAGACCTCTGGCGGGAGCCCTAGAGACGCCAAAAGGAAGGCGGTTATAGCGGAAAAGCCCAAAAGGACTGGAGATGACCAAAACAGCTTTGGATGGCTCATCCAAAAGTAACTGTAGGTATGAATCCCTCAGGTCAATTTTGGCAAACACCTTGCCGCCAGCCAATTTCGACAAAATGTCCTCAACCTTCGGGATGGGGTAAGAATCGACAACAGACTGAGCATTGGCAGTGGCCTTAAAATCCCCACAAACGCGCAAGGACCTGTTGGGTTTCTCAAGAACGACGATGGGCGTAGCCCAACGGCTATTGGGAATGGGGCTGAGGATGCCGTCATCCTCCAGGCGTTGAAGATCCTGCCCTAACTTGTCACGGAGGGCGAAAGGAACCGAGCGAGCATTATGGAATTTTGTGACAGCCAAGGGAAGGATTTCGATGTGGGCCTCAAACCCTGAAACTCCCGGAGACAGGGTGGAGAAAACAGCAAAGAATTCCTGCAATAGCTGCTGGCTCCGAATAATGGATCTCTAAGCCCAATAAAGGGAATGATTCGTGCCCAAGGGGTTCATGGCCGTCGGCGCGGAGAGGACCAATACCTGTGCCTAAAAATCATGGAAGCGGTACTGGACCCGACCAGAGAACCACCCTTGGAGGTTAAGGACATCATTACTGTAGCTCCGCAAGGTCATGTGAAAAGGATGGAGAGGTGGGAAACCCAAATGATGGTGGGATCCAGCATCGATGATGGTGGCGAAAGACCCTGTATCCACCTGAAACAGGAGGGAGACGCCATCAACCTGTACCATCAGAGTGACTGCCGCCATAGAAGGCGGAAAGACGGACTGCACAAAGGAAATCTGCAGTGGAGGGACGGAGTCGTCTTCCAGAGAGTCAGAAGCATCGATGGACGTGTGGTCCACGAGCATCGAAGAGGATGACCGGCACACCGCCTTGTGGCCATGTTTTTCGCAGGCTGAACATTTCACATGTCGAAACCGACAATCAACTCGCGTGTGCGAAATGAAACGTTGCTGGCAAGACAGTAACCCTTGCTGCTGTTGTGGCTGGGGCAGCTGACGCCGCACTCGCGGCGGCTAGTCCGGTGGTGGAGCGGCCACACACCCTGTATCCAGGAATGGGGGAGAGCCTTCTGTACGGGGGGACCTGCGAGACCCCTTTGAGGCATACTGGCGCCGCGACGGAAGGGCGACAAAGACCTGCGCTGGGGGAAACAACTCGGTCAACGAGCAAATAGACTGTTCATGAGTGCGTACAGCATTGAAGCCAGTATCCAACGATGGAGCTTTCAATTTAAGAAAGTTGGTCCACAATTAGTCATCCGGAGCACTTACAAAAGCATGTCCCAAATGAGCGCTGAACCATACAACTGTTTACACGAGGGGTTACCACAAAAAAACCGACTGTCCCGGGAGAGGCCTTGAAGTGTGGCAACCCACTCCCTATAAGATTCGGAGGGGAGCTTTTTGACAACTAAAAAACTTGTGACGGGCAGCCGCCACGTGGACCTGAGAATCAAAATACTCCAACAAACTCGAAGTCAACTGTTCATACGACAGAGTGTGTGG
Source organism: Schistocerca gregaria (assembly GCF_023897955.1). Classification (NCBI taxonomy): domain Eukaryota; kingdom Metazoa; phylum Arthropoda; class Insecta; order Orthoptera; family Acrididae; genus Schistocerca; species Schistocerca gregaria. The sequence continues at coordinate 395,757,740 of NC_064931.1, read as the reverse complement.
CTCCATGTCAGTGTGCTGCTGCTGCAACAGATGATATATTTCCTGACCGACGTAGACAAGAAGAATCGCAAGCCCCTGTTCGTCGCCAACGACGTTGTTCCAACCATGCTACATAATTGCCCCAACCTCGAAAGACTTGTCAAACTCAGGAAAAGCGGGAGGCGTGACCCGCAGTACCATGAGAGGGCAATCGGACGGAGCACTCAGTGCCTGAGACCCACGGGAGACAGCAGGCAGAGCCAGCAATTGCTGAATAATAAGTTCATTCGTCTGCTGCATACTCGCTAAAAGCGCGAGGCCGATCGATGCCCTGAATATCCTCTGTCATGGAGGAGAACAAGCAACAAACGGGAGGAAACTACAAACCAACTCGTCGCCTCTGCTATGTCTGCGTAAGCTGAAGAAACTAACGATCAAAGCACAACAAAAAATTTATTGGACTGTTCAATTAACCGAAACAAATTCTGTAAGTATAATACCAACATAAAACAATGACCTGAATTCGAATCACAACTACATACAAGAATAATATAGAAAGCAACTGAGACTTCTCTGATGTACCAAGGCTAATCCAGAGATCAGTGAGAAAATCCAAGCCGGGATGCTGGGGCGGCAGCTATCCATGTCTGCTGGAGGTCGATGAACTTCCGATGTGCAGCCGAGCACCTGCCTTTATAATGCTTTGGCGGATTAGTACCTTGGAACTATTTTCTATCACGTGGTTGGACGTGTGAAAATAGTTCCGTGATCTGCAGCGACCTCTTCCTTATGTTTATGTGAGCCAATAGTGGCCCCTGGTGGCCGCTGGAGTATTTGCTGTGGTGTTGGTGTTGTGGTTGTTGCTGTGGCCTTTCATCAATATTGCCAGTCGGTTGTATAGTGCTTCAATGTACCTGCGAGGCGGGCAACCCGCGGCGGCAGGCTTTCAGTTTGGTTGCTGATACTCTAGGCGGCGTGATGTCTGGTGGAGAAGGCCCCAACATTAAGGACATCTCACATATCCATGCCCGAGGCAGGATTCAAACCTGCGACCGTAGCAGTCTCGCAGTTCCGGACTGAAATGCCTAGAACCGCTCGGCCACCACGGCTGGCACACCGTTAGGTTCTTCACAAAAATTTCAGCTGAGCTTATATCCGACTTTAGCCAGCTTTCAGTGCCTACAACGATTTGAGTATCACTGCTTTCTATTAGCACTTGGAGCTCTGGTACTTTCCCAACACATCTACGACAACTTACAACTATTATACCAATGATTTCTGTATCGACATTCTTCCTGTGTTCAGCTTGCACCCTTTGTGACTGAAATCCTTCTTGTGTTTTCCCAAGGCCCTCTAACATAAACAACCACCCAATCCATGCCACTCAGTCCCTGCTACCTGTGTAGCCGCCTCCTGCGTATAGTGGACACCTGACCTATTGAGCGAAACTCGAAACCTAACCACCCGTTGGCGCAAGTCGACGAATCTGCAGCCTACACGCTCGCAGAACCGTCTCAGCCTCTGATTCAGACCCTCCACTCGGCTCTGTACCAGAGGTCCGCAATCGGTCCTGTCGACTATACTGCAAATGGTCAGCTCTGCTTTCATCCTGCGAGTGTCACGTCGAGTCAGTCCACCTTTTAACAGCTTTTCAGTTCTGTTTTCATGTGTGACATGTGGCAAGTAGACTCACACTGGGTTCTGATCATGTGGAAATATGAACCTTATTTTTCTCTGTCATCAATGGGTGTGGCTCATTGTCTGGAATGGTATAAGGTGTTAATCATGTGAAGCTTCTTAGGAGGGGAAGATGAGTTTTGTTTAGAAGTCGGAGTTTTGTTATAGTTTACGCCGTTTCGAATGGGGAATGTACTTCATTTCAAGCAATAGATATGGCTCGCTATGTTTAAGCACATAAAGTAGTAGTCATGAGTAGCCGTTCAAGAGGAGAAGTTAAGTTACAGTAAGTGTTAGCATAGAATTAGATTAAGTGTAGTAAGGTGGCATGATTTTGAGCCCCATTACAACTACTACTCCGCAAAGAAGACCCTTTAATAGTATAAACATCGAGACAGGAAACCATTAACGATACCGTCATCGACTAGGGATCTTAATTTGTAGCAGAATATCTGCACGGCGATAGTGAAGCGGACGGAGACGGGAGGCTGGCAGGAGAACGGGAAAGACAGAAACGAGGCAGGCAGGACTGAGAGCTGTAGACAACATGGAACGAAAACTCCTGGAAACCCCAGGCGGGTGGACCGCGGCCTCGCGGGAGCCACGTCTCCGAGGGCAAGGCGAAGACACAGGGGCTCGCTCACAAAAAGCGTGGCGGCGTGTAGGTGGTTTTCCGAACGGCCGGAGCAGTAGCTTCTGGAACAGTCTGGACACTTCTAGAAGCTTTGGTCGATTGCAAAACTGAGAAAGTCGGCGATCTGAAACGAACGCCTTCCAGCAACATGACTGGCCACACACATTAAAGGGGAGAAGGAAAAAGAACAGAGCTAGGAAAAAGCGTTGCGACTGTGAAACACTTGTTCCTGGGGTGTCGAGGAGAGAGGTTGGTCCTGGCGAGGTGTGCGACCTCGTTACTGGGACAGAGTACTTGTAGCGAGAGCCTGAGGATCGTTTCGTGTTCCACAGCAGCCGTGGAGGTGCCTACGGAAGCTTTTGGTGAGGTAGAATTTATGTTATCTCTCTGAGGCGAGAACCTTTGCAGCGATAAGCGTTAGATAACTGGAGTGGTCGTGCATTCGCAACGGCGGTTGGGGAAGTAAAGTAAATTGCTGATTACGTGTCTTTTCCGTTCTATGCTGAGGCTTCACGTTGCTAGTCGTCAGTGTAGTTCTAAATGTAATTGCAATTGCCATAGCTGATGTTATTATTCCGCGCTTAGATTAACAACCGCGAATATATCACAGGACAGCCGATTACCAAATGTGAATAGGCAGAACTAAAATGTTGCTCGTACTGTGTAATATTGTATAGCGTAAACTGCAGAAGAGTAAAGAATTTAACACTACTGAGAGTATCATTTCATGATTAGTACTTTCCTTTCCCATGATATTATCTCCTTATTTGTGTATTTCGTATTTGCAACCACGTGGTGGAGGCAGTGTTTTTAGGCCAGCACATCTCAATATCCTAGCATATACTGATGATATTGTTAGAAACCAACCAGATTTGCATACGACTAGTTCATGTCACATATCGAGCAAAGGCTAAGCTTACCCTTCTGGAGATCGTATAAGTGTCAGGGCGACTAATTATCGTTATTAAATGTGTTGGGCAAAATTTTTCACTAATACGTTCGGTTCGCAGGCTTGCCCATCAGCAGAAAAGAGCAAAACAGAAGGGGTAGCAAAACGGTTCAAATGGCTCTCAGCACTATGGGACTTAACATCGGAGGTCATCAGTCACCTAGAACTTAGAACTACTTAAAGCTAACCAAGCTAAGAACAGCACACACATACAGGCCCGAGGCAGGATTCGAAACTGTGACCGTAGCGGTCGCGCGGTTCCAGACTGAAGCGCCTAGAACCGCTTGGCCACTACGGGCGGCAGAACCGGTAGCATACAGTGTCCTTGTCGTCGTACTGTTTTGTTCTCCTCGTCTGTTGTTTACGTAATTAGTGAGGTATACCCCGGCGGAGAGGTTGCGAATTTCTGCAGCATGGACTAGATGTGGAGGAAAGTGCACCTCCCGATGATTTTAGCGTTTTGCAGAGTGCAACTGCCGACAGTAATTTTGCTGTAGATACTTAGGTGGTTGCACAGAAAGCTATCAATAAGGCTGATTGTATTGCAGATGTTTTGGGTACTGAAATGGTAAAGACGCATTTAGTATTTCCGAAGGACGCAAATTCTGCACCACCTGTGACGGCATTGCCTCAAAGAACGTCGTAGGGGAAGAAAGAGGAAATGGATTCTAATATTAATGATAGGGAAGACAAGGATTGTGCCAGTGGATCAGGAGATTACAAAACTGACAACACTTGCAGTGTAATGCGTGTTGCAGGCGAAGGCTGCTGTGCTATCCCAGGGCTAGACTTTCTCATCAAGCATCATGCCGAAACTGACTTTCGAAGACGTGCGGTGGAACTCAGGGGGATAATGTTAAAGCTGGGGAAAGCTGTCACCAGTGAAATACCGTCGCAATGCTCGTTTGTCATGATAGGACAAATGCGGGCAAAATCACTAATGCTTAAATTGCATGATACAGTGCCGCAAGGCACTGGGAAGTTGCTTTAGGTGACCGAAGGTGTTGCTAACTTATACGATTCTGGACTTCGCCTCTGGGTAGGGAATCATCGTTGAGATCACTTCTCCTGTCTATAGTCACGTTGGAAAGTTATCTGAATTCCGTCCTTGCGGCTGGGAGTTCGTGTTTCTTGTCTGTAGAATACAGAGAGGAGAAGATAGTAATAGATTATTCTAGTAAGAGGACCGCCTTCTCCCATCCTAGTGTTATAGAGTATTTTCTTTTGTGGCTGGGGTTCTTCCATCGTCGCACACGTGCACGAGATCCATCACTGCAGTACATTCAGTGATATTGCTAATTGCTTCTGCTTATTAGGCTATAAAGCTGTACAGCTGTGATCACCTAAGTTTCATTGCCAATGAGGTTGCACACCACTGTAGATCATCTTTGAAAGTAGCGTCTTCTAGTGTTTGGGACCTAGATGATATCAGTTACCTTGCGTTATTTATATTAGATAACGTAGCCATAAAAAGCAGCAGATTTGGACAGTTTATCAATAATATTAGTCAGGAAATTCATTTGTATCTCTTTATGTCCATTGTACATCCACACATAAACATTTGTAATATATAAAGGTGTTTTAATCAACAATAAATGTATAAGCAGAAACAACATTTACAATTTAGTAGTTGCTAGTTCCCTTAATCATTCATTTATTTTTATGTTGTAATTTATATTTTAAGGGCAAGGAGGAGGAAATAATGTCACCGTTAAGAGATCCTAAGACCTGCTTCGGGGGGTAGTCAGACAGGGCCAAATCTTTATTTTCGCTTTCAGTATTTTCCATTGCGCACATTCATTTTTACATCCGCCTGGAGTAGCATCTTGGAAACCATACAAATACCTTCAGTAAATATTTCCTAACATTAAAATTTATATTCGATGTTAGCAAATCCCTCTTTTTCATTAATACTTTTCTTGCTGTAGTCAGTCTTCATTTTATATCTCCTCTACTTCGGTCATCATCAGTTATTTTGCTGCCCTATAGTCTGTGTAGTGTCTCATTTCGTAACAGATTCCATAACACTTCCTGATTTAACCCACGTGATAGCAAGGGAGAGGTCCTATTTGCCTACCTTCTCAGAATACTGTAATCTAGTCATGTACATCATATTTTAAAATAAAAAAAAATTTGTTATCTTTAATGATTTCTTCCAGCAGATATTGTAATTGTTTTAAATATTTCAGTAAAAATTAAAGGAAAATTTAGGTCATGTCAGTGGATGTGAATGTTCAGAACATAATCCCTTTCCAGGTGTAAGAGGTCCATAATTAAAGAATTTGTTGCTAGCGCACTCGAGGTGATGTAATTTCGATGTATTGCTCACGCGCTGCCTGCGATATGTAAGCTAGAAGAGAATCTGAGACCCAAGAACAGTATTGACTGCAGTAGCACTAAGTTGTTGCTAGCGAGCAGTCGTGTCTGGTGTATCGTGTTGGCTAGGCCGGTCGTGTGCAGCGATGGCAGAGCCTCAGCGTTGTAGGATAAGGTAAAAGCAGCCTCGCGCATATGTAGTATTGTCACATCAAGTCCCATGTAAATGTTTAAAAAAAACTGTTAATAATCTTTCTCATAAAAAGTAACTTTTGACATTAATCTCAATTTAAAGAATTCACTAATTTCTCCAGTCTTTGGCCATCCCGATTATTAAAAAAAAAATCAGTTCTTTCCTTTTATATAAGACAAATCTATCGGCCAGCATTGCACTTAGCTGCGCTAGGAACATTTCTTATAGGAGCAGATATATACGCGTTATCCGGCGATCTAATTAAGGTAAGATTTTTCTATTTATTCAGAATGATGTATCAGGGCCATGACGCAGCATTGCTGACGTCTAAAATTTACCAGGTTAAATTGACTGTCAATTATTGAAAGGTTATAGGTTTGTCATATTGTATTATATTTTCACTGTTGGATAGTTACGCTAAATGAGAATATTATTCATATTATTTTATTTTGTTGGGAAGTTACACTATTTTATTTTTTGGGGAGGTTACACTTGGCGACAACCGGCCTGGATCGAATTTTTGTGAATTTCTGAGAAGTAGTCAGCTATATATCTGCTCTTATTTACTTAATATTAAAAGTAGTTTTCATCTGGCGCAACGCATTTACTAATTTGTCACTTTTTCTTTCACAGATCATCGGCAATTTTTTGCTCTTTGTTGTAACTGTATTTGTTCCATTTTTGCTTTGTCTTTGTTTGATTTTGTGCTTAACTTTGAGTTGTGAAAATGCCGCGAAAAACTGCTAACAGTACATCGCGAGTCGTAATGGGTGAAAATGCCGACTTTAATAATTTGACTGATAATACTAGCGACACTCAGTGTCTTGATGATAATCCTCCAGTTACAGACAATCAGTGCGTACCGACCACCAGTAATGATTCTAATCTAAATGATGAGCAAACAAATTCAATTGTGTCCAATGTAAATTTAACGACAATTGATGACGCGGCACGTTCCGTTACAATGAACGCTGCCCAGTTTAACACACCTGATTTGCAAAATTTACACAGGGAACAGATAAATTTTTCTCACGAAGATGAGCAATGTAGTCAAAATACGTCAGATTTATTTGATTCCTAGGTAGTGACCCACAGTGCTCGTCCAATTAGCAAACCTTTTCGTGAATCAGACAATGACCAAATGGTTTCACAAAACGTGACAAATGCAGATACACCATCACACAGTACAGAGAATAGCGCCGGTAATTTTGGCTTGGATCAAGTTGTAGCACTATTGCTACAATTCAATGAAAAACAAGACAACAATTACAAACAGCTTAATGAAAATCTCAAACAGTCGAAGAAAGAACAAGACGACAATTTCAAACGACTTAATGAATCGAACAAACAACTTAATGAAAGTTTCAAACAGCCAAATGAAAAACACGACAGGTCGATGAAACAAATTAATGAGAACTTTAAACAGATTAATGAACAGATTGCAGCCGTTGCCGTACAATGTCATGATACTAAAGAACAATTACGTGAGGAAATTAAGGCTTGTGCTAGGAATAATAGTGAAGAAATTAGATCCGTTGCACAAGAATTAAGTAATACACATGCAGCCACAACTAAATTACTTAGAGATGAAATTAGTGCAGTCGCTAAACAATGTTCTGCAAACGCAACACAGTTACGCGACGAGTTTAAATTAATGTCAGCAGAACTTTCACGCACACTGGATGCGAAAGTAGACACGAAATTCGAACAGCCTAATTGACGAACGTTCTAATCACCACCTACAAAACAGTGAAACGCGTTACCGTAAATTCATACAGGAACAGAACAAAGTAAAGAAACAAGTCATGGAAACAGTTACTGCACAGAGACAGGAAGATAAGCGTAAATTATTTACGAAAGCAAAAACATACGTAGACAATAACCTTGCTACAGTATTAGACGACATCAATACTACTAAACAGTTGAACACCGAATTGCATGATGAAATCTCCGATCTTCAAACAAAAACAGACACACACACAGTAGACTTTCAGACAGTGACCAACAGACTTGAACAATTAGAATTAATACAGGATGCCGATGCCATTAAAGCAGACGTTAAGAAATTGAACAAAACTACCCGTAAAATCCAAAATCAAATTAATGCTTGTGACACTAAAAATGATGATCAGGTAAAAGCACTGACAGAAAAATTTGATGAATTGGTCAGTCGTATTGACGTTATCGAAAATAACAATGACACCAAATCAGACGATACGTCACCAATTTCTTTCAATCAGACACCCGAATTCCAGCATTTACAGCAGACAATCAGTGAGATAGGTTCGTCCAACAATACATTGCGTAGAAAAGTGTCGTCTTTAAAGCAAGAATTGACGGAGATGAAAAATGTCTCAGCCTGTAACACGATACAGCATACGCCACTTTCCGAACATTTCTCACACTCACATAGCAAGTACAATTTAGGTAATTTACAGAGAGTACGTGACTTTGATTCCGGGCAAACACAGACAAACGGATTGTCATACAATCCTGAACAAGTTCACACATTCAGAGACGATAACGTTGATTATAAGCAATTTTTATCCGTGCAAAAATCTAAGGTATTTAAAAATGACAGAACACAAATACATCCTTTGGACTGGATACGACAATTTGCTTTTGTATTTTCATCAGCTTGGCCTTTAATGCAGAAACTAGAATTGGACTGGATACAATTTGCTTTTGAATTTTCACCTGCATTGCCTGTAGCGCAGAAACTAAAATTTTTTTGCAGCGCCTAAGTGACCTCAGGGTATTCATTACACTTCCATAAATATGTGCCGTAGCGTGCATAGGGCCCGAGCCGTAGTAGTGCTATTTCATCTTTAGTTTTCTGCACTGCTGCCTTCTGTTCTACTATCCTTTATATATATCAAAACAGCTCTTCAACTATCGATCTATCTGGAATTAGGAATGAGTAAAGAAAACCAGATATGACAAGTTTTACGGAAAGTGACAATTTTCATTAGACACTCCTGAAATGACAAGAACTACCAGAGTAATTTTAATAAGTGGTAAAATTTTAATCATCAGTATGTACAAAATTTTCAGCAATCGCAAACATATTTTGGCAACAGTAAAGGGTTTTCTCCGCAACCAGTCGGATAGCATACCTAACCAACAATGCAGTCTGCAAGGTCAATCAAGCTTTAATGTTTCGCTACCTACACGTATAGCGTCGGCTCCACCAAATAGTAACGCACAGCAACAAGGAAATCACTACGTACAGAAAACACACCATTTCAACTCATATCGCAACGATTATTATGACAGAAGTAAAAGTAATGGGCACAGTTTTCAGTGTAACAGTCGGTCTTACCAGCAGTAGAATCATCGGCAACAGCAGCTTATCATGAATGAACCAGACAGTAGATATCATCCCGAACGTAATACACTCCTGGAAATGGAAAAAAGAACACATTGACACCGGTGTGTCAGACCCACCATACTTGCTCCGGACACTGCGAGAGGGCTGTACAAGCAATGATCACACGCACGGCACAGCGGACACACTAGGAACCGCGGTGTTGGCCGTCGAATGGCGCTAGCTGCGCAGCATTTGTGCACCGCCGCCGTCAGTGTCAGCCAGTTTGCCGTGGCATACGGAGCTCCATCGCAGTCTTTAACACTGGTGGCATACCGCGACAGCGTGGACGTGAACCGTATGTGCAGTTGACGGACTTTGAGCGAGGGCGTATAGTGGGCATGCGGGAGGCCGGGTGGACGTACCGACGAATTGCTCAACACGTGGGGCGTGAGGTCTCCACAGGACATCGATGTTGTCACCAGTGGTCGTCGGAAGGTGCACGTGCCCGTCAACCTGGGACCGGACCGCAGCGACGCACGGATGCACGCCAAGACCGTAGGATCCTACGCAGTGCCGTAGGGGACCGCACCGTCACTTCCCAGCAAATTAGGGACACTGTTGCTCCTAGGGTATCGGCGAGGACCATTCGCAACCGTCTCCATGAAGCTGGGCTACGGTCCCGCACACCGTTAGGCCGTCTTCCGCTCACGCCCCAACATCGTGCAGCCGGCCTCCAGTGGTGTCGCGACAGGCGTGAATGGAGGGACGAATGGAGACGTGTCGTCTTCAGCGATGAGAGTCGCTTCTGCCTTGGTGCCAATGATGGTCGTATGCGTGTTTGGCGCTGTGCAGGTGAGCGCCACAATCAGGACTGCATACGACCGAGGCACACAGGGCCAACACCCGGCATCATGGTGTGGGGAGCGATCTCCTACACTGGTCGTACACCTCTGGTGATCGTCGAGGGGACACTGAATAGTGCACGGTGCATCCAAACCGTCATCGAACCCATCTTTCTACTATTCCTAGACCGGCAAGGGAACTTGCTGTTCCAACAGGACAATGCACGTCCGCATGTATCCCGTGCCACCCAACGTGCTCTAGAAGGTGTAAGTCAACTACCCTGGGCAGCAAGATCTCCGGATCTGTCCCCCATTGAGCATTTTTGGGACTGGATGAAGCGTCGTCTCACGCGGTCTGCACGTCCAGCACGAACGCTGGTCCAACTGAGGCGCCAGGTGGAAATGGCATGGCAAGCCGTTCCACAGGACTACATCCAGCATCTCTACGATCGTCTCCGTGGGAGAATATCAGCCTGCATTGCTGCGAAAGGTGGATATACACTGTACTACTGCCGACATTGTGCATGCTCTGTTGCCTGTGTCTATGTGCCTGTGGTTCTGTCAGTGTGATCATGTGATGTATCTGACCCCAGGAATGTGTCAATAAAGTTTCCCCTTCCTGGGACAATGAATTCACGGTGTTCTTATTTCAATTTCCAGGAATGTACGTTAGGGAGAAATAACAGAACAGTACAAATAGTGGAAATGCCACAGCATCCTCCCGCAAATAACAGTACGTCAGATAGAATTTGACTAGATACAGCACAGATTGAACCTTCCAGCGATGTAAGCAATACTTTTGATACACAGACTCTAGTTCACGAGAATGTTATTACTTTTGACGACATCCGAGACACACTTTTGCAGGAAAAACCAGTTATTCAAAAAACCATTTGCCACCCTGTCATTGAAGTAAAGATTGGATCATACACATTTTCAGCAGTAATCGACTCTGGATCACCTATGTCAGTTATAAATGAGGAAACTTTCAACGAATGTAACGAAGAGAATACTTATCCTACGTTACCATTAGATAAAACTAAAGTAAAAGGAGTAGTATCTGGTAAAGAAGTAGATGTAAAATTACAGACACACTTATCATTTTGTATTGCAGGTCATACGTTCCACTCCAATTTTTGGATTTTTCCCTTATTGACAACAGACGTTATTTTAGGTACGAATTTTCTGGTACAACATGACGCAATTATTGACTTTCAAAATTCCTATTTAATGTTAAAAGATGAAAATGTACAACTGGCATTACAATTTCAGCACGCTGTATATGCAGATAAACATGCAATTAATCGAGCAGAGGTTATTTCTGCATCACGTAACATAAACTGTCATTCCACATTTTTCACAGATACGTATGTTCACAACTACAATACACCAGAAGAAGCCGACTATGACGTTATACAAATGATTTCGGATAAGGTTAAACAAAGCAGTGCAAATACAGACGTCGAACGTACGCAATACGCAAAATTCTTTTACAGCAACCTCCAGTTTTTGACAACATCCCTGGTACTATGTCCGGTTTCATGTATGAATTTCAAGTTAAACAGCACGACACATTTAAAGCTAAACATTATCCCATTCCGTATATTCACAGAGAACAAGTTAAGAAAGAACTGCAAGCTATGCTTGACCAAGGTATTATTAAATCAGCAGGTAGTCCGTACATAAACCCGCTCCATATTGTTAAGAAAAAGGATAGATCACTTCTACTCGTACTTGATTCGTGTCACATCAACGACATTATTATTAATGAAACAGATCGCCCACAGACACTAGAAGAACTTCTACAGAAATTTCATGGTACTGCTGTTTATTCCACATTAGATTCGAAATCGGGATTTTGGCAAATTCGGCTCCATCCGAACTGCAGAAAGTACACAGCATTTCTCCGTTTTGGTGACTTATTAATTTTGTAAATTACCGTTCGGTTTAACAATTTCTTCAGCAGCATTTATTCGCGGTTTGAATACTATACTTCCGACAGAATTAAAAGACACAATCACAACGTATGTAGACGACATTCTTATTGCAGAAGCTAACTTGTCTGAACACAATCTGATTCTAGAACAACTGTTGCAAACTTTTCGTGCACAAGGACTCACAGTTAATCTTAACAAATCGCACTTTGGCAGAACTTCCATAAAATTTTTTGGACGTATAATTTCAGCAGAAGGCATTGCTCCTGACCCGGAAAAACTTCAAGCTTTACGTGACATTACTATTCCAACGACGAAAAAACAATTACGCAGATTTTTGGGTTTAATTAACTTTTTCCGTAAATTTATTCATTACTATGCTTTAGACACCCCTAGATTATGCCAACTGACGGGTAAAAACACTATTTGGTCCTGGGATAGCCAAGCGCAGTCTGAATTTGTCAATCTGAAACATGCCTTGTTGAATGCACCTCTTTTTTTCACACCCAGATCTCACTAGAAATTTTTCCATATCCACCGACAGTTCTAGCACAGCTTTAGGCGTACACATTTTTCAGGAAATTGAAGAAGACGGTAATACAGTAATTAAAAACATCGCCTTTGCAAGTCGCATTCTGTCACCTGCTGAAGGCAATTATTCTCTTACAGAACTTGAAACATTATGTGTTGTATGAGCATTTCCCCGATTTAGTCATTTTCTTTATGGAAGACATACTACCGTTTACATAGACCACAGAGCTATCCAGTTTTTACTTTCCGCTAAATTTACACATGACAGATTAAGCAGATGGAAACTTTATTTACAATTTAATTTTACAATTATTTACATTCCCGGTACACAAAATATTGTAGCAGACGCTCTATCCCGTTCTCTTTGCAACAATCAGAAAGACATCGCAAACAACTTCTGCCAAGCAAATTCCAGCATCATGTATATTCAACAGATCTCATTTGAAAATTTCATTTCATCGTCATTACGAGACATAGCACAAGACCAGAGTAAAGACAACGTATGGAAAGAAATTAAACACCTTTGGCAAGATAAGAATAACGTTACCATTAGAAACCATTACACGGTACGCAATAACATTCTGTTTCGCCGCTCTCACCATGACTGTAACAACTGGTTATTATGCATTCCTGACGAACTTGTTAACAAATTAATTTGGTATACTCATTTAAGTTACGCACATTATGGAGCCAGAAAATGTTTTGTTATACTGAGACAGAACTGTTATTTTACCAACATGGAGAAACGTATTAGACGATTTTTAGCGTCATGTAAAATCTGCCAGAAAGCTAAATCAGACACGACTTCACATATTCCTCCGTTACATCCTATTGTACCTGTTAAATTGAGACACACGGCAGCTGTAGACATTTTTGGACCGATTCCCAGAACTAATAGAGGTTTTTGCTACATCTTTGTCGCTGTTGAACTCACTTCGAAATTTGTTACCTTCACTCCGTTGCGCAAAGCTACTGCTAAATCTATTTCGAATGCATTTGTAAAACATTTTTTATTTCATGTAGGGCATCTATTGAAAGTAATTTCCGACAATGGACCACAATTTCGATCTGCGATATGGACACGTATGTTACGAGCTAGAAACATTTCTCCGATTTATATATCCCAGTAGCACGCTTCTTCGAACCCTTGTGAACGACTGATGAAAGAAATTGGTAAATTATGTAGAATATACTACCATAAAAGACATATTGATTGGGATACACACATACTCTCATTCCGGGATGTAATTAACTCCATACCAAATGAATCCAATATGCTATCTCCGACTGTTATGTTGAAAAATGTTGAACCACCTAACAAAATTAAAGAATTAGTATCCTTTCCTACATCTCGTCGACTACGCCACCATGAAATAATTGAGATTGCGCTCAACAACATCAAACGTGCCGCAGAGCGCCGGAGAAGACAGCAAAAACAGCTTTGTACACGCCGTGACTTTCACATTGGACAGAAGATATTAGTACGCAAACACTATTTATCCAACAGAGGAAAGAGTAGATGCAGTAAATTTGAATTTTTATACGCAGGTCCATACAGAATTCGCAGCATTCCTCATCCCAATGTGGTACATGCTGAAACTTTGAGAACCAGAAAAAGCAAAGGCAATCACCATGTCTCCAACATTAAACCCTTTATTGAATGAACATACTTTATGATTTATCACATTGTAATGCCTTTTCCGGTTATTGATGTGAACACTTACTGATGATTATCATATTTTTTCTTGGCAAGTGTCCGGCAAGGTAAGGTTAGCAGGTCGCTTTTCTTGTCGTTATATATCAGACCGTGCACATTTTCGATTTTGTGTATGTATGATTGTTTTCCTATTGAAAGTAGAATTTTGGTCTGTATGCACTATGAAATGTTTAAGATGTAACAAACACCAGTTGACATTGACATTTTACCTTATATCTCAACATCTTGACTATTTTACATTTTTTGCTACTACATTATGATACTGTGTGTACATTTTTTGCACTTGAAAACTCTCTATGTTTTTGACCTAATACGTTTTCTGTTATGCTATGCTGTATGCTTAATTATATTACTAGAAACAAGTTTTTATTTAATGGGTATATGAATTAAATGCAAGATATTAATCCGTATTCATCATTTTTCAGAAAGCAATACCGTGTAAAAGAAATGAATTAAACAACCACAGTGGTTTACTATGAAAAGAAATTTTACCATCAGAATGAAGGAAAGAAAATGCAATATCTTGTCATGAAGAGTAAATGGATCAGAATTAACAAGCATAAACCAGAATATACTGTATACATCGTATGATAGCAGTCTTGACTAATTATTTTTCTTTCAGAATACAAGGCGATTGATGCAGACTGTCAGACAGAACTACAGATGTTAATTTTAGTGATGAAATATGATAGAAGTAAGAAACTCTATACTATATGAATTAATGAATGATAATGAATAGTTGTATGAAGTAAATGGTAATATGAATATGCATAATGAAGTGTCTATTTTTTGCAGATGATAATAAATAATGATGAATAGTTATATGAAGAATATGCTAATATGAATAATGTTTTTCTTCGCAGATTATGATAATGATGTTTATTTATTTACTGTTAGTTAAGAAATTCTATGTAGTTATTTAAGTATTTCTTGCAGTACCTTTTGACAGTATGTCTTATGTCGCATAGTATAATGACTGAATGTTTTGGAAAAGACAGCTAGAGTACATACATATTAAGTACACGTTTCATTACCTGTTAATTCGAAGTTCACTATTTTTCTGCATAATATGCATTTCTTCTTTCAGCTCAATAATTCATTTTGTATTTTTTCCAGGAGAAGCTTTTCGTGACATAACATGCTATAAGCAGTTAGTTATTAAACCTGTTCTAGTACTTGCATTTTTTACCCAGTGGTGTATATCAGTTATGAATGTGATCACATATACTGTACTTATTTCATAACCTCTCTAGAGCTGACTCATGATGATTGACGTTAATAATCCCTATTTCCAGCAATAAGTCAAAAGCAAATATTTTCATGCCCCAGCAATTAATTATCGATCCCAGTGCAATGCATTGCTTAAAAAAATTATTAAGAGTCCCAACTATTACCAGTATACAACTAAATAATGCTACCAGTTTAAGATATATTTTTAGTCTTAAATAAAAATTGAATTTTTCTGTGTATTGATGCCATTATGTCTATGTATTATTGGACTACCGATCTTGAGTAATAGTTCCAATGTCTTACATTTTAAATATGTCTTATGTCACTTACATGATATCGTATATAAACACCAGTAACTTGATGCTACACCCAATAGCTCTTGTTTTAACTGATGACTTGTAAATAACACTGAATAATGTTTTGTAACACTATATGAATACTTTGTAACTGGCCAATGAATGCGATTCAATCACATGAGTTATGAATAATGTCTTGTAATACTCAATACTTGCTACATGTTTAGTAACTGGCCAATGAATGCCACTGATTCAATCAGATGAGTTATGAATAGTGTTTTGTAATACTCAATATTTACTACATCTTTAGTAACTAGCCAATGAGTGCCAATAATTGTTCATATCGGTTGATACACTCGTGTAATTCTATGACTAGCATAAGACTTAATGTGTCCTTCACCTTCTGACCTAATTACTGCAATATCCGTTTATCCTGTCCATACCCATGATCATGGAGCACTATATTGGTTTTTGCACTTATTCTACGTTGTTGTAAGAGTATGGATTCTACAAGAATATGGTGTTGACATATCAAGCTGTCCACCACCTTGAACGATAGAGATGTTATTATGGTCCTACTGTTTGGTGTACATAATGTACTACCAAAATGATAACATTAAATATTAATACAACATTTCAGTGTCATGGCTACACTGATAAATATTTCAGGGAAGAGAACTTCAGATTGTCTCACTTGGTGTTGTGCTTCTGTAGAAAGATATGGACTTTCAGTGCAGCTACGTGCAACCTACTCTGCTACAACCATGATGCAATCCATCCCATTACCTTCCTAGTTCCTGTAAAATAGTAAAGGCTTATACAGTGCATTTAAATTCTTATAAAATGATAAAAACTTTTATACTGCATGTGCACTTTATTTCTTTTCTTAATAAATTCAGTAGTAAAAAACGCTAAAAACTTTTATCGTTCTTGTGCATTCTATTTTGCTAATATATTTTGTACTCATTGCGTATATACTTTGTCATTTCTGAATATGTTTTGTACTCAGGGCATGTGCACTCTATTTAATTTCTTAATATGTTCGCCACTTATCAATGATGTATATACTCTGTGATTGTAGCCTTAGTAACCTAAATAGATTGTAGAAAAATTTGTTGCTCATGACAAGTCCAATTGACTCGCCATCGCTGGTCCATAATTAAAGAACTTGTTGCTACCGCACTCGAGCTGATGTAATTTCGATGTATTGCTCACGAGCTGCCTGCGATATGTAAGCTGGAAGAGAATCTAAGACCAAAGAGCAGTATTGACTGCAGTACCACTATTTTGTTGCTAGCGAGCAGTCGTGTCTGGTGTTTCGTGTTAGCTGGGCTGGTCGTGTGCAGCGATGGCAGAGCCTCAGCGTTGTAGGATAAGGTAAAAGCAGCCTCGCGCATATGTAGTATTGTCACATCAAGTCCCATGTAAATGTTTTAAAAAAAATCTGTTAATAATAATATTTCTCATAAAAAGCAACTTTTGACATTAATCTCAATTTAAAGAATTCACTAATTTCTCCAATCTTTGGCCATCCTGATTATTGAAAAAAAATCTGTTCTTTCCTTTTATATAAGACAAATCTATCGGCCAGCATTGCACTTAGCTGCGCCAGGAAAATGTCTAATATTTGACATATTGTATTATATTTTCACTGTTGGATAGTTACACTAAATGAGAATATTATTCATATTATTTTATTTTGCTGGAAAGTTACACTATTTTATTTTGTGGGGAGGTTACCCAGGGCAATGTGTACTCCATTCAAGTGTTATTCCAAGTTTTTTGCTGTCTCTGATAGAATTGTAGTGTCACCGGTACACTGCAAAATGTTTATTGCTTTGAGAGGCGCCACATACCTTGCTCATACTGTGGCACCAAGCAGTCAGGACAGCAAGATGAGTGGTCTGCCAAGCGAGTGGATTTATTCTTATTTATCGCAAAACATCAGTGACTGATTGTGAGCTCTAGTAACCACAATTAAGCTACAAATTAAACTCCTGTTTGAATATTACGCAACGGAAAGAGATAACGCACATCTGACTATTAAAAATTTATACAACTGTGATTGTTCACTACGCACTGGCAATACTACATTTTCTTTCTCACCCAACGGCTTTGATCAACATGTAGCCATCGCACTGAATATGAATGGCGCACACGTTATAAATTCTGGATATCATGACTACACACTATTCGAAGAACAAGGCCACCAACCTTTTTCTTTTAACCATCTTTTTTATTCTGATAAATTCAATTATGGCTCACAGATAACCTAAACACACCATTACATTTTATACTACAATTACACATGAGAAACTCCGCCCAGAGGGCTTGGCTTTACATTGGTGATTTTCTATCTTATGGTCTCGTAATTATCTAACACTACAGTGCACTTTCCTTACAGTACTCACCAGGTGGAAGTGCTCATCTCTAATTTCAAATCCTGCACAAGCCATTTCTTGAATATTTCCAACTTATAGTACACACGCCATAATTCAGCTTAACTTTAGCACTCAGAAGTATTTCAGCTTAGTACTAGCACTCGCAAGTATTTCAACTTATTGCTACATGTGGTTTCTTTGTGACCGTTGGTCACTCCCGAAGAGTACTACAATCCCCTTAACATTACCTGCCTGACATTTAATTCTCCCCACGAAAGTTCATGAAATAGAGAAATAATTATTCCAAACTACTTTTAAGTATTTCACATGCATGCCATCTCTCCACTCTTTTGTCTTTTACAGAACACACCTAAGACATGTCTTACCAACACTAAATCCAGCGCCAGAGAGCTGAAATATGGCCATTCTTTAGGCCAGCCGACACCTCCGTCAAGGTAGGGGAGCACCATGTTACCGTATTGGTCAGCCACATTTCAGGCGCTCGAAGCTCAGGTAAATTTCACCTCTTTGGTTCCACCAGAGGTGACCAAAGGACCGTCTCAAAGATGATCATATATTGCACATTCACTGTCTTCGGTTAGCAGACGACTATACATTCATTCATTTCACAGATCTCACCAAACTGGATGTAATACTTTATTTTGTGGGGGTGCACAAGTGATCAATTAAATATATAAATTGTTATTCGTTCCTACACTGGTATCCAGTTTCGGTGTATTAAGTGAAATTTAGTTATTACCCACAAAAAAATATGTTGTTCTGACCGCCTACCGGTGCAAAAAAAAAAAAAATCACGGTACTATCCTTGCAATGCGAGGGTAGTTCCGAACATTTATTTAAGAAAGCTGTATTCGAACAAAATTAGCAAGGAACGATAACAACCAGGAGACCTTACCCCCTTGTGATCTGAAGTAGACAACCAAATGCTGTTACTTTACCAACTTATTGACACATTTGTTGTATTATTGTATTCTCCACAATCCGGAGTAATGTACACATACAAATTTACAACAATCCAAATGACAAATAAAACATTACATCATACAAATAAAGAAAATGGTGAGATAAAAATTTGCTTAGTTACCTGGACCTCCGTTAATTTTAGGAGTAATCCAAACTTTACTAATTCTATAACAAATAAAAAAATTGAATTTTATCCATAATGGATGCAGATGAACTACGTGACTGTTCCTTTCAGGGTGTTGAATTAAAACCGCTACCAGTCACAATTGAAGGTATTTATTTACAGCACGACCGGTTTCAGGCTTTTACCTATCTTCAGGTGCTTACATTCAGAAACATGTGACGTTCAATGATGGAGTTCACTGTTTAAATAAAAAGAGAATATGATAACTAATAAAACCGAGGGAACATAATGCAAATGAGAAGTGGTTTATCCGAAAACTATTCCTGTACTTACATACAGATGGATTATCCATATTGTTGTCACGCTAATCTTGCAGTTTTTGGTCTTGTGTTCGTTCTTCCTCACATAAAACTTTTCAATTTCACTTATTGCTTTGATATTTGCACCACTATAAGCATGAACTCTTTGATTTACAGACGCTACTTTCATTTTTACACTTTTATAAGCGTGAACTCGCGACATTGAACGACTTTACATTTAGATACAGCTGTTTTGTTCAAAGAGCTTAGATGTAAGAAGTGTAAAGACATTACACTTACAGAACCAGAAAACGTATTACAAATTACGAAATATAGGTACAAATATGTTACACATACAGAAACAGAAAGGTATTACAAATTATGAATTATAGGCACAAATATGTTACATAGAAATAAACAGCTATTACAAATTATGAAATTGAGAACTGTTGTATGATTGTGGGACTACACTGACATTTATAATATACAAAATGGTTGTAGGTAAATGATGTTGGGTTCAAAAAGTTTTTAGAGTGAATATAAGCTGATCTGTTTTCAATGTGAATTACTGTTACAAATTCAGTGGTCATGAGAAAGGAATTAGTTTCTGTTTTGAAATATTTCATGAAAGATGTTTAGGAATGATTTGTTTGCAAGGTCGACTTGTTCATTTAGAATGAGGTGTGGTGAGTTTGAGCTGTAGATGTAAATTTCAAGTTCTTCAAGGAGGTTCATTTTCTTTCCTTTGCTGACAGTGTGTAATATTTGTAAGTTGTCTGTAATGGCTGTGGCTGAGTGGCCATGTTCTTTTAGATGTGCTGCAAAGGTTGATTTGTCAAAGTTGTTTAGGCGGAATGCATCCATATGCTCTCGGTATCTTACTGTGAAACTTCTTCCTGTCTGCCCTATGTAGTATTGTGGACAGTTGTCACATAAGAGTTTGTAAACACCTGACTTGTGATGACACTGGCTGTTGGTTTTGCTACTGTGAATGATATGCTGCTGTAGCTTATTGTTGGTGCTGAAGGATATTTGGATGCCACTGTTACGAAAAAGGTTGGCGATTTGGTATGAAATTTTTCCAAAAAAGGGGATGCAGGCAAATGTTTGTGTTTCAGCTTGTGAATCTGGTTTAGGAGGTGTGCAATGTTTCTTTTTGATCTTATTGTTAAGTTTATCAATTATATCTGGGCTGTATCCATTTCTGTCTGCAATTCCTTTTATAATGTTAATTTCTTTTTGTTCCTCAAGAGGACTGAGTTGGATTTTGTGTACACGATTAAGTGTAGATCTGAAAAATGCCATTTTATGTTGTACTGGGTGATAGGAAGAGTTATTTATAACAACATCAGTGGTGGTGGGTTTTCTCTAAATTTGGAAAACATGTTTCTTATTTATATTTGAAAAATTAAGATCAAGAAAATTAATTCCTTTGTCTACTTGGTGTTCTACGGTGAAGTTAATGTTGTTGTGCATGCTACTGAGGCCATCTGCAGGTTTTTCAATTTCCTCACTCGTACCATTGTACAGGATGATGGTATCATCTACATACCTTTTGTAGTAAATTATTTTATCTTTAAATAAACAGTTTGAGTTGAAGAACTGATTTTCTATGTGATTAATGTAAATGTCTGCTAGGATTCCTGCCAAACTGCTACCCATTGCAAGACCATCTTCTTGCTTATAAATTTTATTATTAAAGGTGAAATAGTTATGTGAAAGAATTAGTTCTAGTAGTTCAATTAGTTCATATATCTCAGCTTTGGATAGCTTTTGGTGCTTCAGTAGGTTGTTTTTAATTATCATAATTGTGTCTTGTATAGGGATGTTGGTGTAAAGGTTTACTATGTCCATTGAAGCAAATATGGCACCGTCTGGTATTGGTATGTTTTTGATGTGCTCTACAAGTTCATAACTATTTTTGATTGAGAAGTTATTTTCAAAAGTATAGAAATTACTGAGAATGTCTTTAAGCTTCTTGCTGATGAAGTATACTGGACTGTTTCTGGAATTGACGATTGGGCGTATAGGACAATTTGCCTTGTGGACTTTTGGTTGTGACCGTAGTTTTGGTGCTGATAGATTCATGACAAGGCATTTTAGGACATCAGAGTCTGACAACAGGAAGTCAGAGGATTTCATTAATTTCCTTAGCTTGGTTTGAAATTTGGAAGTGGGGTCTTTCTGTATTTCATTTATGTTGTTCTTATGGAAAAATTCTAGAGTTTTGTTGATATATTCAGATTCATACATAACAACAGCTGAATTACCTTTGTCAGACTTCACAACAAGGGCTTTGTTTACAGACAGTTTTCTATTAATATTTCTTTACTGTTCATTTTGCCTGAGTCATTCTACCGTCGCGCCGCCGACAGGCGACCCGTTGAGCAGAAAAACCACCTGCTGTTGCCTGTGCGGGATACTGTCTCCATTCGTAAGGGTGACGCAACTTATGAATGGCAGTGGTAGGTGCGTGTCGCTCCTGGCCGTTGACCTGTTGTAGCGGGCGCAAGGAGTGCACCCCAACCGACAGTGGAGTGGAGAGTGCAGCGGCTCTGTCGCCTCTCTCATGCGGACGTGAGCTTGCCCTCCCGCATTTTTATGTAGGTACGGGCGCGTTCTGCGTGGGCACCTCAGCACTACGACACCATATCACTCAGGCCCTTCCGTGCATCTCGCAAAATTACAGACAAAAGTATATTCTTACAATATTTAAATATTCATTGATTACATGTATGATCTATTAGATACATTGGTAATAAAAAAATCTTTGTTCTAAAAACATAAAATCATACACCCTAGATTTCAACACATACAACATCAACATTTATCCCTTTTCTGTAAACAGCCCACACTTGTGCTATTGATTGTAACTGTCGTCCCTCATACAAAACATGAAAGTGTTACAAAAAAGGAATAAGAGACAATCGATACATCTAATAATTACAATATCAAATAGTAGACTACTTTAACATACTATCCCAGTTATCATATTAGAAACTGTTGATTCTAAAACTACAATATACAACGCACCTTTGTGCTTGTGACAGACTGAAACAACAAAAAAATAAGAAACAATCTATACAGCTCACAATTACCTATTACGTAATATCAAATAGTAAACTATTTTTACATCCTAACACAATAAACATTTTAGAAACTGATGACTCTAAATCTACAACATACACTGCACCTTCGTGCTTGTGACAGACAGAAATTAGTATCTCTTTACATATTTTTAACTTTTATTATATATAACAACATTTATAGGACATGTATGTACCATCCACATGACGTCATATCCTGACCTACCATCGAGGTTCATCCAAATCAAACAATAAAGCACAATAATGTTTTACTTATTGATATGTAGCATACCCTTTACAGGGATGTGCGCATTGATCACATTACTCTACGACTCTCACTCAACTGACACATTTTCCTTCTCATTCGATCCATTAATACACCAAAAGAATAGGCCTAGCAGTCAGCTAACCTCAACACCACCATACTCACGTCAACATAACATACCTTTGCTCCCTTATACTCAATCACATAACACATGGAGTTGTTTTGGAGATAGCATTACAGTCTCCAATTTCGTCCTTTCTCTCTGGCATCTCTCTCCTTCGGCTTACCTCTGCATTCACTTTACCGATTACTCATCCTGCTAAATATCAACTTAGAATTGCGACATTTCACCTAAGAAACAAAAAAATACACAAATTATTCATCCTGCAAAATAACTGTACACATTCTTGGGATCGTTTTGATTAGTTATACTGGTATCACGCTTCAACAACAACAACAAAATATTATTTTTGGCATATGGCAAATGTTATGGTAAGAATTAGATTTACACTTACATTACATCTTACGTTTCTCTGCCTTGTGATGGCTGGGTGTTGTGTGACGTCCTTAGGTTAGTTAGGTTTAAGTAGTTCTAGGTTCTAGGGGACTGATGACCTAAGTTGTTAAGTCCCATAGTGCGCAGAGCCATTTGAACCATTTTAGATCTTACGTCAGTATTCCACAACGTTCACCATCTGGATCTCATACTCCCTTTGTGTCCTTTCAGGTTGTGCAGTTGTCCTCATCTCTTCATTCGTATCTCGGCTCTCTGCCCGTCCTTTACTCCATCATTTCCTGATCTTCCTTCTCCATTCGGACCAATCTCGATTGCAGCATACACAGGCCTCTCTGTAACATACATCTTAGACATCTCCACATTTTTTAATTCTACTCACCTTTATTTACCACTGTTTCATCATTTCGAATCTCTTCTTTATTAATCACACTGCTTCACGTCGCTTCTTTCCTTAAATATCAGCTTTATCCACTACTATTTATCACGTCGCTTCTCTCTCTATCTACCATCTTTATCCACTCATTAATCATCACGTCGTTTCTGCTTGACACCACTCTGTCGACTCCTGTTCATGACTCATGCGACCAATCTATTCCGTCATACTTCCTGACATCCCACCTGAAAATTCTTATGTTCAATTTGACCCTGCATAGCGTTACACACCACAAATAAATAAACTGACTATCTACCATAACTCGCCTACTTTCGATCTATCCTTAACTTTTCCATAATTTGATGTTAGAAATGTGAAGAAGCCCACACGATTGTTTTCCTTGATCGTATCAATCAGTACGGCATTTTCATCGGCAATCCGCCTCACTCTGAATGGTTCACTATACACAGTAAAGAATTTGCCAGTTAGGAATCTGTGCTTACATGAAAATTAAATGTGTGCAGGGAATATACAAGCTGGGAGAAAGGGACAACACAAGTGTTAGAAACTTTGGTGCCAGTGGCCTCTTTCCCTAACACCAGATTTCGAACAACCATACGCAGCACTTCATTATAACTGTCACCTCGACAATGACATACTATATATCAGACGGCAGCTAATCTAAAAACTTCGATCACATAGCTGATGTTACCTGTAACAGCAGCTTAAATCTACCCCATGCCATACAGATCACATTGTTGACGTTTTAAATTACGTGTTAAGTACCTGCAGTAGTCAAATTGCACTTATTAAACTGTACTCATTGGCATCACTACATAACGTTTTTAGCAACTGGTTTTTTTTAGGGAACAGTCCTTTTACTTTAGTGCTCCAAATCAAAATTTGCAAATTTTTGTAAGCCTTACTGTCTACTTGCTCTGAGAGACCAGCCTAACAGATGTCATTACTGCTGTTTTATTCTATGATCAGAAGTATGGTATTTGCATACCTACATATCAGTAGAGTATGTCTGCTACATGGACAATTTTCTGTGACAGCGGCATGTGTTTTAAAGCAATATGCTAAGGGCTGATATGTTGGATTAGTTTCTCCTATCCATCAATCCATTATGACGGAATGAAATGCCAGGATTCATTGCCCTCCTGTCATTATGACAGTTTCTGCCGTTCCTATCCTCGACTCTGTCTCACCTATCAGTCGTACCTCCGTTCACGATGTTGCTCTCATAACCCAGTTCCTGTTACAAGTGCTGAAATGACGCAGAATCGTCTAATCCTCTGCCTGCTATCGCTATATCTCTGCGCAATTTCACTGGCAACTTCGTTATACAGATCCTAATGAGGTCCCCAGGTTCGTATGGCACATCCAAATACCTATTTCGTCCCAGCATTTTCTGATAGCACACCACTGGATCTCATATACCACCTTCGTTACAATTTGGCATCATCATTATGCTTTGCTTAGCCTGGTCCTGCTTACTTTTCGACCAGAATTCATTTAAAAACTTGTCACAAAATGTCTTTTAGCTACTACACTCTTTAATAACTTCCTGCATTTTCGCTCTAGCCTCGTCCTTCATTTTGAGGAGCGGTCCCCACGATGAAGGTAATGAATCTTGAAATTGAGACAGCCACAGGCATGGATGTTGGTAGTTATCAGGATCCGGAAAACAAATGTACGTTTCTACCGACACAACATGCCTTCTTCCGCATTTATGTTTTGCGATCTTGGACTATACCCAGTTGGGTTTGCCACCTGCTTTATCCGACACAACCGTTCTTCTAATTCACTGATGTCGTCTTCCTCTTTGATTCGCTCATCCGGCAACATGCCCCTAGGTTCTATAATATCACTCTCTATTGCAATTATTCGTACCTCCAAATTATTGGCTTTTTTTTTCACGGCCTCACGTACTTGCTTTAACGCACCCAGATTCTTCTCCCCTTCATCTAACCGATTATTAACTGCGGACAGACCCTGCTTCCTCGTTGCCTCTTTATTTCCCTTATCCACTGCCTCCAAACTTTCCTTACCATCTTTATCCATCGCTTCCAATCTTTCCTTAATATCTTTATCCATCGCTTCCAATCTTTCCTTATTATCTTTATCCATCGCTTCCAATCTCTCTTTATACGCTTCCCATCTTTCCTTATTATCTTTATCCATCGCTTCAAATCCTTCCTTATTATCTCTATACATCCTCTGTAAAAACTGCAGTAGTACGTTGTAATTGGCTACTTTCGGTGCGCTCACCTCGTTTGCCTGACAAACTGTAGCTTAGATAAGGTTAGCTACACTTTCACTGCATACCTTAACACCACCTCACTCACGTCAACATAACATACCTTTACTCCCTTATACTCAACCATATAACACATGGAGTTGTTTCGGAGATAGCATTACAGTCTTCGATTTCGTCCTTTCCGTCGGCTTACCTCTGCATTCACTTTACCGATTATCCATCCTGCTAAATATCAACTTAGAATTGCGACATTTCCTCTAAGAACAAAAAATACACAAACTATTCATCCTGCAAAATAACTGTACACATTCTTGGGAATGTTTTGGTTAGTTATACTGGTACCAGGCTTCAACAACAACAACAAAAATATTATTTTTGCCGTATTGCAAATGTTATGGTAAGAATTAGATTTACACTTATATTACATCTTACGCCAGTATCCACAACGTTCACCATCTGGATCTCATACTCCCTTTGTGTCCTTTCACGTTGTGCAGTTGTCCTCATCTCTTCGTTCGTATTTCGGCTCTCTGTCCGTCCATTACTCCATCATTTCCTGACCTTCCTTCTCCATTCGCATCAATCTCGATTGCAGCATACACAGACTTCTCTGTAACATACATCTAAGACATCTCCACATTATTCAATTCTGCTCACCTTTATTTACCACTTGTTCATCACGTCGCCAGCGTCGTCGGGAAAAGCTCCCGATTGTGGACAAAGCCCGCCGCCTCAAGGATCACCTAGCCGCGGTCCACTGACCAATTCAGCCCCTTCCGAATGTTTGCCGTTCTCGCTCATTAACCCAAGGTCGACACCTACTTCCTGCTCGACTGCTACGTTCACCCCAAAATCGCTCTTCTTTTCGACTGCGACCTATTTACTACGGACATTTCGAAAAAAAAAATTGTACAGCGATCTTCCAGCCTTGGACGACATAGCAATCATAAAAAAATAAAAGATCCTCACCAATCGAGAAAGAAACTGCAAACAAAAATTTTTACTTCTTAGCGCTATCACAATATACGTAAAAATCTTGACAAACCCCATAAAAAAATTTAAAAAAATCTTAACAGCAAACCCTAACAGCACAATCCTGGCAGGGTAGAAATTATGAGAGGCACCCACATGCCTTGCTCATACTGTGGCATCAAGCAGTCAGGCCTGCAAGATGAGTGGTCTACCAAGCGAGTGGATTTATTCTTATTTATCGCAAAACATCAATGACTGATTGTGAGCTCAAGTACCCAAAATTAAACTACAAATTAATCTCCTGTTTGAATATTACACAACGGAAACGGATAACGCACATCTGACTATTAAAAATTTACACAAAAAGGATGATTGTTCACTATGCATTGGCAATACCACATTTTCTTTCGCACCCAACGGCTTTGATCAACACGTAGCCATCGCACTGAATATGAATGGCGCACACGTGATAAATTCTGGATATCATGACTACACACTATTCGAAGAACAAGGCCACCAATCATTTTCTTTTAACCATCTTTTTTATTCAGATAAATTCTATTATGGTTCACAGATGAGCTAAACACACCATTACATTTTATACTACAATTACACATGAGAAACTCCGCCCAGTGGGCATGGCTTTGAATTAGTGATTCTGTATCTAATGCTCTCGTAATTATCTAACGCTACAGTGCACTTTCTGGATAGGATGGTGGATCTTTTGCATTATCTCACACTTCAACTGTCACACACATCATCACGAAAAATTCCTCCAGACCGAGCGGTACAAAAAGGAACATGAATTACCCACTGCCTCTGAACCTATCTTTCTACTCTTCCATGCAAACCACACATACTTACATTACATGAAATACATCCCACTGACAACACAGAATACACCACAAAGAATAGTCACAACGTTAGAATCACTTCACTTTCAGCTTTCCCACTTCAAGTTTCACACGGCACTGCCCCACTTCGTAACTTTTCTTTCCTACTATGAACTCTGGAGGATATATGCACGTCTTCCTGTGCAATGCAAGCCAAGTGGCGTTGCTGGATAGACGGCTGACTCACCTTACTTCCCTCTCAGAGTATTGGAGTTTGAATCTAGCGTCACACGTAAACATAACACGCAAAGGTAATATTAAGATCATATTCGTCACACACGCGAGTCCTTAACTGATACCTTGGACGAGCACTTCTCTTTATCCTTAGTGTCATCCACAGATTGAGACTCACACAGTACTCACCAGGTGGAAGTGCTCGTCTATAATTTCTAGTCCCGCACAGGTAATTTCTTAAATATTTCCAACTTATAGTACACACGCCAGTAATTCAGCTTAACTTTAGCACTCGGAAGTATTTCAACTTAGTACTAGCACTCGCAAGTATTTCAACTTATTGTTACACGTGGTTTCACTGTAACCATTGGTCACTTCCGAAGAATACTACTATCCCCTTAATGTAACCTGCCTGACATTTAATTATGCCCACAAAAGTGCCTGAAATAGAGAAATAATTATTCCAAACTACTCTTAAGTATTTCACATGCATACCATCTCTTCACTCTTTTGTCTTATACGGAGCACAACTATGACAGGTCTTACCAACACAAGATCCAGCGCCAGAGTGCTGAAATATGACCGTTCTTCAGGTCAGCTCGCACCTCCGTCGAGGTGGGGGAGCACCATGATACCGTATTCAAGTGAAGGTGACCAAAGGACCGTCTCAAAGATGATCATATATTGCACATTCACTATCTGCGGTTAGCAGACAACCGTAGATTCATTCATTTCACAGATCTCACATAATTGGATGTAGGGATTTATTTTGTGGGAGTGCACACGTGATCAATTAAATAAATAATTTGTCATTCTTTCCTACAGTGGTATCCAGCTTCGGTGTATTAACTGAAACTGAGTTATTACATACACAAAAAAATATGTTGTTCTGAGAAGACTAACGAAGAAAGTTGTAACTACACTCCTGGAAATTGAAACAAGAACACCGTGAATTCATTGTCCCAGGAAGGGGAAACTTTATTGACACATTCCTGGCGTGCGATACATCACATGATCACACTGACAGAACCACAGGCACATAGACACAGGCAACAGAGCATGCACAATGTCGGCACTAGTACAGTGTATATCCACCTTTCGCAGCAATGCAGGCTGCTATTCTCTCATGGAGACGATCCTAGAGATGCTGGATGTAGTCCTGTGGAACGGCTTGCCATGCCATTTCCACCTGGCGTCTCAGTTGGACCAGCGTTCGTGCTGGACGTGGAGACCGCGTGAGACGACGCTTCATCCAGTCCCAAACATGCTCAATGGGGGACAGATCCGGAGATCTTGCTGCCCAGGGTAGTTGACTTACACCTTCTAGAGCACGTTGGGTGGCACGGGATACATGCGGACGTGCATTGTCCTGTTGGAACAGCAAGTTCCCTTGTCGGTCTAGGAATGGTAGAACGATCGGTTCGATGACGGTTTGGATGTACCGTGCACTATTCAGTGTCCCCCCCACGATCACCAGAGGTGTACGGCCAGTGTAGGAGATCGCTCCCAACACCATGATGCCGGGTGTTGGCCCTGTGTGCCTCGGTCGTATGCTGTCCTTATTGTGGCGCTCACCTGCACGGCGCCAAACACGCATACGACCATCATTGGCACCAAGGCAGAAGCGACTCTCATCGCTGAAGACGACACGTCTCCATTCGTCCCTCCATTCACGCCTGTCGCGACACCACTGGAGGCGGGCTGCACGATGTTGGGGCGTGAGCGGAAGACGGCCTAATGGTATGCGGGACCGTAGCCCAGCTTCATGGAGACGGTTGCGAATGGTCCTCGCCGATACCCCAGGAGCAACAGTGTCCGTAATTTGCTGGGAAGTGGCGGTGATGTCCCCTACGGCACTGCGTAGGATCCTACGGTCTTGGCGTACATCCGTGCGTCGCTGCGGTCCGGTCCCAGGTCGACGGGCACGTGCACCTTCCGCCGACCACTGGCGACAACATCGATGTACTGTGGAGACCTCACGCCCCACGTGTTGAGCAATTCGTCGGTACGTCCACCCGGCCTCCCGCATGCCCACTATACGCCCTCGCTCAAAGTCCGTCAACTGCACATACGGTTCACGTCCAAGCTGTCCCGGCATGCTACCAGTGTTAAAGACTGCCATGGAGCTCCGTATGCCACGGCAAACTGACTGACACTGACGGCGGCGGTGCACAAATGCTGCGCAGCTAGCGCCATTCGACGCCCAAGACCGCGGTTCCTGGTTTGTCCGCTGTGCCGTGCGTGTGATCATTGCTAATACAGCCCTCTCGCAGTGTCCGGAGCAAGTATGGTGGGTCTGACACACCGGTGTCAATGTGTTCTTTTTTCCATTTCCAGGAGTGTAGAAACGTCTTTTGCAATGTCAACAGCCGAGGGTGCTGCATCACATGAGATCTACCTTACAAATGAGTTCTCCCACTAAAGAACTTGCAAAATTATGGACCAGAAACCTACGATTTGCTCCCGTCTCCTTTCCCAATGTTGTTGTTGTGGTCTTGAGTCTAAAGACTGGTTTGATCCAGCTACCCAAGCTAGTCTATTCTGTGAAAGCCTCTTCAGCGCTGCACAGCTAACGCAATGTACATCAGCTTGAACCTGATAACTGTATTCAAGACTTTGTCTCCCTCTACAATCTTAACACTCCCCACCACCCCAACACTCACATACACTCACATCTCTCCACTACCAAACTGCCAAGTCCTTGACTCCTTAGGATATACCCTACGAAATGAAGTTGTGCCATAAATTTCTTGTTTTCCCCATCAGTTATTCGATCTGCAGTGCCACACTATTTTTCGGCGCTACTGAGTAAAATTGTGACATTGCCATGGCTGTTGCAAAAGAGCAGCGTCGACCAAACACCATTACGTCAGATGCAGCAGTGCCACTGGCAGATTCCCACCTTGTGCTCCAGGTTAATGTCTGGCATCGCCATAACGACGACACAGCAGAAAGGCGTTGGTAGGCCAGTAACTACACATCCAATCAGCAGACTTCTTATGGTCTAAATGGTTGCAAGCTGTGATTTGCAAAGCAAGTGCCCTCTGTCCCAACACGAATTACCATAATTATCAGTCAAAGATGTATCAGTGATGTAGCTTATATTTAAGAAGAGAGGTGGCGCTCTACGAGGCGACACGAGACTACAAGCACCTACCATGTTACTTGGCCTCTACTAACTATGGGCCCCTGCTGTTGGTTTTAAAATCAGTGCTGTGACCTTAGCATCTAATACCCTGTGGGCCAACTACCAGGTGCAACCAGCAATCGGCCATAGAACGCAGTCGTTTGAGGCCATGCCCACCTGTTGAGTCAGTTCCTTAACACTCGCTGTCTTCAGCACACACTATGGAGGACGTTTCACCAGAGAACGTTCTAGTTTGTTCTTCAGTATAAAGTATGACTAATAGTGAAGTTTCTACAAGCAGCCATCGATCATCATCCCGACAACAATGCACCACCTCAACTCAGACCTCCACATGTAGAGGTCCTCCTTCCTGGACCTCCACATTTTGATGTCAGAAGTGTGTGTTACGTCTAAACTTCAGTGACAGGGGAACCTTACCAGCCACTCTCCCTGGAGACGATGACTCTCGACTACCTCAGTGTTGCAGTTTCGTCGGCACACATCAGTGTGCAGTGGGTGAGTGGACTGACTGTACTTTCTCACCTGCGACTATCACATTGAGACATTGCACCGTTTACCAGCTTTCCAGTTCTGTTTCAATGTGTGACATGTGGCAAGTACACTCCGACTGTGTTCTGAGGATGTGTAAAGATGAACGTCATTTCTGCTATCATGAATGTGTGTGGCTCTTTGACTGGAAGAGTATAAGGTGTTAACTATGGGAAGACTCTGGAATGGTATAAGGTTTTAATCATGTGAAGCTTCTTAGGAGGGGAATATGAGTTTTGTCGAGAAGTCGTAGTTTTGTGGTAGTTTTCGCCGTTTTTAATGGGCAATGTTTTTCATTTTGAGCAATAAATTTGGCTCACTGCATTTAAGCGCGTATAATAGTCGTCATGAGTAGCCACTAAAGCGTATAAGTTAAGTAACAGTAAGTGTTAGGATAGAATTAGATTAATTATCCTGGTAGTCATACTGTTTTGTTCCCCTCGTTTGTTGTTTCCATAATTAGTGCGGTATACCCCGGCGGAGAGATTACGAATTTCTGCAGCCTGGACCAGATGTGGAGCGAAGTGTATGTGCCGATGATTCTGGTGTCTTGCAGAGTGCCACCGCCGACAGTAATTTTGTTGTAGATACTTAGGAAGTGACACGTAAATCTATAAATAAGACTGATTGTGTTGCAGGTGTTTTGGGTACTGAAATGGTACAGGCGCATTTAGTATTTCTGGAGAACGCATATTCGGCACCATCTGTGTGGCACTGCCTCATCAGAAGGTGGGAGGAGAAGAAAGAGCAAATGTGTTTGTAAGGTTTATGATCGGGCCGACAAGGCTTGTGCCAGTGGATCAGGAGATTGACAAAAGTGACAACACTTGTAGTGTAAGGGGTGATACAGGCGAAGGCTGCTGTGCAATCCCAGGGCTAGACTCATCAAGCATCATGCCGAAACTGACTTTTGATGACGTGTAGTGGAATTCAGGGGGATTATGTTCAAGCTGGGGGAAGCTGCCAACAGTGAAATAGTGTCGCAAGGTTCGTATATCATGATAGAACAAATACGCGCAAAATCACTATGCTTTAATCTGCGTGATATATTGCCACGAGGCACTGGGAATTTGCTTTAGGTGACCGATGGTGTTGCTAACTTACACGATTCTGGACTTCGCCTCCGGGTAGCGAATCGTCGTTGAGTACGCAGCGTTCAGTGATTGAGAGCACTTTTCCTGCCTACATTAACATTGAGACGTTATCTGAATTCCGTCCTTCCGGCTGGGAGTTCGCGTTTCTTGTCTGTAGAATACAGAGAGGAGAAGATAGTATTAGATTAAACTAGTCTGAGGACCGCCTTCTGCCGTCCTAGCGTTTAATGAGTTTTTTATTTTGTGGCTGGAGTCCTTCCATCGCCGCAGACGTGCTCGAGATTCATCACTCCGACACACTAACGCAGTATATTCTCTGATATTGCTAACTGCTTCGGCTTATTTGGGCTATAAAGCTGAACAGCTGTGATCACGTAAGTTTCATTTCCACTGAGGTTGCAAACCGCTGTAGATCATCTTTGAAAGTAGTGCCTTTTAGTGTTTGGGACGTAGATGATATCAGTCATTTCGTGTTATTTATATTAGATCGCGTAGCCATACGAAGGGGCAGATTTGGGTAGTTTATCTATAATATTAGTCAGGAAATTCA
Source organism: Schistocerca gregaria (assembly GCF_023897955.1). Lineage (NCBI taxonomy): Eukaryota > Metazoa > Arthropoda > Insecta > Orthoptera > Acrididae > Schistocerca > Schistocerca gregaria. The sequence continues at coordinate 395,724,481 of NC_064931.1, read as the reverse complement.
TTTGTATCTCTTTATGTCCATGGCACATCGACATAGAAACATTTGTAACATATAAAGAGGTTTAAATCTAAAATAAATATGTAATCAGAAACAACATTAATATTTAGTAGTTATTTGTTCCCTTAATCATTCATTTATTTTTATGTTCTATTTTATATGTTAAAGAGGAAGAAGCAGGAAATAATATCACCGTTAAGAGATACTAAGATTTTTTTCAGGGGATAGTCAGACAGGGCCAAATCTGTATATTTGCGTGCAGTACTTTCCACATTCATTTTTACACCCGCCTGCAGCAGCATCTGTGAAACCATACAAATACCTTCAAGAAATACTTCCTAACACTAAAATGTATATTCGACGTTAGCAAATCCCTCGTTTTCAATAATACTTTTCTTGCTATAGTCACTCCTCATTTTGTAGTCTCTCTACTTCGGCCATCATAAGTCATTTTGCCGCCCAATAGTGCTTTTAGTGTCTCATTCCGTAATCAGATTCCCTTAACACTACGTGATTTATCCCTCGGAATACCAAGGGAGAGGGAAGGGATACTTTTTCCCTACCTATTCAGAAAGCTGGAATCTAGTCATGTACATTATATTTTAAAATTTTGAAAAATGTATTTCTGATTTTTAATGATTTCTTCTACCAGATTACGTTTTAAATTTTTCAGTAAAAATTAACGCAAAAATTTAGGTCTTGTCAGTGGATGTGAATTTTCAGAACATGTGTCATATTCATATTTTCAGGTTTATGACACTTCTTACACATAAATATATCTTTCAAAAGTATGCTGTGCCTAAAAGAGAACGAAAGTTAACGAAATCGGTATGTGTTGGTCATATATTACACCCCCCTTTTGTAGTATACGTTATGGAAAATCCGTTGGTACTGCTAGGTTCAGTTCGAATAGGTTACATTGCCTTTCATTTAGTTGCATTGAGGGTTATCTTATAATCCCTTTCCAAGCCACTGTCTATTCCATTCAGCTGTTATTCCAAGTTCTTTGCTGTCTCAGACTAAATTGCACTGTCACCGGTAAACTTCAATATGTTTATTGCTTCTCCCTGATATTTAATTCTGTTTACAAATTTATCCTTGCATGTTTTACTGCTCGTTCCGAGTAGATGTTGAATGAGATCGATTGTTGTTTTTGTTGTTTTCGTCTTCAGTCCTGAGACTGGTTTAATGCAGCTCTCTATGCTACCCTACCCTGTGCAAGCTTCTTCATCTCCCAGTACTGGAACCTACATCCTTCTGAATCAGCTTAGTGTATTAATCTCTTAGTCTCCCTCCACGCTCCCTCCAATGCTAAATTTGTGATTCCTTGATGCCTCAGAACATGTCCTACTAACCGGTCCCTTCTTCTTGTCAAGTCGTGCCACAGACTCCTCTCCTCCCCAAATCTATTCAATACCTCCTCATTAGTTATGTGATCTATCCATCTAATCTTCAGCATTCTTCTGTAGCACCACATTTCGAAAGCTTCTGTTCTCTTCTCGTCCAAACTATTTATCGTCCATGTTTCACTTCCATACATGGCTACACTCCATACAAATACTTTCAGAATCGACTTCCTGACTCTTAAATCAATACTCGATGTTAACAAATTTCTCTTCTTCAGAAATGTGTTCCTTGCCATTGCCAGTCTACTTTTATATTCTCCCTACTTCGACCATCATCAGTTATTTTGCTCCCCAAATAGCAAAACTCCTTTACTACTTTAAGCATCTCAGCATCTTCAAATGGCTCTGAGCACTATGAGAATTAACATCTATGGTCGTCAGTCCCCTAGAACTTAGAACTACTTAAACCTAACTAACCTAAGGACATCGCACAATACCCAGATATCACGAGGTAGAGAAAATCCCTGACCCCGCCGGTAATCGAACCCGGGAACCCGGGAGTGGGAAGCGAGAACGCTACCGCACGACCACTAGAGGCAGGCGAATTATTATATTCTTCTGTCTGAGGGTATTTCGCCTGTCTCATACGTCTTACTCACTAGATGGTAGAGTTTCGTCAGGACTGGCTCTCCCAAGGCCGTCAGTAGTTCTAATACATTTTTGTTTACTCCCACGGCCCTGTTTCGAGTGAGGTCTTTCAGTGCTCTGTCAAACTCTTCACGCAGTATCATATGCGTATTTCATCTTCATCTACATTCTCTTACATTTCCATAATATTGTCCTCAAGTACATCATCCTTGTATAGACCCTCTATATACTCTTTCCACCTTTCTGCTTTCCCTTCTTTGCTTAGAACTGGGTTCCCATCTGAGCTCTTGATATTCGTACAAATGGCTCTCTGTTCTCCAAAGGTCTCTTAAATTTTCTTGTAGGCAGTATCTATCTTACCCCTAGTGAGATAAGCCTCTACATCCTTACATTTGTCCTCTAGCCACCCCTGCTTAGTCATTTTGCACTTTCTGTCGATCTCATTTTTGAGACGTTTGTATTCCTTTTTGCTTGCTTCATTTACTGCATTTTTATATTTTCTCCTTTCATCAATTAAATTCAGTATTTCTTCTGTTACCCAAGGATTTCTATGAGACCTAGTTTTCTTACCTACTTCATCCTCTTCTGCCTTCACTACTTCATCCCTCAGACCTATCCATTCTCCTTCTACTGTATTTCTTTCCCCCATTCCTGTCAATTATTCCCTTATGCTCTCCCTGAAACTCTGTACAACCTCTGGTTTAGCCAGTTTATCCAGGTCCAATCTCCTTAAATTCCCACATTTTTGCAGTTTCTTCAGTTTTAACCTACAGCTCATAACCAACAGATAGTGGTCAGAGTCCACATCTGTCCTTGGAAGTGTCTTACAGTTTAAAACCTGGTTCCTAAATCTCTGTCTTACCATTATATAATCTATCTGATACCTTCTAGTATCTCCAGGATTCTTCCATGTATACAACCTTCTATTATGATTCTTGAACCAAGTGTTAGTTATGATTAAGTTATGATCGGTGCAAAATTCTACCAGACGGATTCCTCTTTCATTTCTTACCCCAAATCAATATTCACCTACTATACTTCCTTCTGTTTCTCTTCCTACTCTCGAATTCCAGTCACCCACGACTATTAAATTTTCGTCTCCCTTCACTACCTGAATTATTTCCTTTATCTCATCATACATTTCATCAATTTCTTCATCATCTGCACAGCTAGTGGGCATATAAACTTGTACTACAGTAGTAGGCGTGGAATTCGTGTCAATCTTGGCCACAATAATGCGTTCACTATGCTGTTTGTAGTATCTAACTCGCACTCCTATGTTTTTATTCATTATTAAACCTACTCCTGCATTACCCCTATGTGATTTTGTATTTATAACCCTGTATTCACCTGACCAAAAGTCTTGTTCCTCCTGCCACCGAACTTCACTAATTCGCACTATATTTAACTTTAACCCATCCATTTCCCTTTTTAAATTTTGTAACCTACCTGCCCGATTAAGGGATCTGACATTCCACACTCAGATCCGTGGAACGCCAGTTTTCTTTCCCCTGATAACGACGTCATCTTGAGTAGTCCCCGCCCGGAGATCCGAATGGGGGACTATTTTACTTCCGGAATATTTTATCCACCTGGACGCCATCATCATTTAACCATACAGTAAAGGTGCATGCCGACGGGAAAAATTACGACTGTAGGTTCCCCTTGCTTTCAGCACTTCGCAGTACCACCGCAGCAAGGCCGTTCTGGTTAGTGTTACAAGGCCAGATCAGTCAGTCATCAAGACTGTAGCCCCCGCAACTACTGAAAAGGCTGCTGCCCCTCTTCAGGAACCATACGTTTGTCTGGCCTCTCAACAGATATCCCTCCGTTATTGTTGACCCTACGGTACGGCCATCTGTATCGCTGAGGCACGCAAGCCTCCGGACCACCGCCAACTCGATGGTTCATGGGGGGAGGACATAGAGTGTAGGCTACCCGAATCTCTCACTCCCATCTTCAAATTGCACAATTAGACATCCAGCAGATCGAGTAGCAGAATTTATGTGCTTCAACATGATTTGTTCTTTGGTGGGGTGGGGCTGTGAAGTACATGTCCAGCCTTATTACTCCTCTCTTGTTTTTACCTGCAGAATTCATATTTCAGTGCATTACGGCAAAAATTCAAACTTTCATTTAAGGCAACATGGATTCCCAAGGATTCACATGTAACCAGTTGTGGAGGAACATGTAGGAATGAGCATCTCTCCTATTTCCGAACTTTAAATGTTGTTTTCGTAACTTCCGGAAGAACAGACTATATAGAGATAACTATTTCTAAATCGAAAGATAAGCCACTTCCGTTCGAACCCACTAGCGAGAACAAATAGAAAGACGGTTGGAGATGCTGTAATGGGAAATGTCGTTAGAGTTTATTCTGGGATTGGAGAAGTATGAAGTAGGAAAAGTATTGTATCCACTTCATGACTTCACGCCTCTTATCTCAGATATCATTATTAAATGACGAATGGTGGCCAGAGGAAAGTTGCTACCTCACAGCATGTCTGGACAAATAGCTTTTCATCTAATTAAAATTTGAGGCGTTTATGTAAAAGTACTATTTCAGAAACTTCTCTGTTCTGGGGCGCCTGACTCAAGTGCTTTATCATTGTCATTGTCCATGCAAACAGATGGTGCAGTGTAGGTGGTTTATCCAGTTCTAATTCCTTGGACGCCGCATTGAAGAACTACAAAATCCCTAGTGTTTTTGAAGCTGTAAAATAAACGTTAGCGTATAAGAATTACAGTAATCGAATAGCATACATAACATAAAAAGTTCTTTCATTGGCGTATTTTCAGTTACTTCATTTTCGGCTATTTCTCCCTTCTCATACAGCTTCTTGCACGAACACATTCTAACATTGTCAGCTGCTTATTCCAGAGAGTATTGTTGGACTGGCTCAGTTATCTACAAAGAGCATTAATTAGACCACTTTCTTTTACGTATGTGACGTGTTCTTTCGCCACAGTCAAAATACCATGAAGTTATGGACAATTGACGCATATGCACTCCGCATGAAATTTATTTTGTAGTCCCATATTTAGCATATGGCAGGAGCAATTCAGTCGTGAATATATCCGGCAGTGGTACGACAATGTTGGTACCTTGATCAGTAGTGTGCTGCATGTCTTTCAAAGTGGGGTGGTGGATACCAAGAGACACAAATCGTCTAAACAATTCTCTTAGAATTTTTGATTCATCTGGAAACTGGGTTGTAAACAACATGCGATATCTGAGAGTGCAGTCAATGGAACAGGAGACAGTTCATGTCAGATAATTGTTTCTTCTCACATTGGATGTCCGCATGTCTGTAGTTGCTGAGTATTCACCTTCTCTTATATGAGCAATTATCTCAGGCATAATTATATGTCGTAGGCTTTTAGCACTTTATGCTATGTATCGCGACACATTTGGGGAGGGGGGGGGGTGAGACATAATGGCTTTTGCAGGGTACCCTCACCACTTATAGTTTCGTAGGACCTTACGTCTCGTGCACACATAGCCACGCATTTACCAACAGTTATGTCCTCAGCAGGTTTAGGAAGTCGTTTCTCGTCTACATAAGACCCTTGATTATTAGACGTGCCTGGATGGCGAGAAATGTGCGAAGTTTCACTTGACCCTTCAGCATGAGAGTAAAATTCACTGCACAGCGAACAGCAAACAAAATGAACGCTTTTCCTTACACCATCCACGACAGGCTTCACCACGGTCCAAACTGAACCTTTAAAATTCGCTTCAGGCTGTGTGGTTCTCCACTCACCACTCATTAGTTTTTCTTTTACTTCCCTTTTTATTGACACGTGCACCTTCTTCTGCATACCACGTTTAGTTTCCGCGATCATTTTCTCTGATGACCTTAGCAGTTAAGTCCCATAAGATTTCATACACATTTAAACATTTGAAATAACTCTGCTCTACTCACCTCTCGCAGCCCGTAGCTCACAACTGCGGTCAGTGCTACGAACAGACCGTAGGCCGCAGCACGCCAGCGCTTGCGCAAGGCACTGGTGCAGTGACGTCACGGGCTCGCTCAGTTTGTAGCAGTGAGGTCGCGGCCCGTTGGCTGCGTCTCCATACGCGACTCTGCTGAGCCCGGTGCATACAAGTTGTTTCGCAACAGCACTGCTCGGCCCTTGGGGTGACGTCAGGGACTCGCACGGCCCGCGACTGCTGTAGCCCAGTGCAGCCAAGCGGCACTGCACCGTGCGGCCCGGCGGACCCCGATGCGGCTGCCCCGGCTGGACGGGTAGCGCTATCCAAGGCTCGCACGGCTGTCGTGGCTACGCTACTGGACGGGCCGCGCCTAGATGCCCACCTCTGCTGCAAACTGCAAAACCAGAACTCGCTCTCAGGCAGTCCTCACCGACCGTTTGACATCATACAAGCCAACGGCGGCGTGAGTCCATCAGTGGCTGATCCATTCCCACGGGCAGACATGTCCCTAAACTGAATTAACCTTCCAGAATGAGATTTTCACTCTGCAGCGCAGTATGCGCTGATAGGAAACTTCCTGCCAGATTAAAACTGTGTGCACGACCGAGACTCGATCACGCGACTTTTGCCTTTCGCGGGCAAGTAGAGCACTTGCCCGCGAAAAGCAAAAGTCCCGAGTTCGAGTCTCGGTCGGGCATACAATTTTAATCTGCCAAGAAGTTGAATTAACCTTGTTGTACACGACTTGAATGACTACTCATGTAACAGCCAGTGTCGTAGTCAAATATATCGTAGGAAAATATAAGACACCTAGAAAATTTTTCTTTCTTTATGTTTATGAAATATGTGTGTACTAGAAAGTCCACAAATGTTAATAAGTACTTGTAATACGGAACGTTATGAAGAGGAGGGAAGCCTTCACATTTTTTCTGCGATCAGCTGGGAGATGCCTTTCTGTTTCGTATCGTCCTTTGTTCTTCAGCTTTCTCTTTGTTAGCAGGTATGCATCTGTCCTGTTAGTTCTTAAGAACCATGAATAAGGGGCCATTGAAAAGTCCGTGCAAAAATAAATACTGCATACATGTTTGGGCAAACCATTTTTATTTTCAACATTGTCTCCTATTATACATATACGCTTCGTCCAACGCTGTTCTAATTTGTTGATCCCTTCCGAATAATAGGAATTGTCCAAGTCTGCAAAATAGCTAATAGTTGCTGTAATCACCTCCTCGTTTGAATAAAATCTTTGTCCTGCCAGCAATTTCTACAGTTTGGGGAACAAATACTAGTCCGAGGGAACCAAGTTTAGAGAATATGGAGGGTGGGGGATTTGAAACGTGTTGGAATCCTATTTCCATTAGTTTTGCGACCACAACTGCTTAGGTATGTGCTGGTGCATTTTCGTGATCGAAAAGTACGGTTCAATAACGCTGAATAACATTCACCTGCAATAGTTTTACCCTTTTCCACATAGTCGATGAGGATTATCCCTTGAGATTACCCAAAGACAGTCTCCATAATCTTTCCGGCCAAAGGAGTTGTCTTCGCCTATTTTGGTGCAGATTCTCCCTCGGTACCCATTGTTGAGATTCTTGTTTGGTCTCAGGGGTATAGTAATGTATCCTTGTCTCATCCACAGTGACAAAACGACGCTCAAAGTCCTGCGGATTCTTCAGAACAGCTGTGGCCACTACTAAAATTTTGAAATCACTTATAAACTGTTATAAGCGAAGGCCCAGAGTCACCGTAATGTTTATCAAGCTTCTCTTTAGTCTCCTGAGGCGTTTTGCCATCCATAAAGTAATGTTTAATCACCACACGAAATTATTTTTCGCCCATTTTTTGACAGTCACTCGACCTCCTTGATTCACACGAATGCCTAACAGAAAAAAATACCAATATGACTGACACTTGGTGTGCGTTCTTTCCAAAGATGCTACTAACTAAACATGACCTCGATAGGCGCCGGTATGGCATCTCTCGGACTTTGCACAGACTCTTCAAACGCAACCTCGTATTTAAGTATATTTAAATTAATACCTTTCAGATGTATTAATTTAACAAACTAAACATATCTCTTTGTATTAATGATTTATGAGATTTGTATACCGCTATTCGTGAAAGAAATGCAAAACTGCTGACGTGGAACCCCTCCGCCATTGGTGTGATCCAAATACTGTTCAGCAACTTATCAGATTTTTTATGGTGCAACAAAGAACCTACAGTCTTTAAGTAACGAAGTCCAATACTCAATTAACTATACAGCATAATTCTATTGAGCGATCGCGTTATGCACTTGCCTTATGAAATTAACATTGGAACCACATCTGTAACGTTGCGTTTCTCTCGAATACAAACCTGGGGTAACAGGAAATCACATCAGGAATCAACAAGCACTGCTCAGTTAATTTCAATTGACAATACTGTGTTGACCACCTACTGGTAAGTAGTAAGTGATCACGACTAATTTCTTTACATTCTCCATCTTCCTTCCACCTCCGCAAGCAGGCAAGGTAACAGTTACAGCTCACTACTTGCACTGGATCATCCACCTTCGAGAGAGGTTGTTGCTAATGTCGGATAGGTTCAAATGGTTCAAATGACTCTGAGCACTACGGGACTTAACATCTATGGTCATTAGTCCCCTAGAACTTAGAACTACTTAAACATAACTAGCCTAAGGACATCACACAACACCCAGTCATCACGAGGCAGAGAAAATCCCTGACCCCGCAGGGAATCGAACCCGGAGGTCGGATGGGGACCATGGTTGCAGATTAACGTCATACAAGAGACACTTCTTTTTACAACAACAAAATATACAAGAACTGCTAACTCAGTTCGTTGCATCGGCCAACAGGGTGAGATAAATAGCTTTTCCCATGCGAGAATGAGAAGCGCTTTTAATTTAGCGCAATATAGAAACGTCTTTTTCCATGTCTACAGCAGAGAGCGCTGAATCACACGAGATCTACCTTATTCATGAGTTGTCCCAGTAAATAACTTTCAAAATTGTGCACCAGAAGCCTACCTCTCCCTCCCACCCCCTTCCTCAATGTTGTTGATGTGGTCTTCAGTCTGAAGTATGGTTTGATGCAGCTGCCCAAGCTAGCCTATTCTGTGCGAGCCTCTTCAGCGCTGCACAGCTAATTCCATGTGCATCAGTTTGATCCTGCTACTTTAATTCAAGACTATGTCCCCCTCTACAATTTAAACACCCTCCCCTCCCCAATACCCACATATACACACTTCTCTCCATTACCAAACAGACAAGTAATTGACGCCTCAGGATATACCCTAGCCCGCAGCTCGTGTTCGTGCGGTAGCGTTCTCGTTTCCCACGACCGGGTTCCCGGGTTCGATTCCCGGCGATGTCAGGGATTTTCTCTGCCTCGTGATGACTGGGTGTTATGTGATGTCCTTAGGTCAGTTAGGTTTAAGTAGTTCTAAGTTCTAGGAGGCTGATTGCCATAGATTTTAAGTCCCATAGTGCTCAGAGCCAGCCATATGCCCTATGAAACGAAGTTATCATGCCCACCTGATGCGTCGGTTCCATAACACTCGCAGTCTTCAGCACTCACTATGGAGGAAAATGCACCACAGAATGTTCCAGTTTGTTCTTCAGGTAAGTGTAGGACTAACAGTGAAGTTGTTGTGAGCAGCCATCGATCATCATCCCGACAACAATCCACTACCTCAGTTCAGAGCTCCACGTATACAGTTCATCCATCCTGGACTCCACATTTTGATGTCTGAAGTGTGTGTTATTTCTAAATTTGAGTCCAGGGGAACCTTACCAGCCACTCTCCCGGCAGACGATGACTCTTGACTACCTCAGGGTTGCAGTTTCGTCGACACACTATATCAGTATGCCGTTGTCCCACCTGAGTGGCCGAGCGGTTCTAGGCGGTTCAGTCTGCAGCCGCACGACCTCTAAGGTCGCAGTTTCGAATCCTGCCTCGGGCATGGATGTGTCTGATGTCCGTAGGTTAGTTAGGTTTAAGTATTTCTAAATTCTAGGGCAATGATGACCTCAGAAGATACGTCCCATAGTGCTCAGAGCACTTTGAAGCCAAGTAAGCAGTGGGTGAGTGCACTAACTGTTGTATATTACCCCCTACGTGTATCACGTTGAGTCAGTGCATCTTTTAGCAGCTATTCAGTTCTGTTTTAATGTGTGACACGTGTCAAGTAAACTCAGACTGTGTTCTGAGGATGTGTAAATATGATCTTCATTTTTAGCTATCATCAGTGATTGGGGCTCATTGTCTGGAAGTGTATAAGTTGTTAACCATGCGTAGCTTCTTAGGAGGGGAATATGACTTTTGTCGAGAAGTCGGAGTTTTGTGGTAATTTTCGCCATTTTGAATGGGCAATGTATTTCATTTTGAGCAATAAATGTGGCTCATTGCGTTTAAGCGCGTAAAAGTAGTAGTCATGATTAGCCTCTCAAGCGAAAAAGTTAAGTTACAGTAGGTGTTAGCATAGAATTACTGTAGATTAAGTGTTCTTGTCGTTGTATTGTTTTGTTCTCCTCGTTTGTTGTTTGCATGGTCAGTGGGGGACCTCCTAGCGGAGAGGTTGCAAATTTCTGCAGCCTGGACCAGATGTGGAGGGAAGTGCATATGCCGACAATTTTTGTGTCTTACTGAGTGCATCTGTCGACAGTAATTTTATTGTAGATACTTAGGAGGTGAAATTGAAATCTATCAATATGGCTGACTGTATTGCAGATGTTTTGGGTACTGAAATGGTACAAACGCATTCAGTATTTCCGAAGGCCGCAGTTTCGGCACCATATTTGACGGCACTGCCTCCTCATAAGGTGGGAGGAGAAGAGAGAGGAAATGTGTTTGCAAGGTTTATGATCGGGCCGACAAGGCTTGTGCCAGTGGATCAGGAGATTGACAAAGTGACAACACTTGCAGTGTAATGCGAGATGGAGTCGAAGGCTGCTGTGCAATCCCAGGGATAGACCTTCTCCTCGTTTGCCGAAACTGGCTTTCGATGACGTGCAGTGGAACTCTGGGGAAGAATGTTAAAGACTGGGGAAAGCTGTCACCACTGAAATATCGTCGCAAAATTCGTTTGTTATGATAGGACAAATGTGGGCAAAATAACTAATGTTTAATTTGTATGATATAGTGCCGCAAGGAACTGGGAAGTTGCTTTAGGTGACCGAAGGTGTTGCTAACTTATACGATTCTAGACTTCGTCACTAGGTATGGAATATTCGTTGAGTACGCAGCGCCCAGTGATTGAGAGCACTTCCCCTGTCAATACTCACATTGAGTCATTATCTGAATTCCGTCCTCGTGGCGGGGAGTTCGCATTTCTTGTCTGTAGAATACAGAGAGAAAAATATAGTGTTGTTGTTGTTGTTGTTGTTGTCTTCAGTCCTGAGACTGGTTTGATGCAGCTCTCCATGCTACTCTATCCTGTGCAAGCTGCTTCATCTCCCAGTACCTACTGCAACCTACATCCTTCTGAATCTGCTTAGTGTACTGATCTCTCGGTCTCCCTCTACGATTTTTACCCTCCACGCTGCCCTCCAATGCTAAATTTGTGATCCCTTGATGCCTCAAAACATGTCCTAACAACTGATCCCTTCTTCTAGTCAAGTTGTGCCACAAACTTCTCTTCTCCCCAATCCTATTCAATACCTCCTCATTAGTTACGTGATCTATCCACCTTATCTTCAGTATTCTTCTGTAGCACCACATTTCAAAAGCTTCTATTCTCTTCTTGTCCAAACTAGTTATCGTCCATGTTTCACTTCCATACATGGCTACACTCCAAACAAATACTTTCAGAAACGACTTCCTGATACATAAATCTATATTTGATGTTAACAAATTTCTCTTCTTCAGAAACGCTTTCCTTGCCATTGCCAGTCTACATTTTATATCCTCTCTACTTCGACCATCATCAGTTATTTTACTTCCTAAATAGCAAAACTCCTTTACTACTTTAAGTGTCTCATTTCCTAATCTAATTCCCTCAGCATCACCCGATTTAATTTGACTACATTCCATTATCCTCGTTTTGCTTTTGTTAATGTTTATCTTATATCCTCCTTTCAAGACACTGTCCATTCCGTTCAACTGCTCTTCCAAGTCCTTTGCCGTCTCTGACAGAATTACAATGTCATCGGCGAACCTCAAAGTTTTTACTTCGTCTCCATGAATTTTAATACCTACTCCAAATTTTTCTTTTGTTTCCTTTACTGCTTGCTCAATATACAGATTGAATAACATTGGGGAGAGGCTACAACCCTGTCTCACTCCTTTCCCAACCACTGCTTCCCTTTCATGCCCCTCGACTCTTATAACTGCCATCTGGTTTCTGTACAAATTATAAATAGCCTTTCGCTCCCTGTATTTTTTACCCCTGCCACCTTTAGAATTTGAAAAAGAGTATTCCAGTCAACATTGTCAAAAGCTTTCTCTAAGTCTACAAATGCTAGAAACGTAGGTTTGCCTTTTCTTAATCTTTCTTCTAAGATAAGTCGTAAGGTCAGTATTGCCTCACGTGTTCCAACATTTCGACGGAATCCAAACTGATCCTCCCCGAGGTCTGCATCTACCAGTTTTTCCATTCGTCTGTAAAGAATTCGCGTTAGTATTTTGCAGCCGTGGCTTATTAAACTGATAGTTCGGTAATTTTCACATCTGTCAGCACCTGCTTTCTTTGGGATTGGAATTATTATATTCTTCTTGAAGTCTGAGGGTATTTCGCCTGTCTCATACATCTTGCTCACCAGCTGGTAGAGTTTTGTCATGACTGGCTCTCCCAAGGCCGTCAGTAGTTCTAATGGGATGTTGTCTACTCCGGGGGCCTTGTTTCGACTCAGGTCTTTCAGTGCTCTGTCAAACTCTTCACGCAATATTGTATCTCCCATTTCGTCTTCATCTACATCCTCTTCTATTTCCATAATATTGTCCTCAAGTACATCGCCCTTGTATAAACCTTCTATATACTCCTTCCACCTTTCTGCCTTCCCTTCTTTGCTTAGAACTGGGCTGCCATCTGAGCTCTTGATATTCATACACGTGGTTCTCTTCTCTCCAAAGGTCTCTTTAATTTTCCTGTAGGCAGTATCTATCTTACCCCTAGTGAGATAAGCTTCTACATCCTTACATTTGTCCTCTAGCCATCCCTGTTTAGCCATTTTGCACTTCCTGTCGATCTCATTTTTGAGACGTTTGTATTCCTTTTTGCCTGCTTCATTTACTGCATTTTTATATTTTCTCCTTTCATCAATTAAATTATCATTTATTATTATCAATGGACACCGCTTGGAAGAGCTACAAAAACACTTATGTTTTAAAAGATATAAAAGAAACGATATGGTATAAGAATTACAGAAATCGAATAGCATACATAACGTAAAAGGTTCTTTCATCAGCGTATTATCAGTTTCTTCATTTTCCCTTCTCAGAGAGCTTCTTGCACAAAGACATTCTAACATTATTCATCAATTAAATATAGTGTTAGGTTGTACTAAATAATAAGTCCTTTCCATGGCACTATCTATTCCATTCAAATGTTATTCCAAGTTCTTTGCTGTCTCTGACAGGACTGCAGTGTCACCGGTAAACTTAAAAATGGTTATTTCTTCTTCCTAATATTTAATTCTGTTTACAAATTTGTCCTTGTATACTTTACTGATTGTTCGTTGAAGATGTTGAATAGCATCTAGTGTAGGCTATCTGAATGTCTCACTCCCATCTTCCCACTGCACAACTAGAAATCCACTGGATGGAGTAGAAGAATTTATGTGCTTCAACAAGAAATGTTCTTTGATGGGGTGGGGCTCTGAAATAAATGTCCAGTCTCATTACTCCTCTCTTTTCTTTTATCTCAGGACAGCAAAATTCATTTTTAAGTACATATATGGTAAGAATTCAAATTTTAATTTAGGACAACATGGATTCCCAAGAATTCAAATGTTACCAGTTTTGGAGGAACAAGTAGGAATGAGCGTCTCTCCTATTTCAGAAAATTTAATTTGATTTTTGTAACTTCCAGAAGAGCAGAGTACACTGAGATAACAATTTCTAGATCGAAAGGTAAGCCATATCCGTTCGAACCCACAAGCGAGAACAAAGAGAAAAGACGGTTGGAGATGCAGTGAAGCGGAATGTCGTTAGAGTGTATTCTGGGATTGGAGAAGTATGAGGAAGGAAAAGTATTGTATCCTTTTCATGCCTTTTCGCCTCTTATGTTGAGATACCATATTTAAATGACGAATGGTCGCCAGAGGAATGTTTCTACCTCACAGCATCTCGGGACAAATAGCTTTATATCTACGTATAATTTGAGGAGTTTATGTAAAAGTCCAAATTCACAATCCTCTCTGTCCTGGGGGGCCTGACTCAAATGCTTTAACATTGTCATTGTCCATGCCAACAGAAGGTGCAGTGTAAGCTATTTCCCCAGTTCTAATTCCTTGGACACCGCTTGGAAGAGCTACAAAAACACTTATGTTTTAAAAGATATAAAAGAAACGATATGGTATAAGAATTACAGAAATCGAATAGCATACATAACGTAAAAGGTTCTTTCATCAGCGTATTATCAGTTTCTTCATTTTCCCTTCTCAGAGAGCTTCTTGCACAAAGACATTCTAACATTGTCAACTGCTTATTCCAGGCAGTATCGTTAGACTGGCTCAGTGACCTATCAAGAGCAGGAAGGTTGAAGGAAGATAGAGAATGTAAAGAATATCGTCGTGGTACCTACCACTCACCAGCAGGTAGTCAGCTCAGTATTGTCAATGGAAATTAACTGAGCAGTGCTTGTTGATTGTTGTTGTGATTTACTGTTACTCCTAGTTTGTGTTCGAGAGAAACGCAAACTTAAAGATGTGGTTCCAATGTTATTTTCATAAGGCAAGTGCATAACACGGTCGGTCTATCGAATTATGCTGTATAGTTAAATGAGTATCGGACTTCGTTTAATAAAGACTGTAGGTTGTTTGGTGCACCACAAAAGATCTGATAAATTGATAATCAGTATTTGGATCACACCAATGGCGGACGGGCTCCACGTCAGCAGTTTGAAATTGGTTCAAAAGGCTCTGAGCACTATGGCACTTAACATCTGAGGTCATCAGTCCCCTAGAACTGAGAACTACTTAAACCTAACTACCCTAAAGTCATCACACACATCCATGCCCGAGGCAGAATTCCAACTTGCGACCGTAGCAGTCGCACAATCCCGGACTGAAGCCCCTAGAACCGCTCAGCCACCACGGACGGGCTCAGCAGTTTTGCATTTCTTTCATGAATAACTGTATGCAAAGCTGATAAAGACATTAATACAAAGAGATATGTTTAGTTTGTTAAATTAATACATCTGAAAGGTATTAATTTAAATTTACTTGAATACGAGGGACGTTTTAAAAGTCTCTGCAAATTCCGAGAGATTAGACCACCGTCGCCTTTAGAGGTCATGTTTAGTTAGTAGCATCTTTGGAAAGAACACACACCAAGTTTCAGTCATATTGGTCTATTCCCTTGTGTTTGGCACCCGTGTGAATCAAGGAAGTCGAGTGATTGTCAAAAAATGGACGAAAAAGAATTTCGTGTGGTGATTTTATATTACTTTATGAAAGGAGAAACGCCTCAGGAGACTAAAGAGAACCTTGGTAAACATTATGGTCACTCTGCGCCTTCGCTTAGATCAGTTTATAAGTGATTTAAAAAATTTTAGAAGTGGACATATGGGCACAAGTGATGCTGAACGTTCTGGACGCCCTGTGGAGGTTACCACCCCAGAAATCATTGATAAAATCCATAATATGGTAAGGGATGACAGAAGGGTTGAGGTGCGTGAGACTGCTAGTTGTATGGGCATATCGAATGAACGGGTACATAATATTTTGCGTGAACATTTGGATATGAGGAAGCTATCCACAAGATGCGTTCAGCCATTGCTCACGCTTGACCAAAAATGGAATCGTGTGAAGTGTTGCAAGGATGGTTTGCAGCTGTTCAGAAGAATCCGCAGGACTTTGAGCGTCGTTTGGTCACTGTGGATGAAACATGAATACATTACTATACTCCTGAGACCAAACAATAATCTAAACAATAGGTTACCAAGGGAGAATCTGGACCAAAAAAGGTGAAGACCATTCCTTCGGCCATACAGGTTATGTCGACTGTCTCTTAGCATTCGCAATGGATAATCCTCATCGACAATCTGGAAAAGGGTAAACTACTACATGTGAATATTATTTATTATTATAGGACCGTCCTTTTCCATCATGACAGTGTACCAGCAAAACCCTAAGCAATTCTGCTGGCAAAATTAATGGAAATAAGATTCCAGCTCGTTTCCCATACCCCGTATTCCCCAGACTTGGCTCCCTCGGACTACTATTTGTTCCCCAATTTGAAGAAATGTCTGGCGAGACAAAGATTTTATTCAAACGAGGAGGTGATGGCAGCAACTATTAGCTATAATGAAGACTTAGACAATTCCTATTATTCGGAATGGATCTAGAAATTAGAACAGCGCTGGACGAGGTGTATATGTCTAAAAGGGGACTATGTAGAAAAATAAAAAATGTTTATCACAAAAACATAAGCAGTTTTTATTTTTTTACGGACTTTTCAAACGCCACTCGTATATTCGCGGTACTTAAGAGCTAACAAGATGGATGCTTACAAAGCGAATGCTGAAGAACAAAGGACGATACGAAACAGGAAGGCATCTCCGAGCCGATCGCAGGAAAATGTGAAGGCTTCTCTGTTCTTCATTGTTGTAAAATGTATTACATGTACTTATTAACATTTGTGGACTTTCTGGTACACACATATTTCATAAACATAACGAAAGAAAAATTTTCTTGGTGTCCTACATTTTCCTGCTATATATTTGACTATGATACTCGCTGGTACATGAGTAGTCATTCATTTCGTGTACAACAAGATTACTTCAGTTCAGGATGTGTCTGCCTGTGGGAATTGATGCAGCCACTGCTGGAGTGACGTCGTAGTTGCTTGTATGATGTCAATCGGACGGTGACAATGCTGATAGTGACCTCTGGTTTTGCAGTTTGCAACAGAGGTGGGCATCGAATCGCGGCCCGCCCAGGATTTTAGCCATCACAGCCGTGCTAGCCTTGCCTAGAGCAGCCGGTTCAGCTCGGGCAGTGGTATGGAGGTCCGACGCGCCGCACGGTGCTGAGTCATGCGGCCCCAGTTTGCTACAGCAATCTCCGGCCGAGCGAGTCCCTGACGTCACCCCAAGGGCCGAGCAGTGCTGTTGCGAAACAAGTTGTATGCCACGGGCTAAGAAGCGTCGCGTATGGAGACGCAGCCTACTGGCCGCGGACTCACAGCTCCGCACTGCGCGAGGCTCTGACGTCACTGCATCATGACTTGCGCAAGCGGTGGCGTGCTGTGGCCTATGTGCTGTTGGTAGCACTGACCGCAGCTTTGAGCTACGGGCTGCGGGCGGTTAGTAGAGTAGAGCTTAGTTCAATGTTCATATGTTTGTGAAATCTTATGGGACTTAACTGCTAAGGTCATCAGACCAAACACCATTTCGTCAGATGCATATTCCCACATTGTAAACCAGAAAAGGGGGTGGCACCGCCGTAACGACGACACAGCAGAAAGGCGTTGTTAGGCCAGATACTACAAATCCAATCAACAGACTTCCTCTGATCTACATGATTGGATGCTGTGATTTGCGAAGCAAGAACGCTCTGTCCCAACATAAATTACCATTACTTACAGTCAAAGGTGTCTCAGTCTGGTAGCTACTACTTACGAGAAGAGGTGTATGCCACTCCTCGAGGCGACATGATGCCACAAGCAACCACCACGAGATATGGCCTCCAATACCTGTGGGTCCCTGCTGCAGGTTTTAAGATCAGTTTTGTGGGCTTAGCATCTTGCAGCCAGTGGGCCAACTACCAGGTGCAACCAGCTTTCCGCTATAGAGGGCAGTCGTTTGAGACCATGGCCAGCTGTTGCCTCAGTTCCTTAACACTCGCTGTCTTCAGCATGCACTATGGAGCACGTTGCACCACAGCATGTTCCTGTTTGTTCTACAGTAAAATGTATGACTAACAGTGAAGTATTTATGAACAGCCATGGATGATCATCATGACAACAATCCACCACCTCAACTGAGACCTCCACGTGTAGAGGTCATCCAACCTGAACCTCTACATTTTGATGTCAGAAGTGCGTGTCACCTCTATATTTCAGTGAGAGAGGAACCTTACCACACAACCTATGTGGAGACGATGCCTACCGATTTCCTCATCGTTGCACTTTCTTTGACACACAGCATCAGTGAGCAGTGCCTGAGTGCACTGACTGTTCTATTTTTTCCCCTTCGAGTATCACGTCGCGTCAGTGCACCTTTTAGCAGCTTTTCAGTTCTGTTTTCATGTGTGACATGTGTCAAGTAAACTCAGACTGTGTTCTGAGGATATGTAAAGATGAGCGTTATTTTTGTCTATCATCATTGCGTGGGGCTCATTGTCTGGAAGTGTATAAGGTGTTAACCATGCGTAACCTCTTAGGAGGGAAAGATGAGTTTTGTCGAGAAGTCGGAGTTTTGTGGTAGTTTTCGCCGTTTCTAATATGCAATGTATGTCATTTTGAGCAATAAATGTGGCTCACTACTTTTAATCAAGTAAAGTAGTAGTCATGAGTAGCCGCTGAATGAGAGAAGTTAAATTACGGTAAGTGTTAGGATAGAATTAAATTAAGTGTCCTTGTCGTCGTACTATTTCGTTCTCCTCGCTTGTTGTTTGCTTAATTAGTGAGAAGAGGAGGGAAGTTCATGTGCCGATGATTTTTGTGTCTTCCAGAGTGCAACTGCCGACAGCAATTTTATTGTAGATACTTAGGAGGGTCTTTACATGGTCGATGTTCTCGAGGACAATATTATACAAATGGAAGAGAATGTACATGAACATGAAATAAGAGATATGAGACTACGTGAAGAGTTTAACAGAGCACTGAAAGACCTAAGTCGAAACAAGATCCCAGGAGTAGAAAACACCCCATTAGAACTAATGACAGCCTTGGGAGAGTTAGGCCTATCAAAACTCTATCACCTAGTGAACAAGATGTATGAGACAGGCGAAATACCCTCAGACATCAAGAAGAATATAATAATTCCAATCCCAAAGAAAGCAGGTGTTGACAGATGTGAAAATTACCCAACCAGCAGTTTAATAAACCACGGCTGCAAAATACTAACACTAATTCTTCACAGACGAATGGGTGAACTGTTAGAAACCTCGGGGAAGTTCAGTTTGGATTCCGTAGAAATATTGGAACACATGAGACAATACTGACGCTACGACTTATCTTAGAATAAAGATTAAGGAAAGGCAGCTTACGTTTCTAGCATTTGTAGACTTAGAGAAAACTTTTGTTAATGCTGACTGGAATACTCTCTTTCTGGGGTGTCAGGTGAAAAGTACAGAGAGCGAATTGCTATTTTCAATTTGTACAGAAACCAGATAGCTCTTATAAGAGACGAGGGGCATGAAAGGGGAGCAGTGGTTGGGAAGGGTGTGAAACAGGGTTGTAAGCCTATCCCCGAAGTTTTTCAATCTGCATATAGAGCAAGCAGTAAAGGAAACAAAAGAAAAATTCGGAGCAGGAATTAAAATCCATGGAGAAGAAATAAAAACTTTGAGGTTCGCCGATGACATTGTAATTCTGTCAGAAACACCAAAGGACCTGGAAGAGCAGCTGAATGGAATGGACAATGCCTTGAAAGGAAGATATAAGATGAACATCAACAGAAGTAAAACGAGGATAATTGAATGCAGTCCAATTAAATCGGGTGATGCTGTGGGAATTAGATTAGGAAATGAGAGGCTTAAAGTAGTAAATAAGTTCTGCTATTAGGGGAGCAAATGATGATGATAGTCGAAGTAGAGTGGATATAAAATGTAGACTGGCAATGGCAAGGCAAGCGTTTCCGAAGAAGAGAAATTTGTTAACATCTAGTATAGATTTCAGTGTCAGAAAGTCGATTCTGAAAGTATTTGTATGGAGTGTAGCCATGTATGGAAGTGAAACATGGACGATAAATAGTTTGGACAAGAAGAGAATAGGAGCTTTCGAAATGTGGTGCTACAGAAGCATTCCGAAGATCAGATGGGTAGATCACATTACTAATGAGGAGGTACAGAGTTGATTAAAGAGAAGAGAAATTTGTGGCACAACTTGACTAGAAGAAGGGATCGGTTGGTACAGTATATTCTGAGGCATCAACGGGTCGCCAATGTAGTATTGGAGGGTAGCGTGAAGGGTAAAAATGGAGCATTAAATGGAGCAGCAGAATTTATGTGTTTCAACAAGATTTATTCTTTGATGGGGAAGGGCTATGATATCTCATTACTCCTGACTTCATTTTACCGGAGGACAGCAAAATTCATATTTAAGTGCATATATGGCGAAAAATCAAACTCTGATTTAGGACAAGATAGATTCCCAAGGATTCACATGTTACCAGTTGTGAAGAAACATTTAGGAACGAGCGTCTCTCCTATTTCAGAACATTAATTGTTATTTTTGTAACTCCCAGATGAACAGAGTACATTGAGACAACTATTTCTAGATCGAAAGGTAAGCCGCTTCCGTTCGAACCCACTAGCGAGAACAAACAGAAAAGACGGTTGGAGATGCAGTAAAGGAAAATGTCGTTAGAGTGTATTGTGGGATTGCAAAAGTATGAGGAAGGGTAACTATTGTATCCTTTTCATGACTTTATACCTCTTATCTTCAGATATCATTTTTCAATGACGAATGATGGCCAGAGGAAGTTGCTACCTAACAGTATCTCTGAACAAATAGCTTTCATATAACTACAATTTAAGACGTTTATGTAAAAGTCCGATTTCACAAGTTTCTCTGTCCTGGGGCGCCTGGCTCAAATGCTTTTGTATTGCCATCGTCCATGTCAAGAGAAGGTGCAGTGTAGGTAATTTCTCATCAGCGTATTATCAGTTCCTTCATTTTGGGCTATTTCTCCCTTCTCATAGAGCTTCTTGTACGAAGACATTCTAACATTGTCAGCTGCTTATTCCAGCAAGTATCGTAAGCTTAGCTCAGTGATCCATCAAGTACATTAAGAAGACCACTTTCGTCATGTAAGTGATGTGTTATTTCGGCGCAGTCAAAAGACCATGAACGTATGGATAATTAACGCATGTATACTCGGCATCAAAATTATTTCATAGCCCCGTTTTTAGCATGTGGCAGGAACAATTCAGTCGTGAATAATCGCGCAGTGAGTGTCACGAAAAAAATGAAGGTATCCCATCACTCCACTAAACACTGCTCTTTTCACCGCTCGTAGCCCGTAGCTCGCAACTGCGGTCAGTGCTACCAACAGTTCGTAGGTGCAGCACACCAGACCTTGCACACGGCACTGGTGCAGTGACGTCACAGTCTCGCTCAGTGCGCAGCAGTGAGGCCGCGGCTCGTGGGCTGCGTCTTAATTTGCAACTCGGCTTCTTCCGCAACAGCACTGCTCGGCCCTTGGGGTGACGTCAGGGACTCGCTCTGCTCGAGACTGCTGTAGCCCTGTGCGGCCACACGACTCTGCACCGTGCGGCCCGTCAGACCTCCATGCCGCTGCCCTGGCTGACTCGGCAGCGCTAGGCAAGGCTAACACGGATGCCATGGCTATGCTCCTGGACAGGCCGCGCCACGATGCCCACCTCTGTTGCAAACTGCACAACCAGAGCTCGCTCTGAGCCGGTTGTCACAGTCCAATTGACACCATACAAGCCAACTGCAGTGTCATTCCAGCAGTGGCTGCATCAATTCCCACGGGCAGACACGTCCCTGAACTGTACCTTGTTGTACACGACTTGAATGACTACTCATGTACCAGCCAGTATCGTAGTCAAGTACAGGGTGTAACAAAAAGGTACGGCCAAACTTACAGGAAACATTCCTCACACACAAAGAAAGAAAATATGTTATGAGGACATGTGTCCGGAAACGCTACTTTCCATGTTAGAGCTCATTTTAGTACTTCTCTTCAAATCACATTAATCATGGAATTTCAGTACACAGCAACAGAACGTACCAGCGTGGCATCAAACACATTGTTACAGGAAATGTTCAAAATGTCCTCTGTTAGCGAGGATACATGCATCCACCCTCCGTCGCATGGAATCCCTGATGCGCTGATGCAGCGCTGGAGAATGGCGTATTGTATCACAGCGGTCCACAATACGAGTACGAAGAGTCTCTACATTTGCTACCGGGGTTGCATAGACAAGAGCTTTCAAATGCCCCCATAAATGAAAGTCAAGAGTGTTGAGGTCAGGAGAGCTTGGAGGCCATGGAATTGGTCCGCCTCTACCAATGCATCGGTCACCGAATCTGTTGTTGAGAAGCGTACGAACACTTCGACTGAAATGTGCAAGAGCTCCATCGTGCATGAACCACATGTTGTGTCGTACTTGTAAAGGCACATGTTCTAGCAGCACAGGTACAGTATCCAGTATGAAATCATGATAACGTGCTCCATTGAGCGTAGGTGGACGAAACTAAAATGAGATCTAACATGGAAATTAAGCGTTTCCGGACACATGTCCACATAACATCTTTTCTTTATTTTAGTGTGAGGATTGTTTCCTGAAAGTTTGGCCGTACCTTTTTGTAACACCCTGAATATCGTAGGAAAATGTAAGACACCAATAAAAATTTTCTTTTTTTATGTTTATGAAATATGTGTTTACCAGAGAGTCCACAAATGTTAATCAGTACATATAATACTCTCTATGATAATAAAGAACAGAGAACCCTTCACATTTTGTCTTCAACAAGCTAGGAGATGCCTTCCTGTTTCGTATCGTCCTTTGTTCTTCAGCTTTCGCTATGTAAGCATCTATTTTGTTAGCTCTTAAAAGCCATGAATATATTTAAGTACATTTTAATGAATACTTTTCAGATGTACTAATTTAACAGACTAAACGTATCTCTTTGTATTAGTATCTTTATCCGCATTGTGTACAGCTATTCGTGAAAGAAATGCAAATCTGATGACGTGGAGCCCGTCCGCCATTAGTGTCATCCAAATTCAGATTAGCAATTTATCAGATCTTTTATGGTGCTCCAACGAACCTGCAGTCTTTCTGAAACGAAGTCCGATTCTCAGTTAACTATACAGCATAATGCTATTGACCGATCATGTTATGCACTTCCCTTATGACTATTACATTCGAGCCATACTTGTAACTTTGCGTTTCTCTCGAACACCAACCTGGGTTAATAGCAATTAACAACAGGAATCAACAAGCAACCCTTGGTTAATTTAATTGACAATACTGAGTTGACTACCTGCTGGAAAGTGGTTGGTGATCACGACTATTTTCTTTGCAGTCTCTATCTTCCTTCCACCTTCGCAAGCAGGCAAGGTAACAGTTACAGGTCACAACTTCCATTCGCTCATCCACCTTCCCGAGACGTTGTTGCTATTGTTGGATGGGGACCACTTATACTTTGGTCACTCCACGTGTGGTTGCAGTTTTAACGTCATACCAGAGACACTTATGTTTGCAACAACAAAATAATACAAGAAACGCTACATCGGTTGGTTGTATCGGCCAACAGTGTGAGATAAACATGTTTTCTCATACCATAATTAGCAGCGCCGTTAGTTTAGAGCAATATAGAAATTCTTTTTCCATGTCTACAGCCGAGAGCGCTGAATCACACGAGATCTACCTTACTCGTGAGTTCTCCCAGAAAAGAACTATCAAAATTGTGAAACAGAAGCGTACATCTCTCTCCCTTCCCTTCCCAAATGTTGTTGTTGTGGTCTTCAGTCTGAAGACTGGTTTGATGCAGCTTCCCAAGCTAGTCTATTATGTGCAAGCCTCTTCAGCACTGCACAGCTAATGCAGTGTACATCATTATGGACTTGCGAACTGTATTCACGACTTTGTCTCCCTCTACAATTTTAACCGCCCCCCCCCCCCCCTCTCCTCAGCACCCACATATACACACTTTTCTCCATTACCAAACTGACAATTCTTTGATGCCTCAGGATATGCCCTATGAAAGGAAGTTGTGCCATAAATCCCTTGTTTTCCCCTGTTCGACACAGTATCTTCTAATCAGTTATTCGATCTTCAGTTCCACCGCTATTTTTCAGCGCTACTGAGTAAAATTGTGATGTTGTCATGGCTGTTGCAAAAGATCTTAGGAGTTGGCCAGCTCAGAGCCGACCAAACACCATTACGTCAGATGCAGCAATGCCACTGGCAGATTTCCACATTGTGCTCCAGGAAAGGGGCTGGCACCGCCATAACGACGACGCAGCAGAAAGGCGTTGGTAGGCCAGTGTTGTGTACATAGTTCCGCGTAGTTAGCGGGTACACAACTTTCCCACTAGAGTGTGCCCTACTAAGCACAACAGCGCAGGCGCAGTGCTCGTCCGTCTCCGCACTACGATTTCGCGTTGCCTTAGAGACGGACCAAATTCTGCTTCCGCTGATCCGCGTATTAATGTGTAACGCAGCCAATGTGATTACTGCTAATGTAGAACCTTTTCTCCTCGCGGATCACACTCACGCAGTGATACTTGAATGGGTGAGGTATTATAACGATTGTACAGACCTCCGATTAGTCAGTCTGCATTAGTCTGTACGAGTCTGCATTAGTCTGTACCAGTCTACAGTCAAGTTTCAGTCTGGGCCTAATAAAATTATCATATTCCTGTACATAGCCATGAAGATAAATGCATAGACACTTTGTCAAGTATCAGAGATATGTGAGAATAAGATTAACGTACCAAGACCAAAGGAACTTCAGATTGTCAGTTGTAAACAGCATCCAGAATCAAGTTACGTAATATCTATGCTTTTTATTATTTTAATAAATATGTGTGAAAAATGATTAAGTTCTGTTTAAAGCTGGTCACCGTCAATCTGCTACTCTAAGGGCGCAAGTGGCATTTCTATCGTCTGACCTAACGGCAGAAGATAAACACGCCATGATAAGACACGAGACACATTGCTCTACTTCGTTAGAGCGACAAGTCAAATAATCTGATGGTGTGTGTACCGAAGGTCTTACAGTCCGCACACCACATTGGCGACGAGGTGACCGTTTAGAAGGCAATGGTATTATCGAACCTGTCACAAGTAGCGCCTGGGCAACACTAATCGTTGTAATAGAAAAGCCCAATGGATCGTTACGTATCTGTGGAGATTTCAAGAATACTTTCAATTCACAGTGCATTATAGGTACATACTGATGTATAAATTAGCAGAGGGTGTGTATTTCGCCAAACTGGATTTAAAGGAAGCATATCTGCAGATCCCTTTAGACAAAGATAAACAGAAGTTTATGGTAATAAATACTCCATATGGATTGTACAGATACAAGAGCTTACCATTTCGTATCGCTAGCGCACCAAGCATTTTTCAACGTTACTATGAACAATTAATTAGGCACTGTCTTAACTCAGTTAACTATATCGATGACATAATCGTCCCAGGAAAATCTCCACAAGATTTACTAGGTAACCTGGGTGAACTGTTCATGGTTCTCAGAAAGGCCAATCTCAGGTGCAACAAGGAGAAACGTATATTTTTTGTCAAGAAAATTCAGTATTTACGACATATATTGTCAAATAACGGAATCAGTCCGACACCACAGCATAAAGAAGCAATACAGGAATTGCCAGTTCCGAAAGACTTAAAGCAACTAAGAGCTTTATCAGGCCAAATTAATTATTACCGGAAATTCATACCGAAAGCAGCTGCAATTTCCGAACCGTTGCACAGATTGCTTCGCATAGGAGTCACGCGGAATTGGTCCAAAGAATGCCAGCACGCATTCAACAAACTGAAACAAAGTTTAGTAGACACAAAATGTCTAACGATATATGACCCGTAAAAGTTGATTACTATTGCGGCGGACCCGTCAGATTACGGGATCGGTGCAGTCATGTCCCATAGACATCAAGGAATTGAACGACCGATTGCATACGCATCGAAAACTTTAAACTCATGTCAACGAAACTATAGCCAAGTAGAAAAAGAGGCAGTAGCAATTATCTTTGCAGTGAAGAAGTTTCATGACTACATATACGGAAGAAAATTAATTCTACTCACAGACCATAAGCCATTGATGACAATATTCGGACCACATAATAGTGTATCCACTAAAACAGCACAGCGTTTACGACTAATTTGTCTAATTACAACTACGAGGTCTTATATAGATCGACGGCAAAACATGCCAACGCCGATGTACTTTCACGTCTACCGGCGGGTCAAGATGAACATTTTGACAAATCAGAGGACGTATGTTTTCAGATAGACGTAATCAGTGAGGACGTAGTGGAAAATTTCCCCGCCAATGCCACCTTAATAGCTAAGTTAGTGACCAAAGATCCAGTGGTATCAAAGATATAGCAGTATACTCTTACGGAATGGCCAACCGATAAGAACATGTTCGCTCAGCCAGAAGTGAAATCTTATTGGAACATGAGACATGCTCTCACAGTGCACAAAGGCGTCATATTAGTTCACAGTGAAACGGAAAAAACAAGATTAGTTATACCCAAAGCTCTCAGGACTAAAGTGCTAACAATGTTACACCAACGTCATTGGGGCATAGTACGCACAAAACGCATGGCCAGAAACATTGCTACTGGAAGAACATTGATAAAGATATTGAAACAATGCTTTCTAACTGTAAATTATGTCAGACGCATAAATCAGATCCGCCAAGACAATACATTCCATGGCCACATGCAACAGAACCTTGGTCAAGATTACATATTGCAATGCAGGTCCTTTTCTTGGAACGTCTTGGTTAATTGTCATTGATGCATTTTAAAAATTCCCTTTTGTACTACAACTGTGTACAACTTCTTCAGCGACAAAAATTCAAGCGTTGTCAAAGATCTTTTCCATTGAAGGATTCCCTCAAACCATAGTGACCGATAACAGCACACAATTTACGTCGCAAGAATTCCAGTCATTCTGTCAGATGAACGG
The DNA here is from genome assembly GCF_023897955.1 of Schistocerca gregaria. Lineage (NCBI taxonomy): Eukaryota > Metazoa > Arthropoda > Insecta > Orthoptera > Acrididae > Schistocerca > Schistocerca gregaria. Next base: position 395,697,534 of record NC_064931.1, on the reverse strand, counting down.
AATTGTACATTACAGGACGGCACCATTTCACCCTGAGGCTAAGGGACTCGCCAAACGATTTGTACGAACGTTCAAGGCACACATGACAAAGTTGGTGCAACAGTAGAATAAGCAGACTTCCTTATTAATTTTTCTGTCACAAACAGAGCTAGTCCGCACGAGGCACAGTCACCAGCAGAAATAGTGCATGGGCGACAACTCAGGACTTTGATGTCCATCCTAAAACCCACAATGCATCCAGAAAATGATCAACAAACGTCGAAAGGACGACGATTCCACGTAAACGACAAAGTCCTCGTAACTATCTACCGTCGAGGAAAGCGCATTTGGACACAAGGAATCATTGTAGAATGCAATGGAAATGTCATGTATAGAATAAGAACGAAAAGCGGCATAGTTATTCGCCATACTAATCAATTACGGCAGCAAAGACAGCAGCCACATATAGGCAGAACTCCTAGGCTGTTTCATTTTGCAGACTCAGAAGCAGATGTCAACCCCGAGCAGCTCGCAGGATTCCAGACGCCGTCACAGGCTGACGCCGCCGCCACTGTAGCCAGCGCTGACACCGCCACCGACGGTAGAGTGACAAGTCAAATAATCTGATGGTGAGTGTACCGAAGGTCTTACAGTACGCACACCACAGCCAGTTACTACACATCCAACCAACAGACGTCTTATGGTCTACATGGATTACACGCTGTGATATGCAGAGCAAGAACGCTCTGTCCCAACATAAATTCCCATTATTTTCAGTCAAAGGTGTCTCAGTCTTGTAGCTACTACTTAAGAGGAGAGGTGTATACCGCTCCACGAGGCGACATGAGCCTACAAGCTGCCACCATGGGATTTGTACTCCACTAACTGTGGGCCCCTGCTAATCGTTTTAAGAGTGCTGTGAGCGTAGCATCTTCCAACCTGTGGTCCGACTACCAGGTGCAACCAGCCTTCAGCCATAGAATGCAGTCGTTTGTGTCCATGGCCAACTGTTGCATCAGTTCCTTAACACTCGCTGTCTTCAGCAGACACTATGGAGGAAGATGCACCACGGAATGTTCTAGTTTGTCCTTCAGCAAAATGTATGGCTAACAGTGAAGTTTTTATGAGCAGCCATCGCCCACCTCAACTCAGACCTCCACATGTACAGGTGATCCAGTTTGGGCCTCCACATTTTGATGTCAGAACTGTGTGTCACCTTTACATTTCAGTGACAGAGGAACCTCACCAGCCACCCTCCCTGGAGACGATGACTCTCGACTAACTCAGGGTTGCATTTTCATCGACACACAGCATCAGTATGCATTGGGCCTGCTGGAGTGGCCGAGTAGTTCTAGGCGCTTCAGTCTGGAGCCGCGCAACCGCTACGGTCGCAGTTTCGAATCCTGCCTCGGGCATGGATGTGTGTGATGTCCGTAGGTAAGTTAGGTCTAAGTAGTTCTAAGTTCTAGGGGACTGATGACCTCAGAAGTTAAGTCCCGTAGTGCTCAGAGCCTTTTGAAGCCAAGTTTGCAGTGGGTGAGTGCACTAACTGTTGTATCTTAACCCCTGCTAGTATCACGTCGAGTTAGAGCACCTTTTAGCAACTTATCAGTTCTGCTTTCATGTGTGTCATGTCTCAAGTAATCGCAGACTGTGTTCTAAGGATGTGTAAATATGAACGTCGTTTTTAACTATCATCAATGAGTGTGGCTCATTGTGTGGAAGTGTATAAGGCGTTAACCATGCATAGCTTCTTAGGAGATGAAGATGAGTTTTGTCGAAAAGTCTGAATTTTGTGATAGTTTTCCCCATTTTGAATGAGCAATGTATTTCATTTTGAGCAATAAATGTGGCTCACTGCGTTTAAGCACGTAAAGTAGTAGACTTGGATAGCCGCTCAAGCGGAGAAGTTAAGATATTGTAAGTGTTACGCTAGAATTAGATTAAGTGTCCTTGTCGTTGTACTGTTTTGTTCTCCACATTTGTTGTTTGCATAATTAGTGGGGGATACCCTGGCGGAAGAGTTGAATAATTTCTGCAGCCTGGACCAGATGTGCAGGGAAGTGCATGTGCTGATAACTTTTGTGTCTTCCAGAGTGCAACTGCTGACAGTAATTTTGTTGTAGATACGTAGGAGGTGACACTGAAAGCTATCAATATGGCTGACTGTATTGCAGATTTTTTGGGTACTAAAGTGGTACAAAAGCATTTAGAATTTCCGAAGACCGCAGATACGGCATCATCTTTGACGGCACTGCCTGCTCAGAACGTGGGAGGAGGAAAAACAGGAAATGTGTTTGTAATGTTTATAATCGGGCCGACAAGGCTTGTGCCAGTGGATCAGGAGATGGAGAAAAGTGACAACACTTCCAATGTATTGCGTGATGCAGGCGAAGGCTCCTGAGCAATCCCAGGGCTAGACTTTTTCATCAAGCATCATGCCGAAACTGACTTCCGATGACGAGCGGTGCAACATATAGGGATAATATTCAAGCTGGGGGAAACTGACACCAGTGAAATACTGCTGCAAGGCTTATCATGGTAGGACAAATGTGGGAAAATCACTAAGCCTTAATTTACGTGATATAGTGCCACAAGGCACTGGGAAGTTGCTTTATGCGACCGAAGCTGTTGCTATCTTATACGATTCTTGACTTCGCCTCTGGGTAGGGAATCATCATTTAGTAAGCAGCGCTTAGTGATTGAGAGCACTTCTCCTGCCAATGCTCACGTTGAGACGTTATCTGAAATCCGCCCTCGTGGCTGGGAGTTCGCATTTCTTGTCTGTAGAATACAGAGAGAAGAAGATAGTATTATATTATACTAGACAGAGGATCGCTTTCTGCCGTCCTAGCGTTTAATGAGTGTGTTTTATTTTGTGGCTGGAGATCTTCCATCGTACGAGAACCATCACTCCGACGCACCGGACGCAGTACATTCAGAGATATTGGTAATTGTTTCGACTTATTAGAATTACAAACCTGAACAGCTGTGAATATGTAAGTTTCATTTCCACTGAGGTTCTACACCACTGTAGATCATCTTTGAAGTACTGCCTTCTAGTGTTTGGGACGTAGCTGATTTCAGTCATCTCTCGTTATTTATTTTAGATCGCGCAGCCATAAAAAGCGGCACATTTGGGCTGTTGATCAATAATATTAGTCAGTAAATTCATTTTTATATCTTTATGTCAATTGCACATCGACATATAAACATTTGTAATGTATAAAGAGGTTTTAATCAACAATAAATGTATAAGCAGAAACATCATTAATATTTAGTAATTACCAGTTCCCTTAATCATTCATTTTTATGTTGTAATTTATATGTTAAATAGCAAGAAGAAAAAAATAATATCACCGTTAAGAGATCCTAAGATCTGCTTCAGGTGGTATTCAGACAGGTCCAAATCTTAACTTTCGCGATCAGTATTTTCCATAGTGCACATTCGTCTTTACACCCGCCTTGAACAGCATCTCGAAAACCATACAAATGCCTTCCAGTAAAACTTCCTAACTCTTAAATTTGTATTCGATACTACGCAATCCTTCTTTCTCATTATTACTTTCTTGCTATAGTCAGTCTTCATTTTATATCCCGTTGTGCTTAAAAGACAACGAAAATGAACGAAATAAGTTTATCTTTGTGTTGGTCATATATTACGTCCCTCTTTGTAGCACATGTTATTTAAAATTCGTTGGTACTGCTAGGTATAATTCGAATACGTTCTATTACCTTTCATTTAGTTACATTGGAGGTTATCTCATAATTCCTTTCCAGGGTACTATCTATCCCATCCAACTGTTATTCCAAGTTCTTTGCTGTCTCAGACTGTTTTATTGCTTCTCAATAATATTTAATTCTGTTTGCAAATTTATCGTTGTATGCTTTACTGCTTGTTCGGTGTAGATGTTGAATAACATCGAGTGTAGGCTACCTGAATGTCTGACTCCCTTCTTCCCATTGCTCAACTAGAAATCCACTGGATGGGGTAGCAGAATTTACGTGCTCCAACAAGATTAGATTTTTGGTGGTGTGGGGCTGTGAAATACAATTCCAATCATTACTCATCTCTTTTTACATGAGGACAGCAAAATTCATAGTAGAGTACATGTACGACAAAAATTCAAACTTTAATTTAGGACAACATTGATTCCCAAGGATCCACATGTTTCCAGTCGTTTAGGAACATGTAAGAATGAGCGTGTTCCTATTTCAGAACATTAAATGTCATTTTTGTAACTTCCAGAACAGCAGAGTACACTGAGATAACAATTTCTAGATCTAAAGGTAAGCCACTTCCGTTCGAACATACTAGTGAGAACAAATAGAAAAGACGGTTGGAGATGCAGTGAAGGGAAATGACGTTATAGTGTATTCTGGGACTGGAGAGGTATGAGGGAGGAAAACTGTTGTATCCTGTCATGACTTTACGCCTCTTATCTTCAGATATCATTTGTAAATGACAAATGGTCGCCAGAGAAAAGCTACTATCTCACAGCATCTCTGGACAATTAGCTTTACATCTAAGAATAATTTGAGGCGTTTTGTAAAAGTCCGATTTCAGAAACTTCTCTGTCCTGGGATGCCTGACTCAAATGCTTTAACATTGTCATTGTCCATGTCAATAGAAGGTGCAGTGCAGGTGATTTCCCCAGTTCTAATTCCTTGGACGCCGCTATGAAGAACTACAAAAACCCGTATGTTTTAAAAGCTATAAAAGAAACGATAGCGTATAAGAATTACAGTAATCGAATAGCATACATAACGTAAAAAGTTCTTTCATGAGCGTATTATCAGTTTCTTCATTTTGCGCTATTTCTCCCTTCTCAGAGAGCTTCTTGCACAAAGACATTATAACATTGTCAGCTGCTTATTCCAGGGAGTATCGTTAGACTGGCTTAGTGATCTATCAAGATCAGGAAGGCTGAAAGAAGATAAAGAATGTGAAGAAAAGAGTCATGATCACCTACCACTTACCAGCAGATAGTGAGCTTACTATTGTCAACTGTAATTAACTGAGCAATGCTTGTTGATTCCTGTTGTGATATCCTGTTACTCCAGGTTTGTGTTCGAGAGAAGCGCAAAGATACAGATGTGGCTTCAATGATATTTTCATAAGGCAAGTGCATAACGCCGTCGGTCTATCCAATTATGCTATATAGTTAATTGAGTATCGGACTTCGTTTGATAAAGACTGTAGGTTTATTGTTCCGCCATAAAAGATCTGATAAATTTCTAATTACTATTTGGATCTCGCCAATGGCGGACGGGCTCCACGTCGGCAGTTTTAAATTGGTTCAAATGGTCTGAGCACTATGGGAATTAACATCTGAGGTCATCAGTCCCCTAGAACTTAGAACTACTTAAAAATAACTAACCTAACGATATCACACAGATCGATGCCCAGGGCAGGATTCGAACTTGCGATCATAGCAGTCGTGCGGTCCCAGACTTAAGTGCCTAGAACCGCTTGGCCACCTCAGTCGGCCTCAGCAGTTTTGCATTTCTTTCATGAATAACTGTATACAAAGCTGATAAAGACATTAATACAAAAAGATATTTGTAGTTTGTTAAATTAATACATCTGAAAGGTATTAATTTAAATTTACTTGAATACGAGGGGCGTTTGAAAAGTCTCTGCAAATTCCGAGAGATTAGACCACCGTCGCCTTTAGATGTCGTGTTTAGTTAGTAGCATCTTTGGAAAGAGCGCACACCAAGTTTCAGTCATATTGGTCTATTTCTATATGTATGGCATTCGTGTGAATCAAGGAAGTCGAGTGACTGTCAAAAAATGGAAGAAAAAGAATTTCGTGTGGTGATTGACCACTACTTTATGATAGTCAAAACGCCTCAGGAGACTAACGAGAAGCTTGGTAAACATTATGGTGACTCTGCGCCTTCGATTAGAATTTCACAATTTTACGAGTGGCCACATGGGCACTAGAGATACTGAACGTTCTGGACGCCCTGTGGAGGTTACGACTCCAGAAATCATTAATGGATGACAGAGGAGTTAACGTGCGAGAGATTGCTAGTGCTGTGGGCATCTCGAATAAACGGATACCTAATATTTTGCATCAATATTTGGACACGAGAAAGCTATCCGCACGTTGCGTTCCGCGATTGCTCACGCTTGACCAGAAACGGAATTGTGCGAAGTGTTGCAAGGGTGGTTTGCAGGTGTTCAGAAGAATCCGCAGAAGATTGAGCGTCGTTTTGCCACTGTGGATGAAACATAGATACATTACTATACTTCTGAGACCAATCAAAAATGTAAACAATTGGGTACCAAGGGAGAATCTGCACCAAAAAAGGCGGAGACCATTCCTTCGGCCAGAAAGGTTATGACAACTATCGCTTGGGATTCGCAAGGGATAATCCTCATCGACTGTCTAAAATACAGTAAAAGTATTACAGATGAATATTAGTCATTGTTATAGGACCGTCCTTTTCCATCATCGCAATGATGGCAAAATTAACCGAAATAGGATCTCAGCTCGTTTCCCATAGCCCCCCCCCCCCTATTCTCCAGACTTGGCTCCCTCGAACTACTATTGGTTCCCCAATTTGAAGAAATGTCTGGCGAGACAAAGATTTTATTCAAACGAGGACGTGATTGCAGCAACTATTAGCGATATTGCAGACTTAGAAAATTCCTATTATTCGGAAGCGATCAACAAATTAGAACATCGTTGATCGAAGTGCATAAGTCTAAAAAGAGACTACGTTGAATAATAAAAAAGGTTTACCCCAAACATGCATGCAGTTTTTATTTTTACACGGACTTTTCAAATGCCCCTCGTATATTCTGGTACTTAAGAGCTAACAAAATGGATGCATACATAGCGAATGCTGAAGAACAAAGGACGATACGAAACAGGAAGGCATCTCCGAGCCGATCGCAGGAAATATGTAAAGGCTTCTCTGTTATTCATTGTTGTAAAATGTATTACATGTACTTATTAACATTTGTGGACTTTCTGGTACACACATATTTCATAAACATAACGAAAGAAAAATTTTCTTGGTGTCCTACATTTTCCTGCTGTATATTTGACTATGATACTCGCTGTTACATGAGTAGTCATTCATTTCGTGTACAACAAGATTACTTCAGTTCAGGATGTGTCTGCCTGTGGGAACTGATGCAGCCACTGCTGGAGTGACGTCGTAGTTGCTTGTATGATGTCAATCGGACGGTGACAATGCTGATAGTGACCTCTGGTTTTGCAGTTTGCAACAGAGGTGGGCATCGAATCGCGGCCCGCCCAGGATTGTAGCCATCACAGCCGTGTTAGCCTTGCCTAGCGCAGCCGGTTCAGCTGGGGCAGTGGCATGGAGGTCCGACACGCCGCACGGTGCAGAGTCATGCGGCCGCAGTGTGCTACAGCAATCTCCGGCCGAGCGAGTCCCTGACGTCACCCCAAGGGCCGAGCAGTGCTGTTGCGAAACAAGTTGTATGCCACGGGCTAAGAAGAGTCGCGTATGGAGACGCAGCCAACGGGCCGTGGCCTAACTGCTCCGCACTGAGCGAGGCTGTGACGTCACTGCACCAGTGCCGTGCTCAAGCAATAGCGTGCTGTAGGCTACGTGCTGTTGGTAGCACTGACCGCAGCTGTGAGCTACGGGCTGCGTGCGGTGAGTAGAGCAGAGGTTATTTCAAATGTTCAAATGTGTATGAAATCTTATGGGACATAACTGCTACGGTCATCAGACCAAAAACCATTTCGTCTGATGCCGATTCCCACATTGTGCTCCAGAGAAGGGGCTGGCACCGCCGTAACGACGACACAGCAGAAAGGCGTTGTTAGGCCAGTTACTACAAATCCAATCAACAGACTTCTTCTGGTCTACATGGTTGTATGCTGCGATTTGCGATGCAAGAGCGCTCTGTCCCAACATAAATTACCTTTCAGTCAAAGGTGTCTCAGTCTGTTAGCTACTACTTACGAGAAGAGGTGTATGCCACTCCTCGAGGCGACATGATGCTTCAAGCAACCACCACGAGATTATGACTCCAACACCTTTGGGCCCCTGCTGCAGGTTTTAAGATCAGTTGTGTGGCTTAGCATCTTGCAGCCAGTGGGCCAACTACCAGGTGCAACCAGCTTTCCGCTATAGAGGGCAGTCGTTTGAGACCATGGCCAGCTGTTGCCTCAGTTCCTTAACACTCGCTGTCTTCAGCATGCACTATGGAGCACGTTGCACCACAGCATGTTCCTGTTTGTTCTACAGTAAAATGTATGACTAACAGTGAAGTATTTATGAACAGCCATGGATGATCATCATGACAACAATCCACCACCTCAACTGAGACCTCCACGTGTAGAGGTCATCCAACCTGAACCTCTACATTTTGATGTCAGAAGTGTGTATTTCCTCGTGGTTGCAGTTCCATCGACACACTGCATCAGTGTGCAGTGGGTGAGTGCACTGACTGTTTAATTTTTTTCCCAGCGAGTATCACGTCGCTTCAGTGCATCTTTTAGCAGCTTCTCTATTCTGTTTTCATGTGTGACATGTGTCAAGTTAATTTAGAATGTCTTCTGAGGATGTGTAATTGTCAGAGTTATTTTTGCCTATCATCAATGAGTGGGGCTCATTGTCTGGAGGTTTATAAGGTGTTAACCATGCATAGTTTCTTACGAGGGGAAGGTGATTTTTGTCGAGAAGTAGGAGTTTTGAGGTAGTTTTCACCGTTTTTAATGTGCAGTGTATTTCACTTTGGCAATAAATGTGACTAACTGCGTTTAAGCACGTAAAGTAATATTCATGAGTAGCCGCACAAGCGGAGAAGTTAAGTAACAATAAGTGTGCTTGTCGTTGTACTCTTTTGTTCTCCTCGTTTTTTGTTTGCATGATTGGTGGCGGGATTCCATGGCGGAGAAGTTGCGAGTTTCTGCAGCCTGGACCAGATGTGGTGGGAAGTGCATGTGCCGATGATTCTCCTGTCTTGCAGAGTGCAACTTCCGACAGTAATTTTGTTGTAGATACTTAGGAGGTGACAAAGAAAGCTATGAATAAGGCTTATTGTATTGAAGATGTTTTGAGTACTGAAATGCGATTGTAGAATTGAATGTGCGCCGTGAAAAATACTGAAGGCGAAAATGAAGATTTTGCCCCGTCTGATTTCCCCGTGAAGCAGATCTTAGGATCTCTTAACGGTGATATTATTTCTCCTTCTTTCTCTTTAACATATAAATAACTACTTAAAAATAAATGAATGATTAAGTGAGCGAGTAACTACTAAATAACAATCTCGTTTCTGCTTATACATTTATTGTAGATTAAAATATCTTTATACATTACAAATGTCTATATGTCGACGTGAAATGGACATAAAGAGATACAAACTTCAGCCACAAAATAAAAAAACTCATTAAACACTAGGACGGCAGAGGGCGGTCCTCTGACTAGTATAATCTAATACTATCTTCTTCTCTCTGTATTCCACAGACAAGAAATGCGAACTCCCACCCACAGGGACAGAATTTAGATAACGACTCAACATGAGCATAGACAGGAGAAAAGCTCTCAATCACTGAACGCTGCGTACTCAATGACGATTCCCTAACCGGAGAAGAAGTCCAGAATCGTATAAGATAGCAACACTTTCGGTCACTTAAAGCAATCTCCCAGTGCCTTGTGCCCCTATATCATGCTAATTAAGCATTTGTGATTTGGCCCGCATTTGCCCTATCATGTTAAGCGAACCCTGCGACAGTATTTCACTGGTGACAGCTTCCCCCGCCTTGAACATTATCCCCCTGGGTTCCACCGCTCGTCATCGAAAGTCAGTTTCGGCATGATGCTTGATGATAATGTCTAGCACTGGGATTGCACAGCAGCCTTCGCCTGCATCACGGTTTACACTGCAAGTGTTCTCACTTTAGTCAAACTCCTGATCCACTGGCACAAGCCTTGTCGGCCCGATCATAAACCTTACAAACACATTTCCTGTTTCTCCTCCTCCAACATTCTGAGGTGGCAGTGCCGTCAAAAATGGTTCTGAATCTGCTGCCTTCAGAAATACTAAATTCGTCTGTACCATTTCAGTACCCAAAACATCAAACGTCTGCAATACAATCAGCCTTATTGATAGCTTTCTGCGTCATCTCTCAAGTATCTGCAACAAAATTACTTTCGGCAGTTGCACTCTGCAAGACACAACGATCATCGGCAAATGCACCTCCCTCCACATCTGTTCCAGGCTGCAGAAATTCGCAACCTCTCCGCCAGGGTATCCCCTACTAATTACACAGACAAGAAACGAGGAGAACAAAATAGTACGACGCGAAAGACACTTAATTTAATTCTATCCTAACACTTACTGCAACTTAACTTCTTCACATGAGCGGCTAGTCATGCTTAAACGTAGTGAGTCACACTCATTGCTAAAAGTGAAATACATTCCCCATTCAAAACTTCGAAAACTACCACAAAACTCCGCTTCTCGACAAAACTCATCCTGCCCTCCTAAGAAGTTACGCATGGTTAACTTCCAGACAATGAGCCACACTCATTCATAATAGCATAAAATAACGCTCAAATTTACGCATTGTCAGAAAACAGTCTGAGTTTACTTGACACAAGTCACACATAAAAACAGAACTGAAAAGGTGCTAAAAAGTGCAATAACTCGGCGTGATACACACAGGGGATCAAAATAGCACAGACAGTGCACTCACCTACTGCACACTGATGCTGTGTGTCGATGAAACTGGTATCCTGAAGTAGTGGAGAGTTATTCGTCTCCAGGGAGGGTGGCTGGTAAGGTTCTCCTGTCAATGAAATTTAGACGTGACAAACACTTCTGACATCAAAATGTAGAGGTCCAGGATGGATGACCTCTACACGTGGAGGTATGAGTTGAGGTGGTGGATTGTTGGTGGGATGAAGAGCCATGGCTGCTCATAAAAACTTCACTGTTAGTCTTATATTTTATTGAAGAACAAACTAAAACATTCTATGGTGCAACATCCTCCATAGTTTGTGCTGAAGACAGCGAGTGTTAAAAAACTGATACAACAGGTGGCCATGACATCAAACGACTGCCTTCTATGGCAGAAGGCTGGTTGCATCTGGTAATTGGCCCACAGGCAGGAAGCTGCTAAACTCACAGTAGTGACCTTAAAACCAGCAGAATTGGCCCACACTTAGTGGAGGCCAAATCCCATGGTGACTGCTTGTAGCCTCATGTCGCCTTGTGGAGCGGCATACACCTCTCCTCTTAAATAGTACCTACCAGACTGAGACACCTTTTACTGAAAATATTAGTAATTTATGTTGGGACAAGGAGTTCTTGCTTTGCAAATCATAGCTTGTAACCACGTAGACCATAAGAAGTCTGTTGATTGGATGTGTAGTTACTGGCTTACCAACGCCTCTCTGCTGCGCCGTCATTATGGCCTTTCCTTTAGCACACTGTGGGAATCTGCCAGTAGTATTGCTGCATCTGACGTAATGGAGTTTGATCGGCTCTGAGCTGGCCCACTGAGAAGTCTCTTGCAACTGTGATGCCATCATCACAATTTTACTCAGTACCGCCGAAAAGTAGTGGTGGCACTGCAGATCGAATAACTGATAAGAAGATACTGAGGGAACTGGGGAAGACAAGAAATTTGTGGCACAACTTCATGTAATAGGGAAGATCCTGAGGCATCAAGGACTCATCAGTTTGGTATATCATTTAATTGATGACAGGAGAAAATACAAAAACGCATTACATGAAGAAAGCAGAAAAGAATACAAACGTCTAAAGAATGAGATCGGTGGGAAGTGCAAAATGGCTAAGCAGGGATGGCTACAGGACAAATGTAAGGATGGAGAGGCGCATATCACTAAGGGAAAGTTACATACTGCCTACAGGAAAATTAAAGAAATCTTTGGAGAAAAGAGTACGACTTGCATTAGTATCAAAAGCTCAGATGGAAATCCAGTAATAAGCAAAGAAGGGAAAGCAGAAAGGTGGAAGCAGTATACAGAGGGTCTATACAAGTGCGACGTTCTTGAGGACAGTATTATAGAAATGGGAGAGAATGTACATGAATATGAAATAGGAGATATGATACTGCGTGAAGAGTTTAACAGAGCACTGAAATACATAAGTCGAAACAAGGTCCCAGGAGTAGACAACACCCCATTAGAACTAATGACAAGCCTTGGGAGAGCCAGGCCTAGCAAAACTCTACCACCTAGTGAGCAAGATGTATGAGACAGACGAAATACCCTCAGACTTCAAAAAGAATATAATAATTCCAGTCCCAAAGAAAACAGGTGTTGACATATGTGAAAATTACCGAACTATAAGTTTAATAAACCAAAATACTAAAACGAATTCTGAAGGTGACAGAGGAAAAATACAGGGAGCGAAAGGCTATTTGTAATTTGTACAGAAACCAGACAGCAGTTATAAGAGTCGTGGGGCATGAAAGGGAAGCAGTGGTTGGGAAGGAAGAGAGACAGGGTTGTAGCCCATCCATGATGTTATCCAATCTGTATATCGAGCAAGCTGTAAAGGAAACAAAAGAAAAATTCGGAGCAGGAATTAAAAACCGTGGAGAAGAAACAAAATGTTTGAGGTTCGCCGATGACATTGTAATTCTGTGTCAGAGACAGCAAAGGACCTGGAAGAGCAGCTGAACGGAATGGACAGTGTCTTGAAGGGAAGATATAAGATGAACATCAACAGAAGCAATACGAGGATAATGGAATGAAGTCGAATTAAATCAGGTGGTGCTGCATGAATTAGATTAGGAAATGAGAGGTTTAAAGTAGTAAAGAAGTTTTGCTATCTGGGGAGCAAAATAACTGATGATGGTCGAAGTAGAGAGGATATAAAATGTAGACTGGCAATGACAAGGAAAGCGTTTCCGAAGAAGAGAAATTTGTTAACATCGAGTATAGATTTAAGTGTCAGGAAGTCGTTTCAGAAAGTATTTGTATGGAGTGTAGTCATGTATGGAAGTGAATCGTTGACGATAAATAGTTTAGACAAGAAGAGAATAGAAGCTTTCGAAATGTGGTGCTACGGAAGAATACCGAAGATTAGATGGGTAGATCACATAACTAATGAGAAGGTACTGAATAGATTTAAAGAGAAGAGAAATTTGTGGCACAACTTGACTAGAAGGAGAGATAGGTTGGTAGAGTATATTCTGAGGCACCAAGGATTCGCCAATTTAGTATTGGAGGGCAGGGTGGAGGGTGAAAATCGTAGAGGGAGACCAAGAGATGAATACACTAAACAGATTCAGAAGAAAGTAGGTTGCAGTAGGTACTGGGAAATGAGCAAGCTTGCACAGGATAGAGTAGCATGGAGAGCTGCAGCAAAAAAGTCTCTGGACTGAAGAGCACACCAACGACAACAAGAGATAACAAGATAGGTGCATACACAGCGAAAGCTGTAGAGTAAAGGACGACACGAAACAGGAAGGCATCTCCTAGCTGATCGCAGAAAAAAATGTGAAGGTTTCTCTGTTCTTCATTATTGTAGAAAGTATTACATGTACTTATTAACATTTGTGAACTTTCTGGTACGCCCATATTTCATACACATAAAGAAAGAAAAATTTTCTTCGTGCCTTACATTTTCCTACAACACAGGATATATTTGTACAAGAGTAACTTGAAATTTCAGAGGCTTCATTGTCTGCCCATGGGAACTGATGCAGCCACTGCTGGAGTGACTTCGCAGATGCTTGTATGATGTCAATCGGTCGGTTAAAACCGGCTGAGTGTGAGCTCTGGTTGCACACTTCGCAGCAGAGGTGGGCATCGTCGCGCGGCCCGTCCAGGACCGTAGCCATGACAGACGTGCGAGCCTTTCCTCACGCTGCCGCAGCCGCAACAAGGTCCGCCGGGAGAATCGTGCGAAGAGACTCGGCCCGCGAGCTCCGGCAGCACTGGACTACAGCAGTCTCGGGCTGAATGAGTCCCTGACGTCACACCAAGAGCAGTGCTGTTGCGAAATCACCTGTATGCCAGGGGATCAGCAGAGTTCCGCATAGAGACGCAGCCCACGAGCCGCGGCCTCGCAGCTTCACACTGAGTGAACACGTGACATCACTGCACCAGCGCCGTGCGCAAACACTGCTGTGCAGCGGCCTACGGGATGTTGGTAGCGAGTTACGGGGGACGAGCGATGAGTAGAGCAGTTTTTAGTGGAGTGGTGGGAATTCTTCATTTTTTTCGTCGCGCACAAAGTGAGCTCGGAAAGTAAACGTAGTTTGCAGAAGAAGGAGTGCATGTCAAGAAAAAGGAAGGTAAAAGAAAAACTAATCAGTGGTGAGTAGAGAACCACACAGCCTGAAGCGAAAATCAAAAGTTCGGTTTGGACCGCGTTAAAGCCTATTGTGGATGGCGTTA